>NC_064629.1:104626875-109626875 GCF_023864275.1 Schistocerca cancellata
CTCTCATTGCCTGCTTCTCTCATTGCCTGCTTCTCTCATTGCCCTGCTTCTCTCATTGCCTGCTTCTCTCATTGCCTGCTTCTCTCATTGCCTGCTTCTCTCATTGCCTGCTTCTCTCATTGCCTGCTTCTCTCATTGCCTGCTTCTCTCATTGCCTGCTTCTCTCATTGCCTGCTTCTCTCATTGCCTGCTTCTCTCATTGCCTGCTTCTCTCATTGCCTGCTTCTCTCATTGCCTGCTTCTCTCATTGCCTGCTTCTCTCATTGCCTGCTTCTCTCATTGCCTGCTTCTCTCATTGCCTGCTTCTCTCATTGCCTGCTTCTCTCATTGCCTGCTTCTCTCATTGCCTGCTTCTCTCATTGCCTGCTTCTCTCATTGCCTGCTTCTCTCATTGCCTGCTTCTCTCATTGCCTGCTTCTCTCATTGCCTGCTTCTCTCATTGCCTGCTTCTCTCATTGCCTGCTTCTCTCATTGCCTGCTTCTCTCATTGCCTGCTTCTCTCATTGCCTGCTTCTCTCATTGCCTGCTTCTCTCATTGCCTGCTTCTCTCATTGCCTGCTTCTCTCATTGCCTGCTTCTCTCATTGCCTGCTTCTCTCATTGCCTGCTTCTCTCATTGCCTGCTTCTCTCATTGCCTGCTTCTCTCATTGCCTGCTTCTCTCATTGCCTGCTTCTCTCATTGCCTGCTTCTCTCATTGCCTGCTTCTCTCATTGCCTGCTTCTCTCATTGCCTGCTTCTCTCATTGCCTGCTTCTCTCATTGCCTGCTTCTCTCATTGCCTGCTTCTCTCATTGCCTGCTTCTCTCATTGCCTGCTTCTCTCATTGCCTGCTTCTCTCATTGCCTGCTTCTCTCATTGCCTGCTTCTCTCATTGCCTGCTTCTCTCATTGCCTGCTTCTCTCATTGCCTGCTTCTCTCATTGCCTGCTTCTCTCATTGCCTGCTTCTCTCATTGCCTGCTTCTCTCATTGCCTGCTTCTCTCATTGCCTGCTTCTCTCATTGCCTGCTTCTCTCATTGCCTGCTTCTCTCATTGCCTGCTTCTCTCATTGCCTGCTTCTCTCATTGCCTGCTTCTCTCATTGCCTGCTTCTCTCATTGCCTGCTTCTCTCATTGCCTGCTTCTCTCATTGCCTGCTTCTCTCATTGCCTGCTTCTCTCATTGCCTGCTTCTCTCATTGCCTGCTTCTCTCATTGCCTGCTTCTCTCATTGCCTGCTTCTCTCATTGCCTGCTTCTCTCATTGCCTGCTTCTCTCATTGCCTGCTTCTCTCATTGCCTGCTTCTCTCATTGCCTGCTTCTCTCATTGCCTGCTTCTCTCATTGCCTGCTTCTCTCATTGCCTGCTTCTCTCATTGCCTGCTTCTCTCATTGCCTGCTTCTCTCATTGCCTGCTTCTCTCATTGCCTGCTTCTCTCATTGCCTGCTTCTCTCATTGCCTGCTTCTCTCATTGCCTGCTTCTCTCATTGCCTGCTTCTCTCATTGCCTGCTTCTCTCATTGCCTGCTTCTCTCATTGCCTGCTTCTCTCATTGCCTGCTTCTCTCATTGCCTGCTTCTCTCATTGCCTGCTTCTCTCATTGCCTGCTTCTCTCATTGCCTGCTTCTCTCATTGCCTGCTTCTCTCATTGCCTGCTTCTCTCATTGCCTGCTTCTCTCATTGCCTGCTTCTCTCATTGCCTGCTTCTCTCATTGCCTGCTTCTCTCATTGCCTGCTTCTCTCATTGCCTGCTTCTCTCATTGCCTGCTTCTCTCATTGCCTGCTTCTCTCATTGCCTGCTTCTCTCATTGCCTGCTTCTCTCATTGCCTGCTTCTCTCATTGCCTGCTTCTCTCATTGCCTGCTTCTCTCATTGCCTGCTTCTCTCATTGCCTGCTTCTCTCATTGCCTGCTTCTCTCATTGCCTGCTTCTCTCATTGCCTGCTTCTCTCATTGCCTGCTTCTCTCATTGCCTGCTTCTCTCATTGCCTGCTTCTCTCATTGCCTGCTTCTCTCATTGCCTGCTTCTCTCATTGCCTGCTTCTCTCATTGCCTGCTTCTCTCATTGCCTGCTTCTCTCATTGCCTGCTTCTCTCATTGCCTGCTTCTCTCATTGCCTGCTTCTCTCATTGCCTGCTTCTCTCATTGCCTGCTTCTCTCATTGCCTGCTTCTCTCATTGCCTGCTTCTCTCATTGCCTGCTTCTCTCATTGCCTGCTTCTCTCATTGCCTGCTTCTCTCATTGCCTGCTTCTCTCATTGCCTGCTTCTCTCATTGCCTGCTTCTCTCATTGCCTGCTTCTCTCATTGCCTGCTTCTCTCATTGCCTGCTTCTCTCATTGCCTGCTTCTCTCATTGCCTGCTTCTCTCATTGCCTGCTTCTCTCATTGCCTGCTTCTCTCATTGCCTGCTTCTCTCATTGCCTGCTTCTCTCATTGCCTGCTTCTCTCATTGCCTGCTTCTCTCATTGCCTGCTTCTCTCATTGCCTGCTTCTCTCATTGCCTGCTTCTCTCATTGCCTGCTTCTCTCATTGCCTGCTTCTCTCATTGCCTGCTTCTCTCATTGCCTGCTTCTCTCATTGCCTGCTTCTCTCATTGCCTGCTTCTCTCATTGCCTGCTTCTCTCATTGCCTGCTTCTCTCATTGCCTGCTTCTCTCATTGCCTGCTTCTCTCATTGCCTGCTTCTCTCATTGCCTGCTTCTCTCATTGCCTGCTTCTCTCATTGCCTGCTTCTCTCATTGCCTGCTTCTCTCATTGCCTGCTTCTCTCATTGCCTGCTTCTCTCATTGCCTGCTTCTCTCATTGCCTGCTTCTCTCATTGCCTGCTTCTCTCATTGCCTGCTTCTCTCATTGCCTGCTTCTCTCATTGCCTGCTTCTCTCATTGCCTGCTTCTCTCATTGCCTGCTTCTCTCATTGCCTGCTTCTCTCATTGCCTGCTTCTCTCATTGCCTGCTTCTCTCATTGCCTGCTTCTCTCATTGCCTGCTTCTCTCATTGCCTGCTTCTCTCATTGCCTGCTTCTCTCATTGCCTGCTTCTCTCATTGCCTGCTTCTCTCATTGCCTGCTTCTCTCATTGCCTGCTTCTCTCATTGCCTGCTTCTCTCATTGCCTGCTTCTCTCATTGCCTGCTTCTCTCATTGCCTGCTTCTCTCATTGCCTGCTTCTCTCATTGCCTGCTTCTCTCATTGCCTGCTTCTCTCATTGCCTGCTTCTCTCATTGCCTGCTTCTCTCATTGCCTGCTTCTCTCATTGCCTGCTTCTCTCATTGCCTGCTTCTCTCATTGCCTGCTTCTCTCATTGCCTGCTTCTCTCATTGCCTGCTTCTCTCATTGCCTGCTTCTCTCATTGCCTGCTTCTCTCATTGCCTGCTTCTCTCATTGCCTGCTTCTCTCATTGCCTGCTTCTCTCATTGCCTGCTTCTCTCATTGCCTGCTTCTCTCATTGCCTGCTTCTCTCATTGCCTGCTTCTCTCATTGCCTGCTTCTCTCATTGCCTGCTTCTCTCATTGCCTGCTTCTCTCATTGCCTGCTTCTCTCATTGCCTGCTTCTCTCATTGCCTGCTTCTCTCATTGCCTGCTTCTCTCATTGCCTGCTTCTCTCATTGCCTGCTTCTCTCATTGCCTGCTTCTCTCATTGCCTGCTTCTCTCATTGCCTGCTTCTCTCATTGCCTGCTTCTCTCATTGCCTGCTTCTCTCATTGCCTGCTTCTCTCATTGCCTGCTTCTCTCATTGCCTGCTTCTCTCATTGCCTGCTTCTCTCATTGCCTGCTTCTCTCATTGCCTGCTTCTCTCATTGCCTGCTTCTCTCATTGCCTGCTTCTCTCATTGCCTGCTTCTCTCATTGCCTGCTTCTCTCATTGCCTGCTTCTCTCATTGCCTGCTTCTCTCATTGCCTGCTTCTCTCATTGCCTGCTTCTCTCATTGCCTGCTTCTCTCATTGCCTGCTTCTCTCATTGCCTGCTTCTCTCATTGCCTGCTTCTCTCATTGCCTGCTTCTCTCATTGCCTGCTTCTCTCATTGCCTGCTTCTCTCATTGCCTGCTTCTCTCATTGCCTGCTTCTCTCATTGCCTGCTTCTCTCATTGCCTGCTTCTCTCATTGCCTGCTTCTCTCATTGCCTGCTTCTCTCATTGCCTGCTTCTCTCATTGCCTGCTTCTCTCATTGCCTGCTTCTCTCATTGCCTGCTTCTCTCATTGCCTGCTTCTCTCATTGCCTGCTTCTCTCATTGCCTGCTTCTCTCATTGCCTGCTTCTCTCATTGCCTGCTTCTCTCATTGCCTGCTTCTCTCATTGCCTGCTTCTCTCATTGCCTGCTTCTCTCATTGCCTGCTTCTCTCATTGCCTGCTTCTCTCATTGCCTGCTTCTCTCATTGCCTGCTTCTCTCATTGCCTGCTTCTCTCATTGCCTGCTTCTCTCATTGCCTGCTTCTCTCATTGCCTGCTTCTCTCATTGCCTGCTTCTCTCATTGCCTGCTTCTCTCATTGCCTGCTTCTCTCATTGCCTGCTTCTCTCATTGCCTGCTTCTCTCATTGCCTGCTTCTCTCATTGCCTGCTTCTCTCATTGCCTGCTTCTCTCATTGCCTGCTTCTCTCATTGCCTGCTTCTCTCATTGCCTGCTTCTCTCATTGCCTGCTTCTCTCATTGCCTGCTTCTCTCATTGCCTGCTTCTCTCATTGCCTGCTTCTCTCATTGCCTGCTTCTCTCATTGCCTGCTTCTCTCATTGCCTGCTTCTCTCATTGCCTGCTTCTCTCATTGCCTGCTTCTCTCATTGCCTGCTTCTCTCATTGCCTGCTTCTCTCATTGCCTGCTTCTCTCATTGCCTGCTTCTCTCATTGCCTGCTTCTCTCATTGCCTGCTTCTCTCATTGCCTGCTTCTCTCATTGCCTGCTTCTCTCATTGCCTGCTTCTCTCATTGCCTGCTTCTCTCATTGCCTGCTTCTCTCATTGCCTGCTTCTCTCATTGCCTGCTTCTCTCATTGCCTGCTTCTCTCATTGCCTGCTTCTCTCATTGCCTGCTTCTCTCATTGCCTGCTTCTCTCATTGCCTGCTTCTCTCATTGCCTGCTTCTCTCATTGCCTGCTTCTCTCATTGCCTGCTTCTCTCATTGCCTGCTTCTCTCATTGCCTGCTTCTCTCATTGCCTGCTTCTCTCATTGCCTGCTTCTCTCATTGCCTGCTTCTCTCATTGCCTGCTTCTCTCATTGCCTGCTTCTCTCATTGCCTGCTTCTCTCATTGCCTGCTTCTCTCATTGCCTGCTTCTCTCATTGCCTGCTTCTCTCATTGCCTGCTTCTCTCATTGCCTGCTTCTCTCATTGCCTGCTTCTCTCATTGCCTGCTTCTCTCATTGCCTGCTTCTCTCATTGCCTGCTTCTCTCATTGCCTGCTTCTCTCATTGCCTGCTTCTCTCATTGCCTGCTTCTCTCATTGCCTGCTTCTCTCATTGCCTGCTTCTCTCATTGCCTGCTTCTCTCATTGCCTGCTTCTCTCATTGCCTGCTTCTCTCATTGCCTGCTTCTCTCATTGCCTGCTTCTCTCATTGCCTGCTTCTCTCATTGCCTGCTTCTCTCATTGCCTGCTTCTCTCATTGCCTGCTTCTCTCATTGCCTGCTTCTCTCATTGCCTGCTTCTCTCATTGCCTGCTTCTCTCATTGCCTGCTTCTCTCATTGCCTGCTTCTCTCATTGCCTGCTTCTCTCATTGCCTGCTTCTCTCATTGCCTGCTTCTCTCATTGCCTGCTTCTCTCATTGCCTGCTTCTCTCATTGCCTGCTTCTCTCATTGCCTGCTTCTCTCATTGCCTGCTTCTCTCATTGCCTGCTTCTCTCATTGCCTGCTTCTCTCATTGCCTGCTTCTCTCATTGCCTGCTTCTCTCATTGCCTGCTTCTCTCATTGCCTGCTTCTCTCATTGCCTGCTTCTCTCATTGCCTGCTTCTCTCATTGCCTGCTTCTCTCATTGCCTGCTTCTCTCATTGCCTGCTTCTCTCATTGCCTGCTTCTCTCATTGCCTGCTTCTCTCATTGCCTGCTTCTCTCATTGCCTGCTTCTCTCATTGCCTGCTTCTCTCATTGCCTGCTTCTCTCATTGCCTGCTTCTCTCATTGCCTGCTTCTCTCATTGCCTGCTTCTCTCATTGCCTGCTTCTCTCATTGCCTGCTTCTCTCATTGCCTGCTTCTCTCATTGCCTGCTTCTCTCATTGCCTGCTTCTCTCATTGCCTGCTTCTCTCATTGCCTGCTTCTCTCATTGCCTGCTTCTCTCATTGCCTGCTTCTCTCATTGCCTGCTTCTCTCATTGCCTGCTTCTCTCATTGCCTGCTTCTCTCATTGCCTGCTTCTCTCATTGCCTGCTTCTCTCATTGCCTGCTTCTCTCATTGCCTGCTTCTCTCATTGCCTGCTTCTCTCATTGCCTGCTTCTCTCATTGCCTGCTTCTCTCATTGCCTGCTTCTCTCATTGCCTGCTTCTCTCATTGCCTGCTTCTCTCATTGCCTGCTTCTCTCATTGCCTGCTTCTCTCATTGCCTGCTTCTCTCATTGCCTGCTTCTCTCATTGCCTGCTTCTCTCATTGCCTGCTTCTCTCATTGCCTGCTTCTCTCATTGCCTGCTTCTCTCATTGCCTGCTTCTCTCATTGCCTGCTTCTCTCATTGCCTGCTTCTCTCATTGCCTGCTTCTCTCATTGCCTGCTTCTCTCATTGCCTGCTTCTCTCATTGCCTGCTTCTCTCATTGCCTGCTTCTCTCATTGCCTGCTTCTCTCATTGCCTGCTTCTCTCATTGCCTGCTTCTCTCATTGCCTGCTTCTCTCATTGCCTGCTTCTCTCATTGCCTGCTTCTCTCATTGCCTGCTTCTCTCATTGCCTGCTTCTCTCATTGCCTGCTTCTCTCATTGCCTGCTTCTCTCATTGCCTGCTTCTCTCATTGCCTGCTTCTCTCATTGCCTGCTTCTCTCATTGCCTGCTTCTCTCATTGCCTGCTTCTCTCATTGCCTGCTTCTCTCATTGCCTGCTTCTCTCATTGCCTGCTTCTCTCATTGCCTGCTTCTCTCATTGCCTGCTTCTCTCATTGCCTGCTTCTCTCATTGCCTGCTTCTCTCATTGCCTGCTTCTCTCATTGCCTGCTTCTCTCATTGCCTGCTTCTCTCATTGCCTGCTTCTCTCATTGCCTGCTTCTCTCATTGCCTGCTTCTCTCATTGCCTGCTTCTCTCATTGCCTGCTTCTCTCATTGCCTGCTTCTCTCATTGCCTGCTTCTCTCATTGCCTGCTTCTCTCATTGCCTGCTTCTCTCATTGCCTGCTTCTCTCATTGCCTGCTTCTCTCATTGCCTGCTTCTCTCATTGCCTGCTTCTCTCATTGCCTGCTTCTCTCATTGCCTGCTTCTCTCATTGCCTGCTTCTCTCATTGCCTGCTTCTCTCATTGCCTGCTTCTCTCATTGCCTGCTTCTCTCATTGCCTGCTTCTCTCATTGCCTGCTTCTCTCATTGCCTGCTTCTCTCATTGCCTGCTTCTCTCATTGCCTGCTTCTCTCATTGCCTGCTTCTCTCATTGCCTGCTTCTCTCATTGCCTGCTTCTCTCATTGCCTGCTTCTCTCATTGCCTGCTTCTCTCATTGCCTGCTTCTCTCATTGCCTGCTTCTCTCATTGCCTGCTTCTCTCATTGCCTGCTTCTCTCATTGCCTGCTTCTCTCATTGCCTGCTTCTCTCATTGCCTGCTTCTCTCATTGCCTGCTTCTCTCATTGCCTGCTTCTCTCATTGCCTGCTTCTCTCATTGCCTGCTTCTCTCATTGCCTGCTTCTCTCATTGCCTGCTTCTCTCATTGCCTGCTTCTCTCATTGCCTGCTTCTCTCATTGCCTGCTTCTCTCATTGCCTGCTTCTCTCATTGCCTGCTTCTCTCATTGCCTGCTTCTCTCATTGCCTGCTTCTCTCATTGCCTGCTTCTCTCATTGCCTGCTTCTCTCATTGCCTGCTTCTCTCATTGCCTGCTTCTCTCATTGCCTGCTTCTCTCATTGCCTGCTTCTCTCATTGCCTGCTTCTCTCATTGCCTGCTTCTCTCATTGCCTGCTTCTCTCATTGCCTGCTTCTCTCATTGCCTGCTTCTCTCATTGCCTGCTTCTCTCATTGCCTGCTTCTCTCATTGCCTGCTTCTCTCATTGCCTGCTTCTCTCATTGCCTGCTTCTCTCATTGCCTGCTTCTCTCATTGCCTGCTTCTCTCATTGCCTGCTTCTCTCATTGCCTGCTTCTCTCATTGCCTGCTTCTCTCATTGCCTGCTTCTCTCATTGCCTGCTTCTCTCATTGCCTGCTTCTCTCATTGCCTGCTTCTCTCATTGCCTGCTTCTCTCATTGCCTGCTTCTCTCATTGCCTGCTTCTCTCATTGCCTGCTTCTCTCATTGCCTGCTTCTCTCATTGCCTGCTTCTCTCATTGCCTGCTTCTCTCATTGCCTGCTTCTCTCATTGCCTGCTTCTCTCATTGCCTGCTTCTCTCATTGCCTGCTTCTCTCATTGCCTGCTTCTCTCATTGCCTGCTTCTCTCATTGCCTGCTTCTCTCATTGCCTGCTTCTCTCATTGCCTGCTTCTCTCATTGCCTGCTTCTCTCATTGCCTGCTTCTCTCATTGCCTGCTTCTCTCATTGCCTGCTTCTCTCATTGCCTGCTTCTCTCATTGCCTGCTTCTCTCATTGCCTGCTTCTCTCATTGCCTGCTTCTCTCATTGCCTGCTTCTCTCATTGCCTGCTTCTCTCATTGCCTGCTTCTCTCATTGCCTGCTTCTCTCATTGCCTGCTTCTCTCATTGCCTGCTTCTCTCATTGCCTGCTTCTCTCATTGCCTGCTTCTCTCATTGCCTGCTTCTCTCATTGCCTGCTTCTCTCATTGCCTGCTTCTCTCATTGCCTGCTTCTCTCATTGCCTGCTTCTCTCATTGCCTGCTTCTCTCATTGCCTGCTTCTCTCATTGCCTGCTTCTCTCATTGCCTGCTTCTCTCATTGCCTGCTTCTCTCATTGCCTGCTTCTCTCATTGCCTGCTTCTCTCATTGCCTGCTTCTCTCATTGCCTGCTTCTCTCATTGCCTGCTTCTCTCATTGCCTGCTTCTCTCATTGCCTGCTTCTCTCATTGCCTGCTTCTCTCATTGCCTGCTTCTCTCATTGCCTGCTTCTCTCATTGCCTGCTTCTCTCATTGCCTGCTTCTCTCATTGCCTGCTTCTCTCATTGCCTGCTTCTCTCATTGCCTGCTTCTCTCATTGCCTGCTTCTCTCATTGCCTGCTTCTCTCATTGCCTGCTTCTCTCATTGCCTGCTTCTCTCATTGCCTGCTTCTCTCATTGCCTGCTTCTCTCATTGCCTGCTTCTCTCATTGCCTGCTTCTCTCATTGCCTGCTTCTCTCATTGCCTGCTTCTCTCATTGCCTGCTTCTCTCATTGCCTGCTTCTCTCATTGCCTGCTTCTCTCATTGCCTGCTTCTCTCATTGCCTGCTTCTCTCATTGCCTGCTTCTCTCATTGCCTGCTTCTCTCATTGCCTGCTTCTCTCATTGCCTGCTTCTCTCATTGCCTGCTTCTCTCATTGCCTGCTTCTCTCATTGCCTGCTTCTCTCATTGCCTGCTTCTCTCATTGCCTGCTTCTCTCATTGCCTGCTTCTCTCATTGCCTGCTTCTCTCATTGCCTGCTTCTCTCATTGCCTGCTTCTCTCATTGCCTGCTTCTCTCATTGCCTGCTTCTCTCATTGCCTGCTTCTCTCATTGCCTGCTTCTCTCATTGCCTGCTTCTCTCATTGCCTGCTTCTCTCATTGCCTGCTTCTCTCATTGCCTGCTTCTCTCATTGCCTGCTTCTCTCATTGCCTGCTTCTCTCATTGCCTGCTTCTCTCATTGCCTGCTTCTCTCATTGCCTGCTTCTCTCATTGCCTGCTTCTCTCATTGCCTGCTTCTCTCATTGCCTGCTTCTCTCATTGCCTGCTTCTCTCATTGCCTGCTTCTCTCATTGCCTGCTTCTCTCATTGCCTGCTTCTCTCATTGCCTGCTTCTCTCATTGCCTGCTTCTCTCATTGCCTGCTTCTCTCATTGCCTGCTTCTCTCATTGCCTGCTTCTCTCATTGCCTGCTTCTCTCATTGCCTGCTTCTCTCATTGCCTGCTTCTCTCATTGCCTGCTTCTCTCATTGCCTGCTTCTCTCATTGCCTGCTTCTCTCATTGCCTGCTTCTCTCATTGCCTGCTTCTCTCATTGCCTGCTTCTCTCATTGCCTGCTTCTCTCATTGCCTGCTTCTCTCATTGCCTGCTTCTCTCATTGCCTGCTTCTCTCATTGCCTGCTTCTCTCATTGCCTGCTTCTCTCATTGCCTGCTTCTCTCATTGCCTGCTTCTCTCATTGCCTGCTTCTCTCATTGCCTGCTTCTCTCATTGCCTGCTTCTCTCATTGCCTGCTTCTCTCATTGCCTGCTTCTCTCATTGCCTGCTTCTCTCATTGCCTGCTTCTCTCATTGCCTGCTTCTCTCATTGCCTGCTTCTCTCATTGCCTGCTTCTCTCATTGCCTGCTTCTCTCATTGCCTGCTTCTCTCATTGCCTGCTTCTCTCATTGCCTGCTTCTCTCATTGCCTGCTTCTCTCATTGCCTGCTTCTCTCATTGCCTGCTTCTCTCATTGCCTGCTTCTCTCATTGCCTGCTTCTCTCATTGCCTGCTTCTCTCATTGCCTGCTTCTCTCATTGCCTGCTTCTCTCATTGCCTGCTTCTCTCATTGCCTGCTTCTCTCATTGCCTGCTTCTCTCATTGCCTGCTTCTCTCATTGCCTGCTTCTCTCATTGCCTGCTTCTCTCATTGCCTGCTTCTCTCATTGCCTGCTTCTCTCATTGCCTGCTTCTCTCATTGCCTGCTTCTCTCATTGCCTGCTTCTCTCATTGCCTGCTTCTCTCATTGCCTGCTTCTCTCATTGCCTGCTTCTCTCATTGCCTGCTTCTCTCATTGCCTGCTTCTCTCATTGCCTGCTTCTCTCATTGCCTGCTTCTCTCATTGCCTGCTTCTCTCATTGCCTGCTTCTCTCATTGCCTGCTTCTCTCATTGCCTGCTTCTCTCATTGCCTGCTTCTCTCATTGCCTGCTTCTCTCATTGCCTGCTTCTCTCATTGCCTGCTTCTCTCATTGCCTGCTTCTCTCATTGCCTGCTTCTCTCATTGCCTGCTTCTCTCATTGCCTGCTTCTCTCATTGCCTGCTTCTCTCATTGCCTGCTTCTCTCATTGCCTGCTTCTCTCATTGCCTGCTTCTCTCATTGCCTGCTTCTCTCATTGCCTGCTTCTCTCATTGCCTGCTTCTCTCATTGCCTGCTTCTCTCATTGCCTGCTTCTCTCATTGCCTGCTTCTCTCATTGCCTGCTTCTCTCATTGCCTGCTTCTCTCATTGCCTGCTTCTCTCATTGCCTGCTTCTCTCATTGCCTGCTTCTCTCATTGCCTGCTTCTCTCATTGCCTGCTTCTCTCATTGCCTGCTTCTCTCATTGCCTGCTTCTCTCATTGCCTGCTTCTCTCATTGCCTGCTTCTCTCATTGCCTGCTTCTCTCATTGCCTGCTTCTCTCATTGCCTGCTTCTCTCATTGCCTGCTTCTCTCATTGCCTGCTTCTCTCATTGCCTGCTTCTCTCATTGCCTGCTTCTCTCATTGCCTGCTTCTCTCATTGCCTGCTTCTCTCATTGCCTGCTTCTCTCATTGCCTGCTTCTCTCATTGCCTGCTTCTCTCATTGCCTGCTTCTCTCATTGCCTGCTTCTCTCATTGCCTGCTTCTCTCATTGCCTGCTTCTCTCATTGCCTGCTTCTCTCATTGCCTGCTTCTCTCATTGCCTGCTTCTCTCATTGCCTGCTTCTCTCATTGCCTGCTTCTCTCATTGCCTGCTTCTCTCATTGCCTGCTTCTCTCATTGCCTGCTTCTCTCATTGCCTGCTTCTCTCATTGCCTGCTTCTCTCATTGCCTGCTTCTCTCATTGCCTGCTTCTCTCATTGCCTGCTTCTCTCATTGCCTGCTTCTCTCATTGCCTGCTTCTCTCATTGCCTGCTTCTCTCATTGCCTGCTTCTCTCATTGCCTGCTTCTCTCATTGCCTGCTTCTCTCATTGCCTGCTTCTCTCATTGCCTGCTTCTCTCATTGCCTGCTTCTCTCATTGCCTGCTTCTCTCATTGCCTGCTTCTCTCATTGCCTGCTTCTCTCATTGCCTGCTTCTCTCATTGCCTGCTTCTCTCATTGCCTGCTTCTCTCATTGCCTGCTTCTCTCATTGCCTGCTTCTCTCATTGCCTGCTTCTCTCATTGCCTGCTTCTCTCATTGCCTGCTTCTCTCATTGCCTGCTTCTCTCATTGCCTGCTTCTCTCATTGCCTGCTTCTCTCATTGCCTGCTTCTCTCATTGCCTGCTTCTCTCATTGCCTGCTTCTCTCATTGCCTGCTTCTCTCATTGCCTGCTTCTCTCATTGCCTGCTTCTCTCATTGCCTGCTTCTCTCATTGCCTGCTTCTCTCATTGCCTGCTTCTCTCATTGCCTGCTTCTCTCATTGCCTGCTTCTCTCATTGCCTGCTTCTCTCATTGCCTGCTTCTCTCATTGCCTGCTTCTCTCATTGCCTGCTTCTCTCATTGCCTGCTTCTCTCATTGCCTGCTTCTCTCATTGCCTGCTTCTCTCATTGCCTGCTTCTCTCATTGCCTGCTTCTCTCATTGCCTGCTTCTCTCATTGCCTGCTTCTCTCATTGCCTGCTTCTCTCATTGCCTGCTTCTCTCATTGCCTGCTTCTCTCATTGCCTGCTTCTCTCATTGCCTGCTTCTCTCATTGCCTGCTTCTCTCATTGCCTGCTTCTCTCATTGCCTGCTTCTCTCATTGCCTGCTTCTCTCATTGCCTGCTTCTCTCATTGCCTGCTTCTCTCATTGCCTGCTTCTCTCATTGCCTGCTTCTCTCATTGCCTGCTTCTCTCATTGCCTGCTTCTCTCATTGCCTGCTTCTCTCATTGCCTGCTTCTCTCATTGCCTGCTTCTCTCATTGCCTGCTTCTCTCATTGCCTGCTTCTCTCATTGCCTGCTTCTCTCATTGCCTGCTTCTCTCATTGCCTGCTTCTCTCATTGCCTGCTTCTCTCATTGCCTGCTTCTCTCATTGCCTGCTTCTCTCATTGCCTGCTTCTCTCATTGCCTGCTTCTCTCATTGCCTGCTTCTCTCATTGCCTGCTTCTCTCATTGCCTGCTTCTCTCATTGCCTGCTTCTCTCATTGCCTGCTTCTCTCATTGCCTGCTTCTCTCATTGCCTGCTTCTCTCATTGCCTGCTTCTCTCATTGCCTGCTTCTCTCATTGCCTGCTTCTCTCATTGCCTGCTTCTCTCATTGCCTGCTTCTCTCATTGCCTGCTTCTCTCATTGCCTGCTTCTCTCATTGCCTGCTTCTCTCATTGCCTGCTTCTCTCATTGCCTGCTTCTCTCATTGCCTGCTTCTCTCATTGCCTGCTTCTCTCATTGCCTGCTTCTCTCATTGCCTGCTTCTCTCATTGCCTGCTTCTCTCATTGCCTGCTTCTCTCATTGCCTGCTTCTCTCATTGCCTGCTTCTCTCATTGCCTGCTTCTCTCATTGCCTGCTTCTCTCATTGCCTGCTTCTCTCATTGCCTGCTTCTCTCATTGCCTGCTTCTCTCATTGCCTGCTTCTCTCATTGCCTGCTTCTCTCATTGCCTGCTTCTCTCATTGCCTGCTTCTCTCATTGCCTGCTTCTCTCATTGCCTGCTTCTCTCATTGCCTGCTTCTCTCATTGCCTGCTTCTCTCATTGCCTGCTTCTCTCATTGCCTGCTTCTCTCATTGCCTGCTTCTCTCATTGCCTGCTTCTCTCATTGCCTGCTTCTCTCATTGCCTGCTTCTCTCATTGCCTGCTTCTCTCATTGCCTGCTTCTCTCATTGCCTGCTTCTCTCATTGCCTGCTTCTCTCATTGCCTGCTTCTCTCATTGCCTGCTTCTCTCATTGCCTGCTTCTCTCATTGCCTGCTTCTCTCATTGCCTGCTTCTCTCATTGCCTGCTTCTCTCATTGCCTGCTTCTCTCATTGCCTGCTTCTCTCATTGCCTGCTTCTCTCATTGCCTGCTTCTCTCATTGCCTGCTTCTCTCATTGCCTGCTTCTCTCATTGCCTGCTTCTCTCATTGCCTGCTTCTCTCATTGCCTGCTTCTCTCATTGCCTGCTTCTCTCATTGCCTGCTTCTCTCATTGCCTGCGCCTTGGCGTTTGAGACAGTCTGTCCTCTTTCTCCCTCTCTTCTTTTTCCTCCTCCTCCTCCTCCCTCCCTGTGCGTGTCTGAAGGCCGACCCACGCGTTCGCACGCGTAGCCGGTGACGGGGTAACGCGTAAGTCCCCGCCCTGGGTAGACATGTAAGGCACGCGCGTACCCCCTGGTAAAGGCCAGGCCCGGGGAGGGGTGATTGCCTGAGCTGATACCTTCTGACCATGCCGATTGGTCCCTCCGTCTGTTTCTCGGGAGGTGTGACCTGAGGTGTAAACATTCACCTAAGGCGGGAGTGCCCTCTGAGAGGGTCCCCACAAGGAAGGAGCGCGCCATCGGAGACGCTGGCAATCATGGGGGATTCCTCCGCAATGGATTCTACTCCATCTGTCTCGACTTCGACCCAAAAACGGAAACGTGACCAGCCAACAGTGACAAAAGTACTACCGCCTGCCCCACAGTTCCTCGTAGTTTCTCGCACTGAGGACGGAAAGGATTTTTCCTCTGTCAACCCTTTTGTTATTCAGAAGGGCGTTGATGCCATAGCCGGATCTGTCAAATCTTGTACCAGGTTGCGTAACGGCACCTTATTACTAGAAACTGAGAGTGCCTTTCAGGCACAAAAACTGCTTCGGGCCACCCTCCTGTACACGTTCCCTGTCCGGGTGGAGGCCCACCGAACTTTGAATTCGTCTCGTGGTGTAGTCTATACTAGCTCCCTCGACGGATTGACTGACGAGGAGCTTCAATCTTTCCTCGCTGAGCAGGGCGTGACGGCTGTCCATCGGGTCATGAAAAAGGTCAACAATGACCTTGTACCGACCCAGACACTTTTCTTGACCTTCGATAGTGTTAAGCTGCCATCGCGCATCAAGGCAGGCTACGAGGTTATTTCTGTTCGCCCCTATGTCCCGACACCTACGCGCTGCTACCAGTGTCAGCGTTTCAATCACACTCGACAGTCTTGTTCCAATGCGGCTAAATGTGTCACCTGTGGCAGGGATGCCCATGAGGGTGACTGTCCACCTCCGTCTCCTCGTTGTGTGAACTGTCAGGGTGACCATGCCGCATCCTCCCGCGACTGTCCTGTCTATAAGGAAGAACGCTGTATCCAAGAAATTCGGGTCAAAGAGAAAGTGTCCACCTCGGCTGCTCGCAAGCTATTGGCTAGTAGGAAGCCCACGCTGCTCCCAGCGGGGAAATACAGTACTGTCCTCGCCTCTCCTCGGACTACCCGGGAGGTAGCAACCCAGACATGCGATCTGACCTTCAGCACCACGGTCGTCCGTTCGGCCAGTGCTAAGATCGCGCGGTCGACGTCTCCTCTTCCTCCCATCACACCACAGACACCAGCCACTTCCTCAGCTTCTGCTAAGTCGAAGACCCCGAAGTCAGATGCACGGTCCTTCAAGAAGGAACCATCCCGTGCAGACTTCCTCCGTCCCTCGACCTCCCAGCCTTCGACCGGTACTTCCACCAAACGTCCTTCCAAAAAGGCGCATAGGAAGCACAGTTCTCCTTCTCCGCCACGGCGCATTTCTTCTCCTGCGCCACCCAGCGGTTGCCGCCCCAGGCCGTCATCCGTTTCGCCTGGCCGCACCGCCGGTAGCCGTATATCTGGCCGTTCACCGGCGGAGGAAGCTCCCCCTCCCGGCCATCCTCCCGAGATGGCCGATGACCCTATAGACCCCATGGACGATGACTGTCCGCCTACTGATAGCGGCGGCAGTGCTCGCTCGAAGCCAGGCCCTAAGCGGCCTTCGAGGTGACCCCTTCTCTCCTCTTCCTTTTCTTACGATGGCACTTATTAACTGGAATATTCGCAGCATTCGCTCCAACCGAGAGGACTTGAAGTTGCTGCTCCGCTTGCATCGTCCGCTCGTCGTAGCCCTCCAGGAAACGAAGCTACGCCCATGCGATCACATTGCCTTGGCACACTACACCTCTGTGCGTTTTGACCTACCCCCTGTGGTAGGTATCCCAGCTCATGGAGGGGTCATGTTGCTGGTCCGGGATGATATTTACTACGATCCCATCACGTTGCACACCGGCCTGCAGGCAGTTGCCATCCGCATTACTCTCCCCACTTTTACGTTTTCCTTTTGTACCGTTTACACTCCATCGTCCTCTGCCGTTACCAGGGCAGACATGATGCAACTTATTGCTCAGCTACCTGCACCGTTTTTGTTAACTGGAGACTTCAATGCCCACCATCCCCTTTGGGGTTCTCCAGCCTCCTGCCCGAGGGGCTCCTTGTTCGCAGACCTTTTCAACCAGCTCAATCTTGTCTGCCTCAATACTGGCGCCCCTACTTTTCTTTCGGACACATCTCATACCTATTCCCATTTAGACCTCTGTATACGTACTCCCCAACTTGCACGCCGGTTTGAGTGGTATGCACTTGCTGATACATAATCGAGCGACCACTTCCCGTGTGTTATCCATCTCCTGCAGCATACTCCCTCTCCGTGCTCCTCTAGTTGGACCATCTCCAAGGCAGACTGGGGGCTCTTTTCTTCCAGGGCGACCTTTCAGGATCAAACCTTCACAAGCTGCGATCGTCAGGTCGCACACCTCACGGAAGTCATTCTCGCTGCTGCTGAATATTCCATCCCACACCCTACTTCTTCTCCACGTCGCGTACCAGTCCCCTGGTGGACCGCAGCATGTAGAGACGCTTTACGTGCTCGTCGACGTGCTTTACGCACCTTTAAACGCCACCCTACAGTGGCGAATTGTATTAATTATAAACGTTTACGTGCTCAGTGTCGTCGTATTATTAAAGAAAGCAAGAAAGCCAGCTGGGCTGCTTTCACAAGCACCTTCAACAGTTTTACTCCTTCTTCTGTTGTCTGGGGTAGCCTGCGCCGGCTATCTGGCACTAAGGTCCACTCCCCAGTTTCTGGCTTGAAGGTCGCGAATGAAGTCCTTGTGGCCACTGAAGCTGTCTCCAACGCCTTCGGCCGCTTTTTCGCCGAGGTTTCGAGCTCCGCTCATTACCACCCTGCCTTTCTCCCCTGCAAACAGGCAGAGGAGGCTAGGCCACCTAACTTCCGCTCCTCGAATCGTGAAAGTTATAATGCCCCATTCACCATGCGGGAACTCGAAAACGCACTTGGCCGATCACGGTCCTCCGCTCCAGGGCCTGATTCTATTCATATTCAGATGCTGAAGAACCTTTCTCCTGTGGGTAAAGGTTTTCTTCTTCGTACTTACAATCGCATCTGGATTGAGGGACATGTTCCCGCATGCTGGCGCGAGTCTATTGTTGTCCCGATTCCTAAGCCGGAGAAGGACAAGCACTTGCCTTCCAGTTATCGACCCATCTCGCTTACCAGCTGTGTCTGTAAAGTGATGGAGCGAATGGTTAACTCTCGATTGGTTTGGCTGCTCGAGTCTCGACGCCTACTTACCAATGTACAATGTGGATTTCGTAGGCGCCGCTCTGCTGTTGACCATCTGGTTACCTTGTCGACCTTCATTATGAATAACTTCTTGCGGAAGCGCCCGACCGCGGCTGTGTTCTTTGATATGGAGAAGGCTTACGACACCTGTTGGAGGGCGGGCATTCTCCGCACCATGCATACATGGGGCCTTCGCGGTCGCCTCCCTCTTTTTATTCGTTCCTTTTTAATGGATCGACAGTTCAGGGTACGTGTGGGTTCTGTCCTGTCCGACACCTTTCGCCAGGAGAATGGGGTGCCACAGGGCTCAGTTTTGAGCGTCGCTCTGTTCGCCATCGCGATCAATCCAATAATGGATTGCCTCCCAGCTGATGTATCAGGCTCCCTTTTTGTGGACGATTTTACCATATATTGCAGCGCGCAGTGTACACGTGTCCTGGAGCGCTGTCTTCAGCGTTCTCTTGACCGTCTTTACTCCTGGAGTGTCGCCAATGGCTTCCGTTTTTCTGCCGAGAAGACGGTCTGTATTAACTTCTGGCGCTACAAAGAGTTTCTCCCACCGTCCTTACGACTTGGTCCCGTTGCTCTCCCAATCGTGGAGACCACCAAATTTTTAGGCCTTACCTTTGACAGGAAACTTAGCTGGTCTCCACATGTGTCATATTTGGCCGCCCGTTGTACCCGTTCTTTAAATGTCCTCCGTGTTCTCAGTGGTATGTCGTGGGGAGCGGATCGAACCGTCCTACTTCGTCTATATCGGTCGATCGTCCGCTCCAAGCTGGATTATGGGAGCTTCGTATACTCCTCTGCACGGCCATCCATCTTACGCCGCCTCAACTCCATACAACATCGGGGTTTACGACTTGCGATCGGAGCATTTTATACCAGTCCCGTAGAGAGTCTTCATGCTGACGCTGGCGAATTGCCACTCACCTACCGGCGCGATATACTGCTTTGTCGGTATGCCTGTCGGCTACTGTCAATGCCCGACCATCCGTCTTATCGTTCCTTTTTTGACGACTCTCTTGACCTTCAATACGGGTTGTATGTCTCTGCCCTGCTACCCCCTGGAGTTCGCTTTCGTCGCCTCCTTCAACACCTTAATTTTTCACTCCCTGCAACCTTTCGAGTGGGCGAGAGCCACACGCCACCTTGGCTCCAGGCTCAGGTCCGCGTTCACCTTGACCTCAGCTCGCTCCCAAAAGAGGCCACCCCCGGTTCGGTCTACCACTCCCGTTTTTTGGAACTTCGTTCGAAGTTCATAAACATGACTTTCATTTATACAGATGGCTCTAAGACCAATGACGGGGTTGGGTGTTCCTTTATTGTCAGGGCACAAAGTTTCAAATACCGGCTCCATGACCATTGTTCAGTCTTCACAGCTGAGCTCTTTGCCCTCTACCAGGCTGTTCTTTACATCTGCCGCCACCGACACTCTGCTTATGTCATCTGCTCAGATTCTCTGAGCGCCATCCAGAGCCTCAGTGATCCGTACCCGGTTCACCCTTTCGTACACCGGATCCAACGCTCTCTTCAGCGGCTGGTGGACGTCGGTACGCCGGTTAGCTTTATGTGGGTTCCTGGCCATGTCGGTATCCCTGGGAACGAAGCTGCAGATGCCGCGGCCAAGGCTGCGGTCCTCCAGCCTCGAACAGCTTCTTGTTGTGTCCCTTCGTCCGATTTTAGCAGGGTCATTTGTCGGCGCGTTGTGTCGCTGTGGCATGCCGATTGGGCTGCACTTACCGACAACAAGCTTCGGGCCTTAAAACCTCTTCCCGTGGCTTGGACGTCCTCCTCACACCCTTCTCGGCGGGAGGAGGTCGTTTTAGCAAGGTTAAGAATTGGACACTGCCGGTTCAGCCATCGCCATCTGCTGACGGCTGCGCCGGCGCCGTTCTGCCCATGTGGGCACTTGCTGACGGTTAGACACATTTTAATGTCCTGTCCCGATTTTAACCAACTGCGCCTTGATCTTAACCTGCCTAATACTTTCGATGCCGTTTTAGCGGATGACCCACGAGCAGCTGCTCGTGTTCTATGTTTTATCAATTTGACAAACCTCGCTAAGGACATTTGATGTTTTTTAATCCTATGCCTGTCAGTCTCTTTTAGCGTGTTTTCCCTTTTAGTTGTTGTCAACTTGTGGCTCGCGGTGCATTTTTAGAGTAGTCAGGGCGCTAATGACCATTGAAGTTGTGCGCCCTAAAACCACAAAAAAAAAAAAAATAGTCCACAGATCTTTATAAGACTATACTGCATATAAGGATACATGGCATTTTAAATTCCTAAATTTGGTCAATAATTATGCAATGTAATGAAATTAAAATTTTTTGTTGCCCTTCGAAGCCATTATTTCGGACATCTGAAAGTACAGGGCTTCAGGATAGTTGGTCAGTAATGCAGGTCTTACAGGTGTTTGTACACAGGCATACGGAACATTTGTCAGCTACCGTAACAGCTACTCCAGTGACAGCATTTTTGTTTTGCAAGTCACAGTAACAACTTTGGCTACAATCATCGAAGTTAGCTTCATATTATTTTGACTGAGCATATAGTGACGTCAATATATTAAGCCTGAGTTATTAATGTCACTACATTTCCATCTGTGTTTCTTGCATGCTTTTATTACACTTCTCATTCGTTACATATTTACCCTCAGCGAATTCGTTTATTCATGCGTTCCCTCTATGCTCACATGAAATATTACACAAGTCGAATGCTGGTCCTGTCAGAGCACAAAAGTGCGTATGTTTATCTTTAATAGACACTGACAAAAGTTAGAAAGCAGCTTTCTCATTCCTACTTAACCAGAAATAGTGGCACGCGAACATACTCGCGCTCTTCTAATACAGAACACTGTAAATATTTGTACTCAATCTCTCTACTGTTACGCCTTCATACTCCCCTGGACCAGGGAACTTAAAGACTTGGTTGTAGGAGAACTGGGGAAGCAGACAAGTCCTCCCCCTACACCCTCCCAGAAATAGCGGACACGGCGACTGGTATGCATTTGGCTCCTCCTTCGCTTCATCTGTAGGCACTTGTATCGCCCCCATGGACTCTATCCCCTCTCACTGACACCGGCTCATTCTGCCACCCTCTCCTTCTGGCACTCTCCCCTCTCTCCCCTCTCCCTTACTCTACCGATGGGAAACGAAGATAGAGACACTGTGACCACCACAACTCGTAAGCTCCAAAAGCATCCTATTCCCATATGTGCAGAATTCCTACAAAACTGCGTCCTCTGCTGAGACGACTAACCAAGGAAAGCCCCCCCCCCCCCCCCAGTTGGGAAACGAGGCCAAAATTAGTTGGTTACTGTCGAGTTGCAATTTACAATTTCTTTATTGATTATTTCAACCATTAAGTCATTTCTTTACCACTTGACGAGGAACAGATCCAAAAAAGCTAGCGGGCATGAGTGCCTTTTCTGGCACAAGAAGATAGTAAATTACAAGGGCACGCTAACAGGGAGGCAGAAGTAGCATTTTCAGAAGATGCCAAGTAGATTAAAACAATCAAATTAAAGATACATTCACCTTTTACACTAAAAATTTTAAAGCCACGTTATTTTAAAAAAATCACCAACGAAAGGCAAAGTTAACCTTTTCAAAGAGTGGCCAAAAACAGTGTAAAATACAACAACCATTTAAGAACTTTGCAATAACTAACAACTTTAATACCATGTCCTGGGATAGAAATAATTAATCGACCGGGTGTAAGGGCGGCCACAATTGTCTCCCAAAGGATGCTCAGGCTAGAAGCGGACTGACAGATCACTGTCTACAAATACACCGGCGACAGGGACAGGAAACCCGAACGCAGGAGGCCACAAGGCAGAAAAGACGCTGGTTGCACAAAACAAAATCCTTCAATTAACGTCTAAACATTTAACCAACTTGCGGTTTATCAGAGAAACAGCAGGTGAGCTCCGATGCAAAGGTTCCTCACACCCGACCGTGTACACGTCGCCAGCGTACCCAGCTGGGCACAGTCACGCAGCAACGCGCTCTGTCACCGGAGCCCTCGTCTTCTCACGGCGAAATACCAGTCCTCAGGTTAGGCGAGTTACTAGTCCATCATTCCCGCCTCCATATGGAAAAATTAAGACATCCGTTGCCGCTCCCACCAAGTAGTGATTCGGAACCACAGCCGCGGCCCCCGGGTGTTCATAGCAAGACCTTACAGCTTTGTCCCGTCAACTCGTCCCACTCGTCTCGCACCGCCAGGATAGAACACGCGGCTTCTCGGGACAGCAGCAAGTAGCCCCATGCTGTTGCTTGGTATTTTCCTAATGTCCGCAGTATTACAGTTTCATTTACTTCTGGTCATATCATCCTAGAAATACATGAAGACATCATCTTCGCTACGATGTCAACATGTGGGCAATACTACTTGCACGTTCGTCGCGTAGTCAACGTGAAACTCTATTCACAGATTCGAAGGAGCAGGAGGAAACAAGTCATTAGTCATCAGGGTGTCAACCAGTGGAACTCTCCAACGCTGTTGATTCCTAGAACAGTAAGATGAGGTGATAACAATTTAAACATTATACAAAAGAAATTAATCTGTCCCGCACTACATAGTGGGACAAAAATATTTTCTTCTCAGAAGTTCATGATTCATTTTTATCCCCCCACCTACTTTGGTGTGGTATGAAGTGAGAAAATTAAAATTTTCGGGATCTGTAGCATAATGTGATTACTACCGTAGTCCCAGTCACAAACGTTGAAGAAAATTAGGACCGCGCGGAGAGACCACACGGTTTGAGGCACCACCTCGCGGATTACGCGGCATCTCGCGCCGGAGGTTGCGGGTCCTTCCTTAATCATGAGTGTTTGTGTTGCTCCTAGAATAAGTCAGTTTAAGTAGTGCGTAAGTCGAGGGACCGATGAGGTCAGCAGTTTGGTCCCTTAGGAATTCACACACATTTGAACATTTCTGAAAAAAAGCAGTGAGTTCTGTTGTTTCGTGCAACAGCCTGTTTGCTTTCATGCATTACTACCGCTCGCAGACGGTTATTTAAGAACATTTGGACATCTTTGATCTTCTAATGAACCTTTCGTTATTTTAGCAATTGCGGTTTCGAGAACGTGCAGCGAAGTAGTGTGCTTTCAGCTCTGACTGCCAGATAGCACAACGCGTTCTGTAGTCCAGGTGACAGGCAACAACTGTGCCAAATTTGTCAGGAAATGGTCCGAAAATCATGCTCCGCGAGCAAGCGGGCACTGTAAACAGATGAGCAACTGGGAATATCTGCCCTGCTACACTGCCTCACGTTTCTACCAAGAACAAGCACAGAATGTACATTAGAAGGGAGACACCCATGAATGAGCAGAGACAACTATATACAAAGCTTCAGTCTCATTACCACCAAGCAGGTACAGGGTTCATTCTTGTGGTAATTGAAAAAATTTTGCAGATAATTTCTTAACAAACATTACCGTTTGCTGTGCAACTGAAATAGGACACTGTACATGTTGTGCATGTTGCAGTTAGCTCGCTGCACTCCAGCTTTCTCTAGTCTGAAGCGTGCTGCGCATTAATTGTTTGGCTGTATAGGCCTAAACTCATATGGATTAAACGTGAATTAAGGTTATCACACTGACATACTTACCATTATCACTTAGTATATGTCTGAGTTTGTGTAAGATACCATTGTCAATTCCCAGAGGTTTGCTCCACATTTGGCTCTTACTTCTACCAGTTTCTCTATACTCTCGTTTTTACTGCAGAAGTAAAAAGCAAATATAAAAAGTAAATTTTCTTCCAGCGCATTCTTTTACTGCGTGATTTGTATTGTACGTGGACATGTAATTAAAACAGGGAAACGTCTACTTTTTAATAACTTCCATGCATATGAACTGTGAAGTGATCGCTAAGTAAATGTTTTTGTTGGACAGTTGTTTTTATATAGTCCAGCTTGAAAATGTTAAAGGGTCTGTCAGGTGTCGCAGTGAAGCAGCCTCCTGAGAGGCAGACAGTTTTACAAAGAGCTGCAGCTGGCGACCCCCAAGGGAACTCCCCATCACACCCTCTCACGGGAAATGGTACGCGGATAGCCCGTGTCTAAGAGTGTGACTCCGTAGGCTTTCCTGACGTAATAAATCTTCAAAGCCTCTTCGCGTTTGCTGCCGGATACTAAAAATGAGTACTGATGCCAAGGCTGCAAGTCGATGTCCTTTATAGGCATCCGTACTGCACATGGGTTGCTGCCCTCAAAGAATGGACAGGTGGCGCCGCCCTTGGAACACCGGCGGTAACGATTTATCGCACTACGACGGTTCTCGAACATTCGGAGTGGCCACACCGAAGAAAGTTCAGTAGTACAAGGTTCCACATCTTGCTACAGGAAACACATTGTCTCCATTAATCAAATTATCTGCCAGCCAAATATCACTTGCTCTTCATAAACACTGCTCAAAATATCGGAAGTGTTGGTAACTACCACAGTTTCGTCAAATTTCATACCGTGTCCCTCGTTTGAACGATGTTCTGCTACCGCCGGTTTTACCGGCTGTTGTAGCGTCGTATGACGGCGATGTTCCATGCATCTGTAATATCATGAACTGTGTATCTAACAGCCGATGTAAGCCTTTCCACATCCACATGATACTTTGTATATACCAGGCTTTCTAAGCTCCCTATCTTCCACGGAGCCGCGTAGTGCCCTAATATTGGAAGGTCAACGGAACAAACTGTTAAAACGCTTTAAGTTCTTCAGATGTTAAGGAACAAAATCCACCGATCTGTGCTCCTCTTAATGCACCTCCGGTGATGCTCCAAAAAAACTCCATAATCCGACGAATACAATACGAATTGTTTCCCTACTGCCAAGAAATGCGCAAGTTCTTAAGGTAAACTGTCCGCGTCGGAAATAGCATATGCTCTGCATACCAGGATCCTAAGGATGCCACGGCATTGGTATGGTGGATGACAACTCTTTGCCTGCAGGTACCGATCAGTGTGCATCGGCTTTCGGTGAACACTATCCCAGAGTCATCACTTAACATGTCTGGGCTGACGTGCCGTGGTCCATACATAACTCTCTCCCCTGACGTTTCAACTTCAACTTCACCTTCGCCTGCGGAAGGCATCCTCTGAGGACAATCGGCGAACTGCAACGAGAGTGCGAGTAAGCGCCGCATATATAATCCATCCACAGGGCGCCGCTGTCAATCACTTGACGTCTGTGCTATGATCTCTGATACTGCCAACTTTCTCAATTGCAATTAATCGATTGTCACTCCGTTGCTGCAATGTTGACATCCGTATCTTATCCAGCTTAATACCTTGATCTTTCCTATTAAAATTATTGCAGTGTTCGGCAATCTCAATGGCCTCTCTGTACATTCGCGCATAATAATGCGACGTCTTTGCTATTACGGTCGTCTCACTAAACTCTCTTTCATGACCACCTTCCTGAAACACCTGTTCCGCCACAGCCGATTTATCAATATATTCGTGGCGGCTGTTGCTTTTATGTTCACCCAGACGGGTGTTGACGCTTCCTTTTGTTGTGCCTATATAGACCTTTCCACAACTGCACGGAATTTTATAGACAACTAGTGTGGCTAAAGGATGTCGTTTGTCTTTTGCGGATTTTTAACATGCTTTTATTTTCGTGGTGGGTCTGATGACAGTTTCCACATCGTACTTTCTAAAAATTTTCCAATGCGATCAGTGACCTTACTGATGAATGGCAAGAACACATTCCCCTTAGGTTGGAGTCAGTCCTCGTCCGTTTTGGTTGTCAGTCTCGGGCGTAGTGAACGATCTATCCCTCTGTTGGAATACCCATTCTTCTTAAAGGTCGTTCTAACGTGTTCAGTCTCACCATCTAAGTGAGTGGGTTCACATTTTCTGCGCCCTGTCCATTAATGTTTTAATTACCCCTATTTCATGTCTTGGGTGGTGGTTAGAATCTTTTTGCAGATAACTGTGTGTGTGTGTGTGTGTGTGTGTGTGTGTGTGTGTGTGTGTGTGTGTGTGTGTGTGTGTGTGTGGTTTTTTTTTTTCTGAAAACCTTATGACTAAATGATCTGTCCTCTCGTTTGATTAGTCACATCTAAGTAGTTCAGGTGACCATCGATTTCCTTTCCCATAGTGCATTTAATGCTTGAATTAACACTGGTCAGATGTAATAGAAAGGCATCCAGATCCTCTTCCCCATGGGTATATATAAAACATCTACACAACGATACCATCTGGCTGGTCTTATTCTAGCTGTTTGAAAAACGGGCGCTTCCAAGTCCTCCATGAAAGTTATCCACAGCTGAACTAAGATGACTTCCCATAGCCACCCCGTTTCATAAAAAACATTATATTGAAAATAAGTTGTTGGAGGGAAATTTCTGAATAATGCCAAAATATCACTACGAACAATGTCCGCTATACATGTGATCGCTTCATTCACCGGAATCATTGTAAACGACGACACCACATCAAAACTGACCAGGATATCATTAGAGCCCACACTAATTTCCTTAAAAATTCGTGTAACTTCCTCAATATTATTAACATACTGTCAGTTCCAACATCATGAGGTTTCAGCAGCGACGCAAGGTGTCCAGCTAATTCATGTGTGGGAGACCCTATTGCGCTGACTATAGGTCTCAGAAAGTACCAGCGGTTTGTGTACCTTTGGTATCCCAAAGAGTCTGGTCGAGTAAGCTTCTGATTTAAATAGTAGCTTCTTGTCCGCTAAAGAGAGGGAAGACGCTTTTACCAATTAATGGATCATTTTTAAAATCCTCGATGTCGGATCTTTCTGGAGTTGTTTGTAATTGTTGGGATCCAAAATGTCCATGATTTTTTCATGATAACCTTTACTCTTCATTACGACAGTAGCGTTGCCTTTATCTACAGAAAACAAGATAATTTCATCTGCGTTGATGTCCCACAGTGCCTTCCTTTCTGCCTGTGATAGGTGGCTTACACGTGCTCGAAATTCTAAGTTTTCCATTCTTATATCAGCGGACTGCTGTAGCAGCTGACGGATACCTGCCTCAACTTTAGCCACAGTATCTTTAGTGGGAACCATTCGGGGCGTCACTCCGATATTTCCACCCTTAACAAGTACTGAAGTACTGAAACTTCATCTACAGTCAAGACTTCGTTTGACAGGTTAATAACTGTTGGAGAAATATCCTCTCTAATGCCTCCAGACGTGATCCTCTGTAAGCTATCAAACTTCCTCTTTTGTCTAACCACTGATATTTCTGCACCTACTTCCATAGTCCTAAATGTAAGGTATTCAGTCTTACTCCAATCGTCATACTGCGTGGAATTACTAATGAGAATATGAAGTTTAAATAGCTTACTGTTCGTTTCCGCCAATGCTCGCCGCGTCTGGTGAAACCTCTCTCGTAACATTGCTGATTCCACGCGGATGTAAATTCGATGAGCTTGTGCCGAGCGCAACGTCTTCTTCACTTGCAGAAATTTCGGAACAGTTGACGTGTCCCTGCAGCGTACCATCTGCTTTCTTTTTAGTAAACCATGACGACGAATAGAAGATTCAAATCACTTTCAACGTCCGTGGTAAATTTATTGCTGGTTTGAAGACAGTTGACCAGTTCTAAAGAGATTTTTGGACCGTCACGCCCATGTGGCCAGACGGAGGGGGTGTCATGCACATACCTCCAGAAGCACGTTGGTTGCAAGCCCAAAGTCCTCAGTGCCATTTACTCGAAGTACTCATTAAGTAAGAAGACTACTATGAGTGACAAAGCACTGTCCATAGCCACCCCGTCGTTCTGTTCAAAAATATTGTCGTTAAATGAAAAATACGTGGATGTCAGCACACGGCAGATTCATAAGCTCCTCAAGTTTTTCACTAAACAAACTAAAGGATTCTTTCAGAGGGACTCCTGTAAAGAGATACCACATCAAAACTCACCAATAAATCTGAAGGACCCAGCCTCAAAGATCGCAATCATCGCATAAAATCCACCGAATTGGATATACGGTCTTCACACTTGCAACATATGGACTGAAAACACACGTTAAATACTTCGCCAGGTTATAAGTGGGTGCACCTAAATTGCTAATGATAGGGTGTACAGGAACCCCTTCCTTATGCAGCTTTTGCAGATAAAATCTAGGTTGTACGGCAGCACCAGGATGAAGTTCCTTACGTAAATTTACGGACAACGAGTTTTCTTTCAAGAGTGAAGGTGTCTTGCGCTTAATCCTTCCTATGGGGTCACTAGATACTCCTCTGTAAGCCGTGTTGTTCAATAATAAATCCATTTTAAGGACGTAATCGTCCAGTGTCGTTACAACCGTGGCATTCCCCTTGTGAGCTGGTAAAATTTCATCATCGTCCCCAAACGAACGAAACGTTGCTCCCTCTGCAGATGAGTCGTGACCCGCGATGGCGTAGTCCGATGTAATGTTTTTTTTTTTTTTGTGGTTTTAGGGCGCACAACTTCAATGGTCATTAGCGCCCTGACTACTCTAAAAATGCACCGCGAGGCACAAGTTGACAACAACTAAAAGGGAAAACACAATAAAAGACAGACGGACAGGCAGAGGATTAAAAAACATCATCAAATGTCCTTAGCGAGGTTTGTCAAATTGATAAAACAAAGAACACGAGCAGCTGCTCGTGGGTCATACGCTAAAATGGCATCGAAAGTATTAGGCAGGTTAAGATCGAGGCGCAGTGTGGTAAGATCTGGACAGGACATTAAAATGTGCCTAACCGTCAGCAAGTGCCCACATGGGCAGAACGGCGCCGGCGCAGCCGTCAGCAGATGGCGATGGCTGAACCGGCAGTGTCCAATTCTTAACCTTGCTAAAACGACCTCCTCCCGCCGAGAAGGGTGTGAGGAGGACGTCCAAGCCACGGGAAGAGGTTTTAAGGCCCGAAGCTTGTTGTCGGTAAGTGCTGCCCAATCGGCATGCCACAGCGACACGACGCGCCGACAAATGACCCTGCTAAAATCGGACGAAGGGACACAACAAGAAGCTGTCCGAGGCTGGAGGACCGCAGCCTTGGCCGCGGCATCTGCAGCTTCGTTCCCAGGGATACCGACATGGCCAGGAACCCACATAAAGCTAACCGGCGGACCGACGTCCACCAGCTGCTGGAGAGAGCGTTGGATCCGGTGTACGAAAGGGTGAACCGGGTACGGATCACTGAGGCTCTGGATGGCGCTCAGGGAATCTGAGCATATGACATAAGCAGAATGTCGGTGGCGGCAGATGTAAAGAACAGCCTGGTAGAGGGCAAAGAGCTCAGCTGTGAAGACCGAACAATGGCCATGGAGCCGGTATTGGAAACTTTATGCCCCGACAATAAAGGAACACCCGACCCCATCATTGGTCTTAGAGCCATCTGTATAAATGAAAGTCATGTTGATGAACTTCGAACGAAGTTCCAAAAAACGGGAGTGGTAGACCGAACCGGGGGTGACCTCTTTTGGGAGCGAGCTGAGGTCGGGGTGAACGCGGACCTGAGCCTGGAGCCAAGGTGGCGTGCGGCTCTCGCCCACTCGAAAGGTTGCAGGGAGTGAAAAATTAAGGTGTTCAAGGAGGCGACGAAAGCGAACTCCAGGGGGTAGCAAGGCAGAGACATACAACCCGTATTGAAGGTCAAGAGAGTCGTCAAAAAAGGAACGATAAGACGGATGGTCGGGCATTGACAGTAGCCGACAGGCATACCGACAAAGCAATATATCGCGCCGGTAGGTGAGTGGCAATTCGCCAGCGTCAGCATGAAGACTCTCTACGGGACTGGTATAAAATGCTCCGATCGCAAGTCGTAAACCCCGATGTTGTATGGAGTTGAGGCGGCGTAAGATGGATGGCCGTGCAGAGGAGTATACGAAGCTCCCATAATCCAGCTTGGAGCGGACGATCGACCGATATAGACGAAGTAGGACGGTTCGATCCGCTCCCCACGACATACCACTGAGAACACGGAGGACATTTAAAGAACGGGTACAATGGGCGGCCAAATATGACACATGTGGAGACCAGCTAAGTTTCCTGTCAAAGGTAAGGCCTAAAAATTTGGTGGTCTCCACGATTGGGAGAGCAACGGGACCGAGTCGTAAGGACGGTGGGAGAAACTCTTTGTAGCGCCAGAAGTTAATACAGACCGTCTTCTCGGCAGAAAAACGGAAGCCATTGGCGACACTCCAGGGGTAAAGACGGTCAAGAGAACGCTGAAGACAGCGCTCCAGGACACGTGTACACTGCGCGCTGCAATAGATGGTAAAATCGTCCACGAAAAGGGAGCCTGATACATCAGCTGGGAGGCAATCCATTATTGGATTGATCGCGATGGCGAAGAGAGCGACGCTCAAAACTGAGCCCTGTGGCACCCCATTCTCCTGGCGAAAGGTGTCGGACAGGACTGAACCCACACGTACCCTGAACTGTCGATCCAATAAAAAGGAACGAATAAAAAGAGGGAGGCGACCGCGAAGGCCTCGTGTATGCACGGTGCGGAGAATGCCCGCCCTCCAACAGGTGTCGTAAGCCTTCTCCAAATCAAAGAACACAGCCGCGGTCGGGCGCTTCCGCAAAAAGTTATTCATAATGAAGGTCGACAAGGTAACCAGATGGTCAACAGCAGAGCGGCGCCTTCGAAATCCACATTGTACATTGGTAAGTAGGCGTCGAGACTCGAGCAGCCAAACCAATCGAGAGTTAACCATTCGCTCCATCACTTTACAGACACAGCTGGTAAGCGAGATAGGTCGATAACTGGAAGGCAAGTGCTTGTCCTTCCCCAGCTTAGGAATCGGGACAACAATAGACACGCGCCAGCATGCGGGAACATGTCCGTCAATCCAGATGCGATTGTATGTACGAAGAAGAAAACCTTTACCCGCAGGAGAAAGGTTCTTCAACATCTGAATATGAATAGAATCAGGCCCTGGAGCGGAGGACCGTGATCGGCCAAGTGCGGTTTCGAGTTCCCGCATGGTGAATGGTGCATTATAACTTTCACAATTCGAGGAGCGGAAGTCAGGTGGCCTAGCCTCCTCTGCCTGTTTGCGGGGGAGGAAGGCAGGGTGGTAATGAGCGGAGCTCGAAACCTCGGCGAAAAAGCGGCCGAAGGCATTGGAGACAGCCTCAGGGGCCACAAGGACTTCATTCGCGACCTTCAAGCCAGAAACTGGGGAGTGGACCTTAGTGCCAGATAGCCGGCGCAGGCTACCCCAGACAACAGAAGAAGGAGTAAAACTGTTGAAGGTGCTTGTGAAAGCAGCCCAGCTGGCTTTCTTGCTTTCTTTAGTAATTCGACGACACTGAGCACGTAATCGTTTATAATTAATACAATTCGCCACTGTAGGGTGGCGTTGAAAGGTGCGTAAAGCACGTCGACGAGCACGTAAAGCATCTCTACATGCTGCGGTCCACCAGGGGACCGGTACGCGACGTGGAGAAGAAGTAGGGTGAGGGATGGAATATTCAGCAGCAGCGAGAATGACTTCCGTGAGGTGTGCGACCTGACGATCGCAGCTTGTGAAGGTTTGATCCTGAAAGGTCGCCCTGGAAGAGAAGAGCCCCCAGTCTGCCTTGGAGATGGTCCAACTAGAGGAGCACGGAGAGGGGGTATGCTGCAGGAGATGGATAACACACGGGAAGTGGTCGCTCGAATATGTATCAGCAAGTGCATACCACTCAAACTGGCGTGCAAGTTGGGGAGTACAGATAGAGAGGTCTAAATGGGAATAGGTATGAGATGTGTCCGAAAGAAAAGTAGGGGTGCCAGTATTGAGGCAGACAAGATTGAGCTGGTTGAAAAGGTCTGCTAACAAGGAGCCCCTCGGGCAGGATGCTGGAGAGCCCCAAAGGGGATGGTGGGCATTGAAGTCTCCAGTTAACAAAACTGGTGCAGGTAGCTGAGCAATAAGTTGCATCATGTCTGCCCTGGTAACGGCAGATGGCGATGGAGTGTAAACGGTACAAAAGGAAAACGTAAAGGCGGGGAGAGTAATGCGGATGGCAACTGCCTGCAGGCCGGTGTGCAACGTGATGGGATCGTAGTAAATATCATCCCGGACCAGCAACATAACCCCTCCATGAGCTGGGATACCTACCACAGGGGGTAGGTCAAAACGCACAAAGGTGTAGTGTGCCAAGGCAATTGGATCGCATGGGCGTAGCTTCGTTTCCTGGAGGGCTACGACGAGCGGACGATGCAAGCGGAGCAGCAACTTCAAGTCCTCTCGGTTGGAGCGAATGCTGCGAATATTCCAGTTAATAAGTGCCATCGTAAGAAAAGCCCCCCAGGGGGTCCACAACTCTTTTGTGGATACGTGCGTAGCGAGCACGGGACCCCGAGCTAATGTGGCCTTCCTTCCTTTCCGGGCTGCATACCTTCCCATTCCGCATCCTTCCCCATCCCTATCTTCGCCCCTCCTCCCCTCACCTCTGGCTCTTTCCTTCTCTTTCTCCCCATCTGGGAGTATGGTTTGTGCCTACGTCCGGAGACGGACGCTCGTAAATGTACTGCATTTCTTGCCTTCCTTGCTTTTATGTCTTCTTCCTTCCTTTGTCCTTCTGTCTTTTTCCTTCCTTTGTCCTTCTCTTTTCCTTACCTCTTCTCTTTCTCTTTTCTCCGCTGCGGCGTTTGAGACTTCTCTTCCTTCCCTTCCCTTTCTTTTTCTTCCTCCCTGTGCGTGTCTGAAGGCCGACCCACGCCCTTCGTGCGTAGCCGGTGACGGGGTAACGCGTAATTCCCCGCCCCGGGTAGACAGGTAGGACACGTACGTACCCCCTGGTAACGGCCAGGCCCAGGGAGGGGTGATTACCCGAGCTGATACCTTCCGAAAATGCCGATTGGTCCCTCCGTCCGTTTGTCGGGAGGTGTGACCTGAGGTGTGAACAATCACCTAAGGCGGGAGTGCCCTCAGAGAGGGCCCCCACAAGGGAGGAGCGCGCCATCGGAGACGCCGGTAATCATGGGGGATTCTTCCGCAATGGTTTCCTCACCTTCCACTAAGTCTAGTCACAAACGTAAGCATACTGAGTCTCAGCCACAGACGATTCTTCCATCGTTGCCACAGTTCCTTGTTGTTTCTCGGTCTGATGAAGGTCACGACTTCTCCACGGTCAACCCTTTCATTATTCAGAAAGGAGTCGACGCAATAGCAGGTCCTGTAAAGTCTTGTTCCAGATTACGGAATGGCACCCTGTTGTTAGAAACACACAGTGCCCTCCAGTCACAAAAATTGCTGCGTACTTCTCTGCTCCACACCTTCCCTGTCCGGGTGGAACCGCACCGTACCTTGAATTCCTCGCGTGGAGTCGTTTATACACGCTCCCTCGATGGATTGTCTGACGAAGAAATTCAGCACTATCTGTCTGACCAGGGCGTAACGGCAGTTCATAGAGTAATGAAACGGGTTGACACGAACATCATTCCAACCCGTACTGTCTTCTTGACATTTGACACAGTTCAACTCCCATCGAAAATCAAAGCAGGCTATGAGATAATTTCCGTTCGCCCTTACGTCCCAAACCCTACGCGTTGCTATCGATGTCAGCGGTTCAATCACACCAGCCAGTCCTGTTCCAATCCAGCCAAATGTGTTACGTGTGGCACGGATGCCCATGAGGGTGCTTGTCCACCTCCATCCCCTCGCTGCATCAACTGTATGGGTGACCACGCTGCTTCCTCTCGAGATTGCCCCGTTTTTAAGGATGAGAAGCTCATCCAGGAAATAAGGGTGAAGGAAAAGGTGTCGACCTTTGCTGCTCGAAAATTATTCGCCAGTCGCAAGCCCACCGTGCCTCAGACAGGAAAATACAGCACTGTCCTTGCTTCTCCTCGGCCAACAAAGGAGGCGGCCACGCAGACTTGCGACCTCACCTTTAGTACCACGGTCGTCAGATCGGCCAGCGCAAAGATCGCTCGTTCAACCTCACCACTTTCGCCTGCCCACTCTATGGCTCACCCTTCGTCGGGTTCTGCTACATCTCGAGCCCAAAAGTCGGACGCCAAGTCTTCGAAAAAAGAGCATACTCGTGAAGAGATTTTACGGACCGCAGCTTCACAACCATCGGTTCCTCCTTCCTCTAAACAACATTCTTCCAAGAAGGCTACAAAGAAACCCAGTTCCTCTCCTTCTCCGCCAAGGCGTGCCCCCTCTACAGCACCACCTGGCGGAAATCGCCCTCGGCCATCTTCTGTGTCGCCGAGGCGCACTGCTGGTGGCCGGTCAACCGGCCGATCGCTGGTGGCAGGGACTGCTCCTGACCAACTTATGGATCAGGATCTTCTGCCTTCGGCTGAATGCCATTCCATGCTGTCGGTTGCTAGCTCCGAGCAGTCTTTGAGTTGACAGCAACTTTGGTCACATTCCTCCATTCTCTTTTCACCCCATGTCCATTATCCACTGGAATATCCGCGGCATTCGAGCCAATCGGGATGAATTGTCGGTCCTCTTACGCTCCTACTCGCCGGTCATCTTCTGTCTTCAGGAAACAAAGCTGCGTCCCCATGACCGCTTTGTTCTCCCTCATTTTCAGTCTGTCCGATATGATCTCCCCTCTGTTGAAGGCTCTCCAGCCCATGGAGGACTCATGATTCTTCTCCGTGATACTCTCCATTATCACCCAATCCCCTTAAACACTTCCTTCCAAGCTGTCGCCGTCCGTCTTTCACTTTCCGGATACACGTTCTCTCTTTGTACTGTATACATTCCATCGTCCACACCAATGGCACGAGCTGATCTCCTTCATCTTCTTGGTCAGCTTCCACCCCCCTATTTGCTGGTTGGGGACTTCAATGCCCACCACCCGCTTTGGGGATCTCCACACCCTTGTCCACGTGGCTCCGTATTGCTAGACGTCTTCCACCAAGCGGATCTAGTTTGCCTCAACACTGGGGTCCCCACATTTTTGTCTGCCTCCACGACAACCTTATCTCATTTGGACCTTGCGGTCGGTACTGTTCCGCTAGCTCGGCGCTTCGAATGGTTCGCCCTTGATGATACACACTCGAGTGATCACTTTCCATGTGTCCTCAGACTGCAGCCTCAACTGCCATATATGCGCCCGCGACGCTGGAAGTTTGCCCAAGCCGATTGGACACTTTTTTCGTCTCTCGCGACATTCGATGACCGTCGCTTTCCCAGCGTCGACGATGAGGTCACACACATTACCGACGTTATCCTTACAGCTGCGGAACGTTCAATACCACGCACCTCCGAATTGCCCCGGCGCCCCCCAGTTCCTTGGTGGAACGAGGCATGCCGTGACGCAATACGTGAGCGGCGACGTGCTCTTCGCATTTTCCGTCACCATCCTACTTTGGCCAACTGTATCCGCTATAAGCAGCTCCGTGCGCGATGCCGTCGCGTCATCCGCGATAGCAAGAAGGCAAGCTGGAAATTCTTTATTAGCTCATTTAACACCTTCACTCCCTCCTCGGAAGTTTGGAGTCGGCTTCGACGGTTCTCAGGCGCGCGTAGTTTCTCCCCGGTTTCTGGGCTCACTGTCGCGCATGATACCTTAGTGGACCCCGTCGCAATTTCTAACTCGTTGGGTCAGCACTTTGCTGAGATTTCGAGCTCTTCAAATTACCCGCCAGCGTTTCTCCCGAAGAAACGTGCAGCGGAAGTGCGACCTCTTGCTTTCTCCTCTCAAAATCACGAAAGCTACAATACTGTTTTCTCCATGCGGGAACTCCAACATGCCCTCTCATCTTCTCGCTCCTCCGCCCCAGGACCGGATGGTATCCATGTCCAAATGTTGCTGCATTTATCCACCCATAGTCTGCGTTACCTCCTTCGCCTTTATAATCGAATTTGGACCGGCAGCACCTTTCCCAGACGGTGGCGGGAAGCTATTGTCGTTCCTGTTCCGAAACCTGGAAAGGACAAACATCTCCCCTCTAGCTATCGCCCCATTTCTCTCACGAGTAGTGTCTGTAAGGTTTTGGAGCGTATGGTGAATTACCGTTTAGCTTGGTGGCTGGAATCCCGCAGTCTTTTAACACCAGCCCAATGCGGATTTCGGAAGCATCGTTCTGCAGTTGACCATCTTGTCGCTCTCTCCACTTATATCTTGAACAATTTTCTCCGGAAACGCCAAACGGTAGCAATATTTTTTGATCTGGAGAGAGCATACGATACCTGTTGGAGGACAGGCATCCTCCGCACACTGTTCTCTTGGGGCTTTCGAGGCCGGTTGCCCCTTTTTCTTCGCGAATTTATGGCAGAGCGCACTTTTCGGGTGTGGGTGAACACCACTCTCTCCCGTACTTTCTCCCAAGAAAACGGGGTACCCCAGGGATCCGTGCTGAGTGTTGTACTGTTTGCCATCGCCATAAATCCAATTATGGATTGTCTCCCTCCTGATGTCTTGGGCTCCCTCTTTGTGGACGATTTTGCGATCTACTACAGCTCTCAACGGACCAGCCTTCTTGAACGACGTCTTCAAGGATGCCTCGATCGCCTCCACTCGTGGAGCATCGAAACTGGCTTCCGTTTTTCACCCAGTAAGACCGTTTGTGTCAATTTTTGGCGACGTAAGGAGTTTCTTCCGCCCTCCTTACATCTAGGTCCTGTCAACCTTCCGTTTTCCGACGTCGCTAAATTCTTGGGTCTTATGTTTGACAGAAAACTATGCTGGTCCTCCCACGTTTCCTATCTTTCGGCTCGCTGTCTGCGATCACTTAACACCCTCCGTGTCCTGAATGGTACCTCCTGGGGAGCGGACCGAGTGGTCCTTCTCCGCCTCTATCGCGCCTTAGTGCGCTCAAAATTGGATTATGGAAGCATAGTCTACTCCTCTGCTCGGCCGTCTATTCTTCGGCGTCTCGACTCTATCCACCACCGTGGATTACGTTTAGTGTCTGGAGCTTTCTACACTAGCCCTGTGGAAAGCCTTTATGCTGAGACTGCTGAACCTCCGCTGTCCAATCGGCGAGCAGTCCTCCTGAGTCGTTATGCTAGCCGTCTGTCTTCCATGCCTGCTAATCCAGCCCACGACCTTTTTTTCGACGCCTCCTTTGATGTAGGGTATGCAGGCCGCCCCTCCTCCCTACTACCCCCGGGAGTCCGCTTCCGTCAACTGCTCCATTCTCTTTCCTTCCGCTTTCCTAAAACCTTCTTGACAACTTGGGGTACAGCTCCGCCTTGGCTCCGTCCCCGGATCTGCCTGCTCCGTGACCTTTGTCAATTTCCCAAGGATGGTACGCCTACACTTGTTTATCGTCGGGCATTTGCTGCTCTATGTGCAGAAATGACGGACGCCACATTTATTTACACCGACGGCTCGAAAACATCGTTAGGTGTAGGGAGTGCCTATATTGTTGGCGACACCCCAAATCGCTTTCGGCTTCCCGACCAGTGTTCGGTTTATACTGCGGAGCTTTACGCTGTTCTCCAGGCTGTCCACTACATCCGCCGCCATCAGCGGATACAGTACGTTATCTGCTCAGATTCTCTCAGCTCTCTCCTCAGTCTCCAAGCTCTTTACCCTGTGCACCCTCTGGTCCACCGGATTCAGGACTGTCTGCGCTTGCTTCACCTGAGGGGCGTCTCGGTGGCGTTCCTCTGGCTCCCGGGACACGCTGGTATCTGTGGGAATGAGGCGGCCGATATAGCGGCCAAGGCCGCAGTCTCTCTTCCTCGGCCAGCTATTCAGTCGCTTCCCTTCACCGATCTTCGGAACGATTTATGTCGCCATGTTGCTCAATTATGGCATGCCCATTGGTCGGCACTTCCCTGTAATAAATTGCGGGAAGTGAAAGCCCTTCCTTGCGCTTGGACCTCTTCCTCCCGAACGCGTCGTCGGGAGGAGGTAATTTTAGCTAGACTCCGGATAGGGCATTGTCGTTTTAGCCATCGACATCTTTTAAGCGGCGATCCTCCCCCACTCTGTCCCCACTGCTCTCAGCTGTGGACGGTAAGACACCTTTTAATTGACTGCCCCTATTTTAATCCGTTACGCTCCCGTCTACAGCTATCGCCTGATCTCTCGTCGATTTTAGCAGATGACACGCGCTCCGCCGACCGCGTTCTACAGTTTATTAGTGACAGTGCAATGACGTCAGTCATTTGAAGCTTTTTTTGGGGACAATCACCCCCTTTCTGTAGTGGATTTTTAAGCAGTCTTCTATTTTTAGTTTCTCCAATTTTCTGACTTTGTTCCCATTGCTGCTGGTTTTAAATTTCGGTTTTTTACTGTCTTAAGTCACGGGCTGGGCGCTAATGACCATAGAAGTTTTGCGCCCTCAAACCCCAAAAAAAAAAAAAAAAAAAAAAAAAAAATCGTAAGAAAAGGAAGATGATAGAAGGGGTCACCTCGAAGGCCGCTTAGGGCCTGGCTTCGAGCTAGCACTGCCGCCGCTATCAGTAGGCGGACAGTCATCGTCCATGGGGTCTATAGGGTCATCGGCCATCTCGGGAGGATGGCCGGGAGGGGGAGCTTCCTCCGCCGGTGAACGGCCAGATGTTCGGCTACCAGCGGTGCGGCCAGGCGAAACGGATGACGGCCTGGGGCGGCAACCGCTGGGTGGCGCAGGAGAAGAAATGCGCCGTGGCGGAGAAGGAGAACTGTGCTTCCTATGTGCCTTTTTGGAAGGACGTTTGGTGGAAGTACCGGTCGAAGGCTGGGAGGTAGAGGGACGGAGGAAGTCTGCACGGGATGGTTCCTTCTTGAAGGCCCGTGCATCTGACTTCGGGGTCTTCGACTTAGCAGAAGCTAAGGAAGTGGCTGGTGTCTGTGGGGTGATGGGAGGAAGAGGAGACGTCGACCGCGCGATCTTAGCACTGGCCGAACGGACGACCGTGGTGCTGAAGGTCAGATCGCATGTCTGGGTTGTTACCTCCCGGGTAGTCCGAGGAGAGGCGAGGACAGTGCTGTATTTCCCCGCTGGGAGCAGCGTGGGCTTCCTACTAGCCAATAGCTTGCGAGCAGCCGAGGTGGACACTTTCTCTTTGACCCGAATTTCTTGGATACAGCGTTCTTCCTTATAGACAGGACAGTCGCGGGAGGATGCCGCATGGTCACCCTGACTGTCCACCTCCGTCTCCTCGTTGTGTGAACTGTCACCCTCATGGGCATCCCTGCCACAAGTGACACATTTAGCCGCATTGGAGCAAGACTGTCGAGTGTGATTGAAACGCTGACACTGGTAGCAGCGCGTAGGTGTCGGGACATAGGGGCGAACAGAAATAACCTCGTAGCCCGCCTTGATGCGCGATGGCAGCTTAACACTATCGAAGGTCAAGAAAAGTGTCCGGGTCGGTACAAGGTTATTGTTGACCTTTTTCATGACCCTATGGACAGCCGTCACGCCCTGCTCAGCGAGGAAAGATTGAATTCGTCTCGTGGTGTAGTCTATAGTAGCTCCCTCGACGGATTGACTGACGAGGAGCTTCAAAGTTCGGTGGGCCTCCACCCGGACAGGGAACGTGTACAAGAGTGTGGCCCGAAGCAGTTTTTGTGCCTGAAAGGCATTCTCAGTTTCTAGTAATAAGGTACCGTTACGCAACCTGGTACAAGATTTGACAGATCCGGCTATGGCATCTACGCCCTTCTGAATAACGAAAGGGTTGACAGAGGAAAAATCCTTTCCATCCTCAGATCGAGAAACTACGAGGAACTGTGGGGCAGGCAGTAGTACTTTTGTCACTGTTGGCTGGTCACGTTTCCGTTTTTGGGTCGAAGTCGAGACAGATGGAGTAGAATCCATTGCGGAGGAATCCCCCATGATTGCCAGCGTCTCCGATGGCGCGCTCCTTCCTTGTGGGGACCCTCTCAGAGGGCACTCCCGCCTTAGGTGAATGTTTACACCTCAGGTCACACCTCCCGAGAATCAGACGGAGGGACCAATCGGCATAGTCAGAAGGTATCAGCTCAGGCAATCACCCCTCCCCGGGCCTGGCCTTTCCCAGGGGGTACGCGCGTGCCTTACATGTCTACCCAGGGCGGGGACTTACGCGTTACCCCGTCACCGGCTACGCGTGCGAACGCGTGGGTCGGCCTTCAGACACGCACAGGGAGGAAGGAAGAAGAGGAAAAAGAAGAGAGAGAGAGAGGGAGAAAGAGGACAGACTGTCTCAAACGCCGAGGCGGAGACCAGAGAAGGCAAGGAGAAGAAGGCAATGAGAAGGCAAGTAGAAGTCAAGGGAAAGAGTAAGGAAGACAGTGAGGTGGAGAAGAACAAAGAAAGGAACCAACCAAAGGAAGGAACGAGAAGTGAAAAACCAAAAAGACCACAATTATAGGTCGTGGAACCGTCCGCCTCCGGACGCAGGCGCTAACTACCCCCGTGAGGGGGATGTACTCCTTTTAGTCGCCTCCTACGACAGGCAGGAATACCTCGGGCCTATTCTAATCCCCGGACCCGCAGGGGGACCGATGTAATGTGTGGAACAGTACTAGCTTTACAGGGTTATTACAAATGATTGAAGCGATTTCACAGCTCTACAATAACTTTATTATCTGAGATATTTTCACAATGCTTTGCACACTCCTACAAACTGTTTTTTTAGGCATTTACAAATGTTCGATATGTGCCCCTTTGGTGATTCGGCAGACATCAAGCTGTTAATAAAGTTGCTCCCACACTCGGCGCAGTATGTCCCCATCAGAGTTCGAAAGCATCGCTGATGCGAGCTCTGTTCTGGCACGTTTCTTGGTAGAGGAGGTTTAAACACTGAATCTTTCACATATCCCCACAGAAAGAAATCGCATGGGGTTAAGTCTGGAGAGCGTGCAGCCCATGACATGAAATGCTGATCATGATCTCCACCACGACCGATCCATCGGTTTTCCAATCTCCTGTTTAAGAAATGCCGAACATCATGATGGAAGTGCGGTGGAGCACCATCCTGTTGAAAGATGAATTTGGCGCTGTCGATCTCCAGTTGTGGCATGTGCCAATTTTCCAGCATGTCCAGATACATGTGTCCTGTAACCTTTTTTTCGCAGAAGAAAAAGGGGCCGTAAACTTTAAACCGTGAGATTGCACAAAACACGTTAACCTTTGGTGAATTGCGAATTTCCTGCACGAATGGGTGGCGATTCTCTACCGCCCAGATCGGCACATTGTGTCTGTTCACTACACCATTAAGAAAAAATGTTGCTTCATCCTGAAAAAAAGTTTCGCACTGAACGCATCCTCTTCCATGAGCTATTGCAAACGCGCCGAAAATTCAAAGCGTTGACTTTGTCATCGGGTGTCAGGGCTTGTAGCAATTGTAAACGGTAAGGCTTCTGCTTTAGCCTTTTCCGTAAGATTTTCCAAACCGCCGGCTGTGGTACGTTTAGCTCCCTGCTTGCTTTATTCGTCGACTTCCGCGGGCTACGGGTGAAACTTGCCCGCACGCGTACAACCGTTTCTTCGCTCACTGCAGGCCGACCCGTTGATTTCCCCTTACAGAGGCATCCAGAAGCTTTAAACTGCGCATACCATCGCCGAATGGAGTTAGCAGTTGGTGGATCTTTGTTGAACTTCGTCCTGAAGTGTCGTTGCACTGTTATGACTGACTGATGTGAGTGCATTTCAAGCACGACATACGCTTTCTCGGCTCCTGTCGCCATTTTGTCTCACTGCGCTCTCGAGCGCTCTGGCGGCAGAAACCTGATGTGCGGCTTCAGCCGAACAAAACTTTGACTTTTTCTACGTATCTGTAGTGTGTCGTGACCATGTCAATGAATGGAGCTACAGTGAATTTATGAAATCGCTTCAATCATTTGTAATAGCCCTGTACTTCTTCAGCCTGGTCCTCGGGGAGGCTGTGTACTGCTTGTCGTACTGACAAAGATAAGTTCTGTGAGAGGTAGTCTCTTAGGAGTGGGAGCAGACTCGAACCTTTCTCTGGGATGTTTTTGGGAATGTTCCACATTGTCTCCAGCTCACAGAAGAACAATCTCACCACTGTTGCTCGTTCCCTTTCCCTTCCTTCGTTCACCTTCTCCTAACCTTCGCCCGCTTCGACGTTTGAGGCTCCTCTTATTCCTCTGTGCACTCCTTAAGGCCGGACCACGTGTCTGCCATGTAACAGGTGACTTGATAACTCGTAATTTCCAGCCCTGGCTCGACACAAAGGTTTCGCACGTACCCCCTGGTACAGGCCAGGCCCAGAGAGTGGTGATGGACCAATCGGCAGTTTGAGAAGGTGGCAGCTCAGGCCGTCAGGTGTACAGGTGGTGTGACCTGAGTTGTGAACAATCGCCTAAGGCAGGTGCACCTCCATGTGAAAGGGATCCCCAGATTGAGGAAGCACGCCATTGGAGACGTCGTCTCATTGGCAGGAAATCTCATGATTGCCAATCATCTCCACAATTTACGTCTATTGAACGTAAACGGAATGAGGCTAACGATTCGAAGACCCTTCCAGCTGCACCACGGTTCCTCGTGGTTTCACGTCCTACGACGTAAATCACTTTGTTGTTGTTGTTGTTGTTGTTGTTGTTGTTGTGGTCTTCAGTCCTGAGACTGGTTTGATGCAGCTCTCCATGCTACTCTATCCTGTGCAAGCTTCTTCATCTCTCAGTACCTACTGCAACCTACATCATTCTGAATCTGCTTAGTGTATTGATCTCTTGGTCTCCCTCTACGATTTTTACCCTCCACGCTGCCCTCCAATGCTAAATTTGTGATCCCTCGATGCCTCAGAACATGTCCTACCAACCGATCCCTTCTTCTAGTCAAGTTGTGCCACAAACTCCTCTTCTCCCCATTTTGTTCCATACCTCCTCATTAATTATGTGATCTGTCCATCCAATCTTCAGCATTCTTCTGTAGCACCACATTTCAAAAGCTTCTATTCTCTTCTTGTCCAAACTATTTACCGTCCATGTTCCACTTCCATACATGGCTACACTCCATAGAAATACTTTCAGAAACGACTTCCTGACACCTAAATCTATATTCGATGTTAACAAATTTCTCTTCTTGAGAAACGCTTTCCTTGCCATTGCCAGTCTACATTTTATATCCTCTCTACTTCGACCATCATCGGTTATTTTGCTCCCCAAATAGCAAAACTCCTTTACTACTTTATTATTCTGAAATACCTTCATGCAATTACCGGTCCTGTGAAATCCTCCTCTCGCTTACAGAATGGAACTTTGCTTTTGGAGACTACCTGTGATTCACCTTCAGTAAAACTGCTTGCTGCTTCACTTCCCCACAACTATCCCGTTTATGTCAAGACGCATAGAATGATGAACTCTTACTGTGGTGGTGTTTACACTATGCTGCTCGGCGGTCTGACAGTGGCCGAAGTTCATACACATATCTCTGATCCGGGTGTCACTGGCGTCCATGGGGTGATGAAAAAGGTAGCTTACTCCTTATTGCCCGCACGCACTCATTTCCTCACTTTTGATAAAGTAATACTTCCACCAAAGATAAGAGCAGGCGATGAAATTATCAGTCAGATTGTATATTCCGAACACGAAGTGCTGCTACCATTGTCATCAACCACACCAGAATGTCTCGTCAAAACCCGGCCAAATGTGTAATTTGTGGTAGGGATTCGCACAAGGGCTATTGTCCATCTCGTTTTCCTACCTCAGCCGGTGAGTACCTCTATTCCTTCCGATGTTGTCTGCGTTGCCATCTGTCAGGATGTGGTGTCCGTTTGGCATCGCCAATGGTTTTCCCTTCGCGGGAATAAGCTTAGGCTTATTAAGCCTCTCCCAGTGGCTTGGACGACCTCCTTTTGGTTCTTCCGCTGGGAGAAGATTACTTCAACTAGGCTGCGTATTGGGCACTACCTTTTTAGCCATCGTCATTTGCTAAGTTGCGCTGTCCCACCACATTGTACACATTGCGTCCAAGTTCTAACTGTCCGCCACTTCCTGCTGGAATGCCCTTTTTTTTAACAATATAAGTTCCAGCTTGTGTTTGCCGTCAGGTCATTGAATTTTTAGTTCTGGACGTCCATTTGTATCTGTTGCTCTTCAGCCCTCTTTCTGCGTGCTTGTTTTTAGCTGTCTCGTATTCTGTCCATTGGGACTGACGTACAGACGTTAAACTCCTCTCTGTGTTTGTGTTCTGTAGTTTTGACTTCTGCACCTATGACTCCAGTTGCTTTTTGCACCCTAAAACAAAAGAACACAAAAAGGTCGGTCAGCCAGCGTGCGATTGGCTGACCTCTTCTCAGACCGCCTCGTCACTTTTCTTCCGGACTGGCGGGCAGGCGCTGACTTCAGGCTGTAATATTTGCGTATGACTCAGGACTTTCCTGGTTTAATTTTAGTAACCGTTCCAAGAGTATTTAGGCTGTAACAAAAGTTAGCGCCTGCCTGACTAGCTGTGAACGTTATTAGTCAGCAACAGAATCAAAATGGTGCCCTACGACACAGAAGAGTTTCCTTGCTGTACAAGACGTTCCATTAATATGCTTCAGATTATGAGATGCAAACCAAAACCAGAAAATTGTTATTGAGCCCTCTGAGGTTCCACTCGGAGGTGACTGACCTTAGGGTGGAGACTTCTGGAGACAGTCAAGGGGATGCAGCTGTTCCAGTTTTTGCGGCGTGGCAGAAAGTTCTCTTGCAGTACCTCCAGGAAACGCCCAGATGGGCAGCAGGAGTTTTGAATTACTTGCTGTTGGCAAGTGACGCGATGGTGCCGATGATCTCTCTCTCCCCCCCCCCCCATAACCCCTCCTTCACTCAAACCTCACCATTGACAGGCGTGTGACCTTAAAATAAGGCTAACGGTCAAGCATGGTGATAAAAGGTTTTACATGCACAGTTACGACATTGAGCGCTTATCTCCTGTAAGTGCATGACGAAACACAGAATACGATGAAATATCACGAATGCCACTACCCCTTGCTTATGATACACACCTGAAGAGCTCCCGTTTCATGCACGGAATTAAACCTTACGTAAGCTGCGCAGCACATACCTACTGGAAGCCAGCTGCACCCTTAAAGAGAGCCTTGTGCGAGTATCCAAGGTGACCAGCGTCAGGCATCTGTCACCACTTTTTCTTCAAAGTGAAGTCCACTATCGATTATTCAATATATGGCACAACGCGACGTTGAAACGTTCGAAACAAATGACATTAAATTCCTTGGCGAGGGATTTTGTATCCCTAGTCACGCGCCCGCTCACTAGCCTTCTTTTCTCTTCACTGATAACTGAAGTAATAATGGAAGTGCGCTATTCCATTGTGCTTGTACATTGTGACAATATATACGTTAAAGTGGAATACTAATGTTTACTAATATATTCATTTCCCTTGTCATACTCCACTTTCCATTTGATTTATAGTTTGTAGGACGAGCCGACATGGCAGTCTTACTACTTTGATAAGATAGATCAGATGCCGTTACAGCCTCCTATGTGCAATTTTGTGTGATTAAAGAAACATCCTTCATTACATATGACGGTAGTATCTGTTCCCGGGTTCGAGTCCCGGTCGGGGCACACATTTTCAACATGTCCCCAATGAAGTACGTCAACGCCCGGTTGCAGCTAGGGCGTCCATTTATCATTTCAATCCTTCATTATCTTCTCATGATTTACGTGGTCTGATGACGATTTGTTAAAGCATTTTTGATTGCTAGCATCGACGATTCAAACTTTGATTACTGAGAAGCCGTCACCCTGTTAATGAGTGACCATGGAAACCCGTTGCAGCGAATATTTTACTTTCTCCTTTGTTTCGTCGTTACGATAAGTTGCCCTCACTAAAAAAGAGGGAAACAGACCATTCTTTTATAGATCGGAGATTATGCAGCTGACAATATGCAGTGGCCCCGCAGATCTAGGGAGCAAACGCCACATGACCTCTTCTGTGGCAATGAAGTTCATGGCACTCTGCCTGTCTTGGGCCTTCTGTGAGGTCGGCAACCAACCAGTATTGTCTCCTCACCTTCATCTCATGGGTGAGGGCACAAATGAGAAACAACTGGAAGAGAGCATGGTTCATAGTGCTTCCCTCTTCCATAAGGAAGTTATTAAGCGGCAGATCACTGTGTAGCGTAATGGAGCAACAGTTCAAAAAATATAGCCGCTTGTACTACACGTTTCTATTCACATTTTTATCTGTAAGAATTTTTCTTCGTTAAGGACCTGACGATTGACGTAAAGCAGCGGACTTCATTTACACCTTCACTACCTAAAATTGCACTGCTCGAAGGTAGAACAGAGGAGTTCCTCTCACTATGGTTCCTTAAGTTCAGCGAGTAACTCTTCATAATCTACAAACAATGCATCTGAGAACACACTTTGTAAAGAATGCTCCCTACTACTGCGAACTCTTTCTCTGTTTTCACCTACACAAAATCTTCCAGACGGAGCATCATCAAGAAACCATAGAGCTACCAAGCTACCTCCATCTCTGATGAAAGTTCCTGGTTGTTCAACACTGAAACGAGACACAGTAACATCTCTCTCATCTGAACGCTTAATCCTCTTCTAAGAGCTCCATACTGACTGCCATAGGATTGCACTGCAACCTCGATGTACGTGGCTCTTCAGAGAATGAGGGTTAAGGAAATGTCTCCTTTGTGGCCAGTGCATCTTCTCACGACTGCTCCCTCATATTACCTTTCAACGCCAACTGTGGTTCCTGATTTGAAGGCATTGGCTCGGCTCTCCACTACTAAGGCTTGACATCCTCGTACTGACTACGAAATGTGTTGTCACTGAAAGGAAAAATATATATTTAAACCAAAATATTATAATATATTTGATTATATTTGATATGATACTGTCCCTAAACGTTTTGTAACTCGTCATACGAATCCGTCAAGAACTTTTGTCTTCCAGCTTTACTGTTTTATGCTGCGTATTGTTAAGTTCACTTTGTACATAAGCATCCGTTGGCACAACTACAGCAGTCAAGACCCCAGTAAAAACGCATTTATAATAGTCACTGTTGCTAGCACATTGTTCTTCCGCATTCTAACGTCAGATGGGTGGGTAATGAGTGACGAGTCAACAGCTCTTTCTTCTCCACCATAGAATTGTGGTGTTTCTCAAGGGGGCCAGGGGTAGGGGAGAGATGACCTTTGACTTCGCTAAGGTACCGCGCAGAAGAGGACCTACTATAGTGGCCGTCAGCAATAATAAAAGAAGCGAAGAGGGAAGAGGGTTATCCAAGTTTTCACCAATGCTCTGTTTTGTCATTCGATAAGCACAGACTGGTCATAAATCCGTAACAACTGTACGGTGGAGCCCCGTATCGCAACCATCTGTTGGCATGTTATTGTACATAACACAGTCACACTACACATTACTGCCTCCATTTGTACGGCACCAGTGTTTCGAAAACTCATTTATTTACAATAGAATAAAATACCATCCGTAAGATTCGTGCCCCATGGGGAACTTACCTGGACGTACTTTAAACTGGTTTTGGTTTACAGTTACTTCTTGTTTTCGAAGGAGGTAGTTCAGTGACCCTAATTCATTATGCCCAGCAGCTGATACAGTGGTTCATCACAGATCGTTGCCATATTAAGATGCCCCAGCAGTGAGTTCAAGTGGAATATGTGGTTGACTCGATGAACCCTATTTGGGATGTGCTGTGCCTGCTCTGGCTTACGATAATTCATCATTAGCTGCTGAACCGTAATGACGCTTTTGATGTAACTGTGTGGTACTATAATCTTGGCCTGCTGTTGAAGTAGGCCCTTTCCTATACGCCGACGTATAAGGAACGCTGTTGTCCTAAGTTTGGCAATAGGATAGACCCATGGATCCACAAATCGGCGACAGCAACAAGCTGTGATGTTAATCATCATTCGCGGAGTTCATGGGGTGCCATCTCTCCAAATTAGAACTGTCTTTTTGAATAGCTGCAGGAAATCTGCATCATACTGGTGACAGATCTGTCTTACCAATTCCCTGATTACGGATTAAGTGATGTCTGACATACGTAACATACATAACCCAACTGCCTTCCAAACAAATAGAGTATATTTGGAGCTAGGTAGTGACTACTGTTTCACTGACGTCATTTGTCATGACAGCTCAGCTCTTGCTAATACAATGGTATCAGCAGTTCTCTCCGCCATAATTGCTTATCGTATTTATTATAATATGCAACAGGACAATAAAAATCTATGTATGCGCTGCTGCATTAGCAACAGCGATTCTTTCATGAAGTAATAAACTTCACGAGATGGTGTCCAGCTGTAGAGGTCCACTATATTCCTGCTCAAGTCCTCTGAGATCTTAACCTTAAAGATAAACACCCACCTCTAGTTACAAAATTCGTTACCAAGCACACCTAATATGAACATTGCCGTATTTTTTCTGGTACAGTCCATTCCAGAGGGATCTCGTGTGTGTTTCATAACTTTGTTTTAGTCTTCCGAATACATAAACTTCACAAATGAGTGCTAGTGCTGCAATGATAATGGTGGCTGTTAAAAAATACGGTAATACTCCCCTGCTTTCGTTCGTCGTGATATTCTTGCAGATGGTAGGCCTGTGGCCCGAAGTATTCCTGCCTGTCGCAGTAAGTGGCTGAGACGTGTGAGATTCCTTTTAGTCGCCCAAGTTGAAATTCCATTCCATTCTATTGTTTGACGTGCCAATTTCCTAAATCCACAGAAGTGTGCGCTCTATGGGGAAGGAGGACATCTTATGTGGTGCACGAGTTATACATAGTATCCTTCGATTTGATCTAGTGAACCTCTTGTCATGGTTTTGCATCTCCACCTGTTACTCAACTATTCGGGCGAAGACATTTGCTGGAGGTATGTAATCCACTTCCATTGTCTCCTCTCCTCTTTCGCCTCCAAGACACCGTTAGATTCCTCTCCGCTCAATATGCAGCACAGTAGCCAGTCCGTTGTGGTGGGGCAATGATCTATCCATTTGGTGGTAGCCCCTCCACAGCTGAGACATCAGCAGTCACAAAGACAATGTGTCTTAAATATCCGAGAGTTCCAGAAACAAGTAGAGGGATTCGCTAAATTTTAAGTGACTGTCTCTGCATTTAATTCCAAACTCCCGTCAAGTTTTGCAGTCTCATTTTCATTGTAGGTTTAATTATTTTAGACAATATGTTAATCATTTCTAACAAGATTCGTCCAGCTAAACTTGTTAAATCTGTGCCATCCTTGTGTATATGTTCACATGCCATTATAATGGACTTGTAGGTTAGGAAAATAGCATGAACTATGGGATAGGTACTAAACCATCGGATGTCAACAGCTTTGGGTATTTTTAAAGCAGGTTGCTCTAAAGCACACTGAATTTCATGCAAAACATTTTCTCATTTGGAAGAACCATGAAAAAGTTTGTGGCTTGAATAACATGTAATGTGCGTTTTATAATGGGGTGTTTATTCTTAGAGTTAGTGGCAGCAATTGACAAGACATGTGCTCTACAGTGAATGTATCGCAGCTTATGGCCCTTCCTCTCTGACAATCGAGCACGGACTCCTGAGATAGAAGCACTAAAATTAAGAGCACCGTTGAAAAAACAATATGATAATCTGTCATAAGAGCGTTTTTTTCTTTAATTCAGTATCAATTGCTGTAAATATGGATTGAGGTGAAGTGCTTTTCAACTCGAGACGTAAAAATCTGTCCTTCAATTCAAACAATGGAGACGGTGCAATATATTGAACTACCAAAGACAGTTGACTTGAGTTGGATATATTTGTAGATTTGTCTGCCATTAATGAAAAATATTTGTCATGGAGGAGTGTTTCATCTTGAAAGTCTAAAGACTCTCCCAAACAAGTCAACAATTCTGATGCAGTATACTTACTAAGATATGTGGACCTTTCGCTCTGAGCTTTTAACAACTTTTCAAGGTTAATGTCGCTTCTCAGTACTACCTTACTAATTAGAGGTTCATATTTTGTTGTATGGGGTATTTCTTCCTTACTAAGGAAATAGACTCCAAATTAATGATGTCAATGCTTTGCAATTTAAAGCTTTTACGTTTTCATTTTGTTTAAATATGTGTATGAATTGGAGCATTTAATCCCTGTAATCAACAATTTTCAAGTGCAATGGCTCTTGCATGTTTTTCTGACTTGGTGTGGTTTTCTAGTTTTCCCGTGCTTCCAGTACATTTTCTAAAGTTAGTGAGAGGTACAGAAATGAACACTCCTCCTGTTTTCTGTAGGGCTTAGATATCGCTTTTTAAATGCATTTCACACAATTTGCAGAAAGCCCCACCCTGCTCATGATCAAAATGCAACCAATTGCACTTACACTACCATTTCTGCTGATACTTAATCTCACATTCAATACTTGGTTTAGAATTGCAATTTATGGATGGGCCAGAAATAGCACATTTATCGTTTGAAAACTGTGGAAGGGAAACTGATGACTTGGTAGACCTATGCAGTTCGTCACAATTACTAGCACTTCTTTCAGTAGTCACTCATCGGTCTTTGCAATACACTGTCTTTATTAGAAAAGAAAGAGATTAAAGTTTGTTTTTTCGACATTGTCTTTCGGCACACACACTTCTTTTCATGTTATAAACTGACGAAGACTGCACGTAGTATACTACATAATCACATCACACTTCCATAGTAACTTGTCTGCTGACTGTTTCAACCTTAAAGCAGTTTCAAAAATGCATTGAGTTTTTATACAACAATGAAAGTTTAGGTTATACTCGTAGAGCAGCATTGCCAAACATACCACTCAAGGAATAAAACAGGATTCTCAGTCTTTTACATTTAGTAACATTCAAAATAAGCAAGGTGGTCCACTGAAATAGCAGTGTTCTCAGTGTTCAACAGCCATAAACCACTCAACTAGAATAACACCATCCCCCCCCCCCTTCTCCCATGCTGAAATCACAATAATTTGTTTAAAGACAAAATTCTCATAAATACTAAAAAATCAGATAATGTGACTCATTTGTGGAGTGTCTGCTATGCTTACCGTAGTCAGGGTCCCTGGGAGCATACGGAGTATAATTAATTTCTTCAGCTGCTTTACCCACATTTCCTTTTTGTCTACCTCATTAATTTGTGAACAGCATGCTTAACAGAGCATTCCTTTCCTGTCAATTTCCACATTCCACATGTATGTAATTTCAACCAGCCTCTGGCTGATTCTGTTGGTGCTGGTGAGGGCAATCATGGGTGCCCCTGTCGTTCCCACCACATCGCAGCATAAAAAAACAGCTACTTGCCCCGGCTGGCAGATGTTCTTGGAACTGGAAGTACAAGCAAAGACAAATGAATATTGACAAACAGTTACCACATATATATGTTACACTGCACTACAATACTGCATACCCTAAAACGAGTACTGGTAATTACACTGTTGGCCATTAAAATCTCAACATCATGATGATGTACTACAGACATGAAATTTAACAGACAGAAAGAAGATGCTGTGATACACAAATGATTAGCTTGTCAGGGCATTCACACAAGGTTGGAGCCGGTGGCGACACCTACAATGTGCTGACACGAGGAACATTTCCAACCGATTTCTCATAAACAAACAGCAGTTGACCGGCATTGCCTGGTGAAACGCTGTTATGCCTTGTGTAATAAGGAAAAATGCGTACCATCACGTTTCCAACTTTGATAAAGGTCTGATTGTAGCCTATCGTGATTGTTGGCAGTGTCGCGATACGATAAACCGCAGTCATTAGATCCCGAACAACGCGAGCAGCAGAGTATGGAATCGGTGGGTTCAGGAGGGTAATACGGAACGCCGTGGTGGATCCCAACGGACTCGTATCACTAGCAGTCGAGATGACAGGTATCTTATTCGCATGGCTGTAGAGGATCATGCAGCCACGTCTCGATCCCTGAGCCAACATATGGTGAAGTTTTCAAGACAACCATCTGCACGAACAGTTTGATGATTCCAGCGGCATGGACTACCAGCTTGGTGACCATGGTTGTGGTTACCCTTCGTGCTGCATCAGACAGGAGGGCCTGCGATGGTGTACTGAACGACAAACCTGGGTGCACGAATGGCAGAACGTCATTTTTTTTGGATGAATCCAGGTTCTGTTTACAGCATCATGATGGTCGCATCCGTGTTCGGCGACATCACTGTGAGCGCACATTGCTAGCGTGTATTCGTCATCGCCATACTGGCGTATCAGCCGGCGTGATGGTATGGGGTGCCATTGGTTACACGTATCGGTCACCTCTTGTTTGCATTGACGGCACTTCGAACAGTGGACGTTACATTTCAGATATGTCACAACCTGTGGCTCTACTCTACGTTCGATCCCTGCGAAACCCTACATCTCAGCAGGATAATGCATGACCACATGTTGCAGGTCCTGTACCGGCCGTTCTGGATACAGATGTTTGACTGCTGCCTTTGCCAGCACATTCTCCAGATCTCTCACCAATTGTAAATGTCTGGTCAATGGTGGCCGACCAACTGGCTCATCACAATACGCCAGTCACTACTCTCGAACTGTGGTATCGTGTTGAAGCTGCATGGGCTGCTGTACCTGTACATGCCATCCAAGCTCTGTTTAACTCAATGCTCAGGCATATCAAGGTCATTACTACTGCCAGAGGTGGTTGCTCTGGGTACTGATTTCTCAGGATCTATGCACCCAAATTGAGTGAAAATGTAATCACATGTCAGTTCTAGTATATTTGTCCAATGAATACCCGTTTACCATCTGCATTTCTTCTTCGTGTAGTAATTTTAATGGCCAGTAGTGTACTATTACCATTGGGACAGTCTTTTTGTTGTGCATATCTGCCACTCTATCTCCGCTATATGGTGAGTAGCAACTTTCCTTTCCACAATATAATTAAAACACAGTAGCATGTAGTAGTATGCCCAATGAATGAGACCCCCCCTGCGAGTCTGGGGTAAGACTAGGCCTGAGGCATTCCTGCCTGTCGTAAGAGGTGACTAAAAGGAGTGCCTCCCCCTCACAAGGGTAGTTTGCGCCTGCATCTGGAGACTGACGATTCAGTGACTTACATTTGTGGTCATCTTGGTTTTTTGCTTATTGTGGTTCCTTCCTTCCTCTGTTTCCTTTCTTTGTCCTTGTCCCTCTCTCACTGTCTTCCTTACTTTTTACCTTGCCTTGTTCCCCTCTCCTCCCTATGCGTGCCTGAAGGCCGACCCACTCGTTCGCACGCGTTGCCGGGGACTGGGTAAAGCATAATTCCCCACCCTGGGTAGACAAGTACGGCCCATGCGTACCCCCTGGTAAAGGCCAGGCCCAGGGAGGGTTGAATGCCCGAGCTGACACCTTCCGATCATGCCGATCGGTCCCTCCGTCCGTTTCTCGGGAGATGTGACCTGAGGTGTAAACATTCACCTGAGGTGGGAGTGCCCTCTGGGAGAGTCCCCACAAGGAAGGAGCATGCCATCGGAGACGCTGGCAATCATGGGGGATTCACCCGCAATGGATTTCTCTTCTCCTCTCTCTACTTCTGCCCAGAAACTGAAACTTGACCAGCCACCAGTGAAAACAGTACTACCGCCTGCCCCAAAGTTCCTCGTAGTTTCTCGATCTGAGGACGGAAAGGATTTTTCATCTGTCAACCCTTTCGTTATTCAGAAGGGCGTAGATGCCATAGCCGGATCTGTCAAGTCCTGTACCAGGATGCATAACAGTACCTTGTTGTTGGAAAATAAGAGCACCATTCAGGCACAAAAACTACTTTGGGCCACACTCCTGTCCACGTTCCCTGTCCAGGTGGAGGCTCATCGCACTTTGAATCTCGTCGTCAGTCAATCCATCGAGTGATCTAGTATATACCACACCAGGAGACGAATTCAGTCTTTCCTCGCTGAGCAGGGCGTGACGGCTGTCCATAGGGTCATGAAAAAGGTCGACAATGACCTTGTACCGACCCGGACACTTTTCTTGACCTTTGATAGTGTTCAGCTGCCATCGCGCATCAAAGCTAGCTATGAGGTTATTTCTGTTCGCCCCTATGTCCCGACACCTACGCGCTGATACAAGTGTCGGCATTTTAACCACGCCCGCCAGTCTTGTTCTAATGCGGCTAAATGCGTCACTCGTGGCAGGGACGCCCATGAAGGTGACTGTCCGCCTCCGTCTCTTTGTTCCGTGAACTGTCATGGTGACCATGTAGTGCCCTTTCTCTTTGACCCGAATTTCCTGTATACAATGTTCATCCTTGTAGATGGGACAGCTGCGAAAGTGTCCACCCCGGTAGGAGGCCCACACTGCTCCTAGCTGGGAAATACAGTACCGTCCTTGCCTCTCCTCGGTCTACCAGGGAGGTGTCGACGCAGACATGCGATCTGACCTTTAGCACAACGGTCGTGCGTCCGGCCAGTGCTAAGATCGCCCGGTCAACGTCTCCTCTTGCTCCAGGACTAAGACCCAGAAATCAGATGCACGGGCCGTCAGGGGGTATGTAAGACATCTTCATGGGACGGTTCCTTCTTGAACTCCCAGCCATCGACCAGTACTTCGACTAAACGACCTTCAAGAAGGCTCATATGAAGCAAAGTTCTCCTTCTCTTCCACTGCGCGTTTCTTCTCCTGCGCCACACAGCAGTTGCCGCCCCAGGCCGTCATCTGTTTCGCCTGGCTGCACCGCGGATAGCCGGACATGTGGTCGTTCACCGGCAGGGGAAGCTCCCACTCCCAACCATCTTAACATGGTGGCTTACGAACCTATTGACCAAATGGATGTTGACTCTCCACCTATTGATAGCGGCAGCAGTGCTCGCCCAAAGCCAGGCCCTTGGCGGCCTCCGAGGTGACCCCTTCTTGCTTCACCTTTCTCTCTTTCTTCTCACAATGGCACTTCTTCATTGGAATATTCGCGCCATTTGATCCAATGCTTGCACTGTCCGCTCATAGTAGCTCTCCAGGAAAACGTCTTTTAAGTACTTTTCTCCATAATTTATACATTTAATATTATAATAAAAATATTTAATGCATACACAGAACTGACTTAAGCAATACCTTCAGAACTTGTACACAATATGTAAATGTCAACATTGGAAAATTATGTCCACAGTCAAAGATACCAGTTGGCAACAGAGTGAAGAAAATGTGTTGTTACTCCCATTTTCCACAATTAAAAGCGATGCATAACATACAGAATAGTTGTTTTTAACACTGTGCTAATTGAAGATTAATGTGTGTTCCATCAAATTAAAATGGTCGAATGTCAAACACGAATTAGTATAAATAAAAATACGTATTTAGCAGCTGGTAGTTACAGTTCTTAAAGTAATTTCATCAGTTAATGAGTGCATCACCTTCCACGATTTCAATGCTAGACCCATAATTTTGGAGACAGAAGAATCGACAGGAATAGATTTCTGCTAGGAGACTAAATTCAGTAAACCAATATTTTGAGGCAACCCAGTGAAGACAAATTTTCACATATAACACAGGCACATGAATACACCAACACAAAAACATGCACTGTGAGCACTGTCAGACAACACCTCCCAATCTTCCTAACATCACCACCACTTAGGTTTTAAGGAAAAATTATGCTAAGACGCCACAAAAAAACTTTCCAAAAAACTTCATCCGTTACATACGATACAGCCTGTAACTGAAAAAGCACATAACGTAAATGTTCTAGAGAAACAAAATACCTCTATTACAAACACAGTATGTACCACAATGATCTTCAGTGCTCACATTAAAGAAGTAAGAAAAGGTGCAGCTGTAACCCCTAGAAACATTTGGGCGATCATTAAACAAACACATATTGATACACAGTACAAAACAACTCTTAGCCCGACTGATTCCATTGCTTTTTCAAAGACCAAGCAACAGAAGGACCCCAAGCAACAAAATCCAAGGTGTCAATCCTAGAAACTCAGCAGACTTTTGGCAGAACTTTAAAAGAATCACTAGTCAAAACCAGAAAGATGACGCACAGAGTCATGAAGGGGAAGAAGAAGGCAGTTGTTTTTCCAAAACTTACTAAAGTGGTACACTCACACCCATAATGTGAACATTTTGACAAAGTTAAAAAAAGAACTGCACAAGCACAGACTAGTGAACTTTTTAACAAACACAATCTACAGCCTACTATGATAATCAAACTAACTACATAACAGATATCGTCTTACCAGAATGGGGAATAAGACAGGGTACCTGGTGTGGATGGAGCCATAACTCACAATTCTGCACTCGGGTTAAAAATTATTCATTAACTTTTTTGTTGTTTTGTTGGTATGGGATTTATTATTATCACAGAATCCAAAGAAGCTGTCAAATCCAATAGATTATAAACATGTAATCATAGTGAGAAATAAATTATTGAACCTTATGGGGCTCTTACACCCCACAAGTAAGTTTCAGGTAACTTTTTAAACCTTAGTCATGGTTGCAGACATGACTGAATAGGCACAGTTTAATGAGGAGTTCGATGTCTCTTTCCAAATTCTAAAGGTGGCAGTGGTAAAATACAGGGAGCGAAAGGCTATTCGCTTCCCTTTTGTGCCCCTGAACTCTTATAACTGCTATGTGGTTTCTGTACAAATTGTAGTGATTTGGAAGGGATTGAGACAGGGTTGTAACATCTCCCTGATGTTATTCAATCTGTATATTGAGCAAGCAGTAAAGGAAACAAAAGAAAAATTCGGAGTAGGTATCTAAATCCATGGAGAAGAAATAAAAACTTTAAGGTTCGCCGATGACATTGTAATTCTGTCAGAGTCAGCAAAGGACTTTGAAGAGCTGTTAAACGGAATGCACAGTGTCTTGAAAGGAAGATATAAGATGAACATCAACAAAAGCAAAACGAGGATTATGGAATGTATTCGAATTAAGTCGGGTGATGCTGAGGAATTAGATTAGGAAATGAGACACTTAAAGTAGTAAAGGAGTTTTGCTATTTGGGGAGCAAAATAACTGATGATGGTCGAAGTAGAGGATATAAAATGTAGACTGGCAATGGCAAGGAAAGCGTTTCTGAAGAAGAGAAATTTGTTAACATCAAGTATAGATTTAAGTGTCAGGAAGTCGTTTCTGAAAGTATTTGTATGGAGTGTAGCCATGTATGGAAGTGAAACATGGACGTTAAATAGTTTAGACAAGAAGAGAATAAAAGCTTTTGAAATGTGGTTCTACAGAAGAATACTGAAGATTAGATCGGTATATCACATAACTAATGAGGAGACATTGAATAGGATTGTTGAGAAGAGAAGTTTGTGGCACAACTTGTCCTACCAACCGATCCCTTCTTCTGGTCATGTTCTGAGGCATCAAGGGATCACAAATGTAGCATTGTAGGGCAGTGTGGAGGGTAAAAATCGTAGAGGGAGACAAAGAGATGAATACACTAAGCAGATTCAGAAGGATGTAGGCTGCAGTAAGTACTGCTGCTTCTGCTTAGCAGACAACTCCAACTACACGATCACAGTATATGCTACTTAACAGGCCACAGCCAGGAAAGTTACACACAGTTTGTGAGTACACATCAATGTCTTGCATCTCAGCATTTCTTCACATTAATTACTACTTTCTTCACTCCGTTTTAGTTTTCTACAGTTTTCTACAGTTTTCTACAGTTTTCACTTTCTGACCTGTATAACAATAACAGAGATGGGACAGTGGAAAATATAAACAGTGGACTCAGTTTTTTGCTCTTATTAACTCGTGCACAATGTTTCAGCACTAAGCTCTTTCTTGCAGATTGCTCTGTCTCCCACCTCAAAGTTCTCGTCAGGTACAGTTCCAAACAGTCTTCTTTTCTCATCCTGTCTGGTAAGTCTTCGCTAACCCAAGGCTCTAGGTGACTTTCCTGAACTCTATCCCTTTTCCTAAACTTCTCCAGTTCCTTTCCCTTCATTCCTCTTCCTTCTCTTTCAACCCTTCTGAGGATGAAACCAGTGGCTCCAAAAGTGTGTGTGTGTGTGCGTCCCCTCCTGCTCTGCTGAGTAGATTTTTTATCTATCTAATGGAGACATAGTCTGACACTATCACAAACTGTGTTGCAGGCTGCCATACATGCTGTGGTGAGAGGCATACTTACTATATTGACAATAGCCATGGGTGACGCAGAAAGTATTATTTCCCGAGGCCTGTTTGAAAAATAGTGTCACTTGTACTGGTTGTTACCTATCTCGGTTCTTGATAACCGAATGATGTGGAATCTTACGCGGTATATTGTGGTAGGACCACATTCGCACCACGTGTTTGTAATTGAGAATAGTACGAGTAGTTCCAGCACAATTTCAGCAAGGCTTATTTATTAGTAGCTGCTGAAAGATTAGACACTGCAGATCTCGTTTGTCTGGGGGTTTTCGAAGTTTTGTCTGCAAAATCATTACTCTAACAAGCATGGTCTGGGTATTCTTCTTGTTTGAAATAAACACTACCGGATTCAAATTACTTTCGGCTAAAAATAATATTCGTACTTTTTGTTTAGTAACTACAATATTTTCACTACGTACATTGATACCCTAAAAATGCATTATACTGTACTGATCACGTAAACACGTCCATGTCCCTCCAATACCGACAAAGAAGTGGCGGGCAAGCCAACATGTGCCCGGAAGTTGCAGACATTCCTGCATTCCAGATTCTTTGGTCTCCTGACCTTAATAAACTCCAAAGACACATATAAATAAATACATATAAATATACATTTAACATCTCAAACAAATCCATTATTTATCATAAAAGAAAATATTCATAAATAAATAAATTAAACACATTGTATGGCAACATAATGAAGTTACCTTAACTCTTTACTGTGGACATCGTACTTTTCGCATGAGATAAACATTATCTCCGACAGTTAATTACATTACACACTTGATTAACCTGCCTAATTTGTGGCAGGATTTTAGTAGTTATAGCATAGCACACAATCTCAGATAATTAAATGGCAGACCTGTGTTCTGCTGGTGATAGGGAATGTAGCAATGATAGGCATGTTGCTCATAGTAAAAGCATTAATGATGGACTGCCTAATAGATGTTCATTTGTCTTGTGAGAAGGCTATTATAGTAGATGCCTACATGGAGGAAATTATATATAATGTTCACAAATGTAAAGCACAGTCTCATCTCATTGGGATGAAAATTGCCAGGTGATCAAATTGCAGTTCGTCGACATAGAAAATAACAAATCTTGACACCAGCATACAGAAATACTCACTCGACTGAATACTGAACAGAAAATTAAAAGAAATGAGAATCTCAGTGTTTAACTAAAATTCAGAGAAAAGGTTTAGTTAATATTTCAGGGAAATGAGCGGAGATATTTGAAGAAAAAGCTAGTGTTATATGAATATTTTAGCACATGAACCATTCTGTCTACCTTTCTGCCCATTCCTTGTTTAAAAACGGACAGCTGTAGTGAAAGAGATGCACATGATGGTATATTGGGAAGCAATTGGGCCATAAAACAGCCCAATCTCTACCCTCTTGTTAGCTGCAGCTAAGGCTGGAAGAAGTATTAGGCTGGTATTGCCCATGAGGGAAATTAATGAAATGGTAATCCTGTGTGAATCCGACCATAAAATTTTAAATCAACAAATCCAGTGGATCCAAGGGATCAAGTACTTAATTTCCATTAATTTGAGTGTGTCATACTCGCAGATACTTCTAGAAAGACCATGCTTTCATCTTTACAGGTCATACCTACCAGTTTAGAATGATGTCATTTACTCTCAATGTGGGTGGTGTTTTGATTATAGCACCAATGGATTATTTATTAGGCCTGGAATTACTAAAAAGAATTACTTTATTTGTGGATGATTTGTTGACTGCCACACTAACTTGGGAAGAGCATGAGGAAATGGTAGAGAAAGTTTGATATCAATTTCAGCAACATGACGTTACAGGCAATTTCAAAAAATGAAATTTGGTGGTGAGAAAATTAAGGCATAATAATGTGCTCCAAGAAATTAAAGTGTCCTAACTGACTGGAAAGTAATGAAATGGTTGTATTTTTGTAGTCACCCAGACAAAGAGGCAATTAAAAGTACCTTTAGATTTATCCAACTTCTAGTGTAACTTCATTCCAGACCAATTATTAAACGCAAATCCATTACTGAACTTTCTACACAAACATATATCATAGATTTGGTCAGAAGTAGGCCAATCTGCTTTCAGTAAAATAAAAAAATGCACTAGCTAATTCAAAATTGTTGTACCATCTGGATATGTACCACGTTGGGAGCTTGTCACTTCCAAATCAGAGGCATTGACAGTACATGAACTGTCTGTACAATACTCTTTGCTAGTGAGCCTACACGACCACTGAGTTACAAGTTCTCACCATTATATGCACTTTTGGGAAATTCCGTCACTGTTTTGTTGGTAATCACACCAAAGTATACTGTGATAACCAGCCTTTAAGCTTCCTTCTCAATTGCAAATTACTGCACGCAACACTGGTTCAGTTCTAGAATACGGTTTTGAAATAGTACTTTATCCCTCAGATCCCAAGTTACTACGTCATTCTCTCCCTTTACGTAAACTAAGTATAAAGTCTTACTGATGCAAGATAACATTTATCATCTGCATTAAATATCTTTAGTTACGTGTCTCATCTCCGTGACAGAGATCCCAGGTGGAGAGAAATCTGAATACAATTTACCCTTAACCCACCTGAGGCACTAGTTACATACTGTGTGCTTCACAATAATGTATTATGTTATTGCTGTCTCATGAGGTATGATAACTGGTGAAATTGAGTTGCACAGGACAGTCTGGAGAAGCTAATCTGGTGCACCCATAGAGCACTGGGGATCCTGGAGTGGCTAAATGTGCTTAGAAAATCAATGACTATTGCTATTTTCCTTTCCTCCAAAGCAGCATGTAATGGATTATCCAGAAATGCCTAGTCTGTCAAAATGTTGAACCTTTGAACCATGGTTCCAAAGGTGAGCTACACCTAATCATTACCAAGAAACCCCTGCAAATACTTGCCATTCACTTAGGGTGGTCCCCTTTCCTGGTGCTGTGCACGTATTAAACACATTGTTGGAATATGAGAGCTATCTTCCAACTATGTCAACGTACATATATTGAAAAGTGCCACTAGTGCAGTGACAATATGACAGGCGATTAAAAATTACACTCCACATGTTGGGAATCAAGAAGTAATCATTTCTGATAATGGACAATACTTTACTAGCGTAAAATGTAAAAAGTTCCTGCATGTTTATGATACTGAACAGATCCTAAAATCAAGTTACCATCCTGAAAGTATACCCAGAGAAAGATAGCTTTGAGAGTTGGACAGATTAATGAGAACTTCTGCTTTAAACAACAAATTTTGTGGCCAAATTACTTCGCATTATTTTAAGGATATTTTAATAATCTACTTCATACCTCTATAATATGTTCTCTTCCTCTACTCGTCTTATCCTCTTCACCCTCTGCTCTATGTAGGTGGCACTGTCCTCACCTGCACAAAGAACATAATGTATAAGAACAGATGTGTGTAGAATAGCTAAAATGTAAACAGAAACAGATGAAAACGTTTCTGAAAGATATTTATTGGCAGAAATGACTTTTACTTGAGTAGCTCAGTCAGCAGAACACATGCAAGTGAAAGGCAAAGGTTCACAGTGCAAGTTGGAGAACTCCACACAGTTGTAATCTGCCAACAATTTTCATATCACAGCACACACTACTGGAGAGTGAAATATTCACTATGGGGACATTTATCACAGCTTCCGAAGCCACAGGTATTGAACACTTACCACAAGCCAAAAAAAATTTAATCTGAGGAGTAATTTTTGTAAAAATTATGACATAACTCTGAGTATCTATCAGAGTTGTTTACAATCAACAAAGAGGTGTAAATTAGTATGTTACTACCTAGCCAGTGTTTCATGCGCCGGATCTGCGGACGGCCACGTTTGCTCGTTCTGATGCCAGCAGCTTGCAGTGTCGCCTCGTCCAAAACACTGCTGTCATTTGCTATAAGACAAAGGCACATTCTGTGTAAATGTTCTTTTGAGTAGTGTACTGTTACTTTGTTATACATCTGAATTTACATTTTTTATTTTTATCATAAATAAACTCATAACTAACAACTCTGAAAAATAAAAGTAGTGCACCTGTAACACAGCTGATGGGTAAAAAAACCAAATAGGTAACTGAAATGTGATTCAAAAGTAATTACATTTAAGATTTTATTATTTAAAAAGTACACTAGAGATAAAGAACATGTTACGTGACACTATTTGCTAGTATTCACTGTTTTAATTTTATAAAGATGCTTGGCTTAATAATTACTAGGACTTTCTGTTCTAGTGTGTGCTTGTGTTTGGCTAATGGGGTGGTGAAGGGGATGAGGATGGTGGGGAGGTGGGGGGGGGGTTGGAAAGGCAACTGTCAGTTTAAAGTTCAGTTGACATGTCTGTTTTGACTTAAATCTGTCATCCCTCCTTAGTTGCTCGAGAAGAGACCAAAAGCCCAAGCTTCAAATATTTTCTGATTAAGCAGCCCACAATCAAACAAAACTAAAGAGAGAAAAAAAATACTGAGTAGTCCACTATGCCTCACTAATGAACGTATTAGTGTATAAACCATGTAAAATGTGCCCTGCAGGAATTCCACCCCAGAAGAGTGCCTTGTCAATATACAGAAAAGGGCAAAGTGTCATCAGAAAAAGATACAACAAGATACCAAATGGGGAACAAATAATTGTAACATAGAACTAGAAGAGACTTTGCCCAACACGAAACACATGTGATAAAGTGGCAGAGGGAGTGCAGGGGGTTTAAGGATGTCACGGAGTGGTAATCTCATGAAAGTGGAGGAAACCAAGAAGGGATTTAGGTGACAAATCTCATGCTGTAGAGAAAGTTGTTTCACAGTTGTGGTTTTTAGATGTTGTACACATTCAAATCAAACCATAGATGCACCAGACACTCATTCTAATGTGAAGTTTAGTGATCATTATGCACCCACAGAAAGCTAAGATCTATTTGAAGGACACAAACTGACATTGGGTCTGGCGGATGAATTGAAGAGTTGAGTAAAAACAGTTATTCGTCATGTCCAGACATTAATAGACAAGACGAGCCTACCTTCAGAAAGTATCGGACTCGGCAGTGAAATTCTTATCGTGAATAATTTTGGGAATTATGATTCAAGTCAGAAGTATGACATCCATGTAAGCTTATAATCAAACTCTTAGCCCAATAATATCATGTATTCTAAAAATTTAGAAAAGTCAACGTTAAGTCCAAGACATCAGACAAACTGCATGAAACAAAAATAAAATAAAATAAAAACAGCTCCATTTGCAAAGTGAAGGTAGGTGAAAGTAACAAGATAGATTAACTCTTTAGAAAACAAGGATTGGTGACATTCATGTGAATGTTCCATTTTCTGTATCAGACTAATTAAACACTAGGTTAATTATACAGATATGAGGAAAAGGTGTGTATACTTTTAGCTCACAGAAGCATATACTGCAAAATGTTGGCCAGACTTACAGCAGCTTCAGAATATGATACAAGTACTATGTGTGGAGTACTTGAGTGAATCTAGTTTAAGGTGCTCATCTCTAAGGCCTTGACCACAGTAATGGAGGCATGCAGAATATTTTACAGAGCTACATGTGGGTGGGAGGGAGAGGTCCAATTTTAAATGAATATATTTACTAACAAAGAAACATGACTCACTACTCAGAGAATAGGGCAAATGGACATACTGTAGTGAAGAACAATGAGTAGGCCTTTAGTTTTAATGCACAAAAATTAGCCACATACAGAATGTCACATACAAACACACAAATGGAGCATTTGAACTCTACAAAACACATGGAGTGGAAGATTCTACACATCCATCTTCTCACAGATGGTTGTGGGCCTTGGATTTTCAGTATTGACTATCCAATCTGTACAATTGAACAGCCAGTAGGTGATGCTGCAAGTGATCACTGTATTAAAAAATCTACAGGTGCCAGTCATTGATCCAGTCAGAACAAAGGCCAATATACAGACGTGGGAATCTTCCAACATATTGAAAAACAGTATTCTCTGTAAAATAACAATTTGGCAATTGAGATGGCTAACAAGTGTTAATTTGACACTCTGTACCTGGAGAAAAATGTTATTTGAAAATTGTACAGATGCCACACCACAGATACAAGTGTTGAAAAGCACAGAAGGGGAACAGTGTTTGGGAGGAGAGAGAGAGCCACAATGCTATTCAGTCTGTACAATGAATAATAAGTTTAAAAAAGAAGATGAAAGGAAAACATTGAGGTTTTTGAATGAATTTTAATTTTGTGAGAGATGGAAAATCACTAGGGAGAGCAGTTAAATAAATCTTTTTAAAGAGATTATAAGATGAACTACAAAAGCAAAACAAATGTAATGGAAAGTAGTCTAATTAAATCAAGTGATTGTGAGTGAATTAGATCGTGGAATTACACACATGAAGCAAGACATTATTGTATAACAGGATGCCATAAAAATATTATGCGGTATTCTTCCTTGGTTTAAACTGACTAAGGGGTTCGGTATTTTATCTAAAGATTTACAGTACAAGTTTTCTCTTACCAAATTTGTTGTACATGATCCAGAGGAGTTAATCAGTCTTCTGATTAGTTCCGGATGGGCCACAACAAACCACTCTCCTACCCCAACTACTTCACCTCGCAGTGTAACACACTCAATTATTTTCTGGACTACTCTGATCTCTCCCTTCTCCTAAAGTTCTTTTCTCTGTAGCTCCCCCAGGTATGATGGAAGATACTCATTGCTCTCTTAACATGTGGCCTGTCGTTTTGTCCCTTCTTGTCACTGTTTCTGTGGTGAAACTCTTCGTTTCTAATAATTTGGGCCACTGAATTTTCAACATTTCTATGTAGAACCATATCTCTAACACTTTGATTCTGTCCTTTCCTGGTTTTCCCCACAATACTTAATTGACGTCTATACAATTCTGTGGTCCTTTTAAATTTACAAGGCTCCCCCACCCTGACCCTCATGCCGCCCAGTCTTTTATGACTTATGAAGAAATGTTAACTGTGCCTCCAGCGTTATTTGATTGCATGTCTCCCAATACTTTGGTGACACAATAGAAGAGGAGTTAGAAGGCATTGGTTATCCAATGAAGATTAAGAGTTAAACAGACAAATTCTACCCCATGTAGATGCCTTAATATACACTTTCCATCTATCAGCTCAATACTCTGAGTTCAACAGTGAAACTACTTTTGCACTCTTAATGTTTGGTGAAATTAAACCAAAGGAACAAAGGTTGCTTTGACTTTTAATATGCTCAATAGTCCTACCAATGACTATTTCACTTTTGATTTCTTCACATTTTTTTCTGCAGTCATTTCACTTTGGCTTTTCTGCTTTCCTATTTATTTTACACTTAAATAACTTATAATGGTGTATTTCTATCTCTTACTGCACATTTTTGTATTTCCTAACTTAACAAATCAATTTCAGTATTTCCTCTGTAACACAATGTTTCTTTACAGTCACCTTGTGCATACTTACATTTGTCTGTTCAACTTCTGTGATTATCCTTTTCAGATAAATCCCTTCCTCTTCAACTGACCTGCCTGTTGCAGTATTAATTACCACAGTATTTACTGCTTCAGAGAACTTCAAACACATACACAATTCTTCCATGTACCCCACTTCTTTTCCCACTAATAGTTCTGGACAATTCTCGTAAGCTTCAGTCTATTCTTCATCATTACTAACATCATTACTAAATTGTGATATGGCTCTATATCTGCTCCTGGGTACACCTTGCAATCCAATATCAGATTTTGCAGAAGGTCTCAAAATGATGTAATCCAGCTAAAATCTTCTCACTACTCTAAAACTTTTCGAAATACACCACCTCCTCTAGTAATTTTCGAATAGCATATTCATAATTAATAATAAACTTGTAGAACAATTGAATCTGTGTTTTTTACTTTGTCATTCACACTGCCAAGTTCATACTGTTCTACAATTCTGTCTTCTATTACATCACCTACTACAGCATTCCAATCACTCACGGTTATTAGATTTCGATCCTCCTTTCATAAACATTTTGTCATATACTTTCACTCTCTCTTTATCAGATTGTGACATTGGCAGATATACTTGAACCATTAGTGGTTTTTATCCCCTGTCAATTCTGATGAGCATAATCTTATTACTGAGCTGACCACTTGATTTACCCGCACAGATCCACACCCAAAATCTGGGTAAGCAGTTATATTGTGCATCACACAAGTCAGCCTCTGGCTGTTGTTGAACTTCTAGCTGTATCTGCTGTCACTCATGGATGCTCACAGAGCCTCTCATCTGTGCACCCTACTGGCCAGCTGACAGAGCTGGCCAGTCCTGTCTCCAAAAGCTGTCATGTTTGCCTTGATGTGTGTGTTACCTCACTGTTATTGTGCACCTCTCCATTGCTAGTGTATCTATTGTAACAAGCTGTGTCTAGGCGTAATAAAGTTCATTGTGTCTGTCACCACATAGTGTTCCCTTGTGGGATTAGAACATACAGTGACTCATTTGATTTTAGCCAAGGAGATCTTTGGAATTATCTGATAGCCTCTGCTTCTTGGCTTCAGATTTCTGCCATGAATTATTACAAATTATTCCATGAAAATTGACATTGAAACTATTTGACAACATATTAGTCGGAAAGATATTTGCTATGACTACAAGGAATGACAGCATCTGAACAGAAGTTTTGCATAACGGCTTAACACACAGATCAGTAGTCACTTCCCTCTTGTTTCATTTAAATGAATGTGATATTTCTCCAATACAGCCCATATATATTGGCTATGCAGATGACTGGTCAACATCTTCTGATCTAGCCATATTCAGCCAACACTTCCAAAAAAGTAGGTTAAAACGTAATGTAAGCAAAACTTACGTTGCACGTTTTCACCTGTCTAACAGACGGGCATCAAGGGTTCTGTGTGCCAATTTTGAGAGATACAGAGTATCATAACATGCACCCAAAATACCTTGGTGTTAAGTGCTACTTAAAAGGAAGTGTCTGTCCCAACACCAACACCTGGAAAGCTCAAAAGTACATACAACATTCTGCACAAGCTCTGTGGTCTAGTCGGGCAGTGTCAGCAAACACTCTTCAGTCAATAGCACAGTACATCTACTGTGTGCCCATTTAGTGGAATAGTATGTATGTGAAAAAGATGTACATACATCTTAACTGATCCGCATCCACTGTCAGTAGGTCTGTACAATATATTTCCACACATTGGTTACCTATCTCAGGTCACATTCCACATCATTACGTAAGGTGAAAAAGTGCTCTACTACACACATATCAGAATTCTTATCATGGCTGGGTTTCTTCCTGAAAATGAATTCAATGCCACCGATAAACAGAAATGCAATCAGCAACAAAAGTGTTCTCAGCCATGCCTGAAACTGTCTTGCACCCACAAGAAAATCCACGGACTTGACAAGCCCTGAGAAATTTGTGGATTTGAATGGTGCACGGAAGATGTGTAAACACGTTCCACATCTTGGGACTGCGGTGTGTGATGGCAGATAGTAGCTCATGTGTTATGAACATGCCCCACAAGCGCCTACAAGGGTCGTTTTGAAGAATTTCTGACAGTGATGATTAATGTGATGAACTACATAACAGAGCTACAGGTGTGAGTAATCTGTAAAGCACAAATAAAGAAGTAATTAGTCATCTCATGTCAAATCTTTTCATTTACAGAGTAACCCTCTGAAATTACACCTACTGCCATTTGTGTCCTATTACATTTGAGAGCTGTGTTGAAATGTAGTAGTTTGTATATGTATCATTTGATTGAGAATCTGTTAACTATGAGAAAAAGATGAAATAACGAATTTATTTAAGGCATATGTTACCTTCCCTTACGTAGATTGAAATGGGGGACTAATCCAGAATGTTTCGCCAATGGAGAGTTCATTGTGAACTGTAAATAAACTAGCTTCAGCAAAAACAACAAATGAAATTAAGTACCTTCATTCTTTGTCCACTCTGAACAGTAGTGTCTCCAACGTCGAGGTACACCCTTAAAAAATCTCTTTATCTCATCAGGCACTCCTGAAAATATAAATAAAGGTATATTAATAACTATCATCGACACTCAGATCTTATCTAAAATGTAAGAAGTAGTTCTGATTTACAGCACACAGAGACAAAAATGAAGAAAAGGTGACAAATGCCTTAGATAGAGTGTTCGCTTCATTTAACAAAAAAAAGTGAGGCATTGCAGAGAATATTACACACGAATTACGTCAACCAGAATAGTGCTTGGCCACATGCAGCAATGTCTTCTCATTTATGTGTAAATAACCTTGCAGCATGAGACAGCCATTGCAGTGAGGAGTAAGACTGGTATCAGTGCGTCAACTGCTACGTTCTCTTTCCTAATACTTTCTTGAAACCTTCGTTCCTCTGGATCCCAGGACACGTTGATATCTGTGGAAATGAGGCGGCCGATATAGCGGCCAAGGCAGCAGTCTCTCTTCTTCAGCCTGATATTCACATGATTCCCTTCGCCGATCTACGGAGTGTTTTATGTGGTCGTGTTGCTCTTTTATGGCACGCACATTGGTAGACACTTCCCCATAATAAATTGCGGGACGTGAAAGCTCCTCCCTGTGCTTGGATCTCTTCCTCCCGAACGCGTCGTCGAGAGGAGGTACTTTTAACTAGACTCCGGATAGGGCACAGTCTTTTTAGCCATCGACATCTTTGAAGTGGTGATCCTCTCGCACTCTGTCCCCACTGCTCTCAGCTGTGGACAGTAAGACACCTTTTACTTGAGTGCCCCTATTTTACTCCGTTACGCGTCCGTCTACAGCTGTCGCCTGATATACCTTCCATTTTAGCAGATGACACGCGCTCAGCCGATCGCGTTCTCGAGTTTATTAGTGCCAGTGAGATGACGTCTGTCATTTGAAGCTCTTTTTGGGGACAAACAACCCCCCCTTTTATAGTGGTTTTTTAAGCTTTCCTTCTGTTTTTGGTTTCCCCTACTTTTTTGAGTTTTACTCCCGTTGCTGCTGGTTTCCAGCAGCAGAAAACCGAGGTCGGCACAAACGGATCTGGTTCCGGTGTCGCTTGACAGTGCCGGAGGGACCAGAAGTGACAAATAAGGTATGGCCATTCTGGCGAAGAATGCGCCAGCGTTGCCTGCCAGAGAAAACGTGATAGAACACCAAATCGTGTGACGCCGAGCCAGAACGGGGCGGAGCAGTAGCTGCAGGTGCGACCGATGGCCGTGGCCATGTACCAATTCCGCTGGGGAACGGGTGCCGCGTGGCTGAGAGAAATAGGAAGCAAGCAAAGTCCAGAGAGTGCGTTGCACGCAACTTGCTCACCTGCGACTTAAGCGTACGCACAAAGCGTTCAGCCTCGCCGTTCGACTGGGGGTTGAACGGGGCTGAGGTCAGATAGCGAATACCATTAGCAGTACAGAAAGTTAAGAACTCTGAGGACACGAATTGGGGGCCATTGTCGGAGACAATAACTTCAAGAAGGCCCTCAATGCAAAAAATAGATGTCAAAGCCCCAATAGTACTGGCAGATGTAGAAGCAGACATAATACAGCAAAAGGAAAGGTGCTGTACGCATCAATAAAAAAGGACCCGCAAAATCAATATGAACGCGCTGCCAAGGTGCAGTAAGAGTCCGCCACGCAAAGAAGCGCTGGCGGGGAGTAGATTGCTTGCTAATTGTAGCTCTTGCGCCAAGCATCAAATTCTCAATGTGTTTATTAATGCCGAGCCAAGTGCAGTGACGACGCACTAATTGCTTCGTCTGCACTGTACCCCAATGACCAGAGTGCAGCAATCGGAGGATTTCCGACTGTAACGAACCAGGTACAACCACACGCGACTGATCATTCAGTTCGTAACAAGATAACACCGTGGTGTACAGAAACGTGACGTTGCGCAAAGTAACGCCGTACAGGGGGATCTCGAATCTGCATATCAGATAAGTACGAATATACTGCAAAAGAATCTGCAAAGAAGCATCGGTAGCTGTCACGGTAGCAATGCGACGAAAATCTACCAATTCACAAGATAAGGGATTAGCCGATGGTTTTCCGGTAAACATGCAGCACAATTCCGAAGAATCAAACACTTCGTGAGGACCTATAGGCAGGCCGAAACAAAATTTCGTAATTGTAGTTAGACAAAAGCAAGGATCAACGTTGCAACTTTTGGGCAGTCTAGGCCTGAACTGGCTTTGGCGGGTGAAACGACGTCAGAGGCTTATGGTCTGTGACCAAATAGAACTTGCGACCGTACAAACAAAATCATGAAACTTGGTTACTCCATAGACAATAGCTATAGCTTCTGTCGATCGCAAAAATTTTCTCAAATCGAGAAAGAATTAATGCGATACAAGAAAACCGCTCCGATGCCGTGCGAAGATGCATCGACAGCCAAAACAACTGGTTTGGAGGGATCGAAAGGAATCAAACAGCGATCACTCAACAAAGCAGATTTGAGCTTGTGGAAAGCAGCGCCACATTCCGAAGACCAAACAAAAGGGACGTTCTTACGCCGAAGGCGAGGCAAAGGCGCTGTAATCTGCACTGCATATAGTATAAACCGAATATAACATGTAATTTTGCCCAACTCAGACTGAAGTTCTTTCAAGTTCCTGGGTGTTGGCAAGTCTCTAACCGCACTGAGATGTGACGGCGAGGGGTGGATACCCTGTCCATTGATCATATATCCTAAATACTGAATCTCAGTTTGAAAAAATTTGGACTTCGTCTCTGCGTGCCTTATTTACTGTACTTCTACAGGAAGGGCTGAAGTGTAACAAATTCTGCAAATGTTAGTCAGGGATGCGATCTGATACAACTATATCGTCCAGATAATTGGCACAACCAGGGACAGTGGCACACAACAGCTGCAAATAAGACTGAAAAATAGCAGGAGCCGGAGCACAACCGAACGGAAGGCGGCGAAACTTGAACAACCCAAGGTGGGTGTTGATCACAAAATAGCGCCGCGACTGTTCGTCGAGCGGAATCTGAAAGTATGCGTCCTGCTAATCAATCGTGGAAAAGAATTTTCCCGCACCAAGCTTATCAAAAATGTCTTCAGGACGCGGTAAGGGAAACGCCGAGCACTGAGATTTCTTGTCCAGTAAATGCAGTGAGTGTGGAACGTGAACGAGGAAGCAAGGGCGAACCGAGCAAGTCATACGTCGATCTGTTCAGTAAAGAAACAGACGCACCATTGTCCAGCTGCAGGCGAACAGAAGGTCCACAAATGTGCAAAGTGACACAGTTTCCTCGCATCGCGCTGAATGAATGCGAGAGGAAGTGTCTGAATAAAAGGGATTGACGTCCATAGGCTGATGTGAATCAAGTTTTGCCAAAGCCTTCTGCTTCACGTGCGTCAACGGCTCGTCGTGAGGATCATGATCGTGGCGGTTTGCGTTGCGGTGACGCCCACGCGAGTCATGCAAACGGGAGACAGGTTGTGAATTAGAGTTCCTCTTACTGCACCCAACTTGCACATGGCCTTTCTACTACAAAAATAACACTGTGCTTGACAGGATGGGCAACTGTCCCGTGGGTGGGCGCGAAAGCAGTTCGGACACGATTTCAGTTTCTGAGTAGGTGCCGGGCGTGAAACCTGTTTAGGTGCGCGCGAGCAGCGCGGCGTGGCTGGCAGTGCTGGCGCTGACAGTACACACACACACACACACACACACACACACACACACACCCGGGACCCGGGGTCACGTCTAAAGCGGAGGTAGCCATGTCTAATGTATCTGGTCTGTCTAGCAAGTCCACTACTTTCTGCAAAGGCGACTTTTTAAAACTGAGGACTCGTTCGCGGATGCGGTGATCAGCCGGATTCTGCGCATTAGCATCTCTAATTGCTCGTGTGGACGCTCATATGCGGATATAATGATTAGTCACAATCAGAAGTTAGTCGCTGAAGGTTCGCTAATCAAAATTTACTGGACTGAGTAGGGCCACCTAGAGGCGAAGCAATTTGTAGTGTGCAGCTACAACATTAAAATTTACACTGTCACGGAAGTGGGAGTTCAAAGCTTCTATCACTTCATCGTAAGTTTCTGGGCGGGTGGTGGGAAACAGCTTCACGAGCACACGGTACAACACAACACCCGCGTTGGCAATGAGAAAAAGCAAGCCGTTCCGTACCTGGTATGTTTTATGCTGCGAAGTGTGCCTCGAGCTGGGCGATGTATTCTGGCCAGCGTTCAACGTCAGGACTGAAGGCACGAAATGGCGACGGCGTCGGTACAGGCGGTGGCGTCGGAGGCGCCGAAGTAGCTGCAGTTTGTAGTGTGACCAGTCCATTTATGGCAGCAAGCAGCAGCGTCATTTGCTGAGCCTGAAAACCTACAAGATCGGACAGCGAAGCCTGTTCATGTGACGAAGCCTTGGTTTACACAAATGAAAGTTTCATACTGAGGCTAGCACGATAAGAAAGCAGTACCGAGCAAAAATAGGAAATGCTAGGAGATGGAAAAAAGTAGCCTCGTCGCCACTTTTGTATCCCACCTGGAAGGCGGTGCGTGGGTAGGAGCGTGAAAAGGTAATACACGTCGGTACTGCAGTACCATTATAAATCACCTTTACTCTAGCAAGAAGATTACATAACTTTGCAATGAGGTGCGAAGTGTCCTCTCCCACTCCGGCCAGAGTGCGCTGTCGTCGGTGTCTGTCGTAGTGCCAACCTAGCAGAGCGCACCTACATTGTGGCATCGTAGCTGACGACACCATAGAGTGTACTTAATGACGTAGGTATAATGCGTTCTCGTGGACAATGTCGTGTCTCCCGCAAGCCTGAAGAGGCGACCTTTATGTGCTCGACTTCCATTTCTTAGCCCAATTGGATAACAGCCCATCTAGTAACAGAGACATTTATACTGAATAGGAAGGCGAAGCAAGAACATGAGATTCTTCTTCTGTGAGGTTGGTCACTGAGAGTGACACCTCTCTGTCTCAGCAAAACGCTTTAATTATTTTGCGTGGATTCTATTTCAGTACTTTAAATCCTAAACACTAAACCAAGCTGTGACGTCTTGTAAAAGTGGTGTAGCGTAACTCTAATGACATTTCCTGCTGGTCGTCGCTTTATCTTCGTCCTAAAAATATGTGAAATAATATTCCAATACAAAGTGATGATGCTACCCAAAGCTGCTGCTAAAAATGAAACGTGTACCCGTACCTTGAACAAACGAAAAGAACAGCTTGTCATCAGAAAGCCAATTGTCATAAATGCATATAAAAATGTCAACGGCCTTAACCAATACTAAGATCGCTGCTTGCTTCAAGCCTCCATGCAGACACTGTTTCAATGGGACTTCTAGTCGTTATATGTTTAAAATACCGAATATATCACAATAAAATCACAGACAGGTAATTCAGGTAATCCACACTTACAGATTTGAGTAATGCGAAAACCCAATAGAAATAAAACATTTGTAATGTTTTATGCAAGCTGCCCAATCCAGTGGAATGAAAAAGAAAACACCCGACAATGTTCAACCCTATAAAGGTGAAGGAATCCACCTGCATACGACCATGACACCCCCTGAAAACATAAAACACCTTTCCATGAAAAGCTAGCATTATTTAAACTAAAGCTAACTGCTTAAACACCTTCCAGGCCTATTTTAGTCTGCTTTCGTTACTCAATTCAATTGCAGCCATGACAGGTACAGTTTCTTTGTGTTTGTTTCGTTTTAGGGCACAAAACAACTAGGATCAACCGAACTCATGTCAGAACCAAAGAACACGAAGACGAAAAAGGAGTAAAAAGCAACTACACGTTATACCCAGTCGGCGGAATGAAAGATAGCTAAAAGCACGGTCATGGAGAGAGAGGACCATCAAAGACGCCATAGAGACAACGGAGGTCGGGAACTAAAGATTAAGCGTCCTTCGCCATATTGCTACGACCGATAATACGTAAAACGCGGTCGAAAGCTCGCGCGTCTTTCGCTAAGACTGCCGACAACTCTGACGGCAGACATAAATTGGAATGTAGGTGGTTGAGAAAAGGGCATTCCGTCAGGAAACGGTGAACCGTCAGAGGTAAAAGACAATGAGCACAACCGGCCAATGTGGTCAAGAGGTTCTAGGCGCTTCAGTCTGGAACCTCGCGACCGCTACGGTCGCAGGTTCGAATCCTGCCTCGGGCATGGATGTGAGTGATGTCCTTAGGTTAGTTAGGTTTAAGTAGTTCAAAGTTCTAGGGGACTGAAAACATCCGAGGTCAAGTCCCATAGTGCTCAGAGCCATTTGTGCTCCTTGTTCAGATATGGTTCATAGTGGCGGGGGTTCACCGCTCAACAAATGGCGATGGTCAAAAAGACAGTGCCCAATACGCAACCCAGCTAGAATGATTTCGCCTCGAAAGGGCCAAGAGGAGGTCGGCCAAGCCAGCTGGGAGGGGTTAAATTACCAAGAGCCTGTTCCCACGAAGGGGAAGACGAGTGGTGACGCCAACGTGACACCACCTGCTGACCGACGGCAACACAGAGGTCACTGGAGGGAACGGAAGAACTAGCGGGTTGAGGTGAGGCACGAGGACAGCAGCGTCAGAGGCCTCGTTTCCCGTCAGACCGACGTGACCAGGAACCCACACTAGCATCGCAGTGGCCCCATCAAGAGTGACCGAGTGAAAGCATTCCTGGACCCGTTGCACTAAGGGATGGATGGTGTTCGGCACACAGAGGCTTTGAAGGCAACTGAGAGAGTTGGAGCAAATGACACAACTGAAAAGCCTGTGTTGCCAGACGTACTGCATGGACTGACATGGCGGCGAAGAGCTCCGCTGTAAATACGAGGTGCATTCAAGTTCTAAGGCCTCCGATTTTTTCTTCTCCAGACTTGAAAGAGATAGAAACATGCGCACTGTTTTAAAAGGAGGCCGCGTTCATTGTCAATACGTCCCAGAGATGGCAGCACCGTACGGCAGATGGAATTTTACCGCCAGCGGCGAGAATGAGAACTTTTTTAAATACTTAAAATGGCGACGTTTTCCTTACTTGAACAGCGTGCAATCATTCGTTTTCTGAGTTTGCGTGGTGTGAAACCAATTGAAATTCATCGTCAGTTGAAGGAGACATGTGGTGATGGAATTATGGATGCGGCAGTTTAATGAAGGCAGAACATCGTGTGACAACAGACCGAAACGTCCTCAGACCGGCTTGTGCGAGCCCGAGGTTATGATCGAGAAAGTGGAGAGAATTGTTTTGGGGGACCGTCGAATGACTGTTGAATAGATCGCCTCCAGAGTTGGCATTTCTGTGGGTTCTGTGCACACAATCCTGCATGATGACCTGAAAATGCGAAAAGTGTCATCCAGGTGGGTGCCACGAATGCTGACGGACGACCACATGGCTGCCCGTGTGGCATGTTGCCAAGCAATGTTGACGCGCAACGACAGCATGAATGGGACGTTCTTTTCGTCGGTTGTGACAATGTTTCTGGATTGAAAAATGGCATCCACGTCTCATCCAAAGCGCCAGTCAGATCAATGGAAGCACACAGATTCACCGCCACCAAAATTTCGGGTAACCGCCAGTACTGAAAAAATGGTGTCCATGTTCTGGGACAGCGAGGGCGTAAGCCTTATCCATTGTGTTCCAAAGGGCACTACGGTAACAGGTGCATCCTACGAAAATGTTTTGAAGAACAAATTCCTCCCTGCACGGCAACATGCCCCCTACTCACCTGACCTGGCTCCTAGTGACTTTTGGCTTTTTCCAACAATGAAAGACACTCTCTGTGGCCGCACATTCACCAGCCGTGCTGCTATTGCCTCAGCGATTTTTCAGTGGTCAAAACACTCCTAAAGAAGCCTTCGCTGCTGCCATGGAATCATGGCGTCAGCGTTGTGAAACATGTGTACATCTGCAAGGGCGATTGCGTCGAGAAGTAACGCCAGTTTCATCGATTTCGGGTGAGTAGTTAATTAGAAAAAAAATCGGAGGCCTTAGAACTTGAATGCACCTCGTACTGAGCAGTGTTTCGAAAGCCGATACCGCATATCTATCGTCAGTGCCAATGACGAAGGCACACAGAGCAAAACAGTCGGTACGAGAGCCATCAATGTAAACAGAGGTAATATTGCGAAGTTTCGTGCGAAGGTCGAGAAACTTCTGACGATAAAGCGAGTCTGTGGTAGTGTCCTTAGGAAGCAAATGAAGTCCAAGGTGAACACGGGTCACTGCACGAAGCCATGGTGGTGAAGGGCTCACACCAACTGTGAAAATGGCAGGTAGCGTGGAGTTCAGCTGCTGGAGCAATAGCCAAAAGCCAACACCAGGAGGTAACAGAGAAGAGGAATGCATCCCATACTTACAATCAAAGGAGTCATTGATGAAGGAGGCATAGGGTGGGTGGCTAGGAATGGCAGAGAAACAGTATGCATATCTGCTGAGGAGAAAAACCACAGTGGTGTGACAGCAGTAGTTTGGCAGCTTCTGCATAATCCTCTGGATGTAGCGTAGAGACACCTAGGACGTTCAGGGACTGCCTACAGTAGGCGGCCAGATAAGGCACTTGCGAGGACCAACAACGTTTCCTGTCAAGCATGAGCCCCGGGAATTTTGTAGTTTCGTCGAACGGAAGAGCGACAGCTTCAAGATGTAAATACTGTTGTCTAGACAAGTCTAGACACAGGGTGAGGTTACCGATAGGCACGCGTACACACACGCCGGCTGGCGTGAGTTCTGGAACAGGATACTTGATGAATGCTATAGAGAAAAATATGCAGCTCCTTGAATACTTAACTTTAATTCATCCTTGTGGTACATCGCTATTGACGATACAAATGAGTATCTCCAGATACGGGTAATTACAATCACTGTAAGGCTAATGGCGCCTTGCTAGGTCGTAGCCATGGACTTAGTTAGAATAGCCTTCAGCTGTCTCTCGGCAAATGAGAGGAAGGCTTCGTACGTCTAGTCGCTAGCAATGTCGTCCGTACAACTGGGCGAGTGCTAGTCCGTCTTTCTAGACCTGCCATGTGGTGGCGCTAGGTCTGCAAGTACTGACAGTGGCGACACGCGGGTCCGACACGTACTAATGGACCGCGGCCGATTTAAGCTACCACCTAGCAAGTGTGGTGTCTGGCGGTGACACCACAAATACAGTGTATGGAAGAAACCAACTGGGCCACCAGAAATTCAAACGGTTTTGTCAGCGGAAAAACGAAAGCCATTGTCGATGCTCCATGTGTCAAGACGATCGAGAAAGCACTGATCACGCTGCTTAATGAAACAGGTCCGTGGACAACAGCAATAGAAGACAAAATCTTCAAACGAAAAGGGAGCTGGAGATCTCCGGGGGGAGACAGGACCATTATGTGATTAATGGCGATAGCAAGGAGGACGACGCTCAGGGCGGCACCCTGGGTAACGTGTCAGACAAGGCAGAACGCACACGTACGTTGAAAACTTTGCAGTACATGTGGGGCTTTCGAAGTCGCCTGCCCCGTTTCTTTATCCTTCAATTCCAGAGGATTCCAGTTCTCTACCGAGTGTTCCAGGCTTCCTCCAAATCAAAAAACAAGGCGTCAGTCTGGTATCTCTGTAGAAAAACGTTCAGAGGGGGGCCGTTTGACAAAGTGACGAAATGGTCAACTGCAGAACGGCATGCTCAAAATCAACATAGTGCAGTGGTCAGTAAATTGCGGGACTTGAGCCACCATACCAGCCGCTCATAAATCATACATTCCAGCACCTTGCAAACACAGCTGGTGAGAGAGAAGGATAAGCCTTACCTGCCTTATGTACAGGGATGATAGTGGCTTCACGTCAACATCTGCGAAATGTGCCCTCTGCCCAGATGCGATTGTACATATGGTGGTGAAAGTTCTTGCCTGCAAGAGAAAGGTGCTGTAACATCTGAATGTTAACTTCTTCTGGACCTGGCGTGGAGGATTAGGATGACCTAGCTCTCTCATGGTGAAAGCGGCGTCCTAACACTCACTATTCTGAGAAGAGATGGGTTTCATCTGAGCCTCCTCCACTCGTTTCCGATGGAGGAAGGCTTGATGATAGTGGATGGAAGCTTGAAGCTAGCAACGTTCTTAATATTGGTTAAAATACCGATCGCAGGTCTTGGTGATAGCAGTGTTATCATCTGCTGCTGTCAGGATGGATATTGGGGAATGGACCTCGGTCACGGAGAGCCGTGGGAGGTAGGCCCACATGACGGAAGAGGGAGCGGAACTGTTGAAAGAACTAGTAAATGAAATTCAGCTAGCTTTTTTGCTATCCCAAAAACGAGACGACACGGCACACACCACTGTTTATAACGAATACAGTTAACGATTGTAGGATGACAGCTAAAACACAGAGAGCATGTCTTCACGCGCAAATTGCGTCGCCGCATACCTCACAGCGTGGTACAGATGAAGTGCGAGGAATGGAACATTCTGTGGTGGTGATGACAGCGTTCGTAAGGTATTCTGCCTGGTCTTGGGAGATACTGTTCGTCAAAAGGCGCCAGGGAGAAGTAAAGTCTCCTCTCAGCCTTACAAAGCCGCCATTTGGACGTGGATATAAGTGGGTTATGAGTCAGCAAACGTATAGAAGATGGGGAAACGATCGCTTGAGTACGTGTCAGAGAACGGACCTCTCGAGACGACGGGCAATCTGGACAGTGAAGAAGAGGTCCAAATGGGAATTGGTGTATGAGGAGTTGGAAGGAAACGTGGGTGCTTAAATTGATTGAGAGGATCAGCCAAGAAGGCACCTCTCGGACAGGTTCTGGGAGAGCCCCCAAACGGCATGGTGCTCATTAGTCACCGAGCAGCAGAAAGGGGTGAGGGAGTGCCCAATAAGCTGCATGAATCTGTCCTTGTGACAACGGATGACAGAAGGATGTAAACGGTACAAAGGGAAAGCTGAAGTGAGGAAGGAACGCCCGCATCTCGTGGTCGTGCGGTAGCGTTCTCACTTCCCACGCCCGGGTTCCCGGGTTCGATTCCCGGCGGGGTCAGGGATTTTCTCTGCCTCGTGATGCCTGGATGTTGTGTGCTTTCCTTAGGCTAGTTAGGTTTAAGTAGTTCTAAGTTCTAGGGGACTGATGACCATAGATGTTAAGTCCCATAGTGCTCAGAGCCATTTGAACCATTTTTTTTTTGAGGAAGGAACATACAAACTGCAACAATTTGAAGGTGGGTAGTATGGGAGATGGGTTGACTATGAACGTCATTCTGGAAGAGTAGCATGACGCCCCCATGAGATGGAATGTCGTCCGCAGGGGGAAGTTTAAAGCATACCAGGAAGAAATACGAGAGCTCAAAGCAGTCGTGAGGACGCAATTTTGTTTCCTGGAGACATAGAATGGCAGCGTTCTCTGAGCAACAGTAAGTCCTCTTTGCTGGATGCAACACCGCAAACATTCCACTCGAGGAGAGTCATGACGAGGATAGGGGAGGAGGGAAAGAATGACTCAAGTTTGAAGAGACGTCATCTCATTGGCTGCCGAGAAAGACTCACTGCTACAGAGCAAGGAGGCTCGAGGATCCTGCTCCATTAAATCTACAGAGGCGTCGGCATTCTCCCTCCATTGGTCTGCAGAGTCGAGGGAAGAAAATCTGTTGGCAGTGCGCACCGGCGACAAGGAGGTCGCCGAATCAGTCACCACATGATACCGTCACCCAGCCGAAGACGATGACCATTTGTCTTTGACTTTTTCAAACCTTTGCGGGTGGCAGATGACGATTGATGTTTGTTGGCTGGAGGGACGTAAAAAGGTTTTGCAGGAGTATTACTTCTGTCCTTTTCGGCCTGCTTGTTGTGTAGCATGTGACTTCGCCCCATGAGGCGAAGTTTCGTGGCTTGCCACAGCTGGAGGAGGAGAAGGAGGAGACGGGGAGGCTGCCATTTACAACTGCGGTGCTGAATTTAAGGTTGCATGTCTCTGTGGCCATGGTCTTCATGGAGCGAGATGTGGCAAAAAGAGTACTGTAAGTGCCAGATGGAAAAAGTGCCTTGTCCTGTCGCTCGCAAGTTGTTGGCTAGTCAGTAACCCGGCGTTTAACCTTCACCTGGAGCTCCTGGACTGCCTACTCATTGAGATACGTGGGACAATTGCGGGAGGAGGTTGCAAAGTCGCCATAGCAATTGATACAGTGGAGAGGAGGAGGTGGACAATCGTCCTCATGAGCATCCCTACGACAGGTTAACATCCTGCCAACTCCTGGTCATATGTGTAGAGTGTTGTAACGATGACATTGGTAGCAGCACGTCAGCTTCAGAATGTACAGATGGACTGTGATAACTTCATAGCCTGCTTTGATCTTTGATGGAAGTACTACTCTGACAAAAGTGAGAAAAGAGAGCCTATGGGCACTGAGGATGCATCTACCTTTTCCATCATTCGATGTACTGCAATGACGCCCTTCTCAGAGAGGTATCTTTGGATTTCTGCCTCGGTTAGACCATCGAGCAGCCTATAGTAAATACCACAACGTGAAGAATTGAGCATTCGATGGGCGTTGACACGAATATGATCGCAATGGAGGAGCAAAGCAGCAAGCAGTTGTTTGCTTTTGGAGACTACTACTGATTCTCAAGGACAAGTGCCATTGCGTAAACTAGAGGAGGATTTCACAGGGCCAGCAGTTGCATCAGCACCTCTCTGAATAATAAATGGAGGACTGACCATTTTCAGTACGGGAAACCACAATGAACCGTGGTGCAGCTGGTAGGGTCTTTGAATCGTTAGCCACGTTTCGTTTGTGTGTAGTAGGTGTAGACTGTGAAGGAGATCATTGGCGATTTTCTCACAATGAGTCAATGATTGCCAGTGTCTCTGACGGCGCGCTCTTTCCAACTGTGGGGCCACCCATCAGTAGGGGCTTACCCGCCTTAGGTGATTGTTCACACCTCAGGTCACACCTCGCGAACACTTGACAGAGGGACCGATTGGCAATTTGAGAAGGTAACATCTCAGGCACTCACCCCTCCCAGGGCCTGTCCTGTACCAGGGGTATGTGCAAACTCTACCTTTCCACCTGGGGCTGGGAATTACGCGTTACGCATCACCTGTTATGCATCAGATGCGTGGGCCGGCCTTCGGGAGCAGAGAGGGTGGAAGAAGGAAAAGAGGAACCTCAAACGCCGAAGCAGAGGACGGATGAGACAAAGGCAACAAATAAAGAAGAAAGGAACTAAAATAAGTGGGATCTTTTTGGGAATATGCTCTGTATTTTCAGTAGCCTGACGTCGCCAGACCCGTTCTCCAAGGAATGGGAAAAAGAAAAGCAAGAGGATAGACACGTAGCGGGGAAGGAAAAAAAATGCTGCCAAGGCTGGGGCCCTGTGGTAGCCATGCACCAACTCGCCAAAGAGCGGCGAGCCCTGAGGGGATAGTCGTGAGGATCGTACCCAAAACCACCAGCTGAACTAAAGTGTAAGGGCACGCATGCATCCATGCGTGTTTGTACTGGGACGTGCAGGAAACCCTACGTTTCTATCCTCAAGTAACAAGCGGCACTATGTCTCATAAACCACCTCAGTTTTCGACTTTCATAGTAACAATAAAAAGAGTTGAAGCGTTTTCAATGGCAGTATCGCTTTATCGTTCTACATGAATCTTTATCCCTTTAAACATACTCGTCAAGGATCACTATTCTGCACAACAGCTATATTACATCATACCAATATACAGGGTGTTTCAGTAGTGCACATGGAAAGTACAGGCCAAAAGTAGCTAAAGAGATCCAGTAAACGCGGGTGCGCATATCATCGCTTGCCAGGTTATCATATTAATTATAGATGGCAACAAACTATAAATGCCGATGGCTGCCACGGTATTTACATTGGTATCCTAAAGTTTGGAATCGACTAATCGTTTACGCATCCCCCCCACTAATTCCCTCCCCTCTCCTCCGCCACCCCTCCTTCCCCGTGCACTCTGGCCTCACAATCAGTTACAAATATGAAGACATCATAGAGAGAGAGAGAGAGAGAGAGAGAGAGAGAGAGAGAGAGGTTACACCAATGAAGAATACGCTGGAATGACCTTCATGTGTGGCAAAGCGGATGGCAGTGCCCTTGAGACTACAACAACAGATTAATCCCGACCTGCAATGTTATAATAGGATCGTGCAATCTTCAGTCCTGAGACTGGTTTGATGCAGCTCTCCATGCTACTCTATCTTGTGCAAGTTTCATCATCTCCCAGTACCTACAGCAGCCTACATCCTTCTGAATCTGCTTAGTGTATTCATCTCTTGGTCTCCCTCTACGATTTTTACCCTCCACACTGCCCTACAATGCTAAATTTGTGATCCCCTGATGCCTCAGGACATGTCCTACCAACCGGTCCCTTCTTCTTGTCAAGTTGTGCCACAAACTCCTCTTCTCCCAATTTTGTTCCATACCTCCTCATTAATTATGTGATCTACCCATTTAATCTTCAGCATTCTTCTGTAGCACCACATTTCAAAAGCTTCTATTCTCTTCTTGTCCAAACTATTTACCGTCCATGTTTCACTTCCATACATGGCTACACTCAATACAAATACTTTCAGAAACGACTTCCTGACATTTAAATCTATACTCGATGTTAACAAATTTCTCTTCTTCAGAAACGCTTTCCTTTCCATTGCCAGTCTGCATTTTATATCCTCTCTACTTCGACCATCATCAGTTATTTTGCTCCCCAAATAGCAAAACTCCTTTACTACTTTAATTGTCTCATTTCCTAATCTAATTCCCTCAGCATCACCTGATCTAATTTGACTGCATTCCATTAGCCTCGTTTTGCTTTTGTTGATGTTCATGGGATTGATCTGTGACGTGTTGAATATCTTACTTGTATCTGTCAGTTGGTATGGAGAAATTTGGGGGATTTCTTTATATAGTTTTGCGTGATTAAATGACGGCTTTCCATAGCGTCAGGACTTAGTTACCTGTGATTTGCGATCTGTTATGTGTTACTTTCCGATAATAAATCAAATTTTTTTCTGATTACCATTAACATATAATGACGATAATTGTTCGAGATAATTTGGAATAATATTTTAACAACTATGTAGATGACGTGACGTCATTCGTTTACTCTCAGAAGAAAAACGAGTGTTAATTGGGCGTTTGTGGACGGTCAGTGTCTGGATCAGTGATTACGATTCCAGAAATAATTGATTGGCCGAAGTTCAATTGCACACAGTCGTGTAGGGCGAATTATGACCTTGAAAATTGGTTGCAGATGTGTGCAGGTCAATTTCTTGACAGGCTGGTAACCGTCCCGAGTGTGTCGCGGCCGATGGTTTGCTTTAAACTCGCGAAAATACAATTTACGCGAATTCTTAGTTACCGCGAAAGGGTAGAATATTTGATGAGCCATTGTGGAGGACGTAAGTTTGGATACAAAGATCAATCAACAGCATTTATATTGGATTTTGAAAATGAAGTAGCCTATCAACCCAAAAGCTCATACGTGGTGATCAGCAGAAACAGTGTACTATATTTCGCGCCCACAAATCATCCACACCTCGATATAGAGTGTAAACGTGTGCATGAAAAAAACATTTGAAAGCATTTGATTAAATAAAAGGAAAACTATAAAGGAGTTTATTCGAATATTTTATTTCATGAACAGTGATATTTTCTTATAGTGGTGTAGAGCCTTACGTATTAATATTACGATCAGTCTGTCACAAGTGCTCTCGTTAAAAGTAAAGTATTGGGCCTGATTAACAACCAGCTACTCGTTAAAGTCTCAAAGGTTAAGTGAAGAATAATATCACACTTAAATAACGCTGTATCGAAACCCACTACCTTAATAATACACTCCTGGAAATGGAAAAAAGAACACATTGACACCAGTGTGTCAGACCCACCATACTTGCTCCGGACACTGCGAGAGGGCTGTACAAGCAATGATCACACGCACGGCACAGCGGACACACCAGGAACCGCGGTGTTGGCCGTCGAATGGCGCTAGCTGCGCAGCATTTGTGCACCGCCGCCGTCAGTGTCAGCCAGTTTGCCGTGGCATACGGAGCTCCATCGCAGTCTTTAACACTGGTAGCATGCCGCGACAGCGTGGACGTGAACCGTATGTGCAGTTGACGGACTTTGAGCGAGGGCGTATAGTGGGCATGCGGGAGGCCGGGTGGACGTACCGCCGAATTGCTCAACACGTGGGGCGTGAGGTCTCCACAGTACATCGATGTTGTCGCCAGTGGTCGGCGGAAGGTGCACGTGCACGTGCCCGTCGACCTGGGACCGGACCGCAGCGACGCACGGATGCACGCCAAGACCGTAGGATCCTACGCAGTGCCGTAGGGGACCGCACCGCCACTTCCCAGCAAATTAGGGACACTGTTGCACCTGGGGTATCGGCGAGGACCATTCGCAACCGTCTCCATGAAGCTGGGCTACGGTCCCGCACACCGTTAGGCCGTCTTCCGCTCACGCCCCAACATCGTGCAGCCCGCCTCCAGTGGTGTCGCGACAGGCGTGAATGGAGGGACGAATGGAGACGTGTCATCTTCAGCGATGAGAGTCGCTTCTGCCTTGGTGCCAATGATGGTCGTATGCGTGTTTGGCGCCGTGCAGGTGAGCGCTACAATCAGGACTGCATACGACCGAGGCACACAGGGCAAACACCCGGCAACATGGTGTGGGGAGCGATCTCCTAAACTGGCCGTACACCGCTGGTGATCGTCGAGGGGGACACTGAATAGTGCACGGTACATCCAAACCGTCATCGAACCCATCGTTCTACCATTTCTAGACCGGCAACCGAACTTGCTGTTCCAACAGGACAATGCACGTCCGCATGTATCCCGTGCCACCCAACGTGCTCTAGAAGGTGTAAGTCAACTACCCTGGCCAGCAAGATCTCCGGATCTGTCCCCCATTGAGCATGTTTGGGACTGGATGAAGCGTCGTCTCACGCGGTCTGCACGTCCAGCACGAACGCTGGTCCAACTGAGGCGCCATGTGGAAATGGCATGGCAAGCCGTTCCACAGGACTACGTCCAGCATCTCTACGATCGTCTCCATGGGAGAATAGCAGCCTGCATTGCTGCGAAAGGTGGATATACACTGTACTAGTGCCGACATTGTGCATGCTCTGTTGCCTGTGTCTATGTGCCTGTGGTTCTGTCAGTGTGATCATGTGATGTATCTGACCCCAGGAATGTGTCAATAAAGTTTCCCCTTCCTGGGACAATGAATTCACGGTGTTCTTATTTCAATTTCCAGGAGTGTATATTACGCTAGCTATTCCGGAATCAGGTGATACCGTGGCCGTGTAGTTGTGTTGTGGACAACAAATAGGTAAACTCAAACATAATCATTTCTCATGCTCTGATACGGAAGAGGGAAAGAAGAGACGACGACATACGCGTATACATATGCAAACGGTATACGTGGCGCCTTAAAATACAACAACACAACGGACGTCACGGTATACTATGAAGAAACTTTCTCTCTCTGCAGGCAGCCCAACAGGCGTACATTAAGCTGGCTATATCAAAGCCTTAGAGAAACCTGGACTTTCGCATAGGTACGAGAAGGTCGACCCACATCCATACCACCCGATGCTGAGAAAAGGGTGTTACGCATTGTACACTAACATCCGAGTACTTCAACGAGGATTGCTACCCAAGAGTGTGTCCTGAGCAGTAGCAGTGTTTGGTGGATTTTACATCTATCCATATCATCTCCAGCGAGTGCAAGCCCTCAACAATGGAGACTTCCCTGTTAGAGCGAATTTCTACTAATGGGTGAAACAACAGTGAACAAAATACGGCTTGCAGGCAGGGATTCAGGATACAAAGATGAGGCTGGATTTACCCGTGAGGGTATTTTTAATTACGATAAGTGTCACATTTATGCCGATTTCAGTCCTAACGGAGCACATGTATGACAACATCAGCAGCATTATTCGATGAAGTTGAAGGCAGGACTGCTCAGACACCATGTAACTAGACCACTCTTCATACCACAAAGACTAACCGGGCAGCAGTGCATGCGGTTTCTGCGGACTATACTTCCAGATTCACACGATGATGTCCCACTGAACCAACGCCTGAACATGTGCTGTAGCGCCGTCATGCATCAGCCACATTTTCATCTACGAGTGCGCCTGCTTCTAATTTGGACGTACGGTCAACATTGGATAGGCAGAGCAATGCCTATTCTGTGGCCTCCAAAGTCTCCGGATTTAAATATCACGGGTTGCTGTGGTGGGGTCATGTCAAAAGCCAGGTCTACGCTACCGAGATCAACTCTCTTGAGGACCTAGACTTGTGGACTGAAGCAGCGCTCCAGCAAGTACGGAATTTCCTAGAACTGCCTGAGAGGATTCGTAACTCATTTTAGAGACTAGTTCATTGTTGCATTCAGACGCATGGACCACATTTTGAACACCTACTTTAACGTTTAGAGATGCCATGTGTTCCTTGAGACTGATAAACTGGAAGAGTCAATGTGCTGTATGTCTACAACGGTTGATTTATGTACGCATGTGTATTGGAACGTTTGACTAGTTTTTGCCCGTGCTCTCTATGTGTGAAATATTGACCATCACTTCTGAAACACCCTGTATTTGAAATAAATTAGCAACACAGCGATGTTACAGAATGATTCGTGATAACAAGTGCAACAAGCCCGGACATGCAATAACTAGAAAATCCTTGCGCGACCAGAACATCTGAAAGAGCATAAGGTCCTATTCACCTGCAGAGTTTTCTTTGACTAAAGAAAAATCAGCTACACACTGACTAGTCACCCGTACTCTGCGGTAGTATGGTGTCAGTGTATTCGGCTGACGGTCGTACAAGTATCCAAAAGGTTTAGTAACTTTTCTACTTGTTACTTGTTACTTGTCTCTGTGCAGAAGCAGAATGAGGAGACTAATTTCACGTGAATTTTGTTACTAAAACTTGACTGCCTCCACTCACCGCTTGGAATAAAGAGTTAATGACAAACCCAATATCTTTAGGCAAATACTAGACTTTACCTGGAGAGTACTCTTTAATTGGAAGCTCTTTCATACCTGTGATTTAAAACACAGTTCAGTGTTTGCATATGTTGCAGGACTGTTTCTGGAAACCGTTCCGTAACACCGTACAATAAGCAGATTCTCATAACCTCACATTAGTCCACTATCGAACTGAATAATAAATTGCAGCTGTAGATTACAAGTGATTGTCAGCTGTCGTGTTATCCTAAAACACATTCAGATAACAGCAGGGAACAAGAGAAACGTTTTGGATCCACAGTGGCCAACACAGGCGGCCAGCCTGCAGCGTGCTTCCGAGAGGGTGGGAGGTTAGGGCTGGGGGAGGCTCTCACGAGCTGCAGTGAGGCAGAAGCTTCGCCGAGCGGCGCTATCGTCCGCCAGACGTGGGGACGGGCGCTGGAGACCCGTATCATGCAAGTGGAAACGGAGCCTCGAGCTTCACAAGCTTAACCGAGCGAAACATAGCCCAGAGAAGCGGGCGCGAGCTCTCCGAGGAGAATTGTGATCATTCAGAACTCAGGCAAACCTAAATCTGATTGGCTGGGCTCTTAAGGGTCTGTTGGAAAGAAATTACGTCTCTCAACTGAATTTCGTAACTTCGTCTTATAACATCCTCTTCATAACCTCGACTGCTGATTCGCGAGCTTCAGCCAGCAGCTGATCGTGGAAAATGTTCGGGCGTCCGACCCTCAGCCGCAGGCGAGGGCTGCTGACGTCGCAGCACTTCCGTCGCCCACAGCTGCTACCGTGTGAGGCGTAGGGAATTTTGAGCCAATTTATAATATTACACGGCAGATGTTCAGAGTGAGGCTCTCCCCCAGGGGGTCCACAACTCTTTTGTGGATACGTGCGTAGCGAGCACGGGACCCCGAGCTAATGTGGCCTTCCTTCCTTTCCGGGCTGCATACCTTCCCATTCCGCATCCTTCCCCATCCCTATCTTCGCCCCCTCCTCCCCTCACCTCTGGCTCTTTCCTTCCCTTTCTCCCCATCTGGGAGTATGGTTTGTGCCTACGTCCGGAGACAGACGCTCGTAAATGTACTGCATTCTTCGCCTTCCTTGCTTTTGTCTTCTTCCTTCCTTTGTCCTTCTCTTTTCCTTACCTCTTCTCTTTCCCTTTTCTCCACTGCGGCGTTTGAGACCTCTCTTCCTTCCTTTCCCTTTGTCTTTCTTCCTCCCTGTGCGTGTCTGAAGGCCGACCCACGCCCTTCGTGCGTAGCCGGTGACGGGGTAACGCGTAATTCCCCGCCCCGGGTAGACAGGTAGGACACGTACGTACCCCCTGGTAACGGCCAGGCCCAGGGAGGGGTGATTACCCGAGCTGATACCTTTCGAAAGTGCCGATTGGTCCCTCCGTCCGTTTGTCGGGAGGTGTGACCTGAGGTGTGAACAATCACCTAAGGCGGGAGTGCCCTCAGAGAGGGCCCCCACAAGGGAGGAGCGCGCCATCGGAGACGCCGGTAATCATGGGGGATTCTTCCGCAATGGTTTCCTCACCTTCCACTATGTCTGCTCACAAACTTAAGTTCACTGAGTCTCAGCCACAGACGGTTCTTCCATCGTTGCCACAGTTCCTTGTTGTTTCTCGGTCTGATGAAGGTCACGACTTCTCCGCGGTCAACCCTATCATTATTCAGAAAGGTGTCGACGCAATTGCAGGTCCTGTAAAGTCTTGTTCCCGATTAGAGAATGGCACCCTGTTAGAAACTAACAGTGCCTTCCAGGCACAAAAATTGCTGCGTACTTCTCTGCTCCACACCTTCCCTGTCCGGGTGGAACCACACCGTACCTTAAATACCTCGCGTGGAGTCGTTTATACACGCTCCCTCGATGGATTGTCTGACGAAGAAATTCAGCACTATCTGTCTGACCAGGGCGTAACGGCAGTTCATAGAGTAATGAAACGGGTTGACACGAACATCATCCCAACCCGCACTGTCTTCTTGACATTTGATAAAGTTCAAATCCCATCGAAAATCAAAGCTGGCTATGAGATAATTTCCGTTCGCCCTTACGTCCCAAACCCTACGCGTTGCTATCGATGTCAGCGGTTCAATCACACCAGCCAGTCCTGTTCCAATCCAGCCAAATGTGTTACGTGTGGCAAGGATGCCCATGAGGGTGCTTGTCCACCTCCATCCCCTCGCTGCATCAACTGTATGGGTGACCACGCTGCTTCCTCTCGAGATTGCCCCGTTTTTAAGGTCGAAAAGCTCATCCAGGAAATAAGAGTGAAGGAAAAGGTGTCGACCTTTGCTGCTCGAAAATTATTCGCCAGTCGCAAGCCCACCGTGCCTCAGACAGGAAAATATAGCACTGTCCTTGCTTCTCCTCGGCCAACAAAGGAGGCGGCCACGCAGACTTGCGACCTCACCTTTAGTGCCACGGTCGTCAGATCGGCCAGCGCAAAGATCGCTCGTTCAACCTCACCACTTTCGCCTGCCCACTCTATGGCTCACCCTTCGTCGGGTTCTGCTAAATCTCGAGCCCAAAAGTCGGACGCCAAGTCTTCGAAAAAAGAGCATACTCGTGAAGAGTTTTTACGTACCGCAACTTCCCAACCATCGGTTCCTCCATCTAAACATCATTCTTCCAAGAAGGCTACAAAGAAACCCAGTTCCTCTCCTTCTCCGCCAAGGCGTGTCCCATCTACAGCACCACCTGGCGGAAATCGCCCTCGGCCGTCTTCTGTGTCGCCGAGGCGCACTTCTGGTGGCCGGTCACCCGGCCGATCGCTGGTGGCAGGAGCTGCTCCTGACCAACCTATGGATCAGGATCTTCTGCCTTCGGCTGACTGCCATTCCATGCTGTCGGTCGCTAGCTCCGAGCAGTCTTTGAGTTGACAGCAACTTTGGTCACATTCCTCCATTCTCTTTTCACCCCATGTCCATTATCCACTGGAATATCCGCGGCATTCGAGCCAATCGGGATGAATTGTCGGTCCTCTTACGCTCCTACTCGCCGGTCATCTTCTGTCTTCAGGAAACGAAGCTGCGTCCCCATGACCGCTTTGTTCTCCCTCATTTTCAGTCCATCCGATATGATCTCCCCTCTGTTGAAGGCTCTCCAGCCCATGGAGGACTCATGATTCTTCTCCGTGATACTCTCCACTATCACCCAATCCCCTTAAACACTTCCTTCCAAGCTGTCGCCGTCCGTCTTTCCCTTTCCGGATACACGCTCTCTCTTTGTACTGTATACATTCCATCGTCCACACCAATGGCACGAGCTGATCTCCTTCATCTTCTTGGTCAGCTTCCACCCCCCTATTTGCTGGTTGGGGACTTCAATGCCCACCACCCGCTTTGGGGATCTCCACATCCTTGTCCACGTGGCTCCGTATTGCTAGACGTCTTCCACCAAGCGGATCTAGTTTGCCTCAACACTGTGGTCCCCACATTTTTGTCTGCCTCCACGACAACCTTATCTCATTTGGACCTTGCGGTCGGTACCGTTCCGCTAGCTCGGCGCTTCGAATGGTTCGCCCTTGATGATACACACTCGAGTGACCACTTTCCATGTGTCCTCAGACTGCAGCCTCAACTGCCATATATGCGCCCGCGACGCTGGAAGTTTGCCCAAGCCGATTGGACACTTTTTTCGTCTCTCGCGACATTCGATGACCGTCGCTTTCCCAGCGTCGACGATGAGGTCACACATATTACCGACGTTATCCTTACAGCTGCGGAACGTTCAATACCACGCACCTCCGAATTGCCCCGGCGCCCCCCAGTTCCTTGGTGGAACGAGGCATGCCGTGATGCAATATGTGAGCGGCGACGTGCTCTTCGTGTTTTCCGTCACCATCCTACTTTGGCCAACTGTATCCGCTATAAGCAGCTCCGTGCGCGATGCCGTCGCGTCATCCGCGATAGCAAGAAGGCCAGCTGGAAATTCTTTATTAGCTCATTTAACACCTTCACTCCCTCCTCGGAAGTTTGGAGTCGGCTTCGACGGTTCTCAGGCGCGCCTAGTTTCTCCCCGGTCTCTGGGCTCACTGTCGCGCATGATACTTTAGTGGACCCCGTCGCAATTTCTAACTCGTTGGATCAGCACTTTGCTGAGATTTCGAGCTCTTCAAATTACCCGCCAGCGTTTCTCCCGAAGAAACGTGCAGCGGAAGTGCGACCTCTTGCTTTCTCCTCTCAAAATCACGAAAGCTACAATACTGTTTTCTCCATGCGGGAACTCCAACATGCCCTCTCATCTTCTCGCTCCTCCGCCCCGGGACCGGATGGTATCCATGTCCAAATGTTGCTGCATTTATCAACCCCTAGTCTGCGTTACCTCCTTCGCCTTTATAATCGAATTTGGACCGACAGTACCTTTCCCAAACGGTGGCGGGAAGCTATTGTCGTTCCTGTTCCGACACCTGGAAAGGACAAACATCTCCCCTCTAGCTATCGCCCCATTTCTCTCACGAGTAGTGTCTGTAAGGTTTTGGAGCGTATGGTGAATTACCGTTTAGCTTGGTGGCTGGAATCCCGCAGTCTTTTAACACCTGCCCAATGCGGATTTCGGAAGCATCGTTCTGCAGTTGACCATCTTGTTGCTCTCTCCACTTACATCATGAACAATTTTCTCCGGAAACGCCAAACGGTAGCAATATTTTTCGATCTGGAGAGAGCATACGATACCTGTTGGAGGACAGGCATCCTCCGCACACTGTTCTCTTGGGGCTTTCGAGGCCGGCTGCCCCTTTTTCTTCGCGAATTTATGGCAGAGCGCACTTTTAGGGTGCGCGTGAACACTACTCTCTCCCGTACTTTCTCCCAAGAAAACGGGGTACCCCAGGGATCCGTGCTGAGTGTTGTACTGTTTGCCATTGCCATCAATCCAATTATGGATTGTCTCCTTCCTGATGTCTCGGGCTCCCTCTTTGTGGACGATTTTGCGATCTACTACAGCTCTCAACGGACCAGCCTTCTTGAACGACGTCTTCAAGGATGTCTCGATCGCCTCCACTCGTGGAGCATCGAAACCGGCTTCCGTTTCTCACCCAGTAAGACCGTTTGTGTCAATTTTTGGCGACGTAAGGAGTTTCTTCCGCCCTCCTTACATCTAGGTCCTGTCAACCTTCCGTCTTCAGACGTCGCTAAATTCTTGGGTCTTATGTTTGACAGAAAACTGTGCTGGTCCTCCCACGTTTCCTATCTTTCGGCTCGCTGTCTGCGATCGCTTAACACCCTCCGTGTCCTGAATGGTACCTCCTGGGGAGCGGACCGAGTGGTCCTTCTCCGCCTCTATCGCGCCTTAGTGCGCTCAAAATTGGATTACGGAAGCATAGTCTACTCCTCTGCTCGGCCGTCTGATCTTCGGCGTCTCGACTCTATCCACCACCGTGGATTACGTTTAGTGTCTGGAGCTTTTTACACTAGCCCTGTGGAAAGCCTTTATGCTGAGACTGCTGAACCTCCGCTGTCCAATCGGCGAGCAGTCCTCCTGAGTCGTTATGCTAGCCATCTGTCTTCCATGCCTGCTAATCCAGCCCATGACCTTTTTTTCGACGCCTCCTTTGATGTAGGGTATGCAGGCCGCTCCTCCTCCTCCCTACTACCCCCGGGAGTCCGCTTCCGTCAATTGCTCGATTCTCTTTCCTGCCGCTTTACGAAAACCTTTTTGACAACTTGGGGTACAGCACCGCCTTGGCTCCGTCCCCGGATCTGCCTGCTCCGTGACCTTTGTCAATTTCCCAAGGATGGTACCCCTTCACTTGTTTATCGGCGGGCATTTGCTGCTCTATGTGCACAAATGACGGACGCCACGTTTATTTACACCGACGGCTCGAAAACATCATTAGGTGTAGGGAGTGCCTATATTGTTGGCGACACCCCAAATCGCTTTCGACTTCCCGACCAGTGTTCGGTTTATACTGCGGAGCTTTACGCTGTTCTCCGGGCTGTCCACTACATCCGCCGCCATCAGCGGATACAGTACGTTATCTGCTCAGATTCTCTCAGCTCTCTCCTCAGTCTCCAAGCTCTTTACCCTGTGCACCCTCTGGTCCACCGGATTCAGGACTGTCTGCGCTTGCTCCACCTGGGGGGCGTCTCGGTGGCGTTCCTCTGGCTCCCGGGACACGCTGGTATCTGTGGGAATGAGGCGGCCGATATGGCGGCCAAGGCTGCAGTCTCTCTTCCTCGGCCAGCTATTCAGTCGCTTCCCTTCACCGATCTACGGAGCGGTTTATGTCGCCAAGTTGCTCATTTATGGCATGCGCATTGGTCAACACTTCCCCGTAATAAATTGCGGGAAGTGAAAGCCCTTCCTTGCGCTTGGACTTCTTCCTCCCGAACGCGTCGTCGGGAGGAGGTAATTTTAGCTCGACTCCGGATAGGGCACTGTCTTTTTAGCCATAGACATCTTTTAAGCGGTGATCCTCCTCCACTCTGTCCCCACTGCTCTCAGCCGTGGACGGTCAGACACCTTTTAATTGAATGCCCCTATTTTAATCCGTTACGCTCCCGTCTACAGCTATCGCCTGATCTATCGTAGATTTTAGCAGATGACACGCGCTCAGCCGACCGCGTTCTCCAGTTTATTAGTGACAGTGAAATGACGTCAGTCATTTGAAGTTTTTTTTTTTGGGGACAACCACCCCCTGTCTGTAGTGGATTTTTAAGCATTCTTTCTACTTTTAGTTTCTCCAATTTTATGAGTTTGTTTCCATTGCTGCTGGTTTTCAATTTCGGATTTTTACTGTCTTAAGTCACGGGCTGGGCGCTAATGACCATAGCAGTTTTGCGCCCTAAAACCACAAAAAAAAAAAAGAGTGAGGCTCTGGCACCGTGACACCGTAAACAATTTGCCTGCAAAATTTAGAACTGTGACGTATTACCTTCTGTAGTCCTATGAATTACTTTAAGAGATTCTCTTGTGTACGGATTACTTTTATGACAGTCACTAGATACCTACTCGATTTCCCCTCCCTCTTCCCCCCTCCCGACTCTCATGTAAGATTTATCAGATTTGCGTTGCCACAGGTCCTCATTATTAAATGTTTATTTAGAAGTTGCCACTGGTTGTCATAATTACGTATGTAGCATTAAGTATTTAAAGGCTCATTTGCATTAATTGTGGATTGTCTGAGACTTGATAGACGTATTATGATTACTAGTATTTATTCGCCTATTACTCTGCTCTGACATACCCACAATCTAACAAAGGCTATCGGCCATCCATTCGACAACTGCATCAGTTTTTAGTTATCTTCATCTGAGTAACGTCGCACTCTGTGTTGTAAATCCCCTTCTTCAGCATGACGATGCTAGACGACGGACGAGCACTGCTGTATCTGCAACAGCTCGGCGTCTCGTGCTCACCGTCATCGACCATCTTCCATATAATCCCATCTTGGCCACATAAGAGTTTGTCTCTTTCCAGAACTTGGAGAACACCTTCGAGAACTTGACTTTGGTAGTGGTGAAGCAGTACAAGCAGACTTGAGGTTGTCAACAAAGTCAACCACTCTACAGTAGCCGTATCAACAAATTGGTCCTCATCGGGAGAAATATGGACATAGTCATCCTGGCGATGTCGAGAAATAAATACGTAGACGTGAAGAACAAATCTACATCTACATCTACATCTACATCTACATTTATACTCCGCAAGCCACCCAACGGTGTGTGGCGGAGGGCACTTTACGTGCCACTGTCATTACTTCCCTTTCCTGTTCCAGTCGCGTATGGTTCGTGGGAAGAACGACTGTCTGAAAGCCTCCGTGCGCGCTCTAATCTCTCTAATTTTACATTCGTGATCTGCTCGGGAGGTATAAGTAGGGGGAAGCAATATATTCGATACCTCGTCCAGAAACGCACCCTCTCGAAACCTGGCGAGCAAGCTACACCGCGATGCAGAGCGCCTCTCTTGCAGAGTCTGCCACTTGAGTTTGCTAAACATCTCTGTAAAGCTATCACGGTTACCGAATAACCCTGTGACGAAACGTGCCGCTCTTCTTTGGATCTTCTCTATCTATTCCGTCAACCCGATCTGGTACGGATCCCACACTGATGAGCAATACTCAAGTATAGGTCGAACGAGTGTTTTGTAGGCCACTCCCTTTGTTGATGGACTACATTTTCTAAGGACTCTCCCAATGAATCTCAACCTGGTACCCGCCTTACCAACAATTAATTTTATATGATCGTTCCACTTCAAATCGTTCCGCACGCATACTCCCAGATATTTTACAGAAGTAACTGCTACCAGTGTTTATTGTATGATTATATGATAGCGGAACAAAGGATCCTTCTTTCTATGTATTCGCAATACATTACATTTGTCAATGTTAAGGGTCAGTTGCCACTCCCTGCACCAAATGCCTATCCGCTGCAGATCTTCCTGCATTTCGCTACAATTCTCTAATGCTGCAACTTCTCTGTATATTACAGCATCATCCGCGAAAAGCCGCATGGAACTTCCGACACTATCTACTATGTCATTTACGTATATTGTGAAAAGTAATGGTCCCATAACACTCCCCTGTGGCACGCCAGAGGTTACCTTAATGTCTGTAGACGTCTCTCCATTGATAACAACATGCTGTGTTCCGCTTGCTAAAAACTCTTCAATCCAGCCACACAGCTGGTCTGATATTCCGTAGGCTCTTAGTTTGTTTATCAGGCGACAGTGCGGAACTGTATCGAACGCCTTCTGGAAGTCAAGGAAAATAGCATCTACCTGGGAGCCTGTATCTAATATTTTCAGGGTCTCATGAACAAATAAAGCGAGTTGGGTCTCAAACTATCGCTGTTTCCGAAATCCATGTTGATTCCTAAAGAGTAGACTCTGGGTTTCCAAAAATGACATGATACTCGAGCAAAAAACATGTTATAAAATTCTACAATGCTCATAAAATTTGTTTCATTTAAGTAGCTTTAACAGTTTTCGCACAAAAAATGTGGAGGCATTACTTTTCACCACGCCCTCGTCCTGAGGCCAGTATGTTTAATCGGCAGAAACTAGCACGCCGTTGAAGCTACTGTCGTTCGTGACAAGTAAACTGGCAGTGGCAAAGGTGCCATTCCTGGCCGAAAGAAGTCTGGTAGTAGCAAACGCTGGCCTTAATTTGCAGGAGAATTTTCTGAGACCGTACGAATGAAGCACAATGTGGTGAGCGTACTGTAAGGTCTTCAGTACACACGCCATCAGATTATTTGACTTGTCGCTCTAACGAAGTAGGCGAGTGTCAGCAATATGTCTCGTGGTCTAATCGTGGCGTGTTTATCTACTGCCGTTAAGTCAGACGATGGAAATGCCACACGCTTAGAGTAGCAGATTGACGGTGACCAACTTTAAACAGAACTTGATTAATTTTCACATACATTTATTAAAATAAAAAAGCATAGATACTTGATTCTGGATGCTGTTTACAATTGACAATCTGAAGTTCCTTTGGTCTTGGTACGTTAATCTAATTCTCACATATCTCTGATACTTGACAAAGTGTCTATACATTTATCTTTATGGCTATGTACAGGAATATGATGATCTTCTTCAGTGCAGACTGAGACTTGACTATAGACTGGTACAGACAAATGCAGACTGACTAATCGGAGGTCTGTACACTCGTTATAATACCTCGCGCGTTCAGGTATCACTGCAAGAGTGTGATCCACGAGGAGAAAAGGTTCTACATTAGCAGCACTCTCGTTGGCTGTGTTACATATTAATATGCGGATTGGCGGAAGCAGAATTTGGTCCGTCTCTAAGGCAGCGCCATCTCATAGTGCGGAGACGGACGAGCGCTGCGCCTGCGCTGTTGTGCTTAGCGGGGCGCGCTCTAGTGGGAAAGTTGTGTACGTGCTGACTGTGCGGCACTATGTACACATCACACAACGTTGTAGAGAAGTTAACCACGGCCTCTGGAAAAACCGGAACAGGGAGAATCGAAGCCGTTTAGATGCGCTGCTACAGGTCAATGTTGAGAATTAGATGGAGGTGATAAAATAAGGAATGACGAGGTTCTCCTCGGAATCGTTGAGGAGAGGAACATGTGGGACATGCTGATAATAAGGGACGGGACGGGACGGGACGGGACGGGACGGTGGGAGACATTCCTCGATGTCTTACCACTGTCTCGAATGGTGCAGAGGCTGAAAGCCGCGCACAGAGGCAGAGGGCTAGTCTGGGGGTCACTGGGGGCGCTGGCAGCAGCAGCAGCAGCAGCAGCAGCAGCAGCAGCTCTGTCCCCCCCTGCGGGTCCGGGGAATAGAATAGGCCCGAGGTATTCCTGCCTGTCGTAAGAGGCGACTAAAAGGAGTCCATCCCCCTCACGGGGGTAGTTAGCGCCTGCGTCCGGAGACGGACGGTTCCTCGACCTATTATTGTGGTCTTTTTGGTTTTTCCCTTCTCGTTTCTTCCTTCCTTTTGTTGGTTCCTTTCTTTGCTCTTCTCCACCTCACTGTCTTCCTTACTCTTTCCCTTGACTTCTCCTTGCCTTCTCATTGCCTTCTTCTCCTTGCCTTCTCTGGTCTCCGCCTCGGCGTTTGAGACAGTCTGTCCTCTTTCTCCCTCTCTCTTCTTTTTCCTCTTCTTCCTTCCTCCCTGTGCGTGCCTGAAGGCCGACCCACGCTTTCGCACGCGTAGCCGGTGACGGTAATCAAAATGGCTTCACATCCAGCCTATGATGCCTAGAAGAGTCTTTACATCCTGCTGACATGAGAATAGCATAATCTCTGCGTCAGAAGCTTGCTTCTACTTGAACATTTAATAGACTCGCATTTTTTCCACCGTGACTAATTTTGTAAGCTAAGCACATCATCCGTTACAGCACACTCCTGGGGCTGGGTAATGTGGCCACAATGGTCTGGTGGAACGAGCTATCACAGGTGCAATGCATGGGTTCAGGCATTTACTTTTAAGAGGCACAAACAGATTTATTTTACCTCTGGTAACCTCAAGAGAAAGACGTTATAATCCAGAATCTGCATTAAACATCACGTTCCTTCATTACCAACTGGGCAGAGCCGGTTTACGTTGGGAAATGACACAGCGGAAGTCCCCCCCCCTGCGGGTCCGGGGTAAGAATAGGCCCGAGGTATTCCTGCCTGTCGTACGAGGCGACTAAAAGGAGTTCAACCGTTTCGGCCTTCCATGTGATGGTCCCCCTTGGGGTTTGACCTCCATTTTTCTAAATTTCTACAGAAGTACGAGCCTTTTGGGGAAGGACACCTTACGTGGTGTACCACTGGTCCTAAGTGCACTCAGACCTTGGCACTCAGACCTTGGCACTCAGCATTGCACCGGCGTTGTAACCATACCCACTATTGCTCAAATTGGGCCTAAACGCCTTTTGGGTTGTCCCAGTTACGCCCATAGTGCGTCTCCATCTGCACCAGCGATCATGATGGACTTTCCATGGCACCAGAAATCCAGCACGGTAGCCAGCCCGTTGTGGTGGGGTCGTCATGTACCCTCTAGGTTGTAGCCCCCTGACAACACAGGGATCGTACTGCCGATACCTGAGCTGCACCCTCCCCACGTCGGCCAAGGAGTAGATGCCCGTCTCCTTGGGGCATCAGGACTCCCGGCAATGGTCATCCTGCCAGGTGGCCCTTGCTGCGGCTGGGTGGCGCCCGTGGGGAGAGCCCCTGGTCGGAGTGGGTGGTATCGGGGCGGACGTTTCGCAGATGAAACGTCACCACGTATCGGGTCGCTCTGCGGCCGAGTCTTTTAAAAGAAAAAGTACCGTTTCTGGTTCTGGTTCTCCTGCCCCTTTCCCCTTGGCCACTCCATGGGAGGAGGGACAGGCCCGCCGGCTTGGAGCGAAGTACTTCCCCCGCTATTTAGTCTGTTCTCGGACCGATGGGGGGACATTCGCCACCTCCAAGCCCATGTTCTTTGTTCAGCACATTGAGGACATCTTCGGGGAAATCGAGGCTCTCAGCAAGATGCGTTCAGGGTCCGTACTTATCAAGACCACGTCCGCCACACAGTCGGCGGCGCTCCAGGCGTGCGACCGCCTAGGGGACATCCCAGTCTCCATTGTCCCACATCTGGCACTCAATAGGACGCAGGGGGTTATTTTTCATCGTGACCTCCTGCTACAATCTGATGAGGAGCTCAGGGCCAACCTGGAGCGCCGAGGCGTGCATTTCGTCCGGCGAGTCCAGCGCGGCCCCAAAGACCGTCGCATCGACACTGGGGCCTTTATCCTCGCCTTCGAGGGGGACGTTCTCCCAGAGAAGGTAAAGGTAATGTGCTACCGGTGTGACGTGCGACCCTACGTTCCGCCTCCTATGCGCTGTTTTCGGTGTTTGCGCTTTGGGCACATGTCGTCACGGTGTGAGGCTGAGCCCCTCTGTGGCGATTGTGGCCGTCCTCTTCGTGAGGAACATACATGCACCCCACCACCTCGGTGCGTTAATTGTCCTGGCGTCCACTCGCCTAGATCCTCAGACTGCCCCGCATATCAGAAGGAGAAGAAGATACAAGAAATCAAAACTTTGGATCGGCTGTCTTATTCTGAGGCCAGGAAGAAGTACGACCGCCTCCATCCCGTGCCATTGACCACTTCATTTGCCTCAGTTGTGTCCACTCCTTCGGCGGTATCCTCACCCCTCTCCTATCCCCCCTCCGCCTCCTCCGCCCATCAGGGGGCTCTGCCTCCGCCTCCCAAATCCCTCCCTTCCAAATCCTCCTCCCCCGTGGCCCCCACCCCCTCTGCCCCAGGGGCCATCCTTCCTCCTCCTTCCCCCCACACGCCACCTGAGAAGCGATCCTCTTCTCAGGCGTCCATCGGGGAAACGTTCCGGACCCCGGCTTCCGAGGTCCGGCGTTCCAAAACGGACCCCGCGCGTGAGGACCTTCTTCGGGTCCAGCCCACCGTCCCTGTGCCTCCTCGGCCTTCCAAGAAGGCCTCCAAGAAGAAATCTTTATCCCCCTCTCCACCCCGGCGCGTTTCGACTGACGCTCCATCCGTGAGTCGCCGCTCCCGGCCGTCCTCAGTTTCGCCGGGACGCTCTGCTGCCAGGCGCTCAGCTGGCCTTTTGTCGGCAAATGATGCTGCCCCTCCTACACAACCAGGGACAGCGGCCGCAGCTGGCGACCAGTCGATGGAACCGGATCCGCCTCCCGTCGGTTGTAGCGTTGTTCCCTCGCAACCTGGCCCTCCGCGGCCGTCGAGGTGACCAGCTCTTCCCCCGTCTCGTTCCCACAACTTTTTGACTAGCGATGGCGTTGTTTCATTGGAACATAAGAGGTATTCGATCTCATCGGAAGGAATTACAACTGCTCCTCCGCCTGCACTGTCCGCTCGTCCTTGGACTCCAGGAAACCAAGTTGCGCCCGACTGACCGTATTGCCTTTACCCACTATACCTCGGAGCGGTATGACCTTACCCCTGTGGACGGTGTCCCAGCTCATGGTGGGGTCATGTTGCTCATTCGGGACGACGTCTATTACCATCCCATCCCGTTGACCACCCCACTCCAAGCAATGGCTGTCCGCATTACTCTTTCTGCTTTTACTTTTTCAGTTTGTACCATCTACACTCCCCCGTCGTCTGCCGTTAGTCGGGCTGACATGATGCACCTGATCGTTCAGCTTCCCCCGCCGTTTTTATTGTTTGGCGACTTCAATGCCCATCATCCCCTTTGGGGCTCTCCTGCATCCTGTCCAAGAGGCTCACTCTTGGCAGATGTCTTCAACCATCTCAATCTTGTCTGCCTCAATACCGGCGCCCCGACTTTCCTCTCGGACTCCACTCATACCTTCTCCCACTTGGACCTCTCAATATGTTCTACCACTCTTGCCCGTCGGTTCGAGTGGTATGTCCTTTCTGACACCTATTCGAGCGACCACTTCCCCTGTGTCGTTCGTCTCCTGCACCACACCCCATCCTCACGTCCTTCGAGCTGGAACATACTGAAAGCTGACTGGGGACTTTACTCATCCCTGGCAACCTTTCCGGACCACGATTTTCCCAGTTGTGACAGTCAGGTCGAATACCTCTCGGCTGTTATCATCCATGCTGCCGAACGTTCCATTCCTCGTACTACTTCTTCACGTCGCGTTTCCGTCCCCTGGTGGAACGAGGCTTGTAGGGACGCTATCCGTGCTCGACGACGTGCTTTACGCACCTTTCGCCGCCATCCTACGTTGGCGAATTGTATTGAATACAAACGACTCCGAGCGCAATGCCGTAGAGTCATCAAAGACAGCAAAAAAGCTTGTTGGGCCTCTTTCACCGGCTCCTTTAACAGTTTTACTCCTTCTTCCGTCGTTTGGGGTAGCCTGCGCCGGCTGTCGGGCATTAAGGCCCACTCCTCGGTACCTGGCCTGACCTCAGGTAATGCGGTCCTTGTTGATCCGGTGGCTGTCGCCAACGCCTTTGGCCGCTTTTTCGAGGAGGTTTCAAGCTCTGCCCATTACCATCCTGCCTTCCTTCCCAGGAAAGAGGCAGAAGAGGCTCGGCGACCTTCCTTCCACTCGCTGAATCTGGAAACCTATAATGCCCCCTTTACTATGCGGGAACTCGAACGTGCGCTTGCACTGTCCCGGTCCTCTGCTCCGGGGCCGGATGCCATTCACGTTCAGATGCTGGCACACCTTTCTCCGGCGGGCAAAAGCTTCCTTCTCCGTACCTACAATCGCGTCTGGACTGAAGGTAAAGTCCCCATGCGTTGGCGTGACGCCGTTGTTGTTCCTATACCCAAACCCGGGAAGGATAGACACCTTCCTTCTAGTTACCGCCCCATTTCTCTTACAAGCTGTGTCTGTAAGGTGATGGAGCGCATGGTTAATGCTCGGTTAGTCTGGATTCTTGAATCTCGACGGCTCCTTACTAATGTCCAATGTGGCTTTCGTCGCCGCCGCTCCGCTGTTGACCACCTCGTGACCTTGTCGACATTCATCATGAACAACTTTTTGCGAAGGCGCCAAACGGTAGCCGTGTTCTTCGACTTGGAGAAGGCTTATGACACCTGTTGGAGAGGAGGTATCCTCCGCACTATGCACAGATGGGGCCTACGCGGTCGCCTGCCCCTTTTTATTGATTCCTTTGTAACGGAACGAAAGTTTAGGGTACGTGTGGGCTCCGTATTGTCCGACGTCTTCCTCCAGGAGAACGGAGTGCCTCAGGGCTCCGTCTTGAGCGTAGTCCTTTTTGCCATCGCGATCAATCCCATTATGGATTGCATTCCACCTAATGTCTCAGGCTCTCTCTTTGTCGATGACTTCGCGATCTACTGCAGTGCCCAGAGAACATGCCTCCTGGAGCGCTGCCTTCAGCGTTGTCTAGACAGCCTCTACTCATGGAGCGTGGCAAATGGCTTCCGGTTCTCTGAAGAAAAGACGGTTTGTATCAACTTTTGGCGATATAAAGCGTTCCTTCCGCCATCCTTACATCTCGGTCCCGTTGTTCTCCGATTCGTGGACACAACTAAGTTTCTAGGGCTCACGTTGGACAGGAAACTGTGTTGGTCTCCACACGTCTCTTATTTGGCGGCCCGTTGTACACGTTCCCTTAATGTCCTCAGAGTTCTTAGCGGTTCATCTTGGGGAGCGGATCGCACTGTCCTGCTTCGCTTGTATCGGTCCATAGTCCGATCGAAGCTGGATTATGGGAGCTTCGTCTACTCGTCCGCTCGGCCGTCCCTCTTACGCCGGCTCAACTCCATCCACCATCAGGGGATACGTCTTGCGACCGGAGCCTTCTATACTAGTCCTGTCGAGAGTCTTTATGCTGAAGCTGCCGAGTTACCGTTGACCTACCGGCGCGACGTACTGCTGTGTCGGTATGCCTGCCGGCTGTCGTCTATGCCCGACCACCCCACTTACAAGTCCTTCTTCGCCGATTCTCTCGACCGTCAGTACGGGTTGTATGTGTCTGCCCTGCTGCCCCCCGGAGTCCGCTTCCGTCGCCTGCTTCGACAATTGGATTTTGCCCTCCCTACCACCTTCAGAGAGGGTGAGAGCCCGACACCACCTTGGCTCCAGGCTCCGGTTCATATTTATCTCGACCTCAGCTCACTCCCGAAGGATGGTACTCCGGCTGCAATGTATTGCTCACGGTTTGCCGAACTTCGTGCTCGACTTGCCGGTCACACCTTTATTTACACCGATGGCTCCAAAACTGACGATGGTGTCGGCTGTGCCTTTGTCGTCGGGGCCGCCACATTTAAATACAGGCTCCTCGACCAGTGTTCCAGCTTTACGGCCGAGCTTTTTGCTCTCCATCAGGCCGTTCAGTATGCCCGCCGCCGCCACCACCATTCATCATATGTACTGTGCTCTGACTCACTCAGTGCTCTTCAGAGCCTTGGAGCTCCCTATCCGGTCCATCCCTTGATACAACGGATACAGCAGTCCCTCCATTCTTTGGCTGATAATGGTGGTTCTGTCAGCTTTCTGTGGGTTCCCGGACATGTGGGAGTGCCTGGGAATGAGGCTGCGGATGCTGCAGCCAGGGCTGCAGTCCTCCTGCCTCGGCCAGCCTCCCATTGTGTCCCGTCATCCGACGTTCGTGGGGATGTCTGTAAGAGGCTTGTGTCGTTGTGGTGGGATGCTTGGTCATCCCTCCAAGGAAACAAGCTCCGGGCAGTAAAACCGCTACCAACTGCTTGGACAACATCCTCCCGACCATCTCGGCGCGAGGAGGTCCTTCTGACCAGGTTGCGGATTGGGCATTGCCGGTTTAGCCACCGCTACCTGCTCTCCGGTGACCCAGCCCCGCAGTGCCCTTGTGGTCAGGCATTAACAGTGCGCCATGTTTTATTGTCGTGTCCCCGTTTTAGTCAATTTCGTGTTGTCCTGTCCCTGCCATCTACTTTACCGGATGTTTTAGCTGATGACGCTCGAGCAGCTGCTCGTATTCTGCGTTTTATAACTTTAACTGGCTTGTCCAAGGACATTTAATCTTTTTACTTATTTTGTCTGCATCTTTGTCGGGTCCTTCTGGTGTCCCCTCCATCCCCTTGAGTTTTACCAGATTCCATGTGCTCAAACAACAGTGACTGGGCGCTGATGACCTCAGCAGTTGAGCGCCCTTAAACCCAACCAAAAAAAAAAAAAAACAGCGGAAGTCATGGTAAAAAGAAATACAGTCGCCAGTAAGCTTACTTACATTAGAAAATTTTATTTGATTTGATGAACCGGCAGCCATTTAAAGGGACAGGGCTCTTATTTTACTTGTACTTGATTGAACTAGAGACGTTTAAAAATTTGGTGCTGGACTGTGATTCGAATTCGTATCTCCTCTTTCGAGGATCTGAATCTCTCGGAACAGTATAGTTCAGTCATTTCGTTCCTTTTCCCAAGACTGCAATCTTCTCTAGGTCTCCTCCAAAGGTAAGTATGTGGGTCTGAAACCTGATCCAGTACAAAAATATTCATAATTTCATTTCTAGCTTTATCAAGTGCACACCCACCTGCTAGTGAAAATTAACGCGCAATTTCAATGTCTGTTCATGTGTTGCCAACAATCGCAACAGGTGTCGTTATTTCTGGTCAAACACGCACACATCTTACTGTTCATGAGTAAGCAACTGATACTTAAGCTATATTCGTGGATGCGCGGTAGGTGTGCAGTTCGATTGTCGCTTAGGCACTAAAGTTTGTATCCTTATTTTAGCGTAAGCGGCTCGTAAGAAAAACCGATACGTAACATTTGATTTTTCTTAGTTAACAATCGGATTACATGTTGGGTTCGTATCTCCGTCACAGAACTTCACTTCATCTTTAAATGCATGCACACTTTGATATACCTCCATTCTGAAGTAACAGACATCTTTCGTGGTTAGATAACAGGGATGAAAGGGTCGTGATAGGAGTCACGGTTTATTACAAAAATTGTCTTTTATTTTCAAGTTTAGATTTGGTTACCGGTATTGGCAAAAATTTCGGTAATTCATGACTCTTCATGGCTAAACATCAATATGATGTGATTAGATTAGATTACCTTAGATTAACTCTTGTTCCATAGATCATGAATACGACATTTCGTAATGATGTGGAACGTGTCATTTTAATGAAAGATTTCTTTAAATACCATGATTCAATTTCTTTACAACAATTTTTTACACTCTCTCTCATTGCTTTTTATTTCTCTCTCTCTCTCTCTCTCTCTCTCACTCTCTCTCTCTCACTCACACACACATTCTTTTTTATTTTTATTTGTATGTTGTGCTCGACTATCGCCGAGGCACGAAAACGCCTGTGAATGACTTTCTTAGTTTTGAGTGCACTTACGAAAGAAATATAAAAACAACAATGAGAGTTACTGATTTATGATGCTCAGTTTGCAGTCAGTTCTGAGTATTATTAGTAACTACGCTCCAGTCCCTAAACCTAGTTACAGAAAGCGAATCAGGCGCATTACGTATTCCAGGCCGTAGCAGCCGCGACTTGGAGACACCAGCTATGGTCACTTCCCAGACCGCTGTAGGATCACATCGGTTCGTCGTCTTCCTGCTGGTACTGTAACTGAGATTTGGCAACAAGGCAACGTATGTTTGGCAACTCTGTGATCGACGAGTTACTTCCTGGTGTGCACGGAATTAAGCCTCAAAGTTCACTTGATTTTACCTGTCATTTCCATTGAATAATCTGAGTTATTATAGCTTGAAGGGTAACAAAAGATTGAAAATTTACGGTTTTCAGCCCAGGAAAGTCGTTGCAGGTGGAAATCGCAACTAATCTCGACCTTTAAATAGCGGTTTACGAGTTCTAGTTACTACTGCCGTCGTAATAGGAAGCTGAGACCCATACCTCCTCGCCAGCTCTGTGGTAACGTGCTGACCTGTGAAACAGCGTCTGTTACGGTTCGCAGTTCCAGTCTCACTGACTGAAACGTTTTTATCCCTTCTGTGAAAGAGCTACAAGCAGTCAGATCAAACATCAATAAGGAAATCGCAAGAAAATGCTTTCAGTTCATAGTGCAATGTTGAAGAACTTACAATGCTGCACAACAGGTAACGCCTCTTTCCGCTGCTGACAAGCGAATTTTGGGTTTCTAGGAATACGTAACTATATTTATGAAATGCCACATTTGCGTACCTCTTGAGTATGACACAGATTTTGATTGGGTCTGTGTTTAATTAGTATGCTAAGTGGGTAGTATTTTACTAATTCGTGTCGATAGAGGCATGCTTGTGTACAGATACTTTCGTCGTAAGGTTATCATGGTTAGTTTTATTTCATTTCTTATAATACAGTGCACAATTTTCGTAAGGTTTCCTTTAGTGTTGTTAAAACAATAGTAAACATGAGAGAGAAATTAATCATCAACGATATATGCGAATTCTCTGATGTTACCTATGACAGTCTGACAATGCACATGCAGTTTATTGATTACATGCATGTAGAAAATTTGTTCTGAGTTAAAGCTGTCAATCAAAGTTTGAAGAAGAATAAAATATCACTACCACACGACGGATAATGTAGAAAATACTTTTCTGACATATTATGGCACGATGCGCTCTCCCTGTACATCTTCGAGATGCATCTGCTGCCTGCTGTCTATTAAACCTGAATAGGACAAAATGTCACAGTAGTTAGTCCTTTTTCCACATGCGACTACTTTGGGTTGAGAAGTGAAGGGAATTATGTTCAAAGTTCCGTTAGATTGATAACTTCAGCAGAGAGCAGAATTGCGTTTTAAAAAATGTAGCACTGAATGTATTCGAACTCGCGACATCTTATCTATGCTGCAAGCTGACACGGAACTACAACAGCTCCAGAGCTCGGCAACTATTCCTCCAGAACTTTTGGATTCCACAGCACTGTGAGATTATGCATATGGCCAGGTCTTGACTTCTGAGAGACAAACAGTTACAGCTTTTCTTTTGGACTGAACGACATTTTCTAGTAACAGATAGCGCAATAGAATAGCTCAAGTGGAAAGGAACACTTCCTATTTAAACTTCTGCATCCTACAATGTTGGCAGTTGTGTGTAGGTGGCAGTAACGTGATTTTATTTCTGTGATTACAAAATAGTCGAATGTATGCACTGGGTTGACCGAATCACCATGAACTAGCTGCCTCGGCTACCAAGTAAATGAATTTACTGAACATGCTGCAAATTACTACAGGGAGCCTGTGTCAGAATTCTCATCCAGTGTGGCGCAACTGTGTTACGATAGAAAAATGTCTCGCAGAGAAGAGGATTTCGTGGTCTGTTGGACGGATGGTAGGTTGTTATACCTATGGTCTGGGTTCGATTCCCATTTCTGTCAATGATTTTAGATAGGGAGAGACAGATTCCATTCTCTCCTGGCTACACCAAGTGAAGGAGATATAATGGCTGCGTGGTCTGAAAATTCACATTAAAGATGATATTCCTTCTTTACCAAGTAGACGGTAGGTTGAACCACAATAAAGTCTGGAGTGGCGACATGTAGAAACTCTATCACCAGTAACCTTTCTTACACTAGTTATTTATTTCAAGTGACGACACAAACGCTATGTATGGTCACAGGACACTTATTCCATCTTTTATTTGAGCTTCTGTATGTCGATAAAATTGGTTCTGAACTGGGAATGCAACTCAGACCGCCCTTAACGCGGAATTTGATCGCTTCGTGACAATACAGATCGGCTACAATTTGTTGTTTGTTCAAAACTGCAGATTCCTCAACACCTTCACATATTATGCGTGAATGGGATCGAATCCTGGCCCGACACTAAAGATTTAATTATGTATTATCAAGCTCTAGCATGAGAACAACTAGCTGCTGGTGGATAATAATTTTGATTTTTAATGTATTTTCATTCGCTGTCAACACTAACGATATCTGACGTTTTTAACTCCCAGTGAGACACAGAACTATTTGCGAGATGACTGTAAGTTCAAGATGCTATTCTGAGCAGCTGGTGGAGAAAAATTCGGTAGCTGACGTCTCTTTGTGTGTAGTCAACAACGATATGTGTGGGGCTCTATTCCCGGTGAGCGCTGAACTCTTCGTCATATTATTTCAGTTCAAACATGCTCACATGTCACTGCTGGTGCAACAAACCCATATTTAACGTTAGTTTTCTCTAGAATATAACAGCGATAGGTGCCGGGTTGGAGTCCTGGGAAGGAAAAAATTAATGTTTCGTCTCGTCATTTCAGTTAAAACATCTAGTTACTGCCGCGAAATTCCGGTATGTCACATTTGACTGTGCTTCGATAGCAATCCGATTAGGTTCCGGGTTCGAATCCGTGTCCAACACACAGCTTTACCTCACGGCATTTCAAGTAAGTTACTTGTGAAGAAGCAATATTTAACATCTCTCGTAGTTCGTTAACAGGGACAATAGATGCTGGGTAGGAATTCGCGTCTGTTAGCAAATATCAACTTTAAATTGCATAACGCAAACATTTTTAACTGATACTGTCTAAAATCGAGGTATATCACTCTCTGTATGCCTAATCAGGAATGACTGTTAGTTTCCGTCAGTCATGAAATCTTCGCTTAGTCTGCATGAGCTGGGTTTGAATCCATATGCAGAACAAGACGGTTCGTCGTGTCATTTAATGTTCATACATATTCTCAACTAGCTGCTCGTGAGTAACTTAACTTCTGTTTAACACAAAATGACCTTAGAAGTTAAGTCCCATAGTGCTCAGAGCCATTTGAACCATTTGAACTAAGGTCATCAGTCCCCTAGAACTTAGAACTACTTAAACCTAACTAACCTAAGGACATCACACACATCCATGCCCGAGGCAGGATTCGAACCTGCGACCGTAGCGGTAACGCGGTTCCAGACTGAAGCGCCTAGAACCGCACGGCCACATCGGCCGGCCCCACCATCTGGTATCAATGCATTACCTTATAATCCATTATATATAATCATTTTCATAGTACACTTGATATTATAGATGAGTAGGACACAAGACAGGACATAGATAATGTCCGTTTGACGTCAACAGTGTGTAACATTTTACTTTTTTTGAATAGGACAATGTTCCTCTCCAATAATTTTTAGATTAGTTACAATAAGCTTACGCTGCAAGAGAATTCGCTTGTATTTTTCAATATGTGGTCTGTTGTCGGTTTGAAGGCCTTCCATAACATCGGCAACGTAGTGCAACTCCACCGAGAGCTGTCTGGAGTAGGGTGGAGATAGCAATGTGAAAGTTGCGAGCTGTCGAAGACGATCTTCATATTCCTAATGCGATTAGGACATCGTATACTCTTGACGACGTCTAGCACCTGTGCGGTCAGTCACCCAATTTGAGAATTAATTTTGAGTAATCCTGCTAAATTCCCAAAATATTGTCTTTTTATATTGATGAGTAATATGGATAGTCGTCACGTTCATGTGCCGTCTACAACGCAAAGTTAATGTTACAAAACGTATTGCAGGTTAGTTCCTAGGATAGTATTTCATAATCGGAACTATCTGCATTAACCGTCATCAGAGCAATGTCAGGGAACAGAATGCAGCAGTGCCTACTTGAGGACCTGCTTGAGTCGTGTTCTAAGGAAAGGGCAGTTGCTGGTTCACATTATATTACACTAGCGGGAAGTACCGACTTTTCCTTTTCTCTGCAAACATCCAGAACTAAATTCAGTAACTAAATGCTAAGAATATATTTGCATTGTACCATCTCAAAGATCAATAGATATGGATATAGATATAAATTTTTATATTTAAAGCCATTCTCGTTCTGCGTTGGAATAAACTTTACTTTACTTTACTTTACACGTGGCTAAGGCCTTATCGACCATACACCTGCTCTACGAGCCTCTTCCAATTATTTCTATCCAGGGAAGTTGTTATCCAATCAGAGTTGATGCCCATCCTAGCTGCATCTTCCCGGATATTCTCCATCCACCTAATTCGAGGTCTTCCTCTTCTTCTCTTTCCTTCTAATTTCTCAGTGGATGCTATTTTGGGTAGTCTGTTCTCCGGCATCCTTGCTACATGACCAGCCCAGTTCAGTCTTCTCTTCTTTAACATTTCCACAATGGTACTATGTTTGTACAGCTCCCGTAGTTCTTCATTTTTCCTTATCCTCCACTTCATGACATTTTCATCGAAGATTGGTCCAAATATTTTTCTTAGTATTTTTCTTTCAAATATCAACAGTTTTTCTTCATATTTTTTCCTGAATGTAATAGCTTCACATCCATATAATGCTACTGGTACAATAGTTGACTGATAAAAACGGATTTTGAATTCAGTACTAAGTGATCTCATCCTTAAAATTTTGATACAGCTGTGAAAAGTTCTATTAGACGCCCATCTAGCAGCAGCTATTTCTATTTCTGCTCTATTGTCTCTGCTAAAAAGACTGCCTAAGTACTTGAAGTGGTCAACTGCCTTGAAAGTGAGACCATTTACGGTCAGTGGTGTATTCTTTTGGAGTTTTTTACTTATGACTAGATATTCTGTCTTTTCTTCATTCGCATGAAGTCCAGCTTTCTCAGCTATTTTGTAATAATTTTGCATCATCCTGATTAATTCAGCTTTTGAAGTGCTTATTAAGGCTACATCATCTGCATAAACAAGTCTAGTAATGTTCTGTCCCTGCAGTTGGATCCCTTGTGGATTAGTTTTGGTGAATTCTCTATCAATCTTCTCTAAGATAATATTAAATAGAATAGGTGAGATGGCATCCCCTTGTCTCAGTCCAGTGTACACCTTAAAATTTTCAGTCTCTCCTGCAGGTGTCTTAACTTTGCATATGGTTTCTTCCAAACACATTTTAACTAATTTGATTAATTTTAATGGTATTTCAAATTCTTTCATGGTGTTTAAGAGTGTCTGTCGGTGTATGCTATCATAGGCCTTCTTGAAGTCTATAAATAGAATATGGATATCTACATTAAATTCCCATGCCTTCTTATTTATTTGTCTCATTGTGAATAAGTGATCCAAAGTGGATCTGTTAGTGCAGAAACCACATTGGTAGTCCCCAATCAGTTCTTCGGTTATGGGAATCAGTCTGTGTAGTATACACATCGACAAAATTTTATACGTGACATCGAGTAGGGCAATTCCTCTGTAGTTATCACAGACAAGGGGATCATTCTTCTTAAAGATGGGGCATATAATTGCAGTTTTCCAATCGGCCGGTATGTTTTCTGTCTCCCAAATTGTTTCAATTAAGGAATGTAGTTCTATTTCCAATTGTGGTCCTCCATTTTTTAAAAGCTCAGCATATACCTGGTCTTCCCCACAGGCCTTGTTGTTCTTTAATTTCTTTATTGTTTGTCTTATTTCATTTACTGATGGTGTGGTGACTTGTATATCAACTGTATCTGGTTCTTCAAATGTAAAGTAATATTGTGGATCATTGCAGTTGAGCAGCTGTGTAAAGTATGTCTTCCATGTTTCTTGTGTCATTCTTGTTTGTAAGTATTTTCCCATTATGGTCCTTTATAAACTGTTCTCTTTTAGTGAATTTTCCCAAGGACTTTGTTATATTCTGGTACATCTGCCTTGCTCTGTGATGCTTGAAATCATCCTCCGCTTCTCTTGCCATGTTGTTGTAGTGTTTTCTCTTCTCTTGTCTTAGAGTTCGTTGTGTTTCCTTGCGGATTTTATAGTATTTCTCCTTTAGTGTAATATTGTCCATGTCGTGTAACCATGCCTTCCTCGCATTTTGCCTCTCCAGTACTCTTTCTTGGCACTTTATATTAAACCAGATTTTGTTAGTTCGTTTTCTTTTACCTATAGTTTTGGAAGCTACATCTTGAATACTGTTTCTGAGGTGTCTCCATCTACTTTCCACATCTGGCTGGTCACTATGTGTCAGTCTAGATTCCGATAGGTTAATTTCCATTTCTTTCCTAAAGTTTTCTTTTATTTTTTCTTCTGCCAGATTTTCTACATCGTACCTTTTAATTTCAACCCTATTTGTACTTTGTTTCTTTTTTAGCTTTATTTTCATTTCAGCTATGATTAACATATGATCTGTCTCACAATCTGCTCCCCTAAAAGTTCTAAAGTCTTTAATACTGTTTTGAAATCGTCTTTGGATGGCGACATGGTCAATCTGGTTCACTACTTTTCCATCTGGTGATATCCATGTCCCTAAATGAATGCGTTTGTGTTGGAATTTTGTGCTGCTTAATGTGAGACCATTTGCCATTGCAAAGTTTATGAGTCACACACCATTCTCTGAACTTTCATCATGTAAGCTGTAATTCCCAATGGTTGGTTTGTAGATTTCTTCTTTTCCTACTTTGGCATTAAAGTCTCCTAACACTATTGTTACATTATGTCTACTTATTGAATTATATGTCTGTTCCAGTTGACTATAAAATTCTTCTTTCACGTCATCTTCCTTATCTTCTGTTGGTGCATGAACATTTATAAATGTAATATCAAACCACTGAGCCAGAATTGTAATGTGTGATATTCTGTTATTAATTGGTTTGAATTCCTTTATTGTGTCAATTGCTGTTTTATGAATGTAAAAGCCCGTTCCAAATTCATGGCGCTGACCGCAGTCTCCATACATTATTGTCCCGTCTCCTATTTTCATTGATCCCGTTCCCTGCCATCTTATTTCTTGGAGCGCTACCAGTTGTACCTTGTATTGTCCTAGTTCGTTTATTAGTATTTGTGCGCTTCCTGGGCGGTATAGACTTCTGACATTCCACGAACCAAAAGAGAAATCCTTGTAACTTTGCCAATTTCTGTTCCAGTAAATTCTGTCCTGTTTCCGAGGCATACCTTGAGTGTCCTGACCGACCATTGTTTTACATGAGTGGGTTGGTAGCCCTCTGCACAACCCCCAACCTGGAGGACCAGGAGTCTTGATTTTGGGGTACTCTACCCCTAGGGATTTGCCTTCACCATGGCTTAACGAGTCTTCCCTACCCGTGCTAGTTTTGGTCCACCCCGGGTATTTTATTTCCCCGGTACCCCCCATATCTGGAGAGCATTCCCCAATCCGCCACCCGGGGAGGCGCCCGATGGGGGGCTAGCAACCCCACACGGGCGTTGGAATAAACATCATTCATTATTTGCTTGTTCTTGTTACGATTGTTACTGTCATTCTCTCACTCGCAAGAGTCTTATGCTGATGCAGTATGAATAAATTATGCCATTGGATACAAAGCGGTTTAGTTTTGAGACCTAACCCACGAGGGGGGAAGGCACAGTGGTCTGCTTCAGGAATTCCAAGCAATAAAACACAAAAAACAACCCAGGAAGGGTTCGAACAGCTACTTTCACGCAGAGACATGCATTTGGAATCTGTTCATCGTTACGGGGTCAAACAAGAGGGTAACATTACTGAATCAATGATCGGGCTACTTAGTATATAATAGAGCATACAGATTTCAAGGAGGAAACGTATGAAGACGCAGACTTCCTCGTTATCAATATGTGCGGCATATCTTTCGTGTTAACGAAAGTAAATTCCCGCTTCACCTCTTTTTACGTGTCAAATGAAATGAATGCCATGAGGAATAGAATATTTGTTGACTGCGTCTCTTCTTGCTTCCATTCTTACCAACATATTTCTTCATTCTCGTGGTAATCCTGACATTCTATGTGCATGCTGCAAACGATTGCAAGTGGACAAATTCGACATCGAGGTGCAAAGCGTTTGGTATCTTACATTATATTCAATTCGAATAAGCTTCCGGTGTATTTTTACTTCGTTTGTATTTTTAGATGATTATGAACGTTACGGAAATTTATCTCACATGCTTTATGTTGAATGAGAAACATTGAATGATCCGTTTTGCTTTCCCTACGTTGAAATGATATAACGTCGGCGTCAACAGCCTTCTTCCACGCCGGAAGCTGAAACTTGTATCATTCTGGATTAATGATAATTGAATGTCTCATATGTAGACATAGCCCACAAGGCGACGTCAGAAACCATCAGGGGAGAACGCCGCATAAAAACCAAACGTGCGTGCGCGTCTCCACTCTGAAGAACCGTATCGGAGAATCACGGCAAGCATTTCGCTTAAGAGCTGCCTCGTCAGAGAGCCGAGAAATGGCAGCGTCGTAGCAAGTATTTGTCAACACTCTGATAGTGCATTTACTTCCGGGTGTAGGTCGGCGTTACCTCGCTAATTTCACTTGACATTCGTTTTCCACATCGAAGACTCGTACGATATAATCCACTGCAAGATGACACAATTAGAAAGTATATTTAATTTCTGGACTCCAAGAACGGCGTTCTTCACATAAGTAACACCTGTTTGTGTGTGCATTCGGGAGGACGACGGTGCAATCCCGCGCCCGGCCATCCTGATTTAGGTTTTCAATGATTTCCCTAAATCGCTTTAGGCAAATGCCGGGATGGTTCCTTAGGAAGGGCACGGCCGATTTCCTTCCCCATCCTTCCCTAATCCGAGCTTGTGCTCCGTCTTTACTGTTTTAACGTCCCGTCGACAACGATGTCATTAATCTCCACCTCCTCTGTTTGTGTGTTTAAGGCTGCGTTTTGAGGCTCAGGCAACATCGCAGTGACTATAGTCCGCCTCTGGCCGCCAATGTGTCGTTAGCTCAGAGGTTCCCTTGTGCGTTGCAGTGCTTGTACTGTAAGTTCGAATCACGGTAGAAGCCGCTGACTACAACCTTTTATTTTCCATTTTAATTAATGGAGTTGCAAACTGCTAGTAAAAATTTCTTATGCGAAATCTGAAGAATGCCTTTAAACATCAATCTTCGTCCGATTTCGACTTAATTTACTAAGTTAATATCATGGATTTCTGCTTTGCAAATTCCAAGGTGCTTCACTGTAAAATAGGTCCTGAAAAGATTCAAACCGACTGTCAACGATATAAATTTGAGCTTTGTTCGTCATATAGGTCTAACATGTCAGAAGGTTGTTTATGAAGTGCACATGTTCATTAATATAGTTCCCATCTTCTAAATTTTTGCAATAGCATTTAACTGTAGAGGTTTTCTAACACCGGCGTTAGCAATTCCTTTCCGTTCTCTGAAACCTTCAAAACGACAAATTTTTCTGGTTCAAATCTGATGACCTTAACTATCACTTCCGATCAACAATAAATACTTCATGAACCCATACATGGAACTCCAAATGTGCAGTGTGCCTGCACTGCTACAGAGCATGCATTGCAAGGTATTCACACAGTTTATCGCATAGACTTACCATAAGGAATGAAACAAGAACTGTAATACACTTTACACCACAGACGCTCACTCTGGCTTGACGAAAACATCCAAACATTGACCAAAAGTTGCACAAATAATTAAGTTTGAAAGGAAAAGAAACGAGGTATGAGGCATTTATAAATTCATCGAATGTAGTGAGGTGGTTTAATTTCGTCACAGTCTATAAAATTAATTTCGGGCCATACTCAGCTCTTGCCCATTACCCGCCTACTAATCAGGGCGTCTGTCTCCGTTGCTTTTGAGCGTGAATGGAAATTGTAGAAATTTTCTGTGGAGCAACATTTAATAATAAAGCGTTTTAAATCATCAAAAGCGATGAGCGGTAGCAGGAGCTTTCGATAAAGAGCGGTGGAGTGCAGCGCCGCTGCTGTCGCCACGGCCGCTGCCAGTAGCCAGCAAATGGATCCCGGAGCTTTGCCGCATACGGCGAACAGAGGAGGACAGTCTGCAGGAAATCTGCCGCAAAATCGTTACTAGATAAAATTTTGATATCGGTGTGTCACAAAGCGAAATAGATTGAATCTGCGCCACTATTACATTCACGTCTTCAGCATTCAGACAGAAGAGGCTATAAAAATATTTTATGCCAGCTGTTCTCGATCCATTGACATTATGAACAGAAACAACGCACGCTACCGCTAGACCACAGGCGCAATCAGCCTAGAGTCTCTCTATCTTGGGACAAGTTTTCCTCCAGGAAGTGCCGCAGTCTACAGTGTTGCCAGATTGTGCAGATAACCGGACTTAGAGAATTAGCGAGTTGGCCAGTTTTTTTGTCCCATGTCGCGATCGGCGCGGACTTAGCCTCTGAAGCGGCCGGCCGCCGGTCGAGTTTTATGTCAAAGAGTGTACATACTCTTCTAAACCGTACTGCTGTGGACAGAAATCGGCATTGTGAATTTTGTAATGAATCGGGATGCAATTTCTGTGTTTCTTCGTCAATGTGATGTTCGAAGGGTAACAGTAAACCTGCTGTGGTGCATCGGAGTCTAACATTGGGCCCCAGGGAAGAGCCCAAATGCGGGTTCCCCCAAACGTTACTCTCGTCAATATAAATCGACATTGCGAATTTTGTACGAATTGGGATGCAATATCTGTGTTTTATCGTCAATGTGATGGTCGAAGGAATACAGTAAACCTGCTGTGGTGCATGGGAGTCGAACACTCAGCCCCCCAGGGAAGAGCCAAAGTACACACTCTTCTAAACCGTACTCCTGTTTACAGAAATCGGCATAGTGAATTTTGTATTGAATCCGGATGCAATTTCTGTGTTTCATCGTCAATGTGAAGGTCAAAGGGTTACAGTAAACCTGCTGTGGTGCATCGTAGTCTAACACTGGGCCCCCAGGGAAGAATCAAAGTACCTACCTTTCTAAACCGTACTCCTGTGGACAGAAATCGGCATTGCGAATTTTGTAATGAATCGGGATGCAATTTCTGTGTTTCATCGTCAATGTGATGGTCGAAGGGTAACAGTAAACCTGCTGTGATGCATAGGCGTCTAACACTGGGCCCCCAGGGAAGAGCCAAATTACATACACTTCTAAACCGTACTCCTGTGGACGGAAATCGGCATTGCGAATTTTGTAATGAATCGGCATGCAATTTCTTTGTTTCATCGTCAATGTGATGGTCGAAGGAATACAGTAAACCTGCTGTCGTGCATCGGAGTCTTACACTGGGCCCCCAGGGAAGAGCCAAAGTACATACTCTTCTAAACCGTACTCCTGTGGACGGAAATAGGCATTGCGAATTTTGTAATGAATCGGCATGCAATTTCTGTGTTTCATCGCCAATGTGATGGTCGAAGGAATACAGTGAACCTACTGTGGTGCATCGGAGTCTAACACTGGCCCCCAGAGAAGAGCCAAAGTACATACTCTTCTAAACCGTCCTCCTGTGGACAGAAATTGGCATTGCGAATTTTGTATTGAATCGGGATGCAATTTCTGTGATTCATCGTCAATGTGATGGTCGGATGGTAACAGTAAACCTGTTGTGATGCATCGGATTCTAACACTGGGCTCCCAGGGAAGAGCCCAATCGTTGATTTGAAGGTCCAAGGGATACAGTAAACCTGCAATGGTGCATCGGAATCTAATACTGCTGTCCCAGGAAAGGCTCAAAGCACGAACTATTAGAAGAGTAACTCCACTTGTAAATAAGACGACATTTTGCTTTTTGTATTCAATATCGATGCAATTTCTTTGTTTCATCGCTGATTTGAAGGTCCAAGGGACACAGTAAACCTGCAATGCAATGGTGCAATATTATTTATAAGAGGGGTAACTCTTCTAATAGTTCGTGCTTTGAGCCTTTCCTGGGACAGCAGTATTAGATTCCGATGCACCATAGCTGAATTACTGTATCCCTTGGACTTTCAAATCAACGATGAAACACAAAAATTGCATCGATATTGAATACAAAAGGCAAAATGTCGACTTGTTTACAAGAGGAGTAACTTTTCTAATAGTTCATGCTTTGAGCCTTTCCTGGGAGAGCAGTATTAGATTCCGATGCACCATTGCAGGTTTACTGTATGCCTTGAACCTTCCAATCAGCGATGAAACACAGAAATTGCATCGATATTGAATACAAAAGGATAAATGCCGACTTATTTACGAGACGAGTAACTCTTCTAATAGTTCGTGCTTTGAGCCTTCCCTGGGAGAGCAGTATTAGATTCCGATGCACCATTGCAAGTTTATTGTATCCCTTGGACCGACAAGTCAACGATGAAACACAGAAATTGCGTCGATATTGAATACAAAAGGCAAAATGTCGACTTATTTACAAGAGGAGTAACTCTTCTAATAGTACGTGCTTTGAGCCTTCCTTGGGACAGCAGTATTAGATTCAGATGCACCATTGCAGGATTACTGTATCCCTTGGACCTTCAAATCAACGACGAATCACAGAAATTGCATAGTTATTGAATACAGAAGGCAAAATGTCGACTTATTTACAAGAGGAGTAACTCTTCTAATTGTTCGTGTTTTGAGCCTTTCCTGGGACAGCAGTATTAGATTCCGATGCACCATTGCAGGTTTACTGTATCCCTTGGACCTTCAAATCAACGATGAAACACAGAAATTGCATCGATATTGAATACAAAAGGCAAAATGTCGACTTATTTACAAGAGGAGTAACTCTTCTAATAGTTCGTGCTTTGAGCCTTTCCCGGGACAGCAGTATTAGATTCCGATTCACCATTGCAGGTTTACTGTATCTCTTGGACCTGAAAATCAACGATGAAACTCAGAAATGGCATCGATATTGAATAGAAAAGGCAAAATGTCGACTTATTTGCAAGAGGAGTAACTCTTCTAATAGTTCGTGCTTTGAGCGTTTCCTGGGACAGCAGTATTAGATCGCGATGCACCATTGCAGGTTTACTGTATCCCTTGGACCTTCAAATCAACGATGAAACACAGAAATAGCATCGATATTGAATATAAAAGGCAAAATGTCGATTTATTTACAAGAGGAGTAACTTTTCTAATAGTTCGTATTTTGAACCTTTCCTGGGACAGCAGTATTAGATTCCGATGCAACCATTGCAGGTGTACTGAATCCCTTGGACCTTCAAATCAACGATGAAACACAGAAATTGCATCGATATTGAATAGAAAAGGCAAAATGTCGACTTATTTGCAAGAGGAGTAACTCTTCTAATAGTTCGTGCTTTGAGCGTTTCCTGGGACAGCAGTATTCGATCCCGATGCACCATTGCAGGTTTACTGTATCCCTTGGACCTTCAAATCAACGATGAAACACAGAAATAGCATCGATATCGAATACAATAGGTAAAATGTCGATTTATTTACAAGAGGAGTAACTCTTCTAATAGTTCGTGCTTTGAGCCTTTCCTGGGACAGCAGCATTAGAATTCCGATGCACCATTGCAGGTTTACTATATCCCTTGGACCTTCAATTCAACGATGAAACACAGAAATTGCATCGTTATTGATTACAGAAGGTAAAATGTCGACTAAATAAGCGGAGTAATTCTTCTAACATTTCGTGTTTGAGCCTTTCCTGGGACAGCAGTATTAGATTCCGATGCACCATTGCAGGTTCAGTGTAGCCCTTAGACCTTAAAATCAACAATGAAACACAGAAATTGCATCGATATTGAATACAAAAGGCAAAATTTCGACTTATTTACAACAGGAGTAACACTTCAAATAGTTCGTGCTTTGAGCCTCTCCTGGGACAGCAGTATTAGATTCCGATGCACCATTGCAGGTTTACTGTATCCCTTGGACCTTCAAACCAACGATGAAACACAGAAATTGGATCGATATTGAATATAAAGCCAAAATGACGACTTATTTACAAGAGGAGTAACTCTTCTAATAGTTCGTGCATTGAGCCTTTCCTGGGACTGCAGTATTAGATTCCGATGCACCATTGCAGATCTACTGTATCCCTTGGACCTTCAAATCAACGATGAAACACAGAAATTGCATCGATATTGAATACAAAATGCAAAATGTCGACTTATTTACAAGAGGAGTAACTCTTCTAATAGGTCGTGTTTTGAGCCTTTCCTGGGACAGCTGTATTAGATTCAGATCCACCATTGCAAGTTTATTGTATCCCTTGGACCTTCAAATCAACGATGAAACACAGAAATTGCTTCGATATTGAATGCAGAAGGCAAAATGTCGACTTATTAGTAAGAGGAGTAACTCTTCTAATAGTTCGTGCATTGAGCGTTTCCTGGGACAGCAGTATTAGATTCCGATGCACCATTGCATGTTTACTGTATCCCTTGGACCTTCAAATCAACGATGAAACACCGAAAGTGCATCGATATTGAATACAAAATGCAAAATGTCAAATTATTTACAAGAGGCGTAACTCTTCTAATAGTTCGTGCATTGAGCCTTTCCTGGGACAGCAGTATTAGATTCCGATGCACCATTGCAGGTTTACTGTATCCCTTGGACCTTCAAACCAACGATGAAACACAGAAATTGGATCGATATTGAATATAAAGCCAAAATGACGACTTATTTACAAGAGGAGTAACTCTTCTAATAGTTCGTGCATTGAGCCTTTCCTGGGACTGCAGTATTAGATTCCGATGCACCATTGCAGGTTTACTGTATCCCGTGGACCTTCAAATCTTCGATGAAACACAGAAATTGCATCGATAATGAATACAAAAGGCAAAATGTCGACTTATTTACAAGAGGAGTAACTCTTCTAATATTTCGTGCTGTTAGCTTTTACTGGGACGGCAGTATTAGATTTCGATGCACCATTGCAGGTTTACTGTATCCCTTGGACCTTCAAATCAACGATGAAACACAGAAATTGCATCTATATTGGTTACAAAAGGAAAAATGTCGACTTATTTACAATAGTCCGTGCTTTGAGCCTTTCCTGGGACAGCAGTATTAGATTCCGATGCACCATTGCAGGTTTACTGTATCCCTTGGACCTTCAAATCAACGATGAAACACAGAAATTGCATCGATATTGAATACAAAAGGCAAAATGTCGACTTATTTACAAGAGGAGTAACTCTTTTAATAATTCGTGCTTTGAGCCTTTCCTGGGACAGCAGTATTAGATTCCGATGCACCATTGCAGGTTTACTGTATCCCTTGGACCTTCAAAGCAACGATGAGACACAGAAATTGCATCGATATTGAATACAAAAGGCAAAATTTCGACTTATTTACAAGAGGAGTAACTCTTCTAATAGTTCGTGCTTTGAGCCTTTCCTGGGACAGCAGTATTAGATTCCGATGCACCATTGCAGGTTTACTGTATCCCTTGGACCTTCAAATCAACGATGAAACACAGAAATTGCATCGATATAGAATACAAAAGGCAAAATGTCGACTTATTTACAAGAGGAGTAACTCTTCTAATAATTCGTGCTTTGAGCCTTTCCTGGGACAGCAGTATTAGTTTCCGATGCACCATTGCAGGTTTACTGTATCCGTTGGACGTTCAAATCAGCGATGAAACACAGAAATTGCATCGATATTGAATACAAAGGGCAAAATGTCGACTTATTTACAAGAGGAGTAACTCTTCTAATAGTTCGTGGTTTGAGCATTTCCTGGGACAGCAGTATTAGATTCCGCTGCACCATTGCAGGTTTACTGTATTCCTTGGACCTTCAAATCAACGAGAAACACAGAAGAGTGACTCCTCTTGTAAATAAGTCGATATTTTGCCTTTTGTATTCAATATCGATTCAATTTCTAACAGTTCGTGCTTTGAGCCTTTCCTGGGACAGCAGTATTAGATTCCGATGCACCATTGCAGGTATACTGTATCCGTTGGAACTTCAAATCAACGATGAAACACAGAAATTGCATCGATATTGAATACAAAAGGCAAAATGGCGACTTATTTATAAGAGGAGTAAATCTTCTAATATTTCGTGCTTTTAGCTTTTCCTGGGACAGCAGTATTAGATTCTGATGCACCATTGCAGGTTTAGTGTATCCCTTGGACCTTCAAATCAACGATAAAACACAGAAATTGCATCCATATTAAATACAAAAGGAAAAATGTCGACTTATTTACAATAGTCCGTGCTTTGAGCCTTTCCTGGGACAGCAGTATTAGATTCCGATGCACCATTGCAGGTTTACTGTATCCCTTGGACATCAAATCAACGATGAAACACAGAAATTGCATCGATATTGAATACAAAAGGCAAAATATCGACTTATTTACAAGAGGAGTAACTCTTCTAATAGTTCGTGCTTTGAGCCTTTCCTGGGACAGCAGTATTAGATTCCGATGCACCATTGCACGTTTACTGTATCCCTTCGAGCTTCAAATCAACGATGAAACACAGACATTGCATCGATATTGAATACAAAAAGCAAAATGTCGACTTATTTACAAGAGGAGTAACTCTTCTAATAATTCGTGCTTTGAGCCTTTCCTGGGACAGCAGTATTATCTTCCGATGCACCATTGCAGGTTTACTGTATCCGTTGGACGTTCAAATCGGCGATGAAACACAGAAATTGCATCGATATTGAATACAAAGGGCAAAATGTCGACTTATTTAAAAGAGGAGTAACTCTTCTAATAGTTCGTGGTTTGAGCCTTTCCTGGGACAGCAGTACTAGATTCCGATGCTCCAATGCAGGTTTACTTAATCCCTTGGACCTTCAAGTCAACAATGAAACATAGAAATTGCATCGATATTGAATACAAAAGGCAAAATGTCGACTTATTTACAAGAGGAGTAACTCTTCTAATAGTTCGTGCTTTGAGCCTTTCCTGGGACAGCAGTATTAGATTCCGATGCACCATTGCACGTTTACTGTTTCCCTTAGACCTTCAAATCAACGATGAAACACAGAAATTGCATCGATATTGAATACAAAAAGCAAAATGTCGACTTATTTACAAGAGGTTTAACTCTTCTAATAGTTCGCACTTTGAGCCTTTCCTGGGACAGCAGTATTAGATTCCGATGCACCATTGTAGGTTTACTGTATACCTTGGACCTTCAAATCAACAATGAATCATAGAAATTGCATCGATATTGAATACAAAAGGCAAAATGTCGACTTATTTACAAGAGGAGTAACTCTTCTAATAGTTCGTGCTCTGAGCCTTTCCTGGGACAGCAGTATTAGATTCAGATGCACCATTGCAGGTTTACTGTATCCCTTGGACCTTCAAATCAGCGATGAAACACAGAAATTGCATCGATATTGAATACAAAAGGCAAAATTTCGACTTATTTACAAGAGGAGTAACTCTTCTAATAATTCGTGCTTTGAGCCTTTCCTGGGACAGCAGTATTACTTTCCGATGCACCATTGCAGGTTTACTGTATCCGTAGGACGTTCAAATCAACGATGAAACACAGAAATTGCATCGATATTGAATACAAAGGGCAAAATGTCGACTTATTTACAAGAGGAGTAACTCTTCTAATAGTTCGTGGTTTGAGCCTTTCCTGGGACAGCAGTATTAGATTCCGATGCACCATTGCAGGTTTACTGTATACCTTGGACCTTCAAATCAACGATGAAACATAGAAATTGCATCGATATTGAATACAAAAGGCAAAATGTCGACTTATTTACAAGAGGAGTAACTCTTCTAATATTTCGTGCTTTTAGCTTTTCCTGGGACGGCAGTATTAGATTTCGATGCACCATTGCAGGTTTACTGTATACCTTGGACCTTCAAATCAACGATGAAACACAGAAATTGCATCCATTTGAATACAAAAGGAAAAATGTCGACTTATTTACAATAGTCCGTGCTTTGAGCCTTTCCTGGGACAGCAGTATTAGATTCCGATGCACAATTGAAGGTTTACTGTATCCCTTGGACCTTCAAATGAACGATGAAACACAGAAATTGCATCGATTTTGAATACAAAAGGCAAAATGTCGACTTATTTACAATTGTCCGAGCTTTGAGCCTTTCCTGGGACGGCAGTATTAGATTCCGATGTACCATTGCAGGTTTACTGTATCCCTTGGACCTTCAAATCAACGATGAAACACAGAAATTGCATCGATATTGATTACAAAGGCAAAATGTCGACTTTTTTACAAGAGGAGTAACTCTTCTAATAATTCGTGCTTTGAGCCTTTCCTGGGACAGCAGTATTAGTTTCCGATGCACCATTGCAGGTTTACTGTATCCGTTGGACGTTCAAATCAACGATGAAACACAGAAATTTCATCGATATTGAATACAAAAGTCAAAATGTCGACTTATTTACAAGAGGAGTAACTCTTCTAATAGTTCGTGCTTTGAGCCTTTCCTGGGACAGCAGTATTAGATTCCAATGCACCATTGCAGGTTTACTGTATCCCTTGGACCTTCAAATCAACGATGAATCACAGAAATTGCATCGATATTGAATACAAAAGGCAAAATGTCGACTTATTTACAATAGTTCGTGCTTTGAGCCTTTCCTGGGACAGCAGTATTAGATTCCGATGCACCATTGCAGGTTTACTGTATCCCTTGGACCCTCAAAGCAACGATGAAACACAGAAATTGCATCGATATTGAATACAAAAGGCAAAATGTCGACTTATTTATAAGAGGAGTAACTCTTCTAATAGTTCGTGCTTTGAGCCTTTCCTGGGACAGCAGTATTAGATTCCGATGCATCATTGCAGGTTTACTGTATCCCTTGGATCTTCAAATCAACGATGAAACACAGAAATTGCATCGATATTGAATACAAAAGGCAAAATATCGACTTATTTACAATAGTCCGTGCTCTGAGCCTTTCCTGGGACAGCAGTATTAGATTCCGATGCACCATTGCAGGTTTACTGTATCCCTTGGACCTTCAAATCAACGATGAAACACAGAAATTGCATCGTTATTTAATACAAAAGTCAAAATGTCGACTTATTTACAAGAGGAGTAACTCTTCTAATAGTTCGTGCTTTGAGCCTTTCCTGGGACAGCGGTATTAGATTCCGATGCATCATTGCAGGTTTACTGTATCCCTTGGATCTTCAAATCAACGATGAAACACAGAAATTGCATCGATATTGAATACAAAAGGCAAAATATCGACTTATTTACAATAGTCCGTGCTCTGAGCCTTTCCTGGGACAGCAGTATTAGATTCCGATGCACCATTGCAGGTTTACTGTATCCCTTGGACCTTCAAATCAACGATGAAACACAGAAATTGCATCGTTATTTAATACAAAAGTCAAAATGTCGACTTATTTACAAGAGGAGTAACTCTTCTAATAGTTCGTGCCTTGAGCCTTTACTGGGACAGCAGTATTAGATTCCGATGCACCATTGCAGGTTTACTGTATCCCTTGGACCTTCAAATCAACGATGAATCACAGAAATTGCATCTATATTGAATACAAAAGTCAAAATGTCGACTTATTTACAAGAGGAGTAACTCTTCTAATAGGTCGTGGTTTGAGCCTTTCCTGGGACAGCAGTATTAGATTCCGATGCACCATGCAGGTTTACTGTATCGCTTGGACCATCAAATCAACGATGAAACACAGAAATTGCATCGATATTGAATACAAAATGCAAAATGTCGACTTATTTACAAGAGGAGTAACTCTTCTAATAGTTCGTGCTTTGAGCCTTTCCTTGGACAGAAGGATTAGATTCCGATGCACCATTGCAGGTTTACTGTATCCCTTGGACCTTCAAATCAACGATGAAACACAGAAATTGCATCGATATTGAATACAAAGGCAAAATGTCGACTTATTTACAAGTGGAGTAACTATTCTAATAGTTCGTGATTTGAGCTTTTTCTTGGAACAGCAGTATTAGATTCCGATGCACCATTGGAGGTTTACTGTATCCCTTGGACCTTCAAATCAACGATATAACACAGAAATTGCTTCGATATTGAATACAAAATGCAAAATGTCGACTTATTTATAAAAGGAGTAACTCTTCTAATAGTTCGTGCTTTGAGCCTTTCCTGGGACAGCAGTATTAGATTCCGATGCACCATTGCAGGTTTACTGTATCCCTTGGACCTTCAAAGCAACGATGAAACACAGAAATTGCATCGATATTGAGAACAAAAGGCAAAATTTCGACTTATTTACAAGAGGATTAACTCTTCTAATAGTTCGTGATTTTAGCCTTTCCTGGGACAGCGGTATTAGATTCCGATGCACCATTGCAGGTTACACTGTATCTCTTGGACCTTCATATCAACGATGAAACACAGAAATTGCATCGATATTGAATACAATAGGCAAAATGTCGACTTATTTATAAGAGGAGTAACTCTTCTAATAGTTCGTGCTTTGAGCCTTTCCTGGGACAGCAGTATTAGATTCCGATGCATCATTGCAGGTTTACTGTATCCCTTGGATCTTCAAATCAACGACGAAAGACAGAAATTGCATCGATATTGAATACAAAAGGCTAAATATCGACTTATTTACAAGAGGAGTAACTCTTCTAATAGATCGTGCTCTGAGCCTTTCCCGGGACAGCAGTGTTGGATTCCGATGCACCAATGCAGGTTTACTGTATTACTTGGACAATCAAATCAACGATGAAACACAGAAATTGCATCGATATTGAATACAAAAGGCTAAATGTCGACTTATTTACATGAGGAGTACCTCTTCAAATATATCGTGCTTTTAGCCTTTCCTGGGACGGCAGTATTAGATTCCGTTGCACCATTGCAGGTTTACTGTATCCTTTGGATCTTCAAATCAACGATGAAACACAGAAATTGCATCCATATTGAATACAAAAGGCAAAATGTCGACTTATTTACAATAGTCCGTGCTTTGAGCCTTTCCTGGGACAGCAGTATTAGAGTCCGATGCACCATTGCAGGTTTACTGTATCCCTTGGACCTTCAAATCAACGATGAATCACAGAAATTGCATCGATATTGAATACAAAAGGCAAAATGTCGACTTATTTACAAGAGGAGTAACTCTTCTAATAGGTCGTGGTTTGAGCCTTTCCTGGGATAGCAGTATTAGATTCCGATGCACCATTGCAGGTTTACTGTATCGCTTGGACCATCAAATCAACGATGAAACACAGAAATTGCTTCGATATTGAATACAAAATGCAAAATGTCGACTTATTTACAAGAGGAGTAACTCTTCTAATAGTTCGTGCTTTGAGCCTTTCCTTGGACAGCAGTATTAGATTCCGATGCACCATTGCAGGTTTACTGTATCCCTTGGACCTTCAAATCAACGATGAATCACAGAAATTGCATCGATATGGAATACAAAAGTCAAAATGTCGACTTATTTATAAGAGGAGTAACTCTTCTAATAGTTCGTGCTTTGAGCCTTTCCTGGGACAGCAGTATTGGAGTAACTCTTCTAAAAGTTCGTGCTTTGAGCCTTTCCTGGGACAGCAGTATTAGATTCCGATGCACCATTGCAAGTTTACTGTATCGCTTGGACCTTCAAATCAACGATGAAACACAGAAATTGCATCGATATTGAATACAAAATGCAAAATGTCGACTTTTTTACAAGAGGAGTAACTCTTCCAATAATTCGTGCTTTGAGCCTTTCCTGGGACAGCAGTATTAGATTCCGATGCACCATTGCAGGTTTACTGTATCCCTTGGACCTTCAAATCAACGATGAAACACGTAAATAAGTCGACATTTTGAATTTTGTATTCAATATCGATGCAATTTCTAAGAGGAGTAAATCTTCAAATAGTTCGTTCTTTGAGCCTTTCCTGGGACAGCAGTATTAGATTCCGATGCACCATTGCAGGTTTACTGTATCCCTTGTAATTCAAATCAACGATGAAACACAGAAATTGCATCGATATTGAATACAAAAGGCAAAATGTCGACTTATTTACAAGTGGAGTAACTCTTCTAACAGTTCGTGCTTTGAGCCTTTCTGGGACAGCAGTATTAGATTCCAATGCACCATTGCAGGATGACTGTATCCATTGGACCTTAAAATGAACGATGAAACACAGAAATTGCATCGATATTGAATACAAATGGAAAAATGTCGGCTTATTTACAAGAGGAGTAACTTTTCTAATAGTTCGTGCTTTTAGCCTTTCTGGGACAGCAGTATTAGATTCCGATGCACCATTGCAGGTTTACTGTATCGCTTGGACCATCAAATCAACGATGAAACACAGAAATTGCTTCGATATTGAATACAAAATGCAAAATGTCGACTTATTTACAAGAGGAGTAACTCTTCTAATAGTTCGTGCTTTGAGCCTTTCCTTGGACAGCAGTATTAGATTCCGATGCACCATTGCAGGATTACTGTATCCCTTGGACCTTCAAATCAACGATGAATCACAGAAATTGCATCGATATTGAATAAAAAAGGCAAAATGTCGACTTTTTTACAAGAGGAGTAACTCTTCTAATAGTTCGTGGTTTGAGCCTTTTTTGGGACAGCGGTATTAGATTCCGATGAACCATTGCAGGTTACACTGTATCTCTTGGACCTTCAAATCAACAATGAAACACAGAAATTGCATCGATATTGAATACAAAAGGCAAAATGTCGACTTATTTATAAGAGGAGTAACTCTTCTAATAGTTCGTGCTTTGAGCCTTTCCTGGGACAGCAGTATTAGATTCCGATGCACCATTGCAGGTTTTCTGTATCCCTTGGACCTTCAAATCAACGATGAAACATAGAAATTGCATCGATATTGAATACAAAGGCAAAATGTCGATTTTTTTACAAGAGGAGTAACTCTTCCAATAATTCGTGCTTTGAGCCTTTCCTGGGACAGCAGTATTAGATTCCGATGCACCGTTGCCGGTTTACTGTATCCCTTGGACCTTCAAATCAACGATGAAACACAGAAATTGCATCGATATTGAATACAAAATTCAAAATGTCGACTTATTTACAAGAGGAGTAAATCTTCTAATAGTTCGTGCTTTGAGCCTTTCCTGGGACAGCAGTATTAGATTACGATGCACCATTGCAGGTTTACAGTATCCCTTGGACCTTCAAAGCAACGATGAAACACAGAAATTGCATCGATATTGAATACAAAATTCAAAATGTCGACTTATTTACAAGAGGAGTAACTCTTCTAACAGTTCGTGCTTTGAGCCTTTCTGGGACAGCAGTATTAGATTCCAATGCACCATTGCAGGATGACTGTATCCATTGGACCTTAAAATGAACGATGAAACACAGAAATTGCATCGATATTGAATACAAAAGGCAAAATATCGACTTACTTACAAAAAGAGTAACTCTTATAATAGTTCGTGCTTTTGAGCCTTTCCTGGGACAGCAGTATTAGATTACGATGCACCATTGCAGGTTTACAGTATCCCTTGGACCTTCAAAGCAACGATGAAACACAGAAATTGCATCGATATTGAATACAAAAGGCGAAATGTCGACTTATTTACATGAGGAGTAACTCTTCAAATATATCGTGCTTTTAGCCTTTCCTGGGACGGCAGTATTAGATTCCGATGCACCATTGGAGGTTTACTGTATCCCTTCGACCTTCAAATCAACGATATAACACAGAAATTGCTTCGATATTGAATAAAAAATGCAAAATGTTGACTTATTTATAAAAGGAGTAACTCTTCTAATAGTTCGTGCTTTGAGCCTTTCCTGGGACAGCAGTATAAGATTCCGATGCACCATTGCAGGTTTACTGTATCCCTTGTAATTCAAATCAACGATGAAACACAGAAATTGCATCGATATTGAATACAAAAGGCAAAATGTCGACTTATTTACAAGAGGAGTAACTCTTCTAACAGTTCGTGCTTTGAGCCTTTCTGGGACAGCAGTATTAGATTCCAATGCACCATTGCAGGATGACTGTATTAATTGGACCTTAAAATGAACGATGAAACACAGAAATTGCATCGATATTGAATACAAATGGAAAAATGTCGGCTTATTTACAAGAGGAGTAACTTTTCTAATAGTTCGTGCTTTTAGCCTTTCTGGGACAGCAGTATTAGATTCCGATGCACCATTGCAGGTTTACTGTATCGCTTGGACCATCAAATCAACGATGAAACACAGAAATTGCTTCGATATTGAATACAAAATGCAAAATGTCGACTTATTTACAAGAGGAGTAACTCTTCTAATAGTTCGTGCTTTGAGCCTTTCCTTGGACAGCAGTATTAGATTCCGATGCACCATTGCAGGATTACTATATCCCTTGGACCTTCAAATCAACGATGAATCACAGAAATTGCATCGATATGGAATACAAAAGTCAAAATGTCGACTTATTTATAAGAGGAGTAACTCTTCTAATAGTTCGTGCTTTGAGCCTTTCCTGGGACAGCAGTATTGGAGTAACTCTTCTAATAGTTCGTGCTTTGATCCTTTCCTGGGACAGCAGTATTAGATTCCGATGCACCACTGCAAGTTTACTGTATCGCTTGGACCTTCAAATCAACGATGAAACACAGAAATTGCATCGATATTGAATACAAAATGCAAAATGTCGACTTATTTACAAGAGGAGTAACTCTTCTAATAGTTCGTGCTTTGAGCCTTTCCTTGGACAGCAGTATTAGATTCCGATGCACCATTGCAGGATTACTGTATCCCTTGGACCTTCAAATCAACGATGAATCACAGAAATTGCATCGATATTGAATAAAAAAGGCAAAATGTCGACTTTTTTACAAGAGGAGTAACTCTTCTAATAGTTCGTGGTTTGAGCCTTTTTTGGGACAGCGGTATTAGATTCCGATGAACCATTGCAGGTTACACTGTATCTCTTGGACCTTCAAATCAACAATGAAACACAGAAATTGCATCGATATTGAATACAAAAGGCAAAATGTCGACTTATTTATAAGAGGAGTAACTCTTCTAATAGTTCGTGCTTTGAGCCTTTCCTGGGACAGCAGTATTAGATTCCGATGCACCATTGCAGGTTTTCTGTATCCCTTGGACCTTCAAATCAACGATGAAACATAGAAATTGCATCGATATTGAATACAAAGGCAAAATGTCGATTTTTTTACAAGAGGAGTAACTCTTCCAATAATTCGTGCTTTGAGCCTTTCCTGGGACAGCAGTATTAGATTCCGATGCACCGTTGCCGGTTTACTGTATCCCTTGGACCTTCAAATCAACGATGAAACACAGAAATTGCATCGATATTGAATACAAAATTCAAAATGTCGACTTATTTACAAGAGGAGTAACTCTTCTAATAGGTCGTGGTTTGAGCCTTTCCTGGGACAGCAGTATTAGATTCCGATGCACCATGCAGGTTTACTGTATCGCTTGGACCATCAAATCAACGATGAAACACAGAAATTGCATCGATATTGAATACAAAATGCAAAATGTCGACTTATTTACAAGAGGAGTAACTCTTCTAATAGTTCGTGCTTTGAGCCTTTCCTTGGACAGAAGGATTAGATTCCGATGCACCATTGCAGGTTTACTGTATCCCTTGGACCTTCAAATCAACGATGAAACACAGAAATTGCATCGATATTGAATACAAAGGCAAAATGTCGACTTTTTTACAAGAGGAGTAACTCTTCTAATAATTCGTGCTTTGAGCCTTTCCTGGGACAGCAGTATTAGATTCAGATGCACCATTGCAGGTTTACTGTATCCCTTGGACCTTCAAATCAACGATGAAACACAGAAATTGCATCGATATTGAATACAAAAGGCAAAATGTCGACTTATTTACAAGTGGAGTAACTATTCTAATAGTTCGTGATTTGAGCTTTTTCTTGGAACAGCAGTATTAGATTCCGATGCACCATTGGAGGTTTACTGTATCCCTTGGACCTTCAAATCAACGATATAACACAGAAATTGCTTCGATATTGAATACAAAATGCAAAATGTCGACTTATTTATAAAAGGAGTAACTCTTCTAATAGTTCGTGCTTTGAGCCTTTCCTGGGACAGCAGTATTAGATTCCGATGCACCATTGCAGGTTTACTGTATCCCTTGGACCTTCAAAGCAACGATGAAACACAGAAATTGCATCGATATTGAGAACAAAAGGCAAAATTTCGACTTATTTACAAGAGGATTAACTCTTCTAATAGTTCGTGATTTTAGCCTTTCCTGGGACAGCGGTATTAGATTCCGATGCACCATTGCAGGTTACACTGTATCTCTTGGACCTTCATATCAACGATGAAACACAGAAATTGCATCGATATTGAATACAATAGGCAAAATGTCGACTTATTTATAAGAGGAGTAACTCTTCTAATAGTTCGTGCTTTGAGCCTTTCCTGGGACAGCAGTATTAGATTCCGATGCATCATTGCAGGTTTACTGTATCCCTTGGATCTTCAAATCAACGACGAAAGACAGAAATTGCATCGATATTGAATACAAAAGGCTAAATATCGACTTATTTACAAGAGGAGTAACTCTTCTAATAGATCGTGCTCTGAGCCTTTCCCGGGACAGCAGTGTTGGATTCCGATGCACCAATGCAGGTTTACTGTATTACTTGGACAATCAAATCAACGATGAAACACAGAAATTGCATCGATATTGAATACAAAAGGCTAAATGTCGACTTATTTACATGAGGAGTACCTCTTCAAATATATCGTGCTTTTAGCCTTTCCTGGGACGGCAGTATTAGATTCCGTTGCACCATTGCAGGTTTACTGTATCCTTTGGATCTTCAAATCAACGATGAAACACAGAAATTGCATCCATATTGAATACAAAAGGCAAAATGTCGACTTATTTACAATAGTCCGTGCTTTGAGCCTTTCCTGGGACAGCAGTATTAGAGTCCGATGCACCATTGCAGGTTTACTGTATCCCTTGGACCTTCAAATCAACGATGAATCACAGAAATTGCATCGATATTGAATACAAAAGGCAAAATGTCGACTTATTTACAAGAGGAGTAACTCTTCTAATAGGTCGTGGTTTGAGCCTTTCCTGGGATAGCAGTATTAGATTCCGATGCACCATTGCAGGTTTACTGTATCGCTTGGACCATCAAATCAACGATGAAACACAGAAATTGCTTCGATATTGAATACAAAATGCAAAATGTCGACTTATTTACAAGAGGAGTAACTCTTCTAATAGTTCGTGCTTTGAGCCTTTCCTTGGACAGCAGTATTAGATTCCGATGCACCATTGCAGGTTTACTGTATCCCTTGGACCTTCAAATCAACGATGAATCACAGAAATTGCATCGATATGGAATACAAAAGTCAAAATGTCGACTTATTTATAAGAGGAGTAACTCTTCTAATAGTTCGTGCTTTGAGCCTTTCCTGGGACAGCAGTATTGGAGTAACTCTTCTAAAAGTTCGTGCTTTGAGCCTTTCCTGGGACAGCAGTATTAGATTCCGATGCACCATTGCAAGTTTACTGTATCGCTTGGACCTTCAAATCAACGATGAAACACAGAAATTGCATCGATATTGAATACAAAATGCAAAATGTCGACTTTTTTACAAGAGGAGTAACTCTTCCAATAATTCGTGCTTTGAGCCTTTCCTGGGACAGCAGTATTAGATTCCGATGCACCATTGCAGGTTTACTGTATCCCTTGGACCTTCAAATCAACGATGAAACACGTAAATAAGTCGACATTTTGAATTTTGTATTCAATATCGATGCAATTTCTAAGAGGAGTAAATCTTCAAATAGTTCGTTCTTTGAGCCTTTCCTGGGACAGCAGTATTAGATTCCGATGCACCATTGCAGGTTTACTGTATCCCTTGTAATTCAAATCAACGATGAAACACAGAAATTGCATCGATATTGAATACAAAAGGCAAAATGTCGACTTATTTACAAGTGGAGTAACTCTTCTAACAGTTCGTGCTTTGAGCCTTTCTGGGACAGCAGTATTAGATTCCAATGCACCATTGCAGGATGACTGTATCCATTGGACCTTAAAATGAACGATGAAACACAGAAATTGCATCGATATTGAATACAAATGGAAAAATGTCGGCTTATTTACAAGAGGAGTAACTTTTCTAATAGTTCGTGCTTTTAGCCTTTCTGGGACAGCAGTATTAGATTCCGATGCACCATTGCAGGTTTACTGTATCGCTTGGACCATCAAATCAACGATGAAACACAGAAATTGCTTCGATATTGAATACAAAATGCAAAATGTCGACTTATTTACAAGAGGAGTAACTCTTCTAATAGTTCGTGCTTTGAGCCTTTCCTTGGACAGCAGTATTAGATTCCGATGCACCATTGCAGGATTACTGTATCCCTTGGACCTTCAAATCAACGATGAATCACAGAAATTGCATCGATATGGAATACAAAAGTCAAAATGTCGACTTATTTATAAGAGGAGTAACTCTTCTAATAGTTCGTGCTTTGAGCCTTTCCTGGGACAGCAGTATTGGAGTAACTCTTCTAATAGTTCGTGCTTTGATCCTTTCCTGGGACAGCAGTATTAGATTCCGATGCACCACTGCAAGTTTACTGTATCGCTTGGACCTTCAAATCAACGATGAAACACAGAAATTGCATCGATATTGAATACAAAATGCAAAATGTCGACTTATTTACAAGAGGAGTAACTCTTCTAATAGTTCGTGCTTTGAGCCTTTCCTTGGACAGCAGTATTAGATTCCGATGCACCATTGCAGGATTACTGTATCCCTTGGACCTTCAAATCAACGATGAATCACAGAAATTGCATCGATATTGAATAAAAAAGGCAAAATGTCGACTTTTTTACAAGAGGAGTAACTCTTCTAATAGTTCGTGGTTTGAGCCTTTTTTGGGACAGCGGTATTAGATTCCGATGAACCATTGCAGGTTACACTGTATCTCTTGGACCTTCAAATCAACAATGAAACACAGAAATTGCATCGATATTGAATACAAAAGGCAAAATGTCGACTTATTTATAAGAGGAGTAACTCTTCTAATAGTTCGTGCTTTGAGCCTTTCCTGGGACAGCAGTATTAGATTCCGATGCACCATTGCAGGTTTTCTGTATCCCTTGGACCTTCAAATCAACGATGAAACATAGAAATTGCATCGATATTGAATACAAAGGCAAAATGTCGATTTTTTTACAAGAGGAGTAACTCTTCCAATAATTCGTGCTTTGAGCCTTTCCTGGGACAGCAGTATTAGATTCCGATGCACCGTTGCCGGTTTACTGTATCCCTTGGACCTTCAAATCAACGATGAAACACAGAAATTGCATCGATATTGAATACAAAATTCAAAATGTCGACTTATTTACAAGAGGAGTAAATCTTCTAATAGTTCGTGCTTTGAGCCTTTCCTGGGACAGCAGTATTAGATTACGATGCACCATTGCAGGTTTACAGTATCCCTTGGACCTTCAAAGCAACGATGAAACACAGAAATTGCATCGATATTGAATACAAAATTCAAAATGTCGACTTATTTACAAGAGGAGTAACTCTTCTAACAGTTCGTGCTTTGAGCCTTTCTGGGACAGCAGTATTAGATTCCAATGCACCATTGCAGGATGACTGTATCCATTGGACCTTAAAATGAACGATGAAACACAGAAATTGCATCGATATTGAATACAAAAGGCAAAATATCGACTTACTTACAAAAAGAGTAACTCTTATAATAGTTCGTGCTTTTGAGCCTTTCCTGGGACAGCAGTATTAGATTACGATGCACCATTGCAGGTTTACAGTATCCCTTGGACCTTCAAAGCAACGATGAAACACAGAAATTGCATCGATATTGAATACAAAAGGCGAAATGTCGACTTATTTACATGAGGAGTAACTCTTCAAATATATCGTGCTTTTAGCCTTTCCTGGGACGGCAGTATTAGATTCCGATGCACCATTGGAGGTTTACTGTATCCCTTCGACCTTCAAATCAACGATATAACACAGAAATTGCTTCGATATTGAATAAAAAATGCAAAATGTTGACTTATTTATAAAAGGAGTAACTCTTCTAATAGTTCGTGCTTTGAGCCTTTCCTGGGACAGCAGTATAAGATTCCGATGCACCATTGCAGGTTTACTGTATCCCTTGTAATTCAAATCAACGATGAAACACAGAAATTGCATCGATATTGAATACAAAAGGCAAAATGTCGACTTATTTACAAGAGGAGTAACTCTTCTAACAGTTCGTGCTTTGAGCCTTTCTGGGACAGCAGTATTAGATTCCAATGCACCATTGCAGGATGACTGTATTAATTGGACCTTAAAATGAACGATGAAACACAGAAATTGCATCGATATTGAATACAAATGGAAAAATGTCGGCTTATTTACAAGAGGAGTAACTTTTCTAATAGTTCGTGCTTTTAGCCTTTCTGGGACAGCAGTATTAGATTCCGATGCACCATTGCAGGTTTACTGTATCGCTTGGACCATCAAATCAACGATGAAACACAGAAATTGCTTCGATATTGAATACAAAATGCAAAATGTCGACTTATTTACAAGAGGAGTAACTCTTCTAATAGTTCGTGCTTTGAGCCTTTCCTTGGACAGCAGTATTAGATTCCGATGCACCATTGCAGGATTACTATATCCCTTGGACCTTCAAATCAACGATGAATCACAGAAATTGCATCGATATGGAATACAAAAGTCAAAATGTCGACTTATTTATAAGAGGAGTAACTCTTCTAATAGTTCGTGCTTTGAGCCTTTCCTGGGACAGCAGTATTGGAGTAACTCTTCTAATAGTTCGTGCTTTGATCCTTTCCTGGGACAGCAGTATTAGATTCCGATGCACCACTGCAAGTTTACTGTATCGCTTGGACCTTCAAATCAACGATGAAACACAGAAATTGCATCGATATTGAATACAAAATGCAAAATGTCGACTTATTTACAAGAGGAGTAACTCTTCTAATAGTTCGTGCTTTGAGCCTTTCCTTGGACAGCAGTATTAGATTCCGATGCACCATTGCAGGATTACTGTATCCCTTGGACCTTCAAATCAACGATGAATCACAGAAATTGCATCGATATTGAATAAAAAAGGCAAAATGTCGACTTTTTTACAAGAGGAGTAACTCTTCTAATAGTTCGTGGTTTGAGCCTTTCCTGGGACAGCGGTATTAGATTCCGATGAACCATTGCAGGTTACACTGTATCTCTTGGACCTTCAAATCAACGATGAAAGACAGAAATTGCATCGATATTGAATACAAAAGGCAAAATGTCGACTTATTTATAAGAGGAGTAACTCTTCTAATAGTTCGTGCTTTGAGCCTTTCCTGGGACAGCAGTATTAGATTCCGATGCACCATTGCAGGTTTACTGTATCCCTTGGACCTTCAAATCAACGATGAAACATAGAAATTGCATCGATATTGAATACAAAGGCAAAATGTCGACTTTTTTACAAGAGGAGTAACTCTTCCAATAATTCCTGCTTTGAGCCTTTCCTGGGACAGCAGTATTAGATTCCGATGCACCGTTGCCGGTTAACTGTATCCCTTGGACCTTCAAATCAACGATGAAACACAGAAATTGCATCGATATTGAATACAAAATTCAAAATGTCGACTTATTTACAAGAGGAGTAAATCTTCTAATAGTTCGTGCTTTGAGCCTTTCCTGGGACAGCAGTATTAGATTCCGATGCACCATTGCAGGTTTACTGTATCCCTTGTAATTTAAATCAACGATGAAACACAGAAATTGCATCGATATTCAATACAAAAGGCAAAATGTCGACTTATTTACAAGAGGAGTAACTCTTTTAACAGTTCGTGCTTTGAGCCTTTCTGGGACAGCAGTATTAGATTCCAATGCACCATTGCAGGATGACTGTATCCATTGGACCTTAAAATGAACGATGAAACACAGAAATTGCATCGATATTGAATACAAAAGGCAAAATATCGACTTACTTACAAAAAGAGTAACTCTTATAATAGTTCGTGCTTTTGAGCCTTTCCTGGGACAGCAGTATTAGATTACGATGCACCATTGCAGGTTTACAGTATCCCTTGGACCTTCAAAGCAACGATGAAACACAGAAATTGCATCGATATTGAATACAAAAGGCAAAATTTCGACTTATTTTCAAGAGGAGTAACTCTTCTAATAGTTCGTGATTTTAGAATTTCCTGGGACAGCGGTATTAGATTCCGATGCACCATTGCAGGTTACACTGTATCTCTTGGACCTTCAAATCAACGATGAAACACAGAAATTGCATCGATATTGAATACAAAAGGCGAAATGTCGACTTATTTACATGAGGAGTAACTCTTCAAATATATCGTGCTTTTAGCCTTTCCTGGGACAGCAGTATAAGATTCCGATGCACCATTGCAGGTTTACTGTATCCCTTGCACCTTCAAATGAACGATGAAACACAGAAATTGCATCGATATTGAATACATAAGGCAAAATGTCGACTTATTTACAAGAGGAGTAACTCTTCTAATAGTTCGTGATTTGAGCCTTTCCTGGGACAGCAGTATTAGATTCCGATGCAACATTGCAGGTTTACTGTATCCCTTGCAACTTCAAATGAACGATGAAACACAGAAATTGCATCGATATTGAATACAAAGGTCAAAATTTCGACTTATTTACAAGAGGAGTAACTCTTCTAATAGTTCGTGGTTTGAGCCTTTCCTGGGACAGCAGTATTAGACTCCGATGCACCATTGCAGGTTAACTGTATCCCTTGGACCTTCAAATCAACAATGAAACATAGAAATTGCATCGATATTGAATACAAAAGGCAAAATGTCGACTTATTTACAAGAGGAGTAACACTTCTAATAGTTCGTGCTTTGAGCCTTTCCTGGGACAGCAGTATTAGATTCCGATGCACCATTGCAGGTTTACTGTATCCCTTGTAATTCAAATCAACGATAAACCCCGGAAATTGCATCGATATTGAATACAAAAGGCAAAATGTCGACTTATTTACAAGAGGAGTAACTCTTCTAACAGTTCGTGCTTTGAGCCTTTCTGGGACAGCAGTATTAGATTCCAATGCACCATTGCAGGATGACTGTATCCATTGGTCCTTAAAATGAACGATGAAACACAGAAATTGCATCGATATTGAATACAAATGGAAAAATGTCGGCTTATTTACAAGACGAGTAACTTTTCTAATAGTTCGTGCTTTTAGCCGTTCCTGGGACAGCAGTATTAGATTCCGATGCACCATTGCAGGTTTACTGTACCCCTTGGACCTTCAAATCAACACAGAAATTGCATCGATATTGAATACAAATTGCAAAATGTCAACTTAATTACAAGAGGACTAACTCTTCTAATAGTTCGTGCTTTTAGCCTTTCCTGAAACAGCAGTATTAGATTGCGATGCAGAATTGCAGGTTTACTGTATCCCTCAGATATTCAAATCAACGATGAAACACAGAAATTGCATCGATATTTAATACAAAAGGCAAAATGTCGACTTATTTATAAGAGGAGTAACTCTTCTAATAGTTCGTGCTTTGAGCCTTTCCTGGGACAGCACTATTAGATTCCGATGCACCATTGCAGGTTTACTGTATCCCTTGGATCTTCAAATCAAAGATGAAACACAGATATTGCATCGATATTGAAAACATAAGCCAAATTTCGACTTATTTGCAAGAGGAGTATCTCTTCTAATAGATCGTGCTCTGAGCCTTTCCTGGGACAGCAGTATTAGATTCTGATGCACCATTGCAGGTTTACTGTATCCCTTGGACCTTCAAATCAACGATGAAACACTGAAATTGCATCGATATTGAATACAAAAGGCAAAATGTCGACTTATTTACAAGAGGAGTAACTCTTCTAATATTTCGTGCTTTGAGCCTTTCCTGGGACAGCAGTATTAGATTCCGATATACCATTGCAGGTTTACTGTATCCCTTGGACCTTCAAATCAACGATGAAACACAGAAATTGCATCGATATTGAATACAAATGGAAAAATGTCGACTTATTTATAAAAGGAGTAACTCTTCTAATAGTTCGTGCTTTGAGCCTTTCCTGGGAAAGCAGTATTAGATACCGATGCACCATTGCAGTTTTACTGTATCCCTTGGACCTTCAAATCAACGATGAAACACTGAAATTGCATCGATATTGAATACAAAAGGCAAAATGTCGACTTATTTACAAGAGGAGTAACTCTTCTAATTGTTCGTGATTTTAGCCTTTCCTGGGACAGCAGTATTAGATTCCGATGAACCATTGCAGGTTTACTGTATCCCATGGACCTTCAAATCAACGATGAAACACAGAAATTGCATCGATATTGAATACAAAGGGCAAATTGTCGACTTATTTACAAGAGGAGTAACTCTTCTAATAGTTCGCGCTTTGAGCCTTTCCTGGGACAGCAGTATTAGATTCCGATGCAGCATTGAAGGTTTACTGTATCCCTTGGAGCTTCAAAGCAACGATGAAACACAGAAATTGCATCGATAATGAAGACAAAAACCAAACTGTCGACTTATTTATAAGAGGAGTAACTCTTCTAATAGTTCGTGCTTTGAGCCTTTCCTAAGACAGCAGTATTAGATTCCGATGCACCATTGCAGGTTTACTGTATCCCTTGCACCTTCAAATCAACGATGAAACACAGAAATTGCATCGATATTGAATACAAAAGGCAAAATGTTGACTTACTTATAAGAGGAGTAACTCTTCTAATAGGTCGTGTTTGAGCCTTTCCTGGGACAGCAGTATTAGAATCCGATGCACCATTGCAGGTTTACTGTATCCCTGGGACCTTCAAATCTACGATGAAACAAAGAAATTGCATCGATATTGAATACAAAAGCCAAATTTCGACTTATTTGCAAGAGGAGTATCTCTTCTAATAGATCGTGCTCTGAGCCTTTCCTGGGACAGCAGTATTTGATTTTGATGCACCATTGCAGGTTTACTGTATCCCTTTGACCTTCAAATCAACGATGAAACACCGAAATTGCATCGATATTGAATACAAAATGCAAAATGTTGACTTATTTACAAGATGCGTAACTCTTCTAATAGTTGGTGCTTTGAGCCTTTCTTGAGACAGCAGTATTAGATTCCGATGCACCATAGCAGGTTTACTGTATCCCTTGGACCTTCAAAGCAACGATGAAACACAGAAATTGCATCGAAATTGAATACAAAAGCCAAATTTCGTCTTATTTACAAGAGGAGTAACTCTTCTCATAGTTCGTGCTTTGAGCCTTTCCTGGGACAGCAGTATTAGATTCCGATGCACCATTGCAAGTATACTGTATCCGTTGGACGTTCAAATCAACGATGAAACACAGAAATTGCATCGATATTGAATACAAAAGTCAAAATGCCGACTTATTTACAAGAGGAGTAACTCTTCTAATAGTTCGTGCTTTGAGCCTTTCCTGGGACAGCAGTATTTGATTCCGATGCACCATTGCAAGTATACTGTATCCGTTGGACGTTCAAATCAACGATGAAACACAGAAATTGCATCGATATTGAATACAAATGGCAAAATGTCGACTTTTTTACAAGAGGAGTAACTCTTCCAATAGTTCGTGCTTTGAGCCTTTCCTGGGACAGCAGTATTAGATTCCGATGCACCATTGCAGATTTACTGTATCCCTTGGACCTTCAAATCAACGATGAAACATAGAAATTGCATCGATATTGAATACAAAAGGAAAAATGTCGACTTATGTATAAGAGGAGTAACTCTTCTAATAGTTCGTGCTTTGAGCCTTTCCTGGGAAAGCAGTCTTAGATACCGATGCACCATTGCAGTTTTACTGCATCCCTTGCACCTTCAAATGAACGGTGAAACACAGAAATTGCATCGATATTGAACACAAAAGGCAAAATGTCGACTTATTTTCAAGAGGAGTAACTCTTCTAATTGTTCGTGATTTTAGCCTTTCCTGGGACAGCAGTATTAGATTCCGATGCACCATTGCAGGTTTACTGTATCCCTTGGACCTTCAAATCAACGATGAAACACAGAAATTGCATCGATATTGAATACAAATTGCAAAATGTCAACTTAATTGCAAGAGGACTAACTCTTCTAATAGTTCGTGCTTTTAGCCTTTCCTGAAACAGCAGTATTAGATTCCGATGCAGAATTGCAGGTTTACTGTATCCCTCGGATATTCAAATCAACGATGAAACACAGAAATTGCATCGATATTGAATACAAATGGAAAAATTTCGACTTATTTATAAAAGGAGTAACTCTTCTAATAGTTCGTGCTTTGAGCCTTTCCTGGGAAAGCAGTATTAGATACCGATGCACCATTGCAGTTTTACTGTATCCCTTGGACCTTCAAATCAACGATGAAACACTGAAATTGCATCGATATTGAATACAAAAGGCAAAATGTCGACTTATTTACAAGAGGAGTAACTCTTCTAATTGTTCGTGATTTTAGCCTTTCCTGGGACAGCAGTATTAGATTCCGATGAACCATTGCAGGTTTACTGTATCACTTGGACCTTCAAATCAACGATGAAACACAGAAATTGCATCGATATTGAATACAAAGGGCAAATTGTCGACTTATTTACAAGAGGAGTAACTCTTCTAATAGTTCGCGCTTTGAGCCTTTCCTGGGACAGCAGTATTAGATTCCGATGCACCATTGCAGGTTTACTGTACCCCTTGGACCTTCAAATCAACACAGAAATTGCATCGATATTGAATACAAATTGCAAAATGTCAACTTAATTACAAGAGGAGTAACTCTTCTAATAGTTCGTGCTTTTAGCCTTTCCTGAAACAGCAGTATTAGATTCCGATGCACCATTTCAGGTATACTGTATCCCTTCGACCTTCAAATCAACGATGAAACACAGAAATTGCATCGATATTGAATACAAAAGCCAAATTTCGACTTATTTGCAAGAGGAGTATCTCTTCTAATAGATCGTGCTCTGAGCCTTTCCTGGGACAGCAGTATTAGATTTTGATGCACCATTGCAGGTTTACTGTATCCCTTGGACCTTCAAATCAACGATGAAACACTGAAATTGCATCGATATTGAATACAAAAGGCAAAATGTCGACTTATTTACAAGAGGAGTAACTCTTCTAATATTTCGTGCTTTGAGCCTTTCCTGGGACAGCAGTATTAAAATCCGATGCACCATTGCAGGTTTACTGTATCCCTTTGACCTTCAAATCAACGATGAAACACCGAAATTGCATCGATATTGAATACAAAATGCAAAATGTTGACTTATTTACAAGATGCGTAACTCTTCTAATAGTTGGTGCTTTGAGCCTTTCTTGAGACAGCAGTATTAGATTCCGATGCACCATAGCAGGTTTACTGTATCCCTTGGACCTTCAAAGCAACGATGAAACACAGAAATTGCATCGAAATTGAATACAAAAGCCAAATTTCGACTTATTTACAAGAGGAGTAACTCTTCTCATAGTTCGTGCTTTGAGCCTTTCCTGGGACAGCAGTATTAGATTCCGATATACCATTGGATGTTTACTGTATCCCTTGGACCTTCAAATCAACGATGAAACACAGAAATTGCATCGATATTGAATACAAAAGGCAAAATGTCGACTTATTTACAAGATGAGTAACTCTTCTAATAGTTCGTGCTTTGAGCCTTTCCTGGGACAGCAGTATTAGATTCCGATGCACCATTGCAGGTTTACTGTACCCCTTGGACCTTCAAATCAACACAGAAATTGCATCGATATTGAATACAAATTGCAAAATGTCAACTTAATTACAAGAGGACTAACTCTTCTAATAGTTCGTGCTTTTAGCCTTTCCTGAAACAGCAGTATTAGATTCCGATGCAGAATTGCAGGTTTACTGTATCCCTTGGATCTTCAAATCAAAGATGAAACACAGATATTGCATCGATATTGAAAACATAAGCCAAAATTCGACTTATTTGCAAGAGGAGTATCTCTTCTAATAGATCGTGCTCTGAGCCTTTCCTGGGACAGCAGTATTAGATTCTGATGCACCATTGCAGGTTTACTGTATCCCTTGGACCTTCAAATCAACGATGAAACACTGAAATTGCATCGATATTGAATACAAAAGGCAAAATGTCGACTTATTTACAAGAGGAGTAACTCTTCTAATATTTCGTGCTTTGAGCCTTTCCTGGGACAGCAGTATTAGATTCCGATATACCATTGCAGGTTTACTGTATCCCTTGGACCTTCAAATCAACGATGAAACACAGAAATTGCATCGATATTGAATACAAATGGAAAAATGTCGACTTATTTATAAAAGGAGTAACTCTTCTAATAGTTCGTGCTTTGAGCCTTTCCTGGGAAAGCAGTATTAGATACCGATGCACCATTGCAGTTTTACTGTATCCCTTGGACCTTCAAATCAACGATGAAACACTGAAATTGCATCGATATTGAATACAAAAGGCAAAATGTCGACTTATTTACAAGAGGAGTAACTCTTCTAATTGTTCGTGATTTTAGCCTTTCCTGGGACAGCAGTATTAGATTCCGATGAACCATTGCAGGTTTACTGTATCCCTTGGACCTTCAAATCAACGATGAAACACAGAAATTGCATCCATATTGAATACAAAGGGCAAATTGTCGACTTATTTACAAGAGGAGTAACTCTTCTAATAGTTCGCGCTTTGAGCCTTTCCTGGGACAGCAGTATTAGATTCCGATGCAGCATTGAAGGTTTACTGTATCCCTTGGAGCTTCAAAGCAACGATGAAACACAGAAATTGCATCGATATTGAAGACAAAAACCAAACTGTCGACTTAGTTATAAGAGGAGTAACTCTTCTAATAGTTCGTGATTTGAGCCTTTCCTAAGACAGCAGTATTAGATTCCGATGCACCATTGCAGGATTACTGTATCCCTTGCACCTTCAAATCAACGATGAAACACAGAAATTGCATCGATATTGAATACAAAAGGCAAAATGTTGACTTACTTATAAGAGGAGTAACTCTTCTAATAGGTCGTGTTTGTGCCTTTCCTGGGACAGCAGTATTAGAATCCGATGCACCATTGCAGGTTTACTGTATCCCTGGGACCTTCAAATCTACGATGAAACAAAGAAATTGCATCGATATTGAATACAAAAGGCAAAATGTCGACTTATTTATAAGAGGAGTAACTCTTCTAATAGTTCGTGATTTGAGCCTTTCCTGGGACAGCAGTATTAGATTCCGATGCACCATTGCAAGTATACTGTATCCGTTGGACGTTCAAATCAACGATGAAACACAGAAATTGCATCGATATTGAATACAAAAGTCAAAATGCCGACTTATTTACAAGAGGAGTAACTCTTCTAATAGTTCGTGTTTTGAGCCTTTTCTGGGACAGCAGTATTAGATTCCGATGCACCATTGCAGGTTTACTGTATCCCTCGGACCTTCAAATCAACGATGAAACACAGAAATTGCGTCGATATTAAATACAAAATGCAAAATGTCGACTTATTTACAAGAGGAGTAACCTTTCTAATAGTTCGTGCTTTGAGCCTTTCCTGGGACAGCAGTATTAGATTCCGATGCACCATTGCAAGGTTTACTGTATCCCTTGGACTTTCAAATCAACGATGAAACACAGAAATTGCATCGATATTGAATACAAAAGGCAAAATGTCGACTTATTTACAAGAGGAGTAACTCTTCTTAGTTCGTGATTTTAGCCTTTCTTGGGACAGCAGTATTAGATGCCGATGCACCATTGCAGGTTTACTGTATCCCTTGGACCTTCAAATCAACGATGAAACACAGAAATTGCATCGATATTGAATACAAAAGGCAAAATGTCGACTTATTTACAAGAGGAGTAACTCTTCTAATATTTCGTGCTTTGAGCCTTTCCTGGGACAGCAGTATTAGATTCCGATATACCATTGCAGGTTTACTGTATCCCTTGTACCTTCAAATCAACGATGAAACACAGAAATTGCATCGATATTGAATACAAAAGGCAAAATGTCGACTTGTTTACTAGATGAGTAACTCTTCTAATAGTTCTTGCTTTGAGCCTTTCCTGGGACAGCAGTATTAGATTCCGATGCACCATTGCAAGTATACTGTATCCGTTGGACGTTCAAATCAACGATGAAACACAGAAATTGCATCGATATTGAATACAAAAGTCAAAATGTCGACTTATTTACAAGAGGAGTAACTCTCCTAATAGTTCGTGTTTTGAGCCTTTTCTGGGACAGCAGTATTAGATTCTGATGCACCATTGCAGGTTTACTGTATCCCTTGGACCTTCAAATCAACGATGAAACACTGAAATTGCATCGATATTGAATACAAAAGGCAAAATGTCGACTTATTTACAAGAGGAGTAACTCTTCTAATATTTCGTGCTTTGAGCCTTTCCTGGGACAGCAGTATTAGATTCCGATATACCATTGGATGTTTACTGTATCCCTTGGACCTTCAAATCAACGATGAAACACAGAAATTGCATCGATATTGAATACAAAAGGCAAAATGTCGACTTATTTACAAGATGAGTAACTCTTCTAATAGTTCGTGCTTTGAGCCTTTCCTGGGACAGCAGTATTAGATTCCGATGCACCATTGCAGGTTTACTGTATCCGTTGGATGATCAAAACAACGATGAAACACAGAAATTGAATCGATATTGAATACAATAGTCAAAATGCCGACTTATTTACAAGAGGAGTAACTCTTCTAATAGTTCGTGTTTTGAGCCTTTTCTGGGACAGCAATATTAGATTCCGATGCACCATTGCAGGTTTACTGTATCCCTCGGCCCTTCAAATCAACGATGAAACACAGAAATTGCATCGATATTGAATACAAAATGCAAAATATTGACTTATTTACAAGAGGAGTAACCTTTCTAATAGTTCGTGCTTTGAGCCTTTCCTGGGACAGCAGTATTAGATTCCGATGCACCATTGCAAGGTTTACTGTATCCCTTGGACCTTAAAATCAACGATGAAACACAGAAATTGCATCGATATTGAATACAAAAGGCAAAATGTCGACTTATTTATAAGAGGAGTAACTCTTCTAATAGTTCGTGCTTTGAGCTATTCCTGGGACAGGAGTATTAGATACCCATGCACCATTGCAGTTTTACTGCATCCCTTGCACCTTCAAATGAACGGTGAAACACAGAAATTGCATCGATATTGAATACAAAAGGCAAAATGTCGACTTATTTACAAGAGGAGTAACTCTTTTAATAGTTCGTGATTTTAGCCTTTCTTGGGACAGCAGTATTAGATTCCGATGCACCATTGCAGGTTTACTGTATCCCTTGGACCTTCAAATCAACGATGAAACACAGAAATTGCATCGATATTGAATACAAAAGGCAAAATGTCGACTTATTTACAAGAGGAGTAATTCTTTTAATAGTTCGCGCTTTGAGCCTTTCCTGGGACAGCAGTATTAGATTCCGATGCAGCATTGAAGGTTTACTGTATCCCTTGGACATTCAAATCAACGATGAAACACAGAAATTGCATCGGTATTGAATACAAAAGCGTAACTGTCGACTTATTTATAAGAGGAGTAACTCTTCTAATAGTTCGTGTTTTGAGCCTTTCCTGGGTCAGCAGTATTAGATTCCGATGCACCATTGCAGGTTTACTGTATCCCTTGGACCTTCAAATCAACGAAGAAACACAGAAATTTAACCGATATTGAATACAAAACGCAAAATGTCGACTTACTTATAAGAGGAGTAACTCTTCTAATAGTTCGTGCTTTGAGCCTTTCCTGGGACAGCAGTATTAGAATCCGATGCACCATTGCAGGTTTACTGTATCCCTTTGACCTTCAAATCAACGATGAAACACCAAAATTGCATCGATATTGAATACAAAATGCAAAATGTTGACTTATTTACAAGATGCGTAACTCTTCTAATAGTTGGTGCTTTGAGCCTTTCTTGAGACAGCAGTATTAGATTCCAATGCACCATAGCAGGTTTACTGTATACCTTGGACCTTCAATGCAACGATGAAACACAGAAATTGCATCGAAATTGAATACAAAAGCCAAATTTCGACTTATTTGCAAGAGGAGTATCTCTTCTAATAGATCGTGCTCTGAGCCTTTCCTGGGACAGCAGTATTAGATTCTGATGCACCATTGCAGGTTTACTGTATCCCTTGGACCTTCAAATCAACGATGAAACACAGAAATTGCATCGATATTGAATACAAAAGGCAAAATGTCGACTTATTTACAAGAGGAGTAACTCTTCTAATATTTCGTGCTTTGAGCCTTTCCTGGGACAGCAGTATTAGATTCCGATATACCATTGCAGGTTTACTGTATCCCTTGGACCTTCAAATCAACGATGAAACACAGAAATTGCATCGATATTGAATACAAAAGGCAAAATGTCGACTTGTTTACTAGATGAGTAACTCTTCTAATAGTTCTTGCTTTGAGCCTTTCCTGGGACAGCAGTATTAGATTCCGATGCACCATTGCAGGTTTACTGTATCCCTTGGACCTTCAAATCAACGATGAAACACAGTAATTGCATCGATATTGAATACAAAAGGCAAAATGTCGACTTATTTACAAGAGGAGTAAATCTTTTAATAGTTCGCGCTTTGAGCCTTTCCTGGGACAGCAGTATTAGATTCCGATGCAGCATTGAAGGTTTACTGTATCCCTTGGACCTTCAAATCAACGATGAAACACAGCAATTGCATCGATATTGAATACAAAAGGCAAAATGTCGACTTATTTACAAGAGGAGTAATTCTTTTAATAGTTCGCGCTTTGAGCCTTTCCTGGGACAGCAGTATTAGATTCCGATGCAGCATTGAAGGTTTACTGTATCCCTCGGCCCTTCAAATCAACGATGAAACACAGAAATTGCATCGATATTGAATACAAAATGCAAAATATTGACTTATTTACAAGAGGAGTAACCTTTCTAATAGTTCGTGCTTTGAGCCTTTCCTGGGACAGCAGTATTAGATTCCGATGCACCATTGCAAGGTTTACTGTATCCCTTGGACCTTCAAATCAACGATGAAACACAGAAATTGCATCGATATTGAATACAAAAGGCAAAATGTCGACTTATTTACAAGAGGAGTAACTCTTCTAATAGTTCGTGATTTTAGCCTTTCTTGGGACAGCAGTATTAGATTCCGATGCACCATTGCAGGTTTACTGTATCCCTTGGACCTTCAAATCAACGATGAAACACAGAAATTGCATCGATATTGAATACAAAAGGAAAAATGTCGACTTATTTATAAGAGGAGTAACTCTTCTAATAGTTCGTGATTTGAGCCTTTCCTGGGACAGAAGTATTAGATACCCATGCACCATTGCAGTTTTACTGCATCCCTTGCACCTTCAAATGAACGGTGAAACACAGAAATTGCATCGATATTGAATACAAAAGGCAAAATGTCGACTTATTTACAAGAGGAGTAACTCTTTTAATAGTTCGTGATTTTAGCCTTTCTTGGGACAGCAGTATTAGATTCCGATGCACCATTGCAGGTTTACTGTATCCCTTGGACCTTCAAATCAACGATGAAACACAGTAATTGCATCGATATTGAATACAAAAGGCAAAATGTCGACTTATTTACAAGAGGAGTAATTCTTTTAATAGTTCGCGCTTTGAGCCTTTCCTGGGACAGCAGTATTAGATTCCGATGCAGCATTGGAGGTTTACTGTATCCCTTGGACCTTCAAATCAACGATGAAACACAGAAATTGCATCGGTATTGAATACAAAAGCGTAACTGTCGACTTATTTATAAGAGGAGTAACTCTTCTAATAGTTCGTGATTTGAGCCTTTCCTGGGTCAGCAGTATTAGATTCCGATGCACCATTGCAGGTTTACTGTATCCCTTGGTCCTTCAAATCAACGAAGAAACACAGAAATTTAACCGATATTGAATACAAAACGCAAAATGTCGACTTACTTATAAGAGGAGTAACTCTTTTAGTAGTTCGTGCTTTGAGCCTTTCCTGGGACAGCAGTATTAGAATCCGATGCACCATTGCAGGTTTACTGTATCCCTTGGACCTTCAAAGCAACGATGAAACACAGAAATTGCATCGAAATTGAATACAAAAGCCAAATTTCGACTTATTTGCAAGAGGAGTATCTCTTCTAATAGATCGTGGTCTGAGCCTTTCCTGGGACAGCAGTATTAGATTCTGATGCACGATTGCAGGTTTACTGTATCCCTTGGACCTTCAAATAAACGATGAAACACAGAAATTGCATCGATATTGAATACAAAAGGCAAAATGTCGACTTATTTACAAGAGGAGTAACTCTTCTAATATTTCGTGCTTTGAGCCTTTCCTGGGACAGCAGTATTAGATTCCGATATACCATTGCAGGTTTACTGTATCCCTTGGACCTTCAAATCAACGATGAAACACAGAAATTGCATCGATATTGAATACAAAAGGCAAAATGTCGACTTGTTTACTAGATGAGAAACTCTTCTAATAGTTCTTGCTTTGAGCCTTTCCTGGGACAGCAGTATTAGATTCCGATGCACCATTGCAAGTATACTGTATCCGTTGGACGTTCAAATCAACGATGAAACACAGAAATTGCATCGATATTGAATACAAAAGTCAAAATGTCGACTTATTTACAAGAGGAGTAACTCTTCTAATAGTTCGTGTTTTGAGCCTTTTCTGGGACAGCAGTATTAGATTCCGATGCACCATTGCAGGTTTACTGTATCCCTTGGACCTTCAAATCAACGATGAAACACAGAAATTGCATCAATAATGAATACAAAATGCTAAATGTCGACTTATTTACAAGAGGAGTAACCTTTCTAATAGTTCGTGCTTTGAGCCTTTCCTGGGACATCAGTATTAGATTTCGATGCACCATTGCAAGGTTTAGTGTATCCCTTGGACCTTCAAATCAACGATGAAACACAGAAATTGCATCGATATTGAATACAAATGGCAAAATGTCGACTTATTTACAAGAGGAGTAACTCTTCTAATAGTTCGTGCTTTGAGCCTTTCCTGGGACAGCAGTATTAGATTCCGATGCACCATTGCAGGTTTACTGTATCCCTTGGACCTTCAAATCAACGATGAAACATAGAAACTGCATCGATATTGAATGCAAAAGGAAAAATGTCGACTTATTTATAATAGGAGTAACTCCTCTAATAGTTCGTGCTTTGAGCCTTTCCTGGGAAAGCAGTATTAGATACCGATGCACCATTGCAGTTTTACTGCAACCCTTGCACCTTCAAATGAACGGGGAAACACAGAAATTGCATCGATATTGAACACAAATGGCAAAATGTCGACTTATTTACAAGAGGAGTAACTCTTCTAATTGTTCGTGATTTTAGCCTTTCCTGGGACAGCAGTATTAGATTCCGATGCACCATTGCAGGTTTACTGTATCCCTTGGACCTTCAAATCAACGATGATACACAGAAATTGCATCGATATTGAATACAAAAGGCAAAATGTCGACTTATTTACAAGAGGAGTAACTCTTCTAATAGTTCGCGCTTTGAGCCTTTCCTGGGACAGCAGTATTAGATTCCGATGCAGCATTGAAGGTTTACTGTATCCCTTGGACCTTCAAAGCAACGATGAAACACAGAAATTGCATCGATATTGAATACAAATTGCAAAATATCAACTTAATTACAAGAGGAGTAACTCTTCTAATAGTTCGTGCTTTTAGCCTTTCCAGAAACAGCAGTATTAGATTCCGATGCACCATTGCAGGTATACTGTATCCCTTCGACCTTCAAATCAACGATGAAACACAGAAATTGCATCCATATTGAATACAAAAGGCAAAATTTCGACTTATTTAAAAGAGGAGTAACTCTTCTAATAGTTCGTGATTTTAGCCTTTCCTGGGACAGCAGTAATAGATTCCGATGCAGAATTGCAGGCTTACTGTATCCCTTGGATCTTCAAATCAACGATGAAACACAGAAATTGCATCGATATTGAATACAAAAGGCAAAATTTCGACTTATTTATAAGAGTAGTAACTCTTCTAATAGTTCGTGCTTTGAGCCTTTCCTGGGACAGCACTATTAGATTCCGATGCACCATTGCATGTTTACTGTATCCCTTGGATCTTCAAATCAACGATGAAACACAGAAATTGCATCGATATTGAATACAAAAGCCAAATTTTGACTTATTTGCAAGAGGAGTATCTCTTCTAATAGATCGTGCTCTGAGCCTTTCCTGGGACAGCAGTATTAGATTCTGATGCACCATTGCAGGTTTACTGTATCCCTTGGACCTTCAAATCATCGATGAAACACAGAAATTGCATCGATATTGAATACAAAAGGCAAAATGTCGACTTATTTACAAGAGGAGTAACTCTTCTAATATTTTGTGATTTGAGCCTTTCCTGGGACAGTAGTATTAGATTCCGATGCACCATTGCAGGTTTACTGTATCCGTTGGACGATCAAAACAACGATGAAACACAGAAATTGAATCGATATTGAATACAATAGTCAAAATGTCGACTTATTTACAAGAGGAGTAACTCTTCTAATAGTTCGTGTTTTGAGCCTTTTCTGGGACAGCAGTATTAGATTCCGATGCACCATTGCAGGTTTACTGTATCCCTCGGCCCTTCAAATCAACGATGAAACACAGAGATTGCATCGATATTGAATACAAAATGCAAAATATCGACTTATTTACAAGAGGAGTAACCTTTCTAATAGTTCGTGCTTTGAGCCTTTCCTGGGACATCAGTATTAGATTTCGATGCACCATTGCAAGGTTTAGTGTATCCCTTGGACCTTCAAATCAACGATGAAACACAGAAATTGCATCGATATTGAATACAAATGGCAAAATGTCGACTTATTTACAAGAGGAGTAACTCTTCTAATAGTTCGTGCTTTGAGCCTTTCCTGGGACAGCAGTATTAGATTCCGATGCACCATAGCCGGTTTACTGTATCCCTTGGACCTTCAAATCAACGATGAAACACAGAAATTGCATCGATATTGAATACAAAAGGCATAATGTCGACTTATTTATAAGAGGAGTAACCCTTCTAACAGTTCGTGCTTTTAGCCTTTACAGGGACAGCAGTATTAGATTCCGATGCACCATTGCAGGTAACTGTATCCCTTGGACCTTCAAAACAACGATGAAACACAGAAATTGCATCGAAATTGGATACAGAAAGCAAAAAGTCGACTTATTTATAAGAGGAGTAACACTTCTAATAGTTCGTGCTTTGAGCCTTTCCTGGGACAGCAGTATTAGATTCCGATGCACCATTGCAAGTTTACTGTGTCCCTTGCACCTTCAAATGAACGATGAAACACAGAAATTGCATCAATATTGATTACAAAAGGCAAAATATCAACTTATTTACAAGAGGAGTAACTCTTCTAATAGTGCGCGCTTTGAGCCTTTCCTGGGAGAGCAGTATTAGATCCGATGCACCGTTGCGGGTTTACTGTATCCCTTGGACCTTCAAATCAACGATGAAACACAGAAATTGCATCGGTATTGAATACAAAAGGCAAAATGTCGACTTATTTATAAGAGGAGTAACTCTTCTAATAGTTCGTGCTTTGAGCCTTTCCTGGGACAGCAGTATTAGATTCCGATGCACCATTGCAGGTTTACTGTATCCCTTGCACCTTCAAATGAACGATGAAACACAAAAATTGCATCAATATTGAATGCAAAAGGCAAAATGTCGACTTATTTACAAGAGGAGTAACTCTTCAAATAGTTCGCGATTTGAGCCTTTCCTGGGACAGCAGTATTAGATTCCGATGCACCATTGCAGGTTTACTATATCCCTTCGACCTTCAAATCAACGATGAAGCACAGAAACTGCATCGATATTTGATACAAAAGGCAAAATGTCGACTTATTTATAAGACGAGTAACTCTTCTAATAGTTCGTGATTTGAGCCTTTCCTGGGACAGCTGTATTAGATTCCGATGCACCATTGCAGGTTTACTGTATCCCTTGGACCTTCAAATCAACGATGAAACACAGAAATTGCATCGATATTGAATACAAAAGGCAAACTGTCGACTTCATTACAAGAGGAATAACTCTTCCAATAGTTCGTGCTTTTAGGATTTCCTGGGACAGCAGTATTAGATTCCGATGCACCATTACAGGTTATTTGTATCCCTTGGACCTTCAAATCAACGATGAAACAGAGAAATTGCATCGATATTGAATACAAAAGGCAAAATGTCGACTTATTTATAAGAGGAGTAACTCTTCTAATAGTTCGTGATTTGAGCCTTTCCTGGGACAGCAGTATCAGATTCCGATGCACCATCGCAGGTTTACTGTATCCCTTGGACCTTCAAATCAACGATGAAACACAGAAATTGCATCGATATTGAATACAAAATGCAAAATGTCAACTTAATTACAAAAGGAATAACTCTTCTAATAGTTCGTGCTTTGAGCCTTTCCTGGGACAGCAGTATTAGATTCCGATGCACCATTGCAGGTTTACTGTATCCCATGGATCTTGAAAGCAACGATGAAACACAGAAATTGCATCGATATTGAATACAAAAGGCAAAATTTCCACTTATTTACAAGGGGAGTAACTCTACTAATAGTTCGTGATCTTAGCCTTTCCTGGGACAGCAGTATTAGATTCCGATGCACCATTGCAGGTTTACTGTATCCCTTGGACCTTCAAATCAACGATGAAACACAGAAATTGCATCGATATTGAATACAAAAGGCAAAATGTCGATTTACTTATAAGAGGAGTAACTCTTCTAATAGGTCGTGCTTTGAGCCTTTCCTGGGACAGCAGTATTCGAATCCGATGCACCATTGCAGGTTTACTGTATCCCTTGGACCTTCAAATCAACGATGAAACACAGTAATTGCATCGATATTGAATAAAAAAGGCAAAATATCGACTTATTTATAAGAGGAGTAACTATTCTAATAGTTTGTGCTTTTAGCCTTTACAGGGACAGCAGTATTAGATTCCGATGCACCATTGCAGGTAACTGTATCCCTTGGACCTTCAAATCAACGATGAAACACAGAAATTGCATCGAAATTGGATACAAAAAGCAAAATGTCGTCTTATTTACAAGAGGAGTAACTCTTCTAATAGTTCGTGCTTTGAGCCTTTCCTGGGTCAGCAGTATTAGATTCCGATGCACCATTGCAGGTTTACTGTATCCCTTGGACCTTCAAATCAACGATGAAACACAGAAATTGCAACGATATTGGATACAAAAGGCAAAATGTCGACTTATTTACAAGAGGAGTAACTCTTCTAATAGTTCGTGCTTTGAGCCATTCCTGGGACAGCAGTATTAGATTCCGATGCACGACTGCAGGTTTACTGTATCCCTTGGACCTTCAAATCAACGATGAAACAAAGAAATTGCATCGATATTGAATACAAAAGGCAAAATGTCGACTTATTTATAAGAGGAGTAACTCTTCTAATAGTTCGTGCTTTGAGCCTTTCCTGGGACAGCAGTATTAGATTCCGATGCACCATTGCAGGTTTACTGTATCCCTTGGACCTTCAAATCAACGATGAAACACAGAAATTGCATCGATATTCAATACAAAAGGCAAACTGTCGACTTATTTACAAGAGGAGTAACTCTTCCAATAGTTCGTGCTTTTAGCCTTTCCTGGGACAGCAGTATTAGATTCCGATGCACCATTGCAGGTTTTTTGTATCCCTTGGACCTTCAAATCAACGATGAAACAGAGAAATTGCATCGATATTGAATACAAAAGGCAAAATGTCGACTTATTTATAAGAGGAGTAACTCTTCTAATAGTTCGTGCTTTGAGCCTTTAATGGGACAGCAGTATTAGATTCCGATGCAGCATTGCAGGTTTACAGTATCCCTTGGATCTTCAAGTCAACGATGAAACGCAGAAATTGCATCGATATAGAATACAAAAGCCAAATTTCGACTTATTTACTAGAGGAGTATCTCTTCTAAAAGATCGTGCTCTGAGCCTTTCCTGGGACAGCGGTATTAGATTCCGATGCACCATTGCAGGTTTACTGTATCCCTTGGACCTTCAAATCAACGATGAAACACAGAAATTGCATCGATATTGAATACAAAAGGCAAAATGTCGACTTATTTACAAGAGGAGTAACTCTTCTAATATTTCGTGCCTTTAGCCTTTCCTGGGACGGCAGTATTAGATTCCGATGCACCATTGCAGGTTTACTGTATCCGTTGGACGTTCAAATCAACGATGAAACACAGAAATTGCATCGATATTGAATACAAAAGGCAAAATGTCGACTTATTTACAAGAGGAGTACCTCTTCTAATAGTTCGTGCTTTTAGCCTCTCCTGGAACAGCAGTATTAGATTCCGATGCACCATTGCAGGTATACTGTATCCCTTGGACCTTCAAATCAACGATGAAATACAGAAATTGTATCGATATTGAATACAAAATGCAAAATGTCAACTTAATTACAAGAGGAGTAACTCTTCTAATAGTTCGTGCTTGAGCCTTTCCTGGGACAGCAGTATTAGATTCCGATGCACCATTGCAGGTTTACTGTATCCCTTGGACCTTCAAAGCAACGATGAAACACAGAAATTGCATCGATATTGAATACAAAAGGCAAAATTTCGACTTATTTACAAGAGGAGTAACTCTTCTAATAGTTCGTGTTTTGAGCCTTTTCTGGGACAGCAGTATTGGATTCCGATGCACCATTGCAAGTTTACTGTATCCCTCGGACCTTCAAATCAACGATGAAACACAGAAATTGTTCGATATTGAATACAAAATGCCAAATGTCGACTTATTTACAAGAGGAGTAACCTTACTAATAGTTCGTGCTTTGAGCCTTTCCTGGGACAGCAGTATTAGATTCTGATGCACCATTGAAGGTTTACTGTATCCCTTTGACCTTCAAATCAACGATGACACACAGATTGCATCGATAATGAATACAAATGGCAAAATGTCGACTTATTTACAAGAGGAGTAACTCTTCTAATAGTTCGCGCATTGAGCCTCTCCTGGGACAGCAGTATTAGATTCCGATGCAGCATTGAAGTTTTACTGTATCCCTTGGACCATCAAAACAACGATGAAACACAGAAATTGCATCGATATTGAATACAAAAGCCAAACGGTCGACTTATTTACAAGAGGAGTAACTCTTCTAATAGTTCGTGTTTTGAGCCTTTTCTGGGACAGCAGTATTAGATTCCCATGCACCATTGCAGGTTTACTGTATCCCTTGGACCTTCAAATCAACGATGAAACACAGAAATTGCATCGATATTGAATACAAAAGGCAAAATGTCGACTTCTTTACAAGAGGAGTACCTCTTCTAATAGTTCGTGCTTTTAGCCTCTCCTGGAACAGCAGTATTAGATTCCGATGCACCATTGCAGGTATACTGTATCCCTTGGACCTTGAAATCAACGATGAAATACAGAAATTGTATCGATATTGAATACAAAATGCAAAATGTCAACTTAATTACAAGAGGAGTAACTCTTCTAATAATTCGTGCTTTGAGCCTTTCCTGGGACAGCAGTATTAGATTCCGATGCACCATTGCAGGTTTACTGTATCCCTTGGACCTTCAAAGCAACGATGAAACACAGAAATTGCATCGATATTGAATACAAAAGGCAAAATGTCGACTTAATTATAAGAGGGGTATCTCATCTAATAGTTCGTGCTTTGAGCCTTTCCTGGGACAGCAGTATTAGAATCCGATGCACCATTGCAGGTTTACTGTATCCCTTGGACCTTCAAATCAACGATGAAACACAGAAATTGCATCGATATTGAATACAAAAAGCAAAATGACGACTTATTTACAAGATGAGTAACTCTTCTAATAGTTCGTGTTTTGAGCCTTTTCTGGGACAGCAGTATTAGATTCCCAAGCACCATTGCAGGTTTACTGTATCCCTTGGACCTTCAAATCAACGATGAAACACAGAAATTGCATCGATATTGAATACAAAACGCAAAATGCCGACTTACATATAAGAGGAGTAACTCATCTAATAGTTCGTGCTTTGAGCCTTTCCTGGGACAGCACTATTAGATTCCGATGCACCATTGCAGGTTTACTGTATCCCTTGGATCTTCAAATCAACGATAAAAAACAGAAATTGCATCGATATTGAATACTATATCAAAATTTCGACTTATTTACAAGAGGAGTATTTCTTCTAATAGATCGTGCTCTGAGCTTTTCCTGGGACAGCAGTATTAGATTCTGATGCACCATTGCAGGTTTACTGTATCCCTTGGACCTTCAAATCAACGATGAAGCACAGAAATTGCATCGATATTGAATACAAAAGGCAAAATGACGACTTATTTACAAGATGAGTAACTCTTCTAATAGTTCGTGTTTTGAGCCTTTTCTGGGACAGCAGTATTAGATTCCCAAGCACCATTGCAGGTTTACTGTATCCCTTGGACCTTCAAATCAACGATGAAACACAGAAATTGCATCGATATTGAATACAAAACGCAAAATGCCGACTTACATATAAGAGGAGTAACTCATCTAATAGTTCGTGCTTTGAGCCTTTCCTGGGACAGCAGTATTAGAATCCGATGCACCATTGCTGGTTTACTGTATCCCTTGGACCTACAAATCAACGATGAAACACAGAAATTGCATCGATATTGAATACAAAAGGCAAAATGTCGACTTCTTTACAAGAGGAGTACCTCTTCTAATAGTTCGTGCTTTTAGCCTCTCCTGGAACAGCAGTATTAGATTCCGATGCACCATTGCAGGTATACTGTATCCCTTGGACCTTCAAATCAACGACGAAATACAGAAATTGTATCGATATTGAATACAGAATGCAAAATGTCAACTTAATTACAAGAGGAGTAACTCTTCTAATAATTCGTGCTTTGAGCCTTTCCTGGGACAGCAGTATTAGATTCCGATTCACCATTGCAGGTTTACTGTATCCCTTGGACCTTCAAAGCAACGATGAAACACAGAAATTGCATCGATATTGAATACAAAAGGCAAAATTTCGACTTATTTACAAGAGGAGTAACTCTTCTAATAGTTCGTGATTTTAGCCTTTCCTGGGACAGCATTATTAGATTCCGATGCAGAATTGCTGGTTTACTGTATCCCTCGGACCTTCAAATCAACGATGAAACACAGAAATTGCATCGATATTAAATACAAAAGGCAAAATGTCGACTTTTTTGTAAGAGGAGTAACTCTTCTAATAGTTCGTGCTTTGAGCCTTTCCTGGGACAGCACTATTAGATTCCGATGCACCATTGCAGGTTTACTGTATCCCTTGGACCTTCAAATCAACGATAAAACACAGAAATTGCATCGATATTGAATGCTAAATCCAAATTTCGACTTATTTGCAAGAGGAGTATCTCTTCTAATAGTTCGTGTTTTGAGCCTCTCCTGGGACAGCAGTATTAGATTCCGATGCACCATTGCAGGTTTACTGTATCCGTTGGACGTTCAAATCAACGATGAAACACAAAAATTGCATCGATATTGAATACAAAATGCAAAATGTCGACTTATTTACAGGAGGTGTAACCTTTCTAATGGTTCCTGCTTTGAGCCTTTCCTGGGAGAGCAGTATTACATTCCGATGCACTACTGCAAGGTTTACTGTATCCCTTGGACCTTCAAATCAACGATGAAACACAGATTGCATCGATATTGAATACAAACGGCAAAATGTCGACTTATTTACAAGAGGAGTAACTCTTCTAATAGTTCGCGCATTGAGCCTCTCCTGGGCAGCAGTATTAGATTCCGATGCAGCATTGTAGGTTTACTGTATCCCTTGGACCTTCAAATCAACGATGAAACACAGAAATTGCATGGATATTGAATACAAAATCCAAACGGTCGACTTATTTACAAGAGGAGTAACTCTTCTAATAGTTCGTGTTTTGAGCCTTTTCTGGGACAGCAGTATTAGATTCCGATGCACCATTGCAAGGTTTACTGTATCCCTTGGACCTTCAAATCAACGATGAAACACAGATTGCATCGATATTGAATACAAATGGCAAAATGTCGACTTATTTACAAGAGGAGTAACTCTTCTAATAGTTCGTGCTTTGAGCCTTTCCTGGCACAGTAGTATTAGATTCCGATTCACCATTGCAGGTTTACTGTATCCCTTGGACCTTCAAATCAACGATGAAACATAGAAATTGCATCGATATTGAATACAAAAGGAAAAATGTCGACTTATTTACAAGAGGAGTAACTCTTCTAATAGTTCGTGCTTTGAGCCTTTCCTGGGACAGCACTATTAGATTCCGATGCACCATTGCAGGTTTACTGTATCCCTTGGATCTTCAAATCAACGATAAAAAACAGAAATTGCATCGATATTGAATACTATATCAAAATTTCGACTTATTTACAAGAGGAGTATTTCTTCTAATAGATCGTGCTCTGAGCTTTTCCTGGGACAGCAGTATTAGATTCTGATGCACCATTGCAGGTTTACTGTATCCCTTGGACCTTCAAATCAACGATGAAGCACAGAAATTGCATCGATATTGAATTCAAAAGGCAAAATGACGACTTATTTACAAGATGAGTAACTCTTCTAATAGTTCGTGTTTTGAGCCTTTTCTGGGACAGCAGTATTAGATTCCGAAGCACCATTGCAGGTTTACTGTATCCCTTGGACCTTCAAATCAACGATGAAACACAGAAATTGCATCGATATTGAATACAAAACGCAAAATGCCGACTTACATATAAGAGGAGTAACTCATCTAATAGTTCGTGCTTTGAGCCTTTCCTGGGACAGCAGTATTAGAATCCGATGCACCATTGCTGGTTTACTGTATCCCTTGGACCTTCAAATCAACGATGAAACACAGAAATTGCATCGATATTGAATACAAAAGGCAAAATGTCGACTTCTTTACAAGAGGAGTACCTCTTCTAATAGTTCGTGCTTTTAGCCTCTCCTGGAACAGCAGTATTAGATTCCGATGCACCATTGCAGGTATACTGTATCCCTTGGACCTTCAAATCAACGATGAAATACAGAAATTGTATCGATATTGAATACAGAATGCAAAATGTCAACTTAATTACAAGAGGAGTAACTCTTCTAATAATTCGTGCTTTGAGCCTTTCCTGGGACAGCAGTATTAGATTCCGATTCACCATTGCAGGTTTACTGTATCCCTTGGACCTTCAAAGCAACGATGAAACACAGAAATTGCATCGATATTGAATACAAAAGGCAAAATTTCGACTTATTTACAAGAGGAGTAACTCTTCTAATAGTTCGTGATTTTAGCCTTTCCTGGGACAGCATTATTAGATTCCGATGCAGAATTGCTGGTTTACTGTATCCCTCGGACCTTCAAATCAACGATGAAACACAGAAATTGCATCGATATTAAATACAAAAGGCAAAATGTCGACTTTTTTGTAAGAGGAGTAACTCTTCTAATAGTTCGTGCTTTGAGCCTTTCCTGGGACAGCACTATTAGATTCCGATGCACCATTGCAGGTTTACTGTATCCCTTGGATCTTCAAATCAACGATAAAACACAGAAATTGCATCGATATTGAATGCTAAATCCAAATTTCGACTTATTTGCAAGAGGAGTATCTCTTCTAATAGTTCGTGTTTTGAGCCTCTCCTGGGACAGCAGTATTAGATTCCGATGCACCATTGCAGGTTTACTGTATCCGTTGGACGTTCAAATCAACGATAAAACACAAAAATTGCATCGATATTGAATACAAAATGCAAAATGTCGACTTATTTACAGGAGGTGTAACCTTTCTAATGGTTCCTGCTTTGAGCCTTTCCTGGGAGAGCAGTATTACATTCCGATGCACTACTGCAAGGTTTACTGTATCCCTTGGACCTTCAAATCAACGATGAAACACAGAAATTGCATGGATATTGAATACAAAATCCAAACGGTCGACTTATTTACAAGAGGAGTAACTCTTCTAATAGTTCGTGTTTTGAGCCTTTTCTGGGACAGCAGTATTAGATTCCGATGCACCATTGCAAGGTTTACTGTATCCCTTGGACCTTCAAATCAACGATGAAACACAGATTGCATCGATATTGAATACAAATGGCAAAATGTCGACTTATTTACAAGAGGAGTAACTCTTCTAATAGTTCGTGCTTTGAGCCTTTCCTGGCACAGTAGTATTAGATTCCGATTCACCATTGCAGGTTTACTGTATCCCTTGGACCTTCAAATCAACGATGAAACATAGAAATTGCATCGATATTGAATACAAAAGGAAAAATGTCGACTTATTTACAAGAGGTGTAACTCTTCTAATAGTTCGTGCTTTGAGCCTTTCCTGGGACAGCACTATTAGATTCCGATGCACCATTGCAGGTTTACTGTATCCCTTGGATCTTCAAATCAACGATAAAAAACAGAAATTGCATCGATATTGAATACTATATCAAAATTTCGACTTATTTACAAGAGGAGTATTTCTTCTAATAGATCGTGCTCTGAGCTTTTCCTGGGACAGCAGTATTAGATTCTGATGCACCATTGCAGGTTTACTGTATCCCTTGGACCTTCAAATCAACGATGAAGCACAGAAATTGCATCGATATTGAATACAAAAGGCAAAATGACGACTTATTTACAAGATGAGTAACTCTTCTAATAGTTCGTGTTTTGAGCCTTTTCTGGGACAGCAGTATTAGATTCCCAAGCACCATTGCAGGTTTACTGTATCCCTTGGACCTTCAAATCAACGATGAAACACAGAAATTGCATCGATATTGAATACAAAACGCAAAATGCCGACTTACATATAAGAGGAGTAACTCATCTAATAGTTCGTGCTTTGAGCCTTTCCTGGGACAGCAGTATTAGAATCCGATGCACCATTGCTGGTTTACTGTATCCCTTGGACCTTCAAATCAACGATGAAACACAGAAATTGCATCGATATTGAATACAAAAGGCAAAATGTCGACTTCTTTACAAGAGGAGTACCTCTTCTAATAGTTCGTGCTTTTAGCCTCTCCTGGAACAGCAGTATTAGATTCCGATGCACCATTGCAGGTATACTGTATCCCTTGGACCTTCAAATCAACGATGAAATACAGAAATTGTATCGATATTGAATACAGAATGCAAAATGTCAACTTAATTACAAGAGGAGTAACTCTTCTAATAATTCGTGCTTTGAGCCTTTCCTGGGACAGCAGTATTAGATTCCGATTCACCATTGCAGGTTTACTGTATCCCTTGGACCTTCAAAGCAACGATGAAACACAGAAATTGCATCGATATTGAATACAAAAGGCAAAATTTCGACTTATTTACAAGAGGAGTAACTCTTCTAATAGTTCGTGATTTTAGCCTTTCCTGGGACAGCATTATTAGATTCCGATGCAGAATTGCTGGTTTACTGTATCCCTCGGACCTTCAAATCAACGATGAAACACAGAAATTGCATCGATATTAAATACAAAAGGCAAAATGTCGACTTTTTTGTAAGAGGAGTAACTCTTCTAATAGTTCGTGCTTTGAGCCTTTCCTGGGACAGCACTATTAGATTCCGATGCACCATTGCAGGTTTACTGTATCCCTTGGATCTTCAAATCAACGATAAAACACAGAAATTGCATCGATATTGAATGCTAAATCCAAATTTCGACTTATTTGCAAGAGGAGTATCTCTTCTAATAGTTCGTGTTTTGAGCCTCTCCTGGGACAGCAGTATTAGATTCCGATGCACCATTGCAGGTTTACTGTATCCGTTGGACGTTCAAATCAACGATGAAACACAAAAATTGCATCGATATTGAATACAAAATGCAAAATGTCGACTTATTTACAGGAGGTGTAACCTTTCTAATGGTTCCTGCTTTGAGCCTTTCCTGGGAGAGCAGTATTACATTCCGATGCACTACTGCAAGGTTTACTGTATCCCTTGGACCTTCAAATCAACGATGAAACACAGATTGCATCGATATTGAATACAAATGGCAAAATGTCGACTTATTTACAAGAGGAGTAACTCTTCTAATAGTTCGCGCATTGAGCCTCTCCTGGGCAGCAGTATTAGATTCCGATGCAGCATTGTAGGTTTACTGTATCCCTTGGACCTTCAAATCAACGATGAAACACAGAAATTGCATGGATATTGAATACAAAATCCAAACGGTCGACTTATTTACAAGAGGAGTAACTCTTCTAATAGTTCGTGTTTTGAGCCTTTTCTGGGACAGCAGTATTAGATTCCGATGCACCATTGCAAGGTTTACTGTATCCCTTGGACCTTCAAATCAACGATGAAACACAGATTGCATCGATATTGAATACAAATGGCAAAATGTCGACTTATTTACAAGAGGAGTAACTCTTCTAATAGTTCGTGCTTTGAGCCTTTCCTGGCACAGTAGTATTAGATTCCGATTCACCATTGCAGGTTTACTGTATCCCTTGGACCTTCAAATCAACGATGAAACATAGAAATTGCATCGATATTGAATACAAAAGGAAAAATGTCGACTTATTTATAAGAGTAGTAACTCTCCTAATAGTTCGTGCTTTGAGCCTTTCCTGGGAGAGCAGTATTAGATTCCAATGCACCATTGCAGGTTTACTGTATCCGTTGGACGTTCAAATCAACGATGAAACACAGAAATTGCATCGACATTGAATACAAAATTCAAAATGTCGACTTATTTACAAGTGGAGTAACTCTTCTAATAGTTCGTGTTTTGAGCGTTTTCAGGGACAGCAGTATTAGATTCCAATGCACCATTGCAGGTTTACAGTATCCCTCGGACCTTCAAATCAACGATGAAACACAGAAATTGCATCGATATTGAATACAAAATGCAAAATGTCGACTTATTTACAAGAGGTGTAACCTTTCTAATGGTTCCTGCTTTGAGCCTATCCTGGGACAGCAGTATTAGATTCCGATGCACTATGGCAAGGTTTACTGTATCCCTTGGACCTTCAAATCAACTATGAAACACAGATTGCATCGATATTGAATACAAATGGCAAAATGTCGACTTATTTACAAGAGGAGTACCTCTTCTAATAGTTCGTGCTTTTAGTCTCTCCTGGAACAGCAGTATTAGATTCCGATGCACCATTGCAGGTATACTGTATCCCTTGGACCTTCAAATCAACGATGAAATACAGAAATTGTATCGATATTGAATACAAAATGCAAAATGTCAACTTAATTACAAGAGGAGTAACTCTTCTAATAGTTCGTGCTTGAGCCTTTCCTGGGACAGCAGTATTAGATTCCGATGCACCATTGCAGGTGTACTGTATCCCTTGGACCTTCAAAGCAACGATGAAACACAGAAATTGCATCGATATTGATTACAAAAGGCAAAATTTCGACTTATTTACAAGAGGAGTAACTCTTCTAATAGTTCGTGATTTTAGCCTTCCTGGGACAGCACTATTAGATTCCGATGCACCATTGCAGGTTTACTGTATCCCTTGGATCTTCAAATCAACGATAAAAAACAGAAATTGCATCGATATTGAATACTAAATCCAAATTTCGACTTATTTACAAGAGGAGTATTTCTTCTAATAGATCGTGCTCTGAGCCTTTCCTGGGACAGCAGTATTAGATTCTGATGCACCATTGCAGGTTTACTGTATCCCTTGGACCTTCAAATCAACGATGAAGCACAGAAATTGCATCGATATTGAATACAAAAGGCAAAATGTCAACTTATTTACAAGATGAGTAACTCTTCTAATAGTTCGTGCTTTGAGCCTTTCCTGGGACAGCAGTATTAGATTCCGATGCACCATTGCAGGTTTACTGTATCTGTTGGACGTTCAAATCAACGATGAAACACAGAAATTGCATCGATATTGAATACAAAAGGCAAAATTTCGACTTATTTACAAGAGGAGTAACTCTTCTAATAGTTCGTGATTTTAGCCTTTCCAGGGACAGCACTATTAGATTCCGATGCAGAATTGCTGGTTTACTGTATCCCTCGGACCTTCAAATCAACGATGAAACACAGAAATTGCATCGATATTAAATCCAAAAGGCAAAATGTTGACTTATTTATAAGAGGAGTAACTCTTCTAATAGTTCGTGCTTTGAGCCTTTCCTGGGACAGCACTATTAGATTCCGATGCACCATTGCAGGTTTACTGTATCCCTTGGATCTTCAAATCAACGATAAAACACAGAAATTGCATCGATATTGAATACTAAATCCAAATTTCGACTTATTTGCAAGACGAGTATCTCTTCTAATAGATCGTGCTCTGAGCCTTTCCTGGGACAGCAGTATTAGATTCTGATGCACCATTGCAGGTTTACTGTATCCCTTGGACCTTCAAATCAACGATGAAGCACAGGAATTGCATCGATATTGAATACAAAAGGCAAAATGTCGACTTATTAACAAGATTAGTAACTCTTCTAATATTTCGTGCTTTGAGCCTTTCCTGTTACAGCAGTATTAGATTCCGATGCACCATTGCTGGTTTACTGTATCCCTCGGACCTTCAAATCATCGATGAAACACAGAAATTGCATCGATATTGAATACAAAAGGAAAAATGTCGACTTATTTATAAGAGTAGTAACTCTTCTAATAGTTCGTGCTTTGAGCCTTTCCTGGGACAGCAGTATTAGATTCCGATGCACCATTGCAGGTTTACTGTATCCGTTGGACGTTCAAATCAACGATGAAACACAGAAATTGCATCGATATTGAATACAAAACGCAAAATGCCGACTTACATATAAGAGGAGTAACTCATCTAATAGTTCGTGCTTTGAGCCTTTCCTGGGACAGCAGTATTAGATTCCCATGCACCATTGCAGGTTTACTGTATCCCTTGGACCTTCACATCAACGATGAAACACAGAAATTGCATCGATATTGAATACAAAATGCAAAATGTCGACTTATTTACAAGAGGTGTAACCTTTCTAATGGTTCCTGCTTTGAGCCTTTCCTGGGACAGCAGTATTACATTCCGATGCACTATTGCAAGGTTTACTGTATCCCTTGGACCTTCAAATCAACGATGAAACACAGATTGCATCGATATTGAATACAAATGGCAAAATGTCGACTTATTTACAAGAGGAGTAACTCTTCTAATAGTTCGTGTTTTGAGCCTTTTCTGGGACAGCAGTATTAGATTCCCATGCACCATTGCAGGTTTACTGTATCCCTTGGACCTTCACATCAACGATGAAACACAGAAATTGCATCGATATTGAATACAAAACGCAAAATGCCGACTTACATATAAGAGGAGTAACTCATCTAATAGCTCGTGCTTTGAGCCTTTCCTGGGACAGCAGTATTAGATTCCGATGCCCCATTGCAAGGTTTACTGTATCCCTTGGACCTTCAAATCAACGATGAAACACAGATTGCTTCGATATTGAATACAAATGGCAAAATGTCGACTTATTTACAAGAGGAGTAACTCTTCTAATAGTTCGTGCTTTGAGCCTTTCCTGGCACAGTAGTATTAGATTCCGATTCACCATTGCAGGTTTACTGTATCCCTTGGACCTCCAAATCACCGATGAAACATAGAAATTGCATCGATATTGAATACAAAAGGAAATATGTCGACTTATTTATAAGAGTAGTAACTCTTCTAATAGTTCGTGCTTTGAGCCTTTCCTGGGAGAGCAGTATTAGATTCCAATGCACCATTGCAGGTTTACTGTATCCGTTGGACCTTCAAAGCATCGATGAAACACAGAAATTGCATCGATATTGAATACTTAAAAGCAAAATTTCCACTTATTTACAAGAGGAGTAACTCTACTAACAGTTCGTGATTTTAGACTTTCCTGGGACAGCAGTATTAGATTCCGATGCACCATAGCAGGTTTACTGTATCCGTTGGACGTCCAAATCAACGATGAAACACAGAAATTGCATCGATATTGAATACAAAAGTCAAAATGTCGACTTATTTACAAGAGGAGTAACACTTCTATTAGTTCGTGCTTTTAGCCTTTACAGGGACAGCAGTATTAGATTCCGATGCACCATTGCAGGTAACTGTATCCCTTGGACCTTCAAATCAACGATGAAACACAGAAATTGCATCGATATTGAATACAAAAGGCAAAATGTAGACTTATTTATAAGAGGAGTAACTATTCTAATAGTTGGTGCTTTTAGCCTTTACAGGGACAGCAGTATTAGATTCCGATGCACCATTGCAGGTAACTGTATCCCTTGGACCTTCAAATCAACGATGAAACACAGAAATTGTATCGAAATTGGATACAAAAAGCAAAATGTCGTCTTATTTACAAGAGGAGTTACTCTTCTAATAGTACGTGCTTTGAGTCTTTCCTGGGACAGCAGTATTAGATTCCGATTCACCATTGCAGGTTTACTGTATCCCTTGGACCTTCAAAGCAACGATGAAACACAGAAATTGCATCGATATTGAATACAAAAGGCAAAATTTCGACTTATTTACAAGAGGTGTAACTCTTCTAATAGTTCGTGATTTTAGCCTTTCCTGGGACAGCACTATTAGATTCCGATGCAGAATTGCTGGTTTACTGTATCCCTCGGACCTTCAAATCAACGATGAAACACAGAAATTGCATCTATATTAAATACAAAAGGCAAAATGTCGACTTGTTTATAAGAGGAGTAACTCTTCTAATAGTTCGTGATTTGAGCCTTTCCTGGGACAGCACTATTAGATTCCGATGCACCATTGCAGGTTTACTGTATCCCTTGGATCTTCAAATCAACGATAAAACACAGAAATTGCATCGATATTGAATACTAAATCCAAATTTCGACTTATTTGCAAGAGGAGTATCTCTTCTAATAGTTCGTGCTTTGAGCCTCTCCTGGGACAGCAGTATTAGATTCCGATGCACCATTGCAGGTTTACTGTATCCGTTGGACGTTCAAATCAACGATGAAACACAGAAATTGCATCGATATTGAATACAAAAGGCAAAATGTCGACTTATTTATAAGTGGAGTAAATCTTCTAATAGTTCGTATTTTGAGCCTTTTCTGGGACAGCAGTATTAGATTCCGATGCACCATTGCAGGTTTACTGTATCCCTCGGACCTCCAAATCAACGATGAAACACAGAAATTGCATCGATATTGAATACAAAATGCAAAATGTCGACTTATTTACAAGAGGTGTAACCTTTCTAATGGTTCCTGCTTTGAGCCTTTCCTGGGACAGCAGTATTACATTCCGATGCGCTATTGCAAGGTTTACTGTATCCCTTGGACCTTCAAATCAACGATGAAACACAGATTGCATCGATATTGAATACAAATGGCAAAATGTCGACTTATTTACAAGAGGAATAACTCTTCTAATAGTTCGCGCATTGAGCCTCTCCTGGGCAGCAGTATTAGATTCCGATGCAGCATTGTAGGTTTACTGTATCCCTTGGACCTTCAAAACAACGATGAAACACAGAAATTGCATCGATATTGAATACAAAATCCAAACGGTCGACTTATTTACAAGAGGAGTAACTCTTCTAATAGTTCGTGTTTTGAGCCTTTTCTGGGACAGCAGTATTAGATTCCCATGCACCATTGCAGGTTTACTGTATCCCTTGGACCTTCAAATCAACCATGAAACACAGAAATTGCATCGATATTGAATACAAAACGCAAAATGCCGACTTACATATAAGAGGAGTAACTCATCTAATAGTTCGTGCTTTGAGCCTTTCCTGGGACAGCAGTATTAGATTCCGATGCACCATTGCAAGGTTTACTGTATCCCTTGGACCTTCAAATCAACGATGAAACACAGATTGCATCGATATTGAATACAAATGGCAAAATGTCGACTTATTTACAAGAGGAGTAACTCTTCTAATAGTTCGTGCTTTGAGCCTTTCCTGGGAGAGCAGTATTAGATTCCAATGCACCATTGCAGGTTTACTGTATCCGTTGGACGTTCAAATCAACGATGAAACACAGAAATTGCATCGATATTGAATACAAAAGTCAAAATGTCGACTTATTTACAAGTGGAGTAACTCTTCTAATAGTTCGTGTTTTGAGCGTTTTCTGGGACAGCAGTATTAGATTCCGATGCACCTTTGCAGGTTTACTGTATCCCTCGGACCTTCAAATCAACGATGAAACACAGAAATTGCATCGATATTGAATACAAAATGCAAAATGTCGACTTATTTACAAGAGGTGTAACCTTTCTAATGGTTCCTGCTTTGAGCCTTTCCTGGGACAGCAGTATTAGATTCCGATGCACTATGGCAAGGTTTACTGTATACCTTGGACCTTCAAATCAACTATGAAACACAGATTGCATCGATATTGAATACAAATGGCAAAATGTCGACTTATTTACAAGAGGAGTACCTCTTCTAATAGTTCGTGCTTTTAGCCTCTCCTGGAACAGCAGTATTAGATTCCGATGCACCATTGCAGGTATACTGTATCCCTTGGACCTTCAAATCAACGATGAAATACAGAAATTGTATCGATATTGAATACAAAATGCAAAATGTCGACTTATTTACAAGAGGAGTACCTCTTCTAATAGTTCGTGCTTTTAGCCTCTCCTGGAACAGCAGTATTAGATTCCGATGCAGAATTGCTGGTTTACTGTATCCCTCGGACCTTCAAATCAACGATGAAACATAGAAATTGCATCGATATTGAATACAAAAGGCAAAATGTCGACTAACTTATAAGAGGAGTAACTCTTCTAATAGGTCGTGCTTTGAGCCTTTCCTGGGACAGCAGTATTAGAATCCGATGCACCATTGCAGGTTTACTGTATCCCTTGGACTTTCAAATCAACGATGAAACACAGAAATTGCATCGAAATTGGATACAAAAAGCAAAATGTCGTCTTATTTACAAGAGGAGTTACTCTTCTAATAGTTCGTGCTTTGAGCCTTTCCTGGGACAGCAGTATTAGATTCCGATGCACCATTGCAGGTTTACTGTATCCCTTGGACCTTCAAATCAACGATGAAACACAGAAATTGCATCGATATTGAATACAAAAGGCAAAGTGTCGACTTATTTATAAGAGGAGTAACTCTTCTAATAGTTCGTCCTTTGAGCCTTCCTGGGACAGCATTATTAGATTCCGATGCACCATTGCATGTTTACAGTATCCCTTGGACCTTCAAATGAACGATGAAACCCAAAAATTGCATCAATATTGAATACAAAAGGCAAAATGTCGACTTATTTACAAGAGGATTAACTCCTCTAATAGTTCGCGCTTTGAGCCTTTCCTGGGACAGCAGTATTAGAATCCGATGCACCATTGCAGGTTTACTGTATCCCTTGGACCTTCAAATCAACGATGAAACACAGAAATTGCATCGATATTGAATACAAAAGGCAAAATTTCCACTTATATACAAGAGTAATTCTTCTAATAGTTCGTGCTTTTAGCCTTCCCTGGGACAGCAGTATTAGATTCCGATGCACCATTGCAGGTTTACTGTATCCCTTTGACCTTCAAAGCAACGATGAAACACAGAAATTGCATCGATATTGAATACAAAAGGCAAAATTTCCACTTATTTACAAGAGTAATTCTTCTAATAGTTCGTGCTTTTAGCCTTTACAGGGACAGCAGTATTAGATTCCGATGCACCATTGCAGGTTTACTGTATCCCTTGCACCTTCAAATGAACGATGAAACACAGAAATTGTATCCATATTGAATACAAAAGGCAAAATGTCGACTTATTTACAAAAAGATTAACTCTTCTAATAGTTGGCGCTTTGAGCCTTTCCTGGGACAGCAGTATTAGATTCCGATGCACCATTGAAGGTTTACTGTATCCCTTGGACCTTCAAATCAACGATGAAACACAGATATTGCATCGATATTGAATACAAAAGGCAAAATATCGACTTATTTATAAGAGCAGTAACTCTTCTAATAGTTCGTGCTTTGAGCCTTTTCTGGGACAGCAATATTGGATTCCGATGCACCATTGCAGGTTTACTGTATCCCTTGGACCTTCAAATCAACGATGAAACATAGAAATTGCATCGAAATTGGATACAAAAAGCAAAATGTCGTCTTATTTACAAGAGGAGTTACTCTTCTAATAGTTCGTACTTTGAGCCTTTCCTGGGACAGCAGTATTAGATTCCGATGCACCATTGCAGGTTTACTGTATCCCTTGGACCTTCAAATGAACGATGAAACCCAAAAATTGCATCAATATTGAATACAAAAGGCAAAATGTCGACTTATTTACAAGAGGATTAACTCCTCTAATAGTTCGCGCTTTGAGCCTTTCCTGGGACAGCAGTATTAGAATCCGATGCAGCATTGCAGGTTTACTGTATCCCTTGGACCTTCAAATCAACGATGAAACACAGAAATTGCATCGATATTGAATACAAAAGGCAAAATGTCCACTTATTTATAAGAGGAGTAACTCTTCTAATAGTTCGTGATTTGAGCCTTCCCTGGGACAGCAGTATTAGATTCCGATGCACCATTGCAGGTTTACTGTATCCCTTGGACCTTCAAATCAACGATGAAACACAGAAATTGCATCGATATTGAATACAAAAGGCAAAATGTCGACTTATTTATAAGAGGAGTAACTCTTCTAATAGTTCGTGATTTTAGCATTTCCAGGGACAGCAGTATTAGATTCCGATGCACCATTGCAGGTTTACTGTATCCCTTGCACCTTCTAATGAACGATGAAACACAGAAATTGCATCCATATTGAATACAAAAGGCACAATGTCGACTTATTTACAAGATGATTAACTCTTCTAATAGTTGGCGCTTTGAGCCTTTCCTGGGACAGCAGTATTAGATTCCGATGCACCATTGAAGGTTTACTGTATCCCTTGGACCTTCAAATCAACGATGAATCACAGATATTGCATCGATATTGAATACAAAAGGAAAAATGTCGACTTATTTATAAGAGGAGTAACTCTTCTAGTAGTTGGCGATTTGAGCCTTTCCTGGGACAGCAGTATTAGATTCCGATGCACCATTGCAGGTTTACTGTATCCCTTGGACCTTAAAATCAACGATGAAATACAGAAATTGCATCGATATTGAATACAAAAGGCAAAATATCGACTTATTTATAAGAGCAGGAACTCTTCTAATAGTTCGTGCTTTGAGCCTTTCCTGGGACAGCAGTATTAGATTCCGATGCACCACTGCAGGTTTACTGTATCCCTTGGACCTTCAAATCAACGATGAAACACAGAAATTGCGTCGATATTGAATACAAAATGCAAAATGTCAACTTAATTACAAGAGGAGTAACTCTTCTAATAGTTCGTGTTTTGAGCCTTTCCTGGGACAGCAGTATTAGATTCCGATGCACCATTGCAGGTTTACTGTATCCCTTGGACCTTCAAATCAACGATGAAACACAGAAATTGCATCGATATTGAATACAAAATGCAATATGTCAACTTAATTACAATAGGAGTAACTCTTCTAATAGTCCTTGCTTTGAGCCTTTCCTGGGACAGCAGTATTAGATTCCGATGCACCATTGCAGGTTTACTGTATCCCTTGGACGTTCAAATCAACGATGAAACACAAAAATATCATCGATATTGAATACAAAGGTCAAAATGTCGACTTATTTACAAGAGGAGTAACTCTTCTATTAGTTCGTGCTTTGAGCCTTTCCTGGGACAGCAGTATTAGATTCCGTTTCACCATTGCAGGTTTACTGTATCCCTTGGACCTTCAAATTAACGATGAAACATAGAGATTGCATCGATATTGAATACAAAAGTAAAAATGTCGACTTATTTATAAGAGGAGTAACTCTTCTAATAGTTCGTGCTTTGAGCATTTCCTGGGACAGCAGTATTAGAAACCGATGCACCATTGCAGTTTTACTGTATCCCTTGCACCTTCAAATGAACGATGAAACACAGAAATTGCATCGATATTGAATACAAAAGGCTAAATGTCGACTTATTTACAAGAGGAGTAACTCTTCTAATAGTTCGTGCTTTTAGCCTTTCCAGGGACAGCAGTATTAGATTCCGATGCACCTTTGTAGGTTTACTGTATCCCTTGGACCTTCAAATCAACGATGAAACACAGAAATTGCATCGATATTGAATACAAAAGGCAAAATGTCGACTTATTTACAAGAGGAGTAACTCTTCTAATAGTTCGCGCTTTGAGCCTTTCCTGGGACAGCAGTATTAGATTCCGATGCACCATTGCAAGGCTTACTGTATCCCTTGGACCTTCAAATGAACGATGAAACACAGATTGCATCGATATTGAATACAAATGGCAAATTGTCGACTTATTTACAAGAGGAGTAACTCTTCTAATAGTTCGCGCATTGAGCCTCTCCTGGGACAGCAGTATTAGATTCCGATGCAGCATTGAGGGTTTACTGTATCCCTCGGACCTTCAAATCAACGATGAAACACAGAAATTGCATCGATATTGAATACAAAAGCCAAACGGTCGACTTATTTACAAGAGGAGTAACTCTTCTAATAGTTCGTGTTTTGAGCCTTTTCTGGGACAGCAGTATTAGATTCCCATGCACCATTGCAGGTTTACTGTATCCCTTGGACCTTCAAATCAACGATGAAACACAGAAATTGCATCGATATTGAATACAAAACGCAAAATGCCGACTTACATATAAGAAGAGTAACTCATCTAATAGTTCGTGCTTTGAGCCTTTCCTGGGACAGCAGTATTAGAATCCGATGCACCATTGCAGGTTTACTGTATCCATTGGTCCTTCAAATCAACGATGAAACACCGAAATTGCATCGATATTGAATACAAAATGCAAAATGTTGACTTATTTGCAAGATGCGTAACTCTTCTAATAGTTCGTGCTTTGAGCCTTTCTTGGGACAGCAGTATTAGATTCCGATGCACCATAGCTAGTTTACTGTATCCCTTGGACCTTCAAATCAACGATGAAACACAGAAATTGCATCGATATTGAATACAAAATGCAAAATGTCGACTTATTTATAAGAGGAGTAACTCTTCTAAAAGTTCGTGCTTTTAGCCTTTACAGGGATAGCAGTATTAGATTCCGATGCACCATTGCAGGTAACTGTATCCCTTGGACCTTCAAATCAACGATGAAACACAGAAATTGCATCGAAATTGGATACAAAAAGCAAAATGTCGTCTTATTTGCAAGAGAAGTTACTCTTCTAATAGTTCGTGCTTTGAGCCTTTCCTGGGACAGCAGTATTAGATTCCGATGCACCATTGCAAGGTTTACTGTATCCCTTGGACCTTCAAATCCACGATGAAACACAGAAATTGCATCGATATTGAATACAAAATGCAAAATATCAACTTAATTACAAGAAGAGTAACTCTTCTAATAGTTCGTGCTTTGAGCCTTTCCTGGGACAGCAGTATTAGATTCCGATGCACCATTGCAGGTTAACTGTATCTTTTGGACCTTCAAATCAACGATGAAACACAGAAGTTGCATCGATATTGAATACAAAACGCAAAATGTCAAATTAATTACAATAGGAGTAACTCTTCTAATAGTCGGTGCTTTGAGCCTTTCCTGGGACAGCAGTATTAGATTCCGTTCCACCATTGCAGGTTTACTGTATCCCTTGGACCTTCAAATTAACGATGAAACATAGAAATTGCATCGATATTGAATACAAAAGTAAAAATGTCGACTTATTTATAAGAGGAGTAACTCTTCTAATAGTTCGTGCTTTGAGCCTTTCCTGGGACAGCAGTATTAGATACCGATGCACCATAGCAGTTTTACTGTATCCCTTGCACCTTCAAATGAACGATGAAACACAGGAATTGCATCGATATTGAATACAAAAGTCAAAATGTCGACTTATTTACAAGAGGAGTAACTCTTCTAATAGTTCGCGTTTTGAGCCTTTTCTGGGACAGCAGTATTAGATTCCGATGCACCATTGCAGGTTTACTGTATCCCTCGGACCTTCAAATCAACGATGAAACACAGAAATTGCATCAATATTGAATACAAAATGCAAAATGTCGACTTATTTACAAGAGGAGTAACCTTTCTAATAGTTCGCGTTTTGAGCCTTTTCTGGGACAGCAGTATTAGATTCCGATGCACCATTGCAGGTTTACTGTATCCCTTGGACCTTCAAATGAACGATGAAACACAGATTGCATCGATATTGAATACAAATGGCAAAATGTCGACTTATTTACAAGAGGAGTAACTCTTCTAATAGTTCACGCATTTAGCCTCTCCTGGGACAGCAGTATTAGATTCCGATGCAGCATTGAGGGTTTACTGTATCCCTCGGACCTTCAAATCAACGATGAAACACAGAAATTGCATCGATATTGAATACAAAAGCCAAACGGTCGACTTATTTACAAGAGGAGTAGCTCTTCTAATAGTTCGTGTTTTGAGCCTTTTCTGGGACAGCAGTATTAGATTCCCGTGCACCATTGCAGGTTTACTGTATCCCTTGGACCTTCAAATCAACGATGAAACACAGAAATTGCATCGATATTGAATACAAAACGCAAAATGCCGACTTACATATAAGAGGAGTAACTCATCTAATACTTCGTGCTTTAAGCCTTTCCTGGGACAGCAGTATTAGAATCCGATGCACCATTGCAGGTTTACTGTATCCCTTGGTCCTTCAAATCAACGATGAAACACCGAAATTGCATCGATATTGAATACAAAATGCAAAATGTTGACTTATTTGCAAGATGCGTAACTCTTCTAATAGTTCGTGCTTTGAGCCTTTACAGGGACAGCAGTATTAGATTCCGATGCACCATTGCAGGTAACTGTATCCCTTGGACCTTCAAATCAACGATGAAACACAGAAATTGCATCGAAATTGGATACAAAAAGCAAAATGTCGTCTTATTTGCAAGAGGAGTTACTCTTCTAATAGTTCGTGCTTTGAGCCTTTCCTGGGACAGCAGTATTAAATTCCGATTCACCATTGCAGGTTTACTGTATCCCTTGGACCTTCAAATCAACGATGAAACACAGAAATTGCAACGATATTGAATACAAAAGGCAAAATGTCGACTTATTTACAAGAGGAGTAACTCTTCTATTAGTTCGTGCTTTGAGCCTTTCCTGGGACAGCAGTATTAGATTCCGATGCACCGTTGCAGGTTTACTGTATCCCTTGGACCTTCAAATCACCGATGAAACACAGAAATTGCATCAATATTGAATACAAAATGCAAAATGTCGACTTATTTACAAGAGGAGTAACCTTTCCAATAGTTCGTGCTTTGAGCCTTTCCTGGGACAGCAGTATTAGATTTCGATGCACCATTGCAAGGTTTACTGTATCCCTTGGACCTTCAAATCAACGATGAAACGCAGAAATTGCATCGATATTGAATACAAATGGCACAATTTCGACTTATTTACAAGAGGAGTAACTCTTCTAATAGTTCGTGCTTTAAGCCGTTCCTGAGACAGCAGTATTACATTGATTCACCATTGCAGGTTTACTGTATCCCTTGGACCTTCAAATTAACGATGAAACATAGAAATTGCATCGATATTGGATACAAAAGGAAAAATGTCGACTTATTTATAAGAGGAGTAACTCTTCTAATCGTTGGCGCTTTGCGCCTTTCCTGGGACAGCAGTATTAGATTCCGATGCACCAATGAAGGTTTACTGTATCCCTTGGACCTTCAAATCAACGATGAAACACAGAAATTGCATCGATATTGAATACAATAGGCAAAATATCAACTTATTTATAAGAGCAGTAACTTTTCTAACAGTTCGTGCTTTGAGCCTTTCCTGGGACAGCAGTATTAGATTCCGATGCACCATTGCAGGTTTACTGTATCCCTTGGACCTTCAAATCAACGATGAAACACAGAAATTGCATCGATATTGAATACAAAACGCAAAATGCCGACTTATTTACAAGAGGAGTAACTCATCTAATACTTCGTGCTTTAAGCCTTTCCTGGGACAGCAGTATTAGAATCCGATGCACCATTGCAGGTTTACTGTATCCCTTGGTCCTTCAAATCAACGATGAAACACTGAAATTGCATCGATATTGAATACAAAATGCAAAATGTTGACTTATTTGCAAGATGCGTAACTCTTCTAATAGTTCGTGCTTTGAGCCTTTCTTGGGACAGCAGTATTAGATTCCGATGCACCATAGCTTGTTTACTGTATCCCTTGGACCTTCAAATCAACGATGAAACACAGAAATTGCATCGATATAGAATACAAAAGGCAAAATGTCGACTTATTTATAAGAGGAGTAACTCTTCTAATAGTTCGTGCTTTTAGCCTTTACAGGGACAGCAGTATTAGATTCCGATGCACCATTGCAGGTAACTGTATCCCTTGGACCTTCAAATCAACGATGATACACAGAAATTGCATCGAAATTGGATACAAAAAGCAAAATGTCGTCTTATTTGCAAGAGGAGTTACTCTTCTAATAGTTCGTGCTTTGAGCCTTTCCTGGGACAGCAGTATTAAATTCCGATTCACCATTGCAGGTTTACTGTATCCCTTGGACCTTCAAATCAACGATGAAACACAGAAATTGCAACGATATTGAATACAAAAGGCAAAATGTCGACTTATTTACAAGAGGAGTAACTCTTCTATTAGTTCGTGCTTTGAGCCTTTCCTGGGACAGCAGTATTAGATTCCGATGCACCGTTGCAGGTTTACTGTATCCCTTGGACCTTCAAATCAACGATGAAACACAGAAATTGCAACAATATTGAATACAAAATGCAAAATGTCGACTTATTTACAAGAGGAGTAACCTTTCCAATAGTTCGTGCTTTGAGCCTTTCCTGGGACAGCAGTATTAGATTTCGATGCACCATTGCAAGGTTTACTGTATCCCTTGGACCTTCAAATCAACGATGAAACGCAGAAATTGCATCGATATTGAATACAAATGGCAAAATTTCGACTTATTTACAAGAGGAGTAACTCTTCTAATAGTTCGTGCTTTAAGCCTTTCCTGAGACAGCAGTATTAGATTCCGATTCACCATTGCAGGTTTACTGTAACCCTTGGACCTTCAAATTAAAGATGAAACATAGAAATTGCATCGATATTGAATACAAAAGGAAAAATGTCGACTTATTTATAAGAGGAGTAACTCTTCTAATCGTTGGCGCTTTGCGCCTTTCCTGGGACAGCAGTAATAGATTCCGATGCACCATTGAAGGTTTACTGTATCCCTTGGACCTTCAAATCAACGATGAAACACAGAAATTGCATCGATATTGAATACAAAAGGCAAAATATCAACTTATTTATAAGAGCAGTAACTTTTCTAACAGTTCGTGCTTTGAGCCTTTCCTGGGACAGCAGTATTAGATTCCGATGCACCATTGCAGGTTTACTGTATCCCTTGGACCTTCCAATCAACGATGAAACACAGAAATTGCATCGATATTGAATACAAAAGGCAAAATGTCCACTTATTTATAAGAGGAGTAACTCTTCTAATAGTTCGTGATTTGAGCCTTTCCTGGGACAGCAGTATTAGATTCTGATGCACCATTGCAGGTTTACTGTATCCCTTGGACCTTCAAATCAAGGATGAAACACAGAAATTGCATCGATATTGAATACAAAATGCAAAATGTCAACTTAATTTCAAGAGGAATAACTCTTCTAATAATTCGTGCTTTGAGCTTTTCCTGGGACAGCAGTATTAGATTCCGATGCACCATTGCAGGTTTACTGTATCCCTTTGACCTTCATAGCAACGATGAAACACAGAAATTGCATCGATATTGAATACAAAATGCAAAATGTCCACTTATTTACAAGAGTAATTCTTCTAATAGTTCGTGCTTTGAGCCTTTCCTGGGACAGCAGTATTAGATTCCGATGCACCATTGCAGGTTTACTGTATCCCTTGGACCTTCAAATCAACGATGAAACACAGAAATTGCAACGATATTGAATACAAAAGGCAAAATGTCGACTTATTTACAAGAGGAGTAACTCTTCTATTAGTTCGTGCTTTGAGCCCTTCCTGGGAGAGCAGTATTAGATTCTGATGCACCGTTGCAGGTTTACTGTATCCCTTGCACCTTCAAATCAACGATGAAACACAGAAATGGCATCGATATTGAATACAAAAGGCAAAATGTCGACTTATTTACAAGACGAGTAACTCTTCTAATAGTTCGTGATTTTAGCCTGTCCTGGGACAGCAGTATTAGATTCCGATGCACCATTGCAGGTTCACTGTATCGCTTGGACCTTCAAATCAACGATGAAACACAGAAATTCCATCGATATTGAATACAAAAGGCAAAGAGTCGACTTATTTACAAGAGGAGTAACTCTTCTAATAGTTCGTGCTTTGAGCCTTTCCTGCGACAGCAGTATTAGATTCCGATGCACCATTGCAGTTTTACTGTATCCCTTGGGCCTTCAAATCAACGATGAAACATAGAAATTGCATCGATATTGAATACAAAAGCCAAAATGTCGACTTATTTATAAAAGGAGTAACTCTTCTAATAGTTCGTGCTTTGAGCCTTTCCTGGGACAGCAGTATTAGATTCCGATGCACCATTGCTGGTTTACTGTATCTTTTGGACCTTCAAATCAACGATGAAACACAGAAGTTGCATCGATATTGTATACAAAACGCAAAATGTCGACTTATTTACAAGAGGAGTAACTCTTCTAATAGTTCAATCTTATAGCCTTTCCTGGGACAGCAGTATTAGATTCCGTTTCACCATTGCAGGTTTACTGTATCCCTTGGACCTTCAAATTAACGATGAAACATAGAAATTGCATCGATATTCAATACAAAAGTAAAAATGTCGACTTATTTATAAGAGGAGTAACTCTTCTAATAGTTCGTGCTTTGAGCCTTTCCTGGGACAGCAGTATTAGATACCGATGCACCATAGCAGTTTTACTGTATCCCTTGCACCTTCAAATGAACGATGAAACACAGAAATTGCATCGATATTGAATACAAAAGGCAAAATGTCGACTTATTTACAAGAGGAGTAACTCTTCTAATAGTTCAATCTTATAGCCTTTCCTGGGACAGCAGTATTAGATTCCGATGCACCTTTGCAGGTTTACTGTATCCCTTGGACCTTCAAATCAACGATGAAACACAGAAATTGCATTGATATTGAATACAAAAGGCAAAATGTCGACTTATTTACAAGAGGAGTAACTCTTCTAATAGTTCGCGCTTTGAGCCTTTCCTGGGACAGCAGTATTAGAATCCCATGCACCATTGCAATGTTTACTGTATCCCTTGGACCTTCAAATGAACGATGAAACACAGATTGCATCGATATTGAATACAAATGGCAAAATGTCGACTTATTTACAAGAGGAGTAACTCTTCTAATAGTTCGCGCATTTAGCCTCTCCTGGGACAGCAGTATTAGATTCCGATTCAGCATTGAGGGTTTACTGTATCCCTCGGACCTTCAAATCAACGATGAAACACAGAAATTGCATCGATATTGAATACAAAAGCCAAACGGTCGACTTATTTACAAGAGGAGTAGCTCTTCTAATAGTTCGTGTTTTGAGCCTTTTCTGGGACAGCAGTATTAGATTCCCGTGCACCATTGCAGGTTTACTGTATCCCTTGGACCTTTAAATCAACGATGAAACACAGAAATTGCATCGATATTGAATACAAATCGCAAAATGCCGACTTACAAATAAGAGGAGTAACTCATCTAATACTTCGTGCTTTGAGCCTTTCCTGGGACAGCAGTATTAGAATCCGATGCACCATTGCAGGTTTACTGTATCCCTTGGTCCTTCAAATCAACGATGAAACACCGAAATTGCATCGATATTGAATACAAAATGCAAAATGTTGACTTATTTGCAAGATGCGTAACTCTTCTAATAGTTCGTGCTTTGAGCCTTTCTTGGGACAGCAGTATTAGATTCCGATGCACCATAGCTTGTTTACTGTATCCCTTGGACCTTCAAATCAACGATGAAACACAGAAATTGCATCGATATTGAATACAAAAGGCAAAATGTCGACTTATTTATAAGAGGAGTAACTCTTCTAATAGTTCGTGCTTTTAGCCTTTACAGGGACATCAGTATTAGATTCCGATGCACCATTGCAGGTAACTGTATCCCTTGGACCTTCAAATCAACGATGAAACACAGAAAGTGCATCGAAATTGGATAAAAAAAGCAAAATGTCGTCTTATTTGCAAGAGGAGTTACTCTTCTAATAGTTCGTGCTTTGAGCCTTTCCTGGGACAGCAGTATTAGATTCCGATTCACCATTGCAGGTTTACTGTATCCCTTGGACCTTCAAATCAACGATGAAACACAGAAATTGCAACGATATTGAATACAAAATGCAAAATGTCGACTTATTTACAAGAGGAGTAACTCTTCTATTAGTTCGTGATTTGAGCCTTTCCTGGGACAGCAGTATTAGATTCCGATGCACCATTGCAGGTTTACTGTATCCCTTGGACCTTCAAATTAACGTTGAAACATAGAAATTGCATCGATATTGAATACAAAAGGAAAAATGTCGACATATTTATAAGAGGAGTAACTCTTCTAATCGTTGGCGCTTTGCGCCTTTCCTGGGACAGCAGTATTAGATTCCGATGCACCATTGAAGGTTTACTGTATCCCTTGGACCTTCAAATCAACGATGAAACACAGAAATTGCATCGATATTGAATACAAAAGGCAAAATATCAACTTATTTATAAGAGCAGTAACTTTTCTAACAGTTCGTGCTTTGAGCCTTTCCTGGGACAGCAGTATTAGATTCCGATGCACCATTGCAGGTTTACTGTATCCCTTGGACCTTCAAATCAACGATGAAACACAGAAATTGCATCGATATTGAATACAAAATGCAAAATGTCAACTTAATTACAAGAAGAGTAACTCTTCTAATAGCTCGTTTTTTGAGCCTTTCCTGGGACAGCAGTATTAGATTCCGATGCACCATTGCATGTTTACAGTATCCCTTGCACCTTCAAATGAACGATGAAACCCAAAAATTGCATCAATATTGAATACAAAAGGCAAAATGTCGACTTATTTACAAGAGGATTAACTCCTCTAATAGTTCGCGCATTGAGCCTTTCCTGGGACAGCAGTATTAGAATCCGATGCACCATTGCAGGTTTACTGTATCCCTTGGACCTTCAAATCAACGATGAAACACAGAAATTGCATCGATATTGAATACAAAAGGCAAAATGTCCACTTATTTATAAGAGGAGTAACTCTTCTAATAGTTCGTGATTTGAGCCTTTCCTGGGACAGCAGTATTAGATTCTGATGCACCATTGCAGGTTTACTGTATCCCTTGGACCTTCAAATCAACGATGAAACACAGAAATTGCATCGATATTGAATACAAAATGCAAAATGTCAACTTAATTTCAAGAGGAATAACTCTTCTAATAATTCGTGCTTTGAGCCTTTCCTGGGACAGAAGTATTAGATTCCGATGCACCATTGCAGGTTTACTGTATCCCTTGGACCTTCAAAGCAACGATGAAACACAGAAATTGCATCGATATTCAATACAAAAGGCAAAATTTCCACTTATTTACAAGAGTAATTCTTCTAATAGTTCGTGCTTTGAGCCTTTCCTGGGACAGCAGTATTAGATTCCGATGCACCATTGCAGGTTTACTGTATCCCTTGGACCTTCAAATCAACGATGAAACACAGAAATTGCATCGATATTGAATACAAAAGGCAAACTGTCCACTTGTTTACAAGAGGAGTTACTCTTATAATAGTTCGTGCTTTGAGACTTTCCTGGGACAGCAGTATTTGATTCCGATGCACCATTGCAGGTTTACTGTATCCCTTGGACCTGCAAATCAACGATGAAACACAGAAATTGCAACGATATTGAATACAAAAGGCAAAATGTCGACTTATTTACAAGAGGAGTAACTCTTCTATTAGTTCGTGCTTTGAGCCCTTCCTGGGAGAGCAGTATTAGATTCTGATGCACCGTTGCAGGTTTACTGTATCCCTTGCACCTTCAAATCAACGATGAAACACAGAAATGGCATCGATATTGAATACAAAAGGCAAAATGTCGACTTATTTACAAGACGAGTAACTCTTCTAATAGTTCGTGATTTTAGCCTGTCCTGGGACAGCAGTATTAGATTCCGATGCACCATTGCAGGTTCACTGTGTCGCTTGGACCTTCAAATCAACGATGAAACACAGAAATTGCATCGATATTGAATACAAAATTCAAAGTGTCGACTTATTTACAAGAGGAGTAACTCTTCTAATAGTTCGTGCTTTGAGCCTTTCCTGCGACAGCAGTATTAGATTCCGATGCACCATTGCAGGTTTACTGTACCCCTTGGACCTTCAAATCAACGATGAAACATAGAAATTGCATCGATATTGAATACAAAAGCCAAAATGTCGACTTATTTATAAAAGGAGTAACTCTTCTAATAGTTCGTGCTTTGAGCCTTTCCTGGGACAGCAGTATTAGATTCCGATGCACCATTGCAGGTTTACTGTTCCCTTGGACCTTCAAATCGACGATGAAACACAGAAATTGCATCGATATTGAATACAAAATGCAAAATGTCAACTTATATACAAGAGGAATAACTCTTCTAATAGTTCGTGCTTTGAGCCTTTCCTGGGACAGCAGTATTAGATTCCGATGCACCATTGCAGGTTTACTGTATCCCTTGGACCTTCAAAGCAACGATGAAACGCAGAAATTGCATCGATATTGAATACAAAAAAGCAAAATTTCCACTTATTTACAAGAGGAGTAACTCTACTAACAGTTCGTGAATTTAGCCTTTCCTGGGACAGCAGTATTAGATTCCCATGCACCATTGCAGGTTTACTGTATCCCTTGGACCTTCAAATCAACGATGAAACACAGAAATTGCATCGAAATTGGATACAAAAAGCAAAATGTCGTCTTATTTACAAGAGGAGTTACTCTTCTAATAGTTCGTGCTTTGAGCCTTTCCTGGGACAGCAGTATTAGATTCTGATGCACCGTTGCAGGTTTACTGTATCCCTTGCACCTTCAAATCAACGATGAAACACAGAAATGGCATCGATATTGAATACAAAAGGCAAAATGTCGACTTATTTACAAGACGAGTAACTCTTCTGATAGTTCGTGATTTTAGCCTGTCCTGGGACAGCAGTATTAGATTCCGATGCACCATTGCAGGTTCACTGTATCGCTTGGACCTTCAAATCAACGATGAAACACAGAAATTCCATCGATATTGAATACAAAAGGCAAAATGTCGACTTATTTACAAGAGGAGTAACTCTTCTAATAGTTCGTGCATTGAGCCTTTCCTGCGACAGCAGTATTAGATTCCGATGCACCATTGCAGGTTTACTGTATCCCTTGGACCTTCAAATCAACGATGAAACATAGAAATTGCATCGATATTGAATACAAAAGCCAAAATGTCGACTTATTTATAAAAGGAGTAACTCTTCTAATAGTTCGTGCTTTGAGCCTTTCCTGGGACAGCAGTATTAGATTCCGATGCACCATTGCAGGTTTACTGTATCCGTTGGACGTTCAAATCAACGATGAAACACAGAAATTGCATCGATATTGAATACAAAATGCAAAATGTCAACTTATATACAAGAGGAATAACTCTTCTAATAGTTCGTGCTTTGAGCCTTTCCTGGGACAGCAGTATTAGATTCCGATGCACCATTGCAGGTTTACTGTATCCCTTGGACCTTCAAAGCAACGATGAAACGCAGAAATTGCATCGATATTGAATATATAAAAGCAAAATTTCCACTTATTTAAAGAGGAGTAACTCTGCTAACAGTTCGTGATTTTAGCCTTTCCTGGGACAGCAGTATTAGATTCCGATGCACCATTGCAGGTTTACTGTATCCCTTGGACCTTCAAATCAACGATGAAACACAGAAATTGCATCGATATTGAATACAAAAGGCAAAGTGTCGACTTATTTATAAGAGGAGTAACTCTTCTAATAGTTCGTTCTTTGAGCCTTCCTGGGACAGCATTATTAGATTCCGATGCACCATTGCATGTTTACAGTATCCCTTGGACCTTCAAATGAACGATGAAACCCAAAAATTCCATCAATATTGAATACAAAAGGCAAAATGTCGACTTATTTACAAGAGGATTAACTCCTCTAATAGTTCGCGCTTTGAGCCTTTCCTGGGACAGCAGTATTAGAATCCGATGCACCATTACAGGTTTACTGTATCCCTTGGACCTTCAAATCAACGATGAAACACAGAAATTGCATCGATATTGAATACAAAAGGCAAAGTGTCGACTTATTTATAAGAGGAGTAACTCTTCTAATAGTTCGTTCTTTGAGCCTTCCTGGGACAGCATTATTAGATTCCGATGCACCATTGCATGTTTACAGTATCCCTTGGACCTTCAAATGAACGATGAAACCCAAAAATTGCATCAATATTGAATACAAAAGGCAAAATGTCGACTTATTTACAAGAGGATTAACTCCTCTAATAGTTCGCGCTTTGAGCCTTTCCTGGGACAGCAGTATTAGAATCCGATGCACCATTGCAGGTTTACTGTATCCCTTGGACCTTCAAAGCAACGATGAAACGCAGAAATTGCATCGATATTGAATACAAAAAAGCAAAATTTCCACTTATTTACAAGAGGAGTAACTCTACTAACAGTTCGTGATTTTAGCCTTTCCTGGGACAGCAGTATTAGATTACCATGCACCATTGCAGGTTTACTGTATCCCTTGGACCTTCAAATCAACGATGAAACACAGAAATTCCATCGATATTGAATACAAAAGGCAAAATGTCGACTAACTTACAAGAGGAGTAACTCTTCTAATAGGTCGTGCTTTGAGCCTTTCCTGGGACAGCAGTATTAGTTTCCCATGCACCATTGCAGGTTTACTGTATCCCTTGGACCTTCAAATCAACGATGAAACACAGAAATTGCATCGAAATTGGATACAAAAAGCAAAATGTCGTCTTATTTACAAGAGGAGTTACTCTTCTAATAGTTCGTGCTTGGAGCCTTTCCTGGGACAGCAGTATTAGATTCTGATGCACCGTTGCAGGTTTACTGTATCCCTTGCAGCTTCAAATCAACGATGAAACACAGAAATGGCATCGATATTGAATACAAAAGGCAAAATGTCGACTTATTTACAAGACGAGTAACTCTTCTAATAGTTCGTGATTTTAGCCTGTCCTGGGACAGCAGTATTAGATTCCGATGCACCATTGCAGGTTCACTGTATCGCTTGGACCTTCAAATCAACGATGAAACACAGAAATTCCATCGATATTGAATACAAAAGGCAAAAAGTCGACTTATTTACAAGAGGAGTAACTCTTCTAATAGTTCGTGCTTTGAGCCTTTCCTGCGACAGCAGTATTAGATTCCGATGCACCATTGCAGGTTTACTGTTCCCTTGGACCTTCAAATCAACGATGAAACACAGAAATTGCATCGATATTGAATACAAAATGCAAAATGTCAACTTATATACAAGAGGAATAACTCTTCTAATAGTTCGTGCTTTGAGCCTTTCCTGGGACAGCAGTATTAGATTCCGATGCACCATTGCAGGTTTACTGTATCCCTTGGACCTTCAAAGCAACGATGAAACGCAGAAATTGCATCGATATTGAATATATAAAAGCAAAATTTCCACTTATTTAAAGAGGAGTAACTCTACTAACAGTTCGTGATTTTAGCCTTTCCTGGGACAGCAGTATTAGATTCCCATGCACCATTGCAGGTTTACTGTATCCCTTGGACCTTCAAATCAACGATGAAACACAGAAATTGCATCGATATTGAATACAAAAGGCAAAGTGTCGACTTATTTATAAGAGGAGTAATTCTTCTAATAGTTCGTTCTTTGAGCCTTCCTGGGACAGCATTATTAGATTCCGATGCACCATTGCATGTTTACAGTATCCCTTGGACCTTCAAATGAACGATGAAACACAGAAATTGCATCGAAATTGGATACAAAAAGCAAAATGTCGTCTTATTTACAAGAGGAGTTACTCTTCTAATAGTTCGTGCTTTGAGCCTTTACTGGGACAGCAGTATTAGATTCCGATGCACCATTGCAGGTTTACTGTATCCCTTGGACCTTCAAATCAACGATGAAACACAGAAATTGCATCGATATTGAATACAAAAGGCAAAGTGTCGACTTATTTATAAGAGGAGTAACTCTTCTAATAGTTCGTCCTTTGAGCCTTCCTGGGACAGCATTATTAGATTCCGATGCACCATTGCATGTTTACAGTATCCCTTGGACCTTCAAATGAACGATGAAACCCAAAAATTGCATCAATATTGAATACAAAAGGCAAAATGTCGACTTATTTACAAGAGGATTAACTCCTCTAATAGTTCGCGCTTTGAGCCTTTCCTGGGACAGCAGTATTAGAATCCGATGCACCATTACAGGTTTACTGTATCCCTTGGACCTTCAAATCAACGATGAAACACAGAAATTGCATCGATATTGAATACAAAAGGCAAAGTGTCGACTTATTTATAAGAGGAGTAACTCTTCTAATAGTTCGTTCTTTGAGCCTTCCTGGGACAGCATTATTAGATTCCGATGCACCATTGCATGTTTACAGTATCCCTTGGACCTTCAAATGAACGATGAAACCCAAACATTGCATCAATATTGAATACAAAAGGCAAAATGTCGACTTATTTACAAGAGGATTAACTCCTCTAATAGTTCGCGCTTTGAGCTTTTCCTGGGACAGCAGTATTAGAATCCGATGCACCATTGCAGGTTTACTGTATCCCTTGGACCTTCAAAGCAACGATGAAACGCAGAAATTGCATCGATATTGAATACAAAAAAGCAAAATTTCCACTTATTTACAAGAGGAGTAACTCTACTAACAGTTCGTGATTTTAGCCTTTCCTGGGACAGCAGTATTAGATTACCATGCACCATTGCAGGTTTACTGTATCCCTTGGACCTTCAAATCAACGATGAAACACAGAAATTCCATCGATATTGAATACAAAAGGCAAAATTTCGACTAACTTATAAGAGGAGTAACTCTTCTAATAGGTCGTGCTTTGAGCCTTTCCTGGGACAGCAGTATTAGTTTCCCATGCACCATTGCAGGTTTACTGTATCCCTTGGACCTTCAAATCAACGATGAAACACAGAAATTGCATCGAAATTGGATACAAAAAGCAAAATATCGTCTTATTTGCAAGAGGAGTTACTCTTCTAATAGTTCGTGCTTTGAGCCTTTCCTGGGACAGCAGTATTAGATTCTGATGCACCGTTGCAGGTTTACTGTATCCCTTGCAGCTTCAAATCAACGATGAAACACAGAAATGGCATCGATATTGAATACAAAAGGCAAAATGTCGACTTATTTACAAGTCGAGTAACTCTTCTAATAGTTCGTGATTTTAGCCTGTCCTGGGACAGCAGTATTAGATTCCGATGCACCATTGCAGGTTCACTGTATCGCTTGGACCTTCAAATCAACGATGAAACACAGAAATTCCATCGATATTGAATACAAAAGGCAAAATGTCGACTTATTTACAAGAGGAGTAACTCTTCTAATAGTTCGTGCTTTGAGCCTTTCCTGCGACAGCAGTATTAGTTTCCGATGCACCATTGCAGGTTTACTGTATCCCTTGGACCTTCAAATCAACGATGAATCATAGAAATTGCATCGATATTGAATACAAAAGCCAAAATGTCGACTTATTTATAAAAGGAGTAACTCTTCTAATAGTTCGTGCTTTGAGCCTTTCCTGGGACAGCAGTATTAGATTCCGATGCACCATTGCAGGTTTACTGTTCCCTTGGACCTTCAAATCAACGATGAAACACAGAAATTGCATCGATATTGAATACAAAATGCAAAATGTCAACTTATATACAAGAGGAATAACTCTTCTAATAGTTCGTGCTTTGAGCCTTTCCTGGGACAGCAGTATTAGATTCCGATGCACCATTGCAGGTTTACTGTATCCCTTGGACCTTCAAAGCAACGATGAAACGCAGAAATTGCATCGATATTGAATACATAAAAGCAAAATTTCCACTTATTTAAAGAGGAGTAACTCTACTAACAGTTCGTGATTTTAGCCTTTCCTGGGACAGCAGTATTTGATTCCCATGCACCATTGCAGGTTTACTGTATCCCTTGGACCTTCAAATCAACGATGAAACACAGAAATTGCATCGATATTGAATACAAAAGGCAAAGTGTCGACTTATTTATAAGAGGAGTAACTCTTCTAATAGTTCGTTCTTTGAGCCTTCCTGGGACAGCATTATTAGATTCCGATGCACCATTGCATGTTTACAGTATCCCTTGGACCTTCAAATGAACGATGAAACACAGAAATTGCATCGAAATTGGATACAAAAAGCAAAATGTCGTCTTATTTACAAGAGGAGTTACTCTTCTAATAGTTCGTGCTTTGAGCCTTTCCTGGGACAGCAGTATTAGATTCCGATGCACCATTGCAGGTTTACTGTATCCCTTGGACCTTCAAATCAACGATGAAACACAGAAATTGCATCGATATTGAATACAAAAGGCAAAGTGTCGACTTATTTATAAGAGGAGTAACTCTTCTAATAGTTCGTTCTTTGAGCCTTCCTGGGACTGCATTATTAGATTCCGATGAACCATTGCATGTTTACAGTATCCCTTGGACCTTCAAATGAACGATGAAACCCAAAAATTGCATCAATATTGAATACAAAAGGCAAAATGTCGACTTATTTACAAGAGGATTAACTCCTCTAATAGTTCGCGCTTTGAGCCTTTCCTGGGACAGCAGTATTAGAATCCGATGCACCATTGCAGGTTTACTGTATCCCTTGGACCTTCAAATCAACGATGAAACACAGAAATTGCATCGATATTGAATACAAAAGGCAAAATTTCCACTTATTTACAAGAGTAATTCTTCTAATAGTTCGTGCTTTTAGCCTTCCCTGGGACAGCAGTATTAGATTCCGATGCACCATTGCAGGTTTACTGTATCCCTTTGACCTTCAAAGCAACGATGAAACACAGAAATTGCATCGATATTGAATACAAAAGGCAAAATTTCCACTTATTTACAAGAGTAATTCTTCTAATAGTTCGTGCTTTTAGCCTTTACAGGGACAGCAGTATTAGATTCCGATGCACCATTGCAGGTTTACTGTATCCCTTGGACCTTCAAATCGACGATGAAACACAGATATTGCATCGATATTGAATACAAAATGCAAACTGTCCACTTATTTACAAGAGGAGTAACTCTTATAATAGTTCGTGCTCTGAGCCTTTCCTGGGACAGCAGTGTTAGATTCCGATGCACGACTGCAGGTTCACTGTATCCCTTGGACCTTCAAATCAACGATGAAACAAAGAAAATGCATCGATATTGAATACGAAAGGCAAAATGTCTACTTATTTATAAGAAGCGTAACTCTTTTAACAGTTCGTGCTTTGAGCCTTTCCTGGGACAGCAGTATTTGATTCCGATGCACTGTTGCAGGGATACGGTATCCCTTGGACCTTCAAATCAACGATGAAACACAGAAATCGCATCGATAGTGAATACAAAAGACAAAATGTCGACTTATTTACAAGAGGAGTTACACTTCTAATAGTTCGTGATTTTAGCCTGTCCTGGGACAGCAGTATTAGATTCCGATGCACCATTGCAGGTTTACTGTATCCCTTGCACCTTCAAATGAACGATGAAACACAGAAATTGTATCCATATTGAATACAAAAGGCAAAATGTCGACTTATTTACAAGAAGATTAACTCTTCTAATAGTTGGCGTTTTTGAGCCTTTCCTGGGACAGCAGTATTAGATTCCGATGCACCATTGAAGGTTTACTGTATCCCTTGAACCTTCAAATCAACGATGAAACACAGATATTGCATCGATATTGAATACAAAAGGCAAAATATCAACTTATTTATAAGAGCAGTAACTCTTCTAATAGTTCGTGCTTTGAGCCTTTTCTGGGACAGCAATATTGGATTCCGATGCACCATTGCAGGTTTACTGTATCCCTTGGACCTTCAAATCAACGATGAAACATAGAAATTGCATCGAAATTAGATACAAAAAGCAAAATGTCGTCTTATTTACAAGAGGAGTTACTCTTCTAATAGTTCGTACTTTGAGCATTTCCTGGGACAGCAGTATTAGATTCCGATGCACCATTGCAGGTTAACTGTATCCCTTGGACCTTCAAATCAACGATGAAACACAGAAATTGCATCGATATTGAATACAAAAGGCAAAGTGTCGACTTATTTATAAGAGGAGTAACTCTTCTAATAGTTCGTTCTTTGAGCCTTCCTGGGACAGCATTATTAGATTCCGATGCACCATTGCATGTTTACAGTATCCCTTGCACCTTCAAATGAACGATGAAACCCAAAAATTGCATCAATATTGAATACAAAAGGCAAAATGTCGACTTATTTACAAGAGGATTAACTCCTCTAATAGTTCGCGCTTTGAGCCTTTCCTGGGACAGCAGTATTAGAATCCGATGCACCATTGCAGGTTTACTGTATCCCTTGGACCTTCAAATCAACGATGAAACACAGAAATTGCATCGATATTGAATACAAAAGGCAAAATGTCCACTTATTTATAAGAGGAGTAACTCTTCTAATAGTTCGTGATTTGAGCCTTCCCTGGGACAGCAGTATTAGATTCCGATGCACCATTGCAGGTTTAATGTATCCCTTGGACCTTCAAATCAACGATGAAACACAGAAATTGCATCGATATTGAATACAAAATGCAAAATGTCAACTTAATTTCAAGAGGAATAACTCTTCTAATAATTCGTGCTTTGAGCCTTTCCTGGGACAGCAGTATTAGATTCCGATGCACCATTGCAGGTTTACTGTATCCCTTTGACCTTCAAAGCAACGATGAAACACAGAAATTGCATCGATATTGAATACAAAAGGCAAAATTTCCACTTATTTACAAGAGTAATTCTTCTAATAGTTCATGCTTTTAGCCTTTACAGGGACAGCAGTATTAGATTCCGATGCACCATTGCAGGTTTACTGTATCCCTTGGACCTTCAAATCAACGATGAAACACAGAAATTGCATCGATATTGAATACAAAATGCAAACTGTCCACTTATTTACAAGAAGAGTAACTCTTATAATAGTTCGTGCTCTGAGCCTTTCCTGGGACAGCAGTGTTAGATTCCGATGCACGACTGCAGGTTCACTGTATCCCTTGGACCATCAAATCAACGATGAAACAAAGAAAATGCATCGATATTGAATACAAAAGGCAAAATATCTACTTATTTATAAGAAGAGTAACTCTTTTAACAGTTCGTGCTTTGAGCCTTTCCTGGGACAGCAGTATTTGATTCCGATGCACTGTTGCAGGGATACGGTATCCCTTGGACCTTCAAATCAACGATGAAACACAGAAATTGCATCGATAGTGAATACAAAAGACAAAATGTCGACTTATTTACAAGAGGAGTTACACTTCTAATAGTTCGTGATTTTAGCCTTTCCAGGGACAGCAGTATTAGATTCCGATGCACCATTGCAGGTTTACTGTATCCCTTGCACCTTCAAATGAACGATGAAACACAGAAATTGTATCCATATTGAATACAAAAGGCAAAATGTCGACTTATTTAGAAGAAGATTAACTCTTCTAATAGTTGGCGCTTTGAGCCTTTCCTGGGACAGCAGTATTAGATTCCGATGCACCATTGAAGGTTTACTGTATCCCTTGGACCTTCAAATCAACGATGAAACACAGATATTGCATCGATATTGAATACAAAAGTCAAAATATCGACTTATTTATAAGAGCAGTAACTCTTCTAATAGTTCGTGCTTTGAGCCTTTTCTGGGACAGCAATATTGGATTCCGATGCACCATTGCAGGTTTACTGTATCCCTTGGACCTTCAAATCAACGATGAAACATAGAAATTGCATCGATATTGAATACAAAAGGCAAAATGTCGACTTATTTATAAGAGGAGGAACTCTTCTAATAGTTCGTGATTTTAGCCTTTCCAGGGACAGCAGTATTAGATTCCGATGCGCCATTGCAGGTTTACTGTATCCCTTGCACCTTCAAATGAACGATGAAACACAGAAATTGCATCCATATTGAATACAAAAGGCACAATGTCGACTTATTTACAAGATGATTAACTCTTCTAATAGTTGGCGCTTTGAGCCTTTCCTGGGACAGCAGTATTAGATTCCGATGCACCATTGAAGGTTTACTGTATCCCTTGGACCTTCCAATCAACGATGAATCACAGATATTGCATCGATATTGAATACAAAAGGCAAAATATCGACTTATTAATAAGAGCAGTAACTCTTCTAATAGTTCGTGCTTTGAGCCTTTCCTGGGACAGCAGTATTAGATTCCGATGCTCCATTGAAGGTTTACTGTATCCATTGGACCTTCAAATCAACGATGAAACACAGAAATTGCATCGATATTGAATACAAAATGCAAAATGTCAACTTAATTACAAGAGGAGTAACTCTTCTAATAGTTCGTGCTTTGAGCCTTTCCTGGGATAGCAGTATTAGATTCCGATGCACCATTGCAGGTTTACTGTATCCCTTGGACCTTCAAATCAACGATGAAACACAGAAATTGCATCGATATTGAATACAAAAAGCAATATGTCAACTTAATTACAATGGGAGTAACTCTTCTAATAGTCCGTGCTTTGAGCCTTTCCTGCGACAGCAGTATTAGATTCCGATGCACCATTGCAGGTTTACTGTATCCCTTGGACGTTCAAATCAACGATGAAACACAGAAATTGCATCGATATTGAATACAAAAGTCAAAATGTCGACTTATTTACAAAAGGAGTAACGCTTCTAATAGTTCGTGCTTTGAGCCTTTTCTGGGACAGCAGTATTAGAATCCGATGCACCATTGCAGGTTTACTGTATCCCTTGGACCTTCAAATCAACGATGAAACACAGAAATTGCATCAATATTGAATACAAAATGCAAAATGTCGACTTATTTACAAGAGGAGTAACCTTTCCAATAGTTCGTGCTTTGAGACTTCCCTGGGACAGCAGTATTAGATTTCGATGCACCATTGCAAGGTTTACTGTATCCCTTGGACCTTCAAATCAACGATGAAACGCAGAAATTGCATCGATATTGAATACAAATGGCAAAATTTCGACTTATTTACAAGAGGAGTAACTCTTCTAATAGTTCGTGCTTTGAGCCTTTCCTGAGACAGCAGTATTAGATTCCGATGCACCATTGCAGGTTTACTGTATCCCTTGGACCTTCAAATCAACGATGAAACACAGAAATTGCATCGATATTGAATACAAAATGCAAAATGTCAACTTAATTACAAGAAGAGTAACTCTTCTAATAGTTCGTGCTTTGAGCCTTTCCTGGGACAGCAGTATTAGATTCCGATGCACCATTGCAGGTTTACTGTATCTTTTGGACCTTCAAATCAACGATGAAACACAGAAGTTGCATCGATATTTAATACAAAACGCAAAATGTCAACTTAATTACAATAGGAGTAACTCTTCTAATAGTCCGTGATTTGAGGCTTTCCTGGGACAGCAGTATTAGATTCCGATGCACCATTGCAGATTTACTGTATCCGTTGGACGTTCAAATCAACGATGAAACACAGAAATTGCATCGATATTGAATACAAAAGTCAAAATGTCGACTTATTATAAGAGGAGTAACTCTTCTAATAGTTCGTGCTTTGAGCCTTTCCTGGGACAGCAGTATTAGATTCCGTTTCACCATTGCAGGTTTACTGTATCCCTTGGACCTTCAAATTAACGATGAAACATAGAGATTGCATCGATATTGAATACAAAAGTAAAAATGTCGACTTATTTATAAGAGGAGTAACTCTTCTAATAGTTCGTGCTTTGAGCATTTCCTGGGACAGCAGTATTAGATACCGATGCACCATTGCAGTTTTACTGTATCCCTTGCACCTTCAAATGAACGATGAAACACAGAAATTGCATCGATATTGAATACAAAAGGCAAAATGTCGACTTATTTACAAGAGGAGTAACTCTTCTAATAGTTCGTGCTTTTAGCCTTTCCAGGGACAGCAGTATTAGATTCCGATGCACCTTTGCAGGTTTACTGTATCCCTTGGACCTTCAAATCAACGATGAAACACAGAAATTGCATCGATATTGAATACAAAAGGCAAAATGTCGACTTATTTACAAGAGGAGTAACTCTTCTAATAGTTCGCGCTTTGAGCCTTTCCTGGGACAGCAGTATTAGATTCCGATGCACCATTGCATGGTTTACTGTATCCCTTGGACCTTCAAATGAACGATGAAACACAGATTGCATCGATATTGAATACAAATGGCAAAATGTCGACTTATTTACAAGAGGAGTAACTCTTCTAATAGTTCGCGCATTGAGCCTCTCCTGGGACAGCAGTATTAGATTCCGATGCAGCATTGAGAGTTTACTGTATCCCTCGGACCTTCAAATCAACGATGAAACACAGAAACTGCATCGATATTGAATACAAAAGCCAAACGGTCGACTTATTTACAAGAGGAGTAACTCTTCTAATAGTTCGTGTTTTGAGCCTTTTCTGGGACAGCAGTATTAGATTCCCATGCACCATTGCAGGTTTACTGTATCCCTTGGACCTTCAAATCAACGATGAAACACAGAAATTGCATCGATATTGAATACAAAACGCAAAATGCCGACTTACATATAAGAGGAGTAACTCATCTAATAGTTCGTGCTTTGAGCCTTTCCTGGGACAGCAGTATTAGAATCCGATGCACCATTGCAGGTTTACTGTATCGCTTGGTCCTTCAAATCAACGATGAAACACCGAAATTGCATCGATATTGAATACAAAATGCAAAATGTTAACTTATTTACAAGATGCGTAACTCTTCTAATAGTTCGTGCTTTGAGCCTTTCTTGGGACAGCAGTATTAGATTCCGATGCACCATAGCTTGTTTACTGTATCCCTTGGACCTTCAAATCAACGATGAAACACAGAAATTGCATCGATATTGAATACAAAATGCAAAATGTCGACTTATTTAGAAGAGGAGTAACTCTTCTAAAAGTTCGTGCTTTTAGCCTTTACAGGGATAGCAGTATTAGATTCCGATGCACCATTGCAGGTAACTGTATCCCTTGGACCTTCAAATCAACGATGAAACACAGAAATTGCATCGAAATTGGATACAAAAAGCAAAATGTCGTCTTATTTGCAAGAGGAGTTACTCTTCTAATAGTTAGTGCTTTGAGCCTTTCCTGGGACAGCAGTATTAGATTCCGATGCACCATTGCAAGGTTTACTGTATCCCTTGGACCTTCAAATCAACGATGAAACACAGAAATTGCATCGATATTGAATACAAAATGCAAAATATCAACTTAATTACAAGAAGAGTAACTCTTCTAATAGTTCGTGCTTTGAGCCTTTCCAGGGACAGCAGTATTAGATTCCGATGCACCATTGCAGGTTAACTGTATCTTTTGGACCTTCAAATCAACGATGAAACACAGAAGTTGCATCGATATTGAATACAAAACGCAAAATGTCAACTTAATTACAATAGTAGTAACTCTTCTAATAGTCCGTGCTTTGAGCCTTTGCTGGGACAGCTGTATTAGATTCCGATGCACCATTGCAGGTTTACTGTATCCGTTGGACGTTCAAATCAACGATGAAACACAGAAATTGCATCGATACTGAATACAAAAGTCAAAATGTCGACTTATTTACAAGAGGAGTAACTCTTCTAATAGTTCGCGTTTTGAGCCTTTTCTGGGACAGCAGTATTAGATTCCGATGCACCATTGCAGGTTTACTGTATCCCTCGGACCTTCAAATCAACGATGAAACACAGAAATTGCATCAATATTGAATACAAAATGCAAAATGTCGACTTATTTACAAGAGGAGTAACCTTTCTAATAGTTCGTGCTTTTAGCCTTTCCTGGGACAGCAGTATTAGATTTCGATGCACCATTGCAAGGTTTACTGTATCCCTTGGACCTTCAAATCAAAGATGAAACACAGAAATTGCATCGATATTGAATACAAAAGGCAAAATGTCGACTTATTTACAAGAGGAGTAACTCTTCTAATAGTTCTTGCTTTGAGCCTTTCCTGGGACAGCATTATTAGATTCCGTTTCACCATTGCAGGTTTACTGTATCCCTTGGACCTTCAAATTAACGATGAAACATAGAAATTGCATCGATATTGAATACAAAAGTAAAAATGTCGACTTATTTATAAGAGGAGTAACTCTTCTAATAGTTCGTGCTTTGAGCCTTTCCTGGGACAGCAGTATTAGATACCGATGCACCATAGCAGTTTTACTGTATCCCTTGCACCTTCAAATGATCGATGAAACACAGAAATTGCATCGATATTGAATACAAAAGGCAAAATGTCGACTTATTTACAAGAGGAGTAACTCTTCTAATAGTTCGTCCTTTTAGCCTTTCCTGGGACAGCAGTATTAGATTCCGATGCACCTTTGCAGGTTTACTGTATCCCTTGGACCTTCAAATCAACGATGAAACACAGAAATTGCATTGATATTGAATACAAAAGGCAAAATGTCGACTTATTTACAAGAGGAGTAACTCTTCTAATAGTTCGCGCTTTGAGCCTTTCCTGGGACAGCAGTATTAGATTCCGATGCACCATTGCAATGTTTACTGTATCCCTTGGACCTTCAAATGAGCGATGAAACACAGATTGCATCGATATTGAATACAAATGGCAAAATGTCGACTTATTTACAAGAGGAGTAACTCTTCTCATAGTTCGCGCATTTAGCCTCTCCTGGGACAGCAGTATTAGATTCCGATGCAGCATTGAGGGTTTACTGTATCCCTCGGACCTTCAAATCAACGATGAAACACAGAAATTGCACCGAAATTGAATACAAAAGCCAAACGGTCGACTTATTTACAAGAGGAGTAGCTCTTCTAATAGTTCGTGTTTTGAGCCTTTTCTGGGACAGCAGTATTAGATTCCCGTGCACCATTGCAGGTTTACTGTATCCCTTGGACCTTCAAATCAACGATGAAACACGGAAATTGCATCGATATTGAATACAAAACGCAAAATGCCGACTTACATATAAGAGGAGCAACTCATCTAATACTTCGTGCTTTGAGCCTTTCCTGGGACAGCAGTATTAGAATCCGATGCACCATTGCAGGTTTACTGTATCCCTTGGTCCTTCAAATCAACGATGAAACATCGAAATTGCATCGATATCGAATACAAAATGCAAAATGTTGACTTATTTGCAAGATGCGTAACTCTTCTAATAGTTCGTGCTTTGAGCCTTTCTTGGGACAGCAGTATTAGATTCCGATGCACCATAGCTTGTTTACTGTATCCCTTGGACCTTCAAATCAACGATGAAACACAGAAATTGCATCGATATTGAATACAAAAGGCAAAATGTCGACTAATTTATAAGAGGAGTAACTCTTCTAATAGTTCGTGCTTTTAGCCTTTACAGGGACCGCAGTATTAGATTCCGATGCACCATTGCAGGTAACTGTATACCTTGGACCTTCAAATCAACGATGAAACACAGCAATTGCATCGAAATTGGATACAAAAAGCAAAATGTCGTCTTATTTGCAAGAGGAGTTACTCTTCTAATAGTTCGTGCTTTGAGCCTTTCCTGGGACAGCAGTATTAGATTCCGATTCACCATTGCAGGTTTACTGTATCCCTTGGACCTTCAAATCAACGATGAAACACAGAAATTGCAACGATATTGAATACAAAAGGCAAAATATCGACTTATTTACAAGAGGAGTAACTCTTCTATTAGTTCGTGCTTTGAGCCTTTCCTGGGACAGCAGTATTAGATTCCGATGCACCGTTGCAGGTTTACTGTATCCCTTGGACCTTCAAATCAACGATGAAACACAGAAATTGCATCAATATTGAATACAAAATGCAAAATGTCGACTTATTTACAAGAGGAGTAACCTTTCCAATAGTTCGTGTTTTGAGCCTTTCCTGGGACAGCAGTATTAGATTTCGATGCACCATTGCAAGGTTTACTGTATCCCTTGGACCTTCAAATCAACGATGAAACACAGAAATTGCATCGATATTGAATACAAAAGGCAAAATATCAACTTATTTACAAGAGGAGTAACTCTTCTATTAGTTCGTGCTTTGAGCCTTTCCTGGGACAGCAGTATTAGATTCCGATGCACCGTTGCAGGTTTACTGTATCCCTTGGACCTTCAAATCAACGATGAAACACAGAAATTGCATCGATATTGAATACAAAATGAAAAATGTCGACTTATTTATAAGAGGAGTAACTCTTCTAATCGTTGGCGCTTTGCGCCTTTCCTGGGACAGCAGTATTAGATTCCGATGCACCATTGAAGGATTACTGTATCCCTTGGACCTTCAAATCAACGATGAAACACAGAAATTGCATCGATATTGAATACAAAAGGCAAAATATCAACTTATTTATAAGAGCAGTAACTTTTCTAACAGTTCGTGCTTTGAGCCTTTCCTGGGACAGCAGTATTAGATTCCGATGCACCATTGCAGGTTTACTGTATCCCTTGGACCTTCAAATCAACGATGAAACACAGAAATTGCATCGATATTGAATACAAAATGCAAAATGTCAACTTAATTACCAGAGGAGTAACTCTTCTAATAGTTCGTTTTTTGAGCCTTTCCTGGGACAGCAGTATTAGATTCCGATGCACCATTGCAGGTATACTGTATCTTTTGGACCTTCAAATCGACGATGAAACACAGAAGTTGCATCGATATTGAATACAAAACGCAAAATGTCAACTTAATTACAATAGGAGTAACTCTTCTAATAGTCCGTGTTTGAGCCTTTCCTGGGACAGCAGTATTAGATTCCGATGCACCATTGCAGGTTTACTGTATCCCTCGGACCTTCAAATCAACGATGAAACACAGAAATTGCATCGATATTGAATACAAAATGCAAATGTCGACTTATTTACAAGAGGAGTAACCTTTCTAATAGTTCGTGCTTTGAGCCTTTCCTGGGACAGCAGTATTAGATTTCGATGCACCATTGCAAGGTTTACTGTATCCCTTGGACCTTCAAATCAACGATGAAACACAGAAATTGCATCGATATCGAATACAAAAGGCAAAATGTCGACTTATTTACAAGAGGAGTAACTCTTCTAATAGTTCGTGCTTTGAGCCGTTCCTGGGACAGCAGTATTAGATTCCGTTTCACCATTGCAGGTTTACTGTATCCCTTGGACCTTCAAATTAACGATGAAACATAGAAATTGCATCGATATTGAATACAAAAGTAAAAATGTCGACTTATTTATAAGAGGAGTAACTCTTCTAATAGTTCGTGCTTTGAGCCTTTCCTGGGACAGCAGTATTAGATACCGATGCACCATAGCAGTTTTACTGTATCCCTTGCACCTTCAAATGAACGATGAAACACAGAAATTGCATCGATATTGAATACAAAAGGCAAAATGTCGACTTATTTACAAGAGGAGTAACTCTTCTAATAGTTCGCGCTTTGAGCCTTTCCTGGGACAGCAGTATTAGATTCCGATGCACCATTGCAATGTTTACTGTATCCCTTGGACGTTCAAATGAACGATGAAACACAGATTGCATCGATATTGAATACAAATGGCAAAATGTCGACTTATTTACAAGAGGAGTAACTCTTCTAATAGTTCGCGCATTTAGCCTCTCCTGGGACAGCAGTATTAGATTCCGATGCAGCATTGAGGGTTTACTGTATCCCTCGGACCTTCAAATCAACAATGAAACACAGAAATTGCATCGATATTGAATACAAAAGCCAAACGGTCGACTTATTTACAAGAGGAGTAGCTCTTCTAATAGTTCGTGTTTTGAGCCTTTTCTGGGACAGCAGTATTAGATTCCGATGCACCATTGCAATGTTTACTGTATCCCTTGGACCTTCAAATCAACGATGAAACACAGAAATTGCATCGATATTGAATACAAAACGCAAAATGCCGACTTACATATAAGAGGAGTAACTCATCTAATACTTCGTGCTTTGAGCCTTTCCTGGGACAGCAGTATTAGAATCCGATGCACCATTGCAGGTTTACTGTATCCATTGGTCCTTCAAATCAACGATGAAACACCGAAATTGCATCGATATTGAATACAAAATGCAAAATGTTGACTTATTTGCAAGATGCGTAACTCTTCTAATAGTTCGTGCTTTTAGCCTTTACAGGGACAGCAGTATTAGATTCCGATGCACCATTGCAGGTAACTGTATCCCTTGGACCTTCAAATCAACGATGAAACACAGAAATTGCATCGAAATTGGATACAAAAAGCAAAATGTCGTCTTATTTGCAAGAGGAGTTACTCTTGTAATAGTTCGTGCTTTGAGCCTTTCCTGGGACAGCAGTATTAGATTCCGATTTACCATTGCAGGTTTATTGTATCCCTTGGACCTTCAAATCAACGATGAAACACAGAAATTGCAACGATATTGAATACAAAAGGCAAAATGTCGACTTATTTACAAGAGGAGTAACTCTTCTATTAGTTCGTGCTTTGAGCCTTTCCTGGGACAGCAGTATTAGATTCCGATGCACTGTTGCAGGTTTACTGTATCCCTTGGACCTTCAAATCAACGATGAAACACAGAAATTGCATCGATATTGAATACAAAAGGCAAAATGTCGACTTATTTACAAGAGGAGTAACTCTTCTAATAGTTCGTGCTTTTAGCCTTTCCTGGGACAGCAGTATTAGATTCCGATGCACCTTTGCAGGTTTACTGTAACCCTTGGACCTTCAAATCAACGATGAAACACAGAAATTGATTCGATATTGAATACAAAAGGCAAAATGTCGACTTATTTACAAGAGGAGTAACTCTTCTAATAGTTCGCGCTTTGAGGCCTTTCCTGGGACAGCAGTATTAGATTCCGATGCACCATTGCAAGGTTTACTGTATCCCTTGGACCTTCAAATGAACGATGAAACACAGATTGCATCGATATTGAATACAAATTGCAAAATGTCGACTTATTTACAAGAGGAGTAACTCTTCTAATAGTTCGCGCATTGAGCCTCTCCTGGGACAGCAGTATTAGATTCCGATGCAGCATTGAGGGTTTACAGTACCCCTCGGACCTTCAAATCAACGATGAAACACAGAAATTGCATCGATATCGAATACAAAAGCCAAACGGTCGACTTATTTAGAAGAGGAGTAACTCTTCTAATAGTTCGTGTTTTGAGCCTTTTCTGGGACAGCAGTATTAGATTCCCATGCACCATTGCAGGTTTACTGTATCCCTTGGACCTTCAAATCAACGATGAAACACAGAAATTGCATCGATATTGAATACAAAACGCAAAATGCCGACTTACATAAAAGAGGAGTAACTCATCTAATACTTCGTGCTTTGAGCCTTTCCTGGGACAGCAGTATTAGAATCCGATGCACCATTGCAGGTTTACTGTATCCCTTGGTCCTTCAAATCAACGATGAAACACCGAAATTGCATCGATATTGAATACAAAATGCAAAATGTTGACTTATTTACAAGATGCGTAACTCTTCTAATAGTTCGTGCTTTGAGCCTTTCTTGGGACAGCAGTATTAGATTCCGATGCACCATAGCTTGTTTACTGTATCCCTTGGACCTTCAAATCAACGATGAAACACAGAAATTGCATCGATATTGAATACAAAAGGCAAAATGTCGACTTATTTATAAGAGGAGTAACTCTTCTAATAGTTCGTGATTTTAGCCTTTACAGGGACAGCAGTATTAGATTCCGATGCACCATTGCAGGTAACTGTATCCCTTGGACCTTCAAATCAACGATGAAACACAGAAATTGCATCGAAATTGGATACAAAAAGCAAAATGTCGTCTTATTTGCAAGAGGAGTTACTCTTCTAATAGTTCGTGCTTTGATGCTTTCCTGGGACAGCAGTATTAGATTCCGATTCACCATTGCAGGTTTACTGTATCCCTTGGACCTTCAAATCAACGATGAAACACAGAAATTGCAACGATATTGTATACAAAAGGCAAAATGTCGACTTATTTACAAGAGGAGTAACTCTTCTATTAGTTCGTGCTTTGAGCCTTTCCTGGGACAGCAGTATTAGATTCCGATGCACCGTTGCAGGTTTACTGTATCCCTTGGACCTTCAAATCAACGATGAAACACAGAAATTGCATCGATATTGAATACAAAAGGCAAAATGTCGACTTATTTACAAGACGAGTAACTCTTCTAATAGTTCGTGCTTTTTGTCTTTCCTGGGACAGCAGTATTAGATTCCGATGCACCATTGCAGGTTCACTGTATCCCTTGGACCTTCAAATCAACGATGAAACACAGAAATTGAATCGATATTGAATACAAAAGGCAAAATGTCGACTTAATTACAAGAGGAATAACTCTTCTAATAATTCGTGCTTTGAGCCTTCACAGGAACAGCAGTATTAGATTCCGATGCACCATTGCAGGTAACTGTATCCCTTGGACCTTCAAATCAACGATGAAACACTGAAATTGCATCGAAATTGGGTACAAAAAGCAAAATGTCGTCGTATTTACAAGAGGAGTTACTCTTCTAATAGTTCGTGCTTTTAGCCTTTCCTGGGACAGCAGTATTAGATTCCGATGCACCATTGCAGGTTTACTGTATCCCTTGGACCTTCAAATCAACGATGAAACACAGAAATTGCATCGATATTGAATACAAAAGGCAAACTGTCCACTTATTTACAAGAGGAGTAACTCTTCTAATAGTTCGTGCTTTGAGCCTTTCCTGGGACAGCAGTGTTTGATTCCGATGCACGACTGCAGGTTCACTGTATCCCTTGGACCTTCAAATCAACGATGAAACATAGAAAATGCATCGATATTGAATACAAAAGGCAAAATGTCTACTTATTTATAAGAAGAGTAACTCTTTTAACAGTTCGTGCCTTGAGCCTTTCCTGGGACAGCAGTATTCGATTCCGATTCACTGTTGCAGGTTTACGGTATCCCTTGGACCTTCAAATCAACGATGAAACACAGAAATTGCATCGATATTGAATACAAAAGGCAAAATGTCGACTTATTTACAAGAGGAGTAACTCTTCTAATAGTTCGTGCTTTGAGCCTTTCCTGGGACAGCAATATTGGATTCCGATGCACCATTGCAGGTTTACTGTATCCCTTGGACCTTCAAATCAACGATGAAACACAGAAATTGCATCAAAATTGAATACAAAATGCAAAATTTCGACTTATTTACAAGAGGAGTAACTCTTCTAATAGTTCGTGCTTTGAGCCATTCCTGGGACAGCAGTGTTAGATTCCGATGCACGACTGCAGGTTTACTGTATCCCTTGGACCTTCAAATCAACGATGAAACACAGAAATTGCATCGATATTGAATACAAAAGGCAAACTGTCCACTTATTTACAAGAGGAGTAACTCTTCTAATAGTTCGTGCTTTGAGCCTTTCCTGGGACAGCAGTGTTAGATTCCGATGCACCATTGCAAGGTTTACTGTATCCCTTGGACCTTCAAATCAACGATGAAACACAGAAATTGCATCAATATTGAATACAAAATGCAAAATGTCGACTTATTTACAAGAGGAGTAATCTTTCTAATAGTTCGTGCTTTGAGCCTTTCCTGGGACAGCAGTATTAGATTTCGATGCACCATTGCAAGGTTTACTGTATCCCTTGGACCTTCAAATCAACGATGAAACACAGAAATTGCATCGATATTGAATACAAAAGGCAAAATGTCGACTTATTTACAAGAGGAGTAACTCTTCTAATAGTTCGTGCTTTGAGCCTTTCCTGGGACAGCAGTATTAGATTCCGTTTCACCATTGCAGGTTTACTGTATCCCTTGGACCTTCAAATCAACGATGAAACACAGAAATTGCATTGATATTGAATACAAAAGGCAAAATGTCGACTTATTTACAAGAGGAGTAACCCTTCAAATAGTTCGCGCTTTGAGCCTTTCCTGGGACAGCAGTATTAGATTCCGATGCACCATTGCAAGGTTTACTGCATCCCTTGGACCTTCAAATGAACGATGAAACACAGATTGCATCGATATTGAATACAAATGACAAAATGTCGACTTATTTACAAGAGGAGTAACTCTTCTAATAGTTCGCGCATTGAGCCTCTCCTGGGACAGCAGTATTAGATTCCGATGCAGCATTGAGGGTTTACTGTATCCCTCGGACCTTCAAATCAACGATGAAACACAGAAATTGCATCGATATTGAATACAAAAGCCAAACGGTCGACTTATTTACAAGAGGAGTAACTCTTCTAATAGTTCGTGTTTTGAGCCTTTTCTGGGACAGCAGTATTAGATTCCCGTGCACCATTGCATGTTTACTGTATCCCTTGGACCTTCAAATCAACGATGAAACACAGAAATTGCATCGATATTGAATACAAAACGCAAAATGCCGACTTACATATAAGAGGAGTAACTCATCTAATAGTTCGTGCTTTTAGCCTTTACAGGGACAGCAGTATGAGATTCCGATGCATCATTGCAGGTAACTGTATCCCTTGGACCTTCAAATCAACGATGAAACACCGAAATTGCATCGATATTGAATACAAAATGCAAAATGTTGACTTATTTACAAGATGCGTAACTCTTCTAATAGTTCGTGCTTTGAGCCTTTCTTGGGACAGCAGTATTAGATTCCGTTGCACCATAGCTTGTTTACTGTATCCCTTGGACCTTCAAATCAACGATGAAACACAGAAATTGCATCGATATTGAATACAAAAGGCAAAATGACGACTTATTTATAAGAGGAGTAACTCTTCTAATAGTTCGTGCTTTTAGCCTTTACAGGGACAGCAGTATGAGATTCCGATGCACCATTGCAGGTAACTGTATCCCTTGGACCTTCAAATCAACGATGAAACACAGAAATTGCATCGAAATTGGATACAAAAAGCAAAATGTCGTCTTATTTGCAAGAGGAGTTACTCTTCTAATAGTTCGTGCTTTGAGCCTTTCCTGGGACAGCAGTATTAGATTCCGATTCACCATTGCAGGTTTACTGGATCCCTTGGATCTTCAAATCAACGATGAAACACAGAAATTGCAACGATATTGAATACAAAAGGCAAAATGTCGACTTATTTACAAGAGGAGTAACTCTTCTATTAGTTCGTGCTTTGAGCCTTTTTTGGGACAGCAATGTTAGATTCCGATGCACCGTTGCAGGTTTACTGTATCCCTTGGACCTTCAAATCAACGATGAAACACAGATATTGCATCAATATTGAATACAAAATGCAAAATGTCGACTTACTTACAAGAGGTGTAACCTTTCCAATAGTTCGTGCTTTGAGCCTTTCCTGGGACAGCAGTATTAGATTTCGATGCACCATTGCAAGGTTTACTGTATCCCTTGGACCTTCAAATCAACGATGAAACGCAGAAATTGCATCGATATTGAATACAAATGGCAAAATTTCGACTAATTTACAAGAGGAGTAACTCTTCTAATAGTTCGTGCTTTGAGCCTTTCCTGAGACAGCAGTATTAGATTCCGATTCACCATTGCAGGTTTACTGTATTCCTTGGACCTTCAAATTAACGATGAAACATAGAAATTGCATCGATATTGAATACAAAATGAAAAATGTCGACTTATTTGTAAGAGGAGTAACTCTTCTAATCGTTGGCGCTTTGCGCCTTTCCTGGGACAGCAGTATTAGATTCCGATGCACCATTGCAGGTTTACTGTATCCCTTGGACCTTCAAATCAATGATGAAACACAGAAATTGCATCGATATTGAATACAAAATGCAAAATGTCAACTTAATTACAAGAAGAGTAACTCTTCTAATAGTTCGTGCTTTGATCCTTTCCTGGGACAGCAGTATTAGATTCCGATGCACCATTGCAGGTTTACTGTATCTTTTGGACCTACAAATCAACGATGAAACACAGAAGTTGCATCGATATTGAATACAAAACGCAAAATGTCAACTTAATTACAATAGGAGTAACTCTTCTAATAGTCCGTGCTTTGAGCCTTCCCTGGGACAGCAGTATTAGATTCCGATGCACCATTGCAGATTTACTGTATCCGTTGGACGTTCAAATCAACGATGAAACACAGAAATTGCATCGATATTGAATACAAAAGTCAAAATGTCGACTTATTTACAAGAAGAGTAACTCTTCTAATAGTTCGCGTTTTGAGACTTTTCTGGGACAGCAGTATTAGATTCCGATGCACCATTGCAGGTTTACTGTATCCCTCGGACCTTCAAATCAACGATGAAACACAGAAATTGCATCAATATTGAATACAAAAGGCAAAATGTCGACTTATTTACAAGAGGAGTAACTCTTCTAATAGTTCGTGCTTTGAGCCTTTCCTGGGACAGCAGTATTAGATTCCGTTTCACCATTGCAGGTTTACTGTATCCCTTGGACCTTCAAATTAACGATGAAACATAGAAATTGCATCGATATTGAATACAAAAGTAAAAATGTCGACTTATTTATAAGAGGAGTAACTCTTCTAATAGTTCGTGCTTTGAGCCTTTTCTGGGACAGCAGTATTAGATACCGATGCACCATTGCAGTTTTACTGTATCCCTTGCACCTTCAAATGAACGATGAAACACAGAAATTGCATCGATATTGAATACAAAAGGCAAAATGTCGACTTATTTACAAGAGGAGTAACTCTTCTAATAGTTTGTGCTTTTAGCCTTTCCTGGGACAGCAGTATTAGATTCCGATGCACCTTTGCAGGTTTACTGTATCCCTTGGACCTTCAAATCAACGATGAAACACAGAAATTGCATCGATATTGAATACAAAAGGCAAAATGTCGACTTATTTACAAGAGGAGTAACTCTTCTAATAGTTCGCGCTTTGAGCCTTTCCTGGGACAGCAGTATTAGATTCCGATGCACCATTGCAAGGTTTACTGTATCCCTTGGGCCTTCAAATGAACGATGAAACACAGATTGCATCGATATTGAATACAAATGGCAAAATGTCGACTTATTTACAAGAGGAGTAACTCTTCTAATAGTTCGCGCATTGAGCCTCTCCTGGGACAGCAGTATTAGATTCCGATGCAGCATTGAGTGTTTACTGTACCCCTCGGACCTTCAAATCAACGATGAAACACAGAAATTGCATCGATATCGAATACAAAAGCCAAACGGTCGACTTATTTAGAAGAGGAGTAACTCTTCTAATAGTTCGCGTTTTGAGCCGTTTCTGGGACAGCAGTATTAGATTCCGACGCACCATAGCTTGTTTACTGTATCCCTTGGACCTTCAAATCAACGATGAAACACACAGAAATTGCGTCGATATTGAATACAAAAGGCAAAATGTCGACTTATTTATAAGAGGAGTAACTCTTCTAATAGTTCGTGCTTTTAGCCTTTACAGGGACAGCAGTATTAGATTCCGATGCACCATTGCAGGTAACTGTATCCCTTGGACCTTCAAATCAACGATGAAACACAGAAATTGCATCGAAATTGGATACAAAAAGCAAAATGTCGTCTTATTTGCAAGAGGAGTTACTCTTCTAATAGTTCGTGCTTTGAGCCTTTCTTGGGACAGCAGTATTAGATTCCGATTCACCATTGCAGGTTTACTGTATCCCTTGGACCTTCAAATCAACGATGAAACACAGAAATTGCAACGATATTGAATACAAAAGGCAAAATGTCGACTTATTTACAAGAGGAGTAACTCTTCTATTAGTTCGTGCTTTGAGCCTTTCCTGGGACAGCAGTATTAGATTCCGATGCACCGTTGCAGGTTTACTGTATCCCTTGGACCTTCAAATCAACGATGAAACACAGAAATTGCATCGATATTGAATACAAAAGGCAAAATGTCGACTTATTTACAAGACGAGTAACTCTTCTAATAGTTCGTGCTTTTTGCCTTTCCTGGGACAGCAGTATTAGATTCCGATGCACCATTGCAGGTTCACTGTATCCCTTGGACCTTCAAATCAACGATGAAACACAGAAATTGCATCGATATTGAATACAAAAGGCAAAATGTCGACTTACTTACAAGAGGAATAACTCTTCTAATAATTCGTGCTTTGAGCCTTTCCAGGGACAGCAGTATTAGATTCCGATGCACCATTGCAGGTAACTGTATCCCTTGGACCTTCAAATCAACGATGAAACACAGAAATTGCATCGAAATTGGATACAAAAAGCAAAATGTCGTATTATTTACAAGAGGAGTTACTCTTCTAATAGTTCGTGCTTTTAGCCTTTCCTGGGACAGCAGTATTAGATTCCGATGCACCATTGCAGGTTTACTGTATCCCTTGGACCTTCAAATCAACGATGAAACACAGAAATTGCATCGATATTGAATACAAAAGGCAAACTGTCCACTTATTTACAAGAGGAGTAACTCTTCTAATAGTTCGTGCTTTGAGCCTTTCCTGGGACAGCAGTGTTAGATTCCGATGCACGACTGCAGGTTCACTGTATCCCTTGGACCTTCAAATCAACGATGAAACATAGAAAATGCATCGATATTGAATACAAAAGTAAAAATGTCGACTTATTTATAAGAAGAGTAACTCTTTTAACAGTTCGTGCTTTGAGCCTATCCTGGGACAGCAGTATTCGATTCCGATTCACTGTTGCAGGTTTACTGTATCCCTTGGACCTTCAAATCAACGATGAAACACAGAAATTGCAACGATATTGAATACAAAAGGCAAAATGTCGACTTATTTACAAGAGGAGTAACTCTTCTATTAGTTCGTGCTTTTTGCCTTTCCTGGGACAGCAGTATTAGATTCCGATGCACCATTGCAGGTTCACTGTATCCCTTGGACCTTCAAATCAACGATGAAACACAGAAATTGCATCGATATTGAATACAAAAGGCAAAATGTCGACTTACTTACAAGAGGAATAACTCTTCTAATAATTCGTGCTTTGAGCCTTTACAGGGACAGCAGTATTAGATTCCGATGCACCATTGCAGGTAACTGTATCCCTTGGACCTTCAAATCAACGATGAAACACAGAAATTGCATCGAAATTGGATACAAAAAGCAAAATGTCGTCTTATTTACAAGAGGAGTTACTCTTCTAATAGTTCGTGCTTTTAGCCTTTCCTGGGACAGCAGTATTAGATTCCGATGCACCATTGCAGGTTTACTGTATCCCTTGGACCTTCAAATCAACGATGAAACACAGAAATTGCATCGATATTGAATACAAAAGGCAAACTGTCCACTTATTTACAAGAGGAGTAACTCTTCTAATAGTTCGTGCTTTGAGCCTTTCCTGGGACAGCAGTGTTAGACTCCGATGCACGACTGCAGGTTCACTGTATCCCTTGGACCTTCAAATCAACGATGAAACATAGAAAATGCATCGATATTGAATACAAAAGGCAAAATGTCTACTTATTTATAAGAAGAGTAACTCTTTTAACAGTTCGTGCTTTGAGCCCTTCCTGGGACAGCAGTATTCGATTCCGATTCACTGTTGCAGGTTTACGGTATCCCTTGGACCTTCAAATCAACGATGAAACACAGAAATTGCATCGATATTGAATACAAAAGGCAAAATGTCAACTTATTTACAAGAGGAGTAACTCTTCTAATAGCTCGTGCTTTGAGCCTTTCCTGGGACAGCAATATTGGATTCCGATGCACCATTGCAGGTTTACTGTATCCCTTGCACCTTCAAATGAACGATGAAACACAGAAATTGCATCGATATTGAATACAAAAGGCAAAATGTCGACTTATTTACAAGAGGAGTAACTCTTCTAATAGTTCGCGCTTTGAGCCTTTCCTGGGACAGCAGTATTAGATTGCGATGCAGCATTGAATTTTTACTGTATCCCTTTGACCTTCAAATCAACGATGAAACACAGAAATTGCATCGATATTGAATACAAAAGCCAAACGCTCGACTTATTTACAAGAGGAGTAACTCTTCTAATAGTTCGTGTTTTGAGCCTTTTCTGGGACAGCAGTATTAGATTCCCATGCACCATTGCAGGTTTACTGTATCCCTTGGACCTTCCAATCAACGATGAAACACAGAAATTGCATCGATATTGAATACAAAACGCAAAATGCCGACTTACATATAAGAGGAGTAACTCATCTAATAGTTCGTGATTTGAGCCTTTCCTGGGACAGCAGTATTAGAATCCGATGCACCATTGCAGGTTTTCTGTATCCCTTGGTCCTTCAAATCAACGATGAAACACCGAAATTGCATCGATATTGAATACAAAATGCCAAATGTTGACTTATTTACAAGATGCGTAACTCTTCTAATAGTTCGTGCTTTTAGCCTTTCCTGGGACAGCAGTATTAGATTCCGATGCACCATAGCTTGTTTACCGTATCCCTTGGACCTTCAAATCAACGATGAAACACAGAAATTGCATCGAAATTGGATACAAAAAGCAAAATGTCGTCTTATTTACAAGAGGAGTTACTCTTCTAATAGTTCGTGTTTGAGCCTTTCCTGGGACAGCAGTATTAGATTCCGATGCACCATTGCAGGTTTACTGTATCCCTTGGACCTTCAAATCAACGATGAAACACAGAAATTGCAACGATATTGAATACAAAAGGCAAAATGTCGACTTATTTAAAAGAGGAGTAACTCTTCTATTAGTTCGTGCTTTGAGCCTCTCCAGGGACAGCAGTATTAGATTCCGATGCACCGTTGCAGGTTTACTGTATCCCTTGGACCTTCAAATCAACGATGAAACACAGAAATTGCATCGATACTGAATGCAAAAGGCAAAATGTCGACTTATTTACAAGAGGAGCAACTCTTCTAATAGTTCGTGCTTTGAGCCTTTCCTGGGACAGCAGTATTAGATTCCGATGCACCATTGCAGGTTTACTGTATCCCTTGCACCTTCAAATGAACGATGAAAAACAGAAATGGCAACAACATTGAATACAAAAAGCAAAATGTCGACTTATTTACAAGAGGAGTAACTCTTCTAATAGTTCGTGCTTTGAGCCTTTCCTGGGAGAGCAGTTTTAGATTCCGATGCACCAGTGCAGGTAACTGTATCCCTTGGACCTTCAAATCAACGATGAAACACTGAAATTGCATCGAAATTGGATACAAAAAGCAAAATGTCGTCTTATTTACAAGAGGAGTTACTCTTCTAATAGTTCGTGCTTTTAGCCTTTCCTGGGACAGCAGTATTAGATTCCGATGCACCATTGCAGGTTTACTGTATCCCTTGGACGTTCAAATCAACGATGAAACACAGAAATTGCATCGATATTGAATACAAAAGGCAAACTGTCCACTTATTTACAAGAGGAGTAACTCTTCTAATAGTTCGTGCTTTGAGCCTTTCCTGGGACAGCAGTGTTAGATTCCGATGCATGACTACAGGTTCACTGTATCCCTTGGACCTTCAAATCATGGATGAAACAAGGAAAATGCATCGATATTGAATACAAAAGGCAAAATGTCTTCTTATTAATAAGAAGAATAACTCTTTTAACAGTTCGTGCTTTGAGCCTTTCCTGGTACAGCAGTATTTGATTCCGATGCACTGTTGCAGGTTTACGGTATCCCTTGGACCTTCAAATCAACGATGAAACACAGAAATTGCATCGATATTGAATACAATAGGCAAAATGTCGACTTATTTACAAGAGGAGTAACTCTTCTAATAGTTCGTGTTTGAGCCTTTCCTGGGGCAGCAATATTGGAATCCGATGCACCATTGCAGGTTTACTGTATCCCTTGGACCTTCAAATCAACGATGAAACAAAGAAATTGCATCGATATTGAATACAAAAGGCAAAATGTCGACTTATTTATAAGAGGAGTAACTCTTCTAATAGTTCGTGCTTTTAGCCTTTCCAGGGACAGCAGTATTAGATTCCGATGCACCATTGCAGGTTTACTGTATCCCTTGCACCTTCAAATGAACGATGAAACACAGAAATTGCATCCATATTGAATACAAAAGGCAAAATGTCGACTTATTTACAAGATGATTAACTGTTCTAATAGTTGGCGCTTTGAGCCTTTCCTGGGACTGCAGTATTAGATTCCGATGCACCATTGAAGGTTTACTGTATCCCTTGGATCTTCAAATCAACGATGAAACACAGAAATTGCATCGATATTGAATACAAAATGCAAAATGTCGACTTATTTACAAGAGGAGTAACTCTTCTAATAGTTAGTGCTTTTAGCCTTTCCTGGGACAGCAGTATTAGATTCCGATGCACCATTGCAATTTTACTGTATCCCTTGGACCTTCAAATCAACGATGAAACACAGAATTGCATCGATTTTGAATACAAAAGTCAAAATGTCGACTTATTACACAAGAGGAGTAACTCTTCTAATAGTTCGCGCTTTGAGCCTTTCCTGGGACAGCAGTATTAGATTCCGATGCAGCATTAAAAGTTTACTGTATCCATTGAACCTTCAAATCAACGATGAAACACAGAAATTGCATCGATATTGAATAAAAAAACCAAAATATCGACTTATTTGTAAGAGGAGTAACTCTTCTAATAGTTCGTGCTTTGAGCCTTTCCTGGGACAGCAGTATTAGATTCCGATACACCATTGCAGGTTTACTGTATCCCTTGGACCTTCAAATCAACGATGAAACACAGAAATTGCATCGATATTGAATACGAAAGTCAAAATGTCGACTTATTTACAAGAGGAGTAACTCTTCTAATAGTTCGTGCTTTGAGCCTTTTCTGGGACAGCAGTATTAGATTCCGATGCACCATTGCAGGTTTACTGTATCCCTTGGACCTTCAAATCAACGATGAAACACAGAAATTGCATCAATATGGAATACAAAAGGCAAAATGTCGACTTATTTACAAGAGGAATAACTCTTCTAATAATTCGTGCTTTGAAAGTTTACAGGGACAGCAGTATTAGATTCCGATGCACCATTGCAGGTAACTGTATCCCTTGGACCTTCAAATCAACGATGAAACACTGAAATTGCATCGAAATTGGATACAAAAAGCAAAATGTCGTCTTATTTACAAGAGGAGTTACTCTTCTAATAGTTCGTGCTTTTAGCCTTTCCTGGGACAGCAGTATTAGATTCCGATGCACCATTGCAGGTTTACGGTATCCCTTGGACCTTCAAATCAACGATGAAACACAGAAATTGCATCGATATTGAATACAAAAAGCAAAATGTCGACTTATTTACAAGAGGAGTAACTCTTCTAATAGTTCGTGTTAGAGCCTTTCCTGGGGCAGCAATATTGGATTCCGATGCACCATTGCAGGTTTACTGTATCCCTTGGACCTTCAAATCAACGATGAAACATAGAAATTGCATAGATATTGAATACAAAAGGCAAAATTTCGACTTATTTATAAGAGGAGTAACTCTTCTAATAGTTCGTGCTTTTAGCCTTTCCAGGGACAGCAGTATTAGATTCCGATGCACCATTGAAGGTTTACTGTATCCCTTGGACCTTCAAATCAACGATGAAACACAGATATTGCATCGATATTGAATACAAATGGCAAAATATCGACTTATTTATAAGAGCAGTAACTCTTCTAATAGTTCGTGCCTTGAGCCTTTCCTGGGACAGCAGTATTAGATTCCGATGCACCATTGCAGGTTTACTGTATCCCTTTGACCTTCAAATCAACGATGAAACACAGAAATTGCATCGATATTGAATACAAAATGCAAAATGTCGACTTATTTACAAGAGGAGTAACTCTTCTAATAGTTCGTGTTTTAGCCTTTCCTGGGACAGCAGTATTAGATTCCGATGCACCATTGCAGGTTTACTATATCCCTTGGAACTTCAAATCAACGATGAAACACAGAAATTGCATCGATATTGAATACAAAAGTCAAAATGTCGACTTATTACACAAGAGGAGTAACTCTTCTAATAGTTCGCGCTTTGAGCCTTTCCTGGGACAGCAGTATTAGATTCCCATGCACCATTGCAGGTTTACTGTATCCCTTGGACCTTCAAATCAACGATGGAACACAGAAATTGCATCGATATTGAATACAAAAGGCAAAATGTCGACTTATTTACAACAGGAGTAACTCTTCTAATAGTTCGTGCTTTGAGCCTTTCCTGGGACGGCAGTATTAGATTCCGATGCACCATTGCAGGTTTACTGTATCCCTTGGACGTTCAAATCAACGATGAAGCACAGAAATTGCATCGATATTGAATACAAAAGTCAAAATGTCGACTTATTTACAAGAGGAGTAACTCTTCTAATAGTTCGTGTTTTGAGCCTTTTCTGGGACAGCAGTATTAGATTCCGATGCACCATTGCAGGTTTACTGTATCCCTTGGACCTTCAAATCAACGATGAAACACAGAAATTGCATCAATAATGAATACAAAATGCAAAATGTCGACTTATTTACAAGAGGAGTAACTCTTCTAATAGTTCGTGCTTTGAGCCTTTCCTAGGACAGCAGTATTAGATTCCGATTCACCATTGCAGGTTTACTGTGTCCCTTGGACCTTCAAATTAACGATAAAACTTAGAAATTGCATCGATATTGAATACAAAAGGAAAAATGTTGACTTATTTATAAGAGGAGTAACTCTTCTAATAGTTGGCGCTTTGAGCCTTTCCTGGGACAGCAGTATTAGATTCCGATGCACCATTGAAGGTTTACTGTATCCCTTGGACCTTCCAATCAACGATGAAACACAGAAATTGCATCGATATTGAATACAAAACGCAAAATGCCGACTTACATATAGGAGGAGTAACTCATCTAATAGTTCGTGATTTGAGCCTTTCCTGGGACAGCAGTATTAGAATCCGATGCACCATTGCAGGTTTACTGTATCCCTTAGTCCTTCAAATCAACGATGAAACACCGAAATTGCATCGATATTGAATACAAAATGCAAAATGTTGACTTATTTACAAGATGCGTAACTCTTCTAATAGTTCGTGCTTTGAGACTTTCTTGGGACAGCAGTATTAGATTCCGATGCACCATAGCAGGTTTACTGTATCCCTTGGACCTTGAAATCAACGATGAAACACAGAAATTGCATCGATATTGAATACAAAAGGCAAAATGGCGACTTATTTATAAGAGGAGTAACCCTTCTAATGGTTCGTGCTTTTAGCCTTTACAGGGACAGCAGTATTAGATTCCGATGCACCATTGCAGGTAACTGTATCCCTTGGACCTTCAAATCAACGATGAAACACAGAAATTGCATCGAAATTGGATACAAAAAGCAAAATGTCGTCTTATTTGCAAGAGGAGTTACTCTTCTAATAGTTCGTGCTTTGAGCCTTTCCTGTGACAGCAGTAATAGATTCCGATGCACCATTGCAGGTTTACTGTATCCCTTGGACCTTCAAATCAACGATGAAACACAGAAATTGCAACGATATTGAATACAAAAGGCAAAATGTCGACTTATTTACAAGAGGAGTAACTCTTCTATTAGTTCGTGCTTTGAGCCTTTCCAGGGACAGCAGTATTAGATTCCGATGCACCGTTGCAGGTTTACTGTATCCCTTGGACCTTCAAATCAACGATGAAACACAGAAATTGCATCGATATTGAATACAAAAAGCAAAATGTCGTCTTATTTACAAGAGGAGTTACTCTTCTAATAGTTCGTGCTTTTAGCCTTTCCTGGGACAGCAGTATTAGATTCCGATGCACCATTGCAGGTTTACGGTATCCCTTGGACCTTCAAATCAACGATGAAACACAGAAATTGCATCGATATTGAATACAAAAAGCAAAATGTCGACTTATTTACAAGAGGAGTAACTCTTCTAATAGTTCGTGTTAGAGCCTTTCCTGGGGCAGCAATATTGGATTCCGATGCACCATTGCAGGTTTACTGTATCCCTTGGACCTTCAAATCAACGATGAAACATAGAAATTGCATCGATATTGAATACAAAAGGCAAAATTTCGACTTATTTATAAGAGGAGTAACTCTTGTAATAGTTCGTGCTTTTAGCCTTTCCAGGAACAGCAGTATTAGATTCCGATGCACCATTGAAGGTTTACTGTATCCCTTGGACCTTCAAATCAACGATGAAACACAGATATTGCATCGATATTGAATACAAATGGCAAAATATCGACTTATTTATAAGAGCAGTAACTCTTCTAATAGTTCGTGCCTTGAGCCTTTCCTGGGACAGCAGTATTAGATTCCGATGCACCATTGCAGGTTTACTGTATCCCTTTGACCTTCAAATCAACGATGAAACACAGAAATTGCATCGATATTGAATACAAAATGCAAAATGTCGACTTATTTACAAGAGGAGTAACTCTTCTAATAGTTCGTGTTTTAGCCTTTCCTGGGACAGCAGTATTAGATTCCGATGCACCATTGCAGGTTTACTATATCCCTTGGAACTTCAAATCAACGATGAAACACAGAAATTGCATCGATATTGAATACAAAAGTCAAAATGTCGACTTATTACACAAGAGGAGTAACTCTTCTAATAGTTCGCGCTTTGAGCCTTTCCTGGGACAGCAGTATTAGATTCCCATGCACCATTGCAGGTTTACTGTATCCCTTGGACCTTCAAATCAACGATGGAACACAGAAATTGCATCGATATTGAATACAAAAGGCAAAATGTCGACTTATTTACAACAGGAGTAACTCTTCTAATAGTTCGTGCTTTGAGCCTTTCCTGGGACGGCAGTATTAGATTCCGATGCACCATTGCAGGTTTACTGTATCCCTTGGACGTTCAAATCAACGATGAAGCACAGAAATTGCATCGATATTGAATACAAAAGTCAAAATGTCGACTTATTTACAAGAGGAGTAACTCTTCTAATAGTTCGTGGTTTGAGCCTTTTCTGGGACAGCAGTATTAGATTCCGATGCACCACTGCAGGTTTACTGTATCCCTTGGACCTTCAAATCAACGATGAAACACAGAAATTGCATCAATAATGAATACAAAATGCAAAATGTCGACTTATTTACAAGAGGAGTAACTCTTCTAATAGTTCGTGCTTTGAGCCTTTCCTGGGACAGCAGTATTAGATTCCGATTCACCATTGCAGGTTTACTGTGTCCCTTGGACCTTCAAATTAACGATAAAACTTAGAAATTGCATCGATATTGAATACAAAAGGAAAAATGTTGACTTATTTATAAGAGGAGTAACTCTTCTAATAGTTGGCGCTTTGAGCCTTTCCTGGGACAGCAGTATTAGATTCCGATGCACCATTGAAGGTTTACTGTATCCCTTGGACCTTCCAATCAACGATGAAACACAGAAATTGCATCGATATTGAATACAAAACGCAAAATGCCGACTTACATATAGGAGGAGTAACTCATCTAATAGTTCGTGATTTGAGCCTTTCCTGGGACAGCAGTATTAGAATCCGATGCACCATTGCAGGTTTACTGTATCCCTTAGTCCTTCAAATCAACGATGAAACACCGAAATTGCATCGATATTGAATACAAAATGCAAAATGTTGACTTATTTACAAGATGCGTAACTCTTCTAATAGTTCGTGCTTTGAGACTTTCTTGGGACAGCAGTATTAGATTCCGATGCACCATAGCAGGTTTACTGTATCCCTTGGACCTTGAAATCAACGATGAAACACAGAAATTGCATCGATATTGAATACAAAAGGCAAAATGGCGACTTATTTATAAGAGGAGTAACCCTTCTAATGGTTCGTGCTTTTAGCCTTTACAGGGACAGCAGTATTAGATTCCGATGCACCATTGCAGGTAACTGTATCCCTTGGACCTTCAAATCAACGATGAAACACAGAAATTGCATCGAAATTGGATACAAAAAGCAAAATGTCGTCTTATTTGCAAGAGGAGTTACTCTTCTAATAGTTCGTGCTTTGAGCCTTTCCTGTGACAGCAGTAATAGATTCCGATGCACCATTGCAGGTTTACTGTATCCCTTGGACCTTCAAATCAACGATGAAACACAGAAATTGCAACGATATTGAATACAAAAGGCAAAATGTCGACTTATTTACAAGAGGAGTAACTCTTCTATTAGTTCGTGCTTTGAGCCTTTCCAGGGACAGCAGTATTAGATTCCGATGCACCGTTGCAGGTTTACTGTATCCCTTGGACCTTCAAATCAACGATGAAACACAGAAATTGCATCGATATTGAATACAAAAGGCAAAATGTCGACTTATTTACAAGACGAGTAACTCTTGTAATAGTTCGTGCTTTTAGCCTTTCCTGGGACAGCAGTATTAGATTCCGATGCACCATTGCAGGTTCACTGTATCCCTTGGACCTTCAAATCAACGATGAAACATAGAAATTGCATCGATATTGAATACAAAAGGCAAAATGTCGAATTATTTATAAGAGGAGCAACTCTTCTAATAGGTCGTGCTTTGAGCCTTTCCTGGGACAGCAGTATTAGATTCCGAAGCACCATTGCAGGTTTACTGTATCCCTTGCACCTTCAAATGAACAATGAAAAACAGAAATTGCATCAACATTGAATACAAAAATCAAAATGTCGACTTATTTAGAAGAGGAGTAACTCTTCTAATAGTTCGTGTTTGAGCCTTTCCTGGGGCAGCAATATTGGATTCCGATGCACCATTGCAGGTTTACTGTATCCCTTGGACCTTCAAATCAACGATGAAACATAGAAATTGCATCGATATTGAATACAAAAGGCAAACTGTCCACTTATTTACAAGAGGAGTAACTCTTCTAATAGTTCGTGCTTTGAGCCTTTCCTGGGACAGCAGTGTTAGATTCCGATGCATGACTACAGGTTCACTGTATCCCTTGGACCTTCAAATCATGGATGAAACAAAGAAAATGCATCGATATTGAATACAAAAGGCAAAATGTCTACTTATTTATAAGAAGAGTAACTCTTTTAACAGTTCGTGCTTTGAGCCTTTCCTGGTACAGCAGTATTAGATTCCGATGCACCATTGCAGGTTTACTGTATCCCTTGGACCTTCAAATCAACGATGAAACACAGAAATTGCATCGATATTGAATACAAAAGTCAAAATGTCGACTTATTACACAAGAGGAGTAACTCTTCTAATAGTTCGCGCTTTGAGCCTTTCCTGGGACAGCAGTATTAGATTCCCATGCACCATTGCAGGTTTACTGTATCCCTTGGACCTTCAAATCAACGATGGAACACAGATATTGCATCGATATTGAATACAAAAGGCAAAATATCGACTTATTTATAAGAGCAGTAACTCTTCTAATAGTTCGTGCCTTGAGCCTTTCCTGGGACAGCAGTATTAGATTCCGATGCACCATTGCAGGTTTACTGTATCCCTTTGACCTTCAAATCAACGATGAAACACAGAAATTGCATCGATATTGAATACAAAATGCAAAATGTCGACTTATTTACAAGAGGAGTAACTCTTCTAATAGTTCGTGTTTTAGCCTTTCCTGGGACAGCAGTATTAGATTCCGATGCACCATTGCAGGTTTACTGTATCCCTTGGACCTTCAAATCAACGATGAAACACAGAAATTGCATCGATATTGAATACAAAAGTCAAAATGTCGACTTATTACACAAGAGGAGTAACTCTTCTAATAGTTCGCGCTTTGAGCCTTTCCTGGGACAGCAGTATTAGATTCCCATGCACCATTGCAGGTTTACTGTATCCCTTGGACCTTCAAATCAACGATGGAACACAGAAATTGCATCGATATTGAATACAAAAGGCAAAATGTCGACTTATTTACAACAGGCGTAACTCTTCTAATAGTTCGTGCTTTGAGCCTTTATTGGGACAGCAGTATTAGATTCCGATGCACCATTGCAGGTTTACTGTATCCCTTGGACGTTCAAATCAACGATGAAGCACAGAAATTGCATCGATATTGAATACAAAAGTCAAAATGTCGACTTATTTACAAGAGGAGTAACTCTTCTAATAGTTCGTGTTTTGAGCCTTTTCTGGGACAGCAGTATTAGATTCCGATGCACCATTGCAGGTTTACTGTATCCCTTGGACCTTCAAATCAACGATGAAAAACAGAAATTGCATCAATAATGAATACAAAATGCAAAATGTCGACTTAATTACAAGAGGAGTAACCTTTCTAATAGTTCGTGCTTTGAGCCTTTCCTAGGACAGCAGTATTAGATTTCGATGCACCATTGCAAGGTTTACTGTATCCCTTGGACCTTCAAATCAACGATGAAACAGAGAAATTGCATCGATATTGAATACAAATGGCAAAATGTCGACTTATTTACAAGAGGAGTAACTCTTCTAATAGTTCGTGCTTTGAGCCTTTCCTAGGACAGCAGTATTAGATTCCGATTCACCATTGCAGGGTTACTGTGTCCCTTGGACCTTCAAATTAACGATAAAACTTAGAAATTGCATCGATATTGAATACAAAAGGAAAAATGTTGACTTATTTATAAGAGGAGTAACTCTTCTAATAGTTGGCGCTTTGAGCCTTACCTGGGACAGCAGTATTAGATTCCGATGCACCATTGAAGGTTTACTGTATCCCTTGGACCTTCAAATCAACGATGAAACACAGATTGCATCGATATTGAATACAAATGGCAAAATGTCGACTTATTTACAAGAGGAGTAACTCTTCTAATAGTTCGCGCATTGAGCCTCTCCTGGGACAGCAGTATTAGATTGCGATGCAGCATTGAAGGTTTACTGTATCACTTGGACCTTCAAATCAACGATGAAACACAGAAATTGCATCGATATTGAATACAAAAGCCAAACGGTCGACTTATTTACAAGAGGAGTAACTCTTCTAATAGTTCGCGCTTTGAGCCTTTCCTGGGACAGCAGTATTAGATTGCGATGCAGCAATGAATTTTTACTGTATCCCTTTGACCTTCAAATCAACGATGAAACACAGAAATTGCATCGATATTGAATACAAAAGCCAAACGGTCGACTTATTTACAAGAGGAGTAACTCTTCTAATAGTTCGTGTTTTGAGCCTTTTCTGGGACAGCAGTATTAGATTCCCATGCACCATTGCAGGTTTACTGTATCCCTTGGACCTTCCAATCAACGATGAAACACAGAAGTTGCATCGATATTGAATACAAAACGCAAAATGCCGACTTACATATAAGAGGAGTAACTCATCTAATAGTTCGTGATTTGAGCCTTTCCTGGGACAGCAGTATTAGAATCCGATGCACCATTGCAGGTTTTCTGTATCCCTTGGTCCTTCAAATCAACGATGAAACACCGAAATTGCATCGATATTGAATACAAAATGCCAAATGTTGACTTATTTACAAGATGCGTAACTCTTCTAATAGTTCGTGCTTTTAGCCTTTCCTGGGACAGCAGTATTAGATTCCGATGCACCATAGCTTGTTTACTGTATCCCTTGGACCTTCAAATCAACGATGAAACACAGAAATTGCATCGAAATTGGATACAAAAAGCAAAATGTCGTCTTATTTACAAGAGGAGTTACTCTTCTAATAGTTCGTGCTTTGAGCCTTTCCTGGGACAGCAGTATTAGATTCCGATGCACCATTGCAGGTTTACTGTATCCCTTGGACCTTCAAATCAACGATGAAACACAGAAATTGCAACGATATTGAATACAAAAGGCAAAATGTCGACTTATTTAAAAGAGGAGTAACTCTTCTATTAGTTCGTGCTTTGAGCCTCTCCAGGGACAGCAGTATTAGATTCCGATGCACCGTTGCAGGTTTACTGTATCCCTTGGACCTTCAAATCAACGATGAAACACAGAAATTGCATCGATACTGAATGCAAAAGGCAAAATGTCGACTTATTTACAAGACGAGTAACTCTTCTAATAGTTCGTGCTTTGAGCCTTTCCTGGGACAGCAGTATTAGATTCCGATGCACCATTGCAGGTTCACTGTATCCCTTGGACCTTCAAATCAACGACGAAACATAGAAATTGCATCGATATTGAATACAAAAGGCAAAATGTCGAATTATTTATAAGAGGAGCAACTCTTCTAATAGTTCGTGCTTTGAGCCTTTCCTGGGACAGCAGTATTAGATTCCGATGCACCATTGCAGGTTTACTGTATCCCTTGCACCTTCAAATGAACGATGAAAAACAGAAATGGCAACAACATTGAATACAAAAAGCAAAATGTCGACTTATTTACAAGAGGAGTAACTCTTCTAATAGTTCGTGCTTTGAGCCTTTCCTGGGAGAGCAGTATTAGATTCCGATGCACCAGTGCAGGTAACTGTATCCCTTGGACCTTCAAATCAACGATGAAACACTGAAATTGCATCGAAATTGGATACAAAAAGCAAAATGTCGTCTTATTTACAAGAGGAGTTACTCTTCTAATAGTTCGTGCTTTTAGCCTTTCCTGGGACAGCAGTATTAGATTCCGATGCACCATTGCAGGTTTACTGTATCCCTTGGACGTTCAAATCAACGATGAAACACAGAAATTGCATCGATATTGAATACAAAAGGCAAACTGTCCACTTATTTACAAGAGGAGTAACTCTTCTAATAGTTCGTGCTTTGAGCCTTTCCTGGGACAGCGGTGTTAGATTCCGATGCATGACTACAGGTTCACTGTATCCCTTGGACCTTCAAATCATGGATGAAACAAGGAAAATGCATCGATATTGAATACAAAAGGCAAAATGTCTTCTTATTAATAAGAAGAATAACTCTTTTAACAGTTCGTGCTTTGAGCCTTTCCTGGTACAGCAGTATTTGATTCCGATGCACTGTTGCAGGTTTACGGTATCCCTTGGACCTTCAAATCAACGATGAAACACAGAAATTGCATCGATATTGAATACAATAGGCAAAATGTCGACTTATTTACAAGAGGAGTAACTCTTCTAATAGTTTGTGTTTGAGCCTTTCCTGGGACAGCAGTATTAGATTCCGATGCAGCATTAAAAGTTTACTGTATCCATTGAACCTTCAAATCAACGATGAAACACAGAAATTGCATCGATATTGAATAAAAAAACCAAAATATCGACTTATTTGTAAGAGGAGTAACTCTTCTAATAGTTCGTGCTTTGAGCCTTTCCTGGGACAGCAGTATTAGATTCCGATACACCATTGCAGGTTTACTGTATCCCTTGGACGTTCAAATCAACGATGAAACACAGAAATTGCATCGATATTGAATACAAAAGTCAAAATGTCGACTTATTTACAAGAGGAGTAACTCTTCTAATAGTTCGTGCTTTGAGCCTTTTCTGGGACAGCAGTATTAGATTCCGATGCACCATTGCAGGTTTACTGTATCCCTTGGACCTTCAAATCAACGATGAAACACAGAAATTGCATCAATATGGAATACAAAATGCAAAATGTCGACTTATTTACAAGAGGAGTAACTCTTCTAATAGTTCGCGCTTTGAGCCTTTCCTGGGAGAGCAGTATTAGATTCCGATGCACCGTTGCAGGTTTACTGTATCCCTTGGACCTTCAAATCAACGATGAAACACAGAAATTGCATCGATATTGAATACAAAAGGCAAAATGTCGACTTATTTACAAGAGGAATAACTCTTCTAATAATTCGTGCTTTGAAAGTTTACAGGGACAGCAGTATTAGATTCCGATGCACCATTGCAGGTAACTGTATCCCTTGGACCTTCAAATCAACGATGAAACACTGAAATTGCATCGAAATTGGATACAAAAAGCAAAATGTCGTCTTATTTACAAGAGGAGTTACTCTTCTAATAGTTCGTGCTTTTAGCCTTTCCTGGGACAGCAGTATTAGATTCCGATGCACCATTGCAGGTTTACTATATCCCTTGGAACTTCAAATCAACGATGAAACACAGAAATTGCATCGATATTGAATACAAAAGTCAAAATGTCGACTTATTACACAAGAGGAGTAACTCTTCTAATAGTTCGCGCTTTGAGCCTTTCCTGGGACAGCAGTATTAGATTCCCATGCACCATTGCAGGTTTACTGTATCCCTTGGACCTTCAAATCAACGATGGAACACAGAAATTGCATCGATATTGAATACAAATGGCAAAATATCGACTTATTTATAAGAGCAGTAACTCTTCTAATAGTTCGTGCCTTGAGCCTTTCCTGGGACAGCAGTATTAGATTCCGATGCACCATTGCAGGTTTACTGTATCCCTTTGACCTTCAAATCAACGATGAAACACAGAAATTGCATCGATATTGAATACAAAATGCAAAATGTCGACTTATTTACAAGAGGAGTAACTCTTCTAATAGTTCGTGTTTTAGCCTTTCCTGGGACAGCAGTATTAGATTCCGATGCACCATTGCAGGTTTACTATATCCCTTGGAACTTCAAATCAACGATGAAACACAGAAATTGCATCGATATTGAATACAAAAGTCAAAATGTCGACTTATTACACAAGAGGAGTAACTCTTCTAATAGTTCGCGCTTTGAGCCTTTCCTGGGACAGCAGTATTAGATTCCCATGCACCATTGCAGGTTTACTGTATCCCTTGGACCTTCAAATCAACGATGGAACACAGAAATTGCATCGATATTGAATACAAAAGGCAAAATGTCGACTTATTTACAACAGGAGTAACTCTTCTAATAGTTCGTGCTTTGAGCCTTTCCTGGGACGGCAGTATTAGATTCCGATGCACCATTGCAGGTTTACTGTATCCCTTGGACCTTCAAATCAACGATGAAACACAGAAATTGCATCAATAATGAATACAAAATGCAAAATGTCGACTTATTTACAAGAGGAGTAACTCTTCTAATAGTTCGTGCTTTGAGCCTTTCCTGGGACAGCAGTATTAGATTCCGATTCACCATTGCAGGTTTACTGTGTCCCTTGGACCTTCAAATTAACGATAAAACTTAGAAATTGCATCGATATTGAATACAAAAGGAAAAATGTTGACTTATTTATAAGAGGAGTAACTCTTCAAATAGTTGGCGCTTTGAGCCTTTCCTGGGACAGCAGTATTAGATTCCGATGCACCATTGAAGGTTTACTGTATCCCTTGGACCTTCCAATCAACGATGAAACACAGAAATTGCATCGATATTGAATACAAAACGCAAAATGCCGACTTACATATAGGAGGAGTAACTCATCTAATAGTTCGTGATTTGAGCCTTTCCTGGGACAGCGGTATTAGAATCCGATGCACCATTGCAGGTTTACTGTATCCCTTAGTCCTTCAAATCAACGATGAAACACCGAAATTGCATCGATATTGAATACAAAATGAAAAATGTTGACTTATTTACAAGATGCGTAACTCTTCTAATAGTTCGTGCTTTGAGACTTTCTTGGGACAGCAGTATTAGATTCCGATGCACCATAGCAGGTTTACTGTATCCCTTGGACCTTGAAATCAACGATGAAACACAGAAATTGCATCGATATTGAATACAAAAGGCAAAATGGCGACTTATTTATAAGAGGAGTAACCCTTCTAATGGTTCGTGCTTTTAGCCTTTACAGGGACAGCAGTATTAGATTCCGATGCACCATTGCAGGTAACTGTATCCCTTGGACCTTCAAATCAACGATGAAACACAGAAATTGCATCGAAATTGGATACAAAAAGCAAAATGTCGTCTTATTTGCAAGAGGAGTTACTCTTCTAATAGTTCGTGCTTTGAGCCTTTCCTGTGACAGCAGTAATAGATTCCGATGCACCATTGCAGGTTTACTGTATCCCTTGGACCTTCAAATCAACGATGAAACACAGAAATTGTAACGATATTGAATACAAAAGGCAAAATGTCGACTTATTTACAAGAGGAGTAACTCTTCTATTAGTTCGTGCTTTGAGCCTTTCCAGGGACAGCAGTATTAGATTCCGATGCACCGTTGCAGGTTTACTGTATCCCTTGGACCTTCAAATCAACGATGAAACACAGAAATTGCATCGATATTGAATACAAAAGGCAAAATGTCGACTTATTTACAAGACGAGTAACTCTTCTAATAGTTCGTGTTTTTAGCCTTTCCTGGGACAGCAGTATTAGATTCCGATGCACCATTGCAGGTTCACTGTATCCCTTGGACCTTCAAATCAACGATGAAACATAGAAATTGCATCGATATTGAATACAAAAGGCAAAATGTCGAATTATTTATAAGAGGAGCAACTCTTCTAATAGGTCGTGCTTTGAGCCTTTCCTGGGACAGCAGTATTAGATTCCGAAGCACCATTGCAGGTTTACTGTATCCCTTGCACCTTCAAATGAACAATGAAAAACAGAAATTGCATCAACATTGAATACAAAAATCAAAATGTCGACTTATTTAGAAGAGGAGTAACTCTTCTAATAGTTCGTGTTTGAGCCTTTCCTGGGGCAGCAATATTGGATTCCGATGCACCATTGCAGGTTTACTGTATCCCTTGGACCTTCAAATCAACGATGAAACATAGAAATTGCATCGATATTGAATACAAAAGGCAAACTGTCCACTTATTTACAAGAGGAGTAACTCTTCTAATAGTTCGTGCTTTGAGCCTTTCCTGGGACAGCAGTGTTAGATTCCGATGCATGACTACAGGTTCACTGTATCCCTTGGACCTTCAAATCATGGATGAAACAAAGAAAATGCATCGATATTGACTACAAAAGGCAAAATGTCTACTTATTTATAAGAAGAGTAACTCTTTTAACAGTTCGTGCTTTGAGCCTTTCCTGGTACAGCAGTATTTGATTCCGAGCACTGTTGCAGGTTTACGGTATCCCTTGGACCTTCAAATCAACGATGAAACACAGAAATTGCATCGATATTGAATACAAAAGGCAAAATGTCGACTTATTTACAAGAGGAGTAACTCTTCTAATAGTTCGTGTTTGAGCCTTTCCTGGGGCAGCAATATTGGATTCCGATGCACCATTGCAGGTTTACTGTATCCCATGGACCTTCAAATCAACGATGAAACATAGAAATTGCATCGATATTGAATACAAAAGGCAAAATGTCGACTTATTTATAAGAGGAGTAACTCTTCTAATAGTTCGTGCTTTTAGCCTTTCCAGGGACAGCAGTATTAGATTCCGATGCACCATTGCAGGTTTACTGTATCCCTTGCACCTTCAAATGAACGATGAAACACAGAAATTGCATCCATATTGAATACAAAAGGCAAAATGACGACTTATTTACAAGAGGAGTAACTCTTCTAATAGTTCGTGTTTTAGCCTTTCCTGGGACAGCAGTATTAGATTCCGATGCACCATTGCAGGTTTACTGTATCCCTTGGACCTTCAAATCAACGATGAAACACAGAAATTGCATCGATATTGAATACAAAAGTCAAAATGTCGACTTATTACACAAGAGGAGTAACTCTTCTAATAGTTCGCGCTTTGAGCCTTTCCTGGGACAGCAGTATTAGATTCCCATGCACCATTGCAGGTTTACTGTATCCCTTGGACCTTCAAATCAACGATGGAACACAGATATATCATCGATATTGAATACAAAAGGCAAAATATCGACTTATTTATAAGAGCAGTAACTCTTCTAATAGTTCGTGCCTTGAGCCTTTCCTGGGACAGCAGTATTAGATTCCGATGCACCATTGCAGGTTTACTGTATCCCTTTGACCTTCAAATCAACGATGAAACACAGAAATTGCATCGATATTGAATACAAAATGCAAAATGTCGACTTATTTACAAGAGGAGTAACTCTTCTAATAGTTCGTGTTTTAGCCTTTCCTGGGACAGCAGTATTAGATTCCGATGCACCATTGCAGGTTTACTGTATCCCTTGGACCTTCAAATCAACGATGAAACACAGAAATCGCATCGATATTGAATACAAAAGTCAAAATGTCGACTTATTACACAAGAGGAGTATCTCTTCTAATAGTTCGCGCTTTGAGCCTTTCCTGGGACAGCAGTATTAGATTCCCATGCACCATTGCAGGTTTACTGTATCCCTTGGACCTTCAAATCAACGATGGAACACAGAAATTGCATCGATATTGAATACAAAAGGCAAAATGTCGACTTATTTACAACAGGCGTAACTCTTCTAATAGTTCGTGCTTTGAGCCTTTATTGGGACAGCAGTATTAGATTCCGATGCACCATTGCAGGTTTACTGTATCCCTTGGACGTTCAAATCAACGATGAAGCACAGAAATTGCATCGATATTGAATACAAAAGTCAAAATGTCGACTTATTTACAAGAGGAGTAACTCTTCTAATAGTTCGTGTTTTGAGCCTTTTCTGGGACAGCAGTATTAGATTCCGATGCACCATTGCAGGTTTACTGTATCCCTTGGACCTTCAAATCAACGATGAAACACAGAAATTGCATCAATAATGAATACAAAATGCAAAATGTCGACTTAATTACAAGAGGAGTAACCTTTCTAATAGTTCGTGCTTTGAGCCTTTCCTAGGACAGCAGTATTAGATTTCGATGCACCATTGCAAGGTTTACTGTATCCCTTGGACCTTCAAATCAACGATGAAACAGAGAAATTGCATCGATATTGAATACAAATGGCAAAATGTCGACTTATTTACAAGAGGAGTGACTCTTCTAATAGTTCGTGCTTTGAGCCTTTCCTAGGACAGCAGTATTAGATTCCGATTCACCATTGCAGGGTTACTGTGTCCCTTGGACCTTCAAATTAACGATAAAACTTAGAAATTGCATCGATATTGAATACAAAAGGAAAAATGTTGACTTATTTATAAGAGGAGTAACTCTTCTAATAGTTGGCGCTTTGAGCCTTACCTGGGACAGCAGTATTAGATTCCGATGCACCATTGAAGGTTTACTGTATCCCTTGGACCTTCAAATCAACGATGAAACACAGATTGCATCGATATTGAATACAAATGGCAAAATGTCGACTTATTTACAAGAGGAGTAACTCTTCTAATAGTTCGCGCATTGAGCCTCTCCTGGGACAGCAGTATTAGATTGCGATGCAGCATTGAAGGTTTACTGTATCACTTGGACCTTCAAATCAACGATGAAACACAGAAATTGCATCGATATTGAATACAAAAGCCAAACGGTCGACTTATTTACAAGAGGAGTAACTCTTGTAATAGTTCGTGTTTTGAGCCTTTTCTGGGACAGCAGTATTAGATTCCCATGCACCATTGCAGGTTTACTGTATCCCTTGGACCTTCCAATCAACGATGAAACACAGAAATTGCATCGATATTGAATACAAAACGCAAAATGCCGACTTACATATAAGAGGAGTAACTCATCTAATAGTTCGTGATTTGAGCCTTTCCTAGGACAGCAGTATTAGAATCCGATGCACCATTGCAGGTTTACTGTATCCCTTGGTCCTTCAAATCAACGATGAAACACCGAAATTGCATCGATATTGAATACAAAATGCAAAATGTTGACTTATTTACAAGATGCGTAACTCTTCTAATAGTTCGTGCTTTGAGCCTTTCTTGGGACAGCAGTATTAGATTCCGATGCACCATAGCAGGTTTACTGTATCCCTTGGACCTTGAAATCAACGATGAAACACAGAAATTGCATCGATATTGAATACAAAAGGCAAAATGTCGACTTATTTATAAGAGGAGTAACCCTTCTAATGGTTCGTGCATTTAGCCTTTACAGGGACAGCAGTATTAGATTCCGATGCACCATTGCAGGTAACTGTATCCCTTGGACCTTCAAATCAACGATGAAACACAGAAATTGCATCGAAATCGGATACAAAAAGCAAAATGTCGTCTTATTTGCAAGAGGAGTTACTCTTCTAATAGTTCGTGCTTTGAGCCTTTCCTGGGACAGCAGTAATAGATTCCGATGCACCATTGCAGGTTTACTGTATCCCTTGGACCTTCAAATCAACGATGAAACATAGAAATTGCATCGATATTGAATACAAAATGCAAACTGTCCACTTATTTACAAGAGGAGTAACTCTTCTAATAGTTCGTGCTTTGAGCCTTTCCTGGGACAGCAGTGTTAGATTCCGATGCATGACTACAGGTTCACTGTATCCCTTGGACTTTCAAATCATGGATGAAACAAAGAAAATGCATCGATATTGAATACAAAAGGCAAAATGTCTACTTATTTATAAGAAGAGTAACTCTTCTAATAGTTCGCGCTTTGAGCCTTTCCTGGGACAGCAGTATTAGATTCCCATGCACCATTGCAGGTTTACTGTATCCCTTGGACCTTCAAATCAACGATGGAACACAGATATTGCATCGATATTGAATACAAAAGGCAAAATATCGACTTATTTATAAGAGCAGTAACTCTTCTAATAGTTCGTGCCTTGAGCCTTTCCTGGGACAGCAGTATTAGATTCCGATGCACCATTGCAGGTTTACTGTATCCCTTTGACCTTCAAATCAACGATGAAACACAGAAATTGCATCGATATTGAATACAAAATGCAAAATGTCGACTTATTTACAAGAGGAGTAACTCTTCTAATAGTTCGTGTTTTAGCCTTTCCTGGGACAGCAGTATTAGATTCCGATGCACCATTGCAGGTTTACTGTGTCCCTTGGACCTTCAAATCAACGATGAAACACAGAAATCGCATCGATATTGAATACAAAAGTCAAAATGTCGACTTATTACACAAGAGGAGTAACTCTTCTAATAGTTCGCGCTTTGAGCCTTTCCTGGGACAGCAGTATTAGATTCCCATGCACCATTGCAGGTTTACTGTATCCCTTGGACCTTCAAATCAACGATGGAACACAGAAATTGCATCGATATTGAATACAAAAGGCAAAATGTCGACTTATTTACAACAGGCGTAACTCTTCTAATAGTTCGTGCTTTGAGCCTTTATTGGGACAGCAGTATTAGATTCCGATGCACCATTGCAGGTTTACTGTATCCCTTGGACGTTCAAATCAACGATGAAGCACAGAAATTGCATCGATATTGAATACAAAAGTCAAAATGTCGACTTATTTACAAGAGGAGTAACTCTTCTAATAGTTCGTGTTTTGAGCCTTTTCTGGGACAGCAGTATTAGATTCCGATGCACCATTGCAGGTTTACTGTATCCCTTGGACCTTCAAATCAACGATGAAACACAGAAATTGCATCAATAATGAATACAAAATGCAAAATGTCGACTTAATTACAAGAGGAGTAACCTTTCTAATAGTTCGTGCTTTGAGCCTTTCCTAGGACAGCAGTATTAGATTTCGATGCACCATTGCAAGGTTTACTGTATCCCTTGGACCTTCAAATCAACGATGAAACAGAGAAATTGCATCGATATTGAATACAAATGGCAAAATGTCGACTTATTTACAAGAGGAGTGACTCTTCTAATAGTTCGTGCTTTGAGCCTTTCCTAGGACAGCAGTATTAGATTCCGATTCACCATTGCAGGGTTACTGTGTCCCTTGGACCTTCAAATTAACGATAAAACTTAGAAATTGCATCGATATTGAATACAAAAGGAAAAATGTTGACTTATTTATAAGAGGAGTAACTCTTCTAATAGTTGGCGGTTTGAGCCTTACCTGGGACAGCAGTATTAGATTCCGATGCACCATTGAAGGTTTACTGTATCCCTTGGACCTTCAAATCAACGATGAAACACAGATTGCATCGATATTGAATACAAATGGCAAAATGTCGACTTATTTACAAGAGGAGTAACTCTTCTAATAGTTCGCGCATTGAGCCTCTCCTGGGACAGCAGTATTAGATTGCGATGCAGCATTGAAGGTTTACTGTATCACTTGGACCTTCAAATCAACGATGAAACACAGAAATTGCATCGATATTGAATACAAAAGCCAAACGGTCGACTTATTTACAAGAGGAGTAACTCTTCTAATAGTTCGTGTTTTGAGCCTTTTCTGGGACAGCAGTATTAGATTCCCATGCACCATTGCAGGTTTACTGTATCCCTTGGACCTTCCAATCAACGATGAAACACAGAAATTGCATCGATATTGAATACAAAACGCAAAATGCCGACTTACATATAAGAGGAGTAACTCATCTAATAGTTCGTGATTTGAGCCTTTCCCAGGACAGCAGTATTAGAATCCGATGCACCATTGCAGGTTTACTGTATCCCTTGGTCCTTCAAATCAACGATGAAACACCGAAATTGCATCGATATTGAATACAAAATGCAAAATGTTGACTTATTTACAAGATGCGTAACTCTTCTAATAGTTCGTGCTTTGAGCCTTTCTTGGGACAGCAGTATTAGATTCCGATGCACCATAGCAGGTTTACTGTATCCCTTGGACCTTGAAATCAACGATGAAACACAGAAATTGCATCGATATTGAATACAAAAGGCAAAATGTCGACTTATTTATAAGAGGAGTAACCCTTCTAATGGTTCGTGCATTTAGCCTTTACAGGGACAGCAGTATTAGATTCCGATGCACCATTGCAGGTAACTGTATCCCTTGGACCTTCAAATCAACGATGAAACACAGAAATTGCATCGAAATCGGATACAAAAAGCAAAATGTCGTCTTATTTGCAAGAGGAGTTACTCTTCTAATAGTTCGTGCTTTGAGCCTTTCCTGGGACAGCAGTAATAGATTCCGATGCACCATTGCAGGTTTACTGTATCCCTTGGACCTTCAAATCAACGATGAAACATAGAAATTGCATCGATATTGAATACAAAATGCAAACTGTCCACTTATTTACAAGAGGAGTAACTCTTCTAATAGTTCGTGCTTTGAGCCTTTCCTGGGACAGCAGTGTTAGATTCCGATGCATGACTACAGGTTCACTGTATCCCTTGGACTTTCAAATCATGGATGAAACAAAGAAAATGCATCGATATTGAATACAAAAGGCAAAATGTCTACTTATTTATAAGAAGAGTAACTCTTTTAACAGTTCGTGCTTTGAGCCTTTCCTGGTACAGCAGTATTTGATTCCGATGCACTGTTGCAGGTTTACGGTATCCCTTGGACCTTCAAATCAACGATGAAACACAGAAATTGCATCGATATTGAATACAAAAGGCAAAATGTCGACTTATTTACAAGAGGAGTAACTCTTCTAATAGTTCGTGTTTGAGCCTTACCTGGGGCAGCAATATTGGATTCCGATGCACCATTGCAGGTTTACTGTATCCCTTGGACCTTCAAATCAACGATGAAGCACAGAAATTGCATCAATAATGAATACAAAATGCAAAATGTCGACTTATTTACAAGATGATTAACTGTTCTAATAGTTGGCGCTTTGAGCCTTTCCTGGGACTGCAGTATTAGATTCCGATGCACCATTGAAGGTTTACTGTATCCCTTGGACCTTCAAATCAACGATGAAACACAGAAATTGCATCGATATTGAATACAAAATGCAAAATGTCGACTTATTTACAAGAGGAGTAACTCTTCTAATAGTTAGTGCTTTTAGCCTTTCCTGGGACAGCAGTATTAGATTCCGATGCACCATTGCAGGTTTACTGTATCCCTTGGACCTTCAAATCAACGATGAAACACAGAAATTGCATCGATATTGAATACAAAAGTCAAAATGTCGACTTATTACACAAGAGGAGTAACTCTTCTAATAGTTCGCGCTTTGAGCCTTTCCTGGGACAGCAGTATTAGATTCCGATGCACCATTGCAGGTTTACTGTATCCCTTTGACCTTCAAATCAACGATGAAACACAGAAATTGCATCGATATTGAATACAAAAGTCAAAATGTCGACTTATTTACAAGAGGAGTAACTCTTCTAATAGTTCGTGTTTTGAGCCTTTTCTGGGACAGCTGTATTAGATTCCGATGCACCATTGCAGGTTTACTGTATCCCTTGGACCTTCAAATCAACGATGAAACACAGAAATTGCATCAATAATGAATACAAAATGCAAAATGTCGACTTATTTACAAGAGGAGTAACCTTTCTAATAGTTCGTGCTTTGAGCCTTTCCTGGGACAGCAGTATTAGATTTCGATGCACCATTGCAAGGTTTACTGTATCCCTTGGACCTTCAAATCAACGATGAAACACAGAAATTGCATCGATATTGAATACAAATGGCAAAATGTCGACTTATTTACAAGAGGAGTAACTCTTCTAATAGTTCGTGCTTTGAGCCTTTCCTGGGACAGCAGTATTAGATTCCGATTCACCATTGCAGGTTTACTGTATCCCTTGGACCTTCAAATTAACGATAAAACTTAGAAATTGCATCGATATTGATTACAAAAGGCAAAATGTCGACTTATTTATAAGAGGAGTAACCCTTCTAATAGTTGGCGCTTTGAGCCTTTCCTGGGACAGCAGTATTAGATTACGATGCACCATTGAAGGTTTACTGTATCCCTTGGACCTTCAAATCAACGATGAAACACAGAAATTGCATCGATATTGAATACAAAAGGCAAAATATCGACTTATTTATAAGAGCAGCAACTCTTCTAATAGTTCGTGCTTTGAGCCTTTCCTGGGACAGCAGTATTAGATTCCGATGCACCATTGCAGGTTTACTGTATCCCTTGGACCTTCAAATCAACGATGAAACACAGAAATTGCATCGATATTGAATACAAAATGCAAAATGTCAACTTAATTACAATAGGAGTAACTCTTCTAATAGTCCGTGCTTTGAGCCTTTCCTGGGACAGCAGTATTAGATTCCGATGCACCATTGCAGGTTTACTGTATCCCTTGGACGTTCAAATCAACGATGAAACACAGAAATTGCATCGATATTGAATACAAAAGTCAAAATATCGACTTATTTACTAGAGGAGTAACTCTTCTAATAGTTCGTGCTTTGAGCCTTTTCTGGGACAGCAGTATTAGATTCCGATGCACCATTGCAGGTTTACTGTATCCCTTGCACATTCAAATGAACGATGAAACACAGAAATTGCATCGATATTGAATAAAAAAGGCAAAATGTCGACTTATTTACAAGAGGAGTAACTCTTCTAATGGTTCGCGCTTTGAGCCTTTCCTGGGACAGCAGTATTAGATTCCGATGCACCATTGCAAGGTTTACTGTATCCCTTGGACCTTGAAATCAACGATGAAACACAGATTGCATCGATATTGAATACAAATGGCAAAAAGGCGACTTATTTACAAGAGGAGTAACTCTTCTAATAGTTCGCGCATTGAGCCTCTCCTGGGACAGCAGTATTAGCTTGCGATGCAACATTGAAGGTTTACTGTATCCCTTGGACCTTCAAATCAACGATTAAACACAGAAATTGCATCGATATTGAATACAAAAGCCAAACGGTCGACTTATTTACAAGAGGAGTAACTCTTCTAATGGTTCGTGTTTTCAGCCTTTTCTGGGACAGCAGTATTAGATTCCCATGCACCATTGCAGGTTTACTGTATCCCTTGGACCTTCCAATCAACGATGAAACACAGAAATTGCATCGATATTGAATACAAAACGCAAAATGCCGACTTACATATAAGAGGAGTAACTCATCTAATAGTTCGTGATTTGAGCCTTTCCTGGGACAGCAGTATTAGAATCCGATGCACCATTGCAGGTTTACTGTATCCCTTGGTCCTTCAAATCAAGGATGAAACACCGAAATTGCATCGATATTGAATACAAAATGCAAAATGTTGACTTATTTACAAGATGCGTAACTCTTCTAATAGTTCGTGTTTTGAGCCTTTCTTGGGACAGCAGTATTAGATTCCGATGCACCATAGCAGGTTTACTGTATCCCTTGGACCTTCAAATCAACGATGAAACACAGAAATTGCATCGATATTGAATACAAAAGGCAAAATGTCGACTTATTTATAAGAGGAGTAACCCTTCTAATAGTTCGTGCTTTTAGCCTTTCCTAGGACAGCAGTATTAGATTCCGATTCACCATTGCAGGGTTACTGTGTCCCTTGGACCTTCAAATTAACGATAAAACACAGAAATTGCATCGAAATTGGATACAAAAAGCAAAATGTCGTCTTATTTGTAAGAGGAGTTACTCTTCTAATAGATCGTGCTTTGAGCCTTTCCTGGGACAGCAGTATTAGATTCCGATGCACCATTGCAGGTTTACTGTATCCCTTGGACCTTCAAATCAACGATGAAACACAGAAATTGCAACGATATTGAATACAAAAGGCAAAATGTCGACTTATTTACAAGAGGAGTAACTCTTCTATTAGTTCGTGCTTTGAGCCTTTCCAAAGACAGCAGTATTAGATTCCGATGCACCGTTGCAGGTTTACTGTATCCCTTGGACCTTCAAATCAACGATGAAACACAGAAATTGCATCGATATTGAATACAAAAGGCAAAATGTCGACTTATTTACAAGACGAGTAACTCTTCTAATAGTTCGTGCTTTTAGCCTTTCCTGGGACAGCAGTATTAGATTCCGATGCACCATTGCAGGTTCACTGTATCCCTTGGACCTTCAAATCAACGATGAAACATAGAAATTGCATCGATATTGAATACAAAAGGCAAAATGTCGAATTATTTATAAGAGGAGCAACTGTTCTAATAGTTCGCGCTTTGAGCCTTTCCTGGGACAGCAGTATTAGATTCCGATGCACCATTGCAGGTTTACTGTATTCCTTGCACCTTCAAATGAACGATGAAAAACAGAAATTGCATCAACATTGAATACAAAAAGCAAAATGTCGACTTATTTACAAGAGGAGTAACTCTTCTAATAGTTCGCGCTTTGAGCCTTTCCTGGGAGAGCAGTATTAGATTCCGATGCACCATTGCAGGTAACTGTATCCCTTGGACCTTCAAATCAACGATGAAACACTGAAATTGCATCGAAATTGGATACAAAAAGCAAAATGTCGTCTTATTTACAAGAGGAGTTACTCTTCTAATAGTTCGTGCTTTTAGCCTTTCCTGGGACAGCAGTATTAGATTCCGATGCACCATTGCAGGTTTACTGTATCCCTTGGTCCTTCAAATCAAGGATGAAACACCGAAATTGCATCGATATTGAATACAAAATGCAAAATGTTGACTTATTTACAAGATGCGTAACTCTTCTAATAGTTCGTGTTTTGAGCCTTTCTTGGGACAGCAGTATTAGATTCCGATGCACCATAGCAGGTTTACTGTATCCCTTGGACCTTCAAATCAACGATGAAACACAGAAATTGCATCGATATTGAATACAAAAGGCAAAATGTCGACTTATTTATAAGAGGAGTAACCCTTCTAATAGTTCGTGCTTTTAGCCTTTACAGGGACAGCAGTATTAGATTCCGATGCACCATTGCAGGAAACTGTATCCCTTGGACCTTCAAATCAACGATGAAACACAGAAATTGCATCGAAATTGGATACAAAAAGCAAAATGTCGTCTTATTTGTAAGAGGAGTTACTCTTCTAATAGATCGTGCTTTGAGCCTTTCCTGGGACAGCAGTATTAGATTCCGATGCACCATTGCAGGTTTACTGTATCCCTTGGACCTTCAAATCAACGATGAAACACAGATATTGCAACGATATTGAATACAAAAGGCAAAATGTCGACTTATTTACAAGAGGAGTAACTCTTCTATTAGTTCGTGCTTTTTAGCCTTTCCAGGGACAGCAGTATTAGATTCCGATGCACCGTTGCAGGTTTACTGTATCCCTTGGACCTTCAAATCAACGATGAAACACAGAAATTGCATCGATATTGAATACAAAAGGCAAAATGTCGACTTATTTACAAGACGAGTAACTCTTCTAATAGTTCGTGCTTTTAGCCTTTCCTGGGACAGCAGTATTAGATTCCGATGCACCATTGCAGGTTCACTGTATCCCTTGGACCTTCAAATCAACGATGAAACATAGAAATTGCATCGATATTGAATACAAAAGGCAAAATGTCGAATTATTTATAAGAGGAGCAACTGTTCCAATAGTTCGTGCTTTGAGCCTTTCCTGGGACAGCAGTATTAGATTCCGATGCACCATTGCAGGTTTACTGTATTCCTTGCACCTTCAAATGAACGATGAAAAACAGAAATTGCATCAACATTGAATACAAAAAGCAAAATGTCGACTTATTTACAAGAGGAGTAACTCTTCTAATAGTTCGCGCTTTGAGCCTTTCCTGGGAGAGCAGTATTAGATTCCGATGCACCATTGCAGGTAACTGTATCCCTTGGACCTTCAAATCAACGATGAAACACTGAAATTGCATCGAAATTGGATACAAAAAGCAAAATGTCGTCTTATTTACAAGAGGAGTTACTCTTCTAATAGTTCGTGCTTTTAGCCTTTCCTGGGACAGCAGTATTAGATTCCGATGCACCATTGCAGGTTTACTGTATACCTTGGACGTTCAAATCAACGATGAAACAGAGAAATTGCATCGATATTGAATACAAAAGTCAAAATGTCGACTTATTTACAAGAGGAGTAACTCTTCTAATAGTTCGCGCATTGAGCCTCTCCTGGGACAGCAGTATTAGATTGCGATGCAGCATTGAAGGTTTACTGTATCCCTTGGACCTTCAAATCAACGATGAAACACAGAAATTGCATCGATATTGAATACAAAAGGCAAACTGTCCACTTATTTACAAGAGGAGTAACTCTTCTAATAGTTCGTGCTTTGAGCCTTTCCTGGGACAGCAGTGTTAGATTCCGATGCATGACTACAGGTTCACTGTATCCCTTGGACCTTCAAATCATGGATGAAACAAAGAAAATGCATCGATATTGAATACAAAAGGCAAAATGTCTACTTATTTATAAGAAGAGTAACTCTTTTACCAGTTCGTGCTTTGAGCCTTTCCTGGTACAGCAGTATTTGATTCCGATGCACTGTTGCAGGTTTACGGTATCCCTTGGACCTTCAAATCAACGATGAAACACAGAAATTGCATCGATATTGAATACAAAAGGCAAAATGTCGACTTATTTACAAGAGGAGTAACTCTTCCAATAGTTCGTGTTTGAGCCTTTCCTGGGGCAGCAATATTGGATTCCGATGCACCATTGCAGGTTTACTGTATCCCTTGGACCTTCAAATCAACGATGAAACATAGAAATTGCATCGATATTGAATACAAAATGCAAAATGTCGACTTATTTATAAGAGGAGTAACTCTTCTAATAGTTCGTGTTTTAGCCTTTCCAGGGACACCAGTATTAGATTCCGATGCACCATTGCAGGTTTACTGTATCCCTTTCACCTTCAAATGAACGATGAAACACAGAAATTGCATCCATATTGAATACAAAAGGCAAAATGTCGACTTATTTACAAGATGATTAACTGTTCTAATAGTTGGCGCTTTGAGCCTTTCCTGGGACTGCAGTATTAGATTCCGATGCACCATTGAAGGTTTACTGTATCCCTTGGACCTTCAAATCAACGATGAAACACAGAAATTGCATCGATATTGAATACAAAATGCAAAATGTCGACTTATTTACAAGAGGAGTAACTCTTCTAATAGTTAGTGCTTTTAGCCTTTCCTGGGACAGCAGTATTAGATTCCGATGCACCATTGCAGGTTTACTGTATCCCTTGGACCTTCAAATCAACGATGAAACACAGATATTGCATCGATATTGAATACAAAAGTCAAAATGTCGACTTATTACACAAGAGGAGTAACTATTCTAATAGTTCGCGCTTTGAGCCTTTCCTGGGACAGCAGTATTAGATTCCGATGCAGCATTAAAACTTTACTGTATCCATTGAACCTTCAAATCAACGATGAAACACAGAAATTGCATCGATATTGAATAAAAAACCAAAATATCGACCTATTTGTAAGAGGAGTAACTCTTCTAATAGTTCGTGCTTTGAGCCTTTCCTGGGACAGCAGTATTAGATTCCGATACACCATTGCAGGTTTACTGTATCCCTTGGACGTTCAAATCAACGATGAAACACAGAAATTGCATCGGTATTGAATACAAAAGTCAAAATGTCGACTTATTTACAAGAGGAGTAACTCTTCTAATAGTTCGTGCTTTGAGCCTTTCCTGGGACAGCAGTGTTAGATTCCGATGCACGACTGCAGGTTCACTGTATCTCTTGGACCTTCAAATCAACGATGAAACAAAGAAAATGCATCGATATTGAATACAAAAGGCAAAATGTCTACTTATTTATAAGAAGAGTAACTCTTTTAACAGTTCGTGCTTTGAGCCTTTCCTGGGACAGCAGTATTTGATTCCGATGCACTGTTGCAGGTTTACGGTATCCCTTGGACCTTCAAATCAACGATGTAACACAGAAATTGCATCGATATTGAATACAAAAGGCAAAATGTCGACTTATTTACAAGAGGAGTAACTCTTCTAATAGTTCGTGTTTGAGCCTTTCCAGGGGCAGCAATATTGGATTCCGATGCACCATTGCAGGTTTACTGTATCCCTTGGACCTTCAAATCAACGATGAAACATAGAAATTGCATCGATATTGAATACAAAAGGCAAAATTTCGACTTATTTATAAGAGGAGTAACTCTTGTAATAGTTCGTGCTTTTAGCCTTTCCAGGGACAGCAGTATTAGATTCCGATGCACCATTGCAGGTTTACTGTATCCCTTGCACCTTCAAATGAACGATGAAACACAGAAATTGCATCCATATTGAATACAAAAGGCAAAATGTCGACTTATTTTCAAGATGATTAACTCTTCTAATTGTTGGCGTTTTGAGCCTTTCCTGGGACTGCAGTATTAGATTCCGATGCACCATTGCAGGTTTACTGTATCCCTTGGACCTTCAAATCAACGATGAAACACAGAAATTGCATCGATATTGAATACAAAATGCAAAATGTCGACTTATTTACAAGAGGAGTAACTCTTCTAATAGTTCGTGTTTTTAGCCTTTCCTGGGACAGCAGTATTAGATTCCGATGCTCCATTGCAGGTTTACTGTATCCCTTGGACCTTCAAATCAACGATGAAACACAGAAATTGCATCGATATTGAATACAAAAGTCAAAATGTCGACTTATTACACAAGAGGAGTAACTCTGCTAATAGTTCGCGCTTTGAGCCTTTCCTGGGACAGCAGTATTAGATTCCCATGCACCATTGCAGGTTTACTGTATCCCTTGGACCTTCAAATCAACGATGGAACACAGAAATTGCATCGATATTGAATAGAAAAGGCAAAATGTCGACTTATTTACAAGAGGAGTAACTCTTCTAATAGTTCGTGCTTTGAGCCTTTCCTGGGACAGCAGTATTAGATTCCGATACACCATTCAGGTTTACTGTATCCCTTGGACGTTCAAATCAACGATGAAACACAGAAATTGCATCGATATTGAATACAAAAGTCAAAATGTGGACTCATTTACAAGAGGAGTAACTCTTCTAATAGTTCGTGCTTTGAGCCTTTTCTGGGACAGCAGTATTAGATTCCGATGCACCATTGCAGGTTTACTGTATCCCTTGGAACTTCAAATCAACGATGAAACACAGAAATTGCATCAATAATGAATACAAAATGCAAAATGTCGACTTATTTACAAGAGGAGTAACCTTTCTAATAGTTCGTGCTTTGAGCCTTTCCTGGGACAGCAGTATTAGATTTCGATGCACCATTGCAAGGTTTACTGTATCCCTTGGACCTTCAAATCAACGATGAAACACAGAAATTGCATCGATATTGAATACAAATGGCAAAATGTCGACTTACTTACAAGAGGAGTAACTCTTCTAATAGTTCGTGCTTTGAGCCTTTCCTGGGACAGCAGTATTTGATTCCGATGCACTGTTGCAGGTTTACGGTATCCCTTGGACCTTCAAATCAACGATGAAACACAGAAATTGCATCGATATTGAATACAAAAGGCAAAATGTCGAACTATTTACAAGAGTAGTAACTCTTCTAATAGTTCGTGTTTGAGCCTTTCCTGATGCAGCAATATTGGATTCCGATGCACCAATGCAGGTTTACTGTATCCCTTTGACCTTCAAATCAACGATGAAACACAGATATTGCATCGATATTGAATACAAAAGGCAAAATATCGACTTATTAATAGAGCAGTAACTCTTCTAATAGTTCGTGCTTTGAGCCTTTCCTGGGACAGCAGTATTAGATTCCGATGCACCATTGCAGGTTTACTGTATCCCTTTGACCTTCAAATCAACGATGAAACACAGAAATTGCATCGATATTGAATACAAAATGCAAAATGTCGACTTATTTACAAGAGGAGTAACTCTTCTAATAGTTCGTGCTTTTATCCTTTCCTGGGACAGCAGTATTAGATTCCGATGCACCATTGCAGGTTTACTGTATCCCTTGGACCTTCAAATCAATGATGAAACACAGAAATTGCATCGATATTGAATACAAAAGGCAAAATGTCGACTTATTTACAAGAGGAGTAACTCTTCTAATAGTTCGCGCTTTGAGCCTTTCCTGGGACAGCAGTATTAGATTCCGATGCACCATTGCAAGGTTTACTGTATCCCTTGGACCTTCAAATAAACGATGAAACACAGATTGCATCGATATTGAATACAAATGGCAAAATGTCGACTTATTTACAAGAGGAGTAACTCTTCTAATAGTTCGCGCATTGAGCCTCTCCTGGGACAGCAGTATTAGATTGCGATGCAGCATTGAAGGTTTACTGTATCCCTTGGACCTTCAAATCAACGATGAAACACAGAAATTGCATCGATATTGAATACAAAAGCCAAACGGTCGACTTATTTACAAGAGGAGTAACTCTTCTAATAGTTCGTGTTTTCAGCCTTTTCTGGGACAGCAGTATTAGATTCCCATGCACCATTGCAGGTTTACTGTATCCCTTGGACCTTCCAATCAACGATGAAACACAGAAATTGAATCGATATTGAATACAAAACGCAAAATGCCGACTTACATATAAGAGGAGTAACTCATCTAATAGTTCGTGATTTGAGCCTTTCCTGGGACAGCATTATTAGAATCCGATGCACCATTGCAGGTTTACTGTATCCCTTGGTCCTTCAAATCAAGGATGAAACACCGAAATTGCATCGATATTGAATACAAAATGCCAAATGTTGACTTATTTACAAGATGCGTAACTCTTCTAATAGTTCGTGCTTTGAGCCTTTCTTGGGACAGCAGTATTAGATTCCGATGCGCCATTGCAGGTTTACTGTATCCCTTGGACCTTCAAATCAACGATGAAACACAGAAATTGCATCGATATTGAATACAAAAGGCAAAATGTCGACTTATTTATAAGAGGCGTAACCCTTCTAATTGTTCGTGCTTTTAGCCTTTACAGGGACAGCAGTATTAGATTCCGATGCACCATTGCAGGTAACTGTATCCCTTGGACCTTCAAATCAACGATGAAACACAGAAATTGCATCGAAATTGGATACAAAAAGCAAAATGTCGTCTTATTTGCAAGAGGAGCTACTCTTCTAATAGATCGTGCTTTGAGCCTTTCCTGGGACAGCAGTATTAGATTCCGATGCACCAATGCAGGTTTACTGTATCCCTTTGACCTTCAAATCAACGATGAAACACAGATATTGCATCGATATTGAATACAAAAGGCAAAATATCGACTTATTAATAGAGCAGTAACTCTTCTAATAGTTCGTGCTTTGAGCCTTTCCTGGGACAGCAGTATTAGATTCCGATGCACCATTGCAGGTTTACTGTATCCCTTTGACCTTCAAATCAACGATGAAACACAGAAATTGCATCGATATTGAATACAAAATGCAAAATGTCGACTTATTTACAAGAGGAGTAACTCTTCTAATAGTTCGTGCTTTTAGCCTTTCCTGGGACAGCAGTATTAGATTCCGATGCACCATTGCAGGTTTACTGTATCCCTTGGACCTTCAAATGAACGATGAAACACAGAAATTGCATCCATATTGAATACAAAAGGCAAAATGTCGACTTATTTACAAGATGATTAACTCTTCTAATAGTTGGCGCTTTGAGCCTTTCCTGGGACTGCAGTATTAGATTCCGATGCACCATTGAAGGTTTACTGTATCCCTTGGACCTTCAAATCAACGATGAAACACAGAAATTGCATCGATATTGAATACAAAATGCAAAATGTCGACTTATTTACAAGAGGAGTAACTCTTCTAATAGTTCGTGCTTTTAGCCTTTCCTGGGACAGCAGTATTAGATTCCGATGCTCCATTGCAGGTTTACTGTATCCCTTGGACCTTCAAATCAACGATGAAACACAGAAATTGCATCGATATTGAATACAAAAGTCAAAGTGTCGACTTATTACACAAGAGGAGTAACTCTTCTAATAGTTCGCGCTTTGAGCCTTTCCTGGGACAGCAGTATTAGATTCCGTTTCACCATTGCAGGTTTACTTTATCCCTTGGACCTTCAAATCAACGATGAAACAATGAAATTGCATCAATAATGAATACAAAATGCAAAATGTCGACTTATTTACAAGAGGAGTAACCTTTCTAATAGTTCGTGCTTTGAGCCTTTCCTGGGACAGCAGTATTAGATTTCGATGCACCATTGCAAGGTTTACTGTATCCCTTGGACCTTCAAATCAACGATGAAACACAGAAATTGCATCGATATTGAATACAAATGGCAAAATGTCGACTTACTTACAAGAGGAGTAACTCTTCTAATAGTTCGTGCTTTGAGCCTTTCCTGGGACAGCAGTATTTGATTCCGATGCACTGTTGCAGGTTTACGGTATCCCTTGGACCTTCAAATCAACGATGAAACACAGAAATTGCATCGATATTGAATACAAAAGGCAAAATGTCGAACTATTTACAAGAGGAGTAACTCTTCTAATAGTTCGTGTTTGAGCCTTTCCTGATGCCGCAATATTGGATTCCGATGCACCAATGCAGGTTTACTGTATCACTTGGACCTTCAAATCAACGATGAAACACAGAAATTGCATCGATATTGAATACAAAAGCCAAACGGTCGACTTATTTACAAGAGGAGTAACTCTTCTAATAGTTCGTGTTTTCAGCCTTTTCTGGGACAGCAGTATTAGATTCCCATGCACCATTGCTGGTTTACTGTATCCCTTGGACCTTCCAATCAACGATGAGACACAGAAATTGAATCGATATTGAATACAAAACGCAAAATGCCGACTTACATATAAGAGGAGTAACTCATCTAATAGTTCGTGATTTGAGCCTTTCCTGGGACAGCAGTATTAGAATCCGATGCACCATTGCAGGTTTACTGTATCCCTTGGTCCTTCAAATCAAGGATGAAACACCGAAATTGCATCGATATTGAATACAAAATGCAAAATGTTGACTTATTTACAAGATGCGTAACTCTTCTAATAGTTCGTGTTTTGAGCCTTTCTTGGGACAGCAGTATTAGATTCCGATGCACCATTGCAGGTTTACTGTATCCCTTGGACCTTCAAATCAACGATGAAACACAGAAATTGCATCGATATTGAATACAAAAGGCAAAATGTCGACTTATTTATAAGAGGAGTAACCCTTCTAATAGTTCGTGCTTTTAGCCTTTACAGGGACAGCAGTATTAGATTCCGATGCACCATTGCAGGTAAATGTATCCCTTGGACCTTCAAATCAACGATGAAACACAGAAATTGCATCGAAATTGGATACAAAAAGCAAAATGTCGTCTTATTTGCAAGAGGAGTTACTCTTCTAATAGATCGTGTTTGAGCCTTTCCTGGGACAGCAGTATTAGATTCCGATGCACCATTGCAGGTTTACTGTATCCCTTGGACCTTCAAATCAACGATGAAACACAGAAATTGCAACGATATTGAATACAAAAGGCAAAATGTCGACTTATTTACAAGAGGAGTAACTCTTCTATTAGTTCGTGCTTTGAGCCTTTCCAGGGACAGCAGTATTAGATTCCGATGCACCGTTGCAGGTTTACTGTATCCCTTGGACCTTCAAATCAACGATGAAACACAGAAATTGCATCGATATTGAATACAAAAGGCAAAATGTCGACTTATTTACAAGACGAGTAACTCTTCTAATAGTTCGTGCTTTTAGCCTTTCCTGGGACAGCAGTATTAGATTCCGATGCACCATTGCAGGTTCACTGTATCCCTTGGACCTTCAAATCAACGATGAAACATAGAAATTGCATCGATATTGAATACAAAAGGCAAAATGTCGAATTATTTATAAGAGGAGCAACTGTTCTAATAGTTCGTGCTTTGAGCCTTTCCTGGGACAGCAGTATTAGATTCCGATGCACCATTGCAGGTTTACTGTATTCCTTGCACCTTCAAATGAACGATGAAAAACAGAAATTGCATCAACATTGAATACAAAAAGCAAAATGTCGACTTATTTACAAGAGGAGTAACTCTTCTAATAGTTCGCGCTTTGAGCCTTTCCTGGGAGAGCAGTATTAGATTCCGATGCACCATTGCAGGTAACTGTATCCCTTGGACCTTCAAATCAACGATGAAACACTGAAATTGCATCCAAATTGGATACAAAAAGCAAAATGTCGTCTTATTTACAAGAGGAGTTACTCTTCTAATAGTTCGTGCTTTTAGCCTTTCCTGGGACAGCAGTATTAGATTCCGATGCACCATTGCAGGTTTACTGTATCCCTTGGACGTTCAAATCAACGATGAAACAGAGAAATTGCATCGATATTGAATACAAAAGTCAAAATGTCGACTTATTTACAAGAGGAGTAACTCTTCTAATAGTTCGCGCATTGAGCCTCTCCTGGGACAGCAGTATTAGATTGCGATGCAGCATTGAAGGTTTACTGTATCCCTTGGACCTTCAAATCAACGATGAAACACAGAAATTGCATCGATATTGAATACAAAAGCCAAACGGTCGACTTATTTACAAGAGGAGTAACTCTTCTAATAGTTCGTGTTTTCAGCCTTTTCTGGGACAGCAGTATTAGATTCCCATGCACCATTGCAGGTTTACTGTATCCCTTGGACCTTCAAATCAACGATGAAACACAGAAATTGCAACGATATTGAATACAAAAAGCAAAATGTCGACTTATTTACAAGAGGAGTAACTCTTCTATTAGTTCGTGCTTTGATCCTTTCCAGGGACAGCAGTATTAGATTCCGATGCACCGTTGCAGGTTTACTGTATCCCTTGGACCTTCAAATCAACGATGAAACACAGAAATTGCATCGATATTGAATACAAAAGGCAAAATGTCGACTTATTTACAAGACGAGTAACTCTTCTAATAGTTCGTGCTTTTAGCCTTTCCTGGGACAGCAGTATTAGATTCCGATGCACCATTGCAGGTTCACTGTATCCCTTGGACCTTCAAATCAACGATGAAACATATAAATTGCATCGATATTGAATACAAAAGGCAAAATGTCGAATTATTTATAAGAGGAGCAACTGTTCTAATATTTCGTGCTTTGAGCCTTTCCTGGGACAGCAGTATTAGATTCCGATGCACCATTGCAGGTTTACTGTATCCCTTGCACCTTCAAATGAACGATGAAAAACAGAAATTGCATCAACATTGAATACAAAAAGCAAAATGTCGACTTATTTACAAGAGGAGTAACTCTTCTAATAGTTCGCGCTTTGAGCCTTTCCTGGGACAGCAGTATTAGATTCTGATGCACCATTGCAGGTTTACTGTATCCCTTGGACCTTCAAATCAAGGATGAAACACAGAAATTGCATCGATATTGAATACAAAATGCAAAATGTCAACTTAATTTCAAGAGGAATAACTCTTCTAATAATTCGTGCTTTGAGCTTTTCCTGGGACAGCAGTATTAGATTCCGATGCACCATAGCAGGTTTACTGTATCCCTTGGACCTTCAAATCAACGATGAAACACAGAAATTGCATCGATATTGAATACAAAAGGCAAAATGTCGACTTATGTATAAGAGGAGTAACCCTTCTAATAGTTCGTGCTTTTAGCCTTTACAGGGACAGCAGTATTAGATTCCGATGCACCATTGCAGGTAACTGTATCCCTTGGACCTTCAAATCAACGATGAAAAACAGAAATTGCATCGAAATTGGATAGAAAAAGCAAAATGTCGTCTTATTTGCAAGAGGAGTTACTCTTCTAATAGATCGTGCTTTGAGCCTTTCCTGGGACAGCAGTATTAGATTCCGATGCACCATTGCAGGTTTACTGTATCCCTTGGACCTTCAAATCAACGATGAAACACAGAAATTGCAACGATATTGAATACAAAAAGCAAAATGTCGACTTATTTACAAGAGGAGTAACTCTTCTATTAGTTCGTGCTTTGATCCTTTCCAGGGACAGCAGTATTAGATTCCGATGCACCGTTGCAGGTTTACTGTATCCCTTGGACCTTCAAATCAACGATGAAACACAGAAATTGCATCGATATTGAATACAAAAGGCAAAATGTCGACTTATTTACAAGACGAGTAACTCTTCTAATAGTTCGTGCTTTTAGCCTTTCCTGGGACAGCAGTATTAGATTCCGATGCACCATTGCAGGTTCACTGTATCCCTTGGACCTTCAAATCAACGATGAAACATATAAATTGCATCGATATTGAATACAAAAGGCAAAATGTCGAATTATTTATAAGAGGAGCAACTGTTCTAATATTTCGTGCTTTGAGCCTTTCCTGGGACAGCAGTATTAGATTCCGATGCACCATTGCAGGTTTACTGTATCCCTTGCACCTTCAAATGAACGATGAAAAACAGAAATTGCATCAACATTGAATACAAAAAGCAAAATGTCGACTTATTTACAAGAGGAGTAACTCTTCTAATAGTTCGCGCTTTGAGCCTTTCCTGGGAGAGCAGTATTAGATTCCGATGCACCATTGCAGGTAACTGTATCCCTTGGACCTTCAAATCAACGATGAAACACTGAAATTGCATCGAAATTGGATACAAAAAGCAAAATGTCGGCTTATTTACAAGAGGAGTTACTCTCCTAATAGTTCGTGCTTTTAGCCTTTCCTGGGACAGCAGTATTAGATTCCGATGCACCATTGCAGGTTTACTGTATCCCTTGGACGTTCAAATCAACGATGAAACACAGAAATTGCATCGATATTGAATACAAAAGGCAAACTGTCCACTTATTTACAAGAGGAGTAACTCTTCTAATAGTTCGTGCTTTGAGCCTTTCCTGGGACAGCAGTGTTAGATTCCGATGCATGACTACAGGTTCACTGTATCCCTTGGACCTTCAAATCATGGATGAAACAAAGAAAATGCATCGATATTGAATACAAAAGGCAAAATGTCTACTTATTTATAAGAAGAGTAACTCTTTTACCAGTTCGTGCTTTGAGCCTTTCCTGGTACAGCAGTATTTGATTCCGATGCACTGTTGCAGGTTTACGGTATCCCTTGGACCTTCAAATCAACGATGAAACACAGAAATTGCATCGATATTGAATACAAAAGGCAAAATGTCGACTTATTTACAAGAGGAGTAACTCTTCTAATAGTTCGTGTTTGAGCCTTTCCTGGGGCAGCAATATTGGATTCCGATGCACCATTGCAGGTTTACTGTATCCCTTGGACCTTCAAATCAACGATGCAACATAGAAATTGCATCGATATTGAATACAAAATGCAAAATGTCGACTTATTTATAAGAGGAGTAACTCTTCTAATAGTTCGTGTTTTAGCCTTTCCAGGGACACCATTATTAGATTCCGATGCACCATTGCAGGTTTACTGTATCCCTTTCACCTTCAAATGAACGATGAAACACAGAAATTGCATCCATATTGAATACAAAAGGCAAAATGTCGACTTATTTACAAGATGATTAACTGTTCTAATAGTTGGCGCTTTGAGCCTTTCCTGGGACTGCAGTATTAGATTCCGATGCACCATTGAAGGTTTACTGTATCCCTTGGACCTTCAAATCAACGATGAAACACAGAAATTGCATCGATATTGAATACAAAATGCAAAATGTCGACTTATTTACAAGAGGAGTAACTCTTCTAATAGTTAGTGCTTTTAGCCTTTCCTGGAGACAGCAGTATTAGATTCCGATGCACCATTGCAGGTTTACTGTATCCCTTGGACCTTCAAATCAACGATGAAACACAGATATTGCATCGATATTGAATACAAAAGTCAAAATGTCGACTTATTACACAAGAGGAGTAACTATTCTAATAGTTCGCGCTTTGAGCCTTTCCTGGGACAGCAGTATTAGATTCCGATGCAGCATTAAAACTTTACTGTATCCATTGAACCTTCAAATCAACGATGAAACACAGAAATTGCATCGATATTGAATAAAAAACCAAAATATCGACCTATTTGTAAGAGGAGTAACTCTTCTAATAGTTCGTGCTTTGAGCCTTTCCTGGGACAGCAGTATTAGATTCCGATACACCATTGCAGGTTTACTGTATCCCTTGGACGTTCAAATCAACGATGAAACACAGAAATTGCATCGGTATTGAATACAAAAGTCAAAATGTCGACTTATTTACAAGAGGAGTAACTCTTCTAATAGTTCGTGCTTTGAGCCTTTCCTGGGACAGCAGTGTTAGATTCCGATGCACGACTGCAGGTTCACTGTATCTCTTGGACCTTCAAATCAACGATGAAACAAAGAAAATGCATCGATATTGAATACAAAAGGCAAAATGTCTACTTATTTATAAGAAGAGTAACTCTTTTAACAGTTCGTGCTTTGAGCCTTTCCTGGGACAGCAGTATTTGATTCCGATGCACTGTTGCAGGTTTACGGTATCCCTTGGACCTTCAAATCAACGATGTAACACAGAAATTGCATCGATATTGAATACAAAAGGCAAAATGTCGACTTATTTACAAGAGGAGTAACTCTTCTAATAGTTCGTGTTTGAGCCTTTCCTGGGGCAGCAATATTGGATTCCGATGCACCATTGCAGGTTTACTGTATCCCTTGGACCTTCAAATCAACGATGAAACATAGAAATTGCATCGATATTGAATACAAAAGGCAAAATTTCGACTTATTTATAAGAGGAGTAACTCTTGTAATAGTTCGTGCTTTTAGCCTTTCCAGGGACAGCAGTATTAGATTCCGATGCACCATTGCAGGTTTACTGTATCCCTTGCACCTTCAAATGAACGATGAAACACAGAAATTGCATCCATATTGAATACAAAAGGCAAAATGTCGACTTATTTTCAAGATGATTAACTCTTCTAATTGTTGGCGCTTTGAGCCTTTCCTGGGACTGCAGTATTAGATTCCGATGCACCATTGAAGGTTTACTGTATCCCTTGGACCTTCAAATCAACGATGAAACACAGAAATTGCATCGATATTGAATACAAAATGCAAAATGTCGACTTATTTACAAGAGGAGTAACTCTTCTAATAGTTCGTGTTTTTAGCCTTTCCTGGGACAGCAGTATTAGATTCCGATGCTCCATTGCAGGTTTACTGTATCCCTTGGACCTTCAAATCAACGATGAAACACAGAAATTGCATCGATATTGAATACAAAAGTCAAAATGTCGACTTATTACACAAGAGGAGTAACTCTGCTAATAGTTCGCGCTTTGAGCCTTTCCTGGGACAGCAGTATTAGATTCCCATGCACCATTGCAGGTTTACTGTATCTCTTGGACCTTCAAATCAACGATGGAACACAGAAATTGCATCGATATTGAATACAAAAGGCAAAATGTCGACTTATTTACAAGAGGAGTAACTCTTCTAATAGTTCGTGCTTTGAGCCTTTCCTGGGACAGCAGTATTAGATTCCGATACACCATTCAGGTTTACTGTATCCCTTGGACGTTCAAATCAACGATGAAACACAGAAATTGCATCGATATTGAATACAAAAGTCAAAATGTGGACTCATTTACAAGAGGAGTAACTCTTCTAATAGTTCGTGCTTTGAGCCTTTTCTGGGACAGCAGTATTAGATTCCGATGCACCATTGCAGGTTTACTGTATCCCTTGGACCTTCAAATCAACGATGAAACACAGAAATTGCATCAATAATGAATACAAAATGCAAAATGTCGACTTATTTACAAGAGGAGTAACCTTTCTAATAGTTCGTGCTTTGAGCCTTTCCTGGGACAGCAGTATTAGATTTCGATGCACCATTGCAAGGTTTACTGTATCCCTTGGACCTTCAAATCAACGATGAAACACAGAAATTGCATCGATATTGAATACAAATGGCAAAATGTCGACTTACTTACAAGAGGAGTAACTCTTCTAATAGTTCGTGCTTTGAGCCTTTCCTGGGACAGCAGTATTTGATTCCGATGCACTGTTGCAGGTTTACGGTATCCCTTGGACCTTCAAATCAACGATGAAACACAGAAATTGCATCGATATTGAATACAAAAGGCAAAATGTCGAACTATTTACAAGAGGAGTAACTCTTCTAATAGTTCGTGTTTGAGCCTTTCCTGATGCAGCAATATTGGATTCCGATGCACCAATGCAGGTTTACTGTATCCCTTTGACATTCAAATCAACGATGAAACACAGATATTGCATCGATATTGAATACAAAAGGCAAAATATCGACTTATTAATAGAGCAGTAACTCTTCTAATAGTTCGTGCTTTGAGCCTTTCCTGGGACAGCAGTATTAGATTCCATTGCACCATTGCAGGTTTACTGTATCCCTTTGACCTTCAAATCAACGATGAAACACAGAAATTGCATCGATATTGAATACAAAATGCAAAATGTCGACTTATTTACAAGAGGAGTAACTCTTCTAATAGTTCGTGCTTTTAGCCTTTCCTGGGACAGCAGTATTAGATTCCGATGCACCATTGCAGGTTTACTGTATCCCTTGGACCTTCAAATCAATGATGAAACACAGAAATTGCATCGATATTGAATACAAAAGGCAAAATGTCGACTTATTTACAAGAGGAGTAACTCTTCTAATAGTTCGCGCTTTGAGCCTTTCCTGGGACAGCAGTATTAGATTCCGATGCACCATTGCAAGGTTTACTGTATCCCTTGGACCTTCAAATAAACGATGAAACACAGATTGCATCGATATTGAATACAAATGGCAAAATGTCGACTTATTTACAAGAGGAGTAACTCTTCTAATAGTTCGCGCATTGAGCCTCTCCTGGGACAGCAGTATTAGATTGCGATGCAGCATTGAAGGTTTACTGTATCCCTTGGACCTTCAAATCAACGATGAAACACAGAAATTGCATCGATATTGAATACAAAATCCAAACGGTCGACTTATTTACAAGAGGAGTAACTCTTCTAATAGTTCGTGTTTTCAGCCTTTTCTGGGACAGCAGTATTAGATTCCCATGCACCATTGCAGGTTTACTGTATCCCTTGGACCTTCCAATCAACGATGAAACACAGAAATTGAATCGATATTGAATACAAAACGCAAAATGCCGACTTACATATAAGAGGAGTAACTCATCTAATAGTTCGTGATTTGAGCCTTTCCTGGGACAGCATTATTAGAATCCGATGCACCATTGCAGGTTAACTGTATCCCTTGGTCCTTCAAATCAAGGATGAAACACCGAAATTGCATCGATATTGAATACAAAATGCCAAATGTTGACTTATTTACAAGATGCGTAACTCTTCTAATAGTTCGTGCTTTGAGCCTTTCTTGGGACAGCAGTATTAGATTCCGATGCGCCATTGCAGGTTTACTGTATCCCTTGGACCTTCAAATCAACGATGAAACACAGAAATTGCATCGATATTGAATACAAAAGGCAAAATGTCGACTTATTTATAAGAGGCGTAACCCTTCTAATTGTTCGTGCTTTTAGCCTTTACAGGGACAGCAGTATTAGATTCCGATGCACCATTGCAGGTAACTGTATCCCTTGGACCTTCAAATCAACGATGAAACACAGAAATTGCATCGAAATTGGATACAAAAAGCAAAATGTCGTCTTATTTGCAAGAGGAGCTACTCTTCTAATAGATCGTGCTTTGAGCCTTTCCTGGGACAGCAGTATTAGATTCCGATGCACCAATGCAGGTTTACTGTATCCCTTTGACCTTCAAATCAACGATGAAACACAGATATTGCATCGATATTGAATACAAAAGGCAAAATATCGACTTATTAATAGAGCAGTAACTCTTCTAATAGTTCGTGCTTTGAGCCTTTCCTGGGACAGCAGTATTAGATTTCGATGCACCATTGCAGGTTTACTGTATCCCTTTGACCTTCAAATCAACGATGAAACACAGAAATTGCATCGATATTGAATACAAAATGCAAAATGTCGACTTATTTACAAGAGGAGTAACTCTTCTAATAGTTCGTGATTTTAGCCTTTCCTGGGACAGCAGTATTAGATTCCGATGCACCATTGCAGGTTTACTGTATCCCTTGGACCTTCAAATGAACGATGAAACACAGAAATTGCATCCATATTGAATACAAAAGGCAAAATGTCGACTTATTTACAAGATGATTAACTCTTCTAATAGTTGGCGCTTTGAGCCTTTCCTGGGACTGCAGTATTAGATTCCGATGCACCATTGAAGGTTTACTGTATCCCTTGGACCTTCAAATCAACGATGAAACACAGAAATTGCATCGATATTGAATACAAAATGCAAAATGTCGACTTATTTACAAGAGGAGTAACTCTTCTAATAGTTCGTGCTTTTAGCCTTTCCTGGGACAGCAGTATTAGATTCCGATGCTCCATTGCAGGTTTACTGTATCCCTTGGACCTTCAAATCAACGATGAAACACAGAAATTGCATCGATATTGAATACAAAAGTCAAAGTGTCGACTTATTACACAAGAGGAGTAACTCTTCTAATAGTTCGCGCTTTGAGCCTTTCCTGGGACAGCAGTATTAGATTCCCATGCACCATTGCAGGTTTACTGTGTCCCTTGGACCTTGACATCAACGATGGAACACAGAAATTGCATCGATATTGAATACAAAAGGCAAAATGTCGACTTATTTACAAGAGGAGTAACTCTTCTAATAGTTCGTGCTTTGAGCCTTTCCTGGGACAGCAGTATTAGATTCCGATACACCATTCAGGTTTACTGTATCCCTTGGACGTTCAAATCAACGATGAAACACAGAAATTGCATCGATATTGAATACAAAAGTCAAAATGTCGACTTATTTACAAGAGGAGTAACTCTTCTAATAGTTCGTGCTTTGAGCCTTTTCTGGGACAGCAGTATTAGATTCCGATGCACCATTGCAGGTTTACTGTATCCCTTGGACCTTCAAATCAACGATGAAACAATGAAATTGCATCAATAATGAATACAAAATGCAAAATGTCGACTTATTTACAAGAGGAGTCACCTTTCTAATAGTTCGTGCTTTGAGCCTTTCCTGGGACAGCAGTATTAGATTTCGATGCACCATTGCAAGGTTTACTGTATCCCTTGGACCTTCAAATCAACGATGAAACACAGAAATTGCATCGATATTGAATACAAATGGCAAAATGTCGACTTACTTACAAGAGGAGTAACTCTTCTAATAGTTCGTGCTTTGAGCCTTTCCTGGGACAGCAGTATTTGATTCCGATGCACTGTTGCAGGTTTACGGTATCCCTTGGACCTTCAAATCAACGATGAAACACAGAAATTGCATCGATATTGAATACAAAAGGCAAAATGTCGAACTATTTACAAGAGGAGTAACTCTTCTAATAGTTCGTGTTTGAGCCTTTCCTGATGCCGCAATATTGGATTCCGATGCACCAATGCAGGTTTACTGTATCCCTTGGACCTTCAAATCAACGATGAAACACAGAAATTGCATCGATATTGAATACAAAAGCCAAACGGTCGACTTATTTACAAGAGGAGTAACTCTTCTAATAGTTAGTGTTTTCAGCCTTTTCTGGGACAGCAGTATTAGATTCCCATGCACCATTGCAGGTTTACTGTATCCCTTGGACCTTCCAATCAACGATGAAACACAGAAATTGAATCGATATTGAATACAAAACGCAAAATGCCGACTTACATATAAGAGGAGTAACTCATCTAATAGTTCGTGATTTGAGCCTTTCCTGGGACAGCAGTATTAGAATCCGATGCACCATTGCAGGTTTACTGTATCCCTTGGTCCTTCAAATCAAGGATGAAACACCGAAATTGCATCGATATTGAATACAAAATGCAAAATGTTGACTTATTTACAAGATGCGTAACTCTTCTAATAGTTCGTGTTTTGAGCCTTTCTTGGGACAGCAGTATTAGATTCCGATGCACCATTGCAGGTTTACTGTATCCCTTGGACCTTCAAATCAACGATGAAACACAGAAATTGCATCGATATTGAATACAAAAGGCAAAATGTCGACTTATTTATAAGAAGAGTAACCCTTCTAATAGTTCGTGCTTTTAGCCTTTACAGGGACAGCAGTATTAGATTCCGATGCACCTTTGCAGGTAAATGTATCCCTTGGACCTTCAAATCAACGATGAAACACAGAAATTGCATCGAAATTGGATACAAAAAGCAAAATGTCGTCTTATTTGCAAGAGGAGTTACTCTTCTAATAGATCGTGCTTTGAGCCTTTCCTGGGACAGCAGTATTAGATTCCGATGCACCATTGCAGGTTTACTGTATCCCTTGGACCTTCAAATGAACGATGAAACACAGAAATTGCAACGATATTGAATACAAAAGGCAAAATGTCGACTTATTTACAAGAGGAGTAACTCTTCTATTAGTTCGTGCCTTGAGCCTTTCCAGGGACAGCAGTATTAGATTCCGATGCACCGTTGCAGGTTTACTGTATCCCTTGGACCTTCAAATCAACGATGAAACACAGAAATTGCATCGATATTGAATACAAAAGGCAAAATGTCGACTTATTTACAAGACGAGTAACTCTTCTAATAGTTCCTGCTTTTAGCCTTTCCTGGGACAGCAGTATTAGATTCCGATGCACCATTGCAGGTTCACTGTATCCCTTGGACCTTCCAATCAACGATGAAACATAGAAATTGCATCGATATTGAATACAAAAGGCAAAATGTCGAATTATTTATAAGAGGAGCAACTGTTCTAATAGTTCGTGCTTTGAGCCTTTCCTGGGACAGCAGTATTAGATTCCGATGCACCATTGCAGGTTTACTGTATCCCTTGCACCTTCAAATGAACGATGAAAGACAGAAATTGCATCAACATTGAATACAAAAAGCAAAATGTCGACTTATTTACAAGAGGAGTAACTCTTCTAATAGTTCGCGCTTTGAGCCTTTCCTGGGAGAGCAGTATTAGATTCCGATGCACCATTGCAGGTAACTGTATCCCTTGGACCTTCAAATCAACGATGAAACACTGAAATTGCATCGAAATTGGATACAAAAAGAAAAATATCGTCTTATTTACAAGAGGAGTTACTCTTCTAATAGTTCGTGCTTTTAGCCTTTCCTTGGACAGCAGTATTAGATTCCGATGCACCATTGCAGGTTTACTGTATCCCTTGGACGTTCAAATCAACGATGAAACACAGAAATTGCATCGATATTGAATACAAAAGGCAAACTGTCCACATATTTACAAGAGGAGTAACTCTTCTAATAGTTCGTGCTTTGAGCCTTTCCTGGGACAGCAGTGTTAGATTCCGATGCATGACTACAGGTTCACTGTATCCCTTGGACCTTCAAATCATGGATGAAACAAAGAAAATGCATCGATATTGAATATAAAAGGCAAAATGTCTACTTATTTATAAGAAGAGTAACTCTTTTAACAGTTCGTGCTTTGAGCCTTTCCTGGTACAGCAGTATTTGATTCCGATGCACTGTTGCAGGTTTACGGTATCCCTTGGACCTTGAAATCAACGATGAAACACAGAAATTGCATCGATATTGAATACAAAAGCCAAACGGTCGACTTATTTACAAGAGGAGTAACTCTTCTAATAGTTCGTGTTTTCAGCCTTTTCTGGGACAGCAGTATTAGATTCCCATGCACCATTGCAGGTTTACTGTATCCCTTGGACCTTCAATCAACGATGAAACACAGAAATTGAATCGATATTGAATACAAAACGCAAAATGCCGACTTACATATAAGAGGAGTAACTCATCTAATAGTTCGTGATTTGAGCCTTTCCTGGGACAGCAGTATTAGAATCCGATGCACCATTGCAGGTTTACTGTATCCCTTGGTCCTTCAAATCAAGGATGAAACACCGAATTTGCATCGATATTGAATACAAAATGCAAAATTTTGACTTATTTACAAGATGCGTAACTCTTCTAATAGTTCGTGTTTTGAGCCTTTCTTGGGACAGCAGTATTAGATTCCGATGCACCATTGCAGGTTTACTGTATCCCTTGGACCTTCAAATCAACGATGAAACACAGAAATTGCATCGATATTGAATACAAAAGGCAAAATGTCGACTTATTTATAAGAGGAGTAACCCTTCTAATAGTTCGTGCTTTTAGCCTTTACAGGGACAGCAGTATTAGATTCCGATGCACCATTGCAGGTAAATGTATCCCTTGGACCTTCAAATCAACGATGAAACACAGAAATTGCATCGAAATTGGATACAAAAAGCAAAATGTCGTCTTATTTGCAAGAGGAGTTACTCTTCTAATAGATCGTGCTTTGAGCCTTTCCTGGGACAGCAGTATTAGATTCCGATGCACCATTGCAGGTTTACTGTATCCCTTGGACCTTCAAATCAACGATGAAACACAGAAATTGCAACGATATTGAATACAAAAGGCAAAATGTCGACTTATTTACAAGAGGAGTAACTCTTCTATTAGTTCGTGCCTTGAGCCTTTCCAGGGACAGCAGTATTAGATTCCGATGCACCGTTGCAGGTTTACTGTATCCCTTGGACCTTCAAATCAACGATGAAACACAGAAATTGCATCGATATCGAATACAAAAGGCAAAATGTCGACTTATTTACAAGAGGAGTAACTCTTCTAATAGTTCCTGCTTTTAGCCTTTCCTGGGACAGTAGTATTAGATTCCGATGCACCATTGCAGGTTCACTGTATCCCTTGGACCTTCCAATCAACGATGAAACATAGAAATTGCATCGATATTGAATACAAAAGGCAAAATGTCGAATTATTTATAAGAGGAGCAACTGTTCTAATAGTTCGTGCTTTGAGCCTTTCCTGGGACAGCAGTATTAGATTCCGATGCACCATTGCAGGTTTACTGTATCCCTTGCACCTTCAAATGAACGATGAAAGACAGAAATTGCATCAACATTGAATACAAAAAGCAAAATGTCGACTTATTTACAAGAGGAGTAACTCTTCTAATAGTTCGTGCTTTTAGCCTTTCCTTGGACAGCAGTATTAGATTCCGATGCACCATTGCAGGTTTACTGTATCCCTTGGACGTTCAAATCAACGATGAAACACAGAAATTGCATCGATATTGAATACAAAAGGCAAACTGTCCACTTATTTACAAGAGGAGTAACTCTTCTAATAGTTCGTGCTTTGAGCCTTTCCTGGGACAGCAGTGTTAGATTCCGATGCATGACTACAGGTTCACTGTATCCCTTGGACCTTCAAATCATGGATGAAACAAAGAAAATGCATCGATATTGAATATAAAAGGCAAAATGTCTACTTATTTATAAGAAGAGTAACTCTTTTAACAGTTCGTGCTTTGAGCCTTTCCTGGTACAGCAGTATTTGATTCCGATGCACTGTTGCAGGTTTACGGTATCCCTTGGACCTTGAAATCAACGATGAAACACAGAAATTGCATCGATATTGAATGCTAAAGGCAAAATGTCTACTTATTTATAAGAAGAGTAACTCTTTTAACAGTTCGTGCTTTGAGCCTTTCCTGGGACAGCAGTATTTGATTCCGATGCACTGTTGCAGGTTTACAGTATCCCGTGGACCTTCAAATCAACGATGAAACACAGAAATTGCATCGATATTGAATACAAAAGGCAAAATGTCGACTTATTTACAAGAGGAATAACTCTTCTAATAATTCGTGCTTTGAGCCTTTACAGGGACAGCAGTATTAGATTCCGATGCACCATTGCAGGTAACTGTATCCCTTGGACCTTCAAATCAACGATGAAACACTGAAATTGCATCGAAATTGGATACAAAAAGGAAAATGTCGTCTTATTTACAAGAGGAGTTACTCTTCTAATAGTTCGTGCTTTTAGCCTTTCCTGGGACAGCAGTATTAGATTCCGATGCACCATTGCAGGTTTACTGTATCCCTTGGACCTTCAAATCAACGATGAAACACAGAAATTGCATCGATATTGAATACAAAAGGCAAACTGTCCACTTATTTACAAGAGGAGTAACTCTTCTAATAGTTCGTGTTTGAGCCTTTCCTGGGACAGCAGTGTTAGATTCCGATGCACGACTGCAGCTTCACTGTATCCCTTGGACCTTCAAATCAACGATGAAACAAAGAAAATGCATCGATATTGAATACAAAAGGCAAAATGTCTACTTATTTATAAGAAGAGTAACTCTTTTAACAGTTCGTGCTTTGAGCCTTTCCTGGGACAGCAGTATTTGATTCCGATGCACTGTTGCAGGTTTACGGTATCCCTTGGACCTTCAAATCAACGATGAAACACAGAAATTGCATCGATATTGAATTCAAAAGGCAAAATGTCGACTTATTTACAAGAGGAGTAACTCTTCTAATAGTTCGTGTTTGAGCCTTTCCTGGGGCAGCAATATTGGATTCCGATGCACCATTGCAGGTTTACTGTATCCCTTGGACCTTCAAATCAACGATGAAACACAGAAATTGCATCGATATTGAATACAAAATGCAAAATGTCGACTTATTTACAAGAGGAGTAACTCTTCTAATAGTTCGTGCTTTTAGCCTTTCCTGGGACAGCAGTATTAGATTCCGATGCTCCATTGCAGGTTTACTGTATCCCTTGGACCTTCAAATCAACGATGAAACACAGAAATTGCATCGATATTGAATACAAAATGCAAAATGTCGATTTATTTACAAGAGGAGTAACTCTTCTAATAGTTCGTGCTTTTAGCCTTTCCTGGGACAGCAGTATTAGATTCTGATGCACCATTGCAGGTTTACTGTATCCCTTGGACCTTCAAATCAACGATGAAACACAGAAATTGCATCGATATTGAATACAAAAGTCAAAATGTCGACTTATTACACGAGAGGAGTAACTCTTCTAATAGTTCGCGCTTTGAGCCTATCCTGGGACAGCAGTATTAGATTCCCATGCACCATTGCAGGTTTACTGTATCCCTTGGACCTTCAAATCAACGGTGGAACACAGAAATTGCATCGATATTGAATACAAAATGCAAAATGTCGACTTATTTACAAGAGGAGTAACTCTTCTTATAGTTCGTGCTTTGAGCCTTTCCTGGGACAGCAGTATTAGATTCCGATACACCATTGCAGGTTTACTGTATCCCTTGGACGTTCAAATCAACGATGACACACAGAAATTGCATCGATATTGAATACAAAAGTCAAAATGTCGACTTATTTACAAGAGGAGTAACTCTTCTAATAGTTCGTGTTTTGAGCCTTTTCTGGGACAGCAGTATTAGATTCCGATGCACCATTGCAGGTTTACTGTATCCCTTGGACCTTCAAATCAACGATGCAACACAGAAATTGCATCAATAATGAATACAAAATGAAAATATCGACTTATTTACAAGAGGAGTAACCTTTCTAATAGTTCGTGCTTTGAGCCTTTCCTGGGACAGCAGTATTAGATTTCGATGCACCATTGCAAGGTTTACTGTATCCCTTGGACCTTCAAATCAACGATGAAACACAGAAATTGCATCGATATTGAATACAAATGGCAAAATGTCGACTTATTTATAAGAGCAGCAACTCTTCTAATAGTTCGTGCTTTGAGCCTTTCCTGGGACAGCAGTATTAGATTCCGATGCACCATTGCAGGTTTACTGTATCCCTTGGACCTTCAAATCAACGATGAAACACAGAAATTGCATCGATATTGAATACAAAATGCAAAATGTCAACTTAATTACAATAGGAGTAACTCTTCTAATAGTCCGTGCTTTGAGCCTTTCCTGGGACAGCAGTATTAGATTCCGATGCACCATTGCAGGTTTACTGTATCCCTTATACGTTCAAATCAACGATGAAACACAGAAATTGAATCGATATTGAATACAAAAGTCAAAATGTCGACTTATTTACAAGAGGAGTAACTCTTCTAATAGTTCGTGCTTTGAGCCTTTTCTGGGACAGCAGTATTAGATTCCGATGCACCATTGCAGGTTTACTGTATCCCTTGGACCTTCAAATCAACGATGAAACACAGAAATTGCATCAATATTGAATACAAAATGCAAAATGTCGACTTATTTACAAGAGGAGTAACCTTTCTAATAGTTCGTGCTTTGAGCCTTTCCTGGGACAGCAGTAGTAGATTTCGATGCACCATTGCAAGGTTTACTGTATCCCTTGGACCTTCAAATCAACGATGAAACACAGAAATTGCATCGAAATTGGATACAAAAAGCAAAATGTTGTCTTATTTGCAAGAGGAGCTACTCTTCTAATAGATCGTGCTTTGAGCCTTTCCTGGGACAGCAGTATTAGATTCCGATGCACCAATGCAGGTTTACTGTATCCCTTTGACCTTCAAATCAACGATGAAACACAGATATTGCATCGATATTGAATACAAAAGGCAAAATATCGACTTATTAATAGAGCAGTAACTCTTCTAATAGTTCGTGCTTTGAGCCTTTCCTGGGACAGCAGTATTAGATTCCGATGCACCATTGCAGGTTTACTGTATCCCTTTGACCTTCAAATCAACGATGAAACACAGAAATTGCATCGATATTGAATACAAAATGCAAAATGTCGACTTATTTACAAGAGGAGTAACTCTTCTAATAGTTCGTGCTTTTAGCCTTTCCTGGGACAGCAGTATTAGATTCCGATGCACCATTGCAGGTTTACTGTATCCCTTGGACCTTCAAATGAACGATGAAACACAGAAATTGCATCCATATTGAATACAAAAGCAAAATGTCGACTTATTTACAAGATGATTAACTCTTCTAATAGTTCGCGCTTTGAGCCTTTCCTGGGACTGCAGTACTAGATTCCGATGCACCATTGAAGGTTTACTGTATCCCTTGGACCTTCAAATCAACGATGAAACACAGAAATTGCATCGATATTGAATACAAAATGCAAAATGTCGACTTATTTACAAGAGGAGTAACTCTTCTAATAGTTCGTGCTTTTAGCCTTTCCTGGGACAGCAGTATTAGATTCCGTTGCTCCATTGCAGGTTTACTGTATCCCTTGGACCTTCAAATCAACGATGAAACACAGAAATTGCATCGATATTGAATACAAAAGTCAAAGTGTCGACTTATTACACAAGAGGAGTAACTCTTCTAATAGTTCGCGCTTTGAGCCTTTCCTGGGACAGCAGTATTAGATTCCCATGCACCATTGCAGGTTTACTGTGTCCCTTGGACCTTGACATCAACGATGGAACACAGAAATTGCATCGATATTGAATACAAAAGGCAAAATGTCGACTTATTTACAAGAGGAGTAACTCTTCTAATAGTTCGTGCTTTGAGCCTTTCCTGGGACAGCAGTATTAGATTCCGATACACCATTCAGGTTTACTGTATCCCTTGGACGTTCAAATCAACGATGAAACACAGAAATTGCATCGATATTGAATACAAAAGTCAAAATGTCGACTTATTTACAAGAGGAGTAACTCTTCTAATAGTTCGTGCTTTGAGCCTTTTCTGGGACAGCAGTATTAGATTCCGATGCACCATTGCAGGTTTACTGTATCCCTTGGACCTTCAAATCAACGATGAAACAATGAAATTGCATCAATAATGAATACAAAATGCAAAATGTCGACTTATTTACAAGAGGAGTAACCTTTCTAATAGTTCGTGCTTTGAGCCTTTCCTGGGACAGCAGTATTAGATTTCGATGCACCATTGCAAGGTTTACTGTATCCCTTGGACCTTCAAATCAACGATGAAACACAGAAATTGCATCGATATTGAATACAAATGGCAAAATGTCGACTTACTTACAAGAGGAGTAACTCTTCTAATAGTTCGTGCTTTGAGCCTTTCCTGGGACAGCAGTATTTGATTCCGATGCACTGTTGCAGGTTTACGGTATCCCTTGGACCTTCAAATCAACGATGAAACACAGAAATTGCATCGATATTGAATACAAAATGCAAAATGTCGAACTATTTACAAGAGGAGTAACTCTTCTAATAGTTCGTGTTTGAGCCTTTCCTGATGCCGCAATATTGGATTCCGATGCACCAATGCAGGTTTACTGTATCCCTTGGACCTTCAAATCAACGATGAAACACAGAAATTGCATCGATATTGAATACAAAAGCCAAACGGTCGACTTATTTACAAGAGGAGTAACTCTTCTAATAGTTCGTGTTTTCAGCCTTTTCTGGGACAGCAGTATTAGATTCCCATGCACCATTGCAGGTTTACTGTATCCCTTGGACCTTCCAATCAACGATGAAACACAGAAATTGAATCGATATTGAATACAAAACGCAAAATGCCGACTTACATATAAGAGGAGTAACTCATCTAATAGTTCGTGATTTGAGCCTTTCCTGGGACAGCAGTATTAGAATCCGATGCACCATTGCAGGTTTACTGTATCCCTTGGTCCTTCAAATCAAGGATGAAACACCGAAATTGCATCGATATTGAATACAAAATGCAAAATGTTGACTTATTTACAAGATGCGTAACTCTTCTAATAGTTCGTGTTTTGAGCCTTTCTTGGGGCAGCAGTATTAGATTCCGATGCACCATTGCAGGTTTACTGTATCCCTTGGACCTTCAAATCAACGATGAAACACAGAAATTGCATCGATATTGAATACAAAAGGCAAAATGTCGACTTATTTATAAGAGGAGTAACCCTTCTAATATTTCGTGCTTTTAGCCTTTACAGGGACAGCAGTATTAGATTCCGATGCACCATTGCAGGTAAATGTATCCCTTGGACCTTCAAATCAACGATGAAACACAGAAATTGCATCGAAATTGGATACAAAAAGCAAAATGTCGTCTTATTTGCAAGAGGAGTTACTCTTCTAATAGATCGTGCTTTGAGCCTTTCCTGGGACAGCAGTATTAGATTCCGATGCACCATTGCAGGTTTACTGTATCCCTTGGACCTTCAAATCAACGATGAAACACAGAAATTGCAACGATATTGAATACAAAAGGCAAAATGTCGACTTATTTACTAGAGGAGTAACTCTTCTATTAGTTCGTGCCTTGAGCCTTTCCAGGGACAGCAGTATTAGATTCCGATGCACCGTTGCAGGTTTACTGTATCCCTTGGACCTTCAAATCAACGATGAAACACAGAAATTGCATCGATATTGAATACAAAAGGCAAAATGTCGACTTATTTACAAGACGAGTAACTCTTCTAATAGTTCCTGCTTTTAGCCTTTCCTGGGACAGCAGTATTAGATTCCGATGCACCATTGCAGGTTTACTGTATCCCTTGCACCTTCAAATGAACGATGAAAGACAGAAATTGCATCAACATTGAATACAAAAAGCAAAATGTCGACTTATTTACAAGAGGAGTAACTCTTCTAATAGTTCGCGCTTTGAGCCTTTCCTGGGAGAGCAGTATTAGATTCCGATGCACCATTGCAGGTAACTGTATCCCTTGGACCTTCAAATCAACGATGAAACACTGAAATTGCATCGAAATTGGATACAAAAAGAAAAATATCGTCTTATTTACAAGAGGAGTTACTCTTCTAATAGTTCGTGCTTTTAGCCTTTCCTTGGACAGCAGTATTAGATTCCGATGCACCATTGCAGGTTTACTGTATCCCTTGGACGTTCAAATCAACGATGAAACACAGAAATTGCATCGATATTGAATACAAAAGGCAAACTGTCCACTTATTTACAAGAGGAGTAAATCTTCTAATAGTTCGTGCTTTGAGCCTTTCCTGGGACAGCAGTGTTAGATTCCGATGCATGACTACAGGTTCACTGTATCCCTTGGACCTTCAAATCATGGATGAAACAAAGAAAATGCATCGATATTGAATATAAAAGGCAAAATGTCTACTTATTTATAAGAAGAGTAACTCTTTTAACAGTTCGTGCTTTGAGCCTTTCCTGGTACAGCAGTATTTGATTCCGATGCACTGTTGCAGGTTTACGGTATCCCTTGGACCTTGAAATCAACGATGAAACACAGAAATTGCATCGATATTGAATGCTAAAGGCAAAATGTCTACTTATTTATAAGAAGAGTAACTCTTTTAACAGTTCGTGCTTTGAGCCTTTCCTGGGACAGCAGTATTTGATTCCGATGCACTGTTGCAGGTTTACGGTATCCCGTGGACCTTCAAATCAACGATGAAACACAGAAATTGCATCGATATTGAATACAAAAGGCAAAATGTCGACTTATTTACAAGAGGAATAACTCTTCTAATAATTCGTGCTTTGAGCCTTTACAGGGACAGCAGTATTAGATTCCGATGCACCATTGCAGGTAACTGTATCCCTTGGACCTTCAAATCAACGATGAAACACTGAAATTGCATCGAAATTGGATACAAAAAGGAAAATGTCGTCTTATTTACAAGAGGAGTTACTCTTCTAATAGTTCGTGCTTTTAGCCTTTCCTGGGACAGCAGTATTAGATTCCGATGCACCATTGCAGGTTTACTGTATCCCTTGGACCTTCAAATCAACGATGAAACACAGAAATTGCATCGATATTGAATACAAAAGGCAAACTGTCCACTTATTTACAAGAGGAGTAACTCTTCTAATAGTTCGTGTTTGAGCCTTTCCTGGGACAGCAGTGTTAGATTCCGATGCACGACTGCAGCTTCACTGTATCCCTTGGACCTTCAAATCAACGATGAAACAAAGAAAATGCATCGATATTGAATACAAAAGGCAAAATGTCTACTTATTTATAAGAAGAGTAACTCTTTTAACAGTTCGTGCTTTGAGCCTTTCCTGGGACAGCAGTATTTGATTCCGATGCACTGTTGCAGGTTTACGGTATCCCTTGGACCTTCAAATCAACGATGAAACACAGAAATTGCATCGATATTGAATTCAAAAGGCAAAATGTCGACTTATTTACAAGAGGAGTAACTCTTCTAATAGTTCGTGTTTGAGCCTTTCCTGGGGCAGCAATATTGGATTCCGATGCACCATTGCAGGTTTACTGTATCCCTTGGACCTTCAAATCAACGATGAAACACAGAAATTGCATCGATATTGAATACAAAATGCAAAATGTCGACTTATTTACAAGAGGAGTAACTCTTCTAATAGTTCGTGCTTTTAGCCTTTCCTGGGACAGCAGTATTAGATTCCGATGCTCCATTGCAGGTTTACTGTATCCCTTGGACCTTCAAATCAACGATGAAACACAGAAATTGCATCGATATTGAATACAAAATGCAAAATGTCGATTTATTTACAAGAGGAGTAACTCTTCTAATAGTTCGTGCTTTTAGCCTTTCCTGGGACAGCAGTATTAGATTCTGATGCACCATTGCAGGTTTACTGTATCCCTTGGACCTTCAAATCAACGATGAAACACAGAAATTGCATCGATATTGAATACAAAATGCAAAATGTCGACTTATTTACAAGAGGAGTAACTCTTCTAATAGTTCGTGCTTTTAGCCTTTCCTGGGACAGCAGTATTAGATTCCGATGCTCCATTGCAGGTTTACTGTATCCCTTGGACCTTCAAATCAACGATGAAACACAGAAATTGCATCGATATTGAATACAAAATGCAAAATGTCGATTTATTTACAAGAGGAGTAACTCTTCTAATAGTTCGTGCTTTTAGCCTTTCCTGGGACAGCAGTATTAGATTCTGATGCACCATTGCAGGTTTACTGTATCCCTTGGACCTTCAAATCAACGATGAAACACAGAAATTGCATCGATATTGAATACAAAAGTCAAAATGTCGACTTATTACACGAGAGGAGTAACTCTTCTAATAGTTCGCGCTTTGAGCCTTTCCTGGGACAGCAGTATTAGATTCCCATGCACCATTGCAGGTTTACTGTATCCCTTGGACCTTCAAATCAACGGTGGAACACAGAAATTGCATCGATATTGAATACAAAAGGCAAAATGTCGACTTATTTACAAGAGGAGTAACTCTTCTTATAGTTCGTGCTTTGAGCCTTTCCTGGGACAGCAGTATTAGATTCCGATACACCATTGCAGGTTTACTGTATCCCTTGGACGTTCAAATCAACGATGACACACAGAAATTGCATCGATATTGAATACAAAAGTCAAAATGTCGACTTATTTACAAGAGGAGTAACTCTTCTAATAGTTCGTGTTTTGAGCCTTTTCTGGGACAGCAGTATTAGATTCCGATGCACCATTGCAGGTTTACTGTATCCCTTGGACCTTCAAATCAACGATGCAACACAGAAATTGCATCAATAATGAATACAAAATGAAAATATCGACTTATTTACAAGAGGAGTAACCTTTCTAATAGTTCGTGCTTTGAGCCTTTCCTGGGACAGCAGTATTAGATTTCGATGCACCATTGCAAGGTTTACTGTATCCCTTGGACCTTCAAATCAACGATGAAACACAGAAATTGCATCGATATTGAATACAAATGGCAAAATGTCGACTTATTTATAAGAGCAGCAACTCTTCTAATAGTTCGTGCTTTGAGCCTTTCCTGGGACAGCAGTATTAGATTCCGATGCACCATTGCAGGTTTACTGTATCCCTTGGACCTTCAAATCAACGATGAAACACAGAAATTGCATCGATATTGAATACAAAATGCAAAATGTCAACTTAATTACAATAGGAGTAACTCTTCTAATAGTCCGTGCTTTGAGCCTTTCCTGGGACAGCAGTATTAGATTCCGATGCACCATTGCAGGTTTACTGTATCCCTTGGACGTTCAAATCAACGATGAAACACAGAAATTGAATCGATATTGAATACAAAAGTCAAAATGTCGACTTATTTACAAGAGGAGTAACTCTTCTAATAGTTCGTGCTTTGAGCCTTTTCTGGGACAGCAGTATTAGATTCCGATGCACCATTGCAGGTTTACTGTATCCCTTGGACCTTCAAATCAACGATGAAACACAGAAATTGCATCAATATTGAATACAAAATGCAAAATGTCGACTTATTTACAAGAGGAGTAACCTTTCTAATAGTTCGTGCTTTGAGCCTTTCCTGGGACAGCAGTAGTAGATTTCGATGCACCATTGCAAGGTTTACTGTATCCCTTGGACCTTCAAATCAACGATGAAACACAGAAATTGCATCGATATTGAATACAAATGGCAAAATTTCGACTTATTTACAAGAGGAGTAACTCTTCTAATAGTTCGTGTTTGAGCCTTTCCTGGGACAGCAGTATTAGATTTCGATGCACCATTGCAAGGTTTACTGTATCCCTTGGACCTTCAAATCAACGATGAAACACAGAAATTGCATCGATATTGAATACAAAATCAAAATATCGACTTATTTACAAGAGGAGTAACCCTTCTAATAGTTCGCGCATTGAGCCTCTCCTGGGACAGCAGTATTAGATTCCGATGCAGCATTGAGGGTTTACTGTATCCCTCGGACCTTCAAATCAACGATGAAACACAGAAATTGCGTCGATATTGAATACAAAATGCAAAATGTTGACTTATTTACAATATGCGTAACTCTTCTAATAGTTCGTGCTTTGAGCCTTTCTTGGAACAGCAGTATTAGATTCCGATGCACCATAGCTTGTTTACTGTATCCCTTGGACCTTCACATCAACGATGAAACACAGAAATTGCATCGAAATTGGATACAAAAAGCAAAATGTCGTCTTATTTGCAAGAGGAGTTACTCTACTAATAGTTCGTGCTTTGAGCCTTTCCTGGGACAGCAGTATTAGATTCCGATTCACCATTGCAGGTTTACTGTATCCCTTGGACCTTCAAATCAACGATGAAACACAGAAAATGCAACGATATTGAATACAAAAGGCAAAATGTCGACTTATTTACAAGAGGAGTAACTCTTCTATTAGTTCGTGCTTTGAGCCTTTCCTGGGAAAGCAGTATTAGATTCCGATGCACCGTTGCAGGTTTACTGTATCCCTTGGACCTTCAAATCAACGATGAAACACAGAAATTGCATCAATATTGAATACAAAATGCAAAATGTCGACTTATATTCAAGAGGAGTAACCTTTCCAATAGTTCGTGCTTTGAGCCTTTCCTGGGACAGCAGTATTAGATTCCGATGCACCATTGCAGGTTTACTGTATCCCTTGGACCTTCAAATCAACGATGAAACACAGAAATTGCATCGATATTGAATACAAAATGCAAAATGTCAACTTAATTACAAGAAGAGTAACTCTTCTAATAGTTCGTGCATTGAGCCTTTCCTGGGACAGCAGTATTAGATTCCGATGCACCATTGCAGGTTTACTGTATCTTTTGGACCTTCAAATCAATGATGAAACACAGAAGTTGCATCGATATTGAATACAAAACGCAAAATGTCAACTTAATTACAAGAAGAGTAACTCTTCTAATAGTTCGCGCATTGAGCCTCTCCTGGGACAGCAGTATTAGACTCCGATGCAGCATTGAGGGTTTACTGTACCCCTCGGACCTTCAAATCAACGATGAAACACAGAAATTGCATCGATATCGAATACAAAAGCCAAACGGTCGACTCATTTAGAAGAGGAGTAACTCTTCTAATAGTTCGTGTTTTGAGCCTTTTCTGGGACAGCAGTATTAGATTCCCATGCACCATTGCAGGTTTACTGTATCCCTTGGACCTTCAAATCAACGATGAAACACAGCAATTGCATCGATATTGAATACAAAACGGAAAATGCCGACTTACATATAAGAGGAGTAACTCATCTAATAGTTCGTGCTTTGAGCCTTTTCTGGGACAGCAGTATTAGATTCCGATGCACCATTGCAGGTTTACTGTATCCCTCGGACCTTCAAATCAACGATGAAACACCGAAATTGCATCGATATTGAATACAAGATGCAAAATGTTGACTTATTTACAAGATGCGTAACTCTTCTAATAGTTCGTGCTTTGAGCCTTTCTTGGGACAGCAGTATTAGATTCCGATGCACCATAGCTTGTTTACTGTATCCCTTGGACCTTCAAATCAACGATGAAACACAGAAATTGCAACGATATTGAATACAAAAGGCAAAATTTCGACTTATTTACAAGAGGAGTAACTCTTCTATTAGTTCGTGCTTTGAGCCTTTCCTGGGACAGCAGTATTAGATTCCGATGCACCGTTGCAGGTTTACTGTATCCCTTCGACCTTCAAATCAACGATGAAACACAGAAATTGCATCGATATTGAATACAAAAGGCAAAATGTCGACTTATTTACAAGACGAGTAACTCTTCTAATAGTTCGTGCTTTTTGCCTTTCCTGGGACAGCAGTATTAGATTCCGATGCACCATTGCAGGTAACTGTATCCCTTGGACATTCAAATCAACGATGAAACACTGAAATTGCATCGAAATTGGATACAAAAAGCAAAATGTCGTCTTATTTACAAGAGGAGTTACTCTTCTAATAGTTCGTGCTTTTAGCCTTTCCTGGGACAGCAGTATTAGATTCCGATGCACCATTGCAGGTTTACTGTATCCCTTGGACCTTCAAATCAACGATGAAACACAGAAATTGCATCGATATTGAATAGAAAAGGCAAACTGTCCACTTATTTACAAGAGGAGTAACTCTTCTAATAGTTCGTGCTTTGAGCCTTTCCTGGGACAGCAGTATTAGATTCCGATGCACCATTGCAGGTTTACTGTATCTTTTGGACCTTCAAATCAACGATGAAACACAGAAGTTGCATCGATATTGAATACAAAACGCAAAATGTCAACTTAATTACAATAGGAGTAACTCGTCTAATAGTCCGTGCTTTGAGCCTTTCCTGGGACAGCAGTTTAAGATTCCGATGCACCATTGCAGGTTTACTGTATCCGTTGGACGTTCAAATCAACAATGAAACACAGAAATTGCATCGATATTGAATACAAAAGTCAAAATGTCGACTTATTTACAAGAAGAGTAACTCTTCTAATAGTTCGCGTTTTGAGCCTTTTCTGGGACAGCAGTATTAGATTCCGATGCACCATTGCAGGTTTACTGTATCCCTCGGACCTTCAAATCAACGATGAAACACAGAAATTGCATCAATATTGAATACAAAATGCAAAATGTCGACTTATTTACAGGAGGAGTAAACTTTCTAATAGTTCGTGCTTTGAGCCTTTCCTGGGACAGCAGTATTAGATTTCGATGCACCATTGCAAGGTTTACTGTATCCCTCAGACCCTCAAATCAACGATGAAACACAGAAATTGCATCAATATTGAATACAAAATGCAAAATGTCGACTTATTTACAAGAGGAGTAACCTTTCTAATAGTTCGTGCTTTGAGCCTTTCCTGGGACAGCAGTATTAGATTTCGATGCACCATTGCAAGGTTTACTGTATCCCTTTTACCTTCAAATCAACGATGAAACACAGAAATTGCATCGATATTGAATAGAAAAGGCAAAATGTCGACTTATTTACAAGAGGAGTAACTCTTCTAATAGTTCGTGCTTTGCGCCTTTCCTGGGACAGCAGTATTAGATTCCGTTTCACCATTGCAGGTTTACTTTATCCTTTGGACCTTCAAATTAACGATGAAACACAGAAATTGCAACGATATTGAATACAAAAGGCAAAATGTCGACTTATTTACAAGAGGAGTAACTCTTCTATTAGTTCGTGCTTTGAGCCTTTCCTGGGACAGCAGTATTAGATTCTGATGCACCGTTGCAGGTTTACTGTATCCCTTGGACCTTCAAATCAACGATGAAACACAGAAATTGCATCGATATTGAATACAAAAGGCAAAATGTCGACTTATTTACAAGACGAGTAACTCTTCTAATAGTTCGTGCTTTTTGCCTTTCCTGGGACAGCAGTATTAGATTCCGATGCACCATTGCAGGTTCACTGTATCCCTTGGACCTTCAAATGAACGATGAAACACAGATTGCATCGATATTGAATACAAATGGCAAAATGTCGACTTATTTACAAGAGGAGTAACTCTTCTAATAGTTCGCGCATTGAGCCTCTTCTGGGACAGCAGTATTAGATTCCGATGCAGCATTGAGGGTTTACTGTATCCCTTGGACCTTCAAATCAACGATGAAACACAGCAATTGCATCGATATTGAATACAAAACGGAAAATGCCGACTTACATATAAGAGGAGTAACCCATCTAATAGTTCGTGCTTTGAGCCTTTCCTGGGACAGCAGTATTAGAATCCGATGCACCATTGCAGGTGTACTGTATCCCTTGGTCCTTCAAATCAACGATGAAACACCGAAATTGCAACGATATTGAATACAAAATGCAAAATGTTGACTTATTTACAAGATGCGTAACTCTTCTAATAGTTCGTGCTTTGAGCCTTTCTTGGGACAGCAGTATTAGATTCCGATGGACCATAGCTTGTTTACTGTATCCCTTGGACCTTAAAATCAACGATGAAACACAGAAATTGCATCGATATTGAATACAAAAGGCAAAATGTCGACTTATTTATAAGAGGAGTAACTCTTCTAATAGTTCGTGCTTTTAACCTTTACAGGGACAGCAGTATTAGATTCCGATGCACCATTGCAGGTAACTATATCCCTTGGACCTTCAAATCAACGATGAAACACAGAAATTGCATCGAAATTGGATACAAAAAGCAAAATGTCGTCTTATTTGCAAGAGGAGTTACTCTTCTAATAGTTCGTGCTTTGAGCCTTTCCTGGGACAGCAGTATTAGATTCCGATTCACCATTGCAGGTTTACTGTATCCCTTGGACCTTCAAATCAACGATGAAACACAGAAATTGCAACGATATTGAATACAAAAGGCAAAATGTCGACTTATTTACAAGAGGAGTAACTCGTCTATTATTTCGTGCTTTGAGCCTTTCCTGGGACACCAGTATTAGATTCCGATGCACCGTTGCAGGTTTACTATATCCCTTGGACCTTCAAATCAACGATGAAACACAGAAATTGCATCGATATTGAATACAAAAGGCAAAATGACGACTTATTTACAAGACGAGTAACTCTTCTAATAGTTCGTGCTTTTTGCCTTTCCTGGGACAGCAGTATTAGATTCCGATGCACCATTGCAGGTTTACTGTATCCCTTGGACCCTCAAATCAACGATGAAACACAGAAATTGCATCGATATTGAATACAAAAGGCAAAATGTCGACTTACTTACAAGAGGAATAACTCTTCTAATAATTCGTGCTTTGAGCCTTTACAGGGACAGCAGTATTAGATTCCGATGCACCATTGCAGGTAACTGTATCCCTTGGACCTTCAAATCAACGATGAAACACTGAAATTGCATCAATATTGTATACAAAATGCAAAATGTCGACTTATTTACAAGAGGAGTAACCTTTCTAATAGTTCGTGGTTTGAGCCTTTCCTGGGACAGCAGTATTAGATTTCGATGCACCATTGCAAGGTTTACTGTATCCCTTGGACCTTCAAATCAACGATGAAACACAGAAATTGCATCGAAATTGGATACAAAAAGCAAAATGTCGTCTTATTTACAAGAGGAGTAACTCTTCTAATAGTTCGTGCTTTGAGCCTTTCCTGGGACAGCAGTATTAGATTCCAATGCACCATTGCAGGTTTACTGTATCCCTTGGACCTTCAAATCAACGATGAAACACAGAAATTGCATCGATATTGAATACAAAAGCAAAATGTCGACTTATTTACAAGAGGAGTAACTCTTCTATTAGTTCGTGCTTTGAGCTTTTCCAGGGACAGCAGTATTAGATTCCGATGCACCGTTGCAGGTTTACTGTATCCCTTGGACCTTCAAATCAACGATGAAACACAGAAATTGCATCGATATTGAATACAAAAGGCAAAATGTCGACTTATTTACAAGACGAGTAACTCTTCTAATAGTTCGTGCTTTTAGCCTATCCTGGGACAGCAGTATTAGATTCCGATGCACCATTGCAGGATCACTGTATCCCTTGGACCTTCAAATCAACGATGAAACATAGAAATTGCATCGATATGGAATACAAAATGCAAAATGTCGAATTATTTATAAGAGGAGCAACTCTTCTAATAGTTCGTGCTTTGAGCCTTTCCTGGGACAGCAGTATTAGATTCCGTTTCACCATTGCAGGTTTACTGTATCCCTTGCACCTTCAAATGAACGATGAAAAACAGAAATTGCATCAACATTGAATACAAAAAGCAAAATGTCGACTTATTTACAAGAGGAGTAACTCTTCTAATAGTTCGCGCTTTGAGCCTTTCCTGGGAGAGCAGTATTAGATTCCGATGCACCATTGCAGGTAACTGTATCCCTTGGACCTTCAAATCAACGATGAAACACAGAAATTGCATCGATATTGAATACAAAAGGCAAACTGTCCACTTATTTACAAGAGGAGTAACTCTTCTAATAGTTCGTGCTTTGAGCCTTTCCTGGGAGAGCAGTGTTAGATTCCGATGCATGACTACAGGTTCACTGTATCCCTTGGACCTTCAAATCATGGATGAAACAAAGAAAATGCATCGATATTGAATACAAAAGGCAATATGTCTACTTATTTATAAGAAGAGTAACTCTTTTAACAGTTCGTGCTTTGAGCCATTCCTGGTACAGCAGCATTTGATTCCGATGCACTGTTGCAGGTTTACGGTATCCCTTGGACCTTCAAATCAACGATGAAACACAGAAATTGCATCGATATTCAATACAAAAGGCAAAATGTCGACATATTTACAAGAGGAGTAACTCTTCTAATAAATCGTGTTTGAGCCTTTCCTGGGGCAGCAATATTGGATTCCGATGCACCATTGCAGGTAACTGTATCCCTTGGACCTTCAAATCAACGATGAAACACAGAAATTGCATCAATAATGAATACAAAATGCAAAATGTCGACTTATTTACAAGAGGAGTAACTCTTCTAATAGTTCGCGCTTTGAGCCTTTCCTGGGAGAGCAGTATTAGATTCCGATGCACCGTTGCAGGTTTACTGTATCCCTTGGACCTTCAAATCAACGATGAAACACAGAAATTGCATCGATATTGAATACAAAAGGCAAAATGTCGACTTATTTACAAGAGGAATAACTCTTCTAATAACTCGTGCTTTGAGCCTTTACAGGGACAGCAGTATTAGATTCCGATGCACCATTGCAGGTAACTGTATCCCTTGGACCTTCAAATCAACGATGAAACACAGAAATTGCATCGATATTGAATACAAAAGGCAAACTGTCGACTTATTTACAAGAGGAGTAACTCTTCTAATAGTTCGTGCTTTGAGCCTTTCCTGGGACAGCAGTATTAGATTCCGATACACCATTGCAGGTTTACTGTATCCCTTGGACGTTCAAATCAACGATGAAACACAGAAATTGCATCGATATTGAATACAAAAGTCAAAATGTCGACTTATTTACAAGAGGAGTAACTCTTCTAATAGTTCGTGTTTTGAGCCTTTTCTGGGACAGCAGTGTTAGATTCCGATGCACCATTGAAGGTTTACTGTATCCCTTGGACCTTCAAATCAACGATGAAACACAGATATTGCATCGATATTGAATACAAAAGGTAAAATATCGACTTATTAATAGAGCAGTAACTCTTCTAATAGTTCGTGCTTTGAGCCTTTCCTGGGACAGCAGTATTAGATTCCGATGCACAATTGCAGGTTTACTGTATCCCTTTGACCTTCAAATCAACGATGAAACACAGAAATTGCATCGATATTGAATACAAAATGCAAAATGTCGACTTATTTACAGGAGGAGTAACTCTTCTAATAGTTCGTGCTTCTAGCCTTTCCTGGGACAGCAGTATTAGATTCCGATGCACCATTGCAGGTTTACTGTATCCCTTGGACCTTCAAATCAACGATGAAACACAGAAATTGCATCGATATTGATTACAAAAGTCAAAATGTCGACTTATTACACAAGAGGAGTAACTCTTCTAATAGTTCGCGCTTTGAGCCTTTCCTGGGACAGCAGTATTAGATTCCCATGCACCATTGCAGGTTTACTGTATCCCTTGGACCTTCAAATCAACGATGGAACACAGAAATTGCATCGATATTGAATACAAAAGGCAAAATGTCGACTTATTTACAAGAGGAGTAACTCTTCTAATAGTTCGTGCTTTGAGCCTTTCCTGGGACAGCAGTATTAGATTCCGATACACCATTGCAGGTTTACTGTATCCCTTGGACGTTCAAATCAACGATGAAACACAGAAATTGCATCGATATTGAATACAAAACCCAAAATGCCGACTTACATATAAGAGGAGTAACTCATCTAATAGTTCGTGTTTTGAGCCTTTTCTGGGACAGCAGTGTTAGATTCCGATGCACCATTGCAGGTTTACTGTATCCCTTGGACTTTCAAATCAACGATGAAACACAGAAATTGCATCAATAATGAATACAAAATGCAAAATGTCGACTTATTTACAAGAGGAGTAACCTTTCTAATAGTTCGTGCTTTGAGCCTTTCCTGGGACAGCAGTATTAGATTTCGATGCACCATTGCAAGGTTTACTGTATCCCTTGGACCTTCAAATCAACGATGAAACACAGAAATTGCATCGATATTGAATACAAATGGCAAAATGTCGACTTAATTACAAGAGGAGTAACTCTTCTAATAGTTCGTGCTTTGGGCCTTTCCTGGGACAGCAGTATTAGATTCCGATTCACCATTGCAGGTTTACTGTATCCCTTGGACCTTCAAATTAACGATAAAACTTAGAAATTGCATCGATATTGAATACAAAAGGAAAAATTTCGACTTATTTATAAGAGGAGTAACTCTTCTAATAGTTGGCGCTTTGAGCCTTTCCTGGGACAGCAGTATTAGATTCCGATGCACCATTGAAGGTTTACTGTATCCCTTGGACCTTCAAATCAACGATGAAACACAGAAATTGCATCGATATTGAATACAAAAGGCAAAATATCGACTTATTTATGAGAGCAGCAACTCTTCTAATAGTTCGTGCTTTGAGCCTTTCCTGGGACAGCAGTATTAGATTCCGATGCACCATTGCAGGTTTACTGTATCCCTTGGACCTTCAAATCAACGATGAAACACAGAAATTGCATCGATATTGAATACAAAATGCAAAATGTCAACTTAATTACAATAGGAGTAACTCTTCTAATAGTTCGTGCTTTGAGCCTTTCCTGGGACAGCAGTATTAGATTCCGATACACCATTGCAGGTTTACTGTATCCCTTGGACGTTCAAATCAACGATGAAACACAGAAATTGCATCGATATTGAATACAAAAGTCAAAATGTCGACTTATTTTACAAGAGGAGTAACTCTTCTAATAGTTCGTGTTTTGAGCCTTTTCTGGGACAGCATTGTTAGATTCCGATGCACCATTGCAGGTGTACTGTATCCCTTGGACCTTCAAATCAACGATGAAACACAGAAATTGCATCAATAATGAATACAAAATGCAAAATGTCGACTTATTTACAAGAGGAGTAACCTTTCTAATAGTTCGTGCTTTGAGCCTTTCCTGGGACAGCAGTATTAGATTTCGATGCACCATTGCAAGGTTTACTGTATCCCTTGGACCTTCAAATCAACGATGAAACACAGAAATTGCATCGATATTGAATACAAAAGGCAAAATGTCGACTTATTTACAAGAGGAGTTACTCTTCTAATAGTTCGCGCATTGAGCCTCTCCTGGGACAGCAGTATTAGATTCCGATGCAGCATTGAGGGTTTACTGTATCCCTCGGACCTTCAATTCAACGATGAAACACAGAAATTGCATCGATATTGAATACAAAACCAAACGGTCGACTTATTTACAAGAGGAGTAACTCTTCTAATAGTTCGTGTTTTGAGCCTTTTCTGGGACAGCAGTATTAGATTCCCATGCACCATTGCAGGTTTACTGTATCCCTTGGACCTTCAAATCAACGATGAAACACAGAAATTGCATCGATATAGAATACAAAACCCAAAATGCCGACTTACATATAAGAGGAGTAACTCATCTAATTGTTCGTGGTTTGAGCCTTTCCTGGGACAGCAGTATTAGAATCCGATGCACCATTGCAGGTTTACTGTATCCCTTGGTCCTTCAAATCAACGATGAAACACCGAAATGGCGTCGATATTGAATACAAAATGCAAAATGTTGACTTATTTACAAGATTCGTAACTCTTCTAATAGTTCGTGCTTTGAGTCTTTCTTGGAACAGCAGTATTAGATTCCGATGCACCATAGCTTGTATACTGTATCCCTTGGACCTTCAAATCAACGATGAAACACAGAAATTGCATCGATATTGAATACAAAAGGCAAAATGTCGATTTATTTATAAGAGGAGTAACTCTTCTAATAGTTCGTGCTTTTAGCCTTTACAGGGACAGCAGTATTAGATTCCGATGCACCATTGCAGGTAACTGTATCCCTTGGACCTTCAAATCAGCGATGAAACACAGAAATTGCATCGAAATTGGATACAAAAAGCAAAATGTCGTCTTATTTGCAAGAGGAGTTACTCTTCTAATAGTTCGTGCTTTGAGCCTTTCCTGGGACAGCAGTATTAGATTCCGATTCACCATTGCAGGTTTACTGTATCCCTTGGACCTTCAAATCAACGATGAAACACAGAAATTGGAACGATATTGAATACAAAAGGCAAAATGTCGACTTATTTACAAGAGGAGTAACTCTTCCATTAGTTCGTGATTTGAGCCTTTCCTGGGAAAGCAGTATTAGATTCCGATGCACCGTTGCAGGTTTACTGTATCCCTTGGACCTTCAAATCAACGATGAAACACAGAAATTGCATCAATATTGAATACAAAATGCAAAATGTCGACTTATTTACAAGAGGAGTAACCTTTGCAATAGTTCGTGCTTTGAGCCTTTCCTGGGACAGCAGTATTAGATTTCGATGCACCATTGCAAGGTTTACTGTATCCCTTGGACCTTCAAATCAACGATGAAACGCAGAAATTGCATCGATATTGAATACAAATGGCAAAATTTCGACTTATTTATAAGAGGAGTAACTCTTCTAATCGTTGGCACTTTGCGCCTTTCCTGGGACAGCAGTATTAGATTCCGATGCACCATTGAAGGTTTACTGTATCCCTTGGACCTTCAAATCAACGATGAAACACAGAAATTGCAAAGATATTCAATACAAAATGCAAAATGTCGACATATTTACAAGAGGAGTAACTCTTCTAATAACTCGTGCTTTGAGCCTTTACAGGGACAGCAGTATTAGATTCCGATGCACCATTGCAGGTAACTGTATCCCTTGGACCTTCAAATCAACGATGAAACACAGAAATTGCATCGATATTGAATACAAAAGGCAAACTGTCGACTTATTTACAAGAGGAGTAACTCTTCTAATAGTTCGTGCTTTGAGCCTTTCCTGGGACAGCAGTATTAGATTCCGATACACCATTGCAGTTTTACTGTATCCCTTGGACGTTCAAATCAACGATGAAACACAGAAATTGCATCGATATTGAATACAAAAGTCAAAATGTCGACTTATTTACAAGAGGAGTAACTCTTCTAATAGTTCGTGTTTTGAGCCTTTTCTGGGACAGCAGTGTTAGATTCCGATGCACCATTGAAGGTTTACTGTATCCCTTGGACCTTCAAATCAACGATGAAACACAGATATTGCATCGATATTGAATACAAAAGGTAAAATATCGACTTATTAATAGAGCAGTAACTCTTCTAATAGTTCGTGCTTTGAGCCTTTCCTGGGACAGCAGTATTAGATTCCGATGCACCATTGCAGGTTTACTGTATCCCTTTGACCTTCAAATCAACGATGAAACACAGAAATTGAATCGATATTGAATACAAAATGCAAAATGTCGACTTATTTACAAGAGGAGTAACTCTTCTAATAGTTCGTGCTTTTAGCCTTTCCTGGGACAGCAGAATTAGATTCCGATGCACCATTGCAGGTTTACTGTATCCCTTGGACCTTCAAATCAACGATGAAACACAGAAATTGCATCGATATTGAATACAAAAGTCAAAATGTCGACTTATTACACAAGAGGAGTAACTCTTCTAATAGTTCGCGCTTTGAGCCTTTCCTGGGACAGCAGTATTAGATTCCCATGCACCATTGCAGGTTTACTGTATCCCTTGGACCTTCAAATCAACGATGGAACACAGAAATTGCATCGATATTGAATACAAAAGGCAAAATGTCGACTTATTTACAAGAGGAGTAACTCTTCTAATAGTTCGTGCTTTGAGCCTTTCCTGGGACAGCAGTATTAGATTCCGATACACCAATGCAGGTTTACTGTATCCCTTGGACGTTCAAATCAACGATGAAACACAGAAATTGCGTCGATATTGAATACAAAACCCAAAATGCCGACTTACATATAAGAGGAGTAACTCATCTAATAGTTCGTGTTTTGAGCCTTTTCTGGGACAGCAGTGTTAGATTCCGATGCACCATTGCAGGTTTACTGTATCCCTTGGACCTTCAAATCAACGATGAAACACAGAAATTGCATCAATAATGAATACAAAATGCAAAATGTCGACTTATTTACAAGAGGAGTAACCTTTTTAATAGTTCGTGCTTTGAGCCTTTCCTGGGACAGCAGTATTAGATTTCGATGCACCATTGCAAGGTTTACTGTATCCCTTGGACCTTCAAATCAACGATGAAACACAGAAATTGCATCGATATTGAATACAAATGGCAAAATGTCGACTTATTTACAAGAGGAGTAACTCTTCTAATAGTTCGTGCTTTGGGCCTTTCCTGGGACAGCAGTATTAGATTCCGATTCACTATTGCAGGTTTACTGTATCCCTTGGACCTTCAAATTAACGATAAAACTTAGAAATTGCATCGATATTGAATACAAAAGGAAAAATTTCGACTTATTTATAAGAGGAGTAACTCTTCTAATAGTTGGCGCTTTGAGCCTTTCCTGGGACAGCAGTATTAGATTCCGATGCACCATTGAAGGTTTACTGTATCCCTTGGACCTTCAAATCAACGATGAAACACAGAAATTGCATCGATATTGAATACAAAAGGCAAAATATCGACTTATTTATAAGAGCAGCAACTCTTCTAATAGTTCGTGCTTTGAGCCTTTCCTGGGACAGCAGTATTAGATTCCGATACACCATTGCAGGTTTACTGTATCCCTTGGACCTTCAAATCAACGATGAAACACAGAAATTGCATCGATATTGAATACAAAATGCAAAATGTCAACTTAATTACAATAGGAGTAACTCTTCTAATAGTTCGTGCTTTGAGCCTTTCCTGGGACAGCAGTATTAGATTCCGATACACCATTGCAGGTTTACTGTATCCCTTGGACGTTCAAATCAACGATGAAACACAGAAATTGCATCGATATTGAATACAAAAGTCAAAATGTCGACTTATTTACAAGAGGAGTAACTCTTCTAATAGTTCGTGTTTTGAGCCTTTTCTGGGACAGCATTGTTAGATTCCGATGCACCATTGCAGGTTTACTGTATCCCTTGGACCTTCAAATAAACGACGAAACACAGAAATTGCATCAATAATGAATACAAAATGCAAAATGTCGACTTATTTACAAGAGGAGTAACCTTTCTAATAGTTCGTGCTTTGAGCCTTTCCTGGGACAGCAGTATTAGATTTCGGTGCACCATTGCAAGGTTTACTGTATCCCTTGGACCTTCAAATCAACGATGAAACACAGAAATTGCATCGATATTGAATACAAAAGGCAAAATGTCGACTTATTTACAAGAGGAGTAACTCTTCTAATAGTTCGCGCATTGAGCCTCTCCTGGGACAGCAGTATTAGATTCCGATGCAGCATTGAGGGTTTACTGTATCCCTCGGACCTTCAAATCAACGATGAAACACAGAAATTGCATCGATATTGAATACAAAACCATACGGTCGACTTATTTACAAGAGGAGTAACTCTTCTAATAGTTCGTGTTTTGAGCCTTTTCTGGGACAGCAGTATTAGATTCCCATGCACCATTGCAGGTTTACTGTATCCCTTGGACCTTCAAATCAACGATGAAACACAGAAATTGCATCGATATTGAATACAAAACCCAAAATGCCGACTTACATATAAGAGGAGTAACTCATCTAATAGTTCGTGCTTTGAGCCTTTCCTGGGACAGCAGTATTAGAATCCGATGCACCATTGCAGGTTTACTGTATCCCTTGGTCCTTCAAATCAACGATGAAACACCGAAATGGCGTCGATATTGAATACAAAATGCAAAATGTTGACTTATTTACAAGATTCGTAACTCTTCTAATAGTTCGTGCTTTGAGTCTTTCTTGGAACAGCAGTATTAGATTCCGATGCACCATAGCTTGTATACTGTATCCCTTGGACCTTCAAATCAACGATGAAACACAGAAATTGCATCGATATTGAATACAAAAGGCAAAATGTCGATTTATTTATAAGAGGACTAACTTTTCTAATAGTTCGTGCTTTTAGCCTTTCCTGGGACAGCAGTATTAGATTCCGATGCACCATTGCAGGTAACTGTATCCCTTGGACCTTCAAATCAGCGATGAAACACAGAAATTGCATCGAAATTGGATACAAAAAGCAAAATGTCGTCTTATTTGCAAGAGGAGTTACTCTTCTAATAGTTCGTGCTTTGAGCCTTTCCTGGGACAGCAGTATTAGATTCCGATTCACCATTGCAGGTTTACTGTATCCCTTGGACCTTCAAATCAACGATGAAACACAGAAATTGCAACGATATTGAATACAAAAGGCAAAATGTCGATTTATTTATAAGAGGAGTAACTCTTCTAATAGTTCGTGCTTTTAGCCTTTACAGGGACAGCAGTATTAGATTCCGATGCACCATTGCAGGTAACTGTATCCCTTGGACCTTCAAATCAACGATGAAACACAGAAATTGCATTAATATTGAATACAAAATGCAAAATGTCGACTTATTTACAAGAGCAGTAACCTTTGAAATAGTTCGTGCTTTGAGCCTTTCCTGGGACAGCAGTATTAGATTTCGATGCACCATTGCAAGGTTTACTGTATCCCTTGGACCTTCAAATCAACGATGAAACGCAGAAATTGCATCGATATTGAATACAAATGGCAAAATTTCGACTTATTTATAAGAGGAGTAACTCTTCTAATCGTTGGCACTTTGCGCCTTTCCTGGGACAGCAGTATTAGATTCCGATGCACCATTGAAGGTTTACTGTATCCCTTGGACCTTCAAATCAACGATGAAACACAGAAATTGCAACGATATTGAATACAAAAGGCAAAATATCAACTTATTTATAAGAGCAGTAACGTTTCTAACAGTTCGTGCTTTGAGCCTTTCCTGGGACAGCAGTATTAGATTCCGATGCACCATTGCAGGTTTACTGTATCCCTTGGACCTTCAAATCAACGATGAAACACAGATATTGCATCGATATTGAATACAAAATGCAAAATGTCAACTTAATTACAAGAAGAGTAACTCTTCTAATAGTTCGTGCTTTGAGCCTTTCCTGGGACAGCAGTATTAGATTCCGATGCACCATTGCAGGTTTACTGTATCCGTTGGACGTTCAAATCAACGATGAAACACAGAAATTGCATCGATATTGAATACAAAAGTCAAAATGTCAACTTATTTACAAGAAGAGTAACTCTTCTAATAGTTCGCGTTTTGAGCCTTTTCTGGGACAGCAGTATTAGATTCCGATGCACCATTGCAGGTTTACTGTATCCCTCGGACCTTCAAATCAACGATGAAACACAGAAATTGCATCAATATTGAATACAAAATGCAAAATGTCGACTTATTTACAAGAGGAGTAACCTTTCTAAAAGTTCGTGCTTTGAGCCTTTCCTGGGACAGCAGTATTAGATTTCGATGCACCATTGCAAGGTTTACTGTATCCCTTGGACCTTCAAATCAACGATGAAACACAGAAATTGCATCGATATTGAATACAAAAAGCAAAATGTCGACTTATTTGCAAGAGGAGTAACTCTTCTAATAGTTCGTGCTTTGAGCCTTTCCTGGGACAGCAGTATTAGATTCCGTTTCACCATTGCAGGTTTACTTTATCCCTTGGACCTTCAAATTAACGATGAAACATAGAAATTGCATCGATATTGAATACAAAAGTAAAAATGTCGACTTATTCATAAGGGGAGAAACTCTTCTAATAGTTCGTGCTTTGAGCCTTTCCTGGGACAGCAGTATTAGATACCGATGCACCATTGCAGGTTTACTGTATCCCTTGCACCTTCAAATGAACGATGAAACACAGAAATTGCATCGATATTGAATACAAAAGGCAAAATGTCGACTTATTTACAAGAGGAGTAACTCTTCTAATAGTTCGTGCTTTTAGCCTTTCCTGGGACAGCAGTATTAGATTCCGATGCACCTTTGCAGGTTTACTGTATCCCTTGGACCTTCAAATCAACGATGAAACACAGAAATTGCACCGATATTGAATACAAAAGGCAAAATGTCGACTTATTTACAAGAGGAGTAACTCTTCTAATAGTTCGTGCTTTGAGCCTTTCCTGGGACAGCAGTATTAGATTCCGATGCACCATTGCAAGGTTTACTGTATCCCTTGGACCTTCAAATGAACGATGAAACACAGATTGCATCGATATTGAATACAAATGGCAAAATGTCGACTTATTTACAAGAGGAGTAACTCTTCTAATAGTTCGCGCATTGAGCCTCTCCTGGGACAGCAGTATTAGATTCCGATGCAGCATTGAGGGTTTACTGTACCCCTCGGACCTTCAAATCAACGATGAAACACAGAAATTGCATCGATATCGAATACAAAAGCCAAACGGTCGACTTATTTAGAAGAGGAGTAACTCTTCTAATAGTTCGTGTTTTGAGCCTTTTCTGGGACAGCAGTATTATATTCCCATGCACCATTCCAGGTTTACTGTATCCCTTGGACCTTCAAATCAACGATGAAACACAGAAATTGCATCGAAATTGAATACAAAACTCAAAATGCCGACTTACATATAAGAGGAGTAACTCATCTAATAGTTCGTGCTTTGAGCCTTTCCTGGGACAGCAGTATTAGAATCCGATGCACCATTGCAGGTTTACTGTATCCCTTGGTCCTTCAAATCAACGATGAAACACCGAAATTGCATCGATATTGAATACAAAATGCAAAATGTTGACTTATTTACAAGATGCGTAACTCTTCTAATAGTTCGTGCTTTGAGCCTTTCTTGGGACAGCAGTATTAGATTCCGATGCACCATAGCTTGTTTACTGTATCCCTTGGACCATCAAATCAACGATGAAACACAGAAATTGCATCGATATTCAATACAAAAGGCAAAATGTCGACTTATTTACAAGACGAGTAACTCTTCTAATAGTTCGTGCTTTTTGCCTTTCCTGGGACAGCAGTATTAGATTCCGATGCACCATTGCAGGTTCACTGTATCCCTTGGACCTTCAAATCAACGATGAAACACAGAAATTGCATCGATATTCAATACAAAAGGCAAAATGTCGACTTACTTACAAGAGGAATAACTCTTCTAATAATTCGTGCTTTGAGCCTTTACAGGGACAGCAGTATTAGATTCCGATGCACCATTGCAGGTAACTGTATCCCTTGGACCTTCAAATCAACGATGAAACACTGAAATTGCATCGAAATTGGATACAAAAAGCAAAATGTCGTCTTATTTACAAGAGGAGTAACTCTTCTAATAGTTCGTGCTTTTAGCCTTTCCTGGGACAGCAGTATTAGATTCCGATGCACCATTGCAGGTTTACTGTATCCCTTGGACCTTCAAATCAACAATGAAACACAGAAATTGCATCGATATTGAATACAAAAGGCAAACTGTCCACTTATTTACAAGAGGAGTAACTCTTCTAATAGTTCGTGCTTTGAGCCTTTCCTGGGACAGCAGTGTTAGATTCCGATGCACGACTGCAGGTTCACTGTATCCCTTGGACCTTCAAATCAACGATGAAACATAGAAAATACATCGATATTGAATACAAAAGGCAAAATGTCTACTTATTTATAAGAAGAGTAACTCTTTTAACAGTTCGTGATTTGAGCCTTTCCTGGGACAGCAGTATTCGATTCCGATTCACTGTTGCAGGTTTACGGTATCCCTTGGACCTTCAAATCAACGATGAAACACAGAAATTGCATCGATATTGAATACAAAACGCAAAATGCCGACTTACATATAAGAGGAGTAACTCATCTAATAGTTCGTGCTTTGAGCCTTTCCTGGGACAGCAGTATTAGAATCCGATGCACCATTGCAGGTTTACTGTATCCCTTGGTCCTTCAAATCAACGATGAAACACCGAAATTGCATCGATATTGAATACAAAATGCAAAATGTTGATTTATTTACAAGATGCGTAACTCTTCTAATAGTTCGTGCTTTGAGCCTTTCTTGGGACAGCAGTATTAGATTCCGATGCACCATAGCTTGTTTACTGTATCCCTTGGACCTTCAAATCAACGATGAAACACAGAAATTGCATCGATATTCAATACAAAAGGCAAAATGTCGACTTATTTATAAGAGGAGTAACTCTTCTAATAGTTCGTGCTTTTAGCCTTTACAGGGACAGCAGTATTAGATTCCGATGCACCATTGCAGGTAACTGTATCCCTTGGACCTTCAAATCAACGATGAAACACAGAAATTGCATCGAAATTGGATACAAAAAGCAAAATGTCGTCTTATTTGCAAGAGGAGTTACTCTTCTAATAGTTCGTGCTTTGAGCCTTTCCTGGGACAGCAGTATTAGATTCCGATTCACCATTGCAGGTTTACTGTATCCCTTGGACCTTCAAATCAACGATGAAACACAGAAATTTCAACGATATTGAATACAAAAGGCAAAATGTCGACTTATTTACAAGAGGAGTAACTCTTCTATTAGTTCGTGCTTTGAGCCTTTCCTGGGACAGCAGTATTAGATTCCGATGCACCATTGCAGGTTTACTGTATCCCTTGGACCTTCAAATCAACGATGAAACATAGAAATTGCATCGATATTGAATACAAAAGGCAAAATGTCGACTTATTTATAAGAGGAGTAACTCCTCTAATAGTTCGTGCTTTGAGCCTTTCCTGGGACAGCAGTATTAGATTCCGATGCACCATTGCAGGTTTACTGTATCCCTTGAACCTTCAAATGAACGATGAAACACAGAAATTGCATCAATATTGAATACAAAAGGCAAAATGTCAACTTATTCACAAGAGGAGTAACACTTATAATAGTTCGCGCTTTGAGCCTTTCCTGGGACAGCAGTATTAGATTCCGATGCACCATTGCAGGTTTACTGTATCCCTTGGACCTTCAAATCAACGATGAAACACAGAAATTGCATCGATATTGAATACAAAAAGCAAAATGTCGTCTTATTTACAAGAGGAGTTACTCTTCTAATAGTTCGTGCTTTTAGCCTTTCCTGGGACAGAAGTATTAGATTCCGATGCACCATTGCAGGTTTACTGTATCCCTTGGACCTTCAAATCAACGATGAAACACAGAAATTGCATCGAAATTGGATACAAAAAGCAAAATGTCGTCTTATTTACAAGAGGACTTACTCTTCTAATAGTTCGTGCTTTTAGCCTTTCCTGGGACAGCAGTGTTAGATTCCGATGCACGACTGCAGGTTCACTGTATCCCTTGGACCTTCAAATCAACGATGAAACACAGAAATTGCATCAATATTGAATACAAAAGGCAAAATGTCGACTTATTTACAAGAGGAGTAACCTTTCTAATAGTTCGTGCTTTGAGCCTTTCCTGGGACAGCAGTATTAGATTTCGATGCACCATTGCAAGTTTTACTGTATCCCTTGGACCTTCAAATCAACGATGAAACACAGAAATTGCATCGAAATTGGATACAAAAAGCAAAATGTCGTCTTATTTACAAGAGGAGTAACTCTTCTAATAGTTCGTGCTTTGAGCCTTTCCTGGGACAGCAGTATTAGATTCCGATGCACCATTGCAGGTTTACTGTATCCCTTGGACCTTCAAATCAACGATGAAACACAGAAATTGCAACGATATTGAATACAAAAGCAAAATGTCGACTTATTTACAAGAGGAGTAACTCTTCTATTAGTTCGTGCTTTGAGCTTTTCCAGGGACAGCAGTATTAGATTCCGATGCACCGTTGCAGGTTTACTGTATCCCTTGGATCTTCAAATCAACGATGAAACACAGAAATTGCATCGATATTGAATACAAAAGGCAAAATGTCGACTTATTTACAAGACGAGTAACTCTTCTAATAGTTAGTGCTTTTAGCCTTTCCTGGGACAGCAGTATTAGATTCCGATGCACCATTGCAGGTTCACTGTATCCCTTGGACCTTCAAATCAACGATGAAACATAGAAATTGCATCGATATTGAATACAAAATGCAAAATGTCGAATTATTTATAAGAGGAGCAACTCTTCTAATAGTTCGTGCTTTGAGCCTTTCCTGGGACAGCAGTATTAGGTTCCGTTTCACCATTGCAGGTTTACTGTATCCCTTGCACCTTCAAATGAACGATGAAAAACAGAAATTGCATCAACATTGAATACAAAAAGCAAAATGTCGACTTATTTACAAGAGGAGTAACTCTTCTAATAGTTCGCGCTTTGAGCCTTTCCTGGGAGAGCAGTATTAGATTCCGATGCACCATTGCAGGTAACTGTATCCCTTGGACCTTCAAATCAACGATGAAACACAGAAATTGCATCGATATTGAATACAAAAGGCAAACTGTCCACTTATTTACAAGAGGAGTAACTCTTCTAATAGTTCGTGCTTTGAGCCTTTCCTGGGACAGCAGTGTTAGATTCCGATGCATGACTACAGGTTCACTGTATCCCTTGGACCTTCAAATCATGGATGAAACAAAGAAAATGCATCGATATTGAATACAAAAGGCAAAATGTCTACTTATTTATAAGAAGAGTAACTCTTTTAACAGTTCGTGCTTTGAGCCTTTCCTGGTACAGCAGTATTTGATTCCGATGCACTGTTGCAGGTTTACGGTACCCCTTGGACCTTCAAATCAACGATGAAACACAGAAATTGCATCGATATTGAATACAAAAGGCAAAATGTCGACTTATTTACAAGAGGAGTAACTCTTCTAATAGTTCGTGTTTGAGCCTTTCCTGGGGCAGCAATATTGGATTCCGATGCACCATTGCAGGTTTACTGTATCCCTTGGACCTTCGAATCAACGATGAAACATAGAAATTGCATCGATATTGAATACAAAAGGCAAAATGTCGACTTATTTATAAGAGGAGTAACTCTTCTAATAGTTCGTGCTTTTAGCCTTTCCAGGGACAGCAGTATTAGATTCCGATGCACCATTGCAGATTTACTGTATCCCTTGCACCTTGAAATGAACGATGAAACACAGAAATTGCATCCATATTGAATACAAAAGGCAAAATGTCGACTTATTTACAAGATGATTAACTGTTCTAATAGTTGGCGCTTTGAGCCTTTCCTGGGACTGCAGTATTAGATTCCGATGCACCATTGCAGGTTTACTGTATCCCTTGGACCTTCAAATCAACGATGAAAGACAGAAATTGCATCGATATTGAATACAAAAGTAAAAATGTCGACTTATTACACAAGAGGAGTAACTCTTCTAATAGTTCGCGCTTTGAGCCTTTCCTGGGACAGCAGTATTAGATTCCGATGCAGCATTAAAAGTTTACTGTATTCATTGAACCTTCAAATCAACGATGAACACAGAAATTGCATCGATATTGAATAAAAAAACCAAAATATCGACTTATTTGTATGAGGAGTAACTCTTCTAATAGTTCGTGATTTGAGCCTTTACAGGGACAGCAGTATTAGATTCCGATGCACCATTGCAGGTAACTGTATCCCTTGGACCTTCAAATCAACGATGAAACACAGAAATTGCATCAATAATGAATACAAAATGCAAAATGTCGACTTATTTACAAGAGGAGTAACTCTTCTAATAGTTCGCGCTTTGAGCCTTTCCTGGGAGAGCAGTATTAGATTCCGATGCACCGTTGCAGGTTTACTGTATCCCTTGGACCTTCAAATCAACGATGAAACACAGAAATTGCATCGGTATTGAATACAAAAGGCAAAATGTCGACTTATTTACAAGAGGAATAACTCTTCTAATAATTCGTGCATTGAGCCTTTACAGGGACAGCAGTATTAGATTCCGATGCACCATTGCAGGTAACTGTATCCCTTGGACCTTCAAATCAACGATGAAACACTGAAATTGCATCGAAATTGGATACAAAAAGCAAAATGTCGTCTTATTTACAAGAGGAGTTACTCTTCTAAAAGTTCGTGCTTTTAGCCTTTCCTGGGACAGCAGTATTAGGTTCCGATGCACCATTGCAGGTTTACTGTATCCCTTGGACCTTCAAATCAACGATGAAACACAGAAATTGCATCGATATTGAATACAAAAGGCAAACTGTCGATTTATTTATAAGAGGAGTAACTCTTATAATAGTTCGTGCTTTTAGCCTTTCCAGGGACAGCAGTATTAGATTCCGATGCACCATTGCAGGTTTACTGTATCCCTTGCACCTTCAAATGAACGATGAAACTCAGAAATTGCATCCATATTGAATACAAAAGGCAATATGTCGACTTATTTACAAGATGATTAACTCTTCTAATAGTTGGCGCTTTGAGCCTTTCCTGGGACTGCAGTATTAGATTCCGATGCACCATTGAAGTTTTACTGTATCCCTTGGACCTTCAAATCAACGATGAAACACAGATAATGCATCGATATTGAATACAAAAGGCAAAATATCGACTTATTAATAGAGCAGTAACTCTTCTAATAGTTCGTGCTTTGAGCCTTTCCTGGGACAGCGGTATTAGATTCCGATGCACCATTGCAGGTTTACTGTATCCCTTTGACCTTCAAATCAACGATGAAACACAGAAATTGCATCGATATGGAATACAAAATGCAAAATGTCGACTTATTTTCAAGAGGAGTAACTCTTCTAATAGTTCGTGCTTTTAGCCTTTCCTGGGACAGCAGTATTAGATTCCGATGCACCATTGCAGGTTTACTGTATCCCTTGGACCTTAAAATCAACGATGGAACACAGAAATTGCATCGATATTGAATACAAAAGGCAAAATGTCGATTTATTTATAAGAAGAGTAACTCTTTTAACAGTTCGTGCTTTGAGCCTTTCCTGGTACAGCAGTATTTGATTCCGATGCACTGTTGCAGGTAACTGTATCCCTTGGACCTTCAAATCAACGATGAAACACAGAAATTGCATCGATATTGAATACAAAAGGCAAAATGTCGACTTATTTACAAGAGGAGTAACTCTTCTAATAGTTCGTGTTTGAGCCTTTCCTGGGGCAGCAATATTGGATTCCGATGCACCATTGCAGGTTTACTGTATCCCTTGGACCTTCAAATCAACGATGAAACATAGAAATTGCATCGATATTGAATACAAAAGGCAAAATGTCGACTTATTTATAAGAGGAGTAACTCTTCTAATAGTTCGTGCATTTAGCCTTTCCAGGGACAGCAGTATTAGATTCCGTTGCACCATTGCAGATTTACTGTATCCCTTGCACCTTGAAATGAACGATGAAACACAGAAATTGCATCCATATTGAATACAAAAGGCAAAATGTCGACTTATTTACAAGATGATTAACTGTTCTAATAGTTGGCGCTTTGAGCCTTTCCTGGGACTGCAGTATTAGATTCCGATGCACCATTGAAGGTTTACTGTATCCCTTGGACCTTCAAATCAACGATGAAACACAGAAATTGCATCGATATTGAATACAAAATGCAAAATGTCGACTTATTTACAAGAGGAGTAACTCTTCTAATAGTTAGTGCTTTTAGCCTTTCCTGGGACAGCAGTATTAGACTCCGATGCACCATTGCAGGTTTACTGTATCCCTTGGACCTTCAAATCAACGATGAAACACAGAAATTGCATCGATATTGAATACAAAAGTAAAAATGTCGACTTATTACACAAGAGGAGTAACTCTTCTAATAGTTCGCGCTTTGAGCCTTTCCTGGGACAGCAGTGTTAGATTCCGATGCAGCATTAAAAGTTTACTGTATTCATTGAACCTTCAAATCAACGATGAACACAGAAATTGCATCGATATTGAATAAAAAAACCAAAATATCGACTTATTTGTAAGAGGAGTAACTCTTCTAATAGTTCGTGATTTGAGCCTTTACAGGGACAGCAGTATTAGATTCCGATGCACCATTGCAAGGTTTACTGTATCCCTTGGACCTTCAAATCAACGATGAAACGCAGAAATTGCATCGATATTCAGTACAAATGGCAAAATTTCGACTTATTTATAAGAGCAGTATTGTTTCTAACAGTTCGTGCTTTGAGCCTTTCCTGGGACAGCAGTATTAGATTCCGATGCACCATTGCAGGTTTACTGTATCCCTTGGACCTTCAAATCAACGATGAAACACAGAAATTGCATCGATATTGAATACAAAATGCAAAATGTCAACTTAATTACAAGAAGAGTAACTCTTCTAATAGTTCGTGCTTTGAGCCTTTCCTGGGACAGCAGTATTAGATTCCGATGCACCATTGCAGGTTTACTGTATCCGTTGGACGTTCAAACCAACGATGAAACACAGAAATTGCATCGATATTGAATACAAAAGTCAAAATGTCGACTTATTTACAAGAAGAGTAACTCTTCTAATAGTTCGCGTTTTGAGCCTTTTCTGGGACAGCAGTATTAGATTCCGATGCACCATTGCATGTTTACTGTATCCCTCGGACCTTCAAATCAACGATGAAACACAGAAATTGCATCAATATTGAATACAAAATGCAAAATGTCGACTTATTTACAAGAGGAGTAACCATTCTAATAGTTCGTGCTTTGAGCCTTTCCTGGGACAGCAGTATTAGATTTCGATGCACCATTGCAAGGTTTACTGTATCCCTTGGACCTTCAAATCAACGATGAAACACAGAAATTGCATCGATATTGAATACAAAAGGCAAAATGTCGACTTATTTGCAAGAGGAGTAACTCTTCTAATAGTTCGTGCTTTGAGCCTTTCCTGGGACAGCAGTATTAGATTCCGTTTCACCATTGCAGGTTTACTTTATCCCTTGGACCTACAAATTAACGATGAAACATAGAAATTGCATCGATATTGAATACAAAAGTAAAAATTTCGACTTATTTATAAGGGGAGTAACTCTTCTAATAGTTCGTGCTTTGAGCCTTTCCTGGGACAGCAGTATTAGATACCGATGCACCATTGCAGGTTTACTGTATCCCTTGCACCTTCAAATGAACGATGAAACACAGAAATTGCATCGATATTGAATACAAAAGCAAAATGTCGACTTATTTACAAGAGGAGTAACTCTTCTAATAGTTCGTGCTTTTAGCCTTTCCTGGGACAGCAGTATTAGATTCCGATGCACCTTTGCAGGTTTACTGTATCCCTTGGACCTTCAAATCAACGATGAAACACAGAAATTGCATCGATATTGAATACAAAAGGCAAAATGTCGACTTATTTACAAGAGGAGTAACTCTTCTAATAGTTCGTGCTTTGAGCCTTTCCTGGGACAGCAGTATTAGATTCCGATGCACCATTGCAAGGTTTACTGTATCCCTTGGACCTTCAAATGAACGATGAAACACAGATTGCATCGATATTGAATACAAATGGCAAAATGTCGACTTATTTACAAGAGGAATAACTCTTCTAATAGTTCGCGCATTGAGCCTCTCCTGGGACAGCAGTATTAGATTCCGATGCAGCATTGAGGGTTTACTGTACCCCTCGGACCTTCAAATCAACGATGAAACACAGAAATTGCATCGATATCGAATACAAAAGCCAAACGTCGACTTATTTAGAAGAGGAGTAACTCTTCTAATAGTTCGTGTTTTGAGCCTTTTCTGGGACAGCAGTATTAGATTCCCATGCACCATTGCAGGTTTACTGTATCCCTTGGACCTTCAAATGAACGATGAAACACAGATTGCATCGATATTGAATACAAATGGCAAAATGTCGACTTATTTACAAGAGGAGTAACTCTTCTAATAGTTCGCGCATTGAGCCTCTCCTGGGACAGCAGTATTAGATTCCGATGCAGCATTGAGGGTTTACTGTACCCCTCGGACCTTCAAATCAACGATGAAACACAGAAATTGCATCGATATCGAATACAAAAGCCAAACGTCGACTTATTTAGAAGAGGAGTAACTCTTCTAATAGTTCGTGTTTTGAGCCTTTCCTGGGACAGCAGTATTAGATTTCGATGCACCATTGCAAGGTTTACTGTATCCCTTGGACCTTCAAATCAACGATGAAACGCAGAAATTGCATCGATATTCAGTACAAATGGCAAAATTTCGACTTATTTATAAGAGGAGTAACTCTTCTAATCGTTGGCACTTTGCGCCTTTCCTGGGACAGCAGTATTAGATTCCGATGCACCATTGAAGGTTTACTGTATCCCTTGGACCTTCAAATCAACGATGAAACACAGAAATTGCAACGATATTGAATACAAAAGGCAAAATATCAACTTATTTATAAGAGCAGTATTGTTTCTAACAGTTCGTGCTTTGAGCCTTTCCTGGGACAGCAGTATTAGATTCCGATGCACCATTGCAGGTTTACTGTATCCGTTGGACCTTCAAATCAACGATGAAACACAGAAATTGCATCGATATTGAATACAAAATGCAAAATGTCAACTTAATTACAAGAAGAGTAACTCTTCTAATAGTTCGTGCTTTGAGCCTTTCCTGGGACAGCAGTATTAGATTCCGATGCACCATTGCAGGTTTACTGTATCCGTTGGACGTTCAAATCAACGATGAAACACAGAAATTGCATCGATATTGAATACAAAATTCAAAATGTCGACTTATTTACAAGAAGAGTAACTCTTCTAATAGTTCGCGTTTTGAGCCTTTTCTGGGACAGCAGTATTAGATTCCGTTTCACCATTGCAGGTTTACTTTATCCCTTGGACCTACAAATTAACGATGAAACATAGAAATTGCATCGATATTGAATACAAAAGTAAAAATGTCGACTTATTTATAAGGGGAGTAACTCTTCTAATAGTTCGTGCTTTGAGCCTTTCCTGGGACAGCAGTATTAGATACCGATGCACCATTGCAGGTTTACTGTATCCCTTGCACCTTCAAATGAACGATGAAACACAGAAATTGCATCGATATTGAATACAAAAGGCAAAATGTCGACTTATTTACAAGAGGAGTAACTCTTCTAATAGTTCGTGCTTTTAGCCTTTCCTGGGACAGCAGTATTAGATTCCGATGCACCTTTGCAGGTTTACTGTATCCCTTGGACCTTCAAATCAACGATGAAACACAGAAATTGCATCGATATTGAATACAAAAGGCAAAATGTCGACTTATTTACAAGAGGAGTAACTCTTCTAATAGTTCGTGCTTTGAGCCTTTCCTGGGACAGCAGTATTAGATTCCGATGCACCATTGCAAGGTTTACTGTATCCCTTGGACCTTCAAATGAACGATGTAACACAGATTGCATCGATATTGAATACAAATGGCAAAATGTCGACTTATTTACAAGAGGAGTAACTCTTCTAATAGTTCGCGCATTGAGCCTCTCCTGGGACAGCAGTATTAGATTCCGATGCAGCATTGAGGGTTTACTGTACCCCTCGGACCTTCAAATCAACGATGAAACACAGAAATTGCATCGATATCGAATACAAAAGCCAAACGTCGACTTATTTAGAAGAGGAGTAACTCTTCTAATAGTTCGTGTTTTGAGCCTTTTCTGGGACAGCAGTATTAGATTCCCATGCACCATTGCAGGTTTACTGTATCCCTTGGACCTTCAAATCAACGATGAAACACAGAAATTGCATCGATATTGAATACAAAACTCAAAATGCCGACTTACATATAAGAGGAGTAACTCATCTAATAGTTCGTGCTTTGAGCCTTTCCTGGGACAGCAGTATTAGAATCCGATGCACCATTGCAGGTTTACTGTATCCCTTGGTCCTTCAAATCAACCATGAAACACCGAAATTGCATCGATATTGAATACAAAATGCAAAATGTTGACTTATTTACAAGATGCGTAACTCTTCTAATAGTTCGTGCTTTGAGCCTTTCTTGGGACAGCAGTATTAGAATCCGATGCACCATAGCTTGTTTACTGTATCCCTTGGACCATCAAATCAACGATGAAACACAGAAATTGCATCGATATTCAATACAAAAGGCAAAATGTCGACTTATTTATAAGAGGAGTAACTCTTCTAATAGTTCGTGCTTTTAGCCTTTACAGGGACAGCAGTATTAGATTCCGATGCACCATTGCAGGTAACTGTATCCCTTGGACCTTCAAATCAACGATGAAACACAGAAATTGCATCGAAAATGGATACAAAAAACAAAATGTCGTCTTATTTGCAAGAGGAGTTACTCTTCTAATAGTTCGTGCTTTGAGCCTTTCCTGGGACAGCAGTATTAGATTCCGATTCACCATTGCAGGTTTACTGTATCCCTTGGACCTTCAAATCAACGATGAAACACAGAAATTGCATCGATATTGAGTACAAAAGGCAAAATGTCGACTTATTTACAAGACGAGTAACTCTTCTAATAGTTCGTGCTTTTTGCCTTTCCTGGGACAGCAGTATTAGATTCCGATGCACCATTGCAGGTTCACTGTATCCCTTGGACCTTCAAATCAACGATGAAACACAGAAATTGCATCGATATTCAGAACAAAAGGCAAAATGTCGACTTACTTACAAGAGGAATAACTCTTCTAATAATTCGTGCTTTGAGCCTTTACAGGGACAGCATTATTAGATTCCGATGCACCATTGCAGGTAACTGTATCCCTTGGACCTTCAAATCAACGATGAAACACTGAAATTGCATCGAAATTGGATACAAAAAGCAAAATGTCGTCTTATTTACAAGAGGAGTAACTCTTCTAATAGTTCGTGCTTTTAGCCTTTCCTGGGACAGCAGTATTAGATTCCGATGCACCATTGCAGGTTTACTGTATCCCTTGGACCTTCAAATCAACGATGAAACACAGAAATTGCATCGATATTGAATACAAAAGGCAAACTGTCCACTTATTTACAAGAGGAGTAACTCTTCTAATAGTTCGTGCTTTGAGCCTTTCCTGGGACAGCAGTGTTAGATTCCGATGCACGACTGCAGGTTCACTGTATCCCTTGGTCCTTCAAATCAACGATGAAACACCGAAATTGCATCGATATTGAATACAAAATGCAAAATGTTGACTTATTTACAAGATGCGTAACTCTTCTAATAGTTCGTGCTTTGAGCCTTTCTTGGGACAGCAGTATTAGATTCCGATGCACCATAGCTTGTTTACTGTATCCCTTGGACCTTCAAATCAACGATGAAACACAGAAATTGCATCGATATTCAATACAAAAGGCAAAATGTCGACTTATTTATAAGAGGAGTAACTCTTCTAATAGTTCGTGCTTTTAGCCCTTACAGGGACAGCAGTATTAGATTCCGATGCACCATTGCAGGTAACTGTATCCCTTGGACCTTCAAATCAACGATGAAACACAGAAATTGCATCGAAATTGGATACAAAAAGCAAAATGTCGTCTTATTTGCAAGAGGAGTTACTCTTCTAATAGTTCGTGCTTTGAGCCTTTCCTGGGACAGCAGTATTAGATTCCGATTCACAATTGCAGGTTTACTGTATCCCTTGGACCTTCAAATCAACGATGAAACACAGAAATTTCAACGATATTGAATACAAAAGGCAAAATGTCGACTTATTTACAAGAGGAGTAACTCTTCTATTAGTTCGTGCTTTGAGCCTTTCCTGGGACAGCAGTATTAGATTCCGATGCACCATTGCAGGTTTACTGTATCCCTTGGACCTTCAAATCAACGATGAAACATAGAAATTGCATCGATATTGAATACAAAAGGCAAAATGTCGACTTATATATAAGAGGAGTAACTCCTCTAATAGTTCGTGCTTTGAGCCTTTCCTGGGACAGCAGTATTAGATTCCGATGCACCATTGCAGGTTTACTGTATCCCTTGAACCTTCAAATGAACGATGAAGCACAGAAATTGCATCAATATTGAATACAAAAGGCAAAATGTCAACTTATTCACAAGAGGAGTAACACTTATAATAGTTCGCGCTTTGAGCCTTTCCTGGGACAGCAGTATTAGATTCCGATGCACCATTGCAGGTTTACTGTATCCCTTGGACCTTCAAATCAACGATGAAACACAGAAATTGCATCGATATTGAATACAAAAGGCAAAATGTCGACTTATTTACAAGACGAGTAACTCTTCTAATAGTTCGTGCTATTTGCTTTTCCTGGGACAGCAGTATTAGATTCCGATGCACCATTGCAGCTTCAATGTATCCCTTGGACCTTCAAATCAACGATGAAACACAGAAATTGCATCGATATAGAATACAAAAGGCAAAATGTCGACTTACTTACAAGAGGAATAACTCTTCTAATAATTCGTGCTTTGAGCTTTTACAGTGACAGCAGTATTAGATTCCGATGCACCATTGCAGGTAACTGTATCCCTTGGACCTTCAAATCAACGATGAAACACTGAAATTGCATCGAAATTGGATACAAAAAGCAAAATGTCGTCTTATTTACAAGAGGAGTTACTCTTCTAATAGTTCGTGCTTTTAGCCTTTCCTGGGACAGCAGTATTAGATTCCGATGCACCATTGCAGGTTTACTGTATCCCTTGGACCTTCAAATCAACGATGAAACACAGAAATTGCATCGAAATTGGATACAAAAAGCAAAATGTCGTCTTATTTACAAGAGGACTTACTCTTCTAATAGTTCGTGCTTTTAGCCTTTCCTGGGACAGCAGTATTAGATTCCGATGCACCATTGCAGGTTTACTGTATCCATTGGACCTTCAAATCAACGATGAAACACAGAAATTGCATCGATATTGAATACAAAAGGCAAACTGTCCACTTATTTACAAGAGGAGTAACTCTTCTAATAGTTCGTGCTTTGAGCCTTTCCTGGGACAGCAGTGTTAGATTCCGATGCACGACTGCAGGTTCACTGTATCCCTTGGACCTTCAAATCAACGATGAAACACAGAAATTGCATCAATATTGAATACAAAAGGCAAAATGTCGACTTATTTACAAGAGGAGTAACCTTTCTAATAGTTCGTGCTTTGAGCCTTTCCTGGGACAGCAGTATTAGATTTCGATGCACCATTGCAAGGTTTACTGTATCCCTTGGACCTTCAAATCAACGATGAAACACAGAAATTGCATCGAAATTGGATACAAAAAGCAAAATGTCGTCTTATTTACAAGAGGAGTAACTCTTCTAATAGTTCGTGCTTTGAGCCTTTCCTGGGACAGCAGTATTAGATTCCGATGCACCATTGCAGGTTTACTGTATCCCTTGGACCTTCAAATCAACGATGAAACACTGAAATTGCAACGATATTGAATACAAAACCAAAATGTCGACTTATTTACAAGAGGAGTAACTCTTCTATTAGTTCGTGCTTTGAGCTTTTCCAGGGACAGCAGTATTAGATTCCGATGCACCGTTGCCGGTTTACTGTATCCCTTGGATCTTCAAATCAACGATGAAACACAGAAATTGCATCGATATTGAATACAAAAGGCAAAATGTCGACTTATTTACAAGACGAGTAACTCTTCTAATAGTTCGTGCTTTTAGCCTTTCCTGGGACAGCAGTATTAGATTCCGATGCACCATTGCAGGTTCACTGTATCCCTTGGACCTTCAAATCAACGATGAAACATAGAAATTGCATCGATATTGAATACAAAATGCAAAATGTCGAATTATTTATAAGAGGAGCAACTCTTCTAATAGTTCGTGCTTAGAGCCTTTCCTGGGACAGCAGTATTAGGTTCCGTTTCACCATTGCAGGTTTACTGTATCCCTTGCACCTTCAAATGAACGATGAAAAACAGAAATTGCATCAACATTGAATACAAAAAGCAAAATGTCGACTTATTTACAAGAGGAGTAACTCTTCTAATAGTTCGTGTTTGAGCCTTTCCTGGGGCAGCAATATTGGATTCCGATGCACCATTGCAGGTTTACTGTATCCCTTGGACCTTCAAATCAACGATGAAACATAGAAATTGCATCGATATTGAATACAAAAGGCAAAATGTCGACTTATTTATAAGAGGAGTAACTCTTCTAATAGTTCGTGCTTTTAGCCTTTCCAGGGACAGCAGTATTAGATTACGATGCACCATTGCAGATTTACTGTATCCCTTGCACCTTGAAATGAACGATGAAACACAGAAATTGCATCCATATTGAATACAAAAGGCAAAATGTCGACTTATTTACAAGATGATTAACTGTTCTAATAGGTGGCGCTTTGAGCCTTTCCTGGGACTGCAGTATTAGATTCCGATGCACCATTGAAGGTTTACTGTATCCCTTGGACCTTCAAATCAACGATGAAACACAGAAATTGCATCGATATTGAATACAAAATGCAAAATGTCGACTTATTTACAAGAGGAGTAACTCTTCTAATGGTTAGTGCTTTTAGCCTTTCCTGGGACAGCAGTATTAGACTCCGATGCACCATTGCAGGTTTACTGTATCCCTTGGACCTTCAAATCAACGCTGAAACACAGAAATTGCATCGATATTGAATACAAAAGTAAAAATGTCGACTTATTACACAAGAGGAGTAACTCTTCTAATAGTTCGCGCTTTGAGCCTTTCCTGGGACAGCAGTATTAGATTCCGATGCAGCATTAAAAGTTTACTGTATTCATTGAACCTTCAAATCAACGATGAACACAGAAATTGCATCGATATTGAATAAAAAAACCAAAATATCGACTTATTTGTAAGAGGAGTAACTCTTCTAATAGTTCGTGCTTTGAGCCTTTACAGGGACAGCAGTATTAGATTCCGATGCACCATTGCAGGTAACTGTATCCCTTGGACCTTCAAATCAACGATGAAACACAGAAATTGCATCAATAATGAATACAAAATGCAAAATGTCGACTTATTTACAAGAGGAGTAACTCTTCTAATAGTACGCGCTTTGAGCCTTTCCTGGGAGAGCAGTATTAGATTCCGATGCACCGTTGCAGGTTTACTGTATCCCTTGGACCTTCAAATCAACGATGAAACACAGAAATTGCATCGGTATTGAATACAAAAGGCAAAATGTCGACTTATTTACAAGAGGAATAACTCTTCTAATAATTCGTGCATTGAGCCTTTACAGGGACAGCAGTATTAGATTCCGATGCACCATTGCAGGTAACTGAATCCCTTGGACCTTCAAATCAACGATGAAACACTGAAATTGCATCGAAATTGGATACAAAAAGCAAAATGTCGTCTTATTTACAAGAGGAGTTACTCTTCTAATAGTTCGTGCTTTTAGCCTTTCCTGGGACAGCAGTGTTAGATTCCGATGCACCATTGCAGGTTTACTGTATCCCTTGGACCTTCAAATCAACGATGAAACACAGAAATTGCATCGATATTGAATACAAAAGGCAAAATATCGACTTATTTATAAGAGCAGCAACTCTTCTAATAGTTCGTGCTTTCAGCCTTTCCTGGGACAGCAGTATTAGATTCCGATGCACCATTGCAGGTTTACTGTATCCCTTGGACCTTCAAATCAACGATGAAACACAGAAATTGCATCGATATTGAATACAAAATGCAAAATGTCAACTTAATTACAATACTAGTAACTCTTCTAATAGTCCGTGCTTTGAGCCTTTCCTGGGACAGCAGTATTAGATTCCGATGCACCATTGCAGGTTTACTGTATCCCTTGGACGTTCAAATCAACGATGAAACACAGAAATTGAATCGATATTGAATACAAAAGTCAAAATGTCGACTTATTTACAAGAGGAGTAACTCTTCTAATAGTTCGTGCTTTGAGCCTTTTCTGGGACAACAGTATTAGATTCCGATGCACCATTGCAGGTTTACTGTATCCCTTGGACCTTAAAATCAACGATGAAACACAGAAATTGCATCAATTTTGAATACAAAATGCAAAATGTCGACTTATTTACAAGAGGAGTAACCTTTCTAATAGTTCGTGCTTTGAGCCTTTCCTGGGACAGCAGTATTAAATTTCAATGCACCATTGCAAGGTTTACTGTATCCCTTGGACCTTCAAATCAACGATGAAACACAGAAAGTGCATCGATATTGAATACAAATGGCAAAATTTCGACTTATTTACAAGAGGATTAACTCTTCTAATAGTTCGTGTTTGAGCCTTTCCTGGGACAGCAGTATTAGATTTAGATGCACCATTGCAAGGTTTACTGTATCCCTTGGACCTTCAAATCTACGATGAAACACAGAAATTGCATCGATATTGAGTACAAAAGGCAAAATGTCGACTTATTTACAAGAGGAGTAACTCTTCTAATAGTTCGCGCATTGAGCCTCTACTGGGACAGCAGTATTTGATTCCGATGCAGCATTGAGGGTTTACTGTATCCCTCGGACCTTCAAATCAACGATGAAACACAGAAATTGCATCGATATTGAATACAAAAGCCAAACGGTCGACTTATTTACAAGAGGAGTAACTCTTCTAATAGTTCGTGTTTTGAGCCTTTTCTGGGACAGCAGTATTAGATTCCCATGCACCATTGCAGGTTTACTGTATCCCTTGGACCTTCAAATCAACGATGAAACACAGAAATTGCATCGATATTGAATGCAAAACGCAAAATGCCGACTTACATATAAGAGGAGTAACTCATCTAATAGTTCGTGCTTTGAGCCTTTCCTGGGACTGCAGTATTAGAATCCGATGCACCATTGCAGGTTTACTGTATCCCTTGGTCCTTCAAATCAACGATGAAACACAGAAATTGCGTCGATATTGAATACAAAATGCAAAATGTTGACTTATTTACAAGATGCGTAACTCTTCTAATAGTTCGTGCTTTGAGCCTTTCTTGGAACAGCAGTATTAGATTCCGATGCACCATAGCTTGTTTACTGTATCCCTTGGACCTTCAAATCAACGATGAAACACAGAAATTGCATCGATATTGAATGCAAAACGCAAAATGCCGACTTACATATAAGAGGAGTAACTCATCTAATAGTTCGTGCTTTGAGCCTTTTCTGGGACAGCAGTATTAGATTCCGATGCACCATAGCTTGTTTACTGTATCCCTTGGACCTTCAAATCAACGATGAAACACAGAAATTGCATCGATATTGAATACAAAAGGCAAAATGTCGACTTATTTACAAGACGAGTAACTCTTCTAATAGTTCGTGCTTTTTGCCTTTCCTGGGACAGCAGTATTAGATTCCGATGCACCATTGCAGGTTCACTGTATCCCTTGGACCTTCAAATCAACGATGAAACACAGAAATTGCATCGATATAGAATACAAAAGGCAAAATGTCGACTTACTTACAAGAGGAATAACTCTTCTAATAATTCGTGCTTTGAGCCTTTACAGGGACAGCAGTATTAGATTCCGATGCACCATTGCAGGTAACTGTATCCCTTGGACCTTCAAATCAACGATGAAACACTGAAATTGCATCGAAATTGGATACAAAAAGCAAAATGTCGTCTTATTTACAAGAGGAGTTACTCTTCTAATAGTTCGTGCTTTTAGCCTTTCCTGGGACAGCAGTATTAGATTCCGATGCACCATTGCAGGTTTACTGTATCCCTTGGACCTTCAAATCAACGATGAAACACAGAAATTGCATCGAAATTGGATACAAAAAGCAAAATGTCGTCTTATTTACAAGAGGAGTTACTCTTCTAATAGTTCGTGCTTTTAGCCTTTCCTGGGACAGCAGTATTAGATTCCGATGCACCATTGCAGATTTACTGTATCCCTTGGACCTTCAAATCAACGATGAAACACAGAATTTGCATCGATATTGAATACAAAAGGCAAACTGTCCACTAATTTACAAGAGGAGTAACTCTTCTAATAGTTCGTGCTTTGAGCCTTTCCTGGGAAAGCAGTGTTAGATTCCGATGCACGACTGCAGGTTCACTGTATCCCTTGGACCTTCAAATCAACGATGAAACCCAGAAATTGCATCAATATTGAATACAAAAGGCAAAATGTCGACTTATTTACAAGAGGAGTAACCTTTCTAATAGTTCGTGCTTTGAGCCTTTCCTGGGACAGCAGTATTAGATTTCGATGCACCATTGCAAGGTTTACTGTATCCCTTGGACCTTCAAATCAACGATGAAACACAGAAATTGCATCGAATTTGGATACAAAAAGCAAAATGTCGTCTTATTTACAAGAGGAGTAACTCTTCTAATAGTTCGTGCTTTGAGCCTTTCCTGGGACAGCAGTATTAGATTCCGATGCACCATTGCAGGTTTACTGTATCCCTTGGACCTTCAAATCAACGATGAAACACAGAAATTGCAACGATATTGAATACAAAAGCAAAATGTCGACTTATTTACAAGAGGAGTAACTCTTCTATTAGTTCGTGCTTTGAGCTTTTCCAGGGACAGCAGTATTAGATTCCGATGCACCGTTGCAGGTTTACTGTATCCGTTGGATCTTCAAATCAACGATGAAAAACAGAAATTGCATCAACATTGAATACAAAAAGCAAAATGTCGACTTATTTACAAGAGGAGTAACTCTTCTAATAGTTCGCGCTTTGAGCCTTTCCTGGGAGAGCAGTATTAGATTCCGATGCACCATTGCAGGTAACTGTATCCCTTGGACCTTCAAATCAACGATGAAACACAGAAATTGCATCGATATTGAATACAAAAGGCAAACTGTCCACTTATTTACAAGAGGAGTAACTCTTCTAATAGTTCGTGCTTTGAGCCTTTCCTGGGACAGCAGTGTTAGATTCCGATGCATGACTACAGGTTCACTGTATCCCTTGGACCTTCAAATCATGGATGAAACAAAGAAAATGCATCGATATTGAATACAAAAGGCAAAATGTCTACTTATTTATAAGAAGAGTAACTCTTTTAACAGTTCGTGCTTTGAGCCTTTCCTGGTACAGCAGTATTTGATTCCGATGCACTGTTGCAGGTTTACGGTATCCCTTGGACCTTCAAATCAACGATGAAACACAGAAATTGCATCGATATTGAATACAAAAGGCAAAATGTCGACTTATTTACAAGAGGAGTAACTCTTCTAATAGTTCGTGTTTGAGCCTTTCCTGGGGCAGCAAAATTGGATTCCGATGCACCATTGCAGGTTTACTGTATCCCTTGGACATTCAAATCAACGATGAAACATAGAAATTGCATCGATATTGAATACAAAAGGCAAAATGTCGACTTATTTATAAGAGGAGTAACTCTTCTAATAGTTCGTGCTTTTAGCCTTTCCAGGGACAGCAGTATTAGATTCCGATGCACCATTGCAGATTTACTGTATCCCTTGCACCTTGAAATGAACGATGAAACACAGAAATTGCATCCATATTGAATACAAAAGGCAAAATGTCGACTTATTTACAAGATGATTAACTGTTCTAATAGTTGGCGCTTTGAGCCCTTCCTGGGACTGCAGTATTAGATTCCGATGCACCATTGAAGGTTTACTGTATCCCTTGGGCCTTCAAATCAACGATGAAACACAGAAATTGCATCGATATTGAATACAAAATGCAAAATGTCGACTTATTTACAAGAGGAGTAACTCTTCTAACAGTTAGTGCTTTTAGCCTTTCCTGGGACAGCAGTATTAGACTCCGATGCACCATTGCAGGTTTACTGTATCCCTTGGACTTTCAAGTCAACGATGAAACACAGAAATTGCATCGATATTGAATACAAATGTCAAAATGTCGACTTATTTACAAGAGGAGTAACTCTTCTAATAGTTCGTGTTTTGAGCCTTTTCTGGGACAGCAGTATTAGATTCCGATGCACAATTGCAGGTTTACTGTATCCCTTGGACCTTCAAATCAACGATGAAACACAGAAATTGCATCAATAATGAATACAAAATGCAAAATGTCGACTTATTTACAAGAGGAGTAACCCTTCTAATAGTTCGTGCTTTGAGCCTTTCCTGGGACATCAGTATTAGATTTCGATGCACCATTGCAAGGTTTAGTGTATCCCTTGGACCTTCAAATAAACGATGAAACACAGAAATTGCATCGATATTGAATACAAATGGCAAAATGTCGACTTATTTACAAGAGGAGTAACTCTTCTAATAGTTCGTGTTTTGAGCCTTTCCTGGGACAGCAGTATTAGATTACGATTCACCATTGCAGGTTTACTGTATCCCTTGGACCTTCAAATTAACGATAAAACTTAGAAATTGCATCGATATTGAATACAAAAGGAAAAATTTCGACTTATTTATAAGAGGAGTAACTCTTCTAATAGTTGGCGCTTTGAGCCTTTCCTGGGACAGAAGTATTAGATTCCGATGCACCATTGAAGGTTTACTGTATCCCTTGGACCTTCAAATCAACGATGAAACACAGAAATTGCATCGATATTGAATACAAAAGGCAAAATATCGACTTATTTATAAGAGCAGCAACTCTTCTAATAGTTCGTGCTTTGAGCCTTTCCTGGGACAGCAGTATTAGATTCCGATGCACCATTGCAGGTTTACTGTATCCCTTGGACCTTCAAATCAACGATGAAACACAGAAATTGCATCGATATTGAATACAAAATGCAAAATGTCAACTTAATTACAATCGGAGTAACTCTTCTAATAGTCCGTGCTTTGAGCCTTTCCTGGGACAGCAGTATTAGATTCCGATGCACCATTGCAGGTTTACTGTATCCCTTGGACGTTCAAATCAACGATGAAACACAGAAATTGAATCGATATTGAATACAAAAGTCAAAATGTCGACTTATTTACAAGAGGAGTAACTCTTCTAATAGTTCGTGCTTTGAGCCTTTTCTGGGACAACAGTATTAGATTCCGATGCACCATTGCAGGTTTACTGTATCCCTTGGACCTTCAAATCAACGATGAAACACAGAAATTGCATCAATTTTGAATACAAAATGCAAAATGTCGACTTATTTACAAGCGGAGTAACCTTTCTAATAGTTCGTGCTTTGAGCCTTTCCTGGGACAGCAGTATTAAGTTTCGATGCACCATTGCAAGGTTTACTGTATTCCTTGGACCTTCAAATCAACGATGAAACACAGAAATTGCATCGATATTGAAAACAAATGGCAAAATTTCGACTTATTTACAAGAGGATTAACTCTTCTAATAGTTCGTGTTTGAGCCTTTCCGGGGACAGCAGTATTAGATTTCGATGCACCATTGCAAGGTATACTGTATCCCTTGGACCTTCAAATCAACGATGAAACACAGAAATTGCATCGATATTGAATACAAAAGGCAAAATGTCGACTTATTTACAAGAGGAGTAACTCTTCTAATAGTTCGCGCATTGAGCCTCTACTGGGACAGCAGTATTAGATTCCGATGCAGCATTGAGGGTTTATTGTATCCCTCGGACCTTCAAATCAACGATGAAACACAGAAATAGCATCGATATTGAATACAAAAGCCAAACGGTCGACTTATTTACAAGAGGAGTAACTCTTCTAATAGTTCGTGTTTTGAGCCTTTTCTGGGACAGCAGTATTAGATTCCCATGCACCATTGCAGGTTTACTGTATCCCTTGGACCTTCCAATCAACGATGAAACACAGAAATTGCATCGATATTGAATACAAAACGCAAAATGCCGACTTACATATAAGAGGAGTAACTCATCTAATAGTTCGTGCTTTGAGCCTTTCCTGGGACAGCAGTATTAGAATCCGATGCACCATTGCAGGTTTACTGTATCCCTTGGTCCTTCAAATCAACGATGAAACACCGAAATTGCGTCGATATTGAATACAAAATGCAAAATGTTGACTTATTTACAAGATGCGTAACTCTTCTAATAGTTCGTGCTTTGAGCCTTTCTTGGAACAGCAGTATTAGATTCCGATGCACCATAGCTTGTTTACTGTATCCCTTGGACCTTCAAATCAACGATGAACACAGAAATTGCATCGATATTGAATACAAAAGGCAAAATGTCGATTTATTTATAAGAGGAGTAACTCTTCTAATAGTTCGTGCTTTTAGCCTTTACAGGGACAGCAGTATTAGATTCCGATGCACGATTGCAGGTAACTGTATCCCTTGGACCTTCAAATCAACGATGAAACACAGAAATTGCATCGAAATTGGATACAAAAAGCAAAATGTCGTCTTATTTGCAAGAGGAGTTACTCTTCTAATAGTTCGTGCTTTGAGCCTTTCCTGGGACAGCAGTATTAGATTCCGATTCACCATTGCAGGCTTACTGTATCCCTTGGACCTTCAAATCAACGATGAAACACAGAAATTGCAACGATATTGAATACAAAAGGCAAAATGTCGACTTATTTACAAGAGGAGTAACTCTTCTATTAGTTCGTGCTTTGAGCCTTTCCTGGGAAAGCAGTATTAGATTCCGATGCACCGTTGCAGGTTTACTGTATCCCTTGGTCCTTCAAATCAACGATGAAACACCGAAATTGCATCGATATTGAATACAAAATGCAAAATGTTGACTTATTTACAAGAGGAGTAACTTTTCTAACAGTTCGTGCTTTGAGCCTTTCCTGGGACAGCAGTATTAGATTCCGATGCACCATTGCAGGTTTACTGTATCCCTTGGACCTTCAAATCAACGATGAAACACAGAAATTGCATCGATATTGAATACAAAGTGCAAAATGCCAACTTAATTACAAGAAGAGTAACTCTTCTAATAGTCCGTGCTTTGAGCCTTTCCTGGGACAGCAGTATTAGAATCCGATGCACCATTGCCGGTTTACTGTATCCCTTGGTCCTTCAAATCAACGATGAAACACCGAAATTGCATCGATATTGAATACAAAATGCAAAATGTTGACTTATTTACAAGATGCGTAACTCTTCTAATAGTTCGTGCTTTGAGCCTTTCTTGGGACAGCAGTATTAGATTCCGATGCACCATAGCTTGTTTACTGTATCCCTTGGACCTTCAAATCAACGATGAAACACAGAAATTGCATCGATATTCAATACAAAAGGCAAAATGTCGACTTATTTATAAGAGGAGTAACTCTTCTAATAGTTCGTGTTTTGAGCCTTTTCTGGGACAGCAGTATTAGATTCCGATGCACAATTGCAGGTTTACTGTATCCCTTGGACCTTCAAATCAACGATGAAACACAGAAATTGCATCAATAATGAATACAAAATGCAAAATGTCGACTTATTTACAAGAGGAGTAACCCTTCTAATTGTTCGTGCTTTGAGCCTTTCCTGGGACATCAGTATTAGATTTCGATGCACCATTGCAAGGTTTAGTGTATCCCTTGGACCTTCAAATAAACGATGAAACACAGAAATTGCATCGATATTGAATACAAATGGCAAAATGTCGACTTATTTACAAGAGGAGTAACTCTTCTAATAGTTCGTGTTTTGAGCCTTTCCTGGGACAGCAGTATTAGATTCCGATGCACCATTGCAGGTTTACTGTATCCCTTGGACCTTCAAATCAACGATGAAACACAGAAATTGCATCGATATTGAATACAAAATGCAAAATGTCAACTTAATTACAATAGGAGTAACTCTTCTAATAGTCCGTGCTTTGAGCCTTTCCTGGGACAGCAGTATTAGATTCCGATGCACCATTGCAGGTTTACTGTATCCCTTGGACGTTCAAATCAACGATGAAACACAGAAATTGAATCGATATTGAATACAAAAGTCAAAATGTCGACTTATTTACAAGAGGAGTAACTCTTCTAATAGTTCGTGCTTTGAGCCTTTTCTGGGACAACAGTATTAGATTCCGATGCACCATTGCAGGTTTACTGTATCCCTTGGACCTTCAAATCAACGATGAAACACAGAAATTGCATCAATTTTGAATACAAAATGCAAAATGTCGACTTATTTACAAGCGGAGTAACCTTTCTAATAGTTCGTGCTTTGAGCCTTTCCTGGGACAGCAGTATTAAGTTTCGATGCACCATTGCAAGGTTTACTGTATTCCTTGGACCTTCAAATCAACGATGAAACACAGAAATTGCATCGATATTGAAAACAAATGGCAAAATTTCGACTTATTTACAAGAGGATTAACTCTTCTAATAGTTCGTGTTTGAGCCTTTCCGGGGACAGCAGTATTAGATTTCGATGCACCATTGCAAGGTATACTGTATCCCTTGGACCTTCAAATCAACGATGAAACACAGAAATTGCATCGATATTGAATACAAAAGGCAAAATGTCGACTTATTTACAAGAGGAGTAACTCTTCTAATAGTTCGCGCATTGAGCCTCTACTGGGACAGCAGTATTAGATTCCGATGCAGCATTGAGGGTTTATTGTATCCCTCGGACCTTCAAATCAACGATGAAACACAGAAATAGCATCGATATTGAATACAAAAGCCAAACGGTCGACTTATTTACAAGAGGAGTAACTCTTCTAATAGTTCGTGTTTTGAGCCTTTTCTGGGACAGCAGTATTAGATTCCCATGCACCATTGCAGGTTTACTGTATCCCTTGGACCTTCCAATCAACGATGAAACACAGAAATTGCATCGATATTGAATACAAAACGCAAAATGCCGACTTACATATAAGAGGAGTAACTCATCTAATAGTTCGTGCTTTGAGCCTTTCCTGGGACAGCAGTATTAGAATCCGATGCACCATTGCAGGTTTACTGTATCCCTTGGTCCTTCAAATCAACGATGAAACACCGAAATTGCGTCGATATTGAATACAAAATGCAAAATGTTGACTTATTTACAAGATGCGTAACTCTTCTAATAGTTCGTGCTTTGAGCCTTTCTTGGAACAGCAGTATTAGATTCCGATGCACCATAGCTTGTTTACTGTATCCCTTGGACCTTCAAATCAACGATGAACACAGAAATTGCATCGATATTGAATACAAAAGGCAAAATGTCGATTTATTTATAAGAGGAGTAACTCTTCTAATAGTTCGTGCTTTTAGCCTTTACAGGGACAGCAGTATTAGATTCCGATGCACGATTGCAGGTAACTGTATCCCTTGGACCTTCAAATCAACGATGAAACACAGAAATTGCATCGAAATTGGATACAAAAAGCAAAATGTCGTCTTATTTGCAAGAGGAGTTACTCTTCTAATAGTTCGTGCTTTGAGCCTTTCCTGGGACAGCAGTATTAGATTCCGATTCACCATTGCAGGCTTACTGTATCCCTTGGACCTTCAAATCAACGATGAAACACAGAAATTGCAACGATATTGAATACAAAAGGCAAAATGTCGACTTATTTACAAGAGGAGTAACTCTTCTATTAGTTCGTGCTTTGAGCCTTTCCTGGGAAAGCAGTATTAGATTCCGATGCACCGTTGCAGGTTTACTGTATCCCTTGGACCTTCAAATCAACGATGAAACACAGAAATTGCATCAATATTGAATACAAAATGCAAAATGTCGACTTATTTACAAGAGGAGTAACCTTTGCAATAGTTCGTGCTTTGAGCCTTTCCTGGGACAGCAGTATTAGATTTCGATGCACCATTGCAAGGTTTACTGTATCCCTTGGACCTTCAAATCAACGATGAAACGCAGAAATTGCATCGATATTGAATACAAATGGCAAAATTTCGACTTATTTATAAGAGGAGTAACTCTTCTAATCGTTGGCGCTTTGCGCCTTTCCTGGGACAGCAGTATAAGATTCCGATGCACCATTGAAGGTTTACTGTATCCCTTGGACCTTCAAATCAACGATGAAACACAGAAATTGCATCGATATTGAATACAAAAGGCAAAATATCAACTTATTTATAAGAGCAGTAACTTTTCTAACAGTTCGTGCTTTGAGCCTTTCCTGGGACAGCAGTATTAGATTCCGATGCACCATTGCAGGTTTACTGTATCCCTTGGACCTTCAAATCAACGATGAAACACAGAAATTGCATCGATATTGAATACAAAGTGCAAAATGCCAACTTAATTACAAGAAGAGTAACTCTTCTAATAGTCCGTGCTTTGAGCCTTTCCTGGGACAGCAGTATTAGAATCCGATGCACCATTGCCGGTTTACTGTATCCCTTGGTCCTTCAAATCAACGATGAAACACCGAAATTGCATCGATATTGAATACAAAATGCAAAATGTTGACTTATTTACAAGATGCGTAACTCTTCTAATAGTTCGTGCTTTGAGCCTTTCTTGGGACAGCAGTATTAGATTCCGATGCACCATAGCTTGTTTACTGTATCCCTTGGACCTTCAAATCAACGATGAAACACAGAAATTGCATCGATATTCAATACAAAAGGCAAAATGTCGACTTATTTATAAGAGGAGTAACTCTTCTAATAGTTCGTGCTTTTAGCCTTTACAGGGACAGCAGTATTAGATTCCGATGCACCATTGCAGGTAACTGTATCCCTTGGACCTTCAAATCAACGATGAAACACAGAAATTGCATCGAAATTGGATACAAAAAGCAAAATGCCGTCTTATTTGCAAGAGGAGTTACTCTTCTAATAGTTCGTGCTTTGAGCCTTTCCTGGGACAGCAGTATTAGATTCCGATTCACCATTGCAGGTTTACTGTATCCCTTGGACCTTCAAATCAACGATGAAACACATAAATTTCAACGATATTGAATACAAAAGGCAAAATGTCGACTTATTTACAAGAGGAGTAACTCTTCTATTAGTTCGTGTTTTGAGCCTTTCCTGGGACAGCAGTATTAGATTCCGATGCACCATTGCAGGTTTACTGTATCCCTTGGACCTTCAAATCAACGATGAAGCATAGAAATTGCATCGATATTGAATACAAAAGGCAAAATGTCGACATATTTATAAGAGGAGTAACTCCTTTAATTGTTCGTGCTTTGAGCCTTTCCTGGGACAGCAGTATTAGATTCCGATGCACCATTGCAGGTTTACTGTATCCCTTGAACCTTCAAATGAACGATGAAACACAGAAATTGCATCAATATTGAATACAAAAGGCAAAATGTCAACTTATTCACAAGAGGAGTAACACTTATAATAGTTCGCGCTTTGAGCCTTTCCTGGGACAGCAGTATTAGATTCCGATTCACCATTGCAGGTTTACTGTATCCCTTGGACCTTCAAATCAACTATGAAACACAGAAATTGCATCGATATTGAATACAAAAGGCAAAATGTCGACTTATTTACAAGACGAGTAACTCTTCTAATAGTTCGTGCTTTTTGCCTTTCCTGGGACAGCGGTATTAGATTCCGATGCACCATTGCACGTTCACTGTATCCCTTGGACCTTCAAATCAACGATGAAACACAGAAATTGCATCGATATTGAATACAAAAGGCAAAATGTCGACTTACTTACAAGAGGAATAACTCTTCTAATAATTCGTGCTTTGAGCCTTTACAGGGACAGCAGTATTAGATTCCGATGCACCATTGCAGGTAACTGTATCCCTTGGACCTTCAAATCAACGATGAAACACTGAAATTGTATCGAAATTGGATACAAAAAGCAAAATGTCGTCTTATTTACAAGAGGAGTTACTCTTCTAATAGTTCGTGCTTTTAGCCTTTCCTGGGACAGCAGTATTAGATTCCGATGCACCATTGCAGGTTTACTGTATCCCTTGGACCTTCAAATCAACGATGAAACACAGAAATTGCATCGATATTGAATACAAAAGGCAAACTGTCCACTTATTTACAAGAGCAGTAACTCTTCTAATAGTTCGTGCTTTGAGCCTTTCCTGGGACAGCAGTGTTAGATTCCGATGCACGACTGCAGGTTCACTGTATCCCTTGGACCTTCAAATCGACGATGAAACACAGAAATTGCATCAATATTGAATACAAAAGGCAAAATGTCGACTTATTTACAAGAGGAGTAACCTTTCTAATAGTTCGTGCTTTGAGCCTTTCCTGGGACAGCAGTATTAGATTTCGATGCACCATTGCAAGGTTTACTGTATCCCTTGGACCTTCAAATCAACGATGAAACACAGAAATTGCATCGAAATTGGATACAAAAAGCAAAATGTCGTCTTATTTACAAGAGGAGTAACTCTTCTAATAGTTCGTGCTTTGAGCCTTTCCTGGGACAGCAGTATTAGATTCCGATGCACCATTGCAGGTTTACTGTATCCCTTGGACCTTCAAATCAACGATGAAACACAGAAATTGCAACGATATTGAATACAAAAGCAAAATGTCGACTTATTTACAAGAGGAGTAACTCTTCTATTAGTTCGTGCTTTGAGCTTTTCCAGGGACAGCAGTATTAGATTCCGATGCACCGTTGCAGGTTTACTGTATCCCTTGGATCTTCAAATCAACGATGAAACACAGAAATTGCATCGATATTGAATACAAAAGGCAAAATGTCGACTTATTTACAAGACGAGTAACTCTTCTAATAGTTCGTGCTTTTAGCCTTTCCTGGGACAGCAGTGTTAGATTCCGATGCACCATTGCAGGTTCACTGTATCCCTTGGACCTTCAAATCAACGATGAAACATAGAAATTGCATCGATATTGAATACAAAATGCAAAATGTCGAATTATTTATAAGAGGAGCAACTCTTCTAATAGTTCGTGCTTTGAGCCTTTCCTGGGACAGCAGTATTAGATTCCGTTTCACCATTGCAGGTTTACTGTATCCCTTGCACCTTCAAATGAACGATGAAAAACAGAAATTGCATCAACATTGAATACAAAAAGCAAAATGTCGACTTATTTACAAGAGGAGTAACTCTTCTAATAGTTCGCGCTTTGAGCCTTTCCTGGGAGAGCAGTATTAGATTCCGATGCACCATTGCAGGTAACTGTATCCCTTGGACCTTCAAATCAACGATGAAACACAGAAATTGCATCGATATTGAATACAAAAGGCAAACTGTCCACTTATTTACAAGAGGAGTAACTCTTCTAATAGTTCGTGCTTTGAGCCTTTCCTGGGACAGCAGTGTTGGATTCCGATGCATGACTACAGGTTCACTGTATCCCTTGGACCTTCAAATCATGGATGAAACAAAGAAAATGCATCGATATTGAATACAAAAGGCAAAATGTCTACTTATTTATAAGAAGAGTAACTCTTTTAACAGTTCGTGCTTTGAGCCTTTCCTGGTACAGCAGTATTTGATTCCGATGCACCATTGAAGGTTTACTGTATCCCTTGGACCTTCAAATCAACGATGAAACACAGAAATTGCATCGATATTGAATACAAAATGCAAAATGTCGACTTATTTACAAGAGGAGTAACTCTTCTAATAGTTCGTGCTTTTAGCCTTTACAGGGACAGCAGTATTAGATTCCGATGCACCATTGCAGGTAACTGTATCCCTTGGACCTTCAAATCAACGATGAAACACAGAAATTGCATCGAAATTGGATACAAAAAGCAAAATGTCGTCTTATTTGCAAAAGGAGTTACTCTTCTAATAGTTCGTGCTTCGAGCCTTTCCTGGGACAGCAGTATTAGATTCCGATTCACCATTGCAGGTTTACTGTATCCCTTGGACCTTCAAATCAACGATGAAACACAGAAATTTCAACGATATTGAATACAAAAGGCAAAATGTCGACTTATTTACAAGAGGATTAACTCTTCTATTAGTTCGTGCTTTGAGCCTTTCCTGGGACAGCAGTATTAGATTCCGATGCACCATTGCAGGTTTACTGTATCCCTTGGACCTTCAAATCAACGATGAAGCATAGAAATTGCATCGATAATGAATACAAAAGGCAAAATGTCGACATATTTATAAGAGGAGTAACTCCTTTAATAGTTCGTGCTTTGAGCCTTTCCTGGGACAGCAGTATTAGATTCCGATGCACCACTGCAGGTTTACTGTATCCCTTGAACCTTCAAATGAACGATGAAACACAGAAATTGCATCAATATTGAATACAAAAGGCAAAATGGCAACTTATTCACAAGAGGAGTAACACTTATAATAGTTCGCGCTTTGAGCCTTTCCTGGGACAGCAGTATTAGATTCCGATTCACCATTGCAGGTTTACTGTATCCCTTGGACCTTCAAATCAACGATGAAACACAGAAATTGCATCGATATTGAATACAAAAGGCAAAATGTCGACTTATTTACAAGACGAGTAACTCTTCTAATAGTTCGTGCTTTTTGCCTTTCCTGGGACAGCAGTATTAGATTCCGATGCACCATTGCAGGTTCACTGTATCCCTTGGACCTTCAAATCAACGAAGAAACACAGAAATTGCATCGATATAGAATACAAAAGGCAAAATGTCGACTTACTTACAAGAGGAATAACTCTTCTAATAATTCGTGCTTTGAGCCTTTACAGGGACAGCAGTATTAGATTCCGATGCACCATTGCAGGTAACTGTATCCATTGGACCTTCAAATCAACGATGAAACACTGAAATTGCATCGAAATTGGATACAAAAAGCAAAATGTCGTCTTATTTACAAGAGGAGTTACTCTTCTAATAGTTCGTGCTTTTAGCCTTTCCTGGGACAGCAGTATTAGATTCCGATGCACCATTGCAGGTTTACTGTATCCCTTGGACCTTCAAATCAACGATGAAACACAGAAATTGCATCGAAATTGGATACAAAAAGCAAAATGTCGTCTTATTTACAAGAGGAGTTACTCTTCTAATAGTTCGTGCTTTTAGCCTTTCCTGGGACAGCAGTATTAGATTCCGATGCACCATTGCAGGTTTACTGTATCCCTTGGACCTTCAAATCAACGATGAAACACAGAAATTGCATCGATATTGAATACAAAAGGCAAACTGTCCACTTATTTACAAGAGGAGTAACTCTTCTAATAGTTCGTGCTTTGAGCCTTTCCTGGGACAGCAGTGTTAGATTCCGATGCACGACTGCAGGTTCACTGTATCCCTTGGACCTTCAAATCAACGATGAAACACAGAAATTGCATCAATATTGAATACAAAAGGCAAAATGTCGACTTATTTACAAGAGGAGTAACCTTTCTAATAGTTCGTGATTTGAGCCTTTCCTGGGACAGCAGTATTAGATTTCGATGCACCATTGCAAGGTTTACTGTATCCCTTGGACCTTCAAATCAACGATGAAACACAGAAATTGCATCGAAATTGGATACAAAAAGCAAAATGTCGTCTTATTTACAAGAGGAGTAACTCTTCTAATAGTTCGTGCTTTGAGCCTTTCCTGGGACAGCAGTATTAGATTCCGATGCACCATTGCAGGTTTACTGTATCCCTTGGACCTTCAAATCAACGATGAAACACAGAAATTGCAACGATATTGAATACAAAAGCAAAATGTCGACTTATTTACAAGAGGAGTAACTCTTCTATTAGTTCGTGCTTTGAGCTTTTCCAGGGACAGCAGTATTAGATTCCGATGCACCGTTGCAGGTTTACTGTATCCCTTGGATCTTCAAATCAACGATGAAACACAGAAATTGCATCGATATTGAATACAAAAGGCAAAATGTCGACTTATTTACAAGACGAGTAACTCTTCTAATAGTTCGTGCTTTTAGCCTTTCCTGGGACAGCAGTATTAGATTCCGATGCACCATTGCAATTTCACTGTATCCCTTGGACCTTCAAATCAACGATGAAACATATAAATTGCATCGATATTGAATACAAAATGCAAAATGTCGACTTATTTACAAGAAGAGTAACTCTTTTAACAGTTCGTGCTTTGAGCCTTTCCTGGTACAGCAGTATTTGATTCCGATGCACTGTTGCAGGTTTACGGTATCCCTTGGACCTTCAAATCAACGATGAAACACAGAAATTGCATCGATATTGAATACAAAAGGCAAAATGTCGACTTATTTACAAGAGGAGTAACTCTTCTAATAGTTCGTGTTTGAGCCTTTCCTGGGGCAGCAATATTGGATTCCGAAGCACCATTGCAGGTTTACTGTATCCCTTGGACCTTCAAATCAACGATGAAACATAGAAATTGCATCGATATTGAATACAAAAGGCAAAATGTCGACTTATTTATAAGAGGAGTAACTCTTCTAATAGTTAGTGCTTTTAGCCTTTCCAGGGACAGCAGTATTAGATTCCGATGCACCATTGCAGATTTACTGTATCCTTTGCACCTTGAAATGAACGATGAAACACAGAAATTGCATCCATATTGAATACAAAAGGCAAAATGTCGACTTATTTACAAGAGGAGTAACTCTTCTAATAGTTCGTGCTTTGAGCCTTTCCTGGGACTGCAGTATTAGATTCCGATGCACCATTGAAGGTTTACTGTATCCCTTGGACCTTCAAATCAACGATGAAACACAGAAATTGCATCGATATTGAATACAAAATGCAAAATGTCGACTTATTTACAAGAGGAGTAACTCTTCTAATAGTTAGTGCTTTTAGCCTTTCCTGGGACAGCAGTATTAGACTCCGATGCACCATTGCAGGTTTACTGTTCCCTTGGACCTTCAAATCAACGATGAAACACAGAAATTGCATCGATATTGAATACAAAAGTAAAAATGTCGACTTATTACACAAGAGGAGTAACTCTTCTAATAGTTCGCGCTTTGAGCCTCTCCTGGGACAGCAGTATTAGATTCCGATGCAGCATTAAAAGTTTACTGTATCCATTGAACCTTCAAATCAACGATGAACACAGAAATTGCATCGATATTGAATAAAAAAACCAAAATATCGACTTATTTGTAAAAGGAGTAACTCTTCTAATAGTTCGTGCTTTGAGCCTTTACAGGGACAGCAGTATTAGATTCCGATGCACCATTGCAGGTAACTGTATCCCTTGGACCTTCAAATCAACGATGAAACACAGAAATTGCACCAATAATGAATACAAAATGCAAAATGTCGACTTATTTACAAGAGGAGTAACTCTTCTAATAGTTCGCGCTTTGAGCCTTTCCTGGGAGAGCAGTATTAGATTCCGATGCCCCGTTGCAGGTTTACTGTATCCCTTGGACCTTCAAATCAACGATTAAACACAGAAATTGCATCGGTATTGAATACAAAAGGCAAAATGTCGACTTATTTACAAGAGGAATAACTCTTCTAATAATTCGTGCTTTGAGCCTTTACAGGGACAGCAGTATTAGATTCCGATGCACCATTGCAGGTAACTGTATCCCTTGGACCTTCAAATCAACGATGAAACACTGAAATTGCATCGAAATTGGATACAAAAAGCAAAATGTCGTCTTATTTACAAGAGGAGTTACTCTTCTAATAGTTCGTGCTTTTAGCCTTTCCTGGGACAGCAGTATTAGATTCCGATGCACCATTGCAGGTTTACTGTATCCCTTGGACCTTCAAATCAACGATGAAACACAGAAATTGCATCGATATTGAATACAAAAGGCAAACTGTCGATTTATTTATAAGAGGAGTAACTTTTATAATAGTTCGTGCTTTTAGCCTTTCCAGGGACAGCAGTATTAGATTCCGATGCACCATTGCAGGTTTACTGTATCCCTTGCACCTTCAAATGAACGATGAAACTCAGAAATTGCATCCATATTGAATACAAAAGGCAAAATGTCGACTTATTTACAAGATGATTAACTCTTCTAATAGTTGGCGCTTTGAGCCTTTCCTGGGACTGCAGTATTAGATTCCGATGCACCATTGAAGGTTTACTGTATCCCTTGGACCTTCAAATCAACGATGAAACACAGATATTGCATCGATATTGAATACAAAAGGCAAAATATCGACTTATTAATAGAGCAGTAACTCTTCTAATAGTTCGTGCTTTGAGCCTTTCCTGGGACAGCAGTATTAGATTCCGATGCACCATTGCAGGTTTACTGTATCCCTTTGACCTTCAAATCAACGATGAAACACAGAAATTGCATCGATATTGAATACAAGAGGAAAAATGTCGACTTATTTACAAGAGGAGTAACTCTTCTAATAGTTCGTGCTTTTAGCCTTTCCTGGGACAGCAGTATTAGATTCCGATGCACCATTGCAGGTTTACTGTATCCCTTGGACCTTCAAATCAACGATGAAACACAGAAATTGCATCGATATTGAATACAAAAGTCAAAATGTCGACTTATTACACAAGAGGAGTAACTCTTCTAATAGTTCGCGCTTTGAGCCTTTCCTGGGACAGCAGTATTAGATTCCCATGCACCATTGCAGGTTTACTGTATCCCTTGGACCTTCAAATCAACGATGGAACAAAGAAATTGCATCGATATTGAATACAAAAGGCAAAATGTCGACTTATTTATAAGAGGAGTAACTCTTCTAATAGTTAGTGCTTTTAGCCTTTCCAGGGACAGCAGTATTAGATTCCGATGCACCATTGCAGATTTACTGTATCCTTTGCACCTTGAAATGAACGATGAAACACAGAAATTGCATCCATATTGAATACAAAAGGCAAAATGTCGACTTATTTACAAGAGGAGTAACTCTTCTAATAGTTCGTGCTTTGAGCCTTTCCTGGGACAGCAGTATTAGATTCCGATACACCATTGCAGGTTTACTGTATCCCTTGGACGTTCAAATCAACGATGAAACACAGAAATTGCATCGATATTGAATACAAAAGTCAAAATGTCGACTTATTTACAAGAGGAGTAACTCTTCTAATAGTTCATGTTTTGAGCCTTTTCTGGGACAGCAGTATTAGATTCGGATGCACCATTGCAGGTTTACTGTATCCCTTGGACCTTCAAATCAACGATGAAACACAGAAATTGCATCAATAATGAATACAAAATGCAAAATGTCGACTTATTTACAAGAGGAGTAACTCTTCTAATAGTTCGAGCTTTGAGCCTTTCCTGGGACAGCAGTATTAGATTACGATTCACCATTGCAGGTTTACTGTATCCCTTGGACCTTCAAATTTACGATAAAACTTAGAAATTGCATCGATATTGAATACAAAAGGAAAAATTTCGACTTATTTATAAGAGGAGTAACTCTTCTAATAGTTGGCGCTTTGAGCCTTTCCTGGGACAGAAGTATTAGATTCCGATGCACCATTGAAGGTTTACTGTATCTCTTGGACCTTCAAATCAACGATGAAACACAGAAATTGCATCGATATTGGATACAAAAGGCAAAATATCGACTTATTTATAAGAGCAGCAACTCTTCTAATAGTTCGTGCTTTGAACCTTTCCTGGGACAGCAGTATTAGATTCCGATGCACCATTGCAGGTTTACTGTATCCCTTGGACCTTCAAATCAAAGATGAAACACAGAAATTGCATCGGTATTGAATACAAAATGCAAAATGTCAACTTAATTACAATAGGAGTAACTCTTCTAATAGTCCGTGCTTTGAGCCTTTCCTGGGACAGCAGTATTAGATTCCGATGCACCATTGCAGGTTTACTGTATCCCTTGGACGTTCAAATCAACGATGAAACACAGAAATTGAATCGATATTGAATACAAAAGTCAAAATGTCGACTTATTTACTAGAGGAGTAACTCTTCTAATAGTTCGTGCTTTGAGCCTTTCCTGGGAAAGCAGTATTAGATTCCGATGCACCGCTGCAGGTTTACTGTATCCCTTGGACCTTCAAATCAACGATGAAACACAGAAATTGCATCAATATTGAATACAAAATGCAAAATGTCGACTTATTTACAAGAGGAGTAACCTTTGCAATAGTTCGTGCTTTGAGCCTTTCCTGGGACAGCAGTATTAGATTTCGATGCACCATTGCAAGGTTTACTGTATCCCTTGGACCTTCAAATCAACGATGAAACGCAGAAATTGCATCGATATTGAATACAAATGGCAAAATTTCGACTTATTTATAAGAGGAGTAACTCTTCTAATCGTTGGCGCTTTGCGCCTTTCCTGGGACAGCAGTATTAGATTCCGATGCACCATTGAAGGTTTACTGTATCCCTTGGACCTTCAAATCAACGATGAAACACAGAAATTGCATCGATATTGAATACAAAAGGCAAAATATCAACTTATTTATAAGAGCAGTAACTTTTCTAACAGTTCGTGCTTTGAGCCTTTCCTGGGACAGCAGTATTAGATTCCGATGCACCATTGCAGGTTTACTGTATCCCTTGGACCTTCAAATCAACGATGAAACACAGAAATTGCATCGATATTGAATACAAAATGCAAAATGTCAACTTAATTACAAGAAGAGTAACTCTTCTAATAGTTCGTGCTTTGAGCCGTTCCTGGGACAGCAGTATTAGATTCCGATGCACCATTGCAGGTTTACTGTATCTTTTGGACCTTCAAATCAACGATGAAACACAGAAGTTGCATCGATATTGAATACAAAACGCCAAATGTCAACTTAATTACAATAGGAGTAACTCTTCCAATAGTCCGTGCTTTGAGCCTTTCCTGGGACAGCAGTATTAGATTCCGATGCACCATTGCAGGTTTACTGTATCCGTTGGACGTTCAAATCAACGATGAAACACAGAAATTGCATCGATATTGAATACAAAAGTCAAAATGTCGACTTATTTACAAGAAGAGTTACTCTTCTAATAGTTCGCGTTTTGAGCCTTTTCTGGGACAGCAGCATTAGATTCCGATGCACCATTGCAGGTTTACTGTATCCCTCGGACCTTCAAATCAACGATGAAACACAGAAATTGCATCAATATTGAATACAAAATGCAAAATGTCGACTTATTTACAAGAGGAGTAACCTTTCTAATAGTTCGTGCTTTGAGCCTTTCCTGGGACAGCAGTATTAGATTTCGATGCACCATTGCAAGGTTTACTGTATCCCTTGGACCTTCAAATCAACGATGAAACACAGAAATTGCATCGATATTGAATACAAAAGGCAAAATGTCGACTTAATTACAAGAGGAGTAACTCTTCTAATAGTTCGTGCTTTGAGCCTTTCCTGGGACAGCAGTATTAGATTCCGATTCACCATTGGAGGTTTACTTTATCCCTTGGACCTTCAAATTAACGATGAAACATAGAAATTGCATCGATATTGAATACAAAAGTAAAAATGTCGACTTATTTATAAGGGGAGTAACTCTTCTAATAGTTCGTGCTTTGAGCCTTTCCTGGGACAGCAGTATTAGATACCGATGCACCATTGCAGGTTTACTGTATCCCTTGCACCTTCAAATGAACGATGAAACACAGAAATTGCGTCGATATTGAATACAAAAGGCAAAATGTCGACTTTTTTACAAGAGGAGTAACTCTTCTAATAGTTCGGGCTTTTAGCCTTTCCTGGGACAGCAGTATTAGATTCCGATGCACCTTTGCAGGTTTACTGTATCCCTTGACCTTCAAATCAACGATGAAACACAGAAATTGCATCGATATTGAATACAAAAGGCAAAATGTCGACTTATTTACAAGAGGAGTAACTCTTCTAATAGTTCGCGCTTTGAGCCTTTCCTGGGACAGCAGTATTAGATTCCGATGCACCATTGCAAGGTTTACTGTATCCCTTGGACCTTCAAATGAACGATGAAACACAGATTGCATCGATATTGAATACAAAACGCAAAATGCCGACTTACATATAAGAGGAGTAACTCATCTAATAGTTCGTGCTTTGAGCCTTTCCTGGGACAGCAGTATTAGAATCCGATGCACCATTGCAGGTTTACTGTATCCCTTGGTCCTTCAAATCAACGATGAAACACAGAAATTGCATCGATATTCAATACAAAAGGCAAAATGTCGACTTATTTATAAGAGGAGTAACTCTTCTAATAGTTCGTGCTTTTAGCCTTTACAGGGACAGCAGTATTAGATTCCGATGCACCATTGCAGGTAACTGTATCCCTTGGACCTTCAAATCAACGATGAAACACAGAAATTGCAACGATATTGAATACAAAAGGCAAAATGTCGACTTACTTACAAGAGGAATAACTCAACTAATAGTTCGTGCTTTGAGCCTTTCTTGGGACAGCAGTATTAGATTCCGATGCACCATAGCTTGTTTACTATATCCCTTGGACCTCCAAATCAACGATGAAACACAGAAATTGCATCGATATTCAATACAAAAGGCAAAATGTCGACTTATTTATAAGAGGAGTAACTCTTCTAATAGTTCGTGCTTTTAGCCTTTACAGGGACAGCAGTATTAGATTCCGATGCACCATTGCAGGTAACTGTATCCCTTGGACCTTCAAATGAACGATGAAACACAGAAATTGCAACGATATTGAATACAAAAGGCAAAATGTCGAATTACTTACAAGAGGAATAACTCTTCTAATAATTCGTGCTTTGAGCCTCTACAGGGACAGCAGTATTAGATTCCGATGCACCATTGCAGGTAACTGTATCCCTTGGACCCTCAAATCAACGATGAAACACTGATATTGCATCGAAATTGGATACAAAAAGCAAAATGTCGTCTTATTTACAAGAGTAGTTACTCTTCTAATAGTTCGTGCTTTTAGCCTTTCCTGGGACAGCAGTATTAGATTCCGATGCACCATTGCTGGTTTACTGTATCCCTTAGACCTTCAAATCAACGATGAAACACAGAAATTGCATCGATATTGAATACAAAAGGCAAACTGTCCACTTATTTACAAGAGGAGTAACTCTTCTAATAGTTCGAGTTTGAGCCTTTCCTGGGACAGCAGTGTTAGATTCCGATGCACGACTGCAGGTTCACTGTATCCCTTGGACCTTCAAATCAACGATGAAACATAGAAAATGCATCGATATTGAATACAAAAGGCAAAATGTCGACTTATTTACAAGAGGAGTAACTCTTCTAATAGTTCGTGCTTTGAGCCTTTCCTGGGACAGCAGTATTAGATTCCGATGCACCATTGCAGGTTTACTGTATCCCTTGGACCTTCAAATCAACGATGAAACACAGAAATTGCATCGATATTGAATACAAAATGCAAAATGTCAACTTAATTACAATAGGAGTAACTCTTCTAATAGTCCGTGCTTTGAGCCTTTCCTGGGACAGCAGTATTAGATTCCGATGCACCATTGCAGGTTTACTGTATCCCTTGGACGTTCAAATCAACGATGAAACACAGAAATTGAATCGATATTGAATACAAAAGTCAAAATGTCGACTTATTTACAAGAGGAGTAACTCATCTAATAGTTCGTGCTTTGAGCCTTTTCTGGGACAGCAGTATTAGATTCCGATGCACCATTGCAGGTTTACTGTATCCCTTGGACCTTCAAATCAACGATGAATCACAGAAATTGCATCAATTTTGAATACAAAATGCAAAATGTCGACTTATTTGCAAGAGGAGTAAGCTTTCTAATAGTTCGTGCTTTGAGCCTTTCCTGGGACAGCAGTATTAGATTTCGATGCACCATTGCAAGGTTTACTGTATCCCTTGTACCTTCAAATCAACGATGAAACACAGAAATTGCATCGATATTGAATACAAATGGCAAAATTTCGACTTATTTACAAGAGGAGTAACTCTTCTAATAGTTCGTGTTTGAGCCTTTCCTGGGACAGCAGTATTAGATTTCGATGCACCATTGCAATGTTTACTGTATCCCTTGGACCTTCAAATCAACGGTGAAACACAGAAATTGAATCGATATTGAATACAAAAGGCAAAATGTCGACTTATTTACAAGAGGAGTAACTCTTCTAATAGTTCGCGCATTGAGCCTCTCCTGGGACAGCAGTATTAGATTCCGATGCAGCATTGAGGGTTTACTGTATCCCTCGGACCTTCAAATCAACGATGAAACACAGAAATTGCATCGATATTGAATACAAAACGCAAAATGCCGACTTACATATAAGAGGAGTAACTCATCTAATAGTTCGTGCTTTGAGCCTTTCCTGGGACAGCAGTATTAGAATCCGATGCACCATTGCAGGTTTACTGTATCCCTTGGTCCTTCAAATCAACGATGAAACACCGAAATTGCGTCGATATTGAATACAAAATGCAAAATGTTGACTTATTTACAAGATGCGTAACTCTTCTAATAGTTCGTGCTTTGAGCCTTTCTTGGAACAGCAGTATTAGATTCCGATGCACCATAGCTTGTTTACTGTATCCCTTGGACCTTTAAATCAACGATGAAACACAGAAATTGCATCGATATTGAATACAAAAGGCAAAATGTCGACTTATTTATAAGAGGAGTAACTCTTCTAATAGTTCGTTTCTTTTAGCCTTTACAGGGACAGCAGTATTAGATGCCGATGCACCATTGCAGGTAACTGTATCCCTTGGACCTTCAAATCAACGATGAAACACAGAAATTGCATCGAAATTGGATACAAAAAGGAAAATGTCGTCTTATTTGCAAGAGGAGTTACTCTTCTAATAGTTCGTGCTTTGAGCCTTTCCTGGGACAGCAGTATTAGATTTCGATTCACCATTGCAGGTTTACTGTATCCCTTGGACCTTCAAATCAACGATGAAACACAGAAATTGCAACGATATTGAATACAAAAGGCAAAATGTCGACTTATTTACAAGAGGAGTAACTCTTCTATTAGTTCGTGCTTTGAGCCTTTCCTGGGAAAGCAGTATTAGATTCCGATGCACCGTTGCAGGTTTACTGTATCCCTTGGACCTTCAAATCAACGATGAAAAACAGAAATTGCATCGATATTGAATACAAAAGGCAAACTGTCCACTTATTTACAAGAGGAGTAACTCTTCTAATAGTTCGTGCTTTGAGCCTTTCCTGGGACAGCAGTGTTAGATTCCGATGCATGACTACAGGTTCACTGTATCCCTTGGACCTTCAAATCATGGATGAAACAAAGAAAATGCATCGATATTGAATACAAAAGGCAAAATGTCTACTTATTTATAAGAAGAGTAACTCTTTTAACAGTTCGTGCTTTGAGCCTTTCCTGGGGCAGCAATATTGGATTCCGATGCACCATTGCAGGTTTACTGTATCCCTTGGACCTTCAAATCAACGATGAAACATAGAAATTGCATCGATATTGAATACAAAAGGCAAAATGTCGACTTATTTACAAGATGATTAACTGTTCTAATAGTTGGCGCTTTGAGCCTTTCCTGGGACTGCAGTATTAGATTCCGATGCACCATTGAAGGTTTACTGTATCCCTTGGACCTTCAAATCAACGATGAAACACAGAAATTGCATCGATATTGAATACAAAATGCAAAATGTCGACTTATTTACAAGAGGAGTAACTCTTCTAATAGTTAGTGCTTTTAGCCTTTGCAGGGACAGCAGTATTAGATTCCGATGCACCATTGCAGGTTTACTGTATCCCTTGGACCTTCAAATCAACGATGAAACACAGAAATTGCATCGATATTGAATACAAAAGTCAAAATGTCGACTTATTACACAAGAGGAGTAACTCTTCTAATAGTTCGCGCTTTGAGCCTTTCCTGGGACAGCAGTATTAGATTCTGATGCAGCATTAAAAGTTTACTGTATCCATTGAACCTTCAAATCAACGATGAAACACAGAAATTGCATCGATATTGAATACAAAAGCCAAACTATCGACTTATTTGTAAGAGGAGTAACTCTTCTAATAGTTCGTGCTTTGAGCCTTTTCTGGGACAGCAGTATTAGATTCCGATGCACCATTGCAGGTTTACTGTATCCCTTGGACCTTCAAATCAACGATGAAACACAGAAATTGCATCGATATGGAATACAAAAGTCAAAATGTCGACTTATTACACAAGAGGAGTAACTCTTCTAATAGTTCGCGCTTTGAGCCTTTCCTGGGACAGCAGTATTAGATTCTGATGCAGCATTAAAAGTTTACTGTATCCATTGAACCTTCAAATCAACGATGAAACACAGAAATTGCATCGATATTGAATACAAAAGCCAAACTATCGACTTATTTGTAAGAGGAGTAACTCTTCTAATAGTTCGTGCTTTGAGCCTTTTCTGGGACAGCAGTATTAGATTCCGATGCACCATTGCAGGTTTACTGTATCCCTTGGACCTTCAAATCAACGATGAAACACAGAAATTGCATCAATAATGAATACAAAATGCAAAATGTCGACTTATTTACAAGAGGAGTAACTCCTCTAATAGTTCGCGCTTTGAGCCTTTCCTGGGAGAGCAGTATTAGATTCCGATGCACCGTTGCAGATTTACTGTATCCCTTGGACCGTCAAATCAACGATGAAACACAGAAATTGCATCGATATTGAATACAAAAGGCAAAATATCGACTTGTTTACAAGAAGAATAACTCTTCTAATAATTCGTGTTTGAGCCCTTACAGGGACAGCAGTATTAGATTCCGATGAACCATTGCAGGTAACTGTATCCCTTGGACCTTCAAATCAACGAAGAAACACTGAAATTGCATCGAAAGTGGATACAAAAAGCAAAATGTCGTCTTATTTACAAGAGTAGTTACTCTCCTAATAGTTCGTGATTTTAGCCTTTCCTGGGACAGCAGTATTAGATTCCGATGCACCATTGCAGGTTTACAGTATCCCTTGGACCTTCAAATCAACGAAGAAACACTGAAATTGCATCGAAATTGGATACAAAAAGCAAAATGTCGTCTTATTTACAAGAGGAGTAACTCTTCTAATAGTTCGTGCTTTGAGCCTTTCCTGGGACAGCAGTGTTAGATTCCGATGCACGACTGCAGGTTCACTGTATCCCTTGGACCTTCAAATCAACGATGAAACAAAGTAAATGCATCGATATTGAATACAAGAGGCAAAATGTCTACTTATTTATAAGAAGAGTAACTCTTTTAACAGTTCGTGCTTTGAGCCTTTCCTGGGACAGCAGTATTTGATTCCGATGCACTGTTGCAGGTTTACGGTATCCCTTGGACCTTCAAATCAACGATGAAACACAGAAATTGCATCGATATTGAATACAAAAGGCAAAATGTCGACTTATTTACAAGAGGAGTAACTCTTCTAATAGTTGGCGCTTTGAGCCTTTCCTGGGACTGCAGTATTAGATTCCAATGCACCATTGAAGGTTTACTGTATCCCTTGGACCTTCAAATCAACGATGAAACACAGATATTGCATCGATATTGAATACAAAAGGCAAAATATCGACTTATTTATAAGAGCAGTAACTCTTCTAATAGTTCGTGCTTTGAGCCTTTCCTGGGACAGCAGTATTAGATTCCGATGCACCATTGCAGGTTTACTGTATCCCTTGGACCTTCAAATCAACGATGAAACATAGAAATTGCATCGATATTGAATACAAAAGGCAAAATGTCGACTTATTTATAAGAGGAGTAACTCTTATAATAGTTCGTGATTTTAGCCTTTCCATGGACAGCAGTATTAGATTCAGATGCACCATTGCAGGTTTACTGTATCCCTTGCACCTTGAAATGAACGATGAAACACAGAAATTGCATCCATATTGAATACAAAAGGCAAAATGTCGACTTATTTACAAGATGATTAACTCTTCTAATAGTTGGCGCTTTGAGCCTTTCCTGGGACTGCAGTATTAGATTCCAATGCACCATTGAAGGTTTACTGTATCCCTTGGACCTTCAAATCAACGATGAATCACAGATATTGCATCGATATTGAATACAAAAGGCAAAATATCGACTTATTTATAAGAGCAGTAACTCTTCTAATAGTTCGTGCTTTGAGCCTTTCCTGGGACAGCAGTATTAGATTCCGATGCACCATTGCAGGTTTACTGTATCCTTTGGACCTTCAAATAAACGATGAAACACAGAAATTGCATCGATATTGATTACAAAATGCAAAATGTCGACTTATTTACAAGAGGAGTAACTCTTCTAATAGTTCGTGCGTTTAGCCTTTCCTGGGACAGCAGTATTAGATTTCGTTTCACCATTGCAGGTTTACTGTATCCCTTGGACCTTCAAATTAACGATGAAACATAGAAATTGCATCGATATTGAATACAAAAGTAAAAATGTCGACTTATTTATAAGAGGAGTACCTCTTCTAATAGTTAGCGCTTTGAGCATTTCCTGGGACAGCAGTATTAGATTCCGATGCACCATTGAAGGTTTACTGTATCCTTTGGATCTTCAAATCAACGATGAAACACAGAAATTGCATCGATATTGAATACAAAAGGCAAAATATCGACTTATTTTCAAGAGCTGTAACTTTTCTAACAGTTCGTGCTTTAAGCCTTTCCTGGGACAGCAGTATTAGATTCCGATGCACCATTGCAGGTTTACTGTATCCCTTGGACCTTCAAATCAACGATGAAACACAGAAATTGCATCGATATTGAATACAAAATGCAAAATGTCAACTTAATTACAAGAAGAGTAACTCTTCTAATAGTTCATGCTTTGAGCCTTTCCTGGGACAGCAGTATTAGATTCCGATGCACCATTGCAGGTTTACTGTATCCCTTGGACCTTCAAATCAACGATGAAACACAGAATTTGCATCGATATTGAATACAAAATGCAAAATGTCAACTTAATTACAATAGGAGTAACTCTTCTAATAGTCCGTGCTTTGAGCCTTTCCTGGGACAGCAGTATTAGATTCCGATGCACCATTGCAGGTTTACTGTATCCGTTGGACGTTCAAATCAACGATGAAACACAGAAATTGCATCGATATTGAATACAAAAGTCAAAATGTCGACTTATTTACAAGAGGAGTAACTCTTCTAATAGTTCGCGTTTTGAGCCTTTTCTGGGACAGCAGTATTAGATTCCGATGCACCATTGCAGGTTTACTGTATCCCTCGGACCTTCAAATCAACGATGAAACACAGAAATTGCATCAATATTGAATACAAAATGCAAAATGTCGACTTATTTACAAGAGGAGTAACCTTTCTAATTGTTCGTGCTTTGAGCCTTTCCTGGGACAGCGGTATTAGATTTCGAAGCACCATTGCAAGGTTTACTGTATCCCTTGGACCTTCAAATCAACGATGAAACACAGAAATAGCATCGATATTGAATACAAATGGCAAAATGTCGACTTATTTACAAGAGGAGTAACTCTTCTAATAGTTCGTGCTTTGAGCCTTTCCTGGGACAGCAGTATTAGATACCGATGCACCATTGCAGTTTTACTGTATCCCTTGCACCTTCAAACGAACGATGAAACACAGAAATTGCATCGATATTGAATACAAAAGGCAAAATGTCGACTTATTTACAAGAAGAGTAACTCTTCTAATAGTTCGTGCTTTGAGCCTTTCAAGGGACAGCAGTATTAGATTCCGATGCACCATTGCAGGTTTACTGTATCCCTTGGACCTTCAAATCAACGATGAAACACAGAAATTGCATCGATATTGAATACAAAAGGCAAAATATCGACTTGTTTATAAGAGCTGCAACTCTTCTAATAGTTCGTGCTTTGAGCCTTTCCTGGGACAGCAGTATTAGATTCCGATGCACCATTGCAGGTTTATTGTATCCCTTGGACCTTCAAATCAACGATGAAACACAGAAATTGCATCGATATTGAATACAAAATGCAAAATGTCAACTTAATTACAATAGGAGTAACTCTTCTAATAGTCCGTGCTTTGAGCCTTTCCTGGGACAGCAGTATTAGATTCCGATGCACCATTGCAGGTTTACTGTATTCCTTGGACGTTCAAATCAACGATGAAACACAGAAATTGCATTGATATTGAATACAAAAGTCAAAATGTCGACTTATTTACAAGAGGAGTAACTCTTCTAATAGTTCGTGCTTTGAGCCTTTTCTGGGACAGCAGTATTAGATTCCGATGCACCATTGCAGGTTTACTGTATCCCTTGGACCTTCAAATCAACGATGAAACACAGAAATTGCATCAATATTGAATACAAGATGCAAAATGTCGACTTATTTACAAGTGGAGTAACCTTTCTAATAGTTCGTGCTTTGAGCCTTTCCTGGGACAGCAGTATAGATTTCGATGCACCATTGCAAAGTTTACTGTATCCCTTGGACCTTCAAATCAACGATGAAACACAGAAATTGCATCGATATTGAATACAAATGGCAAAATTTCGACTTATTTACAAGAGGAGTAACTCTTCTAATAGTTCGAGCTTTGAGCCTTTCCTGGGACAGCAGTATTAGATTCCGCTTCACCATTGCAGGTTTACTGTATCCCTTGGACATTCAATTTAACGATAAAACATAGAAATTGCATCGATATTGAATACAAAAGGAAAAATGTCGACTTATTTATAAGAGGAGTAACTCTACTAATTGTTGGCGCTTTGCGCCTTTCCTGCGACAGCAGTATTAGATTCCGATGCACCATTGAAGGTTTACTGTATCCCTTGGACCTTCAAATCAACGATGAAACACAGAAATTGCATCGATATTGAATACAAAAGGCAAAATATCGACTTATTTATAAGAGCTGTAACTATTCTAACAGTTCGTGCTTTGAGCCTTTCCTGGGACAGCAGTATTAGATTCCGTTTCACCATTGCAGGTTTACTGTATCCCTTGGACCTTCAAATTAACGATGAAACATAGAAATTGCATCGATATTGAATATAAAAGTAAAAATGTCGACTTATTTATAAGAGGTGTAACTCTTCTAATAGTTCGTGCTTTGAGCCTTTCCTGGGACAGCAGTATTAGATACCGATGCAGCATTGCAGTTTTACTGTATCCCTTGCACCTTCAAATGAACGATGAAACACAGAAATTGCATCGATATTGAATACAATGGCAAAATTTCGACTTATTTACAAGAGGAGTAACTCTTCTAATAGTTCGTGATTTGAGCCTTTCCTGGGACAGCAGTATTAGATTCCGATGCACCTTTGCAGGTTTACTGTATCCCTTGGACCTTCAAATAAACGATGAAACACAGAAATGGCATTGATATTGAATACAAAAGACAAAATGTCGACTTATTTACAAGAGGAGTAGCTCTTCTAATAGTTCGCGCTTTGAGCCTTTCCTGGGACAGCAGTATTAGATTCCGATGCAGCATTGAAGGTTTACTGTATCCCTTGGACCTTCAAATCAACGATGAAACACAGAAATTGCATCGATATTGAATACAAAATCCAAAATGTCTACTTATTTATAAGAGGAGTAATTCTTCTAATAGTTCGTGTTTTTGACCCTTTCCTGGGACAGCAGTATTAGATTCCGATGCACCATTGCAGGTTTACTGTATCCCTTGGGCCTTCAAATCAACGATGAAACACAGAAATTGCATCGATATTGAATACAAAACGCAAAATGTTGACTTAATTATAAGAGGAGTAACTCTTCTAATAGTTCGTGCTTTGAGCCTTTCCTGGGACAGCAGTATTAGAATCCGATGCACCATTGCAGGTTTACTGTATCCCTTGGACCTTCAAATCAACGATGAAACACAGAAATTGCATCGATATTGAATACAAAATGTCAACTTAATTACAAGAGGAGTAACTCTTCTAATAGTTCGTGCTTTGAGCCTTTCCTGGGACAGCAGTATTAGATTCCTATGCACCATTGCAGGTTTACTGTATCCCTTGGACCTTCAAATCAACGATGAAACACAGAAATTGCATCGATATTGAATACAAAAGTAAAAATGTCGACTTATTTATAAGAGGAGTAACTCTTCTAATAGTTCGTGCTTTGAGCCTTTCCTGGGACAGCAGTATTAGATACCGATGCACCATTGCAGTTTTACTGTATCCCTTGCACCTTCAAACGAACGATGAAACACAGAAATTGCATCGATATTGAATACAAAAGGCAAAATGTCGACTTATTTACAAGAAGAGTAACTCTTCTAATAGTTCGTGCTTTGAGCCTTTCAAGGGACAGCAGTATTAGATTCCGATGCACCATTGCAGGTTTACTGTATCCCTTGGATCTTCAAATCAACGATGAAACACAGAAATTGCATCGATATTGAATACAAAAGGCAAAATATCGACTTATTTATAAGAGCTGCAACTCTTCTAATAGTTCGTGCTTTGAGCCTTTCCTGGGACAGCAGTATTAGATTCCGATGCACCATTGCAGGTTTATTGTATCCCTTGGACCTTCAAATCAACGATGAAACACAGAAATTGCATCGATATTGAATACAAAATGCAAAATGTCAACTTAATTACAATAGGAGTAACTCTTCTAATAGTCCGTGCTTTGAGCCTTTCCTGGGACAGCAGTATTAGATTCCGATGCACCATTGCAGGTTTACTGTATTCCTTGGACGTTCAAATCAACGATGAAACACAGAAATTGCATTGATATTGAATACAAAAGTCAAAATGTCGACTTATTTACAAGAGGAGTAACTCTTCTAATAGTTCGTGATTTGAGCCTTTTCTGGGACAGCAGTATTAGATTCCGATGCACCATTGCAGGTTTACTGTATCCCTTGGACCTTCAAATCAACGATGAAACACAGAAATTGCATCAATATTGAATACAAGATGCAAAATGTCGACTTATTTACAAGTGGAGTAACCTTTCTAATAGTTCGTGCTTTGAGCCTTTCCTGGGACAGCAGTATAGATTTCGATGCACCATTGCAAAGTTTACTGTATCCCTTGGACCTTCAAATCAACGATGAAACACAGAAATTGCATCGATATTGAATACAAATGGCAAAATTTCGACTTATTTACAAGAGGAGTAACTCTTCTAATAGTTCGAGCTTTGAGCCTTTCCTGGGACAGCAGTATTAGATTCCGCTTCACCATTGCAGGTTTACTGTATCCCTTGGACATTCAATGTAACGATAAAACATAGAAATTGCATCGATATTGAATACAAAAGGAAAAATGTCGACTTATTTATAAGAGGAGTAACTCTACTAATTGTTGGCGCTTTGCGCCTTTCCTGCGACAGCAGTATTAGATTCCGATGCACCATTGAAGGTTTACTGTATCCCTTGGACCTTCAAATCAACGATGAAACACAGAAATTGCATCGATATTGAATACAAAAGGCAAAATATCGACTTATTTATAAGAGCTGTAACTATTCTAACAGTTCGTGCTTGGAGCCTTTCCTGGGACAGCAGTATTAGATTCCGTTTCACCATTGCAGGTTTACTGTATCCCTTGGACCTTCAAATTAACGATGAAACATAGAAATTGCATCGATATTGAATATAAAAGTAAAAATGTCGACTTATTTATAAGAGGTGTAACTCTTCTAATAGTTCGTGCTTTGAGCCTTTCCTGGGACAGCAGTATTAGATACCGATGCAGCATTGCAGTTTTACTGTATCCCTTGCACCTTCAAATGAACGATGAAACACAGAAATTGCATCGATATTGAATACAAAAGGCAAAATTTCGACTTATTTACAAGAGGAGTAACTCTTCTAATAGTTCGTTCTTTGAGCCTTTCCTGGGACAGCAGTATTAGATTCCGATGCACCTTTGCAGGTTTACTGTATCCCTTGGACCTTCAAATAAACGATGAAACACAGAAATGGCATTGATATTGAATACAAAAGACAAAATGTCGACTTATTTACAAGAGGAGTAGCTCTTCTAATAGTTCGCGCTTTGAGCCTTTCCTGGGACAGCAGTATTAGATTCCGATGCAGCATTGAAGGTTTACTGTATCCCTTGGACCTTCAAATCAACGATGAAACACAGAAATTGCATCGATATTGAATACAAAATCCAAAATGTCTACTTATTTATAAGAGGAGAAATTCTTCTAATAGTTCGTGTTTTTGACCCTTTCCTGGGACAGCAGTATTAGATTCCGATGCACCATTGCAGGTTTACTGTATCCCTTGGGCCTTCAAATCAACGATGAAACACAGAAATTGCATCGATATTGAATACAAAACGCAAAATGTTGACTTAATTATAAGAGGAGTAACTCTTCTAATAGTTCGTGCTTTGAGCCTTTCCTGGGACAGCAGTATTAGAATCCGATGCACCATTGCAGGTTTACTGTATCCCTTGGACCTTCAAATCAACGATGACACACAGAAATTGGATCGATATTGAATACAAAATGTCAACTTAATTACAAGAGGAGTAACTCTTCTAATAGTTCGTGCTTTGAGCCTTTCCTGGGACAGCAGTATTAGATTCCTATGCACCATTGCAGGTTTACTGTATCCCTTGGACCTTCAAATCAACGATGAAACACAGAAATTGCATCGATATTGAATACAAAATGCAAAATGTCAACTTAATTACAATAGGAGTAACTCTTCTAATAGTCCGTGCTTTGAGCCTTTCCTGGGACAGCAGTATTAGATTCCGATGCACCATTGCAGGTTTACTGTATCCCTTGGACGTTCAAATCAACGATGAAACACAGAAATTGCATCGATATTGAATACAAAAGTCAAAATGTCGACTTATTAACAAGAGGAGTAACTCTTCTAATAGTTCGTGCTTTGAGCCTTTTCTGGGACAGCAGTATTAGATTCCGATGCACCATTGAAGGTTTACTGTATCCCTCGGACCTTCAAATCAACGATGAAACACAGAAATTGCATCGATATTGAACACAAAAGGCAAAATATCGACTTATTTATAAGAGCAGTAACTTTTCTAATTGTTCGTGCTTTGAGCCTTTCCTGGGACAGCAGTATTAGATTCCGATGCACCATTGCAGGATTACTGTATCCCTTGGACCTTCAAATCAACGATGAAACACAGAAATTGCATCGATATTGAATACAAAATGCAAAATGTCAACTTAATTACAATAGGAGTAACTCTTCAAATAGTCCGTGCTTTGAGCCTTCCTGGGACAGCAGTATTAGATTCCGATGCACCATTGCAGGTTTACTGTACCCCTTGGACGTTCAAATCAACGATGAAGCACAGAAATTGCATCGATATTGAATGCAAAAGTCAAAATTTCGACTTATTTACAAGAGGAGTAACACTTCTAATAGTTCGTGCTTTGAGCCTTTTCTGGGACAGCAGTATTAGATTCCGATGCACCATTGCAGGTTTACTGTATCCCTTGGACCTTCAAATCAACGATGAAACACAGAAATTGCATCAATATTGAATACAAAATGCAAAATGTCGACTTATTTACAAGAGGAGTAACCTTTCTAATAGTTCATGTTTTGAGCCTTTCCAGGGACAGCAGTATTAGATTCCGATTCACCATTGCAGGTTTACTGTATCCCTTGGACCTTCAAATTAACGATGAAACATAGAAATTGCATCGATATTGAAAACAAAAGGAAAAATGTCGACTTATTTATAAGAGGAGTAACTCTTCTAATAGTTCGTGCTTTGAGCCTTTCCTGGGACAGCAGTATTAGATTCCGATGCACCATTGCAGGTTTACTGTATCCCTTGGACCTTCAAATTAACGATGAAACATAGAAATTGCATCGATATTGAATATAAAAGTAAAAATGTCGACTTATTTATAAGAGGAGTAACTCTTCTAATAGTTCGTGCTTTGAGCCTTTCCTGGGGCAGCAGTATTAGATACCGATGCACCATTGCAGTTTTACTGTATCCCTTGCACCTTCAAATGAACGATGAAACACAGAAATTGCATCGATATTGAATACAAAAGGCAAAATTTCGACTTATTCACAAGAGGAGTAACTCTTCTAATAGTTCGTGCTTTGAGCCTTTCCTGGGACAGCAGTATTAGATTCCGATGCACCTTTGCAGGTTTACTGTATCCCTTGGACCTTCAAATCAACGATGAAACACAGAAATTGCATTGATATTGAATACAAAAGACAAAATGTCGACTTATTTACAAGAGGAGTAGCTCTTCTAATAGTTCGCGCTTTGAGCCTTTCCTGGGACAGCAGTATTAGATTCCGATGCAGCATTGAAGGTTTACTGTATCCCTTGGACCTTCAAATCAACGATGAAACACAGAAATTGCATCGATATTGAATACAAAATCCAAAATGTCTACTTATTTATAAGAGGAGTAATTCTTCTAATAGTTCGTGTTTTTGACCCTTACCTGGGACAGCAGTATTAGATTCCGATGCACCATTGCAGGTTTACTGTATCCCTTGGGCCTTCAAATCAACGATGAAACACAGAAATTGCATCGATATTGAATACAAAACGCAAAATGTCGACTTAATTATAAGAGGAGTAACTCTTCTAATAGTTCGTGCTTTGAGCCTTTCCTGGGACAGCAGTATTAGAATCCGATGCACCGTTGCAGGTTTACTGTATCCCTTGGACCTTCAAATCAACGATGAAACACAGAAATTGCATCGATATTGAATACAAAATGTCAACTTAATTACAAGAGGAGTAACTCTTCTAATAGTTCGTGCTTTGAGCCTTTCCCTGGGACAGCAGTATTAGATTCCTATGCACCATTGCAGGTTTACTGTATCCCTTGGACCTTCAAATCAACGATGAAACACAGAAATTGCATCGATATTGAATACAAAATGCAAAATGTCAACTTAATTACAATAGGAGTAAATCTTCTAATAGTCCGTGCTTTGAGCCTTTCCTGGGACAGCAGTATTAGATTCCGATGCACCATTGCAGGTTTACTGTATCCCTTGGACGTTCAAATCAACGATGAAACACAGAAATTGCATCGATATTGAATACAAAAGTCAAAATGTCGACTTATTAACAAGAGGAGTAACTCTTCTAATAGTTCGTGCTTTGAGCCTTTTCTGGGACAGCAGTATTAGATTCCGATGCACCATTGCAGGTTTACTGTATCCCTTGGACCTTCAAATCAACGATGAAACACAGAAATTGCATCGATATTGAATACAAAATGCAAAATGTCAACTTAATTACAATAGGAGTAACTCTTCAAATAGTCCGTGCTTTGAGCCTTCCTGGGACAGCAGTATTAGATTCCGATGCACCATTGCAGGTTTACTGTATCCCTTGGACGTTCAAATCAACGATGAAGCACAGAAATTGCATCGATATTGAATGCAAAAGTCAAAATTTCGACTTATTTACAAGAGGAGTAACTCTTCTAATAGTTCGTGCTTTGAGCCTTTTCTGGGACAGCAGTACTAGATTCCGATGCACAATTGCAGGGTTACTGTATCCCTTGGACCTTCAAATCAACGATGAAACACAGAAATTGCATCAATATTGAATTCAAAATGCAAAATGTCGACTTATTTACAAGAGGAGTAACCTTTCTAATAGTTCGTGCTTTGAGCCTTTCCAGGGACAGCAGTATTAGATTCCGATTCACCATTGCAGGTTTACTGTATCCCTTGGACCTTCAAATTAACGATGAAACATAGAAATTGCATCGATATTGAATACAAAAGGAGAAATGTCGACTTATTTATAAGAGAGTAACTCTTCTAATAGTTCGTGCTTTGAGCCTTTCCTGGGACAGCAGTATTAGATTCCGATGCACCATTGCAGGTTTACTGTATCCCTTGGACCTTCAAATCAACGATGAAACACAGAGATTGCATCAATATTGAATACAAAAGTCAAAATGTCGACTTATTTACAAGAGGAGTAACTCTTCTAATAGTTCGTGTTTTGAGCCTTTTCTGGGACAGCAGTATTAGATTCCGATGCACCATTGCAGGTTTACTGTATCCCTCGGACCTTCAAATCAACGATGAAAAACAGAAATTGCATCAATATTGAATACAAAATGCAAAATGTCGACTTATTTACAAGAGGAGTAACCTTTCTAATTGTTCGTGCTTTGAGCCTTTCCTGGGACAGCAGTATTAGATTTCGAAGCACCATTGCAAGGTTTACTGTATCCCTTGGACCTTCAAATCAACGATGAAACACAGTAATTGCATCGATATTGAATACAAATGGCAAAATGTCGACTTATTTACAAGAGGAGTAACTCTTCTAATAGTTCGTGCTTTGAGCCTTTCCTGGGACAGCAGTATTAGATTCCGTTTCACCATTGCAGGTTTACTGTATCCCTTGGACCTTCAAATTAACGATGAAACATAGAAATTGCATCGATATTGAATACAAAAGTAAAAATGTCGACCTATTTATAAGAGGAGTAACTCTTCTAATTGTTCGTGCTTTGAGCCTTTCCTGGGACAGCAGTATTAGATACCGATGCACCATTGCAGTTTTACTGTATCCCTTGCACCATCAAATGAACGATGAAACACAGAAATTGCATCAATATTGAATACAAAAGGCAAAATGTCGACTTATTTACAAGAGGAGTAACACTTCTAATAGTTCGTGCTTTGAGCCTTTTCTGGGACAGCAGTATTAGATTCCGATGCACCATTGCTGGTTTACTGTATCCCTTGGACCTTCAAATCAACGATGAAACACAGAAATTTCATCAATAATGAATACAAAATGCAAAATGTCGACTTATTTACAAGAGGAGTAACTCTTCTAATAGTTCGTGCTTTGAGCCTTTCCTGGGAGAGCAGTATTAGATTTCGATGCACCATTGCAAGGTTTACTGTATCCCTTGGAGCTTCAAATCAAAGATGAAACACAGAAATTGCATCGATATTGAATACAAATGGCAAAATGTCGACTTATTTACAAGAGGAGTAGCTCTTCTAATAGTTCGTGCTTTGAGCCTTTCCTGGGACAGCAGTATTAGATTCCGATTCACCATTGCAGGTTTACTGTATCCCTTGGACCTTCAAATTAACGATAAAACTTAGAAATTGCATCGATATTGAATACAAATGGAAAAATGTCGACTTATTTATAAGAGGAGTAACACTTCTAATAGTTGGCGCTTTGAGCCTTTCCTGGGACAGCAGTATTAGATTCCGATGCACCATTGAAGGTTTACTGTATCCCTTGGACCTTCAAATCAACGATGAAACACAGAAATTGCATCGATATTGAATACAAAAGGCAAAATATCGACTTATTTATAAGAGCTGCAACTCTTCTAATAGTTCGTGCTTTGAGCCTTTCCTGGGACAGCAGTATTAGATTCCGATGCACCATTGCAGGTTTACTGTATCCCTTGGACCTTCAAATCAACGATGAAACACAGAAATTGCAACGATTTTGAATACAAATGGCAAAATGTCGACTTATTTACAAGAGGAGTAACTCTTCTTATAGTTCGTGCTTTGAGCCTTTCCTGGGACAGCAGTATTAGATTCCAATGCACGACTGCAGGTTTACTGTATCCCTTGGACCTTCAAATCAACGATGAAACACAGAAATTGCATCGATATTGAATACAAAAGGCAAAATGTCGACTTATTTATTAGAGCAGTAACTCTTCTAATAGCTCGTGCTTTTAGCCTTTCCAGGAACAGCAGTATTAGATTCCGATGCACCATTGCAGGTAACTGTATCCCTTGGACCTTCAAATCAACTATGAAACACAGAAATTGCATCGAAATTGGAAACAAAAAGCAAAATGTCGTCTTATTTACAAGAGGAGTTACTCTCCTAATAGTTCGTGCTTCGAGCCTTTCCTGTGACAGCAATATTAGATTCCGATGCACCATTGCAGGTTTACTGTATCCCTTGGACCTTCAAATCAACGATGAAACACAGAAATTGCATCGATATTGAATACAAATGGCAAAATTTCGACTTATTTACAAGAGGAGTAACTCTTCTAATAGTTCGTGCTTTGAGCCTTTCCTGGGACAGCAGCATTAGATTCCGATTCACCATTGCAGGTTTACTGTATCCCTTGGACATTCAAATTAACGATGAAACATAGAAATTGCATCGATATTGAATACAAAAGGAAAAATGTCGACTTATTTATAAGAGGAGTAACTCTACTAATTGTTGGCGCTTTGCGCCTTTCCTGCGACAGCAGTATTAGATTCCGATGCACCATTGAAGGTTTACTGTATCCCTTGGACCTTCAAATCAACGATGAAACACAGAAATTGCATCGATATTGAATACAAAAGGCAAAATATCGACTTATTTATAAGAGCTGTAACTTTTCTAACAGTTCGTGATTTGAGCCTTTCCTGGGACAGCAGTATTAGATTCCGATGCACCATTGCAGGTTTACTGGATCCGTTGGACGTTCAAATCAACGATGAAACACAGAAATTGCATCGATATTGAATACAAAAGTCAAAATGTCGACTTATTTACAAGAGGAATAACTCTTCTAATAGTTCGCGTTTTGAGCCTTTTCTGGGACAGCAGTATTAGATTCCGATGCACCATTGCAGGTTTACTGTAGCCCTCGGACCTTCAAATCAACGATGAAACACAGAAATTGCATCAATATTGAATACAAAATGCAAAATGTCGACTTATTTACAAGAGGAGTAACCTTTCAAATTGTTCGCGCTTTGAGCCTTTCCTGGGACAGCAGTATTAGATTCCGATGCAGCATTGAAGGTTTACTGTATCCCTTGGACCTTCAAATAAATGATGAAACACAGAAATTGCATCGATATTGAATACAAAATCCAAAATGTCGACTTATTTATAAGAGGAGTAATTCTTCTAATAGTTCGTGTTTTTGACCCTTTCCTGGGACAGCAGTATTAGATTCCGATGCACCATTGCAGGTTTACTGTATCCCTTGGGCCTTCAAATCAACGATGAAACACAGAAATTGCATCGATATTGAATACAAAACGCAAAATGTCGACTTAATTATAAGAGGAGTAACTCTTCTAATAGTTCGGGCTTTGAGCCTTTCCTGGGACAGCAGTATTAGATTCCTATGCACCATTGCAGGTTTACTGTATCCCTTGGACCTTCAAATCAACGATGAAACACAGAAATTGCATCGACACTGAATACAAAAGTCAAAATGTCGACTTATTTACAAGAGGAGTAACTCTTCTAATAGTTCGCGTTTTGAGACTTTTCTGGGACAGCAGTATTAGATTCCGATGCACCATTGCAGGTTTACTGTAGCTCTCGGACCTTCAAATCAACGATGAAACACAGAAATTGCATCAATATTGAATACAAAATGCAAAATGTCGACTTATTTACAAGAGGAGTAACCTTTCAAATTGTTCGTGCTTTGAGCCTTTCCTGGGACAGCAGTATTAGATTTCGAAGCACCATTGCAAGGTTTACTGTATCCCTTGGACCTTCAAATCAACGATGAAACACAGAAATTGCATCGATATTGAATACAAATGGCAAAATGTCGACTTATTTACAAGAGGAGTAACTCTTCTAATAGTTCGTGCTTTGAGCCTTTCCTGGGACAGCAGTATTAGATTCCGTTTCACCATTGCAGGTTTACTGTATCCCTTGGACCTTCAAATTAACGATGAAACATAGAAATTCCATCGATATTGAATACAAAAGTAAAAATGTCGACTTATTTATAAGAGGAGTAACTCTTCTAATAGTTCGTGCTTTGAGCCTTTCCTGGGACAGCAGTATTAGATACCGATGCACCATTGCAGTTTTACTGTATCCCTTGCACCTTCAAATGAACGATGAAACACAGAAATTGCATCGATATTGAATACAAAAGGCAAAATGTCGACTTATTTACAAGAGGAGTAACTCTTCTAATAGTTCGTGCTTTGAGCCTTTAGTTGGACAGCAGTATTAGATTCCGATGCACCTTTGCAGGTTTACTGTATCCCTTGGACCTTCAAATCAACGATGAAACACAGAAATTGCATTGATATTGAATACAAAAGACAAAATGTCGACTTATTTACAAGAGGAGTAACTCTTCTAATAGTTCGCGCTTTGAGCCTTTCCTGGGACAGCAGTATTAGATTCCGATGCAGCATTGAAGGTTTACTGTATCCCTTGGACCTTCAAATAAATGATGAAACACAGAAATTGCATCGATATTGAATACAAAATCCAAAATGTCGACTTATTTATAAGAGGAGTAATTCTTCTAATAGTTCGTGTTTTTGACCCTTTCCTGGGACAGCAGTATTAGATTCCGATGCACCATTGCAGGTTTACTGTATCCCTTGGTCCTTCAAATCAACGATGAAACACAGAAATTGCATCGATATTGAATACAAAACGCAAAATGTCGACTTAATTATAAGAGGAGTAACTCTTCTAATAGTTCGTGCTTTGAGCCTTTCCTGGGACAGCAGTATTAGAATCCGATGCACCATTGCAGGTTTACTGTATCCCTTGGACCTTCAAATCAACGATGAAACACAGAAATTGCATCGATATTGAATATAAAATGTCAACTTAATTACAAGAGGAGTAACTCTTCTAATAGTTCGTGCTTTGAGCCTTTCCTGGGACAGCAGTATTAGATTCCTATGCACCATTGCAGGTTTACTGTATCCCTTGGACCTTCAAATCAACGATGAAACACAGAAATTGCATCGATATTGAATACAAAATGCAAAATGTCAACTTAATTACAATAGGAGCAACTCTTCTAATAGTCCGTGCTTTGAGCCTTTCCTGGGACAGCAGTATTAGATTCCGATGCACCATTGCAGGTTTACTGTACCCCTTGGACGTTCAAATCAACGATGAAACACAGAAATTGCATCGATATTGAATGCAAAAGTCAAAATGTCGACTTATTAACAAGAGGAGTAACTCTTCTAATAGTTCGTGTTTTCAGCCTTTTCTGGGACAGCTGTATTAGATTCCGATGCACCATTGCAGGTTTACTGTATCCCTTGGACTTTCAAATCAACGATGAAACACAGAAATTGCATCAATATTGAATTCAAAATGCAAAATGTCGACTTATTTACAAGAGGAGTAACCTTTCTAATAGTTCGTGCTTTGAGCCTTTCCTGGGACAGCAGTATTAGATTCCGATTCACCATTGCAGGTTTACTGTATCCCTTGGACCTTCAAATTAACGATGAAACATTGAAATTGCATCGATATTGAATACAAAAGGAAAAATGTCGACTTATTTATAAGAGGAGTAACTCTTCTAATAGTTGGCGTTTTGCGCCTTTCCTGGGACAGCAGTATTAGATTCCGATGCACCATTGAAGGTTTACTGTATCCCTTGGACCTTCAAATCAACGATGAAACACAGAAATTGCATCGATATTGAACACAAATGGCAAAATATCGACTTATTTATAAGAGCAGTAACTTTTCTAATAGTTCGTGCTTTGAGCCTTTCCTGGGACAGCAGTATTAGATTCCGATGCACCATTGCAGGTTTACTGTATCCCTTGGACCTTCAAATCAACGATGAAACACAGAAATTGCATCGATATTGAAAACAAAATGCAAAATGTCAACTTAAGTACAAGAGGAGTAACTCTTCTAATAGTTCGTGCTTTGAGACTTCCCTGGGACAGCAGTATTAGATCCCGATGCACCATTGCAGGTTTACTGTATCCCTTGGACCTTCAAATCAACGATGAAACACAGAATTTGCATCGATATTGAATACAAAATGCAAAATGTCAACTTAATTACAATAGGAGTAACTCTTCTAATAGTCCGTGCTTTGAGCCTTTCCTGGGACAGCAGTATTAGATTCCGATATACCATTGCAGGTTTACTGTATCCGTTGGACGTTCAAATCAACGATGAAACACAGAGATTGCATCAATATTGAATACAAAAGTCAAAATGTCGACTTATTTACAAGAGGAGTAACCCTTCTAATAGTTCGTGTTTTGAGCCTTTTCTGGGACAGCAGTATTAGATTCCGATGCACCATTGCAGGTTTACTGTATCCCGTGGACCTTCAAATCAACGATGAAACACAGAAATTGCATCAATATTGAATACAAAATGCAAAATGTCGACTTATTTACAAGAGGAGTAACCTTTCTAATAGTTCGTGCTTTGAGCCATTCCTGGGACAGCAGTATTAGATTTCGATGCACCATTGCAAGGTTTACTGTATCCCTTGGACCATCAAATTAACGATGAAACACATAAATTGCATCGATATTGAATACAAATGGCAAAATGTCGACTTATTTACAAGAGGAGTAACTCTTCTAATAGTTCGTGCTTTGAGCCTTTCCTGGGACAGCAGTATTAGATTCCGTTTCACCATTGCAGGTTTACTGTATCCCTTGGACCTTCAAATTAACGATGAAACATAGAAATTGCATCGATATTGAATACAAAAGTAAAAATGTCGACTTATTTATAAGAGGAGTAACTCGTCTAATAGTTCGTGCTTTGAGCCTTTCCTGGGACAGCAGTATTAGATACCGATGCACCATTGCAGTTTTACTGTATCTCTTGCACCTTCCAATGAACGATGAAACACAGAAATTGCATCGATATTGAATACAAAAGGCAAAATGTCGACTTATTTACAAGAGGAGTAACTCTTCTAATAGTTCGTGCTTTTAGCCTTTCCTGGGACAGCAGTATTAGATTCCGATGCACCTTTGCAGGTTTACTGTATCCCTTGGACCTTCAAATCAACGATGAAACACAGAAATTGCATCGATATTGAATACAAAAGGCAAAATGTCGACTTATTTACAAGAGGAGTAACTCTTCTAATAGTTCGCGCTTTGAGCCTTTCCTGGGACAGCAGTATTAGATTCCGATGCAGCATTGAAGGTTTACTGTATCCCTTGGACCTTCAAATCAACGATGAAACACAGAAATTGCATCGATATTGAATACAAAAGCCAAAATATCGACTTACTTATAAGAGGAGTAACTCTTCTAATAATTCGTGATTTGAGCCTTTCCTGGGACAGCAGTATTAGATTCCGATGCACCATTGCAGGTTTACTGTATCCCTTGGACCTTCAAATCAACGATGAAACACAGAAATTGCATCGATATTGAATACAAAACGCAAAATGTCGACTTAATTATAAGAGGAGTAACTCTTCTAATAGTTCGTGCTTTGAGCCTTTCCTGGGACAGCAGTATTAGAATCCGATGCACCATTGCAGTTTTACTGTATCCCTTGGACCTTCAAATCAACGATGAAACACAGAAATTGCATCGATATTGAATACAGAAGGCAAAATGTCGACTTACTTACAAGAGGTGTAACTCTTCTAATAGTTCGTGATTTGAATCTTTCTTGGGACAGCAGTATTAGATTCCGTTGCACCATAGCAGGTTTACTGTATCCCTTGGACCTTCAAATCAACGATGAAACACAGAAATTGCTTCGATATTGAATACAAAAGGCATAATGTCGACTTATTTATAAGAGGAGTAACTCTTCTAATAGCTCGTGCTTTTAGACTTTCCAGGGACAGCATAATTAGATTCCGATGCACCATTGCAGGTAACTGTATCCCTTGGACCTTCAAATCAACGATGAAACACAGAAATTGCATCGAAATTGGAAACAAAAAGCAAAATGTCGTCTTATTTACAAGAGGAGTTACTCTTCTAATAGTTCGTGCTTTGAGCCTTTCCTGGGACAGCAATATTAGATTCCGATGCACCATTGCAGATTTACTGTATCCCTTGGACCTTCAAATCAACGATGAAACACAGAAATTGCAACGATTTTGAATACAAATGGCAAAATGTCGACTTATTTACAAGAGGAGTAACTCTTCTTATAGTTCGTGCTTTGAGCCTTTCCTGGGACAGCAGTATTAGATTCCAATGCACGACTGCAGGTTTACTGTATCCCTTGGACCTTCAAATCAACGATGAAACACAGAAATTGCATCGATATTGAATACAAAAGGCAAAATGTCGACTTATTTATTAGAGCAGTAACTCTTCTAATAGCTCGTGCTTTTAGCCTTTCCAGGGACAGCAGTATTAGATTCCGATGCACCATTGCAGGTAACTGTATCCCTTGGACCTTCAAATCAACTATGAAACACAGAAATTGCATCGAAATTGGAAACAAAAAGCAAAATGTCGTCTTATTTACAAGAGGAGTTACTCTCCTAATAGTTCGTGCTTCGAGCCTTTCCTGTGACAGCAATATTAGATTCCGATGCACCATTGCAGGTTTACTGTATCCCTTGGACCTTCAAATCAACGATGAAACACAGAAATTGCAACGATATTGAATACAAAAGGCAAAATGTCGACTTATTTACAAGTGGAGTAACTCTTCTAATGGTTCGTGTTTTGAGCCTTTCCTGGGACAGCAGTATTAGATTCCGATGCACGACTGCAGGTTTACTGTATCCCTTGGACCTTCAAATCAACGATGAAACAAAGAAATTGCATCGAAATTGAATACAAAAGGCAAAATGTCGACTTATTTATAAGCGGAGTTACTCTTCTAATAGTTCGTGCTTTGAGACTTTCCTGGGACAGCAGTATTAGATTCCGATGCACCGTTGCAGGTTTACTGTATCCCTTGGACCTCCAAATCAACGATGAAACACAGAAATTGCATCGATATTGAATACAAAAGGCAAAATGTCGACTTATTTGCAAGAGGTGTAACTCTTCTAATAGTTCGTGCTTTGAGCCTTTCCTGGGACAGCAGTATTAGATTCCGATGCACCATTGCAGGTTTACTGTATCCCTTGGACCTTCAAATCAACGATGAAACACAGAAATTGCATCGATATTGAATACAAAAGGCAAAATTTCGACTTATTTACAAGAGGAGTAACTCTTCTAATAGTTCGTTCTTTGAGCCTTTCCTGGGACAGCAGTATTAGATTCCGATGCACGACTGCAGGTTTACTGTATCCCTTGGGCCTTCAAATCAACGATGAAACAATGAAATTGCATCGAAATTGAATACAAAAGGCAAAATGTCGACTTATTTATAAGAGGAGTTACTCTTCTAATAGTTCGTGCTTTGAGACATTCCTGTGACAGCAGTATTAGATTCCGATGCACCGTTGCAGGTTTACTGTATCCCTTGGACCTCCAAATCAACGATGAAACACAGAAATATGCATCGATATTGAATACAAAAGACAAATGTCGACTTATTTACAAGAGGTGTAACTCTTCTAATTGTTCGTGTTTGAGCCTTTCCTGGGACAGCAGTATTAGATTCCGTTGCACCATTACAGGTTTACTGTATTCCTTGGACCTTCAAATCAACGATGAAACACAGAAATTGCATCGATATTGAATACAAAAGTCAAAATGTCGACTTATTTACAAGAGGAGTAACTCTTCTAATAGTTCGTGCTTTGAGCCTTTCCTGGGACAGCAGTATTAGATTCCGATGCACCATTGCAGGTTTACTGTATCCCTTGGACCTTCAAATCAACGATGAAACACAGAAATTGCATCGATATTGAATACAAAAGGGAAAATGTCGACTTATTTACAAGAGGAGTAACTCTTCTAATAGTTCGTGCATTGCGCCTTTCCTGGGACAGCAGCATTAGATTCCGATGCACCATTGCAGGTCTACTGTATCCCTTGGACCTTCAAATCAACGATGAAACACAGAAATTGCATCGGTATTGAATACAAAAGGCAAAATGTCGACTTATTTATAAGAGGAGTAACTCTTCTAATAGTTTGTGATTTGAGCCTTTCCTGGGACAGCAGTATTAGATTCCGATGCACCATTGCAGGTTTACTGTATCCCTTGGACCTTCAAATCAACGATGAAACACAGAAATTGCATCGGTATTGAATACAAAAGGCAAAATTTCGACTTATTTATAAGAGGAGTAACTCTTCTAATAGTTCGTGACTTGAGCCTTTCCTGGGACAGCAGGATTAGATTCCGATGCACCATTGCTGGTTTACTGTATCCCTTGGACCTTCAAATCAACGATGAAACACAGAAATTGCATCGATATTGAATACAAAATGCAAAATGTCAACTTAATTACAAGAGGAATAACTCTTCTAATAGTCCGTGCTTTGAGCCTTTCCTGGGACAGCAGTATTAGATTCCGATGCACCATTGCAGGTTTACTGCATCCCTTGGAGCTTCAAAGCAACGATGAAACACAGAAATTGCATCGATATTGGATACAAAAGGCAAAATTTTCACTTATTTACAAGAGGAGTAACTCTTCTAATAGTTCGTGATTTTAGCCTTTCCTGGACAGCAGTATTAGATTCCGATGCATCATTTCAGATTTAATGTATCCCTTGGACCTTCAAATCAACGATGAAACACAGATATTGCATCGATATTGAATACAAAATGCAAAATGTCGACTTACTTATAAGAGGAGTAACTCTTCTAATAGGTCGTGCTTTGAGCCTTTCCTGGGACAGCAGTATTGGAATCCGATGCACCATTGCAGGTTTACTGTATCCCTTGGACCTTCAAATCAACGATGAAACACAGAGATTGCATCGATATTGAATACAAAAGGCAAAATGTCGACTTATTTATAAGAGGAGTAACTCTTCTAATAGTTCATGCTTTTAGCCTTTACAGGGACAGCAGTATTAGATGCCGATGCACCATTGCAGGTAACTGTATCCCTTGGACCTTCAAATCAACGATGCAACACAGAAATTGCATCGAAATTGGATACAAAAAGCAAAATGTCGTCTTATTTACAAAAGGAGTTACTCCTCTAATAGTTCGTGCTTTGAGCCCTTCCTGGGACAGCAGTATTAGATTCCGATGCACCATTGCAGGTTTACTGTATCCCTTGGACCTCCAAATCAACGATGAAACACAGAAATTGCATCGATATTGAATACAAAAAGCAAAATGTCGACTTATTTACAAGAGGAGTAACTCTTCTAATGGTTCGTGTTTTGAGCCTTTCCTGGGACAGCAGTATTAGATTCCGATGCACGTTTGCAGGTTTACCGTATCCCTTGGACCTTCAAATCAACGATGAAACAAAGAAATTGCATCGAAATTGAATACAAAAGGCAAAATGTCGACTTATTTATAAGCGGAGTTACTCTTCTAATAGTTCGTGTTTGAGACTTTCCTGGGACAGCAGTATTAGATTCCGATGCACCGTTGCAGGTTTACTGTATCCCTTGGACCTCCAAATCAACGATGAAACACTGAAATTGCATCGATATTGAATACAAAAGGCAAAATGTCGACTTATTTACAAGAGGAGTAACTCTTCTAATAATTCGTGCTTTGAGCCACTCCTGGGTCAGCAGTATTACATTCCGATGCACCATTGCAGGTTTACTGTATCCCTTGGACCTTCAAAACAACTATGAAACACTGAAATATCATCGATATTGAATACAAAAGGCCAAATGTCGACTTATTTACAAGAGGAGTAACTCATCTAATAGTTCGTGCTTTTAGCCTTTCCTTTGACGGCTGTATTAGATTCCGATGCACCATTGCAGGTTTACTGTATCCTTTGGACCTTCAAATCAACGATGAGAGACAGAAATTGCGTCGATATTGAATATAAAATGCAAAATGTCGACTTATTTACAAGAGGAGTGACTCTTTTAATAGTTCGTGCTATTAACGTTTCCTGGGACAGCAGTATTCGATTCTGATGCACCATTGCAGGTTTACTGTATCCCTTGGACCTTCAAATCAACGATGAAACACAGAAATTTGCATCGATATTGAATACAAAAGGCAAAATGTCGACTTATTTACAAGAGGAGTAACTCTTCTAATAGTTCGTGATTTGAGCCTTTCCTGGGACAGCAGTATTACATTTCGATGCACCATTGGAGGTTTACTGTATCCCTTGGACCTTCAAATCAACGATGAAACACAGAAATTGCATCGATATTGAATACAAAAGGCAAAATGTCGACTTATTTACAAGAGGAGTAACTCTTCTAATAGTTCGTGTTTTTAGCCTTTCCTGTGACAGCAGTATTATATTCCTATGCACCATTGCAGGTTTACTGTATCCCTTGGACCTTCAAATCAACGATGAAACAAAGAAATTGCATCGATATGGAATACAATAGGCAAAATGTCGACTTATTTACAAGAGGAGTAACTCTTCTAATAGTTTGTGCTTTGAGCCTTTCCTGGGACAGCAGTATTAGATTCCGATGCACCATTGCAGGTTTACTGTATCCCTTGGACCTTCAAATCAACGATGAAACACAGAAATTGAATCGATATTTAATACAAAAGGAAAATGTCGACTTATTTACAAGAGGAGTAACTCTTCTAATAGTTCGTGCTTTGAGCCTTTCCTGGGACAGCAGTATTAGTTTCCGATGCACCATTGCAGGTTTACTGTATCCCTTGGACCTTCATATCAACGATGGAACACAGAAATTGCATCGATAGTGAATACAAAACGCAAAATGTCGACTTACTAACAAGAGGACTAACCCTTCTAATAGTTCGTGCTTTAGACTTTCCTGGGACAGCAGTATTAGATTCCGATGCACCATTGCAGGTTTACTGTATCCCTTGGACCTTCAAATCAACGATGAAACACAGAAATTGCATCGATAATGAATACAACAGGCAAAATGTCGACTTATTTACAAGAGGAGTAACTCTTCTAATAGTTCGTGCTTTGAGCCTTTCCTGGGACAGCAGTATTAGACTCCGATGCACCATTGCAGGTTTACTGTATCCTTTGGACCTACAAATAAACGATGAAACACAGAAATTGCATCGATATTGAATACAAAAGGCAAAATGTCGACTCATTTAAAAGAGGAGTAACTCTTCTAATAGTTCGTGTTTGAGTCTTTCCTGGGACAGCAGTATTAGATTCCGATGCACCATTGCAGGTTTACTGTATCCCTTGGACCATCAAATAAACGATGAAACACAGAAATTGCATCGATATTGAATGCAAAAGGCAAAATGTCGACTTATTTACAAGAGGAGAAACTCTTCTAATAGTTCGTGCTTTGAGCCTTTCCTGGGACAGCAGTATTAGGTTCCGATGCACCATTGCAGGTTTACTGTATCCCTTGGACCTTCAAATCAACGATGAAACACTGAAATTGCATCGATATTGAATACTAAAGGCAAAATGTCGACTTATTTACAAGAGGAGTAACTCTTTTAATAGTTCGTGCTTTTAGCCTTTCCTGGGACAGCAGTTTTAGATTCCGATGCACCATTGCAGGTTTACTGTATCCTTTGGACCTTCAAATCAGCGATGAAACACAGAAATTGCGTCGATATTGAATACAAAATGCAAAATGTCGACTTATTTACAAGAGGAGTAACTCTTTTAATAGTTCGTGCTATTAACGTTTCCTGGGACAGCAGTATTCGATTCTGATGCACCATTGCAGGTTTACTGTATCCCTTGGACCTTCAAATCAACGATGAAACACAGAAATTTGCATCGATATTGAATACAAAAGGCAAAATGTCGGGTTATTTACAAGAGGAGTAACTCTTCTAATAGTTCGTGCTTGGAGCCTTTCCTGGGACAGCAGTATTAGATTCCGATGCACCATTGCAGGTTTACTGTATCCCTTGGACCCTCAAATCAACGATGGAACACAGAAATTGCATCGATATTGAATACAAAACGCAAAATGTCGACTTACTTAATGAGGACTAACCCTTCTGATAGTTCGTGCTTTAGCCTTTCCTGGGACAGCAGTATTAGATTCCGATGCACCATTGCAGGTTTACTGTATCCCTTGGACCTTCAAATCAACGATGAAACACAGAAATTCCATCGATATTGAATACAAAAGGCAAAATGTCGACTTATTTACAAGAGGAGTAACTCTTCTAATTGTTCGTGCTTTGAGCATTCCTGGGACAGCAGTATTAGAATCCGATGCACCATTGCAGGTTTACTGTATCCCTTGGACCTTCAAATCAACGATGAAACACAGAAATTGCATCGATATTGAATACCAAAGGCAAAATGTCGACTTATTTTTAAGAGGAGTAACTCTTCTAATTGTTCGTGCTTTGAGCCTTTCCTGGGACTGCAGTATTAGATTCCGATGCACCATTGCAGGTTTACCGTATCCCTTGGACCTTCAAATCAACGATGAAACACACAAATTGCATCGATATTGAATACAAAAGGCAAAATGTCGACTTATTTACAAGAGGAGTAACTCTTCTAATAGTTCGTGCTTTTAGCCTTTCCTGTGACAGCAGTATTATATTCCTATGCACCATTGCAGGTTTACTGTATCCCTTGGACCTTCAAATCAACGATGAAACAAAGAAATTGCATCGATATGGAATACAATAGGCAAAATGTCGACTTATTTACAAGAGGAGTAACTCTTCTAATAGTTTGTGCTTTGAGCCTTTCCTGGGACAGCAGTATTAGATTCCGATGCACCATTGCAGGTTTACTGTATCCCTTGGACCTTCAAATCAACGATGAAACACAGAAATTGAATCGATATTTAATACAAAAGGAAAATGTCGACTTATTTACAAGAGGAGTAACTCTTCTAATAGTTCGTGCTTTGAGCCTTTCCTGGGACAGCAGTATTAGTTTCCGATGCACCATTGCAGGTTTACTGTATCCCTTGGACCTTCATATCAACGATGGAACACAGAAATTGCATCGATAGTGAATACAAAACGCAAAATGTCGACTTACTAACAAGAGGACTAACCCTTCTAATAGTTCGTGCTTTAGCCTTTCCTGGGACAGCAGTATTAGATTCCGATGCACCATTGCAGGTTTACTGTATCCCTTGGACCTTCAAATCAACGATGAAACACAGAAATTGCATCGATATTGAATACAACAGGCAAAATGTCGACTTATTTACAAGAGGAGTAACTCTTCTAATAGTTCGTGCTTTGAGCCTTTCCTGGGACAGCAGTATTAGACTCCGATGCACCATTGCAGGTTTACTGTATCCTTTGGACCTACAAATAAACGATGAAACACAGAAATTGCATCGATATTGAATACAAAAGGCAAAATGTCGACTCATTTACAAGAGGAGTAACTCTTCTAATAGTTCGTGTTTGAGTCTTTCCTGGGACAGCAGTATTAGATTCCGATGCACCATTGCAGGTTTACTGTATCCCTTGGACCATCAAATAAACGATGAAACACAGAAATTGCATCGATATTGAATGCAAAAGGCAAAATGTCGACTTATTTACAAGAGGAGAAACTCTTCTAATAGTTCGTGCTTTGAGCCTTTCCTGGGACAGCAGTATTAGGTTCCGATGCACCATTGCAGGTTTACTGTATCCCTTGGACCTTCAAATCAACGATGAAACACTGAAATTGCATCGATATTGAATACTAAAGGCAAAATGTCGACTTATTTACAAGAGGAGTAACTCTTTTAATAGTTCGTGCTTTTAGCCTTTCCTGGGACAGCAGTTTTAGATTCCGATGCACCATTGCAGGTTTACTGTATCCTTTGGACCTTCAAATCAGCGATGAAACACAGAAATTGCGTCGATATTGAATACAAAATGCAAAATGTCGACTTATTTACAAGAGGAGTAACTCTTTTAATAGTTCGTGCTATTAACGTTTCCTGGGACAGCAGTATTCGATTCTGATGCACCATTGCAGGTTTACTGTATCCCTTGGACCTTCAAATCAACGATGAAACACAGAAATTTGCATCGATATTGAATACAAAAGGCAAAATGTCGGCTTATTTACAAGAGGAGTAACTCTTCTAATAGTTCGTGCTTGGAGCCTTTCCTGGGACAGCAGTATTAGATTCCGATGCACCATTGCAGGTTTACTGTATCCCTTGGACCCTCAAATCAACGATGGAACACAGAAATTGCATCGATATTGAATACAAAACGCAAAATGTCGACTTACTTAATGAGGACTAACCCTTCTGATAGTTCGTGCTTTAGCCTTTCCTGGGACAGCAGTATTAGATTCCGATGCACCATTGCAGGTTTACTGTATCCCTTGGACCTTCAAATCAACGATGAAACACAGAAATTCCATCGATATTGAATACAAAAGGCAAAATGTCGACTTATTTACAAGAGGAGTAACTCTTCTAATTGTTCGTGCTTTGAGCATTCCTGGGACAGCAGTATTAGAATCCGATGCACCATTGCAGGTTTACTGTATCCCTTGGACCTTCAAATCAACGATGAAACACAGAAATTGCATCGATATTGGATACCAAAGGCAAAATGTCGACTTATTTTTAAGAGGAGTAACTCTTCTAATTGTTCGTGCTTTGAGCCTTTCCTGGGACTGCAGTATTAGATTCCGATGCACCATTGCAGGTTTACCGTATCCCTTGGACCTTCAAATCAACGATGAAACACACAAATTGCATCGATATTGAATACAAAAGGCAAAATGTCGACTTATTTACAAGAGGAGTAACTCTTCTAATTGTTCGTGCTTTGAGCCTTTCCTCGGACTGCAGTATTAGATTACGATGCACCATTGCAGTTTTACTGTATCACTTGGACCTTCAAATCAACGCTGAAACACAGTTATTGCATCGATATTGAATACAAAAGGCAAAATATCGACTTATTTACAAGAGGAGTAACTCTTCTACTAGTTCGTGCTTTTAGCCTCTCCTGTGACAGCAGTACTAGTTTCCGATGCACCATTGCGGGTTTACTGTATCCCTTCGACCTTCAAATCAACGATGAAACACAGAAATTGCATCGATATTGAATACAAAAGGCAAAATGTCGACTTATTTACAAGAGGAGTAACGCTTCTAATAGTTCGTGGTTGTAGCCTATCCTGTGACAGCAGTATTAGATTCCGATGCACCATTACAGGTTTACTGTATCCCTCGGACCTTCAAATCAACGATGAAACACAGAAATTGCATCGATATTGAATACAAAATGCAAAATATCGACTTATTTACAAGAGGAATAACTCTTCTACTAGTTCGTGCTTTTAGCCTTTCCTGTGACAGCAGTACTAGATTCCGATGCACCATTGCGGGTTTACTGTATCCCTTCGACCTTCAAAACAACGATGAATCACAGAAATTGCATCGATATTGAATACAAAAGGCAAAATGTCGACTTATTTACAAGAGGAGTAACTCTTCTAATAGTTCGTGGTTGTAGCCTATCCTGGGACAGCAGTATTAGATTCCGATACACCATTGAAGGTTTACTGTATCCCTTGGACCTTCAAATCAATGATGAAACACACAAATTGCATCGATATTGAATACAAAATGCAAAATGTCGACTTATTTACAAGAGGAGTAACTCTTTTAATAGTTCGTGATTTTAGCCTTTCCTGGGACAGCAGTATTAGATTCCGATGCACCATTGCAGGTTTACTGTATCCTTTGGACCTTCAAATCAGCGATGAAACACAGAAATTGCGTCGATATTGAATACAAAATGCAAAATGTCGACTTATTTACAAGAGGAGTAACTCTTTTAATAGTTCGTGCTATTAACGTTTCCTGGGACAGCAGTATTCGATTCTGATGCACCATTGCAGGTTTACTGTATCCCTTGGACCTTCAAATCAACGATGAAACACAGAAATTTGCATCGATATTGAATACAAAAGGCAAAATGTCGACTTATTTACAAGAGGAGTAACTCTTCTAATAGTTCGTGATTTGAGCCTTCCCTGGGACAGCAGTATTAGATTCCGATGCACCATTGGAGGTTTACTGTATCCCTTGGACCTTCAAATCAACGATGAAACACAGAAATTGCATCGATATTGAATACAAAAGGCAAAATGTCGACTTATTTACAAGAGGAGTAACTCTTCTAATAGTTCGTGCTTTGAGCCTTTCCTAGGACAGCAGTATTAGATTCCGATGCACCATTGCAGGTTTACTGTATCCCTTGGACCTTCAAATCAACGATGCAACACAGAAATTGCATCGATATTGAATACAAAAGGAAAAATGTCGACTTATTTACAAGAGGAGACACACTTCTAATAGTTCATGCTTTGAGCCTTTCCTGGGACAGCAGTATTAGATTCCGATGCACCATTGCAGGTTTACTGTATCCCTTGGACCATCAAATCAACGATGAAACACAGAAATTGCATCGATATTGAATGCAAAAGGCAAAATGTCGACTTATTTACAAGAGGAGAAACTCTTCTAATAGTTCGTGCTTTGAGCCTTTCCTGAGACCCCAGTATTAGGTTCCGATGCACCATTGCAGGTTTACTGTATCCCTTGGACCATCAAATCAACGATGAAACACTGAAATTGCATCGATACTGAATACAAAAGGCAAAATGTCGACTTATTTACAAGAGGAGTAACTCTTGTAATAGTTCGTGCTTTGAGCCTTTCCTGGGACAGCAGTATTTGATTCCGATGCACCATTGCAGGTTTACTGTATCCCTTGGACCTTCAAATCAACGATGAAACACAGAAATTGCATCGATATTGAATACTATAGGCAAAATGTCGACTTATTTACAAGAGGAGTAACTCTTCTAATAGTTCGTTCTTTGAGTCTTTCCTGGGACAGCAGTATTAGATTCCGATGCACCATTGCATTTTTACGGTATCCCTTGGACCTTCAAATCAACGATGAAACACTGAAATTGCATCGATATTGAATACAAAAGGCAAAATGTCGACTTATTTACAAGAGGAGTAACTCTTCTAATAATTCGTGCTTTGAGCCACTCCTGGGACAGCAGTATTACATTCCGATGCACCATTGCAGGTTTACTGTATCCCTTGGACCTTCAAAACAACTATGAAACGCTGAAATATTAACGATATTGAATACAAAAGGCCAAATGTCGACTTATTTACAAGAGGAGTAACTCTTCTAATAGATCGTGCTTTTAGCCTTTCCTGGGACATCAGTGTTAGATTCCGATGCACCATTGCAGGTTTACTGTATCCTTTGGACCTTCAAATCAACGATGAGACACAGAAATTGCGTCGATAATGAATACAAAATGCAAAATGTCGACTTATTTACAAGAGGAGTAACTCTTTTAATAGTTCGTGCTATTAACGTTTCCTGGGACAGCAGTATTCGATTCTGATGCACCATTGCAGGTTTACTGTATCCTTTGGACCTTCAAATCAACGAAGAAACACAGAAATTTGCATCGATATTGAATACAAAAGGCAAAATGTCGACTTATTTACAAGAGGAGTAACTCTTCTAATAGTTCGTGATTTGAGCCTTTCCTGGGACAGCAGTATTAGATTCCGATGCACCATAGTAGGTTTACTGTATCCCTTGGACCTTCAAATCAGCGATGAAACACAGAAATTGCATCGATATTGAATACAAAACGCAAAATGTCGACTTATTTACAAGAGGAGTAACTCTTCTAATAGTTCGAGCTTTGAGCCTTTCCTGGGACAGCAGTATTAGATTCCGATGCACCATTGCTGGTTTACTGTATCCCTTGGACCTTCAAATCAACGATGAAACACACAAATTCCATCGATATTGAATACAAAAGGCAAAATGTCGACTTATTTACAAGAGGAGTAACTCTTCTAATAGTTCGTGCTTTGAGCATTCCTGGGACAGCAGTATTAGAAACCGATGCACCATTGCAGGTTTACTGTATCCCTTGGACCTTCAAATCAACGATGAAACACAGAAATTGCATCGATATTGAATACCAAAGGGCAAAATGTCGACTTATTTTTAAGAGGAGTAACTCTTCTAATTGTTCGTGCTTTGAGCCTTTCCTGGGATTGCAGTATTAGATTCCGATGCACCATTGGAGGTTTACTGTATCCCTTGGACCTTCAAATCAACGATGAAACACAGAAATTGCATCGATATTGAATACAAAAGGCAAAATGTCGACTTAATTACAAGAGGAGTAACTCTTCTAGTACTTCGTGCTTTGAGCCTTTCCTGGGACAGCAGTATTATATTCCGATGCACCATTGCAGGTTTACTGTATCCCTTGGACCTTCAAATCAATGATGAAACACAGAAATTGCATCGATATTGAATACAAAAGGCAAAATGTCGACTTATTTACAAGAGGAGTAACTCTTCTAATAGTTCGTGGTTGTAGCCTATCCTGGGACAGCAGTATTAGTTTCCGATGCACCATTGCAGGTTTACTGTATCCCTTGGTCCTTCAAATCAACGATGAAACACAGAAATTGCATCGATATTGAATACAAAAGGCAAAATGTCGACTTATTTACAAGAGGAGTAACTCTTCTAGCACTTAGTGCTTCGAGCCTTTCCTGGGACAGCAGTATTAGCTTCCGTTGCACCATTGCAGGTTTACTGTATCCCTTGGACCTTCAAATCAACGATGAAACACAGAAATTGCATCGATATAGCATTCAAAAGGCAAAATCTCGACTTATTTACAAGTGGAGTAACTCTTCTAATAGTTCGTGCTTTGAGCCTTTCCTGGGACCGCAGTATTAGATTCCGATGCACCATTGCAGGTTTACTGTATCCCTTGGACCTTCATATCAACGATGAAACACAGAAATTGCATCGATATTGAATACAAAAGGCAAAATGTCGACTTATTTACAAGAGGAGTAACTCTTCTAATAGTTCGTGCTTTGAGCCTTTCCTGGGACAGCAGTATTGGATTCCCATGCACCATTGCAGGTTTACTGTATCCCTTGGTCCTTCAAATCAACGATGAAACACAAAAATTGCATCGATATTGAATACAAAAGGCAAAATGTCGACTTATATACAAGAGGAGTAACTCTTCTAGCACTTAGTGCTTCGAGCCTTTCCTGGGACAGCAGTATTAGCTTCCGTTGCACCATTACAGGTTTACTGTATCCCTTGGACCTTCAAATCAACGATGAAACACAGAAATTGCGTCGATATTGAATTCAAAAGGCAAAATGTCGACTTATTTAAAAGAGGGGTAACCCTTTTAATAGATCGTGCTATTAGCGTTTCCTGGAACAGCAGTATTAGATTCCGATGCACCATTGCAGGTTTACTGTATCACTTGGACCTTCAAATCAACGATGAAACACAGAAATTTGCATCGATATTGAATACAAAAGGCAAAATGTCGACTTATTTACAAGAGGAGTAACTCTTCTAATAGTTCGTGCTTTGAGCTTTTCTGGGATAGCAGTATTAGATTCCGATGCACCATTGCAGGTTTACTGTATCCCTTGGACCATCAAATCAACGATGAAACACAGAAATTGCATCGATATTGCATTCAAAAGGCAAAATCTCGACTTATTTACAAGTGGAGTAACTCTTCTAATAGTTCGTGCTTTGAGCCTTTCCTGGGACCGCAGTATTAGATTCCGATGCACCATTGCAGTTTTACTGTATCCCTTGGACCTTCATATCAACGATGAAACACAGAAATTGCATCGATATTGAATACAAAAGGCAAAATGTCGACTTATTTACAAGAGGAGTAACTCTTCTAATAGTTCGTGCTTTGAGCCTTTCCTAGGACAGCAGTATTAGATTCCCATGCACCATTGCAGGTTTACTGTATCCCTTGGACCTTCAAATCAACGATGAAACACAGAAATTGCATCGATATTGAATACAAAAGGCAAAATGTCGACTTATTTACAAGAGGAGTAACTCTTCTAATAGTTCGTGTTTTGAGCCTTTCCTGGGACAGCAGTATTAGATTCCGATGCACCATTGCAGGTTTACTGTATCCCTTGGACCTTCAAATCAACGATGAAACACAGAAATTGCATCGATATTGAATACAAATAGCAAAATGTCGACTTATTTACAAGAGGAGTAACTCTTCTAATAGTTCGTGCTTTGAGCCTTTCCTGGGACAGCAGTATTAGATTCCGATGCACCATTGCAGGTTTACTGTATCCCTTGAACCATCAAATCAACGATGAAACACAGAAATTGCATTGATATTGATTACAAAAGTGCAAAATGTGGACTTATTTACAAGAGGAGTAACTCTTCTAATTGTTCGTGCTTTGAGCCTTTCCTGGGACAGCAGTATTAGATTCCGATGCACCATTGCAGGTTTACTGTATCCCTTGGACCTTCAAATCAACGATGAAACACAGAAATTGCATCGATATTGAATACAAAAGGCAAAATGTCGACTTATTTACAAGAGGAGTAACTTTTCTAATAGTTTGTGCTTTGAGCCTTTCCTGGGACAGCAGTATTAGATTCTGATGCACCATTGCAGGTTTACTGTATCCCTTGGACCTTCAAATCAACGATGAAACACAGAAATTGCATCGATATTGAATACAAAAGGCAAAATGTCGACTTACTTATAAGAGGACTAACCCTTCTAATAGTTCGTGCTTTGAGCCTTTCCTGGGACAGCAGTATTAGATTCCGATGCACCATTGCAGGTTTACTGTATCCCTTGGACCTTCAAATCAACGATGAAACACAGAAATTACATCGATATTAAATACAATAGGCAAAATGTCGACTTATTTACAAGAGGAGTAACTCTTCTAATAGTTCGTGTTTTGAGCCATTCCTGGGACAGTAGTATTAGATTCCGATGCACCATAGCAGGTTTACTGTATCCCTTGGACCTTCAAATCAACGATGAAAGACAGAAATTGCATCGATATTGAATACAAAAGGCAAAATGTCGACTTATTTACAAGAGAAGTAACTCTTCTAATAGTTCGTGTTTTGAGCCTTTCCTGGGACAGCAGTATTAGATTCCGATGCACCATTGCAGGTTTACTGTATCCCTTGGACCTTCAAATCAACGATGAAACACAGAAATTGCATCGATATTGAATACAAAAGGCAAAATGTCGACTTATTTACAAGAGGAGTAACTCTTCTAATAGTTCGTGCTTTGAGCCTTTCCTGGGACAGCAGTATTAGATTCCGATGCACCATTGCAGGTTTACTGTATCCCTTGGACCTTCAAATCAACGATGAAACACAGAAATTGCAGCGATATTAAATACAAATAGCAAAATATCGACTTATTTACAAGAGGAGTAACTCTTCTAATAGTTCGTGCTTTGAGCCTTTCCTGGGACAGCAGTATTAGATTCCGATGCACCATTGCAGGTTTACTGTATCCCTTGGACCTTCAAATCAACGATGAAACACAGAAATTGCATCGATATAGAATACAAAAGGCAAAATGTCGACTTATTTAAAAGCGGCGTAACGTTTCTAATAGTTCGTGCTTTGAGCCTTTCCTGGGACAGCAGTATTAGATTCCGATGCTCCATTGCAGGTTTACTGTATCCCTTGGACCTTCAAATCAACGATTAAACACAGAAATTGCATCGATATTGCATACAAAAGCAAATTGTCGACTTATTTACAAGAGGAGAAACTCTTGTAATAGTTCGTCCTTTGAGCCACTCCTGGGTCAGCAGTATTAGATTCCGAAGCACCATTGCAGGTTTACTGTATCCCTTGGACCTTCAAATCAACGATGAAACACAGAAATTGCATCGATATAGAATACAAAAGGCAAAATGTCGACTTTTTTACAAGAGGCGTAACTTTTCTAATAGTTCGTGCTTTGAGCCTTTCCTGGGACAGCAGTATTAGATTCCGATGCACCATTGCAGGTTTACTGTATCCCTTGGACCTTCAAATCAACGATTAAACACAGAAATTGCATCGATATTGAGTACAAAGGGGAAATGTCGACTTACTTACAAGAGGAGTAACTCTTCTAATAGTTCGTGCTTTCAGCCTTTCCTGGGACAGCAGTATTAGACTCCGATGCACCATTGCAGGTTTACTGTATCCCTTGGACCTACAAATAAACGATGAAACACAGAAATTGCATCGATATTGAATACAAAAGGAAAAATGTCGACCTATTTATAAGAGGAGTAACTCTTCTAATAGTTCGTGTTTGAGTCTTTCCTGGGACAGCAGTATTAGATTCCGATGCACCATTGCAGGTTTACTGTATCCCTTGGACCTTCAAATCAACGATGAAACATAGAAATTGCATCGATATTCAATGCAAAATGCAAAATGTCGACTTATTTGCAAGAGGAGTAACTCTTCTAATAGTTCGTGCTTTGAGCCTTTCCTGGGACAGCAGTATTAGTTTCCGATGCACCATTGCAGGTTTACTGTATCCGTTGGACCTTCAAATCAACGATTAAACACAGAAATTGCATCGATATTGAATACAAAAGGGAAATGTCAACTTATTTACAAGAGGAGTAACTCTTCTAATAGTTCGTGCTTTCAGCCTTTCCTGGGACAGCAGTATTAGACTCCGATGCACCATTGCAGGTTTACTGTATCCCTTGGACCTACAAATAAACGATGAAACATAGAAATTGCATCGATATTGAATACAAAAGGCAAAATGTCGACCTATTTATAAGAGGAGTAACTCTTCTAACAGTTCGTGCTTTGAGCCTTTCCTGGGACAGCAGTATTAGATTCCGATGCACAATTGCAGGTTTACTGTATCCCTTGGACCTTCAAATCAACGATGAAACACAGAAATTGCATGTATATTGAATACAAAAGGCAAAATGTCGACTTATTTACAAGAGGAGTAACTCTTCTATAAGATCTTTCTTTTAGCATTTCCTGGGACAGCAGTATTAGATTCCGATGCACCATTGCAGGTTTACTGTATCCCTTGGACCTTCAAATCGACGATAAAACACAGAAATTGCATCGATATTGAATACAAAATGCAAAATGTCGACTTATTTACTAGAGGAGTAACTCTTCTATTAGATCTTTCTTTTAGCCTTTCCTGGGACAGCAGTATTAGATTCCGATGCAGCATTGCAGGTTTACTGTATCCCTTGGACCTTCAAATCAACGATGAAACACAGAAATTGCATCGATATTGAATACAAAAGGCAAAATGTCGACTTATTTACAAGAGGAGTAACTCTTCTAATAGTTCGTGTTTTAGCCTTTCCTGGGACAGCAGTATTATATTCCGATGCACCATTGCAGGTTTACTGTATCCCTTGGACCTTCAAATCAACGATGCAACACAGAAATTGCATCGATATTGAATACAAAATGCAAAATGTAGACTTATTTACAAGAGGAGTAACTCTTCTAATACTTCGTGTTTTGAGCCTTTCCTGGGACAGCAGTATTAGATTCCGATGCACCATTGCAGGTTTACTGTATCCCTTGGACCTTCAAAACAACGATGAAAGACAGAAATTTGCATCGATATTGAATACAAAAGGCAAAATGTCGACTTATTTACAAGAGGAGTAACTCTTATAATAGTTCATGTTTGATCCTTTCCAGAGACAGCAGTATTGGATTCCGATGCACCATTGCAGGTTTACTGTATCCCATGGACCTTCAAATCGACGATGAAACACAGAAATTGCATCGATATTGAATACAAAATGCAAAATGTCGACCTATTTACAAGAGGAGTAACTCTTCTAATAGTTCGTTCTTTTAGCCTTTCCTGGGACAGCAGTATTAGATTCCGATGCACCATTGCAGGTTTACTGTATCCCTTGGACCTTCAAATCAACGATGAAACACAGAAATTGCATCGATATTGAATACAAAAGGCAAAATGTCGACTTATTTACAAGAGGGGTAACTCTTCTAATAGTTCGTGCTTAGAGCCTTTTCTGGGACAGCAGTATTACATTCCGATGCATCATTGCAGCTTTACTGTATCCCTTGGAACTTTAAATCAACGATGAAACACAGAAATTGCATCGATATTGAATACAAAAGGCAAAATTTAAACTTACTTACAAGAGGACTAACCCTTCTAATAGTTCGTGATTTTTGCCTTTCCTGGGACAGCAGTATTAGATTCCTATGCACCATTGCAGGTTTACTGTATCCCTTGGACCTTCAAATCAACGATGAAACACAGAAATTGCATCGATATTGAATACAATAGGCAAAATGTCGACTTATTTACAAGAGGAGTAACTCTTCTAATAGTTCGTGCTTTGAGCCTTTCCTGGGACAGCAGTATTAGATTCCGATGCACCATTGCAGTATTAGACTCCGATGCACCATTGCAGGTTTACTGTATCCCTTGCACCTTCAAATCAACGATGAAACACAGAAATTGCATCGATATTGAATAGAAAAGGCAAAATGTCGAATTATTTACAAGAGGAGTAACTCTTCTAATAGTTCTTGTTTGAGCCTTTTCAGGGACAGCAGTATTAGATTCCGATGCACCATTGCAGGTTTACTGTATCCCTTGGACCTTCAACTCGACGATGAAACACAGAAATTGCATTGATATTGAATACAAAATGCAAAATGTCGACTTATTTACAAGAGGAGTAACTCTTCTAATAGTTCGTGCTTTGAGCCTTTCCTGGGACAGCAGTATTAGATTCCGATGCACCATTGCAGGGTTGCTGTATCCCTTGGGCCTTCAAATCAACGATGAAACACAGAAATTGCATCGATATTGAATACAAAAGGCAAATGTCGACTTATTTACAAGAGGAGTAACTCTCCTAATAGTTCGTGATTTGAGTCTTTCCTGGGACAGCAGGATTAGATTCCCATGCACCATTGCAGGTTTACTTTATCCCTTGGACCTTCAAATCAACGATGGAACACAGAAGTGGCATCGATATTGAATACAAAAGGCAAAATATCGACTTATTTTCAAGAGGAGTAACTCTTCTAATAGTTCGTGCTTTGAGCCTTTCCTGGGACAGCAGTATTAGATTCCGATGCACCATTCCAGGTTTACTGTATCCCTTCAACCTTCAAATCAACGATGAAACACAGAAATTGCATCGATATTGAATACAAAAGGCAAAATGACATCTTATATACAAGAGAAGTAACTCTTCTAGTACTTCGTGCTTTGAGCCTTTCCAGGGACAGCAGTATTAGATTCCTATGCACCATTGTAGGTTTACTGTATCCCTTGGACCATCAAATCAACGATGAAACACAGAAATTGCATCGATATTGAATACATAAGGCAAAATGTCGACTTATTTACAAGAGGAGTAACTCTTCTAATAGTTCGTGCTTTGAGCCTTTCCTGGGACAGCAGTATTAGATCCCGATGCACCATTGCAGTATTAGACTCCGATGCACCATTGCAGGTTTACTGTATCCCTTGCTCCTTCAAATGAACAATGAAACACAGAAATTGCATCGATACTGAATAGAAAAGGCAAAATGTCGAATTATTTACAAGAGGAGTAACTCTTCTAATAGTTCTTGTTTGAGCCTTTCCAGGGACAGCAGTATTAGATTCCGATTCACCATTGCAGGTTTACTGAATCCCTTGGACCTTCAACTCGACGATGAAACACAGAAATTGCATTGATATTGAATACAAAATGCAAAATGTCCACTTATATACAAGAGGAGTAACTCTTCTAAAAGTTCGTTCTTTTAGCCTTTCCTGGGACAGCAGTATTAGATTCCGATGCACCATTGCAGGTTTGCTGTATCCCTTGGACCTTCAAATCAACGATGAAACACAGAAATTGCGTCGATATTGAATACAAAAGGCAAAATGTCGACTTATTTACAAGAGGAGTAACTCTTTTAATAGTTCGTTCTATTAGCGTTTCCTGGGACAGCAGTATTAGATTCCGATGCACCATTGCAGGTTTACTGTATCCCTTGGACCTTCAAATCGACGATGAAAGACAGAAATTTACATCAATATTGAATACAAAAGGCAAAATGTCGACTTATTTACAAGAGGAGTAACTCTTCTAATAGTTCGTGCTTTGAGCTTTTCCTGGGACAGTAGCATTAGATTCCGATGCACCATTGCAGGTTTACTGTATCCCTTGGACCTTCAAATCAACGATGAAACACAGAAATTGTATCGATATTGAATACAAAATGCAAAATTTCGACTTACTTACAAGAGGAGAAACTCTTCTAATAGTTCGTGCTTTGAGCCTTTCCTGGGACAACAGTATTATTTTCCGATGCACCATTGCAGGTTTACTGTATCCCTTGGACCTTGAAATCAACGATGAAGCACAGAAATTGCATCGATATTGAATACAAAAAGCAAAATGTCGACTTATTTACAAGAGGCGTAACTCTTCTAATAGTTCGTGCTTTGTGCCTTTCCTGGGACAGCAGTATTAGAATCCCATGCACCATTGCAGGTTTACTGTATCCCTTGGACCTTCAAATCAACGATGGAACACAGAAGTGGCATCGATATTGAATACAAAAGGCAAAATGTCGACTTATTTACAAGAGGAGTAACTCTTCTAATATTTCGTGCTATGAGCCTTTCCTGGGACAGCAGTATTAGATGCCGATGCACCATTCCAGGTTTACTGTATCCCTTCGACCTTCAAATCAACGATGAAACACAGAAATTGCATCGATATTGAATACAAAAGGCAAAATGTTATCTTATATACAAGAGGAGTAACTCTCCTAGTACTTCGTGCTTTGAGCCTTTCCTGGGACAGCAGTATTAGATTCCGATGCGCCATTGCAGGTTTACTGTACCCCTTGGACCTTCAAATCAACGATGAAACACAGAAATTGCGTCGATATTGGATACAAAAGACAAAATGTCGACTTATTTACAAGAGGAGTAACTCTTTTAATAGTTCGTGCTATTAGCGTTTCCTGGGACAGCAGTATTACATTCCGATGCACCATTGCAGGTTTACTGTATCCCCTGGACCTTCAAATCAACGATGAAAGACAGAAATTTGCATCGATATTGAATACAAAAGGCAAAATGTCGACTTATTTACAAGAGGAGTAACTCTTCTAATTGTTCGTGCTTTTGAGCCTTTCCTGGGACAGCAGTATTAGATTCCGATGCACCATTGCAGGTTTACTGTATCCCTTGGCCCTTCAAATCAACGATGAAACACAGAAATTGCATCGATATTGAATACAAAAGGCAAAATGTCGACTTACTTACAAGAGGACTAACCCATCTAATAGATCGTGCTTTTAGCCTTTCCTGGGACAGCAGTATTAGATTCCGATGCACCATTGCAGGTTTACTGTATCCCTTGGATCTTCAAATCAACGATGAAACACAGAATTTGCATCGATATTCAATATAAAAAGCAAAATGTCGACTTATTTATAAGAGGAGTAACTCTTCTATTAGATCTTTCTTTTAGCCTTTCCTGGGACAGCAGTATTAGATTCCGATCCACCATTGCAGGTTTACTGTATCCCTTGGACCTTCAAATCAACGATGAAATACAGATATTGCATCGATATTGAATACAAAATGCAAAATGTCGACTTATTTATAAGAGGAGTTACTCTTCTACTAGTTCGTGCTTTAGCCTTTCCTAGGACAGCAGTACTAGATTCTGATGCACCATTGCAGGTTTACTGTATCCCCTGGACCTTCAAATCAACGATGAAACACAGAAATTGCATCGATATTGAATACAAAAGCCAAATGTCGACTTATTTACAAGAGGAGTAACTCTTCTAATAGTTCGTGCTTTGAGCCTTTCCTGGGACAACAGTATTAGATTCCAATGCACCACTGCAGGTTTACTGTATCCCACGGACCTTCAAATCAACGATGAAACACAGAAATTGCATTGATATTGAATACAAAAGGCAAAATGTCGACTTATTTACAAGAGGAGTAACTCTTCTAATTGTTCGTGCTTTGAGCCTTTCCTGGGACTGCAGAATTACATTCCGATGCACCATTGCAGGTTTACTGTATCACTTGGACCTTCAAATCAACGATGAAACACAGATATTGCATCGATATTGAATACAAAAGGCAAAATGTCGACTTATTTACAAGAGGAGTAACTCTTCTAATATTTCGTGCTTTTAGCTTTTCCTGGGACAGCAGTATTATATTCCGATGCACCATTGCAGGTTTACTGTATCCCTTGGACCTTCAAATCAACGATGCAACACAGAAATTGCATCGATATTGAATACAAAAGCCAAATGTCGACTTATTTACAAGAGGAGTAACTCTTCTAATAGTTCGTGCTTTGAGCCTTTCCTGGGACAGCAGTATTAGATTCCGATGCACCATTGCAGGTTTACTGTATCCCTTGGACCTTCAACTCAACGATGAAACACAGAAATTGCTTCGATATTGAATACAAAAGGCAAAATGTCGACTTATTTACAAGAGGAGAAACTCTTCTAATAGTTCGTGTTTTGAGCCTTTCCTGGGACAGCAGTATTAGATTCCGATGCACCATTGCAGGTTTACTGTATCACTTTGACCTTCAAATCAACGATGAAACACAGAAATTGCATCGATATTGAAAACAAAAGGCAAATTGTCGACTTATTTACAAGAGGAGTAACTCTTCTAATTGTTCGTGCTTTGAGCCTTTCCTGGGACTGCAGTATTAGATTCCGATGCACCATTGCAGGTTTACTGTATCCCTTAGACCTTCAAATCAACGATGAAGCACAGAAATTGCATCGATATTGAATACAAAGGGCATAATGTCGACTTATTTACAAGCGGAGTAACTCTTCTAACAGTTCGTGTTTTAAGCCTTTCCTGGGACAGCAGTATTATATTCCGATGCACCATTGCAGGTTTACTGTATCCCTTGGACCTTCAAATCAACGATGCAACACAGAAATTGCATCGATATTGAATACAAAATGCAAAATGTAGACTTATTTACAAGAGGAGAAACTCTTCTAATAGTTCGTGCTTTGAGCCTTTCCTGGGACAGCAGTATTAGAGTCCGATGCACCATTGCAGGTTTACTGTATCACTTGGAACTTCAAATCAACGATGAAACACAGAAATTGCATCGATATTGAATACAAAAGGCAAAATGTCAACTTATTTACAAGAGGAGTAACTCTTCTAACAGTTCGGGCTTTGAGCCTTTCCTGGGACAGCAGTATTAGATTCCGATGCACCATTGCAGGTTTACTGTATCCCTTGGACCTTCAAATCAACGATGAAACACAGAAATTGCATCGATATTGAATACAAAAGGCAAAATGTCGACTTATTTACAAGAGGAGTAACTCTTCTAATAGTTCGTTCTTTGAACCTTTCCTGGGGCAGCAGTATTAGACTCCGATGCACCATTGCGGGTTTACTGTATCCCTTGGACCTACAAATGAACGATGAAACACAGAAATTGCATCGATATTGAATACAAAAAGCAAAATGTCGACTTATTTATAAGCGGAGTAACTCTTCTAATAGTTCGTGCTTTGAGCCTTTCCTGGGACAGCAGTATTAGATTACGATGCACCATTGCAGGTTTACTGTCTCCCTTGGACCTTCAAATCAACGATGAAACACAGAAATGGCATCGATATTGAATACAAAAGGCAAAATGTCGACTTATTTACAAGAGGATTAACTCTTCTAATAGTTCGCGCTTTGAGCCTTTCCTGGGACAGCAGTATTAGACTCCAATGCACCATTGCAGGCTTACTGTATCCCTTGCACCTTTAAATCAACGATGAAACACAGAAATTGCATCGATATTGAATACAGAAGGCAAAATGTCGACTTATTTACAAGTGGAGTAACTTTTCTAATAGTTCGTGTTTGAGCCTTTCCAGGGACAGCAGTATTAGATTCCGATGCACCATTGCAGGTTTACAGTATCCCTTGGACCTTCAAATCGACGATGAAACACAGAAATTGCATCGATATTGAATACAAACTGCAAAATGTCGACTTATTTACAAGAGGAGTAACTCTTCTATTAGATCTTTCTTTTAGCCTTTCCTGGGACAGCAGTATTAGATTCCGATGCACCATTGCAGGTTTACTGTATCCCTTGGACCTTCAAATCAACGATGAAACACAGAAATTGCATCGATGTTGAATACAAAAGGCAAAATGTCGACTTATTTACAAGATTAGTAACTCTTCTAATAGTTCGTTCTTTTAGCCTTTCCTGGGACAGCGGTATTAGATTCCGATGCACCATTGCAGGTTTACTGTATACCTTGGACCTTCAAATCAACGATGAAATACTGAAATTGCATCGATATTGAATACAACAGGCAAAATGTCGACTTATTTACAAGAGGAGTAACTCTTCTAATTGTTCGTGCTTTGAGACTTTCCTGGGACTGCAGAATTAGATTCCGACGCACTATTGAGGGTTTACTGTATCACTTGGACCTTCAAATCAAAGATGAAATACAGAAATTGCATCGATATTGAATACAAAAGGCAAAATGTCGACTTATTTACAAGAGGAGTAACTCATCTAATAGTTCGTGTTTTTAGCCTTTCCTGGGACAGCAGTATTATATTCCGATGCACCATTGCAGGTTTACTGTATCCCTTGGACCTTCAAATCAACGATGCAACACAGAAAATGCATCGATATTGAATACAAAATGCAAAATGTAGACTTATTTACAAGAAGAGTAACTCTTCTAATAGTTCATGCTTTGAGCCTTTCCTGGGACAGCAGTATTAGATTCCGATGCACCATTGCAGGTTTACTGTGTCCTTTGGAGTTTCAAATCAACGATGAAACACAGAAATTGCATCGATATTGAATACAAAATGCAAAATGTCGACTTATTTACAAGAGGAGAAACTCTTCTAATAGTTCGTGCTTTGAGCCTTTCCTGGGACAGCAGTATTAGATTCCGGTGCACCATTGCAGGTTTACTGTATCCCTTGGACCTTCAAATGAACGATGAAACACAGAAATTGCATTGATATTGAATACAAAAAGCAAAATGGCGACTTATTTGTAAGCGGAGTAACTCTTCTAATAGTTCGTGATTTGAGCCTTTCCTGGGACAGCAGTATTAGATTCCGATGCACAATTTCAGGTTTACTGTATCCCTAGGACCTTCAAATCAACGATGAAACACAGAAATTGCATCTATATTGAATACAAAAGGCAAAATGTCGACTTATTTACAAGGGGAGTAACTCTTCTAATAGGTCGTGCTTTGAGCCTTTCCTGGGACACCAGTATTAGATTCCGATCCACCATTGCAGGTTTACTGTATCCCTTGGACCTTCAAATCAACGATGAAACACAAAAAATTACATAGATATTAAATACAAAATGCAAAATGTCGACTTATTTATAAGAGGAGTTACTCTTATACTAGTTCGTGCTTTTAGCCTTTCCTAGGACAGCAGTACTAGATTCCGATGCACCATTGCAGGTTTACTGTATCCCTTGGACCTTCAAATCAACGATGAAACACAGAAATTGCATCGATATTGAATACAAGAGCCAAATGTCGACTTATTTACAAGAGGAATAACTCTTCTAATAGTTCGTGCTTTGAGCCTTTCCTGGGACAACAGTATTAGATTCCAATGCACCACTGCAGGTTTACTGTATCCCTTGGACCTTCAAATCAACGATGAAACACAGAAATTGCATCGATATTGAATACAAAAGGCAAAATGTCGACTTATTTACAAGAGGAGTAACTCTTCTAATTGTTCGTGCTTTGAGCCTTTCCTGGGACTGCAGTATTACATTCCGATGCACCATTGCAGGTTTACTGTATCACTTGGACCTTCAAATCAACGATGAAACACAGAAATTGCATCGATATTGAATACAAAAGGCAAAATGTCGACTTATTTACAAGAGGAGTAACTCTTCTAATATTTCGTGCTTTTAGCCTTTCATGGGACAGCAGTATTATATTCCGATGCACCATTGCAGGTTTACTGTATCCCTTGGACCTTCAAATCAACGATGCAACACAGAAATTGCATCGATATTGAATACAAAATGCAAAATGTAGACTTATTTACAAGAGGAGAAACTCTTCTAATAGTTCGTGATTTGAGCCTTTCCTGGGACAGCAGAATTAGATTCCGATGGACCATTGCAGGTTTACTGTATCACTTGGAACTTCAAATCAACGATGAAACACAGAAATTGCATCGATATTGAACACAAAATGCAAAATGTCGACTTATTTACAAGAGGAGTAACTCTTCTAATAGTTCGTTCTTTTAGCCTTTCCTGGGACAGCGGTATTAGATTACGATGCACCATTGCAGGTTAACTGTATACCTTGGACTTTCAAATCAACGATGAAATACTGAAATTGCATCGATATTGAATACAAAAGGCAAAATGTCGACTTATTTACAAGAGGAGTAACTCTTCTAATAGTTCGGGATTTGAGCCTTTCCTGGGATTCCAGTATTAGATTCCGATGCACCATTGCAGGTTTACTGTATCCCTTGGACCTTCAACTCAACGATGAAACACAGAAATTGCTTCGATATTGAATACAAAAAGTAAATGTCAACTTATTTATAAGAGGTGTAACTCTTCTAATAGTTCGTGTTTGAGCCTTTCCAGGGACAGCAGTATAAGATTCCGATGCACCTTTGCAGGTTTACTGTATCCCTTGGACCTTCAAATCAACGATGAAACACAGAAATTGCATCGATATTGAATACAAAAGGCAAAATGTCGACTTATTTACAAGAGGAGTAACTCTTCTAATAGTTCATTCTTTTAGCCTTTCCTGGGACAGCGGTATTAGATTCCGATGCACCATTGCAGGTTTACTGTATACCTTGGACCTTCAAATCAACGATGAAATACTGAAATTGCATCGATATTGAATACAAAAGGCAAAATGTCGACTTATTTACAAGAGGAGTAGCTCTTCTAATAGTTCGTTTTTTGAACCTTTCCTGGGGCAGCAGTATTAGACTCCGATGCACCATTGCAGGCTTACTGTATCCCTTGCACCTTCAAATCAACGATGAAACACAGAAATTGCATCGATATTGAATACAAAAGGCAAAATGTCGACTTATTTACAAGTGGAGTAACTCTTCTAATAGTTCGTAATTGAGCCTTTCCAGGGACAGCAGTATTAGACTCCGATGCACCATTGCAGGTTTACTGTATCCCTTGGACCTTCAAATCGACGATGAAACACAGAAATTGCATCGATATTGAATACAAAATGCAAAATGTCGACTTATTTACAAGAGGAGTAACTCTTCTAATAGATCTTTCTTTTAGCCTTTCCTGGGACAGCAGTATTAGATTCCGATGCACCATTGCAGGTTTACTGTATAACTTGGACCTTCAAATCAACAATGAAACACAGAAATTGCATCGATATTGAATACAAAAGGCAAATGTCAACTTATTTACAAGAGGAGTAACTCTTCCAATAGTTCGTGCTTTGAGCCTTTCCTAGGACAGCAGTATTAGATTCCGATGCACCATTGCAGGTTTACTGTATCCCTTGGACCTTCAAATCAACGATGAAACACAGAAATTGCATCGATATTGAATACAAAAGGCAAAATGTCGACTTATTTACAAGAGGAGTAACTCTTCTAATAGTTCGGGCTTTGAGCCTTTCCTGGGATTCCAGTATTAGATTCCGATGCACCATTGCAGGTTTACTGTATCCCTTGGAACTTCAAATGAACGATGAAACACAGAAATTGCATCGATATTGAATACAAAAAGTAAATGTCAACTTATTTATAAGAGGAGTAACTCTTCTAATAGTTCGTGTTTGAGCCTTTCCAGGGACAGCAGTATAAGATTCCGATGCACCTTTGCAGGTTTACTGTATCCCTTGGACCTTCAAATCAACGATGAAACACAGAAATTGCATCGTTATTGAATACAAAAGGCAAAATGTCGACTTATTTACAAGAGGAGTAACTCTTCTAATAGTTCATTCTTTTAGCCTTTCCTGGGACAGCGGTATTAGATTCCGATGCACCATTGCAGCTTTACTGTATACCTTGGACCTTCAAATCAACGATGAAATACTGAAATTGCATCGATATTGAATACAAAAGGCAAAATGTCGACTTATTTACAAGAGGAGTAGCTCTTCTAATAGTTCGTTTTTTGAACCTTTCCTGGGGCAGCAGTATTAGACTCCGATGCACCATTGCAGGCTTACTGTATCCCTTGCACATTCAAATCAACGATGAAACACAGAAATTGCATCGATATTGAATACAAAAGGCAATAAGTCGACTTATTTACAAGTGGAGTAACTCTTCTAATAGTTCGTAATTGAGCCTTTCCAGGGACAGCAGTATTAGATTCCGATGCACCATTGCAGGTTTACTGTATTCCTTTTTACCTTCAAATCGACGATAAAACACAGAAATTGCATCGATATTGAATACAAAATGCAAAATGTAGACCTATTTACAAGAGGAGTAACTCTTCTATTAGATCTTTCTTTTAGCCTTTCCTGGGACAACAGTATTAGATTCCGATTCACCATTGAAGGTTTACTGTATCCCTTGGACCTTCAAATGAACGATGAAACACAGAAATAGCATCGATATTGAATACAAAAAGTAAATGTCAACTTATTTATAAGAGGAGTAACTCTTCTAATAGTTCGTGTTTGAGCCTTTCCAGGGACAGCAGTATAAGATTCCGATGCACCTTTGCAGGTTTACTGTATCCCCTGGACCTTCAAATCAATGATGAAACACAGAAATTGCATCGATATTGAATACAAAAGGCAAAATGTCGACTTATTTACAAGAGGAGTAACTCTTCTAATAGTTCGTTCTTTTAGTCTTTCCTGGGACAGCGGTATTAGATTCCGATGCACCATTGCAGGTTTACTGTATACCTTGGACCTTCAAATCAACGATGAAATACTGAAATTGCATCGAAATTGAATACAAAAGGCAAAATGTCGACTTATTTACAAGAGGAGTAGCTCTTCTAATAGTTCGTGATTTAAGCCTTTCCTGGGTCAGCAGTATTAGATTCCGATGCACCATTGCAGGTTTACTGTATCCCTTGGACCTTCAAATCAACGATGCAACACAGAAATTGCATCGATATTGAATACAAAATGCAAAATGTAGACTTATTTACAAGAGGAGTAACTCTTCTAATTGTTCGTGCTTTGAGCCTTTCCTGGGACTGCAGTATTAGATTCCGACGCACCATTGAGGGTTTACTGTATCACTTGGACCTTCCAATCAACGATGAAACACAGAAATTGCATCGATATTGAATACAAATGCGAAATGTCGACTTATTTACAAGAGGAGAAACTCTTCTAATAGTTCGTGCTTTGAGCCTTTCCTGGGACAGCAGTATTAGATTCCGATGCACGATTGCAGGTTTACTGTATCCCTTGGACCTTCAAATGAACGATGAAACACAGAAATTGCATCGATATTGAATACAAAAAGCAAAATGTCGACTTATTTATAAGCGGAGTAACTCTTCTAAGAGTTCGTGCTTTGAGCCTTTCCTGGGACAGCAGTATTAGATTCCGATGCACAATTGCAGGTTTACTGTATCCCTTGGACCTTCAAATCAACGATGAAACACAGAAATTGCATCTATATTGAATACAAAAGGCAAAATGTCGACTTATTTACAAGAGGAGTAACTCTTCTATTAGATCTTTCTTTTAGCCTTTCCTGGGACAGCAGTATTAGATTCCGATGCACCATTGCAGGTTTACTGTATCCCTTGGACCTTCAAATCAACGATGAAACACAGAAATTGCATCGATATTGAATACAAAAGACAAAATGTCGACTTATTTACAAGAGGAGTAACTCTTCTAATAGTTCGTGCTTTGAGCCTTTCCTGGGACAGCAGTATTAGATTCCGATGCACCATTTCAGGATTACTGTATCCCTTGGAACTTCAAATCAGCGATGAAACACAGAAATTGCATCGATATTGAATAGAAAAGGCAAAATGTTGACTTATTTATAAGAGGAGTAACTCTTCTAAAAGTTCGTGCTTTGAGCCTTTCCTGGGACAGCAGTATTAGATTACGATGCACCATTGCAGGTTTACTGTATCCCTTGGACCTTCAAATCAACAATGAAACACTGACATTGCATCGATATTGAATGCAAAATGCCAAATGTCGACTTATTTACAAGAGGAGTAACTCTTCTAATAGTTCGTGCTTTGAGCCTTTCCTGGGACAGCAGTATTACATTCCGATGCACCATTGCAGGTTTATTGTATCCCTTGGACCTTCAAATCAACGATGAAACACAAAAAATTACATAGATATTAAATACAAAAGGCAAAATGTCGACTTATATACAAGTGGAGTAACTCTTCTAGTACTTCGTGCTTCGAGCCTTTCCTGGGACAGCAGTATTAGATTCCCATGCACCATTGCAGGTTTACTGTATCCCTTGGACCTTCAAATGAACGATGAAACACAGAAATTGCATCGATATTGAATACAAAAAGTAAATGGCAACTTATTTATAAGAGGAGTAACTCTTCTAATAGTTCGTGTTTGAGCCTTTCCAGGGACAGAAGTATAAGATTACGATGCATCTTTGAAGGTTTACTGTATCCCTTGGACCTTCAAATCAACGATGAAAGACAGAAATTGCATCGATATTGAACACAAAATGCAAAATGTCGACTTATTTACAAGAGGAGTAACTCTTCTAATACTTCGTTCTATTAGCCTTTCCTGGGACAGCGGTATTAGATTCCGATGCACCATTGCAGGTTAACTGTATACCTTGGACATTCAAATCAACGATGAAATACTGAAATTGCATCGATATTGAATACAAAAGGCAAAATGTCGACTTATTTACAAGAGGAGTAACTCTACTAATAGTTCGTGCTTTAAGCCTTTCCTGGGTCAGCAGTATTACATTCCGATGCACCATTGCAGGTTTACTGTATCCCTTGGACCTTCAAATCAACGATGAAACACAGAAATTGCATCGATATTAAATACAAAAGGCAAAATTTCGACTTATTTACAAGAGGCGTAACTCTTCTAATAGTTCGTGCTTTGAGCCTTTCCTGGGACAGCAGTATTAGATTCCGATGCACCATTGCAGGTTTACTGTATCCCTTGGACCTTCAAATCAACGATGAAACACAGAAATTGCATCGGTATTGAATACAAAAGGCTAAATGTCGACTTATTTACAAGAGGAGTAACTCTTTTAATAGTTCGTGCATTAAGCCTTTCCTGGGACAGCAGTATTACATTCCGATGCACCATTGCAGGTTTACTGTATCCCTTGGACCTTCAAATCAACGATGAAACACAGAAATTGCATCGATATTCAATACAAAAGGGAAAATGACGACTTATTTACAAGGGGAGTAACTCTTCTAATAGTTCGTGATTTTAGCCTTTCCCGGGAAAGCAGTATTAGATTCCGATGCACCCTTGCAGGTATACTGTATCCCTTGGATCTTCAAATCAACGATGAAACACAGAAATTGCATCGATATTGAATACAAAATGCAAAATGTCGAATTATTTACAAGAGGAGTAACTCTTCTAATAGTTCGTGCTTTGAGCCTTTCCTGGGACAGCAGTATTAGACTCCGATGCACCATTGCATGCTTACTGTATCCCTTGCACCTTCAAATTAACGATGAAACACATAAATTGCATCGATATTGAATAGAAAAGGCAAAATGTTGACTTATTTATAAGAGGAGTAACTCTTCTAAAAGTTCGTGCTTTGAGCCTTTCCTGGGACAGCAGTATAAGATTACGACGCACCATTGCAGGTTTGCTGTATCCCTTGGACCTTCAAATCAACAATGAAACACTGAAATTACATCGATATTGAATACAAAATGCAAAATGTCGACTTATTTACAAGAGGAGTAACTCTTCTAATAGTTCGTGCTTTGAGCCTTTCCTGGGACAGCAGTATTAGATTCCGATGCACCATTGCAGGTTTCTTGTATCTCTTGGACCTTCAAATCAACGATGAAACACAGAAATTACATAGATATTAAATACAAAAGGCAAAATGTCGACTTATATTAAAGAGGATTAACTCTTCTAGTACTTCGTGCTTTGAGCCTTTCCTGGGACAGCAGTATTAGATTCCGATGCACCATTGCAGGTTTACTGTATCCCTTGGACATTCAAATCAACGATGGAACACAGAAATTGCATCGATATTGAATACAAAAGGCAAAATGTCGACTTATTTACAAGAGGAGTAACTCCTCTAATACTTCGTGCTTTGAGGCTTTCCTGGGACATCAGCATTAGATTCCATTGCACCATTGCAGATTTACTGTATCCCTTGGACCTTCAAATCAACGATGAAACACAGAAATTGAATCGATATTGAATACAAAATGCAAAATGCCGACTTATTTACAAAAGGAGTAACTCTTCTAATAGTTCGTACTTTGAGCCTTTCCTGGGACAGCAGTATTAGATTCCGATGCACCATTGCAGATTAACTGTATCCCTTGTACCTTCAAATGAACGATGAAACACAGAAATTGCATCGAAATTGAATACAAAAGGCAAAATGTCGACTTATTTACAAGAGGAGTAGCTCTTCTAATAGTTCGTGATTTAAGCCTTTCCTGGGTCAGCAGTATTAGATTCCGATGCACCATTGCAGGTTTACTGTATCCCTTGGACCTTCAAATCAACGATGCAACACAGAAATTGCATCGATATTGAATACAAAATGCAAAATGTAGACTTATTTACAAGAGGAGTAACTCTTCTAATTGTTCGTGCTTTGAGCCTTTCCTGGGACTGCAGTATTAGATTCCGACGCACCATTGAGGGTTTACTGTATCACTTGGACCTTCCAATCAACGATGAAACACAGAAATTGCATCGATATTGAATACAAATGCGAAATGTCGACTTATTTACAAGAGGAGAAACTCTTCTAATAGTTCGTGCTTTGAGCCTTTCCTGGGACAGCAGTATTAGATTCCGATGCACGATTGCAGGTTTACTGTATCCCTTGGACCTTCAAATGAACGATGAAACACAGAAATTGCATCGATATTGAATACAAAAAGCAAAATGTCGACTTATTTATAAGCGGAGTAACTCTTCTAAGAGTTCGTGCTTTGAGCCTTTCCTGGGACAGCAGTATTAGATTCCGATGCACAATTGCAGGTTTACTGTATCCCTTGGACCTTCAAATCAACGATGAAACACAGAAATTGCATCTATATTGAATACAAAAGGCAAAATGTCGACTTATTTACAAGAGGAGTAACTCTTCTATTAGATCTTTCTTTTAGCCTTTCCTGGGACAGCAGTATTAGATTCCGATGCACCATTGCAGGTTTACTGTATCCCTTGGACCTTCAAATCAACGATGAAACACAGAAATTGCATCGATATTGAATACAAAAGACAAAATGTCGACTTATTTACAAGAGGAGTAACTCTTCTAATAGTTCGTGCTTTGAGCCTTTCCTGGGACAGCAGTATTAGATTCCGATGCACCATTTCAGGATTACTGTATCCCTTGGAACTTCAAATCAGCGATGAAACACAGAAATTGCATCGATATTGAATAGAAAAGGCAAAATGTTGACTTATTTATAAGAGGAGTAACTCTTCTAAAAGTTCGTGCTTTGAGCCTTTCCTGGGACAGCAGTATTAGATTACGATGCACCATTGCAGGTTTACTGTATCCCTTGGACCTTCAAATCAACAATGAAACACTGACATTGCATCGATATTGAATGCAAAATGCCAAATGTCGACTTATTTACAAGAGGAGTAACTCTTCTAATAGTTCGTGCTTTGAGCCTTTCCTGGGACAGCAGTATTACATTCCGATGCACCATTGCAGGTTTATTGTATCCCTTGGACCTTCAAATCAACGATGAAACACAAAAAATTACATAGATATTAAATACAAAAGGCAAAATGTCGACTTATATACAAGAGGAGTAACTCTTCTAGTACTTCGTGCTTCGAGCCTTTCCTGGGACAGCAGTATTAGATTCCCATGCACCATTGCAGGTTTACTGTATCCCTTGGACCTTCAAATGAACGATGAAACACAGAAATTGCATCGATATTGAATACAAAAAGTAAATGGCAACTTATTTATAAGAGGAGTAACTCTTCTAATAGTTCGTGTTTGAGCCTTTCCAGGGACAGAAGTATAAGATTACGATGCATCTTTGAAGGTTTACTGTATCCCTTGGACCTTCAAATCAACGATGAAAGACAGAAATTGCATCGATATTGAACACAAAATGCAAAATGTCGACTTATTTACAAGAGGAGTAACTCTTCTAATACTTCGTTCTATTAGCCTTTCCTGGGACAGCGGTATTAGATTCCGATGCACCATTGCAGGTTAACTGTATACCTTGGACATTCAAATCAACGATGAAATACTGAAATTGCATCGATATTGAATACAAAAGGCAAAATGTCGACTTATTTACAAGAGGAGTAACTCTACTAATAGTTCGTGCTTTAAGCCTTTCCTGGGTCAGCAGTATTACATTCCGATGCACCATTGCAGGTTTACTGTATCCCTTGGACCTTCAAATCAACGATGAAACACAGAAATTGCATCGATATTAAATACAAAAGGCAAAATTTCGACTTATTTACAAGAGGCGTAACTCTTCTAATAGTTCGTGCTTTGAGCCTTTCCTGGGACAGCAGTATTAGATTCCGATGCACCATTGCAGGTTTACTGTATCCCTTGGACCTTCAAATCAACGATGAAACACAGAAATTGCATCGGTATTGAATACAAAAGGCTAAATGTCGACTTATTTACAAGAGGAGTAACTCTTTTAATAGTTCGTGCATTAAGCCTTTCCTGGGACAGCAGTATTACATTCCGATGCACCATTGCAGGTTTACTGTATCCCTTGGACCTTCAAATCAACGATGAAACACAGAAATTGCATCGATATTCAATACAAAAGGGAAAATGACGACTTATTTACAAGGGGAGTAACTCTTCTAATAGTTCGTGATTTTAGCCTTTCCCGGGAAAGCAGTATTAGATTCCGATGCACCCTTGCAGGTATACTGTATCCCTTGGATCTTCAAATCAACGATGAAACACAGAAATTGCATCGATATTGAATACAAAATGCAAAATGTCGAATTATTTACAAGAGGAGTAACTCTTCTAATAGTTCGTGCTTTGAGCCTTTCCTGGGACAGCAGTATTAGACTCCGATGCACCATTGCATGCTTACTGTATCCCTTGCACCTTCAAATTAACGATGAAACACATAAATTGCATCGATATTGAATAGAAAAGGCAAAATGTTGACTTATTTATAAGAGGAGTAACTCTTCTAAAAGTTCGTGCTTTGAGCCTTTCCTGGGACAGCAGTATAAGATTACGACGCACCATTGCAGGTTTGCTGTATCCCTTGGACCTTCAAATCAACAATGAAACACTGAAATTACATCGATATTGAATACAAAATGCAAAATGTCGACTTATTTACAAGAGGAGTAACTCTTCTAATAGTTCGTGCTTTGAGCCTTTCCTGGGACAGCAGTATTAGATTCCGATGCACCATTGCAGGTTTCTTGTATCTCTTGGACCTTCAAATCAACGATGAAACACAGAAATTACATAGATATTAAATACAAAAGGCAAAATGTCGACTTATATTAAAGAGGATTAACTCTTCTAGTACTTCGTGCTTTGAGCCTTTCCTGGGACAGCAGTATTAGATTCCGATGCACCATTGCAGGTTTACTGTATCCCTTGGACATTCAAATCAACGATGGAACACAGAAATTGCATCGATATTGAATACAAAAGGCAAAATGTCGACTTATTTACAAGAGGAGTAACTCCTCTAATACTTCGTGCTTTGAGGCTTTCCTGGGACATCAGCATTAGATTCCATTGCACCATTGCAGATTTACTGTATCCCTTGGACCTTCAAATCAACGATGAAACACAGAAATTGAATCGATATTGAATACAAAATGCAAAATGCCGACTTATTTACAAAAGGAGTAACTCTTCTAATAGTTCGTACTTTGAGCCTTTCCTGGGACAGCAGTATTAGATTCCGATGCACCATTGCAGATTAACTGTATCCCTTGTACCTTCAAATGAACGATGAAACACAGAAATTGCATCGATATGGAATACAAAAGGCAAAATGTCGACTTATTTACAAGAGGAGAAACTCTTCTAATAGTTCGTGCTTTGAGCCTTTCCTGGGACAGCAGTATTAGATTCCGATGCACCATTGCAGGTTTACTGTATCCCTTGGACCTTCAAATCAACGATGAAACAAAGAAATTGCATCGATATTGAATACAATAGGCAAATTGTCGACTTATTTACAAGAGGAGTAACTCTTCTAATAGTTCGGGCTTTGAGCCTTTCCTGGGATTCCAGTATTAGATTCCGATGCACCATTGCAGGTTTACTGTATCCCTTGGACCTTCAGATGAACGATGAAACACAGAAATTGCATCGATATTGAATACAAAAAGTAAATGTCAACTTATTTATAAGAGGAGTAACTCTCCTAATAGTCGTGTTTGAGCCTTTCCAGGGACAGCAGTATAAGATTTCGATGCACCTTTGCAGGTTTACTGTATCCCTTGGACCTTCAAATCAACGATGAAACACAGAAATTGCATCGATATTGAACACAAAATGCAAAATGTCGACTTATTTACAAGAGGAGTAACTCTTCTAATAGTTCGTTCTTTTAGCCTTTCCTGGGACAGCGGTATTAGATTCCGATGCACCATTGCAGGTTAACTGTATACCTTGGACATTCAAATCAACGATGAAATACTGAAATTGCATCGATATTGAATACAAAAGGCAAAATGTCGACTTATTTACAAGAGGAGTAACTCTCCTAATAGTTCGTGCTTTAAGCATTTCCTGGGTCAGCAGTATTAGATTCCGATGCACCATTGCAGGTTTACTGTACCCCTTGGACCTTCAAATCAACGATGAAACACAGATATTGCATCGATATTAAATGCAAAAGGCAAAATTTCGACTTATTTACAAGAGGCATAACACTTCTAATAGTTCGTGCTTTGAGCCTTTCCTGGGACAGCAGTATTAGATTCCGATGCACCATTGCAGGTTTACTGTATCCCTTGGACCTTCAAATCAACGATGAAACACATAAATTGCATCGATATTGAATACAAAAGGCAAAATGTCGACTTATTTACAAGAGGAGTAACTCTTCTAATAGTTCGGTCTTTGAGCCTTTCCTGGGATTCCAGTATTAGATTCCGATGCACCATTGCAGGTTTACTGTATCCCTTGGACTTTCAAATGAACGATGAAACACAGAAATTGCATCGATATTGAATACAAAAAGAAAATGTCAACTTATTTATAAGAGGAGTAACTCTTCTAATAGTCGTGTTTGAGCCTTTCCAGGGACAGCAGTATAAGATTCCGATGCACCTTTGCAGGTTTACTGTATCCCTTGGACCTTCAAATCAACGATGAAACACAGAAATTGCATCGATATTAAATACAAAAGGCAAAATGTCGAATTATTTACAAGAGGAGTAACTCTTCTAATAGTTCGTGCTTTGAGCCTTTCCTGGGACAGCAGTATTAGATTCCGATGCATCCTTGCACGTATACTGTATCCCTTGGATCTTCAAATCAACGATGAAACACAGAAATTGCATCGATATTGAATACAAAAGGCAAAATGTCGAATTATTTACAAGAGGAGTAACTCTTCTAATAGTTCGTGCTTTAAGCCTTTCCTGGGTCAGCAGTATTAGATTCCGATGCACCATTGCAGGTTTACTGTATCCCTTGGACCTTCAAATCAACGATGAAGCACAGATATTGCATCGATATTAAATGCAAAATGCAAAATTTCGACTTATTTACAAGAGGCGTAACTCTTCTAATAGTTCGTGCTTTGAGCCTTTCCTGGGACAGCAGTATTAGATTCCGATGCACCATTGCAGGTTTACTGTATCCCTTGGACCTTCAAATCAACGATGAAACACAGAAATTGCATCGATATTGAATAGAAAAGGCAAAATGTTGACTTATTTATAAGAGGAGTAACTCTTCTAAAAGTTCGTGCTTTGAGCCTTTCCTGGGACAGCAGTATTAGATTACGATGCACCATTGCAGGTTTACTGTATCCCTTGGACCTTCAAATCAACAATGAAACACTGACATTGCATCGATATTGAATACAAAATGCCAAATGTCGACTTATTTACAAGAGGAGTAACTCTTCTAATAGTTCGTGCTTTGAGCCTTTCCTGGGACAGCAGTATTACATTCCGATGCACCATTGCAGGTTTATTGTATCCCTTGGACCTTCAAATCAACGATGAAACACAAAAAATTACATAGATATTAAATACAAAAGACAAAATGTCGACTTATATACAAGAGGAGTAACTCTTCTAGTACTTCGTGCTTTGAGCCTTTCCTGGGACAGCAGTATTAGATTCCCATGCACCATTGCAGGTTTACTGTATCCCTTGGACCTTCAAATGAACGATGAAACACAGAAATTGCATCGATATTGAATACAAAAAGTAAATGTCAACTTATTTATAAGAGGAGTAACTCTTCTAATAGTTCGTGTTTGAGCCTTTCCAGGGACAGAAGTATAAGATTACGATGCATCTTTGAAGTTTTACTGTATCCCTTGGACCTTCAAATCAACGATGAAAGACAGAAGTTGCATCGATATTGAACACAAAATGCAAAATGTCGACTTATTTACAAGAGGAGTAACTCTTCTAATACTTCGTTCTATTAGCCTTTCCTGGGACAGCGGTATTAGATTCCGATGCACCATTGCAGGTTAACTGTATACCTTGGACATTCAAATCAACGATGAAATAATGAAATTGCATCGATATTGAATACAAAAGGCAAAATGTCGACTTATTTACAAGAGGAGTAACTCTACTAATAGTTCGTGCTTTAAGCCTTTCCTGGGTCAGCAGTATTACATTCCGATGCACCATTGCAGGTTTACTGTATCCCTTGGACCTTCAAATCAACGATGAAACACAGAAATTGCATCGATATTAAATACAAAAGGCAAAATTTCGACTTATTTACAAGAGGCGTAACTCTTCTAATAGTTCGTGCTTTGAGCCTTTCCTGGGACAGCAGTATTAGATTCCGATGCACCATTGCAGGTTTACTGTATCCCTTGGACCTTCAAATCAACGATGAAACACAGAAATTGCATCGGTATTGAATACAAAAGGCTAAATGTCGACTTATTTACAAGAGGAGTAACTCTTTTAATAGTTCGTGCATTAAGCCTTTCCTGGGACAGCAGTATTACATTCCGATGCACCTTTGCAGGTTTACTGTATCCCTTGGACCTTCAAATCAACGATGAAACACAGAAATTGCATCGATATTCAATACAAAAGGGAAAATGACGACTTATTTACAAGGGGAGTAACTCTTCTAATAGTTCGTGATTTTAGCCTTTCCTGGGAAAGCAGTATTAGATTCCGATGCACCCTTGCAGGTATACTGTATCCCTTGGATCTTCAAATCAACGATGAAACACAGAAATTGCATCGATATTGAATACAAAATGCAAAATGTCGAATTATATACAAGAGGAGTAACTCTTCTAATAGTTCGTGCATTGAGCCTTTCCTGGAACAGCAGTATTAGACTCCGATGCACCATTGCATGCTTACTGTATCCCTTGCACCTTCAAATTAACGATGAAACACAGAAATTGCATCGATATTGAATACAAAAGGCAAAATGTCGACTTATTTACAAGAGGAGTAACTCTTCTAATACTTCGTGTTTGAGCCTTTCCAGGGACAGCAGTATTAGATTCCGATGCATCATTGCAGGTTTACTGTATCCCTTGGACCTTCAAATCAGCGATGAAACACAGAAATTGCATCGATATTGAATAGAAAAGGCAAAATGTTGACTTATTTATAAGAGGAGTAACTCTTCTAAAAGTTCGTGCTTTGAGCCTTTCCTGGGACAGCAGTATTAGATTACGATGCACCATTGCAGGTTTGCTGTATCCCTTGGACCTTCAAATCAACAATGAAACACTGAAATTACATCGATATTGAATACAAAATGCAAAATGTCGACTTATTTACAAGAGGAGTAACTCTTCTAATAGTTCGTGCTTTGAGCCTTTCCTGGGACAGCAGTATTAGATTCCGATGCACCATTGCAGGTATCTTGTATCCCTTGGACCTTCAAATCAACGATGAAACACAGAAATTACATAGATATTAAATACAAAAGGCAAAATGTCGACTTATATTAAAGAGGATTAACTCTTCTAGTACTTCGTGCTTTGAGCCTTTCCTGGGACAGCAGTATTAGATTCCGATGCACCATTGCAGGTTTACTGTATCCCTTGGACCTTCAAATCAACGATGGAACACAGAAATTGCATCGATATTGAATACAAAAGGCAAAATGTCGACTTATTTACAAGAGGAGTAACTCCTCTAATACTTCGTGCTTTGAGGCTTTCCTGGGACAGCAGCATTAGATTCCATTGCACCATTGCAGATTTACTGTATCCCTTGGACCTTCAAATCAACGATGAAACACAGAAATTGCATCGATATTAAATACAAAAGGCAAAATGTCGACTTATTTACAAGAGGAGTAACTCTTCTAATAGTTCGAGCTTTGAGCCTTTCCTGGGACAGCAGTATTAGATTCCGATGCACCATTGCAGGTTTACTGTATCCCTTGGACCTTCAAATCAACGATGAAACACAGAAATTGAATCGATATTGAATACAAAATGCAAAATGCCGACTTATTTACAAAAGGAGTAACTCTTCTAATAGTTCGTACTTTGAGCCTTTCCTGGGACAGCAGTATTAGATTCCGATGCACCATTGCAGATTTACTGTATCCCTTGGACCTTCAAATGAACGATGAAACACAGAAATTGCATCGATATGGAATACAAAAGGCAAAATGTCGACTTATTTACAAGAGGAGAAACTCTTCTAATAGTTCGTGCTTTGAGCCTTTCCTGGGACAGCAGTATTAGATTCCGATGCACCATTGCAGGTTTACTGTATCCCTTGGACCTTCAAATCAACGATGAAACAAAGAAATTGCATCGATATTGAATACAAAAGGCAAATTGTCGACTTATTTACAAGAGGAGTAACTCTTCTAATAGTTCGGGCTTTGAGCCTTTCCTGGGATTCCAGTATTAGATTCCGATGCACCATTGCAGGTTTACTGTATCCCTTGGACCTTCAAATGAACGATGAAACACAGAAATTGCATCGATATTGAATACAAAAAGTAAATGTCAACTTATTTATAAGAGGAGTAACTCTCCTAATAGTCGTGTTTGAGCCTTTCCAGGGACAGCAGTATAAGATTCCGATGCACCTTTGCAGGTTTACTGTATCCCTTGGACCTTCAAATCAACGATGAAACACAGAAATTGCATCGATATTGAACACAAAATGCAAAATGTCGACTTATTTACAAGAGGAGTAACTCTTCTAATAGTTCGTTCTTTTAGCCTTTCCTGGGACAGCGGTATTAGATTCCGATGCACCATTGCAGGTTAACTGTATACCTTGGACATTCAAATCAACGATGAAATACTGAAATTGCATCGATATTGAATACAAAAGGCAAAATGTCGACTTATTTACAAGAGGAGTAACTCTCCTAATAGTTCGTGCTTTAAGCATTTCCTGGGTCAGCAGTATTAGATTCCGATGCACCATTGCAGGTTTACTGTACCCCTTGGACCTTCAAATCAACGATGTAACACAGATATTGCATCGATATTAAATGCAAAAGGCAAAATTTCGACTTATTTACAAGAGGCGTAACACTTCTAATAGTTCGTGCTTTGAGCCTTTCCTGGGACAGCAGTATTAGATTCCGATGCACCATTGCAGGTTTACTGTATCCCTTGGACCTTCAAATCAACGATGAAACACATAAATTGCATCGATATTGTATACAAAATGCAAAATGTCGACTTATTTACAAGAGGAGTAACTCTTCTAATAGTTCGGTCTTTGAGCCTTTCCTGGGATTCCAGTATTAGATTCCGATGCACCATTGCAGGTTTACTGTATCCCTTGGACTTTCAAATGAACGTTGAAACACAGAAATTGCATCGATATTGAATACAGAAAGAAAATGTCAACTTATTTATAAGAGTAGTAACTCTTCTAATAGTCGTGTTTGAGCCTTTCCAGGGACAGCAGTATAAGATTCCGATGCACCTTTGCAGGTTTACTGTATCCCTTGGACCTTCAAATCAACGATGAAACACAGAAATTGCATCGATATTAAATACAAAAGGCAAAATGTCGAATTATTTACAAGAGGAGTAACTCTTCTAATAGTTCGTGCTTTGAGCCTTTCCTGGGACAGCAGTATTAGATTCCGATGCATCCTTGCAGGTATACTGTATCCCTTGGATCTTCAAATCAACGATGAAACACAGAAATTGCATCGATATTGAATACAAAAGGCAAAATGTCGAATTATTTACAAGAGGAGTAACTCTTCTAATAGTTCGTGCTTTAAGCCTTTCCTGGGTCAGCAGTATTAGATTCCGATGCACCATTGCAGGTTTACAGTATCCCTTGGACCTTCAAATCAACGATGAAGCACAGATATTGCATCGATATTAAATGCAAAATGCAAAATTTCGACTTATTTACAAGAGGCGTAACTCTTCTAATAGTTCGTGCTTTGAGCCTTTCCTGGGACAGCAGTATTAGATTCCGATGCACCATTGCAGGTTTACTGTATCCCTTGGACCTTCAAATCAACGATGAAACACAGAAATTGCATCGATATTGAATACAAAAGGCAAAATGTCGACTTATTTACATGAGGAGAAACTCTTCTAATAGTTCGTGCTTTGAGCCTTTCCTGGGACAGCAGTATTAGATTCCGATGCACCATTGCAGGTTTACTGTATCCCTTGGACCTTCAAATCAACGATGAAACACAGAAATTGCATCGATATTGAATACAAAAGGCAAAATGTCGACTTATTTACAAGAGGAGTAACTCTTCTAATAGTTCGGGCTTTGAGCCTTTCCTGGGATTCTAGTATTAGATTCCGATGCACCATGGCAGGTTTACTGTATCCCTTGGACCTTCAAATGAACGATGAAACACAGAAATTGCATCGATATTGAATACAAGAAGAAAATGTCAACTTATTTATAAGAGGAGTAACTCTTCTAATAGTCGTGTTTGAGCCTTTCCAGGGACAGCAGTATAAGATTCCGATGCACCTTTGCAGGTTTACTGTATCCCTTGGACCTTCAAATCAACGATGAAACACAGAAATTGCATCGATATTGAATACAAAAGGGAAAATGACGACTTATTTACAAGGGGAGTAACTCTTCTAATAGTTCGTGCTTCGAGCCTTTCCTGGGACAGCAGTATTAGACTCCGATGCACCATTGCTAGCTTACTGTATCCCTTGCACCTTCAAATTAACGATGAAACACAGAAATTGCATCGATATTGAATACAAAAGGCAAAATGTCGACTTATTTACAAGAGGAGTAACTCTTCTAATAGTTCGTGTTTGAGCCTTTCCAGGGACAGCAGTATTAGATTGCGATGCACCATTGCAGGTTTACTGTATCCCTTGGACCTTCAATCGACGATGAAACACAGAAATTGCATCGATATTGAATACAAAACGCAAAAGGTCGACTTATTTACAAGAGGAGTAACTCTTCTATTAGATCTTTCTTTTAGCCTTTCCTAGGACAGCAGTATTAGATTCCGATGCAGCATTGCAGGTTTACTGTATCCCTTGGACCTTCAAATCAACGATGAAACACAGAAACTGCATCGATATTGAATACAAAAGACAAAATGTCGACTTATTTACAAGAGGAGTAACTCTTCTAATAGTTCGTGCTTTGAGCCTTTCCTGGGACAGCAGTATTAGATTCCGATGCACCATTGCAGGTTTACTGTATCCCTTGGACCTTCAAATCAGCGATGAAACACAGAAATTGCATCGATATTGAATAGAAAAGGCAAAATGTTGACTTATTTATAAGAGGAGTAACTCTTCTAAAAGTTCGTGCTTTGAGCCTTTCCTGGGACAGCAGTATTAGATTACGATGCACCATTGCAGGTTTACTGTATCCCTTGGACCTGCAAATCAACGATGAAACACAGATATTGCATCGATATTAAATGCAAAAGGCAAAATTTCGACTTATTTACAAGAGGCGTAACTCTTCTAATAGTTCGTGCTTTGAGCCTTTCCTGGGACAGCAGTATTAGATTCCGATGCACCATTGCAGGTTTACTGTATCACTTGGACCTTCAAATCAACGATGAAACACAGAAATTGCATCGATATTGAATACAAAAGGCAAAATTTCGACTTATTTACAAGAGGAGAAACTCTTCTAATAGTTCGTGCTTTGAGCCTTTCCTGGGACAGCAGTATTAGATTCCGATGCACCATTGCAGGTTTACTGTATCCCTTGGACCTTCAAATCGACGATGAAACACAGATATTGCATCGATATTGAATACAAAACGCAAAAGGTCGACTTATTTACAAGAGGAGTAACTCTTCTATTAGATCTTTCTTTTAGCCTTTCCTGGGACAGCAGTATTAGATTCCGATGCAGCATTGCAGGTTTACTGTATCCCTTGGACCTTCAAATCAACGATGAAACACAGAAATTGCATCGATATTGAATACAAAAGACAAAATGTCGACTTATTTACAAGAGGAGTAACTCTTCTAATAGTTCGTGCTTTGAGCCTTTCCTGGGACAGCAGTATTAGATTCCGATGCACCATTGCAGGTTTACTGTATCCCTTGGACCTTCAAATCAGCGATGAAACAAAGAAATTGCATCGATACTGAATAGAAAAGGCAAAATGTTGACTTATTTATAAGAGGAGTAACTCTTCTAAAAGTTCGTGCTTTGAGCCTTTCCTGGGACAGCAGTATTAGATTACGATGCACCATTGCAGGTTTGCTGTATCCCTTGGACCTTCAAATCAACAATGAAACACTGAAATTGCATCGATATTGAATACATAATGCAAAATGTCGACTTATTTACAAGAGGAGTAACTCTTCTAATAGTTCGTGCTTTGAGCCTTTCCTGGGACAGCAGTATTAGATTCCGATGCACCACTGCTGGTTTATTGTATCCCTCGGACCTTCAAATCAACGATGAAACACAGAAATTACATAGATATTAAATACAAAAGGCAAAATGTCGACTTATATACAAGAGCAGTAACTCTTCTAGTACTTCGTGCTTTGAGCCTTTCCTGGGACAGCAGTATTAGATTCCGATGCACCATTGCAGGTTTACTGTATCCCTTGGACCTTCAAATCAACGATGGAACACAGTAATTGAATCGATATTGAATACAAAAGGCAAAATGTCGACTTATTTACAAAAGGAGTAACTCTTCTAATAGGTCGTACTTTGAGCCTTTCCTGGGACAGCAGTATTAGATTTAGATGCACCATTGCAGATTTACTGTATCCCTTGGACCTTCAAATGAACGATGAAACACAGAAATTGCATCGATATGGAATACAAAAGGCAAAATGTCGACTTATTTACAAGAGGAGAAACACTTCTAATAGTTCGTGCTTTGAGCCTTTCCTGGGACAGCAGTATTAGATTCCGATGCAGCATTGCAGGTTTACTGTATCCCTTGGACCTTCAAATCAACGATGAAACAAAGAAATTGCATCGATATTGAATACAAAAGGCAGAATGTCGACTTATTTACAAGAGGAGTAACTCTTCTAATAGTTCGGGCTTTGAGGCTTTCCTGGGATTCCAGTATTAGATTCCGATGCACCATTGCAGGTTTACTGTATCCCTTGGACCTTCAAATGAACGATGAAACACAGAAATTGCATCGATATTGAATACAAAAAGTAAATGTCAACTTATTTATAAGAGGAGTAACTCTTCTAATAGTCGTGTTTGAGCCTTTCCAGGGACAGCAGTATAAGATTCCGATGCACCTTTGCAGGTTTACTGTATCCCTTGGACCTTCAAATCAACGATGAAACACAGAAATTGCATCGATATTGAACACAAAATGCAAAATGTCGACTTATTTACAAGAGGAGTAACTCTTCTAATAGTTCGTTCTTTTAGCCTTTCCGGGACAGCGGTATTAGATTCCGATGCAGCATTGCAGGTTAACTGTATACCTTGGACATTCAAATCAACGATGAAATACTGAAATTGCATCGATATTGAATACAAAAGGCAAAATGTCGACTTATTTACAAGAGGAGTAACTCTTCTAATAGTTCGTGCTTTAAGCCTTTCCTGGGTCAGCAGTATTAGATTCCGATGCACCATTGCAGGTTTACTGTATCCCTTGGACCTTCAAATCAACGATGAAACACAGATATTGCATCGATATTAAATGCAAAAGGCAAAATTTCGACTTATTTACAAGAGGCGTAACTCTTCTAATAGTTCGTGCTTTGAGCCTTTCCTGGGACAGCAGTATTAGATTCCGATGCACCATTGCAGGTTTACTGTATCCCTTGGACCTTCAAATCAACGATGAAACACAGAAATTGCATCGATATTGAATACAAAAGGCAAAATGTCGACTTATTTACAAGAGGAGAAACTCTTCTAATAGTTCGTGCTTTGAGCCTTTCCTGGGACAGCAGTATTAGATTCCGATGCACCATTGCAGGTTTACTGTATCCCTTGGACCTTCAAATCAACGATGAAACAAAGAAATTGCATCGATATTGAATACAAAAGGCAAAATGTCGACTTATTTACAAGAGGAGTAACTCTTCTAATAGTTCGGGCTTTGAGCCTATCCTGGGATTCCAGTATTAGATTCCGATGCACCATTGCAGGTTTACTGTATCCCTTGGACCTTCAAATGAACGATGAAACACAGAAATTGCATCGATATTGAATACAAAAAGAATATGTCAACTTATTTATAAGAGGAGTAACTCTTCTAATAGTCGTGTTTGAGCCTTTCCAGGGACAGCAGTATAAGATTCCGATGCACCTTTGCAGGTTTACTGTATCCCTTGGACCTTCAAATCAACGATGAAACACAGAAATTGAATCGATATTGAATACAAAATGCAAAATGCCGACTTATTTACAAAAGGAGTAACTCTTCTAATAGTTCGTAATTTGAGCCTTTCCTGGGACAGCAGTATTAGATTTCGATGCACCATGGCAGATTTACTGTATCCCTTGGACTTTCAAATGAACGATGAAACACAGAAATTGCATCGATATGGAATACAAAAGGCAAAATGTCGACTTATTTACAAGAGGAGAAACTCTTCTAATTATTCGTGCTTTGAGCTTTTCCTGGGACAGCAGTATTAGATTCCGATGCACCATTGCAGGCTTACTGTATCCCTTGGACCTTCAAATCAACGATGAAACAAAGAAATTGCATCGATATTGAATACAAAAGGCAAAATGTCGACTTATTTACAAGAGGAGTAACTCTTCTAATAGTTTGGGCTTTGAGCCTTTCGTGGGATTCCAGTATTAGATTCCGATGCACCATTGCAGGTTTACTGTATCCCTTGGACCTTCAAATGAACGATGAAACACAGAAATTGCATCGATATTGAATACAAAATGTAAATGTCAACTTATTTTTAAGAGGAGTAACTCTTCTAATAGTCGTGTTTGAGCCTTTCCAGGGACAGCAGTATAAGATTCCGATGCACCTTTGCAGGTTTACTGTATCCCTTGGACCTTCAAATCAACGATGAAACACAGAAATTGCATCGACATTGAACACAAAATGCAAAATGTCGACTTATTTACAAGAGGAGTAACTCTTCTAATAGTTCGTTCTTTTAGCCTTTCCTGGGACAGCGGTATTAGATTCCGATGCACCATTGCAGGTTAACTGTATACCTTGGACATTCAAATCAACGATGAAATACTGAAATTGCATCGATATTGAATACAAAAGGCAAAATGTCGACTTATTTACAAGAGGAGTAACTCTTCTAATAGTTCGTGCTTTAAGCCTTTCCTGGGTCAGCAGTATTAGATTCCGATGCACCATTGCAGGTTTACTGTATCCCTTGGACCTTCAAATCAACGATGAAACACAGATATTGCATCGATATTAAATGCAAAAGGCAAAATTTCGACTTATTTACAAGAGGCGTAACTCTTCTAATAGTTCGTGCTTTGAGCCTTTTCTGGGACAGCAGTATTAGATTCCGATGCACCATTGCAGGTTTACTGTATCCCTTGGACCTTCAAATCAACGATGAAACACAGAAATTGCATCGATATTGAATACAAAAGGCAAAATGTCGACTTATTTACAAGAGGAGTAACCCTTCTAATAGTTCGTGCTTTGAGCCTTTCCTGGGACAGCAGTATTAGATTCCGATGCACCATTACAGGTTTACTGTATCCCTTGGACCTTCAAATCAACGATGAAACAAAGAAATTGCATCGATATTGAATACAAAAGGCAAAATGTCGACTTATTTACAAGAGGAGTAACTCTTCTAATAGTTCGGGCTTTGAGCCTTTCCTGGGATTCCAGTATTAGATTCCGATGCACCATTGCAGGTTTACTGTATCCCTTGAACCTTCAAATGAACGATGAAACACAGAAATTGCATCGATATTGAATACAAAAGGCAAAATGTCGACTTATTTACAAGAGGAGTAACTCTTCTAATAGTTCGAGCTTTGAGCCTTTCCTGGGACAGCAGTATTAGATTCCGATGCACCATTGCAGGTTTACTGTATCCCTTGGACCTTCAAATCAACGATGAAACACGGAAATTGCATCGATATTGAACACAAAATGCAAAATGTCGACTTATTTACAATAGGAGTAACTCTTCTAATAGTTCGTACTTTTAGCCTTTCCTGGGACAGCGGTATTAGATTCCGATGCACCATTGCAGGTTAACTGTATACCTTGGACATTCAAATCAACGATGAAATACTGAAATTGCATCGATATTGAATACAAAAGGCAAAATGTCGACTTATTTACAAGAGGAGTAACTCTTCTAATAGTTCGTGCTTTAAGCCTTTCCTGGGTCAGCAGTATTAGATTCCGATGCACCATTGCAGGTTTACTGTATCCCTTGGACCTTCAAATCAACGATGAAACACAGATATTGCATCGATATTAAATGCAAAAGGCAAAATTTCGACTTATTTACAAGAGGAGTAACTCTTCTAATAGTTCGTGCTTTGAGCCTTTCCTGGGACAGCAGTATTAGATTCCGATGCACCATTGCAGGTTTACTGTATCCCTTGGACCTTCAAATCAACGATGAAACAAAGAAATTGCATCGATATTGAATACAAAAGGCAAAATGTCGACTTATTTACAAGAAGAGTAACTCTTCTAATAGTTCGGGCTTTGAGCCTTTCCTGGGACAGCAGTATTAGATTCCGATGCACCATTGCAGGTTTACTGTATCCCTTGAACCTTCAAATGAACGATGAAACACAGAAATTGCATCGATATTGAATACAAAAGGCAAAATGTCGACTTATTTACAAGAGGAGTAACTCTTCTAATAGTTCGAGCTTTGAGCCTTTCCTGGGACAGCAGTATTAGATTCCGATGCACCATTGCAGGTTTACTGTATCCCTTGGACCTTCAAATCAACGATGAAACACAGAAATTGAATCGATATTGAATACAATATGCAAAATGCCGACTTATTTACAAAAGGAGTAACTCTTCTAATAGTTCGTACTTTGAGCCTTTCCTGGGACAGCAGTATTAGATTTCGATGCACCATTGCAGATTTACTGTATCCCTTGGACCTTCAAATGAACGATGAAACACAGAAATTGCATCGTTATGGAATACAAAAGGCAAAATGTCGACTTATTTACAAGAGGAGGACCTCTTCTAATAGTTCGTGTTTTGAGCCTTTCCTGGGACAGCAGTATTAGATTCCGATCCACCATTGCAGGTTTACTGTATCCCTTGGACCTTCAAATCAACGATGAAACAAAGAAATTGCATCGATATTGAATACAAAAGGCAAAATTTCGACTTATTTACAAGAGGAGTAACTCTTCTAATAGTTCGAGCTTTGAGCCTTTCCTGGGACAGCAGTGTTAGATTCCGATGCACCATTGCAGGTTTACTGTATCCCTTGGACCTTCAAATCAACGATGAAACACAGAAATTGAATCGATATTGAATACAAAATGCAAAATGCCGACTTATTTACAAAAGGAGTAACTCTTCTAATAGTTCGTACTTTGAGCCTTTCCTGGGACAGCAGTAATAGATTTCGATGCACCATTGCAGATTTACTGTATCCCTTGGTCCTTCAAATGAACGATGAAACACATCAATTGCATCGATATGGAATACAAAAGGCAAAATGTCGACTTATTTACAAGAGGAGAAACTCTTCTAATAGTTCGAGGTTTGAGCCTTTCCTGGGACAGCAGTATTAGATTCCGATGCACCATTGCAGGTTTACTGCATCCCTTGGACCTTCAAATCAACGATGAAACAAAGAAATTGCATCGATATTGAATACAAAAGGCAAAATTTCGACTTATTTACAAGAGGCGTAACTCTTCTAATAGTTCGTGCTTTGAGCCTTTCCTGGGACAGCAGTATTAGATTCCGATGCACCATTGCAGGTTTACTGTATCCCTCGGACCTTCAAATCAACGATGAAACACAGAAATTGCATCGATATTGAATACAAAATGCAAAATGCCGACTTATTTACAAAAGGAGTAACTCTTCTAATAGTTCGTACTTTGAGCCTTTCTTGGGACAGCAGTATTAGATTTCGATGCACCATTGCAGATTTACTGTATCCCTTGGACCTTCAAATGAACGATGAAACACAGAAATTGCATCGATATGGAATACAAAAGGCAAAATGTCGACTTATTTACAAGAGGAGAAACTCTTCTAATTATTCGTGCTTTGAGCCTTTCCTGGGACAGCAGTATTAGATTCCGATGCACCATTGCAGGCTTACTGTACCCTTGGACCTTCAAATGAACGATGAAACACAGAAATTGCATCGATATGGAATACAAAAGGCAAAATGTTGACTTATTTATAAGAGGAGTAACTCTTCTAAAAGTTCGTGTTTTGAGCCTTTCCTGGGACAGCAGTATTAGATTACGATGCACCATTGCAGGTTTGCTGTATCCCTTGGACCTTCAGATCAACAATGAAACACTGAAATTGCATCGATATTGAATACATAATGCAAAATGTCGACTTATTTACAAGAGGAGTAACTCTTCTAATAGTTCGTGCTTTGAGCCTTTCCTGGGACAGCAGTATTAGATTCCGATGCACCATTGCAGGTTTATTGTATCCCTCGGACCTTAAAATCAACGATGAAACACGGAAATTACATAGATATTAAATACAAAAGGCAAAATGTCGACTTATATACAAGAGGAGTAACTCTTCTAGTACTTCGTGCTTTGAGCCTTTCCTGGGACAGCAGTATTAGATTCCGATGCACCATTGCAGGTTTACTGTATCCCTTGGACCTTCAAATCAACGATGGAACACAGAAATTGCATCGACATTGAATACAAAAGGCAAAATGTCGACTTATTTACAAGAGGAGTAACTCCTCTAATACTTCGTGCTTTGAGCCTTTCCTGGGACAGCAGCATTAGATTCCGATGCACCATTGCAGGTTTACTGTATCCCTTGGACCTTCAAATCAACGATGAAACACAGAAATTGCATCGATATTAAATACAAAAGGCAAAATGTCGACTTATTTACAAGAGGAGTAACTCTTCTAATAGTTCGAGTTTTGAGCCTTTCCTGGGACAGCAGTATTAGATTCCGATGCACCAATGCAGGTTTACTGTATCCCTTGGACCTTCAAATCAACGATGAAACACAGAAATTGAATCGATATTGAATACAAAATGCAAAATGCCGACTTATTTACAAAAGGAGTAACTCTTCTAATAGTTCGTACTTTGAGCCTTTCCTGGGACAGCAGTATTAGATTTCGATGCACCATTGCAGATTTACTGTATCCCTTGGACCTTCAAATGAACGATGAAACACAGAAATTGCATCGATATGGAATACAAAAGGCAAAATGTCGACTTATTTACAAGTGGAGAAACTCTTCTAATTATTCGTGCTTTGAGCCTTTCCTGGGACAGCAGTATTAGATTCCGATGCACCATTGCAGGCTTACTGTACCCTTGGACCTTCAAATCAACGATGAAACACAGAAATTGCATCGATATGGAATACAAAAGGCAAAATGTTGACTTATTTATAAGAGGAGTAACTCTTCTAAAAGTTCGTGATTTGAGCCTTTCCTGGGACAGCAGTATTAGATTACGATGCACCATTGCAGGTTTGCTGTATCCCTTGGACCTCCAAATCAACAATGAAACACTGAAATTGCATCGATATTGAATACATAATGCAAAATGTCGACTTATTTACAAGAGGAGTAACTCTTCTAATAGTTCGTGCTTTGAGCCCTTCCTGGGACAGCAGTATTAGATTCCGATGCACCATTGCAGGTTTATTGTATCCCTCGGACCTTCAAATCAACGATGAAACACAGAAATTACATAGATATTAAATACAAAAGGCAAAATGTCGACTTATATACAAGAGGAGTAACTCTTCTAGTACTTCGTGCTTTGAGCCTTTCCTGGGACAGCAGTATTAGATTCCGATGCACCATTGCAGGTTTACTGTATCCCTTGGACCTTCAAATCAACGATGGAACACAGAAATTGCATCGACATTGAATACAAAAGGCAAAATTTCGACTTATTTACAAGAGGTGTAACTCCTCTAATACTTCGTGCTTTGAGCCTTTCCTGGGACAGCAGCATTAGATTCCGATGCACCATTGCAGGTTTACTGTATCCCTTGGACCTTCAAATCAACGATGAAACACAGAAATTGCATCGATATTAAATACAAAAGGCAAAATGTCGACTTATTTACAAGAGGAGTAACTCTTCTAATAGTTCGAGATTTGAGCCTTTCCTGGGACAGCAGTATTAGATTCCGATGCACCAATGCAGGTTTACTGTATCCCTTGGACCTTCAAATCAACGATGAAACACAGAAATTGAATCGATATTGAATACAAAATGCAAAATGCCGTCTTATGTACAAAAGGAGTAACTCTTCTAATAGTTCGTGTTTGAGCCTTTCCTGGGACAGCAGTATTAGATTCCGATGCACCATTGCAGGTTTACTGTATCCCTTGGACCTTCAAATCAACGATGAAACAAAGAAATTGCATCGATATTGAATACAAAAGGCAAAATGTCGACTTATTTACAAGAGGAGTAACTCTTCTAATAGTTCGGGCTTTGAGCCTTTCCTGGGACACCAGTATTAGATTCCGATGCACCATTGCAGGTTTACTGTATCCCTTGGACCTTAAAATGAACGATGAAACACAGAAATTGCATCGATATTGAATACAAAAAGAAAATGTCAACTTATTTATAAGAGGAGTAACTCTTCTAATAGTCGTGTTTGAGCCTTTCCAGGGACAGCAGTATAAGATTCCGATACACCTTTGCAGGTTTACTGTATCCCTTGGACCTTCAAATCAACGATGAAACACAGAAATTGAATCGATATTGAATACAAAATGCAAAATTCCGACTTATTTACAAAAGGAGTAACTCTTCTAATAGTTCGTACTTTGAGCCTTTCCTGGGACAGCAGTAATAGATTTCGATGCACCATTGCAGATTTACTGTATCCCTTGGTCCTTCAAATGAACGATGAAACACAGAAATTGCATCGATATGGAATACAAAAGGCAAAATGTCGACTTATTTACAAGAGGAGAAACTCTTCTAAGTATTCGTGCTTTGAGCCTTTCCTGGGACAGCAGTATTAGATTCCGATGCACCATTGCAGGCTTACTGTATCCCTTGGACCTTCAAATCAACGATGAAACAAAGAAATTGCATCGATATTGAATACAAAAGGCAAAATGTCGACTTATTTACAAGAGGAGTAACTCTTCTAATAGTTCGGGCTTTGAGCCTTTCCTGGGATTCCAGTATTAGATTCCGATGCACCATTGCAGGTTTACTGTATCCCTTGGACCTTCAAATGAACGATGAAACACAGAAATTGCATCGATATTGAATACAAAAAGTAAATGTCAACTTATTAATAAGAGGAGTAACTCTTCTAATAGTCGTGTTTGAGCCTTTCCAGGGACAGCAGTATAAGATTCCGATGCACCTTTGCAGGTTTACTGTATCCCTTAGACCTTCAAATCAACGATGAAACACAGAAATTGCATCGATATTGAACACAAAATGCAAAATGTCGACTTATTTACAGGAGGAGTAACTCTTCTAATAGTTCGTCCTTTGCCTTTCCTGGGACAGCGGTATTAGATTCCGATGCACCATTGCAGGTTAACTGTATACCTTGGACATTCAAATCAACGATGAAATACTGAAATTGCATCGATATTGAATACAAAAGGCAAAATGTCGATTTATTTACAAGAGGAGTAACTCTTCTAATAGTTCGTGCTTTAAGCCATTCCTGGGTCAGCAGTATTAGATTCCGATGCACCATTGCAGGTTTACTGTATCCCTTGGACCTTCAAATCAACGATAAAACACAGAAATTGCATCGATATTGAATACAAAAGGCAAAATGTCGACTTATTTACAAGAGGAGTAACTCTTCTAATAGTTCGGGCTTTGAGCCTTTCCTGGGACAGCAGTATTAGATTCCGATGCACCATTGCAGGTTTACTGTATCCCTTGAACCTTCAAATGAACGATGAAACACAGAAATTGCATCGATATTGAATACAAAAGGCAAAATGTCGACTTATTTACAAGAGGAGAAACTCTTCTAATAGTTCGTGCTTTGAGCATTTCCTGGGACAGCAGTATTAGATTCCGATCCACCATTGCAGGTTTACTGTATCCCTTGGACCTTCAAATCAACGATGAAACAAAGAAATTGCATCGATATTGAATACAAAAGGCAAAATTTCGACTTATTTACAAGAGGAGTAACTCTTCTAATAGTTCGAGCTTTGAGCCTTTCCTGGGACAGCAGTGTTAGATTCCGATGCACCATTGCAGGTTTACTGTATCCCTTGGACCTTCAAATCAACGATGAAACACAGAAATTGAATCGATATTGAATACAAAATGCAAAATGCCGACTTATTTACAAAAGGAGTAACTCTTCTAATAGTTCGTACTTTGAGCCTTTCCTGGGACAGCAGTAATAGATTTCGATGCACCATTGCAGATTTACTGTATCCCTTGGTCCTTCAAATGAACGATGAAACACAGAAATTGCATCGATATGGAATACAAAAGGCAAAATGTCGACTTATTTACAAGAGGAGAAACTCTTCTAAGTATTCGTGCTTTGAGCCTTTCCTGGGACAGCAGTATTAGATTCCGATGCACCATTGCAGGCTTACTGTATCCCTTGGACCTTCAAATCAACGATGAAACAAAGAAATTGCATCGATATTGAATACAAAAGGCAAAATGTCGACTTATTTACAAGAGGAGTAACTCTTCTAATAGTTCGGGCTTTGAGCCTTTCCTGGGATTCCAGTATTAGATTCCGATGCACCATTGCAGGTTTACTGTATCCCTTGGACCTTCAAATGAACGATGAAACACAGAAATTGCATCGATATTGAATACAAAAAGTAAATGTCAACTTATTAATAAGAGGAGTAACTCTTCTAATTGTCGTGTTTGAGCCTTTCCAGGGACAGCAGTATAAGATTCCGATGCACCTTTGCAGGTTTACTGTATCCCTTAGACCTTCAAATCAACGATGAAACACAGAAATTGCATCGATATTGAACACAAAATGCAAAATGTCGACTTATTTACAAGAGGAGTAACTCTTCTAATAGTTCGTCCTTTGCCTTTCCTGGGACAGCGGTATTAGATTCCGATGCACCATTGCAGGTTAACTGTATACCTTGGACATTCAAATCAACGATGAAATACTGAAATTGCATCGATATTGAATACAAAAGGCAAAATGTCGATTTATTTACAAGAGGAGTAACTCTTCTAATAGTTCGTGCTTTAAGCCATTCCTGGGTCAGCAGTATTAGATTCCGATGCACCATTGCAGGTTTACTGTATCCCTTGGACCTTCAAATCAACGATAAAACACAGAAATTGCATCGATATTGAATACAAAAGGCAAAATGTCGACTTATTTACAAGAGGAGTAACTCTTCTAATAGTTCGGGCTTTGAGCCTTTCCTGGGACACCAGTATTAGATTCCGATGCACCATTGCAGGTTTACTGTATCCCTTGAACCTTCAAATGAACGATGAAACACAGAAATTGCATCGATATTGAATACAAAAGGCAAAATGTCGACTTATTTACAAGAGGAGTAACTCTTCTAATAGTTCGAGCTTTGAGCCTTTCCTGGGACAGCAGTATTAGTTTCCGATGCACCATTGCAGGTTTACTGTATCCCTTGGACCTTCAAATCAACGATGAAACACAGAAATTGAATCGATATTGAATACAAAATGCAAAATGCCGACTTATTTACAAAAGGAGTAACTCTTCTAATAGTTCGTACTTTGAGCCTTTCCTGGGACAGCAGTATTAGATTACGATGCACCATTGCAGATTTACTGTATCCCTTGGACCTTCAAATGAACGATGAAACACAGAAATTGCATCGTTATGGAATACAAAAGGCAAAATGTCGACTTATTTACAAGAGGAGAAACTCTTCTAATAGTTCGTGCTTTGAGCCTTTCCTGGGACAGCAGTATTAGATTCCGATCCACCATTGCAGGTTTACTGTATCCCTTGGACCTTCAAATCAACGATGAAACAAAGAAATTGCATCGATATTGAATACAAAAGGCAAAATTTCGACTTATTTACAAGAGGAGTAACTCTTCTAATAGTTCGAGCTTTGAGCCTTTCCTGGGACAGCAGTGTTAGATTCCGATGCACCATTGCAGGTTTACTGTATCCCTTGGACCTTCAAATCAACGATGAAACACAGAAATTGAATCGATATTGAATACAAAATGCAAAATGCCGACTTATTTACAAAAGGAGTAACTCTTCTAATAGTTCGTACTTTGAGCCTTTCCTGGGACAGCAGTAATAGATTTCGATGCACCATTGCAGATTTACTGTATCCCTTGGTCCTTCAAATGAACGATGAAACACATCAATTGCATCGATATGGAATACAAAAGGCAAAATGTCGACTTATTTACAAGAGGAGAAACTCTTCTAATAGTTCGAGCTTTGAGCCTTTCCTGGGACAGCAGTATTAGATTCCGATGAACCATTGCAGGTTTACTGTATCCCTTGGACCTTCAAATCAACGATGAAACAAAGAAATTGCATCGATATTGAATACAAAAGGCAAAATTTCGACTTATTTACAAGAGGCGTAACTCTTCTAATAGTTCGTGCTTTGAAGCTTTCCTGGGACAGCAGTATTAGATTCCGATGCACCATTGCAGGTTTACTGTATCCCTCGGACCTTCAAATCAACGATGAAACACAGAAATTGCATCGATATTGAATACAAAATGCAAAATGCCGACTTATTTACAAAAGGAGTAACTCTTCTAATAGTTCGTACTTTGAGCCTTTCTTGGGACAGCAGTATTAGATTTCGATGCACCATTGCAGATTTACTGTATCCCTTGGACCTTCAAATGAACGATGAAACACAGAAATTGCATCGATATGGAATACAAAAGGCAAAATGTCGACTTATTTACAAGAGGAGAAACTCTTCTAATTATTCGTGCTTTGAGCCTTTCCTGGGACAGCAGTATTAGATTCCGATGCACCATTGCAGGCTTACTGTACCCTTGGACCTTCAAATGAACGATGAAACACAGAAATTGCATCGATATGGAATACAAAAGGCAAAATGTTGACTTATTTATAAGAGGAGTAACTCTTCTAAAAGTTCGTGTTTTGAGCCTTTCCTGGGACAGCAGTATTAGATTACGATGCACCATTGCAGGTTTGCTGTATCCCTTGGTTCGTCAGATCAACAATGAAACACTGAAATTGCATCGATATTGAATACATAATGCAAAATGTCGACTTATTTACAAGAGGAGTAACTCTTCTAATAGTTCGTGCTTTGAGCCTTTCCTGGGACAGCAGTATTAGATTCCGATGCACCATTGCAGGTTTATTGTATCCCTCGGACCTTAAAATCAACGATGAAACACGGAAATTACATAGATATTAAATACAAAAGGCAAAATGTCGACTTATATACAAGAGGAGTAACTCTTCTAGTACTTCGTGCTTTGAGCCTTTCCTGGGACAGCAGTATTAGATTCCGATGCACCATTGCAGGTTTACTGTATCCCTTGGACCTTCAAATCAACGATAAAACACAGAAATTGCATCGATATTGAATACAAAAAGTAAATGTCAACTTATTAATAAGAGGAGTAACTCTTCTAATTGTCGTGTTTGAGCCTTTCCAGGGACAGCAGTATAAGATTCCGATGCACCTTTGCAGGTTTACTGTATCCCTTAGACCTTCAAATCAACGATGAAACACAGAAATTGCATCGATATTGAACACAAAATGCAAAATGTCGACTTATTTACAAGAGGAGTAACTCTTCTAATAGTTCGTCCTTTGCCTTTCCTGGGACAGCGGTATTAGATTCCGATGCACCATTGCAGGTTAACTGTATACCTTGGACATTCAAATCAACGATGAAATACTGAAATTGCATCGATATTGAATACAAAAGGCAAAATGTCGATTTATTTACAAGAGGAGTAACTCTTCTAATAGTTCGTGCTTTAAGCCATTCCTGGGTCAGCAGTATTAGATTCCGATGCACCATTGCAGGTTTACTGTATCCCTTGGACCTTCAAATCAACGATAAAACACAGAAATTGCATCGATATTGAATACAAAAGGCAAAATGTCGACTTATTTACAAGAGGAGTAACTCTTCTAATAGTTCGGGCTTTGAGCCTTTCCTGGGACACCAGTATTAGATTCCGATGCACCATTGCAGGTTTACTGTATCCCTTGAACCTTCAAATGAACGATGAAACACAGAAATTGCATCGATATTGAATACAAAAGGCAAAATGTCGACTTATTTACAAGAGGAGTAACTCTTCTAATAGTTCGAGCTTTGAGCCTTTCCTGGGACAGCAGTATTAGTTTCCGATGCACCATTGCAGGTTTACTGTATCCCTTGGACCTTCAAATCAACGATGAAACACAGAAATTGAATCGATATTGAATACAAAATGCAAAATGCCGACTTATTTACAAAAGGAGTAACTCTTCTAATAGTTCGTACTTTGAGCCTTTCCTGGGACAGCAGTATTAGATTACGATGCACCATTGCAGATTTACTGTATCCCTTGGACCTTCAAATGAACGATGAAACACAGAAATTGCATCGTTATGGAATACAAAAGGCAAAATGTCGACTTATTTACAAGAGGAGAAACTCTTCTAATAGTTCGTGCTTTGAGCCTTTCCTGGGACAGCAGTATTAGATTCCGATCCACCATTGCAGGTTTACTGTATCCCTTGGACCTTCAAATCAACGATGAAACAAAGAAATTGCATCGATATTGAATACAAAAGGCAAAATTTCGACTTATTTACAAGAGGAGTAACTCTTCTAATAGTTCGAGCTTTGAGCCTTTCCTGGGACAGCAGTGTTAGATTCCGATGCACCATTGCAGGTTTACTGTATCCCTTGGACCTTCAAATCAACGATGAAACACAGAAATTGAATCGATATTGAATACAAAATGCAAAATGCCGACTTATTTACAAAAGGAGTAACTCTTCTAATAGTTCGTACTTTGAGCCTTTCCTGGGACAGCAGTAATAGATTTCGATGCACCATTGCAGATTTACTGTATCCCTTGGTCCTTCAAATGAACGATGAAACACATCAATTGCATCGATATGGAATACAAAAGGCAAAATGTCGACTTATTTACAAGAGGAGAAACTCTTCTAATAGTTCGAGCTTTGAGCCTTTCCTGGGACAGCAGTATTAGATTCCGATGAACCATTGCAGGTTTACTGTATCCCTTGGACCTTCAAATCAACGATGAAACAAAGAAATTGCATCGATATTGAATACAAAAGGCAAAATTTCGACTTATTTACAAGAGGCGTAACTCTTCTAATAGTTCGTGCTTTGAAGCTTTCCTGGGACAGCAGTATTAGATTCCGATGCACCATTGCAGGTTTACTGTATCCCTCGGACCTTCAAATCAACGATGAAACACAGAAATTGCATCGATATTGAATACAAAATGCAAAATGCCGACTTATTTACAAAAGGAGTAACTCTTCTAATAGTTCGTACTTTGAGCCTTTCTTGGGACAGCAGTATTAGATTTCGATGCACCATTGCAGATTTACTGTATCCCTTGGACCTTCAAATGAACGATGAAACACAGAAATTGCATCGATATGGAATACAAAAGGCAAAATGTCGACTTATTTACAAGAGGAGAAACTCTTCTAATTATTCGTGCTTTGAGCCTTTCCTGGGACAGCAGTATTAGATTCCGATGCACCATTGCAGGCTTACTGTACCCTTGGACCTTCAAATGAACGATGAAACACAGAAATTGCATCGATATGGAATACAAAAGGCAAAATGTTGACTTATTTATAAGAGGAGTAACTCTTCTAAAAGTTCGTGTTTTGAGCCTTTCCTGGGACAGCAGTATTAGATTACGATGCACCATTGCAGGTTTGCTGTATCCCTTGGTTCGTCAGATCAACAATGAAACACTGAAATTGCATCGATATTGAATACATAATGCAAAATGTCGACTTATTTACAAGAGGAGTAACTCTTCTAATAGTTCGTGCTTTGAGCCTTTCCTGGGACAGCAGTATTAGATTCCGATGCACCATTGCAGGTTTATTGTATCCCTCGGACCTTAAAATCAACGATGAAACACGGAAATTACATAGATATTAAATACAAAAGGCAAAATGTCGACTTATATACAAGAGGAGTAACTCTTCTAGTACTTCGTGCTTTGAGCCTTTCCTGGGACAGCAGTATTAGATTCCGATGCACCATTGCAGGTTTACTGTATCCCTTGGACCTTCAAATCAACGATGGAACACAGAAATTGCATCGACATTGAATACAAAAGGCAAAATGTCGACTTATTTACAAGAGGAGTAACTCCTCTAATACTTCGTGCTTTGAGCCTTTCCTGGGACAGCAGCATTAGATTCCGATGCACCATTGCAGGTTTACTGTATCCCTTGGACCTTCAAATCAACGATGAAACACAGAAATTGCATCGATATTAAATACAAAAGGCAAAATGTCGACTTATTTACAAGAGGAGTAACTCTTCTAATAGTTCGAGTTTTGAGCCTTTCCTGGGACAGCAGTATTAGATTCCGATGCACCAATGCAGGTTTACTGTATCCCTTGGACCTTCAAATCAACGATGAAACACAGAAATTGAATCGATATTGAATACAAAATGCAAAATGCCGACTTATTTACAAAAGGAGTAACTCTTCTAATAGTTCGTACTTTGAGCCTTTCCTGGGACAGCAGTATTAGATTTCGATGCACCATTGCAGATTTACTGTATCCCTTGGACCTTCAAATGAACGATGAAACACAGAAATTGCATCGATATGGAATACAAAAGGCAAAATGTCGACTTATTTACAAGTGGAGAAACTCTTCTAATTATTCGTGCTTTGAGCCTTTCCTGGGACAGCAGTATTAGATTCCGATGCACCATTGCAGGCTTACTGCACCCTTGGACCTTCAAATCAACGATGAAACACAGAAATTGCATCGATATGGAATACAAAAGGCAAAATGTTGACTTATTTATAAGAGGAGTAACTCTTCTAAAAGTTCGTGCTTTGAGCCTTTCCTGGGACAGCAGTATTAGATTACGATGCACCATTGCAGGTTTGCTGTATCCCTTGGACCTCCAAATCAACAATGAAACACTGAAATTGCATCGATATTGAATACATAATGCAAAATGTCGACTTATTTACAAGAGGAGTAACTCTTCTAATAGTTCGTGCTTTGAGCCCTTCCTGGGACAGCAGTATTAGATTCCGATGCACCATTGCAGGTTTATTGTATCCCTCGGACCTTCAAATCAACGATGAAACACAGAAATTACATAGATATTAAATACAAAAGTCAAAATGTCGACTTATATACAAGAGGAGTAACTCTTCTAGTACTTCGTGCTTTGAGCCTTTCCTGGGACAGCAGTATTAGATTTCGATGCACCATTGCAGGTTTACTGTATCCCTTGGACCTTCAAATCAACGATGGAACACAGAAATTGAATCGATATTGAATACAAAATGCAAAATGCCGACTTATTTACAAAAGGAGTAACTCTTCTAATAGTTCGTGTTTGAGCCTTTCCTGGGACAGCAGTATTAGATTCCGATGCTCCATTGCAGGTTTACTGTATCCCTTGGACCTTCAAATCAACGATGAAACAAAGAAATTGCATCGATATTGAATACAAAAGGCAAAATGTCGACTTATTTACAAGAGGAGTAACTCTTCTAATAGTTCGGGCTTTGAGCCTTTCCTGGGACACCAGTATTAGATTCCGATGCACCATTGCAGGTTTACTGTATCCCTTGGACCTTAAAATGAACGATGAAACACAGAAATTGCATCGATATTGAATACAAAAAGAAAATGTCAACTTATTTATAAGAGGAGTAACTCTTCTAATAGTCGTGTTTGAGCCTTTCCAGGGACAGCAGTATAAGATTCCGATACACCTTTTCAGGTTTACTGTATCCCTTGGACCTTCAAATCAACGATGAAACACAGAAATTGAATCGATATTGAATACAAAATGCAAAATGCCGACTTATTTACAAAAGGAGTAACTCTTCTAATAGTTCGTCTTTTGAGCCTTTCCTGGGACAGCAGTATTAGATTTCGATGCACCATTGCAGATTTACTGTATCCCTTGGACCTTCAAATGAACGATGAAACACAGAAATTGCATCGATATGGAATACAAAAGGCAAAATGTCGACTTATTTACAAGAGGAGAAACTCTTCTAAGTATTCGTGCTTTGAGCCTTTCCTGGGACAGCAGTATTAGATTCCGATGCACCATTGCAGGCTTACTGTATCCCTTGGACCTTCAAATCAACGATGAAACAAAGAAATTGCATCGATATTGAATACAAAAGGCAAAATGTCGAATTATTTACAAGAGGAGTAACTCTTCTAATAGTTCGGGCTTTGAGCCTTTCCTGGGATTCCAGTATTAGATTCCGATGCACCATTGCAGGTTTACTGTATCCCTTGGACCTTCAAATGAACGATGAAACACAGAAATTGCATCGATATTGAATACAAAAAGTAAATGTCAACTTATTAATAAGAGGAGTAACTCTTCTAATAGTCGTGTTTGAGCCTTTCCAGGGACAGCAGTATAAGATTCCGATGCACCTTTGCAGGTTTACTGTATCCCTTAGACCTTCAAATCAACGATGAAACACAGAAATTGCATCGATATTGAACACAAAATGCAAAATGTCGACTTATTTACAAGAGGAGTAACTCTTCTAATAGTTCGTCCTTTGCCTTTCCTGGGACAGCGGTATTAGATTCCGATGCACCATTGCAGGTTAACTGTATACCTTGGACATTCAAATCAACGATGAAATACTGAAATTGCATCGATATTGAATACAAAAGGCAAAATGTCGATTTATTTACAAGAGGAGTAACTTTTCTAATAGTTCGTGCTTTAAGCAATTCCTGGGTCAGCAGTATTAGATTCCGATGCACCATTGCAGGTTTACTGTATCCCTTGGACCTTCAAATGAACGATAAAACACAGAAATTGCATCGATATTGAATACAAAAGGCAAAATGTCGACTTATTTACAAGAGGAGTAACTCTTCTAATAGTTCGAGCTTTGAGCCTTTCCTGGGACAGCTGTATTAGATTCCGATGCACCATTGCAGGTTTACTGTATCCCTTGGACCTTCAAATCAACGATGAAACACAGAAATTGAATCGATATTGAATACTAAATGCAAAATGCCGACTTATTTACAAAAAGAGTAACTCTTCTAATAGTTCGTACTTTGAGCCTTTCCTGGGACGGCAGTATTAGATTTCGATGCACCATTGCAGATTTACTGTATCCCTTGGACCTTCAAATGAACGATGAAACACAGAAATTGCATCGATATGGAATACAAAAGGCAAAATGTCGACTTATTTACAAGAGGAGAAACTCTTCTAATAGATCGTGCTTTGAGCCTGTCCTGGGACAGCAGTATTAGATTCCGATGCACCACTGCAGGGTTACTGTATCCCTTGGACCTTCAAATGAACGATGAAACACAGAAATTGCATCGATATGGAATACAAAAGGCAAAATGTCGACTTATTTACAAGAGGAGAAACTCTTCTAATAGTTCGTGCTTTGAGCCTTTCCTGGGACAGCAGTATTAGATTCCGATGCACCATTGCAGGTTTACTGTATCCCTTGGACCTTCAAATCAACGATGAAACAAAGAAATTGCATCGATATTGAATACAAAAGGCAAATTTTGACTTATTTACAAGAGGCGTAACTCTTCTAATAGTTCGTGCTTTGAGCCTTTCCTGGGACAGCAGTATTAGATTCCGATGCACCATTGCTGGTTTACTGTATCCCTTGGACCTTCAAATCAACGATGAAACACAGAAATTGCATCGATATTGAATACAAAAGGCAAAATGTCGACTTATTTACAAGAGGAGAAACTCTTCTAATAGTTCGTGCTTTGAGCCTTTCCTGGGACAGCAGTATTAGATTCCGATGCACCATTGCAGGTTTACTATATCCCTTGGACCTTCAAATCAACGATGAAACAAAGAAATTGCATCGATATTGAATACAAAAGGCAAAATGTAGACTTATTTACAAGAGGAGTAACTCTTCTAATTGTTCGGGCTTTGAGCCTTTCCTGGGATTCCAGTATTAGATTCCGATGCACCATTGCAGGTTTACTGTATCCCTTGGACCTTCAAATGAACGATGAAACACAGAAATTGCATCGATATTGAATACAAAAAGAAAATGTCAACTTATTTATAAGAGGAGTAACTCTTCTAATAGTCGTGTTTGAGCCTTTCCAGGGACAGCAGTATAAGATTCCGATGCACCTTTGCAGGTTTACTGTATCCCTTGGACCTTCAAATCAACGATGAAACACAGAAATTGAATCGATATTGAATACAAAATGCAAAATGCCGACTTATTTACAAAAGGAGTAACTCTTCTAATAGTTCGTACTTTGAGCCTTTCCTGGGACAGCAGTATTAGATTTCGATGCACCATTGCAGATTTACTGTATCCCTTGGATCTTCAAATGAACGATGAAACACAGAAATTGCATCGATATGGAATACAAAAGGCAAAATGTCGACTTATTTACAAGAGGAGAAACACTTCTAATTATTCGTGCTTTGAGCCTTTCCTGGGACAGCAGTATTAGATTCCGATGCACCATTGCAGGTTTACTGTATCCCTTGGACCTTCAAATCAACGATGAAACAAAGAAATTGCATCGATATTGAATACAAAAGGCAAAATTTGACTTATTTACAAGAGGCGTAACTCTTCTAATAGTTCGTGCTTTGAGCCTTTCCTGGGACAGCAGTATTAGATTCCGATGCACCATTGCTGGTTTACTGTATCCCTTGGACCTTCAAATCAACGATGAAACACAGAAATTGCATCGATATTGAATACAAAAGGCAAAATGTCGACTTATTTACAAGAGGAGAAACTCTTCTAATAGTTCGTGCTTTGAGCCTTTCCTGGGACAGCAGTATTAGATTCCGATGCACCATTGCAGGTTTACTATATCCCTTGGACCTTCAAATCAACGATGAAACAAAGAAATTGCATCGATATTGAATACAAAAGGCAAAATGTAGACTTATTTACAAGAGGAGTAACTCTTCTAATTGTTCGGGCTTTGAGCCTTTCCTGTGATTCCAGTGTTAGATTCCGATGCACCATTGCAGGTTTACTGTATCCCTTGGACCTTCAAATGAACGATGAAACACAGAAATTGCATCGATATTGATTACAAAAAGAAAATGTCAACTTATTTATAACAGGAGTAACTCTTCTAATAGTCGTGTTTGAGCCTTTCCAGGGACAGCGGTATAAGATTCCGATGCACCCTTGCAGGTTTACTGTATCCCTTGGACCTTCAAATCAACGATGAAACACAGAAATTTCATCGATATTGAACACAAAATGCAAAATGTCGACTTATTTACAAGAGGAGTAACTCTTCTAATAGTTCGTTCTTTTAGCCTTTCCTGGGACAGCGGTATTAGATTCCGATGCACCATTGCAGGTTAACTGTATACCTTGGACATTCAAATCAACGATGAAATACTGAAGTTGCATCGATATTGAATACAAAAGGCAAAATGTCGACTTATTTACAAGAGGAGTAACTCTACTAATAGTTCGTGCTTTAAGCCTTTCCTGGGTCAGCAGTATTAGATTCCGATGCACCATTGCAGGTTTACTGTATCCCTTGGACCTTCAAATCAACGATGAAACACAGATATTGCATCGATATTATATGCAAAAGGCAAAATTTCGACTTATTTACAAGAGGCGTAACTCTTCTAATAGTTCGTGCTTTGAGCCTTTCCTGGGACAGCAGTATTAGATTCCGATGCACCATTGCAGGTTTACTGTATCCCTTGGACCTTCAAATCAACGATGAAACACAGAAATTGCATCGATATTGAATACAAAAGGCAAAATGTCGACTTATTTACAAGAGGAGAAACTCTTCAAATAGTTCGTGCTTTGAGCCTTTCCTGGGTCAGCAGTATTAGATTCCGATGCACCATTGCAGGTTTACTGTATCCCTTGGACCTTCAAATCAGCGATGAAACAAAGAAATTGCATCGATATTGAATACAAAAGGCAAAATGTCGACTTATTTACAAGAGGAGTAACTCTTCTAATAGTTCGGGCTTTGAGCCTTTCCTGGGATTCCAGTATTAGATTCCGATGCACCATTGCAGGTTTACTGTATCCCTTGGACCTTCAAATGAACGATGAAACACAGAAATTGCATCGATATTGAATACAAAAAGAAAATGTCAACTTATTTATAAGAGGAGTAACTCTTCGAATAGTCGTGTTTGAGCCTTTCCAGGGACAGCAGTATAAGATTCCGATGCACCTTTGCAGGTTTACTGAAACACAGAAATTGCATCGATATTAAATACAAAAGGCAAAATTTCGACTTATGTACAAGAGGAGTAACTCTTCAAATAGTTCGTGCTTTTAGACATTCCTGGGACAGCAATATTGGATTCCGATGCACCATTGCAGGTTTACTGTATCCCTTGGACCTTCAAATCAACGATGAAACACAGAAATTGCATCGATATTGAATACAAGAATCAAAATGTCGACTTATTTACAAGAGGAGTAACTCTTCTAATGGTTCGCGCATTGAACCTTTCCTGGGGCAGTAGTATTAGACTCCGATGCACCATTGCGGGTTTACTGCATCCCTTGGACCTTCAAATGAACGATTAAACACAGAAATTGCATCGATATTGATAACAAAAAGCAAAATGTCGACTTATTTATAAGAGGAGTAACTCTTCTAATATTTCATGCTTTGAGCCTTTCCTGGGACAGCAGTATAAGATTCCGATGCACCTTTGCAGGTTTACTGTATCCCTTGGACCTTCAAATCAACGATGAAACACAGAAATTGCATCGATATTGAACACAAAATGCAAAATGTCGACTTATTTACAAGAGGAGTAACTCTTCTAATAGTTCGTTCTTTTAGCCTTTCCTCGGACAGCGGTATTAGATTCCGATGCACCATTGCAGGTTATCTGTATACCTTGGACATTCAAATCAACGATGAAATACTGAAATTGCATCGATATTGAATACAAAAAGCAAAATGTCGACTTATTTATAAGAGGAGTAACTCTTCTAATAGTTCGTGCTTTGAACCTTTCCTGGGGCAGCAGTATTAGACTCCGATGCAATATTGCGGGTTTACTGTATCCCTTGGACCTTCAAATGAACGATGAAACACAGAAATTGCATCGATATTGAATACAAAAAGCAAAATGTCGACTTATTTATAAGAGGAGTAACTCTTCTAATAGTTCATGTTTTGAGCCTTTCCTGGGACAGCAGTATTAGATTCCGATACACCATTGCAGGTTTACTGTATCCCTTGGACCTTCAAATCAACGATGAAACACAGAAATTGCATCGATATTGAATACAAAAGGCAAAATGTCGACTGATTTACAAGGGGAGTAACTCTTCTAATAGTTCGTGCATTGAACCTTTCCTGGGGTAGTTGTATTAGACTCCGATGCACCATTGCGGGTTTACTGTATCCCTTGGACCCTCAAATGAACGATGAAACACAGAAATTGCATCGATATTGAATACAAAAGGCAAAATGTCGACTTATTTACAAGAAGAGTAACTCTTCTAATAGTTCGTGATTTGAACCTTTCCTGGGGCAGCAGTATTAGACTCCGATGCAATATTGCGGGTTTACTGCATCCCTTGGACCTTCAAATGAACGATGAAACACAGAAATTGCATCGATATTGAATACAAAAAGCAAAATGTTGACTTATTAAAAGAGGAGTAACTCTTCTAATAGTTCATGCTTTGAGCCTTTCCTGGGACAGCAGTATTAGATTCCGATACACCATTGCAGGTTTACTGTATCCCTTGGACCTTCAAATCAACGATGAAACACAGAAATTGCATCGATATCGAATACAAAAGCAAAAGGTCGACTTATTTGCAAGAGGAGTAACTCTTCTATTAGTTCGTGCTTTGAGCCTTTCCTGGGACAGCAATATTAGACTCCGATGCACCATTGCAGGTTTACTGTATCCCTTGCACCTTCAAATCAACGATGAAACACAGAAATTGCATCGATAATGAATACAAAAGGCAAAATGTCGACTTATTTACAAGAGGAGTAACTCTTCTAATAGTTCGTGTTTGAGCATTTCCAGGGACAGCATTATTAGATTCCGATGCACCATTGCAGGTTTACTGTATCCCTTGGACCTTCAAATCGACGATGAAACACAGAAATTGCATCGATATTGAATACAAAAGGCAAAATGTCGACTTATTTACAAGAGGAGAAACTCTTCAAATAGTTCGTGCTTTGAGCCTTTCCTGGGTCAGCAGTATTAGATTCCGATGCACCATTGCAGGTTTACTGTATCCCTTGGACCTTCAAATCAGCGATGAAACAAAGAAATTGCATCGATATTGAATACAAAAGGCAAAATGTCGACTTATTTACAAGAGGAGTAACTCTTCTAATAGTTCGGGCTTTGAGCCTTTCCTGGGATTCCAGTATTAGATTCCGATGCACCATTGCAGGTTTACTGTATCCCTTGGACCTTCAAATGAACGATGAAACACAGAAATTGCATCGATATTGAATACAAAAAGAAAATGTCAACTTATTTATAAGAGGAGTAACTCTTCGAATAGTCGTGTTTGAGCCTTTCCAGGGACAGCAGTATAAGATTCCGATGCACCTTTGCAGGTTTACTGAAACACAGAAATTGCATCGATATTAAATACAAAAGGCAAAATTTCGACTTATGTACAAGAGGAGTAACTCTTCTAATAGTTCGTGCTTTTAGACATTCCTGGGACAGCAATATTGGATTCCGATGCACCATTGCAGGTTTACTGTATCCCTTGGACCTTCAAATCAACGATGAAACACAGAAATTGCATCGATATTGAATACAAGAATCAAAATGTCGACTTATTTACAAGAGGAGTAACTCTTCTAATGGTTCGCGCATTGAACCTTTCCTGGGGCAGTAGTATTAGACTCCGATGCACCATTGCGGGTTTACTGCATCCCTTGGACCTTCAAATGAACGATTAAACACAGAAATTGCATCGATATTGATAACAAAAAGCAAAATGTCGACTTATTTATAAGAGGAGTAACTCTTCTAATATTTCATGCTTTGAGCCTTTCCTGGGACAGCAGTATAAGATTCCGATGCACCTTTGCAGGTTTACTGTATCCCTTGGACCTTCAAATCAACGATGAAACACAGAAATTGCATCGATATTGAACACAAAATGCAAAATGTCGACTTATTTACAAGAGGAGTAACTCTTCTAATAGTTCGTTCTTTTAGCCTTTCCTCGGACAGCGGTATTAGATTCCGATGCACCATTGCAGGTTATCTGTATACCTTGGACATTCAAATCAACGATGAAATACTGAAATTGCATCGATATTGAATACAAAAAGCAAAATGTCGACTTATTTATAAGAGGAGTAACTCTTCTAATAGTTCGTGCTTTGAACCTTTCCTGGGGCAGCAGTATTAGACTCCGATGCAATATTGCGGGTTTACTGTATCCCTTGGACCTTCAAATGAACGATGAAACACAGAAATTGCATCGATATTGAATACAAAAAGCAAAATGTCGACTTATTTATAAGAGGAGTAACTCTTCTAATAGTTCATGTTTTGAGCCTTTCCTGGGACAGCAGTATTAGATTCCGATACACCATTGCAGGTTTACTGTATCCCTTGGACCTTCAAATCAACGATGAAACACAGAAATTGCATCGATATTGAATACAAAAGGCAAAATGTCGACTGATTTACAAGGGGAGTAACTCTTCTAATAGTTCGTGCATTGAACCTTTCCTGGGGTAGTTGTATTAGACTCCGATGCACCATTGCGGGTTTACTGTATCCCTTGGACCCTCAAATGAACGATGAAACACAGAAATTGCATCGATATTGAATACAAAAGGCAAAATGTCGACTTATTTACAAGAAGAGTAACTCTTCTAATAGTTCGTGATTTGAACCTTTCCTGGGGCAGCAGTATTAGACTCCGATGCAATATTGCGGGTTTACTGCATCCCTTGGACCTTCAAATGAACGATGAAACACAGAAATTGCATCGATATTGAATACAAAAAGCAAAATGTTGACTTATTAAAAGAGGAGTAACTCTTCTAATAGTTCATGCTTTGAGCCTTTCCTGGGACAGCAGTATTAGATTCCGATACACCATTGCAGGTTTACTGTATCCCTTGGACCTTCAAATCAACGATGAAACACAGAAATTGCATCGATATCGAATACAAAAGCAAAAGGTCGACTTATTTGCAAGAGGAGTAACTCTTCTATTAGTTCGTGCTTTGAGCCTTTCCTGGGACAGCAATATTAGACTCCGATGCACCATTGCAGGTTTACTGTATCCCTTGCACCTTCAAATCAACGATGAAACACAGAAATTGCATCGATAATGAATACAAAAGGCAAAATGTCGACTTATTTACAAGAGGAGTAACTCTTCTAATAGTTCGTGTTTGAGCATTTCCAGGGACAGCATTATTAGATTCCGATGCACCATTGCAGGTTTACTGTATCCCTTGGACCTTCAAATCGACGATGAAACACAGAAATTGCATCGATATTGAATACAAAATGCAAAACGTCGACTGATTTACAAGAGGAGTAACTCTTCTAATAGTTCGTTCTTTTAGCCTTTCCTGGGACAGCAGTATTAGATTCCGATGCACCATTGCAGATTTACTGTATCCCTTGGACCTTCAAATCAACGATGAAACACAGTAATTGCATCGATATTGAAGACAAAAGGCAAATGTCGACTTATTTACAAGAGGAGTAACTCTTCTAATAGTTCGTGCTTTGAGATTTCCTGGGACAGCAGTATTAGACTCCGATGCACCATTGCAGGTTTATTGTATCCCTTGGACCTACAAATAAACGATGAAACACAGAAATTGCATCGATATTGAATACAAAAGGCAAAATGTCGACTTATTTACAAGAGGAGTAACTCTTCTAGTAGTTCGTGCTTTGAGCCACTCCTGGGACAGCAGTATTAGATTCCGATGCACCATTGCAGGTTTACTGTATCCCTTGGTCCTTCAAATCAACGATGAAACACAGAAATTGCATCGATATTGAATACAAAAGGATAAATTTCCACTTCTTTACAAGAGGCGTAACTCTTCTAATAGTTCATGCTTTGAGCATTTCGTGGGACAGCAGTATTAGATTCCGATGCACTATTGCAGTTTTACTGTATGCATTGGACCTTCAAATCAACGATGAAACACAGAAATTGCATCGATATTGAATACAAAAAGCAAAATGTCGACTTATTTACAAGAGGAGTAACTCTTCTAATAGTTCGTGCTTTAAGCCTTTCCTCGGTCATCAGTATTAGATTCCGATGCACCATTGCAGGTTTACTGTATCCCTTGGACCTTCAAATCAACGATGAAACACAGAAATTGCATCGATATTGAATACAAAACGCAAAATGACGACTTATTTACAAGGGGAGTAACTCTTCTAATAGTTCGTGATTTTATCCTTTCCTGGGACAGCAGTATTAGATTCCGATGCACCCTTGCAGGTTTACTGTATCCCTTGGATCTTCAAATCAACGATGAAACACAGAAATTGCATCGATATTGAATACAAAAGGCAAAGTGTCGAATTATTTACAAGAGGAGTAACTCTTCAAATAGTTCGTGCTCTTAGACATTCCTGGGACAGCAATATTAGATTCCGGTGCACCATTGCAGGTTTACTGTATCCCTTGGACCTTCAAATCAACGATGAAACACAGAAATTGCATCGATATTGAATACAAAAGGCAAAATGGCGACTTATTTACAAGAGGAGCGACTCTTTTAACAATTCGTGCATTAAGCCTTTCCTGGGACAGCAGTGTTACATTCCGATGCACCATTGCAGGTTTACTGTATCCCTTGGACCTTAAAATCAACGATGAAACACAGAAATTGCATCGATTTTGAATACAAAAGGCAAAATGACGTTTTATTTACAAGGGGAGTAACTCTTCTAATAGTTCGTGATTTTAGAATTTCCTGGGACAGCAGTATTAGATTCCGATGCACCCTTGCAGGTTTACTGTATCCCTTGGATCTTAAAATCAACGATGAAACACAGAAATTGCATCGATATTGAATACAAAGGGCAAAGTGTCGAATTATTTACAAGAGGAGTAACTCTTCAAATAGTTCGTGCTCTTAGACATTCCTGGGACAGCAATATTAGATTCCGATGCACCATTGCAGGTTTACTGTATCCCTTGGACCTTCAAATCAACGATGAAAAACAGAAATTGCATCGATATTGAATACAAAAGGCAAAATGTCGACTTATTTACAAGAGGAGTAACTCTTCTAATAGTTCGTGTTTTAACTTTTCCTGGGGCAGCAGTATTAGACTCCGAAGCACCATTGCGGGTTTACTGTATCCCTCGGACCTTCAAATGAACGATGAAACACAGAAATTGCATCGATATTGAATACAAAAGGCAAAATGTCGACTTATTTACAAGGGGAGTAACTCTTCTAATAAATCGTGCTTTGAGCCTTTCCTGCGACAGCAGTATTAGATTCCGATGCACCATTGCAAGTTTACTGTATCTCGTGGACCTTCAAATCAACGATGAAACACAGAAATTGTATCGATATTGAATACAAAAGGCAAAATGTCGACTTATTTACAAGAGGAGTAACTCTTCTAATAGTTCGTGTTTGAGTCTTTTCTGGGACAGAAGTATTAGATTCCGATGCACTATTGCAGGTTTACTGTATGCATTGGACCTTCAAATCAACGATTAAACACTGAAATTGCATCGATATTGAATGCAAAAGGCAAAATGTCGACTTATTTACAAGAGGAGTAACTCTTCTAGTAGTTCGTGCTTTGAGCCACTCCTGGGACAGCAGTATTAGATTCCGATGCACCATTGCAGGTTTACTGTATCCCTTGGACCTTCAAATCAACGATGAAACACAGAAATTGCATCGATATTGAATACAAAAGGCAAAACGTCGACTAATTTATAAGAGGAGTAACTCTTCTAATAGTTCGTGCTATTAGCCTTTCCTGGGACAGTAGTATTACATTCCGATGCACCATTGCAGGTTTACTGTATCCCTTAAACCTTCAAATCAACGATGCAACACAGAAATTGCATCGATATTGAATACAAACGGCAAAATGTCGACTTATTTATAACACAAGTAACTCTTCTAACAGTTCCTGCTTTGAGCCTTTCCTGGGACAGCAGTATTAGATTCCGATGCACCATTGCAGGTTTACTGTATCCCTTGGACCTTCAAATCAACAACGAAACACAGAAATTGCATCGATATTGAATACAAAAGGCAAGATGACGACTAATTTATAAGAGGAGTAACTCTTCTAATAGTTCGTGCTATTAGCCTTTCCTGGGACATCAGTATTAGATTCCGATGCAACATGGCATGTTTACTGTTTCCCTTGGACCTTCAAATCAACAATGAAACACAGAAATTGCATCGATATTGAATACAAAAGGCAAGATGACGACTTATTTATAAGAGGAGTAACTCTTCTAATAGTTCGTGCTTTGAGCCTTTCCTGGGACAGCAGTATTAGATTCCGATGCACCATTGCAGGTTTACTGTATCCCTTGGACCTTCAAATCAACGATGAAATACTGAAACTGCATCGATATTGAATACAAAAAGCAAAGTGTCGTCTTATTTATAAGAGGAGTAACTCTTCTAATAGTTCGTTCTTTGAGCCTTTCCTGGGACAGCAGTTATAGTTTCCGATGCACCATTGCTGGTTTACTGTATCCCTTGGACCTTCAAATCAACGATGAAACACAGAAATTGCATCGATATTGAATACAAAAGGCAAAATCTCGACTTACTTACAAGAGGAGTAACTCTTCTAATAGTTCGTGCTTTGAGCCTTTCCTGGGACAGCAGTATTAGATTCCGATGCACCATTGCAGGTTTACTGTATCCCTTGGACCTTCAAATCAACAATGAAACACAGAAATTGCATCGATATTGAATACAAAAGGCAAGATGACGACTAATTTATAAGAGGAGTAACTCTTCTAATAGTTCGTGCTATTAGCCTTTCCTGTGACATCAGTATTAGATTCCGATGCAACATTGCAGGTTAACTGTTTCCCTTGGACCTTCAAATCAACAATGAAACACAGAAATTGCATCGATATTGAATACAAAAGGCAAGATGACGACTTATTTATAAGAGGAGTAACTCTTCTAATAGTTCGTGCTTTGAGCCTTTCCTGGGACAGCAGTATTAGATTCCGATGCACCATTGCAGGTTTACTGTATCCCTTGGACCTTCAAATCAACGATGAAACACAGAAATTGCATCGATATTGAATACAAAAGGCAAAATTCGACTTACTTATAACACAAGTAACACTTCTAACAGTTCCTGCTTTGAGCCTTTCCTGGGACAGCAGTATTAGATTCCGATGCACCATTGCAGGTTTACTGTATCCCTTAGACCTTCAAATCAACGATGAAACACAGAAATTGCATCGATATTGAATACAAAAGGCAAAATGTTGACTTATTTACAAGAGGAGTAACTCTTCTAATAGTTCGTGCTTTGAGCCTTTCCTGGGACAGCAGTATTAGATTTCGAAACACCATTGCAGGTTTACTGTATCCCTTGGACCTTCAAATCAACGATGAAACACAGAAATTGCATCGATATTGAATACAAAGGCAAAATGTCGACTTATTTACAAGAGGAGAAACTCTTCTAATAGTTCATACTTTGAGCCTTTCCTGGGACAGCAGTATTAGATTCCGATGCACCATTGAAGGTTTACTGTATCCCTTGGACCTTCAAATCAACGATGAAACACAGAAATTGCATCGTTATTGAATACAAAATGCAAAATGTCGACTTATTTACAAGAGGAGTAACTCTTCTAATAGTTCGTGCTTTGAGCCTTTCCTGGGACAGCAGTGTTAGATTCCGATGCACCATTGCAGGTTTACTGTATCCCTTGGGCCTTCAAATCAACGATGAAACACAGAAATTGCATCATTATTGAATACAAAATGCAAAATGTCGACTTATTTACAAGAGGAGTAACTCTTCTAATAGTTCGTGCTTTGAGCCTTTCCTGGGACAGCAGTATTAGATTCCGATGCACCATTGCAGGTTTACTGATTCCCTTGGTCCTTCAAATCAACGATGAAACACAGAAATTGCATCGATATTGAATACAAAAGGCAAAATTTCCACTTCTTTACAAGAGGCGTAACTCTTCTAATAGTTCATGATTTGAGCATTTCGTGGGACAGCAGTATTAGATTCCGATGCACTATTGCAGGTTTACTGTATGCATTGGACCTTCAAATCAACGATGAAACACAGAAATTGCATCGATATTGAATACAAAAAGCAAAATGTCGACTTATTTACAAGAGGAGTAACTCTTCTAATAATTCGTGCTTTAAGCCTTTCCTCGGTCATCAGTATTAGATTCCGATGCACCATTGCAGGTTTACTGTATCCCTTGGTCCTTCAAATCAACGATGAAACACAGAAATTGCATCGATATTGAATACAAAAGGCAAAATGACGACTTATTTACAAGGGGAGTAACTCTTCTAATAGTTCGTGATTTTATCCTTTCCTGGGACAGCAGTATTAGATTCCGATGCACCCTTGCAGGTTTACTGTATCCCTTGGATCTTCAAATCAACGATGAAACACAGAAATTGCATCGATATTGAATACAAAAGGCAAAGTGTCGAATTATTTACAAGAGGAGTAACTCTTCAAATAGTTCGTGCTCTTAGACATTCCTGGGACAGCAATATTAGATTCCGATGCACCATTGCAGGTTTACTGTATCCCTTGGACCTTCAAATCAACGATGAAACACAGAAATTGCATCGATATTGAATACAAAAGGCAAAATTCGACTTACTTATAACACAAGTAACTCTTCTAACAGTTCCTGCTTTGAGCCTTTCCTGGGACAGCAGTATTAGATTCCGATGCACCATTGCAGGTTTACTGTATCCCTTAGACCTTCAAATCAACGATGAAACACAGAAATTGCATCGATATTGAATACAAAAGGCAAAATGTCGACTTATTTACAAGAGGAGAAACTCTTCTAATAGTTCATACTTTGAGCCTTTCCTGGGACATCAGTATTAGATTCCGATGCAACATTGCATGTTTACTGTTTCCCTTGGACCTTCAAATCAACAATGAAACACAGAAATTGCATCGATATTGAATACAAAAGGCAAGATGACGACTTATTTATAAGAGGAGTAACTCTTCTAATAGTTCGTGCTTTGAGCCTTTCCTGGGACAGCAGTTATAGTTTCCGATGCACCATTGCTGGTTTACTGTATCCCTTGGACCTTCAAATCAACGATGAAACACAGAAATTGCATCGATATTGAATACAAAAGGCAAAATCTCGACTTACTTACAAGAGGAGTAACTCTTCTAATAGTTCGTGCTTTGAGCCTTTCCTGGGACAGCAGTATTAGATTCCGATGCACCATTGCAGGTTTACTGTATCCCTTGGACCTTCAAATCAACAATGAAACACAGAAATTGCATCGATATTGAATACAAAAGGCAAGATGACGACTAATTTATAAGAGGAGTAACTCTTCTAATAGTTCGTGCTATTAGCCTTTCCTGTGACATCAGTATTAGATTCCGATGCAACATTGCAGGTTAACTGTTTCCCTTGGACCTTCAAATCAACAATGAAACACAGAAATTGCATCGATATTGAATACAAAAGGCAAGATGACGACTTATTTATAAGAGGAGTAACTCTTCTAATAGTTCGTGCTTTGAGCCTTTCCTGGGACAGCAGTATTAGATTCCGATGCACCATTGCAGGTTTACTGTATCCCTTGGACCTTCAAATCAACGATGAAACACAGAAATTGCATCGATATTGAATACAAAAGGCAAAATTCGACTTACTTATAACACAAGTAACTCTTCTAACAGTTCCTGCTTTGAGCCTTTCCTGGGACAGCAGTATTAGATTCCGATGCACCATTGCAGGTTTACTGTATCCCTTAGACCTTCAAATCAACGATGAAACACAGAAATTGCATCGATATTGAATACAAAAGGCAAAATGTCGACTTATTTACAAGAGGAGAAACTCTTCTAATAGTTCATACTTTGAGCCTTTCCTGGGACAGCAGTATTAGATTCCGATGCACCATTGAAGGTTTACTGTATCCCTTGGACCTTCAAATCAACGATGAAACACAGAAATTGCATCGTTATTGAATACAAAATGCAAAATGTCGACTTATTTACAAGAGGAGTAACTCTTCTAATAGTTCGTGCTTTGAGCCTTTCCTGGGACAGCAGTGTTAGATTCCGATGCACCATTGCAGGTTTACTGTATCCCTTGGGCCTTCAAATCAACGATGAAACACAGAAATTGCATCATTATTGAATACAAAATGCAAAATGTCGACTTATTTACAAGAGGAGTAACTCTTCTAATAGTTCGTGCTTTGAGCCTTTCCTGGGACAGCAGTATTAGATTCCGATGCACCATTGCAGGTTTACTGTATCCCTTGGACCTTCAAATCAACGATGAAAAACAGAAATTGCATCGATATTGAATACAAAAAGCAAAGTGTCGTCTTATTTATAAAAGGAGTAACTCTTCTAATAGTTCGTGCTTTGAGCCTTTCCTGGGACAGCAGTTATAGATTCCGATGCACCATTGCTGGTTTACTGTATCCCTTGGACCTTCAAATCAACGATGAAACACAGAAATTGCATCGATATTGAATACAAAAGGCAAAATCTCGACTTACTTACAAGAGGAGTAACTCTTCTAATAGTTCGTGCTTTGAGCCTTTCCTGGGACAGCAGTATTAGATTCCGATGCACCATTGCAGGTTTACTGTATCCCTTAGACCTTCAAATCAACGATGAAACACAGAAATTGCATCGACATTGAATACAAAAGGCAAAATGTCGACTTATTTACAAGAGGAGTAACTCTTCTAATAGTTCGTGCTTTTAGCCTTTCCTGGGACATCAGTATTAGATTTCGATGCACCATTGCAGGTTTACTGTATCCCTTGGACCTTCAAATCAACGATGAAACACAGAAATTGCATCGATATTGAATACAAAAGGCAAAATGTCGACTTATTTACAAGAGGAGTAACACTTCTAATAGTTCGTGATTTGAGCCTTTCCTGGGACAGCAGTATTAGATTCCGAAACACCATTGCAGGTTTACTGTATCCCTTGGACCTTCAAATCAACGATGAAACACAGAAATTGCATCGATATTGAATAGAAAAGGCAAAACGTCGACTAATTTATAAGAGGAGTAACTCTTCTAATAGTTCGTGCTATTAGCCTTTGCTGGGACAGTAGTATTACATTCCGATGCACCATTGCAGGTTTACTGTATCCCTTGGACCTTCAAATCAACGATGCAACACAGAAATTGCATCGATATTGAATACAAACGGCAAAATGTCGACTTATTTATAACACAAGTAACTCTTCTAACAGTTCCTGCTTTGAGCCTTTCCTGGGACAGCAGTATTACATTCCGATGCACCATTGCAGGTTTACTGTATCCCTTGGACCTTCAAATCAACGATGAAACACTGAAATTGCATCGATATTGAATACAGAAGGCAAAATGTCGACTTATTTATAAGAGGAGTAATTCTTCTAATAGTTCGTGCTTTGAGCCTTTCCTGGGACAGCAGTATTAGATTCCGATGCACCATTGCAGGTTTACTGTATCCCTTGGACCTTCAAAATAAACTATGAACTACTGAAATTGCATCGATATTGAATACAAAAGGCAAAATGTCGACTTATTTACAAGAGGAGTCTCTGTTCTAATAGTTCGTGCTTTGAGCCTTTCCTGGGACATCAGTATTAGATTCCGATGCACCATTGCAGGTTTACTGTTTCCCTTGGACCTTCAAATCAACAATGAAACACAGAAATTGCATCGATATTGAATACAAAAGGCAAAATTCGACTTACTTATAACACAAGTAACTCTTCTAACAGTTCCTGCTTTGAGCTTTTCCTGGGACAGCAGTATTAGATTCCGATGCACCATTGCAGGTTTACTGTATCCCTTGGACCTTCAAATCAACGATGAAACACAGAAATTGCATCGATATTGAATACAAAAGGCAAAATGTCGACTTATTTACAAGAGGAGTAACTCTTCTAATAGTTCGTGCTTTGAGCCTTTCCTGGGACAGCAGTATTAGATTCCGAAACACCATTGCAGGTTTACTGTATCCCTTGGACCTTCAAATCAACGATGAAACACAGAAATTGCATCGATATTGAATACAAAGGCAAAATGTCGACTTATTTACAAGAGGAGAAACTCTTCTAATAGCTCGTGTTTTGAGCCTTTCCTGGGACAGCAGTATTAGATTGCGATGCAACATTGCAGGGTTACCCTAATCCCTTGGACATTCAGATCAACGATGCAACACAGATATTGCATCGATATTGAATACAAAAGGCAAAATATCGACTCATTTACAAGAGGAGTAACTCTTCTAAAAGTTCGTTTTTTAGCCTTTCCTGGGACAGCAGTATTAGATTCCGATGCACCATTGCAGGTTTACTGTATCCCTTGGACCTTCAAATCAACGATGAAACACAGAAATTGCATCGTTATTGAATACAAAATGCAAAATGTCGACTTATTTACAAGAGGAGTAACTCTTCTAATAGTTCGTGCTTTGAGCCTTTCCTGGGACAGCAGTGTTAGATTCCGATGCACCATTGCAGGTTTACTGTATCCCTTGGGCCTTCAAATCAACGATGAAACACAGAAATTGCATCATTATTGAATACAAAATGCAAAATGTCGACTTATTTACAAGAGGAGTAACTCTTCTAATAGTTCGTGCTTTGAGCCTTTCCTGGGACAGCAGTATTAGATTCCGATGCACCATTGCAGGTTTACTGTATCCCTTGGACCTTCAAATCAACGATGAAAAACAGAAATTGCATCGATATTGAATACAAAAAGCAAAGTGTCGTCTTATTTATAAGAGGAGTAACTCTTCTAATAGTTCGTGCTTTGAGCCTTTCCTGGGACAGCAGTTATAGATTCCGATGCACCATTGCTGGTTTACTGTATCCCTTGGACCTTCAAATCAACGATGAAACACAGAAATTGCATCGATATTGAATACAAAAGGCAAAATCTCGACTTACTTACAAGAGGAGTAACTCTTCTAATAGTTCGTGCTTTGAGCCTTTCCTGGGACAGCAGTATTAGATTCCGATGCACCATTGCAGGTTTACTGTATCCCTTGGACCTTCAAATCAACAATGAAACACAGAAATTGCATCGATATTGAATACAAAAGGCAAGATGACGACTAATTTATAAGAGGAGTAACTCTTCTAATAGTTCGTGCTATTAGCCTTTCCAGGGACATCAGTATTAGATTCCGATGCAACATTGCAGGTTGACTGTTTCCGTTGGACCTTCAAATCAACGATGAAACACAGAAATTGCATCGATATTGAATACAAAAGGCAAAATTCGACTTACTTATAACACAAGTAACTCTTCTAACAGTTCCTGCTTTGAGACTTTCCTGGGACAGCAGTATTAGATTCCGATGCACCATTGCAGGTTTACTGTATCCCTTGGACCTTCAAATCAACGATGAAACACAGAAATTGCATCGATATTGAATACAAAAGGCAAAATGTCGACTTATTTACAAGAGGAGTAACTCTTCTAATAGTTCGTGCTTTGAGCCTTACCTGGGACAGCAGTATTAGATTCCGAAACACCATTGCAGGTTTACTGTATCCCTTGGTCCTTCAAATCAACGATGAAACACAGAAATTGCATCGATATTGAATACAAAGGCAAAATGTCGACTTATTTACAAGAGGAGAAACTCTTCTAATAGTTCATACTTTGAGCGTTTCCTGGGACAGCAGTATTAGATTCCGATGCACCATTGCAGGTTTACTGTATCCCTTGGACCTTCAAATCAACGATGAAACACAGAAATTGCATCGATATTGAATACAAAATGCAAAATGTCGACTTATTTACAAGAGGAGTAACTCTTCTAATAGTTCGTGCTTTGAGCCTTTCCTGGGACAGCAGTGTTAGATTCCGATGCACCATTGCAGGTTTACTGTATCCCTTGGGCCTTCAAATCAACGATGAAACACAGAAATTGCATCATTATTGAATACAAAATGCAAAATGTCGACTTATTTACAAGAGGAGTAACTCTTCTAATAGTTCGTGCTTTGAGCCTTTCCTGGGACAGCAGTATTAGATTCCGATGCACCATTGCAGGTTTACTGTATCCCTTTGACCTTTCAAATCAACGATGAAAAACAGAAATTGCATCGATATTGAATACAAAAAGCAAAGTGTCGTCTTATTTATAAGAGGAGTAACTCTTCTAATAGTTCGTGCTTTGAGCCTTTCCTGGGACAGCAGTTATAGATTCCGATGCACCATTGCTGGTTTACTGTATCCCTTGGACCTTCAAATCAACGATGAAACACAGAAATTGCATCGATATTGAATACAAAAGGCAAAATCTCGACTTACTTACAAGAGGAGTAACTCTTCTAATAGTTCGTGCTTTGAGCCTTTCCTGGGACAGCAGTATTAGATTCCGATGCACCATTGCAGGTATACTGTATCCCTTGGATCTTCAAATCAACAATGAAACACAGAAATTGCATCGATATTGAATACAAAAGGCAAGATGACGACTAATTTATAAGAGGAGTAACTCTTCTAATAGTTCGTGCTATTAGCCTTTCCTGGGACATCAGTATTAGATTCCGATGCAACATTGCAGGTTTACTGTTTCCCTTGGACCTTCAAATCAACAATGAAACACAGAAATTGCATCGATATTGAATACAAAAGGCAAGATGACGACTTATTTATAAGAGGAGTAACTCTTCTAATAGTTCGTGCTTTGAGCCTTTCCTGGGACAGCAGTATTAGATTCCGATGCACCATTGCAGGTTTACTGTATCCCTTGGACCTTCAAATCAACGATGAAACACAGAAATTGCATCGATATTGAATACAAAAGGCAAAATTCGACTTACTTATAACACAAGTAACTCTTCTAACAGTTTCTGCTTTGAGCCTTTCCTGGGACAGCAGTATTAGATTCCGATGCACCATTGCAGGTTTACTGTATCCCTTGGACCTTCAAATCAACGATGAAACACAGAAATTGCATCGATATTGAATACAAAAGGCAAAATGTCGACTTATTTACAAGAGGAGTAACTCTTCTAATAGTTCGTGCTTTGAGCCTTTCCTGGGACAGCAGTATTAGATTCCGAAACACCATTGCAGGTTTACTGTATCCCTTGGACCTTCAAATCAACGATGAAACACAGAAATTGCATCGTTATTGAATACAAAATGCAAAATGTCGACTTATTTACAAGAGGAGTAACTCTTCTAATAGTTCGTGCTTTGAGCCTTTCCTGGGACAGCAGTGTTAGATTCCGATGCACCATTGCAGGTTTACTGTATCCCTTGGGCCTTCAAATCAACGATGAAACACAGAAATTGCATCATTAATGAATACAAAATGCAAAATGTCGACTTATTTACAAGAGGAGTAACTCTTCTAATAGTTCGTGATTTGAGCCTTTCCTGGGAAAGCAGTATTAGATTCCGATGCACCATTGCAGGTTTACTGTATCCCTTAAACCTTCAAATCAACGATGCAACACAGAAATTGCATCGATATTGAATACAAACGGCAAAATGTCGACTTATTTATAACACAAGTAACTCTTCTAACAGTTCCTGCTTTGAGCCTTTCCTGGGACAGCAGTATTACATTCCGATGCACCATTCCAGGTTTACTGTATCCCTTGGACCTTCAAATCAACGATGAAACACAGAAATTGCATCGATATTGAATACAAAAGGCAAAATGTCGACTTATTTACAAGAGGAGTAACTCTTCTAATAGTTCGTGTTTTGAGCCTTTCCTGGGACAGCAGTATTAGATTCCGAAACACCATTGCAGGTTTACTGTATCCCTTGGACATTCAAATCAACGATGAAACACAGAAATTGCGTCGATATTGAATACAGAAGGCAAAATGTCGACTTATTTATAAAAGGAGTAATTCTTCTAATAGTTCGTGCTTTGAGCCTATCCTGGGACAGCAGTATTAGATTCCGATGCACCATTGCAGGTTTACTGTATCCCTTGGACCTTCAAAATAAACTATGAACTACTGAAATTGCATCGATATTGAATACAAAAGGCAAAATGTCGACTTATTTACAAGAGGAGTCTCTGTTCTAATAGTTCGTGCTTTGAGCCTTTCCTGGGACATCAGTATTAGATTCCGATGCAACATTGCAGGTTTACTGTTTCCCTTGGACCTTCAAATCAACAATGAAACACAGAAATTGCATCGATATTGAATACAAAAGGCAAAGTATCGACTTATTTATAAAAGGAGAAACTCTTCTAATAGTTCGTGCTTTTAGCCTTTCCTGGGACAGCAGTATAAGATCCCGATGCACCATTGCAGGTTTACTGTATCCCTTGGACCTTCAAATCAACGATGAAACACAGAAATTGCATCGATATTGAATACAAAAGACAAAATGTCTACTTATTTACAAGAGGAGTAACTCTTCTAATAGTTCGTGCTTTGAGCTTTTCCTGGGACAGCAGTATTAGATTCCGATGCACCATTGCAGGTTTACTGTATCCCTTGGACCTTCAAATCAACGATGAAACACAGAAATTGCATCGATATTGAATACAAAAGCCAAAATATCGACATATTTATAACACAAGTAACTATTCTAACAGTTCCTGCTTTGAGCCTTTCCTGGGACAGCAGTATTAGATTCCGATGCACCATAGCAGGTTTACTGCATCCCTTGGACCTTCAAATAAACGATGAAACACTGAAATTGCATCGATATTGAATACAAAAGGCAAAATGTCGACTTATTTACATGAGGAGTAACTCTTCTAATTGTTCGTGCTTTTAGCGTTTCCTGGGACAGCAGTATTAGATTCTGATGCACCATTGCAGGTTTTCTATATCCCTTGTGCCTTCAAATCAACGATGAAACACAGAAATTGCATCGATCTTGAATACAAAAGGCAAAATGTCGACTTATTTATAAGAGGACTAACTCTTCTAATAGTTCGTGTTTTGAGCCTTTCCTGGGACAGCAGTTATAGATTCCGATGCACCATTGCTGGTTTACTGTATGCCTTGGACCTTCAAATCAACGATGAAACACAGAAATTGCATCGATATTGAATACAAAAGGCAAAATGTCGACTTAATTTTAAGAGGAGTAACTCTTCTAATAGTTCGTGATTTGAGCCTTTCCTGGGACAGCAGTATTAGATTCCGATGCACCATTGCAGGTTTACTGTATGCCTTGGACCTTCAAATCAACGATGTAACACAGAAATTGCATCGATATTGAATACAAAAGGAAAAATGTCGACTTATTTACAAGAGGAGACACTCTTCTAATAGTTCATGCTTTGAGCCTTTCCTGGGACAGCAGTATTAGATTCCGATGCACCATTGCAGGTTTACTGTATCCCTTGGACCTTCAATTCAACGATGAAACACAGAAATTGCATCGATATTGAATACAAAAGGCAAAATGTCGACTTATTTACAAGAGGACTAACTCTTCTAATAGTTCGTGTTTGAGCCTTTCCTGGGACAGCAGTATTAGATTCTGATGCACCATTGCAGGTTTTCTATATCCCTTGTGCCTTCAAATCAACGATGAAACACAGAAATTGCATCGATCTTGAATACACAAGGCAAAATGTCGACTTATTTATAAGAGGACTAACTCTTCTAATAGTTCGTGTTTTGAGCCTTTCCTGGGACAGCAGTTATAGATTCCGATGCACCATTGCTGGTTTACTGTATCCCTTGGACCTTCAAATCAACGATGAAACACAGAAATTGCATCGATATTGAATACAAAAGGCAAAATCTCGACTTACTTACAAGAGGAGTAACTCTTCTAATAGTTCGTGCTTTGAGCCTTTCCTGGGACAGCAGTATTAGATTCCGATGCACCATTGCAGGTTTACTGTATCCCTTGGACCTTCAAATCAACAATGAAACACAGAAATTGCATCGATATTGAATACAAAAGGCAAGATGACGACTAATTTATAAGAGGAGTAACTCTTCTAATAGTTCGTGCTATTAGCCTTTCCTGGGACATCAGTATTAGATTCCGATGCAACATTGCAGGTTTACTGTTTCCCTTGGACCTTCAAATCAACAATGAAACACAGAAATTGCATCGATATTGAATACAAAAGGCAAGATGACGACTTATTTATAAGAGGAGTAACTCTTCTAATAGTTCGTGCTTTGAGCCTTTCCTGGGACAGCAGTATTAGATTCCGATGCACCATTGCAGGTTTACTGTATCCCTTGGACCTTCAAATCAACGATGAAACACAGAAATTGCATCGATATTGAATACAAAGGCAAAATGTCGACTTATTTACAAGTGGAGAAACTCTTCTTATAGTTCATACTTTGAGCCTTTCCTGGGACAGCAGTATTAGATTCCGATGCACCATTGCAGGTTTACTGTATCCCTTGGACCTTCAAATCAACGATGAAACACAGAAATTGCATCGATATTGAATACAAAAGCAAAATGTCGACTTATTTACAAGAGGAGTAACTCTTCTAATAGTTCGTGCTTTGAGCCTTTCCTGGGACAGCAGTATTAGATTCCGAAACACCATTGCAGGTTTACTGTATCCCTTGGACCTTCAAATCAACGATGAAACACAGAAATTGCATCGATATTGAATACAAAGGCAAAATGTCGACTTATTTACAAGTGGAGAAACTCTTCTAATAGTTCATACTTTGAGCCTTTCCTGGGACAGCAGTATTAGATTCCGATGCACCATTGCAGGTTTACTGTATCCCTTGGACCTTCAAATCAACGATGAAACACAGAAATTGCATCGTTATTGAATACAAAATGCAAAATGTCGACCTATTTACAAGAGGAGTAACTCTTCTAATAGTTCGTGCTTTGAGCCTTTCCTGGGACAGCAGTTATAGATTCCGATGCACCATTGCTGGTTTACTGTATCCCTTGGACCTTCAAATCAACGTATAAACACAGAAATTGCATCGATATTGAATACAAAAGGCAAAATGTCGACTTACTTACAAGAGGAGTAACTCTTCTAACAGTTCGTGCTTTGAGCCTTTCCTGGGACAGCAGTATTAGATTCCGATGCACCATTGCAGGTTTACTGTATCCCTTAGACCTTCAAATCAACGATGAAACACAGAAATTACATCGATATTGAATACAAAAGGCAAAATGTCGACTTATTTACAAGAGGAGTAACTCTTCTAATAGTTCGTGCTTTTAGCCTTTCCTGGGACATCAGTATTAGATTCCGATGCACCATTGCAGGTTTACTGTATCCCTTGGACCTTCAAATCAACGATGAAACACAGAAATTGCATCGATATTGAATACAAAAAGCAAAATGTCGACTTATTTACAAGAGGAGTAACACTTCTAATAGTTCGTGATTTGAGCCTTTCCTGGGACAGCAGTATTAGATTCCGAAACACCATTGCAGGTTTACTGTATCCCTTGGACCTTCAAATCAACGATGAAACACAGAAATTGCATCGATATTGAATAGAAAAGGCAAAACGTCGACTAATTTATAAGAGGAGTAACTCTTCTAATAGTTCGTGCTATTAGCCTTTCCTGGGACAGTAGTATTACATTCCGATGCACCATTGCAGGTTTACTGTATCCCTTAAACCTTCAAATCAACGATGCAACACAGAAATTACATCGATATTGAATACAAACGGCAAAATGTCGACTTATTTATAACACAAGTAACTCTTCTAACAGTTCCTGATTTGAGCCTTTCCTGGGACAGCAGTATTACATTCCGATGCACCATTCCAGGTTTACTGTATCCCTTGGACCTTCAAATCAACGATGAAACACAGAAATTGCATCGATATTGAATACAAAAGGCAAAATGTCGACTTATTTACAAGAGGAGTAACTCTTCTAATAGTTCGTGTTTTGAGCCTTTCCTGGGACAGCCGTATTAGATTCCGAAACACCATTGCAGGTTTACTGTACCCCTTGGACCTTCAAATCAACTATGAAACACAGAAATTGCATCGATATTGAATACAGAAGGCAAAATGTCGACTTATTTATAAGAGGAGTAATTCTTCTAATAGTTCGTGCTTTGAGCCTTTCCTGGGACAGCAGTATTAGATTCCGATGCACCATTGCAGGTTTACTGTATCCCTTGGACCTTCAAAATAAACTATGAACTACTGAAATTGCATCGTTATTGAATACAAAAGGCAAAATGTCGACTTATTTACAAGAGGAGTCTCTGTTCTAATAGTTCGTGCTTTGAGCCTTTCCTGGGACATCAGTATTAGATTCCGATGCAACATTGCAGGTTTACTGTTTCCCTTGGACCTTCAAATCAACAATGAAACACAGAAATTGCATCGATATTGAATACAAAAGGCAAAGTATCGACTTATTTATAAAAGGAGAAACTCTTCTAATAGTTCGTGCTTTTAGCCTTTCCTGGGACAGCAGTATAAGATCCCGATGCACCATTGCAGGTTTACTGTATCCCTTGGAGCTTCAAATCAACGATGAAACACAGAAATTGCATCGATATTGAATACAAAAGACAAAATGTCTACTTATTTACAAGAGGAGTAACTCTTCTAATAGTTCGTGCTTTGAGCTTTTCCTGGGACAGCAGTATTAGATTCCGATGCACCATTGCAGGTTTACTGTATCCCTTGGACCTTCAAATCAACGATGAAACACAGAAATTGCATCGATATTGAATACAAAAGCCAAAATATCTGCATATTTATAACACAAGTAACTCTTCTAACAGTTCCTGCTTTGAGCCTTTCCTGGGACAGCAGTATTAGATTCCGATGCACCATAGCAGGTTTACTGCATCCCTTGGACCTTCAAATAAACGATGAAACACTGAAATTGCATCGATATTGAATACAAAAGGCAAAATGTCGACTTATTTACAAGAGGAGTAACTCTTCTAATTGTTCGTGCTTTTAGCGTTTCCTGGGACAGCAGTATTAGATTCCGATGCACCATTGCAGGTTTACTGTATCCCTTGGTCCTTCAAATCAACGATGAAACACAGAAATTGCATCGATATTGAATACAAAAGGCAAAATGTCGACTTAATTTTAAGAGGAGTAACTCTTCTAATAGTTCGTGATTTGAGCCTTTCCTGGGACAGCAGTATTAGATTCCGATGCACCATTGCAGGTTTACTGTATCCCTTGGACCTTCAAATCAACGATGTAACACAGAAATTGCATCGATATTGAATACAAAAGGAAAAATGTCGACTTATTTACAAGAGGAGACACTCTTCTAATAGTTCATGCGTTGAGCCTTTCCTGGGACAGCAGTATTAGATTCCGATGCACCATTGCAGGTTTACTGTATCCCTTGGACCTTCAATTCAACGATGAAACACAGAAATTGCATCGATATTGAATACAAAAGGCAAAATGTCGACTTATTTACAAGAGGACTAACTCTTATAATAGTTCGTGCTTTGAGCCTTTCCTGGGACAGCAGTATTAGATTCCGATGCACCATTGCAGGTTTACTGTATCCCTTGGACCTTCAAATCAACGATGAAACACAGAAATTGCATCGATATTGAATACAAAGGCAAAATGTCGACTTATTTACAAGTGGAGAAACTCTTCTAATAGTTCATACTTTGAGCCTTTCCTGGGACAGCAGTATTAGATTCCGATGCACCATTGCAGGTTTACTGTATCCCTTGGACCTTCAAATCAACGATGAAACACAGAAATTGCATCGATATTGAATACAAAAGCAAAATGTCGACTTATTTACAAGAGGAGTAACTCTTCTAATAGTTCTTGCTTTGAGCCTTTCCTGGGACAGCAGTATTAGATTCCGAAACACCATTGCAGGATTACTGTATCCCTTGGACCTTCAAATCAACGATGAAACACAGAAATTGCATCGATATTGAATACAAAGGCAAAATGTCGACTTATTTACAAGTGGAGAAACTCTTCTAATAGTTCATACTTTGAGCCTTTCCTGGGACAGCAGTATTAGATTCCGATGCACCATTGCAGGTTTACTGTATCCCTTGGACCTTCAAATCAACGATGAAACACAGAAATTGCATCGTTATTGAATACAAAATGCAAAATGTCGACCTATTTACAAGAGGAGTAACTCTTCTAATAGTTCGTGCTTTGAGCCTTTCCTGGGACAGCAGTGTTAGATTCCGATCACCATTGCAGGTTTACTGTATCCCTTGGGCCTTCAAATCAACGATGAAACACAGAAATTGCATCATTATTGAATACAAAATGCAAAATGTCGACTTATTTACAAGAGGAGTAACTCTTCTAATAGTTCGTGATTTGAGCCTTTCCTGGGACAGCAGTATTAGATTCCGATGCACCATTGCAGGTTTACTGTATCCCTTGGACCTTCAAATCAACGATGAAAAACGGAAATTGCATCGATATTGAATACAAAACGCAAAGTGTCGTCTTATTTATAAGAGGAGTATTTCTTCTAATAGTTCGTGTTTTGAGCCTTTCCTGGGACAGCAGCTATAGATTCCGATGCACCATTGCTGGTTTACTGTATCCCTTGGACCTTCAAATCAACGATGAAACACAGAAATTGCATCGATATTGAATACAAAAGGCAAAATCTCGACTTACTTACAAGAGGAGTAACTCTTCTAATAGTTCGTGCTTTGAGCCTTTCCTGGGACAGCAGTATTAGATTCCGATGCACCATTGCAGGTTTACTGTATCCCTTAGACCTTCAAATCAACGATGAAACACAGAAATTACATCGATATTGAATACAAAAGGCAAAATGTCGACTTATTTACAAGAGGAGTAACTCTTCTAATAGTTCGTGCTTTTAGCCTTTCCTGGGACATCAGTATTAGATTCCGATGCACCATTGCAGGTTTACTGTATCCCTTGGACCTTCAAATCAACGATGAAACAAAGAAATTGCATCTATATTGAATACAAAAGGCAAAATGTCGACTTATTTACAAGAGGAGTAACACTTCTAATAGTTCGTGATTTGAGCCTTTCCTGGGACAGCAGTATTAGATTCCGAAACACCATTGCAGGTTTACTGTATCCCTTGGACCTTCAAATCAACGATGAAACACAGAAATTGCATCGATATTGAATAGAAAAGGCAAAACGTCGACTAATTTATAAGAGGAGTAACTCTTCTAATAGTTCGTGCTATTAGCCTTTCCTGGGACAGTAGTATTACATTCCGATGCACCATTGCAGGTTTACTGTATCCCTTAAACCTTCAAATCAACGATGCAACACAGAAATTACATCGATATTGAATACAAACGGCAAAATGTCGACTTATTTATAACACAAGTAACTCTTCTAACAGTTCCTGCTTTGAGCCTTTCCTGGGACAGCAGTATTACATTCCGATGCACCATTCCAGGTTTACTGTATCCCTTGGACCTTCAAATCAACGATGAAACACAGAAATTGCATCGATATTGAATACAAAAGGCAAAATGTCGACTTATTTACAAGAGGAGTAACTCTTCTAATAGTTCGTGTTTTGAGCCTTTCCTGGGACAGCAGTATTAGATTCCGAAACACCATTGCAGGTTTACTGTACCCCTTGGACCTTCAAATCAACGATGAAACACAGAAATTGCATCGATATTGAATACAGAAAGCAAAATGTCGACTTATTTATAAGAGGAGTAATTCTTCTAATAGTTCGTGCTTTGAGCCTTTCCTCTGACAGCAGTATTAGATTCCGATGCACCATTGCAGGTTTACTGTATCCCTTGGACCTTCAAAATAAACTATGAACTACTGAAATTGCATCGTTATTGAATACAAAAGGCAAAATGTCGACTTATTTACAAGAGGAGTCTCTGTTCTAATAGTTCGTGCTTTGAGCCTGTCCTGGGACATCAGTATTAGATTCCGATGCAACATTGCAGGTGTACTGTTTCCCTTGGACCTTCAAATCAACAATGAAACACAGAAATTGCATCGATATGGAATACAAAAGGCAAAGTATCGACTTATTTATAAAAGGAGATACTCTTCTAATAGTTCGTGCTTTTAGCCTTTCCTGGGACAGCAGTATAAGATCCCGATGCACCATTGCAGGTTTACTGTATCCCTTGGACCTTCAAATCAACGATGAAACACAGAAATTGCATCGATATTGAATACAAAAGACAAAATGTCTACTTATTTACAAGAGGAGTAACTCTTCTAATAGTTCGTGCTTTGAGCTTTTCCTGGGACAGCAGTATTAGATTCCGATGCACCATTGCAGGTTTACTGTATCCCTTGGACCTTCAAATCAACGATGAAACACAGAAATTGCATCGATATTGAATACAAAAGCCAAAATATCGGCATATTTATAACACAAGTAACTCTTCTAACAGTTCCTGCTTTGAGCCTTTCCTGGGACAGCAGTATTAGATTCCGATGCACCATTGCAGGTTTACTGTATCCCTTGGACCTTCAAATCAACAATGAAACACAGAAATTGCATCGATATTGAATACAAAAGGCAAGATGAGGACTTATTTATAAGAGGAGTAACTCTTCTAATAGTTCGTGCTTTGAGCCTTTCCTGGGACAGCAGTAAAAGATTCCGATGCACCATTGCAGGTTTACTGTATCCCTTGGACCTTCAAATCAACGATGAAACACAGAAATTGCATCGATATTGAATACAAAGGCAAAATGTCGACTTATTTACAAGTGGAGAAACTCTTCTAATAGTTCATACTTTGAGCCTTTCCTGGGACAGCAGTATTAGATTCCGATGCACCATTGCAGGTTTACTGTATCCCTTGGACCTTCAAATCAACGATGAAACACAGAAATTGCATCGATATTGAATACAAAAGCAAAATGTCGACTTATTTACAAGAGGAGTAACTCTTCTAATAGTTCGTGCTTTGAGCCTTTCCTGGGACAGCAGTATTAGATTCCGAAACACCATTGCAGGTTTACTGTATCCCTTGGACCTTCAAATCAACGATGAAACACAGAAATTGCATCGATATTGAATACAAAGGCAAAATGTCGACTTATTTACAAGTGGAGAAACTCTTCTAATAGTTCATACTTTGAGCCTTTCCTGGGACAGCAGTATTAGATTCCGATGCACCATTGCAGGTTTACTGTATCCCTTGGACCTTCAAATCAACGATGAAACACAGAAATTGCATCGTTATTGAATACAAAATGCAAAATGTCGACCTATTTACAAGAGGAGTAACTCTTCTAATAGTTCGTGCTTTGAGCCTTTCCTGGGACAGCAGTGTTAGATTCCGATCACCATTGCAGGTTTACTGTATCCCTTGGGCCTTCAAATCAACGATGAAACACAGAAATTGCATCATTATTAAATACAAAATGCAAAATGTCGACTTATTTACAAGAGGAGTAACTCTTCTAATAGTTCGTGATTTGAGCCTTTCCTGGGACAGCAGTATTAGATTCCGATGCACCATTGCAGGTTTACTGTATCCCTTGGACCTTCAAATCAACGATGAAAAACGGAAATTGCATCGATATTGAATACAAAAAGCAAAGTGTCGTCTTATTTATAAGAGGAGTAATTCTTCTAATAGTTCGTGTTTTGAGCCTTTCCTGGGACAGCAGTTATAGATTCCGATGCACCATTGCTGGTTTACTGTATCCCTTGGACCTTCAAAATAAACTATGAACTACTGAAATTGCATCGTTATTGAATACAAAAGGCAAAATGTCGACTTATTTACAAGAGGAGTCTCTGTTCTAATAGTTCGTGCTTTGAGCCTGTCCTGGGACATCAGTATTAGATTCCGATGCAACATTGCAGGTGTACTGTTTCCCTTGGACCTTCAAATCAACAATGAAACACAGAAATTGCATCGATATGGAATACAAAAGGCAAAGTATCGACTTATTTATAAAAGGAGAAACTCTTCTAATAGTTCGTGCTTTTAGCCTTTCCTGGGACAGCAGTATAAGATCCCGATGCACCATTGCAGGTTTACTGTATCCCTTGGACCTTCAAATCAACGATGAAACACAGAAATTGCATCGATATTGAATACAAAAGACAAAATGTCTACTTATTTACAAGAGGAGTAACTCTTCTAATAGTTCGTGCTTTGAGCTTTTCCTGGGACAGCAGTATTAGATTCCGATGCACCATTGCAGGTTTACTGTATCCCTTGGACCTTCAAATCAACGATGAAACACAGAAATTGCATCGATATTGAATACAAAAGCCAAAATATCGGCATATTTATAACACAAGTAACTCTTCTAACAGTTCCTGCTTTGAGCCTTTCCTGGGACAGCAGTATTAGATTCCGATGCACCATTGCAGGTTTACTGTATCCCTTGGACCTTCAAATCAACAATGAAACACAGAAATTGCATCGATATTGAATACAAAAGGCAAGATGACGACTTATTTATAAGAGGAGTAACTCTTCTAATAGTTCGTGCTTTGAGCCTTTCCTGGGACAGCAGTATTAGATTCCGATGCACCATTGCAGGTTTACTGTATCCCTTGGACCTTCAAATCAACGATGAAACACAGAAATTGCATCGATATTGAATACAAAGGCAAAATGTCGACTTATTTACAAGTGGAGAAACTCTTCTAATAGTTCATACTTTGAGCCTTTCCTGGGACAGCAGTATTAGATTCCGATGCACCATTGCAGGTTTACTGTATCCCTTGGACCTTCAAATCAACGATGAAACACAGAAATTGCATCGATATTGAATACAAAAGCAAAATGTCGACTTATTTACAAGAGGAGTAACTCTTCTAATAGTTCGTGCTTTGAGCCTTTCCTGGGACAGCAGTATTAGATTCCGAAACACCATTGCAGGTTTACTGTATCCCTTGGAACTTCAAATCAACGATGAAACACAGAAATTGCATCGATATTGAATACAAAGGCAAAATGTCGACTTATTTACAAGTGGAGAAACTCTTCTAATAGTTCATACTTTGAGCCTTTCCTGGGACAGCAGTATTAGATTCCAATGCACCATTGCAGGTTTACTGTATCCCTTGGACCTTCAAATCAACGATGAAACACAGAAATTGCATCGTTATTGAATACAAAATGCAAAATGTCGACCTATTTACAAGAGGAGTAACTCTTCTAATAGTTCGTGCTTTGAGCCTTTCCTGGGACAGCAGTGTTAGATTCCGATCACCATTGCAGGTTTACTGTATCCCTTGGGCCTTCAAATCAACGATGAAACACAGAAATTGCATCATTATTGAATACAAAATGCAAAATGTCGACTTATTTACAAGAGGAGTAACTCTTCTAATAGTTCGTGATTTGAGCCTTTCCTGGGACAGCAGTATTAGATTCCGATGCACCATTGCAGGTTTACTGTATCCCTTGGACCTTCAAATCAACGATGAAAAACGGAAATTGCATCGATATTTAATACAAAAAGCAAAGTGTCGTCTTATTTATAAGAGGAGTAATTCTTCTAATAGTTCGTGTTTTGAGCCTTTCCTGGGACAGCAGTTATAGATTCCGATGCACCATTGCTGGTTTACTGTATCCCTTGGACCTTCAAATCAACGATGAAACACAGAAATTGCATCGATATTGAATACAAAAGGCAAAATCTCGACTTACTTACAAGAGGAGTAACTCTTCTAATAGTTCGTGCTTTGAGCCTTTCCTGGGACAGCAGTATTAGATTCCGATGCACCATTGCAGGTTTACTGTATCCCTTGGACCTTCAAATCAACGATGAAACACAGAAATTGCATCTATATTGAATACAAAAGGCAAAATGTCGACTTATTTACAAGAGGAGTAACACTTCTAATAGTTCGTGATTTGAGCCTTTCCTGGGACAGCAGTATTAGATTCCGAAACACCATTGCAGGTTTACTGTATCCCTTGGACCTTCAAATCAACGATGAAACACAGAAATTGCATCGATATTGAATAGAAAAGGCAAAACGTCGACTAATTTATAAGAGGAGTAACTCTTCTAATAGTTCGTGCTATTAGCCTTTCCTGGGACAGGAGTATTACATTCCGATGCACCATTGCAGGTTTACTGTATCCCTTAAACCTTCAAATCAACGATGCAACACAGAAATTACATCGATATTGAATACAAACGGCAAAATGTCGACTTATTTATAACACAAGTAACTCTTCTAACAGTTCCTGCTTTGAGCCTTTCCTGGGACAGCAGTATTACATTCCGATGCACCATTCCAGGTTTACTGTATCCCTTGGACCTTCAAATCAACGATGAAACACAGAAATTGCATCGATATTGAATACAAAAGGCAAAATGTCGACTTTTTTACAAGAGGAGTAACTCTTCTAATAGTTCGTGTTTTGAGCCTTTCCTGGGACAGCAGTATTAGATTCCGAAACACCATTGCAGGTTTACTGTACCCCTTGGACCTTCAAATCAACGATGAAACACAGAAATTGCATCGATATTGAATACAGAAGGCAAAATGTCGACTTATTTATAAGAGGAGTAATTCTTCTAATAGTTCGTGCTTTGAGCCTTTCCTGGGACAGCAGTATTAGATTCCGATGCACCATTGCAGGTTTACTGTATCCCTTGGACCTTCAAAATAAACTATGAACTACTGAAATTGCATCGTTATTGAATACAAAAGGCAAAATGTCGACTTATTTACAAGAGGAGTCTCTGTTCTAATAGTTCGTGCTTTGAGCCTGTCCTGGGACATCAGTATTAGATTCCGATGCAACATTGCAGGTGTACTGTTTCCCTTGGACCTTCAAATCAACAATGAAACACAGAAATTGCATCGATATGGAATACAAAAGGCAAAGTATCGACTTATTTATAAAAGGAGAAACTCTTCTAATAGTTCGTGCTTTTAGCCTTTCCTGGGACAGCAGTATAAGATCCCGATGCACCATTGCAGGTTTACTGTATCCCTTGGACCTTCAAATCAACGATGAAACACAGAAATTGCATCGATATTGAATACAAAAGACAAAATGTCTACTTATTTACAAGAGGAGTAACTCTTCTAATAGTTCGTGCTTTGAGCTTTTCCTGGGACAGCAGTATTAGATTCCGATGCACCATTGCAGGTTTACTGTATCCCTTGGACCTTCAAATCAACGATGAAACACAGAAATTGCATCGATATTGAATACAAAAGCCAAAATATCGGCATATTTATAACACAAGTAACTCTTCTAACAGTTCCTGCTTTGAGCCTTTCCTGGGACAGCAGTATTAGATTCCGATGCACCATAGCAGGTTTACTGCATCCCTTGGACCTTCAAATAAACGATGAAACACTGAAATTGCATCGATATTGAATACAAAAGGCAAAATGTCGACTTATTTACAAGAGGAGTAACTCTTCTAATTGTTCGTGCTTTTAGCGTTTCCTGGGACAGCAGTATTAGATTCCGATGCACCATTGCAGGTTTACTGTATCCCTTGGTCCTTCAAATCAACGATGAAACACAGAAATTGCATCGATATTGAATACAAAAGGCAAAATGTCGACTTAATTTTAAGAGGAGTAACTCTTCTAATAGTTCGTGATTTGAGCCTTTCCTGGGACAGCAGTATTAGATTCCGATGCACCATTGCAGGTTTACTGTATCCCTTGGACCTTCAAATCAACGATGTAACACAGAAATTGCATCGATATTGAATACAAAAGGAAAAATGTCGACTTATTTACAAGAGGAGACACTCTTCTAATAGTTCATGCTTTGAGCCTTTCCTGGGACAGCAGTATTAGATTCCGATGCACCATTGCAGGTTTACTGTATCCCTTGGACCTTCAATTCAACGATGAAACACAGAAATTGCATCGATATTGAATACAAAAGGCAAAATGTCGACTTATTTACAAGAGGACTAACTCTTCTAATAGTTCGTGCTTTGAGCCTTTCCTGGGACAGCAGTATTAGATTCTGATGCACCATTGCAGGTTTTCTATATCCCTTGTGCCTTCAAATCAACGATGAAACACAGAAAGTGCATCGATATTGAATACAAATGTCAAAATGTCGACTTATTTATAAGAGGAGTAACTCTTCTAATAGTTCGTGATTTGAGCCTTTCCTGGGACAGCAGTATTAGATTCCGATGCACCATTGCAGGTTTACTGTATCCCTTGGACCTTCAAATCAACGATGAAACACAGAAATTGCATCGATATTGAATACAAAAGGCAAAATGTCGACTTATTTACAAGAGGAGAAACTCTTCTAGTAGTTCATGCTTTGAGCCTTTCCTGGGACAGCAGTATTAGATTCCAATGCACCATTGCAGGTTTACTGTACCCCTTGGACCTTCAAATCAACGATGAATCACAGAAATTGCATCGATATTGAATACAAAAGGCAAAATGTCGACTTATTTACAAGAGGAGTAACTCTTCTAATAGTTCGTGTTTTGAGCCTTTCCTGGGACAGCAGTATTAGATTCCGATGCACAATTGCAGGTTAACTGTATCCCTTGGACCTTTAAATCAACGATGAAACACGGAAATTGCATCGATATTGAATACAAAATGCAAAGTGTCGTCTTATTTATAAGAGGAGTAACTCTTCTAAGAGTTCGTGCTTTGAGCCTTTCCTGGGACAGCAGTAATAGATTCCGATGCACCATTGCAGGTTTACTGTATCCCTTGGACCTTCAAATCAACGATGAAAAACAGAAACTGCATCGATATTGAATACAAAAAGCAAAGTGTCGTCTTATTTATAAAAGGAGTAACTCTTCTAATAGTTCGTGCTTTGAGCCTTTCCTGGGACAGCAGTTATAGATTCCGATGCACCATTGCTGGTTTACTGTATCCCTTGGACCTTCAAATCAACGATGAAACACAGAAATTGCATCGATATTGAATACAAAAGGCAAAATCTCGACTTACTTACAAGAGGAGTAACTCTTCTAATAGTTCGTGCTTTGAGCCTTTCCTGGGACAGCAGTATTAGATTCCGATGCACCATTGCAGGTTTACTGTATCCCTTAGACCTTCAAATCAACGATGAAACACAGAAATTGCATCGACATTGAATACAAAAGGCAAAATGTCGACTTATTTACAAGAGGAGTAACTCTTCTAATAGTTCGTGCTTTTAGCCTTTCCTGGGACATCAGTATTAGATTTCGATGCACCATTGCAGGTTTACTGTATCCCTTGGACCTTCAAATCAACGATGAAACACAGAAATTGCATCGATATTGAATACAAAAGGCAAAATGTCGACTTATTTACAAGAGGAGTAACTCTTCTAATAGTTCGTGTTTTGAGCCTTTCCTGGGACAGCAGTATTAGATTCCGAAACACCATTGCAGGTTTACTGTATCCCTTGGACCTTCAAATCAACGATGAAACACAGAAATTGCATCGATATTGAATACAGAAGGCAAAATGTCGACTTATTTATGAGAGGAGTAACTCTTCTAATAGTTCGTGCTATTAGCCTTTCCTGGGACAGTAGTATTACATTCCGATGCACCATTGCAGGTTTACTGTATCCCTTAAACCTTCAAATCAACGATGCAACACAGAAATTGCATCGATATTGAATACAAACGGCAAAATGTCGACTTATTTATAACACAAGTAACTCTTCTAAAAGTTCCTGCTTTGAGCCTTTCCTGGGACAGCAGTATTACATTCCGATGCACCATTCCAGGTTTACTGTATCCCTTGGACCTTCAAATCAACGATGAAACACAGAAATTGCATCGATATTGAATACAAAAGGCAAAATGTCGACTTATTTACAAGAGGAGTAACTCTTCTAATAGTTCGTGTTTTGAGCCTTTCCTGGGACAGCAGTATTAGATTCCGAAACACCATTGCAGGTTTACTGTATCCCTTGGACCTTCAAATCAACGATGAAACACAGAAATTGCATCGATATTGAATACAGAAGGCAAAATGTCGACTTATTTATAAGAGGAGTAATTCTTCTAATAGTTCGTGCTTTGAGCCTTTCCTGGGACAGCAGTATTAGATTCCGATGCACCATTGCAGGTTTACTGTATCCCTTGGACCTTCAAAATAAACTATGAACTACTGAAATTACATCGATATTGAATACAAAAGGCAAAATGTCGACTTATTTACAAGAGGAGTCTCTGTTCTAATAGTTCGTGCTTTGAGCCTTTCCTGGGACATCAGTATTAGATTCCGATGCAACATTGCAGGTTTACTGTTTCCCTTGGACCTTCAAATCAACAATGAAACACAGAAATTGCATCGATATTGAATACAAAAGGCAAAGAATCGACTTATTTATAAAAGGAGAAACTCTTCTAATAATTCGTGCTTTTAGCCTTTCCTGGGACAGCAGTATAAGATCCCGATGCACCATTGCAGGTTTACTGTATCCCTTGGACCTTCAAATCAACGATGAAACACAGAAATTGCATCGATATTGAATACAAAAGACAAAATGTCTACTTATTTACAAGAGGAGTAACTCTTCTAATAGTTCGTGCTTTGAGCCTTTCCTGGGACAGCAGTATTAGATTCCGATGCACCATTGCAGGTTTACTGTATCCCTTGGACCTTCAAATCAACGATGAAACACAGAAATTGCATCGATATTGAATACAAAAGCCAAAATATCGGCATATTTATAACACAAGTAACTCTTCTAACAGTTCCTGCTTTGAGCCTTTCCTGGGACAGCAGTATTAGATTCCGATGCACCATAGCAGGTTTACTGCATCCCTTGGACCTTCAAATAAACGATGAAACACTGAAATTGCATCGATATTGAATACAAAAGGCAAAATGTCGACTTATTCACAAGAGGAGTAACTCTTCTAATTGTTCGTGCTTTTAGCGTTTCCTGGGACAGCAGTATTAGATTCCGATGCACCATTGCAGGTTTACTGTATCCCTTGTTCCTTCAAATCAACGATGAAACACAGAAATTGCATCGATATTGAATACAAAAGGCAAAATGTCGACTTAATTTTAAGAGGAGTAACTCTTCTAATAGTTCGTGATTTGAGCCTTTCCTGGGACAGCAGTATTAGATTCCGATGCACCATTGCAGGTTTACTGTATCCCTTGGACCTTCAAATCAACGATGTAACACAGAAATTGCATCGATATTGAATACAAAAGGAAAAATGTCGACTTATTTACAAGAGGAGACACTCTTCTAATAGTTCATGCTTTGAGCCTTTCCTGGGACAGCAGTATTGGATTCCGATGCACCATTGCAGGTTTACTGTATCCCTTGGACCTTCAATTCAACGATGAAACACAGAAATTGCATCGATATTGAATACAAAAGGCAAAATGTCGACTTATTTACAAGAGGACTAACTCTTCTAATAGTTCGTGCTTTGAGCCTTTCCTGGGACAGCAGTATTAGATTCTGATGCACCATTGCAGGTTTTCTATATCCCTTGTGCCTTCAAATCAACGATGAAACACAGAAATTGCATCGATCTTGAATACAAAGGGCAAAATGTCGACTTATTTATAAGAGGAGTAACTCTTCTAATAGTTCGTGATTTGAGCCTTTCCTGGGACAGCAGTATTAGATTCCGATGCACCATTGCAGGTTTAATGTATCCCTTGTACCTTCAAAACAACTATGAAATACTGAAATTGCATCGATATTGTATACAAAAGGCAAAATGTCGACTTATTTACAAGAGGAGTAACTCTTATAATGGTTCGTGCTTTTAGCCTTTCCTGGGACAGTAATATTAGATTCCGATGCACCATTGCAGGTTTACTGTATCCCTTGGACCTTCAAATCAACGATGAAACACTGAAATTGCATCGATATTGAATACAAAAGGCAAAATGTCGACTTATTTACAAGAGGAGTAACTCTTCTAATAGTTCGTGCTTTTAGCGTTTCCTGGGACAGCAGTATTAGATTCCGATGCACCATTGCAGGTTTACTGTATCCCTTGGACCTTCAAATCAACGATGAAACACAGAAATTGCATCGATATTGAATACAAAAGGCAAAATGTCGACTTATTTACAAGAGGAGAAACTCTTCTAGTAGTTCATGGTTTGAGCCTTTCCTGGGACAGCAGTATTAGATTCCAATGCACCATTGCAGGTTTACTGTATCCCTTGGACCTTCAAATCAACGATGAATCACAGAAATTGCATCGATATTGAATACAAAAGGCAAAATGTCGACTTATTTACAAGAGGAGTAACTCTTCTAATAGTTCGTGTTTTGAGCCTTTCCTGGGACAGCAGTATTAGATTCCGATGCACAATTGCAGGTTTACTGTATCCCTTGGACCTTTAAATCAACGATGAAACACGGAAATTGCATCGATATTGAATACAAAATGCAAAGTATCGTCTTATTTATAAGAGGAGTAACTCTTCTAAGAGTTCGTGCTTTGAGCCTTTCCTGGGACAGCAGTTATAGACTCCTGTGCCCCATTGCAGGTTTACTGTATCCCTTGGACCTTCAAATCAACGATGAAACACAGAAATTGCATCGATATTGAATACAAAACGCAAAATGTCGACTTATTTACAAGAGGACTAACTCTTCAAATAGTTCGTGTTTTAGCGTTTCCTGGGACATCAGTATTAGATTCCGATGCACGATTGCAGGTTTACTGTATCCCTTGGACCTTCAAATCAACGATGAAACACAGAAATTGCATCGATATTGAATACAAAAGAAAAAATGTCGACTTATTTACAAGAGGAGTAACTTTTCTAATAGTTCGTGATTTGAGCCTTTCCCGGGACAGCAGTATTAGATTCCGATGCACCATTGCAGGTTTACTGTATCGCTTGGACCTTCAAATCAACGATGAAACACAGAAATTGCATCGATATTGACTACAAAAGGCAAAATGTCGACTTATTTACAAGAGGAGTAACTCTTCTAATAGTTCGTGCTTTTAGCCTTTCCTGGGACATCAGTATTAGATTCCGATGCACCATTGCAGGTTTACTGTATCCCTTGGACTTTCAAATCAACGATGAAACACAGAAATTGCATCGATATTGAATACAAAAGGCAAAATGTCGACTTATTTACAAGAGGAGTAACTCTTCTAATAGTTCGTGTTTTGAGCCTTTCCTGGGACAGCAGTATTAGATTCCGAAACACCATTGCAGGTTTACTGTATCCCTTGGACCTTCAAATCAACGATGAAGCACAGAAATTGCATCGATATTGAATACAGAAGGCAAAATGTCGACTTATTTATAAGAGGAGTAATTCTTCTAATAGTTCGTGCTTTGAGCCTTTCCTGGGACAGCAGTATTAGATTCCGATGCACCATTGCAGGTTTACTGTATCCCTTGGACCTTCAAAACAACTATGAACTACTGAAATCGCATCGATATTGAATACAAAAGGCAAGATGTCGATATATTTACAAGAGGAGTCACTGTTCTAATAGTTCGTGCTTTGATCCTTTCCTGGGACATCAGTATTAGATTCCGATGCAACATTGAAGGTTTACTGTTTCCCTTGGAACTTCAAATCAACAATGAAACACAGATATTGCATCGATATTGAATACAAAAGGCTAAGTATCGACTTATTTATAAGAGGAGTAACTCTTCTAATAGTTTGTGATTTGAGCCTTTCCTGGGACAGCAGTATTAGATTCCGATGCACCATTGCAGGTTTACTGTATCCCTTGGACCTTCAAAGCAACGATGAAACACAGAAATTGCATCGATATTGAATACAAAAGGAAAAATGACGACTTACTTACAAGAGGAGAAACTCTTCTAATAGTTCATGCTTTGAGCCTTTCCTGGGACAGCAGTATTAGATTCCGATGCACCATTGCAGGTTTACTGTATCCCTTGGACCTTCAAATCAACGATGAAACACAGAAATTGCATCGATATTGAATACAAAAGGAGAAACGTCGACTTATTAACAATAGGACTAACTCTTCTAATAGTTCGTGTTTTGAGCCTTTCCTGGGACAGCAGTATTAGAATCCGATGCACCATTGCAGGTTTACTGTATCCCTTGGTCCTTCAAATCAACGATGAAACACAGAAATTGCATCGATCTTAAATACAAAACGCAAAATGTCGACTTATTTACAAGAGGACTAACTCTTCAAATAGTTCGTGTTTTAGCGTTTCCTGGGACATCAGTATTAGATTCCGATGCACGATTGCAGGTTTACTGTATCCCTTGGACCTTCAAATCAACGATGAAACACAGAAATTGCATCGATATTGAATACAAAAGAAAAAATGTCGACTTATTTACAAGAGGAGTAACTTTTCTAATAGTTCGTGATTTGAGCCTTTCCCGGGACAGCAGTATTAGATTCCGATGCACCATTGCAGGTTTACTGTATCGCTTGGACCTTCAAATCAACGATGAAACACAGAAATTGCATCGATATTGACTACAAAAGGCAAAATGTCGACTTATTTACAAGAGGAGTAACTCTTCTAATAGTTCGTGCTTTTAGCCTTTCCTGGGACATCAGTATTAGATTCCGATGCACCATTGCAGGTTTACTGTATCCCTTGGACTTTCAAATCAACGATGAAACACAGAAATTGCATCGATATTGAATACAAAAGGCAAAATGTCGACTTATTTACAAGAGGAGTAACTCTTCTAATAGTTCGTGTTTTGAGCCTTTCCTGGGACAGCAGTATTAGATTCCGAAACACCATTGCAGGTTTACTGTATCCCTTGGACCTTCAAATCAACGATGAAGCACAGAAATTGCATCGATATTGAATACAGAAGGCAAAATGTCGACTTATTTATAAGAGGAGTAATTCTTCTAATAGTTCGTGCTTTGAGCCTTTCCTGGGACAGCAGTATTAGATTCCGATGCACCATTGCAGGTTTACTGTATCCCTTGGACCTTCAAAACAACTATGAACTACTGAAATCGCATCGATATTGAATACAAAAGGCAAGATGTCGATATATTTACAAGAGGAGTCACTGTTCTAATAGTTCGTGCTTTGATCCTTTCCTGGGACATCAGTATTAGATTCCGATGCAACATTGAAGGTTTACTGTTTCCCTTGGAACTTCAAATCAACAATGAAACACAGATATTGCATCGATATTGAATACAAAAGGCTAAGTATCGACTTATTTATAAGAGGAGTAACTCTTCTAATAGTTTGTGATTTGAGCCTTTCCTGGGACAGCAGTATTAGATTCCGATGCACCATTGCAGGTTTACTGTATCCCTTGGACCTTCAAAGCAACGATGAAACACAGAAATTGCATCGATATTGAATACAAAAGGAAAAATGACGACTTACTTACAAGAGGAGAAACTCTTCTAATAGTTCATGCTTTGAGCCTTTCCTGGGACAGCAGTATTAGATTCCGATGCACCATTGCAGGTTTACTGTATCCCTTGGACCTTCAAATCAACGATGAAACACAGAAATTGCATCGATATTGAATACAAAAGGAGAAACGTCGACTTATTAACAATAGGACTAACTCTTCTAATAGTTCATGCTTTGAGCCTTTCCTGGGACAGCAGTATTAGATTCCGATGCACCATTGCAGGTTTACTGTATCCCTTGGACCTTCAAATCAACGATGAAACACAGAAATTGCATCGATATTGAATACAAAAGGAGAAACGTCGACTTATTAACAATAGGACTAACTCTTCTAATAGTTCATGCTTTGAGCCTTTCCTGGGACAGTAATATTAGATTCCGATGCACCATTGCAGGTTTACTGTATCCCTTGGACCTTAAAATCAACGATGAAACACTGAAATTGCATCGATATTGAATACAAAAGGCAAAATGTCGACTTATTTACAAGAGAAGTAACTCTTCTAATAGATCTTGCTTTTAGCGTTTACTGGGACAGCAGTATTAGATTCCGATGCACCATTGCAGGTTTACTGTATCCCTTGGACCTTCAAATCAACGATGAAACACAGAAATTGCATCGATATTGAATACAAAAGGCAAAATGTCGACTTATTTACAAGAGGACTAACTCTTCTAATAATTCGTGCTTTTAGCGTTTCCTGGGACATCAGTATTAGATTCCGATGCACCATTGCAGGTTTACTGTATCCCTTGGACCTTCAAATGAACGATGAAACACAGAAATTGCATCGATATTGAATACAAAAGAAAAAATGTCGACTTATTTACAAGAGGAGTAACTTTTCTAATAGTTCGTGCTTTGTGCCTTTCCCGGGACAGCAGCATTAGATTCCGATGCACCATTGCAGGTTTACTGTATCCCTTGGACCTTCAAATCAACGATGAAACACAGAAATTGCATCGATATTGAATACAAAAGGCAAAATGTCGACTTATTTACAAGAGGAGAAACTATTGTTATAGTTCATGCTTTGAGCCTTTCCTGGGACAGCAGTATTAGATTCCGATGCACCATTGCAGGTTTACTGTATCCCTTGGACCTTCAAATCAACGATGAAACACAGAAATTGCATCGATATTGAATACAAAAGGCAAAATGTCGACTTATTTACAAGAGCAGAAACTCTTCTAATTGTTCATGATTTGAGCCTTTCCTGGGACAGCAGTATTAGATTCCGATGCACCATGGCAGGTTTACTGTATCCCTTGGACCTACAAATCAACGATGAAACACAGAAATTGCATCGATATTGAATACAAAATGCAAAATGTCGACATATTTACAAGAGGAGTAACTCTTCTAATAGTTCGTGCTTTGAGCCCTTCCTGGGACAGCAGTATTAGATTCCGATGCACCATTGCAGGTTTACTGTATCCCTTGGACCTTCAAATCAACGATGAAACACAGAAATTGCATCGATATTGAATTCAAAAGGCAAAATGTCGACTTATTTACAAGAGGAGTAACTCTTCTAATAGTTCGTGCTTTGAGGCTTTCCTGGGACAGCAGTATTAGATTCCGATGAACCATTGCAGGTTTACTGTATCCCATGGACCTTCAAATCAACGAAGAAACACAGAAATTGCATCGATATTGAATACAAAGGGCAAAATGTCGTCTTATTTACAAGAGGAGTAACTCTTCTAATAGTTCGTGCTTTGAGCCTTTCCTGGGACAGCAGTATTAGATTCTGATGCACCATTGCAGGTTTACTATATCCCTTCTGCCTTCAAATCAACGAAGAAACACTGAAATTACATCGATCTTGAATACAAAAGGCAAAATGTCGACTTATTTATAAGAGGAGTAACTCTTCTAATAGTTCGTGCTTTGAGCCTTTCCTGGGACAGCAGTATAAGATTCCGATGCACCATTGCAGGTTTACTGTATCCCTTGTACCTTCAAAACAACTATGAATTTCTGAAATTGCATCGATATTGTATACAAAAGGCAAAATGTCGACTTATTTACAAGAGGAGTAACTCTTTTAATAGTTCATGCTTTGAGCCTTTCCTGGGACAGCAGTATTAGATTCCGATGCACCATTGCAGGTTTACTGTATCCCTTGGACCTTCAAATCAACGATGAAACACAGAAATTGCATCGATATTGAATACAAAAGGCAAAATGTCGACTTATATACAAGAGGAGTAACCCTTCTAGTACTTCGTGATTTGAGCTTTTCCTGGGACAGCAGTATTAGATTCCGAAACACCATTGCAGGTTTACTGTATCCCTTGGACCTTCAAATCAACGATGAAACACAGAAATTGCATCGATATTGAATTCAAAAGGCAAAATGTCGACTTATTTACAAGAGGAGTAACTCTTCTAATAGTTCGTGCTTTGAGGCTTTCCTGGGACAGCAGTATTAGATTCCGATGAACCATTGCAGGTTTACTGTATCCCATGGACCTTCAAATCAACGAAGAAACACAGAAATTGCATCGATATTGAATACAAAGGGCAAAATGTCGTCTTATTTACAAGAGGAGTAACTCTTCTAATAGTTCGTGCTTTTAGCCTTTCCTGGGCCAGTAGTATTAGATTCCGATGCACCATTGCAGGTTTACTGTATCCCTTGGACCTTCAAATCAACGATGAAACACTGAAATTGCATCGATATTGAATACAAAAGGCAAAATGTCGACTTATTTACAAGAGGAGTAACTCTTCTAATAGTTCATGCTTTGAGCCTTTCCTGGGACAGCAGTATTAGATTCCGATGCACCATTGCAGGTTTACTGTATCCCTAGGACCTTCAAATCAACGATGAAACACAGAAATTGCATCGATATTGAATACAAAAGGCAAAATGTCGACTTATTTACAAGAGGACTAACTCTTCTAATAGTTCGTGCTTTGAGCCTTTCCTGGGACAGCAGTATTAGATTCTGATGCACCATTGCAGGTTTACTATATCCCTTCTGCCTTCAAATCAACGAAGAAACACTGAAATTACATCGATCTTGAATACAAAAGGCAAAATGTCGACTTATTTATAAGAGGAGTAACTCTTCTAATAGTTCGTGCTTTGAGCCTTTCCTGGGACAGCAGTATAAGATTCCGATGCACCATTGCAGGTTTACTGTATCCCTTGTACCTTCAAAACAACTATGAATTACTGAAATTGCATCGAAATTGTATATAAAAGGCAAAATGTCGACTTATTTACAAGAGGAGTAACTCTTCTAATGGTTCGTGCTTTTAGCCTTTCCTGGGACAGTAATATTAGATTCCGATCCACCATTGCAGGTTTACTGTATCCCTTGGACCTTCAAATCAACGATGAAACACTGAAATTGCATCGATATTGAATACAAAAGGCAAAATGTCGACTTATAAACAAGAGGAGTAACTCTTCTAAGAGTTCGTGCTTTTAGCGTTTCCTGGGACAGCAGTATTAGATTCCGATGCACCATTGCAGGTTTACTGTATCCCTTGGACCTTCAAATCAACGATGAAACACAGAAAGTGCATCGATATTGAATACAAAAGTCAAAATGTCGACTTATTTTTAAGAGGAGTAACTCTTCTAATAGTTCGTGATTTGAGCCTTTCCTGGGACAGCAGTATTAGATTCCGATGCACCATTGCAGGTTTACTGTATCCCTTGGACCTTCAAATCAACGATGAAACACAGAAATTGCATCGATTTTGAATACAAAAAGCAAAATGTCGACTTATTTACAAGAGGAGAAACTCTTCTAGTAGTTCATGCTTTGAGCCTTTCCTGGGACAGCAGTATTAGATTCCGATGCACCATTGCAGGTTTACTGTATCCCTTGGACCTTCAAATCAACGATGAAACACAGAAATTGCATCGATATTGAATACAAAAGGCAAAATGACGACTTATTTACAAGAGGAGTAACTCTTCTAATAGTTCGTGCTTTGAGCCTTTCCTGGGACAGCAGTATTAGATTCCGATGCACAATTGCAGGTTTACTGTATCCCTTGGACCTTCAAATCAACGATGAAACACAGAAATTGCATCGATATTGAATACAAAATGCAAAGTGTCGTCTTATTTATAAGAGGAGTAACTCTTCTAATTGATCGTGCTTTGAGCCTTTCCTGGGACAGCAGTTATAGACTCCGATGCCCCATTGCAGGTTTACTGTATCCCTTGGACCTTCAAATCAACAATGAAACACAGAAATTGCATCGATAATGAATACAAAAGGCAAAATGTCGACTTATTTACAAGAGGACTAACTCTTCTAATAGTTCGTGCTTTTAGTGTTTCCTGGGACATCAGTATTAGATTCCGATGCACCATTGCAGGTTTACTGTATCCCTTGGACCTTCAAATCAACGATGAAACACAGAAATTGCATCGATATTGAATACAAAAGAAAAAATGTCGACTTATTTACAAGAGGAGTAACTTTTCTAGTAGTTCGTGCTTTGAGCCTTTCCCGGGACAGCAGTATTAGATTCCGATGCACCATTGCAGGTTTACTATATCACTTGGACCTTCAAATCAACGATGAAACACAGAAATTGCATCGATATTGACTACAAAAGGCAAAATGTCGACTTATTTACAAGAGGAGAAACTCTTCTAATTGTTCATGATTTGAGCCTTTCCTGGGACAGCAGTATTAGATTCCGATGCACCATTGCAGGTTTACTGTATCCCTTGGACCTACAAATCAACAATGAAACACAGAAATTGCATCGATATTGAATACAAAATGCAAAATGTCGACATATTTACAAGAGGAGTAACTCTTCTAATGGTTCGTGTTTGAGCCTTTCCTGGGACAGCAGTATTAGATTCCGATGCACCAATTCAGGTTTACTGTATCCCTTGGACCTTCAAATCAACGATGAAACACAGAAATTGCATCGATTTTGAGGACAAAAGGCAAAATGTCAACTTATTTACAAGGGGAGTAACTCTTCTAATAGTTCGTGGTTTGAGCCTTTCCTGGGACAGCAGTATTAGATTCCGATGTACCATTGCAGGTTTACTGTATCCCTTGGACCTTCAAATCAACGATGAAACACAGAAATTGCATCGATATTGAATACAAAACGCAAAGTGTCGTCTTATTTATAAGAGGAGTAACTCTTCGAATAGTTCGTGCTTTGAGCCTTTCCTGGGACAGCAGTTATATACTCCGATGCACCATTGCAGGTTTACTGTATCCCTTGGATCTTCAAATAAACGATGAAACACAGAAATTGCATCGATATTGAATACAAAATGCAAAATGTCGACTTATTTACAAGAGGAGTAACTCTTCTAATAGTTCGTGCTTTGAGCCTTTCCTGGGACAGCAGTATTAGATTCCGATGCACCATTGCAGGTTTACTGTATCCCGTGGACCTTCAAATCAACGATGAACCACAGAAATTGCATCGATATTGAGTACAAAAGGCAAAGTGTCGTCTTATTTATAAGAGGAGTAACTCTTCTAATAATCGTGCTTAGAGCCTTTCCTGGGACAGCAGTTATAGATTCCGATGCACCATTGCAGGTTTACTGTATCCCTTGGACCTTCAAATCAACGATGAAACACAGAAATTGCATCGATATTGAATACAAAAGCAAAATGACGACTTATTTACAAGAGGAGTAACTCTTCCAATAGTTCGTGTTTGAGCCTTTCCAGGGACAGCAGTATTAGATTCCGATGCACAATTGCAGGTTTACTGTATCCCTTGGACCTTCAAATCAACGATGAAACACAGAAATTGCATCGATATTGAATACAAAAGGCAAAATGTCGACTTATGTACAAGAGGAGTAACTCTTCTAATAATTCGTGTTTTGAGCCTTTCCTGGGACAGCAGTTATAGACTCCTATGCACCATTGCAGGTTTGCTGTATCCCTTGGACCTTCAAATCAACGATGAAACACAGAAATTGCATCGATATTGAACACAAAAGGCAAAATGTCGACTTATTTACAAGAGGACTAACTCTTCTAATATTTCGTGCTTTTAGCGTTTCCTGGGACATCAGTATTAAATTCCAATGCACCATTGCAAGTTTACTGTATCCCTTGGACCTTCAAATCAACGATGAAACACAGAAATTGCATCGATATTGAATACAAAAGGCAAAATGTCGACTTATTTACAAGAGTAGTAACTCTTCTAATAGTTCGTGCTTTGAGCCTTTCCTGGGACAGCAGTATTAGATTCCGATGCACCATTGCAGGTTTACTGTATCCCTTGGACCATCAAATCAACGATGAAACACCGAAATTGCATCGATATTGAATACAAAAGGCAAAATGTCGACTTATTTACAAGAGGAGTAACGATTCTAGTACTTCGTGCTTTGAGCCTTTCCTGGGACAGCAGTATTAGATTCCGATGCACCATTGCAGGTTTACTGTATCCCTTTGACCTTTAAATCAACGATGAAACACAGAAATTGCATCGATATTGAAAAAAACGCAAAGTGTCGTCTTATTTATAAGAGGAGTAACTCTTCTAATAGTTCGTGCTTTGAGCCTTTCCTGGGACAGCAGTTATAGACTCCGATGCACCATTGCAGGTTTACTGTATCCCTTGGACCTTTAAATCAACGATGAAACACAGAAATTGCATCGATATTGAATACAAAAGGCAAAATGTCGACTTATCTACAAGAGGAGTAAGTCTTCTAATAGTTCGTGCTTTGAGCCTTTCCTGGGACAGCAGTATTAGATTCCGATGCACCATTGCAGGTTTACTGTATCCCTTGGACCTTCAAATCAACGATGAAACACAGAAATTGCATCGATATTGAATACAAAAGGCAAAATGTCGACTTATTTACAAGAGGAGAAACTCATCTAATAGTTCATGTTTGAGCCTTTCCTGGGACAGCAGTATTATATTCCGATGCACCGTTGCAGGTTTACTGTATCCCTTGGACCTTCAAATCAACGATGAAACACAGAAATTGCATCGATATTGAATACAAAAGGCAAAATGTCGATTTATTTACAAGAGGAGTAACTCTTCTAATAGGTCGTGCTTTGAGCCTTTCCTGGGACAGCAGTATTAGATTACGATGCACCATTGCAGGTTTACTGTATCCCTTGGACCTTCAAATCAACGATGAAACACAGAAATTGCATCGATATTGAATACAAAACGCAAAGTGTCGTCTTATTTATAAGAGGAGTAACTCTTCTAATAGTTCGTGCTTTGAGCCTTTCCTGGGACAGCAGTTATAGACTCCGATGCACCATTGCAGGTTTACTGTATCCCTTCGACCTTCAAATCAACGATGAAACACAGAAATTGCATCGATATTGAATACAAAAGGCAAAATGTCGACTTATTTACAAGAGTAGTAACTCTTCTAATAGTTCGTGCTTTGAGCCTTTCCTGGGACAGCAGTATTAGATTCCGATGCACCATTCCAGGTTTACTGTATCCCTTGGACCTTCAAATCAACGATGAAACACCGAAATTGCATCGATATTGAATACAAAACGAAAAGTGTCGTCTTATTTATAAGAGGAGTAACTCTTCTAATAGTTCGTGATTTGAGCCTTTCCTGGGACACCAGTTATAGACTCCGATGCACCATTGCAGGTTTACTGTATCCCTTGGACCTTCAAATCAACGATGAAACACAGAAATTGCATCGATATTGAATACAAAAGGCAAAATGTCGACTTATTTACAAGAGGAGAAACTCTTCTTATAGTTCATGCTGTGAGCCTTTCCTGGGACAGCAGTATTAGATTCCGATGCACCATTGCAGGTTTACTGTATCCCTTGGACCTTTAAATCAACGATGAAACACAGAAATTGCATCGATATTGAATACAAAAGGCAAAATGTCGACTTATCTACAAGAGGAGTAACTCTTCTAATAGTTCGTGCTTTGAGCCTTTCCTGGGACAGCAGTATTAGATTCCGATGCACCATTGCAGGTTTACTGTATCCCTTGGACCTTCAAATCAACGATGAAACACTGAAATTGCATCGATATTGAATACAAAAGGCAAAATGTCGACTTATTTACAAGAGGAGTAACTCTTGTAATAGTTCGTGATTTGAGCCTTTCCTGGGACAGCAGTATTAGATTCCGATGCACCATTGCAGGATTACTGTATCCCTTGATCCTTCAAATCAACGATGAAACACAGAAATTGCATCGATATTGAATACAAAAGCAAAATGTCGACTTATTTACAAGAGGAGAAACTCTTCTAATAGATCATGGCTTGTGCCTTTCCTGGGACAGCAGTATTAGATTCCGTTGCACCATTGCAGGTTTACTGTATCCCTTGGACCTTCAAATCAACGATGAAACACAGAAATTGCATCGATATTGAATACAAAAGGCAAAATATCGACTTATTTACAAGAGGAGTAACTCTTCTAATAGTTCGTGCTTTGAGCCTTTCCTGGGACAGCAGTATTAGATTCCGATGCACCATTGCAGGTTTACTGTATCCCTTGGACCTTCAAACCAACGATGAAACACAGAAATTGCATCGATTATGAATACAAACCGCAAAGTGTCGTCTTATTTATAAGAGGAGTAACTCTTCTAATAGTTCGTGCTTTGAGGCTTTCCTGGGAAAGCAGTTATAGACTCCGATGCACCATTGCAGGTTTACTGTATCCCTTGGACCTTCAAATCAACGATGAAACACAGAAATTGCATCGATATTGAATACAAAAGGCAAAATGTCGACTTATTTACAAGGGGAAAAACTCTTCTAATAGTTCATGCTTTGAGCCTTTCCTGGGACAGCGGTATTACATTCCGATGCACCATTGCAGGTTTACTGTATCCCTTGGACCTTCAAATCAACGATGAAACACAGAAATTACATCGATATTGAATACAAAAGGCAAGATGTCGACTTATATACAAGAGGAGTAACCCTTCTAGTACTTCGTGCGTTGAGCCTTTCCTGGGACAGCAGTATTAGATTCCGAAACACCATTGCAGGTTTACTGTATCCCTTGGACCTTCAAATCAACGATGAAACACAGAAATTGCATCGATATTGAATACAAAAGGCAAAATGTCGACTTATTTACAAGAGGAGAAACTCTTCTAAGAGTTCATGCTTTGAGCCTTTCCTGGGACAGCAGTATTATATTCCGATGCACCGTTGCAGGTTTACTGTATCCCTTGGACCTTCAAATCAACGATGAAACACAGAAATTGCATCGATATTGAATACAAAAGGCAAAATGTCGACTTATTTACAAGAGGAGAAACTCTTCTAATAGTTCGTGCTTTGAGCCTTTCCTGGGACAGCAGTATTAGATTACGATGCACCATTGCAGGTTTACTGTATCCCTTGGACCTTCAAATCAACGATGAAACACAGAAATTGCATCGATATTGAATACAAAACGCAAAGTGTCGTCTTATTTATAAGAGGAGTAACTCTTCTAATAGTTCGTGCTTTGAGCCTTTCCTGGGACAGCAGTTATAGACTCCGATGCACCATTGCAGGTTTACTGTATCCCTTGGACCTTCAAATCAACGATGAAACACAGAAATTGCATCGATATTGAATACAAAAGGCAAAATGTCGACTTATTTACAAGAGGAGAAACTCTTCTAATAGGTCATGCTTTGAGCCTTTCCTGGGACAGCAGTATTAGATTCCAATGCACCATTGCAGGTTTACTGTATCCCTTGGACCTTCAAATCAACGATGAAACACAGAAATTGCATCGATATTGAATACATAGGCAAAATGTCGACTTATTTACAAGAGGAGTAACTCTTCTAATAGTTCGTGCTTTGAGCCTTTCCTGGGACAGCAGTATTAGATTCCGATGCACCATTGCAGGTTTACTGTATCCCTTGGACCTTCAAATCAACGATGAAACACAGAAATTGCATCGATATTGAATACAAAACGAAAAGTGTCGTCTTATTTATAAGAGGAGTAACTCTTCTAATAGTTCGTGCTTTGAGCCTTTCCTGGGACAGCAGTATTAGATTCCGATGCACCATTGCAGGTTTACTGTATCCCTTGGACCTTCAAATCGACGATGAAAGACAGAAATTGCATCGATATTGAATACAAAAGGCAAAATGTCGACTTATTTACAAGAGGAGAAACTCTTCTAATAGTTAATGTTTGAGCCTTTCCTGGGACAGCAGTATTAGATTCCGATGCACCATTGCAGGTTTACTGTATCCCTTGGACCTTCAAATCAACGATGAAACACAGAAATTGCATCGATATTGAATACAAAAGGCAAAATGTCGACTTATCTACAAGAGGAGTAACTCTTCTAATAGTTCGTGCTTTGAGCCTTTCCTGGGACAGCAGTATTAGATTCCGATGCACCATTGCAGGTTTACTGTATCCCTTGGACCTTCAAATCAACGATGAAACACAGAAATTGCATCGGTATTGAATACAAAACGCAAAGTGTCGTCTTGTTTATAAGAGGAGTAACTCTTCTAATTGTTCGTGCTTTTAGCCTTTCCTGGGACAGTAGTATTAGATTCCGATGCACCATTGCAGGTTTACTGTATCCCTTGGACCTTCAAATCAACGATGAAACACTGAGATTGCATCGATATTGAATACAAAAGGCAAAATGTCGACTTATTTACAAGAGGAGTAACTCTTGTAATAGTTCGTGTTTTAGCGTTTCCTGGGACAACAGTATTAGATTCCGATGCACCATTGCAGGTTTACTGTATCACTTGGACCTTCAAATCAACGATGAAACACAGAAATTGCATCGATATTGAATACAAAAGTCAAAATGTCGACTTATTTACAAGAGGAGAAACTTTTCTAATAGTTCATGCTGTGAGCCTTTCCTGGGACAGCAGTATTAGATTCCGATGCACCATTGCAGGTTTACTGTATCCCTTGGACCTTTAAATCAACGATGAAACACAGAAATTGCATCGATATTGAATACAAAAGGCAAAATGTCGACTTATCTACAAGAGGAGTAACTCTTCTAATAGTTCGTGCTTTGAGCCTTTCCTGGGACAGCAGTATTAGATTCCGATGCACCATTGCAGATTTACTGTATCCCTTGGACCTTCAAATCAACGATGAAACACTGAAATTGCATCGATATTGAATACATAAGGCAAAATGTCGACTTATTTACAAGAGGAGTAACTCTTGTAATAGTTCGTGCTTTTAGCGTTTCCTGGGACAGCAGTATTAGATTCCGATGCACCATTGCAGGTTTACTGTATCCCATGGACCTTCAAATCAACGATGAAACACAGAAATTGCATCGATATTGAATACAAAAGGCAAAATGTCGACTTATTTATAAGAGGAGTAACTCTTCTAATAGTTCGTGATTTGAGCCTTTCCTGGGACAGCAGTATTAGATTCCGATGCACCATTGCAGGATTACTGTATCCCTTGAACCTTCAAATCAACGATGAAACACAGAAATTGCATCGATATTGAATACAAAAGCAAAATGTCGACTTATTTACAAGAGGAGAAACTCTTCTAATAGATCATGGCTTGTGCCTTTCCTGGGACAGCAGTATTAGATTCCGATGCACCATTGCAGGTTTACTGTATCCCTTGGACCTTCAAATCAACGATGAAACACAGAAATTGCATCGATATTGAATACAAAAGGCAAAATATCGACTTATTTACAAGAGGAGTAACTCTTCTAATAGTGCGTGCTTTGAGCCTTTCCTGGGACAGCAGTATTAGATTCCGATGCACCATTGCAGGTTTACTGTATCCCTTGGACCTTCAAACCAACGATGAAACACAGAAATTGCATCGATTATGAATACAAACCGCAAAGTGTCGTCTTATTTATAAGAGGAGTAACTCTTCTAATAGTTCGTGCTTTGAGCCTTTCCTGGGAAAGCAGTTATAGAGTCCGATGCACCATTGCAGGTTTACTGTATCCCTTGGACCTTCAAATCAACGATGAAACACAGAAATTGCATCGATATTGAATACAAAAGGCAAAATGTCGACTTATTTACAAGGGGAAAAACTCTTCTAATAGTTCATGCTTTGAGCCTTTCCTGGGACAGCGGTATTAGATTCCGATGCACCATTGCAGGTTTACTGTATCCCTTGGACCTTCAAATCAACGATGAAACACTGACATTACATCGATATTGAATACAAAAGGCAAAATGTCGACTTATATACAAGAGGAGTAACCCTTCTAGTACTTCGTGCGTTGAGCCTTTCCTGGGACAGCAGTATTAGATTCCGAAACACCATTGCAGGTTTACTGTATCCCTTGGACCTTCAAATCAACGATGAAACACAGAAATTGCATCGATATTGAATACAAAAGGCAAAATGTCGACTTATTTACAAGAGGAGAAACTCTTCTAATAGTTCATGCTTTGAGCCTTTCCTGGGACAGCAGTATTATATTCCGATGCACCGTTGCAGGTGTACTGTATCCCTTGGACCTTCAAGTCAACGATGAAACACAGAAATTGCATCGATATTGAATACAAAAGCAAAATGTCGACTTATTTACAAGAGGAGAAACTCTTCTAATAGATCATGGCTTGTGCCTTTCCTGGGACAGCAGTATTAGATTCCGATGCACCATTGCAGGTTTACTGTATCCCTTGGACCTTCAAATCAACGATGAAACACAGAAATTGCATCGATATTGAATACAAAAGGCAAAATATCGACTTATTTACAAGAGGAGTAACTCTTCTAATAGTTCGTGCTTTGGGCCTTTCCTGGGACAGCAGTATAGATTCCGATGCACCATTGCAGGTTTACTGTATCCCTTGGACCTTCAAACCAACGATGAAACACAGAAATTGCATCGATTATGAATACAAACCGCAAAGTGTCGTCTTATTTATAAGAGGAGTAACTCTTCTAATAGTTCGTGCTTTGAGCCTTTCCTGGGAAAGCAGTTATAGACTCCGATGCACCATTGCAGGTTTACTGTATCCCTTGGACCTTCAAATCAACGATGAAACACAGAAATTGCATCGATATTGAATACAAAAGGCAAAATGTCGACTTATTTACAAGGGGAATAACTCTTCTAATAGTTCATGCTTTGAGCCTTTCCTGGGACAGCGGTATTAGATTCCGATCCACCATTGCAGGTTTACTGTATCCCTTGGACCTTCAAATCAACGATGAAACACAGAAATTACATCGATATTGAATACAAAAGGCAAGACGTCGACTTATATACAAGAGGAGTAACCCTTCTAGTACTTCGTGCGTTGAGCCTTTCCTGGGACAGCAGTATTAGATTCCGAAACACCATTGCAGGTTTACTGTATCCCTTGGACCTTCAAATCAACGATGAAACACAGAAATTGCATCGATATTGAATACAAAAGGCAAAATGACGACTTATTTACAAGAGGAGAAACTCTTCTAATAGTTCATGCTTTGAGCCTTTCCTGGGACAGCAGTATTATATTCCGATGCACCGTTGCAGGTTTACTGTATCCCTTGGACCTTCAAATCAACGATGAAACACAGAAATTGCATCGATATTGAATACAAAAGGCAAAATGTCGACTTATTTACAAGAGGAGTAACTCTTCTAATAGTTCGTGCTTTGAGCCTTTCCTGGGACAGCAGTATTAGATTACGATGCACCATTGCAGGTTTACTGTATCCCTTGGACCTTCAAATCAACGATGAAACACAGAAATTGCATCGATATTGAATACAAAACGCAAAGTGTCGTCTTATTTATAAGAGGAGTAACTCTTCTAATAGTTCGTGCTTTGAGCCTTTCCTGGGACAGCAGTTATAGACTCCGATGCACCATTGCAGGTTTACTGTATCCCTTGGACCTTCAAATCAACGATGAAACACAGAAATTGCATCGATATTGAATACAAAAGGCAAAATGTCGACTTATTTACAAGAGTAGTAACTCTTCTAATAGTTCGTGCTTTGAGCCTTTCCTGGGACAGCAGTATTAGATTCCGATGCACCATTGCAGGTTTACTGTATCCCTTGGACCTTCAAATCAACGATGAAACACCGAAATTGCATCGATATTGAATACAAAACGAAAAGTGTCGTCTTATTTATAAGAGGAGTAACTCTTCTAATAGTTCGTGATTTGAGCCTTTCCTGGGACACCAGTTATAGACTCCGGTGCACCATTGCAGGTTTACTGTATCCCTTGGACCTTCAAATCAACGATGAAACACAGAAATTGCATCGATATTGAATACAAAAGGCAAAATGTCGACTTATTTACAAGAGGAGAAACTCTTCTAATAGTTCATGCTGTGAGCCTTTCCTGGGACAGCAGTATTAGATTCCGATGCACCATTGCAGGTTTACTGTATCCCTTGGACCTTTAAATCAACGATGAAACACAGAAATTGCATCGATATTGAATACAAAAGGCAAAATGTCGACTTATCTACAAGAGGAGTAACTCTTCTAATAGTTCGTGCTTTGAGCCTTTCCTGGGACAGCAGTATTAGATTCCGATGCACCATTGCAGATTTACTGTATCCCTTGGACCTTCAAATCAACGATGAAACACTGAAATTGCATCGATATTGAATACATAAGGCAAAATGTCGACTTATTTACAAGAGGAGTAACTCTTCTAATAGTTCGTGCTTTGAGCCTTTCCTGGGACAGCAGTATTAGATTACGATGCACCATTGCAGGTTTACTGTATCCCTTGGACCTTCAAATCAACGATGAAACACAGAAATTGCATCGATATTGAATACAAAATGCAAAGTGTCGTCTTATTTATAAGAGGAGTAACTCTTCTAATAGTTCGTGCTTTGAGCCATTCCTGGGACAGCAGTTATAGACTCCGATGCACCATTGCAGGTTTACTGTATCCCTTGGACCTTCAAATCAACAATGAAACACAGAAATTGCATCGATATTGAATACAAAAGGCAAAATGTCGACTTATTTACAAGAGTAGTAACTCTTCTAATAGTTCGTGCTTTGAGCCTTTCCTGGGACAGCAGTATTAGATTCCGATGCACCATTGCAGGTTTACTGTATCCCTTGGACCTTCAAATCAACGATGAAACACCGAAATTGCATCGATATTGAATACAAAACGAAAAGTGTCGTCTTATTTATAAGAGGAGTAACTCTTCTAATAGTTCGTGATTTGAGCCTTTCCTGGGACAGCAGTATTAGATTCCGATGCACCATTGCAGGTTTACTGTATCCCTTGGACCTTCAAATCAACGATGAAACACAGAAATTGCATCGATATTGAATACAAAAGGCAAAATGTCGACTTATTTACAAGAGGAGAAACTCTTCTAATAGTTCATGCTGTGAGCCTTTCCTGGGACAGCAGTATTAGATTCCGATGCACCATTGCAGGTTTACTGTATCCCTTGGACCTTTAAATCAACGATGAAACACAGAAATTGCATCGATATTGAATACAAAAGGCAAAATGTCGACTTATCTACAAGAGGAGTAACTCTTCTAATAGTTCGTGCTTTGAGCCTTTCCTGGGACAGCAGTATTAGATTCCGATGCACCATTGCAGGTTTACTGTATCCCTTGGACCTTCAAATCAACGATGAAACACTGAAATTGCATCGATATTGAATACAAAAGGCAAAATGTCGACTTATTTACAAGAGGAGTAACTCTTGTAATAGTTCGTGATTTGAGCCTTTCCTGGGACAGCAGTATTAGATTCCGATGCACCATTGCAGGATTACTGTATCCCTTGAACCTTCAAATCAACGATGAAACACAGAAATTGCATCGATATTGAATACAAAAGCAAAATGTCGACTTATTTACAAGAGGAGAAACTCTTCTAATAGATCATGGCTTGTGCCTTTCCTGGGACAGCAGTATTAGATTCCGTTGCACCATTGCAGGTTTACTGTATCCCTTGGACCTTCAAATCAACGATGAAACACAGAAATTGCATCGATATTGAATACAAAAGGCAAAATATCGACTTATTTACAAGAGGAGTAACTCTTCTAATAGTTCGTGCTTTGAGCCTTTCCTGGGACAGCAGTATTAGATTCCGATGCACCATTGCAGGTTTACTGTATCCCTTGGACCTTCAAACCAACGATGAAACACAGAAATTGCATCGATTATGAATACAAACCGCAAAGTGTCGTCTTATTTATAAGAGGACTAACTCGTCTAATAGTTCGTGCTTTGAGCCTTTCCTGGGAAAGCAGTTATAGACTCCGATGCACCATTGCAGGTTTACTGTATCCCTTGGACCTTCAAATCAACGATGAAACACAGAAATTGCATCGATATTGAATACAAAAGGCAAAATGTCGACTTATTTACAAGGGGAAAAACTCTTCTAATAGTTCATGCTTTGAGCCTTTCCTGGGACAGCGGTATTAGATTCCGATGCACCATTGCAGGTTTACTGTATCCCTTGGACCTTCAAATCAACGATGAAACACAGAAATTACATCGATATTGAATACAAAAGGCAAGATGTCGACTTATATACAAGAGGAGTAACCCTTCTAGTACTTCGTGCGTTGAGCCTTTCCTGGGACAGCAGTATTAGATTCCGAAACACCATTGCAGGTTTACTGTATCCCTTGGACCTTCAAATCAACGATGAAACACAGAAATTGCATCGATATTGAATACAAAAGGCAAAATGTCGTCTTATTTACAAGAGGAGAAACTCTTCTAAGAGTTCATGCTTTGAGCCTTTCCTGGGACAGCAGTATTATATTCCGATGCACCGTTGCAGGTTTACTGTATCCCTTGGACCTTCAAATCAGCGATGATACACAGAAATTGCATCGATATTGAATACAAAAGGCAAAATGTCGACTTATTTACAAGAGGAGTAACTCTTCTAATAGTTCGTGCTTTGAGCCTTTCCTGGGACAGCAGTATTAGATTACGATGCACCATTGCAGGTTTACTGTATCCCTTGGACCTTCAAATCAACGATGAAACACAGAAATTGCATCGATATTGAATACAAAACGCAAAGTGTCGTCTTATTTATAAGAGGAGTAACTCTTCTAATAGTTCGTGCTTTGAGCCTTTCCTGGGACAGCAGTTATAGACTCCGATGCACCATTGCAGGTTTACTGTATCCCTTGGCCTTCAAATCAACGATGAAACACAGAAATTGCATCGATATTGAATACAAAAGGCAAAATGTCGACTTATTTACAAGAGGAGAAACTCTTCTAATAGGTCATGCTTTGAGCCTTTCCTGGGACAGCAGTATTAGATTCCAATGCACCATTGCAGGTTTACTGTATCCCTTGGACCTTCAAATCAACGATGAAACACAGAAATTGCATCGATATTGAATACAAAAGGCAAAATGTCGACTTATTTGCAAGAGGAGTAACTCTTCTAATAGTTCGTGCTTTGAGCCTTTCCTGGGACAGCAGTATTAGATTCCGATGCACCATTGCAGGTTTACTGTATCCCTTGGACCTTCAAATCAACGATGAAACACAGAAATTGCATCGATATTGAATACAAAACGAAAAGTGTCGTCTTATTTATAAGAGGAGTAACTCTTCTAATAGTTCGTGCTTTGAGCCTTTCCTGGGACAGCAGTATTAGATTCCGATGCACCATTGCAGGTTTACTGTATCCCTTGGACCTTCAAATCGACGATGAAACACAGAAATTGCATCGATATTGAATACAAAAGCCAAAATGTCGACTTATTTACAAGAGGAGAAACTCTTCTAATAGGTCATGCTTTGAGCCTTTCCTGGGACAGCAGTATTAGATTCCAATGCACCATTGCAGGTTTACTGTATCCCTTGGACCTTCAAATCAACGATGAAACACAGAAATTGCATCGATATTGAATACAAAAGGCAAAATGTCGATTTATTTACAAGAGGAGTAACTCTTCTAATAGTTCGTGCTTTGAGCCTTTCCTGGGACAGCAGTATTAGATTCCGATGCACCATTGCAGGTTTACTGTATCCCTTGGCCCTTCAAATCAACGATGAAACACAGAAATTGCATCGATATTGAATACAAAAGGCAAAATGTCGACTTATTTACAAGAGGAGTAACTCTTCTAATAGTTCGTGCTTTGAGCCTTTCCTGGGACAGCAGTATTAGATTCCGATGCACCATTGCAGGTTTACTGTATCCCTTGGACCTTCAAATCAACGATGAAACACAGAAATTGCATCGGTATTGAATACAAAACGCAAAGTGTCGTCTTGTTTATAAGAGGAGTAACTCTTCTAATTGTTCGTGCTTTTAGCCTTTCCTGGGACAGTAGTATTACATTCCGATGCACCATTGCAGGTTTACTGTATCCCTTGGACCTTCAAATCAACGATGAAACACTGAGATTGCATCGATATTGAATACAAAAGGCAAAATGTCGACTTATTTACAAGAGGAGTAACTCTTGTAATAGTTCGTGTTTTAGCGTTTCCTGGGACAACAGTATTAGATTCCGATGCACCATTGCAGGTTTACTGTATCCCTTGGACCTTCAAATCAACGATGAAACACAGAAATTGCATCGATATTGAATACAAAAGGCAAAATGTCGACTTATTTATAAGAGGAGTAACTCTTCTAATAGTTCGTGATTTGAGCCTTTCCTGGGACAGCAGTATTAGATTCCGATGCACCATTGCAGGTTTACTGTATCCCTTGGACCTTCAAATCAACGATGAAACACAGAAATTGCATCGATATTGAATACAAAAGCAAAATGTCGACTTATTTACAAGAGGAGAAACTCTTCTAATAGTTCATGCTTTGAGCTTTTCCTGAGACAGCAGTATTAGATTCCGATGCACCATTGCAGGTTTACTGTATCCCTTGGACCTTCAAATCAACGATGAAACACAGAAATTGCATCGATATTGAATACAAAAGCAAAATGTCGGCTTATTTACAAGAGGAGAATCTCTTCTAATAGTTCGTGATTAGAGCCTTTCCTGGGACACCAGTTATAGACTCCGATGCACCATTGCAGGTTTACTGTATCCCTTGGACCTTCAAATCAACGATGAAACACAGAAATTGCATCGATATTGAATACAAAAGGCAAAATGTCGACTTATTTACAAGAGGAGAAACTCTTATAATAGTTCATGCTGTGAGCCTTTCCTGGGACAGCAGTATTAGATTCCGATGCACCATTGCAGGTTTACTGTATCCCTTGGACCTTTAAATCAACGATGAAACACAGAAATTGCATCGATATTGAATACAAAAGGCAAAATGTCGACTTATCTACAAGAGGAGTAACTCTTCTAATAGTTCGTGCTTTGAGCCTTTCCTGGGACAGCAGTATTAGATTCCGATGCACCATTGCAGATTTACTGTATCCCTTGGACCTTCAAATCAACGATGAAACACTGAAATTGCATCGATATTGAATACATAAGGCAAAATGTCGACTTATTTACAAGAGGAGTAACTCTTCAAATAGTTCGTGCTTTTAGCGTTTCCTGGGACAGCAGTATTAGATTCCGATGCACCATTGCAGGTTTACTGTATCCCATGGACCTTCAAATCAACGATGAAACACAGAAATTGCATCGATATTGAATACAAAAGGCAAAATGGCGACTTATTTATAAGAGGAGTAACTCTTCTAATAGTTCGTGATTTGAGCCTTTCCTGGGACAGCAGTATTAGATTCCGATGCACCATTGCAGGATTACTGTATCCCTTGAACCTTCAAATCAACGATGAAACACAAAAATTGCATCGATATTGAATACAAAAGCAAAATGTCGACTTATTTACAAGAGGAGAAACTCTTCTAATAGATCACGGCTTGTGCCTTTCCTGGGACAGCAGTATTAGATTCCGATGCACCATTGCAGGTTTACTGTATCCCTTGGACCTTCAAATCAACGATGAAACACAGAAATTGCATCGATATTGAATACAAAAGGCAAAATATCGACTTATTTACAAGAGGAGTAACTCTTCTAATAGTGCGTGCTTTGAGCCTTTCCTGGGACAGCAGTATTAGATTCCGATGCACCATTGCAGGTTTACTGTATCCCTTGGACCTTCAAACCAACGATGAAACACAGAAATTGCATCGATTATGAATACAAAAGGCAAAATGTCGACTTATTTACAAGAGGAGAAACTCTTCTAATAGTTCATGCTTTGAGCCTTTCCTGGGACAGCAGTATTATATTCCGATGCACCGTTGCAGGTGTACTGTATCCCTTGGACCTTCAAGTCAACGATGAAACACAGAAATTGCATCGATATTGAATACAAAAGGCAAAATGTCGACTTATTTACAAGAGGAGTAACTCTTCTAATAGTTCGTGCTTTGAGCCTTTCCTGGGACAGCAGTATTAGATTCCGATGCACCATTGCAGGTTTACTGTATCCCATGGACCTTCAAATCAACGATGAAACACAGAAATTGCATCGATATTGAATACAAAACGCAAAGTGTCGTCTTATTTATAAGAGGAGTAACTCTTCTAATAGTTCGTGCTTTGAGCCTTTCCTGGGACAGCAGTTATAGACTCCGATGCACCATTGCAGGTTTACTGTATCCCTCGGACCTTCAAATCAACGATGAAACACAAAAAAAGTGCATCGATATTGAATACAAAAGGCAAAATGTCGACTTATTTACAAGAGGAGAAACCCTTCTAATAGGTCATGTTTTGAGCCTTTCCTGGGACAGCAGTATTAGATTCCGATGCACCATTGCAGGTTTACTGTATCCCTTGGACCTTCAAATCAACGATGAAACACAGAAATTGCATCGATATTGAATACAAAAGGCAAAATGTCGACATATTTACAAGAGGAGTAACTCTTCTAATAGTTCGTGCTTTGAGCCTTTCCTGGGACAGCAGTATTAGATTCCGATGCACCATTGCAGGTTTACTGTATCCCTTGGACCTTCAAATCAACGATGAAACACAGAAATTGCATCGATATTGAATACAAAACGAAAAGTGTCGTCTTATTTATAAGAGGAGTAACTCTTCTAATAGTTCGTGCTTTGAGCCTTTCCTGGGACAGCAGTAATAGACTCCGATGCACCATTGCAGGTTTACTGTATCCCTTGGACCTTCAAATCGATGATGAAATACAGAAATTTCATCGATATTGAATACAAAAGGCAAAATGTCGACTTATTTACAAGAGGAGAAACTCTTCTAATAGTTCATGTTTGAGCCTTTCCTGGGACAGCAGTATTAGATTCCGATGCACCATTGCAGGTTTACTGTATCCCATGGACCTTCAAATCAACGATGAAACACAGAAATTGCATCGATATTGAATACAAAAGGCAAAATGTCGACTTATCTACAAGAGGAGTAACTCTTCTAATAGTTCGTGCTTTGAGCCTTTCCTGGGACAGCAGTATTAGATTCCGATGCCCCATTGCAGGTTTACTGTATCCCTTGGACCTTCAAATCAACGATGAAACACAGAAATTGCATCGATATTGAATACAAAAGCAAAATGTCGACTTATTTACAAGAGGAGAAACTCTTCTAATAGTTCATGCTTTGAGCTTTCCCTGAGACAGCAGTATTAGATTCCGATGCACCATTGCAGGTTTACTGTATCCCTTGGACCTTCAAATCAACGATGAAACAAAGAAATTGCATCGATATTGAATATAAAAGGCAAAATGTCGACTTATTTACAAGAGGAGTAACTCTTCTAATAGTTCGTGCTTTGAGCCTTTCCTGGGACAGCAGTATTAGATTCCGATGCACCATTGCAGGTTTACTGTATCCCTTGGACCTTCAGACCAACGATGAAACACAGAAATTGCATCGATATTGAATACAAAACGCAAAGTGTCGTCTTACTTATAAGAGGATTAACTCTTCTAATAGTTCGTGCTTTGAGCCTTTCCTGGGAGAGCAGTTATAGACTCCGATGCACCATTGCATATTTACTGTATCCCTTGGACCTTCAAATCAACGATGAAACACAGAAATTGCATCGATATTGAATACAAAAGGCAAAATGTCGACTTATTACAGGAGGAAAAACTCTTCTAATATTTCATGCTTTGACCCTTTCCTGGGACAGCAGTATTAGATTCCGATGCACCATTGCAGGTTTATTGTATCCCTTGTGCCTTCAAATCAACGATGAAACAAGGATATTACATCGATATTGAATACAAAAGGCAAAATGCCGACTTATTTACAAGAGGAGTAACTCTTCTAATAGTTCGTGCTTTGAGCCTTTCCCGGGACAGCAGTATTAGATTCCGATGCACCATTGCAGGTTTACTGTATCCCTTGGACCTTCAAATCAACGATGAAACTCTGAAATTGCATCGATATTGAATACAAAAGGCAAAATGTCGACTTATTTACAAGAGGAGTAACTCTTGTAATAATTCGTGCTTTTAGCGTTTCCTGGGACAGCAGTATTAGATTCCGATGCACCATTGCAGGTTTACTGTATCCCTTGGACCTTCAAATCAACGATGAAACACAGAAATTGCATCGATATTGAATAGAAAAGGCAAAATGTCGACTTATTTACGAGAGGAGAAGCTCTTCTAATAGGTCATGCTTTGAGCCTTTACTGGGACAACAGTATTAGATTCCGATGCACCATTGCAGGTTTACTGTATCCCTTGGACCATCAAATCAACGATGAAACACAGAAATTGCATCGATATTGAATACAAAAGGCAAAATGTCGACTTATTTACAAGAGGAGAAACTCTTCTAATAGGTCATGCTTTGAGCCTTTACTGGGACAGCAGTATTAGATTCCGATGCACCATTGCAGGTTTACTGTATCCCTTGGACCTTCAAATCAACGATGAAACACAGAAATTGCATCGATATTGAATACAAAAGGCAAAATGTCGACTTATTTACAAGAGGAGAAACTATTGTTATAGTTCATGCTTTGAGCCTTTCCTGGGACAGCAGTATTAGATTCCGATGCACCATTGAAGGTTTACTGTATCCCTTGTACCTTCAAATCAACGTTGAAACACAGAAATTGCATCGATATTGAATACAAAATGCAAAATGCCGACTTATTTACAAGAGGAGTAACTCTTCTAATAGTTCGTGCTTTGAGCCTTTCCTGGGACAGCAGTATTAGATTCCGATGCACCTTTGCATGTTTACTGTATCCCTTGGACCTTCAAATCAACGATGAAACACAGAAATTGCATCGATATTGAATACAAAAGGCAAAATGTCGACTTATTTACCAGAGGAGTAACTCTTCTAATAGTTCGTGTTTGTGCCTTTCCTGGGACAGCAGTATTACATTCCGATGCACCATTGCAGGTTTACTGTATCCCTTGGACCTTCAAATCAACGATGAAACACAGAAATTGCATCGATATTGAATAGAAAAGGCAAAATGTCGACTTATTTACGAGAGGAGAAGCTCTTCTAATAGGTCATGCTTTGAGCCTTTACTGGGACAACAGTATTAGATTCCGATGCACCATTGCAGGTTTACTGTATCCCTTGGACCATCAAATCAACGATGAAACACAGAAATTGCATCGATATTGAATACAAAAGGCAAAATGTCGACTTATTTACAAGAGGAGAAACTATTGTTATAGTTCATGCTTTGAGCCTTTCCTGGGACAGCAGTATTAGATTCCGATGCACCATTGCAGGTTTACTGTATCCCTTGTACCTTCAAATCAACGTTGAAACACAGAAATTGCATCGATATTGAATACAAAAGGCAAAATGCCGACTTATTTACAAGAGGAGTAACTCTTCTAATAGTTCGTGCTTTGAGCCTTTCCTGGGACAGCAGTATTAGATTCCGATGCACCTTTGCATGTTTACTGTATCCCTTGGACCTTCAAATCAACGATGAAACACAGAAATTGCATCGATATTGAATACAAAAGGCAAAATGTCGACTTATTTACCAGAGGAGTAACTCTTCTAATAGTTCGTGTTTGTGCCTTTCCTGGGACAGCAGTATTACATTCCGATGCACCGTTGCAGGTTTACTGTATCCCTTGGACCTTCAAATCAACGATGAAACACAGAAATTGCATCGATATTGAATACAAAAGGCAAAATGTCGACTTATATACAAGAGGAGTAACCCTTCTAGTACTTCGTGCTTTGAGCCTTTCCTGGGACAGCAGTATTAGATTCCGAAACACCATTGCAGGTTTACTGTATCCCTTTGACCTTTCAAATCAACGATGAATCACAGAAATTGCATCGATATTGAATACAAAAAGCAAAATGTCGACTTATTTACAAGAGGAGTAACGCTTCTAGTACTTCGTGCTTTGAGCCTTTCCTGGGACAGCAGTATTAGATTCCGATGCACCAGTGCAGGTTTACTGTATTCCTTGGACCTTCAAATCAACGATGAAACACAGAAATTGCATCGATATTGAATACAAAATGCAAAATGTCGACTTATTTACAAGAGGAGTAACTCTTCTAATAGTTCGTGTTTTAGCCTTTCCTGGGACAGTAGTATTAGATTCCGATGCACCATTGCAGGTTTACTGTATCCCCTGGACTTTCAAATCAACGATGAAACACTGAAATTGCATCGATATTGAATACAAAAGGCAAAATGTCGACTTATTTACAAGAGGAGAAACTCTTCTAATAGTTCATGCTTTGAGCTTTTCCTGAGACAGCAGTATTAGATTCCGATGCACCATTGCAAGTTTACTGTATCCCTTGGACCTTCAAATCAACGATGAAACAAAGAAATTGCATCGATATTGATTACAAAAGGCAAAATGTCGACTTGTTTACAAGAGGAGTAACTCTTCTAATAGTTCGTGCTTTGAGCCTTTCCTGGGACAGCAGTATTAGATTCCGATGCACCATTGCAGGTTTACTGTATCCCTTGGACCTTCAGACCAACGATGAAACACAGAAATTGCATCGATATTGAATACAAAACGCAAAGTGTCGTCTTACTTATAAGAGGATTAACTCTTCTAATAGTTCGTGCTTTGAGCCTTTCCTGGGAAAGCAGTTATAGACTCCGATGCACCATTGCATATTTACTGTATCCCTTGGACCTTCAAATCAACGATGAAACACAGAAATTGCATCGAGATTGAATACAAAAGGCAAAATGTCGACTTATTTACAAGAGGAAAAACTCTTCTAATAGTTCATGCTTTGACCCTTTCCTGGGACAGCAGTATTAGATTCCGATGCACCATTGCAGGTTTACTGTATCCCCTGTGCCTTCAAATCAACGATGAAACAAGGATATTACATCGATATTGAATACAAAAGGCAAAATGCCGACTTATTTACAAGAGGAGTAACTCTTCTAATAGTTCGTGCTTTGAGCCTTTCCCGGGACAGCAGTATTAGATTCCGATGCACCATTGCAGGTCTACTGTATCCCTTGGACCTTCAAATCAACGATGAAACACAGAAATTGCATCGATATTGAATACAAAACGAAAAGTGTCGTCTTATTTATAAGAGGAGTAACTTTTCTAATAGTTCGTGCTTTGAGATTTTCCTGGGACAGCAGTTATAGGCTCCGATGCACCATTGCAGGTTTACTGTATCCCTTGGACCTTCAAATCAACGATGAAACACAGAAATTGCATCGATATTGAATACAAAAGGCAAAATGTCGACTTATTTACAAGAGGAGAAACTCTTCTAATAGTTCATGCTTTGAGCCTTCCCTGGGACAGCAGTATTAGATTCCGATGCACCATTGCAGGTTTACTGTATCCCTTGGACCTTCAAATCAACGATGAAACACATAAATTGCATCGATATTGAATACAAAAGGCAAAATGTCGACTTATTTACAAGAGGAGTAACTCTTCTAATAGTTCATGCTTTGAGCCTTTCCTGGGACAGCAGTATTAGATTCCGATGCACCATTGAAGGTTTACTGTATCCCTTGTACCTTCAAATCAACGTTGAAACACAGAAATTGCATCGATATTGAATACAAAATGCAAAATGCCGACTTATTTACAAGAGGAGTAACTCTTCTAATAGTTCGTGCTTTGAGCCTTTCCTGGGACAGCAGTATTAGATTCCGATGCACCTTTGCATGTTTACTGTATCCCTTGGACCTTCAAATCAACGATGAAACACAGAAATTGCATCGATATTGAATACAAAAGGCAAAATGTCGACTTATTTACCAGAGGAGTAACTCTTCTAATAGTTCGTGTTTGTGCCTTTCCTGGGACAGCAGTATTACAATCCAATGCACCGTTGCAGGTTTACTGTATCCCTTGGACCTTCAAATCAACGATGAAAAACAGAAATTGCATCGATATTGAATACAAAAGGCAAAATGTCGACTTATATACAAGAGGAGTAACCCTTCTAGTACTTCGTGCTTTGAGCCTTTCCTGGGACAGCAGTATTAGATTCCGATGCACCACTGCAGGTTTACTGTATTCCTTGGACCTTCAAATCAACGATGAAACACAGAAATTGCATCGATATTGAATACAAAATGCAAAATGTCGACTTATTTACAAGAGGAGTAACTCTTCTAATAGTTCGTGTTTTAGCCTTTCCTGGGACAGTAGTATTAGATTCTGATGCACCATTGCGGGTTTACTGTATCCCCTGGACCTTCAAATCAACGATGAAACACTGAAATTGCATCGATATTGAATACAAAGGGCAAAATGTCGACTTATTTACAAAAGGAGTAACTCTTGTAATAGTTCGTGCTTTTAGCGTTCCCTGGGACAGCAGTATAAGATTCCGATGCACCATTGCAGGTTTACTGTATCCCTTGGACCTTCAAATCAACGATGAAACACAGAAATTGCATCGATATTGAATACAAAAGGCAAAATGTCGACTTATTTATAAGAGGAGTAACTCTTCTAATAGTTCGTGATTTGAGCCTTTCCTGGGACAGCAGTTATAGATTCCGATGCACCATTGCAGGTTTACTGTATCCCTTGGACCTTCAAATCAACGATGAAACACAGAAATTGCATCGATATTGAATACAAAAGGCAAAATGTCGACTTATTTACAAGAGGAGAAACACTTCTAATAGTTCATGCTTTGAGCCTTTCCTGGGACAGCAGTATTAGATTCCGATGCACCATTGCAGGTTTACTGTATCCCTTGGACCTTCAAATCAACGATGAAACACAGAAATTGCATCGACATTGAATACAAAAGGCAAAATGTCGACTTACTTACAAGAGGAGTAACTCTTCTAATAGTTCGTGCATTGAGCTTTTCCTGGGACAGCAGTATTAGATTCCGATGCACCATTGCAGGTTTACTGTATCCCTTGGACCTTCAAATCAACGATGAAACACAGAAATTGCATCGATATTGGATACAAAACGCAAAGTGTCGTCTTATTTATAAGAGGAGTAACTCTTCTAATAGTTCGTGCTTTGAGCCTATCCTTGGATAGCAGTTATAGACTCCGATGCACCATTGCAGGTTTACTGTATCCCTTGGACCTTCAAATCAACGATGAAACACACAAATTCCATCGATATTGAATACAAAAGGCAAAATGTCGACTTATTTACAAGAGGAGAAACTCTTCTAATAGTTCATGCTTTGAGCCTTTCCTGGGACAGCAGTATTTGATTCCGATGCACCATTGCAGGTTTACTGTATCCCTTGTGCCTTCAAATCAACGATGAAACACAGAAATTGCATCGATCTTGAATACAAAAGGCAAAATGTCGACTTATTTATAAGAGGAGTAACTCTTCTAATAGTTCGTGCTTTGAGCCTTTCCTGGGACAGCAGTATTAGATTCCGATGCACCATTGCAGGTTTACTGTATCCCTTGTACCTTCAAAACAACTATGAAATTCTGAAATTGCATCGATATTGAATACAAAAGGCAAAATATCGACTTATTTACAAGAGGAGTAACTCTTCTAAAGGTTCGTGCTTTTAGCCTTTCCAGGGACAGTAATATTAGATTCCGATGCACCATTGCAGGTTTACTGTATCCCTTGGACCTTCAAATCAACAATGAAACACTGAAATTGCATCGATATTGAATACAAAAGGCAAAATGTCGACTTATTTGCAAGAGGAGTAACTCTTCTAATAGTTCGTGCTTTTAGCGTTTCCTGGGACAGCAGTATTAGATTCCGATGCACCATTGCAGGTTTACTTTATCCCTTGGACCTTCAAATCAACGATGAAACACAGAAATTGCATCGATATTTAATACAAAAGGCAAAATGTCGACATATTTATAAGAGGAGTAACTCTTCTAATAGTTCGTGATTTGAGCCTTTCCTGGGACAGCAGTATTAGATTCCGATGCACCATTGCAGGTTTACTGTATCCCTTGGACCTTCAAATCAACGATGAAACACTGAAATTGCATCGATATTGAATACAAAAGGCAAAATGTCGACTTATTTACAAGAGGAGAAACTCTTCTAATAGGTCATGCTTTGAGCCTTTACTGGGACAGCAGTATTAGATTCCGATGCACCATTGCAGGTTTACTGTATCCCTTGGACCTTCAAATCAACGATGAAACACAGAAATTGCATCAATATTGAATACAAAAGGCAAAATGTCGACTTATTTACGAGAGGAGAAACTCTTCTAATAGGTAATGCTTTGAGCCTTTACTGGGACAGCAGTATTAGATTCCGATGCACCATTGCAGGTTTACTGTATCCCTTGGACCATCAAATCAACGATGAAACACAGAAATTGCATCGATATTGAATACAAAAGGCAAAATGTCGACTTATTTACAAGAGGAGAAACTCTTCTAATAGGTCATGCTTTGAGCCTTTACTGGCAAAGCAGTATTAGATTCCGATGCACCATTGCAGGTTTACTGTATCCCTTGGACCTTCAAATCAACGATGAAACACAGAAATTGCGTCGATATTGAATACAAAACGAAAAGTGTCGTCTTATTTATAAGAGGAGTAACTCTTCTAATAATTCGTGCTTTGAGCCATTCCTGGGACAGCAGTTATAGACTCCGATGCACCATTGCAGGTTTACTGTATCCCTTGGACCTTCAAATCGACGATGAAACACAGAAATTGCATCGATATTGAATACAAAAGGCAAAATGTCAACTTATTTACAAGAGGAAAAACTCTTCTAATAGTTCATGTTTTGAGCCTTTCCTGGGACAGCAGTATTAGATTCCGATGCACCATTGCAGGTTTACTGTATCCCTTGGACCTTCAAATCAACGATGAAACACAGAAATTGCATCGATATTGAATACAAAAGGCAAAATGTCGACTTATCTACAAGAGGAGTAACTCTTCTAATAGTTCGTGCTTTGAGCCTTTCCTGGGGCAGCAGTATTAGATTCCGATGCACCATTGCAGGTTTACTGTATCCCTTGTACCTTCAAATCAACGTTGAAACACAGAAATTGCATCGATATTGAATACAAAAGGCAAAATGCCGACTTATTTACAAGAGGAGTAACTCTTCTAATAGTTCGTGCTTTGAGCCTTTCCTGGGACAGCAGTATTAGATTCCGATGCACCTTTGCATGTTTACTGTATCCCTTGGACCTTCAAATCAACGATGAAACACAGAAATTGCATCGATATTGAATAGAAAAGGCAAAATGTCGACTTATTTACGAGAGGAGAAGCTCTTCTAATAGGTCATGCTTTGAGCCTTTACTGGGACAACAGTATTAGATTCCGATGCACCATTGCAGGTTTACTGTATCCCTTGGACCATCAAATCAACGATGAAACACAGAAATTGCATCGATATTGAATACAAAAGGCAAAATGTCGACTTATTTACAAGAGGAGAAACTCTTCTAATAGGTCATGCTTTGAGCCTTTACTGGGACAGCAGTATTAGATTCCGATGCACCATTGCAGGTTTACTGTATCCCTTGGACCTTCAAATCAACGATGAAACACAGAAATTGCATCGATATTGAATACAAAAGGCAAAATGTCGACTTATTTACAAGAGGAGAAACTATTGTTATAGTTCATGCTTTGAGCCTTTCCTGGGACAGCAGTATTAGATTCCGATGCACCATTGCAGGTTTACTGTATCCCTTGTACCTTCAAATCAACGTTGAAACACAGAAATTGCATCGATATTGAATACAAAAGGCAAAATGCCGACTTATTTACAAGAGGAGTAACTCTTCTAATAGTTCGTGCTTTGAGCCTTTCCTGGGACAGCAGTATTACATTCCGATGCACCGTTGCAGGTTTACTGTATCCCTTGGACCTTCAAATCAACGATGAAACACAGAAATTGCATCGATATTGAATACAAAAGGCAAAATGTCGACTTATATACAAGAGGAGTAACCCTTCTAGTACTTCGTGCTTTGAGCCTTTCCTGGGACAGCAGTATTAGATTCCGAAACACCATTGCAGGTTTACTGTATCCCTTTGACCTTTCAAATCAACGATGAATCACAGAAATTGCATCGATATTGAATACAAAAAGCAAAATGTCGACTTATTTACAAGAGGAGTAACGCTTCTAGTACTTCGTGCTTTGAGCCTTTCCTGGGACAGCAGTATTAGATTCCGATGCACCAGTGCAGGTTTACTGTATTCCTTGGACCTTCAAATCAACGATGAAACACAGAAATTGCATCGATATTGAATACAAAATGCAAAATGTCGACTTATTTACAAGAGGAGTAACTCTTCTAATAGTTCGTGTTTTAGCCTTTCCTGGGACAGTAGTATTAGATTCCGATGCACCATTGCAGGTTTACTGTATCCCCTGGACTTTCAAATCAACGATGAAACACTGAAATTGCATCGATATTGAATACAAAAGGCAAAATGTCGACTTATTTACAAGAGGAGAAACTCTTCTAATAGTTCATGCTTTGAGCTTTTCCTGAGACAGCAGTATTAGATTCCGATGCACCATTGCAAGTTTACTGTATCCCTTGGACCTTCAAATCAACGATGAAACAAAGAAATTGCATCGATATTGATTACAAAAGGCAAAATGTCGACTTGTTTACAAGAGGAGTAACTCTTCTAATAGTTCGTGCTTTGAGCCTTTCCTGGGACAGCAGTATTAGATTCCGATGCACCATTGCAGGTTTACTGTATCCCTTGGACCTTCAGACCAACGATGAAACACAGAAATTGCATCGATATTGAATACAAAACGCAAAGTGTCGTCTTACTTATGAGAGGATTAACTCTTCTAATAGTTCGTGCTTTGAGCCTTTCCTGGGAAAGCAGTTATAGACTCCGATGCACCATTGCATATTTACTGTATCCCTTGGACCTTCAAATCAACGATGAAACACAGAAATTGCATCGAGATTGAATACAAAAGGCAAAATGTCGACTTATTTACAAGAGGAAAAACTCTTCTAATAGTTCATGCTTTGACCCTTTCCTGGGACAGCAGTATTAGATTCCGATGCACCATTGCAGGTTTACTGTATCCCCTGTGCCTTCAAATCAACGATGAAACAAGGATATTACATCGATATTGAATACAAAAGGCAAAATGCCGACTTATTTACAAGAGGAGTAACTCTTCTAATAGTTCGTGCTTTGAGCCTTTCCCGGGACAGCAGTATTAGATTCCGATGCACCATTGCAGGTCTACTGTATCCCTTGGACCTTCAAATCAACGATGAAACACAGAAATTGCATCGATATTGAATACAAAACGAAAAGTGTCGTCTTATTTATAAGAGGAGTAACTTTTCTAATAGTTCGTGCTTTGAGATTTTCCTGGGACAGCAGTTATAGGCTCCGATGCACCATTGCAGGTTTACTGTATCCCTTGGACCTTCAAATCAACGATGAAACACAGAAATTGCATCGATATTGAATACAAAAGGCAAAATGTCGACTTATTTACAAGAGGAGAAACTCTTCTAATAGTTCATGCTTTGAGCCTTCCCTGGGACAGCAGTATTAGATTCCGATGCACCATTGCAGGTTTACTGTATCCCTTGGACCTTCAAATCAACGATGAAACACATAAATTGCATCGATATTGAATACAAAAGGCAAAATGTCGACTTATTTACAAGAGGAGTAACTCTTCTAATAGTTCATGCTTTGAGCCTTTCCTGGGACAGCAGTATTAGATTCCGATGCACCATTGAAGGTTTACTGTATCCCTTGTACCTTCAAATCAACGTTGAAACACAGAAATTGCATCGATATTGAATACAAAAGGCAAAATGCCGACTTATTTACAAGAGGAGTAACTCTACTAATAGTTCGTGCTTTGAGCCTTTCCTGGGACAGCAGTATTAGATTCCGATGCACCTTTGCATGTTTACTGTATCCCTTGGACCTTCAAATCAACGATGAAACACAGAAATTGCATCGATATTGAATACAAAAGGCAAAATGTCGACTTATTTACCAGAGGAGTAACTCTTCTAATAGTTCGTGTTTGTGCCTTTCCTGGGACAGCAGTATTACAATCCAATGCACCGTTGCAGGTTTACTGTATCCCTTGGACCTTCAAATCAACGATGAAAAACAGAAATTGCATCGATATTGAATACAAAAGGCAAAATGTCGACTTATATACAAGAGGAGTAACCCTTCTAGTACTTCGTGCTTTGAGCCTTTCCTGGGACAGCAGTATTAGATTCCGAAACACCATTGCAGGTTTACTATATCCCTTGGACCTTCAAATCAACAATGAAACACAGAAATTGCATCGATATTGAATACAAAAAGCAAAATGTCGACTTATTTACAAGAGGAGTAACGCTTCTAGTACTTCGTGCTTTGAGCCTTTCCTGGGACAGCAGTATTAGATTCCGATGCACCACTGCAGGTTTACTGAATTCCTTGGACCTTCAAATCAACGATGAAACACAGAAATTGCATCGATATTGAATACAAAATGCAAAATGTCGACTTATTTACAAGAGGAGTAACTCTTCTAATAGTTCGTGTTTTAGCCTTTCCTGGGACAGTAGTATTAGATTCTGATGCACCATTGCGGGTTTACTGTATCCCCTGGACCTTCAAATCAACGATGAAACACTGAAATTGCATCGATATTGAATACAAAGGGCAAAATGTCGACTTATTTACAAAAGGAGTAACTCTTGTAATAGTTCGTGCTTTTAGCGTTCCCTGGGACAGCAGTATTAGATTCCGATGCACCATTGCAGGTTTACTGTATCCCTTGGACCTTCAAATCAACGATGAAACACAGAAATTGCATCGATATTGAATACAAAAGGCAAAATGTCGACTTATTTATAAGAGGAGTAACTCTTCTAATAGTTCGTGATTTGAGCCTTTCCTGGGACAGCAGTTATAGATTCCGATGCACCATTGCAGGTTTACTGTATCCCTTGGACCTTCAAATCAACGATGAAACACAGAAATTGCATCGATATTGAATACAAAAGGCAAAATGTCGACTTATTTACAAGAGGAGAAACTCTTCTAATAGTTCATGCTTTGAGCCTTTCCTGGGACAGCAGTATTAGATTCCGATGCACCATTGCAAATTTACTGTATCCCTTGGACCTTCAAATCAACGATGAAACACAGAAATTGCATCGACATTGAATACAAAAGGCAAAATGTCGACTTACTTACAAGAGGAGTAACTCTTCTAATAGTTCGTGCATTGAGCTTTTCCTGGGACAGCAGTATTAGATTCCGATGCACCATTGCAGGTTTACTGTATCCCTTGGACCTTCAAATCAACGATGAAACACAGAAATTGCATCGATATTGGATACAAAACGCAAAGTGTCGTCTTATTTATAAGAGGAGTAACTCTTCTAATAGTTCGTGCTTTGAGCCTATCCTTGGATAGCAGTTATAGACTCCGATGCACCATTGCAGGTTTACTGTATCCCTTGGACCTTCAAATCAACGATGAAACACACAAATTCCATCGATATTGAATACAAAAGGCAAAATGTCGACTTATTTACAAGAGGAGAAACTCTTCTAATAGTTCATGCTTTGAGCCTTTCCTGGGACAGCAGTATTTGATTCCGATGCACCATTTCAGGTTTACTGTATCCCTTGTGCCTTCAAATCAACGATGAAACACAGAAATTGCATCGATCTTGAATACAAAAGGCAAAATGTCGACTTATTTATAAGAGGAGTAACTCTTCTAATAGTTCGTGCTTTGAGCCTTTCCTGGGACAGCAGTATTAGATTCCGATGCACCATTGCAGGTTTACTGTATCCCTTGTACCTTCAAAACAACTATGAAATACTGAAATTGCATCGATATTGAATACAAAAGGCAAAATATCGACTTATTTACAAGAGGAGTAACTCTTCTAAAGGTTCGTGCTTTTAGCCTTTCCAGGGACAGTAATATTAGATTCCGATGCACCATTGCAGGTTTACTGTATCCCTTGGACCTTCAAATCAACAATGAAACACTGAAATTGCATCGATATTGAATACAAAAGGCAAAATGTCGACTTATTTGCAAGAGGAGTAACTCTTCTAATAGTTCGTGCTTTTAGCGTTTCCTGGGACAGCAGTATTAGATTCCGATGCACCATTGCAGGTTTACTTTATCCCTTGGACCTTCAAATCAACGATGAAACACAGAAATTGCATCGATATTTAATACAAAAGGCAAAATGTCGACTTATTTTTAAGAGGAGAAACTCTTCTAATAGGTCATGCTTTGAGCCTTTACTGGGACAGCAGTATTAGATTCCGATGCACCATTGCAGGTTTACTGTATCCCTTGGACCTTCAAATCAACGATGAAACACAGAAATTGCATCGATATTGAATACAAAAGGCAAAATGTCGACTTATTTACGAGAGGAGAAACTCTTCTAATAGGTAATGCTTTGAGCCTTTACTGGGACAGCAGTATTAGATTCCGATGCACCATTGCAGGTTTACTGTATCCCTTGGACCATCAAATCAACGATGAAACACAGAAATTGCATCGATATTGAATACAAAAGGCAAAATGTCGACTTATTTACAAGAGGAGAAACTCTTCTAATAGGTCATGCTTTGAGCCTTTACTGGCAAAGCAGTATTAGATTCCGATGCACCATTGCAGGTTTACTGTATCCCTTGGACCTTCAAATCAACGATGAAACACAGAAATTGCATCGATATTGAATACAAAACGAAAAGTGTCGTCTTATTTATAAGAGGAGTAACTCTTCTAATAATTCGTGCTTTGAGCCATTCCTGGGACAGCAGTTATAGACTCCGATGCACCATTGCAGGTTTACTGTATCCCTTGGACCTTCAAATCGACGATGAAACACAGAAATTGCATCGATATTGAATACAAAAGGCAAAATGTCAACTTATTTACAAGAGGAAAAACTCTTCTAATAGTTCATGTTTTGAGCCTTTCCTGGGACAGCAGTATTAGATTCCGATGCACCATTGCAGGTTTACTGTATCCCTTGGACCTTCAAATCAACGATGAAACACAGAAATTGCATCGATATTGAATACAAAAGGCAAAATGTCGACTTATCTACAAGAGGAGTAACTCTTCTAATAGTTCGTGCTTTGAGCCTTTCCTGGGACAGCAGTATTAGATTCCGATGCACCATTGCAGGTTTACTGTATCCCTTGCACCTTCAAATCAACGATGAAACACAGAAATTGCATCGATATTGAATACAAAACGCAAAGTGTCGTCTTATTTATAAGAGGAGTAACTCTTCTAATAGTTCGTGCTTTTAGCCTTTCCTGGGACAGTAGTATTAGATTCCGATGCACCATTGCAGGTTTACTGTATCCCTTGGACCTTCAAATCAACGATGAAACACTGAAATTGCATCGATATTGAATACAAAAGGCAAAATGTCGACTTATTTACAAGAGGAGTAACTCTTCTAATAGTTCGTGCTTTGAGTCTTTCCTGGGACAGCAGTATTAGATTCCGATGCACCATTGCAGGTTTACTGTATCCCTTGGACCTTCAAATCAACGATGAAACACAGAAATTGCATCGATATTGAATACAAAAGGCAAAATGTCGACTTATTTGTAAGAGGAGTAACTCTTCTAATAGTTCGTGATTTGAGCCTTTCCTGGGACAGCAGTATTAGATTCCGATGCACCATTGCAGGTTTACTGTATCCCTTGGACCTTCAAATCAACGATGAAACACAGAAATTGCATCGATATTGAATACAAAAGCAAAATGTCGACTTATTTACAAGAGGAGAAACTCTTCTAATAATTCATGCTTTGAGCCTTTCCTGAGACAGCAGTATTAGATTCCGATGCACCATTGCAGGTTTACTGTATCCCTTGGACCTTCAAATCAACGATGAAACACAGAAATTGCATCGATATTGAATACAAAAGGCAAAATGTCGACTTATTTACAAGAGGAGTAACTCTTCTAATAGTTCGTGCTTTGAGCCTTTCCTGGGACAGCAGTATTAGATTCCGATGCACCATTGCAGGTTTACTGTATCCCTTGGACCTTCAGACCAACGATGAAACACAGAAATTGCATCGATATTGAATACAAAACGCAAAGTGTCGTCTTACTTATAAGAGGAGTAACTCTTCTAATAGTTCGTGCTTTGAGCCTTTCCTGGGAAAGCAGTTATAGACTCCAATGCACCATTGCATATTTACTGTATCCCTTGGACCTTCAAATCAACGATGAAACACAGATATTGCATCGACATTGAATACAAAATGCAAAATGTCGACTTATTTACAAGAGGAAAAGCTCTTCTAATAGTTCATGCTTTGAGCCTTTCCTGGGACAGCAGTATTAGATTCCGATGCACCATTGCAGGTTTACTGTATCCCTTGGATCTTCAAATCAACGATGAAACACAGAAATTACATCGATATTGAATACAAAAGGCAAAATGTCGACTTATTTACAAGAGGAGTAACTCTTCTAATAGTTCGTGCTTTAAGCCTCTCCCGGGACAGCAGTATTAGATTCCGATGCACCATTGCAGGTTTACTGTATCCCTTGGACCTTAAAATCAACGATGAAACACAGAAATTGCATCGATATTGAATAAAAACGAAAAGTGTCGTCTTATTTATAAGAGGAGTAACTTTTCTAATAGTTCGTGCTTTGAGATTTTCCTGGGACAGCAGTTATAGACTCCGATGCACCATTGCAGGTTTACTGTATCCATTGGACCTTCAAATCAACGATGAAACACCGAAATTGCATCGATATTGAATACAAAAGGCAAAATGTCGACTTATTTACAAGAGGAGAAACTCTTCTAATAGTTCATGCTTTGAGCCTTTCCTGGGACAGCAGTATTAGTTTCCGATGTACCATTGCAGGTTTACTGTATCCCTTGGACCATCAAATCAACGATGAAACACAGAAATTGCATCGATATTGAATACAAAAGGCAAAATGTCGACTTATTTACAGGAGGAGTAACTCTTCTAATAGTTCATGCTTTGAGCCTTTCCTGGGACAGCAGTATTAGATTCCGATGCACCATTGCAGGCTTACTGTACCCCTTGGACCTTCAAATCAACGATGAAACACAGAAATTGCATCGATATTGAATACAAAACGCAAAGTGTCGTCTTATTTATAAGAGGAGTAACTCTTCTAATAGTTCGTGCTTTTAGCGTTTCCTGGGACAGCAGTATTAGATTCCGATGCACCATTGCAGGTTTACTGTATCCCTTGGACCTTCAAATCAACGATGAAACACAGAAATTGCATCGATATTGAATACAAAAGGCAAAATTTCGACATATTTATAAGAGGAGAAACTCTTCTCATAGTACATGCTTTGAGCCTTTCCTGGGACAGCAGTATTAGATTCCGATGCACCATTGCAGGTTTACTGTATCCCTTGGACCTTCAACTCAACGATGAAACACAGAAATTGCATCGATATTGAATACAAAAGGCAAAATGTCGACTTATTTACAAGAGGAGAAACTCTTCTAATAGTACATGCTTTGAGCCTTTCCTGGGACAGCAGTATTAGATTCCGATGCACCATTGCAGGTTTACTGTATCCCTTGGACCTTCAAATCAACGATGTAACACAGAAATTGCATCGATATTAAATTCAAAAGGCAAAATGTGGACTTATTTACAAGATTAGAAACTATTGTAATAGTTCATGCTTTGAGCCTTTCCTGGGACAGCAGTATTAGATTCCGATGCACCATTGCAGGTTTACTGTATCCCTTGGACCTTCAAATCAACGATGAAACACAGAAATTGCATCGATATTGAATACAAAACGCAAAGTGTCGTCTTATTTATAAGAGGAGTAACTCTTCTAATAGTTCGTGATTTGAGCCTATCCTTGGATAGCAGTTACAGACTCCGATGCACCATTGCAGGTTTACTGTATCCCTTGGACCTTCAAATCAACGATGAAACACAGAAATTGCATCGATATTGAATACAAAAGGCAAAATGTCGACTTATTTACAAGAGGAGAAACTCTTCTAATAGTTCATGCTTTGAGCCTTTCCTGGGACAGCAGTATTTGATTCCGATGCACCATTTCAGGTTTACTGTATCCCTTGTGCCTTCAAATCAACGATGAAACACAGAAATTGCATCGATCTTGAATACAAAAGGCAAAATGTCGACTTATTTACAAGAGGAGTAACTCTTCTAATAGTTCGTGCTTTGAGTCTTTCCTGGGACAGAAGTATTAGATTCCGATGCACCATTGCAGGTTTACTGTATCCCTTGTACCTTCAAAACAACTATGAAATACTGAAATTGCATCGATATTGAATACAAAAGGCAAAATATCGACTTATTTACAAGAGGAGTAACTCTTCTAAAGGTTCGTGCTTTTAGCCTTTCCAGGGACAGTAATATTAGATTCCGATGCACCATTGCAGGTTTACTGTATCCCTTGGACCTTCAAATCAACAATGAAACACTGAAATTGCATCGATATTGAATACAAAAGGCAAAATGTCGACTTATTTACAAGAGGAGTAACTCTTCTAATAGTTCGTGCTTTGAGCGTTTCCTGGGACAGCAGTATTAGATTCCGATGCACCATTGCAGGTTTACTGTATCCCTTGGACCTTCAAATCAACGATGAAACACTGAAATTGCATCGATATTGAATACAAAAGGCAAAATGTCGACTTATTTACAAGAGGAGTAACTCTTGTAATAATTCGTGCTTTTAGCGTTTCCTGGGACAGCAGTATTAGATTCCGATGCACCATTGCAGGTTTACTGTATCCCTTGGACCTTCAAATCAACGATGAAACACAGAAATTGCATCGATATTGAATAGAAAGGGCAAAATGTCGACTTATTTACGAGAGGAGAAGCTCTTCTAATAGGTCATGCTTTGAGCCTTTACTGGGACAGCAGTATTAGATTCCGATGCACCATTGCAGGTTTACTGTATCCCTTGGACCATCAAATCAACGATTAAACACAGAAATTGCATCGATATTGAATACAAAAGGCAAAATGTCGACTTATTTACAAGAGGAGAAACTCTTCTAATTGGTCATGCTTTGAGCCTTTACTGGGACAGCAGTATTAGATTCCGATGCACCATTGCAGGTTTACTGTATCCCTTGGACCTTCAAATCAACGATGAAACACAGAAATTGCATCGATATTGAATACAAAAGGCAAAATGTCGACTTATTTACAAGAGGAGTAACTCTTCTAATAGTTCGTGCTTTGAGCCTTTCCTGGGACAGCAGTATTAGATTCCGATGCACCATTGCAGGTTTACTGTATCCCTTGGACCTTCAGACCAACGATGAAACACAGAAATTGCATCGATATTGAATACAAAACGCAAAGTGTCGTCTTACTTATAAGAGGAGTAACTCTTCTAATAGTTCGTGCTTTGAGCCTTTCCTGGGAAAGCAGTTATAGACTCCAATGCACCATTGCATATTTACTGTATCCCTTGGACCTTCAAATCAACGATGAAACACAGATATTGCATCGACATTGAATACAAAACGCAAAGTGTCGTCTTATTTATAAGAGGAGTAACTCTTCTAATAGTTCGTGATTTGAGCCTATCCTTGGATAGCAGTTACAGACTCCGATGCACCATTGCAGGTTTACTGTATCCCTTGGACCTTCAAATCAACGATGAAACACAGAAATTGCATCGATATTGAATACAAAAGGCAAAATGTCGACTTATTTACAAGAGGAGAAACTCTTCTAATAGTTCATGCTTTGAGCCTTTCCTGGGACAGCAGTATTAGATTCCGATGCACCATTGCAGGTTTACTGTATCCCTTGGACCTTCAAATCAACGATGAAACACAGAAATTGCATCGATATTGAATACAAAACGCAAAGTGTCGTCTTATTTATAAGAGGAGTAACTCTTCTAATAGTTCGTGATTTGAGCCTATCCTTGGATAGCAGTTACAGACTCCGATGCACCATTGCAGGTTTACTGTATCCCTTGGACCTTCAAATCAACGATGAAACACAGAAATTGCATCGATATTGAATACAAAAGGCAAAATGTCGACTTATTTACAAGAGGAGAAACTCTTCTAATAGTTCATGCTTTGAGCCTTTCCTGGGACAGCAGTATTTGATTCCGATGCACCATTGCAGGTTTACTGTATCCCTTGTGCCTTCAAATCAACGATGAAACACAGAAATTGCATCGATCTTGAATACAAAAGGCAAAATGTCGACTTATTTACAAGAGGAGTAACTCTTCTAATAGTTCGTGCTTTGAGTCTTTCCTGGGACAGAAGTATTAGATTCCGATGCACCATTGCAGGTTTACTGTATCCCTTGTACCTTCAAAACAACTATGAAATACTGAAATTGCATCGATATTGAATACAAAAGGCAAAATATCGACTTATTTACAAGAGGAGTAACTCTTCTAAAGGTTCGTGCTTTTAGCCTTTCCAGGGACAGTAATATTAGATTCCGATGCACCATTGCAGGTTTACTGTATCCCTTGGACCTTCAAATCAACAATGAAACACTGAAATTGCATCGATATTGAATACAAAAGGCAAAATGTCGACTTATTTACAAGAGGAGTAACTCTTCTAATAGTTCGTGCTTTGAGCGTTTCCTGGGACAGCAGTATTAGATTCCGATGCACCATTGCAGGTTTACTGTATCCCTTGGACCTTCAAATCAACGATGAAACACTGAAATTGCATCGATATTGAATACAAAAGGCAAAATGTCGACTTATTTACAAGAGGAGTAACTCTTGTAATAATTCGTGCTTTTAGCGTTTCCTGGGACAGCAGTACTAGATTCCGATGCACCATTGCAGGTTTACTGTATCCCTTGGACCTTCAAATCAACGATGAAACACAGAAATTGCATCGATATTGAATAGAAAGGGCAAAATGTCGACTTATTTACGAGAGGAGAAGCTCTTCTAATAGGTCATGCTTTGAGCCTTTACTGGGACAGCAGTATTAGATTCCGATGCACCATTGCAGGTTTACTGTATCCCTTGGACCATCAAATCAACGATTAAACACAGAAATTGCATCGATATTGAATACAAAAGGCAAAATGTCGACTTATTTACAAGAGGAGAAACTCTTCTAATTGGTCATGCTTTGAGCCTTTACTGGGACAGCAGTATTAGATTCCGATGCACCATTGCAGGTTTACTGTATCCCTTGGACCTTCAAATCAACGATGAAACACAGAAATTGCATCGATATTGAATACAAAAGGCAAAATGTCGACTTATTTACAAGAGGAGTAACTCTTCTAATAGTTCGTGCTTTGAGCCTTTCCTGGGACAGCAGTATTAGATTCCGATGCACCATTGCAGGTTTACTGTATCCCTTGGACCTTCAGACCAACGATGAAACACAGAAATTGCATCGATATTGAATACAAAACGCAAAGTGTCGTCTTACTTATAAGAGGAGTAACTCTTCTAATAGTTCGTGCTTTGAGCCTTTCCTGGGAAAGCAGTTATAGACTCCAATGCACCATTGCATATTTACTGTATCCCTTGGACCTTCAAATCAACGATGAAACACAGATATTGCATCGACATTGAATACAAAATGCAAAATGTCGACTTATTTACAAGAGGAAAAGCTCTTCTAATAGTTCATGCTTTGAGCCTTTCCTGGGACAGCAGTATTAGATTCCGATGCACCATTGCAGGTTTACTGTATCCCTTGGATCTTCAAATCAACGATGAAACACAGAAATTACATCGATATTGAATACAAAAGGCAAAATGTCGACTTATTTACAAGAGGAGTAACTCTTCTAATAGTTCGTGCTTTAAGCCTCTCCCGGGACAGCAGTATTAGATTCCGATGCACCATTGCAGGTTTACTGTATCCCTTGACCTTAAAATCAACGATGAAACACAGAAATTGCATCGATATTGAATAAAAACGAAAAGTGTCGTCTTATTTATAAGAGGAGTAACTTTTCTAATAGTTCGTGCTTTGAGATTTTCCTGGGACAGCAGTTATAGACTCCGATGCACCATTGCAGGTTTACTGTATCCATTGGACCTTCAAATCAACGATGAAACACCGAAATTGCATCGATATTGAATACAAAAGGCAAAATGTCGACTTATTTACAAGAGGAGAAACTCTTCTAATAGTTCATGCTTTGAGCCTTTCCTGGGACAGCAGTATTAGTTTCCGATGTACCATTGCAGGTTTACTGTATCCCTTGGACCATCAAATCAACGATGAAACACAGAAATTGCATCGATATTGAATACAAAAGGCAAAATGTCGACTTATTTACAGGAGGAGTAACTCTTCTAATAGTTCATGCTTTGAGCCTTTCCTGGGACAGCAGTATTAGATTCCGATGCACCATTGCAGGCTTACTGTACCCCTTGGACCTTCAAATCAACGATGAAACACAGAAATTGCATCGATATTGAATACAAAATGCAAAATGTCAACTTAATTACAAGAGGAATAACTCTTCTAATAGTCCGTGCTTTGAGCCTTTCCTGGGACAGCAGTATTAGATTCCGATGCACCATTGCAGGTTTACTGTATCCCTTGGACCTTCAACTCAACGATGAAACACAGAAATTGCATCGATATTGAATACAAAAGGCAAAATGTCGACTTATTTACAAGAGGAGAAACTCTTCTAATAGTACATGCTTTGAGCCTTTCCTGGGACAGCAGTATTAGATTCCGATGCACCATTGCAGGTTTACTGTATCCCTTGGACCTTCAAATCAACGATGTAACACAGAAATTGCATCGATATTAAATTCAAAAGGCAAAATGTGGACTTATTTACAAGATTAGAAACTATTGTAATAGTTCATGCTTTGAGCCTTTCCTGGGACAGCAGTATTAGATTCCGATGCACCATTGCAGGTTTACTGTATCCCTTGGACCTTCAAATCAACGATGAAACACAGAAATTGCATCGATATTGAATACAAAACGCAAAGTGTCGTCTTATTTATAAGAGGAGTAACTCTTCTAATAGTTCGTGATTTGAGCCTATCCTTGGATAGCAGTTACAGACTCCGATGCACCATTGCAGGTTTACTGTATCCCTTGGACCTTCAAATCAACGATGAAACACAGAAATTGCATCGATATTGAATACAAAAGGCAAAATGTCGACTTATTTACAAGAGGAGAAACTCTTCTAATAGTTCATGCTTTGAGCCTTTCCTGGGACAGCAGTATTTGATTCCGATGCACCATTGCAGGTTTACTGTATCCCTTGTGCCTTCAAATCAACGATGAAACACAGAAATTGCATCGATCTTGAATACAAAAGGCAAAATGTCGACTTATTTACAAGAGGAGTAACTCTTCTAATAGTTCGTGCTTTGAGTCTTTCCTGGGACAGAAGTATTAGATTCCGATGCACCATTGCAGGTTTACTGTATCCCTTGTACCTTCAAAACAACTATGAAATACTGAAATTGCATCGATATTGAATACAAAAGGCAAAATATCGACTTATTTACAAGAGGAGTAACTCTTCTAAAGGTTCGTGCTTTTAGCCTTTCCAGGGACAGTAATATTAGATTCCGATGCACCATTGCAGGTTTACTGTATCCCTTGGACCTTCAAATCAACAATGAAACACTGAAATTGCATCGATATTGAATACAAAAGGCAAAATGTCGACTTATTTACAAGAGGAGTAACTCTTCTAATAGTTCGTGCTTTGAGCGTTTCCTGGGACAGCAGTATTAGATTCCGATGCACCATTGCAGGTTTACTGTATCCCTTGGACCTTCAAATCAACGATGAAACACTGAAATTGCATCGATATTGAATACAAAAGGCAAAATGTCGACTTATTTACAAGAGGAGTAACTCTTGTAATAATTCGTGCTTTTAGCGTTTCCTGGGACAGCAGTATTAGATTCCGATGCACCATTGCAGGTTTACTGTATCCCTTGGACCTTCAAATCAACGATGAAACACAGAAATTGCATCGATATTGAATAGAAAGGGCAAAATGTCGACTTATTTACGAGAGGAGAAGCTCTTCTAATAGGTCATGCTTTGAGCCTTTACTGGGACAGCAGTATTAGATTCCGATGCACCATTGCAGGTTTACTGTATCCCTTGGACCATCAAATCAACGATTAAACACAGAAATTGCATCGATATTGAATACAAAAGGCAAAATGTCGACTTATTTACAAGAGGAGAAACTCTTCTAATTGGTCATGCTTTGAGCCTTTACTGGGACAGCAGTATTAGATTCCGATGCACCATTGCAGGTTTACTGTATCCCTTGGACCTTCAAATCAACGATGAAACACAGAAATTGCATCGATATTGAATACAAAACGAAAAGTGTCGTCTTATTTATAAGAGGAGTAACTCTTCTAATAATTCGTGCTTTGAGCATTTCCTGGGACAGCAGTTATAGACTCCGATGCACCATTGCAGGTTTACTGTATCCCTTGGACCTTCAAATCGACGATGAAACACAGAAATTGCATCGATATTGAATAAAAAAGGCAAAATGTCGACTTATTTACAAGAGGAAAAACTCTTCTAATAGTTCATGTTTTGAGCCTTTCCTGGGACTGCAGTATTAGATTCCGATGCACCATTGCAGGTTTACTGTATCCCTTGGACCTTCAAATCAACGATGAAACACAGAAATTGCATCGATATTGAATACAAAAGGCAAAATGTCGACTTATTTACAAGAGGAGAAACTCTTCTAATAGTTCATGCTTTGAGCCTTTCCTGGGACAGCAGTATTTGATTCCGATGCACCATTGCAGGTTTACTGTATCCCTTGGACCTTCAAATCAACGATGAAACACAGAAATTGCATCGATCTTGAATACAAAAGGCAAAATGTCGACTTATTTATAAGAGGAGTAACTCTTCTAATAGTTCGTGCTTTGAGTCTTTCCTGGGACAGCAGTATTAGATTCCGATGCACCATTGCAGGTTTACTGTATCCCTTGTACCTTTAAAACAACTATGAAATACTGAAATTGCATCGATATTGAATACAAAAGGTAAAATATCGACTTATTTACAAGAGGAGTAACTCTTCTAAAGGTTCGTGCTTTTAGCCTTTCCAGGGACAGTAATATTAGATTCCGATGCACCATTGCAGGTTTACTGTATCCCTTGGACCTTCAAATCAACAATGAAACACTGAAATTGCATCGATATTGAATACAAAAGGCAAAATGTCGACTTATTTACAAGAGGAGTAACTCTTGTAATAATTCGTGCTTTTAGCGTTTCCTGGGACAGCAGTATTAGATTCCGATGCACCATTGCAGGTTTACTGTATCCCTTGGACCTTCAAATCAACGATGAAACACAGAAATTGCATCGATATTGAATACAAAAGGCAAAATGTCGACTTATTTACAAGAGGAGTAACTCTTGTAATAATTCGTGCTTTTAGCGTTTCCTGGGACAGCAGTATTAGATTCCGATGCACCATTGCAGGTTTACTGTATCCCTTGGACCTTCAAATCAACGATGAAACACAGAAATTGCATCGATATTGAATACAAAAGGCAAAATGTCGACTTATTTACGAGAGGAGAAGCTCTTCTAATAGGTCATGCTTTGAGCCTTTACTGGGACAACAGTATTAGATTCCGATGCACCATTGCAGGTTTACTGTATCCCTTGGACCATCAAATCAACGATGAAACACAGAAATTGCATCGATATTGAATACAAAAGGCAAAATGTCGACTTATTTACAAGAGGAGAAACTCTTCTAATAGGTCATGCTTTGAGCCTTTACTGGGACAGCAGTATTAGATTCCGATGCACCATTGCAGGTTTACTGTATCCCTTGGACCTTCTCCCCCTGCGGGTTCGGGGGTTAGAATAGGCCCGCGGTATTCCTGCCTGTCGTAAGAGGCGACTAAAAGGAGTCTCACATGTTTCGGCCTTATGTGATGGTCCCCTCTCGGGTTTGACCTCCATCTTTCTAAATTATTCCGAAGAGCGAGCCAATTGGGGAAGGGCGCCTTACATGGTGCACTGTATCCGTCGTGCAATTAGACCTTTAGCCGTCTTTCTCGTCGTTGCAATGGTGTCCCGCTCGTTTTCGATCTTTTGGGCGATTACCACACTGCACTCTGCAGCGTTTCTTTTAACTGCGACGACGACCTTGGCCATTTTTTGCACCTAAGATCCAGCACGGTAGCCAGTCCGTTGTGGTGGGGCCGCCATGTACCCTCTTGGTTGTAGCCCCCTGACAACACAGGGATCGCTCTACTGATGCCTGCGCCGTTAACTCCCCACGTATGCCAAGGAGTAGATGCCCATCGCCCCGGGGCATCGGGACTCCCGGCAATGGCCATCCTGCCAGGTGGCCTTTGCTGTGGCTGGGTGGCGCCCGTGGGGAGGGCCCTTGGTCGGAGTAGGTGGCATCAGGGCGGATGACCCGCAATGAAGCGTGGTACATCATCTCTCGCTGGTGGGCCACCACCAGCAGTCTCTAAGCGATCGAGGTCTAACCTCAACGGCAGGAAATACGATCCACGATCATTTCCCTCCCTGGCCACTCCATGGGAGGAACGTATGGCAAAAGAAGGCAGTGGAGACTATTCACCCCGGTTCCTTGTGTGTACGCGAGTTGATGGGGAATCGTTTATGTCAACCAAGCCCCAGTTTTTTGTGGAGCATTTAGAGGACAAGTTCGGGGAGGTGGAGGGCTTGTCCAAGATGCGCTCTGGTTCTGTGCTCATCAAAACGGCATCCTCTGCCCAGTCACGGAGGTTGCTCAATTGTGACAAGTTGGGGGATGTTTCAGTTAACATCACGCCGCATCAGAGTCTGAACATGGTCCAGGGTATAATATTCCACAGGGATCTTCTTCTGCAGTCCGACGATGAATTACGCGCCAACCTCGAACGACGAGGTGTTCACTTCGTCCGGCGCGTCCATCGGGGTCCGAGGGATACTCAGGTAGCCACCGGTGCCTTCATCTTGGCCTTTGAGGGTGATGTCTTACCCGAAAAGGTTAAGGTGATGGTTTACCGTTGTGATGTGAAGCCATATATCCCTCCTCCGATGCGGTGTTTTAAATGCTGGAAGTTCGGGCACATGTCATCTCGCTGTACTTCCAGCATCACGTGTCGGGATTGTGGACGTCCTTCGCATCCTGATACTCCATGTGCCCCGCCTCCTATCTGTGTTAACTGCGGAGAACACCATTCCCCCTGCTCGCCGGACTGTAGGATCTTTCAGAAGGAAAGGAAGATAATGGAATATAAGACCCTGGACCGCCTGTCCTACACCGAGGCAAGGCGGAAATTTGAGCGGCTACATCCTGTGCCAATGCCAACTAGTTATGCCGCTGCTGCAACACCAGTTCGATCTCAGCTCGGTCAGCATTCACCGGCCCCCTTGGTTGTGGGGGGCACTTCACTCCCTGTTGCTCCTGCTCCATCTACTTCAGGAGCAACACCACCCCAACCACCGGGGACATCTGTTCCCCCTTCACAGCCGGAGAAGCGTGAGCCTTCTTCGGCTCCTCTCGCTCGGAAGGGGTCCCTTGGGGCCCTCCCATCCCAGGCTTTGCCCAGTGCCAAAGTGGACACCCGCAAGGTTGTCAAACAATCACCGGTCGCTGGTCGTAGGGCGTCACGGTCGTCTTCAGTCCCAGAGACTGACCCAGTGAGGCCCTCCCAGCCAGAACCACCTAAGGCTCAGCGCGCAAAGCAGTCAAAGAAAAAGGCTCCCAAGCATCCTGAAATTGCGGTGGCACCTGTCCCACCGCAACCTTCTCCCTCTGCGTCCGAGGATGAGGTGGAGATCCTGGCGTCCGCTGAGGACATGGATCTCGCCAGTCCCTCGGATGCAGTAGATAGCTGTTGTCCAGGTGGTGACTCAGTAGCAGCAGGGGCCCCGGAGGCGTAATCTGCCTCCCCAGTCCCTTCACGCCTTTCCCATCCATGGCTAATACCATCCTCCAGTGGAACTGCAGCGGTTTCTTCCACCATCTAGCTGAGCTCCGCCAACTTCTCAGCCTTCGCCCTTTCTTCTGCATTGCTCTGCAGGAAACTTGGTTTCCGGCGATGCGAACCCCCGCCCTCCGTGGCTATCGGGGTTATTACAAGAACCGAGCAGCTTATGAAAGGGTGTCTGGTGGCGTCTGCATTTATGTCCTTCACACTCTGCACAGCGAGTCTGTCCCTCTCCAGACGCCTTTAGAGGCTGTCGCTGTACGCGTGTGGACGCCACAGGCTGTTACCGTCTGCAGTCTTTACATTCCACCGGATGGTGATGTCTCGCAGCATGTCCTGGCTGCACTGGTCGCCCAATTGCCGCCACCTTTCTTGCTATTGGGCGACTTCAACGCTCATAACCCTCTGTGGGGGGGGTCAGTGGCAACACGTCGAGGCGCCATCATTGAGCATTTATTGTCGCAGCTCGATCTCTCGCTGTTAAATGATGGTGCCTTCACACACTTCAGTGTGGCGCATGGCACCTACTCCGCCATTGACCTTTCAATCTGTAGCCATAGCCTCTTACCGTCTGTCCAATGGAGTGTGCATGACGACCTGTGTGGTAGTGACCATTTTCCGATCTTTTTGTCACTACCACAGCGCCCCTCTTCTGGGCACCCTAGCAGATGGGCTATGAATAAGGCTGACTGGGACTTGTTCTCCTCCACTGCCGCTTTTGAGCCTCTCTCTACCGATGACATTGATGCGGTGGTTCAATCGGTCACCACCGGCATCGTTACTGCCGCCGAATCTGCCATTCCCCATTCCTGTGGGTCCCCTCGGCGGAAGGCTGTGCCTTGGTGGTCGCCTGAGATCGCTGAAGCGATTAAAGATCGCCGGCGGGCGCTCCAGCGTCACAAGCGACACCCCTCCCTCGACCACCTTATCGCCTTCAAACGGCTGCGTGCGCGGGCCCGCCTCCTTATCCGCCAAGGCAAGAAGGAGTGCTGGGAGCGGTATGTGTCCACCATTGGCCTCCATGTCACTCCTTCGCAGGTCTGGGCCAAGATTCGACGCGTCTACGGCTATCGGCCACCTGCCAGCGTCCCTGCGCTCTCACTGAATGGAGCAGTTTGTACTGACTCCGACGTCATTGCCAATCGCTTAGCAGAGCATTTTGCTATGAGTTCCGCTTCTGCGAATTACCCCCAGGCCTTCCGCTCCATTAAAGAGCGGATGGAACGTCGGAGCCTTTCGTTTCGCACCAACCACCCAGAATCTTACAATGCTCCATTTAGTGAGTGGGAATTTCGCAGTGCCCTCGCTGCTTGCCCTGATACCGCTCCTGGGCCAGATGGCATCCACTGTCAGATGCTGAAACACCTTTCAGTGGACTGCCAGCGGCGCCTTCTCGATCTTTACAACCGTCTTTGGGTCGAGGGGGAGTTTCCGTCGCAATGGCGGGAAGGCATTGTCATCCCCGTTTTGAAACCTGGAAAGCACCCTCTGGAGGTGGACAGCTACCGTCCCATTAGCCTCACCAACGTTCTTTGCAAGTTGCTTGAACGGATGGTGAGCCGGCGCTTGCATTGGGTACTGGAGTCTCGAGGCCTTCTGGCTCCATCTCAGGGTGGGTTCCGTAAAGGCCGCTCCGCCGCCGACAATCTGGTGAGCCTGGAGTCGGCCATCCGTACTGCCTTTTCCCGCCGTCAGCACCTGGTCGCTGTCTTTTTCGACATGCGGAAGGCGTACGATACGACGTGGCGTCATCACATTCTTTCTACGCTCCATGGATGGGGTCTTCGGGGTCCTCTGCCGATTTTTATCCGCAATTTTCTGTCGTGTCGTACCTTCCGCGTGCAAGTCGCGGCCTCGTATAGTTCCTCCCACGTCCAGGAGAACGGTGTGCCACAGGGCTCTGTTTTAAGTGTCTGTCTGTTTTTAATAGCCATTAACGGGCTTGCTGCGGCCGTGGGAAATTCTGTCTCCGCTTCCCTGTATGCTGACGACTTCTGCCTTTATTACAGCTCTACTGGCATTGCAGCTGTTGAACGTCAGCTACAGGGCGCTATCCGTAAGGCGCAGTCTTGGGCTGTAGCGCATGGGTTTCAGTTTTCGGCAGCCAAGACCCGCGTTATACATTTCTGCCGGCGCCGAACAGTCCATCCTGAGCCGCGGCTTTATCTTGCCGACGAACTCCTTGCTGTGGTGGAGACCCACAGGTTTTTGGGGGTGGTTTTTGATGCCCGGTTGACTTGGCTGCCTCATATCCAGCAGCTTAAACAGACGTGTTGGCGGCATCTAAACGCTCTGAGATGCTTGAGCCACACCCGCTGGGGAGCCGACCGCTCTACCCTGTTACGGCTCTACCAGGCGTTAATCCAGTCCCGTCTGGATTATGGGTGCCTGGCATATGGCTCAGCATCCCCGTCTGCGTTGCGGGTGCTGGACCCAATCCTCCACAGCGGGATACGCCTTGCCACTGGTGCTTTCCGCACCAGCCCTGTGGACAGCTTACTCGTGGAGGCAGGTGTCCCTCCACTGCGGTTCCGGCGCCAACGTTTGCTGGCCGCTTATGCTGCCCATGTTCTAAGCTCGCCCGGGCATCCTACCTATCGTCTCCTGTTCCCGCAGTCAGTCGTCCGTCTGCCGGAACGTCGGCCCCGGTCGGGTTGTCCGATCGCCATACGCGTCAAGGAGCTTCTCTCCGGGCTTGGGCTTGTCCCTGTTCCACCTCCTTTCCGGGCACTTCTGCGTACACCCCCGTGGTGCGTTCCTCGCCCTTGCCTTCGGCTAGACTTGGCACAGGGCTCGAAGGACTTAGTCCCTCCAGAGGCCTTCCGCCGCCGCTTTTATTCCATCCTGGCCACGTATCAGGGCTCTGGCATTGTTTACACCGACGGCTCGATGGTTGCTGGTCGAGTCGGGTATGCGCTCACTCTAGGGAACCATTCCGAACAACGTTCTTTGCCGGCTGGCTGCAGCGTTTACACTGCTGAGCTGGTCGCCATCTTTCGAGCCCTAGAGTATATCCGCTCCTGCTCAGGTGAGTCGTTCGTTATCTGTAGCGATTCCCTGAGCAGTTTACGAGCACTCGACCAGTGTTTTCCTCGTTCCCGTCTGGTGATGGCTATCCATGAGTCCCTGCATACTCTTGCGCGTTGCGGCCGCTCTGCGGTCTTCGTGTGGACCCCAGGCCATGTTGGGATCCCCGGCAACGAGAATGTTGACCGGCTGGCGAAAGAGGCGACTAGTGCACCACCTCTGGACGTTGGCCTCCCGGAGACCGATTTGCGGGCGTTCCTACGCCGCAAAATTCTGGACCTTTGGGACACTGAATGGCGCGCCCTGCCTTCACGCAACAAACTTCGGGCCATCAAGGGGGCTACCGGTGTGTGGCGCTCCTCCTTGCGGGTTTCTCGCAAGGAGTCTGTTGTCCTCTGCCGGCTGCGCATTGGGCACACTCGGCTTACCCACGGCCACTTATTGCGCCGTGAGGATGCGCCTCTATGTCGCTGCGGCTCCGTTTTATCCGTGGTTCATGTTTTATTGGAGTGTCCGTTTTTAGCTGCGCTCAGGCAGTCGTTCGCACTGCCTGCCTCGCTCCCTGCCCTTTTAACAGATGACCCGGCTATGGCTGACTTAGTTTTACGTTTTATTCGGGCAGGGGGTTTTTATTCCTTACTCTGAGTGTTTCTGTTTTTATCTTATTGTTTTGTGTTGATTCTGGCCTTTGGCCTCCGGTTTTAAACTGATTTTTTAATGTGTTTCCAGTGGTTGGCTTTTCCTTTTTTATTTCTCTGGTCGGCCAACCACCGTCACACTCTGTGTGCTTTTAGTTCGTTTTGTCTTGTCTTTGTTTCAGTTTCTCTTGTCCTGTATCGTCTGTGATCTCTTTTGTTCCTCGTTTTTATTCTCTGTGGGTGTTCTTTGTCTTTGGAAAAAGGGACCGATGACCATAGCAGTCTGGTCCCTTTAATCCCCCAAACCAACCAACCCTTGGACCTTCAAATCAACGATGAAACACAGAAATTGCATCGATATTGAATACAAAACGAAAAGTGTCGTCTTATTTATAAGAGGAGTAACTCTTCTAATAATTCGTGCTTTGAGCATTTCCTGGGACAGCAGTTATAGACTCCGATGCACCATTGCAGGTTTACTGTATCCCTTGGACCTTCAAATCGACGATGAAACACAGAAATTGCATCGATATTGAATAAAAAAGGCAAAATGTCGACTTATTTACAAGAGGAAAAACTCTTCTAATAGTTCATGTTTTGAGCCTTTCCTGGGACTGCAGTATTAGATTCCGATGCACCATTGCAGGTTTACTGTATCCCTTGGACCTTCAAATCATCGATGAAACACAGAAATTGCATCGATATTGAATACAAAAGGCAAAATGTCGACTTATTTACAAGAGGAGAAACTCTTCTAATAGGTCATGCTTTGAGCCTTTACTGGGACAGCAGTATTAGATTCCGATGCACCATTGCAGGTTTACTGTATCCCTTGGACCTTCAAATCAACGATGAAACACAGAAATTGCATCGATATTGAATTCAGAAGGCAAAATGTGGACTTATTTACAAGATTAGAAACTATTGTAATAGTTCATGCTTTGAGCCTTTCCTGGGACAGCAGTATTAGATTCCGATGCACCATTGCAGGTTTACTGTATCCCTTGGACCTTCAAATCAACGATGAAACACAGAAATTGCATCGATATTGAATACAAAACGCAAAGTGTCGTCTTATTTATAAGAGGAGTAACTCTTCTAATAGTTCGTGATTTGAGCCTATCCTTGGATAGCAGTTATAGACTCCGATGCACCATTGCAGGTTTACTGTATCCCTTGGACCTTCAAATCAACGATGAAACACAGAAATTGCATCGATATTGAATACAAAAGGCAAAATGTCGACTTATTTACAAGAGGAGAAACTCTTCTAATAGTTCATGCTTTGAGCCTTTCCTGGGACAGCAGTATTTGATTCCGATGCACCATTGCAGGTTTACTGTATCCCTTGGACCTTCAAATCAACGATGAAACACAGAAATTGCATCGATCTTGAATACAAAAGGCAAAATGTCGACTTATTTATAAGAGGAGTAACTCTTCTAATAGTTCGTGCTTTGAGTCTTTCCTGGGACAGCAGTATTAGATTCCGATGCACCATTGCAGGTTTACTGTATCCCTTGTACCTTTAAAACAACTATGAAATACTGAAATTGCATCGATATTGAATACAAAAGGTAAAATATCGACTTATTTACAAGAGGAGTAACTCTTCTAAAGGTTCGCGCTTTTAGCCTTTCCAGGGACAGTAATATTAGATTCCGATGCACCATTGCAGGTTTACTGTATCCCTTGGACCTTCAAATCAACAATGAAACACTGAAATTGCATCGATATTGAATACAGAAGGCAAAATGTCGACTTATTTACAAGAGGAGTAACTCTTCTAATAGTTCGTGCTTTGAGCCTTTCCTGGGACAGCAGTATTAGATTCCGATGCACCATTGCAGGTTTACTGTATCCCTTGGACCTTCAAATCAACGATGAAACACTGAAATTGCATCGATATTGAATACAAAAGGCAAAATGTCGACTTATTTACAAGAGGTGTAACTCTTGTAATAATTCGTGCTTTTAGCGTTTCCTGGGACAGCAGTATTAGATTCCGATGCACCATTGCAGGTTTACTGTATCCCTTGGACCTTCAAATCAACGATGAAACACAGAAATTGCATCGATATTGAATACAAAAGGCAAAATGTCGACTTATTTACGAGAGGAGAAGCTCTTCTAATAGGTCATGCTTTGAGCCTTTACTGGGACAACAGTATTAGATTCCGATGCACCATTGCAGGTTTACTGTATCCCTTGGACCATCAAATCAACGATGAAACACAGAAATTGCATCGATATTGAATACAAAAGGCAAAATGTCGACTTATTTACAAGAGGAGAAACTCTTCTAATAGGTCATGCTTTGAGCCTTTACTGGGACAGCAGTATTAGATTCCGATGCACCATTGCAGGTTTACTGTATCCCTTGGACCTTCAAATCAACGATGAAACACAGAAATTGCATCGATATTGAATACAAAACGAAAAGTGTCGTCTTATTTATAAGAGGAGTAACTCTTCTAATAATTCGTGCTTTGAGCCTTTCCTGGGACAGCAGTTATAGACTCCGATGCACCATTGCAGGTTTACTGTATCCCTTGGACCTTCAAATCGACGATGAAACACAGAAATTGCATCGATATTGAATAAAAAAGGCAAAATGTCGACTTATTTACAAGAGGAAAAACTCTTCTAATAGTTCATGTTTTGAGCCTTTCCTGGGACTGCAGTATTAGATTCCGATGCACCATTGCAGGTTTACTGTATCCCTTGGACCTTCAAATCAACGATGAAACACAGAAATTGCATCGATATTGAATACAAAAGGCAAAATGTCGACTTATCTACAAGAGGAGTAACTCTTCTAATAGTTCGTGCTTTGAGCCTTTCCTGGGACAGCAGTATTAGATTCCGATGCACCATTGCAGGTTTACTGTATCCCTTGGACCTTCAAATCAACGATGAAACACAGAAATTGCATCGATATTGAATACAAAACGCAAAGTGTCGTCTTATTTATAAGAGGAGTAACTCTTCTAATAGTTCGTGATTTTAGCCTTTCCTGGGACAGTAGTATTAGATTCCGATGCACCATTGCAGGTTTACTGTATCCCTTGGACCTTCAAATCAACGATGAAACACTGAAATTGCATCGATATTGAATACAAAAGGCAAAATGTCGACTTATTTACAAGAGGAGTAACTCTTCTAATAGTTCGTGCTTTGAGTCTTTCCTGGGACAGCAGTATTAGATTCCGATGCACCATTGCAGGTTTACTGTATCCCTTGGACCTTCAAATCAACGATGAAACACAGAAATTGCATCGATATTGAATACAAAAGGCAAAATGTCGACTTATTTATAAGAGGAGTAACTCTTCTAATAGCTCGTGATTTGAGGCTTTCCTGGGACAGCAGTATTAGATTCCGATGCACCATTGCAGGTTTACTGTATCCCTTGGACATTCAAATCAACGATGAAACACAGAAATTGCATCGATATTGAATACAAAATGCAAAATGTCGACTTATTTACAAGAGGAAAAACTCTTCTAATAGTTCATGCTTTGAGCCTTTCCTGGGACAACAGTATTAGATTCCGATGCACCATTGCAGGTTTACTGTATCCCTTGGATCTTCAAATCAACGATGAAACACAGAAATTACATCGATATTGAATACAAAAGGCAAAATGTCGACTTATTTACAAGAGGAGTAACTCTTCTAATAGTTCGTGCTTTGAGCCTCTCCCGGGACAGCAGTATTAGATTCCGATGCACCATTGCAGGTTTACTGTATCCCTTGGACCTTCAAATCAACGATGAAACACAGAAATTGCATCGATATTGAATAAAAACGAAAAGTGTCGTCTTATTTATAAGAGGAGTAACTTTTCTAATAGTTCGTGCTTTGAGATTTTCCTGGGACAGCAGTTATAGACTCCGATGCACCATTGCAGGTTTACTGTATACCTTGGACCTTCAAATCAACGATGAAACACAGAAATTGCATCGATATTGAATACAAAACGCAAAGTGTCGTTTTATTTATAAGAGGAGTAACTCTTCTAATAGTTCGTGCTTTTAGCGTTTCCTGGGACAGCAGTATTAGATTCCGATGCACCATTGCAGGTTTATTGTATCCCTTGGACCTTCAAATCAACGATGAAACACAGAATTTGCATCGATATTGAATACAAAAGGCAAAATTTCGACATATTTATAAGAGGAGAAACTCTTCTAATAGTACATGCTTTGAGCCTTTCCTGGGACAGCAGTATTAGATTCCGATGCACCATTGCAAGTTTACTGTATCCCTTGGACCTTCAACTCAACGATGAAACACAGAAATTGCATCGATATTGAATACAAAAGGCAAAATTTCGACTTATTTACAAGAGGAGAAACTCTTCTAATAGTACATGCTTTGAGCCTTTCCTGGGACAGCAGTATTAGATTCCGATGCACCATTGCAGGTTTACTGTATCCCTTGGACCTTCAAATCAACGATGAAACACAGAAATTGCATCGATATTGAATTCAAAAGGCAAAATGTCGACTTATTTACAAGATTAGAAACTATTGTAATAGTTCATGCTTTGAGCCTTTCCTGGGACAGCAGTATTAGATTCCGATGCACCATTGCAGGTTTACTGTATCCCTTGGACCTTCAAATCAACGATGAAACACAGAAATTGCATCGATATTGAATACAAAAGGCAAAATGTCGACTTATTTACAAGAGGAGTAACTCTTATAATAGTTCGTGCTTTGAGCCTTTCCTGGTACAGCAGTATTAGATTCCGATGCACCTTCGCAGGTTTACTGTATCCCTTGGACCTTCAAATCAACGATGAAACACAGAAATTGCATCGATATTGAATACAAAAGGCAAAATGTCGACTTATTTACCAGAGGAGTAACTCTTCTAATAGTTCGTGTTTGAGCCTTTCCTGGGACAGCAGTATTACATACCTATGCACCATTGCAGGTTTACTGTATCCCTTGGACCTTCAAATCAACGATGAAACACAGAAATTGCATCGATATTGAATACAAAAGGCAAAATGTCGACTTATTTACAAGAGGAGTAACGCTTCTAGTACTTCGTGCTTTGAGCCTTTCCTGGGACAGCAGTATTAGATTCCGATGCACCACTGCAGGTTTACTGTATCCCTTGGACCTTCAAATCAACGATGAAACACAGAAATTGCATCGATATTGAATACAAAATGCAAAATGTCGACTTATTTACAAGAGGAGTAACTCTCCTAATAGTTCGTGTTTTAGACTTTCCTGGGACAGTAGTATTAGATTCCGATGCACCATTGCAGGTTTACTGTATCCCTTGGACCTTCAGATCAACGATGAAACACTGAAATTGCATCGATATTGAATACAAAAGGCAAAATGTCGACTTATTTACAAGAGGAGTAACTCTTGTAATAGTTCGTGCTTTTAGCGTTCCCTGGGACAGCAGTATAAGATTCCGATGCACCATTGCAGGTTTACTGTATCCCTTGGACCTTCAAATCAACGATGAAACACAGAAATTGCATCGATATTGAATACAAAAGGCAAAATGTCGACTTATTTATAAGAGGAGTAACTCTTCTAATAGTTCGTGATTTGAGCCTTTCCTGGGACAGCAGTTATAGATTCCGATGCACCATTGCAGGTTTACTGTAATCCTTGGACCTTCAAATCAACGATGAAACACAGAAATTGCATCGATACTGAATACAAAAGGCAAAATGTCGACTTATTTACAAGAGGAGAAACTCTTCTAATAGGTCATGCTTTGAGCCGTTCCTGGGACAGCAGTATTAGATTCCGATGCACCATTGCAGGTTTACTGTATCCCTTGGACCTTCAAATCAACGATGAAACACAGAAATTGCATCGATATTGAATACAAAAGGCAAAATGTCGACTTACTTACAAGAGGAGTAACTCTTCTAATGGTTCGTGCTTTGAGCTTTTCCTGGGACAGCAGTATTAGATTCCGATGCACCATTGGAGGTTCACTGTATCCCTAGGACCTTCAAATCAACGATGAAACACAGACATTGCATCGATATTGAATACAAAAGGCAAAATGTCGACTTATTTATAAGAGGAGTAACTCTTCTAATAGTTCGTGCTTTGAGCCTTTCCTGGGACAGCAGTATTAGATTCCGATGCACCATTGCAGGTTTACTGTATCCCTTGTACCTTCAAAACAAGTATGAAATACTGAAATTGCATCGATATTGAAAACAAAAGGCAAAATATCGACTTATTTACAAGAGGAGTAACTGTTCTAATGGTTCGTGCTTTTAGCCTTTCCAGGGACAGTAATATTAGATTCCGATGCACCATTGCAGGTTTACTGTATCCCATGGACCTTCCAATCAACGATGAAACACAGAAATTGCATCGATATGGAATACAAAATGCAAAACTTCGATTTATTTACAAGAGGAGTAACGCTTCTAGTACTTCGTGCTTTGAGCCTTTCCTGGGACAGCAGTATTAGATTCCGATGCACCACTGCAGGTTTACTGTATCCCTTGGACCTTCAAATCAACGATGAAACACAGAAATTGCATCGATATTGAATACAAAATGCAAAATGTCGACTTATTTACAAGAGGAGTAACTCTTCTAATAGTTCGTGCTTTTAGCCTTTCCTGGGACAATAGTATTAGATTCCGATGCACCATTGCAGGTTTACTGTATCCCTTGGACCTTCAAATCAACGATGAAACACAGAAATTGCATCGATATTGAATACAAAAGGCAAAATGTCGACTTATTTACAAGAGGAGAAACTCTTCTAATAGTTCATGCTTTGAGCCTTTCCTGGGACAGCAGTATTTGATTCCGATGCACCATTGCAGGTTTACTGTATCCCTTGTGCCTTCAAATCAACGATGAAACACAGAAATTGCATCGATCTTGAATACAAAAGGCAAAATGTCGACTTATTTATAAGAGGAGTAACTCTTCTAATAGTTCGTGCTTTGAGTCTTTCCTGGGACAGCAGTATTAGATTCCGATGCACCATTGCAGGTTTACTGTATCCCTTGTACCTTCAAAACAACTATGAAATACTGAAATTGCATCTATATTGAATACAAAAGGCAAAATATCGACTTATTTACAAGAGGAGTAACTCTTCTAAAGGTTCGTGCTTTTAGCCTTTCCAGGGACAGTAATATTAGATTCCGATGCACCATTGCAGGTTTACTGTATCCCTTGGACCTTCAAATCAACAATGAAACACTGAAATTGCATCGATATTGAATACAAAAGGCAAAATTTCGACTTATTTACAAGAGGAGTAACTCTTCTAATAGTTCGTGCTTTGAGCCTTTCCTGGGACAGCAGTATTAGATTCCGATGCACCATTGCAGGTTTACTGTATCCCTTGGACCTTCAAATCAACGATGAAACACTGAAATTGCATCGATATTGAATACAAAAGGCAAAATGTCGACTTATTTACAAGAGGAGTAACTCTTGTAATAATTCGTGCTTTTAGCGTTTCCTGGGACAGCAGTATTAGATTCCGATGCACCATTGCAGGTTTACTGTATCCCTTGGACCTTCAAATCAACGATGAAACACAGAAATTGCATCGATATTGAATAGAAAAGGCAAAATGTCGACTTACTTACGAGAGAAGAAGCTCTTCTAATAGGTCATGCTTTGAGCCTTTACTGGGACAACAGTATTAGATTCCGATGCACCATTGCAGGTTTACTGTATCCCTTGGACCATCAAATCAACGATGAAACACAGAAATTGCATCGATATTGAATACAAAAGGCAAAATGTCGACTTATTTACAAGAGGAGAAACTCTTCTAATTGGTCATGCTTTGAGCCTTTACTGGGACAGCAGTATTAGATTCCGATGCACCATTGCAGGTTTACTGTATCCCTTGGACCTTCAAATCAACGATGAAACACAGAAATTGCATCGATATTGAATACAAAACGAAAAGTGTCGTCTTATTTATAAGAGGAGTAACTCTTCTAATAATTCGTGCTTTGAGCCTTTCCTGGGACAGCAGTTATAGACTCCGATGCACCATTGCAGGTTTACTGTATCCCTTGGACCTTCAAATCGACGATGAAACACAGAAATTGCATCGATATTGAATAAAAAAGGCAAAATGTCGACTTATTTACAAGAGGAAAAACTCTTCTAATAGTTCATGTTTTGAGCCTTTCCTGGGACTGCAGTATTACATTCCGATGCACCATTGCAGGTTTACTGTATCCCTTGGACCTTCAAATCAACGATGAAACACAGAAATTGCATCGATATTGAATACAAAAGGCAAAATGTCGACTTATCTACAAGAGGAGTAACTCTTCTAATAGTTCGTGCTTTGAGCCTTTCCTGGGACAGCAGTATTAGATTCCGATGCACCATTGCAGGTTTACTGTATCCCTTGGACCTTCAAATCAACGATGAAACACAGAAATTGCATCGATATTGAATACAAAACGCAAAGTGTCGTCTTATTTATAAGAGGAGTAACTCTTCTAATAGTTCGTGATTTTAGCCTTTCCTGGGACAGTAGTATTAGATTCCGATGCACCATTGCAGGTTTACTGTATCCCTTGGACCTTCAAATCAACGATGAAACACTGAAATTGCATCGATATTGAATACAAAAGGCAAAATGTCGACTTATTTACAAGAGGAGTAACTCTTCTAATAGTTCGTGCTTTGAGTCTTTCCTGGGACAGCAGTATTAGATTCCGATGCACCATTGCAGGTTTACTGTATCCCTTGGACCTTCAACTCAACGATGAAACACAGAAATTGCATCGATATTGAATACAAAAGGCAAAATGTCGACTTATTTACAAGAGGAGAAACTCTTCTAATAGTACATGCTTTGAGCCTTTCCTGGGACAGCAGTATTAGATTCCGATGCACCATTGCAGGTTTACTGTATCCCTTGGACCTTCAAATCAACGATGAAACACAGAAATTGCATCGATATTGAATTCAAAAGGCAAAATGTCGACTTATTTACAAGATTAGAAACTATTGTAATAGTTCATGCTTTGAGCCTTTCCTGGGACAGCAGTATTAGATTCCGATGCACCATTGCAGGTTTACTGTATCCCTTGTACCTTCAAATCAACGATGAAACACAGAAATTGCATCGATATTGAATACAAAAGGCAAAATGTCGACTTATTTACAAGAGGAGTAACTCTTATAATAGTTCGTGCTTTGAGCCTTTCCTGGGACAGCAGTATTAGATTCCGATGCACCTTTGCAGGTTTACTGTATCCCTTGGACCTTCAAATCAACGATGAAACACAGAAATTGCATCGATATTGAATACAAAAGGCAAAATGTCGACTTATTTACCAGAGGAGTAACTCTTCTAATAGTTCGTGTTTGAGCCTTTCCTGGGACAGCAGTATTACATTCCTATGCACCATTGCAGGTTTACTGTATCCCTTGGACCTTCAAATCAACGATGAAACACAGAAATTGCATCGATATTGAATACAAAAGGCAAAATGTCGACTTATTTACAAGAGGAGTAACGCTTCTAGTACTTCGTGCTTTGAGCCTTTCCTGGGACAGCAGTATTAGATTCCGATGCACCACTGCAGGTTTACTGTATCCCTTGGACCTTCAAATCAACGATGAAACACAGAAATTGCATCGATATTGAATACAAAATGCCAAATGTCGACTTATTTACAAGAGGGGAAACTCTTCTAATAGTTCGTGCTTTGAGCCTTACCTGGGACAGCAGTTATAGATTCCGATGCACCATTGCAGGTTTACTGTAATCCTTGGACCTTCAAATCAACGATGAAACACAGAAATTGCATCGATACTGAATACAAAAGGCAAAATGTCGACTTATTTACAAGAGGAGAAACTCTTCTAATAGGTCATGCTTTGAGCCTTTCCTGGGACAGCAGTATTAGATTCCGATGCACCATTGCAGGTTTACTGTATCCCTTGGACCTTCAATTCAACGATGAAACACAGAAATTGCATCGATATTGAATACAAAAGGCAAAATGTCGACTTACTTACAAGAGGAGTAACTCTTCTAATGGTTCGTGCTTTGAGCTTTTCCTGGGACAGCAGTATTAGATTCCGATGCACCATTGGAGGTTCACTGTATCCCTAGGACCTTCAAATCAACGATGAAACACAGAAATTGCATCGATATTGAATACAAAAGGCAAAATGTCGACTTATTTATAAGAGGAGTAACTCTTCTAATAGTTCGTGCTTTGAGCCTTTCCTGGGACAGCAGTATTAGATTCCGATGCACCATTGCAGGTTTACTGTATCCCTTGTACCTTCAAAACAACTATGAAATACTGAAATTGCATCGATATTGAAAACAAAAGGCAAAATATCGACTTATTTACAAGAGGAGTAACTGTTCTAATGGTTCGTGCTTTTAGCCTTTCCAGGGACAGTAATATTAGATTCCGATGCACCATTGCAGGTTTACTGTATCCCATGGACCTTCCAATCAACGATGAAACACAGAAATTGCATCGATATGGAATACAAAATGCAAAACTTCGATTTATTTACAAGAGGAGTAACGCTTCTAGTACTTCGTGCTTTGAGCCTTTCCTGGGACAGCAGTATTAGATTCCGATGCACCACTGCAGGTTTACTGTATCCCTTGGACCTTCAAATCAACGATGAAACACAGAATTTGCATCGATATTGAATACAAAATGCAAAATGTCGACTTATTTACAAGAGGAGTAACTCTTCTAATAGTTCGTGCTTTTAGCCTTTCCTGGGACAATAGTATTAGATTCCGATGCACCATTGCAGGTTTACTGTATCCCTTGGACCTTCAAATCAACGATGAAACACAGAAATTGCATCGATATTGAATACAAAAGGCAAAATGTCGACTTATTTACAAGAGGAGTAACTCTTGTAATAGTTCGTGCTTTAGCATATCCTGGGACAGCAGTATAAGATTCCGATGCACCATTGCAGGTTAACTGTATCCCTTGGACCTTCAAATCAACGATGAAACACAGAAATTGCATCGATATTGAATACAAAAGGCAAAATGTCGACTTATTTACAAGAGGAGTAACTCTTCTAATAGTTCGTGCATTGAGCTTTTCCTGGGACAGCAGTATTAGATTCCGATGCACCATTGCAGGTTTACTGTATCCCTTGGACCTTCAAATCAACGATGAAACACAGAAATTGCATCGATATTGAATACAAAACGCAAAGTGTCGTCTTATTTATAAGAGGAGTAACTCTTCTAATAGTTCGTGCTTTGAGCCTTTCCTGGGACAGCAGTTATACACTCCGATGCACCATTGCCGGTTTACTGTATCCCTTGGACCTTCAAATCAACGATGAAACACAGAAATTGCATCGATATTGAATACAAAAGGCAAAATGTCGACTTATTTACAAGAGGAGAAACTCTTCAAATAGTTCATGTTTTGAGCCTTTCCTGGGACAGCAGTATTAGATTCCGATGCACCATTGCAGGTTTACTGGATCCCTTGGACCTTCAAATCAACGATGAAATACAGAAATTGCATCGATATTGAATACAAAAGGCAAAATGTCGACATATTTACAAGAGGACTAACTCTTCTAATAGTTCGTGTTTTGAGTCTTTCCTGGGACAGCAGTATTAGATTCCGATGCACCATTGCAGGTTTACTGTATCCCTTGTGCCTTCAAATCAACGATGAAACACAGAAATTGCATCGATCTTGAATACAAAAGGCAAAATGTCGACTTATTTATAAGAGGAGTAACTCTTCTAATAGTTCGTGCTTTGAGCCTTTCCTGGGACAGCCGTATTAGATTCCGATGCACCATTGCAGGTTTACTGTATCCCTTGTACCTTCAGAACAACTATGAAATACTGAAATTGCATCGATATTGAATACAAAAGGCAAAATATCGACTTATTTACAAGAGGAGTAACCCTTCTAATGGTTCGTGCTTTTAGCCTTTCCTGGGACAGTAATATTAGATTCCGATGCACCTTTGCAGGTTTACTGTATCCCTTGGACCTTCAAATCAACGATGAAACACAGAAATTGCATCGATATTGAATACAAAAGGCAAAATGTCGACTTATTTACAAGAGGAGAAACTCTTCTAATAGTTCATGAATTGAGCCTTTCCTGGGACAGCAGTATTAGATTCCGATGCACCATTGCAGGTTTACTGTATCCCATGAACCTTCAAATCAACGATGAAACACAGAAATTGCATCGATATTGAATACAAAAGGCAAAATGTCGACTTACTTACAAAAGGAGTAACCCTTCTAGTACTTCAAGCTTTGAGCCTTTCCTGGGACAGCAGTATTAGGTTCCGATGCACCAGTGCAGGTTCACAGTATCCCTTGGACCTTCAAATCAACGATGAAACACAGAAATTGCATCGATATTGAATACAAAAGGCAAAATGTCGACTTATTTACAAGAGGAGAAACTCTTCTAATAGTTCATGCATTGAGCCTTTCCTGGGACAGCAGTATTAGATTCCGATGCACAATTGCAGGTTTACTGTATCCCTTGGACCTTTCAATCAACGATGAAACACAGAAATTGCAACGATATTGAATACAAAACGTAAAGTGGCTTCTTATTTATAAGAGGAGTAACTCTTCTAATAGTTCGTGCTTTGAGCCTTTCCTGGGACAGCAGTTATAGACTCCGATGCACCACTGCAGGTTTAGTGTATCCCTTGGACCTTCAAATCAACGATGAAACACTGAAATTGCATCGATATTGAATACAAAAGGCAAAATGTCGACATATTTATAAGAGGAGTAACTCTTCTAATAGTTCGTGATTTGAGCCTTTCCTGGGACAGCAGTATTAGATTCCGATGCACCATTGAAGTTTACTGTATCCCTTGGACCTTCAAATCAACGATGAAAGACAGAAATTGCATCGATATTGAATACAAAAGGCAAAATGTCGACTTATTTACAAGGGGAGAAACTCTTCTAGTAGTTCATGTTTTGAGCCTTTCCTGGGACAGCAGTATTAGATTCCGATGCACCATTGCAGGTTTACTGTATCCCTTGGACCTTCAAATCAACGATGAAACACAGAAATTGCATCGATATTGACTACAAAAGGCAAAATGTCGACTTGTATACAAGAGGAGAAACTCTTCTAATAGTTCATGCTTTGAGCCTTTCCTGGGACAGCAGTATTAGATTCCGATGCACCATTGCAGGTTTACTGTATCCCTTGGACCTTCAAATCAACGATGAAACACAGAAATTGCATCGATATTGAATACAAAAGGCAAAATGTCGACTTATTTACTAGAGGAGTAACTCTTCTAATAGTTCGTGTTTTGAGCCTCTCCTGGGACAGACGTATTAGATTCCGATGCACCATTGCAGGTTTACTGTATCCCTTGGACCTTCAAATCGACGATGAAACACAGAAATTGCATCGATATTGAATACAAAAGGCAAAATGTCGACTTATATACATGAGGAGTAACCCTTCTAGTACTTCGTGTTTGAGCCTTTCCTGGGACAGCAGTATTAGATTCCGAAACACCATTGCAGGTTTACTGTATCCCATGGACCTTCAAATCAACGATGAAACACAGAAATTGCATCGATATTGAATACAAAAGGCAAAATGTCGACTTATTACAAAAGGAGTAACTCTTCTAATAGATCGTGCTTTGAGCCTTTCCTAGGACAGCAGTATTAGATTCCGATGCACCATTGCAGGGTTACTGTATCCCATGGACCTTCAAATCAACGATGAAACACAGAAATTGCATCGATATTGAATACAAAAGGCAAAATGTCGACTTACTTACAAGAGGAGTAACACTTCTAGTACTTCGTGCTTTGAGCCTTTCCTGGGACAGCAGTATTAGATTCCGATGCACCACTGCAGGTTCACAGTATCCCTTGGACCTTCAAATCAACGATGAAACACAGAAATTGCATCGATATTGAATACAAAAGGCAAAATGTCGACTTATTTACAAGGGGAGAAACTCTTCTAATAGTTCATGCTTTGAGCCTTTCCTGGGACAGCAGTATTAGATTCCGATGCACAATTGCAGGTTTACTGAATCCCTTGGACCTTAAAATCAACGATGAAACACAGAAATTGGAACGATATTGAATACAAAACGCAAAGTGTCTTCTTATTTATAAGAGGAGTAACTCTTCTAATAGTTCGTGCTTTGAGCCTTTCCTGGGACAGCAGTTATAGACTCCGTTGCACCGCTGCAGGTTTACTCTATCCCTTGGACTTTCAAATCAACGATGAAACACTGAAATTGCATCTATATTGAATACAAAAGGCAAAACGTCGACTTATTTACAAGAGGAATAACTCTTCTAATAGTTCGTGCTTTTAGCGTTTCCTGGGACAGCAGTATTAGATTCCGATGCACCATTGCAGGTTTACTGTATCCCTTGGACCTTCAAATCAACGATGAAACACAGAAATTGCATCGATATTGAATACAAAATGCAAAATGTCGACATATTTATAAGAGGAGTAACTCTTCTAATAGTTCGTGATTTGAGCCTTTCCTGGGACAGCTGTATTAGATTCCGATGCACCATTGCAGGTTTACTGTATCCCTTGGACCTTCACATCATCGAAGAAACACAGAAATTACATCGATATTGAATACAAAAGGCAAAATATCGACTTATTTACAAGAGGAGAAACTCTTCTAGTAGTTCATGTTTTGAGCCTTTCCTGGGACAGCAGTATTAGATTCCGATGCACCATTGCAGGTTTACTCTATCCCTTGGACCTTCAAATCAACGATGAATTACAGAAATTGCATCGATATTGAATACAAAAGGCAAAATGTCGACTTATTTAAAAGAGGAGTAACTCTTCTAATAGTTCGTTGTTTGAGACTATCCTGGGACAGCAGTATTAGATTCCGATGCACAATTGCAGGTATACTGTATCCCTTGGACCTTCAAATCAACGATAAAACTCAGAAATTGCATCAATATTGAATACAAAACGCAAAGTGTCTTCTTATTTATAAGAGGAGTAACTCTTCTAATAGTTCGTGCTTTGAGCCTTTCCTGGGACAGCAGTTATAGACTCCGATGCACCATTGCAGGTTTACTCTATCCCTTGGACCTTCAAATCAACGATGAAACACAGAAATTGCATCGATATTGAATACAAAAGAAAAAATGTCGACTTATTTACAAGAGGAGTAACTTTTCTAATAGTTCGTGCTTTGAGCCTTTCCCGGGACAGCAGTATTAGATTCCGATGCACCATTGCAGGTTTACTGTATCCCTTGGACCTTCAAATCAACGATGAAACACAGAAATTGCATCGATATTGAATACAAAAGGCAAAATGTTGACTTATATACAAGAGGAGTAACCCTTCTAGTACTTCGTGCTTTGAGCCTTTCCTGGGACAGCAGTATTAGATTCCGAAACAGCATTGCAGGTTTACTGTATCCCTTGGACTTTCAAATCAACGATGAAACACAGAAATTGCATCGATATTGAATACATAAGGCAAAATGTCGACTTATTTACAAGAGGAGTAACGCTTCTAGTACTTCGTGCTTTGAGCCTTTCCTGGGACAGCAGTATTAGATTCCGATGCACCAATGCAGGTTTACTGTATCCCTTGGACCTTCAAATCAACGATGAAACACAGAAATTGCATCGATATTGAATACAAAAGGCAAAATGTCGACTTATTTACAAGAGGAGTAACTCTTGTAATAGTTCGTGCTTTTAGCGTTCCCTGGGACAGCAGTATAAGATTCCGATGCACCATTGCAGGTTTACTGTATCCCTTGGACCTTCAAATCAACGATGAAACACAGAAATTGCATCGATATTGAATACAAAAGGCAAAATGTCGACTTATTTATAAGAGGAGTAACTCTTCTAATAGTTCGTGATTTGAGCCTTTCCTGGGTCAGCAGTTATAGATTCCGATGCACCATTGCAGGTTTACTGTATCCCTTGGACCTTCAAATCAACGATGAAACACAGAAATTGCATCGATACTGAATACAAAAGGCAAAATGTCGACTTATTTACAAGAGGAGAAACTCTTCTAATAGGTCATGCTTTGAGCCTTTCCTGGGACAGCAGTATTAGATTCCGATGCACCATTGGAGGTTTACTGTATCCCTTGGACCTTCAAATCAACGATGAAACACAGAAATTGCATCGATATTGAATACAAAACGCAAAGTGTCGTCTTATTTATAAGAGGTGTAACTCTTCTAATAGTTCGTGCTTTGAGCCTTTCCTGGGACAGCAGTTATAGACTCCGATGCACCATTGCAGGTTTACTGTATCCCTTGGACCTTCAAATCAATGATGAAACACAGAAATTGCATCGATATTGAATACAAAAGGCAAAATGTCGACTTATTTACAAGAGGGGAAACTCTTCTAATAGTTCATGCTTTGAGCCTTTCCTGGGACAGCAGTATTAGATTCCGATGCACCATTGCAGGTTTACTGTATCCCTTGGACCTTCAAATCAACGATGAAACACAGAAATTGCATCGATATTGAATACAAAAGGCAAAATGTCGACTTATTTACAAGAGGACTATCTCTTCTAATAGTTCGTGCTTTGAGTCTTTCCTGGGACAGCAGTATTAGATTCCGATGCACCATTGCAGGTTTACTGTATCCCTTGTGCCTCCAAATCAACGATGAAACACAGAAATTGCATCGATCTTGAATACAAAAGGCAAAAAGTCGACTTATTTATAAGAGGAGTAACTCTTCTAATAGTTCGTGCTTTGAGCCTTTCCTGGGACAGCAGTATTAGATTCCGATGCACCATTGCAGGTTTACTGTATCCCTTGTACCTTCAAAACAACTATGAAATACTGAAATTGCGTCGATATTGAAAACAAAAGGCAAAATATCGACTTATTTACAAGAGGAGTAACTCTTCTAATGGTTCGTGCTTTTAGCCATTCCAGGGACAGTAATATTAGATTCCGATGCACCATTGCAGGTTTACTGTATCCCTTGGACCTTCAAATCAACGATGAAACACTGCAATTGCATCGATATTGAATACAAAAGCAAAATGTCGACTTATTTACAAGAGGAGTAACTCTTCTAATAGTTCGTGCTTTTAGCCTTACCTGGGACAGCAGTATTAGATTCCGATGCACCATTGCAGGTTTACTGTATCCCTTGGACCTTCAAAACAACGATGAAACACAGAAATTGCATCGATATTGAATACAAAAGGCAAAATGTCGACATATTTATAAGAGGAGTAACTCTTCTAATAGTTCGTGATTTGAGCCTTTCCTGGGACAGCAGGATTAGATTCCGATGCACCATTGCAGGTTTACTGTATCCCTTGGACCTTCAAATCAACGATGAAACACAGAAATTGCATCGATATTGAATACAAAAGGCAAAATGTCGAGTTATTTACAAGAGGAGAAACTCTCCTAATAGTTCATGCTTTGAGCCTTTCCTGGGACAGCAGGATTAGATTCCGATGCACCATTGCAGGTTTACTGTATCCCTTGGACTTTGAAATCAACGATGAAACACAGAAATTGCATCGATATTGAATACAAAAGGCAAAATGTCGACTTATTTACAAGAAGAGTAACTCTTCTAATAGTTCGTGCTTTGAGCCTTTCCTGGGACAGCAGTATTAGATTCCGATGCACCATTGCAGGTTTACTGTATCCCTTGGACCTTCAAATCAACGATGAAACACAGAAATTGCATCGATATTGAATACAAAACGCAAAGTGTCGTCTTATTTATAAGAGGAGTAACTCTTCTAATAGTTCGTGCTTTGAGCCTTTCCTGGGACAGCAGTATTAGATTCCGATGCACCATTGCAGGTTTACTGTATCCCTTGGACCTTCAAATCAACGATGAAACACAGAAATTGCATCGATATTGATTTCTAAAGGCAAAATGTCGACTTATTTACAAGAGGAGAAACTATTGTAATAGTTCATATTTTGAGCCTTTCCTGGGACAGCAGGATTAGATTCCGATGCACCATTGCAGGTTTACTGTATCCCTTGGACCTTCAAATCAACGATGAATCACAGAAATTGCATCGATATTGAATACAAAAGGCAAAATGTCGACTTATTTACAAGAGGAGTAACTCTTCTAATAGTTCGTGCTTTGAGCCTTTCCTGGGACAGCAGTATTAGATTCCGATGCACCATTGCAGGTTTACTGTATCACTTGGACCTTCAAATCAACGATGAAACACAGAAATTGCATCGGTATTCAATACAAAAGGCAAAATGTCGACTTATTTACAAGAGGAGTAACTCTTCTAATAGTTCGTGCTTTGAGCCTTTCCTGGGACAGCAGTATTAGATTCCGATGCACCATTGCAGGTTTACTGTATCCCATGGACCTTCCAATCAACGATGAAACACAGAAATTGAATCGATATGGAATACAAAATGCAAAATGTCGACTTATTTACAAGAGGAGCAACGCTTCTAGTACTTCGTGCTTTGAGCCTTTCCTGGGACAGCAGTATTAGATTCCGATGCACCACTGCAGGTTTACTGTATCCCTTGGACCTTCAAATCAACGATGAAACACAGAAATTGCATCGATATTGAATACAAAATGAAAATGTCGACTTATTTACAAGAGGAGTAACTCTTCTAATAGTTCGTTGTTTGAGCCTATCCTGGGACAGCAGTATTAGATTCCGATGCACAATTGCAGGTATACTGTATCCCTTGGACCTTCAAATCAACGATAAAACTCAGAAATTGCATCAATATTGAATACAAACCACAAAGTGTCTTCTTATTTATAAGAGGAGTAACTCTTCTAATAGTTCGTGCTTTGAGCCTTTCCTGGGACAGCAGTTATAGACTACGATGCACCATTGCAGGTTTACTCTATCCCTTGGACCTTCAAATCAACGATGAAACACAGAAATTGCATCGATATTGAATACAAAAGAAAAAATGTCGACTTATTTACAAGAGGAGTAACTTTTCTAATAGTTCGTGCTTTGAGCCTTTCCCGGGACAGCAGTATTAGATTCCGATGCACCATTGCAGGTTTACTGTATCCCTTGGACCTTCAAATCAACGATGAAACACAGAAATTGCATCGATATTGAATACAAAAGGCAAAATGTCGACTTATATACAAGAGGAGTAACGCTTCTAGTACTTCGTGCTTTGAGCCTTTCCTGGGACAGCAGTATTAGATTCCGAAACAGCATTGCAGGTTTACTGTATCCCTTGGACCTTCAAATCAACAATGAAACACAGAAATTGCATCGATATTGAATACAAAAGGCAAAATGTCGACTTATTTACAAGAGGAGTAACGCTTCTAGTACTTCGTGCTTTGAGCCTTTCCTGGGACAGCAGTATTAGATTCCGATGCACCACTGCAGGTTTACTGTATCCCTTGGACCTTCAAATCAACGATGAAACACAGAAATTGCATCGATATTGAATACAAAAGGCAAAATATTGACTTATATACAAGAGGAGTAACCCTTCTAGTACTTCGTGCTTTGAGCCTTTCCTGGGACAGCAGTATTAGATTCCGAAACAGCATTGCAGGTTTACTGTATCCCTTGGACCTTCAAATCAACGATGAAACACAGAAATTGCATCGATATTGAATACATAAGGCAAAATGTCGACTTATTTACAAGAGGAGTAACGCTTCTAGTACTTCGTGCTTTGAGCCTTTCCTGGGACAGCAGTATTAGATTCCGATGCACCAATGCAGGTTTACTGTATCCCTTGGACCTTCAAATCAACGATGAAACACAGAAATTGCATCGATATTGAATACAAAATGCAAAATGTCGACTTATTTACAAGAGGAGTAACTCTCCTAATAGTTCGTGTTTTAGACTTTCCTGGGACAGTAGTATTAGATTCCGATGCACCATAGCAGGTTTACTGTATCCCTTGGACCTTCAAATCAACGATGAAACACTGAAATTGCATCGATATTGAATTCAAAAGGCAAAATGTCGACTTATTTACAAGAGGAGTAACTCTTGTAATAGTTCGTGCTTTTAGCGTTCCCTGGGACAGCAGTATAAGATTCCGATGCACCATTGCAGGTTTACTGTATCCCTTGGACCTTCAAATCAACGATGAAACACAGAAATTGCATCGATATTGAATACAAAAGGCAAAATGTCGACTTATTTATAAGAGGAGTAACTCTTCTAATAGTTCGTGATTTGAGCCTTTCCTGGGTCAGCAGTTATAGATTCCGATGCACCATTGCAGGTTTACTGTAACCCTTGGACCTTCAAATCAATGATGAAACACAGAAATTGCATCGATATTGAATACAAAAGGCAAAATATCGACTTATTTACAAGAGGGGAAACTCTTCTAATAGTTCATGCTTTGAGCCTTTCCTGGGACAGCAGTATTAGATTCCGATGCACCATTGCAGGTTTACTGTATCCCTTGGACCTTCAAATCAACGATGAAACACAGAAATTGCATCGATATTGAATACAAAAGGCAAAATGTCGACTTATTTACAAGAGGACTATCTCTTCTAATAGTTCGTGCTTTGAGTCTTTCCTGGGACAGCAGTATTAGATTCCGATGCACCATTGCAGGTTTACTGTATCCCTTGTGCCTCCAAATCAACGATGAAACACAGAAATTGCATCGATCTTGAATACAAAAGGCAAAAAGTCGACTTATTTATAAGAGGAGTAACTCTTCTAATAGTTCGTGCTTTGAGCCTTTCCTGGGACAGCAGTATTAGTTTCCGATGCACCATTGCAGGTTTACTGTATCCCTTGGACCTTCAAAACAACTATGAAATACTGAAATTGCGTCGATATTGAAAACAAAAGGCAAAATATCGACTTATTTACAAGAGGAGTAACTGTTCTAATGGTTCGTGCTTTTAGCCTTTCCAGGGACAGTAATATTAGATTCCGATGCACCATTGCAGGTTTACTGTATCCCTTGGACCTTCAAATCAACGATGAAACACTGCAATTGCATCGATATTGAATACAAAAGCAAAATGTCGACTTATTTACAAGAGGAGTAACTCTTCTAATAGTTCGTGCTTTTAGCGTTTCCTGGGACAGCAGTATTAGATTCCGATGCACCATTGCAGGTTTACTGTATCCCTTGGACCTTCAAAACAACGATGAAACACAGAAATTGCATCGATATTGAATACAAAAGGCAAAATGTCGACATATTTATAAGAGGAGTAACTCTTCTAATAGTTCGTGATTTGAGCCTTTCCTGGGACAGCAGGATTAGATTCCGATGCACCATTGCAGGTTTACTGTATCCCTTGGACCTTCAAATCAACGATGAAACACAGAAATTGCATCGATATTGAATACAAAAGGCAAAATGTTGACTTATATACAAGAGGAGTAACCCTTCTAGTACTTCGTGCTTTGAGCCTTTCCTGGGACAGCAGTATTAGATTCCGAAACAGCATTGCAGGTTTACTGTATCCCTTGGACTTTCAAATCAACGATGAAACACAGAAATTGCATCGATATTGAATACATAAGGCAAAATGTCGACTTATTTACAAGAGGAGTAACGCTTCTAGTACTTCGTGCTTTGAGCCTTTCCTGGGACAGCAGTATTAGATTCCGATGCACCAATGCAGGTTTACTGTATCCCTTGGACCTTCAAATCAACGATGAAACACAGAAATTGCATCGATATTGAATACAAAAGGCAAAATGTCGACTTATTTACAAGAGGAGTAACTCTTGTAATAGTTCGTGCTTTTAGCGTTCCCTGGGACAGCAGTATAAGATTCCGATGCACCATTGCAGGTTTACTGTATCCCTTGGACCTTCAAATCAACGATGAAACACAGAAATTGCATCGATATTGAATACAAAAGGCAAAATGTCGACTTATTTATAAGAGGAGTAACTCTTCTAATAGTTCGTGATTTGAGCCTTTCCTGGGTCAGCAGTTATAGATTCCGATGCACCATTGCAGGTTTACTGTATCCCTTGGACCTTCAAATCAACGATGAAACACAGAAATTGCATCGATACTGAATACAAAAGGCAAAATGTCGACTTATTTACAAGAGGAGAAACTCTTCTAATAGGTCATGCTTTGAGCCTTTCCTGGGACAGCAGTATTAGATTCCGATGCACCATTGGAGGTTTACTGTATCCCTTGGACCTTCAAATCAACGATGAAACACAGAAATTGCATCGATATTGAATACAAAACGCAAAGTGTCGTCTTATTTATAAGAGGTGTAACTCTTCTAATAGTTCGTGCTTTGAGCCTTTCCTGGGACAGCAGTTATAGACTCCGATGCACCATTGCAGGTTTACTGTATCCCTTGGACCTTCAAATCAATGATGAAACACAGAAATTGCATCGATATTGAATACAAAAGGCAAAATGTCGACTTATTTACAAGAGGGGAAACTCTTCTAATAGTTCATGCTTTGAGCCTTTCCTGGGACAGCAGTATTAGATTCCGATGCACCATTGCAGGTTTACTGTATCCCTTGGACCTTCAAATCAACGATGAAACACAGAAATTGCATCGATATTGAATACAAAAGGCAAAATGTCGACTTATTTACAAGAGGACTATCTCTTCTAATAGTTCGTGCTTTGAGTCTTTCCTGGGACAGCAGTATTAGATTCCGATGCACCATTGCAGGTTTACTGTATCCCTTGTGCCTCCAAATCAACGATGAAACACAGAAATTGCATCGATCTTGAATACAAAAGGCAAAAAGTCGACTTATTTATAAGAGGAGTAACTCTTCTAATAGTTCGTGCTTTGAGCCTTTCCTGGGACAGCAGTATTAGATTCCGATGCACCATTGCAGGTTTACTGTATCCCTTGTACCTTCAAAACAACTATGAAATACTGAAATTGCGTCGATATTGAAAACAAAAGGCAAAATATCGACTTATTTACAAGAGGAGTAACTGTTCTAATGGTTCGTGCTTTTAGCCATTCCAGGGACAGTAATATTAGATTCCGATGCACCATTGCAGGTTTACTGTATCCCTTGGACCTTCAAATCAACGATGAAACACTGCAATTGCATCGATATTGAATACAAAAGCAAAATGTCGACTTATTTACAAGAGGAGTAACTCTTCTAATAGTTCGTGCTTTTAGCCTTACCTGGGACAGCAGTATTAGATTCCGATGCACCATTGCAGGTTTACTGTATCCCTTGGACCTTCAAAACAACGATGAAACACAGAAATTGCATCGATATTGAATACAAAAGGCAAAATGTCGACATATTTATAAGAGGAGTAACTCTTCTAATAGTTCGTGATTTGAGCCTTTCCTGGGACAGCAGGATTAGATTCCGATGCACCATTGCAGGTTTACTGTATCCCTTGGACCTTCAAATCAACGATGAAACACAGAAATTGCATCGATATTGAATACAAAAGGCAAAATGTCGAGTTATTTACAAGAGGAGAAACTCTCCTAATAGTTCATGCTTTGAGCCTTTCCTGGGACAGCAGGATTAGATTCCGATGCACCATTGCAGGTTTACTGTATCCCTTGGACTTTGAAATCAACGATGAAACACAGAAATTGCATCGATATTGAATACAAAAGGCAAAATGTCGACTTATTTACAAGAAGAGTAACTCTTCTAATAGTTCGTGCTTTGAGCCTTTCCTGGGACAGCAGTATTAGATTCCGATGCACCATTGCAGGTTTACTGTATCCCTTGGACCTTCAAATCAACGATGAAACACAGAAATTGCATCGATATTGAATACAAAACGCAAAGTGTCGTCTTATTTATAAGAGGAGTAACTCTTCTAATAGTTCGTGCTTTGAGCCTTTCCTGGGACAGCAGTATTAGATTCCGATGCACCATTGCAGGTTTACTGTATCCCTTGGACCTTCAAATCAACGATGAAACACAGAAATTGCATCGATATTGATTTCTAAAGGCAAAATGTCGACTTATTTACAAGAGGAGAAACTATTGTAATAGTTCATATTTTGAGCCTTTCCTGGGACAGCAGGATTAGATTCCGATGCACCATTGCAGGTTTACTGTATCCCTTGGACCTTCAAATCAACGATGAATCACAGAAATTGCATCGATATTGAATACAAAAGGCAAAATGTCGACTTATTTACAAGAGGAGTAACTCTTCTAATAGTTCGTGCTTTGAGCCTTTCCTGGGACAGCAGTATTAGATTCCGATGCACCATTGCAGGTTTACTGTATCACTTGGACCTTCAAATCAACGATGAAACACAGAAATTGCATCGGTATTCAATACAAAAGGCAAAATGTCGACTTATTTACAAGAGGAGTAACTCTTCTAATAGTTCGTGCTTTGAGCCTTTCCTGGGACAGCAGTATTAGATTCCGATGCACCATTGCAGGTTTACTGTATCCCATGGACCTTCCAATCAACGATGAAACACAGAAATTGAATCGATATGGAATACAAAATGCAAAATGTCGACTTATTTACAAGAGGAGCAACGCTTCTAGTACTTCGTGCTTTGAGCCTTTCCTGGGACAGCAGTATTAGATTCCGATGCACCACTGCAGGTTTACTGTATCCCTTGGACCTTCAAATCAACGATGAAACACAGAAATTGCATCGATATTGAATACAAAATGAAAATGTCGACTTATTTACAAGAGGAGTAACTCTTCTAATAGTTCGTTGTTTGAGCCTATCCTGGGACAGCAGTATTAGATTCCGATGCACAATTGCAGGTATACTGTATCCCTTGGACCTTCAAATCAACGATAAAACTCAGAAATTGCATCAATATTGAATACAAACCACAAAGTGTCTTCTTATTTATAAGAGGAGTAACTCTTCTAATAGTTCGTGCTTTGAGCCTTTCCTGGGACAGCAGTTATAGACTACGATGCACCATTGCAGGTTTACTCTATCCCTTGGACCTTCAAATCAACGATGAAACACAGAAATTGCATCGATATTGAATACAAAAGAAAAAATGTCGACTTATTTACAAGAGGAGTAACTTTTCTAATAGTTCGTGCTTTGAGCCTTTCCCGGGACAGCAGTATTAGATTCCGATGCACCATTGCAGGTTTACTGTATCCCTTGGACCTTCAAATCAACGATGAAACACAGAAATTGCATCGATATTGAATACAAAAGGCAAAATGTCGACTTATATACAAGAGGAGTAACGCTTCTAGTACTTCGTGCTTTGAGCCTTTCCTGGGACAGCAGTATTAGATTCCGAAACAGCATTGCAGGTTTACTGTATCCCTTGGACCTTCAAATCAACAATGAAACACAGAAATTGCATCGATATTGAATACAAAAGGCAAAATGTCGACTTATTTACAAGAGGAGTAACGCTTCTAGTACTTCGTGCTTTGAGCCTTTCCTGGGACAGCAGTATTAGATTCCGATGCACCACTGCAGGTTTACTGTATCCCTTGGACCTTCAAATCAACGATGAAACACAGAAATTGCATCGATATTGAATACAAAAGGCAAAATGTTGACTTATATACAAGAGGAGTAACCCTTCTAGTACTTCGTGCTTTGAGCCTTTCCTGGGACAGCAGTATTAGATTCCGAAACAGCATTGCAGGTTTACTGTATCCCTTGGACCTTCAAATCAACGATGAAACACAGAAATTGCATCGATATTGAATACATAAGGCAAAATGTCGACTTATTTACAAGAGGAGTAACGCTTCTAGTACTTCGTGCTTTGAGCCTTTCCTGGGACAGCAGTATTAGATTCCGATGCACCAATGCAGGTTTACTGTATCCCTTGGACCTTCAAATCAACGATGAAACACAGAAATTGCATCGATATTGAATACAAAATGCAAAATGTCGACTTATTTACAAGAGGAGTAACTCTCCTAATAGTTCGTGTTTTAGACTTTCCTGGGACAGTAGTATTAGATTCCGATGCACCATAGCAGGTTTACTGTATCCCTTGGACCTTCAAATCAACGATGAAACACTGAAATTGCATCGATATTGAATTCAAAAGGCAAAATGTCGACTTATTTACAAGAGGAGTAACTCTTGTAATAGTTCGTGCTTTTAGCGTTCCCTGGGACAGCAGTATAAGATTCCGATGCACCATTGCAGGTTTACTGTATCCCTTGGACCTTCAAATCAACGATGAAACACAGAAATTGCATCGATATTGAATACAAAAGGCAAAATGTCGACTTATTTATAAGAGGAGTAACTCTTCTAATAGTTCGTGATTTGAGCCTTTCCTGGGTCAGCAGTTATAGATTCCGATGCACCATTGCAGGTTTACTGTAACCCTTGGACCTTCAAATCAATGATGAAACACAGAAATTGCATCGATATTGAATACAAAAGGCAAAATATCGACTTATTTACAAGAGGGGAAACTCTTCTAATAGTTCATGCTTTGAGCCTTTCCTGGGACAGCAGTATTAGATTCCGATGCACCATTGCAGGTTTACTGTATCCCTTGGACCTTCAAATCAACGATGAAACACAGAAATTGCATCGATATTGAATACAAAAGGCAAAATGTCGACTTATTTACAAGAGGACTATCTCTTCTAATAGTTCGTGCTTTGAGTCTTTCCTGGGACAGCAGTATTAGATTCCGATGCACCATTGCAGGTTTACTGTATCCCTTGTGCCTCCAAATCAACGATGAAACACAGAAATTGCATCGATCTTGAATACAAAAGGCAAAAAGTCGACTTATTTATAAGAGGAGTAACTCTTCTAATAGTTCGTGCTTTGAGCCTTTCCTGGGACAGCAGTATTAGTTTCCGATGCACCATTGCAGGTTTACTGTATCCCTTGGACCTTCAAAACAACTATGAAATACTGAAATTGCGTCGATATTGAAAACAAAAGGCAAAATATCGACTTATTTACAAGAGGAGTAACTGTTCTAATGGTTCGTGCTTTTAGCCTTTCCAGGGACAGTAATATTAGATTCCGATGCACCATTGCAGGTTTACTGTATCCCTTGGACCTTCAAATCAACGATGAAACACTGCAATTGCATCGATATTGAATACAAAAGCAAAATGTCGACTTATTTACAAGAGGAGTAACTCTTCTAATAGTTCGTGCTTTTAGCGTTTCCTGGGACAGCAGTATTAGATTCCGATGCACCATTGCAGGTTTACTGTATCCCTTGGACCTTCAAAACAACGATGAAACACAGAAATTGCATCGATATTGAATACAAAAGGCAAAATGTCGACATATTTATAAGAGGAGTAACTCTTCTAATAGTTCGTGATTTGAGCCTTTCCTGGGACAGCAGGATTAGATTCCGATGCACCATTGCAGGTTTACTGTATCCCTTGGACCTTCAAATCAACGATGAAACACAGAAATTGCATCGATATTGAATAAAAAAGGCAAAATGTCGAGTTATTTACAAGAGGAGAAACTCTCCTAATAGTTCATGCTTTGAGCCTTTCCTGGGACAGCAGTATTAGATTCCGATGCACCATTGCAGGTTTACTGTATCCCTTGGACCTTCAAATCAACGATGAAACACAGAAATTGCATCGATATTGAATACAAAACGCAAAGTGTCGTCTTATTTATAAGAGGAGTAACTCTTCTAATAGTTCGTGCTTTGAGCCTTTCCTGGGACAGCAGTATTAGATTCCGATGCACCATTGCAGGTTTACTGTATCCCTTGGACCTTCAAATCAACGATGAAACACAGAAATTGCATCGATATTGAATTCAAAAGGCAAAATGTCGACTTATTTACAAGAGGAGAAACTATTGTAATAGTTCATATTTTGAGCCTTTCCTGGGACAGCAGTATTAGATTCCGATGCACCATTGCAGGTTTACTGTATCCCTTGGACCTTCAAAACAACGATGAAACACAGAAATTGCATCGATATTGAATACAAAGGGCAAAATGTCGACATATTTATAAGAGGAGTAACTCTTCTAATAGTTCGTGATTTGAGCCTTTCCTGGGACAGCAGTATTAGATTCCGATGCACCATTGCAGGTTTACTGTATCACTTGGACCTTCAAATCAACGATGAAACACAGAAATTGCATCGGTATTCAATACAAAAGGCAAAATGTCGACTTATTTACCAGAGGAGTAACTCTTCTAATAGTTCGTGTTTTGAGCCTTTCCTGGGACAGCAGTAATACATTCCGATGCACCATTGCAGGTTTACTGTATCCCTTGGACCTTCAAATCAACGATGAAACACAGAAATTGCATCGATATTGAATACGAAAGGCAAAATGTCGACTTATATACAAGAGGAGTAACCCTTCTAGTACTTCGTGTTTGAGCCTTTCCTGGGACAGCAGTATTAGATTCCGAAACACCATTGCAGGTTTACTGTATCCCTTGGACCTTCAAATCAACGATGAAACACAGAAATTGCATCGATATTGAATACAAAAGGCAAAATGTCGACTTATTTACAAGAGGAGTAACTCTTCTAATAGTTCGTGCTTTGAGCCTTTCCTGGGACAGCAGTATTAGATTCCGATGCACCATTGCAGGTTTACTGTATCCCATGGACCTTCCAATCAACGATGAAACACAGAAATTGCATCGATATGGAATACAAAATGCAAAATGTCGACTTATTTACAAGAGGAGTAACGCTTCTAGTACTTCGTGCTTTGAGCCTTTCCTGGGACAGCAGTATTAGATTCCGATGCACCACTGCAGGTTTACTGTATCCCTTGGACCTTCAAATCAACGATGAAACACAGAAATTGCATCGATATTGAATACAAAATGCAAAATGTCGACTTATTTACAAGAGGAGTAACTCTTCTAATAGTTCGTGCTTTTAGCCTTTCCTGGGACAATAGTATTAGATTCCGATGCACCATTGCAGGTTTACTGTATCCCTTGGACCTTCAATTCAACGATGAAACACAGAAATTGCATCGATATTGAATACAAAAGGCAAAATGTCGACTTATTTACAAGAGGAGTAACTCTTGTAATAGTTCGTGCTTTAGCGTTTCCTGGGACAGCAGTATAAGATTCCGATGCACCATTGCAGGTTTACTGTATCCCTTGGACCTTCAAATCAACGATGAAACACAGAAATTGCATCGATATTGAATACAAAAGGCAAAATGTCGACTTATTTACAAGAGGAGTAACTCTTCTAATAGTTCTTGCATTGAGCTTTTCCTGGGACAGCAGTATTAGATTCCGATGCACCATTGCAGGTTTACTGTATCCCTTGGACCTTCAAATCAACGATGAAACACAGAAATTGCATCGATATTGAATACAAAACGCAAAGTGTCGTCTTATTTATAAGAGGAGTAACTCTTCTAATAGTTCGTGCTTTGAGCCTTTCCTGGGACAGCAGTTATACACTCCGATGCACCAATGCAGGTTTACTGTATCCCTTGGACCTTCAAATCAACGATGAAACAGAGAAATTGCATCGATATTGAATACAAAAGGCAAAATGTCGACTTATTTACAAGAGGAGTAACTCTTCTAATAGTTCGTGGTTTGAGCCTTTCCTGGGACAGCAGTATTAGATTCCGATGCACCATTGCAGGTTTACTGTATCCCTTGGACCTTCAAATCAACGATGAAACACAGAAATAGCATCGATATTGAATACAAAAGGCTAAATGTCGACATATTTATAAGAGGAATAACTCTTCTAATAGTTCGTTATTTGAGCCTTTCCTGGGACAGCAGTATTAGATTCCTATGCACCATTGCAGGTTTACTGTATCCCTTGGACCTTCAAATCAACGATGAAAGACAGAAATTGCATCGATATTGAATACAAAAGGCAAAATGTCGACTTATTTACAAGAGGAGTAACTCTTCTAATAGTTCGTGATTTGAGCCTCTCCTGGGACAGAGGTATTAGATTCCGATTCACCATTGCAGGTTTACTGTATCCCTTGGACCTTCAAATCAACGATGAAACACAGAAATTGCATCGATATTGAATACAAAAGGCAAAATGTCGACTTATATACATGAGGAGTAACCCTTCTAGAACTTCGTGTTTGAGCCTTTCCTGGGACAGCAGTATTAGATTCCGAAACACCATTGCAGGTTTACTGTATCCCTTGGACCTTCAAATCAACGATGAAACACAGAAATTGCATCGATATTGAATACAAAAGGCAAAATGTCGACTTATTTACAAGAGGAGTAACTCTTCTAATAGTTCGTGCTTTGAGCCTTTCCTGGGACAGCAGTATTAGATTCCGATGCACCATTGCAGGTTTACTGTATCCCATGAACCTTCAAATCAACGATGAAACACAGAAATTGCATCGATATTGAATACAAAAGGCAAAATGTCGACTTACTTACAAGAGGAGTAACCCTTCTAGTATTCGTGCTTTGAGCCTTTCCTGGGACAGCAGTATTAGATTCCGATGCACCAGTGCAGGTTCACAGTATCCCTTGGACCTTCAAATCAACGATGAAACACAGAAATTGCATCGATATTGAATACAAAAGACAAAATGTCGACTTATTCACAAGAGGAGAAACTCTTCTAATAGTTCATGCATTGAGCCTTTCCTGGGACAGCAGTATTAAATTCCGATGCACAATTGCAGGTTTACTGTATCCCTTGGACCTTCAAATCAACGATGAAACACTGAAATTGCATCTATATTGAATACAAAAGGCAAAATGTCGACATATTTATAAGAGGAATAACTCTTCTAATAGTTCGTGATTTGAGCCTTTCCTGGGACACCAGTATTAGATTCCGATGCACCATTGCAGGTTTACTGTATCCCTTGGACCTTCAAATCATCGAAGAAACACAGAAATTACATCGATATTGAATACAAAAGGCAAAATATCGACTTATTTACAAGAGGAGAAACTCTTCTAGTAGTTCATGTTTTGAGCCTTTCCTGGGACAGCAGTATTAGATTCCGATGCACCATTGCAGGTTTACTCTATCCCTTGGACGTTCAAATCAACGATGAATTACAGAAATTGCATCGATATTGAATACAAAAGGCAAAATGTCGACTTATTTACAAGAGGAGTAACTCTTCTAATAGTTCGTTGTTTGAGCCAATCCTGGGACAGCAGTATTAGATTCCGATGCACAATTGCAGGTAAACTGTATCCCTTGGACCTTCAAATCAACGATAAAACACAGAAATTGCATCAATATTGAATACAAAACGCAAAGTGTCTTCTTATTTATAAGAGGAGTAACTCTTCTAATAGTTCGTGCTTTGAGCCTTTCCTGGGACAGCAGTTATAGACTCCGATGCACCATTGCAGGTTTACTCTATCCCTTGGAACTTCAAATCAACGATGAAACACAGAAATTGCATCGATATTGAATACAAAAGAAAAAATGTCGACTTATTTACAAGAGGAGTAACTTTTCTAATAGTTCGTGCTTTGAGCCTTTCCCGGGACAGCAGTATTAGATTCCGATGCACCATTGCTAGTTTACTGTATCCCTTGGACCTTCAAATCAACGATGAAACACAGAAATTGCATCGATATTGTATACAAAAGGCAAAATGTCGACTTATTTACAAGAGGAGTTTCTCTTCTAATAGTTCGTGCTTTGAGCCTCTCCTGGGACAGAAGTAATAGATTCCGATGCACCATTGCAGGTTTACTGTATCCCTTGGACCTTCAAATCAACGATGAAACACAGAAATTGCATCGATATTGAATACAAAAGGCAAAATGTCGACTTATATACATGAGGTGTAACCCTTCTAGTACTTCGTGCTTTGAGCCTTTCCTGGGACAGCAGTATTAGATTCCGAAACACCATTGCAGGTTTACTGTATCCCTTGGACCTTCAAATCAACGATGAAACACAGAAATTGCATCGATATTGAATACAAAAGGCAAAATGTCGACTTATTTACAAGAGGAGTAACTCTTCTAATAGTTCGTGCTTTGAGCCTTTCCTGGGACAGCAGTATTAGATTCCGATGCACAATTGCAGGTTTACTGAATCCCTTGGACCTTAAAATCAACGATGAAACACAGAAATTGCAACGATATTGAATACAAAACGCAAAGTGTCTTCTTATTTATAAGAGGAGTAACTCTTCTAATAGTTCGTGTTTGAGCCTTTCCTGGGACAGCAGTTATAGACTCCGTTGCACCACTGCAGGTTTACTGTAACCCTTGGACTTTCAAATCAACGATGAAACACTGAAATTGCATCTATATTGAATACAAAAGGCAAAACGTCGACTTATTTACAAGAGGAATAACTCTTCTAATAGTTCGTGCTGTTAGCGTTTCCTGGGACAGCAGTATTAAATTCCGATACACCATTGCAGGTTTACTGTATCCCTTGGACCTTCAAATCAACGATGAAACACAGAAATTGCATCGATATTGAATACAAAAGGCAAAATGTCGACATATTTATAAGAGGAGTAACTCTTCTAATAGTTCGTGATTTGAGACTTTCCTGGGACAGCAGTATTAGATTCCGATGCACCATTGCAGGTTTACTGTATCCCTTGGACCTTCAAATCATCGAAGAAACACCGAAATTACATCGATATTGAATACAAAAGGCAAAATATCGACTTATTTACAAGAGGAGAAACTCTTCTAGTAGTTCATGTTTTGAGCCTTTCCTGGGACAGCAGTATTAGATTCCGATGCACCATTGCAGGTTTACTCTATCCCTTGGACCTTCAAATCAACGATGAATTACAGAAATTGCATCGATATTGAATACAAAAGGCAAAATGTCGACTTATTTACAAGAGGAGTAACTCTTCTAATAGTTCGTTGTTTGAGCCTATCCTGGGACAGCAGTATTAGATTCCGATGCACAATTGCAGGTATACTGTATCCCTTGGACCTTCAAATCAACGATAAAACACAGAAATTGCATCAATATCGAATACAAAACGCAAAGTGTCTTCTTATTTATAAGAGGAGTAACTCTTCTAATAGTTCGTGCTTTGAGCCTTTCCTGGGACAGCAGTTATAGACTCCGATGCACCATTGCAGGTTTACTCTATCCCTTGGACCTTCAAATCAACGATGAAACACAGAAATTGCATCGATATTGAATACAAAAGGCAAAATGTCGACCCATTTACAAGAGGAGTAACCCTTCTAGTACTTCGTGCTTTGAGCCTTTCCTGGGACAGCAGTATTAGTTTCCGATGCACCACCGCGGGTTCACAGTATCCCTTGGTCCTTCAAATCAACGATGAAACACAGAAATTGCATTGATATTGAACACAAAATGCAAAATGACGACTTATTTACAAGAGGAGTAACTCTTCTAATATTTCGTGCTTTTAGCGTTTCCTGGGACAGCAGTATTAGATTCCGATGCACCATTGCAGGTTTACTGTATCCCTTGGACCTTCAAATCAACGATGAAACACAGAAATTGCATCGATATTGAAAACAAAAGGCAAAATGTCGACATATTTATAAGATTAGTAACTCTTCTAATAGTTCGTGATTTGAGCCTTTCCTGGGACAGCAGTATTAGATTCCGATGCACAATTGCAGGTTTACTGAATCCCTTGGACCTTAAAATCAACGATGAAACACAGAAATTGCAACGATATTGAATACAAAACGCAAAGTGTCTTCTTATTTATAAGAGGAGTAACTCTTCTAATAGTTCGTGTTTGAGCCTTTCCTGGGACAGCAGTTATAGACTCCGTTGCACCACTGCAGGTTTACTGTAACCCTTGGACTTTCAAATCAACGATGAAACACTGAAATTGCATCTATATTGAATACAAAAGGCAAAACGTCGACTTATTTACAAGAGGAATAACTCTTCTAATAGTTCGTGCTGTTAGCGTTTCCTGGGACAGCAGTATTAAATTCCGATGCACCATTGCAGGTTTACTGTATCCCTTGGACCTTCAAATCAACGATGAAACACAGAAATTGCATCGATATTGAATACAAAAGGCAAAATGTCGACATATTTATAAGAGGAGTAACTCTTCTAATAGTTCGTGATTTGAGACTTTCCTGGGACAGCAGTATTAGATTCCGATGCACCATTGCAGGTTTACTGTATCCCTTGGACCTTCAAATCATCGAAGAAACACAGAAATTACATCGATATTGAATACAAAAAGCAAAATATCGACTTATTTACAAGAGGAGAAACTCTTCTAGTAGTTCATGTTTTGAGCCTTTCCTGGGACAGCAGTATTAGATTCCGAAGCACCATTGCAGGTTTACTCTATCCCTTGGACCTTCAAATCAACGATGAATTACAGAAATTGCATCGATATTGAATACAAAAGGCAAAATGTCGACTTATTTACAAGAGGAGTAACTTTTCTAATAGTTCGTTGTTTGAGCCTATCCTGGGACAGCAGTATTAGATTCCGATGCACAATTGCAGGTATACTGTATCCCTTGGACCTTCAAATCAACGATGAAACACAGAAATTGCATCGATATTGAATACAACAGAAAAAATGTCGACTTATTTACAAGAGGAGTAACTTTTCTAATAGTTCGTGCTTTGAGCCTTTCCCGGGACAGCAGTATTAGATTCCGATGCACCATTGCTGGTTTACTGTATCCCTTGGACCTTCAAATCAACGATGAAACTCAGAAATTGCATCGATATTGACTACAAAAGGCAAAATGTCGACTTATTTACAAGAGGAGAAACTCTTCTAATAGTTCATGCTTTGAGCCTTTCTTGGGACAGCAGTATTAGATTCCGATCCACCATTGCAGGTTTACTGTATCCCTTGTACCTTCAAATCAACGATGAAACACTGAAATTGCATCGATATTGAATACAAAAGAAAAAATGTCGACTTATTTACAAGAGGAGTAACTCTTCTAATAGTTCGTGCTTTGAGCCTTTCCTGGGACAGCAGTATTAGATTCCGATACACCACTGCAGGTTTACTGTATGCCTTGGACCTTCAAATCAACGATGAAACACAGAAATTGCATCGATATTGAGTACAAAAGGCAAAATGTCGACTTATTTACAAGAGGAGTAACTCTTCTAATATTTCGTGGTTTGAGACTTTCCTGGGACAGCAGTATTAGATTCCGATGTACCATTGCAGGTTTACTGTATCCCTTGGACCTTCAAATCAACGATGAAACACAGAAATTGCATCGATATTGTATACAAAAGGCAAAATGTCGACTTATTTACAAGAGGAGTTTCTCTTCTAATAGTTCGTGCTTTGAGCCTCTCCTGGGACAGAAGTATTAGATTCCGATGCACCATTGCATGTTTACTGTATCCCTTGGACCTTCAAATCAACGATGAAACACAGAAATTGCATCGATATTGAATACAAAAGGCAAAATGTCGACTTATATACATGAGGTGTAACCCTTCTAGTACTTCGTGCTTTGAGCCTTTCCTGGGACAGCAGTATTAGATTCCGACACACCATTGCAGGTTTACTGTATCCCTTGGACCTTCAAATCAACGATGAAACACAGAAATTGCATCGATATTGAATACAAAAGGCAAAATGTCGACTTATTTACAAGAGGAGTAACTCTTCTAATAGTTCGTGCTTTGAGCCTTTCCTGGGACAGCAGTATTAGATTCCGATGCACCATTGCAGGTTAACTGTATCCCATGGACCTTCAAATCAACGATGAAACACAGAAATTGCATCGATATTGAATACAAAAGGCAAAATGTCGACATATTTATAAGAGGAGTAACTCTTCTAGTATTTCGTGCTTTTAGCGTTTCCTGGGACAGCAGTATTAGATTCCGATGCACCATTGCAGGTTTACTGTATCCCTTGGCCCTTCAAATCAACGATGAAACACAGAAATTGCATCGATATTGAATACAAAAGGCAAAATGTCGACATATTTATAAGATTAGTAAATCTTCTAATAGTTCGTGATTTGAGCCTTTCCTGCGACAGCAGTATTAGATTCCGATGCACCATTGCAGGTTTACTGTATCCCTTGGACCTTCAAATCGACGATGAAACACAGAAATTGCATCGATATTGAATACAAAAGGCAAAATGTCGACTTATTTACACGAGGAGAAACTCTTCTAGTAGTTCATGTTTTGAGCCTTTCCTGGGACAGCAGTATTAGATTCCGATGCACCATTGCAGGTTAACTGTATCCCATGGACCTTCAAATCAACGATGAAACACAGAAATTGCATCGATATTGAATACAAAAGGCAAAATGTCGACATATTTATAAGAGGAGTAACTCTTCTAGTATTTCGTGCTTTTAGCGTTTCCTGGGACAGCAGTATTAGATTCCGATGCACCATTGCAGGTTTACTGTATCCCTTGGCCCTTCAAATCAACGATGAAACACAGAAATTGCATCGATATTGAATACAAAAGGCAAAATGTCGACATATTTATAAGATTAGTAAATCTTCTAATAGTTCGTGATTTGAGCCTTTCCTGCGACAGCAGTATTAGATTCCGATGCACCATTGCAGGTTTACTGTATCCCTTGGACCTTCAAATCGACGATGAAACACAGAAATTGCATCGATATTGAATACAAAAGGCAAAATGTCGACTTATTTACAAGAGGAATAACTCTTCTAATAGTTCGTGGTTTGAGCCTTTCCTGAGACAGCAGTATAGATTCCGATGCACAATTGCAGGTTTACTGTATCCCTTGGACCTTAAAATCAACGATGAACCACAGAAATTGCATCGATATTGAATACAAAACGCAAAGTGTCTTCTTATTTATAAGAGGAGTAACTCTTCTAATAGTTCGTGCTTTGAGCCTTTCCGGGGACAGCAGTTATAGACTCCGATGCACCATTGCAGGATTACTGTATCCCTTGGACCTTCATATCACCGATGAAACACAGAAATTGCATCGATATTGAATACAAAAGAAACAATGTCGACTTATTTACAAGAGGAGTAACTTTTCTAATAGTGTGTGCTTTGAGCCTTTCCCGGGACTGCAGTATTAGATTCCGATGCACCATTTCAGGTTTACTGTACCCCTTGGACCTTCAAATCAACGATGAAACACAGAAATTGCATCGATATTGACTACAAAAGGCAAAATGTCGACTTATTTTCAAGAGGAGAAACTCTTCTAATAGTTCATGCTTTGAGCATTTCCTGGGACAGCAGTATTAGATTCCGATGCACCATTGCAGGTTTACTGTATCCCTTGGACCTTCAAATCAACGATGAAACACAGAAATTGCATCGATATTGAATACAAAAGAAAAAATGTCGACTTATTTTCAAGAGGAGTAACTCTTCTAATAGTTCGTGCTTTGAGCCTTTCCTGGGACAGCAGTATTAGATTCCGATGCACCATTGCAGGTTTACTGTATCCCTTGGACCTTCAAATCAACGATGAAACACAGAAATTGCATTGATATTGTATACAAAAGGCAAAATGTCGACTTATTTACAAGAGGAGTAACTCTTCTAATAGTTCGTGGTTTGAGACTTTCCTGGGACAGCAGTATTAGATTCCGATGTACCATTGCAAGTTTACTGTATCCCTTGGACCTTCAAATCAACGATGAAACACAGAAATTGCATCGATATTGAATACAAAAGGCAAAATGTCGACTTATTTACAAGAGGAGTAACTCTTCTAATAGTTCGTGCTTTGAGCCTCTCCTGGGACAGAAGTATTAAATTCCGATGCACCATTGCAGGTTTACTGTATCCCTTGGACCTTCAAATCAACAATGAAACACAGAAATTGCATCGATATTGAATACAAAAGGCATAATGTCGACTTATATACATGAGGAGTAACCCTTCTAGTACTTCGTGCTTTGAGCCTTTCCTGGGTCAGCAGTATTGGATTCCGATGCACCATTGCAGGTTTACTGTATCCCATGGACCTTCAAATCAACGATGAAACACACAAATTGCATCGATATTGAATACAAAATGCAAAATGTCGACTTATTTACAAGAGGAGTAACTCTTCTAATAGTTCGTGCTTTGAGCCTTTCCTGGGACAGCAGTATTAGATTCCGATGCACCATTGCAGGTTTAATGTATCCCTTGGACCTTCAAATCAACGATGAAACACAGAAATTGCATCGATATTGAATACAAAAGGCAAAATGTCGACTTATATACAAAAGGAGTAACCCTTCAAGTACTTCGTGCTTTGAGCCTTTCCTGGGAAAGCAGTTATTGACTCCGATGCACCATTGCAGGTTTACTGTATCCCTTGGACCTTCAAATCAACGATGAAACACAGAAATTGCATCGATATTGAATACAAAAGGCAAAATGTCGACTTATTTACAAGAGGAGAAACTCTTCTAATAGTTCTAGTTTTGAGCCTTTCGTGGTACAGCAGTATTAGATTCCGATGCACCAATGCAGGTTTACTGTATCCCATGGACCTTCAAATCAACGATGAAACACAGAAATTGCATCGATATTGAATACAAAAGGCAAAATGTCGACTTATTTACAAGAGAAGTAACCCTCCTAGTACTTCGTGCTTTGAGCGTTTCCTGGGACAGCAGTATTAGATTCCGATGCACCACTGCAGGTTTACTGTATCCCTTGGACCTTCAAATCAACGATGAAACACTGAAATTGCATCGATATTGAATACAAAAGGCAAAATGTCGACTTATTTACAAGAGGAGTAACTCTTCTAATAGTTCGTGCTTTGAGCCTTTCTGGGACAGCAGTATTAGATTCCGATGCACCATTGCAGGTTAACTGTATCCCATGGACCTTCAAATCAACGATGAAACACAGAAATTGCATCGATATTGAATACAAAAGGCAAAATGTCGACTTATTTACAAGAGGAGTAACGCTTCTAGTACTTCGTGCTTTGAGCCTTTCCTGGGACAGCAGTATTAGATTCCGATCCACCACTGCAGGTTCACTGTATCCCTTGGACCTTCAAATCAACGATGAAACACACAAATTGCATCGATATTGAATACAAAATGTAAAATGTCGTCTTATTTACAAGAGGAGTAACTCTTCTAATAGTTCGTGCTTTTAGCCTTTCCTGGGACGTTAGTATTAGATTCCGATGCACCACTGCAGGTTTACTGTATCCCTTGGACCTTCAAATCAACGATGAAACACTGAAATTGCATCGATATTGAATACAAAAGGCAAAATGTCGACTTATTTACAACAGGAGTAACTCTTGTAATATTTCGTGATTTTAGCGTTTCCTGGGACAGCAGTATTAGATTCCGATGCACCATTGCAGGTTTACTGTATCCCTTGGACCTTCAAATCAACGATGAAACACAGACATTGCATCGATATTGAATACAAAAGGCAAAATGTCGACTTATTTATAAGAGGAGTAACTCTACTAACAGTTCGTGCTTTCAGCCTTTCCTGGGACAGCAGTATTAGATTCCGATGCACCATTGCAGGTTTACATTATCCCTTGGACCTTCAAATCAACGATGAAACACAGAAATTGCATCGATATTGAATACAAAAGGCAAAATGTCGACTTATTTACAAGAGGAGTAACTCTTGTAATATTTCGTGATTTTAGCGTTTCCTGGGACAGCAGTATTAGATTCCGATGCACCATTGCAGGTTTACTGTATCCCATGGACCTTCAAATCAACGATGAAACACAGAAATTGCATCGATATTGAATACAAAAGGCAAAATGTCGACTTATTTACAAGAGGAGTAACGCTTCTAGTACTTCGTGCTTTGAGCCTTTCCTGGGACAGCAGTATTAGATTCCGATGCACCATTGCAGGTTTACTGTATCCCTTTGACCTTTAAATCAACGATGAAAAACAGAAATTGCATCGATATTGAAAAAAACGCAAAGTGTCGCCTTATTTATAAGAGGAGTAACTCTTCTAATAGTTCGTGCTTTGAGCCTTTCCTGGGACAGCAGTTATAGACTCCGATGCACCATTGCAGGTTTACTGTATCCCTTGGACCTTCAAATCAACGATGAAACACAGAAATTGCATCGATATTGAATACAAAAGGCAAAATGTCGACTTATTTACAAGAGGAGAAACTCTTCTAATAGTTCTTGCTTTGAGCCTTTCCTGGGATAGCAGTATTAGATTCCGATGCACCATTGCAGGTTTACTGTATCCCTTGGACCTTCAAATCAACGATGAAACACAGAAATTGCATCGATATTGAATACAAAACGCATAGTGTCGTCTTATTTATAAGAGGAGTAACACTTCTAATAGTTCGTGCCTTTGAGCGTTTCCTGGGACCGCAGTTATAGACTCCGATGCACCATTGCAGGTTTAGTGTATCCCTTGGACCTTCAAATCAACGATGAAACACAGAAATTGCATCGATATTGAATACAAAAGGCAAAATATCGACTTATATACAAGAGGAGTAACCCTTCAAGTACTTCGTGCTTTGAGCCTTTCCTGGGACAGCAGTTATTGACTCCGATGCACCATTGCAGGTTTACTGTATCCCTTGGACCTTCAAATCAACGATGAAACACAGAAATTGCATCGATATTGAATACAAAAGGCAAAATGTCGACTTATTTACAAGAGAAGTAACCCTCCTAGTACTTCGTGCTTTGAGCGTTTCCTGGGACAGCAGTATTAGATTCCGATGCACCACTGCAGGTTTACTGTATCCCTTGGACATTCAAATCAACGATGAAACACTGAAATTGCATCGATATTGAATACAAAAGGCAAAATGTCGACTTATTTACAAGAGGAGTAACTCTTATAACAGTTCGTGCTTTGAGCCTTTCTGGGACAGCAGTATTAGATTCCGATGCACCATTGCAGGTTTGCTGTATTCCATGGACCTTCAAAGCAACGATGAAACACAGAAATTGCATCGATATTGAATACAAAAGGCAAAATGTCGACTTATTTACAAGAGGAGTAACGCTTCTAGTACTTCGTGCTTTGAGCCTTTCCTGGGACAGCAGTATTAGATTCCGATCCACCACTGCAGGTTCACTGTATCCCTTGGACCTTCAAATCAACGATGAAACACACAAATTGCATCGATATTGAATACAAATTGTAAAATGTCGTCTTATTAACAAGAGGAGTAACTCTTCTAATAGTTCGTGCTTTTAGCCTTTCCTGGGACGTTAGTATTAGATTCCGATGCACCATTGCAGGTTTACTGTATCCCTTGGACCTTCAAATCAACGATGAAACACTGAAATTGCATCGATATTGAATACAAAAGGCAAAATGTCGACTTATTTACAAGAGGAGTAACTCTTGTAATATTTCGTGATTTTAGCGTTTCCTGGGACAGCAGTATTAGATTCCGATGCACCATTGCAAGTTTACTGTATCCCTTGGACCTTCAAATCAACGATGAAACACAGAAATTGCATCGATATTGAATACAAAAGGCAAAATGTCGACTTATTTATAAGAGGAGTAACTCTACTAACAGTTCGTGCTTTCAGCCTTTCCTGGGACAGCAGTATTAGATTCCGATGCACCATTGCAGGTTTACTGTATCCGTTGGACCTTCAAATCAACGATGAAACACAGAAATTGCATCGATATTGAATACAAAAGGCAAAATGTCGACTTATTTACAAGAGGAGTAACTCTTCTAATAGTTCGTGCTTTGAGCCTTTCCTGGGACAGCAGTATTAGATTCCGATGCACCATTGCAGGTTTACTGCATCCCTTTGACCTTTAAATCAACGATGAAACACAGAAATTGCATCGATATTGAAAAAAACGCAAAGTGTCGTCTTATTTATAAGAGGAGTAACTCTTCTAATAGTTCGTGCTTTGAGCCTTTCCTGGGACAGCAGTTATAGACTCCGATGCACCATTGCAGGTTTACTGTATCCCTTGGACCTTCAAATCAACGATGAAACACAGAAATTGCATCGATATTGAATACAAAAGGCAAAATGTCGACTTATTTACAAGAGGAGAAACGCTTCTAATAGTTCTTGCTTTGAGCCTTTCCTGGGACAGCAGTATTAGATTCCGATGCACCATTGCAAGTTTACTGTATCCCTTGGACCTTCAAATCAACGATGAAACACAGACATTGCATCGATATTGAATACAAAAGGCAAAATGTCGACTTATTTATAAGAGGAGTAACTCTACTAACAGTTCGTGCTTTCAGCCTTTCCTGGGACAGCAGTATTAGATTCCGATTCACCATTGCAGGTTTACTGTATCCGTTGGACCTTCAAATCAACGATGAAACACAGAAATTGCATCGATATTGAATACAAAAGGCAAAATGCCGACTTATTTACAAGAGAAGTAACCCTTCTAGTACTTCGTGCTTTGAGCGTTTCCTGGGACAGCAGTATTAGATTCCGATGCACCACTGCAGGTTTACTGTATCCCTTGGACCTTCAAATCAACGATGAAACACTGAAATTGCATCGATATTGAATACAAAATGCAAAATGTCGACTTATTTACAAGAGGAGTAACCCTTGTAATAGTTCTTGCTTTTAGCGTTTCCTGGTACAGCAGTATTAGTTTCCGATGCACCATTGCAGGTTTACTGTATCCCTTGGACCTTCAAATCAACGATGAAACACAGAAATTGCATCGATATTGAATACAAAAGGCAAAATGTCGACTTATTTATAAGAGGAGTAACTCTTCTAATAGTTCGTGATTTGAGCCTTTCCTGGGACAGCAGTATTAGATTCCGATGCACCATTGCAGGTTTACTGTATCCCTTGGACCTTCAAATCAACGATGAAACACAGAAATTGCATCGATATTGAATACAAAAGGCAAAATGTCGACTTATTTACAAGAGGAGAAACTCTTCTAATAGTTCTTGCTTTGAGCCTTTCCTGGGATAGCAGTATTAGATTCCGATGCACCATTGCAGGTTTACTGTATCCCTTGGACCTTCAAATCAACGATGAAACACAGAAATTGCATCGATATTGAATACAAAACGCAAAGTGTCGTCTTATTTATAAGAGGAGTAACTCTTCTAATAGTTCGTGCCTTTGAGCCTGTCCTGGGACCGCAGTTATAGACTCCGATGCACCATTGCAGGTTTAGTGTATCCCTTGGACCTTCAAATCAACGATGAAACACAGAAATTGCATCGATATTGAATACAAAAGGCAAAATGTCGACTTATATACAAGAGGAGTAACCCTTCAAGTACTTCGTGCTTTGAGCCTTTCCTGGGACAGCAGTTATTGACTCCGATGCACCATTGCAGGTTTACTGTATCCCTTGGACCTTCAAATCAACGATGAAACACAGAAATTGCATCGATATTGAATACAAAAGGCAAAATGTCGACTTATTTACAAGAGGAGAAACTTTTCTAATAGTTCTTGTTTTGAGCCTTTCCTGGTACAGCAGTATTAGATTCCGATGCACCAATGCAGGTTTACTGTATCCCATGGACCTTCAAATCAACGATGAAACACAGAAATTGCATCGATATTGAATACAAAAGGCAAAATGTCGACTTATTTACAAGAGAAGTAACCCTCCTAGTACTTCGTGCTTTGAGCGTTTCCTGGGACAGCAGTATTAGATTCCGATGCACCACTGCAGGTTTACTGTATCCCTTGGACCTTCAAATCAACGATGAAACACTGAAATTGCATCGATATTGAATACAAAAGGCAAAACGTCGACTTATTTACAAGAGGAGTAACTCTTATAATAGTTCGTGCTTTGAGCCTTTCTGGGACAGCAGTATTAGATTCCGATGCACCATTGCAGGTTTACTGTATCCCATGGACCTTCAAATCAACGATGAAACACAGAAATTGCATCGATATTGAATACAAAAGGCAAAATGTCGACTTATTTACAAGAGGAGTAACGCTTCTAGTACATCGTGCTTTGAGCCTTTCCTTGGACAGCAGTATTAGATTCCGATCCACCACTGCAGGTTCACTGTATCCCTTGGACCTTCAAATCAACGATGAAACACACAAATTGCATCGATATTGAATACAAAATGTAAAATGTCGTCTTATTTACAAGAGGAGTAACTCTTCTAATAGTTCGTGCTTTTAGCCTTTCCTGGGACGTTAGTATTAGATTCCGATGCACCATTGCAGGTTTACTGTATCCCTTGGACCTTCAAATCAACGATGAAACACTGAAATTGCATCGATATTGAATACAAAAGGCAAAATGTCGACTTATTTACAAGAGGAGTAACTCTTGTAATATTTCGTGATTTTAGCGTTTCCTGGGACAGCAGTATTAGATTCCGATGCACCATTGCAGGTTTAGTGTATCCCTAGGACCTTCAAATCAACGATGAAACACAGAAATTGCATCGATATTGAATACAAAAGGCAAAATGTCGACTTATTTACAAGAGGAGTAACCCTTCAAGTACTTCGTGCTTTGAGCCTTTCCTGGGACAGCAGTATTAGATTCCGAAACACCATTGCTGGTTTACTGTATCCCTTTGACCTTCCAATCTACGATGAAACACAGAAATTGCATCGATATTGTATACCAAAGGCAAAATGTCAAATTATTTACAAGAGGAGTTACTCTTCTAATAGTTCGTGATTTGAGCCTTTCCTGGGACAGCAGTATTAGATTCCGATGCACCATTGCAGGTTTACTGTATCCCATGGACCTTCAAATCAACGATGAAACACAGAAATTGCATCGATATTGAATACAAAAGGCAAAATGCCGACTTATTTACAAGAGAAGTAACCCTTCCAGGACTTCGTGCTTTGAGCGTTTCCTGGGACAGCAGTATTAGATTCCGATGCACCACTGCAGGTTTACTGTATCCCTTGGACCTTCAAATCAACGATGAAACACTGAAATTGCATCGATATTGAATACAAAATGCAAAATGTCGACTTATTTACAAGAGGAGTAACTCTTGTAATAGTTCGTGCTTTTAGCGTTTCCTGGGACAGCAGTATTAGTTTCCGATGCACCATTGCAGGTTTACTGTATCCCTTGGACCTTCAAATCAACGATGAAACACAGAAATTGCATCGATATTGAATACAAAATGCAAAATGTCGACTTATTTATAAGAGGAGTAACTCTTCTAATAGTTCGTGATTTGAGCCTTTCCTGGGACAGCAGTATTAGATTCCGATGCACCATTGCAGGTTTACTGTATCCCTTGGACCTTCAAATCAACGATGAAACACAGAAATTGCATCGATACTGAATACAAAATGCAAAATGTCGACTTATTTACAAGAGGAGAAACTCTTCTAATAGTTCATGCTTTGAGCCTTTCCTGGGACAGCAGTATTAGATTCCGATGCACCATTCCAGGTTTACTGTATCCCTTGGACCTTCAAATCCACGATGAAACACAGAAATTGCATCGATATTGAATACAAAAGGCAAAATGTCGACTTATTTACAAGAGGAGTAACTCTTCTAATAGTTCGTGCTTTGAGCCTTTCCTGGGACAGCAGTATTAGAATTGGATGTACCATTGCAGGTTTACTGTATCCCTTGGACCTTCATATCAACGATGAAACACAGAAATTGCGTCGATATTGAATACAAAAGGCAAAATGTCGACTTATTTACAAGAGGAGTAACTCTTCTAATAGTTCGTGCTTTGAGCCTTTCCTGGGACAGCAGTATTAGATTCCGATGCACCATTGCTGGTTTACTGTATCCCTTGGACCTTCAAATCAACGATGAAACACAGAAATTGCATCGATATTGAATACAAAAGACAAAATGACGACTTATATACAAGAGGAGTAACCCTTTTAGTACTTCGTGCTTTGAGCCTTTCTTGGGACAGCAATATTAGATTCCGATGCACCATTGCAGGTTTACTGTATCCCTTGGACCTTCAAATCAACGATGAAACTCAGAAATTGCATCGATATTGAATACAAAAGGCAAATGTCGACTTATTTACAAGAGGAGTAACTCTTCTAATAGTTCGTGCTTTGAGCCTTTCCTGGGACAGCAGTATTAGACTCCGATGCACCATTGCAGGTCTACTGTCTCCCTTGGACCTTCTAATTAACGATGAAACACAGAAATTGCATCGATATTGAATACAAAAGGCAAAATGACGTCTTATTTACAAGAGGAGTAACTCTTCTAATAGTTCATGTTTTGAGCCTTTCCTAGGACAGCAGTATTATATTCCGATGCACCATTGCAGGTTTACTGTATCCCTTGGACCTCCAAATAAACGATGAAACACAGAAATTGGATCGATATTGAATACAAAAGGCAAAATGTCGGCTTATCTACAAGAGGAGTAACTCTTCTAATAGTTCGTGCTTTGAGCCTTTCCTGGGACCGCAGTATTACATTCCGATGCACCATTGCAGGTTTACTGTATCCCTTACACCTTCAAATCAACGATAAAACACAGAAATTGCATCGATATTGAATACAAAATGTAAAATGTCGGCTTATCTACAAGAGGAGTAACTCCTCTAATAGTTCGTGCGTTGAGCCTTTCCTGGTACAGCAGTAATACATTCCGATGCACCATTGCTGGTTTACTGTATCCCTTGGACCTTCAAATCAACGATGAAACACAGAAATTGTTTCGATATTGAATACAAAAAGTAAATGTCAACTTATTTATAAGAGGAGTAACTCTTCTAATAGTTCGTGCTTTGAGCCTTTCCTGGGACAGCAGTATTAGATTCCGATGCACCATTGAAGGTTTACTGTATCCCTTGGACCTTCAAATCAACGATGAAACACAGAAATTGCATCGATATTGAATACAAAATGCAAAATGTCGACTTATTTACAAGACGAGTAACTCTTCTAATAGTTCGTTCTTTTAGCCTTTCAAGGGACAGCAGTATTAGATTTCGATGCACCATTGCAGGTTTACTGTATCCCTTGGACCTTCAAATCAACGATGAAACTCAGAAATTGCATCGATATTGAATACAAAAGGCAAATGTCGACTTATTTACAAGAGGAGTAACTCTTCTAATAGTTCGTGCTTTGAGCCTTTACTGGGACAGCAGTATTAGACTCCGATGCACCATTGCAGGTTTACTGTCTCCCTTGGACATTCTAATTAACGATGAAACACAGAAATTCCATCGATATTGAATACAAAAGGCAAAATGTCGACTTATTTACAAGAGGAGTAACTCTTCTAATAGTTCGTGATTTTAGCCTTGCCTTTGACAGCAGTATTAGATTCCGATGCACCATTGTAGGTTTACTGTATCCCTTGGACCTTCAAATCAACGATGAAACACAGAAATTGCATCGATATTGAATACAACAGGGAAAATGTCGACTTATTTACAAGTGGAGAAACCCTTCTAATAGTTCGTGCCTTGAGCCTTTGCTGGGACAGTAGTATTAGATTCCGATGCACCATTGCAGACCTACTGTTCCCTTGGACCTTCAAATCAACGATGAAACACAGAAATTGCATCGATATTGAGTACAAAAGGCAATATGTCGACTCATTTACTAGAGGAGTAACTCTTCTAATAGTTCGTGCTTTTAGCCTTTTCTGGGACAGCAGTATTAGATTCCGATGCAGCATTGCAGGTTTACTGTATCCCTCGGACCTTCAAATCAACGATGAAACACAGAGATTGCATCGATACTGAATACAAATGGCAAAATGTCGACTTATTTATAAGAGGAGTAACTCTTCGAATGGTTCGTGCTTTGAGCGTTTCCTGGGACAGCAGTATTAGATTCCGAAGCACCATTGCAGGTTTACTGTATCCCTTGGACCTTCAGATCAACGATGAAACACAGAAATTGCATCGATATTGAATACAAAAACCAAAATATCGACTTATTTGTCAAGAGGGGAAACTCTTCTATTAGTTCGTGCTTTGAGCCTTGCCTGGGACAGCAGTATTACTTTCCGATGCACCATTGCAGTTTTTCTGTATCCCTTGGACCTTCAAATCAACGATGAAACACAGAAATTGCATCGATATTGAATACAAAAGGCAAAATGTCGACTTATTTACAAGAGAAGTAACTTTTCTAATAGTTCGTGCTTTGAGCCTTTCCTGGGACAGCAGTATTAGATTCCGATGCACTATTGCAGGTTTACTGTATCCCTTGGACCTTCAAATCAACGATGAAACACTGAAATTGCATCGATATTGAATACAAAAGGCAAAATGACGACTTATTTACAAGAGGAGTAACTCTTCTAATAGTTCATGTTTTGAGCCTTTCCTGGGACCGCAGTATTACATTCCGATGCACCATTGCAGGTTTACTGTATCCCTTACACCTTCAAATCAACGATAAAACACAGAAATTGCATCGATATTGAATACAAAATGTAAAATGTCGGCTTATCTACAAGAGGAGTAACTCTTCTAATAGTTCGTGCGTTGAGCCTTTCCTGGTACAGCAGTATTACATTCCGATGCACCATTGCAGGTTTACTGTATCCCTTGCACCTTCAAATCAACGATGAAACACAGAAATTGCATCGATATTGAATACAGAAGGCAAAATGTCGACTTATTTACAAGAGGAGTAACTCTTCTAATAGTTCGTGTTTGAGCCTATCCAGGGACAGCAGTATTAGATTTCGATGCACCATTGCAGGTTTACTGTATCCCTTGGACCTTCAAATAAACGATGAAACACAGAAATTGCATCGATATTGAATACAAAATGCAAAATGTTGACTTATTTACAAGACGAGTAACTCTTCTAATAGTTCGTTCTTTTAGCCTTTCAAGGGACAGCAGTATTAGATTCCGATGCACCATTGCAGGTTTACTGTATCCCTTGGACCTTCAAATCAACGATGAAACTCAGAAATTGCATCGATATTGAATACAAAATGCAAATGTCGACTTATTTACAAGAGGAGTAACTCTTCTAATAGTTCGTGCTTTGAGCCTTTCCTGGGACAGCAGTATTAGACTCCGATGCACCATTGCAGGTTTACTGTCTCCCTTTGACCTTCTAATTAACTATGAAACACAGAAATTCCATCGATATTGAATACAAAAGGCAAAATGTCGACTTATTTACAAGAGGAGTAACTCTTCTAATAGTTCGTGATTTTAGCCTTGCCTTTGACAGCAGTATTAGATTCCGATGTACCATTGTAGGTTTACTGTATCCCTTGGACCTTCAAATCAACGATGAAACAAAGAAATTGCATCGATATTGACTACAACAGGGAAAATGTCGACTTATTTACAAGTGGAGTAACTCTTCTAATAGTTCGTGACTTGAGCCTTTGCTGGGACAGCAGTATTAGATTCCGATGCACCATTGCAGATTTACTGTTCCCTTGGACCTTCAAATCAACGATGAAACACAGAAATTGCATCGGTATTGAGTACAAAAGGCAATATGTCGACTCATTTACTAGAGGAGTAACTCTTCTAATAGTTCGTGCTTTTAGCCTTTTCTGGGACAGCAGTATTAGATTCCGATGCAGCATTGCAGGTTTACTGTATCCCTCGGACCTTCAAATCAACGATGAAACACAGAGATTGCATCGATACTGAATACAAATGGCAAAATGTCGACTTATTTATAAGAGGAGTAACTCTTCGAATGGTTCGTGCTTTGAGCGTTTCCTGGGACAGCAGTATTAGATTCCGAAGCACCATTGCAGGTTTACTGTATCCCTTGGACCTTCAAATCAACGATGAAACACAGAAATTACATCGATATTGAATACAAAAACCAAAATATCGACTTATTTGTCAAGAGGGGAAACTCTTCTAATAGTTCGTGCTTTGAGCCTTGCCTGGGACAGCAGTATTAGATTCCGATGCACCGTTGCAGGTTTACTGTCTCCTTTGGACCTTCTAATAAACGATGAAACACAGAAATTGCATCGATATTGAATACAAAAGGCAAAATGTCGACTTATTTACAAGAGGAGTAACTCTTCTAATAGTTCGTGATTTTAGCCTTGCCTTTGACAGCAGTATTAGATTCCGAGCACCATTGCAGGTTTACTGTATCCCTTGAACCTACAAATCAACGATGAAACACAGAAATTGCATCGATATTGACTACAACAGGGAAAATGTCGACTTATTTACAAGTGGAGTAACTCTTCTAATAGTTCGTGCCTTGAGCCTTTGCTGGGACAGCAGTATTAGATTCCGATGCTCCATTGCAGATTTACTGTTCCCTTGGACCTTCAAATCAACGATGAAACACAGAAATTGCATCGATATTGAGTACAAAAGGCAATATGTCGACTCATTTACTAGAGGAGTAACTCTTCTAATAGTTCGTGCTTTTAGCCTTTTCTGGGACAGCAGTATTAGATTCCGATGCAGCATTGCAGGTTTACTGTATCCCTCGGACCTTCAAATCAACGATGAAACACAGAGATTGCATCGATACTGAATACAAATGGCAAAATGTCGACTTATTTATAAGAGGAGTAACTCTTCGAATGGTTCGTGCTTTGAGCGTTTCCTGGGACAGCAGTATTAGATTCCGAAGCACCATTGCAGGTTTACTGTATCCCTTGGACCTTCAGATCAACGATGAAACACAGAAATTGCATCGATATTGAATACAAAAACCAAAATATCGACTTATTTGTCAAGAGGGGAAACTCTTCTAATAGTTCGTGCTTTGAGCCTTGCCTGGGACAGCAGTATTAGTTTCCGATGCACCATTGCAGTTTTTCTGTATCCCTTGGACCTTCAAATCGACGATGAAACACAGAAATTGCATCGATATTGAATACAAAAGGCAAAATGTCGACTTATTTACAAGAGAAGTAACTCTTCTAATAGTTCGTGCTTTTAGCCTTTCCTGGGACAGCAGTATTAGATTCCGATGCACTATTGCAGGTTTACTGTATCCCTTGGACCTTCAAATCAACGATGAAACAGTGAAATTGCATCGATATTGAATACAAAAGGCAAAATGACGACTTATTTACAAGAGGAGTAACTCTTCTAATAGTTCATGCTTTGAGCCTTTCCTGGGACCGCAGTATTACATTCCGATGCACCATTGCAGGTTTACTGTATCCCTTACACCTTCAAATCAACGATAAAACACAGAAATTGCATCGATATTGAATACAAATTGTAAAATGTCGGCTTATCTACAAGAGGAGTAACTCTTCTAATAGGTCGTGCGTTGAGCCTTTCCTGGTACAGCAGTATTACATTCCGATGCACCATTGCAGGTTTACTGTATCCCTTGCACCTTCAAATCAACGATGAAACACAGAAATTGCATCGATATTGAATACAGAAGGCAAAATGTCGACTTATTTACAAGGGGAGTAACTCTTCTAATAGTTCGTGTTTGAGCCTATCCAGGGACAGCAGTATTAGATTTCGATGCACCATTGCAGGTTTACTGTATCCCTTGGACCTTCAAATCAACGATGAAACACAGAAATTGCATCGATATTGAATACAAAATGCAAAATGTCGACTTATTTACAAGACGAGTAACTCTTCTAATAGTTCGTTCTTTTAGCCTTTCAAGGGACAGCAGTATTAGATTCCGATGCACCATTGCAGGTTTACTGTATCCCTTGGACCTTCAAATCAACGATGAAACTCAGAAATTGCATCGATATTGAATACAAAAGGCAAATGTCGACTTATTTACAAGAGGAGTAACTCTTCTAATAGTTCGTGCTTTGAGCCTTTCCTGGGACAGCAGTATTAGACTCCGATGCACCATTGCAGGTTTACTGTCTCCCTTGGACCTTCTAATTAACGATGAAACACAGAAATTCCATCGATATTGAATACAAAAGGCAAAATGTCGACTTATTTACAAGAGGAGTAACTCTTCTAATAGTTCGTGAATTTAGCCTTGCCTTTGACAGCAGTATTAGATTCCGATGCACCATTGTAGGTTTACTGTATCCCTTGGACCTTCAAATCAACGATGAAACACAGAAATTGCATCGATATTGACTACAACAGGGAAAATGTCGACTTATTTACAAGTGGAGTAACTCTTCTAATAGTTCGTGCCTTGAGCCTTTGCTGGCACAGCAGTATTAGATTCCGATGCACCATTGCAGATTTACTGTTCCCTTGGACCTTCAAATCAACGATGAAACACAGAAATTGCATCGATATTGAGTACAAAAGGCAATATGTCGACTCATTTACTAGAGGAGTAACTCTTCTAATAGTTCGTGCTTTTAGCCTTTTCTGGGACAGCAGTATTAGATTCCGATGCAGCATTGCAGGTTTACTGTATCCCTCGGACCTTCAAATCAACGATGAAACACAGAGATTGCATCGATACTGAATACAAATGGCAAAATGTCGACTTATTTATAAGAGGAGTAACTCTTCGAATGGTTCGTGCTTTGAGCGTTTCCTGGGACAGCAGTATTAGATTCCGAAGCACCATTGCAGGTTTACTGTATCCCTTGGACCTTCAAATCAACGATGAAACACAGAAATTGCATCGATATTGAATACAAAAACCAAAATATCGACTTATTTGTCAAGAGGGGAAACTCTTCTAATAGTTCGTGCTTTGAGCCTTGCCTGGGACAGCAGTATTAGATTCCGATGCACCATTGCAGGTTTACTGTCTCCCTTGGACCTTCTAATAAACGATGAAACACAGAAATTGCATCGATATTGAATACAAAAGGCAAAATTTCGACTTATTTACAAGAGGAGTAACTCTTCTAATAGTTCGTGATTTTAGCCTTGCCTTTGACAGCAGTATTAGATTCCGATGCACCATTGAAGGTTTACTGTATCCCTTGGACCTTCAAATCAACGATGAAACACAGAAATTGCATCGATATTGAATACAACAGGGAAAATGTCGACTTATTTACAAGAGGAGTAACTCTTCTAATAGTTCGTGCTTTGAGCCTTTCCTGGGACAGCAGTATTAGATTCCGATGCACCATTGCTGGTTTACTGTATCCCTTGGACCTTCAAATCAACGATGAAACACTGAAATTGCATCGATATTGAATACAAAATGCAAAATGTCGATTTATTTACAAGACGAGTAACTCTTCTAATAGTTCGTGCTTTAAGCCTTTCCTGGGTCAGCAGTATTAGATTCCGATGCACCATTGAAGGTTTACTGTATCCCTTGGACCTTCAAATCAACGATGAAACACAGAAGTTGCATCGATATTAAATATAAAAGGCGAAATGTCGACTTATTTACAAGAGGAGTAACGCTTCTAATAGTTCGTGACTTGAGCCTTTCCTGGGACAGCAATATAAGATTCCGATGCACCATTGCAGGTTCACTGTATTCCATTACCTTCAAATCAACGATGAAACACAGAAATGGCATCGATATTGAATACAAAAGGCCATATGTCGACTCATTTGCTAGAGGAGTAACTCTTCTAATAGTTCGTGCTTTGAGCCTTTCCTGGGACAGCAGTATTAGATTCCGATGCAGCATTGCAGGTTTACTGTATCCCTCGGACCTTCAAATCAACGATGAAACACAGAGATTTCATCGATACTGAATACAAATGGCAAAATGTCGACTTATTTATAAGAGGAGTAACTCTTCTAATAGTTCGTGCTTTGAGCCTTTCCTGGGACAGCAGTATTAGATTCCGAAGCACCATTGCAGGTTTACTGTATCCCTTGGACCTTCAAATCAACGATGAAAAATAGAAATTGCATCGATATTGAATACAAAAGGCAAAATATCGACTTATTTACAAGGGGGGAAACTCTTCTAATAGTTCGTGCTTTGAGCCTTTCCTGGGACAGCAGTATTAGATTCCGATGCACCATTGCAGGTTTACTGTATCCCTTGGACCTTCAAATCAACGATGAAACACAGAAATTGCATCGATATTGAATACAAAAGGCAAAATGTCGTCTTACTTACAAGAGGAGTAACTCTTCTAAAAGTTCGTGCTTTGAGCCTTTCCTGGGACAGCAGTATTAGATTGCGATGAACCATTGCAGGTTTACTGTATCCCTTGGACCTTCAAATCAACGATGAAACACAGATATTGCATCGATATTGAATACAAAAGGCAAAATGTCGACTTATTTCCAAAGGAGAAACTCTTCTAATAGTTCATGCTGTGAGCCTTTAATGGGACAGCAGTATTAGATTCCGATACACCATTGCAGGTTTACTGTATCCCTTGGACCTTCAAATCAACGATGAAACACAGAAATTGCATCGATATTGAATACAAAAGGCAAAATGTCGACTTACATACAAGAGGAGTAACTCTTCTAATAGTTCGTGCTTTGAGCCTTTCCTAGGACAGCAGTATTATATTCCGATGCACCATTGCACGTTTACTGTATCCCTTGGACCTCCAAATCAACGATGAAACACAGAAATTGGATCGATATTGAATACAAAAGGCAAAATGTCGGCTTATCTACAAGAGGAGTAACTCTTATAATAGTTCGTGCTTTGAGCCTTTCCTGGGACCGCAGTATTACATTCCGATGCACCATTGCAGGTTTACTGTATCCCTTGCACCTTCAAATCAACGATGAAACACAGAAATTGCATCGATATTGAATACAGAAGGCAAAATGTAGACTTATTTACAAGGGGAGTAACTCTTCTAATAGTTCGTGTTTGAGCCTATCCAGGGACAGCAGTATTAGATTTCGATGCACCATTGCAGGTTTACTGTATCCCTTGGACCTTCAAATCAACGATGAAACACAGAAATTGCATCGATATTGAATACAAAATGCAAAATGTCGACTTATTTACAAGACGAGTAACTCTTCTAATAGTTCGTTCTTTTAGCCTTTCAAGGGACAGCAGTATTAGATTCCGATGCACCATTGCAGGTTTACTGTATCCCTTGGACCTTCAAATAAACGATGAAACTCAGAAATTGCATCGATATTGAATACAAAATGCAAAATGTCGATTTATTTACAAGACGAGTAACTCTTCTAATAGTTCGTGCTTTAAGCCTTTCCTGGGTCAGCAGTATTAGATTCCGATGCACCATTGAAGGTTTACTGTATCCCTTGGACCTTCAAATCAACGATGAAACACAGAAGTTGCATCGATATTAAATATAAAATGCGAAATGTCGACTTATTTACAAGAGGAGTAACGCTTCTAATAGTTCGTGACTTGAGCCTTTCCTGGGACAGCAATATAAGATTCCGATGCACCATTGCAGGTTCACTGTATTCCATTACCTTCAAATCAACGATGAAACACAGAAATGGCATCGAATTTGAATACAAAAGGCCATATGTCGACTCATTTGCTAGAGGAGTAACTCTTCTAATAGTTCGTGCTTTGAGCCTTTCCTGGGACAGCAGTATTAGATTCCGATGCAGCATTGCAGGTTTACTGTATCCCTCGGACCTTCAAATCAACGATGAAACACAGAGATTTCATCGATACTGAATACAAATGGCAAAATGTCGACTTATTTATAAGAGGAGTAACTCTTCTAATAGTTCGTGCTTTGAGCCTTTCCTGGGACAGCAGTATTAGATTCCGAAGCACCATTGCAGGTTTACTGTATCCCTTGGACCTTCAAATCAACGATGAAAAATAGAAATTGCATCGATATTGAATACAAAAGGCAAAATATCGACTTATTTACAAGGGGGGAAACTCTTCTAATAGTTCGTGCTTTGAGCCTTTCCTGGGACAGCAGTATTAGATTCCGATGCACCATTGCAGTTTTACTGTATCCCTTGGACCTTCAAATCAACGATGAAACACAGAAATTGCATCGATATTGAATACAAAATGCAAAATGTCGACTTATTTACAAGACGAGTAACTCTTCTAATAGTTCGTTCTTTTAGCCTTTCAAGGGACAGCAGTATTAGATTCCGATGCACCATTGCAGGTTTACTGTATCCCTTGGACCTTCAAATCAGCGATGAAACTCAGAAATTGCATCGATATTGAATACAAAAGGCAAATGTCGACTTATTTACAAGAGGAGTAACTCTTCTAATAGTTCATGCTTTGAGCCTTTCCTGGGACAGCAGTATTAGACTCCGATGCACCATTGCAGGTTTACTGTCTAACTTGGACCTTCTAATAAACGATGAAACACAGAAATTGCATCGATATTGAATACAAAAGGCAAAATGTCGACTTATTTACAAGAGGAGTAACTCTTCTAATAGTTCGTGATTTTAGCCTTGCCTTTGACAGCAGTATTAGATTCCGATGCACCATTGCAGGTTTACTGTATCCCTTGGACCTTCAAATCAACGATGAAACACAGAAATTGCATCGATATTGAATACAAAAGGCAAAATGTCGACTTATTTACAAGAGGAGTAACTCTTCTAATAGTTCGTGCTTTGAGCCTTTCCTGGGACAGCAGTATTAGATTCCGATGCACCATTGCTGGTTTACTGTATCCCTTGGACCTTCAAATCAACGATGAAACACTGAAATTGCATCGATATTGAATACAAAATGCAAAATGTCGATTTATTTACAAGAGGAGTAACTCTTCTAATAGTTCGTGCTTTAAGCCTTTCCTGGGTCAGCAGTATTAGATTCCGATGCACCATTGAAGGTTTACTGTATCCCTCGGACCTTCAAATCAACGATGAAACACAGAGATTGCATCGATACTGAATACAAATGGCAAAATGTCGACTTATTTATAAGAGGAGTAACTCTTCGAATGGTTCGTGCTTTGAGCGTTTCCTGGGACAGCAGTATTAGATTCCGAAGCACCATTGCAGGTTTACTGTATCCCTTGGACCTTCAAATCAACGATGAAACACAGAAATTGCATCGATATTGAATACAACAGGGAAAATGTCGACTTATTTACAAGAGGAGTAACTCTTCTAATAGTTCGTGCTTTGAGCCTTTCCTGGGACAGCAGTATTAGATTCCGATGCACCATTGCTGGTTTACTGTATCCCTTGGACCTTCAAATCAACGATGAAACACTGAAATTGCATCGCTATTGAATACAAAATGCAAAATGTCGATTTATTTACAAGACGAGTAACTCTTCTAATAGTTCGTGCTTTAAGCCTTTCCTGGGTCAGCAGTATTAGATTCCGATGCACCATTGCTGGTTTACTGTATCCCTTGGACCTTCAAATCAACGATGAAACACAGAAGTTGCATCGATATTAAATATAAAAGGCGAAATGTCGACTTATTTACAAGAGGAGTAACGCTTCTAATAGTTCGTGACTTGAGCCTTTCCTGGGACAGCAATATATGATTCCGATGCACCATTGCAGGTTCACTGTATTCCATTACCTTCAAATCAACGATGAAACACAGAAATGGCATCGATATTGAATACAAAAGGCCATATGTCGACTCATTTGCTAGAGGAGTAACTCTTCTAATAGTTCGTGCTTTGAGCCTTTCCTGGGACAGCAGTATTAGATTCCGATGCAGCATTGCAGGTTTACTGTATCCCTCGGACCTTCAAATCAACGATGAAACACAGAGATTTCATCGATACTGAATACAAATGGCAAAATGTCGACTTATTTTTAAGAGGAGTAACTCTTCTAATAGTTCGTGCTTTGAGCCTTTCCTGGGACAGCAGTATTAGATTCCGAAGCACCATTGCAGGTTTACTGTATCCCTTGGACCTTCAAATCAACGATGAAAAATAGAAATTGCATCGATATTGAATACAAAAGGCAAAATATCGACTTATTGACAAGGGGGGAAACTCTTCTAATAGTTCGTGCTTTGAGCCTTTCCTGGGACAGCAGTATTAGATTCCGATGCACCATTGCAGGTTTACTGTATCCCTTGGACCTTCAAATCAACGATGAAACACAGAAATTGCATCGATATTGAATACAAAAGGCAAAATGTCGTCTTACTTACAAGAGGAGTAACTCTTCTAAAAGTTCGTGCTTTGAGCCTTTCCTGGGACAGCAGTATTAGATTGCGATGAACCATTGCAGGTTTACTGTATCCCTTGGACCTTCAAATCAACGATGAAACACAGATATTGCAACGATATTGAATACAAAAGGCAAAATGTCGACTTATTTACAAAAGGAGAAACTCTTCTAATAGTTCATGCTGTGAGCCTTTAATGGGACAGCAGTATTAGATTCCGATACACCAATGCAGGTTTACTGTATCCCTTGGACCTTCAAATCAACGATGAAACACAGAAATTGCATCGATATTGAATACAAAAGGCAAAATGTCGACTTACTTACAAGAGGAGTAACTCTTCTAATAGTTCGTGCTTTGAGCCTTTCCTAGGACAGCAGTATTATATTCCGATGCACCATTGCACGTTTACTGTATCCCTTGGACCTCCAAATCAACGATGAAACACAGAAATTGGATCGATATTGAATACAAAAGGCAAAATGTCGGCTTATCTACAAGAGGAGTAACTCTTCTAATAGTTCGTGCTTTGAGCCTTTCCTGGGACCGCAGTATTACATTCCGATGCACCATTGCAGGTTTACTGTATCCCTTGCACCTTCAAATCAACGATGAAACACAGAAATTGCATCGATATTGAATACAGAAGGCAAAATGTCGACTTATTTACAAGGGGAGTAACTCTTCTAATAGTTCGTTCTTTTAGCCTTTCAAGGGACAGCAGTATTAGATTCCGATGCACCATTGCAGGTTTACTGTATCCCTTGGACCTTCAAATCAACGATGAAACTCAGAAATTGCATCGATATTGAATACAAAAGGCAAATGTCGACTTATTTACAAGAGGAGTAACTCTTCTAATAGTTCGTGCTTTGAGCCTTTCCTGGGACAGCAGTATTAGACTCCGATGCACCATTGCAGGTTTACTGTCTCCCTTGGACCTTCTAATAAACGATGAAACACAGAAATTGCATCGATATTGAATACAAAAGGCAAAATGTCGACTTATATACAAGAGGAGTAACTCTTCTAATAGTTCGTGATTTTAGCCTTGCCTTTGACAGCAGTATTAGATTCCGATGCACCATTGCAGGTTTACTGTATCCCTTGGACCTTCAAATCAACGATGAAACACAGAAATTGCATCGATATTGAATACAACAGGGAAAATGTCGACTTATTTACAAGAGGAGTAACTCTTCTAATAGTTCGTGCTTTGAGCCTTTCCTGGGACAGCAGTATTAGATTCCGATGCACCATTGCTGGTTTACTGTATCCCTTGGACCTTCAAATCAACGATGAAACACTGAAATTGCATCGATATTGAATACAAAATGCAAAATGTCGATTTATTTACAAGAGGAGTAACTCTTCTAATAGTTCGTGCTTTAAGCCTTTCCTGGGTCAGCAGTATTAGATTCCGATGCACCATTGAAGGTTTACTGTATCCCTTGGACCTTAAAATCAACGATGAAACACAGAAGTTGCATCGATATTAAATATAAAAGGCGAAATGTCGACTTATTTACAAGAGGAGTAACGCTTCTAATAGTTCGTGCCTTGAGCCTTTCCTGGGACAGCAATATAAGATTCCGATGCACCATTGCAGGTTCACTGTATTCCATTACCTTCAAATCAACGATGAAACACAGAAATGGCATCGATATTGAATACAAAAGGCCATATGTCGACTCATTTGCTAGAGGAGTAACTCTTCTAATAGTTCGTGCTTTGAGCCTTTCCTGGGACAGCAGTATTAGATTCCGATGCAGCATTGCAGGTTTACTGTATCCCTCGGACCTTCAAATCAACGATGAAACACAGAGATTTCATCGATACTGAATACAAATGGCAAAATGTCGACTTATTTATAAGAGGAGTAACTCTTCTAATAGTTCGTGCTTTGAGCCTTTCCTGGGCTGGCAGTATTAGATTCCGAAGCACCATTGCAGGTTTACTGTATCCCTTGGACCTTCAAATCAACGATGAAAAATAGAAATTGCATCGATATTGAATACAAAAGGCAAAATATCGACTTATTTACAAGGGGGGAAACCCTTCTAATAGTTCGTGGTTTGAGCCTTTCCTGGGACAGCAGTATTAGATTCCGATGCACCATTGCAGGTTTACTGTATCCCTTGGACCTTCAAATCAACGATGAAACACAGAAATTGCATCGATATTGAACACAAAAGGCAAAATGTCGTCTTACTTACAAGAGGAGTAACTCTTCTAAAAGTTCGTGCTTTGAGCCTTTCCTGGGACAGCAGTATTAGATTGCGATGAACCATTGCAGGTTTACTGTATCCCTTGGACCTTCAAATCAACGATGAAACACAGATATTGCATCGATATTGAATACAAAAAGCAAAATGTCGACTTATTTACAAGAGGAGAAACTCTTCTAATAGTTCATGCTGTGAGCCTTTAATGGGACAGCAGTATTAGATTCCGATACACCATTGCAGGTTTACTGTATCCCTTGGACCTTCAAATCAACGATGAAACACAGAAATTGCATCGATATTGAATACAAAAGGCAAAATGTCGACTTATTTACAAGAGGAGTAACTCCTGTAATAGTTCGTACTTTTAGCCTTTCCAGGGACAGCAGTATTAGATTCCGATGCTCATTGCAGGTTTACTGCATCCCTTGGACCTTCAAATCAACGATGAAATACAGATATTGCATCGATATTGAATACAAAAGGCAAAATGTCGACTTATTTACAAGAGGAGTAACTCTTGTAATAGTTCGTACTTTTAGCCTTTCCTGGGACAGCAGGATTAGATTCCGATGCACATTGCAGGTTTACTGTATCCCTTGGACCTTCAAATCAACGATGAAATACAGAAATTGCATCGATATTGAAAACAAAAGGCAAAATGTCGACTTATTTACAAAAGGAGTAACTCTTCTAATAGTTCGTGCTTTGAGCCTTTCCTGGGACAGCAGTATTAGATTCCGATGCACCATTGCAAGTTTACTGTATCCCTTGGACCTTCAAATCAACGATGAAACACAGAAATTGCATCGATATTGAATACAAAAGGCAAAATGTCGACTTATTTACAAGAGGAGTAACTCTTCTAATAGTTCGTGTACGAGTCTTTTCTGGGACAGCAGTATTAGATTCCGATACACCATTGCAGGTTTACTGTATCCCTTGGACCTTCAAATCAACGATGAAACACAGAAATGGTTTCGATATTGAATACAAAAAGTAAATGTCAAATTATTTATAAGAGGAGTAACTCTTCTAATAGTTCGTGCTTTGAGCCTTTCCTGGGACAGCAGTATTAGATTCCGATGCACCATTGCAGGTTTACTGTATCCCTTGGACCTTCAAATCAACAATGAAACACAGAAATTGCATCGATATTGAATACAAAAGGCAAAATGTCGACTTATTTACAAGAGGAGTAACTCTTCTAATAGTTCGTGATTTGAGCCTTTCCTTGGACAGCAGTATTAGCCTCCGATGCAGCATTGCAGGTTTACTGTATCCCTTGCACCTTCAAATCAACGATGAAACACAGAAATTGCATCGATATTGAATACAAAAGGCAAAATTTCGACTAATTTACAAGAGGAGTAACTCTTCTAATAGTTCGTGTTTGAGCCTTTCCAGGGACAGCAGTATTAGTTTTCGATGCACCATTGCAGGTTTACTGTATCCCTTGGACCTTCAAGTCAACGATGAAACACAGAAATTGCATCGATATTGAATACAAAATGCAAAATGTCGACTTATTTACAAGACGTGTAACTCTTCTAATAGTTTGTTCTTTTAGCCTTTCAAGGGACAGCAGTATTAGATTCCGATGCACCATTGCAGGTTTACTGTATCCCTTGGACCTTCAAATCAACGATGAAACTCAGAAATTGCATCGATATTGAATAAAAAAGGCAAATGTCGACTTATTTACAAGAGGAGTAACTCTTCTAATAGTTCGTGCTTTGAGCCTTTCCTGGGACAGCAGTATTAGACTCCGATGCACCATTGCAGGTTTACTGTCTCCCTTGGATCTTCTAATAAACGATGAAACACAGAAATTGCATCGATATTGAATACAAAAGGCAAAATGTCGACTTATTTACAAGAGTAGTAACTCTTCTAATAGTTCGTGATTTGAGCCTTTCCTTGGACAGCAGTATTAGCCTCCGATGCACCATTGCAGGTTTACTGTATCCCTTGCACCTTCAAATCAACGATGAAACACAGAAATTGCATCGATATTGAATACAAGAGGCAAAATGTCGACTAATTTACAAGAGGAGTAACGCTTCTAATAGTTCGTGTTTGAGCCTTTCCAGGGAAAGCAGTATTAGATTTCGATGCACCATTGCAGGTTTACTGTCTCCCTTGGACCTTCTAATAAACGATGAAACACAGAAATTGCATCGATATTGAATACAAAAGGCAAAATGTCGACTTATTTACAAGAGGAGTAACTCTTCTAATAGTTCGTGTATGAGTCTTTTCTGGGACAGCAGTATTAGATTCCGATGCACCATTGCAGGTTTACTGTATCCCTTGGACCTTCAAATCAACGATGAAACACAGAAATTGCATCGATATTGAATACAAGAGGCAAAATGTCGACTTATTTACAAGAGGAGTAACTCTTCTAATAGTTCGTGCTTTGAGCCTTTCAAGGGACAGCAGTATTAGATTCCGATGCACCATTGCATGTTTACTGTATCCCTTGGACCTTCAAATCAACGATGAAACTCAGAAATTGCATCGATATTGAATACAAAAGGCAAATGTCTACTTATTTACAAGAGGAGTAACTCTTCTAATAGTTCGTGCTTCGAGCCTTTCCTGGGACAGCAGTATTAGACTCCGATGCACCATTGCAGGTTTACTGTCTCCCTTGGACCTTCTAATAAACGATGAAACACAGAAATTGCATCGATATTGAATACAAAAGGCAAAATGTCGACTTATTTACAACAGGAGTAACTCTTCTAATAGTTCGTGTACGAGTCTTTTCTGGGACAGCAGTATTAGATTCCGATGCACCATTGCAGGTTTACTGTATCCTTGGACCTTCAAATCAACGATGAAACACAGAAATTGCATCGATATTGAATACAAGAGGCAAAATGTCGACTTGTTTACAAGAGGAGTAACTCTTCTAATAGTTCGTGCTTTGAGCCTTTGCTGGGACAGCAGTATTAGATTCCGATGCACCATTTCTGGTTTACTGTATCCCTTGGACCTTCAAATCACCGATGAAACACAGAAATTGCATCGATATTGAATACAAAAGGCAATATGTCGACTCATTTACTAGAGGAGTAACTCTTCTAATAGTTCGTGTTTGAGCCTTTCCTTGGACAGCAGTATTAGCCTCCGATGCACCATTGCAGGTTTACTGTATCCCTTGCACCTTCAAATCAACGATGAAACACAGAAATTGCATCGATATTGAATACAAAAGGCAAAATTTCGACTAATTTACAAGAGGAGTAACTCTTCTAATAGTTCGTGTTTGAGCCTTTCCAGGGACAGCAGTATTAGATTTCGATGCACCATTGCAGGTTTACTGTATCCCTTGGACCTTCAAGTCAACGATGAAACACAGAAATTGCATCGATATTGAATACAAAATGCAAAATGACGACTTATTTACAAGACGAGTAACTCTTCTAATAGTTCGTTCTTTTAGCCTTCCAAGGGACAGCAGTATTAGATTCCGATGCACCATTGCAGGTTTACTGTATCCCTTGGACCTTCAAATTAACGATGAAACTCAGAAATGGCATCGATATTGAATAAAAAAGGCAAATGTCGACTTATTTACAAGAGGAGTAACTCTTCTAATAGTTCGTGCTTTGAGCCTTTCCTGGGACAGCAGTATTAGACTCCGATGCACCATTGCAGGTTTACTGTCTCCCTTGGACCTTCTAATAAACGATGAAACACAGAAATTGCATCGATATTGAATACAAAAGGCAAATGTCGACTTATTTACAAGAGGAGTAACTCTTCTAATAGTTCGTGATTTGAGCCTTTCCTTGGACAGCAGTATTAGCCTCCGATGCACCATTGCATGTTTACTGTATCCCTTGCACCTTCAAATCAACGATGAAACACAGAAATTGCATCGATATTGAATACAAGAGGCAAAATGTCGACTAATTTACAAGAGGAGTAACGCTTCTAATAGTTCGTGTTTGAGCCATTCCAGGGACAGCAGTATTAGATTTCGATGCACCATTGCAGGTTTACTGTCTCCCTTGGACCTTCTAATAAACGATGAAACACAGAAATTGCATCGATATTGAATACAAAAGGAAAAATGTCGACTTATTTACAAGAGGAGTAACTCTTCTAATAGTTTGTGTATGAGTCTTTTCTGGGACAGCAGTATTAGATTCCGATGCACCATTGCAGGTTTACTGTATCCCTTGGACCTTCAAATCAACGATGAAACACAGAAATTGCATCGATATTGAATACAAGAGGCAAAATTTCGACTTATTTACAAGAGGAGTAACTCTTCTAATAGTTCGTGCTTTGAGCCTTTCAAGGGACAGCAGTATTAGATTCCGATGCACCATTGCAGGTTTACTGTATCCCTTGGACCCTCAAATCAACGATGAAACTCAGAAATTGCATCGATATTGAATACAAAAGGCAAATGTCTACTTATTTACAAGAGGAGTAACTCTTCTAATAGTTCGTGCTTTGAGCCTTTCCTGGGACAGCAGTATTAGACTCCGATGCACCATTGCAGGTTTACTGTCTCCCTTGGACCTTCTAATAAACGATGAAACACAGAAATTGCATCGATATTGAATACAAAAGGCAAAATGTCGACTTATTTACAACAGGAGTAACTCTTCTAATAGTTCGTGTACGAGTCTTTTCTGGGACAGCAGTATTAGATTCCGATGCACCATTGCAGGTTTACTGTATCCTTGGACCTTCAAATCAACAATGAAACACAGAAATTGCATCGATATTGAATACAAGAGGCAAAATGTCGACTTGTTTACAAGAGGAGTAACTCTTCTAATAGTTCGTGCTTTGAGCCTTTGCTGGGACAGCAGTATTAGATTCCGATGCACCATTTCTGGTGTACTGTATCCCTTGGACCATCAAATCAACGATGAAACACAGAAATTGCATCGATATTGAATACAAAAGGCAATATGTCGACTCATTTACTAGAGGAGTAACTCTTCTAATAGTTCGTGCTTTTAGCCTTTCCTGGGACAGCAGTATTAGATTCCGATGCAGCATTGCAGGTTTACTGTATCCCTCGGACCTTCAAATCAACGATGAAACACAGAGATTGCATCGATACTGAATACAAATGGCAAAATGTCGACTAATTTATAAGAGGAGTAACTCTTCTAATAGTTCGTGTTTTGAGCCTTTCCTGGGACAGCAGTATTAGATTCCGAAGCACCATTGCAGGTTTACTGTATCCCTTGGACCTTCAAATCAACGATGAAACATAGAAATTGCATCGATATTGAATACAAAAGGCAAAATATTGACTTATTTACAAGAGGGGAAACTCTTCTAATAGTTCGTGTTTTGAGCCTTTCCTGGGACAGCAGTATTATATTCCGATGCACCATTGCAGGTTTACTGTATCCCTTGGACCTCCAAATCCACGATGAAATACAGAAATTGGATCGATATTGAATACAAAAGGCAAAATGTCGGCTTATCTACAAGAGGAGTAACTCTTCTAATAGTTCGTGATTTGAGCCTTTCCTGGGACCGCAGTATTACATTCCGATGCACCATTGCAGGTTTACTGTATCCTTTGGACCTTCAAATCAACGATGAAACACAGAAATTGCATCGATATTAAATACAAAAGGCAAAATGTCGACTTATTTACAAGAGGAGTAACGCTTCTAATAGTTCGTGCTTTGAGCCTTTCCTGGGACAGCAATATTAGATTCCGATGCACCATTGCAGGTTTTCTGTATCCCTTGGACCTTCAAATCAACGATGATACATAGAAATTGCATCGATATTGAATACAAAAGGCAAAATATCGACTTAATTACAAGAGGGGAAACTTTTCTAATAGTTCGTGCTTTGAGCCTTTCCTGGGACAGCAGTATTAGATTCCGATGCACCATTGCAGGTTTACTGTATCCCTTGGACCTTCAAATCAACAATGAAACACAGAAATTGCATCGATATTGAATACAAAAGGCAAAATGTCGACTTATTTACAAGAGGAGTAACTCTTCTAATAGTTCGTGATTTGAGCCTTCCCTGGGACATCAGTATTAGATTCCGATGAACTATTGCAGGTTTACTGTATCCCTTGGACCTTCAAATCAACGATGAAACACAGAAATTGCATCGATATTGAATACAAAAGGCAATATGTCGACTCATTTACTAGAGGAGTAACTCTTCTAATAGTTCGTGCTTTTAGCCTTTCCTTGGACAGCAGGATTAGATTCCGATGCAGCATTGCAGGTTTACTGTATCCCTCGGACCTTCAAATCAACGATGAAACACAGAGATTGCATCGATACTGAATACAAATGGCAAAATGTCGACTTATTTGCAAGAGGAGTAACTCTTCTAATAGTTCGTGTATGAGTCTTTTCTGGGACAGCAGTATTAGATTCCGATGCACCATTGCAGGTTTACTGTATCCCTTGGACCTTCAAATCAACGATGAAACACAGAAGTTGCATCGATATTGAATACAAGAGGCAAAATGTCGACTTATTTACAAGAGGAGTAACTCTTCTAATAGTTCGTGATTTGAGCCTTTCCTGGGACAGCAGTATTAGATTCCGATGCACCATTGCAGGTTTACTGTATCCCTTGGACCTTCAAATCAACGATGAAACACAGAAATTGCATCGATATTGAATACAAGAGGCAAAATGTCGACTTATTTACATGAGGAGTAACTCTTCTAATAGTTCGTGATTTGAGCCTTTGCTGGGACAGCAGTATTAGATTCCGATGCACCATTTCTGGTTTACTGTATCCCTTGGACCTTCAAATCAACGATGAAACACTGAAATTGCATCGATATTGAATACAAAATGCAAAATGTCGATTTATTTACAAGAGGAGTAACTCTTCTAATAGTTCGTGCTTTAAGCCTCTCCTGGGTCAGCAGTATTAGATTCCGATGCACCATTGCAGGTTTACTGTATCCCTTGGACCTTCAAATCAACGATGAAACACAGAAATTGCATCGATATTGAATACAAAAGGCAATATGTCGACTCATTTACTAGAGGAGTAACTCTTCTAATAGTTCGTGCTTTTAGCCTTTCCTGGGACAGCAGTATTAGATTCCGATGCAGCATTGCAGGTTTACTGTATCCCTCGGACCTTCAAATCAACGATGAAACACAGAGATTGCATCGATACTGAATACAAATGGCAAAATGTCGACTTATTTATAAGAGGAGTAACTCTTCTAATAGTTCGTGCTTTGAGCCTTTCCTGGGACAGCAGTATTAGATTCCGAAGCACCACTGCGGGTTTAAAGTATCCCTTGGACCTTCAAATCAACGATGAAACATAGAAATTGCATCGATATTGAATACAAAAGGCAAAATATTGACTTATTTACAAGAGGGGAAACTCTTCTAATAGTTCGTGTGTTGAGCCTTTCCTGGGACAGCAGTATTAGATTCCGATGCACCATTGCAGGTTTACTGTATCCCATGGACATCCAAATCAACGATGAAACACAGAAATTGGATCGATATTGAATACAAAAGGCAAAATGTCGGCTTATCTACAGGAGGAGTAACTCTTCTAATAGTTCGTGCTTTGAGCCTTTCCTGGGAACGCAGTATTACATTCCGATGCACCATTGCAGGTTTACTGTATCCCTTGGACCTTCAAATCAACGATGAAACACAGAAATTGCATCGATATTAAAAACAAAAGGCAAAATGTCGACTTATTTACAAGAGGAGTAACGCTTCTAATAGTTCGTGCTTTGAGCCTTTCCTGGGACAGCAATATTAGATTCCGATGCACCATTGCAGGTTTGCTGTATCCCTTGGACCTTCAAATCAACGATGAAACATAGAAATTGCATCGATATTGAATACAAAAGGCAAAATATCGACTTATTTACAAGAGGGGAAACTCTTCTAATAGTACGTGCTTTGAGCCTTTCCTGGGACAGCAGTATTAGATTCCGATGCACCATTGCAGGTTTACTGTATCCCTTGGACCTTCAAATCAACAATGAAACACAGAAATTGCATCGATATTGAATACAAAAGGCAAAATGTCGACTAATTTACAAGAGGAGTAACTCTTCTAATAGTTCGTGCTTTGAGCCTTTCCTGGGACAGCAGTATTAGATTCCGATGCACTATTGCAGGTTTACTGTATCCCTTGGACCTTCAAATCAACGATGAAACACAGACATTGCATCGATATTGAATACAAAAGGCAAAATGTCGACTTATTTACAAGAGGAGTAACTCTTCTAATAGTTCGTGCTTTGAGCCTTTCCTGGGACAGCAGTATTATATTCCGATGCACCATTGCAGGTTTACTGTATCCCTTGGACCTCCAAATCAACGATGAAACACAGAAATTGCATCGATATTGAATATAATAAGCAAAATGTCGGCTTATTTAAAAGAGGAGAAACTCTTCTAATAGTTCAGGCTTTGAGCCTTTCCTGGGACAGCAGTATTACATTCCGATGCACCACTGCAGGTTTACTGTATCCCATACACCTTCAAATCTACGATAAAACACAGAAATTGCATCGATAATAAATACAAAAGGCAAAATGTCGACTTATTTGCAAGAGGAGTAACGCTTGTAATAGTTCGTGCTTTGAGCCTTTCCTGAGACAGCAATATTAGATTCCGATGCACCATTGCAGGTTTGCTGTATCCCTTGCACCTTCAAATCAACGTTGAAACACAGAAATTGAATCGATATTGAATACAAAAGGCAAAATGTCGACTTATTTACAAGAGGAGTAAATCTTCTAATAGTTCGTGTACGAGTCTTTTCTGGGACAGCAGTATTAGATTCCGATGCACCATTGCAGGTTTACTGTATCCTTGGACCTTAAAATCAACGATGAAACACAGAAATTGCATCGATATTGAATACAAGTGGCAAAATGTCGACTTATTTACAAGAGGAGTAACTCTTCTAAAAGTTCGTGATTTGAGCCTTTGCTGGGACAGCAGTATTAGATTCCGATGCACCATTTCTGGTTTACTGTATCCATTGGACCTTCAAATCAATGATGAAACACTGAAATTGCATCGATATTGAATACAAAATGCAAAATGTCGATTTATTTACAAGAGGAGTAACTCTTCTAATAGTTCGTGCTTTGAGCCTTTCCTGGGACAGCAGTATTATATTCCGATGCACCATTGCAGGTTTACTGTATCCCTTGGACCTCCAAATCAACGATGAAACACAGAAATTGCATCGATATTGAATACAAAAGGCAAAATGTCGGCTTATTTAAAAGAGGAGAAACTCTTCTAATAGTTCGTGCTTTGAGCCTTTCCTGGGACAGCAGTATTACATTCCGATGCACCATTGCAGGTTTACTGTATCCCTTACACATTCAAATCAATGATAAAACGCAGAAATTGCTTCGATATTGAATACAAAATGTAAAATGTCGGCTTATCTACAAGGGGAGTAACTCTTCTAATAGTTCGTGCTTTGAGCCTTTCCTGGGACAGCAGTATTAGATTCCGATGCACCATTGCAGGTTTACTGTATCCCTTGGACCTTCAAATCAACGATGAAACACAGATATTGCATCGATATTGAATACAAAAGGCAAATGTCGACTTATTTACAAGAGGAGTAACTCTTCTAATAGTTCGTGCTTTGAGCCTTTCCTGGGACAGCAGTATTAGACTCCGATGCACCATTGCAGGTTTACTTTCTCCCTTTGACCTTCTAATAAACGATGAAACACAGAAATTGCATCGATATTGAATACAAAAGGCAAAATGTCGACTTATTTGCAAGAGGAGTAACTCTTCTAATAGTTCGTGTATGAGTCTTTTCTGGGACAGCAGTATTAGATTCCGATGCACCATTGCAGGTTTACTGTATCCGTTGGACCTTCAAATCAACGATGAAACACAGAAGTTGCATCGATATTGAATACAAGAGGCAAAATGTCGACTTATTTACAAGAGGAGTAACTCTTCTAATAGTTCGTGATTTGAGCCTTTCCTGAGACAGCAGTATTAGATTCCGATGCACCATTGCAGGTTTACTGTATCCCTTGGACCTTCAAATCAACGATGAAACACAGAAATTGCATCGATATTGAATACAAGAGGCAAAATGTCGACTTATTTACATGAGGAGTAACTCTTCTAATAGTTCGTGATTTGAGCCTTTGCTGGGACAGCAGTATTAGATTCCGATGCACCATTTCTGGTTTACTGTATCCCTTGGACCTTCAAATCAACGATGAAACACTGAAATTGCATCGATATTGAATACGAAATGCAAAATGTCGATTTATTTACAAGAGGAGTAACTCTTCTAATAGTTCGTGCTTTAAGCCTCTCCTGGGTCAGCAGTATTAGATTCCGATGCAGCATTGCAGGTTTACTGTATCCCTCGGACCTTCAAATCATCGATGAAACACAGAGATTGCATCGATACTGAATACAAATGGCAAAATGTCGACTTATTTATAAGAGGAGTAACTCATCTAATAGTTCGTGCTTTGAGCCTTTCCTGGGACAGCAGTATTAGATTCCGAAGCACCACGGCGGGTTTAAAGTATCCCTTGGACCTTCAAATCAACGATGAAACATAGAAATTGCATCGATAATGAATACAAAAGGCAAAATATTGATTATTTACAAGAGGGGAAACTCTTCTAATAGTTCGTGTGTTGAGCCTTTCCTGGGACGGCAGTATTAGATTCCGATGCACCATTGCAGGTTTACTGTATCCCATGGACATCCAAATCAACGATGAAACACAGAGATTGGATCGATATTGAATACAAAAGGCAAAATGTCGGCTTATCTACAGGAGGAGTAACTCTTCTAATAGTTCGTGCTTTGAGCCTTTCCTGGGAACGCAGTATTACATTCCGATGCACCATTGCAGGTTTACTGTATCCCTTGGACCTTCAAATCAACGATGAAACACAGAAATTGCATCGATATTAAATACAAAAGGGAAAATGTCGACTTATTTACAAGAGGAGTAACGCTTCTAATAGTTCGTGCTTTGAGCCTTTCCTGGGACAGCAATATTAGATTCCGATGCACCATTGCAGGTTTGCTGTATCCCTTGGACCTTCAAATCAACGATGAAACATAGAAATTGCATCGATATTGAATACAAAAGGCAAAATATCGACTTATTTACAAGAGGGGAAACTCTTCTAATAGTTCGTGCTTTGAGCCTTTCCTGGGACAGCAGTATTAGATTCCGATGCACCATTGCAGGTTTACTGTATCCCTTGGACCTTCAAATCAACAATGAAACACAGAAATTGCATCGATATTGAATACAAAAGGCAAAATGTCGACTTATTTACAAGAGGAGTAACTCTTCTAATAGTTCGTGCTTTGAGCCTTTCCTGGGACAGCAGTATTATATTCCGATGCACCATTGCAGGTTTACTGTATCCCTTGGACCTCCAAATCAACGATGAAACACAGAAATTGCATCGATATTGAATATAAAAGGCAAAATGTCGGCTTATTTAAAAGAGGAGAAACTCTTCTAATAGTTCAGGCTTTGAGCCTTTCCTGGGACAGCAGTATTACATTCCGATGCACCATTGCAGGTTTACTGTATCCCTTACACCTTCAAATCAACGATAAAACACTGAAATTGCATCGATATTAAATACAAAAGGCAAAATGTCCACTTATTTGCAAGAGGAGTAACGCTTCTAATAGTTCGTGCTTTGAGCCTTTCCTGAGACAGCAATATTAGATTCCGATGCACCATTGCAGGTTTGCTGTATCCCTTGCACCTTCAAATCAACGTTGAAACACAGAAATTGAATCGATATTGAATACAAAAGGCAAAATGTCGACTTATTTACAAGAGGAGTAAATCTTCTAATAGTTCGTGTACGAGTCTTTTCTGGGACAGCAGTATTAGATTCCGACGCACCATTGCAGGTTTACTGTATCCTTGGACCTTCAAATCAACGATGAAACACAGAAATTGCATCGATATTGAATACAAGAGGCAAAATGTCGACTTATTTACAAGAGGAGTAACTCTTCTAATAGTTCGTGATTTGAGCCTTTGCTGGGACAGCAGTATTAGATTCCGATGCACCATTTCTGGTTTACTGTATCCCTTGGACCTTCAAATCAACGATGAAACACTGAAATTGCATCGATATTGAATACAAAATGCAAAATGTCGATTTATTTACAAGAGGAGTAACTCTTCTAATAGTTCGTGCATTAAGCCTTTCCTGGGTCAGCAGTATTAGATTCCGATGCAGCATTGCAGGTTTACTGTATCCCTTGGACCTTCAAATCAACAATGAATCACAGAAATTGCATCGATATTGAATACAAAAGGCAATATGTCGACTCATTTACTAGAGGAGTAACTCTTCTAATAGTTCGTGCTATTAGCCTTTCCTGGGACAGCAGTATTAGATTCCGATGCAGCATTGCAGGTTTACTGTATCCCTCGGACCTTCTAATCAACGATGAAACACAGAGATTGCATCGATACTGAATACAAATGGCAAAATGTCGACTTATTTATAAGAGGAGTAACTCTTCTAATAGTTCGTGCTTTGAGCCTTTCCTGGGACCGCAGTATTAGAGTCCGAAGCACCATTGCAGGTTTACTGTATCCCTTGGACCTTCAAATCAACGATGAAACATAGAAATTGCATCGATATTGAATACAAAAGGCAAAATGTCGACTTATTTACAAGAGGAGTAACGCTTCTAATAGTTCGTGCTTTGAGCCTTTCCTGGGACAGCAATATTAGATTCCGATGCACCATTGCAGGTTTGCTGTATCCCTTGGACCTTCAAATCAACGATGAAACACAGAAATTGGATCGATATTGAATACAAAAGGCAAAATATCGACTTATGTTCAAGAGGGGAAACTCTTCTAATAGTTCGTGTTTTGAGCCTTTCCTGGGACAGCAGTATTATATTCCGATGCTCCATTGCAGGTCTACTGTATCCCTTGGACCTCCAAATCAACGATGAAACACAGAAATTGGATCGATATTGAATACAAAAGGCAAAATGTCGGCTTATGTACAAGAGGAGTAATTCTTCTAATAGTTCGTGCTTTGAGCCTTTCCTGGGACCGCAGTATTACATTCCGATGCACCATTGCAGGTTTACTGTATCCCTTGGACCTTCAAATCAACGATGAAACACAGAAATTGCATCGATATTAAATACAAAAGGCAAAATGTCGACTTATTTACAAGAGGAGTAACGCTTCTAATAGTTCGTGCTTTGAGCCTTTCCTGGGACAGCAATATTAGATTCCGATGCACCATTGCAGGTTTGCTGTATCCCTTGGACCTTCAAATCAACGATGAAACATAGAAATTGCATCGATATTGAATACAAAAGGCAAAATATCGACTTATGTTCAAGAGGGGAAACTCTTCTAATAGTTCGTGCTTTGAGCCTTTCCTGGGACAGCAGTATTAGATTCCGATGCACCATTGCAGGTATACTGTATCCCTTGGACCTTCAAATCAACAATGAAACACAGAAATTGCATCGATATTGAATACAAAAGGCAAAATGTCGACTTATTTACAAGAGGAGTAACTCTTCTAATAGTTCGTGCTTTGAGCCTTTCCTGGGACAGCAGTATTAGATTCCGATGCACTATTGCAGGTTTACTGTATCCCTTGGACCTTCAAATCAACGATGAAACACAGACATTGCATCGATATTGAATACAAAATGCAAAATGTCGACTTATTTACAAGAGGTGTAACTCTTCTAATAGATCGTGCTTTGAGCCTTTCCTGGGACAGCAGTATTAAATTCCGATGCACCATTGCAGGTTTACTGTATCCTTTACACCTTCAAATCAACGATAAGACACAGAAATTGCATCGATATTGAATACAAAAGGCAAAATGTCGACTTATTTACAAGAGGAGTAACGCTTCTAATAGTTCGTGCTTTGAGCCTTTCCTGAGACAGCAATATTAGATTCCGATGCACCATTGCAGGTTTGCTGTATCCCTTGCACCTTCAAATCAACGTTGAAACACAGAAATTGAATCGATATTGAATACAAAAGGCAAAATTTCGACTTATTTACAAGAGGAGTAACTCTTCCAATAGTTCGTGTACGAGTCTTTTCTGGGACAGCAGTATTAGATTCCGATGCACCATTGCAGGTTTACTGTATCCTTGGACCTTCAAATCAACGATGAAACACAGATATTGCATCGATATTGAATACAAGAGGCAAAATGTCGACTTATTTACAAGAGGAGTAACTCTTCTAATAGTTCGTGCTTTGAGCCTTTGATGGGACAGCAGTATTAGATTCCGATGCACCATTTCTGGTTTACTGTATCCCTTGGACCTTCAAATCAACGATGAAACACTGAAATTGCATCGATATTGAATACAAAATGCAAAATGTCGATTTATTTACAAGAGGAGTAACTCTTCTAATAGTTCGTGCTTTAAGCCTCTCCTGGGTCAGCAGTATTAGATTCCAATGCAGCATTGCAGGTTTACTGTATCCCTTGGACCTTCAAATCAACGATGAAACACAGAAATTGCATCGATATTGAATACAAAAGGCAATATGTCGACTCATTTACTAGAGGAGTAACTCTTCTAATAGTTCGTGCTTTTAGCCTTTCCTGGGACAGCAGTATTAGATTCCGATGCAATATTGCAGGTTTACTGTATCCCTCGGACCTTCAAATCAACGATGAAACACAGAGATTGCATCGATACTGAATACAAATGGCAAAATGTCGACATATTTATAAGAGGAGTAACTCTTCTAATAGTTCGTGCTTTGAGCCTTTCCTGGGACCGCAGTATTAGATTCCGAAGCAGCATTGCAGGTTAACTGTATCCCTTGGACCTTCAAATCAACGATGAAACATAGAAATTGCATCGATATTGAATACAAAAGGCAAAATATCGACTTATTTACAAGAGGGGAAACTCTTCTAATAGTTCGTGTTTTGAGCCTTTCCTGGGACAGCAGTATTATATTCCGATGCACCATTGCAGGTTTACTGTATCCCTTGGACCTCCAAATCAACGATGAAACACAGAAATTGGATCGATATTGAATACAAAAGGCAAAATGTCGGCTTATGTACAAGAGGAGTAACTCTTCTAATAGTTCGTGCTTTGAGCCTTTCCTGGGACCGCAGTATTACATTCCGATGCACCATTGCAGGTTTACTGTATCCCTTGGACCTTCAAATCAACGATGAAACACAGAAATTGCATCGATATTAAATACAAAAGGCAAAATGTCGACTTATTTACAAGAGGAGTAACGCTTCTAATAGTTCGTGCTTTGAGCCTTTCCTGGGACAGCAATATTAGATTCCGATGCACCATTGCAGGTTTTCTGTATCCCTTGGACCTACAAATCAACGATGAAACATAGAAATTGCATCGATATTGAAAACAAAAGGCAAAATATCGACTTATTTACAAGAGGGGAAACTCTTCTAATAGTTCGTGCTTTGAGCCTTTCCTGGGACAGCAGTATTAGATTCCGATGCACCATTGCAGGTTAACGTATCCCTTGGACCTTCAAATCAACAATGAAACACAGAAATAGCATCGATATTGAATACAAAAGGCAAAATGTCGGCTTATTTAAAAGAGGAGAAACTCTTCTAATAGTTCGTGCTTTGAGCCTTTCCTGGGACAGCAGTATTACATTCCGATGCACCATTGCAGCTTTACTTTATCCCTTACACCTTCAAATCAACGATAAAACACAGAAATTGCATCGATATTGAATACAAAATGTAAAATGTCGGCTTATCTACAAGTGGAGTAACTCTTCTAATAGTTCGTGCTTTGAGCCTTTCCTGGGACAGCAGTATTAGATTCCGATGCACCATTGCAGGTTTACTGTATCCCTTGGACCTTCAAATCAACGATGAAACACAGATATTGCATCGATATTGAATACAAAAGGCAAATGTCAACTTATTTACAAGAGGAGTAACTCTTCTAATAGTTCGTGCTTTGAGCCTTTCCTGGGACAGCAGTATTAGACTCCGATGCACCATTGCAGGTTTACTGTCTCCCTTGGACCTTCTAATAAACGATGAAACACAGAAATTGCATCGATATTGAATACAAAAGGCAAAATGTCGACTTATTTACAAAAGGAGTAACTCTTCTAATAGTTCGTGTATGAGTCTTTTCTGGGACAGCAGTATTAGATTCCGATGCACCATTGCAGGTTTACTGTATCCCTTGGACCTTCAAATCAACGATGAAACACAGAAATTGCATCGATATTGAATACAAGAGGCAAAATGTCGACTTATTTACAAGAGGAGTAACTCTCCTAATAGTTCGTGCTTTGAGCCTTTGCTGGGACAGCAGTATTAGATTCCGATGCACCATTTCTGGTTTACTGTATCCCTTGGACCTTCAAATCAACGATGAAACACAGAAATTGCATCGATATTGAATACAAGAGGCAAAATGTCGACTTATTTACAAGAGGAGTAACTCTTCTAATAGTTCGTGCTTTTAGCCTTTCCTGGGACAGCAGTATTAGATTCCGATGCACCATTGCAGGTTTACTGTATCACTTGGACCTTCAAATCAACGATGAAATTCAGAAATTGCATCGATATTGAATACAAAAGGCAAATGTCGACTTATTTACAAGAGGAGAAACTCTTCTAATAGTTCGTGCTTTGAGCCTTTCCTGGGACAGCAGTATTAGACTCCGATGCACCATTGCAGGTTTACTGTCTCCCTTGGACCTTCTAATAAACGATGGAACACAGAAATTGCATCGATATTGAATACAAAAGGCAAATTGTCGACTTATTTACAAGAGGAGTAACTCTTCTAATAGTTCGTGTATGAGTCCTTTCTGGGACAGCAGTATTACATTCCGATGCACCATTGCAGGTTTACTGTATCCCTTGGACCTTCAAATCAACGATGAAACACAGAAATTGCATCGATATTGAATACAAGAGGCAAAATGTCGACTTATTTACATGAGGAGTAACTCTTCTAATAGTTCGTGATTTGAGCCTTTGCTGGGACAGCAGTATTAGATTCCGATGCACCATTTCTGGTTTACTGTATCCCTTGGACCTTCAAATCAACGATGAAACACTGAAATTGCATCGATATTGAATACAAAATGCAAAATGTCGATTTATTTACAAGAGGAGTAACTCTTCTAATAGTTCGTGCTTTAAGCCTCTCCTGGGTCAGCAGTATTAGATTCCGATGCAGCATTGCAGGTTTACTGTATCCCTCGGACCTTCAAATCAACGATGAAACACAGAGATTGCATCGATACTGAATACAAATGGCAAAATGTCGACTTATTTATAAGAGGAGTAACTCTTCTAATAGTTCGTGCTTTGAGCCTTTCCTGGGACAGCAGTATTAGATTCCGAAGCACCACGGCGGGTTTAAAGTATCCCTTGGACCTTCAAATCAACGATGAAACATAGAAATTGCATCGATTTTGAATACAAAAGGCAAAATATTGACTTATTTACAAGAGGGGAAACTCTTCTAATAGTTCGTGTGTTGAGCCTTTCCTGGGACAGCAGTATTAGATTCCGATGCACCATTGCAGGTTTACTGTATCCCATGGACATCCAAATCAACGATGAAACACAGAAATTGGATCGATATTGAATACAAAAGGCAAAATGTCGGCTTATCTACAGGAGGAGTAACTCTTCTAATAGTTCGTGCTTTGAGCCTTTCCTGGGAACGCAGTATTACATTCCGATGCACCATTGCAGGTTTACTGTATCCCTTGCACCTTCAAATCAACGATGAAACACAGAAATTGCATCGATATTAAATACAAAAGGCAAAATGTCGACTTATTTACAAGAGGAGTAACGCTTCTAATAGTTCGTGCTTTGAGCCTTTCCTGGGACAGCAATATTAGATTCCGATGCACCATTGCAGGTTTGCTGTATCCCTTGGACCTTCAAATCAACGATGAAACATAGAAATTGCATCGATATTGAATACAAAAGGCAAAATATCGACTTATTTACAAGAGGGGAAACTCTTCTAATAGTTCGTGCTTTGAGCCTTTCCTGGGACAGCAGTATTAGATTCCGATGCACCATTGCAGGTTTACTGTATCCCTTGGCCCTTCAAATCAACAATGAAACACAGAAATTGCATCGATATTGAATACAAAAGGCAAAATGTCGACTTATTTACAAGAGGAGTAACTCTTCTAATAGTTCGTGCTTTGAGCCTTTCCTGGGACAGCAGTATTATATGCCGATGCACCATTGCAGGTTTACTGTATCCCTTGGACCTCCAAATCAACGATGAAACACAGAAATTGCATCGATATTGAATATAAAAGGCAAAATGTCGGCTTATTTAAAAGAGGAGAGACTCTTCTAATAGTTCAGGCTTTGAGCCTTTCCTGGGACAGCAGTATTACATTCCGATGCACCATTGCAGGTTTACTGTATCCCTTACACCTTCAAATCAACGATAAAACACTGAAATCGCATCGATATTAAATACAAAAGGCAAAATGTCCACTTATTTGCAAGAGGAGTAACGCTTCTAATAGTTCGTGCTTTGAGCCTTTCCTGAGACAGCAATATTAGATTCCGATGCACCATTGCAGGTTTGCTGTATCCCTTGCACCTTCAAATCAACGTTGAAACACAGAAATTGAATCGATATTGAATACAAAAGGCAAAATGTCGACTTATTTACAAGAGGAGTAAATCTTCTAATAGTTCGTGTACGAGTCTTTTCTGGGACAGCAGTATTAGATTCCGACGCACCATTGCAGGTTTACTGTATCCTTGGACCTTCAAATCAACGATGAAACACAGAAATTGCATCGATATTGAATACAAGAGGCAAAATGTCGACTTATTTACAAGAGGAGTAACTCTTCTAATAGTTCGTGATTTGAGCCTTTGCTGGGACAACAGTATTAGATTCCGATGCACCATTTCTGGTTTACTGTATCCCTTGGACCTTCAAATCAACGATGAAACACTGAAATTGCATCGATATTGAATACAAAATGCAAAATGTCGATTTATTTACAAGAGGAGTAACTCTTCTAATAGTTCGTGCATTAAGCCTTTCCTGGGTCAGCAGTATTAGATTCCGATGCAGCATTGCAGGTTTACTGTATCCCTTGGACCTTCAAATCAACAATGAATCACAGAAATTGCATCGATATTGAATACAAAAGGCAATATGTCGACTCATTTACTAGAGGAGTAACTCTTCTAAGAGTTCGTGCTTTTAGCCTTTCCTGCGACAGCAGTATTAGATTCCGATGCAGCATTGCAGGTTTACTGTATCCCTCGGACCTTCTAATCAACGGTGAAACACAGAGATTGCATCGATACTGAATACAAAAGGCAAAATGTCGACTTATTTACAAGAGGAGTAACGCTTCTAATAGTTCGTGCTTTGAGCCTTTCCTGGGACAGCAATATTAGATTCCGATGCACCATTGCAGGTTTGCTGTATCCCTTGGACCTTCAAATCAACGATGAAACACAGAAATTGGATCGATATTGAATACAAAAGGCAAAATATCGACTTATGTACAAGAGGGGAAACTCTTCTAATAGTTCGTGTTTTGAGCCTTTCCTGGGACAGCAGTATTATATTCCGATGCTCCATTGCAGGTCTACTGTATCCCTTGGACCTCCAAATCAACGATGAAACACAGAAATTGGATCGATATTGAATACAAAAGGCAAAATGTCGGCTTATGTACAAGAGGAGTAATTCTTCTAATAGTTCGTGCTTTGAGCCTTTCCTGGGACCGCAGTATTATATTCCGATGCACCATTGCAGGTTTACTGTATCCCTTGGACCTTCAAATCAATGATGAAACACAGAAATTGCATCGATATTAAATTCAAAAGGCAAAATGTCGACTTATTTACAAGAGGAGTAACGCTTCTAATAGTTCGTGCTTTGAGCCTTTCCTGGGACAGCAATATTAGATTCCGATGCACCATTGCAGGTTTGCTGTATCCCTTGGACCTTCAAATCAACGATGAAACATAGCAATTGCATCGATATTGAATACAAAAGGCAATATGTCGACTCATTTACTAGAGGAGTAACTCTTCTAATAGTTCGTGCTTTTAGCCTTTCCTGCGACAGCAGTATTAGATTCCGATGCAGCATTGCAGGTTTACTGTATCCCTCGGACCTTCTAATCAACGGTGAAACACAGAGATTGCATCGATACTGAATACAAAAGGCAAAATGTCGACTTATTTACAAGAGGAGTAACGCTTCTAATAGTTCGTGCTTTGAGCCTTTCCTGGGACAGCAATATTAGATTCCGATGCACCATTGCAGGTTTGATGTATCCCTTGGACCTTCAAATCAACGATGAAACACAGAAATTGGATCGATATTGAATACAAAAGGCAAAATATCGACTTATGTACAAGAGGGGAAACTCTTCTAATAGTTCGTGTTTTGAGCCTTTCCTGGGACAGCAGTATTATATTCCGATGCTCCATTGCAGGTCTACTGTATCCCTTGGACCTCCAAATCAACGATGAAACACAGAAATTGGATCGATATTGAATACAAAAGGCAAAATGTCGGCTTATGTACAAGAGGAGCAATTCTTCTAATAGTTCGTGCTTTGAGCCTTTCCTGGGACCGCAGTATTATATTCCGATGCACCATTGCAGGTTTACTGTATCCCTTGGACCTTCAAATCAATGATGAAACACAGAAATTGCATCGATATTAAATTCAAAAGGCAAAATGTCGACTTATTTACAAGAGGAGTAACGCTTCTAATAGTTCGTGCTTTGAGCCTTTCCTGGGACAGCAATATTAGATTCCGATGCACCATTGCAGGTTTGCTGTATCCCTTGGACCTTCAAATCAACGATGAAACATAGAAATTGCATCGATATTGAATACAAAAGGCAAAATATCGACTTATGTTCAAGAGGGGAAACTCTTCTAATAGTTCGTGCTTTGAGCCTTTCCTGGGACAGCAGTATTAGATTCCGATGCACCATTGCAGGTATACTGTATCCCTTGGACCTTCAAATCAACAATGAAACACAGAAATTGCATCGATATTGAATACAAAAGGCAAAATGTCGACTTATTTACAAGAGGAGTAACTCTTCTAATAGTTCGTGCTTTGAGCCTTTCCTGGGACAGCAGTATTAGATTCCGATGCACTATTGCAGGTTTACTGTATCCCTTGGACCTTCAAATCAACGATGAAACACAGACATTGCATCGATATTGAATACAAAAGGCAAAATGTCGACTTATTTACAAGAGGTGTAACTCTTCTAATAGTTCGTGCTTTGAGCCTTTCCTGGGACAGCAGTATTATATTCCGATGCACCATTGCAGGTTTACTGTATCCCTTGGACCTCCAAATCAACGATGAAACTCAGAAATTGCATCGATATTGAATATAAAAGGCAAAATGTCGGCTTATTTAAAAGAGGAGAAACTCTTCTAATAGTTCAGGCTTTGAGCCTTTCCTGGGACAGCAGTATTACATTCCGATGCACCATTGCAGGTTTACTGTATCCTTTACACCTTCAAATCAACGATAAAACACAGAAATTGCATCGATATTGAATACAAAATGTAAAATGTCGGCTTATCTACAAGAGGAGTAACTCTTCTAATAGTTCGTGCTTTGAGCCTTTCCTGGGACAGCAGTATTAAATTCCGATGCACCATTGCAGGTTTACTGTATCCCTTGGACCTTCAAATCAACGATGAAACACAGAAATTGCATCGATATTAAATACAAAAGGCAAAATGTCGACTTATTTACAAGAGGAGTAACGCTTCTAATAGTTCGTGCTTTGAGCCTTTCCTGAGACAGCAATATTAGATTCCGATGCACCATTGCAGGTTTGCTGTATCCCTTGCACCTTCAAATCAACGTTGAAACACAGAAATTGAATCGATATTGAATACAAAAGGCAAAATTTCGACTTATTTACAAGAGGAGTAACTCTTCTAATAGTTCGTGTACGAGTCTTTTCTGGGACAGCAGTATTAGATTCCGATGCACCATTGCAGGTTTACTGTATCCTTGGACCTTCAAATCAACGATGAAACACAGATATTGCATCGATATTGAATACAAGAGGCAAAATGTCGACTTATTTACAAGAGGAGTAACTCTTCTAATAGTTCGTGCTTTGAGCCTTTGATGGGGCAGCAGTATTAGATTCCGATGCACCATTTCTGGTTTACTGTATCCCTTGGACCTTCAAATCAACGATGAAACACTGAAATTGCATCGATATTGAATACAAAATGCAAAATGTCGATTTATTTACAAGAGGAGTAACTCTTCTAATAGTTCGTGCTTTAAGCCTCTCCTGGGTCAGCAGTATTAGATTCCAATGCAGCATTGCAGGTTTACTGTATCCCTTGGACCTTCAAATCAACGATGAAACACAGAAATTGCATCGATATTGAATACAAAAGGCAATATGTCGACTCATTTACTAAAGGAGTAACTCTTCTAATAGTTCGTGCTTTTAGCCTTTCCTGGGACAGCAGTATTAGATTCCGATGCAATATTGCAGGTTTACTGTATCCCTCGGACCTTCAAATCAACGATGAAACACAGACATTGCATCGATATTGAATACAAAAGGCAAAATGTCGACTTATTTACAAGAGGTGTAACTCTTCTAATAGTTCGTGCTTTGAGCCTTTCCTGGGACAGCAGTATTATATTCCGATGCACCATTGCAGGTTTACTGTATCCCTTGGACCTCCAAATCAACGATTAAACACAGAAATTGCATCGATATTGAATATAAAAGGCAAAATGTCGGCTTATTTAAAAGAGGAGAAACTCTTCTAATAGTTCAGGCTTTGAGCCTTTCCTGGGACAGCAGTATTACATTCCGATGCACCATTGCAGGTTTACTGTATCCTTTACACCTTCAAATCAACGATAAAACACAGAAATTGCATCGATATTGAATACAAAATGTAAAATGTCGGCTTATCTACAAGAGGAGTAACTCTTCTAATAGTTCGTGCTTTGAGCCTTTCCTGGGACAGCAGTATTAAATTCCGATGCACCATTGCAGGTTTACTGTATCCCTTGGACCTTCAAATCAACGATGAAACACAGAAATTGCATCGATATTAAATACAAAAGGCAAAATGTCGACTTATTTACAAGAGGAGTAACGCTTCTAATAGTTCGTGCTTTGAGCCTTTCCTGAGACAGCAATATTAGATTCCGATGCACCATTGCAGGTTTGCTGTATCCCTTGCACCTTCAAATCAACGTTGAAACACAGAAATTGAATCGATATTGAATACAAAAGGCAAAATTTCGACTTATTTACAAGAGGAGTAACTCTTCTAATAGTTCGTGTACGATTCTTTTCTGGGACAGCAGTATTAGATTCCGATGCACCATTGCAGGTTTACTGTATCCTTGGACCTTCAAATCAACGATGAAACACAGATATTGCATCGATATTGAATACAAGAGGCAAAATGTCAACTTATTTACAAGAGGAGTAACTCTTCTAATAGTTCGTGCTTTGAGCCTTTGATGGGACAGCAGTATTAGATTCCGATGCACCATTTCTGGTTTACTGTATCCCTTGGACCTTCAAATCAACGATGAAACACTGAAATTGCATCGATATTGAATACAAAATGCAAAATGTCGATTTATTTACAAGAGGAGTAACTCTTCTAATAGTTCGTGCTTTAAGCCTCTCCTGGGTCAGCAGTATTAGATTCCAATGCAGCATTGCAGGTTTACTGTATCCCTTGGACCTTCAAATCAACGATGAAACACAGAAATTGCATCGATATTGAATACAAAAGGCAATATGTCGACTCATTTACTAGAGGAGTAACTCTTCTAATAGTTCGTGCTTTTAGCCTTTCCTGGGACAGCAGTATTAGATTCCGATGCAATATTGCAGGTTTACTGTATCCCTCGGACCTTCAAATCAACGATGAAACACAGAGATTGCATCGATACTGAATACAAATGGCAAAATGTCGACATATTTATAAGAGGAGTAACTCTTCTAATAGTTCGTGCTTTGAGCCTTTCCTGGGACCGCAGTATTAGATTCCGAAGCAGCATTGCAGGTTTACTGTATCCCTTGGACCTTCAAATCAACGATGAAACATAGAAATTGCATCGATATTGAATACAAAAGGCAAAATATTGACTTATTTACAAGAGGGGAAACTCTTCTAATAGTTCGTGTTTTGAGCCTTTCCTGGGACAGCAGTATTATATTCCGATGCACCATTGCAGGTTTACTGTATCCCTTGGACCTCCAAATCAACGATGAAACACTGAAATTGGATCGATATTGAATACAAAAGGCAAAATGTCGGCTTATGTACAAGAGGAGTAACTCTTCTAATAGTTCGTGCTTTGAGCCTTTCCTGGGACCGCAGTATTACATTCCGATGCACCATTGCACGTTTACTGTATCCCTTGGACCTTCAAATCAACGATGAAACACAGAAATTGCATCGATATTAAATACAAAAGGCAAAATGTCGACTTATTTACAAGAGGAGTAACGCTTCTAATAGTTCGTGCTTTGAGCCTTTCCTGGGACAGCAATATTAGATTCCGATGCACCATTGCAGGTTTTCTGTATCCCTTGGACCTTCAAATCAACGATGAAACATAGAAATTGCATCGATATTGAAAACAAAAGGCAAAATATCGACTTATTTACAAGAGGGGAAACTCTTCTAATAGTTCGTGCTTTGAGCCTTTCCTGGGACAGCAGTATTAGATTCCGATGCACCATTGCAGGTTAACGTATCCCTTGGACCTTCAAATCAACAATGAAACACAGAAATAGCATCGATATTGAATACAAAAGGCAAAATGTCGGCTTATTTAAAAGAGGAGAAACTCTTCTAATAGTTCGTGCTTTGAGCCTTTCCTGGGACAGCAGTATTACATTCCGATGCACCATTGCAGCTTTACTTTATCCCTTACACCTTCAAATCAACGATAAAACACAGAAATTGCATCGATATTGAATACAAAATGTAAAATGTCGGCTTATCTACAAGTGGAGTAACTCTTCTAATAGTTCGTGCTTTGAGCCTTTCCTGGGACATCAGTATTAGATTCCGATGCACCATTGCAGGTTTACTGTATCCCTTGGACCTTCAAATCAACGATGAAACACAGATATTGCATCGATATTGAATACAAAAGGCAAATGTCGACTTATTTACAAGAGGAGTAACTCTTCTAATAGTTCGTGCTTTGAGCCTTTCCTGGGACAGCAGTATTAAACTCCGATGCACCATTGCAGGTTTACTGTCTCCCTTGGACCTTCTAATAAACGATGAAACACAGAAATTGCATCGATATTGAATACAAAAGGCAAAATGTCGACTTATTTACAAGTGGAGTAACTCTTCTAATAGTTCGTGTTTGAGTCTTTTCTGGGACAGCAGTATTAGATTCCGATGCACCATTGCAGGTTTACTGTATCCCTTGGACCTTCAAATCAACGATGAAACACAGAAATTGCATCGATATTGAATACAAGAGGCAAAATGTCGACTTATTTACAAGAGGAGTAACTCTCCTAATAGTTCGTGCTTTGAACCTTTGCTGGGACAGCAGTATTAGATTCCGATGCACCATTTCTGGTTTACTGTATCCCTTGGACCTTCAAATCAACGATGAAACACAGAAATTGCATCGATATTGAATACAAGAGGCAAAATGTCGACTTATTTACAAGAGGAGTAACTCTTCTAATAGTTCGTGCTTTTAGCCTTTCCTGGGACAGCAGTATTAGATTCCGATGCACCATTGCAGGTTTACTGTATCACTTGGACCTTCAAATCAACGATGAAATTCAGAAATTGCATCGATATTGAATACAAAAGGCAAATGTCGACTTATTTACAAGAGGAGAAACTCTTCTAATAGTTCGTGCTTTGAGCCTTTCCTGGGACAGCAGTATTAGACTCCGATGCACCATTGCATGTTTACTGTCTCCCTTGGACCTTCTAATAAACGATGGAACACAGAAATTGCATCGATATTGAATACAAAAGGCAAATTGTCGACTTATTTACAAGAGGAGTAACTCTTCTAATAGTTCGTGTATGAGTCCTTTCTGGGACAGCAGTATTACATTCCGATGCACCATTGCAGGTTTACTGTATCCCTTGGACCTTCAAATCAACGATGAAACACAGAAATTGCATCGATATTGAATACAAGAGGCAAAATGTCGACTTATTTACAAGAGGAGTAACTCTTCTAATAGTTCGTGCTTTGAGCCTTTGCTGGGACAGCAGTATTAGATTCCGATGCACCATTTCTGGTTTACTGTATCCCTTGGACCTTCAAATCAACGATGAAACACTGAAATTGCATCGATATTGAATACAAAATGCAAAATGTCGATTTACTTACAAGAGGAGTAACTCTTCTAATAGTTCGTGCTTTAAGCCTTTCCTGGGTCAGCAGTATTAGATTCCGATGCAACATTGCAGGTTTACTGTATCCCTTGGACCTTCAAATCAACGATGAAACACAGAAATTGCATCGATATTGAATACAAAAGGCAATATGTCGACTCATTTACTAGAGGAGTAACTCTTCTAATAGTTCGTGCTTTTAGCCTTTCCTGGGACAGCAGTATTAGATTCCGATGCAGCATTGCAGGTTTACTGTATCCCTCGGACCTTCAAATCAACGATGAAACACAGAGATTGCATCGATACTGAATACAAATGGCAAAATGTCGACTTATTTATAAGAGGAGTAACTCTTCTAATAGTTCGTGCTTTGAGCCTTTCCTGGGACAGCAGTATTAGAATCCGAAGCACCATTGCGGGTTTAATGTATCCCTTGGACCTTATAATAAACGATGAATCATAGAAATTGCATCGATATTGAATACAAAAGGCAAAATATTGACATTTTTACAAGAGGGGAAACTCTTCTAATAGTTCGTGTTTTGAGCCTTTCCTGGGACAGCAGTATTAGATTCCGATGCACCATTGCAGGTTGACTGTATCCCTTGGACCTCCAAATCAACGATGAAACACAGAAATTGGATCGATATTGAATACAAAAGGCAAAATGTCAGCTTATGTACAGGAGGAGTAACTCTTCTAATAGTTCGTGCCTAGAGCCTTTCCTGGGACCGCAGTATTACATTCCGATGCACCATTGCAGGTTTACTGAATCCCTTGGACCTTCAAATCAACGACGAAACACAGAAATTGCATCGATAATAAATACAAAAGGCAAAATGTCGACTTATTTACAAGAGGAGTAACGCTTCTAATAGTTCGTGCTTTGAGCCTTTCCTGGGACAGCAATATTAGATTCCGATGCACCATTGCAGGTTTGCTGTATCCCTTGGACCTTCAAATCAACGTAGAAACATAGAAATTGCATCGATATTGAATACAAAAGGCAAAATATCGACTTATTTACAAGAGGGGAAACTCTTCTAATAGTTCGTGCTTTGAGCCTTTCCTGGGACAGCAGTATTAGATTCCGATGCACCATTGCAGGTTTACTGTATCCCTTGGACCTTCAAATCAACGATGAAACACAGACATTGCATCGATATTGAATACAAGAGGCAAAATGTCGACTTATTTACAAGAGGAGTTACTCTTCTAATAGTTCGTGCTTTGAGCCTTTCCTGGGACAGCAGTATTATATTCCGATGCACCATTGCAGGTTTACTGTATACCTTGGACCTCCAAATCAACGATGAAACACAGAAATTGCATCGATATTGAATATAAAAGGCAAAATGTCGGCTAATTTAAAAGAGGAGAAACTCTTCTAATAGTTCGTGCTTTGAGCCTTTCCTGGGACAGCAGTATTACATTCCGATGCACCATTGCAGGTTTACTGTATCCCTTACACCTTCAAATCAACGATAAAACACAGAAATTGCATCGATATTGAATACAAAATGTAAAATGTCGGCTTATCTACAAGGGGAGTAACTCTTCTAATAGTTCGTGCTTTGAGCCTTTCCTGGGACAGCAGTATTAGATTCCGATGCACCATTGCAGGTTTACTGTATCCCTTGGACCTTCAAATCAACGATGAAACACAGATATTGCATCGATATTGAATACAAAAAGCAAATGTCGACTTATTTACAAGAGGAGTAACTCCTTCAATAGTTCGTGCTTTGAGCCTTTCCTGGGACAGCAGTATTAGACTCCGATGCACCATTGCAGGTTTACTGTCTCCCTTGGACCTTCTAATAAACGATGAAACACAGAAATTGCATCGATATTGAATACAAAAGGCAAAATGTCGACTTATTTACAAGAGGAGTAACTCTTCTAATAGTTCGTGTATGAGTCTTTTCTGGGACAGCAGTATTAGATTCCGATGCACCATTGCAGGTTTACTGTATCCCTTGGACCTTCAAATCAACGATGAAACACAGAAATTGCATCGATATTGAATACAAGAGGCAATATGTCGACTTATTTACAAGAGGAGTAACTCTTCTAATAGTTCGTGCTTTGAGCCTTTCAAGGGACAGCAGTATTAGATTCCGATGCACCATTGCAGGTTTACTGTATCCCTTGGACCTTCAAATCAACGATGAAATTCAGAAATTGCATCGATATTGAATACAAAAGGCAAATGTCGACTTATTTACAAGAGGAGTAACTCTTCTAATAGTTCGTGCTTTGAGCCTTTCCTGGGACAGCAGTATTAGACTCCGATGCACCATTGCAGGTTTACTGTCTCCCTTGGACCTTCTAATAAACGATGGAACACAGAAATTGCATCGATATTGAATACAAAAGGCAATATGTCGACTCATTTACTAGAGGAGTAACTCTTCTAATATTTCGTGCTTTTAGCCTTTCCTGGGACAGCAGTATTAGATTCCGATGCAGCATTGCAGGTTTACTGTATCCCTCGGACCTTCAAATCAACGATGAAACACAGAGATTGCATCGATACTGAATACAAATGGCAAAATGTCGACCTATTTATAAGAGGAGTAACTCTTCTAATAGTTCGTGTTTTGAGCCTTTCCTGGGACAGCAGTATTAGAATCCGAAGCACCATTGCGGGTTTAATGTATCCCTTGGACCTTCAAATAAACGATGAATCATAGAAATTGCATCGATATTGAATACAAAAGGCAAAATATTGACATTTTTACAAGAGGGGAAACTCTTATAATAGTTCGTGTTTTGAGCCTTTCCTGGGACAGCAGTATTAGATTCCGATGCACCATTGCAGGTTGACTGTATCCCTTGGACCTCCAAATCAACGATGAAACACAGAAATTGGATCGATATTGAATACAAAAGGCAAAATGTCAGCTTATCTACAGGAGGAGTAACTCTTCTAATAGTTCGTGCCTAGAGCCTTTCCTGGGACCGCAGTATTACATTCCGATGCACCATTGCAGGTTTACTGAATCCCTTGGACCTTCAAATCAACGACGAAACACAGAAATTGCATCGATAATAAATACAAAAGGCAAAATGTCGACTTATTTACAAGAGGAGTAACGCTTCTAATAGTTCGTGCTTTGAGCCTTTCCTGGGACAGCAATATTAGATTCCGATGCACCATTGCAGGTTTGCTGTATCCCTTGGACCTTCAAATCAACGATGAAACATAGAAATTGCATCGATATTGAATACAAAAGGCAAAATATCGACTTATTTACAAGAGGGGAAACTCTTCTAATAGTTCGTGCTTTGAGCCTTTCCTGGGACAGCAGTATTAGATTGCGATGCACCATTGCAGGTTTACTGTATCCCTTGGACCTTGAAATCAACGATGAAACACAGACATTGCATCGATATTGAATACAAAAGGCAAAATGTCGACTTATTTACAAGAGGAGTAACTCTTCTAATAGTTCGTGTTTGAGCCTTTCCTGGGACAGCAGTATTATATTCCGATGCACCATTGCAGGTTTACTGTATCCCTTGGACCTCCAAATCAACGATGAAACACAGAAATTGCATCGATATTGAATATAAAAGGCAAAATGTCGGCTAATTTAAAAGAGGAGAAACTCTTCTAATAGTTCGTGCTTTGAGCCTTTCCTGGGACAGCAGTATTACATTCCGATGCACCATTGCAGGTTTACTGTATTCCTTACACCTTCAAATCAACGATAAAACACAGAAATTGCATCGATATTGAATACAAAATGTAAAATGTCGGCTTATCTACAAGAGGAGTAACTCTTCTAATAGTTCGTGCTTTGAGCCTTTCCTGGGACAGCAGTATTACATTCCGATGCACCATTGCAGGTTTACTGTATCCCTTGGACCTTCAAATCAACGATGAAACAGAGACATTGCATCGATATTGAATACAAAAGGCAAAATGTCGACTTATTTACAAGAGGAGTAACTCTTCTAATAGTTCGTGTATGAGTCTTTTCTGGGACAGCAGTATTAGATTCCGATGCACCATTGCAGGTTTACTGTATCCCTTGGACCTTCAAATCAACGATGAAACACAGAAATTGCATCGATATTGAATACAAGAGGCAAAATGTCGACTTATTTACAAGAGGAGTAACTCTTCTAATAGTTCGTGCTTTGAGCCTTTGCTGGGACAGCAGTATTAGATTCCGATGCACCATTTCTGGTTTACTGTATCCCTTGGACCTTCAAATCAACGATGAAACACTGAAATTGCATCGATATTGAATACAAAATGCAAAATGTCGATTTACTTACAAGAGGAGTAACTCTTCCAATAGTTCGTGCTTTAAGCCTTTCCTGGGTCAGCAGTATTAGATTCCGATGCAACATTGCAGGTTTACTGTATCCCTTGGACCTTCAAATCAACGATGAAACACAGAAATTGCATCGATATTGAATACAAAAGGCAATATGTCGACTCATTTACTAGAGGAGTAACTCTACTAATAGTTCGTGCTTTTAGCCTTTCCTGGGACAGCAGTATTAGATTCCGATGCAGCATTGCAGGTTTACTGTATCCCTCGGACCTTCAAATCAACGATGAAACACAGAGATTGCATCGATACTGAATACAAATGGCAAAATGTCGACTTATTTATAAGAGGAGTAACTCTTCTAATAGTTCGTGCTTTGGGCCTTTCCTGGGACAGCAGTATTAGAATCCGAAGCACCATTGCGGGTTTAATGTATCCCTTGGACCTTCAAATAAACGATGAATCATAGAAATTGCATCGATATTGAATACAAAAGGCAAAATATTGACATTTTTACAAGAGGGGAAACTCTTCTAATAGTTCGTGTTTTGAGCCTTTCCTGGGACAGCAGTATTAGATTGCGATGCACCATTGCAGGTTTACTGTATCCCTTGGACCTCCAAATCAACGATGAAACACAGAAATTGGATCGATATTGAATACAAAAGGCAAAATGTCAGCTTATCTACAGGAGGAGTAACTCTTCTAATAGTTCGTGCCTAGAGCCTTTCCTGGGACCGCAGTATTACATTCCGATGCACCATTGCAGGTTTACTGAATCCCTTGGACCTTCAAATCAACGACGAAACACAGAAATTGCATCGATAATAAATACAAAAGGCAAAATGTCGACTTATTTACAAGAGGAGTAACGCTTCTAATAGTTCGTGCTTTGAGCCTTTCCTGGGACAGCAATATTAGATTCCGATGCACCATTGCAGGTTTGCTGTATCCCTTGGACCTTCAAATCAACGATGAAACATAGAAATTGCATCGATATTGAATACAAAAGGCAAAATATCGACTTATTTACAAGAGGGGAAACTCTTCTAATAGTTCGTGCTTTGAGCCTTTCCTGGGACAGCAGTATTAGATTCCGATGCACCATTGCAGGTTTACTGTATCCCTTGGACCTTCAAATCAACGATGAAACACAGACATTGCATCGATATTGAATACAAAAGGCAAAATGTCGACTTATTTACAAGAGGAGTAACTCTTCTAATAGTTCGTGGTTTGAGCCTTTCCTGGGACAGCAGTATTATATTCCGATGCACCATTGCAGGTTTACTGTATCCCTTGGACCTCCAAATCAACGATGAAACACAGAAATTGGATCGATATTGAATACAAAAGGCAAAATGTCAGATTATCTACAGGAGGAGTAACTCTTCTAATAGTTCGTGCCTAGAGCCTTTCCTGGGACCGCAGTATTACATTCCGATGCACCATTGCAGGTTTACTGAATCCCTTGGACCTTCAAATCAACGACGAAACACAGAAATTGCATCGATAATAAATACAAAAGGCAAAATGTCGACTTATTTACAAGAGGAGTAACGCTTCTAATAGTTCGTGCTTTGAGCCTTTCCTGGGACAGCAATATTAGATTCCGATGCACCATTGCAGGTTTGCTGTATCCCTTGGACCTTCAAATCAACGATGAAACATAGAAATTGCATCGATATTGAATACAAAAAGCAATATATCGACTTATTTACAAGAGGGGAAACTCTTCTAATAGTTCGTGCTTTGAGCCTTTCCTGGGACAGCAGTATTAGATTCCGATGCACCATTGCAGGTTTACTGTATCCCTTGGACCTTCAAATCAACGATGAAACACAGACATTGCATCGATATTGAATACAAAAGGCAAAATGTCGACTTATTTACAAGAGGAGTAACTCTTCTAATAGTTCGTGCTTTGAGCCTTTCCTGGGACAGCAGTTTTATATTCCGATGCACCATTGCAGGTTTACTGTATCCCTTGGACCTCCAAATCAACGATGAAACACAGAAATTGCATCGATATTGAATATAAAAGGCAAAATGTCGGCTAATTTAAAAGAGGAGAAACTCTTCTAATAGTTCGTGCTTTGAGCCTTTCCTGGGACAGCAGTATTACATTCCGATGCACCATTGCAGGTTTACTGTATCCCTTACACCTTCAAATCAACGATAAAACACAGAAATTGCATCGATATTGAATACAAAATGTAAAATGTCGGCTTATCTACAAGAGGAGTAACTCTTCTAATAGTTCGTGCTTTGAGCCTTTCCTGGGACAGCAGTATTACATTCCGATGCACCATTGCAGGTTTACTGTATCCCTTGGACCTTCAAATCAACGATGAAACAGAGACATTGCATCGATATTGAATACAAAAGGCAAAATGTCGACTTATTTACAAGAGGAGTAACTCTTCTAATAGTTCGTGTATGAGTCTTTTCTGGGACAGCAGTATTAGATTCCGATGCACCATTGCAGGTTTACTGTATCCCTTGGACCTTCAAATCAACGATGAAACACAGAAATTGCATCGATATTGAATACAAGAGGCAAAATGTCGACTTATTTACAAGAGGAGTAACTCTTCTAATAGTTCGTGCTTTGAGCCTTTCAAGGGACAGCAGTATTAGATTCCGATGCACCATTGCAGGTTTACTGTATCCCTTGGACCTCCAAATCAACGATGAAACACCGAAATTGGATCGATATTGAATACAAAAGGCAAAATGTCAGCTTATCTACAGGAGGAGTAACTCTTCTAATAGTTCGTGCCTTGAGCCTTTCCTGGGACCGCAGTATTACATTCCGATGCACCATTGCAGGTTTACTGTATCCCTTGGACCTTCAAATCAACGATGAAACACAGAAATTGTATCGATAATAAATACGAAAGGCAAAATGTCGACTTATTTACAAGAGGAGTAACGCTTCTAATAGTTCGTGCTTTGAGCCTTTCCTGGGACAGCAATATTAGATTCCGATGCACCATTGCAGGTTTGCTGTATCACTTGGACCTTCAAATCAACGATGAAACATAGAAATTGCATCGATATTGAATACAAAAGGCAAAATATCAACTTATTTACAAGAGGGGAAACTCTTCTAATAGTTCGTGCTTTGAGCCTATCCTGGGACAGCAGTATTAGATTCCGATGCACCATTGCAGGTTTACTGTATCCCTTGGACCTTCAAATCAACAATGAAACACAGAAATTGCATCGATATTGAATACAAAAGGCAAAATGTTGACTTATTTATAAGAGGAGTAACTCTTCTAATAGATCGTGCTTTGAGCCTTTCCTGGGACAGCAGTATTAGATTCCGATGCACTATTGCAGGTTTACTGTATCCCTTGGACCTTCAAATCAACGATGAAACACAGACATTGCATCGATATTGAATACAAAAGGCAAAACGTCGACTTATTTACAAGTGGAGAAACTCTTCTAATAGTTCGTGCTTTGAGCCTTTCCTGGGACAGCAGTATTATATTCCGATGCACCATTGCAGGTTTACTGTATCCCTTGGACCTCCAAATCAACGATGAAACACAGAAATTGCATCGTTATTGAATATAAAAGGCAAAATGTCGGCTAATTTAAAAGAGGAGAAACTCTTCTAATAGTTCGTGCTTTGAGCCTTTCCTGGGTCAGCAGTATTACATTCCGATGCACCATTGCAGGTTTACTGTATCCCTTACACCTTCAAATCAACGATAAAACACAGAAATTGCATCGATATTGAATACAAAATGTAAAATGTCGGCTTATCTACAAGAGGAGTAACTCTTCTAATAGTTCGTGCTTTGAGCCTTTCCTGGGACAGCAGTATTAGATTCCGATGCACCATTGCAGGTTTACTGTCTCCCTTGGACCTTCTAATAAACGATGAAACACAGAAATTGCATCGATATTGAATGCAAAAGGCAAAATGTCGACTTATTTACAAGAGGGGTAACTCTTCTAATAGTTCGCGTATGAGTCTTTTCTGGGACAGCAGTATTAGATTCCGATGCACCATTGCAGGTTTACTGTATCCCTTGGACCTTCAAATCAACGATGAAACACAGAAATTGCATCGATATTGAATACAAGAGGCAATATGTCGACTTATTTACAAGAGGAGTAACTCTTCTAATAGTTCGTGCTTTGAGCCTTTCAAGGGACAGCAGTATTAGATTCCGATGCACCATTGCAGGTTTACTGTATCCCTTGGACCTTCAAATCAACGATGAAATTCAGAAATTGCATCGATATTGAATACAAAAGGCAATATGTCGACTCATTTACTAGAGGAGTAACTCTTCTAATAGTTCGTGCTTTTAGCCTTTCCTGGGACAGCAGTATTAGATTCCGATGCAGCATTGCAGGTTTACTGTATCCCTCGGACCTTCAAATCAACGATGAAACACAGAGATTGCATCGATACTGAATACAAATGGCAAAATGTCGACTTATTTATAAGAGGAGTAACTCTTCTAATAGTTCGTGCTTTGATCCTTTCCTGGGACAGCAGTATTATATTCCGATGCACCATTGCAGGTTTACTGTATCCCTTGGACCTCCAAATCAACGATGAAACACAGAAATTGCATCGATATTGAATATAAAAGGCAAAATTTCGGCTAATTTAAAAGAGGAGAAACTCTTCTAATAGTTCGTGCTTTGAGCCTTTCCTGGGACAGCAGTATTACATTCCGATGCACCATTGCAGGTTTACTGTATCCCTTACACCTTCAAATCAACGATAAAACACAGAAATTGCATCGATATTGAATACAAAATGTAAAATGTCGGCTTATCTACAAGAGGAGTAACTCTTCTAATAGTTCGTGTTTTGAGCCTTTCCTGGGACAGCAGTATTATATTCCGATGCACCATTGCAGGTTTACTGTATCCCTTACACCTTCAAATCAACGATGAAACATAGAAATTGCATCGATATTGAATACAAAAAGCAATATATCGACTTATTTACAAGAGGGGAAACTCTTCTAATAGTTCGTGCTTTGAGCCTTTCCTGGGACAGCAGTATTAGATTCCGATGCACCATTGCAGGTTTACTGTATCCCTTGGACCTTCAAATCAACGATGAAACACAGACATTGCATCGATATTGAATACAAAAGGCAAAATGTCGACTTATTTACAAGAGGAGTAACTCTTCTAATAGTTCGTGCTTTGAGCCTTTCCTGGGACAGCAGTATTATATTCCGATGCACCATTGCAGGTTTACTGTATCCCTTGGACCTCCAAATCAACGATGAAACACAGAAATTGCATCGATATTGAATATAAAAGGCAAAATGTCGGCTAATTTAAAAGAGGAGAAACTCTTCTAATAGTTCGTGCTTTGAGCCTTTCCTGGGACAGCAGTATTACATTCCGATGCACCATTGCAGGTTTACTGTATCCCTTACACCTTCAAATCAACGATAAAACACAGAAATTGCATCGATATTGAATACAAAATGTAAAATGTCGGCTTATCTACAAGAGGAGTAACTCTTCTAATAGTTCGTGCTTTGAGCCTTTCCTGGGACAGCAGTATTACATTCCGATGCACCATTGCAGGTTTACTGTATCCCTTGGATCTTCAAATCAACGATGAAACAGAGACATTGCATCGATATTGAATACAAAAGGCAAAATGTCGACTTATTTACAAGAGGAGTAACTCTTCTAATAGTTCGTGTATGAGTCTTTTCTGGGACAGCAGTATTAGATTCCGATGCACCATTGCAGGTTTACTGTATCCCTTGGACCTTCAAATCAACGATGAAACACAGAAATTGCATCGATATTGAATACAAGAGGCAAAATGTCGACTTATTTACAAGAGGAGTAACTCTTCTAATAGTTCGTGCTTTGAGCCTTTCAAGGGACAGCAGTATTAGATTCCGATGCACCATTGCAGGTTTACTGTATCCCTTGGACCTCCAAATCAACGATGAAACACCGAAATTGGATCGATATTGAATACAAAAGGCAAAATGTCAGCTTATCTACAGGAGGAGTAACTCTTCTAATAGTTCGTGCCTTGAGCCTTTCCTGGGACCGCAGTATTACATTCCGATGCACCATTGCAGGTTTACTGTATCCCTTGGACCTTCAAATCAACGATGAAACACAGAAATTGTATCGATAATAAATACAAAAGGCAAAATGTCGACTTATTTACAAGAGGAGTAACGCTTCTAATAGTTCGTGCTTTGAGCCTTTCCTGGGACAGCAATATTAGATTCCGATGCACCATTGCAGGTTTGCTGTATCACTTGGACCTTCAAATCAACGATGAAACATAGAAATTGCATCGATATTGAATACAAAAGGCAAAATATCAACTTATTTACAAGAGGGGAAACTCTTCTAATAGATCGTGCTTTGAGCCTATCCTGGGACAGCAGTATTAGATTCCGATGCACCATTGCAGGTTTACTGTATCCCTTGGACCTTCAAATCAACAATGAAACACAGAAATTGCATCGATATTGAATACAAAAGGCAAAATGTTGACTTATTTATAAGAGGAGTAACTCTTCTAATAGATCGTGCTTTGAGCCTTTCCTGGGACAGCAGTATTAGATTCCGATGCACTATTGCAGGTTTACTGTATCCCTTGGACCTTCAAATCAACGATGAAACACAGACATTGCATCGATATTGAATACAAAAGGCAAAACGTCGACTTATTTACAAGTGGAGAAACTCTTCTAATAGTTCGTGCTTTGAGCCTTTCCTGGGACAGCAGTATTATATTCCGATGCACCATTGCAGGTTTACTGTATCCCTTGGACCTCCAAATCAACGATGAAACACAGAAATTGCATCGTTATTGAATATAAAAGGCAAAATGTCGGCTAATTTAAAAGAGGAGAAACTCTTCTAATAGTTCGTGCTTTGAGCCTTTCCTGGGTCAGCAGTATTACATTCCGATGCACCATTGCAGGTTTACTGTATCCCTTACACCTTCAAATCAACGATAAAACACAGAAATTGCATCGATATTGAATACAAAATGTAAAATGTCGGCTTATCTACAAGAGGAGTAACTCTTCTAATAGTTCGTGCTTTGAGCCTTTCCTGGGACAGCAGTATTAGATTCCGATGCACCATTGCAGGTTTACTGTCTCCCTTGGACCTTCTAATAAACGATGAAACACAGAAATTGCATCGATATTGAATGCAAAAGGCAAAATGTCGACTTATTTACAAGAGGGGTAACTCTTCTAATAGTTCGCGTATGAGTCTTTTCTGGGACAGCAGTATTAGATTCCGATGCACCATTGCAGGTTTACTGTATCCCTTGGACCTTCAAATCAACGATGAAACACAGAAATTGCATCGATATTGAATACAAGAGGCAATATGTCGACTTATTTACAAGAGGAGTAACTCTTCTAATAGTTCGTGCTTTGAGCCTTTCAAGGGACAGCAGTATTAGATTCCGATGCACCATTGCAGGTTTACTGTATCCCTTGGACCTTCAAATCAACGATGAAATTCAGAAATTGCATCGATATTGAATACAAAAGGCAATATGTCGACTCATTTACTAGAGGAGTAACTCTTCTAATAGTTCGTGCTTTTAGCCTTTCCTGGGACAGCAGTATTAGATTCCGATGCAGCATTGCAGGTTTACTGTATCCCTCGGACCTTCAAATCAACGATGAAACACAGAGATTGCATCGATACTGAATACAAATGGCAAAATGTCGACTTATTTATAAGAGGAGTAACTCTTCTAATAGTTCGTGCTTTGATCCTTTCCTGGGACAGCAGTATTATATTCCGATGCACCATTGCAGGTTTACTGTATCCCTTGGACCTCCAAATCAACGATGAAACACAGAAATTGCATCGATATTGAATATAAAAGGCAAAATGTCGGCTAATTTAAAAGAGGAGAAACTCTTCTAATAGTTCGTGCTTTGAGCCTTTCCTGGGACAGCAGTATTACATTCCGATGCACCATTGCAGGTTTACTGTATCCCTTACACCTTCAAATCAACGATAAAACACAGAAATTGCATCGATATTGAATACAAAATGTAAAATGTCGGCTTATCTACAAGAGGAGTAACTCTTCTAATAGTTCGTGTTTTGAGCCTTTCCTGGGACAGCAGTATTACATTCCGATGCACCATTGCAGGTTTACTGTATCCCTTGGACCTTCAAATCAACGATGAAACAGAGACATTGCATCGATATTGAATACAAAAGGCAAAATGTCGACTTATTTACAAGAGGAGTAACTCTTCTAATAGTTCGTGTATGAGTCTTTTCTGGGACAGCAGTATTAGATTCCGATGCACCATTGCAGGTTTACTGTATCCCTTGGACCTTCAAATCAACGATGAAACACAGAAATTGCATCGATATTGAATACAAGAGGCAAAATGTCGACTTATTTACAAGAGGAGTAACTCTTCTAATAGTTCGTGCTTTGAGCCTTTCAAGGGACAGCAGTATTAGATTCCGATGCACCATTGCAGGTTTACTGTATCCCTTGGACCTCCAAATCAACGATGAAACACAGAAATTGGATCGATATTGAATACAAAAGGCAAAATGTCAGCTTATCTACAGGAGGAGTAACTCTTCTAATAGTTCGTGCCTTGAGCCTTTCCTGGGACCGCATTATTACATTCCGATGCACCATTGCAGGTTTACTGTATCCCTTGGACCTTCAAATCAACGATGAAACACAGAAATTGAATCGATAATAAATACAAAAGGCAAAATGTCGACTTATTTACAAGAGGAGTAACGCTTCTAATAGTTCGTGCTTTGAGCCTTTCCTGGGACAGCAATATTAGATTCCGATGCACCATTGCAGGTTTGCTGTATCCCTTGGACCTTCAAATCAACGATGAAACATAGAAATTGCATCGATATTGAATACAAAAGGCAAAATATCAACTTATTTACAAGAGGGGAAACTCTTCTAATAGTTCGTGCTTTGAGCCTATCCTGGGACAGCAGTATTAGATTCCGATGCACCATTGCAGGTTTACTGTATCCCTTGGACCTTCAAATCAACAATGAAACACAGAAATTGCATCGATATTGAATACAAAAGGCAAAATGTTGACTTATTTATAAGAGGAGTAACTCTTCTAATAGTTCGTGCTTTGAGCCTTTCCTGGGACAGCAGTATTAGATTCCGATGCACTATTGCAGGTTTACTGTATCCCTTGGACCTTCAAATCAACGATGAAACACAGACATTGCATCGATATTGAATACAAAAGGCAAAACGTCGACTTATTTACAAGAGGAGTAACTCTTCTAATAGTTCGTGCTTTGAGCCTTTCCTGGGACAGCAGTATTATATTCCGATGCACCATTGCAGGTTTACTGTATCCCTTGGACCTCCAAATCAACGATGAAACACAGAAATTGCATCGTTATTGAATATAAAATGCAAAATGTCGGCTAATTTAAAAGAGGAGAAACTCTTCTAATAGTTCGTGCTTTGAGCCTTTCCTGGGTCAGCAGTATTACATTCCGATGCACCATTGCAGGTTTACTGTATCCCTTACACCTTCAAATCAACGATAAAACACAGAAATTGCATCGATATTGAATACAAAATGTAAAATGTCGGCTTATCTACAAGAGGAGTAACTCTTCTAATAGTTCGTGCTTTGAGCCTTTCCTGGGACAGCAGTATTAGATTCCGATGCACCATTGCAGGTTTACTGTATCCCTTGGACCTTCAAATCAACGATGAAACACAGAAATTGCATCGATATTGAATACAAGAGGGAATATGTCGACTTATTTACAAGAGGAGTAACTCTTCTAATAGTTCGTGCTTTGAGCCTTTCAAGTGACAGCAGTATTAGATTCCGATGCACCATTGCAGGTTTACTGTATCCCTTGGACCTTCAAATCAACGATGAAATTCAGAAATTGCATCGATATTGAATACAAAAGGCAATATGTCGACTCATTTACTAGAGGAGTAACTCTTCTAATAGTTCGTGCTTTTAGCCTTTCCTGGGACAGCAGTATTAGATTCCGATGCAGCATTGCAGGTTTACTGTATCCCTCGGACCTTCAAATCAACGATGAAACACAGAGATTGCATCGATACTGAATACAAATGGCAAAATGTCGACTTATTTATAAGAGGAGTAACTCTTCTAATAGTTCGTGCTTTGAGCCTTTCCTGGGACAGCAGTATTAGAATCCGAAGCACCATTGCGGGTTTAATGTATCCTTTGGACCTTCAAATAAACGATGAATCATAGAAATTGCATCGATATTGAATAGAAAAGGCAAAATATTGACATTTTTACAAGAGGGGAAACTCTTCTAATAGTTCGTGTTTTGAGCCTTTCCTGGGACAGCAGTATTAGATTCCGATGCACCATTGCAGGTTTACTGTATCCCTTGGACCTCCAAATCAACGATGAAACACAGAAATTGGATCGATATTGAATACAAAAGGCAAAATGTCAGCTTATCTACAGGAGGAGTAACTCTTCTAATAGTTCGTGCCTAGAGCCTTTCCTGGGACCGCAGTATTACATTCCGATGCACCAATGCAGGTTTACTGAATCCCTTGGACCTTCAAATCAACGACGAAACACAGAAATTGCATCGATAATAAATACAGAAGGCAAAATGTCGACTTATTTACAAGAGGAGTAACGCTTCTAATAGTTCGTGCTTTGAGCCTTTCCTGGGACAGCAATATTAGATTCCGATGCACCATTGCAGGTTTGCTGTATCCCTTGGACCTTCAAATCAACGATGAAACATAGAAATTGCATCGATATTGAATACAAAAGGCAAAATATCGACTTATTTACAAGAGGGGAAACTCTTCTAATAGTTCGCGCTTTGAGCCTTTCCTGGGACAGCAGTATTAGATTCCGATGCACCATTGCAGATTTACTGTATCCCTTGGACCTTCAAATCAACGATGAAACACAGACATTGCATCGATATTGAATACAAAGGGCAAAATGTCGACTTATTTACAAGAGGAGTACTTCTTCTAATAGTTCGTGCTTTGAGCCTTTCCTGGGACAGCAGTATTATATTCCGATGCACCATTGCAGGTTTACTGTATCCCTTGGACCTCCAAATCAACGATGAAACACAGAAATTGCATCGATATTGAATATAAAAGGCAAAATATCGGCTAATTTAAAAGAGGAGAAACTCTTCTAATAGTTCGTGCTTTGAGCCTTTCCTGGGACAGCAGTATTACATTCCGATGCACCATTGCAGGTTTACTGTATCCCTTACACCTTCAAATCAACGATAAAACACAGAAATTGCATCGATATTGAATACAAAATGTAAAGTGTCGGCTTATCTACAAGAGGAGTAACTCTTCTAATAGTTCGTGCTTTGAGCCTTTCCTGGGACAGCAGTATTACATTCCGATGCACCATTGCAGGTTTACTGTATCCCTTGGACCTTCAAATCAACGATGAAACAGAGACATTGCATCGATATTGAATACAAAAGGCAAAATGTCGACTTATTTACAAGAGGAGTAACTCTTCTAATAGTTCGTGTATGAGTCTTTTCTGGGACAGCAGTATTACATTCCGATGCACCATTGCAGGTTTACTGTATCCCTTGGACCTTCAAATCAACGATGAAACACAGAAATTGCATCGATATTGAATACAAGAGGCAAAATGTCGACTTATTTACAAGAGGAGTAACTCTTCTAATAGTTCGTGCTTTGAGCCTTTCAAGGGACAGCAGTATTAGATTCCGATGCACCATTGCAGGTTTACTGTATCCCTTGGACCTCCAAATCAACGATGAAACACAGAAATTGGATCGATATTGAATACAAAAGGCAAAATGTCAGCTTATCTACAGGAGGAGTAACTCTTCTAATAGTTCGTGCTTTGAGCCTTTCCTGGGACCGCAGTATTACATTCCGATGCACCATTGCAGGTTTACTGTATCCCTTGGACCTTCAAATCAACGATGAAACACAGAAATTGCATCGATAATAAATACAAAAGGCAAAATGTCGACTTATTTACAAGAGGAGTAACGCTTCTAATAGTTCGTGCTTTGAGCCTTTCCTGGGACAGAAATATTAGATTCCGATGCACCATTGCAGGTTTGCTCTATCCCTTGGACCTTCAAATCAACGATGAAACATAGAAATTGCATCGATATTGAATACAAAAGGCAAAATATCGACTTATTTACAAGAGGGGAAACTCTTCTAATAGTTCGTGCTTTGAGCCTTTCCTGGGACAGCAGTATTAGATTCCGATGCACCATTGCAGGTTTACTGTATCCCTTGGACCTTCAAATCAACAATGAAACACAGAAATTGCATCGATATTGAATACAAAAGGCAAAATGTTGACTTATTTATAAGAGGAGTAACTCTTCTAATAGTTCGTGCTTTAAGCCTTTCCTGGGACAGCAGTATTAGATTCCGATGCACTATTGCAGGTTTACTGTATCCCTTGGACCTTCAAATCAACGATGAAACACAGACATTGCATCGATATTGAATACAAAAGGCAAAACGTCGACTTATTTACAAGACGAGTAACTCTTCTAATAGTTCGTGCTTTTAGCCTTTCCTGGGACAGCAGTATTATATTCCGATTCACCATTGCAGGTTTACTGTATCCCTTGGACCTCCAAATCAACGATGAAACACAGAAATTGCATCGTTATTGAATATAAAAGGCAAAATGTCGGCTAATTTAAAAGAGGAGAAACTCTTCTAATAGTTCGTGCTTTGAGCCTTTCCTGGGTCAGCAGTATTACATTCCGATGCACCATTGCAGGTTTACTGTATCCCTTACACCTTCAAATCAACGATAAAACACAGAAATTGCATCGATATTGAATACAAAATGTAAAATGTCGGCTTATCTACAAGAGGAGTAACTCTTCTAATAGTTCGTGCTTTGAGCCTTTCCTGGGACAGCAGTATTAGATTCCGTTGCACCATTGCAGGTTTACTGTCTCCCTTGGACCTTCTAATAAACGATGAAACACAGAAATTGCATCGATATTGAATACAAAAGGCAAAATGTCGACTTATTTACAAGAGGGGTAACTCTTCTAATAGTTCGCGTATGAGTCTTTTCTGGGACAGCAGTATTAGATTCCGATGCACCATTGCAGGTTTACTGTATCCCTTGGACCTTCAAATCAACGATGAAACACAGAAATTGCATCGATATTGAATACAAGAGGCAATATGTCGACTTATTTACAAGAGGAGTAACTCTTCTAATAGTTCGTGCTTTGAGCCTTTCAAGGGACAGCAGTATTAGATTCCGATGCACCATTGCAGGTTTACTGTATCCCTTGGACCTTCAAATCAACGATGAAATTCAGAAATTGCATCGATATTGAATACAAAAGGCAAATGTCGACTTATTTACAACAGGAGTAACTCTTCTAATAGTTCGTGCTTTGAGCCTTTCCTGGGACAGCAGTATTAGACTCCAATGCACCATTGCAGGTTTACTGTCTCCCTTGGACCTTCTAATAAACGATGAAACACAGAAATTGCATCGATATTGAATACAAACGGCAAATTGTCGACTTATTTACAAGAGGAGTAACTCTTCTAATAGTTCGTGCTTTGAGCCTTTCCTGGGACAGCAGTATTAGATTCCGAAGCACCATTGCAGGTTTACTGTATCCCTTGGACCTTCAAATCAACGATGAAACATAGAAATTGCATCGATATTGAATACAAAAGGCAAAATATTGACTTATTTACAAGAGGGGAAACTCTTCTAATAGTTCGTGTTTTGAGCCTTTCCTGGGACAGCAGTATTATATTCCGATGCACCATTGCAGGTTTACTGTATCCCTTGGACCTTCAAATCAACGATGAAACACAGAAATTGCATCGATATTGAATACAAGAGGGAATATGTCGACTTATTTACAAGAGGAGTAACTCTTCTAATAGTTCGTGCTTTGAGCCTTTCAAGTGACAGCAGTATTAGATTCCGATGCACCATTGCAGGTTTACTGTATCCCTTGGACCTTCAAATCAACGATGAAATTCAGAAATTGCATCGATATTGAATACAAAAGGCAATATGTCGACTCATTTACTAGAGGAGTAACTCTTCTAATAGTTCGTGCTTTTAGCCTTTCCTGGGACAGCAGTATTAGATTCCGATGCAGCATTGCAGGTTTACTGTATCCCTCGGACCTTCAAATCAACGATGAAACACAGAGATTGCATCGATACTGAATACAAATGGCAAAATGTCGACTTATTTATAAGAGGAGTAACTCTTCTAATAGTTCGTGCTTTGAGCCTTTCCTGGGACAGCAGTATTAGAATCCGAAGCACCATTGCGGGTTTAATGTATCCTTTGGACCTTCAAATAAACGATGAATCATAGAAATTGCATCGATATTGAATAGAAAAGGCAAAATATTGACATTTTTACAAGAGGGGAAACTCTTCTAATAGTTCGTGTTTTGAGCCTTTCCTGGGACAGCAGTATTAGATTCCGATGCACCATTGCAGGTTTACTGTATCCCTTGGACCTTCAAATCAACGATGAAACACAGAAATTGGATCGATATTGAATACAAAAGGCAAAATGTCAGCTTATCTACAGGAGGAGTAACTCTTCTAATAGTTCGTGCCTAGAGCCTTTCCTGGGACCGCAGTATTACATTCCGATGCACCAATGCAGGTTTACTGAATCCCTTGGACCTTCAAATCAACGACGAAACACAGAAATTGCATCGATAATAAATACAGAAGGCAAAATGTCGACTTATTTACAAGAGGAGTAACGCTTCTAATAGTTCGTGCTTTGAGCCTTTCCTGGGACAGCAATATTAGATTCCGATGCACCATTGCAGGTTTGCTGTATCCCTTGGACCTTCAAATCAACGATGAAACATAGAAATTGCATCGATATTGAATACAAAAGGCAAAATATCGACTTATTTACAAGAGGGGAAACTCTTCTAATAGTTCGCGCTTTGAGCCTTTCCTGGGACAGCAGTATTAGATTCCGATGCACCATTGCAGATTTACTGTATCCCTTGGACCTTCAAATCAACGATGAAACACAGACATTGCATCGATATTGAATACAAAGGGCAAAATGTCGACTTATTTACAAGAGGAGTACTTCTTCTAATAGTTCGTGCTTTGAGCCTTTCCTGGGACAGCAGTATTATATTCCGATGCACCATTGCAGGTTTACTGTATCCCTTGGACCTCCAAATCAACGATGAAACACAGAAATTGCATCGATATTGAATATAAAAGGCAAAATATCGGCTAATTTAAAAGAGGAGAAACTCTTCTAATAGTTCGTGCTTTGAGCCTTTCCTGGGACAGCAGTATTACATTCCGATGCACCATTGCAGGTTTACTGTATCCCTTACACCTTCAAATCAACGATAAAACACAGAAATTGCATCGATATTGAATACAAAATGTAAAGTGTCGGCTTATCTACAAGAGGAGTAACTCTTCTAATAGTTCGTGCTTTGAGCCTTTCCTGGGACAGCAGTATTACATTCCGATGCACCATTGCAGGTTTACTGTATCCCTTGGACCTTCAAATCAACGATGAAACAGAGACATTGCATCGATATTGAATACAAAAGGCAAAATGTCGACTTATTTACAAGAGGAGTAACTCTTCTAATAGTTCGTGTATGAGTCTTTTCTGGGACAGCAGTATTAGATTCCGATGCACCATTGCAGGTTTACTGTATCCCTTGGACCTTCAAATCAACGATGAAACACAGAAATTGCATCGATATTGAATACAAGAGGCAAAATGTCGACTTATTTACAAGAGGAGTAACTCTTCTAATAGTTCGTGCTTTGAGCCTTTCAAGGGACAGCAGTATTAGATTCCGATGCACCATTGCAGGTTTACTGTATCCCTTGGACCTTCAAATCAACGATGAAATTCAGAAATTGCATCGATATTGAATACAAAAGGCAAATGTCGACTTATTTACAACAGGAGTAACTCTTCTAATAGTTCGTGCTTTGAGCCTTTCCTGGGACAGCAGTATTAGACTCCAATGCACCATTGCAGGTTTACTGTCTCCCTTGGACCTTCTAATAAACGATGAAACACAGAAATTGCATCGATATTGAATACAAACGGCAAATTGTCGACTTATTTACAAGAGGAGTAACTCTTCTAATAGTTCGTGCTTTGAGCCTTTCCTGGGACAGCAGTATTAGATTCCGAAGCACCATTGCAGGTTTACTGTATCCCTTGGACCTTCAAATCAACGATGAAACATAGAAATTGCATCGATATTGAATACAAAAGGCAAAATATTGACTTATTTACAAGAGGGGAAACTCTTCTAATAGTTCGTGTTTTGAGCCTTTCCTGGGACAGCAGTATTATATTCCGATGCACCATTGCAGGTTTACTGTATCCCTTGGACCTCCAAATCAACGATGAAACACAGAAATTGGATCGATATTGAATACAAAAGGCAAAATGTGGGCTTATCTACAAGAGGAGTAACTCTTCTAATAGTTCGTGCTTTGAGCCTTTCCTGGGACCGCAGTATTACATTCCGATGCACCATTGCAGGTTTACTGTATCCCTTGGACCTTCAAATCAACGATGAAACATAGAAATTGCATCGATATTAAATACAAAAGCCAAAATGTCGACTTATTTACAAGAGGAGTAACGCTTCTAATAGTTCGTGCTTTGAGCCTTTCCTGGGACAGCAATATTAGATTCCGATGCACCATTGCAGGTTTGCTGTATCCCTTGGACCTTCAAATCAACGATGAAACATAGAAATTGCATCGATATTGAATACAAAAGGCAAAATATCGACTTATTTACAAGAGGGGAAACTCTTCTAATAGTTCGTGCTTTGAGCCTTTCCTGGGACAGCAGTATTAGATTCCGATGCACCATTGCAGGTTTACTGTATCCCTTGGACCCTCAAATCAACAATGAAACACAGAAATTACATCGATATTGAATACAAAAGGCAAAATGTTGACTTATTTATAAGAGGAGTAACTCTTCTAATAGTTCGTGCTTTGAGCCTTTCCTGGGACAGTAGTATTAGATTCCGATGCACTATTGCAGGTTAACTGTATCCCTTGGACCTTCAAATCAACGATGAAACACAGACATTGCATCGATATTGAATACAAAAGGCAAAACGTCGACTTATTTACAAGAGGAGTAACTCTTCTAATAGTTCGTGCTTTGAGCCTTTCCTGGGACAGCAGTATTACATTCCGATGCACCATTGCAGGTTTACTGTATCCCTTACACCTTCAAATCAACGATAAAACACAGAAATTGCATCGATATTGAATACAAAATGTAAAATGTCGGCTTATCTACAAGAGGAGTAACTCTTCTAATAGTTCGTGCTTTGAGCCTTTCCTGGGACAGCAGTATTAGATTCCGATGCACCATTGCAGGTTTACTGTCTCCCTTGGACCTTCTAATAAACGATGAAACACAGAAATTGCATCGATATTGAATACAAAAGGCAAAATGTCGACTTATTTACAAGAGGGGTAACTCTTCTAATAGTTCGTGTATGAGTCTTTTCTGGGACAGCAGTATTAGATTCCGATGCACCATTGCAGGTTTACTGTATCCCTTGGACCTTCAAATCAACGATGAAACACAGAAATTGCATCGATATTGAATACAAGAGGCAATATGTCGACTTATTTACAAGAGGAGTAACTCTTCTAATAGTTCGTGCTTTGAGCCTTTCAAGGGACAGCAGTATTAGATTCCGATGCACCATTGCAGGTTTACTGTATCCCTTGGACCTTCAAATCAACGATGAAATTCAGAAATTGCATCGATATTGAATACAAAAGGCAAATGTCGACTTATTTACAAGAGGAGTAACTCTTCTAATAGTTCGTGTTTTGAGCCTTTCCTGGGACAGCAGTATTGGACTCCAATGCACCATTGCAGGTTTACTGTCTCCCTTGGACCTTCTAATAAACGATGAAACGCAGAAATTGCATCGATATTGAATACAAAAGGCAAATTGTCGACTTATTTACAAGAGGAGTAACTCTTCTAATAGTTCGTGTATGAGTCTTTTCTGGGACAGCAGTATTTGATTCCGATGCTCCATTGCAGGTTTACTGTATCCCTTGGACCTTCAAATCAACGATGAAACACAGAAATTGCATCGATATTGAATACAAGAGACAAAATGTCGACTTATTTACAAGAGGAGTAACTCTTCTAATAGTTCGTGCTTTGAGCCTTTGCTGGGACAGCAGTATTAGATTCCGATGCACCATTTCTGGTTTACTGTATCCCTTGGACCTTCCAATCAACGATGAAACACAGAAATTGCATCGATATTGAATACAAGAGGCAAAATGTCGACTTATTTACAAGAGAAGTAACTCTTCTAATAGTTCGTGCTTTTAGCCTTTGCTGGGACAGCAGTATTAGATTCCGATGCAGCATTGCAGGTTTTCTGTATCCCTCGGACCTTCAAATCAACGATGAAACACAGAGATTGCATCGATACTAAATACAAATGGCAAAATGTCGACTTATTTATAAGAGGAGTAACTCTTCTAATAGTTCGTGCTTTGAGCCTTTCCTGGGACAGCAGTATTAGATTCCGAAGCACCATTGCAGGTTTACTGTATCCCTTGGACCTTCAAATCAACGATGAAACATAGAAATTGCATCGATATTGAATACAAAAGGCAAAATATTGACTTATTTACAAGAGGGGAAACTCTTCTAATAGTTCGTGTTTTCAGCCTTTCCTGGGACAGCAGTATTATATTCCGATGCACCATTGCAGGTTTACTGTATCCCTTGGACCTCCAAATCAACGATGAAACACAGAAATTGGATCGATATTGAATACAAAAGGCAAAATGTGGGCTTATCTACAAGAGGAGTAACTCTTCTAATAGTTCGTGCTTTGAGCCTTTCCTGGGACCGCAGTATTACATTCCGATGCACCATTGCAGGTTTACTGTATCCCTTGGACCTTCAAATCAACGATGAAACATAGAAATTGCATCGATATTAAATACAAAAGGCAAAATGTCGACTTATTTACAAGAGGAGTAACGCTTCTAATAGTTCGTGCTTTGAGCCTTTCCTGGGACAGCAATATTAGATTCCGATGCACCATTGCAGGTTTTCTGTATCCCTTGGACCTTCAAATCAACGATGAAACATAGAAATTACAACGATATTGAATACAAAAGGCAAAATATCGACTTATTTACAAGAGGGGAAACTCTTCTAATAGTTCGTGCTCTGAGCCTTTCCTGGGACAGCAGTATTAGATTCCGATGCACTATTGCAGGTTTACTGTATCCCTTGGACCTTCAAATCAACGATGAAACACAGACATTGCATCGATATTGAATACAAAAGGCAAAACGTCGACTTATTTACAAGAGGAGTAACTCTTCTAATAGTTCGTGCTTTGAGCCTTTCCTGGGACAGCAGTATTATATTCCGATGCACCATTGCAGGTTTACTGTATCCCTTGGACCTCCAAATCAACGATGAAACACAGAAATTGCATCGTTATTGAATATAAAAGGCAAAATGTCGGCTAATTTAAAAGAGGAGAAACTCTTCTAATAGTTCGTGCTTTGAGCCTTTCCTGGGACAGCAGTATTACATTCCGATGCACCATTGCAGGTTTACTGTATCCCTTACACCTTCAAATCAACGATAAAACACAGAAATTGCATCGATATTGAATACAAAATGTAAAATGTCGGCTTATCTACAAGAGGAGTAACTCTTCTAATAGTTCGTGCTTTGAGCCTTTCCTGGGACAGCAGTATTAGATTCCGATGCACCATTGCAGGTTTACTGTCTCCCTTGGACCTTCTAATAAACGATGAAACACCGAAATTGCATCGATATTGAATACAAAAGGCAAAATGTCGACTTAATTACAAGAGGGGTAACTCTTCTAATAGTTCGTGTATGAGTCTTTTCTGGGACAGCAGTATTAGATTCCGATGCACCATTGCAGGTTTACTGTATCCCTTGGACCTTCAAATCAACGATGAAACACAGAAATTGCATCGATATTGAATACAAGAGGCAATATGTCGACTTATTTACAAGAGGAGTAACTCTTCTAATAGTTCGTGCTTTGAGCCTTTCAAGGGACAGCAGTATTAGATTCCGATGCACCATTGCAGGTTTACTGTATCCCTTGGACCTTCAAATCAACGATGAAATTCAGAAATTGCATCGATATTGAATACAAAAGGCAAATGTCCACTTATTTACAAGAGGAGTAACTCTTCTAATAGTTCGTGCTTTGAGCCTTTCCTGGGACAGCAGTATTAGACTCCAATGCACCATTGCAGGTTTACTGTCTCCCTTGGACCTTCTAATAAACGATGAAACGCAGAAATTGCATCGATATTGAATACAAAAGGCAAATTGTCGACTTATTTACAAGAGGAGTAACTCTTCTAATAGTTCGTGTATGAGTCTTTTCTGGGACAGCAGTATTAGATTCCGATGCTCCATTGCAGGTTTACTGTATCCCTTGGACCTTCAAATCAACGATGAAACACAGAAATTGCATCGATATTGAATACAAGAGACAAAATGTCGACTTATTTACAAGAGGAGTAACTCTTCTAATAGTTCGTGCTTTGAGCCTTTGCTGGGACAGCAGTATTAGATTCCGATGCACCATTTCTGGTTTACTGTATCCCTTGGACCTTCAAATCAACGATGAAACACAGAAATTGCATCGATATTGAATACAAGAGGCAAAATGTCGACTTATTTACAAGAGGAGTAAGTCTTCTAATAGTTCGTGCTTTTAGCCTTTGCTGGGACAGCAGTATTAGATTCCGGTGCAGCATTGCAGGTTTTCTGTATCCCTCGGACCTTCAAATCAACGATGAAACACAGAGATTGCATCGATACTAAATACAAATGGCAAAATGTCGACTTATTTATAAGAGGAGTAACTCTTCTAATAGTTCGTGTTTTGAGCCTTGCCTGGGACAGCAGTATTAGATTCCGAAGCACCATTGCAGGTTTACTGTATCCCTTGGACCTTCAAATCAACGATGAAACATAGAAATTGCATCGATATTGAATACAAAAGGCAAAATATTGACTTATTTACAAGAGGGGAAACTCTTCTAATAGTTCGTGTTTTGAGCCTTTCCTGGGACAGCAGTATTATATTCCGATGCACCATTGCAGGTTTACTGTATCCCTTGGACCTCCAAATCAACGATGAAACACAGAAATTGGATCGATATTGAATACAAAAGGCAAAATGTGGACTTATCTACAAGAGGAGTAACTCTTCTAATAGTTCGTGCTTTGAGCCTTTCCTGGGACCGCAGTATTACATTCCGATGCACCATTGCAGGTTTACTGTATCCCTTGGACCTTCAAATCAACGATGAAACATAGAAATTGCATCGATATTAAATACAAAAGGCAAAGTGTCGACTTATTTACAAGAGGAGTAACGCTCCTAATAGTTCGTGCTTTGAGCCTTTCCTGGGACAGCAATATTAGATTCCGATGCACCATTGCAGGTTTTCTGTATCCCTTGGACCTTCAAATCAACGATGAAACATAGAAATTGCAACGATATTGAATACAAAAGGCAAAATATCGACTTATTTACAAGAGGGGAAACTCTTCTAATAGTTCGTGCTTTGAGACTTTCCTGGGACAGCAGTATTAGATTCCGATGCACCATTGCAGGTTTACTGTATCCCTTGGACCTTCAAATCAACAATGAAACACAGAAATTGCATCGATATTGAATACAAAAGGCAAAATGTCGACTTATTTACAAGAGGAGTAACTCTTCTAATAGTTCGTGCTTTGAGCCTTTCCTGGGACAGCAGTATTAGATTCCGATGCACTATTGCAGGTTTACTGTATCCCTTGGACCTTCTAATCAACGATGAAACACAGACATTGCATCGATATTGAATACAAGAGACAAAATGTCGACTTATTTACAAGAGGAGTAACTCTTCTAATAATTCGTGCTTTGAGCTTTTCCTGGGACAGCAGTATTATATTCCGATGCACCATTGCAGGTTTACTGTATCCCTTGGACCTCCAAATCAACGATGAAACACAGAAATTGCATCGAAATTGAATACAAAAGGCAAAATGTCGGCTTATTTAAAAGAGGAGAAACTCTTCTAATAGTTCGTGCTTTGAGCCTTTCCTGGGACAGCAGTATTACATTCCGATGCACCATTGCAGGTTTACTGTATCCCTTACACCTTCAAATCAACGATAAAACACAGAAATTGCATCGATATTGAATACAAAATGTACAATGTCGGCTTATCTACATGGGGAGTAACTCTTCTAATAGTTCGTGCTTTGAGCCTTTCCTGGGACAGCAGTATTAGATTCCGATGCACCATTGCAGGTTTACTGTATCCCTTGGAAATTTCAAATCAACGATGAAACACAGATATTGCATCGATATTGAATACAAAAGGCAAATGTCGACTTATTTACAAGAGGAGTAACTCTTCTAATAGTTCGTGCTTTGAGCCTTTCCTGGGACAGCAGTATTAGACTCCGATGCACCATTGCAGGTTTACTGTCTCCCTTGGACCTTCTAATAAACGATGAAACACAGAAATTGCATCGATATTGAATACAAAAGGCAAAATGTCGACTTATTTACAAGAGGAGTAACTCTTCTAATAGTTCGTGTATGAGTCTTTTCTGGGACAGCAGTATTAGATTCCGATGCACCATTGCAGGTTTACTGTATCTCTTGGACCTTCAAATCAACGATGAAACACAGATATTGCATCGATATTGAATACAAGAGGCAAAATGTCGACTTATTTACAAGGGGAGTAACTCTTCTAATAGTTCGTGCTTTGAGCCTTTCAAGGGACAGCAGTATTAGATTCCGATGCACCATTGCAGGTTTACTGTATCCCTTGGACCTTCAAATCAACGATGAAATTCAGAAATTGCATCGATATTGAATACAAAAGGCAAATGTCGACTTATTTACAAGAGGAGTAACTCTTCTAATAGATCGTGTTTTGAGCCTTTCCTGGGGCAGCAGTATTAGACTCCGATGCACCATTGCAGGTTTACTGTCTCCCTTGGACCTTCTAATAAACGATGAAACACAGAAATTGCATCGATATTGAATACAAAAGGCAAAATGTCGACTTATTTACAAGAGACGTAACTCTTCTAATAGTTCGTGTATGAGTCTTTTCTGGGATAGCAGTATTAGATTCCGATGCACCATTGCAGGTTTACTGTATCCCTTGGACCTTCAAATCAACGATGAAACACAGAAATTGCATCGATATTGAATACAAGAGGCAAAATGTCGACTTATTTACAAGAGGAGTAACTCTTCTAATAGTTCGTGCTTTGAGCCTTTCCTGGGACAGCAGTATTATATTCCGATGCACCATTGCAGGTTTACTGTATCCCTTGGACCTCCAAATCAACGATGAAACACAGATATTGGATCGATATTGAATACAAAAGGCAAAATGTGGGCTTATCTACAAGAGGAGTAACTCTTCTAATAGTTCGTGCTTTGAGCCTTTCCTGGGACCGCAGTATTACATTCCGATGCACCATTGCAGGTTTACTGTATCCCTTGGACCTTCAAATCAACGATGAAACATAGAAATTGCATCGATATTAAATACAAAAGGCAAAATGTCGACTTATTTACAAGACGAGTAACGCTTCTAATAGTTCGTGCTTTGAGCCTTTCCTGGGACAGCAATATTAGATTCCGATGCACCATTGCAGGTTTGCTGTATCCCTTGGACCTTCAAATCAACGATGAAACATAGAAATTGCATCGATATTGAATACAAAAGGCAAAATATCGACTTATTTACAAGAGGGGAAACTCTTCTAATAGTTCGTGCTTTGAGCCTTTCCTGGGACAGCAGTATTAGATTCCGATGCACCATTGCAGGTTTACTGTATCCCTTGGACCTTCAAATCAACAATGAAACACAGAAATTGCATCGATATTGAATACAAAAGGCAAAATGTTGACTTATTTATAAGAGGAGTAACTCTTCTAATAGTTCGTGCTTTGAGCCTTTCCTGGGACAGCAGTATTAGATTCCGATGCACTATTGCAGGTTTACTGTATCCCTTGGACCTTCAAATCAACGATGGAACACAGACATTGCATCGATATTGAATACAAAAGGCAAAACGTCGACTTATTTACAAGAGGAGTAACTCTTCTAATAGTTCGTGCTTTGAGCCTTTCCTGGGACAGCAGTATTATATTCCGATGCACCATTGCAGGTTTACTGTATCCCTTGGACCTCCAAATCAACGATGAAACACAGAAATTGCATCGTTATTGAATATAAAAGCAAAATGTCGGCTAATTTAAAAGAGGAGAAACTCTTCTAACGGTTCGTGCTTTGAGCCTTTCCTGGGACAGCAGTATTACATTCCGATGCACCATTGCAGGTTTACTGTATCCCTTACACCTTCAAATCAACGATAAAACACAGAAATTGCATCGATATTGAATACAAAATGTAAAATGTCGGCTTATCTACAAGAGGAGTAACTCTTCTAATAGTTCGTGCTTTGAGCCTTTCCTGGGACAGCAGTATTAGATTCCGATGCACCATTGCAGGTTTACTGTCTCCCTTGGACCTTCTAATAAACGATGAAACACAGAAATTGCATCGATATTGAATACAAAAGGCAAAATGTCGACTTATTTACAAGAGGGGTAACTCTTCTAATAGTTCGTGTATGAGTCTTTTCTGGGACAGCAGTATTAGATTCCGATGCACCATTGCAGGTTTACTGTATCCCTTGGACCTTCAAATCAACGATGAAACACTGAAATTGCATCGATATTGAATACAAGAGGCAATATGTCGACTTATTTACAAGAGGAGTAACTCTTCTAATAGTTCGTGCTTTGAGCCTTTCAAGGGACAGCAGTATTAGATTCCGATGCACCATTGCAGGTTTACTGTATCCCTTGGACCTTCAAATCAACGATGAAATTCAGAAATTGCATCGATATTGAATACAAAAGGCAAATGTCGACTTATTTACAAGAGGAGTAACTCTTCTAATAGTACGTGCTTTGAGCCTTTCCTGGGACAGCAGTATTAGACTCCGATGCACCATTGCAGGTTTACTGTCTCCCTTGGACCTTCTAATAAACGATGAAACACAGAAATTGCATCGATATTGAATACAAAAGGCAAAATGTCGACTTATTTACAAGAGGAGTAACTCTTCTAATAGTTCGTGTATGAGTCTTTTCTGGGACAGCAGTATTAGATTCCGATGCACCATTGCAGGTTTACTGTATCTCTTGGACCTTCAAATCAACGATGAAACACAGATATTGCATCGATATTGAATACAAGAGGCAAAATGTCGACTTATTTACAAGAGGAGTAACTCTTCTAATAGTTCGTGCTTTGAGCCTTTCAAGGGACAGCAGTATTAGATTCCGATGCACCATTGCAGGTTTACTGTATCCCTTGGACCTTCAAATCAACGATGAAATTCAGAAATTGCATCGATATTGAATACAAAAGGCAAATGTCGACTTATTTACAAGAGGAGTAACTCTTCTAATAGTTCGTGTTTTGAGCCTTTCCTGGGGCAGCAGTATTAGACTCCGATGCACCATAGCAGGTTTACTGTCTCCCTTGGACCTTCTAATAAACGATGAAACACAGAAATTGCATCGATATTGAATACAAAAGGCAAATTGTCGACTTATTTACAAGAGGAGTAACTCTTCTAATAGTTCGTGTATGAGTCTTTTCTGGGACAGCAGTATTAGATTCCGATGCACCATTGCAGGTTTACTGTATCCCTTGGACCTTCAAATCAATGATGAAACACAGAAATTGCATCGATATTGAATACAAGAGGCAAAATGTCGACGTATTTACAAGAGGAGTAACTCTTCTAATAGTTCGTGCTTTGAGCCTTTGCTGGGACAGCAGTATTAGATTCCGATGCACCATTTCTGGTTTACTGTATCCCTTGGACCTTCAAATCAACGATGAAACACTGAAATTGCATCGATATTGAATACAAAATGCAAAATGTCGATTTATTTACAAGAGGAGTAACTCTTCTAATAGTTCGTGCTTTAAGCCATTCCTGGGTCAGCAGTATTAGATTCCGATGCAACATTGCAGGTTTACTGTATCCCTTGGACCTTCAAATCAGCGATGAAACACAGAAATTGCATCGATATTGAATACAAAAGGCAATATGTCGACTCATTTACTAGAGGAGTAACTCTTCTAATAGTTCGTGCTTTGAGCCTTTCCTGGGACAGCAGTATTAGACTCCGATGCACCATTGCAGGTTTACTGTCTCCCTTGGACCTTCTAATAAACGATGAAACACAGAAATTGCATCGATATTGAATACAAAAGGCAAAATGTCGACTTATTTACAAGAGGAGTAACTCTTCTAATAGTTCGTGCTTTGAGCCTTTCCTGGGACAGCAGTATTAGACTCCGATGCACCATTGCAGGTTTACTGTCTCCCTTGGACCTTCTAATAAACGATGAAACACAGAAATTGCATCGATATTGAATACAAAAGGCAAAATGTCGACTTATTTACAAGAGGAGTAACTCTTCTAATAGTTCGTGTATGAGTCTTTTCTGGGACAGCAGTATTAGATTCCGATGCACCATTGCAGGTTTACTGTATCTCTTGGACCTTCAAATCAACGATGAAACACAGATATTGCATCGATATTGAATACAAGAGGCAAAATGTCGACTTATTTACAAGAGGAGTAACTCTTCTAATAGTTCGTGCTTTGAGCCTTTCAAGGGACAGCAGTATTAGATTCCGATGCACCATTGCAGGTTTACTGTATCCCTTGGACCTTCAAATCAACGATGAAATTCAGAAATTGCATCGATATTGAATACAAAAGGCAAATGTCGACTTATTTACAAGAGGAGTAACTCTTCTAATAGTTCGTGTTTTGAGCCTTTCCTGGGGCAGCAGTATTAGACTCCGATGCACCATTGCAGGTTTACTGTCTCCCTTGGACCTTCTAATAAACGATGAAACACAGAAATTGCATCGATATTGAATACAAAAGGCAAATTGTCGACTTATTTACAAGAGGAGTAACTCTTCTAATAGTTCGTGTATGAGTCTTTTCTGGGACAGCAGTATTAGATTCCGATGCACCATTGCAGGTTTACTGTATCCCTTGGACCTCCAAATCAACGATGAAACACAGAAATTGCATCGATATTGAATACAAAAGGCAATATGTCGACTCATTTACTAGAGGAGTAACTCTTCTAATAGTTCGTGCTTTGAGCCTTTCCTGGGACAGCAGTATTAGACTCCGATGCACCATTGCAGGTTTACTGTCTCCCTTGGACCTTCTAATAAACGATGAAACACAGAAATTGCATCGATATTGAATACAAAAGGCAAATTGTCGACTTATTTACAAGAGGAGTAACTCTTCTAATAGTTCGTGTATGAGTCTTTTCTGGGACAGCAGTATTAGATTCCGATGCACCATTGCAGGTTTACTGTATCCCTTGGACCTCCAAATCAACGATGAAACACAGATATTGCATCGATATTGAATACAAGAGGCAAAATGTCGACTTATTTACAAGAGGAGTAACTCTTCTAATAGTTCGTGCTTTGAGCCTTTCCTGGGACAGCAGTATTATATTCCGATGCACCATTGCAGGTTTACTGTATCCCTTGGACCTCCAAATCAACGATGAAACACAGAAATTGGATCGATATTGAATACAAAAGGCAAAATGTGGGCTTATCTACAAGAGGAGTAACTCTTCTAATAGTTCGTGCTTTGAGCCTTTCCTGGGACCGCAGTATTACATTCCGATGCACCATTGCAGGTTTACTGTATCCCTTGGACGTTCAAATCAACAATGAAACACAGAAATTGCATCGATATTGAATACAAAAGGCAAAATGTTGACTTATTTATAAGAGGAGTAACTCTTCTAATAGTTCGTGCTATGAGCCTTTCCTGGGACAGCAGTATTAGATTCCGATGCACTATTGCAGGTTTACTGTATCCCTTGGACCTTCAAATCAACGATGAAACACAGACATTGCATCGATCTTGAATACAAAAGGCAAAACGTCGACTTATTTACAAGAGGAGTAACTCTTCTAATAGTTCGTGCTTTGAGCCTTTCCTGGGACAGCAGTATTATATTCCGATGCACCATTGCAGGTTTACTGTATCCCTTGGACCTCCAAATCAACGATGAAACACAGAAATTGCATCGTTATTGAATATAAAAGGCAAAATGTCGGCTAATTTAAAAGAGGAGAAACTCTTCTAATGGTTCGTGCTTTGAGCCTTTCCTGGGACAGCAGTATTACATTCCGAAGCACCATTGCAGGTTTACTGTATCCCTTACTCCTTCAAATCAACGATAAAACACAGAAATTGCATCGATATTGAATACAAAATGTAAAATGTCGGCTTATCTACAAGAGGAGTAACTCTTCTAATAGTTCGTGCTTTGAGCCTTACCTGGGACAGCAGTATTAGATTCCGATGCACCATTGCAGGTTTACTGTCTCCCTTGGACCTTCTAATAAACGATGAAACACAGAAATTGCATCGATATTGAATACAAAAGGCAAAATGTCGACTTATTTACAAGAGGGGTAACTCTTCTAATAGTTCGTGTATGAGTCTTTTCTGGGACAGCAGTATTAGATTCCGATGCACCATTGCAGGTTTACTGTATCCCTTGGACCTTCAAATCAACGATGAAACACTGAAATTGCATCGATATTGAATACAAGAGGCAATATGTCGACTTATTTACAAGAGGAGTAACTCTTCTAATAGTTCGTGCTTTGAGCCTTTCAAGGGACAGCAGTATTAGATTCCGATGCACCATTGCAGGTTTACTGTATCCCTTGGACCTTCAAATCAACGATGAAATTCAGAAATTGCATCGATATTGAATACAAAAGGCAAATGTCGACTTATTTACAAGAGGAGTAACTCTTCTAATAGTACGTGCTTTGAGCCTTTCCTGGGACAGCAGTATTAGACTCCAATGCACCATTGCAGGTTTACTGTCTCCCTTGGACCTTCTAATAAACGATGAAACACAGAAATTGCATCGATATTGAATACAAAAGGCAAATTGTCGACTTATTTACAAGAGGAGTAACTCTTCTAATAGTTCGTGTATGAGTCTTTTCTGGGACAGCAGTATTAGATTCCGATGCTCCATTGCAGGTTTACTGTATCCCATGGACCTTCAAATCAACGATGAAACACAGAAATTGCATCGATATTGAATACAAGAGACAAAATGTCGACTTATTTACAAGAGGAGTAACTCTACTAATAGTTCGTGCGTTGAGCCTTTGCTGGGACAGCAGTATTAGATTCCGATGCACCATTTCTGGTTTACTGTATCCCTTGGACCTTGAAATCAACGATGAAACACAGAAATTGCATCGCTATTGAATACAAGAGGCAAAATGTCGACTTATTTACAAGAGGAGTAACTCTTCTAATAGTTCGTGCTTTTAGCCTTTCCTGGGACAGCAGTATTAGATTCCGATGCAGCATTGCAGGTTTTCTGTATCCCTCGGACCTTCAAATCAACGATGAAACATAGAGATTGCATCGATACTAAATACAAATGGCAAAATGTCGACTTATTTATAAGAGGAGTAACTCTTCTAATAGTTCGTGCTTTGAGCCTTTCCTGGGACAGCAGTATTAGATTCCGAAGCACCATTGCAGGTTTACTGTATCCCTTGGACCTTCAAATCAACGATGAAACATAGAAATTGCATCGATATTGAATACAAAAGGCAAAATATTGACTTATTTACAAGAGGGGAAACTCTTCTAATAGTTCGTGTTTTCAGCCTTTCCTGGGACAGCAGTATTATATTCCGATGCACCATTGCAGGTTTACTGTATCCCTTGGACCTCCAAATCAACGATGAAACACAGAAATTGGATCGATATTGAATACAAAAGGCAAAATGTGGGCTTATCTACAAGAGGAGTAACTCTTCTAATAGTTCGTGCTTTGAGCCTTTCCTGGGACCGCAGTATTACATTCCGATGCACCATTGCAGGTTTACTGTATCCCTTGGACCTTCAAATCAACGATGAAACATAGAAATTGCATCGATATTAAATACAAAAGGCAAAATGTCGACTTATTTACAAGAGGAGTAACGCTTCTAATAGTTCGTGCTTTGAGCCTTTCCTGGGACAGCAATATTAGATTCCGATGCACCATTGCAGGTTTTCTGTATCCCTTGGACCTTCAAATCAACGATGAAACATAGAAATTGCAACGATATTGAATACAAAAGGCAAAATATCGACTTATTTACAAGAGGGGAAACTCTTCTAATATTTCGTGCTTTGAGCCTTTCCTGGGACAGCAGTATTAGATTCCGATGCACCATTGCCGGTTTACTGTATCCCTTGGACCTTCAAATCAACAATGAAACACAGAAATTGCATCGATATTGAATACAAAAGGCAAAATGTCGACTTATTTACAAGAGGAGTAACTCTTCTAATAGTTCGTGCTTTGAGCCTTTCCTGGGACAGCAGTATTATATTCCGATGCACTATTGCAGGTTTACTGTATCCCTTGGACCTTCGAATCAACGATGAAACACAGACATTGCATCGATATTGAATACAAAAGGCAAAATGTCGACTTATTTACAAGAGGAGTAACTCTTCTAATAAATCGTGCTTTGAGCTTTTCCTGGGACAGCAGTATTATATTCCGATGCACCATTGCAGGTTTACTGTATCCCTTGGACCTCCAAATCAACGATGAAACACAGAAATTGCATCGATATTGAATACAAAAGGCAAAATGTCGGCTTATTTAAAAGAGGAGAAACTCTTCTAATAGTTCGTGCTTTGAGCCTTTCCTGGGACAGCAGTATTACATTCCGATGCACCATTGCAGGTTTACTGTATCCCTTGGACTTTCAAATCAACGATGAAACACAGATATTGCATCGATATTGAATACAAAAGGCAAATGCCGACTTATTTACAAGAGGAGTAACTCTTTCAATAGTTCGTGCTTTGAGCCTTTCCTGGGACAGCAGTATTAGACTCCGATGCACCATTGCAGGTTTACTGTCTCCCTTGGACCTTCTAATAAACGATGAAACACAGAAATTGCATCGATATTGAATACAAAAGGCAAAATGTCGACTTATTTACAAGAGGAGTAACTCTTCTAATAGTTCGTGTATGAGTCTTTTCTGGGACAGCAGTATTAGATTCCGATGCACCATTGCAGGTTTACTGTATCTTTTGGACCTTCAAATCAACGATGAAACACAGATATTGCATCGATATTGAATACAAGAGGCAAAATGTCGACTTTTTTACAAGAGGAGTAACTCTTCTAATAGTTCGTGCTTTGAGCCTTTCAAGGGACAGCAGTATTAGATTCCGATGCACCATTGCAGGTTTACTGTATCTCTTGGACCCTCAAATCAACGATGTAATTCAGAAATTGCATCGATATTGAATACAAAAGGCAAATGTCGACTTATTTACAAGAGGAGTAACTCTTCTAATAGTTCGTGCTTTGAGCCTTTCCTGGGACAGCAGTATTAGACTCCGATGCACCATTGGAGGTTTACTGTCTCCCTTGGACCTTCTAATAAACGATGAAACACAGAAATTGCATCGATATTGAATACAAAAGGCAAATTGTCGACTTATTTACAAGAGGAGTAACTCTTCTAATAGTTCGTGTATGAGTCTTTTCTGGGACAGCAGTATTAGATTCCGATGCACCATTGCAGGTTTACTGTATCCCTTGGACCTTCAAATCAACGATGAAACACAGAAATTGCATCGATATTGAATACAAGAGGCAAAATGTCGACTTATTTACAAGAGGAGTAACTCTTCTAATAGTTCGTGCTTTGAGCCTTTGCTGGGACAGCAGTATTAGATTCCGATGCACCATTTCTGGTTTACTGTATCCCTTGGACCTTCAAATCAACGATGAAACACTGAAATTGCATCGATATTGAATACAAAATGCAAAATGTCGATTTATTTACAAGAGGAGTAACTCTTCTAATAGTTCGTGCTTTAAGCCATTCCTGGGTCAGCAGTATTAGATTCCGATGCAACATTGCAGGTTTACAGTATCCCTTGGACCTTCAAATCAGCGATGAAACACAGAAATTGCATGGATATTGAATACAAAAGGCAATATGTCGACTCATTTACTAGAGGAGTAACTCTTCTAATAGTTCGTGCTTTGAGCCTTTCCTGGGACAGCAGTATTAGACTCCGATGCACCATTGCAGGTGTACTGTCTCCCTTGGACCTTCTAATAAACGATGAAACACAGAAATTGCATCGATATTGAATACAAAAGGCAAAATGTCGACTTATTTACAAGAGGAGTAACTCTTCTAATAGTTCGTGCTTTGAGCCTTTCCTGGGACAGCAGTATTAGACTCCGATGCACCATTGCAGGTTTACTGTATCCCTTGGACCTTCTAATAAACGATGAAACACAGAAATTGCATCGATATTGAATACAAAAGGCAAAATGTCGACTTATTTACAAGAGGAGTAACTCTTCTAATATTTCGTGTATGAGTCTTTTCTGGGACAGCAGTATTAGATTCCGATGCACCATTGCAGGTTTACTGTATCCCTTGGACCTTCAAATCAACGATGAAACACAGAAATTGCATCGATATTGAATACAAGAGGCAAAATGTCGACTTATTTACAAGAGGAGTAACTCTTCTAATAGTTCGTGCTTTGAGCCTTTCAAGGGACAGCAGTATTAGATTCCGATGCACCATTGCAGGTTTACTGTATCCCTTGGACCTTCAAATCAACGATGAAATTCAGAAAGTGCATCGATATTGAATACAAAAGGCAAATGTCGACTTATTTACAAGAGGAGTAACTCTTCTAATAGTTCGTGCTTTGAGGCTTTCCTGGGACAGCAGTATTTGACTCCAATGCACCATTGCAGGTTTATTGTCTCCCTTGGACCTTCTAATAAACGATGAAACACAGAAATTGCATCGATATTGAATACAAAAGGCAAATTGTCGACTTATTTACAAGAGGAGTGACTCTTCTAATAGTTCGTGTATGAGTCTTTTCTGGGACAGCAGTATTAGATTCCGATGCTCCATTGCAGGTTTACTGTATCCCTTGGACCTTCAAATCAACGATGAAACACAGAAATTGCATCGATATTGAATACAAGAGGCAAAATGTCGACTTATTTACAAGAGGAGTAACTCTTCTAATAGTTCGTGCTTTGAGCCTTTGCTGGGACAGCAGTATTAGATTCCGATGCACCATTTCTGGTTTACTGTATCCCTTGGACCTTCAAATCAACGATGAAACACAGAAATTGCATCGATATTGAATACAAGAGGCAAAATGTCGACTTATTTACAAGAGGAGTAACTCTTCTAATAGTTCGTGCTTTTAGCCTTTCCTGGGACAGCAGTATTAGATTCCGATGCAGCATTGCAGGTTTACTGTATCCCTCGGACCTTCAAATCAACGCTGAAACACAGAGATTGCATCGATACTGAATACAAATGGCAAAATGTCGACTTATTTATAAGAGGAGTATCTCTTCTAATAGTTCGTGCTTTGAGCCTTTCCTGGGACAGCATTATTAGATTCCGAAGCACCATTGCAGGTTTACTGCATCCCTTGGACCTTCAAATCAACGATGAAACATAGAAATTGGATCGATATTGAATACAACAGGCAAAATATTGACTTATTTACAAGAGGGGAAACTCTTCTAATAGTTCGTGCATTGAGCCTTTCCTGGGACAGCAGTATTAGATTCCGATGCACCATTGCAGGTTTACTGTATCCCTTGGACCTTCAAATCAACAATGAAACACAGAAATTGCATCGATATTGAATACAAAAGGCAAAATGTCGACTTATTTACAAGAGGTGTAACTCTTCTAATAGTTCGTGCTTTGAGCCTTTCCTGGGACAGCAGTATTAGATTCCGATGCACTATTGCTGGTTTACTGTATCCCTTGGACCTTCAAATCAACGATGAAACACAGACATTGCATCGATATTGAATACAAAAGGCAAAATGTCGACTTATTTACAAGAGGAGTAACTCTTCTAATAGTTCGTTCTTTGAGCCTTTCCTGGGACAGCAGTATTATATTCCGATGCACCATTGCAGGTTTACTGTATCCCTTGGACCTCCAAATCAACGATGAAACACAGAAATTGCATCGATATTGAATACAAAGGCAAAATGTCGGCTTATTTAAAAGAGGAGAAACTCTTCTAATAGTTCGTGCTTTGAGCCTTTCCTGGGACAGCAGTATTACATTCCGATGCACCATTGCAGGTTTACTGTATCCCTTACACCTTCAAATCAACGATAAGACACAGAAATTGCATTGATGTTGAATACAAAATGTAAAATGTCGGCTTATCTACAAGGGGAGTAACTCTTCTAATAGTTCGTGCTTTGAGCCTTTCCTGGGACAGCAGTATTAGATTCCGATGCACCATTGCAGGTTTACTGTATCCCTTGGACCTTCAAATCAACGATGAAACACAGATATTGCATCGATATTGAATACAAAAGGCAAATGTCGACTTATTTACAAGAGGAGTAACTCTTTCAATAGTTCGTGCTTTTGAGCCTTTCCTGGGACAGCAGTATTAGATTCCGATGCACCATTGCAGGTTTACTGTATCCCTTGGACCTTCAAATCAACGATGAAACACAGAAATTGCATCGATATTGAATACAAGAGGCAAAATGTCGACTTATTTACAAGAGGAGTAACTCTTCTAATAGTTCGTGCTTTGAGCCTTTCAAGGGACAGCAGTATTAGATTCCGATGCACCATTGCAGGTTTACTGTATCCCTTGGACTTTCAAATCAACGATGAAACACAGATATTGCATCGATATTGAATACAAAAGGCAAATGTCGACTTATTTACAAGAGGAGTAACTCTTTCAATAGTTCGTGCTTTGAGCCTTTCCTGGGACAGCAGTATTAGACTCCGATGCACCATTGCAGGTGTACTGTCTCCCTTGGACCTTCTAATAAACGATGAAACACAGAAATTGCATCGATATTGAATACAAAAGGCAAAATATCGACTTATTTACAAGAGGAGTAACTCTTCTAATAGTTCGTGCTTTGAGCCTTTCCTGGGACAGCAGTATTAGACTCCGATGCACCATTGCAGGTTTACTGTATCCCTTGGACCTTCTAATAAACGATGAAACACAGAAATTGCATCGATATTGAATACAAAAGGCAAAATGTCGACTTATTTACAAGAGGAGTAACTCTTCTAATATTTCGTGTATGAGTCTTTTCTGGGACAGCAGTATTAGATTCCGATGCACCATTGCAGGTTTACTGTATCCCTTGGACCTTCAAATCAACGATGAAACACAGAAATTGCATCGATATTGAATACAAGAGGCAAAATGTCGACTTATTTACAAGAGGAGTAACTCTTCTAATAGTTCGTGCTTTGAGCCTTTCAAGGGACAGCAGTATTAGATTCCGATGCACCATTGCAGGTTTACTGTATCCCTTGGACCTTCAAATCAACGATGAAATTCAGAAATTGCATCGATATTGAATACAAAAGGCAAATGTCGACTTATTTACAAGAGGAGTAACTCTTCTAATAGTTCGTGCTTTGAGGCTTTCCTGGGACAGCAGTATTTGACTCCAATGCACCATTGCAGGTTTATTGTCTCCCTTGGACCTTCTAATAAACGATGAAACACAGAAATTGCATCGATATTGAATACAAAAGGCAAATTGTCGACTTATTTACAAGAGGAGTGACTCTTCTAATAGTTCGTGTATGAGTCTTTTCTGGGACAGCAGTATTAGATTCCGATGCTCCATTGCAGGTTTACTGTATCCCTTGGACCTTCAAATCAACGATGAAACACAGAAATTGCATCGATATTGAATACAAGAGGCAAAATGTCGACTTATTTACAAGAGGAGTAACTCTTCTAATAGTTCGTGCTTTGAGCCTTTGCTGGGACAGCAGTATTAGATTCCGATGCACCATTTCTGGTTTACTGTATCCCTTGGACCTTCAAATCAACGATGAAACACAGAAATTGCATCGATATTGAATACAAGAGGCAAAATGTCGACTTATTTACAAGATTAGTAACTCTTCTAATAGTTCGTGCTTTTAGCCTTTCCTGGGACAGCAGTATTAGATTCCGATGCAGCATTGCAGGTTTACTGTATCCCTCGGACCTTCAAATCAACGCTGAAACACAGAGATTGCATCGATACTGAATACAAATGGCAAAATGTCGACTTATTTATAAGAGGAGTATCTCTTCTAATAGTTCGTGCTTTGAGCCTTTCCTGGGACAGCATTATTAGATTCCGAAGCACCATTGCAGGTTTACTGCATCCCTTGGACCTTCAAATCAACGATGAAACATAGAAATTGGATCGATATTGAATACAACAGGCAAAATATTGACTTATTTACAAGAGGGGAAACTCTTCTAATAGTTCGTGCATTGAGCCTTTCCTGGGACAGCAGTATTAGATTCCGATGCACCATTGCAGGTTTACTGTATCCCTTGGACCTTCAAATCAACAATGAAACACAGAAATTGCATCGATATTGAATACAAAAGGCAAAATGTCGACTTATTTACAAGAGGTGTAACTCTTCTAATAGTTCGTGCTTTGAGCCTTTCCTGGGACAGCAGTATTAGATTCCGATGCACTATTGCTGGTTTACTGTATCCCTTGGACCTTCAAATCAACGATGAAACACAGACATTGCATCGATATTGAATACAAAAGGCAAAATGTCGACTTATTTACAAGAGGAGTAACTCTTCTAATAGTTCGTTCTTTGAGCCTTTCCTGGGACAGCAGTATTATATTCCGATGCACCATTGCAGGTTTACTGTATCCCTTGGACCTCCAAATCAACGATGAAACACAGAAATTGCATCGATATTGAATACAAAGGCAAAATGTCGGCTTATTTAAAAGAGGAGAAACTCTTCTAATAGTTCGTGCTTTGAGCCTTTCCTGGGACAGCAGTATTACATTCCGATGCACCATTGCAGGTTTACTGTATCCCTTACACCGTCAAATCAACGATAAGACAGAGACATTGCATTGATATTGAATACAAAATGTAAAATGTCGGCTTATCTACAAGGGGAGTAACTCTTCTAATAGTTCGTGCTTTGAGCCTTTCCTGGGACAGCAGTATTAGATTCCGATGCACCATTGCAGGTTTACTGTATCCCTTGGACCTTCAAATCAACGATGAAACACAGATATTGCATCGATATTGAATACAAAAGGCAAATGTCGACTTATTTACAAGAGGAGTCACTCTTTCAATAGTTCGTGCTTTTGAGCCTTTCCTGGGACAGCAGTATTAGATTCCGATGCACCATTGCAGGTTTACTGTATCCCTTGGACCTTCAAATCAACGATGAAACACAGAAATTGCATCGATATTGAATACAAGAGGCAAAATGTCGACTTATTTACAAGAGGAGTAACTCTTCTAATAGTTCGTGCTTTGAGCCTTTCAAGGGACAGCAGTATTAGATTCCGATGCACCATTGCAGGTTTACTGTATCCCTTGGACCTTCAAATCAACGATGAAATTCAGAAATTGCATCGATATTGAATACAAAAGGCAAATGTCGACTTATTTACAAGAGGAGTAACTCTTCTAATAGTTCGTGCTTTGAGGCTTTCCTGGGACAGCAGTATTTGACTCCAATGCACCATTGCAGGTTTATTGTCTCCCTTGGACCTTCTAATAAACGATGAAACACAGAAATTGCATCGATATTGAATACAAAAGGCAAATTGTCGACTTATTTACAAGAGGAGTAACTCTTCTAATAGTTCGTGTATGAGTCTTTTCTGGGACAGCAGTATTAGATTCCGATGCTCCATTGCAGGTTTACTGTATCCCTTGGACCTTCAAATCAACGATGAAACACAGAAATTGCATCGATATTGAATACAAGAGGCAAAATGTCGACTTATTTACAAGAGGAGTAACTCTTCTAATAGTTCGTGCTTTGAGCCTTTGCTGGGACAGCAGTATTAGATTCCGATGCACCATTTCTGGTTTACTGTATCCCTTGGACCTTCAAATCAACGATGAAACACAGAAATTGCATCGATATTGAATACAAGAGGCAAAATGTCGACTTATTTACAAGAGGAGTAACTCTTCTAATAGTTCGTGCTTTTAGCCTTTCCTGGGACAGCAGTATTAGATTCCGATGCAGCATTGCAGGTTTACTGTATCCCTCGGACCTTCAAATCAACGCTGAAACACAGAGATTGCATCGATACTGAATACAAATGGCAAAATGTCGACTTATTTATAAGAGGAGTATCTCTTCTAATAGTTCGTGCTTTGAGCCTTTCCTGGGACAGCATTATTAGATTCCGAAGCACCATTGCAGGTTTACTGCATCCCTTGGACCTTCAAATCAACGATGAAACATAGAAATTGGATCGATATTGAATACAACAGGCAAAATATTGACTTATTTACAAGAGGGGAAACTCTTCTAATAGTTCGTGCATTGAGCCTTTCCTGGGACAGCAGTATTAGATTCCGATGCACCATTGCAGGTTTACTGTATCCCTTGGACCTTCAAATCAACAATGAAACACAGAAATTGCATCGATATTGAATTCAAAAGGCAAAATGTCGACTTATTTACAAGAGGTGTAACTCTTCTAATAGTTCGTGATTTGAGCCTTTCCTGGGACAGCAGTATTAGATTCCGATGCACTATTGCTGGTTTACTGTATCCCTTGGACCTTCAAATCAACGATGAAACACAGACATTGCATCGATATTGAATACAAAAGGCAAAATGTCGACTTATTTACAAGAGGAGTAACTCTTCTAATAGTTCGTTCTTTGAGCCTTTCCTGGGACAGCAGTATTATATTCCGATGCACCATTGCAGGTTTACTGTATCCCTTGGACCTCCAAATCAACGATGAAACACAGAAATTGCATCGATATTGAATACAAAGGTAAAATGTCGGCTTATTTAAAAGAGGAGAAACTCTTCTAATAGTTCGTGCTTTGAGCCTTTCCTGGGACAGCAGTATTACATTCCGATGCACCATTGCAGGTTTACTGTATCCCTTACACCTTCAAATCAACGATAAAACACAGAAATTGCATTGATATTGAATACAAAATGTAAAATGTCGGCTTATCTACAAGGGGAATAACTCTTCTAATAGTTCGTGCTTTGAGCCTTTCCTGGGACAGCAGTATTAGATTCCGATGCACCATTGCAGGTTTACTGTATCCCTTGGACCTTCAAATCAACGATGAAACACAGATATTGCATCGATATTGAATACAAAAGGCAAATGTCGACTTATTTACAAGAGGAGTAACTCTTTCAATAGTACGTGCTTTTGAGCCTTTCCTGGGACAGCAGTATTAGATTCCGATGCACCATTGCAGGTTTACTGTATCCCTTGGACCTTCAAATCAACGATGAAACACAGAAATTGCATCGATATTGAATACAAGAGGCAAAATGTCGACTTATTTACAAGAGGAGTAACTCTTCTAATAGTTCGTGCTTTGAGCCTTTCAAGGGACAGCAGTATTAGATTCCGATGCACCATTGCAGGTTTACTGTATCCCTTGGACCTTCAAATCAACGATGAAATTCAGAAATTGCATCGATATTGAATACAAAAGGCAAATGTCGACTTATTTACAAGAGGAGTAACTCTTCTAATAGTTCGTGCTTTGAGGCTTTCCTGGGACAGCAGTATTTGACTCCAATGCACCATTGCAGGTTTATTGTCTCCCTTGGACCTTCTAATAAACGATGAAACACAGAAATTGCATCGATATTGAATACAAAAGGCAAATTGTCGACTTATTTACAAGAGGAGTAACTCTTCTAATAGTTCGTGTATGAGTCTTTTCTGGGACAGCAGTATTAGATTCCGATGCTCCATTGCAGGTTTACTGTATCCCTTGGACCTTCAAATCAACGATGAAACACAGAAATTGCATCGATATTGAATACAAGAGGCAAAATGTCGACTTATTTACAAGAGGAGTAACTCTTCTAATAGTTCGTGCTTTGAGCCTTTGCTGGGACAGCAGTATTAGATTCCGATGCACCATTTCTGGTTTACTGTATCCCTTGGACCTTCAAATCAACGATGAAACACAGAAATTGCATCGATATTGAATACAAGAGGCAAAATGTCGACTTATTTACAAGAGGAGTAACTCTTCTAATAGTTCGTGCTTTTAGCCTTTCCTGGGACAGCAGTATTAGATTCCGATGCAGCATTGCAGGTTTACTGTATCCCTCGGACCTTCAAATCAACGCTGAAACACAGAGATTGCATCGATACTGAATACAAATGGCAAAATGTCGACTTATTTATAAGAGGAGTATCTCTTCTAATAGTTCGTGCTTTGAGCCTTTCCTGGGACAGCATTATTAGATTCCGAAGCACCATTGCAGGTTTACTGCATCCCTTGGACCTTCAAATCAACGAAGAAACATAGAAATTGGATCGATATTGAATACAACAGGCAAAATATTGACTTATTTACAAGAGGGGAAACTCTTCTAATAGTTCGTGCATTGAGCCTTTCCTGGGACAGCAGTATTAGATTCCGATGCACCATTGCAGGTTTACTGTATCCCTTGGACCTTCAAATCAACAATGAAACACAGAAATTGCATCGATATTGAATTCAAAAGGCAAAATGTCGACTTATTTACAAGAGGTGTAACTCTTCTAATAGTTCGTGATTTGAGCCTTTCCTGGGACAGCAGTATTAGATTCCGATGCACTATTGCTGGTTTACTGTATCCCTTGGACCTTCAAATCAACGATGAAACACAGACATTGCATCGATATTGAATACAAAAGGCAAAATGTCGACTTATTTACAAGAGGAGTAACTCTTCTAATAGTTCGTTCTTTGAGCCTTTCCTGGGACAGCAGTATTATATTCCGATGCACCATTGCAGGTTTACTGTATCCCTTGGACCTCCAAATCAACGATGAAACACAGAAATTGCATCGATATTGAATACAAAGGTAAAATGTCGGCTTATTTAAAAGAGGAGAAACTCTTCTAATAGTTCGTGCTTTGAGCCTTTCCTGGGACAGCAGTATTACATTCCGATGCACCATTGCAGGTTTACTGTATCCCTTACACCTTCAAATCAACGATAAAACACAGAAATTGCATTGATATTGAATACAAAATGTAAAATGTCGGCATATCTACAAGGGGAATAACTCTTCTAATAGTTCGTGCTTTGAGCCTTTCCTGGGACAGCAGTATTAGATTCCGATGCACCATTGCAGGTTTACTGTATCCCTTGGACCTTCAAATCAACGATGAAACACAGATATTGCATCGATATTGAATACAAAAGGCAAATGTCGACTTATTTACAAGAGGAGTAACTCTTTCAATAGTTAGTGCTTTTGAGCCTTTCCTGGGACAGCAGTATTAGACTCCGATGCACCATTGCAGGTTTACTGTATCCCTTGGACCTTCAAATCAACGATGAAGCACAGAAATTGCATCGATATTGAATAGAAGAGGCAATATGTCGACTTATTTACAAGAGGAGTAACTCTTCTAATAGTTCGTGCTTTGAGCCTTCCAAGGGACAGCAGTATTAGATTCCGATGCTCCATTGCAGGTTTACTGTATCCCTTGGACCTTCAAATCAACGATGAAATTCAGAAATTGTATCGATATTGAATACAAAAGGCAAATGTCGACTTATTTACTAGAGGAGTAACTCTTCTAATAGTTCGTGCTTTGAGCCTTTCCTGGGACAGCAGTATTATATTCCGATGCACCATTGCAGGTTTACTGTCTCCCTTGGACCTTCTAATAAACGATGGAACACAGAAATTGCATCGATATTGAATACAAAAGGCAAATTGTCGACTTATTTACAAGAGGAGTAACTCTTCTAATAGTTCGTGTATGAGTCTTTTCTGGGACAGCAGTATTAGATTCCGATGCACCATTGCAGGTTTACTGTGTCCCTTGGACCTTCAAATCAACGATGAAACACAGAAATTGCATCGATATTGAATACAAGAGGCAAAATGTCGACTTATTTACAAGAGGAGTAACTCTTCTAATAGTTCGTGCTTTGAGCCTTTGCTGGGACAGCAGTATTAGATTCCGATGTACCATTTCTGGTTTACTGTATCCCTTGGACCTTCAAATCAACGATGAAACACTGAAATTGCATCGATATTGAATACAAAATGCAAAATGTCGATTTACTTACAAGAGGAGTAACTCTGCTAATAGTTCGTGCATTAAGCCTTTCCTGGGTCAGCAGTATTAGATTCCGATGCAACAATGCAGGTTTACTGTATGCCTTGGACCTTCAAATCAACGATGCAACACAGAAATTGGATCGATATTGAATACAAAAGGCAAAATGTCAGCTTATCTACAGGAGGAGTAACTCTTCTAATAGTTCGTGCCTTGAGCCTTTCCAGGGACCGCAGTATTACATTCCGATGCACCATTGCAGGTTTACTGTATCCCTTGGACCTTCAAATCAACGACGAAACACAGAAATTGCATCGATAATAAATACAAAAGGCAAAATGTCGACTTATTTAGAAGAGGAGAAACGCTTCTAATAGTTCGTGCTTTGAGCCTTTCCTGGGACAGCAATATTAGATTCCGATGCACCATTGCAGGTTTGCTGTATCCCTTGGACCTTCAAATCAACGATGAAACATAGAAATTGCATCGATATTGAATACAAAAGGCAAAATATCGACTTATTTACAAGAGGGGAAACTCTTCTAATAGTTCGTGCTTTGAGCCTTTCCTGGGACAGCAGTATTAGATTCCGATGCACCATTGCAGGTTTACTGTATCCCTTAGACCTTCACATCAACGATGAAACACAGACATTGCATCGATATTGAATACAAAAGGCAAAATGTCGACTTATTTACAAGAGGAGTAACTCTTCTAATAGTTCGTGCTTTGAGCCTTTCCTGGGACAGCAGTATTATATTCCGATGCACCATTGCAGGTTTACTGTATCCCTTGGACCTCCAAATCAACGATGAAACACAGAAATTGCATCGATATTGAATATAAAAGGCAAAATGTCGGCTAATTTAAAAGAGGAGAAACTCTTCTAATAGTTCGTGCTTTGAGCCTTTCCTGGGACAGCAGTATTACATTCCGATGCACCATTGCAGGTTTACTGTATCCCTTACACCTTCAAATCAACCATAAAACACGGAAATTGCATCGATATTGAATACAAAATGTAAAATGTCGGCTTATCTGCAAGAGGAGTAACTCTTCTAATAGTTCGTGCTTTGAGCCTTTCCTGGGACAGCAGTATTACATTCCGATGCACCATTGCAGGTTTACTGTATCCCTTGGACCTTCAAATCAACGATGAAACAGAGAAATTGCATCGATATTGAATACAAAAGGCAAAATGTCGACTTATTTACAAGAGGAGTAACTCTTCTAATAGTTCGTGTATGAGTCTTTTCTGGGACAGCAGTATTAGATTCCGATGCACCATTGCAGGTTTACTGTATCCCTTGGACCTTCAAATCAACGATGAAACACAGAAATTGCATCGATATTGAATACAAGAGGCAAAATGTCGACTTATTTACAAGAGGAGTAACTCTTCTAATAGTTCGTGCTTTGAGCCTTTCAAGGGACAGCAGTATTAGATTCCGATGCACCATTGCAGGTTTACTGTATCCCTTGGACCTCCAAATCAACGATGAAACACAGAAATTGGATCGATATTGAATAAAAAAGGCAAAATGTCAGCTTATCTACAGGAGGAGTAACTCTTCTAATAGTTCGTGCCTTGAGCCTTTCCTGGGACCGCAGTATTACATTCCGATGCACCATTGCAGGTTTACTGTATCCCTTGGACCTTCAAATCAACGATGAAACACAGACATTGCATCGATATTGAATACAAAAGGCAAAATGTCGACTTATTTACAAGAGGAGTAACTCTTCTAATAGTTCGTGCTTTGAGCCTTTCCTGGGACAGCAGTATTATATTCCGATGCACCATTGCAGGTTTACTGTATCCCTTGGACCTCCAAATCAACGATGAAACACAGAAATTGCATCGATATTGAATACTAAAGGCAAAATGTCGGCTAATTTAAAAGAGGAGAAACTCTTCTAATAGTTCGTGCTTTGAGCCTTTCCTGGGACAGCAGTATTACATTCCGATGCACCATTGCAGGTTTACTGTATCCCTTACACCTTCAAATCAACGATAAAACACGGAAATTGCATCGATATTGAATACAAAATGTAAAATGTCGGCTTATCTACAAGAGAAGTAACTCTTCTAATAGTTCGTGCTTTGAGCCTTTCCTGGGACAGCAGTATTACATTCCGATGCACCATTGCAGGTTTACTGTATCCCTTGCACCTTCAAATCAACGATGAAACAGAGAAATTGCATCGATATTGAATACAAAAGGCAAAATGTCGACGTATTTACAAGAGGAGTAACTCTTCTAATAGTTCGTGAATGAGTCTTTTCTGGGACAGCAGTATTAGATTCCGATGCACCATTGCAGGTTTACTGTATCCCTTGGACCTTCAAATCAACGATGAAACACAGAAATTGCATCGATATTGAATACAAGAGGCAAAATGTCGACTTATTTACAAGAGGAGTAACTCTTCTTATAGTTCGTGCTTTGAGCCTTTCAAGGGACAGCAGTATTAGATTCCGATGCTCCATTGCAGGTTTACTGTATCCCTCGGACCTCCAAAACAACGATGAAACACAGAAATTGGATCGATATTGAATACAAAAGGCAAAATGTCAGCTTATCTACAGGAGGAGTAACTCTTCTAATAGTTCGTGCCTTGAGCCTTTCCTGGGACCGCAGTATTACATTCCGATGCACCATTGCAGGTTTACTGTATCCCTTGGACCTTCAAATCAACGATGAAACACAGAAATTGCATCGATAATAAATACAAAAGGCAAAATGTCGACTTATTTACAAGAGGAGTAACGCTTCTAATAGTTCATGCTTTGAGCCTTTCCTGGGACAGCAATATTAGATTCCGATGCACCATTGCAGGTTTGCTATATCCCTTGGACCTTCAAATCAACGATGAAACACAGACATTGCATCGATATTGAATACAAGAGGCAATATTTCGACTTATTTACAAGAGGAGTAACTCTTCTAATAGTTCGTGCTTTGAGCCTTTCCTGGGACAGCAGTATTATATTCCGATGCACCATTGCAGGTTTACTGTATCCCTTACACCTTCAAATCAACGATAAAACACAGAAATTGCATCGATATTGAATACAAAATGTAAAATGTCGGCTTATCTACAAGAGGAGTAACTCTTCTAATAGTTCGTGCTTTGAGCCTTTCCTGGGACAGCAGTATTAGACTCCGATGCACCATTGCAGGTTTACTGTCTCCCTTGGACCTTCTAATAAACGATGAAACACAGAAATTGCATCGATATTGAATACAAAAGGCAAAATGTCGACTTATTTACAAGAGGAGTAACTCTTCTAATAGTTCGTGTATGAGTCTTTTCTGGGACAGCAGTATTAGATTCCGATGCACCATTGCAGGTTTACTGTCTCCCTTGGACCTTCTAATAAACGATGAAACACAGAAATTGCATCGATATTGAATACAAAAGGCAAATTGTCGACTTATTTACAAGAGGAGTAACTCTTCTAATAGTTCGTGTATGAGTCTTTTCTGGGACAGCAGTATTAGATTCCGATGCTCCATTGCAGGTTTACTGTATCCCTTGGACCTTCAAATCAACGATGAAACACAGAAATTGCATCGATATTGAATACAAGAGACAAAATGTCGACTTATTTACAAGAGGAGTAACTCTTCTAATAGTTCGTGCTTTGAGCTTTTGCTGGGACAGCAGTATTAGATTCCGATGCACCATTTCTGGTTTACTGTATCCCTTGGACCTTCAAATCAACGATGAAACACAGAAATTGAATCGATATTGAATACAAGAGGCAAAATGTCGACTTAATTACAAGAGGAGTAACTCTTCTAATAGTTCGTGCTTTTAGCCTTTCCTGGGACAGCAGTATTAGATTCCGAAGCAGCATTGCAGGTTTACTGTATCCCTCGGACCTTCAAATCAACGATGAAACACAGAGATTGCATCGATACTGAATACAAATGGCAAAATGTCGACTTATTTATAAGAGGAGTAACTCTTCTAATAGTTCGTGCTTTGAGCCTTTCCTGGGACAGCAGTATAAGATTCCGAAGCACCATTGCAGGTTTACTGTATCCCTTGGACCTTCAAATCAACGATGAAACATAGAAATTGCATCGATATTGAATACAAAAGGCAAAATATTGACTTATTTACAAGAGGGGAAACTCTTCTAATAGTTCGTGTTTTGAGCCTTTCCTGGGACAGCAGTATTATATTCCGATGCACCATTGCAGGTTTACTGTGTCCCTTGGACCTCCAAATCAACGATGAAACACAGAAATTGGATCGATATTGAATACAAAAGGCAAAATGTCGGCTTATCTACAAGAGGAGTAACTCTTCTAATAGTTCGTGCTTTGAGCCTTTCCTGGGACCGCAGTATTACATTCCGATGCACCATTGCAGGTTTACTCTATCCCTTGGACCTTCAAATCAACGATGAAACAAAGAAATTGCATCGATATTAAATACAAAAGGCAAAATGTCGACTTATTTACAAGAGGAGTAACGCTTCTAATAGTTCGTGCTTTGAGCCTTTCCTGGGACAGCAATATTAGATTCCGATGCACCATTGCAGGTTTTCTGTATCCTTTGGACCTTCAAATCAACGATGAAACATAGAAATTGCAACGATATTGAATACAAAAGGCAAAATGTCGACTTATTTACAAGAGGAGTAACTCTTCTAATAGTTCGTGTATGAGTCTTTTCTGGGACAGCAGTATTAGATTCCGATGCACCATTGCAGGTTTACTGTATCCCTTGGACCTTCAAATCAACGATGAAACACAGAAATTGCATCGATATTGAATACAAGAGGCAAAATGTCGACTTATTTACAAGAGGAGTAACTCTTCTTATAGTTCGTGCTTTGAGCCTTTCAAGGGACAGCAGTATTAGATTCCGATGCACCATTGCAGGTTTACTGTATCCCTCGGACCTCCAAAACAACGATGAAACACAGAAATTGGATCGATATTGAATACAAAAGGCAAAATGTCAGCTTATCTACAGGAGGAGTAACTCTTCTAATAGTTCGTGCCTTGAGCCTTTCCTGGGACCGCAGTATTACATTCCGATGCACCATTGCAGGTTTACTGTATCCCTTGGACCTTCAAATCAACGATGAAACACAGAAATTGCATCGATAATAAATACAAAAGGCAAAATGTCGACTTATTTACAAGAGGAGTAACGCTTCTAATAGTTCATGCTTTGAGCCTTTCCTGGGACAGCAATATTAGATTCCGATGCACCATTGCAGGTTTGCTGTATCCCTTGGACCTTCAAATCAACGATGAAACACAGACATTGCATCGATATTGAATACAAGAGGCAATATTTCGACTTATTTACAAGAGGAGTAACTCTTCTAATAGTTCGTGCTTTGAGCCTTTCCTGGGACAGCAGTATTATATTCCGATGCACCATTGCAGGTTTACTGTATCCCTTACACCTTCAAATCAACGATAAAACACAGAAATTGCATCGATATTGAATACAAAATGTAAAATGTCGGCTTATCTACAAGAGGAGTAACTCTTCTAATAGTTCGTGCTTTGAGCCTTTCCTGGGACAGCAGTATTAGACTCCGAAGCACCATTGCAGGTTTACTGTCTCCCTTGGACCTTCTAATAAACGATGAAACACAGAAATTGCATCGATATTGAATACAAAAGGCAAAATGTCGACTTATTTACAAGAGGAGTAACTCTTCTAATAGTTCGTGTATGAGTCTTTTCTGGGACAGCAGTATTAGATTCCGATGCACCATTGCAGGTTTACTGTATCCCTTGGACCTTCAAATCAACGATGAAACACAGAAATTGCATCGATATTGAATACAAGAGGCAATATGTCGACTTATTTACAAGAGGAGTAACTCTTCTAATAGTTCGTGCTTTGAGCCTTTCAAGGGACAGCAGTATTAGATTCCGATGCACCATTGCAGGTTTACTGTATCCCTTGGACCTTCAAATCAAGGATGAAATTCAGAAATTGCATCGATATTGAATACAAAAGGCAAATGTCGACTTATTTACAAGAGGAGTAACTCTTCTAATAGTTCGTGCTTTGAGCCTTTCCTGGGACAGCAGTATTAGACTCCAATGCACCATTGCAGGTTTACTGTCTCCCTTGGACCTTCTAATAAACGATGAAACACAGAAATTGCATCGATATTGAATACAAAAGGCAAATTGTCGACTTATTTACAAGAGGAGTAACTCTTCTAATAGTTCGTGTATGAGTCCTTTCTGGGACAGCAGTATTAGATTCCGATGCTCCATTGCAGGTTTACTGTATCCCTTGGACCTTCAAATCAACGATGAAACACAGAAATTGCATCGATATTGAATACAAGAGACAAAATGTCGACTTATTTACAAGAGGAGTAACTCTTCTAATAGTTCGTGCTTTGAGCCTTTCCTGGGACAGCAGTATTAGATTCCGATGCACCATTGCAGGTTTACTGTATCCCTTGGACCTTCAAATCAACGATGAAACAAAGAAATTGCATCGATATTAAATACAAAAGGCAAAATGTCGACTTATTTACAAGAGGAGTAACGCTTCTAATAGTTCGTGCTTTGAGCCTTTCCTGGGACAGCAATATTAGATTCCGATGCACCATTGCAGGTTTTCTGTATCCCTTGGACCTTCAAATCAACGATGAAACATAGAAATTGCAACGATATTGAATACAAAAGGCAAAATATCGACTTATTTACAAGAGGGGAAACTCTTCTAATAGTTCGTGCTTTGAGCCTTTCCTGGGACAGCAGTATTAGATTCCGATGCACCATTGCAGGTTTACTGTATCCCTTGGACCTTCAAATCAACAATGAAACACAGAAATTGCATCGATATTGAATACAAAAGGCAAAATGTCGACTTATTTACAAGAGGAGTAACTCTTCTAATAGTTCGTGCTTTGAGCCTTTCCTGGGACAGCAGTATTAGATTCCGATGCACTATTGCAGGTTTACTGTATCCCTTGGACCTTCAAATCAACGATGAAACACAGACATTGCATCGATATTGAATACAAAAGGCAAAATGTCGACTTATTTACAAGAGGAGTAACTCTTCTAATAATTCGTGCTTTGAGCCTTTCCTGGGACAGCAGTATTAGATTCCGATGCACCATTGCAGATTTACTGTATCCCTTGGACCTCCAAATCAACGATGAAACACAGAAATTGCATCGATATTGAATACAAAAGGCAAAATTTCGGCTTATTTAAAAGAGGAGAAACTCTTCTAATAGTTCGTGCTTTGAGCCTTTCCTGGGACAGCAGTATTACATTCCGATGCACCATTGCAGGTTTACTGCATCCCTTACACCTTCAAATCAACGATAAAACACAGTAATTGCATCGATATTGAATACAAAATGTAAAATGTCGGCTTATCTACATGGGGAGTAACTCTTCTAATAGTTCGTGCTTTGAGCCTTTCCTGGGACAGCAGTATTAGATTCCGATGCACCATTGCAGGTTTACTGTATCCCTTGGACCTTCAAGTCAACGATGAAACACAGATATTGCATCGATATTGAATACAAAAGGCAAATGTCGACTTATTTACAAGAGGAGTAACTCTTCCAATAGTTCGTGCTTTGAGCCTTTCCTGGGACAGCAGTATTAGACTCCGATGCACCATTGCAGGTTTACTGTCTCCCTTGGACCTTCTAATAAACGATGAAACACAGAAATTGCATCGATATTGAATACAAAATTCAAAATGTCGACTTATTTACAAGAGGAGTAACTCTTCTAATAGTTCGTGTATGAGTCTTTTCTGGGACAGCAGTATTAGATTCCGATGCACCATTGCAGGTTTACTGTATCCCTTGGACCTTCAAATCAACGATGAAACACAGAAATTGCATCGATATTGAATACAAGAGGCAAAATGTCGACTTATTTACAAGAGGAGTAACTCTTCTAATAGTTCGTGCTTTGAGCGTTTAAAGGGACAGCAGTATTAGATTCCGATGCACCATTGCAGGTTTACTGTATCCCTTGGACCTTCAAATCAACGATGAAACACTGAAATTCATCGATATTGAATACAAAAGGCAAAATGTCATCTTATCTACAGGAGGAGTAACTCTTCTAATTGTTCGTGCCTTGAGCCTTTCCTGGGACCGCAGTATTACATTCCTATGCACCATTGCAGGTTTACTGTATCCCTTGGACCTTCAAATCAACGATGAAACACAGAAATTGCATCGATAATAAATACAAAAGGCAAAATGTCGACTTATTTACCAGAGGAGTAACGCTTCTAATAGTTCGTGCTTTGAGCCTTTCCTGGGACAGCAATATTAGATTCCGATGCACCATTGCAGGTTTGCTGTATCCCTTGGACCTTCAAATCAACGATGAAACATAGAAATTGCATCGATATTGAATACAAAAGGCAAAATGTCGACTTATTTACAAGAGGAGTAACTCTTCTAATAGTTCGTGCTTTGAGCCTTTCCTGGGACAGCAGTATTATATTCCGATGCACCATTGCAGGTTTACTGTATCCCTTGGACCTCCAAATGAACGATGAAACACAGAAATTGCATCGATATTGAATATAAAAGGCAAAATGTCGGCTAATTTAATAGAGGAGAAACTCTTCTAATAGTTCGTGCTTTGAGCCTTTCCTGGGACAGCAGTATTACATTCCGATGCACCATTGCAGGTTTACTGTATCCCTTACACCTTCAAATCAACGATAAAACACAGAAATTGCATCGATATTGAATACAAAATGTATAATGTCGGCTTATCTACAAGAGGAGTAACTCTTCTAATAGTTCGTGCTTTGAGCCTTTCCTGGGACAGCAGTATTACATTCCGATGCACCATTGCAGGTTTACTGTATCCCTTGGACCTTCAAATCAACGATGAAACACAGAAATTGCATCGATATTAAATACAAAAGGCAAAATGTCGACTTATTTACAAGAGGAGTAACGCTTCTAATAGTTCGTGCTTTGAGCCTTTCCTGGGACAGCAGTATTAGATTCCGATGCACCATTGCAGGTTTGCTGTATCCCTTGCACCTTCAAATCAACGTTGAAACACAGAAATTGAATCGATATTTAATACAAAAGGCAAAATGTCGACTTATTTACAAGAGGAGTAACTCTTCTAATAGTTCGTGCTTTGAGCCTTTCCTGGGACAGCAGTATTAGATTCCGATGCACTATTGCAGGTTTACTGTATCCCTTGGACCTTCAAATCAACGATGAAACACAGACATTGCATCGATATAGAATACAAAAGGCAAAATGTCGACTTATTTACAAGAGGAGTAACTCTTCTAATAATTCGTGCTTTGAGCCTTTCCTGGGACAGCAGTATTATATTCCGATGCACCATTGCAGATTTACTGTATCCCTTGGACCTCCAAATCAACGATGAAACACAGAAATTGCATCGATATTGAATACAAAAGGCAAAATGTCGGCTTATTTAAAAGAGGAGAAACTCTTCTAATAGTTCGTGCTTTGAGCCTTTCCTGGGACAGCAGTATTACATTCCGATGCACCATTGCAGGTTTACTGCATCCCTTACACCTTCAAATCAACGATAAAACACAGAAATTGCAATCGATATTGAATACAAAATGTAAAATGTCGGCTTATCTACATGGGGAGTAACTCTTCTAATAGTTCGTGCTTTGAGCCTTTCCTGGGACAGCAGTATTAGATTCCGATGCACCATTGCAGGTTTACTGTATCCCTTGGACCTTCAAATCAACGATGAAACACAGATATTGCATCGATATTGAATACAAAAGGCAAATGTCGAGTTATTTACAAGAGGAGTAACTCTTTCAATAGTTCGTGCTTTGAGCCTTTCCTGGGACAGCAGTATTAGACTCCGATGCACCATTGCAGGTTTACTGTCTCCCTTGGACCTTCTAATAAACGATGAAACACAGAAATTGCATCGATATTGAAAGCAAAATTCAAAATGTCGACTTATTTACAAGAGGAGTAACTCTTCTAATAGTTCGTGTATGAGTCTTTTCTGGGACAGCAGTATTAGATTCCGATGCACCATTGCAGGTTTACTGTATCCCTTGGACCTTCAAATCAACGATGAAACACTGAAATTCATCGATATTGAATACAAAATGCAAAATGTCGACTTATTTACAAGAGGAGTAACTCTTCTAATAGTTCGTGCTTTAAGCCTTTCCTGGGTCAGCAGTATTAGATTCCGATGCAACATTGCAGGTTTACAGTATCCCTTGGACCTTCAAATCAACGATGAAACACAGAAATTGCATCGATATTGAATACAAAAGGCAATATGTCGACTCATTTACTAGAGGAGTAACTCTTCTAATAGTTCGTGCTTTTAGCCTTTCCTGGGACAGCAGTATTAGATTCCGATGCAGCATTGCAGGTTTACTGTATCCCTTGGACCTCCAAATCAACGATGAAACACAGAAATTGGATCGATATTGAATACAAAAGGCAAAATGTCATCTTATCTACAGGAGGAGTAACTCTTCTAATAGTTCGTGCCTTGAGCCTTTCCTGGGACCGCAGTATTACATTCCGATGCGCCATTGCAGGTTTACTGTATCCCTTGGACCTTCAAATCAACGATGAAACACAGAAATTGCATCGATAATAAATACAAAAGGCAAAATGTCGACTTATTTATAAGAGGAGTAACTCTTCTAATAGTTCGTGCTTTGAGCCTTTCCTGGGTCAGCAGTATTAGATTCCGATGCAACATTGCAAGTTTACTGTATCCCTCGGACCTTCAAATCAACGATGAAACACAGGGATTGCATCGATACTGAATACAAATGGCAAAATGTCGACTTATTTATAAGAGGAGTAACTCTTCTAATAGTTCGTGCTTTGAGCCTTTCCTGGGACAGCAGTATTAGATTCCGAAGCACCATTGCGGGTTTAATGTATCCCTTGGACCTTCAAATCAACGATGAAACATAGAAATTGCATCGATATTGAATACAAAAGGCAAAATATCGACTTATTTACAAGAGGGGAAACTCTTCTAATAGTTCGTGCTTTGAGCCTTTCCTGGGACAGCAGTATTAGATTCCGATGCACCATTGCAGGTTTACTGTATCCCTTGGACCTCCAAATCAACGATGAAACACAGAAATTGCATCGATATTAAATACAAAAGGCAAAATGTCGACTTATTTACAAGAGGAGTAACGCTTCTAATAGTTCGTGCTTTGAGCCTTTCCTGGGACAGCAATATTAGATTCCGATGCACCATTGCAGGTTTTCTGTATCCCTTGGACCTTCAAATCAACGATGAAACATAGAAATTGCAACGATATTGAATACAAAAGGCAAAATATCGACTTATTTACAAGAGGGGAAACTCTTCTAATAGTTCGTGCTTTGAGCCTTTCCTGGGACAGCAGTATTAGATTCCGATGCACCATTGCAGGTTTACTGTATCCCTTGGACCTTCAAATCAACAATGAAACACAGAAATTGCATCGATATTGAATACAAAAGGCAAAATGTCGACTTATTTACAAGAGGAGTAACTCTTCTAATAGTTCGTGCTTTGAGCCTTTCCTGGGACAGCAGTATTAGATTCCGATGCACTATTGCAGGTTTACTGTATCCCTTGGACCTTCAAATCAACGATGAAACACAGACATTGCATCGATATTGAATACAAAAGGCAAAATGTCGACTTATTTACAAGAGGAGTAACTCTTCTAATAATTCGTGCTTTGAGCCTTTCCTGGGACAGCAGTATTATATTCCGATGCACCATTGCAGATTTACTGTATCCCTTGGACCTCCAAATCAACGATGAAACACAGAAATTGCATCGATATTGAATACAAAAGGCAAAATGTCGGCTTATTTAAAAGAGGAGAAACTCTTCTAATAGTTCGTGCTTTGAGCCTTTCCTGGGACAGCAGTATTACATTCCGATGCACCATTGCAGGTTTACTGCATCCCTTACACCTTCAAATCAACGATAAAACACAGAAATTGCATCGATATTGAATACAAAATGTAAAATGTCGGCTTATCTACATGGGGAGTAACTCTTCTAATAGTTCGTGCTTTGAGCCTTTCCTGGGACAGCAGTATTAGATTCCGATGCACCATTGCAGGTTTACTGTATCCCTTGGACCTTCAAATCAACGATGAAACACAGAAATTGCATCGATATTGAATACAAAAGGCAAATGTCGACTTATTTACAAGAGGAGTAACTCTTTCAATAGTTCGTGCTTTGAGCCTTTCCTGGGACAGCAGTATTAGACTCCGATGCACCATTGCAGGTTTACTGTCTCCCTTGGACCTTCTAATAAACGATGAAACACAGAAATTGCATCGATATTGAAAGCAAAATTCAAAATGTCGACTTATTTACAAGAGGAGTAACTCTTCTAATAGTTCGTGTATGAGTCTTTTCTGGGACAGCAGTATTAGATTCCGATGCACCATTGCAGGTTTACTGTATCCCTTGGACCTTCAAATCAACGATGAAACACAGAAATTGCATCGATATTGAATACAAGAGGCAAAATGTCGACTTATTTACAAGAGGAGTAACTCTTCTAATAGTTCGTGCTTTGAGCGTTTAAAGGGACAGCAGTATTAGATTCCGATGCACCATTGCAGGTTTACTGTATCCCTTGGACCTTCAAATCAACGATGAAACACTGAAATTCATCGATATTGAATACAAAATGCAAAATGTCGACTTATTTACAAGAGGAGTAACTCTTCTAATAGTTCGTGCTTTAAGCCTTTCCTGGGTCAGCAGTATTAGATTCCGATGCAACATTGCAAGTTTACTGTATCCCTCGGACCTTCAAATCAACGATGAAACACAGGGATTGCATCGATACTGAATACAAATGGCAAAATGTCGACTTATTTATAAGAGGAGTAACTCTTCTAATAGTTCGTGCTTTGAGCCTTTCCTGGGACAGCAGTATTAGATTCCGAAGCACCATTGCGGGTTTAATGTATCCCTTGGACCTTCAAATAAACGATGAAACATAGAAATTGCATCGATATTGAATACAAAAGGCAAAATATTGACTTTTTTACAAGAGGGGAAACTCTTCTAATAGTTCGTGTTTTGAGCCTTTCCTGGGACAGCAGTATTAGATTCCGATGCACCATTGCAGGTTTACTGTATCCCTTGGACCTCCAAATCAACGATGAAACACAGAAATTGGATCGATATTGAATACAAAAGGCAAAATGTCATCTTATCTACAGGAGGAGTAACTCTTCTAATTGTTCGTGCCTTGAGCCTTTCCTGGGACCGCAGTATTACATTCCTATGCACCATTGCAGGTTTACTGTATCCCTTGGACCTTCAAATCAACGATGAAACACAGAAATTGCATCGATAATAAATACAAAAGGCAAAATGTCGACTTATTTACCAGAGGAGTAACGCTTCTAATAGTTCGTGCTTTGAGCCTTTCCTGGGACAGCAATATTAGATTCCGATGCACCATTGCAGGTTTGCTGTATCCCTTGGACCTTCAAATCAACGATGAAACATAGAAATTGCATCGATATTGAATACAAAAGGCTAAATATCGACTTATTTACAAGAGGGGAAACTCTTCTAATAGTTCGTGTTTTGAGCCTTTCCTGGGACAGCAGTATTAGATTCCGATGCACCATTGCAGGTTTACTGTATCCCTTGGACCTCCAAATCAACGATGAAATACAGAAATTGGATCGATATTGAATACAAAAGGCAAAATGTCATCTTATCTACAGGAGGAGTAACTCTTCTAATTGTTCGTGCCTTGAGCCTTTCCTGGGACCGCAGTATTACATTCCTATGCACCATTGCAGGTTTACTGTATCCCTTGGACCTTCAAATCAACGATGAAACACAGAAATTGCATCGATAATAAATACAAAAGGCAAAATGTCGACTTATTTACCAGAGGAGTAACGCTTCTAATAGTTCGTGCTTTGAGCCTTTCCTGGGACAGCAATATTAGATTCCGATGCACCATTGCAGGTTTGCTGTATCCCTTGGACCTTCAAATCAACGATGAAACACAGAAATTGCATCGATATTGAATACAAAAGGCAAAATGTCGACTTATTTACAAGAGGAGTAACTCTTCTAATAGTTCGTGCTTTGAGCCTTTCCTGGGACAGCAGTATTATATTCCGATGCACCATTGCAGGTTTACTGTATCCCTTGGACCTCCAAATGAACGATGAAACACAGAAATTGCATCGATATTGAATATAAAAGGCAAAATGTCGGCTAATTTAATAGAGGAGAAACTCTTCTAATAGTTCGTGCTTTGAGCCTTTCCTGGGACGGCAGTATTACATTCCGATGCACCATTGCAGGTTTACTGTATCCCTTACACCTTCAAATCAACGATAAAACACAGAAATTGCATCGATATTGAATACAAAATGTAAAATGTCGGCTTATCTACAAGAGGAGTAACTCTTCTAATAGTTCGTGCTTTGAGCCTTTCCTGGGACAGCAGTATTAGATTCCGATGCACCATTGCAGGTTTACTGTATCCCTTGGACCTTCAAATCAACGATGAAACACAGAAATTGCATCGATATTAAATACAAAAGGCAAAATGTCGACTTATTTACAAGAGGAGTAACTCTTCTAATTGTTCGTGATTTGAGCCTTTCCTGGGATAGCACTATTAGATTCCGATGCACCATTGCAGGTTTACTGTATTCCTTGGACCTTCAAATCAACGATGAAACACAGAAATTGCATCGATATTGAATACAAAAGGCAATATGTCGACTCATTTACTAGAGGAGTAACTCTTCTAATAGTTCGTGCTTTTAGCCTTTCCTGCGACGGCAGTATTAGATTCCGATGCAGCATTGCAGGTTTACTGTATCCCTCGGACCTTCAAATCAACGATGAAACACAGAGATTGCATCGATACTGAAGACAAATGGCAAAATGTCGACTTATTTATAGGAGGAGTAACTCTTCTAATAGTTCGTGCTTTGAGCCTTTCCTGGGACAGCAGTATTAGATTCCGAAGCACCATTGCAGGTTTACTGTATCCTTTGGACCTTCAAATCAACAATGAAACATAGGAATTGCATCGATATTGAATACAAAATGCAAAATATCCACTTATTTACAAGAGGGGAAACTCTTCTAATAGTTCGTGTTTTGAGCCTTTCCTGGGACAGCAGTATTAGATTCCGATGCACTATTGCAGGTTAACTGTATCCCTTGGACCTTCAAATCAACGATGAAACAAAGAAATTGCATCGATATTGAATACAAAAGGCAAAATGTCGACTTATTTACAAGAGGAGTAACTCTTCTAATAGTTCGTGCTTTGAGCCTTTCCTGGGACAGCAGTATTAGATTCCGATGCACTATTGCAGGTTTACTGTTTCCCTTGGACCTTCAAACAACGATGAAACACTGAAATTGCATCGATATTGAATACAAAAAGCAAAATGTCGACTTATTTACAAGAGGAGTAACTCTTCTAATAGTTCGTGCTTTGAGCCTTTCCTGGGACAGCAGTATTAGATTCCGATGCACCATTGCAGGTTTACTGTATCCCTTGGACCTCCAAATCAACGATGAAACACAGAAATTGCATCGATAATAAATACAAAAGGCAAAATGTCGACTTATTTACAAGAGGAGTAACGCTTCTAATAGTTCGTGCTTTGAGCCTTTCCTGGGACAGCAATATTAGATTCCGATGCACCATTGCAGGTTTGCTGTATCCCTTGGACCTTCAAATCAACGATGAAACATAGAAATTGCATCGATATTGAATACAAAAGGCAAAATATCGACTTATTTACAAGAGGGGAAACTCTTCTAATAGTTCGTGCTTTGAGCCTTTCCTGGGACAGCAGTATTAGATTCCGATGCACCATTGCAGGTTTACTGTCTCCCTTGGACCTTCAAATCAACGATGAAACACAGAAATTGCATCGATATTAAATACAAAAGGCAAAATGTCGACTTATTTACAAGAGGAGTAACGCTTCTAATAGTTCGTGCTTTGAGCCTTTCCTGGGACAGCAATATTAGATTCCGATGCACCATTGCAGGTTTGCTGTATCCCTTGCACCTTCAAATCAACGTTGAAACACAGAAATTGAATCGATATTTAATACAAAAGGCAAAATGTCGACTTATTTACAAGAGGAGTAACTCTTCTAATTGTTCGTGATTTGAGCCTTTCCTGGGATAGCACTATTAGATTCCGATGCACCATTGCAGGTTTACTGTATTCCTTGGACCTTCAAATCAACGATGAAACACAGAAATTGCATCGATATTGAATACAAAAGGCAATATGTCGACTCATTTACTAGAGGAGTAACTCTTCTAATAGTTCGTGTTTTTAGCCTTTCCTGCGACGGCAGTATTAGATTCCGATGCAGCATTGCAGGTTTACTGTATCCCTCGGAACTTCAAATCGACGATGAAACACAGAGATTGCATCGATACTGAAGACAAATGGCAAAATGTCGACTTATTTACAGGAGGAGTAACTCTTCTAATAGTTCGTGCTTTGAGCCTTTCCTGGGACAGCAGTATTAGATTCCGAAGAACCATTGCAGGTTTACTGTATCCTTTGGACCTTCAAATCAACAATGAAACATAGGAATTGCATCGATATTGAATACAAAAGGCAAAATATCCACTTATTTACAAGAGGGGAAACTCTTCTAATAGTTCGTGTTTTGAGCCTTTCCTGGGACAGCAGTATTAGATTCCGATGCACTATTGCAGGTTAACTGTATCCCTTGGACCTTCAAATCAACGATGAAACAAAGAAATTGCATCGATATTGAATACAAAAGGCAAAATGTCGACTTATTTACAAGAGGAGTAACTCTTCTAATAGTTCGTGCTTTGAGCCTTTCCTGGGACAGCACTATTAGATTCCGATGCACTATTGCAGGTTTACTGTTTCCCTTGGACCTTCAAACAACGATGAAACACTGAAATTGCATCGATATTGAATACAAGAGGCAAAATTTCGACTTATTTACAAGAGGAGTAACTCTTCTAATAGTTCGTGCTTTGAGCCTTTCCTGGGACAGCAGTATTAGATTCCGATGCACCATTGCAGGTTTACTGTATCCCTTGGACCTCCAAATCAACGATGAAACACAGAAATTGCATCGATAATAAATACAAAAGGCAAAATGTCGACTTATTTACAAGAGGAGTAACGCTTCTAATAGTTCGTGCTTTGAGCCTTTCCTGGGACAGCAATATTAGATTCCGTTGCACCATTGCAGGTTTGCTGTATCCCTTGGACCTTCAAATCAACGATGAAACACAGAAATTGCATCGATATTGAATACAAAAGGGAAAATGTCGACTTATTTACAAGAGGAGTAACTCTTCTAATAGTTCGTGCTTTGAGCCTTTCCTGGGACAGCAGTATTATATTCCGATGCACCATTGCAGGTTTACTGTATCCCTTGGACCTCCAAATGAACGATGAAACACAGAAATTGCATCGATATTGAATATAAAAGGCAAAATGTCGGCTAATTTAATAGAGGAGAAACTCTTCTAATAGTTCGTGCTTTGAGCCTTTCCTGGGACGGCAGTATTACATTCCGATGCACCATTGCAGGTTTACTGTATCCCTTACACCTTCAAATCAACGATAAAACACAGAAATTGCATCGATATTGAATACAAAATGTAAAATGTCGGCTTATCTACAAGAGGAGTAACTCTTCTAATAGTTCGTGCTTTGAGCCTTTCCTGGGACAGCAGTATTAGATTCCGATGCACCATTGCAGGTTTACTGTATCCCTTGGACCTTCAAATCAACGATGAAACACAGAAATTGCATCGATATTAAATACAAAAGGCAAAATGTCGACTTATTTACAAGAGGAGTAACGCTTCTAATAGTTCGTGCTTTGAGCCTTTCCTGGGACAGCAATATTAGATTCCGATGCACCATTGCAGGTTTGCTGTATCCCTTGCACCTTCAAATCAACGTTGAAACACAGAAATTGAATCGATATTTAATACAAAAGGCAAAATGTCGACTTATTTACAAGAGGAGTAACTCTTCTAATTGTTCGTGATTTGAGCCTTTCCTGGGATAGCACTATTAGATTCCGATGCACCATTGCAAGTTTACTGTATTCCTTGGACCTTCAAATCAACGATGAAACACAGAAAGTGCATCGATATTGAATACAAAAGGCAATATGTCGACTCATTTACTAGAGGAGTAACTCTTCTAATAGTTCGTGCTTTTAGCCTTTCCTGCGACGGCAGTATTAGATTCCGATGCAGCATTGCAGGTTTACTGTATCCCTCGGACCTTCAAATCAACGATGAAACACAGAGATTGCATCGATACTGAAGACAAATGGCAAAATGTCGCCTTATTTATAGGAGGAGTAACTCTTCTAATAGTTCGTGCTTTGAGCCTTTCCTGGGACAGCAGTATTAGATTCCGAAGCACCATTGCAGGTTTACTGTATCCTTTGGACCTTCAAATCAACAATGAAACATAGGAATTGCATCGATATTGAATACAAAAGGCAAAATATCCACTTATTTACAAGAGGGGAAACTCTTCTAATAGTTCGTGTTTTGAGCCTTTCCTGGGACAGCAGTATTAGATTCCGATGCACTATTGCAGGTTAACTGTATCCCTTGGACCTTCAAATCAACGATGAAACAAAGAAATTGCATCGATATTGAATACAAAAGGCAAAATGTCGACTTATTTACAAGAGGAGTAACTCTTCTAATAGTTCGTGCTTTGAGCCTTTCCTGGGACAGCAGTATTAGATTCCGATGCACTATTGCAGGTTTACTGTTTCCCTTGGACCTTCAAACAACGATGAAACACTGAAATTGCATCGATATTGAATACAAAAGGCAAAATGTCGACTTATTTACAAGAGGAGTAACTCTTCTAATAGTTCGTGCTTTGAGCCTTTCCTGGGACAGCAGTATTAGATTCCGATGCACCATTGCAGGTTTACTGTATCCCTTGGACCTCCAAATCAACGATGAAACACAGAAATTGCATCGATAATAAATACAAAAGGCAAAATGTCGACTTATTTACAAGAGGAGTAACGCTTCTAATAGTTCGTGCTTTGAGCCTTTCCTGGGACAGCAATATTAGATTCCGATGCACCATTGCAGGTTTGCTGTATCCCTTGGACCTTCAAATCAACGATGAAACATAGAAATTGCATCGATATTGAATACAAAAGGCAAAATATCGACTTATTTACAGGAGGGGAAACTCTTCTAATAGTTCGTGCTTTGAGCCTTTCCTGGGACAGCAGTATTAGATTCCGATGCACCATTGCAGGTTTACTGTCTCCCTTGGACCTTCAAATCAACGATGAAACACAGAAATTGCATCGATATTAAATACAAAAGGCAAAATGTCGACTTATTTACAAGAGGAGTAACGCTTCTAATAGTTCGTGCTTTGAGCCTTTCCTGGGACAGCAATATTAGATTCCGATGCACCATTGCAGGTTTGCTGTATCCCTTGCACCTTCAAATCAACGTTGAAACACAGAAATTGAATCGATATTTAATACAAAAGGCAAAATGTCGACTTATTTACAAGAGGAGTAACTCTTCTAATTGTTCGTGATTTGAGCCTTTCCTGGGATAGCACTATTAGATTCCGATGCACCATTGCAGGTTTACTGTATTCCTTGGACCTTCAAATCAACGATGAAACACAGAAATTGCATCGATATTGAATACAAAAGGCAATATGTCGACTCATTTACTAGAGGAGTAACTCTTCTAATAGTTCGTGTTTTTAGCCTTTCCTGCGACGGCAGTATTAGATTCCGATGCAGCATTGCAGGTTTACTGTATCCCTCGGACCTTCAAATCAACGATGAAACACAGAGATTGCATCGATACTGAAGACAAATGGCAAAATGTCGACTTATTTACAGGAGGAGTAACTCTTCTAATAGTTCGTGCTTTGAGCCTTTCCTGGGACAGCAGTATTAGATTCCGAAGAACCATTGCAGGTTTACAGTATCCTTTGGACCTTCAAATCAACAATGAAACATAGGAATTGCATCGATATTGAATACAAAAGGCAAAATATCCACTTATTTACAAGAGGGGAAACTCTTCTAATAGTTCGTGTTTTGAGCCTTTCCTGGGACAGCAGTATTAGATTCCGATGCACTATTGCAGGTTAACTGTATCCCTTGGACCTTCAAATCAACGATGAAACAAAGAAATTGCATCGATATTGAATACAAAAGGCAAAATGTCGACTTATTTACAAGAGGAGTAACTCTTCTAATAGTTCGTGCTTTGAGCCTTTCCTGGGACAGCACTATTAGATTCCGATGCACTATTGCAGGTTTACTGTTTCCCTTGGACCTTCAAACAACGATGAAACTCTGAAATTGCATCGATATTGAATACAAGAGGCAAAATTTCGACTTATTTACAAGAGGAGTAACTCTTCTAATAGTTCGTGTTTGAGCCTTTCCTGGGACAGCAGTATTAGATTCCGATGCACCATTGCAGGTTTACTGTATCCCTTGGACCTCCAAATCAACGATGAAACACAGAAATTGCATCGATAATAAATACAAAAGGCAAAATGTCGACTTATTTACAAGGGGAGTAACGCTTCTAATAGTTCGTGCTTTGAGCCTTTCCTGGGACAGCAATATTAGATTCCGATGCACCATTGCAGGTTTGCTGTATCCCTTGGACCTTCAAATCAACGATGAAACATAGAAATTGCATCGATATTGAATACAAAAGGCAAAATATCGACTTATTTACAAGAGGGGAAACTCTTCTAATAGTTCGTGCTTTGAGCCTTTCCTGGGACAGCAGTATTAGATTCCGATGCACCATTGCAGGTTTACTGTATCCCTTGGACCTTCAGATCAACAATGAAACACAGAAATTGCATCGATATTGAATACAAAAGGCAAAATGTTGACTTATTTATAAGAGGAGTAACTCTTCTAATAGTTCGTGATTTGAGCCTTTCCTGGGGCAGCAGTATTAGATTCCGATGCACTATTGCAGGTTTACTGTATCCCTTGGACCTTCAAATCAACGATGAAACACAGACATTGCATCGATATTGAATACAAAAGGCAAAATGTCGACTTATTTACAAGAGGAGGAACTCTTCTAATAGTTCGTGCTTTGAGCCTTTCCTGGGACAGCAGTATTATATTCCGATGCACCATTGCAGGTTTACTGTATCCCTTGGACCTCCAAATGAACGATGAAACACAGAAATTGCATCGATATTGAATATAAAAGGCAAAATGTCGGCTAATTTAAAAGAGGAGAAACTCTTCTAATAGTTCGTGCTTTGAGCCTTTCCTGGGACAGCAGTATTACATTCCGATGCACCATTGCAGGTTTACTGTATCCCTTACACCTTCAAATCAACGATAAAACACAGAAATTGCATCGATATTGAATACAAAATGTAAAATGTCGGCTTATCTACAAGAGGAGTAACTCTTCTAATAGTTCGTGCTTTGAGCCTTTCCTGGGACAGCAGTATTACATTCCGATGCACCATTGCAGGTTTACTGTATCCCTTGGACCTTCAAATCAACGATGAAACACAGAAATTGCATCGATAATAAATACAAAAGGCAAAATGTCGACTTATTTACAAGAGGAGTAACGCTTCTAATAGTTCGTGCTTTGAGCCTTTCCTGGGACAGCAATATTAGATTCCGATGCACCATTGCAGGTTTGCTGTATCCCTTGGACCTTCAAATCAACGATGAAACATTGAAATTGCATCGATATTGAATACAAAAGGCAAAATATCGACATATTTACAAGAGGGGAAACTCTTCTAATAGTTCGTGCTTTGAGCCTTTCCTGGGACAGCAGTATTAGATTCCGATGCACCATTGCAGGTTTACTGTATCCCTTGGACCTTCAAATCAACAATGAAACACAGAAATTGCATCGATATTGAATACAAAAGGCAAAATGTTGACTTATTTATAAGAGGAGTAACTCTTCTAATAATTCGTGCTTTGAGCCTTTCCTGGGACAGCAGTATTAGATTCCGATGCACTATTGCAGGTTTACTGTATCCCTTGGACCTTCAAATCAACTATGAAACACAGACATTGCATCGATATTGAATACAAAAGGCAAAATGTCGACTTATTTACAAGAGGAGTAACTCTTCTAATAGTTCGTGCTTTGAGCCTTTCCTGGGACAGCAGTATTATATTCCGATGCACCATTGCAGGTTTACTGTATCCCTTGGATCTCCAAATCAACGATGAAACACAGAAATTGCACCGATATTGAATATAAAAGGCAAAATGTCGGCTAATTTAAAAGAGGAGAAACTCTTCTAATAGTTCGTGCTTTGAGCCTTTCCTGGGACAGCAGTATTACATTCCGATGCACCATTGCAGGTTTACTGTATCCCTTACACCTTCAAATCAACGATAAAACACAGAAATTGCATCGATATTGAATACAAAATGTAAAATGTCGGCTTATCTACAAGAAGAGTAACTCTTCTAATAGTTCGTGCTTTGAGCCTTTCCTGGGACAGCAGTATTACATTCCGATGCACCATTGCAGGTTTACTGTATCCCTTGGACCTTCAAATCAACGATGAAACACAGAAATTGCATCGATAATAAATACAAAAGGCAAAATGTCGACTTATTTACAAGAGGAGTAACGCTTCTAATAGTTCGTGCTTTGAGCCTTTCCTGGGACAGCAATATTAGATTCCGATGCACCATTGCAGGTTTGCTGTATCCCTTGGATCTTCAAATTAACGATGAAACATAGAAATTGCATCGATATTGAATACAAAAGGCAAAATATCGACATATTTACAAGAGGGGAAACTCTTCTAATAGTTCGTGCTTTGAGCCTTTCCTGGGACAGCAGTATTAGATTCCGATGCACCATTGCAGGTTTACTGTATCCCTTGGACCTTCAAATCAACAATGAAACACAGAAATTGCATCGATATTGAATACAAAAGGCAAAATGTCGACTTATTTATAAGAGGAGTAACTCTTCTAATAATTCGTGCTTTGAGCCTTTCCTGGGACAGCAGTATTAGATTCCGATGCACTATTGCAGGTTTACTGTATCCCTTGGACCTTCAAATCAACGATGAAACACAGACATTGCATCGATATTAAATACAAAAGGCAAAATGTCGACTTATTTACAAGAGGAGTAACTCTTCTAATAGTTCGTGCTTTGAGCCTTTCCTGGGACAGCAGTATTATATTCCGATGCACCATTGCAGGTTTACTGTATCCCTTGGATCTCCAAATCAACGATGAAACACAGAAATTGCACCGATATTGAATATAAAAGGCAAAATGTCGGCTAATTTAAAAGAGGAGAAACTCTTCTAATAGTTCGTGCTTTCAGCCTTTCCTGGGACAGCAGTATTACATTCCGATGCACCATTGCAGGTTTACTGTATCCCTTACACCTTCAAATCAACGATAAAACACAGAAATTGCATCGATATTGAATACAAAAGGCAAAATGTCGACTTACTTACAAGACGAGTAACTCTTCTAATTGTTCGTGCTTTGAGCCGTTCCTTGGACAGCAGTATTAGTCTCCGATGCACCTTTGCAGGTTTACTGTATCCCTTGCACCATCAAAGCAACGATGAAACACAGAAATTGCATCGATATTGAATACAAAAGGCAAAATGTCGACTTATTTACAAGAGGAGTAACTCTTCTAATAGTTCGTGTTTGAGCCTTTCCAGGGACAGCAGTATTAGATTTCGATGCACCATTGCAGGTTTACTGTATCCCTTGGACCTTCAAATCAACGATGAAACACAGAAATTGCATCGATATAGAATACAAAATGCAAAATGTCGACTTATTTACAAGACAAGTAACTCTTCTAATAGTTCGTTCTTTTAGCCTTTCAAGGGACAGCAGTATTACATTCCGATGCACCATTGCAGGTTTACTGTATCCCTTACACCTTCAAATCAACGATAAAACACAGAAATTGCATCGATATTGAATACAAAATGTAAAATGTCGGCTTATCTACAAGAAGAGTAACTCTTCTAATAGTTCGTGCTTTGAGCCTTTCCTGGGACAGCAGTATTACATTCCGATGCACCATTGCAGGTTTACTGTATCCCTTGGACCTTCAAATCAACGATGAAACACAGAAATTGCATCGATAATAAATACAAAAGGCAAAATGTCGACTTATTTACAAGAGGAGTAACGCTTCTAATAGTTCGTGCTTTGAGCCTTTCCTGGGACAGCAATATTAGATTCCGATGCACCATTGCAGGTTTGCTGTATCCCTTGGACCTTCAAATCAACGATGAAACATAGAAATTGCATCGATATTGAATACAAAAGGCAAAATATCGACTTATTTACAAGAGGGGAAACTCTTCTAATAGTTCGTGCTTTGAGCCTTTCCTGGGACAGCAGTATTCGATTCCGATGCACCATTGCATGTTTACTGTATCCCTTGGACCTTCAAATTAACAATGAAACACAGAAATTGCATCGATATTGAATACAAAAGGCAAAATGTTGACTTATTTATAAGAGGAGTAACTCTTCTAATAATTCGTGCTTTGAGCCTTTCCTGGGACAGCAGTATTAGATTCCGATGCACTATTGCAGGTTTACTGTATCCCTTGGACCTTCAAATCAACGATGAAACACAGACATTGCATCGATATTGAATACAAACGGCAAAATGTCGACTTATTTACAAGAGGAGTAACTCTTCTAATAGTTCGTGCTTTGAGCCTTTCCTGGGACAGCAGTATTATATTCCGATGCACCATTGCAGGTTTACTGTATCCCTTGGATCTCCAAATCAACGATGAAACACAGAAATTGCACCGATATTGAATATAAAAGGCAAAATGTCGGCTAATTTAAAAGAGGAGAAACTCTTCTAATAGTTCGTGCTTTCAGCCTTTCCTGGGACAGCAGTATTACATTCCGATGCACCATTGCAGGTTTACTGTATCCCTTACACCTTCAAATCAACGATAAAACACAGAAATTGCATCGATATTGAATACAAAAGGCAAAATGTCGACTTACTTACAAGACGAGTAACTCTTCTAATTGTTCGTGCTTTGAGCCGTTCCTTGGACAGCTGTATTAGTCTCCGATGCACCTTTGCAGGTTTACTGTATCCCTTGCACCATCAAAGCAACGATGAAACACAGAAATTGCATCGATATTGAATACAAAAGGCAAAATGTCGACTTATTTACAAGAGGAGTAACTCTTCTAATAGTTCGTGTTTGAGCCTTTCCAGGGACAGCAGTATTAGATTTCGATGCACCATTGCAGGTTTACTGTATCCCTTGGACCTTCAAATCAACGATGAAACACAGAAATTGCATCGATATTGAATACAAAATGCAAAATGTCGACTTATTTACAAGACAAGTAACTCTTCTAATAGTTCGTTCTTTTAGCCTTTCAAGGGACAGCAGTATTAGATTCCGATGCACCATTTCAGGTTTACTGTATCCCTTGGACCTTCAAATCAACGATGAAACTCAGAAATTGCATCGATATTGGATTTAAAAGGCAAATGTCGGCTTATTTACAAGAGGAGTAACTCTTCTAATCGTTCGTGCTTTGAGCTCTCCTGGGACAGCAGTATTAGACTCCGATGCACCATTGCAGGTTTACTGTCTCCCTTGGACCTTCTAATAAACGATGAAACACAGAAATTGCATCGATATTGAATACAAAAGGCAAAATGTCGACTTATTTACAAGAGGAGTAACTCTTCTAATAGTTCGTGTTTGAGTCTTTTCTGGGACAGCAGTATTAGATTCCGATGCACCATTGCAGATTTACTGTATCCTTTGGACCTTCAAATCAACGATGAAACACAGACATTGCATCGATATTGAATACAAGAGGCAAAATTTCGACTTATTTACAAGAGGAGTAACTCTTCTAATAGTTCGTGCTTTGAGCCTTTGCTGGGTCAGCAGTATTAGATTCCGATACACCATTGCAGATTTACTATATCCCTAGGACCTTAACATCAACGATGAAACACTGAAATTGCATCGATATTGAATACAAAATGCAAAATGTCGATTTATTTACAAGAGGAGTAACTCTTCCAATAGGTCGTGTTTTAAGCCTTTCCTGGGTCAGCAGTATTAGATTCCGATGCACCATTGCAGGTTTACTGTATCCCTTGGACCTTCAAATCAACGATGAAACACAGAAGTTGCATCGATATTAAATACAAAAGGCGAAATGTCGACTTATTTACAAGAGGAGTAACTCTTCTAATAGTTCGTGTTTAAGCCTTTCCTGGGACAGCAATATTAGATTCCGATGCACCATTGCAGGTTTACTGTATTCCTTGGACCTTCAAATCAACGATGAAACACAGAAATTGCATCGATATTGAATACAAAAGTCAATATGTCGACTCATTTATAGAGGAGTAACTCTTCTAATAGTTCGTGCTTTTAGCCTTTCCTGGGACAGCAGTATTAGATTCCAATGCAGCGTTGCAGGTTTACTGTATCCCTCGGACCATCAAATCAACGATGAAACACAGAGATTGCATCGATACTGAATACAAATGGCAAAATGTCGACTTATTTATAAGAGGAGTAACTCTTCTAATAGTTCTTGATTTGAGCCTTTCCTGGGACAGCAGTATTAGATTCCGAAGCACCATTGCAGGTTTACTGTATCCCTTGGACCTTCAAATCAACGATGAAACATAGAAATTGCATCGATATTGAATACAAAAGGCAAAATATCGACTTATTTACAAGAGGGGAAACTCTTCTAATAGTTCGTGCTTTGAGCCTTTTTTGGGACAGCAGTATTAGATTCCGATGCACCATTGCACGTTTACTGTATCCCTTGGACCTTCAAATCAACGATGAAACACAGAAATTGCATCGATATTGAATACAAAAGGCAAAATGTCGACTTATTTACAAGAGGAGTAACTCTTCTAATAGTTCGTGCTTTGAGCCTTTCCTGGAACAGCAGTATTAGTATCCGATGCACCATTGCGGGTTTACTGTATTCCTTGGACCTTCAAATCATCGATGAAACACAGAAATTGCATCGATATTGAATTCAAAAGGCAAAATGTCGGCTTATTTACAAGAGGAGTAACTCTTCTAAAAGTTCGTGCTTTGAGCCTTTCCTGGGACAGCAGTATTAGATTGCGATGAACCATTGCAGGTTCACTGTATCCCTTGGACCTTCAAATCAACGATGAAACACAGATATTGCGTAGATAATGAATACAAAATGCAAAATGTCGACTTATTTACAAGAGGAGAAACTCTTCTAATAGTTCATGATGTGAGCCTTTAATGGGACAGCAGTATTAGATTCCGATGCACCATTGCAGGTTTACTGTATCCCTTGGCCCTTCAAATCAACGATGAAACACAGAAATTGCATCGATATTGAATACAAAAGGCAAAATGTCGACTTATTTACAAGAGGAGTAACTCTTCTAACAGTTCGTGCTTTGAGCCTTTCCTGGGACAGCAGTATTAGATTCCGATGCACATTGCAGGTTTTCTGTATCCCTTGGACCTTCAAATCAACGATGAAATACAGAAATTGCGTCGATATTGAATACAAAAGGCAAAATGTCGACTTATTTACAAGAGGAGTAAATCTTCTAATAGATCGTGTTTGACCCTTTCCAGGGACAGCAGTATTAGATTTCGATGCACCATTGCAGGTTTACTGTATCCCTTGGACCTTCAAATCAACGATGAAACACAGAAATTGCATCGATATTGAATACAAAATGCAAAATGTCGACTTATTTACAAGACGAGTAACTCTGCTAATAGTTCGTTCTTTTAGCCTTTCCTGGGACAGCAGTATTACATTCCGATGCACCATTGCAGGTTTACTGTATCCCTTGGACCTTCAAATCAACGATGAAACACAGAAATTGCATCGATATTAAATACAAAAGGCAAAATGTCGACTTACTTACAAGAGGAGTAACGCTTCTAATAGCTGGTGCTTTGAGCCTTTCCTGGGACAGCAGTATTAGATTCCGATGCACTATTGCAGGTTTACTGTATCCCTTGGACCTTCAAATCAACGATGAAACACAGACATTGCATCGATATTGAATACAAAAGGCAAAATGTCGACTTATTTACAAGAGGAGTAACTCTTCTAATAGTTCGTGCTTTGAGCCTTTCCTGGGACAGCAGTATTATATTCCGATGCACCATTGCAGGTTTACTGTATCCCTTGGACCTCCAAATCAACGATGAAACACAGAAATTGCATCGATATTGAATACAAAATGTAAAATGTCGGCTTATCTACAAGAGGAGTAACTCTTCTAATAGTTCGTGCTTTGAGCCTTTCCTGGGACAGCAGTATTACATTCCGATGCACCATTGCAGGTTTACTGTATCCCTTGGACCTTCAAATCAACGATGAAACACAGAAATTGCATCGATATTAAATACAAAAGGCAAAATGTCGACTTACTTACAAGAGGAGTAACGCTTCTAATAGCTGGTGCATGAGCCTTTCCTGGGACAGCAATATTAGATTCCGATGCACCATTGCAGGTTTGCTGTATCCCTTGCACCTTCAAATCAACGTTGAAACACAGAAATTGAATCGATATTTAATACAAAAGGCAAAATGTCGACTTATTTACAAGAGGAGTAACTCTTCTAATTGTTCGTGATTTGAGCCTTTCCTGGGATAGCACTATTAGATTCCGTTGCACCATTGCAGGTATACTGTATTCCTTGGACCTTCAAATCAACGATGAAACACAGATATTGCATCGATATTGAATACAAAAGGCAATATGTCGACTCATTTTCTAGAGGAGTAACTCTTCTAATAGTTCGTGCTTTTAGCCTTTGCTGCGTCGGCAGTATTAGATTCCGATGCAGCATTGCAGGTTTACTGTATCCCTCGGACCTTCAAATCAACGATGAAACACAGAGATTGCATCGATACTGAAGACAAATGGCAAAATATCGACTTATTCATAGGAGGAGTAACTCTTCTAATAGTTCGTGCTTTGAGCCTTTCCTGGGACAGCAGTATTAGATTCCGAAGCACCACTGCAGGTTTACTGTATCCTTTGGACCTTCAAATCTACAATGAAAGATAAAAATTGCATCGATATTGAATACAAAAGGCAAAATATCCACTTATTTACAAGAGGGGAAACTCTTCTAATAGTTCGTGCTTTGAGCCTTTCCTGGGACAGCAGTATTAGATTCCGATGCACTATTGCAGGTAACTGTATCCCTTGGACCTTCAAATCAACGATGAAACAAAGAAATTGCATCGAAATTGAATACAAAAGGCAAAATGTCGACTTATTTACAAGAGGAGTAACTCTTCTAATAGTTCGTGCTTTGAGCCTTTCCTGGGACAGCAGTATTAGATTCCGATGCACTATTGCAGGTTTACTGTTTCCCTTGGACCTTCAAATCAACAATGAAACACTGAAATTGCATCGATATTGAATACAAAAGGCAAAATGTCGACTTCTTTACAAGAGGAGTAACTCTTCTAATAGTTCGTGCTTTGAGCCTTTCCTGGGACAGCAGTATTAGATTCCGATGCACCATTGCAGGTTTACTGTATCCCTTGGACCTCCAAATCAACGATGAAACACAGAAATTGCATCGACAATAAATACAAAAGGCAAAATGTCGACTTATTTACAAGAGGAGTAACGCTTCTAATAGTTCGTGCTTTGAGCCTTTCCTGGGACAGCAATATTAGATTCCGATGCACCATTGCAGGTTTGCTGTATCCCTTGGACCTTCAAATCAACGATGAAACATAGAAATTGCATCGATATTGAATACAAAAGGCAAAATATCGACTTATTTACAAGAGGGGAAACTCTTCTAATAGTTCGTGCTTTGAGCCTTTCCTGGGACAGCAGTATTAGATTCCGATGCACCATTGCAGGTTTACTGTATCCCTTGGACCTTCAAATCAACAATGAAACACAGATATTGCATCGATATTGAATTCAAAAGGCAAAATATTGACTTATTTATAAGAGGAGTAACTCTTCTGATAGTTCGTGCTTTGAGCCTTTCCTGGGACAGCAGTATTAGATTCCGATGCACTATTGCAGGTTTACTGTATCCCTTGGACCTTCAAATCAACGATGAAACACAGACATTGCATCGATATTGAATACAAAAGGCAAAAAGTCGACTTATTTACAAGAGGAGTAACTCTTCTAATAGTTCGTGCTTTGAGCCTTTCCTGGGACAGCAGTACTATATTCCGATGCACCATTGCAGGTTTACTGTATCCCTTGGACCTCCAAATCAACGATGAAACACAGAAATTGCATCGATATTGAATATAAAAGGCAAAATGTCGGCTAATTTAAAAGAGGAGAAACTCTTCTAATAGTTCGTGCTTTGAGCCTTTCCTGGGACAGCAGTATTACATTCCGATGCACCATTGCAGGTTTACTGTATCCCTTACACCTTCAAATCAACGATAAAACACAGTAATTGCATCGATATTGAATACAAAATGTAAAATATCGGCTTATCTACAAGAGGAGTAACTCTTCTAATAGTTCGTGCTTTGAGCCTTTCCTGGGACAGCAGTATTACATTCCGATGCACCATTGCAGGTTTACTGTATCCATTGGACCTTCAAATCAACGATGAAACACAGATATTGCATCGATAATAAATACAAAAGGCAAAATGTCGACTTATTTACAAGAGGAGTAACGCTTCTAATAGTTCGTGCTTTGAGCCTTTCCTGGGACAGCAATATTAGATTCCGATGCACCATTGCAGGTTTGCTGTATCCCTTGGACCTTCAAATCAACGAAGAAACATAGAAATTGCATCGATATTGAATACAAAAGGCAAAATATCGACTTATTTACAAGAGGGGAAACTCTTCTAATAGTTCGTGCTTTGAGCCTTTCCTGGGACAGCAGTATTATATTCCGATGCACCATTGCAGGTTTACTGTATCCCTTGGACCTTCAAATAAACAATGAAACACAGAAATTGCATCGATATTGAATACAAAAGGCAAAATGTTGACTTATTTATAAGAGGAGTAACTCTTCTAATAGTTCGTGCATTGAGCCTTTCCTGGGACAGCAGTATTAGATTCCGATGCACTATTGCAGGTTTACTGTATCCCTTGGACCTTCAAATCAACGATGAAACACAGACATTGCATCGATATTGAATACAAAAGGCAAAATGTCGACTTATTTACAAGAGGAGTAACTCTTCTAATAGTTCGTGTTTTGAGCCTTTTCTGGGACAGCAGTATTATATTCCGATGCACCATTGCAGATTTACTGTATCCCTTGGACCTCCAAATCAACGATCTAACACAGAAATTGCATCGATATTGAATATAAAAGGCAAAATGTCGGCTAATTTAAAAGAGGAGAAACTCTTCTAATAGTTCGTGCTTTGAGCCTTTCCTGGGACAGCAGTATTACATTCCGATGCACCATTGCAGGTTTACTGTATCCCTTACACCTTCAAATCAACGATAAAACACAGAAATTGCATCGATATTGAATACAAAATGTAAAATGTCGGCTTATCTACAAGAGGAGTAACTCTTCTAATAGTTCGTGCTTTGAGCCTTTCCTGGGACAGCAGTATTACATTCCGATGCACCATTGCAGGTTTACTGTATCCCTTGGACCTTCAAATCAACGATGAAACACAGAAATTGCATCGATATTAAATACAAAAGGCAAAATGTCGACTTATTTACAAGAGGAGTAACGCTTCTAATAGTTCGTGCTTTGAGCCTTTCCTGGGACAGCAATTTTAGATTCCGATGCACCATTGCAGGTTTGCTGTATCCCTTGCACCTTCAAATCAACGTTGAAACACCGAAATTGAATCGATATTTAATACAAAAGGCAAAATGTCGACTTATTTACAAGAGGAGTAACTCTTCTAATTGCTCGTGATTTGAGCCTTTCCTGGAATAGCACTATTAGATTCCGATGCACCATTGCAGGTTTACTGTATTCCTTGGACCTTCAAATCAACGATGAAACACAGAAATTGCATCGATATTGAATACAAAAGGCAATATGTCGACTCATTTACTAGAGGAGTAACTCTTCTAATAGTTCGTGCTTTTAGCCTTTCCTGCGACGGCAGTATTAGATTCCGATGCAGCATTGCAGGTTTACTGTATCCCTCGGACCTTCAAATCAACGATGAAACACAGAGATTGCATCGATACTGAAGACAAATGGCAAAATGTCGACTTATTTATAGGAGGAGTAACTCTTCTAATAGTTCGTGCTTTAACCTTTCCTGGGACAGCAGTATTAGATTCCGAAGCACCATTGCAGGTTTACTGTATCCTTTGGACCTTCAAATCAACAATGAAACATAGAAATTGCATCGATATTGAATGCAAAAGGCAAAAGATCCACTTATTTACAAGAGGGGAAACTCTTTTAATAGTTCGTGCTTTGAGCCTTTCCTGGGACAGCAGTATTAGATTCCGATGCACCATTGCAGGCTTACTGTTTCCCTTGGACCTTCAAATCAACGATGAAACACTGAAATTGCATCGATATTGAATACAAAAGGCAAAATGTCGACTTATTTACAAGAGGAGAAACTCTTCTAATAGTTCGTGATTTGAGCCTTTACTGGGACAGCAGTATTAGATTCCGATGCACCATTGCAGGTTTACTGTATCCCTTGGACCTTCAAATCAACGATGAAACACAGAAATTGCATCGATATTGAATACAAAATGCAAAATGTCGACTTATTTACAAGAGGAGTAACTCTTCTAATAGTTCGTGCTTTGAGCCTTTCCTGGGACCGCAGTGTTACATTCCGATGCACCATTGCAGGTTTACTGTATCCCTTACACCTTCAAATCAACGATAACACACAGAAATTGCATCGATATTGAATACAAAATGTAAAATGTCGGCTTATCTACAAGAGGAGTTACTCTTCTAATAGTTCGTGCTTTGAGCCTTTCCTGGGACAGCAGTATTAGATTCTGATGCACCATTGCAGGTTTACTGTATCCCTTGGACCTTCAAATCAACGATGAAACACAGAAATTGCATCGATATAAATACAAAAGGCAAAATGTCGACTTATTTACAAGAGGAGAAACTCTTCTAATAGTTCGTGATTTGAGCCTTTTCTGGGACAGCAGTATTAGATTCCGATGCACCATTGCAGGTTTACTGTATCCCTTGGACCTTCAAATCAACGATGAAACACAGAAATTGCATCGATATTGAATACAAAAGGCAAAATGTCGACTTATTTACAAGAGGAGTATCTCTTCTAATAGTTCGGGCTTTGAGCCTTTCCTGAGACAGCAGTATTACATTCCGATGCACCATTGCAGGTTTACTGTATCCCTTGGACCTTCAAATCAACGATGAAACAAAGAAATTGCATCGATATTGAATACAAAAGGCAAAAGTCGACTTATTTACAAGAGGAGTAACTCTTCTAATAGTTCGTGCTTTGAGCCTTTCCTGGGGCAGTAGTATTAGACTCCGATGCACCATTGCGGGTTTACTGTATCCCTTGGACCTTCAAATGAACGATGAAACACAGAAATCGTTTCGATATTGAATACAAAAATTATATGTCAACTTATTTATAAGAGGAGTAACTCTTCTAATAGTTCGTGCTTTGAGCCTTTCCTGGGACAGCAGTATTAGATTCAGATGCACCATTGCAGGTTTACTTTATCCCTCGGAACCTTCAAATCAACGATGAAACACAGAAATTGCATCGATATTGAATACAAAAGGCAAAATGTCGACTTATTTACAAGACGTGTAACTCTTCTAATAATTCGTGCTTTGAGCCGTTCCTTGGACAGCAGTATTAGTCTCCGATGCACCATTGCAGGTTTACTGTATCCCTTGCACCATCAAAGCAACGATGAAACACAGAAATTGCATCGATATTGAATACAAAAGGCAAAATGTCGACTTATTTACAAGAGGAGTAACTCTTCTAATAGTTCGTGTTTGAGCCTTTCCAGGGACAGCAGTATTAGATTTCGATGCACCATTGCAGGTTTACTGTATCCCTTGGACCTTCAAATCAACGATGAAACACAGAAATTGCATCGATATTGAATACAAAATGCAAAATGTCGACTTATTTACAAGACAAGTAACTCTTCTAATAGTTCGTTCTTTTAGCCTTTCAAGGGACAGCAGTATTAGATTCCGAAGCACCATTTCAGGTTTACTGTATCCCTTGGACCTTAAAATCAACGATGAAACTCAGAAATTGCATCGATATTGAATACAAAAGGCAAATGTCGGCTTATTTACAAGAGGAGTAACTCGTCTAATCGTTCGTGCTTTGAGCCTTTCCTGGGACAGCAGTATTAGACTCCGATGCACCATTGCAGGTTTACTGTCTCCCTTGGACCTTCTAATAAACGATGAAACACAGAAATTGCATCGATATTGAATACAAAAGGCAAAATGTCGACTTATTTACAAGAGGAGTAACTCTTCTAATAGTTCGTGTTTGAGTCTTTTCTGGGACAGCAGTATTAGATTCCGATGCACCATTGCAGGTTTACTATATCCCTTGGACCTTAAAATCAACGATGAAACACTGAAATTGCGCGATATCGAATACAAAATGCAAAATGTCAATTTATTTACAAGAGGAGTAACTCTTCTAATAGTTCGTGTTTTAAGCCTTTCCTGGGTCAGCAGTATTAGATTCCGATGCACCATTGCAGGTTTACTGTATCCCTTGGACCTTCAAATCAACGATGAAACACAGAAGTTGCATCGATATTAAATACAAAAGGCGAAATGTCGACTTATTTACAAGAGGAGTAACTCTTCTAATAGTTCGTGTTTGAGCCTTTCCTGGGACAGCAATATTAGATTCCGATGCACCATTGCAGGTTTACTGTATTCCTTGGACCTTCAAATCAACGATGAAACACAGAAATTGCATCGATATTGAATACAAAAGTCAATATGTCGACTCATTTATAGAGGAGTAACTCTTCTAATAGTTCGTGCTTTTAGCCTTTCCTGGGACAGCAGTATTAGATTCCGTTGCAGCGTTGCAGGTTTACTGTATCCCTTGGACCTTCAAATCAACGATGAAACACAGAAATTGCATCGATATTGAATACAAAAGGCAAAATGTCGACTTATTTACAAGAGGAGTAACTCTTCTAATAGTTCGTGCTTTGAGCCTTTCCTGGAACAGCAGTATTAGTATCCAATGCACCATTGCGGGTTTACTGTATCCCTTGGACCTTCAAATCATCGATGAAACACAGAAATTGCATCGATATTGAATTCAAAAGGCAAAATGTCGGCTTATTTACAAGAGGAGTAACTCTTCTAAAAGTTCGTGCTTTGAGCCTTTCCTGGGACAGCAGTATTAGATTGCGATGAACCATTGCAGGTTTACTGTATCCCTTGGACCTTCAAATCAACGATGAAACACAGATATTGCGTAGATAATGAATACAAAATGCAATATGTCGACTTATTTACAAGAGGAGAAACTATTCTAATAGTTCATGCTGTGAGCCTTTAATGGGACAGCAGTATTAGATTCCGATGCACCATTGCAGGTTTACTGTATCCCTTGGACCTTCAAATCAACGATGAAACACAGAAATTGCATCGATATTGAATACAAAAGGCAAAATGTCGACTTATTTACAAGAGGAGTAACTCCTGTAATAGTTCGCACTTTTAGCCTTTCCTGGGACAGCAGTATTAGATTCCGATGCACATTGCAGGTTTTTTGTATCCCTTGGACCTTCAAATCAACGATGAAATACAGAAATTGCATCGATATTGAATACAAAAGGCAAAATGTCGACTTATTGACAAAAGGAGTAACTCTTCTAATAGTTCGTGCTTTGAGCCTTTCCTGGGACAGCAGTATTAGATTCCGATGCACCATTGCAGGTTTACTGTATCCCTTGGACATTCAAATCAACGATGAAACACGGAAATTGCATCCATATTGAATACAAAAGGCAAAATGTCGACTTATTTACAAGGGGAGTAACTCTTCTAATAGATCGTGTTTGACCCTTTCCAGGGACAGCGGTACTAGATTTCGATGCACCATTGCAGGTTTACTGTATCCCTTGGACCTTCAAATCAACGATGAAACACAGAAATTGCATCGATATTGAATACAAAATGCAAAATGTCGACTTATTTACAAGACGAGTAACTCTGCTAATAGTTCGTTCTTTTAGCCTTTCCTGGGACAGCAGTATTAGATTCCGTAGCACCATTGCATGTTTACTGTATCCCTTGGACCTTCAAATCAACGATGAAACACAGAAATTGCATCGATATTGAATACAAAAGGCAAAATATCGACTTATTTACAAGAGGGGAAAGTCTTCTAATAGTTCGTGCTTTGAGCCTTTCCTGGGACAGCAGTCTTAGATTCTGATGCACCATTGCAGGTTTACTGTATCCCTCGGACCTTCAAATCAACGATGAAACACAGAAATTGCATCGATACTGAATACAAATGGCAAAATGTCGACTTATTTATAAGAGGAGTAACTCTTCTAATGGTTCGTGCTTTGAGCCTTTCCTGGGACAGCAGTATTTGATTCAATTGCACATTGCAGGTTTACTGTATCCCTCGGACCTTCAAATCAACGATGAAACACAGAGATTGCATCGATACTGAATACAAATGGCAAAATGTCGACTTATTTATAAGAGGAGTAACTCTTCTAATAGTTCTTGATTTGAGCCTTTCCTGGGACAGCAGTATTAGATTCCGAAGCACCATTGCATGTTTACTGTATCCCTTGGACCTTCAAATCAACGATGAAACATAGAAATTGCATCGATATTGAATACAAAAGGCAAAATATCGACTTATTTACAAGAGGGGAAAGTCTTCTAATAGTTCGTGTTTTGAGCCTTTCCTGGGACAGCAGTCTTAGATTCCGATGCACCATTGCAGGTTTACTGTATCCCTTGGACCTTCAAATCAACGATGAAACACAGAAATTGCATCGATATTGAATACAAAAGGCAAAATGTCGACTTATTAACAAGAGGAGTAACTCTTCTAATAGTTCGTGCTTTGAGCCTTTCCTGGAACAGCAGTATTAGTATCCGATGCACCATTGCGGGTTTACTGTATCCCTTGGACCTTCAAATCATCGATGAAACACAGAAATTGCATCGATATTGAATTCAAAAGGCAAAATGTCGGCTTATTTACAAGAGGAGTAACTCTTCTAAAAGTTCGTGCTTTGAGCCTTTCCTGGGACAGCAGTATTAGATTGCGATGAACCATTGCAGGTTTACTGTATCCCTTGGACCTTCAAATCAACGATGAAACACAGATATTGCGTAGATAATGAATACAAAATGCAAAATGTCGACTTATTTACAAGAGGAGAAACTCTTCTAATAGTTCATGCTGTGAGCCTTTAATGGGACAGCAGTATTAGATTCCGATGCACCAATGCAGGTTTACTGTATCCCTTGGACCTTCAAATCAACGATGAAACACAGAAATTGCATCGATATTGAATACAAAAGGCAAAATGTCGACTTATTTACAAGAGGAGTAACTCTTGTAATAGTTCGCACTTTTAGCCTTTCCTGGGACAGCAGTATTAGATTCCGATGCACATTGCAGGTTTTTTGTATCCCTTGGACCTTCAAATCAACGATGAAATACAGAAATTGCATCGATATTGAATACAAAAGGCAAAATGTCGACTAATTGACAATAGGAGTAACTCTTCTAATAGTTCGTGCTTTGAGCCTTTCCTGGAACAGCAGTATTAGTATCCGATGCACCATTGCGGGTTTACTGTATCCCTTGGACCTTCAAATCATCGATGAAACACAGAAATTGCATCGATATTGAATACAAAAGGCAAAATGTCGACTTATTTACAAGAGGAGTAACTCTTCTAATAGATCGTGTTTGACCCTTTCCAGGAACAGCGGTATTAGATTTCGATGCACCATTGCAGGTTTACTGTATCCCTTGGACCTTCAAATCAACGATGAAACACAGAAATTGCATCGATATTGAATACAAAATGCAAAATGTCGACTTATTTACAAGACGAGTAACTCTGCTAATAGTTCGTTCTTTTAGCCTTTCCTGGGACAGCAGTATTAGATTCCGATGCACCATTGCAGGTTTACTGTATCCCTTGGACCTTCAAATCAACGATGAAACACAGAAATTGCATCGATATTGAATACAAAAAGCAAATGTCGACTTATTTACATGAGGAGTAACTCTTCTAATAGTTCGTGCTTTGAGCCTTTCCTGGGACAGCAGTATTACATTCCGATGCACCATTGCAGGTTTACTGTATCCCTTGGACCTTCAAATCAACGATGAAACACAGACATTGCATCGATATTGAATACAAAAGGCAAAATGTCGACTTATTTACAAGAGGAGTAACTCTTCTAATAGTTCGTGTTTTGAGCCTTTTCTGGGACAGCAGTATTATATTCCGATGCACCATTGCAGATTTACCGTATCCCTTGGACCTCCAAATCAACGATCTAACACAGAAATTGCATCGATATTGAATATAAAAGGCAAAATGTCGGCTAATTTAAAAGAGGAGAAACTCTTCTAATAGTTCGTGCTTTGAGCCTTTCCTGGGACAGCAGTATTACATTCCGATGCACCATTGCAGGTTTACTGTATCCCTTACACCTTCAAATCAACGATAAAACACAGAAATTGCATCGATATTGAATACAAAATGTAAAATGTCGGCTTATCTACAAGAGGAGTAACTCTTCTAATAGTTCGTGCTTTGAGCCTTTCCTGGGACAGCAGTATTACATTCCGATGCACCATTGCAGGTTTACTGTATCCCTTGGACCTTCAAATCAACGATGAAACACAGAAATTGCATCGATATTAAATACAAAAGGCAAAATGTCGACTTATTTACAAGAGGAGTAACGCTTCTAATAGTTCGTGCTTTGAGCCTTTCCTGGGACAGCAATTTTAGATTCCGATGCACCATTGCAGGTTTGCTGTATCCCTTGCACCTTCAAATCAACGTTGAAACACCGAAATTGAATCGATATTTAATACAAAAGGCAAAATGTCGACTTATTTACAAGAGGAGTAACTCTTCTAATTGCTCGTGATTTGAGCCTTTCCTGGAATAGCACTATTAGATTCCGATGCACCATTGCAGGTTTACTGTATTCCTTGGACCTTCAAATCAACGATGAAACACAGAAATTGCATCGATATTGAATACAAAAGGCAATATGTCGACTCATTTACTAGAGGAGTAACTCTTCTAATAGTTCGTGCTTTTAGCCTTTCCTGCGACGGCAGTATTAGATTCCGATGCAGCATTGCAGGTTTACTGTATCCCTCGGACCTTCAAATCAACGATGAAACACAGAGATTGCATCGATACTGAAGACAAATGGCAAAATGTCGACTTATTTATAGGAGGAGTAACTCTTCTAATAGTTCGTGCTTTAACCTTTCCTGGGACAGCAGTATTAGATTCCGAAGCACCATTGCAGGTTTACTGTATCCTTTGGACCTTCAAATCAACAATGAAACATAGAAATTGCATCGATATTGAATGCAAAAGGCAAAAGATCCACTTATTTACAAGAGGGGAAACTCTTTTAATAGTTCGTGCTTTGAGCCTTTCCTGGGACAGCAGTATTAGATTCCGATGCACCATTGCAGGCTTACTGTTTCTCTTGGACCTTCAAATCAACGATGAAACACTGAAATTGCATCGATATTGAATACAAAAGGCAAAATGTCGACTTATTTACAAGAGGAGAAACTCTTCTAATAGTTCGTGATTTGAGCCTTTACTGGGACAGCAGTATTAGATTCCGATGCACCATTGCAGGTTTACTGTATCCCTTGGACCTTCAAATCAACGATGAAACACAGAAATTGCATCGATATTGAATACAAAATGCAAAATGTCGACTTATTTACAAGAGGAGTAACTCTTCTAATAGTTCGTGCTTTGAGCCTTTCCTGGGACCGCAGTGTTACATTCCGATGCACCATTGCAGGTTTACTGTATCCCTTACACCTTCAAATCAACGATAACACACAGAAATTGCATCGATATTGAATACAAAATGTAAAATGTCGGCTTATCTACAAGAGGAGTTACTCTTCTAATAGTTCGTGCTTTGAGCCTTTCCTGGGACAGCAGTATTAGATTCTGATGCACCATTGCAGGTTTACTGTATCCCTTGGACCTTCAAATCAACGATGAAACACAGAAATTGCATCGATATAAATACAAAAGGCAAAATGTCGACTTATTTACAAGAGGAGAAACTCTTCTAATAGTTCGTGATTTGAGCCTTTTCTGGGACAGCAGTATTAGATTCCGATGCACCATTGCAGGTTTACTGTATCCCTTGGACCTTCAAATCAACGATGAAACACAGAAATTGCATCGATATTGAATACAAAAGGCAAAATGTCGACTTATTTACAAGAGGAGTATCTCTTCTAATAGTTCGGGCTTTGAGCCTTTCCTGAGACAGCAGTATTACATTCCGATGCACCATTGCAGGTTTACTGTATCCCTTGGACCTTCAAATCAACGATGAAACAAAGAAATTGCATCGATATTGAATACAAAAGGCAAAAGTCGACTTATTTACAAGAGGAGTAACTCTTCTAATAGTTCGTGCTTTGAGCCTTTCCTGGGGCAGTAGTATTAGACTCCGATGCACCATTGCGGGTTTACTGTATCCCTTGGACCTTCAAATGAACGATGAAACACAGAAATCGTTTCGATATTGAATACAAAAATTAAATGTCAACTTATTTATAAGAGGAGTAACTCTTCTAATAGTTCGTGCTTTGAGCCTTTCCTGGGACAGCAGTATTAGATTCAGATGCACCATTGCAGGTTTACTTTATCCCTCGGAACCTTCAAATCAACGATGAAACACAGAAATTGCATCGATATTGAATACAAAAGGCAAAATGTCGACTTATTTACAAGACGTGTAACTCTTCTAATAATTCGTGCTTTGAGCCGTTCCTTGGACAGCAGTATTAGTCTCCGATGCACCATTGCAGGTTTACTGTATCCCTTGCACCATCAAAGCAACGATGAAACACAGAAATTGCATCGATATTGAATACAAAAGGCAAAATGTCGACTTATTTACAAGAGGAGTAACTCTTCTAATAGTTCGTGTTTGAGCCTTTCCAGGGACAGCAGTATTAGATTTCGATGCACCATTGCAGGTTTACTGTATCCCTTGGACCTTCAAATCAACGATGAAACACAGAAATTGCATCGATATTGAATACAAAATGCAAAATGTCGACTTATTTACAAGACAAGTAACTCTTCTAATAGTTCGTTCTTTTAGCCTTTCAAGGGACAGCAGTATTAGATTCCGAAGCACCATTTCAGGTTTACTGTATCCCTTGGACCTTAAAATCAACGATGAAACTCAGAAATTGCATCGATATTGAATACAAAAGGCAAATGTCGGCTTATTTACAAGAGGAGTAACTCGTCTAATCGTTCGTGCTTTGAGCCTTTCCTGGGACAGCAGTATTAGACTCCGATGCACCATTGCAGGTTTACTGTCTCCCTTGGACCTTCTAATAAACGATGAAACACAGAAATTGCATCGATATTGAATACAAAAGGCAAAATGTCGACTTATTTACAAGAGGAGTAACTCTTCTAATAGTTCGTGTTTGAGTCTTTTCTGGGACAGCAGTATTAGATTCCGATGCACCATTGCAGGTTTACTATATCCCTTGGACCTTAAAATCAACGATGAAACACTGAAATTGCGCGATATCGAATACAAAATGCAAAATGTCAATTTATTTACAAGAGGAGTAACTCTTCTAATAGTTCGTGTTTTAAGCCTTTCCTGGGTCAGCAGTATTAGATTCCGATGCACCATTGCAGGTTTACTGTATCCCTTGGACCTTCAAATCAACGATGAAACACAGAAGTTGCATCGATATTAAATACAAAAGGCGAAATGTCGACTTATTTACAAGAGGAGTAACTCTTCTAATAGTTCGTGTTTGAGCCTTTCCTGGGACAGCAATATTAGATTCCGATGCACCATTGCAGGTTTACTGTATTCCTTGGACCTTCAAATCAACGATGAAACACAGAAATTGCATCGATATTGAATACAAAAGTCAATATGTCGACTCATTTATAGAGGAGTAACTCTTCTAATAGTTCGTGCTTTTAGCCTTTCCTGGGACAGCAGTATTAGATTCCGTTGCAGCGTTGCAGGTTTACTGTATCCCTTGGACCTTCAAATCAACGATGAAACACAGAAATTGCATCGATATTGAATACAAAAGGCAAAATGTCGACTTATTTACAAGAGGAGTAACTCTTCTAATAGTTCGTGCTTTGAGCCTTTCCTGGAACAGCAGTATTAGTATCCAATGCACCATTGCGGGTTTACTGTATCCCTTGGACCTTCAAATCATCGATGAAACACAGAAATTGCATCGATATTGAATTCAAAAGGCAAAATGTCGGCTTATTTACAAGAGGAGTAACTCTTCTAAAAGTTCGTGCTTTGAGCCTTTCCTGGGACAGCAGTATTAGATTGCGATGAACCATTGCAGGTTTACTGTATCCCTTGGACCTTCAAATCAACGATGAAACACAGATATTGCGTAGATAATGAATACAAAATGCAATATGTCGACTTATTTACAAGAGGAGAAACTATTCTAATAGTTCATGCTGTGAGCCTTTAATGGGACAGCAGTATTAGATTCCGATGCACCATTGCAGGTTTACTGTATCCCTTGGACCTTCAAATCAACGATGAAACACAGAAATTGCATCGATATTGAATACAAAAGGCAAAATGTCGACTTATTTACAAGAGGAGTAACTCCTGTAATAGTTCGCACTTTTAGCCTTTCCTGGGACAGCAGTATTAGATTCCGATGCACATTGCAGGTTTTTTGTATCCCTTGGACCTTCAAATCAACGATGAAATACAGAAATTGCATCGATATTGAATACAAAAGGCAAAATGTCGACTTATTGACAAAAGGAGTAACTCTTCTAATAGTTCGTGCTTTGAGCCTTTCCTGGGACAGCAGTATTAGATTCCGATGCACCATTGCAGGTTTACTGTATCCCTTGGACATTCAAATCAACGATGAAACACGGAAATTGCATCGATATTGAATACAAAAGGCAAAATGTCGACTTATTTACAAGGGGAGTAACTCTTCTAATAGATCGTGTTTGACCCTTTCCAGGGACAGCGGTACTAGATTTCGATGCACCATTGCAGGTTTACTGTATCCCTTGGACCTTCAAATCAACGATGAAACACAGAAATTGCATCGATATTGAATACAAAATGCAAAATGTCGACTTATTTACAAGACGAGTAACTCTGCTAATAGTTCGTTCTTTTAGCCTTTCCTGGGACAGCAGTATTAGATTCCGTAGCACCATTGCATGTTTACTGTATCCCTTGGACCTTCAAATCAACGATGAAACACAGAAATTGCATCGATATTGAATACAAAAGGCAAAATATCGACTTATTTACAAGAGGGGAAAGTCTTCTAATAGTTCGTGCTTTGAGCCTTTCCTGGGACAGCAGTCTTAGATTCTGATGCACCATTGCAGGTTTACTGTATCCCTCGGACCTTCAAATCAACGATGAAACACAGAAATTGCATCGATACTGAATACAAATGGCAAAATGTCGACTTATTTATAAGAGGAGTAACTCTTCTAATGGTTCGTGCTTTGAGCCTTTCCTGGGACAGCAGTATTTGATTCAATTGCACATTGCAGGTTTACTGTATCCCTCGGACCTTCAAATCAACGATGAAACACAGAGATTGCATCGATACTGAATACAAATGGCAAAATGTCGACTTATTTATAAGAGGAGTAACTCTTCTAATAGTTCTTGATTTGAGCCTTTCCTGGGACAGCAGTATTAGATTCCGAAGCACCATTGCATGTTTACTGTATCCCTTGGACCTTCAAATCAACGATGAAACATAGAAATTGCATCGATATTGAATACAAAAGGCAAAATATCGACTTATTTACAAGAGGGGAAAGTCTTCTAATAGTTCGTGTTTTGAGCCTTTCCTGGGACAGCAGTCTTAGATTCCGATGCACCATTGCAGGTTTACTGTATCCCTTGGACCTTCAAATCAACGATGAAACACAGAAATTGCATCGATATTGAATACAAAAGGCAAAATGTCGACTTATTAACAAGAGGAGTAACTCTTCTAATAGTTCGTGCTTTAAGCCTTTCCTGGAACAGCAGTATTAGTATCCGATGCACCATTGCGGGTTTACTGTATCCCTTGGACCTTCAAATCATCGATGAAACACAGAAATTGCATCGATATTGAATTCAAAAGGCAAAATGTCGGCTTATTTACAAGAGGAGTAACTCTTCTAAAAGTTCGTGCTTTGAGCCTTTCCTGGGACAGCAGTATTAGATTGCGATGAACCATTGCAGGTTTACTGTATCCCTTGGACCTTCAAATCAACGATGAAACACAGATATTGCGTAGATAATGAATACAAAATGCAAAATGTCGACTTATTTACAAGAGGAGAAACTCTTCTAATAGTTCATGCTGTGAGCCTTTAATGGGACAGCAGTATTAGATTCCGATGCACCAATGCAGGTTTACTGTATCCCTTGGACCTTCAAATCAACGATGAAACACAGAAATTGCATCGATATTGAATACAAAAGGCAAAATGTCGACTTATTTACAAGAGGAGTAACTCTTGTAATAGTTCGCACTTTTAGCCTTTCCTGGGACAGCAGTATTAGATTCCGATGCACATTGCAGGTTTTTTGTATCCCTTGGACCTTCAAATCAACGATGAAATACAGAAATTGCATCCATATTGAATACAAAAGGCAAAATGTCGACTAATTGACAAAAGGAGTAACTCTTCTAATAGTTCGTGCTTTGAGCCTTTCCTGGGACAGCAGTATTAGATTCCGATGCACCATTGCAGGTTTACTGTATCCCTTGGACATTCAAATCAACGATGAAACACAGAAATTGCATCGATATTGAATACAAAAGGCAAAATGTCGACTTATTTACAAGAGGAGTAACTCTTCTAATAGATCGTGTTTGACCCTTTCCAGGAACAGCGGTATTAGATTTCGATGCACCATTGCAGGTTTACTGTATCCCTTGGACCTTCAAATCAACGATGAAACACAGAAATTGCATCGATATTGAATACAAAATGCAAAATGTCGACTTATTTACAAGACGAGTAACTCTGCTAATAGTTCGTTCTTTTAGCCTTTCCTGGGACAGCAGTATTAGATTCCGATGCACCATTGCAGGTTTACTGTATCCCTTGGACCTTCAAATCAACGATGAAACACAGAAATTGCATCGATATTGAATACAAAAAGCAAATGTCGACTTATTTACATGAGGAGTAACTCTTCTAATAGTTCGTGCTTTGAGCCTTTCCTGGGACAGCAGTATTAGATTCCGAAGCACCATTGCAGGTTTACTGTATCCCTTGGACCTTAAAATCAACGATGAAACATAGAAATTGCATCGATATTGAATACAAAAGGCAAAATATCGACTTATTTACAAGAGGGGAAACTCTTCTAATAGTTCGTGTTTTGAGCCTTTCCTGGGACAGCAGTATTAGATTCCGATGCACCATTGCAGGTTTACTGTATCCCTTGGACCTTCAAATCAACAATGAAACACAGAAATTGCATCGATATTGAATACAAAAGCAAAATATCGACTTATTTACAAGAGGAGTAACTCTTCTAATAGTTCGTGCTTTGAGCCTTTCCTGGGATAGCAGTATTAGATTCCGATGCACTATTGCAGGTTTACTGTATCCCTTGGACCTTCAAATCAACGATGAAACACAGAAATTGCATCGATATTGAATACAAAAGGCAAAATGTCGACTTATTTACAAGAGGAGTAACTCTTCTAATAGTTCGTGCTTTGAGCCTTTCCTGGGAGCAGTATTATATTCCGATACACCATTGCAGGTTTACTGTATCCCTTGGACCTCCAAATCAAAGATGAAACACAGAAATTGCATCGATATTGAATACAAAAGGCAAAATGTCGGCTTATTTAAAAGAGGAGAAACTCTTGTAATAGTTCGTGCTTTGAGCCTTTCCTGGGACAGCAGTATTACATTCCGATGCACCATTGCAGGTTTACTGTATCCCTTACACCTTCAAATCAACGATAAAACACAGAAATTGCATCGATATTGAATACAAAATGTAAAATGTCGGCTTATCTACAAGCGGAGTAACTCTTCTAATAGTTCGTGCTTTGAGCCTTTCCTGGGACAGCAGTATTAGATTCCGATGCACCATTGCAGGTTTACTGTATCCCTTGGACCTTCAAATCAACGATGAAACACAGAAATTGCATCGATATTAAATACAAAAGGCAAAATGTCGACTTATTTACAAGAGGAGTAACGCTTCTAATAGATCGTGCTCTTAGCCTTTCCTGGGACAGCAATATTAGATTCCGATGCACCATTGCAGGTTTGCTGTATCCCTTGGACCTTCAAATCAACGTTGAAACACAGAAATTGAATCGATATTTAATACAAAAGGCAAAATGTCGACTTATTTACAAGAGGAGTAACTCTTCTAATAGTTCGTGATATGAGCCTTTCCTGGGATTGCACTATTAGATTGCGATGCACCCTTGCAGGTTTACTGTATTCCTTGGACCTTCAAATCAACGATGAAACACTGAAATTGCATCGATATTGAATACAAAAGGCAATATGTCGACTCATTTACTAGAGGAGTACCTCTTCTAATAGTTCGTGCTTTTAGCCTTTCCTGGGACAGCAGTATTAGATTCCGATGCAGCATTGCAGGTTTACTGTATCCCTCGGACCTTCAAATCAACGATGAAACACAGAGATTGCATCGATACTGAATACAAATGGCAAAATGTCGACTCATTTATAAGAGGAGTAACTCTTCTAATAGTTCGTGCTTTGAGCCTTTCCTGGGACAGCAGTATTATATTCCGATGCACCATTGCAGGTTTACTGTATCCCTTGGACATCCAAATCAACGATGAAACACAGAAATTGGATCGATATTGAATACAAAAGGCAAAATGTCGGCTTATCTACAAGAGGAGTAACTCTTCTAATAGTTCGTGCTTTGAGCCTTTCCTGGGACCGCAGTATTACATTCCGATGCACCATTGCAGGTTTACTGTATCCCTTACACCTTCAAATCAACGATAAAACACAGAAATTGCATCGATATTGAATACAAAATGTAAAATGTCGGCTTATCTACAAGAGGAGTAACTCTTCTAATAATTCGTGCTTTGAGCCTTTCCTGGGACAGCAGTATTAGATTCCGATGCACCATTGCAGGTTTACTGTATCCCTTGGACCTTCAAATCAACGATGAAACACAGAAATTGCATCGATATTGAATACAAAAGGCAAAATGTCGACTTATTTACAAGAGGAGTAACTCTTGTAATAGTTCGCTCTTTTAGCCTTTCCTGGGACATCAGTATTAGATTTCGATGCACCATTGCAGGTTTACTGTATCCCTTGGTCCATCAAATCAACGATGAAACACAGAAATTGCATCGATATTGAATACAAAATGCAAAATGTCGACTTATTTACAAGACGAGTAACTCTGCTAATAGTTCGTTCTTTAGCCTTTCCTGGGACAGCAGTATTAGTTTCCGATGCACCATTGCAGGTTTACTGTATCCCTTGGACCTTCAAATCAACGATGAAACACAGAAATTGCATCGATATTGAATACAAAAGGCAAATGTCGACTTATTTACAAGAGGAGTAACTCTTCCAATAGTTCGTGCTTTGAGCCTTTCCTGGGACAGCAGTATTAGACTCCGATGCACCATTGCAGGTTTACTGTATCCCTTGGACCTTCAAATCAACGAAGAAACACAGAAATTGCATCGATATTGAATACAAATGCAAAATGTCGACTTATTTACAAGAGGAGTAACTCTTCTAATAGTTCGTGCTTTGAGCCTTTCCTGGGACAGCAGTATTAAATTCCGATGCACCATTGCAGGTTTACTGTATCCCTTGGACCTCCAAATCAAAGATGAAACACAGAAATTGCATCGATATTGAAAACAAAATGTAAAATGTCGGCTTATCTACAAGAGGAGTAACTCTTCTAATAGTTCGTGCTTTGAGCCTTTCCTGGGACAGCAGTATTAGATTCCGATGCACCATTGCAGGTTTACTGTATCCCTTGGACCTTCAAATCAACGATGAAACACAGAAATTGCATCGATATTAAATACAAAAGGCAAAATGTCGACTTATTTACAAGAGGAGTAACGCTTCTAATAGATCGTGCTTTTAGCCTTTCCTGGGACAGCAATATTAGATTCCGATGCACCATTGCAGGTTTGCTGTATCCCTTGGACCTTCAAATCAACCTTGAAACACAGAAATTGAATCGATATTTAATACAAAAGGCAAAATGTCGACTTATTTACAAGAGGAGTAACTCTTCTAATAGTTCGTGATTTGAGCCTTTTCTGGGATTGCACTATTAGATTCCGATGCACCCTTGCAGGTTTACTGTATTCCTTGGAACTTCAAATCAACGATGAAACACAGAAATTGCATCGATATTGAATACAAAAGGCAATATGTCGACTCATTTACTAGAGGAGTAACTCTTCTAATAGTTCGTGCTTTTAGCCTTTCCTGGGACAGCAGTATTAGATTCCGATGCAGCATTGCAGGTTTACTGTATCCCTCGGACCTTCAAGTCAACGATGAAACACAGAGATTGCATCGATACTGAATACAAATGGCAAAATGTCGACTCATTTATAAGAGGAGTAACTCTTCTAATAGTTCGTGCTTTGAGCCTTTCCTGGGACAGCAGTATTAGATTCCGAAGCACCATTGCAGGTTTACTGTATCCCTTGGACCTTCAAATCAACGATGAAACATAGAAATTGCATCGATATTGAATACAAAAGGCAAAATATCGACTTATTTACAAGAGGGGAAACTCTTCTAATAGTTCGTGCTTTGAGCCTTTCCTGGGACAGCAGTATTAGATTCCGATGCACCATTGCAGGTTTACTGTATCCCTTGGAACTTCAAATCAACGATGAAACAAAGAAATTGCGTCGATATTGAATACAAAAGGCAAAATGTCGACTTATTTACAAGAGGAGTAACTCTTCTAATAGTTCGTGCTTTGAGCCTTTCCTGGGGCAGTAGTATTAGACTCCGATGCACCATTGCGGGTTTACTGTATCCCTTGGACCTTCAAATGAACGATGAAACACAGAAATTGTTTCGATATTGAATACAAAAAGTAAATGTCAACTTATTTATAAGAGGAGTAACTCTTCTAATAGTTCGTGCTTTGAGCCTTTTCTGGGACAGCAGTATTAGATTCCGATGCACCATTGCAGGTTTACTGTATCCCTTGGACCTACAAATCAACGATGAAACACAGAAATTGCATCGATATTGAATACAAAAGGCAAAATGTCGACTTATTTACAAGAGGAGTAACTCTTCTAATAGTTCGAGTTTGAGCCTTTCCAGGGACAGCAGTATTAGATTTCGATGCACCATTGCAGGTTTACTGTATCCCTTGGACCTTCAAATCAACGATGAAACACAGAAATTGCATCTACACTCCTGGAAATTGAAATAAGAACACCGTGAAATCATTGTCCCAGGAAGGGGAAACTTTATTGACACATTCCTGAGGTCAGATACATCACATGATCACACTGACAGAACCACAGGCACATAGACACAGGCAAAAGAGCCTGCACAATGTCGGCACTAGTGCAGTGTATATCCACCTTTCGCAGCAATGCAGGCTGCTATTCTCCCATGGAGACGATCGTAGAGATGCTGGACGTAGTCCTGTGGAACGGCTTGCCATGCCATTTCCACATGGCGCCTCAGTTGGACCAGCGTTCGTGCTGGACGTGCAGACCGCGTGAGACGACGCTTCATCCAGTCCAAAACATGCTCAATGGGGGACAGATCCGGAGATCTTGCTGGCCAGGGTAGTTGACTTACACCTTCTAGAGCACGTTGGGTGGCACAGGATACATGCGGACGTGCATTGTCCTGTTGGAACAGCAAGTTCCCTTGCCGGTCTAGGAATGGTAGAACGATGGGTTCAATGACGGTTTGGATGTACCGTGCACTATTCAGTGTCCCCTCGACGATCACCAGTGGTGTACGGCCAGTGTAGGAGATCGCTCCCCACACCATGATGCCGGGTGTTGGCCCTGTGTGCCTCGGTCGTATGCAGTCCTGATTGTGGCGCTCACCTGCACGGCGCCAAACACGCATACGACCATCATTGGCACCAAGGCAGAAGCGACTCTCATCGCTGAAGACGACACGTCTCCATTCGTCCCTCGATACACGCCTGTCGCGACACCACTGGAGGCGGGCTGCACGATGTTGGGGCGTGAGCGGAAGACGGCCTAACGGTGTGCGGGACCGTAGCCCAGCTTCATGGAGACGGTTGCGAATGGTCCTCGCCGATACCCCAGGAGCAACGGTGTCCCTAATTTGCAGGGAAGTGGCGGTGCGGTCTCCTACGGCACTGCGTAGGATGCTACGGTCTTGGCGTGCATCCGTGCGTCGCTGCGGTCCGGTCCCAGGTCGACGGGCACGTGCACCTTCCGCCGACCACTGGCGACAACATCGATGTACTGTGGAGACCTCACGCCCCACGTGTTGAGCAATTCGGCGGTACGTCCACCCGTCCTCCCGCATGCCCACTATACGCCCTCGCTCAAAGTCCGTCAACTGCACATACGGTTCACGTCCACGCTGTCGCGGCATGGTACTAGTGTTAAAGACTGCGATGGAGCTCCGTATGCCACGGCAAACTGGCTGACACTGACGGCGGCGGTGCACAAATGCTGCGCAGCTAGCGCCATTCGACGGCCAACACCGCGGTTCCTGGTGTGTCCGCTGTGCCGTGCGTGTGATCATTGCTTGTACAGCCCTCTCGCAGTGTCCGGAGCAAGTATGGTGGGTCTGACACACCGGTGTCAATATGTTCTTTTTTTCATTTCCAGGAGTGTATATTGAATACAAAATGCAAAATGTCGTCTTATTTACAAGACGAGTAACTCTTCTAATAGTTCGTTCTTTTAGCCTTTCAAGGGACAGCAGTATTAGATTCCGATGCACCATTGCAGGTTTACTGTATCCCTTGGACCTTCAAATCAACGATGAAACTCAGAAATTGCATCGATATTGAATACGAAAGGCAAATGTCGACTTATTTAGAAGAGGAGTAACTCTTCTAATCGTTCGTGCTTTGAGCCCTTCCTGAGACAGCAGTATTAGACTCCGATGCACCATTGCAGGTTTACTGTCTCCCTTGGACCTTCTAATAAACGATGAAACACAGAAATTGCATCGATATTGAATACAAAAGGCAAAATGTCGACTTATTTACAAGAGGAGTAACTCTTCTAATAGTTCGTGTTTGAGTCTTTTCCGGGACAGCAGTATTAGATTCCGATGCACCATTGCAGGTTTACTGTATCCCTTGGACCTTCAAATCAACGATGAAACACAGAAATTGCATTGATATTGAGTAACTCATCTAATAGTTCGTGTTTGAGTCTTTTCTGGGACAGCAGTATTAGATTCCGATGCACCATTGCAGGTTTACTGTATCCCTTGGACCTTCAAATCAACGATGAAACACAGAAATTGCATCGATATTGAATACAAGAGGCAAAATGTCGACTTATTTACAAGAGGAGTAACTCTTCTAATAGTTCGTGCTTTGAGCCTTTCGAAGGACAGCAGTATTAGATTCCGATGAACTATTGCAGGTTTACTGTATCCCTTGGACCTTCAAATCAACGATGAAACACAGAAATTGCATCGATATTGAATACAAAAGTCAAAATGTCGACTTATTTACAAGAGGAGTAACTCTTCTAAAAGTTCGTGCTTTGAGCCTTTCCTGGAACAGCGGAATTAGTATCCGATGCACCATTGCAGGTTTACTGTATCCCTTGGACCTTCAAATCAACGATGAAACACAGAAATTGCATCGATATTGAATACAAAAGGCAAAATGTCGGCTTATTTACAAGAGGAGTAATTCTTCTAAAAGTTCGTGCTTTGAGCCTTTCCTGGGACAGCAGTATTAGATTGCGATGAACCATTGCACGTTTACTGTATCCCTTGGACCTTCAAATCAACGATGAAACACAGATATTACATCGATATTGAATACAAAAGGCAAAATGTCGACTTATTTACAAGAGGAGAAACTCCGCTAATAGTTCATGCTGTGAGCCTTTAATGGGACAGCAGTATTAGATTCCGATGCACCATTGCAGGTTTGCTGTATCCCTTGGACCTTCAAATCAACGATGAAACACAGAAATTGCATCGATATTGAATACAAAAGGCAAAATGTCGACTTATTTACAAGAGGAGTAACTCTTGCAATATTTCGCACTTTTAGCATTTCCTGGGACAGCAGTATTAGATTCCGATGCACATTGCAGGTTTTCTGTATCCCTAGGACCTTCAAAACAACGATGAAATACAGAAATTGCATCGATATTGAATACAAAAGGCAAAATGTCAGCTTATTAACAAAAGGAGTAACTCTTCTAATAGTTCGTGCTTTGAGCCTTTCCTGGAACAGCGGTATTAGTATCCGATGCACCATTGCAGGTTTACTGTATCCCTTGGACCTTCAAATCAACGATGAAACACAGAAATTGCATCGATATTGAATACAAAAGTCAAAGTGTCGACTTATTTACAAGAGGAGTAACTCTTCTAATAGTTCGTGCTTTGAGCCTTTCCTGGGACAGCAGTATTAGATTCCGAAGCACCATTGCAGATTTACTGTTCCCTTGGACCCTCAAATCAACGATGAAACACAGAAATTGCATCGATATTGAGTACAAAAGGCAATATGTCGACTCATTTACTAGAGGAGTAACTCTTCTAATAGTTCGTGCTTTTAGCCTTTTCTGGGACAGCAGTATTAGATTCCGATGCAGCATTGCAGGTTTACTGTATCCCTCGGACCTTCAAATCAACGATGAAACACTGAAATTGCATCGATATTGAATACAAAAGGCAAAATGTCGACTTATTTACAAGTGGAGTAACTCTTCTAATAGTTCGTGTTTGAGTCTTTCCTGGGACAGCAGTATTAGATTCCGATGCACCATTGCAGGTTTACTGTATCCCTTGGACCTTCAAATCAACGATGAAACACAGAAATTGCATCGATATTGAATACAAGAGGCAAAATGTCGACTTATTTACAAGAGGAGTAACTCTTCTAATAGTTCGTGCTTTTAGCCTTTTCTAGGACAGCAGTATTAGATTCCGATGCAGCATTGCAGGTTTACTGTATCCCTCGGACCTTCAAATCAACGATGAAACACAGAGATTGCATCGATACTGAATACAAATGGCAAAATGTCGACTTATTTACAAGAGGGGAAACTCTTCTAATAGTTCGTGCTTTGAGCCTTTCCTGGGACAGCAGTATTTGATTCCGATGCACCATTGCAGGTTTACTGTAACCCTTGGACCTTCAAATAAACGATGAAACACGGAAATTGCATCGATATTGAATACAAAAGGCAAAATATCGACTTATTTACAAGAGGGGAAACTCTTCTAATAGTTCGTGCTTTGAGCCTTTCCTGGGACAGCAGTATTAGATTCCGATGCACCATTGCAGGTTTACTGTATCCCTTGGACCTTCAAATCAACGATGAAACACAGAAATTGCATCGATATTGAATACAAAAGACAAAATGTCGACTTATTTACAAGAGGAGTAACTCTTCTAATAGTTCGTGCTTTGGGCCTTTCCTGGGACAGCAGTATTAGATTCCGATGCACCATTGCAGGTTTACTGTATCCCTTGGACCTTCAAATCAACGATGGAACACAGGAATTGCATCGATATTGAATACAAAAGTCAAAATGTCGACTTATTTACAAGAGGAGTAACTCTTCTAATAGTTCGTGTTTTGAGCCTTTCCTGGAAAAGCAGTATTAGTATCCGATGCACCATTGCAGGTTTACTGTATCCCTTGGACCTTCAAATCAACGATGAACTACAGAAATTGCATCGATATTGAATACAAAAGGAAAAATGTCGACTTATTTACAAGAGGAGAAACTCTTGTAATTGTTGATGTTTTGAGCCTTTAATGGGACAGCAGTATTAGATTCCGATGCACCATTGCAGGTTTACTGTATCCCTTGGACCTTCAAATCAACGATGAAACACAGAAATTGCATCGATATCGAATACAAAAGGCAAAATGTCGACTTATTTACAAGAGGAGTAACTCTTCTAATAGTTCGTAATTTTAGCCTTTCCTGGGACAGCAGTATTAGATTCCGATGCACATTGCCGGTTTACTGTATCCCTTGGACCTTCAAATCAACGATGAAACACAGAAACTGCATCGATATTGAATACAAATGGCAAAATGTCGACTTATTTACAAAAGGAGTAACTCTTCTAATAGTTCGTGCTTTGAGCCTTTCCTGGGACAGCAGTATTAGATTCCGATGCACCATTGCAGGTTTACTGTATCCCTTGGACCTTCAAATCAACGATGAAACACAGAAATTGCATCGATATCGAATACAAAAGGCAAAATGTCGACTTATTTACAAGAGGAGTAACTCTTCTAATAGTTCGTAATTTTAGCCTTTCCTGGGACAGCAGTATTAGATTCCGATGCACATTGCAGGTTTACTGTATCCCTTGGACCTTCAAATCAACGATGAAACACAGAAATTGCATCGATATTGAATACAAATGGCAAAATGTCGACTTATTTACAAAAGGAGTAACTCTTCTAATAGTTCGTGCTTTGAGCCTTTCCTGGGACAGCAGTATTAGATTCCGATGCACAATTGCAGGTTTACTGTATCCCTTGGACCTTCAAATCAACAATGAAACACATATATTGCATCGATATTGAATACAAAAGGCAAATATCGACTTATTTACAAGAGGAGTAACTCTTCTAATAGTTCGTGCTTTGAGCCTTTCCTGGGACAGCAGTATTAGATTCCGATGCACCATTGCAAGTTTACTGTATCCCTTGGACCTTCAAATCAACGATGAAACACAGAAATTGCATCGATATTGAATACAAAAGCCAAATGTCGACTTATTTACAAGAGGAGTAACTCTTCTAATAAATCATGTTTGAGCCTTTCCAGGGACAGCAGTATTAGATTTCGATGCACCATTGCAGGTTTACTGTATCCCTTGGACCTTCAAATCAACGATGAAACACAGAAATTGCATCGATATTGAATACAAATGCAAAATGTCGACTTATTTACAAGAGGAGTAACTCTTCTAATAGTTCGTGTTTGAGTCTTTCCTGGGACAGCAGTATTAGATTCCGATGCACCATTGCAGGTTTACTGTATCCCTTGGACCTTCAAATCAACGATGAAACACAGAAATTGCATCGATATTGAATACAAGAGGCAAAATGTCGTCTTATTTACACGAGGAGTAACTCTTCTAATAGTTCGTGCTTTGAGCCTTTCCTGGGACAGCAGTATTAGATTCCGATGCACCATTGCAGGTTTACTGTATCCCTTGGACCTTCAAATCAACGATGAATTAATGAAATTGCATCGATATTGAATACAAAAGGCAAAATGTCGACTTACTTACAAGAGGAGTAACTCTTCTAATAGTTCGTGCTTTAAGCCTTTCCTGGGTCAGCAGTATTAGATTCCGATGCACCATTGCAGGTTTACTATGTCCCTTGGACCTTCAAATCAACGATGAAACACAGAAATTGCTTCGATATTAAATACAAAAGGCAAAATTTCGACTTATTTACAAGTGGAGTAACTCTTCTAATAGTTCGTGCTTTGAGCCTTTTTTGAGACAGCATAATTAGATTGTGATTTACCATTTCAGGTTTACTGTATCCCATGGACCTTCAAATCAACGATGAAACCCAGAAATTGCATCGATATTGAATGCAAAAGGCAAAGTGTCGTCTTATTTACAAGAGGAGTAACTCTTCTAATAGTTCGTGCTTTGAGCCTTTCCTGGGACAGCAGTATTAGATTCCGGTGCACCATTGCAGATTTACTGTATCCCTTGGACCTTCAAATCAACGATGAAACACAGAAATTGCATCGATATTGAGTACAAAAGGCAATATGTCGACTCATTTACTAGAGGAGTAACTCTTCTAATAGTTCGTGCTTTTAGCCTTTTCTGGGACAGCAGTATTAGATTCCGATGCACCATTGCAGGTTTACTGTATCCCTCGGAACCTTCAAATCAACGATGAAACACAGAGATTGCATCGATACTAAATACAAATGGAAAATGTCGACTTATTTATAAGACGAGTAACTCTTCTAATAGATCGTGCTTTGAGCCTTTCCTGGGAGAGCAGTATTAGATTCCGATGCACCATTGCAGGTTTACTGTATCCCTTGAACCTTCAAATCAACGATGAAACACAGAAAGTGCATCGATATCGAATACAAAAGCAAAATGTCTACTTATTTACAAGAGGAGTAACTCTTCTAATAGTTCGTGCTTTTAGCTTTTCTTGGGACAGCAGTATTAGATTCCGATGCACCATTGTAGGTTTACTGTATCCCTTGGACCTTCAAATCAACGATGAAACACAGATATTGCATCGATATTGAAAACAAAAGGCAAAATGTCGACTTATTTACAAGACGAGTAACTCTTCTTATAGTTCGTTCTTTTAGCCTTTCCTGAGACAGCAGTATTAGATTCCGATGCACCATTGCAGGTTTACTGTATCCCTTGGACCTTCAAATCAACGATGAAACACAGAAATTGCATCGATATTGAATACAAAAGGCAAATGTAGACTTATTTACAAGAGGAGTAACTCTTCTAATAGTTCGTGCTTTGAGCCTTTCCTGGGACAGCTGTATTAGTTTCCGATGCACCATTGCAGATTTACTGTTCCCTTGGACCTTCAAATCAACGATGAAACACAGAAATTGCATCGATATTGAGTACAAAAGGCAATATGTCGACTCATTTACTAGAGGAGTAACTCTTCTAATAGTTCGTGCTTTTAGCCTTTTCTGGGACAGCAGTATCAGATTCCGATGCAGCATTGCAGGTTTACTGTATCCCTCGGACCTTCAAATCAACGATGAAACACAGAGATTGCATCGATACTGATAACAAATGGCAAAATGTCGACTTATTTATAAGAGGAGTAACTCTTCGAATGGTTCGTGATTTGAGCCTTTCCTGGGACAGCAGTATTAGATTCCGAAGCACCATTGCAGGTTTACTGTATCCCTTGGACCTTCAAATCAACGATGAAACACAGAAATTGCATCGATATTGAATACAAAAGACAAAATGTCGACTTATTTACAAGAGGAGTAACTCTTCTAATAGTTCGTGCTTTGAGCCTTTCCTGGGACAGCAGTATTAGATTCCGATGCACCATTGCAGGTTTACTGTATCCCTTGGACCTTCAAATCAACGATGGAACACAGTAATTGCATCGATATTGAATACAAAAGTCAAAATGTCGACTTATTTACAAGAGGAGTAACTCTTCTAATAATTCGTGTTTTGAGCCTTTCCTGGAACAGCGGTATTAGTATCCGATGCACCATTGCAGGTTTACTGTATCCCTTGGACCTTCAAATCAACGATGAACTACAGAAAGTGCATCGATATTGAATACAAAAGGAAAAATGTCGACATATTTACAAGAGGAGTAACTCTTCTAATAGTTCGTGCTTTGAGCCTTTCCTGGGACAGCAGTATTAGATTGCGATGCACCGTTGCAGGTTTACTGTATCCCTTGCACCTTCAAATCAACGATGAAACACAGATATTGCATCGATATTGAATACAAAAGGCAAAATGTCGACTTATTTACAAGAGGAGAAACTCTTCTAATAGTTGATGCTTTGAGCCTTTAATGGGACAGCAGTATTAGATTCCGATGCACCATTGCAGGTTTACTGTATCCCTTGGACCTTCAAATCAACGATGAAACACAGAAATTGCATCGATATCGAATACAAAAGGCAAAATGTTGACTTATTTACAAGAGGAGTAACTCTTCCAATGGTTCGTAATTTTAGCCTTTCCTGGAACAGCAGTATTAGATTCCGATGCACATTGCAGGTTTACTGTATCCCTTGGACCTTCAAATCAACGATGAAACCCAGAAATTGCATCGATATTGAATACAAATGGCAAAATGTCGACTTATTTACAAAAGGAGTAACTCTTCTAATAGTTCGTGCTTTGAGCCTTTCCTGGGACAGCAGTATTAGATTCCGATGCACCATTGCAAGTTTACTGTATCCCTTGGACCTTCAAATCAACGATGAAACACAGAAATTGCATCGATATTGAATACAAAAGCCAAATGTCGACTTATTTACAAGAGTAGTAACTCTTCTAATAAATCGTGTTTGAGCCTTTCCAGGGACAGCAGTATTAGATTTCGATGCACCATTGCAGGTTTACTGTATCCCTTGGACCTTCAAATCAACGATGAAACACAGAAATTGCATCGATATTGAATACAAAATGCAAAATGTCGACTTATTTACAAAAGGAGTAACTCTTCTAATAGTTCGTGCTTTGAGCCTTTCCTGGGACAGCAGTATTAGATTCCGATGCACCATTGCAGGTTTACTGTATTCCTTGGACCTTCAAATCAAGGATGAAACACAGAAATTGCATCGATATTGAATACAAAAGCCAAATGTCGACTTATTTACAAGAGGAGTAACTCTTCTAATAAATCGTGTTTGAGCCTCTCCAGGGACAGCAGTATTAGATTCCGATGCACCATTGCAGGTTTACTGTATCCCTTGTACCTTCAAATCAACGATGAAACACAGAAATTGCATCGATATTGAATACAATAGGCAAAATGTCGACTTATTTACAAGAGGAGTAACTCTTCTAATAGTTGGTGCTTTGAGCCTTTCCTGGGACAGCAGCATTAGATTCCGATGCACCATTGCAGGTTTACTGTATCCCTTGGACCTTCAAATCAACGATGAATTAATGAAATTGCATCGATATTGAATACAAAAGGCAAAATGTCGACTTATTTACAAGAGGAGTAACTCTTCTAATAGTTCGTGCTTTAAGCCTTTCCTGGGTCAGCAGTATTAGATTCCGATGCACCATTGCAGGTTTACTATGTCCCTTGGACCTTCAAATCAACTATGAAACACAGAAATTGCATCGATATTGAATACAAATGCAAAATGTCGACTTATTTACAAGAGGAGTAACTCTTCTAATAGTTCGTGTTTGAGCCTTTTTTGCGACAGCAGTATTAGATTGCAAATTACCATTTCAGGTTTACTGTATCCCTTGGACCTTCAAATCAACGATGAAACCCTGAAATTGCATCGATATTGAATGCAAAAGGCAAAGTGTCGTCTTATTTACAAGAGGAGTAACTCTTCTAATAGTTCGTGCTTTGAGCCTTTCCTGGGACAGCAGTATTAGATTCCGGTGAACCATTGCAGATTTACTGTATCCCTTGGACCTTCAAATCAACGATGAAACACAGAAATTGCATCGATATTGAATACAAATGCAAAATGTCGACTTATTTACAAGAGGAGTAACTCTTCTAATAGTTCGTGTTTGAGTCTTTCCTGGGACAGCAGTATTAGATTCCGATGCACCATTGCAGGTTTACTGTATCCCTTGGACCTTCAAATCAACGATGAAACACAAAAATTGCATCGATATTGAATACAAGAGGCAAAATGTCGTCGTATTTACACGAGGAGTAACTCTTCTAATAGTTCGTGCTTTGAGCCTTTCCTGGGACAGCAGTATTAGATTCCGATGCACCATTGCAGGTTTACTGTATCCCTTGGACCTTCAAATCAACGATGAATTAATGAAATTGCATCGATATTGAATACAAAAGGCAAAATGTCGACTTACTTACAAGAGGAGTAACTCTTCTAATTGTTCGTGCTTTAAGCCTTTCCTGGGTCAGCAGTATTAGATTCCGATGCACCATTGCAGGTTTACTATGTCCCTTGGACCTTCAAATCAACGATGAAACACAGAAATTGCTTCGATATTAAATACAAAAGGCAAAATTTCGACTTATTTACTAGAGGAGTAATTCTTCTAATAGTTCGTGCTTTTAGCCTTTTCTGGGACAGCAGTATTAGATTCCGATGCACCATTGCAGGTTTACTGTATCCCTCGGAACCTTCAAATCAACGATGAAACACAGAGATTGCATCGATACTGAATACAAATGGAAAATGTCGACTTATTTATAAGACGAGTAACTCTTCTAATAGATCGTGCTTTGAGCCTTTCCTGGGAGAGCAGTATTAGATTCCGATGCACCATTGCAGGTTTACTGTATCCCTTGAACCTTCAAATCAACGATGAAACACAGAAAGTGCATCGATATCGAATACAAAAGGCAAAATGTCTACTTATTTACAAGAGGAGTAACTCTTCTAATAGTTCGTGCTTTTAGCTTTTCCTGGGACAGCAGTATTAGATTCCGATGCACCATTGCAGGTTTACTGTATCCCTTGGACCTTCAAATCAACGATGAAACACAGATATTGCATCGATATTGAAAACAAAAGGCAAAATGTCGACTTATTTACAAGACCAGTAACTCTTCTTATAGTTCGTTCTTTTAGCCTTTCCTGAGACAGCAGTATTAGATTCCGATGCACCATTGCAGGTTTACTGTATCCCTTGGACCTTCAAATCAACGATGAAACACAGAAATTGCATCGATATTGAATACAAAAGGCAAATGTAGACTTACTTACAAGAGGAGTAACTCTTCTAATAGTTCGTGCTTTGAGCCTTTCCTGGGACAGCTGTATTAGATTCCGATGCACCATTGCAGATTTACTGTTCCCTTGGACCTTCAAATCAACGATGAAACACAGAAATTGCATCGGTATTGAGTACAAAAGGCAATATGTCGACTCATTTACTAGAGGAGTAACTCTTCTAATAGTTCGTGCTTTTAGCCTTTTCTGGGACAGCAGTATTAGATTCCGATGCAGCATTGCAGGTTTACTGTATCCCTCGGACCTTCAAATCAACGATGAAACACAGAGATTGCATCGATACTGATAACAAATGGCAAAATGTCGACTTATTTATAAGAGGAGTAACTCTTCGAATGGTTCGTGCTTTGAGCCTTTCCTGGGACAGCAGTATTAGATTCCGAAGCACCATTGCAGGTTTACTGTATCCCTTGGACCTTCAAATCAACGATGAAACACAGAAATTGCATCGATATTGAATACAAAAGGCAAAAGATCGACTTATTTAAAAGAGGGGAAACTCATCTAATAGTTCGTGCTTTGAGCCTTTCCTGGGACAGCAGTATTAGATTCCGATGCACCATTGCAGGTTTACTGTATCCCTTGGACCTTCAAATCAACGATGAAACACAGAAATTGCATCGATATTGAATACAAGAGGCAAAATGTCGACTTATTTACAAGAGGAGTAACTCTTCTAATAGTTGGTGCTTTGAGCCTTTCCTGGGACAGCAGCATTAGATTCCGTTGCACCATTGCAGGTTTACTGTATCCCTTGGACCTTCAAATCAACGATGAATTAATGAAATTGCATCGATATTGAATACAAAAGGCAAAATGTCGACTTATTTACAAGAGGAGTAACTCTTCTAATAGTTCGTGCTTTAAGCCTTTCCTGGGTCAGCAGTATTAGATTCCGATGCACCATTGCAGGTTTACTATGTCCCTTGGACCTTCAAATCAACTATGAAACACAAAAATTGCTTCGATATTAAATACAAAAGGCAAAATTTCGACTTATTTACAAGTGGAGTAACTCTTCTAATAGTTCGTGTTTGAGCCTTTTTTGCGACAGCAGTATTAGATTGCAAATTACCATTTCAGGTTTACTGTATCCCTCGGACCTTCAAATCAACGATGAAACCCAGAAATTGCATCGATATTGAATGCAAAAGGCAAAATGTCGTCTTGTTTACAAGAGGAGTAACTCTTCTAATAGTTCGTGCTTTGAGCCTTTCCTGGGACAGCAGTATTAGTTTCCGGTGCACCATTGCAGATTTACTGTATCCCTTGGAACTTCAAATCAACGATGAAACACAGAAATTGCATCGATATTGAGTACAAAAGGCAATATGTCGACTCATTTACTAGAGGAGTAACTCTTCTAATAGTTCGTGCTATTAGCCATTTCTGGGACAGCAGTATTAGATTCCGATGCACCATTGCAGGTTTACTGTATCCCTCGGAACCTTCAAATCAACGATGAAACACAGAGATTGCATCGATACTGATTACAAATGGAAAATGTCGACTTATTTATAAGACGAGTAACTCTTCTAATAGTTCGTGCTTTTAGCTTTTCCTGGGACAGCAGTATTAGATTCCGATGCACCATTGCAGGTTTACTGTATCCCTTGGACGTTCAAATCAACGATGAAACCCAGAAATTGCATCGATATTGAATGCAAAAGGCAAAATGTCGTCTTGTTTACAAGAGGAGTAACTCTTCTAATAGTTCGTGCTTTGAGCCTTTCCTGGGACAGCAGTATTAGTTTCCGGTGCACCATTGCAGATTTACTGTATCCCTTGGAACTTCAAATCAACGATGAAACACAGAAATTGCATCGATATTGAAAACAAAAGGCAAAATGTCGACTTATTTACAAGACGAGTAACTCTTCTAATAGTTCGTTCTTTTAGCCTTTCCTGAGACAGCAGTATTAGATTCCGATGCACCATTGCAGGTTTACTGTATCCCTTGGACCTTCCAATAAACGATGAAACACAGAAATTGTATCGATATTGAATACAAAAGGCAAAATGTCGACTTACTTACAAGAGGAGTAACTCTTCTAATAGTTCGTGCTTTGAATGTTTCCTGGGACAGCAGTATTAGATTCCGATGCACCATTGCAGGTTTACTGTATCCCTTGGACCTTCAAATCAACGATGAAACACAGAAATTGCATCGATATTGAATACAAGAGGCAAAATGTCGACTTATTTACAAGAGGAGTAACTCTTCTAATAGTTCGTGATTTGAGCCTTTCCTGGGACAGCAGTATTAGATTCCGATGCACCATTGCAGGTTTACTGTATCCCTTGGACCTTCAAATCAACGATGAAACACTGAAATTGCATCGATATTGAATGCAAAAGGCAAAATGTCGACTTATTTACAAGAGGAGTAACTCTTCTAATAGTTCGTGCTTTAAGCCTTTCCTGGGTCAGCAGTATTAGATTCCGATGCACCATTGCAGGTTTACTGTATCCCTTGGACCTACAAATCAACGATGAAACACAGAAATTGCAACGATATTAAATACAAAAGGCAAAATTTCAACTTATTTACAAGTGGAGTAACTCTCCTAATAGTTCGTGCTTTTAGCCTTTCCTGGGACAGTAGTATTAGATTGCGATGCACCATTGCAGGTTTACTGTATCCCTTGGACCTTCAAATCAACGATGAAACACAGAAATTGCATCGATATTGAATGCAAAAGTCAAAGTGTCGACTTATTTACAAGAGGAGTAACTCTTCTAATAGTTCGTGCTTTGAGCCTTCCCTGGGACAGCAGTATTAGATTCCGATGCACCATTGCAGATTTACTGTTCCCTTGAACCTTCAAATCAACGATGAAACACAGAAATTGCATCGATATTGAGTACAAAAGGCAAATGTAGACTTATTTACAAGAGGAGTAACTCTTTTAATAGTTCTTGCTTTGAGCCTTTCCTGGGACAGCAGTATTAGACTCCGATGCACCATTGCAGGTTTACTGTATCCCTTGGACCTTCCAATAAACGATGAAACACAGAAATTGTATCGATATTGAATACAAAAGGCAAAATGTCGACTTACTTACAAGAGGAGTAACTCTTCTAATAGTTCGTGTTTGAATCTTTCCTGGGACAGCAGTATTAGATTCCGATGCACCATTGCAGGTTTACTGTATCCCTTGGACCTTCAAATCAACGATGAAACACAGAAATTGCATCGATATTGAATACAAGAGGCAAAATGTCGACTTATTTACAAGAGGAGTAACTCTTCTAATAGTTCGTGATTTGAGCCTTTCCTGGGCCAGCAGTATTAGATTCCGATGCACCATTGCAGGTTTACTGTATCCCTTGGACCTTCAAATCAACGATGAAGCACTGAAATTGCATCGATATTGAATGCAAAAGGCAAAATGTCGACTTATTTACAAGAGGAGTAACTCTTCTAATAGTTCGTGCTTTAAGCCTTTCCTGGGTCAGCAGTATTAGATTCCGATGCACCATTGCAGGTTTACTGTATCCCTTGGACCTTCAAATCAACGATGAAACACAGAAATTGCAACGATATTAAATACAAAAGGCAAAATTTCAACTTATTTACAAGTGGAGTAACTCTCCTAATAGTTCGTTCTTTTAGCCTTTCCTGGGACAGCAGTATTAGATTGCGATGCACCATTGCAGGTTTACTGTATCCCTTGGACCTTCAAATCAACGATGAAACACAGAAATTGCATCGATATTGAATACAAAAGTCAAAGTGTCGACTTATTTACAAGAGGAGTAACTCTTCTAATAGTTCGTGCTTTGAGCCTTTCCTGGGACAGCAGTATTAGATTCCGATCCACCATTGCAGATTTACTGTATCCCTTGGACCTTCAAATCAACGATGTAACACAGTAATTGCATCGATATTGAATACAAAAGTCAAAATGTCGACTTATTTACAAGAGGAGTAACTCTTCTAATAGTTCGTGTTTTGAGCCTTTCCTGGAACAGCAGTATTAGTATCCGATGCACCATTGCAGGTTTACTGTATCCCTTGGACCTTCAAATCAACGATGAACTACAGAAATTGCATCGATATTGAATACAAAAGGAAAAATGTCGACTTATTTACAAGAGGAGTAACTCTTCTAATAGTTCGTGCTTTGAGCCTTTCCTGGGACAGCAGTATTAGATTGCGATGCACCGTTGCAGGTTTACTGTATCCCTTGGACCTTCAAATCAACGATGAAACACAGATATTGCATCGATATTGAATACAAAAGGCAAAATGTCGACTTATTTACAAGAGGAGAAACTCTTCTAATAGTTGATGCTTTGAGCCTTTAATGGGACAGCAGTATAAGATTCCGATGCACCATTGCAGGTTTACTGTATCCCTTGGACCTTCAAATCAACGATGAAACACAGAAATTGCATCGATATCGAATACAAAAGGCAAAATGTCGACTTATTTACAAGAGGAGTAACTCTTCTAATAGTTCGTAATTTTAGCCTTTCCTGGGACAGCAGTATTAGATTCCGATGCACATTGCAGGTTTACTGTATCCCTTGGACCTTCAAATCAACGATGAAACACAGAAATTGCATCGATATTGAATACAAATGGCAAAATGTCGACTTATTTACAAAAGGAGTAACTCTTCTAATAGTTCGTGCTTTGAGCCTTTCCTGGGACAGCAGTATTAGATTCCGATGCACCAATGCAGGTTTACTGTATCCCTTGGACCTTCAAATCAACGATGAAACACAGAAATTGCATCGATATTGAATACAAAAGCCAAATGTCGACTTATTTACAAGAGGAGTAACTCTTCTAATAAATCGTGTTTCAGCCTTTCCAGGGACAGCAGTATTAGATTTCGATGCACCATTGCAGGTTTACTGTATCCCTTGGACCTTCAAATCAACGATGAAACACAGAAATTGCATCGATATCGAATACAAAATGCAAAATGTCGACTTATTTACAAAAGGAGTAACTCTTCTAATAGTTCGTGCTTTGAGCCTTTCCTGGGACAGCAGTATTAGATTCCGATGCACCATTGCAGGTTTACTGTATCCCTTGGACCTTCAAATCAACGATGAAACACAGAAATTGCATCGATATTGAATACAAAAGCCAAATGTCGACTTATTTACAAGAGGAGTAACTCTTCTAATAAATCGTGTTTGAGCCTTTCCAGGGACAGCAGTATTAGATTCCAATGCACCATTGCAGGTTTACTGTATCCCTTGTACCTTCAAATCAACGATGAAACACAGAAATTGCATCGATATAGAATACAAGAGGCAAAATGTCGACTTATTCACAAAAGGAGTAACTCTTCTAATAGTTGGTGCTTTGAGCCTTTCCTGGGACAGCAGCATTAGATTCCGATGCACCATTGCAGGTTTACTGTATCCCTTGGACCTTCAAATCAACGATGAATTAATGAAATTGCATCGATATTGAATTCAAAAGGCAAAATGTCGACTTATTTACAAGAGGAGTAACTCTTCTAATAGTTCGTGCTTTAAGCCTTTCCTGGGTCAGCAGTATTAGATTCCGATGCGCCATTGCAGGTTTACTATGTCCCTTGGACCTTCAAATCAACGATGAAACACAGAAATTGCTTCGATATTAAATACAAAAGGCAAAATTTCGACTTATTTACAAGTGGAGTAACTCTTCTAATAGTTCGTGCTTTGAGCCTTTTTTGCGACAGGAGGATTAGATTGCGATTTACCATTTCAGGTTTACTGTATCCCTTGGACCCTCAAATCAACGATGAAACCCAGAAATTGCATCGATATTGAATGCAAAAGGCAAAGTGTCGTCTTATTTACAAGAGGAGTAACTCTTCTAATAGTTCGTGCTTTGAGCCTTTCCTGGGACAGCAGTATTAGATTCCGGTGCACCATTGCAGATTTACTGTATCCCTTGGACCTTCAAATCAACGATGAAACACAGAAATTGCATCGATATTGAGTACAAAAGGCAATATGTCGACTCATTTACTAGAGGAGTAACTCTTCTAATAGTTCGTGCTTTTAGCCATTTCTGGGACAGCAGTATTAGATTCCGATGCACCATTGCAGGTTTAATGTATCCCTCGGAACCTTCAAATCAACGATGAAACACAGAGATTGCATCGATACTGAATACAAATGGAAAATGTCGACTTATTTATAAGACGAGTAACTCTTCTAATAGTTCGTGCTTTGAGCCTTTCCTGGGAGAGCAGTATTAGATTCCGATGCACCATTGCAGGTTTACTGTATCCCTTCGACCTTCAAATCAACGATGAAACACAGATATTGCATCGATATTGAATACAAAAGGCAAATGTCGACTTATTTACAAGATGAGTAACTCTTCTAATAGTTCGTGCTTTGAGCCTTTCCTGGGACAGCAGTATTAGACTCCGATGCACCATTGCAGGTTTACTGTATCCCTCGGACCTTCAAATAAACGATGAAACACAGAAATCGCATCGATATTGAATACAAATGCAAAATGTCGACTTATTTACAAGAGGAGTAACTCTTCTAATAGTTCGTGTTTGAGCCTTTCCTGGGACAGCAGTATTAGATTCCGATGCACAATTGGAGGTTTACTGTATCCCTTGGACCTTCAAATCAACGATGAAACACAGAAATTGCATCGATATTGAATAAAAGAGGCAAAATGTCGACTTATTTACAAGAGGAGTAACTCTTCTAATAGTTCGTGCTTTGAGCCTTTCCTGGGACTGCAGTATTAGATTCCGATGCACCATTGCAGGTTTACTGTATCCCTTGGACCTTCAAATCAACGATGAAACACAGAAAGTGCATCGATATCGAATACAAAAGGCAAATTGTCGACTTACTTACAAGAGGAGTAACTCTTCTAATAGTTCGTGTTTGAATCTTTCCTGGGACAGCAGTATTAGATTCCGATGCACCATTGCAGTTTTACTGTATCCCTCGGAACCTTCAAATCAACGATGAAACACAGAGATTGCATCGATACTGAATACATATGGAAAATGTCGACTTATTTATAAGACGAGTAACTCTTCTAATAGTTCGTGCTTTGAGCCTTTCCTGGGAGAGCAGTATTAGATTCCGATGCAGCATTGCAGGTTTACTGTATCCCTTGAACCTTCAAATCAACGATGAAACACAGAAAGTGCATCGATATCGAATACAAAAGGCAAAATGTCGACTTATTTACAAGAGGAGTAACTCTTCTAATAGTTCGTGCTTTTAGCTTTTCCTGGGACAGCAGTATTAGATTCCGATGCACCATTGCAGGTTTACTGTATCCCTTGGACCTTCAAATCAACGATGAAACACAGATATTGCATCGATATTGAAAACAAAAGGCAAAATGTCGACTTATTTACAAGACGAGTAACTCTTCTAATAGTTCGTTCTTTTAGCCTTTCCTGAGACAGCAGTATTAGATTCCGATGCACCATTGCAGGTTTACTGTATCCCTTGGACCTTCAAATCAACGATGAAACACAGAAATTGCATCGGTATTGAATACAAAAGGCAAATGTAGACTTATTTACAAGAGGAGTAACTCTTTTAATAGTTCGTGCTTTGCGCCTTTCCTGGGACAGCAGTATTAGACTCCGATGCACCATTGCAGGTTTACTGTATCCCTTGGACCTTCAAATAAACGATGAAACACAGAAATTGCATCGATATTGAATACAAAAGGCAAATTGTCGACTTACTTACAAGAGGAGTAACTCTTCTAATAGTTCGTGTTTGAATCTTTCCTGGGACAGCAGTATTAGATTCCGATGCACCATTGCAGGTTTACTGTATCCCTTGGACCTTCAAATCAACGATGAAACACAGAAATTGCATCGATATTGAATACAAGAGGCAAAATATCGACTTATTTACAAGAGGAGTAACTCTTCTAATAGTTCGTGATTTGAGCCTTTCCTGGGACAGCAGTATTAGATTCCGATGCACCATTGCAGGTTTACTGTATCCCTTGGACCTTCAAATCAACGATGAAACACTGAAATTGCATCGATATTGAATACAAAAGGCAAAATGTCGACTTATTTACAAGAGGAGTAACTCTTCTAATAGTTCGTGATTTAAGCCTTTCCTGGATCAGCAGTATTAGATTCCGATGCACCCTTGCTGGTTTACTGTATCCCTTGGATCATCAAATCAACGATGAAACACAGAAATTGCATCGATATTGAATACAAAATGCAAAATGTCGACTTATTTACAAGAGGAGTAACTCTTCTAATAGTTCGTGCTTTTAAACATTTCTGGGACAGCAGTATTAGATTCCGATGCACCATTGCATGTTTACTGTATCCCTTTTACATTCCAATCAACGATGAAACACAAAAATTGCATCGATATCGAATACAAAAGGCAAAATGTCGACTTATTTACCAGAGGAGTAATTCTTCTAATAGTTCGAGGTTCTAGCCTTTCCTTGGACAGCAGTATTAGATTCCGATGCACCATTGTAGGTTTACTGTATCCCTTGGACCTTCAAATCAACGATGAAACACAGAAATTGCATCGATATTGAATACAATAAGCAAAATGTCGACTTATTTACAAGAGGAGAAACTCTTCTAATAGTTCGTGCTTTTAGCCTTGCCTTTGACAGCAGTATTAGATTCCGATGCACCATTGCAGGTTTACTATATCCCTTGGACCTTCAAATCAACGATGAAACACAGATATTGCATCGATATTGAATACCAAAAGCAAAATGTCGACTTATTTACAAGAGGAGTAACTCTTCTAATAGTTCGTGCTTTGAGCCCTTCCTGGGACAGCAGTACTAGATTCCGATGCACCATTGCAGGTTTACTGTATCCCTTGGACCTTCAAATCACGATGGAACTCAGAAAATGCATCGATATTGAATACAAAAGGCAAAATGTCGACTTATTTATAAGAGGAGTAACTCTTCTAATAGTTCGTGCATTAAACCTTTCCTGGGACAGCAGTATTGGATTCCGATGCACCACTGCAAGTTTACTGTATCCCTTGGACCTTCAAATCAACGATGAAACACAGAAATATCATCGATATTTAATACAAAAGGCAAAATGTCGACTTATTTAAAAGAGGGGCAATTCTTCTAATAATTCATGCTTTGAGCCTTTCCTGGGACAGCAGTATTAGATTCCGATGCACCATTGCAGGTTTACTGTATCCCTTGGACCTTCAAATCAACGTTGAAACACAGAAATTGCATCGATATTGAAAACAAAAGGCAAAATGTCGACTTATTTACCAGAGGAGTAACTCTTCTAATAGTTCGAGCTTCTAGCCTTTCCTGGGACAGCAGTATTAGATACCGATGCACCCTTGGAGGTTTACTGTATCCCTTGGACCTTCAAATCAACGATGAAACACAGAAATTGCATCGATATTGAATACAAAAGGCAAATGTCGACTTATTTACAAGAGGAGTAATTCTTCTAATAGTTCGTGACTTTAGACATTCCTGGGACACCAGTATTAGATTCGGATGCACCATTGCAGGTTTACTGTATGCCTTGGACCTTCAAATCAACAATGAAACACAAAAATTGCATCGATATTGAATACAAAAGGCAAAATGACGACTTATTTACAAGAGGAGTAACTCTTCTAAGAGTTCGTGCTTTGAGCCTTTTCTTGGACAGCAGTATTAAATTCCGATGCACCATTGCATGTTTACTGTATCCCTTGGACCTTCAAATCAACGTTCAAACACAGAAATTGCATCGATATTGAATACAAAAGTCAAAATGTCGACTTATTCACAAGATTAGTAACTCTTCTAATAGTTCGTGCTTTGAGCCTTTCCTGGAACAGCAGTATTAGTATCCGATGCACCATTGCAGGTTTACTGTATCCCTTGGACCTTCAAATCAACGATGAAACACAGATATTGCATCGATATTGAATACAAAAGGCAAAATGTCGACTTCTTTACAAGAGGAGTAACTCTCCTAATAGTTCGTGCTTTGAGCCCTTCCTGGGACAGCAGTTTTAGATTCCGATGCACCATTGCAGGTTTACTGTATGCCTTGGACCTTCAAATCTACGATGAAACACAGAAATTGCATCGATATTGAATACAAAAAGCAATGTGTCGACTTATTTATAAGAGGAGTAACTCTTCAAATAGTTCGTGCTTTGAGCCTTTCCTGGGACAGCAGTATTAGATTCCGATACACCATTGCAGCTTTACTGTATCCCTTGGACCTTCAAATCAACGATGAAACACAGAAATTGCATCGATATTGAATACAAAAGGCAAAATATCGGCTTATTTACAAGAGGAGTAACTCTTCTAAAAGTTCGTGCTTTGAACCTTTCCTGGGACAGCAGTATTAGATTGCGATGAACCATTGCAGGTTTACTGTATCCCTTGGACCTTCAAATCAACGATGAAACACAGATATTGCATCGATATTGAATACAAAAGGCAAAATGTCGACTTATTTACAAGAGGAGAAACTCTTCTAATAGTTCATGCTGTGAGCCTTTAATGGGACAGCTGTATTAGATTCCGATGCACCATTGCAGGTTTACTGTATCCCTTGGACCTTCGAATCAACGATGAAACACAGAAATTGCATCGACATTGAATACAAAATGCAAAATGTCGACTTATTTACAAGACGAGTAACTCTTCTAATAGTTCGTTATTTTAGCCTTTCCTGGGACAGCAGTATTAGATTCCGATGCACCATTGCAGGTTTACTGTATCCCTTGGACCTTCAAATAAACGATGAAACTCAGAAATTGCATCGATATTGAATACAAATGCAAAATGTCGTCTTATTTACAAGAGGAGTAACTCTTCTAATAGTTCGTGTTTGAGTCTTTCCTAGGACAGCAGTATTAGATTCCGATGCACCATTGCAAGTTTACTGTATCCCTTGGACCTTCAAATCAACGATGAATCACAGAAATTACATCGATATTGAATACATAAGGCAAATGTCGACTTATTTACAAGAGGAGTAATTCTTCTAATAGTTCGTGACTTTAGACATTCCTGGGACACCAGTATTAGATTCGGATGCACCATTGCAGGTTTACTGTATCCCTTGGACCTTCAAATCAACGATGAAACACAGATATTGCATCGATATTGAATACAAAAGGCAAAATGTCGACTTATTTACAAGAGGAGAAACCCTTCTAATAGTTCATGCTTTGAGCCTTTCATGGGACAGCAGTATTAGATTCCGATGCACATTGCAGGTTTACTGTATCCCATGGACCTTCAAATCAACGATGAAATACACATATTGCATCGATATTGAATACAATAAGCAAAACGTCGACTTATTTACAAAAGGAGTAACTCTTCTAATTGTTCGTGTTTTGAGCCTTTCCTGGGACAGCAGTATTAGACTCCGATGCACCATTGCAGGTTTACTGTATCCCTTGGACATTCAAATCAACGATGAAACACAGAAATTGCATCGATATTGAATACAAGAGGCAAAATGTCGACTTCTTTACAAGAGGAGTAACTCTTCTAATAGCTCGTGCTTTGAGCCTTTCCTGGGACAGCAGTTTTAGATTCCGATGCACCATTGCAGGTTTACTGTATGCCTGGGACCTTCAAATCTACGATGAAACACAGAAATTGCATCGATATTGAATACAAAAAGCAATGTGTCGACTTATTTATAAGAGGAGTAACTCTTCAAATAGTTCGTGCTTTGAGCCTTTCCTGGGACAGCAGTATTAGATTCCGATACACCATTGCAGCTTTACTGTATCCCTTGGACCTTCAAATCAACGATGAAACACAGAAATTGCATCGATATTGAATACAAAAGGCAAAATGTCGGCTTATTTACAAGACGAGTAACTCTTCTAAAAGTTCGTGCTTTGAACCTTTCCTGGGACAGCAGTATTAGATTGCATTGAACCATTGCAGGTTTACTGTATCCCTTGGACCTTCAAATCAACGATGAAACACAGATATTAAATCGATATTGAATACAAAAGGCAAAATGTCGACTTATTTACAAGAGGAGAAACTCTTCTAATAGTTCATGCTGTGAGCCTTTAATGGGACAGCTGTATTAGATTCCGATGCACCATTGCAGGTTTACTGTATCCCTTGGACCTTCAAATCAACGATGAAACACAGAAATTGCATCGATATTGAATACAAAAGGCAAAATGTCGACTTATTTACAAGAGGAGTAACTCTTCTAATAGTTCGTGCTTTGAGCCTTTCCTGGAACAGCAGTATTAGTATCCGATGCACCATTGCAGGTTTACTGTATCCCTTGGACCTTCAAATCAACGATGAAACACAGATATTGCATCGATATTGAATACAAAAGGCAAAATGTCGACTTCTTTACAAGAGGAGTAACTCTTCTAATAGTTCGTGCTTTGAGCCCTTCCTGGGACAGCAGTTTTAGATTCCGATGCACCATTGCAGGTTTACTGTATGCCTTGGACCTTCAAATCTACGATGAAACACAGAAATTGCATCGATATTGAATACAGAAAGCAATGTGTCGACTTATTTATAAGTGGAGTAACTCTTCAAATAGTTCGTGCTTTGAGCCTTTCCTGGGACAGCAGTATTAGATTCCGATACACCATTGCAGCTTTACTGTATCCCTTGGACCTTCAAATCAACGATGAAACACAGAAATTGCATCGATATTGAATACAAAAGGCAAAATATCGGCTTATTTACAAGAGGAGTAACTCTTCTAAAAGTTCGTGCTTTGAACCTTTCCTGGGACAGCAGTATTAGATTGCGATGAACCATTGCAGGTTTACTGTATCCCTTGGACCTTCAAATCAACGATGAAACACAGATATTGCATCGATATTGAATACAAAAGGCAAAATGTCGACTTATTTACAAGAGGAGAAACTCTTCTAATAGTTCATGCTGTGAGCCTTTAATGGGACAGCTGTATTAGATTCCGATGCACCATTGCAGGTTTACTGTATCCCTTGGACCTTCGAATCAACGATGAAACACAGAAATTGCATCGACATTGAATACAAAATGCAAAATGTCGACTTATTTACAAGACGAGTAACTCTTCTAATAGTTCGTTATTTTAGCCTTTCCTGGGACAGCAGTATTAGATTCCGATGCACCATTGCAGGTTTACTGTATCCCTTGGACCTTCAAATAAACGATGAAACTCAGAAATTGCATCGATATTGAATACAAATGCAAAATGTCGTCTTATTTACAAGAGGAGTAACTCTTCTAATAGTTCGTGTTTGAGTCTTTCCTAGGACAGCAGTATTAGATTCCGATGCACCATTGCAAGTTTACTGTATCCCTTGGACCTTCAAATCAACGATGAATCACAGAAAATACATCGATATTGAATACATAAGGCAAATGTCGACTTATTTACAAGAGGAGTAATTCTTCTAATAGTTCGTGACTTTAGACATTCCTGGGACACCAGTATTAGATTCGGATGCACCATTGCAGGTTTACTGTATCCCTTGGACCTTCAAATCAACGATGAAACACAGATATTGCATCGATATTGAATACAAAAGGCCAAATGTCGACTTCTTTACAAGAGGAGAAACTCTTCTAATAGTTCGTGCTTTGAGCCCTTCCTGGGACAGCAGTTTTAGATTCCGATGCACCATTGCAGGTTTACTGTATGCCTTGGACCTTCAAATCTACGATGAAACACAGAAATTGCATCGATATTGAATACAAAAAGCAATGTGTCGACTTATTTATAAGAGGAGTAACTCTTCTAATAGTTCGTGCTTTGAGCCTTTCCTGGGACAGCAGTATTAGATTCCGATGCACAATTGGAGGTTTACTGTATCCGTTGGACCTTCAAATCAACGATGAAACACAGAAATTGCATCGATATTGAATACAAGAGGCAAAATGTCGACTTATTTACAAGAGGAGTAACTCTTCTAATAGTTCGTGCTTTGAGCCTTTCCTGGGACTGCAGTATTAGATTCCGATGCACCATTGCAGGTTTACTGTATCCCTTGGACCTTCAAATCAACGATGAAACACAGAAAGTGCATCGATATCGAATACAAAAGGCAAATTGTCGACTTACTAACAAGAGGAGTAACTCTTCTAATAGTTCGTGTTTGAATCTTTCCTGGGACAGCAGTATAAGATTCCGATGCACCATTGCAGTTTTACTGTATCCCTCGGAACCTTCAAATCAACGATGAAACACAGAGATTGCATCGATACTGAATACATATGGAAAATGTCGACTTATTTATAAGACGAGTAACTCTTCTAATAGTTCGTGCTTTGAGCCTTTCCTGGGAGAGCAGTATTAGATTCCGATGCAGCATTGCAGGTTTACTGTATCCCTTGAACCTTCAAATCAACGATGAAACACAGAAAGTGCATCGATATCGAATACAAAAGGCAAAATGTCGACTTATTTACAAGAGGAGTAACTCTTCTAATAGTTCGTGCTTTTAGCTTTTCCTGGGACAGCAGTATTAGATTCCGATGCACCATTGCAGGTTTACTGTATCCCTTGGACCTTCAAATCAACGATGAAACACAGATATTGCATCGATATTTAAAACAAAAGGCAAAATGTCGACTTATTTACAAGACGAGTAACTCTTCTAATAGTTCGTTCTTTTAGCCTTTCCTGAGACAGCAGTATTAGATTCCGATGCACCATTGCAGGTTTACTGTATCCCTTGGACCTTCAAATCAACGATGAAACACAGAAATTGCATCGGTATTGAATACAAAAGGCAAATGTAGACTTATTTACAAGAGGAGTAACTCTTTTAATAGTTCGTGCTTTGCGCCTTTCCTGGGACAGCAGTATTAGACTCCGATGCACCATTGCAGGTTTACTGTATCCCTTGGACCTTCAAATAAACGATGAAACACAGAAATTGCATCGATATTGAATACAAAAGGCAAATTGTCGACTTACTTACAAGAGGAGTAACTCTTCTAATAGTTCGTGTTTGAATCTTTCCTGGGACAGCAGTATTAGATTCCGATGCACCATTGCAGGTTTACTGTATCCCTTGGACCTTCAAATCAACGATGAAACACAGAAATTGCATCGATATTGAATACAAGAGGCAAAATATCGACTTATTTACAAGAGGAGTAACTCTTCTAATAGTTCGTGATTTGAGCCTTTCCTGGGACAGCAGTATTAGATTCCGATGCACCATTGCAGGTTTACTGTATCCCTTGGACCTTCAAATCAACGATGAAACACTGAAATTGCATCGATATTGAATACAAAAGGCAAAATGTCGACTTATTTACAAGAGGAGTAACTCTTCTAATAGTTCGTGATTTAAGCCTTTCCTGGATCAGCAGTATTAGATTCCGATGCACCCTTGCTGGTTTACTGTATCCCTTGGATCATCAAATCAACGATGAAACACAGAAATTGCATCGATATTGAATACAAAATGCAAAATGTCGACTTATTTACAAGAGGAGTAACTCTTCTAATAGTTCGTGCTTTTAAACATTTCTGGGACAGCAGTATTAGATTCCGATGCACCATTGCATGTTTACTGTATCCCTTTTACATTCCAATCAACGATGAAACACAAAAATTGCATCGATATCGAATACAAAAGGCAAAATGTCGACTTATTTACCAGAGGAGTAATTCTTCTAATAGTTCGAGGTTCTAGCCTTTCCTTGGACAGCAGTATTAGATTCCGATGCACCATTGTAGGTTTACTGTATCCCTTGGACCTTCAAATCAACGATGAAACACAGAAATTGCATCGATATTGAATACAATAAGCAAAATGTCGACTTATTTACAAGAGGAGAAACTCTTCTAATAGTTCGTGCTTTTAGCCTTGCCTTTGACAGCAGTATTAGATTCCGATGCACCATTGCAGGTTTACTATATCCCTTGGACCTTCAAATCAACGATGAAACACAGATATTGCATCGATATTGAATACCAAAAGCAAAATGTCGACTTATTTACAAGAGGAGTAACTCTTCTAATAGTTCGTGCTTTGAGCCCTTCCTGGGACAGCAGTACTAGATTCCGATGCACCATTGCAGGTTTACTGTATCCCTTGGACCTTCAAATCACGATGGAACTCAGAAAATGCATCGATATTGAATACAAAAGGCAAAATGTCGACTTATTTATAAGAGGAGTAACTCTTCTAATAGTTCGTGCATTAAACCTTTCCTGGGACAGCAGTATTGGATTCCGATGCACCACTGCAAGTTTACTGTATCCCTTGGACCTTCAAATCAACGATGAAACACAGAAATATCATCGATATTTAATACAAAAGGCAAAATGTCGACTTATTTAAAAGAGGGGCAATTCTTCTAATAGTTCATGCTTTGAGCCTTTCCTGGGACAGCAGTATTAGATTCCGATGCACCATTGCAGGTTTACTGTATCCCTTGGACCTTCAAATCAACGTTGAAACACAGAAATTGCATCGATATTGAAAACAAAAGGCAAAATGTCGACTTATTTACCAGAGGAGTAACTCTTCTAATAGTTCGAGCTTCTAGCCTTTCCTGGGACAGCAGTATTAGATACCGATGCACCCTTGGAGGTTTACTGTATCCCTTGGACCTTCAAATCAACGATGAAACACAGAAATTGCATCGATATTGAATACAAAAGGCAAATGTCGACTTATTTACAAGAGGAGTAATTCTTCTAATAGTTCGTGACTTTAGACATTCCTGGGACACCAGTATTAGATTCGGATGCACCATTGCAGGTTTACTGTATCCCTTGGACCTTCAAATCAACAATGAAACACAAAAATTGCATCGATATTGAATACAAAAGGCAAAATGACGACTTATTTACAAGAGGAGTAACTCTTCTAAGAGTTCGTGCTTTGAGCCTTTTCTTGGACAGCAGTATTAAATTCCGATGCACCATTGCATGTTTACTGTATCCCTTGGACCTTCAAATCAACGTTCAAACACAGAAATTGCATCGATATTGAATACAAAAGTCAAAATGTCGACTTATTCACAAGATTAGTAACTCTTCTAATAGTTCGTGCTTTGAGCCTTTCCTGGAACAGCAGTATTAGTATCCGATGCACCATTGCAGGTTTACTGTATCCCTTGGACCTTCAAATCAACGATGAAACACAGATATTACATCGATATTGAATACAAAAGGCAAAATGTCGACTTCTTTACAAGAGGAGTAACTCTTCTAATAGTTCGTGCTTTGAGCCCTTCCTGGGACAGCAGTTTTAGATCCGATGCACCATTGCAGGTTTACTGTATGCCTTGGACCTTCAAATCTACGATGAAACACAGAAATTGCATCGATATTGAATACAAAAAGCAATGTGTCGACTTATTTATAAGAGGAGTAACTCTTCAAATAGTTCGTGCTTTGAGCCTTTCCTGGGACAGCAGTATTAGATTCCGATACACCATTGCAGCTTTACTGTATCCCTTGGACCTTCAAATCAACGATGAAACACAGAAATTGCATCGATATTGAATACAAAAGGCAAAATATCGGCTTATTTACAAGAGGAGTAACTCTTCTAAAAGTTCGTGCTTTGAACCTTTCCTGGGACAGCAGTATTAGATTGCGATGAACCATTGCAGGTTTACTGTATCCCTTGGACCTTCAAATCAACGATGAAACACAGATATTGCATCGATATTGAATACAAAAGGCAAAATGTCGACTTATTTACAAGAGGAGAAACTCTTCTAATAGTTCATGCTGTGAGCCTTTAATGGGACAGCTGTATTAGATTCCGATGCACCATTGCAGGTTTACTGTATCCCTTGGACCTTCGAAACAACGATGAAACACAGAAATTGCATCGACATTGAATACAAAATGCAAAATGTCGACTTATTTACAAGACGAGTAACTCTTCTAATAGTTCGTTATTTTAGCCTTTCCTGGGACAGCAGTATTAGATTCCGATGCACCATTGCAGGTTTACTGTATCCCTTGGACCTTCAAATAAACGATGAAACTCAGAAATTGCATCGATATTGAATACAAATGCAAAATGTCGTCTTATTTACAAGAGGAGTAACTCTTCTAATAGTTCGTGTTTGAGTCTTTCCTAGGACAGCAGTATTAGATTCCGATGCACCATTGCAAGTTTACTGTATCCCTTGGACCTTCAAATCAACGATGAATCACAGAAATTACATCGATATTGAATACATAAGGCAAATGTCGACTTATTTACAAGAGGAGTAATTCTTCTAATAGTTCGTGACTTTAGACATTCCTGGGACACCAGTATTAGATTCGGATGCACCATTGCAGGTTTACTGTATCCCTTGGACCTTCAAATCAACGATGAAACACAGATATTGCATCGATATTGAATACAAAAGGCAAAATGTCGACTTATTTACAAGAGGAGAAACCCTTCTAATAGTTCATGCTTTGAGCCTTTCATGGGACAGCAGTATTAGATTCCGATGCACATTGCAGGTTTACTGTATCCCATGGACCTTCAAATCAACGATGAAATACACATATTGCATCGATATTGAATACAATAAGCAAAACGTCGACTTATTTACAAAAGGAGTAACTCTTCTAATTGTTCGTGTCTTGAGCCTTTCCTGGGACAGCAGTATTAGACTCCGATGCACCATTGCAGGTTTACTATATCCCTTGGACATTCAAATCAACGATGAAACACAGAAATTGCATCGATATTGAATACAAGAGGCAAAATGTCGACTTCTTTACAAGAGGAGTAACTCTTCTAATAGCTCGTGCTTTGAGCCTTTCCTGGGACAGCAGTTTTAGATTCCGATGCACCATTGCAGGTTTACTGTATGCCTGGGACCTTCAAATCTACGATGAAACACAGAAATTGCATCGATATTGATTACAAAAAGCAATGTGTCGACTTATTTATAAGAGGAGTAACTCTTCAAATAGTTCGTGCTTTGAGCCTTTCCTGGGACAGCAGTATTAGATTCCGATACACCATTGCAGCTTTACTGTATCCCTTGGACCTTCAAATCAACGATGAAACACAGAAATTGCATCGATATTGAATACAAAAGGCAAAATGTCGGCTTATTTACAAGACGAGTAACTCTTCTAAAAGTTCGTGCTTTGAACCTTTCCTGGGACAGCAGTATTAGATTGCATTGAACCATTGCAGGTTTACTGTATCCCTTGGACCTTCAAATCAACGATGAAACACAGATATTAAATCGATATTGAATACAAAAGGCAAAATGTCGACTTATTTACAAGAGGAGAAACTCTTCTAATAGTTCATGCTGTGAGCCTTTAATGGGACAGCTGTATTAGATTCCGATGCACCATTGCAGGTTTACTGTATCCCTTGGACCTTCAAATCAACGATGAAACACAGAAATTGCATCGATATTGAATACAAAAGGCAAAATGTCGACTTATTTACAAGAGGAGTAACTCTTCTAATAGTTCGTGCTTTGAGCCTTTCCTGGAACAGCAGTATTAGTATCCGATGCACCATTGCAGGTTTACTGTATCCCTTGGACCTTCAAATCAACGATGAAACACAGATATTGCATCGATATTGAATACAAAAGGCAAAATGTCGACTTCTTTACAAGAGGAGTAACTCTTCTAATAGTTCGTGCTTTGAGCCCTTCCTGGGACAGCAGTTTTAGATTCCGATGCACCATTGCAGGTTTACTGTATGCCTTGGACCATCAAATCTACGATGAAACACAGAAATTGCATCGATATTGAATACAAAAAGCAATGTGTCGACTTATTTATAAGAGGAGTAACTCTTCAAATAGTTCGTGCTTTGAGCCTTTCCTGGGACAGCAGTATTAGATTCCGATACACCATTGCAGCTTTACTGTATCCCTTGGACCTTCAAATCAACGATGAAACACAGAAATTGCATCGATATTGAATACAAAAGGCAAAATATCGGCTTATTTACAAGAGGAGTAACTCTTCTAAAAGTTCGTGCTTTGAACCTTTCCTGGGACAGCAGTATTAGATTGCGATGAACCATTGCAGGTTTACTGTATCCCTTGGACCTTCAAATCAACGATGAAACACAGATATTGCATCGATATTGAATACAAAAGGCAAAATGTCGACTTATTTACAAGAGGAGAAACTCTTCTAATAGTTCATGCTGTGAGCCTTTAATGGGACAGCTGTATTAGATTCCGATGCACCATTGCAGGTTTACTGTATCCCTTGGACCTTCGAATCATCGATGAAACACAGAAATTGCATCGACATTGAATACAAAATGCAAAATGTCGACTTATTTACAAGACGAGTAACTCTTCTAATAGTTCGTTATTTTAGCCTTTCCTGGGACAGCAGTATTAGATTCCGATGCACCATTGCAGGTTTACTGTATCCCTTGGACCTTCAAATAAACGATGAAACTCAGAAATTGCATCGATATTGAATACAAATGCAAAATGTCGTCTTATTTACAAGAGGAGTAACTCTTCTAATAGTTCGTGTTTGAGTCTTTCCTAGGACAGCAGTATTAGATTCCGATGCACCATTGCAAGTTTACTGTATCCCTTGGACCTTCAAATCAACGATGAATCACAGAAATTACATCGATATTGAATACATAAGGCAAATGTCGACTTATTTACAAGAGGAGTAATTCTTCTAATAGTTCGTGACTTTAGACATTCCTGGGACACCAGTATTAGATTCGGATGCACCATTGCAGGTTTACTGTATCCCTTGGACCTTCAAATCAACGATGAAACACAGATATTGCATCGATATTGAATACAAAAGGCAAAATGTCGACTTATTTACAAGAGGAGAAACCCTTCTAATAGTTCATGCTTTGAGCCTTTCATGGGACAGCAGTATTGGATTCCGATGCACATTGCAGGTTTACTGTATCCCTTGGACCTTCAAATCAACGATGAAACACACATATTGCATCGATATTGAATACAATAAGCAAAACGTCGACTTATTTACAAAAGGAGTAACTCTTCTAATTGTTCGTGTTTTGAGCCTTTCCTGGGACAGCAGTATTAGACTCCGATGCACCATTGCAGGTTTACTGTATCCCTTGGACATTCAAATCAACGATGAAACACAGAAATTGCATCGATATTGAATACAAGAGGCAAAATGTCGACTTCTTTACAAGAGGAGTAACTCTTCTAATAGCTCGTGCTTTGAGCCTTTCCTGGGACAGCAGTTTTAGATTCCGATGCACCATTGCAGGTTTACTGTATGCCTGGGACCTTCAAATCTACGATGAAACACAGAAATTGCATCGATATTGAATACAAAAAGCAATGTGTCGACTTATTTATAAGAGGAGTAACTCTTCAAATAGTTCGTGCTTTGAGCCTTTCCTGGGACAGCAGTATTAGATTCCGATACACCATTGCAGCTTTACTGTATCCCTTGGACCTTCAAATCAACGATGAAACACAGAAATTGCATCGATATTGAATACAAAAGGCAAAATGTCGGCTTATTTACAAGACGAGTAACTCTTCTAAAAGTTCGTGCTTTGAACCTTTCCTGGGACAGCAGTATTAGATTGCATTGAACCATTGCAGGTTTACTGTATCCCTTGGACCTTCAAATCAACGATGAAACACAGATATTAAATCGAAATTGAATACAAAAGGCAAAATGTCGACTTATTTACAAGAGGAGAAACTCTTCTAATAGTTCATGCTGTGAGCCTTTAATGGGACAGCTGTATTAGATTCCGATGCACCATTGCAGGTTTACTGTATCCCTTGGACCTGCAAATCAACGATGAAACACAGAAATTGCATCGATATTGAATACAAAAGGCAAAATGTCGACTTATTTACAAGAGGAGTAACTCTTCTAATAGTTCGTGTTTGAGCCTTTCCAGGGACAGCAGTATTAGATTTCGATGCACCATTGCAGGTTTACTGTATCCCTTGGACCTTCAAATCAACGATGAAACACAGAAATTGCATCGACATTGAAAACAAAATGCAAAATGTCGACTTAATTACAAGACGAGTAACTCTTCTAATGGTTCGCTATTTTAGCCTTTCCTGGGACAGCAGTATTAGATTGCGATGCACCATTGCAGGTTTACTGTATCCCTTGGACCTTCAAATCAACGATGAAACACAGAAATTGCATCGATATTGAATACAAAATGTAAAGTGGCGACTTCTTTACAAGAGGAGTAACTCTTCTAATAGTTCGTGCTTTGAGCCTTTCCTGGGACAGCAGTATTAGATTCCGATGCACCATTGCAGGTTTACTGTATCCCTTGGACCTTCAAATCAACGATGAAACACTGAAATTAAATCGATATTGAATACAAAAGGCAAAATGTCGACTTATTTACAAGAGGAGTAACTCTTCTAATAGTTCGTGATTTAAGCCTTTCCTGGGTCAGCAGTATTAGATTCCGATGCACCATTGCAGGTTTACTGTATCCCTTGGACCTTCAAATCAACGATGAAACACAGAAATTGCATCGATATTAAATACAAAAGGCAAAATTTCGACTTATTTACAAGTGGAGTAACTCTTCTAATAGTTCGTGCTTTTAGCCTTTCCTGGGACAGCAGTATTAGATTGCGATGCACCATTGCAGGTTTACTGTATCCCTTGGACCTTCAAATCAACGATGAAACACAGAAATTGCATCGATATTGAATACAAAAGGCAAAGTGGCGACTTATTTACAAGAGGAGTAACTCTTCTAATAGTTCGTGCTTTGAGCCTTTCCTGGGACAGCAGTATTAGATTCCGATGCTCCATTGCAGATTTACTGTATCCCTTGGACTTCAAATCAACGATGAAACACAGAAATTGCATCGATATTGAGTACAAAAGGCAATATGTCGACTCATTTACTAGAGGAGTAACTCTTCTAATAGTTCGTGCTTTTAGTCTTTTCTGGGACAGCAGTATTAGATTCCGATGCAGCATTGCAGGTTTACTGTATCCCTTGGACCTTCAAATCAACGATGAACTACAGATATTGCATCGATATTGAATACAAAAGGCAAAATGTCGACTTATTTACAAGGGGAGTAACCCTTCTAATAGTTCGTGCTTTGAGCCTTTCCTGGGACATCAGTATTAGATTGCGATGCACCGTTGCAGGTTTACTGTATCCCTTGGACCTTCAAATCAACGATGAAACACAGATATTGCATCGATATTGAATACAAAAGGCAAAATGTCGACTTATTTACAAGAGGAGAAACTATTCTAATAATTGATGCTTTGAGCCTTTAATGCGACAGCAGTATTAGATTCCGATGCACCATTGCAGGTTTACTGTATCCCTTGGACCTTCAAATCAACGATGAAACACAGAAATTGCATCGATATCGAATACAAAAGGCAAAATGTCGACTTATTTACAAGAGGAGTAACTCTTCTAATAGTTCGTACTTTTAGCCTTTCCTGGGACAGCAGTATTAGATTCCGATGCACATTGCAGGTTTACTGTATCCCTTGGACCTTCAAATCAACGATGAAACACAGAAATTGCATCGATATTGAATACAAAAGGCAAAATGTCGACTTATTTACAAAAGGAGTAACTCTTCTAATAGTTCGTGCTTTGAGCCATTCCTGGGACAGCAGTATTAGATTCCGAAGTACCATTGCAGGTTTACTGTATCCATTGGACCTTCAAATCAACGATGAAACACAGAAATTGCATCGATATTGAATACAAAAGGCAAAATATCGACTTATTTGCAAGAGGGGAAACTCTTCTAATAGTTCGTGCTTTGAGCCTTTCCTGGGACAGCAGTATTAGATTGTGATGCACAATTGCAGGTTTACTGTATCCCTTGGACCTTCAAATCAACGATGAAACACAGAAATTGCATCGATATTGAATACAAAAGGCAAATGTCGACTTATTTACAAGACGAGTAACTCTTTTAATAGTTCGTTTTTTAGCCTTTCGTGGGACAGCAGTATTAGTTTCTGATGCACAATTGCAGGTTTACTGTATCCCTTGGACCTTCAAATCAACGATGAAACACAGAAATTGCATCGATATTGAATACAAAAGGCAAATGTCGACTTATTTACAAGAGGAGTAACTCTTCTAATAGTTCGTGCTTTGAGCTTTTCCTGGGACAGCAGTATTAGACTCCGATGCACCATTGCAGGTTTACTGTATCCCTTGGACCTTCCAATGAACGATGAAACAATGAAATTGCATCGATATTGAATACAAAAGGCAAAATGTCGACTTATTTACAAGAGGAGTAACTCTTCTAATAGTTCGTGCTTTAAGCCTCTCCTAGGTCAGTAGTATTAGATTCCGATGCCCCATTGCAGGTTTACTGTATCCCTTGGACCTTCAAATCAACGATGAAACACAGAAATTGCATCGATATTGAATACAAAAGGCAAAATTTCGACTTATTTACAGGTGGAGTAACTCTTCTAATAGTTCGTGATTTGAGCCTTTCCTGCGACAGCAGTATTAGTTTGCGATGCACCATTTCAGGTTTACTGTATCCCTTGAACCTTCAAATCAACGATGAAGAACAGAAATTGCATCGATATTGAATACAAAAGGCAAAGTGTCGTCTTATTTACAAGAGGAGTAACTCTTCTAATAGTTCGTGCTTTGAGCCTTTCCTGGGACAGCAGAATTAGATTCCGGTGCACCATTGCAGATTTACTGTATCCCTTGGACCTTCAAATCAACGATGAAACACAGAAATTGCATCGATATTGAGTACAAAAGGCAATATGTCGACTCATTTACTAGAGGAGTAACTCTTCTAATAGTTCGTGCTTTTAGCCTTTTCTGGGACAGCAGTATTAGATTCCGATGCAGCATTGCAGGTTTACTGTATCCCTCGGACCTTCAAATCAACGGTGAAACACAGAGATTGCATCGATACTGAATACAAATGGCAAAATGTCGACTTATTTATAAGAGGAGTACCTCTTCGAATAGTTCGTGCTTTGAGCCTTTCCTGGGACAGCAGTATTAGATTCCGAAGCACCATTGCAGGTTTACTGTATCCCTTGGACCTTCAAATCAACGATGAAACACAGAAATTGCATCGATATTGAATACAAAACGCAAAATGTCGACTTATTTACAAGAGGAGTAACTCTTCTAATAGTTCGTGTTTGAGCCTTTCCAGGGACAGCAGTATTAGATTCCGATGCACAATTGCAGGTTTACTGTATCCCTTGGACCTTCAAATCAACGATGAAACACAGAAATTGCATCGATATTGAATACAAAAGGCAAATGTCGACTTATTTACAAGACGAGTAACTCTTCTAATAGTTCGTTTTTTAGCCTTTCGTGGGACAGCAGTATTAGATTCTGATGCACAATTGCAGGTTTACTGTATCCCTTGGACCTTCAAATCAACGATGAAACACAGAAATTGCATCGATATTGAATACAAAAGGCAAATGTCGACTTATTTACAAGAGGAGTAACTCTTCTAATAGTTCGTGCTTTGAGCTTTTCCTGGGACAGCAGTATTAGACTCCGATGCACCATTGCAGGTTTACTGTATCCCTTGGACCTTCAAATAAACGATGAAACACAGAAATTGCATCGATATTGAATACAAATGCAAAATGTCGACTTATTTACAAGTGGAGTAACTCTTCTAATAGTTCGTGTTTGAGTCTTTCCTGGGACAGCAGTATTAGATTCCGATGCACCATTGCAGGTTTACTGTATCCCTTGGACCTTCAAATCGACGATGAAACACAGAAATTGCATCGATATTGAATACAAGAGGCAAAATGTCGACTTCTTTACAAGAGGAGTAACTCTTCTAATAGTTCGTGCTTTTAGCATTTCCTGGGACAGCAGTATTAGATTCCGATGCACCATTGCAGGTTTACTGTATCCCTTGGACCTTCCAATGAACGATGAAACAATGAAATTGCATCGATATTGAATACAAAAGGCAAAATGTCGACTTATTTACAAGAGGAGTAACTCTTCTAATAGTTCGTGCTTTAAGCCTCTCCTAGGTCAGTAGTGTTAGATTCCGATGCCCCATTGCAGGTTTACTGTATCCCTTGGACCTTCAAATCAACGATGAAACACAGAAATTGCATCGATATTGAATACAAAAGGCAAAATTTCGACTTATTTACAGGTGGAGTAACTCTTCTAATAGTTCGTGATTTGAGCCTTTCCTGCGACAGCAGTATTAGATTGCGATGCACCATTTCAGGTTTACTGTATCCCTTGGACCTTCAAATCAACGATGAAGAACAGAAATTGCATCGATATTGAATACAAAAGGCAAAGTGTCGTCTTATTTACAAGAGGAGTAACTCTTCTAATAGTTCGTGCTTTGAGCCTTTCCTGGGACAGCAGAATTAGATTCCGGTGCACCATTGCAGATTTACTGTATCCCTTGGACCTTCAAATCAACGATGAAACACAGAAATTGAATCGATATTGAGTACAAAAGGCAATATGTCGACTCATTTACTAGAGGAGTATCTCTTCTAATAGTTCGTGCTTTTAGCCTTTTCTGGGACAGCAGTATTAGATTCCGATGCAGCATTGCAGGTTTACTGTATCCCTCGGACCTTCAAATCAACGGTGAAACACAGAGATTGCATCGATACTGAATACAAATGGCAAAATGTCGACTTATTTATAAGAGGAGTACCTCTTCGAATAGTTCGTGCTTTGAGCCTTTCCTGGGACAGCAGTATTAGATTCCGAAGCACCATTGCAGGTTTACTGTATCCCTTGGACCTTCAAATCAACGATGAAACACAGAAATTGCATCGATATTGAATACAAAACGCAAAATGTCGACTTATTTACAAGAGGAGTAACTCTTCTAATAGTTCGTGTTTGAGCCTTTCCAGGGACAGCAGTATTAGATTCCGATGCACAATTGCAGGTTTACTGTATCCCTTGGACCTTCAAATCAACGATGAAACACAGAAATTGCATCGATATTGAATACAAAAGGCAAATGTCGACTTATTTTCAAGACGAGTAACTCTTCTAATAGTTCGTTTTTTAGCCTTTCGTGGGACAGCAGTATTAGATTCTGATGCACAATTGCAGGTTTACTGTATCCCTTGGACCTTCAAATCAACGATGAAACACAGAAATTGCATCGATATTGAATACAAAAGGCAAATGTCGACTTATTTACAAGAGGAGTAACTCTTCTAATAGTTCGTGCTTTGAGCTTTTCCTGGGACAGCAGTATTAGACTCCGATGCACCATTGCAGGTTTACTGTATCCCTTGGACCTTCAAATAAACGATGAAACACAGAAATTGCATCGATATTGAATACAAATGCAAAATGTCGACTTATTTACAAGTGGAGTAACTCTTCTAATAGTTCGTGTTTGAGTCTTTCCTGGGACAGCAGTATTAGATTCCGATGCACCATTGCAGGTTTACTGTATCCCTTGGACCTTCAAATCAACGATGAAACACAGAAATTGCATCGATATTGAATACAAGAGGCAAAATGTCGACTTCTTTACAAGAGGAGTAACTCTTCTAATAGTTCGTGCTTTTAGCATTTCCTGGGACAGCAGTATTAGATTCCGATGCACCATTGTAGGTTTACTGTATCCCTTGGACCTTCCAATGAACGATGAAACAATGAAATTGCATCGATATTGAATACAAAAGGCAAAATGTCGACTTATTTACAAGAGGAGTAACTCTTCTAATAGTTCGTGCTTTAAGCCTCTCCTAGGTCAGTAGTATTAGATTCCGATGCCCCATTGCAGGTTTACTGTATCCCTTGGACCTTCAAATCAACGATGAAACACAGAAATTGCATCGATATTGAATACAAAAGGCAAAATTTCGACTTATTTACAGGTGGAGTAACTCTTCTAATAGTTCGTGATTTGAGCCTTTCCTGCGACAGCAGTATTAGATTGCGATGCTCCATTTCAGGTTTACTGTATCCCTTGGACCTTCAAATCAACGATGAAGAACAGAAATTGCATCGATATTGAATACAAAAGGCAAAGTGTCGTCTTATTTACAAGAGGAGTAACTCTTCTAATAGTTCGTGCTTTGAGCCTTTCCTGGGACAGCAGAATTAGATTCCGGTGCACCATTGCAGATTTACTGTATCCCTTGGACCTTCAAATCAACGATGAAACACAGAAATTGCATCGATATTGAGTACAAAAGGCAATATGTCGACTCATTTACTAGAGGAGTAACTCTTCTAATAGTTCGTGCTTTTAGCCTTTTCTGGGACAGCAGTATTAGATTCCGATGCAGCATTGCAGGTTTACTGTATCCCTCGGACCTTCAAATCAACGGTGAAACACAGAGATTGCATCGATACTGAATACAAATGGCAACATGTCGACTTATTTATAAGAGGAGTACCTCTTCGAATAGTTCGTGCTTTGAGCCTTTCCTGGGACAGCAGTATTAGATTGCGATGCACCGTTGCAGGATTACTGTATCCCTTGGACCTTCAAATCAACGATGAATCACAGATATTGCATCGATATTGAATACAGAAGGCAAAATGTCGACTTATTTACAAGAGGAGAAACTCTTCTAATAGTTGATGCTTTGAGCCTTTAAAGGGACAGCAGTATTAGATTCCGATGCACCATTGCAGGTTTACTGTATCCCTTGGACCTTTAAATCAACGATGAAACACAGAAATTGCATCGATATCGAATACAAAAGGCAAAATGTCGACTTATTTACAAGAGGATTAACTCTTCTAATAGTTCGTACTTTTAGCCTTTCCTGGGACAGCAGTATTAGATTCCGATGCACATTGCAGGTTTACTGTATCCCTTGGACCTTCAAATCAACGATGAAACACAGAAATTGCATCGATATTGAATACAAAAAGCAAAATGTCGACTTATTTACAAAAGGAGTAAGTCTTCTAATAGTTCGTGATTTGAGCCTTTCCTGGGACCGCAGTATTAGATTCCGACTCACCAATGCAGGTTTACTGTATCCCTTTGACCTTCAAATAAACGATGAAACACAGAAATTGCATCGATATTGAATACAAAAGGCAAAATGTCGACTTATTTACAAGAGGAGTTACTCTTCTAATAGTTCGTGTTTGAGCCTTTCCAGGGACAGCAGTATTAGATTCCGATGCACAATTGCAGGTTTACTGTATCCCTTGGACCTTCAAATCGACGATGAAACACAGAAATTGCATCGATATTGAATGCAAAAGGCAAATGTCGACTTATTTACAAGACGAGTAACTCTTCTAATAGTTCGTTTTTTAGCCTTTCCTGGGACAGCAGTATTAGATTCCGATGCACAATTGCAGGTTTACTGTATCCCTTGGACCTTGAAATCAACGATGAAACAATGAAATTGCATCGATATTGAATACAAAAGGCAAAATGTCGACTTATTTACAAGAGGAGTAACTCTTCTAATAGTTCGTGCTCTAAGCCTCTCCTAGGTCAGTAGTATTAGATTCCGATGCCCCATTGCAGGTTTACTGTATCCCTTGAACCTTCAAATCAACGATGAAACACAGAATTTGCATCGATATTGAATACAAAAGACAAAATTTCGACTTATTTACAGGTGGAGTAACTCTTCTAATAGTTCGTGATTTGAGCCTTTCCTGCGACAGCAGTATTAGATTGCGATGCACCATTTCAGGTTTACTGTATCCCTTGGACCTTCAAATCAACGATGAAAAACAGAAATTGTATCGATATTGAATACAAAAGGCAAAGTGTCGTCTTATTTACAAGAGGAGTAACTCTTCTAATAGTTCGTGCTTTGAGCCTACCTGGGACAGCAGTATTAGATTCCGGTGCACCATTGCAGATTTACTGTATCCCTTGGACCTTCAAATCAACGATGAAACACAGAAATTGCATCGATATTGAATACAAAACGCAAAATGTCGACTTATTTACAAGAGGAGTAACTCTTCTAATAGTTCGTGTTTGAGCCTTTCCAGGGACAGCAGTATTAGATTCCGATGCACAATTGCAGGTTTACTGTATCCCTTGGACCTTCAAATCAACGATGAAACACAGAAATTGCATCGATATTGAATACAAAAGGCAAATGTCGACTTATTTACAAGACGAGTAACTCTTCTAATAGTTCGTTTTTTAGCCTTTCGTGGGACAGCAGTATTAGATTCTGATGCACAATTGCAGGTTTACTGTATCCCTTGGACCTTCAAATCAACGATGAAACACAGAAATTGCATCGATATTGAATACAAAAGGCAAATGTCGACTTATTTACAAGAGGAGTAACTCTTCTAATAGTTCGTGCTTTGAGCTTTTCCTGGGACAGCAGTATTAGACTCCGATGCACCATTGCAGGTTTACTGTATCCCTTGGACCTTCAAATAAACGATGAAACACAGAAATTGCATCGATATTGAATACAAATGCAAAATGTCGACCTATTTACAAGTGGAGTAACTCTTCTAATAGTTCGTGTTTGAGTCTTCCTGGGACAGCAGTATTAGATTCCGATGCACCATTGCAGGTTTACTGTATCCCTTGGACCTTCAAATCAACGATGAAACACAGAAATTGCATCGATATTGAATACAAGAGGCAAAATGTCGACTTCTTTACAAGAGGAGTAACTCTTCTAATAGTTCGTGCTTTTAGCATTTCCTGGGACAGCAGTATTAGATTCCGATGCACCATTGCAGGTTTACTGTATCCCTTGGACCTTCCAATGAACGATGAAACAATGAAATTGCATCGATATTGAATACAAAAGGCAAAATGTCGACTTATTTACAAGAGGAGTAACTCTTCTAATAGTTCGTGCTTTAAGCCTCTCCTAGGTCAGTAGTATTAGATTCCGATGCCCCATTGCAGGTTTACTGTATCCCTTGGACCTTCAAATCAACGATGAAACACAGAAATTGCATCGATATTGAATACAAAAGGCAAAATTTCGACTTATTTACAGGTGGAGTAACTCTTCTAATAGTTCGTGATTTGAGCCTTTCCTGCGACAGCAGTATTAGATTGCGATGCACCATTTCAGGTTTACTGTATCCCTTGGACCTTCAAATCAACGATGAAGAACAGAAATTGCATCGATATTGAATACAAAAGGCAAAGTGTCGTCTTATTTACAAGAGGAGTAACTCTTCTAATAGTTCGTGCTTTGAGCCTTTCCTGGGACAGCAGAATTAGATTCCGGTGCACCATTGCAGATTTACTGTATCCCTTGGACCTTCAAATCAACGATGAAACACAGAAATTGCATCGATATTGAGTACAAAAGGCAATATGTCGACTCATTTACTAGAGGAGTAACTCTTCTAATAGTTCCTGCTTTTAGCCTTTTCTGGGACAGCAGTATTAGATTCCGATGCAGCATTGCAGGTTTACTGTATCCCTCGGACCTTCAAATCAACGGTGAAACACAGAGATTGCATCGATACTGAATACAAATGGCAACATGTCGACTTATTTATAAGAGGAGTACCTCTTCGAATAGTTCGTGCTTTGAGCCTTTCCTGGGACAGCAGTATTAGATTCCGAAGCACCATTGCAGGTTTACTGTATCCCTTGGACCTTCAAATCAACGATGAAACACAGAAATTGCATCGATATTGAATACAAAAGGCAAAATATCGACTTATTTACAAGAGGGGAAACTCTTCTAATAGTTCGTGCTTTGAGCCTTTCCTGGGACAGCAGTATTAGATTGCGATGCACCGTTGCAGGATTACTGTATCCCTTGGACCTTCAAATCAACGATGAATCACAGATATTGCATCGATATTGAATACAAAAGGCAAAATGTCGACTTATTTACAAGAGGAGAAACTCTTCTAATAGTTGATGCTTTGAGCCTTTAAAGGGACAGCAGTATTAGATTCCGATGCACCATTGCAGGTTTACTGTATCCCTTGGACCTTTAAATCAACGATGAAACACAGAAATTGCATCGATATCGAATACAAAAGGCAAAATGTCGACTTATTTACAAGAGGATTAACTCTTCTAATAGTTCGTACTTTTAGCCTTTCCTGGGACAGCAGTATTAGATTCCGATGCACATTGCAGGTTTACTGTATCCCTTGGACCTTCAAATCAACGATGAAACACAGAAATTGCATCGATATTGAATACAAAAAGCAAAATGTCGACTTATTTACAAAAGGAGTAAGTCTTCTAATAGTTCGTGATTTGAGCCTTTCCTGGGACCGCAGTATTAGATTCCGACTCACCAATGCAGGTTTACTGTATCCCTTTGACCTTCAAATAAACGATGAAACACAGAAATTGCATCGATATTGAATACAAAAGGCAAAATGTCGACTTATTTACAAGAGGAGTTACTCTTCTAATAGTTCGTGTTTGAGCCTTTCCAGGGACAGCAGTATTAGATTCCGATGCACAATTGCAGGTTTACTGTATCCCTTGGACCTTCAAATCGACGATGAAACACAGAAATTGCATCGATATTGAATGCAAAAGGCAAATGTCGACTTATTTACAAGACGAGTAACTCTTCTAATAGTTCGTTTTTTAGCCTTTCCTGGGACAGCAGTATTAGATTCCGATGCACAATTGCAGGTTTACTGTATCCCTTGGACCTTGAAATCAACGATGAAACAATGAAATTGCATCGATATTGAATACAAAAGGCAAAATGTCGACTTATTTACAAGAGGAGTAACTCTTCTAATAGTTCGTGCTCTAAGCCTCTCCTAGGTCAGTAGTATTAGATTCCGATGCCCCATTGCAGGTTTACTGTATCCCTTGAACCTTCAAATCAACGATGAAACACAGAATTTGCATCGATATTGAATACAAAAGACAAAATTTCGACTTATTTACAGGTGGAGTAACTCTTCTAATAGTTCGTGATTTGAGCCTTTCCTGCGACAGCAGTATTAGATTGCGATGCACCATTTCAGGTTTACTGTATCCCTTGGACCTTCAAATCAACGATGAAAAACAGAAATTGTATCGATATTGAATACAAAAGGCAAAGTGTCGTCTTATTTACAAGAGGAATAACTCTTCTAATAGTTCGTGCTTTGAGCCTACCTGGGACAGCAGTATTAGATTCCGGTGCACCATTGCAGATTTACTGTATCCCTTGGACCTTCAAATCAACGATGAAACACAGAAATTGCATCGATATTGAATACAAAACGCAAAATGTCGACTTATTTACAAGAGGAGTAACTCTTCTAATAGTTCGTGTTTGAGCCTTTCCAGGGACAGCAGTATTAGATTCCGATGCACAATTGCAGGTTTACTGTATCCCTTGGACCTTCAAATCAACGATGAAACACAGAAATTGCATCGATATTGAATACAAAAGGCAAATGTCGACTTATTTACAAGACGAGTAACTCGTCTAATAGTTCGTTTTTTAGCCTTTCGTGGGACAGCAGTATTAGATTCTGATGCATAATTGCAGGTTTACTGTATCCCTTGGACCTTCAAATCAACGATGAAACACAGAAATTGCATCGATATTGAATACAAAAGGCAAATGTCGACTTATTTACAAGAGGAGTAACTCTTCTAATAGTTCGTGCTTTGAGCTTTTCCTGGGACAGCAGTATTAGACTCCGATGCACCATTGCAGGTTTACTGTATCCCTTGGACCTTCAAATAAACGATGAAACACAGAAATTGCATCGATATTGAATACAAATGCAAAATGTCGACCTATTTACAAGTGGAGTAACTCTTCTAATAGTTCGTGTTTGAGTCTTCCTGGGACAGCAGTATTAGATTCCGATGCACCATTGCAGGTTTACTGTATCCCTTGGACCTTCAAATCAACGATGAAACACAGAAATTGCATCGATATTGAATACAAGAGGCAAAATGTCGACTTCTTTACAAGAGGAGTAACTCTTCTAATAGTTCGTGCTTTTAGCATTTCCTGGGACAGCAGTATTAGATTCCGATGCACCATTGCAGGTTTACTGTATCCCTTGGACCTTCCAATGAACGATGAAACAATGAAATTGCATCGATATTGAATACAAAAGGCAAAATGTCGACTTATTTACAAGAGGAGTAACTCTTCTAATAGTTCGTGCTTTAAGCCTCTCCTAGGTCAGTAGTATTAGATTCCGATGCCCCATTGCAGGTTTACTGTATCCCTTGGACCTTCAAATCAACGATGAAACACAGAAATTGCATCGATATTGAATACAAAAGGCAAAATTTCGACTTATTTACAGGTGGAGTAACTCTTCTAATAGTTCGTGATTTGAGCCTTTCCTGCGACAGCAGTATTAGATTGCGATGCACCATTTCAGGTTTACTGTATCCCTTGGACCTTCAAATCAACGATGAAGAACAGAAATTGCATCGATATTGAATACAAAAGGCAAAGTGTCGTCTTATTTACAAGAGGAGTAACTCTTCTAATAGTTCGTGCTTTGAGCCTTTCCTGGGACAGCAGAATTAGATTCCGGTGCACCATTGCAGATTTACTGTATCCCTTGGACCTTCAAATCAACGATGAAACACAGAAATTGCATCGATATTGAGTACAAAAGGCAATATGTCGACTCATTTACTAGAGGAGTAACTCTTCTAATAGTTCCTGCTTTTAGCCTTTTCTGGGACAGCAGTATTAGATTCCGATGCAGCATTGCAGGTTTACTGTATCCCTCGGACCTTCAAATCAACGGTGAAACACAGAGATTGCATCGATACTGAATACAAATGGCAACATGTCGACTTATTTATAAGAGGAGTACCTCTTCGAATAGTTCGTGCTTTGAGCCTTTCCTGGGACAGCAGTATTAGATTCCGAAGCACCATTGCAGGTTTACTGTATCCCTTGGACCTTCAAATCAACGATGAAACACAGAAATTGCATCGATATTGAATACAAAAGGCAAAATATCGACTTATTTACAAGAGGGGAAACTCTTCTAATAGTTCGTGCTTTGAGCCTTTCCTGGGACAGCAGTATTAGATTGCGATGCACCGTTGCAGGATTACTGTATCCCTTGGACCTTCAAATCAACGATGAATCACAGATATTGCATCGATATTGAATACAAAAGGCAAAATGTCGACTTATTTACAAGAGGAGAAACTCTTCTAATAGTTGATGCTTTGAGCCTTTAAAGGGACAGCAGTATTAGATTCCGATGCACCATTGCAGGTTTACTGTATCCCTTGGACCTTTAAATCAACGATGAAACACAGAAATTGCATCGATATCGAATACAAAAGGCAAAATGTCGACTTATTTACAAGAGGATTAACTCTTCTAATAGTTCGTACTTTTAGCCTTTCCTGGGACAGCAGTATTAGATTCCGATGCACATTGCAGGTTTACTGTATCCCTTGGACCTTCAAATCAACGATGAAACACAGAAATTGCATCGATATTGAATACAAAAAGCAAAATGTCGACTTATTTACAAAAGGAGTAAGTCTTCTAATAGTTCGTGATTTGAGCCTTTCCTGGGACCGCAGTATTAGATTCCGACTCACCAATGCAGGTTTACTGTATCCCTTTGACCTTCAAATAAACGATGAAACACAGAAATTGCATCGATATTGAATACAAAAGGCAAAATGTCGACTTATTTACAAGAGGAGTTACTCTTCTAATAGTTCGTGTTTGAGCCTTTCCAGGGACAGCAGTATTAGATTCCGATGCACAATTGCAGGTTTACTGTATCCCTTGGACCTTCAAATCGACGATGAAACACAGAAATTGCATCGATATTGAATGCAAAAGGCAAATGTCGACTTATTTACAAGACGAGTAACTCTTCTAATAGTTCGTTTTTTAGCCTTTCCTGGGACAGCAGTATTAGATTCCGATGCACAATTGCAGGTTTACTGTATCCCTTGGACCTTGAAATCAACGATGAAACAATGAAATTGCATCGATATTGAATACAAAAGGCAAAATGTCGACTTATTTACAAGAGGAGTAACTCTTCTAATAGTTCGTGCTCTAAGCCTCTCCTAGGTCAGTAGTATTAGATTCCGATGCCCCATTGCAGGTTTACTGTATCCCTTGAACCTTCAAATCAACGATGAAACACAGAATTTGCATCGATATTGAATACAAAAGACAAAATTTCGACTTATTTACAGGTGGAGTAACTCTTCTAATAGTTCGTGATTTGAGCCTTTCCTGCGACAGCAGTATTAGATTGCGATGCACCATTTCAGGTTTACTGTATCCCTTGGACCTTCAAATCAACGATGAAAAACAGAAATTGTATCGATATTGAATACAAAAGGCAAAGTGTCGTCTTATTTACAAGAGGAGTAACTCTTCTAATAGTTCGTGCTTTGAGCCTACCTGGGACAGCAGTATTAGATTCCGGTGCACCATTGCAGATTTACTGTATCCCTTGGACCTTCAAATCAACGATGAAACACAGAAATTGCATCGATATTGAATACAAAACGCAAAATGTCGACTTATTTACAAGAGGAGTAACTCTTCTAATAGTTCGTGTTTGAGCCTTTCCAGGGACAGCAGTATTAGATTCCGATGCACAATTGCAGGTTTACTGTATCCCTTGGACCTTCAAATCAACGATGAAACACAGAAATTGCATCGATATTGAATACAAAAGGCAAATGTCGACTTATTTACAAGACGAGTAACTCTTCTAATAGTTCGTTTTTTAGCCTTTCGTGGGACACTAGTATTAGATTCTGATGAACAATTGCAGGTTTACTGTATCCCTTGGACCTTCAAATCAACGATGAAACACAGAAATTGCATCGATATTGAATAAAAAAGGCAAATGTCGACTTATTTACAAGAGGAGTAACTCTTCTAATAGTTCGTGCTTTGAGCTTTTCCTGGGACAGCAGTATTAGACTCCGATGCACCATTGCAGGTTTACTGTATCCCTTGGACCTTCAAATAAACGATGAAACACAGAAATTGCATCGATATTGAATACAAATGCAAAATGTCGACCTATTTACAAGTGGAGTAACTCTTCTAATAGTTCGTGTTTGAGTCTTCCTGGGACAGCAGTATTAGATTCCGATGCACCATTGCAGGTTTACTGTATCCCTTGGACCTTCAAATCAACGATGAAACACAGAAATTGCATCGATATTGAATACAAGAGGCAAAATGTCGACTTCTTTACAAGAGGAGTAACTCTTCTAATAGTTCGTGCTTTTAGCATTTCCTGGGACAGCAGTATTAGATTCCGATGCACCATTGCAGGTTTACTGTATCCCTTGGACCTTCCAATGAACGATGAAACAATGAAATTGCATCGATATTGAATACAAAAGGCAAAATGTCGACTTATTTACAAGAGGAGTAACTCTTCTAATAGTTCGTGCTTTAAGCCTCTCCTAGGTCAGTAGTATTAGATTCCGATGCCCCATTGCAGGTTTACTGTATCCCTTGGACCTTCAAATCAACGATGAAACACAGAAATTGCATCGATATTGAATACAAAAGGCAAAATTTCGACTTATTTACAGGTGGAGTAACTCTTCTAATAGTTCGTGATTTGAGCCTTTCCTGCGACAGCAGTATTAGATTGCGATGCACCATTTCAGGTTTACTGTATCCCTTGGACCTTCAAATCAACGATGAAGAACAGAAATTGCATCGATATTGAATACAAAAGGCAAAGTGTCGTCTTATTTACAAGAGGAGTAACTCTTCTAATAGTTCGTGCTTTGAGCCTTTCCTGGGACAGCAGAATTAGATTCCGGTGCACCATTGCAGATTTACTGTATCCCTTGGACCTTCAAATCAACGATGAAACACAGAAATTGCATCGATATTGAGTACAAAAGGCAATATGTCGACTCATTTACTAGAGGAGTAACTCTTCTAATAGTTCCTGCTTTTAGCCTTTTCTGGGACAGCAGTATTAGATTCCGATGCAGCATTGCAGGTTTACTGTATCCCTCGGACCTTCAAATCAACGGTGAAACACAGAGATTGCATCGATACTGAATACAAATGGCAACATGTCGACTTATTTATAAGAGGAGTACCTCTTCGAATAGTTCGTGCTTTGAGCCTTTCCTGGGACAGCAGTATTAGATTCCGAAGCACCATTGCAGGTTTACTGTATCCCTTGGACCTTCAAATCAACGATGAAACACAGAAATTGCATCGATATTGAATACAAAAGGCAAAATATCGACTTATTTACAAGAGGGGAAACTCTTCTAATAGTTCGTGCTTTGAGCCTTTCCTGGGACAGCAGTATTAGATTGCGATGCACCGTTGCAGGATTACTGTATCCCTTGGACCTTCAAATCAACGATGAATCACAGATATTGCATCGATATTGAATACAAAAGGCAAAATGTCGACTTATTTACAAGAGGAGAAACTCTTCTAATAGTTGATGCTTTGAGCCTTTAAAGGGACAGCAGTATTAGATTCCGATGCACCATTGCAGGTTTACTGTATCCCTTGGACCTTTAAATCAACGATGAAACACAGAAATTGCATCGATAACGAATACAAAAGGCAAAATGTCGACTTATTTACAAGAGGATTAACTCTTCTAATAGTTCGTACTTTTAGCCTTTCCTGGGACAGCAGTATTAGATTCCGATGCACCATTGCAGGTTTACTGTATCCCTTGGACCTTGAAATCAACGATGAAACAATGAAATTGCATCGATATTGAATACAAAAGGCAAAATGTCGACTTATTTACAAGAGGAGTAACTCTTCTAATAGTTCGTGCTCTAAGCCTCTCCTAGGTCAGTAGTATTAGATTCCGATGCCCCATTGCAGGTTTACTGTATCCCTTGAACCTTCAAATCAACGATGAACCACAGAAATTGCATCGATATTGAGTACAAAAGGCAATATGTCGACTCATTTACTAGAGGAGTAACTCTTCTAATAGTTCGTGCTTTTAGCCTTTTCTGGGACAGCAGTATTAGATTCCGATGCAGCATTGCAGGTTTACTGTAACCCTCGGACCTTCAAATCAACGTTGAAACACAGAGATTGCATCGATACTGAATACAAATGGAAAATGTCGACTTATTTATAAGAGGAGTAACTCTTCGAATAGTTCGTGCTTTGAGCCTTTCCTGGGACAGCAGTATTAGACTCCGAAGCACCATTGCAGGTTTGCTGTATCCCTTGGACCTTCAAATCAACGATGAAACACAGAAATTGCATCGATATTGAATACAAAAGGCAAAATATCGACTTATTTACAAGAGGAGAAACTCTTCTAATAGTTCGTGCTTTGAGCCTTTCCTGGGACAGCAGTATTAGATTCCGACGCACCAATGCAGGTTTACTGTATCCCTTGGACCTTCAAATCAACGATGAAACACAGAAATTGCATCGATATTAAATACAAAAGGCAAAATGTCGACTTATTTACAAGAGGAGTAACTCTTCTAATAGTTTGTGCTATGAGCCTTTCCTGGGACAGCAGTATTAGATTCCGATGCACCATTGCAGATTTACTGTATCCCTTGGACCTTCAAATCAACGATGAAACACAGAAATTGCATCGATATCGAATACAAAAGGCAATATGTCGACTCATTTCCTAGAGGAGTAACTCTTCTAATAGTTCGTGCTTTTAGCCTTTCCTGGGACAGCAGTATTAGATTACGATGCACCATTGTAGGTTTACAGTATCCCTCGGACCTTCAAATCAACGATGAAACACAGAGATTGCAACGATACTGAATACAAAGGTCAAAATGTCGACTTATTTATAAGAGGAGTAACTCTTCTAATAGTTCGTGATTTGAGCCTTTCCTGGGACAGCAGTATTAATTTCCGAAGCACCATTACAGGTGTACTGTATCCCTTGGACCTTCAAATCAACGATGAAACACAGAAATTGCATCGATATTGAATTCAAAAAGGATAATGTCGACTTATTTATAAGAGGAGTAACTCTTCTAATAGTTCGTGCTTTGAGCCTTTCCTGGGACAGCAGTATTAGATTCCGATGCACCATTGCAGGTTTACTGTATCTCTTGGTCCTTCAAATCAACGATGAAACACAGAAATTGCATCGATATTGAATACCAACGCCAAAATGTGACTTATTTACAAGAGGAGTAACTCTTCTAATAGTTTGTGCTTCTAGCCTTTCCTGGGACAGCAGTATTAGATTCCGATGCACCATTGTAGGTTTACTGTATCCCTTGGACCTTCAAATCAACGATGAAACACTGAAATTACATCGATATTGAATACAAAAGGCAAAATGTCGACTTATTTACAAGAGGAGTAACTCTTCTAATAGTTCGTGATTTGAGCCTTTCCTGGGACAGCAGTATTAATTTCCGAAGCACCATTGCAGGTGTACTGTATCCCTTGGACCTTCAAATCAACGATGAAACACAGAAATTGCATCGATATTGAATTCAAAAAGGAAAATGTCGACTTACTTATAAGAGGAGTAACTCTTCTAATAGTTCATGCTTTGAGCCTTTCCTGGGACAGCAGTATTAGATTCCGATGCACCATTGTAGGTTTACTGTATCCCTTGGACCTTCAAATCAACGATGAAACACTGAAATTGCATCGATATTGAATACAAAAGGCAAAATATCGACTTAGTTACAAGAGGAGAAACTCTTCTAATTGTTCGTGCTTTTAGCATTTCCTGGGACAGCAGTATTAGATTCCGATGCACCATTGCAGGTTTACTGTATACCTTGGACCTTCCAATGAACGATGAAACAATGAAATTGCATCGATATTGAATACAAAAGGCAAAATGTCGACTTATTTACAAGAGGAGTAACTCTTCTAATAGTTCGTGCTTTAAGCCTCTCCTAGGTCAGTAGTATTAGATTCCGATGCCCCATTGCAGGTTTACTGTATCCCTTGGACCTTCAAATCAACGATGAAACACAGAAATTGCATCGAAATTGAATACAAAAGGCAAAATTTCGACTTATTTACAGGTGGAGTAACTCTTCTAATAGTTCGTGATTTGAGCCTTTCCTGCGACAGCAGTATTAGATTGCGATGCACCATTTCAGGTTTACTGTATCCCTTGGACCTTCAAATCAACGATGAAAAACAGAAATTGCATCGATATTGAATACAAAAGGCAAAGTGTCGTCTTATTTACAAGAGGAGTAACTCTTCTAATAGTTCGTGCTTTGAGCCTTTCCTGGGACAGCAGTATTAGATTCCGGTGCACCATTGCAGATTTACTGTATCCCTTGGACCTTCAAATCAACGATAAACACAGAAATTGCATCGATATTGAGTACAAAAGGCAATATGTCGACTCATTTACTAGAGGAGTAACTCTTCTAATAGTTCGTGCTTTTAGCCTTTTCTGGGACAGCAGTATTAGATTCCGATGCAGCATTGCAGGTTTACTGTATCCCTCGGACCTTCAAATCAACGATGAAACACAGAGATTGCATCGATACTGAATACAAATGGAAAATGTCGACTTATTTATAAGAGGAGTAACTCTTCGAATAGTTCGTGCTTTGAGCCTTTCCTGGGACAGCAGTGTTAGACTCCGAAGCACCATTGCAGGTTTGCTGTATCCCTTGGACCTTCAAATCAACGATGAAACACAGAAATTGCATCGATATTGAATACAAAAGGCAAAATATCGACTTATTTACAAGAGGAGAAACTCTTCTAATAGTTCGTGCTTTGAGCCTTTCCTGGGACAGCAGTATTAGATTCCGACGCACCAATGCAGGTTTACTGTATCCCTTGGACCTTCAAATCAACGATGAAACACAGAAATTCCATCGATATTGAATACAAAAGGCAAAATGTCGACTTATTTACAAGAGGAGTAACTCTTCTAATAGTTTGTGCTATGAGCCTTTCCTGGGACAGCAGTATTAGATTCCGATGCACCATTGCAGATTTACTGTATCCCTTGAACCTTCAAATCAACGATGAAACACAGAAATTGCATCGATATTGAATACAAAAGGCAATATGTCGACTCATTTACTAGAGGAGTACCTCTTCTAATAGTTCGTGCTTTTAGCCTTTCCTGGGACAGCAGTATTAGATTACGATGCACCATTGTAGGTTTACAGTATCCCTCGGACCTTCAAATCAACGATGAAACACAGAGATTGCAACGATACTGAATACAAAGGTCAAAATGTCGACTTATTTATAAGAGGAGTAACTCTTCTAATAGTTCGTGATTTGAGCCTTTCCTGGGACAGCAGTATTAATTTCCGAAGCACCATTGCAGGTGTACTGTATCCCTTGGACCTTCAAATCAACGATGAAACACAGAAATTGCATCGATATTGAATTCAAAAAGGAAAATGTCGACTTATTTATAAGAGGAGTAACTCTTCTAATAGTTCGTGCTTTTAACCTTTCCTGGGACAGCAGTATTAGATTCCGATGCACCATTGCAGGTTTACTGTATCCCTTGGACCTTCAAATCAACGATGAAACACTGAAATTACATCGATATTGAATACAAAAGTCAAAATGTCGACTTATTTACAAGAGGAGTAACTCTTCTAATAGTTCGTGATTTAAGCCTTTCCTGGGTCAGCAGTATTAGATTCCGATGCACCATTGCAGGTTACCTGTATCCCTTGGACCTTCAAATCAACGATGAAACACAGAAATAGCATCGATATTAAATACAAAATGCAAAATTTCGACATATTTACAAGTGGAGTAACTCTTCTAATAGTTCGTGCTTTTAGCCTTTCCTGGGACAGCAGTATTAGATTGCGATGCACCATTGCAGGTTTACTGTATCCCTTGGACCTTCAAATCAACGATGAAACACAGAAATTACATCGATATTGAGTACAAAAGGCAAAGTGGGGACTTATTTACAAGAGGAGTAACTCTTCTAATAGTTTGTGCTTCTAGCCTTTCCTGGGACAGCAGTATTAGATTCCGATGCACCATTGCAGGTTTACTGTATCCCTTGGACCTTCAAATCAACGATGAAACACTGAAATTACATCGATATTGAATACAAAAGTCAAAATGTCGACTTATTTACAAGAGGAGTAACTCTTCTAATAGTTCGTGATTTAAGCCTTTCCTGGGTCAGCAGTATTAGATTCCGATGCACCATTGCAGGTTACCTGTATCCCTTGGACCTTCAAATCAACGATGAAACACAGAAATAGCATCGATATTAAATACAAAATGCAAAATTTCGACATATTTACAAGTGGAGTAACTCTTCTAATAGTTCGTGCTTTTAGCCTTTCCTGGGACAGCAGTATTAGATTGCGATGCACCATTGCAGGTTTACTGTATCCCTTGGACCTTCAAATCAACGATGAAACACAGAAATTGCATCGATATTGAGTACAAAAGGCAAAGTGGGGACTTATTTACAAGAGGAGTAACTCTTCTAATAGTTCGTGCTTTGAGCCTTTCCTGGGACAGCAGTATAAGATTCCGATGCTCCATTGCAGATTTACTGTATCCCTTGGACCTTCAAATCAACGATGAAACACAGAAATTGCATCGATATTGAGTACAAAAGGCAATATGTCGACTCATTTACTAGAGGAGTAACTCTTCTAATAGTTCGTGCTTTTAGCCTTTTCTGGGACAGCAGTATTAGATTCCGATGCAGCATTGCAGGTTTACTGTATCCCTCGGACCTTCAAATCAACGATGAAACACAGAGATTGCATCGATATTGAATACAAAATGCAAAATGTCGACTTATTTACAAGACGAGTAACTCTTCTATTAGTTCGTTTTTTAGCCTTTCCAGGGACAGCAGTATTAGATTCCGATGCACAATTGCAGGTTTACTGTATCCTTTGGACCTTCAAATCAACGATGAAACACAGAAATTGCATCGATATTGAATACAAAAGTCAAATGTCGACTTATTTACAAGAGGAGTAACTCTTCTAATAGTTCGTACTTTGAGCTTTTCCTGGGACAGCAGTATTAGACTCCGATGCACCATTGCAGGTTTACTGTATCCCTTGGACCTTCAAATAAACGATGAAACACAGAAATTGCATCGATATTGAATACAAATGCAAAATGTCGACTTATTTACAAGAGGAGTAACTCTTCTAATAGTTCGTGCTTTGAGCCTTTCCTGCGACAGCAGTATTAGATTGCGATGCACCATTTCAGGTTTACTGTATTCCTTGGACCTTCAAATCAACGATGAAAAACAGAAATTGCATCGATATTGAATACAAAAGGCAAAGTGTCGTCTTATTTACAAGAGGAGTAACTCTTCTAATAGTTCGTGCTTTGAGCCATTCCTGAGACAGCAGTATTAGATTCCGGTGCACCATTGCAGATTTACTGTATCCCTTGGACCTTCAAATCAACGATGAAACACAGAAATTGCATCGATATTGAGTACAAAATGCAATATGTCGACTCATTTACTAGAGGAGTAACTTTTCTAATAGTTCGTGCTTTTAGCCTATTCTGGGACAGCAGTATTAGATTCCGATGCAGCATTGCAGGTTTACTGTATCCCTCGGACCTTCAAATCAACGATGAAACACAGAGATTGCAACGATACTTAATACAAATGGAAAATGTCGACCTATTTATAAGAGGAGTAACTCTTCGAATAGTTCGTGCTTTGAGCCTTTCCTGGGACAGCAGTATTAGACTCCGAAGCACCATTGCAGGTTTGCTGTATCCCTTGGACCTTCAAATCAACGATGAAACACAGAAATTGCATCGATATTGAATACAAAAGGCAAAATATCGACTTATTTACAAGAGGAGAAACTCTTCTAATAGTTCGTGCTTTGAGCCCTTCCTGGGACAGCAGTATTAGATTCCGACGCACCAATGCAGGTTTACTGTATCCCTTGGACCTACAAATCTACGATGAAACACAGAAATTGCATCGATATTGATTACAAAAGGCAATATGTCGACTCATTTACTAGAGGAGTAACTCTTCTAATAGTTCGTGCTTTTAGCCTTTGCTGGGACAGCAGTATTAGATTACGATCACCATTGTAGGTTTACTGTATCCCTTGGACCTTCAAATCAACGATGAAACACAGAGATTGCATCGATACTGAATACAAAGGTCAAAATGTCGACTTATTTATAAGAGGAGTAACTCTTCTAGTAGTTCGTGATTTGAGCCTTTCCTGGGACAGCAGTATTAATTTCCGAAGCACCATTGCAGGTGTACTGTATCCCTTGGACCTTCAAATCAACGATGAAACACAGAAATTGCATCGATATTGAATTCAAAAAGGAAAATGTCGACTTATTTATAAGAGGAGTAACTCTTCTAATAGTTCGTGCTTTTAACCTTTCCTGGGACAGCAGTATTAGATTCCGATGCACCATTGCAGGTTTACTGTATCTCTTGGACCTTCAAAACAACGATGAAACACAGAAATTGCATCGATATTGAATACAAACGGCAAAATGTGACTTATTTACAAGAGGAGTAACTCTTCTAATAGTTTGTGCTTCTAGCCTTTCCTGGGACAGCAGTATTAGATTCCGATGCACCATTGCAGGTTTACTGTATCCCTTGGACCTTCAAATCAACGATGAAACACTGAAATTACATCGATATTGAATACAAAAGGCAAAATGTCGACTTATTTACAAGAGGAGTAACTCTTCTAATAGTTCGTGATTTAAGCCTTTCCTGGGTCAGCAGTATTAGATTCCGATGCACCATTGCAGGTTTCCTGTATCCCTTGGACCTTCAAATCAACGATGAAACACAGAAATTGCATCGATATTAAATACAAAAGGCAAAATTTCGACATATTTACAAGTGGAGTAACTCTTCTAATAGTTCGAGGTTTTAGCCTTTCCTGGGACAGCAGTATTAGATTGCGATGCACCATTGCAGGTTTACTGTATCCCTTGGACCTTCAAATCAACGATGAAACACAGAAATTGCATCGATATTGAATACAAAAGGCAAAGTGGGGACTTATTTACAAGAGGAGTAACTCTTCTAATAGTTCGTGCTTTGAGCCTTTCCTGGGACAGCAGTATTAGATTCCGATGCTCCATTGCAGATTTACTGTATCCCTTGGACCTTCAAATCAACGATGAAACACAGAAATTGCTTCGATATTGAGTACAAAAGGCAATATGTCGACTCATTTACTAGAGGAGTAACTCTTCTAATAGTTCGTGCTTTTAGCCTTTTCTGGGACAGCAGTATTAGATTCCGATGCAGCATTGCAGGTTTACTGTATCCCTCGGACCTTCAAATCAACGATGAAACACAGAGATTGCATCGATACTGAATACAAATGGCAAAATGTCGACTTATTTATAAGAGGAGTAACTCTTCGAATAGTTCGTGCTTTGAGCCTTTTCTGGGACAGCAGTATTAGATTCCGAAGCACCATTGCAGGTTTACTGTATCCCTTGGACCTTCAAATCAACGATGAAACACAGAAATTGCATCGATATTTAATACAAAAGTTAAAATATCGACTTATTTACAAGAGGGGAAACTCTTCTAATAGTTCGTGCTTTGAGCCTTTCCTGGGACAGCAGTATTAGATTCCGAATCACCAATGCAGGTTTACTGTATCCCTTTGACCTTCAAATCAACGATGAAACACAGAAATTGCATCGATATTGAATACAAAAGGCAAAATGTCGACTTATTTACAAGTGGAGTAACTCTTCTAATAGTTCGTGTTTGAGCCTTTCCAGGGGCAGCAGTATTAGATTTCGATGCACCATTGCAGAATTACTGTATCCCTTGGACCTTCAAATCACGATGAAACACAGAAATTGCATCGATATTGAATACAAAATGCAAAATGTCGACTTATTTACAAGACGAGTAACTCTTCTATTAGTTCGTTTTTTAGCCTTTCCAGGGACAGCAGTATTAGATTCCGATGCACAATTGCAGGTTTACTGTATCCTTTGGACCTTCAAATCAACGATGAAACACAGAAATTGCATCGATATTGAATACAAAAGTCAAATGTCGACTTATTTACAAGAGGAGTAACTCTTCTAATAGTTCGTACTTTGAGCTTTTCCTGGGACAGCAGTATTAGACTCCGATGCACCATTGCAGGTTTACTGTATCCCTTGGACCTTCAAATAAACGATGAAACACAGAAATTGCATCGATATTGAATACAAATGCAAAATGTCGACTTATTTACAAGAGGAGTAACTCTTCTAATAGTTCGTGCTTTAAGCCTCTCCTAGGTCAGCAGTATTAGATTCCGTTGCCCCATTGCAGGTTTACTGTATCCCTTGGACCTTCAAATCAACGATGAAACACAGAAATTCCATCGATATTGAATACAAAAGGCAAAATGTCGACTTATTTACAAGAGGAGAAACTCTTCTAATAGTTCGTGCTTTGAGCCTTTCCTGGGACAGCAGTATTAGATTCCGACGCACCAATGCAGGTTTACTGTATCCCTTGGACCTTCAAATCAACGATGAAACACAGAAATTCCATCGATATTGAATACAAAAGGCAAAATGTCGACTTATTTACAAGAGGAGTAACTCTTCTAATAGTTCGTGTTTGAGCCTTTCCAGGGACAGCAGTATTAGATTTCGATGCACCATTGCAGGTTTACTGTATCCCTTGGACCTTCAAATCTACGATGAAACACAGAAATTGCATCGATATTGAATACAAAAGGCAATATGTCGACTCATTTACTAGAGGAGTAACTCTTCTAATAGTTCGTGCTTTTAGCCTTTGCTGGGACAGCAGTATTAGATTACGATCACCATTGTAGGTTTACTGTATCCCTCGGACCTTCTAATCAACGATGAAACACAGAGATTGCATCGATACTGAATACAAAGGTCAAAATGTCGACTTATTTATAAGAGGAGTAACTCTTCTAGTAGTTCGTGATTTGAGCCTTTCCTGGGACAGCAGTATTAATTTCCGAAGCACCATTGCAGGTGTACTGTATCCCTTGGACCTTCAAATCAACGATGAAACACAGAAATTGCATCGATATTGAATTCAAAACGGAAAATGTCGACTTATTTATAAGAGGAGTAACTCTTCTAATAGTTCGTGCTTTGAGCCTTTCCTGGGACAGCAGTATTAGATTCCGATGCACCATTGCAGGTTTACTGTATCTCTTGGACCTTCAAATCAACGATGAAACACAGATATTACATCGATATTGAATACAAACGGCAAAATGTCGACTAATTTACAAGAGGAGTAACTCTTCTAATAGTTTGTGCTTTTAGCCTTTCCTGGGACAGCAGTATTAGATTCCGATGCACCATTGTAGGTTTACTGTATCCCTTGGACCTTCAAATCAACGATGAAACACAGAAATTGCATCGATATTGAATACAATTAGCAAAATGTCGACTTATTTACAACAGGAGAAACTCTTCTAATAGTTCGTGCTTTTAGCCTAGCCTTTGACAGCAGTATTAGATTCCGATGCACCATTGCAGGTTTACTATATCCCTTGGACCTTCAAATCAACGATGAAACACAGAAATAGCATCGATATTGAATACAAAAAGCAAAATGTCGACTTATTTACAAGAGGAGTAACTCTTCTAATAGTTCGTACTTTGAGCCCTTCCTGGGACAGCAGTACTATATTCCGATGCACCATTGCAGGTTTACTGTATCCCTTGGACCTTCAAATCAACGATGGAACTCAGAAAATGCATCGATATTGAATACAAAAGGCAAAATGTCGACTTATTTATAAGAGGAGTAACTCTTCTAATAGTTCGTGCATTAAACCTTTCCTGGGACAGCAGTATTGGATTCCGATGCACCACTGCAAGTTTACTGTATCCCTTGGACCTTCAAATCAACGATGAAACACAGAAATATCATCGATATTTAATACAAAAGGCACAATGTCGACTTACTTATAAGAGGAGCAATTCTTCTAATAGTTGATGCTTTGAGCCTTTCCTGGGACAGCAGTATTAGATTCCGATGCACCAATGTAGGTTTACTGTATCCCTTGGACCTTCAAATCAACGATGAAACACAGAAATTGCATCGATATTGAATACAATAAGCAAAATGTCGACTTATTTACAAGAGGAGAAACTCTTCTAATAGTTCGTGCTTTTAGCCTAGCCTTTGACAGTAGTATTAGATTCCGATGCACCATTGCAGGTTTACTATATCCCTTGGACCTTCAAATCAACGATGAAACACAGAAATAGCATCGATATTGAATACAAAAAGCAAAATGTCGACTTATTTACAAGAGGAGTAACTCTTCTAATAGTTCGTACTTTGAGCCCTTCCTGGGACAGCAGTACTAGATTCCGATGCACCATTGCAGGTTTACTGTATCCCTTGGACCTTCAAATCAACGATGGAACTCAGAAAATGCATCGATATTGAATACAAAAGGCAAATGTCGACTTATTTACAAGAGGAGTAACTCTTCTAATAGTTCGTACTTTGAGCTTTTCCTGGGACAGCAGTATTAGACTCCGATGCACCATTGCAGGTTTACTGTATCCCTTGGACCTTCAAATAAACGATGAAACACAGAAATTGCATCGATATTGAATACAAATGCAAAATGTCGACTTATTTACAAGAGGAGTAACTCTTCTAATAGTTCGTGCTTTAAGCCTCTCCTAGGTCAGCAGTATTAGATTCCGTTGCCCCATTGCAGGTTTACTGTATCCCTTGCACCTTCAAATCAACGATGAAACACAGAAATTGCATCGATATTGAATACAAAAAGCAAAATTTCGACTTATTTACAGGTGGAGTAACTCTTCTAATAGTTCGTGCTTTGAGCGTTTCCTGGGACAGCAGTATTAGATTCCGACGCACCAATGCAGGTTTACTGTATCCCTTGGACCTTCAAATCAACGATGAAACACAGAAATTGCATCGATATTGAATACAAAATGCAAAATGTCGACTTATTTACAAGAGGAGTAACACTTCTAATAGTTCGTGCTATGAGCCTTTCCTGGGACAGCAGTATTAGATTCCGATGCACCATTGCAGATTTACTCTATCCCTTGGACCTTCAAATCAACGATGAAACACAGAAATTGCATCGATATTGAATACAAAAGGCAATATGTCGACTCATTTACTAGAGGAGTAACTCTTCTAATAGTTCGTGCTTTTAGCCTTTGCTGGGACAGCAGTATTGGATTACGATGCACCATTGTAGGTTTACTGTATCCCTCGGACCTTCAAATCAACGATGAAACACAGAGATTGCATCGATACTGAATACAAAGGTCAAAATGTCGACTTATTTATAAGAGGAGTAACTCTTCTAGTAGTTCGTGATTTGAGCCTTTCCTGGGACAGCAGTATTAATTTCCGAAGCACCATTGCAGGTGTACTGTATGCCTTGGACCTTCAAATCAACGATGAAACACAGAAATTGCATCGATATTGAATTCAAAAAGGAAAATGTCGACTTATTTATAAGAGGAGTAACTCTTCTAATAGTTCGTGCTTTGAGCCTTTCCTGGGACAGCAGTATTAGATTCCGATGCACCATTGCAGGTTTACTGTATCTCTTGGACCTTCAAATCAACGATGAAACACAGATATTACATCGATATTGAATACAAACGGCAAAATGTCGACTTATTTACAAGAGGAGTAACTCTTCTAATAGTTTGTGCTTTTAGCCTTTCCTGGGACAGCAGTATTAGATTCCGATGCACCATTGTAGGTTTACTGTATCCCTTGGACCTTCAAATCAACGATGAAACACAGAAATTGCATCGATATTGAATACAATAAGCAAAATGTCGACTTATTTACAACAGGAGAAACTCTTCTAATAGTTCGTGCTTTTAGCCTAGCCTTTGACAGCAGTATTAGATTCCGATGCACCATTGCAGGTTTACTATATCCCTTGGACCTTCAAATCAACGATGAAACACAGAAATAGCATCGATATTGAATACAAAAAGCAAAATGTCGACTTATTTACAAGAGGAGTAACTCTTCTAATAGTTCGTACTTTGAGCCCTTCCTGGGACAGCAGTACTAGATTCCGATGCACCATTGCAGGTTTACTGTATCCCTTGGACCTTCAAATCAACGATGGAACTCAGAGAATGCATCGATATTGAATACAAAAGGCAAAATGTCGACTTATTTATAAGAGGAGTAACTCTTCTAATAGTTCGTGCATTAAACCTTTCCTGGGACAGCAGTATTGGATTCCGATGCACCACTGCAAGTTTACTGTATCCCTTGGACCTTCAAATCAACGATGAAACACAGAAATATCATCGATATTTAATACAAAAGGCACAATGTCGACTTACTTATAAGAGGAGCAATTCTTCTAATAGTTCATGCTTTGAGCCTTTCCTGGGACAGCAGTATTAGATTCCGATGCACCATTGCAGGTTTACTGTATCTCTTGGACCTTCAAATCAACGATGAAACACAGATATTACATCGATATTGAATACAAACGGCAAAATGTCGACTTATTTACAAGAGGAGTAACTCTTCTAATAGTTTGTGCTTTTAGCCTTTCCTGGGACAGCAGTATTAGATTCCGATGCACCATTGTAGGTTTACTGTATCCCTTGGACCTTCAAATCAACGATGAAACACAGAAATTGCATCGATATTGAATACAATAAGCAAAATGTCGACTTATTTACAAGAGGAGAAACTCTTCTAATAGTTCGTGCTTTTAGCCTAGCCTTTGACAGTAGTATTAGATTCCGATGCACCATTGCAGGTTTACTATATCCCTTGGACCTTCAAATCAACGATGAAACACAGAAATAGCATCGATATTGAATACAAAAATCAAAATGTCGACTTATTTACAAGAGGAGTAACTCTTCTAATAGTTCGTACTTTGAGCCCTTCCTGGGACAGCAGTACTAGATTCCGATGCACCATTGCAGGTTTACTGTATCCCTTGGACCTTCAAATCAACGATGGAACTCAGAAAATGCATCGATATTGAATACAAAAGGCAAATGTCGACTTATTTACAAGAGGAGTAACTCTTCTAATAGTTCGTACTTTGAGCTTTTCCTGGGACAGCAGTATTAGACTCCGATGCACCATTGCAGGTTTACTGTATCCCTTGGACCTTCAAATAAACGATGAAACACAGAAATTGCATCGATATTGAATACAAATGCAAAATGTCGACTTATTTACAAGAGGAGTAACTCTTCTAATAGTTCGTGCTTTAAGCCTCTCCTAGGTCAGCAGTATTAGATTCCGTTGCCCCATTGCAGGTTTACTGTGTCCCTTGGACCTTCAAATCAACGATGAAACACAGAAATTGCATCGATATTGAATACAAAAAGCAAAATTTCGACTTATTTACAGGTGGAGTAACTCTTCTAATAGTTCGTGCTTTGAGCCTTTCCTGGGACAGCAGTATTAGATTCCGACGCACCAATGCAGGTTTACTGTATCCCTTGGACCTTCAAATCAACGATGAAACACAGAAATTGCATCGATATTGAATACAAAATGCAAAATGTCGACTTATTTACAAGAGGAGTAACTCTTCTAATAGTTCGTGCTATGAGCCTTTCCTGGGACAGCAGTATTAGATTCCGATGCACCATTGCAGATTTACTCTATCCCTTGGACCTTCAAATCAACGATGAAACACAGAAATTGCATCGATATTGAATACAAAAGGCAATATGTCGACTCATTTACTAGAGGAGTAACTCTTCTAATAGTTCGTGCTTTTAGCCTTTGCTGGGACAGCAGTATTAGATTACGATGCACCATTGTAGGTTTACTGTATCCCTCGGACCTTCAAATCAACGATGAAACACAGAGATTGCATCGATACTGAATACAAAGGTCAAAATGTCGACTTATTTATAAGAGGAGTAACTCTTCTAGTAGTTCGTGATTTGAGCCTTTCCTGGGACAGCAGTATTAATTTCCGAAGCACCATTGCAGGTGTACTGTATCCCTTGGACCTTCAAATCAACGATGAAACACAGAAATTGCATCGATATTGAATTCAAAAAGGAAAATGTCGACTTATTTATAGGAGGAGTAACTCTTCTAATAGTTCGTGCTTTGAGCCTTTCCTGGGACAGCAGTATTAGATTCCGATGCACCATTGCAGGTTTACTGTATCTCTTGGACCTTCAAATCAACGATGAAACACAGATATTACATCGATATTGAATACAAACGGCAAAATGTCGACTTATTTACAAGAGGAGTAACTCTTCTAATAGTTTGTGCTTTTAGCCTTTCCTGGGACAGCAGTATTAGATTCCGATGCACCATTGTAGGTTTACTGTATCCCTTGGACCTTCAAATCAACGATGAAACACAGAAATTGCATCGATATTGAATACAATAAGCAAAATGTCGACTTATTTACAAGAGGAGAAACTCTTCTAATAGTTCGTGCTTTTAGCCTAGCCTTTGACAGTAGTATTAGATTCCGATGCACCATTGTAGGTTTACTATATCCCTTGGACCTTCAAATCAACGATGAAACACAGAAATAGCATCGATATTGAATACAAAAAGCAAAATGTCGACTTATTTACAAGAGGAGTAACTCTTCTAATAGTTCGTACTTTGAGCCCTTCCTGGGACAGCAGTACTAGATTCCGATGCACCATTGCAGGTTTACTGTATCCCTTGGACCTTCAAATCAACGATGGAACTCAGAAAATGCATCGATATTGAATACAAAAGGCAAAATGTCGACTTATTTATAAGAGGAGTAACTCTTCTAATAGTTCGTGCATTAAACCTTTCCTGGGACAGCAGTATTGGATTCCGATGCACCACTGCAAGTTTACTGTATCCCTTGGACCTTCAAATCAACGTGAAACACAGAAATATCATCGATATTTAATACAAAAGGCAAAATGTCGACTTACTTATAAGAGGAGCAATTCTTCTAATAGTTAATGCTTTGAGCCTTTCCTGGGACAGCAGTATTAGATTCCGATGCACCATTGCAGGTTTACTGTATCCCTTGGACCTTCAAATCAACGATTAAACACAGAAATTGCATCGACATTGAAAACAAAAGGCAAAATGTCGACTTATTTACCAGAGGAGTAACTCTTCTAATAGTTCGAGCTTCTAGCCATTCCTGGGAAAGCAGTATTAGATTCCGATGCACCCTTGGAGGTTTACTGTATCCCTTGGACCTTCAAATCAACGATGAAACACAGAAATTGCATCGATATTAAATACAAAAGGCAAATGTCGACTTATTTACAAGAGGAGTAACTCTTCTAATAGTTCTTGATTTTAGACATTCCTGGGACACCAGTATTAGACTCGGATGCACCATTGCAGGTTTACTGTATCCCTTGGACCTTCAAATCAACAATGAAACACAAAAATTGCATCGATATTGAATACAAAAGGCAAAATGACGACTTATTTACAAGAGGAGTAACTCTTCTAATAGTTCATGCTTTGAGCCTTTCCTGGGACAGCAGTATTAGATTCCGATGCAACATTGCATGTTTACTGTATCCCTTGGACCTTCAAATCAACGTTGAAACACAGAAATTGCATCGACATTGAATACAAAATGCAAAATGCCGACTTATTTACAAAACGAGTAACTCTTCTAATAGTTCGTTATTTTAGCCTTTCCTGGGACAGCAGTATTAGATTCCGATGCACCATTGCAGGTTTACTGTATCTCTTGGACCTTCAAATCAACGATGAAACACAGATATTGCATCGATATTGAATACAAAAGGCAAATGTCGACTTATTTACAAGAGGAGTAACTCTTCTAATATATCGTGCTTTGAGCCTTTCCTGGGACAGCAGTATTAGACTCCGATGCACCATTGCAGGTTTACGATATCCCTTGGACCTTCAAATAAACGATGAAACACAGAAATTGCATCGATATTGAATACAAAAGGCAAAATGTCGACTTATTTACAAGAGGAGAAACTCTTCTAATAGTTCATGCTTTGAGCCTTTCATGGGACAGCAGTATTAGATTCCGATGCACATTGCAGGTTTACTGTATCCCTTGGACCTTCAAATCAACGATGAAACACACATATTGCATCGATATTGAATACAAAAGGCAAAATGTCGACTTATTTACAAAAGGAGTAACTCTTCTAATTTTTCGTGTTTTGAGCCTTTCCTGGGACAGCAGCATTAGATTCCGATGCACCATTGCAGGTTTACTGTATCCCTTGGACCTTCAAATCAACGATGAAACACAGAAATTGCATCGATATTGAATACCAAAGGCAAAATGTCGACTTCTCTACAAGAGGAGTAACTCTTCTAATAGTTCGTGCTTTGAGCCTTTCCTGGGACAGCAGTTTTAGATTCCGATGCACCATTGCAGGTTTACTGTATGCCTTGGACCTTCGAATCTACGATGAAACACAGAAATTGCATCGATATTGAATACAAAAAGCAATGTGTCGACTTATATATAAGGGGAGTAACTCTTCAAGTAGTTCGTGCTTTGAGCCTTTCCTGGGACAGCAGTATTAGATTCCGATACACCATTGCAGCTTTACTGTACCCCTTGGACCTTCAAATCAACGATGCAACACAGAAATTGCATCGATATTGAATACAAAATGCAAAATGTCGGCTTATTTACAAGAGGAGTAACTCTTCTATAAGCTCGTGCTTTGAGCCTTTCCTGGGACAGCAGTATTAGATTGCGCTGAACCATTGCAGGTTTACTGTATCCCTTGGACCTTCAAATCAACGATGAAACACAGATATTGCATCGATATTGAATACAAAAGGCAAAATGTCGACTTATTTACAAGAGGAGAAACTCTTCTAATAGTTCATGCTGTGGGCCTTTAATGGGACAGCAATATTAGATTCCGATGCACCATTGCAGGTTTACTGTATCCCTTGGACCATCAAATCAACGATGAAACACAGAAATTGCATCGATATTGAATACAAAAGGCAAAATGTCGACTTCTTTAGAAGAGGAGTAACTCTTCTAATAGTTCGTGTTCGAGCCTTTCCAGGGACAGCAGTATTAGATTTCGATGCACCATTGCAGGTTTACTGTATCCCTTGGACCTTCAAATCAACGATGAAACACAGAAATTGCATCGACATAGAATACAAAATGCAAAATGTCGACTTATTTACAAAACGAGTAACTCTTCTAATAGTTCGTTATTTTAGCCTTTCCTGGGACAGCAGTATTAGATTCCGATGCACCATTGCAGGTTTACTGTATCTCTTGGACCTTCAAATAAACGATGAAACACAGAAATTGCATCGATATTGAATACAAATGCAAAATGTCGTCTTATTTACAAGAGGAGTAACTCTTCTAATAGTTCGTGTTTGAGTCTTTCCTAGGACAGCAGTATTAGATTCCGATGCACCATTGCAGGTTTACTGTATCCCTTGGACCTTCAAATCAACGATGAAACACAGAAATTGCATCGATAATGAATACAAGAGGCAAAATGTCGACTTATTTACAAGAGGAGTAACTCTTCTAATAGTTCGTGCTTTGAGCCTTTCCTGGGACAGCAGTATTAGATTCCGATGCACCATTGCAGGTTTACTGTATCCCTTGGACCTTCAAATCAACGATGAAACACTGAAATTACATCGATATTGAATACAAAAGGCAAAATGTCGACTTATTTACAAGAGGAGTAACTCTTCTAACAGTTCGTGATTTAAGCCTTTCCTGGGTGAGCAGTATTAGATTCCGATGCACCATTGCAGGTTTACTGTATCCCTTGGACCTTCAAATCAACGATGAAACACAGAAATTGCATCGATATTAAATACAAAACGCAAAATTCCGACTTATTTACAAGTGGAGTAACTCTTCTAATAGTTCGTGCTTTTAGCCTTTCCTGGGACAGCAGTATTTGATTGCGATGCACCATTGCAGGTTTACTGTATCCCTTGGACCTTCAAATCAACGATGAAACACAGAAATTGCATCGATATTGAATACAAAAGGCAAAGTGGCGACTTATTTACAAGAGGAGTAACTCTTCTAATAGTTCGTGCTTTGAGCGTTTCCTGGGACAGCAGTATTAGATTCCGATGCTCCATTGCAGATTTACTGTATCCCTTGGACCTTCAAATCAACGATGAAACACAGAAATTGCATCGATATTGAGTACAAAAGGCAATATGTCGATTCATTTACTAGAGGAGTAACTCTTCTAATAGTTCGTGCTTTTAGCCTTTTCTGGGACAGCAGTATTAGATTCCGATGCAGCATTGCAGGTTTACTGTATCCCTCGGACCTTCAAATCAACGATGAAACACAGAGATTGCATCGATACTGAATACAAATGGCATAATGTCGACTTATTCATAAGACGAATAACTCTTCGAATAGTTCGTGCTTTGAGCCTTTCCTGGGACAGCAGTATTAGATTCCGAAGCACCACTGCAGGTTTACTGTATCCCTTGGACCTTCGAATCAACGATGAAACACAGAAATTGCGTCGATATTGAATACAAAATGCAAAATGTCGACTTATTTACAAGAGGAGTAACTCTTCTAATAGTTCGTGCTTTTAGTCTTTCCTGGGACAGCAGTATTAGACTCCGATGCACCATTGCAGGTTTACTGTATCCCTTGGACCTTCAAATCAACGATGAAACAATGAAATTGCATCGATATTGAATACAAAATGCAAAATGTCGACTTATTTACAAGAGGAGTAACTCTTCTAATAGTTCGTGCTTTAAGCCTCTCCTAGGTCAGCAGTATTAGATTCCGATGCCCCATTGCAGGTTTACTGTATCCCTTGGGCCTTCAAATCAACGATGAAACACAGAAATTGGATCGATATTGAATACAAAAGGCAAAATTTCGATTTATTTACAGGTGGAGTAACTCTTCTAATTGTTCGTGCTTTGAGCCTTTCCTGCGACAGCAGTATTAGATTGCGATGCACCATTTCAGGTTTACTGTATCCCTTGGACCTTCAAATCAACGATGAAAAACAGAAATTGCATCGATATTGAATACAAAAGCAAAGTGTCGTCTTATTTACAAGAGGAGTAACTCTTCTAATAGTTCGTGCTTTGAGTCATTCCTGGGACAGCAGTATTAGATTCCGGTGCACCATTGCATATTTACTGTATCCCTTGGACCTTCAAATCAACGATGAAACACAGAAATTGCATCGATATTGAGTACAAAAGGCAATATGTCGACTCATTTACTAGAGGAGTAACTCTTCTAATAGTTCGTGCTTTTAGCCTTTTCTGGGACCGCAGTATTAGATTCCGATGCAGCATTGCAGGTTTACTGTATCCCTCGGACCTTCAAATCAACGATGAAACACAGAGATTGCATCGATACTGAATACAAATGGCAAAATGTCGACTTATTTATAAGACGAGTAACTCTGCGAATATTTCGTGCTTTGAGCCTTTCCTGGGACAGCAGTATTAGACTCCGAAGTACCATTGCAGGTTTGCTGTATCTCTTGGACCTTCAAATCAACGATGAAACACAGAAATAGCATCGATATTGAGTACAAAAGGCAAAATATCGACTTATTTACAAGAGGAGAAACTCTTCTAATAGTTCGTGCTTTGAGCCTTTCCTGGGACAGCAGTATTAGATTCCGACGCACCAATGCAGGTTTACTGTATCCCTTGGACCTTCAAATCAACGTTGAAACACAGAAATTGCATCGATATTGAATACAAAAGGCAAAATGTCGACTTATTTACAAGAGGAGTAACTCTTCTAATAGTTCGTGTTTGAGCCTTTCCAGGGACAGCAGTATTAGATTTCGATGCACCATTGCAGGTTTACTGTATCCCTTGGACTTTAAAATCAACGATGGAACACAGAAATTGCATCGATATTGAATACAAAAGGCAAAATGTCGACTTATTTACAAGAGGAGTAACTCTTCTAATAGTTCGTGCTATGAGCCTTTCCTGGGACAGCAGTATTAGATTCCGATGCACCATTGCAGGTTTACTGTATCCCTTGGACCTTCAAATCAACGATGAAACACAGAAATTGCATCGATATTGAATACAAAAGGCAAAGTGGCGACTTATTTACAAGAGGAGTAACTCTTCTAATAGTTCGTGCTTTGAGCGTTTCCTGGGACAGCAGTATTAGATTCCGATGCTCCATTGCAGATTTACTGTATCCCTTGGACCTTCAAATCAACGATGAAACACAGAAATTGCATCGATATTGAGTACAAAAGGCAATATGTCGATTCATTTACTAGAGGAGTAACTCTTCTAATAGTTCGTGCTTTTAGCCTTTTCTGGGACAGCAGTATTAGATTCCGATGCAGCATTGCAGGTTTACTGTATCCCTCGGACCTTCAAATCAACGATGAAACACAGAGATTGCATCGATACTGAATACAAATGGCAAAATGTCGACTTATTCATAAGACGAATAACTCTTCGAATAGTTCGTGCTTTGAGCCTTTCCTGGGACAGCAGTATTAGATTCCGAAACACCACTGCAGGTTTACTGTATCCCTTGGACCTTCAAATCAACGATGAAACACAGAAATTGCGTCGATATTGAATACAAAATGCAAAATGTCGACTTATTTACAAGAGGAGTAACTCTTCTAATAGTTCGTGCTTTTAGTCTTTCCTGGGACAGCAGTATTAGACTCCGATGCACCATTGCAGGTTTACTGTATCACTTGGACCTTCAAATCAACGATGAAACAATGAAATTGCATCGATATTGAATACAAAATGCAAAATGTCGACTTATTTACAAGAGGAGTAACTCTTCTAATAGTTCGTGCTTTAAGCCTCTCCTAGGTCAGCAGTATTAGATTCCGATGCCCCATTGCAGGTTTACTGTATCCCTTGGGCCTTCAAATCAATGATGAAACACAGAAATTGGATCGATATTGAATACAAAAGGCAAAATTTCGTTTTATTTACAGGTGGAGTAACTCTTCTAATTGTTCGTGCTTTGAGCCTTTCCTGCGACAGCAGTATTAGATTGCGATGCACCATTTCAGGTTTACTGTATCCCTTGGACCTTCAAATCAACGATGAAAAACAGAAATTGCATCGATATTGAATACAAAAGCAAAGTGTCGTCTTATTTACAAGAGGAGTAACTCTTCTAATAGTTCGTGATTTGAGTCATTCCTGGGACAGCAGTATTAGATTCCGGTGCACCATTGCATATTTACTGTATCCCTTGGACCTTCAAATCAACGATGAAACACAGAAATTGCATCGATATTGAGTACAAAAGGCAAAATGTCGACTCATTTACTAGAGGAGTAACTCTTCTAATAGTTCGTGCTTTTAGCCTTTTCTGGGACCGCAGTATTAGATTCCGATGCAGCATTGCAGGTTTACTGTATCCCTCGGACCTTCAAATCAACGATGAAGCACAGAGATTGCATCGATACTGAATACAAATGGCAAAATGTCGACTTGTTTATAAGACGAGTAACTCTGCGAATATTTCGTGCTTTGAGCCTTTCCTGGGACAGCAGTATTAGACTCCGAAGTACCATTGCAGGTTTGCTGTATCTCTTGGACCTTCAAATCAACGATGAAACACAGAAATAGCATCGATATTGAATACAAAAGGCAAAATATCGACTTATTTACAAGAGGAGAAACTCTTCTAATAGTTCGTGCTTTGAGCCTTTCCTGGGACAGCAGTATTAGATTCCGACGCACCAATGCAGGTTTACTGTATCCCTTGGACCTTCAAATCAACGTTGAAACACAGAAATTGCATCGATATTGAATACAAAAGGCAAAATGTCGACTTCTTTACAAGAGGAGTAACTCTTCTAATAGTTCGTGTTTGAGCCTTTCCAGGGACAGCAGTATTAGATTTCGATGCACCATTGCAGGTTTACTGTATCCCTTGGACTTTAAAATCAACGATGGAACACAGAAATTGCATCGATATTGAATACAAAAGGCAAAATGTCGACTTATTTACAAGAGGAGTAACTCTTCTAATAGTTCGTGCTATGAGCCTTTCCTGGGACAGCAGTATTAGATTCCGATGCACCATTGCAGATTTACTGTATCCCTTGGACCTTCAAATCAACGATGAAACACAGAAATTGCATCGATATTGAATACAAAAGGCAATATGTCGACTCATTTACTAGAGGAGTAACTCTTCTAATAGTTCGTGCTTTTAGCCTTTGCTGGGACAGCAGTATTAGATTACGATGCACCATTGTAGGTTTACTGTATCCCTCGGACCTTCAAATCAACAATGAAGCACAGAGATTGCATCGATACTGAATACAAAGGTCAAAATGTCGACTTATTTATAAGAGGAGTAACTCTTCTAATAGTTCGTGATTTGAGCCTTTCCTGGGACAGCAGTATTAATTTCCGAAGCACCATTGCAGGTGTACTGTATCCCTTGGACCTTCAAATCAACGATGAAACACAGAAATTGCATCGATATTGAAATCAAAAAGGAAAATGTCGACTTATTTATAAGAGGAGTAACTCTTCTAATAGTTCGTGCTTTGAGCCTTTCCTGGGACAGCAGTATTAGATTCCGATGCACCATTGCAGGTTTACTGTATCTCTTGGACCTTCAAATCAACGATGAAACACAGATATTGCATCGATATTGAATACAAACGGCAAAATGTCGACTTATTTACAAGAGGAGTAACTCTTCTAATAGTTTGTGCTTTTAGCCTTTCCTGGGACAGCAGTATTAGATTCCGATGCACCATTGTAGGTTTACTGTATCCCTTGGACCTTCAAATCAACGATGAAACACAGAAATTGCATCGATATTGAATACAAAAGGCAATATGTCGACTCATTTACTAGAGGAGTAACTCTTCTAATAGTTCGAGCTTCTAGCCTTTCCTGGGACAGCAGTATTAGATTCCGATGCACCCTTGGAGGTTTACTGTATCCCTTGGACCTTCAAATCAACGATGAAACACAGAAATTGCATCGATATTGAATACAAAAGGCAAATGTCGACTTATTTACAAGAGGAGTAACTCTTCTAATAGTTCGTGATTTTAGACATTCCTGGGACACCAGTATTAGATTCGGATGCACCATTGCAGGTTTACTGTATCCCTTTGACCTTCAAATCAACAATGAAACACAAAAATTGCATCGATATTGAATACAAAATGCAAAATGTCGGCTTATTTACAAGAGGAGTAACTCTTCTAAAAGTTCGTGCTTTGAGCCTTTCCTGGGACAGCAGTATTAGATTCTGATGAACCATTGCAGGTTTACTGTATCCCTTGGACCTTCAAATCAACGATGAAACACAGATATTGCATCGATATTGAATACAAAAGGCAAAATGTCGACTTATTTACAAGGGGAGAAACTCTTCCAATAGTACATGCTGTGAGCCTTTAATGGGACAGCAGTATTAGATTCCGATGCACCATTGCAGGTTTACTGTATCCCTTGGACCTTCAAATCAACGATGAAACACAGAAATTGCATCGATATTGAATACAAAAGGCAAAATGTCGACTTTTTTACAAGACGAGTAACTCTTCTAATAGTTCGTGCTTTGAGCCTTTCCTGGGACAGCAGTATTAGATTCCGATGCACCATTGCAGGTTTACTGTATCCCTTGGACCTTCAAATCAACGATGAAACAAAGAAATTGCATCGACATTGAATACAAAATGCAAAATGTCGACTTTTTTACAAGACGAGTAACTCTTCTAATAGTTTGTTATTTTAGCCTTTCCTGGGACACCAGTATTAGATTCCGATGCACCATTGCAGGTTTACTGTATCTCTTGGACCTTCAAATCAACGATGAAACACAGAAATTGCATCGATATTGAATACAAAAGGCAAATGTCGACTTATTTACAAGAGGAGTAACTCTTCTAATATTTCGTGCTTTGAGCCTTTCCTGGGACAGCAGTATTAGACTCCGATGCACCATTGCAGGTTTACTATATCCCTTGGACCTTCAAATAAACGATGAAACACAGAAATTGCATCGATATTGAATACAAATGCAAAATGTCGTCTTATTTACAAGAGGAGTAACTCTTCTAATAGTTCGTGTTCGAGTCTTTCCTAGGACAGCAGTATTAGATTCCGATGCACCATTGCAGGTTTACTGTATCCCTCGGACCTTCAAATCAACGATGAAACACAGAAATTGCATCGATAATGAATACAAGACGCAAAATGTCGACTTATTTACAAGAGGAGTAACTCTTCTAATAGTTCGTGCTTTGAGCCTTTCCTGGGACAGCAGTATAATATTCCGATGCACCATTGCAGGTTTACTGTATCCCTTGGACCTTCAAATCAACGATGAAACACTGAAATTACATCGATATTGAATACAAAAGGCAAAATGTCGACTTATTTACAAGAGGAGTAACTCTTCTAATAGTTCGTGATTTAAGCCTTTCCTGGGTCAGCAGTATTAGAATCCGATGCATCATTGCAGGTTTACAGTATCCCTTGGACCTTCAAATCAACGATGAAACACAGAAATTGCATCGATATTAAATACAAAACGCAAAATTTCGACTTATTTACAAGTGGAGTAACTCTTCTAATAGTTCGTGCTTTGAGCCTTTCCTGGGACAGCAGTATTAGATTCCGATGCACCATTGCAGATTTACTGTATCCCTTGGACCTTCAAATCAACGATGAAACACAGAAATTGCATCGATTTTGAGTACAAAAGGCAATATGTCGACTCATTTACTAGAGGAGTAACTCTTCTAATAGATCGTGCTTTTAGCCTTTTCTGGGACAGCAGTATTAGATTCCGATGCAGCATTGCAGGTTTACTGTATCCCTCGGACCTTCAAATCAACGATGAAACTCAGAGATTGCATCGATACTGAATACAAATGGCAAAATGTCGACTTATTTATAAGACGAGTAACTCTTCTAATAGTTCGTGCTTTGAGCCTTTCCTGGGACAGCAGTATTAGATTCCGAAGCACCATTGCAGGTTTACTGTATCCCTTGGACCTTCAAATCAACGATGAAACACAGAAATTGCATCGATATTGAATACTAAATGCAAAATATCGACTTGTTTACAAGAGGGGAAACTCTTCTAATAGTTCGTGCTTTGAGCCTTTCCTGGGACAGCAGTATTAGATTCCGATGCACCATTGCAGATTTACTGTATCCCTTGGACCTTCAAATCAACGATGAAACACAGAAATTGCATCGATATCGAATACAAAAGGCAAGATGTCGACTTATTTACAAGAGGAGTAACTCTTCTAATAGTTCGTACTTTTAGCCTTTCCTGGGACAGCAGTTTTAGATTCCGATGCACATTGCAGGTTTACTGTTTCCTTGGACCTTCAAATCAACGATGAAACACAGAAATTGCATCGATATTGAATACAAAAGGCAAAATGTCGACTTATTTACAAGAGGAGTAACTCTTCTAATAGTTCGTGTTTGAGCCTTTCCAGGGACAGAAGTATTAGATTTCGATGCACCATTGCAGGTTTACTGTATCCCTTGGACCTTCAAATCAACGATGAAACACAGAAGTTGCATCGATATTGAATACAAAATGCAAAATGTCGACTTATTTACAAGACGAGTAACTCTCCTAATAGTTCGTTTTTTAGCCTTTCCTGGGACAGCAGTATTAGATTCCGATGCACAATTGCAGGTTTACTGTATCCCTTGGACCTTCAAATCAACGATGAAACACAGAAATTGCATTGATATTGAATACAAAACGCAAATGTCGACTTATTTACAAGAGGAGTAACTCTTCTAATAGTTCGTGCTTTGGGCTTTTCCTGGGACAGCAGTTTAAGATTCCGATGCACATTGCAGGTTTACTGTATCCCTTGGACCTTCAAATCAACGATGAAACACAGAAATTGCATCGATATCGAATACAAAAGGCAAAATGTCGACTTATTTACAAGAGGAGTAACTCTTCTAATAGTTCGTACTTTTAGCCTTTCCTGGGACAGCAGTTTTAGATTCCGATGCACATTGCAGGTTTACTGTTTCCCTTGGACCTTCAAATCAACGATGAAACACAGAAATTGCATCGATATTGAATACAAAAGGCAAAATGTCGACTTATTTACAAAAGGAGTAACTCTTCTAATAGTTCGTGTTTTGTGCCTTTCCTGGGACAGCAGTATTAGATTCCGACGCACCAATGCGGGTTTACTGTATCCCTTTGACCTTCAATTCAACGATGAAACACAGAAATTGCATCGATATTGAATACAAAAGGCAAAATGTCGACTTATTTACAAGAGGAGTAACTCTTCTAATAGTTCGTGTTTGAGCCTTTCCAGGGACAGAAGTATTAGATTTCGATGCACCATTGCAGGTTTACTGTATCCCTTGGACCTTCAAATCAACGATGAAACACAGAAGTTGCATCGATATTGAATACAAAATGCAAAATGTCGACTTATTTACAAGACGAGTAACTCTCCTAATAGTTCGTTTTTTAGCCTTTCCTGGGACAGCAGTATTAGATTCCGATGCACAATTGCAGGTTTACTGTATCCCTTGGACCTTCAAATCAACGATGAAACACAGAAATTGCATTGATATTGAATACAAAACGCAAATGTCGACTTATTTACAAGAGGAGTAACTCTTCTAATAGTTCGTGCTTTGGGCTTTTCCTGGGACAGCAGTATTAGACTCCGATGCACCATTGCAGGTTTACTGTATCCCTTGGACCTTCAAATTAACGATGAAACACAGAAATTGCATCGATATTGAATACAAATGCAAAATGTCGACTTATTTACAAGTGGAGTAACTCTTCTAATAGTTCGTGTTTGAGTCTTTCCTGGGACAGCAGTATTAGATTCCGATGCACCATTGCAGGTTTACTGTATCCCTTGGACCTTCAAATCAACGATGAAACAAAGAAATTGCATCGATATTGAATACAAGAGGCAAAATGTCGACTTATTTACAAGAGGAGTATCTCTTCTAATAGTTCGTGCTTTTAGCCTTTCCTGGGACAGCAGTATTAGATTCCGATGCACCATTGCAGGTTTACTGTATCCCTTGGACCTTCAAATCAACGATGAAACACAGATATTAAATCGAAATTGAATACAAAAGGCAAAATGTCGACTTATTTACAAGAGGAGAAACTCTTCTAATAGTTCATGCTGCGAGCCTTTAATGGGACAGCTGTATTAGATTCCGATGCACCATTGCAGGTTTACTGTATCCCTTGGACCTTCAAATCAACGATGAAACACAGAAATTGCATCGATGTTGAATACAAAAGGCAAAATTTCGACTTATTTACAAGTGGAGTAACTCTTCTAATAGTTCGTGCTTTGAGCCTTTCCTGCCACAGCAGATTTACATTGCGATGCACCATTTCAGGTTTACTGTATCCCTTGGACCTTCAAATCAACGATGAAAAACAGAGATTGCATCGATATTGAATACAAAAGGCAAAGTGTCGTCTTATTTACAAGAGGAGTAACTCTTCTAATAGATCGTGCTTTGAGCCTTTCCTGGGACAGCAGTATTAGATTCCGGTGCACCATTGCAGATTTACGGTATCCCTTGGACCTTCAAATCAACGATGAGACACAGAAATTGCATCGATATTGAGTACAAAAGGCAATATGTCGACTCATTTACTAGAGGAGTAACTCTTCTAATAGTTCGTGCTTTTAGCCTTTTCTGGGACAGCAGCATTAGATTCCGATGCAGCATTGCAGGTTTACTGTATCCCTCGGACCTTCAAATCAACGATGAAACACAGAGATTGCATCGATACTGAACACAAATGGAAAATGTCGACTTATTTATAAGAGGAGTATTTCTTCGAATAGTTCGTGCTTTGAGCCTTTCCTGGGACAGCAGTATTAGATTCCGAAGCACCATTGCAGGTTTGCTGTATCCCTTGGACCTTCAAATCAACGATGAAACACAGAAATTGCATCGATATTGAATACAAAAGGCAAAATATCGATTTATTTACAAGAGGAGAAACTCTTCTAATAGTTCGTGCTTTGAGCCTTTCCTTGGACAGCAGTAATAGATTGCGATGCACCGTTGCAGGTTTACTGTATCCCTTGGACCTTCAAATCAACGATGAAACACAGAAATTGCATCGATATTGAATACAAAAGGCAAAATGTCGACTTATTTACAAGAGGAGAAACTCTTCTAATAGTTGATGCTTTGATCCTTTAATGGGACAGCAGTATTAGATTCCGATGCACCATTGCAGGTTTACTGTATCCCTTGGACCTTCAAATCAACGATGAAACACAGAAATTGCATCGATATCGAATACAAAAAGCAAAATGTCGACTTATTTACAAGAGGAGTAACTCTTCTAATAGTTCGTACTTTTAGCCTTTCCTGGGACAGCAGTTTTAGATTCCGATGCACATTGCAGGTTTACTGTTTCCCTTGGACCTTCAAATCAACGATGAAACACAGAAATTGCATCGATATTGAATACAAAAGGCAAAATGTCGACTTATTTACAAAAGGAGTAACTCTTCTAATAGTTCGTGCTTTGAGCCTTTCCTGGGACAGCAGTATTAGATTCCGACGCACCAATGCGGGTTTACTGTATCCCTTTGACCTTCAAATCAACGATGAAACACAGAAATTGCATCGATATTGAATACAAAAGGCAAAATGTCGACTTATTTACAAGAGGAGTAACTCTTCTAATAGTTCGTGTTTGAGCCTTTCCAGGGACAGAAGTATTAGATTTCGATGCACCATTGCAGGTTTACTGTATCCCTTGGACCTTCAAATCAACGATGAAACACAGAAGTTGCATCGATATTGAATACAAAATGCAAAATGTCGACTTATTTACAAGACGAGTAACTCTCCTAATAGTTCGTTTTTTAGCCTTTCCTGGGACAGCAGTATTAGATTCCGATGCACAATTGCAGGTTTACTGTATCCCTTGGACCTTCAAATCAACGATGAAACACAGAAATTGCATTGATATTGAATACAAAACGAAATGTCGACTTATTTACAAGAGGAGTAACTCTTCTAATAGTTCGTGCTTTGGGCTTTTCCTGGGACAGCAGTATTAGACTCCGATGCACCATTGCAGGTTTACTGTATCCCTTGGACCTTCAAATTAACGATGAAACACAGAAATTGCATCGATATTGAATACAAATGCAAAATGTCGACTTATTTACAAGTGGAGTAACTCTTCTAATAGTTCGTGTTTGAGTCTTTCCTGGGACAGCAGTATTAGATTCCGATGCACCACTGCAGGTTTACTGTATCCCTTGGACCTTCAAATCAACGATGAATCACAGAAATTGCATCGATATTGAATACAATAAGCAAAATGTCGACTTATTTACAAGAGGAGTAACTCTTCTAATAGTTCGTGCTTTTAGCCTTTCCTGGGACAGCAGTATTAGATTCCGATGCACCATTGCAGGTTTACTGTATCCCTTGGACCTTCAAATCAACGATGAAACAATGAAATTGCAACGATATTGAATACAAAAGGCAAAATGTCGACTTATTTACAAGAGGAGTAACTCTTCTAATAGTTCGTGCTTTAAGCCTTTCCTGGGTCAGCAGTATTAGATTCCGATGCCCCATTGCAGGTTTACTGTATCCCTTGGACCTTCAAATCAACGATGAAACACAGAAATTGCATCGATGTTGAATACAAAAGGCAAAATTTCGACTTATTTACAAGTGGAGTAACTCTTCTAATAGTTCGTGCTTTGAGCCTTTCCTGCCACAGCAGAATTAGATTGCGATGCACCATTTCAGGTTTACTGTATCCCTTGGACCTTCAAATCAACGATGAAAAACAGAGATTGCATCGATATTGAATACAAAAGGCAAAGTGTCGTCTTATTTACAAGAGGAGTAACTCTTCTAATAGATCGTGCTTTGAGCCTTTCCTGGGACAGCAGTATTAGATTCCGGTGCACCATTGCAGATTTACGGTATCCCTTGGACCTTCAAATCAACGATGAGACACAGAAATTGCATCGATATTGAGTACAAAAGGCAATATGTCGACTCATTTACTAGAGGAGTAACTCTTCTAATAGTTCGTGCTTTTAGCCTTTTCTGGGACAGCAGCATTAGATTCCGATGCAGCATTGCAGGTTTACTGTATCCCTCGGACCTTCAAATCAACGATGAAACACAGAGATTGCATCGATACTGAATACAAATGGAAAATGTCGACTTATTTATAAGAGGAGTATTTCTTCGAATAGTTCGTGCTTTGAGCCTTTCCTGGGACAGCAGTATTAGATTCCGAAGCACCATTGCAGGTTTGCTGTATCCCTTGGACCTTCAAATCAACGATGAAACACAGAAATTGCATCGATATTGAATACAAAAGGCAAAATATCGATTTATTTACAAGAGGAGAAACTCTTCTAATAGTTCGTGCTTTGAGCCTTTCCTGGGACAGCAGTATTAGATTCCGACGCACGAATGCAGGTTTACTGTATCCCTTGGACCTTCAAATCAACGATGAAACACAGAAATTGCATCGGTATTGAATACAAAAGGCAACATGTCGACTTATTTACAAGAGGAGTAACTCTTCTAATAGTTCGTGTTTGAGCCTTTCCAGGGACAGCAGTATTACATTTCGATGCACCATTGCAGGTTTACTGTATCCCTTGGACCTTCAAATCAACGATGAAACACAGAAATTGCATCGATATTGAATACAAAATGCAAAATGTCGACTTATTTACAAGACGAGTAACTCTTGTAATGGTTCGTTTTTTAGCCTTTCCTGGGACAGCAGTATTAGATTCCGATGCACAATTGCAGGGTTACTGTATCCCTTGGAACTTCAAATCAACGATGAAACACAGAAATTGCATCGATATTGAATACAAAATGCAAAATGTCGACTTATTTACAAGAGGAGTAACTCTTCTAATAGTTCGTGCTTTGAGCCTTTCCTGGGACAGCAGTATTAGACTCCGATGCACCATTGCAGGTTTACTGTATCCCTTGGACCTTCAAATAAACGATGAAACACAGAAATTGCATCGATATTGAATACAAATGCAAAATGTCGACTTATTTACAAGTGGAGTAACTCTTCTAATAGTTCGCGCTTTTAGCCTTTTCTGGGACAGCAGCATTAGATTCCGATGCAGCATTGCAGGTTTACTGTATCCCTCGGACCTTCAAATCAACGATGAAACACAGAGATTGCATCGATACTGAATACAAATGAAAAATGTCGACTTATTTATAAGAGGAGTATTTCTTCGAATAGTTCGTGCATTGAGCCTTTCCTGGGACAGCAGTATTAGATTCCGAAGCACCATTGGAGGTTTGCTGTATCCCTTGGACCTTCAAATCAACGATGAAACACAGAGATTGCATCGATATTGAATACAAAAGGCAAAATATCGACATATTTACAAGAGGAGAAACTCTTCTAATAGTTCGTGCTTTGAGCCTTTCCTGGGACAGCAGTATTAGATTCCGACGCACCAATGCAGGTTTACTGTATCCCTTGGACCTTCAAATCAACGATGAAACACAGAAATTGCATCGATATTGAATACAAAAGGCAAAATGTCGACTTATTTACAAGAGGAGTAACTCTTCTAATAGTTCGTGTTTGAGCCTTTCCAGGGACAGCAGTATTACATTTCGATGCACCATTGCAGGTTTACTGTATCCCTTGGACCTTCAAATCAACGATGAAACACAGAAATTGCATCGATATTGAATACAAAATGCAAAATGTCGACTTATTTACAAGACGAGTAACTCTTGTAATGGTTCGTTTTTTAGCCTTTCCTGGGACAGCAGTATTAGATTCCGATGCACAATTGCAGGGTTACTGTATCCCTTGGACCTTCAAATCAACGATGAAACACAGAAATTGCATCGATATTGAATACAAAATGCAAAATGTCGACTTATTTACAAGAGGAGTAACTCTTCTAATAGTTCGTGCTTTGAGCCTTTCCTGGGACAGCAGTATTAGACTCCGATGCACCATTGCAGGTTTACTGTATCCCTTGGACCTTCAAATAAACGATGAAACACAGAAATTGCATCGATATTGAATACAAATGCAAAATGTCGACTTATTTACAAGTGGAGTAACTCTTCTAATTGTTCGTGTTTGAGTCTTTCCTGGGACAGCAGTATTAGATTCCGATGCACCATTGCAGGTTTACTGTATCCCTTGGACCTTCAAATCAACGATGAAACACAGAAATTGCATCGATATTGAATACAAGAGGAAAAATGTCGACTTATTTACAAGAGGAGTAACTCTTCTAATAGTTCGTGCTTTTAGCCTTTCCTGGGACAGCAGTATTAGATTGCGATGCACCATTTCAGGTTTACTGTCTCCCTTGGAGATTCAAATCAACGATGAAACACAGAAATTGCATCGATATTGAATACAAAATGCAAAATGTCGACTTATGTACAAGACGAGTAACTCTTCTAATAGTTCGTTTATTAGCCTTTCCTGGTACAGCAGTATTAGATTCCGATGCACAATTGCAGGTTTACTGTATCCCTTGGACCTTCAAATCAACGATGAAACACAGAGATTGCATCGATACTGAATAGAAATGGAAAATGGCGACTTATTTATAAGAGGAGTAACTCTTCGAATAGTTCGTGCTTTGAGCCATTCCTGGGACAGCAGTATTAGATTCCGAAGCACCATTGCAGGTTTGCTGTATCCCTTGGACCTTCAAATCAACGATGAAACACAGAAATTGCATCGATATTGACTACAAAAGGCAAAATATCGACTTATTTACAAGAGGAGAAACTCTTCTAATAGTTCGTGCTTAAAGTCTTTCCTGGGAGAGCAGTATTAGATTATCGACTTATTTACAAGAGGAGAAACTCTTCTAATAGATCGTGCTTTGAGTCATTCCTGGGAGAGCAGTATTAGATTCCGATGCACCATTGCAGGTTTACTATATCCCTAGGACCTTCAAATTAACGATGAAACAAAGAAAGTGCATCGATATCGAATACAAAAGGCAAAATGTCGACTTATTTACAAGAAGAGTAACTCTTCTAATAGTTCGTGCTTTGAGCCTTTCCTGGGACAGCAGTATTAATTTCCGAAGCACCATTGCAGGTGTACTGTATCCCTTGGACCTTCAAATCAACGATGAAACACAGAAATTGCATCGATATTGAATACACTAAGCAAAATGTCGCCTTATTTACAAGAGGAGAAACTCTTCTAATAGTTCGTGCTTTTAGCCTTGCTTGGGACAGCAGTATTAGATTCCGATGCACCATTGCAGGTTTACTATATCCCTTGGACCTTCAAATCAACGATGAAACACAGAAATTGCATCGATATTGAATACAAAAAGCAAAATGTCGACTTATTTACCAGAGGAGTATCTCTTCTACTAGTTCGAGTTTTAGCCTTTCCTGGGACAGCAGTATTAGATTCCGATGCACCCTTGCAGGTTCACTGTATCCCTTGGACCTTCAAATCAACGATGAAACACAAAAATTGCATCGATATTGAATACAAAAGGCAAATGTCGACTTATTTACAAGAGGAGAAACTCTTCTAATAGTTCGTGCTTTGAGCCTTTCCTGGGACAGCAATATTAGATTCCGATGCACCATTGCAGGTTTACTGTATCCCATGGACCTTCAAATCAATGATGAAACACAGATATTGCATTGATATTGAATAGAAGAGGCAAAATGTCGTCTCATTTACAAGAGGAGTAACTCTTCTAATAGTTCGTGCTTTACGCCTTTCCTGGGTCAGCAGTATTAGATTCCGATGCCCCATTGGAGGTTTACTGTATCCCTTGGACCTTCAAATCAACGATGAAACACAGAAATTGCATCGATATTGAATACAAAAGGCAAAATTTTGACTTATTTACAAGTGGAGTAACTCTTCTAATAGTTCGTGCTTTGAGCCTTTCCTGCGACAGCAGTATTAGATTGCGATGCACCATTTCAGGTTTACTGTCTCCCTTGGACCTTCAAATCAACGATGAAACACAGAAATTGCATCGATATTGACTACAAAAAGCAAAATATGGACTTATTTACAAGAGGAGAAACTCTTCTAATAGTTCGTGCTTTGAGTCTTTCCTGGGAGAGCAGTATTAGATTATCGACTTATTTACAAGAGGAGAAACTCTTCTAATAGTTCGTGCTTTGAGTCTTTCCTGGGAGAGCAGTATTAGATTCCGATGCACCATTGCAGGTTTACTATATCGCTTGGACCTTCAAATTAACGATGAAACACAGAAAGTGCATCGATATCGAATACAAAAGGCAAAATGTCGGCTTATTTACAAGAGGAGTAACTCTTCTAATAGTTCGTGCTTTTAGCCTTTCCTGGGACAGCAGTATTAGATTCCGATGCACCATTGCAGGTTTACTGTATCCCTTGGACCTTCAAATCAACGATGAAACACAGAAATTGAATCGATATTGAATACAAAAGGCAAAAAGGCGACTTATTTACAAGAGGAGTAACTCTTCTAATAGTTCGTGTTTTGAGCCTTTCCTGGGACAGCAATATTAGATTCCGGTGCACCATTGCAGGTTTACTGTATCCCTTGGACCTTCAAATCAACGATGAAACACAGAAATTGCATCGATATTGAATAAAAAAGGCAAAATGACGACTTACTTACAAGAGGAGTAACTCTTCTAATAGTTCGTGCTTTGAGCCTTTCCTGGGACAGCAGTATTAGATTACGGTGCTCCATTGCAGGTTTACTGTATCCCTTGGACCTCCAAATCAACGATGAAACACAGACATTGAATCGATATTGAATACAAAAGGCAAAATGTCGACTTATTTACAAGAGGAGTAACTCTTCTAATAGTTCGTGTTTTGAGCCTTTCCTGGGACAGCAATATTAGAGTCCGATGCATCATTGCAGGTTTACTGAATCCCTTGGACCTTCAAATCAACGATGAAATACAGATATTGCATCGATATTGAATACAAAAGGCAAAATGTCGACTCATTTACAAGAGGAGTAACTCTTCTAATAGTTCGTGCTTTTAGCCTATCCTGGGACAGCAGTATTAGATTCCGATGCACCATTGCAGGTTTACTGTATCCCTTGGACCTTCAAATCAACGATGAAACACAGAAATTGCATCGATATTGAATACAAAATGCAAAATGTCGACATATTTACAAGAGGAGAAACTCTTCTAATAGCTCGTGCTTTGAGCCTTTCCTGGGGCAGCAGTATTAGATTCCGATGCACCATTGCAGCTTTACTGTATCTCTTGGACCTTCAAATCTACGATGAAACACAGAAATTGCATCGATATTGAATACAAAAGGCAAAATGACGACTTATTTACAAGAGGAGTAACTCTTCTAATAGTTCGTGATTTGAGCCTTTCCTGGGACAGCAGTATTAGATTCCGGTGCACCATTGCAGATTTACTGTATCCCTTGGACCTTCAAATCAACGATGAAACACAGAAATTGAATCGATATTGAATACAAAAGGCAAAATGTCGACTTATTTACAAGAGGAGTAACTCTTCTAATAGTTCGTGTTTTGAGCCTTTCCTGGGACAGCAATATTAGAGTCCGATGCACCATTGCAGGTTTACTGAATCCCTTGGACCTTCAAATCAACGATGAAATACAGATATTGCATCGATATTGAATACAAAAGGCAAAATGTCGACTCATTAACAAGAGGAGTAACTCTTCTAATAGTTCGTGCTTTTAGCCTAACCTGGGACAGCAGTATTAGATTCCGATGCACCATTGCAGGTTTACTGTATCCCTTGGACCTTCAAATCACCGATGAAACACAGAAATTGCATCGATATTGAATACAAAATGCAAAATGTCGACATATTTACAAGAGGAGAAACTCTTCTAATAGTTCGTGCTTTGAGCCTTTCCTGGGGCAGCAGTATTAGATTCCGATGCACCATTGCAGGTTTACTGTATCCCTTGGACCTTCAAATCAACGATGAAACACAGAAATTGCATCGATATTGAATACAAAATGCAAAATGACGACTTATTTACAAGAGGAGTAACTCTTCTAATAGTTCGTGATTTGAGCCTTTCCTGGGACAGCAGTATTAGATTCCGGTGCACCATTGCAGGTTTACTGTATCCCTTGGACCTTCAAATCAACGATGAAACACAGAAATTGAATCGATATTGAATACAAAAGGCAAAATGTCGACTTTATTTTAAGAGGAGTAACTCTTCTAATAGTTCGTGTTTTGAGCCTTTCCTGGGACAGCAATATTAGATTCCGATGTACCATTGCAGGTTTACTGTATCCCTTGGACATTCAAATCAACGATGAAACACAGATATTGCATTGATATTGAATACAAAAGGCAAAATATCGACTCATTTACAAGAGGAGTAACTCTTCTAATAGTTCGTGCTTTTAGCCTTTCCTGGGACAGCAGTATTAGATTCCGATGCACCATTGCAGGTTTACTGTATCCCTTGGACCTTCAAATCAACGATGAAACACAGAAATTGCATCGATATTGAAAAAAAAATCAAAATGTCGACATATTTACAAGAGGAGAAACTCTCCTAATTGTTCTGGTTTGATACTTTCCTGGGACAGCAGCATTAGATTGCGATGCACCATTGCCGGTTTACTGTATCCCTTGGACCTTCAAATCAACGATGAAACACAGAAATTGCATAGATATTGAATACAACAGGCAAAATGTCGACTTATTTATAAGAGGAGTAACTCTTCTAATAGCTCGTGTTTTGAGCCTTTCCTGGGACAGCAGTATTAGATTCCGATGCAGCATTGCAGGTTTACTGATTCCCTTGGACCTTCAAATCAACGATGAAACACAGAAATTGCATCGATATTGAATACAAAAAGCAAAATGTCGACTTATTTTCAAGAGGAGTAACTCTTCTAATAGTTCGGGCTTTGAGCCTTTCCTGGGACAGCAGTATTAGATTCCGAAGCACCATTGCAGGTTTGCTGTATCCCTTGGACCTTCAAATCAACGATGAAACACAGAAATTGCATCGATATTGAATACAAAAGGCAAAATATCGATTTATTTACAAGAGGAGAAACTCTTCTAATAGTTCGTGCTTTGAGCCTTTCCTGGGACAGCAGTATTAGATTCCGACGCACGAATGCAGGTTTACTGTATCCCTTGGACCTTCAAATCAACGATGAAACACAGAAATTGCATCGGTATTGAATACAAAAGGCAACATGTCGACTTATTTACAAGAGGAGTAACTCTTCTAATAGTTCGTGTTTGAGCCTTTCCAGGGACAGCAGTATTACATTTCGATGCACCATTGCAGGTTTACTGTATCCCTTGGACCTTCAAATCAACGATGAAACACAGAAATTGCATCGATATTGAATACAAAATGCAAAATGTCGACTTATTTACAAGACGAGTAACTCTTGTAATGGTTCGTTTTTTAGCCTTTCCTGGGACAGCAGTATTAGATTCCGATGCACAATTGCAGGGTTACTGTATCCCTTGGAACTTCAAATCAACGATGAAACACAGAAATTGCATCGATATTGAATACAAAATGCAAAATGTCGACTTATTTACAAGAGGAGTAACTCTTCTAATAGTTCGTGCTTTGAGCCTTTCCTGGGACAGCAGTATTAGACTCCGATGCACCATTGCAGGTTTACTGTATCCCTTGGACCTTCAAATAAACGATGAAACACAGAAATTGCATCGATATTGAATACAAATGCAAAATGTCGACTTATTTACAAGTGGAGTAACTCTTCTAATAGTTCGCGCTTTTAGCCTTTTCTGGGACAGCAGCATTAGATTCCGATGCAGCATTGCAGGTTTACTGTATCCCTCGGACCTTCAAATCAACGATGAAACACAGAGATTGCATCGATACTGAATACAAATGAAAAATGTCGACTTATTTATAAGAGGAGTATTTCTTCGAATAGTTCGTGCATTGAGCCTTTCCTGGGACAGCAGTATTAGATTCCGAAGCACCATTGGAGGTTTGCTGTATCCCTTGGACCTTCAAATCAACGATGAAACACAGAGATTGCATCGATATTGAATACAAAAGGCAAAATATCGACATATTTACAAGAGGAGAAACTCTTCTAATAGTTCGTGCTTTGAGCCTTTCCTGGGACAGCAGTATTAGATTCCGACGCACCAATGCAGGTTTACTGTATCCCTTGGACCTTCAAATCAACGATGAAACACAGAAATTGCATCGATATTGAATACAAAAGGCAAAATGTCGACTTATTTACAAGAGGAGTAACTCTTCTAATAGTTCGTGTTTGAGCCTTTCCAGGGACAGCAGTATTACATTTCGATGCACCATTGCAGGTTTACTGTATCCCTTGGACCTTCAAATCAACGATGAAACACAGAAATTGCATCGATATTGAATACAAAATGCAAAATGTCGACTTATTTACAAGACGAGTAACTCTTGTAATGGTTCGTTTTTTAGCCTTTCCTGGGACAGCAGTATTAGATTCCGATGCACAATTGCAGGGTTACTGTATCCCTTGGACCTTCAAATCAACGATGAAACACAGAAATTGCATCGATATTGAATACAAAATGCAAAATGTCGACTTATTTACAAGAGGAGTAACTCTTCTAATAGTTCGTGCTTTGAGCCTTTCCTGGGACAGCAGTATTAGACTCCGATGCACCATTGCAGGTTTACTGTATCCCTTGGACCTTCAAATAAACGATGAAACACAGAAATTGCATCGATATTGAATACAAATGCAAAATGTCGACTTATTTACAAGTGGAGTAACTCTTCTAATTGTTCGTGTTTGAGTCTTTCCTGGGACAGCAGTATTAGATTCCGATGCACCATTGCAGGTTTACTGTATCCCTTGGACCTTCAAATCAACGATGAAACACAGAAATTGCATCGATATTGAATACAAGAGGAAAAATGTCGACTTATTTACAAGAGGAGTAACTCTTCTAATAGTTCGTGCTTTTAGCCTTTCCTGGGACAGCAGTATTAGATTGCGATGCACCATTTCAGGTTTACTGTCTCCCTTGGAGATTCAAATCAACGATGAAACACAGAAATTGCATCGATATTGAATACAAAATGCAAAATGTCGACTTATGTACAAGACGAGTAACTCTTCTAATAGTTCGTTTATTAGCCTTTCCTGGTACAGCAGTATTAGATTCCGATGCACAATTGCAGGTTTACTGTATCCCTTGGACCTTCAAATCAACGATGAAACACAGAGATTGCATCGATACTGAATAGAAATGGAAAATGGCGACTTATTTATAAGAGGAGTAACTCTTCGAATAGTTCGTGCTTTGAGCCATTCCTGGGACAGCAGTATTAGATTCCGAAGCACCATTGCAGGTTTGCTGTATCCCTTGGACCTTCAAATCAACGATGAAACACAGAAATTGCATCGATATTGACTACAAAAGGCAAAATATCGACTTATTTACAAGAGGAGAAACTCTTCTAATAGTTCGTGCTTAAAGTCTTTCCTGGGAGAGCAGTATTAGATTATCGACTTATTTACAAGAGGAGAAACTCTTCTAATAGATCGTGCTTTGAGTCATTCCTGGGAGAGCAGTATTAGATTCCGATGCACCATTGCAGGTTTACTATATCCCTAGGACCTTCAAATTAACGATGAAACAAAGAAAGTGCATCGATATCGAATACAAAAGGCAAAATGTCGACTTATTTACAAGAAGAGTAACTCTTCTAATAGTTCGTGCTTTGAGCCTTTCCTGGGACAGCAGTATTAATTTCCGAAGCACCATTGCAGGTGTACTGTATCCCTTGGACCTTCAAATCAACGATGAAACACAGAAATTGCATCGATATTGAATACACTAAGCAAAATGTCGCCTTATTTACAAGAGGAGAAACTCTTCTAATAGTTCGTGCTTTTAGCCTTGCTTGGGACAGCAGTATTAGATTCCGATGCACCATTGCAGGTTTACTATATCCCTTGGACCTTCAAATCAACGATGAAACACAGAAATTGCATCGATATTGAATACAAAAAGCAAAATGTCGACTTATTTACCAGAGGAGTATCTCTTCTACTAGTTCGAGTTTTAGCCTTTCCTGGGACAGCAGTATTAGATTCCGATGCACCCTTGCAGGTTCACTGTATCCCTTGGACCTTCAAATCAACGATGAAACACAAAAATTGCATCGATATTGAATACAAAAGGCAAATGTCGACTTATTTACAAGAGGAGAAACTCTTCTAATAGTTCGTGCTTTGAGCCTTTCCTGGGACAGCAATATTAGATTCCGATGCACCATTGCAGGTTTACTGTATCCCATGGACCTTCAAATCAATGATGAAACACAGATATTGCATTGATATTGAATAGAAGAGGCAAAATGTCGTCTCATTTACAAGAGGAGTAACTCTTCTAATAGTTCGTGCTTTACGCCTTTCCTGGGTCAGCAGTATTAGATTCCGATGCCCCATTGGAGGTTTACTGTATCCCTTGGACCTTCAAATCAACGATGAAACACAGAAATTGCATCGATATTGAATACAAAAGGCAAAATTTTGACTTATTTACAAGTGGAGTAACTCTTCTAATAGTTCGTGCTTTGAGCCTTTCCTGCGACAGCAGTATTAGATTGCGATGCACCATTTCAGGTTTACTGTCTCCCTTGGACCTTCAAATCAACGATGAAACACAGAAATTGCATCGATATTGACTACAAAAAGCAAAATATGGACTTATTTACAAGAGGAGAAACTCTTCTAATAGTTCGTGCTTTGAGTCTTTCCTGGGAGAGCAGTATTAGATTATCGACTTATTTACAAGAGGAGAAACTCTTCTAATAGTTCGTGCTTTGAGTCTTTCCTGGGAGAGCAGTATTAGATTCCGATGCACCATTGCAGGTTTACTATATCGCTTGGACCTTCAAATTAACGATGAAACACAGAAAGTGCATCGATATCGAATACAAAAGGCAAAATGTCGGCTTATTTACAAGAGGAGTAACTCTTCTAATAGTTCGTGCTTTTAGCCTTTCCTGGGACAGCAGTATTAGATTCCGATGCACCATTGCAGGTTTACTGTATCCCTTGGACCTTCAAATCAACGATGAAACACAGAAATTGAATCGATATTGAATACAAAAGGCAAAAAGGCGACTTATTTACAAGAGGAGTAACTCTTCTAATAGTTCGTGTTTTGAGCCTTTCCTGGGACAGCAATATTAGATTCCGGTGCACCATTGCAGGTTTACTGTATCCCTTGGACCTTCAAATCAACGATGAAACACAGAAATTGCATCGATATTGAATAAAAAAGGCAAAATGACGACTTACTTACAAGAGGAGTAACTCTTCTAATAGTTCGTGCTTTGAGCCTTTCCTGGGACAGCAGTATTAGATTACGGTGCTCCATTGCAGGTTTACTGTATCCCTTGGACCTCCAAATCAACGATGAAACACAGACATTGAATCGATATTGAATACAAAAGGCAAAATGTCGACTTATTTACAAGAGGAGTAACTCTTCTAATAGTTCGTGTTTTGAGCCTTTCCTGGGACAGCAATATTAGAGTCCGATGCATCATTGCAGGTTTACTGAATCCCTTGGACCTTCAAATCAACGATGAAATACAGATATTGCATCGATATTGAATACAAAAGGCAAAATGTCGACTCATTTACAAGAGGAGTAACTCTTCTAATAGTTCGTGCTTTTAGCCTATCCTGGGACAGCAGTATTAGATTCCGATGCACCATTGCAGGTTTACTGTATCCCTTGGACCTTCAAATCAACGATGAAACACAGAAATTGCATCGATATTGAATACAAAATGCAAAATGTCGACATATTTACAAGAGGAGAAACTCTTCTAATAGCTCGTGCTTTGAGCCTTTCCTGGGGCAGCAGTATTAGATTCCGATGCACCATTGCAGCTTTACTGTATCTCTTGGACCTTCAAATCTACGATGAAACACAGAAATTGCATCGATATTGAATACAAAAGGCAAAATGACGACTTATTTACAAGAGGAGTAACTCTTCTAATAGTTCGTGATTTGAGCCTTTCCTGGGACAGCAGTATTAGATTCCGGTGCACCATTGCAGATTTACTGTATCCCTTGGACCTTCAAATCAACGATGAAACACAGAAATTGAATCGATATTGAATACAAAAGGCAAAATGTCGACTTATTTACAAGAGGAGTAACTCTTCTAATAGTTCGTGTTTTGAGCCTTTCCTGGGACAGCAATATTAGAGTCCGATGCACCATTGCAGGTTTACTGAATCCCTTGGACCTTCAAATCAACGATGAAATACAGATATTGCATCGATATTGAATACAAAAGGCAAAATGTCGACTCATTAACAAGAGGAGTAACTCTTCTAATAGTTCGTGCTTTTAGCCTAACCTGGGACAGCAGTATTAGATTCCGATGCACCATTGCAGGTTTACTGTATCCCTTGGACCTTCAAATCACCGATGAAACACAGAAATTGCATCGATATTGAATACAAAATGCAAAATGTCGACATATTTACAAGAGGAGAAACTCTTCTAATAGTTCGTGCTTTGAGCCTTTCCTGGGGCAGCAGTATTAGATTCCGATGCACCATTGCAGGTTTACTGTATCCCTTGGACCTTCAAATCAACGATGAAACACAGAAATTGCATCGATATTGAATACAAAATGCAAAATGACGACTTATTTACAAGAGGAGTAACTCTTCTAATAGTTCGTGATTTGAGCCTTTCCTGGGACAGCAGTATTAGATTCCGGTGCACCATTGCAGGTTTACTGTATCCCTTGGACCTTCAAATCAACGATGAAACACAGAAATTGAATCGATATTGAATACAAAAGGCAAAATGTCGACTTTATTTTAAGAGGAGTAACTCTTCTAATAGTTCGTGTTTTGAGCCTTTCCTGGGACAGCAATATTAGATTCCGATGTACCATTGCAGGTTTACTGTATCCCTTGGACATTCAAATCAACGATGAAACACAGATATTGCATTGATATTGAATACAAAAGGCAAAATATCGACTCATTTACAAGAGGAGTAACTCTTCTAATAGTTCGTGCTTTTAGCCTTTCCTGGGACAGCAGTATTAGATTCCGATGCACCATTGCAGGTTTACTGTATCCCTTGGACCTTCAAATCAACGATGAAACACAGAAATTGCATCGATATTGAAAAAAAAATCAAAATGTCGACATATTTACAAGAGGAGAAACTCTCCTAATTGTTCTGGTTTGATACTTTCCTGGGACAGCAGCATTAGATTGCGATGCACCATTGCCGGTTTACTGTATCCCTTGGACCTTCAAATCAACGATGAAACACAGAAATTGCATAGATATTGAATACAACAGGCAAAATGTCGACTTATTTATAAGAGGAGTAACTCTTCTAATAGCTCGTGTTTTGAGCCTTTCCTGGGACAGCAGTATTAGATTCCGATGCAGCATTGCAGGTTTACTGATTCCCTTGGACCTTCAAATCAACGATGAAACACAGAAATTGCATCGATATTGAATACAAAAAGCAAAATGTCGACTTATTTTCAAGAGGAGTAACTCTTCTAATAGTTCGGGCTTTGAGCCTTTCCTGGGACAGCAGTATTAGATTCCGATGCACCATTGCAGGTTTACTGTATCCCTTGGACCTTCAAATCAACGTTGAAACACAGAAATTGCATCGATATTGAATACAAAATTCAAAATGTCGACTTATTCACAAGAGGAGTAACTCTTCTAATATTTCGTGCTTTGAGCCTTTCCTGGAACAGCAGTATTAGTATCCGATGCACCATTGCAGGTTTACTGTATCCCTTGGACCTTCAAATCAACGATGAAACACAGATATTGCATCGATATTGAATACAAAAGGCAAAATGTCGACGAATTTACAAAAGGAGTAACTCTTCTAATAGTTCGTGCTTTGTGCCTTTCCTGGGACAGCAGTATTAGTTTGCGATGCACCATTGCAAGTTTACCGTATCCCTTGGACCTTCAAATCAACGATGAAACACAGAAATTGCATCCATATTGAATACTAAAGGCAAAATATCGCCTTATTTACAAGAGGAGTAACTCTTCTAATAGTTCGTACTTTTAGCCTTTCCTGGGACAGCAGTATTAGATTCCGATGCACATTGCAGGTTTACTGTATCCCTTGGACCTTCAAATCACCGATGAAACATAGATATTGCATCGATATTGAATACAAAAGGCAAAATGTCGACTTATTTACAAAAGGAGTAACTCTTCTAATAGTTCGTGCTTTGTGCCTTTCCTGGGACAGCAGTATTAGTTTGCGATGCACCATTGCAAGTTTACCGTATCCCTTGGACCTTCAAATCAACGATGAAACACATAAATTGCATCGATATTGTATACAAAAGGCAAAATGTCGACTTCTTTACAAGAGGAGTAACTCTTCTAATAGTTCGTGCTTTGAGCCTTTCCTGGGACAGCAGTATTAGATTCCGATGCACCATTGCAGGTTTACAGTATGTCTTGGACCTTCAAATCTACGATGAAACACAGAAATTGCATCGATATTGAATACAAAAAGCAAAGTGTCGACTTATTTATAAGAGGAGTAACTCTTCTAATAGTTCGTGCTTTGAGCCCTTCCTGGGACGGCATTATTAGATTCTGATACACCATTGCAGCTTTACTGTATCCCTTGGACCTTCAAATCAACGATGAAACACAGAAATTGCATCGATATTGAATACAAAAGGCAAAATGACGACTTGTTTACAAGAGGAGTAACTCTTCTAATAGTTCGTGCTTTGAGCCTTTCCTGGGACAGCAGTATTAGATTCCGGTGCACCATTGCTGGTTTACTGTATCCCTTGGACCTTCAAATCAACGATGAAACACAGAACTTGCATCGATATTGAATACAACAGGCAAAATGTCGACTTATTTACAAGAGGAGTGACTCTTCTAATAGTTCGTGGTTTGAGCCTTTCCTGGGACAGCAATATTAGAGTCCGATGCACCATTGCAGGTTTACTGTATCCCTTGGACCTTCAAATCAACGATGAAACACAGATATTGCATCGATATTGAATACAAAAGGCAAAACGTCGACTCATTTACAAGAGGAGTAACTCTTCTAATAGTTCGTGCTTTTAGCCTTTCCTGGGACAGCAGTATTAGATTCCGATGCACCATTGCAGGTTTACTGTATCCCTTGGACCATCAAATCAACGATGAAACACAGGAATTGCATCGATATTGAATACAAAATGCTAAATGTCGACATATTTACAAGAGGAGAAACTCTTCTAATAGTTCGTGCTTTTAGACATACCTGGGACAGCAGTATTAGATTCGGATGCACCATTTCAGGTTTACTGTATCCCTTGGACCTTCAAATCAACAATGAAACACAAAAATTGCATCGATATTGAGTACAAAAGGCAAAATGTTGACTTATTTACAAGAGGAGTAACTCTTCTAATAGTTCTTGCTTTGAGCCTTTCCTGGGACAGCAGTATTAGATTCCGATGCACCATTGCAGGTTTACTGTATCCCTTGGACCTTCAAATCAACGATGAAACACAGAAATTGCATCGATATTGAATACAAAAGTCAAAATGTCGACTTATTTACAAGAGGAGTAACTCTTCTAATAGTTCGTGCTTTGAGCCTTTCCTGGAACAGCAGTATTAATATCCGATGCACCATTGCAGGTTTACTGTATCCCTTGGACCTTCAAATCAACGATGAAACACAGAAATTGCATCTATATTGAATAAAAAAGGCAAAATGTCGACTTATTTACAAGAGGAGAAACTCTTCTAATATTTCGTGTTTTGAGCCTTTCCTGGGACAGCAATATTAGATTCCGATGCACCATTGCAGGTTTACTGTATCCCTTGGACCTTCAAATCAACGATGAAACACAGAAATTGCATCGATATTGAATACAAAAAGCAAAATGTCGACATATTTTCAAGAGGAGTAACTCTTCTAATAGTTCGTGTTTTGAGCCGTTCCTGGGACAGCAGTATTAGATTCCGATGCACCATTGCAGGTTTACTGTATCCCTTGGACCTTCAAATCAACGTTGAAACACAGAAATTGCATCGATATTGAATACAAGAAGCAAAATGTCGACTTATTTTCAAGAGGAGTAACTCTTCTAATAGTTCGTGTTTTGAGCCGTTCCTGGGACAGCAGTATTAGATTCCGATGCACCATTGCAGGTTTACTGATTCCCTTGGACCTTCAAATCAACGATGAAACACAGAATTGCATCGATATTGAATACAAAAAGCAAAATGTCGACTTATTTTCAAGAGGAGTATCTCTTCTAATAGTTCGTGCTTTTAGCCTTTCCTGGGACAGCAGTGTTAGATTCCGATGCACCATTGCAGGTTTACTGTATCCCTTGGAGGTTCAAAACAAAGATGAAACACAGAAATTGCATCGATATTGAATACAAAAGGCAAAATTTCGAGTTATTTACAAGAGGAGGTACTCTTCTAATAGTTTGTGCTTTGAGCCTTTCCTGGGACAGCAGTATTAGATTCCGATGCACCATTGCAGGTTTACTGTATCCCTTGGACCTTCAAGTCAACGATGAAACACAGAAATTGCATCGATATTGAATACAAAATGCAAAATGTCGACTTATTTATAAGAGGAGTAACTCTTCTAATAGTTCGTGCTTTGAGCCTTTCCTGGGACAGCAGTATTAGATTCCAATGCACCATTGCAGGTTTACTGTATGCCTTGGACCTTCAAATCATTGTTGAATCACAGAAATTGCATCGAGATTGAAAACAAAAGGCAAAATGTCGACTTATTTACAAGAGGAGTAACTCTTCTAATAGTTCGTGCTTTTAGCCTTTCCTGGGACAGCAGTATTAGATTCCGATGCACCCTTGCAGGTTTACTGTATCCCTTGGACCTTCAAATCAACGATGAAGCACAGAAATTGTTTCGATATTGAATACAAAATGCAAAATGTCGACATATTTACAAGAGGAGAAACTCTTCTAATAGTTCGTGGTTTGAGCCTTTCCTGAGACAGCAGCATTAGATTCCGATGCACCATTGCAGGTTTACTGTATCCCTTGGACCTTCAAATCAACGATGAAATACAGAAATTGCATCGATATTGAATACAAAAGGCAAAATGTCGACTTACTTACAAGAGGAGTAACTCTTCAAATAGTTCGTGATTTTAGCCTTTCCTCGGACAGCAGTATTAGATTCCGATGCACCCTTGCAGGTTTACTGTATCCCTTGGACCTTCAAATCAACGATGAAACACAGAAATTGCATCGATATTGAATACAAAATGCAAAATGTCGACATATTTACAAGAGGAGAAACTCTTCTAATAGTTCGTGGTTTGAGCCTTTCCTGAGACAGCAGCATTAGATTCTGATGCACCATTGCAGGTTTACTGTATCCCTTGGACCTTCAAATCAACGATGAAACACAGAAATTGCAACGATATTGAATACAACAGGCAAAATGTCGACTTATTTATAAGAGGAGTAACTCTTCTTATAGCTCGTGTTTTGAGCCTTTCCTGGGACAGCAGTATTTGATTCCGATGCAACATTGCAGGTTTACTGATTCCCTTGGACCTTCAAATCAACGATGAAACACAGAAATTGCATCGATATTGAATACAAAAAGCAAAATGTCGACTTATTTTCAAGAGGAGTAACTCTTCTAATAGTTCGTGCTTTTAGCCTTTCCTGGGACAGCAGTATTAGATTCCGATGCACCATTGCAGGTTTACTGTATCCCTTGGACCTTCAAATCAACGTTGAAACACAGAAATTGCATCGATATTGAATACAAAAGTCAAAATGTCGACTTATTTTCAAGAGGTGTAACTCTTCTAATAGTTCGTGTTTTGAGCCGTTCCTGGGACAGCAGTATTAGATTCCGATGCACCATTGCATGTTTACTGATTCCCTTGGACCTTCAAATCAACGATGAAACACAGAAATTGCATCGATATTGAATACAAAAAGCAAAATGTCGACTTAATATCAAGAGGAGTAACTCTTCTAATAGTTCGTGCATTTAGCCTTTCCCAGGACAGCAGTATTAGATTCCGATGCACCATTGCAGGTTTACTGTATCCCTTGGACGTTCAAAACAAAGATGAAACACAGAAATTGCAATGATATTGAATACAAAAGGCAAAATGTCGAGTTATTTACAAGATGAGGTACTCTTCTAATAGTTCGTGCTTTGAGCCTTTCCTGGGACAGCAGTGTTATATTCCGTTGCACCATTGCAGGTTTACTGTATCCCTTGGACCTTCAAGTCAACGATGAAACACAGAAATTGCATCGATATTGAATACAAAAGGCAAAATGTCGACTTATTTATAAGAGGAGTAACTCTTCTAATAGTTCGTGCTTTGAGCCTTTCCTGGGACAGCAGTATTAGATTCCGATGCACCATTGCAGGTTTACTGTATGCCTTGGACCTTCAAATCATTGTTGAATCACAGAAATTGCATCGAGATTGAATACAAAAGGCAAAATGTTGACTTATTTACAAGAGGAGTAACTCTTCTAATAGTTCGTGGTTTGAGCCTTTCCTGGGACAGCAGTATTAGATTCCGATGCACCCTTGCAGGTTTACTGTATCCCTTGGACCTTCAAATCAACGATGAAACACAGAAATTGCATCGATATTGAATACAAAATGCAAAATGTTGACATATTTACAAGAGGAGAAACTCTTCTAATAGTTCGTGGTTTGAGCCTTTCCTGAGACAGCAGCATTAGATTCCGATGCACCATTGCAGGTTTACTGATTCCCTTGGACCTTCAAATCAACGATGAAACGCAGAAATTGCATCGATATTGAATACAAAAAGCAAAATGTCGACATATTTTCAAGAGGAGTAACTCTTCTAATAGTTCGTGTTTTGAGCCGTTCCTGGGACAGCAGTATTAGATTCCGATGCACCATTGCAGGTTTACTGTATCCCTTGGACCTTCAAATCAACGTTGAAACACAGAAATTGCATCGATATTGAATACAAGAAGCAAAATGTCGACTTATTTTCAAGAGGAGTAACTCTTCTAATAGTTCGTGTTTTGAGCCGTTCCTGGGACTGCAGTATTAGATTCCGATGCACCATTGCAGGTTTACTGATTCCCTTGGACCTTCAAATCAACGATGAAACACAGAAATTGCATCGATATTGAATACAAAAAGCAAAATGTCGACTTATTTTCAAGAGGAGTAACTCTTCTAATAGTTCGTGCTTTTAGCCTTTCCTGGGACAGCAGTGTTAGATTCCGATGCACCATTGCAGGTTTACTGTATCCCTTGGACGTTCAAAACAAAGATGAAACACAGAAATTGCATCGATATTGAAAACAAAAGGCAAAATGTCGAGTTATTTACAAGAGGAGGTACTCTTCTAATAGTTTGTGCTTTGAGCCTTTCCTGGGACAGCAGTATTAGATTCCAATGCACCATTGCAGGTTTACTGTATGCCTTGGACCTTCAAATCAACGATGAAACATAGATATTGCATCGATATTGAATACAAAAGGCAAAATGTCGACTTATTTACAAAAGGAGTAACTCTTCTAATAGTTCGTGATTTGAGCCTATCCTGGGACAGCAGTATTAGATTGCGATACACCATTGCAGCTTTACTCTATCCCTTGGACCTTCAAATCAACGATGAAACACAGAAATTGCATCGATATAGAATACAAGAAGCAAAATGTCGACTTATTTTCAAGAGGAGTAACTCTTCTAATAGTTCGTGTTTTGAGCCGTTCCTGGGACTGCAGTATTAGATTCCGATGCACCATTGCAGGTTTACTGATTCCCTTGGACCTTCAAATCAACGATGAAACACAGAAATTGCATCGATATTGAATACAAAACGCAAAATGTCGACATATTTTCAAGAGGAGTAACTCTTCTAATAGCTCGTGTTTTGAGCCTTTCCTGGGACAACAGTATTAGATTCCGATGCAACATTGCAGGTTTACTGATTCCCTTGGACCTTCAAATCAACGATGAAACACAGAAATTGCATCGATATTGAATACAAAAATCAAAATGTCGACTTATTTTCAAGAGGAGTAACTCTTCTAATAGTTCGTGCTTTTAGCCTTTCCTGGGACAGCAGTATTAGATTCCGATGCACCATTGCAGGTTTACTGTATCCCTTGGACCTTCAAATCAACGTTGAAACACAGAAATTGCATCGATATTGAATACAAAAGTCAAAATGTCGACTTATTCACAAGAGGAGTAACTCTTCTTATAGTTCGTGTTTTGAGCCTTTCCTGGAACAGCAGTATTAGTATCCGATGCACCATTGCAGGTTTACTGTATCCCTTGGACCTTCAAATCAACGATGAAACACAGATATTGCATCGATATTGAATACAAAAGGCAAAATGTCGACTTATTTACAAGAGGAGAAACTCTTCTAATAGTTCATGCTTTGATCCTTTCATGGGACAGTAGTATTAGATTCCGATGCACCATTGCAGGTTTACTGTATCCCTTGGACCTTGAAATCAACGATGAAACACAGAAATTGCATCCATATTGAATACAAAAGGCAAAATATAGCCTTATTTACAAGAGGAGTAACTCCTCTAATAGTTCGTATTTTAGCCTTTCCTGGGACAGCAGTATTAGATTCCGATGCACCCTTGCAGGTTTACTGTATCCCTTGGACCTTCAAATCAACGATGAAACACAGCAATTGCATCGATATTGAATACAAAATGCAAAATGTCGACATATTTACAAGAGGAGTAACTCTTCTAATAGTTCGTGCTTTTAGCCTTTCCTGGGACAGCAGTATTAGATTCCGATGCACCCTTGCAGGTTTACTGTATCCCTTGGACCTTCCAATCAACGATGAAACAATGAAATTGCATCGATATTGAATACAAAAGGCAAAATGTCGACTCATTTACAAGAGGAGTAACTCTTCTAATAGTTCGTGCTTTAAGCCTTTCCTCGGTCAGCAGTATTAGATTCCGATGCCCCATTGCAGGTTTACTGTATCCCTTGGACCTTCAAATCAACGATGAAACACAGAAATTGCATCGATATTGAATACAAAAGGCAAAATTTCGACTTATTTACAAGTGGAGTAACTCTTCTAATAGTTCGTGCTTTGAGCCTTTCCTGCGACAGCAGTATTAGATTGCGATGCACCATTTCAGGTTTACTGTCTCCCTTGGACCTTCAAATCAACGATGAAACACAGAAATTGCATCGATATTGAATACAAAAGGCAAAGTTTCGTCTTATTTACAAGAGGAGTAACTCTTCTAATAGTTCGTGTTTTGAGCCTTTCCTGGGTCAGCAGTATTAGATTCCGGTGCACCATTGCAGATTTACTGTATCCCTTGGACCATCAAATCAACTATGAAACACAGATATTGCATCGATATTGAGTACAAAAGGCAATATGTCAACTCATTTACTAGAGGAGTAACTCTTCTAATAGTTCGTGCTTTTAGCCTTTTCTGGGACAGCAGTATTAGATTCCGATGCAGCATTGCAGGTTTACTGTATCCCTCGGACCTTCAAATCAACGATGAAACACAGAGATTGCATCGATACTGAATACAAATGGAAAATGTCGACTTATTTATAAGAGGAGTAACTCTTCGAATAGTTCGTGTTTTGAGCCTTTCCTGGGACAGCAGTATTAGATTCCGAAGCACCATTGCAGGTTTGCTGTATCCCTTGGACCTTCAAATCAACGATGAAACACAGAAATTGCATCGATATTGAATACAAAAGGCAAAATATCGACTTATTTACAAGAGGAGAAACTCTTCTAATAGTTCGTGCTTTGAGCCTTTCCTGGGAGAGCAGTATTAGATTCCGATGCACCATTGCAGGTTTACTATATCCCTTGGACCTTCAAATTAACGATGAAACACAGAAAGTGCATCGATATCGAATACAAAATGCAAAATGTCGACTTATTTACAAGAGGAGTAACTCTTCTAATAGTTCGTGCTTTGAGCCTTTCCTGGGACAGCAGTATTAATTTCCGAAGCACCACTGCAGGTGTACTGTATCCCTTGGACCTTCAAATCAACGATGAAACACAGAAATTGCATCGATATTGAATACAAAAAGCAAAATGTCGACTTATTTTCAAGAGGAGTAACTCTTCTAATAGTTCGTGCTTTTAGCCTTTCCTGGGACAGCAGTACTAGATTCCGATGCACCATTGCAGGTTTACTGTATCCCTTGGACCTTCAAATCAACGTTGAAACACAGAAATTGCATCGATATTGAATACAAAAGTCAAAATGTCGACTTATTCACAAGAGGAGTAACTCTTCTTATAGTTCGTGTTTTGAGCCTTTCCTGGAACAGCAGTATTAGTATCCGATGCACCATTGCAGGTTTACTGTATCCCTTGGACCTTCAAATCAACGATGAAACACAGAAATTGCATCGATATTGAATACAAAAGGCAAAATGTCGACTTATTTACAAGAGGAGAAACTCTTCTAATGGTTCATGCTTTGATCCTTTCATGGGACAGTAGTATTAGTTTCCGATGTACCATTGCAGGTTTACTGTATCCCTTGGACCTTGAAATCAACGATGAAACACAGAAATTGCATCGACATTGAATACAACAGGCAAAATGTCGACTTATTTATAAGAGGAGTAACTCTTCTAATAGCTCGTGTTTTGAGCCTTTCCTGGGACAGCAGTATTAGATTCCGATGCAACATTGCAGGTTTACTGATTCCCTTGGACCTTCAAATCAACGATGAAACACAGAAATTGCATCGATATTGAATACAAAAAGCAAAATGTCGACTTATTTTCAAGAGGAGTAACTCTTCTAATAGTTCGTGCTTTTAGCCTTTCCTGGGACAGCAGTATTAGATTCCGATGCACCATTGCAGGTTTACTGTATCCCTTGGACCTTCAAAACAACGTTGAAACACAGAAATTGCATCGATATTGAATACAAAAAGCAAAATGTCGACTTAATTTCAAGAGGAGTAACTCTTCTAATAGTTCGTGCTTTTACCCTTCCCGGGACAGCAGTATTAGATTCCGATGCACCATTGCAGGTTTACTGTATCCCTTGGACGTTCAAAACAAAGATGAAACACAGAAATTGCATCGATATTGAATACAAAATGCAAAATGTCGACTTATTTACAAGAGGAGAAACTCTTCTAACAGTTCGTGCTTTGAGCCTTTCCTGGGACAGCAGTATTAGATTCCGATGCACCATTGCAGGTTTACTGTATCCCTTGGACCTTCAAATCAACGATGAAACACCGAAATTGAATCGATATTGGATACAAAAGGCAAAATGTCGACTTATTTACAAGAGGAGTAACTCTTCTAATAGTTCGTGCTTTTAGCCTTTCCTGGGACAGCAGTATTAGATTCCGATGCACCCTTGCAGGTTTACTGTATCCCTTGGACCTTCTAATCAACGATGAAACAATGAAATTGCATCGATATTGAATACAAAAGGCAAAATGTCGACTTATTTACAAGAGGAGTAACTCTTCTAATAGTTCGTGCTTTAAGCCTTTCCTGGGTCAGCAGTATTAGATTCCGATGCCCCATTGCAGGTTTACTGTATCCCTTGGACCTTCAAATCAACGATGAAACACAGAAATTGCATCGATATTGAATACAAAAGGCAAAATTTCGACTTATTTACAAGTGGAGTAACTCTTCTAATATTTCGTGCTTTGAGCCTTTCCTGCGACAGCAGTATTAGATTGCGATGCACCATTTCAGGTCTACTGTCTCCCTTGGACCTTCAAATCAACGATGAAACACAGAAATTGCGTCGATATTGAATACAAAAGGCAAAGTGTCGTCTTATTTACAAGACGAGTAACTCTTCTAATAGTTCGTGTTTTGAGCCTTTCCTGGGACAGCAGTATTAGATTCCGGTGCACCATTGCAGATTTACTGTATCCCTTGGACCTTCAAATCAACGATGAAACACAGAAATTGCATCGATATTGAGTACAAAAGGCAATATGTCAACTCATTTACTGGAGGAGTAACTCTTCTAATAGTTCGTGCTTTTAGCCTTTCCTGGGACAGCAGTATTAGATTCCGTTGCACCATTGCATGTTTACTGTATCCTTTGGACCTTCAAGTCAACGATGAAACACAGAAATTGCATTGATATTGAATACAAAAGGCAAAATGTCGACTTATTTATAAGAGGAGTAACTCTTCTAATAGTTCGTGCTTTGAGCCTTTCCTGGGACAGCAGTATTAGATTCCGATGCACCATTGCAGGTTTACTGTATGCCTTGGACCTTCAAATCATTGTTGAATCACAGAAATTGCATCGAGATTGAATACAAAAGGCAAAATGTTGACTTATTTACAAGAGGAGTAACTCTTCTAATAGTTCGTGGTTTGAGCCTTTCCTGGGACAGCAGTATTAGATTCCGATGCACCCTTGCAGGTTTACTGTATCCCTTGGACCTTCAAATCAACGATGAAACACAGAAATTGCATCGATATTGAATACAAAATGCAAAATGTCGACATATTTACAAGAGGAGAAACTCTTCTAAAAGTTCGTGGTTTGAGCCTTTCCTGAGACAGCAGCATTAGATTCCGATGCACCATTGCAGGTTTACTGTATCCCTTGGACCTTCAAATCAACGATGAAACACAGAAATTGCATCGATATTGAATACAACAGGCAAAATGTCGACTTATTTATAAGAGGAGTAACTCTTCTAATAGCTCGTGTTTTGAGCCTTTCCTGGGACAGCAGTATTAGATTCCGATGCAACATTGCAGGTTTACTGATTCCCTTGGACCTTCAAATCAACGATGAAACACAGAAATTGCATCGATATTGAATACAAAAAGCAAAATGTCGACTTATTTTCAAGAGGAGTAAGTCCTCTAATAGTTCGTGCTTTTAGCCTTTCCTGGGACAGCAGTATTAGATTCCGATGCACCCTTGCAGGTTTACTGTATCCCTTGGACCTTCAAATCAACGATGAAACACAGAAATTGCATCGATATTGAATACAAAATGCAAAATGTCGACATATTTACAAGAGGAGAAACTCTTCTAATAGTTCGTGCTTTTAGCCTTTCCTGGGACAGCAGTATTAGATTCCGATGCACCATTGCAGGTTTACTGTATCCCTTGGACCTTCAAATCAACGTTGAAACACAGAAATTGCATCGATATTGAATACAAAAGTCAAAATGTCGACTTATTCACAAGAGGAGTAACTCTTCTTATGGTTCGTGTTTTGAGCCTTTCCATGAACAGCAGTATTAGTATCCGATGCACCATTGCAGGTTTACTGTATCCCTTGGACCTTCAAATCGACGATGAAACACAGATATTGCATCGATATTGAATACAAAAGGCAAATTGTCGACTTATTTACAAGAGGAGAAACTCTTCTAATAGTTCATGCTTTGATCCTTTCATGGGACAGTAGTATTAGATTCCGATGCACCATTGCAGGTTTACTGTATCCCTTGGACCTTGAAATCAACGATGAAACACAGAAATTGCATCCATATTGAATACAAAAGGCAAAATATAGCCTTATTTACAAGAGGAGTAACTCTTCTAATGGTTCGTACTTTTAGCCTTTCCTGGGACAGCAGTATTAGATTCCGATGCACATTGCAGGTTTACTGTATCCCTTGGACCTTCAAATCAACGATGAAACATAGATATTGCATCGATATTGAATACAAAAGGCAAAATGTCGACTTATTTACAAAAGGAGTAACTCTTCTAATAGTTCGTGATTTGAGCCTTTCCTGGGACAGCAGTATTAGATTCCGATACACCATTGCAGCTTTACTCTATCCCTTGGACCTTCAAATCAACGATGAAACACAGAAATTGCATCGATATTGAATACAAAAGGCAAAATGACGACTTGTTTACAAGAGGAGTAACTCTTCTAATAGTTCGTGCTTTGAGCCTTTCCTGGGACAGCAGTATTAGATTCCGGTGCACCATTGCAGGTTTACTGTATCCCTTGGACCTTCAAATCAACGATGAAACACAGAACTTGCATCGATATTGAATACAAAAGGCAAAATGTCGATTTATTTACAAGAGGAGTGACTCTTCTAATAGTTCGTGGTTTGAGCCTTTCCTGGGACAGCAATATTAGAGTCCGATGCACCATTGCAGGTTTACTGTATCCCTTGGACCTTCAAATCAACGATGAAACACAGATATTGCATCGATATTGAATACAAAAGGCAAAATGTCGACTCAATTACAAGAGGAGTAACTCTTCTAATAGTTCGTGCTTTTAGCCTTTCCTGGGACAGTAGTATTAGATTCCGATTCACCATTGCAGGTTTACTGTATCCCTTGGAACTTCAAATCAACGATGAAACACAGAAATTGCATCAATATTGAATACAAAATGCAAAATGTCGAAATATTTACAAGAGGAGAAACTCTTCTAACAGTTCGTGCTTTGAGCCTTTCCTGGGACAGCAGTATTAGATTCCGATGCACCATTGCAGGTTTACTGTATCCCTTGGACCTTCAAATCAACGATGAAACACCGAAATTGAATCGATATTGGATACAAAAGGCAAAATGTCGACTTATTTACAAGAGGAGTAACTCTTCTAATAGTTCGTGCTTTTAGCCTTTCCTGGGACAGCAGTATTAGATTCCGATGCACCCTTGCAGGTTTACTGTATCCCTCGGACCTTCAAATCAACGATGAAACACAAAGATTGCATCGATACTGAATACAAATGGAAAATGTCGACTTATTTATAAGAGGAGTAACTCTTCGAATAGTTCGTGCTTTGAGCCTTTCCTGGGACAGCAGTATTAGATTCCGAAGCACCATTGCAGGTTTGCTGTATCCCTTCGACCTTCAAATCAACGATGAAACACAGAAATTGCATCGATATTGAATACAAAAGGCAAAATATCGACTTATTTACAAGAGGAGAAACTCTTCTAATAGTTCGTGCTTTGAGCCTTTCCTGGGAGAGCAGTATTAGATTCCGATGCACCATTGCAGAATTACTATATCCCTTGGACCTTCAAATTAACGATGAAACACAGAAAGTGAATCGATATCGAATACAAAATGCAAAATGTCGACTTATTTACAAGAGGAGTAACTCTTCTAATAGTTCGTGCTTTGAGCCTTTCCTGGGACAGCAGTATTAATTTCCGAAGCACCACTGCAGGTGTACTGTATACCTTGGACCTTCAAATCAACGATGAAACACAGAAATTGCATCGATATTGAATACACTAAGCAAAATGTCGACCTATTTACAAGAGGAGAAACTCTTCTAATAGTTCGTGCTTTTAGCCTTGCCTGGGACAGCAGTATTAGATTCCGATGCACCATTGCAGGTTTACTATATCCCTTTGACCTTCAAATCAACGATGAAACACAGAAATTGCATCGATATTGAATACAAAAAGCAAAATGTCGACTTATATACCAGAGGAGTAACTCTTTTAATAGTTCGAGCTTTTAGCCTTTCCTGGGACAGCAGTATTAGATTCCGATGCACCCTTGCAGGTTTACTGTATCCCTTGGACCTTCAAATCAACGATGAAACACAGAAATTGCATCGATATTGAATACAAAAGGCAAATGTCGACTTATTTACAAGAGGAGAAACTCTTCTAATAGTTCGTGCTTTGAGCCTTTCCTGGGACAGCAGTATTAAATTCCGATGCAACATTGCAGGTTTACTGATTCCCTTGGACCTTCAAATCAACGATGAAACACAGAAATTGCATCGATATTGAATACAAAAAGCAAAATGTCGACTTATTTTCAAGAGGAGTAACTCTTCTAATAGTTCGTGGTTTGAGCCTTTCCTGGGACAGCAATATTAGAGTCCGATGAACCATTGCAGGTTTACTGTATCAATTGGACCTTCAAATCAACGATGAAACACAGATATTGCATCGATATTGAATACAAAAGGCAAAATGTTGACTCATTTACAAGAGGAGTAACTCTTCTAATAGTTCGTGCTTTTAGCCTTTCCTGGGACAGCAGTATTAGATTCCGATGCACCATTGCAGGATTACTGTATCCCTTGGACCTTCAAATCAACGATGAAACACAGAAATTGCATCGATATTGAATACAAAATGCAAAATGTCGACATATGTACAAGAGGAGAAACTCTTCTAATAGTTCGTGCTTTGAGCCTTTCCTGGGACAGCAGTATTAGATTCCGATGCACCATTGCAAGTTTACTGTATCCCTTGGACCTACAAATCAACGATGAAACACAGAAATTGCATCGATATTGAATACAAAAGGCAAAATGACGACTTATTTACAAGAGGAGTAACACTTCTAATAGTTCGTGCTTTGAGCCTTTCCTGGGACAGCAGTATTAGATTCCGGTGCACCATTGCAGGTTTACTGTATCCCTTGGACCTTCAAATCAACGATGAAACACAGAAATTGAATCGATATTGAATACAAAAGGCAAAATGTCGACTTATTTACAAGAGGAGTAACTCTTCTAATAGTTCGTGTTTTGAGCCTTTCCTGGGACAGCAATATTAGATTCCGATGTACCATTGCAGGTTTACTGTATCCCTTGGACCTTCAAATCAACGATGAAACACAGATATTGCATTGATATTGAATACAAAAGGCAAAATGTCGACTTATTTACAAGAGGAGTAACTCTTCTAATAGTTCGTGCTTTTAGCCTTTCCTGGGACAGCAGTATTAGATTCCGATGCACCGTTGCAGGTTTACTGTATCCCTTGGACCTTCAAATCAACGATGAAACACAGAAATTGCATCGATATTGAATACAAATTGCAAAATGTCGATATATTTACAAGAGGAGAAACTATTCTAATAGTTTGTGGTTTGAGCCTTTCCTGGGACAGCAGCATTAGATTCCGATGCACCATTGCAGGTTTACTGTATCCCTTGGACCTTCAAATCAACGATGAAACACAGAAATTGCATCGATATTGAATACAACAGGCAAAATGTCGACTTATTTATAAGAGGAGTAACTCTTCTAATATCTCGTGTTTTGAGCCTTTCCTGGGACAGCAGTATTAGTTTCCGATGCAACATTGCAGGTTTACTGATTCCCTTGGACCTTCAAATCAACGATGAAACACAGAAATTGCATCGATATTGAATACAAAAAGCAAAATGTCGACTTATTTTCAAGAGGAGTAACTCTTCTAATAGTTCATGTTTTAGCCTTTCCTGGGACAGCAGTATTAGATTCCGATGCACCATTGCAGGTTTACTGTATCCATTGGACCTTTAAATCAACGATGAAACACAGAAATTGCATCCATATTGAATACAAAAGGCAAAATATCGCCTTATTTACAAGAGGAGTAACTCTTCTAATAGTTCGTACTTTTAGCCTTTCCTGGGACAGCAGTATTAGATTCCGATGCACATTGCAGGTTTACTGTATCCCTTGGACCTTCAAATCAACGATGAAACACAGATATTGCATCGATATTGAATACAAAAGGCAAAATGTCGACTCATTTACAAGAGGAGTGACTCTTCTAATAGTTCGTGGTTTGAGCCTTTACTGGGACAGTAATATTAGAGTCCGATGCACCATTGCAGGTTTACTGTATCCCTTGGACCTTCAAATCAACGATGAAACACAGATATTGCATCGATATTGAATACAAAAGGCAAAATGTCGACTCATTTACAAGAGGAGTAACTCTTCTAATATTTCGTGATTTTAGCCTTTCCTGGGACAGCAGTATTAGATTCCGATGCACCATTGCAGGTTTACTGTATCCCTTGGACCTTCAAATCAACGATGAAACACAGAAATTGCATCGATATTGAATACAAAATGCAAAATGTCGACATATTTACAAGAGGAGAAACTCTTCTAATAGTTTGTGCTTTGAGCCTTTCCTGGGACAGCAGTATTAGATTCCGATGCACCATTACAGGTTTACTGTATCCCATGGACCTTCAAATCAACGATGAAACACAGAAATTGCATCGATAGTGAATACAAAAGGCAAAATGACGACTTATTTACAAGAGGAGTAACTCTTCTAATGGTTCGTGCTTTGAGCCTTTCCTGGGACAGCAGTATTAGATTCCGGTGCACCTTTGCAGGTTTACTGTATCCCTTGGACCTTCAAATCAACGATGAAACACAGAAAGTGAATCGATATTGAGTACAAAAGGCAAAATGTCGACTTATTTACAAGAGGAGTAACTCTTCTAATCGTTCGTGTTTTGAGCCTTTCCTGGGACAGCAAAATTAGAGTCCGATGCACCATTGCAGGTTTACTGTATCCCTTGGACCTTCAAATCAACGATGAAATACAGATATGACATCGATATTTAATACAAAGGCAAAATGTCGACTCATTTACAAGAGGAGTAACTCTTCTAATGGTTCGTGCTTTTAGCCTATCCTGGGACAGCAGTATTAGATTCCGATGCACCATTGCAGGTTTACTGTATCCCTTGCACCTTCAAATCAACGATGAAACACAGGAATTGCATCGATATTGAATACAAAATGCAAAATGTCGACATATTTACAAGAGGAGAAACTCTTCTAATAGTTCGTGCTTTGAGCCTTTCCTGGGACAGCAGTATTAGATTCCGATGCACCATTGCAGGTTTACTGTATCCCTTGGATCTTCAAATCAACGATGAAACACAGAAATTGCATCGATATTGAATACAAAAGGCAAAATGTCGACTCATTTACAAGAGGAGTAACTCTTCTAATATTTCGTGCTTTTAGCCTTTCCTGGAACAGCAGTATTAGATTCCGATGCACCATTGCAGGTTTACTGTATCCCTTGGACCATCAAATCAACGATGAAACACAGAAATTGCATCGATATTGAATACAAAATGCAAAATGTCGACATATTTACAAGAGGAGAAACTCTTCTAATAGTTCGTGGTTTGAGCCTTTCCTGGGACAGCAGCATTAGATTCCGATGGAGCATTGCAGGTTTACTGATTCCCTTGGACCCTCAAATCAACGATGAAACACAGAAATTGCATCGATATTGAATACAAAAAGCAAAATTTCGACTTATTTTCAAGAGGAGTAACTCTTCTAATTGTTCGTGATTTTAGCCTTTCCTGGGACAGCAGTATTAGATTCCGGTGCACCATTGCAGGTTTACTGTATCCCTTGGACCTTCAAATCAACGATGAAACACAGAACTTGCATCGATATTGAATACAACAGGCAAAATGTCGACTTATTTACAAGAGGAGTGACGCTTCTAATAGTTCGTGGTTTGAGCCTTTCCTAGGACAGCAATATTAGAGTCCGATGCACCATTGCAGGTTTACTGTATCCCTTGGACCTTCAAATCAACGATGAAACACAGATATTGCATCGATATTGAATACAAAAGGCAAAACGTCGACTCATTTACAAGAGGAGTAACTCTTCTAATAGTTCGTGCTTTTAGCCTTTCCTGGGACAGCAGTATTAGATTCCGATGCACCATTGCAGGTTTACTGTATCCCTTGGACCTTCAAATCAACGATGAAACACAGAAATTGCATCGATATTGATTACAAAATGCAAAATGTCGACATATTTACAAGAGGAGAAACTCTTCTAACAGTTCGTGCTTTGAGCCTTTCCTGGGACAGCAGTATTAGATTCCGATGCACCATTGCAGGTTTACTGTATCCCTTGGACCTTCAAATCAACGATGAAACACAGAAATTGCATCGATATTGAATACAAAAGGCAAAATGTCGACTTATTTACAAGAGGAGTAACTCTCTAATAGTTCGTGCTTTTAGCCTTTCCTGGGACAGCAGTATTAGATTCCGATGCACCCTTGCAGGTTTACTGTATCCCTTGGACCTTCTAATCAACGATGAAACACAGAAATTGCGTCGATATTGAATACAAAAGGCAAAATATCGACTTATTTACAAGATGAGTAACTCTTCTAATAGTTCGTGCTTTTAGACATTCCTGGGACAGCAGTATTAGATTCGGATGCACCATTGCAAGTTTACTGTATGCCTTGGACCTTCAAATCAACAATGAATCACAAAAATTGCATCGATATTGAATACAAAATGCAAAATGTCGACTTATTTACAAGAGGAGTAACTCTTCTAATAGTTCTTGCTTTGAGCCTTTCCTGGGACAGCAGTATTAGATTCCGATGCACCATTGCAGGTTTACTGTATCCCTTGGACCTTCAAATCAACGTTGAAACTCAGAAATTGCATCGATATTGAATACAAAAGTCAAAATGTCGACTTATTTACAAGAGGAGTAACTCTTCTAATAGTTCGTGCTTTGTGCCTTTCCTGGAACAGCAGTATTAATATCCGATGCACCATTGCAGGTTTACTGTATCCCTTGGACCTTCAAATCAACGATGAAACACAGAAATTACATCGATATTGAATACAAAAGGCAAAATGTCGACTTATTTACAAGAGGAGTGACTCTCCTAATAGTTCGTGCTTTGAGCCTTTCCTGGGACATCAGTATTAGATTCCGATGCACCATTGCAGGTTTACTGTATCCCTTAGACCTTCAAATCAACGATGAAACACAGAAATTGCATCTATATTGAATAAAAAAGGCAAAATGTCGACTTATTTACAAGAGGAGTAACTCTTCTAATAGTTCGTGTTTTGAGCCTTTCCTGGGACAGCAATATTAGATTCCGATGCACCATTGCAGGTTTACTGATTCCCTTGGACCTTCAAATCAACGATGAAACACAGAAATTGCATCGATATTGTATACAAAAAGCAAAATGTCGACTTATTTTCAAGAGGAGTAACTCTTATAATAGTTCGTGTTTTGAGCCGTTCCTGGGACAGCAGTATTAGATTCCGATGCACCATTGCAGGTTTACTGATTCCCTTGGACCTTCAAATCAACGATGAAACACAGAAATTGCATCGATATTGAATACAAAAAGCAAAATGTCGACTTATTTTCAAGAGGTGTAACTCTTCTAATAGTTCGTGCTTTTAGCCTTTCCTGGGACAGCAGTATTAGATTCCGATGCACCATTGCAGGTTTACTGTATCCCTAGGACGTTCAAAACAAAGATGAAACACAGAAATTGCATCGATATTGAATACAAAAGGCAAAATGTCGAGTTATTTACAAGAGGAGTAACTCTTCTAATAGTTCGTGCTTTGAGCCTTTCCTGGGACAGCAGTATTAGATTACGATGCACCATTGCAGTTTTACTGTATCCCTTGGACCATCAAGTCTACGATGAAACACAGTAATTGCATCGATATTGAATACAAAAGGCAAAATGTCGACTTGTTTATAAGAGGAGTAACTCTTCTAATAGTTCGTGCTTTGAGCCTTTCCTGGGACAGCAATATTAGATTCCGATGCACCATTGCAGGTTTACTGTATGCCGTGGACCTTCAAATCATTGTTGAATCACAGAAATTGCATCGAGATTGAATACAAAAGGCAAAATATCGACTTATTTACAAGAGGAGTAACTCTGCTAATAGTTCGTGCTTTTAGCCTTTCCTGGGACAGCAGTATTAGATTCCGATGCACCCTTGCAGGTTTACTGTATCCCTTGGACCTTCAAATCAACGATGAATCACAGAAATTGCATCGATATTGAATACAAAATGCAAAATGTCGACATATTTACAAGAGGAGAAACTCTTCTAATAGTTCGTGGTTTGAGCCTTTCCTGAGACAGCAGCATTAGATTTCGATGCACCATTGCAGGTTTACTGTATCCCTTGGACCTTCAAATCAACGATGAAACACAGAAATTGCATCGATATTGAATACAACAGGCAAAATGTCGACTTATTTATAAGAGGAGTAACTCTTCTAATAGCTCGTGTTTTGAGCCTTTCCTGGGACAGCAGTATTAGATTCCGATGCTCCATTGCAGGGTTACTGTGTCACTTGGACCTTCAAATCAACGATGAAACACAGAAATATCATCCATATTGAATACAAAAGGCAAAATATCGCCTTATTTACAAGAGGAGTATTTCTTCTAATAGTTCGTACTTTTAGACTTTCCTGGGACAGCAGTATTAGATTCCGATGCACATTGCAGGTTTACTGTATCCCTTGGACCTTCAAATCAACGATGAAACACAGAAATTGCATCGATATTGAATACAAAAGGCAAAATGACGACTTGTTTACAAGAGGAGTAACTCTACTAATAGTTCGTGCTTTGAGCCTTTCCTGGGACAGCAGTATTAGATTCAGGTGCACCATTGCAGGTTTACTGTATCCCTTGGACCTTCAAATCAACGATGAAACACAGAACTTGCATCGATATTGAATACAAAAGGCAAAATGTCGACTTATTTACAAGAGGAGTGACTCTTCTAATAGTTCGTGGTTTGAGCCTTTCCTGGGACAGCAATATTAGAGTCCGATGCACCATTGCAGGTTTACTGTATCCCTTGGACCTTCAAATCAACGATGAAACACAGATATTGCATCGATATTGAATACAAAAGGCAAAACGTCGACTCATTTACAAGAGGAGTAACTCTTCTAATAGTTCGTGCTTTTAGCCTTTCCTGGGACAGCAGTATTAGATTCCGATGCACCATTGCAGGTTTACTGTATCCCTTGGACCTTCAAATCAACGATGAAACACAGAAATTGCATCGATATTGATTACAAAATGCAAAATGTCGACATATTTACAAGAGGAGAAACTCTTCTAACAGTTCGTGCTTTGAGCCTTTCCTGGGACAGCAGTATTAGATTCCGATGCACCATTGCAGGTTTACTGTATCCCTTGGACCTTCAAATCAACGATGAAACACAGAAATTGCATCGATATTGAATACAAAAGGCAAAATGTCGACTTATTTACAAGAGGAGTAACTCTCTAATAGTTCGTGCTTTTAGCCTTTCCTGGGACAGCAGTATTAGATTCCGATGCACCCTTGCAGGTTTACTGTATCCCTTGGACCTTCTAATCAACGATGAAACACAGAAATTGCGTCGATATTGAATACAAAAGGCAAAATATCGACTTATTTACAAGATGAGTAACTCTTCTAATAGTTCGTGCTTTTAGACATTCCTGGGACAGCAGTATTAGATTCGGATGCACCATTGCAAGTTTACTGTATGCCTTGGACCTTCAAATCAACAATGAATCACAAAAATTGCATCGATATTGAATACAAAATGCAAAATGTCGACTTATTTACAAGAGGAGTAACTCTTCTAATAGTTCTTGCTTTGAGCCTTTCCTGGGACAGCAGTATTAGATTCCGATGCACCATTGCAGGTTTACTGTATCCCTTGGACCTTCAAATCAACGTTGAAACTCAGAAATTGCATCGATATTGAATACAAAAGTCAAAATGTCGACTTATTTACAAGAGGAGTAACTCTTCTAATAGTTCGTGCTTTGTGCCTTTCCTGGAACAGCAGTATTAATATCCGATGCACCATTGCAGGTTTACTGTATCCCTTGGACCTTCAAATCAACGATGAAACACAGAAATTACATCGATATTGAATACAAAAGGCAAAATGTCGACTTATTTACAAGAGGAGTGACTCTCCTAATAGTTCGTGCTTTGAGCCTTTCCTGGGACATCAGTATTAGATTCCGATGCACCATTGCAGGTTTACTGTATCCCTTAGACCTTCAAATCAACGATGAAACACAGAAATTGCATCTATATTGAATAAAAAAGGCAAAATGTCGACTTATTTACAAGAGGAGTAACTCTTCTAATAGTTCGTGTTTTGAGCCTTTCCTGGGACAGCAATATTAGATTCCGATGCACCATTGCAGGTTTACTGATTCCCTTGGACCTTCAAATCAACGATGAAACACAGAAATTGCATCGATATTGTATACAAAAAGCAAAATGTCGACTTATTTTCAAGAGGAGTAACTCTTATAATAGTTCGTGTTTTGAGCCGTTCCTGGGACAGCAGTATTAGATTCCGATGCACCATTGCAGGTTTACTGATTCCCTTGGACCTTCAAATCAACGATGAAACACAGAAATTGCATCGATATTGAATACAAAAAGCAAAATGTCGACTTATTTTCAAGAGGTGTAACTCTTCTAATAGTTCGTGCTTTTAGCCTTTCCTGGGACAGCAGTATTAGATTCCGATGCACCATTGCAGGTTTACTGTATCCCTAGGACGTTCAAAACAAAGATGAAACACAGAAATTGCATCGATATTGAATACAAAAGGCAAAATGTCGAGTTATTTACAAGAGGAGTAACTCTTCTAATAGTTCGTGCTTTGAGCCTTTCCTGGGACAGCAGTATTAGATTACGATGCACCATTGCAGGTTTACTGTATCCCTTGGACCATCAAGTCTACGATGAAACACAGTAATTGCATCGATATTGAATACAAAAGGCAAAATGTCGACTTATTTATAAGAGGAGTAACTCTTCTAATAGTTCGTGCTTTGAGCCTTTCCTGGGACAGCAATATTAGATTCCGATGCACCATTGCAGGTTTACTGTATGCCGTGGACCTTCAAATCATTGTTGAATCACAGAAATTGCATCGAGAATGAATACAAAAGGCAAAATATCGACTTATTTACAAGAGGAGTAACTCTGCTAATAGTTCGTGCTTTTAGCCTTTCCTGGGACAGCAGTATTAGATTCCGATGCACCCTTGCAGGTTTACTGTATCCCTTGGACCTTCAAATCAACGATGAATCACAGAAATTGCATCGATATTGAATACAAAATGCAAAATGTCGACATATTTACAAGAGGAGAAACTCTTCTAATAGTTCGTGGTTTGAGCCTTTCCTGAGACAGCAGCATTAGATTTCGATGCACCATTGCAGGTTTACTGTATCCCTTGGACCTTCAAATCAACGATGAAACACAGAAATTGCATCGATATTGAATACAACAGGCAAAATGTCGACTTATTTATAAGAGGAGTAACTCTTCTAATAGCTCGTGTTTTGAGCCTTTCCTGGGACAGCAGTATTAGATTCCGATGCTCCATTGCAGGGTTACTGTGTCACTTGGACCTTCAAATCAACGATGAAACACAGAAATTGCATCCATATTGAATACAAAAGGCAAAATATCGCCTTATTTACAAGAGGAGTATTTCTTCTAATAGTTCGTACTTTTAGACTTTCCTGGGACAGCAGTATTAGATTCCGATGCACATTGCAGGTTTACTGTATCCCTTGGACCTTCAAATCAACGATGAAACACAGAAATTGCATCGATATTGAATACAAAAGGCAAAATGACGACTTGTTTACAAGAGGAGTAACTCTACTAATAGTTCGTGCTTTGAGCCTTTCCTGGGACAGCAGTATTAGATTCAGGTGCACCATTGCAGGTTTACTGTATCCCTTGGACCTTCAAATCAACGATGAAACACAGAACTTGCATCGATATTGAATACAAAAGGCAAAATGTCGACTTATTTACAAGAGGAGTGACTCTTCTAATAGTTCGTGGTTTGAGCCTTTCCTGGGACAGCAATATTAGAGTCCGATGCACCATTGCAGGTTTACTGTATCCCTTGGACCTTCAAATCAACGATGAAACACAGATATTGCATCGATATTGAATACAAAAGGCAAAATGTCGACTCATTTACACGAGGAGTAACTCTTCTAATAGTTCGTGCTTTGAGCCTTTCCTGGGAGAGCAGTATTAGATTCAGATGCACCATTGCAGGTTTATTATATCCCTTGGACCTTCAAATTAACGATGAAACACAGAAAGTGCATCGATATCGAATACAAAATGCAAAATGTCGACTTATTTACAAGAGGAGTAACTCTTCTAATAGTTCGTGCTTTGAGCCTTTCCTGGGACAGCAGTATTAATTTCCGAAGCACCACTGCAGGTGTACTGTATCCCTTGGACCTTCAAATCAACGATGAAACACAGAAATTACATCGATATTGAATACAAAAGGCAAAATGTCGACTTATTTACAAGAGGAGTGACTCTCCTAATAGTTCGTGCTTTGAGCCTTTCCTGGGACATCAGTATTAGATTCCGATGCACCATTGCAGGTTTACTGTATCCCTTAGACCTTCAAATCAACGATGAAACACAGAAATTGCATCTATATTGAATAAAAAAGGCAAAATGTCGACTTATTTACAAGAGGAGTAACTCTTCTAATAGTTCGTGTTTTGAGCCTTTCCTGGGACAGCAATATTAGATTCCGATGCACCATTGCAGGTTTACTGATTCCCTTGGACCTTCAAATCAACGATGAAACACAGAAATTGCATCGATATTGTATACAAAAAGCAAAATGTCGACTTATTTTCAAGAGGAGTAACTCTTATAATAGTTCGTGTTTTGAGCCGTTCCTGGGACAGCAGTATTAGATTCCGATGCACCATTGCAGGTTTACTGATTCCCTTGGACCTTCAAATCAACGATGAAACACAGAAATTGCATCGATATTGAATACAAAAAGCAAAATGTCGACTTATTTTCAAGAGGTGTAACTCTTCTAATAGTTCGTGCTTTTAGCCTTTCCTGGGACAGCAGTATTAGATTCCGATGCACCATTGCAGGTTTACTGTATCCCTAGGACGTTCAAAACAAAGATGAAACACAGAAATTGCATCGATATTGAATACAAAAGGCAAAATGTCGAGTTATTTACAAGAGGAGTAACTCTTCTAATAGTTCGTGCTTTGAGCCTTTCCTGGGACAGCAGTATTAGATTACGATGCACCATTGCAGGTTTACTGTATCCCTTGGACCATCAAGTCTACGATGAAACACAGTAATTGCATCGATATTGAATACAAAAGGCAAAATGTCGACTTATTTATAAGAGGAGTAACTCTTCTAATAGTTCGTGCTTTGAGCCTTTCCTGGGACAGCAATATTAGATTCCGATGCACCATTGCAGGTTTACTGTATGCCGTGGACCTTCAAATCATTGTTGAATCACAGAAATTGCATCGAGATTGAATACAAAAGGCAAAATATCGACTTATTTACAAGAGGAGTAACTCTGCTAATAGTTCGTGCTTTTAGCCTTTCCTGGGACAGCAGTATTAGATTCCGATGCACCCTTGCAGGTTTACTGTATCCCTTGGACCTTCAAATCAACGATGAATCACAGAAATTGCATCGATATTGAATACAACAGGCAAAATGTCGACTTATTTATAAGAGGAGTAACTCTTCTAATAGCTCGTGTTTTGAGCCTTTCCTGGGACAGCAGTATTAGATTCCGATGCTCCATTGCAGGGTTACTGTGTCACTTGGACCTTCAAATCAACGATGAAACACAGAAATTGCATCCATATTGAATACAAAAGGCAAAATATCGCCTTATTTACAAGAGGAGTATTTCTTCTAATAGTTCGTACTTTTAGACTTTCCTGGGACAGCAGTATTAGATTCCGATGCACATTGCAGGTTTACTGTATCCCTTGGACCTTCAAATCAACGATGAAACACAGAAATTGCATCGATATTGAATACAAAAGGCAAAATGACGACTTGTTTACAAGAGGAGTAACTCTACTAATAGTTCGTGCTTTGAGCCTTTCCTGGGACAGCAGTATTAGATTCAGGTGCACCATTGCAGGTTTACTGTATCCCTTGGACCTTCAAATCAACGATGAAACACAGAACTTGCATCGATATTGAATACAAAAGGCAAAATGTCGACTTATTTACAAGAGGAGTGACTCTTCTAATAGTTCGTGGTTTGAGCCTTTCCTGGGACAGCAATATTAGAGTCCGATGCACCATTGCAGGTTTACTGTATCCCTTGGACCTTCAAATCAACGATGAAACACAGATATTGCATCGATATTGAATACAAAAGGCAAAATGTCGACTCATTTACACGAGGAGTAACTCTTCTAATAGTTCGTGCTTTGAGCCTTTCCTGGGAGAGCAGTATTAGATTCAGATGCACCATTGCAGGTTTATTATATCCCTTGGACCTTCAAATTAACGATGAAACACAGAAAGTGCATCGATATCGAATACAAAATGCAAAATGTCGACTTATTTACAAGAGGAGTAACTCTTCTAATAGTTCGTGCTTTGAGCCTTTCCTGGGACAGCAGTATTAATTTCCGAAGCACCACTGCAGGTGTACTGTATCCCTTGGACCTTCAAATCAACGATGAAACACAGAAATTGCATCGATATTGAATACAAAAAGCAAAATGTCGACTTATTTTCAAGAGGAGTAACTCTTCTAATAGTTCGTGCTTTTAGCCTTTCCTGGGACAGCAGTATTAGATTCCGATGCACCATTGCTGGTTTACTGTATCCCTTGGACCTTCAAATCAACGTTGAAACACAGAAATTGCATCGATATTGAATACAAAAGTCAAAATGTCGACTTATTCACAAGAGGAGTAACTCTTCTTATACTTCGTGTTTTGAGCCTTTCCTGGAACAGCAGTATTAATATCCGATGCACCATTGCAGGTTTACTGTATCCCTTGGACCTTCAAATCAACGATGAAACACAGAAATTGCATCGATATTGAATACAAAAGGCAAAATGTCGACTTATTTACAAGAGGAGAAACTCTTCTAATAGTTCATGCTTTGATCCTTTCATGGGACAGTAGTATTAGATTCCGATGCACCATTGCAGGTTTACTGTATCCCTTGGACCTTGAAATCAACGATGAAACACAGAAATTGCATCGACATTGAATACAACAGGCAAAATGACGACTTATTTATAAGAGGAGTAACTCTTCTAATAGCTCGTGTTTTGAGCCTTTCCTGGGACAGCAGTATTAGATTCCGATGCAACATTGCAGGTTTACTGATTCCCTTGGACCTTCAAATCAACGATGAAACACAGAAATTGCATCGATATTGAATACAAAAAGCAAAATGTCGACTTATTTTCAAGAGGAGTAACTCTTCTAATAGTTCGTGCTTTTAGCCTTTCCTGGGACAGCAGTATTAGATTCCGATGCACCATTGCAGGTTTACTGTATCCCTTGGACCTTCAAATCAACGTTGAAACACAGAAATTGCATCGATATTGAATACAAAAAGCAAAATGGCGACTTAATTTCAAGAGGAGTAACTCTTCTAATAGTTCGTGCTTTTACCCTTCCCGGGACAGCAGTATTAGATTCCGATGCACCATTGCAGGTTTACTGTATCCCTTGGACGTTCAAAACAAAGATGAAACACAGAAATTGCAATGATATTGAATACAAAAGGCAAAATGTCGAGTTATTTACAAGATGAGGAGTAACTCTTCTAATAGCTCGTGTTTTGAGCCTTTCCTGGGACAGCAGTATTAGATTCCGATGCAACATTGCAGGTTTACTGATTCCCATGGACCTTCAAATCAACGATGAAACACAGAAATTGCATCGATATTGAATACAAAAAGCAAAATGTCGACTTATTTTCAAGAGGAGTAAGTCTTCTAATAGTTCGTGCTTTTAGCCTTTCCTGGGACAGCAGTATTAGATTCCGATGCACCATTGCAGGTTTACTGTATCCCTTGGACCTTGAAATCAACGATGAAACACAGAAATTGCATCCATATTGAATACAAAAGGCAAAATATAGCCTTATTTACAAGAGGAGTAACTCTTCTAATAGTTCGTACTTTTAGCCTTTCCTGGGACAGCAGTATTTGATTCCGATGCACATTGCAGGTTTACTGTATCCATTGGACCTTCAAATCAACGATGAAACATAGATATTGCATCGATATTGAAAACAAAAGGCAAAATGTCGACTTATTTACAAAAGGAGTAACTCTTCTAATAGTTCGTGATTTGAGCCTTTCCTGGGACAGCAGTATTAGATTCCGATACACCATTGCAGCTTTACTCTATCCCTTGGACCTTCAAATCAACGATGAAACACAGAAATTGCATCGATATTGAATACAAAAGGCAAAATGACGACTTATTTACAAGAGGAGTAACTCTTCTAATAGTTCGTGCTTTTAGCCTTTCCTGGGACAGCAGTATTAGATTCCGATGCACCCTTGCAGGTTTACTGTATCCCTTGGACCTTCTAATCAACGATGAAACAATGAAATTGCATCGATATTGAATACAAAAGGCAAAATGTCGACTTATTTACAAGAGGAGTAACTCTTCTAATAGTTCGTGCTTTAAGCCTTTCCTGGGTCAGCAGTATTAGATTCCGATGCCCCATTGCAGGTTTACTGTATCCCTTGGACCTTCAAATCAACGATGAAACACAGAAATTGCATCGATATTGAATACAAAAGGCAAAATTTCGGCCCCCTGCGGGTTCGGGGGTTAGAATAGGCCCGCGGTATTCCTGCCTGTCGTAAGAGGCGACTAAAAGGAGTCTCACATGTTTCGGCCTTATGTGATGGTCCCCTCTCGGGTTTGACCTCCATCTTTCTAAATTATTCCGAAGAGCGAGCCAATTGGGGAAGGGCGCCTTACATGGTGCACTGTATCCGTCGTGCAATTAGACCTTTAGCCGTCTTTCTCGTCGTTGCAATGGTGTCCCGCTCGTTTTCGATCTCTTGGGCGATTACCACACTGCACTCTGCAGTGTTTCTTTTAACTGCGACGACGACCTTTTCCATTTTTGCACCTAAGATCCAGCACGGTAGCCAGCCCGTTGTGGTGGGGCCGCCATGTACCCTCTTGGTTGTAGCCCCCTGACAACACAGGGATCGCTCTACTGATGCCTGCGCCGTTCACTCCCCACGTATGCCAAGGAGTAGATGCCCATCTCCCTGGGGCATCAGGACTCCCAGCAATGGCCATCCTGCCAGGTGGCTATTGCTGCGGCTGGGTGGCGCCCGTGGGGAGGGCCCTTGGTCGGAGTAGGTGGCATCAGGGCGGATGACCCGCAATGAAGCGTGGTACATCATCTCTCGCTGGTGGGCCACCACCAGCAGTCTCTAAGCGATCGAGGTCTAACCTCAACGGCAGGAAATACGATCCACGATCATTTCCCTCCCTGGCCACTCCATGGGAGGAACGTATGGCAAAAGAAGGCAGTGGAGACTATTCACCCCGGTTCCTTGTGTGTACGCGAGTTGATGGGGAATCGTTTATGTCAACCAAGCCCCAGTTTTTTGTGGAGCATTTAGAGGACAAGTTCGGGGAGGTGGAGGGCTTGTCCAAGATGCGCTCTGGTTCTGTGCTCATCAAAACGGCATCCTCTGCCCAGTCACGGAGGTTGCTCAATTGTGACAAGTTGGGGGATGTTTCAGTTAACATCACGCCGCATAAGAGTCTGAACATGGTCCAGGGTATTATATTCCACAGGGATCTTCTTCTGCAGTCCGACGATGAATTACGCGCCAACCTCGAACGACGAGGTGTTCACTTCGTCCGGCGCGTCCATCGGGGTCCGAGGGATAATCAGGTAGCCACCGGTGCCTTCATCTTGGCCTTTGAGGGTGATGTCTTACCCGAAAAGGTTAAGGTGATGGTTTACCGTTGTGATGTGAAGCCATATATCCCTCCTCCGATGCGGTGTTTTAAATGCTGGAAGTTCGGGCACATGTCATCTCGCTGTACTTCCAGCATCACGTGTCGGGATTGTGGACGTCCTTCGCATCCTGATACTCCATGTGCCCCGCCTCCTATCTGTGTTAACTGCGGAGAACACCATTCCCCCTGCTCGCCGGACTGTAGGATCTTCCAGAAAGAAAGGAAGATAATGGAATATAAGACCCTGGACCGCCTGTCCTACACCGAGGCAAGGCGGAAATTTGAGCGGCTACATCCTGTGCCAATGCCAACTAGTTATGCCGCTGCTGCAACACCAGTTCGATCTCAGCTCGGTCAGCATTCACCGGCCCCCTTGGTTGTGGGGGGCACTTCACTCCCTGTTGCTCCTGCTCCATCTACTTCAGGAGCAACACTACCCCAACCACCGGGGACATCTGTTCCCCCTTCACAGCCGGAGAAGCGTGAGCCTTCTTCGGCTCCTCTCGCTCGGAAGGGGTCCCTTGGGGCCCTCCCATCCCAGGCTTTGCCCAGTGCCAAAGTGGACACCCGCAAGGTTGTCAAACAACCACCGGTCGCTGGTCGTAGGGCGTCACGGTCGTCTTCAGTCCCAGAGACTGACCCAGTGAGGCCCTCCCAGCCAGAACCACCTAAGGCTCAGCGCGCAAAGCAGTCAAAGAAAAAGGCTCCCAAGCATCCTGAAATTGCGGTGGCACCTGTCCCACCGCAACCTTCTCCCTCTGCGTCCGAGGATGAGGTGGAGATCCTGGCGTCCGCTGAGGACATGGATCTCGCCAGTCCCTCGGATGCAGTGGATAGCTGTTGTCCAGGTGGCGACTCAGTAGCAGCAGGGGCCCCGGAGGCGTAATCTGCCCCCCCAGTCCCTTCACGCCTTTCCCATCCATGGCTAATACCATCCTTCAGTGGAACTGCAGCGGTTTCTTCCACCATCTAGCGGAGCTCCGCCAACTTCTCAGCCGTCATCCTTTCCTTTGCATTGCTCTGCAGGAAACCTGGTTTCCAGCAATGCGAACCCCTGCCCTCCGTGGCTATCGGGGTTATTTTAAGAACCGAGCAGCTTATGAAAGGGTGTCTGGTGGCGTCTGCATCTATGTCCTTAACTCTCTTCACAGCGAGTTTGTACCTCTACAAACAGCTTTAGAGGCTGTCGCTGTTCGGGTGTGGACGCCACAGGCTATCACCGTCTGCAGTATTTACCTTCCACCTGATGGTGCTGTCGCACAGCATGTCTTGGCTGCTCTGATAGCCCAACTGCCGCCACCTTTTTTGCTGCTGGGTGATTTCAATGCCCACAACCCTCTATGGGGTGGGACTGTCTCCGATGTTCGCGGTCGAGCCGTGGAGCATGTGTTGGCTCAGCTCGACCTTAGCCTCTTGAACACCGGTGCTCCCACGCATTTCAGTGTGGCCCATGGCTCGTTCTCGGCCATCGATCTCTCTATTTGCAGCCCTGGCCTTGTCCCATCCCTCCACTGGCGAGTGCACCCTGACCTGTGTGGTAGTGACCATTTTCCCATCTATTTGTCACTGCCCCAGTGTCATTCTTCTGGGCGCTTGCCCCGCTGGGCTCTCCACAGGGCTGACTGGCCAGCTTTTACTTCCGCTGCAACCATTGAGTCTCCCCCACGGGGTGACATTGACGAGGTGGTTCGCGTTTTAACCACGTCCGTCATTTCAGCGGCCGAGGCTTCCATCCCCCGTTCTTCTGGCCTCCCTCGGAGGAAGACTGTCCCCTGGTGGTCGCCGGAGATTGCTGAAGCTATTCGCGACCGTAGGCGGGCTCTCCAGCGTCATAGGCGGCACCCGTCTCTGGAGACCCTCATCGCCTTTAAGAGGCTCCGTGCCTTCGCCCGCCGTCTTATTGCACGGCGTAAGCAGGAGTGCTGGGAGAGGTACGTCTCCTCCCTGGGCTCCCGTGTCTCGTCCTCGCACGTGTGGTCCCGGATCCGGCGGATTTATGGCTCCCAGACCCCTATGGGTGTCCCTGGGCTCTCCTTGGACGGCGCTGTCTGCACGGACGCTGCCGCCATTGCTGAACGGCTAGCCGCGCACTTTGCTCAGAGCTCTGCGACTGCTTCCTATCCCCCCGCCTTTCGCACTCTAAAGGAGCGAGCCGAGCGGACGCCGTTCTCATTCCACACGCGTCATTATGAAACATACAATGCTCCTTTCAGCGAGACGGAATTCCTCGCTGCCCTCGCCGATTGCCCTGATACAGCACCAGGACCGGACTGCATCCACGCACAGATGCTGAAGCATCTCTCCAGGGACTGCCAGAGACACATTCTCGCGATATTTAATCGCATTTGGAGCGAAGGCGTGTTCCCGTCGCAATGGCGAGAGGGTGTTATTGTCCCCATCTTGAAGCCCGGTGCGGACCCACTGGCGGTGGACAGCTATCGTCCCATTACCCTCACCAACGTTTTGTGCAAATTGCTCGAACGTATGGTGGGGCGGCGTTTGTGTTGGGTCCTTGAGTCGCGCGGTCTCCTCGCTCCATCCCAGGGTGGCTTCCGCCGGGGCCGGTCTGCAGTGGACAATTTGGTACGGCTGGAATCTGCTGTCCGTACGGCCTTTGCCCGACGTCAGCATCTCGTTGCCGTGTTTTTCGATCTGCGGAAGGCGTATGACACCACATGGAGGCATCACATCCTCGCCACATTGCATGAGTGGGGTCTTCGTGGTCGGCTCCCGGCTTTTATTCAAAGCTTTTTATTGCGCCGCTCTTTCCGGGTGCAAGTCGGTGCCACCTCTAGTTCCTCTTACATACAGGAAAATGGGGTCCCGCAGGGCTCGGTGTTGAGCGTCTCCTTATTTTTAGTGGCCATTAATGGTCTGGCAGCAGCAGTGGGGTCGTCGGTGTCTCCTTCTTTGTATGCCGACGACTTCTGCATCTCATTTAGCTCCACGACTACGGGAGTCGCCGAACGCAGGCTGCAAGTCGCCGTTCGCAAGGCAGCATCATGGGCTCTGACTCACGGTTTTCAGTTCTCTGCACCCAAGACTCGAGTTATGCACTTCTGCAGGCGTCGGACGGTCCACCCTCATCCTGCACTTTACCTCGACGGCCACCTGCTTGAAGTGGTGGACACTTGCCGCTTCTTGGGACTCGTGTTTGATGCCCGGCTCACATGGGTTCCTCATGTTACTCAGCTGAAGCAAAAATGCTGGCGGCACCTCAACGCCCTCCGCTGCCTTAGCCACACGTCTTGGGGTGCAGATCGCTGCACGCTGCTGCGGTTGTACAGAGCCCTAGTGCAGTCCCGGCTTGATTATGGGAGCCTGGCCTATGGGTCTGCGTCCCCCTCAGTGTTGAAGTTGTTAGACCCCATACACCACTGTGGGGTTAGGCTTGCCACTGGCGCTTTTCGCACCAGCCCCGTGGATAGTCTACTGGTGGAGGCCGGGGTTCCCCCGCTGCGGATACGCCGCCATCGTCTGCTCGTCGACTATGCTGTCCACGTTCATTGCACGCCAGATCATCCCAATCGTCGCCTGCTTTTCCCTGCTATGGTCCTCCATCTGCCCGAACGGCGACCTAGGTCTGGGCTTTCCGTCGCTGTCCGCGTTCAGTCCCTGCTGTCGGAATTGGGTTCCTTCCCTCTTCCGCCTCCCTTCCGGGTCCGTGCACCTACGCCTCCCTGGTGTTTGTCCCGGCCGTCCGTCCGTCTGGACTTGGCACAGGGACCCAAGGACTCGGTTCCGCCTGTGGCCCTCCGTCGCCGTTTTCTTGCTCTCCTCGCCTCATTTTCGGACAGTGAGACTGTCTACACTGATGGTTCCCTGGTTGATGGTCGCACTGCCTACTCTTATGCTCATGCTGCTCATGTTGAGCAGCGCTCCTTGCCGGCTGGCTGCAGTGTTTTTACTGCAGAGCTGGTGGCCATATTGCGCGCTCTTGAGCATATGCGTTTCTGCTCAGGTAGGTCTGTCGTCATCTGCAGTGACTCCCTGAGCAGCCTTCAGGCCATCGACCGCTGTTATCCCTCCTCTCCTCTGGTGTCCTCCATTCAGGAGAGTGTTTCCGCCATTGCCCGTTCTGGTCGTTCGGTGGTCCTGGTTTGGACGCCTGGTCATGTTGGCATCCCAGGGAACGAACGTGTAGACAGGTTGGCCAAAGGGGCGATCGACGCCCCGGCTTTGGAGGTCGGCCTTACGGCTCGCGACCAGCAGATGGTGTTGCGCCGTAAGCTGATTGGGGTGTGGGCTGCTGAGTGGCGTGGCATGACAGCCCCGAATAAACTGCGGGCTGTCAAGGGGACGACCGATGTGTGGCGTTCCTCCCTGCGGGCTTCTCGCAGGGACTCGGTAGTCCTGTGTCGGCTGCGCATCGGCCATACATACCTGACGCACGGCCATCTGTTGCGTCAGGAGGATCCCCCCTTGTGTCGGTGTGGGTCCCGGCTGACGGTCGGCCACATTTTGCTGGAGTGTCCTCGACTGCGCACCCTCCGGCAATCTTTTAATCTCCCGGGCACTTTGGCTTTGATTTTATCTGCCGATGCCTCCATGGCTGATGCAGTTTTAAATTTTATCCGTGGTAGTCCGTTTTATGGTTCGATTTAGGGAGGTCTTGCACCTTTCCTTTTCTGTGTCTTTTGTCCTTGTGTCTGTTGCTGTTCTGGTGCGCCGTGAGATGGTTGGCTCTTTCCCTTTTTTGTTCTCGTGGTCAGTCAACCAGTCTCCGGCCGTCTTCCTTTCTTCTGTTTCTTTCCTGTCTGGTGTTCCTCTGTCCTGTTCTTGTCTGTAATGTTTGTTGCTCCATTTGTGTTCTTTTAGCGCCTGGGGGGACGTCTCCTCCCCCTTTGGTTTTTACCTGCTCCGTGGATTTTCGGCTCGCCTGATTTTGGAATGGGGGACTGATGACCTTCGCTGTTTAGTCCCCCTTCAACATCCCAACAACCACCACCACCACCAAAATTTCGACTTATTTACAAGTGGAGTTACTCTTCTAATAGTTCGTGCTTTGAGCCTTTCCTGCGACAGCAGTATTAGATTGCGATGCACCATTTCAGGTCTACTGTCTCCCTTGGACCTTCAAATCAACGATGAAACACTGAAATTGCATCGATATTGAATACAAAAGGCAAAGTGTCGTCTTATTTACAAGAGGAGTAACTCTTCTAATTGTTCGTGTTTTGAGCCTTTCCTGGGACAGCAGTATTAGATTCCGGTGCACCATTGCAGATTTACTGTATCCCTTGGACCTTCAAATCAACGATGAAACACAGAAATTGCATCGATATTGAGTACAAAAGGCAATATGTCAACTCATTTACTAGAGGAGTAACTCTTCTAATAGTTCGTGCTTTTAGCCTTTTCTGGGACAGCAGTATTAGATTCCGATGCAGCATTGCAGGTTTACTGTATCCCTCGGACCTTCAAATCAACGATGAAACACAGAGATTGCATCGATACTGAATACAAATGGAAAATGTCGACTTATTTATAAGAGGAGTAACTCTTCGAATAGTTCTTGCTTTGAGCCTTTCCTGGGACAGCAGTATTAGATTCCGAAGCACCATTGCAGGTTTGCTGTATCCCTTGGACCTTCAAATCAACGATGAAACACAGAAATTGCATCGATATTGAATACAAAAGGCAAAATATCGACTTATTTACAAGAGGAGAAACTCTTCTAATAGCTCGTGCTTTGAGCCTTTCCTGGGAGAGCAGTATTAGATTCCGATGCACCATTGCAGAATTACTATATCCCTTGGACCTTCAAATTAACGATGAAACACAGAAAGTGCATCGATATCGAATACAAAATGCAAAATGTCGACTTATTTACAAGAGGAGTAACTCTTCTAATAGTTCGTGCTTTGAGCCTTTCCTGGGACAGCAGTATTAATTTCCGAAGCACCACTGCAGGTGTACTGTATACCTTGGACCTTCAAATCAACGATGAAACACAGAAATTGCATCGATATTGAATACACTAAGCAAAATGTTGACCTATTTACAAGAGGAGAAACTCTTCTAATAGTTCGTGCTTTTAGCCTTGCCTGGGACAGCAGTATTAGATTCCGATGCACCATTGCAGGTTTACTATATCCCTTGGACCTTCAAATCAACGATGAAACACAGAAATTGCATCGATATTGAATACAAAAAGCAAAATGTCGAATTATATACCAGAGGAGTAACTCTTTTAATAGTTCGAGCTTTTAGCCTTTCCTGGGACAGCAGTATTAGATTCCGATGCACCCTTGCAGGTTTACTGTATCCCTTGGACCTTCAAATCAACGATGAAACACAGAAATTGCATCGATACTGAATACAAATGGAAAATGTCGACTTATTTATAAGAGGAGTAACTCTTCGAATAGTTCTTGCTTTGAGCCTTTCCTGGGACAGCAGTATTAGATTCCGAAGCACCATTGCAGGTTTGCTGTATCCCTTGGACCTTCAAATCAACGATGAAACACAGAAATTGCATCGATATTGAATACAAAAGGCAAAATATCGACTTATTTACAAGAGGAGAAACTCTTCTAATAGTTCGTGCTTTGAGCCTTTCCTGGGAGAGCAGTATTAAATTCCGATGCACCATTGCAGAATTACTATATCCCTTGGACCTTCAAATTAACGATGAAACACAGAAAGTGCATCGATATCGAATACAAAATGCAAAATGTCGACTTATTTACAAGAGGAGTAACTCTTCTAATAGTTCGTGCTTTGAGCCTTTCCTGGGACAGCAGTATTAATTTCCGAAGCACCACTGCAGGTGTACTGTATACCTTGGACCTTCAAATCAACGATGAATCACAGAAATTGCATCGATATTGAATACACTAAGCAAAATGTTGACCTATTTACAAGAGGAGAAACTCTTCTAATAGTTCGTGCTTTTAGCCTTGCCTGGGACAGCAGTATTAGATTCCGATGCACCATTGCAGGTTTACTATATCCCTTGGACCTTCAAATCAACGATGAAACACAGAAATTGCATCGATATTGAATACAAAAAGCAAAATGTCGAATTATATACCAGAGGAGTAACTCTTTTAATAGTTCGAGCTTTTAGCCTTTCCTGGGACAGCAGTATTAGATTCCGATGCACCATTGCAGGTTTACTGTATTCCTTGGACCGTCAAATCAACATTGAAACACAGAAATTGCATCGATATTGAATACAACAGGCAAAATGTCGACTTATTTATAAGAGGAGTAACTCTTCTAATAGCTCGTGCTTTGAGCCTTTCCTGGGACAGCAGCATTAGATTCCGATGCAACATTGCAGGTTTACTGATTCCCTTGGACCTTCAAATCAACGATGAAACACAGAAATTGCATCGATATTGAATACAAAAAGCAAAATGTCGACTTATTTTCAAGAGGAGTAACTCTTCTAATAGTTCGTGGTTTGAGCCTTTCCTGGGACAGCAATATTAGAGTCCGATGAACCATTGCAGGTTTACTGTATCAATTGGACCTTCAAATCAACGATGATACACAGATATTGCATCGATATTGAATACAAAAGGCAAAATGTTGACTCATTTACAAGAGGAGTAACTCTTCTAATAGTTCGTGCTTTGAGCCTTTCCTGGGACAGCAGTATTAGATTCCGATGCACCATTGCAGGTTTACTGTATCCCTTGGACCTTCAAATCAACGATGAAACACAGAAATTGCATCGATATTGAATACAAAATGCAAAATGTCGACATATATACAAGAGGAGAAACTCTTCTAATAGTTCGTGCTTTGAGCCTTTCCTGGGACAGCAATATTAGATTCCGATGTACCATTGCAGGTTTACTGTATCCCTTGGACCTTCAAATCAACGATGAAACACAGATATTGCATTGATATTGAATACAAAAGGCAAAATGTCGACTTATTTACAAGAGGAGTAACTCTTCTAATAGTTCGTGCTTTTAGCCTTTCCTGGGACAGCAGTATTAGATTCCGATGCACCGTTGCAGGTTTACTGTATCCCTTGGACCTTCAAATCAACGATGAAACACAGAAATTGCATCGATATTGAATACAAATTGCAAAATGTCGATATATTTACAAGAGGAGAAACTATTCTAATAGTTTGTGGTTTGAGCCTTTCCTGGGACAGCAGCATTAGATTCCGATGCACCATTGCAGGTTTACTGTATCCCTTGGACCTTCAAATCAACGATGAAACACAGAAATTGCATCGATATTGAATACAACAGGCAAAATGTCGACTTATTTATAAGAGGAGTAACTCTTCTAATATCTCGTGTTTTGAGCCTTTCCTGGGACAGCAGTATTAGTTTCCGATGCAACATTGCAGGTTTACTGATTCCCTTGGACCTTCAAATCAACGATGAAACACAGAAATTGCATCGATATTGAATACAAAAAGCAAAATGTCGACTTATTTTCAAGAGGAGTAACTCTTCTAATAGTTCGTGTTTTAGCCTTTCCTGGGACAGCAGTATTAGATTCCGATGCACCATTGCAGGTTTACTGTATCCATTGGACCTTCAAATCAACTATGAAACACAGAAATTGCATCCATATTGAATACAAAAGGCAAAATATCGCCTTATTTACAAGAGGAGTAACTCTTCTAATAGTTCGTACTTTTAGCCTTTCCTGGGACAGCAGTATTAGATTCCGATGCACATTGCAGGTTTACTGTATCCCTTGGACCTTCAAATCAATGATGAAACACAGATATTGCATCGATATTGAATACAAAAGGCAAAATGTCGACTCATTTACAAGAGGAGTGACTCTTCTAATAGTTCGTGGTTTGAGCCTTTACTGGGACAGTAATATTAGAGTCCGATGCACCATTGCAGGTTTACTGTATCCCTTGGACCTTCAAATCAACGATGAAACACAGATATTGCATCGATATTGAATACAAAAGGCAAAATGTCGACTCATTTACAAGAGGAGTAACTCATCTAATAGTTCGTGATTTTAGCCTTTCCTGGGACAGCAGTATTAGATTCCGATGCACCATTGCAGGTTTACTGTATCCCTTGCACCTTCAAATCAACGATGAAACACAGAAATTGCATCGATATTGAATACAAAATGCAAAATGTCGACATATTTACAAGAGGAGAAACTCTTCTAATAGTTTGTGCTTTGAGCCTTTCCTGGGACAGGAGTATTAGATTCCGATGCACCATTGCAGGTTTACTGTATCCCATGGACCTTCAAATCAACGATGAAACACAGAAATTGCATCGATAGTGAATACAAAAGGCAAAATGACGACTTATTTACAAGAGGAGTAACTCTTCTAATAGTTCGTGCTTTGAGCCTTTCCAGGGACAGCAGTATTAGATTCCGGTGCACCATTGCAGGTTTACTGTATCCCTTGGACCTTCAAATCAACGATGAAACACAGAAAGTGAATCGATATTGAGTACAAAAGGCAAAATGTCGACTTATTTACAAGAGGAGTAACTCTTCTAATAGTTCGTGTTTTGAGCCTTTCCTGGGACAGCAATATTAGAGTCCGATGCACCATTGCAGGTTTACTGTATCCCTTGGACCTTCAAATCAACGATGAAATACAGATATGACATCGATATTGAATACAAAAGGCAAAATGTCGACTCATTTACAAGAGGAGTAACTCTTCTAATGGTTCGTGCTTTTAGCCTATCCTGGGACAGCAGTATTAGATTCCGATGCACCATTGCAGGTTTACTGTATCCCTTGGACCTTCAAATCAACGATGAAACACAGAAATTGCATCGATATTGAATACAAAATGCAAAATGTCGACATATTTACAAGAGGAGAAACTCTTCTAATAGTTCGTGCTTTGAGCCTTTCCTGGGACAGCAGTATTAGATTCCGATGCACCATTGCAGGTTTACTGTATCCCTTGGATCTTCAAATCAACGATGAAACACAGAAATTGCATCGATATTGAATACAAAAGGCAAAATGTCGACTCATTTACAAGAGGAGTAACTCTTCTAATAGTTCGTGCTTTTAGCCTTTCCTGGAACAGCAGTATTAGATTCCGATGCACCATTGCAGGTTTACTGTATCCCTTGGACCATCAAATCAACGATGAAACACAGAAATTGCATCGATATTGAATACAAAATGCAAAATGTCGACATATTTACAAGAGGAGAAACTCTTCTAATAGTTCGTGGTTTGAGCCTTTCCTGGGACAGCAGCATTAGATTCCGATGCACCATTGCCGGTTTACTGTATCCCTTGGACCTTCAAATCAACGATGAAACACAGAAATTGCATCGATATTGAATACAACAGGCAAAATATCGACTTATTTATAAGAGGAGTAACTCTTCTAATAGCTCGTGTTTTGAGCCTTTCCTGGGACAGCAGTATTAGATTCCGATGGAGCATTGCAGGTTTACTGATTCCCTTGGACCTTCAAATCAACGATGAAACACAGAAATTGCATCGATATTGAATACAAAAAGCAAAATGTCGACTTATTTTCAAGAGGAGTAACTCTTCTAATTGTTCGTGGTTTTAGCCTTTCCTGGGACAGCAGTATTAGATTCCGGTGCACCATTGCAGGTTTACTGTATCCCTTGGACCTTCAAATCAACGATGAAACACAGAACTTGCATCGATATTGAATACAACAGGCAAAATGTCGACTTATTTACAAGAGGAGTGACTCTTCTAATAGTTCGTGGTTTGAGCCTTTCCTAGGACAGCAATATTAGAGTCCGATGCACCATTGCAGGTTTACTGTATCCCTTGGACCTTCAAATCAACGATGAAACACAGATATTGCATCGATATCGAATACAAAAGGCAAAACGTCGACTCATTTACAAGAGGAGTAACTCTTCTAATAGTTCGTGCTTTTAACCTTTCCTGGGACAGCAGTATTAGATTCCGATGCACCATTGCAGGTTTACTGTATCCCTTGGACCTTCAAATCAACGATGAAACACGGAAATTGCATCGATATTGAATACAAAATGCAAAATGTCGACATATTTACAAGAGGAGGAACTCTTCTATCAGTTCGTGCTTTGAGCCTTTCCTGGGACAGCAGTATTAGATTCCGATGCACCATTGCAGGTTTACTGTATCCCTTGGACCTTCAAATCAACGATGAAACACAGAAATTGCATCGATATTGAATACAAAAGGCAAAATGTCGACTTATTTACAAGAGGAGTAACTCTCTAATAGTTCGTGCTTTTAGCCTTTCCTGGGACAGCAGTATTAGATTCCGATGCACCATTGCAGGTTTACTGTATCCCTTGGACCTTCAAATCAACGATGAAACACAGAAATTGCATCGATATTGAATACAAAATGCAAAATGTCGACATATTTACAAGAGGAGAAACTCTTCTAACAGTTCGTGCTTTGAGCCTTTCCTGGGACAGCAGTATTAGATTCCGATGCACCATTGCAGGTTTACTGTATCCCTTGGACCTTCAAATCAACGATGAAACACAGAAATTGCATCGATATTGAATACAAAAGGCAAAATGTCGACTTATTTACAAGAGGAGTAACTCTCTAATAGTTCGTGCTTTTAGCCTTTCCTGGGACAGCAGTAGTAGATTCCGATGCACCCTTGCAGGTTTACTGTATCCCTTGGACCTTCTAATCAACGATGAAACACAGAAATTGCGTCGATATTGAAAACAAAAGGCAAAATATCGACTTATTTACAAGATGAGTAACTCTTCTAATAGTTCGTGCTTTTAGACATTCCTGGGACAGCAGTATTAGATTCGGATGCACCATTGCAGGTTTACTGTATGCCTTGGACCTTCAAATCAACAATGAAACACAAAAATTGCATCGATATTGAATACAAAATGCAAAATGTCGACTTAATTACAAGAGGAGTAACTCTTCTAATAGTTCTTGCTTTGAGCCTTTCCTGGGACAGCAGTATTAGATTCCGATGCACCATTGCAGGTTTACTGTATCCCTTGGACCTTCAAATCAACGTTGAAACTCACAAATTGCATCGATATTGAATACAAAAGGCGAAATGACGACTTATTTACAAGAGGAGTAACTCTTCTAATGGTTCGTGCTTTGAGCCTTTCCTGGGACAGGAGTATTAGATTCCGGTGCACCATTGCAGGTTTACTGTATCCCTTGGACCTTCAAATCAACTATGAAACACAGAAAGTGAATCGATATTGAGTACAAAAGGCAAAATGTCGACTTATTTACAAGAGGAGTAACTCTTCTAATAGTTCGTGTTTTGAGCCTTTCCTGGGACAGCAATATTAGAGTCTGATGCACCATTGCAGGTTTACTGTATCCCTTGGACCTTCAAATCAACGATGAAATACAGATATGACATCGATATTGAATACAAAAGGCAAAATGTCGACTCATTTACAAGAGGAGTAACTCTTCTAATGGTTCGTGCTTTTAGCCTATCCTGGGACAGCAGTATTAGATTCCGATGCACCATTGCAGGTTTACTGTATCCCTTGGATCTTCAAATCAACGATGAAACACAGAAATTGCATCGATATTGAATACAAAAGGCAAAATGTCGACTCATTTACAAGAGGAGTAACTCTTCTAATAGTTCGTGCTTTTAGCCTTTCCTGGAACAGCAGTATTAGATTCCGATGCACCATTGCAGGTTTACTGTATCCCTTGGACCATCAAATCAACGATGAAACACAGAAATTGCATCGATATTGAATACAAAATGCAAAATGTCGACTTATTTACAAGAGGAGAAACTCTTCTAATAGTTCGTGGTTTGAGCCTTTCCTGGGACAGCAGCATTAGATTCCGATGCACCATTGCCGGTTTACTGTATCCCTTGGACCTTCAAATCAACGATGAAACACAGAAATTGCATCGATATTGAATACAACAGGCAAAATATCGACTTATTTATAAGAGGAGTAACTCTTCTAATAGCTCGTGTTTTGAGCCTTTCCTGGGACAGCAGTATTAGATTCCGATGGAGCATTGCAGGTTTACTGATTCCCTTGGACCTTCAAATCAACGATGAAACACAGAAATTGCATCGATATTGAATACAAATGGCAAAATGTCGACTTATTTTCAAGAGGAGTAACTCTTCTAATTGTTCGTGGTTTTAGCCTTTCCTGGGACAGCAGTATTAGATTCCGGTGCACCATTGCAGGTTTACTGTATCCCTTGGACCTTCAAATCAACGATGAAACACAGAACTTGCATCGATATTGAATACAACAGGCAAAATGTCGACTTATTTACAAGAGGAGTGACTCTTCTAATAGTTCGTGGTTTGAGCCTTTCCTAGGACAGCAATATTAGAGTCCGATGCACCATTGCAGGTTTACTGTAGCCCTTGGACCTTCAAATCAACGATGAAACACAGATATTGCATCGATATCGAATACAAAAGGCAAAACGTCGACTCATTTACAAGAGGAGTAACTCTTTTAATAGTTCGTGCTTTTAGCCTTTCCTGGGACAGCAGTATTAGATTCCGATGCACCATTGCAGGTTTACTGTATCCCTTGGACCTTCAAATCAACGATGAAACACAGAAATTGCATCGACATTGAATACAAAATGCAAAATGTCGACATATTTACAAGAGGAGAAACTCTTCTAACAGTTCGTGCTTTGAGCCTTTCCTGGGACAGCAGTATTAGATTCCGATGCACCATTGCAGGTTTACTGTATCCCTTGGACCTTCAAATCAACGATGAAACACAGAAATTGCATCGATATTGAATACAAAAGGCAAAATGTCGACTTATTTACAAGAGGAGTAACTCTCTAATAGTTCGTGCTTTTAGCCTTTCCTGGGACAGCAGTATTAGATTCCGATGCACCCTTGCAGGTTTACTGTATCCCGTGGACCTTCTAATCAACGATGAAACACAGAAATTGCGTCGATATTGAATACAAAAGGCAAAATATCGACTTATTTACAAGATGAGTAACTCTTCTAATAGTTCGTGCTTTTAGACATTCCTGGGACAGCAGTATTAGATTCGGATGCACCATTGCAGGTTTACTGTATGCCTTGGACCTTCAAATCAACAATGAAACACAAAAATTGCATCGATATTGAATACAAAATGCAAAATGTCGACTTATTTACAAGAGGAGTAACTCTTCTAATAGTTCTTGCTTTGAGCCTTTCCTGGGACAGCAGTATTAGATTCCGATGCACCATTGCAGGTTTACTGTATCCCTTGGACCTTCAAATCAACGTTGAAACTCAGAAATTGCATCGATATTGAATACAAAAGTCAAAATGTCGACTTATTTACAAGAGGAGTAACTCTCTAATAGTTCGTGCTTTTAGCCTTTCCTGGGACAGCAGTATTAGATTCCGATGCACCCTTGCAGGTTTACTGTTTCCCTTGGACCTTCAAATCAACGATGAAACACAGAAATTGCATCTATATTGAATAAAAAAGGCAAAATGTCGACTTATTTACAAGAGGAGTAACTCTTCTAATAGTTCTTGTTTTGAGCCTTTCCTGGGACAGCAATATTAGATTCCGATGCACCATTGCAGGTTTACTGATTCCCTTGGACCTTCAAATCAACGATGAAACACAGAAATTGCATCGATATTGTATACAAAAAGCAAAATGTCGACTTATTTTCAAGAGGAGTAACTCTTCTAATAGTTCGTGTTTTGAGCCGTTCCTGGGAAAGCAGTATTAGATTCCGATGCACCATTGCAGGTTTACTGATTCCCTTGGACCTTCAAATCAACGATGAAACACAGAAATTGCATCGATATTGAATACAAAAAGCAAAATGTCGACTTATTTTAAAGAGGTGTAACTCTTCTAATAGTTCGTGCTTTTAGCCTTTCCTGGGACAGCAGTATTAGATTCCGATGCACCATTGCAGGTTTACTGTATCCCTAGGACGTTCAAAACAAAGATGAAACACAGAAATTGCATCGATATTGAATACAAAAGGCAAAATGTCGAGTTATTTACAAGAGGAGGTACTCTTCTAATAGTTCGTGCTTTGAGCCTTTCCTGGGACAGCAGTATTAGATTACGATGCACCATTGCAGGTTTACTGTATCCCTTGGACCATCAAGTCAACGATGAAACACAGTAATTGCATCGATATTGAATACAAAAGGCAAAATGTCGACTTATTTATAAGAGGAGTAACTCTTCTAATAGTTCGTGCTTTGAGCCTTTCCTGGGACAGCAATATTAGATTCCGATGCACCATTGCAGGTTTACTGTATGCCTTGGAAATTCAAATCATTGTTGAATCACAGAAATTGCATCGAGATTGAATACAAAAGGCAAAATATCGACTTATTTATAAGAGGAGTAACTCTTCTAATAGTTCGTGCTTTTAGCCTTTCCTGGGACAGCAGTATTAGATTCCGATGCACCCTTGCAGGTTTACTGTATCCCTTGGACCTTCAAATCAACGATGAATCACAGAAATTGCATCGATATTGAATACAAAATGCAAAATGTCGACATATTTACAAGAGGAGAAACTCTTCAAATAGTTCGTGGTTTGAGCCTTTCCTGAGACAGCAGCATTAGATTTCGATGCACCATTGCAGGTTTACTGTATCCCTTGGACCTTCAAATCAACGATGAAACACAGAAAATGCATCGATATTGAATACAACAGGCAAAATGTCGACTTATTTATAAGAGGAGTAACTCTTCTAATAGCTCGTGTTTTGAGCCTTTCCTGGGACAGCAGTATTAGATTCCGATGCTCCATTGCAGGGTTACTGTGTCACTTGGACCTTCAAATCAACGATGAAACACAGAAATTGCATCCATATTGAATACAAAAGGCAAAATATCGCCTTATTTACAAGAGGAGTATTTCTTCTAATAGTTCGTACTTTTAGACTTTCCTGGGACAGCAGTATTAGATTGCGATGCACATTGCAGGTTTACTGTATCCCTTGGACCTTCAAATCAACGATGAAACACAGAAATTGCATCGATATTGAATACAAAAGGCAAAATGACGACTTGTTTACAAGAGGAGTAACTCTTCTAATAGTTCGTGCTTTGAGCCTTTCCTGGGACAGCAGTATTAGATTCAGGTGCACCATTGCAGGTTTACTGTATCCCTTGGACCTTCAAATCAACGATGAAACACAGAACTTGCATCGATATTGAATACAAAAAGCAAAATGTCGACTTATTTACAAGAGGAGTGACTCTTCTAATAGTTCGTGGTTTGAGCCTTTCCTGGGACAGCAATATTAGAGTCCGATGCACCATTGCAGGTTTACTGTATCCCTTGGACCTTCAAATCAACGATGAAACACAGATATTGCATCGATATTGAATACAAAAGGCAAAATGTCGACTCATTTACACGAGGAGTAACTCTTCTAATAGTTCGTGCTTTTAGCCTTTCCTGGGACAGCAGTATTAGATTCCGATTCACCATTGCAGGTTTACTGTATCCCTTGGAGCTTCAAATCAACGATGAAACACAGAAATTGCATCGATATTGAATACAAAAGGCAAAATGTCGACTTATTTACAAGAGGAGTAACTCTTCTAATGGTTCGTGCTTTTAGCCTTTCCTGGGACAGCAGTATTAGATTCCGATGCACCCTTGCAGGTTTACTGTTACCCTTGGACCTTCTAATCAACGATGAAACACAGAAATTGCATCGATATTGAATACAAAAGGCATAATATCGACTTATTTACAAGATGAGTAACTCTTCTAATAGTTCGTGCTTTTAGACATTCCTGGGACAGCAGTATTAGATTCGGATGCACCTTTGCATGTTTACTGTATCCCTTGGACCTTCAAATCAACAATGAAACACAAAAATTGCATCGATATTGAGTACAAAAGGCAAAATGTCGACTTATTTACAAGAGGAGTAACTCTTCTAATAGTTCTTGGTTTGAGCCTTTCCTGGGACATCAGTATTAGATTCCGATGCACCATTGCAGGTTTACTGTATCCCTTGGACCTTCAAATCAACGATGAAACACAGATATTGCATCTATATTGAATAAAAAAGGCAAAATTTCGACTTATTTACAATGGAAGTAACTCTTCTAATAGTTCGTGTTTTGAGCCTTTCCTGGGACAGCAATATTAGATTCCGATGCACCATTGCAGGTTTACTGATTCCCTTGGACCTTCAAATCAACGATGAAACACAGAAATTGCATCGATATTGAATACAAAAAGCAAAATATCGACTTATTTTCAAGAGGAGTAACTCTTCTAATAGTTCGTGTTTTGAGCCGTTCCTGGGACAGCAGTATTAGATTCCGATGCACCATTGCAGGTTTACTGATTCCCTTGGACCTTCAAATCAACGATGAAACACAGAAATTGCATCGATATTGAATACAAAATGCAAAATGTCGACATATTTACAAGAGGAGAAACTCTTCTAATAGATCGTGCTTTGAGCCTTTCATGGGACAGCAGTATTAGATTCCGATGCACCATTGCAGGTTTACTGTATCCCTTGGACCTTCAAAACAACGATGAAACACAGAAATTGCATCGATATTGAATACAACAGGCAAAATGTCGACTTATTTATAAGAGGAGTAACTCTTCTAATAGTTATTGTTTTGAGTCTTACCTGGGACAGCAGTATTAGATTCCGATGCACCATTGCAGGTTTACTGTATCCCTTGGACCTTCAAATCAACGATGAAACACAGAAATTGCATCGATATTGAATACAAAAGGCAAAATGTCGACTTATTTACAAGAGGAGTAACTCTTCTAATAGTTCGTGCTTTGAGCCTTTCCTGGGACAGCAGTATTTGATTCCGATGCACCATTGCAGATTTACTGTATCCCTTGGACCTTCAAATCAACGATGAAACACAGAAATTGCATCGATATTGAATACAAAAGGAAAAATGTCGACTCATTTACTAGGGGAGTAACTCTTCTAATAGGTCGTGCTTTTAGCCTTTCCTGGGACAGCAGTATTAGATTCCGATGCACCCTTGCAGGTTTACTGTATCCCTTGGACCTTCAAATCAACGATGAAACACAGAAATTGCATCGTTATTGAATACAAAATGCATAATATCGACATATTTACAAGAGGAGAAACTCTTCTAATAGTTCGTGGTTTGAGCCTTTCCTGAGACAGCAGCATTTGATTCCGATGCTCCATTGCAGGTTTACTGTATCCCTTGGACCTTCAAATCAACGATGAAACTCAGAAATTGCATCGATATTGAATACAACAGGCAAAATGTCGACTTATTTATAAGAGGAGTAACTCTTCTAATAGTTCGTGTTTTTAGCCTTTCCTGGGACAGCAGTATTAGATTCCGATGCACCATTGCAGGTTTACTGTATCCCTTGGACCTTCAAATCAACGTTGAAACACAGAAATTGCATCGATATTGAATACAAAAGTCAAAATGTCGACTCATTCACAAGAGGAGTAACTCTTCTAATAGTTCGTGTTTTGAGCCTTTCCTGGAACAGCAGTATTAGTATCCGATGCACCATTGCAGGTTTACTGTATCCCTTGGACCTTCAAATCAATGATGAAACACAGATATTGCATCGATATTGAATACAAAAGGCAAAATGTCGACTTATTTACAAGAGGAGAAACTCTTCTAATAGTTCATGCTTTGAGCCTTTCATGGGACAGTAGTATTAGATTCCGATGCCCCATTGCAGGTTTACTGTATCCCTTGGACCTTCAAATCAACGATGAAACACAGAAATTGCATCCATATTGAATACAAAAGGCAAAATATCGCCTTATTTACAAGAGGAGTAACTCTTCTAATAGTTCGTACTTTTAGCCTTTCCTGGGACAGCAGTATTAGATTCCGATGCACATTGCAGGTTTACTGTATCCCTTGGACCTTCAAATCAACGATGAAACACAGAAATTGCATCGATATTGAATACAAAAGGCAAAATGACGACTTGTTTACAAGAGGAATAACTCTTCTATCAGTTCGTGCTTTGAGCCTTTCCTGGGACAGCAGTATTAGATTCCGATGCACCATTGCAGGTTTACTGTATCCCTTGGACCTTCAAATCAACGATGAAACACAGATATTGCATCGATATCGAATACAAAAGGCAAAACGTCGACTCATTTACAAGAGGAGTAACTCTTCTAATAGTTCGTGCTTTTAGCCTTTCCTGGGACAGCAGTATTAGATTCCGATGCACCATTGCAGGTTTACTGTATCCCTTGGACCTTCAAATCAACGATGAAACACGGAAATTGCATCGATATTGAATACAAAATGCAAAATGTCGACATATTTACAAGAGGAGGAACTCTTCTATCAGTTCGTGCTTTGAGCCTTTCCTGGGACAGCAGTATTAGATTCCGATGCACCATTGCAGGTTTACTGTATCCCTTGGACCTTCAAATCAACGATGAAACACAGAAATTGCATCGATATTGAATACAACAGGCAAAATGTCGACTTATTTACAAGAGGAGTAACTCTCTAATAGTTCGTGCTTTTAGCCTTTCCTGGGACAGCAGTATTAGATTCCGATGCACCATTGCAGGTTTACTGTATCCCTTGGACCTTCAAATCAACGATGAAACACAGAAATTGCATCGATATTGAATACAAAATGCAAAATGTCGACATATTTACAAGAGGAGAAACTCTTCTAACAGTTCGTGCTTTGAGCCTTTCCTGGGACAGCAGTATTAGATTCCGATGCACCATTGCAGGTTTACTGTATCCCTTGGACCTTCAAATCAACGATGAAACACAGAAATTGCATCGATATTGAATACAAAAGGCAAAATGTCGACTTATTTACAAGAGGAGTAACTCTCTAATAGTTCGTGCTTTTAGCCTTTCCTGGGACAGCAGTAGTAGATTCCGATGCACCCTTGCAGGTTTACTGTATCCCTAGGACCTTCTAATCAACGATGAAACACAGAAATTGCGTCGAAATTGAATACAAAAGGCAAAATATCGACTTATTTACAAGATGAGTAACTCTTCTAATAGTTCGTGCTTTTAGACATTCCTGGGACAGCAGTATTAGATTCGGATGCACCATTGCAGGTTTACTGTATGCCTTGGACCTTCAAATCAACAATGAAACACAAAAATTGCATCGATATTGAATACAAAATGCAAAATGTCGACTTATTTACAAGAGGAGTAACTCTTCTAATAGTTCTTGCTTTGAGCCTTTCCTGGGACAGCAGTATTAGATTCCGATGCACCATTGCAGGTTTACTGTATCCCTTGGACCTTCAAATCAACGTTGAAACTCACAAATTGCATCGATATTGAATACAAAAGGCAAAATGACGACTTATTTACAAGAGGAGTAACTCTTCTAATGGTTCGTGCTTTGAGCCTTTCCTGGGACAGGAGTATTAGATTCCGGTGCACCATTGCAGGTTTACTGTATCCCTTGGACCTTCAAATCAACTATGAAACACAGAAAGTGAATCGATATTGAGTACAAAAGGCAAAATGTCGACTTATTTACAAGAGGAGTAACTCTTCTAATAGTTCGTGTTTTGAGCCTTTCCTGGGACAGCAATATTAGAGTCTGATGCACCATTGCAGGTTTACTGTATCCCTTGGACCTTCAAATCAACGATGAAATACAGATATGACATCGATATTGAATACAAAAGGCAAAATGTCGACTCATTTACAAGAGGAGTAACTCTTCTAATGGTTCGTGCTTTTAGCCTATCCTGGGACAGCAGTATTAGATTCCGATGCACCATTGCAGGTTTACTGTATCCCTTGGATCTTCAAATCAACGATGAAACACAGAAATTGCATCGATATTGAATACAAAAGGCAAAATGTCGACTCATTTACAAGAGGAGTAACTCTTCTAATAGTTCGTGCTTTTAGCCTTTCCTGGAACAGCAGTATTAGATTCCGATGCACCATTGCAGGTTTACTGTATCCCTTGGACCATCAAATCAACGATGAAACACAGAAATTGCATCGATATTGAATACAAAATGCAAAATGTCGACTTATTTACAAGAGGAGAAACTCTTCTAATAGTTCGTGGTTTGAGCCTTTCCTGGGACAGCAGCATTAGATTCCGATGCACCATTGCCGGTTTACTGTATCCCTTGGACCTTCAAATCAACGATGAAACACAGAAATTGCATCGATATTGAATACAACAGGCAAAATATCGACTTATTTATAAGAGGAGTAACTCTTCTAATAGCTCGTGTTTTGAGCCTTTCCTGGGACAGCAGTATTAGATTCCGATGGAGCATTGCAGGTTTACTGATTCCCTTGGACCTTCAAATCAACGAGGAAACACAGAAATTGCATCGATATTGAATACAAATGGCAAAATGTCGACTTATTTTCAAGAGGAGTAACTCTTCTAATTGTTCGTGGTTTTAGCCTTTCCTGGGACAGCAGTATTAGATTCCGGTGCACCATTGCAGGTTTACTGTATCCCTTGGACCTTCAAATCAACGATGAAACACAGAACTTGCATCGATATTGAATACAACAGGCAAAATGTCGACTTATTTACAAGAGGAGTGACTCTTCTAATAGTTCGTGGTTTGAGCCTTTCCTAGGACAGCAATATTAGAGTCCGATGCACCATTGCAGGTTTACTGTATCCCTTGGACCTTCAAATCAACGATGAAACACAGAAATTGCATCGACATTGAATACAAAATGCAAAATGTCGACATATTTACAAGAGGAGAAACTCTTCTAACAGTTCGTGCTTTGAGCCTTTCCTGGGACAGCAGTATTAGATTCCGATGCACCATTGCAGGTTTACTGTATCCCTTGGACCTTCAAATCAACGATGAAACACAGAAATTGCATCGATATTGAATACAAAAGGCAAAATGTCGACTTATTTACAAGAGGAGTAACTCTCTAATAGTTCGTGCTTTTAGCCTTTCCTGGGACAGCAGTATTAGATTCCGATGCACCCTTGCAGGTTTACTGTATCCCGTGGACCTTCTAATCAACGATGAAACACAGAAATTGCGTCGATATTGAATACAAAAGGCAAAATATCGACTTATTTACAAGATGAGTAACTCTTCTAATAGTTCGTGCTTTTAGACATTCCTGGGACAGCAGTATTAGATTCGGATGCACCATTGCAGGTTTACTGTATGCCTTGGACCTTCAAATCAACAATGAAACACAAAAATTGCATCGATATTGAATACAAAATGCAAAATGTCGACTTATTTACAAGAGGAGTAACTCTTCTAATAGTTCTTGCTTTGAGCCTTTCCTGGGACAGCAGTATTAGATTCCGATGCACCATTGCAGGTTTACTGTATCCCTTGGACCTTCAAATCAACGTTGAAACTCAGAAATTGCATCGATATTGAATACAAAAGTCAAAATGTCGACTTATTTACAAGAGGAGTAACTCTCTAATAGTTCGTGCTTTTAGCCTTTCCTGGGACAGCAGTATTAGATTCCGATGCACCCTTGCAGGTTTACTGTATCCCTTGGACCTTCAAATCAACGATGAAACACAGAAATTGCATCTATATTGAATAAAAAAGGCAAAATGTCGACTTATTTACAAGAGGAGTAACTCTTCTAATAGTTCTTGTTTTGAGCCTTTCCTGGGACAGCAATATTAGATTCCGATGCACCATTGCAGGTTTACTGATTCCCTTGGACCTTCAAATCAACGATGAAACACAGAAATTGCATCGATATTGTATACAAAAAGCAAAATGTCGACTTATTTTCAAGAGGAGTAACTCTTCTAATAGTTCGTGTTTTGAGCCGTTCCTGGGAAAGCAGTATTAGATTCCGATGCACCATTGCAGGTTTACTGATTCCCTTGGACCTTCAAATCAACGATGAAACACAGAAATTGCATCGATATTGAATACAAAAAGCAAAATGTCGACTTATTTTAAAGAGGTGTAACTCTTCTAATAGTTCGTGCTTTTAGCCTTTCCTGGGACAGCAGTATTAGATTCCGATGCACCATTGCAGGTTTACTGTATCCCTAGGACGTTCAAAACAAAGATGAAACACAGAAATTGCATCGATATTGAATACAAAAGGCAAAATGTCGAGTTATTTACAAGAGGAGGTACTCTTCTAATAGTTCGTGCTTTGAGCCTTTCCTGGGACAGCAGTATTAGATTACGATGCACCATTGCAGGTTTACTGTATCCCTTGGACCATCAAGTCAACGATGAAACACAGTAATTGCATCGATATTGAATACAAAAGGCAAAATGTCGACTTATTTATAAGAGGAGTAACTCTTCTAATAGTTCGTGCTTTGAGCCTTTCCTGGGACAGCAATATTAGATTCCGATGCACCATTGCAGGTTTACTGTATGCCTTGGAAATTCAAATCATTGTTGAATCACAGAAATTGCATCGAGATTGAATACAAAAGGCAAAATATCGACTTGTTTATAAGAGGAGTAACTCTTCTAATAGTTCGTGCTTTTAGCCTTTCCTGGGACAGCAGTATTAGATTCCGATGCACCCTTGCAGGTTTACTGTATCCCTTGGACCTTCAAATCAACGATGAATCACAGAAATTGCATCGATATTGAATACAAAATGCAAAATGTCGACATATTTACAAGAGGAGAAACTCTTCAAATAGTTCGTGGTTTGAGCCTTTCCTGAGACAGCAGCATTAGATTTCGATGCACCATTGCAGGTTTACTGTATCCCTTGGACCTTCAAATCAACGATGAAACACAGAAAATGCATCGATATTGAATACAACAGGCAAAATGTCGACTTATTTATAAGAGGAGTAACTCTTCTAATAGCTCGTGTTTTGAGCCTTTCCTGGGACAGCAGTATTAGATTCCGATGCTCCATTGCAGGGTTACTGTGTCACTTGGACCTTCAAATCAACGATGAAACACAGAAATTGCATCCATATTGAATACAAAAGGCAAAATATCGCCTTATTTACAAGAGGAGTATTTCTTCTAATAGTTCGTAATTTTAGACTTTCCTGGGACAGCAGTATTAGATTCCGATGCACCATTGCAGGTTTACTGTATCCCTTGGACCTTCAAATCAACGATGAAACACAGAAATTGCATCGATATTGAATACAAAAGGCAAAATGTCGACTTATTTACAAGAGGAGAAACTCTTCTAATAGTTCATGCTTTGAGCCTTTCCTGGGACAGCAGTATTTGATTCCGATGCACCATTGCAGGTTTACTGTATCCCTTGGACCTTCAAATCAACGATGAAACACAGAAATTGCATCGATCTTGAATACAAAAGGCAAAATGTCGACTTATTTATAAGAGGAGTAACTCTTCTAATAGTTCGTGCTTTGAGTCTTTCCTGGGACAGCAGTATTAGATTCCGATGCACCATTGCAGGTTTACTGTATCCCTTGTACCTTTAAAACAACTATGAAATACTGAAATTGCATCGATATTGAATACAAAAGGTAAAATATCGACTTATTTACAAGAGGAGTAACTCTTCTAAAGGTTCGTGCTTTTAGCCTTTCCAGGGACAGTAATATTAGATTCCGATGCACCATTGCAGGTTTACTGTATCCCTTGGACCTTCAAATCAACAATGAAACACTGAAATTGCATCGATATTGAATACAAAAGGCAAAATGTCGACTTATTTACAAGAGGAGTAACTCTTGTAATAATTCGTGCTTTTAGCGTTTCCTGGGACAGCAGTATTAGATTCCGATGCACCATTGCAGGTTTACTGTATCCCTTGGACCTTCAAATCAACGATGAAACACAGAAATTGCATCGATATTGAATACAAAAGGCAAAATGTCGACTTATTTACAAGAGGAGTAACTCTTGTAATAATTCGTGCTTTTAGCGTTTCCTGGGACAGCAGTATTAGATTCCGATGCACCATTGCAGGTTTACTGTATCCCTTGGACCTTCAAATCAACGATGAAACACAGAAATTGCATCGATATTGAATACAAAAGGCAAAATGTCGACTTATTTACGAGAGGAGAAGCTCTTCTAATAGGTCATGCTTTGAGCCTTTACTGGGACAACAGTATTAGATTCCGATGCACCATTGCAGGTTTACTGTATCCCTTGGACCATCAAATCAACGATGAAACACAGAAATTGCATCGATATTGAATACAAAAGGCAAAATGTCGACTTATTTACAAGAGGAGAAACTCTTCTAATAGGTCATGCTTTGAGCCTTTACTGGGACAGCAGTATTAGATTCCGATGCACCATTGCAGGTTTACTGTATCCCTTGGACCTTCTCCCCCTGCGGGTTCGGGGGTTAGAATAGGCCCGCGGTATTCCTGCCTGTCGTAAGAGGCGACTAAAAGGAGTCTCACATGTTTCGGCCTTATGTGATGGTCCCCTCTCGGGTTTGACCTCCATCTTTCTAAATTATTCCGAAGAGCGAGCCAATTGGGGAAGGGCGCCTTACATGGTGCACTGTATCCGTCGTGCAATTAGACCTTTAGCCGTCTTTCTCGTCGTTGCAATGGTGTCCCGCTCGTTTTCGATCTTTTGGGCGATTACCACACTGCACTCTGCAGCGTTTCTTTTAACTGCGACGACGACCTTGGCCATTTTTTGCACCTAAGATCCAGCACGGTAGCCAGTCCGTTGTGGTGGGGCCGCCATGTACCCTCTTGGTTGTAGCCCCCTGACAACACAGGGATCGCTCTACTGATGCCTGCGCCGTTAACTCCCCACGTATGCCAAGGAGTAGATGCCCATCGCCCCGGGGCATCGGGACTCCCGGCAATGGCCATCCTGCCAGGTGGCCTTTGCTGTGGCTGGGTGGCGCCCGTGGGGAGGGCCCTTGGTCGGAGTAGGTGGCATCAGGGCGGATGACCCGCAATGAAGCGTGGTACATCATCTCTCGCTGGTGGGCCACCACCAGCAGTCTCTAAGCGATCGAGGTCTAACCTCAACGGCAGGAAATACGATCCACGATCATTTCCCTCCCTGGCCACTCCATGGGAGGAACGTATGGCAAAAGAAGGCAGTGGAGACTATTCACCCCGGTTCCTTGTGTGTACGCGAGTTGATGGGGAATCGTTTATGTCAACCAAGCCCCAGTTTTTTGTGGAGCATTTAGAGGACAAGTTCGGGGAGGTGGAGGGCTTGTCCAAGATGCGCTCTGGTTCTGTGCTCATCAAAACGGCATCCTCTGCCCAGTCACGGAGGTTGCTCAATTGTGACAAGTTGGGGGATGTTTCAGTTAACATCACGCCGCATCAGAGTCTGAACATGGTCCAGGGTATAATATTCCACAGGGATCTTCTTCTGCAGTCCGACGATGAATTACGCGCCAACCTCGAACGACGAGGTGTTCACTTCGTCCGGCGCGTCCATCGGGGTCCGAGGGATACTCAGGTAGCCACCGGTGCCTTCATCTTGGCCTTTGAGGGTGATGTCTTACCCGAAAAGGTTAAGGTGATGGTTTACCGTTGTGATGTGAAGCCATATATCCCTCCTCCGATGCGGTGTTTTAAATGCTGGAAGTTCGGGCACATGTCATCTCGCTGTACTTCCAGCATCACGTGTCGGGATTGTGGACGTCCTTCGCATCCTGATACTCCATGTGCCCCGCCTCCTATCTGTGTTAACTGCGGAGAACACCATTCCCCCTGCTCGCCGGACTGTAGGATCTTTCAGAAGGAAAGGAAGATAATGGAATATAAGACCCTGGACCGCCTGTCCTACACCGAGGCAAGGCGGAAATTTGAGCGGCTACATCCTGTGCCAATGCCAACTAGTTATGCCGCTGCTGCAACACCAGTTCGATCTCAGCTCGGTCAGCATTCACCGGCCCCCTTGGTTGTGGGGGGCACTTCACTCCCTGTTGCTCCTGCTCCATCTACTTCAGGAGCAACACCACCCCAACCACCGGGGACATCTGTTCCCCCTTCACAGCCGGAGAAGCGTGAGCCTTCTTCGGCTCCTCTCGCTCGGAAGGGGTCCCTTGGGGCCCTCCCATCCCAGGCTTTGCCCAGTGCCAAAGTGGACACCCGCAAGGTTGTCAAACAATCACCGGTCGCTGGTCGTAGGGCGTCACGGTCGTCTTCAGTCCCAGAGACTGACCCAGTGAGGCCCTCCCAGCCAGAACCACCTAAGGCTCAGCGCGCAAAGCAGTCAAAGAAAAAGGCTCCCAAGCATCCTGAAATTGCGGTGGCACCTGTCCCACCGCAACCTTCTCCCTCTGCGTCCGAGGATGAGGTGGAGATCCTGGCGTCCGCTGAGGACATGGATCTCGCCAGTCCCTCGGATGCAGTAGATAGCTGTTGTCCAGGTGGTGACTCAGTAGCAGCAGGGGCCCCGGAGGCGTAATCTGCCTCCCCAGTCCCTTCACGCCTTTCCCATCCATGGCTAATACCATCCTCCAGTGGAACTGCAGCGGTTTCTTCCACCATCTAGCTGAGCTCCGCCAACTTCTCAGCCTTCGCCCTTTCTTCTGCATTGCTCTGCAGGAAACTTGGTTTCCGGCGATGCGAACCCCCGCCCTCCGTGGCTATCGGGGTTATTACAAGAACCGAGCAGCTTATGAAAGGGTGTCTGGTGGCGTCTGCATTTATGTCCTTCACACTCTGCACAGCGAGTCTGTCCCTCTCCAGACGCCTTTAGAGGCTGTCGCTGTACGCGTGTGGACGCCACAGGCTGTTACCGTCTGCAGTCTTTACATTCCACCGGATGGTGATGTCTCGCAGCATGTCCTGGCTGCACTGGTCGCCCAATTGCCGCCACCTTTCTTGCTATTGGGCGACTTCAACGCTCATAACCCTCTGTGGGGGGGGTCAGTGGCAACACGTCGAGGCGCCATCATTGAGCATTTATTGTCGCAGCTCGATCTCTCGCTGTTAAATGATGGTGCCTTCACACACTTCAGTGTGGCGCATGGCACCTACTCCGCCATTGACCTTTCAATCTGTAGCCATAGCCTCTTACCGTCTGTCCAATGGAGTGTGCATGACGACCTGTGTGGTAGTGACCATTTTCCGATCTTTTTGTCACTACCACAGCGCCCCTCTTCTGGGCACCCTAGCAGATGGGCTATGAATAAGGCTGACTGGGACTTGTTCTCCTCCACTGCCGCTTTTGAGCCTCTCTCTACCGATGACATTGATGCGGTGGTTCAATCGGTCACCACCGGCATCGTTACTGCCGCCGAATCTGCCATTCCCCATTCCTGTGGGTCCCCTCGGCGGAAGGCTGTGCCTTGGTGGTCGCCTGAGATCGCTGAAGCGATTAAAGATCGCCGGCGGGCGCTCCAGCGTCACAAGCGACACCCCTCCCTCGACCACCTTATCGCCTTCAAACGGCTGCGTGCGCGGGCCCGCCTCCTTATCCGCCAAGGCAAGAAGGAGTGCTGGGAGCGGTATGTGTCCACCATTGGCCTCCATGTCACTCCTTCGCAGGTCTGGGCCAAGATTCGACGCGTCTACGGCTATCGGCCACCTGCCAGCGTCCCTGCGCTCTCACTGAATGGAGCAGTTTGTACTGACTCCGACGTCATTGCCAATCGCTTAGCAGAGCATTTTGCTATGAGTTCCGCTTCTGCGAATTACCCCCAGGCCTTCCGCTCCATTAAAGAGCGGATGGAACGTCGGAGCCTTTCGTTTCGCACCAACCACCCGGAATCTTACAATGCTCCATTTAGTGAGTGGGAATTTCGCAGTGCCCTCGCTGCTTGCCCTGATACCGCTCCTGGGCCAGATGGCATCCACTGTCAGATGCTGAAACACCTTTCAGTGGACTGCCAGCGGCGCCTTCTCGATCTTTACAACCGTCTTTGGGTCGAGGGGGAGTTTCCGTCGCAATGGCGGGAAGGCATTGTCATCCCCGTTTTGAAACCTGGAAAGCACCCTCTGGAGGTGGACAGCTACCGTCCCATTAGCCTCACCAACGTTCTTTGCAAGTTGCTTGAACGGATGGTGAGCCGGCGCTTGCATTGGGTACTGGAGTCTCGAGGCCTTCTGGCTCCATCTCAGGGTGGGTTCCGTAAAGGCCGCTCCGCCGCCGACAATCTGGTGAGCCTGGAGTCGGCCATCCGTACTGCCTTTTCCCGCCGTCAGCACCTGGTCGCTGTCTTTTTCGACATGCGGAAGGCGTACGATACGACGTGGCGTCATCACATTCTTTCTACGCTCCATGGATGGGGTCTTCGGGGTCCTCTGCCGATTTTTATCCGCAATTTTCTGTCGTGTCGTACCTTCCGCGTGCAAGTCGCGGCCTCGTATAGTTCCTCCCACGTCCAGGAGAACGGTGTGCCACAGGGCTCTGTTTTAAGTGTCTGTCTGTTTTTAATAGCCATTAACGGGCTTGCTGCGGCCGTGGGAAATTCTGTCTCCGCTTCCCTGTATGCTGACGACTTCTGCCTTTATTACAGCTCTACTGGCATTGCCGCTGTTGAACGTCAGCTACAGGGCGCTATCCGTAAGGCGCAGTCTTGGGCTGTAGCGCATGGGTTTCAGTTTTCGGCAGCCAAGACCCGCGTTATACATTTCTGCCGGCGCCGAACAGTCCATCCTGAGCCGCGGCTTTATCTTGCCGACGAACTCCTTGCTGTGGTGGAGACCCACAGGTTTTTGGGGGTGGTTTTTGATGCCCGGTTGACTTGGCTGCCTCATATCCAGCAGCTTAAACAGACGTGTTGGCGGCATCTAAACGCTCTGAGATGCTTGAGCCACACCCGCTGGGGAGCCGACCGCTCTACCCTGTTACGGCTCTACCAGGCGTTAATCCAGTCCCGTCTGGATTATGGGTGCCTGGCATATGGCTCAGCATCCCCGTCTGCGTTGCGGGTGCTGGACCCAATCCTCCACAGCGGGATACGCCTTGCCACTGGTGCTTTCCGCACCAGCCCTGTGGACAGCTTACTCGTGGAGGCAGGTGTCCCTCCACTGCGGTTCCGGCGCCAACGTTTGCTGGCCGCTTATGCTGCCCATGTTCTAAGCTCGCCCGGGCATCCTAACTATCGTCTCCTGTTCCCGCAGTCAGTCGTCCGTCTGCCGGAACGTCGGCCCCGGTCGGGTTGTCCGATCGCCATACGCGTCAAGGAGCTTCTCTCCGGGCTTGGGCTTGTCCCTGTTCCACCTCCTTTCCGGGCACTTCTGCGTACACCCCCGTGGTGCGTTCCTCGCCCTTGCCTTCGGCTCGACTTGGCACAGGGCTCGAAGGACTCAGTCCCTCCAGAGGCCTTCCGCCGCCGCTTTTATTCCATCCTGGCCACGTATCAGGGCTCTGGCATTGTTTACACCGACGGCTCGATGGTTGCTGGTCGAGTCGGGTATGCGCTCACTCTAGGGAACCATTCCGAACAACGTTCTTTGCCGGCTGGCTGCAGCGTTTACACTGCTGAGCTGGTCGCCATCTTTCGAGCCCTAGAGTATATCCGCTCCTGCTCAGGTGAGTCGTTCGTTATCTGTAGCGATTCCCTGAGCAGTTTACGAGCACTCGACCAGTGTTTTCCTCGTTCCCGTCTGGTGATGGCTATCCATGAGTCCCTGCATACTCTTGCGCGTTGCGGCCGCTCTGCGGTCTTCGTGTGGACCCCAGGCCATGTTGGGATCCCCGGCAACGAGAATGTTGACCGGCTGGCGAAAGAGGCTACTAGTGCACCACCTCTGGACGTTGGCCTCCCGGAGACCGATTTGCGGGCGTTCCTACGCCGCAAAATTCTGGACCTTTGGGACACTGAATGGCGCGCCCTGCCTTCACGCAACAAACTTCGGGCCATCAAGGGGGCTACCGGTGTGTGGCGCTCCTCCTTGCGGGTTTCTCGCAAGGAGTCTGTTGTCCTCTGCCGGCTGCGCATTGGGCACACTCGGCTTACCCACGGCCACTTATTGCGCCGTGAGGATGCGCCTCTATGTCGCTGCGGCTCCGTTTTATCCGTGGTTCATGTTTTATTGGAGTGTCCGTTTTTAGCTGCGCTCAGGCAGTCGTTCGCACTGCCTGACTCGCTCCCTGCCCTTTTAACAGATGACCCGGCTATGGCTGACTTAGTTTTACGTTTTATTCGGGCAGGGGGTTTTTATTCTTTACTCTGAGTGTTTCTATTTTTATCTTATTGTTTTGTGTTGATTCTGGCCTTTGGCCTCCGGTTTTAAACTGATTTTTTAATGTGTTTCTAGTGGTTGGCTTTTCCTTTTTTATTTCTCTGGTCGGCCAACCACCGTCACACTCTGTGTGCTTTTAGTTCGTTTTGTCTTGTCTTTGTCTCAGTTTCTCTTGTCCTGTATCGTCTGTGATCTCTTTTGTTCCTCGTTTTTATTCTCTGTGGGTGTTCTTTGTCTTTGGAAAAAGGGACCGATGACCATAGCAGTCTGGTCCCTTTAATCCCCCAAACCAATCCGATGCACCCTTGCAGGTTTACTGTTACCCTTGGACCTTCTAATCAACGATGAAACACAGAAATTGCATCGATATTGAATACAAAAGGCATAATATCGACTTATTTACAAGATGAGTAACTCTTCTAATAGTTCGTGCTTTTAGACATTCCTGGGACAGCAGTATTAGATTCGGATGCACCTTTGCATGTTTACTGTATCCCTTGGACCTTCAAATCAACAATGAAACACAAAAATTGCATCGATATTGAGTACAAAAGGCAAAATGTCGACTTATTTACAAGAGGAGTAACTCTTCTAATAGTTCTTGGTTTGAGCCTTTCCTGGGACATCAGTATTAGATTCCGATGCACCATTGCAGGTTTACTGTATCCCTTGGACCTTCAAATCAACGATGAAACACAGATATTGCATCTATATTGAATAAAAAAGGCAAAATTTCGACTTATTTACAATGGAAGTAACTCTTCTAATAGTTCGTGTTTTGAGCCTTTCCTGGGACAGCAATATTAGATTCCGATGCACCATTGCAGGTTTACTGATTCCCTTGGACCTTCAAATCAACGATGAAACACAGAAATTGCATCGATATTGAATACAAAAAGCAAAATATCGACTTATTTTCAAGAGGAGTAACTCTTCTAATAGTTCGTGTTTTGAGCCGTTCCTGGGACAGCAGTATTAGATTCCGATGCACCATTGCAGGTTTACTGATTCCCTTGGACCTTCAAATCAACGATGAAACACAGAAATTGCATCGATATTGAATACAAAATGCAAAATGTCGACATATTTACAAGAGGAGAAACTCTTCTAATAGATCGTGCTTTGAGCCTTTCATGGGACAGCAGTATTAGATTCCGATGCACCATTGCAGGTTTACTGTATCCCTTGGACCTTCAAAACAACGATGAAACACAGAAATTGCATCGATATTGAATACAACAGGCAAAATGTCGACTTATTTATAAGAGGAGTAACTCTTCTAATAGTTATTGTTTTGAGTCTTACCTGGGACAGCAGTATTAGATTCCGGTGCACCATTGCAGGTTTACTGTATCCCTTGGACCTTCAAATCAACGATGAAACACAGAAATTGCATCGATATTGAATACAAAAGGCAAAATGTCGACTTATTTACAAGAGGAGTAACTCTTCTAATAGTTCGTGCTTTGAGCCTTTCCTGGGACAGCAGTATTTGATTCCGATGCACCATTGCAGATTTACTGTATCCCTTGGACCTTCAAATCAACGATGAAACACAGAAATTGCATCGAAATTGAATACAAAAGGAAAAATGTCGACTCATTTACTAGGGGAGTAACTCTTCTAATAGGTCGTGCTTTTAGCCTTTCCTGGGACAGCAGTATTAGATTCCGATGCACCCTTGCAGGTTTACTGTATCCCTTGGACCTTCAAATCAACGATGAAACACAGAAATTGCATCGTTATTGAATACAAAATGCATAATATCGACATATTTACAAGAGGAGAAACTCTTCTAATAGTTCGTGGTTTGAGCCTTTCCTGAGACAGCAGCATTTGATTCCGATGCACCATTGCAGGTTTACTGTATCCCTTGGACCTTCAAATCAACGATGAAACTCAGAAATTGCATCGATATTGAATACAACAGGCAAAATGTCGACTTATTTATAAGAGGAGTAACTCTTCTAATAGTTCGTGTTTTTAGCCTTTCCTGGGACAGCAGTATTAGATTCCGATGCACCATTGCAGGTTTACTGTATCCCTTGGACCTTCAAATCAACGTTGAAACACAGAAATTGCATCGATATTGAATACAAAAGTCAAAATGTCGACTCATTCACAAGAGGAGTAACTCTTCTAATAGTTCGTGTTTTGAGCCTTTCCTGGAACAGCAGTATTAGTATCCGATGCACCATTGCAGGTTTACTGTATCCCTTGGACCTTCAAATCAATGATGAAACACAGATATTGCATCGATATTGAATACAAAAGGCAAAATGTCGACTTATTTACAAGAGGAGAAACTCTTCTAATAGTTCATGCTTTGAGCCTTTCATGGGACAGTAGTATTAGATTCCGATGCCCCATTGCAGGTTTACTGTATCCCTTGGACCTTCAAATCAACGATGAAACACAGAAATTGCATTCATATTGAATACAAAAGGCAAAATATCGCCTTATTTACAAGAGGAGTAACTCTTCTAATAGTTCGTACTTTTAGCCTTTCCTGGGACAGCAGTATTAGATTCCGATGCACATTGCAGGTTTACTGTATCCCTTGGACCTTCAAATCAACGATGAAACACAGAAATTGCATCGATATTGAATACAAAAGGCAAAATGACGACTTGTTTACAAGAGGAATAACTCTTCTAATAGTTCGTGCTTTGAGCCTTTCCTGGGACAGCAGTATTAGATTCCGGTGCACCATTGCAGGTTTACTGTATCCCTTGGACCTTCAAATCAACGATGAAACACAGAACTTGCATCGATATTGAATACAAAAGGCAAAATGTCGACTTATTTACAAGAGGAGTGACTCTTGTAATTTTTCGTGGTTTGAGCCTTTCCTGGGACAGCAATATTAGAGTCCGATGCACCATTGCAGTTTTACTGTACCCCCTGGACCTTCAAATCAACGATGAAACACAGATATTGCATCGATATTGAATACAAAAGGCAAAATGTCGACTCATTTACAAGAGGAGAGACTCTTCTAATAGTTCATGCTTTGAGCCTTTCATGGGACAGTAGTATTAGATTCCGATGCACCATTGCTGGGTTACTGTATCACTTGGACCTTCAAATCAACGATGAAACACAGAAATTGCATCCATATTGAATACAAAAGGCAAAATATCGCCTTATTTACAAGAGGAGTATTTCTTCTAATAGTTCGTAATTTTAGACTTTCCTGGGACAGCAGTATTAGATTCCGATGCACATTGCAGGTTTACTGTATCCCTTGGACCTTCAAATCAACGATGAAACACAGAAATTGCATCGATATTGAATACAAAATGCAAAATGACGACTTGTTTACAAGAGGAGTAACTCTTCTAATAGTTCGTGCTTTGAGCCTTTCCTGGGACAGCAGTATTAGATTCAGGTGCACCATTGCAGGTTTACTGTATCCCTTGGACCTTCAAATCAACGATGAAACACAGAACTTGCATCGATATTGAATACAAAAGGCAAAATGTCGACTTATTTACAAGAGGAGTGACTCTTCTAATAGTTCGTGGTTTGAGCCTTTCCTGGGACAGCAATATTAGAGTCCGATGCACCATTGCAGGTTTACTGTATCCCTTGGACCTTCAAATCAACGATGAAACACAGATATTGCATCGATATTGAATAGAAAAGGCAGAATGTCGACTCATTTACACGAGGAGTAACTCTTCTAATAGTTCGTGCTTTTAGCCTTTCCTGGGACAGCAGTATTAGATTCCGATACACCATTGCAGGTTTACTGTATCCCTTGGACCTTCAAATCAACGATGAAACACAGAAATTGCATCGATATTGAATACAAAATGCAAAATGTCGACATATTTACAAGAGGAGAAACTCTTCTAATAGTTCGTGCTTTGAGCCTTTCCTGGGACAGCAGTATTAGATTCCGATGCACCATTGCAGGTTTACTGTATCCCTTGGACCTTCAAATCAACGATGAAACACAGAAATTGCATCGATATTGAATACAAAAGGCAAAATGTCGACTTATTTACAAGAGGAGTAACTCTTCTAATGGTTCGTGCTTTTAGCCTTTCCTGGGACAGCAGTATTAGATTCCGATGCACCCTTGCAGGTTTACTGTATCCCTTGGACCTTCTAATCAACGATGAAACACAGAAATTGCATCGATATTGAATACAAAAGGCAAAATATCGACTTATTTACAAGGTGAGTAACTCTTCTAATAGTTCGTGGTTTTAGACATTCCTGGGACAGCAGTATTAGATTCGGATGCACCTTTGCAGGTTTACTGTATCCCTTGGACCTTCAAATCAACAATGAAACACAAAAATTGCATCGATATTGAGTACAAAAGGCAAAATGTCGACTTATTTACAAGAGGAGTAACTCTTCTAATAGTTCTTGCTTTGAGCCTTTCCTGGGACATCAGTATTAGATTCCGATGCACCATTGCAGGTTTACTGTATCCCTTGGACCTTCAAATCAACGATGAAACACAGAAATTGCATCTATATTGAATAAAAAAGGCAAAATGTCGACTTATTTACAAGAGGAGTAACTCTTCTAATAGTTCGTGTTTTGAGCCTTTCCTGGGACAGCAATATTAGATTCCGATGCACCATTGCAGGTTTACTGATTCCCTTGGACCTTCAAATCAACGATGAAACACAGAAATTGCATCGATATTGAATACAAAAAGCAAAATGTCGACTTATTTTCAAGAGGAGTAACTCTTCTAATAGATCGTGCTTTGAGCCGTTCCTGGGACAGCAGTATTAGATTCCGATGCACCATTGCAGGTTTACTGATTCCCTTGGACCTTCAAATCAACGATGAAACACAGAAATTGCATCGATATTGAATACAAAATGCAAAATGTCGACATATTTACAAGAGGAGAAACTCTTCTAATAGATCGTGCTTTGAGCCTTTCATGGGACAGCAGTATTAGATTCCAATGCACCATTGCAGGTTTACTGTATCCCTTGGACCTTCAAATCAACGATGAAACACAGAAATTGCATCGATATTGAATACAACAGGCAAAATGTCGACTTATTTATAAGAGGAGTAACTCTTCTAATAGTTATTGTTTTGAGTCTTTCCTGGGACAGCAGTAATAGATTCCGATGCACCATTGCAGGTTTACTGTATCCCTTGGACCTTCAAATCAACGATGAAACACAGAAATTGCATCGATATTGAATACAAAAGGCAAAATGTCGACTTATTTACAAGAGGAGTAACTCTTCTAATAGTTCGTGCTTTGAGCCTTTCCTGGGACAGCAGTATTTGATTCCGATGCACCATTGCAGATTTACTGTATCCCTTGGACCTACAAATCAACGATGAAACACAGAAATTGCATCGATATTGAATACAAAAGGAAAAATGTCGACTCATTTACTAGGGGAGTAACTATTCTAATAGGTCGTGATTTTAGCCTTTCCTGGGACAGCAGTATTAGATTCCGATGCACCCTTGCAGGTTTACTGTATCCCTTGGACCTTCAAATCAACGATGAAACACAGAAATTGCATCGTTATTGAATACAAAATGCAAAATATCGACATATTTACAAGAGGAGAAACTCTTCTAATAGTTCGTGGTTTGAGCCTTTCCTGAGACAGCAGCATTAGATTCCGATGCACCATTGCAGGTTTACCGTATCCCTTGGACCTTCAAATCAACGATGAAACTCAGAAATAGCATCGATATTTAATACAACAGGCAAAATGTCGACTTAATTATAAGAGGAGTAAGTCTTCTAATAGCTCGTGCTTTGAGCCTTTCCTGGGACAGCAGTATTAGATTCCGGTGCACCATTGCAGGTTTACTGTATCCCTTGGACCTTCAAATCAACGATGAAACACAGAACTTGCATCGATATTGAATACAAAAGGCAAAATGTCGACTTATTTACAAGAGGAGTGACTCTTCTAATATTTCGTGGTTTGAGCCTTTCCTGGGACAGCAATATTAGAGTCCGATGCACCATTGCAGGTTTACTGTACCCCCTGGACCATCAAATCAACGATGAAACACAGAAATTGCATCGATATTGAATACAAAATGCAAAATGTCGACATATTTACAAGAGGAGAAACTCTTCTAATAGTTCGTGCTTTGGGCCTTTCCTGGGACAGCAGTATTAGATTACCATGCACCATTGCAGGTTTACTGCATCCCTTGGACCTTCAAATCAACGATGAAACACAGAAATTGCATCGATATTGAATACAAAAGGCAAAATGTCGACTTATTTACAAGAGGAGTAACTCTTCTAAAAATCGTGCTTTTAGCCTTCCCTGGGACAGCAGTATTAGATTCCAATGCACCCTTGCAGGTTTACTGTATCCCTTGGACCTTCTAATCAACGATGAAACACAGAAATTGCATCGATATTGAATACAAAAGGCAAAATATCGACTTTTTTACAAGATGAGTTACTCTTCTAATAGTTCGTGCTTTTAGGCATTCCTGGGACAGCAGTATTAGATTCGGATGCACCTTTGCAGGTTTACTGTATCCCTTGGACCTTCAAATCAACAATAAAGCACAAAAATTGCATCGATATTGAGTACAAAAGGCAAAATGTCGACTTATTTACAAGAGGAGTAACTCTTCTAATAGTTCTTGCTTTGAGCCTTTCCTGGGACAGCAGTATTAGATTCCGATGCACTATTGGAGGTTTACTGTATCCCTTGGACCTTCAAATCAACGTTGAAACACAGATATTGCATCGATATTGAATACAAATGTCAAAATGTCGACCTATTTACAAGAGGAGTAACTCTTCTAATAGTTCGTGCTTTGAGCCTTTCCTGGAACAGCAGTATTAATATCCGATGCACCATTGCAGGTTTACTGTATCCCTTGGACCTTCAAATCAACGATGAAACACAGAAATTACATCTATATTGAATACAAAAGGCACAATGTCGACTTATTTACAAGAGGAGTAACTCTTCTAATAGTTCGTGCTTTGAGCCTTTCCTGGGACATCAGTATTAGATTCCGATGCACCATTGCAGGTTTACTGTATCCCTTGGACCTTCAAATCAACGATGAAACACAGAAATTGCATCGATATTGAATAAAAAAGGCAAAATGTCGACTTATTTACAAGAGGAGTAACTCTTCTAATAGTTCGTGTTTTGAGCCATTCCTGGGACATCAGTATTAGATTCCGATGCACCATTGATGGTTTACTGTATCCCTTGGACCATCAAGTCAACGATGAAACACAGAAATTGCATCGATATTGAATACAAAGGGAAAAATTTCGACTTATTTATAAGAGGAGTAACTCTTCTAATAGTTCGTGCTTTTAGCCTTTCCTGGGACAGCAGTATTAGATTCCGATGCACCCTTGCAGGTTTACTGTATCCCTTGGACCTTCAAATCAACGATGAAACACAGAAATTGCATCGATATTGAATACAAAAAGCAAAATGTCGACTTATTTTCAAGAGGAGTAACTCTTCTAATAGTTCGTGTTTTGAGCGGTTCCTGGGACAGCAGTATTAGATTCCGATGCACCATTGCAGGTTTACTGATTCCCTTGGACCTTCAAATCAACGATGAAACACAGAAATTGCATCGATATTGAATACAAAAAGCAAAATGTAGACTTATTTTCAAGGGGAGTAAGTCTTCTAATTGTTCGTGCTTTTAGCCTTTCCTGGGACAGCAGTATTAGATTCCGATGCACCATTGCAGGTTTACTGTATCCCTTGGACGTTCAAAAGAAAGATGAAACACAGAAATTGCATCGATATTGAATACAAAAGGCAAAATGTCGAGTTATTTACAAGAGGAGGTACTCTTCTAATAGTTCGTGCTTTGAGCCTTTCCTGGGACAGCAGTATTAGATTCCGGTGCACCATTGCAGGTTTACTGTATCCCTTGGACCTTCAAATCAACGATGAAACACAGAAATTGCATCGATATTGAATACAAAAAGCAAAATGTAGACTTATTTTCAAGGGGAGTAAGTCTTCTAATAGTTCGTGCTTTTAGCCTTTCCTGGGACAGCAGTATTAGATTCCGATGCACCATTGCAGGTTTACTGTATCCCTTGGACGTTCAAAAGAAAGATGAAACACAGAAATTGCATCGATATTGAATACAAAAGGCAAAATGTCGAGTTATTTACAAGAGGAGGTACTCTTCTAATAGTTCGTGCTTTGAGCCTTTCCTGGGACAGCAGTAATAGATTCCGATGCACCATTGATGGTTTACTGTATCCCTTGGACCATCAAGTCAACGATGAAACACAGAAATTGCATCGATATTGAATACAAAAGGCAAAATTTCGACTTATTTATAAGAGGAGTAACTCTTCTAATAGTTCGTGCTTTTAGCCTTTCCTGGGACAGCAGTATTAGATTCCGATGCACCCTTGCAGGTTTACTGTATCCCTTGGACCTTCAAATCAACGATGAAATACAGAAATTGCATCGATATTGAATACAAAAAGCAAAATGTCGACTTATTTTCAAGAGGAGTAACTCTTCTAATAGTTCGTGTTTTGAGAGGTTCCTGGGACAGCAGTATTAGATTCCGATGCACCATTGCAGGTTTACTGATTCCCTTGGACCTTCAAATCAACGATGAAACACAGAAATTGCATCGATATTGAATACAAAAAGCAAAATGTAGACTTATTTTCAAGAGGAGTAAGTCTTCTAATAGTTCGTGCTTTTAGCCTTTCCTGGGACAGCAGTATTAGATTCCGATGCACCATTGCAGGTTTACTGTATCCCTTGGACGTTCAAAAGAAAGATGAAACACAGAAATTGCATCGATATTGAATACAAAAGGCAAAATGTCGAGTTATTTACAAGAGGAGGTACTCTTCTAATAGTTCGTGCTTTGAGCCTTTCCTGGGACAGCAGTATTAGATTCCGATGCACCATTGATGGTTTACTGTATCCCTTGGACCATCAAGTCAACGATGAAACACAGAAATTGCATCGATATTGAATACAAAAGGCAAAATTTCGACTTATTTATAAGAGGAGTAACTCTTCTAATAGTTCGTGCTTTTAGCCTTTCCTGGGACAGCAGTATTAGATTCCGATGCACCCTTGCAGGTTTACAGTATCCCTTGGACCTTCAAATCAACGATGAAACACAGAAATTGCATCGATATTGAATACAAAATGCAAAATGTCGACATATTTACATGAGGAGAAACTCTTCTAATAGTTCGTGGTTTAGCCTTTCCTGAGCCAGCAGCATTAGATTCCGATGCACCATTGCAGGTTTACTGTATCCCTTGGACCTTCAAATCAACGATGAAACACAGAAAAAGCATCGATATTGAATACAACAGGCAAAATGTCGTCTTATTTATAAGAGGAGTAACTCTTCTAATAGCTCGTGTTTTGAGCCTTTCCTGGACAGCAGTATTAGATTCTGATGCAACATTGCAGGTTTACTGATTCCCTTGGACCTTCAATCAACGATGAAACACAGAAATTACATCGATATTGAATACAAAAAGCAAAATGTCGACTTATTTTCAAGAGGAGTAACTCTTCTAATAGTTCGTGGTTTTAGCCTTTCCTGGGACAGCAGTATTAGATTCCGATGCACCATTGCAGGTTTACTGTATCCCTTGGACCTTCAAATCAACGTTGAAACACAGAAATTGCAGCGATATTGAATACAAAAGTCAAAATGTCGACTCATTCACAAGAGGAATAGCGCTTCTAATAGTTCGTGTTTTGAGCCTTTCCTGGAACAGCAGTATTAGTATCCGATGCACCATTGCAGGTTTACTGTATCCCTTGGACCTTCAAATCAACAATGAAACACAGATATTGCATCGATATTGAATACAAAAGGCAAAATGTCGACTTATTTACAAGAGGAGAAACTCTTCTAATAGTTCAAGCTTTGAGCCTTTCATGGGACAGTAGTATTAGGTTCCGATGCCCCATTGCAGGTTTACTGTATCCCTTGGACCTTCAAATCAACGATGAAACACAAAAATTGCATCCATATTGAATACAATAGGCAAAATATCCTCTTATTTACAAGAGGAGTAACTCTTCTAATAGTTCGTACTTTTAGCCTTTCCTGGGACAGCAGTATTAGATTCCGTGACACATTGCAGGTTTACTGTATCCCTTGGACCTCCAAATCAACGATGAAACACAGAAATTGCATCGATATTGAATACAAAAGGCAAAATGTCGACTTGTTTACAAGAGGAGTAACTCTTCTAATAGTTCGTGCTTTGAGCCTTTCCTGGGACAGCAGTATTAGATTCCGGTGCACCATTGCAGGTTTACTGTATCCCTTGGACCTTCAAATCAACGATGAAACACAGAACTTGCATCGATATTGCATACAGAAGGCAAAATGTCGACTTATTTACAAGAGGAGTGACTCTTCTAATAGTTCGTGGTTTGAGCCTTTCCTGGGACAGCAATATTAGAGTCCGATGCACCATTGCAGGTTTACTGTATCCCTTGGACCTTCAAATCAACGATGAAACACAGATATTGCATCGATATTGAATACAAAAGGCAAAATGTCGACTCATTTACAAGAGGAGTAACTCTTCTAATAGTTCGTGCTTTTAGCCTTCCTGGGACAGCAGTATTAGATTCCGATTCACCATTGCAGGTTTACTGTATCCCTTGGACCTTCAAATCAACGATGAAACACAGAAATTGCATCGATATTGAATACAAAAAGCAAAATGTCGACTTATTTTCAAGAGGAGTAACTCTTCTAATAGTTCGTGTTTTGAGCGGTTCCTGGGACAGCAGTATTAGATTCCGATGCACCATTGCAGGTTTACTGATTCCCTTGGACTTTCGAATCAACGATGAAACACAGAAATTGCATCGATATTGAATACAAAATGCAAAATGTAGACTTATTTTCAAGAGGAGTAAGTCTTCTAATAGTTCGTGATTTTAGCCTTTCCTGGGACAGCAGTATTAGATTCCGATGCACCATTGCAGGTTTACTGTATCCCTTGGACCTTCAAATCAACGTTGAAACACAGAAATTGCATCGATATTGAATACAAAAGTCAAAATGTCGACTCATTCACAAGAGGAATAGCGCTTCTAATAGTTCGTGTTTTGAGCCTTTCCTGGAACAGCAGTATTAGTATCCGATGCACCTTTGCAGGTTTACTGTATCCCTTGGACCTTCAAATCAACGATGAAGCACAGATATTGAATCGATATTGAATACAAAAGGCAAAATGTCGACTTATTTACAAGAGGAGAAACTCTTCTAATAGTTCATGCTTTGAGCCTTTCATGGGACAGTAGTATTAGGTTCCGATGCCCCATTGCAAGTTTACTGTATCCCTTGGACCTTCAAATCAACGATGAAACACAGAAATTGCATCCATATTGAATACAAAAGGCAAAATATCGCCTTATTTACAAGAGGAGTAACTCTTCTAATAGTTCGTACTTTTAGCCTTTCCTGGGACAGCAGTATTAGATTCCGTTGCACATTGCAGGTTTACTGTATCCCTTGGACCTTCAAATCAACGATGAAACACAGAAATTGCATCGATATTGAATACAAAAGGCAAAATGTCGACTTGTTTACAAGAGGAGTAACTCTTCTAATAGTTCGTGCTTTGAGCCTTTCCTGGGACAGCAGTATTAGATTCCGGTGCACCATTGCAGGTTTACTGTATCCCTTGGACCTTCAAATCAACGATGAAACACAGATATTGCATCGATATTGAATACAAAAGGCAAAATGTCGACTTATTTACAAGAGGAGAAACTCTTCTAATAGTTCATGCTTTGAGCCTTTCATGGGACAGTAGTATTAGGTTCCGATGCCCCATTGCAGGTTTACTGTATCCCTTGGACCTTCAAATCAACGATGAAACACAAAAATTGCATCCATATTGAATACAATAGGCAAAATATCGCCTTATTTACAAGAGGAGTAACTCTTCTAATAGTTCGTACTTTTAGCCTTTCCTGGGACAGCAGTATTAGATTCCGTTGCACATTGCAGGTTTACTGTATCCCTTGGACCTCCAAATCAACGATGAAACACAGAAATTGCATCGATATTGAATACAAAAGGCAAAATGTCGACTTGTTTACAAGAGGAGTAACTCTTCTAATAGTTCGTGCTTTGAGCCTTTCCTGGGACAGCAGTATTAGATTCCGGTGCACCATTGCAGGTTTACTGTATCCCTTGGACCTTCAAATCAACGATGAAACACAGAACTTGCATCGATATTGCATACAGAAGGCAAAATGTCGACTTATTTACAAGAGGAGTGACTCTTCTAATAGTTCGTGGTTTGAGCCTTTCCTGGGACAGCAATATTAGAGTCCGATGCACCATTGCAGGTTTACTGTATCCCTTGGACCTTCAAATCAACGATGAAACACAGATATTGCATCGATATTGAATACAAAAGGCAAAATGTCGACTCATTTACAAGAGGAGTAACTCTTCTAATAGTTCGTGCTTTTAGCCTTTCCTGGGACAGCAGTATTAGATTCCGATTCACCATTGCAGGTTTACTGTATCCCTTGGACCTTCAAATCAACGATGAAACACAGAAATTGCATCGATATTGAATACAAAAAGCAAAATGTCGACTTATTTTCAAGAGGAGTAACTCTTCTAATAGTTCGTGTTTTGAGCGGTTCCTGGGACAGCAGTATTAGATTCCGATGCACCATTGCAGGTTTACTGATTCCCTTGGACTTTCGAATCAACGATGAAACACAGAAATTGCATCGATATTGAATACAAAAAGCAAAATGTAGACTTATTTTCAAGAGGAGTAAGTCTTCTAATAGTTCGTGATTTTAGCCTTTCCTGGGACAGCAGTATTAGATTCCGATGCACCATTGCAGGTTTACTGTATCCCTTGGACCTTCAAATCAACGTTGAAACACAGAAATTGCATCGATATTGAATACAAAAGTCAAAATGTCGACTCATTCACAAGAGGAATAGCGCTTCTAATAGTTCGTGTTTTGAGCCTTTCCTGGAACAGCAGTATTAGTATCCGATGCACCTTTGCAGGTTTACTGTATCCCTTGGACCTTCAAATCAACGATGAAGCACAGATATTGAATCGATATTGAATACAAAAGGCAAAATGTCGACTTATTTACAAGAGGAGAAACTCTTCTAATAGTTCATGCTTTGAGCCTTTCATGGGACAGTAGTATTAGGTTCCGATGCCCCATTGCAGGTTTACTGTATCCCTTGGACCTTCAAATCAACGATGAAACACAGAAATTGCATCCATATTGAATACAAAAGGCAAAATATCGCCTTATTTACAAGAGGAGTAACTCTTCTAATAGTTCGTACTTTTAGCCTTTCCTGGGACAGCAGTATTAGATTCCGTTGCACATTGCAGGTTTACTGTATCCCTTGGACCTTCAAATCAACGATGAAACACAGAAATTGCATCGATATTGAATACAAAAGGCAAAATGTCGACTTGTTTACAAGAGGAGTAACTCTTCTAATAGTTCGTGCTTTGAGCCTTTCCTGGGACAGCAGTATTAGATTCCGGTGCACCATTGCAGGTTTACTGTATCCCTTGGACCTTCAAATCAACGATGAAACACAGAACTTGCATCGATATTGCATACAGAAGGCAAAATGTCGACTTATTTACAAGAGGAGTGACTCTTCTAATAGGTCGTGGTTTGAGCCTTTCCTGGGACAGCAGTATTAGATTCCGATGCACCCTTGCAGGTTTACTATATCCCTTGGACCTTCTAATCAACGATGAAACACAGAAATTGTATCGATATTGAATACAAAAGGCAAAATATCGACTTTTTTACAAGATGAGTTACTCTTCTAATAGTTCGTGTTTTTAGACATTCCTGGGACAGCAGTATTAGATTCGGATGCACCTTTGCAGGTTTACTGTATCCCTTGGACCTTCAAATCAACAATGAAACACAAAAATTGCATCGATATTGAGTACAAAAGGCAAAATGTCGACTTATTTACAAGAGGAGTAACTCTTCTAATAGTTCTTGCTTTGAGCCTTTCCTGGGACAGCAGTATTAGATTCCGATGCACCATTGGAGGTTTACTGTATCCCTTGGACCATCAAATCAACGTTGAAACACAGAAATTGCATCGATATTGAATACAAAAGTCAAAATGTCGACTTATTTACAAGAGGAGTAACTCTTCTAATAGTTCGTGGTTTGAGCCTTTCCTGGAACAGCAGTATTAATATCCGATGCACCATTGCAGGTTTACTGTATCCCTTGGACCTTCAAATCAACGATGAAACACAGAAATTACATCGATATTGAATACAAAAGGCACAATGTCGACTTATTTACAAGAGGAGTAACTCTTCTAATAGTTCGTGCTTTGAGCCTTTCCTGGGACATCAGTATTAGATTCCGATGCACCATTGCAGGTTTACTGTATCCCTTGGACCTTCAAATCAACGATGAAACACAGAAATTGCATCGATATTGAATAAAAATGGCAAAATGTCGACTTATTTACAAGAGGAGTAACTCTTCTAATAGTTCTTGTTTTGAGCCATTCCTGGGACATCAGTATTAGATTCCGATGCACCATTGCAGGTTTACTGTATCCCTTGGACCTTCAAATCAACGATGAAACACAGAAATTGCATCTATATTGAATAAAAAAGGCAAAATGTCGACTTATTTACAAGAGGAGTAACTCTTCTAATAGTTCGTGTATTGAGCCTTTCCTGGAACAGCAATATCAGATTCCGATGCACCATTGCAGGTTTACTGATTCCCTTGGACCTTCAAATCAACGATGAAACACAGAAATTGCATCGATATTGAATACAAAAGGCAAAATGTCGACTTATTTTCAAGAGGAGTAACTCTTCTAATAGTTCGTGTTTTGAGCCGTTCCTGGGACAGCAGTATTAGATTCCGATACACCATTGCAGGTTTACTGATTCCCTTGGACCTTCAAATCAACGATGAAACACAGAAATTGCATCGATATTGAATACAAAAAGCAAAATGTAGACTTATTTTCAAGAGGAGTAACTCTTCTAATAGTTCGTGCTTTAGCCTTTCCTGGGACAGCAGTATTAGATTCCGATGCACCATTGCAGGTTTACTGTATCCCTTGGACGTTCAAAACAAAGATGAAACACAGAAATTGCATCGATATTGAATACAAAAAGCAAAATGTAGACTTATTTTCAAGAGGAGTAAGTCTTCTAATAGTTCGTGCTTTTAGCCTTTCCTGGGACAGCAGTATTAGATTCCGATGCACCATTGCAGGTTTACTGTCTCCCTTGGACCATCAAGTCAACGATGAAACACAGAAATTGCATCGATATTGAATACAAAAGGCAAAATTTCGACTTATTTATAAGAGGAGTAACTCTTCTAATAGTTCGTGCTTTTAGCCTTTCCTGGGACAGCAGTATTAGATTCCGATGCACCCTTGCAGGTTTACTGTATCCTTTGGACCTTCAAATCAACGATGAAACACAGAAATTGCATCGATATTGAATACAAAATGCAAAATGTCGACATATTTACAAGAGGAGAAACTCTTCTAATAGTTCGTGGTTTGAGCGTTTCCTGAGCCAGCAGCATTAGATTCCGATGCACCATTGTAGGTTTACTGTATCCCTTGGACCTTCAAATCAACGATGAAACACAGAAATAGCATCGATATTGAATACAACAGGCAAAATGTCGTCTTATTTATAAGAGGAGTAACCCTTCTAATAGCTCGTGTTTTGAGCCTTTCCTGGGACAGCAGTATTAGATTCCGATGCAACATTGCAGGTTTACTGTATACCTTGGACCTTCAAATCAACGATGAAACACAGAAATTGCATCGATATTGAATACAGAATGCAAAATGTCGACATATTTACAAGAGGAGAAACTCTTCTAATAGTTCGTGCTTTGGGCCTTTCCTGGGACAGCAGTATTAGATTCCGATGCACCATTGCAGGTTTACTGTATACCTTGGACCTTCAAATCAACGATGAAACACAGAAATTGCATCGATATTGAATACAAAAGGCAAAATGTCGACTTATTTACAAGAGGAGTAACTCTTCTAATAGTTCGTGATTTAGCCTTTCCTGGGACAGCAGTATTAGATTCCGATGCACCCTTGCAGGTTTACTGTATCCCTTGGACCTTCTAATCAACGATGAAACACAGAAATTGCGTCGATATTGAATACAAAAGGCAAAATATCGACTTATTTTCAAGATGAGTAACTCTTCTAATAGTTCGTGCTTTTAGACATTCCTGGGACAGCAGTATTAGATTCGGATGCACCTTTGGAGGTTTACTGTATCCCTTGGACCTTCAAATCAACAATGAAACACAAAAATTGCATCGATATTGAGTACAAAAGGCAAAATGTCGACTTATTTACAAGAGGAGTAACTCTTCTCATAGTTCTTGCTTTGAGCCTTTCCTGGGACAGCAGTATTAGATTCCGATGCACCATTGGAGGTTTACTGTATCCCTTGGACCTTCAAATCAACGTTGAAACACAGAAATTGCATCGATATTGAATACAAAAGTCAAAATGTCGACTTATTTATAAGAGGAGTAACTCTTCTAATAGTTCGTGCTTTGAGCCTTTCCTGGAACAGCAGTATTAATATCCAATGCACCATTGCAGGTTTACTGTATCCCTTGGACCTTCAAATCAACGATGAATCACAGAAATTACATCGATATTGAATACAAAAGGCACAATGTCGACTTATTTACAAGAGGAGTAACTCTTCTAATAGTTCGTGCTTTGAGCCTTTCCTTCGACATCAGTATTAGATTCCGATGCACCATTGCAGGTTTACTGTATCCCTTGGACCTTCAAATCAACGATGAAACACAGAAATTGAATCGATATTGAATAAAAAAGGCAAAATGTCGACTTATTTACAAGAGGAGCAACTCTTCTAATAGTTCGTGTTTTGAGCCTTTCCTGGGACAGCAATATTAGATTCCGATGCACCATTGCAGGTTTACTGATTCCCTTGGACCTTCAAATCAACGATGAAACACAGAAATTGCATCGATATTGAATACAAAAAGCAAAATGTCGACTTATTTTCAAGAGGAGTAACTCTTCTAATAGTTCGTGCTTTGAGCCATTCCTGGAACAGCAGTATTAATATCCGATGCACCATTGCAGGTTTACTGTATCCCTTGGACCCACAAATCAACGATGAAACACAGAAATTACAGCGATATTGAATACAAAAGGCACAATGTCGACTTATTTACAAGAGGAGTAACTCTTCTAATAGTTCGTGCTTTGAGCCTTTCCTGGGACATCAGTATTAGATTCCGATGCACCATTGCAGGTTTACTGTATCCCTTGGACCTTCAAATCAACGATGAAACACAGAAATTGCATCGATATTGAATAAAAAAGGCAAAATGTCGACTTATTTACAAGAGGAGTAACTCTTCTAATAGTTCTTGTTTTGAGCCATTCCTGGGACATCAGTATTAGATTCCGATGCACCATTGCAGGTTTACTGTATCCCTTGGACCTTCAAATCAACGATGAAACACAGAAATTGCATCTATATTGAATAAAAAAGGCAAAATGTCGACTTATTTACAAGAGGAGTAACTCTTCTAATAGTTCGTGTATTGAGCCTTTCCTGGAACAGCAATATCAGATTCCGATGCACCATTGCAGGTTTACTGATTCCCTTGGACCTTCAAATCAACGATGAAACAAAGAAATTGCATCGATATTGAATACAAAAGGCAAAATGTCGACTTATTTTCAAGAGGAGTAACTCTTCTAATAGTTCGTGTTTTGAGCCGTTCCTGGGACAGCAGTATTAGATTCCGATACACCATTGCAGGTTTACTGATTCCCTTGGACCTTCAAATCAACGATGAAACACAGAAATTGCATCGATATTGAATACAAAAAGCAAAATGTAGACTTATTTTCAAGAGGAGTAACTCTTCTAATAGTTCGTGCTTTAGCCTTTCCTGGGACAGCAGTATTAGATTCCGATGCACCATTGCAGGTTTACTGTATCCCTTGGACGTTCAAAACAAAGATGAAACACAGAAATTGCATCGATATTGAATACAAAAAGCAAAATGTAGACTTATTTTCAAGAGGAGTAAGTCTTCTAATAGTTCGTGCTTTTAGCCTTTCCTGGGACAGCAGTATTAGATTCCGATGCACCATTGCAGGTTTACTGTATCCCTTGGACCATCAAGTCAACGATGAAACACAGAAATTGCATCGATATTGAATACAAAAGGCAAAATTTCGACTTATTTATAAGAGGAGTAACTCTTCTAATAGTTCGTGCTTTTAGCCTTTCCTGGGACAGCAGTATTAATATCCGATGCACCCTTGCAGGTTTACTGTATCCTTTGGACCTTCAAATCAACGATGAAACACAGAAATTGCATCGATATTGAATACAAAATGCAAAATGTCGACATATTTACAAGAGGAGAAACTCTTCTAATAGTTCGTGGTTTGAGCGTTTCCTGAGCCAGCAGCATTAGATTCCGATGCACCATTGTAGGTTTACTGTATCCCTTGGACCTTCAAATCAACGATGAAACACAGAAATAGCATCGATATTGAATACAACAGGCAAAATGTCGTCTTATTTATAAGAGGAGTAACTCTTCTAATAGCTCGTGTTTTGAGCCTTTCCTGGGACAGCAGTATTAGATTCCGATGCAACATTGCAGGTTTACTGTATACCTTGGACCTTCAAATCAACGATGAAACACAGAAATTGCATCGATATTGAATACAGAATGCAAAATGTCGACATATTTACAAGAGGAGAAACTCTTCTAATAGTTCGTGCTTTGAGCCTTTCCTGGGACAGCAGTATTAGATTCCGATGCACCATTGCAGGTTTACTGTATACCTTGGACCTTCAAATCAACGATGAAACACAGAAATTGCATCGATATTGAATACAAAAGGCAAAATGTCGACTTATTTACAAGAGGAGTAACTCTTCTAATAGTTCGTGATTTAGCCTTTCCTGGGACAGCAGTATTAGATTCCGATGCACCCTTGCAGGTTTACTGTATCCCTTGGACCTTCTAATCAACGATGAAACACAGAAATTGCGTCGATATTGAATACAAAAGGCAAAATATCGACTTATTTTCAAGATGAGTAACTCTTCTAATAGTTCGTGCTTTTAGACATTCCTGGGACAGCAGTATTAGATTCGGATGCACCTTTGCAGGTTTACTGTATCCCTTGGACCTTCAAATCAACAATGAAACACAAAAATTGCATCGATATTGAGTACAAAAGGCAAAATGTCGACTTATTTACAAGAGGAGTAACTCTTCTCATAGTTCTTGCTTTGAGCCTTTCCTGGGACAGCAGTATTAGATTCCGATGCACCATTGGAGGTTTACTGTATCCCTTGGACCTACAAATCAACGTTGAAACACAGAAATTGCATCGATATTGAATACAAAAGTCAAAATGTCGACTTATTTATAAGAGGAGTAACTCTTCTAATAGTTCGTGCTTTGAGCCTTTCCTGGAACAGCAGTATTAATATCCAATGCACCATTGCAGGTTTACTGTATCCCTTGGACCTTCAAATCAACGATGAAACACAGAAATTACATCGATATTGAATACAAAAGGCACAATGTCGACTTATTTACAAGAGGAGTAACTCTTCTAATAGTTCGTGCTTTGAGCCTTTCCTTCGACATCAGTATTAGATTCCGATGCACCATTGCAGGTTTACTGTATCCCTTGGACCTTCAAATCAACGATGAAACACAGAAATTGAATCGATATTGAATAAAAAAGGCAAAATGTCGACTTATTTACAAGAGGAGCAACTCTTCTAATAGTTCGTGTTTTGAGCCTTTCCTGGGACAGCAATATTAGATTCCGATGCACCATTGCAGGTTTACTGATTCCCTTGGACCTTCAAATCAACGATGAAACACAGAAATTGCATCGATATTGAATACAAAAAGCAAAATGTCGACTTATTTTCAAGAGGAGTAACTCTTCTAATAGTTCGTGCTTTGAGCCTTTCCTGGAACAGCAGTATTAATATCCGATGCACCATTGCAGGTTTACTGTATCCCTTGGACCCACAAATCAACGATGAAACACAGAAATTACAGCGATATTGAATACAAAAGGCACAATGTCGACTTATTTACAAGAGGAGTAACTCTTCTAATAGTTCGTGCTATGAGCCTTTCCTGGGACAGCAGTATTAGATTCCGGTGCACCATTGCAGGTTTACTGTATCCCTTGGACCTTCAAATCAACGATGAAACACAGAACTTGCATCGATATTGAATACAAAAGGCAAAATGTCGACTTATTTACAAGAGGAGTGACTCTTCTAATAGTTCGTGGTTTGAGCCTTTCCTGGGACAGCAATATTAGAGTCCGATGCACCATTGCAGGTTTACTGTATCCCTTGGACCTTCAAATCAACGATGAAACACAGATATTGCATCGATATTGAATACAAAAGGCAAAATGTCGACTCATTTACAAGAGGAGTAACTCTTCTAATAGTTCGTGCTTTTAGCCTTTCCTGGGACAGCAGTATTAGTTTCCGATTCACCATTGCAGATTTACTGTATCCCTTGGACCTTCAAATCAACGATGAAACACAGAAATTGCATCGATATTGAATACAAAATGCAAAAAGTCGACATATTTACAAGAGGAGAAACTCTTCTAATAGTTCGTGTTTTGGGCCTTTCCTGGGACAGCAGTATTAGATTCCGATGCACCATTGCAGGTTTACTGTATCCCTTGGACCTTCAAATCAACGATGAAACCCAGAAATTGCATCGATATTGAATACAAAAGGCAAAATGTCGACTTATTTACAAGAGGAGTAACTCTTCTAATAGATCGTGCTTTTAGCCTTCCCTGGGACAGCAGTATTAGATTCCGATGCACCCTTGCAGGTTTACTGTATCCTTTGGACCTTCTAATCAACGATGAAACACAGAAATTGCATCGATATTGAATACAAAAGGCAAAATATCGACTTTTTTACACGATGAGTTACTCTTCTAATAGTTCGTGCTTTTAGACATTCCTGGGACAGCAGTATTAGATTCGGATGCACCTTTGCAGGTTTACTGTATCCATTGGACCTTCAAATCAACAATGAAACACAAAAATTGCATCGATATTGAGTACAAAAGGCAAAATGTCGACTTATTTACAAGAGGAGTAACTCTTCTAATAGTTCTTGCTTTGAGCCTTTCCTGGGACAGCAGTATTAGATTCCGATGCACCATTGGAGGTTTACTGTATCCCTTGGACCTTCAAATCAACGTTGAAACACAGAAATTGCATCGATATTGAATACAAAAGTCAAAATGTCGCCTTATTTACAAGAGGAGTAACTCTTCTAATAGTTCGTGCTTTGAGCCTTTCCTGGAACAGCAGTATTAATATCCGATGCACCATTGCAGGTTTACTGTATCCCTTGGACCTTCAAATCAACGATGAAACACAGAAATTACATCGATATTGAATACAAAAGGCACAATGTCGACTAATTTACAAGAGGAGTAACTCTTCTAATAGTTGGTGCTTTGAGCCTTTCCTGCGACATCAGTATTAGTTTCCGATGCACCATTGCAGGTTTACTCTATCCCTTGGACCTTCAAATCAACGATGAAACACAGAAATTGCATCGATATTGAATAAAAAAGGCAAAATGTCGACTTATTTACAAGAGGAGTAACTCTTCTAATAGTTCGTGTTTTGAGCCTTTCCTGGGACAGCAATATTAGATTCCGATGCACCATTGCAGGTTTACTGATTCCCTTGGACCTTCACATCAACGATGAAACACAGAAATTGCATCGATATTGAATACAAAAAGCAAAATGTCGACTTAATTATAAGAGGAGTAACTCTTCTAATAGTTCGTGCTTTGAGCCTTTCCTGGAACAGCAGTATTAATATCCGATGCACCATTGCAGGTTTACTGTATCCCTTGGACCTTCAAATCAACGATGAAACACAGAAATTACATCGATATTGAATACAAAAGGCACAATGTCGACTTATTTACAAGAGGAGTAACTCTTCTAATAGTTCGTGCATTGAGCCTTTCCTGGGACAGCAGTATTAGATTCCGGTGCACCATTGCACTTTTACTGTATCCCTTGGACCTTCAAATCAACGATGAAACACAGAACTTGCATCGATATTGAATACAAAAGGCAAAATGTCGACTTATTTACAAGAGGAGTGACTCTTCTAATAGTTCGTGGTTTGAGCCTTTCCTGGGACAGCAATATTAGAGTCCGATTCACCATTGCAGGTTTACTGTATCCCTTGGACCTTCAAATCAACGATGAAACACAGATATTGCATCGATATTGAATACAAAAGGCAAAATGTCGACTCATTTACAAGAGGAGTAACTCTTCTAATAGTTCGTGCTTTTAGCCTTTCCTGGGACAGCAGTATTAGATTCCGATTCACCATTGCAGGTTTACTGTATCCCTTGGACCTTCAAATCAACGATGAAACACAGAAATTGCATCGATATTGAATACAAAATGCAAAATGTCGACATATTTACAAGAGGAGAAACTCTTCTAATAGTTCGTGCTTTGGGCCTTTCCTGGGACAGCAGTATTAGATTCCGATGCACCATTGCAGGTTTACTGTATCCCTTGGACCTTCAAATCAACGATGAAACCCAGAAATTGCATCGATATTGAATACAAAAGGCAAAATGTCGACTTATTTACAAGAGGAGTAACTCTTCTAATAGATCGTGCTTTTAGCCTTCCCTGGGACAGCAGTATTAGATTCCGATGCACCCTTGCTGGTTTACTGTATCCCTTGGACCTTCTAATCAACGATGAAACACAGAAATTGCATCGATATTGAAAAAAAAAGTCAAAAAATCGACTTTTTTACAAGATGAGTTACTCTTCTAATAGTTCGTGCTTTTAGACATGCCTGGGACAGCAGTATTAGATTCGGATGCACCTTTGCAGGTTTACTGTATCCCTTGGACCTTCAAATCAACAATGAAACACAAAAATTGCATCGATATTGAGTAAAAAAGGCAAAATGTCGACTTATTTACAAGAGGAGTAACTCTTCTAATAGTTCTTGCTTTGAGCCTTTCCTGGGACAGCAGTATTAGATTCCGATGCACCATTGGAGGTTTACTGTATCCCTTGGACCTTCAAATCAACGTTGAAACACAGAAATTGCATCGATATTGAATACAAAAGTCAAAATGTCGACCTATTTACAAGAGGAGTAACTCTTCTAATAGTTCGTGCTTTGAGACTTTCCTGGAACAGCAGTATTAATATCCGATGCACCATTGCAGGTTTACTGTATCCCTTGGACCTTAAAATCAACGATGAAACACAGAAATTTCATCGATATTGAATACAAAAGGCACAATGTCGACTTATTTACAAGAGGAGTAACTCTTCTAATAGTTCGTGCTTTGAGCCTTTCCTGGGACATCAGTATTAGATTCCGATGCACCATTGCAGGTTTACTGTATCCCTTGGACCTTCAAATCAACGATGAAACACAGAAATTGCATCGATATTGAATAAAAAAGGCAAAATGTCGACTTATTTACAAGAGGAGTAACTCTTCTAATAGTTCGTGTTTTGAGCCATTCCTGGGACATCAGTATTAGATTCCGATGCACCATTGCAGGTTTACTGTATCCCTTGGACCTTCAAATCAACGATGAAACACAGAAATTGCATCTATATTGAATAAAAAAAGGCAAAATGTCGACTTATTTACAAGAGGAGTAACTCTTCTAATAGTTCGTGTTTTGAGCCTTTCCTGGAACAGCAATATCAGATTCCGATGCACCATTGCAGGTTTACTGATTCCCTTGGACCTTCAAATCAACGATGAAACACAGAAATTGCATCGATATTGAATACAAAAGGCAAAATGTCGACTTAATTTCAAGAGGAGTAACTCTTCTAATAGTTCGTGTTTTGAGCCGTTCCTGGGACAGCAGTATTAGATTCCGATGCACCATTGCAGGTTTACTGATTCCCTTGGACCTTCAAATCAACGATGAAACACAGAAATTGCATCGATATTGAATACAAAAAGCAAAATGTAGACTTTTTTTCAAGAGGAGTAACTCTTCTAATAGTTCGTGCTTTTAGCCTTTCCTGGGACAGCAGTATTAGATTCCGATGCACCATTGCAGGTTTACTGTATCCCTTGGACCATCAAGTCAACGATGAAACACAGAAATTGCATCGATATTGAATACAAAAGGCAAAATTTCGACTTATTTATAAGAGGAGTAACTCTTCTAATAGTTCGTGCTTGTAGCCTTTCCTGGGACAGCAGTATTAGATTCCGATGCACCCTTGCAGGTTTACTGTATCCTTTGGACCTTCAAATCAACGATGAAACACAGAAATTGCATCGATATTGAATACAAAATGCAAAATGTCGACATATTTACAAGAGGAGAAACTCTTCTAATAGTTCGTGGTTTGAGCCTTTCCTGAGCCAGCAGCATTAGATTCCGATGCACCATTGCAGGTTTACTGTATCCCTTGGACATTCAAATCAACGATGAAACACAGAAATAGCATCGATATTGAATACAACAGGCAAAATGTCGTCTTATTTATAAGAGGAGTAACTCTTCTAATAGCTCGTGTTTTGAGCCTTTCCTGGGACAGCAGTATTAGATTCCGATGCAACATTGCAGGTTTACTGATTCCCTTGGACCTTCAAATCAACGATGAAACACAGAAATTGCATCGATATTGAATACAAAAAGCAAAATGTCGACTTATTTTCAAGAGGAGTAACTCTTCTAATAGTTCGTGCTTTTAGCCTTTCCTGGGACAGCAGTATTAGATTCCGACGCACCATTGCAGGTTTACTGTATCCCTTGGACCGTCAAATCAACGTTGAAACACAGAAATTGCATCGATATTGAATACAAAAGTCAAACTGTCGACTTATTCACAAGAGGAGTAACTCTTCTAATAGTTCGTGCTTTGAGCCTTTCCTGGAACAGCAGTATTAGTATCCGATGCACCATTGCAGGTTTACTGTATCCCTTGGACCTTCAAATCAACGATGAAACACAGATATTGCATCGATATTGATTACAAAAGGCAAAATGTCGACTCATTTACAAGAGGAGTAACTCTTCTAATAGTTCGTGGTTTTAGCCTTTTCTGGGGCAGCAGTATTAGATTCCGATTCACCATTGCAGGTTTACTGTATCCCTTGGACCTTCAAATCAACGATGAAACACAGAAATTGCATCGATATTGAATACAAAATGCAAAATGTCGACATATTTACAAGAGGAGAAACTCTTCTAATAGTTCGTGCTTTGAGCCTTTCCTGGGACAGCAGTATTAGATTCCGATGCACCATTGCAGGTTTACTGTATCCCTTGGACCTTCAAATCAACGATGAAACACAGAAATTGCATCGATATTGAATACAAAAGGCAAAATGTCGACTTATTTACAAGAGGAGTAACTCTTCTAATAGTTCGTGCTTTGAGCCTTTCCTGGAACAGCAGTATTAATATCCGATGCACCATTGCAGGTTTACTGTATCCCTTGGACCTTCAAATCAACGATGAAACACAGAAATTACATCGATATTGAATACAAAAGGCACAATGTCGACTTATTTACAAGAGGAGTAACCCTTCTAATAGTTCGTGCTTTGAGCCTTTCCTGCGACATCAGTATTAGATTCCGATGCACCATTGCAGGTTTACTCTATCCCTTGGACCTTCAAATCAACGATGAAACACAGAAATTGCATCGATATTGAATAAAAAAGGCAAAATGTCGACTTATTTACAAGAGGAGTAACTCTTCTAATAGTTCGTGTTTTGAGCCTTTCCTGGGACAGCAATATTAGATTCAGATGCACCATTGCAGGTTTACTGATTCCCTTGGACCTTCAAATCAACGATGAAACACAGAAATTGCATCGATATTGAATACAAAAAGCAAAATGTCGACTTATTTTCAAGAGGAGTAACTCTTCTAATAGTTCGTGTTTTGAGCCGTTCCTGGGACAGCAGTATTAGATTCCGATGCACCATTGCAGGTTTAATGTATGCCTTGGACCTTCAAATCATCGTTGAATCACAGAAATTGCATCGATATTGAATACAAAAGGCAAAATGTCGTCTTATTTACAAGAGGAGTAATTCTTCTAATAGTTCGTGCTTTTAGCCTTTCCTGGGACAGCAGTATTAGATTCCGATGCCCCCTTGCAGGTTTACTGTATCCCTTGGAACTTCAAATCAACGATGAAACACAGAAATTGCATCGATAATGAATACAAAAGGTAAAATGTCGACTTATTAACAAGATGAGTAACTCTTCTAATAGTTCGTGCTTTTAGACATTCCTGGGACAGCAGTATTAGATTCGGATGCACCATTGCAGGTTTACTGTATCCCTTGGACCTTCAAATCAACAATGAAACACAAACATTGCATCGATATTGAGTACAAAAGGCAAAATGTAGACTTATTTACAAGAGGAGTAACTCTTCTAATAGTTCGTGCTTTTAGCCTTTCCTGGGTTTAGCAGTATTAGATTCCGATGCACCATTGCAGGTTTACTGTACCCCTTGGACCTTCAAATCAACGTTTAAACACAGAAATTGCATCGATATTGAATACAAAAATTCAAAATGTCGACTTATTTACAAGAGGAGTAAATCATCTAATAGTTCGTGCTTTGAGCCTTTCCTGGAATAGCAGTATTAGTAGCCGATGCACCATTGCAAGTTTACTGTATCCCTTGGACCTTCAAATCAACGATGAAACACAGATATTGCATCGATATTGAATACAAAAGGCAAAATGTCGACTTATTTACAAGAGGAGTAACTCTTCTAATATTTCGTGCTTTGAGCCTTTCCTGGGACAGCAGTATTAGATTCCGATGCACCATTGCAGGTTTACTGTATCCCTTGGACCTTCAAATCAACGATGAAACACAGAAATTGCATCGATATTGAATACAAAAAGCAAAATGTCGACTTATTTTCAAGAGGAGTAACTCTTCTAATAGTTCGTGTTTTGAGCGGTTCCTGGGACAGCAGTATTAGATTCCGATGCACCATTGCAGGTTTACTGATTCCCTTGGACTTTCGAATCAACGATGAAACACAGAAATTGCATCGATATTGAATACAAAAAGCAAAATGTAGACTTATTTTCAAGAGGAGTAAGTCTTCTAATAGTTCGTGATTTTAGCCTTTCCTGGGACAGCAGTATTAGATTCCGATGCACCATTGCAGGTTTACTGTATCCCTTGGACCTTCAAATCAACGTTGAAACACAGAAATTGCATCGATATTGAATACAAAAGTCAAAATGTCGACTCATTCACAAGAGGAATAGCGCTTCTAATAGTTCGTGTTTTGAGCCTTTCCTGGAACAGCAGTATTAGTATCCGATGCACCTTTGCAGGTTTACTGTATCCCTTGGACCTTCAAATCAACGATGAAGCACAGATATTGAATCGATATTGAATACAAAAGGCAAAATGTCGACTTATTTACAAGAGGAGAAACTCTTCTAATAGTTCATGCTTTGAGCCTTTCATGGGACAGTAGTATTAGGTTCCGATGCCCCATTGCAGGTTTACTGTATCCCTTGGACCTTCAAATCAACGATGAAACACAGAAATTGCATCCATATTGAATACAAAAGGCAAAATATCGCCTTATTTACAAGAGGAGTAACTCTTCTAATAGTTCGTACTTTTAGCCTTTCCTGGGACAGCAGTATTAGATTCCGTTGCACATTGCAGGTTTACTGTATCCCTTGGACCTTCAAATCAACGATGAAACACAGAAATTGCATCGATATTGAATACAAAAGGCAAAATGTCGACTTGTTTACAAGAGGAGTAACTCTTCTAATAGTTCGTGCTTTGAGCCTTTCCTGGGACAGCAGTATTAGATTCCGGTGCACCATTGCAGGTTTACTGTATCCCTTGGACCTTCAAATCAACGATGAAACACAGAACTTGCATCGATATTGCATACAGAAGGCAAAATGTCGACTTATTTACAAGAGGAGTGACTCTTCTAATAGGTCGTGGTTTGAGCCTTTCCTGGGACAGCAGTATTAGATTCCGATGCACCCTTGCAGGTTTACTATATCCCTTGGACCTTCTAATCAACGATGAAACACAGAAATTGTATCGATATTGAATACAAAAGGCAAAATATCGACTTTTTTACAAGATGAGTTACTCTTCTAATAGTTCGTGTTTTTAGACATTCCTGGGACAGCAGTATTAGATTCGGATGCACCTTTGCAGGTTTACTGTATCCCTTGGACCTTCAAATCAACAATGAAACACAAAAATTGCATCGATATTGAGTACAAAAGGCAAAATGTCGACTTATTTACAAGAGGAGTAACTCTTCTAATAGGTCTTGCTGTGAGCCTTTCCTGGGACAGCAGTATTAGATTCCGATGCACCATTGGAGGTTTACTGTATCCCTTGGACCATCAAATCAACGTTGAAACACAGAAATTGCATCGATATTGAATACAAAAGTCAAAATGTCGACTTATTTACAAGAGGAGTAACTCTTCTAATAGTTCGTGGTTTGAGCCTTTCCTGGAACAGCAGTATTAATATCCGATGCACCATTGCAGGTTTACTGTATCCCTTGGACCTTCAAATCAACGATGAAACACAGAAATTACATCGATATTGAATACAAAAGGCACAATGTCGACTTATTTACAAGAGGAGTAACTCTTCTAATAGTTCGTGCTTTGAGCCTTTCCTGGGACATCAGTATTAGATTCCGATGCACCATTGCAGGTTTACTGTATCCCTTGGACCTTCAAATCAACGATGAAACACAGAAATTGCATCGATATTGAATAAAAAAGGCAAAATGTCGACTTATTTACAAGAGGAGTAACTCTTCTAATAGTTCTTGTTTTGAGCCATTCCTGGGACATCAGTATTAGATTCCGATGCACCATTGCAGGTTTACTGTATCCCTTGGACCTTCAAATCAACGATGAAACACAGAAATTGCATCTATATTGAATAAAAAAGGCAAAATGTCGACTTATTTACAAGAGGAGTAACTCTTCTAATAGTTCGTGTATTGAGCCTTTCCTGGAACAGCAATATCAGATTCCGATGCACCATTGCAGGTTTACTGATTCCCTTGGACCTTCAAATCAACGATGAAACACAGAAATTGCATCGATATTGAATACAAAAGGCAAAATGTCGACTTATTTTCAAGAGGAGTAACTCTTCTAATAGTTCGTGTTTTGAGCCGTTCCTGGGACAGCAGTATTAGATTCCGATACACCATTGCAGGTTTACTGATTCCCTTGGACCTTCAAATCAACGATGAAACACAGAAATTGCATCGATATTGAATACAAAAAGCAAAATGTAGACTTATTTTCAAGAGGAGTAACTCTTCTAATAGTTCGTGCTTTAGCCTTACCTGGGACAGCAGTATTAGATTCCGATGCACCATTGCAGGTTTACTGTATCCCTTGGACGTTCAAAACAAAGATGAAACACAGAAATTGCACCGATATTGAATACAAAAAGCAAAATGTAGACTTATTTTCAAGAGGAGTAAGTCTTCTAATAGTTCGTGCTTTTAGCCTTTCCTGGGACAGCAGTATTAGATTCCGATGCACCATTGCAGGTTTACTGTATCCCTTGGACCATCAAGTCAACGATGAAACACAGAAATTGCATCGATATTGAATACAAAAGGCAAAATTTCGACTTATTTATAAGAGGAGTAACTCTTCTAATAGTTCGTGCTTTTAGCCTTTCCTGGGACAGCAGTATTAGATTCCGATGCACCCTTGCAGGTTTACTGTATCCTTTGGACCTTCAAATCAACGATGAAACACAGAAATTGCATCGATATTGAATACAAAATGCAAAATGTCGACATATTTACAAGAGGAGAAACTCTTCTAATAGTTCGTGGTTTGAGCGTTTCCTGAGCCAGCAGCATTAGATTCCGATGCACCATTGTAGGTTTACTGTATCCCTTGGACCTTCAAATCAACGATGAAACACAGAAATAGCATCGATATTGAATACAACAGGCAAAATGTCGTCTTATTTATAAGAGGAGTAACTCTTCTAATAGCTCGTGTTTTGAGCCTTTCCTGGGACAGCAGTATTAGATTCCGATGCAACATTGCAGGTTTACTGTATACCTTGGACCTTCAAATCAACGATGAAACACAGAAATTGCATCGATATTGAATACAGAATGCAAAATGTCGACATATTTACAAGAGGAGAAACTCTTCTAATAGTTCGTGCTTTGAGCCTTTCCTGGGACAGCAGTATTAGATTCCGATGCACCATTGCAGGTTTACTGTATACCTTGGACCTTCAAATCAACGATGAAACACAGAAATTGCATCGATATTGAATACAAAAGGCAAAATGTCGACTTATTTACAAGAGGAGTAACTCTTCTAATAGTTCGTGATTTAGCCTTTCCTGGGACAGCAGTATTAGATTCCGATGCACCCTTGCAGGTTTACTGTATCCCTTGGACCTTCTAATCAACGATGAAACACAGAAATTGCGTCGATATTGAATACAAAAGGCAAAATATCGACTTATTTTCAAGATGAGTAACTCTTCTAATAGTTCGTGCTTTTAGACATTCCTGGGACAGCAGTATTAGATTCGGATGCACCTTTGCAGGTTTACTGTATCCCTTGGACCTTCAAATCAACAATGAAACACAAAAATTGCATCGATATTGAGTACAAAAGGCAAAATGTCGACTTATTTACAAGAGGAGTAATTCTTCTCATAGTTCTTGATTTGAGCCTTTCCTGGGACAGCAGTATTAGATTCCGATGCACCATTGGAGGTTTACTGTATCCCTTGGACCTTCAAATCAACGTTGAAACACAGAAATTGCATCGATATTGAATACAAAAGTCAAAATGTCGACTTATTTATAAGAGGAGTAACTCTTCTAATAGTTCGTGCTTTGAGCCTTTCCTGGAGCAGCAGTATTAATATCCAATGCACCATTGCAGGTTTACTGTATCCCTTGGACCTTCAAATCAACGATGAAACACAGAAATTACATCGATATTGAATACAAAAGGCACAATGTCGACTTATTTACAAGAGGAGTAACTCTTCTAATAGTTCGTGCTTTGAGCCTTTCCTTCGACATCAGTATTAGATTCCGATGCACCATTGCAGGTTTACTGTATCCCTTGGACCTTCAAATCAACGATGAAACACAGAAATTGAATCGATATTGAATAAAAAAGGCAAAATGTCGACTTATTTACAAGAGGAGCAACTCTTCTAATAGTTCGTGTTTTGAGCCTTTCCTGGGACAGCAATATTAGATTCCGATGCACCATTGCAGGTTTACTGATTCCCTTGGACCTTCAAATCAACGATGAAACACAGAACTTGCATCGATATTGAATACAAAAGGCAAAATGTCGACTTATTTACAAGAGGAGTGACTCTTCTAATAGTTCGTGGTTTGAGCCTTTCCTGGGACAGCAATATTAGAGTCCGATGCACCATTGCAGGTTTACTGTATCCCTTGGACCTTCAAATCAACGATGAAACACAGATATTGCATCTATATTGAATACAAAAGGCAAAATGTCGACTCATTTACAAGAGGAGTAACTCTTCTAATAGTTCGTGCTTTTAGCCTTTCCTGGGACAGCAGTATTAGTTTCCGATTCACCATTGCAGATTTACTGTATCCCTTGGACCTTCAAATCAACGATGAAACACAGAAATTGCATCGATATTGAATACAAAATGCAAAAAGTCGACATATTTACAAGAGGAGAAACTCTTCTAATAGTTCGTGTTTTGGGCCTTTCCTGGGACAGCAGTATTAGATTCCGATGCACCATTGCAGGTTTACTGTATCCCTTGGACCTTCAAATCAACGATGAAACCCAGAAATTGCATCGATATTGAATACAAAAGGCAAAATGTCGACTTATTTACAAGAGGAGTAACTCTTCTAATAGATCGTGCTTTTAGCCTTCCCTGGGACAGCAGTATTAGATTCCGATGCACCCTTGCAGGTTTACTGTATCCTTTGGACCTTCTAATCAACGATGAAACACAGAAATTGCATCGATATTGAATACAAAAGGCAAAACATCGACTTTTTTACACGATGAGTTACTCTTCTAATAGTTCGTGCTTTTAGACATTCCTGGGACAGCAGTATTAGATTCGGATGCACCTTTGCAGGTTTACTGTATCCATTGGACCTTCAAATCAACAATGAAACACAAAAATTGCATCGATATTGAGTACAAAAGGCAAAATGTCGACTTATTTACAAGAGGAGTAACTCTTCTAATAGTTCTTGCTTTGAGCCTTTCCTGGGACAGCAATATTAGAGTCCGATGCACCATTGCAGGTTTACTGTATCCCTTGGACCTTCAAATCAACGATGAAACACAGATATTGCATCGATATTGAATACAAAAGGCAAAATGTCGACTCATTTACAAGAGGAGTAACTCTTCTAATAGTTCGTGCTTTTAGCCTTTCCTGGGACAGCAGTATTAGTTTCCGATTCACCATTGCAGATTTACTGTATCCCTTGGACCTTCAAATCAACGATGAAACACAGAAATTGCATCGATATTGAATACAAAATGCAAAAAGTCGACATATTTACAAGAGGAGAAACTCTTCTAATAGTTCGTGTTTTGGGCCTTTCCTGGGACAGCAGTATTAGATTCCGATGCACCATTGCAGGTTTACTGTATCCCTTGGACCTTCAAATCAACGATGAAACCCAGAAATTGCATCGATATTGAATACAAAAGGCAAAATGTCGACTTATTTACAAGAGGAGTAACTCTTCTAATAGATCGTGCTTTTAGCCTTCCCTGGGACAGCAGTATTAGATTCCGATGCACCCTTGCAGGTTTACTGTATCCTTTGGACCTTCTAATCAACGATGAAACACAGAAATTGCATCGATATTGAATACAAAAGGCAAAATATCGACTTTTTTACACGATGAGTTACTCTTCTAATAGTTCGTGCTTTTAGACATTCCTGGGACAGCAGTATTAGATTCGGATGCACCTTTGCAGGTTTACTGTATCCATTGGACCTTCAAATCAACAATGAAACACAAAAATTGCATCGATATTGAGTACAAAAGGCAAAATGTCGACTTATTTACAAGAGGAGTAACTCTTCTAATAGTTCTTGCTTTGAGCCTTTCCTGGGACAGCAGTATTAGATTCCGATGCACCATTGGAGGTTTACTGTATCCCTTGGACCTTCAAATCAACGTTGAAACACAGAAATTGCATCGATATTGAATACAAAAGTCAAAATGTCGCCTTATTTACAAGAGGAGTAACTCTTCTAATAGTTCGTGCTTTGAGCCTTTCCTGGAACAGCAGTATTAATATCCGATGCACCATTGCAGGTTTACTGTATCCCTTGGACCTTCAAATCAACGATGAAACACAGAAATTACATCGATATTGAATACAAAAGGCACAATGTCGACTTATTTACAAGAGGAGTAACTCTTCTAATAGTTCGTGCTTTGAGCCTTTCCTGGGACAGCAGTATTAGATTCCGGTGCACCATTGCAGGTTTACTGTATCCCTTGGACCTTCAAATCAACGATGAAACACAGAACTTGCATCGATATTGAATACAAAAGGCAAAATGTCGACTTATTTACAAGAGGAGTGACTCTTCTAATAGTTCGTGGTTTGAGCCTTTCCTGGGACAGCAATATTAGAGTCCGATGCACCATTGCAGGTTTACTGTATCCCTTGGACCTTCAAATCAACGATGAAACACAGATATTGCATCGATATTGAATACAAAAGGCAAAATGTCGACTCATTTACAAGAGGAGTAACTCTTCTAATAGTTCGTGCTTTTAGCCTTTCCTGGGACAGCAGTATTAGATTCCGATTCACCATTGCAGGTTTACTGTATCCCTTGGACCTTCAAATCAACGATGAAACACAGAAATTGCATCGATATTGAATACAAAATGCAAAATGTCGACATATTTACAAGAGGAGAAACTCTTCTAATAGTTCGTGCTTTGGGCCTTTCCTGGGACAGCAGTATTAGATTCCGATGCACCATTGCAGGTTTACTGTATCCCTTGGACCTTCAAATCAACGATGAAACCCAGAAATTGCATCGATATTGAATACAAAAGGCAAAATGTCGACTTATTTACAAGAGGAGTAACTCTTCTAATAGATCGTGCTTTTAGCCTTCCCTGGGACAGCAGTATTAGATTCCGATGCACCCTTGCTGGTTTACTGTATCCCTTGGACCTTCTAATCAACGATGAAACACAGAAATTGCATCGATATTGAAAAAAAAAGTCAAAATATCGACTTTTTTACAAGATGAGTTACTCTTCTAATAGTTCGTGCTCTTAGACATGCCTGGGACAGCAGTATTAGATTCGGATGCACCTTTGCAGGTTTACTGTATCCCTTGGACCTTCAAATCAACAATGAAACACAAAAATTGCATCGATATTGAGTAAAAAAGGCAAAATGTCGACTTATTTACAAGAGGAGTAACTCTTCTAATAGTTCTTGCTTTGAGCCTTTCCTGGGACAGCAGTATTAGATTCCGATGCACCATTGGAGGTTTACTGTATCCCTTGGACCTTCAAATCAACGTTGAAACACAGAAATTGCATCGATATTGAATACAAAAGTCAAAATGTCGACCTATTTACAAGAGGAGTAACTCTTCTAATAGTTCGTGCTTTGAGACTTTCCTGGAACAGCAGTATTAATATCCGATGCACCATTGCAGGTTTACTGTATCCCTTGGACCTTAAAATCAACGATGAAACACAGAAATTTCATCGATATTGAATACAAAAGGCACAATGTCGACTTATTTACAAGAGGAGTAACTCTTCTAATAGTTCGTGCTTTGAGCCTTTCCTGGGACATCAGTATTAGATTCCGATGCACCATTGCAGGTTTACTGTATCCCTTGGACCTTCAAATCAACGATGAAACACAGAAATTGCATCGATATTGAATAAAAAAGGCAAAATGTCGACTTATTTACAAGAGGAGTAACTCTTCTAATAGTTCGTGTTTTGAGCCATTCCTGGGACATCAGTATTAGATTCCGATGCACCATTGCAGGTTTACTGTATCCCTTGGACCTTCAAATCAACGATGAAACACAGAAATTGCATCTATATTGAATAAAAAAGGCAAAATGTCGACTTATTTACAAGAGGAGTAACTCTTCTAATAGTTCGTGTTTTGAGCCTTTCCTGGAACAGCAATATCAGATTCCGATGCACCATTGCAGGTTTACTGATTCCCTTGGACCTTCAAATCAACGATGAAACACAGATATTGCATCGATATTGAATACAAATGGCAAAATGTCGACTCATTTACAAGAGGAGTAACTCTTCTAATAGTTCGTGCTTTTAGCCTTTCCTGGGACAGCAGTATTAGATTCCGATTCACCATTGCAGGTTTACTGTATCCCTTGGACCTTCAAATCAACGATGAAACACAGATATTGCATCGATATTGAATACAAAAGGCAAAATGTCGACTCATTTACAAGAGGAGTAACTCTTCTAATAGTTCGTGCTTTTAGCCTTTCCTGGGACAGCAGTATTAGATTCCGATTCACCATTGCAGGTTTACTGTATCCCTTGGACCTTCAAATCAACGATGAAACACAGAAATTGCATCGATATTGAATACAAAATGCAAAATGTCGACATATTTACAAGAGGAGAAACTCTTCTAATAGTTCGTGCTTTGGGCCTTTCCTGGGACAGCAGTATTAGATTCCGATGCACCATTGCAGGTTTACTGTATCCCTTGGACCTTCAAATCAACGATGAAACCCAGAAATTGCATCGATATTGAATACAAAAGGCAAAATGTCGACTTATTTACAAGAGGAGTAACTCTTCTAATAGATCGTGCTTTTAGCCTTCCCTGGGACAGCAGTATTAGATTCCGATGCACCCTTGCTGGTTTACTGTATCCCTTGGACCTTCTAATCAACGATGAAACACAGAAATTGCATCGATATTGAAAAAAAAAGTCAAAATATCGACTTTTTTACAAGATGAGTTACTCTTCTAATAGTTCGTGCTTTTAGACATGCCTGGGACAGCAGTATTAGATTCGGATGCACCTTTGCAGGTTTACTGTATCCCTTGGACCTTCAAATCAACAATGAAACACAAAAATTGCATCGATATTGAGTAAAAAAGGCAAAATGTCGACTTATTTACAAGAGGAGTAACTCTTCTAATAGTTCTTGCTTTGAGCCTTTCCTGGGACAGCAGTATTAGATTCCGATGCACCATTGGAGGTTTACTGTATCCCTTGGACCTTCAAATCAACGTTGAAACACAGAAATTGCATCGATATTGAATACAAAAGTCAAAATGTCGACCTATTTACAAGAGGAGTAACTCTTCTAATAGTTCGTGCTTTGAGACTTTCCTGGAACAGCAGTATTAATATCCGATGCACCATTGCAGGTTTACTGTATCCCTTGGACCTTAAAATCAACGATGAAACACAGAAATTTCATCGATATTGAATACAAAAGGCACAATGTCGACTTATTTACAAGAGGAGTAACTCTTCTAATAGTTCATGCTTTGAGCCTTTCCTGGGACATCAGTATTAGATTCCGATGCACCATTGCAGGTTTACTGTATCCCTTGGACCTTCAAATCAACGATGAAACACAGAAATTGCATCGATATTGAATAAAAAAGGCAAAATGTCGACTTATTTACAAGAGGAGTAACTCTTCTAATAGTTCGTGTTTTGAACCATTCCTGGGATATCAGTATTAGATTCCGATGCACCATTGCAGGTTTACTGTATCCCTTGGACCTTCAAATCAACGATGAAACACAGAAATTGCATCTATATTGAATAAAAAAGGCAAATTGTCGACTTATTTACAAGAGGAGTAACTCTTCTAATAGTTCGTGTTTTGAGCCTTTCCTGGAACAGCAATATCAGATTCCGATGCACCATTGCAGGTTTACTGATTCCCTTGGACCTTCAAATCAACGATGAAACACAGAAATTGCATCGATATTGAATACAAAAGGCAAAATGTCGACTTAATTTCAAGAGGAGTAACTCTTCTAATAGTTCGTGTTTTGAGCCGTTCCTGGGACAGCAGTATTAGATTCCGATGCACCATTGCAGGTTTACTGATTCCCTTGGACCTTCAAATCAACGATGAAACACAGAAATTGCATCGATATTGAATTCAAAATGCAAAATGTCGACATATTTACAAGAGGAGAAACTCTTCTAATAGTTCGTGGTTTGAGCCTTTCCTGAGCCAGCAGCATTAGATTCCGATGCACCATTGCAGGTTTACTGTATCCCTTGGACCTTCAAATCAACGATGAAACACAGAAATAGCATCGATATTGAATACAACAGGCAAAATGTCGTCTTATTTATAAGAGGAGTAACTCTTCTAATAGCTCGTGTTTTGAGCCGTTCCTGGGACAGCAGTATTAGATTCCGATGCAACATTGCAGGTTTACTGATTCCCTTGGACCTTCTAATCAACGATGAAACACAGAAATTGCATCGATATTGAATACAAAAAGCAAAATGTCGACTTATTTTCAAGAGGAGTAACTCTTCTAATAGTTCGTGCTTTTAGCCTTTCCTGGGACAGCAGTATTAGATTCCGATGCACCATTGCAGGTTTACTGTATCCCTTGGACCGTCAAATCAACGTTGAAACACAGAAATTGCATCGATATTGAATACAAAAGTCAAAATGTCGACTTATTCACAAGAGGAGTAACTCTTCTAATAGTTCGTGCTTTGAGCCTTTCCTGGAACAGCAGTATTAGTATCCGATGCACCATTGCAGGTTTACTGTATCCCTTGGACCTTCAAATCAACGATGAAACACAGATATTGCATCGATATTGATTACAAAAGGCAAAATGTCGACTCATTTACAAGAGGAGTAACTCTTCTAATAGTTCGTGGTTTTAGCCTTTTCTGGGGCAGCAGTATTAGATTCCGATTCACCATTGCAGGTTTACTGTATCCCTTGGACCTTCAAATCAACGATGAAACACAGAAATTGCATCGATATTGAATACAAAATGCAAAATGTCGACATATTTACAAGAGGAGAAACTCTTCTAATAGTTCGTGCTTTGAGCCTTTCCTGGGACAGCAGTATTAGATTCCGATGCACCATTGCAGGTTTACTGTATCCCTTGGACCTTCAAATCAACGATGAAACACAGAAATTGCATCGATATTGAATACAAAAGGCAAAATGTCGACTTATTTACAAGAGGAGTAACTCTTCTAATAGTTCGTGCTTTGAGCCTTTCCTGGAACAGCAGTATTAATATCCGATGCACCATTGCAGGTTTACTGTATCCCTTGGACCTTCAAATCAACGATGAAACACAGAAATTACATCGATATTGAATACAAAAGGCACAATGTCGACTTATTTACAAGAGGAGTAAACCTTCTAATAGTTCGTGCTTTGAGCCTTTCCTGCGACATCAGTATTAGATTCCGATGCACCATTGCAGGTTTACTCTATCCCTTGGACCTTCAAATCAACGATGAAACACAGAAATTGCATCGATATTGAATAAAAAAGGCAAAATGTCGACTTATTTACAAGAGGAGTAACTCTTCTAATAGTTCGTGTTTTGAGCCTTTCCTGGGACAGCAATATTAGATTCCGATGCACCATTGCAGGTTTACTGATTCCCTTGGACCTTCAAATCAACGATGAAACACAGAAATTGCATCGATATTGAATACAAAAAGCAAAATGTCGACTTATTTTCAAGAGGAGTAACTCTTCTAATAGTTCGTGTTTTGAGCCGTTCCTGGGACAGCAGTATTAGATTCCGATGCACCATTGCAGGTTTAATGTATGCCTTGGACCTTCAAATCATCGTTGAATCACAGAAATTGCATCGATATTGAATACAAAAGGCAAAATGTCGTCTTATTTACAAGAGGAGTAATTCTTCTAATAGTTCGTGCTTTTAGCCTTTCCTGGGACAGCAGTATTAGATTCCGATGCCCCCTTGCAGGTTTACTGTATCCCTTGGAACTTCAAATCAACGATGAAACACAGAAATTGCATCGATATTGAATACAAAAGGTAAAATGTCGACTTATTAACAAGATGAGTAACTCTTCTAATAGTTCGTGCTTTTAGACATTCCTGGGACAGCAGTATTAGATTCGGATGCACCATTGCAGGTTTACTGTATCCCTTGGACCTTCAAATCAACAATGAAACACAAACATTGCATCGATATTGAGTACAAAAGGCAAAATGTAGACTTATTTACAAGAGGAGTAACTCTTCTAATAGTTCGTGCTTTTAGCCTTTCCTGGGTTTAGCAGTATTAGATTCCGATGCACCATTGCAGGTTTACTGTACCCCTTGGACCTTCAAATCAACGTTTAAACACAGAAATTGCATCGATATTGAATACAAAAATTCAAAATGTCGACTTATTTACAAGAGGAGTAACTCATCTAATAGTTCGTGCTTTGAGCCTTTCCTGGAATAGCAGTATTAGTAGCCGATGCACCATTGCAAGTTTACTGTATCCCTTGGACCTTCAAATCAACGATGAAACACAGATATTTCATCGATATTGAATACAAAAGGCAAAATGTCGACTTATTTACAAGAGGAGTAACTCTTCTAATAGTTCGTGTTTTGAACCATTCCTGGGATATCAGTATTAGATTCCGATGCACCATTGCAGGTTTACTGTATCCCTTGGACCTTCAAATCAACGATGAAACACAGAAATTGCATCTATATTGAATAAAAAAGGCAAATTGTCGACTTATTTACAAGAGGAGTAACTCTTCTAATAGTTCGTGTTTTGAGCCTTTCCTGGAACAGCAATATCAGATTCCGATGCACCATTGCAGGTTTACTGATTCCCTTGGACCTTCAAATCAACGATGAAACACAGAAATTGCATCGATATTGAATACAAAAGGCAAAATGTCGACTTAATTTCAAGAGGAGTAACTCTTCTAATAGTTCGTGTTTTGAGCCGTTCCTGGGACAGCAGTATTAGATTCCGATGCACCATTGCAGGTTTACTGATTCCCTTGGACCTTCAAATCAACGATGAAACACAGAAATTGCATCGATATTGAATTCAAAATGCAAAATGTCGACATATTTACAAGAGGAGAAACTCTTCTAATAGTTCGTGGTTTGAGCCTTTCCTGAGCCAGCAGCATTAGATTCCGATGCACCATTGCAGGTTTACTGTATCCCTTGGACCTTCAAATCAACGATGAAACACAGAAATAGCATCGATATTGAATACAACAGGCAAAATGTCGTCTTATTTATAAGAGGAGTAACTCTTCTAATAGCTCGTGTTTTGAGCCTTTCCTGGGACAGCAGTATTAGATTCCGATGCAACATTGCAGGTTTACTGATTCCCTTGGACCTTCTAATCAACGATGAAACACAGAAATTGCATCGATATTGAATACAAAAAGCAAAATGTCGACTTATTTTCAAGAGGAGTAACTCTTCTAATAGTTCGTGCTTTTAGCCTTTCCTGGGACAGCAGTATTAGATTCCGATGCACCATTGCAGGTTTACTGTATCCCTTGGACCGTCAAATCAACGTTGAAACACAGAAATTGCATCGATATTGAATACAAAAGTCAAAATGTCGACTTATTCACAAGAGGAGTAACTCTTCTAATAGTTCGTGCTTTGAGCCTTTCCTGGAACAGCAGTATTAGTATCCGATGCACCATTGCAGGTTTACTGTATCCCTTGGACCTTCAAATCAACGATGAAACACAGATATTGCATCGATATTGATTACAAAAGGCAAAATGTCGACTCATTTACAAGAGGAGTAACTCTTCTAATAGTTCGTGGTTTTAGCCTTTTCTGGGGCAGCAGTATTAGATTCCGATTCACCATTGCAGGTTTACTGTATCCCTTGGACCTTCAAATCAACGATGAAACACAGAAATTGCATCGATATTGAATACAAAATGCAAAATGTCGACATATTTACAAGAGGAGAAACTCTTCTAATAGTTCGTGCTTTGAGCCTTTCCTGGGACAGCAGTATTAGATTCCGATGCACCATTGCAGGTTTACTGTATCCCTTGGACCTTCAAATCAACGATGAAACACAGAAATTGCATCGATATTGAATACAAAAGGCAAAATGTCGACTTATTTACAAGAGGAGTAACTCTTCTAATAGTTCGTGCTTTGAGCCTTTCCTGGAACAGCAGTATTAATATCCGATGCACCATTGCAGGTTTACTGTATCCCTTGGACCTTCAAATCAACGATGAAACACAGAAATTACATCGATATTGAATACAAAAGGCACAATGTCGACTTATTTACAAGAGGAGTAAACCTTCTAATAGTTCGTGCTTTGAGCCTTTCCTGCGACATCAGTATTAGATTCCGATGCACCATTGCAGGTTTACTCTATCCCTTGGACCTTCAAATCAACGATGAAACACAGAAATTGCATCGATATTGAATAAAAAAGGCAAAATGTCGACTTATTTACAAGAGGAGTAACTCTTCTAATAGTTCGTGTTTTGAGCCTTTCCTGGGACAGCAATATTAGATTCCGATGCACCATTGCAGGTTTACTGATTCCCTTGGACCTTCAAATCAACGATGAAACACAGAAATTGCATCGATATTGAATACAAAAAGCAAAATGTCGACTTATTTTCAAGAGGAGTAACTCTTCTAATAGTTCGTGTTTTGAGCCGTTCCTGGGACAGCAGTATTAGATTCCGATGCACCATTGCAGGTTTAATGTATGCCTTGGACCTTCAAATCATCGTTGAATCACAGAAATTGCATCGATATTGAATACAAAAGGCAAAATGTCGTCTTATTTACAAGAGGAGTAATTCTTCTAATAGTTCGTGCTTTTAGCCTTTCCTGGGACAGCAGTATTAGATTCCGATGCCCCCTTGCAGGTTTACTGTATCCCTTGGAACTTCAAATCAACGATGAAACACAGAAATTGCATCGATATTGAATACAAAAGGTAAAATGTCGACTTATTAACAAGATGAGTAACTCTTCTAATAGTTCGTGCTTTTAGACATTCCTGGGACAGCAGTATTAGATTCGGATGCACCATTGCAGGTTTACTGTATCCCTTGGACCTTCAAATCAACAATGAAACACAAACATTGCATCGATATTGAGTACAAAAGGCAAAATGTAGACTTATTTACAAGAGGAGTAACTCTTCTAATAGTTCGTGCTTTTAGCCTTTCCTGGGTTTAGCAGTATTAGATTCCGATGCACCATTGCAGGTTTACTGTACCCCTTGGACCTTCAAATCAACGTTTAAACACAGAAATTGCATCGATATTGAATACAAAAATTCAAAATGTCGACTTATTTACAAGAGGAGTAACTCATCTAATAGTTCGTGCTTTGAGCCTTTCCTGGAATAGCAGTATTAGTAGCCGATGCACCATTGCAAGTTTACTGTATCCCTTGGACCTTCAAATCAACGATGAAACACAGATATTGCATCGATATTGAATACAAAAGGCAAAATGTCGACTTATTTACAAGAGGAGTAACTCTTCTAATATTTCGTGCTTTGAGCCTTTCCTGGGACAGCAGTATTAGATTCCGATGCACCATTGCAGGTTTACTGTATCCCTTGGACCTTGAAATCAACGATGAAACACAGAAATTGCAGCGATATTGAATACAAAATGCAAAATATCGACATATTTACAAGAGGAGAAACTCTTCTAATAGCTCGTGTTTTGAGCCTTTCCTGGGACAGCAGTATTAGATTGCGATGCAACATTGCAGGGTTACTGTATCCCTTGGACATTCAAATCAACGATGCAACACAGATATTGCATCGATATTGAATACAAAAGGCAAAATATCGACTCATTTACAAGAGGAGTAACTCTTCTAAAAGTTCGTGTTTTAGCCTTTCCTGGGACAGCAGTATTAGATTCCGATGCACCATTGCAGGTTTACTGTATCCCTTGGACCTTCAAATCAACGATGAAACACAGAAATTGCATCTATATTGAATAAAAAAGGCAAAATGTCGACTTATTTACAAGAGGGGTAACTCTTCTAATAGTTCGTGTTTTGAGCCTTTCCTGGAACAGCAATATCAGATTCCGATGCACCATTGCAGGTTTACTGATTCCCTTGGACCTTCAAATCAACGATGAAACACAGAAATTGCATCGATATTGAATACAAAAGGCAAAATGTCGACTTAATTTCAAGAGGAGTAACTCTTCTAATAGTTCGTGTTTTGAGCCGTTCCTGGGACAGCAGTATTAGATTCCGATGCACCATTGCAGGTTTACTGATTCCCTTGGACCTTCAAATCAACGATGAAACACAGAAATTGCATCGATATTGAATACAAAAAGCAAAATGTAGACTTTTTTTCAAGAGGAGTAACTCTTCTAATAGTTCGTGCTTTTAGCCTTTCCTGGGACAGCAGTATTAGATTCCGATGCACCATTGCAGGTTTACTGTATCCCTTGGACGTTCAAAACAAAGATGAAACACAGAAATTGCATCGATATTGAATACAAAAGGCAAAATGTCGAGTTATTTACAAGAGGAGGTACTCTTCTAATAGTTCGTGCTTTGAGCCTTTCCTGGGACAGCAGTATTAGATTCCGATGCACCATTGCAGGTTTACTGTATCCCTTGGACCATCAAGTCAACGATGAAACACAGAAATTGCATCGATATTGAATACAAAAGGCAAAATTTCGACATATTTATAAGAGGAGTAACTCTTCTAATAGTTCGTGCTTTTAGCCTTTCCTGGGACAGCAGTATTAGATTCCGATGCACCCTTGCAGGTTTACTGTATCCTTTGGACCTTCAAATCAACGATGAAACACAGAAATTGCATCGATATTGAATACAAAATGCAAAATGTCGACATATTTACAAGAGGAGAAACTCTTCTAATAGTTCGTGGTTTGAGCCTTTCCTGAGCCAGCAGCATTAGATTCCGATGCACCATTGCAGGTTTACTGTATCCCTTGGACCTTCAAATCAACGATGAAACACAGAAATAGCATCGATATTGAATACAACAGGCAAAATGTCGTCTTATTTATAAGAGGAGTAACTCTTCTAATAGCTCGTGTTTTGAGCCTTTCCTGGGACAGCAGTATTAGATTCCGATGCAACATTGCAGGTTTACTGATTCCCTTGGACCTTCTAATCAACGATGAAACACAGAAATTGCATCGATATTGAATACAAAAAGCAAAATTTCGACTTATTTTCAAGAGGAGTAACTCTTCTAATAGTTCGTGCTTTTAGCCTTTCCTGGGACAGCAGTATTAGTTTCCGATGCACCATTGCAGGTTTACTGTGTCCCTTGGACCGTCAAATCAACGTTGAAACACAGAAATTGCATCGATATTGAATACAAAAGTCAAAATGTCGACTTATTCACAAGAGGAGTAACTCTTCTCATAGTTCGTGCTTTGAGCCTTTCCTGGAACAGCAGTATTAGTATCCGATGCACCATTGCAGGTTTACTGTATCCCTTGGACCTTCAAATCAACGATGAAACACAGATATTGCATCGATATTGATTACAAAAGGAAAAATGTCGACTCATTTACAAGAGGAGTAACTCTTCTAATAGTTCGTGGTTTTAGCCTTTTCTGGGGCAGCAGTATTAGATTCCGATTCACCATTGCAGGTTTACTGTATCCCTTGGACCTTCAAATCAACGATGAAACACAGAAATTGCATCGATATTGAATACAAAATGCAAAATGTCGACATATTTACAAGAGGAGAAACTCTTCTAATAGTTCGTGCTTTGAGCCTTTCCTGGGACAGCAGTATTAGATTCCGATGCACCATTGCAGGTTTACTGTATCCCTTGGACCTTCAAATCAACGATGAAACACAGAAATTGCATCGATATTGAATACAAAAGGCAAAATGTCGACTTATTTACAAGAGGAGTAACTCTTCTAATAGTTCGTGATTTAGCCTTTCCTGGGACAGCAGTATTAGATTCCGATGCATCCTTGCAGGTTTACTGTATCCCTTGGACCTTCTAATCAACGATGAAACACAGAAATTGCATCGATATTGAATACAAAAGGCAAAATATCGACTTATTTACAAGATGAGTAACTCTTCTAATAGTTCGTGCTTTTAGACATTCCTGGGACAGCAGTATTAGATTCGGATGCACCTTTGCAGGTTTACTGTATCCCTTGGACCTTCAAATCAACAATGAAACACAAAAATTGCATCGATATTGAGTACAAAAGGCAAAATGTCGACTTATTTACAAGAGGAGTAACTCTTCTAATAGTTGTTGCTTTGAGCCTTTCCTGGGACAGCAGTATTAGATTCCGATGCACCATTGCAGGTTTACTGTATCCCTTGGACCTTCAAATCAACGTTGAAACACAGAAATTGCATCTATATTGAATACAAAAGTCAAAATGTCGACTTATTTATAAGAGGAGTAACTCTTCTAATAGTTCGTGCTTTGAGCCTTTCCTGGAACAGCAGTATTAATATCCGATGCACCATTGCAGGTTTACTGTATCCCTTGGACCTTCAAATCAACGATGAAACACAGAAATTACATCGATATTGAATACAAAAGGCACAATGTCGACTTATTTACAAGAGGAGTAACCCTTCTAATAGTTCGTGCTTTGAGCCTTTCCTGCGACATCAGTATTAGATTCCGATGCACCATTGCAGGTTTACTCTATCCCTTGGACCTTCAAATCAACGATGAAACACAGAAATTGCATCGATATTGAATAAAAAAGGCAAAATGTCGACTTATTTACAAGTGGAGTAACTCTTCTAATAGTTCGTGTTTTGAGCATTTCCTGGGACAGCAATATTAGATTCCGATGCACCATTGCAGGTTTACTGATTCCCTTGGACCTTCAAATCAACGATGAAACACAGAAATTGCATCGATATTGAATACAAAAAGCAAAATGTCGACTTATTTTCAAGAGGAGTAACTCTTCTAATAGTTCGTGTTTTGAGCCGTTCCTGGGACAGCAGTATTAGATTCCGATGCACCATTGCAGGTTTACTGTATGCCTTGGACCTTCAAATCATCGTTGAATCACAGAAATTGCATCGATATTGAATACAAAAGGCAAAATGTCGACTTATTTACAAGAGGAGTAATTCTTCTAATAGTTCGTGCTTTTAGCCTTTCCTGGGACAGCAGTATTAGATTCCGATGCCCCCTTGCAGGTTTACTGTATCCCTTGGAACTTCAAATCAACGATGAAACACAGAAATTGCATCGATATTGAATACAAAAGGTAAAATGTCGACTTATTAACAAGATGAGTAACTCTTCTAATAGTTCGTGCTTTTAGACATTCCTGGGACAGCAGTATTAGATTCGGATGCACCATTGCAGGTTTACTGTATCCCTTGGACCTTCAAATCAACAATGAAACACAAACATTGCATCGATATTGAGTACAAAAGGCAAAATGTAGACTTATTTACAAGAGGAGTAACTCTTCTAATAGTTCGTGCTTTTAGCCTTTCCTGGGTTTAGCAGTATTAGATTCCGATGCACCATTGCAGGTTTACTGTACCCCTTGGACCTTCAAATCAACGTTTAAACACAGAAATTGCATCGATATTGAATATAAAAATTCAAAATGTCGACTTATTTACAAGAGGAGTAACTCATCTAATAGTTCGTGCTTTGAGCCTTTCCTGGAATAGCAGTATTAGTAGCCGATGCACCATTGCAGGTTTACAGTATCCCTTGGACCTTCAAATCAACGATGAAACACAGATATTGCATCGATATTGAATACAAAAGGCAAAATGTCGACTTATTTACAAGAGGAGTAACTCTTCTAATAGTTCGTGCTTTGAGCCTTTCCTGGGACAGCAGTATTAGATTCCGATGCACCATTGCAGGTTTACTGTACCCCTTGGACCTTCAAATCAACGTTGAAACACAGAAATTGCATCGATATTGAATACAAAAGGCAAAATGTCGACTTATTTACAAGAGGAGTAACTCTTCTAATAGTTCGTGTTTTGAGCCTTTCCTGGGACAGCAATATTAGATTCCGATGTACCATTGCAGGTTTACTGTATCCCTTGGACCTTCAAATCAACGATGAAACACAGATATTGCATCGATATTGAATACAAAAGGCAAAATGTCGACTCATTTACAAGAGGAGTAACTCTTCTAAAAGTTCGTGTTTTAGCCTTTCCTTGGACAGCAGTATTAGATTCCGATGCACAATTGCAGGTTTACTGTATCCCTTGGACCTTGAAATCAACGATGAAACACAGATATTGCAGCGATATTGAATACAAAATGCAAAATATCGACATATTTACAAGAGGAGAAACTCTTCTAATAGCTCGTGTTTTGAGCCTTTCCTGGGACAGCAGTATTAGATTGCGATGCAACATTGCAGGGTTACCCTAATCCCTTGGACATACAGATCAACGATGCAACACAGATATTGCATCGATATTGAATACAAAAGGCAAAATATCGACTCATTTACAAGAGGAGTAACTCTTCTAAAAGTTCGTTTTTTAGCCTTTCCTGGGACAGCAGTATTAGATTCCGATGCACCATTGCAGGTTTACTGTATCCCTTGGACCTTCAAATCAACGATGAAACACAGATATTGCAGCGATATTGAATACAAAATGCAAAATATCGACATATTTACAAGAGGAGAAACTCTTCTAATAGTTCGTGCTTTGAGCCTTTCCTGGGACAGCAGCATTAGATTCCGATGCACCATTGCAGGTTTACTGTATCCCTTGGACCTTCAAATCAACGATGAAACACAGAAATTGCATCGATATTGAATACAACAGGCAAAATGTCGACTTATTTATAAGAGGAGTAACTCTTCTAATAGCTCGTGATTTGAGCCTTTCCTGGAACAGCAGTATTAGTATCCGATGCACCATTGCAGGTTTACTGTATCCCTTGGACCTTCAAATCAACGTTGAAACACAGAAATTGCATCGATATTGAATACAAAAGGCAAAATATCGCCTTATTTACAAGAGGAGTAACTCTTCTAATAGTTCGTACTTTTAGCCTTTCCTGGGACAGCAGTATTAGATTCCGATGCACATTGCAGGTTTACTGTATCACTTGGACCTTCAAATCAACGATGAAACATAGATATTGCATCGATATTGAATACAAAAGGCAAAATGTCGACTTATTTACAAAAGGAGTAACTCTTCTAATAGTTCGTGCTTTGAGCCTTTCCTGGGACAGCAGTATTAGATTCCGATACACCATTGCAGCTTTACTGTATCCCTTGGACCTTCAAATCAACGATGAAAGACAGAAATTGCAGCGATATTGAATACAAAAGGCAAATTGACGACTTGTTTACAAGAGTAGTAACTCTTCTAATAGTTCGTGCTTTGAGCCTTTCCTGGGACAGCAGTATTAGATTCCGGTGCACCATTGCAGGTTTACTGTATCCCTTGGACCTTCAAATCAACGATGAAACACAGAACTTGCATCGATATTCAATACAAAAGGCAAAATGTCGACTTATTTACAAGAGGAGTGACTCTTCTAATAGTTCGTGGTTTGAGCCTTTCCTGGGACAGCAATATTTGAGTCCGATGCACCATTGCAGGTTTACTGTATCCCTAGGACCTTCAAATCAACGATGTAACACAGATATTGCATCGATATTGAATACAAAAGGCAAAATGTCGACTCATTTACAAGAGGAGTAACTCTTCTAATAGTTCGTGCTTTTAGCCTTTCCTGGGACAGCAGTATTGGATTCCGATTCACCATTGCAGGTTTACTGTATCCCTTGGACCTTCAAATCAACGATGAAACACAGAAATTGCATCGATATTGAATACAAAATGCAAAATGTCGACATATTTACAAGAGGAGAAGCTCTTCTAATAGTTCGTGATTTGAGCCTTTAGTGGGACAGCAGTATTAGATTCCGATGCACCATTGCAGGTTTACTGTATCCCTTGGACCTTCAAATCAACGATGAAACACAGAAATTGCATCGATATTGAATACAAAAGGCAAAATGTCGACTTATTTACAAGAGGAGTAACTCTTCTAATAGTTCGTGCTTTTAGCCTTTCCTGGGACAGCAGTATTAAATTCCGATGCACCCTTGCAGGTTCACTGTATCCCTTGGACCTTCTAATCAACGATGAAACACAGACATTGCATCGATATTGAATACAAAAGGCAAAATATCGACTTATTTACAAGATGAGTAACTCTTCTAATAGTTCGTGCTTTTAGACATTCCTGGGACAGCAGTATTAGATTCGGATGCACCTTTGCAGGTTTACTGTATCCCTTGGACCTTCAAATCAACAATGAAACACAAAAATTGCATCGATATTGAGTACAAAAGGCAAAATGTCGACTTATTTACAAGAGGAATAACTCTTCTAATAGTTCTTGCATTGAGCCTTTCCTGGGACAGCAGTATTAGATTCCGATGCACCATTGCAGGTTTACTGTATCTCTTGGACCTTCAAATCAACGTTGAAACACAGAAATTGCATCGATATTGAATACAAAAGTCAAAATGTCGACATATTTACAAGAGGAGTAACTCTTCTAATAGTTCGTGCTTTGAGCCTTACCTGGAACAGCAGTATTCATATCCGATGCACCATTGCAGGTTTACTGTATCCCTTGGACCTTCAAATCAACGATGAAACACAGAAATTACATCGATATTGAATACAAAAGGCACAATGTCGACTTATTTACAAGAGGAGTAACTCTTCTAATAGTTCGTGCTTTGAGCCTTTCCTGCGACATCAGTATTAGATTCCGATGCACCTTTGCAGGTTTACTCTATCCCTTGGACCTTCAAATCAACGATGAAACACAGAAATTGTATCGATATTGAATAAAAAAGGCAAAATGTCGACTTATTTACAAGAGGAGTAACTCTTCTAGTAGTTTGTGTTTTGAGCCTTTCCTGGGACAGCAATATTAGATTCCGATGCACCATTGCAGGTTTACTGATTCCCTTGGACCTTCAAATCAACGATGAAACACAGAAATTGCATCGATATTGAATACAAAAAGCAAAATGTCGACTTATTTTCAAGAGGAGTAACTCTGCTAATATTTCGTGTTTTGAGCCGTTCCTGGGACAGCAGTATTAGATTCCGATGCACCATTGCAGGTTTACTGTATGCCTTGGACCTTCAAATCATCGTTGAATCACAGAAATTGCATCGATATTGAATACAAAAGGCAAAATGTCGACTTATTTACAAGAGGAGTAATTCTTCTAATAGTTCGTGCTTTTAGCCTTTCCTGGGACAGCAGTATTAGATTCCGATGCACCCTTGCAGGTTTACTGCATCCCTTGGACCTTCAAATCAACGATGAAACACAGAAATTGCATCGATATTGAATACAAAAGGTAAAAAATCGATTTATTAACAAGATGAGTAACTCTTCTAATAGTTCGTGCTTTTAGACATTCCTGGGACAGCAGTATTAGATTCGGATGCACCATTGCAGGTTTACTGTATCCCTTGGACCATCAAATCAACAATGAAACACAAAAATTGCATCGATATTGAGTACAAAAGGCAAAATGTCGACTTATTTACAAGAGGAGTAACTCTTCTAATAGTTCGTGCTTTTAGCCTTTCCTGGGTTTAGCAGTATTAGATTCCGATGCACCATTGCAGGTTTACTGTACCCCTTGGACCTTCAAATCAACGTTTAAACACAGAAATTGCATCGATATTGAATACAAAAATTCAAAATGTCGACTTATTTACAAGAGGAGTAACTCATCTAATAGTTCGTGCTTTTAGCCTTTCCTGGAATAGCAGTATTAGTAGCCGATGCACCATTGCAGGTCTACTGTATCCCTTGGACCTTCAAATCAACGATGAAACACAGAATTTGTATCGATATTGAATAAAAAAGGCAAAATGTCGACTTATTTACAAGAGGAGTAACTCTTCTAATGGTTCGTGTTTTGAGCCTTTCCTGGGACAGCAATATTAGATTCCGATGCACCATTGCAGGTTTACTGATTCCCTTGGACTTTCAAATCAACGATGAAACACAGAAATTGCATCGATATTGAATACAAAAAGCAAAATGTCGACTTATTTTCAAGAGGAGTAACTCTGCTAATATTTCGTGTTTTGAGCCGTTCCTGGGACAGCAGTATTAGATTCCGATGCACCATTGCAGGTTTACTGTATGCCTTGGACCTTCAAATCATCGTTGAATCACAGAAATTGCATCGATATTGAATACAAAAGGCAAAATGTCGACTTATTTACAAGAGGAGTAATTCTTCTAATAGTTCGTGCTTTTAGCCTTTCCTGGGACAGCAGTATTAGATTCCGATGCACCCTTGCAGGTTTACTGCATCCCTTGGACCTTCAAATCAACGATGAAACACAGAAATTGCATCGATATTGAATACAAAAGGTAAAATGTCGACTTATTAACAAGATGAGTAACTCTTCTAATAGTTCGTGCTTTTAGACATTCCTGGGACAGCAGTATTAGATTCGGATGCACCATTGCAGGTTTACTGTATCCCTTGGACCATCAAATCAACAATGAAACACAAAAATTGCATCGATATTGAGTACAAAAGGCAAAGTGTCGACTTATTTACAAGAGGAGTAACTCTTCTAATAGATCGTGCTTTTAGCCTTTCCTGGGTTTAGCAGTATTAGATTCCGATGCACCATTGCAGGTTTACTGTACCCCTTGGACCTTCAAATCATCGTTTAAACACAGAAATTGCATCGATATTGAATACAAAAATTCAAAATGTCGACTTATTTACAAGAGGAGTAACTCATCTAATAGTTCGTGCTTTTAGCCTTTCCTGGAATAGCAGTATTAGTAGCCGATGCACCATTGCAGGTTTACTGTATCCCTTGGACCTTCAAATCAACGATGAAACTCAGATATTGCATCGATATTGAATACAACAGGCAAAATGTCGACTTATTTACAAGAGGAGTAACTCTTCTAATAGTTCGTGCTTTGAGCCTTTCCTGGGACAGCAGTATTAGATTCCGATGCACCATTGCAGGTTTACTGTACCCCTTGGACCTTCAAATCAACGTTGAAACACAGAAATTGCATCGATATTGAATACAAAAGGCAAAATGTCGACTCATTTACAAGAGGAGTAACTCTTCTAAAAGTTCGTGTTTTAGCCTTTCCTGGGACAGCAGTATTAGATTCCGATGCACCATTGCAGGTTTACTGTATCCCTTGGACCTTGAAATCAACGATGAAACACAGATATTGCATCGATATTGAATACAAAATGCAAAATATCGACATATTTACAAGAGGAGAAACTCTTCTAATAGTTCGTGCATTGAGCCTTTCCTGAGACACCAGCATTAGATTCCGATGCACCATTGCAGGTTTACTGTATCCCTTGGACCTTCAAATCAACGATGAAACACAGAAATTGCAGCGATATTGAATACAAAATGCAAAATATCGACATATTTACAAGAGGAGAAACTCTTCTAATAGTTCGTGCTTTGAGCCTTTCCTGGGACAGCAGCATTAGATTCCGATGCACCATTGCAGGTTTACTGTATCCCTTGGACCTTCAAATCAACGATGAAACTCAGATATTGCATCGATATTGAATACAACAGGCAAAATGTCGACTTATTTACAAGAGGAGTAACTCTTCTAATAGTTCGTGCTTTGAGCCTTTCCTGGGACAGCAGTATTAGATTCCGATGCACCATTGCAGGTTTACTGTACCCCTTGGACCTTCAAATCAACGTTGAAACACAGAAATTGCATCGATATTGAATACAAAAGGCAAAATGTCGACTTATTTACAAGTGGAGTAACTCTTCTAATAGTTCTTGCTTTGAGCCTTTCCTGGGACAGCAGTATTAGATTCCGATGCACCATTGCTGGTTTACTGTATCTCTTGGACCTCCAAATCAACGTTGAAACACAGAAATTGCATCGATATTGAATACAAAAGTCAAAATGTCGACATATTTACAAGAGGAGTAACTCTTCTAATAGTTCGTGCTTTGAGTCTTTCCTGGAACAGCAGTATTAATATCCGATGCACCATTGCAGGTTTACTGTATCCCTTGGACCTTCAAATCAACGATGAAACACAGAAATTACATCGATATTGAATACAAAAGGCACAATGTCGACTTATTTACAAGAGGAGTAACTCTTCTAATAGTTCGTGCTTTGAGCCTTTCCTGCGACATCAGTATTAGATTCCGATGCACCATTGCAGGTTTACTCTATCCCTTGGACCTTCAAATCAACGATGAAACACAGAAATTGTATCGATATTGAATAAAAAAGGTAAAATGTCGACTTATTTACAAGAGGAGCAACTCTTCTAATGGTTCGTGTTTTGAGCCTTTCCTGGGACAGCAATATTAGATTCCGATGCACGATTGCAGGTGTACTGATTCCCTTGGACTTTCAAATCAACGATGAAACACAGAAATTGCATCGATATTGAATACAAAAAGCAAAATGTCGACTTATTTTCAAGAGGAGTAACTCTGCTAATATTTCGTGTTTTGAGCCGTTCCTGGGACAGCAGTATTAGATTCCGATGCACCATTGCAGGTTTACTGTATGCCTTGGACCTTCAAATCATCGTTGAATCACAGAAATTGCATCGATATTGAATACAAAAGGCAAAATGTCGACTTATTTACAAGAGGTGTAATTCTTCTAATAGTTCGTGCTTTTAGCCTTTCCTGGGACAGCAGTATTAGATTCTGATGCACCCTTTCAGGTTTACTGCATCCCTTGGACCTTCAAATCAACGATGAAACACAGAAATTGCATCGATATTGAATACAAAAGGTAAAATGTCGACTTATTAACAAGATGAGTAACTCTTCTAATAGTTCGTGCTTTTAGACATTCCTGGGACAGCAGTATTAGATTCGGATGCACCATTGCAGGTTTACTGTATCCCTTGGACCATCAAATCAACAATGAAACACAAAAATTGCATCGATATTGAGTACAAAAGGCAAAGTGTCGACTTATTTACAAGAGGAGTAACTCTTCTAATAGTTCGTGCTTTTAGCCTTTCCTGGAATAGCAGTATTAGTAGCCGATGCACCATTGCAGGTTTACTGTATCCCTTGGACCTTCAAATCAACGATGAAACACAGATATTGCATCGATATTGAATACAAAATGCAAAATATCGACATATTTACAAGAGGAGAAACTCTTCTAATAGTTCGTGAATTGAGCCTTTCCTGGGACAGCAGCATTAGATTCCGATGCACCATTGCAGATTTACTGTATCCCTTGGACCTTCAAATCAACGATGAAACACAGAATTTGCAGCGATATTGAATACAAAATGCAAAATATCGACATATTTACAAGAGGAGAAACTCTTCTAAAAGTTCGTGTTTTAGCCTTTCCTGGGACAGCAGTATTAGATTCCGATGCACCATTGCAGGTTTACTGTATCCCTTGGACCTTGAAATCAACGATGAAACACAGATATTGCATCGATATTGAATACAAAAATTCAAAATGTCGACTTATTTACAAGAGGAGTAACTCATCTAATAGTTCGTGCTTTTAGCCTTTCCTGGAATAGCAGTATTAGTAGCCGATGCACCATTGCAGGTTTACTGTATCCCTTGGACCTTCAAATCAACGATGAAACTCAGATATTGCATCGATATTGAATACAACAGGCAAAATGTCGACTTATTTACAAGAGGAGTAACTCTTCTAATAGTTCGTGCTTTGAGCCTTTCCTGGGACAGCAGTATTAGATTCCGATGCACCATTGCAGGTTTACTGTACCCCTTGGACCTTCAAATCAACGTTGAAACACAGAAATTGCATCGATATTGAATACAAAAGGCAAAATGTCGACTCATTTACAAGAGGAGTAACTCTTCTAAAAGTTCGTGTTTTAGCCTTTCCTGGGACAGCAGTATTAGATTCCGATGCACCATTGCAGGTTTACTGTATCCCTTGGACCTTGAAATCAACGATGAAACACAGATATTGCATCGATATTGAATACAAAATGCAAAATATCGACATATTTACAAGAGGAGAAACTCTTCTAATAGTTCGTGAATTGAGCCTTTCCTGGGACAGCAGCATTAGATTCCGATGCACCATTGCAGGTTTACTGTATCCCTTGGACCTTCAAATCAACGATGAAACACAGAATTTGCAGCGATATTGAATACAAAATGCAAAATATCGACATATTTACAAGAGGAGAAACTCTTCTAATAGTTCGTGCTTTGAGCCTTTCCTGGGACAGCAGCATTAGATTCCGATGCACCATTGCAGGTTTACTGTATCCCTTGGACCTTCAAATCAACGATGATACACAGAAATTGCATCGATATTGAATACAACAGGCAAAATGTCGACTTATTTATAAGAGGAGTAACTCTTCTAATAGCTCGTGTTTTGAGCCTTTCCTGGGACAGCAGTATTAGATTGCGATGCAACATTGCAGGTTTACTGATTCCCTTGGACCTTCAAATCAACGATGAAACACAGAAATTGCATCGATATTGAATACAAAAAGCAAAATGTCGACTTATTTTCAAGAGGAGTAACTCTTCTAATAGTTCGTGCATTTAGCCTTTCCTGGGACAGCAGTATTAGATTCCGATGCACCATTGCAGGTTTACTGTATCCCTTGGACCTTCAAATCAACGATGAAACACAGAAATTGCATCGATATTGAAAACAAAAGGCAAAATGTCGACTTATTTATAAGAGGAGCAACTCTTCTAATAGTTCATGCTTTGAGCCTTTCCTGGGACAGCAGTATTAGACTCCGATGCACCATTGCAGGTTTACTGTATCCCTTGGACCTTCAAATCAAAGATGAAACACAGAAATTGCATCGATATTCAATACAAAAGGCAAAATGTCGACTTATTTACAAGAGGAGTAACTCTTCTAATAGTTCGTGCATTTAGCCTTTCCTGGGACATCAGTATTAGATTCCGATGAACCCTTGCAGGTTTACTGTATCCCTTGGACCTTCTAATCAACGATGAAACACAGAAATTGCATCGATATTGAATACAAATGGCAAAATATCGACTTATTTACAAGATGAGTAACTCTTCTAATAGTTCGTGCTTTTAGACTTTTAGACATACCTGGGACAGCAGTATTAGATTCGGATGCACCATTGCAGGTTTACTGTTTCCCTTGGACCTTCAAATCAACAATGAAACACAAAAATTGCATCGATATTGAGTACAAAAGGCAAAATGTCGACTTATTTACAAGAGGAGTAACTCTTCTAATAGTTCTTGCTTTGAGCCTTTCCCTGGACAGCAGTATTAGATTCCGATGCACCATTGCAGGTTTACTGTACCCCTTGGACCTTCAAATCAACGTTTAAACATAGAAATTGCATCGATATTGAATACAAAAATTCAAAATGTCGACTAATTTACAAGAGGAGTAACTCATCTAATAGTTCGTGCTTTGAGCCTTTCCTGGAATAGCAGTATTAGTAGCCGATGCACCATTGCAGGTTTACTGTATCCCTTGGACCGTCAAATCAACGATGAAACACAGATATTGCATCGATATTGAATAGAAAAGGCAAAATGTCGACTTATTTACAAGAGGAGTAACTCTTCTAATAGTTCGTGCTTTGAGCCTTTCCTGGGACAGCAGTATTAGATTCCGATGCACCATTGCAGGTTTACTGTATCCCTTGGACCTTCAAATCAACGACGAAACACAGAAATTGCAGCGATATTGAATACAAAATGCAAAATATCGACATATTTACAAGAGGAGAAACTCTTCTAATAGTTCGTGATTTGAGCCTTTCCTGGGACAGCAGCATTAGATTCCGATGCACCATTGCAGGTTTACTGTATCCCTTGGACCTTCAAATCAACGATGAAACACAGAAATTGCATCGACATTGAATACAACAGGCAAAATGTCGACTTATTTATAAGAGGAGTAACTCTTCTAATAGCTCGTGTTTTGAGCCCTTCCTGGGACAGCAGTATTAGATTGCGATGCAACATTGCAGGTTTACTGATTCCCTTGGACCTTCAAATCAACGATGAAACACAGAAATCGCATCGATATTGAATACAAAAAGCAAAATGTCGACTTATTTTCAAGAGGAGTAACTCTTCTAATAGTTCGTGCTTTTAGCCTTTCCTGGGACAGCAGTATTAGATTCCGATGCACCATTGCAGGTTTACTGTATCCCTTGGACCTTCAAATCAACGATGAAACACAGAAATTGCATCGATATTGAATACAAAAGGCAAAATGTCGACTTATTTATAAGAGGAGCAACTCTTCTAATAGTTCATGCTTTGAGCCTTTCCTGGGACAGCAGTATTAGACTCCGATGCACCATTGCAGGTTTACTGTATCCCTTGGACCTTCAAATCAACGATGAAACACAGAAATTGCATCGATATTCAATACAAAAGGCAAAATGTCGACTTATTTACAAGAGGAAAAACTCTTCTAATTGTTCGTGCTTTTAGCCTTTCCTGGGACAGCAGTATTAGATTTCGATGCACCATTGCAGGTTTACTGTATCCCTTGGACCTTCAAATCAACGATGAAACACAGAAATTGCATCGATATTGAATTCAAAAGGCAAAATGTCGACTTATTTATAAGAGGAGCAACTCTTCTAATAGCTCATGCTTTGAGCCTTTCCTGGGACAGCAGTATTAGACTCCGATGCACCATTGCAGGTTTACTGTATCCCTTGGACCTTCAAATCAACGATGAAACACAGAAATTGCATCGATATTCAATACAAAAGGCAAAATGTCGACTTATTTACAAGAGGAAAAACTCTTCTAATAGTTCGTGCTTTTAGCCTTTCCTGGGACAGCAGTATTAGATTCCGATGCACCATTGCAGGTTTACTGTATCCCTTGGACCTTCAAATCAACGATGAAACACAGAAATTGCATCGATATTGAATACAAAAGGCAAAATGTCGACTTATTTACAAGAGGAGTAACTCTTCTAATAGTTCGTGCTTTGAGCCTTTCCTGGGACAGCAGTATTAGATTCCGATGCACCATTGCAGGTTTACTGTACCCCTTGGACCTTCAAATCAACGTTGAAACACAGAAATTGCATCGATATTGAATACAAAAGGCAAAATGTCGACTTATTTACAAGAGGAGTAACTCATCTAATAGTTCGTGCTTTGAGCCTTTCCTGGAATAGCAGTATTAGTAGCCGATGCACCATTGCAGGTTTACTGTATCCCCTGGACCTTCAAATCAACGATGAAACACAGATATTGCATCGATATTGAATACAACAGGCAAAATGTCGACTTATTTACAAGAGGAGTAACTCTTCTAATATTTCGTGCTTTGAGCCTTTCCTGGGACAGCAGTATTAGATTCCGATGCACCATTGCAGGTTTACTGTACCCCTAGGACCTTCAAATCAAAGTTGAAACACAGAAATTGCATCGATATTGAATACAAAAGGCAAAATGTCGACTTATTTACAAGAGGAGTAACTCTTCTAATAGTTCGTGTTTTGAGCCTTTCCTGGGACAGCAATATTAGATTCCGATGTACCATTGCAGGTTTACTGTATCCCTTGGACCTTCAAATCAACGATGAAACACAGATATTGCATCGATATTGAATACAAAAGGCAAAATGTCGACTCATTTACAAGAGGAGTAACTCTTCTAAAAGTTCGTGTTTTAGCCTTTCCTGGGACAGCAGTATTAGATTCCGATGCACCATTGCAGGTTTACTGTATCCCTTGGACCTTCAAATCAACGATGAAACACAGAAATTGCAGCGATATTGAATACAAAATGCAAAATATCGACATAATTACAAGAGGAGAAACTCTTCTAATAGTTCGTGCTTTGAGCCTTTCCTGGGACAGCAGCATTAGATTCCGATGCACCATTGCAGGTTTACTGTATCCCTTAGACCTTCAAATCAACGATGAAACACAGAAATTGCATCGATATTGAATACAACAGGCAAAATGTCGACTTATTTATAAGAGGAGTAACTCTTCTAATAGTTCGTGTTTTGAGCCTTTCCTGGGACAGCAATATTAGATTCCGATGTACCATTGCAGGTTTACTGTATCCCTTGGACCTTCAAATCAACGATGAAACACAGATATTGCATCGATATTGAATACAAAAGGCAAAATGTCGACTCATTTACAAGAGGAGTAACTCTTCTAAAAGTTCGTGTTTTAGCCTTTCCTGGGACAGCAGTATTAGATTCCGATGCACCATTGCAGGTTTACTGTACCCCTTGGACCTTCAAATCAACGTTGAAACACAGAAATTGCATCGATATTGAATACAAAAGGCAAAATGTCGACTTTTGTACAAGAGGAGTAACTCTTCTAATAGTTCGTGATTTGAGCCTTTCCTGGGACAGCAATATTAGATTCCGATGTACCATTGCAGGTTTACTGTATCCCTTGGACCTTCAAATCAACGATGAAACACAGATATTGCGTCGATATTGAATACAAAAGGCAAAATGTCGACTCATTTATAAGAGGAGTAACTCTTCTAAAAGTTCGTGTTTTAGCTTTTCCTGGGACAGCAGTATTAGATTCCGATGCACCATTGCAGGTTTACTGTATCCCTTGGACCTTCAAATCAACGATGAAACACAGAAATTGCAGCGATATTGAATACAAAATGCAAAATATCGACATATTTACAAGAGGAGAAACTCTTCTAATAGTTCGTGCTTTGAGCCTTTCCTGGGACTGCAGCATTAGATTCCGATGCACCATTGCAGGTTTACTGTATCCCTTGGACCTTCAAATCAACGATGAAACACAGAAATTGTATCGATATTGAATACAACAGGCAAAATGTCGACTTATTTATAAGAGGAGTAACTCTTCTAATAGCTCGTGTTTTGAGCCTTTCCTGGGACAGCAGTATTAGATTGCGATGCAACATTGCAGGTTTACTGTATCCCTTGGACCTTCAAATCAACGATGAAACACAGATATTGCATCGATATTGAATACAAAAGGCAAAATGTCGACTCATTTACAAGAGGAGTAACTCTTCTAAAAGTTCGTGTTTTAGCCTTTCCTGGGACAGCAGTATTAGATTCCGATGCACCATTGCAGGTTTACTGTATCCCTTGGACCTTCAAATCAACGATCAAACACAGAAATTGCATCGATATTGAATACAAAAGGCAAAATGTCGACTTATTTATAAGAGGAGTAACTCTTCTAATAGTTCGTGATTTGAGCCTTTCCTGGGACAGCAATATTAGATTCCGATGTACCATTGCAGGTTTACTGTATCCCTTGGACCTTCAAATCAACGATGAAACACAGATATTGCGTCGATATTGAATACAAAAGGCAAAATGTCGACTCATTTATAAGAGGAGTAACTCTTCTAAAAGTTCGTGTTTTAGCCTTTCCTGGGACAGCAGTATTAGATTCCGATGCACCATTGCAGGTTTACTGTATCCCTTGGACCTTCAAATCAACGATGAAACACAGAAATTGCAGCGATATTGAATACAAAATGCAAAATATCGACATATTTACAAGAGGAGAAACTCTTCTAATAGTTCGTGCTTTGAGCCTTTCCTGGGACTGCAGCATTAGATTCCGATGCACCATTGCAGGTTTACTGTATCCCTTGGACCTTCAAATCAACGATGAAACACAGAAATTGCATCGATATTGAATACAAAAGGCAAAATGTCGACTTATTTATAAGAGGAGCAACTCTTCTAATAGTTCATGCTTTGAGCCTTTCCTGGGACAGCAGTATTAAACTCCGATGCACCATTGCAGGTTTACTGTATCCCTTGGACCTACAAATCAACGATGAAACACAGAAATTGCATCGATAATCAATACAAAAGGCAAAATGTCGACTTATTTATAAGAGGAGCAACTCTTCTAATAGTTCATGCTTTGAGCTTTTCCTGGGACAGCAGTATTAGACTCCGATGCACCCTTGCAGGTTTACTGAATCCCTTGGACCTTCTAATCAACGATGAAACACAGAAATTGCATCGATATTGAATACAAAAGGCAAAATATCGACTTATTTACAAGATGAGTAACTCTTCTAATAGTTCGTGCTTTTAGACACACCAGGGACAGCAGTATTAGATTCGGATGCACCATTGCAGGTTTACTGTATCCCTTGGACCTTCAAATCAACAATGAAACACAAAAATTGCATCGATATTGAATACAAAAATTCAAAATGTCGACTTATTTACAAGAGGAGTAACTCATCTAATAGTTCGCGCTTTGAGCCTTTCCTGGAATAGCAGTATTAGTAGCCGATGCACCATTGCAGGTTTACTGTATCCCTTGGACCTTCAAATCAACGATGAAACACAGATATTGCATCGATATTGAATACAAAAGGCAAAATGTCGACTTATTTACAAGAGGAGTAACTCTTCTAATAGTTCGTGCTTTGAGCCTTTCCTGGGACAGCATTATTAGATTCCGATGCACCATTGCAGGTTTACTGTATCCCTTGGACCTTCAAATCAACGACGAAACACAGAAATTGCAGCGATATTGAAAACAAAATGCAAAATATCGACATATTTACAAGAGGAGTAACTCTTCAAATAGTTCGTGCTTTTAGCCTTTCCTGGGACAGCAGTATTAGATTCCGATGCAACATTGCAGGTTTACTGTATCCCTTGGACCTTCAAATCAACGATGAAACACAGATATTGCGTTGATATTGAATACAAAAGGCAAAATGTCGACTCATTTATAAGAGGAGTAACTCTTCTAAAAGTTCGTGTTTTAGCTTTTCCTGGGACAGCAGTATTAGATTCCGATGCACCATTGCAGGTTTACTGTATCCCTTGGACCTTCAAATCAACGATGAAACACAGAAATTGCAGCGATATTGAATACAAAATGCAAAATATCGACATATTTACAAGAGGAGAAACTCTTCTAATAGTTCGTGCTTTGAGCCTTTCCTGGGACTGCAGCATTAGATTCCGATGCACCATTGCAGGTTTACTGTATCCCTTGGACCTTCAAATCAACGATGAAACACAGAAATTGTATCGATATTGAATACAACAGGCAAAATGTCGACTTATTTATAAGAGGAGTAACTCTTCTAATAGCTCGTGTTTTGAGCCTTTCCTGGGACAGCAGTATTAGATTGCGATGCAACATTGCAGGTTTACTGTATCCCTTGGACCTTCAAATCAACGATGAAACACAGATATTGCATCGATATTGAATACAAAAGGCAAAATGTCGACTCATTTACAAGAGGAGTAACTCTTCTAATAGTTCGTGATTTGAGCCTTTCCTGGGACAGCAATATTAGATTCCGATGTACCATTGCAGGTTTACTGTATCCCTTGGACCTTCAAATCAACGATGAAACACAGATATTGCGTCGATATTGAATACAAAAGGCAAAATGTCGACTCATTTATAAGAGGAGTAACTCTTCTAAAAGTTCGTGTTTTAGCTTTTCCTGGGACAGCAGTATTAGATTCCGATGCACCATTGCAGGTTTACTGTATCCCTTGGACCTTCAAATCAACGATGAAACACAGAAATTGCAGCGATATTGAATACAAAATGCAAAATATCGACATATTTACAAGAGGAGAAACTCTTCTAATAGTTCGTGCTTTGAGCCTTTCCTGGGACTGCAGCATTAGATTCCGATGCACCATTGCAGGTTTACTGTATCCCTTGGACCTTCAAATCAACGATGAAACACAGAAATTGTATCGATATTGAATACAACAGGCAAAATGTCGACTTATTTATAAGAGGAGTAACTCTTCTAATAGCTCGTGTTTTGAGCCTTTCCTGGGACAGCAGTATTAGATTGCGATGCAACATTGCAGGTTTACTGTATCCCTTGGACCTTCAAATCAACGATGAAACACAGATATTGCATCGATATTGAATACAAAAGGCAAAATGTCGACTCATTTACAAGAGGAGTAACTCTTCTAAAAGTTCGTGTTTTAGCCTTTCCTGGGACAGCAGTATTAGATTCCGATGCACCATTGCAGGTTTACTGTATCCCTTGGACCTTCAAATCAACGATCAAACACAGAAATTGCATCGATATTGAATACAAAAGGCAAAATGTCGACTTATTTATAAGAGGAGTAACTCTTCTAATAGTTCGTGATTTGAGCCTTTCCTGGGACAGCAATATTAGATTCCGATGTACCATTGCAGGTTTACTGTATCCCTTGGACCTTCAAATCAACGATGAAACACAGATATTGCGTCGATATTGAATACAAAAGGCAAAATGTCGACTCATTTATAAGAGGAGTAACTCTTCTAAAAGTTCGTGTTTTAGCCTTTCCTGGGACAGCAGTATTAGATTCCGATGCACCATTGCAGGTTTACTGTATCCCTTGGACCTTCAAATCAACGATGAAACACAGAAATTGCAGCGATATTGAATACAAAATGCAAAATATCGACATATTTACAAGAGGAGAAACTCTTCTAATAGTTCGTGCTTTGAGCCTTTCCTGGGACTGCAGCATTAGATTCCGATGCACCATTGCAGGTTTACTGTATCCCTTGGACCTTCAAATCAACGATGAAACACAGAAATTGCATCGATATTGAATACAAAAGGCAAAATGTCGACTTATTTATAAGAGGAGCAACTCTTCTAATAGTTCATGCTTTGAGCCTTTCCTGGGACAGCAGTATTAAACTCCGATGCACCATTGCAGGTTTACTGTATCCCTTGGACCTACAAATCAACGATGAAACACAGAAATTGCATCGATATTCAATACAAAAGGCAAAATGTCGACTTATTTATAAGAGGAGCAACTCTTCTAATAGTTCATGCTTTGAGCTTTTCCTGGGACAGCAGTATTAGACTCCGATGCACCCTTGCAGGTTTACTGAATCCCTTGGACCTTCTAATCAACGATGAAACACAGAAATTGCATCGATATTGAATACAAAGGGCAAAATATCGACTTATTTACAAGATGAGTAACTCTTCTAATAGTTCGTGCTTTTAGACACACCAGGGACAGCAGTATTAGATTCGGATGCACCATTGCAGGTTTACTGTATCCCTTGGACCTTCAAATCAACAATGAAACACAAAAATTGCATCGATATTGAATACAAAAATTCAAAATGTCGACTTATTTACAAGAGGAGTAACTCATCTAATAGTTCGCGCTTTGAGCCTTTCCTGGAATAGCAGTATTAGTAGCCGATGCACCATTGCAGGTTTACTGTATCCCTTGGACCTTCAAATCAACGATGAAACACAGATATTGCATCGATATTGAATACAAAAGGCAAAATGTCGACTTATTTACAAGAGGAGTAACTCTTCTAATAGTTCGTGCTTTGAGCCTTTCCTGGGACAGCATTATTAGATTCCGATGCACCATTGCAGGTTTACTGTATCCCTTGGACCTTCAAATCAACGACGAAACACAGAAATTGCAGCGATATTGAAAACAAAATGCAAAATATCGACATATTTACAAGAGGAGTAACTCTTCAAATAGTTCGTGCTTTTAGCCTTTCCTGGGACAGCAGTATTAGATTCCGATGCACCATTGCAGGTTTACTGTATCCCTTGGACCTTCAAATCAACGATGAAACACAGAAATTGCATCAATATTGAATACAAAAGGCAAAATGTCGACTTATTTATAAGAGGAGCAACTCTTCTAATAGTTCATGCTTTGAGCCTTTCCTGGGACAGCAGTATTAGACTCCGATGCACCATTGCAGGTTTACTGTATCCCTTGGACCTTCAAATCAACGATGAAACACAGAAATTGCAGCGATATTGAATACAAAATGCAAAATATCGACATATTTACAAGAGGAGAAACTCTTCTAATAGTTCGTGCTTTGAGCCTTTCCTGGGACTGCAGCATTAGATTCCGATGCACCATTGCAGGTTTACTGTATCCCTTGGACCTTCAAATCAACGATGAAACACAGAAATTGCATCGATATTGAATACAAAAGGCAAAATGTCGACTTATTTATAAGAGGAGCAACTCTTCTAATAGTTCATGCTTTGAGCCTTTCCTGGGACAGCAGTATTAAACTCCGATGCACCATTGCAGGTTTACTGTATCCCTTGGACCTACAAATCAACGATGAAACACAGAAATTGCATCGATATTCAATACAAAAGGCAAAATGTCGACTTATTTATAAGAGGAGCAACTCTTCTAATAGTTCATGCTTTGAGCTTTTCCTGGGACAGCAGTATTAGACTCCGATGCACCCTTGCAGGTTTACTGAATCCCTTGGACCTTCTAATCAACGATGAAACACAGAAATTGCATCGATATTGAATACAAAAGGCAAAATATCGACTTATTTACAAGATGAGTAACTCTTCTAATAGTTCGTGCTTTTAGACACACCAGGGAAAGCAGTATTAGATTCGGATGCACCATTGCAGGTTTACTGTATCCCTTGGACCTTCAAATCAACAATGAAACACAAAAATTGCATCGATATTGAATACAAAAATTCAAAATGTCGACTTATTTACAAGAGGAGTAACTCATCTAATAGTTCGCGCTTTGAGCCTTTCCTGGAATAGCAGTATTAGTAGCCGATGCACCATTGCAGGTTTACTGTATCCCTTGGACCTTCAAATCAACGATGAAACACAGATATTGCATCGATATTGAATACAAAAGGCAAAATGTCGACTTATTTACAAGAGGAGTAACTCTTCTAATAGTTCGTGCTTTGAGCCTTTCCTGGGACAGCATTATTAGATTCCGATGCACCATTGCAGGTTTACTGTATCCCTTGGACCTTCAAATCAACGACGAAACACAGAAATTGCAGCGATATTGAAAACAAAATGCAAAATATCGTCATATTTACAAGAGGAGTAACTCTTCAAATAGTTCGTGCTTTTAACCTTTCCTGGGACAGCAGTATTAGATTCCGATGCACCATTGCAGGTTTACTGTATCCCTTGGACCTTCAAATCAACGATGAAACACAGATATTGCGTCGATATTGAATACAAAAGGCAAAATGTCGACTCATTTATAAGAGGAGTAACTCTTCTAAAAGTTCGTGTTTTAGCTTTTCCTGGGACAGCAGTATTAGATTCCGATGCACCATTGCAGGTTTACTGTATCCCTTGGACCTTCAAATCAACGATGAAACACAGAAATTGCAGCGATATTGAATACAAAATGCAAAATATCGACATATTTACAAGAGGAGAAACTCTTCTAATAGTTCGTGCTTTGAGCCTTTCCTGGGACTGCAGCATTAGATTCCGATGCACCATTGCAGGTTTACTGTATCCCTTGGACCTTCAAATCAACGAAGAAACACAGAAATTGTATCGATATTGAATACAACAGGCAAAATGTCGACTTATTTATAAGAGGAGTAACTCTTCTAATAGCTCGTGTTTTGAGCCTTTCCTGGGACAGCAGTATTAGATTGCGATGCAACATTGCAGGTTTACTGTATCCCTTGGACCTTCAAATCAACGATGAAACACAGATATTGCATCGATATTGAATACAAAAGGCAAAATGTCGACTCATTTACAAGAGGAGTAACTCTTCTAATAGTTCGTGATTTGAGCCTTTCCTGGGACAGCAATATTAGATTCCGATGTACCATTGCAGGTTTACTGTATCCCTTGGACCTTCAAATCAACGATGAAACACAGATATTGCGTCGATATTGAATACAAAAGGCAAAATGTCGACTTATTTATAAGAGGAGTAACTCTTCTAAAAGTTCGTGTTTTAGCTTTTCCTGGGACAGCAGTATTAGATTCCGATGCACCATTGCAGGTTTACTGTATCCCTTGGACCTTCAAATCAACGATGAAACACAGAAATTGCAGCGATATTGAATACAAAATGCAAAATATCGACATATTTACAAGAGGAGAAACTCTTCTAATAGTTCGTGCTTTGAGCCTTTCCTGGGACTGCAGCATTAGATTCCGATGCACCATTGCAGGTTTACTGTATCCCTTGGACCTTCAAATCAACGATGAAACACAGAAATTGTATCGATATTGAATACAACAGGCAAAATGTCGACTTATTTATAAGAGGAGTAACTCTTCTAATAGCTCGTGTTTTGAGCCTTTCCTGGGACAGCAGTATTAGATTGCGATGCAACATTGCAGGTTTACTGTATCCCTTGGACCTTCAAATCAACGATGAAACACAGATATTGCATCGATATTGAATACAAAAGGCAAAATGTCGACTCATTTACACGAGGAGTAACTCTTCTAAAAGTTCGTGTTTTAGCCTTTCCTGGGACAGCAGTATTAGATTCCGATGCACCATTGCAGGTTTACTGTATCCCTTGGACCTTCAAATCAACGATCAAACACAGAAATTGCATCGATATTGAATACAAAAGGCAAAATGTCGACTTATTTATAAGAGGAGTAACTCTTCTAATAGTTCGTGATTTGAGCCTTTCCTGGGACAGCAATATTAGATTCCGATGTACCATTGCAGGTTTACTGTATCCCTTGGACCTTCAAATCAACGATGAAACACAGATATTGCGTCGATATTGAATACAAAAGGCAAAATGTCGACTTATTTATAAGAGGAGCAACTCTTCTAATAGTTCATGCTTTGAGCCTTTCCTGGGACAGCAGTATTAAACTCCGATGCACCATTGCAGGTTTACTGTATCCCTTGGACCTACAAATCAACGATGAAACACAGAAATTGCATCGATATTCAATACAAAAGGCAAAATGTCGACTTATTTATAAGAGGAGCAACTCTTCTAATAGTTCATGCTTTGAGCTTTTCCTGGGACAGCAGTATTAGACTCCGATGCACCCTTGCAGGTTTACTGAATCCCTTGGACCTTCTAATCAACGATGAAACACAGAAATTGCATCGATATTGAATACGAAAGGCAAAATATCGACTTATTTACAAGATGAGTAACTCTTCTAATAGTTCGTGCTTTTAGACACACCAGGGACAGCAGTATTAGATTCGGATGCACCATTGCAGGTTTACTGTATCCCTTGGACCTTCAAATCAACAATGAAACACAAAAATTGCATCGATATTGAATACAAAAATTCAAAATGTCGACTTATTTACAAGAGGAGTAACTCATCTAATAGTTCGCGCTTTGAGCCTTTCCTGGAATAGCAGTATTAGTAGCCGATGCACCATTGCAGGTTTACTGTATCCCTTGGACCTTCAAATCAACGATGAAACACAGATATTGCATCGATATTGAATACAAAAGGCAAAATGTCGACTTATTTACAAGAGGAGTAACTCTTCTAATAGTTCGTGCTTTGAGCCTTTCCTGGGACAGCATTATTAGATTCCGATGCACCATTGCAGGTTTACTGTTTCCCTTGGACCTTCAAATCAACGACGAAACACAGAAATTGCAGCGATATTGAAAACAAAATGCAAAATATCGACATATTTACAAGAGGAGTAACTCTTCAAATAGTTCGTGCTTTTAGCCTTTCCTGGGACAGCAGTATTAGATTCCGATGCACCATTGCAGGTTTACTGTATCCCTTGGACCTTCAAATCAACGATGAAACACAGAAATTGCATCAATATTGAATACAAAAGGCAAAATGTCGACTTATTTATAAGAGGAGCAACTCTTCTAATAGTTCATGCTTTGAGCCTTTCCTGGGACAGCAGTATTAGACTCCGATGCACCATTGCAGGTTTACTGTATCCCTTGGACCTTCAAATCAACGATGAAACACAGAAATTGCATCGATATTCAATACAAAAGGCAAAATGTCGACTTATTTACAAGAGGAAAAACTCTTCTAATAGTTCGTGCTTTTAGCCTTTCCTGGGACAGCAGTATTAGATTCCGATGCACCCTTGCAGGTTTACTGCATCCCTTGGACCTTCTAATCAACGATGAAACACAGAAATTACATCGATATTGAATACAAAAGGCAAAATGTCGACTTATTTACAAGAGGAGTAACTCTTCTAATAGTTCGTGCTTTGAGCCTTTCCTGGGACAGCAGTATTAGATTCCGATGCACCATTGCAGGTTTACTGTACCCCTTGGACCTTCAAATCAACGATGAAACACAGAAATTGCATCGATATTGAATACAAAAGGCAAAATGTCGACTTATTTACAAGAGGAGTAACTCATCTAATAGTTCGTGCTTTGAGCCTTTCCTGGAATAGCAGTATTAGTAGCCGATGCACCATTGCAGGTTTACTGTATCCCCTGGACCTTCAAATCAACGATGAAACACAGATATTGCATTGATATTGAATACAAAAGGCAAAATGTCGACTTATTTACAAGAGGAGTAACTCTTCTAATATTTCGTGCTTTGAGCCTTTCCTGGGACAGCAGTATTAGATTCCGATGCACCATTGCAGGTTTACTGTACTCCTTGGACCTTCAAATCAAAGTTGAAACACAGAAATTGCATCGATACTGAATACAAAAGGCAAAATGTCGACTTATTTACAAGAGGAGTAACTCTTCTAATAGTTCGTGTTTTGAGCCTTTCCTGGGACAGCAATATTAGATTCCGATGTACCATTGCAGGTTTACTGTATCCCTTGGACCTTCAAATCAACGATGAAACACAGATATTGCATCGATATTGAATACAAAAGGCAAAATGTCGACTCATTTACAAGAGGAGTAACTCTTCTAAAAGTTCGTGTTTTAGCCTTTCCTGGGACAGCATTATTAGATTCCGATGCACCATTGCAGGTTTACTGTATCCCTTGGACCTTCAAATCAACGATGAAACACAGAAATTGCAGCGATATTGAATACAAAATGCAAAATATCGACATAATTACAAGAGGAGAAACTCTTCTAGTAGTTCGTGCTTTGAGCCTTTCCTGGGACAGCAGCATTAGATTCCGATGCACCATTGCAGGTTTACTGTATCCCTTAGAATTTCAAATCAACGATGAAACACAGAAATTGCATCGATATTGAATACAACAGGCAAAATGTCGACTTATTTATAAGAGGAGTAACTCTTCTAATAGCTCGTGTTTTGAGCCTTTCCTGGGACAGCAGTATTAGATTACGATGCAACATTGCAGGTTTGCTGTATCCCTTGGACCTTCAAATCAACGATGAAACACAGATATTGCATCGATATTGAATACAAAAGGCAAAATTTTGACTCATTTACAAGAGGAGTAACTCTTCTAAAAGTTCGTGTTTTAGCCTTTCCTGGGACAGCAGTATTAGATTCCGATGCACCATTGCAGGTTTACTGTATCCCTTGGACCTTCAAATCAACGATGAAACACAGAAATTGCATCGATATTGAATACAACAGGCAAAATGTCGACTTATCTATAAGAGGAGTAACTCTTCTAATAGCTCGTGCTTTTAGCCTTTCCTGGGACAGCAGTATTAGATTCCGATGCACCATTGCAGGTTTACTGTATGCCTTGGACCTTCAAATCAACGATGAAACACAGAAATTGCATCGATATTGAATACAAAAAGCAAAATGTCGATTTATTTTCAAGAGGAGTAACTCTTCTAATAGTTCGTGCTTTTAGCCTTTCCTGGGACAGCAGTATTAGATTTCGATGCACCATTGCAGGTTTACTGTATCCCTTGGACCTTCAAATCAACGATGAAACACAGAAATTGCATCGATATTGAATTCAAAAGGCAAAATATCGACTTATTTATAAGTGGAGCAACTCTTCTAATAGATCATGCTTAGAGCCTTTCCTGGAACAGCAGTATTAGTAGCCGATGCACCATTGCAGGTTTACTGTATCCCTTGGACCTTCAAATCAACGATGAAACACAGATATTGCAGTGATATTGAATACAAAAGGCAAAATGTCGACTTATTTACAAGAGGAGTAACTCTTCTAATAGTTCGTGCTTTGAGCCTTTCCTGGGACAGCAGTATTAGATTCCGATGCACCATTGCAGGTTTACTGTACCCCTTGGACCTTCAAATCAACGTTGAAACACAGAAATTGCATCGATATTGAATACAAAAGGCAAAATGTCGACTTATGTACAAGAGGAGTAACTCTTCTAATAGTTCGTGATTTGAGCCTTTCCTGGGACAGCAATATTAGATTCCGATGTACCATTGCAGGTTTACTGTATCCCTTGGACCTTCAAATCAACGATGAAACACAGATATTGCATCGATATTGAATACAAAAGGCAAAATGTCGACTCATTTATAAGAGGAGTAACTCTTCTAAAAGTTCGTGTTTTAGCCTTTCCTGGGACAGCAGTATTAGATTCCGATGCACCATTGCAGGTTTACTGTATCCCTTGGACCTTCAAATCAACGATGAAACACAGAAATTGCAGCGATATTGAATACAAAATGCAAAATGTCGACATATTTACAAGAGGAGAAACAATTCTAATAGTTCGTGCTTTGAGCCTTTCCTGGGACTGCAGCATTAGATTCCGATGCACCATTGCAGGTTTACTGTATCCCTTGGACCTTCAAATCAACGATGAAACACAGAAATTGTATCGATATTGAATACAACAGGCAAAATGTCGACTTATTTATAAGAGGAGTAACTCTTCTAATAGCTCGTGCTTTTAGCCTTTCCTGGGACAGCAGTATTAGATTCCTATGCACCATTGCAGGTTTACTGTATCCCTTGGACCTTCAAATCAACGATGAAACACAGAAATTGCATCGATATTGAATACAAAAGGCAAAATGAAGACTTATTTATAAGAGGAGCAACTCTTCTAATAGTTCATGCTTTGAGCCTTTCCTGGGACAGCAGTATTAGACTCCGATGCACCATTGCAGGTTTACTGTATCCCTTGGACCTTCAAATCAACGATGAAACACAGAAATTGCATCGATATTGAATACAAAAGGCAAAATATCGACTTATTTACAAGATGAGTAACTCTTCTAATAGTTCGTGCTTTTAGACATACCTGGGACAGCAGTATTAGATTCGGATGCACCATTGCAGGTTTACTGTATCCCTTGGACCTTCAAATCAACAATGAAACACAAAAATAGCATCGATATTGAGTACAAAATGCAAAATGGCGACTTATTTACAAGAGGAGTAACTCTTCTAATAGTTCTTGCTTTGAGCCTTTCCTGGGACAGCAATATTAGATTCCGATGCACCATTGCAGGTTTACTGTATCCCTTGGACCTTCAAATCAACGTTGAAACACAGAATTTGCATCGATGTTGAATACAAAAGGCAAAATGTCGAGTTATTTACAAGAGGAGAAACTCTTCTAATAGTTCGTGATTTGAGCCTTTCCTGGAACAGCAGTATTAATATCCGATGCACCATTGCAGGTTTACTGTATCCCCTGGACCTTCAAATCAACGTTGAAACACAGAATTTGCATCGATGTTGAATACAAAAGTCAAAATGTCGACTTATTTACAAGAGGAGTAACTCTTCTAATAGTTCGTGATTTGAGCCTTTCCTGGAACAGCAGTATTAATATCCGATGCACCATTGCAGGTTTACTGTATCCCCTGGACCTTCAAATCAACGATGAAACACAGATATTGCAGCGATATTGAATACAAAATGCAAAATATCGACATATTTACAAGAGGAGAAACTCTTCTAATAGTTCGTGCTTTGAGCCTTTCCTGGGACAGCAGCATTAGATTCCGATGCACCATTGCAGGTTTACTGTATCCCTTGGACCTTCAAATCAACGATGAAACACAGAAATTGCATCGATATTGAATACAACAGGCAAAATGTCGACTTATTTATAAGAGGAGTAACTCTTCTAATAGCTCGTGTTTTGAGCCTTTCCTGGGACAGAAGTATTAGATTACGATGCAACATTGCAGGTTTGCTGTATCCCTTGGACCTTCAAATCAACGATGAAACACAGATATTGCATCGATATTGAATACAAAAGGCAAAATGTCGACTCATTTACAAGAGGAGTAACTCTTCTAAAAGTTCGTGGTTTAGCCTTTCCTGGGACAGCAGTATTAGATTCCGATGCACCATTGCAGGTTTACTGTATCCCTTGGACCTTCAAATCAACGATGAAACACAGAAATTGCATCGATATTGAATACAACAGGCAAAATGTCGACTTATCTATAAGAGGAGTAACTCTTCTAATAGCTCGTGCTTTTAGCCTTTCCTGGGACAGCAGTATTAGAGTCCGATGCACCATTGCAGGTTTACTGTATGCCTTGGACCTTCAAATCAACGATGAAACACAGAAATTGCATCGATATTGAATACAAAAAGCAAAATGTCGACTTATTTTCAAGAGGAGTAACTCTTCTAATAGTTCGTGTTTTAGCCTTTCCTGGGACAGCAGTATTAGATTTCGATGCACCATTGCAGGTTTACTGTATCCCTTTGACCTTCAAATCAACGATGAAACACAGAAATTGCATCGATATTGAATTCAAAAGGCAAAATGTCGACTTATTTATAAGAGGAGCAACTCTTCTAATAGTTCATGCTTTGCGCCTTTCCTGGAATAGCAGTATTAGTAGCCGATGCACCATTGCAGGTTTACTGTATCCCTGTGACCTTCAAATCAACGATGAAACACAGATATTGCATTGATATTGAATTCAATGGGCAAAATGTTGACTTATTTACAAGAGGAGTAACTCTTCTAATAGTTCGTGCTTTGAGCCTTTCCTGGGACAGCAGTATTAGATTCCGATGCACCATTGCAGGTTTACTGTACCCCTTGGACCTTCAAATCAACGTTGAAACACAGAAATTGCAGCGATATTGAATACAAAAGGCAAAATGTCGACTTATTTACAAGAGGAGTAACTCTTCTAATAGTTCGTGATTTGAGCCTTTCCTGGGACAGCAATATTAGATTCCGATGTACCATTGCAGGTTTACTGTATCCCTTGGACCTTCAAATCAACGATGAAACACAGATATTGCATCGATATTGAATACAAAAGGCAAAATGTCGACTCATTTATAAGAGGAGTAACTCTTCTAAAAGTTCGTGTTTTAGCCTTTCCTGGGACAGCAGTATTAGATTCCGATGCACCATTGCAGGTTTACTGTATCCCTTGGACCTTCAAATCAACGATGAAACACAGAAATTGCAGCGATATTTAATACAAAATGCAAAATATCGACATATTTACAAGAGGAGAAACTCTTCTAATAGTTCGTGCTTTGAGCCTTTCCTGGGACTGCAGCATTAGATTCAGATGCACCATTGCAGGTTTACTGTATCCCTTGGACCTTCAAATCAACGATGAAACACAGAAATTGTATCGATATTGAATACAACAGGCAAAATGTCGACTTATTTATAAGAGGAGTATCTCTTCTAATAGCTCGTGTTTTGAGCCTTTCCTGGGTCAGCAGTATTACATTGCAATGCAACATTGCAGGTTTACTGTATCCCTTGGACCTTCAAATCAACGATGAAACACAGATATTGCATCGATATTGAATACAAAAGGCAAAACGTCGACTCATTTACAAGAGGAGTAACTCTTCTAAAGGTTCGTGTTTTAGCCTTTCCTGGGACAGCAGTATTAGATTCCGATGCACCATTGCAGGTTTACTGTATCCCTTGGACCTTCAAATCAACGATGAAACACAGAAATTGCATCGATATTGAATACAAAAAAGCAAAATGTCGACTTATTTATAAAAGGAGTAACTATTCTAATAGCTCGTGTTTTGAGCCTTTCCTGGGACAGCAGTATTAGATTGCGATGCAACATTGCAGGTTTACTGATTCCCTTGGACCTTCAAATCAACGATTAAACACAGATATTGCATCGATATTGAATACAAAAAGCAAAATTTCGACTTATTTTCAAGAGGAGTAACTCTTCTAATTGTTCGTGCTTTTAGCCTCTCCTGGGACAGCAGTATTAGATTCCGATGCACCATTGCAGGTATACTGTATCCCTTGGACCTTCAAATCAACGATGAAACACAGAAATTGCATCGATATTGAATACAAAAGGCAAAATGTCGACTTATTTATAAGAGGAGCAACTCTTCTAATAGTTCATGCTTTGAGCCTTTCCTGGGACAGCAGTATTAGACTCCGATGCACCATTGCAGGTTTACTGTATCCCTTGGACCTTCAAATCAACGATGAAACACAGAAATTGCATCGATATTCAATACAAAAGGCAAAATGTCGACTTACTTACAAGAGGAGAAACTCTTCTAATAGTTCGTGCTTTTAGCCTTTCCTGGGACTGCAGTATTAGATTCCGATGCACCCTTGCAGGTTTACTGTATCCCTTGGACCTTCTAATCAACGATGAAACACAGAAATTGCATCGATATTGAATACAAAAGGCAAAATATCGACTTATTTACAAGATGAGTAACTCTTCTAACAGTTCGTGCTTTTAGACATACCAGGGACAGCAGTATTAGATTCGGATGCACCATTGCAGGTTTACTGTATCCCTTGGACCTTCAAATCAACAATGAAACACAAAAATTGCATCGATATTGAGTACAAAATGCAAAATGTCGACTTTGTTACAAGAGGAGTAACTCTTCTAATAGTTCGTACTTTTAGCCTTTCCTGGGACAGCAGTATTAGATTCCGATGCACCATTGCAGGTTTACTGTATCCCTTGGACCTTCAAATCAACAATGAAACACAAAAATTGCATCGATATTGAGTACAAAAGGCAAAATGTCGACTTTGTTACAAGAGGAGTAACTCTTCTAATAGATCGTACTTTTAGCCTTTCCTGGGACAGCAGTATTAGATTCCGATGCACCATTGCAGGTTCACTGGATCCCTTGGACCTTCAAATCAACGATGAAACACAGATATTACATCGATATTGAATACAAAAGGCAAAATGTCGACTTATTTACAAGAGGAGTAACTCTTCTAATAGTTCGTGCTTTGAGCCTTTCCTGGGACAGCAGCATTAGATTTCGATGCACCATTGCAGGTTTACTGTATCCCTTGAACCTTCAAATCAACGATGAAACACAGAAATTGTATCGATATTGAATACAAAATGCAAAATGTCGACATATTTACAAGAGGAGAAACTCTTCTAATAGTTCGTGCTTTGAGCCTTTCCTGGGACAGCAGCATTAGATTCCGATGCACCATTGCAGGTTTACTGTATCCCTTGGACCTTCAAATCAACGATGAAACACAGAAATTGCATCGATATTGAATACAACAGGCAAAATGTCGACTTATTTATAAGAGGAGTAACTCTTCTAATAGCTCGTGTTTTGAGCCTTTCCTGGGACAGCAGTATTAGATTCCGATGCAACATTGCAGGTTTACTGATTCCCTTGGACCTTCAAATCAACGATGAAACACAGAAATTGCATCGATATTGAATACAAAAGGCAAAATGTCGACTTTATTTCAAGAGGAGTAACTCTTCTAATAGTTCGTGCTTTTAGCCTTTCGTGGGACAGCAGTATTAGATTCCTATGCACCATTGCAGGTTTACTGTATCCCTTGGACCTTCAAATCAACGATGAAACACAGAAATTGCATCGATATTGAATACAAAAGGCAAAATGAAGACTTATTTATAAGAGAAGCAACTCTTCTAATAGTTCATGCTTTGAGCCTTTCCTGGGACAGCAGTATTAGACTCCGATGCACCATTGCAGGTTTACTGTATCCCTTGGACCTTCAAATCAACGATGAAACACAGATATTGCATCGATATTCAATACAAAAGGCAAAATGTCGACTTATTTACAAGAGGAGTAACTCTTCTAATAGTTCGTGCTTTTAGCCTTTCCTGGGACAGCAGTATTAGATTCCGATGCACCCTTGCAGGTTTATTGTATCACTTGGACCTTCTAATCAACGATGAAACACAGAAATTGCATCGATATTGAATACAAAAGGCAAAATATCGACATATTTACAAGATGAGTAACTCTTCTAATAGTTCGTGCTTTTAGACATACCTGGGACAGCAGTATTAGATTCGGATGCACCATTGCAGGTTTACTGTATCCCTTGGACCTTCAAATCAACAATGAAACACAAAAATTGCATCGATATTGAGTACAAAATGCAAAATGTCGACTTATTTACAAGAGGAGTAACTCTTCTAATAGTTCTTGCTTTGAGCCTTTCCTGGGACAGCAATATTAGATTCCGATGCACCATTGCAGATTTACTGTATCCCTTGGACCTTCAAATCAACGTTGAAACACAGAATTTGCATCGATGTTGAATACAAAAGTCAAAATGTCGACTTATTTACAAGAGGAGTAACTCATCTAATAGTTCGTGCTTTGAGCCTTTCCTGGAATAGCAGTATTAGTAGCCGATGCACCATTGCAGGTTTACAGTATCCCTTGGACCTTCAAATCAACGATGAAACACAGAAATTGTATCGATATTGATACAAAAGGCAAAATGTCGACTTATTTACAAGAGGAGTAACTCTTCTAATAGTTCGTAATTTTAGCCTTTCCTGGGACAACAGTATTAGATTCCGATGCACCATTGCAGGTTCACTGTATCCCTTGGACCTTCAAATCAACAATGAAACACAGAAATTGCATCGATATTGAATACAAAAGGCAAAATACCGACTTATTTACAAGATGAGTAACTCTTCTAATAGTTCGTGCTTTTAGACATACCAGGGACAGCAGTATTAGATTCGGATGCACCATTGCAGGTTTACTGTATCCCTTGGACCTTCAAATCAACAATGAAACACAAAAATTGCATCGATATTGAGTACAAAAGGCAAAATGTCGACTTAGTTACAAGAGGAGTAACTCTTCTAATAGTTCGTACTTTTAGCCTTTCCTGGGACAGCAGTATTAGATTCCGATGCACCATTGCAGGTTCACTGGATCCCTTGGACCTTCAAATCAACGATGAAACACAGATATTACATCGATATTGAATACAAAAGGCAAAATGTCGACTTATTTACAAGAGGAGTAACTCTTCTAATAGTTCGTGCTTTGAGCCTTTCCTGGGACAGCAGTATTAGATTCCGATGCACCATTGCAGGTTTACTGTATCCCTTGAACCTTCAAATCAACGATGAAACACAGAAATTGTATCGATATTGAATACAAAATGCAAAATGTCGACATATTTACAAGAGGAGAAACTCTTCTAATAGTTCGTGCTTTGAGCCTTTCCTGGGACAGCAGCATGAGATTCCGATGCACCATTGCAGGTTTACTGTATCCCTTGGACCTTCAAATCAACGATGAAACACAGAAATTGCATCGATATTGATTACAACAGGCAAAATGTCGACTTATTTATAAGAGGAGTAACTCTTCTAATAGCTCGTGTTTTGTGCCTTTCCTGGGACAGCAGTATTAGATTCCGATGCAACATTGCAGGTTTACTGATTCCCTTGGACCTTCAAATCAACGATGAAACCCAGAAATTGCATCGATATTGAATACAATAAGCAAAATGTCGACTTATTTTCAAGAGGAGTAACTCTTCTAATAGTTCGTGCTTTTAGCCTTTCCTGGGACAGCAGTATTAGATTCCTATGCACCATTGCAGGTTTACTGTATCCCTTGGACCTTCAAATCAACGATGAAACACAGAAATTGCATCGATATTGAATACAAAAGGCAAAATGAAGACTTTATTATAAGAGGAGCAACTCTTCTAATAGTTCATGCTTTGAGCCTTTCCTGGGACAGCAGTATTAGACTCCGATGCACCATTGCAGGTTTACTGTATCCCTTGGACCTTCAAATCAACGATGAAACACAGAAATTGCATCGATATTCAATACAAAAGGCAAAATGTCGACTTATTTACAAGAGGAGTAACTCTTCTAATAGTTCGTGCTTTTAGCCTTTCCTGGGACAGCAGTATTAGATTCGGATGCACCATTGCAGGTTTACTGTATCCCTTGGACCTTCAAATCAACAATGAACCACAAAAATTGCATCGATATTGAGTACAAAATGCAAAATGTCGACTTATTTACAAGAGGAGTAACTCTTCTAATAGTTCTTGCTTTGAGCCTTTCCTGGGACAGCAATATTAGATTCCGATGCACCATTGCAGATTTGCTGTATCCCTTGGACCTTCAAATCAACGTTGAAACACAGAATTTGCATCGATGTTGAATACAAAAGTCAAAATGTCGACTTATTTACAAGAGGAGTAACTCTTCTAATAGTTCGTGCTTTGAGCCCTTCCTGGAACAGCAGTATTAATATAATTGCACCATTGCAGGTTTACTGTATCCCTTGGACCTTCAAAACAACGATGAAACACAGAAATTGCATCGATATTGAATACAAATGGCAAAATTTCGACTTATTTCCAAGAGGAGTAACTCTTCTCATAGTTCGTGCTTTGAGCCTTTCCTGGGACAGCAGTATAAGACTCCAATGCACCATTGCAGGTTTACCGTATCCCTTGGACCTTCAAATCAACGATGATACACCGATATTGCATCGATATTGAATACAAAAGGCAAAATGTCGAGTTATTTACAAGAGGAGAAACACTTCTAATAGTTCGTGCTTTGGGCCTTTAATGGGACAGCAGTATTATATTCCGATGCACCATTGCAGGTTTGCTGTATCCCTTGGACCTTCAAATCAACGATGAAACACAGAAATTGTATCGATATTGATACAAAAGGCAAAATGTCGACTTATTTACAAGAGGAGTAACTCTTCTAATAGTTCGTAATTTAGCCTTTCCTGGGACACCAGTATTAGATTCCGATGCACCATTGCAGGTTCACTGTATCCTTGGACCTTCAAATCAACAATGAAACACAGAAATTACATCGATATTGAATACAAAAGGCAAAATGTCGACTTATTTACAAGAGGAGTAACTCTTCTAATAGTTCGTGCTTTGAGCCTTTCCTGGGACAGCAGTATTAGATTCCGATGCAACATTGCAGGTTTACTGATTCCCTTGGACCTTCAAATCAACGATGAAACACAGAAATTGCATCGATATTGAATACAAAAAGCAAAATGTCGACTAATTTTCAAGAGGAGTAACTCTTCTAATAGTTCGTGCTTTTAGCCTTTCCTGGGACAGCAGTATTAGATTCCGATGCACCATTGCAGGTTTACTGTATCCCTTGGACTTTCAAATCAGCGATGAAACACAGAAATTACATCGATATTGAATACAAAAGGCAAAATGTCGACTTATTTATAAGAGGAGTAACTCTTCTAATAGTTCGTGCTTTTAGCCTTTCCTGGGACAGCAGTATTAGATTCCGATGCACCCTTGCAGGTTTATTGTATCCCTTGGACCTTCTAATCAACGATGAAACACAGAAATTGCATCGATATTGAATACAAAAGGCAAAATATCGACTTATTTACAAGATGAGTAACTCTTCTAATAGTTCGTGCTTTTAGACATACCTGGGACAGCAGTATTAGATTCGGATGCACCATTGCAGGTTTACTGTATCCCTTGGACCTTCAAATCAACAATGAAACACAAAAATTGCATCGATATTGAGTACAAAATGCAAAATATCGACTTATTTAAAAGAGGAGTAACTCTTCTAATAGTTCTTGCTTTGAGCCTTTCCTGGGACAGCAATATTAGATTCCGATGCACCATTGCAGATTTACTGTATCCCTTGGACCTTCAAATCAACGTTGAAACACAGAATTTGCATCGATGTTGAATACAAAGGTCAAAATGTCGACTTATTTACAAGAGGAGTAACTCTTCTAATAGTTCGTGCTTTGAGCCTTTCCTGGAACAGCAGTATTAATATACTTGCACCATTGCAGGTTTACTGTATCCCTTTGACCTTCAAATCAACGATGAAACACAGAAATTGCATCGATATTGAATACAAAAGGCAAAATTTCGACTTATTTATAAGAGGAGTAACACTTCTCATAGTTCGTGCTTTGAGCCTTTCCTGGGACAGCAGTATAAGACTCCAATGCACCATTGCAGGTTTACTGTATCCCTTGGACCTTCAAATCAACGATGAAACACCGATATTGCATCGATATTGAATACAAAAGGCAAAATGTCGAGTTATTTACAAGAGGAGAAACTCTTCTAATAGTTCGTGCTTTGAGCCTTTAATGGGCCAGCAGTATTATATTCCGATGCACCATTGCAGGTTCACTGTATCCCTTGGACCTTCAAATCAACGATGAAACACATAAATTGTATCGATATTGAATACAACAGGCAAAATGTCGACTTATTTATAAGAGGAGTATCTCTTCTAATAGCTCGTGCTTTGAGCCTTTCCTGGGACAGCAGTATTAGATAGCGATGCAACATTGCAGGTTTACTGTATCCCTTGGACCTTCAAATCAACGATGAAACACAGATATTGCATCGATATTGAATACAAAAGGCAAAACGTCGACTCATTTACAAGAGGAGTAATTCTTCTAAAGGTTCGTGTTTTAGCCTTTCCTGGGACAGCAGTATTAGATTCCGATGCACCATTGCAGGTTTACTGTATCCCTTGGACCTTCAAATCAACGATGAAACACAGAAATTGCATCGATATTGAATACAACAGGCAAAATGTCGACTTATTTATAAAAGGAGTAACTCTTCTAATAGCTCGTGTTTTGAGCCTTTCCTGGGACAGCAGTATAAGACTCCAATGCACCATTGCAGGTTTACTGTATCCCTTGGACCTTCAAATCAACGATGAAACACAGATATTGCTTCGATATTGAATACAAAAAGCAAAATGTCGACTTATTTTCAAGAGGAGTAACTCTTCTAATTGTTCGTGCTTTTAGCCTCTCCTGGGACAGCAGTATTAGATTCCGATGCACCATTGCAGGTTTACTGTATCCCTTGGACCTTCAAATCAACGATGAAACACAGAAATTGCATCGATATTGAATACAAAAGGCAAAATGTCGACTTATTTATAAGAGGAGCAACTCTTCTAATGGTTCATGCTTTGAGCCTTTCCTGGGACAGCAGTATTAGACTCCGATGCACCATTGCAGGTTTACTGTATCCCTTGGACCTTCAAATCAACGTTGAAACACAGAAATTGCATCGATATTCAATACAAAAGGCAAAATGTCGACTTACTTACAAGAGGAGAAACTCTTCTAATAGTTCGTGCTTTTAGCCTTTCCTGGGACAGCAGTATTAGATTCCGATGCACCCTTGCAGGTTTACTGTATCCCTTGGACCTTCTAATCAACGATGAAACACAGAAATTGCATCGATATTGAATACAAAAGGCAAAATATCGACTTATTTACAAGATGAGTAACTCTTCTAACAGTTCGTGCTTTTAGACATACCAGGGACAGCAGTATTAGATTCGGATGCACCATTGCAGGTTTACTGTATCCCTTGGACCTTCAAATCAACAATGAAACACAAAAATTGCATCGATATTGAGTACAAAAGGCAAAATGTCGACTTTGTTACAAGAGGAGTAACTCTTCTAATAGTTCGTACTTTTAGCCTTTCCTGGGACAGCAGTATTAGATTCCGATGCACCATTGCAGGTTCACTGGATCCCTTGGACCTTCAAATCAACGATGAAACACAGATATAACATCGATATTGAATACAAAAGGCAAAATGTCGACTTATTTACAAGAGGAGTAACTCTTCTAATAGTTCGTGCTTTGAGCCTTTCCTGGGACAGCAGTATTAGATTCCGATGCACCATTGCAGGTTTACTGTATCCCTTGAACCTTCAAATCAACGATGAAACACAGAAATTGTATCGATATTGAATACAAAATGCAAGATGTCGACATATTTACAAGAGGAGAAACTCTTCTAATAGTTCGTGCTTTGAGCCTTTCCTGGGACAGCAGCATTAGATTCCGATGCACCATTGCAGGTTTACTGTATCCCTTGGACCTTCAAATCAACGATGAAACACAGAAATTGCATCGATATTGAATACAACAGGCAAAATGTCGACTTATTTATAAGAGGAGTAACTCTTCTAATAGCTCGTGTTTTGAGCCTTTCCTGGGACAGCAGTATTAGATTCCGATGCAACATTGCAGGTTTACTGATTCCCTTGGACCTACAAATCAACGATGAAACACAGAAATTGCATCGATATTGAATACAATAAGCAAAATGTCGACTTATTTTCAAGAGGAGTAACTCTTCTAATAGTTCGTGCTTTTAGCCTTTCCTGGGACAGCAGTATTAGATTCCTATGCACCATTGCAGGTTTACTGTATCCCTTGGACCTTCAAATCAACGATGAAACACAGAAATTGCATCGATATTGAATACAAAAGGCAAAATGAAGACTTATTTATAAGAGAAGCAACTCTTCTAATAGTTCATGCTTTGAGCCTTTCCTGGGACAGCAGTATTAGACTCCGATGCACCATTGCAGGTTTACTGTATCCCTTGGACCTTCAAATCAACGATGAAACACAGAAATTGCATCGATATTCAATACAAAAGGCAAAATGTCGACTTATTTACAAGAGGAGTAACTCTTCTAATAGTTCGTGCTTTTAGCCTTTCCTGGGACAGCAGTATTAGATTCCGATGCACCCTTGCAGGTTTATTGTATCCCTTGGACCTTCTAATCAACGATGAAACACAGAAATTGCATCGATATTGAATACAAAAGGCAAAATATCGACTTATTTACAAGATGAGTAACTCTTCTAATAGTTCGTGCTTTTAGACATACCTGGGACAGCAGTATTAGATTCGGATGCACCATTGCAGGTTTACTGTATCCCTTGGACCTTCAAATCAACAATGAAACACAAAAATTGCATCGATATTGAGTACAAAATGCAAAATGTCGACTTATTTACAAGAGGAGTAACTCTTCTAATAGTTCTTGCTTTGAGCTTTTCCTGGGACAGCAATATTAGATTCCGATGCACCATTGCAGATTTACTGTATCCCTTGGACCTTCAAATCAACGTTGAAACAAAGAATTTGCATCGATGTTGAATACAAAAGTCAAAATGTCGACTTATTTACAAGAGGAGTAACTCTTCTAATAGTTCGTGCTTTGAGCCTTTCCTGGAACAGCAGTATTAATATACTTGCACCATTGCAGGTTTGCTGTATCCCTTGGACCTTCAAATCAACGATGAAACACAGAAATTGTATCGATATTGATACAAAAGGCAAAATGTCGACTTATTTACAAGAGGAGTAACTCTTCTAATAGTTCGTAATTTTAGCCTTTCCTGGGACCACAGTATTAGATTCCGATGCACCATTGCAGGTTCACTGTATCCCTTGGACCTTCAAATCAACAATGAAACACAGAAATTGCATCGATATTGAATACAAAAGGCAAAATATCGACTTATTTACAAGATGAGTAACTCTTCTAATAGTTCGTGCTTTTAGACATACCAGGGACTGCAGTATTAGATTCGGATGCACCATTGCAGGTTTACTGTATCCCTTGGACCTCCAAATCAACAATGAAACACAAAAATTGCATCGATATTGAGTACAAAAGGCAAAATGTCGACTTTGTTACAAGAGGAGTAACTCTTCTAATAGTTCGTACTTTTAGCCTTTCCTGGGACAGCAGTATTAGATTCCGATGCACCATTGCAGGTTCACTGGATCCCTTGGACCTTCAAATCAACGATGAAACACAGATATTTCATCGATATTGAATACAAAAGGCAAAATGTCGACTTATTTACAAGAGGAGTAACTCTTCTAATAGTTCGTGCTTTGAGCCTTTCCTGGGACAGCAGTATTAGATTCCGATGCACCATTGCAGGTTTACTGTATCCCTTGAACCTTCAAATCAACGATGAAACACGGAAATTGTATCGATATTGAATACAAAATGCAAAATGTCGACATATTTACAAGAGGAGAAACTCTTCTAATAGTTCGTGCTTTGAGCCTTTCCTGGGACAGCAGCATGAGATTCCGATGCACCATTGCAGGTTTACTGTATCCCTTGGACCTTCAAATCAACGATGAAACACAGAAATTGCATCGATATTGAATACAACAGGCAAAATGTCGACTTATTTATAAGAGGAGTAACTCTTCTAATAGCTCGTGTTTTGAGCCTTTCCTGGGACAGCAGTATTAGATTCCGATGCAACATTGCAGGTTTACTGATTCCCTTGGACCTTCAAATCAACGATGAAACCCAGAAATTGCATCGATATTGAATACAATAAGCAAAATGTCGACTTATTTTCAAGAGGAGTAACTCTTCTAATAGTTCGTGCTTTTAGCCTTTCCTGGGACAGCAGTATTAGATTCCTATCACCATTGCAGGTTTACTGTATCCCTTGGACCTTCAAATCAACGATGAAACACAGAAATTGCATCGATATTGAATACAAAAGGCAAAATGAAGACTTATTTATAAGAGGAGCAACTCTTCTAATAGTTCATGCTTTGAGCCTTTCCTGGGACAGCAGTATTAGACTCCGATGCACCATTGCAGGTTTACTGTATCCCTTGGACCTTCAAATCAACGATGAAACACAGAAATTGCATCGATATTCAATACAAAAGGCAAAATGTCGACTTATTTACAAGAGGAGTAACTCTTCTAATAGTTCGTGCTTTTAGCCTTTCCTGGGACAGCAGTATTAGATTCGGATGCACCATTGCAGGTTTACTGTATCCCTTGGACCTTCAAATCAACAATGAAACACAAAAATTGCATCGATATTGAGTACAAAATGCAAAATGTCGACTTATTTACAAGAGGAGTAACTCTTCTAATAGTTCTTGCTTTGAGCCTTTCCTGGGACAGCAATATTAGATTCCGATGCACCATTGCAGATTTGCTGTATCCCTTGGACCTTCAAATCAACGTTGAAACACAGAATTTGCATCGATGTTGAATACAAAAGTCAAAATGTCGACTCATTTACAAGAGGAGTAACTCTTCTAATAGTTCGTGCTTTGAGCCTTTCCTGGGACAGCAGTATTAGATTCCGATGCACCATTGCAGGTTTACTGTATCCCTTGAACCTTCAAATCAACGATGAAACACAGAAATTGTATCGATATTGAATACAAAATGCAAAATTTCGACATATTTACAAGAGGAGAAACTCTTCTAATAGTTCGTGCTTTGAGCCTTTCCTGGGACAGCAGCATGAGATTCCGATGCACCATTGCAGGTTTACTGTATCCCTTGGACCTTCAAATCAACGATGAAACACAGAAATTGCATCGATATTGAATACAACAGGCAAAATGTCGACTTATTTATAAGAGGAGCAACTCTTCTAATAGTTCATGCTTTGAGCCTTTCCTGGGACAGCAGTATTAGACTCCGATGCACCATTGCAGGTTTACTGTTTCCCTTGGACCTTCAAATCAACGATGAAACACAGAAATTGCATCGATATTCAATACAAAAGGCAAAATGTCGACTTATTTACAAGAGGAGTAACTCTTCTAATAGTCCGTGCTTTTAGCCGTTCCTGGGACAGCAGTATTAGATTCGGATGCACCATTGCAGGTTTACTGTATACCTTGGAACTTCAAATCAACAATGAAACACAAAAATTGCATCGATATTGAGTACAAAATGCAAAATGTCGATTTATTTACAAGAGGAGTAACTCTTCTAATAGTTCTTGCTTTGAGCCTTTCCTGGGACAGCAATATTAGATTCCGATGCACCATTGCAGATTTGCTGTATCCCTTGGACCTTCAAATCAACGTTGAAACACAGAATTTGCATCGATGTTGAATACAAAAGTCAAAATGTCGACTTATTTACAAGAGGAGTAACTCTTCTAATAGTTCGTGCTTTGAGCCCTTCCTGGAACAGCAGTATTAATATACTTGCACCATTGCAGGTTTACTGTATCCCTTGGACCTTCAAATCAACGATGAAACACAGAAATTGCATCGATATTCAATACAAAAGGCAAAATTTCGACTTATTTACAAGAGGAGTAACTCTTCTCATAGTTCGTGCTTTGAGCCTTTCCTGGGACAGCAGTATAAGACTCCATTGCACCATTGCAGGTTTACCGTATCCCTTGGACCTTCAAATCAACGATGAAACACCGATATTGCATCGATATTGAATACAAAAGGCAAAATGTCGAGTTATTTACAAGAGGAGAAACTCTTCTAATAGTTCGTGCTTTGAGCCTTTAATGGGACAGCAGTATTATATTCCGATGCACCATTGCAGGTTTGCTGTATCCCTTGGACCTTCAAATCAACGATGAAACACAGAAATTGTATCGATATTGATACAAAAGGCAAAATGTCGACTTATTTACAAGAGGAGTAACTCTTCTAATAGTTCGTAATTTTAGCCTTTCCTGGGACAACAGTATTAGATTCCGATGCACCATTGCAGGTTCACTGTATCCTTGGACCTTCAAATCAACAATGAAACACAGAAATTACATCGATATTGAATACAAAAGGCAAAATGTAACTTATTTACAAGAGGAGTAACTCTTCTAATAGTTCGTGCTTTGAGCCTTTCCTGGGACAGCAGTATTAGATTCCGATGCAACATTGCAGGTTTACTGATTCTCTTGGACCTTCAAATAAACGATGAAACACAGAAATTGCATCGATATTGAATACAAAAAGCAAAATGTCGACTTATTTTCAAGAGGAGTAACTCTTCTAATAGTTCGTGCTTTTAGCCTTTCCTGGGACAGCAGTATTAGATTCCGATGCACCATTGCAGGTTTGCTATATCCCTTGGACTTTCAAATCAGCGATGAAACACAGAAATTACATCGATATTGAATACAAAAGGCAAAATGTCGATTTATTTATAAGAGGAGCAACTCTTCTAATAGTTCATGCTATGAGCCTTTCCTGGGACAGTAGTATTAGACTCCGATGCACCATTGCAGGTTTACTGTATCCCTTGGACCTTCAAATCAACGATGAAACACAGAAATTGCATTGATATTCAATACAAAAGGCAAAATGTCGTCTTATTTACAAGAGGAGTAACTCTTCTAATAGTTCGTGCTTTTAGCCTTTCCTGGGACAGCAGTATTAGATTCCGATGCACCCTTGCAGGTTTACTGTATCCCTTGGACCTTCAAATCAACGTTGAAACACAGAAATTGCATCGATATTGAAAACAAAAGTCAAAACGTCGACTTATTTACAAGAGGAGTAACTCTTCTAATAGTTCGTGCTTTGAGCCTTTCCTGGAACAGCAGTATTAGATTCCGATGCACCATTGCAGGTTTACTGTATCCCTTGAACCTTCAAATCAACCATGAAACACAGAAATTGCATCGATATTGAATACAAAATGCAAAATGTCGACATATTTACAAGAGGAGAAACTCTACAAATAGTTCGTGCTTTGAGCCTTTCCTGGGACAGCAGCATTAGATTCCGATGCACCATTGCAGGTTTACTGTATCCCTTGGACCTTCAAATCAACGATGAAACACAGAAATTGCATCGATATTGAATACAACAGGCAAAATGTCGACTTATTTATAAGAGGAGTAACTCTTCTAATAGTTCGTGTTTTGAGCCTTTCCTGGAAGAGCAGTATTAGTATAAGGTGCCCCATTGCTGGTTTACTGTATCCTTTGGACCTTCAAATCAACGATGAAACACAGATATTGCATCGATATTGAATACAAAAGGCAAAATGACGACTTATTTACAAGAGGAGAAACTCTTCTAATAGTTCATGCTTTGACCCTTTCATGGGACAGCTGTATTAGATTCCGGTGCACCATTGCAGGTTTACTGTATCCCTTGGACCTTCAAATCAACGATGAAACACAGAAATTGCATCCATATTAAATACAAAAGGCAAAATATCGCCTTATTTACAAGAGGAGTAACTCTTCTAATAGTTCGTACTTTTAGCCTTTCCTGGGACAGCAGTATTAGATTCCGATGCACATTGCAGGTTTACTGTATCCCTTGGACCTTCAAATCAACGATGAAACATAGATATTGCATCGATATTGAATACAAAAGGCAAAATGTCGACTTATTTACAAAAGGAGTAACTCTTCTAATAGTTCGTGCTTTGAGCCTTTCCTGGGACAGCAGTATTAGATTCCGATCCACCCTTGCAGGTTTACTGATTCCCTTGGACCTTCAAATCAACGATGAAACACAGAAATTGCATCGATATTGAATACAAAAAGCAAAATGTCGACTTATTTTCAAGAGGAGTAACTCTTCTAATAGTTCGTGCTTTTAGCCTTTCCTGGGACAGCAGTATTAGATTCCTATGCACCATTGCAGGTTTACTGTATCCCTTGGACCTTCAAATCAACGATGAAACACAGAAATTGCATCGATATTGAATACAAAAGGCAAAATGTCGACTTATTTATAAGAGGAGCAACTCTTCTAATAGTTCATGTTTGAGCCTTTCCTGGGACAGCAGTATTAGACTCCGATGCACCATTGCAGGTTTACTGTATCCCTTGGACCTTCAAATCAACGATGAAACACAGAAATTGCATCGATATTCAATACAAAAGGCTAAATGTCGACTTATTTACAAGAGGAGTAACTCTTCAAATAGTTCGTGCTTTTAGCCTTTCCTGGGACAGCAGTATTAGATTCCGATGCACCCTTGCAGGTTTATTGTATCCCTTGGACCTTCTAATCAACGATGAAACACAGAAATTGCATCGATATTGAATACAAAACGCAAAATATCGACTTATTTACAAGATGAGTAACTCTTCTAATAGTTCGTGCTTTTAGACATACCTGGGACAGCAGTATTAGATTCCGATGCACCATTGCAGGTTTACTGTATCCCTTGGACCTTCAAATCAACAATGAAACACAAAAATTGCATCGATATTGAGTACAAAAAAGCAAAATGTCGACTTATTTACAAGAGGAGTAACTCTTCTAATAGTTCTTGCTTTGAGCCTTTCCTGGGACAGCAGTATTAGATTCCGATGCACCATTGCAGGTTTACTGTATCCCTTGGACCTTCAAATCAACGTTGAAACGCAGAATTTGCATCGATGTTGAATACAAAAGTCAAAATGTCGACTTATTTACAAGAGGAGTAACTCTTCTAATAGTTCGTGCTTTGAGCCTTTCCTGGAACAGAAGTATTAATATCCGATGCACCATTGCAGGTTTACTGTATCCCTTGGAACTTCAAATCAACGATGAAACACTGAAATTGCATCGATATTGAATACAAAAGGCAAAATTTCGACTTATTTACAAGAGGAGTAACTCTTCTAATAGTTCGTGCTTTGAGCCTTTCCTGGGACAGCAGTATTAGACTCCGATGCACCATTGCAGGTTTACTGTATCCCTTGGACCTTCAAATCAACGATGAAACACAGATATTGCATCGATATTGAATACAAAAGGCAAAATGTCGAGTTATTTACAAGAGGAGAAACTCTTCTAATAGTTCGTGCTTTGAGCCTTTAATGGGACAGCAGTATTAGATTCCGATGCACCACTGCAGGTTCACTGTATCCCTTGGACCTTCAAATCAACAATGAAACACAGAAATTACATCGATATTGAATACAAAAGGCAAAATGTCGACTTATTTACAAGAGGAGTAACTCTTCTAATAGTTCGGGATTTGAGCCTTTCCTGGGACAGCAGTATTAGATTCCGATGCACCATTGCAGGTTTACTGTATCCCTTGGACCTTCAAATCAACGATGAAACACTGAAATTGCATCGATATTGAATACAACAGGCAAAATGTCGACTTATTTATAAGAGGAGTTACTCTTCTAATAGCTCGTGTATTGAGCCTTTCCTGGGACAGCAGTATTAGATTCCGATTCAACTTTGCAGGTTTACTGATTCCCTTGAACCTTAAAATCAACGATGAAACACAGAAATTGCATCGATATTGAATACAAAAAGCAAAATGTCGACTTATTTTCAAGAGGAGTAACTCTTCTAATAGTTCGTGCTTTTAGCCTTTCCTGGGACAGCAGTATTAGACTTCGATGCACCATTGCAGGTTTACTGTATCCCTTGGACCTTCAAATCAACGATGAAACACAGAAATTGTATGGATATTGAATAAAAAAGGCTAAATGTCGACTTATTTACAAGAGGAGTAACTCTTCTAATAGTTCGTGCTTTGAGCCTTTCCTAGGACATCAGTATTAGACTCCGATGCACCATTGCAGGTTTACTGTATCCCTTGGACCTTCAAATCAATGATGAAACACAGATATTGCATCGATATTGAATACAAAAGGCAAAATGTCGAGTTATTTACAAGAGGAGAAACTCTTGTAATAGTTCGTGCTTTGAGCCTTTAATGGGACAGCAGTATTATATTCCGATGCACCATTGCAGGTTTGCTGTATCCCTTGGACCTTCAAATCAACGATGAAACACAGAAATTGTATCGATATTGAATGCAAAAGGCAAAATGTCGACTTATTTACAAGAGGAGGAACTCTTCTAATAGTTCGTAATTTTAGCCTTTCCTGGGACAGCAGTATTAGATTCCGATGCACCATTGCAGGTTCACTGTATCCCTTGGACCTTCAAATCAACGATGAAACACCGAAATTACATCGATATTGAATCCAAAAGGCAAAATGTCGACTTATTTACAAGAGGAGTAACTCTTCTAATAGTTCGTGCTTTGAGCCTTTCCTGGGACAGCAGTATTAGATTCCGATGCAACATTGCAGGTTTACTGATTCCCTTGGACCTTCAAATCAACGATGAAACACAGAAATTGCATCGATATTGAATACAAAAAGCAAAATGTCGACTTATTTTCAAGAGGAGTAACTCTTCTAATAGTTCGTGATTTTAGCCTTTCCTGGGACAGCAGTATTAGATTCCGATGCACCATTGCAGGTTTACTGTATCCCTTGGACTTTCAAATCAGCGATGAAACACAGAAATTACATCGATATTGAATACAAAAGGCAAAATGTCGACTTATTTATAAGAGGAGCAACTCTTCTAATAGTTCATGCTTTGAGCCTTTCCTGGGACAGCAGTATTAGACTCCGATGCACCATTGCAGGTTTACTGTATCCCTTGGACCTTCAAATCAACGATGAAACACAGAAATTGCATCGATATTCAATACAAAAGGCAAAATGTCGACTTATTTACAAGAGGAGTAACTCTTCTAATAGTTCGTGCTTTTAGACATACCTGGGACAGCAGTATTAGATTCGGTACACCTTTGCAGGTTTACTGTATCCCTTGGACCTTCAAATCAACGATGAAACACAGAAATTGCATCGATATTGAATACAAAAAGCAAAATGTCGACTTATTTACAAAAGGAGTAACTCTTCTAATAGTTCGTGCTTTGAGCCTTTAATGGTACAGCAGTATAAACATCCGATGCACCATTGCAGGTTTACTGTATCCCTTGGACCTTCAAATCAACGATGAAACAAAGAAATTGCATCGACATTGAATACAAAAGGCAAAATTTCGACTTATTTACAAGAGGAGTAACTCTTCTAATAGTTCGTGCTTTGAGCCTTTCCTGGGACAGCAGTATTAGACTCCGATGCACCATTGCAGGTTTACTGTACCCTTGGACCTTCAAATCAACGATGAAACACAGAAATTGCATCGATATTGAATACAAAAGGCAAAATGTCGAGTTATTTACAAGAGGAGAAACTCTTATAATAGCTAGTGCTTTGTGCCTTTAATGGGACAGCAGTATTATATTCCGATGCACCATTGCAGGTTTGCTGTATCCCTTGGACCTTCAAATCAACGATGAAACACAGAAATTGTATCGATATTGAATACAAAAGGCAAAATGTCGACTTATTTACAAGAGGAGTAACTCTTCTAATAGTTCGTGCTTTGAGCCTTTCCTGGGACAGCAGTATTAGACTCCGATGCACCATTGCAGGTTTACTGTATCCCTTGAACCTTCAAATCAACGATGAAACACAGAAATTGCATCGATATTGAATACAAAAGGCAAAATGTCGACTTATTTACAAGAGGAGTAACTCTTCTAATAGTTCGTGCTTTGAACCTTTCCTGGGACAGCAGTATTAGATTCCGATGCACCATTGCAGGTTTACTGTATCCCTTGAACCTTCAAATCAACGATGAAACACAGAAATTGCATCGATATTGAATACAAAATGCAAAATGTCGACATATTTACAAGAGGAGAAACTCTTCTAATAGTTCGTGCTTTGAGCCTTTCCTGGGACAGCAGCATTAGATTCCGATGCACCATTGCAGGTTTACTGTATCCCTTGGACCTTCAAATCAACGATGAAACACAGAAATTGCATCGATATTGAATACAACAGGCAAAATGTCGACTTATTTATAAGAGGAGTAACTCTTCTAATAGCTCGTGTTTTGAGCCTCTCCTGGGACAGCAGTATTAGATTCCGATGCAACATTGCAGGTTTACTGATTCCCTTGGACCTTCAAATCAACGATGAAACACAGAAATTGCATCGATATTGAATACAAAAAGCAAAATGTCGACTTATTTTCAAGAGGAGTAACTCTTCCAATAGTTCGTGCTTTTAGCCATTTTTGGGACAGCAGTATTAGATTCCGATGCACCCTTGCAGGTTTACTGTATCCCTTGGACCTTCTAATCAACGATGAAACACAGAAATTGCATCGATACTGAATACAAAAGGCAAAATATCGACTTATTTACAAGATGAGTAACTCTTCTAATAGTTCTTGCTTTTAGACATTCCTGGGACAGCAGTATTAGATTCGGTACAGCAATTCAGGTTTACTGTATCCCTTGGACCTTCAAATCGACAATGAAACACAAAAATTGCATCGATATTGAGTACAAAGGTCAAAATGTCGACTTATTTACAAGAGGAGTAACTCTTCTAATAGTTCGTGCTTTGAGCCTTTCCTGGAACAGCAGTATTAATATCCGATGCACCATTGCAGGTTTACTGTAGCCCTTGGACCTTCAAATCAACGATGAAACACAGAAATTGCATCGATATTGAATACAAAAGGCAAAATGTCGACTTATTTACAAGAGGAGTAACTCTTCTAATAGTTCGTGCTTTGAGCCTTTCCTGGGACAGCAGTATTAGACTCCGATGCACCATTGCAGGTTTACTGTATCCCTTGGACCTTCAAATCAACGATGAAACACAGATATTGCATCGATATTGAATACAAAAGGCAAAATGTCGAGTTATTTACAAGAGGAGAAACTCTTCTAATAGTTCGTGCTTTGAGCCTTTAATGGGACAGCAGTATTATATTCCGATCCACCATTGCAGGTTTGCTGTATCCCTTGGACCTTCAAATCAGCGATGAAACACAGAAATTGTATCGATATTGAATACAAAAGGCAAAATGTCGACTTATTTACAAGAGAAGTAACTCTTCTAATAGTTCGTACTTTTAGCCTCTCCTGGGACAGCAGTATTAGCTTCCGATGCACCATTGCAGGTTCACTGTATCCCTTGGACCTTCAAATCAACGATGAAACACAGAAATTACATCGATATTGAATACAAAGGCAAAATGTCGACTTATTTACAAGAGGAGTAACTCTTCTAATAGTTCGTGCTTTGAGCCTTTCCTGCGACATCAGTATTAGATTCCGATGCACCATTGCAGGTATACTGTATCCCTTGGACCTTCAAATCAACGATGAAACACAGAAATTGCATCGATATTGAATACAAAAGGCTTAATGTCGACTTATTTACAAGAGGAGTAACTCTTCTAATAGCTCATGATTTGAGCCTTTCCTGGGACAGCAATATTAGATTCCGATGCACCATTGCAGGTTTACTGATTCCCTTGGACCATCAAATCAACGATGAAACACAGAAATTGCATCGATATTGAATACAAAAATCAAAATGTCGACTTATTTTCAAGAGGAGTAACTCTTCTAATAGTTCGTGCTTTGAGGCTTTCCTGGGACAGCAGTATTAGATTCCGATGCACCATTGCAGGTTTACTGATTCCCTTGGACCTTCAAATCAACGATGAAACACAGAAATTGCATCGATATTGAATACAAAAAGCAAAATGCCGTCTTATTTTCAAGAGGAGTAACTCTTCTAATTGTTCGTTCTTTTAGCCTTTTCTGGGATAGCAGTATTAGATTCCGATGCACCATTGCAGTTTTACTGTATCCCTTGGACGTTCAAAACAAAGATGAAACACAGAAATTGCATCGATATTGAATACAAAAGACAAAATGTCCACTTATTTACTAAAGGAGGTACTCTTCTAATAGTTCGTGCTTTGAGCCTTTCCTGGGACAGCAGTATTAGATTACGATGCACCATTGCAGGTTTACTGTATCCCTTGGACCTTCAAATCAACGATGAAACACAGAAATTGCATCGATATTGAATACAAAAGGCAAAATGTCGACTTATTTACAAGAGGAGTAACTCTTCTAATAGTTCGTGGTTTGAGCCTTTCCTGGGACAGCAGTATTAGATTCCGATGCACCATTGCAGGTTTACTCTATGCCTTGGACCTTCAAATCATCGTTGAATCACAGAAATAGCATCGATATTGAATACAAAAGGCAAAATGTCGACTTATTTACAAGAGGAGTAACTCTTCTAATTGTTCGTGCTTTTGGCTTTCCTGGGACAGCAGTATTAGATTCAGATGCACCCTTGCAGGTTTACTGTATCCCTTGGACCTTCAAATCAACGATGAAACACAGAAATTGCATCGATATTGAATACAAAATGCAAAATGTCGACATATTTACAAGCGGAGAAACTCTTCTAATAGTTCGTGTTTTGAGCCTTTCCTGGGACAGCAGCATTAGATTCCGATGCACCATTGCAGGTTTACTGTATCCCTTGGACGTTCAAATCAACGATGAAACACAGAAATTGCATCGATATTGAATACACCAGGCAAAATGTCGACTTATTTATAAGAGGAGTAACTCTTCTAATAGCTCGTGTTTTGAGCCTTTCCTGGGACAGCAGTATTAGATTGCGATGCAACATTGCAGGTTTACTGTATCCCTTGGACCTTCAAATCAACGATGAAACACAGAAATTACATCGATATTGAATACAAAAGGCAAAATGTCGACTTATTTATAAGAGGAGCAACTCTTCTAATAGTTCATGCTTTGAGCCATTCCTGGGACAGCAGTATTAGACTCCGATGCACCATTGCAGATTTACTGTATCCCTTGGACCTTCAAATCAACGATGAAACACAGAAATTGCATCGATATTGAATACAAAAGGCAAATTGTCGACTTATTTACAAGAGGAGTAACTCTTCTAATAGTTCGTGCTTTTAGCCTTTCCTGGGACAGCAGTATTAGATTCCAATGCACCCTAGCAGGTTTACTGTATCCCTTAGACCTTCTAATCAACGATGAAACACAGAAATTGCATCGATATTGAATACAAAAGCAAAATATCGACTTATTTACAAGATGAGTAACTCTTCTAATAGTTCGTGCTTTTAGACATTCCTGGGACAGCAGTATTAGATTCGGTACACCATTGCAAATTTACTGTGTCCCTTGGACCTTCAAATCAACAATGAAACACAAAAATTGCATCGATATTGAGTACAAAAGGCAAAATGTCGACTTATTTACAAGAGGAGTAATTCTTCTAATAGTTCTTGCTTTGAGCCTTTCCAGGGACAGCAGTATTACATTCCCATGCACCATTGCAGGTTTACTGTATCCCTTGGACCTTCAAATCAACGTTGAAACACAGAAATTGCATCGATATTGAATACAAAAGGCAAAATGTCTACATATTTACAAGAGGAGTAACTCTTCTAATGGTTCGTGCTTTGAGCATTTCCAGGAACAGCAGTATTAATATCCGATGCACAATTGCAGGTTTACTGTATCCCTTGGACCTTCACATCAACGATGAAACACAGAAATTGCATCGATATTGAATACAAAAGGCAAAATGTCGACTTATTTACAAGAGAAGTAACTCTTCTAATAGTTCGTGCTTTGCGCCTTTCCTGGGAGAGCAGTATTAGACTCCGATGCACCATTGCAGGTTTACTGTATCCCTTGGACCTTCAAATCAACGATGAGGCACAGATATTGCATCGATATTGAATACAAAAGGCAAAATGTCGAGTTATTTACAAGAGGAGAAACTCTTCTAATAGTTCGTGTTTTGAGCCTTTAATGGGACAGCAGTATTATATTCCGATGCACCATTGCAGGTTTGCTGTATCCCTTGGACGTTCAAAACAAAGATGAAACACAGAAATTGCATCGATATTGAATACAAAAGGCAAAATGTCAACTTAATTACAAAAGGAGGTACTCTTCTAATAGTTCGTGATTTGAGCCTCTCCTGGGACAGCAGTATTAAATTCCGATGCACCATTGCAGGTTTACTGTATCCCTTGGACCTTCAAATCAACGATGAAACACAGAAATTGCATCGATATTGAATACAAAAGGCAAAATGTCGACTTATTTACAAGATGAGTAACTCTTCTAATAGTTCGTGATTTTAGAAATTCCTGGGACAGCAGTATTAGATTCGGATGCACCATTGCAGGTTTACTGTATCCCTTTGACCTCCAAATCAACGATGATACACAGAAATTGCATCGATATTGAATACAAAAGGTAAAATGTCGACTTATTTACAAGATGAGTAACTCTTCTAATAGCTCATGCTTTTAGACATTCCTGGGACAGCAGTATTAATATCCGATGCACCATTGCAGGTTTACTGTATCCCTTGGACCTTCAAATCAACGATGAAACACAGAAATTACATCGATATTGAATACAAAAGGCAAAATGTCGACTTATTTACAAGAGGAGTAACTCTTCTAATAGTTCGTGCTTTGAGCCTTTCCTGGGACAGCAGTATTAGATTCCGATGCACCATTGCAGGTTTACTGTACCCCTTGGACCTTCAAATCAACGTTGAAACACAGAAATTGCATCGATATTGAATACAAAAGTCAAAATGTCGACTTATTTACAGGAGGAGTAACTCTTCTAATAGTTCGTGCTTTGAGCCTTTCCTGGAACAGCAGTATTAATATCCGATGCACCATTGCAGGTTTACTGTATCCCTTGGACCTTCAAATCAACGATGAAACACAGAAATTACATCGATATTGAATACAAAAGGCAAAATGTCGACTTATTTACAAGAGGAGTAACTCTTCTAATAGTTCGTGCTTTGAGCCTTTCCTGGGACATCAGTATTACATTCCGATGCACCATTGCAGGTTTACTGTATCCCTTGGACCTTCAAATCAACGATGAAACACAGAGATTGCATCGAAATTGAATACAAAAGGCAAAATGTCGACTTATTTACAAGAGGAGTAACTCTTCTAATAGTTCGTGTTTTGAGCCTTTCCTGGGACAGCAGTATTAGATTCCGATGCACCATTGCAGGTTTACTGATTCCCTTGGACCTTCAAATCAACGATGAAACACAGAAATTGCATCGATATTGAATACAAAAAGCAAAATGTCGACTTATTTTCAAGAGGAGTAACTCTTCTAATAGTTCGTGTTTGAGCCTTTCCTGGGACAGCAGTATTAGATTCCGATGCACCATTGCAAGTTTACTGATTCTTTTGGACCTTCAAATCAACGATGAAACACAGAAATTGCATCGATATTGAATACAAAAAGCAAAACGTCGACTTATTTTCAAGAGGAGTAACTCTTCTAATAGTTCGTTCTTTTAGCCTTTCCTGGGACAGCAGTATTAGATTCCGACGAACCATTGCAGGTTTACTGTATCCCTTGGACGTTCAAAACAAAGATGAAACACATAAATTGCATCGATATTGAATACAAAATGCAAAATGTCCACTTATTTACAAAAGTAGGTACTCTTCTAATAGTTCGTGCTTTAAGCCTTTCCTGGGACAGCAGTATTAGATTCCGATGCACCATTGCAGGTTTACTGTATCCCTTGGACCTTCAAATTAACGATGAAAGACAGAAATTGCATCGATATTGAATACAAAAGGCAAAATGTCGACTTATTTACAAGATGAGTAACTCTTCTAATAGTTCGTGATTTTAGACATTCCTGGGACAGCAGTATTAGATTCGGATGCACCATTGCAGGTTTACTGTATCCCTTGGACCTTCAAATCAACGATGAAACACAGAAATTGCATCGATATTGAATACAAAAGGTAAAATGTCGACTTATTTACAAGATGAGTAACTCTTCTAATAGCTCGTGCTTTTAGACATTCCTGGGACAGCAGTATTAGATTCGCATGCACCATTGCAGGTTTACTGTATCCCTTGGACCTTCAAATCAACAATGAAACACAAAAATTGCATCGATATTGAGTACAAAAAGCAAAATGTCGACTTATTTACAAGAGGAGTAACTCTTCTAATAGTTCGTGCTTTGAGCCTTTCCTGGGACAGAAGTATTAGATTCCGATGCACCATTGCAGGTTTACTGTACCCCTTGGACCTTCAAATCAACGTTGAAACACAGAAATTGCATCGATATTGAATACAAAAGTCAAAATGTCGACTTATTTACAAGAGGTGTAACTCATCTAATAGTTCGTGCTTTGAGCCTTTCCTGGAATAGCAGTATTAGTATCCGATGCACCATTGCAGGTTTACTGTATCCCTTGGACCTTCAAATCAACGATGAAACACAGAAATAGCATCGATATTGAATACAAAAGGCAAAATGTCGACTTATTTACAAGAGGAGTAACTCTTCTAATAGTTCGTGCTTTGAGCCATTCCTGGGACAGCAATATTAGATTCCGATGTACCATTGCAGGTTTACTGTATCCCTTGGACCTTCAAATCAATGATGAAACACAGATATTGCATCGATATTGAATACAAAAGGCAAAATGTCGACTCATTTACAAGAGGAGTAACTCTTCTAATAGTTCGTGCTTTTAGCCTTTCCTGGGACAGCAGTATTAGATTCCGATGCACCATTGCAGGTTTACTGTATCCCTTGGACCTTCAAATCAACGATGAAACACAGAAATTGCATCGATATTGAATACAAAATGCAAAATGTCGACATATTTACAAGAGGAGAAACTCTTCTAATACTTCGTGCTTTGAGCCTTTCCTGGGACAGCAGCATTAGATTCCGATGCAACATTGCAGGTTTACTTATTCCCTTGGACCTTCAAATCAACGATGAAACACAGAAATTGCATCGATATTGAATACAAAAAGCAGAATGTCGACTTATTTTCAAGAGGAGTAACTCCTCTAATAGTTCGTGCTTTTAGCCTTTCCTGGGACAGCAGTATTAGATTCCGATGCACCATTGCAGGTTCACTGTATCCCTAGGACCTTCAAATCAACGATGAAACACAGAAATTGCATCGATATTGAATACAAAAAGCAAAATGTCGAATTATTTATAAGAGGAGCAACTCCTCTAATAGTTCGTGCTTTGAGCCTTTCCTGGGACAGCAGTATTAGACTCCGATGCACCATTGCAGGTTTACTGTAACCCTTTGACCTTCAAATCAACGATGAAACACAGAAATTGCATCGATATTGAATACTAAAGGCAAAATGTCGACTTATTTACAAGAGGAGTAACTCTTCTAATAGTTCGTGCTTTTAGCCTTTCCTGGGACAGCAGAATTAGATTCCGATGCACCCTTGCAGGTTTACTGTATCCCTTGGACCTTCTAATCAACGATGAAACACAGAAATTGCATCGATATTGAATACAAAAGGCAGAATATCGACTTATTTACAAGAAGAGTAACTCTTCTAATAGTTCGTGCTTTTAGACATTCCTGGGACAGCAGTATTAGATTCGGATGCACCATTGCAGGTTTACTGTATCCCTTGGACCTTCAAATCAACAATGAAACACAGAAATTGCATCGATATTGAATACAAAAAGCAAAATGTCGACTTATTTTCAAGAGGAGTAACTCTTCTAATAGTTCGTGCTTTTAGCCTTTCCTGGGACAGCAGTATTAGATTCCGACGAACCATTGCAGGTTTACTGTATCCTTTGGACGTTCAAAACAAAGATGAAACACAGAAAATGCATCGATATTGAATACAAAAGGCAAAATATCCACTTATTTACAAAAGGAGGTACTCTTCTAATAGTTCGTGTTTTGAGCCTTTCCTGGGACAGCAATATTAGATTCTGATGCGCATTGCAGGTTTACTGATTCCCTTGGACCTTCAAATCAACGATGAAACACAGAAATTGCATCGATATTGAATACAAAAAGCAAAATGTCGACTTATTTTCAAGAGGAGTAACTCTTCTAATAGTTCGTGTTTGAGCCTTTCCTGGGACAGCAGTATTAGATTCCGATGCACCATTGCAGGTTTACTGATTCCCTTGGACCTTCAAATCAACGATGAAACACAGAAAATGCATCGATATTGAATACAAAAAGCAAAATGTCGACTTATTTTCAAGAGGAGTAGCTCTTCTAATAGTTCGTGCTTTTAGCCTTTCCTGTCACAGCAGTATTAGATTCCAACGAACCATTGCAGGCTTACTGTATCCCTTGGACGTTCAAAACAAAGATGAAACACAGAAATTGCATCGATATTGAATACAAAAGGCAAAATGTCCACTTATTTACAAAAGGAGGTACTCTTCTAATAGTTCGTGCTTTGAGCCTTTCCTGGGACAGCAGTATTCGATTCCGATGCACCACTGCAGGTTTACTGTATCCCTTGGACCTTCAAATCAACGATGAAACACAGAAATCTCATCGATATTGAATACAAAAGGCAAAATGTCGACTTATTTACAAGATGAGTAACTCTTCTAATAGTTCGTGATTTTAGACATTCCTGGGACAGCAGTATTAGATTCGGATGCACCATTGCAGGTTTACTGTAACCCTTGGACCTTCAAATCCACAATGAAACACAAAAATTGCATCGATATTTAGTACAAAAAGCAAAATGTCGACTTATTTACAAGAGCTGTAACTCTTCTAATAGTTCGTGCTTTGAGCCTTTCCTGGGACAGCAGTATTAGATTCCGATGCACCATTGCAGGTTTACTGTACCCCTTGGACCTTCAAATCAACGTTGAAACACAGAAATTGCATCGATATTGAATACAAAAGTCAAAATGTCGACTTATTTACAAGAGGTGTAACTCATCTAATAGTTCGTGCTTTGAGCCTTTTCTGGAATAGCAGTATTAGTATCCGATGCACCATTGCAGGTTTACTGTATCCCTTGGACCTTCAAATCAACGATGAAACACAGAAATTGCATCGATATTGAATACAAAGGCAAAATGTCGACTTATTTAGAAGAGGAGTAACTCTTCTAATAGTTCGTGTTTTGAGCCTTTCCTGGGACAGCAATATTGGATTCCGATGTACCATTGCAGGTTTACTGTATCCCTTGGACCTTCAAATCAACGATGAAACACAGATATTGCATCGATATTGAATACAAAAGGCAAAATGTCGACTCATTTACAAGAGGAGTAACTCTTCTAATAGTTCGTGCTTTTAGCCTTTCCTGGGACAGCAGTATTAGATTCCGATGCACCATTGCAGGTTTACTGTATCCCTTGGACCTTCAAATCAACGATGAAACACAGAAATTGCATCGATTTTGAATACAAAATGCAAAATGTCGACATATTTACAAGAGGAGAAACTCTTCTAATAGTTCGTGTTTTGAGCCTTTCCTGGGACAGCAGAATTAGATTCCGATGCACCATTGCAGGTTTACTGATTCCCTTGGACCTTCAAATCAACGATGAAACTCAGAAATTGCATCGATATTGAATACAAAAAGCAAAATGTCGACTTATTTTCAAGAGGAGTAACTCTTCTAATAGTTCGTGTTTTGAGCCTTTCCTGGGACAGCAGTATTAGATTCCGATGCAACATTGCAGGTTTAGTGATTCCCTTGGACCTTCAAATCAACGATGAAACTCAGATATTGCATCGATATTGAATACAAAAAGCAAAATGTCGACTTATTTTCAAGAGGAGTAACTCTTCTAATAGTTCGTGCTTTTAGCCTTTCCTGGGACAGCAGTATTAGATTCCGATGCACCATTGCAGGTTTACTGTATCCCTTGGACCTTCAAATCAACGATGGAACACAGAAATTGCATCGATATTGAATACAAAAAGCAAAATGTCGAATTATTTATAAGAGGAGCAACTCTTCTAATAGTTCGTGTTTTGAGCCTTTCCTGGGACAGCAGTATTAGACTCCGATGCACCATTGATGGTTTACTGTAACCCTTGGACCTTCAAATCAACGATGAAACACAGAAATTGCATCGATGTTGAATACTAAAGGCAAAATGTCGACTTATTTACAAGAGGAGTAACTCTTCTAATAGTTCTTGCTTTGAGCCTTTCCTGGGACAGCAGTATTAGATTCCGATGCACCACTGCAGGTATACTGTATCCCTTGGACCTTCAAATCAACGTTGAAACACAGAAATTGCATCGATATTGAATACAAAAGTCAAAATGACGACTTATTTACAAGAGGAGTAACTCTTCTAATAGTTCGTGCTTTGAGCCTTTCCTGGAACAGCAGTATTAATATCCGATGCACCATTGCAGGTTTACTGTATCCCTTGGACCTTCAAATCAACGATGAAACACAGAAATTGCATCGATATTGAATACAAAAGGCAAAATGTCGACTTATTTACAAGAGGAGTAACTCTTCTAATAGTTCGTGGTTTGAGCCTTTCCTGGGACAGCAGTATTAGACTCCGATGCACCATTGCAGGTTTACTGTATCCCTTGGACCTTCAAATCAACGATGAAACACAGATATTGCATCGATATTGAATACAAAAGGCAAAATGTCGAGTTATTTACAAGAGGAGAAACTCTTCTAATAGTTCGTGCTTAGAGCCTTTAATGGGACAGCAGTATTATATTCCGATGCACCATTGCTGGTTTGCTGTATCCCTTGGACCTTCAAACCAACGATGAAACACAGAAATTGTATCGATATTGAATACAAAAGGCAAAATGTCGATTTATTTACAAGAGGAGTAACTCTTCTAATAGTTCGTACTTTTAGCCTTTCCTGGGACAGTAGTATTAGATTCCGATGCACCATTGCAGGTTCACTGTATCCCTTGGACCTTCAAATCAACGATGAAACACAGAAATTACATCGATATTGAATACAAAAGGCAAAATGTCGACTTATTTACAAGAGGAGTAACTCTTCTAATAGTTCGTGTTTTGAGCCTTTCCTGGGACATCAGTATTAGATTCCGATGCACCATTGCAGGTTTACTGTATCCCTTGGACCTTCAAATCAACGATGATATACAGAAATTGCATCGATATTGAATACAAAAGGCAAAATGTCGACTTATTTACAAGAGGAGTAATTCTTCTAATAGTTCGTGTTTTGAGCCTTTCCTGGGACAGCAATATTAGATTCCGATGCACCATTGCAGGTTTGCTGATTCCCCTGGACCTTCAAATCAACGATGAAACACAGACATTGCATCGATATTGAATACAAAAAGCAAAATGTTGACTTATTTTCAAGAGGAGTAACTCTTCTAATAGTTTGTGTTTTGAGCCTTTCCTGGGACAGCAGTATTAGATTCCGATGCACCATTGCAGGTTTACTGATTCCCTTGGACCTTCAAATCAACGATGAAACACAGAAATTGCATCGATATTGAATACAAAAAGCAAAATGTCAACTTATTTTCAAGAGGAGTAACTCTTCTAATAGTTCGTGCTTTTAGCCTTTCCTGGGACAGCGGTATTAGATTCCGATGCACCATTGCAGGTTTACTGTGTCCCTTGGACGTTCAAAACAAAGATGAAGCACAGAAATTGAATCGATATTGAATACAAAAGGCAAAATGTCCACTTATTTACAAAAGGAGGTACTCTTCTAATAGTCCGTGTTTTGAGCCTTTCCTGGGACAGCAGTATTAGATTCCGAGGCACCATTGCAGGTTTACTGTATCCCTTGGACCTTCAAATTAACGATGAAACACAGAAATTGCATCGATATTGAATACAAAAGGCAAAATGTCGACTTATTTACAAGAGGAGTAACTCTTCTAATAGTTCGTGCTTTGAGCCTTTCCTGGGACAGCAGTATTAGATTCCGATGCACCATTGCAGGTTTACTGTATGCCTTGGACCTTCAAATCTTTGATGAAACACAGAAATTGCATCGATATTGCATACAAAAGGCAAAGTGTCGACTTATTTATAAGAGGAGTAACTCTTCTAATAGTTCGTGCTTTGAGCCTTTCTTGGGACAGCAGTATTAGACTCCGATGCACCATTATCAGGTTTACTGTATCCCTTGGACCTTCAAATCAACGATGAAACACAGATATTGCATCGATATTGAATACAAAAGGCAAAGTGTCAACTTATTTACAAGAGGAATAACTCTTCTAATAGTTCGTGTTTTGAGCCTTTCCTGGGACAGCAGTATTAGATTCCGATGCACCATTGCAGGTTTACTGATTCCCTTGGACCTTCAAATCAACGATGAAACACAGAAATTGCATCGATATTGAATACAAAAAGCAAAATGTCGACTTATTTTCAAGAGGAGTAACTCTTCTAATAGTTCGTGTTTGAGCCTTTCCTGGGACAGCAGTATTAGATTCCGATGCACCATTACAAGTTTACTGATTCTTTTGGACCTTCAAATCAACGATGAAACACAGAAATTGCATCGATATTGAATACAAAAAGCAAAACGTCGACTTATTTTCAAGAGGAGTAACTCTTCTAATAGTTCGTGCTTTTAGCCTTTCCTGGGACAGCAGTATGAGATTCCGACGAACCATTGCAGGTTTACTGTATCCCTTGGACGTTCAAAACAAAGATGAAACACATAAATTGCATCGATATTGAATACAAAATGCAAAATGTCCACTTATTTACAAAAGTAGGTACTCTTCTAATAGGTCGTGTTTAAGCCTTTCCTGGGACAGCAGTATTAGATTCCGATGCACCATTGAAGGTTTACTGTAACCCTTGGACCTTCAAATTAACGATGAAAGACAGAAATAGCATCGATATTGAATACAAATGGCAAAATGTCGACTTATTTACAAGATGAGTAACTCTTCTAATAGTTCGTGATTTTAGACATTCCTGGGACAGCAGTATTAGATTCGGATGCACCATTGCAGATTTACTGTATCCCTTGGACCTTCAATTCAACAATGAAACACAAAGATTGCATCAATATTGAATACAAAAGGCAAAATGTCGTCTTATTTACAAGAGGAGTAACTCTTCTAATAGTTCTTGCTTTGAGCCTTTCCTGGGACAGCAGTATTAGATTCCGATGCACCACTGCAAGTTTACTGTATCCCTTGGACCTTCAAATCAACGTTCAAACACAGAAATTGCATCGATATTGAATGCAAAAGTCAAAATGACGACTTATTTACAAGAGGAGTAACTCTTCTAATAGTTCGTGCTTTGAGCCTTTCCTGGAACAGCAGTATTAATATCCGATGCACCATTGCAGGTTTACTGTATCCCTTGGACCTTCAAATCAACGATGAAACACAGAAATTGCATCGATATTGAATACAAAAGGCAAAATGTCGACTTATTTACAAGAGGAGTAACTCTTCTAATAGTTCGTGCTTTGAGCCTTTCCTGGGACAGCAGTATTAGACTCCGATGCACCATTGCAGGTTTACTGTATCCCTTGGACCTTCAAATCAACGATGAAACACAGTTATTGCATCGATATTGAATACAAAAGGCAAAATGTCGAGTTATTTACAAGAGGAGAAACTCTTCTAATAGTTCGTGCTTAGAGCCTTTAATGGGACAGCAGTATTATATTCCGATGCACCATTGCAGGTTTGCTGTATCCCTTGGACCTTCAAATCAACGATGAAACACAGAAATTGTATCGATATTGAATACAAAAGGCAAAATGTCGATTTATTTACAAGAGGAGTAACTCTTCTAATAGTTCGTAATTTTAGCCTTTCCTGGGACAGCACTAATAGATTCCGATGCACCATTGCAGGTTCACTGTATCCCTTGGACCTTCAAATCAACGATGAAACACAGAAATTACATCGATATTGAATACAAAAGGCAAAATGTCGACTTATTTACAAGAGGAGTAACTCTTCTAATAGTTCGTGCTTTGAGCCTTTCCTGGGACATCAGTATTAGATTCCGATGCACCATTGCAGGTTTACTGTATCCCTTGGACCTTCAAATCAACGATGAAACACAGAAATTGCATCGATATTGAATACAAAAGGCAAAATGTCGACTTATTTACAAGAGGAGTAACTCTTCTAATAGTTCGTGTTTTGAGCCTTTCCTGGGACAGCAATATTAGATTCCGATGCACCATTGCAGATTTACTGATTCCCTTGGACCTTCAAATCAACGATGAAACACAGACATTGCATCGATATTGAATACAAAAAGCAAATTGTCGACTTATTTTCAAGAGGAGTAACTCTTCTAATAGTTCGTGTTTTGAGCCTTTCCTGGGACAGCAGTATTAGATTCCGATGCACCATTGCAGGTTTACTGATTCCCTTGGACCTTCAAATCAACCATGAAACACAGAAATTGCATCGATATTGAATACAAAAAGCAAAATGTCAACTTATTTTCAAGAGGAGTAACTCTTCTAATAGTTCGTGCTTTTAGCCTTTCCTGGGACAGCAGTATTAGATTCCGATGCACCATTGCAGGTTTACTGTATCCCTTGGACGTTCAAAACAAAGATGAAGCACAGAAATTGAATCGATATTGAATACAAAAGGCAAAATGTCGACTTATTTACAAGAATAGTAACTCTTCTAATAGTTCGTGCTTTGAGCCTTTCCTGGGACAGCAGTATTAGATTCCGATGCACCATTGCAGGTTTACTGTATGCCTTGGACCTTCAAATCTACGATGAAACACAGAAATTGCATCGATATTGAATACAAAAGGCAAAGTGTCGACTTATTTATAAGAGGAGTTACTCTTCTAATAGTTCGTGCTTTGAGCCTTTCTTGGGACAGCAGTATTAGACTCCGATGCACCATTATCAGGTTTACTGTATCCCTTGGACCTTCAAATCAACGATGAAACACAGAAATTGAATCGATATTGAATACAAAAGGCAAAATGTCCACTTATTTACAAAAGGAGGTACTCTTCTAATAGTTCGTGCTTTGAGCCTTTCCTGGGACAGCAGTATTATATTCCGATGCACCATGCAGGTTTGCTGTATCCCTTGGACCTTCAAATCAACGATGAAACACAGAAATTGTATCGATATTGAATACAAAAGGCAAAATGTCGACTTATTTACAAGAGGAGTAACTCTTCTAATAGTTCGTACTTTTAGCCTTTCCTGGGACAGCAGTATTAGGTTCCGATGCACCATTGCAGGTTTACTGTATCCCTTGGACCTTCAAATCAACGATGAAACACAGAAATTGCATCGATATTGAATACAAAAGGCAAAATGTCGACTTATTTACAAGAGGAGTAACTCTTCTAATAGTTCGTGTTTTGAGCCTTTCCTGGGACAGCAATATTAGATTCCGATGCACCATTGCAGATTTACTGATTCCCTTGGACCTTCAAATCAACGATGAAACACAGACATTGCATCGATATTGAATACAAAAAGCAAATTGTCGACTTATTTTCAAGAGGAGTAACTCTTCTAATAGTTCGTGTTTTGAGCCTTTCCTGGGACAGCAGTATTAGATTCCGATGCACCATTGCAGGTTTACTGATTCCCTTGGACTTTCAAATCAACCATGAAACACAGAAATTGCATCGATATTGAATACAAAAAGCAAAATGTCAACTTATTTTCAAGAGGAGTAACTCTTCTAATAGTTCGTGCTTTTAGCCTTTCCTGGGACAGCAGTATTAGATTCCGATGCACCATTGCAGGTTTACTGTATCCCTTGGACGTTCAAAACAAAGATGAAGCACAGAAATTGAATCGATATTGAATACAAAAGGCAAAATGTCGACTTATTTACAAGAATAGTAACTCTTCTAATAGTTCGTGCTTTGAGCCTTTCCTGGGACAGCAGTATTAGATTCCGATGCACCATTGCAGGTTTACTGTATGCCTTGGACCTTCAAATCTACGATGAAACACAGAAATTGCATCGATATTGAATACAAAAGGCAAAGTGTCGACTTATTTATAAGAGGAGTTACTCTTCTAATAGTTCGTGCTTTGAGCCTTTCTTGGGACAGCAGTATTAGACTCCGATGCACCATTATCAGGTTTACTGTATCCCTTGGACCTTCAAATCAACGATGAAACACAGAAATTGAATCGATATTGAATACAAAAGGCAAAATGTCCACTTATTTACAAAAGGAGGTACTCTTCTAATAGTTCGTGCTTTGAGCCTTTCCTGGGACAGCAGTATTATATTCCGATGCACCATGCAGGTTTGCTGTATCCCTTGGACCTTCAAATCAACGATGAAACACAGAAATTGTATCGAAATTGAATACAAAAGGCAAAATGTCGACTTATTTACAAGAGGAGTAACTCTTCTAATAGTTCGTACTTTTAGCCTTTCCTGGGACAGCAGTATTAGGTTCCGATGCACCATTGCAGGTTCACTGTATCCCTTGGACCTTCAAATCAACGATGAAACACAGAAATTACATCGATATTGGATACAAAAGGCAAAATGTCGACTTATTTACAAGAGGAGTAACTCTTCTAATAGTTCGTGCTTTGAGCCTTTAATGGGACATCAGTATTAGATTCCGATGCACCATTGCAGGTTTACTGTATCCCTTGGACCTTCAAATCAACGATGAAACACAGAAATTGCATCGATATTGAATACAAAAGGCAAAATGTCGACTTATTTACAAGAGGAGTAACTCTTCTAATAGTTCGTGTTTTGAGCCTTTCCTGGGACAGCAATATTAGATTCCGATGCACCATTGCAGGTTTACTGATTCCCTTGGACCTTCAAATCAACGATGAAGAACAGAAATTGCATCGATATTGAATACAAAAAGCAAAATGTCGACATATTTTCAAGAGGAGTAACTCTTCTAATAGTTCGTGCTTTCAGCCTTTCCTGGGACAGCAGTATTAGATTCCGATGCACCATTGCAGGTTTACTGTATCCCTTGGACGTTCAAAACAAAGATGAAACACAGAAATTGCATCGATATTGAATACAAAAGGCAAAATGTCAACTTACTTACAAAAGGAGGTACCCTTCTAATAGTTCGTGCTTTGAGCCTTTCCTGGGACAGCAGTATTAGATTCCGATGCACCATTGCAGGTTTACTGTATCCCTTGGACCTTCAAATCAACGATGAAACACAGAAATTGCATCCATATTGAATACAATAGGCAAATTGTCGACTTATTTACAAGAGGAGTAACTCTTCTAATAGTTCGTGCTTTGAGCCTTTCCTGGGACAGCAGTATTAAATTCCAATGCACCATTGCAGGTTTACTGTATGCCTTCGACCTTCAAATCGTCGTTGAATCACAGAAATTGAATCGATATTTAATACAAAAGGCAAAATGTCGACTCATTTACAAGAGGAGTAACTCTTCTAATAGTTCATGCTTTTAGCCTTTCCTGGGACAGCAGTATTAGATTCCGATGCACCATTGCAGGTTTACTGATTACCTTGGACCTTCTAATCAACGATGAAACACAGAAATTGCATCGATATTCAATACAAAAAGCAAAATGTCGACTTATTCTCAAGAGGAGTAACACTTCTAATAGTTCGTGCTTTTAGCCTTTCCTGGGGCAGCAGTATTAGATTCCGATGCACCATTGCAGATTTACTGTATCCCGTGGACCTTCAAATCAAAGATGAAACACAGAAATTGCATCGATATTGAATACAAAAGGCAAAATGTCGACTTATTTACAAAAGGAGTAACTCTTCTAATAGTTCGTGCTTTGAGCCTTTCCTGGGACAGCAGTATTAGAATCCGATGCACCATTGCAGGTTTACTGTATGCCTTGAACCTTCAAATCTACGATGAAACACAGAAATTGCATCGATATTGAATACAAAATGCAAAGTGTCGACTTATTTATAAGAGGAGTAACTCTTCTAATAGTTCGTGCTTTGAGCCTTTCCTGGGACAGCAGTATGAGATTCCGATGCACCATTGCAGGATTACTGTATCCCTTGGACCTTCAAATCAACGATGCACCCAGAAATTGCATCGAAATTGAATACAAAAGGCAAAATGTCGACTTATTTACAAGAGGAGTTACTCTTCAAATAGTTCGTGCTTTGAGCCTTTCCTGGGACAGCAGTATTAGATTCCGATGCACCATTGCACGTTTACTGTATGCCTTGGACCTTCAGCTCAACGCTGAAACACAGAAATTGCATCGATATTGAATACAAAAGGCAAAATGTCGATTCATTTACAAAAGGAGTAACTCTTGTAATAGTTCGTGCTATGAGCCTTTCCTGGGACAGCAGTATTAGATTCCGATGCACCATTGCAGGTTTACTGTATCCCTTGGACCTTCAAATCAACGATGAAACACAGAAATTGCATCGATATTGAATACAACTGGCAAAATGTCGACATATTTTTAAGAGGAGTAACTCTTCTAATAGTTCGTGTTTTGAGCCTTTCCTGGGACAGCAGTATTAGATTCCGATGCACCATTGCAGGTTTACTGTATCCCTTGTACCTTCAAATCAAAGATGAAACACAGAAATTGCATCGATATTGAATACAAAAAGCAAAATGTCGACTTAATTGCAAGAGGAGTAACTCTTCTAATAGTTCGGGCTTTGAGTCTTTCCTGGGACAGCAGTATTAGATTCCGATGCACCATTGCAGGTTTACTGTATGCCTTGGACCTTCAAATCTACGATGAAACACAGATATTGCATCGATATTGAATACAAAAGGCAAAGTGTCGACTTATTTACAAGAGGAGTAACTCTTCTAATAGTTCGTGGTTTGAGCCTTTCCTGGGACAGCAGTATTAGATTCCGATGCACCATTGCAGGTTTACTGTATCCCTTGGACGTTCAAAAGAAAGATGAAACACAGAAATTGCATCGATATTGAATACAAAAGGCAAAATGTCAACTTACTTACAAAAGGAGGTACCCTTCTAATAGTTCGTGCTTTGAGCGTTTCCTGGGACAGCAGTATTAGATTCCGATGCACCATTGCAGGTTTACTGTATCCCTTGGACCTTCAAATCAACGATGAAACACAGAAATTGCATCCATATTGAATACAATAGGCAAAATGTCGACTTATTTACAAGAGGAGTAACTCTTCTAATAGTTCGTGCTTTGAGCCTTTCCTGGGACAGCAGTATTAGATTCCGATGCACCATTGCAGGTTTACTGTATGCCTTGGACCTTCAAATCATCGTTGAATCACAGAAATTGCATCGATATTTAATACAAAAGGCAAAATGTCGACTTATTTACAAGAGGAGTAACTCTTCTAATAGTTCATACTTTTAGCCTTTCCTGGGACAGCAGTATTAGATTCCCATGCACCATTGCAGGTTTACTGATTCCCTTGGACCTTCTAATCAACGATGAAACACAGAAATTGCATCGATATTCAATACAAAAAGCAAAATGTCGACTTATTCTCAAGAGGAGTAACACTTCTAATAGTTCGTGCTTTTAGCCTTTCCTGGGGCAGCAGTATTAGATTCCGATGCACCATTGCAGATTTACTGTATCCCGTGGACCTTCAAATCAAAGATGAAACACAGAAATTTCATCGATATTGAATACAAAAGGCAAAATGTCGACTTATTTACAAAAGGAGTAACTCTTCTAATAGTTCGTGCTTTGAGCCTTTCCTGGGACAGCAGTATTAGAATCCGATGCACCATTGAAGGTTTACTGTATGCCTTGGACCTTCAAATCTACGATGAAACACAGAAATTGCATCGATATTGAATACAAAATGCAAAGTGTCGACTTATTTATAAGAGGAGTAACTCTTCCAATAGTTCGTGCTTTGAGCCTTTCCTGGGACAGCAGTATTAGATTCCGATGCACCATTGCAGGATTACTGTATCCCTTGGACCTTCAAATCAACGATGAAACACAGAAATTGCATCGAAATTGAATACAAAAGGCAAAATGTCGACTTATTTACAAGAGGAGTATCTCTTCTAATAGTTCGTGCTTTGAGCCTTTCCTGGGACAGCAGTATTAGATTCCGATGCACCATTGCACGTTTACTGTATCCCTTGGACCTTCAACTCAACGCTGAAACACAGAAATTGCATCGATATTGAATACAAAAGGCAAAATATCGATTCATTTACAAAAGGAGTAACTCTTGTAATAGTTCGTGCTTTGAGCCTTTCCTGGGACAGCAGTATTAGATTCCGATGCACCATTGCAGGTTTACTGTATCCCTTGGACCTTCAAATCAACGATGAAACACAGAAATTGCATCGATATTGAATACAACAGGCAAAATGTCGACTTATTTTTAAGAGGAGTAACTCTTCTAATAGTTCGTGTTTTGAGCCTTTCCTGGGACAGCAGTATTAGATTCCGATGCACCATTGCAGGTTTACTGATTCCCTTGGACCTTCAAATCAACGATGAAACACAGAAATTGCATCGATATTGAATGCAAAAAGCAAATTGTCGACTTATTTTCAAGAGGAGTAACTCTTCTAATAGTTCGTGATTTTAGCCTTTCCTGGGACAGCAGTATTAGATTCCGATGCACCATTGCAGGTTTACTGTATCCCTTGTACCTTCAAATCAAAGATGAAACACAGAAATTGCATCGATATTGAATACAAAAAGCAAAATGTCGACTTATTTACAAGAGGAGTAACTCTTCTAATAGTTCGGGCTTTGAGTCTTTCCTGGGACAGCAGTATTAGATTCCGATGCACCATTGCAGGTTTACTGTATGCCTTGGACCTTCAAATCTACGATGAAACACAGATATTGCATCGATATTGAATACAAAAGGCAAAGTGTCGACCTATTTATAAGCGGAGTAACTCTTCTAATGGTTCGTGCTTTGAGCCTTTCCTGGGACAGCAGTATTAGATTCCGATGCACCATTGCAGGTTTACTGATTCCCTTGGACCTTCAAATCAACGAAGAAACACAGAAATTGCATCGATATTGAATACAAAAAGCAAAATGTCAACTTATTTTCAAGAGGAGTAACTCTTCTAATAGTTCGTGCTTTTAGCCTTTCCTGGGACAGCAGTATTAGATTCCGATGCACCATTGCAGGTTTACTGTATCCCTTGGACCTTCAAATCAACAACGAAACACAGAAATTGCATCGATATTGAATACAAAAGTCAAAATGTCGACTTATTTACAAGAGGAGTAACTCTTCTAATAGTTCGTGGTTTGAGCCTTTCCTGAGACAGCAGGAATTAGATTCCGATGCACCATTGCAGGTTTACTGTATCCCTTGGACCTTCAAATCAACGATGAAACACAGAAATTGTATCGATATTAAATACAAAAGGCAAAATGTCGATTTATTTACAAGAGGAGTAACTCTTCTAATAGTTCGTAATTTTAGCCTTTCCTGGGACAGCAGTATTAGATTCCGATGCACCATTGCAGGTTCACTGTATCCCTTGGACCTTCAAATCAACGATGAAACACAGAAATTACATCGATATTGAATACAAAAGGCAAAATGTCGACTTATTTACAAGAGGAGTAACTCTTCTAATAGTTCGTGCTTTGAGCCTTTCCTGGGACATCAGTATTAGATTCCGATGCACCATTGCAGGTTTACTGTATCCCTTGGACCTTCAAATCAACGATGAAAGACAGAAATTGCATCGATATTGAATACAAAAGGCAAAATGTCGACTTATTTACAAGAAGAGTAACTCTTCTAATAGTTCGTGTTTTGAGCCTTTCCTGGGACAGCAGTATTAGATTCCGATGCACCATTGCAGATTTACTGATTCCCTTGGACCTTCAAATCAACGATGAAACACAGACATTGCATCGATATTGAATACAAAAAGCAAAATGTCGACTTATTTTCAAGAGGAGTAACTCTTCTAATAGTTCGTGTTTTGAGCCTTTCCTGGGACAGCAGTATTAGATTCCGATGCACCATTGCAGGTTTACTGATTCCCTTGGACCTTCAAATCAACGAAGAAACACAGAAATTGCATCTATATTGAATACAAAAAGCAAAATGTCAACTTATTTTCAAGAGGAGTAACTCTTCTAATAGTTCGTGCTTTTAGCCTTTCCTGGGACAGCAGTATTAGATTCCGATGCACCATTGCAGGTTTACTGTTTCCCTTGGACGTTCAAAACAAAGATGAAGCACAGAAATTGAATCGATATTGAATACAAAAGGCAAAATGTCGACTTATTTACAAGTGGAGTAACTCTTCTAATAGTTCGTGCTTTGAGCCTTTCCTGGGACAGCAGTATTAGATTCCGATGCACCATTGCAGGTTTACTGTATGCCTTGGACCTTCAAATCTACGATGAAACACAGAAATTGCGTCGATATTGAATACAAAAGGCAAAGTGTCGACTTATTTATAAGAGGAGTTACTCTTCTAATAGTTCGTGCTTTGAGCCCTTCCTGGGACAGCAGTATTAGATTCCGATGAACCATTGCAGGTTTACTGATTCCCTTGGACCTTCAAATCAACGATGAAACACAGAAATTGCATCGATATTGAATACAAAAAGCAAAATGTCGACTTATTTTCAAGAGGAATAACTCTTCTAATAGTTCGTGCTTTCAGCCTTTCCTGGGACAGCAGTATTAGATTCCGATGCACCATTGCAGGTTTACTGTATCCCTTGGACGTTCAAAACAAAGATGAAACACAGAAATTGCATCGATATTGAATACAAAAGGCAAATTGTCCACTTACTTACAAAAGGAGGTACCCTTCTAATAGTTCGTGCTTTGAGCCTTTCCTGGGACAGCAGTATTAGATTCCGATGCACCATTGCAGGTTTACTGTATCCCTTGGACCTTCAAATAAACGATGAAACACAGAAATTGCATCGATATTGAATACAATAGGCAAAATGTCGACTTATTTACATGAGGAGTAACACTTCTAATAGTTCGTGCTTTGAGCCTTTCCTGGGACAGCAGTATTAAATTCCGATGCACCATTGCAGGTTTACTGTATGCCTTGGACCTTCAAATCATCGTTGAATCACAGAAATTGCATCGATATTTAATACAAAAGGCAAAATGTCGACTTATTTACAAGAGGAGTAACTCTTCTAACTGTTCGTGCTTTTAGCCTTTCCTGGGACAGCAGTATTAGATTCCGATGCACCATTGCAGGTTTACTGTATCCCTTGGACCTTCAAATCAACGATGAAACACAGAAATTGCATCGATATTGAATACAAAAGGCAAAATGTCGACTTATTTACAAGAGGATTAACTCTTCTAATAGTTCGTGCTTTGAGCCTTTCCTGGGACAGCAGTATTAGATTCCGATGCACCATTGCAGGTTTACTGATTCCCTTGGACCTTCTAATCAACGATGAAACACAGAAATTGCATCGATATTCAATACAAAAAGCAAAATGTCGACTTATTCTCAAGAGGAGTAACACTTCTAATAGTTCGTGCTTTTAGCCTTTCCTGGGGCAGCAGTATTAGATTCCGATGCACCATTGCAGATTTACTGTATCCCGTGGACCTTCAAATCAAAGATGAAACACAGAAATTGCATCGATATTGAATACAAAAGGCAAAATGTCGACTTATTTACAAAAGGAGTAACTCTTCTAATAGTTCGTGCTTTGAGCCTTTCCTGGGACAGCAGTATTAGAATCCGATGCACCATTGCAGGTTTACTGTATGCCTTGGACCTTCAAATCTACGATGAAACACGGAAATTGCATCGATATTGAATACAAAATGCAAAGTGTCGACTTATTTATAAGAGGAGTAACTCTTCTAATAGTTCGTGCTTTGAGCCTTTCCTGGGACAGCAGTATTAGATTCCGATGCACCATTGCAGGATTACTGTATCCCTTGGACCTTCAAATCAACGATGAAACACAGAAATTGCATCGAAATTGAATACAAAAGGCAAAATGTCGACTTATTTACAAGAGGAGTATCTCTTCTAATAGTTCGTGCTTTGAGCCTTTCCTGGGACAGCAGTATTAGATTCCGATGCACCATTGCACGTTTACTGTATCCCTTGGACCTTCAACTCAACACTTAAACACAGAAATTGCATCGATATTGAATACAAAAGGCAAAATGTCGATTCATTTACAAAAGGAGCAACTCTTGTAATAGTTCGTGCTTTGAGCCTTTCCTGGGACAGCAGTATTAGATTCCGATGCACCATTGCAGGTTTACTGTATCCCTTGGACCTTCAAATCAACGATGAAACATAGAAATTGCATCGATATTGAATACATCAGGCAAAATGTAGACTTATTTTTAAGAGGAGTAACTCTTCTAATATTTCGTGTTTTGAGCCTTTCCTGGGACAGCAGTATTAGATTCCGATGCACCATTGCAGGTTTACTGATTCCCTTGGACCTTCAAATCAACGATGAAACACAGAAATTGCATCGATATTGAATGCAAAAACAAAATGTCGACTTATTTTCAAGAGGAGTAACTCTTCTAATAGTTCGTGATTTTAGCCTTTCCTGGGACAGCAGTATTAGATTCCGATGCACCATTGCAGGATTACTGTATCCCTTGTACCTTCAAATCAAAGATGAAACACAGAAATTGCATCGATATTGAATACAAAAAGCAAAATGTCGACTTATTTACAAGAGGAGTAACTCTTCTAATAGTTCGGGCTTTGAGTCTTTCCTGGGACAGAAGTATTAGATTCCGATGCTCCATTACAGGTTTACTGTATGCCTTGGACCTTCAAATCTACGATGAAACACAGATATTGCATCGATATTGAATACAAAAGGCAAAGAGTCGACTTATTTATAAGAGGAGTAACTCTTCTAATGGTTCGTGCTTTGAGCCTTTCCTGGGACAGCAATATTAGCTTCCGATGCACCATTGCAGGTTTACTGTATCCCTTGGACCTTCAAATCAACGATGAAACACAGATATTGCCTCGATATTGAATACAAAAGGCAAAATGTCGACTTATTTACAAGAGGAGTAACTCTTCTAATAGTTCGTGGTTTGAGCCTTTCCTGAGACAGCAGGAATTAGATTCCGATGCACCATTGCAGGTTTACTGTATCCCTTGGACCTTCAAATCAACGATGAAACACAGAAATTGCATCGATATTGAATACAACAGGCAAAATGTCGACTTATTTTTAAGAGGAGTAACTCTTCTAATAGTTCGTGTTTTGAGCCTTTCCTGGGACAGCAGTATTAGATTCCGATGCACCATTGCAGGTTTACTGATTCCCTTGGACCTTCAAATCAACGATGAAACACAGAAATTGCATCGATATTGAATGCAAAAAGCAAAATGTCGACTTATTTTCAAGAGGAGTAACTCTTCTAATAGTTCGTGATTTTAGCCTTTCCTGGGACAGCAGTATTAGATTCCGATGCACCATTGCAGGTTTACTGTATCCCTTGTACCTTCAAATCAAAGATGAAACACAGAAATTGCATCGATATTGAATACAAAAAGCAAAATATCGACTTATTTACAAGAGGAGTAACTCTTCTAATAGTTCGGGCTTTGAGTCTTTCCTGGGAAAGCAGTATTAGATTCCGATGCACCATTGCAGGTTTACTGTATGCCTTGGACCTTCAAATCTACGAGGAAACACAGATATTGCATCGATATTGAATACAAAAGGCAAAGTGTCGACTTATTTATAAGAGGAGTAACTCTTCTAATGGTTCGTGCTTTGAGCCTTTCCTGGGACAGCAATATTAGATTCCGATGCACCATTGCAGGTTTACTGTATCCCTTGGACCTTCAAATCAACGATGAAACACAGAAATTGCATCGATATTGAATACAACAGGCAAAATGTCGACTTATTTTTAAGAGGAGTAACTCTTCTAATAGTTCGTGTTTTGAGCCTTTCCTGGGACAGCAGTATTAGATTCCGATGCACCATTGCAGGTTTACTGATTCCCTTGGACCTTCAAATCAACGATGAAACACAGAAATTGCATCGATATTGAATGCAAAAAGCAAAATGTCGACTTATTTTCAAGAGGAGTAACTCTTCTAATAGTTCGTGATTTTAGCCTTTCCTGGGACAGCAGTATTAGATTCCGATGCACCATTGCAGGTTTACTGTATCCCTTGTACCTTCAAATCAAAGATGAAACACAGAAATTGCATCGATATTGAATACAAAAAGCAAAATGTCGACTTATTTACAAGAGGAGTAACTCTTCTAATTGTTCGGGCTTTGAGTCTTTCCTGGGACAGCAGTATTAGATTCCGATGCACCATTGCAGGTTTACTGTATGCCTTGGACCTTCAAATCTACAATGAAACACAGATATTGCATCGATATTGAATACAAAAGGCAAAGTGTCGACTTATTTATAAGAGGAGTAACTCTTCTAATGGTTCGTGCTTTGAGCCTTTCCTGGGACAGCAATATAAGATTCCGATGCACCATTGCAGGTTTACTGTATCCCTTGGACCTTCAAATCAACGATGAAACACAGAAATTGCATCGATATTGAATACAAAAGGCAAAATGTCGACTTATTTACAAGAGGAGTAACTCTTCTAATAGTTCGTGGTTTGAGCCTTTCCTGAGACAGCAGGAATTAGATTCCGATGCACCATTGCAGGTTTACTGTATCCCTTGGACCTTCAAATCAACGATGAAACACAGAAATTGCATCGATATTGAATACAAAAGGCAAAATGTCGACTTATTTACAAGAGGAGTAACTCTTCTAATAGTTCGTGCTTTGAGCCTTTCCTGGGACAGCAGTATTAGATTCCGATGCACCATTGCAGGTTTACTGATTCCCTTGGACCTTCTAATCAACGATGAAACACAGAAATTGCATCGATATTCAATACAAAAAGCAAAATGTCGACTTATTCTCAAGAGGAGTAACACTTCTAATAGTTCGTGCTTTTAGCCTTTCCTGGGGCAGCAGTATTAGATTCCGATGCACCATTGCAGATTTACTGTATCCCGTGGACCTTCAAATCAAAGATGAAACACAGAAATTGCATCGATATTGAATACAAAAGGCAAAATGTCGACTTATTTACAAAAGGAGTAACTCTTCTAATAGTTCGTGCTTTGAGCCTTTCCTGGGACAGCAGTATTAGAATCCGATGCACCATTGCAGGTTTACTGTATGCCTTGGACCTTCAAATCTACGATGAAACACGGAAATTGCATCGATATTGAATACAAAATGCAAAGTGTCGACTTATTTATAAGAGGAGTAACTCTTCTAATAGTTCGTGCTTTGAGCCTTTCCTGGGACAGCAGTATTAGATTCCGATGCACCATTGCAGGATTACTGTATCCCTTGGACCTTCAAATCAACGATGAAACACAGAAATTGCATCGAAATTGAATACAAAAGGCAAAATGTCGACTTATTTACAAGAGGAGTATCTCTTCTAATAGTTCGTGCTTTGAGCCTTTCCTGGGACAGAAGTATTAGATTCCGATGCACCATTGCACGTTTACTGTAACACTTGGACCTTCAACTCAACGCTTAAACACAGAAATTGCATCGATATTGAATACAAAAGGCAAAATGTCGATTCATTTACAAAAGGAGCAACTCTTGTAATAGTTCGTGCTTTGAGCCTTTCCTGGGACAGCAGTATTAGATTCCGATGCACCATTGCAGGTTTACTGTATCCCTTGGACCTTCAAATCAACGATGAAACATAGAAATTGCATCGATATTGAATACATCAGGCAAAATGTCGACTTATTTTTAAGAGGAGTAACTCTTCTAATATTTCGTGTTTTGAGCCTTTCCGGGGACAGCAGTATTAGATTCCGATGCACCATTGCAGGTTTACTGATTCCCTTGGACCTTCAAATCAACGATGAAACACAGAAATTGCATCGATATTGAATGCAAAAACAAAATGTCGACTTATTTTCAAGAGGAGTAACTCTTCTAATAGTTCGTGATTTTAGCCTTTCCTGGGACAGCAGTATTAGATTCCGATGCACCATTGCAGGTTTACTGTATCCCTTGTACCTTCAAATCAAAGATGAAACACAGAAATTGCATCGATATTGAATACAAAAAGCAAAATGTCGACTTATTTACAAGAGGAGTAACTCTTCTAATAGTTCGGGCTTTGAGTCTTTCCTGGGACAGAAGTATTAGATTCCGATGCACCATTGCAGGTTTACTGTAAGCCTTGGACCTTCAAATCTACGATGAAACACAGATATTGCATCGATATTGAATACAAAAGGCAAAGAGTCGACTTATTTATAAGAGGAGTAACTCTTCTAATGGTTCGTGCTTTGAGCCTTTCCTGGGACAGCAATATTAGCTTCCGATGCACCATTGCAGGTTTACTGTATCCCTTGGACCTTCAAATCAACGATGAAACACAGAAATTGCCTCGATATTGAATACAAAAGGCAAAATGTCGACTTATTTACAAGAGGAGTAACTCTTCTAATAGTTCGTGGTTTGAGCCTTTCCTGAGACAGCAGGAATTAGATTCCGATGCACCATTGCAGGTTTACTGTAGCCCTTGGACCTTCAAATCAACGATGAAACACAGAAATTGCATCGATATTGAATACAACAGGCAAAATGTCGACTTATTTTTAAGAGGAGTAACTCTTCTAATAGTTCGTGTTTTGAGCCTTTCCTGGGACAGCAGTATTAGATTCCGATGCACCATTGCAGGTTTACTGATTCCCTTGGACCTTCAAATCAACGATGAAACACAGAAATTGCATCGATATTGAATGCAAAAAGCTAAATGTCGACTTATTTTCAAGAGGAGTAACTCTTCTAATAGTTCGTGATTTTAGCCTTTCCTGGGACAGCAGTATTAGATTCCGATGCACCATTGCAGGTTTACTGTATCCCTTGTACCTTCAAATCAAAGATGAAACACAGAAATTGCATCGATATTGAATACAAAAAGCAAAATATCGACTTATTTAGAAGAGGAGTAACTCTTCTAATAGTTCGGGCTTTGAGTCTTTCCTGGGAAAGCAGTATTAGATTCCGATGCACCATTGCAGGTTTACTGTATGCCTTGGACCTTCAAATCTACGATGAAACACAGATATTGCATCGATATTGAATACAAAAGGCAAAGTGTCGACTTATTTATAAGAGGAGTAACTCTTCTAATGGTTCGTGCTTTGAGCCTTTCCTGGGACAGCAATATTAGATTCCGATGCACCATTGCAGGTTTACTGTATCCCTTGGACCTTCAAATCAACGATGAAACACAGAAATTGCATCGATATTGAATACAACAGGCAAAATGTCGACTTATTTTTAAGAGGAGTAACTCTTCTAATAGTTCGTGTTTTGAGCCTTTCCTGGGACAGCAGTATTAGACTCCGATGCACCATTGCAGGTTTACTGATTCCCTTGGACCTTCAAATCAACGATGAAACACAGAAATTGCATCGATATTGAATGCAAAAAGCAAAATGTCGACTTATTTTCAAGAGGAGTAACTCTTCTAATAGTTCGTGATTTTAGCCTTTCCTGGGACAGCAGTATTAGATTCCGATGCACCATTGCAGGTTTACTGTATCCCTTGTACCTTCAAATCAAAGATGAAACACAGAAATTGCATCGATATTGAATACAAAAAGCAAAATGTCGACTTATTTACAAGAGGAGTAACTCTTGTAATTGTTCGGGCTTTGAGTCTTTCCTGGGACAGCAGTATTAGATTCCGATGCACCATTGCAGGTTTACTGTATGCCTTGGACCTTCAAATCTACAATGAAACACAGATATTGCATCGATATTGAATACAAAAGGCAAAGTGTCGACTTATTTATAAGAGGAGTAACTCTTCTAATGGTTCGTGCTTTGAGCCTTTCCTGGGACAGCAATATAAGATTCCGATGCACCATTGCAGGTTTACTGTATCCCTTGGACCTTCAAATCAACGATGAAACACAGAAATTGCATCGATATTGAATACAAAAGGCAAAATGTCGACTTATTTACAAGAGGAGTAACTCTTCTAATAGTTCGTGGTTTGAGCCTTTCCTGAGACAGCAGGAATTAGATTCCGATGCACCATTGCAGGTTTACTGTATCCCTTGGACCTTCAAATCAACGATGAAACACAGAAATTGCATCGATATTGAATACAACAGGCAAAATGTCGACTTATTTTTAAGAGGAGTAACTCTTCTAATAGTTCGTGTTTTGAGCCTTTCCTGGGACAGCAGTTTTAGATTCCGATGCACCATTGCAGGTTTACTGTATCCCTTGGACCTTCAAATCAACGATGAAACACAGAAATTGCATCGATATTGAATGCAAAAAGCAAAATGTCGACTTATTTTCAAGAGGAGTAACTCTTCTAATAGTTCGTGATTTTAGCCTTTCCTGGGACAGCAGTATTAGATTCCGATGCACCATTGCAGGTTTACTGTATCCCTTGTACCTTCAAATCAAAGATGAAACACAGAAATTGCATCGATATTGAATACAAAAAGCAAAATATCGACTTATTTACAAGAGGAGTAACTCATCTAATAGTTCGTGCTTTGAGTCTTTCCTGGGACAGCAGTATTAGATTCCGATGCACCATTGCAGGTTTACTGTATGCCTTGGACCTTCAAATCTACGATGAAACACAGATATTGCATCGATATTGAATACAAAAGGCAAAGTGTCGACTTATTTATAAGAGGAGTAACTCTTCTAATGGTTCGTGCTTTGAGCCTTTCCTGGGACAGCAATATTAGATTCCGATGCACCATTGCAGGTTTACTGTATCCCTTGGACGTTGAAAACAAAGATGAAACACAGAAATTGCATCGATATTGAATACAAAAGGCAAAATGTCAACTTACTTACAAAAGGTGGTACCCTTCTAATAGTTCGTGCTTTGAGCCTTTCCTGGGACAGCAGTATTAGATTCCGATGCACCATTGCAGGTTTACTGTATCCCTTGGACCTTCAAATCAACGATGAAACACAGAAATTGCATCCATATTGAATACAATAGGCAAAATGTCGACTTATTTACAAGAGGAGTAACTCTTCTAATAGTTCGTGCTTTGAGCCTTTCCTGGGACAGCAGTATTAAATTCCGATGCACCATTGCAGGTTTACTGTATGCCTTGGACCTTCAAATCATCGTTGAATCACAGAAATTGCATCGATATTTAATACAAAAGGCAAAATGTCGACTTATTTACAAGAGGAGTAACTCTTCTAATAGTTCATGCTTTTAGCCTTTCCTGGGACAGCAGTATTAGATTCCGATGCACCATTGCAGGTTTACTGATTCCCTTGGACCTTCTAATCAACGATGAAACACAGAAATTGCATTGATATTCAATACAAAAAGCAAAATGTCGACTTATTCTCAAGTGGAGTAACACTTCTAATAGTTCGTGCTTTTAGCCTTTCCTGGGGCAGCAGTATTACATTCCGATGCACCATTGCAGATTTACTGTATCCCGTGGACCTTCAAATCAAAGATGAAACACAGAAATTGCATCGATATTGAATACAAAAGGCAAAATGTCGACTTAATTACAAAAGGAGTAACTCTTCTAATAGTTCGTGTTTTGAGCCTTTCCTGGGACAGCAGTATTAGAATCCGATGCACCATTGCAGGTTTACTGTATGCCTTGGACCTTCAAATCTACGATGAAACACAGAAATTGCATCGATATTGAATACAAAATGCAAAGTGTCGACTTATTTATAAGAGGAGTAACTCTTCTAATAGTTCGTGCTTTGAGCCTTTCCTGGGACAGCAGTATTAGATTCCGATGCACCATTGCAGGATTACTGTATCCCTTGGACCTTCAAATCGACGATGAAACACAGAAATTGCATCGAAATTGAATACAAAAGGCAAAATGTCGACTTATTTACAAGAGGAGTATCTCTTCTAATAGTTCGTGCTTTGAGCCTTTCCTGGGACAGCAGTATTAGATTCCGATGCACCATTGCACGTTTACTGTATCCCTTGGACCTTCAACTCAACGCTGAAACACAGAAATTGCATCGATATTGAATACAAAAGGCAAAATGTCGATTCATTTACAAAAGGAGTAACTCTTGTAATAGTTCGTGCTTTGAGCCTTTCCTGGGACAGCAGTATTAGATTCCGATGCACCATTGCAGGTTTACTGTATCCCTTGGACCTTCAAATCAACGATGAAACACAGAAATTGCATCGATATTGAATACAACAGGCAAAATGTCGACTTATTTTTAAGAGGAGTAACTCTTCTAATAGTTCGTGTTTTGAGCCTTTCCTGGGACAGCAGTATTAGATTCCGATGCACCATTGCAGGTTTACTGTATCCCTTGGACCTTCAAATCAACGATGAAACACAGAAATTGCATCGATATTGAATACAAAAGGCAAAATGTCGACTTATTTACAAGAGGAGTAACTCTTCTAATAGTTCGTGGTTTGAGCCTTTCCTGAGACAGCAGGAATTAGATTCCGATGCACCATTGCAGGTTTACTGTATCCCTTGGACCTTCAAATCAACGATGAAACACAGAAATTGTATCGATATTAAATACAAAAGGCAAAATGTCGATTTATTTACAAGAGGAGTAACTCTTCTAATAGTTCGTAATTTTAGCCTTTCCTGGGACAGCAGTATTAGATTCCGATGCACCATTGCAGGTTCACTGTATCCCTTGGACCTTCAAATCAACGATGAAACACAGAAATTACATCGATATTGAATACAAAAGGCAAAATGTCGACTTATTTACAAGAGGAGTAACTCTTCTAATAGTTCGTGCTTTGAGCCTTTCCTGGGACATCAGTATTAGATTCCGATGCACCATTGCAGGTTTACTGTACCCCTTGGACCTTCAAAACAACGATGAAAGACAGAAATTGCATCGATATTGAATACAAAAGGCAAAATGTCGACTTATTTACAAGAAGAGTAACTCTTCTAATAGTTCGTGTTTTGAGCCTTTCCTGGGACAGCAATATTAGATTCCGATGCACCATTGCAGATTTACTGATTCCCTTGGACCTTCAAATCAACGATGAAACACAGACATTGCATCGATATTGAATACAAAAAGCAAAATGTCGACTTATTTTCAAGAGGAGTAACTCTTCTAATAGTTCGTGTTTTGAGCCTCTCCTGGGACAGCAGTATTAGATTCCGATGCACCATTGCAGGTTTACTGATTCCCTTGGACCTTCAAATCAACGAAGAAACACAGAAATTGCATCGATATTGAATACAAAAAGCAAAATGTCAACTTATTTTCAAGAGGAGTAACTCTTCTAATAGTTCGTGCTTTTAGCCTTTCCTGGGACAGCAGTATTAGATTCCGATGCTCCATTGCAGGTTTACTGTATGCCTTGGACCTTCAAATCTACGATGAAACACAGAAATTGCATCGATATTGAATACAAAAGGCAAAGTGTCGATTTATTTATAAGAGGAGTTACTCTTCTAATAGTTCGTGTTTTGAGCCCTTCCTGGGACAGCAGTATTAGATTCCGATGAACCATTGCAGGTTTTCTGATTCCCTTGGACCTTCAAATCAACGATGAAACACAGAAATTGCATCGATAGTGAATACAAAAAGCAAAATGTCGACTTACTTTCAAGAGGAATAACTCTTCTAATACTTCGTGCTTTCAGCCTTTCCTGGGACAGCAGTACTAGATTCCGATGCACCATTGCAGGTTTACTGTATCCCTTGGACGATCAAAACAAAGATGAAACACAGAAATTGCATCGATATTGAATACAAAAGGCAAAATGTCCACTTACTTACAAAAGGAGGTACCCTTCTAATAGTTCGTGCTTTGAGCCTTTCCTGGGACAGCAGTATTAGATTCCGATGCACCATTGCAGGTTTACTGTATGCCTTGGACCTTCAAATCATCGTTGAATCACAGAAATTGCATCGATATTTAATACAAAAGGCAAAATTTCGACTTATTTACAAGAGGAGTAACTCTTCTAATTGTTCGTGTTTTAGCCTTTCCTGGGACAGCAGTATTAGATTCCGATGCACCATTGCAGGTTTACTGATTCCCTTGGACCTTCTAATCAACGATGAAACACAGAAATTGCATCGATATTCAATACAAAAAGCAAAATGTCGACTTATTCTCAAGAGGAGTAACACTTCTAATATTTCCTGCTTTTAGCCTTTCCTGGGACAGCAGTATTAGATTCCGATGCACCATTGCAGGTTTACTGTATCCCTTGGACCTTCAAATCAAAGATGAAACACAGAAATTGCATCGATATTGAATACAAAAGGCAAAATGTCGACTTATTTACAAAAGGAGTAACTCTTCTAATAGTTCGTGCTTTGAGCCTTTCCTGGGACAGCAGTATTAGATTCCGATGCACCATTGCAGGTTTACTGTATCCCTTGGACCTTCAAATCAACGATGAAACACAGAAATTGCATCGATATTGAATACAAAAGGCAAAATGTCGCCTTATTTACAAGAGGAGTAACTCTTCTAATAGTTCGTGCTTTGAGCCTTTCCTGGGACAGCAGTATTAGATTCCGATGCACCATTGCACGTTTACTGTATCCCTTGGACCTTCAACTCAACGCTGAAACACAGAAATTGCATCGATAAAGTATACAAAAGGCAAAATTTCGACTCATTTACAAAAGGAGTAACTCTTGTAATAGTTCGTGCTTTGAGCCTTTCCTGGGACAGCAGTATTAGATTCCGATGCACCATTGCAGGTTTACTGATTCCCTTGGACCTTCTAATCAACGATGAAACACAGAAATTGCATCGATATTGAATGCAAAAAGCAAAATGTCGACTTATTTTCAAGAGGAGTAACTCTTCTAATAGTTCGTGATTTTAGCCTTTCCTGGGACAGCAGTATTAGATTCCGATGCACCATTGCAGGTTTACTGTATCCCTTGTACCTTCAAATCAAAGATGAAACACAGAAATTGCATCGATATTGAATACAAAAAGCAAAATATCGACTTATTTACAAGAGGAGTAACTCTTCTAATAGTTCGGGCTTTGAGTCTTTCCTGGGACAGCAGTATTAGATTCCGATGCACCATTGCAGGTTTACTGTATGCCTTGGACCTTCAAATCTACGATGAAACACAGATATTGCATCGATATTGAATACAAAAGGCAAAGTGTCGACTTATTTTATAAGAGGAGTAACTCTTCTAATGGTTCGTGCTTTGAGCCTTTCCTGGGACAGCAATATTAGATTCCGATGCACCATTGCAGGTTTACTGTATCCCTTGGACCTTCAAATCAACGATGAAACACAGAAATTGCATCGATATTGAATACAAAAGGCAAAATGTCGACTTATTTACAAGAGGAGTAACTCTTCTAATAGTTCGTGGTTTGAGCCTTTCCTGGGACAGCAGTATTAGATTCCGATGCACCATTGCAGGTTTACTGTATCCCTTGGACGTTCAAAACAAAGATGAAACACAGAAATTGCATCGATATTGAATACAAAAGGCAAAATGTCAACTTACTTACAAAAGGAGGTACCCTTCTAATAGTTCGTGCTTTGAGCCTTTCCTGGGACAGCAGTTTTAGATTCCGATGCACCATTGCAGGTTTACTGTATGCCTTGGACCTTCAAATCATCGTTGAATCACAGAAATTGCATCGATATTTAATACAAAAGGCAAAATGTCGACTTATTTACAAGAGGAGTAACTCTTCTAATAGTTCATGCTTTTAGCCTTTCCTGGGACAGCAGTATTAGTTTCCGATGCACCATAGCAGGTTTACTGATTCCCTTGGACTTTCTAATCAACGATGAAACACAGAAATTGCATCGATATTCAATACAAAAAGCAAAATGTCGACTTATTCTCAAGAGGAGTAACACTTCTAATAGTTCGTGCTTTTAGCCTTTATTGGGGCAGCAGTATTAGATTCCGATGCACCATTGCAGATTTACTGTATCCCGTGGACCTTCAAATCAAAGATGAAACACAGAAATTGCATCGATATTGAATACAAAAGGCAAAATGTCGACTTATTTACAAAAGGAGTAACTCTTCTAATAGTTCGTGCTTTGAGCCTTTCCTGGGACAGCAGTATTAGAATCCGATGCACCATTGCAGGTTTACTGTATGCCTTGGACCTTCAAATCTACGATGAAACACAGAAATTGCATCGATATTGAATACAAAATGCAAAGTGTCGACTTATTTATAAGAGGAGTAACTCTTCTAATAGTTCGTGCTTTGAGCCTTTCCTGGGACAGCAGTATTAGATTCCGATGCACCATTGCAGGATTACTGTATCCCTTGGACCTTCAACTCAACGCTGAAACACAGAATTTGCATCGATATTGAATACAAAAGGCAAAATGTCGATTCATTTACAAAAGGAGTAACTCTTGTAATAGTTCGTGCTTTGAGCCTTTCCTGGGACAGCAGTATTAGATTCCGATGCACCATTGCAGGTTTACTGTATCCCTTGGACCTTCAAATCAACGATGAAACACAGAAATTGCATCGATATTGAATACAACAGGCAAAATGTCGACTTATTTTTAAGAGGAGTAACTCTTCTAATAGTTCGTGTTTTGAGCCTTTCCTCGGACAGCAGTATTAGATTCCGATGCACCATTGCAGGTTTACTGTATCCCTTGGACCTTGAAATCAACGATGAAACACAGAAATTGCATCGATATTGAATACAAAAGGCAAAATGTCGACTTATTTACAAGAGGAGTAACTCTTCTAATAGTTCGTGGTTTGAGCCTTTCCTGAGACAGCAGGAATTAGATTCCGATGCACCATTGCAGGTTTACTGTATCCCTTGGACCTTCAAATCAACGATGAAACACAGAAATTGTATCGATATTAAATACAAAAGGCAAAATGTCGATTTATTTACAAGAGGAGTAACTCTTCTAATAGTTCGTAATTTTAGCCTTTCCTGGGACAGCAGTATTAGATTCCGATGCACCATTGCAGGTTCACTGTATCCCTTGGACCTTCAAATCAACGATGAAACACAGAAATTACATCGATATTGAATACAAAAGGCAAAATGTCGACTTATTTACAAGAGGAGTAACTCTTCTAATAGTTCGTGCTTTGAGCCTTTCCTGGGACATCAGTATTAGATTCCGATGCACCATTGCAGGTTTACTGTATCCCTTGGACCTTCAAATCACCGATGAAAGACAGAAATTGCATCGATATTGAATACAAAAGGCAAAATGTCGACTTATTTACAAGAAGAGTAACTCTTCTAATAGTTCGTGCTTTGAGCCTTTCCTGAGACAGCAATATTAGATTCCGATGCACCATTGCAGATTTACTGATTCCCTTGGACCTTCAAATCAACGATGAAACACAGACATTGCATCGATATTGAATACAAAAAGCAAAATGTCGACTTATTTTCAAGAGGAGTAACTCTTCTAATAGTTCGTGTTTTGAGCCTCTCCTGGGACAGCAGTATTAGATTCCGATGCACCATTGCAGGTTTACTGATTCCCTTGGACCTTCAAATCAACGAAGAAACACAGAAATTGCATCGATATTGAATACAAAAAGCAAAATGTCAACTTATTTTCAAGAGGAGTAACTCTTCTAATAGTTCGTGCTTTTAGCCTTTCCTGGGACAGCAGTATTAGATTCCGATGCACCATTGCAGGTTTACTGTATCTCTTGGACGTTCAAAACAAAGATGAAGCACAGAAATTGAATCGATATTGAATACAAAAGGCAAAATGTCGACTTATTTACAAGTGGAGTAACTCTTCTAATAGTTCGTGCTTTGAGCCTTTCCTGGGACAGCAGTATTAGATTCCGATGCACCATTGCAGGTTTACTGTATGCCTTGGACCTTCAAATCTACGATGAAACACAGAAATTGCGTCGATATTGAATACAAAAGGCAAAGTGTCGATTTATTTATAAGAGGAGTTACTCTTCTAATAGTTCGTGTTTTGAGCCCTTCCTGGGACAGCAGTATTAGATTCCGATGAACCATTGCAGGTTTTCTGATTCCCTTGGACCTTCAAATCAACGATGAAACACAGATATTGCATCGATAGTGAATACAAAAAGCAAAATGTCGACTTACTTTCAAGAGGAATAACTCTTCTAATAGTTCGTGCTTTCAGCCTTTCCTGGGACAGCAGTATTAGATTCCGATGCACCATTGCAGGTTTACTGTATCCCTTGGACGATCAAAACAAAGATGAAACACAGAAATTGCATCGATATTGAATACAAAAGGCAAAATGTCCACTTACTTACAAAAGGAGGTACCCTTCTAATAGTTCGTGCTTTGAGCCTTTCCTGGGACAGCAGTATTAGATTCCGATGCACCATTGCAGGTTTACTGTATGCCTTGGACCTTCAAATCATCGTTGAATCACAGAAATTGCATCGATATTTAATACAAAAGGCAAAATTTCGACTTATTTACAAGAGGAGTAACTCTTCTAATTGTTCGTGCTTTTAGCCTTTCCTGGGACAGCAGTATTAGATTCCGATGCACCATTGCAGGTTTACTGATTCCCTTGGACCTTCTAATCAACGATGAAACACAGAAATTGCATCGATATTCAATACAAAAAGCAAAATGTCGACTTATTCTCAAGAGGAGTAACACTTCTAATATTTCCTGCTTTTAGCCTTTCCTGGGACAGCAGTATTAGATTCCGATGCACCATTGCAGGTTTACTGTATCCCGTGGACCTTCAAATCAAAGATGAAACAAAGAAATTGCATCGATATTGAATACAAAAGGCAAAATGTCGACTTATTTACAAAAGGAGTAACTCTTCTCATAGTTCGTGCTTTGAGCCTTTCCTGGGACAGCAGTATTAGATTCCGATGCACCATTGCAGGTTTACTGTATCCCTTGGACCTTCAAATCAACGATGAAACACAGAAATTGCATCGATATTGAATACAAAAGGCAAAATGTCGCCTTATTTACAAGAGGAGTAACTCTTCTAATAGTTCGTGCTTTGAGCCTTTCCTGGGACAGCAGTATTAGATTCCGATGCACCATTGCACGTTTACTGTATCCCTTGGACCTTCAACTCAACGCTGAAACACAGAAATTGCATCGATAAAGTATACAAAAGGCAAAATGTCGACTCATTTACAAAAGGAGTAACTCTTGTAATAGTTCGTGCTTTGAGCCTTTCCTGGGACAGCAGTATTAGATTACGATGCACCATTGCAGGTTTACTGATTCCCTTGGACCTTCTAATCAACGATGAAACACAGAAATTGCATCGATATTCAATACAAAAACAAAATGTCGACATATTCTCAAGAGGAGTAACACTTCTAATAGTTCGTGCTTTTAGCCTTTCCTGGGGCAGCAGTATTAGATTCCGATGCACCATTGCAGATTTACTGTATCCCGTGGACCTTCAAATCAAAGATGAAACACAGAAATTGCATCGATATTGAATACAAAAGGCAAAATGTCGACTTATTTACAAAAGAAGTAACTCTTCTAATAGTTCGTGCTTTGAGCCTTTCCTGGGACAGCAGTATTAGAATCCGATGCACCATTGCAGGTTTACTGTATGCCTTGGACCTTCAAATCAACGATGAAACACAGAAATTGCATCGATATTGAATACAAAAGGCAAACTGTCCACTTATTTACAAGAGGAGTAACTCTTCTTATAGTTCGTGCTTTGAGCCTTTCCTGGGACAGCAGTATTAGATTCCGTTTCACCATTGCAGGTTTACTGTATCCCTTGCACCTTCAAATGAACGATGAAACACAGAAATTGCATCGATATTGAATACAAAAGGCAAAATGTCGACTTATTTACAAGACGAGTAACTCTTCTAATAGTTCGTGCTTTTAGCCTTTCCTGAGACAGCAGTATTAGATTCCGATGCACCTTTGCAGGTTTACTGTATCCCTTGGACCTTCAAATCAACGATGAAACACAGAAATTGCATTGATATTGAATACAAAAGGCAAAATGTCGACTTATTTACAAGAGGAGTAACTCTTCAAATAGTTCGCGCTTTGAGCCTTTCCTGGGACAGCAGTATTAGATTCCGATGCACCATTGCAAGGTTTACTGCATCCCTTGGACCTTCAAATGAACGATGAAACACAGATTGCATCGATATTGAATACAAATGACAAAATGTCGACTTATTTACAAGAGGAGTAACCCTTCTAATAGTTCGCGCATTGAGCCTCTCCTGGGACAGCAGTATTAGATTCCGATGCAGCATTGAGGGTTTACTGTATCCCTCGGACCTTCAAATCAACGATGAAACACAGAAATTGCATCGATATTGAATACAAAAGCCAAACGGTCGACTTATTTACAAGAGGAGTAACTCTTCTAATAGTTCGTGTTTTGAGCCTTTTCTGGGACAGCAGTATTAGATTCCCGTGCACCATTGCATGTTTACTGTATCCCTTGGACCTTGAAATCAACGATGAAACACAGAAATTGCATCGATATTGAATACAAAACGCAAAATGCCGACTTACATATAAGAGGAGTAACTCATCTAATAGTTCGTGCTTTTAGCCTTTACAGGGACAGCAGTATGAGATTCCGATGCACCATTGCAGGTAACTGTATCCCTTGGACCTTCAAATCAAAGATGAAACACAGAAATTGCATCGATATTGAATACAAAAGGCAAAATGTCGACTTATTTACAAAAGGAGTAACTCTTCTAATAGTTCGAGCTTTGAGCCTTTCCTGGGACAGCAGTATTAGAATCCGATGCACCATTGCAGGTTTACTGTATGCCTTGGACCTTCAAATCAACGATGAAACACAGAAATTGCATCGATATTGAATACAAAAGGCAAACTGTCCACTTATTTACAAGAGGAGTAACTCTTCTAATAGTTCGTGCTTTGAGCCTTTCCTGGGACAGCAGTGTTAGATTCCGATGCACCATTGCAAGGTTTACTGTATCCCTTGGACCTTCAAATCAACGATGAAACACAGAAATTGCATCAATATTGAATACAAAATGCAAAATGTCGACTTATTTACAAAAGGAGTAATCTTTCTAATAGTTCGTGCTTTGAGCCTTTCCTGGGACAGCAGTATTAGATTTCGATGCACCATTGCAAGGTTTACTGTATCCCTTGGACCTTCAAATCAACGATGAAACACAGAAATTGCATCGATATTGAATACAAAAGGCAAAATGTCGACTTATTTACAAGAGGAGTAACTCTTCTAATAGTTCGTGCTTTGAGCCTTTCCTGGGACAGCAGTATTAGATTCCGTTTCACCATTGCAGGTTTACTGTATCCCTTGGACCTTCAAATCAACGATGAAACACAGAAATTGCATCGATATTGAATACAAAAGGCAAAATGTCGACTTATTTACAAGAGGAGTAACTCTTCTAATAGTTCGTGCTTTGAGCCTTTCCTGTTACAGCAGTATTAGATTCCGATGCACCATTGCAGGTTTACTGATTCCCTTGGACCTTCTAATCAACGATGAAACACAGAAATTGCATCGATATTCAATACAAAAAGCAAAATGTCGACTTATTCTCAAGAGGAGTAACACTTCTTATAGTTCGTGCTTTTAGCCTTTCCTGGGGCAGCAGTATTATATTCCGATGCACCATTGCAGATTTACTGTATCCCGTGGACCTTCAAATCAAAGATGAAACACAGAAATTGCATCGATATTGAATACAAAAGGCAAAATGTCGACTTATTTACAAATGGAGTAAGTCTTCTAATAGTTCGTGCTTTGAGCCTTTCCTGGGACAGCAGTATTAGAATCCGATGCACCATTGCAGGTTTACTGTATGCCTTGGACCTTCAAATCAACGATGAAACACAGAAATTGCATCGATATTGAATACAAAAGGCAAACTGTCCACTTATTTACAAGAGGAGTAACTCTTCTATTAGTTCGTGCTTTGAGCCTTTCCTGGGACAGCAGTGTTAGATTCCGATGCACCATTGCAAGGTTTACTGTATCCCTTGGACCTTCAAATCAACGATGAAACACAGAAATTGCATCAATATTGAATACAAAATGCAAAATGTCGACTTATTTACAAAAGGAGTAATCTTTCTAATAGTTCGTGCTTTGAGCCTTTCCTGGGACAGCAGTATTAGATTTCGATGCACCATTGCAAGGTTTACTGTATCCCTTGGACCTTCAAATCAACGATGAAACACAGAAATTGCATCGATATTGAATACAAAAGGCCAAATGTCGACTTATTTACAAGAGGAGTAACTCTTCTAATAGTTCGTGCTTTGAGCCTTTCCTGGGACAGCAGTATTAGATTCCGTTTCACCATTGCAGGTTTACTGTATCCCTTGGACCTTCAAATTAACGATGAAACATAGAAATTGCATCGATATTGAATACAAAAGTAAAAATGTCGACTTATTTATAAGAGGAGTAACTCTTCTAATAGTTCGTGCTTTGAGCCTTTCCTGGGACAGCAGTATTAGATACCGATGCATCATTGCAGTTTTACTGTATCCCTTGCACCTTCAAATGAACGATGAAACACAGAAATTGCATCGATATTGAATACAAAAGGCAAAATGTCGACTTATTTACAAGAGGAGTAACTCTTCTAATAGTTCGTGCTTTTAGCCTTTCCTGAGACAGCAGTATTAGATTCCGATGCACCTTTGCAGGTTTACTGTATCCCTTGGACCTTCAAATCAACGATGAAACACAGAAATTGCATTGATATTGAATACAAAAGGCAAAATGTCGACTTATTTACAAGAGGAGTAACTCTTCAAATAGTTCGCGCTTTGAGCCTTTCCTGGGACAGCAGTATTAGATTCCGATGCACCATTGCAAGGTTTACTGCATCCCTTGGACCTTCAAATGAACGATGAAACACAGATTGCATCGATATTGAATACAAATGACAAAATGTCGACTTATTTACAAGAGGAGTAACTCTTCTAATAGTTCGCGCATTGAGCCTCTCCTGGGACAGCAGTATTAGATTCCGATGCAGCATTGAGGGTTTACTGTATCCCTCGGACCTTCAAATCAACGATGAATCACAGAAATTGCATCGATATTGAATACAAAAGCCAAACGGTCGACTTATTTACAAGAGGAGTAACTCTTCTAATAGTTCGTGTTTTGAGCCTTTTCTGGGACAGCAGTATTAGATTCCCGTGCACCATTGCATGTTTACTGTATCCCTTGGACCTTGAAATCAACGATGAAACACAGAAATTGCATCGATATTGAATACAAAACGCAAAATGCCGACTTACATATAAGAGGAGTAACTCATCTAATAGTTCGTGCTTTTAGCCTTTACAGGGACAGCAGTATGAGATTCCGATGCACCATTGCAGGTAACTGTATCCCTTGGACCTTCAAATCAACGATGAAACACCGAAATTGCATCGATATTGAATACAAAATGCAAAATGTCGACTTATTTACAAGATGCGTAACTCTTCTAATAGTTCGTGCTTTGAGCCTTTCTTCGGACAGCAGTATTAGATTCCGTTGCACCATAGCTTGTTTACTGTATCCCTTGGACCTTCAAATCAACGATGAAACACAGAAATTGCATCGATATTGAATACAAAAGGCAAAATGTCGACTTATTTATAAGAGGAGTAACTCTTCTAATAGTTCGTGCTTTTAGCGTTTACAGGGACAGCAGTATGAGATTCCGATGCACCATTGCAGGTAACTGTATCCCTTGGATCTTCAAATCAACGATGAAACACAGAAATTGCATCGAAATTGGATACAAAAAGCAAAATGTCGTCTTATTTGCAAGAGGAGTTACTCTTCTAATAGTTCGTGCTTTGAGCCTTTCCTGGGACAGCAGTATTAGATTCCGATTCACCATTGCAGGTTTACTGGATCCCTTGGACCTTCAAATCAACGATGAAACACAGAAATTGCAACGATATTGAATACAAAAGGCAAAATGTCGACTTATTTACAAGAGGAGTAACTCTTCTATTAGTTCGTGCTTTGAGCCTTTTTTGGGACAGCAATGTTAGATTCCGATGCACCGTTGCAGGTTTACTGTATCCCTTGGACCTTCAAATCAACGATGAAACACAGAAATTGCATCAATATTGAATACAAAATGCAAAATGTCGACTTATTTACAAGAGGTGTAACCTTTCCAATAGCTCGTGCTTTGAGCCCTTCCTGGGACAGCAGTATTAGATTTCGATGCACCATTGCAAGGTTTACTGTATCCCTTGGACCTTCAAATCAACGATGAAACGCAGAAATTGCATCGATATTGAATACAAATGGCAAAATTTCGACTTATTTACAAGAGGAGTAACTCTTCTAATAGTTCGTGCTTTGAGCCTTTCCTGAGACAGCAGTATTAGATTCCGATTCACCATTGCAGGTTTACTGTATCCCTTGGACCTTCAAATTAACGATGAAACATAGAAATTGCATCGATATTGAATACAAAAGGAAAAATGTCGACTTATTTGTAAGAGGAGTAACTCTTCTAATAGTTCGCGCTTTGAGCCTTTCCTGGGACAGCAGTATTAGATTCCGATGCACCATTGCAAGGTTTACTGTATCCCTTGGGCCTTCAAATGAACGATGAAACACAGATTGCATCGATATTGAATACAAATGGCAAAATGTCGACTTATTTACAAGAGGAATAACTCTTCTAATAGTTCGCGCATTGAGCCTCTCCTGGGACAGCAGTATTAGATTCCGATGCAGCATTGAGTGTTTACTGTACCCCTCGGACCTTCAAATCAACGATGAAACACAGAAATTGCATCGATATCGAATACAAAAGCCAAACGGTCGACTTATTTAGAAGAGGAGTAACTCTTCTAATAGTTCGCGTTTTGAGCCTTTTCTGGGACAGCAGTATTAGATTCCGACGCACCATAGCTTGTTTACTGTATCCCTTGGACCTTCAAATCAACGATGAAACACACAGAAATTGCGTCGATATTGAATACAAAAGGCAAAATGTCGACTTATTTATAAGAGGAGTAACTCTTCTAATAGTTCGTGCTTTTAGCCTTTACAGGGACAGCAGTATTAGATTCCGATGCACCATTGCAGGTAACTGTATCCCTTGGACCTTCAAATCAACGATGAAACACAGAAATTGCATCGAAATTGGATACAAAAAGCAAAATGTCGTCTTATTTGCAAGAGGAGTTACTCTTCTAATAGTTCGTGCTTTGAGCCTTTCTTGGGACAGCAGTATTAGATTCCGATTCACCATTGCAGGTTTACTGTATCCCTTGGACCTTCAAATCAACGATGAAACACAGAAATTGCAACGATATTGAATACAAAAGGCAAAATGTCGACTTATTTACGAGAGGAGTAACTCTTCTATTAGTTCGTGCTTTGAGCCTTTCCTGGGAGAGCAGTATTAGATTCCGATGCACCGTTGCAGGATTACTGTATCCCTTGGACCTTCAAGTCAACGATGAAACACAGAAATTGAATCGATATTGAATACAAAAGGCAAAATGTCGACTTATTTACAAGACGAGTAACTCTTCTAATAGTTCGTGCTTTTTGCCTTTCCTGGGACAGCAGTATTAGATTCCGATGCACCATTGCAGGTTCACTGTATCCCTTGGACCTTCATATCAACGATGAAACACAGAAATTGCATCGATATTGAATACAAAAGGCAAAATGTCGACTTACTTACAAGAGGAATAACTCTTCTAATAATTCGTGCTTTGAGCCTTTACAGGGACAGCAGTATTAGATTCCGATGCACCATTGCAGGTAACTGTATCCCTTGGACCTTCAAATCAACGATGAAACACAGAAATTGCATCGAAATTGGATACAAAAAGCAAAATGTCGTATTATTTACAAGAGGAGTTACTCTTCTAATAGTTCGTGCTTTTAGCCTTTCCTGGGACAGCAGTATTAGATTCCGATGCACCATTGCAGGTTTACTGTATCCCTTGGACCTTCAAATCAACGATGAAACACAGAAATTGCATCGATATTGAATACAAAAGGCAAACTGTCCACTTATTTACAAGAGGAGTAACTCTTCTAATTGTTCGTGCTTTGAGCCTTTCCTGGGACAGCAGTGTTAGATTCCGATGCACGACTGCAGGTTCACTGTATCCCTTGGACCTTCAAATCAACGATGAAACATAGAAAATGCATCGATATTGAATACAAAAGGCAAAATGTCTACTTATTTATAAGAAGAGTAACTCTTTTAACAGTTCGTGCTTTGAGCCTTTCCTGGGACAGCAGTATTCGATTCCGATTCACTGTTGCAGGTTTACTGTATCCCATGGACCTTCAAATCAACGATGAAACACAGAAATTGCAACGATATTGAATACAAAAGGCAAAATGTCGACTTATTTACAAGAGGAGTAACTCTTCTATTAGTTCGTGCTTTGAGCCTTTCCTGGGACAGCAGTATTAGATTCCGATGCACCGTTGCAGGTTTACTGTATCCCTTGGACCTTCAAATCAACGATGAAACACAGAAATTGCATCGATATTGAATACAAAAGGCAAAATGTCGACTTATTTACAAGACGAGTAACTCTTCTAATAGTTCGTGCTTTTTGCCTTTCCTGGGACAGCAGTATTAGATTCCGATGCACCATTGCAGGTTCACTGTATCCCTTGGACCTTCAAATCAACGATGAAACACAGAAATTGCATCGATATTGAATACAAAAGGCAAAATGTCGACTTACTTACAAGAGGAATAACTCTTCTAATAATTCGTGCTTTGAGCCTTTACAGGGACAGCAGTATTAGATTCCGATGCACCATTGCAGGTAACTGTATCCCTTGGACCTTCAAATCAACGATGAAACACAGAAATTGCATCGAAATTGGATACAAAAAGCAAAATGTCGTCTTATTTACAAGAGGAGTTACTCTTCTAATAGTTCGTGCTTTTAGCCTTTCCTGGGACAGCAGTATTAGATTCCGATGCACCATTGCAGGTTTACTGTATCCCTTGGACCTTCAAATCAACGATGAAACACAGAAATTGCATCGATATTGAATACAAAAGGCAAACTGTCCACTTATTTACAAGAGGAGTAACTCTTCTAATAGTTCGTGCTTTGAGCCTTTCCTGGGACAGCAGTGTTAGATTCCGATGCACGACTGCAGGTTCACTGTATCCCTTGGACCTTCAAATCAACGATGAAACATAGAAAATGCATCGATATTGAATACAAAAGGCAAAATGTCTACTTATTTATAAGAAGAGTAACTCTTTTAACAGTTCGTGCTTTGAGCCTTTCCTGGGGCAGCAGTATTCGATTCCGATTCACTGTTGCAGGTTTACGGTATCCCTTGGACCTTCAAATCAACGATGAATCACAGAAATTGCATCGATATTGAATACAAAAGGCAAAATGTCGACTTATTTACAAGAGGAGTAACTCTTCTAATAGTTCGTGCTTTGAGCCTTTCCTGGGACAGCAATATTGGATTCCGATGCACCATTGCAGGTTTACTGTATCCCTTGCTTCTTCAAGTGAACGATGAAACACAGAAATTGCATCGATATTGAATACAAAAGGCAAAATGTCGACTTATTTACAAGAGGAGTAACTCTTCTAATAGTTCGCGCTTTGAGCCTTTCCTGGGACAGCAGTATTAGATTGCGATGCAGCATTGGATTTTTACTGTATCCCTTTGACCTTCAAATCAACGATGAACCACAGAAATTGCATCGATATTGAATACAAAAGCCAAACGGTCGACTTATTTACAAGAGGAGTAACTCTTCTAATAGTTCGTGTTTTGAGCCTTTTCTGGGACAGCAGTATTAGATTCCCATGCACCATTGCAGGTTTACTGTATCCCTTGGACCTTCCAATCAACGATGAAACACAGAAATTGCATCGATATTGAATACAAAACGCAAAATTCCGACTTACATATAAGAGGAGTAACTCATCTAATAGTTCGTGATTTGAGCCTTTCCTGGGACGGCAGTATTAGAATCCGATGCACCATTGCAGGTTTTCTGTATCCCTTGGTCCTTCAAATCAACGATGAAACACCGAAATTGCATCGATATTGAATACAAAATGCCAAATGTTGACTTATTTACAAGATGCGTAACTCTTCTAATAGTTCGTGCTTTGAGCCTTTCTTGGGACAGCAGTATTAGATTCCGATGCACCATAGCAGGTTTACTGTATCCCTTGGACCTTCAAATCAACGACGAAACACAGAAATTGCATCGATATTGAATACAAAAGGCAAAATGTCGACTTATTTATAAGAGGAGTAACCCTTCTAATAGTTCGTGCTTTTAGCCCTTACAGGGACAGCAGTATTAGATTCCGATGCACCATTGCAGGTAACTGTATCCCTTGGACCTTCAAATCAACGATGAAACACAGAAATTGCATCGAAATTGGATACAAAAAGCAAAATGTCGTCTTATTTGCAAGAGGAGTTACTCTTCTAATAGTTCGTGCTTTGAGCCTTTCCTGGGACAGCAGTATTAGATTCCGATGCACCATTGCAGGTTTACTGTATCCCTTGGACCTTCAAATCAACGATGAAACACAGAAATTGCAACGATATTGAATACAAAAGGCAAAATGTCGACTTATTTACAAGAGGAGTAACTCTTCTATTAGTTCGTGCTTTGAGCCTTTCCAGGGACAGCAGTATTAGATTCCGATGCACCGTTGCAGGTTTACTGTATCCCATGGACCTTCAAATCAACGATGAAACACAGAAATTGCATCGATACTGAATGCAAAAGGCAAAATTTCGACTTATTTACAAGACGAGTAACTCTTCTAAAAGTTCGTGCTTTTAGCCTTTCCTGGGACAGCAGTATTAGATTCCGATGCACCATTGCAGGTTCACTGTATCCCTTGGACCTTCAAATCAACGACGACACACAGAAATTGCATCGATATTGAATACAAAAGGCAAACTGTCCACTTATTTACAAGAGGAGTAACTCTTCTAATAGTTCGTGCTTTGAGCCTTTCCTGGGACAGCAGTGTTAGATTCCGATGCACCATTGCAAGGTTTACTGTATCCCTTGGACCTTCAAATCAACGATGAAACACAGAAATTGCATCAATATTGAATACAAAATGCAAAATGTCGACTTATTTACAAAAGGAGTAATCTTTCTAATAGTTCGTGCTTTGAGCCTTTCCTGGGACAGCAGTATTAGATTTCGATGCACCATTGCAAGGTTTACTGTATCCCTTGGACCTTCAAATCAACGATGAAACACAGAAATTGCATCACTATTGAATACAAAATGCAAAATGTCGACTTATTTACAAAAGGAGTAATCTTTCTAATAGTTCGTGCTTTGAGCCTTTCCTGGGACAGCAGTATTAGATTTCGATGCACCATTGCAAGGTTTCCTGTATCCCTTGGACCTTCAAATCAACGATGAAACACAGAAATTGCATCAATATTGAATACAAAATGCAAAATGTCGACTTATTTACAAAAGGAGTAATCTTTCTAATAGTTCGTGCTTTGAGCCTTTCCTGGGACAGCAGTATTAGATTTCGATGCACCATTGCAAGGTTTACTGTATCCCTTGGACCTTCAACTCAACGCTGAAACACAGAAATTGCATCGATAATGTATACAAAAGGCAAAATGTCGACTCATTTACAAAAGGAGTAACTCTTCTAATAGTTCGTGCTTTGAGCCTTTCCTGGGACAGCAGTATTAGAATCCGATGCACCATTGCAGGTTTACTGTATGCCTTGGACCTTCAAATCAACGATGAAACACAGAAATTGCATCGATATTTAATACAAAAGGCAAACTGTCCACTTATTTACAAGAGGAGTAACTCTTCTAATAGTTCGTGCTTTGAGCCTTTCCTGGGACAGCAGTGTTAGATTCCGATGCACCATTGCAAGGTTTACTGTATCCCTTGGACCTTCAAATCAACGATGAAACACAGAAATTGCATCAATATTGAATACAAAATGCAAAATGTCGACTTATTTACAAAAGGAGTAATCTTTCTAATAGTTCGTGCTTTGAGCCTTTCCTGGGACAGCAGTATTAGATTTCGATGCACCATTGCAAGGTTTACAGTATCCCTTGGACCTTCAAATCAACGATGAAACACAGAAATTGCATCGATATTGAATACAAAAGGCAAAATGTCGACTTATTTACAAGAGGAGTAACTCTTCTAATAGTTCGTGCTTTGAGCCTTTCCTGGGACAGCAGTATTAGATTCCGTTTCACCATTGCAGGTTTACTGTATCCCTTGGACCTTCAAATTAACGATGAAACATAGAAATTGCATCGATATTGAATACAAAAGTAAAAATGTCGACTTATTTATAAGAGGAGTAACTCTTCTAATAGTTCGTGCTTTGAGCCTTTCCTGGGACAGCAGTATTAGATACCGATGCACCATTGCAGTTTTACTGTATCCCTTGCACCTTCAAATGAACGATGAAACACAGAAATTGCATCGATATTGAATACAAAAGGCAAAATGTCGACTTATTTACAAGAGGAGTAACTCTTCTAATAGTTCGTGCTTTTAGCCTTTCCTGAGACAGCAGTATTAGATTCCGATGCACCTTTGCAGGTTTACTGTATCCCTTGGACCTTCAAATCAACGATGAAACACAGAAATTGCATTGATATTGAATACAAAAGGCAAAATGTCGACTTATTTACAAGAGGAGTAACTCTTCAAATAGTTCGCGCTTTGAGCCTTTCCTGGGACAGCAGTATTAGATTCCGATGCACCATTGCAAGGTTTACTGCATCCCTTGGACCTTCAAATGAACGATGAAACACAGATTGCATCGATATTGAATACAAATGACAAAATGTCGACTTATTTACAAGAGGAGTAACTCTTCTAATAGTTCGCGCATTGAGCCTCTCCTGGGACAGCAGTATTAGATTCCGATGCAGCATTGAGGGTTTACTGTATCCCTCGGACCTTCAAATCAACGATGAAACACAGAAATTGCATCGATATTGAATACAAAAGGCAAAATGTCGTCTTATTTGCAAGAGGAGTTACTCTTCTAATAGTTCGTGCTTTGAGCCTTTCCTGGGACAGCAGTATTAGATTCCGATTCACCATTGCAGGTTTACTGGATCCCTTGGACCTTCAAATCAACGATGAAACACAGAAATTGCAACGATATTGAATACAAAAGGCAAAATTTCGACTTATTTACAAGAGGAGTAACTGTTCTATTAGTTCGTGCTTTGAGCCTATTTTGGGACAGCAATGTTAGATTCCGATGCACCGTTGCAGGTTTACTGTATCCCTTGGACCTTCAAATCAACGATGAAACACAGAAATTGCATCAATATTGAATACAAAATGCAAAATGTCGACTTATTCACAAGAGGTGTAACCTTTCCAATAATTCGTGCTTTGAGCCTTTCCTGGGACAGCAGTATTAGATTTCGATGCACCATTGCAAGGTTTACTGTATCCCTTGGACCTTCAAATCAACGATGAAACGCAGAAATTGCATCGATATTGAATACAAATGGCAAAATTTCGACTTATTTACAAGAGGAGTAACTCTTCTAATAGTTCGTGCTTTGAGCCTTTCCTGAGACAGCAGTATTAGATTCCGATTCACCATTGCAGGTTTACTGTATCCCTTCGACCTTCAAATTAACGATGAAACATAGAAATTGCATCGATATTGAATACAAAAGGAAAAATGTCGACTTATTTGTAAGAGGAGTAACTCTTCTAATCGTTGGCGCTTTTCCCGCCTTTCCTGGGACAGCAGTATTAGATTCCGATGCACCATTGAAGGTTTACAGTATACCTTGGACCTTCAAATCAACGATGAAACACAGAAATTGCATCGATATTGAATACAAAAGGCAAAATATCAACTTATTTATAAGAGCAGTAACTTTTCTAACAGTTCGTGCTTTGAGCCTTTCCTGGGACAGCAGTATTAGATTCCGATGCACCTTTGCAGGTTTACTGTATCCCTTGGACCTTCAAATCAACGATGAAACACAGAAATTGCATCGATATTGAATACAAAAGGCAAAATGTCGACTTATTTACAAGAGGAGTAACTCTTCTAATAGTTCGCGCTTTGAGCCTTTCCTGGGACAGCAGTATTAGATTCCGATGCACCATTGCAAGGTTTACTGTATCCCTTGGGCCTTCAAATGAACGATGAAACACAGATTGCATCGATATTGAATACAAATGGCAAAATGTCGACTTATTTACAAGAGGAATAACTCTTCTAATAGTTCGCGCATTGAGCCTCTCCTGGGACAGCAGTATTAGATTCCGATGCAGCATTGAGTGTTTACTGTACCCCTCGGACCTTCAAATCAACGATGAAACACAGAAATTGCATCGATATCGAATACAAAAGCCAGACGGTCGACTTATTTAGAAGAGGAGTAACTCTTCTAATAGTTCGCGTTTTGAGCCTTTTCTGGGACAGCAGTATTAGATTCCGACGCACCATAGCTTGTTTACTGTATCCCTTGGACCTTCAAATCAACGATGAAACACACAGAAATTGCGTCGATATTGAATACAAAAGGCAAAATGTCGACTTATTTATAAGAGGAGTAACTCTTCTAATAGTTCGTGCTTTTAGCCTTTACAGGGACAGCAGTATTAGATTCCGATGCACCATTGCAGGTAACTGTATCCCTTGGACCTTCAAATCAACGATGAAACACAGAAATTGCATCGAAATTGGATACAAAAAGCAAAATGTCGTCTTATTTGCAAGAGGAGTTACTCTTCTAATAGTTCGTGCTTTGAGCCTTTCTTGGGACAGCAGTATTAGATTCCGATTCACCATTGCAGGTTTACTGTATCCCTTGGACCTTCAAATCAACGATGAAACACAGAAATTGCAACGATATTGAATACAAAAGGCAAAATGTCGACTTATTTACAAGAGGAGTAACTCTTCTATTAGTTCGTGCTTTGAGCCTTTCCTGGGACAGCAGTATTAGATTCCGATGCACCGTTGCAGGTTTACTGTATCCCTTGGACCTTCAAATCAACGATGAAACACAGAAATTGCATCGATATTGAATACAAAAGGCAAAATGTCGACTTATTTACAAGACGAGTAACTCTTCTAATAGTTCGTGCTTTTTGCCTTTCCTGGGACAGCAGTATTAGATTCCGATGCACCATTGCAGGTTCACTGTATCCCTTGGACCTTCAAATCAACGATGAAACACAGAAATTGAATCGATATTGAATACAAAAGGCAAAATGTCGACTTACTTACAAGAGGAATAACTCTTCTAATAATTCGTGCTTTGAGCCTTTACAGGGACAGCAGTATTAGATTCCGATGCACCATTGCAGGTAACTGTATCCCTTGGACCTTCAAATCTACGATGAAACACAGAAATTGCATCGAAATTGGATACAAAAAGCAAAATGTCGTATTATTTACAAGAGGAGTTACTCTTCTAATAGTTCGTGGTTTTAGCCTTTCCTGGGACAGCAGTATTAGATTCCGATGCACCATTGCAGGTTTACTGTATCCCTTGGACCTTGAAATCAACGATGAAACACAGAAATTGCATCGATATTGAATACAAAAGGCAAACTGTCCACTTATTTACAAGAGGAGTAACTCTTCTAATAGTTCGTGCTTTGAGCCTTTCCTGGGACAGCAGTGTTAGATTCCGATGCACGACTGCAGGTTCACTGTATCCCTTGGACCTTCAAATCAACGATGAAACATAGAAAATGCATCGATATTGAATACAAAAGGCAAAATGACGACTTACTTACAAGAGGAATAACTCTTCTAATAATTCGTGCTTTGAGCCTTTACAGGGACAGCAGTATTAGATTCCGATGCACCATTGCAGGTAACTGTATCCCTTGGACCTTCAAATCAACGATGAAACACAGAAATTGCATCGAAATTGGATACAAAAAGCAAAATGTCGTCTTATTTACAAGAGGAGTTACTCTTCTAATAGTTCGTGCTTTTAGCCTTTCCTGGGACAGCAGTATTAGATTCCGATGCACCATTGCAGGTTTACTGTATCCCTTGGCCCTTCAAATCAACGATGAAACACAGAAATTGCATCGATATTGAATACAAAAGGCAAACTGTCCACTTATTTACAAGAGGAGTAACTCTTCTAATAGTTCGTGCTTTGAGCCTTTCCTGGGACAGCAGTGTTAGATTCCGATGCACGACTGCAGGTTCACTGTATCCCTTGGACCTTCAAATCAACGATGAAACATAGAAAATGCATCGATATTGAATACAAAAGGCAAAATGTCTACTTATTTATAAGAAGAGTAACTCTTTTAACAGTTCGTGCTTTGAGCCTTTCCTGGGACAGCAGTATTCGATTCCGATTCACTGTTGCAGGTTTACGGTATCCCTTGGACCTTCAAATCAACGACGAAACACAGAAATTGCATCGATATTGATTACAAAAGGCAAAATGTCGACTTATTTATAAGAGGAGTAACCCTTCTAATAGTTCGTGCTTTTAGCCTTTACAGGGACAGCAGTATTAGATTCCGATGCACCATTGCAGGTAACTGTATCCCTTGGACCTTCAAATCAACGATGAAACACAGAAATTGCATCGAAATTGGATACAAAAAGCAAAATGTCGTCTTATTTGCAAGAGGAGTTACTCTTCTAATAGTTCGTGCTTTGAGCCTTTCCTGGGACAGCAGTATTAGATTCCGATGCACCATTGCAGGTTTACTGTATCCCTTGCACCTTCAAATGAACGATGAAAAACAGAAATTGCAACGATATTGAATACAAAAGGCAAAATGTCGACTTATTTACAAGAGGAGTAACTGTTCTAATAGTTCGTGCTTTGAGCCTTTTCAGGGACAGCAGTATTAGATTCCGATGCACCGTTGCAGGTTTACTGTATCCCTTGGACCTTCAAATCAACGATGAAACACAGAAATTGCATCGATACTGAATGCAAAAGGCAAAATGTCGACATATTTACAAGACGAGTAACTCTTCTAATAGTTCGTGCTTTTAGCCTTTCCTGGGACAGCAGTATTAGATTCCGATGCACCATTGCAGGTTCACTGTATCCCTTGGACCTTCAAATCAACGATGAAACACTGAAATTGCATCGAAATTGGATACAAAAAGCAAAATGTCGTCTTATTTACAAGAGGAGTTACTCTTCTAATAGTTTGTGCTTTTAGCCTTTCCTGGGACAGCAGTATTAGATTCCGATGCACCATTGCAGGTTTACTGTATCCCTTGGACGTTCAAATCAACGATGAAACACAGAAATTGCATCGATATTGAATACAAAAGGCAAACTGTCCACTTATTTACAAGAGGAGTAACTCTTCTAATAGTTCGTGCTTTGAGCCTTTCCTGGGACAGCAGTGTTAGATTCCGATGCATGACTACAGGTTCACTGTATCCCTTGGACCTTCAAATCATGGATGAAACAAGGAAAATGCATCGAAATTGAATACAAAAGACAAAATGTCTTCTTATTAATAAGAAGAGTAACTCTTTTAACAGTTCGTGCTTTGAGCCTTTCCTGGTACAGCAGTATTTGATTCCGATGCACTGTTGCAGGTTTACGGTATCCCTTGGACCTTCAAATAAACGATGAAACACAGAAATTGCATCGATATTGAATACAAAACGCAAAATGCCGACTTACATATAAGAGGAGTAACTCATCTAATAGTTCGTGATTTGAGCCTTTCCTGGGACAGCAGTATTAGAATCCGATGCACCATTGCAGGTTTTCTGTATCCCTTGGTCCTTCAAATCAACGATGAAACACCGAAATTGCATCGATATTGAATACAAAATGCCAAATGTTGACTTATTTACAAGATGCGTAACTCTTCTAATAGTTCGTGCTTTGAGCCTTTCTTGGGACAGCAGTATTAGATTCCGATGCACCATAGCAGGTTTACTGTATCCCTTGGACCTTCAAATCAACGACGAAACACAGAAATTGCATCGATATTGATTACAAAAGGCAAAATGTCGACTTATTTATAAGAGGAGTAACCCTTCTAATAGTTCGTGCTTTTAGCCTTTACAGGGACAGCAGTATTAGATTCCGATGCACCATTGCAGGTAACTGTATCCCTTGGACCTTCAAATCAACGATGAAACACAGAAATTGCATCGAAATTGGATACAAAAAGCAAAATGTCGTCTTATTTGCAAGAGGAGTTACTCTTCTAATAGTTCGTGCTTTGAGCCTTTCCTGGGACAGCAGTATTAGATTCCGATGCACCATTGCAGGTTTACTGTATCCCTTGCACCTTCAAATGAACGATGAAAAACAGAAATTGGATCAACATTGAATACAAAAAGCAAAATGACGACTTATTTACAAGAGGAGTAACTCTTCTAATAGTTCGTGCTTTGAGCCTTTCCTGGGAGAGCAGTATTAGATTCCGATGCACCGTTGGAGGTTTACTGTATCCCTTGGACCTTCAAATCAACGATGAAACACAGAAATTGCATCGATACTGAATGCAAAAGGCAAAATGTCGACTTATTTACAAGACGAGTAACTCTTCTAATAGTTCGTGCTTTTAGCCTTTCCTGGGACAGCAGTATTAGATTCCGATGCACCATTGCAGGTTCACTGTATCCCTTGGACCTTCAAATCAACGACGAAACATAGAAATTGCATCGATATTGAATACAAAAGGCAAAATGTCGAATTATTTATAAGAGGAGCAACTCTTCTAATAGTTCGTGCTTTGAGCCTTTCCTGGGACAGCAGTATTAGATTCCGATGCACCATTGCAGGTTTACTGTATCCCTTGCACCTTCAAATGAACGATGAAAAACAGAAATTGCATCAACATTGAATACAAAAAGCAAAATGACGACTTATTTACAAGAGGAGTAACTCTTCTAATAGTTCGTGCTTTGAGCCTTTCCTGGGAGAGCAGTATTAGATTCCGATGCACCAGTGCAGGTAACTGTATCCCTTGGACCTTCAAATCAACGATGAAACACTGAAATTGCATCGAAATTGGATACAAAAAGCAAAATGTCGTCTTATTTACAAGAGGAGTTACTCTTCTAATAGTTTGTGCTTTTAGCCTTTCCTGGGACAGCAGTATTAGATTCCGATGCACCATTGCAGGTTTACTGTATCCCTTGGACGTTCAAATCAACGATGAAACACAGAAATTGCATCGATATTGAATACAAAAGGCAAACTGTCCACTTATTTACAAGAGGAGTAACTCTTCTAATAGTTCGTGCTTTGAGCCTTTCCTGGGACAGCAGTGTTAGATTCCGATGCATGACTACAGGTTCACTGTATCCCTTGGACCTTCAAATCATGGATGAAACAAGGAAAATGCATCGATATTGAATACAAAAGGCAAAATGTCTTCTTATTAATAAGAAGAGTAACTCTTTTAACAGTTCGTGCTTTGAGCCTTTCCTGGTACAGCAGTATTTGATTCCGATGCACTGTTGCAGGTTTACGGTATCCCTTGGACCTTCAAATCAACGATGAAACACAGAAAGTACATCGATATTGAATACAATAGGCAAAATGTCGACTTATTTACAAGAGGAGTAACTCTTCTAATAGTTCGTGTTTGAGCCTTTCCTGGGGCAGCAATATTGGAATCCGATGCACCATTGCAGGTTTACTGTATCCCTTGGACCTTCAAATCAACGATGAAACATAGAAATTGCATCGATATTGAATACAAAAGGCAAAATGTCGACTTATTTATAAGAGGAGTAACTCTTCTAATAGTTCGTGCTTTTAGCCTTTCCAGGGACAGCAGTATTAGATTCCGATGCACCATTGCAGGTTTACTGTATCCCTTGCACCTTCAAATGAACGATGAAACACAGAAATTGCATCCATATTGAATACAAAAGGCAAAATGTCGACTTATTTACAAGATGATTAACTGTTCTAATAGTTGGCGCTTTGAGCCTTTCCTGGGACTGCAGTATTAGATTCCGATGCACCATTGAAGGTTTACTGTATCCCTTGGACCTTCAAATCAACGATGAAACACAGAAATTGCATCGATATTGAATACAAAATGCAAAATGTCGACTTATTTACAAGAGGAGTAACTCTTCTAATAGTTAGTGCTTTTAGCCTTTCCTGGGACAGCAGTATTAGATTCCGATGCACCATTGCAGGTTTACTGTATCCCTTGGACCTTCAAATCAACGATGAAACACAGAAATTGCATCGATATTGCATACAAAAGTCAAAATGTCGACTTATTACACAAGAGGAGTAACTCTTCTAATAGTTCGCGCTTTGAGCGTTTCCTGGGACAGCAGTATTAGATTCCGATGCAGCATTAAAAGTTTACTGTATCCATTGAACCTTCAAATCAACGATGAAACACAGATATTGCATCGATATTGAATAAAAAAACCAAAATATCGACTTATTTGTAAGAGGAGTAACTCTTCTAATAGTTCGTGCTTTGAAACTTTCCTGGGACAGCAGTATTAGATTCCGATACACCATTGCAGGTTTACTGTATCCCTTGGACGTTCAAATCAACGATGAAACACAGAAATTGCATCGATATTGAATACAAAATTCAAAATGTCGACTTATTTACAAGAGGAGTAACTCTTCTAATAGTTCGTGCTTTGAGCCTTTTCTGGGACAGCAGTATTAGATTCCGATGCACCATTGCAGGTTTACTGTATCCCTTGGACATTCAAATCAACGATGAAACACAGAAATTGCATCAATATGGAATACAAAATGCAAAATGTCGACTTATTTACAAGAGGAGTAACTCTTCTAATAGTTCGCGTTTTGAGCCTTTCCTGGGAGAGCAGTATTAGATTCCGATGCACCGTTGCAGGTTTACTGTATCCCTTGGACCTTCAAATCAACGATGAAACACAGAAATTGCATCGATATTGAATACAAAAGGCAAAATGTCGACTTATTTACAAGAGGAATAACTCTTCTAATAATTCGTGCTTTGAAAGTTTACAGGGACAGCAGTATTAGATTCCGATGCACCATTGCAGGTAACTGTATCCCTTGGACCTTCAAATCAACGATGAAACACTGAAATTGCATCGAAATTGGATACAAAAAGCAAAATGTCGTCTTATTTACAAGAGGAGTTACTCTTCTAATAGTTCGTGATTTTAGCCTTTCCTGGGACAGCAGTATTAGATTCCGATGCACCATTGCAGGTTTACGGTATCCCTTGGACCTTCAAATCAACGATGAAACACAGAAATTGCATCGATATTGAATACAAAAAGCAAAATGTCGACTTATTTACAAGAGGAGTAACTCTTCTAATAGTTCGTGTTTGAGCCTTTCCTGGGGCAGCAATATTGGATTCCGATGCACCATTGCAGGTTTACTGTATCCCTTGGACCTTCAAATCAACGATGAAACATAGATATTGCATAGATATTGAATACAAAAGGCAAAATTTCGACTTATTTATAAGAGGAGTAACTCTTCTAATAGTTCGTGCTTTTAGCCTTTCCAGGGACAGCAGTATTAGATTCCGATGCACCATTGAAGGTTTACTGTATCCCTTGGACCTTCAAATCAACGATGAAACACAGATATTGCATCGATATTGAATACAAAAGGCAAAATATCGACTTATTTATAAGAGCAGTAACTCTTCTAATAGTTCGTGCCTTGAGCCTTTCCTGGGACAGCAGTATTAGATTCCGATGCACCATTGCAGGTTTTCTGTATCCCTTTGACCTTCAAATCAACGATGAAACACAGAAATTGCATCGATATTGAATACAAAATGCAAAATGTCGACTTATTTACAAGAGGAGTAACTCTTCTAATAGTTCGTGTTTTAGCCTTTCCTGGGACAGCAGAATTAGATTCCGATGCACCATGGCGGGTTTACTGTATCCCTTGGACCTTCAAATCAACGATGAAACACAGAAATTGCATCGATATTGAATACAAAATTCAAAATGTCGACTTATTACACAAGAGGAGTAACTCTTCTAATAGTTCGCGCTTTGAGCCTTTCCTGGGACAGCAGTATTAGATTCCCATGCACCATTGCAGGTTTACTGTATCCCTTGGACCTTCAAATCAACGATGGAACAAAGAAATTGCATCGATATTGAATACAAAAGGCAAAATGTCGACTTATTTACAACAGGAGTAACTCTTCTAATAGTTCGTGCTTTGAGCCTTTCCTGGGACAGCAGTATTAGATTCCGATGCACCATTGCAGGTTTACTGTATCCCTTGGACGTTCAAATCAACGATGAAGCACAGAAATTGCATCGATATTGAATACAAAAGTCAAAATGTCGACTTATTTACAAGAGGAGTAACTCTTCTAATAGTTCGTGTTTTGAGCCTTTTCTGGGACAGCAGTATTAGATTCCGATGCACCATTGCAGGTTTACTGTATCCCTTGGACCTTCAAATCAACGATGAAACACAGAAATTGCATCAATAATGAATACAAAATGCAAAATGTCGACTTATTTACAAGAGGAGTAACCTTTCTAATAGTTCGTGCTTTGAGCCTTTCCTAGGACAGCAGTATTAGATTTCGATGCACCATTGCAAGGTTTACTGTATCCCTTGGACCTTCAAATCAACGATGAAACACAGAAATTGCATCGATATTGAATACAAATGGCAAAATGTCGACTTATTTACAAGAGGAGTAACTCTTCTAATAGTTCGTGCTTTGAGCCTTTCCTGGGACAGCAGTATTAGATTCCGATTCACCATTGCAGGTTTACTGTGTCCCTTGGACCTTCAAATTAACGATAAAACTTAGAAATTGCATCGATATTGAATACAAAAGGAAAAATGTTGACTTATTTATAAGAGGAGTAACTCTTCTAATAGTTGGCGCTTTGAGCCTTTCCTGGGACAGCAGTATTAGATTCCGATGCACCATTGAAGGTTTACTGTATCCCTTGGACCTTCCAATCAACGATGAAACACAGAAATTGCATCGATATTGAATACAAAACGCAAAATGCCGACTTACATATAGGAGGAGTAACTCATCTAATAGTTCGTGATTTGAGCCTTACCTGGGACAGCAGTATTAGAATCCGATGCACCATTGCAGGTTTACTGTATCCCTTGGTCCTTCAAATCAACGATGAAACACCGAAATTGCATCGATATTGAATACAAAATGCAAAATGTTGACTTATTTACAAGATGCGTAACTCTTCTAATAGTTCGTGCTTTGAGCCTTTCTTGGGACAGCAGTATTAGATTTCGATGCACCATAGCAGGTTTACTGTATCCCTTGGACCTTGACATCAACGATGAAACACAGAAATTGCAACGATATTGAATACAAAAGGCAAAATGTCGACTTATTTACAAGAGGAGTAACTCTTCTATTAGTTCGTGCTTTGAGCCTTTCCAGGGACAGCAGTATTAGATTCCGATGCACCATTGCAGGTTCACTGTATCCCTTGGACCTTCAAATCAACGATGAAACATAGAAATTGCATCGATATTGAATACAAAAGGCAAAATGTCGAATTATTTATAAGAGGAGCAACTCTTCTAATAGGTCGTGCTTTGAGCCTTTCCTGGGACAGCAGTATTAGATTCCGATGCACCATTGCAGGTTTACTGTATCCCTTGCACCTTCAAATGAACAATGAAAAACAGAAATTGCATCAACATTGAATACAAAAATCAAAATGTCGACTTATTTACAAGAGGAGTAACTCTTCTAATAGTTCGTGTTTGAGCCTTTCCTGGGGCAGCAATATTGGATTCCGATGCACCATTGCAGGTTTACTGTATCCCTTGGACCTTCAAATCAACGATGAAACATAGAAATTGCATCGATATTGAATACAAAAGGCAAACTGTCCACTTATTTACAAGAGGAGTAACTCTTCTAATAGTTCGTGCTTTGAGCCTTTCCTGGGACAGCAGTGTTAGATTCCGATGCATGACTACAGGTTCACTGTATCCCTTGGACCTTCAAATCATGGATGAAACAAAGAAAATGCATCGATATTGAATACAAAAGGCAAAATGTCTACTTATTTATAAGAAGAGTAACTCTTTTAACAGTTCGTGCTTTGAGCCTTTCCTGGTACAGCAGTATTTGATTCCGATGCACTGTTGCAGGTTTACGGTATCCCTTGGACCTTCAAATCAACGATGAAACACAGAAATTGCATCGATATTGAATACAAAAGGCAAAATGTCGACTTATTTACAAGAGGAGTAACTCTTCTAATAGTTCGTGTTTGAGCCTTTCCTGGGGCAGCAATATTGGATTCCGGTGCACCATTGCAGGTTTACTGTATCCCTTGGACCTTCAAATCAACGATGAAGCATAGAAATTGCATCGATATTGAATACAAAAGGCAAAATGTCGACTTATTTATAAGAGGAGTAACTCTTCTAACAGTTCGTGCTTTTAGCCTTTCCAGGGAGAGCAGTATTAGATTCCGATGCACCATTGCAGGTTTACTGTATGCCTTGCACCTTCAAATGAACGATGAAACACAGAAATTGCATCCATATTGAATACAAAAGGCAAAATGTCGACTTATTTACAAGATGATTAACTCTTCTAATAGTTGGCGCTTTGAGCCTTTCCTGGGACTGCAGTGTTAGATTCCGATGCACCATTGAAGGTTTACTGTATCCCTTGGACCTTCAAATCAACGATGAAACACAGATATTGCATCGATATTGAATACAAAAGGCAAAATATCGACTTATTTATAAGAGCAGTAACTCTTCTAATAGTTCGTGCCTTGAGCCTTTCCTGGGACAGCAGTATTAGATTCCGATGCACCATTGCAGGTTTACTGTATCCCTTTGACCTTCAAATCAACGATGAAACACAGAAATTGCATCGATATTGAATACAAAATGCAAAATGTCGACTTATTTACAAGAGGAGTAACTCTTCTAATAGTTCGTGTTTTAGCCTTTCCTGGGACAGCAGTATTAGATTCCGATGCACCATTGCAGGTTTACTGTATCCCTTGGACCTTCAAATCAACGATGAAACACAGAAATTGCATCGATATTGAATACAAAATTCAAAATGTCGACTTATTACACAAGAGGAGTAACTCTTCTAATAGTTCGCGCTTTGAGCCTTTCCTGGGACAGCAGTATTAGATTCCCATGCACCATTGCAGGTTTACTGTATCCCTTGGACCTTCAAATCAACGATGGAACAAAGAAATTGCATCGATATTGAATACAAAAGGCAAAATGTCGACTTATTTACAACAGGAGTAACTCTTCTAATAGTTCGTGCTTTAAGCCTTTCCTGGGACAGCAGTATTAGATTCCGATGCACCATTGCAGGTTTACTGTATCCCTTGGACGTTCAAATCAACGATGAAGCACAGAAATTGCATCGATATTGAATACAAAAGTCAAAATGTCGACTTATTTACAAGAGGAGTAACTCTTCTAATAGTTCGTGTTTTGAGCCTTTTCTGGGACAGCAGTATTAGATTCCGATGCACCATTGCAGGTTTACTGTATCCCTTGGACCTTCAAATCTACGATGAAACACAGAAATTGCATCAATAATGAATACAAAATGCAAAATGTCGACTTATTTACAAGAGGAGTAACATTTCTAATAGTTCGTGCTTTGAGCCTTTCCTAGGACAGCAGTATTAGATTTCGATGCACCATTGCAAGGTTTACTGTATCCCTTGGACCTTCAAATCAACGATGAAACACAGAAATTGCATCGATATTGAATACAAATGGCAAAATGTCGACTTATTTACAAGAGGAGTAACTCTTCTAATAGTTCGTGCTTTGAGCCTTTCCTGGGACAGCAGTATTAGATTCCGATTCACCATTGCAGGTTTACTGTGTCCCTTGGACCTTCAAATTAACGATAAAACTTAGAAATTGCATCGATATTGAATACAAAAGGAAAAATGTTGACTTATTTATAAGAGGAGTAACTCTTCTAATAGTTGGCGCTTTGAGCCTTTCCTGGGACAGCAGTATTAGATTCCGATGCACCATTGCAGGTTCACTGTATCCCTTGGACCTTCAAATCAACGATGAAACATAGAAATTGCATCGATATTGAATACAAAAGGCAAAATGTCGAATTATTTATAAGAGGAGCAACTCTTCTAATAGGTCGTGCTTTGAGCCTTTCCTGGGACAGCAGTATTAGATTCCGATGCACCATTGCAGGTTTACTGTATCCCTTGCACCTTCAAATGAACAATGAAAAACAGAAATTGCATCAACATTGAATACAAAAATCAAAATGTAGACTTATTTACAAGAGGAGTAACTCTTCTAATAGTTCGTGTTTGAGCCTTTCCTGGGGCAGCAATATTGGATTCCGATGCACCATTGCAGGTTTACTGTATCCCTTGGACCTTCAAATCAACGATGAAAAATAGAAATTGCATCGATATTGAATACAAAAGGCAAACTGTCCACTTATTTACAAGAGGAGTAACTCTTCTAATAGTTCGTGCTTTGAGCCTTTCCTGGGACAGCAGTGTTAGATTCCGATGCATGACTACAGGTTCACTGTATCCCTTGGACCTTCAAATCATGGATGAAACAAAGAAAATGCATCGATATTGAATACAAAAGGCAAAATGTCTACTTATTTATAAGAAGAGTAACTCTTTTAACAGTTCGTGCTTTGAGCCTTTCCTGGTACAGCAGTATTTGATTCCGATGCACTGTTGCAGGTTTACGGTATCCCTTGGACCTTCAAATCAACGATGAAACACAGAAATTGCATCGATATTGAATACAAAAGGCAAAATGTCGACTTATTTACAAGAGGAGTAACTCTTCTAATAGTTCGTGTTTGAGCCTTTCCTGGGGCAGCAATATTGGATTCCGGTGCACCATTGCAGGTTTACTGTATCCCTTGGACCTTCAAATCAACGATGAAGCATAGAAATTGCATCGATATTGAATACAAAAGGCAAAATGTCGACTTATTTATAAGAGGAGTAACTCTTCTAACAGTTCGTGCTTTTAGCCTTTCCAGGGAGAGCAGTATTAGATTCCGATGCACCATTGCAGGTTTACTGTATGCCTTGCACCTTCAAATGAACGATGAAACACAGAAATTGCATCCATATTGAATACAAAAGGCAAAATGTCGACTTATTTACAAGATGATTAACTCTTCTAATAGTTGGCGCTTTGAGCCTTTCCTGGGACTGCAGTGTTAGATTCCGATGCACCATTGAAGGTTTACTGTATCCCTTGGACCTTCAAATCAACGATGAAACACAGATATTGCATCGATATTGAATACAAAAGGCAAAATTTCGACTTATTTATAAGAGCAGTAACTCTTCTAATAGTTCGTGCCTTGAGCCTTTCCTGGGACAGCAGTATTAGATTCCGATGCACCATTGCAGGTTTACTGTATCCCTTTGACCTTCAAATCAACGATGAAACACAGAAATTGCATCGATATTGAATACAAAATGCAAAATGTCGACTTATTTACAAGAGGAGTAACTCTTCTAATAGTTCGTGTTTTAGCCTTTCCTGGGACAGCAGTATTAGATTCCGATGCACCATTGCAGGTTTACTGTATCCCTTGGACCTTCAAATCAACGATGAAACACAGAAATTGCATCGATATTGAATACAAAATTCAAAATGTCGACTTATTACACAAGAGGAGTAACTCTTCTAATAGTTCGCGCTTTGAGCCTTTCCTGGGACAGCAGTATTAGATTCCCATGCACCATTGCAGGTTTACTGTATCCCTTGGACCTTCAAATCAACGATGGAACAAAGAAATTGCATCGATATTGAATACAAAAGGCAAAATGTCGACTTATTTACAACAGGAGTAACTCTTCTAATAGTTCGTGCTTTGAGCCTTTCCTGGGACAGCAGTATTAGATTCCGATGCACCATTGCAGGTTTACTGTATCCCTTGGACGTTCAAATCAACGATGAAGCACAGAAATTGCATCGATATTGAATACAAAAGTCAAAATGTCGACTTATTTACAAGAGGAGTAACTCTTCTAATAGTTCGTGTTTTGAGCCTTTTCTGGGACAGCAGTATTAGATTCCGATGCACCATTGCAGGTTTACTGTATCCCTTGGACCTTCAAATCAACGATGAAACACAGAAATTGCATCAATAATGAATACAAAATGCAAAATGTCGACTTATTTACAAGAGGAGTAACCTTTCTAATAGTTCGTGCTTTGAGCCTTTCCTAGGACAGCAGTATTAGATTTCGATGCACCATTGCAAGGTTTACTGTATCCCTTGGACCTTCAAATCAACGATGAAACACAGAAATTGCATCGATATTGAATACAAATGGCAAAATGTCGACTTATTTACAAGAGGAGTAACTCTTCTAATAGTTCGTGCTTTGAGCCTTTCCTGGGACAGCAGTATTAGATTCCGATTCACCATTGCAGGTTTACTGTGTCCCTTGGACCTTCAAATTAACGATAAAACTTAGAAATTGCATCGATATTGAATACAAAAGGAAAAATGTTGACTTATTTATAAGAGGAGTAACTCTTCTAATAGTTGGCGCTTTGAGCCTTTCCTGGGACAGCAGTATTAGATTCCGATGCACCATTGAAGGTTTACTGTATCCCTTGGACCTTCCAATCAACGATGAAATACAGAAATTGCATCGATATTGAATACAAAACGCAAAATGCCGACTTACATATAGGAGGAGTAACTCATCTAATAGTTCGTGATTTGAGCCTTTCCTGGGACAGCAGTATTAGAATCCGATGCACCATTGCAGGTTTACTGTATCCCTTGGTCCTTCAAATCAACGATGAAACACCGAAATTGCATCGATATTGAATACAAAATGCAAAATGTTGACTTATTTACAAGATGCGTAACTCTTCTAATAGTTCGTGCTTTGAGCCTTTCTTGGGACAGCAGTATTAGATTTCGATGCACCATAGCAGGTTTACTGTATCCCTTGGACCTTGACATCAACGATGAAACACAGAAATTGCAACGATATTGGATACAAAGGGCAAAATGTCGACTTATTTACAAGAGGAGTAACTCTTCTATTAGTTCGTGCTTTGAGCCTTTCCAGGGACAGCAGTATTGGATTCCGATGCACCATTGCAGGTTCACTGTATCCCTTGGACCTTCAAATCAACGATGAAACATAGAAATTGCATCGATATTGAATACAAAAGGCAAAATGTCGAATTATTTATAAGAGGAGCAACTCTTCTAATAGGTCGTGCTTTGAGCCTTTCCTGGGACAGCAGTATTAGATTCCGATGCACCATTGCAGGTTTACTGTATCCCTTGCACCTTCAAATGAACAATGAAAAACAGAAATTGCATCAACATTGAATACAAAAATCAAAATGTCGACTTATTTACAAGAGGAGTAACTCTTCTAATAGTTCGTGTTTGAGCCTTTCCTGGGGCAGCAATATTGGATTCCGATGCACCATTGCAGGTTTACTGTATCCCTTGGACCTTCAAATCAACGATGAAACATAGAAATTGCATCGATATTGAATACAAAAGGCAAACTGTCCACTTATTTACAAGAGGAGTAACTCTTCTAATAGTTCGTGCTTTGAGCCTTTCCTGGGACAGCAGTGTTAGATTCCGATGCATGACTACAGGTTCACTGTATCCCTTGGACCTTCAAATCATGGATGAAACAAAGAAAATGCATCGATATTGAATACAAAAGGCAAAATGTCTACTTATTTATAAGAAGAGTAACTCTTTTAACAGTTCGTGCTTTGAGCCTTTCCTGGTACAGCAGTATTTGATTCCGATGCACTGTTGCAGGTTTACGGTATCCCTTGGACCTTCAAATCAACGATGAAACACAGAAATTGCATCGATATTGAATACAAAAGGCAAAATGTCGACTTATTTACAAGAGGAGTAACTCTTCTAATAGTTCGTGTTTGAGCCTTTCCTGGGGCAGCAATATTGAATTCCGGTGCACCATTGCAGGTTTACTGTATCCCTTGGACCTTCAAATCAACGATGAAGCATAGAAATTGCATCGATATTGAATACAAAAGGCAAAATGTCGACTTATTTATAAGAGGAGTAACTCTTCTAATAGTTCGTGCTTTTAGCCTTTCCAGGGACAGCAGTATTAGATTCCGATGCACCATTGCAGGTTTACTGTATGCCTTGCACCTTCAAATGAACGATGAAACACAGAAATTGCATCCATATTCAATACAAAAGGCAAAATGTCGACTTATTTACAAGATGATTAACTCTTCTAATAGTTGGCGCTTTGAGCCTTTCCTGGGACTGCAGTATTAGATTCCGATGCACCATTGAAGGTTTACTGTATCCCTTGGACCTTCAAATCAACGATGAAACACAGATATTGCATCGATATTGAATACAAAAGGCAAAATATCGCCTTATTTATAAGAGCAGTAACTCTTCTAATAGTTCGTGCCTTGAGCCTTTCCTGGGACAGCAGTATTAGATTCCGATGCACCATTGCAGGTTTACTGTATCCCTTTGACCTTCAAATCAACGATGAAACACAGAAATTGCATCGATATTGAATACAAAATGCAAAATGTCGACTTATTTACAAGAGGAGTAACTCTTCTAATAGTTCGTGTTTTAGCCTTTCCTGGGACAGCAGTATTAGATTCCGATGCACCATTGCAGGTTTACTGTATCCCTTGGACCTTCAAATCAACGATGAAACACAGAAATTGCATCGATATTGAATACAAAATTCAAAATGTCGACTTATTACACAAGAGGAGTAACTCTTCTAATAGTTCGCGCTTTGAGCCTTTCCTGGGACAGCAGTATTAGATTCCCATGCACCATTGCAGGTTTACTGTATCCCTTGGACCTTCAAATCAACGATGGAACAAAGAAATTGCATCGATATTGAATACAAAAGGCAAAATGTCGACTTATTTACAACAGGAGTAACTCTTCTAATAGTTCGTGCTTTGAGCCTTTCCTGGGACAGCAGTATTAGATTCCGATGCACCATTGCAGGTTTACTGTATCCCTTGGACGTTCAAATCAACGATGAAGCACAGAAATTGCATCGATATTGAATACAAAAGTCAAAATGTCGACTTATTTACAAGAGGAGTAACTCTTCTAATAGTTCGTGTTTTGAGCCTTTTCTGGGACAGCAGTATTAGATTCCGATGCACCATTGCAGGTTTACTGTATCCCTTGGACCTTCAAATCAACGATGAAACACAGAAATTGCATCAATAATGAATACAAAATGCAAAATGTCGACTTATTTACAAGAGGAGTAACCTTTCTAATAGTTCGTGCTTTGAGCCTTTCCTAGGACAGCAGTATTAGATTTCGATGCACCATTGCAAGGTTTACTGTATTCCTTGGACCTGCAAATCAACGATGAAACACAGAAATTGCATCGATATTGAATACAAATGGCAAAATGTCGACTTATTTACAAGAGGAGTAACTCTTCTAATAGTTCGTGCTTTGAGCCTTTCCTGGGACAGCAGTATTAGATTCCGATTCACCATTGCAGGTTTACTGTGTCCCTTGGACCTTCAAATTAACGATAAAACTTAGAAATTGCATCGATATTGAATACAAAAGGAAAAATGTTGACTTATTTATAAGAGGAGTAACTCTTCTAATAGTTGGCGCTTTGAGCCTTTCCTGGGACAGCAGTATTAGATTCCGATGCACCATTGAAGGTTTACTGTATCCCTTGGACCTTCCAATCAACGATGAAACACAGAAATTGCATCGATATTGAATACAAAACGCAAAATGCCGACTTACATATAGGAGGAGTAACTCATCTAATAGTTCGTGATTTGAGCCTTTCCTGGGACAGCAGTATTAGAATCCGATGCACCATTGCAGGTTTACTGTATCCCTTGGTCCTTCAAATCAACGATGAAACACCGAAATTGCATCGATATTGAATACAAAATGCAAAATGTTGACTTATTTACAAGATGCGTAACTCTTCTAATAGTTCGTGCTTTGAGCCTTTCTTGGGACAGCAGTATTAGATTTCGATGCACCATAGCAGGTTTACTGTATCCCTTGGACCTTGACATCAACGATGAAACACAGAAATTGCAACGATATTGAATACGAAGGGCAAAATGTCGACTTATTTACAAGAGGAGTAACTCTTCTATTAGTTCGTGCTTTGAGCCTTTCCAGGGACAGCAGTATTGGATTCCGATGCACCATTGCAGGTTCACTGTATCCCTTGGACCTTCAAATCAACGATGAAACATAGAAATTGCATCGATATTGAATACAAAAGGCAAAATGTCGAATTATTTATAAGAGGAGCAACTCTTCTAATAGGTCGTGCTTTGAGCCTTTCCTGGGACAGCAGTATTAGATTCCGATGCACCATTGCAGGTTTACTGTATCCCTTGCACCTTCAAATGAACAATGAAAAACAGAAATTGCATCAACATTGAATACAAAAATCAAAATGTCGACTTATTTACAAGAGGAGTAACTCTTCTAATAGTTCGTGTTTGAGCCTTTCCTGGGGCAGCAATATTGGATTCCGATGCACCATTGCAGGTTTACTGTATCCCTTGGACCTTCAAATCAACGATGAAACTTAGAAATTGCATCGATATTGAATACAAAAGGCAAACTGTCCACTTATTTACAAGAGGAGTAACTCTTCTAATAGTTCGTGCTTTGAGCCTTTCCTGGGACAGCAGTGTTAGATTCCGATGCATGACTACAGGTTCACTGTATCCCTTGGACCTTCAAATCATGGATGAAACAAAGAAAATGCATCGATATTGAATACAAAAGGCAAAATGTCTACTTATTTATAAGAAGAGTAACTCTTTTAACAGTTCGTGCTTTGAGCCTTTCCTGGTACAGCAGTATTTGATTCCGATGCACTGTTGCAGGTTTACGGTATCCCTTGGACCTTCAAATCAACGATGAAACACAGAAATTGCATCGATATTGAATACAAAAGGCAAAATGTCGACTTATTTACAAGAGGAGTAACTCTTCTAATAGTTCGTGTTTGAGCCTTTCCTGGGGCAGCAATATTGGATTCCGGTGCACCATTGCAGGTTTACTGTATCCCTTGGACCTTCAAATCAACGATGAAGCATAGAAATTGCATCGATATTGAATACAAAAGGCAAAATGTCGACTTATTTATAAGAGGAGTAACTCTTCTAATAGTTCGTGCTTTTAGCCTTTCCAGGGACAGCAGTATTAGATTCCGATGCACCATTGCAGGTTTACTGTATCCCTTGCACCTTCAAATGAACGATGAAACACAGAAATTGCATCCATATTGAATACAAAAGGCAAAATGTCGACTTATTTACAAGATGATTAACTCTTCTAATAGTTGGCGCTTTGAGCCTTTCCTGGGACTGCAGTATTAGATTCCGATGCACCATTGAAGGTTTACTGTATCCCTTGGACCTTCAAATCAACGATGAAACACAGATATTGCATCGATATTGAATACAAAAGGCAAAATATCGACTTATTTATAAGAGCAGTAACTCTTCTAATAGTTCGTGCCTTGAGCCTTTCCTGGGACAGCAGTATTAGATTCCGATGCACCATTGCAGGTTTACTGTATCCCTTTGACCTTCAAATCAACGATGAAACACAGAAATTGCATCGATATTGAATACAAAATGCAAAATGTCGATTTATTTACAAGAGGAGTAACTCTTCTAATAGTTCGTGATTTAGCCTTTCCTGGGACAGCAGTATTAGATTCCGATGCACCATTGCAGGTTTACTGTATCCCTTGGACCTTCAAATCAACGATGAAACACAGAAATTGCATCGATATTGAATACAAAAGTCAAAATGTCGACTTATTACACAAGAGGAGTAACTCTTCTAATAGTTCGCGCTTTGAGCCTTTCCTGGGACAGCAGTATTAGATTCCCATGCACCATTGCAGGTTTACTGTATCCCTTGGACCTTCAAATCAACGATGGAACACAGAAATTGCATCGATATTGAATACAAATGCAAAATGTCGACTTATTTACAACAGGAGTAACTCTTCTAATAGTTCGTGCTTTGAGCCTTTCCTGGGACAGCAGTATTAGATTCCGATGCACCATTGCAGGTTTACTGTATCCCTTGGACGTTCAAATCAACGATGAAGCACAGAAATTGCATCGATATTGAATACAAAAGTCAAAATGTCGACTTATTTACAAGAGGAGTAACTCTTCTAATAGTTCGTGTTTTGAGCCTTTTCTGGGACAGCAGTATTAGATTCCGATGCACCATTGCAGGTTTACTGTATCCCTTGGACCTTCATATCAACGATGAAACACAGAAATTGCATCAATAATGAATACAAAATGCAAAATGTCGACTTATTTACAAGAGGAGTAACCTTTCTAATAGTTCGTGCTTTGAGCCTTTCCTAGGACAGCAGTATTAGATTTCGATGCACCATTGCAAGGTTTACTGTATCCCTTGGACCTTCAAATCAACGATGAAACACAGAAATTGCATCGATATTGAATACAAATGGCAAAATGTCGATTTATTTACAAGAGGAGTAACTCTTCTAATAGTTCGTGCTTTGAGCCTTTCCTGGGACAGCAGTATTAGATTCCGATTCACCATTGCAGGTTTACTGTGTCCCTTGGACCTTCAAATTAACGATAAAACTTAGAAATTGCATCGATATTGAATGCAAAAGGAAAAATGTTGACTTATTTATAAGAGGAGTAACTCTTCTAATAGTTGGCGCTTTGAGCCTTTCCTGGGACAGCAGTATTAGATTCCGATGCACCATTGAAGGTTTACTGTATCCCTTGGACCTTCAAATCAACGATGAAACACAGAAATTGCATCGACATTGAATACAAAAGGCAAAATATCGACTTATTTATAAGAGCAGCAACTCTTCTAATAGTTCGTGCTTTGAGCCTTTCCTGGGACAGCAGTATTAGATTCCGATGCACCATTGCAGGTTTACTGTATCCCTTGGACCTTCAAATCAACGATGAAACACAGAAATTGCATCGATATTGAATACAAAATGCAAAATGTCAACTTAATTACGATAGGAGTAACTCTTCTAATAGTCCGTGCTTTGAGCCTTTCCTGGGACAGCAGTATTAGATTCCGATGCACCATTGCAGGTTTACTGTATCCCTTGGACGTTCAAATCAACGATGAAACACAGAAATTGCATCGATATTGAATACAAAAGTCAAAATGTCGACTTATTTACAAGAGGAGTAACTTTTCTAATAGTTCGTGCTTTGAGCCTTTTCTAGGACAGCAGTATTAGATTCCGATGCACCATTGCAGGTTTACTGTATCCCTTGCACCTTCAAATGAACGATGAAACACAGAAATTGCATCGATATTGAATACAAAAGGCAAAATGTCGACTTATTTACAAGAGGAGTAACTCTTCTAATAGTTCGCGCTTTGAGCCTTTCCTGGGACTGCAGTATTAGATTCCGATGCACCATTGCAAGATTTACTGTATCCCTTGGACCTTCAAATCAACGATGAAACACAGATTGCATCGATATTGAATACAAATGGCAAAATGTCGACTTATTTACAAGAGGAGTAACTCTTCTAATAGTTCGCGCATTGAGCCTCTCCTGGGACAGCAGTATTAGATTGCGATGCAGCATTGAAGGTTTACTGTATCCCTTGGACCTTCAAATCAACGATGAAACACAGAAATTGCATCGATATTGAATACAAAAGCCAAACGGTCGACTTATTTACAAAAGGAGTAACTCTTCTAATAGTTCGTGTTTTGAGCCATTTCTGGGACAGCAGTATTAGATTCCCATGCACCATTGCAGGTTTACTGTATCCCTTGGACCTTCCAATCAACGATGAAACACAGAAATTGCATCGATATTGAATACAAAACGCAAAATGCCGACTTATTTACAAGATGATTAACTCTTCTAATAGTTGGCGCTTTGAGCCTTTCCTGGGACTGCAGTATTAGATTCCGATGCACCATTGAAGGTTTACTGTATCCCTTGGACCTTCAAATCAACGATGAAACACAGATATTGCATCGATATTGAATACAAAAGGCAAAATATCGACTTATTTATAAGAGCAGTAACTCTTCTAATAGTTCGTGCCTTGAGCCTTTCCTGGGACAGCAGTATTAGATTCCGATGCACCATTGCAGGTTTACTGTATCCCTTTGACCTTCAAATCAACGATGAAACACAGAAATTGCATCGATATTGAATACAAAATGCAAAATGTCGACTTATTTACAAGAGGAGTAACTCTTCTAATAGTTCGTGTTTTAGCCTTTCCTGGGACAGCAGTATTAGATTCCGATGCACCATTGCAGGTTTACTGTATCCCTTGGACCTTCAAATCAACGATGAAACACAGATATTGCATCGATATTGAATACAAAAGTCAAAATGTCGACTTATTACACAAGAGGAGTAACTCTTCTAATAGTTCGCGCTTTGAGCCTTTCCTGGGACAGCAGTATTAGATTCCCATGCACCATTGCAGGTTTACTGTATCCCTTGGACCTTCAAATCAACGATGGAACACAGAAATTGCATCGATATTGAATACAAAAGGCAAAATGTCGACTTATTTACAACAGGAGTAACTCTTCTAATAGTTCGTGCTTTGAGCCTTTCCTGGGACAGCAGTATTAGATTCCGATGCACCATTGCAGGTTTACTGTATCCCTTGGACGTTCAAATCAACGATGAAGCACAGAAATTGCATCGATATTGAATACAAAAGTCAAAATGTCGACTTATTTACAAGAGGAGTAACTCTTCTAATAGTTCGTGTTTTGAGCCTTTTCTGGGACAGCAGTATTAGATTCCGATGCACCATTGCAGGTTTACTGTATCCCTTGGACCTTCAAATCAACGATGAAACACAGAAATTGCATCAATAATGAATACAAAATGCAAAATGTCGACTTATTTACAAGAGGAGTAACCTTTCTAATAGTTCGTGCTTTGAGCCTTTCCTAGGACAGCAGTATTAGATTTCGATGCACCATTGCAAGGTTTACTGTATCCCTTGGACCTTCAAGTCAACGATGAAACACAGAAATTGCATCGATATTGAATACAAATGGCAAAATGTCGACTTATTTACAAGAGGAGTAACTCTTCTAATAGTTCGTGCTTTGAGCCTTTCCTGGGACAGCAGTATTAGATTCCGATTCACCATTGCAGGTTTACTGTGTCCCTTGGACCTTCAAATTAACGATAAAACTTAGAAATTGCATCGATATTGAATACAAAAGGAAAAATGTTGACTTTGTTTATAAGAGGAGTAACTCTTCTAATAGTTGGCGCTTTGAGCCATTCCTGGGACAGCAGTATTAGATTCCGATTCACCATTGAAGCTTTACTGTATCCCTTGGACCTTCAAATCAACGATGAAACACAGAAATTGCATCGATATTGAATACAAAAGGCAAAATATCGACTTATTTATAAGAGCAGCAACTCTTCTAATAGTTCGTGATTTGAGCCTTTCCTGGGACAGCAGTATTAGATTCCGATGCACCATTGCAGGTTTACTGTATCCCTTGGACCTTCAAATCAACGATGAAACACAGAAATTGCATCGATATTGAATACAAAATGCAAAATGTCAAATTATTACAATAGGAGTAACTCTTCTAATAGTCCGTGCTTTGAGCCTTTCCTGGGACAGCAGTATTAGATTCCGATGCACCATTGCAGGTTTACTGTATCCCTTGGACGTTCAAATCAACGATGAAACACAGAAATTGCATCGATATTGAATACAAAAGTCAAAATGTCGACTTATTTACAAGAGGAGTAACTTTTCTAATAGTTCGTGCTTTGAGCCTTTTCTGGGACAGCAGTATTAGATTCCGATGCACCATTGCAGGTTTACTGTATCCCTTGCACCTTCAAATGAACGATGAAACACAGAAATTGCATCGATATTGAATACAAAAGGCAAAATGTCGACTTATTTACAAGAGGAGTAACTCTTCTAATAGTTCGCGCTTTGAGCCTTTCCTGGGACAGCAGTATTAGATTCCGATGCACCATTGCAAGGTTTACTGTATCCCTTGGACCTTCAAATCAACGATGAAACACAGATTGCATCGATATTGAATACAAATGGCAAAATGTCGACTTATTTACAAGAGGAGTAACTCTTCTAATAGTTCGCGCATTGAGCCTCTCCTGGGACAGCAGTATTAGATTGCGATGCAGCATTGAAGGTTTACTGTATCCCTTGGACGTTCAAATCAACGATGAAACACAGAAATTGCATCGATATTGAATACAAAAGTCAAAATGTCGACTTATTTACAAGAGGAGTAACTTTTCTAATAGTTCGTGCTTTGAGCCTTTTCTGGGACAGCAGTATTAGATTCCGATGCACCATTGCAGGTTTACTGTATCCCTTGCACCTTCAAATGAACGATGAAACACAGAAATTGCATCGATATTGAATACAAAAGGCAAAATGTCGACTGATTTACAAGAGGAGTAACTCTTCTAATAGTTCGCGCTTTGAGCCTTTCCTGGGACTGCAGTATTAGATTCCGATGCACCATTGCAAGGTTTACTGTATCCCTTGGACCTTCAAATCAACGATGAAACATAGATTGCATCGATATTGAATACAAATGGCAAAATGTCGACTTATTTACAAGAGGAGTAACTCTTCTAATAGTTCGCGCATTGAGCCTCTCCTGGGACAGCAGTATTAGATTGCGATGCAGCATTGAAGGTTTACTGTATCCCTTGGACCTTCAAATCAACGATGAAACACAGAAATTGCATCGATATTGAATACAAAAGCCAAACGGTCGACTTATTTACAAGAGGAGTAACTCTTCTAATAGTTCGTGTTTTGAGCCATTTCTGGGACAGCAGTATTAGATTCCCATGCACCATTGCAGGTTTACTGTATCCCTTGGACCTTCCAATCAACGATGAAACACAGAAATTGCATCGATATTGAATACAAAACGCAAAATGCCGACTTATTTACAAGATGATTAACTCTTCTAATAGTTGGCGCTTTGAGCCTTTCCTGGGACTGCAGTATTAGATTCCGATGCACCATTGAAGGTTTACTGTATCCCTTGGACCTTCAAATCAACGATGAAACACAGATATTGCATCGATATTGAATACAAAAGGCAAAATATCGACTTATTTATAAGAGCAGTAACTCTTCTAATAGTTCGTGCCTTGAGCCTTTCCTGGGACAGCAGTATTAGATTCCGATGCACCATTGCAGGTTTACTGTATCCCTTTGACCTTCAAATCAACGATGAAACACAGAAATTGCATCGATATTGAATACAAAATGCAAAATGTCGACTTATTTACAAGAGGAGTAACTCTTCTAATAGTTCGTGTTTTAGCCTTTCCTGGGACAGCAGCATAAGATTCCGATGCACCATTGCAGGTTTACTGTATCCCTTGGACCTTCAAATCAACGATGAAACACAGAAATTGCATCGATATTGAATACAAAAGTCAAAATGTCGACTTATTACACAAGAGGAGTAACTCTTCTAATAGTTCGCGCTTTGAGCCTTTCCTGGGACAGCAGTATTAGATTCCCATGCACCATTGCAGGTTTACTGTATCCCTTGGACCTTCAAATCAACGATGGAACACAGAAATTGCATCGATATTGAATACAAAAGGCAAAATGTCGACTTATTTACAACAGGAGTAACTCTTCTAATAGTTCGTGCTTTGAGCCTTTCCTGGGACAGCAGTATTAGATTCCGATGCACCATTGCAGGTTTACTGTATCCCTTGGACGTTCAAATCAACGATGAAGCACAGAAATTGCATCGATATTGAATACAAAAGTCAAAATGTCGACTTATTTACAAGAGGAGTAACTCTTCTAATAGTTCGTGTTTTGAGCCTTTTCTGGGACAGCAGTATTAGATTCCGATGCACCATTGCAGGTTTACTGTATCCCTTGGACCTTCAAATCAACGATGAAACACAGAAATTGCATCAATAATGAATACAAAATGCAAAATGTCGACTTATTTACAAGAGGAGTAACCTTTCTAATAGTTCGTGCTTTGAGCCTTTCCTAGGACAGCAGTATTAGATTTCGATGCACCATTGCAAGGTTTACTGTATCCCTTGGACCTTCAAGTCAACGATGAAACACAGAAATTGCATCGATATTGAATACAAATGGCAAAATGTCGACTTATTTACAAGAGGAGTAACTCTTCTAATAGTTCGTGCTTTGAGCCTTTCCTGGGACAGCAGTATTAGATTCCGATTCACCATTGCAGGTTTACTGTGTCCCTTGGACCTTCAAATTAACGATAAAACTTAGAAATTGCATCGATATTGAATACAAAAGGAAAAATGTTGACTTATTTATAAGAGGAGTAACTCTTCTAATAGTTGGCGCTTTGAGCCTTTCCTGGGACAGCAGTATTAGATTCCGATTCACCATTGAAGGTTTACTGTATCCCTTGGACCTTCAAATCAACGATGAAACACAGAAATTGCATCGATATTGAATACAAAAGGCAAAATATCGACTTATATATAAGAGCAGCAACTCTTCTAATAGTTCGTGCTTTGAGCCTTTCCTGGGACAGCAGTATTAGATTCCGATGCACCATTGCAGGTTTACTGTATCCCTTGGACCTTCAAATCAACGATGAAACACAGAAATTGCATCGATATTGAATACAAAATGCAAAATGTCAACTTAATTACAATAGGAGTAACTCTTCTAATAGTCCGTGCTTTGAGCCTTTCCTGGGACAGCAGTATTAGATTCCGATGCACCATTGCAGGTTTACTGTATCCCTTGGACGTTCAAATCAACGATGAAACACAGAAATTGCATCGATATTGAATACAAAAGTCAAAATGTCGACTTCTTTACAAGAGGAGTAACTTTTCTAATATTTCGTGCTTTGAGCCTTTTCTGGGACAGCAGTATTAGATTCCGATGCACCATTGCAGGTTTACTGTATCCCTTGCACCTTCAAATGAACGATGAAACACAGAAATTGCATCGATATTGAATACAAAAGGCAAAATGTCGACTTATTTACAAGAGGAGTAACTCTTCTAATAGTTCGCGCTTTGAGCCTTTCCTGGGACAGCAGTATTAGATTCCGATGCACCATTGCAAGGTTTACTGTATCCCTTGGACCTTCAAATCAACGATGAAACACAGATTGCATCGATATTGAATACAAATGGCAAAATGTCGACTTATTTACAAGAGGAGTAACTCTTCTAATAGTTCGCGCATTGAGCCTCTCCTGGGACAGCAGTATTAGATTGCGATGCTGCATGAAGGTTTACTGTATCCCTTGGACCTTCAAATCAACGATGAAACACAGAAATTGCATCGATATTGAATACAAAAGCCAAACGGTCGACTTATTTACAAGAGGAGTAACTCTTCTAATAGTTCGTGTTTTGAGCCTTTTCTGGGACAGCAGTATTAGATTCCCATGCACCATTGCAGGTTTACTGTATCCCTTGGACCTTCCAATCAACGATGAAACACAGAAATTGCATCGATATTGAATACAAAACGCAAAATGCCGACTTACATATAAGAGGAGTAACTCATCTAATAGTTCGTGATTTGAGCCTTTCCTGGGACAGCAGTATTAGAATCCGATGCACCATTGCAGGTTTACTGTATCCCTTGGTCCTTCAAATCAACGATGAAACACCGAAATTGCATCGATATTGAATACAAAATGCAAAATGTTGACTTATTTACAAGATGCGTAACTCTTCTAACAGTTCGTGCTTTGAGCCTTTCTTGGGACAGCAGTATTAGATTCCGATGCACCATAGCAGGTTTACTGTATCCCTTGGACCTTGAAATCAACGATGAAACACAGAAATTGCATCGATATTGAATACAAAAGGCAAAATGTCGACTTATTTATAAGAGGAGTAACCCTTCTAATGGTTCGTGCTTTTAGCCTTTACAGGGACAGCAGTATTAGATTCCGATGCACCATTGCAGGTAACTGTATCCCTTGGACCTTCAAATCAACGATGAAACATAGAAATTGCATCGATATTGAATACAAAAGGCAAAATGTCGTCTTATTTGCAAGAGGAGTTATTCTTCTAATAGTTCGTGCTTTGAGCCTTTCCTGGGACAGCAGTAATAGATTCCGATGCACCATTGCAGGTTTACTGTATCCCTTGGACCTTCAAATCAACGATGAAACATAGAAATTGCATCGATATTGAATACAAAATGCAAACTGTCCACTTATATACAAGAGGAGTAACTCTTCTAATAGTTCGTGCTTTGAGCCTTTCCTGGGACAGCAGTGTTAGATTCCGATGCATGACTACAGGTTCACTGTATCCCTTGGACTTTCAAATCATGGATGAAACAAAGAAAATGCATCGATATTGAATACAAAAGGCAAAATGTCTACTTACTTATAAGAAGAATAAATCTTTTAACAGTTCGTGCTTTGAGCCTTTCCTGGTACAGCAGTATTTGATTCCGATGCGCTGTTGCAGGTTTACGGTATCCCTTGGACCTTCAAATCAACGATGAAACACAGAAATTGCATCGATATTGAATACAAAAGGCAAAATGTCGACTTATTTACAAGAGGAGTAACTCTTCTAATAGTTCGTGTTTGAGCCTTTCCTGGGGCAGCAATATTGGATTCCGATGCACCATTGCAGGTTTACTGTATCCCCTGGACCTTCAAATCAACGATGAAACATAGAAATTGCATCGATATGGAATACAAAAGGCAAAATGTCGACTTATTTATAAGAGGAGTAACTCTTCTAATAGTTCGTGCTTTTAGCCTTTCCAGGGACAGCAGTATTAGATTCCGATGCACCATTGCAGGTTTACTGTATCCCTTGCACCTTCAAATGAACGATGAAACACAGAAATTGCATCCATATTGAATACAAAAGGCAAAATGTCTACTTATTTACAAGATGATTAACTGTTCTAATAGTTGGCGCTTTGAGCCTTTCCTGGGACTGCAGTATTAGATTCCGATGCACCATTGAAGGTTTACTGTATCCCTTGGACCTTCAAATCAACGATGAAACACAGAAATTGCATCGATATTGAATACAAAATGCAAAATGTCGACTTATTTACAAGAGGAGTAACTCTTCTAATAGTTAGTGCTTTTAGCCTTTCCTGGGACAGCAGTATTAGATTCCGATGCACCATTGCAGGTTTACTGTATCCCTTGGACCTTCAAATCAACGATGAAACACAGAAATTGCATCGATATTGAATACAAAAGTCAAAATGTCGACTTATTACACAAGAGGAGTAACTCTTCTAATAGTTCGCGCTTTGAGCCTTTCCTGGGACAGCAGTATTAGATTCCGATGCAGCATTAAAACTTTACTGTATCCATTGAACCTTCAAATCAACGATGAAACACAGAAATTGCATCGATATTGTATAAAAAAACCAAAATATCGACTTATTTGTAAGAGGAGTAACTCTTCTAATAGTTCGTGCTTTGAGCCTTTCCTGGGACAGCAGTATTAGATTCCGATACACCATTTCAGGTTTACTGTATCCCTTGGACGTTCAAATCAACGATGAAACACAGAAATTGCATCGATATTGAATACAAAAGTCAAAATGTCGACTTATTTACAAGAGGAGTAACTCTTCTAATAGTTCGTGCTTTGAGCCTTTTCTGGGACAGCAGTATTAGATTCCGATGCACCATTGCAGGTTTACTGTATCCCTTGGACCTTCAAATCAACGATGAAACACAGAAATTGCATCAATAATGAATACAAAATGCAAAATGTCGACTTATTTACAAGAGGAGTAACTCTTCTAATAGTTCGCGCTTTGAGCCTTTCCTGGGAGAGCAGTATTAGATTCCGATGCACCGTTGCAGGTTTACTGTATCCCTTGGACCTTCAAATCAACGATGAAACACAGAAATTGCATCGATATTGAATACAAAAGGCAAAATGTCGACTTACTTACAAGAGGAACAACTCTTCTAATAATTCGTGCTTTGAGAGTTTACAGGGACAGCAGTATTAGATTCCGATGCACCATTGCTGGTAACTGTATCCCTTGGACCTTCAAATCAACGATGAAACACTGAAATTGCATCGAAATTGGATACAAAAAGCAAAATGTCGTCTTATTTACAAGAGGAGTTACTCTTCTAATAGTTCGTGCTTTTAGCCTTTCCTGGGACAGCAGTATTAGATTCCGATGCACCATTGCAGGTTTACTGTATCCCTTGGACCTTCAAATCAACGATGAAACACAGAAATTGCATCGATATTGAATACAAAAGGCAAACTGGCCACTTATTTACAAGAGGAGTAACTCTTCTAATAGTTCGTGCTTTGAGCCTTTCCTGGGACAGCAGTGTTAGATTCCGATGCACGACTGCTGGTTCACTGTATCCCTTGGACCTTCAAATCAACAATGAAACATAGAAATTGCATCGATATTGAATACAAAAGGCAAAATTTCGACTTATTTACAAGATGATTAACTCTTCTAATAGCTGGCGCTTTGAGCCTTTCCTGGGACTGCAGTATTAGATTCCGATGCACCATTGAAGGTTTACTGTATCCCTTGGACCTTTAAATCAACGATGAAACACAGATATTGCATCGATATTGAATACAAAACGCAAAATATCGACTTATTTATAAGAGCAGTAACTCTTCTAATAGTTCGTGTTTTGAGCCTTTCCTGGGACAGCAGTATTAGATTCCGATGCACCATTGCAGGTTTACTGTATCCCTTTGACCTTCAAATCAACGATGAAACACAGAAATTGCATCGATATTGAATACAAAAGTCAAAATGTCGACTTATTTACAAGAGGAGTAACTCTTCTAATAGTTCGTGTTTTGAGCCTTTTCTGGGACAGCAGTATTAGATTCCGATGCACCATTGCAGGTTTACTGTATCCCTTGGACCTTCAAATCAACGATTAAACACAGAAATTGCATCAATAATGAATACAAAATGCAAAATGTCGACTTATTTACAAGAGGAGTAACCTTTCTAATAGTTCGTGCTTTGAGCCTTTCCTGGGACAGCAGTATTAGATTTCGATGCACCATTGCAAGGTTTACTGTATCCCTTGGACCTTCAAATCAACGATGAAACACAGAAATTGCATCGATATTGAATACAAATGGCAAAATGTCGACTTATTTACAAGAGGAGTAACTCTTCTAATAGGTCGTGCTTTGAGCCTTTCCTGGGACAGCAGTATTAGATTCCGATTCACCATTGCAGGTTTACTGTATCCCTTGGACCTTCAAATTAACGATAAAACTTAGAAATTGCATCGATATTGATTACAAAAGGCAAAATGTCGACTTATTTATAAGAGGAGTAACTCATCTAATAGTTCGTGATTTGAGCCTTTCCTGGGACAGCAGTATTAGAATCCGATGCACCATTGAAGGTTTACTGTATCCCTTGGACCTTCAAATCAACGATGAAACACAGAAATTGCATCGATATTGAATACAAAAGGCAAAATATCGACTTATTTATAAGAGCAGCAACTCTTCTAATAGTTCGTGCTTTGAGCCTTTCCTGGGACAGCAGTATTAGATTCCGATGCACCATTGCAGGTTTACTGTATCCCTTGGACCTTCAAATCAACGATGAAACACAGAAATTGCATCGATATTGAATACAAAATTCAAAATGTCGACTTATTACACAAGAGGAGTAACTCTTCTAATAGTTCGCGCTTTGAGCCTTTCCTGGGACAGCAGTATTAGATTCCCATGCACCATTGCAGGTTTACTGTATCCCTTGGACCTTCAAATCAACGATGGAACAAAGAAATTGCATCGATATTGAATACAAAAGGCAAAATGTCGACTTATTTACAACAGGAGTAACTCTTCTAATAGTTCGTGCTTTGAGCCTTTCCTGGGACAGCAGTATTAGATTCCGATGCACCATTGCAGGTTTACTGTATCCCTTGGACGTTCAAATCAACGATGAAGCACAGAAATTGCATCGATATTGAATACAAAAGTCAAAATGTCGACTTATTTACAAGAGGAGTAACTCTTCTAATAGTTCGTGTTTTGAGCCTTTCCTGGGACAGCAGTATTAGGTTCCGTTTCACCATTGCAGGTTTACTGTATCCCTTGCACCTTCAAATGAACGATGAAACACAGAAATTGCATCCATATTGAATACAAAAGGCAAAATGTCGACTTATTTACAAGATGATTAACTCTATTAATAGTTGGCGCTTTGAGCCTTTCCTGGGACTGCAGTATTAGATTCCGATGCACCATTGAAGGTTTACTGTATCCCTTGGACCTTCAAATCAACGATGAAACACAGATATTGCATCGATATTGAATACAAAAGGCAAAATATCGACTTATTTATAAGAGCAGTAACTCTTCTAATAGTTCGTGCCTTGAGCCTTTCCTGGGACAGCAGTATTAGATTCCGATGCACCATTGCAGGTTTACTGTATCCCTTTGACCTTCAAATCAACGATGAAACACAGAAATTGCATCGATATTGAATACAAAATGCAAAATGTCGACTTATTTACAAGAGGAGTAACTCTTCTAATAGTTCGTGTTTTAGCCTTTCCTGGGACAGCAGTATTAGATTCCGATGCACCATTGCAGGTTTACTGTATCCCTTGGACCTTCAAATCAACGATGAAACACAGAAATTGCATCGATATTGAATACAAAATTCAAAATGTCGACTTATTACACAAGAGGAGTAACTCTTCTAATAGTTCGCGCTTTGAGCCTTTCCTGGGACAGCAGTATTAGATTCCCATGCACCATTGCAGGTTTACTGTATCCCTTGGACCTTCAAATCAACGATGGAACAAAGAAATTGCATCGATATTGAATACAAAAGGCAAAATGTCGACTTATTTACAAGAGGAGTAACTCTTCTAATAGTTCGTGCTTTGAGCCTTTCCTGGGACAGCAGTATTAGATTCCGATGCACCATTGCAGGTTTACTGTATCCCTTGGACGTTCAAATCAACGATGAAGCACAGAAATTGCATCGATATTGAATACAAAAGTCAAAATGTCGACTTATTTACAAGAGGAGTAACTCTTCTAATAGTTCGTGTTTTGAGCCTTTTCTGGGACAGCAGTATTAGATTCCGATGCACCATTGCAGGTTTACTGTATCCCTTGGACCTTCAAATCAACGATGAAACACAGAAATTGCATCAATAATGAATACAAAATGCAAAATGTCGACTTATTTACAAGAGGAGTAACCTTTCTAATAGTTCGTGCTTTGAGCCTTTCCTAGGACAGCAGTATTAGATTTCGATGCACCATTGCAAGGTTTACTGTATCCCTTGGACCTTCAAATCAACGATGAAACACAGAAATTGCATCGATATTGAATACAAATGGCAAAATGTCGACTTATTTACAAGAGGAGTAACTCTTCTAATAGTTCGTGCTTTGAGCCTTTCCTGGGACAGCAGTATTAGATTCCGATTCACCATTGCAGGTTTACTGTGTCCCTTGGACCTTCAAATTAACGATAAAACTTAGAAATTGCATCGATATTGAATACAAAAGGAAAAATGTTGACTTATTTATAAGAGGAGTATCTCTTCTAATAGTTGGCGCTTTGAGCCTTTCCTGGGACAGCAGTATTAGATTCCGATGCACCATTGAAGGTTTACTGTATCCCTTGGACCTTCCAATCAACGATGAAACACAGAAATTGCATCGATATTGAATACAAAACGCAAAATGCCGACTTACATATAGGAGGAGTAACTCATCTAATAGTTCGTGATTTGAGCCTTTCCTGGGACAGCAGTATTAGAATCCGATGCACCATTGCAGGTTTACTGTATCCCTTGGTCCTTCAAATCAACGATGAAACACCGAAATTGCATCGATATTGAATACAAAATGCAAAATGTTGACTTATTTACAAGATGCGTAACTCTTCTAATAGTTCGTGCTTTGAGCCTTTCTTGGGACTGCAGTATTAGATTTCGATGCACCATAGCAGGTTTACTGTATCCCTTGGACCTTGACATCAACGATGAAACACAGAAATTGCAACGATATTGAATACAAAGGGCAAAATGTCGACTTATTTACAAGAGGAGTAACTCTTCTATTAGTTCGTGCTTTGAGCCTTTCCAGGGACAGCAGTATTGGATTCCGATGCACCATTGCAGGTTCACTGTATCCCTTGGACCTTCAAATCAACGATGAAACATAGAAATTGCATCGATATTGAATACAAAAGGCAAAATGTCGAATTATTTATAAGAGGAGCAACTCTTCTAATAGGTCGTGCTTTGAGCCTTTCCTGGGACAGCAGTATTAGATTCCGATGCACCATTGCAGGTTTACTGTATCCCTTGCACCTTCAAATGAACAATGAAAAACAGAAATTGCATCAACATTGAATACAAAAATCAAAATGTCGACTTATTTACAAGAGGAGTAACTCTTCTAATAGTTCGTGTTTGAGCCTTTCCTGGGGCAGCAATATTGGATTCCGATGCACCATTGCAGGTTTACTGTATCCCTTGGACCTTCAAATCAACGATGAAACATAGAAATTGCATCGATATTGAATACAAAAGGCAAACTGTCCACTTATTTACAAGAGGAGTAACTCTTCTAATAGTTCGTGCTTTGAGCCTTTCCTGGGACAGCAGTGTTAGATTCCGATGCATGACTACAGGTTCACTGTATCCCTTGGACCTTCAAATCATGGATGAAACAAAGAAAATGCATCGATATTGAATACAAAAGGCAAAATGTCTACTTATTTATAAGAAGAGTAACTCTTTTAACAGTTCGTGCTTTGAGCCTTTCCTGGTACAGCAGTATTTGATTCCGATGCACTGTTGCAGGTTTACGGTATCCCTTGGACCTTCAAATCAACGATGAAACACAGAAATTGCATCGATATTGAATACAAAAGGCAAAATGTCGACTTATTTACAAGAGGAGTAACTCTTCTAATAGTTCGTGTTTGAGCCTTTCCTGGGGCAGCAATATTGGATTCCGGTGCACCATTGCAGGTTTACTGTATCCCTTGGACCTTCAAATCAACGATGAAGCATAGAAATTGCATCGATATTGAATACAAAAGGCAAAATGTCGACTTATTTATAAGAGGAGTAACTCTTCTAATAGTTCGTGCTTTTAGCCTTTCCAGGGACAGCAGTATTAGATTCCGATGCACCATTGCAGGTTTACTGTATCCCTTGCACCTTCAAATGAACGATGAAACACAGAAATTGCATCCATATTGAATACAAAAGGCAAAATGTCGACTTATTTACAAGATGATTAACTCTTCTAATAGTTGGCGCTTTGAGCCTTTCCTGGGACTGCAGTATTAGATTCCGATGCACCATTGAAGGTTTACTGTATCCCTTGGACCTTCAAATCAACGATGAAACACAGATATTGCATCGATATTGAATACAAAAGGCAAAATATCGACTTATTTATAAGAGCAGTAACTCTTCTAATAGTTCGTGCCTTGAGCCTTTCCTGGGACAGCAGTATTAGATTCCGATGCACCATTGCAGGTTTACTGTATCCCTTTGACCTTCAAATCAACGATGAAACACAGAAATTGCATCGATATTGAATACAAAATGCAAAATGTCGACTTATTTACAAGAGGAGTAACTCTTCTAATAGTTCGTGTTTTAGCCTTTCCTGGGACAGCTGTATTAGATTCCGATGCACCATTGCAGGTTTACTGTATCCCTTGGACCTTCAAATCAACGATGAAACACAGAAATTGCATCGATATTGAATACAAAAGTCAAAATGTCGACTTATTACACAAGAGGAGTAACTCTTCTAATAGTTCGCGCTTTGAGCCTTTCCTGGGACAGCAGTATTAGATTCCCATGCACCATTGCAGGTTTACTGTATCCCTTGGACCTTCAAATCAACGATGGAACACAGAAATTGCATCGATATTGAATACAAATGCAAAATGTCGACTTATTTACAACAGGAGTAACTCTTCTAATAGTTCGTGCTTTGAGCCTTTCCTGGGACAGCAGTATTAGATTCCGATGCACCATTGCAGGTTTACTGTATCCCTTGGACGTTCAAATCAACGATGAAGCACAGAAATTGCATCGATATTGAATACAAAAGTCAAAATGTCGACTTATTTACAAGAGGAGTAACTCTTCTAATAGTTCGTGTTTTGAGCCTTTTCTGGGACAGCAGTATTAGATTCCGATGCACCATTGCAGGTTTACTGTATCCCTTGGACCTTCAAATCAACGATGAAACACAGAAATTGCATCAATAATGAATACAAAATGCAAAATGTCGACTTATTTACAAGAGGAGTAACCTTTCTAATAGTTCGTGCTTTGAGCCTTTCCTAGGACAGCAGTATTAGATTTCGATGCACCATTGCAAGGTTTACTGTATCCCTTGGACCTTCAAATCAACGATGAAACACAGAAATTGCATCGATATTGAATACAAATGGCAAAATGTCGACTTATTTACAAGAGGAGTAACTCTTCTAATAGTTCGTGCTTTGAGCCTTTCCTGGGACAGCAGTATTAGATTCCGATTCACCATTGCAGGTTTACTGTGTCCCTTGGACCTTCAAATTAACGATAAAACTTAGAAATTGCATCGATATTGAATGCAAAAGGAAAAATGTTGACTTATTTATAAGAGGAGTAACTCTTCTAATAGTTGGCGCTTTGAGCCTTTCCTGGGACAGCAGTATTAGATTCCGATGCACCATTGAAGGTTTACTGTATCCCTTGGACCTTCAAATCAACGATGAAACACAGAAATTGCATCGATATTGAATACAAAAGGCAAAATATCGACTTATTTATAAGAGCAGCAACTCTTCTAATAGTTCGCGCATTGAGCCTCTCCTGGGACAGCAGTATTAGATTGCGATGCAGCTTTGAAGGTTTACTGTATCCCTTGGACCTTCAAATCAACGATGAAACACAGAAATTGCATCGATATTGAATACAAAAGCCAAACGGTCGACTTATTTACAAGAGGAGTAACTCTTCTAATAGTTCGTGTTTTGAGCCATTTCTGGGACAGCAGTATTAGATTCCCATGCACCATTGCAGGTTTACTGTATCCCTTGGACCTTCCAATCAACGATGAAACACAGAAATTGCATCGATATTGAATACAAAACGCAAAATGCCGACTTATTTACAAGATGATTAACTCTTCTAATAGTTGGCGCTTTGAGCCTTTCCTGGGACTGCAGTATTAGATTCCGATGCACCATTGAAGGTTTACTGTATCCCTTGGACCTTCAAATCAACGATGAAACACAGATATTGCATCGATATTGAATACAAAAGGCAAAATATCGACTTATTTATAAGAGCAGTAACTCTTCTAATAGTTCGTGCCTTGAGCCTTTCCTGGGACAGCAGTATTAGATTCCGATGCACCATTGCAGGTTTACTGTATCCCTTTGACCTTCAAATCAACTATGAAACACAGAAATTGCATCGATATTGAATACAAAATGCAAAATGTCGACTTATTTACAAGAGGAGTAACTCTTCTAGTAGTTCGTGTTTTAGCCTTTCCTGGGACAGCAGTATTAGATTCCGATGCACCATTGCAGGTTTACTGTATCCCTTGGACCTTCAAATCAACGATGAAACACAGAAATTGCATCGATATTGAATACAAAAGTCAAAATGTCGACTTATTACACAAGAGGAGTAACTCTTCTAATAGTTCGCGCTTTGAGCCTTTCCTGGGACAGCAGTATTAGATTCCCATGCACCATTGCAGGTTTACTGTATCCCTTGGACCTTCAAATCAACGATGGAACACAGAAATTGCATCGATATTGAATACAAAAGGCAAAATGTCGACTTATTTACAACAGGAGTAACTCTTCTAATAGTTCGTGCTTTGAGCCTTTCCTGGGACAGCAGTATTAGATTCCGATGCACCATTGCAGGTTTACTGTATCCCTTGGACGTTCAAATCAACGATGAAGCACAGAAATTGCATCGATATTGAATACAAAAGTCAAAATGTCGACTTATTTACAAGAGGAGTAACACTTCTAATAGTTCGTGTTTTGAGCCTTTTCTGGGACAGCAGTATTAGATTCCGATGCACCATTGCAGGTTTACTGTATCCCTTGGACCTTCAAATCAACGATGAAACACAGAAATTGCATCAATAATGAATACAAAATGCAAAATGTCGACTTATTTACAAGAGGAGTAACCTATCTAATAGTTCGTGCTTTGAGCCTTTCCTAGGACAGCAGTATTAGATTTCGATGCACCATTGCAAGGTTTACTGTATCCCTTGGACCTTCAAGTCAACGATGAAACACAGAAATTGCATCGATATTGAATACAAATGGCAAAATGTCGACTTATTTACAAGAGGAGTAACTCTTCTAATAGTTCGTGCTTTGAGCCTTTCCTGGGACAGCAGTATTAGATTCCGATTCACCATTGCAGGTTTACTGTGTCCCTTGGACCTTCAAATTAACGATAAAACTTAGAAATTGCATCGATATTGAATACAAAAGGAAAAATGTTGACTTATTTATAAGAGGAGTAACTCTTCTAATAGTTGGCGCTTTGAGCCTTTCCTGGGACAGCAGTATTAGATTCCGATTCACCATTGAAGGTTTACTGTATCCCTTGGACCTTCAAATCAACGATGAAACACAGAAATTGCATCGATATTGAATACAAAAGGCAAAATATCGACTTATTTATAAGAGCAGCAACTCTTCTAATAGTTCGTGCTTTGAGCCTTTCCTGGGACAGCAGTATTAGATTCCGATGCACCATTGCAGGTTTACTGTATCCCTTGGACCTTCAAATCAACGATGAAACACAGAAATTGCATCGATATTGAATACAAAATGCAAAATGTCAACTTAATTACAATAGGAGTAACTCTTCTAATAGTCCGTGCTTTGAGCCTTTCCTGGGACAGCAGTATTAGATTCCGATGCACCATTGCAGGTTTACTGTATCCCTTGGACGTTCAAATCAACGATGAAACACAGAAATTGCATCGATATTGAATACAAAAGTCAAAATGTCGACTTCTTTACAAGAGGAGTAACTTTTCTAATATTTCGTGCTTTGAGCCTTTTCTGGGACAGCAGTATTAGATACCGATGCACCATTGCAGGTTTACTGTATCCCTTGCACCTTCAAATGAACGATGAAACACAGAAATTGCATCGATATTGAATACAAAATGCAAAATGTCGACTTATTTACAAGAGGAGTAACCTTTCTAATAGTTCGTGCTTTGAGCCTTTCCTAGGACAGCAGTATTAGATTTCGATGCACCATTGCAAGGTTTACTGTATCCCTTGGACCTTGAAATCAACGATGAAACACAGAAATTGCATCGATATTGAATACAAAAGGCAAAATGTCGACTTATTTATAAGAGGAGTAACCCTTCTAATGGTTCGTGCTTTTAGCCTTTACAGGGACAGCAGTATTAGATTCCGATGCACCATTGCAGGTAACTGTATCCCTTGGACCTTCAAATCAACGATGAAACACAGAAATTGCATCGAAATCGGATACAAAAAGCAAAATGTCGTCTTATTTGCAAGAGGAGTTACTCTTCTAATAGTTCGTGCTTTGAGCCTTTCCTGGGACAGCAGTAATAGATTCCGATGCACCATTGCAGGTTTACTGTATCCCTTGGACCTTCAAATCAACGATGAAACATAGAAATTGCATCGATATTGAATACAAAATGCAAACTGTCCACTTATATACAAGAGGAGTAACTCTTCTAATAGTTCGTGCTTTGAGCCTTTCCTGGGACAGCAGTGTTAGATTCCGATGCATGACTACAGGTTCACTGTATCCCTTGGACTTTCAAATCATGGATGAAACAAAGAAAATGCATCGATATTGAATACAAAAGGCAAAATGTCTGCTTACTTATAAGAAGAATAAATCTTTTAACAGTTCGTGCTTTGAGCCTTTCCTGGTACAGCAGTATTTGATTCCGATGCGCTGTTGCAGGTTTACGGTATCCCTTGGACCTTCAAATCAACGATGAAACACAGAAATTGCATCGATATTGAATACAAAAGGCAAAATGTCGACTTATTTACAAGAGGAGTAACTCTTCTAATAGTTCGTGTTTGAGCCTTTCCTGGGGCAGCAATATTGGATTCCGATGCACCATTGCAGGTTTACTGTATCCCTTGGACCTTCAAATCAACGATGAAACATAGAAATTGCATCGATATGGAATACAAAAGGCAAAATGTCGACTTATTTATAAGAGGAGTAACTCTTCTAATAGTTCGTGCTTTTAGCCTTTCCAGGGACAGCAGTATTAGATTCCGATGCACCATTGCAGGTTTACTGTATCCCTTGCACCTTCAAATGAACGATGAAACACAGAAATTGCATCCATATTGAATACAAAAGGCAAAATGTCGACTTATTTACAAGATGATTAACTGTTCTAATAGTTGGCGCTTTGAGCCTTTCCTGGGACTGCAGTATTAGATTCCGATGCACCATTGAAGGTTTACTGTATCCCTTGGACCTTCAAATCAACGATGAAACACAGAAATTGCATCGATATTGAATACAAAATGCAAAATGTCGACTTATTTACAAGAGGAGTAACTCTTCTAATAGTTAGTGCTTTTAGCCTTTCCTGGGACAGCAGTATTAGATTCCGATGCACCATTGCAGGTTTACTGTATCCCTTGGACCTTCAAATCAACGATGAAACACAGAAATTGCATCGATATTGAATACAAAAGTCAAAATGTCGACTTATTACACAAGAGGAGTAACTCTTCCAATAGTTCGCGCTTTGAGCCTTTCCTGGGACAGCAGTATTAGATTCCGATGCAGCATTAAAACTTTACTGTATCCATTGAACCTTCAAATCAACGATGAAACACAGAAATTGCATCGATATTGTATAAAAAAACCAAAATATCGACTTATTTGTAAGAGGAGTAACTCTTCTAATAGTTCGTGCTTTGAGCCTTTCCTGGGACAGCAGTATTAGATTCCGATACACCATTTCAGGTTTACTGTATCCCTTGGACGTTCAAATCAACGATGAAACACAGAAATTGCATCGATATTGAATACAAAAGTCAAAATGTCGACTTATTTACAGGAGGAGTAACTCTTCTAATAGTTCGTGCTTTGAGCCTTTTCTGGGACAGCAGTATTAGATTCCGATGCACCATTGCAGGTTTACTGTATCCCTTGGACCTTCAAATCAACGATGAAACACAGAAATTGCATCAATAATGAATACAAAATGCAAAATGTCGACTTATTTACAAGTGGAGTAACTCTTCTAATAGTTCGCGCTTTGAGCCTTTCCTGAGAGAGCAGTATTAGATTCCGATGCACCGTTGCAGGTTTACTGTATCCCTTGGACCTTCAAATCAACGATGAAACACAGAAATTGCATCGATATTGAATACAAAAGGCAAAATGTCGACTTACTTACAAGAGGAACAACTCTTCTAATAATTCGTGCTTTGAGAGTTTACAGGGACAGCAGTATTAGATTCCGATGCACCATTGCTGGTAACTGTATCCCTTGGACCTTCAAATCAACGATGAAACACTGAAATTGCATCGAAATTGGATACAAAAAGCAAAATGTCGTCTTATTTACAAGAGGAGTTACTCTTCTAATAGTTCGTGCTTTTAGCCTTTCCTGGGACAGCAGTATTAGATTCCGATGCACCATTGAAGGTTTACTGTATCCCTTGGACCTTCAAATCAACGATGAAACACAGATATTGCATCGATATTGAATACAAAACGCAAAATATCGACTTATTTATAAGAGCAGTAACTCTTCTAATAGTTCGTGTTTTGAGCCTTTCCTGGGACAGCAGTATTAGATTCCGATGCACCATTGCAGGTTTACTGTATCCCTTTGACCTTCAAATCAACGATGAAACACAGAAATTGCATCGATATTGAATACAAAAGTCAAAATGTCGACTTATTTACAAGAGGAGTAACTCTTCTAATAGTTCGTGTTTTGAGCCTTTTCTGGGACAGCAGTATTAGATTCCGATGCACCATTGCAGGTTTACTGTATCCCTTGGACCTTCAAATCAACGATGAAACACAGAAATTGCATCAATAATGAATACAAAATGCAAAATGTCGACTTATTTACAAGAGGAGTAACCTTTCTAATAGTTCGTGCTTTCAGCCTTTCCTGGGACAGCAGTATTAGATTTCGATGCACCATTGCAAGGTTTACTGTATCCCTTGGACCTTCAAATCAACGATGAAACACAGAAATTGCATCGATATTGAATACAAATGGCAAAATGTCGACTTATTTACAAGAGGAGTAACTCTTCTAATAGTTCGTGCTTTGAGCCTTTCCTGGGACAGCAGTATTAAATTCCGATTCACCATTGCGGGTTTACTGTATCCCTTGGACCTTCAAATTAACGATAAAACTTAGAAATTGCATCGATATTGATTACAAAAGGCAAAATGTCGACTTATTTATAAGAGGAGTAACTCATCTAATAGTTCGTGATTTGAGCCTTTCCTGGGACAGCAGTATTAGAATCCGATGCACCATTGAAGGTTTACTGTATCCCTTGGACCTTCAAATCAACGATGAAACACTGAAATTGCATCGATATTGAATACAAAAGGCAAAATATCGACTTATTTATAAGAGCAGCAACTCTTCTAATAGTTCGTGCTTTGAGCCTTTCCTGGGACAGCAGTATTAGATTCCGATGCACCATTGCAGGTTTACTGTATCCCTTGGACCTTCAAATCAACGATGAAACTCAGAAATTGCATCGATATTGAATACAAGATGCAAAATGTCAACTTAATTACAATAGGAGTAACTCTTCTAATAGTCCGTGCTTTGAGCCTTTCCTGGGACAGCAGTATTAGATTCCGATGCACCATTGCAGGTTTACTGTATCCCTTGGACGTTCAAATCAACGATGAAACACAGAAATTGCATCGATATTGAATACAAAAGTCAAAATGTCGACTTATTTACAAGAGGAGTAACTCTTCTAATAGTTCGTGCTTTGAGCCTTTTCTGGGACAGCAGTATTAGATTCCGATGCACCATTGCAGGTTTACTGTATCCCTTGCACATTCAAATGAACGATGAAACACAGAAATTGCATCGATATTGAATACAAAAGGCAAACTGTCGACTTATTTACTAGAGGAGTAACTCTTCTAATAGTTCGCGCTTTGAGCCTTTCCTGGGACAGCAGTATTAGATTCCGATGCACCATTGCAAGGTTTACTGTATCCCTTGGACCTTCATATCAACGATGAAACACAGATTGCATCGATATTGAATACAAATGGCAAAAAGGCGACTTATTTACAAGAGGAGTAACTCTTCTAATAGTTCGCGCATTGAGCCTCTCCTGGGACAGCAGTATTAGATTGCGATGCAACATTGAAGGTTTACTGTATCCCTTGGACCTTCAAATCAACGATTAAACACAGAAATTGCATCGATATTGAATACAAAAGCCAAACGGTCGACTTATTTACAAGAGGAGTAACTCTTCTAATAGTTCGTGTTTTCAGCCTTTTCTGGGACAGCAGTATTAGATTCCCATGCACCATTGCAGGTTTACTGTATCCCTTGGACCTTCCAATCAACGATGAAACACAGAAATTGCATCGATATTGAATACAAAACGCAAAAAGCCGACTTACATATAAGAGGAGTAACTCATCTAATAGTTCGTGAATTGAGCCTTTCCTGGGACAGCAGTATTAGAATCCGATGCACCATTGCAGGTTTACTGTATCCCTTGGTCCTTCAAATCAAGGATGAAACACCGAAATTGCATCGATATTGAATACAAAATGCAAAATGTTGACTTATTTACAAGATGCGTAACTCTTCTAATAGTTCGTGTTTTGAGCCTTTCTTGGGACAGCAGTATTAGATTCCGATGCACCATAGCAGGTTTACTGTATCCCTTGGACCTTCAAATCAACGATGAAACACAGAAATTGCATCGATATTGAATACAAAAGGCAAAATGTCGACTTATTTATAAGAGGAGTAACCCTTCTAATAGTTCGTGCTTTTAGCCTTTACAGGGACAGCAGTATTAGATTCCGATGCACCATTGCAGGAAACTGTATCCCTTGGACCTTCTAATCAACGATGAAACACAGAAATTGCATCGAAATTGGATACAAAAAGCAAAATGTCGTCTTATTTGTAAGAGTATTTAATCTTCTAATAAATCGTGCTTTGAGCCTTTCCTGGGACAGCAGTATTAGATTCCGATGCACCATTGCAGGTTTACTGTATCCCTTGGACCTTCAAATCAACGATGAAACACAGAAATTGCAACGATATTGAATACAAAAGGCAAAATGTCGACTTATTTACAAGAGGAGTAACTCTTCTATTAGTTCGTGCTTTGAGCCTTTCCAGGGACAGCAGTATTAGATTCCGATGCACCGTTGCAGGTTTACTGTATCCCTTGGACCTTCAAAACAACGATGAAACACAGAAATTGCATCGATATTGAATACAAAAGGCAAAATGTCGACTTATTTACAAGACGAGTAACTCTTCTAATAGTTCGTGATTTTAGCCTTTCCTGTGACAGCAGTATTAGATTCCGATGCACCATTGCAGGTACACTGTATCCCTTGGACCTTCAAATCAACGATGAAACATAGAAATTGCATCGATATTGAATACAAAAGGCAAAATGTCGAATTATTTATAAGAGGAGCAACTGTTCTAATAGTTCGTGCTTTGAGCCTTTCCTGGGACAGCAGTATTAGATTCCGATGCACCATTGCAGGTTTACTGTATTCCTTGCACCTTCAAATGAACGATGAAAAACAGAAATTGCATCAACATTGAATACAAAAAGAAAATGTCGACTTATTTACAAGAGGAGTAACTCTTCTAATAGTTCGCGCTTTGAGCCTTTCCTGGGAGAGCAGTATTAGATTCCGATGCACCATTGCAGGTAACTGTATCCCTTGGACCTTCAAATCAACGATGAAACACTGAAATTGCATCGAAATTGGATACAAAAAGCAAAATGTCGTCTTATTTACAAGAGGAGTTACTCTTCTAATAGTTCGTGCTTTTAGCCTTTCCTGGGACAGCAGTATTAGATTCCGATGCACCATTGCAGGTTTACTGTATCCCTTGGACGTTCAAATCAACGATGAAACACAGAAATTGCATCGATATTGAATACAAAAGTCAAAATGTCGACTTATTTACAAGAGGAGTAACTCTTCTAATAGTTCGCGCTTTGAGCCTTTCCTGGGACAGCAGTATTAGATTCCGATGCACCATTGCAAGGTTTACTGTATCCCTTGGACCTACAAATCAACGATGAAACATTGATTGCATCGATATTGAATACAAATGGCAAAATGTCGACTTATTTTCAAGAGGAGTAACTCTTCTAATAGTTCGCGCATTGAGCCTCTCCTGGGACAGCAGTATTAGATTGCGATGCAGCATTGAAAGTTTACTGTATCCCTTGGACCTTCAAATCAACGATGAAACACAGAAATTGCATCGATATTGAATACAAAAGCCAAACGGTCGACTTATTTACAAGAGGAATAACTCTTCTAATAGTTCGTGTTTTCAGCCTTTTCTGGGACAGCAGTATTAGATTCCCATGCACCATTGCAGGTTTACTGTATCCCTTGGACCTTCCAATCAACGATGAAACACAGAAATTGCATCGATATTGAATACAAAACGCAAAATGCCGACTTACATATAAGAGGAGTAACTCATCTAATAGTTCGTGATTTGAGCCTTTCCTGGGACAGCAGTATTAGAATCCGATGCACCATTGCAGGTTTACTGTATCCCTTGGTCCTTCAAATCAAGGATGAAACACCGAAATTGCATCGATATTGAATACAAAATGCAAAATGTTGACTTATTTGCAAGAGGAGTTACTCTTCTAATAGATCGTGCTTTGAGCCTTTCCTGGGACAGCAGTATTAGATTCCGATGCACCATTGCAGTTTTACTGTATCCCTTGGACCTTCAAATCAACGATGAAAAACAGAAATTGCAACGATATTGAATACAAAAGGCAAAATGTCGACTTATTTACAAGAGGAGTAACTCTTCTATTAGTTCGTGCTTTGAGCCTTTCCAGGGACAGCAGTATTAGATTCCGATGCACCGTTGCAGGTTTACTGTATCCCTTGGACCTTCAAATCAACGATGAAACACAGAAATTGCATCGATATTGAATACAAAAGGCACAATGTCGACTTATTTACAAGACGAGTAACTCTTCTAATAGGTCGTGCTTTTAGCCTTTCCTGGGACAGCAGTATTAGATTCCGATGCACCATTGCAGGTTCACTGTATCCCTTGGACCTTCAAATCAACGATGAAACATAGAAATTGCATCGATATTGAATACAAAAGGCAAAATGTCGAATTATTTATAAGAGGAGCAACTCTTCTAATAGGTCGTGCTTTGAGCCTTTCCTGGGACAGCAGTATTAGATTCCGATGCACCATTGCAGGTTTACTGTATCCCTTTCACCTTCAAATGAACAATGAAAAACAGAAATTGCATCAACATTGAATACAAAAATCAAAATGTCGACTTATTTACAAGAGGAGTAACTCTTCTAATAGTTCGTGTTTGAGCCTTTCCTGGGGCAGCAATATTGGATTCCGATGCACCATTGCAGGTTTACTGTATCCCTTGGACCTTCAAATCAACGATGAAACATAGAAATTGCATCGATATTGAATACAAAAGGCAAACTGTCCACTTATTTACAAGAGGAGTAACTCTTCTAATAGTTCGTGCTTTGAGCCTTTCCTGGGACAGCATTGTTAGATTCCGATGCATGACTACAGGTTCACTGTATCCCTTGGACCTTCAAATCATGGATGAAACAAAGAAAATGCATCGATATTGAATACAAAAGGCAAAATGTCTACTTATTTATAAGAAGAGTAACTCTTTTAACAGTTCGTGCTTTGAGCCTTTCCTGGTACAGCAGTATTTGATTCCGATGCACTGTTGCAGGTTTACGGTATCCCGTGGACCTTCAAATCAACGATGAAACACAGAAATTGCATCGATATTGAATACAAAAGGCAAAATGTCGACTTATTTACAAGAGGAGTAACTCTTCTAATAGTTCGTGTTTGAGCCTTTCCTGGGGCAGCAATATTGGATTCCGGTGCACCATTGCAGGTTTACTGTATCCCTTGGACCTTCAAATCAACGATGAAGCATAGAAATTGCATCGATATTGAATACAAAAGGCAAAATGTCGACTTATTTATAAGAGGAGTAACTCTTCTAATAGTTCGTGCTTTTAGCCTTTCCAGGGACAGCAGTATTAGATTCCGATGCACCATTGCAGGTTTACTGTATCCCTTGCACCTTCAAATGAACGATGAAACACAGAAATTGCATCCATATTGAATACAAAAGGCAAAATGTCGACTTATTTACAAGATGATTAACTCTTCTAATAGTTGGCGCTTTGAGCCTTTCCTGGGACTGCAGTATTAGATTCCGATGCACCATTGAAGGTTTACTGTATCCCTTGGACCTTCAAATCAACAATGAAACACAGATATTGCATCGATATTGAATACAAAAGGCAAAATATCGACTTATTTATAAGAGCAGTAACTCTTCTAATAGTTCGTGCCTTGAGCCTTTCCTGGGACAGCAGTATTAGATTCCGATGCACCATTGCAGGTTTACTGTATCCCTTTGACCTTCAAATCAACGATGAAACACAGAAATTGCATCGATATTGAATACAAAATGCAAAATGTCGACTTATTTACAAGAGGAGTAACTCTTCTAATAGTTCGTGTTTTAGCCTTTTCTGGGACAGCAGTATTAGATTCCGATGCACCATTGCAGGTTTACTGTATCCCTTGGACCTTCAAATCAACGATGAAACACAGAAATTGCATCGATATTGAATACAAAAGTCAAAATGTCGACTTATTACACAAGAGGAGTAACTCTTCTAATAGTTCGCGCTTTGAGCCTTTCCTGGGACAGCAGTATTAGATTCCCATGCACCATTGCAGGTTTACTGTATCCCTTGGACCTTCAAATCAACGATGGAACACAGAAATTGCATCGATATTGAATACAAATGCAAAATGTCGACTTATTTACAACAGGAGTAACTCTTCTAATAGTTCGTGCTTTGAGCCTTTCCTGGGACAGCAGTATTAGATTCCGATGCACCATTGCAGGTTTACTGTATCCCTTGGACGTTCAAATCAACGATGAAGCACAGAAATTGCATCGATATTGAATACAAAAGTCAAAATGTCGACTTATTTACAAGAGGAGTAACTCTTCTAATAGTTCGTGTTTTGAGCCTTTTCTGGGACAGCAGTATTAGATTCCGATGCACCATTGCAGGTTTACTGTATCCCTTGGACCTTCAAATCAACGATGAAACACAGAAATTGCATCAATAATGAATACAAAATGCAAAATGTCGACTTATTTACAAGAGGAGTAACCTTTCTAATAGTTCGTGCTTTGAGCCTTTCCTGGGACAGCAGTATTAGATTTCGATGCACCATTGCAAGGTTTACTGTATCCCTTGGACCTTCAAATCAACGATGAAACACAGAAATTGCATCGATATTGAATACAAATGGCAAAATGTCGACTTATTTACAAGAGGAGTAACTCTTCTAATAGTTCGTGCTTTGAGCCTTTCCTGGGACAGCAGTATTAGATTCCGATTCACCATTGCAGGTTTACTGTGTCCCTTGGACCTTCAAATTAACGATAAAATTTAGAAATTGCATCGATATTGAATGCAAAAGGAAAAATGTTGACTTATTTATAAGAGGAGTAACTCTTCTAATAGTTGGCGCTTTGAGCCTTTCCTGGGACAGCAGTATTAGATTCCGATGCACCATTGAAGGTTTACTGTATCCCTTGGACCTTCAAATCAACGATGAAACACAGAAATTGCATCGATATTGAATACAAAAGGCAAAATATCGACTTATTTATAAGAGCAGCAACTCTTCTAATAGTTCGTGCTTTGAGCCTTTCCTGGGACAGCAGTATTAGATTCCGATGCACCATTGCAGGTTTACTGTATCCCTTGGACCTTCAAATCAACGATGAAACACAGAAATTGCATCGATATTGAATACAAAATGCAAAATGTCAACTTAATTAAAATAGGAGTAACTCTTCTAATAGTCCGTGCTTTGAGCCTTTCCTGGGACAGCAGTATTAGATTCCGATGCACCATTGCAGGTTTACTGTATCCCTTGGACGTTCAAATCAACGATGAAACACAGAAATTGCATCGATATTGAATACAAAAGTCAAAATGTCGACTTATTTACAAGAGGAGTAACTTTTCTAATAGTTCGTGCTTTGAGCCTTTTCTGGGACAGCAGTATTAGATTCCGATGCACCATTGCAGGTTTACTGTATCCCTTGCACCTTCAAATGAACGATGAAACACAGAAATTGCATCGATATTGAATACAAAAGGCAAAATGTCGACTTATTTACAAGAGGAGTAACTCTTCTAATAGTTCGCGCTTTGAGCCTTTCCTGGGACTGCAGTATTAGATTCCGATGCACCATTGCAAGGTTTACTGTATCCCTTGGACCTTCAAATCAACGATGAAACACAGATTGCATCGATATTGAATACAAATGGCAAAATGTCGACTTATTTACAAGAGGAGTAACTCTTCTAATAGTTCGCGCATTGAGCCTCTCCTGGGACAGCAGTATTAGATTGCGATGCAGCATTGAAGGTTTACTGTATCCCTTGGACCTTCAAATCAACGATGAAACACAGAAATTGCATCGATATTGAATACAAAAGCCAAACGGTCGACTTATTTACAAGAGGAGTAACTCTTCTAATAGTTCGTGTTTTGAGCCATTTCTGGGACAGCAGTATTAGATTCCCATGCACCATTGCAGGTTTACTGTATCCCTTGGACCTTCCAATCAACGATGAAACACAGAAATTGCATCGATATTGAATACAAAACGCAAAATGCCGACTTATTTACAAGATGATTAACTCTTCTAATAGTTGGCGCTTTGAGCCTTTCCTGGGACTGCAGTATTAGATTCCGATGCACCATTGCAGGTTTACTGTATCCCTTTGACCTTCAAATCAACGATGAAACACAGAAATTGCATCGATATTGAATACAAAATGCAAAATGTCGACTTATTTACAAGAGGAGTAACTCTTCTAATAGTTCGTGTTTTAGCCTTTCCTGGGACAGCAGTATTAGATTCCGATGCACCATTGCAGGTTTACTGTATCCCTTGGACGTTCAAATCAACGATGAAGCACAGAAATTGCATCGATATTGAATACAAAAGTCAAAATGTCGACTTATTTACAAGAGGAGTAACTCTTCTAATAGTTCGTGTTTTGAGCCTTTTCTGGGACAGCAGTATTAGATTCCGATGCACCATTGCAGGTTTACTGTATCCCTTGGACCTTCAAATCAACGATGAAACACAGAAATTGCATCAATAATGAATACAAAATGCAAAATGTCGACTTATTTACAAGAGGAGTAACCTTTCTAATAGTTCGTGCTTTGAGCCTTTCCTAGGACAGCAGTATTAGATTTCGATGCACCATTGCAGGGTTTACTGTATCCCTTGGACCTTCAAGTCAACGATGAAACACAGAAATTGCATCGATATTGAATACAAATGGCAAAATGTCGACTTATTTACAAGAGGAGTAACTCTTCTAATAGTTCGTGCTTTGAGCCTTTCCTGGGACAGCAGTATTAGATTCCGATTCACCATTGCAGGTTTACTGTGTCCCTTGGACCTTCAAATTAACGATAAAACTTAGAAATTGCATCGATATTGAATGCAAAAGGAAAAATGTTGACTTATTTATAAGAGGAGTAACTCTTCTAATAGTTGGCGCTTTGAGCCTTTCCTGGGACAGCAGTATTAGATTCCGATGCACCATTGAAGGTTTACTGTATCCCTTGGACCTTCAAATCAACGATGAAACACAGAAATTGCATCGATATTGAATACAAAAGGCAAAATATCGACTTATTTATAAGAGCAGCAACTCTTCTAATAGTTCGTGCTTTGAGCCTTTCCTGGGACAGCAGTATTAGATTCCGATGCACCATTGCAGGTTTACTGTATCCCTTGGACCTTCAAATCAACGATGAAACACAGAAATTGCATCGATATTGAATACAAAATGCAAAATGTCAACTTAATTACAATAGGAGTAACTCTTCTAATAGTCCGTGCTTTGAGCCTTTCCTGGGACAGCAGTATTAGATTCCGATGCACCATTGCAGGTTTACTGTATCCCTTGGACGTTCAAATCAACGATGAAACACAGAAATTGCATCGATATTGAATGCAAAAGTCAAAATGTCGACTTATTTACAAGAGGAGTAACTTTTCTAATAGTTCGTGCTTTGAGCCTTTTCTGGGACAGCAGTATTAGATTCCGATGCACCATTGCAGGTTTACTGTATCCCTTGCACCTTCAAATGAACGATGAAACACAGAAATTGCATCGATATTGAATACAAAAGGCAAAATGTCGACTTATTTACAAGAGGAGTAACTCTTCTAATAGTTCGCGCTTTGAGCCTTTCCTGGGACTGCAGTATTAGATTCCGATGCACCATTGCAAGGTTTACTGTATCCCTTGGACCTTCAAATCAACGATGAAACACAGATTGCATCGATATTGAATACAAATGGCAAAATGTCGACTTATTTACAAGAGGAGTAACTCTTCTAATAGTTCGCGCATTGAGCCTCTCCTGGGACAGCAGTATTAGATTGCGATGCAGCATTGAAGGTTTACTGTATCCCTTGGACCTTCAAATCAACGATGAAACACAGAAATTGCATCGATATTGAATACAAAAGGCAAAATATCGACTTATTTATAAGAGCAGCAACTCTTCTAATAGTTCGTGCTTTGAGCCTTTCCTGGGACAGCAGTATTAGATTCCGATGCACCATTGCAGGTTTACTGTATCCCTTGGACCTTCAAATCAACGATGAAACACAGAAATTGCATCGATATTGAATACAAAATGCAAAATGTCAAATTATTACAATAGGAGTAACTCTTCTAATAGTCCGTGCTTTGAGCCTTTCCTGGGACAGCAGTATTAGATTCCGATGCACCATTGCAGGTTTACTGTATCCCTTGGACGTTCAAATCAACGATGAAACACAGAAATTGCATCGATATTGAATACAAAAGTCAAAATGTCGACTTATTTACAAGAGGAGTAACTTTTCTAATAGTTCGTGCTTTGAGCCTTTTCTGGGACAGCAGTATTAGATTCCGATGCACCATTGCAGGTTTACTGTATCCCTTGCACCTTCAAATGAACGATGAAACACAGAAATTGCATCGATATTGAATACAAAAGGCAAAATGTCGACTTATTTACAAGAGGAGTAACTCTTCTAATAGTTCGCGCTTTGAGCCTTTCCTGGGACAGCAGTATTAGATTCCGATGCACCATTGCAAGGTTTACTGTATCCCTTGGACCTTCAAATCAACGATGAAACACAGATTGCATCGATATTGAATACAAATGGCAAAATGTCGACTTATTTACAAGAGGAGTAACTCTTCTAATAGTTCGCGCATTGAGCCTCTCCTGGGACAGCAGTATTAGATTGCGATGCAGCATTGAAGGTTTACTGTATCCCTTGGACGTTCAAATCAACGATGAAACACAGAAATTGCATCGATATTGAATACAAAAGTCAAAATGTCGACTTATTTACAAGAGGAGTAACTTTTCTAATAGTTCGTGCTTTGAGCCTTTTCTGGGACAGCAGTATTAGATTCCGATGCACCATTGCAGGTTTACTGTATCCCTTGCACCTTCAAATGAACGATGAAACACAGAAATTGCATCGATATTGAATACAAAAGGCAAAATGTCGACTTATTTACAAGAGGAGTAACTCTTCTAATAGTTCGCGCTTTGAGCCTTTCCTGGGACTGCAGTATTAGATTCCGATGCACCATTGCAAGGTTTACTGTATCCCTTGGACCTTCAAATCAACGATGAAACACAGATTGCATCGATATTGAATACAAATGGCAAAATGTCGACTTATTTACAAGAGGAGTAACTCTTCTAATAGTTCGCGCATTGAGCCTCTCCTGGGACAGCAGTATTAGATTGCGATGCAGCATTGAAGGTTTACTGTATCCCTTGGACCTTCAAATCAACGATGAAACACAGAAATTGCATCGATATTGAATACAAAAGCCAAACGGTCGACTTATTTACAAGAGGAGTAACTCTTCTAATAGTTCGTGTTTTGAGCCATTTCTGGGACAGCAGTATTAGATTCCCATGCACCATTGCAGGTTTACTGTATCCCTTGGACCTTCCAATCAACGATGAAACACAGAAATTGCATCGATATTGAATACAAAACGCAAAATGCCGACTTATTTACAAGATGATTAACTCTTCTAATAGTTGGCGCTTTGAGCCTTTCCTGGGACTGCAGTATTAGATTCCGATGCACCATTGAAGGTTTACTGTATCCCTTGGACCTTCAAATCAACGATGAAACACAGATAATGCATCGATATTGAATACAAAAGGCAAAATATCGACTTATTTATAAGAGCAGTAACTCTTCTAATAGTTCGTGCCTTGAGCCTTTCCTGGGACAGCAGTATTAGATTCCGATGCACCATTGCAGGTTTACTGTATCCCTTGGACGTTCAAATCAACGATGAAGCACAGAAATTGCATCGATATTGAATACAAAAGTCAAAATGTCGACTTATTTACAAGAGGAGTAACTCTTCTAATAGTTCGCGCTTTGAGCCTTTCCTGGGACAGCAGTATTAGATTCCCATGCACCATTGCAGGTTTACTGTATCCCTTGGACCTTCAAATCAACGATGGAACACAGAAATTGCATCGATATTGAATACAAAAGGCAAAATGTCGACTTATTTACAACAGGAGTAACTCTTCTAATAGTTCGTGCTTTGAGCCTTTCCTGGGACAGCAGTATTAGATTCCGATGCACCATTGCAGGTTTACTGTATCCCTTGGACGTTCAAATCAACGATGAAGCACAGAAATTGCATCGATATTGAATACAAAAGTCAAAATGTCGACTTATTTACAAGAGGAGTAACTCTTCTAATAGTTCGTGTTTTGAGCCTTTTCTGGGACAGCAGTATTAGATTCCGATGCACCATTGCAGGTTTACTGTATCCCTTGGACCTTCAAATCAACGATGAAACACAGAAATTGCATCAATAATGAATACAAAATGCAAAATGTCGACTTATTTACAAGAGGAGTAACCTTTCTAATAGTTCGTGCTTTGAGCCTTTCCTAGGACAGCAGTATTAGATTTCGATGCACCATTGCAAGGTTTACTGTATCCCTTGGACCTTCAAGTCAACGATGAAACACAGAAATTGCATCGATATTGAATACAAATGGCAAAATGTCGACTTATTTACAAGAGGAGTAACTCTTCTAATAGTTCGTGCTTTGAGCCTTTCCTGGGACAGCAGTATTAGATTCCGATTCACCATTGCAGGTTTACTGTGTCCCTTGGACCTTCAAATTAACGATAAAACTTAGAAATTGCATCGATATTGAATACAAAAGGAAAAATGTTGACTTATTTATAAGAGGAGTAACTCTTCTAATAGTTGGCGCTTTGAGCCTTTCCTGGGACAGCAGTATTAGATTCCGATTCACCATTGAAGGTTTACTGTATCCCTTGGACCTTCAAATCAACGATGAAACACAGAAATTGCATCGATATTGAATACAAAAGGCAAAATATCGACTTATTTATAAGAGCAGCAACTCTTCTAATAGTTCGTGCTTTGAGCCTTTCCTGGGACAGCAGTATTAGATTCCGATGCACCATTGCAGGTTTACTGTATCCCTTGGACCTTCAAATCAACGATGAAACACAGATATTGCATCGATATTGAATACAAAATGCAAAATGTCAACTTAATTACAATAGGAGTAACTCTTCTAATAGTCCGTGCTTTGAGCCTTTCCTGGGACAGCAGTATTAGATTCCGATGCACCATTGCAGGTTTACTGTATCCCTTGGACGTTCAAATCAACGATGAAACACAGAAATTGCATCGATATTGAATACAAAAGTCAAAATGTCGACTTCTTTACAAGAGGAGAAACTTTACTAATATTTCGTGCTTTGAGCCTTTTCTGGGACAGCAGTATTAGATTCCGATGCACCATTGCAGGTTTACTGTATCCCTTGCACCTTCAAATGAACGATGAAACACAGAAATTGCATCGATATTGAATACAAAAGGCAAAATGTCGACTTATTTACAAGAGGAGTAACTCTTCTAATAGTTCGCGCTTTGAGCCTTTCCTGGGACAGCAGTATTAGATTCCGATGCACCATTGCAAGGTTTACTGTATCCCTTGGACCTTCAAATCAACGATGAAACACAGATTGCATCGATATTGAATACAAATGGCAAAATGTCGACTTATTTACAAGAGGAGTAACTCTTCTAATAGTTCGCGCATTGAGCCTCTCCTGGGACAGCAGTATTAGATTGCGATGCAGCATTGAAGGTTTACTGTATCCCTTGGACCTTCAAATCAACGATGAAACACAGAAATTGCATCGATATTGAATACAAAAGCCAAACGGTCGACTTATTTACAAGAGGAGTAACTCTTCTAATAGTTCGTGTTTTGAGCCTTTTCTGGGACAGCAGTATTAGATTCCCATGCACCATTGCAGGTTTACTGTATCCCTTGGACCTTCCAATCAACGATGAAACACAGAAATTGCATCGATATTGAATACAAAACGCAAAATGCCGACTTACATATAAGAGGAGTAACTCATCTAATAGTTCGTGATTTGAGCCTTTCCTGGGACAGCAGTATTAGAATCCGATGCACCATTGCAGGTTTACTGTATCCCTTGGTCCTTCAAATCAACGATGAAACACCGAAATTGCATCGATATTGAATACAAAATGCAAAATGTTGACTTATTTACAAGATGCGTAACTCTTCTAACAGTTCGTGACTTGAGCCTTTCTTGGGACAGCAGTATTAGATTCCGATGCACCATAGCAGGTTTACTGTATCCCTTGGACCTTGAAATCAACGATGAAACACAGAAATTACATCGATATTGAATACAAAAGGCAAAATGTCGACTTATTTATAAGAGGAGTAACCCTTCTAATGGTTCGTGCTTTTAGCCTTTACAGGGACAGCAGTATTAGATTCCGATGCACCATTGCAGGTAACTGTATCCCTTGGACCTTCAAATCAACGATGAAACACAGAAATTGCATCGAAATCGGATACAAAGAGCAAAATGTCGTCTTATTTGCAAGAGGAGTTACTCTTCTAATAGTTCGTGCTTTGAGCCTTTCCTGGGACAGCAGTAATAGATTCCGATGCACCATTGCAGGTTTACTGTATCCCTTGGACCTTCAAATCAACGATGAAACATAGAAATTGCATCGATATTGAATACAAAATGCAAACTGTCCACTTATATACAAGAGGAGTAACTCTTCTAATAGTTCGTGCTTTGAGCCTTTCCTGGGACAGCAGTGTTAGATTCCGATGCATGACTACAGGTTCACTGTATCCCTTGGACTTTCAAATCATGGATGAAACAAAGAAAATGCATCGATATTGAATACAAAAGGCAAAATGTCTACTTACTTATAAGAAGAATAAATCTTTTAACAGTTCGTGCTTTGAGCCTTTCCTGGTACAGCAGTATTTGATTCCGATGCGCTGTTGCAGGTTTACGGTATCCCTTGGACCTTCAAATCAACGATGAAACACAGAAATTGCATCGATATTGAATACAAATGGCAAAATGTCGACTTATTTACAAGAGGAGTAACTCTTCTAATAGTTCGTGTTTGAGCCTTTCCTGGGGCAGCAATATTGGATTCCGATGCACCATTGCAGGTTTACTGTATCCCTTGGACCTTCAAATCAACGATGAAACATAGAAATTGCATCGATATGGAATACAAAAGGCAAAATGTCGACTTATTTATAAGAGGAGTAACTCTTCTAATAGTTCGTGCTTTTAGCCTTTCCAGGGACAGCAGTATTAGATTCCGATGCACCATTGCAGGTTTACTGTATCCCTTGCACCTTCAAATGAACGATGAAACACAGAAATTGCATCCATATTGAATACAAAAGGCAAAATGTCGACTTATTTACAAGATGATTAACTGTTCTAATAGTTGGCGCTTTGAGCCTTTCCTGGGACTGCAGTATTAGATTCCGATGCACCATTGAAGGTTTACTGTATCCCTTGGACCTTCAAATCAACGATGAAACACAGAAATTGCATCGACATTGAATACAAAATGCAAAATGTCGACTTATTTACAAGAGGAGTAACTCTTCTAATAGTTAGTGCTTTTAGCCTTTCCTGGGACAGCAGTATTAGATTCCGATGCACCATTGCAGGTTTACTGTATCCCTTGGACCTTCAAATCAACGATGAAACACAGAAATTGCATCGATATTGAATACAAAAGTCAAAATGTCGACTTATTACACAAGAGGAGTAACTCTTCTAATAGTTCGCGCTTTGAGCCTTTCCTGGGACAGCAGTATTAGATTCCGATGCAGCATTAAAACTTTACTGTATCCATTGAACCGTCAAATCAACGATGAAACACAGAAATTGCATCGATATTGTATAAAAAAACCAAAATATCGACTTATTTGTAAGAGGAGTAACTCTTCTAATAGTTCGTGCTTTGAGCCTTTCCTGGGACAGCAGTATCAGATTCCGATACACCATTTCAGGTTTACTGTATCCCTTGGACGTTCAAATCAACGATGAAACACAGAAATTGCATCGATATTGAATACAAAAGTCAAAATGTCGACTTATATACAAGAGGAGTAACTCTTCTAATAGTTCGTGCTTTGAGCCTTTTCTGGGACAGCAGTATTAGATTCCGATGCACCATTGCAGGTTTACTGTATCCCTTGGACCTTCAAGTCAACGATGAAACACAGAAATTGCATCAATAATGAATACAAAATGCAAAATGTCGACTTATTTACAAGAGGAGTAACTCTTCTAATAGTTCGCGCTTTGAGCCTTTCCTGGGAGAGCAGTATTAGATTCCGATGCACCGTTGCAGGTTTACTGTATCCCTTGGACCTTCAAATCAACGATGAAACACAGAAATTGCATCGATATTGAATACAAAAGGCAAAATGTCGACTTACTTACAAGAGGAACAACTCTTCTAATAATTCGTGCTTTGAGAGTTTACAGGGACAGCAGTATTAGATTCCGATGCACCATTGCTGGTAACTGTATCCCTTGGACCTTCAAATCAACGATGAAACACTGAAATTGCATCGAAATTGGATACAAAAAGCAAAATGTCGTCTTATTTCCAAGAGGAGTTACTCTTCTAATAGTTCGTGCTTTTAGCCTTTCCTGGGACAGCAGTATTAGATTCCGATGCACCATTGCAGGTTTACTGTATCCCTTGGACCTTCAAATCAACGATGAAACACAGAAATTGCATCGATATTGAATACAAAAGGCAAACTGTCCACTAATTTACAAGAGGAGTAACTCTTCTAATAGTTCGTGCTTTGAGCCTTTCCTGGGACAGCAGTGTTAGATTCCGATGCACGACTGCTGGTTCACTGTATCCCTTGGACCTTCAAATCAACAATGAAACATAGAAATTGCATCGATATTGAATACAAAAGGCAAAATTTCGACTTATTTATAAGAGGAATAACTCTTCTAATAGTTCGTGCTTTTAGCCTTTCCAGGGACAGCAGTATTAGATTCCGATGCACCATTGCAGGTTTACTGTATCCCTTGCACCTTCAAATGAACGATGAAACACAGAAATTGCATCCATATTGAATACAAAAGGCAAAATGTCGACTTATTTACAAGATGATTAACTCTTCTAATAGCTGGCGCTTTGAGCCTTTCCTGGGACTGCAGTATTAGATTCCGATGCACCATTGAAGGTTTACTGTATCCCTTGGACCTTCAAATCAACGATGAAACACAGATATTGCATCGATATTGAATACAAAACGCAAAATATCGACTTATTTATAAGAGCAGTAACTCTTCTAATAGTTCGTGTTTTGAGCCTTTCCTGGGACAGCAGTATTAGATTCCGATGCACCATTGCAGGTTTACTGTATCCCTTTGACCTTCAAATCAACGATGAAACACAGAAATTGCATCGATATTGAATACAAAAGTCAAAATGTCGACTTATTTACAAGAGGAGTAACTCTTCTAATAGTTCGTGTTTTGAGCCTTTTCTGGGACAGCAGTATTAGATTCCGATGCACCATTGCAGGTTTACTGTATCCCTTGGACCTTCAAATCAACGATTAAACACAGAAATTGCATCAATAATGAATACAAAATGCAAAATGTCGACTTATTTACAAGAGGAGTAACCTTTCTAATAGTTCGTGCTTTGAGCCTTTCCTGGGACAGCAGTATTAGATTTCGATGCACCATTGCAAGGTTTACTGTATCCCTTGGACCTTCAAATCAACGATGAAACACAGAAATTGCATCGATATTGAATACAAATGGCAAAATGTCGACTTATTTACAAGAGGAGTAACTCTTCTAATAGTTCGTGCTTTGAGCCTTTCCTGGGACAGCAGTATTAGATTCCGATTCACCATTGCAGGTTTACTGTATCCCTTGGACCTTCAAATTAACGATAAAACTTAGAAATTGCATCGATATTGATTACAAAAGGCAAAATGTCGACTTATTTATAAGAGGAGTAACTCATCTAATAGTTCGTGATTTGAGCCTTTCCTGGGACAGCAGTATTAGAATCCGATGCACCATTGAAGGTTTACTGTATCCCTTGGACCTTCAAATCAACGATGAAACACAGAAATTGCATCGATATTGAATACAAAAGGCAAAATATCGACTTATTTATAAGAGCAGCAACTCTTCTAATAGTTCGTGCTTTGAGCCTTTCCTGGGACAGCAGTATAAGATTCCGATGCACCATTGCAGGTTTACTGTATCCCTTGGACCTTCAAATCAACGATGAAACACAGAAATTGCATCGATATTGAATACAAGATGCAAAATGTCAACTTAATTACAATAGGAGTAACCCTTCAAATAGTCCGTGCTTTGAGCCTTTCCTGGGACAGCAGTATTAGATTCCGATGCACCATTGCAGGTTTACTGTATCCCTTGGACGTTCAAATCAACGATGAAACACAGAAATTGCATCGATATTGAATACAAAAGTCAAAATGTCGACTTATTTACAAGAGGAGTAACTCTTCTAATAGTTCGTGCTTTGAGCCTTTTCTGGGACAGCAGTATTAGATTCCGATGCACCATTGCAGGTTTACTGTATCCCTTGCACATTCAAATGAACGATGAAACACAGAAATTGCATCGATATTGAATACAAAAGGCAAACTGTCGACTTATTTACAAGAGGAGTAACTCTTCTAATAGTTCGCGCTTTGAGCCTTTCCTGGGACAGCAGTATTAGATTCCGATGCACCATTGCAAGGTTTACTGTATCCCTTGGACCTTCATATCAACGATGAAACACAGATTGCATCGATATTGAATACAAATGGCAAAAAGGCGACTTATTTACAAGAGGAGTAACTCTTCTAATAGTTCGCGCATTGAGCCTCTCCTGGGACAGCAGTATTAGATTGCGATGCAACATTGAAGGTTTACTGTATCCCTTGGACCTTCAAATCAACGATTAAACACAGAAATTGCATCTATATTGAATACAAAAGCCAAACGGTCGACTTATTTACAAGAGGAGTAACTCTTCTAATAGTTCGTGTTTTCAGCCTTTTCTGGGACAGCAGTATTAGATTCCCATGCACCATTGCAGGTTTACTGTATCCCTTGGACCTTCCAATCAACGATGAAACACAGAAATTGCATCGATATTGAATACAAAACGCAAAAAGCCGACTTACATATAAGAGGAGTAACTCATCTAATAGTTCGTGATTTGAGCCTTTCCTGGGACAGCAGTATTAGAATCCGATGCACCATTGCAGGTTTACTGTATCCCTTGGTCCTTCAAATCAAGGATGAAACACCGAAATTGCATCGATATTGAATACAAAATGCAAAATGTTGACTTATTTACAAGATGCGTAACTCTTCTAATAGTTCGTGATTTGAGCCTTTCTTGGGACAGCAGTATTAGATTCCGATGCACCATAGCAGGTTTACTGTATCCCTTGGACCTTCAAATCAACGATGAAACACAGAAATTGCATCGATATTGAATACAAAAGGCAAAATGTCGACTTATTTATAAGAGGAGTAACCCTTCTAATAGTTCGTGCTTTTAGCCTTTACAGGGACAGCAGTATTAGATTCCGATGCACCATTGCAGGAAACTGTATCCCTTGGACCTTCTAATCAACGATGAAACACAGAAATTGCATCGAAATTGGATACAAAAAGCAAAATGTCGTCTTATTTGTAAGAGTATTTAATCTTCTAATAAATCGTGCTTTGAGCCTTTCCTGGGACAGCAGTATTAGATTCCGATGCACCATTGCAGGTTTACTGTATCCCTTGGACCTTCAAATCAACGATGAAACACAGAAATTGCAACGATATTGAATACAAAAGGCAAAATGTCGACTTATTTACAAGAGGAGTAACTCTTCTATTAGTTCGTGCTTTGAGCCTTTCCAGGGACAGCAGTATTAGATTCCGATGCACCGTTGCAGGTTTACTGTATCCCTTGGACCTTCAAATCAACGATGAAACACAGAAATTGCATCGATATTGAATACAAAAGGCAAAATGTCGACTTATTTACAAGACGAGTAACTCTTCTAATAGTTCGTGATTTTAGCCTTTCCTGTGACAGCAGTATTAGATTCCGATGCACCATTGCAGGTACACTGTATCCCTTGGACCTTCAAATCAACGATGAAACATAGAAATTGCATCGATATTGAATACAAAAGGCAAAATGTCGAATTATTTATAAGAGGAGCAACTGTTCTAATAGTTCGTGCTTTGAGCCTTTCCTGGGACAGCAGTATTAGATTCCGATGCACCATTGCAGGTTTACTGTATTCCTTGCACCTTCAAATGAACGATGAAAAACAGAAATTGCATCAACATTGAATACAAAAAGCAAAATGTCGACTTATTTACAAGAGGAGTAACTCTTCTAATAGTTCGCGCTTTGAGCCTTTCCTGGGAGAGCAGTATTAGATTCCGATGCACCATTGCAGGTAACTGTATCCCTTGGACCTTCAAATCAACGATGAAACACTGAAATTGCATCGAAATTGGATACAAAAAGCAAAATGTCGTCTTATTTACAAGAGGAGTTACTCTTCTAATAGTTCGTGCTTTTAGCCTTTCCTGGGACAGCAGTATTAGATTCCGATGCACCATTGCAGGTTTACTGTATCCCTTGGACGTTCAAATCAACGATGAAACACAGAAATTGCATCGATATTGAATACAAAAGTCAAAATGTCGACTTATTTACAAGAGGAGTAACTCTTCTAATAGTTCGCGCTTTGAGCCTTTCCTGGGACAGCAGTATTAGATTCCGATGCACCATTGCAAGGTTTACTGTATCCCTTGGACCTACAAATCAACGATGAAACATTGATTGCATCGATATTGAATACAAATGGCAAAATGTCGACTTATTTTCAAGAGGAGTAACTCTTCTAATAGTTCGCGCATTGAGCCTCTCCTGGGACAGCAGTATTAGATTGCGATGCAGCATTGAAGGTTTACTGTATCCCTTGGACCTTCAAATCAACGATGAAACACAGAAATTGCATCGATATTGAATACAAAAGCCAAACGGTCGACTTATTTACAAGAGGAATAACTCTTCTAATAGTTCGTGTTTTCAGCCTTTTCTGGGACAGCAGTATTAGATTCCCATGCACCATTGCAGGTTTACTGTATCCCTTGGACCTTCCAATCAACGATGAAACACAGAAATTGCATCGATATTGAATACAAAACGCAAAATGCCGACTTACATATAAGAGGAGTAACTCATCTAATAGTTCGTGATTTGAGCCTTTCCTGGGACAGCAGTATTAGAATCCGATGCACCATTGCAGGTTTACTGTATCCCTTGGTCCTTCAAATCAAGGATGAAACACCGAAATTGCATCGATATTGAATACAAAATGCAAAATGTTGACTTATTTACAAGATGCGTAACTCTTCTAATAGTTCGTGCTTTGAGCCTTTCTTGGGACAGCAGTATTAGATTCCGATGCACCATAGCAGGTTTACTGTTTCCCTTGGACCTTCAAATCAACGATGAAACACAGAAATTGCATCGATATTGAATACAAAAGGCAAAATGTCGACTTATGTATAAGAGGAGTAACCCTTCTAATAGTTCGTGCTTTTAGCCTTTACAGGGACAGCAGTATTAGATTCCGATGCACCATTGCAGGTAACTGTATCCCTTGGACCTTCAAATCAACGATGAAACACAGAAATTGCATCGAAATTGGATACAAAAAGCAAAATGTCGTCTTATTTGCAAGAGGAGTTACTCTTCTAATAGATCGTGCTTTGAGCCTTTCCTGGGACAGCAGTATTAGATTCCGATGCACCATTGCAGGTTTACTGTATCCCTTGGACCTTCAAATCAACGATGAAACACAGAAATTGCAACGATATTGAATACAAAAGGCAAAATGTCGACTTATTTACAAGAGGAGTAACTCTTCTATTAGTTCGTGCTTTGAGCCTTTCCAGGGACAGCAGTATTAGATTCCGATGCACCGTTGCAGGTTTACTGTATCCCTTGGACCTTCAAATCAACGATGAAACACAGAAATTGCATCGATATTGAATACAAAAGGCACAATGTCGACTTATTTACAAGACGAGTAACTCTTCTAATAGGTCGTGCTTTTAGCCTTTCCTGGGACAGCAGTATTAGATTCCGATGCACCATTGCAGGTTCACTGTATCCCTTGGACCTTCAAATCAACGATGAAACATAGAAATTGCATCGATATTGAATACAAAAGGCAAAATGTCGAATTATTAATAAGAGGAGCAACTGTTCTAATATTTCGTGCTTTGAGCCTTTCCTGGGGCAGCAGTATTAGATTCCGATGCACCATTGTAGGTTTACTGTATCCCTTGCACATTCAAATGAACGATGAAACACAGAAATTGCATCGATATTGAATACAAAAGGCAAAATGTCGACTTATTTACAAGAGGAGTAACTCTTCTAATAGTTCGCGCTTTGAGCCTTTCCTGGGACAGCAGTATTAGATTCCGATGCACCATTGCAAGGTTTACTGTATCCCTTGGACCTTCAAATCAACGATGAAACACAGATTGCATCGATATTGAATACAAATGGCAAAAAGGCGACTTATTTACAAGAGGAGTAACTCTTCTAATAGTTCGCGCATTGAGCCTCTCCTGGGACAGCAGTATTAGATTGCGATGCAACATTGAAGGTTTACTGTATCCCTTGGACCTTCAAATCAACGATTAAACACAGAAATTGCATCGATATTGAATACAAAAGCCAAACGGTCGACTTATTTACAAGAGGAGTAACTCTTCTAATAGTTCGTGTTTTCAGCCTTTTCTGGGACAGCAGTATTAGATTCCCATGCACCATTGCAGGTTTACTGTATCCCTTGGACCTTCCAATCAACGATGAAACACAGAAATTGCATCGATATTGAATACAAAACGCAAAAAGCCGACTTACATATAAGAGGAGTAACTCATCTAATAGTTCGTGATTTGAGCCTTTCCTGGGACAGCAGTATTAGAATCCGATGCACCATTGCAGGTTTACTGTATCCCTTGGTCCTTCAAATCAAGGATGAAACACCGAAATTGCATCGATATTGAATACAAAATGCAAAATGTTGACTTATTTACAAGATGCGTAACTCTTCTAATAGTTCGTGTTTTGAGCCTTTCTTGGGACAGCAGTATTAGATTCCGATGCACCATAGCAGGTTTACTGTATCCCTTGGACCTTCAAATCAACGATGAAACACAGAAATTGCATCGATATTGAATACAAAAGGCAAAATGTCGACTTATTTATAAGAGGAGTAACCCTTCTAATAGTTCGTGCTTTTAGCCTTTACAGGGACAGCAGTATTAGATTCCGATGCACCATTGCAGGAAACTGTATCCCTTGGACCTTCTAATCAACGATGAAACACAGAAATTGCATCGAAATTGGATACAAAAAGCAAAATGTCGTCTTATTTGTAAGAGTAGTTAATCTTCTAATAAATCGTGCTTTGAGCCTTTCCTGGGACAGCAGTATTAGATTCCGATGCACCATTGCAGATTTACTGTATCCCTTGGACCTTCAAATCAACGATGAAACACAGAAATTGCAACGATATTGAATACAAAAGGCAAAATGTCGACTTATTTACAAGAGGAGTAACTCTTCTATTAGTTCGTGCTTTGAGCCTTTCCAGGGACAGCAGTATTAGATTCCGATGCACCGTTGCAGGTTTACTGTATCCCTTGGACCTTCAAATCAACGATGAAACACAGAAATTGCATCGATATTGAATACAAAAGGCAAAATGTCGACTTATTTACAAGATGAGTAACTCTTCTAATAGTTCGTGATTTTAGCCTTTCCTGGGACAGCAGTATTAGATTCCGATGCACCATTTCTGGTTCACTGTATCCCTTGGACCTTCAAATCAACGATGAAACATAGAAATTGCATCGATATTGAATACAAAAGGCAAAATGTCGAATTATTTATAAGAGGAGCAACTGTTCTAATAGTTCGTGCTTTGAGCCTTTCCTGGGACAGCAGTATTAGATTCCGATGCACCATTGCAGGTTTACTGTATTCCTTGCACCTTCAAATGAACGATGAAAAACAGAAATTTCATCAACATTGAATACAAAAAGCAAAATGTCGACTTATTTACAAGAGGAGTAACTCTTCTAATAGTTCGCGCTTTGAGCCTTTCCTGGGAGAGCAGTATTAGATTCCGATGCACCATTGCAGGTAACTGTATCCCTTGGACCTTCAAATCAACGATGAAACACTGAAATTGCCTCGAAATTGGATACAAAAAGCAAAATGTCGTCTTATTTACAAGAGGAGTTACTCTTCTAATAGTTCGTGCTTTTAGCCTTTCCTGGGACAGCAGTATTAGATTCCGATGCACCATTGCAGGTTTACTGTATCCCTTGGACGTTCAAATCAACGATGAAACACAGAAATTGCATCGATATTGAATACAAAAGTCAAAATGTCGACTTATTTACAAGAGGAGTAACTCTTCTAATAGTTCGCGCTTTGAGCCTTTCCTGGGACAGCAGTATTAGATTCCGATGCACCATTGCAAGGTTTACTGTATCCCTTGGACCTACAAATCAACGATGAAACATTGATTGCATCGATATTGAATACAAATGGCAAAATGTCGACTTATTTTCAAGAGGAGTAACTCTTCTAATAGTTCGCGCATTGAGCCTCTCCTGGGACAGCAGTATTAGATTGCGATGCAGCATTGAAGGTTTACTGTATCCCTTGGACCATCAAATCAACGATGAAACACAGAAATTGCATCGATATTGAATACAAAAGCCAAACGGTCGACTTATTTACAAGAGGAATAACTCTTCTAATAGTTCGTGTTTTCAGCCTTTTCTGGGACAGCAGTATTAGATTCCCATGCACCATTGCAGGTTTACTGTATCCCTTGGACCTTCCAATCAACGATGAAACACAGAAATTGCATCGATATTGAATACAAAACGCAAAATGCCGACTTACATATAAGAGGAGTAACTCATCTAATAGTTCGTGATTTGAGCCTTTCCTGGGACAGCAGTATTAGAATCCGATGCACCATTGCAGGTTTACTGTATCCCTTGGTCCTTCAAATCAAGGATGAAACACCGAAATTGCATCGATATTGAATACAAAATGCAAAATGTTGACTTATTTACAAGATGCGTAACTCTTCTAATAGTTCGTGCTTTGAGCCTTTCTTGGGACAGCAGTATTAGATTCCGATGCACCATAGCAGGTTTACTGTATCCCTTGGACCTTCAAATCAACGATGAAACACAGAAATTGCATCGATATTGAATACAAAAGGCAAAATGTCGACTTATGTATAAGAGGAGTAACCCTTCTAATAGTTCGTGCTTTTAGCCTTTACAGGGACAGCAGTATTAGATTCCGATGCACCATTGCAGGTAACTGTATCCCTTGGACCTTCAAATCAACGATGAAACACAGAAATTGCATCGAAATTGGATACAAAAAGCAAAATGTCGTCTTATTTGCAAGAGGAGTTACTCTTCTAATAGATCGTGCTTTGAGCCTTTCCTGGGACAGCAGTATTAGATTCCGATGCACCATTGCAGGTTTACTGTATCCCTTGGACCTTCAAATCAACGATGAAACACAGAAATTGCAACGATATTGAATACAAAAGGCAAAATGTCGACTTATTTACAAGAGGAGTAACTCTTCCATTAGTTCGTGCTTTGAGCCTTTCCAGGGACAGCAGTATTAGATTCCGATGCACCGTTGCAGGTTTACTGTATCCCTTGGACCTTCAAATCAACGATGAAACACAGAAATTGCATCGATATTGAATACAAAAGGCACAATGTCGACTTATTTACAAGACGAGTAACTCTTCTAATAGTTCGTGCTTTTAGCCTTTCCTGGGACAGCAGTATTAGATTCCGATGCACCATTGCAGGTTCACTGTATCCCTTGGACCTTCAAATCAACGATGAAACATAGAAATTGCATCGATATTGAATACAATAGGCAAAATGTCGAATTATTTATAAGAGGAGCAACTGTTCTAATATTTCGTGCTTTGAGCCTTTCCTGGGGCAGCAGTATTAGATTCCGATGCACCATTGCAGGTTTACTGTATCCCTTGCAACTTCAAATGAACGATGAAAAACAGAAATTGCATCAACATTGAATACAAAAAGCAAAATGTCGACTTATTTACAAGAGGAGTAACTCTTCTAATAGTTCGCGCTTTGAGCCTTTCCTGGGAGAGCAGTATTAGATTCCGATGCACCATTGCAGGTAACTGTATCCCTTGGACCTTCAAATCAACGATGAAACACTGAAATTGCATCGAAATTGGATACAAAAAGCAAAATGTCGTCTTATTTACAAGAGGAGTTACTCTTCTAATAGTTCGTGCTTTTAGCCTTTCCTGGGACAGCAGTATTAGATTCCGATGCACCATTGCAGGTTTACTGTATCCCTTGGACGTTCAAATCAACGATGAAACACAGAAATTGCATCGATATTGAATACAAAAGGCAAAATGTCGACTTATTTACAAGAGGAGTAACTCTTCTAATAGTTCGTGTTTGAGCCTTTCCTGGGGCAGCAATATTGGATTCCGATGCACCATTGCAGGTTTACTGTATCCCTTGGACCTTCAAATCAACTATGAAACATAGAAATTGCATCGATATTGAATACAAAATGCAAAATTTCGACTTATTTATAAGAGGAGTAACTCTTCTAATAGTTCGTGATTTGAGCCTTTCCTGGGACAGCAGTATTAGAATCCGATGCACCATTGCAGGTTTACTGTATCCCTTGGTCCTTCAAATCAAGGATGAAACACCGAAATTGCATCGATATTGAATACAAAATGCAAAATGTTGACTTATTTACAAGATGCGTAACTCTTCTAATAGTTCGTGCTTTGAGCCTTTCTTGGGACAGCAGTATTAGATTCCGATGCACCATAGCAGGTTTACTGTATCCCTTGGACCTTCAAATCAACGATGAAACACAGAAATTGCATCGATATTGAATACAAAAGGCAAAATGTCGACTTATGTATAAGAGGAGTAACCCTTCTAATAGTTTGTGCTTTTAGCCTTTACAGGGACAGCAGTATTAGATTCCGATGCACCATTGCAGGTAACTGTATCCCTTGGACCTTCAAATCAACGATGAAACACAGAAATTGCATCGAAATTGGATACAAAAAGCAAAATGTCGTCTTATTTGCAAGAGGAGTTACTCTTCTAATAGATCGTGCTTTGAGCCTTTCCTGGGACAGCAGTATTAGATTCCGATGCACCATTGCAGGTTTACTGTATCCCTTGGACCTTCAAATCAACGATGAAACACAGAAATTGCAACGATATTGAATACAAAAGGCAAAATGTCGACTTATTTACAAGAGGAGTAACTCTTCTATTAGTTCGTGCTTTGAGCCTTTCCAGGGACAGCAGTATTAGATTCCGATGCACCGTTGCAGGTTTACTGTATCCCTTGGACCTTCAAATCAACGATGAAACACAGAAATTGCATCGATATTGAATACAAAAGGCACAATGTCGACTTACTTACAAGACGAGTAACTCTTCTAATAGTTCGTGCTTTTAGCCTTTCCTGGGACAGCAGTATTAGATTCCGATGCACCATTGCAGGTTCACTGTATCCCTTGGACCTTCAAATCAACGATGAAACATAGAAATTGCATCGATATTGAATACAAAAGGCAAAATGTCGAATTATTTATAAGAGGGCAACTGTTCTAATATTTCGTGCTTTGAGCCTTTCCTGGGGCAGCAGTATTAGATTCCGATGCACCATTGCAGGTTTACTGTATCCCTTGCACCTTCAAATGAACGATGAAAAACAGAAATTGCATCAACATTGAATACAAAAAGCAAAATGTCGACTTATTTACAAGAGGAGTAACTCTTCTAATAGTTCGCGCTTTGAGCCTTTCCTGGGAGAGCAGTATTAGATTCCGATGCACCATTGCAGGTAACTGTATCCCTTGGACCTTCAAATCAACGATGAAACACTGAAATTGCATCGAAATTGGATACAAAAAGCAAAATGTCGTCTTATTTACAAGAGGAGTTACTCTTCTAATAGTTCGTGCTTTTAGCCTTTCCTGGGACAGCAGTATTAGATTCCGATGCACCATTGCAGGTTTACTGTATCCCTTGGACGTTCAAATCAACGATGAAACACAGAAATTGCATCGATATTGAATACAAAAGGCAAAATGTCGACTTATTTACAAGAGGAGTAACTCTTCTAATAGTTCGTGTTTGAGCCTTTCCTGGGGCAGCAATATTGGATTCCGATGCACCATTGCAGGTTTACTGTATCCCTTGGACCTTCAAATCAACGATGAAACATAGAAATTGCATCGATATTGAATACAAAATGCAAAATGTCGACTTATTTATAAGAGGAGTAACTCTTCTAATAGTTCGTGTTTTAGCCTTTCCAGGGACACCAGTATTAGATTCCGATGCACCATTGCAGGTTTACTGTATCCCTTTCACCTTCAAATGAACGATGAAACACAGAAATTGCATCCATATTGAATACAAAAGGCAAAATGTCGACTTATTTACATGATGATTAACTGTTCTAATAGTTTGCGCTTTGAGCCTTTCCTGGGTCTGCAGTATTAGATTCCGATGCACCATTGAAGGTTTACTGTATCCCTTGGACCTTCAAATCAACGATGAAACACAGAAATTGCATCGATATTGAATACAAAATGCAAAATGTCGACTTATTTACAAGAGGAGTAACTCTTCTAATAGTTAGTGCTTTTAGCCTTTCCTGGGACAGCAGTATTAGATTCCGATGCACCATTGCAGGTTTACTGTATCCCTTGGACCTTCAAATCAACGATGAAACACAGATATTGCATTGATATTGAATACAAAAGTCAAAATGTCGTCTTATTACACAAGAGGAGTAACTCTTCTAATAGTTCGGGCTTTGAGCCTTTCCTGGGACAGCAGTATTAGATTCCGATGCAGCATTAGAAGTTTACTGTATCCATTGAACCTTCAAATCAACGATGAAACACAGAAATTGCATCGATATTGAATAAAAAACCAAAAAATCGACCTATTTGTAAGAGGAGTAACTCTTCTAATAGTTCGTGCTTTGAGCCTTTACAGGGACAGCAGTATTAGATTCCGATGCACCATTGCAGGTAACTGTATCCCTTGGACCTTCAAATCAACGATGAAACACTGAAATTGCATGTAAATTGGATACAAAAAGCAAAATGTCGTCTTATTTACAAGAGGAGTTACTCTTCTAATAGTTCGTGCTTTTAGCCTTTCCTGGGACAGCAGTATTAGATTCCGATGCACCATTGCAGGTTTACTGTATCCCTTGGACCTTCAAATCAACGATGAAACACAGAAATTGCATCGATATTGAATACAAAAGGCAAACTGTCCACTTATTTACAAGAGGAGTAACTCTTCTAATAGTTCGTGATTTGAGCCTTTCCTGGGACAGCAGTGTTAGATTCCGATGCACGACTGCAGGTTCACTGTATCTCTTGGACCTTCAAATCAACGATGAAACAAAGAAAATGCATCGATATTGAATACAAAAGGCAAAATGTCTACTTCTTTATAAGAAGAGTAACTCTTTTAACAGTTCGTGCTTTGAGCCTTTCCTGGGACAGCAGTATTTGATTCCGATGCACTGTTGCAGGTTTACGGTATCCCTTGGACCTTCAAATCAACGATGTAACACAGAAATTGCATCGATATTGAATTCAAAAGGCAAAATGTCGACTTATTTACAAGAGGAGTAACTCTTCTAATAGTTCGTGTTTGAGCCTTTCCTGGGGCAGCAATATTGGATTCCGATGCACCATTGCAGGTTTACTGTATCCCTTGGACCTTCAAATCAACGATGAAACATAGAAATTGCATCGATATTGAATACAAAAGGCAAAATTTCGACTTATTTATAAGAGGAGTAACTCTTGTAATAGTTCGTGCTTTTAGCCTTTCCAGGGACAGCAGTATTAGATTCCGATGCACCATTGCAGGTTTACTGTATCCCTTGCACCTTCAAATGAACGATGAAACACAGAAATTGCAACCATATTGAATACAAAAGGCAAAATGTCGACTTATTTACAAGATGATTAACTCTTCTAATAGTTGGCGCTTTGAGCCTTTCCTGGGACTGCAGTATTAGATTCCGATGCACCATTGAAGGTTTACTGTATCCCTTGGACCTTCAAATCAACGATGAAACACAGAAATTGCATCGATATTGAATACAAAATGCAAAATGTCGACTTATTTACAAGAGGAGTAACTCTTCTAATAGTTCGTGCTTTTAGCCTTTCCTGGGACAGCAGTATTAGATTCCGATGCTCCATTGCAGGTTTACTGTATCCCTTGGACCTTCAAATCAACGATGAAACACATAAATTGCATCGATATTGAATACAAAATTCAAAATGTCGACTTATTACACAAGAGGAGTAACTCTTCTAATAGTTCGCGCTTTGAGCCTTTCCTGGGACAGCAGTATTAGATTCCCATGCACCATTGCAGGTTTACTGTATCCCTTGGACCTTCAAATCAACGATGGAACACAGAAATTGCATCGATATTGAATACAAAAGGCAAAATGTCGACTTATTTACAAGAGGAGTAACTCTTCTAATAGTTCGTGCTTTGAGCCTTTCCTGGGACAGCAGTATTAGATTCCGATACACCATTCAGGTTTACTGTATCCCTTGGACGTTCAAATCAACGATGAAACACAGAAATTGCATCAATAATGAATACAAAATGCAAAATGTCGACTTATTTACAAGAGGAGTAAACTTTTTAATAGTTCGTGCTTTGAGCCTTTCCTGGGACAGCAGTATTAGATTTCGATGCACCATTGCAAGGTTTACTGTATCCCTTGGACCTTCAAATCAACGATGAAACACAGAAATTGCATCGATATTGAATACAAATGGCAAAATGTCGACTTACTTACAAGAGGAGTAACTCTTCTAATAGTTCGTGTTTTGAGCCTTTCCTGGGACAGCAGTATTTGATTCCGATGCACTGTTGCAGGTTTACGGTATCCCTTGGACCTTCAAATCAACGATGAAACACAGAAATTGCATCGATATTGAATACAAAAGGCAAAATGTCGAACTATTTACAAGAGGAGTAACTCTTCTAATAGTTCGTGTTTGAGCCTTTCCTGGGGCAGCAATATTATATTCCGATGCACCAATGCAGGTTTACTGTATCCCTTTGACCTTCAAATCAACGATGAAACACAGATATTGCATCGATATTGAATACAAAAGGCAAAATATCGACTTATTAATAGAGCAGTAACTCTTCTAATAGTTCGTGCTTTGAGCCTTTCCTGGGACAGCAGTATTAGATTCCGATGCACCATTGCAGGTTTACTGTATCCCTTTGACCTTCAAATCAACGATGAAACACAGAAATTGCATCGATATTGAATACAAAATGCAAAATGTCGACTTATTTACAAGAGGAGTAACTCTTCTAATAGTTCGTGCTTTTAGCCTTTCCTGGGACAGCAGTATTAGATTCCGATGCACCATTGCAGGTTTACAGTATCCCTTGGACCTTCAAATCAACGATGAAACACAGAAATTGCATCGATATAGAATACAAAAGGCAAAATGTCGACTTATTTACAAGAGGAGTAACTCTTCTAATAGTTCGCGCTTTGAGCCTTTCCTGGGACAGCAGTATTAGATTCCGATGCACCATTGCAAGGTTTACTGTATCCCTTGGACCTTCAAATCAACGATGAAACACAGATTGCATCGATATTGAATACAAATGGCAAAATGTCGACTTATTTACAAGAGGAGTAACTCTTCTAATAGTTCGTGTTTTCAGCCTTTTCTGGGACAGCAGTATTAGATTCCCATGCACCATTGCAGGTTTACTGTATCCCTTGGACCTTCCAATCAACGATGAAACACAGAAATTGAATCGATATTGAATACAAAACGCAAAATGCCGACTTACATATAAGAGGAGTAACTCATCTAATAGTTCGTGATTTGAGCCTTTCCTGGGACAGCAGTATTAGAATCCGATGCACCATTGCAGGTTTACTGTATCCCTTGGTCCTTCAAATCCAGGATGAAACACCGAAATTGCATCGATATTGAATACAAAATGCAAAATGTTGACTTATTTACAAGATGCGTAACTCTTCTAATAGTTCGTGTTTTGAGCCTTTCTTGGGACAGCAGTATTAGATTCCGATGCACCATTGCAGGTTTACTGTATCCCTTGGACCTTCAAATCAACGATGAAACACAGAAATTGCATCGATATTGAATACAAAAGGCAAAATGTCGACTTATTTATAAGAGGAGTAACCCTTCTAATAGTTCGTGCTTTTAGCCTTTACAGGGACAGCAGTATTAGATTCCGATGCACCATTGCAGGTAACTGTATCCCTTGGACCTTCAAATCAACGATGAAACACAGAAATTGCAACGATATTGAATACAAAAGGCAAAATGTCGACTTATTTACAAGAGGAGTTACTCTTCTATTACTTCGTGCTTTGAGCCTTTCCAGGGACAGCAGTATTAGATTCCGATGCACCGTTGCATGTTTACTGTATCCCTTGGACCTTCAAATCAACGATGAAACACAGAAATTGCATCGATATTGAATACAAAAGGCAAAATGTCGACTTATTTACAAGACGAGTAACTCTTCTAATAGTTCGTGCTTTTAGCCTTTCCTGGGACAGCAGTATTAGATTCCGATGCACCATTGCTGGTTCACTGTATCCCTTGGACCTTCCAATCAACGATGAAACATAGAAATTGCATCGATATTGAATACAAAAGGCAAAATGTCGAATTATTTATAAGAGGAGCAACTGTTCTAATAGTTCGTGCTTTGAGCCTTTCCTGGGACAGCAGTATTAGATTCCGATGCACCAAATCAGGTTTACTGTATCCCTTGCACCTTCAAATGAACGATGAAAAACAGAAATTGCATCAACATTGAATACAAAAAGCAAACTGTCCACTTATTTACAAGAGGAGTAACTCTTCTAATAGTTCGTGCTTTGAGCCTTTCCTGGGACAGCAGTGTTAGATTCCGATGCAAGACTACAGGTTCACTGTATCCCTTGGACCTTCAAATCATGGATGAAACAAAGAAAATGCATCGATATTGAATACAAAAGGCAAAATGTCTACTTATTTATAAGAAGAGTAACTCTTTTAACAGTTCGTGCTTTGAGCCTTTCCTGGTACAGCAGTATTTGATTCCGATGCACTGTTGCAGAATTACGGTATCCCTTGGACCTTGAAATCAACGATGAAACACAGAAATTGCATCGATATTGAATCCAAAAGGCAAAATGTCTACTTATTTATAAGAAGAGTAACTCTTTTAACAGTTCGTGCTTTGAGCCTTTCCTGGGACAGCAGTATTTGATTCCGATGCACTGTTGCAGGTTTACGGTATCCCGTGGACCTTCAAATCAACGATGAAACACAGAAATTGCATCGATATTGAATACAAAAGGCAAAATGTCGACTTATTTACAAGAGGAATAACTCTTCTAATAATTCGTGCTTTGAGCCTTTACAGGGACAGCAGTATTAGATTCCGATGCACCATTGCAGGTAACTGTATCCCTTGGACCTTCAAATCAACGATGAAACACTGAAATTGCATCGAAATTGGATACAAAAAGCAAAATGTCGTCTTATTTACAAGAGGAGTTACTCTTCTAATAGTTCGTGCTTTTAGCCTTTCCTGGGACAGCAGTATTAGATTCCGATGCACCATTGAAGGTTTACTGTATCCCTTGGACCTTCAAATCAACGATGAAACACAGAAATTGCATCGATATTGAATACAAAAGGCAAACTGTCCACTTATTTACAAGAGGAGTAACTCTTCTAATAGTTCGTGTTTGAGCCTTTCCTGGGGCAGCAATATTGGATTCCGATGCACCATTGCAGGTTTACTGTATCCCTTGGACCTTCAAATCAACGATGAAACACAGAAATTGCATCGATATTGAATACAAAAGTCAAAATGTCGACTTATTACACAAGAGGAGTAACTCTTCTAATAGTTCGCGCTTTGAGCCTTTCCTGGGACAGCAGTATTAGATTCCCATGCACCATTGCGGGTTTACTGTATCCCTTGGACCTTCAAATCAACGGTGGAACACAGAAATTGCATCGATATTGAATACAAAAGGCAAAATGTCGACTTATTTACAAGAGGAGTAACTCTTCTAATAGTTCGTGTTTTGAGCCATTTCTGGGACAGCAGTATTAGATTCCGATGCACCATTGCAGGTTTACTGTATCCCTTGGACCTTCAAATCAACGATGCAACACAGAAATTGCATCAATAATGAATACAAAATGAAAATATCGACTTATTTACAAGAGGAGTAACCTTTCTAATAGTTCGTGCTTTGAGCCTTTCCTGGGACAGCTATATTAGATTTCGATGCACCATTGCAAGGTTTACTGTATCCCTTGGACCTTCAAATCAACGATGAAACACAGAAATTGCATCGATATTGAATACAAATGGCAAAATGTCGACTTATTTATAAGAGCAGCAACTCTTCTAATAGTTCGTGCTTTGATCCTTTCCTGGGACAGCAGTATTAGATTCCGATGCACCATTGCAGGTTTACTGTATCCCTTGGACCTTCAAATCAACGATGAAACACAGAAATTGCATCGATATTGAATACAAAATGCAAAATGTCAACTTAATTACAATAGGAGTAACTCTTCTAATAGTCCGTGCTTTGAGCCTTTCCTGGGACAGCAGTATTAGATTCCGATGCACCATTGCAGGTTTACCGTATCCCTTGGACGTTCAAATCAACGATGAAACACAGAAATTGAATCGATATTGAATACAAAAGTCAAAATGTTGACTTATTTACAAGAGGAGTAACTCTTCTAATAGTTCGTGCTTTGAGCCTTTTCTGGGACAGCAGTATTAGATTCCGATGCACCATTGCAGGTTTACTGTATCCCTTGGACCTTCAAATCAACGATGAAACACAGAAATTGCATCAATATTGAATACAAAATGCAAAATGTCGACTTATTTACAAGAGGAATAACCTTTCTAATAGTTCGTGCTATGAGCCTTTCCTGGGACAGCAGTAGTAGATTTCGATGCACCATTGCAAGGTTTACTGTATCCCTTGGACCTTCAAATCAACGATGAAACACAGAAATTGCATCGATATTGAATACAAATGGCAAAATGTCGACTTATTTACAAGAGGAGTAACTCTTCTAATAGTTCGTGTTTGAGCCTTTCCTGGGACTGCAGTATTAGATTTCGATGCACCATTGCAAGGTTTACTGTATCCCTTGGACCTTCAAATCAACGATGAAACACAGAAATTGCATCGATATTGAATACAAAAGGCAAAATGTCGACTTATTTACAAGAGGAGTAACTCTTCTAATAGTTCGCGCATTGAGCCACTCCTGGGACAGCAGTATTAGATTCCGATGCAGCATTGAGGGTTTACTGTATCCCTCGGACCTTCAAATCAACGATGAAACACAGAAATTGCGTCGATATTGAATACAAAATGCAAAATGTTGACTTATTTACAATATGCGTAACTCTTCTAATAGTTCGTGCTTTGAGCCTTTCTTGGAACAGCAGTATTAGATTCCGATGCACCATAGCTTGTTTACTGTATCCTTTGGACCTTCAAATCAACGATGAAACACAGAAATTGCATCGAAATTGGATACAAAAAGCAAAATGTCGTCTTATTTGCAAGAGGAGTTACTCTACTAATAGTTCGTGCTTTGAGCCTTTCCTGGGACAGCAGTATTAGATTCCGATTCACCATTGCAGGTTTACTGTATCCCTTGGACCTTCAAATCAACGATGAAACACAGAAATTGCAACGATATTGAATACAAAAGGCAAAATGTCGACTTATTTACAAGAGGAGTAACTCTTCTATTAGTTCGTGCTTTGAGCCTTTCCTGGGAAAGCAGTATTAGATTCCGATGCACCGTTGCAGGTTTACTGTATCCCTTGGACCTTCAAATCAACGATGAAACACAGAAATTGCATCAATATTGAATACAAAATGCAAAATGTCGACTTATTTACAAGAGGAGTAACCTTTCCAATAGTTCGTGATTTGAGCCTTTCCTGGGACAGCAGTGTTAGATTCCGATGCACCATTGCAGGTTTACTGTATCTTTTGGACCTTCAAATCAACGATGAAACACAGAAGTTGCATCGATATTGAATAAAAAACGCAAAATGTCAACTTAATTACAATAGGAGTAACTCGTCTAATAGTCCGTGCTTTGAGCCTTTCCTGGGACAGCAGTATTAGATTACGATGCACCATTGCAGGTTTACTGTATCCGTTGGACGTTCAAATCAACGATGAAACACAGAAATTGCATCGATATTGAATACAAAAGTCAAAATGTCGACTTATTTACAAGAAGAGTAACTCTTCTAATAGTTCGCGTTTTGAGCCTTTTCTGGGACAGCAGTATTAGATTCCGATGCACCATTGCAGGTTTACTGTATCCCTCGGACCTTCAAATCAACGATGAAACACAGAAATTGCATCAATATTGAATACAAAATGCAAAATGTCGACTTATTTACAAGAGGAGTAACCTTTCTAATAGTTCGTGCTTTGAGCCTTTCCTGGGACTGCAGTATTAGATTTCGATGCACCATTGCAAGGTTTACTGTATCCCTCGGACCCTCAAATCAACGATGAAACACAGAAACTGCATCAATATTGAATACAAAATGCAAAATGTCGACTTATTTACAAGAGGAGTAACCTTTCTAATAGTTCGTGCTTTGAGCCTTTCCTGGGACAGCAGTATTAGATTTCGATGCACCATTGCAAGGTTTACTGTATCCCTTGGACCTTCAAATCAACGATGAAACACAGAAATTGCATCGATATTGAATACAAAAGGCAAAATGTCGACTTATTTACAAGAGGAGTAACTCTTCTAATAGTTCGTGCTTTGAGCCTTTCCTGGGACAGCAGTATTAGATTCCGTTTCACCATTGCAGGTTTACTTTATCCCTTGGACCTTCAAATTAACGATGAAACACAGAAATTGCAACGATATTGAATACAAAAGGCAAAATGTCGACTTATTTACAAGAGGAGTAACTCTTCTATTAGTTCGTGCTTTGAGCCTTTCCTGGGACAGCAGTATTAGATTCCGATGCACCGTTCCAGGTTTACTGTATCCCTTGGACCTTCAAATCAACGATGAAACACAGAAATTGCATCGATATTGAATACAAAAGGCAAAATGTCGACTTATTTACAAGACGAGTAACTCTTCTAATAGTTCGTGCTTTTTGCCTTTCCTGGGACAGCAGTATTAGATTCCGATGCACCATTGCAGGTTCACTGTATCCCTTGGACCTTCAAATGAACGATGAAACACAGATTGCATCGATATTGAATACAAATGGCAAAATGTCGACTTATTTACAAGAGGAGTAACTCTTCTAATAGTTCGCGCATTGAGCCTCTCCTGGGACAGCAGTATTAGATTCCGATGCAGCATTGAGGGTTTACTGTACCCCTCGGACCTTCAAATCAACGAAGAAACACAGAAATTGCATCGATATCGAATACAAAAGCCAAACGGTCGACTCATTTAGAAGAGGAGTAACTCTTCTAATAGTTCGTGTTTTGAGCCTTTTCTGGGACAGCAGTATTAGATTCCCATGCACCATTGCAGGTTTACTGTATCCCTTGGACCTTCAAATCAACGATGAAATACAGCAATTGCATCGATATTGAATACAAAACGGAAAATGCCGACTTACATATAAGAGGAGTAACTCGTCTAATAGTTCGTGCTTTGAGCCTTTCCTGGGACAGCAGTATTAGAATCCGATGCACCATTGCAGGTTTACTGTATCCCTTGGTCCTTCAAATCAACGATGAAACACCGAAATTGCATCGATATTGAATACAAAATGCAAAATGTTGACTTATTTACAAGATGCGTAACTCTTCTAATAGTTCGTGCTTTGAGCCTTTCTTGGGACAGCAGTATTAGATTCCGATGCACCATAGCTTGTTTACTGTATCCCTTGGACCTTCAAATCAACGATGAAACACAGAAATTGCAACGATATTGAATACAAAACGCAAAATGTCGACTTATTTACAAGAGGAGTAACTCTTCTATTAGTTCGTGCTTTGAGCCTTTCCTGGGACAGCAGTATTAGATTCCGATGCACCGTTGCAAGTTTACTGTATCCCTTGGACCTTCAAATCAACGATGAAACACAGAAATTGCATCGATATTGAATACAAAAGGCAAACTGTCCACTTATTTACAAGAGGAGTAACTCTTCTAATAGTTCGTGCTTTGAGCCTTTCCTGGGACAGCAGTATTAGATTCCGATGCACCATTGCAGGTTTACTGTATCTTTTGGATCTTCAAATCAACGATGAAACACAGAAGTTGCATCGATATTGAATACAAAACGCAAAATGTCAACTTAATTACAATAGGAGTAACTCGTCTAATAGTCCGTGCTTTGAGCCTTTCCTGGGACAGCAGTTTAAGATTCCGATGCACCATTGCAGGTTTACTGTATCCGTTGGACGTTCAAATCAACAATGAAATACAGAAATTGCATCGATATTGAATACAAAAGTCAAAATGTCGACTTATTTACAAGAAGAGTAACTCTTCTAATAGTTCGCGTTTTGAGCCTTTTCTGGGACAGCAGTATTAGATTCCGATGCACCATTGCAGGTTTACTGTATCCCTCGGACCTTCAAATCAACGATGAAACACTGAAATTGCATCAATATTGAATACAAAATGCAAAATGTCGACTTATTTACAAGAGGAGTAACCTTTCTAATAGTTCGTGCTTTGAGCCTTTCCTGGGACAGCAGTATTAGATTTCGATGCACCATTGCAAGGTTTACTGTATCCCTCGGACCCTCAAATCAACGATGAAACACAGAAATTGCATCAATATTGAATACAAAATGCAAAATGTCGACTTATTTACAAGAGGAGTAACCTTTCTAATAGTTCGTGCTTTGAGCCTTTCCTGGGACAGCAGTATTAGATTTCGATGCACCATTGCAAGGTTTACTGTATCCCTTGGACCCTCAAATCAACGATGAAACACAGAAATTGCATCGATATTGAATACAAAAGGCAAAATGTCGACTTATTTACAAGAGGAGTAACTCTTCTAATAGTTCGTGCTTTGAGCCTTTCCTGGGACAGCAGTATTAGATTCCGTTTCACCATTGCAGGTTTACTTTATCCTTTGGACCTTCAAATTAACGATGAAACACAGAAATTGCAACGATATTGAATACAAAGGGCAAAATGTCGACTTATTTACAAGAGGAGTAACTCTTCTATTAGTTCGTGCTTTGAGCCTTTCCTGGGACAGCAGTATTAGATTCTGATGCACCGTTGCAGGTTTACTGTATCCCTTGGACCTTCAAATCAACGATGAAACACAGAAATTGCATCGATATTGAATACAAAAGGCAAAATGTCGACTTATTTACAAGACGAGTAACTCTTCTAATAGTTCGTGCTTTTTGCCTTTCCTGGGACAGCAGTATTAGATTCCGATGCACCATTGCAGGTTCACTGTATCCCTTGGACCTTCAAATGAACGATGAAACACAGATTGCATCGATATTGAATACAAATGGCAAAATGTCGACTTATTTACAAGCGGAGTAACTCTTCTAATAGTTCGCGTATTGAGCCTCTTCTGGGACCGCAGTATTAGATTCCGATGCAGCATTGAGGGTTTACTGTACCCCTCGGACCTTCAAATCAACGATGAAACACAGAAATTGCATCGATATCGAATACAAAAGCCAAACGGTCGACTTATTTAGAAGAGGAGTAACTCTTCTAATAGTTCTTGTTTTGAGCCTTTTCTGGGACAGCAGTATTAGATTCCCATGCACCATTGCAGGTTTACTGTATCCCTTGGACCTTCAAATCAACGATGAAACACAGCAATTGCATCGATATTGAATACAAAACGGAAAATGCCGACTTACATATAAGAGGAGTAACTCGTCTAATAGTTCGTGCTTAGAGCCTTTCCTGGGACAGCAGTATTAGAATCCGATGCACCATTGCAGGTTTACTGTATCCCTTGGTCCTTCAAATCAACGATGAAACACCGAAATTGCATCGATATTGAATACAAAATGCAAAATGTTGACTTATTTACAAGATGCGTAACTCTTCTAATAGTTCGTGCTTTGAGCCTTTCTTGGGACAGCAGTATTAGATTCCGATGCACCATAGCTTGTTTACTGTATCCCTTGGACCTTAAAATCAACGATGAAACACAGAAATTGCATCGATATTGAATACAAAAGGCAAAATGTCGACTTATTTATAAGAGGAGTAACTCTTCAAATAGTTCGTGCTTTTAACCTTTACAGGGACAGCAGTATTAGATTCCGATGCACCATTGCAGGTAACTATATCCCTTGGACCTTCAAATCAACGATGAAACACAGAAATTGCATCGAAATTGGATACAAAAAGCAAAATGTCGTCTTATTTGCAAGAGGAGTTACTCTTCTAATAGTTCGTGCTTTGAGCCTTTCCTGGGACAGCAGTATTAGATTCCGATTCACCATTGCAGGTTTACTGTATCCCTTGGACTTTCAAATCAACGATGAAACACAGAAATTGCAACGATATTGAATACAAAAGGCAAAATGTCGACTTATTTACAAGAGGAGTAACTCTTCTATTAGTTCGTGCTTTGAGCCTTTCCTGGGACAGCAGTATTAGATTCCGATGCACCGTTGCAGGTTTACTGTATCCCTTGGACCTTCAAATCAACGATGAAACACAGAAATTGCATCGATATTGAATACAAAAGGCAAAATGTCGACTTATTTACAAGACGAGTAACTCTTCTAATAGTTCGTGCTTTTTGCCTTTCCTGGGACAGCAGTATTAGATTCCGATGCACCATTGCAGGTTCACTGTATCCCTTGGACCTTCAAATCAACGATGAAACACAGAAATTGCATCGATATTGAATACAAAAGGCAAAATGTCGACTTACTTACAAGAGGAATAACTCTTCTAATAATTCGTGCTTTGAGCCTTTACAGGGACAGCAGTATTAGATTCCGATGCACCATTGCAGGTAACTGTATCCCTTGGACCTTCAAATCAACGATGAAACACTGAAAGTGCATCGAAATTGGATACAAAAAGCAAAATGTCGTCTTATTTACAAGAGGAGTTACTCTTCTAATAGTTCGTGCTTTTAGCCTTTCCTGGGACAGCAGTATTAGATTCCGATGCACCATTGCAGGTTTACTGTATCCCTTGGACCTTCAAATCAACGATGAAACACAGAAATTGCATCGAAATTGAATACAAAAGGCAAACTGTCCACTTATTTACAAGAGGAGTAACTCTTCTAATAGTTCGTGCTTTGAGCCTTTCCTGGGACAGCAGTGTTAGATACCGATGCACGACTGCAGGTTCACTGTATCCCTTGGACCTTCAAATCAACGATGAAACATAGAAAATGCATCGATATTGAATACAAAAGGCAAAATGTCTACTTATTTATAAGAAGAGTAACTCTTTTAACAGTTCGTGCTTTGAGCCATTCCTGGGACAGCAGTATTCGATTCCGATTCACTGTTGCAGGTTTACGGTATCCCTTGGACCTTCAAATCAACGATGAAACACAGAAATTGCATCGATATTGAATACAAAAGGCAAAATGTCGACTTATTTACAAGAGGAGTAACTCTTCTAATAGTTCGTGATTTGACCCTTTCCTGGGACAGCAATATTGGATTCCGATGCACCATTGCAGGTTTACTGTATCCCTTGAACCTTCAAATCAACGATGAAACACAGAAATTGCATCAATATTGAATACTAAATGCAAAATGTCGACTTATTTACAAGAGGAGTAACCTTTCTAATAGTTCGTGGTTTGAGCCTTTCCTGGGACAGCAGTATTAGATTTCGATGCACCATTGCAAGGTTTACTGTATCCCTTGGACCTTCAAATCAACGATGAAACACAGAAATTGCATCGAAATTGGATACAAAAAGCAAAATGTCGTCTTATTTACAAGAGGAGTAACTCTTCTAACAGTTCGTGCTTTGAGCCTTTCCTGGGACAGCAGTATTAGATTCCAATGCACCATTGCAGGTTTACTGTATCCCTTGGACCTTCAAATCAACGATGAAACACAGAAATTGCAACGATATTGAATACAAAAGCAAAATGTCGACTTATTTACAAGAGGAGTAACTCTTCTATTAGTTCGTGCTTTGAGCTTTTCCAGGGACAGCAGTATTAGATTCCGATGCACCGTTGCAGGTTTACTGTATCCCTTGGATCTTCAAATCAACGATGAAACACAGAAATTGCATCGATATTGAATACAAAAGGCAAAATGTCGACTTATTTACAAGACGAGTAACTCTTCTAATAGTTCGTGCTTTTAGCCTATCCTGGGACAGCAGTATTAGATTCCGATGCACCATTGCAGGTTCACTGTATCCCTTGGACCTTCAAATCAACGATGAAACATAGAAATTGCATCGATATTGAATACAAAATGCAAAATGTCGAATTATTTATAAGAGGAGCAACTCTTCTAATAGTTCGTGCTTTGAGCCTTTCCTGGGACAGCAGTATTAGATTCCGTTTCACCATTGCAGGTTTACTGTATCCCTTGCACCTTCAAATGAACGATGGAAAACAGAAATTGCATCAACATTGAATATAAAAAGCAAAATGTCGACTTATTTACAAGAGGAGTAACTCTTCTAATAGTTCGCGCTTTGAGCCTTTCCTGGGAGAGCAGTATTAGATTCCGATGCACCATTGCAGGTAACTGTATCCCTTGGACCTTCAAATCAATGATGAAACACAGAAATTGCATCGATATTGAATACAAAAGGCAAACTGTCCACTTATTTACAAGAGGAGTAACTCTTCTAATAGTTCGTGCTTTGAGCCTTTCCTGGGACAGCAGTGTTAGATTCCGATGCATGACTACAGGTTCACTGTATCCCTTGGACCTTCAAATCATGGATGAAACAAAGAAAATGCATCGATATTGAATACAAAAGGCAAAATGTCTACTTATTTATAAGAAGAGTAACTCTTTTAACAGTTCGTGCTTTGAGCCATTCCTGGTACAGCAGCATTTGATTCCGATGCACTGTTGCAGGTTTACGGTATCCCTTGGACCTTCAAATCAACGATGAAACACAGATATTGCATCGATATTCAATACAAAAGGCAAAATGTCGACATATTTACAAGAGGAGTAACTCTTCTAATAGTTCGTGTTTGAGCCGTTCCTGGGGCAGCAATAATGGATTCCGATGCACCATTGCAGGTAACTGTATCCCTTGGACCTTCAAATCAACGATGAAACACAGAAATTGCATCAATAATGAATACAAAATGCAAAATGTCGACTTATTTACAAGAGGAGTAACTCTTCTAATAGTTCGCGCTTTGAGCCTTTCCTGGGAGAGCAGTATTAGATTCCGATGCACCGTTGCAGGTTTACTGTATCCCTTGGACCTTCAAATCAACGATGAAACACAGAAATTGCATCGATATTGAATACAAAAGGCAAAATGTCGACTTATTTACAAGAGGAATAACTCTTCTAATAACTCGTGCTTTGAGCCTTTACAGGGACAGCAGTATTAGATTCCGATGCACCATTGCAGGTAACTGTATCCCTTGGACCTTCAAATCAACGATGAAACACAGAAATTGCATCGATATTGAATACAAAAGGCAAACTGTCGACTTATTTACAAGAGGAGTAACTCTTCTAATAGTTCGTGCTTTGAGCCTTTCCTGGGACAGCAGTATTAGATTCCGATACACCATTGCAGGTTTACTGTATCCCTTGGACGTCCAAATCAACGATGAAACACAGAAATTGCATCGATATTGAATACAAAAGGCAAAATGTCGACTTATTTACAAGACGAGTAACTCTTCTAATAGTTCGTGTTTTGAGCCTTTTCTGGGACAGCAGTGTTAGATTCCGATGCACCATTGCAGGTTTACTGTATCCCTTGGACCTTCAAATCAACGATGAAACACAGATATTGCATCGATATTGAATACAAAAGGTAAAATATCGACTTATTAATAGAGCAGTAACTCTTCTAATAGTTCGTGCTTTGAGCCTTTCCTGGGACAGCAGTATTAGATTCCGATGCACCATTGCAGGTTTACTGTATCCCTTTGACCTTCAAATCAACGATGAAACACAGAAATTGCATCGATATTGAATACAAAATGCAAAATGTCGACTTATTTACAAGAGGAGTAACTCTTCTAATAGTTCGTGCTTTTAGCCTTTCCTGGGACAGCAGTATTAGATTCCGATGCACCATTGCAGGTTTACTGTATCCCTTGGACCTTCAAATCAACGATGTAACACAGAAATTGCATCGATATTGAATACAAAAGTCAAAATGTCGACTTATTACACAAGAGGAGTAACTCTTCTAATAGTTCGCGCTTTGAGCCTTTCCTGGGACAGCAGTATTAGATTCCCATGCACCATTGCAGGTTTACTGTATCCCTTGGACCTTCAAATCAACGATGGAACACAGAAATTGCATCGATATTGAATACAAAAGGCAAAATGTCGACTTATTTACAAGAGGAGTAACTCTTCTAATAGTTCGTGCTTTGAGCCTTTCCTGGGACAGCAGTATTAGATTCCGATACATCATTGCAGGTTTACTGTATCCCTTGGACGTTCAAATCAACGATGAAACACAGATATTGCATCGATATTGAATACAAAAGTCAAAATGTCGACTTATTTACAAGAGGAGTAACTCTTCTAATAGTTCGTGTTTTGAGCCTTTTCTGGGACAGCAGTGTTAGATTCCGATGCACCATTGCAGGTTTACTGTATCCCTTGGACCTTCAAATCAACGATGAAACACAGAAATTGCATCAATAATGAATACAAAATGCAAAATGTCGACTTATTTACAAGAGGAGTAACCTTTCTAATAGTTCGTGCTTTGAGCCTTTCCTGGGACAGCAGTATTAGATTTCGATGCACCATTGCAAGGTTCACTGTATCCCTTGGACCTTCAAATCAACGATGAAACACAGAAATTGCATCGATATTGAATACAAATGGCAAAATGTCGACTTATTTACAAGAGGAGTAACTCTTCTAATAGTTCGTGCTTTGGGCCTTTCCTGGGACAGCAGTAATAGATTCCGATTCACCATTGCAGGTTTACTGTATCCCTTGGACCTTCAAATTAACGATAAAACTTAGAAATTGCATCGATATTGAATACAAAAGGAAAAATTTCGACTTATTTATAAGAGGAGTAACTCTTCTAATAGTTGGCGCTTTGAGCCTTTCCTGGGAGAGCAGTATTAGATTCCGATGCACCATTGCAGGTAACTGTATCCCTTGGACCTTCAAATCAATGATGAAACACAGAAATTGCATCGATATTGAATACAAAAGGCAAACTGTCCACTTATTTACAAGAGGAGTAACTCTTCTAATAGTTCGTGCTTTGAGCCTTTCCTGGGACAGCAGTGTTAGATTCCGATGCATGACTACAGGTTCACTGTATCCCTTGGACCTTCAAATCATGGATGAAACAAAGAAAATGCATCGATATTGAATACAAAAGGCAAAATGTCTACTTAGTTATAAGAAGAGTAACTCTTTTAACAGTTCGTGCTTTGAGCCATTCCTGGTACAGCAGCATTGGATTCCGATGCACTGTTGCAGGTTTACGGTATCCCTTGGACCTTCAAATCAACGATGAAACACAGAAATTGCATCGATATTCAATACAAAAGGCAAAATGTCGACTTATTTACAAGAGGAGTAACTCTTCTAATAGTTCGCGCTTTGAGCCTTTCCTGGGAGAGCAGTATTAGATTCCGATGCACCGTTGCAGGTTTACTGTATCCCTTGGACCTTCAAATCAACGATGAAACACAGAAATTGCATCGATATTGAATACAAAAGGCAAAATGTCGACTTATTTACAAGAGGAATAACTCTTCTAATAACTCGTGCTTTGAGCCTTTACAGGGACAGCAGTATTAGATTCCGATGCACCATTGCAGGTTCACTGTATCCCTTGGACCTTCAAATCAACGATGAAACATAGAAATTGCATCGATATTGAATACAAAATGCAAAATGTCGAATTATTTATAAGAGGAGCAACTCTTCTAATAGTTCGTGCTTTGAGCCTTTCCTGGGACAGCAGTATTAGATTCCGTTTCACCATTGCAGGTTTACTGTATCCCTTGCACCTTCAAATGAACGATGGAAAACAGAAATTGCATCAACATTGAATATAAAAAGCAAAATGTCGACTTATTTACAAGAGGAGTAACTCTTCTAATAGTTCGCGCTTTGAGCCTTTCCTGGGAGAGCAGTATTAGATTCCGATGCACCATTGCAGGTAACTGTATCCCTTGGACCTTCAAATCAATGATGAAACACAGAAATTGCATCGATATTGAATACAAAAGGCAAACTGTCCACTTATTTACAAGAGGAGTAACTCTTCTAATAGTTCGTGCTTTGAGCCTTTCCTGGGACAGCAGTGTTAGATTCCGATGCATGACTACAGGTTCACTGTATCCCTTGGACCTTCAAATCATGGATGAAACAAAGAAAATGCATCGATATTGAATACAAAAGGCAAAATGTCTACTTATTTATAAGAAGAGTAACTCTTTTAACAGTTCGTGCTTTGAGCCATTCCTGGTACAGCAGCATTTGATTCCGATGCACTGTTGCAGGTTTACGGTATCCCTTGGACCTTCAAATCAACGATGAAACACAGAAATTGCATCGATATTCAATACAAAAGGCAAAATGTCGACATATTTACAAGAGGAGTAACTCTTCTAATAGTTCGTGTTTGAGCCGTTCCTGGGGCAGCAATAATGGATTCCGATGCACCATTGCAGGTAACTGTATCCCTTGGACCTTCAAATCAACGATGAAACACAGAAATTGCATCAATAATGAATACAAAATGCAAAATGTCGACTTATTTACAAGAGGAGTAACTCTTCTAATAGTTCGCGCTTTGAGCCTTTCCTGGGAGAGCAGTATTAGATTCCGATGCACCGTTGCAGGTTTACTGTATCCCTTGGACCTTCAAATCAACGATGAAACACAGAAATTGCATCGATATTGAATACAAAAGGCAAAATGTCGACTTATTTACAAGAGGAATAACTCTTCTAATAACTCGTGCTTTGAGCCTTTACAGGGACAGCAGTATTAGATTCCGATGCACCATTGCAGGTAACTGTATCCCTTGGACCTTCAAATCAACGATGAAACACAGAAATTGCATCGATATTGAATACAAAAGGCAAACTGTCGACTTATTTACAAGAGGAGTAACTCTTCTAATAGTTCGTGCTTTGAGCCTTTCCTGGGACAGCAGTATTAGATTCCGATACACCATTGCAGGTTTACTGTATCCCTTGGACGTCCAAATCAACGATGAAACACAGAAATTGCATCGATATTGAATACAAAAGGCAAAATGTCGACTTATTTACAAGACGAGTAACTCTTCTAATAGTTCGTGTTTTGAGCCTTTTCTGGGACAGCAGTGTTAGATTCCGATGCACCATTGCAGGTTTACTGTATCCCTTGGACCTTCAAATCAACGATGAAACACAGATATTGCATCGATATTGAATACAAAAGGTAAAATATCGACTTATTAATAGAGCAGTAACTCTTCTAATAGTTCGTGCTTTGAGCCTTTCCTGGGACAGCAGTATTAGATTCCGATGCACCATTGCAGGTTTACTGTATCCCTTTGACCTTCAAATCAACGATGAAACACAGAAATTGCATCGATATTGAATACAAAATGCAAAATGTCGACTTATTTACAAGAGGAGTAACTCTTCTAATAGTTCGTGCTTTTAGCCTTTCCTGGGACAGCAGTATTAGATTCCGATGCACCATTGCAGGTTTACTGTATCCCTTGGACCTTCAAATCAACGATGTAACACAGAAATTGCATCGATATTGAATACAAAAGTCAAAATGTCGACTTATTACACAAGAGGAGTAACTCTTCTAATAGTTCGCGCTTTGAGCCTTTCCTGGGACAGCAGTATTAGATTCCCATGCACCATTGCAGGTTTACTGTATCCCTTGGACCTTCAAATCAACGATGGAACACAGAAATTGCATCGATATTGAATACAAAAGGCAAAATGTCGACTTATTTACAAGAGGAGTAACTCTTCTAATAGTTCGTGCTTTGAGCCTTTCCTGGGACAGCAGTATTAGATTCCGATACATCATTGCAGGTTTACTGTATCCCTTGGACGTTCAAATCAACGATGAAACACAGATATTGCATCGATATTGAATACAAAAGTCAAAATGTCGACTTATTTACAAGAGGAGTAACTCTTCTAATAGTTCGTGTTTTGAGCCTTTTCTGGGACAGCAGTGTTAGATTCCGATGCACCATTGCAGGTTTACTGTATCCCTTGGACCTTCAAATCAACGATGAAACACAGAAATTGCATCAATAATGAATACAAAATGCAAAATGTCGACTTATTTACAAGAGGAGTAACCTTTCTAATAGTTCGTGCTTTGAGCCTTTCCTGGGACAGCAGTATTAGATTTCGATGCACCATTGCAAGGTTCACTGTATCCCTTGGACCTTCAAATCAACGATGAAACACAGAAATTGCATCGATATTGAATACAAATGGCAAAATGTCGACTTATTTACAAGAGGAGTAACTCTTCTAATAGTTCGTGCTTTGGGCCTTTCCTGGGACAGCAGTAATAGATTCCGATTCACCATTGCAGGTTTACTGTATCCCTTGGACCTTCAAATTAACGATAAAACTTAGAAATTGCATCGATATTGAATACAAAAGGAAAAATTTCGACTTATTTATAAGAGGAGTAACTCTTCTAATAGTTGGCGCTTTGAGCCTTTCCTGGGAGAGCAGTATTAGATTCCGATGCACCATTGCAGGTAACTGTATCCCTTGGACCTTCAAATCAATGATGAAACACAGAAATTGCATCGATATTGAATACAAAAGGCAAACTGTCCACTTATTTACAAGAGGAGTAACTCTTCTAATAGTTCGTGCTTTGAGCCTTTCCTGGGACAGCAGTGTTAGATTCCGATGCATGACTACAGGTTCACTGTATCCCTTGGACCTTCAAATCATGGATGAAACAAAGAAAATGCATCGATATTGAATACAAAAGGCAAAATGTCTACTTAGTTATAAGAAGAGTAACTCTTTTAACAGTTCGTGCTTTGAGCCATTCCTGGTACAGCAGCATTGGATTCCGATGCACTGTTGCAGGTTTACGGTATCCCTTGGACCTTCAAATCAACGATGAAACACAGAAATTGCATCGATATTCAATACAAAAGGCAAAATGTCGACTTATTTACAAGAGGAGTAACTCTTCTAATAGTTCGCGCTTTGAGCCTTTCCTGGGAGAGCAGTATTAGATTCCGATGCACCGTTGCAGGTTTACTGTATCCCTTGGACCTTCAAATCAACGATGAAACACAGAAATTGCATCGATATTGAATACAAAAGGCAAAATGTCGACTTATTTACAAGAGGAATAACTCTTCTAATAACTCGTGCTTTGAGCCTTTACAGGGACAGCAGTATTAGATTCCGATGCACCATTGCAGGTAACTGTATCCCTTGGACCTTCAAATCAACGATGAAACACAGAAATTGCATCGATATTGAATACAAAAGGCAAACTGTCGACTTATTTACAAGAGGAGTAACTCTTCTAATAGTTCGTGCTTTGAGCCTTTCCTGGGACAGCAGTATTAGATTCCGATACACCATTGCAGGTTTACTGTATCCCTTGGACGTTCAAATCAACGATGAAACACAGAAATTGCATCGATATTGAATACAAAAGGCAAAATGTCGACTTATTTACAAGACGAGTAACTCTTCTAATAGTTCGTGTTTTGAGCCTTTTCTGGGACAGCAGTGTTAGATTCCGATGCACCATTGAAGGTTTACTGTATCCCTTGGACCTTCAAATCAACGATGAAACACAGATATTGCATCGATATTGAATACAAAAGGTAAAATATCGACTTATTAATAGAGCAGTAACTCTTCTAATAGTTCGTGCTTTGAGCCTTTCCTGGGACAGCAGTATTAGATTCCGATGCACCATTGCAGGTTTACTGTATCCCTTTGACCTTCAAATCAACGATGAAACACAGAAATTGCATCGATATTGAATACAAAATGCAAAATGTCGACTTATTTACAAGAGGAGTAACTCTTCTAATAGTTCGTGCTTTTAGCCTTTCCTGGGACAGCAGTATTAGATTCCGATGCACCATTGCAGGTTTACTGTATCCCTTGGACCTTCAAATCAACGATGAAACACAGAAATTGCATCGATATTGAATACAAAAGTCAAAATGTCGACTTATTACACAAGAGGAGTAACTCTTCTAATAGTTCGCGCTTTGAGCCTTTCCTGGGACAGCAGTATTAGATTCCCATGCACCATTGCAGGTTTACTGTATCCCTTGGACCTTCAAATCAACGATGGAACACAGAAATTGCATCGATATTGAATACAAAAGGCAAAATGTCGACTTATTTACAAGAGGAGTAACTCTTCTAATAGTTCGTGCTTTGAGCCTTTCCTGGGACAGCAGTATTAGATTCCGATACATCATTGCAGGTTTACTGTATCCCTTGGACGTTCAAATCAACGATGAAACACAGATATTGCATCGATATTGAATACAAAAGTCAAAATGTCGACTTATTTACAAGAGGAGTAACTCTTCTAATAGTTCGTGTTTTGAGCCTTTTCTGGGACAGCAGTGTTAGATTCCGATGCACCATTGCAGGTTTACTGTATCCCTTGGACCTTCAAATCAACGATGAAACACAGAAATTGCATCAATAATGAATACAAAATGCAAAATGTCGACTTATTTACAAGAGGAGTAACCTTTCTAATAGTTCGTGCTTTGAGCCTTTCCTGGGACAGCAGTATTAGATTTCGATGCACCATTGCAAGGTTTACTGTATCCCTTGGACCTTCAAATCAACGATGAAACACAGAAATTGCATCGATATTGAATACAAATGGCAAAATGTCGACTTATTTACAAGAGGAGTAACTCTTCTAATAGTTCGTGCTTTGGGCCTTTCCTGGGACAGCAGTAATAGATTCCGATTCACCATTGCAGGTTTACTGTATCCCTTGGACCTTCAAATTAACGATAAAACTTAGAAATTGCATCGATATTGAATACAAAAGGAAAAATTTCGACTTATTTATAAGAGGAGTAACTCTTCTAATAGTTGGCGCTTTGAGCCTTTCCTGGGAGAGCAGTATTAGATTCCGATGCACCATTGCAGGTAACTGTATCCCTTGGACCTTCAAATCAATGATGAAACACAGAAATTGCATCGATATTGAATACAAAAGGCAAACTGTCCACTTATTTACAAGAGGAGTAACTCTTCTAATAGTTCGTGCTTTGAGCCTTTCCTGGGACAGCAGTGTTAGATTCCGATGCATGACTACAGGTTCACTGTATCCCTTGGACCTTCAAATCATGGATGAAACAAAGAAAATGCATCGATATTGAATACAAAAGGCAAAATGTCGACTTATTTACAAGAGGAGTAACTCTTCTAATAGTTCGTGCTTTGAGCCTTTCCTGGGACAGCAGTATTAGATTCCGATACATCATTGCAGGTTTACTGTATCCCTTGGACGTTCAAATCAACGATGAAACACAGATATTGCATCGATATTGAATACAAAAGTCAAAATGTCGACTTATTTACAAGAGGAGTAACTCTTCTAATAGTTCGTGTTTTGAGCCTTTTCTGGGACAGCAGTGTTAGATTCCGATGCACCATTGCAGGTTTACTGTATCCCTTGGACCTTCAAATCAACGATGAAACACAGAAATTGCATCAATAATGAATACAAAATGCAAAATGTCGACTTATTTACAAGAGGAGTAACCTTTCTAATAGTTCGTGCTTTGAGCCTTTCCTGGGACAGCAGTATTAGATTTCGATGCACCATTGCAAGGTTTACTGTATCCCTTGGACCTTCAAATCAACGATGAAACACAGAAATTGCATCGATATTGAATACAAATGGCAAAATGTCGACTTATTTACAAGAGGAGTAACTCTTCTAATAGTTCGTGCTTTGGGCCTTTCCTGGGACAGCAGTAATAGATTCCGATTCACCATTGCAGGTTTACTGTATCCCTTGGACCTTCAAATTAACGATAAAACTTAGAAATTGCATCGATATTGAATACAAAAGGAAAAATTTCGACTTATTTATAAGAGGAGTAACTCTTCTAATAGTTGGCGCTTTGAGCCTTTCCTGGGAGAGCAGTATTAGATTCCGATGCACCATTGCAGGTAACTGTATCCCTTGGACCTTCAAATCAATGATGAAACACAGAAATTGCATCGATATTGAATACAAAAGGCAAACTGTCCACTTATTTACAAGAGGAGTAACTCTTCTAATAGTTCGTGCTTTGAGCCTTTCCTGGGACAGCAGTGTTAGATTCCGATGCATGACTACAGGTTCACTGTATCCCTTGGACCTTCAAATCATGGATGAAACAAAGAAAATGCATCGATATTGAATACAAAAGGCAAAATGTCTACTTATTTATAAGAAGAGTAACTCTTTTAACAGTTCGTGCTTTGAGCCATTCCTGGTACAGCAGCATTTGATTCCGATGCACTGTTGCAGGTTTACGGTATCCCTTGGACCTTCAAATCAACGATGAAACACAGAAATTGCATCGATATTCAATACAAAAGGCAAAATGTCGACATATTTACAAGAGGAGTAACTCTTCTAATAGTTCGTGTTTGAGCCTTTCCTGGGGCAGCAATATTGGATTCCGATGCACCATTGCAGGTAACTGTATCCCTTGGACCTTCAAATCAACGATGAAACACAGAAATTGCATCAATAATGAATACAAAATGCAAAATGTCGACTTATTTACAAGAGGAGTAACTCTTCTAATAGTTCGCGCTTTGAGCCTTTCCTGGGAGAGCAGTATTAGATTCCGATGCACCGTTGCAGGTTTACTGTATCCCTTGGACCTTCAAATCAACGATGAAACACAGAAATTGCATCGATATTGAATACAAAAGGCAAAATGTCGACTTATTTACAAGAGGAATAACTCTTCTAATAACTCGTGCTTTGAGCCTTTACAGGGACAGCAGTATTAGATTCCGATGCACCATTGCAGGTAACTGTATCCCTTGGACCTTCAAATCAACGATGAAACACAGAAATTGCATCGATATTGAATACAAAAGGCAAACTGTCGACTTATTTACAAGAGGAGTAACTCTTCTAATAGTTCGTGCTTTGAGCCTTTCCTGGGACAGCAGTATTAGATTCCGATACACCATTGCAGGTTTACTGTATCCCTTTGACCTTCAAATCAACGATGAAACACAGATATTGCATCGATATTGAATACAAAAGTCAAAATGTCGACTTATTTACAAGAGGAGTAACTCTTCTAATAGTTCGTGCTTTGAGCCTTTTCTGGGACAGCAGTGTTAGATTCCGATGCACCATTGAAGGTTTACTGTATCCCTTGGACCTTCAAATCAACGATGAAACACAGATATTGCATCGATATTGAATACAAAAGGTAAAATATCGACTTATTAATAGAGCAGTAACTCTTCTAATAGTTCGTGCTTTGAGCCTTTCCTGGGACAGCAGTATTAGATTCCGATGCACCATTGCAGGTTTACTGTATCCCTTTGACCTTCAAATCAACGATGAAACACAGAAATTGCATCGATATTGAATACAAAATGCAAAATGTCGACTTATTTACAAGAGGAGTAACTCTTCTAATAGTTCGTGCTTTTAGCCTTTCCTGGGACAGCAGTATTAGATTCCGATGCACCATTGCAGGTTTACTGTATCCCTTGGACCTTCAAATCAACGATGAAACACAGAAATTGCATCGATATTGAATACAAAAGTCAAAATGTCGACTTATTACACAAGAGGAGTAAGTCTTCTAATAGTTCGCGCTTTGAGCCTTTCCTGGGACAGCAGTATTAGATTCCCATGCACCATTGCAGGTTTACTGTATCCCTTGGACCTTCAAATCAACGATGGAACACAGAAATTGCATCGATATTGAATACAAAAGGCAAAATGTCAACTTATTTACAAGAGGAGTAACTCTTCTAATAGTTCGTGCTTTGAGCCTTTCCTGGGACAGCAGTATTAGATTCCGATACATCATTGCAGGTTTACTGTATCCCTTGGACGTTCAAATCAACGATGAAACACAGATATTGCATCGATATTTAAAACAAAAGTCAAAATGTCGACTTATTTACAAGAGGAGTAACTCTTCTAATAGTTCGTGTTTTGAGCCTTTTCTGGGACAGCAGTGTTAGATTCCGATGCACCATTGCAGGTTTACTGTATCCCTTGGACCTTCAAATCAACGATGAAACACAGAAATTGCATCAATAATGAATACAAAATGCAAAATGTCGACTTATTTACAAGAGGAGTAACCTTTCTAATAGTTCGTGCTTTGAGCCTTTCCTGGGACAGCAGTATTAGATTTCGATGCACCATTGCAAGGTTTACTGTATCCCTTGGACCTTCAAATCAACGATGAAACACAGAAATTGCATCGATATTGAATACAAATGGCAAAATGTCGACTTATTTACAAGAGGAGTAACTCTTCTAATAGTTCGCGCTTTGGGCCTTTCCTGGGACAGCAGTAATAGATTCCGATTCACCATTGCAGGTTTACTGTATCCCTTGGACCTTCAAATTAACGATAAAACTTAGAAATTGCATCGATATTGAATACAAAAGGAAAAATTTCGACTTATTTATAAGAGGAGTAACTCTTCTAATAGTTGGCGCTTTGAGCCTTTCCTGGGACAGCAGTATTAGATTCCGATGCACCATTGAAGGTTTACTGTATCCCTTGGACCTTCAAATCAACGATGAAACACAGAAATTGCATCGATATTGAATACAAAAGGCAAAATATCGACTTATTTACAAGAGGAATAACCTTTCTAATAGTTCGTGCTTTGAGCCTTTCCTGGGACAGCAGTAGTAGATTTCGATGCACCATTGCAGGTTTACTGTATCCCTTGGACCTTCAAATCAACGATGAAACACAGAAATTGCATCGATATTGAATACAAAATGCAAAATGTCAACTTAATTACAATAGGAGTAACTCTTCCAATAGTTCGTGCTATGAGCCTTTCCTGGGACAGCAGTATTAGATTCCGATACACCATTGCAGGTTTACTGTATCCCTTGGACGTTCAAATCAACGATGAAACACAGAAATTGCATCGATATTGAATACAACAGGCAAAATGACGACTTATTTACAAGAGGAGTAACTCTTCTAATAGTTCGTGTTTTCAGCCTTTTCTGGGACAGCAGTGTTAGATTCCGATGCACCATTGCAGGTTTACTGTATCCCTTGGACCTTCAAATCAACGATGAAACACAGAAATTGCATCAATAATGAATACAAAATGCAAAATGTCGACTTATTTACAAGAGGAGTAACCTTTCTAATAGTTCGTGCTTTGAGCCTTTCCTGGGACAGCAGTATTAGATTTCGATGCACCATTGCAAGGTTTACTGTATCCCTTGGACCTTCAAATCAACGATGAAACACAGAAATTGCATCGATATTGAATACAAAAGGCAAAATGTCGACTTATTTACAAGAGGAGTAACTCTTCTAATAGTTCGCGCATTGAGCCTCTCCTGGGACAGCAGTATTAGATTCCGATGCAGCATTGAGGGTTTACTGTATCCCTCGGACCTTCAAATCAACGATGAAACACAGAAATTGCATCGATATTGAATACAAAACCAAACGGTCGACTTATTTACAAGAGGAGTTACTCTTCTAATAGTTCGTGTTTTGAGCCTTTTCTGGGACAGCAGTATTAGATTCCCATGCACCATTGCAGGTTTACTGTATCCCTTGGACCTTCAAATCAACGATGAAACACAGAAATTGCATCGATATTGAATACAAAACCCAAAATGCCGACGTACATATAAGAAGAGTAACTCATCTAATAGTTCGTGCTTTGAGCCTTTCCTGGGACAGCAGTATTAAAATCCGATGCACCATTGCAGGTTTACTGTATCCCTTGGTCCTTCAAATCAACGATGAAACACCGAAATTGCGTCGATATTGAATACAAAATGCAAAATGTTGACTTATTTACAAGATTCGTAACTCTTCTAATAGTTCGTGCTTTGAGTCTTTCTTTCAACAGCAGTATTAGATTCCGATGCACCATAGCTTGTATACTGTATCCCTTGGACCTTCAAATCAACGATGAAACACAGAAATTGCATCGATATTGAATACAAAAGGCAAAATGTCGATTTATTTATAAGAGGAGTAACTCTTCTAATAGTTCGTGCTTTTAGCCTTTACAGGGACAGCAGTATTAGATTCCGATGCACCATTGCAGGTAACTGTATCCCTTGGACCTTCAAATCAACGATGAAACACAGAAATTGCATCGAAATTGGATACAAAAAGCAAAATGTCGACTTATTTGCAAGAGGAGTTACTCTTCTAATAGTTCGTGCTTTGAGCCTTTCCTGGGACAGCAGTATTAGATTCCGATTCACCATTGCAGGTTTACTGTATCCCTTGGACCTTCAAATCAACGATGAAACACAGAAATTGCAACGATATTGAATACAAAAGGCAAAATGTCGACTTATTTACAAGAGGAGTAACTCTTCTATTAGTTCGTGCTTTGAGCCTTTCCTGGGAAAGCAGTATTAGATTCCGATGCACCGTTGCAGGTTTACTGTATCCCTTGGACCTTCAAATCAACGATGAAACACAGAAATTGCATCAATATTGAATACAAGATGCAAAATGTCGACTTATTTACAAGAGGAGTAACCTTTGCAATAGTTCGTGCTTTGAGCCTTTCCTGGGACAGCAGTATTAGATTTCGATGCACCATTGCAAGGTTTACTGTATCCCTTGGACCTTCAAATCAACGATGAAACGCAGAAATTGCATCGATATTGAATACAAATGGCAAAATTTCGACTTATTTATAAGAGGAGTAACTCTTCTAATCGTTGGCAATTTGCGCCTTTCCTGGGACAGCAGTATTAGATTCCGATGCACCATTGAAGGTTTACTGTATCCCTTGGACCTTCAAATCAACGATGAAACACAGAAATTGCAACGATATTGAATACAAAAGGCAAAATATCAACTTATTTATAAGAGCAGTAACGTTTCTAACAGTTCGTGCTTTGAGCCTTTCCTGGGACAGCAGTATTAGATTCCGATGCACCATTGCAGGTTTACTGTATCCCTTGGACCTTCAAATCAACGATGAAACACAGAAATTGCATCGATATTGAATACAAAATGCAAAATGTCAACTTAATTACAAGAAGAGTAACTCTTCTAATAGTTCGTGCTTTGAGCCTTTCCTGGGACAGCAGTATTAGATTCCGATGCACCATTGCAGGTTTACTGTATCCCTTGGACCTTCAAATCAACGATGAAACACAGAAATTGCATCAATAATGAATACAAAATGCAAAATGTCGACTTATTTACAAGAGGAGTAACCTTTCTAATAGTTCGTGCTTTGAGCCTTTCCTGGGACAGCAGTATTAGATTTCGATGCACCATTGCAAGGTTTACTGTATCCCTTGGACCTTCAAATCAACGATGAAACACAGAAATTGCATCGATATTGAATACAAAAGGCAAAATGTCGACTTATTTACAAGAGGAGTAACTCTTCTAATAGTTCGCGCATTGAGCCTCTCCTGGGACAGCAGTATTAGATTCCGATGCAGCATTGAGGGTTTACTGTATCCCTCGGACCTTCAAATCAACGATGAAACACAGAAATTGCATCGATATTGAATACAAAACCAAACGGTCGACTTATTTACAAGAGGAGTTACTCTTCTAATAGTTCGTGTTTTGAGCCTTTTCTGGGACAGCAGTATTAGATTCCCATGCACCATTGCAGGTTTACTGTATCCCTTGGACCTTCAAATCAACGATGAAACACAGAAATTGCATCGATATTGAATACAAAACCCAAAATGCCGACGTACATATAAGAGGAGTAACTCATCTAATAGGTCGTGCTTTGAGCCTTTCCTGGGACAGCAGTATTAAAATCCGATGCACCATTGCAGGTTTACTGTATCCCTTGGTCCTTCAAATCAACGATGAAACACCGAAATTGCGTCGATATTGAATACAAAATGCAAAATTTTGACTTATTTACAAGATTCGTAACTCTTCTAATAGTTCGTGCTTTGAGTCTTTCTTTCAACAGCAGTATTAGATTCCGATGCACCATAGCTTGTATACTGTATCCCTTGGACCTTCAAATCAACGATGAAACACAGAAATTGCATCGATATTGAATACAAAAGGCAAAATGTCGATTTATTTATAAGAGGAGTAACTCTTCTAATAGTTCGTGCTTTTAGCCTTTACAGGGACAGCAGTATTAGATTCCGATGCACCATTGCAGGTAACTGTATCCCTTGGACCTTCAAATCAACGATGAAACACAGAAATTGCATCGAAATTGGATACAAAAAGCAAAATGTCGACTTATTTGCAAGAGGAGTTACTCTTCTAATAGTTCGTGCTTTGAGCCTTTCCTGGGACAGCAGTATTAGATTCCGATTCACCATTGCAGGTTTACTGTATCCCTTGGACCTTCAAATCAACGATGAAACACAGAAATTGCAACGATATTGAATACAAAAGGCAAAATGTCGACTTATTTACAAGAGGAGTAACCTTTGCAATAGTTCGTGCTTTGAGCCTTTCCTGGGACAGCAGTATTAGATTTCGATGCACCATTGCAAGGTTTACTGTATCCCTTGGACCTTCAAATCAACGATGAAACGCAGAAATTGCATCGATATTGAATACAAATGGCAAAATTTCGACTTATTTATAAGAGGAGTAACTCTTCTAATCGTTGGCACTTTGCGCCTTTCCTGGGACAGCAGTATTAGATTCCGATGCACCATTGAAGATTTACTGTATCCCTTGGACCTTCAAATCAACGATGAAACACAGAAATTGCAACGATATTGAATACAAAAGGCAAAATATCAACTTATTTATAAGAGCAGTAACGTTTCTAACAGTTCGTGCTTTGAGCCTTTCCTGGGACAGCAGTATTAGATTCCGATGCACCATTGCAGGTTTACTGTATCCCTTGGACCTTCAAATCAACGATGAAACACAGAAATTGCATCGATATTGAATACAAAATGCAAAATGTCAACTTAATTACAAGAAGAGTAACTCTTCTAATAGTTCGTGCTTTGAGCCTTTCCTGAGGCAGCAGTATTAGATTCCGATGCACCATTGCAGGTTTACTGTATCCGTTGGACGTCAAATCAACGATGAAACACAGAAATTGCATCGATATTGAATACAAAAGTCAAAATGTCGTCTTATTTACAAGAAGAGTAACTCTTCTAATAGTTCGCGTTTTGAGCCTTTTCTGGGACAGCAGTATTAGATTCCGATGCACCATTGCAGGTTTACTGTATCCCTCGGACCTTCAAATCAACGATGAAACACAGAAATTGCATCAATATTGAATACAAAATGCAAAATGTCGACTTATTTACAAGAGGAGTAACCTTTCTAATAGTTCGTGCTTTGAGCCTTTCCTGGGACAGCAGTATTAGATTTCGATGCACCATTGCAAGGTTTACTGTATCCCTTGGACCTTCAAATCAACGATGAAACACAGAAATTGCATCGATATTGAATACAAAAGGCAAAATGTCGACTTATTTGCAAGAGGAGTAACTCTTCTAATAGTTCGTGCTTTGAGCCTTTCCTGGGACAGCAGTATTAGATTCCGTTACACCATTGCAGGTTTACTTTATCCCTTGGACCTTCAAATTAACGATGAAACATAGAAATTGCATCGATATTGAATACAAAAGGCAAAATGTCGATTTATTTATAAGAGGAGTAACTCTTCTAATAGTTCGTGCTTTTAGCCTTTACAGGGACAGCAGTATTAGATTCCGATGCACCATTGCAGGTAACTGTATCCCTTGGACCTTCAAATCAACGATGAAACACAGAAATTGCATCGAAATTGGATACAAAAAGCAAAATGTCGACTTATTTGCAAGAGGAGTTACTCTTCTAATAGTTCGTGCTTTGAGCCTTTCCTGGGACAGCAGTATTAGATTCCGATTCACCATTGCAGGTTTACTGTATCCCTTGGACCTTCAAATCAACGATGAAACACAGAAATTGCAACGATATTGAATACAAAAGGCAAAATGTCGACTTATTTACAAGAGGAGTAACTCTTCTATTAGTTCGTGCTTTGAGCCTTTCCTGGGAAAGCAGTATTAGATTCCGATGCACCGTTGCAGGTTTACTGTATCCCTTGGACCTTCAAATCAACGATGAAACACAGAAATTGCATCAATATTGAATACAAGATGCAAAATGTCGACTTATTTACAAGAGGAGTAACCTTTGCAATAGTTCGTGCTTTGAGCCTTTCCTGGGACAGCAGTTTTAGATTTCGATGCACCATTGCAAGGTTTACTGTATCCCTTGGACCTTCAAATCAACGATGAAACGCAGAAATTGCATCGATATTGAATACAAATGGCAAAATTTCGACTTATTTATAAGAGGAGTAACTCTTCTAATCGTTGGCACTTTGCGCCTTTCCTGGGACAGCAGTATTAGATTCCGATGCACCATTGAAGGTTTACTGTATCCCTTGGACCTTCAAATCAACGATGAAACACAGAAATTGCAACGATATTGAATACAAAAGGCAAAATATCAACTTATTTATAAGAGCAGTAACGTTTCTAACAGTTCGTGCTTTGAGCCTTTCCTGGGACAGCAGTATTAGATTCCGATTCACCATTGCAGGTTTACTGTATCCCTTGGACCTTCAAATCAACGATGAAACACAGAAATTGCAACGATATTGAATACAAAATGCAAAATGTCGACTTATTTACAAGAGGAGTAACTCTTCTAATAGTTCGCGCTTTGAGCCTTTCCTGGGAGAGCAGTATTAGATTCCGATGCACCGTTGCAGGTTTACTGTATCCCTTGGACCTTCAAATCAACGATGAAACACAGAAATTGCATCGATATTGAATACAAAAGGCAAAATGTCGACTTATTTACAAGAGGAATAACTCTTCTAATAACTCGTGCTTTGAGCCTTTACAGGGACAGCAGTATTAGATTCCGATGCACCATTGCAGGTAACTGTATCCCTTGGACCTTCAAATCAACGATGAAACACAGAAATTGCATCGATATTGAATACAAAAGGCAAACTGTCGACTTATTTACAAGAGGAGTAACTCTTCTAATAGTTCGTGCTTTGAGCCTTTCCTGGGACAGCAGTATTAGATTCCGATACACCATTGCAGGTTTACTGTATCCCTTGGACGTCCAAATCAACGATGAAACACAGAAATTGCATCGATATTGAATACAAAAGGCAAAATGTCGACTTATTTACAAGACGAGTAACTCTTCTAATAGTTCGTGTTTTGAGCCTTTTCTGGGACAGCAGTGTTAGATTCCGATGCACCATTGAAGGTTTACTGTATCCCTTGGACCTTCAAATCAACGATGAAACACAGATATTGCATCGATATTGAATACAAAAGGTAAAATATCGACTTATTAATAGAGCAGTAACTCTTCTAATAGTTCGTGCTTTGACCCTTTCCTGGGACAGCAGTATTAGATTCCGATGCACCATTGCAGGTTTACTGTATCCCTTTGACCTTCAAATCAACGATGAAACACAGAAATTGCATCGATATTGAATACAAAATGCAAAATGTCGACTTATTTACAAGAGGAGTAACTCTTCTAATAGTTCGTGCTTTTAGCCTTTCCTGGGACAGCAGTATTAGATTCCGATGCACCATTGCAGGTTTACTGTATCCCTTGGACCTTCAAATCAACGATGTAACACAGAAATTGCATCGATATTGAATACAAAAGTCAAAATGTCGACTTATTACACAAGAGGAGTAACTCTTCTAATAGTTCGCGCTTTGAGCCTTTCCTGGGACAGCAGTATTAGATTCCCATGCACCATTGCAGGTTTACTGTATCCCTTGGACCTTCAAATCAACGATGGAACACAGAAATTGCATCGATATTGAATACAAAAGGCAAAATGTCGACTTATTTACAAGAGGAGTAACTCTTCTAATAGTTCGTGCTTTGAGCCTTTCCTGGGACAGCAGTATTAGATTCCGATACATCATTGCAGGTTTACTGTATCCCTTGGACGTTCAAATCAACGATGAAACACAGATATTGCATCGATATTGAATACAAAAGTCAAAATGTCGACTTATTTACAAGAGGAGTAACTCTTCTAATAGTTCGTGTTTTGAGCCTTTTCTGGGACAGCAGTGTTAGATTCCGATGCACCATTGCAGGTTTACTGTATCCCTTGGACCTTCAAATCAACGATGAAACACAGAAATTGCATCAATAATGAATACAAAATGCAAAATGTCGACTTATTTACAAGAGGAGTAACCTTTCTAATAGTTCGTGCTTTGAGCCTTTCCTGGGACAGCAGTATTAGATTTCGATGCACCATTGCAAGGTTCACTGTATCCCTTGGACCTTCAAATCAACGATGAAACACAGAAATTGCATCGATATTGAATACAAATGGCAAAATGTCGACTTATTTACAAGAGGAGTAACTCTTCTAATAGTTCGTGCTTTGGGCCTTTCCTGGGACAGCAGTAATAGATTCCGATTCACCATTGCAGGTTTACTGTATCCCTTGGACCTTCAAATTAACGATAAAACTTAGAAATTGCATCGATATTGAATACAAAAGGAAAAATTTCGACTTATTTATAAGAGGAGTAACTCTTCTAATAGTTGGCGCTTTGAGCCTTTCCTGGGAGAGCAGTATTAGATTCCGATGCACCATTGCAGGTAACTGTATCCCTTGGACCTTCAAATCAATGATGAAACACAGAAATTGCATCGATATTGAATACAAAAGGCAAACTGTCCACTTATTTACAAGAGGAGTAACTCTTCTAATAGTTCGTGCTTTGAGCCTTTCCTGGGACAGCAGTGTTAGATTCCGATGCATGACTACAGGTTCACTGTATCCCTTGGACCTTCAAATCATGGATGAAACAAAGAAAATGCATCGATATTGAATACAAAAGGCAAAATGTCTACTTATTTATAAGAAGAGTAACTCTTTTAACAGTTCGTGCTTTGAGCCATTCCTGGTACAGCAGCATTGGATTCCGATGCACTGTTGCAGGTTTACGGTATCCCTTGGACCTTCAAATCAACGATGAAACACAGAAATTGCATCGATATTCAATACAAAAGGCAAAATGTCGACTTATTTACAAGAGGAGTAACTCTTCTAATAGTTCGCGCTTTGAGCCTTTCCTGGGAGAGCAGTATTAGATTCCGATGCACCGTTGCAGGTTTACTGTATCCCTTGGACCTTCAAATCAACGATGAAACACAGAAATTGCATCGATATTGAATACAAAAGGCAAAATGTCGACTTATTTACAAGAGGAATAACTCTTCTAATAACTCGTGCTTTGAGCCTTTACAGGGACAGCAGTATTAGATTCCGATGCACCATTGCAGGTAACTGTATCCCTTGGACCTTCAAATCAACGATGAAACACAGAAATTGCATCGATATTGAATACAAAAGGCAAACTGTCGACTTATTTACAAGAGGAGTAACTCTTCTAATAGTTCGTGTTTGAGCCTTTCCTGGGACAGCAGTATTAGTTTCCGATACACCATTGCAGGTTTACTGTATCCCTTGGACGTTCAAATCAACGATGAAACACAGAAATTGCATCGATATTGAATACAAAAGGCAAAATGTCGACTTATTTACAAGACGAGTAACTCTTCTAATAGTTCGTGTTTTGAGCCTTTTCTGGGACAGCAGTGTTAGATTCCGATGCACCATTGAAGGTTTACTGTATCCCTTGGACCTTCAAATCAACGATGAAACACAGATATTGCATCGATATTGAATACAAAAGGTAAAATATCGACTTATTAATAGAGCAGTAACTCTTCTAATAGTTCGTGCTTTGAGCCTTTCCTGGGACAGCAGTATTAGATTCCGATGCACCATTGCAGGTTTACTGTATCCCTTTGACCTTCAAATCAACGATGAAACACAGAAATTGCATCGATATTGAATACAAAATGCAAAATGTCGACTTATTTACAAGAGGAGTAACTCTTCTAATAGTTCGTGCTTTTAGCCTTTCCTGGGACAGCAGTATTAGATTCCGATGCACCATTGCAGGTTTACTGTATCCCTTGGACCTTCAAATCAACGATGAAACACAGAAATTGCATCGATATTGAATACAAAAGTCAAAATGTCGACTTATTACACAAGAGGAGTAACTCTTCTAATAGTTCGCGCTTTGAGCCTTTCCTGGGACAGCAGTATTAGATTCCCATGCACCATTGCAGGTTTACTGTATCCCTTGGACCTTCAAATCAACGATGGAACACAGAAATTGCATCGATATTGAATACAAAAGGCAAAATGTCGACTTATTTACAAGAGGAGTAACTCTTCTAATAGTTCGTGCTTTGAGCCTTTCCTGGGACAGCAGTATTAGATTCCGATACATCATTGCAGGTTTACTGTATCCCTTGGACGTTCAAATCAACGATGAAACACAGATATTGCATCGATATTGAATACAAAAGTCAAAATGTCGACTTATTACACAAGAGGAGTAACTCTTCTAATAGTTCGCGCTTTGAGCCTTTCCTGGGACAGCAGTATTAGATTCCCATGCACCATTGCAGGTTTACTGTATCCCTTGGACCTTCAAATCAACGATGGAACACAGAAATTGCATCGATATTGAATACAAAAGGCAAAATGTCGACTTATTTACAAGAGGAGTAACTCTTCTAATAGTTCGTGCTTTGAGCCTTTCCTGGGACAGCAGTATTAGATTCCGATACATCATTGCAGGTTTACTGTATCCCTTGGACGTTCAAATCAACGATGAAACACAGATATTGCATCGATATTGAATACAAAAGTCAAAATGTCGACTTATTTACAAGAGGAGTAACTCTTCTAATAGTTCGTGTTTTGAGCCTTTTCTGGGACAGCAGTGTTAGATTCCGATGCACCATTGCAGGTTTACTGTATCCCTTGGACCTTCAAATCAACGATGAAACACAGAAATTGCATCAATAATGAATACAAAATGCAAAATGTCGACTTATTTACAAGAGGAGTAACCTTTCTAATAGTTCGTGCTTTGAGCCTTTCCTGGGACAGCAGTATTAGATTTCGATGCACCATTGCAAGGTTTACTGTATCCCTTGGACCTTCAAATCAACGATGAAACACAGAAATTGCATCGATATTGAATACAAATGGCAAAATGTCGACTTATTTACAAGAGGAGTAACTCTTCTAATTGTTCGTGCTTTGGGCCTTTCCTGGGACAGCAGTAATAGATTCCGATTCACCATTGCAGGTTTACTGTATCCCTTGGACCTTCAAATTAACGATAAAACTTAGAAATTGCATCGATATTGAATACAAAAGGAAAAATTTCGACTTATTTATAAGAGGAGTAACTCTTCTAATAGTTGGCGCTTTGAGCCTTTCCTGGGAGAGCAGTATTAGATTCCGATGCACCATTGCAGGTAACTGTATCCCTTGGACCTTCAAATCAATGATGAAACACAGAAATTGCATCGATATTGAATACAAAAGGCAAACTGTCCACTTATTTACAAGAGGAGTAACTCTTCTAATAGTTCGTGCTTTGAGCCTTTCCTGGGACAGCAGTGTTAGATTCCGATGCATGACTACAGGTTCACTGTATCCCTTGGACCTTCAAATCATGGATGAAACAAAGAAAATGCATCGATATTGAATACAAAAGGCAAAATGTCTACTTATTTATAAGAAGAGTAACTCTTTTAACAGTTCGTGCTTTGAGCCATTCCTGGTACAGCAGCATTTGATTCCGATGCACTGTTGCAGGTTTACGGTATCCCTTGGACCTTCAAATCAACGATGAAACACAGAAATTGCATCGATATTCAATACAAAAGGCAAAATGTCGACATATTTACAAGAGGAGTAACTCTTCTAATAGTTCGTGTTTGAGCCTTTCCTGGGGCAGCAATATTGGATTCCGATGCACCATTGCAGGTAACTGTATCCCTTGGACCTTCAAATCAACGATGAAACACAGAAATTGCATCAATAATGAATACAAAATGCAAAATGTCGACTTATTTACAAGAGGAGTAACTCTTCTAATAGTTCGCGCTTTGAGCCTTTCCTGGGAGAGCAGTATTAGATTCCGATGCACCGTTGCAGGTTTACTGTATCCCTTGGACCTTCAAATCAACGATGAAACACAGAAATTGCATCGATATTGAATACAAAAGGCAAAATGTCGACTTATTTACAAGAGGAATAACTCTTCTAATAACTCGTGCTTTGAGCCTTTACAGGGACAGCAGTATTAGATTCCGATGCACCATTGCAGGTAACTGTATCCCTTGGACCTTCAAATCAACGATGAAACACAGAAATTGCATCGATATTGAATACAAAAGGCAAACTGTCGACTTATTTACAAGAGGAGTAACTCTTCTAATAGTTCGTGCTTTGAGCCTTTCCTGGGACAGCAGTATTAGATTCCGATACACCATTGCAGGTTTACTGTATCCCTTTGACCTTCAAATCAACGATGAAACACAGATATTGCATCGATATTGAATACAAAAGTCAAAATGTCGACTTATTTACAAGAGGAGTAACTCTTCTAATAGTTCGTGCTTTGAGCCTTTTCTGGGACAGCAGTGTTAGATTCCGATGCACCATTGAAGGTTTACTGTATCCCTTGGACCTTCAAATCAACGATGAAACACAGATATTGCATCGATATTGAATACAAAAGGTAAAATATCGACTTATTAATAGAGCAGTAACTCTTCTAATAGTTCGTGCTTTGAGCCTTTCCTGGGACAGCAGTATTAGATTCCGATGCACCATTGCAGGTTTACTGTATCCCTTTGACCTTCAAATCAACGATGAAACACAGAAATTGCATCGATATTGAATACAAAATGCAAAATGTCGACTTATTTACAAGAGGAGTAACTCTTCTAATAGTTCGTGCTTTTAGCCTTTCCTGGGACAGCAGTATTAGATTCCGATGCACCATTGCAGGTTTACTGTATCCCTTGGACCTTCAAATCAACGATGAAACACAGAAATTGCATCGATATTGAATACAAAAGTCAAAATGTCGACTTATTACACAAGAGGAGTAACTCTTCTAATAGTTCGCGCTTTGAGCCTTTCCTGGGACAGCAGTATTAGATTCCCATGCACCATTGCAGGTTTACTGTATCCCTTGGACCTTCAAATCAACGATGGAACACAGAAATTGCATCGATATTGAATACAAAAGGCAAAATGTCAACTTATTTACAAGAGGAGTAACTCTTCTAATAGTTCGTGCTTTGAGCCTTTCCTGGGACAGCAGTATTAGATTCCGATACATCATTGCAGGTTTACTGTATCCCTTGGACGTTCAAATCAACGATGAAACACAGATATTGCATCGATATTTAAAACAAAAGTCAAAATGTCGACTTATTTACAAGAGGAGTAACTCTTCTAATAGTTCGTGTTTTGAGCCTTTTCTGGGACAGCAGTGTTAGATTCCGATGCACCATTGCAGGTTTACTGTATCCCTTGGACCTTCAAATCAACGATGAAACACAGAAATTGCATCAATAATGAATACAAAATGCAAAATGTCGACTTATTTACAAGAGGAGTAACCTTTCTAATAGTTCGTGCTTTGAGCCTTTCCTGGGACAGCAGTATTAGATTTCGATGCACCATTGCAAGGTTTACTGTATCCCTTGGACCTTCAAATCAACGATGAAACACAGAAATTGCATCGATATTGAATACAAATGGCAAAATGTCGACTTATTTACAAGAGGAGTAACTCTTCTAATAGTTCGCGCTTTGGGCCTTTCCTGGGACAGCAGTAATAGATTCCGATTCACCATTGCAGGTTTACTGTATCCCTTGGACCTTCAAATTAACGATAAAACTTAGAAATTGCATCGATATTGAATACAAAAGGAAAAATTTCGACTTATTTATAAGAGGAGTAACTCTTCTAATAGTTGGCGCTTTGAGCCTTTCCTGGGACAGCAGTATTAGATTCCGATGCACCATTGAAGGTTTACTGTATCCCTTGGACCTTCAAATCAACGATGAAACACAGAAATTGCATCGATATTGAATACAAAAGGCAAAATATCGACTTATTTACAAGAGGAATAGCCTTTCTAATAGTTCGTGCTTTGAGCCTTTCCTGGGACAGCAGTAGTAGATTTCGATGCACCATTGCAGGTTTACTGTATCCCTTGGACCTTCAAATCAACGATGAAACACAGAAATTGCATCGATATTGAATACAAAATGCAAAATGTCAACTTAATTACAATAGGAGTAACTCTTCTAATAGTTCGTGCTATGAGCCTTTCCTGGGACAGCAGTATTAGATTCCGATACACCATTGCAGGTTTACTGTATCCCTTGGACGTTCAAATCAACGATGAAACACAGAAATTGCATCGATATTGAGTACAACAGGCAAAATGTCGACTTATTTACAAGAGGAGTAACTCTTCTAATAGTTCGTGTTTTGAGCCTTTTCTGGGACAGCAGTGTTAGATTCCGATGCACCATTGCAGGTTTACTGTATCCCTTGGACCTTCAAATCAACGATGAAACACAGAAATTGCATCAATAATGAATACAAAATGCAAAATGTCGACTTATTTACAAGAGGAGTAACCTTTCTAATAGTTCGTGCTTTGAGCCTTTCCTGGGACAGCAGTATTAGATTTCGATGCACCATTGCAAGGTTTACTGTATCCCTTGGACCTTCAAATCAACGATGAAACACAGAAATTGCATCGATATTGAATACAAAAGGCAAAATGTCGACTTATTTACAAGAGGAGTAACTCTTCTAATAGTTCGCGCATTGAGCCTCTCCTGGGACAGCAGTATTAGATTCCGATGCAGCATTGAGGGTTTACTGTATCCCTCGGACCTTCAAATCAACGATGAAACACAGAAATTGCATCGATATTGAATACAAAACCAAACGGTCGACTTATTTACAAGAGGAGTTACTCTTCTAATAGTTCGTGTTTTGAGCCTTTTCTGGGACAGCAGTATTAGATTCCCATGCACCATTGCAGGTTTACTGTATCCCTTGGACCTTCAAATCAACGATGAAACACAGAAATTGCATCGATATTGAATACAAAACCCAAAATGCCGACGTACATATAAGAGGAGTAACTCATCTAATAGTTCGTGCTTTGAGCCTTTCCTGGGACAGCAGTATTAAAATCCGATGCACCATTGCAGGTTTACTGTATCCCTTGGTCCTTCAAATCAACGATGAAACACCGAAATTGCGTCGATATTGAATACAAAATGCAAAATGTTGACTTATTTACAAGATTCGTAACTCTTCTAATAGTTCGTGCTTTGAGTCTTTCTTTCAACAGCAGTATTAGATTCCGATGCACCATAGCTTGTATACTGTATCCCTTGGACCTTCAAATCAACGATGAAACACAGAAATTGCATCGATATTGAATACAAAAGGCAAAATGTCGATTTATTTATAAGAGGAGTAACTCTTCTAATAGTTCGTGCTTTTAGCCTTTACAGGGACAGCAGTATTAGATTCCGATGCACCATTGCAGGTAACTGTATCCCTTGGACCTTCAAATCAACGATGAAACACAGAAATTGCATCGAAATTGGATACAAAAAGCAAAATGTCGACTTATTTGCAAGAGGAGTTACTCTTCTAATAGTTCGTGCTTTGAGCCTTTCCTGGGACAGCAGTATTAGATTCCGATTCACCATTGCAGGTTTACTGTATCCCTTGGACCTTCAAATCAACGATGAAACACAGAAATTGCAACGATATTGAATACAAAAGGCAAAATGTCGACTTATTTACAAGAGGAGTAACTCTTCTATTAATTCGTGCTTTGAGCCTTTCCTGGGAAAGCAGTATTAGATGCCGATGCACCGTTGCAGGTTTACTGTATCCCTTGGACCTTCAAATCAACGATGAAACACAGAAATTGCATCAATATTGAATACAAGATGCAAAATGTCGACTTATTTACAAGAGGAGTAACCTTTGCAATAGTTCGTGCTTTGAGCCTTTCCTGGGACAGCAGTATTAGATTTCGATGCACCATTGCAAGGTTTACTGTATCCCTTGGACCTTCAAATCAACGATGAAACGCAGAAATTGCATCGATATTGAATACAAATGGCAAAATTTCGACTTATTTATAAGAGGAGTAACTCTTCTAATCGTTGGCACTTTGCGCCTTTCCTGAGACAGCAGTATTAGATTCCGATGCACCATTGAAGGTTTACTGTATCCCTTGGACCTTCAAATCAACGATGAAACACAGAAATTGCAACGATATTGAATACAAAAGGCAAAATATCAACTTATTTATAAGAGCAGTAACGTTTCTAACAGTTCGTGCTTTGAGCCTTTCCTGGGACAGCAGTATTAGATTCCGATGCACCATTGCAGGTTTACTGTATCCCTTGGACCTTCAAATCAACGATGAAACACAGAAATTGCATCGATATTGAATACAAAATGCAAAATGTCAACTTAATTACAAGAAGAGTAACTCTTCTAATAGTTCGTGCTTTGAGCCTTTCCTGGGACAGCAGTATTAGATTCCGATGCACCATTGCAGGTTTACTGTATCCCTTGGACCTTCAAATCAACGATGAAACACAGAAATTGCATCAATAATGAATACAAAATGCAAAATGTCGACTTATTTACAAGAGGAGTAACCTTTCTAATAGTTCGTGCTTTGAGCCTTTCCTGGGACAGCAGTATTAGATTTCGATGCACCATTGCAAGGTTTACTGTATCCCTTGGACCTTCAAATCAACGATGAAACACAGAAATTGCATCGATATTGAAAACAAAAGGCAAACTGTCGACTTATTTACAAGAGGAGTAACTCTTCTAATAGTTCGCGCATTGAGCCTCTCCTGGGACAGCAGTATTAGATTCCGATGCAGCATTGAGGGTTTACTGTATCCCTCGGACCTTCAAATCAACGATGAAACACAGAAATTGCATCGATATTGAATACAAAACCAAACGGTCGACTTATTTACAAGAGGAGTTACTCTTCTAATAGTTCGTGTTTTGAGCCTTTTCTGGGACAGCAGTATTAGATTCCCATGCACCATTGCAGGTTTACTGTATCCCTTGGACCTTCAAATCAACGATGAAACACAGAAATTGCATCGATATTGAATACAAAACCCAAAATGCCGACGTACATATAAGAGGAGTAACTCATCTAATAGGTCGTGCTTTGAGCCTTTCCTGGGACAGCAGTATTAAAATCCGATGCACCATTGCAGGTTTACTGTATCCCTTGGTCCTTCAAATCAACGATGAAACACCGAAATTGCGTCGATATTGAATACAAAATGCAAAATGTTGACTTATTTACAAGATTCGTAACTCTTCTAATAGTTCGTGCTTTGAGTCTTTCTTTCAACAGCAGTATTAGATTCCGATGCACCATAGCTTGTATACTGTATCCCTTGGACCTTCAAATCAACGATGAAACACAGAAATTGCATCGATATTGAATACAAAAGGCAAAATGTCGATTTATTTATAAGAGGAGTAACTCTTCTAATAGTTCGTGCTTTTAGCCTTTACAGGGACAGCAGTATTAGATTCCGATGCACCATTGCAGGTAACTGTATCCCTTGGACCTTCAAATCAACGATGAAACACAGAAATTGCATCGAAATTGGATACAAAAAGCAAAATGTCGACTTATTTGCAAGAGGAGTTACTCTTCTAATAGTTCGTGCTTTGAGCCTTTCCTGGGACAGCAGTATTAGATTTCGATGCACCATTGCAAGGTTTACTGTATCCCTTGGACCTTCAAATCAACGATGAAACGCAGAAATTGCATCGATATTGAATACAAATGGCAAAATTTCGACTTATTTATAAGAGGAGTAACTCTTCTAATCGTTGGCACTTTGCGCCTTTCCTGGGACAGCAGTATTAGATTCCGATGCACCATTGAAGATTTACTGTATCCCTTGGACCTTCAAATCAACGATGAAACACAGAAATTGCAACGATATTGAATACAAAAGGCAAAATATCAACTTATTTATAAGAGCAGTAACGTTTCTAACAGTTCGTGCTTTGAGCCTTTCCTGGGACAGCAGTATTAGATTCCGATGCACCATTGCAGGTTTACTGTATCCCTTGGACCTTCAAATCAACGATGAAACACAGAAATTTCAACGATATTGAATACAAAAGGCAAAATGTCGACTTATTTGCAAGAGGAGTAACTCTTCTAATAGTTCGTGCTTTGAGCCTTTCCTGGGACAGCAGTATTAGATTCCGTTACACCATTGCAGGTTTACTTTATCCCTTGGACCTTCAAATTAACGATGAAACATAGAAATTGCATCGATATTGAATACAAAAGTAAAGATGTCGACTTATTTATAAGGGGAGTAACTCTTCTAATAGTTCGTGCTTTGAGCCTTTCCTGGGACAGCAGTATTAGATACCGATGCACCATTGCAGGTTTACTGTATCCCTTGCACCTTCAAATGAACGATGAAACACAGAAATTGCATCGATATTGAATACAAAAGGCAAAATGTCGACTTATTTACAAGAGGAGTAACTCTTCTAATAGTTCGTGCTTTTAGCCTTTCCTGGGACAGCAGTATTAGATTCCGATGCACCTTTGCAGGTTTACTGTATCCCTTGGACCTTCAAATCAACGATGAAACACAGAAATTGCATCGATATTGAATAAAAAAGGCAAAATGTCGACTTATTTACAAGAGGAGTAACTCATCTAATAGTTCGTGCTTTGAGCCTTTCCTGGGACAGCAGTATTAGATTCCGATGCACCATTGCAAGGTTTACTGTATCCCTTGGACCTTCAAATGAACGATGAAACACAGATTGCATCGATATTCAATACAAAAGGCAAAATGTCGACTTATTTATAAGAGGAGTAACTCCTCTAATAGTTCGTGCTTTGAGCCTTTCCTGGGACAGCAGTATTAGATTCCGATGCACCATTGCAGGTTTACTGTATCCCTTGGACCTTCAAATCAACGATGAAACATAGAAATTGCATCGATATTGAATACAAAACTCAAAATGCCGACTTACATATAAGAGGAGTAACTCATCTAATAGTTCGTGCTTTGAGCCTTTCCTGGGACAGCAGTATTAGAATCCGATGCACCATTGCAGGTTTACTGTATCCCTTGGTCCTTCAAATCAACGATGAAACACCGAAATTGCTTCGATATTGAATACAAAATGCAAAATGTTGACTTATTTACAAGATGCGTAACTCTTCTAATAGTTCGTGCTTTGAGCCTTTCTTGGGACAGCAGTATTAGATTCCGATGCACCATAGCTTGTTTACTGTATCCCTTGGACCATCAAATCAACGATGAAACACAGAAATTGCATCGATATTCAATACAAAAGGCAAAATGTCGACTTATTTATAAGAGGAGTAACTCTTCTAATAGTTCGTGCTTTTAGCCTTTACAGGGACAGCAGTATTAGATTCCGATGCACCATTGCAGGTAACTGTATCCCTTGGACCTTCAAATCAACGATGAAACACAGAAATTGCATCGAAATTGGATACAAAAAGCAAAATGTCGTCTTATTTGCAAGAGGAGTTACTCTTCTAATAGTTCGTGCTTTGAGCCTTTCCTGGGACAGCAGTATTAGATTCCGATTCACCATTGCAGGTTTACTGTATCCCTTGGACCTTCAAATCAACGATGAAACACAGAAATTGCATCGATATTGAATACAAAAGGCAAAATGTCGACTTATTTACAAGACGAGTAACTCTTCTAATAGTTCGTGCTTTTTGCCTTTCCTGGGACAGCAGTATTAGATTCCGATGCACCATTGCAGGTTCACTGTATCCCTTGGACCTTCAAATCAACGATGAAACACAGAAATTGCATCGATATTCAATACAAAAGGCAAAATGTCGACTTACTTACAAGAGGAATAACTCTTCTAATAATTCGTGCTTTGAGCCTTTACACGGACAGCAGTATTAGATTCCGATGCACCATTGCAGGTAACTGTATCCCTTGGACCTTCAAATCAACGATGAAACACTGAAATTGCATCGAAATTGGATACAAAAAGCAAAATGTCGTCTTATTTACAAGAGGAGTAACTCTTCTAATAGTTCGTGCTTTTAGCCTTTCCTGGGACAGCAGTATTAGATTCCGATGCACCATTGCAGGTTTACTGTATCCCTTGGACCTTCAAATCAACGATGAAACACAGAAAATGCATCGATATTGAATACAAAAGGCAAACTGTCCACTTATTTACAAGTGGGGTAACTCTTCTAATAGTTCGTGTTTTGAGCCGTTCCTGGGACAGCAGTATTAGATTCCGATGCACGACTGCAGGTTCACTGTATCCCTTGGACCTTCAAATCAACGATGAAACATAGAAAATGCATCGATATTGAATACAAAAGGCAAAATGTCTACTTATTTATAAGAAGAGTAACTCTTTTAACAGTTCGTGCTTTGAGCCTTTCCTGGGACAGCAGTATTCGATTCCGATTCACTGTTGCAGGTTTACGGTATCCCTTGGACCTTCAAATCAACGATGAAACACAGAAATTGCATCGATATTGAATACAAAACGCAAAATGCCGACTTACATATAAGAGGAGTAACTCATCTAATAGTTCGTGCTTTGAGCCTTTCCTGGGACAGCAGTATTAGAATCCGATGCACCATTGCAGGTTTACTGTATCCCTTGGTCCTTCAAATCAACGATGAAACACCGAAATTGCATTGATATTGAATACAAAATGCAAAATGTTGACTTATTTACAAGATGCGTAACTCTTCTAATAGTTCGTGCTTTGAGCCTTTCTTGGGACAGCAGTATTAGATTCCGATGCACCATAGCTTGTTTACTGTATCCCTTGGACCTTCAAATCAACGATGAAACACAGAAATTGCATCGATATTCAATACAAAAGGCAAAATGTCGACTTATTTATAAGAGTAGTAACTCTTCTAATAGTTCGTGCTTTTAGCCTTTACAGGGACAGCAGTATTAGATTCCGATGCACCATTGCAGGTAACTGTATCCCTTGGACCTTCAAATCAACGATGAAACACAGAAATTTCAACGATATTGAATACAAAAGGCAAAATGTCGAATTATCTACAAGAGGAGTAACTCTTCTATTAGTTCGTGCTTTGAGCCTTTCCTGGGACAGCAGTATTAGATTCCGATGCACCATTGCAGGTTTACTGTATCCCTTGGACCTTCAAATCAACGATGAAACATAGAAATTGCATCGATATTGAATACAAAAGGCAAAATGTCGACTTATTTATAAGAGGAGTAACTCCTCTAATAGTTCGTGCTTTGAGCCTTTCCTGGGACAGCAGTATTAGATTCCGATGCACCATTGCAGGTTTACTGTATCCCTTGAACCTTCAAATGAACGATGAAACACAGAAATTGCATCAATATAGAATACAAAAGGCAAAATGTCAACTTATTCACAAGAGGAGTAACACTTATAATAGTTCGCGCTTTGAGCCTTTCCTGGGACAGCAGTATTAGATTCCGATGCACCATTGCAGGTTTACTGTATCCCTTGGACCTTCAAATCAACGATGAAACACAGAAATTGCATCGATATTGAATACAAAAGGCAAAATGTCGACTTATTTACAAGACGAGTAACTCTTCTAATAGTTCGTGCTTTTTGCCTTTCCTGGGACAGCAGTATTAGATTCCGATGCACCATTGCAGGTTCACTGTACCCCTTGGACCTTCAAATCAACGATGAAACACAGAAATTGCATCGATATAGAATACAAAAGGCAAAATGTCGACTTACTTACAAGAGGAATAACTCTTCTAATAATTCGTGCTTTGAGCTTTTACAGGGACAGCAGTATTAGATTCCGATGCACCATTGCAGGTAACTGTATCCCTTGGACCTTCAAATCAACGATGAAACACTGAAATTGCATCGAAATTGGATACAAAAAGCAAAATGTCGTCTTATTTACAAGAGGAGTTACTCTTCTAATAGTTCGTGCTTTTAGCCTTTCCTGGGACAGCAGTATTAGATTCCGATGCACCATTGCATGTTTACTGTATCCCTTGGACCTTCAAATCAACGATGAAACACAGAAATTGCATCGAAATTGGATACAAAAAGCAAAATGTCGTCTTATTTACAAGAGGAGTTACTCTTCTAATAGTTCGTGCTTTTAGCCTTTCCTGGGACAGCAGTATTAGATTCCGATGCACCATTGCAGGTTTACTGTATCCCTTGGACCTTCAAATCAACGATGAAACACAGAAATTGCATCGATATTGAATACAAAAGGCAAACTGTCCACTTATTTACAAGAGGAGTAACTCTTCTAATAGTTCGTGCTTTGAGCCTTTCCTGGGACAGCAGTATTAGATTCCGTTACACCATTGCAGGTTTACTTTATCCCTTTTACCTTCAAATTAACGATGAAACATAGAAATTGCATCGATATTGAATACAAAAGTAAAGATGTCGACTTATTTATAAGGGGAGTAACTCTTCTAATAGTTCGTGCTTTGAGCCTTTCCTGGGACAGCAGTATTAGATACCGATGCACCATTGCAGGTTTACTGTATCCCTTGCACCTTCAAATGAACGATGAAACACAGAAATTGCATCGATATTGAATACAAAAGGCAAAATGTCGACTTATTTACAAGAGGAGTAACTCTTCTAATAGTTCGTGCTTTTAGCCTTTCCTGGGACAGCAGTATTAGATTCCGATGCACCTTTGCAGGTTTACTGTATCCCTTGGACCTTCAAATCAACGATGAAACACAGAAATTGCATCGATATTGAATACAAAAGGCAAAATGTCGACTTATTTACAAGAGGAGTAACTCTTCTAATAGTTCGTGCTTTGAGCCTTTCCTGGGACAGCAGTATTAGATTCCGATGCACCATTGCAAGGTTTACTGTATCCCTTGGACCTTCAAATGAACGATGAAACACAGATTGCATCGATATTGAATACAAATGGCTAAATGTCGACTTATTTACAAGAGGAGTAACTCTTCTAATAGTTCGCGAATTGAGCCTCTCCTGGGACAGCAGTATTAGATTCCGATGCAGCATTGAGGGTTTACTGTACCCCTCGGACCTTCAAATCAACGATGAAACACAGAAATTGCATCGATATCGAATACAAAAGCCAAACGGTCGACTTATTTAGAAGAGGAGTAACTCTTCTAATAGTTCGTGTTTTGAGCCTTTTCTGGGACAGCAGTATTAGATTCCCATGCACCATTGCAGGTTTACTGTATCCCTTGGACCTTCAAATCAACGATGAAACACAGAAATTGCATCGATATTGAATACAAAACTCAAAATGCCGACTTACATATAAGAGGAGTAACTCATCTAATAGTTCGTGCTTTGAGCCTTTCCTGGGACAGCAGTATTAGAATCCGATGCACCATTGCAGGTTTACTGTATCCCTTGGTCCTTCAAATCAACGATGAAACACCGAAATTGCATCGATATTGAATACAAAATGCAAAATGTTGACTTATTTACAAGATGCGTAACTCTTCTAATAGTTCGTGCTTTGAGACTTTCTTGGGACAGCAGTATTAGATTCCGATGCACCATAGCTTGTTTACTGTATCCCTTGGACCATCAAATCAACGATGAAACACAGAAATTGCATCGATATTCAATACAAAAGGCAAAATGTCGACTTATTTATAAGAGGAGTAACTCTTCTAATAGTTCGTGCTTTTAGCCTTTACAGGGACAGCAGTATTAGATTCCGATGCACCATTGCAGGTAACTGTATCCCTTGGACCTTCAAATCAACGATGAAACACAGAAATTGCATCGAAATTGGATACAAAAAGCAAAATGTCGTCTTATTTGCAAGAGGAGTTACTCTTCTAATAGTTCGTGCTTTGAGCCTTTCCTGGGACAGCAGTATTAGATTCCGATTCACCATTGCAGGTTTACTGTATCCCTTGGACCTTCAAATCAACGATGAAACACAGAAATTGCATCGATATTGAATACAAAAGGCAAAATGTCGACTTATTTACAAGACCAGTAACTCTTCTAATAGTTCGTGCTTTTTGCCTTTCCTGGGACAGCAGTATTAGATTCCGATGCACCATTGCAGGTTCACTGTATCCCTTGGACCTTCAAATCAACGATGAAACACAGAAATTGCATCGATATTCAATACAAAAGGCAAAATGTCGACTTACTTACAAGAGGAATAACTCTTCTAATAATTCGTGCTTTGAGCCTTTACACGGACAGCAGTATTAGATTCCGATGCACCATTGCAGGTAACTGTATCCCTTGGACCTTCAAATCAACGATGAAACACTGATATTGCATCGAAATTGGATACAAAAAGCAAAATGTCGTCTTATTTACAAGAGGAGTAACTCTTCTAATAGTTCGTGCTTTTAGCCTTTCCTGGGACAGCAGTATTAGATTCCGATGCACCATTGCAGGTTTACTGTATCCCTTGGACCTTCAAATCAACGATGAAACACAGAAAATGCATCGATATTGAATACAAAAGGCAAACTGTCCACTTATTTACAAGAGGAGTAACTCTTCTAATAGTTCGTGCTTTGAGCCTTTCCTGGGACAGCAGTGTTAGATTCCGATGCACGACTGCAGGTTCACTGTATCCCTTGGACCTTCAAATCAACGATGAAACATAGAAAATGCATCGATATTGAATACAAAAGGCAAAATGTCTACTTATTTATAAGAAGAGTAACTCTTTTAACAGTTCGTGCTTTGAGCCTTTCCTGGGACAGCAGTATTCGATTCCGATTCACTGTTGCAGGTTTACGGTATCCCTTGGACCTTCAAATCAACGATGAAACACAGAAATTGCATCGATATTGAATACAAAACGCAAAATGCCGACTTACATATAAGAGGAGTAACTCATCTAATAGTTCGTGCTTTGTGCCTTTCCTGGGACAGCAGTATTAGAATCCGATGCACCATTGCAGGTTTACTGTATCCCTTGGTCCTTCAAATCAACGATGAAACACCGAAATTGCATCGATATTGAATACAAAATGCAAAATGTTGACTTATTTACAAGATGCGTAACTCTTCTAATAGTTCGTGTTTGAGCCTTTCTTGGGACAGCAGTATTAGATTCCGATGCACCATAGCTTGTTTACTGTATCCCTTGGACCTTCAAATCAACGATGAAACACAGAAATTGCATCGATATTCAATACAAAAGGCAAAATGTCGACTTATTTATAAGAGGAGTAACTCTTCTAATAGTTCGTGCTTTTAGCCTTTACAGGGACAGCAGTATTAGATTCCGATGCACCATTGCAGGTAACTGTATCCCTTGGACCTTCAAATCAACGATGAAACACAGAAATTGCATCGAAATTGGATACAAAAAGCAAAATGTCGTCTTATTTGCAAGAGGAGTTACTCTTCTAATAGTTCGTGCTTTGAGCCTTTCCTGGGACAGCAGTATTAGATTCCGATTCACCATTGCAGGTTTACTGTATCGCTTGGACCTTCAAATCAACGATGAAACACAGAAATTTCAACGATATTGAATACAAAAGGCAAAATGTCGAATTATTTACAAGAGGAGTAACTCTTCTATTAGTTCGTGCTTTGAGCCTTTCCTGGGACAGCAGTATTAGATTCCGATGCACCATTGCAGGTTTACTGTATCCCTTGGACCTTCAAATCAACGATGAAACATAGAAATTGCATCGATATTGAATACAAAAGGCAAAATGTCGAATTATTTATAAGAGGAGTAACTCCTCTAATAGTTCGTGCTTTGAGCCTTTCTTGGGACAGCAGTATTAGATTCCGATGCACCATTGCAGGTTTACTGTATCCCTTGAACCTTCAAATGAACGATGAAACACAGAAATTGCATCAATATTGAATACAAAAGGCAATATGTCAACTTATTCACAAGAGGAGTAACACTTATAATAGTTCGCGCTTTGAGCCTTTCCTGGGACAGCAGTATTAGATTCCGATGCACCATTGCAGATTTACTGTATCCCTTGGACCTTCAAATCAACGATGAAACACAGAAATTGCATCGATATTGAATACAAAAGGCAAAATGTCGACTTATTTACAAGACGAGTAACTCTTCTAATCGTTCGTGCTTTTTGCCTTTCCTGGGACAGCAGTATTAGATTCCGATGCACCATTGCAGGTTCACTGTATCCCTTGGACCTTCAAATCAACGATGAAACACAGAAATTGCATCGATATAGAATACAAAAGGCAAAATGTCGACTTACTTACAAGAGGAATAACTCTTCTAATAATTCGTGCTTAGAGCTTTTACAGGGACAGCAGTATTAGATTCCGATGCACCATTGCAGGTAACTGTATCCCTTGGACCTTCAAATCAACGATGAAACACTGAAATTGCATCGAAATTGGATACAAAAAGCAAAATGTCGTCTTATTTACAAGAGGAGTTACTCTTCTAATAGTTCGTGCTTTTAGCCTTTCCTGGGACAGCAGTATTAGATTCCGATGCACCATTGCAGGTTTACTGTATCCCTTGGAACTTCAAATCAACGATGAAACACAGAAATTGCATCGAAATTGGATACAAAAAGCAAAATGTCGTCTTATTTACAAGAGGAGTTACTCTTCTAATAGTTCGTGCTTTTAGCCTTTCCTGGGACAGCAGTATTAGATTCCGATGCACCATTGCAGGTTTACTGTATCCCTTGGACCTTCAAATCAACGATGAAACACAGAAATTGCATCGATATTGAATACAAAAGGCAAACTGTCCACTTATTTACAAGAGGAGTAACTCTTCTAATAGTTCGTGCTTTGAGCCTTTCCTGGGACAGCAGTGTTAGATTCCGATGCACGACTGCAGGTTCACTGTATCCCTTGGACCTTCAAATCAACGATGAAACACAGAAATTGCATCAATATTGAATACAAAAGGCAAAATGTCGACTTATTTACAAGAGGAGTAACCTTTCTAATAGATCGTGCTTTGAGCCTTTCCTGGGACAGCAGTATTAGATTTCGATGCACCATTGCAAGGTTTACTGAGTCCCTTGGACCTTCAAATCAACGATGAAACACAGAAATTGCATCGAAATTGGATACAAAAAGCAAAATGTCGTCTTATTTACAAGAGGAGTAACTCTTCTAATAGTTCGTGCTTTGAGCCTTTCCTGGGACAGCAGTATTAGTTTCCGATGCACCATTGCAGGTTTACTGTATCCCTTGGACCTTCAAATCAACGATGAAACACAGAAATTGCAACGATATTGAATACAAAAGCAAAATGTCGACTTATTTACAAGAGGAGTAACTCTTCTATTAGTTCGTGCTTTGAGCTTTTCCAGGGACAGCAGTATTAGATTCCGATGCACCGTTGCAGGTTTACTGTATCCCTTGGATCTTCAAATCAACGATGAAACACAGAAATTGCATCGATATTGAATACAAAAGGCAAAATGTCGACTTATTTACAAGACGAGTAACTCCTCTAATAGTTCGTGCTTTTAGCCTTTCCTGGAACAGCAGTATTAGATTCCGATGCACCATTGCAGGTTCACTGTATCCCTTGGACCTTCAAATCAACGATGAAACATAGAAATTGCATCGATATTGAATACAAAATGCAAAATGTCGAATTATTTATAAGAGGAGCAACTCTTCTAATAGTTCGTGCTTTGAGCCTTTCCTGGGACAGCAGTATTAGGTTCCGTTTCACCATTGCAGGTTTACTGTATCCCTTGCACCTTCAAATGAACGATGAAAAACAGAAATTGCATCAACATTGAATACAAAAAGCAAAATGTCGACTTATTTACAAGAGGAGTAACTCTTCTAATAGTTCGCGCTTTGAGCCTTTCCTGGGAGAGCAGTATTAGATTCCGATGCACCATTGCAGGTAACTGTATCCCTTGGACCTTCAAATCAACGATGAAACATAGAAATTGCATCGATATTGAATACAAAAGGCAAACTGTCCACTTATTTACAAGAGGAGTAACTCTTCTAATAGTTCGTGCTTTGAGCCTTTTCTGGGACAGCAGTGTTAGATTCCGATGCACCATTGCAGGTTTACTGTATTTCTTGGACCTTCAAATCAACGATGAAACACAGAAATTGCATCAATAATGAATACAAAATGCAAAATGTCGACTTATTTACAAGAGGAGTAACCTTTCTAATAGTTCGTGCTTTGAGCCTTTCCTGGGACAGCAGTATTAGATATCGATGCACCATTGCAAGGTATACTGTATCCCTTGGACCTTCAAATCAACGATGAAACACAGAAACTGCATCGATATTGAATACAAATGGCAAAATGTCGACTTATTTACAAGAGGAGTAACTCTTCTAATAGTTCGTGCTTTGGGCCTTTCCTGGGACAGCAGTAATAGATTCCGATTCACCATTGCAGGTTTACTGTATCCCTTGGACCTTCAAATTAACGATAAAACTTAGAAATTGCATCGATATTGAATACAAAAGGAAAAATTTCGACTTATTTATAAGAGGAGTAACTCTTCTAATAGTTGGCGCTTTGAGCCTTTCCTGGGACAGCAGTATTAGATTCCGATGCACCATTGAAGGTTTACTGTATCCCTTGGACCTTCAAATCAACGATGAAACACAGAAATTGCATCGATATTGAATACAAAAGGCAAAATATCGACTTATTTATAAGAGTAGCAACTTTTCTAATAGTTCGTGCTTTGAGCCTTTCCTGGGACAGCAGTATTAGATTCCGATGCACCATTGCAGGTTTACTGTATCCCTTGGACCTTCAAATCAACGATGAAACACAGAAATTGCATCGATATTGAATACAAAATGCAAAATGTCAACTTAATTACAATAGGAGTAACTCTTCTAATAGTTCGTGCTTTGAGCCTTTCCTGGGACAGCAGTATTAGATTCCGATACACCAATGCAGGTTTACTGTATCCCTTGGACGTTCAAATCAACGATGAAACACAGAAATTGCATCGATATTGAATACAAAAGTCAAAATGTCGACTTATTTACAAGAGGAGTAACTCTTCTAATAGTTCGTGTTTTGAGCCTTTTCTGGAGCAGCAGTGTTAGATTCCGATGCACCATTGCAGGTTTACTGTATCCCTTGGACCTTCAAATCAACGATGAAACACAGAAATTGCATCGATATTGAATACAAAAGGCAAAATGTCGACTTATTTACAAGAGGAGTAACTCTTCTAATAGTTCGCGCATTGAGCCTCTCCTGGGACAGCAGTATTAGATTCCGATGCAGCATTGAGGGTTTACTGTATCCCTCGGACCTTCAAATCAACGATGAAACACAGAAATTGCATCGATATTGAATACAAAACCAAACGGTCGACTTATTTACAAGAGGAGTTACTCTTCTAATAGTTCGTGTTTTGAGCCTTTCCTGGGACAGCAGTATTAGATTCCGATGCACCATTGCAGGTTTACTGTATCCCTTGGACCTTCAAATCAACGATGAAACACAGAAATTGCATCGATATTGAATACAAAATGCAAAATGTCAACTTAATTACAATAGGAGTAACTCTTCTAATAGTTCGTGCTTTGAGCCTTTCCTGGGACAGCAGTATTAGATTCCGATACACCAATGCAGGTTTACTGTATCCCTTGGACGTTCAAATCAACGATGAAACACAGAAATTGCATCGATATTGAATACAAAAGTCAAAATGTCGACTTATTTACAAGAGGAGTAACTCTTCTAATAGTTCGTGTTTTGAGCCTTTTCTGGAGCAGCAGTGTTAGATTCCGATGCACCGTTGCAGGTTTACTGTATCCCTTGGACCTTCAAATCAACGATGAAACACAGAAATTGCATCAATATTGAATACAAGATGCAAAATGTCGACTTATTTACAAGAGGAGTAACCTTTGCAATAGTTCGTGCTTTGAGCCTTTCCTGGGACAGCAGTATTAGATTTCGATGCACCATTGCAAGGTTTACCTTATCCCTTGGACCTTCAAATCAACGATGATACGCAGAAATTGCATCGATATTGAATACAAATGGCAAAATTTCGACTTATTTATAAGAGGAGTAACTCTTCTAATCGTTGGCACTTTGCGCCTTTCCTGGGACAGCAGTATTAGATTCCGATGCACCATTGAAGGTTTACTGTATCCCTTGGACCTTCAAATCAACGATGAAACACAGAAATTGCAACGATATTGAATACAAAAGGCAAAATATCAACTTATTTATAAGAGCAGTAACGTTTCTAACAGTTCGTGCTTTGAGCCTTTCCTGGGACAGCAGTATTAGATTCCGATGCACCATTGCAGGTTTACTGTATCCCTTGGACCTTCAAATCAACGATGAAACACAGAAATTGCATCGATATTGAATACAAAATGCAAAATGTCAACTTAATTACAAGAAGAGTAACTCTTCTAATAGTTCGTGCTTTGAGCCTTTCCTGGGACAGCAGTATTAGATTCCGATGCACCATTGCAGGTTTACTGTATCCGTTGGACGTTCAAATCAACGATGAAACACAGAAATTGCATCGATATTGAATACAAAAGTCAAAATGTCGTCTTATTTACAAGAAGAGTAACTCTTCTAATAGTTCGCGTTTTGAGCCTTTTCTGGGACAGCAGTATTAGATTCCGATGCACCATTGCAGGTTTACTGTATCCCTCGGACCTTCAAATCAACGATGAAACACAGAAATTGCATCAATATTGAATACAAAATGCAAAATGTCGACTTATTTACAAGAGGAGTAACCTTTCTAATAGTTCGTGCTTTGAGCCTTTCCTGGGACAGCAGTATTAGATTTCGATGCACCATTGCAAGGTTTACTGTATCCCTTGGACCTTCAAATCAACGACGAAACACAGAAATTGCATCGATATTGAATACAAAAGGCAAAATGTCGACTTATTTGCAAGAGGAGTAACCCTTCTAATAGTTCGTGCTTTGAGCCTTTCCTGGGACAGCAGTATTAGATTCCGTTTCACCATTGCAGGTTTACTTTATCCCTTGGACCTTCAAATTAACGATGATACATAGAAATTGCATCGATATTGAATACAAAAGTAAAGATGTAGACTTATTTATAAGGGGAGTAACTCTTCTAATAGTTCGTGCTTTGAGCCTTTCCTGGGACAGCAGTATTAGATACCGATGCACCATTGCAGGTTTACTGTATCCCTTGCACCTTCAAATGAACGATGAAACACAGAAATTGCATCGATATTGAATACAAAAGGCAAAATGTCGACTTATTTACAAGAGGAGTAACTCTTCTAATAGTTCGTGCTTTTAGCCTTTCCTGGGACAGCAGTATTAGATTCCGATGCACCTTTGCAGGTTTACTGTATCCCTTGGACCTTCAAATCAACGATGAAACACAGAAATTGCATCGATATTGAATACAAAAGGCAAAATGTCGACTTATTTACAAGAGGAGTAACTCTTCTAATAGTTCGTGCTTTGAGCCTTTCCTGGGACAGCAGTATTAGATTCCGATGCACCATTGCAAGGTTTACTGTATCCCTTGGACCTTCAAATGAACGATGAAACACAGATTGCATCGATATTGAATACAAATGGCAAAATGTCGACTTATTTACAAGAGGAGTAACTCTTCTAATAGTTCGCGAATTGAGCCTCTCCTGGGACAGCAGTATTAGATTCCGATGCAGCATTGAGGGTTTACTGTACCCCTCGGACCTTCAAATCAACGATCAAACACAGAAATTGCATCGATATCGAATACAAAAGCCAAACGGTCGACTTATTTAGAAGAGGAGTAACTCTTCTAATAGTTCGTGTTTTGAGCCTTTTCTGGGACAGCAGTATTAGATTCCCATGCACCATTGCAGGTTTACTGTATCCCTTGGACCTTCAAATCAACGATGAAACACCGAAATTGCATCGATATTGAATACAAAATGCAAAATGTTGACTTATTTACAAGATGCGTAACTCTTCTAATAGTTCGTGCTTTGAGCCTTTCTTGGGACAGCAGTATTAGATTCCGATGCACCATAGCTTGTTTACTGTATCCCTTGGACCATCAAATCAACGATGAAACACAGAAATTGCATCGATATTCAATACAAAAGGCAAAATGTCGACTTATTTATAAGAGGAGTAACTCTTCTAATAGTTCGTGCTTTTAGCCTTTACAGGGACAGCAGTATTAGATTCCGATGCACCATTGCAGGTTGACTGTATCCCTTGGACCTTCAAATCAACGATGAAACACAGAAATTGCATCGAAATTGGATACAAAAAGCAAAATGTCGTCTCATTTGCAAGAGGAGTTACTCTTCTAATAGTTCGTGCTTTGAGCCTTTCCTGGGACAGCAGTATTAGATTCCGATTCACCATTGCAGGTTTACTGTATCCCTTGGACCTTCAAATCAACGATGAAACACAGAAATTGCATCGATATTGAATACAAAAGGCAAAATGTCGACTTATTTACAAGACGAGTAACTCTTCTAATAGTTCGTGCTTTTTGCCTTTCCTGGGACAGCAGTATTAGATTCCGATGCACCATTGCAGGTTCACTGTATCCCTTGGACCTTCAAATCAACGATGAAACACAGAAATTGCATCGATATTCAATACAAAAGGCAAAATGTCGACTTACTTACAAGAGGAATAACTCTTCTAATAATTCGTGCTTTGAGCCTTTACACGGACAGCAGTATTAGATTCCGATGCACCATTGCAGGTAACTGTATCCCTTGGACCTTCAAATCAACGATGAAACACTGAAATTGCATCGAAATTGGATACAAAAAGCAAAATGTCGTCTTATTTACAAGAGGAGTAACTCTTCTAATGGTTCGTGCTTTTAGCCTTTCCTGGGACAGCAGTATTAGATTCCGATGCACCATTGCAGGTTTACTGTATCCCTTGGACCTTCAAATCAACGATGAAACACAGAAAATGCATCGATATTGAATACAAAAGGCAAACTGTCCACTTATTTACAAGAGGAGTAACTCTTCTAATAGTTCGTGCTTTGAGCCTTTCCTGGGACAGCAGTGTTAGATTCCGATGCACGACTGCAGGTTCACTGTATCCCTTGGACCTTCAAATCAACGATGAAACATAGAAAATGCATCGATATTGAATACAAAAGGCAAAATGTCTACTTATTTATAAGAAGAGTAACTCTTTTAACAGTTCGTGATTTGAGCCTTTCCTGGGACAGCAGTATTCGATTCCGATTCACTGTTGCAGGTTTACGGTATCCCTTGGACCTTCAAATCAACGATGAAACACAGAAATTGCATCGATATTGAATACAAAACGCAAAATGCCGACTTACATATAAGAGGAGTAACTCATCTAATAGTTCGTGCTTTGAGCCTTTCCTGGGACAGCAGTATTAGAATCCGATGCACCATTGCAGGTTTTCTGTATCCCTTGGTCCTTCAAATCAACGATGAAACACCGAAATTGCATCGATATTGAATACAAAATGCAAAATGTTGACTTATTTACAAGATGCGTAACTCTTCTAATAGTTCGTGCTTTGAGCCTTTCTTGGGACAGCAGTATTAGATTCCGATGCACCATAGCTTGTTTACTGTATCCCTTGGACCTTCAAATCAACGATGAAACACAGAAATTGCATCGATATTCAATACAAAAGGCAAAATGTCGACTTATTTATAAGAGGAGTAACTCTTCTAATAGTTCGTGCTTTTAGCCTTTACAGGGACAGCAGTATTAGATTCCGATGCACCATTGCAGGTAACTGTATCCCTTGGACCTTCAAATCAACGATGAAACACAGAAATTGCACCGAAATTGGATACAAAAAGCAAAATGTCGTCTTATTTGCAAGAGGAGTTACTCTTCTAATAGTTCGTGCTTTGAGCCTTTCCTGGGACAGCAGTATTAGATTCCGATTCACCATTGCAGGTTTACTGTATCCCTTGGACCTTCAAATCAACGATGAAACACAGAAATTTCAACGATATTGAATACAAAAGGCAAAATGTCGACTTATTTACAAGAGGAGTAACTCTTCTATTAGTTCGTGCTTTGAGCCTTTCCTGGGACAGCAGTATTAGATTCCGATGCACCATTGCAGGTTTACTGTATCCCTTGGACCTTCAAATCAACAATGAAACATAGAAATTGCATCGATATTGAATACAAAAGGCAAAATGTCGACTTATTTATAAGAGGAGTAACTCCTCTAATAGTTCGTGCTTTGAGCCTTTCCTGGGACAGCAGTATTAGATTCCGATGCACCATTGCAGGTTTACTGTATCCCTTGAACCTTCAAATGAACGATGAAACACAGAAATTGCATCAATATTGAATACAAAAGGCAAAATGTCAACTTATTCACAAGAGGAGTAACACTTATAATAGTTCGCGCTTTGAGCCTTTCCTGGGACAGCAGTATTAGATTCCGATGCACCATTGCAGGTTTACTGTATCCCTTGGACCTTCAAATCAACGATGAAACACAGAAATTGCATCGATATTGAATACAAAATGCAAAATGTCGACTTATTTACAAGACGAGTAACTCTTCTAATAGTTCGTGCTTTTTGCCTTTCCTGGGACAGCAGTATTAGATTCCGATGCACCATTGCAGGTTCACTGTATCCCTTGGACCTTCAAATCAACGATGAAACACAGAAATTGCATCGATATAGAATACAAAAGGCAAAATGTCGACTTACTTACAAGAGGAATAACTCTTCTAATAATTCGTGCTTTGAGCTTTTACAGGGACAGCAGTATTAGATTCCGATGCACCATTGCAGGTAACTGTATCCCTTGGACCTTCAAATCAACGATGAAACACTGAAATTGCATCGAAATTGGATACAAAAAGCAAAATGTCGTCTTATTTACAAGAGGAGTTACTCTTCTAATAGTTCGTGCTTTTAGCCTTTCCTGGGACAGCAGTATTAGATTCCGATGCACCATTGCAGGTTTACTGTATCCCTTGGACCTTCAAATCAACGATGAAACACAGAAATTGCATCGAAATTGGATACAAAAAGCAAAATGTCGTCTTATTTACAAGAGGAGTTACTCTTCTAATAGTTCGTGGTTTTAGCCTTTCCTGGGACAGCAGTATTAGATTCCGATGCACCATTGCAGGTTTACTGTATCCCTTGGACCTTCAAATCAACGATGAAACACAGAAATTGCATCGATATTGAATACAAAAGGCAAACTGTCCACTTATTTACAAGAGGAGTAACTCTTCTAATAGTTCGTGCTTTGAGCCTTTCCTGGGACAGCAGTGTTAGATTCCGATGCACGACTGCAGGTTCACTGTATCTCTTGGACCTTCAAATCAACGATGAAACACAGAAATTGCATCAATATTGAATACAAAAGGCAAAATGTCGACTTATTTACAAGAGGAGTAACCTTCCTAATAGATCGTGCTTTGAGCCTTTCCTGGGACAGCAGTATTAGATTTCGATGCACCATTGCAAGGTTTACTGTATCCCTTGGACCTTCAAATCAACGATGAAACACAGAAATTGCATCGAAATTGGATACAAAAAGCAAAATGTCGTCTTATTTACAAGAGGAGTAACTCTTCTAATAGTTCGTGCTTTGAGCCTTTCCTGGGACAGCAGTATTAGATTCCGATGCACCATTGCAGGTTTACTGTATCCCTTGGACCTTCAAATCAACGATGAAACACAGAAATTGCAACGATATTGAATACAAAAGCAAAATGTCGACTTATTTACAAGAGGAGTAACTCTTCTATTAGTTCGTGCTTTGAGCTTTTCCAGGGACAGCAGTATTAGATTCCGATGCACCGTTGCAGGTTTACTGTATCCCTTGGATCTTCAAATCAACGATGAAACACAGAAATTGCATCGATATTGAATACAAAAGGCAAAATGTCGACTTATTTACAAGACGAGTAACTCTTCTAATAGTTCGTGCTTTTAGCCTTTCCTGGGACAGCAGTATTAGATTCCGATGCACCATTGCAGGTTCACTGTATCCCTTGGACCTTCAAATCAACGATGAAACATAGAAATTGCATCGATATTGAATACAAAATGCAAAATGTCGAATTATTTATAAGAGGAGCAACTCTTCTAATAGTTCGTGCTTTGAGCCTTTCCTGGGACAGCAGTATTAGGTTCCGTTTCACCATTGCAGGTTTACTGTATCCCTTGCACCTTCAAATGAACGATGAAAAACAGAAATTGCATCAACATTGAATACAAAAAGCAAAATGTCGACTTATTTACAAGAGGAGTAACTCTTCTAATAGTTCGCGCTTTGAGCCTTTCCTGGGAGAGCAGTATTAGATTCCGATGCACCATTGCAGGTAACTGTATCCCTTGGACCTTCAAATCAACGATGAAACATAGAAATTGCATCGATATTGAATACAAAAGGCAAACTGTCCACTTATTTACAAGAGGAGTAACTCTTCTAATAGTTCGTGCTTTGAGCCTTTCCTGGGACAGCAGTGTTAGATTCCGATGCATGACTACAGGTTCACTGTATCCCTTGGACCTTCAAATCATGGATGAAACAAAGAAAATGCATCGATATTGAATACAAAAGGCAAAATGTCTACTTATTTATAAGAAGAGTAACTCTTTTAACAGTTCGTGCTTTGAGCCTTTCCTGGTACAGCAGTATTTGATTCCGATGCACTGTTGCAGGTTTACGGTATCCCTTGGACCTTCAAATCAACGATGAAACACAGAAATTGCATCGATATTGAATACAAAAGGCAAAATGTCGACTTATTTACAAGACGAGTAACTCTTCTAATAGTTCGTGCTTTTAGCCTTTCCTGGGACAGCAGTATTAGATTCCGATGCACCATTGCAGGTTCACTGTATCCCTTGGACCTTCAAATCAACGATGAAACATAGAAATTGCATCGATATTGAATACAAAATGCAAAATGTCGAATTATTTATAAGAGGAGCAACTCTTCTAATAGTTGGCGCTTTGAGCCTTTCCTGGGACTGCAGTATTAGATTCCGATGCACCATTGAAGATTTACTGTATCCCTTGGACCTTCAAATCAACGATGAAACACAGAAATTGCATCGATATTGAATACAAAATGCAAAATGTCGACTTATTTACAAGAGGAGTAACTCTTCTAATAGTTAGTGCTTTGAGCCTTTCTTGGGACAGCAGTATTAGATTCCGATGCACCATAGCTTGTTTACTGTATCCCTTGGACCTTCAAATCAACGATGAAACACAGAAATTGCATCGATATTCAATACAAAAGGCAAAATGTCGACTTATTTATAAGAGGAGTAACTCTTCTAATGGTTCGTGCTTTTAGCCTTTACAGGGACAGCAGTATTAGATTCCGATGCACCATTGCAGGTAACTGTATCCCTTGGACCTTCAAATCAACGATGAAACACAGAAATTGCACCGAAATTGGATACAAAAAGCAAAATGTCGTCTTATTTGCAAGAGGAGTTACTCTTCTAATAGTTCGTGCTTTGAGCCTTTCCTGGGACAGCAGTATTAGATTCCGATTCACCATTGCAGGTTTACTGTATCCCTTGGACCTTCAAATCAACGATGAAACACAGAAATTTCAACGATATTGAATACAAAAGGCAAAATGTCGACTTATTTACAAGAGGAGTAACTCTTCTATTAGTTCGTGCTTTGAGCCTTTCCTGGGACAGCAGTATTAGATTCCGATGCACCATTGCAGGTTTACTGTATCCCTTGGACCTTCAAATCAACGATGAAACATAGAAATTGCATCGATATTGAATACAAAAGGCAAAATGTCGACTTATTTATAAGAGGAGTAACTCCTCTAATAGTTCGTGCTTTGAGCCTTTCCTGGGACAGCAGTATTAGATTCCGATGCACCATTGCAGGTTTACTGTATCCCTTGAACCTTCAAATGAACGATGAAACACAGAAATTGCATCAATATTGAATACAAAAGGCAAAATGTCAACTTATTCACAAGAGGAGTAACACTTATAATAGTTCGCGCTTTGAGCCTTTCCTGGGACAGCAGTATTAGATTCCGATGCACCATTGCAGGTTTACTGTATCCCTTGGACCTTCAAATCAACGATGAAACACAGAAATTGCATCGATATTGAATACAAAAGGCAAAATGTCGACTTATTTACAAGACGAGTAACTCTTCTAATAGTTCGTGCTTTTTGCCTTTCCTGGGACAGCAGTATTAGATTCCGATGCACCATTGCAGGTTCACTGTATCCCTTGGACCTTCAAATCAACGATGAAACACAGAAATTGCATCGATATAGCATACAAAAGGCAAAATGTCGACTTACTTACAAGAGGAATAACTCTTCTAATAATTCGTGCTTTGAGCTTTTACAGGGACAGCAGTATTAGATTCCGATGCACCATTGCAGGTAACTGTATCCCTTGGACCTTCAAATCAACGATGAAACACTGAAATTGCATCGAAATTGGATACAAAAAGCAAAATGTCGTCTTATTTACAAGAGGAGTTACTCTTCTAATAGTTCGTGCTTTTTGCCTTTCCTGGGACAGCAGTATTAGATTCCGATGCACCATTGCAGGTTTACTGTATCCCTTGGACCTTCAAATCAACGATGAAACACAGAAATTGCATCGAAATTGGATACAAAAAGCAAAATGTCGTCTTATTTACAAGAGGAGTTACTCTTCTAATAGTTCGTGCTTTTAGCCTTTCCTGGGACAGCAGTATTAGATTCCGATGCACCATTGCAGGTTTACTGTATCCCTTGGACCTTCAAATCAACGATGAAACACAGAAATTGCATCGATATTGAATACAAAAGGCAAACTGTCCACTTATTTACAAGAGGAGTAACTCTTCTAATAGTTCGTGCTTTGAGCCTTTCCTGGGACAGCAGTGTTAGATTCCGATGCACGACTGCAGGTTCACTGTATCTCTTGGACCTTCAAATCAACGATGAAACACAGAAATTGCATCAATATTGAATACAAAAGGCAAAATGTCGACTTATTTACAAGAGGAGTAACATTTCTAGTAGATCGTGCTTTGAGCCTTTCCTGGGACAGCAGTATTAGATTTCGATGCACCATTGCAAGGTTTACTGTATCCCTTGGACCTTCAAATCAACGATGAAACACAGAAATTGCATCGAAATTGGATACAAAAAGCAAAATGTCGTCTTATTTACAAGAGGAGTAACTCTTCTAATAGTTCGTGCTTTGAGCCTTTCCTGGGACAGCAGTATTAGATTCCGATGCACCATTGCAGGTTTACTGTATCCCTTGGACCTTCAAATCAACGATGAAACACAGAAATTGCAACGATATTGAATACAAAAGCAAAATGTCGACTTATTTACAAGAGGAGTAACTCTTCTATTAGTTCGTGCTTTGAGCTTTTCCAGGGACAGCAGTATTAGATTCCGATGCACCGTTGCAGGTTTACTGTATCCCTTGGATCTTCAAATCAACGATGAAACACAGAAATTGCATCGATATTGAATACAAAAGGCAAAATGTCGACTTATTTACAAGACGAGTAACTCTTCTAATAGTTCGTGCTTTTAGCCTTTCCTGGGACAGCAGTATTAGATTCCGATGCACCATTGCAGGTTCACTGTATCCCTTGGACCTTCAAATCAACGATGAAACATAGAAATTGCATCGATATTGAATACAAAATGCAAAATGTCGAATTATTTATAAGAGGAGCAACCCTTCTAATAGTTCGTGCTTTGAGCCTTTCCTGGGACAGCAGTATTAGGTTCCGTTTCACCATTGCAGGTTTACTGTATCCCTTGCACCTTCAAATGAACGATGAAAAACAGAAATTGCATCAACATTGAATACAAAAAGCAAAATGTCGACTTATTTACAAGAGGAGTAACTCTTCTAATAGTTCGCGCTTTGAGCCTTTCCTGGGAGAGCAGTATTAGATTCCGATGCACCATTGCAGGTAACTGTATCCCTTGGACCTTCAAATCAACGATGAAACATAGAAATTGCATCGATATTGAATACAAAAGGCAAACTGTCCACTTATTTACAAGAGGAGTAACTCTTCTAATAGTTCGTGCTTTGAGCCTTTCCTGGTACAGCAGTATTTGATTCCGATGCACTGTTGCAGGTTTACGGTATCCCTTGGACCTTCAAATCAACCATGAAACACAGAAATTGCATCGATATTGAATACAAAAGGCAAAATGTCGACTTATTTACAAGACGAGTAACTCTTCTAATAGTTCGTGCTTTTAGCCTTTCCTGGGACAGCAGTATTAGATTCCGATGCACCATTGCAGGTTCACTGTATCCCTTGGACCTTCAAATCAACGATGAAACATAGAAATTGCATCGATATTGAATACAAAATGCAAAATGTCGAATTATTTATAAGAGGAGCAACTCTTCTAATAGTTGGCGCTTTGAGCCTTTCCTGGGACTGCAGTATTAGATTCCGATGCACCATTGAAGGTTTACTGTATCCCTTGGACCTTCAAATCAACGATGAAACACAGAAATTGCATCGATATTGAATACAAAATGCAAAATGTCGACTTATTTACAAGAGGAGTAACTCTTCTAATAGTTAGTGCTTTTAGCCTTTCCTGGGACAGCAGTATTAGACTCCGATGCACCATTGCAGGTTTACTGTATCCCTTGGACCTTCAAATCAACGATGAAACACAGAAATTGCATCGATATTGAATACAAAAGTAAAAATGTCGACTTATTACACAAGAGGAGTAACTCTTCTAATAGTTCGCGATTTGAGCCTTTCCTGGGACAGCAGTATTAGATTCCGATGCAGCATTAAAAGTTTACTGTATTCATTGAACCTTCAAACCAACTATGAACACAGAAATTGCATCGATATTGAATAAAAAAACCAAAATATCGACTTATTTGGAAGAGGAGTAACTCTTCTAATAGTTCGTGCTTTGAGCCTTTACAGGGACAGCAGTATTAGATTCCGATGCACCATTGCAGGTAACTGTATCCCTTGGACTTTCAAATCAACGATGAAACACAGAAATTGCATCAGTAATGAATACAAAATGCAAAATGTCGACTTATTTACAAGAGGAGTAACTCTTCTAATAGTTCGCGCTTTGAGCCTTTCCTGGGAGAGCAGTAGTAGAATCCGATGCACCGTTGCAGGTTTACTGTATCCCTTGGACCTTCAAATCAACGATGAAACACAGAAATTGCATCGGTATTGAATACAAAAGGCAAAATGTCGACTTATTTACAAGAGGAATAACTCTTCTAATAATTCGTGCATTGAGCCTTTACAGGGACAGCAGTATTAGATTCCGATGCACCATTGCAGGTAACTGTATCCCTTGGACCTTCAAATCAACGATGAAACACTGAAATTGCATCGAAATTGGATACAAAAAGCAAAATGTCGTCTTATTTACAAGAGGAGTTACTCTTCTAATAGTTCGTGCTTTTAGCCTTTCCTGGGACAGCAGTATTAGATTCCGATGCACCATTGCAGGTTTACTGTATCCCTTGGACCTTCAAATCAACGATGAAACACAGAAATAGCATCGATATTGAATACAAAAGGCAAACTGTCGATTTATTTATAAGAGGAGTAACTCTTATAATAGTTCGTGCTTTTAGCCTTTCCAGGGACAGCAGTATTAGATTCCGATGCACCATTGCAGGTTTACTGTATCCCTTGCACCTTCAAATGAACGATGAAACTCAGAAATTGCATCCATATTGAATACAAAAGGCAAAATGTCGACTTATTTACAAGATGATTAACTCTTCTAATAGTTGGCACTTTGAGCCTTTATTGGGACTGCAGTATTAGATTCCGATGCACCATTGAAGGTTTACTGTATCCCTTGGACCTTCAAATCAACGATGAAACACAGATATTGCATCGATATTGAATACAAAAGGCAAAATATCGACTTATTAATAGACCAGTAACTCTTCTAATAGTTCGTGCTTTGAGCCTTTCCTGGGACAGCAGTATTAGATTCCGATGCACCATTGCAGGTTTACTGTATCCCTTTGACCTTCAAATCAACGATGAAACACAGAAATTGCATCGATATTGAATACAAAATGCAAAATGTCGACTTATTTACAAGAGGAGTAACTCTTCTAATAGTTCGTGCTTTTAGCCTTTCCTGGGACAGCAGTATTAGATTCCGATGCACCATTGCAGGTTTACTGTATCCCTTGGACCTTCAAATCAACGATGAAACACAGAAATTGCATCGATATTGAATACAAAAGTCAAAATGTCGACTTATTACACAAGAGGAGTAACTCTTCTAATAGTTCGCGCTTTGAGCCTTTCCAGGGACAGCAGTATTAGATTCCCATGCACCATTGCAGGTTTACTGTATCCCTTGGACCTTCAAATCAACGATGGAACTCAGAAATTGCATCGATATTGAATACAAAAGGCAAGATGTCGACTTATTTACAAGAGGAGTAATTCTTCTAATAGTTCGTGTTTGAGCCTTTCCTGGGACTGCAGTATTAGATTCCGATACACCATTGCAGGTTTACTGTATCCCTTGGACCTTCAAATCAACGATGAAACACAGAAATTGCATCGATTTTGAATACAAAACCCAAAATGCCGACTTACATATAAGAGGAGTAACTCATCTAATAGTTCGTGCTTTGAGCCTTTCCTGGGACAGCAGTATTAGAATCCGATGCACCATTGCAGGTTTACTGTATCCCTTGGTCCTTCAAATCAACGATGAAACACCGAAATTGCGTCGATATTGAATACAAAATGCAAAATGTTGACTTATTTACAAGATTCGTAACTCTTCAAATAGTTCGTGATTTGAGTCTTTCTTGGAACAGCAGTATTAGATTCCGATGCACCATAGCTTGAATACTGTATCCCTTGGACCTTCAAATCAACGATGAAACACAGAAATTGCATCGATATTGAGTACAAAAGGCAAAATGTCGATTTATTTATAAGAGGAGTAACTCTTCTAATAGTTCGTGCTTTTAGCCTTTACAGGGACAGCAGTATTAGATTCCGATGCACCATTGCAGGTAACTGTATCCCTTGGACCTTCAAATCAACGATGAAACACAGAAATTGCATCGAATTTGGATACAAAAAGCAAAATGTCGTCTTATTTGCAAGAGGAGTTACTCTTCTAATAGTTCGTGCTTTGAGCCTTTCCTGGGACAGCAGTATTAGATTCCGATTCACCATTGCAGGTTTACTGTATCCCTTGGACCTTCAAATCACCGATGAGACACAGAAATTGCATCAATATTGAATACAAAATGCAAAATGTCGACTTATTTACAAGAGGAGTAACCTTTGCAATAGTTCGTGCTTTGAGCCTTTCCTGGGACAGCAGTATTAGATTTCGATGCACCATTGCAAGGTTTACTGTATCCCTTGGACCTTCAAATCAACGATGAAACGCAGAAATTGCATCGATATTGAATACAAATGGCAAAATTTCGACTTATTTATAAGAGGAGTAACTCTTCTAATCGTTGGCACTTTGCGCCTTTCCTGGGACAGCAGTATTAGATTCCGATGCACCATTGAAGGTTTACTATATCCCTTGGACCTTCAAATCAACGATGAAACACAGAAATTGCAACGATATTGAATACAAAAGGCAAAATATCAACTTAATTACAAGAAGAGTAACTCTTCTAATAGTTCGTGCTTTGAGCCTTTCCTGGGACAGCAGTATTAGATTCCGTTTCACCATTGCAAGGTTTACTGTATCCGTTGGACGTTCAAATCAACGATGAAACACAGAAATTGCATCGATATTGAATACAAAAGTCAAAATGTCGACTTATTTACAAGAAGAGTAACTCTTCTAATAGTTCGCGTTTTGAGCCTTTTCTGGGACAGCAGTATTAGATTCCGATGCACCATTGCAGGTTTACTGTATCCCTCGGACCTTCAAATCAACGATGAAACACAGAAATTGCATCAATATTGAATACAAAATGCAAAATGTCGACTTATTTACAAGAGGAGTAACCTTTCTAATAGTTCGTGCTTTGAGCCTTTCCTGGGACAGCAGTATTAGATACCGATGCACCATTGCAGGTTTACTGTATCCCTTGCACCTTCAAATGAACGATGAAACACAGAAATTGCATCGATATTGAATACAAAAGGCAAAATGTCGCCTTATTTGCAAGAGGAGTAACTCTTCTAATAGTTCGTGCTTTGAGCCTTTCCTGGGACAGCAGTATTAGATTCCGATTCACCATTGCAGGTTTACTGTATCCCTTGGACCTTCAAATCAACGATGAAACACAGAAATTGCAACGATATTGAATACAAAAGGCAAAATGTCGACTTATTTACAAGAGGAGTAACTCTTCTATTAGTTCGTGCTTTGAGCCTTTCCTGGGAAAGCAGTATTAGATTCCGATGCACCATTGCAGGTTTACTGTATCCCTTGGACCTTCAAATGAATGATGAAACACAGAAATTGCATCGATATTGAATACAAAAGGCAAAATGTCGACTTATTTACAAGAGGAGTAACTCTTCTAATAGTTCGTGCTTTTAGCCTTTCCTGGGACAGCAGTATTAGATTCCGATGCACCTTTGCAGGTTTACTGTATCCCTTGGACATTCAAATCAACGATGAAACACAGAAATTGCATCGATATTGAATACAAAAGGCAAAATGTCGACCTATTTACAAGAGGAGTAACTCTTCTAATAGTTCGTGCTTTGAGCCTTTCCTGGGACAGCAGTATTAGATTCCGATGCACCATTGCAAGGTTTACTGTATCCCTTGGACCTTCAATTGAACGATGAAACACAGATTGCATCGATATTGATTACAAATGGCAAAATGTCGACTTATTTACAAGAGGAGTAACTCTTCTAATAGTTCGCGCATTGAGCCTCTCCTGGGACAGCAGTATTAGATTCCGTTGCAGCATTGAGGGTTTACTGTACCCCTCGGACCTTCAAATCAACGATGAAACACAGAAATTGCAACGATATTGAATACAAAAGGCAAAATATCAACTTAATTACAAGAAGAGTAACTCTTCTAATAGTTCGTGCTTTGAGCCTTTTCTGGGACAGCAGTGTTAGATTCCGATGCACCATTGAAGGTTTACTGTATCCCTTGGACCTTCAAATCAACGATGAAACACAGATATTGCATCGATATTGAATACAAAAGGTAAAATATCGACTTATTAATAGAGCAGTAACTCTTCTAATAGTTCGTGCTTTGAGCCTTTCCTGGGACAGCAGTATTAGATTCAAATGCACCATTGCAGGTTTACTGTATCCCTTTGACCTTCAAATCAACGATGAAACACAGAAATCGCATCGATATTGAATACAAAATGCAAAATGTCGACTTATTTACAAGAGGAGTAACTCTTCTAATAGTTCGTGCTTTTAGCCTTTCCTGGGACAGCAGTATTAGATTCCGATGCACCATTGCAGGTTTACTGTATCCCTTGGACCTTCAAATCAACGATGAAACACAGAAATTGCATCGATATTGAATACAAAAGTCAAAATGTCGACTTATTACACAAGAGGAGTAACTCTTCAAATAGTTCGCGCTTTGAGCCTTTCCTGGGACAGCAGTATTAGATTCCCATGCACCATTGCAGGTTTACTGTATCCCTTGGACCTTCAAATCAACGATGGAACACAGAAATTGCATCGATATTGAATACAAAAGGCAAAATGTCGACTTATTTACAAGAGGAGTAACTCTTCTAATAGTTCGTGCTTTGAGCCTTTCCTGGGACAGCAGTATTAGATTCCGATACATCATTGCAGGTTTACTGTATCCCTTGGACGTTCAAATCAACGATGAAACACAGATATTGCATCGATATTGAATACAAAAGTCAAAATGTCGACTTATTTACAAGAGGAGTAACTCTTCTAATAGTTCGTGTTTTGAGCCTTTTCTGGGACAGCAGTGTTAGATTCCGATGCACCATTGCAGGTTTACTGTATCCCTTGGACCTTCAAATCAACGATGAAACACAGAAATTGCATCAATAATGAATACAAAATGCAAAATGTCGACTTATTTACAAGAGGAGTAACCTTTCTAATAGTTCGTGCTTTGAGCCTTTCCTGGGACAGCAGTATTAGATTTCGATGCACCATTGCAAGGTTTACTGTATCCCTTGGACCTTCAAATCAACGATGAAACACAGAAATTGCATCGATATTGAATACAAATGGCAAAATGTCGACTTATTTACAAGAGGAGTAACTCTTCTAATAGTTCGTGCTTTGGGCCTTTCCTGGGACAGCAGTAATAGATTCCGATTCACCATTGCAGGTTTCCTGTATCCCTTGGACCTTCAAATTAACGATAAAACTTAGAAATTGCATCGATATTGAATACAAAAGGAAAAATTTCGACTTATTTATAAGAGGAGTAACTCTTCTAATAGTTGGCGCTTTGAGCCTTTCCTGGGACAGCAGTATTAGATTCCGATGCACCATTGAAGGTTTACTGTATCCCTTGGACCTTCAAATCAACGATGAAACACAGAAATTGCATCTATATTGAATACAAAAGGCAAAATATCGACTTATTTATAAGAGCAGCAACTTTTCTAATAGTTCGTGCTTTGAGCCTTTCCTGGGACAGCAGTATTAGATTCCGATGCACCATTGCAGGTTTACTGTATCCCTTGGACCTTCAAATCAACGATGAAACACAGAAATTGCATCGATATTGAATACAAAATGCAAAATGTCAACTTAATTACAATAGGAGTAACTCTTCTAATAGTTCGTGCTATGAGCCTTTCCTGGGACAGCAGTATTAGATTCCGATACACCATTGCAGGTTTACTGTATCCCTTGGACGTTCAAATCAACGATGAAACACAGAAATTGCATCGATATTGAATACAAAAGTCAAAATGTCGACTTATTTACAAGAGGAGTAACTCTTCTAATAGTTCGTGTTTTGAGCCTTTTCTGGGACAGCAGTGTTAGATTCCGATGCACCATTGCAGGTTTACTGTATCCCTTGGACCTTCAAATCAACGATGAAACACAGAAATTGCATCAATAATGAATACAAAATGCAAAATGTCGACTTATTTACAAGAGGAGTAACCTTTCTAATAGTTCGTGCTTTGAGCCTTTCCTGGGACAGCAGTATTAGATTTCGATGCACCATTGCAAGGTGTACTGTATCCCTTGGACCTTCAAATCAACGATGAAACACAGAAATTGCATCGATATTGAATACAAAAGGCAAAATGTCGACTTATTTACAAGAGGAGTAACTCTTCTAATAGTTCGCGCATTGAGCCTCTCCTGGGACAGCAGTATTAGATTCCGATGCAGCATTGAGGGTTTACTGTATCCCTCGGACCTTCAAATCAACGATGAAACACAGAAATTGCATCGATATTGAATACAAAACCAAACGGTCGACTTATTTACAAGAGGAGTTACTCTTCTAATAGTTCGTGTTTTGAGCCTTTTCTGGGACAGCAGTATTAGATTCCCATGCACCATTGCAGGTTTACTGTATCCCTTGGACCTTCAAATCAACGATGAAACACAGAAATTGCATCGATATTGAATACAAAACCCAAAATGCCGACGTACATATAAGAGGAGTAACTCATCTAATAGTTCGTGCTTTGAGCCTTTCCTGGGACAGCAGTATTAAAATCCGATGCACCATTGCAGGTTTACTGTATCCCTTGGTCCTTCAAATCAACGATGAAACACCGAAATTGCGTCGATATTGAATACAAAATGCAAAATGTTGACTTATTTACAAGATTCGTAACTCTTCTAATAGTTCGTGCTTTGAGTCTTTCTTGGAACAGCAGTATTAGATTCCGATGCACCATAGCTTGTATACTGTATCCCTTGGACCTTCAAATCAACGATGAAACACAGAAATTGCATCGATATTGAATACAAAAGGCAAAATGTCGATTTATTTATAAGAGGAGTAACTCTTCTAATAGTTCGTGCTTTTAGCCTTTACAGGGACAACAGTATTAGATTCCTATGCACCATTGCAGGTAACTGTATCCCTTGGACCTTCAAATCAACGATGAAACACAGAAATTGCATCGAGATTGGATACAAAAAGCAAAATGTCGACTTATTTGCAAGAGGAGTTACTCTTCTAATAGTTCGTGCTTTGAGCCTTTCCTGGGACAGCAGTATTAGGTTCCGATTCACCATTGCAGGTTTACTGTATCCCTTGGACCTTCAAATCAACGATGAAACACAGAAATTGCAACGATATTGAATACAAAAGGCAAAATGTCGACTTATTTACAAGAGGAGTAACTCTTCTATTAGTTCGTGCTTTGAGCCTTTCCTGGGAAAGCAGTATTAGATTCCGATGCACCGTTGCAGGTTTACTGTATCCCTTGGACCTTCAAATCAACGATGAAACACAGAAATTGCATCAATATTGAATACAAGATGCAAAATGTCGACTTATTTACAAGAGGAGTAACCTTTGCAATAGTTCGTGCTTTGAGCCTTTCCTGGGACAGCAGTATTAGATTTCGATGCACCATTGCAAGGTTTACTGTATCCCTTGGACCTTCAAATCAACGATGAAACGCAGAAATTGCATCGATATTGAATACAAATGGCAAAATTTCGACTTATTTATAAGAGGAGTAACCCTTCTAATCGTTGGCACTTTGCGCCTTTCCTGGGACAGCAGTATTAGATTCCGATGCACCATTGAAGGTTTACTGTATCCCTTGGACCTTCAAATCAACGATGAAACACAGAAATTGCAACGATATTGAATACAAAAGGCAAAATATCAACTTATTTATAAGAGCAGTAACGTTTCTAACAGTTCGTGCTTTGAGCCTTTCCTGGGACAGCAGTATTAGATTCCGATGCACCATTGCAGGTTTACTGTATCCCTTGGACCTTCAAATCAACGATGAAACACAGAAATTGCATCGATATTGAATACAAAATGCAAAATGTCAACTTAATTACAAGAAGAGTAACTCTTCTAATAGTTCGTGCTTTGAGCCTTTCCTGGGACAGCAGTATTAGATTCCGATGCACCATTGCAGGTTTACTGTATCCGTTGGACGTCAAATCAACGATGAAACACAGAAATTGCATCGATATTGAATACAAAAGTCAAAATGTCGTCTTATTTACAAGAAGAGTAACTCTTCTAATAGTTCGCGTTTTGAGCCTTTTCTGGGACAGCAGTATTAGATTCCGATGCACCATTGCAGGATTACTGTATCCCTCGGACCTTCAAATCAACGATGAAACACAGAAATTGCATCAATATTGAATACAAAATGCAAAATGTAGACTTATATACAAGAGGAGTAACCTTTCTAATAGTTCGTGCTTTGAGCCTTTCCTGGGACAGCAGTATTAGATTTCGATGCACCATTGCAAGGTTTACTGTATCCCTTGGACCTTCAAATCAACGATGAAACACAGAAATTGCATCGATATTGAATACAAAAGGCAAAATGTCGACTTATTTGCAAGAGGAGTAACTCTTCTAATAGTTCGTGCTTTGAGCCTTTCCTGGGACAGCAGTATTAGATTCCGTTACACCATTGCAGGTTTACTTTATCCCTTGGACCTTCAAATTAACGATGAAACATAGAAATTGCATCGATATTGAATACAAAAGTAAAGATGTCGACTTATTTATAAGGGGAGTAACTCTTCTAATAGTTCGTGCTTTGAGCCTTTCCTGGGACAGCAGTATTAGATACCGATGCACCATTGCAGGTTTACTGTATCCCTTGCACCTTCAAATGAACGATGAAACACAGAAATTGCATCGATATTGAATACAAAAGGCAAAATGTCGACTTATTTACAAGAGGAGTAACTCTTCTAATAGTTCGTGCTTTTAGCCTTTCCTGGGACAGCAGTATTAGATTCCGATGCACCTTTGCAGGTTTACTGTATCCCTTGGACCTTCAAATCAACGATGAAACACAGAAATTGCATCGATATTGAATATAAAAGGCAAAATGTCGACTTATTTACAAGAGGAGTAACTCTTCTAATAGTTCGTGCTTTGAGCCTTTCCTGGGACAGCAGTATTAGATTCCGATGCACCATTGCAAGGTTTACTGTATCCCTTGGACCTTCAAATGAACGATGAAACACAGATTGCATCGATATTGAATACAAATGGCTAAATGTCGACTTATTTACAAGAGGAGTAACTCTTCTAATAGTTCGCGAATTGAGCCTCTCCTGGGACAGCAGTATTAGATTCCGATGCAGCATTGAGGGTTTACTGTACCCCTCGGACCTTCAAATCAACGATGAAACACAGAAATTGCATCGATATCGAATACAAAAGCCAAACGGTCGACTTATTTAGAAGAGGAGTAACTCTTCTAATAGTTCGTGTTTTGAGCCTTTTCTGGGACAGCAGTATTAGATTCCCATGCACCATTGCAGGTTTACTGTATCCCTTGGACCTTCAAATCAACGATGAAACACAGAAATTTCATCGATATTGAATACAAAACTCAAAATGCCGACTTACATATAAGAGGAGTAACTCATCTAATAGTTCGTGCTTTGAGCCTTTCCTGGGACAGCAGTATTAGAATCCGATGCACCATTGCAGGTTTACTGTATCCCTTGGTCCTTCAAATCAACGATGAAACACCGAAATTGCATCGATATTGAATACAAAATGCAAAATGTTGACTTATTTACAAGATGCGTAACTCTTCTAATAGTTCGTGCTTTGAGCCTTTCTTGGGACAGCAGTATTAGATTCCGATGCACCATAGCTTGTTTACTGTATCCCTTGGACCATCAAATCAACGATGAAACACAGAAATTGCATCGATATTCAATACAAAAAGCAAAATGTCGACTTATTTATAAGAGGAGTAACTCTTCTAATAGTTCGTGCTTTTAGCCTTTACAGGGACAGCAGTATTAGATTCCGATGCACCATTGCAGGTAACTGTATCCCTTGGACCTTCAAATCAACGATGAAACACAGAAATTGCATCGAAATTGGATACAAAAAGCAAAATGTCGTCTTACTTGCAAGAGGAGTTACTCTTCTAATAGTTCGTGCTTTGAGCCTTTCCTGGGACAGCAGTATTAGATTCCGATTCACCATTGCAGGTTTACTGTATCCCTTGGACCTTCAAATCAACGATGAAACACAGAAATTGCATCGATATTGAATACAAAAGGCAAAATGTCGACTTATTTACAAGACGAGTAACTCTTCTAATAGTTCGTGCTTTTTGCCTTTCCTGGGACAGCAGTATTAGATTCCGATGCACCATTGCAGGTTCACTGTATCCCTTGGACCTTCAAATCAACGATGAAACACAGAAATTGCATCGATATTCAATACAAAAGGCAAAATGTCGACTTACTTACAAGAGGAATAACTCTTCTAATAATTCGTGCTTTGAGCCTTTACACGGACAGCAGTATTAGATTCCGATGCACCATTGCAGGTAACTGTATCCCTTGGACCTTCAAATCAACGATGAAACACTGAAATTGCATCGAAATTGGATACAAAAAGCAAAATGTCGTCTTATTTACAAGAGGAGTAACTCTTCTAATAGTTCGTGCTTTTAGCCTTTCCTGGGACAGCAGTATTAGATTCCGATGCACCATTGCAGGTTTACTGTATCCCTTGGACCTTCAAATCAACGATGAAACACAGAAAATGCATCGATATTGAATACAAAAGGCAAACTGTCCACTTATTTACAAGAGGAGTAACTCTTCTAATAGTTCGTGCTTTGAGCCTTTCCTGGGACAGCAGTGTTAGATTCCGATGCACGACTGCAGGTTCACTGTATCCGTTGGACCTTCAAATCAACGATGAAACATAGAAAATGCATCGATATTGAATACAAAAGGCAAAATGTCTACTTATTTATAAGAAGAGTAACTCTTTTAACAGTTCGTGCTTTGAGCCTTTCCTGGGACAGCAGTATTCGATTCCGATTCACTGTTGCAGGTTTACGGTATCCCTTGGACCTTCAAATCAACGATGAAACACAGAAATTGCATCGATATTGAATACAAAACGCAAAATGCCGACTTACATATAAGAGGAGTAACTCATCTAATAGTTCGTGCTTTGAGCCTTTCCTGGGACAGCAGTATTAGAATCCGATGCACCATTGCAGGTTTACTGTATCCCTTGGTCCTTCAAATCAACGATGAAACACCGAAATTGCATCGATATTGAATACAAAATGCAAAATGTTGACTTATTTACAAGATGCGTAACTCTTCTAATAGTTCGTGCTTTGAGCCTTTCTTGGGACAGCAGTATTAGATTCCGATGCACCATAGCTTGTTTACTGTATCCCTTGGACATTCAAATCAACGATGAAACACAGAAATTGCATCGATATTCAATACAAAAGGCAAAATGTCGACTTATTTATAAGAGGAGTAACTCTTCTAATAGTTCGTGCTTTTAGCCTTTACAGGGACAGCAGTATTAGATTCCGATGCACCATTGCAGGTAACTGTATCCCTTGGACCTTCAAATCAACGATGAAACACAGAAATTTCAACGATATTGAATACAAAAGGCAAAATGTCGAATTATTTACAAGAGGAGTAACTCTTCTATTAGTTCGTGCTTTGAGCCTTTCCTGGGACAGCAGTATTAGATTCCGATGCACCATTGCAGGTTTACTGTATCCCTTGGACCTTCAAATCAACGATGAAACACAGAAATTTCAACGATATTGAATACAAAAGGCAAAATGTCGAATTATTTACAAGAGGAGTAACTCTTCTATTAGTTCGTGCTTTGAGCCTTTCCTGGGACAGCAGTATTAGATTCCGATGCACCATTGCAGGTTTACTGTATCCCTTGGACCTTCAAATCAACGATGAAACATAGAAATTGCATCGATATTGAATACAAAAGGCAAAATGTCGACTTATTTATAAGAGGAGTAACTCCTCTAATAGTTCGTGCTTTGAGCCTTTCCTGGGACAGCAGTATTAGATTCCGATGCACCATTGCAGGTTTACTGTATCCCTTGAACCTTCAAATGAACGATGAAACACAGAAATTGCATCAATATTGAATACAAAAGGCAAAATGTCAACTTATTCACAAGAGGAGTAACACTTATAATGGTTCGCGCTTTGAGCCTTTCCTGGGACAGCAGTATTAGATTCCGATGCACCATTGCAGGTTTACTGTATCCCTTGGACCTTCAAATCAACGATGAAGCACAGAAATTGCATCGATATTGAATACAAAAGGCAAAATGTCGACTTATTTACAAGACGAGTAACTCTTCTAATAGTTCGTGCTTTTTGCCTTTCCTGGGACAGCAGTATTAGATTCCGATGCACCATTGCAGGTTCACTGTATCCCTTGGACCTTCAAATCAACGATGAAACACAGAAATTGCATCGATATAGAATACAAAAGGCAAAATGTCGACTTACTTACAAGAGGAATAACTCTTCTAATAATTCGTGCTTTGAGCTTTTACAGGGACAGCAGTATTAGATTCCGATGCACCATTGCAGGTAACTGTATCCCTTGGACCTTCAAATCAACGATGAAACACTGAAATTGCATCGAAATTGGATACAAAAAGCAAAATGTCGTCTTATTTACAAGAGGAGTTACTCTTCTAATAGTTCGTGCTTTTAGCCTTTCCTGGGACAGCAGTATTAGATTCCGATGCACCATTGCAGGTTTACTGTATCCCTTGGACCTTCAAATCAACGATGAAACACAGAAATTGCATCGAAATTGGATACAAAAAGCAAAATGTCGTCTTATTTACAAGAGGAGTTACTCTTCTAATAGTTCGTGCTTTTAGCCTTTCCTGGGACAGCAGTATTAGATTCCGATGCACCATTGCAGGTTTACTGTATCCCTTGGACCTTCAAATCAACGATGAAACACAGAAATTGCATCGATATTGAACACAAAAGGCAAACTGTAGACTTATTTACAAGAGGAGTATCTCTTCTAATAGTTCGTGCTTTGAGCCTTTCCTGGGACAGCAGTGTTAGATTCCGATGCACGACTGCAGGTTCACTGTATCCCTTGGACCTTCAAATCAAGGATGAAACACAGAAATTGCATCAATATTGAATACAAAAGGCAAAATGTCGACTTATTTACAAGAGGAGTAACCTTTCTAATAGATCGTGCTTTGAGCCTTTCCTGGGACAGCAGTATTAGATTTCGATGCACCATTGCAAGGTTTACTGAGTCCCTTGGACCTTCAAATCAACGATGAAACACAGAAATTGCATCGAAATTGGATACAAAAAGCAAAATGTCGTCTTATTTACAAGAGGAGTAACTCTTCTAATAGTTCGTGCTTTGAGCCTTTCCTGGGACAGCAGTATTAGATTCCGATGCACCATTGCAGGTTTACTGTATCCCTTGGACCTTCAAATCAACGATGAAACACAGAAATTGCAACGATATTGAATACAAAAGCAAAATGTCGACTTATTTACAAGAGGAGTAACTCTTCTATTAGTTCGTGCTTTGAGCTTTTCCAGGGACAGCAGTATTAGAATCCGATGCACCGTTGCAGGTTTACTGTATCCCTTGGATCTTCAAATCAACGATGAAACACAGAAATTGCATCGATATTGAATACAAAAGGCAAAATGTCGACTTATTTACAAGACGAGTAACTCCTCTAATAGTTCGTGCTTTTAGCCTTTCCTGGGACAGCAGTATTAGATTCCGATGCACCATTGCAGGTTCACTGTATCCCTTGGACCTTCAAATCAACGATGAAACATAGAAATTGCATCGATATTGAATACAAAATGCAAAATGTCGAATTATTTATAAGAGGAGCAACTCTTCTAATAGTTCGTGCTTTGAGCCTTTCCTGGGACAGCAGTATTAGGTTCCGTTTCACCATTGCAGGTTTACTGTATCCCTTGCACCTTCAAATGAACGATGAAAAACAGAAATTGCATCAACATTGAATACAAAAAGCAAAATGTCGACTTATTTACAAGAGGAGTAACTCTTCTAATAGTTCGCGCTTTGAGCCTTTCCTGGGAGAGCAGTATTAGATTCCGATGCACCATTGCAGGTTCACTGTATCCCTTGGACCTTCAAATCAACGATGAAACATAGAAAATGCATCGATATTGAATACAAAAGGCAAAATGTCTACTTATTTATAAGAAGAGTAACTCTTTTAACAGTTCGTGCTTTGAGCCTTTCCTGGGACAGCAGTATTCGATTCCGATTCACTGTTGCAGGTTTACGGTATCCCTTGGACCTTCAAATCAACGATGAAACACAGAAATTGCATCGATATTGAATACAAAACGCAAAATGCCGACTTACATATAAGAGGAGTAACTCATCTAATAGTTCGTGCTTTGAGCCTTTCCTGGGACAGCAGTATTAGAATCCGATGCACCATTGCAGGTTTACTGTATCCCTTGGTCCTTCAAATCAACGATGAAACACCGAAATTGCATCGATATTGAATACAAAATGCAAAATGTTGACTTATTTACAAGATGCGTAACTCTTCTAATAGTTCGTGCTTTGAGCCTTTCTTGGGACAGCAGTATTAGATTCCGATGCACCATAGCTTGTTTACTGTATCCCTTGGACATTCAAATCAACGATGAAACACAGAAATTGCATCGATATTCAATACAAAAGGCAAAATGTCGACTTATTTATAAGAGGAGTAACTCTTCTAATAGTTCGTGCTTTTAGCCTTTACAGGGACAGCAGTATTAGATTCCGATGCACCATTGCAGGTAACTGTATCCCTTGGACCTTCAAATCAACGATGAAACACAGAAATTGCATCGAAATTGGATACAAAAAGCAAAATGTCGTCTTATTTGCAAGAGGAGTTACTCTTCTAATAGTTCGTGCTTTGAGCCTTTCCTGGGACAGCAGTATTAGATTCCGATTCACCATTGCAGGTTTACTGTATCCCTTGGACCTTCAAATCAACGATGAAACACAGAAATTTCAACGATATTGAATACAAAAGGCAAAATGTCGAATTATTTACAAGAGGAGTAACTCTTCTATTAGTTCGTGCTTTGAGCCTTTCCTGGGACAGCAGTATTAGATTCCGATGCACCATTGCAGGTTTACTGTATCCCTTGGACCTTCAAATCAACGATGAAACATAGATATTGCATCGATATTGAATACAAAAGGCAAAATGTCGACTTATTTATAAGAGGAGTAACTCCTCTAATAGTTCGTGCTTTGAGCCTTTCCTGGGACAGCAGTATTAGATTCCGATGCACCATTGCAGGTTTACTGTATCCCTTGAACCTTCAAATGAACGATGAAACACAGAAATTGCATCAATATTGAATACAAAAGGCAAAATGTCAACTTATTCACAAGAGGAGTAACACTTATAATAGTTCGCGCTTTGAGCCTTTCCTGGGACAGCAGTATTAGATTCCGATGCACCATTGCAGGTTCACTGTATCCCTTACCTTCAAATCAACGATGAAACACAGAAATTGCATCGATATAGAATACAAAAGGCAAAATGTCGACTTACTTACAAGAGGAATAACTCTTCTAATAATTCGTGCTTTGAGCTTTTACAGGGACAGCAGTATTAGATTCCGATGCACCATTGCAGGTAACTGTATCCCTTGGACCTTCAAATCAACGATGAAACACTGAAATTGCATCGAAATTGGATACAAAAGGCAAAATGTCGTCTTATTTACAAGAGGAGTTACTCTTCTAATAGTTCGTGCTTTTAGCCTTTCCTGGGACAGCAGTATTAGATTCCGATGCACCATTGCAGGTTTACTGTATCCCTTGGACCTTCAAATCAACGATGAAACACAGAAATTGCATCGAAATTGGATACAAAAAGCAAAATGTCGTCTTATTTACAAGAGGAGTTACTCTTCTAATAGTTCGTGCTTTTAGCCTTTCCTGGGACAGCAGTATTAGATTCCGATGCACCATTGCAGGTTTACTGTATCCCTTGGACCTTCAAATCAACGATGAAACACAGAAATTGCATCGATATTGAATACAAAAGGCAAACTGTCCACTTATTTACAAGAGGAGTATCTCTTCTAATAGTTCGTGCTTTGAGCCTTTCCTGGGACAGCAGTGTTAGATTCCGATGCACGACTGCAGGTTCACTGTATCCCTTGGACCTTCAAATCAACGATGAAACACAGAAATTGCATCAATATTGAATACAAAAGGCAAAATGTCGACTTATTTACAAGTGGAGTAACCTTTCTAATAGATCGTGCTTTGAGCCTTTCCTGGGACAGCAGTATTAGATTTCGATGCACCATTGCAAGGTTTACTGAGTCCCTTGGACCTTCAAATCAACGATGAAACACAGAAATTGCATCGAAATTGGATTCAAAAAGCAAAATGTCGTCTTAATTACAATAGGAGTAACTCTTCTAATAGTTCGTGCTTTGAGCCTTTCCTGGGACAGCAGTGTTAGATTCCGATGCACGACTGCAGGTTTACTGTATCCCTTGGACCTTCAAATCAACGATGAAACACAGAAATTGCAACGATATTGAATACAAAAGCAAAATGTCGACTTATTTACAAGAGGAGTAACTCTTCTATTAGTTCGTGCTTTGAGCTTTTCCAGGGACAGCAGTATTAGAATCCGATGCACCGTTGCAGGTTTACTGTATCCCTTGGATCTTCAAATCAACGATGAAACACAGAAATTGCATCGATATTGAATACAAAAGGCAAAATGTCGACTTATTTACAAGACGAGTAACTCCTCTAATAGTTCGTGCTTTTAGCCTTTCCTGGGACAGCAGTATTAGATTCCGATGCACCATTGCAGGTTCACTGTATCCCTTGGACCTTCAAATCAACGATGAAACATAGAAATTGCATCGATATTGAATACAAAATGCAAAATGTCGAATTATTTATAAGAGGAGCAACTCTTCTAATAGTTCGTGCTTTGAGCCTTTCCTGGGACAGCAGTATTAGGTTCCGTTTCACCATTGCAGGTTTACTGTATCCCTTGCACCTTCAAATGAACGATGAAAAACAGAAATTGCATCAACATTGAATACAAAAAGCAAAATGTCGACTTATTTACAAGAGGAGTAACTCTTCTAATATTTCGCGCTTTGAGCCTTTCCTGGGAGAGCAGTATTAGATTCCGATGCACCATTGCAGGTAACTGTATCCCTTGGACCTTCAAATCAACGATGAAACATAGAAATTGCATCGATATTGAATACAAAAGGCAAACTGTCCACTTATTTACAAGAGGAGTAACTCTTCTAATAGTTCGTGCTTTGAGCCTTTTCTGGGACAGCAGTGTTAGATTCCGATGCACCATTGCAGGTTTACTGTATCCCTTGGACCTTCAAATCAACGATGAAACACAGAAATTGCATCAATAATGAATACAAAATGCAAAATGTCGACTTATTTACAAGAGGAGTAACCTTTCTAATAGTTCGTGCTTTGAGCCTTTCCTGGGACAGCAGTATTAGATTTCGATGCACCATTGCAAGGTTTACTGTATCCCTTGGACCTTCAAATCAACGATGAAACACAGAAACTGCATCGATATTGAATACAAATGGCAAAATGTCGACTTATTTACAAGAGGAGTAACTCTTCTAATAGTTCGTGCTTTGGGCCTTTCCTGGGACAGCAGTAATAGATTCCGATTCACCATTGCAGGTTTACTGTATCCCTTGGACCTTCAAATTAACGATAAAACTTAGAAATTGCATCGATATTGAATACAAAAGGAAAAATTTCGACTTATTTATAAGAGGAGTAACTCTTCTAATAGTTGGCGCTTTGAGCCTTTCCTGGGACAGCAGTATTAGATTCCGATGCACCATTGAAGGTTTACTGTATCCCTTGGACCTTCAAATCAACGATGAAACACAGAAATTGCATCGATATTGAATACAAAAGGCAAAATATCGACTTATTTATAAGAGTAGCAACTTTTCTAATAGTTCGTGCTTTGAGCCTTTCCTGGGACAGCAGTATTAGATTCCGATGCACCATTGCAGGTTTACTGTATCCCTTGGACCTTCAAATCAACGATGAAACACAGAAATTGCATCGATATTGAATACAAAATGCAAAATGTCAACTTAATTACAATAGGAGTAACTCTTCTAATAGTTCGTGCTTTGAGCCTTTCCTGGGACAGCAGTATTAGATTCCGATACACCAATGGAGGTTTACTGTATCCCTTCGACGTTCAAATCAACGATGAAACACAGAAATTGCATCGATATTGAATACAAAAGTCAAAATGTCGACTTATTTACAAGAGGAGTAACTCTTCTAATAGTTCGTGTTTTGAGCCTTTTCTGGGACAGCAGTGTTAGATTCCGATGCACCATTGCAGGTTTACTGTATCCCTTGGACCTTCAAATCAACGATGAAACACAGAAATTGCATCGATATTGAATACAAAAGGCAAAATGTCGACTTATTTACAAGAGGAGTAACTCTTCTAATAGTTCGCGCATTGAGCCTCTCCTGGGACAGCAGTATTAGATTCCGATGCAGCATTGAGGGTTTACTGTATCCCTCGGACCTTCAAATCAACGATGAAACACAGAAATTGCATCGATATTGAATACAAAACCAAACGGTCGACTTATTTACAAGAGGAGTTACTCTTCTAATAGTTCGTGTTTTGAGCCTTTTCTGGGACAGCAGTATTAGATTCCCATGCACCATTGCAGGTTTACTGTATCCCTTGGACCTTCAAATCAACGATGAAACACAGAAATTGCATCGATATTGAATACAAAACCCAAAATGCCGACGTACATATAAGAGGAGTAACTCATCTAATAGTTCGTGCTTTGAGCCTTTCCTGGGACAGCAGTATTAGAATCCGATGCACCATTGCAGGTTTACTGTATCCCTTGGTCCTTCAAATCAACGATGAAACACCGAAATTGCGTCGATATTGAATACAAAATGCAAAATGTTGACTTATTTACAAGATTCGTAACTCTTCTAATAGTTCGTGCTTTGAGTCTTTCTTGGAACAGCAGTATTAGATTCCGATGCACCATAGCTTGTATACTGTATCCCTTGGACCTTCAAATCAACGATGAAACACAGAAATTGCATCGATATTGAATACAAAAGGCAAAATGTCGATTTATTTATAAGAGGAGTAACTCTTCTAATAGTTCGTGCTTTTAGCCTTTACAGGGACAGCAGTATTAGATTCCGATGCACCATTGCAGGTAACTGTATCCCTTGGACCTTCAAATCAACGATGAAAGACAGAAATTGCATCTAAATTGGATACAAAAAGCAAAATGTCGTCTTATTTGCAAGAGGAGTTACTCTTCTAATAGTTCGTGCTTTGAGCCTTTCCTGGGACAGCAGTATTAGATTCCGATTCACCATTGCAGGTTTACTGTATCCCTTGGACCTTCAAATCAACGATGAAACACAGAAATTGCAACGATATTGAATACAAAAGGCAAAATGTCGACTTATTTACAAGAGGAGTAACTCTTCTATTAGTTCGTGCTTTGAGCCTTTCCTGGGAAAGCAGTATTAGATTCCGATGCACCGTTGCAGGTTTACTGTATCCCTTGGACCTTCAAATCAACGATGAAACACAGAAATTGCATCAATATTGAATACAAGATGCAAAATGTCGACTTATTTACAAGAGGAGTAACCTTTGCAATAGTTCGTGCTTTGAGCCTTTCCTGGGACAGCAGTATTAGATTTCGATGCACCATTGCAAGGTTTACTGTATCCCTTGGACCTTCAAATCAACGATGAAACGCAGAAATTGCATCGATATTGAATACAAATGGCAAAATTTCGACTTATTTATAAGAGGAGTAACTCTTCTAATCGTTGGCACTTTGCGCCTTTCCTGGGACAGCAGTATTAGATTCCGATGCACCATTGAAGGTTTACTGTATCCCTTGGACCTTCAAATCAACGATGAAACACAGAAATTGCAACGATATTGAATACAAAAGGCAAAATATCAACTTATTTATAAGAGCAGTAACGTTTCTAAGAGTACGTGCTTTGAGCCTTTCCTGGGACAGCAGTATTAGATTCCGATGCACCATTGCAGGTTTACTGTATCCCTTGGACCTTCAAATCAACGATGAAACACAGAAATTGCATCGATATTGAATACAAAATGCAAAATGTCAACTTAATTACAAGAAGAGTAACTCTTCTAATAGTTCGTGCTTTGAGCCTTTCCTGGGACAGCAGTATTAGATTCCGATGCACCATTGCAGGTTTACTGTATCCGTTGGACGTTCAAATCAACGATGAAACACAGAAATTGCATCGATATTGAATACAAAAGTCAAAATGTCGTCTTATTTACAAGAAGAGTAACTCTTCTAATAGTTCGCGTTTTGAGCCTTTTCTGGGACAGCAGTATTAGATTCCGATGCACCATTGCAGGTTTACTGTATCCCTCGGACCTTCAAATCAACGATGAAACACAGAAATTGCATCAATATTGAATACAAAATGCAAAATGTCGACTTATTTACAAGAGGAGTAACCTTTCTAATAGTTCGTGCTTTGAGCCTTTCCTGGGACAGCAGTATTAGATTTCGATGCACCATTGCAAGGTTTACTGTATCCCTTGGACCTTCAAATCAACGATGAAACACAGAAATTGCATCGATATTGAATACAAAAGGCAAAATGTCGACTTATTTGCAAGAGGAGTAACTCTTCTAATAGTTCGTGCTTTGAGCCTTTCCTGGGACAGCAGTATTAGATTCCGTTTCACCATTGCAGGTTTACTTTATCCCTTGGACCTTCAAATTAACGATGAAACATAGAAATTGCATCGATATTGAATACAAAAGTAAAGATGTCGACTTATTTATAAGGGGAGTAACTCTTCTAATAGTTCGTGCTTTGAGCCTTTCCTGGGACAGCAGTATTAGATACCGATGCACCATTGCAGGTTTACTGTATCCCTTGCACCTTCAAATGAACGATGAAACACAGAAATTGCATCGATATTGAATACAAAAGGCAAAATGTCGACTTATTTACAAGAGGAGTAACTCTTCTAATAGTTCGTGCTTTTAGCCTTTCCTGGGACAGCAGTATTAGATTCCGATGCACCTTTGCAGGTTTACTGTATCCCTTGGACCTTCAAATCAACGATGAAACACAGAAATTGCATCGATATTGAATACAAAAGGCAAAATGTCGACTTATTTACAAGAGGAGTAACTCTTCTAATAGTTCGTGCTTTGAGCCTCTCCTGGGACAGCAGTATTAGATTCCGATGCACCATTGCAAGGTTTACTGTATCCCTTGGACCTTCAAATGAACGATGAAACACAGATTGCATCGATATTGAATACAAATGGCAAAATGTCGACTTATTTACAAGAGGAGTAACTCTTCTAATAGTTCGCGAATTGAGCCTCTCCTGGGACAGCAGTATTAGATTCCGATGCAGCATTGAGGGTTTACTGTACCCCTCGGACCTTCAAATCAACGATCAAACACAGAAATTGCATCGATATCGAATACAAAAGCCAAACGGTCGACTTATTTAGAAGAGGAGTAACTCTTCTAATAGTTCGTGTTTTGAGCCTTTTCTGGGACAGCAGTATTAGATTCCCATGCACCATTGCAGGTTTACTGTATCCCTTGGACCTTCAAATCAACGATGAAACACCGAAATTGCATCGATATTGAATACAAAATGCAAAATGTTGACTTATTTACAAGATGCGTAACTCTTCTAATAGTTCGTGCTTTGAGCCTTTCTTGGGACAGCAGTATTAGATTCCGATGCACCATAGCTTGTTTACTGTATCCCTTGGACCATCAAATCAACGATGAAACACAGAAATTGCACCGATATTCAATACAAAAGGCAAAATGTCGACTTATTTATAAGAGGAGTAACTCTTCTAATAGTTCGTGCTTTTAGCCTTTACAGGGACAGCAGTATTAGATTCCGATGCACCATTGCAGGTAACTGTATCCCTTGGACCTTCAAATCAACGATGAAACACAGAAATTGCATCGAAATTGGATACAAAAAGCAAAATGTCGTCTCATTTGCAAGAGGAGTTACTCTTCTAATAGTTCGTGCTTTGAGCCTTTCCTGGGACAGCAGTATTAGATTCCGATTCACCATTGCAGGTTTACTGTATCCCTTGGACCTTCAAATCAACGATGAAACACAGAAATTGCATCGATATTGAATACAAAAGGCAAAATGTCGACTTATTTACAAGACGAGTAACTCTTCTAATAGTTCGTGCTTTTTGCCTTTCCTGGGACAGCAGTATTAGATTCCGATGCACCATTGCAGGTTCACTGTATCCCTTGGACCTTCAAATCAACGATGAAACACAGAAATTGCATCGATATTCAATACAAAAGGCAAAATGTCGACTTACTTACAAGAGGAATAACTCTTCTAATAATTCGTGCTTTGAGCCTTTACACGGACAGCAGTATTAGATTCCGATGCACCATTGCAGGTTTACTGTATCCCTTGGACCTTCAAATCAACGATGAAACACAGAAAATGCTTCGATATTGAATACAAAAGGCAAACTGTCCACTTATTTACAAGAGGAGTAACTCTTCTAATAGTTCGTGCTTTGAGCCTTTCCTGGGACAGCAGTGTTAGATTCCGATGCACGACTGCAGGTTCACTGTCTCCCTTGGACCTTCAAATCAACGATGAAACATAGAAAATGCATCGATATTGAATACAAAAGGCAAAATGTTTACTTATTTATAAGAAGAGTAACTGTTTTAACAGTTCGTGCTTTGAGCCTTTCCTGGGACAGCAGTATTCGATTCCGATTCACTGTTGCAGGTTTACGGTATCCCTTGGACCTTCAAATCAACGATGAAACACAGAAATTGCATCGATATTGAATACAAAACGCAAAATGCCGACTTACATATAAGAGGAGTAACTCATCTAATAGTTCGTGCTTTGAGCCTTTCCTGGGACAGCAGTATTAGAATCCGATGCACCATTGCAGGTTTTCTGTATCCCTTGGTCCTTCAAATCAACGATGAAACACCGAAATTGCATCGGTATTGAATACAAAATGCAAAATGTTGACTTATTTACAAGATGCGTAACTCTTCTAATAGTTCGTGCTTTGAGCCTTTCTTGGGACAGCAGTATTAGATTCCGATGCACCATAGCTTGTTTACTGTATCCCTTGGACCTTCAAATCAACGATGAAACACAGAAATTGCATCGATATTCAATACAAAAGGCAAAATGTCGACTTATTTATAAGAGGAGTAACTCTTCTAATAGTTCGTGCTTTTAGCCTTTACAGGGACAGCAGTATTAGATTCCGATGCACCATTGCAGGTAACTGTATCCCTTAGACCTTCAAATCAACGATGAAACACAGAAATTGCATCGAAATTGGATACAAAAAGCAAAATGTCGTCTTATTTGCAAGAGGAGTTACTCTTCTAACAGTTCGTGCTTTGAGCCTTTCCTGGGACAGCAGTATTAGATTCCGATTCACCATTGCAGGTTTACTGTATCCCTTGGACCTTCAAATCAACGATGAAACACAGAAATTTCAACGATATTGAATACAAAAGGCAAAATGTCGACTTATTTACAAGAGGAGTAACTCTTCTATTAGTTCGTGCTTTGAGCCTTTCCTGGGACAGCAGTATTAGATTCCGATGCACCATTGCAGGTTTACTGTATCCCTTGGACCTTCAAATCAACGATGAAACATAGAAATTGCATCGATATTGAATACAAAAGGCAAAATGTCGACTTATTTATAAGAGGAGTAACTCGTCTAATAGTTCGTGCTTTGAGCCTTTCCTGGGACAGCAGTATTAGATTCCGATGCACCATTGCAGGTTTACTGTATCCCTTGAACCTTCAAATGAACGATGAAACACAGAAATTGCATCAATATTGAATACAAAAGGCAAAATGTCAACTTATTCACAAGAGGAGTAACACTTATAATAGTTCGCGCTTTGAGCCTTTCCTGGGACAGCAGTATTAGATTCCGATGCACCATTGCAGGTTTACTGTATCCCTTGGACCTTCAAATCAACGATGAAACACAGAAATTGCATCGATATTGAATACAAAAGGCAAAATGTCGACTTATTTACAAGACGAGTAACTTTTCTAATAGTTCGTGCTTTTTGCCTTTCCTGGGACAGCAGTATTAGATTCCGATGCACCATTGCAGGTTCACTGTATCCCTTGGACCTTCAAATCAACGATGAAACACAGAAATTGCATCGATATAGAATACAAAAGGCAAAATGTCGACTTACTTACAAGAGGAATAACTCTTCTAATAATTCGTGCTTTGAGCTTTTACAGGGACAGCAGTATTAGATTCCGATGCACCATTGCAGGTAACTGTATCCCTTGGACCTTCAAATCAACGATGAAACACTGAAATTGCATCGAAATTGGATACAAAAAGCAAAATGTCGTCTTATTTACAAGAGGAGTTACTCTTCTAATAGTTCGTGCTTTTAGCCTTTCCTGGGACAGCAGTATTAGATTCCGATGCACCATTGCAGGTTTACTGTATCCCTTGGACCTTCAAATCAACGATGAAACACAGAAATTGCATCGAAATTGGATACAAAAAGCAAAATGTCGTCTTATTTACAAGAGGAGTTACTCTTCTAATAGTTCGTGCTTTTAGCCTTTCCTGGGACAGCAGTATTAGATTCCGATGCACCATTGCAGGTTTACTGTATCCCTTGGACCTTCAAATGAACGATGAAACACAGAAATTGCATCGATATTGAATACAAAAGGCAAACTGTCCACTTATTTACAAGAGGAGTAACTCTTCTAATAGTTCGTGCTTTGAGCCTTTCCTGGGACAGCAGTGTTAGATTCCGATGCACGACTGCAGGTTCACTGTATCTCTTGGACCTTCAAATCAACGATGAAACACAGAAATTGCATCAATATTGAATACAAAAGGCAAAATGTCGACTTATTTACAAGAGGAGTAACCTTTCTAATAGATCGTGCTTTGAGCCTTTCCTGGGACAGCAGTATTAGATTTCGATGCACCATTGCAAGGTTTACTGTATCCCTTGGACCTTCAAATCAACGATGAAACACAGAAATTGCATCGAAATTGGATACAAAAAGCAAAATGTCGTCTTATTTACAAGAGGAGTAACTCTTCTAATAGTTCGTGCTTTGAGCCTTTCCTGGGACAGCAGTATTAGATTCCGATGCACCATTGCAGGTTTACTGTATCCCTTGGACCTTCAAATCAACGATGAAACACAGAAATTGCAACGATATTGAATACAAAAGCAAAATGTCGACTTATTTACAAGAGGAGTAACTCTTCTATTAGTTCGTGCTTTGAGCTTTTCCAGGGACAGCAGTATTAGATTCCGATGCACCGTTGCAGGTTTACTGTATCCCTTGGATCTTCAAATCAACGATGAAACACAGAAATTGCATCGATATTGAATACAAAAGGCAAAATGTCGACTTATTTACAAGACGAGTAACTCTTCTAATAGTTCGTGCTTTTAGCCTTTCCTGGGACAGCAGTATTAGATTCCGATGCACCATTGCAGGTTCACTGTATCCCTTGGACCTTCAAATCAACGATGAAACATAGAAATTGCATCGATATTGAATACAAAATGCAAAATGTCGAATTATTTATAAGAGGAGCAACTCTTCTAATAGTTCGTGCTTTGAGCCTTTCCTGGGACAGCAGTATTAGGTTCCGTTTCACCATTGCAGGTTTACTGTATCCCTTGCACCTTCAAATGAACGATGAAAAACAGAAATTGCATCAACATTGAATACAAAAAGCAAAATGTCGACTTATTTACAAGAGGAGTAACTCTTCTAATAGTTCGCGCTTTGAGCCTTTCCTGGGAGAGCAGTATTAGATTCCGATGCACCATTGCAGGTAACTGTATCCCTTGGACCTTCAAATCAACGATGAAACATAGAAATTGCATCGATATTGAATACAAAAGGCAAACTGTCCACTTATTTACAAGAGGAGTAACTCTTCTAATAGTTCGTGCTTTGACCCTTTCCTGGGACAGCAGTGTTAGATTCCGATGCATGACTACAGGTTCACTGTATCCCTTGGACCTTCAAATCATGGATGAAACAAAGAAAATGCATCGATATTGAATACAAAATGCAAAATGTCGACTTATTTACAAGAGGAGTAACTCTTCTAATAGTTAGTGCTTTTAGCCTTTCCTGGGACAGCAGTATTAGACTCCGATGCACCATTGCAGGTTTACTGTATCCCTTGGACATTCAAATCAACGATGAAACACAGAAATTGCATCGATATTGAATACAAAAGTAAAAATGTCGACTTATTACACAAGAGGAGTAACTCTTCTAATAGTTCGCGATTTGAGCCTTTCCTGGGACAGCAGTATTAGATTCCGATGCAGCATTAAAAGTTTACTGTATTCATTGAACCTTCAAATCAACGATGAACACAGAAATTGCATCGATATTGAATAAAAAAACCAAAATATCGACTTATTTGGAAGAGGAGTAACTCTTCTAATAGTTCGTGCATTGAGCCTTTACAGGGACAGCAGTATTAGATTCCGATGCACCATTGCAGGTAACTGTATCCCTTGGACTTTCAAATCAACGATGAAACACAGAAATTGCATCAATAATGAATACAAAATGCAAAATGTCGACTTCTTTACAAGAGGAGTAACTCTTCTAATAGTTCGCGCTTTGAGCCTTTCCTGGGAGAGCAGTATTAGAATCCGATGCACCGTTGCTGGTTTACTGTATCCCTTGGACCTTCAAATCAACGATGAAACACAGAAATTGCATCGGTATTGAATACAAAAGGCAAAATGTCGACTTATTTACAAGAGGAATAACTCTTCTAATAATTCGTGCATTGAGCCTTTACAGGGACAGCAGTATTAGATTCCGATGCACCATTGCAGGTAACTGTATCCCTTGGACCTTCAAATCAACGATGAAACACTGAAATTGCATCGAAATTGGATACAAAAAGCAAAATGTCGTCTTATTTACAAGAGGAGTTACTCTTCTAATAGTTCGTGCTTTTAGCCTTTCCTGGGACAGCAGTATTAGATTCCGATGCACCATTGCAGGTTTACTGTATCCCTTGGACCTTCAAATCAACGATGAAACACAGAAATTGCATCGATATTGAATACAAAAGGCAAACTGTCGATTTATTTATAAGAGGAGTAACTCTTATAATAGTTCGTGCTTTTAGCCTTTCCAGGGACAGCAGTATTAGATTCCGATGCACCATTGCAGGTTTACTGTATCCCTTGCACCTTCAAATGAACGATGAAACTCAGAAATTGCATCCATATTGAATACAAAAGGCAAAATGTCGACTTATTTACAAGATGATTAACTCTTCTAATAGTTGGCACTTTGAGCCTTTATTGGGACTGCAGTATTAGATTCCGATGCACCATTGAAGGTTTACTGTATCCCTTGGACCTTCAAATCAACGATGAAACACAGATATTGCATCGATATTGAATACAAAAGGCAAAATATCGACTTATTAATAGAGCAGTAACTCTTCTAATAGTTCGTGCTTTGAGCCTTTCCTGGGACAGCAGTATTAGATTCCGATGCACCATTGCAGGTTTACTGTATCCCTTTGACCTTCAAATCAACGATGAAACACAGAAACTGCATCGATATTGAATACAAAATGCAAAATGTCGACTTATTTACAAGAGGAGTAACTCTTCTAATAGTTCGTGCTTTTAGCCTTTCCTGGGACAGCAGTATTAGATTCCGATGCACCATTGCAGGTTTACTGTATCCCTTGGACCTTCAAATCAACGATGAAACACAGAAATTGCATCGATATTGAATACAAAAGTCAAAATGTCGACTTATTACACAAGAGGAGTAACTCTTCTAATAGTTCGCGCTTTGAGCCTTTCCAGGGACAGCAGTATTAGATTCCCATGCACCATTGCAGGTTTACTGTATCCCTTGGACCTTCAAATCAACGATGGAACTCAGAAATTGCATCGATATTGAATACAAAAGGCAAGATGTCGACTTATTTACAAGAGGAGTAACTCTTCTAATAGTTCGTGTTTGAGCCTTTCCTGGGACTGCAGTATTAGATTCCGATACACCATTGCAGGTTTACTGTATCCCTTGGACCTTCAAATCAACGATGAAACACAGAAATTGCATCGATATTGAATACAAAACCCAAAATGCCGACTTACATATAAGAGGAGTAACTCATCTAATAGTTCGTGCTTTGAGCCTTTCCTGGGACAGCAGTATTAGAATCCGATGCACCATTGCAGGTTTACTGTATCCCTTGGTCCTTCAAATCAACGATGAAACACCGAAATTGCGTCGATATTGAATACAAAATGCAAAATGTTGACTTATTTACAAGATTCGTAACTCTTCTAATAGTTCGTGCTTTGAGTCTTTCTTGGAACAGCAGTATTAGATTCCGATGCACCATAGCTTGTATACTGTATCCCTTGGACCTTCAAATCAACGATGAAACACAGAAATTGCATCGATATTGAGTACAAAAGGCAAAATGTCGATTTATTTATAAGAGGAGTAACTCTTCTAATAGTTCGTGCTTTTAGCCTTTACAGGGACAGCAGTATTAGATTCCGATGCACCATTGCAGGTAACTGTATCCCTTGGACCTTCAAATCAACGATGAAACACAGAAATTGCATCGAATTTGGATACAAAAAGCAAAATGTCGTCTTATTTGCAAGAGGAGTTACTCTTCTAATAGTTCGTGCTTTGAGCCTTTCCTGGGACAGCAGTATTAGATTCCGATTCACCATTGCAGGTTTACTGTATCCCTTGGACCTTCAAATCAACGATGAAACACAGAAATTGCAACGATATTGAATACAAAATGCAAAATGTCGACTTATTTACAAGAGGAGTAACTCTTCTATTAGTTCGTGTTTTGAGCCTTTCCTGGGAAAGCAGTATTAGATTCCGATGCACCGTTGCAGGTTTACTGTATCCCTTGGACCTTCAAATCAACGATGAGACACAGAAATTGCATCAATATTGAATACAAAATGCAAAATGTCGACTTATTTACAAGAGGAGTAACCTTTGCAATAGTTCGTGCTTTGAGCCTTTCCTGGGACAGCAGTATTAGATTTCGATGCACCATTGCAAGGTTTACTGTATCCCTTGGGCCTTCAAATCAACGATGAAACGCAGAAATTGCATCGATATTGAATACAAATGGCAAAATTTCGACTTATTTATAAGAGGAGTAACTCTTCTAATCGTTGGCACTTTGCGCCTTTCCTGGGACAGCAGTATTAGATTCCGATGCACCATTGAAGGTTTACTATATCCCTTGGACCTTCAAATCAACGATGAAACACAGAAATTGCAACGATATTGAATACAAAAGGCAAAATATCAACTTAATTACAAGAAGAGTAACTCTTCTAATAGTTCGCGCTTTGAGCCTTTCCTGGGACAGCAGTATTAGATTCCGTTTCACCATTGCAAGGTTTACTGTATCCGTTGGACGTTCAAATCAACGATGAAACACAGAAATTGCATCGATATTGAATACAAAAGTCAAAATGTCGACTTATTTACAAGAAGAGTAACTCTTCTAATAGTTCGCGTTTTGAGCCTTTTCTGGGACAGCAGTATTAGATTCCGATGCACCATTGCAGGTTTACTGTATCCCTCGGACCTTCAAATCAACGATGAAACACAGAAATTGCATCAATAATGAATACAAAATGCAAAATGTCGACTTATTTACAAGAGGAGTAACCTTTCTAATAGTTCGTGCTTTGAGCCTTTCCTGGGACAGCAGTATTAGATTTCGATGCACCATTGCAAGGTTTACTGTATCCGTTGGACGTTCAAATCAACGATGAAACACAGAAATTGCATCGATATTGAATACAAAAGGCAAAATGTCGACTTATTTGCAAGAGGAGTAACTCTTCTAATAGTTCGTGCTTTGAGCCTTTCCTGGGACAGCAGTATTAGATTCCGATTCACCATTGCAGGTTTACTGTATCCCTTGGACCTTCAAATCAACGATGAAACACAGAAATTGCAACGATATTGAATACAAAAGGCAAAATGTCGACTTATTTACAAGAGGAGTAACTCTTCTATTAGTTCGTGCTTTGAGCCTTTCCTGGGAAAGCAGTATTAGATTCCGATGCACCATTGCAGGTTTACTGTATCCCTTGGACCTTCAAATGAACGATGAAACACAGAAATTGCATCGATATTGAATACAAAAGGCAAAATGTCGACTTATTTACAAGAGGAGTAACTCTTCTAATAGTTCGTGCTTTTAGCCTTTCCTGGGACAGCAGTATTAGATTCCGATGCACCTTTGCAGGTTTACTGTATCCCTTGGACCTTCAAATCAACGATGAAACACAGAAATTGCATCGATATTGAATACAAAAGGCAAAATGTCGACTTATTTACAAGAGGAGTAACTCTTCTAATAGTTCGCGCATTGAGCCTCTCCTGGGACAGCAGTATTAGATTCCGTTGCAGCATTGAGGGTTTACTGTACCCCTCGGACCTTCAAATCAACGATGAAACACAGAAATTGCAACGATATTGAATACAAAAGGCAAAATATCAACTTAATTACAAGAAGAGTAACTCTTCTAATAGTTCGTGCTTTGAGCCTTTCCTGGGACAGCAGTATTAGATTTCGATGCACCATTGCAAGGTTTACTGTATCCCTTGGACCTTCAAATCAACGATGAAACACAGAAATTGCATCGATATTGAATACAAAAGGCAAAATGTCGACTTATTTGCAAGAGGAGTAACTCTTCTAATAGTTCGTGCTTTGTGCCTTTCCTGGGACAGCAGTATTAGATTCCGATTCACCATTGCAGGTTTACTGTATCCCTTGGACCTTCAAATCAACGATGAAACACAGAAATTGCAACGATATTGAATACAAAAGGCAAAATGTCGACTTATTTACAAGAGGAGTAACTCTTCTATTAGTTCGTGCTTTGAGCCTTTCCTGGGAAAGCAGTATTAGATTCCGATGCACCATTGCAGGTTTACTGTATCCCTTGGACCTTCAAATGAACGATGAAACACAGAAATTGCATCGATATTGAATACAAAAGGCAAAATGTCGACTTATTTACAAGAGGAGTAACTCTTCTAATAGTTCGTGCTTTTAGCCTTTCCTGGGACAGCAGTATTAGATTCCGATGCACCTTTGCAGGTTTACTGTATCCCTTGGACCTTCAAATCAACGATGAAACACAGAAATTGCATCGATATTGAATACAAAAGGCAAAATGTCGACTTATTTACAAGAGGAGTAACTCTTCTAATAGTTCGTGCTTTGAGCCTTTCCTGGGACAGCAGTATTAGATTCCGATGCACCATTGCAAGGTTTACTGTATCCCTTGGACCTTCAAATGAACGATGAAACACAGATTGCATCGATATTGAATACAAATGGCAAAATGTCGACTTATTTACAAGAGGAGTAACTCTTTTAATAGTTCGCGCATTGAGCCTCTCCTGGGACAGCAGTATTAGATTCCGTTGCAGCATTGAGGGTTTACTGTACCCCTCGGACCTTCAAATCAACGATGAAACACAGAAATTGCATCGATATCGAATACAAAAGCCAAACGGTCGACTTATTTAGAAGAGGAGTAACTCTTCTAATAGTTCGTGTTTTGAGCCTTTTCTGGGACAGCAGTATTAGATTCCCATGCACCATTGCAGGTTTACTGTATCCCTTGGACCTTCAAATCAACGATGAAACACAGAAATTGCATCGATATTGAATACAAGACTCAAAATGCCGACTTACATTTAAGAGGAGTAACTCATCTAATAGTTCGTGTTTTGAGCCTTTCCTGGGACAGCAGTATTAGAATCCGATGCACCATTGCAGGTTTACTGTATCCCTTGGTCCTTCAAATCAACGATGAAACACCGAAATTGCATCGATATTGAATACAAAATGCAAAATGTTGACTTATTTACAAGATGCGTAACTCTTCTAATAGTTCGTGCTTTGAGCCTTTCTTGGGACAGCAGTATTAGATTCCGATGCACCATAGCTTGTTTACTGTATCCCTTGGACCATCAAATCAACGATGAAACACAGAAATTGCATCGATATTCAATACAAAAGGCAAAATGTCGACTTATTTGTAAGAGGAGTAACTCTTCTAATAGTTCGTGCTTTTAGCCTTTACAGGGACAGCAGTATTAGATTCCGATGCACCATTGCAGGTAACTGTATCCCTTGGACCTTCAAATCAACGATGAAACACAGAAATTGCATCGAAATTGGATACAAAAAGCAAAATGTCGTCTTATTTGCAAGAGGAGTTACTCTTCTAATTTTTCGTGCTTTGAGCCTTTCCTGGGACAGCAGTATTAGATTCCGATTCACCATTGCAGGTTTACTGTATCCCTTGGACCTTCAAATCAACGATGAAACACAGAAATTGCATCGATATTGAATACAAAAGGCAAAATGTCGACTTATTTACAAGACGAGTAACTCTTCTAATAGTTCGTGCTTTTAGCCTTTCCTGGGACAGCAGTATTAGATTCCGATGCACCATTGCAGGTTCACTGTATCCCTTGGACCTTCAAATCAACGATGAAACACAGAAATTGCATCGATATTCAATACAAAAGGCAAAATGTCGACTTACTTACAAGAGGAATAACTCTTCTAATAATTCGTGCTTTGAGCCTTTACAGGGACAGCAGTATTAGATTCCGATGCACCATTGCAGGTAACTGTATCCCTTGGACCTTCAAATCAACGATGAAACACTGAAATTGCATCGAAATTGGATACAAAAAGCAAAATGTCGTCTTATTTACAAGAGGAGTAACTCTTATAATAGTTCGTGCTTTTAGCCTTTCCAGGGACAGCAGTATTAGATTCCGATGCACCATTGCAGGTTTACTGTATCCCTTGGACCTTCAAATCAACGATGAAACACCGAAATTGCATCGATATTGAATACAAAAGGCAAACTGTCCACTTATTTACAAGAGGAGTAACTCTTCTAATAGTTCGTGCTTTGAGCCTTTCCTGGGACAGCAGTGTTAGATTCCGATGCACGACTGCAGGTTCACTGTATCCCTTGGACCTTCAAATCAACGATGAAACATAGAAAATGCATCGATATTGAATACAAAAGGCAAAATGTCTACTTATTTATAAGAAGAGTAACTCTTTTAACAGTTCGTGCTTTGAGCCTTTCCTGGGACAGCAGTATTCGATTCCGATTCACTGTTGCAGGTTTACGGTATCCCTTGGACCTTCAAATCAACGATGAAACACAGAAATTGCATCGATATTGAATACAAAACGCAAAATGCCGACTTACATATAAGAGGAGTAACTCATCTAATAGTTCGTGCTTTGAGCCTTTTCTGGGACAGCAGTATTAGAATCCGATGCACCATTGCAGGTTTACTGTATCCCTTGGTCCTTCAAATCAACGATGAAACACCGAAATTGCATCGATATTGAATACAAAATGCAAAATGTTGACTTATTTATAAGAGGAGTAACTCTTCTAATAGTTCGTGCTTTTAGCCTTTACAGGGACAGCAGTATTAGATTCCGATGCACCATTGCAGGTAACTGTATCCCTTGGACCTTCAAATCAACGATGAAACACAGAAATTGCATCGAAATTGGATACAAAAAGCAAAATGTCGTCTTATTTGCAAGAGGAGTTACTCTTCTAATAGTTCGTGCTTTGAGCCTTTCTTGGGACAGCAGTATTAGATTCCGATGCACCATAGCTTGTTTACTGTATCCCTTGGACCTTCAAAACAACGATGAAACACAGAAATTGCATCGATATTCAATACAAAAGGCAAAATGTCGACTTATTTATAAGAGGAGTAACTCTTCTAATAGTTCGTGCTTTTAGCCTTTACAGGGACAGCAGTATTAGATTCCGATGCACCATTGCAGGTAACTGTATCCCTTGGACCTTCAAATCAACGATGAAACACAGAAATTGCATCGAAATTGGATACAAAAAGCAAAATGTCGTCTTATTTGCAAGAGGAGTTACTCTTCTAATAGTTCGTGCTTTGAGCCTTTCCTGGGACAGCAGTATTAGATTCCGATTCACCATTGCAGGTTTACTGTATCCCTTGGACCTTCAAATCAACGATGAAACACAGAAATTTCAACGATATTGAATACAAAAGGCAAAATGTCGACTTATTTACAAGAGGAATAACTCTTCTATTAGTTCGTGCTTTGAGCCTTTCCTGGGACAGCAGTATTAGATTCCGATGCACCATTGCAAGTTTACTGTATCCCTTGGACGTTCAAATCAACGATGAAACATAGAAATTGCATCGATATTGAATACAAAAGGCAAAATGTCGACTTATTTATAAGAGGAGTAACTCCTCTAATAGTTCGTGCTTTGAGCCTTTCCTGGGACAGCAGTATTAGATTCCGATGCACCATTGCAGGTTTACTGTATCCCTTGAACCTTCAAATGAACGATGAAACACAGAAATTGCATCAATATTGAATACAAAAGGCAAAATGTCAACTTATTCACAAGAGGAGTAACACTTATAGTAGTTCGCGCTTTGAGCCTTTCCTGGGACAGCAGTATTAGATTCCGATGCACCATTGCAGGTTTACTGTATCCCTTGGACCTTCAAATCAACGATGAAACTCAGAAATTGCATCGATATTGAATACAAAGGGCAAAATGTCGACTTATTTACGAGACGAGTAACTCTTCTAATAGTTCGTGCTTTTTGCCTTTCCTGGGACAGCAGTATTAGATTCCGATGCACCATTGCAGGTTCACTGTATCCCTTGGACCTTCAAATCAACGATGAAACACAGAAATTGCATCGATATAGAATACAAAAGGCAAAATGACGACTTACTTACAAGAGGAATAACTCTTCTAATAATTCGTGCTTTGAGCTTTTACAGGGACAGCAGTATTAGATTCCGATGCACCATTGCAGGTAACTGTATCCCTTGGACCTTCAAATCAACGATGAAACACTGAAATTGCATCGAAATTGGATACAAAAAGCAAAATGTCGTCTTATTTACAAGAGGAGTTACTCTTCTAATAGTTCGTGCTTTTAGCCTTTCCTGGGACAGCAGTATTAGATTCCGATGCACCATTGCAGGTTTACTGTATCCCTTGGACCTTCGAAACAACGATGAAACACAGAAATTGCATCGAAATTGGATACAAAAAGCAAAATGTCGTCTTATTTACAAGAGGAGTTACTCTTCTAATAGTTCGTGCTTTTAGCCTTTCCTGGGACAGCAGTATTAGATTCCGATGCACCATTGCAGGTTTACTGTATCCCTTGGACCTTCAAATCAACGATGAAACACAGAAATTGCATCGATATTGAATACAAAAGGCAAACTGTCCACTTATTTACAAGAGGAGTAACTCTTCTAATAGTTCGTGCTTTGAGCCTTTCCTGGGACAGCAGTGTTAGATTCCGATGCACGACTGCAGGTTCACTGTATCCCTTGGACCTTCAAATCAACGATGAAACACAGAAATTGCATCAATATTGAATACAAAAGGCAAAATGTCGACCTATTTACAAGAGGAGTAACCTTTCTTATAGTTCGTGCTTTGAGCCTTTCCTGGGACAGCAGTATTAGATTTCGATGCACCATTGCAAGGTTTACTGTATCCCTTGGACCTTCAAATCAACGATGAAACACAGAAATTGCATCAATATTGAATACAAAAGGCAAAATGTCGACTTATTTACAAGAGGAGTAACTCTTCTAATAGTTCGTGCTTTGAGCCTTTCCTGGGACAGCAGTATTAGATTCCGATGCACCATTGCAAGGTTTACTGTATCCCTTGGACCTTCAAATGAACGATGAAACACAGATTGCATCGATATTGAATACAAATGGCAAAATGTCGACTTATTTACAAGAGGAGTAACTCTTCTAATAGTTCGCGCATTGAGCCTCTCCTGGGACAGCAGTATTAGATTCCGTTGCAGCATTGAGGGTTTACTGTACCCCTCGGACCTTCAAATCAACGATGAAACACAGAAATTGCATCGATATCGAATACAAAAGCCAAACGGTCGACTTATTTAGAAGAGGAGTAACTCTTCTAATAGTTCGTGTTTTGAGCCTTTTCTGGGACAGCAGTATTAGATTCCCATGCACCATTGCAGGTTTACTGTATCCCTTGGACCTTCAAATCAACGATGAAACACAGAAATTGCATCGATATTGAATACAAGACTCAAAATGCCGACTTACATTTAAGAGGAGTAACTCATCTAATAGTTCGTGTTTTGAGCCTTTCCTGGGACAGCAGTATTAGAATCCGATGCACCATTGCAGGTTTACTGTATCCCTTGGTCCTTCAAATCAACGATGAAACACCGAAATTGCATCGATATTGAATACAAAATGCAAAATGTTGACTTATTTACAAGATGCGTAACTCTTCTAATAGTTCGTGCTTTGAGCCTTTCTTGGGACAGCAGTATTAGATTCCGATGCACCATAGCTTGTTTACTGTATCCCTTGGACCATCAAATCAACGATGAAACACAGAAATTGCATCGATATTCAATACAAAAGGCAAAATGTCGACTTATTTGTAAGAGGAGTAACTCTTCTAATAGTTCGTGCTTTTAGCCTTTACAGGGACAGCAGTATTAGATTCCGATGCACCATTGCAGGTAACTGTATCCCTTGGACCTTCAAATCAACGATGAAACACAGAAATTGCATCGAAATTGGATACAAAAAGCAAAATGTCGTCTTATTTGCAAGAGGAGTTACTCTTCTAATTTTTCGTGCTTTGAGCCTTTCCTGGGACAGCAGTATTAGATTCCGATTCACCATTGCAGGTTTACTGTATCCCTTGGACCTTCAAATCAACGATGAAACACAGAAATTGCATCGATATTGAATACAAAAGGCAAAATGTCGACTTATTTACAAGACGAGTAACTCTTCTAATAGTTCGTGCTTTTAGCCTTTCCTGGGACAGCAGTATTAGATTCCGATGCACCATTGCAGGTTCACTGTATCCCTTGGACCTTCAAATCAACGATGAAACACAGAAATTGCATCGATATTCAATACAAAATGCAAAATGTCGACTTACTTACAAGAGGAATAACTCTTCTAATAATTCGTGCTTTGAGCCTTTACAGGGACAGCAGTATTAGATTCCGATGCACCATTGCAGGTAACTGTATCCCTTGGACCTTCAAATCAACGATGAAACACTGAAATTGCATCGAAATTGGATACAAAAAGCAAAATGTCGTCTTATTTACAAGAGGAGTAACTCTTATAATAGTTCGTGCTTTTAGCCTTTCCAGGGACAGCAGTATTAGATTCCGATGCACCATTGCAGGTTTACTGTATCCCTTGGACCTTCAAATCAACGATGAAACACCGAAATTGCATCGATATTGAATACAAAAGGCAAACTGTCCACTTATTTACAAGAGGAGTAACTCTTCTAATAGTTCGTGCTTTGAGCCTTTCCTGGGACAGCAGTGTTAGATTCCGATGCACGACTGCAGGTTCACTGTATCCCTTGGACCTTCAAATCAACGATGAAACATAGAAAATGCATCGATATTGAATACAAAAGGCAAAATGTCTACTTATTTATAAGAAGAGTAACTCTTTTAACAGTTCGTGCTTTGAGCCTTTCCTGGGACAGCAGTATTCGATTCCGATTCACTGTTGCAGGTTTACGGTATCCCTTGGACCTTCAAATCAACGATGAAACACAGAAATTGCATCGATATTGAATACAAAACGCAAAATGCCGACTTACATATAAGAGGAGTAACTCATCTAATAGTTCGTGCTTTGAGCCTTTCCTGGGACAGCAGTATTAGAATCCGATGCACCATTGCAGGTTTACTGTATCCCTTGGTCCTTCAAATCAACGATGAAACACCGAAATTGCATCGATATTGAATACAAAATGCAAAATGTTGACTTATTTATAAGAGGAGTAACTCTTCTAATAGTTCGTGCTTTTAGCCTTTACAGGGACAGCAGTATTAGATTCCGATGCACCATTGCAGGTAACTGTATCCCTTGGACCTTCAAATCAACGATGAAACACAGAAATTGCATCGAAATTGGATACAAAAAGCAAAATGTCGTCTTATTTGCAAGAGGAGTTACTCTTCTAATAGTTCGTGCTTTGAGCCTTTCTTGGGACAGCAGTATTAGATTCCGATGCACCATAGCTTGTTTACTGTATCCCTTGGACCTTCAAATCAACGATGAAACACAGAAATTGCATCGATATTCAATACAAAAGGCAAAATGTCGACTTATTTATAAGAGGAGTAACTCTTCTAATAGTTCGTGCTTTTAGCCTTTACAGGGACAGCAGTATTAGATTCCGATGCACCATTGCAGGTAACTGTATCCCTTGGACCTTCAAATCAACGATGAAACACAGAAATTGCATCGAAATTGGATACAAAAAGCAAAATGTCGTCTTATTTGCAAGAGGAGTTACTCTTCTAATAGTTCGTGCTTTGAGCCTTTCCTGGGACAGCAGTATTAGATTCCGATTCACCATTGCAGGTTTACTGTATCCCTTGGACCTTCAAATCAACGATGAAACACAGAAATTTCAACGATATTGAATACAAAAGGCAAAATGTCGACTTATTTACAAGAGGAATAACTCTTCTATTAGTTCGTGCTTTGAGCCTTTCCTGGGACAGCAGTATTAGATTCCGATGCACCATTGCAGGTTTACTGTATCCCTTGGACCTTCAAATCAACGATGAAACATAGAAATTGCATCGATATTGAATACAAAAGGCAAAATGTCGACTTATTTATAAGAGGAGTAACTCCTCTAATAGTTCGTGCTTTGAGCCTTTCCTGGGACAGCAGTATTAGATTCCGATGCACCATTGCAGGTTTACTGTATCCCTTGAACCTTCAAATGAACGATGAAACACAGAAATTGCATCAATATTGAATACAAAAGGCAAAATGTCAACTTATTCACAAGAGGAGTAACACTTATAGTAGTTCGCGCTTTGAGCCTTTCCTGGGACAGCAGTATTAGATTCCGATGCACCATTGCAGGTTTACTGTATCCCTTGGACCTTCAAATCAACGATGAAACTCAGAAATTGCATCGATATTGAATACAAAGGGCAAAATGTCGATTTATTTACGAGACGAGTAACTCTTCTAATAGTTCGTGCTTTTTGCCTTTCCTGGGACAGCAGTATTAGATTCCGATGCACCATTGCAGGTTCACTGTATCCCTTGGACCTTCAAATCAACGATGAAACACAGAAATTGCATCGATATAGAATACAAAAGGCAAAATGACGACTTACTTACAAGAGGAAAAACTCTTCTAATTATTCGTGCTTTGAGCTTTTACAGGGACAGCAGTATTAGATTCCGATGCACCATTGCAGGTAACTGTATCCCTTGGACCTTCAAATCAACGATGAAACACTGAAATTGCATCGAAATTGGATACAAAAAGCAAAATGTCGTCTTATTTACAAGAGGAGTTACTCTTCTAATAGTTCGTGCTTTTAGCCTTTCCTGGGACAGCAGTATTAGATTCCGATGCACCATTGCAGGTTTACTGTATCCCTTGGACCTTCAAAACAACGATGAAACACAGAAATTGCATCGAAATTGGATACAAAAAGCAAAATGTCGTCTTATTTACAAGAGGAGTTACTCTTCTAATAGTTCGTGCTTTTAGCCTTTCCTGGGACAGCAGTATTAGATTCCGATGCACCATTGCAGGTTTACTGTATCCCTTGGACCTTCAAATCAACGATGAAACACAGAAATTGCATCGATATTGAATACAAAAGGCAAACTGTCCACTTATTTACAAGAGGAGTAACTCTTCTAATAGTTCGTGCTTTGAGCCTTTCCTGGGACAGCAGTGTTAGATTCCGATGCACGACTGCAGGTTCACTGTATCCCTTGGACCTTCAAATCAACGATGAAACACAGAAATTGCATCAATATTGAATACAAAAGGCAAAATGTCGACTTATTTACAAGAGGAGTAACCTTTCTTATAGTTCGTGCTTTGAGCCTTTCCTGGGACAGCAGTATTAGATTTCGATGCACCATTGCAAGGTTTACTGTATCCCTTGGACCTTCAAATCAACGATGAAACACAGAAATTGCATCGAAATTGGATACAAAAAGCAAAATGTCGTCTTATTTACAAGAGGAGTAACTCTTCTAATAGTTCGTGCTTTGAGCCTTTCCTGGGACAGCAGTATTAGAATCCGATGCACCATTGCAGGTTTACTGTATCCCTTGGTCCTTCAAATCAACGATGAAACACCGAAATTGCATCGATATTGAATACAAAATGCAAAATGTTGACTTATTTATAAGAGGAGTAACTCTTCTAATAGTTCGTGCTTTTAGCCTTTACAGGGACAGCAGTATTAGATTCCGATGCACCATTGCAGGTAACTGTATCCCTTGGACCTTCAAATCAACGATGAAACACAGAAATTGCATCGAAATTGGATACAAAAAGCAAAATGTCGTCTTATTTGCAAGAGGAGTTACTCTTCTAATAGTTCGTGCTTTGAGCCTTTCTTGGGACAGCAGTATTAGATTCCGATGCACCATAGCTTGTTTACTGTATCCCTTGGACCTTCAAATCAACGATGAAACACAGAAATTGCATCGATATTCAATACAAAAGGCAAAATGTCGACTTATTTATAAGAGGAGTAACTCTTCTAATAGTTCGTGCTTTTAGCCTTTACAGGGACAGCAGTATTAGATTCCGATGCACCATTGCAGGTAACTGTATCCCTTGGACCTTCAAATCAACGATGAAACACAGAAATTGCATCGAAATTGGATACAAAAAGCAAAATGTCGTCTTATTTGCAAGAGGAGTTACTCTTCTAATAGTTCGTGCTTTGAGCCTTTCCTGGGACAGCAGTATTAGATTCCGATTCACCATTGCAGGTTTACTGTATCTCTTGGACCTTCAAATCAACGATGAAACACAGAAATTTCAACGATATTGAATACAAAAGGCAAAATGTCGACTTATTTACAAGAGGAATAACTCTTCTATTAGTTCGTGCTTTGAGCCTTTCCTGGGACAGCAGTATTAGATTCCGATGCACCATTGCAGGTTTACTGTATCCCTTGGACGTTCAAATCAACGATGAAACATAGAAATTGCATCGATATTGAATACAAAAGGCAAAATGTCGACTTAATTATAAGAGGAGTAACTCCTCTAATAGTTCGTGCTTTGAGCCTTTCCTGGGACAGCAGTATTAGATTCCGATGCACCATTGCAGGTTTACTGTATCCCTTGAACCTTCAAATGAACGATGAAACACAGAAATTGCATCAATATTGAATACAAAAGGCAAAATGTCAACTTATTCACAAGAGGAGTAACACTTATAGTAGTTCGCGCTTTGAGCCTTTCCTGGGACAGCAGTATTAGATTCCGATGCACCATTGCAGGTTTACTGTATCCCTTGGACCTTCAAATCAACGATGAAACTCAGAAATTGCATCGATATTGAATACAAAGGGCAAAATGTCGACTTATTTACGAGACGAGTAACTCTTCTAATAGTTCGTGCTTTTTGCCTTTCCTGGGACAGCAGTATTAGATTCCGATGCACCATTGCAGGTTCACTGTATCCCTTGGACCTTCAAATCAACGATGAAACACAGAAATTGCATCGATATAGAATACAAAAGGCAAAATGACGACTTACTTACAAGAGGAATAACTCTTCTAATAATTCGTGCTTTGAGCTTTTACAGGGACAGCAGTATTAGATTCCGATGCACCATTGCAGGTAACTGTATCCCTTGGACCTTCAAATCAACGATGAAACACTGAAATTGCACCGAAATTGGATACAAAAAGCAAAATGTCGTCTTATTTACAAGAGGAGTTACTCTTCTAATAGTTCGTGCTTTTAGCCTTTCCTGGGACAGCAGTATTAGATTCCGATGCACCATTGCAGGTTTACTGTATCCCTTGGACCTTCAAAACAACGATGAAACACAGAAATTGCATCGAAATTGGATACAAAAAGCAAAATGTCGTCTTATTTACAAGAGGAGTTACTCTTCTAATAGTTTGTGCTTTTAGCCTTTCCTGGGACAGCAGTATTAGATTCCGATGCACCATTGCAGGTTTACTGTATCCCTTGGACCTTCAAATCAACGATGAAACACAGAAATTGCATCGATATTGAATACAAAAGGCAAACTGTCCACTTATTTACAAGAGGAGTAACTCTTCTAATAGTTCGTGCTTTGAGCCTTTCCTGGGACAGCAGTGTTAGATTCCGATGCACGACTGCAGGTTCACTGTATCCCTTGGACCTTCAAATCAACGATGAAACACAGAAATTGCATCAATATTGAATACAAAAGGCAAAATGTCGACTTATTTACAAGAGGAGTAACCTTTCTTATAGTTCGTGCTTTGAGCCTTTCCTGGGACAGCAGTATTAGATTTCGATGCACCATTGCAAGGTTTACTGTATCCCTTGGACCTTCAAATCAACGATGAAACACAGAAATTGCATCGAAATTGGATACAAAAAGCAAAATGTCGTCTTATTTACAAGAGGAGTAACTCTTCTAATAGTTCGTGCTTTGAGCCTTTCCTGGGACAGCAGTATTAGTTTCCGATGCACCATTGCAGGTTTACTGTATCCCTTGGACCTTCAAATCAACGATGAAACACAGAAATTGCAACGATATTGAATACAAAAGCAAAATGTCGACTTATTTACAAGAGGAGTAACTCTTCTATTAGTTCATGCTTTGAGCTTTTCCAGGGACAGCAGTATTAGATTCCGATGCACCGTTGCAGGTTTACTGTATCCCTTGGATCTTCAAATCAACGATGAAACTCAGAAATTGCATCGATATTGAATACAAAAGGCAAAATGTCGACTTATTTACAAGACGAGTAACTCTTCTAATAGTTCGTGCTTTTAGCCTTTCCTGGGACAGCAGTATAAGATTCCGATGCACCATTGCAGGTTCACTGTATCCCTTGGACCTTCAAATCAACGATGAAACATAGAAATTGCATCGATATTGAATACAAAATGCAAAATGTCGAATTATTTATAAGAGGAGCAACTCTTCTAATAGTTCGTGCTTTGAGCCTTTCCTGGGACAGCAGTATTAGGTTCCGTTTCACCATTGCAGGTTTACTGTATCCCTTGCACCTTCAAATGAACGATGAAAAACAGAAATTGCATCAACATTGAATACAAAAAGCAAAATGTCGACTTATTTACAAGAGGAGTAACTCTTCTAATAGTTCGCTCTTTGAGCCTTTCCTGGGAGAGCAGTATTAGATTCCGATGCACCATTGCAGGTAACTGTATCCCTTGGACCTTCAAATCAACGATGAAACACAGAAATTGCATCGATATTGAATACAAAAGGCAAACTGTCCACTTATTTACAAGAGGAGTAACTCTTCTAATAGTTCGTGCTTTGAGCCTTTCCTGGGACAGCAGTGTTAGATTCCGATGCATGACTACAGGTTCACTGTATCCCTTGGACCTTCAAATCATGGATGAAACAAAGAAAATGCATCGATATTGAATACAAAAGGCAAAATGTCTACTTATTTATAAGAAGAGTAACTCTTTTAACAGTTCGTGCTTTGAGCCTTTCCTGGTACAGCAGTATTTGATTCCGATGCACTGTTGCAGGTTTACGGTATCCCTTGGACCTTCACATCAACGATGAAACACAGAAATTGCATCGATATTGAATACAAAAGGCAAAATGTCGACTTATTTACAAGAGGAGTAACTCTTCTAATAGTTCGTGTTTGAGCCTTTCCTGGGGCAGCAATATTGGATTCCGATGCACCATTGCAGGTTTACTGTATCCCTTGGACCTTCAAATCAACGATGAACACAGAAATTGCATCGATATTGAATAAAAAAATTAAAATATCGACTTATTTGTAAGAGGAGTAACTCTTCTAATAGTTCGTGCTTTGAGCCTTTACAGGGACAGCAGTATTAGATTCCGATGCACCATTGCAGGTAACTGTATCCCTTGGACCTTCAAATCAACGAAGAAACACAGAAATTGCATCAATAATGAATACAAAATGCAAAATGTCGACTTATTTACAAGAGGAGTAACTCTTCTAATAGTTCGCGCTTTGAGCCTTTCCTGGGAGAGCAGTATTAGATTCCGATGCACCGTTGCAGGTTTACTGTATCCCTTGGACCTTCAAATCAACGATGAAACACAGAAATTGCATCGGTATTGAATACAAAAGGCAAAATGTCGACTTATTTACAAGAGGAATAACTCTTCTAATAATTCGTGCATTGAGCCTTTACAGGGACAGCAGTATTAGATTCCGATGCACCATTGCTGGTAACTGTATCCCTTGGACCTTCAAATCAACGATGAAACACTGAAATTGCATCGAAATTGAATACAAAAAGCAAAATGTCGTCTTATTTACAAGAGGAGTTACTCTTCTAATAGTTCGTGCTTTTAGCCTTTCCTGGGACAGCAGTATTAGATTCCGATGCACCATTGCAGGTTTACTGTACCCCTTGGACCTTCAAATCAACGATGAAACACAGAAATTGCATCGATATTGAATACAAAAGGGACACTGTCGATTTATTTATAAGAGGAGTAACTCTTATAATAGTTCGTGCTTTTAGCCTTTCCAGGGACAGCAGTATTAGATTCCGATGCACCATTGCAGGTTTACTGTATCCCTTGCACCTTCAAATGAACGATGAAACTCAGAAATTGCATCCATATTGAATACAAAAGGCAAAATGTCGACTTATTTACAAGATGATTAACTCTTCTAATAGTTGGCGATTTGAGCCTTTCCTGGGACTGCAGTATTAGATTCCGATGCACCATTGAAGGTTTACTGTATCCCTTGGACCTTCAAATCAACGATGAAACACAGATATTGCATCGATATTGAATACAAAAGGCAAAATATCGACTTATTAATAGAGCAGTAACTCTTCTAATAGTTCGTGCTTTGAGCCTTTCCTGGGACAGCAGTATTAGATTCCGATGCACCATTGCAGGTTTACTGTATCCCTCTGACCTTCAAATCAACGATGAAACACAGAAATTGCATCGATATTGAATACAAAATGCAAAATGTCGACTTATTTACAAGAGGAGTAACTCTTCTAATAGTTCGTGCTTTTAGCCTTTCCTGGGACAGCAGTATTAGATTCCGATGCACCATTGCAGGTTTACTGTATCCCTTGGACCTTCAAATCAACGATGAAACACAGAAATTGCATCGATATTGAATACAAAAGTCAAAATGTAGACTTATTACACAAGAGGAGTAACTCTTCTAATAGTTCGCGCTTAGAGCCTTTCCAGGGACAGCAGTATTAGATTCCCATGCACCAATGCAGGTTTACTGTATCCCTTGGACCTTCAAATCAACGATGGAACACAGAAATTGCATCGATATTGAATACAAAAGGCAAAATGTCGACTTATTTACAAGAGGAGTAACTCTTCTAATAGTTCGTGCTTTGAGCCTTTCCTGGGACAGCAGTATTAGATTCCGATACACCATTGCAGGTTTACTGTATCCCTTGGACGTTCAAATCAACGATGAAACACAGAAATTGCATCGATATTGAATACAAAAGTCAAAATGTCGACTTATTTACAAGAGGAGTAACTCTTCTAATAGTTCGTGTTTTGAGCCTTTTCTGGGACAGCAGTATTAGATTCCGATGCACCATTGCAGGTTTACTGTATCCCTTGGACCTTCAAATCAACGATGAAACACAGAAATTGCATCAATAATGAATACAAAATGCAAAATGTCGACTTATTTACAAGAGGAGTAACCTTTCTAATAGTTCGTGCTTTGAGCCTTTCCTGGGACATCAGTATTAGATTTCGATGCACCATTGCAAGGTTTAGTGTATCCCTTGGACCTTCAAATCAACGATGAAACACAGAAATTGCATCGATATTGATTACAAATGGCAAAATGTCGACTTATTTACAAGAGGAGTAACTCTTCTAATAGTTCGTGCTTTGAGCCTTTCCTGGGACAGCAGTATTAGATTACGATTCACCATTGCAGGTTTACTGTATCCCTTGGATCTTCAAATTAACGATAAAACTTAGAAATTGCATCGATATTGAATACAAAAGGAAAAATTTCGACTTATTTATAAGAGGAGTAACTCTTCTAATAGTTGGCGCTTTGAGCCTTTCCTGGGACAGAAGTATTAGATTCCGATGCACCATTGAAGGTTTACTGTATCCCTTGGACCTTCAAATCAACGATGAAACACAGAAATTGCATCGATATTGAATACAAAAGGCAAAAGATCGACTTATTTATAAGAGCAGCAACTCTTCTAATAGTTCGTGCTTTGAGCCTTTCCTGGGACAGCAGTATTAGATTCCGATGCACCATTGCAGGTTTACTGTATCCCTTGGACCTTCAAATCAACGATGAAACACAGAAATTGCATCGATATTGAATACAAAATGCAAAATGTCAACTTAATTACAATACTAGTAACTCTTCTAATAGTCCGTGCTTTGAGCCTTTCCTGGGACAGCAGTATTAGATTCCGATGCACCATTGCAGGTTTACTGTATCCCTTGGACGTTCAAATCAACGATGAAACACAGAAATTGAATCGATATTGAATACAAAAGTCAAAATGTCGACTTATTTACAAGAGGAGTAACCTTTCTAATAGTTCGTGCTTTGAGCCTTTCCTGGGACAGCAGTATTAAATTTCGATGCACCATTGCAAGGTTTACTGTATCCCTTGGACCTTCAAATCAACGATGAAACACAGAAATTGCATCGATATTGAATACAAATGGCAAAATTTCGACTTATTTACAAGAGGATTAACTCTTCTAACAGTTCGTGTTTGAGCCTTTCCCTGGGACAGCAGTATTAGATTTCGATGCACCATTGCAAGGTTTACTGTATCCCTTGGACCTTCAAATCAACGATGAAACACAGGAATTGCATCGATATTGAATACAAAAGGCAAAATGTCGACTTATTTACAAGAGGAGTAACTCTTCTAATAGTTCGCGCATTGAGCCTCTACTGGGACAGCAGGATTAGATTCCGATGCAGCATTGAGGGTTTACTGTATCCCTCGGACCTTCAAATCAACGATGAAACACAGAAATTGCATCGATATTGAATACAAAAGCCAAACGGTCGACTTATTTACAAGAGGAGTAACTCTTCTAATAGTTCGTGTTTTGAGCCTTTTCTGGGACAGCAGTATTAGAGTCCCATGCACCATTGCAGGTTTACTGTATCCCTTGGACCTTCAAATCAACGATGAAACACAGAAATTGCATCGATATTGAATACAAAACGCAAAATGCCGACTTACATATAAGAGGAGTAACTCATCTAATAGTTCGTGCTTTGAGCCTTTCCTGGGACAGCAGTATTAGAATCCGATGCACCATTGCAGGTTTACTGTATCCCTTGGTCCTTCAAATCAACGATGAAACACCGAAATTGCGTCGATATTGAATACAAAATGCAAAATGTTGACTTATTTACAAGATGCGTAACTCTTCTAATAGTTCGTGCTTTGAGCCTTTCTTGGAACAGCAGTATTAGATTCCGATGCACCATAGCTTGTTTACTGTATCCCTTGGACCTTCAAATCAACGATGAACACAGAAATTGCATCGATATTGAATACAAAAGGCAAAATGTCGATTTATTTATAAGAGGAGTAACTCTTCTAATGGTTCGTGCTTTTAGCCTTTACAGGGACAGCAGTATTAGATTCCGATGCACGATTGCAGGTAACTGTATCCCTTGGACCTTCAAATCAACGATGAAACACAGAAATTGCATCGAAATTGGATACAAAAAGCAAAATGTCGTCTTATTTGCAAGAGGAGTAACTTTTCTAACAGTTCGTGCTTTGAGCCTTTCCTGGGACAGCAGTATTAGATTCCGATGCACCATTGCAGGTTTACTGTATCCCTTGGACCTTCAAATCAACGATGAAACACAGAAATTGCATCGATATTGAATACAAAATGCAAAATGTCAACTTAATTACAAGAAGAGTAACTCTTCTAATAGTTCGTGCTTTGAGCCTTTCCTGGGACAGCAGTATTAGATTCCGATGCACCATTGCAGGTTTACTGTATCTTTTGGACCTTCAAATCAACGATGAAACACAGAAGTTGCATCGATATTGAATACAAAACGCAAAATGTCAACTTAATTACAATAGGAGTAACTCTTCTAATAGTCCGTGCTTTGAGCCTTTCCTGGGACAGCAGTATTAGAATCCGATGCACCATTGCAGGTTTACTGTATCCCTTGGTCCTTCAAATCAACGATGAAACACCGAAATTGCATCGATATTGAATACAAAATGCAAAATGTTGACTTATTTACAAGATGCGTAACTCTTCTAATAGTTCGTGCTTTGAGCCTTTCTTGGGACAGCAGTATTAGATTCCGATGCACTATAGCTTGTTTACTGTATCCCTTGGACCATCAAATCAACGATGAAACACAGAAATTGCATCGATATTCAATACAAAAGGCAAAATGTCGACTTATTTATAAGAGGAGTAACTCTTCTAATAGTTCGTGCTTTTAGCCTTTACAGGGACAGCAGTATTAGATTCCGATGCACCATTGCAGGTTACTGTATCCCTTGGACCTTCAAATCAACGATGAAACACAGAAATTGCATCGAAATTGGATACAAAAAGCAAAATGTCGTCTTATTTGTAAGAGGAGTTACTCTTCTAATAGTTCGTGCTTTGAGCCTTTCCTGGGACAGCAGTATTAGATTCCGATTCACCATTGCAGGTTTACTGTATCCCTTGGACCTTCAAATCAACGATGAAAAACAGAAATTTCAACGATATTGAATACAAAAGGCAAAATGTCGACTTATTTACAAGAGGAGTAACTCTTCTATTAGTTCGTGCTTTGAGCCTTTCCTGCGACAGCAGTATTAGATTCCGACGCACCATTGCAGGTTTACTGTATCCCTTGGACCTTCAAATCAACGATGAAACATAGAAATTGCATCGATATTGAATACAAAAGGCAAAATGTCGACTTATTTATAAGAGGAGTAACTCCTCTAATAGTTCGTGCTTTGAGCCTTTCCTGGGACAGCAGTATTAGATTCCGATGCACCATTGCAGGTTAACTGTATCCCTTGAACCTTCAAATGAACGATGAAACACAGAAATTGCATCGATATAGAATACAAAAGGCAAAATGTCGACTTACTTACAAGAGGAATAACTCTTCTAATAATTCGTGCTTTGAGCCTTTACAGGGACAGCAGTATTAGATTCCGATGCACCATTGCAGGTAACTGTATCCCTTGGACCTTCAAATCAACGATGAAACACTGAAATTGCATCGAAATTGGATACAAAAAGCAAAATGTCGTCTTATTTACAAGAGGAGTTACTCTTCTAATAGTTCCTGCTTTTAGCCTTTCCTGGGACAGCAGTATTAGATTCCGATGCACCATTGCAGGTTTACTGTATCCCTTGGACCTTCAAATCAACGATGAAACACTGAAATTGCATCGAAATTTGATACAAAAAGCAAAATGTCGTCTTATTTACAAGAGGAGTTACTCTTCTAATAGTTCGTGCTTTTAGCCTTTCCTGGGACAGCAGTATTAGATTCCGATGCACCATTGCAGGTTTACTGTATCCCTTGGACCTTCAAATCAACGATGAAACACAGAAATTGCATCGATATTGAATACAAAAGGCAAACTGTCCACTTATTTACAAGAGGAGTAACTCTTCTAATAGTTCGTGCTTTGAGCCTTTCCTGGGACAGCAGTGTTAGATTCCGATGCACGACGGCAGGTTCACTGTATCCCTTGGACCTTCAAATCAACGATGAAACCCAGAAATTGCATCAATATTGAATACAAAAGGCAAAATGTCGACTTATTTACGAGAGGAGTAACCTTTCTAATAGTTCGTGCCTTGAGCCTTTCCTGGGACAGCAGTATTAGATTTCGATGCACCATTGCAAGGTTTACTGTATCCCTTGGACCTTCAAATCAACGATGAAACACAGAAATTGCATCGAAATTGGATGCAAAAAGCAAAATGTCGTCTTATTTACAAGAGGAGTAACTCTTCTAATAGTTGGTGCTTTGAGCCTTTCCTGGGACAGCAGTATTAGATTCCGATGCACCATTGCAGGTTTACTGTATCCCTTGGACCCTCAAATCAACGATGAAACACAGAAATTGCAACGATATTGAATACAAAAGCAAAATGTCGACTTATTTACAAGAGGAGTAACTCTTCTATTAGTTCGTGCTTTGAGCTTTTCCAGGGACAGCAGTATTAGATTCCGATCCACCGTTGCAAATTTACTGTATCCCTTGGATCTTCAAATCAACGATGAAACACAGAAATTGCATCGATATTGAATACAAAAGGCAAAATGTCGACTTATTTACAAGACGAGTAACTCTTCTAATAGTTCGTGCTTTTAGCCTTTCCTGGGACAGCAGTATTAGATTCCGATGCACCATTGCAGGTTCACTGTATCCCTTGGACCTTCAAATCAACGATGAAACATAGAAATTGCATCGATATTGAATACAAAATGCAAAATGTCGAATTATTTATAAGAGGAGCAACTCTTCTAATAGTTCTTGCTTTGAGCCTTTCCTGGGACAGCAGTATTAGATTCCGTTTCACCATTGCAGGTTTACTGTATCCCTTGCACCTTCAAATGAACGATGAAAAACAGAAATTGCATCAACATTGAATACAAAAAGCAAAATGTCGACTTATTTACAAGAGGAGTAACTCTTCTAATAGTTCGCGCTTTGAGCCTTTCCTGGGAGAGCAGTATTAGATTCCGATGCACCATTGCAGGTAACTGTATCCCTTGGACCTTAAAATCAACGATGAAACACAGAAATTGCTTCGATATTGAATACAAAAGGCAAACTGTCCACTTATTTACAAGAGGAGTAACTCTTCTAATAGTTCGTGCTTTGAGCCTTTCCTGGGACAGCAGTGTTAGATTCCGATGCATGACTACAGGTTCACTGTATCCCTTGGACCTTCAAATCATGGATGAAACAAAGAAAATGCATCGATATTGAATACAAAAGGCAAAATGTCTACTTATTTATAAGAAGAGTAACTCTTTTAACAGTTCGTGCTTTGAGCCTTTCCTGGTACAGCAGTATTTGATTCCGATGCACTGTTGCAGGTTTACGGTATCCCTTGGACCTTCACATCAACGATGAAACACAGAAATTGCATCGATATTGAATACAAAAGGCAAAATGTCGACTTATTTACAAGAGGAGTAACTCTTCTAATAGTTCGTGTTTGAGCCTTTCCTGGGGCAGCAATATTGGATTCCGATGCACCATTGCAGGTTTACTGTATCCCTTGGACCTTCAAATCAACGATGAAACATAGAAATTGCATCGATATTGAATACAAAAGGCAAAATGTCGACTTATTTATAAGAGGAGTAACTCTTCTAATAGTTCGTGCTTTTAGCCTTTCCAGGGACAGCAGTATTAGATTCCGATGCACCATTGCAGATTTACTGTATCCCTTGCACCTTGAAATGAACGATGAAACACAGAAATTGCATCCATATTGAATACAAAAGGCAAAATGTCGACTTATTTACAAGATGATTAACTGTTCTAATAGTTGGCGCTTTGAGCCCTTCCTGGGACTGCAGTATTAGATTCCGATGCACCATTGAAGGTTTACTGTATCCCTTGGACCTTCAAATCAACGATGAAACACAGAAATTGCATCGATATTGAATACAAAATGCAAAATGTCGACTTATTTACAAGAGGAGTAACTCTTCTAATAGTTAGTGCTTTTAGCCTTTCCTGGGACAGCAGTATTAGACTCCGATGCACCATTGCAGGTTTACTGTATTCCTTTGGACCTTCAAGTCAACGATGAAACACAGAAATTGCATCGATATTGAATACAAATGGCAAAATGTCGACTTATTTACAAGAGGAGTAACTCTTCTAATAGTTCGTGCTTTGAGCCTTTCCTGGGACAGCAGTATTAGATTACGATTCACCATTGCAGGTTTACTGTATCCCTTGGACCTTCAAATTAACGATAAAACTTAGAAATTGCATCGATATTGAATACAAAAGGAAAAATTTCGACTTATTTATAAGAGGAGTAACTCTTCTAATAGTTGGCGCTTTGAGCCTTTCCTGGGACAGAAGTATTAGATTCCGATGCACCATTGAAGGTTTACTGTATCCCTTGGACCTTCAAATCAACGATGAAACACAGAAATTGCATCGATATTGAATACAAAAGGCAAAATATCGACTTATTTATAAGAGCAGCAACTCTTCTAATAGTTCGTGCTTTGAGCCTTTCCTGGGACAGCAGTATTAGATTCCGATGCACCATTGCAGGTTTACTGTATCCCTTGGTCCTTCAAATCAACGATGAAACACCGAAATTGCGTCGATATTGAATACAAAATGCAAAATGTCAACTTAATTACAATAGGAGTAACTCTTCTAATAGTCCATGCTTTGAGCCTTTCCTGGGACAGCAGTATTAGATTCCGATGCACCATTGCAGGTTTACTGTATCCCTTGGACGTTCAAATCAACGATGAAACACAGAAATTGAATCGATATTGAATACAAAAGTCAAAATGTCGACTTATTTACAAGAGGAGTAACTCTTCTAATAGTTCGTGCTTTGAGCCTTTTCTGGGACAACAGTATTAGATTCCGATGCACCATTGCAGGTTTACTGTATCCCTTGGACCTTCAAATCAAAGATGAAACACAGAAATTGCAACGATATTGAATACAAAAGGCAAAATGTCGACTTATTTACAAGAGGAGTAACTCTTCTAATAGTTCGTGTTTTGAGCCTTGTCTGGGACAGCAGTATTAGATTCCCATGCACCATTGCAGGTTTACTGTATCCCTTGGACCTTCAAATCAACGATGAAACACAAAAATTGCATCGATATTGAATACAAAACGCAAAATGCCGACTTACTTATAAGAGGAGTAACTCATCTAATAGTTCGTGCTTTGAGCCTTTCCTGGGACAGCAGTATTAGAATCCGATGCACCATTGCAGGTTTACTGTATCCCTTGGTCCTTCAAATCAACGATGAAACACCGAAATTGCGTCGATATTGAATACAAAATGCAAAATTTTGACTTATTTACAAGATGCGTAACTCTTCTAATAGTTCGTGCTTTGAGCCTTTCTTGGAACAGCAGTATTAGATTCCGATGCACCATAGCTTGTTTACTGTATCCCTTGGACCTTCAAATCAACGATGAACACAGAAATTGCATCGATATTGAATACAAAAGGCAAAATGTCGATTTATTTATAAGAGGAGTAACTCTTCTAATAGTTCGTGCTTTTAGCCTTTACAGGGACAGCAGTATTAGATTCCGATGCACGATTGCAGGTAACTGTATCCCTTGGACCTTCAAATCAACGATGAAACACAGAAATTGCATCGAAATTGGATACAAAAAGCAAAATGTCGTCTTATTTGCAAGAGGAGTTACTCTTCTAATAGTTCGTGCTTTGAGCCTTTCCTGGGACAGCAGTATTAGATTCCGATTCACCATTGCAGGTTTACTGTATCCCTTGGACCTTCAAATCAACGATGAAAAACAGAAATTTCAACGATATTGAATACAAAAGGCAAAATGTCGACTTATTTACAAGAGGAGTAACTCTTCTATTAGTTCGTGCTTTGAGCCTTTCCTGCGACAGCAGTATTAGATTCCGATGCACCATTGCAGGTTTACTGTATCCCTTGGACCTTCAAATCAACGATGAAACATAGAAATTGCATCGATATTGAATACAAAAGGCAAAATGTCGACTTATTTATAAGAGGAGTAACTCCTCTAATAGTTCGTGCTTTGAGCCTTTCCTGGGACAGCAGTATTAGATTCCGATGCACCATTGCAGGTTAACTGTATCCCTTGAACCTTCAAATGAACGATGAAACACAGAAATTGCATCGATATAGAATACAAAAGGCAAAATGTCGACTTACTTACAAGAGGAATAACTCTTCTAATAATTCGTGCTTTGAGCCTTTACAGGGACAGCAGTATTAGATTCCGATGCACCATTGCAGGTAACTGTATCCCTTGGACCTTCAAATCAACGATGAAACACTGAAATTGCATCGAAATTGGATACAAAAAGCAAAATGTCGTCTTATTTACAAGAGGAGTTACTCTTCTAATAGTTCGTGCTTTTAGCCTTTCCTGGGACAGCAGTATTAGATTCCGATGCACCATTGCAGGTTTACTGTATCCCTTGGACCTTCAAATCAACGATGAAACACTGAAATTGCATCGAAATTTGATACAAAAAGCAAAATGTCGTCTTATTTACAAGAGGAGTTACTCTTCTAATAGTTCGTGCTTTTAGCCTTTCCTGGGACAGCAGTATTAGATTCCGATGCACCATTGCAGGTTTACTGTATCCCTTGGACCTTCAAATCAACGATGAAACACAGAAATTGCATCGATATTGAATACAAAAGGCAAACTGTCCACTTATTTACAAGAGGAGTAACTCTTCTAATAGTTCGTGCTTTGAGCCTTTCCTGGGACAGCAGTGTTAGATTCCGATGCACGACGGCAGGTTCACTGTATCCCTTGGACCTTCAAATCAACGATGAAACCCAGAAATTGCATCAATATTGAATACAAAAGGCAAAATGTCGACTTATTTACAAGAGGAGTAACCTTTCTAATAGTTCGTGCCTTGAGCCTTTCCTGGGACAGCAGTATTAGATTCCGATGCACCATTGCAGGTTTACTGTATCCCTTGGACCTTCAAATCAACGATGAAACACAGAAATTGCATCGATATTGAATACAAAAGGCAAACTGTCCACTTATTTACAAGAGGAGTTACTCTTCTAATAGTTCGTGCTTTTAGCCTTTCCTGGGACAGCAGTATTAGATTCCGATGCACCATTGCAGGTTTACTGTATCCCTTGGACCTTCAAATCAACGATGAAACACAGAAATTGCATCGAAATTGGATGCAAAAAGCAAAATGTCGTCTTATTTACAAGAGGAGTAACTCTTCTAATAGTTGGTGCTTTGAGCCTTTCCTGGGACAGCAGTATTAGATTCCGATGCACCATTGCAGGTTTACTGTATCCCTTGGACCCTCAAATCAACGATGAAACACAGAAATTGCAACGATATTGAATACAAAAGCAAAATGTCGACTTATTTACAAGAGGAGTAACTCTTCTATTAGTTCGTGCTTTGAGCTTTTCCAGGGACAGCAGTATTAGATTCCGATCCACCGTTGCAAATTTACTGTATCCCTTGGATCTTCAAATCAACGATGAAACACAGAAATTGCATCGATATTGAATACAAAAGGCAAAATGTCGACTTATTTACAAGACGAGTAACTCTTCTAATAGTTCGTGCTTTTAGCCTTTCCTGGGACAGCAGTATTAGATTCCGATGCACCATTGCAGGTTCACTGTATCCCTTGGACCTTCAAATCAACGATGAAACATAGAAATTGCATCGATATTGAATACAAAATGCAAAATGTCGAATTATTTATAAGAGGAGCAACTCTTCTAATAGTTCTTGCTTTGAGCCTTTCCTGGGACAGCAGTATTAGATTCCGTTTCACCATTGCAGGTTTACTGTATCCCTTGCACCTTCAAATGAACGATGAAAAACAGAAATTGCATCAACATTGAATACAAAAAGCAAAATGTCGACTTATTTACAAGAGGAGTAACTCTTCTAATAGTTCGCGCTTTGAGCCTTTCCTGGGAGAGCAGTATTAGATTCCGATGCACCATTGCAGGTAACTGTATCCCTTGGACCTTAAAATCAACGATGAAACACAGAAATTGCTTCGATATTGAATACAAAAGGCAAACTGTCCACTTATTTAAAAGAGGAGTAACTCTTCTAATAGTTCGTGCTTTGAGCCTTTCCTGGGACAGCAGTGTTAGATTCCGATGCATGACTACAGGTTCACTGTATCCCTTGGACCTTCAAATCATGGATGAAACAAAGAAAATGCATCGATATTGAATACAAAAGGCAAAATGTCTACTTATTTATAAGAAGAGTAACTCTTTTAACAGTTCGTGCTTTGAGCCTTTCCTGGTACAGCAGTATTTGATTCCGATGCACTGTTGCAGGTTTACGGTATCCCTTGGACCTTCACATCAACGATGAAACACAGAAATTGCATCGATATTGAATACAAAAGGCAAAATGTCGACTTATTTACAAGAGGAGTAACTCTTCTAATAGTTCGTGTTTGAGCCTTTCCTGGGGCAGCAATATTGGATTCCGATGCACCATTGCAGGTTTACTGTATCCCTTGGACCTTCAAATCAACGATGAAACATAGAAATTGCATCGATATTGAATACAAAAGGCAAAATGTCGACTTATTTATAAGAGGAGTAACTCTTCTAATAGTTCGTGCTTTTAGCCTTTCCAGGGACAGCAGTATTAGATTCCGATGCACCATTGCAGATTTACTGTATCCCTTGCACCTTGAAATGAACGATGAAACACAGAAATTGCATCCATATTGAATACAAAAGGCAAAATGTCGACTTATTTACAAGATGATTAACTGTTCTAATAGTTGGCGCTTTGAGCCCTTCCTGGGACTGCAGTATTAGATTCCGATGCACCATTGAAGGTTTACTGTATCCCTTGGACCTTCAAATCAACGATGAAACACAGAAATTGCATCGATATTGAATACAAAATGCAAAATGTCGACTTATTTACAAGAGGAGTAACTCTTCTAATAGTTAGTGCTTTTAGCCTTTCCTGGGACAGCAGTATTAGACTCCGATGCACCATTGCAGGTTTACTGTATTCCTTTGGACCTTCAAGTCAACGATGAAACACAGAAATTGCATCGATATTGAATACAAATGGCAAAATGTCGACTTATTTACAAGAGGAGTAACTCTTCTAATAGTTCGTGCTTTGAGCCTTTCCTGGGACAGCAGTATTAGATTACGATTCACCATTGCAGGTTTACTGTATCCCTTGGACCTTCAAATTAACGATAAAACTTAGAAATTGCATCGATATTGAATACAAAAGGAAAAATTTCGACTTATTTATAAGAGGAGTAACTCTTCTAATAGTTGGCGCTTTGAGCCTTTCCTGGGACAGAAGTATTAGATTCCGATGCACCATTGAAGGTTTACTGTATCCCTTGGACCTTCAAATCAACGATGAAACACAGAAATTGCATCGATATTGAATACAAAAGGCAAAATATCGACTTATTTATAAGAGCAGCAACTCTTCTAATAGTTCGTGCTTTGAGCCTTTCCTGGGACAGCAGTATTAGATTCCGATGCACCATTGCAGGTTTACTGTATCCCTTGGTCCTTCAAATCAACGATGAAACACCGAAATTGCGTCGATATTGAATACAAAATGCAAAATGTCAACTTAATTACAATAGGAGTAACTCTTCTAATAGTCCATGCTTTGAGCCTTTCCTGGGACAGCAGTATTAGATTCCGATGCACCATTGCAGGTTTACTGTATCCCTTGGACGTTCAAATCAACGATGAAACACAGAAATTGAATCGATATTGAATACAAAAGTCAAAATGTCGACTTATTTACAAGAGGAGTAACTCTTCTAATAGTTCGTGCTTTGAGCCTTTTCTGGGACAACAGTATTAGATTCCGATGCACCATTGCAGGTTTACTGTATCCCTTGGACCTTCAAATCAACGATGAAACACAGAAATTGCATCGATATTGAATACAAAAGGCAAAATGTCGACTTATTTACAAGAGGAGTAACTCTTCTAATAGTTCGTGTTTTGAGCCTTGTCTGGGACAGCAGTATTAGATTCCCATGCACCATTGCAGGTTTACTGTATCCGTTGGACCTTCAAATCAACGATGAAACACAAAAATTGCATCGATATTGAATACAAAACGCAAAATGCCGACTTACTTATAAGAGGAGTAACTCATCTAATAGTTCGTGCTTTGAGCCTTTCCTGGGACAGCAGTATTAGAATCCGATGCACCATTGCAGGTTTACTGTATCCCTTGGTCCTTCAAATCAACGATGAAACACCGAAATTGCGTCGATATTGAATACAAAATGCAAAATTTTGACTTATTTACAAGATGCGTAACTCTTCTAATAGTTCGTGCTTTGAGCCTTTCTTGGAACAGCAGTATTAGATTCCGATGCACCATAGCTTGTTTACTGTATCCCTTGGACCTTCAAATCAACGATGAACACAGAAATTGCATCGATATTGAATACAAAAGGCAAAATGTCGATTTATTTATAAGAGGAGTAACTCTTCTAATAGTTCGTGCTTTTAGCCTTTACAGGGACAGCAGTATTAGATTCCGATGCACGATTGCAGGTAACTGTATCCCTTGGACCTTCAAATCAACGATGAAACACAGAAATTGCATCGAAATTGGATACAAAAAGCAAAATGTCGTCTTATTTGCAAGAGGAGTTACTCTTCTAATAGTTCGTGCTTTGAGCCTTTCCTGGGACAGCAGTATTAGATTCCGATTCACCATTGCAGGCTTACTGTATCCCTTGGACCTTCAAATCAACGATGAAACACAGAAATTGCAACGATATTGAATACAAAAGGCAAAATGCCGACTTATTTACAAGAGGAGTAACTCTTCTATTAGTTCGTGCTTTGAGCCTTTCCTGGGAAAGCAGTATTAGTTTCCGATGCACCGTTGCAGGTTTACTGTATCCCTTGGACCTTCAAATCAACGATGAAACACAGAAAATGCATCAATATTGAATACAAAATGCAAAATGTCGGCTTATTTACAAGAGGAGTAACCTTTGCAATAGTTCGTGCTTTGAGCCTTTCCTGGGACAGCAGTATTAGATTTCGATGCACCATTGCAAGGTTTACTGTATCCCTTGGACCTTCAAATCAACGATGAAACGCAGAAATTGCATCGATATTGAATACAAATGGCAAAATTTCGACTTATTTATAAGAGGAGTAACTCTTCTAATCGTTGGCGCCATGCGCCTTTCCTGGGACAGCAGTATAAGATTCCGATGCACCATTGAAGGTTTACTGTATCCCTTGGACCTTCAAATCAACGATGAAACACAGAAATTGCATCGATATTGAATACAAAAGGCAAAATATCAACTTATTTATAAGAGCAGTAACTTTTCTAACAGTTCGTGCTTTGAGCCTTTCCTGGGACAGCAGTATTAGATTCCGATGCACCATTGCAGGTTTACTGTATCCCTTGGACCTTCAAATCAACGATGAAACACAGAAATTGCATCGATATTGAATACAAAATGCAAAATGTCAACTTAATTACAAGAAGAGTAACTCTTCTAATAGTTCGTGCTTTGAGCCTTTCCTGGGACAGCAGTATTAGATTCCGATGCACCATTGCAGGTTTACTGTATCTTTTGGACCTTCAAATCAACGATGAAACACAGAAGTTGCATCGATATTGAATACAAAACGCAAAATGTCAACTTAATTACAATAGGAGTAACTCTTCTAATAGTCCGTGCTTTGAGCCTTTCCTGGGACAGCAGTACTAGAATCCGATGCACCATTGCAGGTTTACTGTATCCCTTGGTCCTTCAAATCAACGATGAAACACCGAAATTGCATCGATATTGAATACAAAATGCAAAATGTTGACTTATTTACAAGATGCGTAACTCTTCTAATAGTTCGTGCTTTGAGCCTTTCTTGGGACAGCAGTATTAGATTCCGATGCACCATAGCTTGTTTACTGTATCCCTTGGACCTTCAAATCAACGATGAAACACAGAAATTGCATCGATATTCAATACAAAAGGCAAAATGTCGACTTATTTATAAGAGGAGTAACTCTTCCAATAGTTCGTGCTTTTAGCCTTTACAGGGACAGCAGTATTAGATTCCGATGCACCATTGCAGGTAACTGTATCCCTTGGACCTTCAAATCAACGATGAAACACAGAAATTGCATCGAAATTGGATACAAAAAGCAAAATGTCGTCTTATTTGCAAGAGGAGTTACTCTGCTAATAGTTCGTGCTTTGAGCCTTTCCTGGGACAGCAGTATTAGATTCCGATGCACCATTGCAGGTTTACTGTATCCCTTGGACCTTCAAATCAACGATGAAGCATAGAAATTGCATCGATATTGAATACAAAAGGCAAAATGTCGACATATTTATAAGAGGAGTAACTCCTCTAATAGTTCGTGCTTTGAGCCTTTCCTGGGACAGCAGTATTAGATTCCGATGCACCATTGCAGGTTTACTGTATCCCTTGAACCTTCAAATGAACGATGAAACACAGAAATTGCATCTATATTGAATACAAAAGGCAAAATATCAACTTATTCACAAGAGGAATAACACTTATAATAGTTCGCGCTTTGAGCCTTTCCTGGGACAGCAGTATTAGATTCCGATGCACCATTGCAGGTTTACTGTATCCCTTGGACCTTCAAATCAACGATGAAACACAGAAATTGCATCGATATTGAATACAAAAGGCAAAATGTCGACTTATTTACAAGACGAGTAACTCTTCTAATAGTTCGTGCTTTTTGCATTTCCTGGGACAGCAGTATTAGATTCCGATGCACCATTGCAGGTTCACTGTATCCCTTGGACCTTCAAATCAACGATGAAACACAGAAATTGCATCGATATAGAATACAAAAGGCAAAACGTCGACTTACTTACAAGAGGAATAACTCTTCTAATAATTCGTGCTTTGAGCCTTTACAGGGACAGCAGTATTAGATTCCGATGCACCATTGCAGGTAACTGTATCCCTTGGACCTTCAAATCAACGATGAAACACTGAAATTGCATCGAAATTGGATACAAAAAGCAAAATGTCGTCTTATTTACAAGAGGAGTTACTCTTCTAATAGTTCGTGCTTTTAGCCTTTCCTGGGACAGCAGTATTAGATTCCGATGCACCATTGCAGGTTTACTGTATCCCTTGGACCTTCAAATCAACGATGAAACACAGAAATTGCATCGAAATTGGATACAAAAAGCAAAATGTCGTCTTATTTACAAGAGGAGTTACTCTTCTAATAGTTCGTGCTTTTAGCCTTTCCTGGGACAGCAGTATTAGATTCCGATGCACCATTGCAGGTTTACTGTATCCCTTGGACCTTCAAATCAACGATGAAACACAGAAATTGCATCGATATTGAATACAAAAGGCAAACTGTCCACTTATTTACAAGAGGAGTAACTCTCTAATAGTTCGTGCTTTGAGCCTTTCCTGGGACAGCAGTGTTAGATTCCGATGCACGACTGCAGGTTCACTGTATCCCTTGGACCTTCAAATCAACGATGAAACACAGAAATTGCATCAATATTGAATACAAAAGGCAAAATGTCGACTTATTTACAAGAGGAGTAACCTTTCTAATAGTTCGTGCTTTGAGCCTTTCCTGGGACAGCAGTATTAGATTTCGATGCACCATTGCAAGGTTTACTGTATCCCTTGGACCTTCAAATCAACGATGAAACACAGAAATTGCATCGAAATTGGATACAAAAAGCAAAATGTCGTCTTATTTACAAGAGGCGTAACTCTTCTAATAGTTCGTGCTTTGAGCCTTTCCTGGGACAGCAGCATTAGATTCCGATGCCCCATTGCAGGTTTACTGTATCCCTTGGACCTTCAAATCAACGATGAAACACAGAAATTGCAACGATATTGAATACAAAAGCAAAATGTCGACTTATTTACAAGAGGAGTAACACTTCTATTAGTTCGTGCTTTGAGCTTTTCCAGGGACAGCAGTATTAGATTCCGATGCACCGTTGCAGGTTTACTGTATCCCTTGGACCTTCAAATCAACGATGAAACATAGAAATTGCATCGATATTGAATACAAAATTCAAAATGTCGAATTATTTATAAGAGGAGCAACTCTTCTAATAGTTCGTGCTTTGAGCCTTTCCTGGGACAGCAGTATTAGATTCCGTTTCACCATTGCAGGTTTACTGTATCCCTTGCACCTTCAAATGAACGATGAAAAACAGAAATTGCATCAACATTGAATACAAAAAGCAAAATGTCGACTTATTTACAAGAGGAGTAACTCTTCTAATAGTTCGCGCTTTGAGCCTTTCCTGGGAGAGCAGTATTAGATTCCGATGCACCATTGCAGGTAACTGTATCCCTTGGACCTTCAAATCAACGACGAAACACAGAAATTGCATCGATATTGAATACAAAAGGCAAACTGTCCACTTATTTACAAGAGGAGTAACTCTTCTAATAGTTCGTGCTTTGAGCCTTTCCTGGGACAGCAGTGTTGGATTCCGATGCATGTCTACAGGTTCACTGTATCCCTTGGACCTTCAAATCATGGATGAAACAAAGAAAATGCATCGATATTGAATACAAAAGGCAAAATGTCTACTTATTTATAAGAAGAGTAACTCTTTTAACAGTTCGTGCTTTGAGCCTTTCCTGGTACAGCAGTATTTGATTCCGATGCACTGTTGCAGGTTTACGGTATCCCTTGGACCTTCAAATCAACGATGAAACACAGAAATTGAATCGATATTGAATACAAAAGGCAAAATGTCGACTTATTTACAAGAGGAGTAACTCTTCTAATAGTTCGTGTTTGAGCCTTTCCTGGGGCAGCAATATTGGATTCCGATGCACCATTGCAGGTTTACTGTATCCCATGGACCTTCAAATCAACGATGAAACATAGAAATTGCATCGATATTGAATACAAAAGGCAAAATGTCGACTTATTTATAAGAGGAGTAACTCTTCTAATAGTTCGTGCTTTTAGCCTTTCCATGGACAGCAGTATTAGATTCCGATGCACCATTGCAGATTTACTGTATCCCTTGCACCTTGAAATGAACGATGAAACACAGAAATTGCATCCATATTGAATACAAAAGGCAAAATGTCGACTTATTTACAAGATGATTAACTGTTCTAATAGTTGGCGCTTTGAGCCTTTCCTGGGACTGCAGTATTAGATTCCGATGCACCATTGAAGGTTTACTGTATCCCTTGGACCTTCAAATCAACGATGAAACACAAAAATTGCATCGATATTGAATACAAAATGCAAAATGTCGACTTATTTACAAGAGGAGTAACTCTTCTAATAGTTAGTGCTTTTAGCCTTTCCTGGGACAGCAGTATTAGACTTTGATGCACCATTGCAGGTTTACTGTTCCCTTGGACCTTCAAATCAACGATGAAACACAGAAATTGCATCGATATTGAATACAAAAGTAAAAATGTCGACTTATTACACAAGAGGAGTAACTCTTCTAATAGTTCGCGCTTTGAGCCTTTCCTGGGACAGCAGTATTAGATTCCGATGCAGCATTAAAAGTTTACTGTATCCATTGAACCTTCAAATCAACGATGAACACAGAAATTGCATCGATATTGAATAAAAAAACCAAAATATCGACTTATTTGTAAGAGGAGTAACTCTTCTAATAGTTCGTGCTTTGAGCCTTTACAGGGACAGCAGTATTAGATTCCGATGCACCATTGCAATTAACTGTATCCCTTGGACCTTCAAATCAACGATGAAACACAGAAATTGCATCAATAATGAATACAAAATGCAAAATGTCGACTTATTTACAAGAGGAGTAACTCTTCTAATAGTTCGCGCTTTGAGCCTTTCCTGGGAGAGCAGTATTAGATTCCGATGCACCGTTGCAGGTTTACTGTATCCCTTGGACCTTCAAATCAACGATGAAACACAGAAATTGCATCGGTATTGAATACAAAAGGCAAAATGTCGACTTATTTACAAGAGGAATAACTCTTCTAATAATTCGTGCTTTGAGCCTTTACAGGGACAGCAGTATTAGATTCCGATGCACCATTGCAGGTAACTGTATCCCTTGGACCTTCAAATCAACGATGAAACACTGAAATTGCATCGAAATTGGATACAAAAAGCAAAATGTCGTCTTATTTACAAGAGGAGTTACTCTTCTAATAGTTCGTGCTTTTAGCCTTTCCTGGGACAGCAGTATTAGATTCCGATGCACCATTGCAGGTTTGCTGTATCCCTTGGACCTTCAAATCAACGATGAAACACAGAAATTGCATCGATATTGAATACAAAAGGCAAACTGTCGATTTATTTATAAGAGGAGTAACTTTTATAATAGTTCGTGCTTTTAGCCTTTCCAGGGACAGCAGTATTAGATTCCGATGCACCATTGCAGGTTTACTGTATCCCTTGCACCTTCAAATGAACGATGAAACTCAGAAATTGCATCCATATTGAATACAAAAGGCAAAATGTCGACTTATTTACAAGATGATTAACTCTTCTAATAGTTGGCGCTTTGAGCCTTTCCTGGGACTGCAGTATTAGATTCCGATGCACCATTGCAGGTTTACTGTATCCCTTGGACCTTCAAATCAACGATGAAACACAGATATTGCATCGATATTGAATACAAAAGGCAAAATATCGACTTATTAATAGAGCAGTAACTCTTCTAATAGTTCGTGTTTTGAGCCTTTCCTGGGACAGCAGTATTAGATTCCGATGCACCATTGCAGGTTTACTGTATCCCTTGGACCTTCAAATCAACGATGAAACACAGAAATTGCATCGATATTGAATACAAAATGCAAAATGTCGACTTATTTACAAGAGGAGTAACTCTTCTAATAGTTCGTGCTTTTAGCCTTTCCTGGGACAGCAGTATTAGATTCCGATGCACCATTGCAGGTTTACTGTATCCCTTGGACCTTCAAATCAACGATGAAACACAGAAATTGCATCGACATTGAATACAAAAGTCAAAATGTCGACTTATTACACAAGAGGAGTAACTCTTCTAATAGTTCGCGCTTTGAGCTTTTCCTGGGACAGCAGTATTAGATTCCCATGCACCATTGCAGGTTTACTGTATCCCTTGGACCTTCAAATCAACGATGGAACACATAAATTGCATCGATATTGAATACAAAAGGCAAAATGTCGACTTATTTACAAGAGGAGTAACTCTTCTAATAGTTCGTGCTTTGAGCCTTTCCTGGGACAGCAGTATTAGATTCCGATGCACCGTTGCAGGTTTACTGTATCCCTTGGACCTTCCAATCAACGATGACACACAGAAATTGCATCAATATTGAATACAAAATGCAAAATGTCGACTTATTTACAAGAGGAGTAACCTTTGCAATAGTTCGTGCTTTGCGCCTTTCCTGGGACAGCAGTATTAGATTCCGATGCACCATTGAAGGTTTACTGTATCCCTTGGACGTTCAAATCAACGATGAAACACAGAAATTGCATCGATATTGAATACAAAAGTCAAAATGTCCACTTATTTACAAGAGAAGTAACTCTTCTAGTAGTTCGTGTTTTGAGCCTTTTCTGGGACAGCAGTATTAGATTCCGATGCACCATTGCAGGTTTACTGTATCCCTTGGACCTTCAAATCAACGATGAAACACAGAAATTGCATCGATATTGAATACAAAATGCAAAATGTCAACTTAATTACAATAGGAGTAACTCTTCTAAAAGTCCGTGCTTTGAGCCTTTCCTGGGACAGCAGTATTAGATTCCGATGCACCATTGCAGGTTTACTGTATCCCTTGGACGTTCAAATCAACGATGAAACACAGATATTGAATCGATATTGAATACAAAAGTCAAAATGTCGACTTATTTACAAGAGGAGTAACTCTTCTAATAGTTCGTGATTTGAGCCTTTCCTGGGAAAGCAGTATTAGATTCCGATGCACCGTTGCAGGTTTACTGTATCCCTTGGACCTTCAAATCAACGATGACACACAGAAATTGCATCAATATTGAATACAAAATGCAAAATGTCGACTTATTTACAAGAGGAGTAACCTTTGCAATAGTTCGTGCTTTGCGCCTTTCCTGGGACAGCAGTATTAGATTCCGATGCACCATTGAAGGTTTACTGTATCCCTTGGACCTTCAAATCAACGATGAAACACAGAAATTGCATCGATATTGAATACAAAAGTCAAAATATCAACTTATTTATAAGAGCAGTAACTTTTCTAACAGTTCGTGCTTTGAGCCTTTCCTGGGACAGCAGTATTAGATTCCGATGCACCATTGCAGGTTTACTGTATCCCTTGGACCTTCAAATCAAAGATGAAACACAGAAATTGCATCGATATTGAATACAAAATGCAAAATGTCAACTTAATTACAAGAAGAGTAACTCTTCTAATAGTTCGTGCTTTGAGCCTTTCCTGGGACAGCAGTATTAGATTCCGATGCACCATTGCAGGTTTACTGTATCTTTTGGACCTTCAAATCAACGATGAAACACAGAAGTTGCATCGATATTGAATACAAAACGCAAAATTTCAACTTAATTCCAATAGGAGTAACTCTTCTAATAGTACGTGCTTTGAGCCTTTCCTGGGACAGCAGTATTAGATTCCGATGCACCATTGCAGGTTTACTGTATCCGTTGGACGTTCAAATCAACGATGAAACACAGAAATTGCATCGATATTGAATACAAAAGTCAAAATGTCGACTTATTTACAAGAAGAGTAACTCTTCTAATAGTTCGCGTTTTGAGCCTTTTCTGGGACAGCAGTATTAGATTCCGATGCACCATTGCAGGTTTACTGTATCCCTCGGACCTTCAAATCAACGATGAAACACAGAAATTGCATCAATATTGAATACAAAATGCAAAATGTCGACTTATTTACAAGAGGAGTAACCTTTCTAATAGTTCGTGCTTTGAGCCTTTCCTGGGTCTGCAGTATTAGATTCCGATGCACCATTGAAGGTTTACTGTATCCCTTGGACCTTCAAATCAACGATGAAACACAGATATTGCATCGATATTGAATACAAAAGGCAAAATATCGACTTATTAATAGAGCAGTAACTCTTCTAATAGTTCGTGCTTTGAGCCTTTCCTGGGACAGCAGTATTAGATTCCGATGCACCATTGCAGGTTTACAGTATCCCTTTGACCTTCAAATCAACGATGAAACACAGAAATTGCATCGATATTGAATACAAAATGCAAAATGTCGACTTATTTACAAGAGGAGTAACTCTTCTAATAGTTCGTGCTTTTAGCCTTTCCTGGGACAGCAGTATTAGATTCCGATGCACCATTGCAGGTTTACTGTATCCCTTGGACCTTCAAATCAACGATGAAACACAGAAATTGCATCGATATTGAATACAAAAGTCAAAATGTCGACTTATTACACAAGAGGAGTAACTCTTCTAATAGTTCGCGCTTTGAGCCTTTCCTGGGACAGCAGTATTAGATTCCCATGCACCATTGCAGGTTTACTGTATCCCTTGGACCTTCAAATCAACGATAGAACACAGAAATTGCATCGATATTGAATACAAAAGGCAAAATGTCGACTTATTTACAAGAGGAGTAACTCTTCTAATAGTTCGTGCTTTGAGCCTTTCCTGGGACAGCAGTATTAGATTCCGATACACCATTGCAGGTTTACTGTATCCCTTGGACGTTCAAATCAACGATGAAACACAGAAAATGCATCGATATTGAATACAAAAGTCAAAATGTCGACTTATTTACAAGAGGAGTAACTCTTCTAATAGTTCGTGTTTTGAGCCTTTTCTGGGACAGCAGTATTAGATTCCGATGCACCATTGCAGGTTTACTGTATCCCTTGGACCTTCAAATCAACGATGAAACACAGAAATTGCATCAATAATGAATACAAAATGCAAAATGTCGACTTATTTACAAGAGGAGTAACCTTTCTAATAGTTCGTGCTTTGAGCCTTTCCTGGGACATCAGTATTAGATTTCGATGCACCATTGCAAGGTTTAGTGTATCCCTTGGACCTTCAAATCAACGATGAAACACAGAAATTGCATCGATATTGAATACAAATGGCAAAATGTCGACTTATTTACAAGAGGAGTAACCTTTCTAATAGTTCGTGCTTTGAGCCTTTCCTGGGACAGCAGTATTAGATTACGATTCACCATTGCAGGTTTACTGTATCCCTTGGACCTTCAAATTTACGATAAAACTTAGAAATTGCATCGATATTGAATACAAAAGGAAAAATTTCGACTTATTTATAAGAGGAGTAACTCTTCTAATAGTTGGCGCTTTGAGCCTTTCCTGGGACAGAAGTATTAGATTCCGATGCACCATTGAAGGTTTACTGTATCCCTTGGACCTTCAAATCAACGATGAAACACAGAAATTGCATCGATATTGAATACAAAAGGCAAAATATCGACTTATTTATAAGAGCAGCAACTCTTCTAATAGTTCGTGGTTTGAGCCTTTCCTGGGACAGCAGTATTAGATTCCGATGCACCATTGCAGGTTTACTGTATCCCTTGGACCTTCAAATCAACGATGAAACACAGAAATTGCATCGATATTGAATACAAAATGCAAAATGTCAACTTAATTACAATAGGAGTAACTCTTCTAATAGTCCGTGCCTTGAGCCTTTCCTGGGACAGCAGTATTAGATTCCGATGCACCATTGCAGGTTTACTGTATCCCTTGGACGTTCAAATCAACGATGAAACACAGAAATTGAATCGATATTGAATACAAAAGTCAAAATGTCGACTTATTTACAAGAGGAGTAACTCTTCTAATAGTTCGTGCTTTGAGCCTTTCCTGGGAAAGCAGTATTAGATTCCGATGCACCGTTGCAGGTTTACTGTATCCCTTGGACCTTCAAATCAACGATGAAACACAGAAATTGCATCAATATTGAATACAAAATGCAAAATGTCGACTTATTTACAAGAGGAGTAACCTTTGCAATAGTTCGTGCTTTGAGCCTTTCCTGGGACAGCAGTATTAGATTTCGATGCACCATTGCAAGGTTTACTGTATCCCTTGGACCTTCAAATCAACGATGAAACGCAGAAATTGCATCGATATTGAATACAAATGGCAAAATTTCGACTTATTTATAAGAGGGGTAACTCTTCTAATCGTTGGCGCTTTGCGCCTTTCCTGGGACAGCAGTATTAGATTCCGATGCACCATTGAAGGTTTACTGTATCCCTTGGACCTTCAAATCAACGATGAAACACAGAAATTGCATCGATATTGAATACAAAAGGCAAAATATCAACTTATTTATAAGAGCAGTAACTTTTCTAACAGTTCTTGCTTTGAGCCTTTCCTGGGACAGCAGTATTAGATTCCGATGCACCATTGCAGGTTTACTGTATCCCTTGGACCTTCAAATCAACGATGAAACACAGAAATTGCATCGATATTGAATACAAAAGGCAAAATGTCGACTTATTTTCAAGAGGAGTAACTCTTCTAATAGTTCGTGCTTTGAGCCTTTCCTGGGACAGCAGTATTAGATTCCGTTTCACCATTGGAGGTTTACTTTATCCCTTGGACCTTCAAATTAACGATGAAACATAGAAATTGCATCGATATTGAATACAAAAGTAAAAATGTCGACTTATTTATAAGGGGAGTAACTCTTCTAATAGTTCGTGCTTTGAGCCTTTCCTGGGACAGCAGTATTAGATACCGATGCACCATTGCAGGTTTTCTGTATCCCTTGCACCTTCAAATGAACGATGAAACACAGAAATTGCATCGATATTGAATACAAAAGGCAAAATGTCGACTTTCTTACAAGAGGAGTAACTCTTCTAATAGTTCGTGCTTTGAGCCTTTCCTGGGACAGCAGTATTAGATTCCGATGCACCTTTGCAGGTTTACTGTATCCCTTGGACCTTCAAATCAACGATGAAACACAGAAATTGCATCGATAATGAATACAAAAGGCAAAATGTCGACTTATTTACAAGAGGAGTAACTCTTCTAATAGTTCGCGCTTTGAGCCTTTCCTGGGACAGCAGTATTAGATTCCGATGCACCATTGCAAGGTTTACTGTATCCCTTGGACCTTCAAATGAACGATGAAACACAGATTGCATCGATATTGAATTCAAATGGCAAAATGTCGACTTATTTACAAGAGGAGTAACTCTTCTAATAGTTCGCGCATTGAGCCTCTCCTGGGACAGCAGTATTAGATTCCGATGCAGCATTGAGGGTTTACTGTACCCCTCGGACCTTCAAATCAACGATGAAACACAGAAATTGCATCGATATCGAATACAAAAGCCAAACGGTCGACTTATTTAGAAGAGGAGTAACTTTTCTAATAGTTCGTGTTTTGAGCCTTTTCTGGGACAGCAGTATTAGATTCCCATGCACCATTGCAGGTTTACTGTATCCCTTGGACCTTCAAATCAACGATGAAACACAGAAATTGCATCGATATTGAATACAAAACGCAAAATGCCGACTTACATATAAGAGGAGTAACTCATCTAATAGTTCGTGCTTTGAGCCTTTCCTGGGACAGCAGTATTAGAATCCGATGCACCATTGCAGGTTTACTGTATCCCTTGGTCCTTCAAATCAACGATGAAACACCGAAATTGCATCGATATTGAATACAAAATGCAAAATGTTGACTTATTTCAAGTTGCGTAACTCTTCTAATAGTTCGTGCTTTGAGCCTTTCTTGGGACAGCAGTATTAGATTCCGATGCACCATAGCTTGTTTACTGTATCCCTTGGACCTTCAAATCAACGATGAAACACAGAAATTGCATCGATATTCAATACAAAAGGCAAAATGTCGACTTATTTATAAGAGGAGTAACTCTTCTAATAGTTCGTGCTTTTAGCCTTTACAGGGACAGCAGTATTAGATTCCGATGCACCATTGCAGGTAACTGTATGCCTTGGACCTTCAAATCAACGATGAAACACAGAAATTGCAACGATATTGAATACAAAAGGCATAATGTCGACTTACTTACAAGAGGAATAACTCTTCTAATAATTCGTGCTTTGAGCCTCTACAGGGAGAGCAGTATTAGATTCCGATGCACCATTGCAGGTAACTGTATCCCTTGGACCCTCAAATCAACGATGAAACACTGAAATTGCATCGAAATTGGATACAAAAAGCAAAATGTCGTCTTATTTACAAGAGGAGTTACTCTTCTAATAGTTCGTGCTTTTAGCCGTTCCTGGGACAGCAGTATTAGATTCCGATGCACCATTGCAGGTTTACTGTATCCCTTAGACCTTCAAATCAACGATGAAACACAGAAATTGCATCGATATTGAATACAAATGGCAAACTGTCCACTTATTTACAAGAGGAGTAACTCTTCTAATAGTTCGTGCTTTGAGCCTTTCCTGGGACAGCAGTGTTAGATTCCGATGCACGACTGCAGGTTCACTGTATCCCTTGGACCTTCAAATCAACGATGAAACATAGAAAATGCATCGATATTGAATCCAAAAGCAAAATGTCGACTTATTTACAAGAGGAGTATCTCTTCTAATAGTTCGTGCTTTGAGCCTTTCCTGGGAAAGCAGTATTAGATTCCGATGCACCGTTGCAGGTTTACTGTATCCCTTGGACCTTCAAATCAACGATGAAACACAGAAATTGCATCAATATTGAATACAAAATGCAAAATGTCGACTTATTTACAAGAGGAGTAACCTTTGCAATAGTTCGTGCTTTGAGCCTTTCCTGGGACAGCAGTATTAGATTTCGATGCACCATTGCAAGGTTTACTGTATCCCTTGGACCTTCAAATCAACGATGAAACGCAGAAATTGCATCGATATTGAATACAAATGGCAAAATTTCGACTTATTTATAAGAGGGGTAACTCTTCTAATCGTTGGCGCTTTGCGCCTTTCCTGGGACAGCAGTATTAGATTCCGATGCACCATTGAAGGTTTACTGTATCCCTTGGACCTTCAAATCAACGATGAAACACAGAAATTGCATCGATATTGAATACAAAAGGCAAAATATCAACTTATTTATAAGAGCAGTAACTTTTCTAACAGTTCTTGCTTTGAGCCTTTCCTGGGACAGCAGTATTAGATTCCGATGCACCATTGCAGGTTTACTGTATCCCTTGGACCTTCAAATCAACGATGAAACACAGAAATTGCATCGATATTGAATACAAAAGGCAAAATGTCGACTTATTTTCAAGAGGAGTAACTCTTCTAATAGTTCGTGCTTTGAGCCTTTCCTGGGACAGCAGTATTAGATTCCGTTTCACCATTGGAGGTTTACTTTATCCCTTGGACCTTCAAATTAACGATGAAACATAGAAATTGCATCGATATTGAATACAAAAGTAAAAATGTCGACTTATTTATAAGGGGAGTAACTCTTCTAATAGTTCGTGCTTTGAGCCTTTCCTGGGACAGCAGTATTAGATACCGATGCACCATTGCAGGTTTTCTGTATCCCTTGCACCTTCAAATGAACGATGAAACACAGAAATTGCATCGATATTGAATACAAAAGGCAAAATGTCGACTTTCTTACAAGAGGAGTAACTCTTCTAATAGTTCGTGCTTTGAGCCTTTCCTGGGACAGCAGTATTAGATTCCGATGCACCTTTGCAGGTTTACTGTATCCCTTGGACCTTCAAATCAACGATGAAACACAGAAATTGCATCGATAATGAATACAAAAGGCAAAATGTTGACTTATTTACAAGAGGAGTAACTCTTCTAATAGTTCGCGCTTTGAGCCTTTCCTGGGACAGCAGTATTAGATTCCGATGCACCATTGCAAGGTTTACTGTATCCCTTGGACCTTCAAATGAACGATGAAACACAGATTGCATCGATATTGAATTCAAATGGCAAAATGTCGACTTATTTACAAGAGGAGTAACTCTTCTAATAGTTCGCGCATTGAGCCTCTCCTGGGACAGCAGTATTAGATTCCGATGCAGCATTGAGGGTTTACTGTACCCCTCGGACCTTCAAATCAACGATGAAACACAGAAATTGCATCGATATCGAATACAAAAGCCAAACGGTCGACTTATTTAGAAGAGGAGTAACTTTTCTAATAGTTCGTGTTTTGAGCCTTTTCTGGGACAGCAGTATTAGATTCCCATGCACCATTGCAGGTTTACTGTATCCCTTGGACCTTCAAATCAACGATGAAACACAGAAATTGCATCGATATTGAATACAAAACGCAAAATGCCGACTTACATATAAGAGGAGTAACTCATCTAATAGTTCGTGCTTTGAGCCTTTCCTGGGACAGCAGTATTAGAATCCGATGCACCATTGCAGGTTTACTGTATCCCTTGGTCCTTCAAATCAACGATGAAACACCGAAATTGCATCGATATTGAATACAAAATGCAAAATGTTGACTTATTTCAAGTTGCGTAACTCTTCTAATAGTTCGTGCTTTGAGCCTTTCTTGGGACAGCAGTATTAGATTCCGATGCACCATAGCTTGTTTACTGTATCCCTTGGACCTTCAAATCAACGATGAAACACAGAAATTGCATCGATATTCAATACAAAAGGCAAAATGTCGACTTATTTATAAGAGGAGTAACTCTTCTAATAGTTCGTGCTTTTAGCCTTTACAGGGACAGCAGTATTAGATTCCGATGCACCATTGCAGGTAACTGTATGCCTTGGACCTTCAAATCAACGATGAAACACAGAAATTGCAACGATATTGAATACAAAAGGCATAATGTCGACTTACTTACAAGAGGAATAACTCTTCTAATAATTCGTGCTTTGAGCCTCTACAGGGAGAGCAGTATTAGATTCCGATGCACCATTGCAGGTAACTGTATCCCTTGGACCCTCAAATCAACGATGAAACACTGAAATTGCATCGAAATTGGATACAAAAAGCAAAATGTCGTCTTATTTACAAGAGGAGTTACTCTTCTAATAGTTCGTGCTTTTAGCCGTTCCTGGGACAGCAGTATTAGATTCCGATGCACCATTGCAGGTTTACTGTATCCCTTAGACCTTCAAATCAACGATGAAACACAGAAATTGCATCGATATTGAATACAAATGGCAAACTGTCCACTTATTTACAAGAGGAGTAACTCTTCTAATAGTTCGTGCTTTGAGCCTTTCCTGGGACAGCAGTGTTAGATTCCGATGCACGACTGCAGGTTCACTGTATCCCTTGGACCTTCAAATCAACGATGAAACATAGAAAATGCATCGATATTGAATCCAAAAGCAAAATGTCGACTTATTTACAAGAGGAGTATCTCTTCTAATAGTTCGTGCTTTGAGCCTTTCCTGGGACAGCAGTATTAGATTCCGATGCACCATTGCAGGTTTACTGTATCCCTTGGACCTTCAAATCAACGATGAAACACAGAAATTGCATCGATATTGAATACAAAATGCAAAATGTCAACTTAATTACAATAGGAGTAACTCTTCTAATAGTCCGTGCTTTGAGCCTTTCCTGGGACAGCAGTATTAGATTCCGATGCACCATTGCAGGTTTACTGTATCCCTTGGACGTTCAAATCAACGATGAAACACAGAAATTGAATCGATATTGAATACAAAAGTCAAAATGTCGACTTATTTACAAGAGGAGTAACTCTTCTAATAGTTCGTGCTTTGAGCCTTTTCTGGGACAGCAGTATTAGATTCCGATGCACCATTGCAGGTTTACTGTATCCCTTGGACCTTCAAATCAACGATGAAACACAGAAATTGCATCAATTTTGAATACAAAATGCAAAATGTCGACTTATTTGCAAGAGGAGTAACCTTTCTAATAGTTCGTGCTTTGAGCCTTTCCTGGGACAGCAGTATTAGATTTCGATGCACCATTGCAAGGTTTACTGTATCCCTTGGACCTTCAAATCAACGATGAAACACAGAAATTGCATCGATATTGAATACAAATGGCAAAATTTCGACTTATTTACAAGAGGAGTAACTCTTCTAATAGTTCGTGTTTGAGCCTTTCCTGGGACAGCAGTATTAGATTTCGATGCACCATTGCAAGGTTTACTGTATCCCTTGGACCTTCAAATCAACGGTGAAACACAGAAATTGCATCGATATTGAATACAAAAGGCAAAATGTCGACTTATTTACAAGAGGAGTAACTCTTCTAATAGTTCGCGCATTGAGCCTCTCCTGGGACAGCAGTATTAGATTCCGATGCAGCATTGAGGGTTTACTGTATCCCTCGGACCTTCAAATCAACGATGAAACACAGAAATTGCATCGATATTGAATACAAAAGCCAAACGGTCGACTTATTTACAAGAGGAGTAACTCTTCTAATAGTTCGTGTTTTGAGCCTTTTCTGGGACAGCAGTATTAGATTCCAATGCACCATTGCAGGTTTACTGTATCCCTTGGACCTTCAAATCAACGATGAAACACAGAAATTGCATCGATATTGAATACAAAACGCAAAATGCCGACTTACATATAAGAGGAGTAACTCATCTAATAGTTCGTGCTTTGAGCCTTTCCTGGGACAGCAGTATTAGAATCCGATGCACCATTGCAGGTTTACTGTATCCCTTGGTCCTTCAAATCAACGATGAAACACCGAAATTGCGTCGATATTGAATACAAATTGCAAAATGTTGACTTATTTACAAGATGCGTAACTCTTCTAATAGTTCGTGCTTTGAGCCTTTCTTGGAACAGCAGTATTAGATTCCGATGCACCATAGCTTGTTTACTGTATCCCTTGGACCTTCAAATCAACGATGAAACACAGAAATTGCATCGATATTGAATACAAAAGGCAAAATGTCGATTTATTTATAAGAGGAGTAACTCTTCTAATAGTTCGTGCTTTTAGCCTTTACAGGGACAGCAGTATTAGATGCCGATGCACCATTGCAGGTAACTGTATCCCTTGGACCTTCAAATCAACGATGAAACACAGAAATTGCATCGATATTGAATACAAAAGGCAAAATATCGACTTATTTATAAGAGCAGCAACTCTTCTAATAGTTCGTGCTTTGAGCCTTTCCTGGGACAGCAGTATTAGATTCCGATGCACCATTGCAGGTTTACTGTATCCCTTGGACCTTCAAATCAACGATGAAACACAGAAATTGCATCGATATTGAATACAAAATGCAAAATGTCAACTTAATTACAATAGGAGTAACTCTTCTAATAGTCCGTGTTTTGAGCCTTTCCTGGGACAGCAGTATTAGATTCCGATGCACCATTGCAGGTTTACTGTATCCCTTGGACGTTCAAATCAACGATGAAACACAGAAATTGAATCGATATTGAACAAAAAGTCAAAATGTCGACTTATTTACAAGAGGAGTAACTCTTCTAATAGTTCGTGCTTTGAGCCTTTCCTGGGAAAGCAGTATTAGATTCCGATGCACCGTTGCAGGTTTACTGTATCCCTTGGACCTTCAAATCAACGATGAAACACAGAAATTGCATCAATATTGAATACAAAATGCAAAATGTCGACTTATTTACAAGAGGAGTAACCTTTGCAATAGTTCGTGCTTTGAGCCTTTCCTGGGACAGCAGTATTAGATTTCGATGCACCATTGCAAGGTTTACTGTATCCCTTGGACCTTCAAATCAACGATGAAACGCAGAAATTGCATCGATATTGAATACAAATGGCAAAATTTCGACTTATTTATAAGAGGGGTAACTCTTCTAATCGTTGGCGCTTTACGCCTTTCCTGGGACAGCAGTATTAGATTCCGATGCACCATTGAAGGTTTACTGTATCCCTTGGACCTTCAAATCAACGATGAAACACAGAAATTGCATCGATATTGAATACAAAGGGCAAAATATCAACTTATTTATAAGAGCAGTAACTTTTCTAACAGTTCTTGCTTTGAGCCTTTCCTGGGACAGCAGTATTAGATTCCGATGCACCATTGCAGGTTTACTGTATCCCTTGGACCTTCAAATCAACGATGAAACACAGAAATTGCATCGATATTGAATACAAAATTCAAAATGTCAACTTAATTACAAGAAGAGTAACTCTTCTAATAGTTCGTGCTTTGAGCCTTTCCTGGGACAGCAGTATTAGATTCCGATGCACCATTGCAGGTTTACTGTATCTTTTGGACCTTCAAATCAACGATGAAACACAGAAGTTGCATCGATATTGAATACAAAACGCAAAATGTCAACTTAATTACAATAGGAGTAACTCTTCTAATAGTCCGTGCTTTGAGCCTTTCCTGGGACAGCAGTATTAGATTCCGATGCACCATTGGAGGTTTACTGTCTCCGTTGGACGTTCAAATCAACGATGAAACACAGAAATTGCATCGATATTGAATACAAAAGTCAAAATGTCGACTTATTTACAAGAAGAGTAACTCTTCTAATAGTTCGCGATTTGAGCCTTTTCTGGGACAGCAGTATTAGATTCCGATGCACCATTGCAGGTTTACTGTATCCCTCGGACCTTCAAATCAACGATGAAACACAGAAATTGCATCAATATTGATTACAAAATGCAAAATGTCGACTTATTTACAAGAGGAGTAACCTTTCTAATAGTTCGTGCTTTGAGCCTTTCCTGGGACAGCAGTATTAGATTTCGATGCACCATTGCAAGGTTTACTGTATCCCTTGGACCTTCAAATCAACGATGAAACACAGAAATTGCATCGATATTGAATACAAAAGGCAAAATGTCGACTTATTTACAAGAGGAGTAACTCTTCTAATAGTTCGTGCTTTGAGCCTTTCCTGGGACAGCAGTATTAGATTCCGTTTCACCATTGGAGGTTTACTTTATCCCTTGGACCTTCAAATTAACGATGAAACATAGAAATTGCATCGATATTGAATACAAAAGTAAAAATGTCGACTTATTTATAAGGGGAGTAACTCTTCTAATAGTTCGTGCTTTGAGCCTTTCCTGGGACAGCAGTATTAGATTCCGATGCACCATTGCAGGTTTACTGTATCCCTTGCACCTTCAAATGAACGATGAAACACAGAAATTGCATCGATATTGAATACAAAAGGCAAAATGTCGACTTTCTTACAAGAGGAGTAACTCTTCTAATAGTTCGTGCTTTGAGCCTTTCCTGGGACAGCAGTATTAGATTCCGATGCACCTTTGCAGGTTTACTGTATCCCTTGGACCTTCAAATCAACGATGAAACACAGAAATTGCATCGATAATGAATACAAAAGGCAAAATGTCGACTTATTTACAAGAGGAGTAACTCTTCTAATACTTCGCGCTTTGAGCCTTTCCTGGGACAGCAGTATTAGATTCCGATGCACCATTGCAAGGTTTACTGTATCCCTTGGACCTTCAAATGAACGATGAAACACAGAATGCATCGATATTGAATACAAATGGCAAAATGTCGACTTATTTACAAGAGGAGTAACTCTTCTAATAGTTCGCGCATTGAGCCTCTCCTGGGACAGCAGTATTAGATTCCGATGCAGCATTGAGGGTTTACTGTACCCCTCGGACCTTCAAATCAACGATGAAACACAGAAATTGCATCGATATCGAATACAAAAGCCAAACGGTAGACTTATTTAGAAGAGGAGTAACTTTTCTAATAGTTCGTGTTTTGAGCCTTTTCTGGGACAGCAGTATTAGATTCCCATGCACCATTGCAGGTTTACTGTATCCCTTGGACCTTCAAATCAACGATGAAACACAGAAATTGCATCGATATTGAATACAAAACGCATAATGCCGACTTACATATAAGAGGAGTAACTCATCTAATAGTTCGTGCTTTGAGCCTTTCCTGGGACAGCAGTATTAGAATCCGATGCACCATTGCAGGTTTACTGTATCCCTTGGTCCTTCAAATCAACGATGAAACACCGAAATTGCATCGATATTGAATACAAAATGCAAAATGTTGACTTATTTACAAGATGCGTAACTCTTCTAATAGTTCGTGCTTTGAGCCTTTCTTGGGACAGCAGTATTAGATTCCGATGCACCATAGCTTGTTTACTGTATCCCTTGGACCTTCAAATCAACGATGAAACACAGAAATTGCATCGATATTCAATACAAAAGGCAAAATGTCGACTTATTTATAAGAGGAGTAACTCTTCTAATAGTTCGTGCTTTTAGCCTTTACAGGGACAGCAGTATTAGATTCCGATGCACCATTGCAGGTAACTGTATGCCTTGGACCTTCAAATCAACGATGAAACACAGAAATTGCAACGATATTGAATACAAAAGGCAAAATGTCGACTTCCTTACAAGAGGAATAACTCTTCTAATAATTCGTGCTTTGAGCCTCTACAGGGACAGCAGTATTAGATTCCGATGCACCATTGCAGGTAACTGTATCCCTTGGACCCTCAAATCAACGATGAAACACTGAAATTGCATCGAAATTGGATACAAAAAGCAAAATGTCGTCTTATTTACAAGAGGAGTTACTCTTCTAATAGTTCGTGCTTTTAGCCGTTCCTGGGACAGCAGTATTAAATTCCGATGCACCATTGCAGGTTTACTGTATCCCTTAGACCTTCAAATCAACGATGAAACACAGAAATTGCATCGATATTGAATACAAATGGCAAACTGTCCACTTATTTACAAGAGGAGTAACTCTTCTAATAGTTCGTGCTTTGAGCCTTTCCTGGGACAGCAGTGTTAGATTCCGATGCACGACTGCAGGTTCACTGTATCCCTTGGACCTTCAAATCAACGATGAAACATAGAAAATGCATCGATATTGAATACAAAAGCAAAATGTCGACTTATTTACAAGAGGAGTATCTCTTCTAATAGTTCGTGCTTTGAGCCTTTCCTGGGACAGCAGTATTAGATTCCGATGCACCATTGCAGGTTTACTGTATCCCTTGGACCTTCAAATCAACGATGAAACACAGAAATTGCATCGATATTGAATACAAAAGGCAAAATGTCGACTTATTTACAAGAGAAGTAACTCTTCTAATAGTTCGCGCATTGAGCCTCTCCTGGGACAGCAGTATTAGATTCCGATGCAGCATTGAGGGTTTACTGTATCCCTCGGACCTTCAAATCAACGATGAAACACAGAAATTGCATCGATATTGAATACAAAAGCCAAACGGTCGACTTATTTACAAGAGGAGTAATCTTCTAATAGTTCGTGTTTTGAGCCTTTTCTGGGACAGCAGTATTAGATTCCCATGCACCATTGCAGGTTTACTGTATCCCTTGGACCTTCAAATCAACGATGAAACACAGAAATTGCATCGATATTGAATACAAAACGCAAAATGCCGACTTACATATAAGAGGAGTAACTCTTATAATAGTTCGTGCTTTTAGCCTTTCCAGGGACAGCAGTATTAGAATCCGATGCACCATTGCAGGTTTACTGTATCCCTTGGTCCTTCAAATCAACGATGAAACACCGAAATTGCGTCGATATTGAATACAAAATGCAAAGTGTTGACTTATTTACAAGATGCGTAACTCTTCTAATAGTTCGTGCTTTGAGCCTTTCTTGGAACAGCAGTATTAGATTCCGATGCACCATAGCTTGTTTACTGTATCCCTTGGACCTTCAAATCAACGATGAAACACAGAAATTGCATCGGTATTGAATACAAAAGGCAAAATGTCGATTTATTTATAACAGGAGTAACTCTTCTAATAGTTCGTGATTTTAGCCTTTACAGGGACAGCAGTATTAGATGCCGATGCACCATTGCAGGTAACTGTATCCCTTGGACCTTCAAATCAACGATGAAACACAGAAATTGCATCGAAATTGGATACAAAAAGCAAAATGTCGTCTTATTTGCAAGAGGAGTTACTCTTCTAATAGTTCGTGCTTTGAGCCTTTCCTGGGACAGCAGTATTAGATTCCGATTCACCATTGCAGGTTTACTGTATCCCTTGGACCTTCAAATCAACGATGAAACACAGAAATTGCAACGATATTGAATACAAAAGGCAAAATGTCGACTTATTTACAAGAGGAGTAACTCTTCTATTAGTTCGTGCTTTGAGCTTTTCCTGGGAAAGCAGTATTAGATTCCGATGCACCGTTGCAGGTTTACTGTATCCCTTGGACCTTCAAATCAACGATGAAACACAGAAATTGCATCGATATTGAATACAAAAGGCAAACTGTCCACTTATTTACAAGAGGAGTAACTCTTCTAATAGTTCGTGCTTTGAGCCTTTCCTGGGACAGCAGTGTTAGATTCCGATGCATGACTACAGGTTCACTGTATCCCTTGGACCTTCAAATCATGGATGAAACAAAGAAAATGCATCGATATTGAATACAAAAGGCAAAATGTCTACTTATTTATAAGAAGAGTAACTCTTTTAACAGTTCGTGCTTTGAGCCTTTCCTGGGGCAGCAATATTGGATTCCGATGCACCATTGCAGGTTTACTGTATCCCTTGGACCTTCAAATCAACGATGAAACATAGAAATTGCATCGATATTGAATACAAAAGGCAAAATGTCGACTTATTTACAAGATGATTAACTGTTCTAATAGTTGGCGCTTTGAGCCTTTCGTGGGACTGCAGTATTAGATTCCGATGCACCATTGAAGGTTTACTGTATCCCTTGGACCTTCAAATCAACGATGAAACACAGAAATTGCATCGATATTGAATACAAAATGCAAAATGTCGACTTATTTACAATAGGAGTAACTCTTCTAATAGTTAGTGCTTTTAGCCTTTCCAGGGACAGCAGTATTAGATTCCGATGCACCATTGCAGGTTTACTGTATCCCTTGGACCTTCAAATCAACGATGAAACACAGAAATTGCATCGATATTGAATACAAAAGTCAAAATGTCGACTTATTACACAAGAGGAGTAACTCTTCTAATAGTTCGCGCTTTGAGCCTTTCCTGGGACAGCATTATTAGATTCCGATGCAGCATTAAAAGTTTACTGTATCCATTGAATCTTCAAATCAACGATGAAACATAGAAATTGCATCGATATTGAATAAAAAAACCAAAATATCGACTTATTTGTAAGAGGAGTAACTCTTCTAATAGTTCGTGCTTTGAGCCTTTACAGGGACAGCAGTATTAGATTCCGATGCACCATTGCAGGTAACTGTATCCCTTGGACCTTCAAATCAACGATGAAACACAGAAATTGCATCAATAATGAATACAAAATGCAAAATGTCGACTTATTTACAAGAGGAGTAACTCTTCTAATAGTTCGCGCTTTGAGCCTTTCCTGGGAGAGCAGTATTAGATTCCGATGCACCGTTGCAGGTTTAATGTATCCCTTGGACCTTCGATTCAACGATGAAACACAGAAATTGCATCGATATTGAATACAAAAGGCAAAATGTCGACTTATTTACAAGAGGAATAACTCTTCTAATAATTCGTGCATTGAGCCTTTACAGGGACAGCAGTATTAGATTCCGATGCACCATTGCAGGTAACTGTATCCCTTGGACCTTCAAATCAACGATGAAACACTGAAATTGCATCGAAATTGGATACAAAAAGCAAAATGTCGTCTTATTTACAAGAGGAGTTACTCTTCTAATAGTTCGTGCTTTTAGCCTTTCCTGGGACAGCAGTATTAGATTCCGATGCACCATTGCAGGTTTACTGTATCCCTTGGACCTTCAAATCAACGATGAAACACAGAAATTGCATCGATATTGAATACAAAAGGCAAACTGTCCACTTATTTACAAGAGGAGTAACTCTTCTAATAGTTCGTGCTTTGAGCCTTTCCTGGGACAGCAGTGTTAGATTCCGATGCACGACTGCAGGTTCACTGTATCCCTTGGACCTTCAAATCAACGATGAAACAAAGAAAATGCATCGATATTGAATACAAAAGGCAAAATGTCTACTTATTTATAAGAAGAGTAACTCTTTTAACAGTTCGTGCTTTGAGCCTTTCCTGGGACAGCAGTATTTGATTCCGATGCACTGTTGCAGGTTTACGGTATCCCTTGGACCTTCAAATCAACGATGAAACATAGAAATTGCATCCATATTGAATACAAAAGGCAAAATGTCGACTTATTTACAAGATGATTAACTCTTCTAATAGTTGGCGCTTTGAGCCTTTCCTGGGACTGCAGTATTAGATTCCGATGCACCATTGCAGGTTTTCTGTATCCCTTGGACCTTCAAATCAACGATGAAACACAGAAATTGCATCGATATTGAATACAAAATGCAAAATGTCAACTTAGTTACAAGAGCAGTAACTCTTCTAATAGTCCGTGATTTGAGCCTTTCCTGGGACAGCAGTATTAGATTCCGATGCTCCATTGCAGGTTTACTGTATCCCTTGGACCTTCAAATCAACGATGAAACACAGAAATTGCATCGATATGGAATACAAAAGTCAAAATGTCGACATATTACACAAGAGGAGTAACTCTTCTAATAGTTCGCGCTTTGAGCCTTTCCTGGGACAGCAGTATTAGATTCCGATGCACCGTTGCAGATTTACTGTATCCCTTGGACCTTCAAATCAACGATGAAACACAGAAATTGCATCGATATTGAATACAAAAGGCAAAATGTCGAGTTGTTTACAAGAGGAATAACTCTTCTAATAATTTGTGCTTTGAGCCCTTACAGTGACAGCAGTATTAGATTCCGATGCACCATTGCAGGTAACTGTATCCCTTGGACCTTCAAATCAACGAAGAAACACTGAAATTGCGTCGAAAGTGGATACAAAAAGCAAAATGTCGTCTTATTTACAAGAGTAGTTACTCTCCTAATAGTTCGTGATTTTAGCCTTTCCTGGGACAGCAGTATTAGATTCCGATGCACCATTGCAGGTTTACAGTATCCCTTGGACCTTCAAATCAACGAAGAAACACTGAAATTGCATCGAAATTGGATACAAAAAGCAAAATGTCGTCTTATTTACAAGAGGAGTAACTCTTCTAATAGTTCGTGCTTTGAGCCTTTCCTGGGACAGCAGTGTTAGATTCCGATGCACCATTGCAGGTTTACTGTATCCCTTGGACCTTCAAATCAACGATGAAACATAGAAATTGCATCGATATTGAATACAAAAGGCAAAATGTCGACTTATTTATAAGAGGAGTAACTCTTATAATAGTTCGTGCTTTTAGCCTTTCCAGGGACAGCAGTATTAGATTCAGATGCACCATTGCAGGTTTACTGTATCCCTTGCACCTTGAAATGAACGATGAAACACAGAAATTGCATCCATATTGAATACAAAAGGCAAAATGTCGACTTATTTACAAGATGATTAACTCTTCTAATAGTTGGCGCTTTGAGCCTTTCCTGGGACTGCAGTATTAGATTCCAATGCACCATTGAAGGTTTACTGTATCCCTTGGACCTTCAAATCAACGATGAAACACAGATATTGCATCGATATTGAATACAAAAGGCAAAATATCGACTTATTTATAAGAGCAGTAACTCTTCTAATAGTTCGTGCTTTGAGCCTTTCCTGGGACAGCAGTATTAGATTACGATGCACCATTGCAGGTTTACTGTATCCCTTGGACCTTCAAATAAACGATGAAACACAGAAATTGCATCGATATTGATTACAAAATGCAAAATGTCGACTTATTTACAAGAGGAGTAACTCTGCTAATAGTTCGTGCGTTTAGCCTTTCCTGGGACAGCAGTATTAGATTTCGTTTCACCATTGCAGGTTTACTGTATCCCTTGGACCTTCAAATTAACGATGAAACATAGAAATTGCATCTATATTGAATACAAAAGTAAAAATGTCGACTTATTTATAAGAGGAGTAACTCTTCTAATAGTTGGCGCTTTGAGCATTTTCTGGGACAGCAGTATTAGATTCCGATGCACCATTGAAGGTTTACTGTATCCCTTGGACCTTCAAATCAACGATGAAACACAGAAATTGCATCGATATTGAATACAAAAGGCAAAATATCGACTTATTTATAAGAGCTGTAACTTTTCTAACAGTTCGTGCTTTAAGCCTTTCCTGGGACAGCAGTATTAGATTCCGATGCACCATTGCAGGTTTACTGTATCCCTTGGACCTTCAAATCAACGATGAAACACAGAAATTGCATCGATATTGAATACAAAATGCAAAATGTCAACTTAATTACAAGAAGAGTAACTCTTCTAATAGTTCATGCTTTGAGCCTTTCCTGGGACAGCAGTATTAGATTCCGATGCACCATTACAAGGTTTACTGTATCCGTTGGACGTTCAAATCAACGATGAAACACAGAAATTGCATCGATATTGAATACAAAAGTCAAAATGTCGACTTATTTACAAGAGGAGTAACTCTTCTAATAGTTCGCGTTTTGAGCCTTTTCTGGGACAGCAGTATTAGATTCCGATGCACCATTGCAGGTTTACTGTATCCCTCGGACCTTCAAATCAACGATGAAACACAGAAATTGCATCAATATTGAATACAAAATGCAAAATGTCGACTTATTTACAAGAGGAGTAACCTTTCTAATTGTTCGTGCTTTGAGCCTTTCCTGGGACAGCGGTATTAGATTTCGAAGCACCATTGCAAGGTTTACTGTATCCCTTGGACCTTCAAATCAACGATGAAACACAGAAATTGCATCGATATTGAATACAAATGGCAAAATGTCGACTTATTTACAAGAGGAGTAACTCTTCTAATAGTTCGTGCTTTGAGCCTTTCCTGGGACAGCAGTATTAGATTCCGTTTCACCATTGCAGGTTTACTGTATCCCTTGGACCTTCAAATTAACGATGAAACATAGAAATTGCATCGATATTGAATACAAAAGTAAAAATGTCGACTTATTTATAAGAGGAGTAACTCTTCTAATAGTTCGTGCTTTGAGCCTTTCCTGGGACAGCAGTATTAGATACCGATGCACCATTGCAGTTTTACTGTATCCCTTGCACCTTCAAACGAACGATGAAACACAGAAATTGCATCGATATTGAATACAAAAGGCAAAATGTCGACTTATTTACAAGAAGAGTAACTCTTCTAATAGTTCGTGCTTTGAGCCTTTTCTGGGACAGCAGTATAAGATTCCGATGCACCATTGCTGGTTTACTGTATCCCTTGGACCTTCAAATCAACGATGAAACACAGAAATTGCATCGATATTGAATCCAAAAGGCAAAATATCGACTTATTTATAAGAGCTGCAACTCTTCTAATAGTTCGTGCTTTGAGCCTTTCCTGGGACAGCAGTATTAGATTCCGATGCACCATTGCAGGTTTATTGTATCCCTTGGACCTTCAAATCAACGATGAAACACAGAAATATCATCGATATTGAATACAAAATGCAAAATGTCAACTTAATTACAATAGGAGTAACTCTTCTAATAGTCCGTGCTTTGAGCCTTTCCTGGGACAGCAGTATTAGATTCCGATGCACCATTGCAGGTTTACTGTATCCCTTGGACGTTCAAATCAACGATGAAACACAGAATTTGCATTGATATTGAATACAAAAGTCAAAATGTCGACTTATTTACAAGAGGAGTAACTCTTCTAATAGTTCGTGCTTTGAGCCTTTTCTGGGACAGCAGTATTCGATTCCGATGCACCATTGCAGGTTTACTGTATCCCTTGGACCTTCAAATCAACGATGAAACACAGAAATTGCATCAATATTGAATACAAAATGCAAAATGTCGACTTATTTACAAGTGGAGTAACCTCTCTAATAGTTCGTGCTTTGAGCCTTTCCTGGGACAGCAGTATAGATTTCGATGCACCATTGCAAAGTTTACTGTATCCCTTGGACCTTCAAATCAACGATGAAACACAGAAATTGCATCGATATTGAATACAAATGGCAAAATTTCGACTTATTTACAAGAGGAGTAACTCTTCTAATAGTTCGAGCTTTGAGCCTTTCCTGGGACAGCAGTATTAGATTCCGCTTCACCATTGCGGGTTTACTGTATCCCTTGGACATTCAAATTAACGATAAAACATAGAAATTGCATCGATATTGAATACAAAAGGAAAAATGTCAACTTAGTTACAAGAGCAGTAACTCTTCTAATAGTCCGTGATTTGAGCCTTTCCTGGGACAGCAGTATTAGATTCCGATGCACCATTGCAGGTTTACTGTATCCCTTGGACCTTCAAATCAACGATGAAACACAGAAATTGCATCGATATGGAATACAAAAGTCAAAATGTCGACATATTACACAAGAGGAGTAACTCTTCTAATAGTTCGCGCTTTGAGCCTTTCCTGGGACAGCAGTATTAGATTCCGATGCACCGTTGCAGATTTACTGTATCCCTTGGACCTTCAAATCAACGATGAAACACAGAAATTGCATCGATATTGAATACAAAAGGCAAAATGTCGAGTTGTTTACAAGAGGAATAACTCTTCTAATAATTCGTGCTTTGAGCCCTTACAGGGACAGCAGTATTAGATTCCGATGCACCATTGCAGGTAACTGTATCCCTTGGACCTTCAAATCAACGAAGAAACACTGAGATTGCATCGAAAGTGGATACAAAAAGCAAAATGTCGTCTTATTTACAAGAGTAGTTACTCTCCTAATAGTTCGTGATTTTAGCCTTTCCTGGGACAGCAGTATTAGATTCCGATGCACCATTGCAGGTTTACAGTATCCCTTGGACCTTCAAATCAACGAAGAAACACTGAAATTGCATCGAAATTGGATACAAAAAGCAAAATGTCGTCTTATTTACAAGAGGAGTAACTCTTCTAATAGTTCGTGCTTTGAGCCTTTCCTGGGACAGCAGTGTTAGATTCCGATGCACCATTGCAGGTTTACTGTATCCCTTGGACCTTCAAATCAACGATGAAACATAGAAATTGCATCGAAATTGAATACAAAAGGCAAAATGTCGACTTATTTATAAGAGGAGTAACTCTTATAATAGTTCGTGCTTTTAGCCTTTCCAGGGACAGCAGTATTAGATTCAGATGCACCATTGCAGGTTTACTGTATCCCTTGCACCTTGAAATGAACGATGAAACACAGAAATTGCATCCATATTGAATACAAAAGGCAAAATGTCGACTTATTTACAAGATGATTAACTCTTCTAATAGTTGGCGCTTTGAGCCTTTCCTGGGACTGCAGTATTAGATTCCAATGCACCATTGCAGTTTTACTGTATCCCTTGCACCTTCAAATGAACGATGAAACACAGAAATTGCATCGATATTGAATACAAAAGGCAAAATTTCGACTTATTTACAAGAGGAGTAACTCTTCTAATAGTTCGTGCTTTGAGCCTTTCCTGGGACAGCAGTATTAGATTCCGATGCACCTTTGCAGGTTTACTGTATCCCTTGGACCTTCAAATCAACGATGAAACACAGAAATTGCATTGATATTGAACACAAAAGACAAAATGTCGACTTATTTACAAGAGGAGTAGCTCTTCTAATAGTTCGCGCTTGGAGCCTTTCCTGGGATAGCAGTATTAGATTCCGATGCAGCATTGAAGGTTTACTGTATCCCTTGGACCTTCAAATCAACGATGAAACACAGAAATTGCATCGATATTGAATACAAAATCCAAAATGTCTACTTATTTATAAGAGGAGTAATTCTTCTAATAGTTCGTGTTTTTGACCCATTCCTGGGACAGCAGTATTAGATTCCGATGCACCATTGCAGGTTTACTGTATCCCTTGGGCCTTCAAATCAACGATGAAACACAGAAATTGCATCGATATTGAATACAAAACGCAAAATGTCGACTTAATTATAAGAGGAGTAACTCTTCTAATAGTTCGTGCTTTGAGCCTTTCCTGGGACAGCAGTATTATTATCCGATGCACCATTGCAGGTTTACTGTATCCCTTGGACCTTCAAATCAACGATGAAACACAGAAATTGCATCGATATTGAATACAAAATGTCAACTTAATTACAAGAGGAGTAACTCTTCTAATAGTTCGTGCTTTGAGCCTTTCCTGGGACAGCAGTATTAGATTCCTATGCACCATTGCAGGTTTACTGTATCCCTTGGACCTTCAAATCAATGATGAAACACAGAAATTGCATCGATATTGAATACAAAATGCAAAATGTCAACTTATTTACAATAGGAGTAACTCTTCTAATAGTCCGTGCTTTGAGCCTTTCCTGGGACAGCAGTATTAGATTCCGATGCACCATTGCAGGTTTACTGTATCCCTTGGACGTTCAAATCAACGATGAAACACAGAAATTGCATCGATATTGAATACAAAAGTCAAAATGTCGACTTATTAACAAGAGGAGTAACTCTTCTAATAGTTCGTGCTTTGAGCCTTTTCTGGGACAGCAGTATTAGATTCCGATGCACCATTGAAGGTTTACTGTATCTCTCGGACCTTCAAATCAACGATGAAACACAGAAATTGCATCGATATTGAACACAAAAGGCAAAATATCGACTTATTTATAAGAGCAGTAACTTTTCTAATTGTTCGTCCTTTGAGCCTTTCCTGGGACAGCAGTATTAGATTCCGATGCACCATTGCAGGTTTACTGTATCCCTTGGACCTTCAAATCAACGATGAAACACAGAAATTGCATCGATATTGAATACAAAATGCAAAATGTCAACTTAATTACAATAGGAGTAACTCTTCAAATAGTCCGTGCTTTGAGCCTTCCTGGGACAGCAGTATTAGATTCCGATGCACCATTGCAGGTTTACTGTACCCCTTGGACGTTCAAATCAACGATGAAGCACAGAAATTGCATCGATATTGAATGCAAAAGTCAAAATTTCGACTTATTTACAAGAGGAGTAACTCTTCTAATAGTTCGTGCTTTGAGCCTTTTCTGGGACAGTAGTATTACATTCCGATGCACCATTGCAGGTTTACTGTATCCCTTGGACCTTCAAATCAACGATGAAACACAGAAATTGCATCAATATTGAATACAAAATGCAAAATGTCGACTTATTTACAAGAGGAGTAACCTTTCTAATAGTTCGTGCTTTGAGCCTTTCCAGGGACAGCAGTATTAGATTCCGATTCACCATTGCAGTTTTACTGTATCCCTTGCACCTTCAAATGATCGATGAAACACAGAAATTGCATCGATATTGAATACAAAAGGCAAAATTTCGACTTATTTACAAGAGGAGTAACTCTTCTAATAGTTCGTGCTTTGAGCCTTTCCTGGGACAGCAGTATTAAATTCCGATGCACCTTTGCAGGTTTACTGTATCCCTTAGACCTTCAAATCAACGATGAAACACAGAAATTGCATTGATATTGAATACAAAAGACAAAATGTCGACTTATTTACAAGAGGAGTAGCTCTTCTAATAGTTCGCGCTTTGAGCCTTTCCTGGGACAGCAGTATTAGATTCCGATGCAGCATTGAAGGTTTACTGTATCCCTTGGACCTTCAAATTAACGATGAAACACAGAAATTGCATCGATATTGAATACAAAATCCAAAATGTCTACATATTTATAAGAGGAGTAATTCTTCTAATAGTTCGTGTTTTTGACCCTTTCCTGGGACAGCAGTATTAGATTCCGATGCACCATTGCAGGTTTACTGTATCCCTTGGGCCTTCCAATCAACGACGAAACACAGAAATTGCATCGATATTGAATACAAAACGCAAAATGTCGACTTAATTATAAGAGGAGTAACTCTTCTAATAGTTCGTGCTTTGAGCCTTTCCTGGGACAGCAGTATTAGAATCCGATGCACCATTGCAGGTTTACTGTATCCCTTGGACCTTCAAATCAACGATGAAACACAGAAATTGCATCGATATTGAATACAAAATGTCAACTTAATTACAAGAGGAGTAACTCTTCTAATAGTTCGTGCTTTGAGCCTTTCCTGGGACAGCAATATTAGATTCCTATGCACCATTGCAGGTTTACTGTATCCCTTGGACCTTCAAATCAACGATGAAACACAGAAATTGCATCGATATTGAATACAAAATGCAAAATGTCAACTTAATTACAATAGGAGTAACTCTTCTAATAGTCCGTGCTTTGAGCCTTTCCTGGGACAGCAGTATTAGATTCCGATGCACCATTGCAGGTTTACTGTATCCCTTGGACGTTCAAATCAACGATGAAACACAGAAATTGCATCGATATTGAATACAAAAGTCAAAATGTCGACTTATTAACAAGAGGAGTAACTCTTCTAATAGTTCGTGCTTTGAGCCTTTTCTGGGACAGCAGTATTAGATTCCGATGCACCATTGAAGGTTTACTGTATCCCTCGGACCTTCAAATCAACGATGAAACACAGAAATTGCATCGATATTGAACACAAAAGGCAAAATATCGACTTATTTATAAGAGCAGTAACTTTTCTAATTGTTCGTGCTTTGAGCCTTTCCTGGGACAGCAGTATTAGATTCCGATGCACCATTGCAGGTTTACTGTATCCCTTGGACCTTCAAATTAACGATGAAACATAGAAATTGCATCGATATTGAATACAAAAGGAAAAATGTCGACTTATTTATAAGAGGAGTAACTCTTCTAATAGTTCGTGCTTTGAGCCTTTCCTGGGAGAGCAGTATTAGATTCCGATGCACCATTGCAGGTTTACTGTATCCCTTGGACCTTCAAATCAACGATGAAACACAGAAATTGCATCGATATTGAATACAAAATGCAAAATGTCAACTTAATTACAAGAGGAGTAACTCTTCTAATAGTTCGTGCTTTGAGCCTTTCCTGGGACAGCAGTATTAGATTCCGATGCACCATTGCAGGTTTACTGTATCCCTTGGACCTTCAAATCAACGATGAAACACAGAATTTGCATCGATATTGAATACAAAATGCAAAATGTCAACTTAATTACAATAGGAGTAACTCTTCTAATAGTCCGTGCTTTGAGCCTTTCCTGGGACAGCAGTATTAGATTCCGATACACCATTGCAGGTTTACTGTATCCGTTGGACGATCAAATCAACGATGAAACACAGAGATTGCATCAATATTGAATACAAAAGTCGAAATGTCGACTTATTTACAAGAGGAGTAACTCTTCTAATAGTTCGTGTTTTGAGCCTTTTCTGGGACAGCAGTATTAGATTCCGATGCACCATTGCAGGTTTACTGTATCCCTCGGACCTTCAAATCAACGATGAAACACAGAAATTGCATCAATATTGAATACAAAATGCAAAATGTCGACTTATTTACAAGAGGAGTAATCTTTCTAATTGTTCGTGCTTTGAGCCTTTCCTGGGACAGCAGTATTAGATTTCGAAGCACCATTGCAAGGTTTACTGTATCCCTTGGACCTTCAAATCAACGATGAAACACAGTAATTGCATCGATATTGAATACAAATGGCAAAATGTCGACTTATTTACAAGAGGAGTAACTCTTCTAATAGTTCGTGCTTTGAGCCTTTCCTGGGACAGCAGTATTAGATTCCGTTTCACCATTGCAGGTTTACTGTATCCCTTGGACCTTCAAATTAACGATGAAACATAGAAATTGCATCGATATTGAATACAAAAGTAAAAATGTCGTCTTATTTGCAAGAGGAGTAACTCTTCTAATTGTTCGTGCTTTGAGCCTTTCCTGGGACAGCAGTATTAGATACCGATGCACCATTGCAGTTTTACTGTATCCCTTGCACCATCAAATGAACGATGAACCACAGAAATTGCATCAATATTGAATACAAAAGGCAAAATGTCGACTTATTTACAAGAGGAGTAACACTTCTAATAGTTCGTGCTTTGAGCCTTTCCTGGGACAGCAGTATTGGATTCCGATTCACCATTGCAGGTTTACTGTATCCCGTGGACCTTCAAATTAACGATAAAACTTAGAAATTGCATCGATATTGAATACAAATGGAAAACTGTCGACTTATTTATAAGAGGAGTAACTCTTCTAATAGTTGGCGCTAAAAGCCTTTCCTGGGACAGCAGTATTAGATTCCGATGCACCATTGAAGGTTTACTGTATCCCTTGGACCTTCAAATCAACGATGAAACACAGAAATTGCATCGATATTGAATACAAAAGGCAAAATATCGACTTATTTATAAGAGCTGCAACTCTTCTAATAGTTCGTGCTTTGAGCCTTTCCTGGGACAGCAGTATTAGATTCCGATGCACCATTGCAGGTTTACTGTATCCCTTGGACCTTCAAATCAACGATGAAACACAGAAATTGCATCGATATTGAATACAAAATGCAAAATGTCAACTTAATTACAATAGGAGTAACTCTTCTAATAGTCCGTGCTTTGAGCCTTTCCTGGGACAGCAGTATTAGATTCCGATGCACCATTGCTGGTTTACTGTATCCCTTGGACGTTCAAATCAACGATGAAACACAGAAATTGCATCGATATTGAATACAAAAGTCAAAATGTCGAATATTTTCAAGAGGAGTAACTCTTCTAATAGTTCGTGCTTTGAGCCTTTCCTGGGACAGCAGTATTAGATTCCGATTCACCATTGCAGGTTTACTGTATCCCTTGGACATTCAAATTAACGATGAAACATAGAAATTGCATCGATATTGAATACAAAAGGAAAAATGTCGACTTATTTATAAGAGGAGTAACTCTACTAATTGTTGGCGCTTTGCGCCTTTCCTGCGACAGCAGTATTAGATTCCGATGCACCATTGAAGGTTTACTGTATCCCTTGGACCTTCAAATCAACGATGAAACACAGAAATTGCATCGATATTGAATACAAAAGGCAAAATATCGACTTATTTATAAGAGCTGTAACTTTTCTAACAGTTCGTGCTTTGAGCCTTTCCTGGGACAGCAGTATTAGATTCCGATGCACCATTGCAGGTTTACTGTATCCCTTGGACCTTCAAATCAACGATGAAACACAGAAATTGCATCGATATTGAATACAAAATGCAAAATGTCAACTTAATTACAAGAAGAGTAACTCTTCTAATAGTTCATGCTTTGAGCCTTTCCTGGGACAGCAGTATTAGATTCCGATGCACCATTGCAGGTTTACTGTATCCCTTGGACCTTCAAATCAACGATGAAACACAGAATTTGCATCGATATTGAATACAAAATGCAAAATGTCAACTTAATTACAATAGGAGTAACTCTTCTAATAGTCCGTGCTTTGAGCCTTTCCTGGGACAGCAGTATTAGATTCCGATACACCATTGCAGGTTTATTGTATCCGTTGGACGATCAAATCAACGATGAAACACAGAGATTGCATCAATATTGAATACAAAAGTCGAAATGTCGACTTATTTACAAGAGGAGTAACTCTTCTAATAGTTCGTGTTTTGAGCCTTTTCTGGGACAGCAGTATTAGATTCCGATGCACCATTGCAGGTTTACTGTATCCCTCGGACCTTCAAATCAACGATGAAACACAGAAATTGCATCAATATTGAATACAAAATGCAAAATGTCGACTTATTTACAAGAGGAGTAATCTTTCTAATTGTTCGTGCTTTGAGCCTTTCCTGGGACAGCAGTATTAGATTTCGAAGCACCATTGCAAGGTTTACTGTATCCCTTGGACCTTCAAATCAACGATGAAACACAGTAATTGCATCGATATTGAATACAAATGGCAAAATGTCGACTTATTTACAAGAGGAGTAACTCTTCTAATAGTTCGTGCTTTGAGCCTTTCCTGGGACAGCAGTATTAGATTCCGTTTCACCATTGCAGGTTTACTGTATCCCTTGGACCTTCAAATTAACGATGAAACATAGAAATTGCATCGATATTGAATACAAAAGTAAAAATGTCGTCTTATTTGCAAGAGGAGTAACTCTTCTAATTGTTCGTGCTTTGAGCCTTTCCTGGGACAGCAGTATTAGATACCGATGCACCATTGCAGTTTTACTGTATCCCTTGCACCATCAAATGAACGATGAACCACAGAAATTGCATCAATATTGAATACAAAAGGCAAAATGTCGACTTATTTACAAGAGGAGTAACACTTCTAATAGTTCGTGCTTTGAGCCTTTCCTGGGACAGCAGTATTGGATTCCGATTCACCATTGCAGGTTTACTGTATCCCGTGGACCTTCAAATTAACGATAAAACTTAGAAATTGCATCGATATTGAATACAAATGGAAAAATGTCGACTTATTTATAAGAGGAGTAACTCTTCTAATAGTTGGCGCTAAAAGCCTTTCCTGGGACAGCAGTATTAGATTCCGATGCACCATTGAAGGTTTACTGTATCCCTTGGACCTTCAAATCAACGATGAAACACAGAAATTGCATCGATATTGAATACAAAAGGCAAAATATCGACTTATTTATAAGAGCTGCAACTCTTCTAATAGTTCGTGCTTTGAGCCTTTCCTGGGACAGCAGTATTAGATTCCGATGCACCATTGCAGGTTTACTGTATCCCTTGGACCTTCAAATCAACGATGAAACACAGAAATTGCATCGATATTGAATACAAAATGCAAAATGTCAACTTAATTACAATAGGAGTAACTCTTCTAATAGTCCGTGCTTTGAGCCTTTCCTGGGACAGCAGTATTAGATTCCGATGCACCATTGCTGGTTTACTGTATCCCTTGGACGTTCAAATCAACGATGAAACACAGAAATTGCATCGATATTGAATACAAAAGTCAAAATGTCGAATATTTTCAAGAGGAGTAACTCTTCTAATAGTTCGTGCTTTGAGCCTTTCCTGGGACAGCAGTATTAGATTCCGATTCACCATTGCAGGTTTACTGTATCCCTTGGACATTCAAATTAACGATGAAACATAGAAATTGCATCGATATTGAATACAAAAGGAAAAATGTCGACTTATTTATAAGAGGAGTAACTCTACTAATTGTTGGCGCTTTGCGCCTTTCCTGCGACAGCAGTATTAGATTCCGATGCACCATTGAAGGTTTACTGTATCCCTTGGACCTTCAAATCAACGATGAAACACAGAAATTGCATCGATATTGAATACAAAAGGCAAAATATCGACTTATTTATAAGAGCTGTAACTTTTCTAACAGTTCGTGCTTTGAGCCTTTCCTGGGACAGCAGTATTAGATTCCGATGCACCATTGCAGGTTTACTGTATCCCTTGGACCTTCAAATCAACGATGAAACACAGAAATTGCATCGATATTGAATACAAAATGCAAAATGTCAACTTAATTACAAGAAGAGTAACTCTTCTAATAGTTCATGCTTTGAGCCTTTCCTGGGACAGCAGTATTAGATTCCGATGCACCATTGCAGGTTTACTGTATCCCTTGGACCTTCAAATCAACGATGAAACACAGAATTTGCATCGATATTGAATACAAAATGCAAAATGTCAACTTAATTACAATAGGAGTAACTTTTCTAATAGTCCGTGCTTTGAGCCTTTCCTGGGACAGCAGTATTAGATTCCGATGCACCATTGCAGGTTTACTGTATCCCTCGGACCTTCAAATCAACGATGAAACACAGAAATTGCATCAATATTGAATACAAAATGCAAAATGTCGACTTATTTACAAGAGGAGTAATCTTTCTAATTGTTCGTGCTTTGAGCCTTTCCTGGGACAGCAGTATTAGATTTCGAAGCACCATTGCAAGGTTTACTGTATCCCTTGGACCTTCAAATCAACGATGAAACACAGTAATTGCATCGATATTGAATACAAATGGCAAAATGTCGACTTATTTACAAGAGGAGTAACTCTTCTAATAGTTCGTGCTTTGAGCCTTTCCTGGGACAGCAGTATTAGATTCCGTTTCACCATTGCAGGTTTACTGTATCCCTTGGACCTTCAAATTAACGATGAAACATAGAAATTGCATCGATATTGAATACAAAAGTAAAAATGTCGTCTTATTTGCAAGAGGAGTAACTCTTCTAATTGTTCGTGCTTTGAGCCTTTCCTGGGACAGCAGTATTAGATACCGATGCACCATTGCAGTTTTACTGTATCCCTTGCACCATCAAATGAACGATGAACCACAGAAATTGCATCAATATTGAATACAAAAGGCAAAATGTCGACTTATTTACAAGAGGAGTAACACTTCTAATAGTTCGTGCTTTGAGCCTTTCCTGGGACAGCAGTATTGGATTCCGATTCACCATTGCAGGTTTACTGTATCCCGTGGACCTTCAAATTAACGATAAAACTTAGAAATTGCATCGATATTGAATACAAATGGAAAAATGTCGACTTATTTATAAGAGGAGTAACTCTTCTAATAGTTGGCGCTAAAAGCCTTTCCTGGGACAGCAGTATTAGATTCCGATGCACCATTGAAGGTTTACTGTATCCCTTGGACCTTCAAATCAACGATGAAACACAGAAATTGCATCGATATTGAATACAAAAGGCAAAATATCGACTTATTTATAAGAGCTGCAACTCTTCTAATAGTTCGTGCTTTGAGCCTTTCCTGGGACAGCAGTATTAGATTCCGATGCACCATTGCAGGTTTACTGTATCCCTTGGACCTTCAAATCAACGATGAAACACAGAAATTGCATCGATATTGAATACAAAATGCAAAATGTCAACTTAATTACAATAGGAGTAACTCTTCTAATAGTCCGTGCTTTGAGCCTTTCCTGGGACAGCAGTATTAGATTCCGATGCACCATTGCTGGTTTACTGTATCCCTTGGACGTTCAAATCAACGATGAAACACAGAAATTGCATCGATATTGAATACAAAAGTCAAAATGTCGAATATTTTCAAGAGGAGTAACTCTTCTAATAGTTCGTGCTTTGAGCCTTTCCTGGGACAGCAGTATTAGATTCCGATTCACCATTGCAGGTTTACTGTATCCCTTGGACATTCAAATTAACGATGAAACATAGAAATTGCATCGATATTGAATACAAAAGGAAAAATGTCGACTTATTTATAAGAGGAGTAACTCTACTAATTGTTGGCGCTTTGCGCCTTTCCTGCGACAGCAGTATTAGATTCCGATGCACCATTGAAGGTTTACTGTATCCCTTGGACCTTCAAATCAACGATGAAACACAGAAATTGCATCGATATTGAATACAAAAGGCAAAATATCGACTTATTTATAAGAGCTGTAACTTTTCTAACAGTTCGTGCTTTGAGCCTTTCCTGGGACAGCAGTATTAGATTCCGATGCACCATTGCAGGTTTACTGTATCCCTTGGACCTTCAAATCAACGATGAAACACAGAAATTGCATCGATATTGAATACAAAATGCAAAATGTCAACTTAATTACAAGAAGAGTAACTCTTCTAATAGTTCATGCTTTGAGCCTTTCCTGGGACAGCAGTATTAGATTCCGATGCACCATTGCAGGTTTACTGTATCCCTTGGACCTTCAAATCAACGATGAAACACAGAATTTGCATCGATATTGAATACAAAATGCAAAATGTCAACTTAATTACAATAGGAGTAACTTTTCTAATAGTCCGTGCTTTGAGCCTTTCCTGGGACAGCAGTATTAGATTCCGATGCACCATTGCAGGTTTACTGGATCCGTTGGACGTTCAAATCAACGATGAAACACAGAAATTGCATCGATATTGAATACAAAAGTCAAAATGTCGACTTATTTACAAGAGGAGTAACTCTTCTAATAGTTCGCGTTTTGAGCCTTTTCTGGGACAGCAGTATTAGATTCCGATGCACCATTGCAGGTTTACTGTAGCCCTCGGACCTTCAAATCAACGATGAAACACAGAAATTGCATCAATATTGAATACAAAATGCAAAATGTCGACTTATTTACAAGAGGAGTAACCTTTCAAATTGTTCGCGCTTTGAGCCTTTCCTGGGACAGCAGTATTAGATTCCGATGCAGCATTGTAGGTTTACTGTATCCCTTGGACCTTCAAATAAATGATGAAACACAGAAATTGCATCGATATTGAATACAAAATCCAAAATGTCGACATATTTATAAGAGGAGTAATTCTTCTAATAGTTCGTGTTTTTGACCCTTTCCTGGGACAGCAGTATTAGATTCCGATGCACCATTGCAGGTTTACTGTATCCCTTGGGCCTTCAAATCAACGATGAAACACAGAAATTGCATCGATATTGAATACAAAACGCAAAATGTCGACTTAATTATAAGAGGAGTAACTCTTCTAATAGTTCGTGCTTTGAGCCTTTCCTGGGACAGCAGTATTAGAATCCGATGCACCATTGCAGGTTTACTGTATCCCTTGGACCTTCAAATCAACGATGAAACACAGAAATTGCATCGATATTGAATACAAAATGTCAACTTAATTACAAGAGGAGTAACTCTTCTAATAGTTCGTGCTTTGAGCCTTTCCTGGGACAGCAGTATTAGATTCCTATGCACCATTGCAGGTTTTCTGTATCCCTTGGACCTTCAAATCAACGATGAAACACAGAAATTGCATCGATATTGAATACAAAAGTCAAAATGTCGACTTATTTACAAGAGGAGTAACTCTTCTAATAGTTCGCGTTTTGAGCCTTTTCTGGGACAGCAGTATTAGATTCCGATGCACCATTGCAGGTTTACTGTAGCCCTCGGACCTTCAAATCAACGATGAAACACAGAAATTGCATCAATATTGAATACAAAATGCAAAATTTCGACTTATTTACAAGAGGAGTAACCTTTCAAATTGTTCGTGCTTTGAGCCTTTCCTGGGACAGCAGTATTAGATTTCGAAGCACCATTGCAAGGTTTACTGTATCCCTTGGACCTTCAAATCAACGATGAAACACAGAAATTGCATCGATATTGAATACAAATGGCAAAATGTCGACTTATTTACAAGAGAAGTAACTCTTCTAATAGTTCGTGCTTTGAGCCTTTCCTGGGACAACAGTATTAGATTCCGTTTCACCATTGCAGGTTTACTGTATCCCTTGGACCTTCAAATTAACGATGAAACATAGAAATTGCATCGATATTGAATACAAAAGTAAAAATGTCGACTTATTTATAAGAGGAGTAACTCTTCTAATAGTTCGTGCTTTGAGCCTTTCCTGGGACAGCAATATTAGATACCGATGCACCATTGCAGTTTTACTGTATCCCTTGCACCTTCAAATGAACGATGAAACACAGAAATTGCATCGATATTGAATACAAAGGGCAAAATGTCGACTTATTTACAAGAGGAGTAACTCTTCTAATAGCTCGTGCTTTGAGCCTTTCCTGGGACAGCAGTATTAGATTCCGATGCACCTTTGCAGGTTTACTGTATCCCTTGGACCTTCAAATCAACGATGAAACACAGAAATTGCATTGATATTGAATACAAAAGACAAAATGTCGACTTATTTACAAGAGGAGTAACTCTTCTAATAGTTCGAGCTTTGAGCCTTTCCTGGGACAGCAGTATTAGATTCCGATGCAGCATCGAAGGTTTACTGTATCCCTTGGACCTTCAAATAAATGATGAAACACAGAAATTGCATCGATATTGAATACAAAATCCAAAATGTCGACTTATTTATAAGAGGAGTAATTCTTCTAATAGTTCGTGTTTTTGACCCTTTCCTGGGACAGCAGTATTAGATTCCGATGCACCATTGCAGGTTTACTGTATCCCTTGGGCCTTCAAATCAACGATGAAACACAGAAATTGCATCGATATTGAATACAAAACGCAAAATGTCGACTTAATTATAAGAGGAGTAACTCTTCTAATAGTTCGTGCTTTGAGCCTTTCCTGGGACAGCAGTATTAGAATCCGATGCACCATTGCAGGTTTACTGTATCCCTTGGACCCTCAAATCAACGATGAAACACAGAAATTGCATCGATATTGAATACAAAATGTCAACTTAATTACAAGAGGAGTAACTCTTCTAATAGTTCGTGCTTTGAGCCTTTCCTGGGACAGCAGTATTAGATTCCTATGCACCATTGCAGGTTTACTGTATCCCTTGGACCTTCAAATCAACGATGAAACACAGAAATTGCATCGATATTGAATACAAAATGCAAAATGTCAACTTAATTACAATAGGAGTAACTCTTCTAATAGTCCGTGCTTTGAGCCTTTCCTGGGACAGCAGTATTAGATTCCGATGCACCATTGCAGGTTTACTGTATCCCTTGGACGTTCAAATCAACGATGAAACACAGAAATTGCATCGATATTGAATGCAAAAGTCAAAATGTCGACTTATTAACAAGAGGAGTAACTCTTCTAATAGTTCGTGCTTTGAGCCTTTTCTGGGACAGCAGTATTAGATTCCGATGCACCATTGAAGGTTTACTGTATCCCTCGGACCTTCAAATCAACGATGAAACACAGAAATTGCATCGATATTGAACACAAAATGCAAAATATCGACTTATTTATAAGAGCAGTAACTTTTCTAATTGTTCGTGCTTTGAGCCTTTCCTGGGACAGCAGTATTAGATTCCGATGCACCATTGCAGGTTTACTGTATCCCTTGGACCTTCAAATCAACGATGAAACACAGAAATTGCATCGATATTGAATACAAAATGCAAAATGTCAACTTAATCACAATAGGAGTAACTCTTCAAATAGTCCGTGCTTTGAGCCTTCCTGGGACAGCAGTATTAGATTCCGATGCACTATTGCAGGTTTACTGTACGCCTTGGACGTTCAAATCAACGATGAAGCACAGAAATTGCATCGATATTGAATGCAAAAGTCAAAATTTCGACTTATTTACAAGAGGAGTAACTCTTCTAATAGTTCGTGCTATGAGCCTTTTCTGGGACAGCAGTATTAGATTCCGATGCACCATTGCAGGTTTACTGTATCCCTTGGACCTTCAAATCAACGATGAAACACAGAAATTGCATCAATATTGAATTCAAATTGCAAAATGTCGACTTATTTACAAGAGGAGTAACCTTTCTAATAGTTCGTGCTTTGAGCCTTTCCTGGGACAGCAGTATTAGATTCCGATTCACCATTGCAGGTTTACTGTATCCCTTGGACCTTCAAGTTAACGATGAAACATAGAAATTGCATCGATATTGAATACAAAACGAAAAATGTCGACTTATTTATAAGAGGAGTAACTCTTCTAATAGTTGGCGCTTTGCGCCTTTCCTGGGACAGCAGTATTAGATTCCGATGCACCATTGAAGGTTTACTGTATCCCTTGGACCTTCAAATCAACGATGAAACACAGAAATTGCATCGATATTGAACACAAATGGCAAAATATCGACTTATTTATAAGAGCAGTAACTTTTCTAATAGTTCGTGCTTTGAGCCTTTCCTGGGGCAGCAGTATTAGATTCCGATGCACCATTGCAGGTTTACTGTATCCCTTGGACCTTCAAATCAACGATGAAACACAGAAATTGCATCGATATTGAAAACAAAATGCAAAATGTCAACTTAATTACAAGAGGAGTAACTCTTCTAATAGTTCGTGCTTTGAGCCTTTCCTGGGACAGCAGTATTAGATTCCGATGCACCATTGCAGGTTTACTGTATCCCTTGGACCTTCAAATCAACGATGAAACACAGAATTTGCATCGATATTGAATACAAAATGCAAAATGTCAACTTAATTACAATAGGAGTAACTCTTCTAATAGTCCGTGCTTTGAGCCTTTCCTGGGACAGCAGTATTAGATTCCGAAACACCATTGCAGGTTTACTGTATCCGTTGGACGTTCAAATCAACGATGAAACACAGAGATTGCATCAATATTGAATACAAAAGTCAAAATGTCGACTTATTTACAAGAGGAGTAACTCTTCTAATAGTTCGTGTTTTGAGCCTTTTCTGGGACAGCAGTATTAGATTCCGATGCACCATTGCAGGTTTACTGTATCCCGTGGACCTTCAAATCAACGATGAAACACAGAAATTGCATCAATATTGAATACAAAATGCAAAATGTCGACTTATTTACAAAAGGAGTAACCTTTGTAATAGTTCGTGCTTTGAGGCATTCCTGGGACAGCAGTATTAGATTTCGATGCACCATTGCAAGGTTTACTGTACCCCTTGGACCATCAAATTAACGATGAAACACAGAAATTGCATCGATATTGAATACAAATGGCAAAATGTCGACTTATTTACAAGAGGAGTAACTCTTCTAATAGTTCGTGCTTTGAGCCTTTCCTGGGACAGCAGTATTAGATTCCGTTTCACCATTGCAGGTTTACTGTATCCCTTGGACCTTCAAATTAACGATGAAACATAGAAATTGCATCGATATTGAATACAAAAGTAAAAATGTCGACTTATTTATAAGAGGAGCAACTCGTCTAATAGTTCGTGCTTTGAGCCTTTCCTGGGACAGCAATATTAGATACCGATGCACCATTGCAGTTTTACTGTATCCCTTGCACCTTCCAATGAACGATGAAACACAGAAATTGCATCCATATTGAATACAAAAGGCAAAATGTCGACTTCTTTACAAGAGGAGTAACTCTTCTAATAGTTCGTGCTTTGACCCTTTCCTGGGACAGCAGTATTAGATTCCGATGCACCTTTGCAGGTTTACTGTATCCCTTGGACCTTCAAATCAACGATGAAACACAGAAATTGCATCGATATTGAATACAAAAGGCAAAATGTCGACTTATTTACAAGAGGAGTAACTCTTCTAATAGTTCGCGCTTTGAGCCTTTCCTGGGACAGCAGTATTAGATTCCGATGCAGCATTGAAGGTTTACTGTATCCCTTGGACCTTCAAATCAACGATGAAACACAGAAATTGCATCGATATTGAATACAAAAGCCAAAATGTCGACTTATTTATAAGAGTAGTAACTCTTCTAATAGTTCGTGATTTGAGCCTTTCCTGGGACAGCAGTATTAGATTCCGATGCACCATTGCAGGTTTACTGTATCCCTTGGACCTTCAAATCAACGATGAAACACAGAAATTGCATCGATATTGAATACAAAACGCAAAATGTCGTCTTAATTATAAGAGGAGTAACTCTTCTAATAGTTCGTGCTTTGAGCCTTTCCTGGGACAGCAGTATTAGAATCCGATGCACCATTGCAGTTTTACTGTATCCCTTGGACCTTCAAATGAACGATGAAACACAGAAATTGCATCGATATGGAATACAAAAGGCAAAATGTCGACTTACTTACAAGAGGTGTAACTCTTCTAATAGTTCGTTCTTTGAATCTTTCTTGGGACAGCAGTATTAGATTCCGTTGCACCATAGCAGGTTTACTGTATCCCTTGGACCTTCAAATCAACGATGAAACACAGAAATTGCTTCGATATTGTATACAAAAGGCAAAATGTCGACTTATTTTTAAGAGGAGTATCTCTACTAATAGCTCGTGCTTTTAGACTTTCCAGGGACAGCACAATTAGATTCCGATGCACCATTGCAGGTAACTGTATCCCTTGGACCTTCAAATCAACGATGAAACACAGAAATTGCATCGAAATTGGAAACAAAAAGCAAAATGTCGTCTTATTTACAAGAGGAGTTACTCTTCTAATAGTTCGTGCTTTGAGCCTTTCCTGGGACAGCAATATTAGATTCCGATGCACCATTGCAGATTTACTGTATCCCTTGGACCTTCAAATCAACGATGAAACACAGAAATTGCAACGATTTTGAATACAAATGGCAAAATGTCGACTTATTTTCAAGAGGAGTAACTCTTCTTATAGTTCGTGCTTTGAGCCTTTCCTGGGACAGCAGTATTAAATTCCAAAGCACGACTGCAGGTTTACTGTATCCCTTGGACCTTCAAATCAACGATGAAACAAAGAAATTGCATCGAAATTGAATACAAAAGGCAAAATGTCGACTTATTTATAAGAGGAGTTACTCTTCTAATAGTTCGTGCATTGAGACTTTCCTGGGACAGCAGTATTAGATTCCGATGCACCGTTGCAGGTTTACTGTATCCCTTGGACCTCCAAATCAACGATGAAGCACAGAAATTGCATCGATATTGAATACAAAAGGCAAAATGTCGACTTACTTACAAGAGGCGTAACTCTTCTAATAGTTCGTGCTATGAGCCTTTCTTGGGACAGCAGTATTAGATTCCGTTGCACCATAGCAGGTTTACTGTATCCCTTGGACCTTCAAATCAACGATGAAACACAGAAATTGCATCGATATTGAATACAAAAGGCAAAATGTCGACTTATTTATTAGAGCAGTAACTCTTCTAATAGCTCGTGCTTTTAGCCTTTCCAGGGACAGCAGTATTAGATTCCGATGCACCATTGCAGGTAACTGTATCCCTTGGACCTTCAAATCAACGATGAAACACAGAAATTGCATCGAAATTGGAAACAAAAAGCAAAATGTCGTCTTATTTACAAGAGGAGTTACTCTCCTAATAGTTCGTGCTTCGAGCCTTTCCTGTGACAGCAATATTAGATTCCGATGCACCATTGCAGGTTTACTGTATCCCTTGGACCTTCAAATCAACGATGACACACAGAAATTGCAACGATATTGAATACAAAAGGCAAAATGTCGACTTATTTACAAGAGGAGTAACTCTTCTAATGGTTCGTGTTTGAGCCTTTCCTGGGACAGCAGTATTAGATTCCGATGCACGACTGCAGGTTTACTGTATCCCTTGGACCTTCAAATCAACGATGAAACAAAGAAATTGCATCGAAATTGAATACAAAAGGCAAAATGTCGACTTATTTATAAGCGGAGTTACTCTTCTAATAGTTCGTGCTTTGAGACTTTCCTGGGACAGCAGTATTAGATTCCGATGCACCGTTGCAGGTTTACTGTATCCCATGGACCTCCAAATCAACGATGAAACACAGAAATTGCATCGATATTGAATACAAAAGGCAAAATGTCGACTTATTTACAAGAGGTGTAACTCTTCTAATAGTTCGTGCTTTGAGCCTTTCCTGGGACAGCAGTATTAGATTCCGATGCACCATTGCAGGTTTACTGTATCCCTTGGACCTTCAAATCAACGATGAAACACAGAAATTGCATCGATATTGAATACAAAAGGCAAAATTTCGACTTATTTACAAGAGGAGTAACTCTTCTAATAGTTCGTGCTCTGAGCCTTTCCTGGGACAGCAGTATTAGATTCCGATGCACGACAGCAGGTTTACTGTATCCCTTGGACCTTCAAATCAACGATGAAACAATGAAATTGCATCGAAATTGAATACAAAAGGCAAAATGTCGACTTATTTATAAGAGGTGTTACTCTTCTAATAGTTCGTGCTTTGAGACATTCCTGTGACAGCAGTATTAGATTCCGATGCACCGTTGCAGGTTTACTGTATCCCTTGGACCTCCAAATCAACGATGAAACACAGAAATATGCATCGATATTGAATACAAAAGGCAAAATGTCGACTTATTTACAAGAGGTGTAACTCTTCTAATTGTTCGTGTTTGAGCCTTTCCTGGGACAGCAGTATTAGATTCCGTTGCACCATTACAGGTTTACTGTATTCCTTGGACCTTCAAATCAACGATGAAACAGAGAAATTGCATCGATATTGAATACAAAAGTCAAAATGTCGACTTATTTACAACAGGAGTAACTCTTCTAATAGTTCGTGCTTTGAGCCTTTCCTGGGACAGCAGTATTAGATTCCGATGCACCATTGCAGGTTTACTGTATCCCTTGGACCTTCAAATCAACGATGAAACACAGAAATTGCATCGATATTGAATACAAAAGGGAAAATGTCGACTTATTTACAAGAGGAGTAACTCTTCTAATAGTTCGTGCATTGCGCCTTTCCTGGGACAGCAGCATTAGATTCCGATGCACCATTGCAGGTTTACTGTATCCCTTGGACCTTCAAATCAACGATGAAACACAGAAATTGCATCGGTATTGAATACAAAAGGCAAAATGTCGACTTATTTATAAGAGGAGTAACTCTTCTAATAGTTTGTGATTTGAGCCTTTCCTGGGACAGCAGTATTAGATTCCGATGCACCATTGCAGGTTTACTGTATCCCTTGGACCTTCAAATCAACGATGAAACACAGAAATTGCATCGGTATTGAATACAAAAGGCAAAATGTCGACTTATTTATAAGAGGAGTAACTCTTCTAATAGTTCGTGACTTGAGCCTTTCCTGGGACAGCAGGATTAGATTCCGATGCACCATTGCAGGTTTACTGTATCCCTTGGACCTTCAAATCAAGGATGAAGCACAGAAATTGCATCGATATTGAATACAAAATGCAAAATGTCAACTTAATTACAAGAGGAATAACTCTTCTAATAGTCCGTGCTTTGAGCCTTTCCTGGGACAGCAGTATTAGATTCCGATGCACCATTGCAGGTTTACTGCATCCCTTGGAGCTTCAAAGCAACGATGAAACACAGAAATTGCATCGATATTGGATACAAAAGGCAAAATTTTCACTTATTTACAAGAGGAGTAACTCTTCTAATAGTTCGTGATTTTAGCCTTTCCTGGGACAGCAGTATTAGATTCCGATGCATCATTTCAGGTTTAATGTATCCCTTGGACCTTCAAATCAACGATGAAACACAGATATTGCATCGATATTGAATACAAAATGCAAAATGTCGACTTACTTATAAGAGGAGTAACTCTTCTAATAGTTCATGCTTTTAGCCTTTACAGGGACAGCAGTATTAGATGCCGATGCACCATTGCAGGTAACTGTATCCCTTGGACCTTCAAATCAACGATGAAACACAGAAATTGCATCGAAATTGGATACAAAAAGCAAAATGTCGTCTTATTTACAAGAGGAGTTACTCTTCTAATAGTTCGTGCTTTGAGCCTTTCCTGGGACAGCAGTATTAGATTCCGATGCACCATTGCAGGTTTACTGTATCCCTTGGACCTCCAAATCAACGATGAAACACAGAAATTGCATCGATATTGAATACAAAAGGCAAATTGTCGACTTATTTACAAGAGGAGTAACTCTTCTAATGGTTCGTGTTTTGAGCCTTTCCTGGGACAGCAGTATTAGATTCCGATGCACGACTGCAGGTTTACTGTATCCCTTGGACCTTCAAATCAACGATGAAACAAAGAAATTGCATCGAAATTGAATACAAAAGGCAAAATGTCGACTTATTTACAAGAGGAGTAACTCTTCTAATAGTTCGTGCTTTGAGCCTTTCCTGGGACAGCAGTATTAGATTCCGATGCACCATTGCAGGTTTACTGTATCCCTTGGACCTTCAAATCAACGATGAAACACAGAAATTCCATCGATATTGAATACTATAGGCAAGATGTCGACTTATTTACAAGAGGAGTAACTCTTCTAATAGTTCGTGTTTTGAGCCTTTTCTGGGACAGCAGTATTAGATTCCGATGCACCATTGCAGGTTTACTGTATCCCGTGGACCTTCAAATCAACGATGAAACACAGAAATTGCATCAATATTGAATACAAAATGCAAAATGTCGACTTATTTACAAAAGGAGTAACCTTTGTAATAGTTCGTGCTTTGAGGCATTCCTGGGACAGCAGTATTAGATTTCGATGCACCATTGCAAGGTTTACTGTACCCCTTGGACCATCAAATTAACGATGAAACACAGAAATTGCATCGATATTGAATACAAATGGCAAAATGTCTACTTATTTACAAGAGGAGTAACTCTTCTAATAGTTCGTGCTTTGAGCCTTTCCTGGGACAGCAGTATTAGATTCCGTTTCACCATTGCAGGTTTACTGTATCCCTTGGACCTTCAAATTAACGATGAAACATAGAAATTGCATCGATATTGAATACAAAAGTAAAAATGTCGACTTATTTATAAGAGGAGCAACTCGTCTAATAGTTCGTGCTTTGAGCCTTTCCTGGGACAGCAATATTAGATACCGATGCACCATTGCAGTTTTACTGTATCCCTTGCACCTTCCAATGAACGATGAAACACAGAAATTGCATCGATATTGAATACAAAAGGCAAAATGTCGACTTATTTACAAGAGGAGTAACTCTTCTAATAGTTCGTGCTTTTAGCCTTTCCTGGGACAGCAGTATTAGATTCCGATGCACCTTTGCAGGTTTACTGTATCCCTTGGACCTTCAAATCAACGATGAAACACAGAAATTGCATCGATATTGAATACAAAAGGCAAAATGTCGACTTATTTACAAGAGGAGTAACTCTTCTAATAGTTCGCGCTTTGAGCCTTTCCTGGGACAGCAGTATTAGATTCCGATGCAGCATTGAAGGTTTACTGTATCCCTTGGACCTTCAAATCAACGATGAAACACAGAAATTGCATCGATATTGAATACAAAAGCCAAAATGTCGACTTATTTATAAGAGTAGTAACTCTTCTAATAGTTCGTGATTTGAGCCTTTCCTGGGACAGCAGTATTAGATTCCGATGCACCATTGCAGGTTTACTGTATCCCTTGGACCTTCAAATCAACGATGAAACACAGAAATTGCATCGATATTGAATACAAAACGCAAAATGTCGTCTTAATTATAAGAGGAGTAACTCTTCTAATAGTTCGTGCTTTGAGCCTTTCCTGGGACAGCAGTATTAGAATCCGATGCACCATTGCAGTTTTACTGTATCCCTTGGACCTTCAAATGAACGATGAAACACAGAAATTGCATCGATATGGAATACAAAAGGCAAAATGTCGACTTACTTACAAGAGGTGTAACTCTTCTAATAGTTCGTTCTTTGAATCTTTCTTGGGACAGCAGTATTAGATTCCGTTGCACCATAGCAGGTTTACTGTATCCCTTGGACCTTCAAATCAACGATGAAACACAGAAATTGCTTCGATATTGTATACAAAAGGCAAAATGTCGACTTATTTTTAAGAGGAGTATCTCTACTAATAGCTCGTGCTTTTAGACTTTCCAGGGACAGCACAATTAGATTCCGATGCACCATTGCAGGTAACTGTATCCCTTGGACCTTCAAATCAACGATGAAACACAGAAATTGCATCGAAATTGGAAACAAAAAGCAAAATGTCGTCTTATTTACAAGAGGAGTTACTCTTCTAATAGTTCGTGCTTTGAGCCTTTCCTGGGACAGCAATATTAGATTCCGATGCACCATTGCAGATTTACTGTATCCCTTGGACCTTCAAATCAACGATGAAACACAGAAATTGCAACGATTTTGAATACAAATGGCAAAATGTCGACTTATTTACAAGAGGAGTAACTCTTCTTATAGTTCGTGCTTTGAGCCTTTCCTGGGACAGCAGTATTAAATTCCAAAGCACGACTGCAGGTTTACTGTATCCCTTGGACCTTCAAATCAACGATGAAACAAAGAAATTGCATCGAAATTGAATACAAAAGGCAAAATGTCGACTTATTTATAAGAGGAGTTACTCTTCTAATAGTTCGTGCATTGAGACTTTCCTGGGACAGCAGTATTAGATTCCGATGCACCGTTGCAGGTTTACTGTATCCCTTGGACCTCCAAATCAACGATGAAGCACAGAAATTGCATCGATATTGAATACAAAAGGCAAAATGTCGAATACTTACAAGAGGCGTAACTCTTCTAATAGTTCGTGCTATGAGCCTTTCTTGGGACAGCAGTATTAGATTCCGTTGCACCATAGCAGGTTTACTGTATCCCTTGGACCTTCAAATCAACGATGAAACACAGAAATTGCATCGATATTGAATACAAAAGGCAAAATGTCGACTTATTTATTAGAGCAGTAACTCTTCTAATAGCTCGTGCTTTTAGCCTTTCCAGGGACAGCAGTATTAGATTCCGATGCACCATTGCAGGTAACTGTATCCCTTGGACCTTCAAATCAACGATGAAACACAGAAATTGCATCGAAATTGGAAACAAAAAGCAAAATGTCGTCTTATTTACAAGAGGAGTTACTCTCCTAATAGTTCGTGCTTCGAGCCTTTCCTGTGACAGCAATATTAGATTCCGATGCACCATTGCAGGTTTACTGTATCCCTTGGACCTTCAAATCAACGATGACACACAGAAATTGCAACGATATTGAATACAAAAGGCAAAATGTCGACTTATTTACAAGAGGAGTAACTCTTCTAATGGTTCGTGTTTGAGCCTTTCCTGGGACAGCAGTATTAGATTCCGATGCACGACTGCAGGTTTACTGTATCCCTTGGACCTTCAAATCAACGATGAAACAAAGAAATTGCATCGAAATTGAATACAAAAGGCAAAATGTCGACTTATTTATAAGCGGAGTTACTCTTCTAATAGTTCGTGCTTTGAGACTTTCCTGGGACAGCAGTATTAGATTCCGATGCACCGTTGCAGGTTTACTGTATCCCATGGACCTCCAAATCAACGATGAAACACAGAAATTGCATCGATATTGAATACAAAAGGCAAAATGTCGACTTATTTACAAGAGGTGTAACTCTTCTAATAGTTCGTGCTTTGAGCCTTTCCTGGGACAGCAGTATTAGATTCCGATGCACCATTGCAGGTTTACTGTATCCCTTGGACCTTCAAATCAACGATGAAACACAGAAATTGCATCGATATTGAATACAAAAGGCAAAATTTCGACTTATTTACAAGAGGAGTAACTCTTCTAATAGTTCGTGCTCTGAGCCTTTCCTGGGACAGCAGTATTAGATTCCGATGCACGACAGCAGGTTTACTGTATCCCTTGGACCTTCAAATCAACGATGAAACAATGAAATTGCATCGAAATTGAATACAAAAGGCAAAATGTCGACTTATTTATAAGAGGTGTTACTCTTCTAATAGTTCGTGCTTTGAGACATTCCTGTGACAGCAGTATTAGATTCCGATGCACCGTTGCAGGTTTACTGTATCCCTTGGACCTCCAAATCAACGATGAAACACAGAAATATGCATCGATATTGAATACAAAAGGCAAAATGTCGACTTATTTACAAGAGGTGTAACTCTTCTAATTGTTCGTGTTTGAGCCTTTCCTGGGACAGCAGTATTAGATTCCGTTGCACCATTACAGGTTTACTGTATTCCTTGGACCTTCAAATCAACGATGAAACAGAGAAATTGCATCGATATTGAATACAAAAGTCAAAATGTCGACTTATTTACAAGAGGAGTAACTCTTCTAATAGTTCGTGCTTTGAGCCTTTCCTGGGACAGCAGTATTAGATTCCGATGCACCATTGCAGGTTTACTGTATCCCTTGGACCTTCAAATCAACGATGAAACACAGAAATTGCATCGATATTGAATACAAAAGGGAAAATGTCGACTTATTTACAAGAGGAGTAACTCTTCTAATAGTTCGTGCATTGCGCCTTTCCTGGGACAGCAGCATTAGATTCCGATGCACCATTGCAGGTTTACTGTATCCCTTGGACCTTCAAATCAACGATGAAACACAGAAATTGCATCGGTATTGAATACAAAAGGCAAAATGTCGACTTATTTATAAGAGGAGTAACTCTTCTAATAGTTTGTGATTTGAGCCTTTCCTGGGACAGCAGTATTAGATTCCGATGCACCATTGCAGGTTTACTGTATCCCTTGGACCTTCAAATCAACGATGAAACACAGAAATTGCATCGGTATTGAATACAAAAGGCAAAATGTCGACTTATTTATAAGAGGAGTAACTCTTCTAATAGTTCGTGACTTGAGCCTTTCCTGGGACAGCAGGATTAGATTCCGATGCACCATTGCAGGTTTACTGTATCCCTTGGACCTTCAAATCAAGGATGAAGCACAGAAATTGCATCGATATTGAATACAAAATGCAAAATGTCAACTTAATTACAAGAGGAATAACTCTTCTAATAGTCCGTGCTTTGAGCCTTTCCTGGGACAGCAGTATTAGATTCCGATGCACCATTGCAGGTTTACTGCATCCCTTGGAGCTTCAAAGCAACGATGAAACACAGAAATTGCATCGATATTGGATACAAAAGGCAAAATTTTCACTTATTTACAAGAGGAGTAACTCTTCTAATAGTTCGTGATTTTAGCCTTTCCTGGGACAGCAGTATTAGATTCCGATGCATCATTTCAGGTTTAATGTATCCCTTGGACCTTCAAATCAACGATGAAACACAGATATTGCATCGATATTGAATACAAAATGCAAAATGTCGACTTACTTATAAGAGGAGTAACTCTTCTAATAGTTCATGCTTTTAGCCTTTACAGGGACAGCAGTATTAGATGCCGATGCACCATTGCAGGTAACTGTATCCCTTGGACCTTCAAATCAACGATGAAACACAGAAATTGCATCGAAATTGGATACAAAAAGCAAAATGTCGTCTTATTTACAAGAGGAGTTACTCTTCTAATAGTTCGTGCTTTGAGCCTTTCCTGGGACAGCAGTATTAGATTCCGATGCACCATTGCAGGTTTACTGTATCCCTTGGACCTCCAAATCAACGATGAAACACAGAAATTGCATCGATATTGAATACAAAAGGCAAATTGTCGACTTATTTACAAGAGGAGTAACTCTTCTAATGGTTCGTGTTTTGAGCCTTTCCTGGGACAGCAGTATTAGATTCCGATGCACGACTGCAGGTTTACTGTATCCCTTGGACCTTCAAATCAACGATGAAACAAAGAAATTGCATCGAAATTGAATACAAAAGGCAAAATGTCGACTTATTTACAAGAGGAGTAACTCTTCTAATAGTTCGTGCTTTGAGCCTTTCCTGGGACAGCAGTATTAGATTCCGATGCACCATTGCAGGTTTACTGTATCCCTTGGACCTTCAAATCAACGATGAAACACAGAAATTCCATCGATATTGAATACTATAGGCAAGATGTCGACTTATTTACAAAAGGAGTAACTCTTCTAATAGTTCGTGCTTTGAGCATTCCTGGGACAGCAGTATTAGAAACCGATGAACCATTACAGGTTTATTGTATCCCTTGGACCTTCAAATCAACGATGAATCACAGAAATTGCATCGATATTGAATACCAAAGGCAAAATGTCGACTTATTTTTAAGAGGAGTAACTCTTCTAATTGTTCGTGCTTTGAGCCTTTCCTGGGACAGCAGTATTAGATTCCGATGCACCATTGCAGGTTTACTGTATCCCTTGGACCTTCAAATCAACGATGAAACACAGAAATTGCATCGATATTGAATACAAAAGGCAAAATTTCGACTTATTTACAAGAGGAGTAACTCTTCTAATAGTTCGTGCTCTGAGCCTTTCCTGGGACAGCAGTATTAGATTCCGATGCACGACAGCAGGTTTACTGTATCCCTTGGACCTTCAAATCAACGATGAAACAATGAAATTGCATCGAAATTGAATACAAAAGGCAAAATGTCGACTTATTTATAAGAGGTGTTACTCTTCTAATAGTTCGTGCTTTGAGACATTCCTGTGACAGCAGTATTAGATTCCGATGCACCGTTGCAGGTTTACTGTATCCCTTGGACCTCCAAATCAACGATGAAACACAGAAATATGCATCGATATTGAATACAAAAGGCAAAATGTCGACTTATTTACAAGAGGTGTAACTCTTCTAATTGTTCGTGTTTGAGCCTTTCCTGGGACAGCAGTATTAGATTCCGTTGCACCATTACAGGTTTACTGTATTCCTTGGACCTTCAAATCAACGATGAAACAGAGAAATTGCATCGATATTGAATACAAAAGTCAAAATGTCGACTTATTTACAAGAGGAGTAACTCTTCTAATAGTTCGTGCTTTGAGCCTTTCCTGGGACAGCAGTATTAGATTCCGATGCACCATTGCAGGTTTACTGTATCCCTTGGACCTTCAAATCAACGATGAAACACAGAAATTGCATCGATATTGAATACAAAAGGGAAAATGTCGACTTATTTACAAGAGGAGTAACTCTTCTAATAGTTCGTGCATTGCGCCTTTCCTGGGACAGCAGCATTAGATTCCGATGCACCATTGCAGGTTTACTGTATCCCTTGGACCTTCAAATCAACGATGAAACACAGAAATTGCATCGGTATTGAATACAAAAGGCAAAATGTCGACTTATTTATAAGAGGAGTAACTCTTCTAATAGTTTGTGATTTGAGCCTTTCCTGGGACAGCAGTATTAGATTCCGATGCACCATTGCAGGTTTACTGTATCCCTTGGACCTTCAAATCAACGATGAAACACAGAAATTGCATCGGTATTGAATACAAAAGGCAAAATGTCGACTTATTTATAAGAGGAGTAACTCTTCTAATAGTTCGTGACTTGAGCCTTTCCTGGGACAGCAGGATTAGATTCCGATGCACCATTGCAGGTTTACTGTATCCCTTGGACCTTCAAATCAAGGATGAAGCACAGAAATTGCATCGATATTGAATACAAAATGCAAAATGTCAACTTAATTACAAGAGGAATAACTCTTCTAATAGTCCGTGCTTTGAGCCTTTCCTGGGACAGCAGTATTAGATTCCGATGCACCATTGCAGGTTTACTGCATCCCTTGGAGCTTCAAAGCAACGATGAAACACAGAAATTGCATCGATATTGGATACAAAAGGCAAAATTTTCACTTATTTACAAGAGGAGTAACTCTTCTAATAGTTCGTGATTTTAGCCTTTCCTGGGACAGCAGTATTAGATTCCGATGCATCATTTCAGGTTTAATGTATCCCTTGGACCTTCAAATCAACGATGAAACACAGATATTGCATCGATATTGAATACAAAATGCAAAATGTCGACTTACTTATAAGAGGAGTAACTCTTCTAATAGTTCATGCTTTTAGCCTTTACAGGGACAGCAGTATTAGATGCCGATGCACCATTGCAGGTAACTGTATCCCTTGGACCTTCAAATCAACGATGAAACACAGAAATTGCATCGAAATTGGATACAAAAAGCAAAATGTCGTCTTATTTACAAGAGGAGTTACTCTTCTAATAGTTCGTGCTTTGAGCCTTTCCTGGGACAGCAGTATTAGATTCCGATGCACCATTGCAGGTTTACTGTATCCCTTGGACCTCCAAATCAACGATGAAACACAGAAATTGCATCGATATTGAATACAAAAGGCAAATTGTCGACTTATTTACAAGAGGAGTAACTCTTCTAATGGTTCGTGTTTTGAGCCTTTCCTGGGACAGCAGTATTAGATTCCGATGCACGACTGCAGGTTTACTGTATCCCTTGGACCTTCAAATCAACGATGAAACAAAGAAATTGCATCGAAATTGAATACAAAAGGCAAAATGTCGACTTATTTACAAGAGGAGTAACTCTTCTAATAGTTCGTGCTTTGAGCCTTTCCTGGGACAGCAGTATTAGATTCCGATGCACCATTGCAGGTTTACTGTATCCCTTGGACCTTCAAATCAACGATGAAACACAGAAATTCCATCGATATTGAATACTATAGGCAAGATGTCGACTTATTTACAAAAGGAGTAACTCTTCTAATAGTTCGTGCTTTGAGCATTCCTGGGACAGCAGTATTAGAAACCGATGAACCATTACAGGTTTATTGTATCCCTTGGACCTTCAAATCAACGATGAATCACAGAAATTGCATCGATATTGAATACCAAAGGCAAAATGTCGACTTATTTTTAAGAGGAGTAACTCTTCTAATTGTTCGTGCTTTGAGCCTTTCCTGGGACTGCAGTATTAGATTCCGATGCACCATTGCAGGTTTACTGAATCCCTTGGACCTTCAAATCAACGATGAAACACACAAATTGCATCGATATTGAATACAAAAGGCAAAATGTCGACTTATTTACAAGAGTAGTAACTCATCTAATTGTTCGTGCTTTGAGCCTTTCCTGGGAATGCAGTATTAGATTACGATGCACCATTGCAGGTTTACTGTATCACTTGGACCTTCAAATCAACGCTGAAACACAGAAATTGCATCGATATTAAATACAAAAGGCAAAATGTCGACTTATTTACAAGAGGAGTAACTCTTCTAATAGTTCGTGCTTTTAGCCTTTCCTGTGACAGCAGTATTATATTCCTATGCACCATTGCAGGTTTACTGTATCCCTTGGACCTTCAAATCTACGATGAAACAAAGAAATTGCATCGATATGGAATACAATAGGCAAAATGTCGACTTATTTACAAGAGGAGTAACTCTTCTAATAGTTTGTGCTTTGAGCCTTTCCTGGGACAGCAGTATTAGATTCCGATGCACCATTGCAGGTTTACTGTATCCCTTGGACCTTCAAATCAACGATGAAACACAGAAATTGAATCGATATTTAATACAAAAGGAAAATGTCGACTTATTTACAAGAGGAGTAACTCTTCTAATAGTTCGTGCTTTGAGCCTTTCCTGGGACAGCAGTATTAGTTTCCGATGCAACCATTGCAGGTTTACTATATCCCTTGGACCTTCATATCAACGATGGAACACAGAAATTGCATCGATAGTGAATACAAAACGCAAAATGTCGACTTACTTACAAGAGGACTAACCCTTCTAATAGTTCGTGCTTTAGCCTTTCCTGGGACAGCAGTATTAGATTCCGATGCACCATTGCAGGTTTACTGTATCCCTTGGACCTTCAAATCAACGATGAAACACAGAAATTGCATCGATATTGAATACAATAGGCAAAATGTCGACTTATTTACAAGAGGAGTAACTCTTCTAATAGTTCGTGCTTTGAGCCTTTCCTGGGACAGCAGTATTAGATTCCGATGCACCATTGCAGGTTTACTGTATCCTTTGGACCTACAAATAAACGATGAAACACAGAAATTGCATCGATATTGAATACAAAAGGCAAAATGTCGACTCATTTACAAGAGGAGTAACTCTTCTAATAGTTCGTGTTTGAGTCTTTCCTGGGACAGCAGTATTAGATTCCGATGCACCATTGCAGGTTTACTGTATCCCTTGGACCATCAAATAAACGATGAAACACAGAAATTGCATCGATATTGAATGCAAAAGGCAAAATGTCGACTTATTTACAAGAGGAGAAACTCTTCTAATAGTTCGTGCTTTGAGCCTTTCCTGGGACAGCAGTATCAGGTTCCGATGCACCATTGCAGGTTTACTGTATCCCTTGGACCTTCAAATCAACGCTGAAACACTGAAATTGCATCGATATTGAATACAAAAGGCAAAATGTCGACTTATTTACAAGAGGAGTAACTCTTTTAATAGTTCGTGCTTTTAGCCTTACCTGGGACAGCAGTTTTAGATTCCGATGCACCATTGCAGGTTTACTGTATCCTTTGGACCTTCAAATCAGCGATGAAACACAGAAATTGCGTCGATATTGAATACAAAATGCAAAATGTCGACTTATTTACAAGAGGAGTAACTCTTTTAATAGTTCGTGCTATTAACGTTTCCTGGGACAGCAGTATTCGATTCTGATGCACCATTGCAGGTTTACTGTATCCCTTGGACCTTCAAATCAACGATGAAACACAGAAATTTGCATCGATATTGAATACAAAAGGCAAAATGTCGGCTTATTTACAAGAGGAGTAACTCTTCTAATGGTTCGTGCTTGGAGCCTTTCCTGGGACAGCAGTATTAGATTCCGATGCACCATTGCAGGTTTACTGTATCCCTTGGACCCTCAAATCAACGATGGAACACAGAAATTGCATCGATATTGAATACAAAACGCAAAATGTCGACTTACTTAATGAGGACTAACCCTTCTGATAGTTCGTGCTTTAGCCTTTCCTGGGACAGCAGTATTAGATTCCGATGCACCATTGCAGGTTTACTGTATCCCTTCGACCTTCAAATCAACGATGAAACACAGAAATTCCATCGATATTGAATACAAAAGGCAAAATGTCGACTTATTTACAAGAGGAGTAACTCTTCTAATAGTTCGAGCTTTGAGCATTCCTGGGACAGCAGTATTAGAATCCGATGCACCATTGCAGGTTTACTGTATCCCTTGGACCTTCAAATCAACGATGAAACACAGAAATTGCATCGATATTGAATACCAAAGGCAAAATGTCGACTTATTTTTAAGAGGAGTAACTCTTCTAATTGTTCGTGCTTTGAGCCTTTCCTGGGACTGCAGTATTAGATTCCGATGCACCATTGCAGGTTTACCGTATCCCTTGGACCTTCAAATCAACGATGAAACACACAAATTGCATCGATATTGAATACAAAAGGCAAAATGTCGACTTATTTACAAGAGGAGTAACTCTTCTAATTGTTCGTGCTTTGAGCCTTTCCTCGGACTGCAGTATTAGATTACGATGCACCATTGCAGGTTTACTGTATCACTTGGACCTTCAAATCAACGCTGAAACACAGTTATTGCATCGATATTGAATACAAAAGGCAAAATATCGACTTATTTACAAGAGGAGTAACTCTTCTACTAGTTCGTGCTTTTAGCCTCTCCTGTGACAGCAGTACTAGATTCCGATGCACCATTGCGGGTTTACTGTATCCCTTCGACCTTCAAATCAACGATAAAGCACAGAAATTGCATCGATATTGAATACAAAAGGCAAAATGTCGACTTATTTACAAGAGGAGTAACTCTTCTAATAGTTCGTGGTTGTAGCCTATCCTGTGACAGCAGTATTAGATTCCGATGCACCATTACAGGTTTACTGTATCCCTTGGACCTTCAAATCAACGATGAAACACAGAAATTGCATCGATATTGAATACAAAAGGCAAAATATCGACTTATTTACAAGAGGTGTAACTCTTCTACTACTTCGTGCTTTTAGCCTTTCCTGTGACAGCAGTACTAGATTCCGATGCACCATTGCGGGTTTACTGTATCCCTTCGACCTTCAAAACAACGATGAATCACAGAAATTGCATCGATATTGAATACAAAAGGCAAAATGTCGACTTATTTACAAGAGGAGTAACTCTTCTAATAGTTCGTGGTTGTAGCCTATCCTGGGACAGCAGTATTAGATTCCGATGCACCATTGCAGGTTTACTGTATCCCTTGGACCTTCAAATCAATGAAGAAACACACAAATTGCATCGATATTGAATACAAAATGCAAAATGTCGACTTATTTACAAGAGGAGTAACTCTTTTAATAGTTCGTGATTTTAGCCTTTCCTGGGACAGCAGTATTAGATTCCGATGCACCATTGCAGGTTTACTGTATCCTTTGGACCTTCAAATCAGCGATGAAACACAGAAATTGCGTCGATATTGAATACAAAATGCAAAATGTCGACTTATTTACAAGAGGAGTAACTCTTTTAATAGTTCGTGCTATTAACGTTTCCTGGGACAGCAGTATTCGATTCTGATGCACCATTGCAGGTTTACTGTATCCCTTGGACCTTCAAATCAACGATTAAACACAGAAATTTGCATCGATATTGAATACAAAAGGCAAAATGTCGACTTATTTACAAGAGGAGTAACTCTTCTAATAGTTCGTGATTTGAGCCTTTCCTGGGACAGCAGTATTAGATTCCGATGCACCATTGGAAGTTTACTGTATCCCTTGGACCTTCACATCAACGATGAAACACAGAAATTGCATCGATATTGAATACAAAAAGCAAAATGTCGACTTATTTACAAGAGGAGTAACTCTTCTAATAGTTCGTGCTTTGAGCCTTTCCTAGGACAGCAGTATTAGATTCCGATGCACCATTGCAGGTTTACTGTATCCCTTGGACCTTCTAATCAACGATGAAACACAGAAATTCCATCGATATTGAATACAAAAGGCAAAATGTCGACTTATTTACAAGAGGAGTAACTCTTCTAATAGGTCGTGCTTTGAGCATTCCTGGGACAGCAGTATTAGAATCCAATGCACCATTGCAGGTTTACTGTATCCCTTGGACCTTCAAATCAACGATGAAACACAGAAATTGCATCGATATTGAATACCAAAGGCAAAATGTCGACTTATTTTTAAGAGGAGTAACTCTTCTAATTGTTCGTGCTTTGAGCCTTTCCTGGGACTGCAGTATTAGATTCCGATAAACCATTGCAGGTTTGCTGTATCCCTTGGACCTTCAATTCAACGATAAAACACACAAATTGCATCGATATTGAATACAAAAGGCAAAATGTCGACTTATTTACAAGAGGAGTAACTCTTCTAATTGTTCGTGCTTTGAGCCTTTCCTGGGACTGCAGTATTAGATTACGATGCACCATTGCAGGTTTACTGTATCACTTGGACCTTCAAATCAACGCTGAAACACAGAAATTGCACCGATATTAAATACAAAAGGCAAAATGTCGACTTATTTACAAGAGGAGGAACTCTTCTAATAGTTCGTGGTTGTAGCCTATCCTGGGACAGCAGTAGTAGATTCCGATGCACCATTGCAGGTTTACTGTATCCCTTGGACCTTCAAAATAACTATGAAACACTGAAATATCATCGATATTGAATACAAAAGGCAAAATGTCGACTTATTTACAAGAGGAGTAACTCTTTTAATAGTTCGTGCTATTAACGTTTCCTGGGACAGCAGTATTCGATTCTGATGCACCATTGCAGTTTTACTGCATCCCTTGGACCTTCAAATCAACGATGAAACACAGAAATTTGCATCGATATTGAATACATAAGGCAAAATGTCGACTTATTTACAAGAGGAGTAACTCTTCTAATAGTTCGTGCTTTGAGCCATTCCTGGGACAGCAGTATTAGATTCCGATGCACCATTGCAAGTTTACTGTATCCCTTGGACCTTCAAATCAACGATGAAACACAGAAATTGCATCGATATTGAATACAAAATGCAAAATGTCGACTTATTTACAAGAGGAGTAACTCTTCTAATATTTCTTGCTTTGAGCCTTTCTTGGGACAGCAGTATTAGATTCCGATGCACCATTGCAGGTTTACTGTATCCCTTGGACCTTCAAATCAACGATGAAACACAGAAATTCCATCGATATTGAATACAAAAGGCAAAATGTCGACTTATTTACAAGAGGAGTAACTCTTCTAATAGTTCGTGCTTTGAGCATTCCTGGGACAGCAGTATTAGATTCCGATGCACCATTGCAGGTTTACTGTATCCTTTGGACCTTCAAATAAACCTTGAAACACAGAAATTGCATCGGTATTGAATACCAAAGGCAAAATGTCGACTTATTTTTAAGAGGAGTAACTCTTCTAATTGTTCGTGCTTTGAGCCTTTCCTGGGACTGCAGTATTAGATTCCGATGCACCATTGCAGGTTTACTGTATCCCGTGGACCTTCAAATCAACGATGAAACACACAAATTGCATCGATATTGAATACAAAAGGCAAAATGTCGACTTATTTACAAGAGGAGTAACTCATCTAATTGTTCGAGCTTTGAGCCTTTCCTGGGAATGCAGTATTAGATTACGATGCACCATTGCAGGTTTACTGTATCACTTGGACCTTCAAATCAACGCTGAAACACAGAAATTGCATCGATATTAAATACAAAAGGCAAAATGTCGACTTATTTACAAGAGGAGTAACTCTTCTAATAGTTCGTGCTTTTAGCCTTTCCTGTGACAGCAGTATTATATTCCTATGCACCATTGCAGGTTTACTGTATCCCTTGGACCTTCAAATCAACGATGAAACAAAGAAATTGCATCGATATGGAATACAATAGGCAAAATGTCGACTTATTTACAAGAGGAGTAACTCTTCTAATAGTTTGTGCTTTGAGCCTTTCCTGGGACAGCAGTATTAGATTCCGATGCACCATTGCAGGTTTACTGTATCCCTTGGACCTTCAAATCAACGATGAAACACAGAAATTGAATCGATATTTAATACAAAAGGAAAATGTCGACTTATTTACAAGAGGAGTAACTCTTCTAATAGTTCGTGCTTTGAGCCTTTCCTGGGACAGCAGTATTAGTTTCCGATGCACCATTGCAGGTTTACTGTATCCCTTGGACCTTCATATCAACGATGGAACACAGAAATTGCATCGATAGTGAATACAAAACGCAAAATGTCGACTTACTTACAAGAGGACTAACCCTTCTAATAGTTCGTGCTTTAGCCTTTCCTGGGACAGCAGTATTAGATTCCGATGCACCATTGCAGGTTTACTGTATCCCTTGGACCTTCAAATCAACGATGAAACACAGAAATTGCATCGATATTGAATACAATAGGCAAAATGTCGACTTATTTACAAGAGGAGTAACTCTTCTAATAGTTCGTGCTTTGAGCCTTTCCTGGGACAGCAGTATTAGACTCCGATGCACCATTGCAGGTTTACTGTATCCTTTGGACCTACAAATAAACGATGAAACACAGAAATTGCATCGATATTGAATACAAAAGGCAAAATGTCGACTCATTTACAAGAGGAGTAACTCTTCTAATAGTTCGTGTTTGAGTCTTTCCTGGGACAGCAGTATTAGATTCCGATGCACCATTGCAGGTTTACTGTATCCCTTCGACCATCAAATAAACGATGAAACACAGAAATTGCATCGATATTGAATACAAAAGGCAAAATGTCGACTTATTTACAAGAGGAGTAACTCTTTTAATAGTTCGTGCTTTTAGCCTTTCCTGGGACAGCAGTTTTAGATTCCGATGCACCATTGCAGGTTTACTGTATCCCTTGGACCTTCAAATCAACGATGAAACACAGAAATTGCATCGATATTGAATACAAAAGGCAAAATATCGACTTATTTACAAGAGGTGTAACTCTTCTACTACTTCGTGCTTTTAGCCTTTCCTGTGACAGCAGTACTAGATTCCGATGCACCATTGCGGGTTTACTGTATCCCTTCGACCTTCAAAACAACGATGAATCACAGAAATTGCATCGATATTGAATACAAAAGGCAAAATGTCGACTTATTTACAAGAGGAGTAACTCTTCTAATAGTTCGTGGTTGTAGCCTATCCTGGGACAGCAGTATTAGATTCCGATGCACCATTGCAGGTTTACTGTATCCCTTGGACCTTCAAATCAATGAAGAAACACACAAATTGCATCGATATTGAATACAAAATGCAAAATGTCGACTTATTTACAAGAGGAGTAACTCTTTTAATAGTTCGTGATTTTAGCCTTTCCTGGGACAGCAGTATTAGATTCCGATGCACCATTGCAGGTTTACTGTATCCTTTGGACCTTCAAATCAGCGATGAAACACAGAAATTGCGTCGATATTGAATACAAAATGCAAAATGTCGACTTATTTACAAGAGGAGTAACTCTTTTAATAGTTCGTGCTATTAACGTTTCCTGGGACAGCAGAATTCGATTCTGATGCACCATTGCAGGTTTACTGTATCCCTTGGACCTTCAAATCAACGATTAAACACAGAAATTTGCATCGATATTGAATACAAAAGGCAAAATGTCGACTTATTTACAAGAGGAGTAACTCTTCTAATAGTTCGTGATTTGAGCCTTTCCTGGGACAGCAGTATTAGATTCCGATGCACCATTGGAGGTTTACTGTATCCCTTGGACCTTCACATCAACGATGAAACACAGAAATTGCATCGATATTGAATACAAAAAGCAAAATGTCGACTTATTTACAAGAGGAGTAACTCTTCTAATAGTTCGTGCTTTGAGCCTTTCCTAGGACAGCAGTATTAGATTCCGATGCACCATTGCAGGTTTACTGTATCCCTTGGACCTTCTAATCAACGATGAAACACAGAAATTCCATCGATATTGAATACAAAAGGCAAAATGTCGACTTATTTACAAGAGGAGTAACTCTTCTAATAGGTCGTGCTTTGAGCATTCCTGGGACAGCAGTATTAGAATCCAATGCACCATTGCAGGTTTACTGTATCCCTTGGACCTTCAAATCAACGATGAAACACAGAAATTGCATCGATATTGAATACCAAAGGCAAAATGTCGACTTATTTTTAAGAGGAGTAACTCTTCTAATTGTTCGTGCTTTGAGCCTTTCCTGGGACTGCAGTATTAGATTCCGATGCACCATTGCAGGTTTGCTGTATCCCTTGGACCTTCAATTCAACGATAAAACACACAAATTGCATCGATATTGAATACAAAAGGCAAAATGTCGACTTATTTACAAGAGGAGTAACTCTTCTAATTGTTCGTGCTTTGAGCCCTTCCTGGGACTGCAGTATTAGATTACGATGCACCATTGCAGGTTTACTGTATCACTTGGACCTTCAAATCAACGCTGAAACACAGAAATTGCACCGATATTAAATACAAAAGGCAAAATGTCGACTTATTTACAAGAGGAGTAACTCTTTTAATAGTTCGTGCTATTAACGTTTCCTGGGACAGCAGTATTCGATTCTGATGCACCATTGCAGGTTTACTGTATCCCTTGGACCTTCAAATCAACGATTAAACACAGAAATTTGCATCGATATTGAATACAAAAGGCAAAATGTCGACTTATTTACAAGAGGAGTAACTCTTCTAATAGTTCGTGATTTGAGCCTTTCCTGGGACAGCAGTATTAGATTCCGATGCACCATTGGAGGTTTACTGTATCCCTTGGACCTTCACATCAACGATGAAACACAGAAATTGCATCGATATTGAATACAAAAAGCAAAATGTCGACTTATTTACAAGAGGAGTAACTCTTCTAATAGTTCGTGCTTTGAGCCTTTCCTAGGACAGCAGTATTAGATTCCGATGCACCATTGCAGGTTTACTGTATCCCTTGGACCTTCTAATCAACGATGAAACACAGAAATTCCATCGATATTGAATACAAAAGGCAAAATGTCGACTTATTTACAAGAGGAGTAACTCTTCTAATAGGTCGTGCTTTGAGCATTCCTGGGACAGCAGTATTAGAATCCAATGCACCATTGCAGGTTTACAGTATCCCTTGGACCTTCAAATCAACGATGAAACACAGAAATTGCATCGATATTGAATACCAAAGGCAAAATGTCGACTTATTTTTAAGAGGAGTAACTCTTCTAATTGTCCGTGCTTTGAGCCTTTCCTGGGACTGCAGTATTAGATTCCGATGCACCATTGCAGGTTTGCTGTATCCCTTGGACCTTCAATTCAACGATAAAACACACAAATTGCATCGATATTGAATACAAAAGGCAAAATGTCGACTTATTTACAAGAGGAGTAACTCTTCTAATTGTTCGTGCTTTGAGCCTTTCCTGGGACTGCAGTATTAGATTACGATGCACCATTGCAGGTTTACTGTATCACTTGGACCTTCAAATCAACGCTGAAACACAGAAATTGCACCGATATTAAATACAAAAGGCAAAATGTCGACTTATTTACAAGAGGAGGAACTCTTCTAATAGTTCGTGGTTGTAGCCTATCCTGGGACAGCAGTAGTAGATTCCGATGCACCATTGCAGGTTTACTGTATCCCTTGGACCTTCAAAATAACTATGAAACACTGAAATATCATCGATATTGAATACAAAAGGCAAAATGTCGACTTATTTACAAGAGGAGTAACTCTTTTAATAGTTCGTGCTATTAACGTTTCCTGGGACAGCAGTATTCGATTCTGATGCACCATTGCAGTTTTACTGCATCCCTTGGACCTTCAAATCAACGATGAAACACAGAAATTTGCATCGATATTGAATACATAAGGCAAAATGTCGACTTATTTACAAGAGGAGTAACTCTTCTAATAGTTCGTGCTTTGAGCCATTCCTGGGACAGCAGTATTAGATTCCGATGCACCATTGCAAGTTTACTGTATCCCTTGGACCTTCAAATCAACGATGAAACACAGAAATTGCATCGATATTGAATACAAAATGCAAAATGTCGACTTATTTACAAGAGGAGTAACTCTTCTAATATTTCTTGCTTTGAGCCTTTCTTGGGACAGCAGTATTAGATTCCGATGCACCATTGCAGGTTTACTGTATCCCTTGGACCTTCAAATCAACGATGAAACACAGAAATTCCATCGATATTGAATACAAAAGGCAAAATGTCGACTTATTTACAAGAGGAGTAACTCTTCTAATAGTTCGTGCTTTGAGCATTCCTGGGACAGCAGTATTAGATTCCGATGCACCATTGCAGGTTTACTGTATCCTTTGGACCTTCAAATAAACCTTGAAACACAGAAATTGCATCGGTATTGAATACCAAAGGCAAAATGTCGACTTATTTTTAAGAGGAGTAACTCTTCTAATTGTTCGTGCTTTGAGCCTTTCCTGGGACTGCAGTATTAGATTCCGATGCACCATTGCAGGTTTACTGTATCCCGTGGACCTTCAAATCAACGATGAAACACACAAATTGCATCGATATTGAATACAAAAGGCAAAATGTCGACTTATTTACAAGAGGAGTAACTCATCTAATTGTTCGAGCTTTGAGCCTTTCCTGGGAATGCAGTATTAGATTACGATGCACCATTGCAGGTTTACTGTATCACTTGGACCTTCAAATCAACGCTGAAACACAGAAATTGCATCGATATTAAATACAAAAGGCAAAATGTCGACTTATTTACAAGAGGAGTAACTCTTCTAATAGTTCGTGCTTTTAGCCTTTCCTGTGACAGCAGTATTATATTCCTATGCACCATTGCAGGTTTACTGTATCCCTTGGACCTTCAAATCAACGATGAAACAAAGAAATTGCATCGATATGGAATACAATAGGCAAAATGTCGACTTATTTACAAGAGGAGTAACTCTTCTAATAGTTTGTGGTTTGAGCCTTTCCTGGGACAGCAGTATTAGATTCCGATGCACCATTGCAGGTTTACTGTATCCCTTGGACCTTCAAATCAACGATGAAACACAGAAATTGAATCGATATTTAATACAAAAGGAAAATGTCGACTTATTTACAAGAGGAGTAACTCTTCTAATAGTTCGTGCTTTGAGCCTTTCCTGGGACAGCAGTATTAGTTTCCGATGCACCATTGCAGGTTTACTGTATCCCTTGGACCTTCATATCAACGATGGAACACAGAAATTGCATCGATAGTGAATACAAAACGCAAAATGTCGACTTACTTACAAGAGGACTAACCCTTCTAATAGTTCGTGCTTTAGCCTTTCCTGGGACAGCAGTATTAGATTCCGATGCACCATTGCAGGTTTACTGTATCCCTTGGACCTTCAAATCAACGATGAAACACAGAAATTGCATCGATATTGAATACAATAGGCAAAATGTCGACTTATTTACAAGAGGAGTAACTCTTCTAATAGTTCGTGCTTTGAGCCTTTCCTGGGACAGCAGTATTAGACTCCGATGCACCATTGCAGGTTTACTGTATCCTTTGGACCTACAAATAAACGATGAAACACAGAAATTGCATCGATATTGAATACAAAAGGCAAAATGTCGACTCATTTACAAGAGGAGTAACTCTTCTAATAGTTCGTGTTTGAGTCTTTCCTGGGACAGCAGTATTAGATTCCGATGCACCATTGCAGGTTTACTGTATCCCTTCGACCATCAAATAAACGATGAAACACAGAAATTGCATCGATATTGAATACAAAAGGCAAAATGTCGACTTATTTACAAGAGGAGTAACTCTTTTAATAGTTCGTGCTTTTAGCCTTTCCTGGGACAGCAGTTTTAGATTCCGATGCACCATTGCAGGTTTACTGTATCCCTTGGACCTTCAAATCAACGATGAAACACAGAAATTGCATCGATATTGAATACAAAAGGCAAAATATCGACTTATTTACAAGAGGTGTAACTCTTCTACTACTTCGTGCTTTTAGCCTTTCCTGTGACAGCAGTACTAGATTCCGATGCACCATTGCGGGTTTACTGTATCCCTTCGACCTTCAAAACAACGATGAATCACAGAAATTGCATCGATATTGAATACAAAAGGCAAAATGTCGACTTATTTACAAGAGGAGTAACTCTTCTAATAGTTCGTGGTTGTAGCCTATCCTGGGACAGCAGTATTAGATTCCGATGCACCATTGCAGGTTTACTGTATCCCTTGGACCTTCAAATCAATGAAGAAACACACAAATTGCATCGATATTGAATACAAAATGCAAAATGTCGACTTATTTACAAGAGGAGTAACTCTTTTAATAGTTCGTGATTTTAGCCTTTCCTGGGACAGCAGTATTAGATTCCGATGCACCATTGCAGGTTTACTGTATCCTTTGGACCTTCAAATCAGCGATGAAACACAGAAATTGCGTCGATATTGAATACAAAATGCAAAATGTCGACTTATTTACAAGAGGAGTAACTCTTTTAATAGTTCGTGCTATTAACGTTTCCTGGGACAGCAGAATTCGATTCTGATGCACCATTGCAGGTTTACTGTATCCCTTGGACCTTCAAATCAACGATTAAACACAGAAATTTGCATCGATATTGAATACAAAAGGCAAAATGTCGACTTATTTACAAGAGGAGTAACTCTTCTAATAGTTCGTGATTTGAGCCTTTCCTGGGACAGCAGTATTAGATTCCGATGCACCATTGGAGGTTTACTGTATCCCTTGGACCTTCACATCAACGATGAAACACAGAAATTGCATCGATATTGAATACAAAAAGCAAAATGTCGACTTATTTACAAGAGGAGTAACTCTTCTAATAGTTCGTGCTTTGAGCCTTTCCTAGGACAGCAGTATTAGATTCCGATGCACCATTGCAGGTTTACTGTATCCCTTGGACCTTCTAATCAACGATGAAACACAGAAATTCCATCGATATTGAATACAAAAGGCAAAATGTCGACTTATTTACAAGAGGAGTAACACTTCTAATAGGTCGTGCTTTGAGCATTCCTGGGACAGCAGTATTAGAATCCAATGCACCATTGCAGGTTTACTGTATCCCTTGGACCTTCAAATCAACGATGAAACACAGAAATTGCATCGATATTGAATACCAAAGGCAAAATGTCGACTTATTTTTAAGAGGAGTAACTCTTCTAATTGTTCGTGCTTTGAGCCTTTCCTGGGACTGCAGTATTAGATTCCGATGCACCATTGCAGGTTTGCTGTATCCCTTGGACCTTCAATTCAACGATAAAACACACAAATTGCATCGATATTGAATACAAAAGGCAAAATGTCGACTTATTTACAAGAGGAGTAACTCTTCTAATTGTTCGTGCTTTGAGCCTTTCCTGGGACTGCAGTATTAGATTACGATGCACCATTGCAGGTTTACTGTATCACTTGGACCTTCAAATCAACGCTGAAACACAGAAATTGCACCGATATTAAATACAAAAGGCAAAATGTCGACTTATTTACAAGAGGAGGAACTCTTCTAATAGTTCGTGGTTGTAGCCTATCCTGGGACAGCAGTAGTAGATTCCGATGCACCATTGCAGGTTTACTGTATCCCTTGGACCTTCAAAATAACTATGAAACACTGAAATATCATCGATATTGAATACAAAAGGCAAAATGTCGACTTATTTACAAGAGGAGTAACTCTTTTAATAGTTCGTGCTATTAACGTTTCCTGGGACAGCAGTATTCGATTCTGATGCACCATTGCAGTTTTACTGCATCCCTTGGACCTTCAAATCAACGATGAAACACAGAAATTTGCATCGATATTGAATACATAAGGCAAAATGTCGACTTATTTACAAGAGGAGTAACTCTTCTAATAGTTCGTGCTTTGAGCCATTCCTGGGACAGCAGTATTAGATTCCGATGCACCATTGCAAGTTTACTGTATCCCTTGGACCTTCAAATCAACGATGAAACACAGAAATTGCATCGATATTGAATACAAAATGCAAAATGTCGACTTATTTACAAGAGGAGTAACTCTTCTAATATTTCTTGCTTTGAGCCTTTCTTGGGACAGCAGTATTAGATTCCGATGCACCATTGCAGGTTTACTGTATCCCTTGGACCTTCAAATCAACGATGAAACACAGAAATGCCATCGATATTGAATACAAAAGGCAAAATGTCGACTTATTTACAAGAGGAGTAACTCTTCTAATAGTTCGTGCTTTGAGCATTCCTGGGACAGCAGTATTAGATTCCGATGCACCATTGCAGGTTTACTGTATCCTTTGGACCTTCAAATAAACCTTGAAACACAGAAATTGCATCGGTATTGAATACCAAAGGCAAAATGTCGACTTATTTTTAAGAGGAGTAACTCTTCTAATTGTTCGTGCTTTGAGCCTTTCCTGGGACTGCAGTATTAGATTCCGATGCACCATTGCAGGTTTACTGTATCCCGTGGACCTTCAAATCAACGATGAAACACACAAATTGCATCGATATTGAATACAAAAGGCAAAATGTCGACTTATTTACAAGAGGAGTAACTCATCTAATTGTTCGAGCTTTGAGCCTTTCCTGGGAATGCAGTATTAGATTACGATGCACCATTGCAGGTTTACTGTATCACTTGGACCTTCAAATCAACGCTGAAACACAGAAATTGCATCGATATTAAATACAAAAGGCAAAATGTCGACTTATTTACAAGAGGAGTAACTCTTCTAATAGTTCGTGCTTTTAGCCTTTCCTGTGACAGCAGTATTATATTCCTATGCACCATTGCAGGTTTACTGTATCCCTTGGACCTTCAAATCAACGATGAAACAAAGAAATTGCATCGATATGGAATACAATAGGCAAAATGTCGACTTATTTACAAGAGGAGTAACTCTTCTAATAGTTTGTGCTTTGAGCCTTTCCTGGGACAGCAGTATTAGATTCCGATGCACCATTGCAGGTTTACTGTATCCCTTGGACCTTCAAATCAACGATGAAACACAGAAATTGAATCGATATTTAATACAAAAGGAAAATGTCGACTTATTTACAAGAGGAGTAACTCTTCTAATAGTTCGTGCTTTGAGCCTTTCCTGGGACAGCAGTATTAGTTTCCGATGCACCATTGCAGGTTTACTGTATCCCTTGGACCTTCATATCAACGATGGAACACAGAAATTGCATCGATAGTGAATACAAAACGCAAAATGTCGACTTACTTACAAGAGGACTAACCCTTCTAATAGTTCGTGCTTTAGCCTTTCCTGGGACAGCAGTATTAGATTCCGATGCACCATTGCAGGTTTACTGTATCCCTTGGACCTTCAAATCAACGATGAAACACAGAAATTGCATCGATATTGAATCCAATAGGCAAAATGTCGACTTATTTACAAGAGGAGTTACTCTTCTAATAGTTCGTGCTTTGAGCCTTTCCTGGGACAGCAGTATTAGACTCCGATGCACCATTGCAGGTTTACTGTATCCTTTGGACCTACAAATAAACGATGAAACACAGAAATTGCATCGATATTGAATACAAAAGGCAAAATGTCGACTCATTTACAAGAGGAGTAACTCTTCTAATAGTTCGTGTTTGAGTCTTTCCTGGGACAGCAGTATTAGATTCCGATGCACCATTGCAGGTTTACTGTATCCCTTCGACCATCAAATAAACGATGAAACACAGAAATTGCATCGATATTGAATACAAAAGGCAAAATGTCGACTTATTTACAAGAGGAGTAACTCTTTTAATAGTTCGTGCTTTTAGCCTTTCCTGGGACAGCAGTTTTAGATTCCGATGCACCATTGCAGGTTTACTGTATCCTTTGGACCTTCAAATCAGCGATGAAACACAGAAATTGCGTCGATATTGAATACAAAATGCAAAATGTGGACTTATTTACAAGAGGAGTAACTCTTTTAATAGTTCGTGCTATTAACGTTTCCTGGGACAGCAGTATTCGAATCTGATGCACCATTGCAGGTTTACTGTATCCCTTGGACCTTCAAATCAACGATGAAACACAGAAATTTGCATCGATATTGAATACAAAAGGCAAAATGTCGGCTTATTTACAAGAGGAGTAACTCTTCTAATGGTTCGTGCTTTGAGCCTTTCCTGGGACAGCAGTATTAGTTTCCGATGCACCATTGCAGGTTTACTGTATCCCTTGGACCTTCATATCAACGATGGAACACAGAAATTGCATCGATAGTGAATACAAAACGCAAAATGTCGACTTACTTATTAGAGGACTAACCCTTCTAATAGTTCGTGCTTTAGCCTTTCCTGGGACAGCAGTATTAGATTCCGATGCACCATTGCAGGTTTACTGTATCCCTTGGACCTTCAAATCAACGATGAAACACAGAAATTGCATCGATATTGAATACAATAGGCAAAATGTCGACTTATTTACAAGAGGAGTAGCTCTTCTAATTGTTCGTGTTTTGAGCCTTTCCTCGGACCGCAGTATTAGATTACGATGCACCATTGCAGGTTTACTGTATCACTTGGACCTTCAAATCAACGCTGAAACACAGTTATTGCATCGATATTGAATACAAAAGGCAAAATATCGACTTATTTACAAGAGGAGTAACTCTTCTACTAGTTCGTGCCTTTAGCCTCTCCTGTGACAGCAGTACTAGATTCCGATGCACCATTGCGGGTTTACTGTATCCCTTCGACCTTCAAATCAACGATATAACACAGAAATTGCATCGATATTGAATACAAAAGGCAAAATGTCGACTTATTTACAAGAGGAGTAACTCTTCTAATAGTTCGTGGTTGTAGCCTATCCTGTGACAGCAGTATTAGATTCCGATGCACCATTACAGGTTTACTGTATCCCTTGGACCTTCAAATCAACGATGAAACACAGAAATTGCATCGATATTGAATACAAAAGGCAAAATATCGACTTATTTACAAGAGGTGTAACTCTTCTACTACTTCGTGCTTTTAGCCTTTCCTGTGACAGCAGTACTAGATTCCGATGCACCATTGCGGGTTTACTGTATCCCTTCGACCTTCAAAACAACGAAGAATCACAGAAATTGCATCGATATTGAATACAAAAGGCAAAATGTCGACTTATTTACAAGAGGAGTAGCTCTTCTAATAGTTCGTGGTTGTAGCCTATCCTGGGACAGCAGTATTAGATTCCGATGCACCATTGCAGGTTTACTGTATCCCTTGGACCTTCAAATCAATGATGAAACACACAAATTGCATCGATATTGAATACAAAATGCAAAATGTCGACTTATTTACAAGAGGAGTAACTCTTTTAATAGTTCGTGATTTTAACCTTTCCTGGGACAGCAGTATTAGATTCCGATGCACCATTGCAGGTTTACTGTATCCTTTGGACCTTCAAATCAGCGATGAAACACAGAAATTGCGTCGATATTGAATACAAAATGCAAAATGTCGACTTATTTACAAGAGGAGTAACTCTTTTAATAGTTCGTGCTATTAACGTTTCCTGGGACAGCAGTATTCGATTCTGATGCACCATTGCAGGTTTACTGTATCCCTTGGACCTTCAAATCAACGATTAAACACAGAAATTTGCATCGATATTGAATACAAAAGGCAAAATGTCGACTTATTTACAAGAGGAGTAACTCTTCTAATAGTTCGTGATTTGAGCCTTTCCTGGGACAGCAGTATTAGATTCCGATGCACCATTGGAGGTTTACTGTATCCCTTGGACCTTCAAATCAACGATGAAACACAGAAATTGCATCGATATTGAATACAAAAGGCAAAATGTCGACTTATTTACAAGAGGAGTAACTCTTCTAAAAGTTCGTGCTTTGAGCCTTTCCTAGGACAGCAGTATTAGATTCCGATGCACCATTGCAGGTTTACTGTATCCCTTGGACCTTCAAATCAACGATGAAACACAGAAATTCCATCGATATTGAATACAAAAGGCAAAATGTCGATTTATTTACAAGAGGAGTAACTCTTCTAATAGGTCGTGCTTTGAGCATTCCTGGGACAGCAGTATTAGAATCCAATGCACCATTGCAGGTTTACTGTATCCCTTGGACCTTCAAATCAACGATGAAACACAGAAATTGCATCGATATTGAATACCAAAGGCAAAATGTCGACTTATTTTTAAGAGGAGTAACTCTTCTAATTGATCGTGCTTTGAGCCTTTCCTGGGACTGCAGTATTAGATTCCGATGCACCATTGCAGGTTTACTGTATCCCTTGGACCTTCAATTCATTGATAAAACACACAAATTGCATCGATATTGAATACAAAAGGCAAAATGTCGACTTATTTACAAGAGGAGTAACTCTTCTAATTGTTCGTGCTTTGAGCCTTTCCTGGGACTGCAGTATTAGATTACGATGCACCATTGCAGGTTTACTGTATCACTTGGACCTTCAAATCAACGCTGAAACACAGAAATTGCACCGATATTAAATACAAAAGGCAAAATGTCGACTTATTTACAAGAGGAGGAACTCTTCTAATAGTTCGTGGTTGTAGCCTATCCTGGGACAGCAGTAGTAGATTCCGATGCACCATTGCAGGTTTACTGTATCCCTTGGACCTTCAAAACAACTATGAAACACTGAAATATCATCGATATTGAATACAGAAGGCAAAATGTCGACTTATTTACAAGAGGAGTAACTCTTTTAATAGTTCGTGCTATTAACGTTTCCTGGGACAGCAGTATTCGATTCTGATGCACCATTGCAGTTTTACTGCATCCCTTGGACCTTCAAATCAACGATGAAACACAGAAATTTGCATCGATATTGATTACATAAGGCAAAATGTCGACTTACTTACAAGAGGAGTAACTCTTCTAATAGTTCGTGCTTTGAGCCATTCCTGGGACAGCAGTATTAGGTTCCGATGCACCATTGCAAGTTTACTGTATCCCTTGGACCTTCAAATCAACGATGAAACACAGAAATTGCATCGATATTGAATACAAAATGCAAAATGTCGACTTATTTACAAGAGGAGTAACTCTTCTAAAAGTTCGTGCTTTGAGCCTTTCTTGGGACAGCAGTATTAGATTCCGATGCACCATTGCAGGTTTACTGTATCCCTTGGACCTTCAAATCAACGATGAAACACAGAAATTCCATCGATATTGAATACAAAAGGCAAAATGTCGACTTATTTACAAGAGGAGTAACTCTTCTAATAGTCCGTGCTTTGAGCATTCCTGGGACAGCAGTATTAGATTCCGATGCACCATTGCAGGTTTACTGTATCCTTTGGACCTTCAAATAAACCTTGAAACACAGAAATTGCATCGGTATTGAATACCAAAAGCAAAATGTGGACTTATTTTTAAGAGGAGTAACTCTTCTAATTGTTCGTGCTTTGGGGCTTTCCTGGGACAGCAGTATTAGATTCCGATGCACCATTGCAGGTTTACTGTATCCCTTGGACCTTCAAATCAACGATGAAACACACAAATTGCATCGATATTGAATACAAAAGGCAAAATGTCGACTTATTTACAAGAGGAGTAACTCTTCTAATAGTACGCGATTTGATCCTTTCCTGGGACAGCAGTATTAGACTCCGATGCACCATTGCAGGTTTACTGTATCCCTTGGACCATCAAATCAACGATGAAACACAGAAATTGCATCGATATTGAATGCAAAAGGCAAAATGTCGACTTATTTACAAGAGGAGAAACTCTTCTAATAGTTCGTGCTTTGAGCCTTTCCTGGGACATCAGTATTAGGTTCCGATGCACCATTGCAGGTTTACTGTATCCCTTGGACCATCAAATCAACGATGAAACACTGAAATTGCATCGATACTGAATACAAAAGGCAAAATGTCGACTTATTTACAAGAGGAGTAACTCTTGTAATAGTTCGTGCTTTGAGCCTTTCCTGGGACAGCAGTAATTGATTCCGATGCACCATTGCAGGTTTACTGTATCCCTTGGACCTTCAAATCAACGATGAAACACAGAAATTGCATCGATATTGAATACTATAGGCAAAATGTCGACTTATTTACAAGTGGAGTAACTCTTCTAATAGTTCGTGGTTGTAGCCTATCCTGGGACAGCAGTATTAGATTCCGATGCACCATTGCAGGTTTACTGTATCCCTTGGTCCTTCAAATCAACGATGAAACACACAAATTGCATCGATATTGAATACAAAAGGCAAAATGTCGACTTATTTACAAGAGGAGTAACTCTTCTAATAATTCGTGCTTTGAGCCACTCCTGGGTCAGCAGTATTACATTCCGATGCACCATTGCAGGTTTACTGTATCCCTTGGACCTTCAAAACAACTATGAAACACTGAAATATCATCGAAATTGAATACAAAAGGCCAAATGTCGACTTATTTACAAGAGGAGTAACTCTTCTAATAGTTTGTGCTCTGAGCCTTTCCGGGGACAGCAGTATTATATTCCGATGCACCATTGCAGGTTTACTGTATCCCTTGGACCTTCAAATCAACGATGAAACACAGAAATTGCATCGATATTGAATACTATAGGCAAAATGTCGACTTATTTACAAGAGGAGTAACTCTTCTAATAGTTCGTGCTTTGAGCCTTTCCTGGGACAGCAGTATTAGATTCCGATGCACCATTGCATTTTTACTGTATCCCTTGGTCCTTCAAATCAACGATGAAACACTGAAATTGCATCGATATTGAATACAAAAGGCAAAATGTCGACTTATTTACAAGAGGAGTAACTCTTCGAATAATTCGTGCTTTGAGCCACTCCTGGGTCAGCAGTATTACATTCCGATGCACCATTGCAGGTTTACTGTATTCCTTGGACCTTCAAAAGAACTATGAAACACTGAAATATCATCGATATTGAATACAAAAGGCCAAATGTCGACTTATTTACAAGAGGAGTAACTCTTCTAATAGTTCGTGCTTTTAGCCTTTCCTGGGACAGCTGTATTAGATTCCGATGCACCATTGCAGGTTTACTGTATCCTTTGGACCTTCAAATCAACGATGAGAGACAGAAATTGCGTCGATATTGAATACAAAATGCAAAATGTCGACTTATTTACAAGAGGAGTAACTCTTTTAATAGTTCGTGCTATTAACGTTTCCTGGGACAGCAGTATTCGATTCTGATGCACCATTGCAGTTTTACTGTATCCCTTGGACCTTCAAATCAACGATGAAACACAGAAATTTGCATCGATATTGAATACAAAAGGCAAAATGTCGACTTATTTACAAGAGGAGTAACTCTTCTAATAGTTCGTGATTTGAGCCTTTCCTGGGACAGCAGTATTAGATTCCGATGCACCATTGGAGGTTTACTGTATCCCTTGGACCTTCAAATCAACGATGAAACACAGAAATTGCATCGATATTGAATACAAAAGGCAAAATGTCGACTTATTTACAAGAGGAGTAACTCTTCTAATTGTTCGTGCTTTGAGATTTTCCTGGGACTGCAGTATTAGATTACGATGCACCATTGCAGGTTTACTGTATCACTTGGACCTTCAAATCAACGCTGAAACACAGAAATTGCATCGATATTAAATACAAAAGGCAAAATGTCGACTTATTTACAAGAGGAGTAACTCTTCTAATAGTTCGTGCTTTTAGCCTTTCCTGGGACAGCAGTATTAGATTCCGATGCACCATTGCTGGTTTACTGTATCCCTTGGACCTTCAAATCAACGATGAAACACACAAATTCCATCGATATTGAATACAAAAGGCAAAATGTCGACTTATTTACAAGAGGAGTAACTCTTCTAATAGTTCGTGCTTTGAGCATTCCTGGGACAGCAGTATTAGAAACCGATGCACCATTGCAGGTTTACTGTATCCCTTGGACCTTCAAATCAACGATGAAACACAGAAATTGCATCGATATTGAATACCAAAGGGCAAAATGTCGACTTATTTTTAAGAGGAGTAACTCTTCTAATTGTTCGTGATTTGAGCCTTTCCTGGGATGCAGTATTAGATTCCGATGCACCATTGGAGGTTTACTGTATCCCTTGGACCTTCAAATCAACGATGAAACACAGAAATTGCATCGATATTGAATACAAAAGGCAAAATGTCGACTTATTTACAAGAGGAGTAACTCTTCTAGTACTTCGTGCTTTGAGCCTTTCCTGGGACAGCAGTATTATATTCCGATGCACCATTGCAGGTTTACTGTATCCCTTGGACCTTCAAATCAATGATGAAACACAGAAATTGCATCGATATTGAATACAAAAGGCAAAATGTCGACTTATTTACAAGAGGAGTAACTCTTCTAATAGTTCGTGGTTGTAGCCTATCCTGGGACAGCAGTATTAGATTCCGATGCACCATTGCAGGTTTACTGTATCCCTTGGTCCTTCAAATCAACGATGAAACACACAAATTGCATCGATATTGAATACAAAAGGCAAAATGTCGACTTATTTACAAGAGGAGTAACTCTTCTAATAATTCGTGCTTTGAGCCACTCCTGGGTCAGCAGTATTACATTCCGATGCACCATTGCAGGTTTACTGTATCCCTTGGACCTTCAAAACAACTATGAAACACTGAAATATCATCGATATTGAATACAAAAGGCCAAATGTCGACTTATTTACAAGAGGAGTAACTCTTCTAATAGTTTGTGCTCTGAGCCTTTCCGGGGACAGCAGTATTATATTCCGATGCACCATTGCAGGTTTACTGTATCCCTTGGACCTTCAAATCAACGATGAAACACAGAAATTGCATCGATATTGAATACTATAGGCAAAATGTCGACTTATTTACAAGAGGAGTAACTCTTCTAATTGTTCGTGCTTTGAGCCTTTCCTGGGACAGCAGTATTAGATTCCGATGCACCATTGCATTTTTACTGTATCCCTTGGTCCTTCAAATCAACGATGAAACACTGAAATGGCATCGATATTGAATACAAAAGGCAAAATGTCGACTAATTTACAAGAGGAGTAACTCTTCTAATAATTCGTGCTTTGAGCCACTCCTGGGTCAGCAGTATTACATTCCGATGCACCATTGCAGGTTTACTGTATCCCTTGGACCTTCAAAACAACTATGAAACACTGAAATATCATCGATATTGAATACAAAAGGCCAAATGTCGACTTATTTACAAGAGGAGTAACTCTTCTAATAGTTCGTGCTTTTAGCCTTTCCTGGGACAGCTGTATTAGATTCCGATGCACCACTGCAGGTTTACTGTATCCTTTGGACCTTCAAATCAACGATGAGAGACAGAAATTGCGTCGATATTGAATACAAAATGCAAAATGTCGACTTATTTACAAGAGGAGTAACTCTTTTAATAGTTCGTGCTATTAACGTTTCCTGGGACAGCAGTATTCGATTCTGATGCACCATTGCAGTTTTACTGTATCCCTTGGACCTTCAAATCAACGATGAAACACAGAAATTTGCATCGATATTGAATACAAAAGGCAAAATGTCGACTTATTTACAAGAGGAGTAACTCTTCTAATAGTTCGTGATTTGAGCCTTTCCTGGGACAGCAGTATTAGATTCCGATGCACCATTGGAGGTTTACTGTATCCCTTGGACCTTCAAATCAACGATGAAACACAGAAATTGCATCGATATTGAATACAAAAGGCAAAATGTCGACTTATTTACAAGAGGAGTAACTCTTCTAATTGTTCGTGCTTTGAGCCTTTCCTGGGACTGCAGTATTAGATTACGATGCACCATTGCAGGTTTACTGTATCACTTGGACCTTCAAATCAACGCTGAAACACAGAAATTGCATCGATATTAAATACAAAAGGCAAAATGTCGACTTATTTACAAGAGGAGTAACTCTTCTAATAGTTCGTGCTTTTAGCCTTTCCTGTGACAGCAGTATTATATTCCTATGCACCATTGCAGGTTTACTGTATCCCTTGGACCTTCAAATCAACGATGAAACAAAGAAATTGCATTGATATTGAATACTATAGGCAAAATGTCGACTTATTTACAAGAGGAGTAACTCTTCTAATAGTTTGTGCTTTGAGCCTTTCCTGGGACAGCAGTATTAGATTCCCATGCACCATTGCAGGTTTACTGTATCCCTTGGACCTTCATATCAACGATGGATCACAGAAATTGCATCGATAGTGAATACAAAACGCAAAATGTCGACTTACTAACAAGAGGACTAACCCTTCTAATAGTTCGTGCTTTAGCCTTTCCTGGGACAGCAGTATTGGATTCCGATGCACCATTGCAGGTTTACTGTATCCCTTGGACCTTCAAATCAACGATGAAACACAGAAATTGCATCGATATTGAATACAATAGGCAAAATGTCGACTTATTTACAAGAGGAGTAACTCTTCTAATAGTTCGTGCTTTGAGCCTTTCCTGGGACAGCAGTATTAGACTCCGATGCACCATTGCAGGTTTACTGTATCCTTTGGACCTACAAATAAACGATGAAACACAGAAATTGCATCGATATTGAATACAAAAGGCAAAATGTCGACTCATTTACAAGAGGAGTAACTCTTCTAATAGTTCGTGTTTGAGTCTTTCCTGGGACAGCAGTATTAGATTCCGATGCACCATTGCAGGTTTACTGTATCCCTTGGACCATCAAATAAACGATGAAACACAGAAATTGCATCGATATTGAATGCAAAAGGCAAAATGACGACTTATTTACAAGAGGAGAAACTCTTCTAATAGTTCGTGCTTTCAGCCTTTCCTGGGACAGCAGTATTAGGTTCCGATGCACCATTGCAGGTTTACTGTATCCCTTGGACCTTCAAATCAACGATGAAACACTGAAATTGCATCGATATTGAATACAAAAGGCGAAATGTCGACTTTATTACAAGAGGAGTAACTCTTTTAATAGTTCGTGCTTTTAGCCTTTCCTGGGACAGCAGTTTTAGATTCCGATGCACCATTGCAGGTTTACTGTATCCTTTGGACCTTCAAATCAGCGATGAAACACAGAAATTGCGTCGATATTGAATACAAAATGCAAAATGTCGACTTATTTACAAGAGGAGTAACTCTTTTAATAGTTCGTGCTATTAACGTTTCCTGGGACAGCAGTATTCGATTCCGATGCACCATTGCAGGTTTACTGTATCCCTTGGACCTTCAAATCAACGATGAAACACAGAAATTTGCATCGATATTGAATACAAAAGGCAAAATGTCGGCTTATTTACAAGAGGAGTAACTCTTCTAATAGTTCGTGCTTGCAGCCTTTCCTGAGACAGCAGTATTAGATTCCGATGCACCATTGCAGGTTTACTGTATCCCTTGGACCCTCAAATCAACGATGGAACACAGAAATTGCATCGATATTGAATACAAAACGCAAAATGTCGACTTACTTAATGAGGACTAACCCTTCTGATAGTTCGTGCTTTAGCCATTCCTGGGACAGCAGTATTAGATTCCGATGCACCATTGCAGGTTTACTGTATCCCTTGGACCTTCAAATCAACGATGAAACACAGAAATTCCATCGACATTGAATACAAAAGGCAAAATGTCGACTTATTTACAAGAGGAGTAACTCTTCTAATAGTTCGTGATTTGAGCCTTTCCTGGGACAGCAGTATTAGATTCCGATGCACCATTGGAGGTTTACTGTATCCCTTGGACCTTCAAATCAACGATGAAACACAGAAATTGCATCGATATTGAATACAAAAGGCAAAATGTTGACTTATTTACAAGAGGAGTAACTCTTCTAATTGTTCGTGATTTGAGCCTTTCCTGGGACTGCAGTATTAGATTACGATGCACCATTGCAGGTTTACTGTATCACTTGGACCTTCAAATCAACGCTGAAACACAGAAATTGCATCGATATTAAATACAAAAGGCAAAATGTCGACTTATTTACAAGAGGAGTAACTCTTCTAATAGTTCGTGCTTTAAGCATTTCCTGTGACAGCAGTATTATATTCCTATGCACCATTGCAGGTTTACTGTATCCCTTGGACCTACAAATCAACGATGAAACAAAGAAATTGCATCGATATTGAATACTATAGGCAAAATGTCGACTTATTTACAAGAGGAGTAACTCTTCTAATAGTTTGTGCTTTGAGCCTTTCCTGGGACAGCAGTATTAGATTCCGATGCACCATTGCAGGTTTACCGTATCCCTTGGACCTTCAAATCAACGATGAAACACAGAAATTGAAACAATATTTAATACAAAAGGCAAAATGTCGACTTATTTACAAGAGGAGTAACTCTTCTAATAGTTCGTGCTTTGAGCCTTTCCTGGGACAGCAGTATTAGTTTCCGATGCACCATTGCAGGTTTACTGTATCCCTTGGACCTTCATATCAACGATGGAACACAGAAATTGTATCGATAGTGAATACAAAACGCAAAATGTCGACTTACTTACAAGAGGACTAACCCTTCTAATAGTTCGTGCTTTAGCCTTTCCTGGGACAGCAGTATTGGATTCCGATGCACCATTGCAGGTTTACTGTATCCCTTGGACCTTCAAATCAACGATGAAACACAGAAATTGCATCGATATTGAATACAATAGGCAAAATGTCGATTTATTTACAAGAGGAGTAACTCTTCTAATAGTTCGTGCTTTGAGCCTTTCCTGGGACAGCAGTATTAGACTCCGATGCACCATTGCAGGTTTACTGTATCCTTTGGACCTACAAATAAACGATGAAACACAGAAATTGCATCGATATTGAATACAAAAGGCAAAATGTCGACTCATTTACAAGAGGAGTAACTCTTCTAATAGTTCGTGTTTGAGTCTTTCCTGGGACAGCAGTATTAGATTCCGATGCACCATTGCAGGTTTACTGTATCCCTTGGACCATCAAATAAACGATGAAACACAGAAATTGCATCGATATTGAATGCAAAAGGCAAAATGACGACTTATTTACAAGAGGAGAAACTCTTCTAATAGTTCGTGCTTTCAGCCTTTCCTGGGACAGCAGTATTAGGTTCCGATGCACCATTGCAGGTTTACTGTATCCCTTGGACCTTCAAATCAACGATGAAACACTGAAATTGCATCGATATTGAATACAAAAGGCGAAATGTCGACTTTATTACAAGAGGAGTAACTCTTTTAATAGTTCGTGCTTTTAGCCTTTCCTGGATCAGCAGTTTTAGATTCCGATGCACCATTGCAGGTTTACTGTATCCTTTGGACCTTCAAATCAGCGATGAAACACAGAAATTGCGTCGATATTGAATACAAAATGCAAAATGTCGACTTATTTACAAGAGGAGTAACTCTTTTAATAGTTCGTGCTATTAACGTTTCCTGGGACAGCAGTATTCGATTCTGATGCACCATTGCAGGTTTACTGTATCCCTTGGACCTTCAAATCAACGATGAAACACAGAAATTTGCATCGATATTGAATACAAAATGCAAAATGTCTGCTTATTTACAAGAGGAGTAACTCTTCTAATAGTTCGTGCTTGGAGCCTTTCCTGAGACAGCAGTATTAGATTCCGATGCACCATTGCAGGTTTACTGTATCCCTTGGACCCTCAAATCAACGATGGAACACAGAAATTGCATCGATATTGAATACAAAACGCAAAATGTCGACTTACTTAATGAGGACTAACCCTTCTGATAGTTCGTGCTTTAGCTTTCCTGGGACAGCAGTATTAGATTCCGATGCACCATTGCAGGTTTACTGTATCCCTTGGACCTTCAAATCAACGATGAAACACAGAAATTCCATCGATATTGAATACAAAAGGCAAAATGTCGACTTATTTACAAGAGGAGTAACTCTTCTAATAGTTCGTGCTTTGAGCATTCCTGGGACAGCAGTATTAGAATCCGATGCACCATTGCAGGTTTACTGTATCCCTTGGACCTTCAAATCAACGATGAAACACAGAAATTGCATCGATATTGAATACCAAAGGCAAAATGTCGACTTATTTTTAAGAGGAGTAACTCTTCTAATTGTTCGTGCTTTGAGCCTTTCCTGGGACTGCAGTATTAGATTCCGATGCACCATTGCAGGTTTACTGTATCCCTTGGTCCTTCAAATCAACGATGAAACACACAAATTGCATCGATATTGAATACAAAAGGCAAAATGTCGACTTATTTACAAGAGGAGTAACTCTTCTAATAATTCGTGCTTTGAGCCACTCCTGGGTCAGCAGTATTACATTCCGATGCACCATTGCAGGTTTACTGTATCCCTTGGACCTTCAAAACAACTATGAAACACTGAAATATCATCGATATTGAATACAAAAGGCCAAATGTCGACTTATTTACAAGAGGAGTAACTCTTCTAATAGTTTGTGCTCTGAGCCTTTCCGGGGACAGCAATATTATATTCCGATGCACCATTGCAGGTTTACTGTATCCCTTGGACCTTCAAATCAACGATGAAACACAGAAATTGCATCGATATTGAATACTATAGGCAAAATGTCGACTTATTTACAAGAGGAGTAACTCTTCTAATTGTTCGTGCTTTGAGCCTTTCCTGGGACAGCAGTATTAGATTCCGATGCACCATTGCATTTTTACTGTATCCCTTGGTCCTTCAAATCAACGATGAAACACTGAAATGGCATCGATATTGAATACAAAAGGCAAAATGTCGACTTATTTACAAGAGGAGTAACTCTTCTAATAATTCGTGCTTTGAGCCACTCCTGGGTCAGCAGTATTACATTCCGATGCACCATTGCAGGTTTACTGTATCCCTTGGACCTTCAAAACAACTATGAAACACTGAAATATCATCGATATTGAATACAAAAGGCCAAATGTCGACTTATTTACAAGAGGAGTAACTCTTCTAATAGTTCGTGCTTTTAGCCTTTCCTGGGACAGCTGTATTAGATTCCGATGCACCATTGCAGGTTTACTGTATCCTTTGGACCTTCAAATCAACGATGAGAGACAGAAATTGCGTCGATATTGAATACAAAATGCAAAATGTCGACTTATTTACAAGAGGAGTAACTCTTTTAATAGTTCGTGCTATTAACGTTTCCTGGGACAGCAGTATTCGATTCTGATGCACCATTGCAGTTTTACTGTATCCCTTGGACCTTCAAATCAACGATGAAACACAGAAATTTGCATCGATATTGAATACAAAAGGCAAAATGTCGACTTATTTACAAGAGGAGTAACTCTTCTAATAGTTCATGATTTGAGCCTTTCCTGGGACAGCAGTATTAGATTCCGATGCACCATTGGAGGTTTACTGTATCCCTTGGACCTTCAAATCAACGATGAAACACAGAAATTGCATCGATATTGAATACAAAAGGCAAAATGTCGACTTATTTACAAGAGGAGTAACTCTTCTAATTGTTCGTGCTTTGAGCCTTTCCTGGGACTGCAGTATCAGATTACGATGCACCATTGCAGGTTTACTGTATCACTTGGACCTTCAAATCAACGCTGAAACACAGAAATTGCATCGATATTAAATACAAAAGGCAAAATGTCGACTTATTTACAAGAGGAGTAACTCTTCTAATAGTTCGTGCTTTTAGCCTTTCCTGTGACAGCAGTATTATATTCCTATGCACCATTGCAGGTTTACTGTATCCCTTGGACCTTCAAATCAACGATGAAACAAAGAAATTGCATTGATATTGAATACTATAGGCAAAATGTCGACTTATTTACAAGAGGAGTAACTCTTCTAATAGTTTGTGCTTTGAGCCTTTCCTGGGACAGCAGTATTAGATTCCCATGCACCATTGCAGGTTTACTGTATCCCTTGGACCTTCATATCAACGATGGATCACAGAAATTGCATCGATAGTGAATACAAAACGCAAAATGTCGACTTACTAACAAGAGGACTAACCCTTCTAATAGTTCGTGCTTTAGCCTTTCCTGGGACAGCAGTATTGGATTCCGATGCACCATTGCAGGTTTACTGTATCCCTTGGACCTTCAAATCAACGATGAAACACAGAAATTGCATCGATATTGAATACAATAGGCAAAATGTCGACTTATTTACAAGAGGAGTAACTCTTCTAATAGTTCGTGCTTTGAGCCTTTCCTGGGACAGCAGTATTAGACTCCGATGCACCATTGCAGGTTTACTGTATCCTTTGGACCTACAAATAAACGATGAAACACAGAAATTGCATCGATATTGAATACAAAAGGCAAAATGTCGACTCATTTACAAGAGGAGTAACTCTTCTAATAGTTCGTGTTTGAGTCTTTCCTGGGACAGCAGTATTAGATTCCGATGCACCATTGCAGGTTTACTGTATCCCTTGGACCATCAAATAAACGATGAAACACAGAAATTGCATCGATATTGAATGCAAAAGGCAAAATGACGACTTATTTACAAGAGGAGAAACTCTTCTAATAGTTCGTGCTTTCAGCCTTTCCTGGGACAGCAGTATTAGGTTCCGATGCACCATTGCAGGTTTACTGTATCCCTTGGACCTTCAAATCAACGATGAAACACTGAAATTGCATCGATATTGAATACAAAAGGCGAAATGTCGACTTTATTACAAGAGGAGTAACTCTTTTAATAGTTCGTGCTTTTAGCCTTTCCTGGGACAGCAGTTTTAGATTCCGATGCACCATTGCAGGTTTACTGTATCCTTTGGACCTTCAAATCAGCGATGAAACACAGAAATTGCGTCGATATTGAATACAAAATGCAAAATGTCGACTTATTTACAAGAGGAGTAACTCTTTTAATAGTTCGTGCTATTAACGTTTCCTGGGACAGCAGTATTCGATTCTGATGCACCATTGCAGGTTTACTGTATCCCTTGGACCTTCAAATCAACGATGAAACACAGAAATTTGCATCGATATTGAATACAAAAGGCAAAATGTCGGCTTATTTACAAGAGGAGTAACTCTCCTAATAGTTCGTGCTTGCAGCCTTTCCTGAGACAGCAGTATTAGATTCCGATGCACCATTGCAGGTTTACTGTATCCCTTGGACCCTCAAATCAACGATGGAACACAGAAATTGCATCGATATTGAATACAAAACGCAAAATGTCGACTTACTTAATGAGGACTAACCCTTCTGATAGTTCGTGCTTTAGCCATTCCTGGGACAGCAGTATTAGATTCCGATGCACCATTGCAGGTTTACTGTATCCCTTGGACCTTCAAATCAACGATGAAACACAGAAATTCCATCGATATTGAATACAAAAGGCAAAATGTCGACTTATTTACAAGAGGAGTAACTCTTCTAATAGTTCGTGATTTGAGCCTTTCCTGGGACAGCAGTATTAGATTCCGATGCACCATTGGAGGTTTACTGTATCCCTTGGACCTTCAAATCAACGATGAAACACAGAAATTGCATCGATATTGAATACAAAAGGCAAAATGTTGACTTATTTACAAGAGGAGTAACTCTTCTAATAGTTCGTGCTTTGAGCCTTTCCTGGGACTGCAGTATTAGATTACGATGCACCATTGCAGGTTTACTGTATCACTTGGACCTTCAAATCAACGCTGAAACACAGAAATTGCATCGATATTAAATACAAAAGGCAAAATGTCGACTTATTTACAAGAGGAGTAACTCTTCTAATAGTTCGTGCTTTAAGCATTTCCTGTGACAGCAGTATTATATTCCTATGCACCATTGCAGGTTTACTGTATCCCTTGGACCTACAAATCAACGATGAAACAAAGAAATTGCATCGATATTGAATACTATAGGCAAAATGTCGACTTATTTACAAGAGGAGTAACTCTTCTAATAGTTTGTGCTTTGAGCCTTTCCTGGGACAGCAGTATTAGATTCCGATGCACCATTGCAGGTTTACCGTATCCCTTGGACCTTCAAATCAACGATGAAACACAGAAATTGAAACAATATTTAATACAAAAGGCAAAATGTCGACTTATTTACAAGAGGAGTAACTCTTCTAATAGTTCGTGCTTTGAGCCTTTCCTGGGACAGCAGTATTAGTTTCCGATGCACCATTGCAGGTTTACTGTATCCCTTGGACCTTCATATCAACGATGGAACACAGAAATTGTATCGATAGTGAATACAAAACGCAAAATGTCGACTTACTTACAAGAGGACTAACCCTTCTAATAGTTCGTGCTTTAGCCTTTCCTGGGACAGCAGTATTGGATTCCGATGCACCATTGCAGGTTTACTGTATCCCTTGGACCTTCAAATCAACGATGAAACACAGAAATTGCATCGATATTGAATACAATAGGCAAAATGTCGATTTATTTACAAGAGGAGTAACTCTTCTAATAGTTCGTGCTTTGAGCCTTTCCTGGGACAGCAGTATTAGACTCCGATGCACCATTGCAGGTTTACTGTATCCTTTGGACCTACAAATAAACGATGAAACACAGAAATTGCATCGATATTGAATACAAAAGGCAAAATGTCGACTCATTTACAAGAGGAGTAACTCTTCTAATAGTTCGTGTTTGAGTCTTTCCTGGGACAGCAGTATTAGATTCCGATGCACCATTGCAGGTTTACTGTATCCCTTGGACCATCAAATAAACGATGAAACACAGAAATTGCATCGATATTGAATGCAAAAGGCAAAATGACGACTTATTTACAAGAGGAGAAACTCTTCTAATAGTTCGTGCTTTCAGCCTTTCCTGGGACAGCAGTATTAGGTTCCGATGCACCATTGCAGGTTTACTGTATCCCTTGGACCTTCAAATCAACGATGAAACACTGAAATTGCATCGATATTGAATACAAAAGGCGAAATGTCGACTTTATTACAAGAGGAGTAACTCTTTTAATAGTTCGTGCTTTTAGCCTTTCCTGGATCAGCAGTTTTAGATTCCGATGCACCATTGCAGGTTTACTGTATCCTTTGGACCTTCAAATCAGCGATGAAACACAGAAATTGCGTCGATATTGAATACAAAATGCAAAATGTCGACTTATTTACAAGAGGAGTAACTCTTTTAATAGTTCGTGCTATTAACGTTTCCTGGGACAGCAGTATTCGATTCTGATGCACCATTGCAGGTTTACTGTATCCCTTGGACCTTCAAATCAACGATGAAACACAGAAATTTGCATCGATATTGAATACAAAATGCAAAATGTCTGCTTATTTACAAGAGGAGTAACTCTTCTAATAGTTCGTGCTTGGAGCCTTTCCTGAGACAGCAGTATTAGATTCCGATGCACCATTGCAGGTTTACTGTATCCCTTGGACCCTCAAATCAACGATGGAACACAGAAATTGCATCGATATTGAATACAAAACGCAAAATGTCGACTTACTTAATGAGGACTAACCCTTCTGATAGTTCGTGCTTTAGCTTTCCTGGGACAGCAGTATTAGATTCCGATGCACCATTGCAGGTTTACTGTATCCCTTGGACCTTCAAATCAACGATGAAACACAGAAATTCCATCGATATTGAATACAAAAGGCAAAATGTCGACTTATTTACAAGAGGAGTAACTCTTCTAATAGTTCGTGCTTTGAGCATTCCTGGGACAGCAGTATTAGAATCCGATGCACCATTGCAGGTTTACTGTATCCCTTGGACCTTCAAATCAACGATGAAACACAGAAATTGCATCGATATTGAATACCAAAGGCAAAATGTCGACTTATTTTTAAGAGGAGTAACTCTTCTAATTGTTCGTGCTTTGAGCCTTTCCTGGGACTGCAGTATTAGATTCCGATGCACTATTGCAGGTTTACTGTATCCCTTGGTCCTTCAAATCAACGATGAAACACACAAATTGCATCGATATTGAATACAAAAGGCAAAATGTCGACTTATTTACAAGAGGAGTAACTCTTCTAATAATTCGTGCTTTGAGCCACTCCTGGGTCAGCAGTATTAGATTCCGATGCACCATTGCAGGTTTACTGTATCCCTTGGACCTTCAAAACAACTATGAAACACTGAAATATCATCGATATTGAATACAAAAGGCCAAATGTCGACTTATTTACAAGAGGAGTAACTCTTCTAATAGTTTGTGCTCTGAGCCTTTCCGGGGACAGCAGTATTATATTCCGATGCACCATTGCAGGTTTACTGTATCCCTTGGACCTTCAAATCAACGATGAAACACAGAAATTGCATCGATATTGAATACTATAGGCAAAATGTCGACTTATTTACAAGAGGAGTAACTCTTCTAATTGTTCGTGCTTTGAGCCTTTCCTGGGACAGCAGTATTAGATTCCGATGCACCATTGCATTTTTACTGTATCCCTTGGTCCTTCAAATCAACGATGAAACACTGAAATGGCATCGATATTGAATACAAAAGGCAAAATGTCGACTTATTTACAAGAGGAGTAACTCTTCTAATAATTCGTGCTTTGAGCCACTCCTGGGTCAGCAGTATTACATTCCGATGCACCATTGCAGGTTTACTGTATCCCTTGGACCTTCAAAACAACTATGAAACACTGAAATATCATCGATATTGAATACAAAAGGCCAAATGTCGACTTATTTACAAGAGGAGTAACTCTTCTAATAGTTCGTGCTTTTAGCCTTTCCTGGGACAGCTGTATTAGATTCCGATGCACCATTGCAGGTTTACTGTATCCTTTGGACCTTCAAATCAACGATGAGAGACAGAAATTGCGTCGATATTGAATACAAAATGCAAAATGTCGACTTATTTACAAGAGGAGTAACTCTTTTAATAGTTCGTGCTATTAACGTTTCCTGGGACAGCAGTATTCGATTCTGATGCACCATTGCAGTTTTACTGTATCCCTTGGACCTTCAAATCAACGATGAAACACAGAAATTTGCATCGATATTGAATACAAAAGGCAAAATGTCGACTTATTTACAAGAGGAGTAACTCTTCTAATAGTTCGTGATTTGAGCCTTTCCTGGGACAGCAGTATTAGATTCCGATGCACCATTGGAGGTTTACTGTATCCCTTGGACCTTCAAATCAACGATGAAACACAGAAATTGCATCGATATTGAATACAAAAGGCAAAATGTCGACTTATTTACAAGAGGAGTAACTCTTCTAATTGTTCGTGCTTTGAGCCTTTCCTGGGACTGCAGTATTAGATTACGATGCACCATTGCAGGTTTACTGTATCACTTGGACCTTCAAATCAACGCTGAAACACAGAAATTGCATCGATATTAAATACAAAAGGCAAAATGTCGACTTATTTACAAGAGGAGTAACTCTTCTAATAGTTCGTGATTTTAGCCTTTCCTGTGACAGCAGTATTATATTCCTATGCACCATTGCAGGTTTACTGTATCCCTTGGACCTTCAAATCAACGATGAAACAAAGAAATTGCATTGATATTGAATACTATAGGCAAAATGTCGACTTATTTACAAGAGGAGTAACTCTTCTAATAGTTTGTGCTTTGAGCCTTTCCTGGGACAGCAGTATTAGATTCCCATGCACCATTGCAGGTTTACTGTATCCCTTGGACCTTCATATCAACGATGGATCACAGAAATTGCATCGATAGTGAATACAAAACGCAAAATGTCGACTTACTAACAAGAGGACTAACCCTTCTAATAGTTCGTGCTTTAGCCTTTCCTGGGACAGCAGTATTGGATTCCGATGCACCATTGCAGGTTTACTGTATCCCTTGGACCTTCAAATCAACGATGAAACACAGAAATTGCATCGATATTGAATACAATAGGCAAAATGTCGACTTATTTACAAGAGGAGTAACTCTTCTAATAGTTCGTGCTTTGAGCCTTTCCTGGGACAGCAGTATTAGACTCCGATGCACCATTGCAGGTTTACTGTATCCTTTGGACCTACAAATAAACGATGAAACACAGAAATTGCATCGATATTGAATACAAAAGGCAAAATGTCGACTCATTTACAAGAGGAGTAACTCTTCTAATAGTTCGTGTTTGAGTCTTTCCTGGGACAGCAGTATTAGATTCCGATGCACCATTGCAGGTTTACTGTATCCCTTGGACCATCAAATAAACGATGAAACACAGAAATTGCATCGATATTGAATGCAAAAGGCAAAATGACGACTTATTTACAAGAGGAGAAACTCTTCTAATAGTTCGTGCTTTCAGCCTTTCCTGGGACAGCAGTATTAGGTTCCGATGCACCATTGCAGGTTTACTGTATCCCTTGGACCTTCAAATCAACGATGAAACACTGAAATTGCATCGATATTGAATACAAAAGGCGAAATGTCGACTTTATTACAAGAGGAGTAACTCTTTTAATAGTTCGTGCTTTTAGCCTTTCCTGGGACAGCAGTTTTAGATTCCGATGCACCATTGCAGGTTTACTGTATCCTTTGGACCTTCAAATCAGCGATGAAACACAGAAATTGCGTCGATATTGAATACAAAATGCAAAATGTCGACTTATTTACAAGAGGAGTAACTCTTTTAATAGTTCGTGCTATTAACGTTTCCTGGGACAGCAGTATTCGATTCTGATGCACCATTGCAGGTTTACTGTATCCCTTGGACCTTCAAATCAACGATGAAACACAGAAATTTGCATCGATATTGAATACAAAAGGCAAAATGTCGGCTTATTTACAAGAGGAGTAACTCTTCTAATAGTTCGTGCTTGCAGCCTTTCCTGAGACAGCAGTATTAGATTCCGATGCACCATTGCAGGTTTACTGTATCCCTTGGACCCTCAAATCAACGATGGAACACAGAAATTGCATCGATATTGAATACAAAACGCAAAATGTCGACTTACTTAATGAGGACTAACCCTTCTGATAGTTCGTGCTTTAGCCATTCCTGGGACAGCAGTATTAGATTCCGATGCACCATTGCAGGTTTACTGTATCCCTTGGACCTTCAAATCAACGATGAAACACAGAAATTCCATCGATATTGAATACAAAAGGCAAAATGTCGACTTATTTACAAGAGGAGTAACTCTTCTAATAGTTCGTGATTTGAGCCTTTCCTGGGACAGCAGTATTAGATTCCGATGCACCATTGGAGGTTTACTGTATCCCTTGGACCTTCAAATCAACGATGAAACACAGAAATTGCATCGATATTGAATACAAAAGGCAAAATGTTGACTTATTTACAAGAGGAGTAACTCTTCTAATTGTTCGTGCTTTGAGCCTTTCCTGGGACTGCAGTATTAGATTACGATGCACCATTGCAGGTTTACTGTATCACTTGGACCTTCAAATCAACGCTGAAACACAGAAATTGCATCGATATTAAATACAAAAGGCAAAATGTCGACTTATTTACAAGAGGAGTAACTCTTCTAATAGTTCGTGCTTTAAGCATTTCCTGTGACAGCAGTATTATATTCCTATGCACCATTGCAGGTTTACTGTATCCCTTGGACCTTCAAATCAACGATGAAACAAAGAAATTGCATCGATATTGAATACTATAGGCAAAATGTCGACTTATTTACAAGAGGAGTAACTCTTCTAATAGTTTGTGCTTTGAGCCTTTCCTGGGACAGCAGTATTAGATTCCGATGCACCATTGCAGGTTTACCGTATCCCTTGGACCTTCAAATCAACGATGAAACACAGAAATTGAAACAATATTTAATACAAAAGGCAAAATGTCGACTTATTTACAAGAGGAGTAACTCTTCTAATAGTTCGTGCTTTGAGCCTTTCCTGGGACAGCAGTATTAGTTTCCGATGCACCATTGCAGGTTTACTGTATCCCTTGGACCTTCATATCAACGATGGAACACAGAAATTGTATCGATAGTGAATACAAAACGCAAAATGTCGACTTACTTACAAGAGGACTAACCCTTCTAATAGTTCGTGCTTTAGCCTTTCCTGGGACAGCAGTATTGGATTCCGATGCACCATTGCAGGTTTACTGTATCCCTTGGACCTTCAAATCAACGATGAAACACAGAAATTGCATCGATATTGAATACAATAGGCAAAATGTCGATTTATTTACAAGAGGAGTAACTCTTCTAATAGTTCGTGCTTTGAGCCTTTCCTGGGACAGCAGTATTAGACTCCGATGCACCATTGCAGGTTTACTGTATCCTTTGGACCTACAAATAAACGATGAAACACAGAAATTGCATCGATATTGAATACAAAAGGCAAAATGTCGACTCATTTACAAGAGGAGTAACTCTTCTAATAGTTCGTGTTTGAGTCTTTCCTGGGACAGCAGTATTATATTCCGATGCACCATTGCAGGTTTACTGTATCCCTTGGACCATCAAATAAACGATGAAACACAGAAATTGCATCGATATTGAATGCAAAAGGCAAAATGACGACTTATTTACAAGAGGAGAAACTCTTCTAATAGTTCGTGCTTTGAGCCTTTCCTGGGACAGCAGTATTAGGTTCCGATGCACCATTGCAGGTTTACTGTATCCCTTGGACCTTCAAATCAACGATGAAACGCTGAAATTGCATCGATATTGAATACAAAAGGCGAAATGTCGACTTTATTACAAGAGGAGTAACTCTTTTAATAGTTCGTGCTTTTAGCCTTTCCTGGATCAGCAGTTTTAGATTCCGATGCACCATTGCAGGTTTACTGTATCCTTTGGACCTTCAAATCAGCGATGAAACACAGAAATTGCGTCGATATTGAATACAAAATGCAAAATGTCGACTTATTTACAAGAGGAGTAACTCTTTTAATAGTTCGTGCTATTAACGTTTCCTGGGACAGCAGTATTCGATTCTGATGCACCATTGCAGGTTTACTGTATCCCTTGGACCTTCAAATCAACGATGAAACACAGAAATTTGCATCGATATTGAATACAAAATGCAAAATGTCGGCTTATTTACAAGAGGAGTAACTCTTCTAATAGTTCGTGCTTGGAGCCTTTCCTGAGACAGCAGTATTAGATTCCGATGCACCATTGCAGGTTTACTGTATCCCTTGGACCCTCAAATCAACGATGGAACACAGAAATTGCATCGATATTGAATACAAAACGCAAAATGTCGACTTACTTAATGAGGACTAACCCTTCTGATAGTTCGTGCTTTAGCTTTCCTGGGACAGCAGTATTAGATTCCGATGCACCATTGCAGGTTTACTGTATCCCTTGGACCTTCAAATCAACGATGAAACACAGAAATTCCATCGATATTGAATACAAAAGGCAAAATGTCGACTTATTTACAAGAGGAGTAACTCTTCTAATAGTTCGTGCTTTGAGCATTCCTGGGACAGCAGTATTAGAATCCGATGCACCATTGCAGGTTTACTGTATCCCTTGGACCTTCAAATCAACGATGAAACACAGAAATTGCATCGATATTGAATACAAAAGGCAAAATGTCGACTTATTTACAAGAGGAGTAACTCTTCTAATAGTTCGTGCTTTGAGCCATTCCTGGGACAGCAGTATTAGATTCCGATGCACCATTGCAAGTTTACTGTATCCCTTGGACCTTCAAATCAACGATGAAACACAGAAATTGCATCGATATTGAATACAAAATGCAAAATGTCGACTTATTTACAAGAGGAGTAACTCTTCTAATATTTCTTGCTTTGAGCCTTTCTTGGGACAGCAGTATTAGATTCCGATGCACCATTGTAGGTTTACTGTATCCCTTGGACCTTCAAATCAACGATGAAACACAGAAATTCCATCGATATTGAATACAAAAGGCAAAATGTCGACTTATTTACAAGAGGAGTTACTCTTCTAATAGTTCGTGCTTTGAGCATTCCTGGGACAGCAGTATTAGATTCCGATGCACCATTGCAGGTTTACTGTATTCTTTGGACCTTCAACTAAACCTTGAAACACAGAAATTGCATCGGTATTGAATACCAAAGGCAAAATGTCGACTTATTTTTAAGAGGAGTAACTCTTCTAATTGTTCGTGCTTTGAGGCTTTCCTGGGACAGCAGTATTAGATTCCGATGCACCATTGCAGGTTTACTGTATCCCTTGGACCTTCAAATCAACGATGAAACACAGAAATTGCATCGATATTGAATACAAAAGGCAAAATATCGACTTATTTACAAGAGGAGTAACTCTTCTACTAGTTCGTGCTTTTAGCCTTTCCTGTGACAGCAGTACTAGATTCCGATGCACCATTGCAGGTTTACTGTATCCCTTCGACCTTCAAATCAACGATGAAACACAGAAATTGCATCGTTATTGAATACAAAAGGCAAAATGTCGACTTATTTACAAGAGGAGTAACTCTTCTAATAGTTCGTGCTTGAGCCTTTCCTGTGACAGCAATATTAGATTCCGATGCACCATTGCAGGTTTACTGTATCCCTTGGACCTTCAAATCGACGATGAAATACAGAAATTGCATCGATATTGAATACAAAAGGCAAAATGTCGACTTATTTACAAGAGGAGTAACCCTTCTAATAGTTTGTACTTTTAGCCATTCCTGGGACAGCAGTATTAGATTCCGATGCACCATTTGAGGTTTACTGTATCCCTTGGACCTTCAAATCAACGATGAAACACAGAAATTGCATCGATATTGAATACTATAGGCAAAATGTCGACTTATTTACAAGAGGAGTAACTCTTCAAATAGTTCGTGCTTTGAGCCTTACCTGGGTCAGCAGTATTAGATTCCGATGCACCATTGCATTTTTACGGTATCCCTTGGACCTTCAAATCAACGATGAAACACTGAAATTGCATCGATATTGAATACAAAGAGCAAAATGTCGACTTATTTACAAGAGGAGTAACTCTTCTAATAATTCGTGCTTTGAGCCACTCCTGGGACAGCAGTATTACATTCCGATGCACCATTGCAGGTTTACTGTATCCCTTAGACCTTCAAAACAACTATGAAACGCTGAAATATTATCGATATTGAATACAAAAGGCCAAATGTCGACTTATTTACAAGAGGAGTAACTCTTCTAATAGATCGTGCTTTTATCCTTTCCTGGGACAGCAGTGTTAGATTCCGATGCACCATTGCAGGTTTACTGTATCCTTTGGATCTTCAAATCAACGATGAGACACAGAAATTGCGTCGATATTGAATACAAAATGCAAAATGTCGACTTATTTACAAGAGGGGTAACTCTTTTAATAGTTCGTGTTATTGACGTTTCCTGGGACAGCAGTATTCGATTCTGATGCACCATTGCAGGTTTACTGTATCCTTTGGACCTTCAAATCAACGAAGAAACACAGAAATTTGCATCGATATTGAATACAAAAGGCAAAATGTCGACTTATTTACAAGAGGAGTAACTCTTCTAATAGTTCGTAATTTGAGCCTTTCCTGGGACAGCAGTATTAGATTCCGATGCACCATTGGAGGTTTACTGTATCCCTTGGACCTTCAAATCAGCGATGAAACACAGAAATTGCATCGATATTGAATACAAAACGCAAAATGTCGACTTATTTACAAGAGGAGTAACTCTTCTAATAGTTCGTGCTTTGAGCCTTTCCTGGGACAGCAGTATTAGATTCCGATGCACCATTGCTGGTTTACTGTATCCCTTGGACCTTCAAATCAACGATGAAACACAGAAATTCCATCGATATTGAATACAAAAGGCAAAATGTCGACTTATTTACAGGAGGAGTAACTCTTCTAATAGTTCGTGCTTTGAGCATTCCTGGGACAGCAGTATTACAATCCGATGCACCATTGCAGGTTTACTGTATCCCTTGGACCTTCAAATCAACGATGAAACACAGAAATTGCATCGATATTGAATACCAAAGGGCAATATGTCGACTTATTTTTAAGAGGAGTAACTCTTCTAATTGTTCGTGCTTTGAGCCTTTCCTGGGATTGCAGTATTAGATTCCGATGCACCATTGGAGGTTTACTGTATCCCTTGGACCTTCAAATCAACGATGAAACACAGAAATTGCACCGATATTGAATACAAAAGGCAAAATGTCGACTTATTTACAAGAGGAGTAACTCTTCTAGTACTTCGTGCTTTGAGCCTTTCCTGGGACAGCAGTATTATATTCCGATGCACCATTGCAGGTTTACTGTATCCCTTGGACCTTCAAATCAACGATGAAACACAGAAATTGCATCGATATTGAATACAAAAGGCAAAATGTCGACTTATTTACAAGAGGAGTAACTCTTCTAATAGTTCGTGGTTGTAGCCTATCCTGGGACAGCAATATTAGATTCCGATGCACCATTGCAGGTTTACTGTATCCCTTGGACCTTCAAATCAACGATGAAACACAGAAATTTGCATCGATATTGAATACAAAAGGCAAAATGTCGGCTTATTTACAAGAGGAGTAACTCTTCTAATAGTTCGTGCTTGGAGCCTTTCCTGAGACAGCAGTATTAGATTCCGATGCACCATTGCAGGTTTACTGTATCCCTTGGACCCTCAAATCAACGATGGAACACAGAAATTGCATCGATATTGAATACAAAACGCAAAATGTCGACTTACTTAATGAGGACTAACCCTTGTGATAGTTCGTGCTTTAGCTTTCCTGGGACAGCAGTATTAGATTCCGATGCACCATTGCAGGTTTACTGTATCCCTTGGACCTTCAAATCAACGATGAAACACAGAAATTTGCATCGATATTGAATACAAAAGGCAAAATGTCGACTTATTTACAAGAGGAGTAACTCTTCTAATAGTTCGTGCTTTGAGCATTCCTGGGACAGCAGTATTAGAATCCGATGCACCATTGCAGGTTTACTGTATCCCTTGGACCTTCAAATCAACGATGAAACACAGAAATTTGCATCGATATTGAATACCAAAGGCAAAATGTCGACTTATTTTTAAGAGGAGTAACTCTTCTAATTGTTCGTGCTTTGAGCCTTTCCTGGGACTGCAGTATTAGATTCCGATGCACCATTGCAGGTTTACTGTATCCCTTGGACCTTCAAATCAACGATGAAACACAGAAATTGCATCGATATTGAATACAAAAGGCAAAATGTCGACTTATTTACAAGAGGAGTAACTCTTCTAATAGTTCGTGCTTTGAGCCATTCCTGGGACAGCAGTATTAGATTCCGATGCACCATTGCAAGTTTACTGTATCCCTTGGACCTTCAAATCAACGATGAAACACAGAAATTGCATCGATATTGAATACAAAATGCAAAATGTCGACTTATTTACAAGAGGAGTAACTCTTCTAATATTTCTTGCTTTGAGCCTTTCTTGGGACAGCAGTATTAGATTCCGATGCACCATTGTAGGTTTACTGTATCCCTTGGACCTTCAAATCAACGATGAAACACAGAAATTCCATCGATATTGAATACAAAAGGCAAAATGTCGACTTATTTACAAGAGGAGTTACTCTTCTAATAGTTCGTGCTTTGAGCATTCCTGGGACAGCAGTATTAGATTCCGATGCACCATTGCAGGTTTACTGTATCCTTTGGACCTTCAAATAAACCTTGAAACACAGAAATTGCATCGGTATTGAATACCAAAGGCAAAATGTCGACTTATTTTTAAGAGGAGTAACTCTTCTAATTGTTCGTGCTTTGAGGCTTTCCTGGGACAGCAGTATTAGATTCCGATGCACCATTGCAGGTTTACTGTATCCCTTGGACCTTCAAATCAACGATGAAACACAGAAATTGCATCGATATTGAATACAAAAGGCAAAATATCGACTTATTTACAAGAGGAGTAACTCTTCTACTAGTTCGTGCTTTAAGCCTTTCCTGTGACAGCAGTACTAGATTCCGATGCACCATTGCAGGTTTACTGTATCCCTTCGACCTTCAAATCAACGATGAAACACAGAAATTGCATCGTTATTGAATACAAAAGGCAAAATGTCGACTTATTTACAAGAGGAGTAACTCTTCTAATAGTTCGTGCTTGAGCCTTTCCTGTGACAGCAATATTAGATTCCGATGCACCATTGCAGGTTTACTGTATCCCTTGGACCTTCAAATCGACGATGAAATACAGAAATTGCATCGATATTGAATACAAAAGGCAAAATGTCGACTTATTTACAAGAGGAGTAACCCTTCTAATAGTTTGTACTTTTAGCCATTCCTGGGACAGCAGTATTAGATTCCGATGCACCATTTGAGGTTTACTGTATCCCTTGGACCTTCAAATCAACGATGAAACACAGAAATTGCATCGATATTGAATACTATAGGCAAAATGTCGACTTATTTACAAGAGGAGTAACTCTTCAAATAGTTCGTGCTTTGAGCCTTACCTGGGACAGCAGTATTAGATTCCGATGCACCATTGCATTTTTACGGTATCCCTTGGACCTTCAAATCAACGATGAAACACTGAAATTGCATCGATATTGAATACAAAAGGCAAAATGTCGACTTATTTACAAGAGGAGTAACTCTTCTAATAATTCGTGCTTTGAGCCACTCCTGGGACAGCAGTATTACATTCCGATGCACCATTGCAGGTTTACTGTATCCCTTAGACCTTCAAAACAACTATGAAACGCTGAAATATTATCGATATTGAATACAAAAGGCCAAATGTCGACTTATTTACAAGAGGAGTAACTCTTCTAATAGATCGTGCTTTTATCCTTTCCTGGGACAGCAGTGTTAGATTCCGATGCACCATTGCAGGTTTACTGTATCCTTTGGATCTTCAAATCAACGATGAGACACAGAAATTGCGTCGATATAGAATACAAAATGCAAAATGTCGACTTATTTACAAGAGGGGTAACTCTTTTAATAGTTCGTGTTATTAACGTTTCCTGGGACAGCAGTATTCGATTCTGATGCACCATTGCAGGTTTACTGTATCCTTCGGACCTTCAAATCAACGAAGAAACACAGAAATTTGCATCGATATTGAATACAAAAGGCAAAATGTCGACTTATTTACAAGAGGAGTAACTCTTCTAATAGTTCGTAATTTGAGCCTTTCCTGGGACAGCAGTATTAGATTCCGATGCACCATTGGAGGTTTACTGTATCCCTTGGACCTTCAAATCAGCGATGAAACACAGAAATTGCATCGATATTGAATACAAAACGCAAAATGTCGACTTATTTACAAGAGGAGTAACTCTTCTAATAGTTCGTGCTTTGAGCCTTTCCTGGGACAGCAGTATTAGATTCCGATGCACCATTGCTGGTTTACTGTATCCCTTGGACCTTCAAATCAACGATGAAACACATAAATTCCATCGATATTGAATACAAAAGGCAAAATGTCGACTTATTTACAAGAGGAGTAACTCTTCTAATAGTTCGTGCTTTGAGCATTCCTGGGACAGCAGTATTAGAATCCGATGCACCATTGCAGGTTTTCTGTATCCCTTGGACCTTCAAATCAACGATGAAACACAGAAATTGCATCGATATTGAATACCAAAGGGCAAAATGTCGACTTATTTTTAAGAGGAGTAACTCTTCTAATTGTTCGTGCTTTGAGCCTTTCCTGGGATTGCAGTATTAGATTCCGATGCACCATTGGAGGTTTACTGTATCCCTTGGACCTTCAAATCAACGATGAAACACAGAAATTGCATCGATATTGAATACAAAAGGCAAAATGTCGACTTATTTACAAGAGGAGTAACTCTTCTAGTACTTCGTGCTTTGAGCCTTTCCTGGGACAGCAGTATTATATTCCGATGCACCATTGCAGGTTTACTGTATCCCTTGGACCTTCAAATCAACGATGAAACACAGAAATTGCAACGATATTGAATACAAAAGGCAAAATGTCGACTTATTTACAAGAGGAGTAACTCTTCTAATAGTTCGTGGTTGTAGCCTATCCTGGGACAGCAATATTAGATTCCGATGCACCATTGCAGGTTTACTGTATCCCTTGGACCTTCAAATCAATGATGAAACACACAAATTGCATCGATATTGAATACAAAAGGCAAAATGTCGACTTATTTACAAGAGGAGTAACTCTTCTAATAGTTCGTTATTTTAGCCTTTCCTGGGACAGCAGTATTATATTCCGATGCACCATTGCAGCTTTACTGTATCCCTTGGACCTTCAAATCAACGATGAAACACAGAAATTGCATCGATATTGAATACAAAATGCAAAATGTCGACTTATTTACAAGAGGAGTAACTCTTCTAATAGTTTGTGCTCTGAGCCTTTCCGGGGACAGCAGTATTAGATTCCGATGCACCATTGCAGGTTTACTGTATCCCTTGGACCTTCAAATGAACGATGAAACACAGAAATTGCATCGGTATTGAATACTATAGGCAAAATGTCGACTTATTTACAAGAGGAGTAACTCTTCTAATAGTGCGTGCTTTGAGCCTTTCCTGGGACAGCAGTATTAGATTTCGATGCACCATTGCATTTTTACTGTATCCCTTGGTCCTTCAAATCAACGATGAAACACTGAAATTGCATCGATATTGAATACAAAAGGCAAAATGTCGACTTATTTACAAGAGGAGTAACTCTTCTAATAATTCGTGCTTTGAGCCACTCCTGGGTCAGCAGTATTACATTCCGATGCACCATTGCAGGTTTACTGTATCCCTTGGACCTTCAAAACAACTATGAAACACTGAAATATCATCGATATTGAATACAAAAGGCCAAATGTCGACTTATTTACAAGAGGAGTAACTCTTCTAATAGTTCGTGCTTTTAGCCTTTCCAGGGACAGCTGTATTAGATGCCGATGCACCATTGCAGGTTTACTGTATCCTTTGGACCTTCAAATCAACGATGAGAGACAGAAATTGCGTCGATATTGAATACAAAATGCAAAATGTCGACTTATTTACAAGAGGAGTAACTCTTTTAACAGTTCGTGCTATTAACGTTTCCTGGGACAGCAGTATTCGATTCTGATGCACCATTGCAGTTTTACTGTATCCCTTGGACCTTCAAATCAACGATGAAACACAGAAATTTGAATCGATATTGAATACAAAATGCAAAATGTCGACTTATTTACAAGAGGAGTAACTCTTCTAATAGTTCGTGATTTGAGCCTTTCCTGGGACAGCAGTATAAGATTCCGATGCACCATTGGAGGTTTACTGTATCCCTTGGACCTTCAAATCAACGATGAAACACAGAAATTGCATCGATATTGAATACAAAAGGCAAAATGTCGACTTATTTACAAGAGGAGTAACTCTTCTAATAGTTCGTGCTTTGAGCCTTTCCTGGGACAGCAGTATTAGATTCCGATGCACCATTGCAGGTTTACTGTATCCCTTGGACCTTCAAATCAACGATGAAACACAGAAATTCCATCGATATTGAATACTATAGGCAATATGTCGACTTATTTACAAGAGGAGTAACTCTTCTAATAGTTCGTGCTTTGAGCATTCCTGGGACAGCAGTATTAGAATCCGATGCACCATTGCAGGGTTACTGTATCCCTTGGACCTTCAAATCAACGATGAAACACAGAAATTGCATCGATATTGAATACCAAAGGCAAAATGTCGACTTATTTTTAAGCGGAGTAACTCTTCTAATTGTTCGTGCTTTGAGCCTTTCCTGGGACTGCAGTATTAGATTCCGATGCACCATTGCAGGTTTACTGTATCCCTAGGACCTTCAAATCAACGATGAAACACACAAATTGCATCGATATTGAATACAAAAGGCAAAATGTCGACTTATTTACAAGAGGAGTAACTCTTCTAATTGTTCGTGCTTTGAGCCTTTCCTGGGACAGCAGTATAAGATTCCGATGCACCATTGGAGGTTTACTGTATCCCTTGGACCTTCAAATCAACGATGAAACACAGAAATTGCATCGATATTGAATACAAAAGGCAAAATGTCGACTTATTTACAAGAGGAGTAACTCTTCTAATAGTTCGTGCTTTGAGCCTTTCCTGGGACAGCAGTATTAGATTCCGATGCACCATTGCAGGTTTACTGTATCCCTTGGACCTTCAAATCAACGATGAAACACAGAAATTCCATCGATATTGAATACTATAGGCAATATGTCGACTTATTTACAAGAGGAGTAACTCTTCTAATAGTTCGTGCTTTGAGCATTCCTGGGACAGCAGTATTAGAATCCGATGCACCATTGCAGGTTTACTGTATCCCTTGGACCTTCAAATCAACGATGAAACACAGAAATTGCATCGATATTGAATACCAAAGGCAAAATGTCGACTTATTTTTAAGCGGAGTAACTCTTCTAATTGTTCGTGCTTTGAGCCTTTCCTGGGACTGCAGTATTAGATTCCGATGCACCATTGCAGGTTTACTGTATCCCTAGGACCTTCAAATCAACGATGAAACACACAAATTGCATCGATATTGAATACAAAAGGCAAAATGTCGACTTATTTACAAGAGGAGTAACTCTTCTAATTGTTCGTGCTTTGAGCCTTTCCTGGGACTGCAGTATTAGATTACGATGCACCATTGCAGGTTTACTGTATCACTTGGACCTTCAAATCAACGCTGAAACACAGAAATTGCATCGATATTAAATACAAAAGGCAAAATGTCGACTTATTTACAAGAGGAGTAACTCTTCTAATAGTTCGTGCTTTTAGCCTTTCCTGTGACAGCAGTATTATATTCCTATGCACCATTGCAGGTTTACTGTATCCCTTGGACCTTCAAATCAACGATGAAACAAAGAAATTGCATCGATATTGAATACTATAGGCAAAATGTCGACTTATTTACAAGAGGATTAACTCTTCTAATAGTTTGTGCTTTGAGCCTTTCCTGGGACAGCAGTATTAGATTCCGATGCACCATTGCAGGTTTACTGTATCCCTTGGACCTTCAAATCAACGATGAAACACAGAAATTGAATCGATATTTAATACAAAAGGCAAAATGTCGACTTATTTACAAGAGGAGTAACTCTTCTAATAGTTCGTGCTTTGAGCCTTTCCTTGGACAGCAGTATTATATTCCTATGCACCATTGCAGGTTTACTGTATCCCTTGGACCTTCATATCAACGATGGAACACAGAAATAGCATCGATAGTGGATACAAAACGCAAAATGTCGACTTACTTACAAGAGGACTAACCCTTCTAATAGTTCGTGCTTTAGCCTTTCCTGGGACAGCAGTATTGGATTCCGATGCACCATTGCAGGTTTACTGTATCCCTTGGACCTTCAAATCAACGATGAAACACAGGAATTGCATCCATATTGAATACAATAGGCAAAATGTCGACTTATTTACAAGAGGAGTAACTCTTCTAATAGTTCGTGTTTGAGTCTTTCCTGGGACAGCAGTATTAGATTCCGATGCACCATTGCAGGATTACTGTATCCGTTGGACCCTCAAATCAACGATGGAACACAGAAATTGCATCGATATTGAATACAAAACGCAAAATGTCGACTTACTTACAAGAGGACTAACCCTTCTAATAGTTCGTGCTTTAGCCTTTCCTGGGACAGCAGTATTGGATTCCGATGCACCATTGCAGGTTTACTGTATCCCTTGGACCTTCAAATCAACGATGAAACACAGAAATTCCATCGATATTGAATACAAAAGGCAAAATGTCGACTTATTTACAAGAGGAGTAACTCTTCTAATAGTTCGTGCTTTGAGCATTCCTGGGACAGCAGTATTAGAATCCGATGCACCATTGCAGGTTTACTGTATCCTTGGACCTTCAAATCAACGATGAAACACAGAAATTGCATCGATATTGAATACCAAAGGCAAAATGTCGACTTATTTTTAAGAGGAGTAACTCCTCTAATTGTTCGTGCTTTGAGCCTTTCCTGGGAATGCAGTATTAGATTCCGATGCACCATTGCAGGTTTACCGTATCCCTTGGACCTTCAAATCAACGATGAAACACACAAATTGCATCGATATTGAATACAAAAGGCAAAATGTCGACTTATTTACAAGAGGAGTAACTCTTCTAATTGTTCGTGCTTTGAGCCTTTCCTGGGACTGCAGTATTAGATTACGATGCACCATTGCAGGTTTACTGTATCACTTGGACCTTCAAATCAACGCTGAAACACAGAAATTGCATCGATATTAAATACAAAAGGCAAAATGTCGACTTATTTAAAAGAGGAGTAACTCTTCTAATAGTTCGTGCTTTTAGCCTTTCCTGTGACAGCAGTATTATATTCCTATGCACCATTGCAGGTTTACTGTATCCCTTGGACCTTCAAATCAACGATGAAACAAAGAAATTGAATCGATATTGAATACAAAAGGCAAAATGTCGACTTATTTACAAGAGGAGTAACTCTTCTAATAGTTTGTATTTTGAGCCTTTCCTGGGACAGTAGTATTAGATTCCGATGCACCATTGCAGGTTTACTGTATCCCTTGGACCTTCAAATCAACGATGAAACACAGAAATTGCATCGATATTGAATACAAAAGGCAAAATGTCGACTTATTTACAAGAGGAGTAACTCTTCTAGTACTTCGTGCTTTGAGCCTTTCCTGGGAGAGCAGTATTATATTCCGATGCACCATTGCAGGTTTACTGTATCCCTTGGACCTTCAAATCAACGATGAAACACAGAAATTGCATCGATATTTAATACAAAAGGCAAAATGTCGACTTATTTACAAGAGGAGTAACTCTTCTAATAGTTCCTGGTTGTAGCCTATCCTGGGACAGCAGTATTAGATTCCGATGCACCATTGCAGGTTTACTGTATCCCTTGGACCTTCAAATCAATGATGAAACACACAAATTGCATCGATATTGAATACAAAAGGCAAAATGTCGACTTATTTACAAGAGGAGTAACTCTTTCTAATAGTTCGTTATTTTAGCCTTTCCTGGGACAGCAGTATTATATTCCGATGCACCATTGCAGCTTTACTGTATCCCTTGGACCTTCAAATCAACGATGAAACACAGAAATTGCATCGATATTGAATACAAAAGGCAAAATGTCGACTTATTTACAAGAGGAGTAACTCTTCTAATAGTTTGTGCTCTGAGCCTTTCCGGGGACAGCAGTATTAGATTCCGATGCACCATTGCAGGTTTACTGTATCCCTTGGACCTTCAAATCAACGACGAAACACGTAAATAAGTCGACATTTTGCCTATAGTATTCATTATCGATGCAATTTCTAAGAGGAGTAACTCTTCTAATAGTTCGTGCTTTGAGCCTTTCCTGGGACAGCAGTATTAGATTCCGATGCACCATTGCATTTTTACTGTATCCCTTGGTCCATCAAATCAACGATGAAACACTGAAATTGCATCGGTATTGAATACAAAAGGCAAAATGTCGACTTATTTACAAGAGGAGTAACTCTTCTAATAATTCGTGCTTTGAGCCACTCCTGGGTCAGCAGTATTACATTCCGATGCACCATTGCAGGTTTACTGTATCCCTTGGACCTTCAAAACAACTATGAAACACTGAAATATCATCGATATTGAATACAAAAGGCCAAATGTCGACTTATTTACAAGATGAGTAACTCTTCTAATAGTTCGTGCTTTTAGCCTTTCCTGGGACAGCTGTATTAGATTCATATGCACCATTGCAGGTTTACTGTATCCTTTGGACCTTCAAATCAACGATGAGAGACAGAAATTGCGTCGATATTGAATACAAAATGCAAAATGTCGACTTATTTACAAGAGGAGTAACTCTTTTAATAGTTCGTGCTATTAACGTTTCCTGGGACAGCAGTATTCGATTCTGATGCACCATTGCAGTTTTACTGTATCCCTTGGACCTTGAAATCAACGATGAAACACAGAAATTTGCATCGATACTGAATACAAAAGGCAAAATGTCGACTTATTTACAAGAGGAGTAACTCTTCTAATAGTTCGTGATTTGAGCCTTTCCTGGGACAGCAGTATTAGATTCCGATGCACCATTTGAGGTTTACTGTATGCCTTGGACCTTCAAATCAACGATGAAACACAGAAATTGCATCGATATTGAATACAAAAGGCAAAATGTCGACTTATTTACAAGAGGAGTAACTCTTCTAATAGTTCGTGCTTTGAGCCTTTCCTGGGACAGCAGTATTAGATTCCGATGCACCATTGCAGGTTTACTGTATCCCTTGGACCTTCAAATCAACGATGAAACACAGAAATTCCATCGATATTGAATACTATAAGCAATATGTCGACTTATTTACAAGAGGAGTAACTCTTCTAATAGTTCGTGCTTTGAGCATTCCTGGGACAGCAGTATTAGAATCCGATGCACCATTGCAGGTTTACTGTATCCCTTGGACCTTCAAATCAACGATGAAACACAGAAATTGCATCGATATTGAATACCAAAGGCAAAATGTCGACTTATTTTTAAGAGGAGTAACTCTTCTAATTGTTCGTGCTTTGAGCCTTTCCTGGGACTGCAGTATTAGATTCCGATGCACCATTGCAGGTTTACCGTATCCCTTGGACCTTCAAATCAACGATGAAACACACAAATTGCATCGATATTGAATACAAAAGGCAAAATGTCGACTTATTTACAAGAGGAGTAACTCTTCTAGTACTTCGTGCTTTGAGCCTTTCCTGGGACAGCAGTATTATATTCCGATGCACCATTGCAGGTTTACTGTATCCCTTGGACCTTCAAATCAACGATGAAACACAGAAATTGCATCGATATTGAATACAAAAGGCAAAATGTCGACTTATTTACAAGAGGAGTAACTCTTCTAATAGTTCGTGGTTGTAGCCTATCCTGGGACAGCAGTATTAGATTCCGATGCACCATTGCAGGTTTACTGTATCCCTTGGACCTTCAGATCAATGATGAAACACACAAATTGCATCGATATTGAATACAAAAGGCAAAATGTCGACTAATTTACAAGAGGAGTAACTCTTCTAATAGTTCGTTATTTTAGCCTTTCCTGGGACAGCAGTATTATATTCCGATGCACCATTGCAGCTTTACTGTATCCCTTGGACCTTCAAATCAACGATGAAACACAGAAATTGCATCGATATTGAATACAAAAGGCAAAATGTCGACTTATTTACAAGAGGAGTAACTCTTCTAATAGTTTGTGCTCTGAGCCTTTCCGGGGACAGCAGTATTAGATTCCGATGCACCATTGCAGGTTTACTGTATCCCTTGGACCTTCAAATCAACGATGAAACACAGAAATTGCATCGATATTGAATACTATTGGCAAAATGTCGACTTATTTACAAGAGGAGTAACTCTTCTAATAGTTCGTGCTTTGAGCCTTTCCTGGGACAGCAGTATTAGATTCCGATGCACCATTGCATTTTTACTGTATCCCTTGGTCCTTCAAATCAACGATGAAACACTGAACTTGCATCGATATTGAATACAAAAGGCAAAATGTCGACTTATTTACAAGAGGAGTAACTCTTCCAATAGTTCGTTATTTTAGCCTTTCCTGGGTCAGCAGTATTACATTCCGATGCACCATTGCAGGTTTACTGTATCCCTTGGACCTTCAAAACAACTATGAAACACTGAAATATCATCGATATTGAATACAAAAGGCCAAATGTCGATTTATTTACAAGAGGAGTAACTCTTCTAATAGTTCGTGCTTTTAGCCTTTCCTGGGACAGCTGTATTAGATTCCAATGCACCATTGCAGGTTTACTGTATCCTTTGGACCTTCAAATCAACGATGAGAGACAGAAATTGCGTCGATATTGAATACAAAATGCAAAATGTCGACTTATTTACAAGAGGAGTAACTCTTTTAATAGTTCGTGCTATTAACGTTTCCTGGGACAGCAGTATTCGATTCTGATGCACCATTGCAGTTTTACTGTATCCCTTGGACCTTCAAATCAACGATGAAACACAGAAATTTGCATCGATATTGAATACAAAAGGCAAAATGTCGACTTATTTACAAGAGGAGTAACTGTTCTAATAGTTCGTGATTTGAGCCTTTCCTGGGACAGCAGTATTAGATTCCGATGCACCATTGGAGGTTTACTGTACCCCTTGGACGTTCAAATCAACGATGAATCACAGAAATTGCATCGATATTGAATACAAAAGGCAAAATGTCGACTTATTTACAAGAGGAGTAACTCTTCTAATAGTTCGTGCTTTGAGCCTTTCCTGGGACAGCAGTATTAGATTCCGATGCACCATTGCAGGTTTACTGTATCCCTTGGACCTTCAAATCAACGATGAAACACAGAAATTCCATCGATATTGAATACTATAGGCAATATGTCGACTTATTTACAAGAGGAGTAACTCTTCTAATAGTTCGTGCTTTGAGCATTCCTGGGACAGCAGTATTAGAATCCGATGCACCATTGCAGGTTTACTGTATCCCTTGGACCTTCAAATCAACGATGAAACACAGAAATTGCATCGATATTGAATACCAAAGGCAAAATGTCGACTTATTTTTAAGAGGAGTAACTCATCTAATTGTTCGTGCTTTGAGCCTTTCCTGGGACTGCAGTATTAGATTCCGATGCACCATTGCAGGTTTACTGTATCCCTAGGACCTTCAAATCAACGATGAAACACACAAATTGCATCGATATTGAATACAAAATGCAAAATGTCGACTTATTTACAAGAGGAGTAACTCTTCTAATTGTTCGTGCTTTGAGCCTTTCCTGGGACTGCAGTATTAGATTACGATGCACCATTGCAGGTTTACTGTATCACTTGGACCTTCAAATCAACGCTGAAACACAGAAATTGCATCGATATTAAATACAAAAGGCAAAATGTCGACTTATTTACAAGAGGAGTAACTCTTCTAATAGTTCGTGCTTTTAGCCTCTCCTGTGACAGCAGTATTATATTCCTATGCACCATTGCAGGTTTACTGTATCCCTTGGACCTTCAAATCAACGATGAAACAAAGAAATTGCATCGATATTCAATACTATAGGCAAAATGTCGACTTATTTACAAGAGGAGTAACTCTTCTAATAGTTTGTGCTTTGAGCCTTTCCTAGGACAGCAGTATTAGATTCCGATGCACCATTGCAGGTTTACTGTATCCCTTGGACCTTCAAATCAACGATGAAACACAGAAATTGAATCGATATTTAATACAAAAGGCAAAATGTCGACTTATTTACAAGAGGAGTAACTCTTCTAATAGTTCGTGCTTTGAGCCTTTCCTGGGACAGCAGTATTAGTTTCCGATGCACCATTGCAGGTTTACTGTATCCCTTGGACCTTCATATCAACGATGGAACACAGAAATTGCATCGATATTGAATACAATAGGCAAAATGTCGACTTATTTACAAGAGGAGTAACTCTTCTAATAGTTCGTGCTTTGAGCCTTTCCTGGGACAGCAGTATTAGACTCCGATGCACCATTGCAGGTTTACTGTATCCTTTGGACCTACAAATAAACGATGAAACACAGAAATTGCATCGATATTGAATACAAAAGGCAAAATGTCGACTCATTTACACGAGGAGTAACTCTTCTAACAGTTCGTGTTTGAGTCTTTCCTGGGACAGCAGTATTAGATTCCGATGCACCATTGCAGGTTTACTGTATCCCTTGGACCATCAAATAAACGATGAAACACAGAAATTGCATCGATATTGAATGCAAAAGGCAAAATGTCGACTTATTTACAAGAGGAGAAACTCTTCTAATAGTTCGTGCTTTGAGCCTTTCCTGGGACAGCAGTATTAGGTTCCGATGCACCATTGCAGGTTTACTGTATCCCTTGGACCTTCAAATCAACGATGAAACACTGAAATTGCATCGATATTGAATACAAAAGGCAAAATGTCGACTTATTTACAAGAGGAGTAACTCTTTTAATAGTTCGTGCTTTTAGCCTTTCCTGGGACAGCAGCTTTAGATTCCGATGCACCATTGCAGGTTTACTGTATCCTTTGGACCTTCAAATCAGCGATGAAACACAGAAATTGCGTCGATATTGAATACAATATGCAAAATGTCGACTTATTTACAAGAGGAGTAACTCTTTTAATAGTTCGTGCTATTAACGTTTCCTGGGACAGCAGTATTCGATTCTGATGCACCATTGCAGGTTTACTGTATCCCTTGGACCTTCAAATCAACGATGAAACACAGAAATTTGCATCGATATTGAATACAAAAGGCAAAATGTCGGCTTATTTACAAGAGGAGTAACTCTTCTAATAGTTCGTGCTTGGAGCCTTTCCTGAGACAGCAGTATTAGATTCCGATGCACCATTGCAGGTTTACTGTATCCCTTGGACCCTCAAATCAACGATGGAACACAGAAATTGCATCGATATTGAATACAAAACGCAAAATGTCGACTTACTTAATGATTACTAACCCTTCTGATAGTTCGTGCTTTAGCCTTTCCTGGGACAGCAGTATTAGATTCCGATGCACCATTGCAGGTTTACTGTATCCCTTGGACCTTCAAATCAACGATGAAACACAGAAATTCCATCGATATTGAATACAAAAGGCAAAATGTCGACTTATTTACAAGAGGAGTAACTCTTCTAATAGTTCGTGCTTTGAGCATTCCTGGGACAGCAGTATTAGAATCCGATGCACCATTGCAGGTTTACTGTATCCCTTGGACCTTCAAATCAACGATGAAACACAGAAATTGCATCGATATTGAATACCAAAGGCAAAATGTCGACTTATTTACAAGAGGAGTAACTCTTCTAATTGTTCGTGCTTTGAGCCTTTCCTGGGACTGCAGTATTAGATTACGATGCACCATTGCAGGTTTACTGTATCACTTGGACCTTCAAATCAACGCTGAAACACAGAAATTGCATCGATATTAAATACAAAAGGCAAAATGTCGACTTATTTACAAGAGGAGTAACTCTTCTAATAGTTCGTGATTTTAGCCTTTCCTGTGACAGCAGTATTATATTCCTATGCACCATTGCAGGTTTACTGTATCCCTTGGACCTTCAAATCGACGATGAAACAAAGAAATTGCATCGATATTGAATACAAAAGGCAAAATGTCGACTTATTTACAAAAGGAGTAACTCTTCTAATTGTTTGTGCTTTGAGCCTTTCCTGGGACAGCAGTATTAGATTCCGATGCACCATTGCAGGTTTACTGTATCCCTTGGACCTTCAAATCAACGATGAAACACAGAAATTGCATCGATATTGAATACAAAAGGCAAAATGTCGACTTATTTACAAGAGGAGTAACTCTTCTAGTACTTCGTGCTTTGAGCCTTTCCTGGGACAGCAGTATTATATTCCGATACACCATTGCAGGTTTACTGTATCCCTTGGACCTTCAAATCAACGATGAAACACAGAAATTGCATCGATATTGAATACAAAAGGCAAAATGTCGACTTATTTACAAGAGGAGTAACTCTACTAATAGTTCGTGGTTGTAGCCTATCCTGGGACAGCAGTATTAGATTCCGATGCACCATTGCAGGTTTACTGTATCCCTTGGACCTTCAAATCAATGATGAAACACACAAATTGCATCGATATTGAATACAAAAGGCAATATGTCGACTTATTTACAAGAGGAGTAACTCTTCTAATAGTTCGTTATTTTAGCCTTTCCTGGGACAGCAGTATTATATTCCGATGCACCATTGCAGCTTTACTGTATCCCTTGGACCTTCAAATCAACGATGAAACACAGAAATTGCATCGATATTGAATACAAAAGGCAAAATGTCGACTTATTTACAAGAGGAGTAACTCTTCTAATAGTTTGTGCTCTGAGCCTTTCCGGGGACAGCAGTATTAGATTCCGATGCACCATTGCAGGTTTACTGTATCCCTTGGACCTTCAAATCAACGATGAAACACAGAAATTGCATCGATATTGAATACTATAGGCAAAATGTCGACTTATTTACAAGAGGAGTAACTCTTCTAATAGTTCGTGCTTTGAGCCTTTCCTGGGACAGCAGTATTAGATTCCGATGCACCATTGCATTTTTACTGTATCCCTTGGTGATTCAAATCAACGATGAAACACTGGAATTGCATCGATATTGAATACAAAAGGCAAAATGTCGACTTATTTAAAAAAGGAGTAACTCTTTTAATAGTTCGTGCTTTTAGCCTTTCCTGGGACAGCAGTTTTAGATTCCGATGCACCATTGCAGGTTTACTGTATCCTTTGGACCTTCAAATCAGCGATGAAACACAGAAATTGCGTCGATATTGAATATAATATGCAAAATGTCGACTTATTTACAAGAGGAGTAACTCTTTTAATAGTTCGTGCTATTAACGTTTCCTGGGACAGCAGTATTCGATTCTGATGCACCATTGCAGGTTTACTGTATCCCTTGGACCTTCAAATCAACGATGAAACACAGAAATTTGCATCGATATTGAATACAAAAGGCAAAATGTCGGCTTATTTACAAGAGGAGTAACTCTTCTAATAGTTCGAGCTTGGAGCCTTTCCTGAGACAGCAGTATTAGATTCCGATGCACCATTGCAGGTTTACTGTATCCCTTGGACCCTCAAATCAATGATGGAACACAGAAATTGCATCGATATTGAATACAAAACGCAAAATGTCGACTTACTTAATGAGGACTAACCCTTCTGATAGTTCGTGCTTTAGCCTTTCCTGGGACAGCAGTATTAGATTCCGATGCACCATTGCAGGTTTACTGTATCCCTTGGACCTTCAAATCAACGATGAAACACAGAAATTCCATCGATATTGAATACAAAAGGCAAAATGTCGACTTATTTACAAGAGGAGTAACTCTTCTAATAGTTCGTGCTTTGAGCATTCCTGGGACAGCAGTATTAGAATCCGATGCACCATTGCAGGTTTACTGTATCCCTTGTACCTTCAAATCAACGATGAAACACAGAAATTGCATCGATATTGAATACCAAAGGCAAAATGTCGACTTATTTTTAAGAGGAGTAACTCTTCTAATTGTTCGTGCTTTGAGCCTTTCCTGGGACTGCAGTATTAGATTCCGATGCACCATTGCAGGTTTACCGTATCCCTTGGACCTTCAAATCAACGATGAAACACACAAATTGCATCGATATTGAATACAAAAGGCAAAATGTCGACTTATTTACAAGAGGAGTAACTCTTCTAATTGTTCGTGCTTTGAGCCTTTCCTGGGACTGCAGTATTAGATTACGATGCACCATTGCAGGTTTACTGTATCACTTGGACCTTCAAATCAACGCTGAAACACAGAAATTGCATCGATATTAAATACAAAAGGCAAAATGTCGACTTATTTACAAGAGGAGTAACTCTTCTAATAGTTCGTGCTTTTAGCCTTTCCTGTGACAGCAGTATTATATTCCTATGCACCATTGCAGGTTTACTGTATCCCTTGGACCTTCAAATCAACGATGAAACAAAGAAATTGCATCGATATTGAATACAAAAGGCAAAATGTCGACTTATTTACAAGAGGAGTAACTCTTCTAATAGTTCGTTATTTTAGCCTTTCCTGGGACAGCAGTATTATATTCCGATGCACCATTGCAGCTTTACTGTATCCCTTGGACCTTCAAATCAACGATGAAACACAGAAATTGCATCGATATTGAATACAAAAGGCAAAATTTCGACTTATTTACAAGAGGAGTAACTCTTCTAATAGTTTGTGCTCTGAGCCTTTCCGGAGACAGCAGTATTAGATTCCGATGCACCATTGCAGGTTTACTGTATCCCTTGGACCTTCAAATCAACGATGAAACACAGAAATTGCATCGATATTGAATGCAAAAAGCAAAGTGTCGTCTTATTTACAAGAGGAGTAACTCTTCTAATAGTTCGTGCTTTGAGCCTTTCCTGGGACAGCAGTATTAGATTCCGATGCACCATTGCATTTTTACTGTATCCCTTGGTCCTTCAAATCAACGATGAAACACTGAAATTGCATCGATAGTGAATACAAAAGGCAAAATGTCGACTTATTTACAAGAGGAGTAACTCTTCTAATAATTCGTGCTTTGAGCCACTCCTGGGTCAGCAGTATTACATTCCGATGCACCATTGCAGGTTTACTGTATCCCTTGGACCTTCAAAACAACTATGAAACACTGAAATATCATCGATATTGAATACAAAAGGCCAAATGTCGACTTATTTACAAGAGGAGTAACTCTTCTAATAGTTCGTGCTTTTAGCCTTTCCTGGGACAGCTGTATTAGATTCCGATGCACCATTGCAGGTTTACTGTATCCTTTGGACCTTCAAATCAACGATGAGAGACAGAAATTGCGTCGATATTTAATACAAAATGCAAAATGTCGACTTATTTACAAGGGGAGTAACTCTTTTAATAGTTCGTGCTATTAACGTTTCCTGGGACAGCAGTATTCGATTCTGATGCACCATTGCAGTTTTACTGTATCCCTTGGACCTTCAAATCAACGATGAAACACAGAAATTTGCATCGATATTGAATACAAAAGGCAAAATGTCGACTTATTTACAAGAGGAGTAACTCTTCTAATAGTTCGTGATTTGAGCCTTTCCTGGGACAGCAGTATTAGATTCCGATGCACCATTGGAGGTTTACTGTATCCCTTGGACCTTCAAATCAACGATGAAACACAGAAATTGCATCGATATTGAATACAAAAGGCAAAATGGCGACTTATTTACAAGAGGAGTAACTCTTCTAATAGTTCGTGCTTTGAGCCTTTCCTGGGACAGCAGTATTAGATTCCGATGCACCATTGCAGGTTTACTGTATCCCTTGGACCTTCAAATCAACGATGAAACACAGATATTCCATCGATATTGAATACTATAGGCAATATGTCGACTTATTTACAAGAGGAGTAACTCTTCTAATAGTTCGTGCTTTGAGCATTCCTGGGACAGCAGTATTAGAATCCGATGCACCATTGCAGGTTTACTGTATCCCTTGGACCTTCAAATCAACGATGAAACACAGAAATTGCATCGATATTGAATACCAAAGGCAAAAAGTCGACTTATTTTTAAGAGGAGTAACTCTTCTAATTGTTCGTGCTTTGAGCCTTTCCTGGGACTGCAGTATTAGATTACGATGCACCATTGCAGGTTTACTGTATCACTTGGACCTTCAAATCAACGCTGAAACACAGAAATTGCATCGATATTAAATACAAAAGGCAAAATGTCGACTTATTTACAAGAGGATTAACTCTTCTAATAGTTCGTGCTTTTAGCCTTTCCTGTGACAGCAGTATTATATTCCTATGCACCATTGCAGGTTTACTGTATCCCTTGGACCTTCAAATCAACGATGAAACAAAGAAATTGCATCGATATTGAATACAAAAGGCAAAATGTCGACTTATTTACAAGAGCAGTAACTCTTCTAATAGTTTGTGCTTTGAGCCTTTCCTGGGACAGCAGTATTAGATTCCGATGCACCATTGCAGGTTTACTGTATCCCTTGGTCCTTCAAATCAACGATGAAACACTGAAATTGCATCGATATTGAATACAAAAGGCAAAATGTCGACTTATTTACAAGAGGAGTAACTCTTCTAATAATTCGTGCTTTGAGCCACTCCTGGGTCAGCAGTATTACATTCCGATGCACCATTGCAGGTTTACTGTATCCCTTGGACCTTCAAAACAACTATGAAACACTGAAATATCATCGATATTGAATACAAAAGGCCAAATGTCGACTTATTTACAAGAGGAGTAACTCTTCTACTAGTTCGTGATTTTAGCCTTTCCTGTGACAGCAGTACTAGATTCCGATGCACCATTGCGGGTTTACTGTATCCCTTCGACCTTCAAATCAACGATGAAACACAGAAATTGCATCGATATTGAATACAAAAGGCAAAATGTCGACTTATTTACAAGAGGAGTAACTCTTCTAATAGTTCGTGGTTGTAGCCTATCCTGGGACAGCAGTATTAGATTCCGATGCACCATTGCAGGTTTACTGTATCCCTGGGACCTTCAAATCAACGATGAAACACAGAAATTGCATCGATATTGAATACAAAAGGCAAAATATCGACTTATTTACAAGAGGAGTAACTCTTCTACTAGTTCGTGCTTTTAGCCTTTCCTGTGACAGCAGTACTAGATTCCGATGCACCATTGCGGGTTTACTGTATCCCTTCGACCTTCAAAACAACGATGAATCACAGAAATTGCATCGATATTGAATACAAAAGGCAAATGTCGACTTATTTACAAGAGGAGTAACTCTTCTAATAGTTCGTGGTTGTAGCCTATCCTGGGACAGCAGTATTAGATTCCGATGCACCATTGCAGTTTTACTGTATCCCTTTGACCTTCAAATCAATGATGAAACACACAATTTGCATCGATATTGAATACAAAAGGCAAAATGTCGACTTATTTACAAGAGGAGTAACTCTTCAAATAGTTCGTCATTTTAGCCTTTCCTGGGACAGCAGTATTATATTCCTATGCACCATTGCAGCTTTACTGTATCCCTTGGACCTTCAAATCAACGATGAAACACAGAAATTGCATCGATATTGAATACAAAAGGCAAAATGTCGACTTATTTACAAGAGGAGTAACTCTTCTAATAGTTCGTGATGTGAGCCTTTCCTGGGACAGCAGTATTAGATTCCGATGCACCATTGGAGGTTTACTGTATCCCTTGGACCTTCAAATCAACGATGAAACACAGAAATTGCATCGATATTGAATACAAAAGGAAAAATGTCGACTTATTTACAAGAGGAGTAACTCTTCTAATAGTTTGTGCTCTGAGCCTTTCCGGGGACAGCAGTATTAGATTCCGATGCACCATTGCAGGTTTACTGTATCCCTTGGACCTTCAAATCAACGATGAAACACAGAAATTGCATCGATATTGAATACTATAGGCAAAATGTCGACTTCTTTACAAGAGGAGTAACTCTTCTGATAGTTCGTGCTTTGAGCCTTTCCTGGGACAGCAGTATTAGATTCCGATGCACCATTTCATTTTTACTGTATCCCTTGGTCCTTCAAATCAACGATGAAACACTGAAATTGCATCGATATTGAATACAAAAGGCAAAATGTCGACTTATTTACAAGAGGAGTAACTCTTCTAATAATTCGTGCTTTGAGCCACTCCTGGGTCAGCAGTATTACATTCCGATGCACCATTGCAGGTTTACTGTATCCCTTGGACCTTCAAAACAACTATGAAACACTGAAATATCATCGATATTGAATACAAAAGGCCAAATGTCGACTTATTTACAAGAGGAGTAACTCTTCTACTAGTTCGTGCTTTTAGCCTTTCCTGGGACAGCTGTATTAGATTCCGATGCACCATTGCAGGTTTACTGTATCCTTTGGACCTTCAAATTAACGATGAGAGACAGAAATTGCGTCGATATTGAATACAAAATGCAAAATGTCGACTTATTTACAAGAGGAGTAACTCTTTTAATAGTTCGTGCTATTAACGTTTCCTGGGACAGCAGTATTCGATTCTGATGCACCATTGCAGTTTTACTGTATCCCTTGGACCTTCAAATCAACGATGAAACACAGAAATTTGCATCGATATTGAATACAAAAGGCAAAATGTCGACTTATTTACAAGAGGAGTAACTCTTCTAATAGTTCGTGATTTGAGCCTTTCCTGGGACAGCAGTATTAGATTCCGATGCACCATTGGAGGTTTACTGTATCCCTTGGACCTTCAAATCAACGATGAAACACAGAAATTGCATCGATATTGAATACAAAAGGCAAAATGGCGACTTATTTACAAGAGGAGTAACTCTTCTAATAGTTCGTGCTTTGAGCCTTTCCTGGGACAGCAGTATTAGATTCCGATGCACCATTGCAGGTTTACTGTATCCCTTGGACCTTCAAATCAACGATGAAACACAGAAATTCCATCGATATTGAATACTATAGGCAATATGTCGACTTATTTACAAGAGGAGTAACTCTTCTAATAGTTCGTGCTTTGAGCATTCCTGGGACAGCAGTATTAGAATCCGATGCACCATTGCAGATTTACTGTATCCCTTGGACCTTCAAATCAACGATGAAACACAGAAATTGCATCGATATTGAATACCAAAGGCAAAAAGTCGACTTATTTTTAAGAGGAGTAACTCTTCTAATTGTTCGTGCTTTGAGCCTTTCCTGGGACTGCAGTATTAGATTCCGATGCACCATTGCAGGTTTACCGTATCCCTTGGACCTTCAAATCAACGATGAAACACACAAATTGCATCGATATTGAATACAAAAGGCAAAATGTCGACTTATTTACAAGAGGAGTAACTCTTCTAATTGTTCGTGCTTTGAGCCTTTCCTGGGACTGCAGTATTAGATTACGATGCACCATTGCAGGTTTACTGTATCACTTGGACCTTCAAATCAACGCTGAAACACAGAAATTGCATCGATATTAAATACAAAAGGCAAAATGTCGACTTATTTACAAGAGGAGTAACTCTTCTAATAGTTCGTGCTTTTAGCCTTTCCTGTGACAGCAGTATTATATTCCTATGCACCATTGCAGGTTTACTGTATCCCTTGGACCTTCAAATCAACGATGAAACAAAGAAATTGCATCGATATTGAATACAAAAGGCAAAATGTCGACTTATTTACAAGAGGAGTAACTCTTCTAGTAGTTTGTGCTTTGAGCCTTTCCTGGGACAGCAGTATTAGATTCCGATGCACCATTGCAGGATTACTGTATCCCTTGGACCTTCAAATCAACGATGAAACACAGAAATTGCATCGATATTGAATACAAAAGGCAAAATGTCGACTTACTTACAAGAGGAGTAACTCTTCTAATAGTTCGAGGTTGTAGCCTATCCTGGGACAGCAGTATTAGATTCCGATGCACCATTGCAGGTTTACTGTATCCCTTGGACCTTCAAATCAACGATGAAACACAGAAATTGCATCGATATTGAATACAAAAGGCAAAATATCGACTTATTTACAAGAGGAGTAACTCTTCTACTAGTTCGTGCTTTTAGCCTTTCCTGTGACAGCAGTACTAGATTCCGATGCACCATTGCGGGTTTACTGTATCCCTTCGACCTTCAAAACAACGATGAATCACAGAAATTGCATCGATATTGAATACAAAAGGCAAAATGTCGACTTATTTACAAGAGGAGTAACTCTTCTAATAGTTCGTGGTTGTAGCCTATCCTGGGACAGCAGTATTAGATTCCGATGCACCATTGCAGGTTTACTGTATCCCTTGGACCTTCAAATCAACGATGAAACACAGAAATTGCATCGATATTGAATACAAAAGGCAAAATGTCGACTTATTTACAAGGGGAGTAACTCTTCTAATAGTTCGTGCTTTGAGCCTTTCCTAGGACAGCAGTATTAGATTCCGATGCACCATTGCAGGTTTACTGTATCCCTTGGACCTTCAAATCAACGATGAAACACAGAAATTCCATCGATATTGAATACAAAAGGCAAAATGTCGACTTATTTACAAGAGGAGTAACTCTTCTAATAGTTCGTGCTTTGAGCATTCCTGGGACAGCAGTATTAGAATCCAATGCACCATTCTAGGTTTACTGTATCCCTTGGACCTTCAAATCAACGATGATACACAGAAATTGCATCGATATTGAATACCAAAGGCAAAATATCGACTTATTTTTAAGAGGAGTAACTCTTCTAATTGTTCGTGCTTTGAGCCTTTCCTGGGACTGCAGTATTAGATTCCGATGCACCATTGCAGGTTTACTGTATCCCTTGGACCTTCAATTCAACGATAAAACACACAAATTGCATCGATATTGAATACAAAAGGCAAAATGTCGACTTATTTACAGGAGGAGTAACTCTTCTAATTGTTCGTGCTTTGAGCCTTTCCTGGGACTGCAGTATTAGATTACGATGCACCATTGCAGGCTTACTGTATCACTTGGACCTTCAAATCAACGCTGAAACACAGATATTGCATCGATATTAAAGACAAAAGGCAAAATGTCGACTTATTTACAAGAGGAGTAACTCTTCTAATAGTTCGTGGTTGTAGCCTATCCTGGGACAGCAGTAGTAGATTCCGATGCACCATTGCAGGATTACTGTATCCCTTGGACCTTCAAATCAACGATGAAACACAGAAATTGCATCGATATTGATTACAAAAGGCAAAATATCGACTTATTTACAAGAGGAGTAACTCTTCTACTAGTTCGTGCTTTTAGCCTTTCCTGTGACAGCAGTACTAGATTACGATGCACCATTGTGGGTTTACTGTATCCCTTCAACCTTCAAATCAACGATGAAACACAGAAATTGCATCGATATTGAATACGAAAGGCAAAATGTCGACTTATTTACAAGAGGAGTAACTCTTCTAATAGTTCGTGGTTGTAGCCTATCCTGGGACAGCAGATATAGATTCCGATGCACCATTGCAGGTTTACTGTATCCCTTGGTCCTTCAAATCAATGATGAAACACACAAATTGCATCGATATTGAATACAAAAGGCAAAATGTCGACTTATTTACAAGAGGAGTAACTCTTCTAATAGTTCGTTATTTTAGCCTTTCCTGGGGCAGCAGTATCATATTCCTATGCACCATTGCAGCTTTACTGTATCCCTTGGACCTTCAAATCAACGATGAAACACAGAAATTGCATCGATATTGAATACAAAAGGCAAAATGTCGACTTATTTACAAGAGGAGTAACTCTTCTAATAGTTTGTGCTCTGAGCCTTTCCGGGGACAGCAGTATTAGATTCCGATGCACCATTGCAGGTTTACTGTATCCCTTGGACCTTCAAATCAACGATGAAACACAGAAATTGCATCGATATTGAATACTATAGGCAAAATGTCGACTTATTTACAAGAGGAGTAACTCTTCTAATAGTTCGTGCTTTGAGCCTTTCCTGGGACAGCAGTATTAGATTCCGTTGCACCATTGCATTTTTACTGTATCCCTTGGACCTTCAAATCAACGATTAAACACTGAAATTGCATCGATATTGAATACAAAAGGCAAAATGTCGACTTATTTACAAGAGGAGTAACTCTTCTAATAACTCGTGCTTTGAGCCACTCCTGGGTCAGCAGTATTACATTCCGATGCACCATTGCAGGTTTACTGTATCCCTTGGACCTTTAAAACAACTATGAAACACTGAAATATCATCGATATTGAATACAAAAGGCCAAATGTCGACTTATTTACAAGAGGAGTAACTCTTCTAATAGTTCGTGCTTTTAGCCTTTCCTCGGACAGCAGTATTAGATTCCGATGCACCATTGCAGCTTTACTGTATCCTTTGGACCTTAAAATCAACGATGAGACACAGAAATTGCGTCGATATTGAATACAAAATGCAAAATGTCGACTTATTTACAAGAGGAGTAACTCTTTTAATAGTTCGTGCTATTAACGTTTCCTGGGACAGCAGTATTCGATTCTGATGCACCATTGCAGGTTTACTGTATCCCTTGGACCTTCAAATCAACGATGAAACACAGAAATTTGCATCGATATTGAATACAAAAGGCAAAATGTCGACTTATTTACAAGAGGAGTAACTCTTCTAATAGTTCGTGCTTTGAGCCTTTCCTGGGACAGCAGTATTAGATTCCGATGCACCATTGCAGGTTTACTGTATCCCTTGGACCTTCAAATCAACGATGAAACACAGAAATTCCATCGATATTGAATACAAAAGGCAAAATGTCGACTTATTTACAAGAGGAGTAACTCTTGTAATTGTTCGTGCTTTGAGCCTTTCCTGGGACTGCAGTATTAGATTACGATGCACCATTGCAGGTTTACTGTATCACTTGGACCTTCAAATCAACGCTGAAACACAGATATTACATCGATATTAAATACAAAAGGCAAAATGTCGACTTATTTACAAGAGGAGTAACTCTTCTAATAGTTCGTGCTTTTAGCCTTTCCTGTGACAGCAGTATTATATTCCTATGCACCAATGCAGGTTTACTGTATCCCTTGGACCTTCAAATCAACGATGAAACAAAGAAATTGCATCGATATTGAATACTATAGGCAAAATGTCGACTTATTTACAAGAGGAGTTACTCTTCTAATAGTTCGTGCTTTGAGCTTTTCCTGGGACAGCAGTATTAGACTCCGATGCACCATTGCAGGTTACTGTATCCTTTGGACCTACAAATAAACGATGAAACACAGAAATTGCATCGATATTGAATACAATAGACAAAATGTCGACTTATTTACAAGAGGAGTAACTCTTCTAATAGTTCGTGCTTTGAGCCTTTCCTGAGACAGCAGTATTAGACTCCGATGCACCATTGCAGGTTTACTGTATCCCTTGGACCATCAAATAAACGATGAAACACAGAAATTGCATCGATATTGAATGCAAAAGGCAAAATGTCGACTTATTTACAAGAGGAGAAACTCTTCTAATAGTTCGTGCTTTTAGCCTTTCCTGGGACAGCAGTATTAGATTCCGATGCACCATTGCAGGTTTACTGTATTCTTTGGACCTTCAAATCAGCGATGAAACACAGAAATATCGTCGATATTGAATACAAAATGCAAAATGTCGACTTATTTACAAGTGGAGTAACTCTTTTAATAGTTCGTGCTATTAACGTTTCCTGGGACAGCAGTATTCGATTCTGATGCACCATTGCAGGTTAACTGTATCACTTGGACCTTCAAATCAACGATGAAACACAGAAATTTGCATCGATATTGAATACAAAAGGCAAAATGTCGGCTTATATACAAGAGGAGTAACTCTTCTAATAGTTCGTGCTTGGAGCCTTTCCTGGGACAGCATTATTAAATTCCGATGCACCATTGCAGGTTTACTGTATCCCTTGGACCCTCAAATCAACGATGGAACACAGAAATTGCATCGATATTGAATACAAAACGCAAAATGTCGACTTACTTACAAGAGGACTAACCCTTCTGATGGTTCGTGCTTTAGCCTTTCCTGGGACAGCAGTATTAGATTCCGATGCACCATTGCAGGTTTACTGTATCCCTTGGACCTTCAAATCAACGATGAAACACAGAAATAGCATCGATATTGAATACAATAGGCAAAATGTCGACTTATTTACAAGAGGAGTAACTCTTCAAATAGTTCGTGTTTGAGCCTTTCCTGGGACAGCAGTATTAGACTCCGATGCACCATTGCAGGTTTACTGTATCCTTTGGACCTACAAATAAACGATGAAACACAGAAATTGCATCGATATTGAATACAAAAGGCAAAATGTCGACTCATTTACAAGAGGTGTAACTCTTCTAATAGTTCGTGTTTGAGTCTTTCCTGGGACAGCAGTATTAGATTCAGATGCACCATTGCAGGTTTACTGTAGCCCTTGGACCATCAAATAAACGATGAAACACAGAAATTGCATCGATATTGAATGCAAAAGGCAAAATGTCGACTTATTTACAAGAGGAGTAACTCTTCTAATAGTTCGTGCTTTGAGCCTTTCCTGGGACAGCAGTATTAGGTTCCGATGCACCATTGCAGGTTTACTGTATCCCTTGGACCTTCAAATCAACGATGAAACACTGAAATTGCATCGATATTGAATACAAAAGGCAAAATGTCGACTTATTTACAAGAGGAGTAACTCTTTTAATAGTTCGTGCTTTTAGCCTTTCCTGGGACTGCAGTATTAGATTCCGATGCACCATTGCAGGTTTACTGTATCCTTTGGACCTTCAAATCAGCGATGAAACACAGAAATTGCGTCGATATTGAATACAAAATGCAAAATGTCGACTTATCTACAAGAGGATTAACTCTTTTAATAGTTCGTGCTATTAACGTTTCCTGGGACAGCAGTATTCGATTCTGATTCACAATTGCAGGTTTACTGTATCCCTTGGACCTTCAAATCAACGATGAAACACAGAAATTTACATCGATATTGAATACAAAAGGCGAAATGTCGACTTATTTACAAGAGGAGTAACTCTTCTAATAGTTCGTGCTTTGAGCCTTTCCTGGGACAGCAGTATTAGATTCCGATGCACCATTGCAGGTTTACTGTATCCCTTGGACCTTCAAATCAACGATGAAACACAGAAATTCCATCGATATTGAATACAAAATGCAAAATGTCGACTTATTTACAAGAGGAGTAACACTTCTAATAGTTCGTGCTTTGAGCATTCCTGGCACAGCAGTATTAGATTCCGATGCACCATTGCAGGTTTACTGTATCCCTTGGACCTTCAAATCAACGATGAAACACAGAAATTACATCGATATTGAATACCAAAGGCAAAATGTCGACTTATTTTTACGAGGAGTAACTCTTCTAATTGTTCGTGCTTTGAGCCTTTCCTGGGACTGTAGTATTAGATTCCGATGCACCATTGCAGGTTTACTGTATCCGTTGGACCTTCATATCAAAGATGAAATACAGAAATTGTATCGATATTGAATATCAAAGGCAAAATGTCGACTTATTTACAAGAGGAGTAACTCTTCTAATAGTTCGTGCTTTGAGCCTTCCTGGGACAGCAGTATTAGATTCCGATGCACCATTGCAGGTTTACTGTATCCCTTGGACCTTCAAATCAACAATGAAGCACAGAATTTGCATCGATATTGAATACAAAAGGCAAAATGTCGACTTATTTATAGGAGGAGTAACACTTCTAATAGTTCGTGCTTTGAGCCTTTCCTGGGACAGCAGTATTAGATTCCGATGCACCATTGAGGGTTTACTGTATCCCTTTGACCTTCAAATCAACGATGAAACACTGAAATTTCATCGATATTGAATACAAAAAGCAAAATGTCGACTTATTTACAAGTGGAGTAACTCTTCTAATAGTTCGTGATTTGAGCCTTTCCTGGGACAGCAGTATTAGATTCCGATGCACCATTTCAGGTTTACTGTATCCCTTGGACCTTCAAATCAACGATGAAACACAGTAATTGGATCGATATTGAATACAAAAGACAAAATACCGGCATATCTACAAGAGGAGTAACTCTTCTAATAGTTCGTGCTTTGAGCCTTTCCTGGGTCCGCAGTATTACATTCCGATGCACCATTGGAGGTTTACTGTATCCCTTAGACCTTCAAATCAACGATGAAACACAGAAATTGAATCGATATTTAATACAAAAGGCAAAATGTCGACTTATTTACAAGAGGAGTAACTCTTCTAATTGTTCGTGCTTTGAGCCTTTCCTGGGACTGCAGTATTTGATTCCGATGCACCATTGCAGGTTTACTGTATCCCTTGGACCTTCAAATCAACGATGAAACACACAAATTGCATCGATATTGAATACAAAAGGCAAAATGTCGACTTATTTACAAGAGGAGTAACTCTTCTAAATGTTCGTGCTTTGAGCCTTTCCTGGGACTGCAGTATTTGATTCCGATGCACCATTGCAGGTTTACTGTATCACTTGGACCTTCACATCAACGCTGAAACACAGAAATTGCATCGATATTAAATACAAAAGGCAAAATGTCGACTTATTTACAAGAGGAGTAACTCTTCTAATAGTTCGTGCTTTGAGCCTTTCCTGGGACAGCAGTATTAGATTCCGATGCACCATTGCAGGTTTACTGTATCCCTTGGACCTTCAAATCAACGATGAAACACAGAAATTCCATCGATATTGAATACAAAAGGCAAAATGTCGACTTATTTACAAGAGGAGTAACTCTTGTAATTGTTCGTGCTTTGAGCCTTTCCTGGGACTGCAGTATTAGATTACGATGCACCATTGCAGGTTTACTGTATCACTTGGACCTTCAAATCAACGCTGAAACACAGAAATTACATCGATATTAAATACAAAAGGCAAAATGTCGACTTATTTACAAGAGGAGTAACTCTTCTAATAGTTCGTGCTTTTAGCCTTTCCTGTGACAGCAGTATTATATTCCTATGCACCAATGCAGGTTTACTGTATCCCTTGGACCTTCAAATCAACGATGAAACAAAGAAATTGCATCGATATTGAATACTATAGGCAAAATGTCGACTTATTTACAAGAGGAGTTACTCTTCTAATAGTTCGTGCTTTGAGCTTTTCCTGGGACAGCAGTATTAGACTCCGATGCACCATTGCAGGTTACTGTATCCTTTGGACCTACAAATAAACGATGAAACACAGAAATTGCATCGATATTGAATACAATAGACAAAATGTCGACTTATTTACAAGAGGAGTAACTCTTCTAATAGTTCGTGCTTTGAGCCTTTCCTGAGACAGCAGTATTAGACTCCGATGCACCATTGCAGGTTTACTGTATCCCTTGGACCATCAAATAAACGATGAAACACAGAAATTGCATCGATATTGAATGCAAAAGGCAAAATGTCGACTTGTTTACAAGAGGAGAAACTCTTCTAATAGTTCGTGCTTTTAGCCTTTCCTGGGACAGCAGTATTAGATTCCGATGCACCATTGCAGGTTTACTGTATTCTTTGGACCTTCAAATCAGCGATGAAACACAGAAATATCGTCGATATTGAATACAAAATGCAAAATGTCGACTTATTTACAAGTGGAGTAACTCTTTTAATAGTTCGTGCTATTAACGTTTCCTGGGACAGCAGTATTCGATTCTGATGCACCATTGCAGGTTAACTGTATCACTTGGACCTTCAAATCAACGATGAAACACAGAAATTTGCATCGATATTGAATACAAAAGGCAAAATGTCGGCTTATATACAAGAGGAGTAACTCTTCTAATAGTTCGTGCTTGGAGCCTTTCCTGGGACAGCATTATTAAATTCCGATGCACCATTGCAGGTTTACTGTATCCCTTGGACCCTCAAATCAACGATGGAACACAGAAATTGCATCGATATTGAATACAAAACGCAAAATGTCGACTTACTTACAAGAGGACTAACCCTTCTGATGGTTCGTGCTTTAGCCTTTCCTGGGACAGCAGTATTAGATTCCGATGCACCATTGCAGGTTTACTGTATCCCTTGGACCTTCAAATCAACGATGAAACACAGAAATAGCATCGATATTGAATACAATAGGCAAAATGTCGACTTATTTACAAGAGGAGTAACTCTTCAAATAGTTCGTGTTTGAGCCTTTCCTGGGACAGCAGTATTAGACTCCGATGCACCATTGCAGGTTTACTGTATCCTTTGGACCTACAAATAAACGATGAAACACAGAAATTGCATCGATATTGAATACAAAAGGCAAAATGTCGACTCATTTACAAGAGGTGTAACTCTTCTAATAGTTCGTGTTTGAGTCTTTCCTGGGACAGCAGTATTAGATTCAGATGCACCATTGCAGGTTTACTGTAGCCCTTGGACCATCAAATAAACGATGAAACACAGAAATTGCATCGATATTGAATGCAAAAGGCAAAATGTCGACTTATTTACAAGAGGAGTAACTCTTCTAATAGTTCGTGCTTTGAGCCTTTCCTGGGACAGCAGTATTAGGTTCCGATGCACCATTGCAGGTTTACTGTATCCCTTGGACCTTCAAATCAACGATGAAACACTGAAATTGCATCGATATTGAATACAAAAGGCAAAATGTCGACTTATTTACAAGAGGAGTAACTCTTTTAATAGTTCGTGCTTTTAGCCTTTCCTGGGACTGCAGTATTAGATTCCGATGCACCATTGCAGGTTTACTGTATCCTTTGGACCTTCAAATCAGCGATGAAACACAGAAATTGCGTCGATATTGAATACAAAATGCAAAATGTCGACTTATCTACAAGAGGATTAACTCCTTTAATAGTTCGTGCTATTAACGTTTCCTGGGACAGCAGTATTCGATTCTGATTCACAATTGCAGGTTTACTGTATCCCTTGGACCTTCAAATCAACGATGAAACACAGAAATTTACATCGATATTGAATACAAAAGGCGAAATGTCGACTTATTTACAAGAGGAGTAACTCTTCTAATAGTTCGTGCTTTGAGCCTTTCCTGGGACAGCAGTATTAGATTCCGATGCACCATTGCAGGTTTACTGTATCCCTTGGACCTTCAAATCAACGATGAAACACAGAAATTCCATCGATATTGAATACAAAATGCAAAATGTCGACTTATTTACAAGAGGAGTAACACTTCTAATAGTTCGTGCTTTGAGCATTCCTGGCACAGCAGTATTAGATTCCGATGCACCATTGCAGGTTTACTGTATCCCTTGGACCTTCAAATCAACGATGAAACACAGAAATTACATCGATATTGAATACCAAAGGCAAAATGTCGACTTATTTTTACGAGGAGTAACTCTTCTAATTGTTCGTGCTTTGAGCCTTTCCTGGGACTGTAGTATTAGATTCCGATGCACCATTGCAGGTTTACTGTATCCGTTGGACCTTCATATCAAAGATGAAATACAGAAATTGTATCGATATTGAATATCAAAGGCAAAATGTCGACTTATTTACAAGAGGAGTAACTCTTCTAATAGTTCGTGCTTTGAGCCTTCCTGGGACAGCAGTATTAGATTCCGATGCACCATTGCAGGTTTACTGTATCCCTTGGACCTTCAAATCAACAATGAAGCACAGGATTTGCATCGATATTGAATACAAAAGGCAAAATGTCGACTTATTTATAGGAGGAGTAACACTTCTAATAGTTCGTGCTTTGAGCCTTTCCTGGGACAGCAGTATTAGATTCCGATGCACCATTGAGGGTTTACTGTATCCCTTTGACCTTCAAATCAACGATGAAACACTGAAATTTCATCGATATTGAATACAAAAAGCAAAATGTCGACTTATTTACAAGTGGAGTAACTCTTCTAATAGTTCGTGATTTGAGCCTTTCCTGGGACAGCAGTATTAGATTCCGATGCACCATTGCAGGTTTACTGTATCCCTTGGACCTTCAAATCAACGATGAAACACAGTAATTGGATCGATATTGAATACAAAAGACAAAATACCGGCATATCTACAAGAGGAGTAACTCTTCTAATAGTTCGTGCTTTGAGCCTTTCCTGGGTCCGCAGTATTACATTCCGATGCACCATTGGAGGTTTACTGTATCCCTTAGACCTTCAAATCAACGATGAAACACAGAAATTGAATCGATATTTAATACAAAAGGCAAAATGTCGACTTATTTACAAGAGGAGTAACTCTTCTAATTGTTCGTGCTTTGAGCCTTTCCTGGGACTGCAGTATTTGATTCCGATGCACCATTGCAGGTTTACTGTATCCCTTGGACCTTCAAATCAACGATGAAACACACAAATTGCATCGATATTGAATACAAAAGGCAAAATGTCGACTTATTTACAAGAGGAGTAACTCTTCTAAATGTTCGTGCTTTGAGCCTTTCCTGGGACTGCAGTATTTGATTCCGATGCACCATTGCAGGTTTACTGTATCACTTGGACCTTCACATCAACGCTGAAACACAGGAATTGCATCGATATTAAATACAAAAGGCAAAATGTCGACTTATTTACAAGAGGAGTAACTCTTCTAATAGTTCGTGCTCTTAGCCTTTCCTGTGACAGCAGTATTATATTCCTATGCACCATTGCAGGTTTACTGTATCCCTTGGACCTTCAAATCAACGATGAAACAAAGAAATTGCATCGATATTGAATACAAAAGGCAAAATGTCGACTTATTTACAAGAGGTGTAACTCTTCTAATAGTTTGTGATTTGAGCCTTTCCTGGGACAGCAGTATTAGATTCCGATGCACCATTGCAGGTTTACTATATCCCTTGGACCTTCAAATCGACGATGAAACACAGAAATTGAATCGATATTTAATACAAAAGGCAAAATGTCGACTTATTTACAAGAGGAGTAACTCTTCTAATAGATCGTGCTTGGAGCCTTTCCTGGGACAGCAGTATTAGATTCCGATGCACCATTGCAGGTTTACTGTACCCCTTGGACCTTCAAATCAACGATGGAACACAGAAATTGCACCGATATTGAAAACAAAACGCAAAATGTCGTCTTACTTACAAGAGGACTAACCCTTCTAATAGTTCGTGCTTTAGCCTTTCCTGGGACAGCAGTATTAGATTCCGATGCACCATTGCAGGTTTACTGTATCCCTTGGACCTTCAAATCAACGATGAAACACAGAAATTGCATCGGTATTGAATACAATAGGCAAAATGTCGACTTATTTACAAGAGGGGTAACTCCTCTAATAGTTCGTGCTTTGAGCCTTTCCTGGGACAGCAGTATTAGATTCCGATGCACCATTGCAGGTTCACTGTATCCCTTGGACCTTCAAATCAACGATGAAACACAGAAATTGCATCGATATTGAATACAATTGGCAAAATGTCGACTTATTTACAAGAGGAGTAACTCTTCTAATAGTTCGCGCTTTGAGCCTTTCCTGGGACAGCAGTATTAGACTTCGATGCACCATTGCAGGTTTACTGTATCCTTTGGACCTACAAATAAACGATGAAACACAGAAATTGCATCGATATTGAATACAAAAGGCAAAATGTCGACTCATTTACAAGAGGAGTAACTCTTCTAATAGTTCGTGCCTTGAGCCTTTCCTGGGACAGCAGTATTTGGTTCCGATGCACCATTGCAGGTTTACTGTATCCCTTGGACCTTCAAATCAACGATGAAACACTGAAATTGCATCGATATTGAATACAAAAGGCAAAATGTCGACTTATTTACAAGAGGAGTAACTCTTTTAATATTTCGTGCTTTTAGCCTTTTCTGGGACAGCAGTATTAGATTCCGATGCACCATTGCAGGTTTACTGTATCCTTTGGACCTTCAAATCAGCGATGAAACACAGAAATTGCGTCGATATTGGATACAAATTGCAAAATGTCGGCTTATTTACAAGAGGAGTAACTCTTTTAATAGTTCGTGCTATTAACGTTTCCTGGGACAGCAGCATTCGATTCCGATGCACCATTGCAGGTTTACTGTATCCCTTGGACCTTCAAATCAACGATGAAACACTGAAATTGCATCGATATTGAATACAAAAGGCAAAATGTCGACTTATTTACAAGAGGAGTAACTCTTCTAATTGTTCGTGTTTTGAGCCTTCCCTGGGACAGCAGTATTAGATTCCAATGCACCTTTGCAGGTTTACTGTATCCCTTGGACCTTCAAATCAACGATGAAACACAGTAATTGGATCGATATTGAATACAAAAGACAAAATACCGGCTTATCTACAAGAGGAGTAACTCTTCTAATAGTTCGTGCTTTGAGCCTTTCCTGGGTCCGCAGTATTACATTCCGATGCACCATTGGAGGTTTACTGTATCCCTTAGACCTTCAAATTAACGATGCAACGAAGAAATGGCATCGATATTGAATACAAAATGCAAAATGTCGACTTATTTACAAGAGGAGTAATTCTTCTAATAGTTCGTGCTTTGAGCCTTTCCTTGGACAGCAGTACTAGATTCCGATGCACCATTGCAAGTTTACTGTATCCCTTGGACCTCCAAATCAACGATGAAACACAGAAATTGCTTCGATATTGAATACAAAAGGCAAAATTTCGATTTATTTACAAGAGGAGTAACTCTTCTAATAGTTCGTGGTTTGAGCCTTTCCTGGGACAGCAGTATTAGATTCCGATGCACCATTGCAGGTTTACTGTATTCCTTGGACCTTCAAATCAACGATGAAACACAGAAATTGCATCGAAATTGAATACAAAAGGCAAAATGTCGACTTATTTACAAGAGGAGTAACTCTTCTAATAGTTCGTGCTTTGAGCCTTTCCTGGGACAGCAGTATTAGATTCCGATGCACCATTGCAGGTTTACTGTATCCCTTGGACTTTCAAATCAACGATGAAACTCAGAAATTGCATCGATATTGAATACAAAAGGCAAAATGTCGACTTATTTACAAGAGGAGTAACTCTTGTAATAGTTCGTTCTTTGAGCATTCCTGGGACAGCAGAATTAGATTCCGTTGCACCATTGCAGGTTTACTGTATCCCTTGGACCTTCAAGTCAACGATAAAACAAAGAAATTGCATCGATATTGAATACCAAAGGCAAAATGTCGACTTATTTATAAGAGGAGTAACTCTCCTAATTGTTCGTGTTTTGAGCCTTTCCTGGGACTGCAGTATTAGATTCCGATGCACCATTGCAGGTTTACTGTATCCCTTGGACCTTCAAATCAACGATAAAATACAGAAATTGCATCGATATTGAATACCAAAGACAAAATGTCGACTTATTTACAAGAGGAGTAACTCTTCTAATAGTTCGTGCTTTGAGCCTTTCCTGGGACAGCAGTATTAGATTCCGTTGCACCATTGCAGGTTTACTGTATCCCTTGGACCTTCAAATCAACAATGAAACACAGAATTTGCATCGATATTGAATACAAAAGGCAAAATGTCGACTTATTTATAGGAGGAATAACTCTTCTAATAGTTCGTGCTTTAAGCCTTTCCTGGGACAGCAGTATTAGATTCCGATGCACCATTGCAGGTTTACTGTATCCCTTGGACCTTCAAATCAACGATGAAACACTGAAATTGCATCGATATTGAATACATAAGGCAAAATGTCGACTCATTTACAAGAGGAGTAACTCTTCTAATAGTTCGTGCTTTGAGCCTTTCCTGGGACAGCAGTATTAGATTCCGATGCACCATTGCAGGTTTACTGTATCCCTTTGGACCTTCAAATCAACGATGAAACACAGAAATTTGCATCGATATTGAATACAAAAGGAAAAATACCGGCTTATCCAAAAGATGAGTAACTCTTCTAATAGTTCGTGCTTTGAGCCTTTCCTGGGACAGCAGTATTAGATTCCGATGCACCATTGCAGGTTTACTGTATACCTTGGACCTTCAAATCAACGATGAAGCACAGAAATTGGATCGATATTGAATACATAAGGCAAAATACCGGCTTATCTACAAGAGGAGTAACTCTTCTAATAGGTCGTGCTTTGAGCCTTTCCTGGTTCCGCAGTATTACATTCCGATGCACCATTGGAGGTTTACTGTATCCCTTAGACCTTCAAATTAACGATGCAACACAAAAATGGCATCGATATTGAATACAAAATGCAAAATGTCGACTTATTTACAAGAGCAGTAACTCTTCTAATAGTTCGTGCTTTGAGCCTTTCCTGGGACAGCAGTATTAGATTCCGATGCACCATTGCAGGTTTACTGTATCCCTTGAACCTTCAAATCAACAACGAAACACAGAAATTGCATCGATATTGAATACAAAAAGCAAAATGTCGATTTATTTATAAGAGGAGAAACTCTTCTAATAGTTCGTGCTTTGAGCCTTTCCTGGGACAGCAGTATTAGATTCCGATGCACCATTGCAGGTTTACTGTATCCCTTGGACCTTCAAATCAACGATGAAACTCAGAAATTGCATCGATATTGAATACAAAAGGCAAAATGTCGACTTATTTACAAGAGGAGTAACTCTTCTAATTGTTCGTGTTTTGAGCCTTTCCTGGGACAGCAGTATTAGACTCCGATGCACTATTGCAGGTTTACTGTATCCTTTGCACCTTCAAATCAACGATGAAACACAGAAATTGCATCGATATAGAATACAAAAGGCAAAATGTCGACTTATTTACTAGAGGAGTAACTCTTTTAATAGTTCGTGCTATTAACGTTTCCTGGGACAGCAGTATTCGATTCTGATGCACCATTGCAGGTTTACTGTATCCCTTGGACCTTCAAATCAACGATGAAACACAGAAATTTGCTTCGATATTGATTACAAAAGGCAAAATGTCGACTTATTTACAAGAGGAGTAATTCTTCTAATAGTTCGTGCTTTGAGCCTTTCCTTGGACAGCAGTACTAGATTCCGATGCACCATTGCAAGTTAACTGTATCCCTTGGACCTCCAAATCAACGATGAAACACAGAAATTGCATCGATATTGAATACAAAAGGCAAAATGTCGACTTATTTACAAGAGGACTAACTCTTCTAATAGTTCGTGATTTGAGCCTTTCCTGGGACAGCAGGATTAGATTCCGATGCACCATAGCAGGTTTACTGTATTCCTTGGACCTTCAAATCAACGATGAAACACAGAAATTGCATCGATATTGAATACAAAAGGCAAAATGTAGACTTATTCACAAGAGGAGTAACTCTTCTAGTAGTTCGTGCTTTGAGCATTCCTGGGACAGCAGAATTAGATTCCGTTGCACCATTGCAGGTTTACTGTATCCCTTGGACCATCAAATCAACGATAAAACACAGAAATTGCATCGATTTGAATACAAAAGGCAAAATGTCGACTTATTTACAAGAGGAGTAACTCTTTTACTAGTTCGTGCATTAAGACTTTCCTGGGACTGCAGTATTAGATTCCGATGCACCATTGCAGGTTTACTGTATCCCTTGGACCTTCAAATCAACGATGAAATACAGAAATTGCATCGATATTGAATACCAAAGGCAAAATGTCGACTTATTTACAAGAGGAGTAACTCTTCTAATAGTTCGTGCTTTGAGCCTTTCCTGGGACAGCAGTATTAGATTCCGATGCACCATTGCAGGTTTACTGTATCCCTTGGACCTTCAAATCAACGATGAAACACAGAAATTTGCATCGATATTGAATACAAAAGGCAAAATACCGGCTTATCTAAAAGAGGAGTAACTCTTCTAATAGTTCGTGCTTTGAGCCTTTCCTGGGACCGCAGCATTACATTCCGATGCACCATTGCAGGTTTACTGTATCCCTTGGACCTTCAAATCAACGATGAAACACAGAAATTGCATCGATATTGAATACAAAATGCAAAATATCGACTTATTTACAAGAGGAGAAACTCTTCTAATAGTTCGTGCTTTGAGCCTTTCCTGGGACAGCAGTATTAGATTCCGATGCACCATTGCAGGTTTACGATATCACTTGGACCTTCAAATCAACGGTGAAACACAGAAATTGCATCGATATTGAATACAAAAGGCAAAATGTCGGCTTATTTACAAGAGGAGCAACTCTTCTAATAGTTCGGGATATGAGCCTTTCCTGGGACAGCAGTATTAGATTTCGATGCACCATTGCAGGTTTACTGTATCCCTTTGACGTTCAAATCAACGATGAAACACAGAAATTGCATCGATTTTGAATACAAAAGGCAAAATGTCGACTTATTTACAAGAGGAGTAACTCTTCTAATAGTTCGTGCTTTGAACCTTGCCTGGGGCAGCGGTATTAGACTCCGATGCACCATTGCGGGTTTACTGTATCCCTTGGACCTTCAAATGAACGATGTAACACAGAAATTGCATCGATATTGAATACAAAAGGCAAAATGTCGACTTATTTATAGGAGGAGTAACTCTTCTAATAGTTCCTGCTTTGAGCCTTTCCTGGGACAGCAGTATTAGATTACGATGCACCATTGCAGATTTACGATATCACTTGGACCTTCAAATCAACGATGAAACACAGAAATTGCATCGATATTGAATACAAAAGGCAAAATGTCGACTTATTTAAAAGAGGAGTAACTCTTCTAATAGTTCGGGCTTTGAGCCTTTCCTGGGACAGCAGTATTAGATTCCGATGCACCATTGCAGGTTTACTGTATCCCTTGGACCTTCAAATCAACGATGAAACACAGAAATTGCGTCGATATTGAATACAAAAAATGCAAAATGTCGACTTATTTACAAGAGGAGTAACTCTTTTAATAGTTCGTGCTATTAGCGTTTCCTGGGACAGCAGTATTAGATTCCGATGCACCATTGCACGTTTACTGTATCCCTTGGATCTTCAAATCAACGATGAAACACAGAAATTTGCATCGATATAGAATACAAAAGGCAAAATGTCGACTTATTTACAACAGGAGTAACTCTTCTAATAGTTCGTGATTTTAGCCTTTCCTGGGACAGTAGAATTAGATTCCGATGTACCATTGCAGGTTTACTGTATCCCTTGGACCTTCAAATCAACGATGAAACACAGAAATTGCATCGATATTGAATACAATACACAAAATGTCGACTTATTTACAAGAGGAGTAACTCTTCTAATAGTTCGTGCTTTGAGCCTTTCCTGGGACAGCAGTATTAGATTCCGATGCACCATTCCAGGTTTACTGTATCCCTTCGACCTTCAAATCAACGATGAAACACAGAAATTGCATCGGTATTGAATACAAAAGGCAAAATGTCGACTTATATACAAGAGGAGTAACTCTTCTAGTACTTCGTGCTTTGAGCCTTTCCTGGGACAGCAGTATTAGATTCCGATGCACCATTGCAGGTTTACTGTATCCCTTGGACCTTCAAATCAACGATGGAACACAGAAATTGCATCGATATTGAATACAAAAGGCAAAATGTAGACTTATTTACAAGAGGAGTAATTCTTCTAGTAGTTCGTGCTTTAAGCCTTTCCTGGGACAGCAGTATTAGATTCCGATGCACCATTCCAGGTTTACTGTATCCCTTCGACCTTCACATCAACGATGAAACACAAAAATTGCATCGATATTGAATACAAAAGGCAAAATGTCGACTTATATACAAGAGGAATAACTCTTCTAGTACTTCGTGCTTTGAGCCTTTCCTGGGACAGCAGTATTAGATTCCGATGCACCATTGCAGGTTTACTGTATCCCTTGGACCTTCAAATAAACGAAGAAACACAGAAATTGCATCGATATTGAATACAAAAGGCAAAATGTCGATTTATTTATAAGAGGAGTAACTCTTCTAATAGTTCGTGCTTTGAGCCTTTCCTGGGACAGCAGTATTAGATTCCGATGCACCAATGCAGGTTTACTGTATCCCTTGGACCTTCAAATCAACGATGAAACACAGAAATTGCATCGATATTCAATACAAAAGGCAAAATGTCGACTTACTAACAAGAGGAGTAACTCTTCTAATAGTTCGTGATTTTAGCATTTCCTGGGACAGCAGTATTAGATTCCGATGCACCATTGCAGGTTTACTGTGTCCCTTGGACCTTCAAGCCAACGATGAAACACAGAAATTGCGCCGATATTGAATACAAAATGCAAAATGTCGACTTATTTACAAGAGGAGTAACTCTTTTAATAGTTCGTGTTATTAGCGTTTCCTGGGACAGCAGTATTAGATTCCGATGCACCTTTGCTGGTTTACTGTATCCCTTGGACCTTCAAATCAGTGATGAAACACAGAAATTTGCATCGAAATTGAATACAAAAGGCAAAATGTCGACTTATTTACCAGAGGAGTAACTGTTCTAATAGTTCGTGCTTTGAGCCTTTCCTGGGACAGCAGTATTAGATTCCGATGCACCATTGCAGTTTTACTGTATCCCTTGGACCTTCAAATCAACAATGAAACACAGATATTGCATCGATATTGAATACAAAACTCAAAATATCGACTTATTTACAAGAGGAGTAACTCTTCTAATTGTTCGTGCTTAGAGCCTTTCCTGGGACAGCAGTATTAGATTCCGATGCACCATTGCAGGTTTACTGTATTCCTTGGACCTTCAAATCAACGATGATACACAGAAATTGCATCGATAATGAATACAAAAGGCAAAATTTTGACTTATTTATAATAGGAGTAACTCTTCTAAAAGTTCGTGATTTGAGGCTTTCCTGGAACAGCAGTATTAGATTCCGATGCACCATTGCAGGTTTACTGTATCCCTTGGACCTTCAAAACAACTATGAAACACTGAAATTGCATCGATATTGAATACAAAAGCAAAATGTCGACTTATTTACTAGAGGAGTAACTCTTCTAATAGTTCGTGCTTTTAGCCTTTCCTTGGACAGCAGTATTAGATTCCGATGCACCATTGCAGATTTACTGTATCCCTTGGACCTTCAAATCAACGATGAAACACAGAAATTGCGTCGATATTGAATACAAAAGGCAAAATGTCGACTTATTTACAAGAGGAGTAACTCTTTTAATAGTTCGTGCTATTAGCGTTTCCTGGGACAGCAGTATTAGATTCCGATGCACCATTGCACGTTTACTGTATCCCTTGGATCTTCAAATCAACGATGAAACACAGAAATTTGCATCGATATTGAATACCAAAGGCAAAATGTCGACTTATTTATAAGAGGAGTAACTCTTCTAATTGTTCGTGTTTTGAGCCTTTCCTGGGACTGCAGTATTAGATTCCGATGCACCATTGCAGGTTTACTGTATGCCTTGGACCTTCAAATCAACGATGAAATACAGAAATTGCATTGATATAGAATACCAAAGGCAAAATGTCGACTTATTTACAAGTGGAGTAACTCTTCTAATAGTTCGTGCTTTGAGCCTTTCCTGGGACAGCAGTATTAGATTCCGATGCACCATTGCAGGTTTACTGTATCCCTTGGACCTTCAAATCAACAATGAAACACAGAATTTGCATCGATATTGAATACAAAAGGAAATGTCGACTTATTTATAGGAGGAGTAACTCTTCTAATAGTTCGTGCTTTGAGCCTTTCCTGGGACAGCAGTATTAGATTCCGATGCACCATTGCAGGTTTACTGTATCCCTTGGACCTTCAAATCAACGATGAAACACTGATATTGCATCGATATTGAATACAAAAGGCAAAATGTCGACTTATTTACAAGAGGAGTAACTCTTCTAATAGTTCGTTCTTTGAGCCTTTCCTGGGACAGCAGTATTACATTCCGATGCACCATTGCAGGTTTACTGTATCCCTTGGACCTTCAGATCAACGATGAAACACAGAAATTTGCATCGATATTGAATACAAAAGGCAAAATACCGGCTTATCTAAAGGAGGAGTAACTCTTCTAATAGTCTGTGCTTTGAGCCTTTCCTGGGACCGCAGTATTACATTCCGATGCACCATTGTAGGTTTACTGTATCCCTTAGACCTTCAAATCAACGATGCAACACACAAATGACATCGATATTGAATACAAAATGTAAAATGTCAACTTATTTACAAGAGGAGTAACTATTAACTCTTCTAATAGTTCGTGCTTTCAGCCTTTCCTGGGACAGCAGTATTAGATTCCGATGCTCCATTGCAGGTTTACTGTATCCCTTGGACCTTCAGATCAACGATGAAACACAGTAATTGGATCGATATTGAATACAAAAGACAAAATACCGGCTTATCTACAAGAGGAGTAACTCTTCAAATAGTTCGTGCTTTGAGCCTTTCCTGGGTCCGCAGTATTACATTCCGATGCACCATTGGAGGTTTACTGTATCCCTTAGACCTTCAAATTAACGATGCAACACAAAAATGGCATCGATATTGAATACAAATTGCAAAATGTCGACTTATTTACAAGAGCAGTAACTCTTCTAATAGTTCGTGCTTTGAGCCTTTCCTGGGACAGCAGTATTAGATTCCGATGCACCATTGCAGGTTTACTGTATCCCTTGAACATTCAAATCAACAATGAAACACAGAAATTGCATCGATATTGAATACAAAAAGTAAAATGTCGATTTATTTATAAGAGGAGAAACTCTTCTAATAGTTCGTGCTTTGAGCCTTTCCTGGGACAGCAGTATTAGATTCCGATGCACCATTGCAGGTTTACTGTATCCCTTGGACCTTCAAATCAACGATGAAACTCAGAAATTGCATCGATATTGAATACAAAAGGCAAAATGTCGACTTATTTACAAGAGGAGTAACTCTTCTAATTGTTCGTGTTTTGAGCCTTTCCTGGGACAGCAGTATTAGACTCCGAGGCACCATTGCAGGTTTACTGTATCCTTTGCACCTTCAAATCAACGATGAAACACAGAAATTGCATCGATATAGAATACAAAAGGCAAAATGTCGACTTATTTACAAGAGGAGTAACTCTTTTAATAGTTCGTGCTATTAACGTTTACTGGGACAGCAGTATTCGATTCTGATGCACCATTGCAGGTTTACTGTATCCCTTGGACCTTCAAATCAACGATGAAACACAGAAATTTGCATCGATATTGAATACAAAAGGCAAAATGTCGACTTATTTACAAGAGGAGTAATTCTTCTAATAGTTCGTGCTTTGAGCCTTTCCTTGGACAGCAGTACTAGATTCCGATGCACCATTGCAAGTTAACTGTATCCCTTGGACCTCCAAATCAACGATGAAACACAGAAATTGCATCGATATTGAATACAAAAGGCAAAATGTCGACTTATTTACAAGAGGAGTAACTCTTCTAATAGTTCGTGCTTTGAGCCTTTCCTTGGACAGCAGGATTAGATTCCGATGCACCATAGCAGGTTTACTGTATTCCTTGGACCTTCAAATCAACGATGAAACACAGAAATTGCATCGATATTGAATACAAAATTCAAAATGTCGACTTATTTACAAGAGGAGTAACTCTTGTAATAGTTCGTTCTTTGAGCATTACTGGGACAGCAGAATTAGATTCCGTTGCACCATTGCAGGTTTGCTGTATCCCTTGGACCTTCAAATCAACGATAAAACAAAGAAATTGCATCGATATTGAATACCAAAGGCAAAATGTCGACTTATTTATAAGAGGAGTAACTCTTCTAATTGTTCGTGTTTTGAGCCTTTCCTGAGACTGCAGTATTAGATTCCGATGCACCATTGCAGGTTTACTGTATCCCTTGGACCTTCAAATCAACGATGAAATACAGAAATTGCATCGATATTGAATACCAAAGGCAAAATGTCGACTTATTTACAAGAGGAGTAACTCTTCTAATAGTTCGTGCTTTGAGCCTTTCCTGGGACAGCAGTATTAGATTCCGATGCACCATTGCAGGTTTACTGTATCCCTTGGACCTTCAAATCAACAATGAAACACAGAATTTGCATCGATATTGAATACAAGAGGCAAAATGTCGACTTATTTATAGGTGGAGTAACTCTTCTAATAGTTCGTGCTTTGAGCCTTTCCTGGGACAGCAGTATTAGATTCCGATGCACCATTGCAGGTTTACTGTATCCCTTGGACCTTCAAATCAACGATGAAACACTGAAATTGCATCGATATTGATTACAAAAGGCAAAATGTCGACTTATTTACAAGAGGTGTAACTCTTCTAATAGTTCGTGCTTTGAGCCTTTCCTGGGACAGCAGTATTAGATTCCGATGCACCATTACAGATTTACGATATCACTTGGACCTTCAAATCAACGATGAAACACAGAAATTGCATCGATATTGAATACAAAAGGCAAAATGTCGACTTATTTACAAGAGGAGTAACTCTTCTAATAGTTCGGGCTTTGAGCCTTTCCTGGGACAGCAGTATTAGATTCCGATGCACCATTGCAGGTTTACTGTATCCCTTGGACCTTCAAATCAACGATGAAACACAGAAATTGCGTCGATATTGAATACAAAAGGCAAAATGTCGACTTATTTACAAGAGGAGTAACTCTTTTAATAGTTCGTGCTATTAGCGTTTCCTGGGACAGCAATATTAGATTCCGATGCACCATTGCACGTTTACTGTATCCCTTGGATCTTCAAATCAACGATGAAACACAGAAATTTGCATCGATATAGAATACAAAAGGCAAAATGCCGACTTATTTACAACAGGAGTAACTCTTCTAGTACTTCGTGCTTTGAGCCTTTCCTGGGACAGCAGTATTAGATTCCGATGCACCATTGCAGGTTTACTGTATCCCTTGGACCTTCAAATCAACGATGGAACACAGAAATTGCATCGATATTGAATACAAAAGGCAAAATGTAGACTTATTTACAAGAGGAGTAACTCTTCTAGTAGTTCGTGCTTTGAGCCTTTCCTGGGACAGCAGTATTAGATTCCGATGCACCATTCCAGGTTTACTGTATCCCTTCGACCTTCACATCAACGATGAAACACAAAAATTGCATCGATATTGAATACAAAAGGCAAAAGGTCGACTTATATACAAGAATAATAACTCTTCTAGTACTTCGTCCTTTGAGCCTTTCCTGGGACAGCAGTATTAGATTCCGATGCACCATTGCAGGTTTACTGTATCCCTTGGACCTTCAAATAAACGAAGAAACACAGAAATTGCATCGATATTGAATACAGAAGGCAAAATGTCGACTTATTTATGAGAGGAGTAACTCTTCTAATAGTTCGTGCTTTGAGCCTTTCCTGGGACAGCAGTATTAGATTCCGATGCACCATTGCAGGTTTTCTGTATCCCTTGGACCTTCAAGCCAACGATGAAACACAGATATTGCGCCGATATTGAATACAAAATGCAAAATGTCGACTTATTTACAAGAGGAGTAACTCTTTTAATAGTTCGTGCTATTAGCGTTTCCTGGGACAGCAGTATTAGATTCCGATGCACCATTGCTGGTTTACTGTATCCCTTGGACCTTCAAATCAGTGATGAAACACAGAAATTTGCATCGATATTGAATACAAAAGGCAAAATGTCGACTTATTTACCAGAAGAGTAACTGTTCTAATAGTTCGTGCTTTGAGCCTTTCCTGGGACAGCAGTATTAGATTCCGATGCACCATTGCAGTTTTACTGTATCCCTTGGACCTTCAAATCAACAATGAAACACAGATATTGCATCGATATTGAATACAAAACTCAAAATATCGACTTATTTACAAGAGGAGTAACTCTTCTAATTGTTCGTGCTTAGAGCCTTTCCTGGGACAGCAGTATTAGATTCCGATGCACCATTGCAGGTTTACTGTATCCCTTGGACCTTCAAATCAACGATGATACACAGAAATTGCATCGATAATGAATACAAAAGGCAAAATTTTGACTTATTTATAATAGGAGTAACTCTTCTAAAAGTTCGTGATTTGAGGCTTTCGTGGAACAGCAGTATTAGATTCCGATGCACCATTGCAGGTTTACTGTATCCCTTGGACCTTCAAAACAACTATGAAACACTGAAATTGCATCGATATTGAATACAAAAGGCAAAATGTCGACTTATTTACTAGAGGAGTAACTCTTCTAATAGTTCGTGCTTTTAGCCTTTCCTGGGACAGCAGTATTAGTTTCCGATGCACCATTGCAGATTTACTGTATCCCTTGGACCTTCAAATCAACGATGAAACACAGAAATTGCGTCGATATTGAATACAAAAGTCAAAATGTCGACTTATTTACAAGAGGAGTAACTCTTTTAATAGTTCGTGCTATTACCGTTTCCTGGGACAGCAGTATTAGATTCCGATGCACCATTGCACGTTTACTGTATCCCTTGGATCTTCAAATCAACGATGAAACACAGAAATTTGCATCGATATTGAATACCAAAGGCAAAATGTCGACTTATTTATAAGAGGAGTAACTCTTCTAATTGTTCGTGTTTTGAGCCTTACCTGGGACTGCAGTATTAGATTCCGATGCACCATTGCAGGTTTACTGTATCCCTTGGACCTTCAAATCAACGATGAAATACAGAAATTGCATATTTAATACCAAAGGCAAAATGTCGACTTATTTACAAGAGGAGTAACTCTTCTAATAGTTCGTGCTTTGAGCCTTTCCTGGGACAGCAGTATTAGATTCCGATGCACCATTGCAGGTTTACTGTATCCCTTGGACCTTCAAATCAACAATGAAACACAGAATTTGCATCGATATTGAATACAAAAGGCAAAATGTCGACTTATTTATAGGAGGAGTAACTCTTCTAATAGTTCGTGCTTTGAGCCTTTCCTGGGACAGCAGTATTAGATTCCGATGCACCATTGCAGGTTTACTGTATCCCTTGGACCTTCAAATCAACGATGAAACACTGAAATTGCATCGATATTGAATACAAAAGGCAAAATACCGGCTTATCTAAAAGAGGAGTAACTCTTCTAATAGCTCGTGCTTTGAGCCTTTCCTGAGACCGCAGTATTACATTCCGAAACACCATTGTAGGTTTACTGTATCCCTTAGACCTTCAAATCAACGATGCAACACACAAATGACATCGATATTGAATACAAAATGTAAAATGTCAACTTATTTACAAGAGGAGTAACTATTAACTCTTCTAATAGTTCGTGTTTTCAGCCTTTCCTGGGACAGCAGTATTAGATTCCGATGCTCCATTGCAGGTTTACTGTATCCCATGGACCTTCAAATCAACGATGAAACACAGAAATTGCATCGATATTGAATACAAAAGGCAAAATGTCGACTTATTTACAAGAGGAGTACCTCTTCTAATAGGTCGTGCTTTGAGCCTTTCCTGGGACAGCAGTATTAGATTCCGATGCACCATTGCAGGTTTACTGTATCCCTTTGACCTTCAAATCAACGATGAAACACTGAAATTGCATCGATATTGAATACAAAAAGCAAAATGTCGACTTATTTACAAATGGAGTAACTCTTCTAATAGTTCGTGATTTGAGCTTTTCCTGGGACAGCAGTATTAGATTCCGCTGCACCATTGCAGGTTTACTGTATCCCTTGGACCTTCAAATCAACGATGAAACACAGTAATTGGATCGATATTGAATACAAAAGACAAAATACCGGCTTATCTACAAGAGGAGTAACTCTTCTAATAGTTCGTGCTTTGAGCCTTTCCTGGGTCCGCAGTATTACATTCCGATGCACCATTGGAGGTTTACTGTATCCCTTAGACCTTCAAATTAACGATGTAACTCAAAAATGGCATCGATATTGAATACAAAATGCAAAATGTCGACATATTAACAAGAGCAGTAACTCTTCTAATAGTTCGTGCTTTGAGCCTTTCCTGGGACAGCAGTATTAGATTCCGATGCACCATTGCAGGTTTACTGTATCCCTTGAACCTTCAAATCAACAATGAAACACAGAAATTGCATCGATATTGAATACAAAAAGCAAAATGTCGATTTATTTATAAGAGGAGAAACTCTTCTAATAGTTCGTGCTTTGAGCCTTTCCTGGGACAGCAGTATTAGATTCCGATGCACCATTGCAGGTTTACTGTATCCCTTGGACCTTCAAATCAACGATGAAACTCAGAAATTGCATCGATATTGAATACAAAAGGCAAAATGTCGACTTATTTACAAGAGGAGTAACTCTTCTAATTGTTAGTGTTTTGAGCCTTTCCTGGGACAGCAGTATTAGACTCCGATGCACCATTGCAGGTTTACTGTATCCTTTGCACCTTCAAATCAACGATGAAACACAGAAATTGCATCGATATAGAATACAAAAGGCAAAATGTCGACTTATTTACAAGAGGAGTAACTCTTTTAATAGTTCGTGCTATTAACGTTTACTGGGACAGCAGTATTCGATTCTGATGCACCATTGCAGGTTTACTGTATCCCTTGGACCTTCAAATCAACGATGAAACACAGAAATTTGCATCGATATTGAATACAAAAGCAAAATGTCGACTTATTTACAAGAGGAGTAATTCTTCTAATAGTTCGTGCTTTGAGCCTTTCCTTGGACAGCAGTACTAGATTCCGATGCACCATTGCAAGTTAACTGTATCCCTTGGACCTCCAAATCAACGATGAAACACAGAAATTGCATCGATATTGAATACAAAAGGCAAAATTTCGACTTATTTACAAGAGTAGTAACTCTTCTAATAGTTCGTGCTTTGAGCCTTTCCTGGGACAGCAGGATTAGATTCCGATGCACCATAGCAGGTTTACTGTATTCCTTGGACCTTCAAATCAACGATGAAACACAGAAATTGCATCGAAATCGAATACAAAAGGCAAAATGTCGACTTATTTACAAGAGGAGTAACTCTTGTAATAGTTCGTTCTTTGAGCATTCCTGGGACAGCAGAATTAGATTCCGTTGCACCATTGCAGGTTTACTGTATCCCTTTGACCTTCAAATCAACGATGAAACACTGAAATTGCATCGATATTGAATACAAAAAGCAAAATGTCGACTTATTTACAAATGGAGTAACTCTTCTAATAGTTCGTGCTTTGAGCCTTTCCTGGGACAGCAGTATCAGATTCCGATGCACCATTGCAGGTTTACGATATCACTTGGACCTTCAAATCAACGGTGAAACACAGAAATTGCATCGATATTGAATACAAAAGGCAAAATGTCGGCTTATTTACAAGAGGAGCAACTCTTCTAATAGTTCGGGATATGAGCCTTTCCTGGGACAGCAGTATTAGATTTCGATGCACCATTGCAGGTTTACTGTATCCCTTTGACGTTCAAATCAACGATGAAACACAGAAATTGCATCGATTTTGAATACAAAAGGCAAAATGTCGACTTATTTACAAGAGGAGAAACTCTTCTAATAGTTCGTGCTTTGAACCTTGCCTGGGGCAGCGGTATTAGACTCCGATGCACCATTGCGGGTTTACTGTATCCCTTGGACCTTCAAATGAACGATGTAACACAGAAATTGCATCGATATTGAATACAAAAGGCAAAATGTCGACTTATTTATAGGAGGAGTAACTCATCTAATAGTTCCTGCTTTGAGCCTTTCCTGGGACAGCAGTATTAGATTACGATGCACCATTGCAGATTTACGATATCACTTGGACCTTCAAATCAACGATGAAACACAGAAATTGCATCGATATTGAATACAAAAGGCAAAATGTCGACTTATTTAAAAGAGGAGTAACTCTTCTAATAGTTCGGGCTTTGAGCCTTTCCTGGGACAGCAGTATTAGATTCCGATGCACCATTGCAGGTTTACTGTATCCCTTGGACCTTCAAATCGACGATGAAACACAGAAATTGCGTCGATATTGAATACAAAAAATGCAAAATGTCGACTTATTTACAAGAGGAGTAACTCTTTTAATAGTTCGTGCTATTAGCGTTTCCTGGGACAGCAGTATTAGATTCCGATGCACCATTGCACGTTTACTGTATCCCTTGGATCTTCAAATCAACGATGAAACACAGAAATTTGCATCGATATAGAATACAAAAGGCAAAATGTCGACTTATTTACAACAGGAGTAACTCTTCTAATAGTTCGTGATTTTAGCCTTTCCTGGGACAGTAGAATTAGATTCCGATGCACCATTGCAGGTTTACTGTATCCCTTGGACCTTCAAATCAACGATGAAACACAGAAATTGCATCGATATTGAATACAATACACAAAATGTCGACTTATTTACAAGAGGAGTAACTCTTCTAATAGTTCGTGCTTTGAGCCTTTCCTGGGACAGCAGTATTAGATTCCGATGCACCATTCCAGGTTTACTGTATCCCTTCGACCTTCAAATCAACGATGAAACACAGAAATTGCATCGGTATTGAATACAAAAGGCAAAATGTAGACTTATTTACAAGAGGAGTAACTCTTCTAGTAGTTCGTGCTTTAAGCCTTTCCTGGGACAGCAGTATTAGATTCCGATGCACCATTCCAGGTTTACTGTATCCCTTCGACCTTCACATCAACGATGAAACACAAAAATTGCATCGATATTGAATACAAAAGGCAAAATGTCGACTTATATACAAGAGGAATAACTCTTCTAGTACTTCGTGCTTTGAGCCTTTCCTGGGACAGCAGTATTAGATTCCGATGCACCATTGCAGGTTTACTGTATCCCTTGGACCTTCAAATAAACGAAGAAACACAGAAATTGCATCGATATTGAATACAAAAGGCAAAATGTCGATTTATTTATAAGAGGAGTAACTCTTCTAATAGTTCGTGCTTTGAGCCTTTCCTGGGACAGCAGTATTAGATTCCGATGCACCAATGCAGGTTTACTGTATCCCTTGGACCTTCAAATCAACGATGAAACACAGAAATTGCATCGATATTCAATACAAAAGGCAAAATGTCGACTTACTAACAAGAGGAGTAACTCTTCTAATAGTTCGTGATTTTAGCATTTCCTGGGACAGCAGTATTAGATTCCGATGCACCATTGCAGGTTTACTGTATCCCTTGGATCTTCAAATCAACGATGAAACACAGAAATTTGCATCGATATTGAATACCAAAGGCAAAATGTCGACTTATTTACAAGAGGAGTAACTCTTCTAATTGTTCGTGCTTAGAGCCTTTCCTGGGACAGCAGTATTAGATTCCGATGCACCATTGCAGGTTTACTGTATTCCTTGGACCTTCAAATCAACGATGATACACAGAAATTGCATCGATAATGAATACAAAAGGCAAAATTTTGACTTATTTATAATAGGAGTAACTCTTCTAAAAGTTCGTGATTTGAGGCTTTCCTGGAACAGCAGTATTAGATTCCGATGCACCATTGCAGGTTTACTGTATCCCTTGGACCTTCAAAACAACTATGATACACTGAAATTGCATCGATATTGAATACAAAAGCCAAATGTCGACTTATTTACTAGAGGAGTAACTCTTCTACTAGTTCGTGCTTTTAGCCTTGCCTGGGACAGCAGTATTAGATTCCGATGCACCATTGCAGATTTACTGTATCCCTTGGACCTTCAAATCAACGATGAAACACAGAAATTGCGTCGATATTGAATACAAAAGGCAAAATGTCGACTTATTTACAAGAGGAGTAACTCTTTTAATAGTTCGTGCTATTAGCGTTTCCTGGGACAGCAGTATTAGATTCCGATGCACCATTGCACGTTTACTGTATCCCTTGGATCTTCAAATCAACGATGAAACACAGAAATTTGCATCGATATTGAATACCAAAGGCAAAATGTCGACTTATTTATAAGAGGAGTAACTCTTCTAATTGTTCGTGTTTTGAGCCTTTCCTGGGACTGCAGTATTAGATTCCGATGCACCATTGCAGGTTTACTGTATGCCTTGGACCTTCAAATCAACGATGAAATACAGAAATTGCATCGATATTGAATACCAAAGGCAAAATGTCGACTTATTTACAAGAGGAGTAACTCTTCTAATAGTTCGTGCTTTGAGCCTTTCCTGGGACAGCAGTATTAGATTCCGATGCACCATTGCAGGTTTACTGTATCCCTTGGACCTTCAAATCAACAATGAAACACAGAATTTGCATCGATATTGAATACAAAAGGAAATGTCGACTTATTTATAGGAGGAGTAACTCTTCTAATAGTTCGTGCTTTGAGCCTTTCCTGGGACAGCAGTATTAGATTCCGATGCACCATTGCAGGTTTACTGTATCCCTTGGACCTTCCAATCAACGATGAAACACTGATATTGCATCGATATTGAATACAAAAGGCAAAATGTCGACTTATTTACAAGAGGAGTAACTCTTCTAATAGTTCGTTCTTTGAGCCTTTCCTGGGACAGCAGTATTACATTCCGATGCACCATTGCAGGTTTACTGTATCCCTTGGACCTTCAGATCAACGATGAAACACAGAAATTTGCATCGATATTGAATACAAAAGGCAAAATACCGGCTTATCTAAAAGAGGAGTAACTCTTCTAATAGTCCGTGCTTTGAGCCTTTCCTGGGACCGCAGTATTACATTCCGATGCACCATTGTAGGTTTACTGTATCCCTTAGACCTTCAAATCAACGATGCAACACACAAATGACATCGATATTGAATACAAAATGTAAAATGTCAACTTATTTACAAGAGGAGTAACTATTAACTCTTCTAATAGTTCGTACTTTCAGCCTTTCCTGGGACAGCAGTATTAGATTCCGATGCTCCATTGCAGGTTTACTGTATCCCTTGGACCTTCAGATCAACGATGAAACACAGTAATTGGATCGATATTGAATACAAAAGACAAAATACCGGCTTATCTACAAGAGGAGTAACTCTTCAAATAGTTCGTGCTTTGAGCCTTTCCTGGGTCCGCAGTATTACATTCCGATGCACCATTGGAGGTTTACTGTATCCCTTAGACCTTCAAATTAACGATGCAACACAAAAATGGCATCGATATTGAATACAAAATGCAAAATGTCGACTTATTTACAAGAGCAGTAACTCTTCTAATAGTTCGTGCTTTGAGCCTTTCCTGGGACAGCAGTATTAGATTCCGATGCACCATTGCAGGTTTACTGTATCCCTTGAACATTCAAATCAACAATGAAACACAGAAATTGCATCGATATTGAATACAAAAAGTAAAATGTCGACTTATTTACAAGAGGAGTAACTCTTCTAATTGTTCGTGTTTTGAGCCTTTCCTGGGACAGCAGTATTAGACTCCGAGGCACCATTGCAGGTTTACTGTATCCTTTGCACCTTCAAATCAACGATGAAACACAGAAATTGCATCGATATAGAATACAAAAGGCAAAATGTCGACTTATTTACAAGAGGAGTAACTCTTTTAATAGTTCGTGCTATTAACGTTTACTGGGACAGCAGTATTCGATTCTGATGCACCATTGCAGGTTTACTGTATCCCTTGGACCTTCAAATCAGCGATGAAACACAGAAATTTGCATCGATATTGAATACAAAAGGCAAAATGTCGACTTATTTACAAGAGGAGTAATTCTTCTAATAGTTCGTGCTTTGAGCCTTTCCTTGGACAGCAGTACTAGATTCCGATGCACCATCGCAAGTTAACTGTATCCCTTGGACCTCCAAATCAACGATGAAACACAGAAATTGCATCGATATTGAATACAAAAGGCAAAATGTCGACTTATTTACAAGAGGAGTAACTCTTCTAATAGTTCGTGCTTTGAGCCTTTCCTTGGACAGCAGGATTAGATTCCGATGCACCATAGCAGGTTTACTGTATTCCTTGGACCTTCAAATCAACGATGAAACACAGAAATTGCATCGATATTGAATACAAAATTCAAAATGTCGACTTATTTACAAGAGGAGTAACTCTTGTAATGGTTCGTTCTTTGAGCATTCCTGGGACAGCAGAATTAGATTCCGTTGCACCATTGCAGGTTTGCTGTATCCCTTGGACCTTCAAATCAACGATAAAACAAAGAAATTGCATCGATATTGAATACCAAAGGCAAAATGTCGACTTATTTATAAGAGGAGTAACTCTTCTAATTGTTCGTGTTTTGAGCCTTTCCTGAGACTGCAGTATTAGATTCCGATGCACCATTGCAGGTTTACTGTATCCCTTGGACCTTCAAATCAACGATGAAATACAGAAATTGCATCGATATTGAATACCAAAGGCAAAATGTCGACTTATTTACAAGAGGAGTAACTCTTCTAATAGTTCGTGCTTTGAGCCTTTCCTGGGACAGCAGTATTAGATTCCGATGTGCCATTGCAGGTTTACTGTATCCCTTGGACCTTCAAATCAACAATGAAACACAGAATTTGCATCGATATTGAATACAAGAGGCAAAATGTCGACTTATTTATAGGTGGAGTAACTCTTCTAATAGTTCGTGCTTTGAGCCTTTCCTGGGACAGCAGTATTAGATTCCGATGCACCATTGCAGGTTTACTGTATCCCTTGGACCTTCAAATCAACGATGAAACACTGAAATTGCATCGATATTGATTACAAAAGGCAAAATGTCGACTTATTTACAAGAGGTGTAACTCTTCTAATAGTTCGTGCTTTGAGCCTTTCCTGGGACAGCAGTATTAGATTCCGATGCACCATTGCAGATTTACGATATCACTTGGACCTTCAAATCAACGATGAAACACAGAAATTGCATCGATATTGAATACAAAAGGCAAAATGTCGACTTATTTACAAGAGGAGTAACTCTTCTAATAGTTCGGACTTTGAGCCTTTCCTGGGACAGCAGTATTAGATTCCGATGCACCATTGCAGGTTTACTGTATCCCTTGGACCTTCAAATCAACGATGAAACACAGAAATTGCGTCGATATTGAATACAAAAGGCAAAATGTCGACTTATTTACAAGAGGAGTAACTCTTTTAATAGTTCGTGCTATTAGCGTTTCCTGGGACAGCAGTATTAGATTCCGATGCACCATTGCACGTTTACTGTATCCCTTGGATCTTCAAATCAACGATGAAACACAGAAATTTGCATCGATATAGAATACAAAAGGCAAAATGTCGACTTATTTACAACAGGAGTAACTCTTCTTATAGTTCGTGATTTTAGCCTTTCCTGGGGCAGTAGAATTAGATTCCGATGCACCATTGCAGGTTTACTGTATCCCTTGGACCTTCAAATCAACGATGAAACACAGAAATTGCATCGATATTGAATACAATAGGCAAAATGTCGACTTATTTACAAGAGGAGTAACTCTTCTAATAGTTCGTGCTTTGAGCCTTTCCTGGGACAGCAGTATTAGATTCCGATGCACCATTCCAGGTTTACTGTATCCCTTGGACCATCAAATCAACGATGTAACACAGAAATTGCATGGGTATTGAATACAAAAGGCAAAATGTCGACTTATATACAAGAGGAGTAACTCTTCTAGTACTTCGTGCTTTGAGCCTTTCCTGGGACAGCAGTATTAGATTCCGATGCACCATTGCAGGTTTACTGTATCCCTTGGACCTTCAAATCAACGATGGAACACAGAAATTGCATCGATATTGAATACAAAAGGCAAAATGTAGACTTATTTACAAGAGGAGTAACTCTTCTAGTAGTTCGTGCTTTGAGCCTTTCCTGGGACAGCAGTATTAGATTCCGATGCACCATTCCAGGTTTACTGTATCCCTTCGACCTTCACATCAACGATGAAACACAAAAATTGCATCGATATTGAATACAAAAGGCAAAATGTCGACTTATATACAAGAATAATAACTCTTCTAGTACTTCGTCCTTTGAGCCTTTCCTGGGACAGCAGTATTAGATTCCGATGCACCATTGCAGGTTTACTGTATCCCTTGGACCTTCAAATAAACGAAGAAACACAGAAATTGCATCGATATTGAATACAAAAGGCAAAATGTCGACTTATTTATGAGAGGAGTAAAACTTCTAATAGTTCGTGCTTTGAGCCTTTCCTGGGACAGCAGTATTAGATTCCGATGCACCATTGCAGGTTTACTGTATCCCTAGGACCTTCAAATCAACGATGAAACTCAGAAATTGCATCGATATTCAATACAAAAGGCAAAATGTCGACTTATTTACAAGAGGAGTAACTCTTCTAATAGTTCGTGATTTTAGCATTTCCTGGGACAGCAGTATTAGATTCCGATGCACCATTGCAGGTTTTCTGTATCCCTTGGACCTTCAAGCCAACGATGAAACACAGAAATTGCGCCGATATTGAATACAAAATGCAAAATGTCGAATTATTTACAAGAGGAGTAACTCTTTTAATAGTTCGTGCTATAAGCGTTTCCTGGGACAGCAGTATTAGATTCCGATGCACCATTGCTGGTTTACTGTATCCCTTGGACCTTCAAATCAGTGATGAAACACAGAAATTTGCATCGATATTGAATACAAAAGGCAAAATGTCGACTTATTTACCAGAAGAGTAACTGTTCTAATAGTTCGTGCTTTGAGCCTTTCCTGGGACAGCAGTATTAGATTCCGATGCACCATTGCAGTTTTACTGTATCCCTTGGACCTTCAAATCAACACTGAAACACAGATATTGCATCGATATTGAATACAAAACTCAAAATATCGACTTATTTACAAGAGGGGTAACTCTTCTAATTGTTCGTGCTTAGAGCCTTTCCTGGGACAGCAGTATTAGATTCCGATGCACCATTGCAGGTTTACTGTATCCCTTGGACCTTCAAATCAACGATGATACACAGAAATTGCATCGATAATGAATACAAAAGGCAAAATTTTGACTTATTTATAATAGGAGTAACTCTTCTAAAAGATCGTGATTTGAGGCTTTCGTGGAACAGCAGTATTAGATTCCGATGCACCATTGCAGGTTTACTGTATCCCTTGGACCTTCAAAACAACTATGAAACACTGAAATTGCATCGATATTGAATACAAAAGGCAAAATGTCGACTTATTTACTAGAGGAGTAACTCTTCTAATAGTTCGTGCTTTTAGCCTTTCCTGGGACATCAGTATTAGTTTCCGATGCACCATTGCAGATTTACTGTATCCCTTGGACCTTCAAATCAACGATGAAACACAGAAATTGCGTCGATATTGAATACAAAAGTCAAAATGTCGACTTATTTACAAGAGGAGTAACTCTTTTAATAGTTCGTGCTATTACCGTTTCCTGGGACAGCAGTATTAGATTCCGATGCACCATTGCACGTTTACTGTATCCCTTGGATCTTCAAATCAACGATGAAACACAGAAATTTGCATCGATATTGAATACCAAAGGCAAAATGTCGACTTATTTATAAGAGGAGTAACTCTTCTAATTGTTCGTGTTTTGAGCCTATCCTGGGACTGCAGTATTAGATTCCGATGCACCATTGCAGGTTTACTGTATCCCTTGGACCTTCAAATCAACGATGAAATACAGAAATTGCATCGATATTGAATACCAAAGGCAAAATGTCGACTTATTTACAAGAGGAGTAACTCTTGTAATAGTTCGTGCTTTGAGCCTTTCCTGGGACAGCAGTATTAGATTCCGATGCACCATTGCAGGTTTACTGTATCCCTTGGACCTTCAAATCACCAATGAAACACAGAATTTGCATCGATATTGAATACAAAAGGCAAAATGTCGACTTATTTATAGGAGGAGTAACTCTTCTAATAGTTCGTGCTTTGAGCCTTTCCTGGGACAGCAGTATTAGATTCCGATGCACCATTGCAGGTTTACTGTATCCCTTGGACCTTCAAATCAACGATGAAACACTGAAATTGCATCGATATTGAATACAAAAGGCAAAATACCGGCTTATCTAAAAGAGGAGTAACTCTTCTAATAGCTCGTGCTTTGAGCCTTTCCTGAGACCGCAGTATTACATTCCGATACACCATTGTAGGTTTACTGTATCCCTTAGACCTTCAAATCAACGATGCAACACACAAATGACATCGATATTGAATACAAAATGTAAAATGTCAACTTATTTACAAGAGGAGTAACTATTAACTCTTCTAATAGTTCGTGTTTTCAGCCTTTCCTGGGACAGCAGTATTAGATTCCGATGCTCCATTGCAGGTTTACTGTATCCCTTGGACCTTCAAATCAACGATGAAACACAGAAATTGCATCGATATTGAATACAAAAGGCAAAATGTCGACTTATTTACAAGAGGAGTACCTCTTCTAATAGGTCGTGCTTTGAGCCTTTCCTGGGACAGCAGTATTAGATTCCGATGCACCATTGCAGGTTTACTGTATCCCTTTGACCTTCAAATCAACGATGAAACACTGAAATTGCATCGATATTGAATACAAAAAGCAAAATGTCGACTTATTTACAAATGGAGTAACTCTTCTAATAGTTCGTGATTTGAGCTTTTCCTGGGACAGCAGTATTAGATTCCGCTGCACCATTGCAGGTTTACTGTATCCCTTGGACCTTCAAATCAACGATGAAACACAGTAATTGGATCGATATTGAATACAAAAGACAAAATACCGGCTTATCTACAAGAGGAGTAACTCTTCTAATAGTTCGTGCTTTAAGCCTTTCCTGGGTCCGCAGTATTACATTCCGATGCACCATTGGAGGTTTACTGTATCCCTTAGACCTTCAAATTAACGATGCAACTCAAAAATGGCATCGATATTGAATACAAAATGCAAAATGTCGACATATTTACAAGAGCAGTAACTCTTCTAATAGTTCGTGCTTTGAGCCTTTCCTGGGACAGCAGTATTAGATTCCGATGCACCATTGCAGGTTTACTGTATCCCTTGAACCTTCAAATCAACAATGAAACACAGAAATTGCATCGATATTGAATACAAAAAGCAAAATGTCGATTTATTTATAAGAGGAGAAACTCTTCTAATAGTTCGTGCTTTGAGCCTTTCCTGGGACAGCAGGATTAGATTCCGATGCACCATAGCAGGTTTACTGTATTCCTTGGACCTTCAAATCAACGATGAAACACAGAAATTTGCATCGATATTGAATACAAAAGCAAAATGTCGACTTATTTACAAGAGGAGTAACTCTTCTAATTGTTCGTGTTTTGAGCCTTTCCTGGGACAGCAGTATTAGACTCCGATGCACCATTGCAGGTTTACTGTATCCTTTGCACCTTCAAATCAACGATGAAACACAGAAATTGCATCGATATAGAATACAAAAGGCAAAATGTCGACTTATTTACAAGAGGAGTAACTCTTTTAATAGTTCGTGCTATTAACGTTTACTGGGACAGCAGTATTCGATTCTGATGCACCATTGCAGGTTTACTGTATCCCTTGGACCTTCAAATCAACGATGAAACACAGAAATTTGCATCGATATTGAATACAAAAGCAAAATGTCGACTTATTTACAAGAGGAGTAATTCTTCTAATAGTTCGTGCTTTGAGCCTTTCCTTGGACAGCAGTACTAGATTCCGATGCACCATTGCAAGTTAACTGTATCCCTTGGACCTCCAAATCAACGATGAAACACAGAAATTGCATCGATATTGAATACAAAAGGCAAAATTTCGACTTATTTACAAGAGTAGTAACTCTTCTAATAGTTCGTGCTTTGAGCCTTTCCTGGGACAGCAGGATTAGATTCCGATGCACCATAGCAGGTTTACTGTATTCCTTGGACCTTCAAATCAACGATGAAACACAGAAATTGCATCGAAATTGAATACAAAAGGCAAAATGTCGACTTATTTACAAGTGGAGTAACTCTTGTAATAGTTCGTTCTTTGAGCATTCCTGGGACAGCAGAATTAGATTCCGTTGCACCATTGCAGGTTTACTGTATCCCTTTGACCTTCAAATCAACGATGAAACACTGAAATTGCATCGATATTGAATACAAAAAGCAAAATGTCGACTTATTTACAAATGGAGTAACTCTTCTAATAGTTCGTGATTTGAGCTTTTCCTGGGACAGCAGTATTAGATTCCGCTGCACCATTGCAGGTTTACTGTATCCCTTGGACCTTCAAATCAACGATGAAACACAGTAATTGGATCGATATTGAATACCAAAGACAAAATACCGGCTTATCTACAAGAGGAGTAACTCTTCTAATAGTTCGTGCTATTAACGTTTACTGGGACAGCAGTATTCGATTCTGATGCACCATTGCAGGTTTACTGTATCCCTTGGACCTTCAAATCAACGATGAAACACAGAAATTTGCATCGATATTGAATACAAAAGGCAAAATGTCGACTTATTTACAAGAGGAGTAATTCTTCTAATAGTTCGTGCTTTGAGCCTTTCCTTGGACAGCAGTACTAGATTCCGATGCACCATTGCAAGTTAACTGTTTCCCTTGGACCTCCAAATCAACGATGAAACACAGAAATTGCATCGATATTGAATACAAAAGGCAAAATTTCGACTTATTTACAAGAGGAGTAACTCTTCTAATAGTTCGTGCTTTGAGCCTTTCCTGGGACAGCAGTATTAGATTCCGATGCACCATTGCAGGTTTACTGTATCCCTTGGACCTTCAAATCAACAATGAAACACAGAATTTGCATCGATATTGAATACAAAAGGCTAAATGTCGACTTATTTATAGGTGGAGTAACTCTTCTAATAGTTCGTGCTTTGAGCCTTTCCTGGGACAGCAGTATTAGATTCCGATGCACCATTGCAGGTTTACTGTATCCCTTGGACATTCAAATCAACGATGAAACACTGAAATTGCATCTATATTGAATACAAAAGGCAAAATGTCGACTTATTTACAAGAGGAGTAACTCTTCTAATAGTTCGTGCTTTGAGCCTTTCCTGGGACAGCAGTATTAGATTCCGATGCACCATTGCAGGTTTACTGTATCCCTTGGACCTTCAAATCAACGATGAAACACAGAAATTTGCATCGATATTGAATACAAAAGGAAAAATACCGGCTTATCTAAAAGAGGAGTAACTCTTCTAATAGTTCGTGCTTTGAGCCTTTCCTGGGACCGCAGTATTACATTCCGATGCACCATTGCAGGTTTACTGTATCACTTAGACCTTCAAATCAACGATGAAACACAGAAATTGCATCGATGTTGAATACAAAATGCAAAATGTCGACTTATTTACAAGAGGAGAAACTCTTCTAATAGTTCGTGCTTTGAGCCTTTCCTGGGACAGCAGCATTAGATTCCGATGCACCATTGCAGGTTTACGATATCACTTGGACCTTCAAATCAACGGTGAAACACAGAAATTGCATCGATATTGAATACAAAAGGCAAAATGTCGACTTATATACAAGAGGAGTAACTCTTCTAATAGTTCGGGATATGAGCCTTTCCTGGGACAGCAGTATTAGATTCCGATGCACCATTCCAGGTTTACTGTATCCCTTGGACCATCAAATCAACGATGTAACACAGAAATTGCATGGGTATTGAATACAAAAGGCAAAATGTCGACTTATATACAAGAGGAGTAACTCTTCTAGTACTTCGTGCTTTGAGCCTTTCCTGGGACAGCAGTATTAGATTCCGATGCACCATTGCAGGTTTACTGTATCCCTTGGACCTTCAAATCAACGATGGAACACAGAAATTGCATCGATATTGAATACAAAAGGCAAAATGTAGACTTATTTACAAGAGGAGTAACTCTTCTAGTAGTTCGTGCTTTGAGCCTTTCCTGGGACAGCAGTATTAGATTCCGATGCACCATTCCAGGTTTACTGTATCCCTTCGACCTTCACATCAACGATGAAACACAAAAATTGCATCGATATTGAATACAAAAGGCAAAATGTCGACTTATATACAAGAATAATAACTCTTCTAGTACTTCGTCCTTTGAGCCTTTCCTGGGACAGCAGTATTAGATTCCGATGCACCATTGCAGGTTTACTGTATCCCTTGGACCTTCAAATAAACGAAGAAACACAGAAATTGCATCGATATTGAATACAAAAGGCAAAATGTCGACTTATTTATGAGAGGAGTAAAACTTCTAATAGTTCGTGCTTTGAGCCTTTCCTGGGACAGCAGTATTAGATTCCGATGCACCATTGCAGGTTTACTGTATCCCTAGGACCTTCAAATCAACGATGAAACTCAGAAATTGCATCGATATTCAATACAAAAGGCAAAATGTCGACTTATTTACAAGAGGAGTAACTCTTCTAATAGTTCGTGATTTTAGCATTTCCTGGGACAGCAGTATTAGATTCCGATGCACCATTGCAGGTTTTCTGTATCCCTTGGACCTTCAAGCCAACGATGAAACACAGAAATTGCGCCGATATTGAATACAAAATGCAAAATGTCGAATTATTTACAAGAGGAGTAACTCTTTTAATAGTTCGTGCTATAAGCGTTTCCTGGGACAGCAGTATTAGATTCCGATGCACCATTGCTGGTTTACTGTATCCCTTGGACCTTCAAATCAGTGATGAAACACAGAAATTTGCATCGATATTGAATACAAAAGGCAAAATGTCGACTTATTTACCAGAAGAGTAACTGTTCTAATAGTTCGTGCTTTGAGCCTTTCCTGGGACAGCAGTATTAGATTCCGATGCACCATTGCAGTTTTACTGTATCCCTTGGACCTTCAAATCAACACTGAAACACAGATATTGCATCGATATTGAATACAAAACTCAAAATATCGACTTATTTACAAGAGGGGTAACTCTTCTAATTGTTCGTGCTTAGAGCCTTTCCTGGGACAGCAGTATTAGATTCCGATGCACCATTGCAGGTTTACTGTATCCCTTGGACCTTCAAATCAACGATGATACACAGAAATTGCATCGATAATGAATACAAAAGGCAAAATTTTGACTTATTTATAATAGGAGTAACTCTTCTAAAAGATCGTGATTTGAGGCTTTCGTGGAACAGCAGTATTAGATTCCGATGCACCATTGCAGGTTTACTGTATCCCTTGGACCTTCAAAACAACTATGAAACACTGAAATTGCATCGATATTGAATACAAAAGGCAAAATGTCGACTTATTTACTAGAGGAGTAACTCTTCTAATAGTTCGTGCTTTTAGCCTTTCCTGGGACATCAGTATTAGTTTCCGATGCACCATTGCAGATTTACTGTATCCCTTGGACCTTCAAATCAACGATGAAACACAGAAATTGCGTCGATATTGAATACAAAAGTCAAAATGTCGACTTATTTACAAGAGGAGTAACTCTTTTAATAGTTCGTGCTATTACCGTTTCCTGGGACAGCAGTATTAGATTCCGATGCACCATTGCACGTTTACTGTATCCCTTGGATCTTCAAATCAACGATGAAACACAGAAATTTGCATCGATATTGAATACCAAAGGCAAAATGTCGACTTATTTATAAGAGGAGTAACTCTTCTAATTGTTCGTGTTTTGAGCCTATCCTGGGACTGCAGTATTAGATTCCGATGCACCATTGCAGGTTTACTGTATCCCTTGGACCTTCAAATCAACGATGAAATACAGAAATTGCATCGATATTGAATACCAAAGGCAAAATGTCGACTTATTTACAAGAGGAGTAACTCTTGTAATAGTTCGTGCTTTGAGCCTTTCCTGGGACAGCAGTATTAGATTCCGATGCACCATTGCAGGTTTACTGTATCCCTTGGACCTTCAAATCAACAATGAAACACAGAATTTGCATCGATATTGAATACAAAAGGCAAAATGTCGACTTATTTATAGGAGGAGTAACTCTTCTAATAGTTCGTGCTTTGAGCCTTTCCTGGGACAGCAGTATTAGATTCCGATGCACCATTGCAGGTTTACTGTATCCCTTGGACCTTCAAATCAACGATGAAACACTGAAATTGCATCGATATTGAATACAAAAGGCAAAATACCGGCTTATCTAAAAGAGGAGTAACTCTTCTAATAGCTCGTGCTTTGAGCCTTTCCTGAGACCGCAGTATTACATTCCGATACACCATTGTAGGTTTACTGTATCCCTTAGACCTTCAAATCAACGATGCAACACACAAATGACATCGATATTGAATACAAAATGTAAAATGTCAACTTATTTACAAGAGGAGTAACTATTAACTCTTCTAATAGTTCGTGTTTTCAGCCTTTCCTGGGACAGCAGTATTAGATTCCGATGCTCCATTGCAGGTTTACTGTATCCCTTGGACCTTCAAATCAACGATGAAACACAGAAATTGCATCGATATTGAATACAAAAGGCAAAATGTCGACTTATTTACAAGAGGAGTACCTCTTCTAATAGGTCGTGCTTTGAGCCTTTCCTGGGACAGCAGTATTAGATTCCGATGCACCATTGCAGGTTTACTGTATCCCTTTGACCTTCAAATCAACGATGAAACACTGAAATTGCATCGATATTGAATACAAAAAGCAAAATGTCGACTTATTTACAAATGGAGTAACTCTTCTAATAGTTCGTGATTTGAGCTTTTCCTGGGACAGCAGTATTAGATTCCGCTGCACCATTGCAGGTTTACTGTATCCCTTGGACCTTCAAATCAACGATGAAACACAGTAATTGGATCGATATTGAATACAAAAGACAAAATACCGGCTTATCTACAAGAGGAGTAACTCTTCTAATAGTTCGTGCTTTGAGCCTTTCCTGGGTCCGCAGTATTACATTCCGATGCACCATTGGAGGTTTACTGTATCCCTTAGACCTTCAAATTAACGATGCAACTCAAAAATGGCATCGATATTGAATACAAAATGCAAAATGTCGACATATTTACAAGAGCAGTAACTCTTCTAATAGTTCGTGCTTTGAGCCTTTCCTGGGACAGCAGTATTAGATTCCGATGCACCATTGCAGGTTTACTGTATCCCTTGAACCTTCAAATCAACAATGAAACACAGAAATTGCATCGATATTGAATACAAAAAGCAAAATGTCGATTTATTTATAAGAGGAGAAACTCTTCTAATAGTTCGTGCTTTGAGCCTTTCCTGGGACAGCAGTATTAGATTCCGATGCACCATTGCAGGTTTACTGTATCCCTTGGACCTTCAAATCAACGATGAAACTCAGAAATTGCATCGATATTGAATACAAAAGGCAAAATGTCGACTTATTTACAAGAGGAGTAACTCTTCTAATTGTTCGTGTTTTGAGCCTTTCCTGGGACAGCAGTATTAGACTCCGATGCACCATTGCAGGTTTACTGTATCCTTTGCACCTTCAAATCAACGATGAAACACAGAAATTGCATCGATATAGAATACAAAAGGCAAAATGTCGACTTATTTACAAGAGGAGTAACTCTTTTAATAGTTCGTGCTATTAACGTTTACTGGGACAGCAGTATTCGATTCTGATGCACCATTGCAGGTTTACTGTATCCCTTGGACCTTCAAATCAACGATGAAACACAGAAATTTGCATCGATATTGAATACAAAAGCAAAATGTCGACTTATTTACAAGAGGAGTAATTCTTCTAATAGTTCGTGCTTTGAGCCTTTCCTTGGACAGCAGTACTAGATTCCGATGCACCATTGCAAGTTAACTGTATCCCTTGGACCTCCAAATCAACGATGAAACACAGAAATTGCATCGATATTGAATACAAAAGGCAAAATTTCGACTTATTTACAAGAGTAGTAACTCTTCTAATAGTTCGTGCTTTGAGCCTTTCCTGGGACAGCAGGATTAGATTCCGATGCACCATAGCAGGTTTACTGTATTCCTTGGACCTTCAAATCAACGATGAAACACAGAAATTGCATCGAAATTGAATACAAAAGGCAAAATGTCGACTTATTTACAAGTGGAGTAACTCTTGTAATAGTTCGTTCTTTGAGCATTCCTGGGACAGCAGAATTAGATTCCGTTGCACCATTGCAGGTTTACTGTATCCCTTTGACCTTCAAATCAACGATGAAACACTGAAATTGCATCGATATTGAATACAAAAAGCAAAATGTCGACTTATTTACAAATGGAGTAACTCTTCTAATAGTTCGTGATTTGAGCTTTTCCTGGGACAGCAGTATTAGATTCCGCTGCACCATTGCAGGTTTACTGTATCCCTTGGACCTTCAAATCAACGATGAAACACAGTAATTGGATCGATATTGAATACCAAAGACAAAATACCGGCTTATCTACAAGAGGAGTAACTCTTCTAATAGTTCGTGCTATTAACGTTTACTGGGACAGCAGTATTCGATTCTGATGCACCATTGCAGGTTTACTGTATCCCTTGGACCTTCAAATCAACGATGAAACACAGAAATTTGCATCGATATTGAATACAAAAGGCAAAATGTCGACTTATTTACAAGAGGAGTAATTCTTCTAATAGTTCGTGCTTTGAGCCTTTCCTTGGACAGCAGTACTAGATTCCGATGCACCATTGCAAGTTAACTGTTTCCCTTGGACCTCCAAATCAACGATGAAACACAGAAATTGCATCGATATTGAATACAAAAAGCAAAATTTCGACTTATTTACAAGAGGAGTAACTCTTCTAATAGTTCGTGCTTTGAGCCTTTCCTGGGACAGCAGTATTAGATTCCGATGCACCATTGCAGGTTTACTGTATCCCTTGGACCTTCAAATCAACAATGAAACACAGAATTTGCATCGATATTGAATACAAAAGGCTAAATGTCGACTTATTTATAGGTGGAGTAACTCTTCTAATAGTTCGTGCTTTGAGCCTTTCCTGGGACAGCAGTATTAGATTCCGATGCACCATTGCAGGTTTACTGTATCCCTTGGACATTCAAATCAACGATGAAACACTGAAATTGCATCTATATTGAATACAAAAGGCAAAATGTCGACTTATTTACAAGAGGAGTAACTCTTCTAATAGTTCGTGCTTTGAGCCTTTCCTGGGACAGCAGTATTAGATTCCGATGCACCATTGCAGGTTTACTGTATCCCTTGGACCTTCAAATCAACGATGAAACACAGAAATTTGCATCGATATTGAATACAAAAGGAAAAATACCGGCTTATCTAAAAGAGGAGTAACTCTTCTAATAGTTCGTGCTTTGAGCCTTTCCTGGGACCGCAGTATTACATTCCGATGCACCATTGCAGGTTTACTGTATCACTTAGACCTTCAAATCAACGATGAAACACAGAAATTGCATCGATGTTGAATACAAAATGCAAAATGTCGACTTATTTACAAGAGGAGAAACTCTTCTAATAGTTCGTGCTTTGAGCCTTTCCTGGGACAGCAGCATTAGATTCCGATGCACCATTGCAGGTTTACGATATCACTTGGACCTTCAAATCAACGGTGAAACACAGAAATTGCATCGATATTGAATACAAAAGGCAAAATGTCGACTTATATACAAGAGGAGTAACTCTTCTAATAGTTCGGGATATGAGCCTTTCCTGGGACAGCAGTATTAGATTCCGATGCACCATTGCTAGTTTACTGTATCCCTTCGACGTTGAAATCAACGATGAAACACAGAAATTGCATCGATTTTGAATACAAAATGCAAAATGTCGACTTATTTACAAGAGGAGTAACTCTTCTAATAGTTCGTGCTTTGAACCTTGCCTGGGGCAGCGGTATTAGACTCCGATGCACCATTGCGGGTTTACTGTATCCCTTGGACCTTCAAAAGATCGATGTAACACAGAAATTGCATCGATATTGGATACAAAAAGCAAAATGTCGACTTATTTATAGGAGGAGTAACTCTTCTAATAGTTCCTGCTTTGAGCCTTTCCTGGGACAGCAGTATTAGATTCCGATGCACCATTGCAGGTTTACTGTATCCCTTGAACCTTCAAATCAACAATGAAACACAGAAATTGCATCGATATTGAATACAAAAAGCAAAATGTCGATTTATTTATAAGAGGAGAAACTCTTCTAATAGTTCGTGCTTTGAGCCTTTCCTGGGACAGCAGTATTAGATTACGATGCACCATTGCAGGTTTACTGTATCCCTTGGACCTTCAAATCAACGATGAAACTCAGAAATTGCATCGATATTGAATACAAAAGGCAAAATGTCGACTTATTTACAAGAGGAGTAACTCTTCTAATTGTTCGTGTTTTGAGCCTTTCCTGGGACAGCAGTATTAGACTCCGATGCACCATTGCAGGTTTACTGTATCCTTTGCACCTTCAAATCAACGATGAAACACAGAAATTGCATCGATATAGAATACAAAAGGCAAAATGTCGACTTATTTACAAGAGGAGTAACTCTTTTAATAGTTCGTGCTATTAACGTTTACTGGGACAGCAGTATTCGATTCTGATGCACCATTGCAGGTTTACTGTATCCCTTGGACCTTCAAATCAACGATGAAACACAGAAATTTGCATCGATATTGAATACAAAAGCAAAATGTCGACTTATTTACAAGAGGAGTAATTCTTCTAATAGTTCGTGCTTTGAGCCTTTCCTTGGACAGCAGTACTAGATTCCGATGCACCATTGCAAGTTAACTGTATCCCTTGGACCTCCAAATCAACGATGAAACACAGAAATTGCATCGATATTGAATACAAAAGGCAAAATTTCGACTTATTTACAAGAGTAGTAACTCTTCTAATAGTTCGTGCTTTGAGCCTTTCCTGGGACAGCAGGATTAGATTCCGATGCACCATAGCAGGTTTACTGTATTCCTTGGACCTTCAAATCAACGATGAAACACAGAAATTGCATCGAAATTGAATACAAAAGGCAAAATGTCGACTTATTTACAAGAGGAGTAACTCTTGTAATAGTTCGTTCTTTGAGCATTCCTGGGACAGCAGAATTAGATTCCGTTGCACCATTGCAGGTTTACTGTATCCCTTTGACCTTCAAATCAACGATGAAACACTGAAATTGCATCGATATTGAATACAAAAAGCAAAATGTCGACTTATTTACAAATGGAGTAACTCTTCTAATAGTTCGTGATTTGAGCTTTTCCTGGGACAGCAGTATTAGATTCCGCTGCACCATTGCAGGTTTACTGTATCCCTTGGACCTTCAAATCAACGATGAAACACAGTAATTGGATCGATATTGAATACCAAAGACAAAATACCGGCTTATCTACAAGAGGAGTAACTCTTCTAATAGTTCGTGCTATTAACGTTTACTGGGACAGCAGTATTCGATTCTGATGCACCATTGCAGGTTTACTGTATCCCTTGGACCTTCAAATCAACGATGAAACACAGAAATTTGCATCGATATTGAATACAAAAGGCAAAATGTCGACTTATTTACAAGAGGAGTAATTCTTCTAATAGTTCGTGCTTTGAGCCTTTCCTTGGACAGCAGTACTAGATTCCGATGCACCATTGCAAGTTAACTGTTTCCCTTGGACCTCCAAATCAACGATGAAACACAGAAATTGCATCGATATTGAATACAAAAGGCAAAATTTCGACTTATTTACAAGAGGAGTAACTCTTCTAATAGTTCGTGTTTTGAGCCTTTCCTGGGACAGCAGTATTAGATTCCGATGCACCATTGCAGGTTTACTGTATCCCTTGGACCTTCAAATCAACAATGAAACACAGAATTTGCATCGATATTGAATACAAAAGGCTAAATGTCGACTTATTTATAGGTGGAGTAACTCTTCTAATAGTTCGTGCTTTGAGCCTTTCCTGGGACAGCAGTATTAGATTCCGATGCACCATTGCAGGTTTACTGTATCCCTTGGACCTTCAAATCAACGATGAAACACTGAAATTGCATCTATATTGAATACAAAAGGCAAAATGTCGACTTATTTACAAGAGGAGTAACTCTTCTAATAGTTCGTGCTTTGAGCCTTTCCTGGGACAGCAGTATTAGATTCCGATGCACCATTGCAGGTTTACTGTATCCCTTGGACCTTCAAATCAACGATGAAACACAGAAATTTGCATCGATATTGAATACAAAAGGAAAAATACCGGCTTATCTAAAAGAGGAGTAACTCTTCTAATAGTTCGTGCTTTGAGCCTTTCCTGGGACCGCAGTATTACATTCCGATGCACCATTGCAGGTTTACTGTATCACTTAGACCTTCAAATCAACGATGAAACACAGAAATTGCATCGATGTTGAATACAAAATGCAAAATGTCGACTTATTTACAAGAGGAGAAACTCTTCTAATAGTTCGTGCTTTGAGCCTTTCCTGGGACAGCAGCATTAGATTCCGATGCACCATTGCAGGTTTACGATATCACTTGGACCGTCAAATCAACGGTGAAACACAGAAATTGCATCGATATTGAATACAAAAGGCAAAATGTCGACTTATATACAAGAGAAGTAACTCTTCTAATAGTTCGGGATATGAGCCTTTCCTGGGACAGCAGTATTAGATTCCGATGCACCATTGCTAGTTTACTGTATCCCTTCGACGTTGAAATCAACGATGAAACACAGAAATTGCATCGATTTTGAATACAAAATGCAAAATGTCGACTTATTTACAAGAGGAGTAACTCTTCTAATAGTTCGTGCTTTGAACCTTGCCTGGGGCAGCGGTATTAGACTCCGATGCACCATTGCGGGTTTACTGTATCTCTTGGACCTTCAAAAGATCGATGTAACACAGAAATTGCATCGATATTGGATACAAAAGGCAAAATGTCGACTTATTTATAGGAGGAGTAACTCTTCTAATAGTTCCTGCTTTGAGCCTTTCCTGGGACAGCAGTATTAGATTCCGATGCACCATTGCAGGTTTACGATATCACTTGGACCTTCAAATCAACGATGAAACACAGAAATTGCATCGATATTGAATACAAAGGGCAAAATGTCGACTTATTTCCAAGAGGAGTAACTCTTCTAATAGTTCGTGCTTTGACCCTTTCCTGGGGCAGCAGTATTAGACTCCGATGCACCATTGCGGGTTTACTGTATCCCTTGGACCTTCAAATGAACGATGAAACACAGAAATTGCATCGATATTGAATACAAAAAGCAAAATGTCGATTTATTTATAAGAGGAGTAACTCTTCTAAAAGTTCGTGCTTTGAGCCTTTCCTGGGACAGCAGTATTAGATTCCGATGCACCATTGCACGTTTACTGTATCCCTTGGACCTTCAAATCAACGATGAAACTCAGAAATTGCATCGATATTGAATACAAAAGGCAAAATGTCGACTTATTTACAAGAGGAGTAACTCTTCAAATTGTTCGTGTTTTGAGCCTTTCCTGGGACAGCAGTATTAGACTCCGATGCACCATTGCAGGTTTACTGTATAATTTGCACCTTCAAATCAACGATGAAACACAGAAATTGCATCGATATAGAATACAAAGGGCAAAATGTCGACTTATTTACAAGAGAAGTAACTCTTTTAATAGTTCGTGCTATTAACGTTTCCTGGGACAGCATTATTCGATTCTGATGCACCATTGCAGGTTTACTGTATCCCTTGGACCTTCAAATCAACGATGAAACACAGAAATTTGCATCGATATTGAATACAAAAGGCAAAATGTCGACTTATTTACAAGAGGAGTAATTCTTCTAATAGTTCGTGCTTTGAGCCTTTCCTTGGACAGCAGTACAAGATTCCGATGCACCATTGCAAGTTAACTGTATCCCTTGGACCTCCAAATCAACGATGAAACACAGAAATTGCATCGATATTGAATACAAAAGGCAAAATGTCAACTTATCTACAAGAGGAGTAACTCTTCTAATAGTTCGTGATTTGAGCCTTTCCTGGGACAGCAGGATTAGATTCCGATGCACCATAGCAGGTTTACTGTATTCCTTGGACCTTCAAATCAACGATGAAACACAGAAATTGCATCGATAATGAATACAAAAGGCAAAATGTAGACTTATTTACAAGAGGAGTAACTCTTCTAGTAGTTCGTGCTTTGAGCATTCCTGGGACAGCAGAATTAGATTCCGTTGCACCATTGCAGGTTTACTGTATACCTTGGACCTTCAAATCAACGATAAAACACAGAAATTGCATCGATATTGAATACCAGAGGCAAAATGTCGACTTATTTATAAGAGGAGTAACTCTTCTAATTGTTCGTGTTTTGAGCCTTTCCTGGGACTACAGTATTAGATTCCGATGCACCATTGCAGGTTTACTGTATCCCTTGGACCTTCAAATGAACGATGAAATACAGAAATTGCATAGATATTGAATACCAAAGGCAAAATGTCGACTTATTTACAAGAGGAGTAACTCTTCTAATAGTTCGTGCTTTGAGCCTTTCCTGGGACAGCAGTATTAGATTCCGATGCACCATTGCAGGTTTACTGTATCCCTTGGACCTTCAAATCAACGATGAAACACAGATATTTGCATCGATATTGAATACAAAAGGCAAAATACCGGCATATCTAAAAGAGGAGTAACTCTTCTAATAGTTCGTGCTTTGAGCCTTTCCTGGGACCGCAGTATTACATTCCGATGCACCATTGCAGGTTTTCCTGTATCACTTAGACCTTCAAATCAACGATGCAACACAGAAATGACATCGATATTGAATACAAAATGTAAAATGTCAACTTATTTACAAGAGGAGTAACTAGTAACTCTTCTAATAGTTCGTGCTTTCAGGCTTTTCTGGGACAGCAGTATTAGATTCCGATGCTCCATTGCAGGTGTACTGTATCCCTTGGACCTTCAAATCAATGATGAAACACAGAAATTGCATCGATATTGAATACAAAAGGCAAAATGTCGACTTATTTACAAGAGGAGTAACTCTTCTAATAGTTCGTGCTTTGAGCCTTTCCTGGGACAGCAGTATTAGATTCCGATGCACCATTGCAGGTTTACTGTATCCCTTGGACCTTCAAATCAACGATGAAACACAGAAATTGCATCGATATTGAATACAAAATGCAAAATGTCGACTTATTTACAAGAGGAGAAACTCTTCTAATAGTTCGTGCTTTGAGCCTTTCCTGGAACAGCAGTATTAGATTCCGATGCACCATTGCAGGTTTACGATATCACTTGGACCTTCAAATCAACGGTGAAACACAGAAATTGCATCGATATTGAATACAAAAGGCAAAATGTCGACTTATTTACAAGAGGAGTAACTCTTCTAATAGTTCGGGATATGAGCCTTTCCTGGGACAGCAGTATTAGATTCCGATGCACCATTGCAGGTTTACTGTATCCCTTCGACGTTCAAATCAACGATGAAACACAGAAATTGCATCGATTTTGAATACAAAAGGCAAAATGTCGACTTATTTACAAGAGGAGTAACTCTTCAAATAGTTCGTGCTTTGAACCTTGCCTGGGGCACCGGTATTAGACTCCGATGCACCATTGCGGGTTTACTGTATCCCTTGGACCTTCAAATGAACGATGTAACACAGAAATTGCATCGATATTGAATACAAAAGGCAAAATGTCGACTTATTTATAGGAGGAGTAACTCTTCTAATAGTTCCTGCTTTGAGCTTTTCCTGGGACAGCAGTATTAGATTCCGATGCACCATTGCAGGTTTACGTTATCACTTGGACCTTCAAATCAACGATGAAACACAGAAATTGCATCGATATTGAATACAAAAGGCAAAATGTCGACTTATTTACAAGAGGAGTGACTCTTCTAATAGTTCGGGCTTATAGCCTTTCCTGGGACAGCAGTATTAGATTCCGATGCACCATTGCAGGTTTACTGTATCCCTTGTACCTTCAAATCAACGATGAAACACAGAAATTGCGTCGATATTGAATACAAAAGGCAAAATGTCGACTTATTTACAAGAGGAGTAACTCTTTTAATAGTTCGTGCTATTAGCGTTTCCTGGGACAGCAGTATTAGATTCCGATGCACCATTGCACGTTTACTGTATCCCTTGGATCTTCAAATCAACGATGAAACACAGAAATTTGCATCGATATAGAATACAAAAGGCAAAATGTCGACTTATTTACAACAGGAGTAACTCTTCTAATAGTTCGTGATTTTAGCCTTTCCTGGGACAGTAGAATTAGATTCCGCTGCACCATTGCAGGTTTACTGTATCCCTTGGACCTTCAAATCAACGATGAAACACAGAAATTGCATCGATATTGAATACAAAAGGCAAAATGTCGACTTATTTACAAGAGGAGTAACTCTTCTAATAGTTCGTGCTTTGAGCCTTTCCTGGGACAGCAGTATTAGATTCCGATGCACCATTCCAGGTTTATTGTATCCCTTCGACCTTCAAATCAACGATGAAACACAGAAATTGCATCGGTATAGAATACAAAAGGCAAAATGTCGACTTATATACAAGAGGAGTAACTCTTCTAGTACTTCGTGTTTGAGCCTTTCCTGGGACAGCAGGATTAGATTCCGATGCACCATTGCAGGTTTACTGTATCCCTTGGACCTTCAAATCAACGATGGAACACAGAAATTGCATCGATATTGAATACAAAAGGCAAAATGTCGTCTTATTTACAAGAGCAGTAACTCTTCTAGTAGTTCGTGCTTTGAGCCTTTCCTGGGACAGCAGTATTAGATTCCGATGCACCATTCCAGGTTTACTGTATCCCTTCGACCTTCACATCAACGATGAAACACAAAAATTGCATCGGTATTGAATACAAAAGGCAAAATGTCGATTTATATACAAGAGGAATAACTCTTCTAGTACTTCTTGCTTTGAGCCTTTCCTGGGACAGCAGTATTAGATTCCGATGCACCATTGCAGGTTTACTGTATCCCTTGGACCTTCAAATAAACGATGAAACACAGAAATTGCATCAATATTGAATACAAAAGGCAAAATGTCGACTTATTTATAAGAGGAGTAACTCTTCTAATAGTTCGTGCTTTGAGCCTTTCCTGGGACAGCAGTATTAGATTCCGATGCACTATTGCAGGTTTACTGTATCCCTTGGACCTTCAAATCAACGATGAAACACAGAAATTGCATCGATATTCAATACAAAAGGCAAAATGTCGACTTACTAACAAGAGGAGTAACTCTTCTAATAGTTCGTGATTTCAGCCTTTCCTGGGACAGCAGTATTAGATTCCGATGCACCATTGCAGGTTTACTGTATCCCTTGGACCTTCAAGCCAACGATGAAACACAGAAATTGCGTCGATATTGAATACAAAATGCAAAATGTCGACTTATTTACAAGAGGAGTAACTCTTTTAATAGTTCGTGCTATTAGCGTTTCCTGGGACAGCAGTATTAGATTCCGATGCACCATTGCTGGTTTACTGTATCCCTTGGACCCTCAAATCAACGATGAAACACAGAAATTGCATCGATGTTGAATACAAAAGGCAAAATGTCGACTTATTTACCAGAGGAGTAACTGTTCTAATAGTTCGTGCTTTGAGCCTTTCCTGGGACAGCAGTATTAGATTCCGATGCACCATTGCAGATTTACTGTATCCCTTGGACCTTCAAATCAACAATGAAACACAGATATTGCATCGATATTGAATACAAAACTCAAAATATCGACTTATTTACAAGAGGAGTAACTCTTCTAATTGTTCGTGCTTAGAGCCTTTCCTGGGACAGCAGTATTAGTTTCCGATGCACCATTACAGGTTTACTGTATCCCTTGGACCTTCAAATCAACGATGATACACAGAAATTGCATCGATAATGAATACAAAAGGCAAAATTTTGACTTATTTATAAAAGGAGTAACTCTTCTAAAAGTTCGTGATTTGAGGCTTTCCTGGAACAGCAGTATTAGATTCCGATGCACCATTGCAGGTTTACTGTATCCCTTGGACCTTCAAAACAACTATGAAACACTGAAATTGCATCGATATTGAATACAAATGGCAAAATGTCGACATATTTACAACAGGAGTAACTCTTCTAATAGTTCGTGATTTTAGCCTTTCCTGGGACAGTAGTATTAGATTCCGATGCACCATTGCAGGTTTACTGTATCCCTTGGACCTTCAAATCAACGATGAAACACAGAAATTGCATCGATATTGAATACAATAGGCAAAATGTCGACTTATTTACAAGAGGAGTAACTCTTCTAATAGTTCGTGCTTTGAGCCTTTCCTGGGACAGCAGTATTAGATTCCGATGCACCATTCCAGGTTTACTGTATCCCTTCGACCTTCAAATCAACGATGAAACACAGAAATTGCATCGGTATTGAATACAAAAGGCAAAATGTCGACTTATATACAAGAGGAGTAACTCTTCTAGTACTTCGTGCTTTGAGCCTTTCCTGGGACAGCAGTATTAGATTCCGATGCACCATTGCAGAATTACTGTATCCCTTGGACCTTCAAATCAACGATGGAACACAGAAATTGCATCGATATTGAATACAAAAGGCAAAATATAGACTTATTTACAAGAGGAGTAACTCTTCTTGTAGTTCGTGCTTTGAGTCTTTCCTGGGACAGCAGTATTAGATTCCGATGCACCATTCCAGGTTTACTGTATCCCTTCGACCTTCACATCAACGATGAAACACAAAAATTGCATCGATATTGAATACAAAAGGCAAAATGTCGACTTATATACAAGAGGAATAACTCTTCTAGTACTTCGTGCTTTGAGCCTTTCCTGGGACAGCATTATTAGATTCCGATGCACCATTGCAGGTTTACTGTATCCCTTGGACCTTCAAATAAACGATGAAACACAGAAATTGCATCGATATTGAACACAAAAGGCAAAATGTCGACTTATTTATAAGAGGAGTAACTCTTCTAATAGTTCGTGCTTTGAGCCTTTCCTGGGACAGCAGTATTAGATTCCGATGCACCATTGCAGGTTTACTGTATCCCTTGGACCTTCAAATCAACGATGAAACACAGAAATTGCATCGATATTCAATACAAAAGGCAAAATGTCGACTTACTTACAAGAGGAGTAACTCTTCTAATAGTTCGTGATTTTAGCCTTTCCTGGGACAGCAGTATTACATTCCGATGCACCATTGCAGGTTTACTGTATCCCTTGGACCTTCAAATCAACGATAAAACACAGAAATTGCATCGATAATGAATACAAAAGCAAAATGTCGACTTATTTATAATAGGAGTAACTCTTCTAATAGTTCGTGCTTTTAGCCTTTCCTGGGACAGCAGTATTAGATTCCGTTGCACCATTGCAGATTTACTGTTTCCCTTGGACCTTCAAATCAACGATGAAACACAGAAATTGCGTCGATATTGAATACAAAAGGCAAAATATCGTCTTATTTACAAGAGGAGTAACTCTTTTAATAGTTCGTGCTATTAGCGTTTCCTGGGACAGCAGTATTAGATTCCGATGCACCATTGCAGGTTTACTGTATCCCTTGGATCTTCAAATCAACGATGAAACACAGAAATTTGCATCGATATTGAATACAAAAGGCAAAATGTCGATTTATTTACAAGTGGAGTAACTCTTCTAATAGTTCGTGCTTTTAGCCTTTCCTGGGACAGCAGTATTAGATTCCGATGCACCATTGCAGGTTTACTGTATCCCTTCGACCTTCAAAACAACGATGAAACACAGAAATTGCATCGATATGGAATACAAAAGGCAAAATGTCGACTTATTTACAAGAGGATAACTCTTCTAATAGTTCGTGCTTTGAGCCTTTCCTAGGACAGCAGTATTAGATTCCGATGCACCATTGCAGGTTTACTGTATCCCTTGGACCTTCAAATCAACGATGAAACACAGAAATTGCATCGATCTTAAATACAAAAGTCAAAATGTCGACTTATTTACAAGAGGAATAACTCTTCTAATAGTTCGTGTTTGAGCCTTTCCTGGGACAGCAGTATTAGATTCCGATGCACCATTCCAGGTTTACTGTATCCCTTCGACCTTCAAATCAACGATGAAACACAGAAATTGCATCGGTATTGAATACAAAAGGCAAAATGTCGACTTATATACAAGAGGAGTAACTCTTCTAGTACTTCGTGCTTTGAGCCTTTCCTGGGACAGCAGTATTAGATTCCGATGCACCATTGCAGGTTTACTGTATCCCTTGGACCTTCAAATCAACGATGAAACACAGAAATTGCATCGATATTGAATACTAAAAGGCAAAATGTCGACTTATTTATAAGAGGAGTAAATCTTCTAATAGTTCGTTCTTTGAGCCTTTCCTGGGACAGCAGTATTAGATTCCTATGCACCATTGCAGTTTTACTGTATCCCTTGGACCTTCAAATCAACGATGAAACACAGAAATTGCATCGATATTGAATACAAAAGGCAAAATGTCGTCTTATTTACAAGAGGCGTAACTCTTCTAATAGTTCGTGCTTTGAGAATTACCTGGGACAGCAGTATTAGATTCCCATGCACCATTGCTGGTTTACTGTATCCCTTAGACCTTCAAATCAACGATGGAACACAGAAATTGCATCGATATTGAATACAAAAGGCAAAATGTAGACTTATTTACAAGAGGAGTAACTCTTCTAGTAGTTCGTGCTTTGAGCCTTTCCTGGGACAGCAGTATTAGATTCCGATGCACCATTGCAGGTTTACTGTATCCCTTGGACCTTCAAATAAACGATGAAACACAGAAATTGCATTGATATTGAATACAAAAGGCAAAATGTCGACTTATTTATAAGAGGAGTAACTCTTCTAATAGTTCGTGCTTTGAGCCTTTCCTGGGACAGCAGTATTAGATTCCGATGCACCATTGCAGGTTTACTGTATCCCTTGGACCTTCAAATCAACATTGAAACACAGAAATTGCATCGATATTCAATACAAAAGGCAAAATGTCGACTTACTTACAAGGGGAGTAACTCTTCTAATAGTTCGTGATTTGAGCCTTTCCTGGGACAGCAGTATTAGATTCCGATGCACCATTGCAGGTTTACTGTATCCCTTGGACATTCAAATCAACGATGAAACACAGAAATTGCATCGATAATGAATACAAAAGCAAAATGTCGACTTATTTATAATAGGAGTAACTCTTCTAATAGTTCGTGCTTTTAGCCTTTCCTGGGACAGCAGTATTAGATTCCGATGCACCATTGCTGATTTACTGTATCCCTTGGACCTTCAAATCAACGATGAAACACAGAAATTGCGTCGATATTGAATACAAAAGGCAAAATATCGACTTATTTACAAGAGGAGTAACTCTTCTAATAGTTCGTGCTATTAGCGTTTCCTGGGACCGCAGTATTAGATTCCGATGCACCATTGCAGGTTTACTGTATCCCTTGGATCTTCAAATCAACGATGAAACACAGAAATTGCATCGATATTGAATACAAAAGGCAAAATGTCGACTTAATTGTAAGAGGAGTAACTCTTCTAATAGTTCGTGCTTTGAGCCTTTCCTGGGACAGCAGTATTAGATTCCGATGCACCATTGCAGGTTTACTGTATCCCTTGGACCTTCAAATCAACGATGAAACACAGAAATTGCATCGATATTGAATACAAAAGGCAAAATGTCGATTTATTTACAAGAGGAGTAACTCTTCTAATAGTTCGTGCTTTTAGCCTTTCCTGGGACAGCAGTATTAGATTCCGATGCACCATTGCAGGTTTACTGTATCCCTTCGACCTTCAAAACAACGATGAAACACAGAAATTGCATCGATATGGAATACAAAAGGCAAAATGTCGACTTATTTATAAGAGGAGTAACTCTTCTAATAGTTCGTGCTTTGAGCCTTTCCTGGGACAGCAGTATTAGATTCCGATGCACCATTGCAGGTTTACTGTATCCCTTGGACCTTCAAATCAACGATGAAACACAGAAATTGCATCGATATTCAATACAAAAGGCAAAATGTCGACTTACTTACAAGAGGAGTAACTCTTCTAATAGTTCGTGATTTTAGCCTTTCCTGGGACAGCAGTATTACATTCCGATGCACCATTGCAGGTTTACTGTATCCCTTGGACCTTCAAATCAACGATAAAACACAGAAATTGCATCGATAATGAATACAAAAGCAAAATGTCGACTTATTTATAATAGGAGTAACTCTTCTAATAGTTCGTGCTTTTAGCCTTTCCTGGGACAGCAGTATTAGATTCCGATGCACCATTGCAGATTTACTGTTTCCCTTGGACCTTCAAATCAACGATGAAACACAGAAATTGCGTCGATATTGAATACAAAAGCAAAATATCGTCTTATTTACAAGAGGAGTAACTCTTTTAATAGTTCGTGCTATTAGCGTTTCCTGGGACAGCAGTATTAGATTCCGATGCACCATTGCAGGTTTACTGTATCCCTTGGATCTTCAAATCAACGATGAAACACATAAATTTGCATCGATATTGAATACAAAAGGCAAAATGTCGATTTATTTACAAAAGGAGTAACTCTTCTAATAGTTCGTGCTTTTAGCCTTTCCTGGGACAGCAGTATTAGATTCCGATGCACCATTGCAGGTTTACTGTATCCCTTCGACCTTCAAAACAACGATGAAACACAGAAATTGCATCGATATGGAATACAAAAGGCAAAATGTCGACTTATTTACAAGAGGATAACTCTTCTAATAGTTCGTGCTTTGAGCCTTTCCTGGGACAGCAGTATTAGATTCCGATGCACCATTGCAGGTTTACTGTATCCCTTGGACCTTCAAATCAACGATGAAACACAGAAATTGCATCGATCTTAAATACAAAAGTCAAAATGTCGACTTATTTACAAGAGGAGTAACTCTTCTAATAGTTCGTGTTTGAGCCTTTCCTGGGACAGCAGTATTAGATTCCGATGCACCATTCCAGGTTTACTGTATCCCTTGGACCTTCAAATCAACGATGAAACACAGAAATTGCATCGGTATTGAATACAAAAGGCAAAATGTCGACTTATATACAAGAGGAGTAACTCTTCTAGTACTTCGAGCTTTGAGCCTTTCCTGGGACAGCAGTATTAGATTCCGATGCACCATTGCAGGTTTACTGTATCCCTTGGACCTTCAAATCAACGATGAAACACAGAAATTGCATCGATATTGAACACTAAAAGGCAAAATGTCGACTTATTTATAAGAGGAATAAGTCTTCTAATAGTTCGTTCTTTGAGCCTTTCCTGGGACAGCAGTATTAGATTCCTATGCACCATTGCAGTTTTACTGTATCCCTTGGACCTTCAAATCAACGATGAAACACAGAAATTGCATCGATATTGAATACAAAAGGCAAAATGTCGTCTTATTTACAAGAGGCGTAACTCTTCTAATAGTTCGTGCTTTGAGAATTACCTGGGACAGCAGTATTAGATTCCCATGCACCATTGCAGGTTTACTGTATCCCTTGGACCTTCAAATCAACGATGGAACACAGAAATTGCATCGATATTGAATACAAAAGGCAAAATGTAGACTTATTTACAAGAGGAGTAACTCTTCTAGTAGTTCGTGCTTTGAGCCTTTCCTGGGACAGCAGTATTAGATTCCGATGCACCATTGCAGGTTTACTGTATCCCTTGGACCTTCAAATAAACGATGAAACACAGAAATTGCATTGATATTGAATACAAAAGGCAAAATGTCGACTTATTTATAAGAGGAGTAACTCTTCTAATAGTTCGTGCTTTGAGCCTTTCCTGGGACAGCAGTATTAGATTCCGATGCACCATTGCAGGTTTACTGTATCCCTTGGACCTTCAAATCAACATTGAAACACAGAAATTGCATCGATATTCAATACAAAAGGCAAAATGTCGACTTACTTACAAGGGGAGTAACTCTTCTAATAGTTCGTGATTTGAGCCTTTCCTGGGACAGCAGTATTAGATTCCGATGCACCATTGCAGGTTTACTGTATCCCTTGGACATTCAAATCAACGATGAAACACAGAAATTGCATCGATAATGAATACAAAAGCAAAATGTCGACTTATTTATAATAGGAGTAACTCTTCTAATAGTTCGTGCTTTTAGCCTTTCCTGGGACAGCAGTATTAGATTCCGATGCACCATTGCAGATTTACTGTATCCCTTGGACCTTCAAATGAACGATGAAACACAGAAATTGCGTCGATATTGAATACAAAAGGCAAAATATCGACTTATTTACAAGAGGAGTAACTCTTCTAATAGTTCGTGCTATTAGCGTTTCCTGGGACCGCAGTATTAGATTCCGATGCACCATTGCAGGTTTACTGTATCCCTTGGATATTCAAATCAACGATGAAACACAGAAATTGCATCGATATTGAATACAAAAGGCAAAATGACGACTTAATTGTAAGAGGAGTAACTCTTCTAATAGTTCGTGCTTTGAGCCTTTCCTGGGACAGCAGTATTAGATTCCGATGCACCATTGCAGGTTTACTGTATCCCTTGGACCTTCAAATCAACGATGAAACACAGAAATTGCATCGATATTCAATACAAAAGGCAAAATGTCGACTTACTTACAAGTGGAGTAACTCTTCTAATAGTTCGTGATTTGAGCCTTTCCTGGGACAGCAGTATTAGATTCCCATGCACCATTGCAGGTTTACTGTATCCCTTGGACCGTCAAATCAACGATGAAACACAGAAATGGCATCGATATTGAATACAAAAGGCAAAATGTCGACTTATTTACAAGAGGCGTACCTCTTCTAATAGTTCGTGCTTTGAGCCTTTCCTGGGACAGCAGTATTAGATTCCGATGCACCATTGCAGGTTTACTGTATCCCTTGGACCTTCAAATCAACGATGGAACACAGAAATTGCATCGATATTGAATAAAAAAAGGCAAAATGTCGACTTATTTACAAGAGGAGTAACTCTTCTAATAGTTCGTGCTTTCAGCCTTTCCTGGGACAGCAGTATTAGATTCCGATGCAACATTTCAAGTTTACTGTATCCCTTCGACCTCCAAATCAACGATGAAACACAGAAATTGCATCGATATTGAATACAAAAGGCAAAATGTCGACTTATATACAAGAGGAGTAACTCTTCTAGTACTTCGTGCTTTGAGCCTTTCCTGGGACAACAGTATTTTAGATTCCGATGCACCATTGCAGGTTTACTGTATCCCTTGGACCTTCAAATCAACGATGAAACACAGAAATTGCATCGAGATTGAATACAAAAGGCAAAATGTCGACTTATTTATAAGAGGAGTAACTCATCTAATAGTTCGTGTTTTGAGCCCTTCCTGGGACAGCAGTATTAGATTCCGATGCACCATTGCAGTTTTACTGTATCCCTAGTACCTTCAAATCAACGGCGAAACACAGAAATTGCATCGATATTGAATACAAAATGCAAAATGTCGTCTTACTTACAAGAGGCGCAACTCTTCTAATAGTTCGTGCTTTGAGCCTTACCTGGGACTGCAGTATTAGATTCCGATGCAGCATTGCAGGTTTACTGTATCCCTTGGACCTTCAAATCAACGATGGAACACAGAAATTGCATCGATACTGAATACGAAAGGCAAAATTTCGACTTATTTACAAGAGGAGTAACTCTTCTAATATTTCGTGCTTTGAGCCTTTCCTGGGACAGCAGTATTAGATTCCGATGCACCATTCCAGGTTTACTGTATCCTTTCGACCTTCAAATCAACGATGAAACACAAAAATTGCATCGATATTGAATACAAAAGGCAAAATGTCGACATATATACAAGAGGAGTAACTCTTCTAGCACTTAGTGCTTCGAGCCTTTCCTGGGACAGCAGTATTAGCTTCCGTTGCACCATTGCAGGTTTACTGTATCCCTTGGACCTTCAAATCAACGATGAAACACAGAAATTGCGTCGATATTGAATTCAAAAGGCAAAATGTCGACTTATTTACAAGAGTAGTAACCCTTTTAATAGATCGTGCTATTAGCGTTTCCTGGAACAGCAGTATTAGATTCCGATGCACCATTGCAGGTTTACTGTATCACTTGGACCTTCAAATCAACGATGAAACTCAGAAATTTGCATCGATATTGAATACAAAAGGCAAAATGTCGACTTATTTACAAGAGGAGTAACTCTTCTAATAGTTCGTGCTTTGAGCTTTTCTGGGATAGCAGTATTAGATTCCGATGCACCATTGCAGGTTTACTGTATCCCTTGGACCATCAAATCAACGATGAAACACAGAAATTGCATCGATATTGCATTCAAAAGGCAAAAGCTCGACTTATTTACAAGTGGAGTAACTCTTCTAATAGTTCGTGCTTTGAGCCTTTCCTGGGACCGCAGTATTAGATTCCGATGCACCATTGCAGGTTTACTGTATCCCTTGGACCTTCAAATCAACGATGAAACACAGAAATTGCATCGATATTGAATACAAAAGGCAAAATGTCGACTTATTTACAAGAGGAGTAACTCTTCTAATAGTTCGTGCTTTGAGCCTTTCCTGGGACAGCAGTATTAGATTCCCATGCACCATTGCAGGTTTACTGTATCCTTTGGACCTTCAAATCAACGCAGAAACACAGAAATTGCATCGATATTGAATACAAAAGGCAAAATGTCGACTTATTTACAAGAGGAGTAACTCTTCTAATAGTTCGTGTTTTGAGCCTTTCCTGGGACAGCAGTATTTGATTCCGATGCACCATTGCAGGTTTACTGTATCCCTTGGACCTTCAAATCAACGATGAAACACAGAAATTGCATCGATATTGAATACAAATAGCAAAATGTCGACTTATTTACAAGAGGAGTAACTCTTCTAATAGTTCGTGCTTTGAGCCTTTCCTGGGACAGCAGTATTAGATTCCGATGCACCATTGCAGGTTTACTGTATCCCTTGAACCATCAAATCAACGATGTAACACAGAAATTGCGTGGTTTTGATTACAAAAGTGCAAAATGTGGACTTATTTACAAGAGGAGTAACTCTTCTAATTGTTCGTGCTTTGAGCCTTTCCTGGGACAGCAGTATTAGATTCCGATGCACCATTGCAGGTTTACTGTATCCCTTGGACCTTCAAATCAACGATGAAACACAGAAATTGCATCGATATTGAATACAAAAGGCAAAATGTTGACTTATTTACAAGAGGAGTAACTTTTCTAATAGTTTGTGCTTTGAGCCTTTCCTGGGACAGCAGTATTAGATTCTGATGCACCATTGCAGGTTTACTGTATCCCTTGGACCTTCAAATCAACGATGAAACACAGAAATTGCATCGATATTGAATACAAAAGGCAAAATGTCGACTTACGTACAAGAGGACTAACCCTTCTAATAGTTCGTGCTTTCAGCCTTTCCTGGGACAGCAGTATTAGATTCCGATGCAACATTTCAAGTTTACTGTATCCCTTCGACCTCCAAATCAACGATGAAACACAGAAATTGCATCGATATTGAATACAAAAGGCAAAATGTCGACTTATATACAAGAGGAGTAATTCTTCTAGTACTTCGTGCTTTGAGCCTTTCCTGGGACAACAGTATTTTAGATTCCGATGCACCATTGCAGGTTTACTGTATCCCTTGGACCTTCAAATCAACGATGAAACACAGAAATTGCATCGAGATTGAATACAAAAGGCAAAATGTCGACTTATTTATAAGAGGAGTAACTCATCTAATAGTTCGTGTTTTGAGCCCTTCCTGGGACAGCAGTATTAGATTCCGATGCACCATTGCAGTTTTACTGTATCCCTAGTACCTTCAAATCAACGGCGAAACACAGAAATTGCATCGATATTGAATACAAAATGCAAAATGTCGTCTTACTTACAAGAGGCGCAACTCTTCTAATAGTTCGTGCTTTGAGCCTTACCTGGGACTGCAGTATTAGATTCCGATGCAGCATTGCAGGTTTACTGTATCCCTTGGACCTTCAAATCAACGATGGAACACAGAAATTGCATCGATACTGAATACGAAAGGCAAAATTTCGACTTATTTACAAGAGGAGTAACTCTTCTAATATTTCGTGCTTTGAGCCTTTCCTGGGACAGCAGTATTAGATTCCGATGCACCATTCCAGGTTTACTGTATCCTTTCGACCTTCAAATCAACGATGAAACACAAAAATTGCATCGATATTGAATACAAAAGGCAAAATGTCGACATATATACAAGAGGAGTAACTCTTCTAGCACTTAGTGCTTCGAGCCTTTCCTGGGACAGCAGTATTAGCTTCCGTTGCACCATTGCAGGTTTACTGTATCCCTTGGACCTTCAAATCAACGATGAAACACAGAAATTGCGTCGATATTGAATTCAAAAGGCAAAATGTCGACTTATTTACAAGAGTAGTAACCCTTTTAATAGATCGTGCTATTAGCGTTTCCTGGAACAGCAGTATTAGATTCCGATGCACCATTGCAGGTTTACTGTATCACTTGGACCTTCAAATCAACGATGAAACTCAGAAATTTGCATCGATATTGAATACAAAAGGCAAAATGTCGACTTATTTACAAGAGGAGTAACTCTTCTAATAGTTCGTGCTTTGAGCTTTTCTGGGATAGCAGTATTAGATTCCGATGCACCATTGCAGGTTTACTGTATCCCTTGGACCATCAAATCAACGATGAAACACAGAAATTGCATCGATATTGCATTCAAAAGGCAAAAGCTCGACTTATTTACAAGTGGAGTAACTCTTCTAATAGTTCGTGCTTTGAGCCTTTCCTGGGACCGCAGTATTAGATTCCGATGCACCATTGCAGGTTTACTGTATCCCTTGGACCTTCAAATCAACGATGAAACACAGAAATTGCATCGATATTGAATACAAAAGGCAAAATGTCGACTTATTTACAAGAGGAGTAACTCTTCTAATAGTTCGTGCTTTGAGCCTTTCCTGGGACAGCAGTATTAGATTCCCATGCACCATTGCAGGTTTACTGTATCCTTTGGACCTTCAAATCAACGCAGAAACACAGAAATTGCATCGATATTGAATACAAAAGGCAAAATGTCGACTTATTTACAAGAGGAGTAACTCTTCTAATAGTTCGTGTTTTGAGCCTTTCCTGGGACAGCAGTATTTGATTCCGATGCACCATTGCAGGTTTACTGTATCCCTTGGACCTTCAAATCAACGATGAAACACAGAAATTGCATCGATATTGAATACAAATAGCAAAATGTCGACTTATTTACAAGAGGAGTAACTCTTCTAATAGTTCGTGCTTTGAGCCTTTCCTGGGACAGCAGTATTAGATTCCGATGCACCATTGCAGGTTTACTGTATCCCTTGAACCATCAAATCAACGATGTAACACAGAAATTGCGTGGTTTTGATTACAAAAGTGCAAAATGTGGACTTATTTACAAGAGGAGTAACTCTTCTAATTGTTCGTGCTTTGAGCCTTTCCTGGGACAGCAGTATTAGATTCCGATGCACCATTGCAGGTTTACTGTATCCCTTGGACCTTCAAATCAACGATGAAACACAGAAATTGCATCGATATTGAATACAAAAGGCAAAATGTTGACTTATTTACAAGAGGAGTAACTTTTCTAATAGTTTGTGCTTTGAGCCTTTCCTGGGACAGCAGTATTAGATTCTGATGCACCATTGCAGGTTTACTGTATCCCTTGGACCTTCAAATCAACGATGAAACACAGAAATTGCATCGATATTGAATACAAAAGGCAAAATGTCGACTTACGTACAAGAGGACTAACCCTTCTAATAGTTCGTGCTTTGAGCCTTTCCTGGGACAGCAGTATTAGATTCCGATGCACCATTGCAGGTTTACTGTATCCCTTGGACCTTCAAATCAACGATGAAACACAGAAATTACATCGATATTAAATACAATAGGCAAAATGTCAACTTATTTACAAGAGGAGTAACTCTTCTAATAGTTCGTGTTTTGAGCCTTTCCTGGGACAGTAGTATTAGATTCCGATGCACCATTGCAGGTTTACTGTATCCCTTGGACCTTCAAATCAACGATGAAACACAGAAATTGCATCGATATTGAATACAAAAGGCAAAATGTCGACTTATTTACAAGAGAAGTAACTCTTCTAATAGTTCGTGTTTTGAGCCTTTCCTGGGACAGCAGTATTAGATTCCGATGCACCATTGCAGGTTTACTGTATCCCTTGGACCTTCAAATCAACGATGAAACACAGAAATTGCATCGATATTGAATACAAAAGGCAAAATGTCGACTTATTAACAAGAGGAGTAACTCTTCTAATAGTTCGTGTTTTGAGCCTTTCCTGGGACAGCAGTATTAGATTCCGATGCACCATTGCAGGTTTACTGTATCCCTTGGACCTTCAAATCAACGATGAAACACAGAAATTGCAGCGATATTAAATACAAATAGCAAAATATCGACTTATTTACAAGAGGAGTAACTCTTCTAATAGTTCGTGCTTTGAGCCTTTCCTGGGACAGCAGTATTAGATTCCGATGCACCATTGCAGGTTTACTGTATCCCTTGAACCTTCAATTCAACGATGAAACACAGAAATTGCATTGATATTGATTACCAAAGTGCAAAATGTGGACTTATTTACAAGAGGAGTAACTCTTCTAATTGTTCGTGATTTGAGCGTTTCCTGGGACTGCAGTATTATATTCCAATGCAACCTTGCAGGTTTACTGTATCACTTGGATCTTCAAATCAACGATGAAACACAGAAATTGGATCGATATTGAATACAAAAGGCAAAATGTCGACTTATTTACAAGAGGATTAATTCTTCTAATAGTTCGTGCTTTTAGCCTTTCCTGAGACAGCAGTATTATATTCCGATGCACCATTGCAGGTTTACTGTATCCCTTGGACCTTCAAATCAACGATGAAACACAGAAATTGCATCGATATTGAATACAAAAGGCAAAATGTCGACTTATTTACAAGAAGAGTAATTTTTCTAATAGTTTGTGCTTTGAGCCTTTCCTGGGACAGCAGTATTAGATTCTGATGCACCATTGCAGGTTTAATGTATCCCTTGGACCTTCAAATCAACGATGAAACACAGAAATTGCATCGATATTGAATACAAAAGGCAAAATGTCGACTTACTTACAAGAGGACTAACCCTTCTAATAGTTCGTGCTTTGAGCCTTTCCTGGGACAGCAGTATTAGATTCCGATGCACCATTGCAGGTTTACTGTATCCCTTGGACCTTCAAATCAACGATGAAACACAGAAATTGCATCGATATTAAATACAATAGGCAAAATGTCGACTTATTTACAAGAGGAGTAACTCTTCTATTAGTTCGTGCTTTGAGCCTTTCCTGGGACAGTAGTATTAGATTCCGATGCACCATTGCAGGTTTACTGTATCCCTTGGACCTTCAAATCAACGATGAAACACAGAAATTGCATCGATATTGAATACAATAGGCAAAATGTCGACTTATTTACAAGAGGAGTAACTCTTCTAATAATTCGTGCTTTGAGCCTTTCCTGGGACAGTAGTATTAGATTCCGATGCACCATTGCAGGTTTACTGTATCCCTTGGACCATCAAATCAACGATGAAACACTGAAATTGCATCGATATTGAATACAAAAGGCAAAATGTCGACTTATTTACAAGAGGAGTAACTCTTCTAATAGGTCGTGCTTTGAGCCTTTCCTGGGACAGCAGTATTAGATTCCGATGCACCATTGCAGATTTACTGTATCCCTTGGACCTTCAAGTCAACGATGAAAAACAGAAATTGGATCGATATTGAATACAAAAGGCAAATTATCGGCTTATCTACAAGTGGAGTAACTCTTCTAATAGTTCGTGATTTGAGCCTTTCCTGGGACCGCAGTATTACATTCCGATGCACCATTGCAGGTTTACTGTATACCTTAGACTTTCAAATCAACGATGCATCATAGAAATTGCATCGATATTGAATACATAAGGCAAAATGTCGACTTATTTAAAAGAGGCGTAACTTTTCTAATAGTTCGTACTTTGAGCCTTTCCTGGGACAGCAGTATTAGATTCCGATGCTCCATTGCAGGTTTACTGTATCCCTTGGACCTTCAAATCAACGATTAAACACAGAAATTGCATCGATATTGCATACAAAAGGCAAATTGTCGACTTATTTACAAGAGGAGAAACTCTTGTAATAGTTCGTCATTTGAGCCACTCCTGGGTCAGCAGTATTAGATTCCGAAGCACCATTGCAGGTTTACTGTATCCCTTGGACCTTCAAATCAACGATGAAACACAGAAATTGCATCGATATAGAATACAAAAGGCAAAATGTCGACTTATTTACAAGAGGCGTAACTTTTCTAATAGTTCGTGCTTTGAGCCTTTCCTGGGACAGCAGTATTAGATTCCGATGCACCATTGCAGGTTTACTGTATCCCTTGGACCTTCAAATCAACGATTAAACACAGAAATTGCATCGATATTGAGTACAAAAGGGAAATGTCGACTTATTTACAAGAGGAGTAACTCTTCTAATAGTTCGTGCTTTCAGCCTTTCCTGGGACAGCAGTATTAGACTCCGATGCACCATTGCAGGTTTACTGTATCCCTTGGACCTACAAATAAACGATGAAACACAGAAATTGCATCGATATTGAATACAAAAGGAAAAATGTCGACCTATTTATAAGAGGAGTAACTCTTCTAATAGTTCGAGTTTGAGTCTTTCCTGGGACAGCAGTATTAGATTCCGATGCACCATTGCAGGTTTACTGTATCCCTTGGACCTTCAAATCAACGATGAAACACAGAAATTGCATCGATATTCAATGCAAAATGCAAAATGTCGACTTATTTGCAAGAGGAGTAACTCTTCTAATAGTTCGTGCTTTGAGCCTTTCCTGGGACAGCAGTATTAGTTTCCGATGCACCATTGCAGGTTTACTGTATCCGTTGGACCTTCAAATCAACGATTAAACACAGAAATTGCATCGATATTGAATACAAAAGGGAAATGTCAACTTATTTACAAGAGGAGTAACTCTTCTAATAGTTCGTGCTTTCAGCCTTTCCTGGAACAGCAGTATTAGACTCCGATGCACCATTGCAGGTTTACTGTATCCCTTGGACCTACAAATAAACGATGAAACACAGAAATTGCATCGATATTGAATACAATAGGCAAAATGTCGACCTATTTATAAGAGGAGTAACTCTTCTAACAGTTCGTGCTTTGAGCCTTTCCTGGGACAGCAGTATTAGATTCCGATGCACAATTGCAGGTTTACTGTATCCCTTGGACCTTCAAATCAACGATGAAACACAGAAATTGCATGTATATTGAATACAAAAGGCAAAATGTCGACTTATTTACAAGAGGAGTAACTCTTCTATAAGATCTTTCTTTTAGCCTTTCCTGGGACAGCAGTATTAGATTCCGATGCACCATTGCAGGTTTACTGTATCCCTTGGACCTTCAAATCGACGATGAAACACAGAAATTGCATCGATATTGAATACAAAATGCAAAATGTCGACTTATTTACAAGAGGAGTAACTCTTCTATTAGATCTTTCTTTTAGCCTTTCCTGGGACAGCAGTATTAGATTCCGATGCAGCATTGCAGGTTTACTGTATCCCTTGGACCTTCAAATCAACGATGAAACACAGAAATTGCATCGATATTGAATACAAAAGGCAAAATGTCGACTTATTTACAAGTGGAGTAACTCTTATAATAGTTCATGTTTGATCCTTTCCAGAGACAGCAGTATTGGATTCCGATGCACCATTGCAGGTTTACTGTATCCCATGGACCTTCAAATCGACGATGAAACACAGAAATTGCATCGATATTGAATACAAAATGCAAAATGTCGACTTATTTACAAGAGGAGTAACTCTTCTAATAGTTCGTGTTTTAGCCTTTCCTGGGACAGCAGTATTATATTCCGATGCACCATTGCAGGTTTACTGGTTCCCTTGGACCTTCAAATCAACGATGCAACACAGAAATTGCATCGATATTGAATACAAAAGGCAAAATGTCGAATTATTTACAAGAGGAGTATCTCTTCTAATAGTTCGTGCTTTTAGCCTTTCCTGGGACAGCAGTATTAGATTCCGATGCACCATTGCAGGTTTACTGTATCCCTTGGACCTTCAAATCAACGATGAAACACAGAAATTGCGTCGATATTGAATCCAAAAGGCAAAATGTCGACTTATTTACAAGAGGAGTAACTCTTCTAATAGTTCGTTCTATTAGCTTTTCCTGGGACAGCAGTATTAGATTCCGATGCACCATTGCAGGTTTACTGTATACCTTGGACCTTCAAAACAACGATGAAAGACAGAAATTTGCATCGATATTGAATACAAAAGGCAAAATGTCGACTTATTTACAAGAGGAGTAACTCTTATAATAGTTCATGTTTGATCCTTTCCAGAGACAGCAGTATTGGATTCCGATGCAATATTGCAGGTTTACTGTATCCCATGGACCTTCAAATCGACGATGAAACACAGAAATTGCATCGATATTGAATACAAAATGCAAAATGTCGACCTATTTACAAGAGGAGTAACTCTTCTAATAGTTCGTTCTTTTAGCCTTTCCTGGGACAGCAGTATTAGATTCCGATGCACCATTGCAGGTTTACTGTATCCCTTGGACCTTCAAATCAACGATGAAACACAGAAATTGCATCGATATTGAATACAAAAGGCAAAATGTCGACTTATTTACAAGAGGGGTAACTCTTCTAATAGTTCGTGCTTAGAGCCTTTTCTGGGACAGCAGTATTACATTCCGATGCATCATTGCAGGTTTACTGTATCCCTTGGAACTTTAAATCAACGATGAAACACAGAAATTGCATCGATATTGAATACAAAAGGCAAAATTTAAACTTACTTACAAGAGGACTAACCCTTCTAATAGTTCGTGATTTTTGCCTTTCCTGGGACAGCAGTATTAGATTCCTATGCACCATTGCAGGTTTACTGTATCCCTTGCACCTTCAAATCAACGATGAAACACAGAAATTGCATCGATATTGAATAGAAAAGGCAAAATGTCGAACTATTTACAAGAGGAGTAACTCTTCTAATAGTTCTTGTATGAGCCTTTCCAGGGACAGCAGTATTAGATTCCGATGCACCATTGCAGGTTTACTGTATCCCTTGGACCTTCAACTCGACGATGAAACACAGAAATTGCATTGATATTGAATACAAAATGCAAAATGTCGACTTATTTACAAGAGGAGTAACTCTTCTAATAGTTCGTGCTTTGAGCCTTTCCTGGGACAGCAGTATTAGATTCCGATGCACCATTGCAGGGTTGCTGTATCCCTTGGGCCTTCAAATCAACGATGAAACACAGAAATTGCATCGATATTGAATACAAAAGGCAAATGTCGACTTATTTACAAGAGGAGTAACTCTCCTAACAGTTCGTGATTTGAGTCTTTCCTGGGACAACAGGATTAGATTCCCATGCACCATTGCAGGTTTACTTTATCCCTTGGACCTTCAAATCAACGATGGAACACAGAAGTGGCATCGATATTGAATACAAAAGGCAAAATATCGACTTATTTTCAAGAGGAGTAACTCTTCTAATAGTTCGTGCTTTGAGCCTTTCCTGGGACAGCAGTATTAGATTCCGATGCACCATTCCAGGTTTACTGTATCCCTTCAACCTTCAAATCAACGATGAAACACAGAAATTGCATCGATATTGAATACAAAAGGCAAAATGTCATCTTATATACAAGAGGAGTAACTCTTCTAGTACTTCGTGCTTTGAGCCTTTCCTGGGACAGCAGTATTAGATTCCTATGCACCATTGCAGGTTTACTGTATCCCCTGGACCTTCAAATCAACGATGAAACACAGAAATTGCATCGATATTGAATACAAAAGCCAAATGTCGACTTATTTACAAGAGGAGTAACTCTTCTAATAGTTCGTGCTTTGAGCCTTTCCTGGGACAACAGTATTAGATTCCAATGCACCACTTCAGGTTTACTGTATCCCTCGGACCTTCAAATCAACGATGAAACACAGAAATTGCATCGATATTGAATACAAAAGGCAAAATGTCGGATTATTTACAAGAGGAGTAACTCTTCTAATTGTTCGTGCATTGAGCCTTTCCTGGGACTGCAGAATTACATTCCGATGCACCATTGCAGGATTACTGTATCACTTGGACCTTCAAATCAACGATGAAACACAGATATTGCATCGATATTGAATACAAAAGGCAAAATGTCGACTTATTTACAAGAGGAGTAACTCTTCTAATATTTCGTGCTTTTAGCTTTTCCTGGGACAGCAGTATTAGATTCCGATGCACCATTGCAGGTTTACTGTATCCCTTGGACCTTCAACTCAACGATGAAACACAGAAATTGCTTCGATATTGAATACAAAAGGCAAAATGTCGACTTATTTACAAGAGGAGAAACCCTTCTAATAGGTCGTGTTTTGAGCCTTTCCTGGGACAGCAGTATTAGATTCCGATGCACCATTGCAGGTTTACTGTATCACTTGGACCTTCAAATCAACGATGAAACACAGAAATTGCATCGATATTGAAAACAAAAGGCAAAGTGTCGACTTATTTACAAGAGGAGTAACTCTTCTAATTGTTCGTGCTTTGAGCCTTTCCTGGGACAGCAGTATTAGATTCCGATGCACCATTGCAGGTTTACTGTATCACTTGGACCTTCAAATCAACGATGAAACACAGAAATTGCATCGATATTGAAAACAAAAGGCAAAGTGTCGACTTATTTACAAGAGGAGTAACTCTTCTAATTGTTCGTGCTTTGAGCCTTTCCTGGGACTGCAGTATTAGATTCCGATGCACCATTGCAGGATTACTGTATCCCTTAGACCTTCAAAACAACGATGAAGCACAGAAATTGCATCGATATTGAATACAAAAGGCATAATGTCGACTTATTTACAAGAGGAGTAACTCTTCTAACAGTTCGTGTTTTAAGCCTTTCCTGGGACAGCAGTATTACATTCCGATGCACCATTGCAGGTTTACTGTATCCCTTGGACCTTCAAATCAACGATGCAACACAGAAATTGCATCGATATTGAATACAAAATGCAAAATGTAGACTTATTTACAAGAGGAGAAACTCTTCTAATAGCTCGTGCTTTGAGCCTTTCCTGGGACAGCAGTATTAGATTCCGATGCACCATTGCGGGTTTACTGTATCACTTGGAACTTCAAATCAACGATGAAACACAGAAATTGCATCGATATTGAATACAAAAGGCAAAATGTCAACTTATTTACAAGAGGAGTAACTCTTCTAACAGTTCGGGCCTTGAGCCTTTCCTGGGACAGCAGTATTAGTTTCCGATGCACCATTGCAGGTTTACTGTATCCCTTGGACCTTCAAATCAACGATGAAACACAGAAATGGCATCGATATTGAATACAAAAGGCAAAATGTCGACTTATTTACAAGAGGATTAGCTCTTCTAATAGTTCGCGCTTTGAGCCTTTCCTGGGACAGCAGTATTAGACTCCGATGCACCACTGCAGGCTTACTGTATCTCTTGCACCTTTAAATCAAAGATGAAACACAGAAATTGCATCGATATTGAATACAGAAGGCAAAATGTCGACTTATTTACAAGTGGAGTAACTCTTCTAATAGTTCGTGTTTGAGCCTTTCCAGGGACAGCAGTATTAGATTCCGATGCACCATTGCAGGTTTACTGTATCCCTTGGACCTTCAAATCGACGATGAAACACAGAAATTGCATCGATATTGAATACAAACTGCAAAATGTCGACTTATTTACAAGAGGAGTAACTCTTCTATTAGATCTTTCTTTTAGCCTTTCCTGGGACAGCAGTATTAGATTCCGATGCACCATTGCAGGTTTACTGTATCCCTTGGACCTTCAAATCAACGATGAAACACAGAAATTGCATCGATATTGAATACAAAAGGCAAAATGTCGACATATTTACAAGATTAGTAACTCTTCTGATAGTTCGTTCTTTTAGCCTTTCCTGGGACAGCGGTATTAGATTCCGATGCACCATTGCAGGTTTACTGTATACCTTGGACCTTCAAATCAACGATGAAATACTGAAATTGCATCGATATTGAATACAACAGGCAAAATGTCGACTTATTTACAAGAGGAGTAACTCTTCTAATTGTTCGTGCTTTGAGACTTTCCTGGGACTGCAGAATTAGATTCCGACGCACTATTGAGGGTTTACTGTATCACTTGGACCTTCAAATCAAAGATGAAATACAGAAATTGCATCGATATTGAATACAAAAGGCAAAATGTCGACTTATTTACAAGAGGAGTAACTCATCTAATAGTTCGTGTTTTTAGCCTTTCCTGGGACAGCAGTATTATATTCCGATGCACCATTGCAGGTTTACTGTATCCCTTGGACCTTCAAATCAACGATGCAACACAGAAAATGCATCGATATTGAATACAAAATGCAAAATGTAGACTTATCTACAAGAGGAGTAACTCTTCTAATAGTTCATGCTTTGAGCCTTTCCTGGGACAGCAGTATTAGATTCCGATGCACCATTGCAGGTTTACTGTGTCCTTTGGAGTTTCAAATCAACGATGAAACACAGAAATTGCATCGATATTGAATACAAAAGGCAAAATGTCGACTTATTTACAAGAGGAGAAACTCTTCTAATAGTTCGTGCTTTGAGCCTTTCCTGGGACAGCAGTATTAGATTCCGGTGCACCATTGCAGGTTTACTGTATCCCTTGGACCATCAAATCAACGATGAAACACAGAAATTGCATCGATATTGAATACAAAAAGCAAAATGGCGACTTAATTGTAAGCGGAGTCACTCTTCTAATAGTTCGTGATTTGAGCCTTTCCTGAGACAGCAGTATTAGATTCCGATGCACAATTGCAGGTTTACTGTATCCCTTGGACCTTCAAATCAACGATGAAACACAGAAATTGCATCTATATTGAATACAAAAGGCAAAATGTCGACTTATTTACAAGAGGAGTAACTCTTCTAATAGGTCGTGCTTTGAGCCTTTCCTGGGACAGCAGTATTAGATTCCGATGCACCATTGCAGGTTTACTGTATCCCTTGGACCTTCAAATCAACGATGAAACACAGAAATTGCATCGATATTGAATACAAAAGGCAAAATGTCGACTTATTTACAAGGGGAGAAACTCTTCTAGTAGTTCGTGATTTGAGCCTTTCCTGGGACAGCAGAATTAGATTCCGATGCACCATTACAGGTTTACTGTATCACTTGGAACTTCAAATCAACGATGAAACACAGAAATTGCATCGATATTGAACACAAAATGCAAAATGTCGACTTATTTACAAGAGGAGTAACTCTTCTAATAGTTCGTACTTTTAGCCTTTCCTGGGACAGCGGTATTAGATTCCGATGCACCATTGCAGGTTAACTGTATACCTTGGACATTCAAATCAACGATGAAATACTGAAATTGCATCGATATTGAATACAAAAGGCAAAATGTCGACTTATATACAAAAGGAGTAACCCTTCAAGTACTTCGTGCTTTGAGCCTTTCCTGGGAAAGCAGTTATTGACTCCGATGCACCATTGCAGGTTTACTGTATCCCTTGGACCTTCAAATCAACGATGAAACACAGAAATTGCATCGATATTGAATACAAAAGGCAAAATGTCGACTTATTTACAAGAGGAGAAACTCTTCTAATAGTTCTTGTTTTGAGCCTTTCCTGGTACAGCAGTATTAGATTCCGATGCACCAATGCAGGTTTACTGTATCCCATGGACCTTCAAATCAACGATGAAACACAGAAATTGCATCGATATTGAATACAAAAGGCAAAATGTCGACTTATTTACAAGAGGAGTAACTCTTCTAATTGTTCGTGCTTTGAGCCTTTCCTGGGACTGCAGTATTACATTCCGATGCACCATTGCAGGTTTACTGTATCACTTGGACCTTCAAATCAACGATGAAACACAGAAATTGCATCGATATTGAATACAAAAGGCAAAATGTCGACTTATTTACAAGAGGAGTAACTCTTCTAATATTTCGTGCTTTTAGCCTTTCCTGGGACAGCAGTATTATATTCCGATGCACCATTGCAGGTTTACTGTATCCCTTGGACCTTCAAATCAACGATGCAACACAGAAATTGCATCGATATTGAATACAAAATGCAAAATGTAGACTTATTTACAAGAGGAGAAACTCTTCTAATAGTTCGTGATTTGAGCCTTTCCTGGGACAGCAGAATTAGATTCCGATGCACCATTGCAGGTTTACTGTATCACTTGGAACTTCAAATCAACGATGAAACACAGAAATTGCATCGATATTGAACACAAAATGCAAAATGTCGACTTATTTACAAGAGGAGTAACTCTTCTAATAGTTCGTTCTTTTAGCCTTTCCTGGGACAGCGGTATTAGATTCCGATGCACCATTGCAGGTTAACTGTATACCTTGGACATTCAAATCAACGATGAAATACTGAAATTGCATCGATATTGAATACAAAAGGCAAAATGTCGACTTATTTACAAGAGGAGTAACTCTTCTAATAGTTCGTTTTTTGAACCTTTCCTGGGGCAGCAGTATTAGATTCCGATGCACCATTGCAGGTTTACTGTATCCCTTGGACCTTCAAATCAACGATGAAACACAGAAATTGCATCGATATTGAATACAAAAGGCAAAATGTCGACTTATTTACAAGAGGAGTAACTCTTCTAATAGTTCGGGCTTTGAGCCTTTCCTGGGATTCCAGTATTAGATTCCGATGCACCATTGCAGGTTTACTGTATCCCTTGGACCTTCAACTCAACGATGAGACACAGAAATTGCTTCGATATTGAATACAAATAGTAAATGTCAACTTATTTATATGAGGAGTAACTCTTCTAATAGTTCGTGTTTGAGCCGTTCCAGGGACAGCAGTATAAGATTCCGATGCACCTTTGCAGGTTTACTGTATCCCTTGGACCTTCAAATCAACGATGAAACACAGAAATTGCATCGATATTGCATACAAAAGGCAAAATGTCGACTTATTTACAAGAGGAGTAACTCTTCTAATAGTTCATTCTTTTAGCCTTTCCTGGGACAGCGGTATTAGATTCCGATGCACCATTGCAGGTTTACTGTATACCTTGGACCTTCAAATCAACGATGAAATACTGAAATTGCATCGATATTGAATACAAAAGGCAAAATGTCGACTTATTTACAAGAGGAGTAGCTCTTCTAATAGTTCGTTTTTTGAACCTTTCCTGGGGCAGCAGTATTAGACTCCGATGCACCATTGCAGGCTTACTGTATCCCTTGCACCTTCAAATCAACGATGAAACACAGAAATTGCATCGATATTGAATACAAAAGGCAAAATGTCGACTTATTTACAAGTGGAGTAACTCTTCTAATAGTTCGTAATTGAGCCTTTCCAGGGACAGCAGTATTAGATTCCGATGCACCATTGCAGGTTTACTGTATCCCTTGGACCTTCAAATCGACGATGAAACACAGAAATTGCATCGATATTGAATACAAAATGCAAAATGTCGACTTATTTACAAGAGGAGTAACTCTTCTATTAGATCTTTCTTTTAGCCTTTCCTGGGACAGCAGTATTAGATTCCGATGCACCATTGCAGGTTTACTGTATAACTTGGACCTTCAAATCAACAATGAAACACAGAAATTGCATCGATATTGAATACAAAAGGCAAATGTCGACTTATTTACAAGAGGAGTAACTCTTCTAATAGTTCGTGCTTTGAGCCTTTCCTGGGACAGCAGTATTAGATTCCGGTGCACCATTGCAGGTTTACTGTATCCCTTGGACCTTCAAATGAACGATGAAACACAGAAATTGCATCGATATTGAATACAAAAAGCAAAATGGCGACTTAATTGTAAGCGGAGTAACTCTTCTAATAGTTCGTGATTTGAGCCTTTCCTGAGACAGCAGTATTAGATTCCGATGCACAATTGCAGGTTTACTGTATCCCTTGGACCTTCAAATCAACGATGAAACACAGAAATTGCATCGAAATTGAATACAAAAGGCAAAATGTCGACTTATTTACAAGAGGAGTAACTCTTCTAATAGGTCGTGCTTTGAGCCTTTCCTGGGACAGCAGTATTAGATTCCGATCCACCATTGCAGGTTTACTGTATCCCTTGGACCTTCAAATCAACGATGAAACACAGATATTGCATCGATATTGAATACAAAATGCAAAATGTCGACTTATTTATAAGAGGAGATACTCTTATACTAGTTCGTGCTTTTAGCCTTTCCTAGGACAGCAGAACTAGATTCCGATGCACCATTGCAGGTTTACTGTATCCCTTGGACCTTCAAATCAACGATGAAACACAGAAATTGCATCGATATTGAATACAAGAGCCAAATGTCGACTTATTTACAAGAGGAATAACGCTTCTAATAGTTCGTGCTTTGAGCCTTTCCTGGGACAACAGTATTAGATTCCAATGCACCACTGCAGGTTTACTGTATCCCTTGGACCTTCAAATCAACGATGAAACACAGAAATTGCATCGATATTGAATACAAAAGGCAAAATGTCGACATATTTACAAGATTAGTAACTCTTCTGATAGTTCGTTCTTTTAGCCTTTCCTGGGACAGCGGTATTAGATTCCGATGCACCATTGCAGGTTTACTGTATACCTTGGACCTTCAAATCAACGATGAAATACTGAAATTGCATCGATATTGAATACAACAGGCAAAATGTCGACTTATTTACAAGAGGAGTAACTCTTCTAATTGTTCGTGCTTTGAGACTTTCCTGGGACTGCAGAATTAGATTCCGACGCACTATTGAGGGTTTACTGTATCACTTGGACCTTCAAATCAAAGATGAAATACAGAAATTGCATCGATATTGAATACAAAAGGCAAAATGTCGACTTATTTACAAGAGGAGTAACTCATCTAATAGTTCGTGTTTTTAGCCTTTCCTGGGACAGCAGTATTATATTCCGATGCACCATTGCAGGTTTACTGTATCCCTTGGACCTTCAAATCAACGATGCAACACAGAAAATGCATCGATATTGAATACAAAATGCAAAATGTAGACTTATCTACAAGAGGAGTAACTCTTCTAATAGTTCATGCTTTGAGCCTTTCCTGGGACAGCAGTATTAGATTCCGATGCACCATTGCAGGTTTACTGTGTCCTTTGGAGTTTCAAATCAACGATGAAACACAGAAATTGCATCGATATTGAATACAAAAGGCAAAATGTCGACTTATTTACAAGAGGAGAAACTCTTCTAATAGTTCGTGCTTTGAGCCTTTCCTGGGATTCCAGTATTAGATTCCGATGCACCATTGCAGGTTTACTGTATCCCTTGGACCTTCAACTCAACGATGAGACACAGAAATTGCTTCGATATTGAATACAAATAGTAAATGTCAACTTATTTATATGAGGAGTAACTCTTCTAATAGTTCGTGTTTGAGCCGTTCCAGGGACAGCAGTATAAGATTCCGATGCACCTTTGCAGGTTTACTGTATCCCTTGGACCTTCAAATCAACGATGAAACACAGAAATTGCATCGATATTGAATACAAAAGGCAAAATGTCGACTTATTTACAAGAGGAGTAACTCTTCTAATAGGTCGTGCTTTGAGCCTTTCCTGGGACAGCAGTATTAGATTCCGATGCACCATTGCAGGTTTACTGTATCCCTTGGACCTTCAAATCAACGATGAAACACAGAAATTGCATCGATATTGAATACAAAAGGCAAAATGTCGACTTATTTACAAGGGGAGAAACTCTTCTAGTAGTTCGTGATTTGAGCCTTTCCTGGGAAAGCAGTTATTGACTCCGATGCACCATTGCAGGTTTACTGTATCCCTTGGACCTTCAAATCAACGATGAAACACAGAAATTGCATCGATATTGAATACAAAAGGCAAAATGTCGACTTATTTACAAGAGGAGAAACTCTTCTAATAGTTCTTGTTTTGAGCCTTTCCTGGTACAGCAGTATTAGATTCCGATGCACCAATGCAGGTTTACTGTATCCCATGGACCTTCAAATCAACGATGAAACACAGAAATTGCATCGATATTGAATACAAAAGGCAAAATGTCGACTTATTTACAAGAGGAGTAACTCTTCTAATTGTTCGTGCTTTGAGCCTTTCCTGGGACTGCAGTATTACATTCCGATGCACCATTGCAGGTTTACTGTATCACTTGGACCTTCAAATCAACGATGAAACACAGAAATTGCATCGATATTGAATACAAAAGGCAAAATGTCGACTTATTTACAAGAGGAGTAACTCTTCTAATATTTCGTGCTTTTAGCCTTTCCTGGGACAGCAGTATTATATTCCGATGCACCATTGCAGGTTTACTGTATCCCTTGGACCTTCAAATCAACGATGCAACACAGAAATTGCATCGATATTGAATACAAAATGCAAAATGTAGACTTATTTACAAGAGGAGAAACTCTTCTAATAGTTCGTGATTTGAGCCTTTCCTGGGACAGCAGAATTAGATTCCGATGCACCATTGCAGGTTTACTGTATCACTTGGAACTTCAAATCAACGATGAAACACAGAAATTGCATCGATATTGAACACAAAATGCAAAATGTCGACTTATTTACAAGAGGAGTAACTCTTCTAATAGTTCGTTCTTTTAGCCTTTCCTGGGACAGCGGTATTAGATTCCGATGCACCATTGCAGGTTAACTGTATACCTTGGACATTCAAATCAACGATGAAATACTGAAATTGCATCGATATTGAATACAAAAGGCAAAATGTCGACTTATTTACAAGAGGAGTAACTCTTCTAATAGTTCGTTTTTTGAACCTTTCCTGGGGCAGCAGTATTAGATTCCGATGCACCATTGCAGGTTTACTGTATCCCTTGGACCTTCAAATCAACGATGAAACACAGAAATTGCATCGATATTGAATACAAAAGGCAAAATGTCGACTTATTTACAAGAGGAGTAACTCTTCTAATAGTTCGGGCTTTGAGCCTTTCCTGGGATTCCAGTATTAGATTCCGATGCACCATTGCAGGTTTACTGTATCCCTTGGACCTTCAACTCAACGATGAGACACAGAAATTGCTTCGATATTGAATACAAATAGTAAATGTCAACTTATTTATAAGAGGAGTAACTCTTCTAATAGTTCGTGTTTGAGCCGTTCCAGGGACAGCAGTATAAGATTCCGATGCACCTTTGCAGGTTTACTGGATCCCTTGGACCTTCAAATCAACGATGAAACACAGAAATTGCATCGATATTGAATACAAAAGGCAAAATGTCGACTTATTTACAAGAGGAGTAACTCTTCTAATAGTTCATTCTTTTAGCCTTTCCTGGGACAGCGGTATTAGATTCCGATGCACCATTGCAGGTTTACTGTATACCTTGGACCTTCAAATCAACGATGAAACACAGAAATTGCATCGATATTGAATACAAAAGGCAAAATGTCGACTTATTTACAAGTGGAGTAACTCTTCTAATAGTTCGTAATTGAGCCTTTCCAGGGACAGCAGTATTAGATTCCGATGCACCATTGCAGGTTTACTGTATCCCTTGGACCTTCAAATCGACGATGAAACACAGAAATTGCATCGATATTGAATACAAAATGCAAAATGTCGACTTATTTACAAGAGGAGTAACTCTTCTATTAGATCTTTCTTTTAGCCTTTCCTGGGACAGCAGTATTAGATTCCGATGCACCATTGCAGGTTTACTGTATAACTTGGACCTTCAAATCAACAATGAAACACAGAAATTGCATCGATATTGAATACAAAAGGCAAATGTCGACTTATTTACAAGAGGAGTAACTCTTCTAATAGTTCGTGCTTTGAGCCTTTCCTGGGACAGCAGTATTAGATTCCGGTGCACCATTGCAGGTTTACTGTATCCCTTGGACCTTCAAATGAACGATGAAACACAGAAATTGCATCGATATTGAATACAAAAAGCAAAATGGCGACTTAATTCTAAGCGGAGTAACTCTTCTAATAGTTCGTGATTTGAGCCTTTCCTGAGACAGCAGTATTAGATTCCGATGCACAATTGCAGGTTTACTGTATCCCTTGGACCTTCAAATCAACGATGAAACACAGAAATTGCATCTATATTGAATACAAAAGGCAAAATGTCGACTTATTTACAAGAGGAGTAACTCTTCTAATAGGTCGTGCTTTGAGCCTTTCCTGGGACAGCAGTATTAGATTCCGATCCACCATTGCAGGTTTACTGTATCCCTTGGACCTTCAAATCAACGATGAAACACAGAAATTGCATCGATATTGAATACAAAAGGCAAAATGTCGACTTATTTACAAGAGGAGTAACTCTTCTAATAGTTCGGGCTTTGAGCCTTTCCTGGGATTCCAGTATTAGATTCCGATGCACCATTGCAGGTTTACTGTATCCCTTGGACCTTCAACTCAACGATGAGACACAGAAATTGCTTCGATATTGAATACAAATAGTAAATGTCAACTTATTTATAAGAGGAGTAACTCTTCTAATAGTTCGTGTTTGAGCCGTTCCAGGGACAGCAGTATAAGATTCCGATGCACCTTTGCAGGTTTACTGGATCCCTTGGACCTTCAAATCAACGATGAAACACAGAAATTGCATCGATATTGAATACAAAAGGCAAAATGTCGACTTATTTACAAGAGGAGTAACTCTTCTAATAGTTCATTCTTTTAGCCTTTCCTGGGACAGCGGTATTAGATTCCGATGCACCATTGCAGGTTTACTGTATACCTTGGACCTTCAAATCAACGATGAAACACAGAAATTGCATCGATATTGAATACAAAAGGCAAAATGTCGACTTATTTACAAGTGGAGTAACTCTTCTAATAGTTCGTAATTGAGCCTTTCCAGGGACAGCAGTATTAGATTCCGATGCACCATTGCAGGTTTACTGTATCCCTTGGACCTTCAAATCGACGATGAAACACAGAAATTGCATCGATATTGAATACAAAAGGCAAAATGTCGACTTATTTACAAGAGGAGTAACTCTTCTAATATTTCGTGCTTTTAGCCTTTCCTGGGACAGCAGTATTATATTCCGATGCACCATTGCAGGTTTACTGTATCCCTTGGACCTTCAAATCAACGATGCAACACAGAAATTGCATCGATATTGAATACAAAATGCAAAATGTAGACTTATTTACAAGAGGAGAAACTCTTCTAATAGTTCGTGATTTGAGCCTTTCCTGGGACAGCAGAATTAGATTCCGATGCACCATTGCAGGTTTACTGTATCACTTGGAACTTCAAATCAACGATGAAACACAGAAATTGCATCGATATTGAACACAAAATGCAAAATGTCGACTTATTTACAAGGGGAGAAACTCTTCTAATAGTTCGTTCTTTTAGCCTTTCCTGGGACAGCGGTATTAGATTCCGATGCACCATTGCAGGTTTACTGTATCCCTTGGACCTTCAAATCAACGATGAAACACAGAAATTGCATCGATATTGAATACAAAAGGCAAAATGTCGACTTATTTACAAGGGGAGAAACTCTTCTAGTAGTTCGTGATTTGAGCCTTTCCTGGGAAAGCAGTTATTGACTCCGATGCACCATTGCAGGTTTACTGTATCCCTTGGACCTTCAAATCAACGATGAAACACAGAAATTGCATCGATATTGAATACAAAAGGCAAAATGTCGACTTATTTACAAGAGGAGAAACTCTTCTAATAGTTCTTGTTTTGAGCCTTTCCTGGTACAGCAGTATTAGATTCCGATGCACCAATGCAGGTTTACTGTATCCCATGGACCTTCAAATCAACGATGAAACACAGAAATTGCATCGATATTGAATACAAAAGGCAAAATGTCGACTTATTTACAAGAGGAGTAACTCTTCTAATTGTTCGTGCTTTGAGCCTTTCCTGGGACTGCAGTATTACATTCCGATGCACCATTGCAGGTTTACTGTATCACTTGGACCTTCAAATCAACGATGAAACACAGAAATTGCATCGATATTGAATACAAAAGGCAAAATGTCGACTTATTTACAAGAGGAGTAACTCTTCTAATATTTCGTGCTTTTAGCCTTTCCTGGGACAGCAGTATTATATTCCGATGCACCATTGCAGGTTTACTGTATCCCTTGGACCTTCAAATCAACGATGAAACACAGAAATTGCATCGATATTGAATACAAAAGGCAAAATGTCGACTTATTTACAAGGGGAGAAACTCTTCTAGTAGTTCGTGATTTGAGCCTTTCCTGGGAAAGCAGTTATTGACTCCGATGCACCATTGCAGGTTTACTGTATCCCTTGGACCTTCAAATCAACGATGAAACACAGAAATTGCATCGATATTGAATACAAAAGGCAAAATGTCGACTTATTTACAAGAGGAGAAACTCTTCTAATAGTTCTTGTTTTGAGCCTTTCCTGGTACAGCAGTATTAGATTCCGATGCACCAATGCAGGTTTACTGTATCCCATGGACCTTCAAATCAACGATGAAACACAGAAATTGCATCGATATTGAATACAAAAGGCAAAATGTCGACTTATTTACAAGAGGAGTAACTCTTCTAATAGTTCGTGCTTTGAGCCTTTCCTGGGATTCCAGTATTAGATTCCGATGCACCATTGCAGGTTTACTGTATCCCTTGGACCTTCAACTCAACGATGAGACACAGAAATTGCTTCGATATTGAATACAAATAGTAAATGTCAACTTATTTATATGAGGAGTAACTCTTCTAATAGTTCGTGTTTGAGCCGTTCCAGGGACAGCAGTATAAGATTCCGATGCACCTTTGCAGGTTTACTGTATCCCTTGGACCTTCAAATCAACGATGAAACACAGAAATTGCATCGATATTGAATACAAAAGGCAAAATGTCGACTTATTTACAAGAGGAGTAACTCTTCTAATAGGTCGTGCTTTGAGCCTTTCCTGGGACAGCAGTATTAGATTCCGATGCACCATTGCAGGTTTACTGTATCCCTTGGACCTTCAAATCAACGATGAAACACAGAAATTGCATCGATATTGAATACAAAAGGCAAAATGTCGACTTATTTACAAGGGGAGAAACTCTTCTAGTAGTTCGTGATTTGAGCCTTTCCTGGGAAAGCAGTTATTGACTCCGATGCACCATTGCAGGTTTACTGTATCCCTTGGACCTTCAAATCAACGATGAAACACAGAAATTGCATCGATATTGAATACAAAAGGCAAAATGTCGACTTATTTACAAGAGGAGAAACTCTTCTAATAGTTCTTGTTTTGAGCCTTTCCTGGTACAGCAGTATTAGATTCCGATGCACCAATGCAGGTTTACTGTATCCCATGGACCTTCAAATCAACGATGAAACACAGAAATTGCATCGATATTGAATACAAAAGGCAAAATGTCGACTTATTTACAAGAGGAGTAACTCTTCTAATTGTTCGTGCTTTGAGCCTTTCCTGGGACTGCAGTATTACATTCCGATGCACCATTGCAGGTTTACTGTATCACTTGGACCTTCAAATCAACGATGAAACACAGAAATTGCATCGATATTGAATACAAAAGGCAAAATGTCGACTTATTTACAAGAGGAGTAACTCTTCTAATATTTCGTGCTTTTAGCCTTTCCTGGGACAGCAGTATTATATTCCGATGCACCATTGCAGGTTTACTGTATCCCTTGGACCTTCAAATCAACGATGCAACACAGAAATTGCATCGATATTGAATACAAAATGCAAAATGTAGACTTATTTACAAGAGGAGAAACTCTTCTAATAGTTCGTGATTTGAGCCTTTCCTGGGACAGCAGAATTAGATTCCGATGCACCATTGCAGGTTTACTGTATCACTTGGAACTTCAAATCAACGATGAAACACAGAAATTGCATCGATATTGAACACAAAATGCAAAATGTCGACTTATTTACAAGAGGAGTAACTCTTCTAATAGTTCGTTCTTTTAGCCTTTCCTGGGACAGCGGTATTAGATTCCGATGCACCATTGCAGGTTAACTGTATACCTTGGACATTCAAATCAACGATGAAATACTGAAATTGCATCGATATTGAATACAAAAGGCAAAATGTCGACTTATTTACAAGAGGAGTAACTCTTCTAATAGTTCGTTTTTTGAACCTTTCCTGGGGCAGCAGTATTAGATTCCGATGCACCATTGCAGGTTTACTGTATCCCTTGGACCTTCAAATCAACGATGAAACACAGAAATTGCATCGATATTGAATACAAAAGGCAAAATGTCGACTTATTTACAAGAGGAGTAACTCTTCTAATAGTTCGGGCTTTGAGCCTTTCCTGGGATTCCAGTATTAGATTCCGATGCACCATTGCAGGTTTACTGTATCCCTTGGACCTTCAACTCAACGATGAGACACAGAAATTGCTTCGATATTGAATACAAATAGTAAATGTCAACTTATTTATAAGAGGAGTAACTCTTCTAATAGTTCGTGTTTGAGCCGTTCCAGGGACAGCAGTATAAGATTCCGATGCACCTTTGCAGGTTTACTGGATCCCTTGGACCTTCAAATCAACGATGAAACACAGAAATTGCATCGATATTGAATACAAAAGGCAAAATGTCGACTTATTTACAAGAGGAGTAACTCTTCTAATAGTTCATTCTTTTAGCCTTTCCTGGGACAGCGGTATTAGATTCCGATGCACCATTGCAGGTTTACTGTATACCTTGGACCTTCAAATCAACGATGAAACACAGAAATTGCATCGATATTGAATACAAAAGGCAAAATGTCGACTTATTTACAAGTGGAGTAACTCTTCTAATAGTTCGTAATTGAGCCTTTCCAGGGACAGCAGTATTAGATTCCGATGCACCATTGCAGGTTTACTGTATCCCTTGGACCTTCAAATCGACGATGAAACACAGAAATTGCATCGATATTGAATACAAAATGCAAAATGTCGACTTATTTACAAGAGGAGTAACTCTTCTATTAGATCTTTCTTTTAGCCTTTCCTGGGACAGCAGTATTAGATTCCGATGCACCATTGCAGGTTTACTGTATAACTTGGACCTTCAAATCAACAATGAAACACAGAAATTGCATCGATATTGAATACAAAAGGCAAATGTCGACTTATTTACAAGAGGAGTAACTCTTCTAATAGTTCGTGCTTTGAGCCTTTCCTGGGACAGCAGTATTAGATTCCGGTGCACCATTGCAGGTTTACTGTATCCCTTGGACCTTCAAATGAACGATGAAACACAGAAATTGCATCGATATTGAATACAAAAAGCAAAATGGCGACTTAATTCTAAGCGGAGTAACTCTTCTAATAGTTCGTGATTTGAGCCTTTCCTGAGACAGCAGTATTAGATTCCGATGCACAATTGCAGGTTTACTGTATCCCTTGGACCTTCAAATCAACGATGAAACACAGAAATTGCATCTATATTGAATACAAAAGGCAAAATGTCGACTTATTTACAAGAGGAGTAACTCTTCTAATAGGTCGTGCTTTGAGCCTTTCCTGGGACAGCAGTATTAGATTCCGATCCACCATTGCAGGTTTACTGTATCCCTTGGACCTTCAAATCAACGATGAAACACAGATATTGCATCGATATTGAATACAAAATGCAAAATGTCGACTTATTTATAAGAGGAGTTACTCTTATACTAGTTCGTGCTTTTAGCCTTTCCTAGGACAGCAGAACTAGATTCCGATGCACCATTGCAGGTTTACTGTATCCCTTGGACCTTCAAATCAACGATGAAACACAGAAATTGCATCGATATTGAATACAAGAGCCAAATGTCGACTTATTTACAAGAGGAATAACGCTTCTAATAGTTCGTGCTTTGAGCCTTTCCTGGGACAACAGTATTAGATTCCAATGCACCACTGCAGGTTTACTGTATCCCTTGGACCTTCAAATCAACGATGAAACACAGAAATTGCATCGATATTGAACACAAAAGGCAAAATGTCGACTTATTTACAAGAGGAGTAACTCTTCTAATTGTTCGTGCTTTGAGCCTTTCCTGGGACTGCAGTATTACATTCCGATGCACCATTGCAGGTTTACTGTATCACTTGGACCTTCAAATCAACGATGAAACACAGAAATTGCATCGATATTGAATACAAAAGGCAAAATGTCGACTTATTTACAAGAGGAGTAACTCTTCTAATATTTCGTGCTTTTAGCCTTTCCTGGGACAGCAGTATTATATTCCGATGCACCATTGCAGGTTTACTGTATCCCTTGGACCTTCAAATCAACGATGCAACACAGAAATTGCATCGATATTGAATACAAAATGCAAAATATAGACTTATTTACAAGAGGAGAAACTCTTCTAATAGTTCGTGATTTGAGCCTTTCCTGGGACAGCAGAATTAGATTCCGATGCACCATTGCAGGTTTACTGTATCACTTGGAACGTCAAATCAACGATGAAACACAGAAATTGCATCGATATTGAACACAAAATGCAAAATGTCGACTTATTTACAAGAGGAGTAACTCTTCTAATAGTTCGTTCTTTTAGCCTTTCCTGGGACAGCGGTATTAGTTTCCGATGCACCATTGCAGGTTAACTGTATACCTTGGACATTCAAATCAACGATGAAATACTGAAATTGCATCGATATTGAATACAAAAGGCAAAATGTCGACATATTTACAAGAGGAGTAACTCTTCTAATAGTTCGTTTTTTGAACCTTTCCTGGGGCAGCAGTATTAGATTCCGATGCACCATTGCAGGTTTACTGTATCCCTTGGACCTTCAAATCAACGATGAAACACAGACATTGCATCGATATTGAATACAAAAGGCAAAATGTCGACTTATTTACAAGAGGAGTAACTCTTCTAATAGTTCGGGCTTTGAGCCTTTCCTGGGATTCCAGTATTAGATTCCGATGCACCATTGCAGGTTTACTGTATCCCTTGGACCTTCAACTCAACGATGAAACACAGAAATTGCTTCGATATTGAATACAAAAAGTAAATGTCAACTTATTTATAAGAGGAGTAACTCTTCTAATAGTTGTGTTTGAGCCGTTCCAGGGACAGCAGTATAAGATTCCGATGCACCTTTGCAGGTTTACTGTATCCCTTGGACCTTCGAATCAACGATGAAACACAGAAATTGCATCGATATTGAATACAAAAGGCAAAATGTCGACTTATTTACAAGAGGAGTAACTCTTCTAATAGTTCATTCTTTTAGCCGTTCCTGGGACAGCGGTATTAGATTCCGATGCACCATTGCAGGTTTACTGTATACCTTGGACCTTCAAATCAACGATGAAATACTGAAATTGCATCGATATTGAATACAAAAGGCAAAATGTCGACTTATTTACAAGAGGAGTAGCTCTTCTAATAGTTCGTTTTTTGAACCTTTCCTGGGGCAGCAGTATTAGACTCCGATGCACCATTGCAGGCTTACTGAATCCCTTGCACCTTCAAATCAACGATGAAACACAGAAATTGCATCGATATTGAATACAAAAGGCAAAATGTCGACTTATTTACAAGTGGAGTAACTCTTCTAATAGTTCGTAATTGAGCCTTTCCAGGGACAGCAGTATTAGATTCCGATGCACCATTGCAGGTTTACTGTATCCCTTGGACCTTCAAATCGACGATGAAACACAGAAATTGCATCGATATTGAATACAAAATGCAAAATGTCGACTTATTTACAAGAGGAGTAACTCTTCTATTAGATCTTTCTTTTAGCCTTTCCTGGGACAGCAGTATTAGATTCCGATGCACCATTGCGGGTTTACTGTATAACTTGGAGCTTCAAATCAACAATGAAACACAGAAATTGCATCGATATTGAATACCAAAGGGAAATGTCGACTTTTTTGTAGAGGAGTAACTCTTCTAATAGTTCGTGCTTTGAGCCTTTCCTAGGACAGCAGTATTAGATTCCGATGCACCATTGCAGGTTTACTGTATCCTTTGGACCTTCAAATCAACGATGAAACACAGAAATTGCATCGATATTGAATACAAAAGGCAAAATGTCGACTTATTTACAAGAGGAGTAACTCTTCTAATAGTTCGGGCTTTGAGCCTTTCCTGGGATTCCAGTATTAGATTCCGATGCACCATTGCAGGTTTACTGTATCCCTTGGAACTTCAAATGAACGATGAAACACAGAAATTGCATCGATATTGAATACAAAAAGTAAATGTCAACTTATTTATAAGAGGAGTAACTCTTCTAATAGTTCGTGTTTGAGCCTTTCCAGGGACAGCAGTATAAGATTCCGATGCACCTTTGCAGGTTTACTGTATCCCTTGGACCTTCAAATCAACGATGAAACACAGAAATTGTATCGTTATTGAATACAAAAGGCAAAATGTCGACTTATTTACAAGAGGAGTAACTCTTCTAATAGTTCATTCTTTTAGCCTTTCCTGGGACGGCGGTATTAGATTCCGATGCACCATTGCAGCTTTACTGTATACCTTGGACCATCAAATCAATGATGAAATACTGAAATTGCATCGATATTGAATACAAAAGGCAAAATGTCGACTTATTTACAAGAGGAGTAGCTCTTCTAATAGTTCGTTCTTTGAACCTTTCCAGGGGCAGCAGAATTAGACTCCGATGCACCATTGCAGGCTTACTGTATCCCTTGCACATTCAAATCAACGATGATACACAGAAATTGCATCGATATTGAATACAAAAGGCAAAAAGTCGACTTATTTTCAAGTGGAGTAACTCTTCTAATAGTTCGTAATTGAGCCTTTCCAGGGACAGCAGTATTAGATTCCGATGCACCATTGCAGGTTTACTGTATTCCTTTTTACCTTCAAATCGACGATAAAACACAGAAATTGCATCGATATTGAATACAAAATGCAAAATGTCGACCTATTTACAAGAGGAGTAACTCTTCTATTAGATCTTTCTTTTAGCCTTTCCTGGGACAACAGTATTAGATTCCGATTCACCATTGCAGGTTTACTGTATAACTTGGACCTTCAAATCAACAATGAAACACAGAAATTGCATCGATATTGAATACAAAAGGCAAATGTCGACTTATTTACAAGAGGAGTAACTCTTCTAATAGTTCGTGCTTTGAGCCTTTCCTAGGACAGCAGTATTAGATTCCGATGCACCATTGCAGGTTTACTGTATCCCTTGGACCTTCAAATCAACGATGAAACACAGAAATTGCATCGATATTGAATACAAAAGGCAAAATGTCAACTTATTTACAAGAGGAGTAACTCTTCTAATAGTTCGGGCTTTGAGCCTTTCCTGGGATTCCAGTATTAGATTCCGATGCACCATTGCAGGTTTACTGTATCCCTTGGACCTTCAAATGAACGATGAAACACAGAAATAGCATCGATATTGAATACAAAAAGTAAATGTCAACTTATTTATAAGAGGAGTAACTCTTCTAATAGTTCGTGTTTGAGCCTTTCCAGGGACAGCAGTATAAGATTCCGATGCACCTTTGCAGGTTTACTGTATCCCTTGGACCTTCAAATCAACGATGAAACACAGAAATTGCATCGATATTGAATACAAAAGGCAAAATGTCGACTTATTTACAAGAGGAGTAACTCTTCTAATAGTTCGTTCTTTTAGTCTTTCCTGGGACAGCGGTATTAGATTCCGATGCACCATTGCAGGTTTACTGTATACCTTGGACCTTCAAATCAACGATGAAATACTGAAATTGCATCGAAATTGAATACAAAAGGCAAAATGTCGACTTATTTACAAGAGGAGTAGCTCTTCTAATAGTTCGTGATTTAAGCCTTTCCTGGGTCAGCAGTATTAGATTCCGATGCACCATTGCAGGTTTACTGTATCCCTTGGACCTTCAAATCAACGATGCAACACAGAAATTGCATCGATATTGAATACAAAATGCAAAATGTAGACTTATTTACAAGAGGAGTAACTCTTCTAATTGTTCGTGTTTGAGCCTTTCCTGGGACTGCAGTTTTAGATTCCGACGCACCATTGAGGGTTTACTGTATCACTTGGACCTTCCAATCAACGATGAAACACAGAAATTGCATCGATATTGAATACAAAAGGCGAAATGTCGACTTATTTACAAGAGGAGAAACTCTTCTAATAGTTCGTGCTTTGAGCCTTTCCTGGGACAGCAGTATTAGATTCCGATGCACAATTGCAGGTTTACTGTATCCCTTGGACCTTCAAATCAACGATGAAACACAGAAATTGCATCTATATTGAATACAAAAGGCAAAATGTCGACTTATTTACAAGAGGAGTAACTCTTCTATTAGATCTTTCTTTTAGCCTTTCCTGGGACAGCAGTATTAGATTCCGATGCACCATTGCAGGTTTACTGTATCCCTTGGACCTTCAAATCAACGATGAAACACAGAAATTGCATCGATATTGAATACAAAAGGCAAAATGTCGACTTATTTACAAGAGGAGTAACTCTTCTAGTAGTTCGTGCTTTGAGCCTTTCCTGGGACAGCAGTATTAGATTCCGATGCACCATTTCAGGATTACTGTATCCCTTGGACCTTCAAATCAGCGATGAAACACAGAAATTGCATCGATATTGAATAGAAAATGCAAAATGTTGACTTATTTACAAGAGGAGTAACTCTTCTAATAGTTCGTGCTTTGAGCCTTTCCTGGGACAGCAGTATTACATTCCGATGCACCATTGCAGGTTTATTGTATCCCTTGGACCTTCAAATCAACGATGAAACACAAAAAATTACATAGATATTAAATACAAAAGGCAAAATATCGACTTATATACAAGAGGAGTAACTCTTTTAGTACTTCGTGCTTTGAGCCTTTCCTGGGACAGCAGTATTAGATTCCGATGCACCATTGCAGGTTTACTGTATCCCTTGGACCTTCAAATGAACGATGAAACACAGAAATTGCATCGATATTGAATACAAAAGGCATAATGTCGACTTATTTACAAGAGGAGTAACTCTTCTAATAGTTCGGGCTTTGAGCCTTTCCTGGGATTCCAGTATTAGATTCCGATGCACCATTGCAGGTTTACTGTATCCCTTGGACCTTCAAATGAACGATGAAACACAGAAATTGCATCGATATTGAATACAAAAAGTAAATGTCAACTTATTTATAAGAGGAGTAACTCTCCTAATAGTCGTGTTTGAGCCTTTCCAGGGACAGCAGTATAAGATTCCGATGCACCTTTGCAGGTTTACTGTATCCCTTGGACCTTCAAATCACTGATGAAACACAGAAATTGCATCGATATTGAATACAAAAGGCGAAATGTCGACTTATTTACAAGAGGAGAAACTCTTCTAATAGTTCGTGCTTTGAGCCTTTCCTGGGACAGCGGTATTAGATTCCGATGCACCATTGCAGGTTAACTGTATACCTTGGACATTCAAATCAACGATGAAATACTAAAATTGCATCGATATTGAATACAAAAGGCAAAATGTCGACTTATTTACAAGAGGAGTAACTCTCCTAATAGTTCGTGCTTTAAGCCTTTCCTGGGTCAGCAGTATTAGATTCCGATGCACCATTGCAGGTTTACTGTACCCCTTGGACCTACAAATCAACGATGAAACACAGATATTGCATCGATATTAAATGCAAAAGGCAAAATTTCGACTTATTTACAAGAGACGTAACACTTCTAATAGTTCGTGCTTTGAGCCTTTCCTGGGACAGCAGTATTAGATTCCGATGCACCATTGCTGGTTTACTGTATCCCTTGGACCTTCAAATCAACGATGAAACACATAAATTGCATCGATATTGAATACAAAAGGCAAAATGTCGACTTATTTACAAGAGGAGTAACTCTTCTAATAGTTCGGTCTTTGAGCCTTTCTTGGGATTCCAGTATTAGATTCCGATGCACCATTGCAGGTTTACTGTATCCCTTGGACCTTCAAATGAACGATGAAACACAGAAATTGCATCGATATTGAATACAAAAAGAAAATGTCAACTTATTTATAAGAGGAGTAACTCTTCTAACAGTCGTGTTTGAGCCTTTCCAGGGACAGCAGTATAAGATTCCGATGCACCTTTGCAGGTTTACTGTATCCCTTGGACCTTCAAATCAACGATGAAACACAGAAATTGCATCGATATTAAATACAAAAGGCAAAATGTCGAATTATTTACAAGAGGAGTAACTCTTCTAATAGTTCGTGCTTTGAGCCTTTCCTGGGACAGCAGTATTAGATTCCGATGCACCCTTGCAGGTTTACTGTATCCCTTGGACCTTCAAATCAACGATGAAACACAGAAATTGCATCGATATTAAATACAAAAGGCAAAATGTCGACTTATTTACAAGAGGAGTAACTCTTCTAATAGTTCGTGCTTTAAGCCTTTCCTGGGTCAGCAGTATTAGATTCCGATGCACCATTGCAGGTTTACTGTATCCCTTGGACCTTCAAATCAACGATGAAGCACAGATATTGCATCGATATTAAATGCAAAATGCAAAATTTCGACATATTTACAAGAGGCGTAACTCTTCTAATAGTTCGTGCTTTGAGCCTTTCCTGGGACAGCAGTATTAGATTCCGATGCACCATTGCAGGTTTACTGTATCCCTTGGACCTTCAAATGAACGATGAAACACAGAAATTGCATCGATATTGAATACAAAAAGAAAATGTCAACTTATTTATAAGAGGAGTAACTCTTCTAATAGTCGTGTTTGAGCCAATCCAGGGACAGCAGTATAAGATTCCGATGCACCTTTGCAGGTTTACTGTATCCCTTGGACCTTCAAATCAACGATGAAACACAGAAATTGCATCGATATTGAATACAAAAGGGAAAATGACGACTTATTTACAAGGGGAGTAACTCTTCTAATAGTTCGTGCTTTGAGCCTTTCCTGGGGCAGCAGTATCAGACTCCGATGCACCATTGCATGCTTACTGTATCCCTTGCACCTTCAAATTAACGATGAAACACTGAAATTGCATCGATATTGAATACAAAAGGCAAAATGTCGACTTCTTTACAAGAGGAGTAACTCTTCTAATAGTTCGTGTTTGAGCCTTTCCAGGGACAGCAGTATTAGATTCCGATGCACCATTGCAGGTTTACTGTATCCCTTGGACCTTCAATCGACGATGAAACACAGAAATTGCATCGATATTGAATACAAAACGCAAAAGGTCGACTTATTTACAAGAGGAGTAACTCTTCTATTAGATCTTTCTTTTAGCCTTTCCTAGGACAGCAGTATTAGATTCCGATGCAGCATTGCAGGTTTACTGTATCCCTTGAACCTTCAAATCAACGATGAAACACAGAAATTGCATCGATATTGAATACAAAAGACAAAATGTCGACTTATTTACAAGAGGAGTAACTCTTCTAATAGTTCGTGCTTTGAGCCATTCCTGGGACAGCAGTATTAGATTCCGATGCACCATTGCAGGTTTACTGTAACCCTTGGACCTTCAAATCAGCGATGAAACACAGAAATTGCATCGATATTGAATAGAAAAGGCAAAATGTTGACTTATTTATAAGAGGAGTAACTCTTCTAAAAGTTCGTGCTTTGAGCCTTTCCTGGGACAGCAGTATTAGATTACGATGCACCATTGCAGGTTTACTGTATCCCTTGGACCTGCAAATCAACGATGAAACACAGATATTGCATCGATATTAAATGCAAAAGGCAAAATTTCGACTTATTTACAAGAGGCGTAACTCTTCTAATAGTTCGTGCTTTGAGCCTTTCCTGGGACAGCAGTATTAGATTCCGATGCACCATTGCAGGTTTACTGTATCCCTTGGACCTTCAAATCAACGATGAAACAAAGCAATTGCATCGATATTGAATACAAAAAGAAAATGGCAACTTATTTATAAGAGGAGTAACTCTTCTAATAGTCGTGTTTGAGCCTTTCCAGGGACAGCAGTATAAGATTCCGATGCACCTTTGCAGGTTTACTGTATCCCTTGGACCTTCAAATCAACGATGAAACACAGAAATTGCATCGATATTGAATACAAAAGGGAAAATGACGACTTATTTACAAGGGGAGTAACTCTTCTAATAGTTCGTGCTTTGAGCCTTTCCTGGGACAGCAGTATTAGACTCCGATGCACCATTGCATGCTTACTGTATCCCTTGCACCTTCAAATTAACGATGAAACACAGAAATTGCATCGATATTGAGTACAAAAGGCAAAATGTCGACTTATTTACAAGAGGAGTAACTCTTCTAATACTTCGTGTTTGAGCCTTTCCAGGGACAGCAGTATTAGATTCCGATGCACCATTGCAGGTTTACTGTATCCCTTGGACCTTCAAATCGACGATGAAACACAGATATTGCATCGATATTGAATACAAAACGCAAAAGGTCGACTTATTTACAAGAGGAGTAACTCTTCTATTAGATCTTTCTTTTAGCCTTTCCTGGGACAGCAGTATTAGATTCCGATGCAGCATTGCAGGTTTACTGTATCCCTTGGACCTTCAAATCAACGATGAAACACAGAAATTGCATCGATATTGAATACAAAAGACAAAATGTCGACTTATTTACAAGAGGAGTAACTCTTCTAATAGTTCGTGCTTTGAGCCTTTCCTGGGACAGCAGTATTAGATTCCGATGCACCATTGCAGGTTTACTGTATCCCTTGGACCTTTAAATCAGCGATGAAACAAAGAAATTGCATCGATACTGAATAGAAAAGGCAAAATGTTGACTTATTTATAAGAGGAGTAACTCTTCTAAAAGTTCGTGTTTTGAGCCTTTCCTGGGACAGCAGTATTAGATTACGATGCACCATTGTAGGTTTGCTGTATCCCTTGGACCTTCAAATCAACAATGAAACACTGAAATTGCATCGATATGGAATACATAATGCAAAATGTCGACTTATTTACAAGAGGAGTAACTCTTCTAATAGTTCGTGCTTTGAGCCTTTCCTGGGACAGCAGTATTAGATTCCGATGCACCATTGCTGGTTTATTGTGTCCCTCGGACCTTCAAATCAACGATGAAACACAGAAATTACATAGATATTAAATACAAAAGGCAAAATGTCGACTTATATACAAGAGGAGTAACTCTTCTAGTACTTCGTGCTTTGAGCCTTTCCTGGGACAGCAGTATTAGATTCCGATGCACCATTGCAGGTTTACTGTATCCCTTGGACCTTCAAATCAACGATGGAACACAGAAATTGCATCGACATTGAATACAAAAGGCAAAATGTCGACTTATTTACAAGAGGAGTAACTCTTCTAATACTTCGTGCTTTGAGCCTTTCCAGGGACAGCAGCATTAGATTCCGATGCACCATTGCAGGTTTACTGTATCCCTTGGACCTTCAAATCAACGATGAAACACAGAAATTGCATCGATATTAAATACAAAAGGCAAAATGTCGACTTATTTACAAGAGGAGTAACTCTTCTAATAGTTCGAGCTTTGAGCCTTTCCTGGGACAGCAGTATTAGATTCCGATGCACCATTGCAGGTTTACTGTATCCCTTGGACCTTCAAATCAACGATGAAACACAGAAATTGCATCGATATTGAACACAAAATGCAAAATGTCGACTTATTTACAAGAGGAGTAACTCTTCTAATAGTTCGTACTTCGAGCCTTTCCTGGGACAGCAGTATTAGATTTCGATGCACCATTGCAGATTTACTGTATCCCTTGGACCTTCAAATGAACGATGAAACACAGAAATTGCATCGATGTGGAATACAAAAGGCAAAATGTCGACTTATTTACAAGAGGAGAAACTCTTCTAATAGTTCGTGCTTTGAGCCTTTCCTGGGACAGCAGTATTAGATTCCGATGCACCATTGCAGGTTTACTGTATCCCTTGGACCTTCAAATCAACGATGAAACAAAGAAATTGCATCGATATTGAATACAAAAGGCAGAATGTCGACTTATTTACAAGAGGAGTAACTCTTCTAATAGTTCGGGTTTTGAGGCTTTCCTGGGATTCCAGTATTAGATTCCGATGCACCATTGCAGATTTACTGTATCCCTTGGACCTTCAAATGAACGATGAAACACAGAAATTGCATCGATATTGAATACAAAAAGTAAATGTCAACTTATTTATAAGAGGAGTAACTCTTCTAATAGTCGTGTTTGAGCCTTTCCAGGGACAGCAGTATAAGATTCCGATGCACCTTTGTAGGTTTACTGTATCCCTTGGACCTTCAAATCAACGATGAAACACAGAAATTGAATCGATATTGAACACAAAATGCAAAATGTCGACTTATTTACAAGAGGAGTAACTCTTCTAATAGTTCGTTCTTTTAGCCTTTCTGGGACAGCGGTATTAGATTCCGATGCACCATTGCAGGTTAACTGTATACCTTGGACATTCAAATCAACGATGAAATACTGAAATTGCATCGATATTGAATACAAAAGGCAAAATGTCGACTTATTTACAAGAGGAGTAACTCTTCTAATAGTTCGTGCTTTAAGCCTTTCCTGGGTCAGCAGTATTAGATTCCGATGCACCATTGCAGGTTTACTGTATCCCTTGGACCTTCAAATCAACGATGAAACACAGATATTGCATCGATATTAAATGCAAAAGGCAAAATTTCGACTTATTTACAAGAGGCGTAACTCTTCTAATAGTTCGTGCTTTGAGCCTTTCCTGGGACAGCAGTATTAGATTCCGATGCACCATTGCAGGTTTACTGTATCCCTTGGACCTTCAAATCAACGATGAAACACAGAAATTGCATCGATATTGAATACAAAAGGCAAAATGTCGACTTATTTACAAGAGGAGAAACTCTTCTAATAGTTCGTGCTTTGAGCCTTTCCTGGGACAGCAGTATTAGATTCCGATGCACCATTGCAGGTTTACTGTATCCCTTGGACCTTCAAATCAACGATGAAACAAAGAAATTGCATCGATATTGAATACAAAAGGCAAAATGTCGACTTATTTACAAGAGGAGTAACTCTTCTAATAGTTCGGGCTTTGAGCCTATCCTGGGATTCCAGTATTAGATTCCGATGCACCATTGCAGGTTTACTGTATCCCTTGGACCTTCAAATGAACGATGAAACACAGAAATTGCATCGATATTGAAAACAAAAAGAAAATGTCAACATATTTATAAGAGGAGTAACTCTTCTAATAGTCGTGTTTGAGCCTTTCCAGGGACAGCAGTATAAGATTCCGATGCACCTTTGCAGGTTTACTGTATCCCTTGGACCTTCAAATCAACGATGAAACACAGAAATTGAATCGATATTGAATACAAAATGCAAAATGCCGACTTATTTACAAAAGGAGTAACTCTTCTAATAGTTCGTAATTTGAGCCTTTCCTGGGACAGCAGTATTAGATTTCGATGCACCATTGCAGATTTACTGTATCCCTTGGACCTTCAAATGAACGATGAAACACAGAAATTGCATCGATATGGAATACAAAAGGCAAAATGTCGACTTATTTACAAGAGGAGAAACTCTTCTAATTATTCGTGCTTTGAGCCTTTCCTGGGACAGCAGTATTAGATTCCGATGCACCATTGCAGGCTTACTGTATCCCTTGGACCTTCAAATCAACGATGAAACAAAGAAATTGCATCGATATTGAATACAAAAGGCAAAATGTCGACTTATTTACAAGAGGAGTAACTCTTCTAATAGTTTGGGCTTTGAGCCTTTCCTGGGATTCCAGTATTAGATTCCGATGCACCATTGCAGGTTTACTGTATCCCTTGGACCTTCAAATGAACGATGAAACACAGAAATTGCATCGATATTGAATACAAAAAGTAAATGTCAACTTATTTATAAGAGGAGTAACTCTTCTAATAGTCGTGTTTGAGCCTTTCCAGGGACAGCAGTATGAGATTCCGATGCACCTTTGCAGGTTTACTGTATCCCTTGGACCTTCAAATCAACGATGAAACACAGAAATTGCATCGACATTGAACACAAAATGCAAAATGTCGACTTATTTACAAGAGGAGTAACTCTTCTAATAGTTCGTTCTTTTAGCCTTTCCTGGGACAGCGGTATTAGATTCCGATGCACCATTGCAGGTTAACTGTATACCTTGGACATTCAAATCAACGATGAAATACTGAAATTGCATCGATATTGAATACAAAAGGCAAAATGTCGACTTATTTACAAGAGGAGTAACTCTTCTAATAGTTCGTGCTTTAAGCCTTTCCTGGGTCAGCAGTATTAGATTCCGATGCACCATTGCAGGTTTACCGTATCCCTTGGACCTTCAAATCAACGATGAAACACAGATATTGCATCGATACTAAATGCAAAAGGCAAAATGTCGACTTATTTACAAGAGGAGTAACTCCTCTAATAGTTCGGGCTTTGAGCCTTTCCTGGGATTCCAGTATTAGATTCCGATGCACCATTGCAGGTTTACTGTATCCCTTGAACCTTCAAATGAACGATGAAACACAGAAATTGCATCGATATTGAATACAAAAGGCAAAATGTCGACTTATTTACAAGAGGAGTAACTCTTCTAATAGTTCGAGCTTTGAGCCTTTCCTGGGACAGCAGTATTAGATTCCGATGCACCATTGCAGGTTTACTGTATCCCTTGAACCTTCAAATCAACGATGAAACACAGAAATTGCATCGATATTGAGTACAAAAGCAAAATGTCGACTTATTTACAAGAGGAGTAACTCTTCTAATAGTTCGTTCTTTTAGCCTCTCCTGGGACAGCGGTATTAGATTCCGATGCACCATTGCAGGTTAACTGTATACCTTGGACATTCAAATCAACGATGAAATACTGAAATTGCATCGATATTGAATACAAAAGGCAAAATGTCGACTTATTTACAAGAGGAGTAACTCTTCTAATAGTTCGTGCTTTAAGCCTTTCCTGGGTCAGCAGTATTAGATTCCGATGCACCATTGCAGGTTTACTGTATCCCTTGGACCTTCAAATCAACGATGAAACACAGATATTGCATCGATATTAATTGCAAAAGGCAAAATTTCGACTTATTTATAAGAGGCGTAACTCTTCTAATAGTTCGTGCTTTGAGCCTTTTCTGGGACAGCAGTATTAGATTCCGATACACCATTGCAGGTTTACTGTATCCCTTGGACCTTCAAATCAACGATGAAACACAGAAATTGCATCGATATTGAATACAAAAGGCAAAATGTCGTCTTATTTACAAGAGGACTAACTCTTCTAATAGTTCGTGCTTTGAGCCTTTCCTGGGACAGCAGTATTAGATTCCGATGCACCATTGCAGGTTTACTGTATCCCTTGGACCTTCAAATCAACGATGAAAGAAAGAAATTGCATCGATATTGAATACAAAAGGCAAAATGTCGACTTATTTACAAGAGGAGTAACTCTTCTAATAGTTCGGGCTTTGAGCCTTTCCTGGGACAGCAGTATTAGATTCCGATGCACCATTGCAGGTTTACTGTATCCCTTGAACCTTCAAATGAACGATGAAACACAGAAATTGCATCGATATTGAATACAAAAGGCAAAATGTCGACTTATTTACAAGAGGAGTAACCCTTCTAATAGTTCGAGCTTTGAGCCTTTCCTGGGACAGCAGTATTAGATTCCGATGCACCATTGCAGGTTTACTGTATCCCTTGGACCTTCAAATCAACGATGAAACACAGAAATTGAATCGATATTGAATACAAAATGCAAAATGCCGACTTATTTACAAAAGGAGTAACTCTTCTAATAGTTCGTACTTTGAGCCTTTCCTGGGACAGCAGTATTAGATTTCGATGCACCATTGCAGATTTACTGTATCCTTGGACCTTCAAATGAACGATGAAACACAGAAATTGCATCGTTATGGAATACAAAAGGCAAAATGTCGACTTATTTACAAGAGGAGAAACTCTTCTAATAGTTCGTGCTTTGAGCCTTTCCTGGGACAGCAGTATTAGATTCCGATGCACCATTGCAGGTTTACTGTATCCCTTGGACCTTCAAATCAACGATGAAACAAAGAAATTGCATCGATATTGAATACAAAAGGCAAAATTTCGACTTATTTGCAAGAGGAGTAACTCTTCTAATAGTTCGAGCTTTGAGCCTTTCCTGGGACAGCAGTATTAGATTCCGATGCACCATTGCAGGTTTACTGTATCCCTTGGACCTTCAAATCAACGATGAAACACAGAAATTGGATCGATATTGAATACAAAATGCAAAATGCCGACTTATTTACAAAAGGAGTAACTCTTCTAATAGTTCGTACTTTGAGCCTTTCCTGGGACAGCAGTATTAGATTTCGATGCACCATTGCAGATTTACTGTATCCCTTGGACCTTCAAATGAACGATGAAACACAGAAATTGCATCGATATGGAATACAAAAGGCAAAATGTCGACTTATTTACAAGAGGAGAAACTCTTCTAATAGTTCGAGCTTTGAGCCTTTCCTGGGACAGCAGTATTAGATTCCGATGCACCATTGCAGGTTTACTGTATCCCTTGGACCTTCAAATCAACGATGAAACAAAGAAATTGCATCGATATTGAATACAAAAGGCAAAATTTCGACTTATTTACAAGAGGCGTAACTCTTCTAATAGTTCGTGCTTTGAGCCTTTCCTGGGACAGCAGTATTAGATTCCGATGCACCATTGCAGGTTTACTGTATCCCTCGGACCTTCAAATCAACGATGAAACACAGAAATTGCATCGATAATGAATACAAAAGGCAAAATGTCGACTTATTTACAAGAGGAGAAACTCTTCTAATAGTTCGTGCTTTGAGCCTTTCCTGGGACAGCAGTATTAGAGTCCGATGCACCATTGCAGGTTTACTGTATCCCTTGGACCTTCAAATCAACGATGAAACAAAGAAATTCCATCGATATTGAATACAAAAGGCAAAATGTCGACTTATTTACAAGAGGAGTAACTCTTCTAATAGTTCGGGCTTTGAGCCTTTCCTGGGATTCCAGTATTAGATTCCGATGCACCATTGCAGGTTTACTGTATCCCTTGGACCTTCAAATGAACGATGAAACACAGAAATTGCATCGATATTGAATACAAAAAGAAAATGTCAACTTATTTATAAGAGGAGTAACTCTTCTAATAGTCGTGTTTGAGCCTTTCCAGGGACAGCAGTATAAGATTCCGATGCACCTTTGCAGGTTTACTGTATCCCTTGGACCTTCAAATCAACGATGAAACACAGAAATTGAATCGATATTGAATACAAAATGCAAAATGCCGACTTATTTACAAAAGGAGTAACTCTTCTAATAGTTCGTACTTTGAGCCTTTCTTGGGACAGCAGTATTAGATTTCGATGCACCATTGCAGATTTACTGTATCCCTTGGACCTTCAAATGATCGATGAAACACAGAAATTGCATCGATATGGAATACAAAAGGCAAAATGTCGACTTATTTACAAGAGGAGAAACTCTTCTAATTATTCGTGCTTTGAGCCTTTCCTGGGACAGCAGTATTAGATTCCGATGCACCATTGCAGGCTTACTGTACCCTTGGACCTTCAAATGAACGATGAAACACAGAAATTGCATCGATATGGAATACAAAAGGCAAAATGTTGACTTATTTATAAGAGGAGTAACTCCTCTAAAAGTTCGTGCTTTGAGCCTTTCCTGGGACAGCAGTATTAGATTACGATGCACCATTGCAGGTTTGCTGTATCCCTTGGACCTTCAAATCAACAATGAAACACTGAAATTGCATCGATATTGAATACATAATGCAAAATGTCGACTTATTTACAAGAGGAGTAACTCTTCTAATAGTTCGTGCTTTGAGCCTTTCCTGGGACAGCAGTATTAGATTCCGATGCACCATTGCAGGTTTATTGTATCCCTCGGACCTTAAAATCAACGATGAAACACAGAAATTACATAGATATTAAATACAAAAGGCAAAATGTCGACTTATATACAAGAGGAGTAACTCTTCTAGTACTTCGTGCTTTGAGCCTTTCCTGGGACAGCAGTATTAGATTCCGATGCACCATTGCAGGTTTACTGTATCCCTTGGACCTTCAAATCAACGATGGAACACAGAAATTGCATCGAAATTGAATACAAAAGGCATAATGTCGACTTATTTACAAGAGGAGTAACTCCTCTAATACTTCGTGCTTTGAGCCTTTCCTGGGACAGCAGCATTAGATTCCGATGCACCATTGCAGGTTTACTGTATCCCTTATACCTTCAAATCAACGATGAAACACAGAAATTGCATCGATATTAAATACAAAAGGCAAAATGTCGACTTATTTACAAGAGGAGTAACTCTTCTAATAGTTCGAGCTTTGAGCCTTTCCTGGGACAGCAGTATTAGATTCCGATGCACCAATGCAGGTTTACTGTATCCCTTGGACCTTCAAATCAACGATGAAACACAGAAATTGAATCGATATTGAATACAAAATGCAAAATGCCGACTTATTTACAAAAGGAGTAACTCTTCTAATAGTTCGTACTTTGAGCCTTTCCTGGGACAGCAGTATTAGATTTCGATGCACCATTGCAGATTTACTGTATCCCTTGGACCTTCAAATGAACGATGAAATACAGAAATTGCATCGATATGGAATACAAAAGGCAAAATGTCGACTTATTTACATGAGGAGAAACTCTTCTAATTATTCGTGCTTTGAGCCTTTCCTGGGACAGCAGTATTAGATTCCGATGCACCATTGCAGGCTTACTGTACCCTTGGACCTTCAAATCAACGATGAAACACAGAAATTGCATCGATATGGAATACAAAAGGCAAAATGTTGACTTATTTATAAGAGGAGTAACTCTTCTAAAAGTTCGTGCTTTGAGCCTTTCCTGGGACAGCAGTATTAGATTACGATGCACCATTGCAGGTTTGCTGTATCCCTTGGACCTTCAAATCAACAATGAAACACTGAAATTGCATCGATATTGAATACATAATGCAAAATGTCGACTTATTTACAAGAGGAGTAACTCTTCTAATAGTTCGTGCTTTGAGCCTTTCCTGGGACAGCAGTATTAGATTCCGATGCACCATTGCAGGTTTATTGTATCCCTCGGACCTTCAAATCAACGATGAAACACAGAAATTACATAGATATTAAATACAAAAGGCAAAATGTCGACTTATATACAAGAGGAGTAACTCTTCTAGTACTTCGTGCTTTGAGCCTTTCCTGGGACAGCAGTATTAGATTCCGATGCACCATTGCAGGTTTACTGTATCCCTTGGACCATCAAATCAAAGATGAAACAAAGAAATTGCATGGATATTGAATACAAAAGGCAAAATGTCGACTTATTTACAAGAGGAGTAACTCTTCTAATAGTTCGGGCTTTGAGCCTTTCCTGGGACTCCAGTATTAGATTCCGATGCACCATTGCAGGTTTACTGTATCCCTTGGACCTTCAAATGAACGATGAAACACAGAAATTGCATCGGTATTGAATACAAAAAGAAAATGTCAACTTATTTATAAGAGGAGTAAGTCTTCTAATAGTCGTGTTTGAGCCTTTCCAGGGACAGCAGTATAAGATTCCGATGCACCTTTGCAGGTTTACTGTATCCCTTGGACCTTCAAATCAACGATGAAACACAGAAATTGAATCGATATTGAATACAAAATGCAAAATGCCGACTTATTTACAAAAGGAGTAACTCTTCTAATAGTTCGTCTTTTGAGCCATTCCTGGGACAGCAGTATTAGATTTCGATGCACCATTGCAGATTTACTGTATCCCTTGGACCTTCAAATGAACGATGAAACACAGAAATTGCATCGATATGGAATACAAAAGGCAAAATGTCGACTTATTTACAAGAGGAGAAACTCTTCTAATTATTCGTGCTTAGAGCCTTTCCTGGGACAGCAGTATTAGATTCCGATGCACCATTGCAGGCTTACTGTATCCCTTGGACCTTCAAATCAACGATGAAACAAAGAAATTGCATCGATATTGAATACAAAAGGCAAAATGTCGACTTATTTACAAGAGGAGTGACTCTTCTAATAGTTCGGGTTTTGGCCTTTCCTGGGATTCCAGTATTAGATTCCGATGAACCATTGCAGGTTTACTGTATCCCTTGGACCTTCAAATGAACGATGAAACACAGAAATTGCATCGATATTGAATACAAAAAGTAAATGTCAACTTATTTATAAGAGGAGTAACTCTTCTAATAGTCGTGTTTGAGCCTTTCCAGGGACAGCAGTATAAGATTCCGATGCACCTTTGCAGGTTTACTGTATCCCTTGGACCTTCAAATCAACGATGAAACACAGAAATTGCATCGATATTGAACACAAAATGCAAAATGTCGACTTATTTACAAGAGGAGTAACTCTTCTAATAGTTCGTTCTTTTGCCTTTCCTGGGACAGCGGTATTAGATTCCGATGCACCATTGCAGGTTAACTGTATCCCTTGGACCTTCAAATGAACGATGAAACAGAAATTGCATCGATATTGAATACAAAAGGCAAAATGTCGACTTATTTACAAGTGGAGTAACTCTTCTAATAGTTCGAGCTTTGAGCCTTTCCTGGGACAGCTGTATTAGATTCCGATGCACCATTGCAGGTTTACTGTATCCCTTGGACCTTCAAATCAACGATGAAACACAGAAATTGAATCGATATTGAATACTAAATGCAAAATGCCGACTTATTTACAAAAAGAGTAACTCTTCTAATAGTTCGTACTTTGAGCCTTTCCTGGGACAGCAGTATTAGATTTCGATGCACCATTGCAGATTTACTGTATCCCTTGGACCTTCAAATGAACGATGAAACACAGAAATTGCATCGATATGGAATACAAAAGGCAAAATGTCGACTTATTTACAAGAGGAGAAACTCTTCTAATAGTTCGTGCTTTGAGCCTTTCCTGGGACAGCAGTATTAGATTCCGATGCACCACTGCAGGGTTACTGTATCCCTTGGACCTTCAAATGAACGATGAAACACAGAAATTGCATCGATATGGAATACAAAAGGCAAAATGTCGACTTATTTACAAGAGGAGAAACTCTTCTAATAGTTCGTGCTTTGAGCCTTTCCTGGGACAGCAGTATTAGATTCCGATGCACCATTGCAGGTTTACTGTATCCCTTGGACCTTCAAATCAACGATGAAACAAAGAAATTGCATCGATATTGAATACAAAAGGCAAAATTTCGACTTATTTACAAGAGGCGTAACTCTTCTAATAGTTCGTGCTTTGAGCCTTTCCTGGGACAGCAGTATTAGATTCCGATGCACCATTGCTGGTTTACTGTATCCCTTGGACCTTCAAATCAACGATGAAACACAGAAATTGCATCGATATTGAATACAAAAGGCAAAATGTCGACTTATTTACAAGAGGAGAAACTCTTCTAATAGTTCGTGCTTTGAGCCTTTCCTGGGACAGCAGTATTAGATTCCGATGCACCATTGCAGGTTTACTGTATCCCTTGGACCTTCAAATCAACGATGAAACAAAGAAATTGCATCGATATTGAATACAAAAGGCAAAATGTCGACTTATTTACAAGAGGAGTAACTCTTCTAATAGTTCGGGCTTTGAGCTTTTCCTGGGATTCCAGTATTAGATTCCGATGCACCATTGCAGGTTTACTGTATCCCTTGGACCTTCAAATGAACGATGAAACACAGAAATTGCATCGATATTGAATACAAAAAGAAAATGTCAACTTATTTATAAGAGGAGTAACTCTTCTAATAGTCGTGTTTGAGCCTTTCCAGGGACAGCAGTATAAGATTCCGATGCACCTTTGCAGATTTACTGTATCCCTTGGACCTTCAAATGAACGATGAAACACAGAAATTGCATCGATATGGAATACAAAAGGCAAAATGTCGACTTATTTACAAGAGGAGAAACACTTCTAATTATTCGTGCTTTGAGCCTTTCCTGGGACAGCAGTATTAGAATCCGATGCACCATTGCAGGCTTACTGTATCCCTTGGACCTTCAAATCAACGATGAAACAAAGAAATTGCATCGATATTGAATACAAAAGGCAAAATGTCGACTTATTTACAAGAGGAGTAACTCTTCTAATAGTTCGGGCTTTGAGCCTTTCCTGTGATTCCAGTATTAGATTCCGATGCACCATTGCAGGTTTACTGTATCCCTTGGACCTTCAAATGAACGATGTAACACCGAAATTGCATCGATATTGAATACAAAAAGAAAATGTCAACTTATTTATAACAGGAGTAACTCTTCTAATAGTCGTGTTTGAGCCTTTCCAGGGACAGCAGTATAAGATTCCGATGCACCTTTGCAGGTTTACTGTATCCGTTGGACCTTCAAATCAACGATGAAACACAGAAATTGCATCGATATTGAACACAAAATGCAAAATGTCGACTTATTTACAAGAGGAGTAACTCTTCTAATAGTTCGTTCTTTTAGCCTTTCCTGGGACAGCGGTATTAGATTCCGATGCACCATTGCAGGTTAACTGTATACCTTGGACATTCAAATCAACGATGAAATACTGAAATTGCATCGATATTGAATACAAAAGGCAAAATGTCGACTTATTTACAAGAGGAGTAACTCTTCTAATAGTTCGTACTTTAAGCCTATCCTGGGTCAGCAGTATTAGATTCCGATGCACCATTGCAGGTTTACTGTATCCCTTGGACCTTCAAATCAACGATGAAACACAGATATTGCATCGATATTATATGCAAAAGGCAAAATTTTGACTTATTTACAAGAGGCGTAACTCTTCTAATAGTTCGTGCTTTGAGCCTTTCCTGGGACAGCAGTATTAGATTCCGATGCACCATTGCAGGTTTACTGTATCCCTTGGACCTTCAAAACAACGATGTAACACAGAAATTGCATCGATATTGAATACAAAAGGCAAAATGTCGACTTATTTACAAGAGGAGAAACTCTTCTAATAGTTCGTGCTTTGAGCCTTTCCTGGGTCAGCAGTATTAGATTCCGATGCACCATTGCAGGTTTACTGTATCCCTTGGACCTTCAAATCAACGATGAAACAAAGAAATTGCATCGATATTGAATACAAAAGGCAAAATGTCGACTTATTTACAAGAGGAGTAACTCTTCTGATAGTTCGTGCTTTAAGCCTTTCCTGGGTCAGCAGTATTAGATTCCGATGCACCATTGCAGGTTTACTGTATCCCTTGGACCTTCAAATCAACGATGAAACACAGATATTGCTTCGATATTATATGCAAAAGGCAAAATTTCGACTTATTTACAAGAGGCGTAACTCTTCTAATAGTTCGTGCTTTGAGCCTTTCCTGGGACAGCAGTATTAGATTCCGATGCAGCATTGCTGGTTTACTGTATCCCTTGGACCTTCAAATCAACGATGAAACACAGAAATTGCATCGATATTGAATACAAAAGGCAAAATGTCGACTTATTTACAAGAGGAGAAACTCTTCTAATAGTTCGTGCTTTGAGCCTTTCCTGGGTCAGCAGTATTAGATTCCGATGCACCATTGCAGGTTTACTGTATCCCTTGGACCTTCAAATCAACGATGAAACAAAGAAATTGCATCGATATTGAATACAAAAGGCAAAAGGTCGACTTATTTACAAGAGGAGTAACTCTTCTAATAGTTCGGGATTTGAGCCTTTCCTGGTATTCCAGTATTAGATTCCGATGCACCATTGCAGGTTTACTGTATCCCTTGGACCTTCAAATGAACGATGAAACACAGAAATTGCATCGATATTGAATACAAAAAGAAAATGTCAACTTATTTATAAGAGGAGTAACTCTTCTAATAGTCGTGTTTGAGCCTTTCCAGGGACAGCAGTATAAGATTCCGATGCACCTTTGCAGTTTTACTGAAACACAGAAATTGCATCGTTATTAAATACAAAAGGCAAAATTTCGACTTATGTACAAGAGGAGTAACTCTTCTAATAGTTCGTGCTTTTAGACATTCCTGGGACAGCAATATTGGATTCCGATGCACCATTGCAGGTTTACTGTATCCCTTGGACCTTCAAATCAACGATGAAACACAGGAATTGCATCGATATTGAATACAAAAAGCAAAATGTCGACTTATTTACAAAAGGAGTAACTCTTCTAATGGTTCGTGCATTGAACCTTTCCTGGGGCAGTAGTATTAGACTCCGATGCACCATTGCGGGTTTACTGCATCCCTTGGACCTTCAAATGAACGATTAAACACAGAAATTGCATCGATATTGAATACAAAAAGCAAAATGTCGACTTTTTTATAAGAGGAGTAACTCTTCTAATAGTTCATGCTTTGAGCCTTTCCTGGGACAGCAGTATTAGATTCCGATACACCATTGCAGGTTTACTGTATCCCTTGGACCTTCAAATCAACGATGAACCACAGAAATTTCATCGATATCGAATACAAAAGGCAAAAGGTCGACTTATTTGCAAGAGGAGTAACTCTTCTTATAGTTCGTTCTTTTAGCCTTTCCTGGGACAGCAGTATTAGATTCCGATGCACCATTGCAGATTTACTGTATCCCTTGGACCTTCAAATCAACGATGAAACACAGTAATTGCATCGATATTGAAGACAAAAGGCAAATGTCGACTTATTTACAAGAGGAGTAACTCTTCTAATAGTTCGTGCTTTCAGATTTCCTGGGACAGCAGCATTAGACTCCAATGCACCATTGCAGGTTTATTGTATCCCTTGGACCTACAAATAAACGATGAAACACAGAAATTCCGTCGATATTGAATACAAAAGGCAAAATGTCGACTTATTTACAAGAGGAGTAACTCTTCTAATAGTACGTGTTTGAGTCTTTTCTGGGACAGCAGTATTAGATTCCGATGCACCATCGCAGGTTTACTGTATCCCTTGGACCTTCAAATCAACGATTAAACACTGAAATTGCATCGATATTGAATGCAAAAGGCAAAATGTCGACTTATTTACAAGAGGAGTAACTCTTCTAATAGTTCGTGCTTTGAGCCTTTCCTGGGACAGCAGAATCAGATTCCGATGCACCATTGCAGGTTTACTGTATCCCTTGGACCTTCAAATCAACGATGAAACAAAGATATTGCATCGATATTGAATACAAAAGGCAAAATGTCAACTTATTTACAAGAGGAGTAACTCTTCTAATAGTTCGGGCTTTGAGCCTTTCCTGGGATTCCAGTATTAGATTCCGATGCACCATTGCAGGTTTACTGTATCCCTTGGACCTTCAAATGAACGATGAAACACAGAAATTGCATCGATATTGAATACAAAAAGTAAATGTCAACTTATTTATAAGAGGAGTAACTCTTCTAATAGTTCGTGTTAGAGCCTTTCCAGGGACAGCAGTATAAGATTCCGATGCACCTTTGCAGGTTTACTGTATCCCTTGGACCTTCAAATCAACGATTGAACACAGAAATTGCATCGATATTGAACACAAAATGCAAAATGTCGACTTATTTACAAGAGGAGTAACTCTTCTAATAGTTCGTTCTTTTAGCCTTTCCTCGGACAGCGGTATTAGATTCCGATGCACCATTGCAGGTTAACTGTATACCTTGGACATTCAAATCAACGATGAAACACAGAAATTGCATCTATATAGAATACAAAAGGCAAAATGTCGACTGATTTACAAGGGGAGTAACTCTTCTAATAGTTCGTGCATTGAACCTTTCCTGGGGCAGTTGTATTAGACTCCGATGCACCATTGCGGGTTTACTGTATCCCTTGGACCCTCAAATGAACGATGAAACACAGAAATTGCATCGATATTGAATACAAAAGGCAAAATGTCGACTTATTTACAAGAAGAGTAACTCTTCTAATAGTTCGTGCTTTGAACCTTTCCTGGGGCAGCAGTATTAGACCTCGATGCAATATTGCGGGTTTACTGCATCCCTTGGACCTTCAAATGAACGATGAAACACAGAAATTGCATCGATATTGAATACAAAAAGCAAAATGTCGACTTATTTTCAAGAGGAGTAACTCTTCTAATAGTTCATGCTTTGAGCCTTTCCTGGGACAGCAGTATTAGATTCCGATACACCATTGCAGGTTTACTGTATCCCTTGGACCTTCAAATCAACGATGAAACATACAAATTGCTTCGATATCGAATACAAAAGGCAAAAGGTCGACTTATTTGCAAGAGGAGTAACTCATCTAATAGTTCGTGCTTTGAGCCTTTCCTGGGACAGCAATATTAGACTCCGATGCACCATTGTAGGTTTACTGTATCCCTTGCACCTTCAAATCAACGATGAAACACAGAAATTGCATCGATAATGAATACAAAAGGCAAAATGTCGACTTATTTACAAGAGGAGTAACTCTTCTAATAGTTCGTGTTTGAGCCTTTCCAGGGACAGCAGTATTAGATTCCGATGCACCATTGCAGGTTTACTGTATCCCTTGGACCTTCAAATCGACGATGAAACACAGAAATTGCATCGATATTGAATACAAAATGCAAAATGTCGACTGATTTACAAGAGGAGTAACTCTTCTAATAGTTCGTTTTTTAGCCTTTCCTGGGACAGCAGTATTAGATTCCGATGCACCATTGCAGATTTACTGTATCCCTTGGACCTTCAAATCAACGATGAAACACAGTAATTGCATCGATATTGAAGACAAATGGCAAATGTCGACTTATTTACAAGAGGAGTAACTCTTCTAAAAGTACGTGCTTTGAGATTTCCTGGGGCAGCAGTATTAGACTCCGATGCACCATTGCAGGTTTATTGTATCCCTTGGACCTACAAATAAACGATGAAACACAGAAATTGCATCGATATTGAATACAAAAGGCAAAATGTCGACTTATTTACAAGAGGAGTAACTCTTCTAATAGTTCGTGTTTGAGTCTTTTCTGGGACAGCAGTATTAGATTCCGATGCACCATTGCAGGTTTACAGTATCCCTTGGACCTTCAAATCAACGATTAAACACTGAAATTGCATCGATATTGAATGCAAAAGGCAAAATGTCGATTTTTTTACAAGAGGAGTAACTCTTCTAATAGTTCGTGCTTTGAGTCTTTCCTGGGACAGCAGTATCAGATTCCGATGCACCATTGCAGGTTTACTGTATCCCTTGGACCTTCTAATCAACGATGAAACAAAGAAATTGCATCGATATTGAATACAAAAGGCAAAATGTCGACTTATTTACAAGAGGAGTAACTCTTCTAATAGTTCGGGCTTTGAGCCTTTCCTGGGATTCCAGTATTGGATTCCGATGCACCATTGCAGGTTTACTGTATCCCTTGGACCTTCAAATGAACGATGAAACACAGAAATTGCATCGATATTGAATACAAAAAGTAAATGTCAACTTATTTATAAGAGGAGTAACTCTTCTAATAGTTCGTGTTTGAGTCATTCCAGGGACAGCAGTATAAGATTCCGATGCACCTTTGCAGGTTTACTGTATCCCTTGGACCTTCAAATCAACGATGAAACACAGAAATTGCATCGATATTGAACACAAAACGCAAAATGTCGACTTATTTACAAGAGGAGTAACTCTTCTAATAGTTCGTTCTTTTAGCCTTTCCTGGGACAGCAGTATTAGATTCCGATGCACCATTGCAGGTTAACTGTATACCTTGGACATTCAAATCAACGATGAAATACTGAAATTGCATCGATATTGAATACAAAAGGCAAAATGTCGATTTATTTACAAGAGGAGTAACTCTTCTAATAGTTCGAGCTTTAAGCCTTTCCTGGGTCAGCAGTATTAGATTCCGATGCACCATTGCAGGTTTACTGTATCCCTTGGACCTTCAAATCAACGATGAAACACAGAAATTGCATCGATATTGAATACAAAATGGAAAATGACGACTTATTTACAAGGGGAGTAACTCTACTAATAGTTCGGGATTTTAGCCTTTCCTGGGACAGCAGTATTAGATTCCGATGCACCCTTGCAGGTATACTGTATCCCTTGGACCTTCAAATCAACGATGAAACACAGAAATTGCATCGATATTGAATACAAAAGGCAAAATGTCGACTTATTTACAAGAGGAGTAACTCTTCTAATAGTTCGTGCATTGAACCTTTCCTGGGGCAGTAGTATTAGACTCCGATGCACCATTGCGGGTTTACTGTATCCCTTGGACCTTCAAATGAACGATGAAACACAGAAATTGCATCGATATTGAATACAAAAAGCAAAATGTCGACTTATTTATAAGAGGAGTAACCCTTCTATTAGTTCATGCTTTGAGCCTTTCCTGGGACAGCAGTATTAGATTCCGATACACCATTGCAGGTTTACTGTATCCCTTGGACCTTCAAATCAACGATGAAACACAGAAATTGCATCGATATCGAATACAAAAGCAAAAGGTCGACTTATTTGCAAGAGGAGTAACTCTTCTATTAGTTCGTGCTTTGAGCCTTTCCTGGGACAGCAATATTAGACTCCGATGCACCATTGCAGGTTTACTGTATCCCTTGCACCTTCAAATCAACGATGAAACACAGAAATTGCATCGATAATGAATACAAAAGGCAAAATGTCGACTTATTTACAAGAGGAGTAACTCTTCTAATAGTTCGTGTTTGAGCATTTCCAGGGACAGCAGTATTAGATTCCGATGCACCATTGCAGGTTTACTGTATCCCTTGGACCTTCAAATCGACGATGAAACACAGAAATTGCATCGATATTGAATACAAAATGCAAAACGTCGACTGATTTACAAGAGGAGTAACTCTTCTAATAGTTCGTTCTTTTAGCCTTTCCTGGGACAGCAGTATTAGATTCCGATGCACCATTGCAGATTTACTGTATCCCTTGGACCTTCAAATCAACGATGAAACACAGTAATTGCATCGATATTGAAGACAAAAGGCAAATGTCGACTTATTTACAAGAGGAGTAACTCTTCTAATAGTTCGTTCTTTGAGAGTTCCTGGGACAGCAGTATTAGACTCCGATGCACCATTGCAGGTTTATTGTATCCCCTGGACCTACAAATAAATGATGAAACACAGAAATTGCATCGATATTGAATACAAAAGGCAAAATGTCGACTTATTTACAAGAGGAGTAACTCTTCTAGTAGTTCGTGCTTTGAGCCACTCCTGGGACAGCAGTATTAGATTCCGATGCACCATTGCAGGTTTACTGTATCCCTTGGTCCTTCAAATCAACGATGAAACACAGAAATTGCATCGATATTGAATACAAAAGGCAAAATTTCCACTTCTTTACAAGAGGCGTAACTCTTCTAATAGTTCATGCTTTGAGCATTTCGTGGGACAGCAGTATTAGATTCCGATGCACTATTGCAGGTTTACTGTATGCATTGGACCTTCAAATCAACGATGAAACACAGAAATTGCATCGATATTGAATACAAAAAGCAAAATGTCGACTTATTTACAAGAGGAGTAACGCTTCTAATAGTTCGTGCTTTAAGCCTTTCCTCGGTCATCAGTATTAGATTCCGATGCACCATTGCAGGTTTACTGTATCCCTTGGATCTTCAAATCAACGATGAAACACAGAAATTGCATCGATATTGAATACAAAAGGCAAAGTGTCGAATTATTTACAAGAGGAGTAACTCTTCAAATAGTTCGTGTTCTTAGACATTCCTGGGACAGCAATATTAGATTCCGATGCACCATTGCAGGTTTACTGTATCCCTTGGACCTTCAAATCAACGATGAAACACAGAAATTGCATCGATATTGAATACAAAAGGCAAAATGGCGACTTATTTACAAGAGGAGCAACTCTTTTAACAGTTCGTGCATTAAGCCTTTCCTGGGACAGCAGTATTACATTCCGATGAACCATTGCAGGTTTACTGTATCCCTTGGACCTTAAAATCAACGATGAAACACAGAAATTGCTTCGATTTTGAATACAAAGGGCAAAATGACGACTTATTTACAAGGGGAGTAACTCTTCTAATAGTTCGTGATTTTAGCCTTTCCTGGGACAGCAGTATTAGATTCCGATGCACCCTTGCAGGTTTACTGTATCCCTTGGATCTTCAAATCAACGATTAAACACAGAAATTGCATCGATATTGAATACAAAGGGCAAAGTGTCGAATTATTTACAAGAGGAGTAACTCTCCAAATAGGTCGTGCTCTTAGACATTCCTGGGACAGCAATATTAGATTCCGATGCACCATTGCAGGTTTACTGTATCCCTTGGACCTTCAAATCAACGATGAAAAACAGAAATTGCATCGATATTGAATACAAAATGCAAAATGTCGACTTATTTACAAGAGGAGTAACTCTTCTAATAGTTCGTGTTTTAACCTTTCCTGGGGCAGCAGTATTAGACTCCGAAGCACTATTGCGGGTTTACTGTATCCCTCGGACCTTCAAATGAACGATAAAACACAGAAATTGCATCGATATTGAATACAAAAGGCAAAATGTCGACTTATTTACAGGGGGAGTAACTCTTCTAATAAATCGTGCTTTGAGCCTTTCCTGCGACAGCAGTATTAGATTCCGATGCACCATTGCAAGTTTACTGTATCTCGTGGACCTTCAAATCAACGATGAAACACAGAAATTGCATCGATATTGAATACAAAAGGCAAAATGTCGACTTATTTACAAGAGGAGTAACTCTTCTAATAGTTCGTGTTTGAGTCTTTTCTGGGACAGAAGTATTAGATTCCGATGCACTATTGCAGGTTTACTGTATGCATTGGACCTTGAAATCAACGATTAAACACTGAAATTGCATCGATATTGAATGCAAAAAGGCAAAGTGTCGACTTATTTACAAGAGGAGTAACTCTTCTAGTAGTTCGTGCTTTGAGCCACTCCTGGGACAGCAGTATTAGATTCCGATGCACCATTGCAGGTTTACTGTATCCCTTGGACCTTCAAATCAACGATGAAACACAGAAATTGCATCGATATTGAATACAAAAGGCAAAATTTCCACTTCTTTACAAGAGGCGTAACTCTTCTAATAGTTCATGCTTTGAGCATTTCGTGGGACAGCAGTTTTAGATTCCGATGCACTATTGCAGGTTTACTGTATGCATTGGACCTTCAAATCAACGATGAAACACAGAAATTGCATCGATATTGAATACAAAAAGCCAATTGTAGACTTATATACAAGAGGAGTAACTCTTCTAATAGTTCGTGCTTTGAGCCTTTCCTGGGACAGCAGTATTAGATTCCGATGCACCATTGCAGGTTTACTGTATCCCTTGGACCTTCAAATCAACGATGAAACACAGAAATTGCATCGATATTGAATACAAAAGGCAAAATGTCGACCTATTTACAAGAGGAGTAACTCCTCTAATAGTTCGTGCTTTGAGCCTTTCCTGGGAATGCAGTATTAAATTCCGATGCATCATTGCAGGATTACTGTATCACTTGGACCTTCAAATCAACGATGAAACACAGAAATTGCATCGATATTGAATACAAAAGGCAAAACGTCGACTAATTTATAAGAGGAGTAACTCTTCTAATAGTTCGTGCTATTAGCCTTTCCTGGGACAGTAGTATTACGTTCCGATGCACCATTGCAGGTTTACTGTATCCCTTAAACCTTCAAATCAACGATGCAACACAGAAATTGCATCGATATTGAATACAAACGGCAAAATGTCGACTTATTTATAACACAAGTAACTCTTCTAACAGTTCCTGCTTTGAGCCTTTCCTGGGACAGCAGTATTAGATTCCGATGCACCATTGCAGGTTTACTGTATCCCTTGGACCTTCAAATCAACAATGAAACACAGAAATTGCATCGATATTGAATACAAAAGGCAAGATGACGACTAATTTATAAGAGGAGTAACTCTTCTAATAGTTCGTGCTATTAGCCTTTCCTGGGACATCAGTATTAGATTCCGATGCAACATTGCAGGTTTACTGTTTCCCTTGGACCTTCAAATCAACAATGAAACACAGAAATTGCATCGATATTGAATACAAAAGGCAAGATGACGACTTATTTATAAGAGGAGTAACTCTTCTAATAGTTCGTGCTTTGAGCCTTTCCTGGGACAGCAGTATTAGATTCCGATGCACCATTGCAGGTTTACTGTATCCCTTGGACCTTCAAATCAACGATGAAAAACAGAAATTGCATCGATATTGAATACAAAAAGCAAAGTGTCGTCTTAATTATAAGAGGAGTAACTCTTCTAATAGTTAGTGCTTTGAGCCTTTCCTGGGACAGCAGTTATAGTTTCCGATGCACCATTGCTGGTTTACTGTATCCCTTGGACCTTCAAATCAACGATGAAACACAGAAATTGCATCGATATTGAATACAAAATTCAAAATCTCGACTTACTTACAAGAGGAGTAACTCTTCTAATAGTTCGTGATTTGAGCCTTTCCTGGGACAGCAGTATTAGATTCCGATGCACCATTGCAGGTTTACTGTATCCCTTGGACCTTCAAAATAAACTATGAACTACTGAAATTGCATCGATATTGAATACAAAAGGCAAAATGTCGACTTATTTACAAGAGGAGTCTCTGTTCTAATAGTTCGTGTTTTGAGCCTTTCCTGGGACATCAGTATTAGATTCCGATGCAACATTGCAGGTTTACTGTTTCCCTTGGACCTTCAAATCAACAATGAAACACAGAAATTGCATCGATATTGAATACAAAAGGCATAATTCGACTTACTTATAACACTAGTAACTCTTCTAACAGTACTGCTTTGAGCCTTTCCTGGGACAGCAGTATTAGATTCCGATGCACCATTGCAGGTTTACTGTATCCCTTGGACCTTCAAATCAACGATGAAACACAGAAATTGCATCGATATTGAATACAAAAGGCAAAATGTCGACTTATTTACAAGAGGAGTAACTCTTCTAATAGTTCGTGCTTTGAGCCTTTCCTGGGACAGCAGTATTAGATTCCGAAACACCATTGCAGGTTTACTGTATCCCTTGGACCTTCAAATCAACGATGAAACACAGAAATTGCATCGATATTGAATACAAAGGCAAAATGTCGACTTATTTACAAGAGGAGAAACTCTTCTAATAGTTCATATTTTGAGCCTTTCCTGGGACAGCAGTATTAGATTCCGATGCACCATTGCTGGTTTACTGTATCACTTGGACCTTCAAATCAACGATGAAACACAGAAATTGCATCGATATTGAATACAAAAGGCAAAATCTCGACTTACTTACAAGAGGAGTAACTCTTCTAATAGTTCGTGCTTTGAGCCTTTCCTGGGACAGCAGTATTAGATTCCGATGCACCATTGCAGGTTTACTGTATCCCTTGGACCTTCAAATCAACAATGAAACACAGAAATTGCATCGATATTGAATACAAAAGGCAAGATGACGACTAATTTATAAGAGGAGTAACTCTTCTAATAGTTCGTGCTATTAGCCTTTCCTGGGACATCAGTATTAGATTCCGATGCAACATTGCAGGTTGACTGTTTCCCTTGGACCTTCAAATCAACGATGAAACACAGAAATTGCATCGATATTGAATACAAAAGGCAAAATTCGACTTACTTATAACACAAGTAACTCTTCTAACAGTTCCTGCTTTGAGCCTTTCCTGGGACAACAGTATTAGATTAAGATGCACCATTGCAGGTTTACTGTATCCCTTGGACCTTCAAATCAACGATGAAACACAGAAATTGCATCGATATTGAATACAAAAGGCAAAATGTCGACTTATTTACAAGAGGAGTAACTCTTCTAATAGTTCGTGCTTTGAGCATTTCCTGGGACAGCAGTATTAGATTCCGAAACACCATTGTAGGTTTACTGTATCCCTTGGACCTTCAAATCAACGATGAAACACAGAAATTGCATCGATATTGAATACAAAGGCAAAATGTCGACTTATTTACAAGAGGAGAAACTCTTCTAATAGTTCATACTTTGAGCCTTTCCTGGGACAGCAGTATTAGATTCCGATGCACCATTGCAGGTTTACTGTATCCCTTGGACCTTCAAATCAACGATGAAACACAGAAATTGCATCGTTATTGAATACAAAATGCAAAATGTCGACTTATTTACAAGAGGAGTAACTCTTCTAATAATTCGTGCTTTGAGCCTTTCCTGGGACAGCAGTGTTAGATTCCGATGCACCATTGCAGGTTTACTGTATCCCTTGGGCCTTCAAATCAACGATGAAACACAGAAATTGCATCATTATTGAATACAAAATGCAAAATGTCGACTTATTTACAAGAGGAGTAACTCTTCTAATAGTTCGTGCTTTGAGCCTTTCCTGGGACAGCAGTATTAGATTCCGATGCACCATTGCAGGTTTACTGTATCCCTTGGACCTTCAAATCAACGATGAAAAACAGAAATTGCATCGATATTGAATACAAAAAGCAAAGTGTCGTCTTATTTATAAGAGGAGTAACTCTTCTAATAGTTCGTGCTTTGAGCCTTTCCTGGGACAGCAGTTATAGATTCCGATGCACCATTGCTGGTTTACTGTATCCCTTGGACCTTCAAATCAACGATGAAACACAGAAATTGCGTCGATATTGAATACAAAAGGCAAAATCTCGACTTACTTACAAGAGGAGTAACTCTTCTAATAGTTCGTGCTTTGAGCCTTTCCTGGGACAGCAGTATTAGATTCCGATGCACCATTGCAGGTTTACTGTATCCCTTGGACCTTCAAATCAACAATGAAACACAGAAATTGCATCGATATTGAATACAAAAGGCAAGATGACGACTTATTTATAAGAGGAGTAACTCTTCTAATAGTTCGTGCTATTAGCCTTTCCTGGGACATCAGTATTAGATTCCGATGCAACATTGCAGGTTTACTGTTTCCCTTGGACCTTCAAATCAACAATGAAACACAGAAATTGCATCGATATTGAATACAAAAGGCAAGATGACGACTTATTTATAAGAGGAGTAACTCTTCTAATAGTTCGTGCTTTGAGCCTTTCCTGGGACAGCAGTATTAGATTCCGATGCACCATTGCAGGTTTACTGTATCCCTTGGACCTACAAATCAACGATGAAACACAGAAATTGCATCGATATTGAATACAAAAGGCAAAATTCGACTTACTTATAACACAAGTAACTCTTCTAACAGTTTCTGCTTTGAGCCTTTCCTGGGACAGCAGTATTAGATTCCGATGCACCATTGCAGGTTTACTGTATCCCTTGGACCTTCAAATCAACGATGAAACACAGAAATTGCATCGATATTGAATACAAAAGGCAAAGTGTCGAATTATTTACAAGAGGAGTAACTCTTCAAATAGTTCGTGTTCTTAGACATTCCTGGGACAGCAATATTAGATTCCGATGCACCATTGCAGGTTTACTGTATCCCTTGGACCTTCAAATCAACGATGAAACACAGAAATTGCATCGATATTGAATACAAAAGGCAAAATGGCGACTTATTTACAAGAGGAGCAACTCTTTTAACAGTTCGTGCATTAAGCCTTTCCTGGGACAGCAGTATTACATTCCGATGAACCATTGCAGGTTTACTGTATCCCTTGGACCTTAAAATCAACGATGAAACACAGAAATTGCATCGATTTTGAATACAAAAGGCAAAATGACGACTTATTTACAAGGGGAGTAACTCTTCTAATAGTTCGTGATTTTAGCCTTTCCTGGGACAGCAGTATTAGATTCCGATGCACCCTTGCAGGTTTACTGTATCCCTTGGATCTTCAAATCAACGATTAAACACAGAAATTGCATCGATATTGAATACAAAGGGCAAAGTGTCGAATTATTTACAAGAGGAGTAACTCTCCAAATAGGTCGTGCTCTTAGACATTCCTGGGACAGCAATATTAGATTCCGATGCACCATTGCAGGTTTACTGTATCCCTTGGACCTTCAAATCAACGATGAAAAACAGAAATTGCATCGATATTGAATACAAAATGCAAAATGTCGACTTATTTACAAGAGGAGTAACTCTTCTAATAGTTCGTGTTTTAACCTTTCCTGGGGCAGCAGTATTAGACTCCGAAGCACTATTGCGGGTTTACTGTATCCCTCGGACCTTCAAATGAACGATAAAACACAGAAATTGCATCGATATTGAATACAAAAGGCAAAATGTCGACTTATTTACAGGGGGAGTAACTCTTCTAATAAATCGTGCTTTGAGCCTTTCCTGCGACAGCAGTATTAGATTCCGATGCACCATTGCAAGTTTACTGTATCTCGTGGACCTTCAAATCAACGATGAAACACAGAAATTGCATCGATATTGAATACAAAAGGCAAAATGTCGACTTATTTACAAGAGGAGTAACTCTTCTAATAGTTCGTGTTTGAGTCTTTTCTGGGACAGAAGTATTAGATTCCGATGCACTATTGCAGGTTTACTGTATGCATTGGACCTTCAAATCAACGATTAAACACTGAAATTGCATCGATATTGAATGCAAAAAGGCAAAGTGTCGACTTATTTACAAGAGGAGTAACTCTTCTAGTAGTTCGTGCTTTGAGCCACTCCTGGGACAGCAGTATTAGATTCCGATGCACCATTGCAGGTTTACTGTATCCCTTGGACCTTCAAATCAACGATGAAACACAGAAATTGCATCGATATTGAATACAAAAGGCAAAATTTCCACTTCTTTACAAGAGGCGTAACTCTTCTAATAGTTCATGCTTTGAGCATTTCGTGGGACAGCAGTTTTAGATTCCGATGCACTATTGCAGGTTTACTGTATGCATTGGACCTTCAAATCAACGATGAAACACAGAAATTGCATCGATATTGAATACAAAAAGCAAAATGTAGACTTATATACAAGAGGAGTAACTCTTCTAATAGTTCGTGCTTTGAGCCTTTCCTGGGACAGCAGTATTAGATTCCGATGCACCATTGCAGGTTTACTGTATCCCTTGGACCTTCAAATCAACGATGAAACACAGAAATTGCATCGATATTGAATACAAAAGGCAAAATGTCGACCTATTTACAAGAGGAGTAACTCCTCTAATAGTTCGTGCTTTGAGCCTTTCCTGGGAATGCAGTATTAAATTCCGATGCATCATTGCAGGATTACTGTATCACTTGGACCTTCAAATCAACGATGAAACACAGAAATTGCATCGATATTGAATACAAAAGGCAAAACGTCGACTAATTTATAAGAGGAGTAACTCTTCTAATAGTTCGTGCTATTAGCCTTTCCTGGGACAGTAGTATTACGTTCCGATGCACCATTGCAGGTTTACTGTATCCCTTAAACCTTCAAATCAACGATGCAACACAGAAATTGCATCGATATTGAATACAAACGGCAAAATGTCGACTTATTTATAACACAAGTAACTCTTCTAACAGTTCCTGCTTTGAGCCTTTCCTGGGACAGCAGTATTAGATTCCGATGCACCATTGCAGGTTTACTGTATCCCTTGGACCTACAAATCAACAATGAAACACAGAAATTGCATCAATATTGAATACAAAAGGCAAGATGACGACTAATTTATAAGAGGAGTAACTCTTCTAATAGTTCGTGCTATTAGCCTTTCCTGGGACATCAGTATTAGATTCCGATGCAACATTGCAGGTTTACTGTTTCCCTTGGACCTTCAAATCAACAATGAAACACAGAAATTGCATCGATATTGAATACAAAAGGCAAGATGACGACTTATTTATAAGAGGAGTAACTCTTCTAATAGTTCGTGCTTTGAGCCTTTCCTGGGACAGCAGTATTAGATTCCGATGCACCATTGCAGGTTTACTGTATCCCTTGGACCTTCAAATCAACGATGAAAAACAGAAATTGCATCGATATTGAATACAAAAAGCAAAGTGTCGTCTTAATTATAAGAGGAGTAACTCTTCTAATAGTTAGTGCTTTGAGCCTTTCCTGGGACAGCAGTTATAGTTTCCGATGCACCATTGCTGGTTTACTGTATCCCTTGGACCTTCAAATCAACGATGAAACACAGAAATTGCATCGATATTGAATACAAAATTCAAAATCTCGACTTACTTACAAGAGGAGTAACTCTTCTAATAGTTCGTGATTTGAGCCTTTCCTGGGACAGCAGTATTAGATTCCGATGCACCATTGCAGGTTTACTGTATCCCTTGGACCTTCAAAATAAACTATGAACTACTGAAATTGCATCGATATTGAATACAAAAGGCAAAATGTCGACTTATTTACAAGAGGAGTCTCTGTTCTAATAGTTCGTGTTTTGAGCCTTTCCTGGGACATCAGTATTAGATTCCGATGCAACATTGAAGGTTTACTGTTTCCCTTGGACCTTCAAATCAACAATGAAACACAGAAATTGCATCGATATTGAATACAAAAGGCATAATTCGACTTACTTATAACACAAGTAACTCTTCTAACAGTACTGCTTTGAGCCTTTCCTGGGACAGCAGTATTAGATTCCGATGCACCATTGCAGGTTTACTGTATCCCTTGGACCTTCAAATCAACGATGAAACACAGAAATTGCATCGATATTGAATACAAAAGGCAAAATGTCGACTTATTTACAAGAGGAGTAACTCTTCTAATAGTTCGTGCTTTGAGCCTTTCCTGGGACAGCAGTATTAGATTCCGAAACACCATTGCAGGTTTACTGTATCCCTTGGACCTTCAAATCAACGATGAAACACAGAAATTGCATCGATATTGAATACAAAGGCAAAATGTCGACTTATTTACAAGAGGAGAAACTCTTCTAATAGTTCATATTTTGAGCCTTTCCTGGGACAGCAGTATTAGATTCCGATGCACCATTGCTGGTTTACTGTATCACTTGGACCTTCAAATCAACGATGAAACACAGAAATTGCATCGATATTGAATACAAAAGGCAAAATCTCGACTTACTTACAAGAGGAGTAACTCTTCTAATAGTTCGTGCTTTGAGCCTTTCCTGGGACAGCAGTATTAGATTTCGATGCACCATTGCAGGTTTACTGTATCCCTTGGACCTTCAAATCAACAATGAAACACAGAAATTGCATCGATATTGAATACAAAAGGCAAGATGACGACTAATTTATAAGAGGAGTAACTCTTCTAATAGTTCGTGCTATTAGCCTTTCCTGGGACATCAGTATTAGATTCCGATGCAACATTGCAGGTTGACTGTTTCCCTTGGACCTTCAAATCAACGATGAAACACAGAAATTGCATCGATATTGAAAACAAAAGGCAAAATTCGACTTACTTATAACACAAGTAACTCTTCTAACAGTTCCTGCTTTGAGCCTTTCCTGGGACAGCAGTATTAGATTAAGATGCACCATTGCAGGTTTACTGTATCCCTTGGACCTTCAAATCAACGATGAAACACAGAAATTGCATCGATATTGAATACAAAAGGCAAAATGTCGACTTATTTACAAGAGGAGTAACTCTTCTAATAGTTCGTGCTTTGAGCCTTTCCTGGGACAGCAGTATTAGATTCCGAAACACCATTGTAGGTTTACTGTATCCCTGAGACCTTCAAATCAACGATGAAACACAGAAATTGCATCGATATTGAATACAAAGGCAAAATGTCGACTTATTTACAAGAGGAGAAACTCTTCTAATAGTTCATACTTTGAGCCTTTCCTGGGACAGCAGTATTAGATTCCGATGCACCATTGCAGGTTTACTGTATCCCTTGGACCTTCAAATCAACGATGAAACACAGAAATTGCATCGTTATTGAATACAAAATGCAAAATGTCGACTTATTTACAAGAGGAGTAACTCTTCTAATAATTCGTGCTTTGAGCCTTTCCTGGGACAGCAGTGTTAGATTCCGATGCACCATTGCAGGTTTACTGTATCCCTTGGGCCTTCAAATCAACGATGAAACACAGAAATTGCATCATTATTGAATACAAAATGCAAAATGTCGACTTATTTACAAGAGGAGTAACTCTTCTAATAGTTCGTGCTTTGAGCCTTTCCTGGGACAGCAGTATTAGATTCCGATGCACCATTGCAGGTTTACTGTATCCCTTGGACCTTCAAATCAACGATGAAAAACAGAAATTGCATCGATATTGAATACAAAAAGCAAAGTGTCGTCTTATTTATAAGAGGAGTAACTCTTCTAATAGTTCGTGCTTTGAGCCTTTCCTGGGACAGCAGTTATAGATTCCGATGCACCATTGCTGGTTTACTGTATCCCTTGGACCTTCAAATCAACGATGAAACACAGAAATTGCGTCGATATTGAATACAAAAGGCAAAATCTCGACTTACTTACAAGAGGAGTAACTCTTCTAATAGTTCGTGCTTTGAGCCTTTCCTGGGACAGCAGTATTAGATTCCGATGCACCATTGCAGGTTTACTGTATCCCTTGGACCTTCAAATCAACAATGAAACACAGAAATTGCATCGATATTGAATACAAAAGGCAAGATGACGACTAATTTATAAGAGGAGTAACTCTTCTAATAGTTCGTGCTATTAGCCTTTCCTGGGACATCAGTATTAGATTCCGATGCAACATTGCAGGTTTACTGTTTCCCTTGGACCTTCAAATCAACAATGAAACACAGAAATTGCATCGATATTGAATACAAAAGGCAAGATGACGACTTATTTATAAGAGGAGTAACTCTTCTAATAGTTCGTGCTTTGAGCCTTTCCTGGGACAGCAGTATTAGATTCCGATGCACCATTGCAGGTTTACTGTATCCCTTGGACCTACAAATCAACGATGAAACACAGAAATTGCATCGATATTGAATACAAAAGGCAAAATTCGACTTACTTATAACACAAGTAACTCTTCTAACAGTTTCTGCTTTGAGCCTTTCCTGGGACAGCAGTATTAGATTCCGATGCACCATTGCAGGTTTACTGTATCCCTTGGACCTTCAAATCAACGATGAAACACAGAAATTGCATCGATATTGAATACAAAAGGCAAAATGTCGACTTATTTACAAGAGGAGTAACTCTTCTAATAGTTCGTGCTTTGAGCATTTCCTGGGACAGCAGTATTAGATTCCGAATCACCATTGCAGGTTGACTGTATCCCTTGGACCTTCAAATCAACGATGAAACACAGAAATTGCATCGATATTGAATACAAAGGCAAAATGTCGACTTATTTACAAGAGGAGAAGCTCTTCTAATAGTTCATACTTTGAGATTTCCTGGGACAGCAGTATTAGATTCCGATGCACCATTGCAGGTTTACTGTATCTCTTGGACCTTCAAATCAACGATGAAACACAGAAATTGCATCGTTATTGAATACAAAATGCAAAATGTCGACTTATTTACAAGAGGAGTAACTCTTCTAATAGTTCGTGATTTGAGCCTTTCCTGGGACAGCAGTATTAGATTCCGATGCACCATTGCAGGTTTACTGTATCCCTTGGACCTTCAAATCAACGATGAAAAACAGAAATTGCATCGATATTGAATACAAAAAGCAAAGTGTCGTCTTATTTATAAGAGGAGTAACTCTTCTAATAGTTCGTGCTTTGAGCCTTTCCTGGGACAGCAGTTATAGATTCCGATGCACCATTGCTGGTTTACTGTATCCCTTGGACCTTCAAATCAACGATGAAACACAGAAATTGCATCGATATTGAATACAAAAGGCAAAATCTCGACTTACTTACAAGAGGAGTAACTCTTCTAATAGTTCGTGCTTTGAGCCTTTCCTGGGACAGCAGTATTAGATTCCGATGCACCATTGCAGGTTTACTGTATCCCTTAGACCTTCAAATCAACGATGAAACACAGAAATTGCATCGATATTGAATACAAAAGGCAAAATGTCGACTTATTTACAAGAGGAGTAACTCTTCTAATAGTTCGTGCTTTTAGCCTTTCCTGGGACATCAGTATTAGATTCCGATGCACCATTGCAGGTTTACTGTATCCCTTGGACCTTCAAATCAACGATGAAACACAGAAATTGCATCGATATTGAATACAAAAGGCAAAATGACGACTTATTTACAAGAGGAGTAACACTTCTAATAGTTCGTGATTTGAGCCTTTCCTGGGACAGCAGTATTAGATTCCGAAACACCATTGCAGGTTTACTGTATCCCTTGGACCTTCAAATCAACGATGAAACACAGAAATTGCATCGATATTGAATAGAAAAGGCAAAACGTCGACTAATTTATAAGAGGAGTAACTCTTCTAATAGTTCGTGCTATTAGCCTTTCCTGGGACAGTAGTATTACATTCCGATGCACCATTGCAGGTTTACTGTATCCCTTAAACCTTCAAATCAACGATGCAACACAGAAATTGCATCGATATTGAATACAAACGGCAAAATGTCGACTTATTTATAAGAGGAGTAATTCTTCTAATAGTTCGTGCTTTGAGCCTTACCTGGGACAGCAGTATTAGATTCCGATGCACCATTGCAGATTTACTGTATCCCTTGGACCTTCAAAATAAACTATGAACTACTGAAATTGCATCGATATTGAATACAAAAGGCAAAATGTCGACTTATTTACAAGAGGAGTCTCTGTTCTAATAGTTCGTGCTTTGAGCCTTTCCTGGGACATCAGTATTAGATTCCGATGCAACATTGCAGGTTTACTGTTTCCCTTGGACCTTCAAATCAACAATGAAACACAGAAATTGCATCGATATTGAATACAAAAGGCAAAGTATCGACTTATTTATAAAAGGAGAAACTCTTCTAATAGTTCGTGCTTTTAGCCTTTCCTGGGACAGCTGTATAAGATCCCGATGCACCATTGCAGGTTTACTGTATCCCTTGGACCTTCAAATCAACGATGAAACACAGAAATTGCATCGATATTGAATACAAAAGACAAAATGTCTACTTATTTACAAGAGGAGTAACTCTTCTAATAGTTCGTGATTTGAGCTTTTCCTGGGACAGCAGTATTAGATTCCGATGCACCATTGCAGGTTTACTGTATCCCTTGGACCTTCAAATCAACGATGAAACACAGAAATTGCATCGATATTGAATACAAAAGCCAAAATATCTACATATTTATAGCACAAGTAACTCTTCTAACAGTTCCTGCTTTGAGCCTTTCCTGGGACAGCAGTATTAGATTCCGATGCACCATAGCAGGTTTACTGCATCCCTTGGACCTTCAAATAAACGATGAAACACTGAAATTGCATCGATATTGAATACAAAAAGCAAAATGTCGACTTATTTACATGAGGAGTAACTCTTCTAATTGTTCGTGCTTTTAGCGTTTCCTGGGACAGCAGTATTAGATTCCGATGCACCATTGCAGGTTTACTGTATCCCTTGGTCCTTCAAATCAACGATGAAACACAGAAATTGCATCGATATTGAATACAAAAGGCAAAATGTCGACTTAATTTTAAGAGGAGTAACTCTTCTAATAGTTCGTGATTTGAGCCTTTCCTGGGACAGCAGTATTAGATTCCGATGCACCATTGCAGGTTTACTGTATCCCTTGGACCTTCAAATCAACGATGTAACACAGAAATTGCATCGATATTGAATGCAAAAGGAAAAATGTCGACTTATTTACAAGAGGAGTCACTCTTCTAATAGTTCATGCTTTGAGCCTTTCCTGGGACAGCAGTATTAGATTCCGATGCACCATTGCAGGTTTACTGTATCCCTTGGACCTTCAATTCAACGATGAAACACAGAAATTGCATCGATATTGAATACAAAAGGCAAAATGTCGACTTATTTACAAGAGGACTAACTCTTCTAATAGTTCGTGCTTTGAACCTTTCCTGGGACAGCAGTATTAGATTCTGATGTACCATTGCAGGTTTTCTATATCCCTTGTGCCTTCAAATCAACGATGAAACACAGAAATTGCATCGATCTTGAATACAAAAGGCAAAATGTCGACTTATTTATAAGAGGAGTAACTCTTCTAATAGTTCGTGCTTTGAGCCTTTCCTGGGACAGCAGTTATAGATTCCGATGCACCATTGCTGGTTTACTGTATCCCTTGGACCTTCAAATCAACGATGAAACACAGAAATTGCATCGATATTGAATACAAAAGGCAAAATCACGACTTACTTACAAGAGGAGTAACTCTTCTAATAGTTCGTGCTTTGAGCCTTTCCTGGGACAGCAGTATTAGATTCCGATGCACCATTGCAGGTTTACTGTATCCCTTGGACCTTCAAATCAACAATGAAACACAGAAATTGCATCGATATTGAATACAAAAGGCAAGATGACGACTAATTTATAAGAGGAGTAACTCTTCTAATAGTTCGTGCTATTAGCCTTTCCTGGGACATCAGTATTAGATTCCGATGCAACATTGCAGGTTTACTGTTTCCCTTGGACCTTCAAATCAACAATGAAACACAGAAATTGCATCGATATTGAATACAAAAGGCAGGATGACGACTTATTTATAAGAGGAGTAACTCTTCTAATAGTTCGTGCTTTGAGCATTTCCTGGGACAGCAGTATTAGATTCCGATGCACCATTGCAGGTTTACTGTATCCCTTGGACCTTCAAATCAACGATGAAACACAGAAATTGCATCGATATTGAATACAAAGGCAAAATGTCGACTTATTTACAAGTGGAGAAACTCTTCTAATAGTTCGTGCTATTAGCCTTTCCTGGGACAGTAGTATTACATTCCGATGCACCATTGCAGGTTTACTGTATCCCTTAAACCTTCAAATCAACGATGCAACACAGAAATTGCATCGATATTGAATACAAACGGCAAAATGTCGACTTATTTATAACACAAGTAACTCTTCTAACAGTTCCTGCTTTGAGCCTTTCCTGGGACAGCAGTATTACATTCCGATGCACCATTCCAGGTTTACTGTATCCCTTGGACCTTCAAATCAACGATGAAACACAGAAATTGCATCGATATTGAATACAAAAGGCAAAATGTCGACTTATTTACAAGAGGAGTAACTCTTCTAATAGTTCGTGTTTTGAGCCTTTCCTGGGACAGCAGTATTAGATTCCGAAACACCATTGCAGGTTTACTGTATCCCTTGGACCTTCAAATCAACGATGAAACACAGAAATTGCATCGATATTGAATACAGAAGGCAAAATGTCGACTTATTTATAAGAGGAGTAATTCTTCTAATAGTTCGTGCTTTGAGCCTTTCCTGGGACAGCAGTATTAGATTCCGATGCACCATTGCAGGTTTACTGTATCCCTTGGACCTTCAAAATAAACTATGAACTACTGAAATTGCATCGATATTGAATACAAAAGGCAAAATGGCGACTTATTTACAAGAGGAGTCTCTGTTCTAATAGTTCGTGCTTTGAGCCTTTCCTGGGACATCAGTATTAGATTCCGATGCAACATTGCAGGTTTACTGTTTCCCTTGGACCTTCAAATCAACAATGAAACACAGAAATTGCATCGATATTGAAGACAAAAGGCAAAGTATCGACTTATTTATAAAAGGATAAACTCTTCTAATAGTTCGTGTTTTAGCCTTTCCTGGGACAGCAGTATAAGATCCCGATGCACCATTGCAGGTTTACTGTATCCCTTGGACCTTCAAATCAACGATGAAACCCAGAAATTGCATCGATATTGAATACAAAAGACAAAATGTCTACTTATTTACAAGAGGAGTAACTCTTCTAATAGTTCGTGCTTTGAGCTTTTCCTGGGACAGCAGTATTAGATTCCGATGCACCATTGCAGGTTTACTGTATCCCTTGGACCTTCAAATCAACGATGAAACACAGAAATTGCATCGATATTGAATACAAAAGCCAAAATATCGGCATATTTATAACACAAGTAACTCTTCTAACAGTTCCTGCTTTGAGCCTTTCCTGGGACAGCAGTATTAGATTCCGATGCACCATAGCAGGTTTACTGCATCCCTTGGACCTTCAAATAAACGATGAAACACTGAAATTGCATCGATATTGAATACAAAAGGCAAAATGTCGACTTATTTACAAGAGGAGTAACTCTTCTAATTGTTCGTGCTTTTAGCGTTTCCTGGGACAGCAGTATTAGATTCCCATGCACCATTGCAGGTTTACTGTATCCCTTGGTCCTTCAAATCAACGATGAAACACAGAAATTGCATCGATATTGAATACAAAAGGCAAAATGTCGACTTAATTTTAAGAGGAGTAACTCTTCTAATAGTTCGTGATTTGAGCCTTTCCTGGGACAGCAGTATTAGATTCCGATGCACCATTCAGGTTTACTGTATCCCTTGGACCTTCAAATCAACGATGTAACACAGAAATTGCATCGATATTGAATACAAAAGGAAAAATGTCGACTTATTTACAAGAGGAGACACTCTTCTAATAGTTCATGCTTTGAGCCTTTCCTGGGACAGCAGTATTAGATTCCGATGCACCATTGCAGGTTTACTGTATCCCTTGGACCTTCAATTCAACGATGAAACACAGAAATTGCATCGATATTGAATACAAAAGGCAAAATGTCGACTTATTTACAAGAGGAGTAACTCTTCTAATAGTTCGTGCTTTTAGCCTTTCCTGGGACATCAGTATTAGATTCCGATGCACCATTGCAGGTTTACTGTATCCCTTGGACCTTCAAATCAACGATGAAACACAGAAATCGCTTCGATATTGAATACAAAAGGCAAAATGTCGACTTATTTACAAGAGGAGTAACACTTCTAATAGTTCGTGATTTGAGCCTTTCCTGGGACAGCAGTATTAGATTCCGAAACACCATTGCAGGTTTACTGTATCCCTTGGACCTTCAAATCAACGATGGAACACAGAAATTGCATCGATATTGAATAGAAAAGGCAAAACGTCGACTAATTTATAAGAGGAGTAACTCTTCTAATAGTTCGTGCTATTAGCCTTACCTGGGACAGTAGTATTACATTCCGATGCACCATTGCAGGTTTACTGTATCCCTTAAACCTTCAAATCAACGATGCAACACAGAAATTGCATCGATATTGAATACAAACGGCAAAATGTCGACTTATTTATAACACAAGTAACTCTTCTAACAGTTCCTGCTTTGAGCCTTTCCTGGGACAGCAGTATTACATTCCGATGCACCATTCCAGGTTTACTGTATCCCTTGGACCTTCAAATCAACGATGAAACACAGAAATGCATCGATATTGAATACAAAAGGCAAAATGTCGACTTATTTACAAGAGGAGTAACTCTTCTAATAGTTCGTGTTTTGAGCCTTTCCTGGGACAGCAGTATTAGATTCCGATGCAACATTGCAGGTTTACTGTTTCCCTTGGACCTTCAAATCAACAATGAAACACAGAAATTGCATCGATATTGAATACAAAAGGCAAAGTATCGACTTATTTATAAAAGGAGAAACTCTTCTAATAGTTCGTGCTTTTAGCCTTTCCTGGGACAGCAGTATAAGATCCCGATGCACCATTGCAGGTTTACTGTATCCCTTGGACCTTCAAATCAACGATGAAACACATAAATTGCATCGATATTGAATACAAAAGACAAAATGTGTACTTATTTACAAGAGGAGTAACTCTTCTATTAGTTCGTGCTTTGAGCTTTTCCTGGGACAGCAGTATTAGATTCCGATGCACCATTGCAGGTTTACTGTATCCCTTGGACCTTCAAATCAACGATGAAACACAGAAATTGCATCGATATTGAATACAAAAGCCAAAATATCGGCATATTTATAACACAAGTAACTCTTCTAACAGTTCCTGCTTTGAGCCTTTCCTGGGACAGCCGTATTAGATTCCGATGCACCATTGCAGGTTTACTGCATCCCTTGGACCTTCAAATAAACGATGAAACACTGAAATTGCATCGATATTGAATACAAAAGGCAAAATGTCGACTTATTTACAAGAGGAGTAACTCTTCTAATTGTTCGTGCTTTTAGCGTTTCCTGAGACAGCAGTATTAGATTCCGATGCACCATTGCAGGTTTACTGTATCCCTTGGTCCTTCAAATCAACGATGAAACACAGAAATTGCATCGATATTGAATACAAAAGGCAAAATGTCGACTTATTTACAAGAGGACTAACTCTTCTAATAGTTCGTGCTTTGAGCCTTTCCTGGGACAGCAGTATTAGATTCTGATGCACCATTGCAGGTTTTCTATATCCCTTGTGCCTTGAAATCAACGATGAAACACAGAAATTGCATCGATCTTGAATACAAAGGGCAAAATGTCGACTTATTTATAAGAGGAGTAACTCTTCTAATAGTTCGTGATTTGAGCCTTTCCTGGGACAGCAGTATTAGATTCCGATGCACCATTGCAGGTTTAATGTATCCCTTGTACCTTCAAAACAACTATGAAATACTGAAATTGCATCGATATTGTATACAAAAGGCAAAATGTCGACTTATTTACAAGAGGAGTACCTCTTCTAATGGTTCGTGCTTTTAGCCTTTCCTGAGACAGTAATATTAGATTCCGATGCACCATTGCAGGTTTACTGTATCCCTTGGACCTTCAAATCAACGATGAAACACTGAAATTGCATCGATATTGAATACAAAAGGCAAAATGTCGACTTATTTACAAGAGGAGTAACTCTTCTAATAGTTCGTTCTTTTAGCGTTTCCTGGGACAGCAGTATTAGATTCCGATGCACCATTGCAGGTTTACTGTATCCCTTGGACCTTCAAATCAACGATGAAACACAGAAAGTGCATCGATATTGAATACAAATGTCAAAATGTCGACTTATTTATAAGAGGAGTAACTCATCTAATAGTTCGTGATTTGAGCCTTTCCTGGGACAGCAGTATTAGATTCCGATGCACCATTGCAGGTTTACTGTATCCCTTGGACCTTCAAATCAACGATGAAACACAGAAATTGCATCGATATTGAATACAAAAGGCAAAATGTCGACTTATTTACAAGAGGAGAAACTCTTCTAGTATTTCATGCTTTGAGCCTTTCCTGGGACAGCAGTATTAGATTCCAATGCACCATTGCAGGTTTACTGTATCCCTTGGACCTTCAAATCAACGATGAATCACAGAAATTGCATCGATATTGAATACAAAAGGCAAAATGTCGACTTATTTACAAGAGGAGTAACTCTTCTAATAGTTCGTGTTTTGAGCCTTTCCTGGGACAGCAGTATTAGATTCCGATGCACAATTGCAGGTTAAGTGTATCCCTTGGACCTTTAAATCAACGATGAAACACGGAAATTGCATCGATATTGAATACAAAATGCAAAGTGTCGTCTTATTTATAAGAGGAGTAACTCTTCTAAGAGTTCGTGCTTTGAGCCTTTCCTGGGACAGCAGTTATAGACTCCGATGCCCCATTGCAGGTTTACTGTATCCCTTGGACCTTCAAATCAACGATGAAACACAGAAATTGCATCGATATTGAATACAAAACGCAAAATGTCGACTTATTTACAAGAGGACTAACTCTTAAAAAAGTTCGTGCTTTTAGCGTTTCCTGGGACATCAGTATTAGATTCCGATGCACGATTGCAGGTTTACTGTATCCCTTGGACCTTCAAATCAACGATGAAACACAGAAATTGCATCGATATTGAATACAAAAGAAAAAATGTCGACTAATTTACAAGAGGAGTAACTTTTCTAATAGTTCGTGATTTGAGCCTTTCCCGGGACAGCAGTATTAGATTCCGATGCACCATTGCAGGTTTACTGTATCGCTTGGACCTTCAAATCAACGATGAAACACAGAAATTGCATCGATATTGACTACAAAAGGCAAAATGTCGACTTATTTACAAGAGGAGTAACTCTTCTAATAGTTCGTGCTTTTAGCCTTTCCTGGGACATCAGTATTAGATTCCGATGCACCATTGCAGGTTTACTGTATCCCTTGGACCTTCAAATCAACGATGAAACACAGAAATTGCATCGATATTGAATACAAAAGGCAAAATGTCGACTTATTTACAAGAGGAGTAACTCTTCTAATAGTTCGTGTTTTGAGCCTTTCCTGGGACAGCAGTATTAGATTCCGAAACACCATTGCAGGTTTTTCTGTATCCCTTGGACCTTCAAATCAACGATGAAACACAGAAATTGCATCGATATTGAATACAGAAGGCAAAATGTCGACTTATTTATAAGAGGAGTAACTCTTCTAATAGTTCGTGCTATTAGCCTTTCCTGGGACAGTAGTATTACATTCCGATGCACCATTGCAGGTTTACTGTATCCCTTAAACCTTCAAATCAACGATGCAACACAGAAATTGCATCGATATTGATTACAAACGGCAAAATGTCGACTTATTTATAACACAAGTAACTCTTCTAAAAGTTCCTGCTTTGAGCCTTTCCTGGGACAGCAGTATTACATTCCGATGCACCATTCCAGGTTTACTGTATCCCTTGGACCTTCAAATCAACGATGAAACACAGAAATTGCATCGATATTGAATACAAAAGGCAAAATGTCGACTTATTTACAAGAGGAGTAACTCTTCTAATAGTTCGTGTTTTGAGCCTTTCCTGGGACAGCAGTATTAGATTCCGAAACACCATTGCAGGTTTACTGTATCCCTTGGACCTTCAAATCAACGATGAAACACAGAAATTGCATCGATATTGAATACAGAAGGCAAAATGTCGACTTATTTATAAGAGGAGTAATTCTTCTAATAGTTCGTGCTTTGAGCCTTTCCTGGGACAGCAGTATTAGATTCCGATGCACCATTGCAGGTTTACTGTATCCCTTGGACCTTCAAAATAAACTATGAACTACTGAAATTGCATCGATATTGAATACAAAAGGCAAAATGTCGACTTATTTACAAGTGGAGTAACTCTTCTAATAGTTCGTGTTTTGAGCCTTTCCTGGGACAGCAGTATTAGATTCCGAAACACCATTGCAGGTTTTTCTGTATCCCTTGGACCTTCAAATCAACGATGAAACACAGAAATTGCATCGATATTGAATACAAAAGGCAAAATGTCGACTTATTTACAAGAGGACTAACTCTTCTAATAGTTCGTGCTTTGAGCCTTTCCTGGGACAGCAGTATTAGATTCTGATGCACCATTGCAGGTTTTCTATATCCCTTGTGCCTTCAAATCAACGATGAAACACAGAAATTGCATCGATCTTGAATACAAAAAGCAAAATGTCGACTTATTTATAAGAGGAGTAACTCTTCTAATAGTTCGTGATTTGAGCCTTTCCTGGGACAGCAGTATTAGATTCCGATGCACCATTGCAGGTTTAATGTATCCCTTGTACCTTCAAAACAACTATGAAATACTGAAATTGCATCGATATTGTATACAAAAGGCAAAATGTCGACTTATTTACAAGAGGAGTAACTCTTCTAATGGTTCGTGCTTTTAGCCTTTCCTGGGACAGTAATATTAGATTCCGATGCACCATTGCAGGTTTACTGTATCCCTTGGACCTTCAAATCAACGATGAAACACTGAAATTGCATCGATATTGAATACAAAAGGCAAAATGTCGACTTATTTACAAGAGGAGTAACTCTTCTAATAGTTCGTGCTTTTAGCCTTTCCTGGGACAGCAGTATTAGATTCCGATGCACCATTGCAGGTTTACTGTATCCCTTGGACCTTCAAATCAACGATGAAACACAGAAATTGCATCGATATTGAATACAAAACGCAAAATGTCGACTTATTTACAAGAGGACTAACTCTTCAAATAGTTCGTGCTTTTAGCGTTTCCTGGGACATCAGTATTAGATTCCGATGCACGATTGCAGGTTTACTGTATCCCTTGGACCTTCAAATCAACGATGAAACACAGAAATTGCATCGATATTGAATACAAAAGAAAAAATGTCGACTTATTTACAAGAGGAGTAACTTTTCTAATAGTTCGTGATTTGAGCCTTTCCCGGGACAGCAGTATTAGATTCCGATGCACCATTGCAGGTTTACTGTATCGCTTGGACCTTCAAATCAACGATGAAACACAGAAATTGCATCGATATTGACTACAAAAGCAAAATGTCGACTTATTTACAAGAAGAGTAACTCTTCTAATAGTTCGTGCTTTTAGCCTTTCCTGGGACATCAGTATTAGATTCCGATGCACCATTGCAGGTTTACTGTATCCCTTGGACCTTCAAATCAACGATGAAACACAGAAATTACATCGATATTGAATACAAAAGGCAAAATGTCGACTTTTTTACAAGAGGAGTAACACTTCTAATTGTTCGTGATTTGAGCCTTTCCTGGGACATCAGTATTAGATTCCGAAACACCATTGCAGGTTTACTGTATCCCTTGTACCTTCAAATCAACGATGAAACACAGAAATTGCATCGATATTGAATATAAAAGGCAAAACGTCGACTAATTTATAAGAGGAGTAACTCTTCTAATAGTTCGTGCTATTAGCCTTTCCTGGGACAGTAGTATTACATTCCGATGCACCATTGCAGGTTTACTGTAGCCCTTGGACCTTCAAATCAACGATGCCACACAGAAATTGCATCGATATTGAATACAAACGGCAAAATGTCGACTTATTTATAACACAAGTAACTCTTCTAACAGTTCCTGCTTTGAGCCTTTCCTGGGACAGCAGTATTTGATTCCGATGCACCATTGCAGGTTTACTGTATCCCTTGGACCTTCAAATCAACGATGAAACACAGAAATTGCATCGATATTGAATACAAAAGGCAAAATGTCGACTTATTTACAAGAGGAGTAACTCTTCTAATAGTTCGTGTTTTGAGCCTTTCCTGGGACAGCAGTATTAGATTCCGAAACACCATTACAGGTTTACTGTATCCCTTGGACCTTCAAATCAACGATGAAGCACAGAAATTGCATCGATATTGAATACAGAAGGCAAAATGTCGACTTATTTATAAGAGGAGTAATTCTTCTAATAGTTCGTGCTTTGAGCCTTTCCTGGGACAGCAGTATTAGATTCCGATGCACCATTGCAGGTTTACTGTATCCCTTGGACCTTCAAAACAACTATGAACTACTGAAATTGCATCGATATTGAATACAAAAGGCAAGATGTCGATTTATTTACAAGAGGAGTCACTGTTCTAATAGTTCGTGCTTTGAGCCTTTCCTGGGACATCAGTATTAGATTTCGATGCAACATAGAAGGTTTACTGTTTCCCTTGGAACTTCAAATCAACAATGAAACACAGATGTTGCATCGATATTGAATTCAAAAGGCTAAGTATCGACTTATTTATAAGAGGAGAAACTCTTCTAATAGTTCGTGCTTTTAGCCTTTCCTGGGACAGCAGTATAAGATCCCGATGCACCATTGCAGGTTTACTGTATCCCTTGGACCTTCAAATCAACGATGAAACACAGAAATTGCATCGATATTGAATACAAAAGACAAAATGTCTACTTATTTACAAGAGGAGTAACTCTTCTAATAGTTCGTGCTTTGAGCCTTTCCTTGGACAGCAGTATTAGATTCCGATGCACCATTGCAGGTTTACTGTATCCCTTGGACCTTCAAATCAACGATGAAACACAGAAATTGCATCGATATTGAATACAAAATCCAAAATATCGACATATTTATAACACAAGTAACTCTTCTAACAGTTCCTGCTTTGAGTCTTTCCTGGGACAGCAGTATTAGATTCCGATGCACCATTGCAGGTTTAATGTATCCCTTGTACCTTCAAAACAACTATGAAATACTGAAATTGCATCGATATTGTATACAAAAGGCAAAATGTCGACTTATTTACAAGAGGAGTAACTCTTCTAATGGTTCGTGCTTTTAGCCTTTCCTGGGACAGTAATATTAGATTCCGATGCACCATTGCAGGTTTACTGTATCCCTTGGACCTTCAAATCAACGATGAAACACTGAAATTGCATCGATATTGAATACAAAAGGCAAAATGTCGACCTATTTACAAGAGGAGTAACTCTTCTAATAGTTCGTGCTTTTAGCGTTTCCTGGGACAGCAGTATTAGATTCCGATGCACCATTGCAGGTTTACTGTATCCCTTGGACCTTCAAATCAACGATGAAACACAGAAATTGCATAGATATTGAATACAAAACGCAAAATTTCGACTTATTTACAAGAGGACTAACTCTTCAAATAGTTCGTGATTTTAGCGTTTCCTGGGACATCAGTATTAGATTCCGATGCACGATTGCAGGTTTACTGTATCCCTTGGACCTTCAAATCAACGATGAAACACAGATATTGCATCGATATTGAATACAAAAGAAAAAATGTCGACTTATTTACAAGAGGAGTAACTTTTCTAATAGTTCGTGATTTGAGCCTTTCCCGGGACAGCAGTATTAGATTCCGATGCACCATTGCAGGTTTACTGTATCGCTTGGACCTTCAAATCAACGATGAAACACAGAAATTGCATCGATATTGACTACAAAAGCAAAATGTCGACTTATTTACAAGAAGAGTAACTCTTCTAATAGTTCGTGATTTTAGCCTTTCCTGGGACATCAGTATTAGATTCCGATGCACCATTGCAGGTTTACTGTATCCCTTGGACCTTCAAATCAACGATGAAACACAGAAATTACATCGATATTGAATACAAAAGGCAAAATGTCGACTTTTTTACAAGAGGAGTAACACTTCTAGTTGTTCGTGATTTGAGCCTTTCCTGGGACATCAGTATTAGATTCCGAAACACCATTGCAGGTTTACTGTATCCCTTGTACCTTCAAATCAACGATGAAACACAGAAATTTCATCGATATTGAATATAAAAGGCAAAACGTCGACTAATTTATAAGAGGAGTAACTCTTCTAATAGTTCGTGCTATTAGCCTTTCCTGGGACAGTAGTATTACATTCCGATGCACCATTGCAGGTTTACTGTAGCCCTTGGACCTTCAAATCAACGATGCCACACAGAAATTGCATCGATATTGAATACAAACGGCAAAATGTCGACTTATTTATAACACAAGTAACTCTTCTAACAGTTCCTGCTTTGAGCCTTTCCTGGGACAGCAGTATTAGATTCCGATGCACCATTGCAGGTTTACTGTATCCCTTGGACCTTCAAATCAACGATGAAACACAGAAATTGCATCGATATTGAATACAAAAGGCAAAATGTCGACTTATTTACAAGAGGAGTAACTCTTCTAATAGTTCGTGTTTTGAGCCTTTCCTGGGACAGCAGTATTAGATTCCGAAACACCATTACAGGTTTACTGTATCCCTTGGACCTTCAAATCAACGATGAAGCACAGAAATTGCATCGATATTGAATACAGAAGGCAAAATGTCGACTTATTTATAAGAGGAGTAATTCTTCTAATAGTTCGTGCTTTGAGCCTTTCCTGGGACAGCAGTATTAGATTCCGATGCACCATTGCAGGTTTACTGTATCCCTTGGACCTTCAAAACAACTATGAACTACTGAAATTGCATCGATATTGAATACAAAAGGCAAGATGTCGATTTATTTACAAGAGGAGTCACTGTTCTAATAGTTCGTGCTTTGAGCCTTTCCTGGGACATCAGTATTAGATTTCGATGCAACATAGAAGGTTTACTGTTTCCCTTGGAACTTCAAATCAACAATGAAACACAGATATTGCATCGATATTGAATTCAAAAGGCTAAGTATCGACTTATTTATAAGAGGAGAAACTCTTCTAATAGTTCGTGCTTTTAGCCTTTCCTGGGACAGCAGTATAAGATCCCGATGCACCATTGCATGTTTACTGTATCCCTTGGACCTTCAAATCAACGATGAAACACAGAAATTGCATCGATATTGAATACAAAAGACAAAATGTCTACTTATTTACAAGAGGAGTAACTCTTCTAATAGTTCGTGCTTTGAGCCTTTCCTTGGACAGCAGTATTAGATTCCGATGCACCATTGCAGGTTTACTGTATCCCTTGGACCTTCAAATCAACGATGAAACACAGAAATTGCATCGATATTGAATACAAAATCCAAAATATCGACATATTTATAACACAAGTAACTCTTCTAACAGTTCCTGCTTTGAGTCTTTCCTGGGACAGCAGTATTAGATTCCGATGCACCATAGCAGGTTTACTGCATCCCTTAGACCTTCAAATCAACGATGAAACACAGAAATTGCATCGATATTGAATACAAAAGGCAAAATGTCGACTTATTTACAAGAGGAGTAACTCTTCTAATAGTTCGTGATTTTAGCGTTTCCTGGGACAGCAGTATTAGATTCCGATGCACCATTGCAGGTTTACTGTATCCCTTGGTCCTTCAAATCAACGATGAAACACAGAAATTGCATCGATATTGAATACAAAAGGCAAAATGTCGACTTAATTTTAAGAGGAGTAACTCTTCTAATAGTTTGTGATTTGAGCCTTTCCTGGGACAGCAGTATTAGATTCCGATGCACCATTGCAGGTTTACTGTATCCCTTGGACCTTCAAATCAACGATGAAACACAGAAATTGCATCGATATTGAATACAAAAGGAAAAATGTCGACTTATTTACAAGAGGAGAAACTCTTCTAATAGTTCATGCTTTGAGCCTTTCCTGGGACAGCAGTATTAGATTCCGATGCACCATTGCAGGTTTACTGTATCCCTTGGACCTTCAAATCAACGATGAAACACAGAAATGGCATCGATATTGAATACAAAAGGAGAAACGTCGACTTATTAACAATAGGACTAACTCTTCTAATAGTTCGTGTTTTGAGCCTTTCCTGGGACAGCAGTATTAGATTCTGATGCACCATTGCAGGTTTACTATATCCCTTGTGCCTTAAAATCAACGATGAAACACAGAAATTGCATCGATCTTAAATACAAAAGGCAAAATGTCGACTTATTTATAAGAGGAGTAACTCTACTAATAGTTCGTGATTTGAGCCTTTCCTGGGACAGCAGTATTAGATTCCGATGCACCATTGCAGGTTTACTGTATCCCTTGTACCTTCAAAACAACTATGAAATACTGAAATTGCATCGATATTGTATACAAAAGGCAAAATGTCGACTTATTTACAAGAGGAGTAACTCTTCTAATGGTTCATGCTTTTAGCCATTCCTGGGACAGTAATATTAGATTCCGATGCACCATTGCAGGTTTACTGTATCCCTTGGACCTTCAAATCAACGATGAAACACAGAAATTGCATCGATATTGAATACAAAAGGCAAAATGTCGACTTATTTACAAGAGGACTAACTCTTCTAATAGTTCGTGCTTTTAGCGTTTCCTGGGACATCAGTATTAGATTCCGATGCACCATTGCAGGTCTACTGTATCCCTTGGACCTTCAAATCAACGATGAAACACAGAAATTGCATCGATATTGAATACAAAAGGCAAAATGTCGACTTATTTACAAGAGGAGAAACTCTTCTAGTAGTTCATGTTTTGAGCCTTTCCAGGGACAGCAGTATTAGATTCCAATGCACCATTGCAGGTTTACTGTATCCCTTGGACCTTCAAATCAACGATGAATCACAGAAATTGCATCGATATTGAATACAAAAGGCAAAATGTCGACTTATTTACAAGAGGAGTAACTCTTCAAATAGTTCGTGCTTTGAGCCTTTCCTGGGACAGCAGTATTAGATTCCGATGCACAAATGCAGGTTTACTGTATCCCTTGGACCTTCAAATCAACGATGAAACACGGAAATTGCATCGATATTGAATACAAAATGCAAAGTGTCGTCTTATTTATAAGAGGAGTAACACTTCTAAGAGTTCGTGCTTTGAGCCTTTCCTGGTCCAGCAGTTATAGACTCCGATGCCCCATTGCAGGTTTACTGTATCCCTTGGACCTTCAAATCGACGATGAAACACAGAAATTGCATCGATATTGAATACAAAAGGCAAAATGTCGACTTATTTACAAGAGGACTAACTCTTCTAATAGTTCGTGCTTTTAGCGTTTCCTGGGACATCAGTATTAGATTCCGATGCACCATTGCAGGTTTACTGTATCCCTTGGACCTTCAAATCAACGATGAAACACAGAAATAGCATCGATATTCAATACAAAAGAAAAAATGTCGACTTATTTACAAGAGGAGTAACTTTTCTAATAGTTCGTGCTTTGTGCCTTTCCCGGGACAGCAGTATTAGATTCCGATGCACCATTGCAGGTTTACTGCATCCCTTGGACCTTCAAATCAACGATGAAACACAGAAATTGCATCGATATTGACTACAAAAGGCAAAATGTCGACTTATTTACAAGAGCAGAAACTTGTCTAATTGTTCATGATTTGAGCCTTTCCTGGGACAGCAGTATTAGATTCCGATGCACCATGGCAGGTTTACTGTATCCCTTGGACCTACAAATCAACGATGAAACACAGAAATTGCATCGATATTGAATACAAAATGCAAAATGTCGACATATTTACAAGAGCAGTAACTCTTCTAATAGTTCGTGCTTTGAGCCCTTCCTGGGACAGCAGTATTAGATTCCGATGCACCATTGCAGGTTTACTGTATCCCTTGGACCTTCAAATCAACGATGAAACACAGAAATTGCATCGATATTGAGTACAAAAGGCAAAATTTCGACTTATTTACAAGGGGAGTAACTCTTCTAATAGTTCGTGCTTTGAGCCTTTCCTGGGACAGAAGTATTAGATTCCAATGCACCATTGCAGGTTTACTGTATCCCTTGGACCTTCAAATCAACGATGAAACACAGAAATTGCATCGATATTGAATACCAAAGGCAAAATGTCGACTTATATACAAGAGGAGTAACCCTTCTAGTACTTCGTGATTTGAGCTTTTCCTGGGACAGCAGTATTAGATTCCGAAACACCATTGCAGGTTAACTGTATCCCTTGGACATTCAAATCAACGATGAAACACAGAAATTGCATCGATATTGAATTCAAAAGGCAAAATGTCGACTTATTTACAAGAGGAGTAACTCTTCTAATAGTTCGTGCTTTGAGGCTTTCCTGGGACAGCAGTATTAGATTCCGATGCACCATTGCAGGTTTACTGTATCCCATGGACCTTCAAATCAACGAAGAAACACAGAAATTGCATCGATATTGAATACAAAGGGCAAAATGTCGACTTATTTACAAGAGGAGTAACCCTTCTAGTACTACGTGCTTTGAGCCTTTCCTGGGACAGCAGTATTAGATTCCGATGCACCACTGCAGGTTTACTGTATCCCTTGGACCTTCAAATCAACGATGAAACACAGAAATTGCATCGATATTGAATGCAAAATGCAAAATGTCGTCTTATTTACAACAGGAGTAACTCTTCTAATAGTTCGTGCTTTCAGCCTTTCCTGGGCCAGTAGTATTAGATTCCGATGCACCATTGCAGGTTTACTGTATCCCTTGGACCTTCAAATCAACGATGAAACACTGAAATTGCATCGATATTGAATACAAAAGGCAAAATGTCGACTTATTTACAAGAGGAGTAACTCTTCTAATAGTTCATGCTTAGAGCCTTTCCTGGGACAGCAGTATTAGATTCCGATGCACCATTGCAGGTTTACTGTATCCCTTGGACCTTCAAATCAACGATGAAACACAGAAATTGCACCGATATTGAATACAAAAGGCAAAATGTCGACTTATATACAAGAGGAGTAACCCTTCTAGTACTTCGTGATTTGAGCTTTTCCTGGGACAGCAGTATTAGATTCTGAAACACCATTGCAGGTTTACTGTATCCCTTGGACATTCAAATCAACGATGAAACACAGAAATTGCATCGATATTGAATTCAAAAGGCAAAATGTCGACTTATTTACAAGGGGAGTAACTCTTCTAATAGTTCGTGCTTTGAGCCTTTCCTGGGACAGAAGTATTAGATTCCAATGCACCATTGCAGGTTTACTGTATCCCTTGGACCTTCAAATCAACGATGAAACACAGAAATTGCATCGATATTGAATACAAAAGGCAAAATGTCGACTTATATACAAGAGGAGTAACCCTTCTAGTACTTCGTGATTTGAGCTTTTCCTGGGACAGCAGTATTAGATTCCGAAACACCATTGCAGGTTTACTGTATCCCTTGGACATTCAAATCAACGATGAAACACAGAAATTGCATCGATATTGACTACAAAAGGCAAAATGTCGACTTATTTACAAGAGCAGAAACTTGTCTAATTGTTCATGATTTGAGCCTTTCCTGGGACAGCAGTATTAGATTCCGATGCACCATGGCAGGTTTACTGTATCCCTTGGACCTACAAATCAACGATGAAACACAGAAATTGCATCGATATTGAATACAAAATGCAAAATGTCGACATATTTACAAGAGGAGTAACTCTTCTAATAGTTCGTGCTTTGAGCCCTTCCTGGGACAGCAGTATTAGATTCCGATGCACCATTGCAGGTTTACTGTATCCCTTGGACCTTCAAATCAACGATGAAACACAGAAATTGCATCGATATTGAGTACAAAAGGCAAAATTTCGACTTATTTACAAGGGGAGTAACTCTTCTAATAGTTCGTGCTTTGAGCCTTTCCTGGGACAGAAGTATTAGATTCCAATGCACCATTGCAGGTTTACTGTATCCCTTGGACCTTCAAATCAACGATGAAACACAGAAATTGCATCGATATTGAATACAAAAGGCAAAATGTCGACTTATATACAAGAGGAGTAACCCTTCTAGTACTTCGTGATTTGAGCTTTTCCTGGGACAGCAGTATTAGATTCCGAAACACCATTGCAGGTTTACTGTATCCCTTGGACATTCAAATCAACGATGAAACACAGAAATTGCATCGATATTGAATTCAAAAGGCAAAATGTCGACTTATTTACAAGAGGAGTAACTCTTCTAATAGTTCGTGCTTTGAGGCTTTCCTGGGACAGCAGTATTAGATTCCGATGCACCATTGCAGGTTTACTGTATCCCATGGACCTTCAAATCAACGAAGAAACACAGAAATTGCATCGATATTGAATACAAAGGGCAAAATGTCGACTTATTTACAAGAGGAGTAACCCTTCTAGTACTACGTGCTTTGAGCCTTTCCTGGGACAGCAGTATTAGATTCCGATACACCACTGCAGGTTTACTGTATCCCTTGGACCTTCAAATCAACGATGAAACACAGAAATTGCATCGATATTGAATGAAAAATGCAAAATGTCGTCTTATTTACAACAGGAGTAACTCTTCTAATAGTTCGTGCTTTTAGCCTTTCCTGGGCCAGTAGTATTAGATTCCGATGCACCATTGCAGGTTTACTGTATCCCTTGGACCTTCAAATCAACGATGAAACACAGAAATTGCATCGATAATGAATACAAAAGGCAAAATGTCGACTTATATACAAGAGGAGTAACCCTTCTAGTACTTCGTGATTTGAGCTTTTCCTGGGACAGCAGTATTAGATTCCGAAACACCATTGCAGGTTTACTGTATCCCTTGGACCTTCAAATCAACAATGAAACACAGAAATTGCATCGATAATGAATACAAAAGGCAAAATGTCGACTTATTTACAAGAGGACTAACTCTTCTAATAGTTCGTGCTTTTAGTGTTTCCTGGGACATCAGTATTAGATTCCGATTCACCATTGCAGGTTTACTGTATCCCTTGGACCTTCAAATCAACGATGAAACACAATAATTGCATCGATATTGAATACAAAAGAAAAAATGTCGACTTATTTACAAGAGGAGTCACTTTTCTAGTAGTTCGTGCTTTGAGCCTTTCCCGGGACAGCAGTATTAGATTCCGATGCACCATTGCAGGTTTACTGTATCACTTGGACCTTCAAATCAACGATGAAACACAGAAATTGCATCGATATTGACTACAAAAGGCAAAATGTCGACTTATTTACAAGAGGAGAAACTCTTCTAATTGTTCATGATTTGAGCCTTTCCTGGGACAGCAGTATTAGATTCCGATGCACCATTGCAGGTTTACTGTATCCCTTGGACATTCAAATCAACGATGAAACACAGAAATTGCATCGATATTGACTACAAAAGGCAAAATGTCGACTTATTTACAAGAGGAGAAACTCTTCTAAATGTTCATGATTTGAGCCTTTCCTGGGACAGCAGTATTAGATTCCGATGCACCATTGCAGGTTTACTGTATCCCTTGGACCTACAAATCAAAGATGAAACACAGAAATTGCATCGATATTGAGTACAAAAGGCAAAATGTCGACTTATTTACAAGGGGAGTAACTCTTCTAATAGTTCGTGCTTTGAGCCTTTCCTGGGACAGCAGTATTAGATTCCGATGTACCATTGCAGGTTTACTGTATCCCTTGGACCTTCAAATCAACGATGAAACACAGAAATTGCATCGATATTGAATACAAAAGGCAAAGTGTCGTCTTATTTATAAGAGGAGTAACTCTTCTAATAGTTCGTGCTTTGAGCCTTTCCTGAGACAGCAGTTATAGTTTCCGATGCACCATTGCAGGTTTACTGTATCCCTTGGACCTTCAAATCAACGATGAAACACAGAAATTGCATCGATATTGAATACAAAAGGCAAAGTGTCGTCTTATTTATAAGAGGAGTAACTCTTCTAATAGTTCGTGCTTTGAGCCTTTCCTGAGACAGCAGTTATAGATTCCGATGCACCATTGCAGGTTTACTGTATCCCTTGGACCTTCAAATCAACGATGAAACACAGAAATTGCATCGATATTGAATACAAAAGGCAAAATGTCGACTTATTTACAAGAGGAGTAACTCTTCTAATAGTTCGTGCTTTTAGCCTTTCCTGGGACAGTAGTATTACATTCCGATGCACCATTGCAGGTTTACTGTATCCCTTGGACCTTCAAATCAACGATGAAACACAGAAATTGCATCGATATTGAATACAAAAGAAAAAATGTCGACTTATTTACAAGAGGAGTAACTTTTCTAGTAGTTCGTGTTTTGAGCCTTTCCCGGGACAGCAGTATTAGATTCCGATGCACCATTGCAGGTTTACTGTATCCCTTGGACCTTCAAATCAACAATGAAACACAGAAATTGCATCGATATTGACTACAAATGGCAAAATGTCGACTTATTTACAAGAGGAGAAACTCTTCTAATTGTTCAAGATTTGAGCCTTTCCTGGGACAGCAGTATTAGATTCCGATGCACCATTGCAGGTTTACTGTATCCCTTGGACCTACAAATCAACAATGAAACACAGAAATTGCATCGATATTGAATGCAAAATGCAAAATGTCGACATATTTACAAGAGGAGTAACTCTCCTAATGGTTCGTGTTTGAGCCTTTCCGGGGACAGCAGTATTAGATTCCGATGCACCATTGCAGGTTTACTGTATCCCTTGGACCTTCAAATCAACGATGAAACACAGAAATTGCATCGATTTTTAGGACAAAAGGCAAAATGTCGACTTATTTACAAGGGGAGTAACTCTTCTAATAGTTCGTGGTTTGAGCCTTTCCTGGGACAGCAGTATTAGATTCCGATGTACCATTGCAGGTTTACTGTATCCCTTGGACCTTCAAATCAACGATGAAACACAGAAATTGCATCGATATTGAATACAAAACGCAAAGTGTCGTCTTATTTATAAGAGGAGTAACTCTTCGAATAGTTCGTGCTTTGAGCCTTTCCTGGGACAGCAGTTATAGACTCCGATGCACCATTGCAGGTTTACTGTATCTCTTGGATCTTCAAATAAACGATGAAACACAGAAATTGCATCGATATTGAATACAAAATGCAAAATGTCGACTTATTTACAAGAGGAGTAACTCTTCTAATAGTTCGTGCTTTGAGCCTTTCCTGGGACAGCAGTTATAGATTCCGATGCACCATTGCAGGTTTACTGTATCCCTTGGACCTTCAAATCAACGATGAAACACAGAAATTGCATCGATATTGAATACAAAAGAAAAAATGTCGACTTATTTACAAGAGGAGTAACTTTTCTAGTAGTTCGTGTTTTGAGCCTTTCCAGGGACAGCAGTATTAGATTCCGATGCACAATTGCAGGTTTACTGTATCCCTTGGACCTTCAAATCAACGATGAAACACAGAAATTGCATCGATATTGAATACAAAAGGCAAAATGTCGACTTATGTACAAGAGGAGTAACTCTTCTAATAGTTCGTGCTTTGAGCCTTTCCTGGGACAGCAGTTATAGACTCCTATGCACCATTGCAGGTTTACTGTATCCCTTGGACCTTCAAATCAACGATGAAACACAGAAATTGCATCGATATTGAATACAAAAGGCAAAATGTCGACTTATTTACAAGAGGACTAACTCTTCTAATATTTCGTGCTTTTAGCGTTTCCTGGGACATCAGTATTAGATTCCAATGCACCATTGCAGGTTTACTGTATCCCTTAGACCTTCAAATCAACGATGAAACACAGAAATTGCATCGATATTGAATACAAAAGGCAAAATGTCGACTTATTTACAAGAGTAGTAACTCTTCTAATAGTTCGTGCTTTGAGCCTTTCCTGGGACAGCAGTATTAGATTCCGATGCACCATTGCAGGTTTACTGTATCCCTTGGACCTTCAAATCAACGATGAAACACCGAAATTGCATCGATATTGAATACAAAACGAAAAGTGTCGTCTTATTTATAAGAGGAGTAACTCTTCTAATAGTTCGTGATTTGAGCCTTTCCTGGGACACCAGTTATAGACTCCGATGCACCATTGCAGGTTTACTGTATCCCTTGGACCTTCAAATCAACGATGAAACACAGAAATTGCATCGATATTGAATACAAAAGGCAAAATGTCGACTTATTTACAAGAGGAGAAACTCTTCTAATAGTTCATGCTGTGAGCCTTTCCTGGGACAGCAGTGTTAGATTCCCATGCACCATTGCAGGTTTACTGTATCCCTTGGACCTTTAAATCAACGATGAGACACAGAAATTACATCCATATTGAATACAAAAGGCAAAATGTCGACTTATCTACAAGAGGAGTAACTCTTCTATTAGTTCGTGCTTTGAGCCTTTCCTGGGACAGCAGTATTAGACGCCGATGCACCATTGCAGGGTTACTGTATCCCTTGGACCTTCAAATCAACGATGAAACACTGAAATTGCATCGATATTGAATACAAAAGGCAAAATGTCGACTTATTTAAAGGGGAGTAACTCTTGTAATAGTTCGTGCTTTTAGCGTTTCCTGGGACAGCAGTATTAGATTCCGATGCACCATTGCAGGTTTACTGTATCCCATGGACCTTCAAATCAACGATGAAACACAGAAATTGCATCGATATTGAATACAAAAGGCAAAATGTCGACTTATTTATAAGAGGAGTAACTCTTCTAATAGTTCGTGATTTGAGCCTTTCCTGGGACAGCAGTATTAGATTCCGATGCACCATTGCAGGATTACTGTATCCCTTGAACCTTCAAATCAACGATGAAACACAGAAATTGCATCGATATTGAATACAAAAGCAAAATGTCGACTTATTTACAAGAGTAGTAACTCTTCTAATAGATCATGGCTTGTGCCTTTCCTGGGACAGCAGTATTAGATTCCGATGCACCATTGCAGGTTTACTGTATCCCTTGGACCTTCAAATCAACGATGAAACACAGAAATTGCATCGATATTGAATACAAAAGGCAAAATATCGACTTATTTACAAGAGGAGTAACTCTTCTAATAGTTCGTGCTTTGAGCCTTTCCTGGGACAGCAGTATTAGATTCCGACGCACCATTGCAGGTTTACTGTATCCCTTGGACCTTCAAACCAACGATGAAACACAGAAATTGCATCGATTATGAATACAAACCGCAAAGTGTCGTCTTATTTATAAGAGGAGTAACTCTTCTAATAGTTCGTGCTTTGAGCCTTTCCTGGGAAAGCAGTTATAGACTCCGATGCACCATTGCAGGTTTACTGTATCCCTTGGACCTTCAAATCAACGATGAAACACAGAAATTGCATCGATATTGAATACAAAAGGCAAAATGTCGACTTATTTACAAGGGGAAAAACTCTTCTAATAGTTCATGCTTTGAGCCTATCCTGGGACAGCGGTATTAGATTCCGATGCACCATTGCAGGTTTACTGTATCCCTTGGACCTTCAAATCAACGATGAAACACAGAAATTACATCGATATTGAATACAAAAGGCAAGATGTCGACTTATATACAAGAGGAGTAACCCTTCTAGTACTTCGTGCGTTGAGCCTTTCCTGGGACAGCAGTATTAGATTCCGAAACACCATTGCAGGTTTACTGTATCCCTTGGACCTTCAAATCAACGATGAAACACAGAAATAGCATCGATATTGAATACAAAAGGCAAAATGTCGACTTATTTACAAGAGGAGTAACTCTTCTAATAGTTCGTGTTTGAGCCTTTCCTGGGACAGCAGTATTAGATTACGATGCACCATTGCAGGTTTACTGTATCCCTTGGACCTTCAAATCAACGATGAAACACAGAAATTGCATCGATATTGAATACAAAACGCAAAGTGTCGTCTTATTTATAAGAGGAGTAACTCTTCTAATAGATCGTGCTTTGAGCCTTTCCTGGGACAGCAGTTATAGACTCCGATGCACCATTGCAGGTTTACTGTATCCCTTGGACCTTCAAATCAACGATGAAACACAGAAATTGCATCGATATTGAATACAAAAGGCAAAATGTCGACTTATTTACAAGAGTAGTAACTCTTCTAATAGTTCGTGCTTTGAGCCTTTCCTGGGACAGCAGTATTAGATTCCGATGCACCATTGCAGGTTTACTGTATCCCTTGGACCTTCAAATCAACGATGAAACACCGAAATTGCATCGATATTGAATACAAAACGAAAAGTGTCGTCTTATTTATAAGAGGAGTAACTCTTCTAATAGTTCGTGCTTTGAGCCTTTCCTGGGACACCAGTTATAGACTCCGATGCACCATTGCAGGTTTACTGTATCCCTTGGACCTTCAAATCAACGATGAAACACAGAAATTGCATCGATATTGAATACAAAAGGCAAAATGTCGACTTATTTACAAGAGGAGAAACTCTTCTAATAGTTAATGTTTGAGCCTTTCCTGGGACAGCAGTATTAGATTCCGATGCACCATTGCAGGTTTACTGTATCCCTTGGACCTTCAAATCAACGATGAAACACTGAAATTGCATCGATATTGAATACAAAAGGCAAAATGTCGACTTATTTACAAGAGGAGTAACGCTTGTAATAGTTCGTGATTTGAGCCTTTCCTGGGACAGCAGTATTAGATTCCGATGCACCATTGCAGGATTACTGTATCCCTTGAACCTTCAAATCAACGATGAAACACAGAAATTGCATCGATATTGAATACAAAAGCAAAATGTCGACTTATTTACAAGAGGAGAAACTCTTCTAATAGATCATTGCTTGTGCCTTTCCTGGGACAGCAGTATTAGATTCCGACGCACCATTGCGGGTTTACTGTATCCCTTGGACCTTCAAATCAACGATGAAACACAGAAATTGCATCGATATTGAATACAAAAGGCAAAATATCGACTTATTTACAAGAGGAGTAACCCTTCTAATAGTTCGTGCTTTGAGCCTTTCCTGGGACAGCAGTATTAGATTCCGATGCACCATTGCAGGTTTACTGTATCCCTTGGACCTTCAAACCAACGATGAAACACAGAAATTGCATCGATTATGAATACAAACCGCAAAGTGTCGTCTTATTTATAAGAGAAGTAACTCTTCTAATAGTTCGTGCTTTGAGCCTTTCCTGGGAAAGCAGTTTTAGACTCCGATGCAGCATTGCAGGTTTACTGTATCCCTTGGACCTTCAAATCAACGATGAAACACAGAAATTGCATCGATATTGAATACAAAAGGCAAAATGTCGACTTATTTACAAGGGGAAAAACTCTTCTAATAGTTCATGCTTTGAGCCTTTCCTGGGACAGCGGTATTAGATTCCGATGCACCATTGCAGGTTTACTGTATCCCTTGGACCTTCAAATCAACGATGAAACACAGAAATTACATCGATAATGAATACAAAAGGCAAGATGTCGACTTATATACAAGAGGAGTAACCCTTCTAGTACTTCGTGCGTTGAGCCTTTCCTGGGACAGCAGTATTAGATTCCGAAACACCATTGCAGGTTTACTGTATCCCTTGGACCTTCAAATCAACGATGAAACACAGAAATTGCATCGATATTGAATACAAAAGGTAAAATGTCGACTTATTTACAAGAGGAGAAACTCTTCTAATAGTTCATGCTTTGAGCCTTTCCTGGGACAGCAGTATTATATTCCGATGCACCGTCTCAGGTTTACTGTATCCCTTGGACCTTCAAATCAACGATGAAACACAGAAATTGCATCGATATTGAATACAAAAGGCAAAATGTCGACTTATTTACAAGAGGAGTAACTCTTCTAATAGTTCGTGCTTTGAGCCTTTCCTGGGACAGCAGTATTAGATTACGATGCACCATTGCAGGTTTACTGTGTCCCTTGGACCTTCAAATCAACGATGAAACACAGAAATTGCATCGATATTGAATACAAATCGCAAAGTGTCGTCTTATTTATAAGAGGAGTAACTCTTCTAATAGTTCGTGCTTTGAGCCTTTCCTGGGACAGCAGTTATAGACTCCGATGCACCATTGCAGGTTTACTGTATCCCTTGGACCTTCAAATCAACGATGAAACACAGAAATTGCATCGATATTGAATACAAAAGGCAAAATGTCGACTTATTTACAAGAGGAGAAACTCTTCTAATAGGTCATGCTTTGAGCCTTTCCTGGGACAGCAGTATTAGATTCCAATGCACCATTGCAGGTTTACTGTATCCCTTGGACCTTCAAATCAACGATGAAACACAGAAATTGCATCGATATTGAATACAAAAGGCAAAATGTCGACTTATTTACAAGAGGAGTAACTCTTCTAATAGTTCGTGCTTTGAGCCTTTCCTGGGACAGCAGTATTAGATTCCGATGCACCATTGCAGGTTTACTGTATCCCTTGGACCTTCAAATCAACGATGAAACACAGAAATTGCATCGATATTGAATACAAAACGAAAAGTGTCGTCTTATTTATAAGAGGAGTAACTCTTCTAATAGTTCGAGCTTTGAGCCTTTCCTGGGACAGCAGTATTAGATTCCGATGCACCATTGCAGGTTTACTGTATCCCTTGGACCTTCAAATCGACGATGAAACACAGAAATTGCATCGATATTGAATACAAAAGGCAAAATGTCGACTTATTTACAAGAGGAGAAACTCTTCTAATAGTTAATGTTTGAGCCTTTCCTGGGACAGCAGTATTAGATTCCGATGCACCATTGCAGGTTTACTGTATCCCTTGGACCTTCAAACCAACGATGAAACACAGAAATTGCATCGATATTTAATACAAAAGGCAAAATGTCGACTTATCTACAAGAGGAGTAACTCTTCTAATAGTTCGTGCTTTGAGCCTTTCCTGGGACAGCAGTATTAGATTCCGATGCACCATTGCAGGTTTACTGTATCCCTTGGACCTTCAAATCAACGATGAAACACAGAAATTGCATCGATATTGAATACAAAACGCAAAGTGTCGTCTTATTTATAAGAGGAGTAACTCTTCTAATAGTTCGTGCTTTTAGCCTTTCCTGGGACAGTAGTATTAGATTCCGATGCACCATTGCAGGTTTACTGTATCCCTTGGACCTTCAAATCAACGATGAAACACTGAGATTGCATCGATATTGAATACAAAAGGCAAAATGTCGACTTATTTACAAGAGGAGTAACTCTTGTAATAGTTCGTGTTTTAGCGTTTCCTGGGACAACAGTATTAGATTCCGATGCACCATTGCAGGTTTACTGTATCCCTTGGACCTTCAAATCAACGATGAAACACAGAAATTGCATCGATATTGAATACAAAAGGCAAAATGTAGACTTATTTATAAGAGGAGTAACTCTTCTAATAGTTCGTGATTTGAGCCTTTCCTGGGACAGCAGTATTAGATTCCGATGCACCATTGCAGGTTTACTGTATCCCTTGGACCTTCAAATCAACGATGAAACACAGAAATTGCATCGATATTGAATACAAAAGCAAAATGTCGACTTATTTACAAGAGGAGAAACTCTTCTAATAGTTCATGCTTTGAGCTTTTCCTGAGACAGCAGTATTAGATTCCGATGCACCATTGCAGGTTTACTGTATCCCTTGGACCTTCAAATCAACGATGAAACACAGAAATTGCATCGATATTGAATACAAAAGCAAAATGTCGACTTATTTACAAGAGGAGAATCTCTTCTAATAGTTCGTTATTAGAGCCTTTCCTGGGACACCAGTTATAGACTCCGATGCACCATTGCAGGTTTACTGTATCCCTTGGACCTTCAAATCAACGATGAAACACAGAAATTGCATCGATATTGAATACAAAAGGCAAAATGTCGACTTATTTACAAGAGGAGAAACTCTTCTAATAGTTCATGCTGTGAGCCTTTCCTGGGACAGCAGTATTAGATTCCGATGCACCATTGCAGGTTTACTGTATCCCTTGGACCTTTAAATCAACGATGAAACACAGAAATTGCATCGATATTGAATACAAAAGGCAAAATGTCGACTTATCTACAAGAGGAGTAACTCTTCTAATAGTTCGTGCTTTGAGCCTTTCCTGGGACAGCAGTATTAGATTCCGATGAACCATTGCAGATTTACTGTATCCCTTGGACCCTCAAATCAACGATGAAACACTGAAATTGCATCGATATTGAATACAAAAGGCAAAATGTCGACTTATTTACAAGAGGATTAACTCTTGTAATAGTTCGTGCTTTTAGCGTTTCCTGGGACAGCAGTATTAGATTCCGATGCACCATTGCAGGTTTACTGTATCCCATGGACCTTCAAATCAACGATGAAACACAGAAATTGCATCGATATTGAATACAAAAGGCAAAATGTCGACTTATTTATAAGAGGAGTAACTCTTCTAATAGTTCGTGATTTGAGCCTTTCCTGGGACAGCAGTATTAGATTCCGATGCACCATTGCAGGATTACTGTATCCCTTGAACCTTCAAATCAACGATGAAACACAGAAATTGCATCGATATTGAATACAAAAGCAAAATGTCGACTTATTTACAAGAGGAGAAACTCTTCTAATAGATCATGGCTTGTGCCTTTCCTGGGACAGCAGTATTAGATTCCGATGCACCATTGCAGGTTTACTGTATCCCTTGGACCTTCAAATCAACGATGAAACACAGAAATTGCATCGATATTGAATACAAAAGGCAAAATATCGACTTATTTACAAGAGGAGTAACTCTTCTAATAGTGCGTGGTTTGAGCCTTTCCTGGGACAGCAGTATTAGATTCTGATGCACCATTGCAGGTTTACTGTATCCCTTGAACCTTCAAACCAACGATGAAACACAGAAATTGCATCGATTATGAATACAAACCGCAAAGTGTCGTCTTATTTATAAGAGGAGTAACTCTTCTAATAGTTCGTGCTTTGAGCCTTTCCTGGGAAAGCAGTTATAGACTCCGATGCACCATTGCAGGTTTACTGTATCCCTTGGACCTTCAAATCAACGATGAAACACAGAAATTGCATCGATATTGAATACAAAAGGCAAAATGTCGACTTATTTACAAGGGGAAAAACTCTTCTAATAGTTCATGCTTTGAGCCTTTCCTGGGACAGCGGTATTAGATTCCGATGCACCATTGCAGGTTTACTGTATCCCTTGGACTTTCAAATCAACGATGAAACACTGAAATTACATCGATATTGAATACAAAAGGCAAAATGTCGACTTATATACAAGAGGAGTAACCCTTCTAGTACTTCGTGCGTTGAGCCTTTCCTGGGACAGCAGTATTAGATTCCGAAACACCATTGCAGGTTTACTGTATCCTTTGGACCTTCAAATCAACGATGAAACACAGAAATTTCATCGATATTGAATACAAAAGGCAAAATGTCGACTTATTTACAAGAGGAGAAACTCTTCTAATAGTTCATGCTCTGAGCCTTTCCTGGGACAGCAGTATTATATTCCGATGCACTGTTGCAGGTGTACTGTATCCCTTGGACCTTCAAGTCAACGATGAAACACAGAAATTGCATCGATATTGAATACAAAAGGCAAAATGTCGACTTACTTACAAGAGGAGTAACTCTTCTAATAGATCGTGCTTTGAGCCTTTCCTGGGACAGCAGTATTAGATTACGATGCACCATTGCAGGTTTACTGTATCCCATGGACCTTCAAATCAACGATGAAACACAGAAATTGCATCGATATTGAATACAAAACGCAAAGTGTCGTCTTATTTATAAGAGGAGTAACTCTTCTAATAGTTCGTGCTTTGAGCCTTTCCTGGGACAGCAGTTATAGACTCCGATGCACCATTGCAGGTTTACTGTATCCCTTGGACCTTCAAATCAACGATGAAACACAGAAATTGCATCGATATTGAATACAAAAGGCAAAATGTCGACTTATTTACAAAAGGAGAAACTCTTCTAATAGGTCATGTTTTGAGCCTTTCCTGGGACAGCAGTATTAGATTCCGATGCACCATTGCAGGTTTACTGTATCCCTTGGACCTTCAAATCAACGATGAAACACAGAAATTGCATCGATATTGAATACAAAAGGCAAAATGTCGACTTATTTACAAGAGGAGTAACTCTTCTAATAGTTCGTGCTTTGAGCCTCTCCTGGGACAGCAGTATTAGATTCCGATGCACCATTGCAGGTTTACTGTATCCCTTGGACCTTCAAATCAACGATGAAACACAGAAATTGCATCGATATTGAATACAAAACGAAAAGTGTCGTCTTATTTATAAGAGGAGTAACTCTTCTAATAGTTCGTGCTTTGAGCCTTTCCTGGGACAGCAGTTATAGACTCCGATGCACCATTGCAGGTTTACTGTATCCCTTGCACATTCAAATCGACGATGAAATACAGAAATTTCATCGATATTGAATACAAAAGGCAAAATGTCGACTTATTTACAAGAGGAGAAACTCTTCTAATAGTTCATGTTTGAGCCTTTCCTGGGACAGCAGTATTAGATTCCGATGCACCATTGCAGGTTTACTGTATCCCATGGACCTTCAAATCAACGATGAAACACAGAAATTGCATCGATATTGAATACAAAAGGCAAAATGTCGACTTATCTACAAGAGGAGTAACTATTCTAATAGTTCGTGCTTTGAGCCTTTCCTGGGACAGCAGTATTAGATTCCGATGCCCCATTGCAGGTTTACTGTATCCCTTGGACCTTCAAATCAACGATGAAACACAGAAATTGCATCGATATTGAATACAAAAGCAAAATGTCGACTTATTTACAAGAGGAGAAACTCTTCTAATAGTTCATGCTTTGAGCTTTCCCTGTGACAGCAGTATTAGATTCCGATGCACCATTGCAGGTTTACTGTATCCCTTGGACCTTCAAACCAACGATGAAACAAAGAAATTGCATCGATATTGTATACAAAAGGCAAAATGTCGACTTATTTACAAGAGGAGTAACTCTTCTAATAGTTCGTGCTTTGAGCCTTTCCTGGGACAGCAGTATTAGATTCCGATGCACCATTGCAGGTTTACTGTATCCCTTGGACCTTCAAATCAACGATGAAACACAGAAATTGCATCGATATTGAATACAAAACGAAAAGTGTCGTCTTATTTATAAGAGGAGTAACTCTTCTAATAGTTCGAGCTTTGAGCCTTTCCTGGGACAGCAGTATTAGATTCCGATGCACCATTGCAGGTTTACTGTATCCCTTGGACCTTCAAATCGACGATGAAACACAGAAATTGCATCGATATTGAATACAAAAGGCAAAATGTCGACTTATTTACAAGAGGAGAAACTCTTCTAATAGTTAATGTTTGAGCCTTTCCTGGGACAGCAGTATTAGATTCCGATGCACCATTGCAGGTTTACTGTATCCCTTGGACCTTCAAACCAACGATGAAACACAGAAATTGCATCGATATTGAATACAAAAGGCAAAATGTCGACTTATCTACAAGAGGAGTAACTCTTCTAATAGTTCGTGCTTTGAGCCTTTCCTGGGACAGCAGTATTAGATTCCGATGCACCATTGCAGGTTTACTGTATCCCTTGGACCTTCAAATCAACGATGAAACACAGAAATTGCATCGATATTGAATACAAAACGCAAAGTGTCGTCTTATTTATAAGAGGAGTAACTCTTCTAATAGTTCGTGCTTTTAGCCTTTCCTGGGACAGTAGTATTAGATTCCGATGCACCATTGCAGGTTTACTGTATCCCTTGGACCTTCAAATCAACGATGAAACACTGAGATTGCATCGATATTGAATACAAAAGGCAAAATGTCGACTTATTTACAAGAGGAGTAACTCTTGTAATAGTTCGTGTTTTAGCGTTTCCTGGGACAACAGTATTAGATTCCGATGCACCATTGCAGGTTTACTGTATCCCTTGGACCTTCAAATCAACGATGAAACACAGAAATTGCATCGATATTGAATACAAAAGGCAAAATGTAGACTTATTTATAAGAGGAGTAACTCTTCTAATAGTTCGTGATTTGAGCCTTTCCTGGGACAGCAGTATTAGATTCCGATGCACCATTGCAGGTTTACTGTATCCCTTGGACCTTCAAATCAACGATGAAACACAGAAATTGCATCGATATTGAATACAAAAGCAAAATGTCGACTTATTTACAAGAGGAGAAACTCTTCTAATAGTTCATGCTTTGAGCTTTTCCTGAGACAGCAGTATTAGATTCCGATGCACCATTGCAGGTTTACTGTATCCCTTGGACCTTCAAATCAACGATGAAACACAGAAATTGCATCGATATTGAATACAAAAGCAAAATGTCGACTTATTTACAAGAGGAGAATCTCTTCTAATAGTTCGTGATTAGAGCCTTTCCTGGGACACCAGTTATAGACTCCGATGCACCATTGCAGGTTTACTGTATCCCTTGGACCTTCAAATCAACGATGAAACACAGAAATTGCATCGATATTGAATACAAAAGGCAAAATGTCGACTTATTTACAAGAGGAGAAACTCTTCTAATAGTTCATGCTGTGAGCCTTTCCTGGGACAGCAGTATTAGATTCCGATGCACCATTGGAGGTTTACTGTATCCCTTGGACCTTTAAATCAACGATGAAACACAGAAATTGCATCGATATTGAATACAAAAGGCAAAATGTCGACTTATCTACAAGAGGAGTAACTCTTCTAATAGTTCGTGCTTTGAGCCTTTCCTGGGACAGCAGTATTAGATTCCGATGAACCATTGCAGATTTACTGTATCCCTTGGACCCTCAAATCAACGATGAAACACTGAAATTGCATCGATATTTAATACAAAAGGCAAAATGTCGACTTATTTACAAGAGGATTAACTCTTGTAATAGTTCGTGCTTTTAGCGTTTCCTGGGACAGCAGTATTAGATTCCGATGCACCATTGCAGGTTTACTGTATCGCATGGACCTTCAAATCAACGATGAAACACAGAAATTGCATCGATATTGAATACAAAAGGCAAAATGTCGACTTATTTATAAGAGGAGTAACTCTTCTAATAGTTCGTGATTTGAGCCTTTCCTGGGACAGCAGTATTAGATTCCGATGCACCATTGCAGGATTACTGTATCCCTTGAACCTTCAAATCAACGATGAAACACAGAAATTGCATCGATATTGAGTACAAAAGCAAAATGTCGACTTATTTACAAGAGGAGAAATTCTTCTAATAGATCATGGCTTGTGCCTTTCCTGGGACAGCAGTATTAGATTCCGATGCACCATTGCAGGTTTACTGTATCCCTTGGACCTTCAAATCAACGATGAAACACAGAAATTGCATCGATATTGAATACAAAAGGCAAAATATCGACTTATTTACAAGAGGAGTAACTCTTCTAATAGTGCGTGCTTTGAGCCTTTCCTGGGACAGCAGTATTAGATTCTGATGCACCATTGCAGGTTTACTGTATCCCTTGGACCTTCAAACCAACGATGAAACACAGAAATTGCATCGATTATGAATACAAACCGCAAAGTGTCGTCTTATTTATAAGAGGAGTAACTCTTCTAATAGTTCGTGCTTTGAGCCTTTCCTGGGAAAGCAGTTATAGACTCCGATGCACCATTGCAGGTTTACTGTATCCCTTGGACCTTCAAATCAACGATGAAACACAGAAATTGCATCGATATTGAATACAAAAGGCAAAATGTCGACTTATTTACAAGGGGAAAAACTCTTCTAATAGTTCATGCTTTGAGCCTTTCCTGGGACAGCGGTATTAGATTCCGATGCACCATTGCAGGTTTACTGTATCCCTTGGACTTTCAAATCAACGATGAAACACTGAAATTACATCGATATTGAATACAAAAGGCAAAATGTCGACTTATATACAAGAGGAGTAACCCTTCTAGTACTTCGTGCGTTGAGCCTTTCCTGGGACAGCAGTATTAGATTCCGAAACACCATTGCAGGTTTACTGTATCCTTTGGACCTTCAAATCAACGATGAAACACAGAAATTGCATCGATATTGAATACAAAAGGCAAAATGTCGACTTATTTACAAGAGGAGAAACTCTTCTAATAGTTCATGCTTTGAGCCTTTCCTGGGACAGCAGTATTATATTCCGATGCACCGTTGCAGGTGTACTGTATCCCTTGGACCTTCAAGTCAACGATGAAACACAGAAATTGCATCGATATTGAATACAAAAGGCAAAATGTCGACTTACTTACAAGAGGAGTAACTCTTCTAATAGATCGTGCTTTGAGCCTTTCCTGGGACAGCAGTATTAGATTACGATGCACCATTGCAGGTTTACTGTATCCCATGGACCTTCAAATCAACGATGAAACACAGAAATTGCATCGATATTGAATACAAAACGCAAAGTGTCGTCTTATTTATAAGAGGAGTAACTCTTCTAATAGTTCGTGCTTTGAGCCTTTCCTGGGACAGCAGTTATAGACTCCGATGCACCATTGCAGGTTTACTGTATCCCTTGGACCTTCAAATCAACGATGAAACACAGAAATTGCATCGATATTGAATACAAAAGGCAAAATGTCGACTTATTTACAAAAGGAGAAACTCTTCTAATAGGTCATGTTTTGAGCCTTTCCTGGGACAGCAGTATTAGGTTCCGATGCACCATTGCAGGTTTACTGTATCCCTTGGACCTTCAAATCAACGATGAAACACAGAAATTGCATCGATATTGAATACAAAAGGCAAAATGTCGACTTATTTACAAGAGGAGTAACTCTTCTAATAGTTCGTGCTTTGAGCCTCTCCTGGGACAGCAGTATTAGATTCCGATGCACCATTGCAGGTTTACTGTATCCCTTGGACCTTCAAATCAACGATGAAACACAGAAATTGCATCGATATTGAATACAAAACGAAAAGTGTCGTCTTATTTATAAGAGGAGTAACTCTTCTAATAGTTCGTGCTTTGAGCCTTTCCTGGGACAGCAGTTATAGACTCCGATGCACCATTGCAGGTTTACTGTATCCCTTGCACATTCAAATCGACGATGAAATACAGAAATTTCATCGATATTGAATACAAAAGGCAAAATGTCGACTTATTTACAAGAGGAGAAACTCTTCTAATAGTTCATGTTTGAGCCTTTCCTGGGACAGCAGTATTAGATTCCGATGCACCATTGCAGGTTTACTGTATCCCATGGACCTTCAAATCAACGATGAAACACAGAAATTGCATCGATATTGAATACAAAAGGCAAAATGTTGACTTATCTACAAGAGGAGTAACTATTCTAATAGTTCGTGCTTTGAGCTTTTCCTGGGACAGCAGTATTAGATTCCGATGCCCCATTGCAGGTTTACTGTATCCCTTGGACCTTCAAATCAACGATGAAACACAGAAATTGCATCGATATTGAATACAAAAGCAAAATGTCGACTTATTTACAAGAGGAGAAACTCTTCTAATAGTTCATGCTTTGAGCTTTCCCTGTGACAGCAGTATTAGATTCCGATGCACCATTGCAGGTTTACTGTATCCCTTGGACCTTCAAACCAACGATGAAACAAAGAAATTGCATCGATATTGAATACAAAAGGCAAAATGTCGACTTATTTACAAGAGGAGTAACTCTTCTAATAGTTCGTGCTTTGAGCCTTTCCTGGGACAGCAGTATTAGATTCCGATGCACCATTGCAGGTTTACTAAATCCCTTGGACCTTCAGACCAACGATGAAACACAGAAATTGCATCGATATTGAATACAAAACGCAAAGTGTCGTCTTACTTATAAGAGGATTAACTCTTCTAATAGTTCGTGCTTTGAGCCTTTCCTGGGAGAGCAGTTATAGACTCCGATGCACCTTTGCATGTTTACTGTATCCCTTGGACCTTCAAATCAACGATGAAACACAGAAATTGCATCGATATTGAATACAAAAGGCAAAATGTCGACTTATTTACCAGAGGAGTAACTCTTCTAATAGTTCGTGTTTGTGCCTTTCCTGGGACAGCAGTATTACATTCCGATGCACCGTTGCAGGTTTACTGTATCCCTTGGACCTTCAAATCAACGATGAAAAACAGAAATTGCATCGATATTGAATACAAAAGGCAAAATGTCGACTTATATACAAGAGGAGTAACCCTTCTAGTACTTCGTGATTTGAGCCTTTCCTGGGACAGCAGTATTAGATTCCGAAACACCATTGCAGGTTTACTGTATCCCTTGGACCTTCAAATCAAAGATGAAACACAGAAATTGCATCGATATTGAATACAAAAAGCAAAATGTCGACTTATTTACAAGAGGAGTAACGCTTCTAGTACTTCGTGCTTTGAGCCTTTCCTGGGACAGCAGTATTAGATTCCGATGCACCACTGCAGGTTTACTGTATTCCTTGGACCTTCAAATCAACGATGAAACACAGAAATTGCATCGATATTGAATACAAAATGCAAAATGTCGACTTATTTACAAGAGGAGTAACTCTTCTAATAGTTCGTGTTTTAGCCTTTCCTGGGACAGTAGTATTAGATTCCGATGCACCATTGCAGGTTTACTGTATCCCCTGGACCTTCAAATCAACGATGAAACACTGAAATTGCATCGATATTGAATACAAAGGGCAAAATGTCGACTTATTTACAAGAGGAGTAACTCTTGTAATAGTTCGTGCTTTTAGCGTTCCCTGGGACAGCAGTATAAGATTCCGATGCACCATTGCAGGTTTACTGTATCCCTTGGACCTTCAAATCAACGATGAAACACAGAAATTGAATCGATATTGAATACAAAAGGCAAAATGTCGACTTATTTATAAGAGGAGTAACTCTTCTAATAGTTCGTGATTTGAGCCTTTCCTGGGACAGCAGTTATAGATTCCGATGCACCATTGCAGGTTTACTGTATCCCTTGGACCTTCAAATCAACGATGAAACACAGAAATTGCATCGATATTGAATACAAAAGGCAAAATGTCGACTTATTTACAAGAGGAGAAACTCTTCTAATAGTTCATGCTTTGAGCCTTTCCTGGGACAGCAGTATTAGATTCCGATGCACCGTTGCAGGTTTACTGTATCCCTTGGACCTTCAAATCAACGATGAAACACAGAAATTGCATCGACATTGAATACAAAAGGCAAAATGTCGACTTACTTACAAGAGGAGTAACTCTTCTAATAGTTCGTGATTTGAGCTTTTCCTGGGACAGCAGTATTAGATTCCGATGCACCATTGCAGGTTTACTGTATCCGTTGGACCTTCAAATCAACGATGAAACACAGAAATTGCATCGATATTGGATACAAAACGCAAAGTGTCGTCTTATTTATAAGAGGAGTAACTCTTCTAATAGTTCGTGCTTTGAGCCTATCCTTGGATAGCAGTTATAGACTCCGATGCACCATTGCAGGTTTACTGTATCCCTTGGACCTTCAAATCAACGATGAAACACAGAAATTGCATCGATATTGAATACAAAAGGCAAAATGTCGACTTATTTACAAGAGGAGAAACTCTTCTAATAGTTCATGCTTTGAGCCTTTCCTGGGACAGCAGTATTTGATTCCGATGCACCATTGCAGGTTTACTGTATCCCTTGTGCCTTCAAATCAACGATGAAACACAGAAATTGCATCGATCTTGAATACAAAAGGCAAAATGTCGACTTATTTATAAGAGGAGTAACTCTTCTAATAGTTCGTGCTTTGAGCCTTTCCTGGGACAGCAGTATTAGATTCCGATGCACCATTGCAGGTTTACTGTATCCCTTGTACCTTCAAAACAACTATGAAATACTGAAATTGCATCGATATTGAATACAAAAGGCAAAATATCGACTTATTTACAAGAGGAGTAACTCTTCTAATGGTTCGTGCTTTTAGCCTTTCCAGGGACAGTAATATTAGATTCCGATGCACCATTGCAGGTTTACTGTATCCCTTGGACCTTCAAATCAACAATGAAACACTGAAATTGCATCGATATTGAATACAAAAGGCAAAATGTCGACTTATTTGCAAGAGGAGTAACTCTTCTAATAGTTCGTGCTTTTAGCGTTTCCTGGGACAGCAGTATTAGATTCCGATGCACCATTGCAGGTTTACTGTATCCCTTGGACCTTCAAATCAACGATGAAACACAGAAATTGCATCGATATTTAATACAAAAGGCAAAATGTCGACATATTTATAAGAGGAGTAACTCTTCTAATAGTTCGTGATTTGAGCCTTTCCTGGGACAGCAGTATTAGATTCCGATGCACCATTGCAGGTTTACTGTATCCCTTGGACCTTCAAATCAACGATGAAACACTGAAATTGCATCGATATTGAATACAAAAGGCAAAATGTCGACTTATTTATAAGAGGAGTAACTCTTGTAATAATTCGTGCTTTTAGCGTTTCCTGGGACAGCAGTATTAGATTCCGATGCACCATTGCAGGTTTACTGTATCCCTTGGACCTTGAAATCAACGATGAAACACAGAAATTGCATCGATATTGAATACAAAAGGCAAAATGTCGACTTCTTTACGAGAGGAGAAACTCTTCTAATAGGTCATGCTTTGAGCCTTTACTGGGACAGCAGTATTAGATTAAGATGCACCATTGCAGGTTTACTGTATCCCTTGGACCATCAAATCAACGATGAAACACAGAAATTGCATCGATATTGAAAACAAAATGCAAAATGTCGACTTATTTACAAGAGGAGAAACTCTTCTAATAGGTCATGGTTTGAGCCTTTACTGGGACAGCAGTATTAGATTCCGATGCACCATTGCAGGTTTACTGTATCCCTTGGACCTTCAAATCAACGATGAAACACAGAAATTGCATCGATATTGAATACAAAACGAAAAGTGTCGTCTTATTTATAAGAGGAGTAACTCTTCTAATAATTCGTGCTTTGAGCCTTTCCTGGGACAGCAGTTATAGACTCCGATGCACCATTGCAGGTTTACTGTATCCCTTGGACCTTCAAATCGACGATGAAACACAGAAATTGCATCGATACTGAATACAAAAGGCAAAATGTCGACTTATTTACAAGAGGAAAAGCTCTTCTAATAGTTCATGTTTTGAGCCTTTCCTGGGACAGCAGTATTAGATTCCGATGCACCATTGCAGGTTTACTGTATCCCTTGGACCTTCAAATCAACGATGAAACACAGAAATTGCATCGATATTGAATACAAAAGGCAAAATGTCGACTTATCTACAAGAGGAGTAACTCTTCTAATAGTTCGTGCTTTTAGCCTTTCCTGGGACAGCAGTATTTGATTCCGATGCACCATTGCAGGTTTACTGTATCCCTTGGACCTTCAAATCAACGATGAAACACAGAAATTGCATCGATATAGAATACAAAACGCAAAGTGTCGTCATATTTATAAGAGGAGTAACTCTTCTAATAGGTCGTGCTTTTAGCCTTTCCTGGGACAGTAGTATTAGATTCCGATGCACCATTGCAGGTTTACTGTATCCCTGGACCTTCAAATCAACGATGAAACACTGAAATTGCATCGATATTGATTACAAAAGGCAAAATGTCGACTTATTTACAAGAGGAGTAACTCTTCTAATAGTTCGTGCTTTGAGTCTTTCCTGGGACAGCAGTATTAGATTCCGATGCACCATTGCAGGTTTACTGTATCCCTTGGACCTTCAAATCAACGATGAAACACAGAAATTGCATCGATATTGAATACAAAAGGCAAAATGTCGACTTATTTATAAGAGGAGTAACTCTTCTAATAGTTCGTGATTTGAGCCTTTCCTGGGACAGCAGTATTAGATTCCGATGCACCATTGCAGGTTTGCTGTATCCCTTGGACCTTCAAATCAACGATGAAACACAGAAATTGCATCGATATTGAATACAAAAGCAAAATGTCGACTTATTTACAAGAGGAGAAACTCTTCTAATAGTTCATGCTTTGAGCCTTTCCTGAGACAGCAGTATTAGATTCCGATGCACCATTGCAGGTTTACTGTATCCCTTGGACCTTCAAATCAACGATGAAACACAGAAATTGCATCGATATTGAATACAAAAGGCAAAATGTCGACTTATTTATAAGAGGAGTAACTCTTCTAATAGTTCGTGCTTTTAGCCTTTCCTGGGACAGTAGTATTAGATTCCGATGCACCATTGCAGGTTTACTGTATCCCTGGACCTTCAAATCAACGATGAAACACTGAAATTGCATCGATATTGATTACAAAAGGCAAAATGTCGACTTATTTACAAGAGGAGTAACTCTTCTAATAGTTCGTGCTTTGAGTCTTTCCTGGGACAGCAGTATTAGATTCCGATGCACCATTGCAGGTTTACTGTATCCCTTGGACCTTCAAATCAACGATGAAACACAGAAATTGCATCGATATTGAATACAAAACGCAAAGTGTCGTCTTACTTATAAGAGGATTAACTCTTCTAATAGTTCGTGCTTTGAGCCTTTCCTGGGAGAGCAGTTATAGACTCCGATGCACCTTTGCATGTTTACTGTATCCCTTGGACCTTTAAATCAACGATGAAACACAGAAATTGCATCGATATTGAATACAAAAGGCAAAATGTCGACTTATCTACAAGAGGAGTAACTCTTCTAATAGTTCGTGCTTTGAGCCTTTCCTGGGACAGCAGTATTAGATTCCGATGAACCATTGCAGATTTACTGTATCCCTTGGACCCTCAAATCAACGATGAAACACTGAAATTGCATCGATATTTAATACAAAAGGCAAAATGTCGACTTATTTACAAGAGGATTAACTCTTGTAATAGTTCGTGCTTTTAGCGTTTCCTGGGACAGCAGTATTAGATTCCGATGCACCATTGCAGGTTTACTGTATCGCATGGACCTTCAAATCAACGATGAAACACAGAAATTGCATCGATATTGAATACAAAAGGCAAAATGTCGACTTATTTATAAGAGGAGTAACTCTTCTAATAGTTCGTGATTTGAGCCTTTCCTGGGACAGCAGTATTAGATTCCGATGCACCATTGCAGGATTACTGTATCCCTTGAACCTTCAAATCAACGATGAAACACAGAAATTGCATCGATATTGAGTACAAAAGCAAAATGTCGACTTATTTACAAGAGGAGAAATTCTTCTAATAGATCATGGCTTGTGCCTTTCCTGGGACAGCAGTATTAGATTCCGATGCACCATTGCAGGTTTACTGTATCCCTTGGACCTTCAAATCAACGATGAAACACAGAAATTGCATCGATATTGAATACAAAAGGCAAAATATCGACTTATTTACAAGAGGAGTAACTCTTCTAATAGTGCGTGCTTTGAGCCTTTCCTGGGACAGCAGTATTAGATTCTGATGCACCATTGCAGGTTTACTGTATCCCTTGGACCTTCAAACCAACGATGAAACACAGAAATTGCATCGATTATGAATACAAACCGCAAAGTGTCGTCTTATTTATAAGAGGAGTAACTCTTCTAATAGTTCGTGCTTTGAGCCTTTCCTGGGAAAGCAGTTATAGACTCCGATGCACCATTGCAGGTTTACTGTATCCCTTGGACCTTCAAATCAACGATGAAACACAGAAATTGCATCGATATTGAATACAAAAGGCAAAATGTCGACTTATTTACAAGGGGAAAAACTCTTCTAATAGTTCATGCTTTGAGCCTTTCCTGGGACAGCGGTATTAGATTCCGATGCACCATTGCAGGTTTACTGTATCCCTTGGACTTTCAAATCAACGATGAAACACTGAAATTACATCGATATTGAATACAAAAGGCAAAATGTCGACTTATATACAAGAGGAGTAACCCTTCTAGTACTTCGTGCGTTGAGCCTTTCCTGGGACAGCAGTATTAGATTCCGAAACACCATTGCAGGAGTACTGTATCCTTTGGACCTTCAAATCAACGATGAAACACAGAAATTGCATCGATATTGAATACAAAAGGCAAAATGTCGACTTATTTACAAGAGGAGAAACTCTTCTAATAGTTCATGCTTTGAGCCTTTCCTGGGACAGCAGTATTATATTCCGATGCACCGTTGCAGGTGTACTGTATCCCTTGGACCTTCAAGTCAACGATGAAACACAGAAATTGCATCGATATTGAATACAAAAGGCAAAATGTCGACTTACTTACAAGAGGAGTAACTCTTCTAATAGATCGTGCTTTGAGCCTTTCCTGGGACAGCAGTATTAGATTACGATGCACCATTGCAGGTTTACTGTATCCCATGGACCTTCAAATCAACGATGAAACACAGAAATTGCATCGATATTGAATACAAAACGCAAAGTGTCGTCTTATTTATAAGAGGAGTAACTCTTCTAATAGTTCGTGCTTTGAGCCTTTCCTGGGACAGCAGTTATAGACTCCGATGCACCATTGCAGGTTTACTGTATCCCTTGGACCTTCAAATCAACGATGAAACACAGAAATTGCATCGATATTGAATACAAAAGGCAAAATGTCGACTTATTTACAAAAGGAGAAACTCTTCTAATAGGTCATGTTTTGAGCCTTTCCTGGGACAGCAGTATTAGGTTCCGATGCACCATTGCAGGTTTACTGTATCCCTTGGACCTTCAAATCAACGATGAAACACAGAAATTGCATCGATATTGAATACAAAAGGCAAAATGTCGACTTATTTACAAGAGGAGTAACTCTTCTAATAGTTCGTGCTTTGAGCCTCTCCTGGGACAGCAGTATTAGATTCCGATGCACCATTGCAGGTTTACTGTATCCCTTGGACCTTCAAATCAACGATGAAACACAGAAATTGCATCGATATTGAATACAAAACGAAAAGTGTCGTCTTATTTATAAGAGGAGTAACTCTTCTAATAGTTCGTGCTTTGAGCCTTTCCTGGGACAGCAGTTATAGACTCCGATGCACCATTGCAGGTTTACTGTATCCCTTGCACATTCAAATCGACGATGAAATACAGAAATTTCATCGATATTGAATACAAAAGGCAAAATGTCGACTTATTTACAAGAGGAGAAACTCTTCTAATAGTTCATGTTTGAGCCTTTCCTGGGACAGCAGTATTAGATTCCGATGCACCATTGCAGGTTTACTGTATCCCATGGACCTTCAAATCAACGATGAAACACAGAAATTGCATCGATATTGAATACAAAAGGCAAAATGTCGACTTATCTACAAGAGGAGTAACTATTCTAATAGTTCGTGCTTTGAGCCTTTCCTGGGACAGCAGTATTAGATTCCGATGCCCCATTGCAGGTTTACTGTATCCCTTGGACCTTCAAATCAACGATGAAACACAGAAATTGCATCGATATTGAATACAAAAGCAAAATGTCGACTTATTTACAAGAGGAGAAACTCTTCTAATAGTTCATGCTTTGAGCTTTCCCTGTGACAGCAGTATTAGATTCCGATGCACCATTGCAGGTTTACTGTATCCCTTGGACCTTCAAACCAACGATGAAACAATGAAATTGCATCGATATTGAATACAAAAGGCAAAATGTCGACTTATTTACAAGAGGAGTAACTCTTCTAATAGTTCGTGCTTTGAGCCTTTCCTGGGACAGCAGTATTAGATTCCGATGCACCATTGCAGGTTTACTAAATCCCTTGGACCTTCAGACCAACGATGAAACACAGAAATTGCATCGATATTGAATACAAAACGCAAAGTGTCGTCTTACTTATAAGAGGATTAACTCTTCTAATAGTTCGTGCTTTGAGCCTTTCCTGGGAGAGCAGTTATAGACTCCGATGCACCTTTGCATGTTTACTGTATCCCTTGGACCTTCAAATCAACGATGAAACACAGAAATTGCATCGATATTGAATACAAAAGGCAAAATGTCGACTTATTTACCAGAGGAGTAACTCTTCTAATAGTTCGTGTTTGTGCCTTTCCTGGGACAGCAGTATTACATTCCGATGCACCGTTGCAGGTTTACTGTATCCCTTGGACCTTCAAATCAACGATGAAAAACAGAAATTGCATCGATATTGAATACAAAAGGCAAAATGTCGACTTATATACAAGAGGAGTAACCCTTCTAGTACTTCGTGATTTGAGCCTTTCCTGGGACAGCAGTATTAGATTCCGAAACACCATTGCAGGTTTACTGTATCCCTTGGACCTTCAAATCAAAGATGAAACACAGAAATTGCATCGATATTGAATACAAAAAGCAAAATGTCGACTTATTTACAAGAGGAGTAACGCTTCTAGTACTTCGTGCTTTGAGCCTTTCCTGGGACAGCAGTATTAGATTCCGATGCACCACTGCAGGTTTACTGTATTCCTTGGACCTTCAAATCAACGATGAAACACAGAAATTGCATCGATATTGAATACAAAATGCAAAATGTCGACTTATTTACAAGAGGAGTAACTCTTCTAATAGTTCGTGTTTTAGCCTTTCCTGGGACAGTAGTATTAGATTCCGATGCACCATTGCAGGTTTACTGTATCCCCTGGACCTTCAAATCAACGATGAAACACTGAAATTGCATCGATATTGAATACAAAGGGCAAAATGTCGACTTATTTACAAGAGGAGTAACTCTTGTAATAGTTCGTGCTTTTAGCGTTCCCTGGGACAGCAGTATAAGATTCCGATGCACCATTGCAGGTTTACTGTATCCCTTGGACCTTCAAATCAACGATGAAACACAGAAATTGAATCGATATTGAATACAAAAGGCAAAATGTCGACTTATTTATAAGAGGAGTAACTCTTCTAATAGTTCGTGATTTGAGCCTTTCCTGGGACAGCAGTTATAGATTCCGATGCACCATTGCAGGTTTACTGTATCCCTTGGACCTTCAAATCAACGATGAAACACAGAAATTGCATCGATATTGAATACAAAAGGCAAAATGTCGACTTATTTACAAGAGGAGAAACTCTTCTAATAGTTCATGCTTTGAGCCTTTCCTGGGACAGCAGTATTAGATTCCGATGCACCGTTGCAGGTTTACTGTATCCCTTGGACCTTCAAATCAACGATGAAACACAGAAATTGCATCGACATTGAATACAAAAGGCAAAATGTCGACTTACTTACAAGAGGAGTAACTCTTCTAATAGTTCGTGATTTGAGCTTTTCCTGGGACAGCAGTATTAGATTCCGATGCACCATTGCAGGTTTACTGTATCCGTTGGACCTTCAAATCAACGATGAAACACAGAAATTGCATCGATATTGGATACAAAACGCAAAGTGTCGTCTTATTTATAAGAGGAGTAACTCTTCTAATAGTTCGTGCTTTGAGCCTATCCTTGGATAGCAGTTATAGACTCCGATGCACCATTGCAGGTTTACTGTATCCCTTGGACCTTCAAATCAACGATGAAACACAGAAATTGCATCGATATTGAATACAAAAGGCAAAATGTCGACTTATTTACAAGAGGAGAAACTCTTCTAATAGTTCATGCTTTGAGCCTTTCCTGGGACAGCAGTATTTGATTCCGATGCACCATTGCAGGTTTACTGTATCCCTTGTGCCTTCAAATCAACGATGAAACACAGAAATTGCATCGATCTTGAATACAAAAGGCAAAATGTCGACTTATTTATAAGAGGAGTAACTCTTCTAATAGTTCGTGCTTTGAGCCTTTCCTGGGACAGCAGTATTAGATTCCGATGCACCATTGCAGGTTTACTGTATCCCTTGTACCTTCAAAACAACTATGAAATACTGAAATTGCATCGATATTGAATACAAAAGGCAAAATATCGACTTATTTACAAGAGGAGTAACTCTTCTAATGGTTCGTGCTTTTAGCCTTTCCAGGGACAGTAATATTAGATTCCGATGCACCATTGCAGGTTTACTGTATCCCTTGGACCTTCAAATCAACAATGAAACACTGAAATTGCATCGATATTGAATACAAAAGGCAAAATGTCGACTTATTTGCAAGAGGAGTAACTCTTCTAATAGTTCGTGCTTTTAGCGTTTCCTGGGACAGCAGTATTAGATTCCGATGCACCATTGCAGGTTTACTGTATCCCTTGGACCTTCAAATCAACGATGAAACACAGAAATTGCATCGATATTTAATACAAAAGGCAAAATGTCGACATATTTATAAGAGGAGTAACTCTTCTAATAGTTCGTGATTTGAGCCTTTCCTGGGACAGCAGTATTAGATTCCGATGCACCATTGCAGGTTTACTGTATCCCTTGGACCTTCAAATCAACGATGAAACACTGAAATTGCATCGATATTGAATACAAAAGGCAAAATGTCGACTTATTTACAAGAGGAGTAACTCTTGTAATAATTCGTGCTTTTAGCGTTTCCTGGGACAGCAGTATTAGATTCCGATGCACCATTGCAGGTTTACTGTATCCCTTGGACCTTCAAATCAACGATGAAACACAGAAATTGCATCGATATTGAATACAAAAGGCAAAATGTCGACTTCTTTACGAGAGGAGAAACTCTTCTAATAGGTCATGCTTTGAGCCTTTACTGGGACAGCAGTATTAGATTAAGATGCACCATTGCAGGTTTACTGTATCCCTTGGACCATCAAATCAACGATGAAACACAGAAATTGCATCGATATTGAAAACAAAATGCAAAATGTCGACTTATTTACAAGAGGAGAAACTCTTCTAATAGGTCATGGTTTGAGCCTTTACTGGGACAGCAGTATTAGATTCCGATGCACCATTGCAGGTTTACTGTATCCCTTGGACCTTCAAATCAACGATGAAACACAGAAATTGCATCGATATTGAATACAAAACGAAAAGTGTCGTCTTATTTATAAGAGGAGTAACTCTTCTAATAATTCGTGCTTTGAGCCTTTCCTGGGACAGCAGTTATAGACTCCGATGCACCATTGCAGGTTTACTGTATCCCTTGGACCTTCAAATCGACGATGAAACACAGAAATTGCATCGATACTGAATACAAAAGGCAAAATGTCGACTTATTTACAAGAGGAAAAGCTCTTCTAATAGTTCATGTTTTGAGCCTTTCCTGGGACAGCAGTATTAGATTCCGATGCACCATTGCAGGTTTACTGTATCCCTTGGACCTTCAAATCAACGATGAAACACAGAAATTGCATCGATATTGAATACAAAAGGCAAAATGTCGACTTATCTACAAGAGGAGTAACTCTTCTAATAGTTCGTGCTTTTAGCCTTTCCTGGGACAGCAGTATTTGATTCCGATGCACCATTGCAGGTTTACTGTATCCCTTGGACCTTCAAATCAACGATGAAACACAGAAATTGCATCGATATAGAATACAAAACGCAAAGTGTCGTCATATTTATAAGAGGAGTAACTCTTCTAATAGGTCGTGCTTTTAGCCTTTCCTGGGACAGTAGTATTAGATTCCGATGCACCATTGCAGGTTTACTGTACCCCTGGACCTTCAAATCAACGATGAAACACTGAAATTGCATCGATATTGATTACAAAAGGCAAAATGTCGACTTATTTACAAGAGGAGTAACTCTTCTAATAGTTCGTGCTTTGAGTCTTTCCTGGGACAGCAGTATTAGATTCCGATGCACCATTGCAGGTTTACTGTATCCCTTGGACCTTCAAATCAACGATGAAACACAGAAATTGCATCGATATTGAATACAAAAGGCAAAATGTCGACTTATTTATAAGAGGAGTAACTCTTCTAATAGTTCGTGATTTGAGCCTTTCCTGGGACAGCAGTATTAGATTCCGATGCACCACTGCAGGTTTACTGTATTCCTTGGACCTTCAAATCAACGATGAAACACAGAAATTGCATCGATATTGAATACAAAATGCAAAATTTCGACTTATTTACAAGAGGAGTAACTCTTCTAATAGTTCGTGTTTTAGCCTTTCCTGGGACAGTAGTATTAGATTCCGATGCACCATTGCAGGTTTACTGTATCCCCTGGACCTTCAAATCAACGATGAAACACTGAAATTGCATCGATATTGAATACAAAGGGCAAAATGTCGACTTATTTACAAGAGGAGTAACTCTTGTAATAGTTCGTGCTTTTAGCGTTCCCTGGGACAGCAGTATAAGATTCCGATGCACCATTGCAGGTTTACTGTATCCCTTGGACCTTCAAATCAACGATGAAACACAGAAATTGAATCGATATTGAATACAAAAGGCAAAATGTCGACTTATTTATAAGAGGAGTAACTCTTCTAATAGTTCGTGATTTGAGCCTTTCCTGGGACAGCAGTTATAGATTCCGATGCACCATTGCAGGTTTACTGTATCCCTTGAACCTTCAAATCAACGATGAAACACAGAAATTGCATCGATATTGAATACAAAAGGCAAAATGTCGACTTATTTACAAGAGGAGAAACTCTTCTAATAGTTCATGCTTTGAGCCTTTCCTGGGACAGCAGTATTAGATTCCGATGCACCGTTGCAGGTTTACTGTATCCCTTGGACCTTCAAATCAACGATGAAACACAGAAATTGCATCGACATTGAATACAAAAGGCAAAATGTCGACTTACTTACAAGAGGAGTAACTCTTCTAATAGTTCGTGCTTTGAGCTTTTCCTGGGACAGCAGTATTAGATTCCGATGCACCATTGCAGGTTTACTGTATCCGTTGGACCTTCAAATCAACGATGAAACACAGAAATTGCATCGATATTGGATACAAAACGCAAAGTGTCGTCTTATTTATAAGAGGAGTAACTCTTCTAATAGATCGTGCTTTGAGCCTATCCTTGGATAGCAGTTATAGACTCCGATGCACCATTGCAGGTTTACTGTATCCCTTGGACCTTCAAATCAACGATGAAACACAGAAATTGCATCGATATTGAATACAAAAGGCAAAATGTCGACTTATTTACAAGAGGAGAAACTCTTCTAATAGTTCATGCTTTGAGCCTTTCCTGGGACAGCAGTATTTGATTCCGATGCACCATTGCAGGTTTACTGTATCCCTTGTGCCTTCAAATCAACGATGAAACACAGAAATTGCATCGATCTTGAATACAAAAGGCAAAATGTCGACTTATTTATAAGAGGAGTAACTCTTCTAATAGTTCGTGCTTTGAGCCTTTCCTGGGACAGCAGTATTAGATTCCGATGCACCATTGCAGGTTTACTGTATCCCTTGTACCTTCAAAACAACTATGAAATACTGAAATTGCATCCATATTGAATACAAAAGGCAAAATATCGACTTATTTACAAGAGGAGTAACTCTTCTAATGGTTCGTGCTTTTAGCCTTTCCAGGGACAGTAATATTAGATTCCGATGCACCATTGCAGGTTTACTGTATCCCTTGGACCTTCAAATCAACAATGAAATACTGAAATTGCATCGATATTGAATACAAAAGGCAAAATGGTGACTTATTTGCAAGAGGAGTAACTCTTCTAATAGTTCGTGCTTTTAGCGTTTCCTGGGACAGCAGTATTAGATTCCGATGCACCATTGCAGGTTTACTGTATCCCTTGGACCTTCAAATCAACGATGAAACACAGAAATTGCATCGATATTTAATACAAAAGGCAAAATGTCGACATATTTATAAGAGGAGTAACTCTTCTAATAGTTCGTGATTTGAGCCTTTCCTGGGACAGCAGTATTAGATTCCGATGCACCATTGCAGGTTTACTGTATCCCTTGGACCTTCAAATCAACGATGAAACACTGAAATTGCATCGATATTGAATACAAAAGGCAAAATGTCGACTTATTTACAAGAGGAGTAACTCTTGTAATAATTCGTGCTTTTAGCGTTTCCTGGGACAGCAGTATTAGATTCCGATGCACCATTGCAGGTTTACTGTATCCCTTGGACCTTCAAATCAACGATGAAACACAGAAATTGCATCGATATTGAATACAAAAGGCAAAATGTCGACTTCTTTACGAGAGGAGAAACTCTTCTAATAGGTCATGCTTTGAGCCTTTACTGGGACAGCAGTATTAGATTAAGATGCACCATTGCAGGTTTACTGTATCCCTTGGACCATCAAATCAACGATGAAACACAGAAATTGCATCGATATTGAATACAAAAGGCAAAATGTCGACTTATTTACAAGAGGAGAAACTCTTCTAATAGGTCATGGTTTGAGCCTTTACTGGGACAGCAGTATTAGATTCCGATGCACCATTGCAGGTTTACTGTATCCCTTGGACCTTCAAATCAACGATGAAACACAGAAATTGCATCGATATTGAATACAAAACGAAAAGTGTCGTCTTATTTATAAGAGGAGTAACTCTTCTAATAATTCGTGCTTTGAGCCTTTCCTGGGACAGCAGTTATAGACTCCGATGCACCATTGCAGGTTTACTGTATCCCTTGGACCTTCAAATCGACGATGAAACACAGAAATTGCATCGATATTGAATACAAAAGGCAAAATGTCGACTTATTTACAAGAGGAAAAGCTCTTCTAATAGTTCATGTTTTGAGCCTTTCTTGGGACAGCAGTATTAGATTCCGATGCACCATTGCAGGTTTACTGTATCCCTTGGACCTTCAAATCAACGATGAAACACAGAAATTGCATCGATATTGAATACAAAAGGCAAAATGTCGACTTATCTACAAGAGGAGTAACTCTTCTAATAGTTCGTGCTTTGAGCCTTTCCTGGGACAGCAGTATTTGATTCCGATGCACCATTGCAGGTTTACTGTATCCCTTGGACCTTCAAATCAACGATGAAACACAGATATTGCATCGATATAGAATACAAAACGCAAAGTGTCGTCATATTTATAAGAGGAGTAACTCTTCTAATAGGTCGTGCTTTTAGCCTTTCCTGGGACAGTAGTATTAGATTCCGATGCACCATTGCAGGTTTACTGTATCCCTGGACCTTCAAATCAACGATGAAACACTGAAATTGCATCGATATTGATTACAAAAGGCAAAATGTCGACTTATTTACAAGAGGAGTAACTCTTCTAATAGTTCGTGCTTTGAGTCTTTCCTGGGACAGCAGTATTAGATTCCGATGCACCATTGCAGGTTTACTGTATCCCTTGGACCTTCAAATCAACGATGAAACACAGAAATTGCATCGATATTGAATACAAAAGGCAAAATGTCGACTTATTTATAAGAGGAGTAACTCTTCTAATAGTTCGTGATTTGAGCCTTTCCTGGGACAGTAGTATTAGATTCCGATGCACCATTGCAGGTTTGCTGTATCCCTTGGACCTTCAAATCAACGATGAAACACAGAAATTGCATCGATATTGAATACAAAAGCAAAATGTCGACTTATTTACAAGAGGAGAAACTCTTCTAATAGTTCATGCTTTGAGCCTTTCCTGAGACTGCAGTATTAGATTCCGATGCACCATTGCAGGTTTACTGTATCCCTTGGACCTTCAAATCAACGATGAAACACAGAAATTGCATCGATATTGAATACAAAAGGCAAAATGTCGACTTATTTATAAGAGGAGTAACTCTTCTAATAGTTCGTGCTTTGAGCCTTTCCTGGGAAAGCAGTTATAGACTCCGATGCACCATTGCATATTTACTGTATCCCTTGGACCTTCAAATCAACGATGAAACACAGAAATTGCATCGATATTGAATACAAAAGGCTAAATGTCGACTTATTTACAAGAGGAGAAACTCTTCTAATAGTTCATGCTTTGAGCCTTTCCTGGGACAGCAGTATTAGTTTCCGATGCACCATTGCAGGTTTACTGTATCCCTTGGACCATCAAATCAACGATGAAACACAGAAATTGCATCGATATTGAATACAAAAGGCAAAATGTCGACTTATTTACAGGAGGAGTAACTCTTCTAATAGTTCATGCTTTGAGCCTTTCCTGGGACAGCAGTATTAGATTCCGATGCACCATTGCAGGCTTACTGTACCCCTTGGACCTTCAAATCAACGATGAAACACAGAAATTGCATCGATATTGAATACAAAACGCAAAGTGTCGTCTTATTTATAAGAGGAGTAACTCTTCTAATAGTTCGTGCTTTTAGCGTTTCCCGGGACAGCAGTATTAGATTCCGATGCACCATTGCAGGTTTACTGTATCCCTTGGACCTTCAAATCAACGATGAAACACAGAAATTGCATCGATATTGAATACAAAAGGCAAAATTTCGACATATTTATAAGAGGAGAAACTCTTCTCATAGTACATGCTTTGAGCCTTTCCTGGGACAGCAGTATTAGATTCCGATGCACCATTGCAGGTTTACTGTATCCCTTGGACCTTCAACTCAACGATGAAACACAGAAATTGCATCGATATTGAATACAAAAGGCAAAATGTCGACTTATTTACAAGAGGAGAAACTCTTCTAATAGTACATGCTTTGAGCCTTTCCTGGGACAGCAGTATTAGATTCCGATGCACCATTGCAGGTTTACTGTATCCCTTGGACCTTCAAATAAACGATGAAACACAGAAATTGAATCGATATTGAATTCAAAAGGCAAAATGTGGACTTATTTACAAGATTAGAAACTATTGTAATAGTTCATGCTTTGAGCCTTTCCTGGGACAGCAGTATTAGATTCCGATGCACCATTGCAGGTTTACTGTATCCCTTGGACCTTCAAATCAACGATGAAACACAGAAATTGCATCGATATTGAATACAAAACGCAAAGTGTCGTCTTATTTATAAGAGGAGTAACTCTTCTAATAGTTCGTGATTTGAGCCTATCCTTGGATAGCAGTTATAGACTCCGATGCACCATTGCAGGTTTACTGTATCCCTTGTGCCTTCGAATCAACGATGAAACACAGAAATTGCATCGATCTTGAATACAAAAGGCAAAATGTCGACTTATTTATAAGAGGAGTAACTCTTCTAATAGTTCGTGCTTTAAGCCTTTCCTGGGACAATAGTATTAGATTCCGATGCACCATTGCAGGTTTACTGTATCCCTTGTACCTTCAAAACAACTATGAAATACTGAAATTGCATCGATATTGAATACAAAAGGCAAAATATCGACTTATTTACAAGAGGAGTAACTCTTCTAAAGGTTCGTGCCTTTAGCCTTTCCAGGGACAGTAATATTAGATTCCGATGCACCATTGCAGGTTTACTGTATCCCTTGGACCTTCAAATCAACAATGAAACACTGAAATTGCATCGATATTGAATACAAAAGGCAAAATGTCGACTTATTTTCAAGAGGAGTAACTCTTCTAATAGTTCGTGCTTTGAGCCTTTACTGGGACAGCAGTATTAGATTCCGATGCACCATTGCAGGTTTACTGTATCCCTTGGACCATCAAATCAACGATGAAACACAGAAATTGCATCGATATTGAATACAAAAGGCAAAATGTCGACTTATTTACAAGAGGAGAAACTCTTCTAATAGGTCATGCTTTGAGCCTTTACTGGGACAGCAGTATTAGATTCCGATGCACCATTGCAGGTTTACTGTATCCCTTGGACCTTCAAATCAACGATGAAACACAGAAATTGCATCGATATTGAATACAAAACGAAAAGTGTCGTCTTATTAATAAGAGGAGTAACTCTTCTAATAATTCGTGCTTTGAGCCTTTCCTGGGACAGCAGTTATAGACTCCGATGCACCATTGCAGGTTTACTGTATCCCTTGGACCTTTAAATCAACGATGAAACACAGAAATTGCATCGATATTGAATACAAAAGGCAAAATGTCGACTTATTTACAAGAGGAAAAACTCTTCTAATAGTTCATGTTTTCAGCCTTTCCAGGGACTGCAGTATTAGATTCCGATGCACCATTGCAGGTTTACTGTATCCCTTGGACCTTCAAATCAACGATGAAACACAGAAATTGCATCGATATTGAATACAAAATGCAAAATGTCGACTTATCTATAAGAGGAGTAACTCTTCTAATAGTTCGTGCTTTGAGCCTTTCCTGGGACAGCAGTATTAGATTCCGATGCACCATTGCAGGTTTACTGTATCCCTTGGACCTTCAAATCAACGATGAAACACAGAAATTGCATCGATATTGAATACAAAACGCAAAGTGTCGTCTTATTTATAAGAGGAGTAACTCTTCTAAAAGTTCGTGCTTTTAGCCTTTCCTGGGACAGTAGTATTAGATTCCGATGCACCATTGCAGGTTTACTGTATCCCTTGGACCTTCAAATCAACGATGAAACACTGAAATTGCATCGATATTGAATACAAAAGGCAAAATGTCGACTTATTTACAAGAGGAGTAACTCTTCTAATAGTTCGTGCTTTGAGTCTTTCCTGGGACAGCAGTATTAGATTCCGATGCACCATTGCAGGTTTACTGTATCCCTTGGACCTTCAAATCAACGATGAAACACAGAAATTGCATCGATATTGAATACAAAAGGCAAAATGTCGACTTATTTATAAGAGGAGTAACTCTTCTAATAGTTCGTGATTTGAGCCTTTCCTGGGACAACAGTATTAGATTCCGATGCACCATTGCAGGTTTACTGTGTCCCTTGGACCTTCAAATCAACGATGAACCACAGAAATTGCATCGATATTGAATACAAAAGGCAAAATGTCGACTTATTTACAAGAGGAGTAACTCTTCTAATAGTTCGTGCTTTGAGCCTTTCCTGGGACAGCAGTATTAGATTCCGATGCACCATTGCAGGTTTACTGTATCCCTTGGACCTTCAGACCAACGATGAAACACAGAAATTGCATCGATATTGAATACAAAACGCAAAGTGTCGTCTTATTTATAAGAGGAGTAACTCTTCTAATAGTTCGTGCTTTGAGCCTTTCCTGGGAAAGCAGTTATAGACTCCGATGCACCATTGCCTATTTACTGTATCCCTTGGACCTTCAAATCAACGATGAAACACAGAAATTGCATCGATATTGAATACAAAATGCAAAATGTCGACTTATTTACAAGAGGAAAAACTCTTCTAATAGTTCATGCTTTGAGCCTTTCCTGGGACAGCAGTATTAGATTCCGATGCACCATTGCAGGTTTACTGTATCCCTTGGATCTTCAAATCAACGATGAAACACAGAAATTACATCGATATTGAATACAAAAGGCAAAATGTCGACTTATTTACAAGAGGAGTAACTCTTCTAATAGTTCGTGCTTTGAGCCTCTCCCGGGACAGCAGTATTAGATTCCGATGCACCATTGCAGGTTTACTGTATCCCTTGGACCTTCAAATCAACGATGAAACACAGAAATTGCATCGATATTGAATAAAAACGAAAAGTGTCGTCTTATTTATAAGAGGAGTAACTTTTCTAATAGTTCGTGCTTTGAGATTTTCCTGGGACAGCAGTTATAGACTCCGATGCACCATTGCAGGTTTACTGTATACCTTGGACCTTCACATCAACGATGAAACACAGAAATTGCATCGATATTGAATACAAAAGGCAAAATGTCGACTTATTTACAAGAGGAGAAACTCTTCTAATAGTTCATGCTTTGAGCCTTTCCTGGGACAGCAGTATTAGTTTCCGATGCACCATTGCAGGTTTACTGTATCCCTTGGACCATCAAATCAACGATGAAACACAGAAATTGCATCGATATTGAATACAAAAGGCAAAATGTCGACTTATTTACAGGAGGAGTAACTCTTCTAATAGTTCATGCTTTGAGCCTTTCCTGGGACAGCAGTATTAGATTCCGATGCACCATTGCAGGTTTACTGTACCCCTTGGACCTTCAAATCAACGATGAAACACAGAAATTGCATCGATATTGAATACAAAACGCAAAGTGTCGTCTTATTTATAAGAGGAGTAACTCTTCTAATAGTTCGTGTTTTAGCGTTTCCTGGGACAGCAGTATTAGATTCCGATGCACCATTGCAGGTTTACTGTATCCCTTGGACCTTCAAATCAACGATGAAACACAGAAATTGCATCGATATTGAATACAAAAGGCAAAATTTCGACATATTTATAAGAGGAGAAACTCTTCTAATAGTACATGCTTTGAGCCTTTCCTGGGACAGCAGTATTAGATTCCGATGCACCATTGCAAGTTTACTGTATCCCTTGGACCTTCAACTCAACGATGAAACACAGAAATTGCATCGATATTGAATACAAAAGGCAAAATGTCGACTTATTTACAAGAGGAGAAACTCTTCTAATAGTACATGCTTTGAGCCTTTCCTGGGACAGCAGTATTAGATTCCGATGCACCATTGCAGGTTTACTGTATCCCTTGGACCTTCAAATCAACGATGAAACACAGAAATTGCATCGATATTGAATTCAAAAGGCAAAATGTCGACTTATTTGCAAGATTAGAAACTATTGTAATAGTTCATGCTTTGAGCCTTTCCTGGGACAGCAGTATTAGATTCCGATGCACCATTGCAGGTTTACTGTATCCCTTGTACCTTCAAATCAACGATGAAACACAGAAATTGCATCGATATTGAATACAAAAGGCAAAATGTCGACTTATTTACAAGAGGAGTAACTCTTATAATAGTTCGTGCTTTGAGCCTTTCCTGGGACAGCAGTATTAGATTCCGATGCACCTTTGCAGGTTTACTGTATCCCTTGGACCTTCAAATCAACGATGAAACACAGAAATTGCATCGATATTGAATACAAAAGGCAAAATGTCGACTTATTTACCAGAGGAGTAACTCTTCTAATAGTTCGTGTTTGAGCCTTTCCTGGGACAGCAGTATTACATTCCTATGCACCATTGCAGGTTTACTGTATCCCTTGGACCTTCAAATCAACGATGAAACACAGAAATTGCATCGATATTGAATACAAAAGGCAAATTGTCGACTTATTTACAAGAGGAGTAACGCTTCTAGTACTTCGTGTTTTGAGCCTTTCCTGGGACAGCAGTATTAGATTCCGATGCACCACTGCAGGTTTACTGTATCCCTTGGACCTTCAAATCAACGATGAAACACAGAAATTGCATCGATATTGAATACAAAATGCAAAATGTCGACTTATTTACAAGAGGAGTAACTCTCCTAATAGTTCGTGTTTTAGACTTTCCTGGGACAGTAGTATTAGATTCCGATGCACCATTGCAGGTTTACTGTATCCCTTGGACCTTCAAATCAACGATGAAACACAGAAATTGCATCGATATTGAATACAAAAGGCAAAATGTCGACTTATTTATAAGAGGAGTAACTCTTCTAATAGTTCGTGATTTGAGCCTTTCCTGGGACAGCAGTCATAGATTCCGATGCACCATTGCAGGTTTACTGTAATCCTTGGACCTTCAAATCAACGATGAAACACAGAAATTGCATCGATACTGAATACAAAAGGCAATATGTCGACTTATTTACAAGAGGAGAAACTCTTCTAATAGGTCATGCTTTGAGCCTTTCCTGGGACAGCAGTATTAGATTCCGATGCACCATTGCAGGTTTACTGTATCCCTTGGACCTTCAAATCAACGATGAAACACAGAAATTGCATCGATATTGAATACAAAAGGCAAAATGTCGACTTACTTACAAGAGGAGTGACTCTTCTAATGGTTCGTGCTTTGAGCTTTTCCTGGGACAGCAGTATTAGATTCCGATGCACCATTGGAGGTTCACTGTATCCCTTGGACCTTCAAATCAACGATGAAACACAGAAATTGCATCGATATTGAATTCAAAAGGCAAAATGTCGACTTATTTATAAGAGGAGTAACTCTTCTAATAGTTCGTGCTTTGAGCCTTTCCTAGGACAGCAGTATTAGATTCCGATGCACCATTGCAGGTTTACTGTATCCCTTGTACCTTCAAAACAACTATGAAATACTGAAATTGCATCGATATTGAAAACAAAAGGCAAAATATCGACTTATTTACAAGAGGAGTAACTGTTCTAATGGTTCGTGCTTTTAGCCTTTCCAGGGACAGTAATATTAGATTCCGATGCACCATTGCAGGTTTACTGTATCCCATGGACCTTCCAATCAACGATGAAACACAGAAATTGCATCGATATGGAATACAAAATGCAAAATGTCGACTTATTTACAAGAGGAGTAACGCTTCTAGTACTTCGTGCTTTGAGCCTTTCCTGGAACAGCAGTATTAGATTCCGATGCACTACTGCAGGTTTACTGTATCCCTTGGACCTTCAAATCAACGATGAAACACAGAAATTGCATCGATATTGAATACCAAATGCAAAATGTCGACTTATTTACAAGAGGAGTAACTCTTCTAATAGTTCGTGCTTTTAGCCTTTCCTGGGACAATAGTATTAGATTCCGATGCACCATTGCAGGTTTACTGTATCCCTTGGACCTTCAAATCAACGATGAAACACAGAAATTGCATCGATATTGAATACAAAAGGCAAAATGTCGACTTATTTACAAGAGGAGTAACTCTTGTAATAGTTCGTGCTTTAGCGTATCCTGGGACAGCAGTATAAGATTCCGATGCACCATTGCAGGTTTACTGTATCCCTTGGACCTTCAAATCAACGATGAAACACAGAAATTGCATCGATATTGAATACAAAAGGCAAAATGTCGACTTATTTACAAGAGGAGTAACTCTTCTAATATTTCGTGCATTGAGCTTTTCCTGGGACAGCAGTATTAGATTCCGATGCACCATTGCAGGTTTACTGTATCCCTTGGACCTTCAAATCAACGATGAAACACAGAAATTGCATCGATATTGAATACAAAACGCAAAGTGTCGTCTTATTTATAAGAGGAGTAACTCTTCTAATAGTTCGTGCTTTGAGCCTTTCCTGGGACAGCAGTTATACACTCCGATGCACCATTGCAGGTTTACTGTATCCCTTGGACCTTCAAATCAACGATGAAACACAGAAATTGCATCGATATTGAATACAAAAGGCAAAATGTCGACATATTTACAAGAGGACTAACTCTTCTAATAGTTCGTGCTTTGAGTCTTTCCTGGGACAGCAGTATTAGATTCCGATGCACCATTGCAGGTTTACTGTATCCCTTGAGCCTTCAAATCAACGATGAAACACATAAATTGCATCGATCTTGAATACAAAAGGCAAAATGTCGACTTATTTATAAGAGGAGTAACTCTTCTAATAGTTCGTGCTTTGAGCCTTTCCTGGGACAACAGTATTAGATTCCGATGCACCATTGCAGGTTTACTGTATCCCTTGTACCTTCAGAACAACTATGAAATACTGAAATTGCATCGATATTGAATACAAAACGCAAAGTGTCGTCTTATTTATAAGAGGAGTAACTCTTCTAATAGTTCGTGCTTTGAGCCTTTCCTGGGACAGCAGTTATACACTCCGATGCACCATTGCAGGTTTACTGTATCCCTTGGACCTTCAAATCAACGATGAAACACAGAAATTGCAACGATATTGAATACAAAACGCAAAGTGGCTTCTTATTTATAAGAGGAGTAACTCTTCTAATAATTCGTGCTTTGAGCCTTTCCTGGGACAGCAGTTATAGACTCCGATGCACCACTGCAGGTTTGGTGTATCCCTTGGACCTTCAACTCAACGATGAAACACTGAAATTGCATCGATATTGAATACAAAAGGCAAAATGTCGACATATTTATAAGAGGAGTAACTCTTCTAATAGTTCGTGATTTGAGCCTTTCCTGGGACAGCAGTATTAGATTCCGATGCACCATTGAAGTTCACTGTATCCCTTGGACCTTCAAATCAACGATGATAGACAGAAATTGCATCGATATTGAATACAAAAGGCAAAATGTCGACTTATTTACAAGGGGAGAAACTCTTCTAGTAGTTCATGTTTTGAGCCTTTCCTGGGACAGCAGTATTAGATTCCGATGCACCATTGCAGGTTTACTGTACCCCTTGGACCTTCAAATCAACGATGAAACACAGAAATTGCATCGATATTGAATACAAAACGCAAAGTGTCGTCTTATTTATAAGAGGAGTAACTCTTCTAATAGTTCGTGTTTTAGCGTTTCCTGGGACAGCAGTATTAGATTCCGATGCACCATTGCAGGTTTACTGTATCCCTTGGACCTTCAAATCAACGATGAAACACAGAAATTGCATCGATATTGAATACAAAAGGCAAAATTTCGACATATTTATAAGAGGAGAAACTCTTCTAATAGTACATGCTTTGAGCCTTTCCTGGGACAGCAGTATTAGATTCCGATGCACCATTGCAAGTTTACTGTATCCCTTGGACCTTCAACTCAACGATGAAACACAGAAATTGCATCGATATTGAATACAAAAGGCAAAATGTCGACTTATTTACAAGAGGAGAAACTCTTCTAATAGTACATGCTTTGAGCCTTTCCTGGGACAGCAGTATTAGATTCCGATGCACCATTGCAGGTTTACTGTATCCCTTGGACCTTCAAATCAACGATGAAACACAGAAATTGCATCGATATTGAATTCAAAAGGCAAAATGTCGACTTATTTGCAAGATTAGAAACTATTGTAATAGTTCATGCTTTGAGCCTTTCCTGGGACAGCAGTATTAGATTCCGATGCACCATTGCAGGTTTACTGTATCCCTTGTACCTTCAAATCAACGATGAAACACAGAAATTGCATCGATATTGAATACAAAAGGCAAAATGTCGACTTATTTACAAGAGGAGTAACTCTTATAATAGTTCGTGCTTTGAGCCTTTCCTGGGACAGCAGTATTAGATTCCGATGCACCTTTGCAGGTTTACTGTATCCCTTGGACCTTCAAATCAACGATGAAACACAGAAATTGCATCGATATTGAATACAAAAGGCAAAATGTCGACTTATTTACCAGAGGAGTAACTCTTCTAATAGTTCGTGTTTGAGCCTTTCCTGGGACAGCAGTATTACATTCCTATGCACCATTGCAGGTTTACTGTATCCCTTGGACCTTCAAATCAACGATGAAACACAGAAATTGCATCGATATTGAATACAAAAGGCAAATTGTCGACTTATTTACAAGAGGAGTAACGCTTCTAGTACTTCGTGTTTTGAGCCTTTCCTGGGACAGCAGTATTAGATTCCGATGCACCACTGCAGGTTTACTGTATCCCTTGGACCTTCAAATCAACGATGAAACACAGAAATTGCATCGATATTGAATACAAAATGCAAAATGTCGACTTATTTACAAGAGGAGTAACTCTCCTAATAGTTCGTGTTTTAGACTTTCCTGGGACAGTAGTATTAGATTCCGATGCACCATTGCAGGTTTACTGTATCCCTTGGACCTTCAAATCAACGATGAAACACAGAAATTGCATCGATATTGAATACAAAAGGCAAAATGTCGACTTATTTATAAGAGGAGTAACTCTTCTAATAGTTCGTGATTTGAGCCTTTCCTGGGACAGCAGTCATAGATTCCGATGCACCATTGCAGGTTTACTGTAATCCTTGGACCTTCAAATCAACGATGAAACACAGAAATTGCATCGATACTGAATACAAAAGGCAATATGTCGACTTATTTACAAGAGGAGAAACTCTTCTAATAGGTCATGCTTTGAGCCTTTCCTGGGACAGCAGTATTAGATTCCGATGCACCATTGCAGGTTTACTGTATCCCTTGGACCTTCAAATCAACGATGAAACACAGAAATTGCATCGATATTGAATACAAAAGGCAAAATGTCGACTTACTTACAAGAGGAGTGACTCTTCTAATGGTTCGTGCTTTGAGCTTTTCCTGGGACAGCAGTATTAGATTCCGATGCACCATTGGAGGTTCACTGTATCCCTTGGACCTTCAAATCAACGATGAAACACAGAAATTGCATCGATATTGAATTCAAAAGGCAAAATGTCGACTTATTTATAAGAGGAGTAACTCTTCTAATAGTTCGTGCTTTGAGCCTTTCCTAGGACAGCAGTATTAGATTCCGATGCACCATTGCAGGTTTACTGTATCCCTTGTACCTTCAAAACAACTATGAAATACTGAAATTGCATCGATATTGAAAACAAAAGGCAAAATATCGACTTATTTACAAGAGGAGTAACTGTTCTAATGGTTCGTGCTTTTAGCCTTTCCAGGGACAGTAATATTAGATTCCGATGCACCATTGCAGGTTTACTGTATCCCATGGACCTTCCAATCAACGATGAAACACAGAAATTGCATCGATATGGAATACAAAATGCAAAATGTCGACTTATTTACAAGAGGAGTAACGCTTCTAGTACTTCGTGCTTTGAGCCTTTCCTGGAACAGCAGTATTAGATTCCGATGCACTACTGCAGGTTTACTGTATCCCTTGGACCTTCAAATCAACGATGAAACACAGAAATTGCATCGATATTGAATACCAAATGCAAAATGTCGACTTATTTACAAGAGGAGTAACTCTTCTAATAGTTCGTGCTTTTAGCCTTTCCTGGGACAATAGTATTAGATTCCGATGCACCATTGCAGGTTTACTGTATCCCTTGGACCTTCAAATCAACGATGAAACACAGAAATTGCATCGATATTGAATACAAAAGGCAAAATGTCGACTTATTTACAAGAGGAGTAACTCTTGTAATAGTTCGTGCTTTAGCGTATCCTGGGACAGCAGTATAAGATTCCGATGCACCATTGCAGGTTTACTGTATCCCTTGGACCTTCAAATCAACGATGAAACACAGAAATTGCATCGATATTGAATACAAAAGGCAAAATGTCGACTTATTTACAAGAGGAGTAACTCTTCTAATATTTCGTGCATTGAGCTTTTCCTGGGACAGCAGTATTAGATTCCGATGCACCATTGCAGGTTTACTGTATCCCTTGTACCTTCAGAACAACTATGAAATACTGAAATTGCATCGATATTGAATACAAAACGCAAAGTGTCGTCTTATTTATAAGAGGAGTAACTCTTCTAATAGTTCGTGCTTTGAGCCTTTCCTGGGACAGCAGTATTAGATTCCGATGCACCATTGCAGGTTTACTGTATCCCTTGTACCTTCAGAACAACTATGAAATACTGAAATTGCATCGATATTGAATACAAAACGCAAAGTGTCGTCTTATTTATAAGAGGAGTAACTCTTCTAATAGTTCGTGCTTTGAGCCTTTCCTGGGACAGCAGTTATACACTCCGATGCACCATTGCAGGTTTACTGTATCCCTTGGACCTTCAAATCAACGATGAAACACAGAAATTGCAACGATATTGAATACAAAACGCAAAGTGGCTTCTTATTTATAAGAGGAGTAACTCTTCTAATAATTCGTGCTTTGAGCCTTTCCTGGGACAGCAGTTATAGACTCCGATGCACCACTGCAGGTTTGGTGTATCCCTTGGACCTTCAACTCAACGATGAAACACTGAAATTGCATCGATATTGAATACAAAAGGCAAAATGTCGACATATTTATAAGAGGAGTAACTCTTCTAATAGTTCGTGATTTGAGCCTTTCCTGGGACAGCAGTATTAGATTCCGATGCACCATTGAAGTTCACTGTATCCCTTGGACCTTCAAATCAACGATGATAGACAGAAATTGCATCGATATTGAATACAAAAGGCAAAATGTCGACTTATTTACAAGGGGAGAAACTCTTCTAGTAGTTCATGTTTTGAGCCTTTCCTGGGACAGCAGTATTAGATTCCGATGCACCATTGCAGGTTTACTGTATCCCTTGGACCTTCAAATCAACGATGAAACACAGAAATTGCATCGATATTGACTACAAATGGCAAAATGTCGACTTGTATACAAGAGGAGAAACTCTTCTAATAGTTCATGTTTTGAGCCTTTCCTGGGACAGCAGTATTAGATTCCGATGCACCATTGCAGGTTTACTGTATCCCTTGGACCTTCAAATCAACGATGAAACACAGAAATTGCATCGATATTGAATACAAAAGGCAAAATGTCGACTTATTTACTAGAGGAGTAACTCTTCTAATAGTTCGTGTTTTGAGCCTCTCCTGGGACAGAAGTATTAGATTCCGATGCACCATTGCAGGTTTACTGTATCCCTTGGACCTTCAAATCGACGATGAAACACAGAAATTGCATCGATATTGAATACAAAAGGCAAAATGTCGACTTATATACATGAGGAGTAACCCTTCTAGTACTTCGTGTTTGAGCCTTTCCTGGGACACCAGTATTAGATTCCGAAACACCATTGCAGGTTTACTGTATCCCATGGACCTTCAAATCAACGATGAAACACAGAAATTGCATCGATATTGAATACAAAAGGCAAAATGTCGACTTATTTACAAAAGGAGTAACTCTTCTAATAGATCGTGCTTTGAGCCTTTCCTGGGACAGCAGTATTAGATTCCGATGCACCATTGCAGGGTTACTGTATCCCATGGACCTTCAAATCAACGATGAAACACAGAAATTGCATCGATATTGAATACAAAAGGCAAAATGTCGACTTACTTACAAGAGGAGTAACCCTTCTAGTACTTCGTGCTTTGAGCCTTTCCTGGGACAGCAGTATTAGATTCCGATGCACCACTGCAGGTTCACAGTATCCCTTGGACCTTCAAATCAACGATGAAACACAGAAATTGCACCGATATTGAATACAAAAGGCAAAATGTCGACTTATTTACAAGGGGAGAAACTCTTCCAATAGTTCATGCTTTGAGCCTTTCCTGGGACAGCAGTATTAGATTCCGATGCACAATTGCAGGTTTACTGAATCCCTTGGACCTTAAAATCAACGATGAAACACAGAAATTGGAACGATATTGAATACAAAACGCAAAGTGTCTTCTTATTTATAAGAGGAGTAACTCTTCTAATAGTTCGTGCTTTGAGCCTTTCCTGGGACAGCAGTTATAGACTCCGTTGCACCACTGCAGGTTTACTGTATCCCTTGGACTTTCAAATCAACGATGAAACACTGAAATTGCATCTATATTGAATACAAAAGGCAAAACGTCGACTTATTTACAAGAGGAATAACTCTTCTAATAGTTCGTGCTTTTAGCGTTTCCTGTGACAGCAGTATTAGATTCCGATGCACCAATGCAGGTTTACTGTATCCCTTGGACCTTCAAATCAACGATGAAACACAGAAATTGCATCGATATTGAATACAAAAGGCAAAATGTCGACATATTTATAAGAGGAGTAACTCTTCTAATAGTTCGTGATTTGAGCCTTTCCTGGGACAGCTGTATTAGATTCCGATGAACCATTGCAGGTTTACTGTATCCCTTGGACCTTCAAATCATCGAAGAAACACAGAAATTACATCGATATTGAATACAAAGGGCAAAATATCGACTTATTTACAAGAGGAGAAACTCTTCTAGTAGTTCATGTTTTGAGCCTTTCCTGGGACAGCAGTATTAGATTCCGATGCACCATTGCAGGTTTACTCTATCCCTTGGACCTTCAAATCAACGATGAATTACAGAAATTGCATCGATATTGAATACAAAAGGCAAAATGTCGACTTATTTACAAGAGGAGTAACTCTTCTAATAGTTCGTTGTTTGATCCTATCCTGGGACAGCAGTATTAGATTCCGATGCACAATTGCAGGTATACTGTATCCCTTGGACCTTCAAATCAACGATAAAACTCAGAAATTGCATCAATATTGAATACAAAACGCAAAGTGTCTTCTTATTTATAAGAGGAGTAACTCTTCTAATAGTTCGTGCTTTGAGTCTTTCCTGGGACAGCAGTTATAGACTCCGATGCACCATTGCAGGTTTACTCTATCCCTTGGACCTTCAAATCAACGATGAAACACAGAAATTGCATCGATATTGAATACAAAAGAAAAAATGTCGACTTATTTACAAGAGGAGTAACTTTTCTAATAGTTCGTGCTTTGAGCCTTTCCCGGGACAGCAGTATTAGATTCCGATGCACCATTGCAGGTTTACTGTATCCCTTGGGCCTTCAAATCAACGATGAAACACAGAAATTGCATCGATATTGAATACAAAAAGCAAAATGTCGACTTATATACAAGAGGAGTAACCCTTCTAGTACTTCGTGCTTTGAGCCTTTCCTGGGACAGCAGTATTAGATTCCGAAACACCATTGCAGGTTTACTGTATCCATTGGACCTTCAAATCAACGATGAAACACAGAAATTGCATCGATATTGAATACAAAAGGCAAAATGTCGACTTCTTTACAAGAGGAGTAACGCTTCTAGTTCTTCGTGCTTTGAGCCTTTCCTGGGACAGCAGTATTAGATTCCGATGCACCACTGCAGGTTTACTGTATCCCTTGGACCGTCAAATCAACGATGAAACACAGAAATTGCTTCGATATTGAATACAAAATGCAAAATGTCGACTTATTTACAAGCGGAGTAACTCTCCTAATAGTTCGTGTTTTAGACTTTCCTGGGACAGTAGTATTAGATTCCGATGCACCATTGCAGGATTACTGTATCCCTTGGACCTTCAAATCAACGATGAAACACAGAAATTGCATCGATATTGAATACAAAAGGCAAAATGTCGACTTATTTATAAGAGGAGTAACTCTTCTAATAGTTCGTGATTTGAGCCTTTCCTGGGACAGCAGTTATAGATTCCGATGCACCATTGCAGGTTTACTGTATCCCTTGGACCTTCAAATCAACGATGAAACACAGAAATTGCATCGATACTGAATACAAAAGGCAAAATGTCGACTTATTTACAAGAGGAGAAACTCTTCTAATAGGTCATGCTTTGAGCCTTTCCTGGGACAGCAGTATTAGATTCCGATGCACCATTGGAGGTTTACTGTATCCCTTGGACCTTCAAATCAACGCTGAAACACAGAAATTGCATCGATATTGAATACAAAACGCAAAGTGTCGTCTTATTTATAAGAGGTGTAACTCTTCTAATAGTTCGTGTTTTGAGCCTTTCCTGGGACAGCAGTTATAGACTCCGATGCACCATTGCAGGTTTACTGTATCCCTTGGACCTTCAAAACAATGATGAAACACAGAAATTGCATCGATATTGAATACAAAAGGCAAAATGTCGACTTATTTACAAGAGGGGAAACTCTTCTAATAGTTCATGCTTTGAGCCTTTCCTGGGACAGCAGTATTAGATTCCGATGCACCATTGCAGGTTTACTGTATCCCTTGGACCTTCAAATCAACGATGAAACACAGAAATTGCATCGATATTGAATACAAAAGGCAAAATGTCGACTTATTTACAAGAGGACTAACTCTTCTAATAGTTCGTGCTTTGAGTCTTTCCTGGGACAGCAGTATTAGATTCCGATGCACCATTGCAGGTTTACTGTATCCCTTGTGCCTTCAAATCAACGATGAAACACAGAAATTGCATCGATCTTGAATACAAAAGGCAAAAAGTCGACTTATTTATAAGAGGAGTAACTCTTCTAATAGTTCGTGCTTTGAGCCTTTCCTGGGACAGCAGTATTAGATTCCGATGCACCATTGCAGGTTTACTGTATCCCTTGTACCTTCAAAACAACTATGAAATACTGAAATTGCATCGATATTGAAAACAAAAGGCAAAATATCGACTTATTTACAAGGGGAGTAACTGTTCTAATGGTTCGTGCTTTTAGCCTTTCCAGGGACAGTAATATTAGATTCCGATGCACCATTGCAGGTTTACTGTATCCCTTGGACCTTCAAATCAACGATGAAACACTGCAATTGCATCGATATTGAATACAAAAGCAAAATGTCGATTTATTTACAAGAGGAGTAACTCTTCTAATAGTTCGTGCTTTTAGCGTTTCCTGGGACAGCAGTATTAGATTCCGATGCACCATTGCAGGTTTACTGTATCCCTTGGACCTTCAAATCAACGATGACAGACAGAAATTGCATCGATATTGAATACAAAAGGCAAAATGTCGACATATTTATAAGAGGAGTAACTCTTCTAATAGTTCGTGATTTGAGCCTTTCCTGGGACAGCTGGATTAGATTCCGATGCACCATTGCAGGTTTACTGTATCCCTTGGACCTTCAAATCAACGATGAAACACAGAAATTGCATCGATATTGAATACAAAAGGCAAAATGTCGACTTATTTACAAGAAGAGTAACTCTTCTAATAGTTTGTGCTTTGAGCCTTTCCTGGGACAGCAGTATTAGATTCCGATGCACCATTGCAGGTTTACTGTATCCCTTGGACCTTCAAATCAACGATGAAACACAGAAATTGCATCGATATTGAATACAAAACGCAAAGTGTCGTCTTACTTATAAGGGGAGTAACTCTTCTAATAGTTCGTGCTTTGAGCCTTTCCTGGGACAGCAGTATTAGATTCCGATGCACCATTGCAGGTTTACTGTATCCCTTGGACCTTCAAATCAACGATGAAACAGAGAAATTGCATCGATATTGAATTCAAAAGGCAAAATGTCGACTTATTTACAAGAGGAGAAACTATTGTAATAGTTCATGTTTTGAGCCTTTCCTGGGACAGCAGTATTAGATTCCGATGCACCATTGCAGGTTTACTGTATCCCTTGGACCTTCAAATCAACGATGAATCACAGAAATTGCATCGATATTGAATACAAAAGATAAATTTGTCGACATATTTACAAGAGGAGTAACTCTTCTAATAGTTCGTGCTCTGAGCCTTTCCTGGGACAGCAGTATTAGATTCCGATGCACCATTGCAGGTTTACTGTATCACTTGGACCTTCAAATCAACGATGAAACACAGAAATTGCATCGGTATTCAATACAAAAGGCAAAATGTCGACTTATTTACCAGAGGAGTAACTCTTCTAATACTTCGTGCTTTGAGCCTTTCCTGGGACAGCAGTATTACATTCCGATGCACCATTGCAGGTTTACTGTATCCCTTGGACCTTCAAATCAACGATGAAACACAGAAATTGCATCGATATTGAATACGAAAGGCAAAATGTCGACATATATACAAGAGGAGTAACCCTTCTAGTACTTCGTGTTTGAGCCTTTCCTGGGACAGCAGTATTAGATTCCGAAACACCATTGCAGGTTTACTGTATCCCTTGGACCTTCAAATCAACGATGAAACACAGAAATTGCATCGATATTGAATACAAAAGGCAAAATGTCGACTTATTTACAAGAGGAGTAACTCTTCTAATAGTTCGTGCTTTGAGCCTTTCCTGGGACAGCAGTATTAGATTCCGATGCACCATTGCAGGTTTACTGTATCCCATGGACCTTCCAATCAACGATGAAACACAGAAATTGCATCGATATGGTATACAAAATGCAAAATTTCGACTTATTTACAAGAGGAGTAACGCTTCTAGTACTTCGTGCTTTGAGCCTTTCCTGGGACAGCAGTATTAGATTCCGATGCACCACTGCAGGTTTACTGTATCCCTTGGACCTTCAAATCAACGATGAAACACTGAAATTGCATCGATATTGAATACAAAAGGCAAAATGTCGACTTATTTCAAGAGGAGTAACTCTTGTAATAGTTCGTGCTTTTAGCGTTCCCTGGGACAGCAGTATAAGATTCCGATGCACCATTGCAGGTTTACTGTATCCCTTGGACCTTCAAATCAACGATGAAACACAGACATTGCATCGATATTGAATACAAAATGCAAAATGTCAACTTATTTACAAGAGGAGTAACTCTTCTAATAGTTCGTGCTTTTAGCCTTTCCTGGGACAATAGTATTAGATTCCGATGCACCATTGCAGGTTTACTGTATCCCTTGGACCCTCAAATCAACGATGAAACACAGAAATTGCATCGATATTGAATACAAAAGGCAAAATGTCGACTTATTTACAAGAGTAGTAACTCTTGTAATAGTTCGTGCTTTAGCGTTTCCTGGGACAGCAGTATAAGATTCCGATGCACCATTGCAGGTTCACTGTATCCCTTGGACCTTCAAATCAACGATGAAACACAGAAATTGCATCGATATTGAATACAAAAGGCAAAATGTCGACTTATTTACAAGAGGAGTAACTCTTCTAATAGTTCGTGCATTGAGCTTTTCCTGGGACAGCAGTATTAGATTCCGATGCACCATTGCAGGTTTACTGTATCCCTTGGACCTTCAAATCAACGATGAAACACAGAAATTGCATCGATATTGAATACAAAACGCAAAGTGTTGTCTTATTTATAAGAGGAGTAACTCTTCTAATAGTTCGTTCTTTGAGCCTTTCCTGGGACAGCAGTTATACACTCCGATGCACCATTGCAGGTTTACTGTATCCCTTGGACCTTCAAATCAACGATGAAACACAGAAATTGCATCGATATTGAATACAAAAGGCAAAATGTCGACTTATTTACAAGAGGAGAAACTCTTCAAATAGTTCATGCTTTGAGCCTTTCCAGGGACAGCAGTATTAGATTCCGATGCACCATTGCAGGTTTACTGGATCCCTTGGACCTTCAAATCAACGATGAAACACAGAAATTGCATCGATATTGAATACAAAAGGCAAAATGTCGACATATTTACAAGAGGACTAACTCTTCTAATAGTTCGTGCTTTGAGTCTTTCCTGGGACAGCAGTATTAGATTCCGATGCACCATTGCAGGTTTACTGTATCCCTTGTGCCTTCAAATCAACGATGAAACACAGAAATTGCATCGATCTTGAATACAAAAGGCAAAATGTCGACTTATTTATAAGAGGAGTAACTCTTCTAATAGTTCGTGCTTTGAGCCTTTCCTGGGACAGCAGTATTAGATTCCGATGCACCATTGCAGGTTTACTGTATCCCTTGTACCTTCAGAACAACTATGAAATACTGAAATTGCATCGATATTGAATACAAAATGCAAAATATCGACTTATTTACAAGAGGAGTAACTCTTCTAATGGTTCGTGCTTTTAGCCTTTCCTGGGACAGTAATACTAGATTCCGATGCACCATTGCAGGTTTACTGTATCCCTTGGACCTTCAAATCAACGATGAAACACAGAAATTGCATCGATATTGAATACAAAAGGCAAAGTGTCGACTTATTTACAAGAGGAGTAACTCTTATAATAGTTCGTGATTTTAGCGTTTCCTGGGACAGTAGTATTAGATTCCGATGCACCATTGCAGGTTCACTAAATCCCTTGGACCTTCAAATCAACGATGAAACACAGAAATTGCATCGATATTGAATACAAAAGGCAAAATGTCGACGTATTTATAAGAGGAGTAACTCTTCTAATAGTTCGTGATTTGAGCCTTTCCTGGGACAGCAGTATTAGATTCTGATGCACCATTGCAGGTTTACTGTATCCCATGGACCTTCAAATCAACGATGAAAGACAGAAATTGCATCGATATTGAATACAAAAGGCAAAATGTCGACTTATTTACAAGAGGAGAAACTCTTCTAGTAGTTCATGTTTTGAGCCTTTCCTGGGACAGCAGTATTAGATTCCGATGCACCATTGCAGGATTACTGTATCCCTTGGACCTTCAAATCAACGATGAAACAGAGAAATTGCATCGATATTGAATACAAAAGGCAAAATGTCGACTTATTTACAAGAGGAGTAACTCTTCTAATAGTTCGTGGTTTGAGCCTTTCCTGGGACAGCAGTATTAGATTCCGATGCACCATTGCAGGTTTACTGTATCCCTTGGACCTTCAAATCAACGATGAAACACAGAAATAGCATCGATATTGAATACAAAAGGCAAAATGTCGACATATTTATAAGAGGAGTAACTCTTCTAATAGTTCGTTATTTGAGCCTTTCCTTGGACAGCAGTATTAGATTACTATGCACCATTGCAGGTTTACTGTATCCCTTGGACCTTCAAATCAACGATGAAACACAGAAATTGCATCGATATTGAATACAAAAGGCAAAATGTCGACTTATTTACAAGAGGAGTAACTCTTCTAATAGTTCGTGATTTGAGCCTCTCCTGGGACAGAGGTATTAGATTCCGATTCACCATTGCAGGTTTACTGTATCCCTTGGACCTTCAAATCAACGATGAAACACAGAAATTGCATCGATATTGAATACAAAAGGCAAAATGTCGACTTATATACATGAGGAGTAACCCTTCTAGTACTTCGTGTTTGAGCCTTGCCTGGGACAGCAGTATTAGATTCCGAAACACCATTGCAGGTTTACTGTAACCCTTGGACCTCCAAATCAACGATGAAACACAGAAATTGCATCGAAATTGAATACAAAAGGCAAAATATCGACTTATTTACAAGAGGAGTAACTCTTCTAATAGTTCGTGCTTTGAGTCTTTCCTGGGACAGCAGTATTAGATTCCGATGCACCATTGCAGGTTTACTGTATCCCATGAACCTTCATATCAACGATGAAACACAGATATTGCATCGATATTTAATACAAAAGGCAAAATGTCGACTTACTGACAAGAGGAGTAACCCTTCTAGTACTTCGTGCTTTGAGCCTTTCCTGGGACAGCAGTATTAGATTCCGATGCACCAGTGCAGGTTCACAGTATCCCTTGGACCTTCAAATCAACGATGAAACACAGAAATTGCATCGATATTGAATACAAAAGTCAAAATGTCGACTTATTCACAAGAGGAGAAACTCTTCTAATAGTTCATGCATTGAGCCTTTCCTGGGACAGCAGTATTAAATTCCGATGCACAATTGCAGGTTTACTGTATCCCTTGGACCTTAAAATCAACGATGAAACACAGAAATTGCAACGATATTGAATACAAAACGCAAAGTGGCTTCTTATTTATAAGAGAAGTAACTCTTCTAATAGTTCGTGCTTTGAGCCTTTCCTGGGACAGCAGTTATAGACTCCGATGCACCACTGCAGGTTTACTGTATCCCTTGGACCTTCAAATCAACGATGAAACACTGAAATTGCATCGATATTGAATACAAAAGGCAAAATGTCGACATATTTATAAGAGGAGTAACTCTTCTAATAGTTCGTGATTTGAGCCTTTCCTGGGACAGCAGTATTAGATTCCGATGCACCATTGCAGGTTTACTGTATCCCTTGGACCATCAAATCAACGATGAAAGACAGAAATTGCATCGATATTGAATACAAAAGGCAAAATGTCGACTTATTTACAAGGGGAGAAACTCTTCTAGTAGATCATGTTTTGAGCCTTTCCTGGGACAGCAGTATTAGATTCCGATGCACCATTGCAGGTTTACTGTATCCCTTGGACCTTCAAATCAACGATGAAACACAGAAATTGCATCGATATTGACTACAAAAGGCAAAATGTCGACTTGTATACAAGAGGAGAAACTCTTCTAATAGTTCATGCTTTGAGCCTTTCCTGGGACAGCAGTATTAGATTCCGATGCACCATTGGAGGTTTACTGTATCCCTTGGACCTTCAAATCAACGATGAAACACAGAAATTGCATCGATATTGAATACAAAAGGCAAAATGCCGACTTATTTATTAGAGGAGTAACTCTTCTAATAGTTCGTGTTTTGAGCCTCTCCTGGGACAGAAGTATTAGATTCCGATGCACCATTGCAGGTTTACTGTATCCCTTGGACCTTCAAATCGACGATGAAACACAGAAATTGCATCGATATTGAATACAAAAGGCAAAATGTCGACTTATATACATGAGGAGTAACCCTTCTAGTACTTCGTGTTTGAGCCTTTCCTGGGACAGCAGTATTAGATTCCGAAACACCATTGCAGGTTTACTGTATCCCTTGGACCTTCAAATCAACGATGAAACACAAAAATTGCATCGATATTGAATACAAAAGGCAAAATGTCGACTTATTTACAAAAGGAGTAACTCTTCTAATAGATCGTGCTTTGAGCCTTTCCTGGGACAGCAGTATTAGATTCCGATGCACCATTGCAGGGTTACTGTATCCCATGGACCTTCAAGTCAACGATGAAACACAGAAATTGCATCGATATTGAATACAAAAGGCAAAATGTCGACTTACTTACAAGAGGAGTAACCCTTCTAGTACTTCGTGCTTTGAGCCTTTCCTGGGACAGCAGTATTAGATTCCGATGCACCACTGCAGGTTCACAGTATCCCTTAGACCTTCAAATCAACGATGAAACACAGAAATTGCATCGATATTGAATACAAAAGGCAAAATGTCGACTTATTTACAAGGGGAGAAACTCTTCTAATAGTTCATGCTTTGAGCCTTTCCTGGGACAGCAGTATTAGATTCCGATGCACAATTGCAGGTTTACTGAATCCCTTGGACCTTAAAATCAACGATGAAACACAGAAATTGCAACGATATTGAATACAAAACGCAAAGTGTCTTCTTATTTATAAGAGGAGTAACTCATCTAATAGTTCGTGCTTTGAGCCTTTCCTGGGACAGCAGTTATAGACTCCGTTGCACCACTGCAGGTTTACTGTATCCCTTGGACTTTCAAATCAACGATGAAACACAGAAATTGCATCGATATTGAATACAAAAGGCAAAACGTCGACTTATTTACAAGAGGAATAACTCTTCTAATAGTTCGTGCTTTTAGCGTTTCCTGGGACAGCAGTATCAAATTCCGATGCACCATAGCAGGTTTACTGTATCCCTTGGACCTTCAAATCAACGATGAAACACTGAAATTGCATCGATATTGAATACAAAAGGCAAAATGTCGACTTATATACATGAGGAGTAACCCTTCTAGTACTTCGTGTTTGAGCCTTTCCTGGGACAGCAGTATTAGATTCCGAAACACCATTGCAGGTTTACTGTATCCCTTGGACCTTCAAATCAACGATGAAACACAGAAATTGCATCGATATTTAATACAAAAGGCAAAATGTCGACTTATTTACAAAAGGAGTAACTCTTCTAATAGATCGTGCTTTGAGCCTTTCCTGGGACAGCAGTATTAGATTCCGATGCACCATTGCAGGGTTACTGTATCCCATGGACCTTCAAATCAACGATGAAACACAGAAATTGCATCGATATTGAATACAAAAGGCAAAATGTCGACTTACTTACAAGAGGAGTAACCCTTCTAGTACTTCGTGCTTTGAGAATTTCCTGGGACAGCAGTATTAGATTCCGATGCACCACTGCAGGTTCACAGTATCCCTTGGACCTTCAAATCAACGATGAAACACAGAAATTGCATCGATATTGAATACAAAAGGCAAAATGTCGACTTATTAACAAGGGGAGAAACTCTTCTAATAGTTCATGCTTTGAGCCTTTCCTGGGACAGCAGTATTAGATTCCGATGCACAATTGCAGGTTTACTGAATCCCTTGGACCTTAAAATCAACGATGAAACACAGAAATTGCAACGATATTGAATACAAAACGCAAAGTGTCTTCTTATTTATAAGAGGAGTAACTCTTCTAATAGTTCGTGCTTTGAGCCTTTCCTGGGACAGCAGTTATAGACTCCGTTGCACCACTGCAGGTTTACTGTATCCCTTGGACTTTCAAATCAACAATGAAACACAGAAATTGCATCGATATTGAATACAAAAGGCAAAACGTCGACTTATTTACAAGAGGAATAACTCTTCTAATAGTTCGTGCTTTTAGCGTTTCCTGGGACAGCAGTATTAAATTCCGATGCACCATTGCAGGTTTGCTGTATCCCTTGGACCTTCAAATCAACGATGAAACACTGAAATTGCATCGATATTGAATACAAAAGGCAAAATGTCGACTTATATACATGAGGAGTAACCCTTCTAGTACTTCGTGTTTGAGCCTTTCCTGGGACAGCAGTATTAGATTCCGAAACACCATTGCAGGTTTACTGTATCCCTTGGACCTTCAAATCAACGATGAAACACAGAAATTGCATCGATATTGAATACAAAAGGCAAAATGTCGACTTATTTACAAGAGGAGTAACTCTTCTAATAGTTCGTTGTTTGAGCCTATCCTGGGACAGCAGTATTAGATTCCGATGCACAATTGCAGGTATACTGTATCCCTTGGACCTTCAAATCAACGATAAAACACAGAAATTGCATCAATATTGAATACAAAACGCAAAGTGTCTTCTTATTTATAAGAGGAGTAACTCTTCTAATAGTTCGTGCTTTGAGCCTTTCCTGGGACAGCAGTTATAGACTCCGATGCACCATTGCAGGTTTACTCTATCCCTTGGACCTTCAAATCAACGATGAAACACAGAAATTGCATCGATATTGAATACAAAAGAAAAAATGTCGACTTATTTACAAGAGGAGTAACTTTTCTAATAGTTCGTGCTTTGAGCCTTTCCCGGGACAGCAGTATTAGATTCCGATGCACCATTGCAGGTTTACTGTATCCCTTGGACCTTTAAATCAACGATGAAACTCAGAAATTGCATCGATATTGAATACAAAAGGCAAAATGTCGACTTATTTACAAGAGGAGAAACTCTTCTAATAGTTCATGCTTTGAGCCTTTCTTGGGACAGCAGTATTAGATTCCGATCCACCATTGCAGGTTTACTGTATCCCTTGTACCTTCAAATCAACGATGACACACAGAAATTGCATCGATATTGTATACAAAAGGCAAAATGTCGACTTATTTACAAAAGGAGTTTCTCTTCTAATAGCTCGTGCTTTGAGCCTCTCCTGGGACAGAAGTATTAGATTCCGATGCACCATTGCAGGTTTACTGTATCCCTTGGACCTTCAAATCAACGATGAAACACAGAAATTGCATCGATATTGAATACAAAAGGCAAAATGTCGACTTATATACATGAGGTGTAACCCTTCTAGTACTTCGTGCTTTGAGCCTTTCCTGGGACAGCAGTATTAGATTCCGAAACACCATTGCAGGTTTACTGTATCCCTTGGACCTTCAAATCAACGAAGAAACACAGAAATTGCATCGATATTGAATACAAAAGGCAAAATGTCGACTTATTTACAAGAGGAGTAACTGTTCTAATAGTTCGTGCTTTGAGCCTTTCCTGGGACAGCAGTATTAGTTTCCGATGCACCATTGCAGGTTAACTGTATCCCATGGACCTTCAAATCAACGATGAAACACAGAAATTGCATCGATATTGATTACAAAAGGCAAAATGTCGACCTATTTACAAGAGGAGTAACCCTTCTAGTACTTCGTGCTTTGAGCCTTTCCTGCGACAGCAGTATTAGTTTCCGATGCACCACCGCAGGTTCACAGTATCCTTTGGTCCTTCAAATCAACGATGAAACACAGAAATTGCATTGATATTGAATACAAAATGCAAAATGTCGACTTATTTACAAGAGGAGTAACTCTTCTAATATTTCGTGCTTTTAGCGTTTCCTGGGACAGCAGTATTAGATTCCGATGCACCATTGCAGGTTTACTGTATCCCTTGGACCTTCAAATCAACGATGAAAAACAGAAATTGCATCGATATTGAATACAAAAGGCAAAATGTCGACATATTTATAAGATTAGTAACTCTTCTAATAGTTCGTGATTTGAGCCTTTCCTGGGACAGCAGTATTAGATTCCGATGCACAATTGCAGGTTTACTGAATCCCTTGGACCTTAAAATCAACGATGAAACACAGAAATTGCAACGATATTGAATACAAAACGCAAAGTGTCTTCTTATTTATAAGAGGAGTAACTCTTCTAATAGTTCGTGTTTGAGCCTTTCCTGGGACAGCAGTTATAGACTCCGTTGCACCACTGCAGGTTTACTGTAACCCTTGGACTTTCAAATCAACGATGAAACACTGAAATTGCATCTATATTGAATACAAAAGGCAAAACGTCGACTTATTTACAAGAGGAATAACTCTTCTAATAGTTCGTGCTGTTAGCGTTTCCTGGGACAGCACTATTAATTCCGATGCACCATTGCAGGTTTACTGTATCCCTTGGACCTTCAAATCAACGATGAAACACAGATATTGCATCGATATTGAATACAAAAGGCAAAATGTCGACATATTTATAAGAGGAGTAACTCTTCTAATAGTTCGTGATTTGAGACTTTCCTGGGACAGCAGTATTAGATTCCGATGCACCATTGCAGGTTTACTGTATCCCTTGGACCTTCAAATCATCGAAGAAACACAGAAATTACATCGATATTGAATACAAAAGGCAAAATATCGACTTATTTACAAGAGGAGAAACTCTTCTAGTAGTTCATGTTTTGAGCCTTTCCTGGGACAGCAGTATTAGATTCCGATGCACCATTGCAGGTTTACTCTATCCCTTGGACCTTCAAATCAACGATGAATTACAGAAATTGCATCGATATTGAATACAAAAGGCAAAATGTCGACTTATTTACAAGAGGAGTAACTCTTCTAATAGTTCGTTGTTTGAGCCTATCCTGGGACAGCAGTATTAGATTCCGATGCACAATTGCAGGTATACTGTATCCCTTGGACCTTCAAATCAACGATAAAACACAGAAATTGCATCAATATTGAATACAAAACGCAAAGTGTCTTCTTATTTATAAGAGGAGTAACTCTTCTAATAGTTCGTGCTTTGAGCCTTTCCTGGGACAGCAGTTATAGACTCCGATGCACCATTGCAGGTTTACTCTATCCCTTGGACCTTCAAATCAACGATGAAACACAGAAATTGCATCGATATTGAATACAAAAGGCAAAATGTCGACATATTTATAAGAGGAGTAACTCTTCTAATAGTTCGTGATTTGAGACTTTCCTGGGACAGCAGCATTAGATTCCGATGCACCATTGCAGGTTTACTGTATCCCTTGGACCTTCAAATCATCGAAGAAACACAGAAATTACATCGATATTGAATACAAAAGGCAAAATATCGACTTATTTACAAGAGGAGAAACTCTTCTAGTAGTTCATGTTTTGAGCCTTTCCTGGGACAGCAGTATTAGATTCCGATGCACCATTGCAGGTTTACTCTATCCCTTGGACCTTCAAATCAACGATGAATTACAGAAATTGCATCGATATTGAATACAAAAGGCAAAATGTCGACTTATTTACAAGAGGAGTAACTCTTCTAATAGTTCGTTGTTTGAGCCTATCCTGGGACAGCAGTATTAGATTCCGATGCACAATTGCAGGTATACTGTATCCCTTGGACCTTCAAATCAACGATAAAACACAGAAATTGCATCAATATTGAATACAAAACGCAAAGTGTCTTCTTATTTATAAGAGGAGTAACTCTTCTAATAGTTCGTGCTTTGAGCCTTTCCTGGGACAGCAGTTATAGACTCCGATGCAGCATTGCAGGTTTACTCTATCCCTTGGACCTTCAAATCAACGATGAAACACAGAAATTGCATCGATATTGAATACAAAAGAAAAAATGTCGACTTATTTACAAGAGGAGTAACTTTTCTAATAGTTCGTGCTTTGAGCCTTTCCCGGGACAGCAGTATTAGATTCCGATGCACCATTGCAGGTTTACTGTATCCCTTGGACCTTCAAATCAACGATGAAACTCAGAAATTGCATCGATATTGACTACAAAAGGCAAAATGTCGACTTATTTACAAGAGGAGAAACTCTTCTAATAGTTCATGCTTTGAGCCTTTCTTGGGACAGCAGTATTAGATTCCGATCCACCATTGCAGGTTTACTGTATCCCTTGTACCTTCAAATCAACGATGAAACACTGAAATTGCATCGATATTGGATACAAAAGAAAAAATGTCGACTTATTTACAAGAGGAGTAACTCTTCTAATAGTTCGTGCTTTGAGCCTTTCCTGGGACAGCAGTATTAGATTCCGATACACCACTGCAGGTTTACTGTATGCCTTGGACCTTCAAATCAACGATGAAACACAGAAATTGCATCGATATTGAGTACAAAAGGCAAAATGTCGACTTATTTACAAGAGGAGTAACTCTTCTAATAGTTCGTGGTTTGAGACTTTCCTGGGACAGCAGTATTAGATTCCGATGTACCATTGCAGGTTTACTGTATCCCTTGGACCTTCAAATCAACGATGAAACACAGAAATTGCATCGATATTGAATACAAAAGGCAAAATGTCGACTTATATACATGAGGTGTAACCCTTCTAGTACTTCGTGCTTTGAGCCTTTCCTGGGACAGCAGTATTAGATTCCGAAACACCATTGCAGGTTTACTGTATCCCTTGGACCTTCAAATCAACGATGAAACACAGAAATTGCATCGATATTGAATACAAAAGGCAAAATGTCGACTTATTTACAAGAGGAGTAACTCTTCTAATAGTTCGTGCTTTGAGCCTTTCTTGGGACAGCAGTATTAGATTCCGATGCACCATTGCAGGTTAACTGTATCCCATGGACCTTCAAATCAACGATGAAACACAGAAATTGCATCGATATTGATTACAAAAGGCAAAATGTCGACCTATTTACAAGAGGAGTAACCCTTCTAGTACTTCGTGCTTTGAGCCTTTCCTGGGACAGCAGTATTAGTTTCCGATGCACCACCGCAGGTTCACAGTATCCCTTGGACCTTCAAATCAACGATGAAACACAGAAATTGCATTGATATTGAATACAAAATGCAAAATGTCGACATATTTATAAGATTAGTAACTCTTCTAATAGTTCGTGATTTGAGCCTTTCCTGGGACAGCAGTATTAGTTTCCGATGCACCATTGCAGGTTTACTGTATCCCTTGGACCTTCAAATCAACGATGAAACACAGAAATTGCATCGATATTGAATACAAAAGGCAAAATGTCGACATATTTATAAGATTAGTAACTCTTCTAATAGTTCGTGATTTGAGCCTTTCCTGGGACTGCAGTATTAGATTCCGATGCACCATTGCAGGTTTACTGTATCCCTTGGACCTTCAAATCAACGATGTAACACAGAAATTGCATCGATATTGAATACAAAATGCAAAATGTCGACTTATTTACACGAGGAGAAACTCTTCTAGTAGTTCATGTTTTGAGCCTTTCCTGGGACAGCAGTATTAGATTCCGATGCACCATTGCTGGTTTTTCTGTATTCCTTGGACCTTCAAATCAACGATGAAACACAGAAATTGCATCGATATTGAATACAAAAGGCAAAATGTCGACTTATTTACAAGAGGAGTAACTCTTCTAATAGTTCGTGGTTTGAGCCTTTCCTGGGACAGCAGTATAGATTCCGATGCACAATTGCAGGTTTACTGTATCCCTTGGACCTTAAAATCAACGATGAACCACAGAAATTGCATCGATATTGAATACAAAACGCAAAGTGTCTATTTATTTATAAGAGGAGTAACTCTTCTAATAGTTCGTGCTTTGAGCCTTTCCTGGGACAGCAGTTATAGACTCCGATGCACCATTGCAGGATTACTGTATCCCTTGGACCTTCATATCACCGATGAAACACAGAAATTGCATCGATATTGAATACAAAAGAAACAATGTCGACTTATTTACAAGAGGAGTAATTTTTCTAATAGTTTGTGCTTTGAGCCTTTCCCGGGACTGCAGTATTAGATTCCGATGCACCATTGCAGGTTTACTGTACCCCTTGGACCTTCAGATCAACGATGAAACACAGAAATTGCATCGATATTGACTACAAAAGGCAAAATGTCGACTTATTTTCAAGAGGAGAAACTGTTCTAATAGTTCATGCTTTGAGCATTTCCTGGGACAGCAGTATTAGATTCCGATGCACCATTGCAGGTTTACTGTATCCCTTGGACCTTCAAATCAACGATGAAACACAGAAATTGCATCGATATTGAATACAAAAATAAAAATGTCGACTTATTATCAAGAGGAGTAACTCTTCTAATAGTTCGTGCTTTGAGCCTTTCCTGGGACAGCAGTATTAGATTCCAATGCACCATTGCAGGTTTACTGTATCCCTTGGACCTTCAAATCAACGATGAAACACAGAAATTGCATTGATATTGTATACAAAAGGCAAAATGTCGACTTATTTACAAGAGGAGTAACTCTTCTAATAGATCGTGGTTTGAGACTTTCCTGGGACAGCAGTATTAGATTCCGATGCACCATTGCAAGTTTACTGTATCCCTTGGACCTTCAAATCAACGATGAAACACAGAAATTGCATCGATATTGAATACAAAAGGCAAAATGTCGACTTATTTACAAGAGGAGTAACTCTTCTAATAGTTCGTGCTTTGAGCCTCTCCTGGGACAGAAGTATTAAATTCCGATGCACCATTGCAGGTTTACTGTATCCCTTGGACCTTCAAACCAACAATGAACACATAAATTGCATCGATATTGAATACAAAAGGCATAATGTCGACTCATATACATGAGGAGTAACCCTTCTAGTACTTCGTGCTTTGAGCCTTTCCTGGGACAGCAGTATTAGATTCCGATGCACCATTGCAGGTTTACTGTATCCCATGGACCTTCAAATCAACGATGAAACACACAAATTGCATCGATATTGAATACAAAATGCAAAATGTCGACTTATTTACAAGAGGAGTAACTCTTCTAATAGTTCGTGCTTTTAGCCTTTCCTGGGACAGTAGTATTAGACTCCGATGCTCCATTGCAGGTTTACTGTATCCCTTGGACCTTCAAATCAACGATGAAACTCAGAAATTGCATCGAAATTGAATACAAAAGGCAAAATGTCGACTTATTTACGAGAGGAGTAACTCTTGTAATATTTCGTGATTTTAGCGTTCCCTGGGACAGCAGTATAAGATTCCGATGCACCATTGCAGGTTTACTGTATCCCTTGGACTTTCAAATCAACGATGAAACACAGAAATTGCATCGATATTGAATACAGAAGCCAAAATGTCGACTTATTTATAAGCGGAGTAACTCTTCTAATTGTTCGTGATTTGAGCCTTTCCTGGGACACCAGTATTAGATTCCGATGCACCATTGCAGGTTTACTGTATCCCTTGGACCTTCAAATCAACGATGAAACACAGAAATTGCATCGATATTGAATACAAAAGGCAAAATGTCGACTTATTTACAAGAGGAGTAACTCTTCTAATAGTTCGTGCTTTGAGCCTTTCCTGGGACAGCAGTATTAGATTCCGATGCACCATTGCAGGTTTACTGTATCCCTTGGACCTTCAAATCAACGATGAAACACAGAAATTGCATCGATATTGAATACAAAAGGCAAAATGTCGACTTATATACAAAAGGAGTAACCCTTCAAGTACTTCGTGATTTGAGCCTTTCCTGGGAAAGCAGTTATTGACTCCGATGCACCATTGCAGGTTTACTGTATCCCTTGGACCTTCAAATCAACGATGAAACACAGAAATTGCATCGATATTGAATACAAAAGGCAAAATGTCGACTTATTTACAAGAGGAGAAACTCTTCTAATAGTTCTTGTTTTGAGCCTTTCCTGGTACAGCAGTATTAGATTCCGATGCACCAATGCAGGATTACTGTATCCCATGGACCTTCAAATCAACGATGAAACACAGAAATTGCATCGATATTGAATACAAAAGGCAAAATGTCGACTTATTTACAAGAGAAGTAACCCTCCTAGTACTTCGTGCTTTGAGCGTTTCCTGGGACAGCAGTATTAGATTCCGATGCACCACTGCAGGTTTACTGTATCCCTTGGACCTTCAAATCAACGATGAAACACTGAAATTGCATCGATATTGAATACAAAAGGCAAAATGTCGACTTATTTACAAGAGGAGTAACTCTTCTAATAGTTCGTGCTTTGAGCCTTTCTGGGACAGCAGTATTAGATTCCGATGCACCATTGCAGGTTAACTGTATCCCATGGACCTTCAAATCAACGATGAAACACAGAAATTGCATCGATATTGAATACAAAATGTAAAATGTCGTCTTATTTACAAGAGGAGTAACTCTTCTAATAGTTCGTGCTTTTAGCCTTTCCTGGGACGTTAGTATTAGATTCCGACGCACCATTGCAGGTTTACTGTATCCCTTGGACCTTCAAATCAACGATGAAACACCGAAATTGCATCGATATTGAATACAAAAGGCAAAATGTCGACTTATTTACGAGAGGAGTAACTCTTGTAATATTTCGTGATTTTAGCGTTTCCTGGGACAGCAGTATTAGATTCCGATGCACCATTGCAGGTTTACTGTATCCCTTGGACCTTCAAATCAACGATGAAACACAGACATTGCATCGATATTGAATACAAAAGGCAAAATGTCGACTTATTTGTAAGAGGAGTAACTCTACTAACAGTTCGTGCTTTCAGCCTTTCCTGGGACAGCAGTATTAGATTCCGATGCACCATTGCAGGTTTACTGTATCCCTTGGACCTTCAAATCAACGATGAAACACAGAAATTGCATCGATATTGAATACAAAAGGCAAAATGTCGACTTATTTACAAGAGGAGAAACTCTTCTAATAGTTCTTGTTTTGAGCCTTTCCTGGTACAGCAGTATTAGATTCCGATGCACCAATGCAGGTTTACTGTATCCCATGGACCTTCAAATCAACGATGAAACACAGAAATTGCATCGATATTGAATACAAAAGGCAAAATGTCGACTTATTTACAAGAGAAGTAACCCACCTAGTACTTCGTGCTTTGAGCGTTTCCTGGGACAGCAGTATTAGATTCCGATGCACCACTGCAGGTTCACTGTATTCCTTGGACCTTCAAATCAACGATGAAACACACAAATTGCATCGATATTGAATACAAAATGTAAAATGTCGTCTTATTTACAAGAGGAGTAACTCTTCTAATAGTTCGTGCTTTTAGCCTTTCCTGGGACTTTAGTATTAGATTCCGATGCACCATTGCAGGTTTACTGTATCCCTTGGACCTTCAAATCAACGATGAAACACTGAAATTGCATCGATATTGAATACAAAAGGCAAAATGTCGACTTATTTACAAGAGGAGTAACTCTTGTAATATTTCGTGATTTTAGCGTTTCCTGGGACAGCAGTATTAGATTCCGATGCACCATTGCAGGTTTACTGTATCCCTTGGACCTTCAAATGAACGATGAAACACAGACATTGCATCGATATTGAATACAAAAGGCAAAATGTCGACTTATTTATAAGAGGAGTAACTCTACTAACAGTTCGTGCTTTCAGCCTTTCCTGGGACAGCAGTATTAGATTCCGATGCACCATTGCAGGTTTACTGTATCCCTTGGACCTTCAAATCAACGATGAAACACAGAAATTGCATCGATATTGAATACAAAAGGCAAAATGTCGACTTATTTACAAGAGGAGTAACTCTTCTAATAGTTCGTGATTTGAGCCTTTCCTGGGACAGCAGTATTAGATTCCGATGCACCATTGCAGGTTTACTGCATCCCTTTGACCTTTAAATCAACGATGAAACACAGAAATTGCATCGATCTTGAAAAAAACGCAAAGTGTCGTCTTATTTATAAGAGGAGTAACTCTTCTAATAGTTCGTGCTTTGAGCCTTTCCTGGGACAGCAGTTATAGACTCCGATGCACCATTGCAGGTTTACTGTATCCCTTGGACCTTCAAATGAACGATGAAACACAGAAATTGCATCGATATTGAATACAAAAGGCAAAATGTCGACTTATTTACAAGAGGAGAAACTCTTCTAATAGTTCTTGCTTTGAGCCTTTCCTGGGACAGCAGTATTAGATTCCGATGCACCATTGCAGGTTTACTGTATCCCTTGGACCTTCAAATCAACGATGAAACACAGAAATTGCATCGATATTGAATACAAAAGGCAAAATGTCGACTTATTTACAAGAGGAGTAACTCTTCTAATAGTTCGTGTTTTTAGCCTTTCCTGGGACAGCAGTATTAGATTCCGATGCACCATTGCAGGTTTACTGTATCCCTTGGACCTTCAAATCAACGATGAAACACAGAAATTGCATCGATATTGAATACAAAACGCAAAGTGTCGTCTTATTTATAAGAGGTGTAACTCTTCTAATAGTTCGTGCTTTGAGCCTTTCCTGGGACCGCAGTTATAGACTCCGATGCACCATTGCAGGTTTAGTGTATCCCTTGGACCTTCAAATCAACGATGAATCACAGAAATTGCATCGATATTGAATACAAAAGGCAAAATGTCGACTTATATACAAGAGGAGTAACCCTTCAAGTACTTCGTGCTTTGAGCCTTTCCTGGGACAGCAGTATTAGATTCCGAAACACCATTGCTGGTTTACTGTATCCCTTGGACCTTCCAATCTACGATGAAACACAGAAATTGCATCGATATTGTATACCAAAGGCAAAATGTCAAATTATTTACAAGAGGAGTTACTCTTCTAATAGTTCGTGATTTGAGCCTTTCCTGGGACAGCAGTATTAGATTCCGATGCACCATTGCAGGTTTACTGTATCCCATGGACCTTCAAATCAACGATGAAACACAGAAATTGCATCGATATTGAATACAAAATGCAAAATGTCGACTTATTTACAAGAGGAGTAACTCTTGTAATAGTTCGTGCTTTTAGCGTTTCCTGGGACAACAGTATTAGATTCCGATGCACCACTGCAGGTTTACTGTATCCCTTGGACCTTCAAATCAACGATGAAACACTGAAATTGCATCGATATTGAATGCAAAATGCAAAATGTCGACTTATTTACAAGAGGAGTAACTCTTGTAATAGTTCGTGCTTTTAGCGTTTCCTGGGACAACAGTATTAGTTTCAGATGCACCATTGCAGGTTTACTGTATCCCTTGGACCTTCAAATCAACGATGAAACACAGAAATTGCATCGATATTGAATACAAAAGGCAAAATGTCGACTTATTTATAAGAGGAGTAACTCTTCTAATAGTTCGTGATTTGAGCCTTTCCTGGGACAGCAGTATTAGATTCCGATGCACCATTGCAGGTTTACTGTATCCCTTGGACCTTCAAATCAACGATGAAACACAGAAATTGCGTCGATACTGAATACAAAATGCAAAATGTCGACTTATTTACAAGAGGAGAAACTCTTCTAATAGTTCATGCTTTGAGCCTTTCCTGGGACAGCAGTATTAGATTCCGATGCACCATTGCAGGTTTACTGTATCCCTTGGACCTTCAAATCCACGATGAAACACAGAAATTGCATCGATATTGAATACAAAAGGCAAAATGTCGACTTATTTACAAGAGGAGTAACTCTTCTAATAGTTCGTGCTTTGAGCCTTTCCTGGGACAGCAGTATTAGAATTGGATGTACCATTGCAGGTTTACTGTATCCCTTGGACCTTCATATCAACGATGAAACACAGAAATTGCGTCGATATTGAATACAAAAGGCAAAATGTCGACTTATTAACAAGAGGAGTAACTCTTCTAATAGTTCGTGCTTTGAGCCTTTCCTGGGACAGCAGTATTAGATTCCGATGCACCATTGCTGGATTACTGTAACCCTTGGACCTTCAAATCAACGATGGAACACAGAAATTGCATCGATATTGAATACAAAAGACAAAATGACGACTTATATACAAGAGGAGTAACCCTTTTAGTACTTCGTGCTTTGAGCCTTTCCTGGGACAGCAATATTAGATTCCGATGCACCATTGCAGGTTTACTGTATCCCTTGGACCTTCAAATCAACGATGAAACTCAGAGATTGCATCGATATTGAATACATAAGGCAAATGTCGACTTATTTACAAGAGGAGTAACTCTTCTAATAGTTCGTGCTTTGAGCCTTTCCTGGGACAGCAGTATTAGACTCCGATGCACCATTGCAGGTTTACTGTCTCCCTTGGACCTTCTAATTAACGATGAAACACAGAAATTCCATCGATATTGAATACAAAAGGCAAAATGTCGACTTATTTACAAGAGGAGTAACTCTTCTAATAGTTCGTGATTTTAGCCTTGCCTTTGACAGCAGTATTAGATTCCGATGCACCATTGTAGGTTTACTGTATCCCTTGGACCTTCAAATCTACGATGAAACACAGAAATTGCATCGATATTGAATACAAAAGGGAAAATGTCGACTTATTTACAAGTGGAGTAACTCTTCTAATAGTTCGTGCCTTGAGCCTTTGCTGGGACAGCAGTATTAGATTCCGATGCACCATTGCAGATTTACTGTTCCCTTGGACCTTCAAATCAACGATGAAACACAGACATTGCATCGACATTGAATACAAAAGGCAAAATGTCGACTTATTTACAAGAGGAGTAACTCTTCTAATAGTTCGTGCTTTGAGCCTTTCCTGGGACAGCAGTATTAGATTCCGATGCACTATTGCAGGTTTACTGTATCCCTTGGACCTTCAAATCAACGATGAAACACTGAAATTGCATCGATATTGAATACAAAAGGCAAAATGACGTCTTATTTACAAGAGGAGTAACTCTTCTAATAGTTCATGCTTTGAGCCTTTCCTAGGACAGCAGTATTATATTCCGATGCACCATTGCAGGTTTACTGTATCCCTTAGACCTCCAAATCAACGATGAAACACAGAAATTGGATCGAAATTGAATACAAAAGGCATAATGTCGGCTTATCTACAAGAGGAGTAACTCTTCTAATAGTTCGTGCTTTGAGCCTTTCCTGGGACCGCAGTATTACATTCCGATGCACCATTGCAGGTTTACTGTATCCCTTACACCTTCAAATCAACGATAAAACACAGAAATTGCATCGATATTGAATACAAAAGGCAAAATGTCGACTTATTTACAAGAGGAGTAACTCTTCTAATAGTTCGTGCTTTGAGCCTTTCCTGGGACTGCAGGATTAGATTCCGATGCACCATTGCAGGTTTACTGTATCCCTTGGACCTTCAAATCAACGATGAAACACAGAAATTGCATCGATATTGAATACAAAAGGCAAAATGTCGACTTATATACAAAAGGAGTAACCCTTCGAGTACTTCGTGCTTTGAGCCTTTCCTGGGAAAGCAGTTATTGACTCCGATGCACCATTGCAGGTTTACTGTATCCCTTGGACCTTCAAATCAACGATGAAACACAGAAATTGCATCGATATTGAATACAAAAGGCAAAATGTCGACTTATTTACAAGAGGAGAAACTCTTCTAATAGTTCTTGTTTTGAGCCTTTCCTGGGACAGCAGTATTAGATTCCGATGCACCACTGCAGGTTCACTGTATTCCTTGGACCTTCAAATCAACGATGAAACACACAAATTGCATCGATATTGAATACAAAATGTAAAATGTCGTCTTATTTACAAGAGGAGTAACTCTTCTAATAGTTCGTGCTTTTAGCCTTTCCTGGGACGTTAGTATTAGATTCCGATGCACCATTGCAGGTTTACTGTATCCCTTGGACCTTCAAATCAACGATGAAACACTGAAATTGCATCGATATTGAATACAAAAGGCAAAATGTCGACTTATTTACAAGAGGAGTAACTCTTGTAATATTTCGTGATTTTAGCGTTTCCTGGGACAGCAGTATTAGATTCCGATGCACCATTGCAGGTTTACTGTATCCCTTGGACCTTCAAATGAACGATGAAACACAGACATTGCATCGATATTGAATACAAAAGGCAAAATGTCGACTTATTTATAAGAGGAGTAACTCTACTAACAGTTCGTGCTTTCAGCCTTTCCTGGGACAGCAGTATTAGATTCCGATGCACCATTGCAGGTTTACTGTATCCCTTGGACCTTCAAATCAACGATGAAACACAGAAATTGCATCGATATTGAATACAAAAGGCAAAATGTCGACTTATTTACAAGAGGAGTAACTCTTCTAATAGTTCGTGATTTGAGCCTTTCCTGGGACAGCAGTATTAGATTCCGATGCACCATTGCAGGTTTACTGCATCCCTTTGACCTTTAAATCAACGATGAAACACAGAAATTGCATCGATCTTGAAAAAAACGCAAAGTGTCGTCTTATTTATAAGAGGAGTAACTCTTCTAATAGTTCGTGCTTTGAGCCTTTCCTGGGACAGCAGTTATAGACTCCGATGCACCATTGCAGGTTTACTGTATCCCTTGGACCTTCAAATCAACGATGAAACACAGAAATTGCATCGATATTGAATACAAAAGGCAAAATGTCGACTTATTTACAAGAGGAGAAACTCTTCTAATAGTTCTTGCTTTGAGCCTTTCCTGGGACAGCAGTATTAGATTCCGATGCACCATTGCAGGTTTACTGTATCCCTTGGACCTTCAAATCAACGATGAAACACAGAAATTGCATCGATATTGAATACAAAAGGCAAAATGTCGACTTATTTACAAGAGGAGTAACTCTTCTAATAGTTCGTGTTTTTAGCCTTTCCTGGGACAGCAGTATTAGATTCCGATGCACCATTGCAGGTTTACTGTATCCCTTGGACCTTCAAATCAACGATGAAACACAGAAATTGCATCGATATTGAATACAAAACGCAAAGTGTCGTCTTATTTATAAGAGGTGTAACTCTTCTAATAGTTCGTGCTTTGAGCCTTTCCTGGGACCGCAGTTATAGACTCCGATGCACCATTGCAGGTTTAGTGTATCCCTTGGACCTTCAAATCAACGATGAATCACAGAAATTGCATCGATATTGAATACAAAAGGCAAAATGTCGACTTATATACAAGAGGAGTAACCCTTCAAGTACTTCGTGCTTTGAGCCTTTCCTGGGACAGCAGTATTAGATTCCGAAACACCATTGCTGGTTTACTGTATCCCTTGGACCTTCCAATCTACGATGAAACACAGAAATTGCATCGATATTGTATACCAAAGGCAAAATGTCAAATTATTTACAAGAGGAGTTACTCTTCTAATAGTTCGTGATTTGAGCCTTTCCTGGGACAGCAGTATTAGATTCCGATGCACCATTGCAGGTTTACTGTATCCCATGGACCTTCAAATCAACGATGAAACACAGAAATTGCATCGATATTGAATACAAAAGGCAAAATGCCGACTTATTTACAAGAGAAGTAATCCTTCTAGTACTTCGTGCTTTGAGCGTTTCCTGGGACAGCAGTATTAGATTCCGATGCACCACTGCAGGTTTACTGTATCCCTTGGACCTTCAAATCAACGATGAAACACTGAAATTGCATCGATATTGAATACAAAATGCAAAATGTCGACTTATTTACAAGAGGAGTAACTCTTGTAATAGTTCGTGCTTTTAGCGTTTCCTGGGACAACAGTATTAGTTTCCGATGCACCATTGCAGGTTTACTGTATCCCTTGGACCTTCAAATCAACGATGAAACACAGAAATTGCATCGATATTGAATACAAAAGGCAAAATGTCGACATATTTATAAGAGAAGTAACTCTTCTAATAGTTCGTGATTTGAGCCTTTCCTGGGACAGCAGTATTAGATTCCGATGCACCATTGCAGGTTTACTGTATCCCTTGGACCTTCAAATCAACGATGAAACACAGATATTGCGTCGATACTGAATACAAAATGCAAAATGTCGACTTATTTACAAGAGGAGAAACTCTTCTAATAGTTCATGCTTTGAGCCTTTCCTGGGACAGCAGTATTAGATTCCGATGCACCATTGCAGGTTTACTGTATCCCGTGGACCTTCAAATCCACGATGAAACACAGAAATTGCATCGATATTGAATACAAAAGGCAAAATGTCGACTTATTTACAAGAGGAGTAACTCTTCTAATAGTTCGTGCTTTGAGCCTTTCCTGGGACAGCAGTATTAGAATTGGATGTACCATTGCAGGTTTACTGTATCCCTTGGACCTTCATATCAACGATGAAACACAGAAATTGCGTCGATATTGAATACAAAAGGCAAAATGTCGACTTATTAACAAGAGGAGTAACTCTTCTAATAGTTCGTGCTTTGAGCCTTTCCTGGGACAGCAGTATTAGATTCCGATGCACCATTGCTGGATTACTGTATCCCTTGGACCTTCAAATCAACGATGGAACACAGAAATTGCATCGATATTGAATACAAAAGACAAAATGACGACTTATATACAAGAGGAGTAACCCTTTTAGTACTTCGTGCTTTGAGCCTTTCCTGGGACAGCAATATTAGATTCCGATGCACCATTGCAGGTTTACTGTATCCCTTGGACCTTCAAATCAACGATGAAACTCAGAAATTGCATCGATATTGAATACATAAGGCAAATGTCGACTTATTTACAAGAGGAGTAACTCTTCTAATAGTTCGTGCTTTGAGCCTTTCCTGGGACAGCAGTATTAGACTCCGATGCACCATTGCAGGTTTACTGTCTCCCTTGGACCTTCTAATTAACGATGAAACACAGAAATTCCATCGATATTGAATACAAAAGGCAAAATGTCGACTTATTTACAAGAGGAGTAACTCTTCTAATAGTTCGTGATTTTAGCCTTGCCTTTGACAGCAGTATTAGATTCCGATGCACCATTGTAGGTTTACTGTATCCCTTGGACCTTCAAATCTACGATGAAACACAGAAATTGCATCGATATTGAATACAAAAGGGAAAATGTCGACTTATTTACAAGTGGAGTAACTCTTCTAATAGTTCGTGCCTTGAGCCTTTGCTGGGACAGCAGTATTAGATTCCGATGCACCATTGCAGATTTACTGTATCCCTTGGACCTTCAAATCAACGATGAAACACAGACATTGCATCGACATTGAATACAAAAGGCAAAATGTCGACTTATTTACAAGAGGAGTAACTCTTCTAATAGTTCGTGCTTTGAGCCTTTCCTTGGACAGCAGTATTAGATTCCGATGCACTATTGCAGGTTTACTGTATCCCTTGGACCTTCAAATCAACGATGAAACACTGAAATTGCATCGATATTGAATACAAAAGGCAAAATGACGTCTTATTTACAAGAGGAGTAACTCTTCTAATAGTTCATGCTTTGAGCCTTTCCTAGGACAGCAGTATTATATTCCGATGCACCATTGCAGGTTTACTGTATCCCTTAGACCTCCAAATCAACGATGAAACACAGAAATTGGATCGAAATTGAATACAAAAGGCATAATGTCGGCTTATCTACAAGAGGAGTAACTCTTCTAATAGTTCGTGCTTTGAGCCTTTCCTGGGACCGCAGTATTACATTCCGATGCACCATTGCAGGTTTTCTGTATCCCTTACACCTTCAAATCAACGATAAAACACAGAAATTGCATCGATATTGAATACAAAAGGCAAAATGTCGACTTATTTACAAGAGGAGTAACTCTTCTAATAGTTCGTGCTTTGAGCCTTTCCTGGGACTGCAGGATTAGATTCCGATGCACCATTGCAGGTTTACTGTATCCCTTGGACCCTCAAATCAACGATGAAACACAGAAATTGCATCGATATTGAATACAAAAGGCAAAATGTCGACTTATATACAAAAGGAGTAACCCTTCGAGTACTTCGTGCTTTGAGCCTTTCCTGGGAAAGCAGTTATTGACTCCGATGCACCATTGCAGGTTTACTGTATCCCTTGGACCTTCAAATCAACGATGAAACACAGAAATTGCATCGATATTGAATACAAAAGGCAAAATGTCGACTTATTTACAAGAGGAGAAACTCTTCTAATAGTTCTTGTTTTGAGCCTTTCCTGGTACAGCAGTATTAGATTCCGATGCACCAATGCAGGTTTACTGTATCCCATGGACCTTCAAATCAACGATGAAACACAGAAATTGCATCGATATTGAATACAAAAGGCAAAATGTCGACTTATTTACAAGAGAAGTAACCCTCCTAGTACTTCGTGCTTTGAGCGTTTCCTGGGACAGCAGTATTAGATTCCGATGCACCACTGCAGGTTTACTGTATCCCTTGGACCTTCAAATCAACGATGAAACACTGAAATTGCATCGATATTGAATACAAAAGGCAAAATGTCGACTTATTTACAAGAGGAGTAACTCTTCTAATAGTTCGTGCTTTGAGCCTTTCTGAGACAGCAGTATTAGATTCCGATGCACCATTGCAGGTTAACTGTATCCCATGGACCTTCAAATCAACGATGAAACACAGAAATTGCATCGATATTGAATACAAAATGTAAAATGTCGTCATATTTACAAGAGGAGTAACTCTTCTAATAGTTCGTGCTTTTAGCCTTTCCTGGGACGTTAGTATTAGATTCCGACGCACCATTGCAGGTTTACTGTATCCCTTGGACCTTGAAATCAACGATGAAACACCGAAATTGCATCGATATTGAATACAAAAGGCAAAATGTCGACTTATTTACAAGAGGAGTAACTCTTGTAATATTTCGTGATTTTAGCGTTTCCTGGGACAGCAGTATTAGATTCCGATGCACCATTGCAGGTTTACTGTATCCCTTGGACCTTCAAATAAACGATGAAACACAGACATTGCATCGATATTGAATACAAAAGGCAAAATGTCGACTTATTTGTAAGAGGAGTAACTCTACTAACAGTTCGTGCTTTCAGCCTTTCCTGGGACAGCAGTATTAGATTCCGATGCACCATTGCAGGTTTACTGTATCCCTTGGACCTTCAAATCAACGATGAAACACAGAAATTGCATCGATATTGAATACAAAAGGCAAAATGTCGACTTATTTACAAGAGGAGTAACTCTTGTAATATTTCGTGATTTTAGCGTTTCCTGGGACAGCAGTATTAGATTCCGATGCACCATTGCAGGTTTACTGTATCCCATGGACCTTCAAATCAACGATGAAACACAGAAATTGCTTCGATATTGAATACAAAAGGCAAAGTGTCGTCTTATTTATAAGAGGAGTAACACTTCAAATAGTTCGTGCCTTTGAGCCTTTCCTGGGACCGCAGTTATAGACTCCGATGCACCATTGCAGGTTTAGTGTATCCCTTGGACCTTCAAATCAACGATGAAACACAGAAATTGCATCGATATTGAAAACAAAAGGCAAAATGTCGACTTATATACAAGAGGAGTAACCCTTCAAGTACTTCGTGCTTTGAGCCATTCCTGGGACAGCAGTTATTGACTCCGATGCACCATTGCAGGTTTACTGTATCCCTTGGACCTTCAAATCAACGATGAAACACAGAAATTGCATCGATATTGAATACAAAAGGCAAAATGTCGACTTATTTACAAGAGGAGAAACTCTTCTAATAGTTCTTGTTTTGAGCCTTTCCTGGTACAGCAGTATTAGATTCCGATGCACCAATGCAGGTTTACTGTATCCCATGGACCTTCAAATCAACGATGAAACACAGAAATTGCATCGATATTGAATACAAAAGGCAAAATGTCGACTTATTTACAAGAGAAGTAACCCTCCTAGTACTTCGTGCTTTGAGCGTTTCCTGGGACAGCAGTATTAGATTCCGATGCACCACTGCAGGTTCACTGTATTCCTTGGACCTTCAAATCAACGATGAAACACACAAATTGCATCGATATTGAATACAAAATGTAAAATGTCGTCTTATTTACAAGAGGAGTAACTCTTCTAATAGTTCGTGCTTTTAGCCTTTCCTGGGACGTTAGTATTAGATTCCGATGCACCATAGCAGGTTTACTGTATCCCTTGGACCTTCAAATCAACGATGAAACACTGAAATTGCATCGATATTGAATACAAAAGGCAAAATGTCGACTTATTTACAAGAGGAGTAACTCTTGTAATATTTCGTGATTTTAGCGTTTCCTGGGACAGCAGTATTAGATTCCGATGCACCATTGCAGGTTTACTGTATCCCTTGGACCTTCAAATCAACGATGAAACACAGACATTGCATCGATATTGAATACAAAAGGCAAAATGTCGACTTATTTATAAGAGGAGTAACTCTACTAACAGTTCGTGCTTTCAGCCTATCCTGGGACAGCAGTATTAGATTCCGATGCACCATTGCAGGTTTACTGTATCCCTTGGACCTTCAAATCAACGATGAAACACAGAAATTGCATCGATATTGAATACAAAAGGCAAAATGTCGACTTATTTACAAGAGGAGTAACTCTTCTAATAGTTCGTGTTTTTAGCCTTTCCTGGGACAGCAGTATTAGATTCCGATGCACCATTGCAGGTTTACTGTATCCCTTGGACCTTCAAATCAACGATGAAACACAGAAATTGCATCGATATTGAATACAAAACGCAAAGTGTCGTCTTATTTATAAGAGGTGTAACTCTTCTAATAGTTCGTGCTTTGAGCCTTTCCTGGGACAGCAGTTATAGACTCCGATGCACCATTGCAGGTTTACTGTATCCCTTGGACCTTCAAATCAACGATGAAACACATAAATTGCATCGATATTGAATACAAAAGGCAAAATGTCGACTTATATACAAGAGGAGTAACCCTTCAAGTACTTCGTGCTTTGAGCCTTTCCTGGGACAGCAGTATTAGATTCCGAAACACCATTGCTGGTTTACTGTATCCCTTGGACCTTCCAATCTACGATGAAACACAGAAATTGCATCGATATTGTATACCAAAGGCAAAATGTCAAATTATTTACAAGAGGAGTTACTCTTCTAATAGTTCGTGATTTGAGCCTTTCCTGGGACAGCAGTATTAGATTCCGATGCACCATTGCAGGTTTACTGTATCCCATGGACCTTCAAATCAACGATGAAACACAGAAATTGCATCGATATTGAATACAAAAGGCAAAATGCCGACTTATTTACAAGAGAAGTAACCCTTCTAGTACTTCGTGCTTTGAGCGTTTCCTGGGACAGCAGTATTAGATTCCGATGCACCACTGCAGGTTTACTGTATCCCTTGGACCTTCAAATCAACGATGAAACACTGAAATTGCATCGATATTGAATACAAAATGCAAAATGTCGACTTATTTACAAGAGGAGTAACTCTTGTAATAGTTCGTGCTTTTAGCGTTTCCTGGGACAGCAGTATTAGTTTCCGATGCACCATTGCAGGTTTACTGTATCCCTTGGACCTTCAAATCAACGATGAAACACAGATATTGCATCGATATTGAATACAAAAGGCAAAATGTCGACTTATTTATAAGAGGAGTAACTCTTCTAATAGTTCGTGATTTGAGCCTTTCCTGGGACAGCAGTATTAGATTCCGATGCACCATTGCAGGTTTACTGTATCCCTTGGACCTTCAAATCAACGATGAAACACAGAAATTGCGTCGATACTGAATACAAAATGCAAAATGTCGACTTATTTACAAGAGGAGAAACTCTTCTAATAGTTCATGTTTTGAGCCTTTCCTGGGACAGCAGTATTAGATTCCGATGCACCATTGCAGGTTTACTGTATCCCTTGGACCTTCAAATCCACGATGAAACACAGAAATTGCATCGATATTGAATACAAAAGGCAAAATGTCGACTTATTTACAAGAGGAGTAACTCTTCTAATAGTTCGTGCTTTGAGCCTTTCCTGGGACAGCAGTATTAGAATTGGATGTACCATTGCAGGTTTACTGTATCCCTTGGACCTTCATATCAACGATGAAACACAGAAATTGCGTCGATATTGAATACAAAAGGCAAAATGTCGACTTATTAACAAGAGGAGTAACTCTTCTAATAGTTCGTGCTTTGAGCCTTTCCTGGGACAGCAGTATTAGATTCCGATGCACCATTGCTGGATTACTGTATCCCTTGGACCTTCAAATCAACGATGGAACACAGAAATTGCATCGATATTGAATACAAAAGACAAAATGACGACTTATATACAAGAGGAATAACTCTTGTAATAGTTCGCACTTTTAGCCTTTCCTGGGACAGCAGTATTAGATTCCGATGCACCATTGCAGGTTTACTGTATCCCTTGGACCTTCAAATCAACGATGAAACACAGAAATTGCATCGATACTGAATACAAAATGCAAAATGTCGGCTTATTTACAAGAGGAGAAACTCTTCTAATAGTTCATGCTTTGAGCCTCTCCTGGGACAGCAGTATTAGATTCCGATGCACCATTGCAGGTTTACTGTATCCCTTGGACCTTCAAATCCACGATGAAACACAGAAATTGCATCGATATTGAATACAAAAGGCAAAATGTCGACTTATTTACAAGAGGAGTAACTCTTCTAATAGTTCGTGCTTTGAGCCTTTCCTGGGACAGCAGTATTAGAATTGGATGTACCATTGCAGGTTTACTGTATCCCTTGGACCTTCATATCAACGATGAAACACAGAAATTGCGTCGATATTGAATACAAAAGGCAAAATGTCGACTTATTAACAAGAGGAGTAACTCTTCTAATAGTTCGTGCTTTGAGCCTTTCCTGGGACAGCAGTATTAGATTCCGATGCACCATTGCTGGTTTACTGTATCCCTTGGACCTTCAAATCAACGATGGAACACAGAAATTGCATCGATATTGAATACAAAAGACAAAATGACGACTTATATACAAGAGGAGTAACCCTTTTAGTACTTCGTGCTTTGAGCCTTTCCTGGGACAGCAATATTAGATTCCGATGCACCATTGCAGGTTTACTGTATCCCTTGGACCTTCAAATCAACGATGAAACTCAGAAATTGCATCGATATTGAATACAAAAGGCAAATGTCGACTTATTTACAAGAGGAGTAACTCTTCTAATAGTTCGTGCTTTGAGCCTTTCCTGGGACAGCAGTATTAGACTCCGATGCACCATTGCAGGTTTACTGTCTCCCTTGGACCTTCTAATTAACGATGAAACACAGAAATTCCATCGATATTGAATACAAAAGGCAAAATGTCGACTTATTTACAAGAGGAGTAACTCTTCTAATAGTTCGTGATTTTAGCCTTGCCTTTGACAGCAGTATTAGATTCCGATGTACCATTGTAGGTTTACTGTATCCCTTGGACCTTCAAATCAACGATGAAACACAGAAATTGCATCGATATTGAATACAAAAGGGAAAATGTCGACTTATTTACAAGTGGAGTAACTCTTCTAATAGTTCGTGCCTTGAGCCTTTGCTGGGACAGCAGTATTAGATTCCGATGCACCATTGCAGATTTACTGTTCCCTTGGACCTTCAAATCAACGATGAAACACAGACATTGCATCGATATTGAATACAAAAGGCAAAATGTCGACTTATTTACAAGAGGAGTAACTCTTCTAATAGTTCGTGCTTTGAGCCTTTCGTGGGACAGCAGTATTAGATTCCGATGCACTATTGCAGGTTTACTGTATCCCTTGGACCTTCAAATCAACGATGAAACACTGAAATTGCATCGATATTGAATACAAAAGGCAAAATGACGTCTTATTTACAAGAGGAGTAACTCTTCTAATAGTTCATGCTTTGAGCCTTTCCTAGGACAGCAGTATTATATTCCGATGCACCATTGCAGGTTTACTGTATCCCTTGGACCTCCAAATCAACGATGAAACACAGAAATTGGATCGATATTGAATACAAAAGGCAAAATGTCGGCTTATCTACAAGAGGAGTAACTCTTCTAATAGTTCGTGCTTTGAGCCTTTCCTGGGACCGCAGTATTACATTCCGATGCACCATTGCAGGTTTACTGTATCCCTTACACCTTCAAATCAACAATAAAACACAGAAATTGCATCGATATTGAATACAAAATGTAAAATGTCGGCTTATCTACAAGAGCAGTAACTCTTCTAATAGTTCGTGCGTTGAGCCTTTCCTGGTACAGCAGTATTACATTCCGATGCACCATTGCTGGTTTACTGTATCCCTTGGACCTTCAAATCAACGATGAAACACAGAAATTGTTTCGATATTGAATACAAAAAGTAAATGTCAACTTATTTATAAGAGGAGTAACTCTTCTAATAGTTCGTGCTTTGAGCCTTTCCTGGGACAGCAGTATTAGATTCCGATGCACCATTGAAGGTATACTGTATCCCTTGGACCTTCAAATCAACGATGAAACTCAGAAATTGCATCGATATTGAATACAAAAGGCAAAATGTCGACTTATTTACAAGAGGAGTAACTCTTCTAATAGTTCGTGATTTTAGCCTTGCCTTTGACAGCAGTATTAGATTCCGATGCACCATTGTAGGTTTACTATATCCCTTGGACCTTCAAATCAACGATGAAACACAGAAATTGCATCGATATTGAATACAACAGGGAAAATGTCGACTTATTTACAAGTGGAGTAACTCTTCTAATAGTTCGTGCCTTGAGCCTTTGCTGGGACAGCAGTATTAGATTCCGATGCACCATTGCAGACTTACTGTTCCCTTGGACCTTCAAATCAACGATGAAACACAGAAATTGCATCGATATTGAGTACAAAAGGCAATATGTCGACTCATTTACTAGAGGAGTAACTCTTCTAATAGTTCGTGCTTTTAGCCTTTTCTGGGACAGCAGTATTAGATTCCGATGCAGCATTGCAGGTTTACTGTATCCCTCGGACCTTCAAATCAACGATGAAACACAGAGATTGCATCGATACTGAATACAAATGGCAAAATGTCGACTTATTTATAAGAGGAGTAACTCTTCGAATGGTTCGTGCTTTGAGCGTTTCCTGGGACAGCAGTATTAGATTCCGAAGCACCATTGCAGGTTTACTGTATCCCTTGGACCTTCAGATCAACGATGAAACACAGAAATTGCATCGATATTGAATACAAAAACCAAAATATCGACTTATTTGTCAAGAGGGGAAACTCTTCTAATAGTTCGTGCTTTGAGCCTTGCCTGGGACAGCAGTATTAGTTTCCGATGCACTATTGCAGGTTTACTGTATCCCTTGGACCTTCAAATCAACGATGAAACACTGAAATTGCATCGATATTGAATACAAAAGGCAAAATGACGTCTTATTAACAAGAGGAGTAACTCTTCTAATAGTTCATGCTTTGAGCCTTTCCTAGGACAGCAGTATTATATTCCGATGCACCATTGCAGGTTTACTGTATCCCTTGGACCTCCAAATCAACGATGAAACACAGAAATTGGATCTATATTGAATACAAAAGGCAAAATGTCGGCTTATCTACAAGAGGAGTAACTCTTCTAATAGTTCGTGCTTTGAGCCTTTCCTGGGACCGCAGTATTACATTCCGATGCACCATTGCAGGTTTACTGTATCCCTTACACCTTCAAATCAACGATAAAACACAGAAATTGCATCGATATTGAATACAAAATGTAAAATGTCGGCTTATCTACAAGAGCAGTAACTCTTCTAATAGTTCGTGCGTTGAGCCTTTCCTGGTACAGCAGTATTACATTCCGATGCACCATTGCTGGTTTACTGTATCCCTTGGACCTTCAAATCAACGATGAAACACAGAAATTGTTTCGATATTGAATACAAAAAGTAAATGTCAACTTATTTATAAGAGGAGTAACTCTTCTAATAGTTCGTGCTTTGAGCCTTTCCTGGGACAGCAGTATTAGATTCCGATGCACCATTGAAGGTTTACTGTATCCCTTGGACCTTCAAATCAACGATGAAACTCAGAAATTGCATCGATATTGAATACAAAAGGCAAAATGTCGACTAATTTACAAGAGGAGTAACTCTTCTAATAGTTCGTGATTTTAGCCTTGCCTTTGACAGCAGTATTAGATTCCGATGCACCATTGTAGGTTTACTATATCCCTTGGACCTTCAAATCAACGATGAAACACAGAAATTGCATCGATATTGAATACAACAGGGAAAATGTCGACTTATTTACAAGTGGAGTAACTCTTCTAATAGTTCGTGCCTTGAGCCTTTGCTGGGACAGCAGTATTAGATTCCGATGCACCATTGCAGACTTACTGTTCCCTTGGACCTTCAAATCAACGATGAAACACAGAAATTGCATCGATATTGAGTACAAAAGGCAATATGTCGACTCATTTACTAGAGGAGTAACTCTTCTAATAGTTCGTGCTTTTAGCCTTTTCTGGGACAGCAGTATTAGATTCCGATGCAGCATTGCAGGTTTACTGTATCCCTCGGACCTTCAAATCAACGATGAAACACAGAGATTGCATCGATACTGAATACAAATGGCAAAATGTCGACTTATTTATAAGAGGAGTAACTCTTCGAATGGTTCGTGCTTTGAGCGTTTCCTGGGACAGCAGTATTAGATTCCGAAGCACCATTGCACGTTTACTGTATCCCTTGGACCTTCAGATCAACGATGAAACACAGAAATTGCATCGATATTGAATACAAAAACCAAAATATCGACTTATTTGTCAAGAGGGGAAACTCTTCTAATAGTTCGTGCTTTGAGCCTTGCCTGGGACAGCAGTATTAGTTTCCGATGCACCATTGCAGTTTTTCTGTATCCCTTGGACCTTCAAATCAACGATGAAACACAGAAATTGCATCGATATTGAATACAAAAGGCAAAATGTCGACTTATTTACAAGAGAAGTAACTCTTCTAATAGTTCGTGCTTTGAGCCTTTCCTGGGACAGCAGTATTAGATTCCGATGCACTATTGCAGGTTTACTGTATCCCTTGGACCTTCAAATCAACGATGAAACATTGAAATTGCATCGATATTGAATACAAAAGGCAAATTGACGACTTATTTACAAGAGGAGTAACTCTTCTAATAGTTCATGCTTTGAGCCTTTCCTGGGACCGCAGTATTACATTCCGATGCACCATTGCAGGTTTACTGTATCCCTTACACCTTCAAATCAACGATAAAACACAGAAATTGCATCGATATTGAATACAAAATGTAAAATGTCGGCTTATCTACAAGAGGAGTAACTCTTCTAATAGTTCGTGCGTTGAGCCTTTCCTGGTACAGCAGTATTACATTCCGATGCACCATTGCAGGTTTACTGTATCCCTTGCACCTTCAAATCAACGATGAAACACAGAAATTGCATCGATATTGAATACAGAAGGCAAAATATCGACTTATTTACAAGGGGAGTAACTCCTCTAATAGTTCGTGTTTGAGCCTATCCAGGGACAGCAGTATAAGATTTCGATGCACCATTGCAGGTTTACTGTATCCCTTGGACCTTCAAATCAACGATGAAACACAGAAATTGCATCGATATTGAATACAAAATGCAAAATGTCGACTTATTTACAAGACGAGTAACTCTTCTAATAGTTCGTTCTTTTAGCCTTTCAAGGGACAGCAGTATTAGATTCCGATGCACCATTGCAGGTTTACTGTATCCCTTGGACCTTCAAATCAACGATGAAACTCAGAAATTGCATCGATAATGAATACAAAAGGCAAATGTCGACTTATTTACAAGAGGAGTAACTCTTCTAATAGTTGGTGCTTTGAGCCTTTCCTGGGACAGCAGTATTAGACTCCGATGCACCATTGCAGGTTTACTGTCTCCCTTGGACCTTCTAATTAACGATGAAACACAGAAATTCCATCGATATTGAATACAAAAGGCAAAATGTCGACTTATTTACAAGAGGAGTAACTCTTCTAATAGTTCGTGCTTTGAGCCTTTCCTGAGACAGCAATATTAGATTCCGATGCACCATTGCAGGTTTGCTGTATCCCTTGCACCTTCAAATCAACGTTGAAACACAGAAATTGAATCGATATTGAATACAAAAGGCAAAATGTCGACTTATTTACAAGAGGAGTAACTCTTCTAATAGTTCGTGTACGAGTCTTTTCTGGGACAGCAGTATTAGATTCCGATGCACCATTGCAGGTTTACTGTATCCTTGGACCTTCAAATCAACGATGAAACACAGATATTGCATCGATATTGAATACAAGAGGCAAAATGTCGACTTATTTACAAGAGGAGTAACTCTTCTAATAGTTCGTGCTTTGAGCCTTTTATGGGACAGCAGTATTAGATTCCGATGCACCATTTCTGGTTAACTGTATCCCTCGGACCTTCAAATCAACGATGAAACACAGAGATTGCATCGATACTGAATACAAATGGCAAAATGTCGACTTATTTATAAGAGGAGTAACTCTTCGAATGGTTCGTGCTTTGAGCGTTTCCTGGGACAGCAGTATTAGATTCCGAAGCACCATTGCAGGTTTACTGTATCCCTTGGACCTTCAAATCAACCATGAAACACAGAAATTGCATCGATATTGAATACAAAAACCAAAATATCGACTTATTTGTCAAGAGGGGAAACTCTTCTAATAGTTCGTGCTTTGAGCCTTCCCTGGGGCAGCAGTATTAGATTCCGATGCAGTATTGCAGGTTTACTGTATCCCTTGGACCTTCAAATCAACGATGAAACACTGAAATTGCATCGATATTGAATACAAAAGGCAAAATGACGACTTATTTACAAGAGGAGTAACTCTTCTAATAGTTCATGCTTTGAGCCTTTCCTAGGACAGCAGTATTAAATTCCGATGCACCATTGCAGGTTTACTGTATCCCTTGGACATCCAAATCAACGATGAAACACAGAAATTGGATCGATATTGAATACAAAAGGCAAAATGTCGGCTTATCTACAAGACTAGTAACTCTTCTAATAGTTCGTGCTTTGAGCCTTTCCTGGGACCCCAGTATTACATTCCGATGCACCATTGCAGGTTTACTGTATCCCTTACACCTTCAAATCAACGATAAAACACAGAAATTGCATCGATATTGAATACAAAATGTAAAATGTCGGCTTATCTACAAGAGGAGTAACTCATCTAATAGTTCGTGCGTTGAGCCTTTCCTGGTACAGCAGTATTACATTCCGATGCACCATTGCAGGTTTACTGTATCCCTTGCACCTTCAAATCAACGATGAAACACAGAAATTGCATCGATATTGAATACAGAAGGCAAAATGTCGACTTATTTACAAGGGGAGTAACTCTTCTAATAGTTCGTGTTTGAGCCTATCCAGGGACAGCAGTATTAGATTTCGATGCACCATTGCAGGTTTACTGTATCCCTTGAACCTTCAAATCAACGATGAAACACAGAAATTGCATCGATATTGAATACAAAATGCAAAATGTCGACTTATTTACAAGACGAGTAACTCTTCTAATAGTTCGTTCTTTTAGCCTTTCAAGGGACAGCAGTATTAGATTCCGATGCACCATTGCAGGTTTACTGTATCCCTTGGACCTTCAAATCAACGATGAAACTCAGAAATTGCATCGATATTGAATACAAAAGGCAAATGTCGACTTATTTACAAGAGGAGTAACTCTTCTAATAGTTCGTGCTTTGAGCCTTTCCTGGGACAGCAGTATTAGACTCCGATGCACCATTGCAGGTTTACTGTCTCCCTTGGACCTTCTAATAAACGATGAAACACAGAAATTGCATCGATATTGAATACAAAAGGCAAAATGTCGACTTATTTACAAGAGGAGTAACTCTTCTAATAGTTCGTGATTTTAGCCTTGCCTTTGACAGCAGTATTAGATTCCGATGCACCATTGCAGGTTTACTGTATCCCTTGGACCTTCAAATCAACGATGAAACACAGAAATTGCATCGATATTGAATACAACAGGGAAAATGTCGACTTATTTACAAGATGAGTAACTCTTCTAATAGTTCGTGCTTTGAGCCTTTCCTGGGACAGCAGTATTAGATTCCGATGCACCATTGCTGGTTTACTGTATCCCTTGGACCTTCAAATCAACGATGAAGCACTGAAGTTGCATCGATATTGAATACAAAATGCAAAATGTCGATTTATTTACAAGAGGAGTAACTCTTCTAATAGTTCGTGCTTTAAGCCTTTCCTGGGTCAGCAGTATTAGATTCCGATGCACCATTGAAGGTTTACTGTATCCCTTGGACCTTCAAATCAACGATGAAACACAGAAGTTGCATCGATATTAAATATAAAAGGCGAAATGTCGACTTATTTACAAGAGGAGTAACGCTTCTAATAGTTCGTGACTTGAGCCTTTCCTGGGACAGCAATATAAGATTCCGATGCACCATTGCAGGTTCACTGTGTTCCATTACCTTCAAATCAACGATGAAACACAGAAATGGCATCGATATTGAATACAAAAGGACATATGTCGACTCATTTGCTAGAGGAGTAACTCTTCTAATAGTTCGTGCTTTGAGCCTTTCCTGGGACAGCAGTATTAGATTCCGATGCAGCATTGCAGGTTTACTGTATCCCTCGGACATTCAAATCAACGATGAAACACAGAGATTTCATCGATACTGAATACAAATGGCAAAATGTCGACTTATTTATAAGAGGAGTAACTCTTCTAATAGTTCGTGCTTTGAGCCTTTCCTGGGACAGCAGTATTAGATTCCGAAGCACCATTGCAGGTTTACTGTATCCCTTGGACCTTCAAATCAACGATGAAAAATAGAAATTGCATCGATATTGAATACAAAAGGCAAAATATCGACTTATTTACAAGGGGGGAAACTCTTCTAATAGTTCGTGCTTTGAGCCTTTCCTGGGACAGCAGTATTAGATTCCGATGCACCATTGCAGGTTTACTGTATCCCTTGGACCTTCAAATCAACGATGAAACACAGAAATTGCATCGATATTGAATACAAAAGGCAAAATGTCGTCTTACTTACAAGAGGAGTAACTCTTCTAAAAGTTCGTGCTTTGAGCCTTTCCTGGGACAGCAGTATTAGATTGCGATGAACCATTGCAGGTTTACTGTATCCCTTGGACCTTCAAATCAACGTTGAAACACAGATATTGCATCGATATTGAATACAAAAGGCAAAATGTCGACTTATTTACAAGAGGAGAAACTCTTCTAATAGTTCATGCTGTGAGCCTTTAATGGGACAGCAGTATTAGATTCCGATACACCATTGCAGGTTTACAGTATCCCTTGGACCTTCAAATCAACGATGAAACACAGAAATTGCATCGATATTGAATACAAAAGGCAAAATGTCGACTTATTTACAAGAGGACTAACTCTTCTAATAGTTCGTGCTTTGAGCCTTTCCTAGGACAGCAGTATTATATTCCGATGCACCATTGCAGGTTTACTGTATCCCTTGGATCTCCAAATCAACGATGAAACACAGAAATTGGATCGATATTGAATTGAAAAGGCAAATTGTCGGCTTATCTACAAGAGGAGTAACTCTTCTAATAGTTCGTGCTTTGAGCCTTTCCTGGGACAGCAGTATTAGATTCCGATGCTCATTGCAGGTTTACTGCATCCCTTGGACCTTCAAATCAACGATGAAATACAGAAATTGCATCGATATTGAATACAAAAGGTAAAATGTCGACTTATTTACAAGAGGAGTAACTCTTGTAATAGTTCGTACTTTTAGCCTTTCCTGGGACAGCAGGATTAGATTCCGATGCACATTGCAGGTTTACTGTATCCCTTGGACCTTCAAATCAACGATGAAATACAGAAATTGCATCGATATTGAAAAGAAAAGGCAAAATGTCGACTGATTTACAAAAGGAGTAACTCTTCTAATAGTTCGTGCTTTGAGCCTTTCCTGGGACAGCAGTATTAGATTCCGATGCACCATTGCAAGTTTACTGTATCCCTTGGACCTTCAAATCAACGATGAAACACAGAAATTGCATCGATATTGAATACAAAAGGCAAAATGTCGACTTATTTACAAGAGGAGTAACTCTTCTAATAGTTCGTGTACGAGTCTTTTCTGGGACAGCAGTATTAGATTCCGATGCACCATTGCAGGTTTACTGTATCCCTTGGAACTTCAAATCAACGATGAAACAAAGAAATGGCATCGATATTGAATACAAAAAGCAAAATGTCGACATATTTACAAGAAGAGTAACTCTTCTAATTGTTCATGCTTTGAGCCTTTCCTGGGGCAGTAGTTATAGACTCCGATGCACCATTGCGGGTTTACTGTATCCCTTGGACCTTCAAATGAACGATGAAACACAGAAATTGTTTCGATATTGAATACAAAAAGTAAATGTCAAATTATTTATAAGAGGAGTAACTCTTCTAATAGTTCGTGCTTTGAGCCTTTCCTGGGACAGCAGTATTAGATTCCGATGCACCATTGCAGGTTTACTGTATCCCTTGGACCTTCAAATCAACAATGAAACACAGAAATTGCATCGATATTGAATACAAAAGGCAAAATGTCGACTTATTTACAAGAGGAGTAACTCTTCTAATAGTTCGTGATTTGAGCCTTTCCTTGGACAGCAGTATTAGCCTCCGATGCAGCATTGCAGGTTTACTGTATCCCTTGCACCTTCAAATCAACGATGAAACACAGAAATTGCATCGATATTGAATACAAAAGGCAAAATTTCGACTAATTTACAAGAGGAGTAACTCTTCTAATAGTTCGAGTTTGAGCCTTTCCAGGGACAGCAGTATTAGATTTCGATGCACCATTGCAGGTTTACTGTATCCCTTGGACCTTCAAGTCAACGATGAAACACGGAAATTGCATCGATATTGAATACAAAATGCAAAATGTCGACTTATTTACAAGACGAGTAACTCTTCTAATAGTTTGTTATTTTAGCCTTTCAAGGGACAGCAGTATTAGATTCCGATGCACCATTGCAGGTTTACTGTATCCCTTGGACCTTCAAATCAACGATGAAACTCAGAAATTGCATCGATATTGAATAAAAAAGGCAAATGTCGACTTATTTACAAGAGGAGTAACTCTTCTAATAGTTCGTGCTTTGAGCCTTTCCTGGGACAGCAGTATTAGACTCCGATGCACCATTGCAGGTTTACTGTCTCCCTTGGACCTTCTAATAAACGATGAAACACAGAAATTGCATCGATATTGAATACAAAAGGCAAAATGTCGACTTATTTACAAGAGGAGTAACTCTTCTAATAGTTCGTGATTTGAGCCTTTCCTTGGACAGCAGTATTAGCCTCCGATGCACCATTGCAGGTTTACTGTATCCCTTGCACCTTCAAATCAACGATGAAACACAGAAATTGCATCGATATAGAATACAAGAGGCAAAATGTCGACTAATTTACAAGAGGAGTAACGCTTCTAATAGTTCGTGTTTGAGCCTTTCCAGGGAAAGCAGTATTAGATTTCGATGCACCATTGCAGGTTTACTGTCTCCCTTGGACCTTCTAATAAACGATGAAACACAGAAATTGCATCGATATTGAATACAAAAGGCAAAATGTCGACTTATTTTCAAGAGGAGTAACTCTTCTAATAGTTCGTGTATGAGTCTTTTCTGGGACAGCAGTATTAGATTCCGATGCACCATTGCAGGTTTACTGTATCCCTTGGACCTTCAAATCAACGATGAAACACAGAAATTGCATCGATATTGAATACAAGAGGCAAAATGTCGACTTATTTACAAGAGGAGTAACTCTTCTAATAGTTCGTGCTTTGAGCCTTTCAAGGGACAGCAGTATTAGTTTCCGATGCACCATTGCAGGTTTACTGTATCCCTTGGACCTTCAAATCAACGATGAAACTCAGAAATTGCATCGATATTGAATACAAAAGGCAATTGTCTACTTATTTACAAGAGGAGTAACTCTTCTAATAGTTCGTGCTTTGAGCCTTTCCTGGGACAGCAGTATTAGACTCCGATGCACCATTGCAGGTTTACTGTCTCCCTTGGACCTTCTAATAAACGATGAAACACAGAAATTGCATCGATATTGAATACAAAAGGCAAAATGTCGACTTATTTACAAGAGGAGTAACTCTTCTAATAGTTCGTGTACGAGTCTTTTCTGGGACAGCAGTATTAGATTCCGATGCACCATTGCAGGTTTACTGTATCCTTGGACCTTCAAATCAACGATGAATCACAGAAATTGCATCGATATTGAATACAAGAGGCAAAATGTCGACTTGTTTACAAGAGGAGTAACTCTTCTAATAGTTCGTGCTTTGAGCCTTTGCTGGGACAGCAGTATTAGATTCCGATGCACCATTGCAGGTTTACTGTATCCCTTGGACCTTCAAATCAACGATGAAACACAGAAATTGCATCGATATTGAATACAAAAGGCAATATGTCGACTCATTTACTAGAGGAGTAACTCCTCTAATAGTTCGTGTTTGAGCCTTTCCTTGCACAGCAGTATTAGCCTCCGATGCACCATTGCAGGTTTACTGTATTCCTTGCACCTTCAAATCAACGATGAAACACAGAAATTGCATCGATATTGAATACAAAAGGCAAAATTTCGACTAATTTACAAGAGGAGTAAATCTTCTAATAGTTCGTGTTTGAGCCTTTCCAGGGACAGCAGTATTAGATTTCGATGCACCATTGCAGGTTTACTGTATCCCTTGGACCTTCAAGTCAGCGATGAAACACAGAAATTGCATCGATATTGAATACAAAATGCAAAATAGCGACTTATTTACAAGACGAGTAACTCTTCTAATAGTTCGTTCTTTTAGCCTTTCAAGGGACAGCAGTATTAGATTCCGATGCACCATTGCAGGTTTACTGTATCCCTTGGACCTTCAAATTAACGATGAAACTCAGAAATTGCATCGATATTGAATAAAAAAGGCAAATGTCGACTTATTTACAAGAGGAGTAACTCTTCTAATAGTTCGTGCTTTGAGCCTTTCCTGGGACAGCAGTATTAGACTCCGATGCACCATTGCAGGTTTACTGTCTCCCTTGGACCTTCTAATAAGCGATGAAACACAGAAATTGCATCGATATTGAATACAAAAGGCAAAATGTCGACTTATTTACAAGAGGAGTAACTCTTCTAATAGTTCGTGATTTGAGGCTTTCCTTGGACAGCAGTATTAGCCTCCGATGCACCATTGCAGGTTTACTGTATCCCTTGCACCTTCAAATCAACGATGAAACACAGAAATTGCATCGATATTGAATACAAGAGGCAAAATGTCGACTAATTTACAAGAGGAGTAACGCTTCTAATAGTTCGTGTTTGAGCCTTTCCAGGGACAGCAGTATTAGATTTCGATGCACCATTGCAGGTTTACTGTCTCCCTTGGACCTTCTAATAAACGATGAAACACAGAAATTGCATCGATATTGAATACAAAAGGCAAAATGTCGACTTATTTACAAGAGGAGTAACTCTTCTAATAGTTCGTGTATGAGTCTTTTCTGGGACAGCAGTATTAGATTCCGATGCACCATTACAGGTTTACTGCATCCCTTGGACCTTCAAATCAACGATGAAACACAGAAATTGCATCGATATTGAATACAAGAGGCAAAATGTCGACTTATTTACAAGAGGAGTAACTCTTCTAATAGTTCGTGCTTTGAGCCTTTCAAGGGACAGTAGTATTAGATTCCGATGCACCATTGCAGGTTTACTGTATCCCTTGGACCTTCAAATCAACGATGAAACTCAGAAATTGCATCGATATTGAATACAAAAGGCAAATGTCTACTTATTTACAGGAGGAGTAACTCTTCTAATAGTTCGTGCTTTGAGCCTTTCCTGGGACAGCAGTATGAGACTCCGATGCACCATTGCAGGTTTACTGCCGCCCTTGGACCTTCTAATAAACGATGAAACACAGAAATTGCATCGATATTGAATACAAAAGGCAAAATGTCGACTTATTTACAAGAGGAGTAACTCTTCTAATAGTTCGTGCTTTGAGCCTTTGCTGCGACAGCAGTATTAGATTCCGATGCACCATTTCTGGTTTACTGTATCCGTTGGACCTTCAAATCAACGATGAAACACAGAAATTGCATCGATATTGAATACAAAAGGCAATATGTCGTCTCATTTACTAGAGGAGTAACTCTTCTAATAGTTCGTGCTTTTAGCCTTTCCTGGGACAGCAGTATTAGATTCCGATGCAGCATTGCAGGTTTACTGTATCCCTCGGACCTTCAAATCAACGATGAAACACAGAGATTGCATCGATACTGAATACAAATGGCAAAATGTCGACTTAATTATAAGAGGAGTAACTCTTCTAATAGTTCGTGTTTTGAGCCTTTCCTGGGACAGCAGTATTAGATTCCGAAGCACCATTGCAGGTTTACTGTATCCCTTGGACCTTCAAATCAACGATAAAACATAGAAATTGCATCGATATTGAATACAAAAGGCAAAATATTGACTTATTTACAAGAGGGAAAACTCTTCTAATAGTTTGTGTTTTGAGCCTTTCCTGGGACAGCAGTATTATATTCCGATGCACCATTGCAGGTTTACTGTATCCCTTGGACCTCCAAATCCACGATGAAACACAGAAATTGGATCGATATTGAATACAAAAGGCAAACTGTCGGCTTATGTACAAGAGGAGTAACTCTTCTAATAGTTCGTGCTTTGAGCCTTTCCTGGGACCGCAGTATTACATTCCGATGCACCATTGCAGGTTTACTGTATCCCTTGGACCTTCAAATCAACGATGAAACACAGAAATTGCATCGATATTAAATACAAAAGGCAAAATGTCGACTTATTTACAAGAGGAGTAACGCTTCTAATAGTTCGTGCTTTGAGCCTTTCCTGGGACAGGAATATTAGATTCCGATGCACCATTGCAGGTTTTCTGTATCCCTTGGACCTTCAAATCAACGATGATACATAGAAATTGCATCGATATTGAATACAAAAGGCAAAATATCGACTTAATTACAAGAGGGGAAACTTTTCTAATAGTTCGTGCTTTGAGCCTTTCCTGGGACAGCAGTATTAGATTCCGATGCACCATTGCAGGTTTACTGTATCCCTTGGACCTTCAAATCAACAATGAAACACAGAAATTGCATCGATATTGAATACAAAAGGCAAAATGTCGACTTATTTACAAGAGGAGTAACTCTTCTAATAGTTCGTGCTTTGAGCCTTCCCTGGGACATCAGTATTAGATTCCGATGCACTATTGCAGGTTTACTGTATCCCTTGGACCTTCAAATCAACGATGAAACACAGACATTGCATCGATATTGAATACAAAAGGCAAAATGTCGACTTATTTACAAGAGGATTAACTCTTCTAATAGTTCGTGCTTTGAGCCTTTCCTGGGACAGCAGTATTATATTCCGAAGCACCATTGCAGGTTTACTGTATCCCTTGGACCTCCAAATCAACGATGAAACACAGAAATTGCATCGATATTGAATACAAAAGGCAAAATGTCGGCTTATTTAAAAGAGGAGAAACTCTTCTAATAGTTCGTGCTTTGAGCCTTTCCTGGGACAGCAGTATTACATTCCGATGCACCATTGCAGGTTTACTGTATCCCTTACACATTCAAATCAATGATAAAACGCAGAAATTGCATCGATATTGAATACAAAATGTAAAATGTCGGCTTATCTACAAGGGGAGTAACTCTTCTAATAGTTCGTGCTTTGAGCCTTTCCTGGGACAGCAGTATTAGATTCCGATGCACCATTGCAGGTTTACTGTATCCCTTGGACCTTCAAATCAACGATGAAACACAGATATTGCATCGATATTGAATACAAAAGGCAAATGTCGACTTATTTACAAGAGGAGTAACTCTTGTAATAGTTCGTGCTTTGAGCCTTTCCTGGGACAGCAGTATTAGACTCCGATGCACCATTGCAGGTTTACTTTCTCCCTTTGACCTTCTAATAAACGATGAAACACAGAAATTGCATCGATATTGAATACAAAAGGCAAAATGTCGACTTATTTGCAAGAGGAGTAACTCTTCTAATAGTTCGTGTATGAGTCTTTTCTGGGACAGCAGTATTAGATTCCGATGCACCATTGCAGGTTTACTGTATCCCTTGGACCTTCAAATCAACGATGAAACACAGAAGTTGCATCGATATTGAATACAAGAGGCAAAATGTCGACTTATTTACAAGAGGAGTAACTCTTCTAATAGTTCGTGATTTGAGCCTTTCCTGGGACAGCAGTATTAGATTCCGATGCACCATTGCAGGTTTACTGTATCCCTTGGACCTTCAAATCAACGATGAAACACAGAAATTGCATCGATATTGAATACAAGAGGCAAAATGTCGACTTATTTACATGAGGAGTAACTCTTCTAATAGTTCGTGATTTGAGCCTTTGCTGGGACAGCAGTATTAGATTGCGATGCACCATTTCTGGTTTACTGTATCCCTTGGACCTTCAAATCAACGATGAAACACAGAGATTGCATCGATACTGAATACAAATGGCAAAATGTCGACTTCTTTATAAGAGGAGTAACTCTTCTAATAGTTCGTGCTTTGAGCCTTTCCTGGGACAGCAGTATTAGATTCCGAAGCACCACTGCGGGTTTAAAGTATCCCTTGGACCTTCAAATCAACGATGAAACATAGAAATTGCATCGATATTGAATACAAAAGGCAAAATATTGACTTATTTACAAGAGGGGAAACTCTTCTAATAGTTCGTGTGTTGAGCCTTTCCTGGGACAGCAGTATTAGATTCCGATGCACCATTGCAGGTTTACTGTATCCCATGGACATCCAAATCAACGATGAAACACAGAAATTGGATCGATATTGAATACAAAATGCAAAATGTCGGCTTATCTACAGGAGGAGTAACTCTTCTAATAGTTCGTGCTTTGAGCCTTTCCTGGGAACGCAGTATTACATTCCGATGCACCATTGCAGGTTTACTGTATCCCTTGGACCTTCAAATCAACGATGAAACACAGAGATTGCATCGATATTAAATACAAAAGGCAAAGTGTCGACTTATTTACAAGAGGAGTAACGCTTCTAATAGTTCGTGCTTTGAGCCTTTCCTGGGACAGCAATATTAGATTCCGATGCACCATTGCAGGTTTGCTGTATCCCTTGGACCTTCAAATCAACGATGAAACATAGAAATTGCATCGATATTGAATACAAAAGGCAAAATATCGACTTATTTACAAGAGGGGAAACTCTTCTAATAGTTCGTGCTTTGAGCCTTTCCTGGGACAGCAGTATTAGATTCCGATGCACCATTGCAGGTTTACTGTATCCCTTGGACCTTCAAATCAACAATGAAACACAGAAATTGCATCGATATTGAATACAAAAGGCAAAATGTCGACTTATTTACAAGAGGAGTAACTCTTCTAATAGTTCGTGCTTTGAGCCTTTCCTGGGACAGCAGTATTAGATTCCGATGCACTATTGCAGGTTTACTGTATCCCTTGGACCTTCAAATCACGATGAAACACAGACATTGCATCGATTTTGAATACAAAAGGCAAAATGTCGACTTATTTACAAGAGGAGTAACTCTTCTAATAGTTCGTGCTTTGAGCCTTTTCTGGGACAGCAGTATTATATTCCGATGCACCATTGCAGGTTTACTGTATCCCTTGGACCTCCAAATCAACGATGAAACACAGAAATTGCATCGATATTGAATATAAAAGGCAAAATGTCGGCTTATTTAAAAGAGGAGAAACTCTTCTAATAGTTCAGGCTTTGAGCCTTTCCTGGGACAGCAGTATTACATTCCGATGCACCATTGCAGGTTTACTGTATCCCTTACACCTTCAAATCAACGATAAAACACAGAAATTGCATCGATATAAAAATACAAAAGGCAAAATGTCGACTTATTTGCAAGAGGAGCAACGCTTCTAATAGTTCGTGCTTTGAGCCTTTCCTGAGACAGCAATATTAGATTCCGATGCACCATTGCAGGTTTGCTGTATCCCTTGCACCTTCAAATCAACGTTGAAACACAGAAATTGAATCGATATTGAATACAAAAGGCAAAATGTCGACTTATTTACAAGAGGAGTAAATCTTCTAATAGTTCGTGTACGAGTCTTTTCTGGGACAGCAGTATTAGATTCCGATGCACCATTGCAGGTTTACTGTATCCTTGGACCTTCAAATCAACGATGAAACACAGAAATTGCATCGATATTGAATACAAGAGGCAAAATGTCGACTTATTTACAAGAGGAGTAACTCTTCTAATAGTTCGTGATTTGAGCCTTTGCTGGGACAGCAGTATTAGATTCCGATGCACCATTTCTGGTTTACTGTATCCCTTGGACATTCAAATCAACGATGAAACACTGAAATTGCATCGATATTGAATACAAAATGCAAAATGTCGATTTATTTACAAGAGGAGTAACTCTTCTAATAGTTCGTGCATTAAGCCTTTCCTGGGTCAGCAGTATTAGATTCCGATGCAGCATTGCAGGTTTACTGTATCCATTGGACCTTCAAATCAACAATGAAACACAGAAATTGCATCGATATTGAATACAAAAGGCAATATGTCGACTCATTTACTAGAGGAGTAACTCTTCTAATAGTTCGTGCTTTTAGCCTTTCCTGGGACAGCAGTATTAGATTCCGATGCAGCATTGCAGGTTTACTGTATCCCTCGGACCTTCTAATCAACGATGAAAGACAGAGATTGCATCGATACTGAATACAAATGGCAAAATGTCGACTTATTTATAAGAGGAGTAACTCTTCTAATAGTTCGTGCTTTGAGCCTTTCCTGGGACCGCAGTATTAGATTCCGAAGCACCATTGCAGGTTTACTGTATCCCTTGGACCTTCAAATCAACGATGAAACATAGAAATTGCATCGATATTGAATACAAAAGACAAAATGTCGACTTATTTACAAGAGGAGTAACGCTTCTAATAGTTCGTGCTTTGGCCTTTCCTGGGACAGCAATATTAGATTCCGATGCACCATTGCAGGTCTGCTGTATCCCTTGGACCTTCAAATCAACGATGAAACACAGAAATTGGATCGATATTGAATACAAAAGGCAAAATATCGACTTATGTACAAGAGGGGAAACTCTTCTAATAGTTCGTGTTATGAGCCTTTCCTGGGACAGCAGTATTATATTCCGATGCTCCATTGCAGGTCTACTGTATCCCTTGGACCTCCAAATCAACGATGAAACACAGAAATTGGATCGATATTGAATACAAAAGGCAAAATGTCGGCTTATGTACAAGAGGAGTAACTCTTCTAATAGTTCGTGCTTTGAGCCTTTCCTGGGACCGCAGTATTACATTCCGATGCACCATTGCAGATTTACTGTATCCCTTGGACCTTCAAATCAACGATGAAACACAGAAATTGCATCGATATTAAATTCAAAAGGCAAAATGTCGACTTATTTACAAGAGGTGTAACGCTTCTAATAGTTCGTGCTTTGAGCCTTTCCTGGGACCGCAGTATTACATTCCGATGCACCATTGCAGGTTTACTGTATCCCTTGGACCTTCAAATCAACGATGAAACACAGAAATTGCATCGATAATAAATACAAAAGGCAAAATGTCGACTTATTTACAAGAGGAGTAACGCTTCTAATAGTTCGTGCTTTGAGCCTTTCCTGGGACAGCAGTATTAGATTCCGATGCACCATTGCAGGATTACTGTATCCCTTGGACCTTCAAATCAACAATGAAACACAGAAATTGCATCGATATTGAATACAAAAGGCAAAATGTCGACTTATTTACAAGAGGAGTAACTCTTCTAATAGTTCGTGCTTTGAGCCTTTCCTGGGACAGCAGTATTAGATTCCGATGCACTATTGCAGGTTTACTGTATCCCTTGGACCTTCAAATCAACGATGAAACACAGACATTGCATCGATATTGAATACAAAAAGCAAAATGTCGACTTATTTACAAGAGGTGTAACTCTTCTAATAGTTCGTGTTTTGAGCCTTTCCTGGGACAGCAGTGTTATATTCCGATGCACCATTGCAGGTTTACTGTATCCCTTGGACCTCCAAATCAACGATGAAACACAGAAATTGCATCGATATTGAATATAAAAGGCAAAATGTCGGCTTATTTAAAAGAGGAGAAACTCTTCTAATAGTTCAGGCTTTGAGCCTTTCCTGGGACAGCAGTATTACATTCCGATGCACCATTGCAGGTTTACTGTATCCCTTTCACCTTCAAATCAACGATAAAACACAGAAATTGCATCGATATTGAATACAAAATGTAAAATGTCAGCTTATCTACAAGAGGAGTAACTCTTCTAATAGTTCGTGCTTTGAGCCTTTCCTGGGACAGCAGTATTAAATTCCGATGCACCATTGCAGGTTTACTGTATCCCTTGGACCTTCAAATCAACGATGAAACACAGAAATTGCATCGATATTAAATACAAAAGGCAAAATGTCGACTTATTTACAAGAGGAGTAACGCTTCTAATAGTTCGTGTTTTGAGCCTTTCCTGAGACAGCAATATTAGATTCCGATGCACCATTGCAGGTTTGCTGTATCCCTTGCTCCTTCAAATCAACGTTGAAACACAGAAATTGAATCGATATTGAATACAAAAGGCAAAATGTCGACTTATTTACAAGAGGAGTAACTCTTCTAATAGTTCGTGTACGAGTCATTTCTGGGACAGCAGTATTAGATTCCGATGCACCATTGCAGGTTTACTGTATCCTTGGACCTTCAAATCAACGATGAAACACAGATATTGCATCGATATTGAATACAAGAGGCAAAATGTCGACTTATTTACAAGAGGAGTAACTCTTCTAATAGTTCGTGCTTTGAGCCTTTTATGGGACAGCAGTATTAGATTCCGATGCACCATTTCTGGTTTACTGTATCCCTTGGACCTTCAAATCAACGATGAAACACTGAAATTGCATCGATATTGAATACAAAATGCAAAATGTCGATTTATTTACAAGAGGAGTAACTCTTCTAATACACTCCTGGAAATGGAAAAAAGAACACATTGACACCGGTGTGTCAGACCCACCATACTTGCTCCGGACACTGCGAGAGGGCTGTACAAGCAATGATCACACGCACGGCACAGCGGACACACCAGGAACCGCGGTGTTGGCCGTCGAATGGCGCTAGCTGCGCAGCATTTGTGCACCGCCGCCGTCAGTGTCAGCCAGTTTGCCGTGGCATACGGAGCTCCATCGCAGTCTTTAACACTGGTAGCATGCCGCGACAGCGTGGACGTGAACCGTATGTGCAGTTGACGGACTTTGAGCGAGGGCGTATAGTGGGCATGCGGGAGGCCGGGTGGACGTACCGCCGAATTGCTCAACACGTGGGGTGTGAGGTCTCCACAGTACATCGATGTTGTCGCCAGTGGTCGGCGGAAGGTGCACGTGCCCGTCGACCTGGGACCGGACCGCAGCGACGCACGGGTGCACGCCAAGACCGTAGGATCCTACGCAGTGCCGTAGGGGACCGCACCGCCACTTCCCAGCAAATTAGGGACACTGTTGCTCCTGGGGTATCGGCGAGGACCATTCGCAACCGTCTCCATGAAGCTGGACTACGGTCCCGCACACCGTTAGGCCGTCTTCCGCTCACGCCCCAACATCGTGCAGCCCGCCTCCAGTGGTGTCGCGACAGGCGTGAATGGAGGGACGAATGGAGACGTGTCGTCTTCAGCGATGAGAGTCGCTTCTGCCTTGGTGCCAATGATGGTCGTATGCGTGTTTGGCACCGTGCAGGTGAGCGCCACAATCAGGACTGCATACGACCGAGGCACACAGGGCAAACACCCGGCATCATGGTGTGGGGAGCGATCTCCTACACTGGCCGTACACCACTGGTGATCGTCGAGGGGACACTGAATAGTGCACGGTACATCCAAACCGTCATCGAACCCATCGTTCTACCATTCCTAGACCGGCAAGGGAACTTGCTGTTCCAACAGGACAATGCACATCCGCATGTATCCCGTGCCACCCAACGTGCTCTAGAAGGTGTAAGTCAACTACCCTGGCCAGCAAGATCTCCGGATCTGTCCCCCATTGAGCATGTTTGGGACTGGATGAAGCGTCGTCTCACGCGGTCTGCACGTCCAGCACGAACGCTGGTCCAACTGAGGCGCCAGGTGGAAATGGCATGGCAAGCCGTTCCACAGGACTACATCCAGCATCTCTACGGTCGTCTCCATGGGAGAATAGTAGCCTGCATTGCTGCGAAAGGTGGATATACACTGTACTAGTGCCGACAATGTGCATGCTCTGTTGCCTGTGTCTATGTGCCTGTGGTTCTGTCAGTGTGATCATGTGATGTATCTGACGCCAGGAATGTGTCAATAAAGTTTCCCCTTCCTGGGACAATGAATTCACGGTGTTCTTATTTCAATTTCCAGGAGTGTAGTTCGTGCTTTAAGCCTCTCCTGGGTCAGCAGTATTAGATTCCAATGCAGCATTGCAGGTTTACTGTATCCCTTGGACCTTCAAATCAACGATGAAACACAGAAATTGCATCGATATTGAATACAAAAGGCAATATGTCGACTCATTTACTAGAGGAGTAACTCTTCTAATAGTTCGTGCTTTTAGCCTTTCCTGGGACAGCAGTATTAGATTCCGATGCAATATTGCAGGTTTACTGTATCCCTCGGACCTTCAAATCAACGATGAAACACAGAGATTGCATCGATACTGAATACAAATGGCAAAATGTCGACATATTTATAAGAGGAGTAACTCTTCTAATAGTTCGTGCTTTGAGCCTTTCCTGGGACCGCAGTATTAGATTCCGAAGCAGCATTGCAGGTTTACTGTATCCCTTGGACCTTCAAATCAACGATGAAACATAGAAATTGCATCGATATTGAATACAAAAGGCAAAATATTGACTTATTTACAAGAGGGGAAACTCTTCTAATAGTTCGTGTTTTGAGCCTTTCCTGGGACAGCAGTATTATATTCCGATGCACCATTGCAGGTTTACTGTATCCCTTGGACCTCCAAATCAACGATGAAACACAGAAATTGGATCGATATTGAATACAAAAGGCAAAATGTCGGCTTATGTACAAGAGGAGTAACTCTTCTAATAGTTCGTGCTTTGAGCCTTTCCTGGGACCGCAGTATTACATTCCGATGCACCATTGCAGGTTTACTGTATCCCTTGGACCTTCAAATCAACGATGAAACACAGAAATTGCATCGATATTAAATACAAAAGGCAAAATGTCGACTTATTTACAAGAGGAGTAACGCTTCTAATAGTTCGTGCTTTGAGCCTTTCCTGGGACAGGAATATTAGATTCCGATGCACCATTGCAGGTTTTCTGTTTCCCTTGGACCTTCAAATCAAAGATGAAACATAGAAATTGCATCGATATTGAAAACAAAAGGCAAAATATCGACTTATTTACAAGAGGGGAAACTCTTCTAATAGTTCGTGCTTTGAGCCTTTCCTGGGACAGCAGCATTAGATTCCGATGCACCATTGCAGGTTAACGTATCCCTTGGACCTTCAAATCAACAATGAAACACAGAAATAGCATCGATATTGAATACAAAAGGCAAAATGTCGGCTTATTTAAAAGAGGAGAAACTCTTCTAATAGTTCGTGCTTTGAGCCTTTCCTGGGACAGCAGTATTACATTCCGATGCACCATTGCAGCTTTACTTTATCCCTTACACCTTCAAATCAACGATAAAACACAGAAATTGCATCGATATTGAATACAAAATGTAAAATGTCGGCTTATCTACAAGTGGAGTAACTCTTCTAATAGTTCGTGCTTTGAGCCTTTCCTGGGACAGCAGTATTAGATTCCGATGCACCATTGCAGGTTTACTGTATCCCTTGGACCTTCAAATCAACGATGAAACACAGATATTGCATCGATATTGAATACAAAAGGCAAATGTCGACTTATTTACAAGAGGAGTAACTCTTCTAATAGTTCGTGCTTTGAGCCTTTCCTGGGACAGCAGTATTACACTCCGATGCACCATTGCAGGTTTACTGTCTCCCTTGGACCTTCTAATAAACGATGAAACACAGAAATTGCATCGATATTGAATACAAAAGGCAAAATGTCGACTTATTTACAAAAGGAGTAACTCTTCTAATAGTTCGTGTATGAGTCTTTTCTGGGACAGCAGTATTAGATTCCGATGCACCATTGCAGGTTTACTGTATCCCTTGGACCTTCAAATCAACGATGAAACACAGAAATTGCATCGATATTGAATACAAGAGGCAAAATGTCGACTTATTTACAAGAGGAGTAACTCTTCTAATAGTTCGTGTATGAGTCTTTTCTGGGACAGCAGTATTAGATTCCGATGCTCCATTGCAGGTTTACTGTACCCCTTGGACCTTCAAATCAACGATGAAACACAGAAATTGCATCGATATTGAATACAAGAGGCAAAATATCGACTTATTTACAAGAGGAGTAACTCTTCTAATAGTTCGTGCTTTGAGCCTTTGCTGGGACAGCAGTATTAGATTCCGATGCACCATTTCTGGTTTACTGTATCCCTTGGACCTTCAAATCAACGATGAAACACAGAAATTGCATCGATATTGAATACAAGAGGCAAAATGTCGACTTATTTACAAGAGGAGTAACTCTTCTAATAGTTCGTGCTTTTAGCCTTTCCTGGGACAGCAGTATTAGATTCCGATGCAGCATTGCAGGTTTACTGTATCCCTCGGACTTTCAAATCAACGATGAAACACAGAGATTGCATCGATACTGAATACAAATGGCAAAATGTCGACTTATTTATAAGAGGAGTAACTCTTCTAATAGTTCGTGCTTTGAGCCTTTCCTGGGACAGCAGTATTAGATTCCGAAGCACCATTGCAGGTTTACTGTATCCCTTGGACCTTCAAATCAACGAAGAAACATAGAAATTGCATCGATATTGAATACAAAAGGCAAAATATTGACTTATTTACAAGAGGGGAAACTCTTCTAATAGTTCGTGCTTTGAGCCTTTCCTGGGACAGCAGTATTAGATTCCGATGCACCATTGCAGGTTTACTGTATCCCTTGGACCTTCAAATCAACAATGAAACACAGAAATTGCATCGATATTGAATACAAAAGTCAAAATGTCGACTTATTTACAAGAGGTGTAACTCTTCTAATAGTTCGTGCTTTGAGCCTTTCCTAGGACAGCAGTATTAGATTCCGATGCACTATTGCAGGTTTACTGTATCCCTTGGACCTTCAAATCAACGATGAAACACAGACATTGCATCGATATTGAATACAAAAGGCAAAATGTCGACTTATTTACAAGAGGAGTAACTTTTCTAATAGTTCGTGCTTTGAGCCTTTCCTGGGACAGCAGTATTATATTCCGATGCACCATTGCAGGTTTACTGTATCCCTTGGACCTCCAAATCAACGATGAAACACAGAAATTGCATCGATTTTGAATACAAAAGGCAAAATGTCGGCTTATTTAAAAGAGGAGAAACTCTTCTAATAGTTCGTGCTTTGAGCCTTTCCTGGGACAGCAGTATTACATTCCGATGCACCATTGCAGGTTTACTGTATCCCTTACACCTTCAAATCAACGATAAAACACAGAAATTGCATCGATATTGATTAAAAAATGTAAAATTTCGGCTTATCTACAAGGGGAGTAACTCTTCTAATAGTTCGTGCTTTGAGCCTTTCCTGGGACAGCAGTATTAGATTCCGATGCACCATTGCAGGTTTACTGTATCCCTTGGACCTTCAAATCAACGATGAAACACAGATATTGCATCGATATTGAATACAAAAGGCAAATGTCGACTTATTTACAAGAGGAGTAACTCTTTCAATAGTTCGTGCTTTGAGCCTTTCCTGGGACAGCAGTATTAGACTCCGATGCACCATTGCAGGTTTACTGTCTCCCTTGGACCTTCTAATAAACGATGTAACACAGAAATTGCATCGATATTGAATACAAAAGGCAAAATGTCGACTTATTTACAAGAGGAGTAACTCTTCTAATAGTTCGTGTATGAGTCTTTTCTGGGACAGCAGTATTAGATTCCGATGCACCATTGCAGGTTTACTGTATCCCTTGGACCTTCAAATCAACGATGAAACACAGAAATTGCATCGATATTGAATACAAGAGGCAATATGTCGACTTATTTACAAGAGGAGTAACTCTTCTAATAGTTCGTGCTTTGAGCCTTTCAAGGGACAGCAGTATTAGATTCCGATGCACCATTGCAGGTTTACTGTATCCCTTGGACCTTCAAATCAACGAAGAAATTCAGAAACTGCATCGATATTGAATACAAAAGGCAAATGTCGACTTATTTACAAGAGGAGTAACTCTTCTAATAGTTCGTGCTTTGAGCCTTTCCTGGGACAGCAGTATTAGACTCCGATGCACCATTGCAGGTTTACTGTCTCCCTTGGACCTTCTAATAAACGATGGAACACAGAAATTGCATCGATATTGAATACAAAAGGCAAATTGTCGACTTATTTACAAGAGGAGTAACTCTTCTAATAGTTCGTGTATGAGTCTTTTCTGGGACAGCAGTATTAGATTCCGATGCACCATTGCAGGTTTACTGTATCCCTTGGACCTTCAAATCAACGATGAAACACAGAAATTGCATCGATATTGAATACAAGAGGCAAAATGTCGACTTATTTACAAGAGGAGTAACTCTTCTAATAGTTCGTGCTTTGAGCCTTTGCTGGGACAGCAGTATTAGATTCCGATGCACCATTTCTGGTTTACTGTATCCCTTGGACCTTCAAATCAACGATGAAACACTGAAATTGCATCGATATTGAATACAAAATGCAAAATGTCGATTTACTTACAAGAGGAGTAACTCTTCTAATAGTTCGTGCTTTAAGCCTTTCCTGTGTCAGCAGTATTAGATTCTGATGCAACATTGCAGGTTTACTGTATCCCTTGGACCTTCAAATCAACGATGAAACACAGAAATTGCATCGATATTGAATACAAAAGGCAATATGTCGACTCATTTACTAGAGGAGTAACTCTTCTAATAGTTCGTGCATTTAGCCTTTCCTGGGACAGCAGTATTAGATTCCGATGCAGCATTGCAGGTTTACTGTATCCCTCGGACCTTCAAATCAACGATGAAACACAGAGATTGCATCGATACTGAATACAAATGGCAAAATGTCGACTTATTTATAAGAGGAGTAACTCTTCTAATAGTTCGTGCTTTGAGCCTTTCCTGGGACAGCTGTATTAGAATCCGAAGCACCATTGCGGGTTTAATGTATCCCTTGGACCTTCAAATAAACGATGAATCATAGAAATTGCATCGATATTGAATACAAAAGGCAAAATATTGACATTTTTACAAGAGGGGAAACTCTTCTAATAGTTCGTGTTTTGAGCCTTTCCTGGGACAGCAGTATTAGATTCCGATGCACCATTGCAGGTTTACTGTATCCCTTGGACCTCCAAATCAACGATGAAACACAGAAATTGGATCGATATTGAATACAAAAGGCAAAATGTCAGCTTATCTACAGGAGGAGTAACTCTTCTAATAGTTCGTGCCTAGAGCCTTTCCTGGGACCGCAGTATTACATTCCGATGCACCATTGCAGGTTTACTGAATCCCTTGGACCTTCAAATCAACGACGAAACACAGAAATTGCATCGATAATAAATACAAAAGGCAAAATGTCGACTTATTTCCAAGAGGAGTAACGCTTCTAATAGTGCGTGCTTTGAGCCTTTCCTGGGACAGCAATATTAGATTCCGATGCACCATTGCAGGTTTGCTGTATCCCTTGGACCTTCAAATCAACGATGAAACATAGAAATTGCATCGATATTGAATACAAAAGGCAAAATATCGACTTATTTACAAGAGGGGAAACTCTTCTAATAGTTCGTGCTTTGAGCCTTTCTTGGGACAGCAGTATTAGATTCCGATGCACCATTGCAGGTTTACTGTATCCCTTGGACCTTCAAATCAACGATGAAACACAGACATTGCATCGATATTGAATACAAAAGGCAAAATGTCGACTTATTTACAAGAGGAGTAACTCTTCTAATTGTTCGTGCTTTGAGCCTTTCCTGGGACAGCAGTATTATATTCCGATGCACCATTGCAGGTTTACTGTATCCCTTGGACCTCCAAATCAACGATGAAACACAGAAATTGCATCGATATTGAATAGAAAAGGCAAAATGTCGGCTAATTTAAAAGAGGAGAAACTCTTCTAATAGTTCGTGCTTTGAGCCTTTCCTGGGACAGCAGTATTACATTCCGATGCACCATTGCAGGTTTACTGTATCCCTTACACCTTCAAATCAACGATAAAACACAGAAATTGCATCGATATTGAATACAAAATGTAAAATGTCGGCTTATCTACAAGAGGAGTAACTCTTCTAATAGTTCGTGCTTTGAGCCTTTCCTGGGACAGCAGTATTACATTCCGATGCACCATTGCAGGTTTACTGTATCCCTTGGACCTTCAAATCAACGATGAAACAGAGACATTGCATCGATATTGAATACAAAAGGCAAAATGTCGACTTATTTACAAGAGGAGTAACTCTTCTAATAGTTCGTGTATGAGTCTTTTCTGGGACAGCAGTATTAGATTCCGATGCACCATTGCAGGTTTACTGTATCCCTTGGACCTTCAAATAAACGATGAATCATAGAAATTGCATCGATATTGAATACAAAAGGCAAAATATTGACATTTTTACAAGAGGGGAAACTCTTCTAATAGTTCGTGTTTTGAGCCTTTCCTGGGACAGCAGTATTAGATTCCGATGCACCATTGCAGGTTTACTGTATCCCTTGGACCTCCAAATCAACGATGAAACACAGAAATTGGATCGATATTGAATACAAAAGGCAAAATGTCAGCTTATCTACAGGAGGAGTAACTCTTCTAATAGTTCGTGCCTAGAGCCTTTCCTGGGACCGCAGTATTACATTCCGATGCACCATTGCAGGTTTACTGAATCCCTTGGACCTTCAAATCAACGACGAAACACAGAAATTGCATCGATAATAAATACAAAAGGCAAAATGTCGACTTATTTCCAAGAGGAGTAACGCTTCTAATAGTGCGTGCTTTGAGCCTTTCCTGGGACAGCAATATTAGATTCCGATGCACCATTGCAGGTTTGCTGTATCCCTTGGACCTTCAAATCAACGATGAAACATAGAAATTGCATCGATATTGAATACAAAAGGCAAAATATCGACTTATTTACAAGAGGGGAAACTCTTCTAATAGTTCGTGCTTTGAGCCTTTCTTGGGACAGCAGTATTAGATTCCGATGCACCATTGCAGGTTTACTGTATCCCTTGGACCTTCAAATCAACGATGAAACACAGACATTGCATCGATATTGAATACAAAAGGCAAAATGTCGACTTATTTACAAGAGGAGTAACTCTTCTAATAGTTCGTGCTTTGAGCCTTTCCTGGGACAGCAGTATTATATTCCGATGCACCATTGCAGGTTTACTGTATCCCTTGGACCTCCAAATCAACGATGAAACACAGAAATTGCATCGATATTGAATAGAAAAGGCAAAATGTCGGCTAATTTAAAAGAGGAGAAACTCTTCTAATAGTTCGTGCTTTGAGCCTTTCCTGGGACAGCAGTATTACATTCCGATGCACCATTGCAGGTTTACTGTATCCCTTACACCTTCAAATCAACGATAAAACACAGAAATTGCATCGATATTGAATACAAAATGTAAAATGTCGGCTTATCTACAAGAGGAGTAACTCTTCTAATAGTTCGTGCTTTGAGCCTTTGCTGGGACAGCAGTATTACATTCCGATGCACCATTGCAGGTTTACTGTATCCCTTGGACCTTCAAATCAACGATGAAACAGAGACATTGCATCGATATTGAATACAAAAGGCAAAATGTCGACTTATTTACAAGAGGAGTAACTCTTCTAATAGTTCGTGTATGAGTCTTTTCTGGGACAGCAGTATTAGATTCCGATGCACCATTGCAGGTTTACTGTATCCCTTGGACCTTCAAATCAACGATGAAACACAGAAATTGCATCGATATTGAATACAAGAGGCAAAATGTCGACTTATTTACAAGAGGAGTAACTCTTCTAATAGTTCGTGCTTTGAGCCTTTCAAGGGACAGCAGTATTAGATTCCGATGCACCATTGCAGGTTTACTGTATCCCTTGGACCTCCAAATCAACGATGAAACACAGAAATTGGATCGATATTGAATACAAAAGGCAAAATGTCAGCTTATCTACAGGAGGAGTAACTCTTCTAATAGTTCGTGCCTTGAGCCTTTCCTGGGACCGCAGTATTACATTCCGATGCACCATTGCAGGTTTACTGTATCCCTTGGACCTTCAAATCAACGATGAAACACAGAAATTGCATCGATAATAAATACAAAAGGCAAAATGTCGACTTATTTACAAGAGGAGTAACGCTTCTAATAGTTCGTGCTTTGAGCCTTTCCTGGGACAGTAATATTAGATTCCGATGCACCATTGCAGGTTTGCTGTATCCCTTGGACCTTCAAATCAACGATGAAACATAGAAATTGCATCGATATTGAATACAAAAGGCAAAATATCGACTTATTTACAAGAGGGGAAACTCTTATAATAGTTCGTGCTTTGAGCCTTTCCTGGGACAGCAGTATTAGATTCCGATGCACCATTGCAGGTTTACTGTATCCCTTGGACCTTCAAATCAACAATGAAACACAGAAATTGCATCGATATTGAATACAAAAGGCAAAATGTTGACTTATTTATAAGAGGAGTAACTCTTCTAATAGTTCGTGCTTTGAGCCTTTCCTGGGACAGCAGTATTAGATTCCGATGCACTATTGCAGGTTTACTGTATCCCTTGGACCTTCAAATCAACGATGAAACACAGACATTGCATCGATATTGAATACAAAAGGCAAAACGTCGACTTATTTACAAGAGGAGTAACTCTTCTAATAGTTCGTGCTTTGAGCCTTTCCTGGGACAGCAGTATTATATTCCGATGCACCATTGCAGGTTTACTGTATCCCTTGGACCTCCAAATCAACGATGAAACACAGAAATTGCATCGTTATTGAATATAAAAGGCAAAATGTCGGCTAATTTAAAAGAGGAGAAACTCTTCTAATAGTTCGTGCTTTGAGCCTTTCAAGGGACAGCAGTATTAGATTCCGATGCACCATTGCAGGTTTACTGTATCCCTTGGACCTTCAAATCAACGATGAAATTCAGAAATTGCATCGATATTGAATACAAAAGGCAAATGTCGACTTATTTACAACAGGAGTAACTCTTCTAATAGTTCGTGCTTTGAGCCTTTCCTGGGACAGCAGTATTAGACTCCAATGCACCATTGCAGGTTTACTGTCTCCCTTGGACCTTCTAATAAACGATGAAATACAGAAATTGCATCGATATTGAATACAAACGGCAAATTGTCGACTTATTTACAAGAGGAGTAACTCTTCTAATAGTTCGTGTATGAGTCTTTTCTGGGACAGCAGTATTAGATTCCGATGCTCCATTGCAGGTTTACTGTATCCCTTGGACCTTCAAATCAACGATGAAACACAGAAATTGCATCGATATTGAATACAAGAGACAAAATGTCGACTTATTTACAAGAGGAGTAACTCTTCTAATAGTTCGTGCTTTGAGCCTTTGCTGGGACAGCAGTATTAGATTCCGATGCACCATTTCTGGTTTACTGTATTCCTTGGACCTTCAAATCAACGATGAAACACAGAAATTGCATCGATATTGAATACAAGAGGCAAAATGTCGACTTATTTACAAGAGGAGTAACTCTTCTAATAGTTCGTGCTTTTAGCCTTTCCTGGGACAGCAGTATTAGATTCCGATGCAGCATTGCAGGTTTTCTGTATCCCTCGGACCTTCAAATCAACGATGAAACACAGAGATTGCATCGATACTGAATACAAATGGCAAAATGTCGACTTATTTATAAGAGGAGTAAGTCTTCTAATAGTTCGTGCTTTGAGCCTTTCCTGGGACAGCAGTATTAGATTCCGAAGCACCATTGCAGGTTTACTGTATCCCTTGGACCTTCAAATCAACGATGAAACATAGAAATTGCATCGATATTGAATACAAAAGGCAAAATATTGACTTATTTACATGAGGGGAAACTCTTCTAATAGTTCGTGTTTTGAGCCTTTCCTGGGACAGCAGTATTATATTCCGATGCACCATTGCAGGTTTACTGTATCCCTTGGACCTCCAAATCAACGATGAAACACAGAAATTGGATCGATATTGAATACAAAAGGCAAAATGTGGGCTTATCTACAAGAGGAGTAACTCTTCTAATAGTTCGTGCTTTGAGCCTTTCCTGGGACCGCAGTATTACATTCCGATGCACCATTGCAGGTTTACTGTATCCCTTGGACCTTCAAATCAACGATGAAACATAGAAATTGCATCGATATTAAATACAAAAGGCAAAATGTCGACTTATTTACAAGAGGAGTAACGCTTCTAATAGTTCGTGCTTTGAGCCTTTCCTGGGACAGCAATATTAGATTCCGATGCACCATTGCAGGTTTGCTGTATCCCTTGGACCTACAAATCAACGATGAAACATAGAAATTGCATCGATATTGAATACAAAAGGCAAAATATCGACTTATTTACAAGAGGGGAAACTCTTCTAATAGTTCGTGCTTTGAGCCTTTCCTGGGACAGCAGTATTAGATTCCGATGCACCATTGCAGGTTTACTGTATCCCTTGGACCTTCAAATCAACAATGAAACACAGAAATTGCATCGATATTGAATACAAAAGGCAAAATGTTGACTTATTTATAAGAGGAGTAACTCTTCTAATAGTTCGTGTTTTGAGCCTTTCCTGGGACAGCAGTATTAGATTCCGATGCACTATTGCAGGTTTACTGTATCCCTTGGACCTTCAAATCAACGATGAAACACAGACATTGCATCGATATTGAATACAAAAGGCAAAACGTCGACTTATTTACAAGAGGAGTAACTCTTCTAATGGTTCGTGCTTTGAGCCTTTCCTGGGACAGCAGTATTATATTCCGATGCACCATTGCAGGTTTACTGTATCCCTTGGACCTCCAAATCAACGATGAAACACAGAAATTGCATCGTTATTGAATATAAAAGGCAAAATGTCGGCTAATTTAAAAGAGGAGAAACTCTTCTAATAGTTCGTGCTTTGAGCCTTTCCTGGGACAGCAGTATTACATTCCGATGCACCATTGCAGGTTTACTGTATCCCTTACACCTTCAAATCAACGATAAAACACAGAAATTGCATCGATATTGAATACAAAATGTAAAATGTCGGCTTATCTACAAGTGGAGTAACTCTTCTAATAGTTCGTGCTTTGAGCCTTTCCTGGGACAGCAGTATTAGATTCCGATGCACCATTGCAGGTTTACTGTCTCCCTTGGACCTTCTAATAAACGATGAAACACAGAAATTGCATCGATATTGAATACAAAAAGCAAAATGTCGACTTATTTACAAGAGGGGTAACTCTTCTAATAGTTCGTGTATGAGTCTTTTCTGGGACAGCAGTATTAGATTCCGATGCACCATTGCAGTTGTACTGTATCCCTTGGACCTTCAAATCAACGATGAAACACAGAAATTGCATCGATATTGAATACAAGAGGCAATATGTCGACTTATTTACAAGAGGAGTAACTCTTCTAATAGTTCGTGCTTTGAGCCTTTCAAGGGACAGCAGTATTAGATTCCGATGCACCATTGCAGGTTTACTGTATCCCTTGGACCTTCAAATCAACGATGAAATTCAGAAATTGCATCGATATTGAATACAAAAGGCAAATGTCGACTTATTTACAAGAGGAGTAACTCTTCTAATAGTTCGTGCTTTGAGCCTTTCCTGGGACAGCAGTATTAGACTCCAATGCACCATTGCAGGTTTACTGTCTCCCTTGGACCTTCTAATAAACGATGAAACACAGAAATTGCATCGATATTGAATACAAAAGGCAAATTGTCGACTTATTTACAAGAGGAGTAACTCTTCTAATAGTTCGTGTATGAGTCTTTTCTGGGACAGCAGTATTAGATTCCGATGCTCCATTGCAGGTTTACTGTATCCCTTGGACCTTCAAATCAACGATGAAACACAGAAATTGCATCGATATTGAATACAAGAGACAAAATGTCGACGTATTTACAAGAGGAGTAACTCTTCTAATAGTTCGTGCTTTGAGCCTTTGCTGGGACAGCAGTATTGGATTCCGATGTACCATTTCTGGTTTACTGTATCCCTTGGACCTTCAAATCAACGATGAAACACAGAAATTGCATCGATATTGAATACAAGAGGCAAAATGTCGACTTATTTACAAGAGGAGTAACTCTTCTAATAGTTCGTGCTTTTGGCCTTTCCTGGGACAGCAGTATTAGATTCCGATGCAGCATTGCAGGTTTTCTGTATCCCTCGGACCTTCAAATCAACGATGAAACACAGAGATTGCATCGATACTAAATACAAATGGCAAAATGTCGACTTATTTATAAGAGGAGTAACTCTTCTAATAGTTCGTGCTTTGAGCCTTTCCTGGGACAGCAGTATTAGATTCCGAAGCACCATTGCAGGTTTACTGTATCCCTTGGACCTTCAAATCAACGATGAAACATAGAAATTGCATCGATATTGAATACAAAAGGCAAAATATTGACTTATTTACAAGAGGGGAAACTCTTCTAATAGTTCGTGTTTTGAGCCTTTCCTGGGACAGCAGTATTATATTCCGATGCACCATTGCAGGTTTACTGTATCCCTTGGACCTCCAAATCAACGATGAAACACAGAAATTGGATCGATATTGAATACAAAAGGCAAAATGTGGGCTTATCTACAAGAGGAGTAACTCTTCTAATAGTTCGTGCTTTGAGCCTTTCCTGGGACCGCAGTATTACATTCCGATGCACCATTGCAGGTTTACTGTATCCCTTGGACCTTCAAATCAACGATGAAACATAGAAATTGCATCGATATTAAATACAAAAGGCAAAATGTCGACTTATTTACAAGAGGAGTAACGCTTCTAATAGTTCGTGATTTGAGCCTTTCCTGGGACAGCAATATTAGATTCCGATGCACCATTGCAGGTTTTCTGTATCCCTTGGACCTTCAAATCAACGTTGAAACATAGAAATTGCAACGATATTGAATACAAAAGGCAAAATATCGACTTATTTACAAGAGGGGAAACTCTTCTAATAGTTCGTGCTTTGAGCCTTTCCTGGGACAGCAGTATTAGATTCCGATGCACCATTGCAGGTTTACTGTATCCCTTGGACCTTCAAATCAACAATTAAACACAGAAATTGCATCGATATTGAATACAAAAGGCAAAATGTCGACTTATTTACAAGAGGAGTAACTCTTCTAATAGTTCGTGCTTTGAGCCTTTCCTGGGACAGCAGTATTAGATTCCGATGCACTATTGCAGGTTTACTGTATCCCTTGGACCTTCAAATCAACGATGAAACACAGACATTGCATCGATATTGAATACAAAAGGCAAAATGTCGACTTATTTACAAGAGGAGTAACTCTTCTAATAATTCGTGCTTTCAGCTTTTCCTGGGACAGCAGTATTATATTCCGATGCACCATTGCAGGTTTACTGTATCCCTTGGACCTCCAAATCAACGATGAAACACAGAAATTGCATCGATATTGAATACAAAAGGCAAAATGTCGGCTTATTTAAAAGAGGAGAAACTCTTCTAATAGTTCGTGCTTTGAGCCTTTCCTGGGACAGCAGTATTACATTCCGATGCACCATTGCAGGTTTACTGTATCCCTTACACCTTCAAATCAACGATAAATCACAGAAATTGCATCGATATTGAATACAAAATGTACAATGTCGGCTTATCTACATGGGGAGTAACTCTTCTAATAGTTCGTGCTTTGAGCCTTTCCTGGGACAGCAGTATTAGATTCCGATGCACCATTGCAGGTTTACTGTATCCCTTGGACTTTCAAATCAACGATGAAACACAGATATTGCATCGATATTGAATACAAAAGGCAAATGTCGACTTATTTACAAGAGGAGTAACTCTTTCAATAGTTCGTGCTTTGAGCCTTTCCTGGGACAGCAGTATTAGATTCGGATGCACCATTGCAGGTTTACTGTCTCCCTTGGACCTTCTAATAAACGATGAAACACAGAAATTGCATCGATATTGAATACAAAAGGCAAAATGTCGACTTATTTACAAGAGGAGTAACTCTTCTAATAGTTCGTGTATGAGTCTTTTCTGGGACAGCAGTATTAGATTCCGATGCACCATTGCAGGTTTACTATATCTCTTGGACCTTCAAATCAACGATGAAACACAGATATTGCATCGATATTGAATACAAGAGGCAAAATGTTGACTTATTTACAAGAGGAGTAACTCTTCTAATAGTTCGTGCTTTGAGCCTTTCAAGGGACAGCAGTATTAGATTCCGATGCACCATTGCAGGTTTACTGTATCCCTTGGACCTTCAAATCAACGATGAAATTCAGAAATTGCATCGATATTGAATACAAAAGGCAAATGTCGACTTATTTACAAGAGGAGTAACTCTTCTAATAGTTCGTGCTTTGAGCCTTTCCTGGGACAGCAGTATTAGACTCCGATGCACCATTGCAGGTTTACTGTCTCCCTTGGACCTTCTAATAAACGATGAAACACAGAAATTGCATCGATATTGAATGCAAAAGGCAAATTGTCGACTTATTTACAAGAGGAGTAACTCTTCTAATAGTTCGTGTATGAGTCTTTTCTGGGACAGCAGTATTAGATTCCGATGCACCATTGCAGGTTTACTGTATCCCTTGGACCTTCAAATCAACGATGAAACACAGAAATTGCATCGATATTGAATACAAGAGGCAAAATGTCGACTTATTTACAAGAGGAGTAACTCTTCTAATAGTTCGTGCTTTGAGCCTTTGCTGGGACAGCAGTATTAGATTCCGATGCACCATTTCTGGTTTACTGTATCCCTTGGACCTTCAAATCAACGATGAAACACTGAAATTGCATCGATATTGAATACAAAATGCAAAATGTCGATTTATTTACAAGAGGAGTAACTCTTCTAATAGTTCGTGCTTTAAGCCATTCCTGGGTCAGCAGTATTAGATTCCGATGCACCATTGCAGGTTTACTGTATCCCTTGGACCTTCAAATCAGCGATGAAACACAGAAATTGCATCGATATTGAATACAAAAGGCAATATGTCGACTCATTTACTAGAGGAGTAACTCTTCTAATAGTTCGTGCTTTGAGCCTTTCCTGGGACAGCAGTATTAGACTCCGATGCACCATTGCAGGTTTACTGTATCCCTTGGACCTTCTAATACACGATGAAACACAGAAATTGCATCGATATTGAATACAAAAGGCAAAATGTCGACTTATTTACAAGAGGAGTAACTCTTCTAATAGTTCGTGCTTTGAACCTTTCCTGGGACAGCAGTATTAGACTCCGATGCACCATTGCAGGTTTACTGTCTCCCTTGGACCTTCTAATAAACGATGAAACACAGAAATTGCATCGATATTGAATACAAAAGGCAAAATGTCGACTTATTTACAAGAGGAGTAACTCTTCTAATAGTTCGTGTATGAGTCTTTTCTGGGACAGCAGTATTAGATTCCGATGCACCATTGCAGGTTTACTGTATCCCTTGGACCTTCAAATCAACGATGAAACACAGAAATTGCATCGATATTGAATACAAGAGGCAAAATGTCGTCTTATTTACAAGAGGAGTAACTCTTCTAATAGTTCGTGCTTTGAGCCTTTCAAGGGACACCAGTATTAGATTCCGATGCACCATTGCAGGTTTACTGTATCCCTTGGACCTTCAAATCAACGATGAAATTCAGAAATTGCATCGATATTGAATACAAAAGGCAAATGTCGTCTTATTTACAAGAGGAGTAACTCTTCTAATAGTTCGTGCTTTGAGCCTTTCCTGGGACAGCAGTATTAGACTCCGATGCACCATTGCAGGTTTATTGTCTCCCTTGGACCTTCTAATAAACGATGAAACACAGAAATTGCATCGATATTGAATACAAAAGGCAAAATGTCGACTTATTTACAAGAGGAGTAACTCTTCTAATAGTTCGTGTATGAGTCTTTTCTGGGACAGCAGTATTAGATTCCGATGCTCCATTGCAGGTTTACTGTATCCCTTGGACCTTCAAATCAACGATGAAACACAGAAATTGCATCGATATTGAATACAAGAGGCAAAATGTCGACTTATTTACAAGAGGAGTAACTCTTCTAATAGTTCGTGCTTTGAGCCTTTGCTGGGACAGCAGTATTAGATTCCGATGCACCATTTCTGGTTTACTGTATCCCTTGGACCTTCAAATCAACGATGAAACACAGAAATTGCATGGATATTGAATACAAGAGGCAAAATGTCGACTTATTTACAAGAGGAGTAACTCTTCTAATAGTTCGTGCTTTTAGCCTTTCCTGGGACAGCAGTATTAGATTCCGATGCAGCATTGCAGGTTTACTGTATCCCTCGGACCTTCAAATCAACAATGAAACACAGAAATTGCATCGATATTGAATACAAAAGGCAAAATGTCGGCTTATCTACAAGGGGAGTAACTCTTCTAATAGTTCGTGCTTTGAGCCTTTCCTGGGACAGCAGTATTAGATTCCGATGCACCATTGCAGGTTTACTGTATCCCTTGGACCTTCAAATCAACGATGAAACACAGAGATTGCATCGATATTGAATACAAAAGGCAAATGTCGACTTATTTACAAGAGGAGTAACCCTTTCAATAGTTCGTGCTTTGAGCCTTTCCTGGGACAGCAGTATTAGACTCCGATGCACCATTGCAGGTTTACTGTCTCCCTTGGACCTTCTAATAAACGATGAAACACAGAAATTGCATCGATATTGAATACAAAAGGCAAAATGTCGACTTATTTACATGAGGAGTAACTCTTCTAATAGTTCGTGTATGAGTCTTTTCTGGGACAGCAGTATTAGATTCCGATGCACCATTGCAGGTTTACTGTATCCCTTGGACCTTCAAATCAACGATGAAACACAGAAATTGCATCGATATTGAATACAAGAGGCAATGTGTCGACTTATTTACAAGAGGAGTAACTCTTCTAATAGTTCGTGCTTTGAGCCTTTCAAGGGACAGCAGCATTAGATTCCGATGCACCATTGCAGGTGTACTGTATCCCTTGGACCTTCAAATCAACGATGAAACACAGAAATTGCATCGATATTGAATACAAGAGGCAAAATGTCGACTTATTTACAAGAGGAGTAACTCTTCTAATAGTTCGTGCTTTTAGCCTTTCCTGGGACAGCAGTATTAGATTCCGATGCAGCATTGCAGGTTTTCTGTATCCCTCGGACCTTCAAATCAACGATGAAACACAGAGATTGCATCGATACTGAATACAAATGGCAAAATGTCGACTTATTTATAAGAGGAGTAACTCTTCTAATAGTTCGTGCTTTGAGCCTTTCCTGGGACAGCAGTATTAGATTCCGAAGCACCATTGCAAGTTTACTGTATCCCTTGGACCTTCAAATCAACGATGAAACATAGAAATTGCATCGATATTGAATACAAAAGGCAAAATATTGACTTATTTACAAGAGGGGAAACTCTTCTAATAGTTCGTGTTTTGAGCCTTTCCTGGGACAGCAGTATTATATTCCGATGCACCATTGCAGGTTTACTGTATCCCTTGGACCTCCAAATCAACGATGAAACACAGCAATTGGATCGATATTGAATACAAAAGGCAAAATGTGGGCTTATCTACAAGAGGAGTAACTCTTCTAATAGTTCGTGCTTTGAGCCTTTCCTGGGACCGCAGTATTACATTCCGATGCATCATTGCAGGTTTACTGTATCCCTTGGACCTTCAAATCAACGATGAAACATAGAAATTGCATCGATATTAAATACAAAAGGCAAAATGTCGACTTATTTACAAGAGGAGTAACGCTTCTAATAGTTCGTGCTTTGAGCCTTTCCTGGGACAGCAATATTAGATTCCGATGCACCATTGCAGGTTTGCTGTATCCCTTGGACCTACAGATCAACGATGAAACATAGAAATTGCATCGATATTGAATACAAAAGGCAAAATATCGACTTATTTACAAGAGGGGAAACTCTTCTAATAGTTCGTGCTTTGAGCCTTTCCTGGGACAGCAGTATTAGATTCCGATGCACCATTGCAGGTTTACTGTATCCCTTGGACCTTCAAATCAACAATGAAACACAGAAATTGCATCGATATTGAATACAAAAGGCAAAATGTTGACTTATTTATAAGAGGAGTAACTCTTCTAATAGTTCGTGCTTTGAGCCTTTCCTGGGACAGCAGTATTAGATTCCGATGCACTATTGCAGGTTTACTGTATCCCTTGGACCTTCAAATCAACGATGAAACACAGACATTGCATCGATATTGAATACAAAAGGCAAAACGTCGACTTATTTACAAGAGGAGTAACTCTTCTAATAGTTCGTGCTTTGAGCCTTTCCTGGGACAGCAGTATTATATTCCGATGCACCATTGCAGGTTTACTGTATCCCTTGGACCTCCAAATCAACGATGAAACACAGAAATTGCATCGTTATTGAATATAAAAGGCAAAATGTCGGCTAATTTAAAAGAGGAGAAACTCTTCTAATAGTTCGTGCTTTGAGCCTTTCCTGGGACAGCAGTATTACATTCCGATGCACCATTGCAGGTTTACTGTATCCCTTACACCTTCAAATCAACGATAAAACACAGAAATTGCATCGATATTGAATACAAAATGTAAAATGTCGGCTTATCTACAAGAGGAGTAACTCTTCTAATAGTTCGTGCTTTGAGCCTTTACTGGGACAGCAGTATTAGATTCCGATGCACCATTGCAGGTTTACTGTCTCCCTTGGACCTTCTAATAAACGATGAAACACAGAAATTGCATCGATATTGAATACAAAAGGCAAAATGTCGACTTATTTACAAGAGGGGTAACTCTTCTAATAGTTCGTGTATGAGTCTTTTCTGGGACATCAGTATTAGATTCTGATGCACCATTGCAGGTTTACTGTATCCCTTGGACGTTCAAATCAACGATGAAACACAGAAATTGCATCGATTTTGAATACAAGAGGCAATATGTCGACTTATTTACAAGAGGAGTAACTCTTCTAATAGTTCGTGCTTTGAGCCTTTCAAGGGACAGCAGTATTAGATTCCGATGCACCATTGCAGGTTTACTGTATCCATTGGACCTTCAAATCAACAATTAAACACAGAAATTGCATCGATATTGAATACAAAATGTACAATGTCGGCTTATCTACATGGGGAGTAACTCTTCTAATAGTTCGTGCTTTGAGCCTTTCCTGGGACAGCAGTATTAGATTCCGATGCACCATTGCAGGTTTACTGTATCCCTTGGACTTTCAAATCAACGATGAAACACAGATATTGCATCGATATTGAATACAAAAGGCAAATGTCGACTTATTTACAAGAGGAGTAACTCTTTCAATAGTTCGTGCTTTGAGCCTTTCCTGGGACAGCAGTATTAGATTCGGATGCACCATTGCAGGTTTACTGTCTCCCTTGGACCTTCTAATAAACGATGAAACACAGAAATTGCATCGATATTGAATACAAAAGGCAAAATGTCGACTTATTTACAAGAGGAGTAACTCTTCTAATAGTTCGTGTATGAGTCTTTTCTGGGACAGCAGTATTAGATTCCGATGCACCATTGCAGGTTTACTGTATCTCTTGGACCTTCAAATCAACGATGAAACACAGATATTGCATCGATATTGAATACAAGAGGCAAAATGTCGACTTATTTACAAGAGGAGTAACTCTTCTAATAGTTCGTGCTTTGAGCCTTTCAAGGGACAGCAGTATTAGATTCCGATGCACCATTGCAGGTTTACTGTATCCCTTGGACCTTCAAATCAACGATGAAATTCAGAAATTGCATCGATATTGAATACAAAAGGCAAATGTCGACTTATTTACAAGAGGAGTAACTCTTCTAATAGTTCGTGCTTTGAGCCTTTCCTGGGACAGCAGTATTAGACTCCGATGCACCATTGCAGGTTTACTGTCTCCCTTGGACCTTCTAATAAACGATGAAACACAGAAATTGCATCGATATTGAATACAAAAGGCAAATTGTCGACTTATTTACAAGAGGAGTAACTCTTCTAATAGTTCGTGTATGAGTCTTTTCTGGGACAGCAGTATTAGATTCCGATGCACCATTGCAGGTTTACTGTATCCCTTGGACCTTCAAATCAACGATGAAACACAGTAATTGCATCGATATTGAATACAAGAGGCAAAATGTCGACTTATTTACAAGAGGAGTAACTCTTCTAATAGTTCGTGCTTTGAGCCTTTGCTGGGACAGCAGTATTAGATTCCGATGCACCATTTCTGGTTTACTGTATCCCTTGGACCTTCAAATCAACGATGAAACACTGAAATTGCATCGATATTGAATACAAAATGCAAAATGTCGATTTATTTACAAGAGGAGTAACTCTTCTAATAGTTCGTGCTTTAAGCCATTCCTGGGTCAGCAGTATTAGAATCCGATGCAACATTGCAGGTTTACTGTATCCCTTGGACCTTCAAATCAGCGATGAAACACAGAAATTGCATCGATATTGAATACAAAAGGCAATATGTCGACTCATTTACTAGAGGAGTAACTCTTCTAATAGTTCGTGCTTTGAGCCTTTCCTGGGACAGCAGTATTAGACTCCGATGCACCATTGCAGGTTTACTGTCTCCCTTGGACCTACTAATAAACGATGAAACACAGAAATTGCATCGATATTGAATACAAAAGGCAAAATGTCGACTTATTTACAAGAGGAGTAACTCTTCTAATAGTTCGTGCTTTGAGCCTTTCCTGGGACAGCAGTATTAGACTCCGATGCACCATTGCAGGTTTACTGTCTCCCTTGGACCTTCTAATAAACGATGAAACACAGAAATTGCATCGATATTGAATACAAAAGGCAAAATGTCGACTTATTTACAAGAGGAGTAACTCTTCTAATAGTTCGTGTATGAGTCTTTTCTGGGACAGCAGTATTAGATTCCGATGCACCATTGCAGGTTTACTGTATCCCTTGGACCTTCAAATCAACGATGAAACACAGAAATTGCATCGATATTGAATACAAGAGGCAAAATGTCGACTTATTTACAAGAGGAGTAACTCTTCTAATAGTTCGTGCTTTGAGCCTTTCAAGGGAGAGCAGTATTAGATTCCGATGCACCATTGCAGGTTTACTGTATCCCTTGGACCTTCAAATCAACGATGAAATTCAGAAATTGCATCGATATTGAATACAAAAGGCAAATGTCGACTTATTTACAAGAGGAGTAACTCTTCTAATAGTTCGTGCTTTGAGCCTTTCCTGGGACAGCAGTATTTGACTCCAATGCACCATTGCAGGTTTATTGTCTCCCTTGGACCTTCTAATAAACGATGAAACACAGAAATTGCATCGATATTGAATACAAAAGGCAAATTGTCGACTTATTTACAAGAGGAGTAACTCTTCTAATAGTTCGTGTATGAGTCTTTTCTGGGACAGCAGTATTAGATTCCGATGCTCCATTGCAGGTTTACTGTATCCCTTGGACCTTCAAATCAACGATGAAACACAGAAATTGCATCGATATTGAATACAAGAGGCAAAATGTCGACTTATTTACAAGAGGAGTAACTCTTCTAATAGTTCGTGCTTTGAGCCTTTGCTGGGACAGCAGTATTAGATTCCGATGCACCATTTCTGGTTTACTGTATCCCTTGGACCTTCAAATCAACGATGATACACAGAAATTGCATCGATATTGAATACAAGAGGCAAAATGTCGACTTATTTACAAGAGGAGTAACTCTTCTAATAGTTCGTGCTTTGAGCCTTTCCTGGGACAGCAGTATTAGATTCCGATGCAGCATTGCAGGGTTACTGTATCCCTCGGACCTTCAAATCAACAATGAAACACAGAAATTGCATCGATATTGAACACAAAAGGCAAAATGTCGACTTATTTACAAGAGGTGTAACTCTTCTAATAGTTCGTGCTTTGAGCCTTTCCTGGGACAGCAGTATTAGATTCCGATGCACTATTGCTGGTTTACTGTATCCCTTGGACCTTCAAATCAACGATGAAACACAGACATTGCATCGATATTGAATACAAAAGGCAAAATGTCGACTTATTTACAAGAGGAGTAACTCTTCTAATAGTTCGTAATTTGAGCCTTTCCTGGGACAGCAGTATTATATTCCGATGCACCATTGCAGGTTTACTGTATCCCTTGGACCTCAAAATCAACGATGAAACACAGAAATTGCATCGATATTGAATACAAAGGCAAAATGTCGGCTTATTTAAAAGAGGAGAAACTCTTCTAATAGTTCGTGCTTTGAGCCTTTCCTGGGACAGCAGTATTACATTCCGATGCACCATTGCAGGTTTACTGTATCCCTTACACCTTCAAATCAACGATAAAACACAGAAATTGCATCGATATTGAATACAAAATGCAAAATGTCGGCTTATCTACAAGGGGAGTAACTCTTCTAATAGTTCGTGCTTTGAGCCATTCCTGGGACAGCAGTATTAGATTCCGATGCACCATTGCAGGTTTACTGTATCCCTTGGACCTTTAAATCAACGATGAAACACAGATATTGCATCGATATTGAATACAAAAGGCAAATGTCGACTTATTTACAAGAAGAGTAACTCTTTCAATAGTTCGTGCTTTGAGCCTTTCCTGGGACAGCAGTATTAGACTCCGATGCACCATTGCAGGTTTACTGTCTCCCTTGGACCTTCTAATAAACGATGAAACACAGAAATTGCATCGATATTGAATACAAAAGGCAAAATGTCGACTTATTTACAAGAGGAGTAACTCTTCTAATAGTTCGTGTATGAGTCTTTTCTGGGACAGCAGTATTAGATTCCGAGGCACCATTGCAGGTTTACTGTATCCCTTGGACCTTCAAATCAACGATGAAACACAGAAATTGCATCGATATTGAATACAAGAGGCAATGTGTCGACGTATTTACAAGAGGAGTAACTCTTCTAATAGTTCGTGCTTTGAGCCTTTCAAGGGACAGCAGTATTAGATTCCGATGCACCATTGCAGGTTTACTGTATCCCTTGGACCTTCAAATCAACGATGAAATTCAGAAATTGTATCGATATTGAATACATAAGGCAAATGTCGACTTATTTACAAGAGGAGTAACTCTTCTAATAGTTCGTGCTTTGAGCCTTTCCTGGGACAGCAGTATTATATTCCGATGAACCATTGCAGGTTTACTGTCTCCCTTGGACCTTCTAATAAACGATGGAACACAGAAATTGCATCGATATTGAATACAAAAGGCAAATTGTCGACTTATTTACAAGAGGAGTAACTCTTCTAATAGTTCGTGTATGAGTCTTTTCTGGGACAGCAGTATTAGATTCCGATGCACCATTGCAGGTTTACTGTGTCCCTTGGACCTTCAAATCAACGATGAAACACAGAAATTGCATCGATATTGAATACAAGAGGCAAAATGTCGACTTATTTACAAGAGGAGTAACTCTTCTAATAGTTCGTGCTTTGAGCCTTTGCTGGGACAGCAGTATTAGATTCCGATGCACCATTTCTGGTTTACTGTATCCCTTGGACCTTCAAATCAACGATGAAACACTGAAATTGCATCGATATTGAATACAAAATGCAAAATGTCGATTTACTTACAAGAGGAGTAACTCTTCTAATAGTTCGTGCTTTAAGCCTTTCCTGGGTCAGCAGTATTAGATTCCGATGCAACATTGCAGGTTTACTGTATCCCTTGGACCTTCAAATCAACGATGAAACACAGAAATTGGATCGATATTGAATAAAAAAGGCAAAATGTCAGCTTATCTACAGGAGGAGTAACTCTTCTAATAGTTCGTGCCTTGAGCCTTTCCAGGGACCGCAGTATTACATTCCGATGCACCATTGCAGGTTTACTGTATCCCTTGGACCTTCAAATCAACGACGAAACATAGAAATTGCATCGATATTGAATTCTAAAGGCAAAATATCGACTTATTTACAAGAGGGGAAACTCTTCTAATAGTTCGTGCTTTGAGCCTTTCCTGGGACAGCAGTATTAGATTCCGATGCACCATTGCAGGTTTACTGTATCCCTTGGACCTTCACATCAACGATGAAACACAGACATTGCATCGATATTGAATACAAAAGGCAAAATGTCGACTTATTTACAAGAGGAGTAACTCTTCTAATAGTTCGTGCTTTGAGCCTTTCCTGGGACAGCAGTATTATATTCCGATGCACCATTGCAGGTTTACTGTATCCCTTGGACCTCCAAATCAACGATGAAACACAGAAATTGCATCGATATTGAATAGAAAAGGCAAAATGTCGGCTAATTTAAAAGAGGAGAAACTCTTCTAATAGTTCGTGCTTTGAGCCTATCCTGGGTCAGCAGTATTACATTCCGATGCACCATTGCAGGTTTACTGTATCCCTTACACCTTCAAATCAACGATAAAACACGGAAATTGCATCGATATTGAATACAAAATGTAAAATGTCGGCTTATCTACAAGAGGAGTAACTCTTCTAATAGTTCGTGCTTTGAGCCTTTCCTGGGACAGCAGTATTACATTCCGATGCACCATTGCAGGTTTACTGTATCCCTTGGACCTTCAAATCAACGATGAAACAGAGAAATTGCATCGATATTGAATACAAAAGGCAAAATGTCGACTTATTTACAAGAGGAGTAACTCTTCTAATAGTTCGTGTATGAGTCTTTTCTGGGACAGCAGTATTAGATTCCGATCCACCATTGCAGGTTTACTGTATCCCTTGGACCTTCAAATCAACGATGAAACACAGAAATTGCATCGATATTGAATACAAGAAGCAAAATGTCGACTTATTTACAAGAGGAGTAACTCTTCTAATAGTTCGTGCTTTGAGCCTTTCAAGGGACAGCAGTATTAGATTCCGATGCACCATTGCAGGTTTACTGTATCCCTTGGACCTCCAAATCAACGATGAAACACAGAAATTGGATCGATATTGAATACAAAAGGCAAAATGTCAGCTTATCTACAGGAGGAGTAACTCTTCTAATAGTTCGTGCCTTGAGCCTTTCCTGGGACCGCAGTATTACATTCCGATGCACCATTGCAGGTTTACTGTATCCCTTGGACCTTCAAATCAACGATGAAACACAGAAATTGCATCGATAATAAATACAAAAGGCAAAATGTCGACTTATTTACAAGAGGAGTAACGCTTCTAATAGTTCGTGCTTTGAGCCTTTCCTGGGACAGCAATATTAGATTCCGATGCACCATTGCAGGTTTGCTGTATCCCTTGGACCTTCAAATCAACGATGAAACACAGACATTGCATCGATATTGAATACAAAATGTAAAATGTCGGCTTATCTACAAGAGGAGTAACTCTTCTAATAGTTCGTGCTTTGAGCCTTTCCTGGGACAGCAGTATTAGATTCCGATGCACCATTGCAGGTTTACTGTATCCCTTGGACCTCCAAATCAACGATGAAACACAGAAATTGGATCGATATTGAATACAAAAGGCAAAATGTCAGCTTATCTACAGGAGGAGTAACTCTTCTAATAGTTCGTGCCTTGAGCCTTTATGGGACCGCAGTATTACATTCCGATGCACCATTGCAGGTTTACTGTATCCCTTGGACCTTCAAATCAACGATGAAACACAGAAATTGCATCGATAATAAATACAAAAGGCAAAATGTCGACTTATTTACAAGAGGAGTAACGCTTCTAATAGTTCGTGCTTTGAGCCTTTCCTGGGACAGCAATATTAGATTCCGATGCACCATTGCAGGTTTGCTGTATCCCTTGGACCTTCAAATCAACGATGAAACACAGACATTGCATCGATATTGAATACAAGAGGAAATATGTCGACTTATTTACAAGAGGAGTAACTCTTCTAATAGTTCGTGCTTTGAGCCTTTCCTGGGACAGCAGTATTATATTCCGATGCACCATTGCAGGTTTACTGTATCCCTTACTCCTTCAAATCAACGATAAAACACAGAAATTGCATCGATATTGAATACAAAATGTAAAATGTCGGCTTATCTACAAGAGGAGTAACTCTTCTAATAGTTCGTGCTTTGAGCCTTTCCTGGGACAGCAGTATTAGACTCCGATGCACCATTGCAGGTTTACTGTCTCCCTTGGACCTTCTAATAAACGATGAAACACAGAAATTGCATCGATATTGAATACAAAAGGCAAAATGTCGACTTATTTACAAGAGGAGTAACTCTTCTAATAGTTCGTGTATGAGTCTTTTCTGGGACAGCAGTATTAGATTCCGATGCACCATTGCAGGTTTACTGTATCCCTTGGACCTTCAAATCAAAGATGAAACACAGAAATTGCATCGATATTGAATTCAAGAGGCAATATGTCGACTTATTTACAAGAGGAGTAACTCTTCTAATAGTTCGTGCTTTGAGCCTTTCAAGGGACAGCAGTATTAGATTCCGATGCACCATTGCAGGTTTACTGTATCCCTTGGACCTTCAAATCAACGATGAAATTCAGAAATTGCATCGATATTGAATACAAAAAAGCAAATGTCGACTTATTTACAAGAGGAGTAACTCTTCTAATAGTTCGTGCTTTGAGCCTTTCCTGGGACAGCAGTATTAGACTCCAATGCACCATTGCAGGTTTACTGTCTCCCTTGGACCTTCTAATAAACGATGAAACACAGAAATTGCATCGATATTGAATACAAAAGGCAAATTGTCGACTTATTTACAAGAGGAGTAACTCTTCTAATAGTTCGTGTATGAGTCTTTTCTGGGACAGCAGTATTAGATTCCGATGCTCCATTGCAGGTTTACTGTATCACTTGGACCTTCAAATCAACGATGAAACACAGAAATTGCATCGATATTGAATACAAGAGACAAAATGTCGACTTATTTACAAGAGGAGTAACTCTTCTAATAGTTCGTGCTTTGAGCCTTTGCTGGGACAGCAGTATTAGATTCCGATGCACCATTTCTGGTTTACTGTATCCCTTGGACCTTCAAATCAACGATGAAACACAGAAATTGCATCGATATTGAATACAAGAGGCAAAATGTCGACTTAATTACAAGAGGAGTAACTCTTCTAATAGTTCGTGCTTTTAGCCTTTCCTGGGACAGCAGTATTAGATTCCGATGCAGCATTGCAGGTTTACTGTATCCCTCGGACCTTCAAATCAACGATGAAACACAGAGATTGCATCGATACTGAATACAAATGGCAAAATGTCGACTTATTTATAAGAGGAGTAAATCTTCTAATAGTTCGTGCTTTGAGCCTTTCCTGGGACAGCAGTATTAGATTCCGAAGCACCATTGCAGGTTTACTGTATCCCTTGGACCTTCAAATCAACGATGAAACATAGAAATTGCATCGATATTGAATACAAGAGGCAAAATATTGACTTATTTACAAGAGGGGAAACTCTTCTAATAGTTCGTGTTTTGAGCCTTTCCTGGGACAGCAGTATTATATTCCGATGCACCATTGCAGGTTTACTGTGTCCCTTGGACCTCCAAATCATCGATGAAACACAGAAATTGGATCGATATTGAATACAAAAGGCAAAATGTCGGCTTATCTACAAGAGGAGTAACTCTTCTAATAGTTCGTGCTTTGAGCCTTTCCTGGGACCGCAGTATTACATTCCGATGCACCATTGCAGGTTTACTGTATCCCTTGGACCTTCAAATCAACGATGAAACAAAGAAATTGCATCGATATTAAATACAAAAGGCAAAATGTCGACCTATTTACAAGAGGAGTAAAGCTTCTAATAGTTCGTGCTTTGAGCCTTTCCTGGGACAGCAATATTAGATTCCGATGCACCATTGCAGGTTTTCTGTATCCCTTGGACCTTCAAATCAACGATGAAACATAGAAATTGCAACGATATTGAATACAAAAGGCAAAATATCAACTTATTTACAAGAGGGGAATCTCTTCTAATAGTTCGTGCTTTGAGCCTTTCCTGGGACAGCAGTATTAGATTCCGATGCACCATTGCAGGTTTACTGTATCCCTTGGACCTTCAAATCAACAATGAAACACAGAAATTGCATCGATATTGAATACAAAAGGCAAAATGTCGACTTATTTACAAGAGGAGTAACTCTTCTAATAGTTCGTGCTTTGAGCCTTTCCTGGGACAGCAGTATTAGATTCCGATGCACTATTGCAGGTTTACTGTATCCCTTGGACCTTCAAATCAACGATGAAACACAGACATTGCATCGATATTGAATACAAAAGGCAAAATGTCGACTTATTTACAAGAGGAGTAACTCTTCTAATAATTCGTGGTTTGAGCCTTTCCTGGGACAGCAGTATTATATTCCGATGCACCATTGCAGATTTACTGTATCCCTTGGACCTCCAAATCAACGATGAAACACAGAAATTGCATCGATATTGAATACAAAAGGCAAAATGTCGGCTTATTTAAAAGAGGAGAAACTCTTCTAATAGTTCGTGCTTTGAGCCTTTCCTGGGACAGCAGTATTACATTCCGATGCACCATTGCAGGTTTACTGTATCCCTTACACCTTCAAATCAACGATAAAACACAGAAATTCCATCGATATTGAATACAAAATGTGAAATGTCGGCTTATCTACATGGGGAGTAACTCTTCTAATAGTTCGTGCTTTGAGCCTTTCCTGGGACAGCAGTATTAGATTCCGATGCACCATTGCAGGTTTACTGTATCCCTTGGACCTTCAAATCAACGATGAAACACAGATATTGCATCGATATTGAATACAAAAGGCAAATGTCGACTTATTTACAAGAGGAGTAACTCTTTCAATAGTTCGTGCTTTGAGCCTTTCCTGGGACAGCAGTATTAGACTCCGATGCACCATTGCAGGTTTACTGTCTCCCTTGGACCTTCTAATAAACGATGAAACACAGAAATTGCATCGATATTGAATACAAAAGGCAAATTGTCGACTTATTTACAAGAGGAGTAACTCTTCTAATAGTTCGTGTATGAGTCTTTTCTGGGACAGCAGTAATAGATTCCGATGCACCATTGCAAGTTTACTGTATCCTTTGGACCTCCAAATCAACGATGAAACACAGAAATTGGATCGATATTGATTACAAAAGGCAAAATGTCAGCTTATCTACAGGAGGAGTAACTCTTCTAATAGTTCGTGCCTTGAGCCTTTCCTGGGACCGCAGTATTACATTCCGATGCACCATTGCAGGTTTACTGTATCCCTTGGACCTTCAAATCAACGATGAAACACAGAAATTGCATCGATAATAAATACAAAAGGCAAAATGTCGACTTATTTACAAGAGGAGTAACGCTTCTAATAGTTCGTGCTTTGAGCCTTTCCTGGGACAGCAATATTAGATTCCGATGCACCATTGCAGGTTTGCTGTATCCCTTGGACCTTCAAATCAACGATGAAACACAGACATTGCATCGATATTGAATACAAGAGGCAATATGTCGACTTATTTACAAGAGGAGTAACTCTTCTAATAGTTCGTGCTTTGAGCCTTTCCTGGGACAGCAGTATTATATTCCGATGCACCATTGCAGGTTTACTGTATCCCTTACACCTTCAAATCAACGATAAAACACAGAAATTGCATCGATATTGAATACAAAATGTAAAATGTCGGCTTATCTACAAGAGGAGTAACTCTTCTAATAGTTCGTGCTTTGAGCCTTTCCTGGGACAGCAGTATTAGACTCCGATGCACCATTGCAGGTTTACTGTCTCCCTTGGACCTTCTAATAAACGATGAAACACAGAAATTGCATCGATATTGAATACAAAAGGCAAAATGTCGACTTATTTACAAGAGGAGTAACTCTTCTAATAGTTCGTGTATGAGTCTTTTCTGGGACAGCAGTATTAGATTCCGATGCACCATTGCAGGTTTACTGTATCCCTTGGACCTTCAAATCAACGATGAAACACAGAAATTGCATCGATATTGAATACAAGAGGCAATATGTCGACTTATTTACAAGAGGAGTAACTCTTCTAATAGTTCGTGCTTTGAGCCTTTCAAGGGACAGCAGTATTAGATTCCGATGCACCATTGCAGGTTTACTGTATCCCTTGGACCTTCAAATCAACGATGAAATTCAGAAATTGCATCGATATTGAATACAAAAGGCAAATGTCGACTTATTTACAAGAGGAGTAACTCTTCTAATAGTTCGTGCTTTGAGCCTTTCCTGGGACAGCAGTATTAGACTCCAATGCACCATTGCAGGTTTACTGTCTTCCTTATACCTTCTAATAAACGATGAAACACAGAAATTGCATCGATATTGAATACAAAAGGCAAATTGTCGACTTATTTACAAGAGGAGTAACTCTTCTAATAGTTCGTGTATGAGTCTTCTCTGGGACAGCAGTATTAGATTCCGATGCTCCATTGCAGGTTTACTGTATCACTTGGACCATCAAATCAACGATGAAACACAGAAATTGCATCGATATTGAATACAAGAGACAAAATGTCGACTTATTTACAAGAGGAGTAACTCTTCTAATAGTTCGTGCTTTGAGCCTTTGCTGGGACAGCAGTATTAGATTCCGATGCACCATTTCTGGTTTACTGTATCCCTTGGACCTTCAAATCAACGATGAAACACAGAAATTGCATCGATATTGAATACACGAGGCAAAATGTCGACTTAATTACAAGTGGAGTAACTCTTCTAATAGTTCGTGCTTTTAGCCTTTCCTGGGACAGCAGTATTAGATTCCGATGCAGCATTGCAGGTTTACTGTATCCCTCGGACCTTCAAATCAACGATGAAACACAGAGATTGCATCGATACTGAATAGAAATGGCAAAATGTCGACTTATTTATAAGAGGAGTAACTCTTCTTATAGTTCGTGCTTTGAGCCTTTCCTGGGACAGCAGTATTAGATTCCGAAGCACCATTGCAGGTTTACTGTATCCCTTGGACCTTCAAATCAACGATGAAACATAGAAATTGCATCGATATTGAATACAAAAGGCAAAATATTTACTTATTTACAAGAGGGGAAACTCTTCTAATAGTTCGTGTTTTGAGCCTTTCCTGGGACAGCAGTATTATATTCCGATGCACCATTTCAGGTTTACTGTGTCCCTTGGACCTCCAAATCAACGATGAAACACAGAAATTGGATCGATATTGAATACAAAAGGCAAAATGTCGGCTTATCTACAAGAGGAGTAACTCTTCTAATAGTTCGTGCTTTGAGCCTTTCCTGGGACCGCAGTATTACATTCCGATGCACCATTGCAGGTTTACTGTATCCCTTGGACCTTCAAATCAACGATGAAAAAAAGAAATTGCATCGATATTAAATACAAAAGGCAATATGTCGACTTATTTACAAGAGGAGTAACGCTTCTAATAGTTCGTGCTTTGAGCCTTTCCTGGGACAGCAATATTAGATTCCGATGCACCATTGCAGGTTTTCTGTATCCCTTGGACCTTCAAATCAACGATGAAACATAGAAATTGCAACGATATTGAATACAAAAGGCAAAATATCGACTTATTTACAAGAGGGGAAACTCTTCTAATAGTTCGTGCTTTGAGCCTTTCCTGGGACAGCAGTATTAGATTCCGATGCACCATTGCAGGTTTACTGTATCCCTTGGACCTTCAAATCAACGATGAAACACAGATATTGCATCGATATTGAATACAAAAGGCAAATGTCGACTTATTTACAAGAGGAGTAACTCTTTCAATAGTTCGTGCTTTGAGCCTTTCCTGGGACAGCAGTATTAGACTCCGATGCACCATTGCAGGTTTACTGTCTCCCTTGGACCTTCTAATAAACGATGAAACACAGATATTGCATCGATATTGAATACAAAAGGCAAATTGTCGACTTATTTACAAGAGGAGTAACTCTTCTAATAGTTCGTGTATGAGTCTTTTCTGGGACAGCAGTATTAGATTCCGATGCACCATTGCAGGTTTACTGTATCCCTTGGACCTTCAAATCAACGATGAAACACAGAAATTGCATCGATATTGAATACAAGAGGCAAAATGTCGTTTTATTTACAAGAGGAGTAACTCTTCTAATAGTTCGTGCTTTGAGCCTTTGCTGGGACAGCAGTATTAGATTCCGATGCACCATTTCTGGTTTACTGTATCCCTTGGACCTCCAAATCAACGATGAAACACTGAAATTGCATCGATATTGAATACAAAAGGCAATATGTCGACTCATTTACTAGAGGAGTAACTCTTCTAATAGTTCGTGCTTTTAGCCTTTCCTGGGACAGCAGTATTAGATTCCGATGCAGCATTGCAGGTTTACTGTATCCCTTGGACCTCCAAATCAACGATGAAACACAGAAATTGCATCGATAATAAATACAAAAGGCAAAATGTCGACTTATTTATAAGAGGAGTAACTCTTCTAATAGTTCGTGCTTTGAGCCTTTCCTGGGTCAGCAGTTTTAGATTCCGATGCAACATTGCAAGTTTACTGTATCCCTCGGACCTTCAAATCAACGATGAAACACAGAGATTGCATCGATACTGAATACAAATGGCAAAATGTCGACTTATTTATAAGAGGAGTAACTCTTCTAATAGTTCGTGCTTTGAGCCTTTCCTGGGACAGCAGTAATAGATTCCGAAGCACCATTGCGGGTTTAATGTATCCCTTGGACCTTCAAATAAACGATGAAACATAGAAATTGCATCGATATTGAATACAAAAGGCAAAATATTGACTTTTTTACAAGAGGGGAAACTCTTCTAATAGTTCGTGTTTTGAGCCTTTCCTGGGACAGCAGTATTAGATTCCGATGCACCATTGCAGGTTAACTGTATCCCTTGGACCTCCAAATCAACGATGAAACACAGAAATTGGATCGATATTGAATACAAAAGGCAAAATGTCATCTTATCTACAGGAGGAGTAACTCTTCTAATTCTTCGTGCCTTGAGCCTTTCCTGGGACCGCAGTATTACATTCCTATGCACCATTGCAGGTTTACTGTATCCCTTGGACCTTCAAATCAACGATGAAACATAGAAATTGCATCGATATTGAATACAAAAGGCAAAATATCGACTTATTTACAAGAGGGGAAACTCTTCTAATAGTTCGTGCTTTGAGCCTTTCCTGGGACAGCAGTATTAGATTCCGATGCACCATTGCAGGTTTACTGTATCCCTTGGACCTTCAAATCAACAATGAAAGACAGAAATTACATCGATATTGAATACAAAAGGCAAAATGTTGACTTATTTATAAGAGGAGTAACTCTTCTAATAGTTCGTGCTTTGAGCCTTTCCTGGGACAGCAGTATTAGATTCCGATGCACTATTGCAGGTTTACTGTATCCCTTGGACCTTCAAATCAACGATGAAACACAGAAATTGCATCGATATTGAATACAAAAGGCAAAATGTCGACTTATTTACAAGAGGAGTAACTTTTCTAATAGTTCGTGCTTTGAGCCTTTCCTGGGACAGCAGTATTATATTCCGATGCACCATTGCAGGTTTACTGTATCCCTTGGACCTCCAAATGAACGATGAAACACAGAAATTGCATCGATATTGAATATAAAAGGCAAAATATCGACTTATTTACAAGAGGGGAAACTCTTCTAATAGTTCGTGCTTTGAGCCTTTCCTGGGACAGCAGTATTAGATTCCGATGCACCATTGCAGGTTTACTGTATCCCTTGGACCTTCAAATCAACAATGAAACACAGAAATTGCATCGATATTGAATACAAAAGGCAAAATGTCGACTTATTTACAAGAGGAGTAACTCTTCTAATAGTTCGTGCTTTGAGCCTTTCCTGGGACAGCAGTATTAGATTCCGATGCACTATTGCAGGTTTACTGTATCCCTTGGACCTTCAAATCAACGATGAAACACAGACATTGCATCGATATTTAATACAAAAGGCAAAATGTCGACTTATTTACAAGAGGAGTAACTCTTCTAATAATTCGTGGTCTGAGCCTTTCCTGGGACAGCAGTATTATATTCCGATGCACCATTGCAGATTTACTGTATCCCTTGGACCTCCAAATCAACGATGAAACACAGAAATTGCATCGATATTGAATACAAAAGGCAAAATGTCGGCTTATTTAAAAGAGGAGAAACTCTTCTAATAGTTCCTGCTTTGAGCCTTTCCTGGGACAGCAGTATTACATTCCGATGCACCATTGCAGGTTTACTGTATCCCTTACACCTTCAAATCAACGATAAAACACAGAAATTGCATCGATATTGAATACAAAATGTAAAATGTCGGCTTATCTACATGGGGAGTAACTCTTCTAATAGTTCGTGCTTTGAGCCTTTCCTGGGACAGCAGTATTAGATTCCGATGCACCATTGCAGGTTTACTGTATCCCTTGGACCTTCAAATCAACGATGAAACACAGATATTGCATCGATATTGAATACAAAAGGCAAATGTCGACTTATTTACAAGAGGAGTAACTCTTTCAATAGTTCGTGCTTTGAGCCATTCCTGGGACAGCAGTATTAGACTCCGATGCACCATTGCAGGTTTACTGTCTCCCTTGGACCTTCTAATAAACGATGAAACACAGAAATTGCATCGATATTGAATACAAAAGGCAAATTGTCGACTTATTTACAAGAGGAGTAACTCTTCTAATAGTTCGTGTATGAGTCTTTTCTGGGACAGCAGTATTAGATTCCGATGCACCATTGCAGGTTTACTGTATCCCTTGGACCTTCAAATCAACGATGAAACACAGAAATTGCATCGATATTGAATACAAGAGGCAAAATGTCGTTTTATTTACAAGAGGAGTAACTCTTCTAATAGTTCGTGCTTTGAGCCTTTGCTGGGACAGCAGTATTAGATTCCGATGCACCATTTCTGGTTTACTGTATCCCTTGGACCTTCAAATCAACGATGAAACACTGAAGTTGCGTCGATATTGAATACAAAATGCAAAATGTCGACTTATTTACAAGAGGAGTAACTCTTCTAATAGTTCGTGCTTTAAGCCTTTCCTGGGACGGCAGTATTAGATTCTGATGCAACATTGCAGGTTTACTGTATCCCTTGGACCTTCAAATCAACGATGAAACACAGAAATTGCATCGATATTGAATACAAAAGGCAATATGTCGACTCATTTACTAGAGGAGTAACTCTTCTAATAGTTCGTGCTTTTAGCCTTTCCTGGGACAGCAGTATTAGATTCCGATGCAGCATTGCAGGTTTACTGTATCCCTTGGACCTCCAAATCAACGATGAAACACAGAAATTGGATCGATATTGAATACAAAATGCAAAATGTCATCTTATCTACTGGAGGAGTAACTCTTCTAATAGTTCGTGCCTTGAGCCTTTCCTGGGACCGCAGTATTACATTCCGATGCACCATTGCAGGTTTACTGTATCCCTTGGACCTTCAAATCAACGATGAAACACAGAAATTGCATCGATACTGAATACAAATGGCAAAATGTCGACTTATTTATAAGAGGAGTAACTCTTCTAATAGTTCGTGCTTTGAGCCTTTCCTGGGACAGCAGTATTAGATTCCGAAGCACCATTGCGGGTTTAATGTATCCCTTGGACCTTCAAATAAACGATGAAACATAGAAATTGCATCGATATTGAATACAAAAGGCAAAATATTGACTTTTTTACAAGAGGGGAAACTCTTCTAATAGTTCGTGTTTTGAGCCTTTCCTGGGACAGCAGTATTAGATTCCGATGCACCATTGCAGGTTTACTGTATTTCTTGGACCTCCAATTCAACGATGAAACACAGAAATTGGATCGATATTGAATACAAAAGGCAAAATGTCATCTTATCTACAGGAGGAGTAACTCTTCTAATTCTTCGTGCCTTGAGCCTTTCCTGGGACCGCAGTATTACATTCCTATGCACCATTGCAGGTTTACTGTATCCCTTGGACCTTCAAATCAACGATGAAACATAGAAATTGCATCGATATTGAATACAAAAGGCAAAATATCGACTTATTTACAAGAGGGGAAACTCTTCTAATAGTTCGTGCTTTGAGCCTTTCCTGGGACAGCAGTTACATTTGTTACATAGTTTAATTCTTAATTTCTTTGCGTGTTTTTGGTACTTGCATTGTTTAATTCATAACTTTCGGGCGTATTATAGTATTTGAGAGTTGTAGCATCGCGTTTTAGTACCTGAATAGTGTAAATTCGCGTAGTCGTCTGTCAACTGTTTTTGTTTTGAACGGCCAGTGTCGGTTGGTCACAGTCAGTGTGCTCCCTGCCGCCGTTGGATAAGCAGCTGCAGCAGCAAGTCGTATACTCCTAGCTCACTCATTTGTTACATAGTTTAATTCTTAATTTCTTTGCGTGTTTTTGGTACTTGCATTGTTTAATTCATAAATTTCGGGCGTATTATAGTATTTGAGAGTTGTAGCATCACGTTTTAGTACTCGAATAGTGTTAAATCGCGTAGTCTCCTTCCGCAGCCGAGCAGTGTGTCAGCAGTGCACAAGTGGCAGCATTACTGCATTTACTAGGCAATCTTGTATTTTAATAACCGCTTCAATTTTGTGTCGTTTTGTTTGCGCTCTCTGTAGATTAGTTCAGACGTTCTTTGCACAAGTTTTTAGCATGGATAGGGACTGCAACTGCTGTGTTCGGATGCAGGCTGAGTTGGCATCCCTTCGCTCCCAGCTTCAGGCAGTGTTGGCTTCGGTCACACAGCTTGAGGCTGTTGCCAATGGGCATCACTGTGGGGGTCCGGATGGGGGTTTGTCGGGGACGGCCAGCTCGTCCCACGCATCCCCCGATTGGACTACGACTGTGGTTGCCCGGGATACTGCCCGCATTGAGGCTGATCCCTCACCTGTGGTAGAGTGGGAGGTCGTCTCAAGGTGTGGCAGGGGGCGAAAGACATTCCGGAGGGCTGAACGGAAGGCCTCTCCAGTTTGTCTGACGAACCGGTTTCAGGCTCTGTCTCAGGCTGATACTGATCTTCAGCCTGACATGGCTGCTTGTCCTGTTCCAGAGGTTGCCCCTCAGTCTGCAAGATCCGGGCAGTCGCAGAGGGTGGGCTTACTGGTAGTTGGGAGCTCCAACGTCAGGCGCGTAATGGGGCCCCTTAGGGATATGGCAGCAAGGGAGGGGAAGAAAACCAAAGTGCACTCCGTGTGCATACCGGGGGGAGTCATTCCAGATGTGGAAAGGGTCCTTCCGGATGCCATGAAGGGTACAGGGTGCACCCATCTGCAGGTGGTCGCTCATGTCGGCACCAATGATGTGTGTCGCTATGGATCGGAGGAAATCCTCTCTGGCTTCCGGCGGCTATCTGATTTGGTGAAGACTGCCAGTCTCGCTAGCGGGATGAAAGCAGAGCTCACCATCTGCAGCATCGTCGACAGGACTGACTGCGGACCTGTGGTACAGAGCCGAGTGGAGGGTCTGAATCAGAGGTTGAGACGGTTCTGCGACCGTGTGGGCTGCAGATTCCTCGACTTGCGCCATAGGGTGGTGGGGTTTCGGGTTCCGCTGGATAGGTCAGGAGTCCACTACACGCAACAAGCGGCTACACGGGTAGCAGGGGTTGTGTGGCGTGGGCTGGGCGGTTTTTTAGGTTAGATGGCCTCGGGCAAGTGCAGAAAGGGCAACAGCCTCAACGGGTGCGGGGCAAAGTTAGGACATGCGGGGACCAAGCAGCAATCGGTATTGTAATTGTAAACTGTCGAAGCTGCGTTGGTAAAGTACCGGAACTTCAAGCGCTGATAGAAAGCACCGAAGCTGAAATCGTTATAGGTACAGAAAGCTGGCTGAAGCCAGAGATAAATTCTGCCGAAATTTTTACAAAGGCACAGACGGTGTTTAGAAAGGATAGATTGCATGCAACCGGTGGCGGAGTGTTCGTCGCTGTTAGTAGTAGTTTATCCTGTAGTGAAGTAGAAGTGGATAGTTCCTGTGAATTATTATGGGTGGAGGTTACACTCAACAACCGAGCAAGGTTAATAATTGGCTCCTTTTACCGACCCCCCGACTCAGCAGCATTAGTGGCAGAACAACTGAGAGAAAATTTGGAATACATTTCACATAAATTTTCTCAGCATGTTATGGTCTTAGGTGGAGATTTCAATTTACCAGATATAGACTGGGACACTCAGATGTTTAGGACGGGTGGTAGGGACAGAGCATCGAGTGACATTATACTGAGTGCACTATCCGAAAATTACCTCGAGCAATTAAACAGAGAACCGACTCGTGGAGATAACATCTTGGACCTACTGATAACAAACAGACCCGAACTTTTCGACTCTGTAAGTGCAGAACAGGGAATCAGTGATCATAAGGCCGTTGCAGCATCCCTGAATATGGAAGTTAATAGGAATATAAAAAAAGGGAGGAAGGTTTATCTGTTTAGCAAGAGTAATAGAAGGCAGATTTCAGACTACCTAACAGATCAAAACGAAAATTTCTGTTCAGATACTGACAATGTTGAGTGTTTATGGAAAAAGTTCAAGGCAATCGTAAAATGCGTTTTAGACAGGTACGTGCCGAGCAAAACTGTGAGGGACGGGAAAAACCCACCGTGGTACAACAACAAAGTTAGGAAACTACTGCGAAAGCAAAGAGAGCTTCACTCCAAGTTTAAACGCAGCCAAAACCTCTCAGACAAACAGAAGCTAAACGATGTCAAAGTTAGCGTAAGGAGGGCTATGCGTGAAGCGTTCAGTGAATTCGAAAGTAAAATACTAGGTACCGACTTGACAGAAAATCCTAGGAAGTTCTGGTCTTACGTTAAATCAGTAAGTGGCTCGAAACATCATGTCCAGACACTCCGGGATGATGATGGCATTGAAACAGAGGATGACAAGCGTAAAGCTGAAATACTAAACACCTTTTTCCAAAGCTGTTTCACAGAGGAAGACCGCACTGCAGTTCCTTCTCTAAATCCTCGCACCAACGAAAAAATGGCTGACATTGAAATAAGTGTCCAAGGAATAGAAAAGCAACTGGAATCACTCAACAGAGGAAAGTCCACTGGACCTGACGGGATACCAATTCGATTCTACACAGAGTACGCGAAAGAACTTGCCCCCCTTCTAACAGCTGTGTACCGCAAGTCTCTAGAGGAACAGAAGGTTCCAAATGATTGGAAAAGAGCACAGGTAGTCCCAGTCTTCAAGAAGGGTCGTCGAGCAGATGCGCAAAACTATAGACCTATCTCTCTGACGTCGATCTGTTGTAGAATTTTAGAACATGTCTTTTGCTCGAGTATCATGTCGTTTTTGGAAACTCAGAATCTACTATGTAGGAATCAACATGGATTCCGGAAACAGCGATCGTGTGAAACCCAACTCGCATTATTTGTTCATGAAACCCAGAAAATATTAGATACAGGCTCCCAGGTAGATGCCATTTTCCTTGACTTCCGGAAGGCGTTCGATACAGTTCCGCACTGTCGCCTGATAAACAAAGTAAGAGCCTACGGAATATCAGACCAGCTGTGTGGCTGGATTGAAGAGTTTTTAGCAAACAGAACACAGCATGTTGTTCTCAATGGAGAGACATCTACAGACGTTAAAGTAACCTCTGGCGTGCCACAGGGGAGTGTTATGGGACCATTGCTTTTCACAATATATATAAATGACCTAGTAGATAGTGTCGGAAGTTCCATGCGGCTTTTCGCGGATGATGCTGTAGTATACAGAGAAGTTGCAGCATTAGAAAATTGTAGCGAAATGCAGGAAGATCTGCAGCGGATAGGCACTTGGTGCAGGGAGTGGCAACTGACCCTTAACATAGACAAATGTAATGTATTGCGAATACATAGAAAGAAGGATCCTTTATTGTATGATTATATGATAGCGGAACAAACACTGGTAGCAGTTACTTCTGTAAAATATCTGGGAGTATGCGTGCGGAACGATTTGAAGTGGAATGATCATATAAAATTAATTGTTGGTAAGGCGGGTACCAGGTTGAGATTCATTGGGAGAGTCCTTAGAAAATGTAGTCCATCAACAAAGGAGGTGGCTTACAAAACACTCGTTCGACCTATACTTGAGTATTGCTCATCAGTGTGGGATCCGTACCAGATCGGGTTGACGGAGGAGATAGAGAAGATCCAAAGAAGAGCGGCGCGTTTCGTCACAGGGTTATTTGGTAACCGTGATAGCGTTACGGAGATGTTTAACAAACTCAAGTGGCAGACTCTGCAAGAGAGGCGCTCTGCATCGCGGTGTAGCTTGCTCGCCAGGTTTCGAGAGGGTGCGTTTCTGGATGAGGTATCGAATATATTGCTTCCCCCTACTTATACCTCCCGAGGAGATCACGAATGTAAAATTAGAGAGATTAGAGCGCGCACAGAGGCTTTCAGACAGTCGTTCTTCCCGCGAACCATACGCGACTGGAACAGGAAAGGGAGATAATGACAGTGGCACGTAAAGTGCCCTCCGCCACACACCGTTGGGTGGCTTGCGGAGTATAAATGTAGATGTAGATGTAGATGTAGATGCACCATTGCAGGTTTACTGTATCCCTTGGACCTTCAAATCAACAATGAAAGACAGAAATTACATCGATATTGAATACAAAAGGCAAAATGTTGACTTATTTATAAGAGGAGTAACTCTTCTAATAGTTCGTGCTTTGAGCCTTTCCTGGGACAGCAGTATTAGATTCCGATGCACTATTGCAGGTTTACTGTATCCCTTGGACCTTCAAATCAACGATGAAACACAGAAATTGCATCGATATTGAATACAAAAGGCAAAATGTCGACTTATTTACAAGAGGAGTTCAAAATGGTTCAAATGGCTCTGAGCACTATGGGACTCAACTGCTGAGGTCATTAGTCCCCTAGAACTTAGAACTAGTTAAACCTAACTAACCTAAGGACATCACAAACATCCATGCCCGAGGCAGGATTCGAACCTGCGACCGTAGCGGTCTTGCGGTTCCAGACTGCAGCGCCTGTAACCGCACGGCCACTTCGGCCGGCTACAAGAGGAGTAACTCTTCTAATAGTTCGTGCTTTGAGCCTTTCCTGGGACAGCAGTATTATATTCCGATGCACCATTGCAGGTTTACTGTATCCCTTGGACCTCCAAATGAACGATGAAACACAGAAATTGCATCGATATTGAATATAAAAGGCAAAATGTCGGCTAATTTAATAGAGGAGAAACTCTTCTAATAGTTCGTGCTTTGAGCCTTTCCTGGGACAGCAGTATTACATTCCGATGCACCATTGCAGGTTTACTGTGTCCCTTACACCTTCAAATCAACGATAAAACACAGAAATTGCATCGATATTGAATACAAAATGTAAAATGTCGGCTTATCTACAAGAGGAGTAACTCTTCTAATAGTTCGTGCTTTGAGCCTTTCCTGGGACAGCAGTATTACATTCCGATGCACCATTGCAGGTTTACTGTATCCCTTGGACCTTCAAATCAACGATGAAACACAGAAATTGCATCGATATTAAATACAAAAGGCAAAATGTCGACTTATTTACAAGAGGAGTAACGCTTCTAATAGTTCGTGCTTTGAGCCTTTCCTGGGACAGCAATATTAGATTCCGATGCACCATTGCAGGTTTGCTGTATCCCTTGCTCCTTCAAATCAACGTTGAAACACAGAAATTGAATCGATATTTAATACAAAAGGCAAAATGTCGACTTATTTACAAGAGGAGTAACTCTTCTAATTGTTCGTGATTTGAGCCTTTCCTGGGATAGCACTATTAGATTCCGATGCACCATTGCAGGTTTACTGTATTCCTTGGACCTTCAAATCAACGATGAAACACAGAAATTGCATCGATATTGAATACAAACGGCAATATGTCGACTCATTTACTAGAGGAGTAACTCTTCTAATAGTTCGTGCTTTTAGCCTTTCCTGCGACGGCAGTATTAGATTCCGATGCAGCATTGCAGGTTTACTGTATCCCTCGGACCTTCAAATCAACGATGATACACAGAGATTGCATCGATACTGAAGACAAATGGCAAAATGTCGACTTATTTATAGGAGGAGTAACTCTTCTAATAGTTCGTGCTTTGAGCCTTTCCTGGGACAGCAGTATTAGATTCCGAAGCACCATTGCAGGTTTACTGTATCCTTTGGACCTTCAAATCAACAATGAAACATAGGAATTGCATCGATATTGAATACAAAAGGTCAAAATGTCGACTTATTTACAAGAGGGGAAACTCTTCTAATAGTTCGTGCTTTGAGCCTTTCCTGGGACAGCAGTATTAGATTCCGATGCACCATTGCAGGTTTACTGTATCCCTTGGACCTTCAGATCAACAATGAAACACAGAAATTGCATCGATATTGAATACAAAAGGCAAAATGTTGACTTATTTATAAGAGGAGTAACTCTTCTAATAGTTCGTGCTTTGAGCCTTTCCTGGGGCAGCAGTATTAGATTCCGATGCACTATTGCAGGTTTACTGTATCCCTTGGACCTTCAAATCAACGATGAAACACAGACATTGCATCGATATTGAATACAAAAGGCAAAATGTCGACTTATTTACAAGAGGAGTAACTCTTCTAATAGTTCGTGTTTTGAGCCTTTCCTGGGACAGCAGTATTATATTCCGATGCACCATTGCAGGTTTACTGTATCCCTTGGACCTCCAAATCAACGATGAAACACAGAAATTGCATCGATATTGAATATAAAAGGCAAAATGTCGGCTAATTTAAAAGAGGAGAAACTCTTCTAATAGTTCGTGCTTTGAGCCTTTCCTGGGACAGCAGTATTACATTCCGATGCACCATTGCAGGTTTACTGTATCCCTTGGACCTTCAAATCAACGATGAAACACAGAAATTGCATCGATAATAAATACAAAAGGCAAAATGTCGACTTATTTACAAGTAGAGTAACGCTTCTAATAGTTCGTGCTTTGAGCCTTTCCTGGGACAGCAATATTAGATTCCGATGCACCATTGCAGGTTTGCTGTATCCCTTGGACCTTCAAATCAACGATGAAACACAGAAATTGCATCGATAATAAATACAAAAGGCAAAAATGTCGACTTATTTACAAGAGGAGTAACGCTTCTAATAGTTCGTGCTTTGAGCCTTTCCTGGGACAGCAATATTAGATTCCGATGCACCATTGCAGGTTTGCTGTATCCCTTGGACCTTCAAATCAACGATGAAACATAGAAATTGCATCGATATTGAATACAAAAGGCAAAATATCGACTTATTTACAAGAGGGGAAACTCTTCTAATAGTTCGTGCTTTGAGCCTTCCCTGGGACAGCAGTATTAGATTCCGATGCACCATTGCAGGTTTACTGTATCCCTTGGACCTTCAAATCAACGATGAAACACAGAAATTGCATCGATATTAAATACAAAAGGCAAAATGTCGACTTATTTACAAGAGGAGTAACGCTTCTAATAGTTCGTGCTTTGAGCCTTTCCTGGGACAGCAATATTAGATTCCGATGCACCATTGCAGGTTTGCTGTATCCCTTGCACCTTCAAATCAACGTTGAAACACAGAAATTGAATCGATATTTAATACAAAAGGCAAAATGTCGACTTATTTACAAGAGGAGTAACTCTTCTAATTGTTCGTGATTTGAGCCTTTCCTGGGATAGCACTATTAGATTCCGATGCACCATTGCAGGTTTACTGTATTCCTTGGACCTTCAAATCAACGATGAAACACAGAAATTGCATCGATATTGAATACAAAAGGCAATATGTCGACTCATTTACTAGAGGAGTAACTCTTCTAATAGTTCGTGCTTTTAGCCTTTCCTGCGACGGCAGTATTAGATTCCGATGCAGCATTGCAGGTTTACTGTATCCCTCGGACCTTCAAATCAACGATGAAACACAGAGATTGCATCGATACTGAAGACAAATGGCAAAATGTCGACTTATTTATAGTAGGAGTAACTCTTCTAATAGTTCGTGCTTTGAGCCTTTCCTGGGACAGCAGTATTAGATTCCGAAGCACCATTGCAGGTTTACTGTATCCTTTGGACCTTCAAATCAACAATGAAACATAGGAATTGCATCGATATTGAATACAAAAGGCAAAATATCCACTTATTTACAAGAGGGGAAACTCTTCTAATAGTTCGTGCTTTGAGCCTTTCCTGGGACAGCAGTATTACATTCCGATGCACCATTGCAGGTTTACTGTATCCCTTGGACCTTCAAATCAACGATGAAACAGAGACATTGCATCGATATTGAATACAAAAGGCAAAATGTCGACTTATTTACAAGAGGAGTAACTCTTCTAATAGTTCGTGTATGAGTCTTTTCTGGGACAGCAGTATTAGATTCCGATGCACCATTGCAGGTTTACTGTATCCCTTGGACCTTCAAATCAACGATGAAACACAGAAATTGCATCGATATTGAATACAAGAGGCAAAATGTCGACTTATTTACAAGAGGAGTAACTCTTCTAATAGTTCGTGCTTTGAGCCTTTCCTGGGACAGCAGTATTAGATTCCGATGCACTATTGCAGGTTTACTGTTTCCCTTGGACCTTCAAACAACGATGAAACACTGAAATTGCATCGATATTGAATACAAAAGACAAAATGTCGACTTATTTACAAGAGGAGTAACTCTTCTAATAGTTCGTGCTTTGAGCCTTTCCTGGGACAGCAGTATTAGATTCCGATGCACCATTGCAGGTTTACTGTATCCCTTGGACCTCCAAATCAACGATGAAACACAGAAATTGCATCGATAATAAATACAAAAGCAAAATGTCGACTTATTTACAAGAGGAGTAACGCTTCTAATAGATCGTGCTTTGAGCCTTTCCTGGGACAGCAATATTAGATTCCGATGCACCATTGCTGGTTTGATGTATCCCTTGGACCTTCAAATCAACGATGAAACATAGAAATTGTATCGATATTGAATACAAAAGGCAAAATATCGACTTATTTACAAGAGGGGAAACTCTTCTAATAGTTCGTGCTTTGAGCCTTTCCTGGGACAGCAGTATTAGATTCCGATGCACCATTGCAGGTTTACTGTATCCCTTGGACCTTCAGATCAACAATGAAACACAGAAATTGCATCGATATTGAATACAAAAGGCAAAATGTTGACTTATTTATAAGAGGAGTAACTCTTCTAATAGTTCGTGCTTTGAGCCTTTCCTGGGGCAGCAGTATTAGATTCCGATGCACTATTGCAGGTTTACTGTATCCCTTGGACCTTCAAATCAACGATGAAACACAGACATTGCATCGATATTGAATACAAAAGGCAAAATGTCGACTTATTTACAAGAGGAGTAACTCTTCTAATAGTTCGTGCTTTGAGCCTTTCCTGGGACAGCAGTATTATATTCCGATGCACCATTGCAGGTTTACTGTATCCCTTGGACCTCCAAATCAACGATGAAACACAGAAATTGCATCGATATTGAATATAAAAGGCAAAATGTCGGCTAATTTAAAAGAGGAGAAACTCTTCTAATAGTTCGTGCTTTGAGCCTTTCCTGGGACAGCAGTATTACATTCCGATGCACCATTGCAGGTTTACTGTATCCCTTACACCTTCAAATCAACGATAAAACACAGAAATTGCATCGATATTGAATACAAAATGTAAAATGTCGGCTTATCTACAAGAAGAGTAACTCTTCTAATAGTTCGTGCTTTGAGCCTTTCCTGGGACAGCAGTATTACATTCCGATGCACCATTGCAGGTTTACTGTATCCCTTGGACCTTCAAATCAACGATGAAACACAGAAATTGCATCGATAATAAATACAAAAGGCAAAATGTCGACTTATTTACAAGAGGAGTAACGCTTCTAATAGTTCGTGCTTTGAGCCTTTCCTGGGACAGCAATATTAGATTCCGATGCACCATTGCAGGTTTGCTGTATCCCTTGGACCTTCAAATCAACGATGAAACATAGAAATTGCATCGATATTGAATACAAAAGGCAAAATATCGACTTATTTACAAGAGGCTAAACTCTACTAATAGTTCGTGCTTTGAGCCTTTCCTGGGACAGCAGTATTAGATTCCGATGCACCATTGCAGGTTTACTGTATCCCTTGGACCTTCAAATCAACAATGAAACACAGAAATTGCATCGATATTGAATACAAAAGGCAAAATGTTGACTTATTTATAAGAGGAGTAACTCTTCTAATAATTCGTGCTTTGAGCCTTTCCTGGGACAGCAGTATTAGATTCCGATGCACTATTGCAGGTTTACTGTATCCCTTGGACCTTCAAATCAACGATGAAACACAGACATTGCATCGATATTGAATACAAAAGGCAAAATGTCGACTTATTTACAAGAGGAGTAACTCTTCTAATAGTTCGTGCTTTGAGCCTTTCCTGGGACAGCAGTATTATATTCCGATGCACCATTGCAGGTTTACTGTATCCCTTGGATCTCCAAATCAACGATGAAACACAGAAATTGCATCGATATTGAATATAAAAGGCAAAATGTCGGCTAATTTAAAAGAGGAGAAACTCTTCTAATAGTTCGTGCTTTCAGCCTTTCCTGGGACAGCAGTATTACATTCCGATGCACCATTGCAGGTTTACTGTATCCCTTACACCTTCAAATCAACGATAAAACACAGAAATTGCATCGATATTGAATACAAAATGTAAAATGTCGGCTTATCTACAAGAGGAGTAACTCTTCTAATAGTTCGTGCTTTGAGCCTTTCCTGGGACAGCAGTATTACATTCCGATGCACCATTGCAGGTTTACTGTATCCCTTGGACCTTCAAATCAAGGATGAAACACAGAAATTGCATCGATATTGAATACAAAAGGCAATATGTCGACTCATTTACTAGAGGAGTAACTCTTCTAATAGTTCGTGCTTTTAGCCTTTCCTGCGACGGCAGTATTAGATTCCGATGCAGCATTGCAGGTTTACTGTATCCCTCGGACCTTCAAATCAACGATGAAACACAGAGATTGCATCGATACTGAAGACAAATGGCAAAATGTCGTCTTATTTACAGGAGGAGTAACTCTTCTAATAGTTCGTGCTTTGAGCCTTCCTGGGACAGCAGTATTAGATTCAGATGCACCATTGCAGGTTTACTTTATCCCTCGGAACCTTCAAATCAACGATGAAACACAGAAATTGCATCGATATTGAATACAAAAGGCAAAATGTCGACTTATTTACAAGACGAGTAACTCTTCTAATAGTTCGTGCTTTGAGCCGTTCCTTGGACAGCAGTATTAGTCTCCGATGCACCATTGCAGGTTTACTGTATCCCTTGCACCATCAAAGCAACGATGAAACACAGAAATTGCATCGATATTGAATACAAAAGGCAAAATGTCGACTTATTTACAAGAGGAGTAACTCTTCTAATAGTTCGTGTTTGAGCCTTTCCAGGGACAGCAGTATTAGATTTCGATGCACCATTGCAGGTTTATTGTTTCCCTTGGACCTTCAAATCAACGATGAAACACTGAAATTGCATCGATTTTGAATACAAAAGGCAAAATGTCGACTTATTTACAAGAGGAGGTTTACAAGAGGAGGTTTACTGTATCCCTTGGACCTCCAAATCAACGATGAAACACAGAAATTGGATCGATATTGAATACAAAAGGCAAAATGTCGGCTTATCTACAAGACTAGCAACTCTTCTAATAGTTCGTGCTTTGGGCCTTTCCTGGGACCGCAGTATTACATTCCGATGCACCATTGCAGGTTTACTGTATCCCTTGGACCTCCAAATCAACGATGAAACACAGAAATTGCATCGATAATAAATACAAAAGGCAAAATGTCGACTTATTTACAAGAGGAGTAACGCTTCTAATAGTTCGTGCTTTGAGCCTTTCCTGGGATAGCAGTATTAGATTCCGATGCACCATTGCAGGTTTGCTGTATCCCTTGGAGCTTCAAATCAACGATGAAACATAGAAATTGCATCGATATTGAATACAAAAGGCAAAATTTCGACTTATTTACAAGAGGGGAAACTCTTCTAATAGTTCGTGCTTTGAGCCTTTCCTGGGACAGCAGTATTAGATTCCGATGCACCATTGCAGGTTTACTGTATCCCTTGGACCTTCAGATCAACAATGAAACACAGACATTGCATCGATATTGAATACAAAAGTCAAAATGTCGACTTATTTACAAGAGGAGTAACTCTTCTAATAGTTCGTGCTTTGAGCCTTTCCTGGGACAGCAGTATTAGATTCCGATGCACCATTGCAGATTTACTGTTCCCTTGAACCTTCAAATCAACGATGAAACACAGAAATTGCATCGATATTGAGTACAAAAGGCAAATGTAGACTTATTTACAAGAGGAGTAACTCTTTTAATAGTTCGTGCTTTGAGCCTTTCCTGGGACAGCAGCATTAGACTCCGATGCACCATTGCTGGTTTACTGTATCCCTTGGACCTTCAAATACACGATGAAACACAGAAATTGTATCGATATTGAATACAAAAGGCAAAATGTCGACTTACTTACAAGAGGAGTAACTCTTCTAATAGTTCGTGTTTGAATCTTTCCTGGGACAGCAGTATTAGATTCCGATGCACCATTGCAGGTTTACTGTATCCCTTGGACCTTCAAATCAACGATGAAACACAGAAATTGCATCGATATTGAATACAAAAGTCAAAGTGTCGACTTATTTACAAGAGGAGTAACTCTTGTAATAGTTCGTGCTTTGAGCCTTTGCTGGGTCAGCAGTATTAGATTCCGATGCACCATTGCAGATTTACTATATCCCTAGGACCTTAAAATCAACGATGAAACACTGAAATTGCATCGATATTGAATACAAAATGCAAAATGTCGATTTATTTACAAGAGGAGTAACTCTTCTAATAGTTCGTGTTTTAAGCCTTTCCTGGGTCAGCAGTATTAGATTCCGATGCACCATTGCAGGTTTACTGTATCCCTTGGACCTTCAAATCAACGATGAAACACAGAAGTTGCATCGATATTAAATACAAAAGGCGAAATGTCGACTTATTTACAAGAGGAGTAACTCTTCTAATAGTTCGTGTTTAAGCCTTTCCTGGGACAGCAATATTAGATTCCGATGCACCATTGCAGGTTTACTGTATTCCTTGGACCTTCAAATCAACGATGAAACACAGAAATTGCATCGATATTGGATACAAAAGTCAATATGTCGACTCATTTATAGAGGAGTAACTCTTCTAATAGTTCGTGCTTTTAGATTTTCCTGGGACAGCAGTATTAGATTCCGATGCAGCGTTGCAGGTTTACTGTATCCCTCGGACCTTCAAATCAACGATGAAACACAGAGATTGCATCGATACTGAATACAAATGGCAAAATGTCGACTTATTTATAAGAGGAGTAACTCTTCTAATAGTTCTTGATTTGAGCCTTTCCTGGGACAGCAGTATTAGATTCCGAAGCACCATTGCAGGTTTACTGTATCCCTTGGACCTTCAAATCAACGATGAAACATAGAAATTGCATCGATATTGAATACAAAAGGCAAAATATCGACTTATTTACAAGAGGGGAAACTCTTCTAATAGTTCGTGCTTTGAGCCTTTTTTGGGACAGCAGTATTAGATTCCGATGCACCATTGCAGGTTTACTGTATCCCTTGGACCTTCAAATCAACGATGAAACACAGAAATTGCATCGATATTGAATACAAAAGGCAAAATGTAGACTTATTTACAAGAGGAGTAACTCTTCTAATAGTTCGTGCTTTGAGCCTTTCCTGGAACAGCAGTATTAGTATCCGATGCACCATTGCGGGTTTACTGTATCCCTTGGACCTTCAAATCTCGATGAAACACAGAAATTGCATCGATATTGAATTCAAAAGGCAAAATGTCGGCTTATTTACAAGAGGAGTAACTCTTCTAAAAGTTCGTGCTTTGTGCCTTTCCTGGGACAGCAGTATTAGATTGCGATGAACCATTGCAGGTTCACTGTATCCCTTGGACCTTCAAATCAACGATGAAACACAGATATTGCGTAGATAATGAATACAAAATGCAAAATGTCGACTTATTTACAAGAGGAGAAACTCTTCTAATAGTTCATGCTGTGAGCCTTTAATGGGACAGCAGTATTAGATTCCGATGCACCGTTGCAGGTTTACTGTATCCCTTGGTCCTTCAAATCAACGATGAAACACAGAAATTGCATCGATATTGAATACAAAAGGCAAAATGTCGACTTATTTACAAGAGGAATAACTCTTGTAATAGTTCGCACTTTTAGCCTTTCCTGGGACAGCAGTATTAGATTCCGATGCACATTGCAGGTTTTCTGTATCCCTTGGACCTTCAAATCAACGACGAAATACAGAAATTGCGTCGATATTGAATACAAAAGGCAAAATGTCGGCTTATTTACAAGAGGAGTAAATCTTCTAATAGATCGTGTTTGACCCTTTCCAGGGACAGCAGTATTAGATTTCGATGCACCATTGCAGGTTTACTGTATCCCTTGGACCTTCAAATCAACGATGAAACACGGAAATTGCATCGATATTGAATACAAAATGCAAAATGTCGACTTATTTACAAGACGAGTAACTCTGCTAATAGTTCGTTCTTTTAGCCTTTCCTGGGACAGCAGTATTAGATTCCGATGCACCATTGCAGGTTTACTGTATCCCTTGGACCTTCAAATCAACGATGAAACAAAGAAATTGCATCGATATTGAATACAAAAGGCAAAATGTCGACTTATTTACAAGAGGAGTAACTCTTCTAATAGTTCGTGCTTTGAGCCTTTCCTGGGACAGCAGTATTAGATTCCGATGCACTATTGCAGGTTTACTGTTTCCCTTGGACCTTCAAACAACGATGAAACACTGAAATTGCATCGATATTGAATACAAAAGGCAAAATGTCGACTTATTTACAAGAGGAGTAACTCTTCTAATAGTTCGTGCTTTGAGCCTTTCCTGGGACAGCAGTATTAGATTCCGATGCACCATTGCAGGTTTACTGTATCCCTTGGACCTCCAAATCAACGATGAAACACAGAAATTGCATCGATAATAAATACAAAAGGCAAAATGTCGACTTATTTACAAGAGGAGTAACGCTTCTAATAGTTCGTGCTTTGAGCCTTTCCTGGGATAGCAATATTAGATTCCGATGCACCATTGCAGGTTTGCTGTATCCCTTGGACCTTCAAATCAACGATGAAACATAGAAATTGCATCGATATTGAATACAAAAGGCAAAATATCGACTTATTTACAAGAGGGGAAACTCTTCTAATAGTTCGTGCTTTGAGCCTTTCCTGGGACAGCAGTATTAGATTCCGATGCACCATTGCAGGTTTACTGTATCCCTTGGACCTTCAGATCAACAATGAAACACAGAAATTGCATCGATATTGAATACAAAAGGCAAAATGTTGACTTATTTATAAGAGGAGTAACTCTTCTAATAGTTCGTGTTTTGAGCCTTTCCTGGGGCAGCAGTATTAGATTCCGATGCACTATTGCAGGTTTACTGTATCCCTTGGACCTTCAAATCAACGATGAAACACAGACATTGCATCGATATTGAATACAAAAGTCAAAATGTCGACTTATTTACAAGAGGAGTAACTCTTCTAATAGTTCGTGCTTTGAGCCTTTCCTGGGACAGCAGTATTATATTCCGATGCACCATTGCAGGTTTACTGTATCCCTTGGACCTCCAAATCAACGATGAAACACAGAAATTGCATCGATATTGAATATAAAAGGCAAAATGTCGGCTAATTTAAAAGAGGAGAAACTCTTCTAATAGTTCGTGCTTTGAGCCTTTCCTGGGTCAGCAGTATTACATTCCGATGCACCATTCCAGGTTTACTGTATCCCTTACACCTTCAAATCAACGATAAAACACAGAAATTGCATCGATATTGAATACAAAATGTAAAATGTCGGCTTATCTACAAGAAGAGTAACTCTACTAATAGTTCGTGCTTTGAGCCTTTCCTGGGACAGCAGTATTACATTCCGATGCACCATTGCAGGTTTACTGTATCCCTTGGACCTTCAAATCAACGATGAAACACAGAAATTGCATCGATAATAAATACAAAAGGCAAAATGACGACTTATTTACAAGAGGAGTAACGATTCTAATAGTTCGTGCTTTGAGCCTTTCCTGGGACAGCAATATTAGATTCCGATGCACCATTGCAGGTTTGCTGTATCCCTTGGACCTTCAAATCAACGATGAAACATAGAAATTGCATCGATATTGAATACAAAAGGCAAAATATCGACTTATTTACAAGAGGGGAAACTCTTCTAATAGTTCGTGCTTTGAGCCTTTCCTGGGACAGCAGCATTAGATTCCGATGCACCATTGCAGGTTTACTGTATCCCTTGGACCTTCAAATCAACGATGAAACACAGACATTGCATCGATATTGAATACAAAAGGCAAAATGTCGACTTATTTACAAGAGGAGAAACTCTTCTAATAGTTCGTGCTTTGAGCCTTTCCTGGGACAGCAGTATTATATTCCGATGCACCATTGCAGGTTTACTGTATCCCTTGGATCTCCAAATCAACGATGAAACACAGAAATTGCATCGATATTGAATATAAAAGGCAAAATGTGCTAATTTAAAAGAGGAGAAACTCTTCTAATAGTTCGTGCTTTCAGCCTTTCCTGGGACAGCAGTATTACATTCCGATGCACCATTGCAGGTTTACTGTATCCCTTACACCTTCAAATCAACGATAAAACACAGAAATTGCATCGATATTGAATACAAAATGTAAAATGTCGGCTTATCTACAAGAGGAGTAACTCTTCTAATAGTTCGTGCTTTGAGCCTTTCCTGGGACAGCAGTATTAGAATTCGATGCACCATTGCAGGTTTACTGTTTCCCTTGGACCTTCAAAACAACGATGAAACACTGAAATTGCATCGATTTTGAATACAAAAGGCAAAATGTCGACTTATTTACAAGAGGAGTAATTCTTCTAATAGTTCGTGCTTTGAGCCTTTCCTGGGACAGCAGTATTAGATTCCGATGCACCATTGCAGGTTTACTGTATCCCTTGGACCTCCAAATCAACGATGAAACACAGAAATTGGATCGATATTGAATACAAAAGGCAAAATGTCGGCTTATCTACAAGACTAGCAACTCTTCTAATAGTTCGTGCTTTGAGCCTTTCCTGGGACCGCAGTATTACATTCCGATGCACCATTGCAGGTTTACTGTATCCCTTACACCTTCAAATCAACGATAAAACACAGAAATTGCATCGATATTGAATACAAAATGTAAAATGTCGGCTTATCTACAAGAGGAGTAACTCTTCTGATAGTTCGTCCTTTGAGCCTTTCCCGGGACAGCAGTATTAGATTCTGATGCACCATTGCAGGTTTACTGTATCCCTTGGACCTTCAAATCAACGATGAAACACAGAACTTGCATCGATATTGAATACAAAAGGCAAAATGTCGACTTATTTACAATAGGAGAAACTCTTCTAATAGTTCGTGATCTGAGCCTTTTCTGGGACAGCAGTATTAGATTCCGATGCACCATTGCAGGTTTACTGTATCCCTTGGACCTTCAAATCAACGATGAAACACAGAAATTGAATCGATATTGAATACAAAAGGCAAAATGTCGACTTATTTACAAGAGGAGTATCTCTTCTAATAGTTCGGGCTTTGAGCCTTTCCTGGGACAGCAGTATTAGATTCCAATGCACCATTGCAGGTTTACTGTATCCCTTGGACCTTCAAATCAACGATGAAACAAAGAAATTGCATCGATATTAAATACAAAAGGCAAAAGTCGACTTATTTACAAGAGGAGTAACTCTTCTAATAGTTCGTGCTTTGAGCCTTTCCTAGGGCAGTAGTATTAGACTCCGATGCACCATTGCGGGTTTACTGTATCCCTTGGACCTGCAAATGAACGATGAAACACAGAAATTGTTTCGATATTGAATACAAAAGTTAAATGTCAACTTATTTATAAGAGGAGTAACTCTTCTAATAGTTCGTGCTATGAGCCTTACCTGGGACAGCAGTATTAGATTCAGATGCACCATTGCAGGTTTACTTTATCCCTCGGAACCTTCAAATCAACGATGAAACACAGAAATTGCATCGATATTGAATACAAAAGGCAAAATGTCGACTTACTTACAAGACGAGTAACTCTTCTAATAGTTCGTGCTTTGAGCCGTTCCTTGGACAGCAGTATTAGTCTCCGATGCACCATTGCAGGTTTACTGTATCCCTTGCACCATCAAAGCAACGATGAAACACAGAAATTGCATCGATATTGAATACAAAGGCAAATGTCGGCTTATTTACAAGAGGAGTAACTCTTCTAATCGTTCGTGCTTTGAGCCTTTCCTGGGACAGCAGTATTAGACTCCGATGCACCATTGCAGGTTTACTGTCTCCCTTGGACCTTCTAATAAACGATGAAACACAGAAATTGCATCGATATTGAATACAAAAGGCAAAATGTCGACTTATTTACAAGAGGAGTAACTCTTCTAATAGTTCGTGTTTGAGCCTTTCCAGGGACAGCAGTATTAGATTTCGATGCACCATTGCAGGTTTACTGTATCCCTTGGACCTTCAAATCAACGATGAAACACAGAAATTGCATCGATATTGAATACAAAATGCAAAATGTCGACTTATTTACAAGACAAGTAACTCTTCTAATAGTTCGTCCTTTTAGCCTTTCAAGGGACAGCAGTATTAGATTCCGATGCACCATTTCAGGTTTACTGTATCCCTTGGACCTTCAAATCAACGATGAAACTCAGAAATTGCATCGATATTGGATACAAAAGGCAAATGTCGGCTTATTTACAAGAGGAGTATCTCTTCTAATCGTTCGTGTTTTGAGCCTTTCCTGGGACAGCAGTATTAGACTCCGATGCACCATTGCAGGTTTACTGTCTCCCTTGGACCTTCTAATAAACGATGAAACACAGAAATTGCATCGATTTTGAATACAAAAGGCAAAATGTCGACTTATTTACAAGAGGAGTAACTCTTCTAATAGTTCGTGTTTGAGTCTTTTCTGGGACAGCAGTATTAGATTCCGATGCATCATTGCAGGTTTACTGTATCCCTTGGACCTTCAAATCAACGATGAAACACAGACATTGCTTCGATATTGAATACAAGAGGCAAAATTTCGACTTATTTACAAGAGGAGTAACTCTTCTAATAGTTCGTGCTTTGAGCCTTTGCTGGGTCAGCAGTATTAGATTCCGATGCACCATTGCAGATTTACTATATCCCTAGGACCTTAAAATCAACGATGAAACACTGAAATTGCATCGATATTGAATACAAAATGCAAAATGTCGATTTATTTACAAGAGGAGTAACTCTTCTAATAGTTCGTGTTTTAAGCCTTTCCTGGGTCAGCAGTATTAGATTCCGATGCACCATTGCAGGTTTACTGTATCCCTTGGACCTTCAAATCAACGATGAAACACAGAAGTTGCATCGATATTAAATACAAAAGGCGAAATGTCGACTTATTTACAAGAGGAGTAACTCTTCTAATAGTTCGTGTTTAAGCCTTTCCTGGGACAGCAATATTAGATTCCGATGCACCATTGCAGGTTTACTGTATTCCTTGGACCTTCAAATCAACGATGAAACACAGAAATTGCATCGATATTGAATACAAAAGTCAATATGTCGACTCATTTATAGAGGAGTAACTCTTCTAATAGTTCGTGCTTTTAGCCTTTCCTGGGACAGCAGTATTAGATTCCGATGCAGCGTTGCAGGTTTACTGTATCCCTCGGACCTTCAAATCAACGATGAAACACAGAGATTGCATCGATACTGAATACAAATGGCAAAATGTCGACTTATTTATAAGAGGAGTAACTCTTCTAATAGTTCTTGATTTGAGCCTTTCCTGGGACAGCAGTATTAGATTCCGAAGCACCATTGCAGGTTTACTGTATCCCTTGGACCTTCAAATCAACGATGAAACATAGAAATTGCATCGATATTGAATACAAAAGGCAAAATATCGACTAATTTACAAGAGGGGAAACTCTTCTAATAGTTCGTGCTTTGAGCCTTTTTTGGGACAGCAGTATTAGATTCCGATGCACCATTGCAGGTTTACTGTATCCCTTGGACCTTCAAATCAACGATGAAACACAGAAATTGCATCGATATTGAATACAAAAGGCAAAATGTAGACTTATTTACAAGAGGAGTAACTCTTCTAATAGTTCGTGCTTTGAGCCTTTCCTGGAACAGCAGTATTAGTATCCGATGCACCATTGCGGGTTTACTGTATCCCTTGGACCTTCAAATCATCGATGAAACACAGAAATTGCATCGATATTGAATTCAAAAGGCAAAATGTCGGCTTATTTACAAGAGGAGTAACTCTTCTAAAAGTTCGTGCTTTGAGCCTTTCCTGGGACAGCAGTATTAGATTGCGATGAACCATTGCAGGTTCACTGTATCCCTTGGACCTTCAAATCAACGATGAAACACAGATATTGCGTAGATAATGAATACAAAATGCAAAATGTCGACTTATTTACAAGAGGAGAAACTCTTCTAATAGTTCATGCTGTGAGCCTTTAATGGGACAGCAGTATTAGATTCCGATGCACCATTGCAGGTTTACTGTATCCCTTGGTCCTTCAAATCAACGATGAAACACAGAAATTGCATCGATATTGAATACAAAAGGCAAAATGTCGACTTATTTACAAGGGGAATAACTCTTGTAATAGTTCCCACTTTTAGCCTTTCCTGGGACAGCAGTATTAGATTCCGATGCACATTGCAGGTTTTCTGTATCCCTTGGACCTTCAAATCAACGACGAAATACAGAAATTGCGTCGATATTGAATACAAAAGGCAAAATGTCGACTTATTTACAAGAGGAGTAAATCTTCTAATAGATCGTGTTTGACCCTTTCCAGGGACAGCAGTATTAGATTTCGATGCACCATTGCAGGTTTACTGTATCCCTTGGACCTTCAAATCAACGATGAAACACGGAAATTGCATCGATATTGAATACAAAATGCAAAATGTCGACTTATTTACAAGACTAGTAACTCTGCTAATAGTTCGTTCTTTTAGCCTTTCCTGGGACAGCAGTATTAGATTCCGATGCACCATTGCAGGTTTACTGTATCCCTTGGACCTTCAAATCAACGATGAAACACAGAAATTGCATCGATATTGAATACAAAAGGCAAATGTCGACTTATTTACAAGAGGAGTATCTCTTCTTATAGTTCGTGCTTTGAGCCTTTCCTGGGACAGCAGTATTAGATTCCGATGCACTATTGCAGGTTTACTGTATCCCTTGGACCTTCAAATCAACGATGAAACACAGACATTGCATCGATATTGAATACAAAAGGCAAAATGTCGACTTATTTACCAGAGGAGTAACGCTTCTAATAGTTCGTGCTTTGAGCCTTTCCTGGGACAGCAATATTAGATTCCGATGCACCATTGCAGGTTTGCTGTATCCCTTGGACCTTCAAATCAACGATGAAACATAGAAATTGCATCGATATTGAATACAAAAGGCAAAATATCGACTTATTTACAAGATGGGAAACTCTTCTAATAGTTCGTGCTTTGAGCCTTTCCTGGGACAGCAGTATTAGATTCCGATGCACCATTGCAGGTTTACTGTATCCCTTGGACCTTCAAATCAACAATGAAACACAGAAATTACATCGATATTGAATACAAAAGGCAAAATGTTGACTTATTTATAAGAGGAGTAACTCTTCTAATAGTTCGTGCTTTGAGCCTTTCCTGGGACAGCAGTATTAGATTCCGATGCACTATTGCAGGTTTACTGTATCCCGTGGACCTTCAAATCAACGATGAAACACAGACATTGCATCGATATTGAATACAAAAGGCAAAATGTCGACTTATTTACAAGTGGAGTAACTCTTCTAATAGTTCGTGCTTTGAGCCTTTCCTGGGACAGCAGTATTATATTCCGATGCACCATTGCAGGTTTACTGTATCCCATGGACCTCCAAATCAACGATGAAACACAGAAATTGTATCGATATTGAATACAAAATGTAAAATGTCGGCTTATCTACAAGAGGAGTAACTCTTCTAATAGTTCGTGCTTTGAGCCTTTCCTGGGACAGCAGTATTACATTCCGATGCAACATTGCAGGTTTACTGTATCCCTTGGACCTTCAAATCAACGATGAAACACAGAAATTGCATCGATATTAAATACAAAAGGCAAAATGTCGACTTACTTACAAGAGGAGTAAAGCTTCTAATAGTTCGTGCTTTGAGCCTTTCCTGGGACAGCAATATTAGATTCCGATGCACCATTGCAGGTTTGCTGTATCCCTTGCACCTTCAAATCAACGTTGAAACACAGAAATTGAATCGATATTTAATACAAAAGGCAAAATGTCGACTTATTTACAAGAGGAGTAACTCTTCTAATTGTTCGTGATTTGAGCCATTCCTGGGATAGCACTATTAGATTCCGATGCACCATTGCAGGTATACTGTATTCCTTGGACTTTCAAATCAACGATGAAACACAGATATTGCATCGATATTGAATACAAAAGGCAATATGTCGACTCATTTTCTAGAGGAGTAACTCTTCTACTAGTTCGTGATTTTAGCCTTTGCTGCGTCGGCAGTATTAGATTCCGATGCAGCATTGCAGGTTTACTGTATCCCTCGGACCTTCAAATCAACGATGAAACACAGAGATTGCATCGATACTGAAGACAAATGGCAAAATGTCGACTTATTTATAGGAGGAGTAACTCTTCTAATAGTTCGTGCTTTGAGCCTTTCCTGGGACAGCAGTATTAGATTCCGAAGGACCATTGCAGGTTTACTGTATCCTTTGGACCTTCAAATCAACAATGAAAGATAAAAATTGCATCGATATTGAATACAAAAGGCAAAATATCCACTTATTTACAAGAGGGGAAACTCTTCTAATAGTTCGTGCTTTGAGCCTTTCCTGGGACAGCAGTATTAGATTCCGATGCACTATTGCAGGTTAACTGTATCCCTTGGACCTTCAAATCAACGATGAAACAAAGAAATTGCATCGATATTGAATACAAAAGGCAAAATGTCGACTTATTTACAAGAGAAGTAACTCTTCTAATAGTTCGTGCTTTGAGCCTTTCCTGGGACAGCAGTATTAGATTCCGATGCACTATTGCAGGTTTACTGTTTCCCTTGGACCTTCAAATCAACGATGAAACACTGAAATTGCATCGATATTGAATACAAAAGGCAAAATGTCGACTTATTTACAAGAGGAGTAACGCTTCTAATAGTTCGTGCTTTGAGCCTTTCCTGGGACAGCAATATTAGATTCCGATGCACCATTGCAGGTTTGCTGTATCCCTTGGACCTTCAAATCAACGATGAAACATAGAAATTGCATCGATATTGAATACAAAAGGCAAAATATCGACTTATTTACAAGAGTGGAAACTCTTCTAATAGTTCGTGCTTTGAGCCTTTCCTGGGACAGCAGTATTAGATTCCGATGCACCATTGCAGGTTTACTGTATCCGTTGGACCTTCAAATCAACAATGAAACACAGAAATTGCATCGATATTGAATACAAAAGGCAAAATGTTGACTTATTTATAAGAGGAGTAACTCTTCTGATAGTTCGTGCTTTGAGCCTTTCCTGGGACAGCAGTATTAGATTCCGATGCACTATTGCAGGTTTACTGTATCCCTTGGACCTTCAAATCAACGATGAAACACAGACATTGCATCGATATTGAATACAAAAGGCAAAATGTCGACTTATTTACAAGAGGAGTAACTCTTCTAATAGTTCGTGTTTTGAGCCTTTCCTGGGACAGCAGTATTATATTCCGATGCACCATTGCAGGTTTACTGTATCCATTGGACCTCCAAATCAACGATGAAAAACAGAAATTGCATCGATATTGAATATAAAAGGCAAAATGTCGGCTAATTTAAAAGAGGAGAAACTCTTCTAATAGTTCGTGCTTTGAGCCTTTCCTGGGACAGCAGTATTACATTCCGATGCACCATTGCAGGTTTACTGTATCCCTTACACCTTCAAATCAACGATAAAACACAGAAATTGCATCGATATTGAATACAAAATGTAAAATGTCGGCTTATCTACAAGAGGAGTAACTCTTCTAATAGTTCGTGCTTTGAGCCTTTCCTGGGACAGCACTATTACATTCCGATGCACCATTGCAGGTTTACTGTATCCATTAGACCTTCAAATCAACGATGAAACACAGAAATTGCATCGATAATAAATACAAAAGGCAAAATGTCGACTTATTTACAAGAGGAGTAACGCTTCTAATAGTTCGTGCTTTGAGCCTTTCCTGGGACAGCAATATTAGATTCCGATGCACCATTGCAGGTTTGCTGTATCCCTTGGACCTTCAAATCAACGAAGAAACATAGAAATTGCATCGATATTGAATACAAAAGGCAAAATATCGACTTATTTACAAGAGGGGAAACTCTTCTAATAGTTCGTGCTTTGAGCCTTTCCTGGGACAGCAGTATTAGATTCCGATGCACCATTGCAGGTTTACTGTATCCCTTGGACCTTCAAATAAACAATGAAACACAGAAATTGCAGCGATATTGAATACAAAAGGCAAAATGTTGACTTATTTATAAGAGGAGTAACTCTTCTAATAGTTCGTGCATTGAGCCTTTCCTGGGACAGCAGTATTAGATTCCGATGCACTATTGCAGGTTTACTGTATCCCTTGGACCTTCAAATCAACGATGAAACACAGACATTGCATCGATATTGAATACAAAAGGCAAAATGTCGACTTATTTACAAGAGGAGTAACTCTTCTAATAGTTCGTGCTTTGAGCCTTTCCTGGGACAGCAGTATTATATTCCGATGCACCATTGCAGATTTACTGTATCCCTTGGACCTCCAAATCAACGATCTAACACAGAAATTGCATCGATATTGAATATAAAAGGCAAAATGTCGGCTAATTTAAAAGAGGAGAAACTCTTCTAATAGTTCGTGCTTTGAGCCTTTCCTGGGACAGCAGTATTACATTCCGATGCACCATTGCAGGTTTACTGTATCCCTTACAGCTTCAAATCAACGATAAAACACAGAAATTGCATCGATATTGAATACAAAATGTAAAATGTCGGCTTATCTACAAGAGGAGTAACTCTTCTAATAGTTCGTGCTTTGTGCCTTTCCTGGGACAGCAGTATTACATTCCGATGCACCATTGCAGGTTTACTGTATCCCTTGGACCTTCAAATCAACGATGAAACACAGAAATTGCATCGATATTAAATACCAAAGGCAAAATGTCGACTTATTTACAAGAGGAGTAACGCTTCTAATAGTTCGTGCTTTGAGCCTTTCCTGGGACAGCAATTTTAGATTCCGATGCACCATTGCAGGTTTGCTGTATCCCTTGCACCTTCAAATCAACGTTGAAACACCGAAATTGAATCGATATTTAATACAAAAGGCAAAATGTCGACTTATTTACAAGAGGAGTAACTCTTCTAATTGTTCGTGATTTGAGCCTTTCCTGGAATAGCACTATTAGATTCCGATGCACCATTGCGGGTTAACTGTATTCCTTGGACCTTCAAATCAACGATGAAACACAGAAATTGCATCGATAATGAATACAAAAGGCAATATGTCGACTCATTTACTAGAGGAGTAACTCTTCTAATAGTTCGTGCTTTTAGCCTTTCCTGCGACGGCAGTATTAGATTCCGATGCAGCATTGCAGGTTTACTGTATCCCTCGGACCTTCAAATCAACGATGAAACACAGAGATTGCATCGATACTGAAGACAAATGGCAAAATGTCGACTTATTTATAGGAGGAGTAACTCTTCTAATAGTTCGTGCTTTGAGCCTTTCCTGGGACAGCAGTATTAGATTCCGATGCACCATTGCAGGTTTACTGTATCCTTTGGACCTTCAAATCAACAATGAAACATAGAAATTGCATCGATGTTGAATGCAAAAGGCAAAATATCCACTTATTTACAAGAGGGGAAACTCTTTTAATAGTTCGTGCTTTGAGCCTTTCCTGGGACAGCAGTATTAGATTCCGATGCACCATTGCAGGCTTACTGTTTCCCTTGGACCTTCAAATCAACGATGAAACACTGAAATTGCATCGATATTGAATACAAAAGGCAAAATGTCGACTTATTTACAAGAGGAGAAACTCTTCTAATATTTCGTGATTTGAGCCTTTTCTGGGACAGCAGTATTAGATTCCGATGCACCATTGCAGGTTTACTGTATCCCTTGGACCTTCAAATCAACGATGAAACACAGAAATTGCATCGATATTGAATACAAAAGGCAAAATGTCGACATATTTACAAGAGGAGTAACTCTTCTAATAGTTCGTGCTTTGAGCCTTTCCTGGGACCGCAGTGTTACATTCCGATGCGCCATTGCTGGTTTACTGTATCCCTTACACCTTCAAATCAACGATAAAACACAGAAATTGCATCGATATTGAATACAAAATGTAAAATGTCGGCTTATCTACAAGAGGAGTAACTCTTCTAATAGTTCGTGCTTTGAGCCTTTCCTGGGACAGCAGTATTAGATTCTGATGCACCATTGCAGGTTTACTGTATCCCTTGGACCTTCAAATCAACGATGAAACACAGAACTTGCATCGATATTGAATACAAAAGGCAAAATGTCGACTTATTTACAAGAGGAGAAACTCTTCTAATAGTTCGTGATTTGAGCCTTTTCTGGGACAGCAGTATTAGATTCCGATGCACCATTGCAGGTTTACTGTATCCCTTGGACCTTCAACTCAACGATGAAACACAGAAATTGCATCGATATTGAATACAAAAGGCAAAATGTCGACTTATTTACAAGAGGAGTATCTCTTCTAATAGTTTGGGCTTTGAGCCTTTCCTGAGACAGCAGTATTACATTCCGATGCACCATTGCAGGTTTACTGTATCCCTTGGACCTTCAAATCAACGATGAAACAAAGAAATTGCATCGATATTGACTACAAAAGGCAAAAGTCGACTTATTTACAAGAGGTGTAACTCTTCTAATAGTTCGTGCTTTGAGCCTTTCCTGGGGCAGTAGTATTAGACTCCGATGCACCATTGCGGGTTTACTGTATCCCTTGGACCTTCAAATGAACGATGAAACACAGAAATCGTTTCGATATTGAATACAAAAATTAAATGTCAACTAATTTATAAGAGGAGTAACTCTTCTAATAGTTCGTGCTTTGAGCCTTTCCTGGGACAGCAGTATTAGATTCAGATGCACCATTGCAGGTTTACTTTATCCCTCGGAACCTTCAAATCAACGATGAAACACAGAAATTGCATCGATATTGAATACAAAAGGCAAAATGTCGACTTATTTACAAGACGTGTAACTCTTCTAATAGTTCGTGCTTTGAGCCGTTCCTTGGACAGCAGTATTAGTCTCCGATGCACCATTGCAGGTTTACTGTATCCCTTGCACCATCAAAGCAACGATGAAACACTGAAATTGCATCGATATTGAATACAAAAGGCAAAATGTCGACTTATTTACAAAGGGAGTAACTCTTCTAATAGTTCGTGTTTGAGCCTTTCCAGGGACAGCAGTATTAGATTTCGATGCACCATTGCAGGTTTATTGTATCCCTTGGACCTTCAAATCAACGATGAAACACAGAAATTGCATCGATATTGAATACAAAATGCAAAATGTCGACTTATTTACAAGACAAGTAACACTTCTAATAGTTCGTTCTTTTAGCCTTTCAAGGGACAGCAGTATTAGATTCCGAAGCACCATTTCAGGTTTACTGTATCCCTTGGACCATCAAATCAACGATGAAACTCAGAAATTGCATCGATATTGAATACAAAAGGCAAATGTCGGCTTATTTACAAGAGGAGTAACTCTTCTAATCGTTCGTGCTTTGAGCCTTTCCTGGGACAGCAGTATTAGACTCCGATGCACCATTGCAGGTTTACTGTCTCCCTTGGACCTTCTAATAAACGATGAAACACAGAAATTGCATCGATATTGAATACAAAAGGCAAAATGTCGACTTATTTACAAGAGGAGTAACTCTTCTAATAGTTCGTGTTTGAGTCTTTTCTGGGACAGCAGTATTAGATTCCGATGCACCATTGCAGGTTTACTGTATCCCTTGGACCTTCAAATCAACGATGAAACACAGAAATTGCATCGATATTGAATACAAGAGGCAAAGTTTCGACTTATTTACAAGAGGAGTAACTCTTCTAATAGTTCGTGCTTTGAGCCTTTGCTGGGTCAGCAGTATTAGATTCCGATGCACCATTGCAGGTTTACTATATCCCTTGGACCTTAAAATCAACGATGTAACACTGAAATTGCATCGATATCGAATACAAAATGCAAAATGTCAATTTATTTACAAGAGGAGTAACTCTTCTAATAGTTCGTGTTTTAAGCCTTTCCTGGGTCAGCAGTATTAGATTCCGATGCACCATTGCAGGTTTACTGTATCCCTTGGACCTTCAAATCAACGATGAAACACAGAAATTGCATCGATATTGAATACAAAAGGCAAAATGTCGACTTATTTACAAGAGGAGTAACTCTTCTAATAGTTCGTGCTTTGAGCCTTTCCTGGAACAGCAGTATTAGTATCCGATGCACCATTGCGGGTTTACTGTATCCCTTGGACCTTCAAATCATCGATGAAACACAGAAATTGCATCGATATTGAATTCAATAGGCAAAATGTCGGCTTATTTACAAGAGGAGTAACTCTTCTAAAAGTTCGTGCATTGAGCCTTTCCTGGGACAGCAGTATTAGATTGCGATGAACCATTGCAGGTTTACTGTATCCCTTGGACCTTCAAATCAACGATGAAATACAGATATTGCGTAGATAATGAATACAAAATGCAAAATGTCGACTTATTTACAAGAGGAGAAACTCTTCTAATAGTTCATGCTGTGAGCCTTTAATGGGACAGCAGTATTAGATTCCGATGCACCATTGCAGGTTTACTGTATCTCTTGGACCTTCAAATCAACGATGAAACACAGAAATTGCATCGATATTGAATACAAAAGGCAAAATGTCGACTTATTTACAAGAGGAGTAACTCTTGTAATAGTTCGCACTTTTAGCCTTTCCTGGGACAGCAGTATTAGATTCCGATGCACATTGCAGGTTTTTTGTATCCCTTGGACCTTCAAATCAACGATGAAATACAGAAATTGCATCGATATTGAATACAAAAGGCAAAATGTCGACTTATTGACAAAAGGAGTAACTCTCTAATAGTTCGTGCTTTGAGCCTTTCCTGGGACAGCAGTATTAGATTCCGATGCACCATTGCAGGTTTACTGTATCCCTTGGACATTCAAATCAACGATGAAACACAGAAATTGCATCGATATTGAATACAAAAGGCAAAATGTCGACTTATTTACAAGGGGAGTAACTCTTCTAATAGATCGTGTTTGACCCTTTCCAGGGACAGCGGTACTAGATTTCGATGCACCATTGCAGGTTTACTGTATCCCTTGGACCTTCAAATCAACGATGAAACACAGAAATTGCATCGATATTGAATACAAAATGCAAAATGTCGACTTATTTACAAGACGAGTAACTCTGCTAATAGTTCGTTCTTTTAGCCTTTCCTGGGACAGCAGTATTAGATTCCGTAGCACCATTGCATGTTTACTGTATCCCTTGGACCTTCAAATCAACGATGAAACACAGAAATTGCATCGATATTGAATACAAAAGGCAAAATATCGACTTATTTACAAGAGGGGAAAGTCTTCTAATAGTTAGTGCTTTGAGCCTTTCCTGGGACAGCAGTCTTAGATTCCGATGCACCATTGCAGGTTTACTGTATCCCTCGGACCTTCAAATCAACGATGAAACACAGAAATTGCATCGTTACTGAATACAAACGGCAAAATGTCGACTTATTTATAAGAGGAGTAACTCTTCTAATGGTTCGTGGTTTGAGCCTCTCCTGGGACAGCAGTATTAGATTCCGATGCACCATTGCAGGTTTACTGTATCCCTTGGACATTCAAATCAACGATGAAACACAGAAATTGCATCGATATTGAATACAAAAGGCAAAATGTCGACTTATTTACAAGGGGAGTAACGCTTCTAATAGATCGTGTTTGACCCTTTCCAGGGACAGCGGTACTAGATTTCGATGCGCCATTGCAGGTTTACTGTATGCCTTGGACCTTCAAATCAACGATGAAACACAGAAATTGCATCGATATTGAATACAAAATGCAAAATGTCGACTTATTTACAAGACGAGTAACTCTGCTAATAGTTCGTTCTTTTAGCCTTTCCTGGGACAGCAGTATTAGATTCCGTAGCACCATTGCATGTTTACTGTATCCCTTGGACCTTCAAATCAACGATGAAACACAGAAATTGCATCGATATTGAATACAAAAGGCAAAATATCGACTTATTTACAAGAGGGGAAAGTCTTCTAATAGTTCGTGCTTTGAGCCTTTCCTGGGACAGCAGTCTTAGATTCCGATGCACCATTGCAGGTTTACTGTATCCCTCGGACCTTCAAATCAACGATGAAACACAGAAATTGCATCGATACTGAATACAAATGGCAAAATGTCGACTTATTTATAAGAGGAGTAACTCTTCTAATGGTTCGTGGTTTGAGCCTTTCCTGGGACAGCAGTATTAGATTCCGAAGCACCATTGCAGGTTTACTGTATCCCTCGGACCTTCAAATCAACGATGAAACACAGAGATTGCATCGATACTGAATACAAATGGCAAAATGTCGACTTATTTATAAGAGGAGTAACTCTTCTAATAGTTCTTGATTTGAGCCTTTCCTGGGACAGCAGTATTAGATTCCGAAGCACCATTGCATGTTTACTGTATCCCTTGGACCTTCAAATCAACGATGAAACATAGAAATTGCATCGATATTGAATACAAAAGCCAAAATATCGACTTATTTACAAGAGGGGAAACTCTTCTAATAGTTCGTGCTTTGAGCCTTTCCTGGGACAGCAGTCTTAGATTCCGATGCACCATTGCAGGTTTACTGTATCCCTTGGACCTTCAAATCAACGATGAAACACAGAAATTGCATCGATATTGAATACAAAAGGCAAAATGTCGACTTATTTACAAGAGGAGTAACTCTTCTAATAGTTCGTGCTTTGAGCCTTTCCTGGAACAGCAGTATTAGTATCCGATGCACCATTGCGGGTTTACTGTATCCCTTGGACCTTCAAATCATCGATGAAACACAGAAATTGCATCGATATTGAAGTCAAAAGGCAAAATGTCGGCTTATTTACAAGAGGAGTAACTCTTCTAAAAGTTCGTGCTTTGAGCCTTTCCTGGGACAGCAGTATTAGATTGCGATGAATCATTGCAGGTTTACTGTATCCCTTGGACCTTCAAATCAACGATGAAACACAGATATTGCGTAGATAATGAATACAAAATGCAAAATGTCGACTTATTAACAAGAGGAGAAACTCTTCTAATAGTTCATGCTGTGAGCCTTTAATGGGACAGCAGTATTAGATTCCGATGCACCAATGCAGGTTTACTGTATCCCTTGGATCTTCAAATCAACGATGAAACATAGAAATTGCATCGATATTGAATACAAAAGGCAAAATGTCGACTAATTTACAAGAGGAGTAACTCTTGTAATAGTTCGCACTTTTAGCCTTTCCTGGGACAGGAGTATTAGATTCCGATGCACATTGCAGGTTTTTTGTATCCCTTGGACCTTCAAATCAACGATGAAAACCAGAAGTTGCATCGATATTGATTACAAAAGGCAAAATGTCGACTTATTGACAAAAGGAGTAACTCTTCTAATAGTTCGTGCTTTGAGCCTTTCCTGGGACAGCAGTATTAGATTCCGATGCACCATTGCAGGTTTACTGTATCCCTTGGACCTTCAAATAAACGATGAAACACAGAAATTGCATCGATATTGAATACAAAATGCAAAATGTCGACTTATTTACAAGACGAGTAACTCTGCTAATAGTTCGTTCTTTTAGCCTTTCCTGGGACAGCAGTATTAGATTCCGATGCACCATTGCAGGTTTACTGTATCCCTTGGACCTTCAAATCAACGATGAAACACAGAAATTGCATCGATATTGAATACAAAAAGCAAATGTCGACTTATTTACATGAGGAGTAACTCTTCTAATAGTTCGTGCTTTGAGCCTTTCCTGGGACAGCAGTAGTATATTCCGATGCACCATTGCAGGTTTACTGTATCCCTTGGACCTCCAAATCAAAGATGAAACACAGAAATTGCATCGATATTGAATACAAAAGGCAAAATTTTGGCTTATTTAAAAGAGGAGAAACTCTTCTAATAGTTCGTGCTTTGAGCCTTTCCAGGGACAGCAGTATTACATTCCGATGCACCATTGCAGGTTTACTGTATCCCTTACACCTTCAAATCAACGATAAAACACAGAAATTGCATCGATATTGAATACAAAATGTAAAATGTCGGCTTATCTACAAGAGGAGTAACTCTTCTAATAGTTCGTGCTTTGAGATTTTCCTGGGACAGCAGTATTAGATTCCGATGCACCATTGCAGGTTTACTGTATCCCTTGGACCTTCAAATCAACGATGAAACACAGAAATTGCATCGATATTGAATACAAAAGCAAAATGTCGACTTATTTACAAGAGGAGTAACTCTTCTAATAGTTCGTGCTTTGAGCCTTTCCTGGAACAGCAGTATTAGTATCCGATGCACCATTGCGGGTTTACTGTATCCCTTGGACCTTCAAATCATCGATGAAACACAGAAATTGCATCGATATTGAATTCAAAAGGCAAAATGTCGGCTTATTTACAAGAGGAGTAACTCTTCTAAACGTTCGTGCTTTGAGCGTTTCCTGGGACAGCAGTATTAGATTGCGATGAACCATTGCAGGTTTACTGTATCCCTTGGACCTTCAAATCAACGATGAAACACAGATATTGCGTAGATAATGAATACAAAATGCAAAATGTCGACTTATTTACAAGAGGAGAAACTCTTCTAATAGTTCATGCTGTGAGCCTTTAATGGGACAGCAGTATTAGATTCCGATGCACCATTGCAGGTTTACTGTATCCCTTGGAAATTCAAATCAACGATGAAACACAGAAATTGCATCGATATTGAATACAAAAGGCAAAATGTCGACTTATTTACAAGAGGAGTAACTCTTGTAATAGTTCGCACTTTTAGCCTTTCCTGGGACAGCAGTATTAGATTCCGATGCACATTGCAGGTTTTTTGTATCCCTTGGACCTTCAAATCAACGATGAAATACAGAAATTGCATCGATATTGAATACAAAAGGCAAAATGTCGACTTATTGACAAAAGGAGTAACTCTTCTAATAGTTCGTGCTTTGAGCCTTTCCTGGGACAGCAGTATTAGATTCCGATGCACCATTGCAGGTTTACTGTATCCCTTGGACATTCAAATCAACGATGAAACACAGAAATTGCATCGATATTGAATACAAAAGGCAAAATGTCGACTTATTTACAAGGGGAGTAACTCTTCTAATAGATCGTGTTTGACCCTTTCCAGGGACAGCGGTACTAGATTTCGATGCACCATTGCAGGTTTACTGTATCCCTTGGACCTTCAAATCAACGATGAAACACAGAAATTGCATCGATATTGAATACAAAATGCAAAATGTCGACTTATTTACAAGACGAGTATCTCTGCTTATTGTTCGTTCTTTTAGCCTTTCCTGGGACAGCAGTATTAGATTCCGTAGCACCATTGCATGTTTACTGTATCCCTTGGACCTTCAAATCAACGATGAAACACAGAAATTGCATCGATATTGAATACAAAAGGCAAAATATCGACTTATTTACAAGAGGGGAAAGTCTTCTAATAGTTCATGCTTTGAGCCTTTCCTGGGACAGCAGTCTTAGATTCCGATGCACCATTGCAGGTTTACTGTATCCCTCGGACCTTCAAATCAACGATGAAACACAGAAATTGCATCGTTACTGAATACAAATGGCAAAATGTCGACTTATTTATAAGAGGAGTAACTCTTCTAATGGTTCGTGGTTTGAGCCTTTCCTGGGACAGCAGTATTAGATTCCGATGCACCATTGCAGGTTTACTGTATCCCTTGGACATTCAAATCAACGATGAAACACAAAAATTGCATCGATATTGAATACAAAAGGCAAAATGTCGACTTATTTACAAGGGGAGTAACTCTTCTAATAGATCGTGTTTGACCCTTTCCAGGGACAGCGGTACTAGATTTCGATGCACCATTGCAGGTTTACTGTATCCCTTGGACCTTCAAATCAACGATGAAACACAGAAATTGCATCGATATTGAATACAAAATGCAAAATGTCGACTTATTTACAAGACGAGTAACTCTGCTAATAGTTCGTTCTTTTAGCCTTTCCTGGGACAGCAGTATTAGATTCCGTAGCACCATTGCATGTTTACTGTATCCCTTGGACCTTCAAATCAACGATGAAACACAGAAATTGCATCGATATTGAATACAAAAGGCAAAATATCGACTTATTTACAAGAGGGGAAAGTCTTCTAATAGTTCGTGCTTTGAGCCTTTCCTGGGACAGCAGTCTTAGATTCCGATGCACCATTGCAGGTTTACTGTATCCCTCGGACCTTCAAATCAACGATGAAACACAGAAATTGCATCGATACTGAATACAAATGGCAAAATGTCGACTTATTTATAAGAGGAGTAACTCTTCTAATGGTTCGTGGTTTGAGCCTTTCCTGGGACAGCAGTATTAGATTCCGAAGCACCATTGCAGGTTTACTGTATCCCTCGGACCTTCAAATCAACGATGAAACACAGAGATTGCATCGATACTGAATACAAATGGCAAAATGTCGACTTATTTATAAGAGGAGTAACTCTTCTAATAGTTCTTGATTTGAGCCTTTCCTGGGACAGCAGTATTAGATTCCGAAGCACCATTGCATGTTTACTGTATCCCTTGGACCTTCAAATCAACGATGAAACATAGAAATTGCATCGATATTGAATACAAAAGGCAAAATATCGACTTATTTACAAGAGGGGAAACTCTTCTAATAGTTCGTGCTTTGAGCCTTTCCTGGGACAGCAGTCTTAGATTCCGATGCACCATTGCAGGTTTAATGTATCCCTTGGACCTTCAAATCAACGATGAAACACAGAAATTGCATCGATATTGAATACAAAAGGCAAAATGTCGACTTATTTACAAGAGGAGTAACTCTTCTAATAGTTCGTGCTTTGAGCCTTTCCTGGAACAGCAGTATTAGTATCCGATGCACCATTGCGGGTTTACTGTATCCCTTGGACCTTCAAATCATCGATGAAACACAGAAATTGCATCGATATTGAATTCAAAAGGCAAAATGTCGGCTTATTTACAAGAGGAGTAACTCTTCTAAAAGTTCGTGCTTTGAGCCTTTCCTGGGACAGCAGTATTAGATTGCGATGAACCATTGCAGGTTTACTGTATCCCTTGGACCTTCAAATCAACGATGAAACACAGATATTGCGTAGATAATGAATACAAAATGCAAAATGTCGACTTATTTACAAGAGGAGAAACTCTTCTAATAGTTCATGCTGTGAGCCTTTAATGGGACAGCAGTATTAGATTCCGATGCACCATTGCAGGTTTACTGTATCCCTTGGACCTTCAAATCAACGATGAAACACAGAAATTGCATCGATATTGAATACAAAAGGCAAAATGTCGACTTATTTACAAGAGGAGTAACTCTTGTAATAGTTCGCACTTTTAGCCTTTCCTGGGACAGCAGTATTAGATTCCGATGCACATTGCAGGTTTTTTGTATCCCTTGGACCTTCAAATCAACGATGAAATACAGAAATTGCATCGATATTGAATACAAAAGGCAAAATGTCGACTTATTGACAAAAGGAGTAACTCTTCTAATAGTTCGTGCTTTGAGCCTTTCCTGGGACAGCAGTATTAGATTCCGATGCACCATTGCAGGTTTACTGTATCCCTTGGACATTCAAATCAACGATGAAACACAGAAATTGCATCGATATTGAATACAAAAGGCAAAATGTCGACTTATTTACAAGGGGAGTAACTCTTCTAATAGATCGTGTTTGACCCTTTCCAGGGACAGCGGTACTAGATTTCGATGCACCATTGCAGGTTTACTGTATCCCTTGGACCTTTAAAACAACGATGAAACACAGAAATTGCATCGATATTGAATACAAAATGCAAAATGTCGACTTATTTACAAGACGAGTATCTCTGCTAATAGTTCGTTCTTTTAGCCTTTCCTGGGACAGCAGTATTAGATTCCGTAGCACCATTGCATGTTTACTGTATCCCTTGGACCTTCAAATCAACGATGAAACACAGAAATTGCATCGATATTGAATACAAAAGGCAAAATATCGACTTATTTACAAGAGGGGAAAGTCTTCTAATAGTTCGTGCTTTGAGCCTTTCCTGGGACAGCAGTCTTAGATTCCGATGCACCATTGCAGGTTTACTGTATCCCTCGGACCTTCAAATCAACGATGAAACACAGATATTGCATCGTTACTGAATACAAATGGCAAAATGTCGACTTATTTATAAGAGGAGTAACTCTTCTAATGGTTCGTGGTTTGAGCCTTTCCTGGGACAGCAGTATTAGATTCCGATGCACCATTGCAGGTTTACTGTATCCCTTGGACATTCAAATCAACGATGAAACACAGAAATTGCATCGATATTGAATACAAAAGGCAAAATGTCGACTTATTTACAAGGGGAGTAACTCTTCTAATAGATCGTGTCTGACCCTTTCCAGGGACAGCGGTACTTGATTTCGATGCACCATTGCAGGTTTACTGTATCCCTTGGACCTTCAAATCAACGATGAAACACAGAAATTGCATCGATATTGAATACAAAATGCAAAATGTCGACTTATTTACAAGACGAGTAACTCTGCTAATAGTTCGTTCTTTTAGCCTTTCCTGGGACAGCCGTATTAGATTCCGTAGCACCATTGCATGTTTACTGTATCCCTTGGACCTTCAAATCAACGATGAAACACAGAAATTGCATCGATATTGAATACAAAAGGCAAAATATCGACTTATTTACAAGAGGGGAAAGTCTTCTAATAGTTCGTGCTTTGAGCCTTTCCTGGGACAGCAGTCTTAGATTCCGATGCACCATTGCAGGTTTACTGTATCCCTCGGACCTTCAAATCAACGATGAAACACAGAAATTGCATCGATACTGAATACAAATGGCAAAATGTCGACTTATTTATAAGAGGAGTAACTCTTCTAATGGTTCGTGGTTTGAGCCTTTCCTGGGACAGCAGTATTAGATTCCGAAGCACCATTGCAGGTTTACTGTATCCCTCGGACCTTCAAATCAACGATGAAACACAGAGATTGCATCGATACTGAATACAAATGGCAAAATGTCGACTTATTTATAAGAGGAGTAACTCTTCTAATAGTTCTTGATTTGAGCCTTTCCTGGGACAGCAGTATTAGATTCCGAAGCACCATTGCATGTTTACTGTATCCCTTGGACCTTCAAATCAACGATGAAACATAGAAATTGCATCGATATTGAATACAAAAGGCAAAATATCGACTTATTTACAAGAGGGGAAACTCTTGTAATAGTTCGTGCTTTGAGCCTTTCCTGGGACAGCAGTCTTAGATTCCGATGCACCATTGCAGGTTTACTGTTTCCCTTGGACCTTCAAATCAACGATGAAACACAGAAATTGCATCGATATTGAATACAAAAGGCAAAATGACGACTTATTTACAAGAGGAGTAACTCTTCTAATAGTTCGTGCTTTGAGCCTTTCCTGGAACAGCAGTATTAGTATCCGATGCACCATTGCGCGTTTACTGTATCCCTTGGACCTTCAAATCATCGATGAAACACAGAAATTGCATCGATATTGAAGTCAAAAGGCAAAATGTCGGCTTATTTACAAGAGGAGTAACTCTTCTAAAAGTTCGTGCTTTGAGCCTTTCCTGGGACAGCAGTATTAGATTGCGATGAACCATTGCAGGTTTACTGTATCCCTTGGACCTTCAAATCAACGATGAAACACAGATATTGCGTAGATAATGAATACTAAATGCAAAATGTCGACTTATTTACAAGAGGAGAAACTCTTCTAATAGTTCATGCTGTGAGCCTTTAATGGGACAGCAGTATTAGATTCCGATGCACCAATGCAGGTTTACTGTATCCCTCGGACCTTCAAATCAACGATGAAACACAGAAATTGCATCGATACTGAATACAAATGGCAAAATGTCGACTTATTTATAAGAGGAGTAACTCTTCTAATGGTTCGTGGTTTGAGCCTTTCCTGGGACAGCAGTATTAGATTCCGAAGCACCATTGCAGGTTTACTGTATCCCTCGGACCTTCAAATCAACGATGAAACACAGAGATTGCATCGATACTGAACACAAATGGCAAAATGTCGACTTACTTATAAGAGGAGTAACTCTTCTAATAGTTCTTGATTTGAGCCTTTCCTGGGACAGCAGTATTAGATTCCGAAGCACCATTGCATGTTTACTGTATCCCTTGGACCTTCAAATCAACGATGAAACATAGAAATTGCATCGATATTGAATACAAAAGGCAAAATGTCGACTTATTTACAAGAGGACTAACTCTTGTAATAGTTCGCACTTTTAGCCTTTCCTGGGACAGCAGTATTAGATTGCGATGAACCATTGCAGGTTTACTGTATCCCTTGGACCTTCAAATCAACGATGAAACACAGATATTGCGTAGATAATGAATACAAAATGCAAAATGTCGACTTATTTACAAGAGGAGAAACTCTTCTAATAGTTCATGCTGTGAGCCTTTAATGGGACAGCAGTATTAGATTCCGATGCACCATTGCAGGTTTACTGTATCCCTTGGACCTTCAAATCAACGATGAAACACAGAAATTGCATCGATATTGAATACAAAAGGCAAAATGTCGACTTATTTACAAGAGGAGTAACTCTTGTAATAGTTCGCACTTTTAGCCTTTCCTGGGACAGCAGTATTAGATTCCGATGCACATTGCAGTTTTTTTGTATCCCTTGGACCTTCAAATCAACGATGAAATACAGAAATTGCATCGATATTGAATACAAAAGGCAAAATGTCGACTTATTGACAAAAGGAGTAACTCTTCTAATAGTTCGTGCTTTGAGCCTTTCCTGGGACAGCAGTATTAGATTCCGATGCACCATTGCAGGTTTACTGTATCCCTTGGACATTCAAATCAACGATGAAACACAGAAATTGCATCGATATTGAATACAAAAGGCAAAATGTCGACTTTTTTACAAGGGGAGTAACTCTTCTAATAGATCGTGTTTGACCCTTTCCAGGGACAGCGGTACTAGATTTCGATGCACCATTGCAGGTTTACTGTATCCCTTGGACCTTCAAATCAACGATGAAACACAGAAATTGCATCGATATTGAATACAAAATGCAAAATGTCGACTTATTTACAAGACGAGTATCTCTGCTAATAGTTCGTTCTTTTAGCCTTTCCTGGGACAGCAGTATTAGATTCCGTAGCACCATTGCATGTTTACTGTATCCCTTGGACCTTCAAATCAACGATGAAACACAGAAATTGCATCGATATTGAATACAAAAGGCAAAATATCGACTTATTTACAAGAGGGGAAAGTCTTCTAATAGTTCGTGCTTTGAGCCTTTCCTGGGACAGCAGTCTTAGATTCCGATGCACCATTGCAGGTTTACTGTATCCCTCGGACCTTCAAATCAACGATGAAACACAGAAATTGCATCGTTACTGAATACAAATGGCAAAATGTCGACTTATTTATAAGAGGAGTAACTCTTCTAATGGTTCGTGGTTTGAGCCTTTCCTGGGACAGCAGTATTAGATTCCGATGCACCATTGCAGGTTTACTGTATCCCTTGGACATTCAAATCAACGATGAAACACAGAAATTGCATCGATATTGAATACAAAAGGCAAAATGTCGACTTATTTACAAGGGGAGTAACTCTTCTAATAGATCGTGTTTGACCCTTTCCAGGGACAGCGGTACTAGATTTCGATGCACCATTGCAGGTTTACTGTATCCCTTGGACCTTCAAATCAACGATGAAACACAGAAATTTCATCGATATTGAATACAAAATGCAAAATGTCGACTTATTTACAAGACGAGTAACTCTGCTAATAGTTCGTTCTTTTAGCCTTTCCTGGGACAGCAGTATTAGATTCCGTAGCACCATTGCATGTTTACTGTATCCCTTGGACCTTCAAATCAACGATGAAACACAGAAATTGCATCGATATTGAATACAAAAGGCAAAATATCGACTTATTTACAAGAGGGGAAAGTCTTCTAATAGTTCGTGCATTGAGCCTTTCCTGGGACAGCAGTCTTAGATTCCGATGCACCAATGCAGGTTTACTGTATCCCTCGGACCTTCAAATCAACGATGAAACACAGAAATTGCATCGATACTGAATACAAATGGCAAAATGTCGACTTATTTATAAGAGGAGTAACTCTTCTAATGGTTCGTGGTTTGAGCCTTTCCTGGGACAGCAGTATTAGATTCCGAAGCACCATTGCAGGTTTACTGTATCCCTCGGACCTTCAAATCAACGATGAAACACAGAGATTGCATCGATACTGAATACAAATGGCAAAATGTCGACTTATTTATAAGAGGAGTAACTCTTCTAATAGTTCTTGATTTGAGCCTTTCCTGGGACAGCAGTATTAGATTCCGAAGCACCATTGCATGTTTACTGTATCCCTTGGACCTTCAAATCAACGATGAAACATAGAAATTGCATCGATATTGAATACAAAAGGCAAAATATCGACTTATTTACAAGAGTGGAAACTCTTCTAATAGTTCGTGCTTTGAGCCTTTCCTGGGACAGCAGTCTTAGATTCCGATGCACCATTGCAGGTTTACTGTATCCCTTGGACCTTCAAATCAACGATGAAACACAGAAATTGCATCGATATTGAATACAAAAGGCAAAATGTCGACTTATTTACAAGAGGAGTAACTCTTCTAATAGTTCGTGCTTTGAGCCTTTCCTGGAATAGCAGTATTAGTATCCGATGCACCATTGCGCGTTTACTGTATCCCTTGGACCTTCAAATCATCGATGAAACACAGAGATTGCATCGATATTGAAGTCAAAAGGCAAAATGTCGGCTTATTTACAAGAGGAGTAACTCTTCTAAAAGTTCGTGCTTTGAGCCTTTCCTGGGACAGCAGTATTAGATTGCGATGAACCATTGCAGGTTTACTGTATCCCTTGGACCTTCAAATCAACGATGAAACACAGATATTGCGTAGATAATGAATACTAAATGCAAAATGTCGACTTATTTACAAGAGGAGAAACTCTTCTAATAGTTCATGCTGTGAGCCTTTAATGGGACAGCAGTATTAGATTCCGATGCACCAATGCAGGTTTACTGTATCCCTTGGACCTTCAAATCAACGATGAAACATAGAAATTGCATCGATATTGAATACAAAAGGCAAAATGTCGACTTATTTACAAGAGGAGTAACTCTTGTAATAGTTCGCACTTTTAGCCTTTCCTGGGACAGGAGTATTAGATTCCGATGCACATTGCAGGTTTTTTGTATCCCTTGGACCTTCAAATCAACGATGAAATACAGAAATTGCATCGATATTGAATACAAAAGCCAAAATGTCGATTTATTGACAAAAGGAGTAACTCTTCTAATAGTTCGTGCTTTGAGCCTTTCCTGGGACAGCAGTATTAGATTCCGATGCACCATTGCAGGTTTACTGTATCCCTTGGACATTCAAATCAACGATGAAACACAGAAATTGCATCGATATTGAATACAAAAGGCAAAATGTCGACTTATTTACAAGAGGAGTAACTCTTCTAATAGATCGTGTTTGACCCTTTCCAGGGACAGCGGTATTAGATTTCGATGCACCATTGCAGGTTTACTGTATCCCTTGGACCTTCAAATCAACGATGAAACACAGAAATTGCATCGATATTGAATACAAAATGCAAAATGTCGACTTATTTACAAGACGAGTAACTCTGCTAATAGTTCGTTCTTTTAGCCTTTCCTGGGACAGCAGTATTAGATTCCGATGCACCATTGCAGGTTTACTGTATCCCTTGGACCTTCAAATCAACGATGAAACACAGAAATTGCATCGATATTGAATACAAAAAGCAAATGTCGACTTATTTACATGAGGAGTAACTCTTCTAATAGTTCGTGCTTTGAGCCTTTCCTGGGACAGCAGTATTATATTCCGATGCACCATTGCAGGTTTACTGTATCCCTTGGACCTCCAAATCAAAGATGAAACACAGAAATTGCATCGATATTGAATACAAAAGGCAAAATTTTGGCTTATTTAAAAGAGGAGAAACTCTTCTAATAGTTCGTGCTTTGAGCCTTTCCTGGGACAGCAGTATTACATTCCGATGCACCATTGCAGGTTTACTGTATCCCTTACACCTTCAAATCAACGATAAAACACAGAAATTGCATCGATATTGAATACAAAATGTAAAATGTCGGCTTATCTACAAGAGGAGTAACTCTTCTAATAGTTCGTGCTTTGAGCTTTTCCTGGGACAGCAGTATTAGATTCCGATGCACCATTGCAGGTTTACTGTATCCCTTGGACCTTCAAATCAACGATGATACACAGAAATTGCATCGATATTGGATACAAAAGGCAATATGTCGACTCATTTACTAGGGGAGTAACTCTTCTAATAGTTCGTGATTTTAGCCTTTCCTGGGACAGCAGTATTAGATTCCAATGCAGCATTGCAGGTTTACTGTATCCCTCGGACCTTCAAATCAACGATGAAACACAGAGATTGCATCGATACTGAATACAAATTTCAAAATGTCGACTTATTTATAAGAGGAGTAACTCTTCTAATAGTTCGTGCTTTGAGCCTTTCCTGCGACAGCAGTATTAGATTCCGAAGCACCATTGCAGGTTTACTGTATCCCTTGGACCTTAAAATCAACGATGAAACATAGAAATTGCATCGATATTGAATACAAAAGGCAAAATATCGACTTATTTACAAGAGGGGAAACTCTTCTAATAGTTCGTGTTTTGAGCCTTTCCTGGGACAGCAGTATTAGATTCCGATGCACCATTGCAGGTTTACTGTATCCCTTGGACCTTCAAATCAACAATGAAACGGCAGAAATTGCATCGATATTGAATACATAAGGCAAAATATCGACTTATTTACAAGAGGAGTAACTCTTCTAATAGTTCGTGCTTTGAGCCTTTCCTGGGATAGCAGTATTAGATTCCGATGCACTATTGCAGGTTTACTGTATCCCTTGGACCTTCAAATCAACGATGAAACAAGGAAATTGCATCGATATTGAATACAAAAGGCAAAATGTCGACTTATTTACAAGAGGAGTAACTCTTCTAATAGTTCGTGCTTTGAGCCTTTCCTGGGAGCAGTATTATATTCCGATACACCATTGCAGGTTTACTGTATCCCTTGGACCTCCAAATCAAAGATGAAACACAGAAATTGCATCGATATTGAATACAAAAGGCAAAATGTCGGCTTATTTAAAAGAGGAGAAACTCTTGTAATAGTTCGTGCTTTGAGCCTTTCCTGGGACAGCAGTATTACATTCCGATGCACCATTGCAGGTTTACTGTATCCCTTACACCTTCAAATCAACGATAAAACACAGAAACTGCATCGATATTGAATACAAAATGTAAAATGTCGGCTTATCTACAAGAGGAGTAACTCTTCTAATAGTTCGTGCTTTGAGCCTTTCCTGGGACAGCAGAATTAGATTCCGATGCACCATTGCAGGTTTACTGTATCCCTTGGACCTTCAAATCAACGATGAAACACAGAAATTGCATCGATATTAAATACAAAAGGCAAAATGTCGACTTATTTACAAGAGGAGTAACGCTTCTAATTGATCGTGCTCTTAGCCTTTCCTGGGACAGCAATATTAGATTCCGATGCACCATTGCAGGTTTGCTGTATCCCTTGGACCTTCAAACCAACGTTCAAACACAGAAATTGAATCGATATTTAATACAAAAGGCAAAATGTCGACTTATTTACAAGAGGAGTAACACTTCTAATAGTTCGTGATTTGAGCCTTTCCTGGGATTGCACTATTAGATTGCGATGCACCCTTGCAGGTTTACTGTATTCCTTGGACCTTCAAATCAACGATGAAACACTGAAATTGCATCGATATTGAATACAAAAGGCAATATGTCGACTCATTTACTAGAGGAGTAACTCTTCTAATAGTTCGTGCTTTTAGCCTTTCCTGGGACAGCAGTATTAGATTCCGATGCAGCATTGCAGGTTTACTGTATCCCTCGGACCTTCAAATCAACGATGAAACACAGAGATTGCATCGATACTGAATACAAATGGCAAAATGTCGACTCATTTATAAGAGGAGTAACTCTTCTAATAGTTCGTGCTTTGAGCCTTTCCTGGGACAGCAGTATTAGATTCCGAAGCACCATTGCAGGTTTACTGTATCCCTTGGACCTTCAAATCAACGATGAAACATAGAAATTGCATCGATATTGAATACAAAAGGCAAAATATCGACTTATTTACAAGAGGGGAAACTCTTCTAATAGTTCGTGCTTTGAGCCTTTCCTGGGACAGCAGTATTAGATTCCGATGCACCATTGCAGGTTTACTGTATCCCTTGGACCTTCAAATCAACGATGAAACACAGAAATTGCATCGATATTGAATACAAAAGGCAAAATTTCGACTTATTTACAAGAGGAGTAACTCTTCTAATAGTTCGTGCTTTGAGCCTTTCCTGGGACAGCAGTATTAGATTCCGATGCACTATTGCAGGTTAACTGTTTCCCTTGGACCTTCAAATCAACGATGAAACACTGAAATTGCAACGATATTGAATACAAAAGGCAAAATGTCGACTTATTTACAAGAGGAGTAACTCTTCTAATAGTTCGTGTTTTGAGCCTTTCCTGGGACAGAAGTATTATATTCCGATGCGCCATTGCAGGTTTACTGTATCCCTTGGACATCCAAATCAACGATGAAACACAGAAATTGGATCGATATTGAATACAAAAGGCAAAATGTCGGCTTATCTACAAGAGGAGTAACTCTTCTAATAGTTCGTGCTTTGAACCTTTCCTGGGACCGCAGTATTACATTCCGATGCACCATTGCAGGTTTACTGTATCCCTTACACCTTCAAATCAACGATAAAACACAGAAATTGCATCGATATTGAATACAAAATGTAAAATGTCGGCTTATCTACAAGAGGAGTAACTCTTCTAATAATTCGTGCTTTGAGCCTTTCCTGGGACAGCAGTATTAGATTCCGATGCACCATTGCAGGTTTACTGTATCCCTTGGACCTTCAAATCAACGATGAAACACAGAAATTGCATCGATATTGAATACAAAAGGCAAAATGTCGACTTATTTACAAGAGGAGTAACTCTTGTAATAGTTCGCACTTTTAGCCTTTCCTGGGACAGCAGTATTAGATTCCGATGCACATTGCAGGTTTTCTGTATCCCTTGGACCTTCAAATCAACGATGAATTACAGAAATTGCATCGATATTGAATACAAAAGGCAAAATGTCGACTTATTTACAAAAGGAGTAAATCTTCTAATAGTTCGTGCTTTGAGCCTTTCCTGGGACAGCAGTATTAGATTCCGATGCACCATTGCAGGTTTACTGTATCCCTTGGACCTTCAAATCAACGATGACACACAGAAATTGCATCGATATTGAATACAAAAGGCAAAATGTCGACTTATTTACAAGAGGAGTAACTCTTGTAATAGTTCGTGTTTGAGCCTTTCCAGGGACAGCAGTATTAGATTTCGATGCACCATTGCAGGTTTACTGTATCCCTTGGACCATCAAATCAACGATGAAACACAGAAATTGCATCGATATTGAATACAAAATGCAAAATTTCGACTTATTTACAAGACGAGTAACTCTGCTAATAGTTCGTTCCTTAGCCATTCCTGGGACAGCAGTATTAGTTTCCGATGCACCATTGCAGGTTTACTGTATCCCTTGGACCTTCAAATCAACGATGAAACACAGAAATTGCATCGATATTGAATACAAAAGGCAAATGTCGACTTATTTACAAGAGGAGTAACTCTTCCAATAGTTCGTGCTTTGAGCCTTTCCTGGGACAGCAGTATTAGACTCCGATGCACCATTGCAGGTTTACTGTATCCCTTGGACCTTCAAATCAACGAAGAAACACAGAAATTGCATCGATATTGAATACAAATGCAAAATGTCGACTTATTTACAAGAGGAGTAACTCTTGTAATAGTTCGTGTTTGAGTCTTTCCTGGGACAGCAGTATTAGATTCCGATGCACCATTGCAGGTTTACTGTATCCCTTGGACCTTCAAATCAACGATGAAACACAGAAATTGTATCGATATTGAATACAAGAGGCCAAATGTCGACTTATTTACAAGAGGAGTAACTCTTCTATTAGTTCGTGCTTTGAGCCTTTCCTGGGACAGCAGTATTAGATTCCGATGCACCATTGCAGGTTTACTGTATCCCTTGGACCTTCAAATCAACGATGATACACAGAAATTGCATCGATATTGAATACAAAAGGCAATATGTCGACTCATTTACTAGAGGAGTAACTCTTCTAATAGTTCGTGATTTTAGCCTTTCCTGGGACAGCAGTATTAGATTCCGATGCAGCATTGCAGGTTTACTGTATCCCTCGGACCTTCAAATCAACGATGAAACACAGAGATTGCATCGATACTGAATACAAATTTCAAAATGTCGACTTATTTATAAGAGGAGTAACTCTTCTAATAATTCATGCTTTGAGCCTTTCCTGCGACAGCAGTATTAGATTCCGAAGAACCATTGCAGGTTTACTGTATCCCTTGGACCTTCAAATCAACGATGAAACATAGAATTTGCATCGATATTGAATACAAAAGGCAAAATATCGACTTATTTACAAGAGGGGAAACACTTCTAATAGTTCGTGTTTTGAGCCTTTCCTGGGACAGCAGTATTAGATTCCGATGCACCATTGCAGGTTTACTGTATCCCTTGGACCTTCAAATCAACAATGAAACACAGAAATTGCATCGATATTGAATACAAAAGGCAAAATGTCGACTTATTTACAAGAGGTGTAACTCTTCTAATAGTTCGTGCTTTGAGCCTTTCCTGGGACAGCAGTATTAGATTCCGATGCACTATTGCAGGTTTACTGTATCCCTTGGACCTTCAAATCAACGATGAAACACAGAAATTGCATCGATATTGAATACAAAAGGCAAAATGTCGACTTATTTACAAGAGGAGTAACTCTTCTAATAGTTCGTACTTTGAGCCTTTCCTGGGACAGCAGTATTATATTCCGATGCACCATTGCAGGTTTACTGTATCCCTTGGACCTCCAAATCAAAGATGAAACACAGAAATTGCATCGATATTGAAAACAAAATGTAAAATGTCGGCTTATCTACAAGAGGTGTAACTCTTCTAATAGTTCGTGCTTTGAGCCTTTCCTGGGACAGCAGTATTAGATTCCGATGCACCATTGCAGGTTTACTGTATACCTTGGACCTTCAAATCATCGATGAAACACAGAAATTGCATCGATATTAAATACAAAAGGCAAAATGTCGACTTATTTACAAGAGGAGTAACGCTTCTAATAAATCGTGCTTTTAGCCTTTCCTGGGACAGCAATATTAGATTCCGATGCACCATTGCAGGTTTGCTGTATCCCTTGGACCTTCAAATCAACCTTGAAACACAGAAATTGAATCGATATTTAATACAAAATGCAAAATGTCGACTTATTTACAAGAGGAGTAACTCTTCTAATAGTTCGTGATTTGAGCCTTTCCTGGGATTGCACTATTAGATTCCGATGCACCCTTGCAGGTTTACTGTATTCCTAGGAACTTCAAATCAACGATGAAACACAGAAATTGCATCGATATTGAATACAAAAGGCAATATGTCGACTCATTTACTAGAGGAGTAACTCTTCTAATAGTTCGTGCTTTTAGCCTTTCCTGGGACACCAGTATTAGATTCCGATGCAGCATTGCAGGTTTACTGTATCCCTCGGACCTTCAAGTCAACGATGAAACACAGAGATTGCATCGATACTGAATACAAATGGCAAAATGTCGACTCATTTATAAGAGGAGTAACTCTTCTTATAGTTCGTGCTTTGAGCCTTTCCTGGGACAGCAGTATTAGATTCCGAAGCACCATTGCAGGTTTACTGTATCCCTTGGACCTTCAAATCAACGATGAAACATTGAAATTGCATCGATATTGAATACAAAAGGCAAAATATCGACTTATTTACAAGAGGGGAAACTCTTCTAATAGTTCGTGCTTTGAGCCTTTCCTGGGACAGCAGTATTAGATTCCGATGCACCATTGCAGGTTTACTGTATCCCTTGGAACTTCAAATCAACGATGAAACAAAGAAATTGCGTCGATATTGAATACAAAAGGCAAAATGTCGACTTATTTACAAGAGGAGTAACTCTTCTAATAGTTCGTGCTTTGAGCCTTTCCTGGGGCAGTAGTATTAGACTCCGATGCACCATTGCGGGTTTACTGTATCCCTTGGACCTTCAAATGAACGATGAAACACAGAAATTGTTTCGATATTGAATACAAAAAGTAAATGTCAACTTATTTATAAGAGGAGTAACTCTTCTAATAGTTCGTGCTTTGAGCCTTTTCTGGGACAGCAGTATTAGATTCCGATGCACCATTGCAGGTTTACTGTATCCCTTGGACCTACAAATCAACGATGAAACACAGAAATTGCATCGATAATGAATACAAAAGGCAAAATGTCGACTTATTTACAAGAGGAGTAACTCTTCTAATAGTTCGTGCTTTGAGCCTTTCCTTGGACAGCAGTATTAGTCTCCGATGCACCATTGCAGGTTTACTGTGTCCCTTGCACCATCAAAGCAACGATGAAACACAGAAATTGCATCGATATTGAATACAAAAGGCAAAATGTCGACTTATTTACAAGAGGAGTAACTCTCCTAATAGTTCGAGTTTGAGCCTTTCCAGGGACAGCAGTATTAGATTTCGATGCACCATTGCAGGTTTACTGTATCCCTTGGACCTTCAAATCAACGATGAAACACAGAAATTGCATCTACACTCCTGGAAATTGAAATAAGAACACCGTGAAATCATTGTCCCAGGAAGGGGAAACTTTATTGACACATTCCTGAGGTCAGATACATCACATGATCACACTGACAGAACCACAGGCACATAGACACAGGCAAAAGAGCCTGCACAATGTCGGCACTAGTGCAGTGTATATCCACCTTTCGCAGCAATGCAGGCTGCTATTCTCCCATGGAGACGATCGTAGAGATGCTGGACGTAGTCCTGTGGAACGGCTTGCCATGCCATTTCCACATGGCGCCTCAGTTGGACCAGCGTTCGTGCTGGACGTGCAGACCGCGTGAGACGACGCTTCATCCAGTCCCAAACATGCTCAATGGGGGACAGATCCGGAGATCTTGCTGGCCAGGGTAGTTGACTTACACCTTCTAGAGCACGTTGGGTGGCACAGGATACATGCGGACGTGCATTGTCCTGTTGGAACAGCAAGTTCCCTTGCCGGTCTAGGAATGGTAGAACGATGGGTTCAATGACGGTTTGGATGTACCGTGCACTATTCAGTGTCCCCTCGACGATCACCAGTGGTGTACGGCCAGTGTAGGAGATCGCTCCCCACACCATGATGCCGGGTGTTGGCCCTGTGTGCCTCGGTCGTATGCAGTCCTGATTGTGGCGTTCACCTGCACGGCGCCAAACACGCATACGACCATCATTGGCACCAAGGCAGAAGCGACTCTCATCGCTGAAGACGACACGTCTCCATTCGTCCCTCGATACACGCCTGTCGCGACACCACTGGAGGCGGGCTGCACGATGTTGGGGCGTGAGCGGAAGACGGCCTAACGGTGTGCGGGACCGTAGCCCAGCTTCATGGAGACGGTTGCGAATGGTCGTCGCCGATACCCCAGGAGCAACAGTGTCCCTAATTTGCAGGGAAGTGGCGGTGCGGTCTCCTACGGCACTGCATAGGATGCTACGGTCTCGGCGTGCATCCGTGCGTCGCTGCTGTCCGGTCCCAGGTCGACGGGCACGTGCACCTTCCGCCGACCACTGGCGACAACATCGATGTACTGTGGAGACCTCACGCCCCACGTGTTGAGCAATTCGGCGGTACGTCCACCCGTCCTCCCGCATGCCCACTATACGCCCTCGCTCAAAGTCCGTCAACTGCACATACGGTTCACGTCCACGCTGTCGCGGCATGCTACTAGTGTTAAAGACTGCGATGGAGCTCCGTATGCCACGGCAAACTGGCTGACACTGACGGCGGCGGTGCACAAATGCTGCGCAGCTAGCGCCATTCGACGGCCAACACCGCGGTTCCTGGTGTGTCCGCTGTGCCGTGCGTGTGATCATTGCTTGTACAGCCCTCTCGCAGTGTCCGGAGCAAGTATGGTGGGTCTGACACACCGGTGTCAATATGTTCTTTTTTCCATTTCCAGGAGTGTATATTGAATACAAAATGCAAAATGTCGTCTTATTTACAAGACGAGTAACTCTTCTAATAGTTCGTTCTTTTAGCCTTTCAAGGGACAGCAGTATTAGATTCCGATGCACCATTGCAGGTTAACTGTATCCCTTGGACCTTCAAATCAACGATGAAACTCAGAAATTGCATCGATATTGAATACGAAAGGCAAATGTCGACTTATTTAGAAGAGGAGTAACTCTTCTAATCGTTCGTGCTTTGAGCCCTTCCTGGGACAGCAGTATTAGACTCCGATGCACCATTGCAGGTTTACTGTCTCCCTTGGACCTTCTAATAAACGATGAAACACAGAAATTGCATCGATATTGAATACAAAAGGCAAAATGTCGACTTATTTACAAGAGGAGTAACTCTTCTAATAGTTCGTGTTTGAGTCTTTTCTGGGACAGCAGTATTAGATTCCGATGCACCATTGCAGGTTTACTGTATCCCTTGGACCTTCAAATCAACGATGAAACACAGAAATTGCATTGATATTGAGTAACTCTTCTAATAGTTCGTGTTTGAGTCTTTTCTGGGACAGCAGTATTAGATTCCGATGCACCATTGCAGGTTTACTGTATCCCTTGGACCTTCAAATCAACGATGAAACACAGAAATTGCATCGATATTGAATACAAGAGGCAAAATGTCGACTTATTTACAAGAGGAGTAACTCTTCTAATAGTTCGTGCTTTGAGCCTTTCGAAGGACAGCAGTATTAGATTCCGATGCACTATTTCAGGTTTACTGTATCCCTTGGACCTTCAAATCAACGATGAAACACAGAAATTGCATCGATATTGAATACAAAAGTCAAAATGCCGACTTATTTACAAGAGGAGTAACTCTTCTAAAAGTTCGTGCTTTGAGCCTTTCCTGGAACAGCGGAATTAGTATCCGATGCACCATTGCAGGTTTACTGTATCCCTTGGACCTTCAAATCAACGATGAAACACAGAAATTGCATCGATATTGAATACGAAAAGACAAAATGTCGGCTTATTTACAAGAGGAGTAATTCTTCTAAAAGTTCGTGCTTTGAGCCTTTCCTGGGACAGCAGTATTAGATTGCGATGAACCATTGCACGTTTACTGTATCCCTTGGACCTTCAAATCAACGATGAAACACAGATATTACATCGATATTGAATACAAAAGGCAAAATGTCGACTTATTTACAAGAGGAGAAACTCCTCTAATAGTTCATCCTGTGAGCCTTTAATGGGACAGCAGTATTAGATTCCGATGCACCATTGCAGGTTTGCTGTATCCCTTGGACCTTCAAATCAACGATGAAACACAGAAATTGCATCGATATTGAATACAAAAGGCAAAATGTCGACTTATTTACAAGAGGAGTAACTCTTGTAATATTTCGCACTTTTAGCATTTCCTGGGACAGCAGTATTAGATTCCGATGCACATTGCAGGTTTTCTCTATCCCTAGGACCTTCAAAACAACGATGAAATACAGAAATTGCATCGATATTGAATACAAAAGGCAAAATGTCAGCTTATTAACAAAAGGAGTAACTCTTCTAATAGTTCGTGCTTTGAGCCTTTCCTGGAACAGCGGTATTAGTATCCGATGCACCATTGCAGGTTTACTGTATCCCTTGGACCTTCAAATCAACGATGAAACACAGAAATTGCATCGATATTGAATACAAAAGTCAAAGTGTCGACTTATTTACAAGAGGAGTAACTCTTGTAATAGTTCGTGCTTTGAGCCTTTCCTGGGACAGCAGTATTAGATTCCGAAGCACCATTGCAGATTTACTGTTCCCTTGGACCTTCAAATCAACGATGAAACACAGAAATTGCATCGATATTGAGTACAAAAGGCAATATGTCGACTCATTTACTAGAGGAGTAACTCTTCTAATAGTTCGTGCTTTTAGCCTTTTCTGGGACAGCAGTATTAGATTCCGATGCAGCATTGCAGGTTTACTGTATCCCTCGGACCTTCAAATCAACGATGAAACACAGAAATTGCATCGATATTGAATACAAAATGCAAAATGTCGACTCATTTACAAGACGAGTAACTCGTCTAATAGTTCGTTCTTTTAGCCTTTCCTGGGACAGCTGTATTAGATTCCGATGCACCATTGCAGATTTACTGTATCCCTTGGACCTTCAAATCAACGATGAAACACAGAAATTGCATCGATATTGAATACATATGGCAAATTTCGACTTATTTACAAGAGGAGTAACACTTCTAATAGTTCGTGTTTGAGCCTTTCCTGGGACAGCAGTATTAGACTCCGATGCACCATTGCAGGTTTACTGTATCCCTTGGACCTTCAAATAAACGAAGAACCACAGAAATGGCATCGATATTGAATACAAATGCAAATTGTCGACTTATTTACAAGAGGTGTAACTCTTCTAATAGTTCGTGTTTGAGTCTTTCCTGGGACAGCAGTATTAGATTCCGATGCACCATTGCAGGTTTACTGTTTCCCTTGGACCTTCAAATCAACGATGAAACACAGAAATTGCATCGATATTGAATACAAGAGGCAAAATGTCGACTTATTTACAAGAGGAGTAACTCTTCTAATAGTTCGTGCTTTGAGCCTTTCCTGGGATAGCAGTATTAGATTCCGATGCACCATTGCAGGTTTACTGTATCCCTTGGACCTTCAAATCAACGATGAAACACAGAAATTGCATCGATATTGAATACAAAAGGCAAAATGTCGACTTATTTACAAGAGGAGTAACTCTTCTAATAGTTCGTGCTTTAAGCCTTTCCTGGGTCAGCAGTATTAGATTCCGATGCACCATTGCAGGTTTACTGTATCCCTTGGACCTTCAAATCAACGATGAAACACAGATATTGCATCGATATTGAATACAAAAGTCAAAGTGTCGACTTATTTACAAGAGGAGTAACTCTTCTAATAGTTCGTGCTTTGAGCCTTTCCTGGGACAGCAGTATTAGATTACGATGCACCATTGCAGATTTACTGTTCCCTTGGACCTTCAAATCAACGATGAAACACAGAAATTGCATCGATATTGAGTACAAAAGGCAATATGTCGACTCATTTAATAGAGGAGTAACTCTTCTAATAGTTCGTGCTTTTAGCCTTTTCTAGGACAGCAGTATTAGATTCCGATGCAGCATTGCAGGTTTACTGTATCCCTCGGACCTTCAAATCAACGATGAAACACAGAGATTGCTACGATACTGAATACAAATGGCAAAATGTCGACCTATTTACAAGAGGGGAAACTCTTCTAATAGTTCGTGCTTTGAGCCTTTCCTGGGACAGCAGTATTTGATTCCGATGCACCATTGCAGGTTTACTGTAACCCTTGGACCTTCAAATAAACGATGAAACACAGAAATTGCATCGATATTGAATACAAAAGGCAAAATATCGACTTATTTACAAGAGGGGAAACTCTTCTAATAGTTCGTGCTTTGAGCCTTTCCTGGGACAGCAGTATTAGATTCCGATGCACCATTGCAGGTTTACTGTATCCCTTGGACCTTCAAATCAACGATGAAACACAGAAATTGCATCGATATTGAATACAAAAGACAAAATGTCGACTTATTTACAAGAGGAGTAACTCTTCTAATAGTTCGTGCTTTGGGTGTTTCCTGGGACAGCAGTATTAGATTCCGATGCACCATTGCAGGTTTACTGTATCCCTTGGACCTTCAAATCAACGATGGAACACAGTAATTGCATCGATATTGAATACAAAAGTCAAAATGTCGACTTATTTACAAGAGGAGTAACTCTTCTAATAGTTCGTGTTTTGAGCCTTTCCTGGAAAAGCAGTATTAGTATCCGATGCACCATTGCAGGTTTACTGTATCCCTTGGACCTTCAAATCAACGATGAACTACAGAAATTGCATCGATATTGAATACAATAGGAAAAATGTCGACTTATTTACAAGAGGAGAAACTCTTGTAATTGTTGATGTTTTGAGCCTTTAATGGGACAGCAGTATTAGATTCCGATGCACCATTGCAGGTTTACTGTATCCCTTGGACCTTCAAATCAACGATGAAACACAGAAATTGCATCGATATCGAATACAAAAGGCAAAATGTCGACTTATTTACAAGAGGAGTAACTCTTCTAATAGTTCGTAATTTTAGCCTTTCCAGGGACAGCAGTATTAGATTCCGATGCACATTGCAGGTTTACTGTATCCCTTGGACCTTCAAATCAACGATGAAACACAGAAATTGCATCGATATTGAATACAAATGGCAAAATGTCGACTTATTTACAAAAGGAGTAACTCTTCTAATAGTTCGTGCTTTGAGCTTTTCCTGGGACAGCAGTATTAGATTCCGATGCACCATTGCAGGTTTACTGTATCCCTTGGACCTTCAAATCAACGATGAAACACAGAAATTGCATCGATATCGAATACAAAAGGCAAAATGTCGACTTATTTACAAGAGGAGTAACTCTTCTAATAGTTCGTAATTTTAGCCTTTCCTGGGACAGCAGTATTAGATTCCGATGCACATTGCAGGTTTACTGTATCCCTTGTACCTTCAAATCAACGATGAAACACAGAAATTGCATCGATATTGAATACAAATGGCAAAATGTCGACTTATTTACAAAAGGACTAACTCTTCTAATAGTTCGTGCTTTGAGCCTTTCCTGGGACAGCAGTATTAGATTCCGATGCACAATTGCAGGTTTACTGTATCCCTTGGACCTTCAAATCAACAATGAAACACATATATTGCATCGATATTGAATACAAAAGGCAAATGTCGACTTATTTACAAGAGGAGTGACTCTTCTAATAGATCGTACTTTCAGCCTTTCCTGGGACAGCAGTATTAGAATCCGATGCACCATTGCAGGTTTACTGTATCCCTTGGATCTTCAAATCAACGAAGAACTACAGAAATTGCATCGATATTGAATACAAAAGGAAAAATGTCGACTTATTTACAAGAGGAGAAACTCTTCTAATAATTGATGCTTTGAGCCTTTAATGGGACAGCAGTATTAGATTCCGATGCACCATTGCAGGTTTACTGTATCCCTTGGACCTTCAAATCAACGATGAAACACAGAGATTGCATCGATATCGAATACAAAAGGCAAAATGTCGACTTATTTACAAGAGGAGTAACTCTTCTAATAGTTCGTAATTTTAGCCTTTCCTGGGACAGCAGTATTAGATTCCGATGCACATTGCAGGTTTACTGTATCTCTTGGACCTTCAAATCAACGATGAAACACAGAAATTGCATCGATATTGAATACAAAAGCCAAATGTCGACTTATTTACAAGAGGAGTAACTCTTCTAATAAATCATGTTTGAGCCTTTCCAGGGACAGCAGTATTAGATTTCGATGCACCATTGCAGGTTTACTGTATCCCTTGGACCTTCAAATCAACGATGAAACACAGAAATTGCATCGATATTGAATTCAAAATGCTAAATGTCGACTTATTTACAAGACGACTAACTCTTCTAATAGTTCGTTTTTTAGCCTTTCCTGGTACAGCAGTATTAGATTCCGATGCACAATTGCAGGTTTACTGTATCCCTTGGACCTTCAAATCAACAATGAAACACAGATATTGCATCGATATTGAATACAAAAGGCAAATGTCGACTTATTTACAAGAGGAGTAACTCTTCTAATAGTTCGTGCTTTGAGCCTCTCCTGGGACAGCAGTATTAGACTCCGATGCACCATTGCAGCTTTACTGTATCCCTTGGACCTTCAAATAAACGATGAAACACAGAAATTGCATCGATATTGAATACAAATGCAAAATGTCGACTTATTTACAAGAGGAGTAACTCTTCTAATAGTTCGTGTTTGAGTCTTTCCTGGGACAGCAGTATTAGATTCCGATGCACCATTGCAGGTTTACTGTATCCCTTGGACCTTCAAATCAACGATGAAACACAGAAATTGCATCGATATTGAATACAAGAGGCAAAATGTCGTCTTATTTACACGAGGAGTAACTCTTCTAATAGTTCGTGCTTTGAGCCTTTCCTGGGACAGCAGTATTAGATTCCGATGCACCATTGCAGGTTTACTGTATCCCTTGGACCTTCAAATCAACGATGAATTAATGAAATTGCATCGATATTGAATACAAAAGGCAAAATGTCGACTTACTTACAAGAGGAGTAACTCTTCTAATAGTTCGTGCTTTGAGCCTTTTTTGAGACAGCAGAATTAGATTGTGATTTACCATTTCAGGTTTACTGTATCCCATGGACCTTCAAATCAACGATGAAACCCAGAAATTGCATCGATATTGAATGCAAAAGGCAAAGTGTCGTCTTATTTACAAGAGGAGTAACTCTTCTAATAGTTCGTGCTTTGAGCCCTTCCTGGGACAGCAGTATTAGATTCCGGTGCACCATTGCAGATTTACTGTATCCCTTGGACCTTCAAATCAACGATGAAACACAGAAATTGCATCGATATTGAGTACAAAAGGCAATATGTCGACTCATTTACTAGAGGAGTAACTCTTCTAATAGTTCGTGCTTTTTGCCTTTTTCTGGGACAGCAGTATTAGATTCCGATGCACCATTGCAGGTTTACTGTATCCCTCGGAACCTTCAAATCAACGATGAAACACAGAGATTGCATCGATACTGAATACAAATGGAAAATGTCGACTTATTTATAAGACGAGTAACTCTTCTAATAGATCGTGCTTTGAGCCTCTCCTGGGAGAGCAGTATTAGATTCCGATGCACCATTGCAGGTTTACTGTATCCCTTGAACCTTCAAATCAACGATGAAACACAGAAAGTGCATCGATATTGAATACAAGAGGCAAAATGTTGTCTTATTTACACGAGGAGTAACTCTTCTAATAGTTCGTGCTTTGAGCCTTTCCTGGGACAGCAGTATTAGATTCCGATGCACCATTGCAGGTTTACTGTATCCCTTGGACCTTCAAATCAACGATGAATTAATGAAATTGCATCGATATTGAATACAAAAGGCAAAATGTCGACATACTTACAAGAGGAGTAACTCTTCTAATAGTTCGTGCTTTGAGCCTTTTTTGAGACAGCAGAATTAGATTGTGATTTACCATTTCAGGTTTAATGTATCCCATGGACCTTCAAATCAACGATGAAACCCAGAAATTGCATCGATATTGAATGCAAAAGGCAAAGTGTCGTCTTATTTACAAGAGGAGTAACTCTTCTAATAGTTCGTGCTTTGAGCCTTTCCTGGGACAGCAGTATTAGATTCCGGTGCACCATTGCAGATTTACTGTATCCCTTGGACCTTCAAATCAACGATGAAACACAGAAATTGCATCGATATTGAGTACAAAAGGCAATATGTCGACTCATTTACTAGAGGAGTAACTCTTCTAATAGTTCGTGCTTTTTGCCTTTTTCTGGGACAGCAGTATTAGATTCCGATGCACCATTGCAGGTTTACTGTATCCCTCGGAACCTTCAAATCAACGATGAAACACAGAGATTGCATCGATACTGAATACAAATGGAAAATGTCGACTTATTTATAAGACGAGTAACTCTTCTAATAGATCGTGTTTTGAGCCTCTCCTGGGAGAGCAGTATTAGATTCCGATGCACCATTGCAGGTTTACTGTATCCCTTGAACCTTCAAATCAACGATGAAACACAGAAAGTGCATCGATATCGAATACAAAAGGCAAAATGTCTACTTATTTACAAGAGGAGTAACTCTTCTAATAGTTCGTGCTTTTAGCTTTTCCTGGGACAGCAGTATTAGATTCCGATGCACCATTGCAGGTTTACTGTATCCCTTGGACCTTCAAATCAACGATGAAACAGAGATATTGCATCGATATTGAAAACAAAAGGCAAAATGTCGACTTATTTACAAGACGAGTAACTCTTCTTATAGTTCGTTTTTTAGCCTTTCCTGAGACAGCAGTATTAGATTCCGAAGCACCATTGCAGGTTTACTGTATCCCTTGGACCTTCAAATCAACGATGAAACACAGAAATTGCATCGATATTGAATACAAAAGGCAAATGTAGACTTATTTACAAGAGGAGTAACTCTTCTAATAGTTCGTTCTTTGAGCCTTTCCTGGGACAGCTGTATTAGTTTCCGATGCACCATTGCAGATTTACTGTTCCCTTGGACCTTCAAATCAACGATGAAACACAGAAATTGCATCGATATTGAGTACAAAAGGCAATATGTCGACTCATTTACTAGAGGAGTAACTCTTCTAATAGTTCGTGCTTTTAGCCTTTTCTGGGACAGCAGTATTAGATTCCGATGCAGCATTGCAGGTTTACTGTATCCCTCGGACCTTCAAATCAACGATGAAACACAGAGATTGCATCGATACTGATAACAAATGGCAAAATGTCGACTTATTTATAAGAGGAGTGACTCTTCGAATGGTTCGTGCTTTGAGCCTTTCCTGGGACAGCAGTATTAGATTCCGAAGCACCATTGCAGGTTTACTGTATCCCTTGGACCTTCAAATCAACGATGAAACACAGAAATTGCATCGATATTGAATACAAAAGGCAAAATATCGACTTATTTACAAGAGGGGAAACTCTTCTAATAGTTCGTGCTTTGAGCCTTTCCTGGGACAGCAGTATTAGATTCCGATGCACCATTGCAGGTTAACTGTATCCCTTGGACCTTCAAATCAACGATGAAACACAGAAATTGCATCGATATTGAATACAAAAGACAAAATGTCGACTTATTTACAAGAGGAGTAACTCTTCTAATAGTTCGTGCTTTGAGCCTTTCCTGGGACAGCAGTATTAGATTCCGATGCACCATTGCAGGTTTACTGTATCGCTTGGACCTTCAAATCAACGATGAATTAATGAAATTGCATCGATATTCAATACAAAAAGCAAAATGTCGACTTACTTACAAGAGGAGTAACTCTTCTAATAGTTCGTGCTTTGAGCCTTTTTTGAGACAGCAGAATTAGATTGTGATTTACCATTTCAGGTTTACTGTATCCCATGGACCTTCAAATCAACGATGAAACCCAGAAATTGCATCGATATTGAATGCAAAAGGCAAAGTGTCGTCTTATTTACAAGAGGAGTAACTCTTCTATTAGTTCGTGCTTTGAGCCTTTCCTGGGACAGCAGTATTAGATTCCGGTGCACCATTGCAGATTTACTGTATCCCTTGCACCTTCAAATCAACGATGAAACACAGATATTGCATCGATATTGAATACAAAAGGCAAAATGTCGACTTATTTACAAGAGGAGAAACTCTTCTAATAGTTGATGCTTTGAGCCTTTAATGGGACAGCAGTATTAGATTCCGATGCACCATTGCAGGTTTACTGTATCCCTTGGACCTTCAAATCAACGATGAAACACAGAAATTGCATCGATATCGAATACAAAAGGCAAAATGTTGACTTATTTACAAGAGGAGTAACTCTTCTAATAGTTCGTAATTTTAGCCTTTCCTGGGACAGCAGTATTAGATTCCGATGCACATTGCAGGTTTACTGTATCCCTTGGACCTTCAAATCAACGATGAAACACAGAAATTGCATCGATATTGAATACAAATGGCAAAATGTCGACTTATTTACAAAAGGAGTAACTCTACTAATAGTTCGTGCTTTGAGCCTTTCCTGGGACAGCAGTATTAGATTCCGATGCACCATTGCAAGTTTACTGTATCCCTTAGACCTTCAAATCAACGATGAAACACAGAAATTGCATCGATATTTAATACAAAAGCCAAATGTCGACTTATTTACAAGAGGAGTAACTCTTCTAATAAATCGTGTTTGAGCCTTTCCAGGGACAGCAGTATTAGATTTCGATGCACCATTGCAGGTTTACTGTATCCCTTGGACCTTCAAATCAACGATGAAACACAGAAATTGCATCGATATTGAATACAAAATGCAAAATGTCGACTTATTTACAAAAGGAGTAACTCTTCTAATAGTTCGTGCTTTGAGCCTTTCCTGGGACAGCAGTATTAGATTCCGATGCACCATTGCAGGTTTACTGTATCCCTTGGACCTTCAAATCAACGATGAAACACAGAAATTGCATCGATATTGAATACAAAAGCCAAATGTCGACTTATTTACAAGAGGAGTAACTCTTCTAATAAATCGTGTTTGAGCCTCTCCAGGGACAGCAGTATTAGATTCCGATGCACCATTGCAGGTATACTGTATCCCTTGTACCTTCAAATCAACGATGAAACACAGAAATTGCATCGATATTGAATACAAGAGGCAAAATGTCGACTTATTTACAAGAGGAGTAACTCTTCTAATAGTTGGTGCTTTGAGCCTTTCCTGGGACAGCAGCATTAGATTCCGATGCACCATTGCAGGTTTACTGTATCCCTTGGACCTTCAAATCAACGATGAATTAATGAAATTGCATCGATATTGAATACAAAAGGCAAAATGTCGACTTATTTACAAGAGGAGAAACTCTTCTAATGGTTCGTGCTTTAAGCCTTTCCTGGGTCAGCAGTATTAGATTCCGATGCACCATTGCAGGTTTACTATGTCCCTTGGACCTTCAAATCAACTATGAAACACAGAAATTGCATCGATATTGAATACAAATGCAAAATGTCGACTTATTTACAAGAGGAGTAACTCTTCTAATAGTTCGTGTTTGAGCCTTTTTTGCGACAGCAGTATTAGATTGCAAATTACCATTTCAGGTTTACTGTATCCCTTGGACCTTCAAATCAACGATGAAACCCCGAAATTGCATCGATATTGAATGCAAAAGGCAAAGTGTCGTCTTATTTACAAGAGGAGTAACTCTTCTAATAGTTCGTGCTTTGAGCCTTTCCTGGGACAGCAGTATTAGATTCCGGTGCACCATTGCAGATTTACTGTATCCCTTGGACCTTCAAATCAACGATGTAACACAGAAATTGCATCGATATTCAATACAAATGCAAAATGTCAACTTATTTACAAGAGGAGTAACTCTTCTAATAGTTCGTGTTTGAGTCTATCTTGGGACAGCAGTATTAGATTCCGATGCACCATTGCAGGTTTACTGTATCCCTTGGACCTTCAAATCAACGATGAAACACAGAAATTGCATCGATATTGAATACAAGAGGCAAAATGTCGTCTTATTTACACGAGGAGTAACTCTTCTAATAGTTCGTGCTTTGAGCCTTTCCTGGGACAGCAGTATTAGATTCCGATGCACCATTGCAGGTTTACTGTATCCCTTGGACCTTCAAATCAACGATGAAACACAGAAATTGCATCGATATTGAATACAAAAGGCAAAATGTCGACTTACTTACAAGAGGAGTAACTCTTCTAATAGTTCGTGCTTTAAGCCTTTCCTGGGTCAGCAGTATTAGATTCCGATGCACCATTGCAGGTTTACTATGTCCCTTGGACTTTCAAATCAACGATGAAACACAGAAATTGCTTCGATATTAAATACAAAAGGCAAAATTTCGACTTATTTACAAGTGGAGTAACTCTTCTAATAGTTCGTGCTTTGAGCCTTTTTTGAGACAGCAGAATTAGATTGTGATTTACCATTTCAGGTTTACTGTATCCCTTGGACCTTCAAATCAACGATGAAACCCAGAAATTGCATCGATATTGAATGCAAAAAGCAAAGTGTCGTCTTATTTACAAGAGGAGTAACTCTTCTAATAGTTCGTGCTTTGAGCCTTTCCTGGGACAGCAGTATTAGATTCCGGTGCACCATTGCAGATTTACTGTATCCCTTGGACCTTCAAATCAACGATGAAACACAGAAATTGCATCGATATTGAGTACAAAAGGCAATATGTCTACTCATTTACTAGAGGAGTAACTCTTCTAATAGTTCGTGCTTTTAGCCTTTTCTGGGACAGCAGTATTAGATTCCGATGCACCATTGCAGGTTTACTGTATCCCTCGGAACCTTCAAATCAACGATGAAACACAGAGATTGCATCGATACTGAATACAAATGGAAAATGTCGACTAATTTATAAGACGAGTAACTCTTCTAATAGATCGTGCTTTGAGCCTTTCCTGGGAGAGCAGTATTAGATTCCGATGCACCATTGCAGGTTTACTGTATCCCTTGAACCTTCAAATCAACGATGAAACACAGAAAGTGCATCGATATCGAATACAAAGGGCAAAATGTGTACTTATTTACAATAGGAGTAACTCTTCTAATAGTTCGTGCTTTTAGCTTTTCCTGGGACAGCTGTATTAGATTCCGATGCACCATTGCAGGTTTACTGTATCCCTTGGACCTTCAAATCAACGATGAAACACAGATATTGCATCGATATTGAAAACAAAAGGCAAAATGTCGACTTATTTACAAGACGAGTAACTCTTCTCATAGTTCGTTCTTTTAGCCTTTCCTGAGACAGCAGTATTAGATTCCGATGCACCATTGCAGGTTTACTGTATCCCTTGGACCTTCAAATCAACGATGAAACACAGAAATTGCATCGATATTGAATACAAAAGGCAAATGTAGACTTATTTACAAGAGGAGTAACTCTTCTAATAGTTCGTGCTTTGAGCCTTTCCTGGGACAGCTGTATTAGATTCCGATGCACCATTGCAGATTTACTGTTCCCTTGGACCTTCAAATCAACGATGAAACACAGAAATTGCATCGATATTGAGTACAAAAGGCAATATGTCGACTCATTTACTAGAGGAGTAACTCTTCTAATAGTTCGTGCTTTTAGCCTTTTCTGGGACAGCAGTATTAGATTCCGATGCAGCATTGCAGGTTTACTGTATCCCTCGGACCTTCAAATCAACGATGAAACACAGAGATTGCATCGATACTGATAACAAATGGCAAAATGTCGACTTACTTATAGGAGGAGTAACTCTTCGAATGGTTCGTGCTTTGAGCCTATCCTGGGACAGCAGTATTAGATTCCGAAGCACCATTGCAGGTTTACTGTATCCTTTGGACCTTCAAATCAACGATGAAACACAGAAATTGCATCGATATTAAATACAAAAGGCAAAATATCGACTTATTTACAAGAGGGTAAACTCTTCTAATAGTTCGTGTTTTGAGCCTTTCTTGGGACAGCAGTATTAGATTCCGATGCACCATTGCAGGTTTACTGTATCCCTTGGACCTTCAAATCAACGATGAAACACAGAAATTGCATCGATATTGAATACAAAAGACAAAATGTCGACTTATTTACAAGATTAGTAACTCTTCTAATAGTTCGTGCTTTGAGCCTTTCCTGGGACAGCAGTATTAGATTCCGATGCACCATTGCAGGTTTACTGTATCCCTTGGACCTTCAAATCAACGATGGAACACAGTAATTGCATCGATATTGAATACAAAAGTCAAAATGTCGACTTATTTACAAGAGGAGTAACTTTTCTAATAGTTCGTGTTTTGAGCCTTTCCTGGAACAGCAGTATTAGTATCCGATGCACCATTGCAGGTTTACTGTATCCCTTGGACCTTCAAATCAACGATGAACTACAGAAAGTGCATCGATATTGAATACAAAAGGAAAAATATCGACATATTTACAAGAGGAGTAACTCTTCTAATAGTTCGTGATTTGAGCCTTTCCTGGGACAGCAGTATTAGATTGCGATGCACCGTTGCAGGTTTACTGTATCCCTTGCACCTTCAAATCAATGATGAAACACAGATATTGCATCGATATTGAATACAAAAGGCAAAATGTCGACTTATTTACAAGAGGAGAAACTCTTCTAATAGTTGATGCTTTGAGCCTTTAATGGGACAGCAGTATTAGATTCCGATGCACCATTGCAGGTTTACTGTATCCCTTGGACCTTCAAATCAACGATGAAACACAGAAATTGCATCGATATCGAATACAAAAGGCAAAATGTTGACTTATTTACAAGAGGAGTAACTCTTCTAATAGTTCGTAATTTTAGCCTTTCCTGGGACAGCAGTATTAGATTCCGATGCACATTGCAGGTTTACTGTATCCCTTGGACCTTCAAATCAACGATGAAACACAGAAATTGCATCGATATTGAATACAAAAGCCAAATGTCGACTTATTTACAAGAGGAGTAACTCTTCTAATAAATCGTGTTTGAGCCTTTCCAGGGACAGCAGTATTAGATTTCGATGCACCATTGCAGGTTTACTGTATCCCTTGGACCTTCAAATCAACGATGAAACACAGAAATTGCATCGATATTGAATACAAAATGCAAAATGTCGACTTATTTACAAAAGGAGTAACTCTTCTAATAGTTCGTGCTTTGAGCCTTTCCTGGGACAGCAGTATTAGATTCCGATGCACCATTGCAGGTTTACTGTATCCCTTGGACCTTCAAATCAACGATGAAACACAGAAATTGCATCGATATTGAATACAAAAGCCAAATGTCGATTTATTTACAAGAGGAGTAACTCTTCTAATAAATCGTGTTTGAGCCTTTCCAGGGACAGCAGTATTAGATTCCGATGCACCATTGCAGGTTTACTGTATCCCTTGTACCTTCAAATCAACGATGAAACACAGAAATTGCATCGATATTGAATACAAGAGGCAAAATGTCGACTTATTTACAAGAGGAGTAACTCTTCTAATAGTTGGTGCTTTGAGCCTTTCCTGGGACAGCAGCATTAGATTCCGTTGCACCATTGCAGGTTTACTGTATCCCTTGGACCTTCAAATCAACGATAAATTAATGAAATTGCATCGATATTGAATACAAAAGGCAAAATGTCGACTTATTTACAAGAGGAGTAACTCTTCTAATAGTTCGTGCTTTAAGCCTTTCCTGGGTCTGCAGTATTAGATTCCGATGCACCATTGCAGGTTTACTATGTCCCTTGGACCTTCAAATCAACTATGAAACACAGAAATTGCTTCGATATTAAATACAGAAGGCAAAATTTCGACTTATTTACAAGTGGAGTAACTCTTCTAATAGTTCGTGTTTGAGCATTTTTTGCGACAGCAGTATTAGATTGCAAATTACCATTTCAGGTTTACTGTATCCCTCGGACCTTCAAATCAACGATGAAACCCAGAAATTGCATCGATATTGAATGCAAAAGGCAAAGTGTCGTCTTATTTACAAGAGGAGTAACTCTTCTAATAGTTCGTGCTTTGAGCCTTTCCTGGGACAGCAGTATTAGATTCCGGTGCACCATTGCAGATTTACTGTATCCCTTGGACCTTCAAATCAACGATGAAACACAGAAATTGTATCGATATTGAGTACAAAAGGCAATATGTCGACTCATTTACTAGAGGAGTAACTCTTCTAATAGTTCGTGCTTTTAGCCATTTCTGGGACAGCAGTATTAGATTCCGATGCACCATTGCAGGTTTACTGTATCCCTCGGAACCTTCAAATCAACGATGAAACACAGAGATTGCATCGATACTGATTACAAATGGAAAATGTCGACTTATTTATAAGACGAGTAACTCTTCTAATAGTTCGTGCTTTGAGCCTTTCCTGGGAGAGCAGTATTAGATTCCGATGCACCATTGCAGGTTTACTGTATCCCTTGAACCTTCAAATCAACGATGAAACACAGAAAGTGCATCGATATCGAATACAAAAGGCAAAATGTCGACTTATTTACAAGAGGAGTAACTCTTCTAATAGTTCGTGTTTGAATCTTTCCTGGGACAGCAGTATTAGATTCCGATGCACCATTGCAGGTTTACTGTATCCCTTGGACCTTCAAATCAACGATGAAACACAGAAATTGCATCGATATTGAATACAAGAGGCAAAATGTCGACTTATTTACAAGAGGAGTAACTCTTCTAATAGTTCGTGATTTGAGCCTTTCCTGGGACAGCAGTATTAGATTCCGATGCACCATTGCAGGTTTACTGTATCCCTTGGACCTTCAAATCAACGATGAAACACTGAAATTGCATCGATATTGAATGCAAAAGGCAAAATGTCGACTTATTTACAAGAGGAGTAACTCTTCTAATAGTTCGTGCTTTAAGCCTTTCCTGGGTCAGCAGTATTAGATTCCGATGCACCATTGCAGGTTTACTGTATCCCTTGGACCTTCAAATCAACGATGAAACACAGAAATTGCAACGATATTAAATACAAAAGGCAAAATTTCAACTTATTTACAAGTGGAGTAACTCTCCTAATAGTTCGTGCTTTTAGCCTTTCCTGGGACAGCAGTATTAGATTGCGATGCACCATTGCAGGTTTACTGTATACCTTGGACCTTCAAATCAACGATGAAACACAGAAATTGCATCGATATTGAATACAAAAGTCAAAGTGTCGACTTATTTACAAGAGGAGTAACTCTTCTAACAGTTCGTGCTTTGAGCCTTCCCTGGGACAGCAGTATTAGATTCCGATGCACCATTGCAGATTTACTGTTCCCTTGAACCTTCAAATCAACGATGAAACACAGAAATTGCATCGATATTGAGTACAAAAGGCAAATGTAGACTTATTTACAAGAGGAGTAACTCTTTTAATAGTTCGTGCTTTGAGCCTTTCCTGGGACAGCAGTATTAGACTCCGATGCACCATTGCTGGTTTACTGTATCCCTTGGACCTTCCAATAAACGATGAAACACAGAAATTGTATCGATATTGAATACAAAAGGCAAAATGTCGACTTACTTACAAGAGGAGTAACTCTTCTAATAGTTCGTGTTTGAATCTTTCCTGGGACAGCAGTATTAGATTCCGATGCACCATTGCAGGTTTACTGTATCCCTTGGACCTTCAAATCAACGATGAAACACAGAAATTGCATCGATATTGAATACAAGAGGCAAAATGTCGACTTATTTACAAGAGGAGTAACTCTTCTAATAGTTCGTGATTTGAGCCTTTCCTGGGACAGCAGTATTTGATTCCGATGCACCATTGCAGGTTTACTGTATCCCTTGGACCTTCAAATCAACGATGAAGCACTGAAATTGCATCGATATTGAATGCAAAAGGCAAAATGTCGACTTATTTACAAGAGGAGTAACTCTTCTAATAGTTCGTGCTTTAAGCCTTTCCTGGGTCAGCAGTATTAGATTCCGATGCACCATTGCAGGTTTACTGTATCCCTTGGACCTTCAAATCAACGATGAAACACAGAAATTGCAACGATATTAAATACAAAAGGCAAAATTTCAACTTATTTACAAGTGGAGTAACTCTCCTAATAGTTCGTGCTTTTAGCCTTTCCTGGGACAGCAGTATTAGATTGCGATGCACCATTGCAGGTTTACTGTATCCCTTGGACCTTCAAATCAACGATGAAACACAGAAATTGTATCGATATTGAATACAAGAGGCAAAATGTCGACTTACTTACAGGAGGATTAACTCTTCTAATAGTTCGCGTTTGAATCTTTCCTGGGACAGCAGTATTAGATTCCGATGCACCATTGCAGGTTTACTGTATCCCTTGGACCTTCAAATCAACGATGAAACACAGAAATTGCATCGATATTGAATACAAAAGTCAAAGTGTCGACTTATTTACAAGAGGAGTAACTCTTGTAATAGTTCGTGCTTTGAGCCTTTCCTGGGACAGCAGTATTAGATTCCGATGCACCATTGCAGATTTACTGTTCCCTTGGACCTTCAAATCTACGATGAAACACAGAAATTGCATCGATATTGAGTACAAAAGGCAATATGTCGACTCATTTACTAGAGGAGTAACTCTTCTAATAGTTCGTGCTTTTAGCCTTTTCTGGGACAGCAGTATTAGATTCCGATGCAGCATTGCAGGTTTACTGTATCCCTCGGACCTTCAAATCAACGATGAAACACAGAGATTGCATCGATACTGAATACAAATGGAAATGTCGACTTATTTATAAGAGGAGTAACTCTTCGAATTGTTCGTGCTTTGAGCGTTTCCTGGGACAGCAGTATTAGATTCCGAAGCACCATTGCAGGTTTACTGTATCCCTTGGACCTTCAAATCAACGATGAAACACAGAAATTGCATCGATATTGAATACAAAAGGCAAAACATCGACTTATTTTCAAGAGGGGAAACTCTTCTAAATGTTCGTGCTTTGAGCCTTTCCTGGGTCAGCAGTATTAGATTCCGATGCACCATTGCTGGTTTACTGTATCCCTTGGACCTTCAAATCAACGATGAAACACAGAAATTGCATCAATATTGAATACAAAAGACAAAATTTCGACTTATTTACAAGAGGAGTAACTCTTCTAATAGTTCGTGCTTTGAGCCTTTCCTGGGACAGCAGTATTAGATTCCGATGCACCATTGCAGGTTTACTGTATCCCTTGGACCTTCAAATCAACGATGGAACACAGTAATTGCATCGATATTGAATACAAAAGTCAAAATGTTGACTTATTTACAAGAGGAGTAACTCTTCTAAAAGTTCGTGTTTTGAGCCTTTCCTGGAACAGCAGTATTAGTATCCGATGCACCATTGCAGGTTTACTGTATCCCTTGGACCTTCAAATCAACGATGAACTACAGAAATTGCATCGATATTGAATACAAAAGGAAAAATGTCGACTTATTTACAAGAGGAGTAACTCTTCTAATAGTTCGTGCTTTGAGCCTTTCCCGGGACAGCAGTATTAGATTGCGATGCACCGTTGCAGGTTTACTGTATCCCTTGGACCTTCAAATCAACGATGAAACACAGATATTGCATCGATATTGAATACAAAAGGCAAAATGTCGACTTATTTACAAGAGGAGAAACTCTTCTAATAGTAGATGCTTTGAGCCTTTAATGGGACAGCAGTATAAGATTCCGATGCACCATTGCAGGTTTACTGTATCCCTTGGACCTTCAAATCAACGATGAAACACAGAAATTGTATCGATATTGAATACAAAAGGCAAAATGTCGACTTACTTACAAGAGGAGTAACTCTTCTAATAGTTCGTGTTTGAATCTTTCCTGGGACAGCAGTATTAGATTCCGATGCACATTGCAGGTTTACTGTATCCCTTGGACCTTCAAATCAACGATGAAACACAGATATTGCATCGATATTGAATACAAGAGGCAAAATGTCGACTTATTTACAAGAGGAGTAACTCTTCTAATAGTTCGTGATTTGAGCCTTTCCTGGGACAGCAGTATTTGATTCCGATGCACCATTGCAGGTTTACTGTATCCCTTGGACCTTCAAATCAACGATGAAGCACTGAAATTGCATCGATATTGAATGCAAAAGGCAAAATGTCGACTTATTTACAAGAGGAGTAACTCTTCTAATGGTTCGTGCTTTAAGCCTTTCCTGGGTCAGCAGTATTAGATTCCGATGCACCATTGCAGGTTTACTGTATCCCTTGGACCTTCAAATCAACGATGAAACACAGAAATTGCAACGATATTAAATACAAAAGGCAAAATTTCAACTTATTTACAAGTGGAGTAACTCTCCTAATAGTTCGTGCTTTTAGCCTTTCCTGGGACAGCAGTATTAGATTGCGATGCACCATTGCAGGTTTACTGTATCCCTTGGACCTTCAAATCAACGATGAAACACAGAAATTGCATCGATATTGAATACAAAAGTCAAAGTGTCGACTTATTTACAAGAGGAGTAACTCTTCTAATAGTTCGTGCATTGAGCCTTTCCTGGGACAGCAGTATTAGATTCCGATGCACCATTGCAGATTTACTGTTCCCTTGAACCTTCAAATCAACGATGAAACACCGAAATTGCATCGATATTGAGTACAAAAGGCAAATGTAGACTTATTTACAAGAGGAGTAACTCTTTTAATAGTTCGTGCTTTGAGACTTTCCTGGGACAGCAGCATTAGACTCCGATGCACCATTGCTGGTTTACTGTATCCCTTGGACCTTCAAATACACGATGAAACACAGAAATTGTATCGATATTGATTACAAAAGGCAAAATGTCGACTTACTTACAAGAGGAGTAACTCTTCTAATAGTTCGTGTTTGAATCTTTCCTGGGACAGCAGTATTAGATTCCGATGCACCATTGCAGGTTTACTGTATCAATTGGACCTTCAAATCAACGATGAAACACAGAAATTGCATCGATATTGAATACAAAAGTCAAAGTGTCGACTTATTTACAAGAGGAGTAACTCTTGTAATAGTTCGTGCTTTGAGCCTTTCCTGGGACAGCAGTATTAGATTCCGATGCACCATTGCAGATTTACTGTTCCCTTGGACCTTCAAATCAACGATGAAACACAGAAATTGCATCGATATTGAGTACAAAAGGCAATATGTCGACTCATTTACTAGAGGAGTAACTCTTCTAATAGTTCGTGCTTTTAGCCTTTTCTGGGACAGCAGTATTAGATTCCGATTCAGCATTGCCGGTTTACTGTATCCCTCGGACCTTCAAATCAACGATGAAACACAGAGATTGCATCGATACTGAATACAAATGGAAATGTCGACTTATTTATAAGAGGAGTAACTCTTCGAATGGTTCGTGCTTTGAGCGTTTCCTGGGACAGCAGTATTAGATTCCGAAGCACCATTGCAGGTTTACTGTATCCCTTGGACCTTCAAATCAACGATGAAACACAGAAATTGCATCGATATTGAATACAAAAGGCAAAACATCGACTTATTTTCAAGAGGGGAAACTCTTCTAATTGTTCGTGCTTTGAGCCTTTCCTGGGACAGCAGTATTAGATTCCGATGCACCATTGCTGGTTTACTGTATCCCTTGGACCTTCAAATCAACGATGAAACACAGAAATTGCATCAATATTGAATACAAAAGACAAAATGTCGACTTATTTACAAGAGGAGTAACTCTTCTAATAGTTCGTGCTTTGAGCCTTTCCTGGGACAGCAGTATTAGATTCCGATGCACCATTGCAGGTTTACTGTATCCCTTGGACCTTCAAATCAACGATGGAACACGGTAATTGCATCGATATTGAATACAAAAGTCAAAATGTCGACTTATTTACAAGAGGAGTAACTCTTCTATAAGTTCGTGTTTTGAGCCTTTCCTGGAACAGCAGTATTAGTATCCGATGCACCATTGCAGGTTCACTGTATCCCTTGGACCTTCAAATCAACAATGAACTACAGAAATTGTATCGATATTGAATACAAAAGGAAAAATGTCGACTTATTTACAAGAGGAGTAACTCTTCTAATAGTTCGTGCTTTGAGCCTTTCCTGGGACAGCAGTATTAGATTGCGATGCACCGTTGCAGGTTTACTGTATCCCTTGGACCTTCAAATCAACGATGAAACACAGAAATTGCAACGATATTAAATACAAAAGGCAAAATTTCAACTTATTTACAAGTGGAGTAACTCTTCTAATAGTTCGTGCTTTAAGCCTTTCCTGGGACAGCAGTATTAGATTGCGATGCACCATTGCAGGTCTACTGTATCCCTTGGACCTTCAAATCAACGATGAAACACAGAAATTGCATCGATATTGAATACAAAAGTCAAAGTGTCGACTTATTTACAAGAGGAGTAACTCTTCTAACAGTTCGTGCTTTGAGCCTTCCCTGGGACAGCAGTATTAGATTCCGATGCACCATTGCAGATTTACTGTTCCCTTGAACCTTCAAATCAACGATGAAACACAGAAATTGCATCGATATTGAGTACAAAAGGCAAATGTAGACTTATTTACAAGAGGAGTAACTCTTTTAATAGTTCGTGCTTTGAGCCTTTCCTGGGACAGCAGTATTAGACTCCGATGCACCATTGCAGGTTTACTGTATCCCTTGGACCTTCCAATAAACGATGAAACACAGAAACTGTATCGATATTGAATACAAAAGGCAAAATGTCGACTTACTTACAAGAGGAGTAACTCTTCTAATAGTTCGTGTTTGAATCTTTCCTGGGACAGCAGTATTAGATTCCGATGCACCATTGCAGGTTTACTGTATCCCTTGGACCTTCAAATCAACGATGAAACACAGAAATTGCATCGATATTGAATACAAGAGGCAAAATGTCGACTTATTTACAAGCGGAGTAACTCTTCTAATAGTTCGTGATTTGAGCCTTTCCTGGGACAGCAGTATTTGATTCCGATGCACCATTGCAGGTTTACTGTATCCCTTGGACCTTCAAATCAACGATGAAGCACTGAAATTGCATCGATATTGAATGCAAAAGGCAAAATGTCGACTTATTTACAAGAGGAGTAACTCTTCTAATAGTTCGTGCTTTAAACCTTTCCTGGGTCAGCAGTATTAGATTCCGATGCACCATTGCAGGTTTACTGTATCCCTTGGACCTTCAAATCAACGATGAAACACAGAAATTGCAACGATATTAAATACAAAAGGCAAAATTTCAACTTATTTACAAGTGGAGTAACTCTCCTAATAGTTCGTGCTTTTAGCCTTTCCTGGGACAGCAGTATTAGATTGCGATGCACCATTGCAGGTTTACTGTATCCCTTGGACCTTCAAATCAACGATGAAACACAGAAATTGCATCGATATTGAATACAAAAGTCAAAGTGTCGACTTATTTACAAGTGGAGTAACTCTTCTAATAGTTCGTGCTTTGAGCCTTTCCTGGGACAGCAGTATTAGATTCCGATGCACCATTGCAGATTTACTGTTCCCTTGAACCTTCAAATCAACGATGAAACACAGAAATTGCATCGATATTGAGTACAAAAGGCAAATGTAGACTTATTTACAAGAGGAGTAACTCTTTTAATAGTTCGTGCTTTGAGCATTTCCTGGGACAGCAGCATTAGACTCCGATGCACCATTGCTGGTTTACTGTATCCCTTGGACCTTCAAATACACGATGAAACACAGAAATTGTATCGATATTGAATACAAAAGGCAAAATGTCGACTTACTTACAAGAGGAGTAACTCTTCTAATAGTTCGTGTTTGAATCTTTCCTGGGACAGCAGTATTAGATTCCGATGCACCATTGCAGGTTTACTGTATCCCTTGGACCTTCAAAACAACGATGAAACACAGAAATTGCATCGATATTGAATACAAAAGTCAAAGTGTCGACTTATTTACAAGAGGAGTAACTCTTGTAATAGTTCGTGCTTTGAGCCTTTCCTGGGACAGCAGTATTAGATTCCGATGCACCATTGCAGATTTACTGTTCCCTTGGACCTTCAAATCAACGATGAAACACAGAAATTGCATCGAAATTGAGTACAAAAGGCAATATGTCGACTCATTTACTAGAGAAGTAACTCTTCTAATAGTTCGTGCTTTAGCCTTTTCTGGGACAGCAGTATTAGATTCCGATGCAGCATTGCAGGTTTACTGTATCCCTCGGACCTTCAAATCAACGATGAAACACAGAGATTGCATCGATACTGAATACAAATGGAAATGTCGACTTATTTATAAGAGGAGTAACTCTTCGAATGGTTCGTGCTTTGAGCGTTTCCTGGGACAGCAGTATTAGATTCCGAAGCACCATTGCAAGTTTACTGTATCCCTTGGACCTTCAAATCAACGATGAAAGACAGAAATTGCATCGATATTGAATACAAAAGGCAAAACATCGACTTATTTTCAAGAGGGGAAACTCTTCTAATAGTTCGTGCTTTGAGCCTTTCCTGGGACAGCAGTATTAGATTGCGATGCACCGTTGCAGGTTTACTGTATCCCTTGGACCTTCAAATCAACGATGAAACACAGATATTGCATCGATATTGAATACAAAAGGCAAAATGTCGACTTATTTACAAGAGGAGAAACTCTTCTAATAGTAGATGCTTTGAGCCTTTAATGGGACAGCAGTATATGATTCCGATGCACCATTGCAGGTTTACTGTATCCCTTGGACCTTCAAATCAACGATGAAACACAGAAATTGTATCGATATTGAATACAAAAGGCAAAATGTCGACTTACTTACAAGAGGAGTAACTCTTCTAATAGTTCGTGTTTGAATCTTTCCTGGGACAGCAGTATTAGATTCCGATGCACATTGCAGGTTTACTGTATCCCTTGGACCTTCAAATCAACGATGAAACACAGAAATTGCATCGATATTGAATACAAGAGGCAAAATGTCGACTTATTTACAAGAGGAGTAACTCTTCTAATAGTTCGTGATTTGAGCCTTTCCTGGGACAGCAGTATTTGATTCCGATGCACCATTGCAGGTTTACTGTATCCCTTGGACCTTCAAATCAACGATGAAGCACTGAAATTGCATCGATATTGAATGCAAAAGGCAAAATGTCGACTTATTTACAAGAGGAGTAACTCTTCTAATGGTTCGTGCTTTAAGCCTTTCCTGGGTCAGCAGTATTAGATTCCGATGCACCATTGCAGGTTTACTGTATCCCTTGGACCTTCAAATCAACGATGAAACACAGAAATTGCAACGATATTAAATACAAAAGGCAAAATTTCAACTTATTTACAAGTGGAGTAACTCTCCTAATAGTTCGTGCTTTTAGCCTTTCCTGGGACAGCAGTATTAGATTGCGATGCACCATTGCAGGTTTACTGTATCCCTTGGACCTTCAAATCAACGATGAAACACAGAAATTGCATCGATATTGAATACAAAAGTCAAAGTGTCGACTTATTTACAAGAGGAGTAACTCTTCTAATAGTTCGTGCATTGAGCCTTTCCTGGGACAGCAGTATTAGATTCCGATGCACCATTGCAGATTTACTGTTCCCTTGAACCTTCAAATCAACGATGAAACACAGAAATTGCATCGATATTGAGTACAAAAGGCAAATGTAGACTTATTTACAAGAGGAGTAACTCTTTTAATAGTTCGTGCTTTGAGCCTTTCCTGGGACAGCAGCATTAGACTCCGATGCACCATTGCTGGTTTACTGTATCCCTTGGACCTTCAAATACACGATGAAACACAGAAATTGTATCGATATTGAATACAAAAGGCAAAATGTCGACTTACTTACAAGAGGAGTAACTCTTCTAATAGTTCGTGTTTGAATCTTTCCTGGGACAGCAGTATTAGATTCCGATGCACCATTGCAGGTTTACTGTATCCCTTGGACCTTCAAATCAACGATGAAACACAGAAATTGCATCGATATTGAATACAAAAGTCAAAGTGTCGACTTATTTACAAGAGGAGTAACTCTTGTAATAGTTCGTGCTTTGAGCCTTTCCTGGGACAGCAGTATTAGATTCCGATGCACCATTGCAGATTTACTGTTCCCTTGGACCTTCAAATCAACGATGAAACACAGAAATTGCATCGATATTGAGTACAAAAGGCAATATGTCGACTCATTTACTAGAGGAGTAACTCTTCTAATAGTTCGTGCTTTTAGCCTTTTCTGGGACAGCAGTATTAGATTCCGATTCAGCATTGCAGGTTTACTGTATCCCTCGGACCTTCAAATCAACGATGAAACACAGAGATTGCATCGATACTGAATACAAATGGAAATGTCGACTTATTTATAAGAGGAGTAACTCTTCGAATGGTTCGTGCTTTGAGCGTTTCCTGGGACAGCAGTATTAGATTCGGAAGCACCATTGCAGGTTTACAGTATCCCTTGGACCTTCAAATCAACGATGTAACACAGAAATTGCATCGATATTGAATACAAAAGGCAAAACATCGACTTATTTTCAAGAGGGGAAACTCTTCTAATTGTTCGTGCCTTGAGCCTTTCCTGGGACAGCAGTATTAGATTCCGATGCACCATTGCTGGTTTACTGTATCCCTTGGACCTTCAAATCAACGATGAAACACAGAAATTGCATCAATATTGAATACAAAAGACAAAATGTCGACTTATTTACAAGAGGAGTAACTCTTCTAAAAGTTCGTGTTTTGAGCCTGTCCTGGAACAGCAGTATTAGTATCCGATGCACCATTGCAGGTTTACTGTATCCCTTGGACCTTCAAATCAACAATGAACTACAGAAATTGCATCGATATTGAATACAAAAGGAAAAATGTCGACTTATTTACAAGAGGAGTAACTCTTCTAATAGTTCGTGCTTTGAGCCTTTCCTGGGACAGCAGTATTAGATTGCGATGCACCGTTGCAGGTTTACTGTATCCCTTGGACCTTCAAATCAACGATGAAACACAGAAATTGCAACGATATTAAATACAAAAGGCAAAATTTCAACTTATTTACAAGTGGAGTAACTCTTCTAATAGTTCGTGCTTTAAGCCTTTCCTGGGACAGCAGTATTAGATTGCGATGCACCATTGCAGGTTTACTGTATCCCTTGGACCTTCAAATCAACGATGAAACACAGAAATTGCATCGATATTGAATACAAAAGTCAAAGTGTCGACTTACTTACAAGAGGAGTAACTCTTCTAACAGTTCGTGCTTTGAGCCTTCCCTGGGACAGCAGTATTAGATTCCGATGCACCATTGCAGATTTACTGTTCCCTTGAACCTTCAAATCAACGATGAAACACAGAAATTGCATCGATATTGAGTACAAAAGGCAAATGTAGACTTATTTACAAGAGGAGTAACTCTTTTAATAGTTCGTGCTTTGAGCCTTTCCTGGGACAGCAGTATTAGACTCCGATGCACCATTGCAGGTTTACTGTATCCCTTGGACCTTCCAATAAACGATGAAACACAGAAACTGTATCGATATTGAATACAAAAGGCAAAATGTCGACTTACTTACAAGAGGAGTAACTCTTCTAATAGTTCGTGTTTGAATCTTTCCTGGGACAGCAGTATTAGATTCCGATGCACCATTGCAGGTTTACTGTATCCCTTGGACCTTCAAATCAACGATGAAACTCAGAAATTGCATCGATATTGAATACAAGAGGCAAAATGTCGACTTATTTACAAGAGGAGTAACTCTTCTAATAGTTCGTGATTTGAGCCTTTCCTGGGACAGCAGTATTTGATTCCGATGCACCATTGCAGGTTTACTGTATCCCTTAAACCTTCAAATCAACGATGAAGCACTGAAATTGCATCGATATTGAATGCAAAAGGCAAAATATCGACTTATTTACAAGAGGAGTAACTCTTCTAATAGTTCGTGCTTTAAACCTTTCCTGGGTCAGCAGTATTAGATTCCGATGCACCATTGCAGGTTTACTGTATCCCTTGGACATTCAAATCAACGATGAAACACAGAAATTGCAACGATATTAAATACAAAAGGCAAAATTTCAACTTATTTACAAGTGGAGTAACTCTCCTAATGGTTCGTGCTTTTAGCCTTTCCTGGGACAGCAGTATTAGATTGCGATGCACCATTGCAGGTTTACTGTATCCCTTGGACCTTCAAATCAACGATGAAACACAGAAATTGCATCGATATTGAATACAAAAGTCAAAGTGTCGACTTATTTACAAGAGGAGTAACTCTTCTAATAGTTCGTGCTTTGAGCCTTTCCTGGGACAGCAGTATTAGATTCCCATGCACCATTGCAGATTTACTGTTCCCTTGAACCTTCAAATCAACGATGAAACACAGAAATTGCATCGATATTGAGTACAAAAGGCAAATGTAGACTTATTTACAAGAGGAGTAACTCTTTTAATAGTTCGTGCTTTGAGCCTTTCCTGGGACAGCAGCATTAGACTCCGATGCACCATTGCTGGTTTACTGTATCCCTTGGACCTTCAAATACACGATGAAACACAGAAATTGTATCGATATTGAATACAAAAGGCAAAATGTCGACTTACTTACAAGAGGAGTAACTCTTCTAATAGTTCGTGTTTGAATCTTTCCTGGGACAGCAGTATTAGATTCCGATGCACCATTGCAGGTTTACTGTATCCCTTGGACCTTCAAATCAACGATGAAACACAGAAATTGCATCGATATTGAATACAAAAGTCAAAGTGTCGACTTATTTACAAGAGGAGTAACTCTTGTAATAGTTCGTGCTTTGAGCCTTTCCTGGGACAGCAGTATTAGATTCCGATGCACCATTGCAGATTTACTGTTCCCTTGGACCTTCAAATCAACGATGAAACACAGAAATTGCATCGATATTGAGTACAAAAGGCAATATGTCGACTCATTTACTAGAGAAGTAACTCTTCTAATAGTTCGTGCTTTAGCCTTTTCTGGGACAGCAGTATTAGATTCCGATGCAGCATTGCAGGTTTACTGTATCCCTCGGACCTTCAAATCAACGATGAAACACAGAGATTGCATCGATACTGAATACAAATGGAAATGTCGACTTATTTATAAGAGGAGTAACTCTTCGAATGGTTCGTGCTTTGAGCGTTTCCTGGGACAGCAGTATTAGATTCCGAAGCACCATTGCAGGTTTACTGTATCCCTTGGACCTACAAATCAACGATGAAACACAGAAATTGCATCGATATTGAATACAAAAGGCAAAACATCGACTTATTTTCAAGAGGGGAAACTCTTCTAATTGTTCGTGCTTTGAGCCTTTCCTGGGACAGCAGTATTAGATTCCGATGCACCATTGCTGGTTTACTGTATCCCTTGGACCTTCAAATCAACGATGAAACACAGAAATTGCATCAATATTGAATACAAAAGACAAAATGTCGACTTATTTACAAGAGGAGTAACTCTTCTAATAGTTCGTGCTTTGAGCCTTTCCTGGGACAGCAGTATTAGATTCCGATGCACCATTGCAGGTTTACTGTATCCCTTGGACCTTCAAATCAACGATGGAACACAGTAATTGCATCGATATTGAATACAAAAGTCAAAATGTCGACTTATTTACAAGAGGAGTAACTCTTCTAATAGTTCGTGCTTTGAGCCTTTCCTGGGACAGCAGTATTAGATTCCGAAGCACCATTGCAGGTTTACTGTATCTCTTGGACCTTCAAATCAACGATGAACTACAGAAATTGCATCGATATTGAATACAAAAGGAAAAATGTCGACTTATTTACAAGAGGAGTAACTCTTCTAATAGTTCGTAATTTTAGCCTTTCCTGGGACAGCAGTATTAGATTCCGATGCACATTGCAGGTTTACTGTATCCCTTGGACCTTCAAATCAACAATGAAACACAGAAATTGCATCGATATTGAATACAAATGGCAAAATGTCGACTTATTTACAAAAGGAGTAACTCTTCTAATAGTTCGTGCTTTGAGCCTTTCCTGGGACAGCAGTATTAGATTCCGATGCACCATTGCAGGTTTACTGTATCCCTTGGACCTTCAAATCAACGATGAAACACAGAAATTGCATCGATATTGAATACAAAAGCCAAATGTCGACTTATTTACAAGAGGAGTAACTCTTCTAATAAATCGTGTTTGAGCCTTTCCAGGGACAGCAGTATTAGATTTCGATGCACCATTGCAGGTTTACTGTATCCCTTGGACCTTCAAATCAACGATGAAACACAGAAATTGCATCGATATTGAATACAAAATGCAAAATGTCGACTTATTTACAAAAGGAGTAACTCTTCTAATAGTTCGTGCTTTGAGCCTTTCCTGGGACAGCAGTATTAGATTCCGATGCACCATTGCAGGTTTACTGTATCCCTTGGACCTTCAAATCAACGATGAAACACAGAAATTGCATCGATATTGAATACAAAAGCCAAATGTCGACTTATTTACAAGAGGAGTAACTCTTCTAATAAATCTTGTTTGAGCCTTTCCAGGGACAGCAGTATTAGATTCCAATGCACCATTGCAGGTTTACTGTATCCCTTGTACCTTCAAATCAACGATGAAACACAGAAATTGCATCGATATTGAATACAAGAGGCAAAATGTCGACTTATTTACAAAAGGAGTAACTCTTCTAATAGTTGGTGCTTTGAGCCTTTCCTGGGACAGCAGCATTAGATTCCGATGCACCATTGCAGGTTTACTGTATCCCTTGGACCTTCAAATCAACGATGAATTAATGAAATTGCATCGATATTGAATACAAAAGGCAAAATGTCGACTTATTTACAAGAAGAGTAACTCTTCTAATAGTTCGTGCTTTAAGCCTTTCCTGGGTCAGCAGTATTAGATTCCGATGCGCCATTGCAGGTTTACTATGTCCCTTGGACCTTCAAATCAACGATGAAACACAGAAATTGCTTCGATATTAAATACAAAAGGCAAATTTTCGACTTATTTACAAGTGGAGTAACTCTTCTAATAGTTCGTGCTTTGAGCCTTTTTTGCGACAGCAGTATTAGATTGCGATATACCATTTCAGGTTTACTGCATCCCTTGGACCTTCAAATCAACGATGAAACCCAGAAATTGCATCGATATTGAATGCAAAAGGCAAAGTGTCGTCTTTTTTACAAGAGGAGTAACTCTTCTAATAGTTCGTGCTTTGAGCCTTTCCTGGGACAGCAGTATTAGATTCCGGTGCACCATTGCAGATTTACTGTATCCCTTGGACCTTCAAATCAACGATGAAACACAGAAATTGCATCGATATTGAGTACAAAAGGCAATATGTCGACTCATTTACTAGAGGAGTAACTCTTCTAATAGTTCGTGCTTTTAGCCATTTCTGGGACAGCAGTATTAGATTCCGATGCACCATTGCAGGTTTAATGTATCCCTCGGAACCTTCAAATCAACGATGGAACACAGAGATTGCATCGATACTGAATACAAATGGAAAATGTCGACTTATTTATAAGACGAGTAACTCTTCTAATAGTTCGTGCTTTGAGCCTTTCCTGGGAGAGCAGTATTAGATTCCGATGCACCATTGCAGGTTTACTGTATCCCTTCGACCTTCTAATCGACGATGAAACACAGATATTGCATCGATATTGAATACAAAAGGCAAATGTCGACTTATTTAGAAGAGGAGTAACTCTTCTAATAGTTCGTGCTTTGAGCCTTTCCTGGGACTGCAGTATTAGATTCCGATGCACCATTGCAGGTTTACTGTATCCCTTGGACCTTCAAATCAACGATGAAACACAGAAAGTGCATCGATATCGAATACAAAAGGCAAATTGTCGACTTACTTACAAGAGGAGTAACTCTTCTAATAGTTCGTGTTTGAATCTTTCCTGGGACAGCAGTATTAGATTCCGATGCACCATTGCAGGTTTACTGTATCCCTCGGAACCTTCAAATCAACGATGAAACACAGAGATTGCATCGATACTGAATACAAATGGAAAATGTCGACTTATTTATAAGACGAGTAACTCTTCTAATAGTTCGTGCTTTGAGCCTTTCCTGGGAGAGCAGTATTAGATTCCGATGCAGCATTGCAGGTTTACTGTATCCCTTGAAACTTCAAATCAACGATGAAACACAGAAAGTGCATCGATATCGAATACAAAAGGCAAAATGTCGACTTATTTACAAGAGGAGTAACTCTTCTAATAGTTCGTGCTTTTAGCTTTTCCTGGGACAGCAGTATTAGATTCCGATGCACCATTGCAGGTTTACTGTATCCCTTGGACCTTCAAATCAACGATGAAGCACAGATATTGCATCGATATTGAAAACAAAAGGCAAAATGTCGACTTATTTACAAGACGAGTAACTCTTCTAATAGTTCGTTCTTTTAGCCTTTCCTGCGACAGCAGTATTAGATTCCGATGCACCATTGCAGGTTTACTGTATCCCTTGGACCTTCAAATCAACGATGAAACACAGAAATTGCATCGATATTGAATACAAGAGGCAAAATATCGACTTATTTACAAGAGGAGTAACTCTTCTAATAGTTCGTGATTTGAGCCTTTCCTGGGACAGCAGTATTAGATTCCGAAGCACCATTGCAGGTTTACTGTATCCCTTGGACCTTCAAATCAACGATGAAACACTGAAATTGCATCGATATTGAACACAAAAGGCTAAATGTCGACTTATTTACAAGAGGAGTAACTCTTCTAATAGTTCGTGATTTAAGCCTTTCCTGGATCAGCAGTATTAGATTCCGATGCACCCTTGCTGGTTTACTGTATCCCTTGGATCATCAAATCAACGATGAAACACAGAAATTGCATCGATATTGAATACAAAATGCAAAATGTCGACTTATTTACAAGAGGAGTAACTCTTCTAATGGTTCGTGCTTTTAAACATTTCTGGGACAGCAGTATTAGATTCCGATGCACCATTGCAGGTTTACTGTATCCCTGTTTCATTCCAATCAACGATGAAACACAAAAATTGCATCGATATCGAATACAAAAGGCAAAATGTCGACTTATTTACAAGAGGAGTAACGCTTCTAATAGTTCGTGCTTTGAGCCTTTCCTGGGACCGCAATATTAGATTCCGATGCACCATTGCAGGTTTACTGTATCCCTTGGACGTTCAAATCAATGTTGAAACACAGAACTTGCATCGATATTGATTACAACTGGCAAAATTTCGACTTATTTATATGAGGAGTAACTCTTCTAATAGTTTGCGTCTTAAGCCTTTCCTGGGACAGCGGTATTAGATAACGATGCACCATTGCAGGTTTACTGATGCCCTTGGACCTACAAATCAACGATGAAACACAGAAATTGCATCGATATTGAATACAAAAAGCATAATTTCGCCTTATTTTCAAGAGGAGTAACTCTTCTAATAGTCCGTGATTTTAGCATTTCCTGGGACAGCAGTATTAGATTCCGATGCGCCATTGCAGGTTTACTGTATCCCTTGGACCTTCAAATCAACGATGAAACACAGAAATTGCATCGATCTTGAATACAAAATGCAAAATGTCGACTTATTTACAAGAGGAGTAACTCTTCTAATTGTTCGTGCTTTGAGCCTTTCCTGGGACAGCAGTATTAGATTACGATGCACCATTGCAGATTTACTGTATCCCTTGGACCTTCAAATCAACGATGAAACACAGAAATTGCATCGATATTGAATACAAAAGGCAATATGTCGACTCATTTACTAGAGGAGTAACTCTTCTAATAGTTCGTGCTTTTAGCCTTTCCTGGGACAGCAGTATTAGATTACGATGCACCATTGTAGGTTCACTGTATCCCTCGGACCTTCAAATCAACGATGAAACACAGAGATTGCATCGATACTGAATACAAAGGTCACAATGTCGACTTATTTATAAGAGGAGTAACTCTTCTAATAGTTCGTGATTTGAGCCTTTCCTAGGACAGCAGTATCAATTTCCGAAGCACCATTGCAGGTGTACTGTATCCCTTGGACCTTCAAATCAACGATGAAACACAGAAATTGCATCGATATTTAATACAAAAGGCAAAATGTCGACTTATTTATAAGAGGAGCAATTCTTCTAATAGTTCATGTTTTGAGCCTTTCCTGGGACAGCAGTATTAGATTCCGATGCACCATTGCAGGTTTACTGTATCCCTTGGACCTTAAAATCAACGTTGAAACACACAAATTGCATCGATATTGAAAACAAAAGGCAAAATGTCGACTTATTTACCAGAGGAGTAACTCTTCTAATAGTTCGAGCTTCTAGCCTTTCCTTGGACAGCAGTATTAGATTCCGATGCACCATTGTAGGTTTACTGTATCCCTTGGACCTTCAAATCAACGATGAAACACAGAAATTGCATCGATATTGAATACAATAAGCAAAATGTCGACTTATTTACAAGAGGAGAAACTCTTCTAATAGTTCGTGCTTTTAGCCTTGCCTTTGACAGCAGTATTAGATTCCGATGCACCATTGCAGGTTTACTATATCCCTTGGACCTTCAAATTAACGATGAAACACAGATATTGCATCGATATTGAATACAAAAAGCAAAATGTCGACTTATTTACAAGAGGAGTAACTCTTCTAATTGTTCGTGCTTTGAGCCTTTCCTCGGACAGCAGTATTAGATTCCGATGCACCATTGCAGATTTACTGTATCCCTTGGACCTTCAAATCAACGATGAAACACAGAAATTGCATCGATATTGAATACAAAAGGCAATATGTCCACTCATTTACTAGAGGAGTAACTCTTCTAATAGTTCGTGCTTTTAGCCTTTCCTGGGACAGCAGTATTAGATTACGATGCACCATTGTAGGTTCACTGTATCCCTCGGACCTTCAAATCAACGATGAAACACAGAGATTGCATCGATACTGAATACAAAGGTCACAATGTCGACTTATTTATAAGAGGAGTAACTCTTCTAATAGTTCGTGATTTGAGCCTTTCCTAGGACAGCAGTATCAATTTCCGAAGCACCATTGCAGGTGTACTGTATCCCTTGGACATTCAAATCAACGATGAAACACAGAAATTGCATCGATATTTAATACAAAAGGCAAAATGTCGACTTATTTATAAGAGGAGCAATTCTTCTAATAGTTCATGTTTTGAGCCTTTCCTGGGACAGCAGTATTAGATTCCGATGCACCATTGCAGGTTTACTGTATCCCTTGGACCTTAAAATCAACGTTGAAACACACAAATTGCATCGATATTGAAAACAAAAGGCAAAATGTCGACTTATTTACCAGAGGAGTAACTCCTCTAATAGTTCGAGCTTCTAGCCTTTCCTTGGACAGCAGTATTAGATTCCGATGCACCATTGTAGGTTTACTGTATCCCTTGGACTTTCAAATCAACGATGAAACACAGAAATTGCATCGATATTGAATACAATAAGCAAAATGTCGACTTATTTACAAGAGGAGTAACTCTTCTAATGGTTCGTGATTTAAGCCTTTCCTGGGTCAGCAGTATTAGATTCCGATGCACCATTGCAGGTTTACTGTATCCCTTGGACCTTCAAATCAACGATGAAACACAGAAATTGCAACGATATTAAATACAAAAGGCAAAATTTCAACTTATTTACAAATGGAGTAACTCTCCTAATAGTTCGTGCTTTTAGCCTTTCCTGGGACAGCAGTATTAGATTGCGATGCACCATTGCAGGTTTACTGTATCCCTTGGACCTTCAAATCAACGATGAAACACAGAAATTGCATCGATATTGAATACAAAAGTCAAAGTGTCGACTTATTTACAAGAGGAGTAACTCTTCTAATAGTTCGTGCTTTGAGCCTTTCCTGGGACAGCAGTATTAGATTCCGATGCACCATTGCAGATTTACTGTTCCCTTGAACCTTCAAATCAACGATGAAACACAGAAATTGCATCGATATTGAGTACAAAAGGCAAATGTAGACTTATTTACAAGAGGAGTAACTCTTTTAATAGATCGTGCTTTGAGCCTTTCCTGGGACAGCAGCATTAGACTCCGATGCACCATTGCTGGTTTACTGTATCCCTTGGACCTTCAAATACACGATGAAACACAGAAATTGTATCGATATTGAATACAAAAGGCAAAATGTCGACTTACTTACAAGAGGAGTAACTCTTCTAATAGTTCGTGTTTGAATCGTTCCTGGGACAGCAGTATTAGATTCCGATGCACCATTGCAGGTTTACTGTATCCCTTGGACCTTCAAATCAACGATGAAACACAGAAATTGCATCGATATTGAATACAAAAGTCAAATTGTCGACTTATTTACAAGAGGAGTAACTCTTGTAATAGTTCGTGCTTTGAGCCTTTCCTGGGACAGCAGTATTAGATTCCGATGCACCATTGCAGATTTACTGTTCCCTTGGACCTTCAAATCAACGATGAAACACAGAAATTGCATCGATATTGAGTACAAAAGGCAATATGTCGACTCATTTACTAGAGGAGTAGCTCTTCTAATAGTTCGTGCTTTAGCCTTTTCTGGGACAGCAGTATTAGATTCCGATGCAGCATTGCAGGTTTACTGTATCCCTCGGACCTTCAAATCAACGATGAAACACAGAGATTGCATCGATACTGAACACAAATGGAAAATGTCGACTTATTTATAAGACGAGTAACTCTTCTAATAGTTCGTGCTTTGAGCCTTTCCTGGGAGAGCAGTATTAGATTCCGATGCAGCATTGCAGGTTTACTGTATCCCTTGAACCATCAAATCAACGATGAAACACAGAAGGTGCATCGATATCGAATACAAAAGGCAAAATGTCGACTTATTTACAAGAGGAGTAACTCTTCTAATAGTTCGTGCTTTTAGCTTTTCCTGGGACAGCAGTATTAGATTCCGATGCACCATTGCAGGTTTACTGTATCCCTTGGACCTTCAAATCAACGATGAAACACAGATATTGCATCGATATTGAAAACAAAAGGCAAAATGTCGGTTTATTTACAAGACGAGTAACTCCTCTAATAGTTCGTTCTTTTAGCCTTTCCTGAGACAGCAGTATTAGATTCCGATTCACCATTGCAGGTTTACTGTATCCCTTGGACCTTCAAATCAACGATGAAACACAGAAATTGCATCGGTATTGAATACAAAAGGCAAATGTAGACTTATTTATAAGAGGAGTAACTCTTTTAATAGTTCGTGCTTTGCACCTTTCCTGGGACAGCAGTATTAGACTCCGATGCACCATTGCAGGTTTACTGTATCCCTTGGACCTTCAAATAAACGATGAAACACAGAAATTGCATCGATATTGAATACAAAAGGCAAATTGTCGACTTATTTACAAGAGGAGTAACTCTTCTAATAGTTCGTGCTTTGAGCCTTTCCTGGGACAGCAGTATTAGATTGCGATGCACCGTTGCAGGTTTACTGTATCCCTTGGACCTTCAAATCAACGATGAAACACAGATATTGCATCGATATTGAATACAAAAGGCAAAATGTCGACATATTTACAAGAGGAGAAACTCTTCTAATAGTTGATGCTTTGAGCCTTTAATGGGACAGCAGTATAAGATTCCGATGCACCATTGCAGGTTTACTGTATCCCTTGGACCTTCAAATCAACGATGAAACACAGAAATTGCATCGATATCGAATACAAAAGGCAAAATGTCGACTTATTTACAAGAGGAGTAACTCTTCTAATAGTTCGTAATTTTAGCCTTTCCTGGGACAGCAGTATTAGATTCCGATGCACATTGCAGGTTTACTGTATCCCTTGGACCTTCAAATCAACGATGAAATACAGAAATTGCATCGATATTGAATACAAATGGCAAAATGTCGACTTATTTACAAAAGGAGTAACTCTTCTAATAGTTCGTGCTTTGAGCCTTTCCTGGGACAGCAGTATTAGATTCCGATGCACCATTGCAGGTTTACTGTATCCCTTGGACCTTCAAATCAACGATGAAACACATTAATTGCATCGATATTGAATACAAAACCAAATGTCGACTTATTTACAAGAGGAGTAACTCTTCTAATAAATCGTGTTTGAGCCTTTCCAGGGACAGCAGTATTAGATTTCGATGCACCATTGCAGGTTTACTGTATCCCTTGGACCTTCAAATCAACGATGAAACACAGAAATTGCATCGATATTGAATACAAAATGCAAAATGTCGACTTATTTACAAAAGGAGTAACTCTTCTAATAGTTCGTGCTTTGAGCCTTTCCTGGGACAGCAGTATTAGATTCCGATGCACCATTGCAGGTTTACTGTATCCCTTGGACCTTCAAATCAACGATGAAACACAGAAATTGCATCGATATTGAATACAAAAGCCAAATGTCGACTTATTTACAAGAGGAGTAACTCTTCTAATAAATCGTGTTTGAGCCTTTCCAGGGACAGCAGTATTAGATTCCAATGCACCATTGCAGGTTTACTGTATCCCTTGTACCTTCAAATCAACGATGAAACACAGAAATTGCATCGATATTGAATACAAGAGGCAAAATGTCGACTTATTTACAAAAGGAGTAACTCTTCTAATAGTTGGTGCTTTGAGCCTTTCCTGGGACAGCAGCATTAGATTCCGATGCACCATTGCAGGTTTACTGTATCCCTTGGACCTTCAAATCAACGATGAATTAATGAAATTGCATCGATATTGAATACAAAAGGCAAAATTTCGACTTATTTACAAGAGGAGTAACTCTTCTAATAGTTCGTGCTTTAAGCCTTTCCTGGGTCAGCAGTATTAGATTCCGATGCGCCATTGCAGGTTTACTATGTCCCTTGGACCTTCAAATCAACGATGAAACACAGAAATTGCTTCGATATTAAATACAAAAGGCAAAATTTCGACTTATTTACAAGTGGAGTAACTCTTCTAATAGTTCGTGCTTTGAGCCTTTTTTGCGACAGCAGTATTAGATTGCGATTTACCATTTCAGGTTTACTGTATCCCTTGGACCTTCAAATCAACGATGAAACCCAGAAATTGCATCGATATTGAATGCAAAAGGCAAAGTGTCGTCTTATTTACAAGAGGAGTAACTCTTCTAATAGTTCGTGCTTTGAGCCTTTCCTGGGACAGCAGTATTAGATTCCGGTGCACCATTGCAGATTTACTGTATCCCTTGGACCTTCAAATCAACGATGAAACACAGAACTTGCATCGATATTGAGTACAAAAGACAATATGTCGACTCATTTACTAGAGGAGTAACTCTTCTAATAGTTCGTGCTTTTAGCCATTTCTGGGACAGCAGTATTAGATTCCGATGCACCATTGCAGGTTTAATGTATCCCTCGGAACCTTCAAATCAACGATGAAACACAGAGATTGCATCGATACTGAATACAAATGGAAAATGTCGACTTATTTATAAGACGAGTAACTCTTCTAATAGTTCGTGCTTTGAGCCTTTCCTGGGAGAGCAGTATTAGATTCCGATGCACCATTGCAGGTTTACTGTATCCGTTCGACCTTCCAATCAACGATGAAACACAGATATTGCATCGATATTGAATACAAAAGGCAAATGTCGACTTATTTACAAGATGAGTAACTCTGCTAATTGTTCGTGCTTTGAGCCTTTCCTGGGAGAGCAGTATTAGATTCCGATGCAGCATTGCAGGTTTACTGTATCCCTTGAACCTTCAAATCAACGATGAAACACAGAAAGTGCATCGATATCGAATACAAAAGGCAAAATGTCGACTTATTTACAAGAGGAGTAACTCTTCTAATAGTTCGTGCTTTTAGCTTTTCCTGGGACAGCAGTATTAGATTCCGATGCACCATTGCAGGTTTACTGTATCCCTCGGAACCTTCAAATCAACGATGAAACACAGAGATTGCATCGATACTGAATACAAATGGAAAATGTCGACTTATTTATAAGACGAGTAACTCTTCTAGTAGTTCGTGCTTTGAGCCTTTCCTGGGAGAGCAGTATTAGATTCCGATGCAGCATTGCAGGTTTACTGTATCCCTTGAACCTTCAAATCAACGATGAAACACAGAAAGTGCATCGATATCGAATACAAAAGGCAAAATGTCGACTTATTTACAAGAGGAGTAACTCTTCTAATAGTTCGTGCTTTTAGCTTTTCCTGGGACAGCAGTATTAGATTCCGATGCACCATTGCAGGTTTACTGTATCCCTTGGACCTTCAAATCAACGATGAAACACAGATATTGCATCGATATTGAAAACAAAAGGCAAAATGTCGACTTATTTACAAGACGAGTAACTCTTCTAATAGTTCGTTCTTTTAGCCTTTCCTGAGACAGCAGTATTAGATTCCGATTCACCATTGCAGGTTTACTGTATCCCTTGGACCTTCAAATCAACGATGAAACACAGAAATTGCATCGGTATTGAATACAAAAGGCAAATGTAGACTTATTTACAAGAGGAGTAACTCTTTTAATAGTTCGTGCTTTGCGCCTTTCCTGGGACAGCAGTATTAGACTCCGATGCACCATTGCAGGTTTACTGTATCCCTTGGACCTTCAAATAAACGATGAAACACAGAAATTGCATCGATATTGAATACAAAAGGCAAATTGTCGACTTACTTACAAGAGGAGTAACTCTTCTAATAGTTCGTGTTTGAATCTTTCCTGGGACAGCAGTATTAGATTCCGATGCACAATTGCAGGTTTACTGTATCCCTTGGACCTTCAAATCAACGATGAAACACAGAAATTGCATCGATATTGAATACAAGAGGCAAAATATCGACTTATTTACAAGGGGAGTAACTCTTCTAATAGTTCGTGATTTGAGCCTTTCCTGGGACAGCAGTATTAGATTCCGATGCACCATTGCAGGTTTACTGTATCCCTTGGACCTTCAAATCAACGATGAAACACTGAAATTGCATCGATATTGAATACAAAAGGCAAAATGTCGACTTATTTACAAGAGGAGTAACTCTTCTAATAGTTCGTGATTTAAGCCTTTCCTGGATGAGCAGTATTAGATTCCGATGCACCCTTGCTGGTTTACTGTATCCCTTGGATCATCAAATCAACGATGAAACACAGAAATTGCATCGATATTGAATACAAAATGCAAAATGTCGACTTATTTACAAGAGGAGTAACTCTTCTAATAGCTCGTGCTTTTAAACATTTCTGGGACAGCAGTATTAGATTCCGATGCACCATTGCAGGTTTACTGTATCCCTGTTACATTCCAATCAACGATGAAACACAAAAATTGCATCGATACCGAATACAAAAGGCAAAATGTCGACTTATTTACAAGAGGAGTAACGCTTCTAATAGTTCGTGCTTTGAGCCTTTCCTGGGACCGCAATATTAGATTCCGATGCACCATTGCAGGTTTACTGTATCCCTTGGACGTTCAAATCAATGTTGAAACACAGAAATTGCATCGATATTGATTACAACTGGCAAAATTTCGACTTATTTATATGAGGAGTAACTCTTCTAATAGTTTGCGCTTTAAGCCTTTCCTGGGACAGCGGTATTAGATAACGATGCACCATTGCAGGTTTACTGATGCCCTTGGACCTTCAAATCAACGATGAAACACAGAAATTGCATCGATATTGAATACAAAAAGCATAATTTCGACTTATTTTCAAGAGGAGTAACTCTTCTAATAGTCCGTGATTTTAGCCTTTCCTGGGACAGCAGTATTAGATTCCGATGCACCATTGCAGGTTTACTGTATCCCTTGGACCTTCAAATCAACGATGAAACACAGAGATTGCATCGATACTGAACACAAATGGAAAATGTCGACTTATTTATAAGACGAGTAACTCTTCTAATAGTTCGTGCTTTGAGCCTTTCCTGGGAGAGCAGTATTAGATTCCGATGCAGCATTGCAGGTTTACTGTATCCCTTGAACCTTCAAATCAACGATGAAACACAGAAGGTGCATCGATATCGAATACAAAAGGCAAAATGTCGACTTATTTACAAGAGGAGTAACTCTTCTAATAGTTCGTGCTTTTAGCTTTTCCTGGGACAGCAGTATTAGATTCCGATGCACCATTGCAGGTTTACTGTATCCCTTGGACCTTCAAATCAACGATGAAACACAGATATTGCATCGATATTGAAAACAAAAGGGAAAATGTCGGTTTATTTACAAGACGAGTAACTCCTCTAATAGTTCGTTCTTTTAGCCTTTCCTGAGACAGCAGTATTAGATTCCGATTCACCATTGCAGGTTTACTGTATCCCTTGGACCTTCAAATCAACGATGAAACACAGAAATTGCATCGGTATTGAATACAAAAGGCAAATGTAGACTTATTTACAAGAGGAGTAACTCTTTTAATAGTTCGTGCTTTGCACCTTTCCTGGGACAGCAGTATTAGACTCCGATGCACCATTGCAGGTTTACTGTATCCCTTGGACCTTCAAATAAACGATGAAACACAGAAATTGCATCGATATTGAATACAAAAGGCAAATTGTCGACTTATTTACAAGAGGAGTAACTCTTCTAATAGTTCGTGCTTTGAGCCTTTCCTGGGACAGCAGTATTAGATTGCGATGCACCGTTGCAGGTTTACTGTATCCCTTGGACCTTCAAATCAACGATGAAACACAGATATTGCATCGATATTGAATACAAAAGGCAAAATGTCGACATATTTACAAGAGGAGAAACTCTTCTAATAGTTGATGCTTTGAGCCTTTAATGGGACAGCAGTATAAGATTCCGATGCACCATTGCAGGTTTACTGTATCCCTTGGACCTTCAAATCAACGATGAAACACAGAAATTGCATCGATATCGAATACAAAAGGCAAAATGTCGACTTATTTACAAGAGGAGTAACTCTTCTAATAGTTCGTAATTTTAGCCTTTCCTGGGACAGCAGTATTAGATTCCGATGCACATTGCAGGTTTACTGTATCCCTTGGACCTTCAAATCAACGATGAAATACAGAAATTGCATCGATATTGAATACAAATGGCAAAATGTCGACTTATTTACAAAAGGAGTAACTCTTCTAATAGTTCGTGCTTTGAGCCTTTCCTAGACAGCAGTATTAGATTCCGATGCACCATTGCAGGTTTACTGTATCCCTTGGACCTTCAAATCAACGATGAAACACAGAAATTGCATCGATATTGAATACATAACCAAATGTCGACTTATTTACAAGAGGAGTAACTCTTCTAATAAATCGTGTTTGAGCCTTTCCAGGGACAGCAGTATTAGATTTCGATGCACCATTGCAGGTTTACTGTATCCCTTGGACCTTCAAATCAACGATGAAACACAGAAATTGCATCGATATTGAATACAAAATGCAAAATGTCGACTTATTTACAAAAGGAGTAACTCTTCTAATAGTTCGTGCTTTGAGCCTTTCCTGGGACAGCAGTATTAGATTCCGATGCACCATTGCAGGTTTACTGTATCCCTTGGACCTTCAAATCAACGATGAAACACAGAAATTGCATCGATATTGAATACAAAAGCCAAATGTCGACTTATTTACAAGAGGAGTAACTCTTCTAATAAATCGTGTTTGAGCCTTTCCAGGGACAGCAGTATTAGATTCCAATGCACCATTGCAGGTTTACTGTATCCCTTGTACCTTCAAATCAACGATGAAACACAGAAATTGCATCGATATTGAATACAAGAGGCAAAATGTCGACTTATTTACAAAAGGAGTAACTCTTCTAATAGTTGGTGCTTTGAGCCTTTCCTGGGACAGCAGCATTAGATTCCGATGCACCATTGCAGGTTTACTGTATCCCTTGGACCTTCAAATCAACGATGAATTAATGAAATTGCATCGATATTGAATACAAAAGGCAAAATTTCGACTTATTTACAAGAGGAGTAACTCTTCTAATAGTTCGTGCTTTAAGCCTTTCCTGGGTCAGCAGTATTAGATTCCGATGCGCCATTGCAGGTTTACTATGTCCCTTGGACCTTCAAATCAACGATGAAACACAGAAATTGCTTCGATATTAAATACAAAAGGCAAAATTTCGACTTATTTACAAGTGGAGTAACTCTTCTAATAGTTCGTGCTTTGAGCCTTTTTTGCGACAGCAGTATTAGATTGCGATTTACCATTTCAGGTTTACTGTATCCCTTGGACCTTCAAATCAACGATGAAACCCAGAAATTGCATCGATATTGAATGCAAAAGGCAAAGTGTCGTCTTATTTACAAGAGGAGTAACTCTTCTAATAGTTCGTGCTTTGAGCCTTTCCTGGGACAGCAGTATTAGATTCCGGTGCACCATTGCAGATTTACTGTATCCCTTGGACCTTCAAATCAACGATGAAACACAGAACTTGCATCGATATTGAGTACAAAAGACAATATGTCGACTCATTTACTAGAGGAGTAACTCTTCTAATAGTTCGTGCTTTTAGCCATTTCTGGGACAGCAGTATTAGATTCCGATGCACCATTGCAGGTTTAATGTATCCCTCGGAACCTTCAAATCAACGATGAAACACAGAGATTGCATCGATACTGAATACAAATGGAAAATGTCGACTTATTTATAAGACGAGTAACTCTTCTAATAGTTCGTGCTTTGAGCCTTTCCTGGGAGAGCAGTATTAGATTCCGATGCACCATTGCAGGTTTACTGTATCCGTTCGACCTTCCAATCAACGATGAAACACAGATATTGCATCGATATTGAATACAAAAGGCAAATGTCGACTTATTTACAAGATGAGTAACTCTGCTAATTGTTCGTGCTTTGAGCCTTTCCTGGGAGAGCAGTATTAGATTCCGATGCAGCATTGCAGGTTTACTGTATCCCTTGAACCTTCAAATCAACGATGAAACACAGAAAGTGCATCGATATCGAATACAAAAGGCAAAATGTCGACTTATTTACAAGAGGAGTAACTCTTCTAATAGTTCGTGCTTTTAGCTTTTCCTGGGACAGCAGTATTAGATTCCGATGCACCATTGCAGGTTTACTGTATCCCTCGGAACCTTCAAATCAACGATGAAACACAGAGATTGCATCGATACTGAATACAAATGGAAAATGTCGACTTATTTATAAGACGAGTAACTCTTCTAGTAGTTCGTGCTTTGAGCCTTTCCTGGGAGAGCAGTATTAGATTCCGATGCAGCATTGCAGGTTTACTGTATCCCTTGAACCTTCAAATCAACGATGAAACACAGAAAGTGCATCGATATCGAATACAAAAGGCAAAATGTCGACTTATTTACAAGAGGAGTAACTCTTCTAATAGTTCGTGCTTTTAGCTTTTCCTGGGACAGCAGTATTAGATTCCGATGCACCATTGCAGGTTTACTGTATCCCTTGGACCTTCAAATCAACGATGAAACACAGATATTGCATCGATATTGAAAACAAAAGGCAAAATGTCGACTTATTTACAAGACGAGTAACTCTTCTAATAGTTCGTTCTTTTAGCCTTTCCTGAGACAGCAGTATTAGATTCCGATTCACCATTGCAGGTTTACTGTATCCCTTGGACCTTCAAATCAACGATGAAACACAGAAATTGCATCGGTATTGAATACAAAAGGCAAATGTAGACTTATTTACAAGAGGAGTAACTCTTTTAATAGTTCGTGCTTTGCGCCTTTCCTGGGACAGCAGTATTAGACTCCGATGCACCATTGCAGGTTTACTGTATCCCTTGGACCTTCAAATAAACGATGAAACACAGAAATTGCATCGATATTGAATACAAAAGGCAAATTGTCGACTTACTTACAAGAGGAGTAACTCTTCTAATAGTTCGTGTTTGAATCTTTCCTGGGACAGCAGTATTAGATTCCGATGCACAATTGCAGGTTTACTGTATCCCTTGGACCTTCAAATCAACGATGAAACACAGAAATTGCATCGATATTGAATACAAGAGGCAAAATATCGACTTATTTACAAGGGGAGTAACTCTTCTAATAGTTCGTGATTTGAGCCTTTCCTGGGACAGCAGTATTAGATTCCGATGCACCATTGCAGGTTTACTGTATCCCTTGGACCTTCAAATCAACGATGAAACACTGAAATTGCATCGATATTGAATACAAAAGGCAAAATGTCGACTTATTTACAAGAGGAGTAACTCTTCTAATAGTTCGTGATTTAAGCCTTTCCTGGATCAGCAGTATTAGATTCCGATGCACCCTTGCTGGTTTACTGTATCCCTTGGATCATCAAATCAACGATGAAACACAGAAATTGCATCGATATTGAATACAAAATGCAAAATGTCGACTTATTTACAAGAGGAGTAACTCTTCTAATAGCTCGTGCTTTTAAACATTTCTGGGACAGCAGTATTAGATTCCGATGCACCATTGCAGGTTTACTGTATCCCTGTTACATTCCAATCAACGATGAAACACAAAAATTGCATCGATACCGAATACAAAAGGCAAAATGTCGACTTATTTACAAGAGGAGTAACGCTTCTAATAGTTCGTGCTTTGAGCCTTTCCTGGGACCGCAATATTAGATTCCGATGCACCATTGCAGGTTTACTGTATCCCTTGGACGTTCAAATCAATGTTGAAACACAGAAATTGCATCGATATTGATTACAACTGGCAAAATTTCGACTTATTTATATGAGGAGTAACTCTTCTAATAGTTTGCGCTTTAAGCCTTTCCTGGGACAGCGGTATTAGATAACGATGCACCATTGCAGGTTTACTGATGCCCTTGGACCTTCAAATCAACGATGAAACACAGAAATTGCATCGATATTGAATACAAAAAGCATAATTTCGACTTATTTTCAAGAGGAGTAACTCTTCTAATAGTCCGTGATTTTAGCCTTTCCTGGGACAGCAGTATTAGATTCCGATGCACCATTGCAGGTTTACTGTATCCCTTGGACCTTCAAATCAACGATGAAACACAGAAATTGCATCGATCTTGAATACAAAATGCAAAATGTCGACTTATTTACAAGAGGAGTAACTCTTCTAATTGTTCGTGCTTTGAGCCTTTCCTGGGACAGCAGTATTAGATTCCGATGCACCATTGCAGATTTACTGTATCCCTTGGACCTTCAAATCAACGATGAAACACAGAAATTGCATCGATATTGAATACAAAAGGCAATATGTCGACTCATTTACTAGAGGAGTAACTCTTCTAATAGTTCGTGCTTTTAGCCTTTCCTGGGACAGCAGTATTAGTTTACGATGCACCATTGTAGGTTCACTGTATCCCTCGGACCTTCAAATCAACGATGAAACACAGAGATTGCATCGATACTGAATACAAAGTTCACAATGTCGACTTATTTATAAGAGGAGTAACTCTTCTAATAGTTCGTGATTTGAGCCTTTCCTAGGACAGCAGTATCAATTTCCGAAGCACCATTGCAGGTGTACTGTATCCCTTGGACCTTCAAATCAACGATGAAACACAGAAATTGCATCGATATTTAATACAAAAGGCAAAATGTCGACTTATTTATGAGAGGAGCAATTCTTCTAATAGTTCATGTTTTGAGCCTTTCCTGGGACAGCAGTATTAGATTCCGATGCACCATTGCAGGTTTACTGTATCCCTTGGACCTTAAAATCAACGTTGAAACACACAAATTGCATCGATATTGAAAACAAAAGGCAAAATGTCGACTTATTTACCAGAGGAGTAACTCTTCTAATAGATCGAGCTTGTAGCCTTTCCTTGGACAGCAGTATTAGATTCCGATGCACCATTGTAGGTTTACTGTATCCCTTGGACCTTCAAATCAACGATGAAACACAGAAATTGCATCGATATTGAATACAATAAGCAAAATGTCGACTTATTTACAAGAGGAGAAACTCTTCTAATAGTTCGTGCTTTTAGCCTTGCCTTTGACAGCAGTATTAGATTCCGATGCACCATTGCAGGTTTACTATATCCCTTGGACCTTCAAATCAACGATGAAACACAGATATTGCATCGATATTGAATACAAAAAGCAAAATGTCGACTTATTTACAAGAGGAGTAACTCTTCTAATAGTTCGTGCTTTGAGCCCTTCCTGGGACAGCAGTACTAGATTCCGATGCACCATTGCAGGTTTACTGTATCCCTTGGACCTTCAAATCAACGATGGAACTCAGAAAATGCATCGATATTGAATACAAAAGGCAAAATGTCGACTTATTTATAAGAGGAGTAACTCTTCTAATAGTTCGTGCATTAAACCTTTCCTGGGACAGCAGTATTGGATTCCGATGCACCACTGCAAGTTTACTGTATCCCTTGGACCTTCAAATCAACGATGAAACACAGAAATATCATCGATATTTAATACAAAAGGCAAAATGTCGACTTATTTATAAGAGGTCAAATTTTCTTCTAATAGTTCATGGTTTGAGCCTTTCCTGGGACAGCAGTATTAGATTCCCATGCACCATTGCAGGTTTACTGTATCCCTTGGACCTTCAAATCAACGTTGAAACACAGAAATTGCATCGATATTGAAAACAAAAGGCAAAATGTCGACTTATTTACCAGAGGAGTAACTCTTCTAATAGTTCGAGCTTCTAGCCTTTCCTGGGACAGCAGTATTAGATACCGATGCACCCTTGGAGGTTTACTGTATCCCTTGGACCTTCAAATCAACGATGAAACACAGAAATTGCATCGATATTGAATACAAAAGGCAAATGTCGACTTATTTACAAGAGGAGTAATTCTTCTAATAGTTCGTGACTTTAGACATTCCTGGGACACCAGTATTAGATTCGGATGCACCATTGCAGGTTAACTGTATCCCTTGGACCTTCAAATCAACAATGAAACACAAAAATTGCATCGATATTGAATACAAAAGGCAAAATGACGACTTATTTACAAGAGGAGTGGTTCTTCTAAGTGTTCGTGCTTTGAGCCTTTTCTTGGACAGCAGTATTAGATTCCGATGCACCATTGCATGTTTACTGTATCCCTTGGACCTTCAAATCAACGTTCAAACACAGAAATTGCATCGATATTGAATACAAAAGTCAAAATGTCGACTTATTCACAAGATTAGCAACTCTTCTAATAGTTCGTGCTTTGAGCCTTTCCTGGAACAGCAGTATTAGTATCCGATGCACCATTGCAGGTTTACTGTATCCCTTGGACCTTCAAATCAACGATGAAACACAGATATTGCATCGATATTGAATACAAAAGGCAAAATGTCGACTTCTTTACAAGAGGAGTAACTCTTCTAATAGTTCGTGCTTTGAGCCCTTCCTGGGACAGCAGTTTTAGATTCCGATGCACCATTGCAGGTTTACTGTATGCCTTGGACCTTCAAATCTACGATGAAACACAGAAATTGCATCGATATTGAATACAAAAAGCAATGTGTCGACTTATTTATAAGAGGAGTAACTCTTCAAATAGTTCGTGCTTTGAGCTTTTCCTGGGACAGCAGTATTAGATTCCGATACACCATTGCAGCTTTACTGTATCCCTTGGACCTTCAAATCAACGATGAAACACAGAAATTGCATCGATATTGAATACAAAAGGCAAAATATCGGCTTATTTACAAGAGGAGTAACTCTTCTAAAAGTTCGTGCTTTGAACCTTTCCTGGGACAGCAGTATTAGATTGCGATGAACCATTGCAGGTTTACTGTATCCCTTGGACCTTCAAATCAACGATGAAACACAGATATTAAATCGATATTGAATACAAAAGGCAAAATGTCGACTTATTTACAAGAGGAGAAACTCTTCTAATAGTTCATGCTGTGAGCCTTTAATGGGACAGCTGTATTAGATTCCGATGCACCATTGCAGGTTTACTGTATCCCTTGGACCTTCAAATCAACGATGAAACACAGAAATTGCATCGATATTGAATACAAAAGGCAAAATGTCGACTTATTTACAAGAGGAGTAACTCTTCTAATAGTTCCTGTTTGAGCCTTTCCAGGGACAGCAGTATTAGATTTCGATGCACCATTGCAGGTTTACTGTATCCCTTGGACCTTCAAATCAACGATGAAACACAGAAATTGCATCGACATTGAAAACAAAATGCAAAATGTCGACTTATTTACAAGACGAGTAACTCTTCTAATGGTTCGTTATTTTAGCCTTTCCTGGGACAGCAGTATTAGATTGCGATGCACCATTGCAGGTTTACTGTATCCCTTGGACCTTCAAATCAACGATGAAACACAGAAATTGCATCGATATTGAATACAAATGCAAAATGTCGTCTTATTTACAAGAGGAGTAACTCTTCTAATAGTTCGTGTTTGAGTCTTTCCTAGGACAGCAGTATTAGATTCCGATGCACCATTGCAGGTTTACTGTATCCCTTGGACCTTCAAATCAACGATGAATCACAGAAATTACATCGATATTGAATACAAAAGGCAAATGTCCACTTATTTACAAGAGGAGTAATTCTTATAATAGTTCGTGACTTTAGACATTCCTGGGACACCAGTATTAGATTCGGATGCACCATTGCAGGTTTACTGTATCCCTTGGACCTTCAAATCAACGATGAAACACAGATATTGCATCGATATTGAATACAAAAGGCAAAATGTCGACTTATTTACAAGAGGAGAAACCCTTCTAATAGTTCATGCTTTGAGCCTTTCATGGGACAGCAGTATTAGATTCCGATGCACATTGCAGGTTTACTGTATCCCTTGGACCTTCAAATCAACGATGAAACACACATATTGCATCGATATTGAATACAAAAAGCAAAACGTCGACTTATTTACAAAAGGAGTAACTCTTCTAATTGTTCGTGATTTGAGCCTTTCCTGGGACAGCAGTATTAGACTCCGATGCACCATTGCAGGTTTACTGTATCCCTTGGACATTCAAATCAACGATGAAACACAGAAATTGCATCGATATTGAATACAAGAGGCAAAATATCGACTTCTTTACAAGAGGAGTAACTCTTCTAATAGCTCGTGCTTTGAGCCTTTACTGGGACAGCAGTTTTAGATTCCGATGCACCATTGCAGGTTTACTGTATGCCTTGGACCTTCAAATCTACGCTGAAACACAGAAATTGCATCGATATTGAATACAAAAAGCAATGTGTCGACTTATTTATAAGAGGAGTAACTCTTCAAATAGTTCGTGCTTTGAGCCTTTCCTGGGACAGCAGTATTAGATTCCGATACACCATTGCAGCTTTACTGTATCCCTTGGACCTTCAAATCAACGATGAAACACAGAAATTGCATCGATATTGAATAGAAAAGGCAAAATGTCGGCTTATTTACAAGACGAGTAACTCTTCTAAAAGTTCGTGCTTTGAACCTTTCCTGGGACAGCAGTATTAGATTGCATTGAACCATTGCAGGTTTACTGTATCCCTTGGACCTTCAAATCAACGATGAAACACAGATATTAAATCGATATTGAATACAAAAGGCAAAATGTCGACTTATTTACAAGAGGAGAAACTCTTCTAATAGTTCATGCTGTGAGCCTTTAATGGGACAGCTGTATTAGATTCCGATGCACCATTGCAGGTTTACTGTATCCCTTGGACCTTCAAATCAACGATGAAACACAGAAATTGCATCGATATTGAATACAAAAGGCAAAATGTCGACTTATTTACAAGAGGAGTAACTCTTCTAATAGTTCCTGTTTGAGCCTTTCCAGGGACAGCAGTATTAGATTTCGATGCACCATTGCAGGTTTACTGTATCCCTTGGACCTTCAAATCAACGATGAAACACAGAAATTGCATCGACATTGAAAACAAAATGCAAAATGTCGACTTATTTACAAGACGAGTAACTCTTCTAATGGTTCGTTATTTTAGCCTTTCCTGGGACAGCAGTATTAGATTGCGATGCACCATTGCAGGTTTACTGTATCCCTTGGACCTTCAAATCAACGATGAAACACAGAAATTGCATCGATATTGAATACAAAATGCAAAGTGGCGACTTATTTACAAGAGGAGTAACTCTTCTAATAGTTCGTGCTTTGAGCCTTTCCTGGGACAGCAGTATTAGATTCCGATGCACCATTGCAGGTTTACTGTATCCCTTGGACCTTCAAATCAACGATGAAACACTGAAATTACATCGATATTGAGTACAAAAGGCAAAATGTCGACTTATTTACAAGAGGAGTAACTCTTCTAATAGTTCGTGATTTAAGCCTTTCCTGGGTCAGCAGTATTAGATTCCGATGCACCATTGCAGGTTTACTGTATCCCTTGGACCTTCAAATCAACGATGAAACACAGAAATTGCATCGATATTAAATACAAAAGGCAAAATGTCGACTTATTTACAAGTGGAGTAACTCTTCTAATAGTTCGTGCTTTTAGCCTTTCCTGGGACAGCAGTATTAGATTGCGATGCACCATTGCAGGTTTACTGTATCCCTTGGACCTTCAAATCAACGATGAAACACAGAAATTGCATCGATATTGAATACAAAAGGCAAAGTGGCGACTTATTTACAAGAGGAGTAACTCTTCTAATAGTTCGTGCTTTGAGCCTTTCCTGGGACAGCAGTATAAGATTCCGATGCTCCATTGCAGATTTACTGTATCCCTTGGACTTCAAATCAACGATGAAACACAGAAATTGCATCGATATTGAGTACAAACGGCAATATGTCGACTCATTTACTAGAGGAGTAACTCTTCTAATAGTTCGTGCTTTGAGCCTTTCCTGGGACATCAGTATTAGATTGCGATGCACCGTTGCAGGTTTACTGTATCCCTTGGACCTTCAAATCAACGATGAAACACAGATATTGCATCGATATTGAATACAAATGGCAAAATGTCTACTTATTTACAAGAGGAGAAACTATTCTAATAGTTGATGCTTTGAGCCTTTAATGGGACAGCAGTATTAGATTCCGATGCACCATTGCAGGTTTACTGTATCCCTTGGACCTTCAAATCAACGATGAAACACAGAAATTGCATCGATATCGAATACAAAAGGCAAAATGTCGACTTATTTACAAGAGGAGTAACTCTTCTAATAGTTCGTGCTTTGAGCCCATCCTGGGACAGCAGTATTAGATTCCGATGCACATTGCAGGTTTACTGTATCCCTTGGACCTTCAAATCAACGATGAAACACAGAAATTGCATCGATATTGAATACAAAAGGCAAAATGTCGACTTATTTACGAAAGGAGTAACTCTTCTAATAGTTCGTGCTTTGAGCCATTCCTGGGACAGCAGTATTAGATTCCGAAGCACCATTGCAGGTTTACTGTATCCCTTGGACCTTCAAATCAGCGATGAAACACAGAAATTGCTTCGATATTGAATACAAAAGGCAAAATATCGACTTATTTACAAGAGGGGAAACTCTTCTAATAGTTCGTGCTTTGAGCCTTTCCTGGGACAGCAGTATTAGATTGTGATGCACCGTTGCAGGATTACTGTATCCCTTGGACCTTCAAATCAACGATGAATCACAGATATTGCATCGATATTGAATACAAAAGGCAAAATGTCGACTTATTTACAAGAGGAGTAAGTCTTCTAATAGTTCGTGCTTTGAGCCTTTCCTGGGAGTGCAGTATTAGATTCCGACTCACCAATGCAGGTTTACTGTATCCCTTTGACTTTCAAATCAACGATGAAACACAGAAATTGCATCGATATTGAATACAAAACGCAAAATGTCGACTTATTTACAAGAGGAGTAACTCTTCTAATAGTTCGTGTTTGAGCCTTTCCAGGGACAGCAGTATTAGATTCCGATGCACAATTGCAGATTTACTGTATCCCTTGGACCTTCAAATCAACGATGAAACACAGAAATTGCATCGATATTGAATACAAAACGCAAATGTCGACTTATTTACAAGACGAGTAACTCTTCTAATAGTTCGTCTTTTAGTCTTTCGTGGGACAGCAGTATTAGATTCTGATGCACAATTGCAGGTTTACTGTATCCCTTGGACCTTCAAATCAACGATGAAACACAGAAATTGCATCGATATTGAATACAAAAGGCAAATGTCGACTTATTTACAAGAGGAGTAACTCTTCTAATAGTTCGTGCTTTGAGCTTTTCCTGGGACAGCAGTATTAGACTCCAATGCACCATTGCAGGATTACTGTATCCCTTGGACCTTCAAATCAACGATGAAACACAGAAATTGCATCGATATTGAATACAAATGCAAAATGTCGACTTATTTACAAGTGGAGTAACTCTTCTAATAGTTCGTGTTTGAGTCTTTCCTGGGACAGCAGTATTAGATTCTGATGCACCATTGCAGGTTTACTGTATCCCTTGGACCTTCAAATCAACGATGAAACACAGAAATTGCATCGATATTGAATACAAGAGGCAAAATGTCGACTTCTTTACAAGAGGAGTAACTCTTCTAATAGTTCGTGCTTTTAGCATTTCCTGGGACAGCAGTATTAGATTCCGATGCACCATTGCAGGTTTACTGTATCCCTTGGACCTTCCAATGAACGATGAAACAATGAAATTGCATCGATATTGAATACAAAAGGCAAAATGTCGACTTATTTACAAGAGGAGTAACTCTTCTAATAGTTCGTGCTTTAAGCCTCTCCTAGGTCAGTAGTATTAGATTCCGATGCCCCATTGCAGGTTTACTGTATCCCTTGGACCTTCAAATCAACGATGAAACACAGAAATTGCATCGATATTGAATACAAAAGGCAAAATTTCGACTTATTTACAGGTGGAGTAACTCTTCTAATAGTTCGTGATTTGAGCCTTTCCTGCGACAGCAGTATTAGATTGCGATGCACCATTTCAGGTTTACTGTATCCCTTGGACCTTCAAATCAACGATGAAGAACAGAAATTGCATCGATATTGAATACAAAAGGCAAAGTGTCGTCTTATTTACAAGAGGAGTAACTCTTCTAATAGTTCGTGCTTTGAGCCTTTCCTGGGACAGCAGTATTAGATTCCGGTGCACCATTGCAGATTTACTGTATCCCTTGGACCTTCAAATCAACGATGAAACACAGAAATTGCATCGATATTGAGTACAAAAGGCAATATGTCGACTCATTTACTAGAGGAGTAACTCTTCTAATAGTTCGTGCTTTTAGCCTTTTCTGGGACAGCAGTATTAGATTCCGATGCAGCATTGCAGGTTTACTGTATCCCTCGGACCTTCAAATCAACGGTGAAACACAGAGATTGCATCGATACTGAATACAAATGGCAAAATGTCGACTTATTTATAAGAGGAGTACCTCTTCGAATAGTTCGTGCTTTGAGCCTTTCCTGGGACAGCAGTATTAGATTCCGAAGCACCATTGCAGGTTTACTGTATCCCTTGGACCTTCAAATCAACGATGAAACACAGAAATTGCATCGATATTGAATACAAAAGGCAAAATATCGTCTTATTTACAAGAGGGGAAACTCTTCTAATAGTTCGTGCTTTGAGCCTTTCCTGGGACAGCAGTATTAGATTGCGATGCACCGTTGCAGGATTACTGTATCCCTTGGACCTTCAAATCAACGATGAATCACAGATATTGCATCGATATTGAATACAAAAGGCAAAATGTCGACTTATTTACAAGAGGAGAAACTCTTCTAATAGTTGATGCTTTGAGCCTTTAAAGGGACAGCAGTATTAGATTCCGATGCACCATTGCAGGTTTACTGTATCCCTTGGACCTTTAAATCAACGATGAAACACAGAAATTGCATCGATATCGAATACAAAAGGCAAAATGTCGACTTATTTACAAGAGGATTAACTCTTCTAATAGTTCGTACTTTTAGCCTTTCCTGGGACAGCAGTATTAGATTCCGATGCACATTGCAGGTTTACTGTATCCCTTGGACCTTCAAATCAACGATGAAACACAGAAATTGCATCGATATTGAATACAAAAGGCAAAATGTCGACTTATTTACAAAAGGAGTAAGTCTTCTAATAGTTCGTGCTTTGAGCCTTTCCTGGGACTGCAGTATTAGATTCCGATTCACCAATGCAGGTTTACTGTATCCCTTTGACCTTCAAATAAACGATGAAACACAGAAATTGCATCGATATTGAATACAAAAGGCAAAATGTCGACTTATTTACAAGAGGAGTAACTCTTCTAATAGTTCGTGTTTGAGCCTTTCCAGGGACAGCAGTATTAGATTCCGATGCACAATTGCAGGTTTACTGTATCCCTTGGACCTTCAAATCAACGATGAAACACAGAAATTGCATCGATATTGAATACAAAAGGCAAATGTCGACTTATTTACAAGACGAGTAACTCTTCTAATAGTTCGTTTTTTAGCCTTTCCTGGGACAGCAGTATTAGATTCCGATGCACAATTGCAGGTTTACTGTATCCCTTGGACCTTGAAATCAACGATGAAACAATGAAATTGCATCGATATTGAATACAAAAGGCAAAATGTCGACTTATTTACAAGAGGAGTAACTCTTCTAATAGTTCGTGCTCTAAGCCTCTCCTAGGTCAGTAGTATTAGATTCCGATGCCCCATTGCAGGTTTACTGTATCCCTTGGACCTTCAAATCAACGATGAAACACAGAAATTGCATCGATATTGAATACAAAAGGCAAAATTTCGACTTATTTACAGGTGGAGTAACTCTTCTAATAGTTCGTGATTTGAGCCTTTCCTGCGACAGCAGTATTAGATTGCGATGCACCATTTCAGGTTTACTGTATCCCTTGGACCTTCAAATCAACGATGAAAATCAGAAATTGCATCGATATTGAATACAAAAGGCAAAGTGTCGTCTTATTTACAAGAGGAGTAACTCTTCTAATAGTTCGTGCTTTGAGCCTACCTGGGACAGCAGTATTAGTTTCCGGTGCACCATTACAGATTTACTGTATCCCTTGGACCTTCAAATCAACGATGAAACACAGAAATTGCATCGATATTGAGTAGAAAAGGCAATATGTCGACTCATTTACTAGAGGAGTAACTCTTCTAATAGTTCGTGCTTTTAGCCTTTTCTGGGACAGCAGTATTAGATTCCGATGCAGCATTGCAGGTTTACTGTATCCCTCGGACCTTCAAATCAACGATGAAACACAGAGATTGCATCGATACTGAATACAAATGGAAAATGTCGACTTATTTATAAGAGGAGTAACTCTTCGAATAGTTCGTGCTTTGAGCCTTTCCTGGGACAGCAGTATTAGACTCCGAAGCACCATTGCAGGTTTGCTGTATCCTTTGGACCTTCAAATCAACGATGAAACACAGAAATTGCATCGATATTGAATACAAAAGGCAAAATATCGACTTATTTACAAGAGGAGAAACTCTTCTAATAGTTCGTGCTTTGAGCCTTTCCTGGGACAGCAGTATTAGATTCCGACGCACCAATGCAGGTTTACTGTATCCCTTGGACCTTCAAATCAACGATAAAACACAGAAATTGCATCGATATTGAATACAAAAGGCAAAATGTCGACTTATTTACAAGAGGAGTAACTCTTCTAATAGTTTGTGCTATGAGCCTTTCCTGGGACAGCAGTATTAGATTCCGATGCACCATTGCAGATTTACTGTATCCCTTGGACCTTCAAATCAACGATGAAACACAGAAATTGCATCGATATTGAATACAAAAGGCAATATGTCGACTCATTTACTAGAGGAGTAACTCTTCTAATAGTTCGTGCTTTTAGCCTTTCCTGGGACAGCAGTATTAGATTACGATGCACCATTGTAGGTTTACAGTATCCCTCGGACCTTCAAATCAACGATGAAACACAGAGATTGCAACGATACTGAATACAAAGGTCAAAATGTCGACTTATTTATAAGAGGAGTAACTCTTCTAATAGTTCGTGATTTGAGCCTTTCCTGGGACAGCAGTATTAATTTCCGAAGCACCAATGCAGGTGTACTGTATCCCTTGGACCTTCAAATCAACGATGAAACACAGAAATTGCATCGATATTGAATTCAAAAAGGAAAAAGTCGACTTATTTATAAGAGGAGTAACTCTTCTAATAGTTCGTGCTTTGAGCCTTTCCTGGGACAGCAGTATTAGATTCCGATGCACCATTGCAGGTGTACTGTATCTCTTGGACCTTCAAATCAACGATGAAACACAGAAATTGCATCGATATTGAATACAAACGCCAAAATGTGACTTATTTACAAGAGGAGTAACTCTTCTAATAGTTTGTGCTTCTAGCCTTTCCTGGGACAGCAGTATTAGATTCCGATGCACCATTGTAGGTTTACTGTATCCCTTGGACCTTCAAATCAGCGATGAAACACTGAAATTACATCGATATTGAATACAAAAGGCAAAATGTCGACTTATTTACAAGAGGAGTAACTCTTCTAATAGTTCGTGATTTGAGCCTTTCCTGGGACAGCAGTATTAATTTCCGAAGCACCATTGCAGGTGTACTGTATCCCTTGGACCTTCAAATCAACGATGAAACACAGAAATTGCATCGATATTGAATTCAAAAAGGAAAATGTCGACTTATTTATAAGAGGAGTAACTCTTCTAATAGTTCGTGCTTTGAGCCTTTCCTGGGACAGCAGTATTAGATTCCGATGCACCATTGTAGGTTTACTGTATCCCTTGGACCTTCAAATCAACGATGAAACACTGAAATTGCATCGATATTGAATACAAAAGGCAAAATATCGACTTATTTACAAGAGGAGAAACTCTTCTAATAGTTCGTGCTTTTAGCATTTCCTGGGACAACAGTATTAGATTCCGATGCACCATTGCAGGTTTACTGTATCTCTTGGACCTTCAAATCAACGATGAAACACAGAAATTGCATCGATATTGAATACAAACGCCAAAATGTGACTTATTTACAAGAGGAGTAACTCTTCTAATAGTTTGTGCTTCTAGCCTTTCCTGGGACAGCAGTATTAGATTCCGATGCACCATTGTAGGTTTACTGTATCCCTTGGACCTTCAAATCAGCGATGAAGCACTGAAATTACATCGATATTGAATACAAAAGGCAAAATGTCGACTTATTTACAAGAGGAGTAACTCTTCTAATAGTTCGTGATTTGAGCCTTTCCTGGGACAGCAGTATTAATTTCCGAAGCACCATTGCAGGTGTACTGTATCCCTTGGACCTTCAAATCAACGATGAAACACTGAAATTGCATCGATATTGAATTCAAAAAGGAAAATGTCGACTTATTTATAAGAGGAGTAACTCTTCTAATAGTTCGTGCTTTGAGCCTTTCCTGGGACAGCAATATTAGATTCCGATGCACCATTGTAGGTTTACTGTATCCCTTGGACCTTCAAATCAACGATGAAACACTGAAATTGCATCGATATTGAATACAAAAGGCAAAATATCGACTTATTTACAAGAGCAGAAACTCTTCTAATAGTTCGTGCTTTTAGCATTTCCTGGGACAGCAGTATTAGATTCCGATGCACCATTGCAGGTTTACTGTATCCCTTGGACCTTCCAATGAACGATGAAACAATGAAATTGCATCGATATTGAATACAAAAGGCAAAATGTCGACTTATTTACAAGAGGAGTAACTCTTCTAATAGTTCGTGCTTTAAGCCTCTCCTAGGTCAGTAGTATTAGATTCCGATGCCCCATTGCAGGTTTACTGTATCCCTTGGACCTTCAAATCAACGATGAAACACAGAAATTGCATCGATATTGAATACAAAAGGCAAAATGTCGACTCATTTACTAGAGGAGTAACTCTTCTAATAGTTCGTGCTTTTAGCCTTTTCTGGGACAGCAGTATTAGATTCCGATGCAGCATTGCAGGTTTACTGTATCCCTCGGACCTTCAAATCAACGATGAAACACAGAGATTGCATCGATACTGAATACAAATGGAAAATGTCGACTTATTTATAAGAGGAGTAACTCTTCGAATAGTTCGTGCTTTGAGCCTTTCCTGGGACAGCAGTATTAGACTCCGAAGCACCATTGCAGGTTTGCTGTATCCCTTGGACCTTCAAATCAACGATGAAACACAGAAATTGCATCGATATTGAATACAAAAGGCAAAATATCGACTTATTTACAAGAGGAGAAACTCTTCTAATAGTTCGTGCTTTGAGCCTTTCCTGGGACAGCAGTATTAGATTCCGACGCACCAATGCCGGTTTACTGTATCCCTTGGACCTTCAAATCAACGATGAAACACAGAAATTGCATCGATATTGAATACAAAAGGCAAAATGTCGACTTATTTACAAGAGGAGTAACTCTTCTAATAGTTTGTGCTATGAGCCTTTCCTGGGACAGCAGTATTAGATTCCGATGCACCATTGTAGATTTACTGTATCCCTTGGACCTTCAAATCAACGATGAAACACAGAAATTGCATCGATATTGAATACAAAAGGCAATATGTCGACTCATTTACTAGAGGAGTAACTCTTCTAATAGTTCGTGCTTTTAGCTTTTCCTGGGACAGCAGTATTAGATTACGATGCACCATTGTAGGTTTACAGTATCCCTCGGACCTTCAAATCAACGATGAAACACAGAGATTGCAACGATACTGAATACAAAGGTCAAAATGTCGACTTATTTATAAGAGGAGTAACTCTTCTAATAGTTCGTGATTTGAGCCTTTCCTGGGACAGCAGTATTAATTTCCGAAGCACCATTGCAGGTTACCTGTATCCCTTGGACCTTCAAATCAACGATGAAACACAGAAATTGCATCGATATTAAATACAAAAGGCAATATTTCGACATATTTACAAGTGGGTTAGCTCTTCTAATAGTTCGTGCTTTTAGCCTTTCCTGGGACAGCAGTATTAGATTGCGATGCACCATTGCTGGTTTACTGTATCCCTTGGACCTTCAAATCAACGATGAAACACAGAAATTGCATCGATATTGAATACAAAAGGCAAAGTGGGGACTTATTTACAAGAGGAGTAACTCTTCTAATAGTTCGTGCTTTGAGCCTTTCCTGGGACAGCAGTATTAGATTCCGATGTTCCATTGCAGATTTACTGTATCCCTTGGACCTTCAAATCAACGATGAAACACAGAAATTGCATCGATATTGAGTACAAAAGGCAATATGTCGACTCATTTACTAGAGGAGTAACTCTTCTAATAGTTCGTGCTTTTAGCCTTTTCTGGGACAGCAGTATTAGATTCCGATGCAGCATTGCAGGTTTACTGTATCCCTCGGACCTTCAAATCAACGATGAAACACAGAGATTGCATCGATACTGAATACAAATGGCAAAATGTCGACTTATTTATAAGAGGAGTAACTCTTCGAATAGTTCGTGCTTTGAGCCTTTCCTGGGACAGCAGTATTAGATTCCGAAGCACCATTGCAGGTTTACTGTATCCCTTGGACCTTCAAATCAACGATGAAACACAGAAATTGCATCGATATTTAATACAAAAGTTAAAATATCGACTTATTTACAAGAGGGGAAACTCTTCTAATAGTTCGTGCTTTGAGCCTTTCCTGGGACGGCAGTATTAGATTCCGACTCACCAATGCAGGTTTACTGTATCCCTTTGACCTTCAAATCAACGATGAAACACAGAAATTGCATCGATATTGAATACAAAAGGCAAAATGTCGACTTATTTACAAGTGGAGTAACTCTTCTAATAGTTCGTGTTTGAGCCTTTCCAGGGGCAGCAGTATTAGATTTCGATGCACCATTGCAGAATTACTGTATCCCTTGGACCTTCAAATCAACGATGAAAAACAGAAATTGCATCGATATTGAATACAAATTGCAAAATGTCGACTTATTTACAAGACGAGTAACTCTTCTATTAGTTCGTTTTTTAGCCTTTCCAGGGACAGCAGTATTAGATTCCGATGCACAATTGCAGGTTTACTGTATCCTTTGGACCTTCAAATCAACGATGAAACACAGAAATTGCAACGATATTGAATACAAAAGTCAAATGTCGACTTATTTACAAGAGGAGTAACTCTTCTAATAGTTCGTACTTTGAGCTTTTCCTGGGACAGCAGTATTAGACTCCGATGCACCATTGCAGGTTTACTGTATCCCTTGGACCTTCAAATAAACGATGAAACACAGAAATTGCATCGATATTGAATACAAATGCAAAATGTCGACTTATTTACAAGAGGAGTAACTCTTCTAATACTTCGTGCTTTAAGCCTCTCCTAGGTCAGCAGTATTAGATTCCGTTGCCCCATTGCAGGTTTACTGTATCCCTTGGACCTTCAAATCAACGATGAAACACAGAAATTGCATCGATATTGAATACAAAAGGCAAAATTTCGACTTATTTACAGGTGGAGTAACTCTTCTAATAGTTCGTGCTTTGAGCCTTTCCTGCGACAGCAGTATTAGATTGCGATGCACCATTTCAGGTTTACTGTATTCCTGGGACCTTCAAATCAACGATGAAAAACAGAAATTGCATCGATATTGAATACAAAAGGCAAAGTGTCGTCTTATTTACAAGAGGAGTAACTCTTCTAATAGTTCGTGCTTTGAGCCATTCCTGAGACAGCAGTATTAGATTCCGGTGCACCATTGCAGATTTACTGTATCCCTTGGACCTTCAAATCAACGATGAAACACAGAAATTGCATCGATATTGAGTACAAAAGGCAATATGTCGACTCATTTACTAGAGGAGTAACTTTTCTAATAGTTCGTGCTTTTAGCCTTTTCTGGGACAGCAGTATTAGATTCCGATGCAGCGTTGCAGGTTTACTGTATCCCTCGGACCTTCAAATCAACGATGAAACACAGAGATTGCATCGATACTTAATACAAATGGAAAATGTCGACCTATTTATAAGAGGAGTAACTCTTCGAATAGTTCGTGCTTTGAGCCTTTCCTGGGACAGCAGTATTAGACTCCGAAGCACCATTGCAGGTTTTCTGTATCCCTTGGACCTTCAAATCAACGATGAAACACAGAAATTGCATCGATATTGAATACAAAAGGCAAAATATCGACTTATTTACAAGAGGAGAAACTCTTCTAATAGTTCGTGCTTTGAGCCTTTCCTGGGACAGCAGTATTAGATTCCGACGCACCAATGCAGGTTTACTGAATCCCTTGGACCTTCAAATCAACGATGAAACACAGAAATTCCATCGATATTGAATACAAAAGGCAAAATGTCGACTTATTTACAAGAGGAGTAACTCTTCTAATAGTTCGTGTTTGAGCCTTTCCAGGGACAGCAGTATTAGATTTCGATGCACCATTGCAGGTTTACTGTATCCCTTGGACCTTAAAATCTACGATGAAACACAGAAATTGCATCGATATTGAATACAAAAGGCAATATGTCGACTCATTTACTAGAGGAGTAACTCTTCTAATAGTTCGTGCTTTTAGCCTTTGCTGGGACAGCAGTATTAGATTACGATCACCATTGTAGGTTTACTGTATCCCTCGGACCTTCAAATCAACGATGAAACACAGAGATTGCATCGATACTGAATACAAATGTCAAAATGTCGACTTATTTATAAGAGGAGTAACTCTTCTAGTAGTTCGTGATTTGAGCCTTTCCTGGGACAGCAGTATTAATTTCCCAAGCACCATTGCAGGTGTACTGTATCCCTTGGACCTTCAAATCAACGATGAAACACAGAAATTGCATCGATATTGAATACAATTAGCAAAATGTCGACTTATTTACAACAGGAGAAACTCATCTAATAGTTCGTGCTTTTAGCCTAGCCTTTGACAGCAGTATTAGATTCCGATGCACCATTGCAGGTTTACTATATCCCTTGGACCTACAAATCAACGATGAAACACAGAAATAGCATCGATATTGAATACAATAAGCAAAATGTCGACTTATTTAAAAGAGGAGTAACTCTTCTAATAGTTCGTACTTTGAGCCCTTCCTGGGACAGCAGTACTAGATTCCGATGCACCATTGCAGGTTTACTGTATCCCTTGGACCTTCAAATCAACGATGGAACTCAGAAAATGCATCGATATTGAATACAAAAGGCAAAATGTCGACTTATTTATAAGAGGAGTAACTCTTCTAATAGTTCGTGCATTAAACCTTTCCTGGGACAGCAGTATTGGATTCCGATGCACCACTGCAAGTTTACTGTATCCCTTGGACCTTCAAATCAACGATGAAACACAGAAATATCATCGATATTTAATACAAAAGGCACAATGTCGACTTACTTATAAGAGGAGCAATTCTTCTAATAGTTCATGCTTTGAGCCTTTCCTGGGACAGCAGTATTAGATTCCGATGCACCATTGCAGGTTTACTGTATCTCTTGGACCTTCAAATCAACGATGAAACACAGATATTACATCGATATTGAATACAAACGGCAAAATGTCGACTTATTTACAAGAGGAGTAACTCTTCTAATAGTTTGTGCTTTTAGCCTTTCCTGGGACAGCAGTATTAGATTCCGATGCACCATTGTAGGTTTACTGTATCCCTTGGACCTTCAAATCAACGATGAAACACAGAAATTGCATCGATATTGAATACAATAAGCAAAATGTCGACTTATTTACAAGAGGAGAAACTCTTCTAATAGTTCGTGTTTTAGCCTAGCCTTTGACAGTAGTATTAGATTCCGATGCACCATTGCAGGTTTACTATATCCCTTGGACCTTCAAATCAACGATGAAACACAGAAATAGCGTCGATATTGAATACAAAAAGCAAAATGTCGACTTATTTACAAGAGGAGTAACTCTTCTAATAGTTCGTACTTTGAGCCCTTCCTGGGACAGCAGTACTAGATTCCGATGCACCATTGCAGGTTTACTGTATCCCTTGGTCCTTCAAATCAACGATGGAACTCAGAAAATGCATCGATATTGAATACAAAAGGCAAATGTCGACTTATTTACAAGAGGAGTAACTCTTCTAATAGTTCGTACTTTGAGCTTTTCCTGGGACAGCAGTATTAGACTCCGATGCACCATTGCAGGTTTACTGTATCCCTTGGACCTTCAAATAAACGATGAAACACAGAAATTGCATCGATATTGAATACAAATGCAAAATGTCGACTTATTTACAAGAGGAGTAACTCTTCTAATAGTTCGTGCTTTAAGCCTCTCCTAGGTCAGCAGTATTAGATTCCGTTGCCCCATTGCAGGTTTACTGTATCCCTTGGACCTTCAAATCAACGATGAAACACAGAAATTGCATCGATATTGAATACAAAAAGCAAAATTTCGACTTATTTACAGGTGGAGTAACTCTTCTTATAGTTCGTGCTTAGAGCCTTTCCTGCGACAGCAGTATTAGATTCCGACGCACCAATGCAGGTTTACTGTATCCCTTGGACCTTCAAATCAACGATGAAACACAGAAATTGCATCGATATTGAATACAAAATGCAAAATGTCGACTTATTTACAAGAGGAGTAACTCTTCTAATAGTTCGTGCTATGAGCCTTTCCTGGGACAGCAGTATTAGATTCCGATGCACCATTGCAGATTTACTGTATCCCTTGGACCTTCAAATCAACGATGAAACACAGAAATTGCATCGATATTGAATACAAAAGGCAATATGTCGACTCATTTACTAGAGGAGTAACTCTTCTAATAGTTCGTGCTTTTAGCCTTTGCTGGGACAGCAGTATTAGATTACGATGCACCATTGTAGGTTTACTGTATCCCTCGGACCTTCAAATCAACGATGAAACACAGAGATTGCATCGATACTGAATACAAAGGTCAAAATGTCGACTTATTTATAAGAGGAGTAACTCTTCTAGTAGTTCGTGATTTGAGCCTTTCCTGGGACAGCAGTATTAATTTCCGAAGCACCATTGCAGGTGTACTGTATCCCTTGGACCTTCAAATCAACGATGAAACACAGAAATTGCATCGATATTGAATTCAAAAAGGAAAATGTCGACTTATTTATAAGAGGAGTAACTCTTCTAATAGTTCGTTCTTTGAGCCTTTCCTGGGACAGCAGTATTAGATTCCGATGCACCATTGCAGGTTTACTGTATCTCTTGGACCTTCAAATCAACGATGAAACACAGATATTACATCGATATTGAATACGAACGGCAAAATGTCGACTTATTTACAAGAGGAGTAACTCTTCTAATAGTTTGTGCTTTTAGCCTTTCCTGGGACAGCAGTATTAGATTCCGATGCACCATTGTAGGTTTACTGTATCCCTTGGACCTTCAAATCAACGATGAAACACAGAAATTGCATCGATATTGAATACAATAAGCAAAATGTCTACTTATTTACAAGAGGAGAAACTCTTCTAATAGTTCGTGCTTTTAGCCTAGCCTTTGACAGTAGTATTAGATTCCGATGCACCATTGCAGGTTTACTATATCCCTTGGACCTTCAAATCAACGATGAAACACAGAAATAGCATCGATATTGAATACAAAAAGCAAAATGTCGACTTATTTAAGAGAGGAGTAACTCTTCTAATAGTTCGTACTTTGAGCCCTTCCTGGGACAGCAGTACTAGATTCCGATGCACCATTGCAGGTTTACTGTATCCCTTGGACCTTCAAATCAACGATGGAACTCAGAAAATGCATCGATATTGAATACAAAAGGCAAAATGTCGACTTATTTATAAGAGGAGTAACTCTTCTAATAGTTCGTGCATTAAACCTTTCCTGGGACAGCAGTATTGGATTCCGATGCACCACTGCAAGTTTACTGTATCCCTTGGACCTTCAAATCAACGTGAAACACAGAAATATCATCGATATTTAATACAAAAGGCAAAATGTCGACTTACTTATAAGAGGAGCAATTCTTCTGATAGTTAATGCTTTGAGCCTTTCCTGGGACAGCAGTATTAGATTCCGATGCACCATTGCAGGTTTACTGTATCCCTTGGACCTTCAAATCAACGATGAAACACAGAAATTGCATCGATATTGAAAACAAAAGGCAAAATGTCGACTTATTTACCAGAGGAGTAACTCTTCTAATAGTTCGAGCTTCTAGCCTTTCCTGGGACAGCAGTATTAGATTCCGATGCACCCTTGGAGGTTTACTGTATCCCTTGGACCTTCAAATCAACGATGAAACACAGAAATTGCGTCGATATTGAACACAAAAGGCAAATGTCGACTTATTTACAAGAGGAGTAACTCTTCTAATAGTTCGTGATTTTAGACATTCCTGGGACACCAGTATTAGGCTCGGATGCACCATTGCAGGTTTACTGTATCCCTTCGACCTTCAAATCAACAATGAAACACAAAAATTGCATCGATATTGAATACAAAAGGCAAAATGACGACTTATTTACAAGAGGAGTAACTCTTCTAATAGTTCATGCTTTGAGCCTTTCCTGGGACAGCAGTATTAGATTCCGATGCACCATTGCATGTTTACTGTATCCCTTGGACCTTCAAATCAACGTTGAAACACAGAAATTGCATCGACATTGAATACAAAATGCAAAATGTCGACTTATTTACAAAACGAGTAACTCTTCTAATAGTTCGTTATTTTAGCCTTTCCTGGGACAGCAGTATTAGATTCCGATGCACCATTGCAGGTTTACTGTATCTCTTGGACCTTCAAATCAACGATGAAACACAGAAATTGCATCGATATTGAATACAAAAGGCAAATGTCGACTTATTTACAAGAGGAGTAACTCTTCTAATATTTCGTGCTTTGAGCCTTTCCTGGGACAGCAGTATTAGACTCCGATGCACCATTGCAGGTTTACTATATCCCTTGGACCTTCAAATAAACGATGAAACACAGAAATTGCATCGATATTGAATACAAAAGGCAAAATGTCGACTTATTTACAAGAGGAGAAACTCTTCTAATAGTTCATGCTTTGAGCCTTTCATGGGACAGCAGTATTAGATTCCGATGCACATTGCAGGTTTACTGTATCCCTTGGACCTTTAAATCAACGATGAAACACACATATTGCATCGATATTGAATACAAAAGGCAAAATGTCGACTTATTTACAAAAGGAGTAACTCTTCTAATTGTTCGTGTTTTGAGCCTTTCCTGGGACAGCAGCATTAGATTCCGATGCACCATTGCAGGTTTACTGTATCCCTTGGACCTTCAAATCAACGATGAAACACAGAAATTGCATCGATATTGAATACCAAAGGCAAAATGTCGACTTCTCTACAAGAGGAGTAACTCTTCTAATAGTTCGTGCTTTGAGCCTTTCCTGGGACAGCAGTTTTAGATTCCGATGCACCATTGCAGGTTTACTGTATGCCTTGGACCTTCGAATCTACGATGAAACACAGAAATTGCATCGATATTGAATACAAAAAGCAATGTGTCGACTTATATATAAGGGGAGTAACTCTTCAAGTAGTTCGTGCTTTGAGCCTTTCCTGGGACAGCAGTATTAGATTCCGATACACCATTGCAGCTTTACTGTACCCCTTGGACCTTCAAATCAACGATGAAACACAGAAATTGCATCGATATTGAATACAAAATGCAAAATGTCGGCTTATTTACAAGAGGAGTAACTCTTCTAAAAGTTCGTGCTTTGAGCCTTTCCTGGGACAGCAGTATTAGATTGCGCTGAACCATTGCAGGTTTACTGTATCCCTTGGACCTTCAAATCAACGATGAAACACAGATATTGCATCGATATTGAATACAAAAGGCAAAATGTCGACTTATTTACAAGAGGAGAAACTCTTCTAATAGTTCATGCTGTGGGCCTTTAATGGGACAGCAATATTAGATTCCGATGCACCATTGCAGGTTTACTGTATCCCTTGGACCATCAAATCAACGATGAAACACAGAAATTGCATCGATATTGAATACAAAAGGCAAAATGTCGACTTCTTTAGAAGAGGAGTAACTCTTCTAATAGTTCGTGTTTGAGCCTTTCCAGGGACAGCAGTATTAAATTCCGATGCACCATTGCAGGTTTACTGTATCCCTTGGACCTTCAAATCAACGATGAAACACAGAAATTGCATCAATAATGAATACAAGAGGCAAAATGTCGACTTATTTACAAGAGGAGTAACTCTTCTAATAGTTCGTGCTTTGAGCCTTTCCTGGGACAGCAGTATTAGACTCCGATGCACCATTGCAGGTTTTCTATATCACTTGGACCTTCAAATAAACGATGAAACACAGAAATTGCATCGATATTGAATACAAATGCAAAATGTCGTCTTATTTACAAGAGGAGTAACTCTTCTAATAGTTCGTGTTTGAGTCTTTCCTAGGACAGCAGTATTAAATTCCGATGCACCATTGCAGGTTTACTGTATCTCTTGGACCTTCAAATCAACGATGAAACACAGAAATTGCATCGATATTGATTACAAAAGGCAAATGTCGACTTATTTACAAGAGGAGTAACTCTTCTAATATTTCGTGCTTTGAGCCTTTCCTGGGACAGCAGTATTAGACTCCGATGCACCATTGCAGGTTTTCTATATCACTTGGACCTTCAAATAAACGATGAAACACAGAAATTGCATCGATATTGAATACAAATGCAAAATGTCGTCTTATTTACAAGAGGAGCAACTCTTCTAATAGTTCGTGTTTGAGTCTTTCCTAGGACAGCAGTATTAAATTCCGATGCACCATTGCAGGTTTACTGTATCCCTTGGACCTTCAAATCAACGATGAAACACAGAAATTGCATCGATAATGAATACAAGAGGCAAAATGTCGACTTATTTACAAGAGGAGTAACTCTTCTAATAGTTCGTGCTTTGAGCCTTTCCTGGGACAGCAGTATTAGATTCCGATGCACCATTGCAGGTTTACTGTATCCCTTGGACCTTCAAATCAACGATGAAACACTGAAATTACATCGATATTGAATACAAAAGGCAAAATGTCGACTTATTTACAAGAGGAGTAACTCTTCTAACAGTTCGTGATTTAAGCCTTTCCTGGGTCAGCAGTATTAGATTCCGATGCACCATTGCAGGTTTACTGTATCCCTTGGACCTTCAAATCAACGATGAAACACAGAAATTGCATCGATATTAAATACAAAACGCAAAATTCCGACTTATTTACAAGTGGAGTAACTCTTCTAATAGTTCGTGCTTTTAACCTTTCCTCGGACAGCAGTATTAGATTGCGATGCACCATTGCAGGTTTACTGTATCCCTTGGACCTTCAAATCAACGATGAAACACAGAAATTGCATCGATATTGAATACAAAAGGCAAAGTGGCGACTTATTTATAAGAGGAGTAACTCTTCTAATAGTTCGTGTTTGAGCCTTTCCTGGGACAGCAGTATTAGATTCCGATGCTCCATTGCAGATTTACTGTATCCCTTGGACCTTCAAATCAACGATGAAACAACGAAATTGCATCGATATTGAGTACAAAAGGCAATATGTCGATTCATTTACTAGAGGAGTAACTCTTCTAATAGTTCGTGCTTTTAGCCTTTTCTGGGACAGCAGTATTAGATTCCGATGCAGCATTGCAGGTTTACTGTATCCCTCGGACCTTCAAATCAACGATGAAACACAGAGATTGCATCGATACTGAATACAAATGGCAAAATGTCGACTTATTCATAAGACGAATAACTCTTCGAATAGTTCGTGCTTTGAGCCTTTCCTGGGACAGCAGTATTAGATTCCGAAGCACCACTGCAGGTTTACTGTATCCCTTGGACCTTCAAATCAACGATGAAACACAGAAATTGCGTCGATATTGAATACAAAATGCAAAATGTCGACTTATTTACAAGAGGAGTAACTCTTCTAATAGTTCGTGCTTTTAGTCTTTCCTGGGACAGCAGTATTAGACTCCGATGCACCATTGCAGGTTTACTGTATCCCTTGGACCTTCAAATCAACGATGAAACAATGAAATTGCATCGATATTGAATACAAAAGGCAAAATGTCGACTTATTTGCAAGAGGAGTAACCCTTCTAATAGTTCGTGCTTTAAGCCTCTCCTAGGTCAGCAGTATTAGATTCCGAAGCCCCATTGCAGGTTTACTGTATCCCTTGGGCCTTCAAATCAACGATGAAACACAGAGATTGCATCGATACTGAATACAAATGGCAAAATGTCGACTTATTTATAAGACGAGTAACTCTTCTAATAGTTCGTGCTTTGAGTCATTCCTGGGACAGCAGTATTAGATTGCGATGCACCATTTCAGGTTTACTGTATCCCTTGGACCTTCAAATCAACGATGAAAAACAGAAATTGCATCGATATTGAATACAAAAGCAAAGTGTCGTCTTATTTACAAGAGGAGTAACTCTTCTAATAGTTCGTGCTTTGAGTCATTCCTGGGACAGCAGTATTAGATTCCGGTGCACCATTGCAGATTTACTGTATCCCTTGGACCTTCAAATCAACGATGAAACACAGAAATTGCATCGATACTGAATACAAATGGCAAAATGTCGACTTATTCATAAGACGAATAACTCTTCTAATAGTTCGTGCTTTAAGCCTCTCCTAGGTCAGCAGTATTAGATTCCGAAGCCCCATTGCAGGTTTACTGTATCCCTTGGGCCTACAAATCAACGACGAAACACAGAAATTGGATCGATATTGAATACAAAAGGCAAAATTTCGTTTTATTTACAGATGGAGTAACTCTTCTAATTGTTCGTGCTTTGAGCCTTTCCTGCGACAGCAGTATTAGATTGCGATGCACCATTTCAGGTTTACTGTATCCCTTGGACCTTCAAATCAACGATGAAAAACAGAAATTGCATCGAAATTGAATACAAAAGCAAAGTGTCGTCTTATTTACAAGAGGAGTAACTCTTCTAATAGGTCGTGCTTTGAGTCATTCCTGGGACACCAGTATTAGACTCCGGTGCACCATTGCAGATTTACTGTATCCCTTGGACCTTCGAATCAACGATGAAACACAGAAATTGCATCGAAATTGAGTAGAAAAGGCAATATGTCGACTCATTTACTAGAGGAGTAACTCTTCTAATAGTTCGTGCTTTTAGCCTTTTCTGGGACCGCAGTATTAGATTCCGATGCAGCATTGCAGGTTTACTGTATACCTCGGACCTTCAAATCAACGATGAAACACAGAGATTGCATCGATACTGAATACAAATGGCAAAATGTCGACTTATTTATAAGACGAGTAACTCTGCGAATATTTCGTGCTTTGAGCCTTTCCTGGGACAGCAGTATTAGACTCCGAAGTACCATTGCAGGTTTGCTGTATCTCTTGGACCTTCAAATCAACGATGAAACACAGAAATAGCATCGATATTGAATACAAAAGGCAAAATATCGACTTATTTACAAGAGGAGAAACTCTTCTAATAGTTCGTGCTTTGAGCCTTTCCTGGGACAGCAGTATTAGATTCCGACGCACCAATGCAGGTTTACTGTATCCCTTGGACCTTCAAATCAACGTTGAAACACAGAAATTGCATCGATATTGAATACAAAAGGCAAAATGTCGACTTATTTACAAGAGGAGTAACTCTTCTAATAGTTCGTGTTTCAGCCTTTCCAGGGACAGCAGTATTAGATTTCGATGCACCATTGCAGGTTTACTGTATCCCTTGGACCTTCAAATCAACGATGGAACACAGAAATTGCATCGATATTGAATACAAAAGGCAAAATGTCGACTTATTTACAAGAGGAGTAACTCTTCTAATAGTTCGTGCTATGAGCCTTTCCTGGGACAGCAGTATTAGATTCCGATGCACCATTGCAGATTTACTGTATCCCTTGGACCTTCAAATCAACGATGAAACAAAGAAATTGCATTGATATTGAATACAAAAGGCAATATGTCGACTCATTTACTAGAGGAGTAATTCCTCTAATAGTTCGTGCTTTTAGCCTTTGCTGGGACAGCAGTATTAGATTACGATGCACCATTGTAGGTTTACTGTATCCCTCGGACCTTCAAATCAACAATGAAACACAGAGATTGCATCGATACTGAATACAAAGGTCAAAATGTCGACTTATTTATAAGAGGAGTAACTCTTCTAATAGTTCGTGATTTGAGCCTTTCCTGGGACAGCAGTATTAATTTCCGAAGCACCATTGCAGGTGTACTGTATCCCTTGGACCTTCAAATCAACGATGAAACACAGAAATTGCATCGATATTGAAATCAAAAAGGAAAATGTCGACTTATTTATAAGAGGAGTAACTCTTCTAATAGTTCGTGCTTTGAGCCTTTCCTGGGACAGCAGTATTAGATTCCGATGCACCATTGCAGGTTTACTGTATCTCTTGGACCTTCAAATCAACGATGAAACACAGATATTGCATCGATATTGAATACAAACGGCAAAATGTCGACTTATTTACAAGAGGAGTAACTCTTCTAATAGTTCGTGATTTTAGACATTCCTGGGACACCAGTATTAGATTCGGATGCACCATTGCAGGTTTACTGTATCCCTTGGACCTTCAAATCAACAATGAAACACAAAAATTGCATCGATATTGAATACAAAAGGCAAAATGACGACTTATTTACAAGAGGAGTAACTCTTCTAATAGTTCGTGCTATGAGCCTTTTCTGGGACAGCAGTATTAGATTCCGATGCACCATTGCATGTTTACTGTATCCCTTGGACCTTCAAATCAACGTTGAAACACAGAAATTGCATCGATATTGAATACAAAAGTCAAAATGTCGACTTATTCACAAGGTTAGTAACTCTTCTAATAGTTCGTGTTTTGAGCCTTTCCTGGAACAGCAGCATTAGACTCCGATGCACCATTGCAGGTTTACTGTATCCCTTGGACCTTCAAATCAACGATGAAACACAGAAATTGCATCGATATTGAATACAAAAGGCAAAATGTCGACTTATTTACAAGAGGAGTAACTCTTCTAATAGTTCGTGCTTTGAGCCTTTCCTGGGACAGCAGTTTTAGATTCCGATGCACCATTGCAAGTTTACTGTATGCCTTGGACCTTCAAATCTACGATGAGACACAGAAATTGCATCGATATTGAATACAAAAAGCAATGTGTCGACTTATTTATAAGAGGAGTAACTCTTCAAATAGTTCGTGCTTTGAGCCTTTCCTGGGACAGCAGTATTAGATTCCGATACACCATTGCAGCTTTACGGTACCCCTTGGACCTTCAAATCAACAGTGAAACACAGAAATTGCATCGATATTGAATACAAAATGCAAAATGTCGGCTTATTTACAAGAGGAGTAACTCTTCTAAAAGTTCGTGCTTTGAGCCTTTCCTGGGACAGCAGTATTAGATTCCGATGAACCATTGCAGGTTTACTGTATCCCTTGGACCTTCAAATCAACGACGAAACACAGATATTGCATCGATATTGAATACAAAAGGCAAAATGTCGACTTATTTACAAGGGGAGAAACTCTTCCAATAGTACATGCTGTGAGCCTTTAATGGGACAGCAGTATTAGATTCCGATGCACCATTGCAGGTTTACTGTATCCCGTGGACCTTCAAATCAACGATGAAACACAGAAATTGCATCGATATTGAATACAAAAGGCAAAATGTCGACTTCTTTAGAAGAGGAGTAACTCTTCTAATAGTTCGTGTTTGAGCCTTTCCAGGGACAGCAGTATTAATTTTCGATGCACCATTGCAGGTTTACTGTATCCCTTGGACCTTCAAATCAACGATGAAACAAAGAAATTGCATCGACATTGAACACAAAATGCAAAATGTCGACTTTTTTACAAGACGAGTAACTCTTCTAATAGTTTGTTATTTTAGCCTTTCCTGGGACAGCAGTATTAGATTCCGATGCACCATTGCAGGTTTACTGTATCTCTTGGACCTTCAAATCAACGATGAAACACAGAAATTGCATCGATGTTGAATACAAAAGGCAAATGTCGACTAATTTACAAGGGGAGTAACTCTTGTAATATTTCGTGCTTTGAGCCTTTCCTGGGACAGCAGTATTAGACTCCGATGCACCATTGCAGGTTTACTATATCCCTTGGACCTTCAAATAAACGATGAAACACAGAAATTGCATCGATATTGAATACAAATGCAAAATGTCGTCTTATTTACAAGAGGAGTAACTCTTCTAATAGTTCGTGTTTGAGTCTTTCCTAGGACAGCAGTATTAGATTCCGATGCACCATTGCAGGTTTACTGTATCCCTTGGACCTTCAAATCAACGATGAAACACAGAAATTGCATCGATAATGAATACAAGAGGCAAAATGTCGACTTATTTACAAGAGGAGTAACTCTTCTAATAGTTCGTGCTTTGAGCCTTTCCTGGGACAGCAGTATAATATTCCGATGCACCATTGCAGGATTACCTTATCCCTTGGACCTTCAAATCAACGATGAAACAGTGAGATTACATCGATATTGAATACAAAAGGCAAAATGTCGACTTATTTACAAGAGGAGTAACTCTTCTAATAGTTCGTGATTTAAGCCTTTCCTGGGTCAGCAGTATTAGATTCCGATGCATCATTGCAGGTTTACAGTATCCCTTGGACCTTCAAATCAACGATGAAACACAGAAATTGCATCGATATTAAATACAAAACGCAAAATTTCGACTTATTTACAAGTGGAGTAACTCTTCTAATAGTTCGTGCTTAGAGCCTCTCCTGGGACAGCAGTATTAGATTCCGATGCTCCATTGCAGATTTACTGTATCCCTTGGACCTTCAAATCAACGATGAAACACAGAAATTGCATCGATATTGAGTACAAAAGGCAATATGTCGACTCATTTACTAGAGGAGTAACTCTTCTAATAGTTCGTGCTTTTAGCCTTTTCTGGGACAGCAGTATTAGATTCCGATGCAGCATTGCAGGTTTAATGTATCCCTCGGACCTTCAAATCAACGATGAAACTCATAGATTGCATCGATACTGAATACAAATCTCAAAATGTCGACTTATTTGTAAGACGAGTAACTCTTCTAATAGTTCGTGGTTTGAGCCTTTCCTGGGACAGCAGTATTAGATTCCGAAGCACCATTGCAGGTTTACTGTATCCCTTGGACCTTCAAATCAACGATGAAACACAGAAATTGCATCGAATTTGAATACAAAAGGCAAAATATCGACTTGTTTACAAGAGGGGAAACTCTTCTAATAGTTCGTGCTTTGAGCCTTTCCTGGGACAGCTGTATTAGATTCCGATGCACCATTGCAGGTTTACTGTATCCCTTGGACCTTCAAATCAACGATGAACTACAGAAATAGCATCGATATTGAATACAAAAGGCAAAATGTCGACTTATTTACAAGAGGAATAACTCTTCTAATAGTTCGTGCTTTGAGCATTTCCTTGGACAGCAGTATTAGATTGCGATGCACCGTTGCAGGTTTACTGTATCCCTTGGACCTTCAAATCAACGATGAAACAAAGATATTGCATCGATATTGAATACAAAAGGCAAAATGTCGACTTATTTACAAGAGGAGAAACTCTTCTAATAGTTGATGCTTTGATCCTTTAATGGGACAGCAGTATTAGATTCCGATGCACCATTGCAGGTTTACTGTATCCCTTGGACCTTCAAATCAACGATGAAACACAGGAATTGCATCGATATCGAATACAAAAGGCAAAATGTCGACTTATTTACAAGAGGAGTAACTCTTCTAATAGTTCGTGCTTTGAGCCTTTCCTGGGACAGCAGTATTAGATTCCGACGCACCAATGCGGGATTACTGTATCCCTTTGACCTTCAAATCAATGATGAAACACAGAAATTGCATCGATATTGAATACAAAAGGCAAAATGTCGACTTATTTACAAGAGGAGTAACTCTTCTAATAGTTCGTGTTTGAGCCTTTCCAGGGACAGAAGTATTAGATTTCGATGCACCATTGCAGGTTTACTGTATCCCTTGGACCTTCAAATCAACGATGAAACACAGAAGTTGCATCGATATTGAATACAAAATGCAAAATGTCGACTTATTTACAAGACGAGTAACTCTCCTAATAGTTCGTTTTTTAGCCTTTCCTGGGACAGCAGTATTAGATTCCGATGCACAATTGCAGGTTTACTGTATCCCTTGGACCTTCAAATCAACGATGAAACACAGAAATTGCATTGATATTGAATACAAAACGCAAATGTCGACTTATTTACAAGAGGAGTAACTCTTCTAATAGTTCGTGCTTTGGGCTTTTCCTGGGACAGCAGTATTAGACTCCGATGCACCATTGCAGGTTTACTGTATCCCTTGGACCTTCAAATTAACGATGAAACACAGAAATTGCATCGATATTGAATACAAATGCATAATGTCGACTTATTTACAAGTGGAGTAACTCTTCTAATAGTTCGTGTTTGAGTCTTTCCTGGGACAGCAGTATTAGATTCCGATGCACCATTGCAGGTTTACTGTATCCCTTGGACCTTCAAATCAACGATGAAACACAGAAATTGCATCGATATTGAATACAAGAGGCAAAATGTCGACTTATTTACAACAGGAGTAACTCTTCTAATAGTTCGTGCTTTTAGCCTTTCCTGGGACAGCAGTATTACATTCCGATGCACCATTGCAGGTTTACTGTATCCCTTTGACCTTCAAATCAACGATGAAACAATGAAATTGCAACGATATTGAATACAAAAGGCAAAATTTCGACTTATTTACAAGTGGAGTAACTCTTCTAATAGTTCGTGTTTGAGCCTTTCCTGCCACAGCAGAATTAGATTGCGATGCACCATTTCAGGTTTACTGTATCCCTTGGACCTTCAAATCAACGATGAAAAACAGAGATTGCATCGATATTGAATACAAAAGGCAAAGTGTCGTCTTATTTACAAGAGGAGTAACTCTTCCAATAGATCGTGCTTTGAGCCTTTCCTGGGACAGCAGTATTAGATTCCGGTGCACCATTGCAGATTTACTGTATCCCTTGGACCTTCAAATCAACGATGAGACACAGAAATTGCATCGATATTGAGTACAAAAGGCAATATGTCGACTCATTTACTAGAGGAGTAACTCTTCTAATATTACGTGCTTTTAGCCTTTTCTGGGACAGCAGCATTAGATTCCGATGCAGCATTGCAGGTTTACTGTATCCCTCGGACCTTCAAATCAACGATGAAACACAGAGATTGCATCGATACTGAATACAAATGGAAAATGTCGACTTATTTATAAGAGGAGTATTTCTTCGAATAGTTCGTGCTTTGAGCCTTTCCTGGGACAGCAGTATTAGATTCCGAAGCACCATTGCAGGTTTGCTGTATCCCTTGGACCTTCAAATCAACGATGAAACACAGAAATTGCATCGATATTGAATACAAAAGGCAAAATATCGATTTATTTACAAGAGGAGAAACTCTTCTAATAGTTCGTGCTTTGAGCCTTTCCTGGGACAGCAGTATTAGATTCCGACGCACCAATGCAGGTTTACTGTATCCCTTGGACCTTCAAAATAACGATGAAACACAGAAATTGCATCGATATTGAATACAAAAGGCAACATGTCGACTTATTTACAAGAGGAGTAACTCTTCTAATAGTTCGTGTTTGAGCCTTTCCAGGGACAGCAGTATTACATTTCGATGCACCATTGCAGGTTTACTGTATCCCTTGGACCTTCAAATCAACGATGAAACACAGAAATTGCATCGATATTGAATACAAAATGCAAAATGTCGACTTATTTACAAGACGAGTAACTCTTGTAATGGTTCGTTTTTTAGCCTTTCCTGGGACAGCAGTATTAGATTCCGATGCACAATTGCAGGGTTACTGTATCCCTTGGACCTTCAAATCAACGATGAAGCACAGAAATTGCATCGATATTGAATACAAAATGCAAAATGTCGACTTATTTACAAGAGGAGTAACTCTTCTAATAGTTCGTGCTTTGAGCCTTTCCTGGGACAGCAGTATTAGACTCCGATGCACCATTGCATGTTTACTGTATCCCTTGGACCTTCAAATCAACGATGAAACACAGAAATTGCATCGATATTGAATACAAATGCAAAATGTCGACTTATTTACAAGTGGAGTAACTCTTCTAATAGTTCGTGCTTTTAGCCTTTTCTGGGACAGCAGCATTAGACTCCGATGCAGCATTGCAGGTTTACTGTATCCCCCGGACCTTCAAATCAACGATGAAACACAGAGATTGCATCGATACTGAATACAAATGGAAAATGTCGACTTATTTATAAGAGGAGTATTTCTTCGAATAGTTCGTGCATTGAGCCTTTCCTGGGACAGCAGTATTAGATTCCGAAGCACCATTGCAGGTTTGCTGTATCCCTTGGACCTTCAAATCAACGATGAAACACAGAAATTGCATCGATATTGAATACAAAAGGCAAAATATCGACTTATTTACAAGAGGAGAAACTCTTCTAATAGTTCGTGCTTTGAGCCTTTCCTGGGACAGCAGTATTAGATTCCGACGCACCAATGCAGGTTTACTGTATCCCTTGGACCTTCAAATCAACGATGAAACACAGAAATTGCATCGATATTGAATACAAAAGGCAAAATGTCGACTTATTTACAAGAGGAGTAACTCTTCTAATAGTTCGTGTTTGAGCCTTTCCAGGGACAGCAGTATTACATTTCGATGCACCATTGCAGGTTTACTGTATCCCTTGGACCTTCAAATCAACGATGAAACACAGAAATTGCATCGATATTGAATACAAAATGCAAAATGTCGACTTATTTACAAGACGAGTAACTCTTGTAATGGTTCGTTTTTTAGCCTTTCCTGGGACAGCAGTATTAGATTCCGATGCACAATTGCAGGTTTACTGTATCCCTTGGACCTTCAAATCAACGATGAAACACAGAAATTGCATCGATATTGAATACAAAATGCAAAATGTCGACTTATTTACAAGAGGAGTAACTCTTCTAATAGTTCGTGCTTTGAGCCTTTCCTGGGACAGCAGTATTAGACTCCGATGCACCATTGCAGGTTTACTGTATCCCTTGGACCTTCAAATAAACGATGAAACACAGAAATTGCATCGATATTGAATACAAATGCAAAATGTCGACTTATTTACAAGTGGAGTAACTCTTCTAATAGTTCGTGTTTGAGTCTTTCCTGGGACAGCAGTATTAGATTCCCAATGCACCATTGCAGGTTTACTGTATCCCTTGGACCTTCAAATCAACGATGAAACACAGAAATTGCATCGATATTGAATACAAGAGGAAAAATGTCGACTTATTTACAAGAGGAGTAACTCTTCTAATAGTTCGTGCTTTTAGCCTTTCCTGGGACAGCAGTATTAGATTCCGATGCACCATTGCAGGTTTACTGTATCCCTTGGACCTTCAAATCAACGATGAAACAATGAAATTGCATCGGTATTGAATACAAACGGCAAAATGTCGACTTATTTTCAAGAGGAGTAACTCTTCTAATAGTTCGTGCTTTAAGCCTTTCCTGGGTCAGCAGTATTAGATTCCGATGCCCCATTGGAGGTTTACTGTATCCCTTGGACCTTCAAATCAACGATGAAACACAGAAATTGCATCGATATTGAATACAAAAGGCAAAATTTCGACTTATTTACAAGTGGAGTAACTCTTCTAATAGTTCGTGCTTTGAGCCTTTCCTGGGACAGCAGTATTAGATTGCGATGCACCATTTCAGGTTTACTGTCTCCCTTGGACCTTCAAATCAACGATGAAACACAGAAATTGCATCGATATTGAATACAAAATGCAAAATGTCGACTTATGTACAAGACGAGTAACTCTTCTAATAGTTCGTTTTTTAGCCTTTCCTGGGACAGCAGTATTAGATTCCGATGCACCCTTGGAGGTTTACTGTATCCCTTGGACCTTCAAATCAACGATGAAACAATGAAATTGCATCGATATTGAATACAAAAGCAAAGTGTCGTCTTATTTACAAGAGGAGTAACTCTTCTAATAGTTCGTGCTTTGAGTCATTCCTGGGACAGCAGTATTAGACTCCGGTGCACCATTGCAGATTTACTGTATCCCTTGGACCTTCAAATCAACGATGAAACACAGAAATTGCATCGATATTGAGTACAAAAGGCAATATGTCGACTCATTTACTAGAGGAGTAACTCTTCTAATAGTTCGTGCTTTTAGCCTTTTCTGGGACCGCAGTATTAGATTCCGATGCAGCATTGCAGGTTTACTGTATCCCTCGGACCTTCAAATCAACGATGAAACACAGAGATTGCATCGATACTGAATACAAATGGCAAAATGTCGACTTATTTATAAGACGAGTAACTCTGCGAATATTTCGTGCTTTGAGCCTTTCCTGGGACAGCAGTATTAGACTCCGAAGTACCATTGCAGGTTTGCTGTATCTCTTGGACCTTCAAATCAACGATGAAACACAGAAATAGCATCGATATTGAATACAAAAGGCAAAATATCGACTTATTTACAAGAGGAGAAACTCTTCTAATAGTTCGTGCTTTGAGCCTTTCCTGGGACAACAGTATTAGATTCCGACGCACCAGTGCAGGTTTACTGTATCCCTTGGACCTTCAAATCAACGTTGAAACACAGAAATTGCATCGATATTGAATACAAAAGGCAAAATGTCGACTTATTTACAAGAGGAGTAACTCTTCTAATAGTTCGTGTTTGAGCCTTTCCAGGGACAGCAGTATTAGATTTCGATGCACCATTGCAGGTTTACTGTATCCCTTGGACCTTCAAATCAACGATGAAACACAGAAATTGCATCGATATTGAATACAAAAGGCAAAATGTCGACTTATTTACAAGAGGAGTAACTCTTCTAATAGTTCGTGCTATGAGCCTTTCCTGGGACAGCAGTATTAGATTCCGATGCACCATTGCAGATTTACTGTATCCCTTGGACCTTCAAATCAACGACGAAACACAGAAATTGCATCGATATTGAATACAAAAGGCAATATGTCGACTCAATTACCAGAGGAGTAATTCCTCTAATAGTTCGTGCTTTTAGCCTTTGCTGGGACAGCAGTATTAGATTACGATGCACCATTGTAGGTTTACTGTATCCCTCGGACCTTCAAATCAACAATGAAACACAGAGATTGCATCGATACTGAATACAAAGGTCAAAATGTCGACTTATTTATAAGAGGAGTAACTCTTCTAATAGTTCGTGATTTGAGCCTTTCCTGGGACAGCAGTATTAATTTCCGAAGCACCATTGCAGGTGTACTGTATCCCTTGGACCTTCAAATCAACGATGAAACACAGAAATTGCATCGATATTGAAATCAAAAAGGAAAATGTCGACTTATTTATAAGAGGAGTAACTCTTCTAATAGTTCGTGCTTTGGGCCTTTCCTGGGACAGCAGTATTAGATTCCGATGCACCATTGCAGGTTTACTGTATCTCTTGGACCTTCAAATCAACGATGAAACACAGATATTGCATCGATATTGAATACAAACGGCAAAATGTCGACTTATTTACAAGAGGAGTAACTCTTCTAATAGTTTGTGCTTTTAGCCTTTCCTGGGACAGCAGTATTAGATTCCGATGCACCATTGTAGGTTTACTGTATCCCTTGGACCTTCAAATCAACGATGAAACACAGAAATTGCATCGATATTGAATACAATAAGCAAAATGTCGACTTATTTACCAGAGGAGTAACTCTTCTAATAGTTCGAGCTTCTAGCCTTTCCTGGGACAGCAGTATTAGATTCCGATGCACCCTTGGAGGTTTACTGTATCCCTTGGACCTTCAAATCAACGATGAAACACAGAAATTGCATCGATATTGAATACAAAAGGCAAATGTCGACTTATTTACAAGAGGAGTAACTCTTCTAATAGTTCGTGATTTTAGACATTCCTGGGACACCAGTATTAGATTCGGATGCACCATTGCAGGTTTACTGTATCCCTTGGACCTTCAAATCAACAATGAAACACAAAAATTGCATCGATATTGAATACAAAAGGCAAAATGACGACTTATTTACAAGAGGAGTAACTCTTCTAATAGTTCGTGCTATGAGCCTTTTCTGGGACAGCAGTATTAGATTCCGATGCACCATTGCATGTTTACTGTATCCCTTGGACCTTCAAATCAACGTTGAAACACAGAAATTGCATCGATATTGAATACAAAAGTCAAAATGTCGACTTATTCACAAGGTTAGTAACTCTTCTAATAGTTCGTGTTTTGAGCCTTTCCTGGAACAGCAGCATTAGACTCTGATGCACCATTGCAGGTTTACTGTATCCCTTGGACCTTCAAATCAACGATGAAACACAGAAATTGCATCGATATTGAATACAAAAGGCAAAATGTCGACTTATTTACAAGAGGAGTAACTCTTCTAATAGTTCGTGCTTTGAGCCTTTCCTGGGACAGCAGTTTTAGATTCCGATGCACCATTGCAGGTTTACTGTATGCCTTGGACCTTCAAATCTACGATGAAACACAGAAATTGCATCGATATTGAATACAAAAAGCAATGTGTCGACTTATTTATAAGAGGAGTAACTCTTCAAATAGTTCGTGCTTTGAGCCTTTCCTGGGACAGCAGTATTAGATTCCGATACACCATTGCAGCTTTACGGTACCCCTTGGACCTTCAAATCAACAGTGAAACACAGAAATTGCATCGATATTGAATATAAAATGCAAAATGTCGGCTTATTTACAAGAGGAGTAACTCTTCTAAAAGTTCGTGCTTTGAGCCTTTCCTGGGACAGCAGTATTAGATTCCGATGAACCATTGCAGGTTTACTGTATCCCTTGGACCTTCAAATCAACGATGAAACACAGATATTGCATCGATATTGAATACAAAAGGCAAAATGTCGACTTATTTACAAGAGGAGAAACTCTTCCAATAGTACATGCTGTGAGCCTTTAATGGGACAGCAGTATTAGATTCCGATGCACCATTGCAGGTTTACTGTATCCCGTGGACCTTCAAATCAACGATGAAACACAGAAATTGCATCGATATTGAATACAAAAGGCAAAATGTCGACTTCTTTAGAAGAGGAGTAACTCTTCTAATAGTTCGTGTTTGAGCCTTTCCAGGGACAGCAGTATTAGATTTCGATGCACCATTGCAGGTTTACTGTATCCCTTGGACCTTCAAATCAACGATGAAACAAAGAAATTGCATCGACATTGAATACAAAATGCAAAATGTCGACTTTTTTACAAGACGAGTAACTCTTCTAATAGTTTGTTATTTTAGCCTTTCCTGGGACAGCAGTATTAGATTCCGATGCACCATTGCAGGTTTACTGTATGTATCTCTTGGACCTTCAAATCAACGATGAAACACAGAAATTGCATCGATATTGAATACAAAAGGCAAATGTCGACTAATTTACAAGGGGAGTAACTCTTGTAATATTTCGTGCTTTGAGCCTTTCCTGGGACAGCAGTATTAGACTCCGATGCACCATTGCAGGTTTACTATATCCCTTGGACCTTCAAATAAACGATGAAACACAGAAATTGCATCGATATTGAATACAAATGCAAAATGTCGTCTTATTTACAAGAGGAGTAACTCTTCTAATAGTTCGTGTTTGAGTCTTTCCTAGGACAGCAGTATTAGATTCCGATGCACCATTGCAGGTTTACTGTATCCCTTGGACCTTCAAATCAACGATGAAACACAGAAATTGCATCGATAATGAATACAAGAGGCAAAATGTCGACTTATTTACAAGAGGAGTAACTCTTCTAATAGTTCGTGATTTAAGCCTTTCCTGGGTCAGCAGTATTAGATTCCGATGCATCATTGCAGGTTTACAGTATCCCTTGGACCTTCAAATCAACGATGAAACACAGAAATTTCATCGATATTAAATACAAAACGCAAAATTTCGACTTATTTACAAGTGGAGTAACTCTTCTAATAGTTCGTGCTTTGAGCCTTTCCTGGGACAGCAGTATTAGATTCCGATGCTCCATTGCAGATTTACTGTATCCCTTGGACCTTCAAATCAACGATGAAACACAGAAATTGCATCGATATTGAGTACAAAAGGCAATATGTCGACTCATTTACTAGAGGAGTAACTCTTTTAATAGTTCGTGCTTTTAGCCTTTTCTGGGACAGCAGTATTAGATTCCGATGCAGCATTGCAGGTTTACTGTATCCCTCGGACCTTCAAATCAACGATGAAACTGATAGATTGCATCGATACTGAATACAAATGGCAAAATGTCGACTTATTTGTAAGACGAGTAACTCTTCTAATAGTTCGTGCTTTGAGCCTTTCCTGGGACAGCAGTATTAGATTCCGAAGCACCATTGCAGGTTTACTGTATCCCTTGGACCTTCAAATCAACGATGAAACACAGAAATTGCATCGATATTGAATACAAAAGGCAAAATATCGACTTGTTTACAAGAGGGGAAACTCTTCTAATAGTTCGTGCTTTGAGCCTTTCCTGGGACAGCTGTATTAGATTCCGATGCACCATTGCAGGTTTACTGTATCCCTTGGACCTTCAAATCAACGATGAACTACAGAAATAGCATCGATATTGAATACAAAAGGCAAAATGTCGACTTATTTACAAGAGGAGTAACTCTTCTAATAGTTCGTGCTATGAGCCTTTCCTGGGACAGCAGTATTAGATTCCGATGCACCATTGCAGATTTACTGTATCCCTTGGACCTTCAAATCAACGATGAAACACAGAAATTGCATCGATATTGAATACAAAAGGCAATATGTCGACTCATTTACTAGAGGAGTAATTCCTCTAATAGTTCGTGCTTTTAGCCTTTGCTGGGACAGCAGTATTAGATTACGATGCACCATTGTAGGTTTACTGTATCCCTCGGACTTTCAAATCAACAATGAAACACAGAGATTGCATCGATACTGAATACAAAGATCAAAATGTCGACTTATTTATAAGAGGAGTAACTCTTCTAATAGTTCGTGATTTGAGCCTTTCCTGGGACAGCAGTATTAATTTCCGAAGCACCATTGCAGGTGTACTGTATCCCTTGGACCTTCAAATCAACGATGAAACACAGAAATTGCATCGATATTGAAATCAAAAAGGAAAATGTCGACTTATTTATAAGAGGAGTAACTCTTCTAATAGTTCGTGCTTTGGGCCTTTCCTGGGACAGCAGTATTAGATTCCGATGCACCATTGCAGGTTTACTGTATCTCTTGGACCTTCAAATCAACGATGAAACACAGATATTGCATCGATATTGAATACAAACGGCAAAATGTCGACTTATTTACAAGAGGAGTAACTCTTCTAATAGTTTGTGCTTTTAGCCTTTCCTGGGACAGCAGTATTAGATTCCGATGCACCATTGTAGGTTTACTGTATCCCTTGGACCTTCAAATCAACGATGAAACACAGAAATTGCATCGATATTGAATACAATAAGCAAAATGTCGACTTATTTACCAGAGGAGTAACTCTTCTAATAGTTCGAGCTTCTAGCCTTTCCTGGGACAGCAGTATTAGATTCCGATGCACCCTTGGAGGTTTACTGTATCCCTTGGACCTTCAAATCAACGATGAAACACAGAAATTGCATCGATATTGAATACAAAAGGCAAATGTCGACTTATTTACAAGAGGAGTAACTCTTCTAATAGTTCGTGATTTTAGACATTCCTGGGACACCAGTATTAGATTCGGATGCACCATTGCAGGTTTACTGTATCCCTTGGACCTTCAAATCAACAATGAAACACAAAAATTGCATCGATATTGAATACAAAAGGCAAAATGACGACTTATTTACAAGAGGAGTAACTCTTCTAATAGTTCGTGCTATGAGCCTTTTCTGGGACAGCAGTATTAGATTCCGATGCACCATTGCATGTTTACTGTATCCCTTGGACCTTCAAATCAACGTTGAAACACAGAAATTGCATCGATATTGAATACAAAAGTCAAAATGTCGACTTATTCACAAGGTTAGTAACTCTTCTAATAGTTCGTGTTTTGAGCCTTTCCTGGAACAGCAGCATTAGACTCTGATGCACCATTGCAGGTTTACTGTATCCCTTGGACCTTCAAATCAACGATGAAACACAGAAATTGCATCGATATTGAATACAAAAGGCAAAATGTCGACTTATTTACAAGAGGAGTAACTCTTCTAATAGTTCGTGCTTTGAGCCTTTCCTGGGACAGCAGTTTTAGATTCCGATGCACCATTGCAGGTTTACTGTATGCCTTGGACCTTCAAATCTACGATGAAACACAGATATTGCATCGATATTGAATACAAAAAGCAATGTGTCGACTTATTTATAAGACGAGTACCTCTTGTAATGGTTCGTTTTTTAGCCTTTCCTGGGACAGCAGTATTAGATTCCGATACACCATTGCAGCTTTACGGTACCCCTTGGACCTTCAAATCAACAGTGAAACACAGAAATTGCATCGATATTGAATACAAAATGCAAAATGTCGGCTTATTTACAAGAGGAGTAACTCTTCTAAAAGTTCGTGCTTTGAGCCTTTCCTGGGACAGCAGTATTAGATTCCGATGAACCATTGCAGGTTTACTGTATCCCTTGGACCTTCAAATCAACGATGAAACACAGATATTGCATCGATATTGAATACAAAAGGCAAAATGTCGACTTATTTACAAGAGGAGAAACTCTTCCAATAGTACATGCTGTGAGCCTTTAATGGGACAGCAGTATTAGATTCCGATGCACCATTGCAGGTTTACTGTATCCCGTGGACCTTCAAATCAACGATGAAACACAGAAATTGCATCGATATTGAATACAAAAGGCAAAATGTCGACTTCTTTAGAAGAGGAGTAACTCTTCTAATAGTTCGTGTTTGAGCCTTTCCAGGGACAGCAGTATTAGATTTCGATGCACCATTGCAGGTTTACTGTATCCCTTGGACCTTCAAATCAACGATGAAACAAAGAAATTGCATCGACATTGAATACAAAATGCAAAATGTCGACTTTTTTACAAGACGAGTAACTCTTCTAATAGTTTGTTATTTTAGCCTTTCCTGGGACAGCAGTATTAGATTCCGATGCACCATTGCAGGTTTACTGTATGTATCTCTTGGACCTTCAAATCAACGATGAAACACAGAAATTGCATCGATATTGAATACAAAAGGCAAATGTCGACTAATTTACAAGGGGAGTAACTCTTGTAATATTTCGTGCTTTGAGCCTTTCCTGGGACAGCAGTATTAGACTCCGATGCACCATTGCAGGTTTACTATATCCCTTGGACCTTCAAATAAACGATGAAACACAGAAATTGCATCGATATTGAATACAAATGCAAAATGTCGTCTTATTTACAAGAGGAGTAACTCTTCTAATAGTTCGTGTTTGAGTCTTTCCTAGGACAGCAGTATTAGATTCCGATGCACCATTGCAGGTTTACTGTATCCCTTGGACCTTCAAATCAACGATGAAACACAGAAATTGCATCGATAATGAATACAAGAGGCAAAATGTCGACTTATTTACAAGAGGAGTAACTCTTCTAATAGTTCGTGATTTAAGCCTTTCCTGGGTCAGCAGTATTAGATTCCGATGCATCATTGCAGGTTTACAGTATCCCTTGGACCTTCAAATCAACGATGAAACACAGAAATTGCATCGATATTAAATACAAAACGCAAAATTTCGACTTATTTACAAGTGGAGTAACTCTTCTAATAGTTCGTGCTTTGAGCCTTTCCTGGGACAGCAGTATTAGATTCCGATGCTCCATTGCAGATTTACTGTATCCCTTGGACCTTCAAATCAACGATGAAACACAGAAATTGCATCGATATTGAGTACAAAAGGCAATATGTCGACTCATTTACTAGAGGAGTAACTCTTCTAATAGTTCGTGCTTTTAGCCTTTTCTGGGACAGCAGTATTAGATTCCGATGCAGCATTGCAGGTTTACTGTATCCCTCGGACCTTCAAATCAACGATGAAACTCATAGATTGCATCGATACTGAATACAAATGGCAAAATGTCGACTTATTTGTAAGACGAGTAACTCTTCTAATAGTTCGTGCTTTGAGCCTTTCCTGGGACAGCAGTATTAGATTCCGAAGCACCATTGCAGGTTTACTGTATCCCTTGGACCTTCAAATCAACGATGAAACACAGAAATTGCATCGATATTGAATACAAAAGGCAAAATATCGACTTGTTTACAAGAGGGGAAACTCTTCTAATAGTTCGTGCTTTGAGCCTTTCCTGGGACAGCTGTATTAGATTCCGATGCACCATTGCAGGTTTACTGTATCCCTTGGACCTTCAAATCAACGATGAACTACAGAAATAGCATCGATATTGAATACAAAAGGCAAAATGTCGACTTATTTACAAGAGGAATAACTCTTCTAATAGTTCGTGCTTTGAGCATTTCCTTGGACAGCAGTATTAGATTACGATGCACCGTTGCAGGTTTACTGTATCCCTTGGACCTTCAAATCAACGATGAAACAAAGATATTGCATCGATATTGAATACAAAAGGCAAAATGTCGACTTATTTACAAGAGGAGAAACTCTTCTAATAGTTGATGCTTTGATCCTTTAATGGGACAGCAGTATTAGATTCCGATGCACCATTGCAGGTTTACTGTATCCCTTGGACCTTCAAATCAACGATGAAACACAGAAATTGCATCGATATCGAATACAAAAGGCAAAATGTCGACTTATTTACAAGAGGAGTAACTCTTCTAATAGTTCGTGCTTTGAGCCTTTCCTGGGACAGCAGTATTAGATTCCGACGCACCAATGCGGGTTTACTGTATCCCTTTGACCTTCAAATCAACGATGAAACACAGAAATTGCATCGATATTGAATACAAAAGGCAAAATGTCGACTTATTTACAAGAGGAGTAACTCTTCTAATAGTTCGTGTTTGAGCCTTTCCAGGGACAGAAGTATTAGATTTCGATGCACCATTGCAGGTTTACTGTATCCCTTGGACCTTCAAATCAACGATGAAACACAGAAGTTGCATCGATATTGAATACAAAATGCAAAATGTCGACTTATTTACAAGACGAGTAACTCTCCTAATAGTTCGTTTTTTAGCCTTTCCTGGGACAGCAGTATTAGATTCCGATGCACAATTGCAGGTTTACTGTATCCCTTGGACCTTCAAATCAACGATGAAACACAGAAATTGCATTGATATTGAATACAAAACGCAAATGTCGACTTATTTACAAGAGGAGTAACTCTTCTAATAGTTCGTGCTTTGGGCTTTTCCTGGGACAGCAGTATTAGACTCCGATGCACCATTGCAGGTTTACTGTATCCCTTGGACCTTCAAATTAACGATGAAACACAGAAATTGCATCGATATTGAATACAAATGCAAAATGTCGACTTATTTACAAGTGGAGTAACTCTTCTAATAGTTCGTGTTTGAGTCTTTCCTGGGACAGCAGTATTAGATTCCGATGCACCATTGCAGGTTTACTGTATCCCTTGGACCTTCAAATCAACGATGAAACACAGAAATTGCATCGATATTGAATACAAGAGGCAAAATGTCGACTTATTTACAACAGGAGTAACTCTTCTAATAGTTCGTGCTTTTAGCCTTTCCTGGGACAGCAGTATTAGATTCCGATGCACCATTGCAGGTTTACTGTATCCCTTTGACCTTCAAATCAACGATGAAAGAATGAAATTGCAACGATATTGAATACAAAAGGCAAAATTTCGACTTATTTACAAGTGGAGTAACTCTTCTAATAGTTCGTGTTTGAGCCTTTCCTGCCACAGCAGAATTAGATTGCGATGCACCATTTCAGGTTTACTGTATCCCTTGGACCTTCAAATCAACGATGAAAAACAGAGATTGCATCGATATTGAATACAAAAGGCAAAGTGTCGTCTTATTTACAAGAGGAGTAAGTCTTCTAATAGATCGTGCTTTGAGCCTTTCCTGGGACAGCAGTATTAGATTCCGGTGCACCATTGCAGATTTACTGTATCCCTTGGACCTTCAAATCAACGATGAGACACAGAAATTGCATCGATATTGAGTACAAAAGGCAATATGTCGACTCATTTACTAGAGGAGTAACTCTTCTAATATTACGTGCTTTTAGCCTTTTCTGGGACAGCAGCATTAGATTCCGATGCAGCATTGAAGGTTTACTGTATCCCTCGGACCTTCAAATCAACGATGAAACACAGAGATTGCATCGATACTGAATACAAATGGAAAATGTCGACTTATTTATAAGAGGAGTATTTCTTCGAATAGTTCGTGCTTTGAGCCTTTCCTGGGACAGCAGTATTAGATTCCGAAGCACCATTGCAGGTTTGCTGTATCCCTTGGACCTTCAAATCAACGATGAAACACAGAAATTGCATCGATATTGAATACAAAAGGCAAAATATCGATTTATTTACAAGAGGAGAAACTCTTCTAATAGTTCGTGCTTTGAGCCTTTCCTGGGACAGCAGTATTAGATTCCGACGCACCAATGCAGGTTTACTGTATCCCTTGGACCTTCAATTCAACGATGAAACACAGAAATTGCATCGATATTGAATACAAAAGGCAACATGTCGACTTATTTACAAGAGGAGTAACTCTTCTAATAATTCGTGTTTGAGCCTTTCCAGGGACAGCAGTATTACATTTCGATGCACCATTGCAGGTTTACTGTATCCCTTGGACCTTCAAATCAACGATGAAACACAGAAATTGCATCGATATTGAATACAAAATGCAAAATGTCGACTTATTTACAAGACGAGTACCTCTTGTAATGGTTCGTTTTTTAGCCTTTCCTGGGACAGCAGTATTAGATTCCGATGCACAATTGCAGGGTTACTGTATCCCTTGGACCTTCAAATCAACGATGAAACACAGAAATTGCATCGATATTGAATACAAAATGCAAAATGTCGACTTATTTACAAGAGGAGTAACTCTTCTAATAGTTCGTGCTTTGAGCCTTTCCTGGGACAGCAGTATTAGACTCCGATGCACCATTGCAGGTTTACTGTATCCCTTGGACCTTCAAATCAACGATGAAACAGAGAAATTGCATCGATATTGAATACAAATGCAAAATGTCGACTTATTTACAAGTGGAGTAACTCTTCTAATAGTTCGTGCTTTTAGCCTTTTCTGGGACAGCAGCATTAGATTCCGATGCAGCATTGCAGGTTTACTGTATCCCTCGGACCTTCAAATCAACGATGAAACACAGAGATTGCATCGATACCGAATACAAATGGAAAATGTCGACTTATTTATAAGAGGAGTATTTCTTCGAATAGTTCGTGCATTGAGCCTTTCCTGGGACAGCAGTATTAGATTCCGAAGCACCATTGCAGGTTTGCTGTATCCCTTGGACCTTCAAATCAACGATGAAACACAGAAATTGCATCGATATTGAATACAAAAGGCAAAATATCGACTTATTTACAAGAGGAGAAACTCTTCTAATAGTTCGTGCTTTGAGCCTTTCCTGGGACAGCAGTATTAGATTCCGACGCACCAATGCAGGTTTACTGTATCCCTTGGACCTTCAAATCAACGATGAAACACAGAAATTGCATCGATATTGAATACAAAAGGCAAAATGTCGACTTATTTACAAGAGGAGTAACCCTTCTAATAGTTCGTGTTTGAGCCTTTCCAGGGACAGCAGTATTACATTTCGATGCACCATTGCAGGTTTACTGTATCCCTTGGACCTTCAAATCAACGATGAAACACAGAAATTGCATCGATATTGAATACAAAATGCAAAATGTCGACTTATTTACAAGACGAGTAACTCTTGTAATGGTTCGTTTTTTAGCCTTTCCTGGGACAGCAGTATTAGATTCCGATGCACAATTGCAGGTTTACTGTATCCCTTGGACCTTCAAATCAACGATGAAACACAGAAATTGCATCGATATTGAATACAAAATGCAAAATGTCGACTTATTTACAAGAGGAGTAACTCTTCTAATAGTTCGTGCTTTGAGCCTTTCCTGGGACAGCAGTATTAGACTCCGATGCACCATTGCAGGTTTACTGTATCCCTTGGACCTTCAAATAAACGATGAAACACAGAAACTGCATCGATATTGAATACAAATGCAAAATGTCGACTTATTTACAAGTGGAGTAACTCTTCTAATAGTTCGTGTTTGAGTCTTTCCTGGGACAGCAGTATTAGATTCCCAATGCACCATTGCAGGTTTACTGTATCCCTTGGACCTTCAAATCAACGATGAAACACAGAAATTGCATCGATATTGAATACAAGAGGAAAAATAAAGACTTATTTACAAGAGGAGTAACTCTTCTAATAGTTCGTGCTTTTAGCCTTTCCTGGGACAGCAGTATTAGATTCCGATGCACCATTGCAGGTTTACTGTATCCCTTGGACCTTCAAATCAACGATGAAACAATGAAATTGCATCGATATTGAATACAAACGGCAAAATGTCGACTTATTTTCAAGAGGAGTAACTCTTCTAATAGTTCGTGCTTTAAGCCTTTCCTGGGTCAGCAGTATTAGATTCCGATGCCCCATTGGAGGTTTACTGTATCCCTTGGACCTTCAAATCAACGATGAAACACAGAAATTGCATCGATATTGAATACAAAAGGCAAAATTTCGACTTATTTACAAGTGGAGTAACTCTTCTAATAGTTCGTGCTTTGAGCCTTTCCTGGGACAGCAGTATTAGATTGCGATGCGCCATTTCAGGTTTACTGTCTCCCTTGGACCTTCAAATCAACGATGAAACACAGAAATTGCATCGATATTGAATACAAAATGCAAAATGTCGACTTATGTACAAGACGAGTAACTCTTCTAATAGTTCGTTTTTTAGCCTTTCCTGGGACAGCAGTATTAGATTCCGATGCACAATTGCAGGTTTACTGTATCCCTTGGACCTTCAAATCAACGATGAAACACAGAGATTGCATCGATACTGAATAGAAATGGAAAATGTCGACTTATTTATAAGAGGAGTAACTCTTCGAATAGTTCGTGCTTTGAGCCATTCCTGGGACAGCAGTATTAGATTCCGAAGCACCATTGCAGGTTTGCTGTATCCCTTGGACCTTCAAATCAACGATGAAACACAGAAATTGCATCGATATTGACTACAAAAGGCTAAATATCGACTTATTTACAAGAGGAGAAACTCTTCTAATAGTTCGTGCTTAGAGTCTTTCCTGGGACAGCAGTATTAGATTCCGATGCACCATTGCAGGTTTACTGTATCCCTTGGACCTTCAAATCAACGATGAAACACAGAAATTGCATCGATATTGAATACAAAAGTCAAAATGTCGACTTATTTACAAGAGGAGTAACTCTTCTAATAGTTCGTGCTTTTAGCCTTTCCTGGAACAGCAGTATTAATATCCGATGCACCATTGCAGGTTTACTGTATCCCTTGGACCTTCAAATCAACGATGAAACACAGAAATTACATCGATATTGAATACAAAAGGCAAAATGTCGACTTATTTACAAGAGGAGTAACTCTTCTAATAGTTCGTGCTTTGAGCCTTTCCTGGGACAGCAATATTAGATTCCGATGCACCATTGCAGGTTTACTGATTCCCTTGGACCTTCAAATCAACGATGAAACACAGAAATTGCATCGATATTGAATACAAAAAGCAAAATGTCGACATATTTTCAAGAGGAGTAACTCTTCTAATAGTTCGTGTTTTGAGCCGTTCCAAGGACAGCAGTATTAGTTTCCGATGCACCATTGCAGGTTTACTGATTCCCTTGTACCTTCAAATCAACGATGAAACACAGAAATTGCATCGATATTGAATACAAGAAGCAAAATGTCGACTTATTTTCAAGAGGAGTAACTCTTCTAATAGTTCGTGCTTTTAGCCTTTCCTGGGACAGCAGTATTAGATTCCGATGCACCATTGCAGGTTTACTGTATCCCTTGGACGTTCAAAACAAAGATGAAACACAGAAATTGCATCGATATTGAATACAAAGGTCAAAATGTCGAGTTATTTACAAGAGGAGGTACTCTTCTAATAGTTCGTGCTTTGAGCCTTTCCTGGGACAGCAGTATTGGATTCCGATGCACCATTGCAGGTTTACTGTATCCCTTGGACCTTCAAGTCAACGATGAAACACAGAAATTGCATCGATATTGAATACAAAAGGCAACATGTCGACTTATTTATAAGAGGAGTAACTCTTCTAATAGTTCGTGCTTTGAGCCTTTCCTGGGACAGCAGTATTAGATTCCGATGCACCATTGCAGGTTTACTGTATGCCTTGGACCTTCAAATCATTGTTGAATCATAGAAATTGCATCGAGATTGAATACAAAAGGCAAAATGTCGACTTATTTACAAGAGGAGTAACTCTTCTAATAGTTCGTTCTTTTAGCCTTTCCTGGGACAGCAGTATTAGATTCCGATGCACCCTTGCAGGTTTACTGTATCCCTTGGACCTTCAAATCAACGATGAAACACAGAAATTGCATCGATATTGAATACAAAATGCAAAATGTCGACATATTTACAAGAGGAGGAACTCTTGTAATAGTTCGTGGTTTGAGCCTTTCCTGAGACAGCAGCATTAGATTCCGATGCTTCATTGCAGGTTTACTGTATCCCTTGGACCTTCAAACCAACGATGAAACACAGAAATTGCATCGATATTGAATACAACAGGCAAAATGTCGACTTATTTATAAGAGGAGTAACTCTTCTAATAGCTCGTATTTTGTGCCTTTCCTGGGACAGCAGAATTAGATTCCGATGCAACATTGCAGGTTTACTGATTCCCTTGGACCTTCAAATCAACGATGAAACACATAAATTGCATCGATATTGAATACAAAAAGCAAAATGTCGACTTATTTTCAAGAGGAGTAACTCTTCTAATAGTTCGTGCATTTAGCCTTTCCTGGGACAGCAGTATTAGATTCCGATGCACCATTGCAGGTTTACTGTATCCCTTGGACCTTCAAATCAACGTTGAAACACAGAAATTGCATCGATATTGAATACAAAAGTCAAAATGTCGACTTATTTTCAAGAGGAGTAACTCTTCTAATAGTTCGTGCTTTTAGCCTTTCCTGGGACAGCAGTGTTAGATTCCGATGGACCATTGCAGGTTTACTGTATCCCTTGGACGTTCAAAACAAAGATGAAACACAGAAATTGCATCGATAATGAATACAAAAGTCAAAATGTCGAGTTATTTACAAGAGGAGGTACTCTTCTAATAGTTTGTGCTTTGAGCCTTTCCTGGGACAGCAGTATTAGATTCCGATGCACCATTGCAGGTTTACTGTATCCCTTGGACCTTCAAGTCAACGATGAAACACAGAAATTGCATCGATATTGAATACAAAAGGCAAAATGTCGACTTATTTATAAGAGGAGTAACTCTTCTAATAGTTCGTGCTTTGAGCCTTTCCTGGGACAGCAGTATTAGATTCCAATGCACCATTGCAGGTTTACTGTATGCCTTGGACCTTCAAATCATTGTTGAATCACAGAAATTGCATCGAGATTGAATACAAAAGGCAAAATGTCGACTTATTTACAAGAGGAGTAACTCTTCTAATAGTTCGTGCTTTTAGCCTTTTTTGGGACAGCAGTATTAGATTCCGATGCACCCTTGCAGGTTTACTGTATCCCTTGGACCTTCAAATCAACGATGAAACACAGAAATTGTTTCGATATTGAATACAAAATGCAAAATGTCGACATATTTACAAGAGGAGAAACTCTTCTAATAGTTCGTCGTTTGAGCCTTTCCTGAGACAGCAGCATTAGATTCCGATGCACCATTGCAGGTTTACTGTATCCCTTGGACCTTCAAATCAACGATGAAACACAAAAATTGCATCGATATTGAATACAAAAGGCAAAATGTCGACTTACTTACAAGAGGAGTAACTCATCTAATAGTTCGTGATTTTAGCCTTTCCTGGGACAGCAGTATTAGATTCCGATGCACCCTTGCAGGTTTACTGTATCCCTTGGACCTTCAAATCAACGATGAAACACAGAAATTGCATCGATATTGAATACAAAATGCAAAATGTCGACATATTTACAAGAGGAGAAACTCTTCTAATAGTTCGTGGTTTGAGCCTTTCCTGAGACAGCAGCATTAGATTCTGATGCACCATTGCAGGTTTACTGTATCCCTTGGACCTTCAAATCAACGATGAAACACAGAAATTGCAACGATATTGAATACAACAGGCAAAATGTCGACTTATTTATAAGAGGAGTAACTCTTCTTATAGCTCGTGTTTTGAGCCTTTCCTGGGACAGCAGTATTAGATTCCGATGCAACATTGCAGGTTTACTGATTCCCTTGGACCTTCAAATCAACGATGAAACACAGAAATTGCATCGATATTGAATACAAAAAGCAAAATGTCGACTTATTTTCAAGAGGAGTAACTCTTCTAATAGTTCGTGCTTTGAGCCTTTCCTGGGACAGCAGTATTAGATTCCGATGCACCATTGCAGGTTTACTGTATCCCTTGGACCTTCAAATCAACGTTGAAACACAGAAATTGCATCGATATTGAATACAAAAGTCAAAATGTCGACTTATTTTCAAGAGATGTAACTCTTCTAATAGTTCGTGTTTTGAGCCGTTCCTGGGACAGCAGTATTAGATTCCGATGCACCATTGCATGTTTACTGATTCCCTTGGACCTTCAAATCAACGATGAAACACAGAAATTGCATCGATATTGAATACAAAAAGCAAAATGTCGACTTAATTTCAAGAGGAGTAACTCTTCTAATAGTTCGTGCATTTAGCCTTTCCCGGGACAGCAGTATTAGATTCCGATGCACCATTGCAGGTTTACTGTATCCCTTGGACGTTCAAAACAAAGATGAAACACAGAAATTGCAATGATATTGAATACAAAAGGCAAAATGTCGAGTTATTTACAAGATGAGGTACTCTTCTAATAGTTCGTGCTTTGAGCCTTTCCTGGGACAGCAGTATTAGATTCCGTTGCACCATTGCAGGTTTACTGTATCCCTTGGACCTTCAAGTCAACGATGAAACACAGAAATTGCATCGATATTGAATACAAAAGGCAAAATGTTGACTTATTTATAAGAGGAGTAACTCTTCTAATAGTTCGTGCTTTGAGCCTTTCCTGGGACAGCAGTATTAGATTCCGATGCACCATTGCAGGTTTACTGTATGCCTTGGACCTTCAAATCATTGTTGAATCACAGAAATTGCATCGAGATTGAATACAAAAGGCAAAATGTTGACTTATTTACAAGAGGAGTAACTCTTCTAATAGTTCGTGGTTTGAGCCTTTCCTGGGACAGCAGTATTAGATTCCGATGCACCCTTGTAGGTTTACTGTATCCCTTGGACCTTCAAATCAACGATGAAACACAGAAATTGCATCGATATTGAATACAAAATGCAAAATGTCGACATATTTACAAGAGGAGAAACTCTTCTAATAGTTCGTGGTTTGAGCCTTTCCTGAGACAGCAGCATTAGATTCCGATGCACCATTGCAGGTTTACTGTATCCCTTGGACCTTCAAATCAACGATGAAACACAGAAATAGCATCGATATTGAATACAACAGGCAAAATGTCTACTTATTATTAAGAGGAGTAACTCTTCTAATAGCTCGTGTTTTGAGCCTTTCCTGGGACAGCAGTATTAGATTCCGATGCACCATTGCAGGTTTACTGTATGCCTTGGACCTTCAAATCATTGTTGAATCATAGAAATTGCATCGAGATTGAATACAAAAGGCAAAATGTCGACTTATTTACAAGAGGAGTAACTCTTCTAATAGTTCGTGCTTTTAGCCTTTCCTGGGACAGCAGTATTAGATTCCGATGCACCCTTGCAGGTTTACTGTATCCCTTGGACCTTCAAATCAACGATGAAACACAGAAATTGCATCGATATTGAATACAAAATGCAAAATGTCGACATATTTACAAGAGGAGGAACTCTTCTAATAGTTCGTGGTTTGAGCCTTTCCTGAGACAGCAGCATTAGATTCCGATGCACCATTGCAGGTTTACTGTATCCCTTGGACCTTCAAATCAACGATGAAACACAGAAATTGCATCGATATTGAATACAACAGGCAAAATGTCGACTTATTTATAAGAGGAGTAACTCTTCTAATAGCTCGTATTTTGTGCCTTTCCTGGGACAGCAGAATTAGATTCCGATGCAACATTGCAGGTTTACTGATTCCCTTGGACCTTCAAATCAACGATGAAACACATAAATTGCATCGATATTGAATACAAAAAGCAAAATGTCGACTTATTTTCAAGAGGAGTAACTCTTCTAATAGTTCGTGCATTTAGCCTTTCCTGGGACAGCAGTATTAGATTCCGATGCACCATTGCAGGTTTACTGTATCCCTTGGACCTTCAAATCAACGTTGAAACACAGAAATTGCATCGATATTGAATACAAAAGTCAAAATGTCGACTTATTTTCAAGAGGAGTAACTCTTCTAATAGTTCGTGTTTTGAGCCGTTCCTGGGACAGCAGTATTAGATTCCGATGCACCATTGCAGCTTTACTGATTCCCTTGGACCTTCAAATCAACGATGAAACACAGAAATTGCATCGATATTGAATACAAAAAGCAAAATGTCGACTTATTTTCAAGAGGAGTAACTCTTCTAATAGTTCGTGCTTTTAGCCTTTCCTGGGACAGCAGTGTTAGATTCCGATGCACCATTGCAGGTTTACTGTATCCCTTGGACGTTCAAAACAAAGATGAAACACAGAAATTGCATCGATAATGATTACAAAAGTCAAAATGTCGAGTTATTTACAAGAGGAGGTACTCTTCTAATAGTTTGTGCTTTGAGCCTTTCCTGGGACAGCAGTATTAGATTCCGATGCACCATTGCAGGTTTACTGTATCCCTTGGACCTTCAAGTCAACGATGAAACACAGAAATTGCATCGATATTGAATACAAAAGGCAAAATGTCGACTTATTTATAAGAGGAGTAACTCTTCTAATAGTTCGTGCTTTGAGCCTTTCCTGGGACAGCAGTATTAGATTCCAATGCACCATTGCAGGTTTACTGTATGCCTTGGACTTTCAAATCATTGTTGAATCACAGAAATTGCATCGAGATTGAATACAAAAGGCAAAATGTCGACTTATTTACAAGAGGAGTAACTCTTCTAATAGTTCGTGCTTTTAGCCTTTTTTGGGACAGCAGTATTAGATTCCGATGCACCCTTGCAGGTTTACTGTATCCCTTGGACCTTCAAATCAACGATGAAACACAGAAATTGTTTCGATATTGAATACAAAATGCAAAATGTCGACATATTTACAAGAGGAGAAACTCTTCTAATAGTTCGTCGTTTGAGCCTTTCCTGAGACAGCAGCATTAGATTCCGATGCACCATTGCAGGTTTACTGTATCCCTTGGACCTTCAAATCAACGATGAAACACAGAAATTGCATCGATATTGAATACAAAAGGCAAAATGTCGACTTACTTACAAGAGGAGTAACTCTTCTAATAGTTCGTGATTTTAGCCTTTCCTGGGACAGCAGTATTAGATTCCGATGCACCCTTGCAGGTTTACTGTATCCCTTGGACCTTCAAATCAACGATGAAACACAGAAATTGCATCGATATTGAATACAAAATGCAAAATGTCGACATATTTACAAGAGGAGAAACTCTTCTAATAGTTCGTGGTTTGAGCCTTTCCTGAGACAGCAGCATTAGATTCTGATGCACCATTGCAGGTTTACTGTATCCCTTGGACCTTCAAATCAACGATGAAACACAGAAATTGCAACGATATTGAATACAACAGGCAAAATGTCGACTTATTTATAAGAGGAGTAACTCTTCTTATAGCTCGTGTTTTGAGCCTTTCCTGGGACAGCAGTATTAGATTCCGATGCAACATTGCAGGTTTACTGATTCCCTTGGACCTTCAAATCAACGATGAAACACAGAAATTGCATCGATATTGAATACAAAAAGCAAAATGTCGACTTATTTTCAAGAGGAGTAACTCTTCTAATAGTTCGTGCTTTGAGCCTTTCCTGGGACAGCAGTATTAGATTCCGATGCACCATTGCAGGTTTACTGTATCCCTTGGACCTTCAAATCAACGTTGAAACACAGAAATTGCATCGATATTGAATACAAAAGTCAAAATGTCGACTTATTTTCAAGAGATGTAACTCTTCTAATAGTTCGTGTTTTGAGCCGTTCCTGGGACAGCAGTATTAGATTCCGATGCACCATTGCATGTTTACTGATTCCCTTGGACCTTCAAATCAACGATGAAACACAGAAATTGCATCGATATTGAATACAAAAAGCAAAATGTCGACTTAATTTCAAGAGGAGTAACTCTTCTAATAGTTCGTGCATTTAGCCTTTCCCGGGACAGCAGTATTAGATTCCGATGCACCATTGCAGGTTTACTGTATCCCTTGGACGTTCAAAACAAAGATGAAACACAGAAATTGCAATGATATTGAATACAAAAGGCAAAATGTCGAGTTATTTACAAGATGAGGTACTCTTCTAATAGTTCGTGCTTTGAGCCTTTCCTGGGACAGCAGTATTAGATTCCGTTGCACCATTGCAGGTTTACTGTATCCCTTGGACCTTCAAGTCAACGATGAAACACAGAAATTGCATCGAGATTGAATACAAAAGGCAAAATGTTGACTTATTTACAAGAGGAATAACTCTTCTAATAGTTCGTGGTTTGAGCCTTTCCTGGGACAGCAGTATTAGATTCCGATGCACCCTTGCAGGTTTACTGTATCCCTTGGACCTTCAAATCAACGTTGAAACACAGAAATTCCATCGATATTGAATACAAAAGTCAAAATGTCGACTTATTTTCAAGAGGAGTAACTCTTCTTATAGTTCGTGTTTGAGCCTTTCCTGGAACAGCAGTATTAGTATCCGATGCACCATTGCAGGTTTACTGTATCCCTTGGACCTTCAAATCAACGATGAAACACAGATATTGCATCGATATTGAATACAAAAGGCAAAATGTCGACTTATTTACAAGAGGAGAAACTCTTCTAATAGTTCATGCTTTGATCCTTTCATGGGACAGTAGTATTAGATTCCGATGCACCATTGCAGGTTTACTGTATCCCTTGGACCTTGAAATCAACGATGAAACACAGAAATTGCATCCATATTGAATACAAAAGGCAAAATATAGCCTTATTTACAAGAGGAGTAACTCTTCTAATAGTTCGTACTTTTAGCCTTTCCTGGGACAGCAGTATTAGATTCCGATGCACATTGCAGGTTTACTGTATCCCTTGGACCTTCAAATCAACGATGAAACATAGATATTGCATCGATATTGAATACAAAAGGCAAAATGTCGACTTATTTACAAAAGGAGTAACTCATCTAATAGTTCGTGATTTGAGCCTTTCCTGGGACAGCAGTATTAGATTCCGATACACCATTGCAGCTTTACTCTATCCCTTGGACCTTCAAATCAACGATGAAACACAGAAATTGCATCCATATTGAATACAAAAGGCAAAATGACGACTTGTTTACAAGAGGAGTAACTCTTCTAATAGTTCGTGCTTTGAGCCTTTCCTGGGACAGCAGTATTAGATTCCGGTGCACCATTGCAGGTTTACTGTATCCCTTGGACCTTCAAATCAACGATGAAACACAGAACTTGCATCGATATTGAATACAAAAGGCAAAATGTCGAGTTATTTACAAGAGGAGTGACTCTTCTAATAGTTCGTGGTTTGAGCCTTTCCTGGGACAGCAATATTAGAGTCCGATGCACCATTGCAGGTTTACTGTATCCCTTGGACCTTCAAATCAACGATGAAACACAGATATTGCATCGATATTGAATACAAAAGGCAAAATGTCGACTCAATTACAAGAGGAGTAACTCTTCTAATAGTTCGTGCTTTTAGCCTTTCCTGGGACAGCAGTATTAGATTCCGATTCACCATTGCAGGTTTACTGTATCCCTTGGACCGTCAAATCAACGATGAAACACAGAAATTGAATCGATATTGAATACAAAAGGCAAAATGTCGACTTATTTACAAGAGGAGTAACTCTTCTAATAGTTCGTGCTTTTAGCCTTTCCTGGGACAGCAGTATTAGATTCCGATGCACCCTTGCAGGTTTACTGTATCCCTTGGACCTTCTAATCAACGATGAAACAATGAAATTACATCGATATTGAATACAAAAGGCAAAATGTCGTCTTATTTACAAGAGGAGTAACTCTTCTAATAGTTCGTGTTTTGAGCCTTTCCTGGGACAGCAGTATTAGATTCCGGTGCACCATTGCAGATTTACTGTATCCCTTGGACCTTCAAATCAACGATGAAACTCAGAAATTGCATCGATATTGAGTACAAAAGGCAATATGTCAACTCATTTACTAGAGGAGTAACTCTTCTAATAGTTCGTGCTTTTAGCCTTTTCTGGGACAGCAGTATTAGATTCCGATGCAGCATTGCAGGTTTACTGTATCCCTCGGACCTTCAAATCAACGATGAAACACAGAGATTGCATCGATACTGAATACAAATGGAAAATGTCGACTTATTTATAAGAGGAGTAACTCTTCGAATAGTTCGTGCTTTGAGCCTTTCCTGGGGCAGCAGTATTAGATTCCGAAGCACCATTGCAGGTTTGCTATATCCCTTGGACCTTCAAATCAACGATGAAACACAGAAATTGCATCGATATTGAATACAAAAGGCAAAATATCGACTTATTTACAAGAGGAGAAACTCTTCTAATAGTTCGTGCTTTGAGCCTTTCCTGGGAGAGCAGTATTAGATTCCGATGCACCATTGCAGGTTTACTATATCCCTTGGACCTTCAAATTAACGATGAAACACAGAAAGTGCATCGATATCGAATACAAAATGCAAAATGTCGACTTATTTTCAAGAGGAGTAACTCATCTAATAGTTCGTGCTTTTAGCCTTTCCTGGGACAGCAGTATTAGATTCCGATGCACCATTGCAGGTTTACTGTATCCCTTGGACCTTCAAATCAACGTTGAAACACAGAAATTGCATCGATATTGAATACAAAAGTCAAAATGTCGACTTATTTTCAAGAGGAGTAACTCTTCTAATAGTTCGTGTTTTGAGCCGTTCCTGGGACAGCAGTATTAGATTCCGATGCACCATTGCAGCTTTACTGATTCCCTTTGACCTTCAAATCAACGATGAAACACAGAAATTGCATCGATATTGAATACAAAAAGCAAAATGTCGACTTATTTTCAAGAGGAGTAACTCTTCTAATAGTTCGTGCTTTTAGCCTTTCCTGGGACAGCAGTGTTAGATTCCGATGCACCATTGCAGGTTTACTGTATCCCTTGGACGTTCAAAACAAAGATGAAACACAGAAATTGCATCGATAATGAATACAAAAGTCAAAATGTCGAGTTATTTACAAGAGGAGGTACTCTTCTAATAGTTTGTGCTTTGAGCCTTTCCTGGGACAGCAGTATTAGATTCCGATGCACCATTGCAGGTTTACTGTATCCCTTGGACCTTCAAGTCAACGATGAAACACAGAAATTGCATCGATATTGAATACAAAAGGCAAAATGTCGACTTATTTATAAGAGGAGTAACTCTTCTAATAGTTCGTGCTTTGAGCCTTTCCTGGGACAGCAGTATTAGATTCCAATGCACCATTGCAGGTTTACTGTATGCCTTGGACCTTCAAATCATTGTTGAATCACAGAAATTGCATCGAGATTGAATACAAAAGGCAAAATGTCGACTTATTTACAAGAGGAGTAACTCTTCTAATAGTTCGTGCTTTTAGCCTTTTTTGGGACAGCAGTATTAGATTCCGATGCACCCTTGCAGGTTTACTGTATCCCTTGGACCTTCAAATCAACGATGAAACACAGAAATTGTTTCGATATTGAATACAAAATGCAAAATGTCGACATATTTACAAGAGGAGAAACTCTTCTAATAGTTCGTCGTTTGAGCCTTTCCTGAGACAGCAGCATTAGATTCCGATGCACCATTGCAGGTTTACTGTATCCCTTGGACCTTCAAATCAACGATGAAACACAGAAATTGCATCGATATTGAATACAAAAGGCAAAATGTCGACTTACTTACAAGAGGAGTAACTCTTCTAATAGTTCGTGATTTTAGCCTTTCCTGGGACAGCAGTATTAGATTCCGATGCACCCTTGCAGGTTTACTGTATCCCTTGGACCTTCAAATCAACGATGAAACACAGAAATTGCATCGATATTGAATACAAAATGCAAAATGTCGACATATTTACAAGAGGAGAAACTCTTCTAATAGTTCGTGGTTTGAGCCTTTCCTGAGACAGCAGCATTAGATTCTGATGCACCATTGCAGGTTTACTGTATCCCTTGGACCTTCAAATCAACGATGAAACACAGAAATTGCAACGATATTGAATACAACAGGCAAAATGTCGACTTATTTATAAGAGGAGTAACTCTTCTTATAGCTCGTGTTTTGAGCCTTTCCTGGGACAGCAGTATTAGATTCCGATGCAACATTGCAGGTTTACTGATTCCCTTGGACCTTCAAATCAACGATGAAACACAGAAATTGCATCGATATTGAATACAAAAAGCAAAATGTCGACTTATTTTCAAGAGGAGTAACTCTTCTAATAGTTCGTGCTTTGAGCCTTTCCTGGGACAGCAGTATTAGATTCCGATGCACCATTGCAGGTTTACTGTATCCCTTGGACCTTCAAATCAACGTTGAAACACAGAAATTGCATCGATATTGAATACAAAAGTCAAAATGTCGACTTATTTTCAAGAGATGTAACTCTTCTAATAGTTCGTGTTTTGAGCCGTTCCTGGGACAGCAGTATTAGATTCCGATGCACCATTGCATGTTTACTGATTCCCTTGGACCTTCAAATCAACGATGAAACACAGAAATTGCATCGATATTGAATACAAAAAGCAAAATGTCGACTTAATTTCAAGAGGAGTAACTCTTCTAATAGTTCGTGCATTTAGCCTTTCCCGGGACAGCAGTATTAGATTCCGATGCACCATTGCAGGTTTACTGTATCCCTTGGACGTTCAAAACAAAGATGAAACACAGAAATTGCAATGATATTGAATACAAAAGGCAAAATGTCGAGCTATTTACAAGATGAGGTACTCTTCTAATAGTTCGTGCTTTGAGCCTTTCCTGGGACAGCAGTATTAGATTCCGTTGCACCATTGCAGGTTTACTGTATCCCTTGGACCTTCAAGTCAACGATGAAACACAGAAATTGCATCGAGATTGAATACAAAAGGCAAAATGTTGACTTATTTACAAGAGGAGTAACTCTTCTAATAGTTCGTGGTTTGAGCCTTTCCTGGGACAGCAGTATTAGATTCCGATGCACCCTTGCAGGTTTACTGTATCCCTTGGACCTTCAAATCAACGTTGAAACACAGAAATTGCATCGATATTGAATACAAAAGTCAAAATGTCGACTTATTTTCAAGAGGAGTAACTCTTCTTATAGTTCGTGTTTGAGCCTTTCCTGGAACAGCAGTATTAGTATCCGATGCACCATTGCAGGTTTACTGTATCCCTTGGACCTTCAAATCAACGATGAAACACAGATATTGCATCGATATTGAATACAAAAGGCAAAATGTCGACTTATTTACAAGAGGAGAAACTCTTCTAATAGTTCATGCTTTGATCCTTTCATGGGACAGTAGTATTAGATTCCGATGCACCATTGCAGGTTTACTGTATCCCTTGGACCTTGAAATCAACGATGAAACACAGAAATTGCATCCATATTGAATACAAAAGGCAAAATATAGCCTTATTTACAAGAGGAGTAACTCTTCTAATAGTTCGTACTTTTAGCCTTTCCTGGGACAGCAGTATTAGATTCCGATGCACATTGCAGGTTTACTGTATCCCTTGGACCTTCAAATCAACGATGAAACATAGATATTGCATCGATATTGAATACAAAAGGCAAAATGTCGACTTATTTACAAAAGGAGTAACTAATCTAATAGTTCGTGATTTGAGCCTTTCCTGGGACAGCAGTATTAGATTCCGATACACCATTGCAGCTTTACTCTATCCCTTGGACCTTCAAATCAACGATGAAACACAGAAATTGCATCGATATTGAATACAAAAGGCAAAATGACGACTTGTTTACAAGAGGAGTAACTCTTCTAATAGTTCGTGCTTTGAGCCTTTCCTGGGACAGCAGTATTAGATTCCGGTGCACCATTGCAGGTTTACTGTATCCCTTGGACCTTCAAATCAACGATGAAACACAGAACTTGCATCGATATTGAATTCAAAAGGCAAAATGTCGAGTTATTTACAAGAGGAGTGACTCTTCTAATAGTTCGTGGTTTGAGCCTTTCCTGGGACAGCAATATTAGAGTCCGATGCACCATTGCAGGTTTACTGTATCCCTTGGACCTTCAAATCAACGATGAAACACAGATATTGCATCGATATTGAATACAAAAGGCAAAATGTCGACTCAATTACAAGAGGAGTAACTCTTCTAGTAGTTCGTGCTTTTAGCCTTTCCTGGGACAGCAGTATTAGATTCCGATTCACCATTGCAGGTTTACTGTATCCCTTGGACCGTCAAATCAACGATGAAACACAGAAATTGAATCGATATTGAATACAAAAGGCAAAATGTCGACTTATTTACAAGAGGAGTAACTCTTCTAATAGTTCGTGCTTTTAGCCTTTCCTGGGACAGCAGTATTAGATTCCGATGCACCCTTGCAGGTTTACTGTATCCCTTGGACCTTCTAATCAACGATGAAACAATGAAATTGCATCGATATTGAGTACAAAAGGCAAAATGTCGACTTATTTACAAGAGGAGTAACTCTTCTAATAGTTCGTGTTTTGAGCCTTTCCTGGGACAGCAGTATTAGATTCCGGTGCACCATTGCAGATTTACTGTATCCCTCGGACCTTCAAATCAACGATGAAACACAGAGATTGCATCGATACTGAATACAAATGGAAAATGTCGACTTATTTATAAGAGGAGTAACTCTTCGAATAGTTCGTGCTTTGAGCCTTTCCTGGGGCAGCAGTATTAGATTCCGAAGCACCATTGCAGGTTTGCTATATCCCTTGGACCTTCAAATCAACGATGAAACACAGACATTGCATCGATATTGAATACAAAAGGCAAAATATCGACTTATTTACAAGAGGAGAAACTCTTCTAATAGTTCGTGCTTTGAGCCTTTCCTGGGAGAGCAGTATTAGATTCCGATGCACCATTGCAGGTTTACTATATCCCTTGGACCTTCAAATTAACGATGAAACACAGAAAGTGCATCGATATCGAATACAAAATGCAAAATGTCGACTTATTTACAAGAGGAGTAACTCTTCTAATAGTTCGTGCTTTGAGCCTTTCCTGGGACAGCAGTACTAATTTCCGAAGCACCACTGCAGGTGTACTGTATCCCTTGGACCTTCAAATCAACGATGAAACACAGAAATTGCATCGATATTGAATACAAAAAGCAAAATGTCGACTTATTTTCAAGAGGAGTAACTCTTCTAATAGTTCGTGCTTTTAGCCTTTCCTGAGACAGCAGTATTAGATTCCGATGCACCATTGCAGGTTTACTGTATCCCTTGGACCTTCAAATCAACGTTGAAACACAGAAATTGCATCGATATTGAATACAAAAGTCAAAATGTCGACTTATTCACAAGAGGAGTAACTCTTCTTATAGTTCGTGTTTTGAGCCTTTCCTGGAATAGCAGTATTAGTATCCGATGCACCATTGCAGGTTTACTGTATCCCTTGGACCTTCAAATCAACGATGAAACACAGAAATTGCATCGATATTGAATACAAAAGGCAAAATGTCGACTTATTTACAAGAGGAGAAACTCATCTAATAGTTCATGATTTGATCCTTTCATGGGACAGTCGTATTAGATTCCGATGCACCATTGCAGGTTTACTGTATCCCTTGGACCTTGAAATCAACGATGAAACACAGAAATTGCATCGACATTGCATACAACAGGCAAAATGTCGACTTATTTATAAGAGGAGTAACTCTTCTGATAGCTCGTGCTTTGAGCCTTTCCTGGGACAGCAGTATTAGATTCCGATGCAACATTGCAGGTTTACTGATTCCCTTGGACCTTCAAATCAACGATGAAACACAGAAATTGCATCGATATTGAATACAAAAAGCAAAATGATGACTTATTTTCAAGAGGAGTAACTCTTCTAATAGTTCGTGCTTTTAGCCTTTCCTGGGACAGCAGTATTAGATTCCGATGCACCATTGCAGGTTTACTGTATCCCTTGGACCTTCAAATCAACGTGGAAACACAGAAATTGCATCGATATTGAATACAAAAAGCAAAATGTCGACTTAATTTCAAGAGGAGTACCTCTTCTAATAGTTCGTGCTTTGACCCTTCCCGGGACAGCAGTATTAGATTCCGATGCACCATTGCAGGTTTACTGTATCCCTTGGACGTATAAAACAAAGATGAAACACAGAAATTGCAATGATATTGAATACAAAAGGCAAAATGTCGAGTTATTTACAAGATGAGGTACTCTTCTAATAGTTCGTGCTTTGAGCCTTTCCTGGGACAGCAGTATTAGATTCCGTTGCACCATTGCAGGTTTACTGTATCCCTTGGACCTTCAAGTCAACGATGAAACACAGAAATTGCATCGATATTGAATACAAAACGCAAAATGTCGACTTATTTATAAGAGGAGTAACTCTTCTAATAGTTCGTGCTTTGAGCCTTTCCTGGGACAGCAGTATTAGATTCCGATGCACCATTGCAGGTTTACTGTATGCCTTGGACCTTCAAATCATTGTTGAATCACAGAAATTGCATCGAGATTGAATACAAAAGGCAAAATGTTGACTTATTTACAAGAGGAGTAACTCTTCTAATAGTTCGTGGTTTGAGCCTTTCCTGGGACAGCAGTATTAGATTCCGATGCACCCTTGCAGGTTTACTGTATCCCTTGGACCTTCAAATCAACGATGAAACACAGAAATTGCATCGATATTGAATACAAAATGCAAAATGTCGACATATTTACAAGAGGAGAAACTCTTCTAATAGTTCGTGGTTTGAGCCTTTCCTGAGACAGCAGCATTAGATTCCGATGCACCATTGCAGGTTTACTGTATCCCTTGGACCTTCAAATCAACGATGAAACACAGAAATTGCATCGATATTGAATACAACAGGCAAAATGTCGACTTATTTATAAGAGGAGTAACTCTTCTAATAGCTCGTGTTTTGAGCCTTTCCTGGGACAGAAGTATTAGATTCCGATGCAACATTGCAGGTTTACTGATTCCCTTGGACCTTCAAATCAACGATGAAACACAGAAATTGCATCGATATTGAATACAAAAATCAAAATGTCGACTTAATTTCAAGAGGAGTAAGTCTTCTAATAGTTCGTGCTTTTAGCCTTTCCTGGGACAGCAGTATTAGATTCCGATGCACCATTGCAGGTTTACTGTATCCCTTGGACCTTCAAATCAACGTTGAAACACAGAAATTGCATCGATATTGAATACAAAAGTCAAAATGTCGACTTATTCACAAGAGGAGTAACTCTTCTTATAGTTCGTGTTTTGAGCCTTTCCTGGAACAGCAGTATTAGTATCCGATGCACCATTGCAGGTTTACTGTATCCCTTGGACCTTCAAATCAACGATGAAACACAGATATTGCATCGATATTGAATACAAAAGGCAAAATGTCGACTTATTTACAAGAGGAGAAACTCTTCTAATAGTTCATGCTTTGATCCTTTCATGGGACAGTAGAATTAGATTCCGATGCACCATTGCAGGTTTACTGTATCCCTTGGACCTTGAAATCAACGATGAAACACAGAAATTGCATCCATATTGAATACAAAAGGCAAAATATAGCCTTATTTACAAGAGGAGTAACTCTTCTAATAGTTCGTACATTTAGCCTTTCCTGGGACAGCAGTACTAGATTCCGATGCACATTGCAGGTTTACTGTATCCCTTGGACCTTCTAATCAACGATGAAACATAGATATTGCATCGATATTGAATACAAAAGGCAAAATGTCGACTTATTTACAAAAGGAGTAACTCTTCTAATAGTTCGTGATTTGAGCCTTTCCTGGGACAGCAGTATTAGATTCCGATACACCATTGCAGCTTTACTCTATCCCTTGGACCTTCAAATCAACGATGAAACACAGAAATTGCATCGATATTGAATACAAAAGGCAAAATGACGACTTGTTTACAAGAGGAGTAACTCTTCTAATGGTTCGTGCTTTGAGCCTTTCCTGGGACAGCAGTATTAGATTCCGGTGCACCATTGCAGGTTTACTGTATCCCTTGGACCTTCAAATCAACGATGAAACACAGAACTTGCATCGATATTGAATACAAAAGGCAAAATGTCGATTTATTTACAAGAGGAGTGACTCTTCTAATAGTTCGTGGTTTGAGCCTTTCCTGGGACAGCAATATTAGAGTCCGATGCACCATTGCAGGTTTACTGTATCCCTTGGACCTTCAAATCAACGATGAAACACAGAAATTGCATCGATATTGAATACAAAAGGCAAAATATCGACTTATTTACAAGAGGAGAAACTCTTCTAATAGTTCGTGCTTTGAGCCTATTCTGGGACAGCAGTATTAGATTCCGATGCAGCATTGCAGGTTTACTGTATCCCTCGGACCTTCAAATCAACGATGAAACACAGAGATTGCATCGATACTGAATACAAATGGAAAATGTCGCTTTATTTAGAAGAGGAGTAACGCTTCGAATAGTTCGTGCTTTGAGCCTTTCCTGGGACAGCAGTATTAGTTTCCGAAGCACCATTGAAGGTTTGCTGTATCCCTTGGACCTTCAAATCAACGATGAAACACAGAAATTGCATCGATATTGAATACAAAAGGCAAAATATCGACTTATTTACAAGAGGAGAAACTCTTCTAGTAGTTCGTGCTTTGAGCCTTTCCTGGGAGAGCAGTATTAGATTCCGATGCACCATTGCAGGTTTACTATATCCCTTGGACCTTCAAATTAACGATGAAACACAGAAAGTGCATCGATATCGAATACAAAATGCAAAATGTCGACTTATTTACAAGAGGAGTAACTCTTCTAATAGTTCGTGCTTTGAGCCTTTCCTGCGACAGCAGTATTAATTTCCTAAGCACCACTGCAGGTGTACTGTATACCTTGGACCTTCAAATCAACGATGAAACACAGAAATTGCATCGATATTGAATACACTAAGCAAAATGTCGACCTATTTACAAGAGGAGAAACTCTTCTAATAGTTCGTGCTTTTATCCTTGCCTGGGACAGCAGTATTAGATTCCGATGCACCATTGCAGGTTTACTATATCCCTTGGACCTTCAAATCAACGATGAAACACAGAAATTGCATCGATATTGAATACAAAAAGCAAAATGTCGACTTATACACCAGAGGAGTAACTCTTTTAATAGTTAGAGATTTTAGCCTTTCCTGGGACAGCAGTATTAGATTCCGATGCACCCTTGCAGGTTTACTGTATCCCTTGGACCTTCAAATCAACGATGAAACACAGAAATTGCATCGATATTGAATACAAAAGGCAAATGTCGACTTATTTACAAGAGGAGAAACTCTTCTAATAGTTCGGGCTTTGAGCCTTTCCTGGGACAGCAATATTAGATTCCGATGCACCATTGCAGGTTTACTGATTCCCTTGGACCTTCAAATCAACGATGAAACACAGAAATTGCATCGATATTGTATACAAAAAGCAAAATGTCGACTTATTTTCAAGAGGAGTAACTCTTCTAATAGTTCGTGTTTTGAGCCGTTCCTGGGACAGCAGTATTAGATTCCGATGCACCATTACAGGTTTACTGATTCCCTTGGACCTTCAAATCAACGATGAAACACAGAAATTGCATCGATATTGAATACAAAAGGCAAAATGTCGTCTCATTTACAAGAGGAGTAACTCTTCTAATAGTTCGTGCTTTTAGCCTTTCCTGGGACAGCAGTATTAGATTCCGATGCTCCGTTGCAGGTTTACTGTATCCCTTGGACCTTCAAATCAACGATGAAACACAGAAATTGCATCGATATTGAATACAAATTGGAAAATGTCGATATATTTACAAGAGGAGAAACTATTCTAATAGTTTGTGGTTTGGGCCTTTCCTGGGACAGCAGCTTAGATTCCGATGCACCATTGCAGGTTTACTGTATCCCTTGGACCTTCAAATCAACGATGAAACACAGAAATTGCATCGATATTGAATACAACAGGCAAAATGTCGACTTATTTATAAGAGGAGTAACTCTTCTAATATCTCGTGTTTTGAGCCTTTCCTGGGACAGCAGTATTAGTTTCCGATGCAACATTGCAGGTTTACTGATTCCCTTGGAACTTCAAATCAACGATGAAACACAGAAATTGCATCGATATTGAATACAAAAAGCAAAATGTCGACTTATTTTCAAGAGGAGTAACTCTTCTAATAGTTCCTGTTTTAGCCTTTCCTGGGACAGCAGTATTAGATTCCGATGCACCATTGCAGGTTTACTGTATCCATTGGACCTTCAAATCAACGATGAAACACAGAAATTGCATCCATATTGAATACAAAAGGCAAAATATCGCCTTATTTACAAGAGGAGTAACTCTTCTAATATTTCGTGCTTTGGGCCTTTCCTGGGACAGCAGTATTAGATTCCGATGCACATTGCAGGTTTACTGTATCCCTTGGACCTTCAAATCAACGATGAAACACAGTTATTGCATCGATATTGAATACAAAAGGCAAAATGTCGACTCATTTACAAGAGGAGTGATTCTTCTAATAGTTCGTGGTTTGAGCCTTTACTGGGACAGTAATATTAGAGTCCGATGCACCATTGCAGGTTTACTGTATCCCTTGGACCTTCAAATCAACGATGAAACACAGATATTGCATCGATATTGAATACAAAAGGCAAAATGTCGCTTCATTTACAAGAGGAGTAACTCTTCTAATAGTTCGTGATTTTAGCCTTTCCTGGGACAGCAGTATTAGATTCCGATGCACCATTGCAGGTTTACTGTATCCCTTGGACCTTCAAATCAACGATGAAACACAGAAATTGCATCGATATTGAATACAAAATGCAAAATGTCGACATATTTACAAGAGGAGAAACTCTTCTAATAGTTTGTGCTTTGAGCCTTTCCTGGGACAGCAGTATTAGATTCCGATGCACCATTGCAGGTTTACTGTATCCCATGGACCTTCAAATCAACGATGAAACACAGAAATTGCATCGATAGTGAATACAAAAGGCAAAATGACGACTTATTTACAAGAGGAGTAACTCTTCTAATAGTTCGTGCTTTGAGCCTTTCCTGGGACAGCAGTGTTAGATTCCGGTGCACCATTGCAGGTTTACTGTATCCCTTGGACCTTCAAATCAACGATGAAACACAGAAAGTGAATCGATATTGAGTACAAAAGGCAAAATGTCGACTTATTTACAAGAGGAGTAACTCTTCTAATAGTTCGTGTTTTGAGCCTTTCCTGGGACAGCAATATTAGAGTCCGATGCACCATTGCAGGTTTACTGTATCCCTTGGACCTTCAAATCAACGATGAAATACAGATATGACATCGATATTGAATACAAAAGGCAAAATGTCGACTCATTTACAAGAGGAGTAACTCTTCTAATGGTTCGTGCTTTTAGCCTATCCTGGGACAGCAGTATTAGATTCCGATGCACCATTGCAGGTTTACTGTATCCCTTGGACCTTCAAATCAACGATGAAACACAGAAATTGCATCAATATTGAATACAAAATGCAAAATGTCGACATATTTACAAGAGGAGAAACTCTTCTAATAGTTCGTGCTTTGAGCCTTTCCTGGGACAGCAGTATTAGATTCCGATGCACCATTGCAGGTTTACTGTATCCCTTGGATCTTCAAATCAACGATGAAACACAGAAATTGCATCGATATTGAATACAAAAGGCAAAATGTCGACTCATTTACAAGAGGAGTAACTCTTCTAATAGTTCGTGCTTTTAGCCTTTCCTGGAACAGCAGTATTAGAATCCGATGCACCATTGCAGGTTTACTGTATCCCTTGGACCATCAAATCAACGATGAAACACAGAAATTGCATCGATATTGAATACAAAATGCAAAATGTCGACATATTTACAAGAGGAGAAACTCTTCTAATAGTTCGTGGTTTGAGCCTTTCCTGGGACAGCAGCATTAGATTCCGATGCACCATTGCCGGTATACTGTATCCCTTGGACCTTCAAATCAACGATGAAACACAGAAATTGCATCGATATTGAATACAACAGGCAAAATATCGACTTATTTATAAGAGGAGTAACTCTTCTAATAGCTCGTGTTTTGAGCCTTTCCTGGGACAGCAGTATTAGATTCCGATGCAGCATTGCAGGTTTACTGATTCCCTTGGACCTTCAAATCAACGATGAAACACAGAAATTGCATCGATATTGAATACAAAAAGCAAAATGTCGACTTATTTTCAAGAGGAGTAACACTTCTAATTGTTCGTGATTTTAGCCTTTCCTTGGACAGCAGTATTAGATTCCGGTGCACCATTGCAGGTTTACTGTATCCCTTGGACCTTCAAATCAACGATGAAACACAGAACTTGCATCGATATTGAATACAACAGGCAAAATGTCGACTTATTTACAAGAGGAGTGACTCTTCTAATAGTTCGTGGTTTGAGCCTTTCCTAGGACAGCAATATTAGAGTCCGATGCACCATTGCAGGTTTACTGTATCCCTTGGACCTTCAAATCAACGATGAAACACAGATATTGCATCGATATTGAATACAAAAGGCAAAACGTCGACTCATTTACAAGAGGAGTAACTCTTCTAATAGTTCGTGCTTTTAGCCTTTCCTGGGACAGCAGTATTAGATTCCGATGCACCATTGCAGGTTTACTGTATCCCTTGGACCTTCAAATCAACGATGAAACACAGAAATTGCATCGATATTGAATACAAAATGCAAAATGTCGACATATTTACAAGAGGAGAAACTCTTCTAACAGTTCGTGCTTTGAGCCTTACCTGGGACAGCAGTATTAGATTCCGATGCACCATTGCAGGTTTACTGTATCCCTTGGACCTTCAAATCAACGATGAAACACTGAAATTGCATCGATATTGAATACAAAAGGCAAAATGTCGACTTATTTACAAGAGGAGTAACTCTCTAATAGTTCGTGCTTTTAGCCTTTCCTGGGACAGCAGTATTAGATTCCGATGCACCCTTGCAGGTTTACTGTATCCCTTGGACCTTCTAATCAACGATGAAACACAGAAATTGCGTCGATATTGAATACAAAAGGCAAAATATCGACTTATTTACAAGATGAGTAACTCTTCTAATAGTTCGTGCTTTTAGACATTCCTGGGACAGCAGTATTAGATTCGGATGCACCATTGCAGGTTTACTGTATGCCTTGGACCTTCAAATCAACAATGAAACACAAAAATTGCATCGATATTGAATACAAAATGCAAAATGTCGACTTATTTACAAGAGGAGTAACTCTTCTAATAGTTCTTGCTTTGAGCCTTTCCTGGGACAGCAGTATTAGATTCCGATGCACCATTGCAGGTTTACTGTATCCCTTGGACCTTCAAATCAACGTTGAAACTCAGAAATTGCATCGATATTGAATACAAAAGTCAAAATGTCGACTTATTTACAAGAGGAGTATCTCTTCTAATAGTTCGTGCTTTGTGCCTTTCCTGGAACAGCAGTATTAATATCCGATGCACCATTGCAGGTTTACTGTATCCCTTGGACCTTCAAATCAACGATGAAACACAGAAATTACATCGATATTGAATACAAAAGGCAACATGTGGACTTATTTACAAGAGGAGTAACTCTTCTAATAGTTCGTGCTTTGAGCCTTTCCTGGGACATCAGTATTAGATTCCGATGCACCATTGCAGGTTTACTGTATCCTTTGGACCTTCAAATCAACGATGAAACACAGAAATTGCATCTATATTGAATAAAAAAGGCAAAATGTCGACTTATTTACAAGTGGAGTAACTCTTCTAATAGTTCGTGTTTTGAGCCTTTCCTGGGACAGCAATATTAGATTCCGATTCACCATTGCAGGTTTACTGATTCCCTTGGACCTTCAAATCAACGATGAAACACAGAAATTGCATCGATATTGTATACAAAAAGCAAAATGTCGACTTATTTTCAAGAGGAGTAACTCTTCTAATAGTTCGTGTTTTGAGCCGTTCCTGGGACAGCAGTATTAGATTCCGATGCACCATTGCAGGTTTACTGATTCCCTTGGACCTTCAAATCAACGATGAAACACAGAAATTGCATCGATATTGAATACAAGAAGCTAAATGTCGAATTATTTTCAAGAGGTGTAACTCTTCTAATAGTTCGTGCTTTTAGCCTTTCCTGGGACAGCAGTATTAGATTCCGATGCACCATTGCAGGTTTACTGTATCCCTAGGACGTTCAAAACAAAGATGAAACACAGAAATTGCATCGATATTGAATACAAAAGGCAAAATGTCGAGTTATTTACAAGAGGAGGTACTCTTCTAATAGTTCGTGCTTTGAGCCTTTCCTGGGACAGCAGTATTAGATTACGATGCACCATTGCAGGTTTACTGTATCCCTTGGACCTTCAAATCAACGATGAATCACAGAAATTGCATCGATATTGAATACAAAATGCAAAATGTCGACATATTTACAAGAGGAGAAACTCTTCTAATAGTTCGTGGTTTGAGCCTTTCCTGAGACAGCAGCATTAGATTTCGATGCACCATTGCAGGTTTACTGTATCCCTTGGACCTTCAAATCAACGATGAAACACAGAAATTGCATCGATATTGAATACAACAGGCAAAATGTCGACTTATTTATAAGAGGAGTAACTCTTCTAATAGCTCGTGTTTTGAGCCTTACCTGGGACAGCAGTATTAGATTCCGATGCTCCATTGCAGGGTTACTGTGTCACTTGGACCTTCAAATCAACGATGAAACACAGAAATTGCATCCATATTGAATACAAAAGGCAAAATATCGCCTTATTTACAAGAGGAGTATTTCTTCTAATAGTTCGTACTTTTAGACTTTCCTGGGACAGCAGTATTAGATTCCGATGCACATTGCAGGTTTACTGTATCCCTTGGACCTTGAAATCAACGATGAAACACAGAAATTGCATCGATATTGAATACAAAAGGCAAAATGACGACATGTTTACAAGAGGAGTAACTCTTCTAATAGTTCGTGCTTTGAGCCTTTCCTGGGACAGCAGTATTAGATTCAGGTGCACCATTGCAGGTTTACTGTATCCCTTGGACCTTCAAATCAACGATGAAACACAGAACTTGCATCGATATTGAATACAAAAGGCAAAATGTCGACTTATTTACAAGAGGAGTGACTCTTCTAATAGTTCGTGGTTTGTGCCTTTCCTGGGACAGCAATATTAGAGTCCGATGCACCATTGCAGGTTTACTGTATCCCTTGGACCTTCAAATCAACGATGAAACACAGATATTGCATCGATATTGAATACAAAAGGCAAAATGTCGACTCATTTACACGAGGAGTAACTCTTCTAAAAGTTCGTGCTTTTAGCCTTTCCTGGGACAGCAGTATTAGATTCCGATTCACCATTGCAGGTTTACTGTATCCCTTGGACCTTCAAATCAACGATGAAACACAGAAATTGCATCGATATTGAATACAAAATGCAAAATGTCGACATATTTACAAGAGGAGAAACTCTTCTAATAGTTCGTGCTTTGAGCCTTTCCTGGGACAGCAGTATTAGATTCCGATGCACCATTGCAGGTTTACTGTATCCCTTGGACCTTCAAATCAACGATGAAACACAGAAATTGCATCGATATTGAATACAAAAGGCAAAATGTCGACTTATTTACAAGAGGAGTAACTCTTCTAATGGTTCGTGCTTTTAGCCTTTCCTGGGACAGCAGTATTAGATTCCGATGCACCCTTGCAGGTTTACTGTATCCCTTGGACCTTCTAATCAACGATGAAACAAAGAAATTGCATCGATATTGAATACAAAAGGCATAATATCGACTTATTTACAAGTAACTCTTCTAATAGTTCGTGCTTTTAGACATTCCTGGAACAGCAGTATTAGATTCGGATGCACCTTTGCATGTTTACTGTATCCCTTGGACCTTCAAATCAACAATGAAACACAAAAATTGCATCGATATTGAGTACAAAAGGCAAAATGTCGACTTATTTACAAGAGGAGTAACTCTTCTAATAGTTCTTGGTTTGAGCCTTTCCTGGGACATCAGTATTAGATTCCGATGCACCATTGCAGGTTTACTGTATCCCTTGGACCTTCAAATCAACGATGAAACACAGATATTGCACCTATATTGAATAAAAAAGGCAAAATGTCGACTTATTTACAATGGAAGTAACTCTTCTAATAGTTCGTGTTTTGAGCCTTTCCTGGGACAGCAATATTAGATTCCGATGCACCATTGCAGGTTTACTGATTCCCTTGGACCTTCAAATCAACGATGAAACACAGAAATTGCATCGATATTGAATACAAAAAGCAAAATATCGACTTATTTTCAAGAGGAGTAACTCATCTAATAGTTCGTGTTTTGAGCCGTTCCTGGGACAGCAGTATTAGATTCCGATGCACCATTGCAGGTTTACTGATTCCCTTGGACCTTCAAATCAACGATGAAACACAGAAATTGCATCGATATTGAATACAAAATGCAAAATGTCGACATATTTACAAGAGGAGAAACTCTTCTAATAGATCGTGCTTTGAGCCTTTCATGGGACAGCAGTATTAGGTTCCGATGCACCATTGCAGGTTTACTGTATCCCTTGGACCTTCAAAACAACGATGAAACACAGAAATTGCATCGTAATTGAATACAACAGGCAAAATGTCGACTTATTTATAAGAGGAGTAACTCTTCTAATAGTTATTGTTTTGAGTCTTTCCTGGGACAGCAGTATTAGATTCCGATGCACCATTGCAGGTTTACTGTATCCCTTGGACCTTCAAATCAACGATGAAACACAGAAATTACATCGATATTGAATACAAAAGGCAAAATGTCGACTTATTTACAAGAGGAGTAACTCTTCTAATAGTTCGTGCTTTGAGCCTTTCCTGGGACAGCAGTATTAGATTCCGATGCACCATTGCAGGTTTACTGTATCCCTTGGACCTTCAAATCAACGATGAAACACAGAAATTACATCGATATTGAATACAAAAGGCAAAATGTCGACTTATTTACAAGAGGAGTAACTCTTCTAATAGTTCGTGTTTTGAGCCGTTCCTGGGACAGCAGTATTAGATTCCGATGCACCATTGCAGGTTTACTGATTCCCTTGGACCTTCAAATCAACGATGAAACTCAGAAATTGCATCGATATTGAATACAACAGGCAAAATGTAGACTTATTTATAAGAGGAGTAACTCTTCTAATAGCTCGTGTTTTGAGCCTTTCCTGGGACAGCAGTATTAGAACCGATGCAACATTGCAGGTTTACTGATTCCCTTGGACCTTCAAATCAACGATGAAACACAGAAATTGCATCGATATTGAATACAAAAAGCAAAATGTCGATTTATTTTCAAGAGGAGTAACTCTTCTAATAGTTCGTGTTTTTAGCCTTTCCTGGGACAGCAGTATTAGATTCCGATTCACCATTGCAGGTTTACTGTATCCCTTGGACCTTCAAATCAACGTTGAAACACAGAAATTGCATCGATATTGAATACAAAAGTCAAAATGTCGACTCATTCACAAGAGGAGTAACTCTTCTAATAGTTCGTGTTTTGAGCCTTTCCTGGAACAGCAGTATTAGTATCCGATGCACCATTGCAGGTTTACTGTATCCCTTGGACCTTCAAATCAATGATGAAATACAGATATTGCATCGATATTGAATACAAAAGGCAAAATGTCGACTTATTTACAAGAGGAGAAACTCTTCTAATAGTTCATGCTTTGAGCCTTTCATGGGACAGTAGTATTAGATTCCGATGCCCCAATGCAGGTTTACTGTATCCCTTGGACCTTCAAATCAACGATGAAACACAGAAATTGCATCCATATTGAATACAAAAGGCAAAATATCGCCTTATTTACAAGAGGAGTAACTCTTCTAATAGTTCGTACTTTTAGCCTTTCCTGGGACAGCAGTATTAGATTCCGATGCACATTGCAGGTTTACTGTATCCCTTGGACCTTCAAATCAACGATGAAACACAGAAATTGCATCGATATTGAATACAAAAGGCAAAATGACGACTTGTTTACAAGAGGAATAACTCTTCTAATAGTTCGTGCTTTGAGCCTTTCCTGGGACAGCAGTATTAGATTCCAGTGCACCATTGCAGCTTTACTGTATCCCTTGGACCTTCAAATCATCGATGAATCACAGAACTTGCATCGATATTGAATACAAAAGGCAAAATGTCGACTTATTTACAAGTGGAGTGACTCTTCTAATATTTCGTGGTTTGAGCCTTTCCTGGGACAGCAATATTAGAGTCCGATGCACCATTGCAGGTTTACTGTACCCCCTGGACCTTCAAATCAACGATGAAACACAGATATTGCATCGATATTGAATACAAAAGGCAAAATGTCGACTCATTTACAAGAGGAGTAACTCTTCTAATAGTTCGTGCTTTTAGCCTTTCCTGGGACAGCAGTATTAGATTCCGATTCACCATTGCAGGTTTACTGTATCCCTTGGACCTTCAAATCAACGATGAAACACAGAAATTGCATCGATATTGAATACAAAATGCAAAATGTCGACATATTTACAAGAGGAGAAACTCTTCTAATAGTTCGTGCTTTGGGCCTTTCCTGGGACAGCAGTATTAGATTCCCATGCACCATTGCAGGTTTACTGTATCCCTTGGACCTTCAAATCAACGATGGAACACAGAAATTGCATCGATATTGAATACAAAAGGCAAAATGACGACTTGTTTACAAGAGGAGTAACTCTTCTAATAGTTCGTGCTTTGAGCCTTTCCTGGGACAGCAGTATTAGATTCAGGTGCACCATTGCAGGTTTACTGTATCCCTTGGACCTTCAAATCAACGATGAAACACAGAACTTGCATCGATATTGAATACAAAAGGCAAAATGTCGACTTATTTACAAGAGGAGTGACTCTTCTAATATGTCGTGGTTTGAGCCTTTCCTGGGACAGCAATATTAGAGTCCGATGCACCATTGCAGGTTTACTGTACCCCTTGGACCTTCAAATCAACGATGAAACACAGATATTGCATCGATATTGAATACAAAAGGCAAAATGTCGACTCATTTACAAGAGGAGAGACTCTTCTAATAGTTCATGCTTTGAGCCTTTCATGGGACAGTAGTATTAGATTCCGATGCACCATTGCAGGGTTACTGTATCACTTGGACCTTCAAATCAACGATGAAACACAGAAATTGCATCGATATTGAATACAAAAGGCAAAATATCGCCTTATTTACAAGAGGAGTATTTCTTCTAATAGTTCGTAATTTTAGACTTTCCTGGGACAGCAGTATTAGATTCCGATGCACATTGCAGGTTTACTGTATCCCTTGGACCTTCAAATCAACGATGAAACACAGAAATTGCATCGATATTGAATACAAAAGGCAAAATGACGACTTGTTTACAAGAGGAGTAACTCTTCTAATAGTTCGTGCTTTGAGCCTTTCCTGGGACAGCAGTATTAGATTCAGGAGCACCATTGCAGGTTTACTGTATCCCTTGGACCTTCAAATCAACGATGAAACACAGAACTTGCATCGATATTGAATACAAAAGGCAAAATGTCGACTTATTTACAAGAGGAGTGACTCTTCTAATAGTTCGTGGTTTGAGCCTTTCCTGGGACAGCAATATTAGAGTCCGATGCACCATTTCAGGTTTACTGTATCCCTTGGACCTTCAAATCAACGATGAAACACAGATATTGCATCGATATTGAATACAAAAGGCAGAATGTCGACTCATTTACACGAGGAGTAACTCTTCCAATAGTTCGTGCTTTTAGCCTTTCCTGGGACAGCAGTATTAGATTCCGATTCACCATTGCAGGTTTACTGTATCCCTTGGACCTTCAAATCAACGATGAAACACAGAAATTGCATCGATATTGAATACAAAATGCAAAATGTCGACATATTTACAAGAGGAGAAACTCTTCTAATAGTTCGTGCTTTGAGCCTTTCCTGGGACAGCTGTATTAGATTCCGATGCACCATTGCAGGTTTACTGTATCCCTTGGACCTTCAAATCAACGATGAAACACAGAAATTGCATCGATATTGAATACAAAAGGCAAAATGTCGACTTATTTACAAGAGGAGTAACTCTTCTAATGGTTCGTGCTTTTAGCCTTTCCTGGGACAGCAGTATTAGATTCCGATGCACCCTTGCAGGTTTACTGTATCCCTTGGATCTTCTAATCAACGATGAAACACAGAAATTGCATCGATATTGAATACAAAAACAAAATGTCGACTTATTTTCAAGAGGAGTAACTCTTCCAATAGATCGTGTTTTGAGCCGTTCCTGGGACAGCAGTATTAGATTCCGATGCACCATTGCAGGTTTACTGATTCCCTTGGACCTTCAAATCAACGATGAAACACAGAAATTGCATCGATATTGAATACAAAATGCAAAATGTCGACATATTTACAAGAGGAGAAACTCTTCTAATAGATCGTGCTTTGAGCCTTTCATGGGACAGCAGTATTAGATTCCGATGCACCATTGCAGGTTTACTGTATCCCTTGGACCTTCAAATCAACGATGAAGCACAGAAATTGCATCGATATTGAATACAACAGGCAAAATGTCGACTTATTTATAAGAGGAGTAACTCTTCTAATAGTTATTGTTTTGAGTCTTTCCTGGGACAGCAGTATTAGATTCCGATGCACCATTGCAGGTTTACTGTATCCCTTGGACCTTCAAATCAACGATGAAACACAGAAATTGCATCGATATTGAATACAAAAGGCAAAATGTCGACTTATTTACAAGAGGAGTAACTCTTCTAATAGTTCGTGCTTTGAGCCTTTCCTGGGACAGCAGTATTTGATTCCGATGCACCATTGCAGATTTACTGTATCCCTTGGACCTTCAAATCAACGATGAAACACAGAAATTGCATCGATATTGAATACAAAAGAAAAAATGTCGACTCATTTACTAGGGGAGTAACTATTCTAATAGGTCGTGATTTTAGCCTTTCCTGGGACAGCAGTATTAGATTCCGATGCACCATTGCAGGTTTACTGTATCCCTTGGACCTTCAAATCAACGATGAAACACAGAAATTGCATCGTTATTGAATACAAAATGCAAAATATCGACATATTTACAAGAGGAGAAACTCTTCTAATAGTTCGTGGTTTGAGCCTTTCCTGAGACAGCAGCATTAGACTCCGATGCACCATTGCAGGTTTACTGTATCCCTTGGACCTTCAAATCAACGATGAAACTCAGAAATTGCATCGATATTGAATACAACAGGCAAAATGTCGACTTATTTATAAGAGGAGTAAGTCTTCTAATAGCTCGTGTTTTGAGCCTTTCCTGGGACAGCAGTATTAGATTCCGATGCAACATTGCAGGTTTACTGATTCCCTTGGACCTTCAAATCAACGATGAAACACAGAAATTGCATCGATATTGAATACAAAAAGCAAAATGTCGACTTATTTTCAAGAGGAGTAACTCTTCTAATAGTTCGTGATTTTAGCCTTTCCTGGGACAGCAGTATTAGATTCCGATGCACCATTGCAGGTTTACTGTATCCCTTGGACCTTCAAATCAACGTTGAAACACAGAAATTGCATCGATATTGAATACAAAAGTCAAAATGTCGACTCCTTCACAAGAGGAGTAACTCTTCTAATAGTTCGTGTTTTGAGCCTTTCCTGGAACAGCAGTATTAGTATCCGATGCACCATTGCAGGTTTACTGTATCCCTTGGACCTTCAAATCAACGATGAAACACAGATATTGCATCGATATTGAATACAAAAGGCAAAATGTCGACTTATTTACAAGAGGAGAAACTCTTCTAATGGTTCATGATTTGAGCCTTTCATGGGACAGTAGTATTAGATTCCGATGCCCCATTGCAGGTTTGCTGTATCCCTTGGACCTTCAAATCATCGATGAAACACAGAAATTGCATCCATATTGAATACAAAAGGCAAAATATCGCCTTATTTACAAGAGGAGTAACTCTTCTAATAGTTCGTACTTTTAGCCTCTCCTGGGACAGCAGTATTAGATTCCGATGCACATTGCAGGTTTACTGTATCCCTTGGACCTTCAAATCAACGATGAAACACAGAACTTGCATCGATATTGAATACAAAAGGCAAAATGTCGACTTATTTACAAGAGGAGTGACTCTTCTAATATTTCGTGGTTTGAGCCTTTCCTGGGACAGCAATATTAGAGTCCGATGCACCATTGCAGGTTTACTGTACCCCCTGGACCATCAAATCAACGATGAAACACAGAAATTGCATCGATATTGAATACAAAATGCAAAATGTCGACATATTTACAAGAGGAGAAACTCTTCTAATAGTTCGTGCTTTGGGTCTTTCCTGGGACAGCAGTATTAGATTCCCATGCACCATTGCAGGTTTACTGCATCCCTTGGACCTTCAAATCAACGATGAAACACAGAAATTGCATCGATATTGAATACAAAAGGCAAAATGTCGACTTATTTACAAGAGGAGTAACTCTTCTAATAGATCGTGCTTTTAGCCTTCCCTGGGACAGCAGTATTAGATTCCAATGCACCCTTGCAGGTTTACTGTATCCCTTGGACCTTCTAATCAACGATGAATCACAGAAATTGCATCGATATTGAATACAAAAGGCAAAATATCGACTTTTTTACAAGATGAGTTACTCTTCTAATAGTTCGTGCTTTTAGGCATTCCTGGGACAGCAGTATTAGATTCGGATGCACCTTTGCAGGTTTACTGTATCCCTTGGACCTTCAAATCAACAATGAAACACAAAAATTGCATCGATATTGAGTACAAAAGGCAAAATGTCGACTTATTTACAAGAGGAGTAACTCTTCTAATAGTTCTTGCTTTGAGCCTTTCCTGGGACAGCAACATTAGATTCCGATGCACCCTTGCAGGTTTACTGTATCCCTTGGACCTTCAAATCAACGATGAAACACAGAAATTGCATCGATATTGAATACAAAAAGCAAAATGTCGACTTATTTTCAAGAGGAGTAACTCTTCTAATAGTTCGTGTTTTGAGCGGTTCCTGGGACAGCAGTATTAGATTCCGATGCACCATTGCAGGTTTACTGATTCCCTTGGACCTTCAAATCAACGATGAAACACAGAAATTGCATCGATATTGAATACAAAAAGCAAAATGTAGACTTATTTTCAAGAGGAGTAAGTCTTCTAATAGTTCGTGCTTTTAGCCTTTCCTGGGACAGCAGTATTAGATTCCGATGCACCATTGCAGGTTTACTGTATCCCTTGGACGTTCAAAAGAAAGATGAAACACAGAAATTGCATCGATATTGAATACAAAAGGCAAAATGTCGAGTTATTTACAAGAGGAGGTACTCTTCTAATAGTTCGTGCTTTGAGCCTTTCCTGGGACAGCAGTATTAAATTCCGATGCACCATTGATGGTTTACTGTATCCCTTGGACCATCAAGTCAACGATGAAACACAGAAATTGCATCGATATTGAATACAAAAGGCAAAATTTCGACTTATTTATAAGAGGAGTAACTCTTCTAATAGTTCGTGATTTTAGCCTTTCCTGGGACAGCAGTATTAGATTCCGATGCACCCTTGCAGGTTTACTGTATCCCTTGGACCTTCAAATCAACGATGAAACACAGAAATTGGATCGATATTGAATACAAAATGCAAAATGTCGACATATTTACATGAGGAGAAACTCTTCTAATAGTTCGTGGTTTAGCCTTTCCTGAGCCAGCAGCATTAGATTCCGATGCACCATTGCAGGTTTACTGTATCCCTTGGACCTTCAAATCAACGTTGAAACACAGAAATTGCAGCGATATTGAATACAAAAGTCAAAATGTCGACTCATTCACAAGAGGAATACCGCTTCTAATAGTTCGTGTTTTGAGCCTTTCCTGGAACAGCAGTTTTAGTATCCGATGCACCATTGCAGGTTTACTGTATCCCTTGGACCTTCAAATCAACGATGAAACACAGTTATTGCATCGATATTGAATACAAAAGGCAAAATGTCGACTTATTTACAAGAGGAGAAACTCTTCTAATAGTTCATGCTTTGAGCCTTTCATGGGACAGTAGTATTAGGTTCCGAAGCCCCATTGCAGGTTTACTGTATCCCTTGGACCTTCAAATCAACGATGAAACACAGAAATTGCATCCATATTGAATACAAAAGGCAAATTATCGCCATATTTACAAGAGGAGTAACTCTTCTAATAGTTCGTACTTTTAGCCTTTCCTGGGACAGCAGTATTAGATTCCGTTGCACATTGCAGGTTTACTGTATCCCTTGGACCTTCAAATCAACGATGAAACACAGAAATTGCATCGATATTGAATACAAAAGGCAAAATGTCGACTTGTTTACAAGAGGAGTAACTCTTCTAATAGTTCGTCCTTTGAGCCTTTCCTGGGACAGCAGTATTAGATTCCGGTGCACCATTGCAGGTTTACTGTATCCCTTGGACCTTCAAATCAACGATGAAACACAGAACTTGCATCGATATTGCATACAGAAGGCAAAATGTCGACTTATTTACAAGAGGAGTGACTCTTCTAATAGTTCGTGGTTTGAGCCTTTCCTGGGACAGCAATATTAGAGTCCGATGCACCATTGCAGGTTTACTGTATCCCTTGGACCTTCAAATCAACGATGAAACACTGATATTGCATCGATATTGAATACAAAAAAGCAAAATGTCGACTCATTTACAAGAGGAGTAACTCTTCTAATAGTTCGTGCTTTTAGCCTTTCCTGGGACAGCAGTATTAGATTCCGATTCACCATTGCAGGTTTACTGTATCCCTTGGACCTTCAAATCAACGATGAAACACAGAAATTGCATCGATATTGAATACAAAAAGCAAAATGTCGACTTATTTTCAAGAGGAGTAACTCTTCTAATAGTTCGTGTTTTGAGCGGTTCCTGGGACAGCAGTATTAGATTCCGATGCACCATTGCAGGTTTACTGATTCCCTTGGTCTTTCGAATCAACGATGAAACACAGAAATTGCATCGATATTGAATACAAAAAGCAAAATGTAGACTTATTTTCAAGAGGAGTAAGTCTTCTAATAGTTCGTGCTTTTAGCCTTTCCTGGGACAGCAGTATTAGATTCCGATGCACCATTGCAGGTTTACTGTATCCCTTGGACCTTCAAATCAACGTTGAAACACAGAAATTGCATCGATATTGAATACAAAAGTCAAAATGTCGTCTCATTCACAAGAGGAATAGCGCTTCTAATAGTTCGTGTTTTGAGCCTTTCCTGGAACAGCAGTATTAGTATCCGATGCACCATTGCAGGTTTACTGTATCCCTTGGACCTTCAAATCAACGATGAAACACAGAAATTGCATCGATATTGAATACAAAAGGCAAAATGTCGACTTATTTACAAGAGGAGTAACTCTTCTAATGGTTCGTGCTTTTAGCCTTTCCTGGGACAGCAGTATTAGATTCCGATGCACCCTTGCAGGTTTACTGTATCCCTTGGATCTTCTAATCAACGATGAAACACAGAAATTGCATCGATATTGAATACAAAAAGCAAAATGTCGACTTATTTTCAAGAGGAGTAACTCTTCCAATAGATCGTGTTTTGAGCCGTTCCTGGGACAGCAGTATTAGATTCCGATGCACCATTGCAGGTTTACTGATTCCCTTGGACCTTCAAATCAACGATGAAACACAGAAATTGCATCGATATTGAATACAAAATGCAAAATGTCGACATATTTACAAGAGGAGAAACTCTTCTAATAGATCGTGCTTTGAGCCTTTCATGGGACAGCAGTATTAGATTCCGATGCACCATTGCAGGTTTACTGTATCCCTTGGACCTTCAAATCAACGATGAAACACAGAAATTGCATCGATATTGAATACAACAGGCAAAATGTCGACTTATTTATAAGAGGAGTAACTCTTCTAATAGTTATTGTTTTGAGTCTTTCCTGGGACAGCAGTATTAGATTCCGATGCACCATTGCAGGTTTACTGTATCCCTTGGACCTTCAAATCAACGATGAAACACAGAAATTGCATCGATATTGAATACAAAAGGCAAAATGTCGACTTATTTACAAGAGGAGTAACTCTTCTAATAGTTCGTGTTTTGAGCCTTTCCTGGGACAGCAGTATTTGATTCCGATGCACCATTGCAGATTTACTGATCCCTTGGACCTTCAAATCAACGATGAAACACAGAAATTGCATCGATATTGAATACAAAAGGAAAAATGTCGACTCATTTACTAGGGGAGTAACTATTCTAATAGGTCGTGATTTTAGCCTTTCCTGGGACAGCAGTATTAGATTCCGATGCACCCTTGCAGGTTTACTGTATCCCTTGGACCTTCAAATCAACGATGAAACACAGAAATTGCATCGTTATTGAATACAAAATGCAAAATATCGACATATTTACAAGAGGAGAAACTCTTCTAATAGTTCGTGGTTTGAGCCTTTCCTGAGACAGCAGCATTAGATTCAGATGCACCATTGCAGGTTTACTGTATCCCTTGGACCTTCAAATCAACGATGAATCTCAGAAATTGCATCGATATTGAATACAACAGGCAAAATGTCGACTTATTTATAAGAGGAGTAACTCTTCTAATAGCTCGTGTTTTGAGCCTTTCCTGGGACAGCAGTATTAGATTCCGATGCAACATTGCAGGTTTACTGATTCCCTTGGACCTTCAAATCAACGATGAAACACAGAAATTGCATCGATATTGAATACAAAAAGCAAAATGTCGACTTATTTTCAAGAGGAGTAACTCTTCTAATAGTTCGTGATTTTAGCCTTTCCTGGGACAGCAGTATTAGATTCCGATGCACCATTGCAGGTTTACTGTATCCCTTGGACCTTCAAATCAACGTTGAAACACAGAAATTGCATCGATATTGAATACAAAAGTCAAAATGTCGACTCCTTCACAAGAGGAGTAACTCTTCTAATAGTTCGTGTTTTGAGCCTTTCCTGGAACAGCAGTATTAGTATCCGATGCACCATTGCAGGTTTACTGTATCCCTTGGACCTTCAAATCAACGATGAAACACAGATATTGCATCGATATTGAATACAAAAGGCAAAATGTCGACTTATTTACAAGAGGAGAAACTCTTCTAATAGTTCATGCTTTGAGCCTTTCATGGGACAGTAGTATTTGATTCCGATGCCCCATTGCAGGTTTGCTGTATCACTTGGACCTTCAAATCATCGATGAAACACAGAAATTGCATCCATATTGAATACAAAAGCAAAATATCGCCTTATTTACAAGAGGAGTAACTCTTCTAATAGTTCGTACTTTTAGCCTCTCCTGGGACAGCAGTATTAGATTCCGATGCACATTGAAGGTTTACTGTATCCCTTGGACCTTCAAATCAACGATGAAACACAGAACTTGCATCGATATTGAATACAAAAGGCAAAATGTCGACTTATTTACAAGAGGAGTGACTCTTCTAATATTTCGTGGTTTGAGCCTTTCCTGGGACAGCAATATAAGAGTCCGATGCACCATTGCAGGTTTACTGTACCCCCTGGACCATCAAATTAACGATGAAACACAGAAATTGCATCGATATTGAATACAAAATGCAAAATGTCGACATATTTACAAGAGGAGAAACTCTTCTAATAGTTCGTGCTTTGGGTCTTTCCTGGGACAGCAGTATTAGATTCCCATGCACCATTGCAGGTTTACTGCATCCCTTGGACCTTCAAATCAACGATGAAACACAGAAATTGCATCGATATTGAATACAAAAGGCAAAATGTCGACTTATTTACAAGAGGAGTAACTCTTCTAATAGATCGTGCTTTTAGCCTTCCCTGGGACAGCAGTATTAGATTCCAATGCACCCTTGCAGGTTTACTGTATCCCTTGGACCTGCTAATCAACGATGAAACACAGAAATTGCATCGATATTGAATACAAAAGGCAAAATATCGACTTTTTTACAAGATGAGTTACTCTTCTAATAGTTCGTGCTTTTAGGCATTCCTGGGACAGCAGTATTAGATTCGGATGCACCTTTGCAGGTTTACTGTATCCCTTGGACCTTCAAATCAACAATGAAACACAAAAATTGCATCGATATTGAGTACAAAAGGCAAAATGTCGACTTATTTACAAGAGGAGTAACTCTTCCAATAGTTCTTGCTTTGAGCCTTTCCTGGGACAGCAGTATTAGATTCGGATGCACCATTGCAGGTTTACTGTATCCCTTGGACCTTCAAATCAACGTTGAAACACAGATATTGCATCGATATTGAATACAAATGTCAAAATGTCGACTTATTTACAAGAGGAGTAACTCTTCTAATACTTCGTGCTTTGAGCCTTTCCTGGAACAGCAGTATTAATATCCGATGCACCATTGCAGGTTTACTGTATCCCTTGGACCTTCAAATCAACGATGAAACACATAAATTACATCGATATTGAATACAAAAGGCACAATGTCGACTTATTTACAAGAGGAGTAACTCTTGTAATAGTTCGTGCTTTGAGCCTTTCCTGGGACATCAGTATTAGATTCCGATGCACCATTGCAGGTTTACTGTATCCCTTGGATCTTCAAATCAACGATGAAACACAGAAATTGCATCGAAATTGAATAAAAAAGGCAAAATGTCGACTTATTTACAAGAGGAGTAACTCTTCTAATAGTTCGTGTTTTGAGCCATTCCTGGGACATCAGTATTAGATTCCGATGCACCATTGCAGGTTTACTGTATCCCTTGGACCTTCAAATCAACGATGAAACACAGAAATTGCATCTATATTGAATAAAAAAGGCAAAATGTCGACTTATTTACAAGAGGAGTAACTCTTCTAATAGTTCGTGTTTTGAGCCTTTCCTGGAACAGCAATATCTGATTCCGATGCACCATTGCAGGTTTACTGTATCCCTTGGACCTTCAAATCAACGATGAAACACAGAAATTGCATCGATATTGAATACAAAAGGCAAAATGTCGACTTGTTTACAAGAGGAGTAACTCTTCTAATAGTTCGTCCTTTGAGCCTTTCCTGGGACAGCAGTATTAGATTCCGGTGCACCATTGCAGGTTTACTGTATCCCTTGGACCTTCAAATCAACGATGAAACACAGAACTTGCATCGATATTGCATACAGAAGGCAAAATGTCGACTTATTTACAAGAGGAGTGACTCTTCTAATAGTTCGTGGTTTGAGCCTTTCCTGGGACAGCAATATTAGAGTCCGATGCACCATTGCAGGTTTACTGTATCCCTTGGACCTTCAAATCAACGATGAAACACAGATATTGCATCGATATTGAATACAAAAAAGCAAAATGTCGACTCATTTACAAGAGGAGTAACTCTTCTAATAGTTCGTGCTTTTAGCCTTTCCTGGGACAGCAGTATTAGATTCCGATTCACCATTCCAGGTTTACTGTATCCCTTGGACCTTCAAATCAACGATGAAACACAGAAATTGCATCGATATTGAATACAAAAAGCAAAATGTCGACTTATTTTCAAGAGGAGTAACTCTTCTAATAGTTCGTGTTTTGAGCGGTTCCTGGGACAGCAGTATTAGATTCCGATGCACCATTGCAGGTTTACTGTATCCCTTGGACGTTCAAAAGAAAGATGAAACACAGAAATTGCATCGATATTGAATACAAAAGGCAAAATGTCGAGTTATTTACAAGAGGAGGTACTCTTCTAATAGTTCGTGCTTTGAGCCTTTCCTGGGACAGCAGTATTAGATTCCGATGCACCATTGATGGTTTACTGTATCCCTTGGACCATCAAGTCAACGATGAAACACAGAAATTGCATCGATATTGAATACAAAAGGCAAAATTTCGACTTATTTATAAGAGGAGTAACTCTTCTAATAGTTCGTGATTTTAGCCTTTCCTGGGACAGCAGTATTAGATTCCGATGCACCCTTGCAGGTTTACTGTATCCCTTGGACCTTCAAATCAACGATGAAACACAGAAATTGCATCGATATTGAATACAAAATGCAAAATGTCGACATATTTACATGAGGAGAAACTCTTCTAATAGTTCGTGGTTTAGCCTTTCCTGAGCCAGCAGCATTAGATTCCGATGCACCATTGCAGGTTTACTGTATCCCTTGGACCTTCAAATCAACGATGAAACACAGAAAAAGCATCGATATTGAATACAACAGGCAAAATGTCGTCTTATTTATAAGAGGAGTAACTCTTCTAATAGCTCGTGTTTTGAGCCTTTCCTGGGACAGCAGTATTAGATTCCCATGCAACATTGCAGGTTTACTGATTGACTTGGACCTTCAAATCAACGATGAAACACAGAAATTGCATCGATATTGAATACAAAAAGCAAAATGTCGACTTATTTTCAAGAGGAGTAACTCTTCTAATAGTTCGTGTTTTTAGCCTTTCCTGGGACAGCAGTATTAGATTCCGATGCACCATTGCAGGTTTACTGTATCCCTTGGACCTTCAAATCAACGTTGAAACACAGAAATTGCAGCGATATTGAATACAAAAGTCAAAATGTCGACTCATTCACAAGAGGAATACCGCTTCTAATAGTTCGTGTTTTGAGCCTTTCCTGGAACAGCAGTATTAGTATCCGATGCACCATTGCAGGTTTACTGTATCCCTTGGACCTTCAAATCAACGATGAAACACAGTTATTGCATCGATATTGAATACAAAAGGCAAAATGTCGACTTATTTACAAGAGGAGAAACTCTTCTAATAGTTCATGCATTGAGCCTTTCATGGGACAGTAGTATTAGGTTCCGAAGCCCCATTGCAGGTTTACTGTATCCCTTGGACCTTCAAATCAACGATGAAACACAGAAATTGCATCCATATTGAATACAAAAGGCAAATTATCGCCTTATTTACAAGAGGAGTAACTCTTCTAATAGTTCGTACTTTTAGCCTTGCCTGGGACAGCAGTATTAGATTCCGTTGCACATTGCAGGTTTACTGTATCCCTTGGACCTTCAAATCAACGATGAAACACAGAAATTGCATCGATATTGAATACAAAAGGCAAAATGTCGACTTGTTTACAAGAGGAGTAACTCTTCTAATAGTTCGTCCTTTGAGCCTTTCCTGGGACAGCAGTATTAGATTCCGGTGCACCATTGCAGGTTTACTGTATCCCTTGGACCTTCAAATCAACGATGAAACACAGAACTTGCATCGATATTGCATACAGAAGGCAAAATGTCGACTTATTTACAAGAGGAGTGACTCTTCTAATAGTTCGTGGTTTGAGCCTTTCCTGGGACAGCAATATTAGAGTCCGATGCACCATTGCAGGTTTACTGTATCCCTTGGACCTTCAAATCAACGATGAAACACAGATATTGCATCGATATTGAATACAAAAAAGCAAAATGTCGACTCATTTACAAGAGGAGTAACTCTTCTAATAGTTCGTGCTTTTAGCCTTTCCTGGGACAGCAGTATTAGATTCCGATTCACCATTGCAGGTTTACTGTATCCCTTGGACCTTCAAATCAACGATGAAACACAGAAATTGCATCGATATTGAATACAAAAAGCAAAATGTCGACTTATTTTCAAGAGGAGTAACTCTTCTAATAGTTCGTGTTTTGAGCGGTTCCTGGGACAGCAGTATTAGATTCCGATGCACCATTGCAGGTTTACTGATTCCCTTGGACTTTCGAATCAACGATGAAACACAGAAATTGCATCGATATTGAATACAAAAAGCAAAATGTAGACTTATTTTCAAGAGGAGTAAGTCTTCTAATAGTTCGTGCTTTTAGCCTTTCCTGGGACAGCAGTATTAGATTCCGATGCACCATTGCAGGTTTACTGTATCCCTTGGACCTTCAAATCAACGTTGAAACACAGAAATTGCATCGATATTGAATACAAAAGTCAAAATGTCGTCTCATTCACAAGAGGAATAGCGCTTCTAATAGTTCGTGTTTTGAGCCTTTCCTGGAACAGCAGTATTAGTATCCGATGCACCATTGCAGGTTTACTGTATCCCTTGGACCTTCAAATCAACGATGAAACACAGATATTGAATCGATATTGAATACAAAAGGCAAAATGTCGACTTATTTACAAGAGGAGAAACTCTTCTAATAGTTCATGCTTTGAGCCTTTCATGGGACAGTAGTATTAGGTTCCGATGCCCCATTGCAGGTTTACTGTATCCCTTGGACCTTCAAATCAACGATGAAACACAGAAATTGCATCCATAATGAATACAAAAGGCAAAATATCGCCTTATTTACAAGAGGAGTAACTCTTCTAATAGTTCGTACTTTTAGCCTTTCCTGGGACAGCAGTATTAGATTCCGTTGCACATTGCAGGTTTACTGTATCCCTTGGACCTTCAAATCAACGATGAAACACAGAAATTGCACCGATATTGAATACAAAAGGCAAAATGTCGACTTGTTTACAAGAGGAGTAACTCTTCTAATAGTTCGTGCTTTGAGCCTTTCCTGGGACAGCAGTATTAGATTCCGGTGCACCATTGCAGGTTTACTGTATCCCTTGGACCTTCAAATCAACGATGAAACACAGAACTTGCATCGATATTGCATACAGAAGCCAAAATGTCGACTTATTTACAAGAGGAGTGACTCTTCTAATAGTTCGTGCTTTGAGCCTTTCATGGGACAGTAGTATTAGGTTCCGATGCCCCATTGCAGGTTTACTGTATCCCTTGGACCTTCAAATCAACGATGAAACACAGAAATTGCATCCATATTGAATACAAAAGGCAAAATATCGCCTTATTTACAAGAGGAGTAACTCTTCTAATAGTTCGTACTTTTAGCCTTTCCTGGGACAGCAGTATTAGATTCCGTTGCACATTGCAGGTTTACTGTATCCCTTGGACCTTCAAATCAACGATGAAACACAGAAATTGCATCGATATTGAATACAAAAGGCAAAATGTCGACTTGTTTACAAGAGGAGTAACTCTTCTAATAGTTCGTGCTTTGAGCCTTTCCTGGGACAGCAGTATTAGATTCCGGTGCACCATTGCAGGTTTACTGTATCCCTTGGACCTTCAAATCAACGATGAAACACAGAACTTGCATCGATACTGCATACAGAAGGCAAAATGTCGACTTATTTACAAGAGGAGTGACTCTTCTAATAGTTCGTGGTTTGAGCCTTTCCTGGGACAGCAATATTAGAGTCCGATGCACCATTGCAGGTTTACTGTATCCCTTGGACCTTCAAATCAACGATGAAACACAGATATTGCATCGATATTGAATACAAAAGGCAAAATGTCGACTCATTTACAAGAGGAGTAACTCTTCCAATTGTTCGTGCTTTTAGCCTTTCCTGGGACAGCAGTATTAGATTCCGATTCACCATTGCAGGTTTACTGTATCCCTTGGACCTTCAAATCAACGATGAAACACAGAAATTGCATCGATATTGAATACAAAAAGCAAAATGTCGACTTATTTTCAAGAGGAGTAACTCTTCTAATAGTTCGTGTTTTGAGCGGTTCCTGGGACAGCAGTATTAGATTCCGATGCACCATTGCAGGTTTACTGATTCCCTTGGACTTTCGAATCAACGATGAAACACAGAAATTGCATCGATATTGAATACAAAAAGCAAAATGTAGACTTATTTTCAAGAGGAGTAAGTCTTCTAATAGTTCGTGCCTTTAGCCTTTCCTGGGACAGCAGTATTAGATTCCGATGCACCATTGCAGGTTTACTGTATCCCTTGGACCTTCAAATCAACGTTGAAACACAGAAATTGCATCGATATTGAATACAAAAGTCAAAATGTCGTCTCATTCACAAGAGGAATAGCGCTTCTAATAGTTCGTGTTTTGAGCCTTTCTTGGAACAGCAGTATTAGTATCCGATGCACCATTGCAGGTTTACTGTATCCCTTGGACCTTCAAATCAACGATGAAACACAGATATTGAATCGATATTGAATACAAAAGGCAAAATGTCGACTTATTTACAAGAGGAGAAACTCTTCTAATAGTTCATGCTTTGAGCCTTTCATGGGACAGTAGTATTAGGTTCCGATGCCCCATTGCAGGTTTACTGTATCCCTTGGACCTTCAAATCAACGATGAAACACAGAAATTGCATCCATATTGAATACAAAAGGCAAAATATCGCCTTATTTACAAGAGGAGTAACTCTTCTAATAGTTCGTACTTTTAGCCTTTCCTGGGACAGCAGTATTAGATTCCGTTGCACATTGCAGGTTTACTGTATCCCGTGGACCTTCAAATCAACGATGAAACACAGAAATTGCATCGATATTGAATACAAAAGGCAAAATGTCGACTTGTTTACAAGAGGAGTAACTCTTCTAATAGTTCGTGCTTTGAGCCTTTCCTGGGACAGCAGTATTAGATTCCGGTGCACCATTGCAGGTTTACTGAATCCCTTGGACCTTCAAATCAACGATGAAACACAGAACTTGCATTGATATTGCATACAGAAGCCAAAATGTCGACTTATTTACAAGAGGAGTGACTCTTCTAATAGTTCGTGGTTTGAGCCTTTCCTGGGACAGCAATATTAGAGTCCGATGCACCATTGCAGGTTTACTGTATCCCTTGGACCTTCAAATCATCGATGAAACACAGATATTGCATCGATATTGAATACAAAAGGCAAAATGTCGACTCATTTACAAGAGGAGTAACTCTTCTAATAGTTCGTGCTTTTAGCCTTTCCTGGGACAGCAGTATTAGATTCCGATTCACCATTGCAGGTTTACTGTATCCCTTGGACCTTCAAATCAACGATGAAACACAGAAATTGCATCGATATTGAATACAAAATGCAAAATGTTGACATATTTACAAGAGGAGAAACTCTTCTAATAGTTCGTGCTTTGGGCCTTTCCTGGGACAGCAGTATTAGATTCCGATGCACCATTGCAGGTTTACTGTATCCCTTGGACCTTCAAATCAACGATGAAACCCAGAAATTGCATCGATATTGAATACAAAAGGAAAAATGTCGACTTATTTACAAGAGGAGTAACTCTTCTAATAGTTCGTGGTTTGAGCCTTTCCTGGAACAGCAGTATTAATATCCGATGCACCATTGCAGGTTTACTGTATCCCTTGGACCTTCAAATCAACGATGAAACACAGAAATTACATCGATATTGAATACAAAAGGCACAATGTCGACTTATTTACAAGAGGAGTAACTCTTCTAATAGTTCGTGCTTTGAGCCTTTCCTGGGACATCAGTATTAGATTCCGATGCACCATTGCAGGTTTACTGTATCCCTTGGACCTTCAAATCAACGATGAAACACAGAAATTGCATCGATATTGAATAAAAAAGGCAAAATGTCGACTTATTCACAAGAGGAGTAACTCTTCTAATAGTTCGTGTTTTGAGCCATTCCTGGGACATCAGTATTAGATTCCGATGCACCATTGCAGGTTTACTGTATCCCTTGGACCTTCAAATCAACGATGAAACACAGAAATTGCATCTATATTGAATAAAAAAGGCAAAATGTCGACTTATTTACAAGAGGAGTAACTCTTCTAATAGTTCGTGTTTTGAGCCTTTCCTGGAACAGCAATATCAGATTCCGATGCACCATTGCAGGTTTACTGATTCCCTTGGACCTTCAAATCAACGATGAAACACAGAAATTGCATCGATATTGAATACAAAAGGCAAAATGTCGACTTATTTTCAAGAGGAGTAACTCTTCTAATAGTTCGTGTTTTGAGCCGTTCCTGGGACAGCAGTATTAGATTCCGATACACCATTGCAGGTTTACTGATTCCCTTGGACCGTCAAATCAACGATGAAACACAGAAATTGCATCGATATTGAATACTAAAAGCAAAATGTAGACTTATTTTCAAGAGGAGTAACTCTTCTAATAGTTCGTGCTTTAGCCTTTCCTGGGACAGCAGTATTAGTTTCCGATGCACCATTGCAGGTTTACTGTATCCCTTGGACGTTCAAAACAAAGATGATACACAGAAATTGCATCGATATTGAATACAAAAGGCAAAATGTCGAGTTATTTACAAGAGGAGGTACTCTTCTAATAGTTCGTGCTTTGAGCCTTTCCTGGGACAGCAGTATTAGATTCCGATGCACCATTGCAGGTTTACTGTATCCCTTGGACCATCAAGTCAACGATGAAACACAGATATTGCATCGATATTGAATACAAAAGGCAAAATTTCGACTTATTTATAAGAGGAGTAACTCTTCTAATAGTTCGTGCTTTTAGCCTTTCCTGGGACAGCAGTATTAGATTCCGTTGCACCCTTGCAGGTTTACTGTATCCTTTGGACCTTCAAATCAACGATGAAACACAGAAATTGCATCGATATTGAATACAAAATGCAAAATGTCGACATATTTACAAGAGGAGAAACTCTTCTAATAGTTCGTGGTTTGAGCCTTTCCTGAGCCAGCAGCATTAGATTCCGATGCACCATTGCAGGTTTACTGCATCCCTTGGACCTTCAAATCAACGATGAAACACAGAAATAGCATCGATATTGAATACAACAGGCAAAATGTCGTCTTATTTATAAGAGGAGTAACTCTTCTAATAGCTCGTGTTTTGAGCCTTTCCTGGGACAGCAGTGTTAGATTCCGATGCAACATTACAGGTTTACTGATTCCCTTGGACCTTCTAATCAACGATGAAACACAGAAATTGCATCGATATTGAATACAAAAAGCAAAATGTCGACTTATTTTCTAGAGGAGTAACTCTTCTAATAGTTCGTGCTTTTAGCCTTTCCTGGGACAGCAGTATTAGATTCCGATGCACCATTGCAGGTTTACTGTATCCCTTGGACCTTCATATCAACGTTGAAACACAGAAATTGCATCGATATTGAATACAAAAGTCAAAATGTCGACTTATTCACAAGAGGAGTAACTCTTCTAATAGTTCGTGCTTTGAGCCTTTCCTGGAACAGCAGTATTAGTATCCGATGCACCATTGCAGGTTTACTGTATCCCTTGGACCTTCAATTCAACGAAGAAACACAGATATTGCATCGATATTGAATACAAAAGGCAAAATGTCGACTCATTTACAAGAGGAGTAACTCTTCTAATAGTTCGTGGTTTTAGCCTTTTCTGGGGCTGCAGTTTTAGATTCCGATTCACCATTGCAGGTTTACTGTATCCCTTGGACCTTCAAATCAACGATGAAACACAGAAATTGCATCGATATTGAATACAAAAGGCAAAATGTCGACTTATTTACAAGAGGAGTAACTCTTCTAATAGTTCGTGATTTAGCCTTTCCTGGGACAGCAGTATTAGATTCCGATGCACCCTTGCAGGTTTACTGTATCCCTTGGACCTTCTAATCAACGATGAAACACAGAAATTGCGTCGATATTGAATACAAAAGGCAAAATATCGACTTATTTTCAAGATGAGTAACTCTTCTAATAGTTCGTGCTTTTAGACATTCCTGGGACAGCAGTATTAGATTCGGATGCACCTTTGCAGGTTTACTGTATCCCTTGGACCTTCAAATCAACAATGAAACACAAAAATTGCATCGATATTGAGTACAAAAGGCAAAATGTCGACTTATTTACAAGAGGAGTAACTCTTCTAATAGTTCTTGCTTTGAGCCTTTCCTGGGACAGCAGTATTAGATTCCGATGCACCATTGGAGGTTTACTGTATCCCTTGGACCTTCAAATCAACGTTGAAACACAGAAATTGCATCGATATTGAATACAAAAGTCAAAATGTCGCCTTATTTATAAGAGGAGTAACTCTTCTAATAGTTCGTGCTTTGAGCCTTTCCTGGAACAGCAGTATTAATATCCGATGCACCATTGCAGGTTTACTGAATCCCTTGGACCTTCAAATCAACGATGAAACACAGAAATTACATCGATATTGAATACAAAAGGCACAATGTCGACTTATTTACAAGAGGAGTAACTCCTCTAATAGTTCGTGCATTGAGCCTTTCCTTCGACATCAGTATTAGATTCCGATGCACCATTGCAGGTTTACTGTATCCCTTGGACCTTCAAATCAACGATGAAACACAGAAATTGCATCGATATTGAATAAAAAAGGCAAAATGTCGACTTATTTACAAGAGGAGTAACTCTTCTAATAGTTCGTGTTTTGAGCCTTTCCTGGGACAGCAATATTAGATTGCGATGCACCATTGCAGGTTTACTGATTCCCTTGGACCTTCAAATCAACAATGAAACACAGAAATTGCATCGATATTGAATACAAAAAGCAAAATGTCGACTTATTTTCAAGAGGAGTGACTCTTCTAATAGTTCGTGCTTTGAGCCTTTCCTGGAACAGCAGTATTAATATCTGATGCACCATTGCAGGTTTACTGTATCCCTTGGACCCTCAAATCAACGATGAAACACAGAAATTACAGCGATATTGAATACAAAGGGCACAATGTCGACTTATTTACAAGAGGAGTAACTCTTCTAATAGTTCGTGCTTTGAGCCTTTCCTGGGACAGCAGTATTAGATTCCGGTGCACCATTGCAGGTTTACTGTATCCCTTGGACCTTCAAATCAACGATGAAACACAGAACTTGCATCGATATTGAATACAAAAGGCAAAATGTCGACTTATTTACAAGAGGAGTGACTCTTCTAATAGTTCGTGGTTTGAGCCTTTCCTGGGACAGCAATATTAGAGTCCGATGCACCATTGCAGGTTTACTGTATCCCTTGGACCTTCAAATCAACGATGAAACACAGATATTGCATCGATATTGAATACAAAAGGCAAAATGTCGACTCATTTACAAGAGGAGTAACTCTTCTAATAGTTCGTGCTTTTAGCCTTTCCTGGGACAGCAGTATTAGATTCCGTTGCACCCTTGCAGGTTTACTGTATCCTTTGGACCTTCAAATCAACGATGAAACACAGAAATAGCATCGATATTGAATACAACAGGCAAAATGTCGTCTTATTTATAAGAGGAGTAACTCTTCTAATAGCTCGTGTTTTGAGCCTTTCCTGGGACAGCAGTATTAGATTCCGATGCAACATTGCAGGTTTACTGATTCCCTTGGACCTTCTAATCAACGATGAAACACAGAAATTGCATCGATATTGAATACAAAAAGCAAAATGTCGACTTATTTTCTAGAGGAGTAACTCTTCTAATAGTTCGTGCTTTTAGCCTTTCCTGGGACAGCAGTATTAGATTCCGATGCACCATTGCAGGTTTACTGTATCCCTTGGACCTTCAAATCAACGTTGAAACACAGAAATTGCATCGATATTGAATACAAAAGTCAAAATGTCGACTTATTCACAAGAGGAGTAACTCTTCTAATAGTTCGTGCTTTGAGCCTTTCCTGGAACAGCAGTATTAGTATCCGATGCACCATTGCAGGTTTACTGTATCCCTTGGACCTTCAAATCAACGATGAAACACAGATATTGCATCGATATTGAATACAAAAGGCAAAATGTCGACTCATTTACAAGAGGAGTAACTCTTCTAATAGTTCGTGGTTTTAGCCTTTTCTGGGGCTGCAGTTTTAGATTCCGATTCACCATTGCAGGTTTACTGTATCCCTTGGACCTACAAATCAACGATGAAACACAGAAATTGCATCGATATTGAATACAAAAGGCAAAATGTCGACTTATTTACAAGAGGAGTAACTCTTCTAATAGTTCGTGATTTAGCCTTTCCTGGGACAGCAGTATTAGATTCCGATGCACCCTTGCAGGTTTACTGTATCCCTTGGACCTTCTAATCAACGATGAAACACAGAAATTGCGTCGATATTGAATACAAAAGGCAAAATATCGACTTATTTTCAAGATGAGTAACTCTTCTAATAGTTCGTGCTTTTAGACATTCCTGGGACAGCAGTATTAGATTCGGATGCACCTTTGCAGGTTTACTGTATCCCTTGGACCTTCAAATCAACAATGAAACACAAAAATTGCATCGATATTGAGTACAAAAGGCAAAATGTCGACTTATTTACAAGAGGAGTAACTCTTCTAATAGTTCTTGCTTTGAGCCTTTCCTGGGACAGCAGTATTAGATTCCGATGCACCATTGGAGGTTTACTGTATCCCTTGGACCTTCAAATCAACGTTGAAACACAGAAATTGCATCGATATTGAATACAAAAGTCAAAATGTCGACTTATTTATAAGAGGAGTAACTCTTCTAATAGTTCGTGCTTTGAGCCTTTCCTGGAACAGCAGTATTAATATCCGATGCACCATTGCAGGTTTACTGTATCCCTTGGACCTTCAAATCAACGATGAAACACAGAAATTACATCGATATTGAATACAAAAGGCACAATGTCGACTTATTTACAAGAGGAGTAACTCTTCTAATAGTTCGTGCATTGAGCCTTTCCTTCGACATCAGTATTAGATTCCGATGCACCATTGCAGGTTTACTGTATCCCTTGGACCTTCAAATCAACGATGAAACACAGAAATTGCATCGATATTGAATAAAAAAGGCAAAATGTCGACTTATTTACAAGAGGAGTAACTCTTCTAATAGTTCGTGTTTTGAGCCTTTCCTGGGACAGCAATATTAGATTGCGATGCACCATTGCAGGTTTACTGATTCCCTTGGACCTTCAAATCAACAATGAAACACAGAAATTGCATCGATATTGAATACAAAAAGCAAAATGTCGACTTATTTTCAAGAGGAGTGACTCTTCTAATAGTTCGTGCTTTGAGCCTTTCCTGGAACAGCAGTATTAATATCCGATGCACCATTGCAGGTTTACTGTATCCCTTGGACCCTCAAATCAACGATGAAACACAGAAATTACAGTGATATTGAATACAAAGGGCACAATGTCGACTTATTTACAAGAGGAGTAACTCTTCTAATAGTTCGTGCTTTGAGCCTTTCCTGGGACAGCAGTATTAGATTCCGGTGCACCATTGCAGGTTTACTGTATCCCTTGGACCTTCAAATCAACGATGAAACACAGAACTTGCATCGATATTGAATACAAAAGGCAAAATGTCGACTTATTTACAAGAGGAGTGACTCTTCTAATAGTTCGTGGTTTGAGCCTTTCCTGGGACAGCAATATTAGAGTCCGATGCACCATTGCAGGTTTACTGTATCCCTTGGACCTTCAAATCAACGATGAAACACAGATATTGCATCGATATTGAATACAAAAGGCAAAATGTCGACTCATTTACAAGAGGAGTAACTCTTCTAATAGTTCGTGCTTTTAGCCTTTCCTGGGACAGCAGTATTAGTTTCCGATTCACCATTGCAGATTTACTGTATCCCTTGGACCTTCAAATCAACGATGAAACACAGAAATTGCATCGATATTGAATACAAAATGCAAAAAGTCGACATATTTACAAGAGGAGAAACTCTTCTAATAGTTCGTGTTTTGGGCCTTTCCTGGGACAGCAGTATTAGATTCCGATGCACCATTGCAAGTTTACTGTATCCCTTGGACCTTCAAATCAACGATGAAACCCAGAAATTGCATCGATATTGAATACAAAAGGCAAAATGTCGACTTATTTACAAGAGGAGTAACTCTTCTAATAGATCGTGCTTTTAGCCTTCCCTGGGACAGCAGTATTAGATTCCGATGCACCCTTGCAGGTTTACTGTATCCCTTGGACCTTCTAATCAACGATGAAACACAGAAATTGCATCGATATTGAATACAAAAGGCAAAATATCGACTTTTTTACAAGATGAGTTACTCTTCTAATAGTTCGTGCTTTTAGACATTCCTGGGACAGCAGTATTAGATTCGGATACACCTTTGCAGGATTACTGTATCCCTTGGACCTTCAAATCAACAATGAAACACAAAAATTGCATCGGTATTGAGTACAAAAGGCAAAATGTCGACTTATTTACAAGAGGAGTAACTCTTCTAATAGTTCTTGCTTTGAGCCTTTCCTGGGACAGCAGTATTAGATTCCGATGCACCATTTGAAGTTTACTGTATCCCTTGGACCTTCAAATCAACGTTGAAACACAGAAATTGCGTCGATGTTGAATACAAAAGTCAAAATGTCGACTTATTTACAAGAGGAGTAACTCTTCTAATAGTTCGTGCTTTGAGCCTTTCCTGGAACAGCAATATTAGATTCCGATGCACCATTGCAGGTTTACTGTATCCCTTGGACCTTCAAATCAACGATGAAACACAGAAATTACATCGATATTGAATACAAAAGGCACAATGTCGACTTATTTACAAGAGGAGTAACTCTTCTAATAGTTCGTGCTTTGAGCCTTTCCTGGGACAGCAGTATTAGATTCCGGTGCACCATTGCAGGTTTACTGTATCCCTTGGACCTTCAAATCAACGATGAAACACAGAACATGCATCGATATTGAATACAAAAGGCAAAATGTCGACTTATTTACAAGAGGAGTGACTCTTCTAATAGTTCGTGGTTTGAGTCTTTCCTGGGACAGCAATATTAGAGTCCGATGCACCATTGCAGGTTTACTGTATCCCTTGGACCTTCAAATCAACGATGAAACCCAGAAATTGCATCGATATTGAATACAAAAGGAAAAATGTCGACTTATTTACAAGAGGAGTAACTCTTCTAATAGTTCGTGGTTTGAGCCTTTCCTGGAACAGCAGTATTAATATCCGATGCACCATTGCAGGTTTACTGTATCCCTTGGACCTTCAAATCAACGATGAAACACAGAAATTACATCGATATTGAATACAAAAGGCACAATGTCGACTTATTTACAAGAGGAGTAACTCTTCTAATAGTTCGTGCTTTGAGCCTTTCCTGGGACATCAGTATTAGATTCCGATGCACCATTGCAGGTTTACTGTATCCCTTGGACCTTCAAATCAACGATGAAACACAGAAATTGCATCGATATTGAATAAAAAAGGCAAAATGTCGACTTATTCACAAGAGGAGTAACTCTTCTAATAGTTCGTGTTTTGAGCCATTCCCGGGACATCAGTATTAGATTCCGATGCACCATTGCAGGTTTACTGTATCCCTTGGACCTTCAAATCAACGATGAAACACAGAAATTGCATCTATATTGAATAAAAAAGGCAAAATGTCGACTTATTTACAAGAGGAGTAACTCTTCTTATAGTTCGTGTTTTGAGCCTTTCCTGGAACAGCAATATCAGATTCCGATGCACCATTGCAGGTTTACTGATTCCCTTGGACCTTCAAATCAACGATGAAACACAGAAATTGCATCGATATTGAATACAAAAGGCAAAATGTCGACTTATTTTCAAGAGGAGTAACTCTTCTATAGTTCGTGTTTTGAGCCGTTCCTGGGACAGCAGTATTAGATTCCGATACACCATTGCAGGTTTACTGATTCCCTTGGACCGTCAAATCAACGATGAAACACAGAAATTGCATCGATATTGAATACAAAAAGCAAAATGTAGACTTATTTTCAAGAGGAGTAACTCTTCTAATAGTTCGTGCTTTAGCCTTTCCTGGGACAGCAGTATTAGATTCCGATGCACCATTGCAGGGTTACTGTATCCCTTGGACGTTCAAAACAAAGATGAAACACAGAAATTGCATCGATATTGAATACAAAAGGCAAAATGTCGAGTTATTTACAAGAGGAGGTACTCTTCTAATAGTTCGTGCTTTGAGCCTTTCCTGGGACAGCAGTATTAGATTCCGATGCACCATTGCAGGTTTACTGTATCCCTTGGACCATCAAGTCAACGATGAAACACAGAAATTGCATCGATATTGAATACAAAAGGCAAAATTTCGACTTATTTATAAGAGGAGTAACTCTTCTAATAGTTCGTGCTTTTAGCCTTTCCTGGGACAGCAGTATTAGATTCCGTTGCACCCTTGCAGGTTTACTGTATCCTTTGGACCTTCAAATCAACGATGAAACACAGAAATTGCATCGATATTGAATACAAAATGCAAAATGTCGACATATTTACAAGAGGAGAAACTCTTCTAATAGTTCGTGGTTTGAGCCTTTCCTGAGCCAGCAGCATTAGATTCCGATGCACCATTGCAGGTTTACTGCATCCCTTGGACCTTCAAATCAACGATGAAACACAGAAATAGCATCGATATTGAATACAACAGGCAAAATGTCGTCTTATTTATAAGAGGAGTAACTCTTCTAATAGCTCGTGTTTTGAGCCTTTCCTGGGACAGCAGTATTAGATTCCGATGCAACATTGCAGGTTTACTGATTCCCTTGGACCTTCTAATCAACGATGAAACACAGAAATTGCATCGATATTGAATACAAAAAGCAAAATGTCGACTTATTTTCTAGAGGAGTAACTCTTCTAATAGTTCGTGCTTTTAGCCTTTCCTGGGACAGCAGTATTAGATTCCGATGCACCATTGCAGGTTTACTGTATCCCTTGGACCTTCAAATCAACGTTGAAACACAGAAATTGCATCGATATTGAATACAAAAGTCAAAATGTCGACTTATTCACAAGAGGAGTAACTCTTCTAATAGTTCGTGCTTTGAGCCTTTCCTGGAACTGCAGTATTAGTATCCGATGCACCATTGCAGGTTTACTGTATCCCTTGGACCTTCAATTCAACGATGAAACACAGATATTGCATCGATATTGAATACAAAAGGCAAAATGTCGACTCATTTACAAGAGGAGTAACTCTTCTAATAGTTCGTGGTTTTAGCCTTTTCTGGGGCTGCAGTTTTAGATTCCGATTCACCATTGCAGGTTTACTGTATCCCTTGGACCTTCAAATAAACGATGAAACACAGAAATTGCATCGATATTGAATACAAAAGGCAAAATGTCGACTTATTTACAAGAGGAGTAACTCTTCTAATAGTTCGTGATTTAGCCTTTCCTGGGACAGCAGTATTAGATTCCGATGCACCCTTGCAGGTTTACTGTATCCCTTGGACCTTCTAATCAACGATGAAACACAGAAATTGCGTCGATATTGAATACAAAAGGCAAAATATCGACTTATTTTCAAGATGAGTAACTCTTCTAATAGTTCGTGCTTTTAGACATTCCTGGGACATCAGTATTAGATTCGGATGCACCTTTGCAGGTTTACTGTATCCCTTGGACCTTCAAATCAACAATGAAACACAAAAATTGCATCGATATTGAGTACAAAAAAATGCAAAATGTCGACTTATTTACAAGAGGAGTAACTCTTCTAATAGTTCTTGCTTTGAGCCTTTCCTGGGACAGCAGTATTAGATTCCGATGCACCATTGGAGGTTTACTGTATCCCTTGGACCTTCAAATCAACGTTGAAACACAGAAATTGCATCGATATTGAATACAAAAGTCAAAATGTCGACTTATTTATAAGAGGAGTAACTCTTCTAACAGTTCGTGCTTTGAGCCTTTCCTGGAACAGCAGTATTAATATCCGATGCACCATTGCAGGTTTACTGTATCCCTTGGACCTTCAAATCAACGATGAAACACAGAAATTACATCGATATTGAATACAAAAGGCACAATGTCGACTTATTTACAAGAGGAGTAACTCTTCTAATAGTTCGTGCATTTAGCCTTTCCTTCGACATCAGTATTAGATTCCGATGCACCATTGCAGGTTTACTGTATCCCTTGGACCTTCAAATCAACGATGAAACACAGAAATTGCATCGATATTGAATAAAAAAGGCAAAATGTCGACTTATTTACAAGAGGAGTAACTCTTCTAATAGTTCGTGTTTTGAGCCTTTCCTGGGACAGCAATATTAGATTGCGATGCACCATTGCAGGTTTACTGTATCCCTTGGTCCTTCAAATCAACAATGAAACACAGAAATTGCATCGATATTGAATACAAAAAGCAAAATGTCGACTTATTTTCAAGAGGAGTAACTCTTCTAATAGTTCGTGCTTTGAGCCTTTCCTGGAACAGCAGTATTAATATCCGATGCACCATTGCAGGTTTACTGTATCCCTTGGACCCTCAAATCAACGATGAAACACAGAAATTACAGCGATATTGAATACAAAAGGCGCAATGTCGACTTATTTACAAGAGGAGTAACTCTTCTAATAGTTCGTGCTTTGAGCCTTTCCTGGGACAGCAGTATTAGATTCCGGTGCACCATTGCAGGTTTACTGTATCCCTTGGACCTTCAAATCAACGATGAAACACAGAACTTGCATCGATATTGAATACAAAAGGCAAAATGTCGACTTATTTACAAGAGGAGTGACTCTTCTAATAGTTCGTGGTTTGAGCCTTTCCTGGGACAGCAATATTAGAGTCCGATGCACCATTGCAGGTTTACTGTATCCCTTGGACCTTCAAATCAACGATGAAACACAGATATTGCATCGATATTGAATACAAAAGGCAAAATGTCGACTCATTTACAAGAGGAGTAACTCTTCTAATAGTTCGTGCTTTTAGCCTTTCCTGGGACAGCAGTATTAGTTTCCGATTCACCATTGCAGATTTACTGTATCCCTTGGACCTTCAAATCAACGATGAAACACAGAAATTGCATCGATATTGAATACAAAATGCAAAAAGTCGACATATTTACAAGAGGAGAAACTCTTCTAATAGTTCGTGTTTTGGGCCTTTCCTGGGACAGCAGTATTAGATTCCGATGCACCATTGCAGGTTTACTGTATCCCTTGGACCTTCAAATCAACGATGAAACCCAGAAATTGCATCGATATTGAATACAAAAGGCAAAATGTCGACTTATTTACAAGAGGAGTAACTCTTCTAATAGATCGTGCTTTTAGCCTTCCCTGGGACAGCAGTATTAGATTCAGATGCACCCTTGCAGGTTTACTGTATCCCTTGGACCTTCTAATCAACGATGAAACACAGAAATTGCATCGATATTGAATACAAAAGGCAAAATATCGACTTTTTTACAAGATGAGTTACTCTTCTAATAGTTTGTGCTTTTAGACATTCCTGGGACAGCAGTATTAGATTCGGATACACCTTTGCAGGATTACTGTATCCCTTTGACCTTCAAATCAACAATGAAACACAAAAATTGCATCGATATTGAGTACAAAAGGCAAAATGTCGACTTATTTACAAGAGGAGTAACTCTTCTAATAGTTCTTGCTTTGAGCCTTTCCTGGGACAGCAGTATTAGATTCCGATGCACCATTGGAGGTTTACTGTATCCCTTGGACCTTCAAATCAACGTTGAAACACAGAAATTGCGTCGATATTGAATACAAAAGTCAAAATGTCGACTTATTTACAAGAGGAGTAACTCTTCTAATAGTTCGTGCTTTGAGCCTTTCCTGGAACAGCAGTATTAATATCCGATGCACCATTGCAGGTTTACTGTATCCCTTGGACCTTCAAATCAACGATGAAACACAGAAATTACATCGATATTGAATACAAAAGGCACAATGTCGACTTATTTACAAGAGGAGTAACTCTTCTAATAGTTGGTGCTTTGAGTCTTTCCTGCGACATCAGTATTAGATTCCGATGCACCATTGCAGGTTTACTCTATCCCTTGGACCTTCAAATCAACGATGAAACACAGAAATTGCATCGATATTGAATAAAAAAGGCAAAATGTCGACTTATTTACAAGAGGAGTAACTCTTCTAATAGTTCGTGTTTTGAGCCTTTCCCGGAACAGCAATATTAGATTCCGATGCACCATTGCAGGTTTACTGATTCCCTTGGACCTTCAAATCAACGATGAAACACAGAAATTGCATCGATATTGAATACAAAAAGCAAAATGTCGACTTGTTTATAAGAGGAGTAACTCTTCTAATAGTTCGTGCTTTGAGCCTTTCCTGGAACAGTAGTATTAATATCCGATGCACCATTGCAGGTTTACTGATTCCCTTGGACCTTCAAATCAACGATGAAACACAGAAATTGCATCGATATTGAATACAAAAAGCAAAATGTCGACTTATTTATAAGAGGAGAAACTCTTCTAATAGTTCGTGCTTTGAGCCTTTCCTGAGCCAGCAGCAATAGATTCCGATGCACCATTGCAGGTTTACTGTATCCCTTGGACCTTCAAATCAACGATGAAACACAGAAATTACATCGATTTTGAATACAAAAGGCACAATGTCGACTTATTTACAAGAGGAGTAACTCTTCTAATAGTTCGTGCTTTGAGCCTTTCCTGGGACAGCAGTATTAGATTCCGGTGCACCATTGCAGGTTTACTGTATCCCTTGGACCTTCAAATCAACGATGAAACACAGAACTTGCATCGATATTGAATACAAAAGGCAAAATGTCGACTTATTTACAAGAGGCGTGACTCTTCTAATAGTTCGTGGTTTGAGCCTTTCCTGGGACAGCAATATTAGAGTCCGATGCACCATTGCAGGTTTACTGTATCCCTTGGACCTTCAAATCAACGATGAAACACAGATATTGCATCGATATTGAATACAAAAGGCAAAATGTCGACTCATTTACAAGAGGAGTAACTCTTCTAATAGTTCGTGCTTTCAGCCTTTCCTGGGACAGCAGTATTAGATTCCGATTCACCATTGCAGGTTTACTGTATCCCTTGGACCTTCAAATCAACGATGAAACACAGAAATTGCATCGATATTGAATACAAAATGCAAAATGTCGACATATTTACAAGAGGAGTAACTCTTCTAATAGTTCGTGCTTTGGGCCTTTCCTGGGACAGCAGTATTAGATTCCGATGCACCATTGCAGGTTTACTGTATCCCTTGGACCTTCAAATCAACGATGAAACCCAGAAATTGCGTCGATATTGAATACAAAAGGCAAAATGTCGACTTATTTACAAGAGGAGTAACTCTTCTAATAGATCGTGCTTTTAGCCTTCCCTGGGACAGCAGTATTAGATTCCGATGCACCCTTGCAGGTTTACTGTATCCCTTGGACCTTCTAATCAACGATGAAACACAGAAATTGCATCGATATTGAATACAAAAGGCAAAATATCGACTTTTTTACAAGATGAGTTACTCTTCTAATAGTTCGTGCTTTTAGACATTCCTGGGACAGCAGTATTAGATTCGGATACACCTTTGCAGGATTACTGTATCCCTTGGACCTTCAAATCAACAATGAAACACAAAAATTGCATCGATATTGAGTACAAAAGGCAAAATGTCGACTTATTTACAAGAGGAGTAACTCTTCTAATAATTCTTGCTTTGAGCCTTTCCTGGGACAGCAGTATTAGATTCCGATGCACCATTGGAGGTTTACTGTATCCCTTGGACCTTCAAATCAACGTTGAAACACAGAGATTGCGTCGATACTGAATACAAAAGTCAAAATGTCGACTTATTTACAAGAGGAGTAACTCTTCTAATAGTTCGTGCATTGAGCCTTTCCTGGAACAGCAGTATTAATATCCGATGCACCATTGCAGGTTTACTGTATCCCTTGGACCTTCAAATCAACGATGAAACACAGAAATTACATCGATATTGAATACAAAAGGCACAATGTCGACTTATTTACAAGAGGAGTAACTCTTCTAATAGTTCGTGCTTTGAGCCTTTCCTGGGACATCAGTATTAGATTCCGATGCACCATTGCAGGTTTACTGTATCCCTTGGACCTTCAAATCAACGATGAAACACAGAAATTGCATCGATATTGAATAAAAAAGGCAAAATGTCGACTTATTCACAAGAGGAGTAACTCTTCTAATAGTTCGTGTTTTGAGCCATTCCTGGGACATCAGTATTAGATTCCGATGCACCATTGCAGGTTTACTGTATCCCTTGGACCTTCAAATCAACGATGAAACACAGAAATTGCATCTATATTGAATAAAAAAGGCAAAATGTCGACTTATTTACAAGAGGAGTAACTCTTCTAATAGTTCGTGTTTTGAGCCTTTCCTGGAACAGCAATATCAGATTCCGATGCACCATTGCAGGTTTACTGATTCCCTTGGACCTTCAAATCAACGATGAAACACAGAAATTGCATCGATATTGAATACAAAAGGCAAAATGTCGACTTATTTTCAAGAGGAGTAACTCTTCTATAGTTCGTGTTTTGAGCCGTTCCTGGGACAGCAGTATTAGATTCCGATACACCATTGCAGGTTTACTGATTCCCTTGGACCGTCAAATCAACGATGAAACACAGAAATTGCATCGATATTGAATACAAAAAGCAAAATGTAGACTTATTTTCAAGAGGAGTAACTCTTCTAATAGTTCGTGCTTTAGCCTTTCCTGGGACAGCAGTATTAGATTCCGATGCACCATTGCAGGTTTACTGTATCCCTTGGACGTTCAAAACAAAGATGAAACACAGAAATTGCATCGATATTGAATACAAAAGGCAAAATGTCGAGTTATTTACAAGAGGAGGTACTCTTCTAATAGTTCGTGCTTTGAGCCTTTCCTGGGAGAGCAGTATTAGATTCCGATGCACCATTGCAGGTTTACTGTATCCCTTGGACCATCAAGTCAACGATGAAACACAGAAATTGCATCGATATTGAATACAAAAGGCAAAATTTCGACTTATTTATAAGAGGAGTAACTCTTCTAATAGTTCGTGCTTTCAGCCTTTCCTGGGACAGCAGTATTAGATTCCGTTGCACCCTTGCAGGTTTACTGTATCCTTTGGACCTTCAAATCAACGATGAAACACAGAAATTGCATCGATATTGAATACAAAATGCAAAATGTCGACATATTTACAAGAGGAGAAACTCTTCTAATAGTTCGTGGTTTGAGCCTTTCCTGAGCCAGCAGCATTAGATTCCGATGCACCATTGCAGGTTTACTGCATCCCTTGGACCTTCAAATCAACGATGAAACACAGAAATAGCATCGATATTGAATACAACAGGCAAAGTGTCGTCTTATTTATAAGAGGAGTAACTCTTCTAATAGCTCGTGTTTTGAGCCTTTCCTGGGACAGCAGTATTAGATTCCGATGCAACATTGCAGGTTTACTGATTCCCTTGGACCTTCTAATCAACGATGAAACACAGAAATTGCATCGATATTGAATACAAAAAGCAAAATGTCGACTTATTTTCTAGAGGAGTAACTCTTCTAATAGTTCGTGCTTTTAGCCTTTCCTGGGACAGCAGTATTAGATTCCGATGCACCATTGCAGGTTTACTGTATCCCTTGGACCTTCAAATCAACGTTGAAACACAGAAATTGCATCGATATTGAATACAAAAGTCAAAATGTCGACTTATTCACAAGAGGAGTAACTCTTCTAATAGTTCGTGCTTTGAGCCTTTCCTGGAACTGCAGTATTAGTATCCGATGCACCATTGCAGGTTTACTGTATCCCTTGGACCTTCAATTCAACGATGAAACACAGATATTGCATCGATATTGAATACAAAAGGCAAAATGTCGACTCATTTACAAGAGGAGTAACTCTTCTAATAGTTCGTGGTTTTAGCCTTTTCTGGGGCTGCAGTTTTAGATTCCGATTCACCATTGCAGGTTTACTGTATCCCTTGGACCTTCAAATCAACGATGAAACACAGAAATTGCATCGATATTGAATACAAAAGGCAAAATGTCGACTTATTTACAAGAGGAGTAACTCTTCTAATAGTTCGTGATTTAGCCTTTCCTGGGACAGCAGTATTAGATTCCGATGCACCCTTGCAGGTTTACTGTATCCCTTGGACCTTCTAATCAACGAAGAAACACAGAAATTGCGTCGATATTGAATACAAAAGGCAAAATATCGACTTATTTTCAAGATGAGTAACTCTTCTAATAGTTCGTGCTTTTAGACATTCCTGGGACATCAGTATTAGATTCGGATGCACCTTTGCAGGTTTACTGTATCCCTTGGACCTTCAAATCAACAATGAAACACAAAAATTGCATCGATATTGAGTACAAAAAAATGCAAAATGTCGACTTATTTACAAGAGGAGTAACTCTTCTAATAGTTCTTGCTTTGAGCCTTTCCTGGGACAGCAGTATTAGATTCCGATGCACCATTGGAGGTTTACTGTATCCCTTGGACCTTCAAATCAACGTTGAAACACAGAAATTGCATCGATATTGAATACAAAAGTCAAAATGTCGACTTATTTATAAGAGGAGTAACTCTTCTAACAGTTCGTGCTTTGAGCCTTTCCTGGAACAGCAGTATTAATATCCGATGCACCATTGCAGGTTTACTGTATCCCTTGGACCTTCAAATCAACGATGAAACACAGAAATTACATCGATATTGAATACAAAAGGCACAATGTCGACTTATTTACAAGAGGAGTAACTCTTCTAATAGTTCGTGCATTTAGCCTTTCCTTCGACATCAGTATTAGATTCCGATGCACCATTGCAGGTTTACTGTATCCCTTGGACCTTCAAATCAACGATGAAACACAGAAATTGCATCGATATTGAATAAAAAAGGCAAAATGTCGACTTATTTACAAGAGGAGTAACTCTTCTAATAGTTCGTGTTTTGAGCCCTTCCTGGGACAGCAATATTAGATTGCGATGCACCATTGCAGGTTTACTGTATCCCTTGGTCCTTCAAATCAACAATGAAACACAGAAATTGCATCGATATTGAATACAAAAAGCAAAATGTCGACTTATTTTCAAGAGGAGTAACTCTTCTAATAGTTCGTGCTTTGAGCCTTTCCTGGAACAGCAGTATTAATATCCGATGCACCATTGCAGGTTTACTGTATCCCTTGGACCCTCAAATCAACGATGAAACACAGAAATTACAGCGATATTGAATACAAAAGGCGCAATGTCGACTTATTTACAAGAGGAGTAACTCTTCTAATAGTTCGTGCTTTGAGCCTTTCCTGGGACAGCAGTATTAGATTCCGGTGCACCATTGCAGGTTTACTGTATCCCTTGGACCTTCAAATCAACGATGAAACACAGAACTTGCATCGATATTGAATACAAAAGGCAAAATGTCGACTTATTTACAAGAGGAGTGACTCTTCTAATAGTTCGTGGTTTGAGCCTTTCCTGGGACAGCAATATTAGAGTCCGATGCACCATTGCAGGTTTACTGTATCCCTTGGACCTTCAAATCAACGATGAAACACAGATATTGCATCGATATTGAATACAAAAGGCAAAATGTCGACTCATTTACAAGAGGAGTAACTCTTCTAATAGTTCGTGCTTTTAGCCTTTCCTGGGACAGCAGTATTAGTTTCCGATTCACCATTGCAGATTTACTGTATCCCTTGGACCTTCAAATCAACGATGAAACACAGAAATTGCATCGATATTGAATACAAAATGCAAAAAGTCGACATATTTACAAGAGGAGAAACTCTTCTAATAGTTCGTGTTTTGGGCCTTTCCTGGGACAGCAGTATTAGATTCCGATGCACCATTGCAGGTTTACTGTATCCCTTGGACCTTCAAATCAACGATGAAACCCAGAAATTGCATCGATATTGAATACAAAAGGCAAAATGTCGACTTATTTACAAGAGGAGTAACTCTTCTAATAGATCGTGCTTTTAGCCTTCCCTGGGACAGCAGTATTAGATTCAGATGCACCCTTGCAGGTTTACTGTATCCCTTGGACCTTCTAATCAACGATGAAACACAGAAATTGCATCGATATTGAATACAAAAGGCAAAATATCGACTTTTTTACAAGATGAGTTACTCTTCTAATAGTTCGTGCTTTTAGACATTCCTGGGACAGCAGTATTAGATTCGGATACACCTTTGCAGGATTACTGTATCCCTTGGACCTTCAAATCAACAATGAAACACAAAAATTGCATCGATATTGAGTACAAAAGGCAAAATGTCGACTTATTTACAAGAGGAGTAACTCTTCTAATAGTTCTTGCTTTGAGCCTTTCCTGGGACAGCAGTATTAGATTCCGATGCACCATTGGAGGTTTACTGTATCCCTTGGACCTTCAAATCAACGTTGAAACACAGAAATTGCGTCGATATTGAATACAAAAGTCAAAATGTCGACTTATTTACAAGAGGAGTAACTCTTCTAATAGTTCGTGCTTTGAGCCTTTCCTGGAACAGCAGTATTAATATCCGATGCACCATTGCAGGTTTACTGTATCCCTTGGACCTTCAAATCAACGATGAAACACAGAAATTACATCGATATTGAATACAAAAGGCACAATGTCGACTTATTTACAAGAGGAGTAACTCTTCTAATAGTTGGTGCTTTGAGTCTTTCCTGCGACATCAGTATTAGATTCCGATGCACCATTGCAGGTTTACTCTATCCCTTGGACCTTCAAATCAACGATGAAACACAGAAATTGCATCGATATTGAATAAAAAAGGCAAAATGTCGACTTATTTACAAGAGGAGTAACTCTTCTAATAGTTCGTGTTTTGAGCCTTTCCCGGAACAGCAATATTAGATTCCGATGCACCATTGCAGGTTTACTGATTCCCTTGGACCTTCAAATCGACGATGAAACACAGAAATTGCATCGATATTGAATACAAAAAGCAAAATGTCGACTTATTTATAAGAGGAGTAACTCTTCTAATAGTTCGTGCTTTGAGCCTTTCCTGGAACAGTAGTATTAATATCCGATGCACCATTGCAGGTTTACTGATTCCCTTGGACCTTCAAATCAACGATGAAACACAGAAATTGCATCGATATTGAATACAAAAAGCAAAATGTCGACTTATTTATAAGAGGAGAAACTCTTCTAATAGTTCGTGCTTTGAGCCTTTCCTGAGCCAGCAGCAATAGATTCCGATGCACCATTGCAGGTTTACTGTATCCCTTGGACCTTCAAATCAACGATGAAACACAGAAATTGCATCGATTTTGAATACAAAAGGCACAATGTCGACTTATTTACAAGAGGAGTAACTCTTCTAATAGTTCGTGCTTTGAGCCTTTCCTGGGACAGCAGTATTAGATTCCGGTGCACCATTGCAGGTTTACTGTATCCCTTGGACCTTCAAATCAACGATGAAACACAGAACTTGCATCGATATTGAATACAAAAGGCAAAATGTCGACTTATTTACAAGAGGCGTGACTCTTCTAATAGTTCGTGGTTTGAGCCTTTCCTGGGACAGCAATATTAGAGTCCGATGCACCATTGCAGGTTTACTGTATCCCTTGGACCTTCAAATCAACGATGAAACACAGATATTGCATCGATATTGAATACAAAAGGCAAAATGTCGACTCATTTACAAGAGGAGTAACTCTTCTAATAGTTCGTGCTTTCAGCCTTTCCTGGGACAGCAGTATTAGATTCCGATTCACCATTGCAGGTTTACTGTATCCCTTGGACCTTCAAATCAACGATGAAACACAGAAATTGCATCGATATTGAATACAAAATGCAAAATGTCGACATATTTACAAGAGGAGTAACTCTTCTAATAGTTCGTGCTTTGGGCCTTTCCTGGGACAGCAGTATTAGATTCCGATGCACTATTGCAGGTTTACTGTATCCCTTGGACCTTCAAATCAACGATGAAACCCAGAAATTGCGTCGATATTGAATACAAAAGGCAAAATGTCGACTTATTTACAAGAGGAGTAACTCTTCTAATAGATCGTGCTTTTAGCCTTCCCTGGGACAGCAGTATTAGATTCCGATGCACCCTTGCAGGTTTACTGTATCCCTTGGACCTTCTAATCAACGATGAAACACAGAAATTGCATCGATATTGAATACAAAAGGCAAAATATCGACTTTTTTACAAGATGAGTTACTCTTCTAATAGTTCGTGCTTTTAGACATTCCTGGGACAGCAGTATTAGATTCGGATACACCTTTGCAGGATTACTGTATCCCTTGGACCTTCAAATCAACAATGAAACACAAAAATTGCATCGATATTGAGTACAAAAGGCAAAATGTCGACTTATTTACAAGAGGAGTAACTCTTCTAATAATTCTTGCTTTGAGCCTTTCCTGGGACAGCAGTATTAGATTCCGATGCACCATTGGAGGTTTACTGTATCCCTTGGACCTTCAAATCAACGTTGAAACACAGAAATTGCGTCGATATTGAATACAAAAGTCAAAATGTCGACTTATTTACAAGAGGAGTAACTCTTCTAATAGTTCGTGCATTGAGCCTTTCCTGGAACAGCAGTATTAATATCCGATGCACCATTGCAGGTTTACTGTATCCCTTGGACCTTCAAATCAACGATGAAACACAGAAATTACATCGATATTGAATACAAAAGGCACAATGTCGACTTATTTACAAGAGGAGTAACTCTTCTAATAGTTGGTGCTTTGAGTCTTTCCTGCGACATCAGTATTAGATTCCTATGCACCATTGCAGGTTTACTCTATCCCTTGGACCTTCAAATCAACGATGAAACACAGAAATTGCATCGATATTGAATAAAAAAGGCAAAATGTCGACTTATTTACAAGAGGAGTAACTCTTCTAATAGTTCGTGTTTTGAGCCTTTCCTGGAACAGCAATATTAGATTCCGATGCACCATTGCAGGTTTACTGATTCCCTTGGACCTTCAAATCAACGATGAAACACAGAAATTGCATCGATATTGAATACAAAAAGCAAAATGTCGACTTATTTATAAGAGGAGTAACTCTTCTAATAGTTCGTGCTTTGAGCCTTTCCTGGAACAGTAGTATTAATATCCGATGCACCATTGCAGGTTTACTGATTCCCTTGGACCTTCAAATCAACGATGAAACACAGAAATTGCATCGATATTGATTACAAAAAGCAAAATGTCGACTTATTTATAAGAGGAGAAACTCTTCTAATAGTTCGTGCTTTGAGCCTTTCCTGAGCCAGCAGCAATAGATTCCGATGCACCATTGCAGGTTTACTGTATCCCTTGGACCTTCAAATCAACGATGAAACACAGAAATTACATCGATATTGAATACAAAAGGCACAATGTCGACTTATTTACAAGAGGAGTAACTCTTCTAATAGTTCGTGCTTTGAGCCTTTCCTGGGACAGCAGTATTAGATTCCGGTGCACCATTGCAGGTTTACTGTATCCCTTGGACCTTCAAATCAACGATGAAACACAGAACTTGCATCGATATTGAATACAAAAGGCAAAATGTCGACTTATTTACAAGAGGAGTGACTCTTCTAATAGTTCGTGGTTTGAGCCTTTCCTGGGACAGCAATATTAGAGTCCGATGCACCATTGCAGGTTTACTGTCTCCCTTGGACCTTCAAATCAACGATGAAACACAGATATTGCATCGATATTGAATACAAAAGGCAAAATGTCGACTCATTTACAAGAGGAGTAACTCTTCTAATAGTTCGTGCTTTCAGCCTTTCCTGGGACAGCAGTATTAGATTCCGATTCACCATTGCAGGTTTACTGTATCCCTTGGACCTTCAAATCAACGATGAAACACAGAAATTGCATCGATATTGAATACAAAATGCAAAATGTCGACATATTTACAAGAGGAGAAACTCTTCTAATAGTTCGTGCTTTGGGCCTTTCCTGGGACAGCAGTATTAGATTCCGATGCACCATTGCAGGTTTACTGTATCCCTTGGACCTTCAAATCAACGATGAAACCCAGAAATTGCATCGATATTGAATACAAAAGGCAAAATGTCGACTTATTTACAAGAGGAGTAACTCTTCCAATAGATCGTGCTTTTAGCCTTCCCTGGGACAGCAGTATTAGATTCCGATGCACCCTTGCAGGTTTACTGTATCCCTTGGACCTTCTAATCAACGATGAAACACAGAAATTGCATCGATATTGAAAAAAAAAAGTCAAAATATCGACTTTTTTACAAGATGAGTTACTCTTCTAATAGTTCGTGCTTTTAGACATGCCTGGGACAGCAGTATTAGATTCGGATGCACCTTTGCAGGTTTACTGTATCCCTTGGACCTTCAAATCAACAATGAAACACAAAAATTGCATCGATATTAAGTACAAAAGGCAAAAAGTCGACTTATTTACAAGAGGAGTAACTCTTCTAATAATTCTTGCTTTGAGCCTTTCCTGGGACAGCAGTATTAGATTCCGATGCACCATTGGAGGTTTACTGTATCCCTTGGACCTTCAAATCAACGTTGAAACACAGAAATTGCGTCGATATTGAATACAAAAGTCAAAATGTCGACTTATTTACAAGAGGAGTAACTCTTCTAATAGTTCGTGCTTTGAGCCTTTCCTGGAACAGCAGTATTAATATCCGATGCACCATTGCAGGTTTACTGTATCCCTTGGACCTTCAAATCAACGATGAAACACAGAAATTACATCGATATTGAATACAAAAGGCACAATGTCGACTTATTTACAAGAGGAGTAACTCTTCTAATAGTTGGTGCTTTGAGTCTTTCCTGCGACATCAGTATTAGATTCCGATGCACCATTGCAGGTTTACTCTATCCCTTGGACCTTCAAATCAACGATGAAACACAGAAATTGCATCGATATTGAATAAAAAAGGCAAAATGTCGACTTATTTACAAGAGGAGTAACTCTTCTAATAGTTCGTGTTTTGAGCCTTTCCTGGAACAGCAATATTAGATTCCGATGCACCATTGCAGGTTTACTGATTCCCTTGGACCTTCAAATCAACGATGAAACACAGAAATTGCATCGATATTGAATACAAAAAGCAAAATGTCGACTTATTTATAAGAGGAGTAACTCTTCCAATAGTTCGTGCTTTGAGCCTTTCCTGGAACAGTAGTATTAATATCCGATGCACCATTGCAGGTTTACTGATTCCCTTGGACCTTCAGATCAACGATGAAACACAGAAATTGCATCGATATTGAATACAAAAAGCAAAATGTCGACTTATTTATAAGAGGAGAAACTCTTCTAATAGTTCGTGCTTTGAGCCTTTCCTGAGCCAGCAGCAATAGATTCCGATGCACCATTGCAGGTTTACTGTATCCCTTGGACCTTCAAATCAACGATGAAACACAGAAATTACATCGATATTGAATTCAAAAGGCACAATGTCGACTTATTTACAAGAGGAGTAACTCTTCTAATAGTTCGTGCTTTGAGCCTTTCCTGGGACAGCAGTATTAGATTCCGGTGCACCATTGCAGGTTTACTGTATCCCTTGGACCTTCAAATCAACGATGAAACACAGAACTTGCATCGATATTGAATACAAAAGGCAAAATGTCGACTTATTTACAAGAGGAGTGACTCTTCTAATAGTTCGTGGTTTGAGCCTTTCCTGGGACAGCAATATTAGAGTCCGATGCACCATTGCAGGTTTACTGTATCCCTTGGACCTTCAAATCAACGATGAAACACAGATATTGCATCGATATTGAATACAAAAGGCAAAATGTCGACTCATTTACAAGAGGAGTAACTCTTCTAATAGTTCGTGCTTTCAGCCTGTCCTGGGACAGCAGTATTAGATTCCGATTCACCATTGCAGGTTTACTGTATCCCTTGGACCTTCAAATCAACGATGAAACACAGAAATTGCATCGATATTGAATACAAAATGCAAAATGTCGACATATTTACAAGAGGAGAAACTCTTCTAATAGTTCGTGCTTTGGGCCTTTCCTGGGACAGCAGTATTAGATTCCGATGCACCATTGCAGGTTTACTGTATCCCTTGGACCTTCAAATCAACGATGAAACCCAGAAATTGCATCGATATTGAATACAAAAGGCAAAATGTCGACTTATTTACAAGAGGAGTAACTCTTCCAATAGATCGTGCTTTTTGCCTTCCCTGGGACAGCAGTATTAGATTCCGATGCACCCTTGCAGGTTTACTGTATCCCTTGGACCTTCTAATCAACGATGAAACACAGAAATTGCATCGATATTGAAAAAAAAAAGTCAAAATATCGACTTTTTTACAAGATGAGTTACTCTTCTAATAGTTCGTGCTTTTAGACATGCCTGGGACAGCAGTATTAGAATCGGATGCACCTTTGCAGGTTTACTGTATCCCTTGGACCTTCAAATCAACAATGAAACACAAAAATTGCATCGATATTAAGTACAAAAGGCAAAATGTCGACTTATTTACAAGAGGAGTAACTCTTCTAACAGTTCTTGCTTTGAGCCTTTCCTGGGACAGCAGTATTAGATTCCGATGCAACATTGGAGGTTTACTGTATCCCTTGGACCTTCAAATCAACGTTGAAACACAGAAATTGCATCGATATTGAATACAAAAGTCAAAATGTCGACTTATTTACAAGAGGAGTAACTCTTCTAATAGTTCGTGCTTTGAGCCTTTCCTGGAACAGCAGTATTAATATCCGATGCACCATTGCAGGATTACTGTATCCCTTGGACCTTCAAATCAACAATGAAACACAAAAATTGCATCGATATTGAGTACAAAAGGCAAAATGTCGACTTATTTACAAGAGGAGTAACTCTTCTAATAGTTCTTGCTTTGAGCCTTTCCTGGGACAGCAGTATTAGATTCCGATGCACCATTGGAGGTTTACTGTATCCCTTGGACCTTCAAATCAACGTTGAAACACAGAAATTGCGTCGATATTGAATACAAAAGTCAAAATGTCGACTTATTTACAAGAGGAGTAACTCTTCTAATAGTTCGTGCTTTGAGCCTTTCCTGGAACAGCAGTATTAATATCCGATGCACCTTTGCAGGTTTACTGTATCCCTTGGACCTTCAAATCAACGATGAAACACAGAAATTACATCGATATTGAATACAAAAGGCACAATGTCGACTTATTTACAAGAGGAGTAACTCTTCTAATAGTTGGTGCTTTGAGCCTTTCCTGCGACATCAGTATTAGATTCCGATGCACCATTGCAGGTTTACTCTATCCCTTGGACCTTCAAATCAACGATGAAACACAGAAATTGCATCGATATTGAATAAAAAAGGCAAAATGTCGACTTATTTACAAGAGGAGTAACTCTTCTAATAGTTCGTGTTTTGAGCCTTTCCTGGAACAGCAATATTAGATTCCGATGCACCATTGCAGGTTTACTGATTCCCTTGGACCTTCAAATCAACGATGAAACACAGAAATTGCATCGATATTGAATACAAAAAGCAAAATGTCGACTTATTTATAAGAGGAGTAACTCTTCTAATAGTTCGTGCTTTGAGCCTTTCCTGGAACAGTAGTATTAATATCCGATGCACCATTGCAGGTTTACTGATTCCCTTGGACCTTCAAATCAACGATGAAACACAGAAATTGCATCGATATTGAATACAAAAAGCAAAATGTCGACTTATTTATAAGAGGAGTAACTCTTCTAATAGTTCGTGTTCTGAGCCTTTCCTGGAACAGCAATATTAGATTCCGATGCACCATTGCAGGTTTACTGATTCCCTTGGACCTTCAAATCAACGATGAAACACAGAAATTGCATCGATATTGAATACAAAAAGCAAAATGTCGACTTATTTATAAGAGGAGTAACTCTTCTAATAGTTCGTGCTTTGAGCCTTTCCTGGAACAGTAGTATTAATATCCGATGCACCATTGCAGGTTTACTGATTCCCTTGGACCTTCAAATCAACGTTGAAACACAGAAATTGCGTCGATATTGAATACAAAAGTCAAAATGTCGACTTATTTACAAGAGGAGTAACTCTTCTAATGGTTCGTGTTTTGAGCCTTTCCTGGGACAGCAATATTAGATTCCGATGCACCATTGCAGGTTTACTGTATCCCTTGGACCTTCAAATCAACGATGAAACACAGAAATTACATCGATATTGAATACAAAAGGCACAATGTCGACTTATTTACAAGAGGAGTAACTCTTCTAATAGTTCGTGCTTTGAGCCTTTCCTGGGACAGCAGTATTAGATTCCGGTGCACCATTGCAGGTTTACTGTATCCCTTGGACCTTCAAATCAACGATGAAACACAGAACTTGCATCGATATTGAATACAAAAGGCAAAATGTCGACTTATTTACAAGAGGAGTGACTCTTCTAATAGTTCGTGGTTTGAGCCTTTCCTGGGACAGCAATATTAGAGTCCGATGCACCATTGCAGGTTTACTGTATCCCTTGGACCTTCAAATCAACGATGAAACACAGATATTGCATCGATATTGAATACAAAAGGCAAAATGTCGACTCATTTACAAGAGGAGTAACTCTTCTAATAGTTCGTGCTTTCAGCCTTTCCTGGGACAGCAGTATTAGATTCCGATTCACCATTGCAGGTTTACTGTATCCCTTGGACCTTCAAATCAACGATGAAACACAGAAATTGCATCGATATTGAATACAAAATGCAAAATGTCGACATATTTACAAGAGGAGAAACTCTTCTAATAGTTCGTGCTTTGGGCCTTTCCTGGGACAGCAGTATTAGATTCCGATGCACCATTGCAGGTTTACTGTATCCCTTGGACCTTCAAATCAACGATGAAACCAAGAAATTGCATCGATATTGAATACAAAAGGCAAAATGTCGACTTATTTACAAGAGGAGTAACTCTTCTAATAGATCGTGCTTTTAGCCTTCCCTGGGACAGCAGTATTAGATTCCGATGCACCCTTGCAGGTTTACTGTATCCCTTGGACCTTCTAATCAACGATGAAACACAGAAATTGCATCGATATTGAATACAAAAGGCAAAATATCGACTTTTTTACAAGATGAGTTACTCTTCTAATAGTTCGTGCTTTTAGACATTCCTGGGACAGCAGTATTAGATTCGGATACACCTTTGCAGGATTACTGTATCCCTTGGACCTTCAAATCAACAATGAAACACAAAAATTGCATCGATATTGAGTACAAAAGGCAAAATGTCGACTTATTTACAAGAGGAGTAACTCTTCTAATAGTTCTTGCTTTGAGCCTTTCCTGGGACAGCAGTATTAGATTCCGATGCACCATTGGAGGTTTACTGTATCCCTTGGACCTTCAAATCAACGTTGAAACACAGAAATTGCGTCGATATTGAATACAAAAGTCAAAATGTCGACTTATTTACAAGAGGAGTAACTCTTCTAATAGTTCGTGCTTTGAGCCTTTCCTGGAACAGCAGTATTAATATCCGATGCACCATTGCAGGTTTACTGTATCCCTTGGACCTTCAAATCAACGATGAAACACAGATATTACATCGATATTGAATACAAAAGGCACAATGTCGACTTATTTACAAGAGGAGTAACTCTTCTAATAGTTGGTGCTTTGAGTCTTTCCTGCGACATCAGTATTAGATTCCGATGCACCATTGCAGGTTTACTCTATCCCTTGGACCTTCAAATCAACGATGAAACACAGAAATTGCATCGATATTGAATAAAAAAGGCAAAATGTCGACTTATTTACAAGAGGAGTAACTCTTCTAATAGTTCGTGTTTTGAGCCTTTCCTGGAACAGCAATATTAGATTCCGGTGCACCATTGCAGGTTTACTGATTCCCTTGGACCTTCAAATCAACGATGAAACACAGAAATTGCATCGATATTGAATACAAAAAGCAAAGTGTCGACTTATTTATAAGAGGAGTAACTCTTCTAATAGTTCGTGCTTTGAGCCTTTCCTGGAACAGTAGTATTAATATCCGATGCACCATTGCAGGTTTACTGATTCCCTTGGACCTTCAAATCAACGATGAAACACAGAAATTACATCGATATTGAACACAAAAGGCACAATGTCGACTTATTTACAAGAGGAGTAACTCTTCTAATAGTTCGTGCTTTGAGCCTTTCCTGGGACAGCAGTATTAGATTCCGGTGCACCATTGCAGGTTTACTGTATCCCTTGGACCTTCAAATCAACGATGAAACACAGAACTTGCATCGATATTGAATACAAATGGCAAAATGTCGACTTATTTACAAGAGGAGTGACTCTTCTAATAGTTCGTGGTTTGAGCCTTTCCTGGGACAGCAATATTAGAGTCCGATGCACCATTGCAGGTTTACTGTATCCCTTGGACCTTCAAATCAACGATGAAACACAGATATTGCATCGATATTGAATACAAAAGGCAAAATGTCGACTCATTTACAAGAGGAGTAACTCTTCTAATAGTTCGTGCTTTCAGCCTTTCCTGGGACAGCAGTATTAGATTCCGATTCACCATTGCAGGTTTACTGTATCCCTTGGACTTTCAAATCAACGATGAAACACAGAAATTGCATCGATATTGAATACAAAATGCAAAATGTCGACATATTTACAAGAGGAGAAACTCTTCTAATAGTTCGTGCTTTGGGCCTTTCCTGGGACAGCAGTATTAGATTCCGATGCACCATTGCAGGTTTACTGTATCCCTTGGACCTTCTAATCAACGATGAAACCGAGAAATTGCATCGATATTGAATACAAAAGGCAAAATGTCGACTTATTTACAAGAGGAGTAACTCTTCCAATAGATCGTGCTTTTAGCCTTCCCTGGGACAGCAGTATTAGATTCCGATGCACCCTTGCAGGTTTACTGTATCCCTTGGACCTTCTAATCAACGATGAAACACAGAAATTGCATCGATATTGAAAAAAAAAAGTCAAAATATCGACTTTTTTACAAGATGAGTTACTCTTCTAATAGTTCGTGCTTTTAGACATGCCTGGGACAGCAGTATTAGATTCGGATGCACCTTTGCAGGTTTACTGTATCCCTTGGACCTTCAAATCAACAATGAAACACAAAAATTGCATCGATATTGAGTACAAAAGGCAAAATGTCGACTTATTTACAAGAGGAGTAACTCTTCTAATAGTTCTTGCTTTGAGCCTTTCCTGGGACAGCAGTATTAGATTCCGATGCACCATTGGAGGTTTACTGTATCCCTTGGACCTTCAAATCAACGTTGAAACACAGAAATTGCATCGATATTGAATACAAAAGTCAAAATGTCGTATTATTTACAAGAGGAGTAACTCTTCTAATAGTTCGTGCTTTGAGCCTTTCCTGGAACAGCAGTATTAATATCCGATGCACCATTGCAGGATTACTGTATCCCTTGGACCTTCAAATCAACAATGAAACACAAAAATTGCATCGATATTGAGTACAAAAGGCAAAATGTCGACTTATTTACAAGAGGAGTAACTCTTCTAATAGTTCTTGCTTTGAGCCTTTCCTGGGACAGCAGTATTAATATCCGATGCACCATTGCAGGTTTACTGTATCCCTTGGACCTTCAAATCAACGATGAAACACAGAAATTACATCGAAATTGAATACAAAAGGCACAATGTCGACTTATTTACAAGAGGAGTAACTCTTCTAATAGTTGGTGCTTTGAGCCTTCACTGCGACATCAGTATTAGATTCCGATGCACCATTGCAGGTTTACTCTATCCCTTGGACCTTCAAATCAACGATGAAACACAGAAATTGCATCGATATTGAAAAAAAAGGCAAAATGTCGACTTATTTACAAGAGGAGTAACTCTTCTAATAGTTCGTGTTTTGAGCCTTTCCTGGGACAGCAATATTAGATTCCGATGCACCATTGCAGGTTTACTGATTCCCTTGGACCTTCAAATCAACGATGAAACACAGAAATTGCATCGATATTGAATACAAAAAGCAAAATGTCGACTTATTTATAAGAGGAGTAACTCTTCTAATAGTTCGTGCTTTGAGCCTTTCCTGGAACAGCAGTATTAATATCCGATGCACAATTGCAGGTTTACTGTATCCCTTGGACCTTCAAATCAACGATGAAACACAGAAATTACATCGATATTGAATACAAAAGGCACAATGTCGACTTATTTACAAGAGGAGTAACTCTTCTAATAGTTCGTGCTTTGAGCCTTTCCTGGGACAGCAGTATTAGATTCCGGTGCACCATTGCAGGTTTACTGTATCCCTTGGACCTTCAAATCAACGATGAAACACAGCACTTGCATCGATATTGAATACAAAAGGCAAAATGTCGACTTATTTACAAGAGGAGTAACTCTTCTAATAGTTCGTGCTTTGAGCCTTTCCTGGAACAGCAGTATTAATATCCGATGCACCATTGCAGGATTACTGTATCCCTTGGACCTTCAAATCAACGTTGAAACACAGAAATTGCGTCGATATTGAATACAAAAGTCAAAATATCGACTTATTTACAAGAGGAGTAACTCTTCTAATAGTTCGTGCTTTGAGCCTTTCCTGGAACAGCAGTATTAATATCCGATGCACCATTGCAGGTTTACTGTATCCCTTGGACCTTCAAATCAACGATGAAACACAGAAATTACATCGAAATTGAATACAAAAGGCACAATGTCGACTTATTTACAAGAGGAGTAACTCTTCTAATAGTTGGTGCTTTGAGCCTTCACTGCGACATCAGTATTAGATTCCGATGCACCATTGCAGGTTTACTCTATCCCTTGGACCTTCAAATCAACGATGAAACACAGAAATTGCATCGATATTGAAAAAAAAAGGCAAAATGTCGACTTATTTACAAGAGGAGTAACTCTTCTAATAGTTCGTGTTTTGAGCCTTTCCTGGGACAGCAATATTAGATTCCGATGCACCATTGCAGGTTTACTGATTCCCTTGGACCTTCAAATCAACGATGAAACACAGAAATTGCATCGATATTGAATACAAAAAGCAAAATGTCGACTTATTTATAAGAGGAGTAACTCTTCTAATAGTTCGTGCTTTGAGCCTTTCCTGGAACAGCAGTATTAATATCCGATGCACAATTGCAGGTTTACTGTATCCCTTGGACCTTCAAATCAACGACGAAACACAGAAATTACATCGATATTGAATACAAAAGGCACAATGTCGACTTATTTACAAGAGGAGTAACTCTTCTAATAGTTCGTGCTTTGAGCCTTTCCTGGGACAGCAGTATTAGATTCCGGTGCACCATTGCAGGTTTACTGTATCCCTTGGACCTTCAAATCAACGATGAAACACAGCACTTGCATCGATATTGAATACAAAAGGCAAAATGTCGACTTATTTACAAGAGGAGTGACTCTTCTAATAGTTCGTAGTTTGAGCCTTTCCTGGGACAGCAATATTAGAGTCCGATGCACCATTGCAGGTTTACTGTATCCCTTGGACCTTCAAATCAACGATGAAACACAGATATTGACACGATATTGAATACAAAAGGCAAAATGTCGACTCATTTACAAGAGGAGTAACCCTTCTAATAGTTCGTGCTTTTAGCCTTTCCTGGGACAGCAGTATTAGATTCCGATTCACCATTGCAGGTTTACTGTATCCCTTGGACCTTCAAATCAACGATGAAACACAGAAATTGCATCGATATTGAATACAAAATGCAAAATGTCGACATATTTACAAGAGGAGAAACTCTTCTAATAGTTCGTGCTTTGGGCCTTTCCAGGGACAGCAGTATTAGATTCCGATGCACCATTGCAGGTTTACTGTATGCCTTGGACCTTCAAATCAACGATGAAACCCAGAAATTGCATCGATATTGAATACAAAAGTCAAAATGTCGACTTATTTACAAGAGGAGTAACTCTTCTATTAGATCGTGCTTTTAGCCTTCCCTGGGACAGCAGTATTAGATTCCGATGCACCCTTGCAGGTTTACTGTATCCCTTGGACCTTCTAATCAACGATGAAACACAGAAATTGCATCGATATTGAAAAAAAAAGTCAAAATATCGACTTTTTTACAAGATGAGTTACTCTTCTAATAGTTCGTGCTTTTAGACATGCCTGGGACAGCAGTATTAGATTCGGATGCACCTTTGCAGGTTTACTGTATCCCTTGGACCTTAAAATCAACGATGAAACACAGAAATTTCATCGATATTGAATACAAAAGGCACAATGTCGACTTATTTACAAGAGGAGTAACTCTTCTAATAGTTCGTGCTTTGAGCCTTTCCTGGGACATCAGTATTAGATTCCGATGCACCATTGCAGGTTTACTGTATCCCTAGGACCTTCAAATCAACGATGAAACACAGAAATTGCATCGATATTGAATAAAAAATGCAAAATGTCGACTTATTTACAAGAGGAGTAACTCTTCTAATAGTTCGTGTTTTGAGCCATTCCTGGGACATCAGTATTAGATTCCGATGCACCATTGCAGGTTTACTGTATCCCTTGGACCTTCAAATCAACGATGAAAAACAGAAATTGCATCTATATTGAATAAAAAAGGCAAAATGTCGACTTATTTACAAGAGGAGTAACTCTTCTAATAGTTCGTGTTTTGAGCCTTTCCTGGAACAGCAATATCAGATTCCGATGCACCATTGCAGGTTTACTGTATCCCTTGGACCTTCAAATCAACGTTGAAACACAGAAATTGCATCGATATTGAATACAAAAGTCAAAATGTCGACTTATTTACAAGAGGAGTAACTCTTCTAATAGTTCGTGCTTTGAGCCTTTCCTGGAACAGCAATATTAATATCTGATGCACCATTGCAGGATTACTGTATCCCTTGGACCTTCAAATCAACGATGAAACACAGAAATTGCATCGATATTGAATACAAAAAGCAAAATGTCGACTTATTTATAAGAGGAGAAACTCTTCTAATAGTTCGTGCTTTGAGCCTTTCCTGGAACAGCAGTATTAATATCCGATGCACAATTGCAGGTTTACTGTATCCCTTGGACCTTCAAATCAACGATGAAACACAGAAATTACATCGATATTGAATACAAAAGGCACAATGTCGACTTATTTACAAGAGGAGTAACTCTTCTAATAGTTCGTGCTTTGAGCCTTTCCTGGGACAGCAGTATTAGATTCCGGTGCACCATTGCAGGTTTACTGTATCCCTTGGACCTTCAAATCAACGATGAAACACAGAACTTGCATCGATATTGAATACAAAAGGCAAAATGTCGACTTATTTACAAGAGGAGTGACTCTTCTAATAGTTCGTGGTTTGAGCCTTTCCTGGGACAGCAATATTAGAGTCCGATGCACCATTGCAGGTTTACTGTATCCCTTGGACCTTCAAATCAACGATGAAACACAGATATTGCATCGATATTGAATACAAAAGGCAAAATGTCGACTCATTTACAAGAGGAGTAACTCTTCTAATAGTTCGTGCTTTTAGCCTTTCCTGGGACAGCAGTATTAGATTCCGATTCACCATTGCAGGTTTACTGTATCCCTTGGACCTTCAAATCAACGATGAAACACAGAAATTGCATCGATATTGAATACAAAATGCAAAATGTCGACATATTTACAAGAGGAGAAACTCTTCTAATAGTTCGTGCTTTGGGCCTTTCCAGGGACAGCAGTATTAGATTCCGATGCACCATTGCAGGTTTACTGTATCCCTTGGACCTTCAAATCAACGATGAAACCCAGAAATTGCATCGATATTGAATACAAAAGTCAAAATGTCGACTTATTTACAAGATGAGTTACTCTTCTAATAGTTCGTGCTTTTAGACATGCCTGGGACAGCAGTATTAGATTCGGATGCACCTTTGCAGGTTTACTGTATCCCTTGGACCTTCAAATCAACGTTGAAACACAGAAATTGCATCGATATTGAATACAAAAGTCAAAATGTCGACTTATTTACAAGAGGAGTAACTCTTCTAATAGTTCGTGCTTTGAGCCTTTCCTGGAACAGCAATATTAATATCCGATGCACCATTGCAGGTTTACTGTATCCCTTGGACCTTAAAATCAACGATGAAACACAGAAATTTCATCGATATTGAATACAAAAGGCACAATGTCGACTTATTTACAAGAGGAGTAACTCTTCTTATAGTTCGTGCTTTGAGCCTTTCCTGGGACATCAGTATTAGATTCCGATGCACCATTGCAGGTTTACTGTATCCCTTGGACCTTCAAATCAACGATGAAACACAGAAATTGCATCGATATTGAATAAAAAAGGCAAAATGTCGACTTATTTACAAGAGGAGTAACTCTTCTAATAGTTCGTGTTTTGAGCCATTCCTGGGACATCAGTATTAGATTCCGATGCACCATTGCAGGTTTACTGTATCCCTTGGACCTTCAAATCAACGATGAAAAACAGAAATTGCATCTATATTGAATAAAAAAGGCAAAATGTCGACTTATTTACAAGAGGAGTAACTCTTCTAATAGTTCGTGTTTTGAGCCTTTCCTGGAACAGCAATATCAGATTCCGATGCACCATTGCAGGTTTACTGTATCCCTTGGACCTTCAAATCAACGTTGAAACACAGAAATTGCATCGATATTGAATACAAAAGTCAAAATGTCGACTTATTTACAAGAGGAGTAACTCTTCTAATAGTTCGTGCTTTGAGCCTTTCCTGGAACAGCAATATTAATATCTGATGCACCATTGCAGGATTACTGTATCCCTTGGACCTTCAAATCAACGATGAAACACAGAAATTGCATCGATATTGAATACAAAAAGCAAAATGTCGACTTATTTATAAGAGGAGAAACTCTTCTAATAGTTCGTGCTTTGAGCCTTTCCTGGAACAGCAGTATTAATATCCGATGCACAATTGCAGGTTTACTGTATCCCTTGGACCTTCAAATCAACGATGAAACACAGAAATTACATCGATATTGAATACAAAAGGCACAATGTCGACTTATTTACAAGAGGAGTAACTCTTCTAATAGTTCGTGCTTTGAGCCTTTCCTGGGACAGCAGTATTAGATTCCGGTGCACCATTGCAGGTTTACTGTATCCCTTGGACCTTCAAATCAACGATGAAACACAGAACTTGCATCGATATTGAATACAAAAGGCAAAATGTCGACTTATTTACAAGAGGAGTGACTCTTCTAATAGTTCGTGGTTTGAGCCTTTCCTGGGACAGCAATATTAGAGTCCGATGCACCATTGCAGGTTTACTGTATCCCTTGGACCTTCAAATCAACGATGAAACACAGATATTGCATCGATATTGAATACAAAAGGCAAAATGTCGACTCATTTACAAGAGGAGTAACTCTTCTAATAGTTCGTGCTTTTAGCCTTTCCTGGGACAGCAGTATTAGATTCCGATTCACCATTGCAGGTTTACTGTATCCCTTGGACCTTCAAATCAACGATGAAACACAGAAATTGCATCGATATTGAATACAAAATGCAAAATGTCGACATATTTACAAGAGGAGAAACTCTTCTAATAGTTCGTGCTTTGGGCCTTTCCAGGGACAGCAGTATTAGATTCCGATGCACCATTGCAGGTTTACTGTATCCCTTGGACCTTCAAATCAACGATGAAACCCAGAAATTGCATCGATATTGAATACAAAAGTCAAAATGTCGACTTATTTACAAGATGAGTTACTCTTCTAATAGTTCGTGCTTTTAGACATGCCTGGGACAGCAGTATTAGATTCGGATGCACCTTTGCAGGTTTACTGTATCCCTTGGACCTTCAAATCAACGTTGAAACACAGAAATTGCATCGATATTGAATACAAAAGTCAAAATGTCGACTTATTTACAAGAGGAGTAACTCTTCTAATAGTTCGTGCTTTGAGCCTTTCCTGGAACAGCAATATTAATATCCGATGCACCATTGCAGGTTTACTGTATCCCTTGGACCTTAAAATCAACGATGAAACACAGAAATTTCATCGATATTGAATACAAAAGGCACAATGTCGACTTATTTACAAGAGGAGTAACTCTTCTAATAGTTCGTGCTTTGAGCCTTTCCTGGGACATCAGTATTAGATTCCGATGCACCATTGCAGGTTTACTGTATCCCTTGGACCTTCAAATCAACGATGAAACACAGAAATTGCATCGATATTGAATAAAAAAGGCAAAATGTCGACTTATTTACAAGAGGAGTAACTCTTCTAATAGTTCGTGTTTTGAGCCATTCCTGGGACATCAGTATTAGATTCCGATGCACCATTGCAGGTTTACTGTATCCCTTGGACCTTCAAATCAACGATGAAAAACAGAAATTGCATCTATATTGAATAAAAAAGGCAAAATGTCGACTTATTTACAAGAGGAGTAACTCTTCTAATAGTTCGTGTTTTGAGCCTTTCCTGGAGCAGCAATATCAGATTCCGATGCACCATTGCAGGTTTACTGTATCCCTTGGACCTTCAAATCAACGTTGAAACACAGAAATTGCATCGATATTGAATACAAAAGTCAAAATGTCGACTTATTTACAAGAGGAGTAACTCTTCTAATAGTTCGTGCTTTGAGCCTTTCCTGGAACAGCAATATTAATATCCGATGCACCATTGCAGGTTTACTGTATCCCTTGGACCTTAAAATCAACGATGAAACACAGAAATTTCATCGATATTGAATACAAAAGGCACAATGTCGACTTATTTACAAGAGGAGTAACTCTTCTAATAGTTCGTGCTTTGAGCCTTTCCTGGGACATCAGTATTAGATTCCGATGCACCATTGCAGGTTTACTGTATCCCTTGGACCTTCAAATCAACGATGAAACACAGAAATTGCATCGATATTGAATAAAAAAGGCAAAATGTCGACTTATTTACAAGAGGAGTAACTCTTCTAATAGTTCGTGTTTTGAGCCATTCCTGGGACATCAGTATTAGATTCCGATGCACCATTGCAGGTTTACTGTATCCCTTGGACCTTCAAATCAACGATGAAACACAGAAATTGCATCGATATTGAATACAAAATGCAAAATGTCGACATATTAACAAGAGGAAAAACTCTTCTAATAGTTCGTGCTTTGGGCCTTTCCTGGGACAGCAGGATTAGATTCCGATGCACCATTGCAGGTTTACTGTATCCCTTGGACCTTCAAATCAACGATGAAACCCAGAAATTGCATCGATATTGAATACAAAAGGCAAAATGTCGACTTATTTACAAGAGGAGTAACTCTTCTAATAGATCGTGCTTTTAGCCTTCCCTGGGACAGCAGTATTAGATTCCGATGCACCCTTGCAGGTTTACTGTATCCCTTGGACCTTCTAATCAACGATGAAACACAGAAATTGCATCGATATTGAATACAAAAGGCAAAATATCGACTTTTTTACAAGATGAGTTACTCTTCTAATAGTTCGTGCTTTTAGACATTCCTGGGACAGCAGTATTAGATTCGGATACACCTTTGCAGGATTACTGTATCCCTTGGACCTTCAAATCAACAATGAAACACAAAAATTGCATCGATATTGAATACAAAAGGCAAATGTAGACTTAATTACAAGAGGAGTAACTCTTCTAATAGTTCGTGCTTTGAGCCTTTCCTGGGACAGCAGTATTAGATTCCGGTGCACCATTGCAGGTTTACTGTATCCCTTGGACCTTCAAATCAACGATGAAACACAGAAATTGCATCGATATTGAATAAAAAAGGCAAAATGTCGACTTATTTACAAGAGGAGTAACTCTTCTAATAGTTCGTGTTTTGAGCCTTTCCTGGAACAGCAATATTAGATTCCGATGCACCATTGCAGGTTTACTGATTCCCTTGGACCTTCAAATCAACGATGAAACACAGAAATTGCATCGATATTGAATACAAAAAGCAAAATGTCGACTTATTTATAAGAGGAGTAACTCTTCTAATAGTTCGTGCTTTGGGCCTTTCCTGGAACAGTAGAATTAATATCCGATGCACCATTGCAGGTTTACTGATTCCCTTGGACCTTCAAATCAACGATGAAACACAGAAATTGCATCGATATTGAATACAAAAAGCAAAATGTCGACTTATTTATAAGAGGAGAAACTCTTCTAATAGTTCGTGCTTTGAGCCTTTCCTGAGCCAGCAGCAATAGATTCCGATGCACCATTGCAGGTTTACTGTATCCCTTGGACCTTCAAATCAACGATGAAACACAGAAATTACATCGATATTGAATACAAAAGGCACAATGTCGACTTATTTACAAGAGGAGTAACTCTTCTAATAGTTCGTGCTTTGAGCCTTTCCTGGGACAGCAGTATTAGATTCCGGTGCACCATTGCAGGTTTACTGTATCCCTTGGACCTTCAAATCAACGATGAAACACAGAACTTGCATCGATATTGAATACAAAAGGCAAAATGTCGACTTATTTACAAGAGGAGTGACTCTTCTAATAGTTCGTGGTTTGAGCCTTTCCTGGGACAGCAATATTAGAGTCCGATGCACCATTGCAAGTTTACTGTATCCCTTGGACCTTCAAATCAACGATGAAACACAGATATTGCATCGATATTGAATACAAAAGGCAAAATGTCGACTCATTTACAAGAGGAGTAACTCTTCTAATAGTTCGTGCTTTCAGCCTTTCCTGGGACAGCAGTATTAGATTCCGATTCACCATTGCAGGTTTACTGTATCCCTTGGACCTTCAAATCAACGATGAAACACAGAAATTGCATCGATATTGAATACAAAATGCAAAATGTCGACATATTTACAAGAGGAGAAACTCTTCTAATAGTTCGTGCTTTGGGCCTTTCCTGGGACAGCAGTATTAGATTCCGGTGCACCATTGCAGGTTTACTGTATCCCTTGGACCTTCAAATCAACGATGAAACACAGAACTTGCATCGATATTGAATACAAAAGGCAAAATGTCGACTTATTTACAAGAGGAGTGACTCTTCTAATAGTTCGTGGTTTGAGCCTTTCCTGGGACAGCAATATTAGAGTCCGATGCACCATTGCAAGTTTACTGTATCCCTTGGACCTTCAAATCAACGATGAAACACAGATATTGCATCGATATTGAATACAAAAGGCAAAATGTCGACTCATTTACAAGAGGAGTAACTCTTCTAATAGTTCGTGCTTTCAGCCTTTCCTGGGACAGCAGTATTAGATTCCGATTCACCATTGCAGGTTTACTGTATCCCTTGGACCTTCAAATCAACGATGAAACACAGAAATTGCATCGATATTGAATACAAAATGCAAAATGTCGACATATTTACAAGAGGAGAAACTCTTCTAATAGTTCGTGCTTTGGGCCTTTCCTGGGACAGCAGTATTAGATTCCGATGCACCATTGCAGGTTTACTGTATCCCTTGGACCTTCAAATCAACGATGAAACCCAGAAATTGCATCGATATTGAATACAAAAGGCAAAATGTCGACTTATTTACAAGAGGAGTAACTCTTCCAATAGATCGTGCTTTTAGCCTTCCCTGGGACAGCAGTATTAGATTCCGATGCACCCTTGCAGGTTTACTGTATCCCTTGGACCTTCTAATCAACGATGAAACACAGAAATTGCATCGATATTGAAAAAAAAAGTCAAAATATCGACTTTTTTACAAGATGAGTTACTCTTCTAATAGTTCGTGCTTTTAGACATGCCTGGGACAGCAGTATTAGATTCGGATGCACCTTTGCAGGTTTACTGTATCCCTTGGACCTTCAAATCAACAATGAAACACAAAATTTGCATCGATATTGAGTACAAAAGGCAAAATGTCGACTTATTTACAAGAGGAGTAACTCTTCTAATAGTTCTTGCTTTGAGCCTTTCCTGGGACAGCAGTATTAGATTCCGATGCACCATTGGAGGTTTACTGTATCCCTTGGACCTTCAAATCAACGTTGAAACACAGAAATTGCATCGATATTGAATACAAAAGTCAAAATGTCGACTTATTTACAAGAGGAGTAACTCTTCTAATAGTTCGTGCTTTGAGCCTTTCCTGGAACAGCAGTATTAATATCCGATGCACCATTGCAGGATTACTGTATCCCTTGGACCTTCAAATCAACAATGAAACACAAAAATTGCATCGATATTGAGTACAAAAGGCAAAATGTCGACTTATTTACAAGAGGAGTAACTCTTCTAATAGTTCTTGCTTTGAGCCTTTCCTGGGACAGCAGTATTAGATTCCGATGCACCATTGGAGGTTTACTGTATCCCTTAGACCTTCAAATCAACGTTGAAGCACAGAAATTGCGTTGATATTGAATACAAAAGTCAAAATGTCGACTTATTTACAAGAGGTGTAACTCTTCTAATAGTTCGTGCTTTGAGCCTTTCCTGGAACAGCAGTATTAATATCCGATGCACCATTGCAGGTTTACTGTATCCCTTGGACCTTCAAATCAACGATGAAACACAGAAATTACATCGATATTGAATACAAAAGGCACAATGTCGACTTATTTACAAGAGGAGTAACTCTTCTAATAGTTGGTGCTTTGAGCCTTTCCTGCGACATCAGTATTAGATTCCGATCCACCATTGCAGGTTTACTCTATCCCTTGGACCTTCAAATCAACGATGAAGCACAGAAATTGCACCGATATTGAATAAAAAAGGCAAAATGTCGACTTATTTACAAGAGGAGTAACTCTTCTAATAGTTCGTGCTTTGAGCCTTTCCTGGGACAGCAATATTAGATTCCGATGCACCATTGCAGGTTTACTGATTAACTTGGACCTTCAAATCAACGATGAAACACAGAAATTGCATCGATATTGAATACAAAATGCAAAATGTCGACATATTTACAAGAGGAGAAACTCTTCTAATATTTCGTGCTTTGGGCCTTTCCAGGGACAGCAGTATTAGATTCCGATGCACCATTGCAGGTTTACTGTATCCCTTGGACCTTCAAATCAACGATGAAACCCAGAAATTACATCGATATTGAATACAAAAGTCAAAATGTCGACTTATTTACAAGAGGAGTAACTCTTCTAATAGATCGTGCTTTTAGCCTTCCCTGGGACAGCAGTATTAGATTCCGATGCACCCTTGCAGGTTTACTGTATCCCTTGGACCTTCTAATCAACGATGAAACACAGAAATTGCATCGATATTGAAAAAAAAAGTCAAAATATCGACTTTTTTACAAGATGAGTTACTCTTCTAATAGTTCGTGCTTTTAGACATGCCTGGGACAGCAGTATTAGATTCGGATGCACCTTTGCAGGTTTACTGTATCCCTTGGACCTTCAAATCAACAATGAAACACAAAAATTGCATCGATATTGAGTACAAAAGGCAAAATGTCGACTTATTTACAAGAGGAGTAACCCTTCTAATAGTTCTTGCTTTGAGCCTTTCCTGGGACAGCAGTATTAGATTCCGATGCACCATTGGAGGTTTACTGTATCCCTTGGACCTTCAAATCAACGTTGAAACACAGAAATTGCATCGATATTGAATACAAAAGTCAAAATGTCGACTTATTTACAAGAGGAGTAACTCTTCTAATAGTTCGTGCTTTGAGCCTTTCCTGGAACAGCAATATTAATATCCGATGCACCATTGCAGGTTTACTGTATCCCTTGGACCTTAAAATCAACGATGAAACACAGAAATTTCATCGATATTGAATACAAAAGGCACAATGTCGACTTATTTACAAGAGGAGTAACTCTTCTAATAGTTCGTGCTTTGAGCCTTTCCTGGGACATCAGTATTAGATTCCGATGCACCATTGCAGGTTTACTGTATCCCTTGGACCTTCAAATCAACGATGAAACACAGAAATTGCATCGATATTGAATAAAAAAGGCAAAATGTCGACTTATTTACAAGCGGAGTAACTCTTCTAATAGTTCGTGTTTTGAGCCATTCCTGGGACATCAGTATTAGATTCCGATGCACCATTGCAGGTTTACTGTATCCCTTGGACCTTCGAATCAACGATGAAAAACAGAAATTGCATCTATATTGAATAAAAAAGGCAAAATGTCGACTTATTTACAAGAGGAGTAACTCTTCTAATAGTTCGTGTTTTGAGCCTTTCCTGGAACAGCAATATCAGATTCCGATGCACCATTGCAGGTTTACTGATTCCCTTGGACCTTCAAATCAACGATGAAACACAGAAATTGCATCGATATTGAAAACAAAAGGAAAAATGTCGACTTATTTTCAAGAGGAGTAACTCTTCTAATAGTTCGTGTTTTGAGACCTTCCTGGGACAGCAGTATTAGATTCCGATGCACCATTGCAGGTTTACTGATTCCCTTGGACCTTCAAATCAACGATGAAACACAGAAATTGCATCGATATTGAATACGAAAAGCAAAATGTAGACTTTTTTTCAAGAGGAGTAACTCTTCTAATAGTTCGTGCTTTTAGCCTTTCCTGGGACAGCAGTATTAGATTCCGATGCACCATTGCAGGTTTACTGTATCCCTTGGACGTTCAAAACAAAGATGAAACACAGAAATTGCATCGATATTGAATACAAAAGGCAAAATGTCGAGTTATTTACAAGAGGAGGTTCTCTTCTAATAGTTCGTGCTTTGACCCTTTCCTGGGACAGCAGTATTAGATTCCGATGCACCATTGCAGGTTTACTGTATCCCTTGGACCATCAAGTCAACGATGAAACACAGAAATTGCATCGATATTGAATACAAAAGGCAAAATTTCGACTTATTTATAAGAGGAGTAACTCTTCTAATAGTTCGTGCTTTTAGCCTTTCCTGGGACAGCAGTATTAGATTCCGATGCACCCTTGCAGGTTTACTGAATCCTTTGGACCTTCAAATCAACGATGAAACACAGAAATTGCATCGATATTGAATACAAAATGCAAAATGTCGACATATTTACAAGAGGAGAAACTCTTCTAATAGTTCGTGCTTTGAGCCTTTCCTGAGCCAGCAGCAATAGATTCCGATGCACCATTGCAGGTTTACTGTATCCCTTGGACCTTCAAATCAACGATGAAACACAGAAATAGCATCGATATTGAATACAACAGGCAAAATGCAAAATGTCGTCTTATTTATAAGAGGAGTAACTCTTCTAATAGCTCGTGTTTTGAGCCTTTCCTGGGACAGCAGTATTAGATTCCGATGCAACATTGCAGGTTTACTGATTCCCTTGGACCTTCTAATCAACGATGAAACACAGAAATTGCATCGATATTGAATACAAAACAAAATGTCGACTTATTTTCAAGAGGAGTAACTCTTCTAATCGTTCGTGCTTTTAGCCTTTCCTGGGACAGCAGTATTAGATTCCGATGCAATTTTGCAGGTTTACTGTATCCCTTGGACCGTCAAATCAACGTTGAAACACAGAAATTGCATCGATATTGAATACAAAAGTCAAAATAACGACTTATTCACAAGAGGAGTAACTCTTCTAATAGTTCGTGCTTTGAGCCTTTCCTGGAACAGCAGTATTAGTATCCGATGCACCATTGCAGGTTTACTGTATCCCTTGGACCTTCAAATCAACGATGAAACACAGATATTGCATCGATATTGAATACAAAAGGCAAAATGTCGACTCATTTACAAGAGGAGTAACTCTTCTAATAGTTCGTGGTTTTAGCCTTTTCTGGGGCAGCAGTATTAGATTCCGATTCACCATTGCAGGTTTACTGTATCCCTTGGACCTTCAAATCAACGATGAAACACAGAAATTGCATCGATATTGAATACAAAATGCAAAATGTCGACATATTTACAAGAGGAGAAACTCTTCTAATAGTTCGTGCTTTGAGCCTTTCCTGGGACAGCAGTATTAGATTCCGATGCACCATTGCAGGTTTCCTGTATCCCTTGGACCTTCAAATCAACGATGAAACACAGAAATTGCATCGATATTGAATACAAAAGGCAAAATGTCGACTTATTTACAAGAGGAGTAACTCTTCTAATAGTTCGTGATTTAGCCTTTCCTGGGACAGCAGTATTAGATTCCGATGCACCCTTGCAGGTTTACTGTATCCCTTGGACCTTCTAATCAACGATGAAACACAGAAATTGCATCGATATTGAATACAAAAGGCAAAATATCGACTTATTTACAAGATGAGTAACTCTTCTAATAGTTCGTGCTTTTAGACATTCCTGGGACAGCAGTATTAGATTCGGATGCACCTTTGCAGGTTTACTGTATCCCTTCGACCTTCAAATCAACAATGAAACACAAAAATTGCATCGATAATGAGTACAAAAGGCAAAATGTCGACTTATTTACAAGAGGAGTAACTCTTCTAATAGTTCTTGCTTTGAGCCTTTCCTGGGACAGCAGTATTAGATTCCGATGCACCATTGCAGGTTTACTGTATCCCTTGGACCTTCAAATCAACGTTGAAACACAGAAATTGCATCGTTATTGAATACAAAAGTCAAAATGTCGACTTATTTATAAGAGGAGTAACTCTTCTAATAGTTCGTGCTTTGAGCCTTTCCTGGAACAGCAGTATTAATATCCGATGCACCATTGCAGGTTTACTGTATCCCTTGGACCTTCAAATCAACGATGAAACACAGAAATTACATCGATATTGAATACAAGAGGCACAATGTCGAAATATTTACAAGAGGAGTAACCCTTCTAATAGTTCGTGCTTTGAGCCTTTCCTGTGACATCAGTATTAGATTTCGATGCACCATTGCAGGTTTACTCTATCCCTTGGACCTTCAAATCAACGATGAAACACAGAAATTGCATCGATATTGAATAAAAAAGGCAAAATGTCGACTTATTTGCAAGAGGAGTAACTCTTCTAATAGTTCGTGTTTTGAGCCTTTCCTGGGACAGCAATATTAGATTCCGATGCACCATTGCAGGTTTACTGATTCCCTTGGACCTTCAAATCAACGATGAAACACAGAAATTGCATCGATATTGAATACAAAAAGCAAAATGTCGACATATTTTCAAGAGGAGTAACTCTTCTAATAGTTCGTGTTTTGAGCCGTTCCTGGGACAGCAGTATTAGATTCCGATGCACCATTGCAGGTTTACTGTATGCCTTGGACCTTCAAATCATCGTTGAATCACAGAAATTGCATCGATATTGAATACAAAAGGCAAAATGTCGACTTACTTACAAGAGGAGTAATTCTTCTAATAGTTCGTGCTTTTAGCCTTTCCTGGGACAGCAGTATTAGATTCCGATGCCCCCTTGCAGGTTTACTGTATCCCTTGGAACTTCAAATCAACGATGAAACACAGAAATTGCATCGATATTGAATACAAAAGGTAAAATGTCGACTTATTAACAAGATGAGTAACTCTTCTAATAGTTCGTGCTTTTAGACATTCCTGGGACAGCAGTATTAGATTCGGATGCACCATTGCAGGTTTACTGTATCCCTTGGACCTTCAAATCAACAATGAAACACAATCATTGCATCGATATTGAGTACAAAAAGCAAAATGTAGACTTATTTACAAGAGGAGTAACTCTTCTAATAGTTCGTGCTTTTAGCCTTTCCTGGGTTTAGCAGTATTAGATTCCGATGCACCATTGCAGATTTACTGTACCCCTTGGACCATCAAATCAACGTTTAAACACAGAAATTGCATCGATATTGAATACAAAAATTCAAAATGTCGACTTATTTACAAGAGGAGTAACTCATCTAATAGTTCGTGCTTTGAGCCTTTCCTGGAATAGCAGTATTAGTAGCCGATGCACCATTGCAGGTTTACTGTATCCCTTGGACCTTCAAATCAACGATGAAACACAGATATTGCATCGATATTGAATACAAAAGGCAAAATGTCGACTTATTTACAAGAGGAGTAACTCTTCTAATAGTTCGTGCTTTGAGCCTTTCCTGGGACAGCAGTATTAGATTCCGATGCACCATTGCAGGTTTACTGTACCCCTTGGACCTTCAAATCAACGATGAAACCCAGAAATTGCATCGATATTGAATACAAAAGTCAAAATGTCGACTTATTTACAAGAGGAGTAACTCTTCTAATAGATCGTGCTTTTAGCCTTCCCTGGGACAGCAGTATTAGATTCCGATGCACCCTTGCAGGTTTACTGTATCCCTTGGACCTTCTAATCAACGATGAAACACAGAAATTGCATCGATATTGAAAAAAAAAGTCAAAATATCGACTTTTTTACAAGATGAGTTACTCTTCTAATAGTTCGTGCTTTTAGACATGCCTGGGACAGCAGTATTAGATTCGGATGCACCTTTGCAGGTTTACTGTATCCCTTGGACCTTCAAATCAACAATGAAACACAAAAATTGCATCGATATTGAGTACAAAAGGCAAAATGTCGACTTATTTACAAGAGGAGTAACCCTTCTAATAGTTCTTGCTTTGAGCCTTTCCTGGGACAGCAGTATTAGATTCCGATGCACCATTGGAGGTTTACTGTATCCCTTGGACCTTCAAATCAACGTTGAAACACAGAAATTGCATCGATATTGAATACAAAAGTCAAAATGTCGACTTATTTACAAGAGGAGTAACTCTTCTAATAGTTCGTGCTTTGAGCCTTTCCTGGAACAGCAATATTAATATCCGATGCACCATTGCAGGTTTACTGTATCCCTTGGACCTTAAAATCAACGATGAAACACAGAAATTTCATCGATATTGAATACAAAAGGCACAATGTCGACTTATTTACAAGAGGAGCAACTCTTCTAATAATTCGTGCTTTGAGCCTTTCCTGGGACATCAGTATTAGATTCCGATGCACCATTGCAGGTTTACTGTATCCCTTGGACCTTCAAATCAACGATGAAACACAGAAATTGCATCGATATTGAATAAAAAAGGCAAAATGTCGACTTATTTACAAGAGGAGTAACTCTTCTAATAGTTCGTGTTTTGAGCCATTCCTGGGACATCAGTATTAGATTCCGATGCACCATTGCAGGTTTACTGTATCCCTTGGACCTTCAAATCAACGATGAAACACAGAAATTGCATCTATATTGAATAAAAAAGGCAAAATGTCGACTTATTTACAAGAGGAGTAACACTTCTAATAGTTCGTGTTTTGAGCCTTTCCTGGAACAGCAATATCAGATTCCGATGCACCATTGCAGGTTTACTGATTCCCTTGGACCTTCAAATCAACGATGAAACACAGAAATTGCATCGATATTGAATACAAAAGGCAAAATGTCGACTTATTTTCAAGAGGAGTAACCCTTCTAATAGTTCGTGTTTTGAGCCCTTCCTGGGACAGCAGTATTAGATTCCGATGCACCATTGCAGGTTTACTGATTCCCTTGGACCTTCAAATCAACGATGAAACACAGAAATTGCATCGATATTGAATACAAAAAGCAAAATGTAGACTTTTTTTCAAGAGGAGTAACTCTTCTAATAGTTCGTGCTTTTAGCCTTTCCTGGGACAGCAGTATTAGATTCCGATGCACCATTGCAGGCTTACTGTATCCCTTGGACGTTCAAAACAAAGATGAAACACAGAAATTGCATCGGTATTGAATACAAAAGGCAAAATGTCGAGTTATTTACAAGAGGAGGTACTCTTCTAATAGTTCGTGCTTTGAGCCTTTCCTGGGACAGCAGTATTAGATTCCGATGCACCATTGCAGGTTTACTGTATCCCTTGGACCATCAAGTCAACGATGAAACACAGAAATTGCATCGATATTGAATACAAAAGGCAAAATTTCGACTTATTTATAAGAGGAGTAACTCTTCTAATAGTTCGTGCTTTTAGCCTTTCCTGGGACAGCAGTATTAGATTCCGATGCACCCTTGCAGGTTTACTGTATCCTTTGGACCTTCAAATCAACGATGAAACACAGAAATTGCATCGATATTGAATACAAAATGCAAAATGTCGACATATTTACAAGAGGAGAAACTCTTCTAATAGTTCGTGCTTTGAGCCTTTCCTGAGCCAGCAGCAATAGATTCCCATGCACCATTGCAGGTTTACTGTATCCCTTGGACCTTCAAATCAACGATGAAACACAGAAATAGCATCGATATTGAATACAACAGGCAAAATGTCGTCTTATTTATAAGAGGAGTAACTCTTCTAATAGCTCGTGTTTTGAGCCTTTCCTGGGACAGCAGTATTAGATTCCGATGCAACATTGCAGGTTTACTGATTCCCTTGGACCTTCTAATCAACGATGAAACACAGAAATTGCATCGATATTGAATACAAAAAGCAAAATGTCGACTTATTTTCAAGAGGAGTAACTCTTCTAATCGTTCGTGCTTTTAGCCTTTCCTGGGACAGCAGTATTAGATTCCGATGCAATATTGCAGGTTTACTGTATCCCTTGGACCGTCAAATCAACGTTGAAACACAGAAATTGCATCGATATTGAATACAAAAGGAAAAATGTCGACTTATTTACAAGAGGAGTAACTCTTCTAATAGTTCGTGATTTAGCCTTTCCTGGGACAGCAGTATTAGATTCCGATGCACCCTTGCAGGTTTACTGTATCCCTTGGACCTTCTAATCAACGATGAAACACAGAAATTGCATCGATATTGAATACAAAAGGCAAAATATCGACTTATTTACAAGATGAGTAACTCTTCTAATAGTTCGTGCTTTTAGACATTCCTGGGACAGCAGTATTAGATTCGGATGCACCTTTGCAGGTTTACTGTATCCCTTGGACCTTCAAATCAACAATGAAACACAAAAATTGCATCGATAATGAGTACAAAAGGCAAAATGTCTACTTATTTACAAGAGGAGTAACTCTTCTAATAGTTCTTGCTTTGAGCCTTTCCTGGGACAGCAGTATTAGATTCCGATGCACCATTGCAGGTTTACTGTATCCCTTGGACCTTCAAATCAACGTTGAAACACAGAAATTGCATCGTTATTGAATACAAAAGTCAAAATGTCGACTTATTTATAAGAGGAGTAACTCTTCTAATAGTTCGTGCTTTGAGCCTTTCCTGGAACAGCAGTATTAATATCCGATGCACCATTGCAGGTTTACTGTATCCCTTGGACCTTCAAATCAACGATGAAACACAGAAATTACATTGATATTGAATACAAAAGGCACAATGTCGACTTATTTACAAGAGGAGTAACCCTTCTAATAGTTCGTGCTTTGAGCCTTTCCTGTGACATCAGTATTAGATTCCGATGCACCATTGCAGGTTTACTCTATCCCTTGGACCTTCAAATCAACGATGAAACACAGAAATTGCATCGATATTGAATAAAAAAGGCAAAATGTCGACTTATTTACAAGAGGAGTAACTCTTCTAATAGTTCGTGTTTTGAGCCTTTCCTGGGACAGCAATATTAGATTCCGATGCACCATTGCAGGTTTACTGATTCCCTTGGACCTTCAAATCAACGATGAAACACAGAAATTGCATCGATATTGAATACAAAAACCAAAATGTCGACATATTTTCAAGAGGAGTAACTCTTCTAATAGTTCGTGTTTTGAGCCGTTCCTGGGACAGCAGTATTAGATTCCGATGCACCATTGCAGGTTTACTGTATGCCTTGGACCTTCAAATCATGGTTGAATCACAGAAATTGCATCGATATTGAATACAAAAGGCAAAATGTCGACTTATTTACAAGAGGAGTAATTCTTCTAATAGTTCGTGCTTTTAGCCTTTCCTGGGACAGCAGTATTAGATTCCGATGCCCCCTTGCAGGTTTACTGTATCCCTTGGAACTTCAAATCAACGATGAAACACAGAAATTGCATCGATATTGAATACAAAAGGTAAAATGTCGACTTATTAACAAGATGAGTAACTCTTCTAATAGTTCGTGCTTTTAGACATTCCTGGGACAGCAGTATTAGATTCGGATGCACCATTGCAGGTTTACTGTATCCCTTGGAGCTTCAAATCAACAATGAAACACAAACATTGCATCGATATTGAGTACAAAAAGCAAAATGTAGACTTATTTACAAGAGGAGTAACTCTTCTAATAGTTCGTGCTTTTAGCCTTTCCTGGGTTTAGCAGTATTAGATTCCGATGCACCATTGCAGGTTTACTGTACCCCTTGGACCTTCAAATCAACGTTTAAACACAGAAATTGCATCGATATTGAATACAAAAATTCAAAATGTCGACTTATTTACAAGAGGAGTAACTCATCTAATAGTTCGTTCTTTGAGCCTTTCCTGGGACAGCAGTATTAGTAGCCGATGCACCATTGCAGGTTTACTGTATCCCTTGGACCTTCAAATCAACGATGAAACACAGATATTGCATCGATATTGAATACAAAAGGCAAAATGTCGTCTTATTTACAAGAGGAGTAACTCTTCTAATAGTTCGTGCTTTGAGCCTTTCCTGGGACAGCAGTATTAGATTCCGATGCACCATTGCAGGTTTACTGTACCCCTTGGACCTTCAAATCAACGTTGAAACACAGAAATTGCATCGATATTGAATACAAAAGGCAAAATGTCGACTTAATTACAAGAGGAGTAACTCTTCTAATAGTTCGTGTTTTGAGCCTTTCCTGGGACAGCAATATTAGATTCCGATGTACCATTGCAGGTTTACTGTATCCCTTGGACCTTCAAATCAACGATGAAACACAGATATTGCATCGATATTGAATACAAAAGGCAAAATGTCGACTCATTTACAAGAGGAGTAACTCTTCTAAATGTTCGTGTTTTAGCCATTCCTGGGACAGCAGTATTAGATTCCGATGCACCATTGCAGGTTTACTGTATCCCTTGGACCTTGAAATCAACGATGAAACACAGATATTGCAGCGATATTGAATACAAAATGCAAAATATCGACATATTTACAAGAGGAGAAACTCTTCTAATAGTTCGTGCTTTGAGCCTTTCCTGGGACAGCAGCATTAGATTCCGATGCACCATTGCAGGTTTACTGTATCCCTTGGACCTTCAAATCAACGATGAAACACAGAAATTGCATCGATATTGAATACAACAGGCAAAATGTCGACTTATTTATAAGAGGAGTAACTCTTCTAATAGCTCGTGATTTGAGCCTTTCCTGGGACAGCAGTATTAGATTGCGATGCACCATTGCAGGTTTAATGTATCCCTTGGACCTTCAAATCAACGTTGAAACACAGATATTGCATCGATATTGAATACAAAAGGCAGAATGTCGACTTATTTACAAGAGGAGAAACTCTTCTAATAGTTCATGGTTTGAGCCTTTCATGGGACAGTAGTATTAGATTCCGATGCACCATTGCAGGTTTACTGTATCCCTTGGACCTTCAAATCAACGATGAAACACAGAAATTGCATCCATATTGAATACAAAAGGCAAAATATCGCCTTATTTACAAGAGGAGTAACTCTTCTAATAGTTCGTACTTTTAGCCTTTCCTGGGACAGCAGTATTAGATTCCGATGCACATTGCAGGTTTACTGTATCACTTGGACCTTCAAATCAACGATGAAACATAGATATTGCATCGATATTGAATACAAAAGGCAAAATGTCGACTTATTTACAAAAGGAGTAACTCTTCTAATAGTTCGTGCTTTGAGCCTTTCCTGGGACAGCAGTATTAGATTCCGATACACCATTGCAGCTTTACTGTATCCCTTGGACCTTCAAATCAACGATGAAAGACAGAAATTGCAGCGATATTGAATACAAAAGGCAAATTGACGACTTGTTTACAAGAGTAGTAACTCTTCTAATAGTTCGTGCTTTGAGCCTTTCCTGGGACAGCAGTATTAGATTCCGGTGCACCATTGCAGGTTTACTGTATCCCTTGGACCTTCAAATCAACGATGAAACACAGAACTTGCATCGATATTGAATACAAAAGGCAAAATGTCGACTTATTTACAAGAGGAGTGACTCTTCTAATAGTTCGTGGTTTGAGCCTTTCCTGGGACAGCAATATTTGAGTCCGATGCACCATTGCAGGTTCACTGTATCCCTAGGACCTTCAAATCAACGATGTAACACAGATATTGCATCGATATTGAATACAAAAGGCAAAATGTCGACTCATTTACAAGAGCAGTAACTCTTCTAATGGTTCGTGGTTTTAGCCTTTCCTGGGACAGCAGTATTAGATTCCGATTCACCATTGCAGGTTTACTGTATCCCTTGGACCTTCAAATCAACGATGAAACACAGAAATTGCATCGATATTGAATACAAAATGCAAAATGTCGACATATTTACAAGAGGAGAAACTCTTCTAATAGTTCGTGCTTTGAGCCTTCAGTGGGACAGCAGTATTAGATTCCGATGCACCATTGCAGGTTTACTGTATCCCTTGGACCTTCAAATCAACGATGAAACACAGAAATTGCATCGATATTGAATACAAAAGGCAAAATGTCGACTTATTTACAAGAGGAGTAACTCTTCTAATAGTTCGTGCTTTTAGCCTTTCCTGGGACAGCAATATTAAATTCCGATGCACCCTTGCAGGTTTACTGTATCCCTTGGACCTTCTAATCAACGATGAAACACAGACATTGCATCGATATTGAATACAAAAGGCAAAATATCGACTTATTTACAAGATGAGTAACTCCTCTAATAGTTCGTGCTTTTAGACATTCCTGGGACAGCAGTATTAGATTCGGATGCACCTTTGCAGGTTTACTGTATCCCTTGGACCTTCAAATCAACAATGAAACACAAAAATTGCATCGATATTGAGTACAAAAGGCAAAATGTCGACTTATTTACAAGAGGAGTAACTCTTCTAATAGTTCTTGATTTGAGCCTTTCCTGGGACAGCAGTATTAGATTCCGATGCACCATTGCAGGTTTACTGTATCCCTTGGACCTTCAAATCAACGTTGAAACACAGAAATTGCATCGATATTGAATACAAAAGTCAAAATGTCGACATATTTACAAGAGGAGTAACTCTTATAATAGTTCGTGCTTTGAGCCTTTCCTGGGACAGCAGTATTAGATTCCGATGCACCATTGCAGGTTTACTGTATGCCTTGGACCTTCAAATCATCGTTGAATCACAGAAATTGCATCGATATTGAATACAAAAGGCAAAATGTCGACTTATTTACAAGAGGAGTAATTCTTCTAATAGTTCGTGCTTTTAGCCTTTCCTGGGACAGCAGTATTAGATTCCGATGCACCCTTGCAGGTTTACTGCATCCCTTGGACCTTCAAATCAACGATGAAACACAGAAATTGCATCGATATTGAATACAAAAGGTAAAATGTCGACTTATTAACAAGATGAGTAACTCTTCTAATAGTTCGTGCTTTTAGACATTCCTGGGACAGCAGTATTAGATTCGGATGCACCATTGCAGGTTTACTGTATCCCTTGGACCATCAAATCAACAATGAAACACAAAAATTGCATCGATATTGAGTACAAAAGGCAAAATGTCGACTTATTTACAAGAGGAGTAACTCTTCTAATAGTTCGTGCTTTTAGCCTTTCCTGGGTTTAGCAGAATTAGATTCCGATGCACCATTGCAGGTTTACTGTACCCCTTGGACCTTCAAATCAACGTTTAAACACAGAAATTGCATCGATATTGAATACAAAAATTCAAAATGTCGACTTATTTACAAGAGGAGTAACTCATCTAATAGTTCGTGCTTTTAGCCTTTCCTGGAATAGCAGTATTAGTAGCCGATGCACCATTGCAGGTTTACTGTATCCCTTGGACCTTCAAATCAACGATGAAACTCAGATATTGAATCGATATTGAATACAACAGGCAAAATGTCGACTTATTTACAAGAGGAGTAACTCTTCTAATAGTTCGTGCTTTGAGCCTTTCCTGGGACAGCAGTATTAGATTCCGATGCACCATTGCAGGTTTACTGTACCCCTTGGACCTTCAAATCAACGTTGAAACACAGAAATTGCATCGACATTGAATACAAAAGGCAAAATGTCGACTTATTTACAAGAGGAGTAACTCTTCTAATAGTTCGTGTTTTGAGCCTTTCCTGGGACAGCAGTATTAGATTCGGATGCACCTTTGCAGGTTTACTGTATCCCTTGGACCTTCAAATCAACAATGAAACACAAAAATTGCATCGATATTGAGTACAAAAGGCAAAATGTCGACTTATTTACAAGAGGAGTAACTCTTCTAATAGTTCTTGCTTTGAGCCTTTCCTGGGACAGCAGTATTAGATTCCGATGCACCATTGCAGGTTTACTGTATCCCTTGGACCTTCAAATCAACGTTGAAACACAGAAATTGCATCGATATTGAATACAAAAGTCTAAATGTCGACATATTTACAAGAGGAGTAACTCTTCTAATAGTTCGTGCTTTGAGCCTTTCCTGGAACAGCAGTATTAATATCCGATGCACCATTGCAGGTTTACTGTATCCCTTGGACCTTCAAATCAACGATGAAACACAGAAATTACATCGATATTGAATACAAAAGGCACAATGTCGACTTATTTACAAGAGGAGTAACTCTTCTAATAGTTCGTGCTTTGAGCCTTTCCTGCGACATCAGTATTAGATTCCGATGCACCATTGCAGGTTTACTCTATCCCTTGGACCTTCAAATCAACGATGAAACACAGAAATTGTATCGATATTGAATAAAAAAGGCAAAATGTCGACTTATTTACAAGAGGAGTAACTCTTCTAATGGTTCGTGTTTTGAGCCTTTCCTGGGACAGCAATATTAGATTCCGATGCACCATTGCAGGTTTACTGATTCCCTTGGACCTTCAAATCAACGATGAAACACAGAAATTGCATCGATATTGAATACAAAAAGCAAAATGTCGACTTATTTTCAAGAGGAGTAACTCTGCTAATATTTCGTGTTTTGAGCCGTTCCTGGGACAGCAGTATTAGATTCCGATGCACCATTGCAGGTTTACTGTATGCCTTGGACCTTCAAATCATCGTTGAATCACAGAAATTGCATCGATATTGAATACAAAAGGCAAAATGTCGACTTATTTACAAGAGGAGTAATTCTTCTAATAGTTCGTGCTTTTAGCCTTTCCTGGGACAGCAGTATTAGATTCCGATGCACCCTTGCAGGTTTACTGCATCCCTTGGACCTTCAAATCAACGATGAAACACAGAAATTGCATCGATATTGAATACAAAAGGTAAAATGTCGACTTATTAACAAGATGAGTAACTCTTCTAATAGTTCGTGCTTTTAGACACTCCTGGGACAGCAGTATTAGATTCGGATGCACCATTGCAGGTTTACTGTATCTCTTGGACCATCAAATCAACAATGAAACACAAAAATTGCATCGATATTGAGTACAAAAGGCAAAGTGTCGACTTATTTACAAGAGGAGTAACTCTTCTAATAGTTCGTGCTTTTAGCCTTTCCTGGGTTTAGCAGTATTAGATTCCGATGCACCAATGCAGGTTTACTGTACCCCTTGGACCTTCAAATCAACGTTTAAACACAGAAATTGCATCGATATTGAATACAAAAATTCAAAATGTCGACTTATTTACAAGAGGAGTAACTCATCTAATAGTTCGTGCTTTTAGCCTTTCCTGGAATAGCAGTATTAGTAGCCGATGCACCATTGCAGGTTTACTGTATCCCTTGGACCTTCAAATCAACGATGAAACTCAGATATTGCATCGATATTGAATACAACAGGCAAAATGTCGACTTATTTACAAGAGGAGTAACTCTTCTAATAGTTCGTGTTTTGAGCCTTTCTTGGGACAGCAATATTAGATTCGGATGCACCTTTGCAGGTTTACTGTATCCCTTGGACCTTCAAATCAACAATGAAACACAGATATTGCATCGATATTGAATACAAAATGCAAAATATCGACATATTTACAAGAGGAGAAACTCTTCTAATAGTTCGTGCATTGAGCCTTTCCTGGGACAGCAGCATTAGATTCCGATGCACCATTGCAGGTTTACTGTATCCCTTGGACCTTCAAATCAACGATGAAACACAGAAATTGCAGCGATATTGAATACAAAAAGCAAAATATCGACATATTTACAAGAGGAGAAACTCTTCTAATAGTTCGTGCTTTGAGTCTTTCCTGGGACAGCAGCATTAGATTCCGATGCACCATTGCAGGTTTACTGTATCCCTTGGACCTTCAAATCAACGATGATACACAGAAATTGCATCGATATTGAATACAACAGGCAAAATGTCGACTTATTTATAAGAGGAGTAACTCTTCTAATAGCTCGTGTTTTGAGCCTTTCCTGGGACAGCAGTATTAGATTGCGATGCAACATTGCAGGTTTACTGATTCCCTTGGACCTTCAAATCAACGATGAAACACAGAAATTGCATCGATATTGAATACAAAAAGCAAAATGTCGACTTATTTTCAAGAGGAGTAACTCTTCTAATAGTTCGTGCTTTTAGCCTTTCCTGGGACAGCAGTATTAGATTCCGATGCACCATTGCAGGTTTACTGTATCCCTTGGACCTTCAAATCAACGATGAAACACAGAAATTGCATCGATATTGAACACAAAAGGCAAAATGTCGACTTATTTTTAAGAGGAGCAACTCTTCTAATAGTTCATGCTTTGAGCCTTTCCTGGGACAGCAGTATTAGACTCCGATGCACCATTGCAGGTTTACTGTATCCCTTGGACCTTCAAATCAAAGATGAAACACAGAAATTGCATCGAAATTCAATACAAAAGGCAAAATGTCGACTTATTTACAAGAGGAGTAACTCTTCTAATAGTTCGTGGATTTAGCCTTTCCTGGGACATCAGTATTAGATTCCGATGAACCCTTGCAGGTTTACTGTATCCCTTGGACCTTCTAATCAACGATGAAACACAGAAAATGCATCGATATTGAATACAAATGGCAAAATATCGACTTATTTACAAGATGAGTAACTCTTCCAATAGTTCGTGCTTTTAGACTTTTAGACATACCTGGGACAGCAGTATTAGATTCGGATGCACCATTGCAGGTTTACTGTTTCCCTTGGACCTTCAAATCAACAATGAAACACAAAAATTGCATCGATATTGAGTACAAAAGGCAAAATGTCGACTTATTTACAAGAGGAGTAACTCTTCTAATAGTTCTTGCTTTGAGCCTTTCCCTGGACAGCAGTATTAGATTCCGATGCACCATTGCAGGTTTACTGTACCCCTTGGACCTTCAAATCAACGTTTAAACATAGAAATTGCAACGATATTGAATACAAAAATTCAAAATGTCGACTTATTTACAAGAGGAGTAACTCATCTAATAGTTCGTGCTTTGAGCCTTTCCTGGAATAGCAGTATTAGTAGCCGATGCACCATTGCAGGTTTACTGTATCCCTTGGACCTTCAAATCAACGATGAAACACAGATATTGCATCGATATTGAATACAAAAGGCAAAATGTCGACTTATTTACAAGAGGAGTAACTCTTCTAATAGTTCGTGCTTTGAGCCTTTCCTGGGACAGCAGTATTAGATTCCGATGCACCATTGCAGGTTTACTGTATACCTTGGACCTTCAAATCAACGATGAAACACAGATATTGCATCGATATTGAATACAAAAGGCAAAATGTCGACTCATTTACAAGAGGAGTAACTCTTCTAAAAGTTCGAGTTTTAGCCTTTCCTGGGACAGCAGTATTAGATTCCGATGCACCATTGCAGGTTTACTGTATCCCTTGGACCTTGAAATCAACGATGAAACACAGATATTGCATCGATATTGAATACAAAATGCAAAATATCGACATATTTACAAGAGGAGAAACTCTTCTAATAGTTCGTGCATTGAGCCTTTCCTGGGACAGCAGCATTAGATTCTGATGCACCATTGCAGGTTTACTGTATCCCTTGGACCTTGAAATCAACGATGAAACACAGATATTGCATCGATATTGAATACAAAATGCAAAATATCGACATATTTACAAGAGGAGTAACTCTTCTAATAGTTCGTGCATTTAGCCTTTCCTGGGACATCAGTCTTAGATTCCGATGAACCCTTGCAGGTTTACTGTATCCCTTGGACCTTCAAATCATCGTTGAATCACAGAAATTGCATCGATATTGAATACAAATGGCAAAATATCGACTTATTTACAAGATGAGTAACTCTTCTAATAGTTCGTGCTTTTAGACTTTTAGACATACCTGGGACAGCAGTATTAGATTCGGATGCACCATTGCAGGTTTACTGTTTCCCTTGGACCTTCAAATCAACAATGAAACACAAAAATTGCATCGATATTGAGTACAAAAGGCAAAATGTCGACTTATTTACAAGAGGAGTAACTCTTCTAATAGTTCTTGCTTTCAGCCTTTCCCTGGACAGCAGTATTAGATTCCGATGCACCATTGCAGGTTTACTGTACCCCTTGGACCTTCAAATCAACGTTTAAACATAGAAATTGCATCGATATTGAATACAAAAATTCAAAATGTCGACTTATTTACAAGAGGAGTAACTCATCTAATTGTTCGTGCTTTGAGCCTTTCCTGGAATAGCAGTATTAGTAGCCGATGCACCATTGCAGGTTTACTGTATCCCTTGGACCTTCAAATCAACGATGAAACACAGATATTGCATCGATATTGAATAAAAAAGGCAAAATGTCTACTTATTTACAAGAGGAGTAACTCTTCTAATAGTTCGTGCTTTGAGCCTTTCCTGGGACAGCAGTATTAGATTCCGATGCACCATTGCAGGTTTACTGTATCCCTTGGACCTTCAAATCAACGACGAAACACAGAAATTGCAGCGATATTGAATAGTTAATGCAAAATATCGACATATTTACAAGAGGAGAAACTCTTCTAATAATTCGTGCTTTGAGCCTCTCCTGGGACAGCAGCATTAGATTCCGATGCACCATTGCAGGTTTACTGTATCCCTTGGACCTTCAAATCAACGATGAAACACAGAAATTGCATCGACATTGAATACATGAGGCAAGTTGTCGACTTATTTATAAGAGGAGTAACTCTTCTAATAGCTCGTGTTTTGAGCCTTTCCTGGGACAGCAGTATTAGATTGCGATGCAACATTGCAGGTTTACTGATTCCCTTGGACCTTCAAATCAACGATGAAACACAGAAATCGCATCGATATTGAATACAAAAAGCAAAATGTCGACTTATTTTCAAGAGGAGTAACTCTTCTAATTGTTCGTGCTTTTAGCCTTTCCTGGGACAGCAGTATTAGATTCCGATGCACCATTGCAGGTTTACTGTATCCCTTGGACCCTCAAATCAACAATGAAACACAGAAATTGCATCGATATTGAATACAAAAGGCAAAATGTCGACTTATTTATAAGAGGAGCAACTCTTCTAATAGTTCATGCTTTGAGCCTTTCCTGGGACAGCAGTATTAGACTCCGATGCACCATTGCAGGTTTACTGTATCCCTTGGACCTTCAAATCAACGATGAAACACAGATATTGCATTGATATTGAATACAAAAGGCAAAATGTCGAATTATTTACAAGCGGAGTAACTCTTCTAATAGTTCGTGTTTTGAGCCTTTCCTGGGACAGCAATATTAGATTCCGATGTACCATTGCAGGTTTACTGTATCCCTTGGACCTTCAAATCAACGATGAAACACAGATATTGCATCGATATTGAATACAAAAGGCAAAATGTCGACTCATTTACAAGAGGAGTAACTCTTCTAAAAGTTCGTGTTTTAGCCTTTCCTGGGACAGCAGTATTAGATTCCGATGCAGCATTGCAGGTTTACTGTATCCCTTGGACCTTCAAATCAACGATGAAACACATAAATTGCAGCGATATTGAATACAAAAGGCAAAATGTCGACTCATTTACAAGAGGAGTAACTCTTCTAATAGTTCATGCTTTGAGCCTTTCCTGGGACAGCAGTATTAGATTCCGATGCACCATTGCAAGTTTACTGTACCCCTTGGACCTTCAAATCAACGTTGAAACACAGAAATTGCATCGATATTGAATACAAAAATTCAAAATGTCGACTTATTTACAAGAGGAGTAACTCATCTAATAGTTCGCGCTTTGAGCCTTTCCTTGAATAGCAGTATTAGTAGCCGATGCACCATTGCAGGTTTACTGTATCCCTTGGACCTTCAAATCAACGGTGAAACACAGATATTGCATCGATATTGAATACAAAAGGCAAAATGTCGACTCATTTACAAGAGGAGTAACTCTTCTAAAAGTTCGTGTTTTAGCCTTTCCTGGGACAGCAGTATTAGATTCCGATGCACCATTGCAGGTTTACTGTATCCCTTGGACCTTCAAATCAACGATGAAACACAGAAATTGCATCGATATTGAATACAACAGGCAAAATGTCGACTTATCTATAAGAGGAGTAACTCTTCTAATAGCTCGAGCTTTTAGCCTTTCCTGGGACAGCAGTATTAGATTCCGATGCACCATTGCAGGTTTACTGTGTGCCTTGGACCTTCAAATCAACGATGAAACACAGAAATTGCATCGATATTGAATACAAAAAGCAAAATGTCGACTTATTTTCAAGAGGAGTAACTCTTCTAATAGTTCGTGCTATTAGCCTTTCCTGGGACAGCAGTATTAGATTTCGATGCACCATTGCAGGTTTACTGTATCCCTTGGACCTTCAAATCAACGATGAAACACAGAAATTGCATCGATATTGAATTCAAAAGGCAAAATGTCGACTTATTTATAAGTGGAGCAACTCTTCTAATAGTTCATGCTTTGAGCCTTTCCTGGAATAGCAGTATTAGTAGCCGATGCACCATTGCAGGTTTACTGTATCCCTTGGACCTTCAAATCAACGATGAAACACAGATATTGCATTGATATTGAATACAAAAGGCAAAATGTCGACTTATTTACAAGAGGAGTAACTCTTCTAATAGTTCGTGCCTTGAGCCTTTCCTGGGACAGCAGTATTAGATTCCGATGCACCATTGCAGGTTTACTGTATGCCTTGGACCTTCAAATCAACGATGAAACACAGAAATTGCATCGAAATTGAATACAAAAAGCAAAATGTCGACTTATTTTCAAGAGGAGTAACTCTTCTAATAGTTCGTGCATTTAGCCTTTCCTGGGACATCAGTATTAGATTCCGATGAACCCTTGCAGGTTTACTGTATCCCTTGGACCTTCTAATCAACGATGAAACACAGAAATTGCATCGTTATTGAATACAAATGGCAAAATATCGACTTATTTACAAGATGAGTAACTCTTCTAATAGTTCGTGCTTTTAGACTTTTAGACATACCTGGGACAGCAGTATTAGATTCGGATGCACCATTGCAGGTTTACTGTTTCCCTTGGACCTTCAAATCAACAATGAAACACAAAAATTGCATCGATAATGAGTACAAAAGGCAAAATGTCGACTTATTTACAAGAGGAGTAACTCTTCTAATAGTTCTTCCTTTGAGCCTTTCCCTGGACAGCAGTATTAGATTCCGATGCACCATTGCAGGTTTACTGTACCCCTTGGACCTTCAAATCAACGTTTAAACACAGAAATTGCATCGATACTGAATACAAAAATAAAAATGTCGACTTATTTCCAAGAGGAGTAACTCATCTAATAGTTCGCGCTTTGAGCCTTTCCTGGAATAGCAGTATTAGTAGCCGATGCACCATTGCAGGTTTACTGTATCCCTTGGACCTTCAAATCAACGGTGAAACACAGATATTGCATCGATATTGAATACAAAAGGCAAAATGTCGACTTATTTACAAGAGGAGTAACTCTTCTAATAGTTCGTGCTTTGAGCCTTTCCTGGGACAGCAGTATTAGATTCCGATGCACCATTGCAGGTTTACTGTATCCCTTGGACCTTCAAATCAACGACGAAACACAGAAATTGCAGCGATATTGAATACAAAATGAAAAATATCGACATATTTACAAGAGGAGTAACTCTTCTAATAGTTCGTGCTTTTAGCCTTTCCTGGGACAGCAGTATTAGATTCCGATGCACCTTTGCAGGTTTACTGTATCCCTTGGACCTTCAAATCAACGATGAAACACAGAAATTGCATCGATATTGAATACAAAAGGCAAAATGTCGACTTATTTATAAGAGGAGCAACTCTTCTAATAGTTCATGCTTTGAGCCTTTCCTGGGACAGCAGTATTAGACTCCGATGCACCATTGCAGGTTTACTGTATCCCTTGGACCGTCAAATCAACGATGAAACACAGAAATTGCATCGATATTCAATACAAAAGGCAAAATGTCGACTTATTTACAAGAGGAAAAACTCTTCTAATGGTTCGTGCTTTTAGCCTTTCCTGGGACAGCAGTATTAGATTCCGATGCACCCTTGCAGGTTTACTGTATCCCTTGGACCTTCTAATCAACGATGAAACACAGAAATTGCATCGATATTGAATACAAAAGGCAAAATGTCGACTTATTTACAAGAGGAGTAACTCTTCTAATAGTTCACGCTTTGAGCCTTTCCTGGGACAGCAGTATTAGATTCCGATGCACCATTGCAAGTTTACTGTACCCCTTGGACCTTCAAATCAACGTTGAAACACAGAAATTGCATCGATATTGAATACAAAAATTCAAAATGTCGACTTATTTACAAGAGGAGTAACTAATCTAATAGTTCGCGCTTTGAGCCTTTCCTGGAATAGCAGTATTAGTAGCCGATGCACCATTGCAGGTTTACTGTATCCCTTGGACCTTCAAATCAACGGTGAAACACAGATATTGCATCGATATTGAATACAAAAGGCAAAATGTCGACTTATTTACAAGAGGAGTAACTCTTCTAATAGTTCGTGCTTTGAGCCTTTCCTGGGACAGCAGTATTAGATTCCGATGCACCATTGCAGGTTTACTGTATCCCTTGGACCTTCAAATCAACGACGAAACACAGATATTGCAGCGATATTGAATACAAAATGCAAAATATCGACATATTTACAAGAGGAGTAACTCTTCTAATAGTTCGTGCTTTTAGCCTTTCCTGGGACAGCAGTATTAGATTCCGATGCGCCATTGCAGGTTTACTGTATCCCTTGGACCTTCAAATCAACGATGAAACACAGAAATTGCATCGATATTGAATACAAAAGGCAAAATGTCGACTTATTTATAAGAGGAGCAACTCTTCTAATAGTTCATGCTTTGAGCCTTTCCTGGGACAGCAGTATTAGACTCCGATGCACCATTGCAGGTTTACTGTATCCCTTGGACCTTCAAATCAACGATGAAACACAGAAATTACATCGATATTCAATACAAAAGGCAAAATGTCGACTTATTTACAAGAGGAAAAACTCTTCTAATAGTTCGTGCTTTTAGCCTTTCCTGGGACAGCAGTATTAGATTCCGATGCACCCTTGCAGGTTTACTGTATCCCTTGGACCTTCTAATCAACGATGAAACACAGAAATTGAATCGATATTGAATACAAAAGGCAAAATGTCGACTTATTTACAAGAGGAGTAACTCTTCTAATAGTTCATGCTTTGAGCCTTTCCTGGGACAGCAGTATTAGATTCCGATGCACCATTGCAAGTTTACTGTACCCCTTGGACCTTCAAATTAAGTTGAAACACAGAAATTGCATCGATATTGAATACAAAAGGCAAAATGTCGACTCATTTACAAGAGGAGTAACTCTTCTAATAGCTCGTGTTTTGAGCCTTTCCTGGGACAGCAGTATTAGATTCCGATGCACCATTGCAGGTTTACTGCATGCCTTGGACCTTCAAATCAACGATGAAACACAGAAATTGCATCGATATTGAATACAAAAAGCAAAATGTCGACTTATTTTCAAGAGGAGTAACTCTTCTAATAGTTCGTGCTTTTAGCCTTTGCTGGGACAGCAGTATTAGATTTCGATGCACCATTGCAGGTTTACTGTATCCCTTGGACCTTCAAATCAACGATGAAACACAGATATTGCATCGATATTGAATTCAAAAGGCAAAATGTCGACTTTATTTATAAGTGGAGCAACTCTTCTAATTGTTCATGCTTTGGGCCTTTCCTGGAATAGCAGTATTAGTAGCCGATGCACCATTGCAGGTTTACTGTATCCCTTGGACCTTCAAATCAACGATGAAACACAGATATTGCATTGATATTGAATACAAAAGGCAAAATGTCGACTTATTTACAAGAGGAGTAACTCTTCTAATAGTTCGTGCTTTGAGCCTTTCCTGGGACAGCAGTATTAGATTCCGATGCACCATTGCAGGTTTACTGTATGCCTTGGACCTTCAAATCAACGATGAAACACAGAAATTGCATCGAAATTGAATACAAAAAGCAAAATGTCGACTTATTTTCAAGAGGAGTAACTCTCCTAATAGTTCGTGCATTTAGCCTTTCCTGGGACATCAGTATTAGATTCCGATGAACCCTTACAGGTTTACTGTATCCCTTGGACCTTCTAATCAACGATGAAACACAGAAATTGCATCGATATTGAATACAAATGGCAAAATATCGACTTATTTACAAGATGAGTAACTCTTCTAATAGTTCGTGCTTTTAGACTTTTAGACATACCTGGGACAGCAGTTTTAGATTCGGATGCACCATTGCAGGTTTACTGTTTCCCTTGGACCTTCAAATCAACAATGAAACACAAAAATTGCATCGATATTGAGTACAAAAGGCAAAATGTCGACTTATTTACAAGAGGAGTAACTCTTCTAATAGTTCTTGCTTTGAGCCTTTCCCTGGACAGCAGTATTAGATTCCGATGCACCATTGCAGGTTTACTGTACCCCTTGGACCTTCAAATCAACGTTTAAACACAGAAATTGCATCGATATTGAATACAAAAATTCAAAATGTCGACTTATTTACAAGAGGAGTAACTCATCTAATAGTTCGCGCTTTGAGCCTTTCCTGGAATAGCAGTATTAGTAGCCGATGCACCATTGCAGGTTTACTGTATCCCTTGGACCTTCAAATCAACGATGAAACACAGAAATTGCATCGATATTGAATACAAAAGGCAAAATGTCGACTTATTTATAAGAGGAGCAACTCTTCTAATAGTTCATGCTTTGAGCCTTTCCTAGGACAGCAGTACTAGTCTCCGATGCACCATTGCAGGTTTACTGTATCCCTTGGACCTTCAAATCAACGATGAAACACAGAAATTGCATCGATATTCAATACAAAAGGCAAAATGTCGACTTATTTACAAGAGGAAAAACTCTTCTAATAGTTCGTGCTTTTAGCCTTTCCTGGGACAGCAGTATTAGATTCCGATGCACCCTTGCAGGTTTACTGTATCCCTTGGACCTTCTAATCAACGATGAAACACAGAAATTGCATCGATATTGAATACAAAAGGCAAAATGTCGACTTATTTACAAGAGGAGTAACTCTTCTAATAGTTCATGCTTTGAGCCTTTCCTGGGACAGCAGTATTAGATTCCGATGCACCATTGCAGGTTTACTGTACCCCTTGGACCTTCAAATCAACGTTGAAACACAGAAATTGCATCGATATTGAATACAAAAGGCAAAATGTCGACTTATTTACAAGAGGAGTGGCTCTGAGCACTATGGTACTTAACATCTATGGTCATCAGTCCCCTAGAACTTAGAACTACTTAAACCTAACTAACCTAAGGACAGCACACAACACCCAGCCATCACGAGGCAGAGAAAATCCCTGACCCCGCCGGGAATCGAACCCGTGAACCCGGGCGTGGGAAGCGAGAATGCTACCGCACGACCACGAGATGCGGGCTACAAGAGGAGTAACTCATCTAATAGTTCGTGCTTTAAGCCTTTCCTGGAATAGCAGTATTAGTAGCCGATGCACCATTGCAGGTTTACTGTATCCCCTAGACCTTCAAATCAACGATGAAACACAGTTATTGCATTGATATTGAATACAAAAGGCAAAATGTCGACTTATTTACAAGAGGAGTGACTCTTCTAATAGTTCGTGCTTTGAGCCTTTCCTGGGACAGCAGTATTAGATTCCGATGCACCATTGCAGGTTTACTGTACCCCTTGGACCTTCAAATCAACGTTGAAACACAGAAATTGCATCGATATTGAATACAAAAGGCAAAATGTCGACTTATTTACAAGAGGAGTAACTCTTCTAATAGTTCGTGTTTTGAGCCTTTCCTGGGACAGCAATATTAGATTCCGATGTACCATTGCAGGTTTACTGTATCCCTTGGACCTTCAAATCAACGATGAAACACAGATATTGCATCGATATTGAATACAAAAGGCAAAATGTCGACTCATTTACAAGAGGAGTAACTCTTCTAAAAGTTCGTGTTTTAGCCTTTCCTGGGACAGCAGTATTAGATTCCGATGCACCATTGCAGGTTTACTGTATCCCTTGGACCTTCAAATCAACGATGAAACACAGAAATTGCAGCGATATTGAATACAAAATGCAAAATATCGACATAATTACAAGAGGAGAAACTCTTCTAATAGTTCGTGCTTTGAGCCTTTCCTGGGACAGCAGCATTAGATTCCGATGCACCATTGCAGGTTTACTGTATCCCTTGGACCCTCAAGTCAACGATGAAACATAGAAATTGCATCGATATTGAATACAACAGGCAAAATGTCGACTTATTTATAAGAGGAGTAACTCTTCTAATAGCTCGTGTTTTGAGCCTTTCCTGGGACAGCAGTATTAGATTACGATGCAACATTGCAGGTTTGCTGTATCCCTTGGACCTTCAAATCAGCGATGAAACACAGATATTGCATCGATATTGAATACAAAAGGCAAAATGTCGACTCATTTACAAGAGGAGTAACTCTTCTAAATGTTCGTGTTTTAGCCTTTCCTGGGACAGCAGTATTAGATTCCGATGCACCATTGCAGGTTTACTGTATCCCTTGGACCTTCAAATCAACGATGAAACACAGAAATTGCATCGATATTGAATACAACAGGCAAAATGTCGACTTATCTATAAGAGGAGTAACTCTTCTAATAGCTCGTGCTTTTAGCCTTTCCTGGGACAGCAGTATTAGTTTCCGATGCACCATTGCAGGTTTACTGATTCCCTTGGACCTTCAAATCAACGATGAAACACAGAAATTGCATCGATATTGAATACAAAAAGCAAAATGTCGATTTATTTTCAAGAGGAGTAACTCTTCTAATAGTTCGTGCTTTTAGCCTTTCCTGGGACAGCAGTATTAGATTTCGATGCACCATTGCAGGTTTACTGTATCCCTTGGACCTTCAAATCAACGATGAAACACAGAAATTGCATCGATATTGAATTCAAAAGGCAAAATGTCGACTTATTTATAAGTGGAGCAACTCTTCTAATAGATCATGCTTTGAGCCTTTCCTGGAATAGCAGTATTAGTAGCCGATGCACCATTGCAGGTTTACTGTATCCCTTGGACCTTCAAATCAACGATGAAACACAGATATTGCAGTGATATTGAATACAAAAGGCAAAATGTCGACTTATTTACAAGAGGAGTAACTCTTCTAATAGTTCGTGCTTTGAGCCTTTCCTGGGACAGCAGTATTAGATTCCGATGCACCATTGCAGGTTTACTGTACCCCTTGGACCTTCAAATCAACGTTGAAACACAGAAATTGCATCGATATTGAATACAAAAAGCATAATGTCGACTTATTTTCAAGAGGAGTAACTCTTCTAATCGTTCGTGATTTTAGCCTGTCCTGGGACAGCAGTATTAGATTCCGATGCACCATTGCAGTTTTACTGTATCCCTTGGACCTTCAAATCAACGATGAAACACAGAAATTGCATCGATATTGAATACAAAAGGCAAAATGTCGACTTATTTATAAGAGGAGCAACTCTTCTAATAGTTCATGCTTTGAGCCTTTCCTGGGACAGCAGTATTAGACTCCGATGCACCATTGCAGGTTTACTGTATCCCTTGGACCTATAAATCAACGATGAAACACAGAAATTGCATTGATATTCATTACAAAAGGCAAAATGTCGACTTATTTATAAGAGGAGCAACTCTTCTAATAGTTCATGCTTTGAGCCTTTCCTGGGACAGCAGTATTAGACTCCGATGCACCCTTGCAGGTTTACTGAATCCCTTGGACCTTCTAATCAACGATGAAACACAGAAATTGCATCGATATTGAATACAAAAGGCAAAATATCGACTTATTTACAAGATGAGTAACTCTTCTAATAGTTCGTGCCTTTAGACATACCAGGGACAGCAGTATTAGATTCGGATGCACCATTGCAGGTTTACTGTATCCCTTGGACCTTCAAATCAACAATGAAACACAAAAATTGCATCGATATTGAGTACAAAAGGCAAAATGTCGACTTAGTTACAAGAGGAGTAACTCTTCTAATAGTTCGTACTTTTAGCCTTTCCTGGGACAGCAGTATTAGATTCCGATGCACCATAGCAGGTTCACTGGATCCCTTGGACCTTCAAATCAACGATGAAACACAGAAATTACATCGATATTGAATGCAAAAGGCAAAATGTCTACTTATTTACAAGAGGAGTAACTCTTCTAATAGTTCGTGCTTTGAGCCTTTCCTGGGACAGCAGTATTAGATTCCGATGCACCATTGCAGGTTTACTGTATCCCTTGAACCTTCAAATCAACGAAGAAACACAGAAATTGTATCGATATTGAATACAAAATGCAAAATGTCGACATATTTACAAGAGGAGAAACTCTTCTAATAGTTCGTGCTTTGAGCCTTTCCTGGGACAGCAGTATTAGATTCCGATGCACCATTGCAGGTTTACTGTATCCCTTGGACCTTCAAATCAACGATGAAACACAGAAATTGCATCGATATTGAATACAACAGGCAAAATGTCGACTTATTTATAAGAGGAGTAACTCTTCTAATAGCTCGTGTTTTGAGCCTTTCCTGGGACAGCAGTATTAGATTCCGATGCAACATTGCAGGTTTAATGATTCCCTTGGACCTTCAAATCAACGATGAAACACAGAAATTGCATCGATATTGAATACAAAACGCAAAATATCGACTTATTTACAAGATGAGTAACTCTTCTAATAGTTCGTGCTTTTAGACATACCTGGGACAGCAGTATTAGATTCCGATGCACCATTGCAGGTTTACTGTATCCCTTGGACCTTCAAATCAACAATGAAACACAAAAATTGCATCGATATTGAGTACAAAAAAGCAAAATGTCGACTTATTTACAAGAGGAGTAACTCTTCTAATAGTTCTTGCTTTGAGCCTTTCCTGGGACAGCAGTATTAGATTCCGATGCACCATTGCAGGTTTACTGTATCCCTTGGACCTTCAAATCAACGTTGAAACACAGAATTTGCATCGATGTTGAATACAAAAGTCAAAATGTCGACTTATTTACAAGAGGAGTAACTCTTCTAATAGTTCGTGCTTTGAGCCTTTCCTGGAACAGCAGTATTAATATCCGATGCACCATTGCAGGTTTACTGTATCCCTTGGACCTTCAAATCAACGATGAAACACAGAAATTGCATCGATATTGAATACAAAAGGCAAAATGTCGAGTTATTTACAAGAGGAGAAACTCTTCTAATAGTTCGTGCTTTGAGCCTTTAATGGGACAGCAGTATTATATTCCGATGCACCATTGCAGGTTTGCTGTATCCCTTGGACCTTCAAATCAACGATGAAACACAGAAATTGTATCGATATTGATACAAAAGCAAAATGTCGACTTATTTACAAGAGGAGAAACTCTTCTAATAGTTCGTGCTTTGAGCCTTTCCTGGGACAGCAGCATTAGATTCCGATGCACCATTGCAGGTTTACTGTATCCCTTGGACCTTCAAATCAACGATGAAACACAGAAATTGCATCGATATTGAATACAACAGGCAAAATGTCGACTTATTTATAAGAGGAGTAACTCTTCTAATAGCTCGTGTTTTGAGCCTTTCCTGGGACAGCAGTATTAGATTACGATGCAACATTGCAGGTTTGCTGTATCCCTTGGACCTTCAAATCAACGATGAAACACAGATATTGCATCGATATTGAATACAAAAGGCAAAATGTCGACTCATTTACAAGAGGAGTAACTCTTCTAAAAGTTCGTGTTTTAGCCTTTCCTGGGACAGCAGTATTAGATTCCGATGCACCATTGCAGGTGTACTGTATCCCTTGGACCTTCAAATCAACGATGAAACACAGAAATTGCATCGATATTGAATACAACAGGCAAAATGTCGACTTATCTATAAGAGGAGTAACTCTTCTAATAGCTCGTGCTTTTAGCCTTTCCTGGGACAGCAGTATTAGATTCCGATGCACCATTGCAGGTTTACTGTATGCCTTGGACCTTCAAATCAACGATGAAACACAGAAATTGCATCGATATTGAATACAAAAAGCAAAATGTCGACTTATTTTCAAGAGGAGTAACTCTTCTAATAGTTCGTGCTTTTAGCCTTTCCTGGGACAGCAGTATTAGATTTCGATGCACCATTGCAGGTTTACTGTATCCCTTGGACCTTCAAATCACCGATGAAACAGAAATTGCATCGATATTGAATTCATAAGGCAAAATGTCGACTTATTTATAAGAGGAGCAACTCTTCTAATAGTTCATGCTTTGAGCCTTTCCTGGAATAGCAGTATTAGTAGCCGATGCACCATTGCAGGTTTACTGTATCCCTTGGACCTTCAAATCAACGATGAAACACAGATATTGCATTGATATTGAATACAAAGGGCAAAATGTTGACTTATTTACAAGAGGAGTAACTCTTCTAATAGTTCGTGCTTTGAGCCTTTCCTGGGACAGCAGTATTAGATTCCGATGCACCATTGCATGTTTACTGTACCTCTTGGACCTTCAAATCAACGTTGAAACACAGAAATTGCAGCGATATTGAATACAAAAGGCAAAATGTCGACTTATTTACAAGAGGAGTAACTCTTCTAATAGTTCGTGATTTGAGCCTTTCCTGGGACAGCAATATTAGATTCCGATGTACCATTGCTGGTTTACTGTATCCCTTGGACCTTCAAATCAACGATGAAACACAGATATTGCATCGATATTGAATACAAAAGGCAAAATGTCGACTCATTTATAAGAGGAGTAACTCTTCTAAAAGTTCGTGTTTTAGCCTTTCCTGGGACAGCAGTATTAGATTCCGATGCACCATTGCAGGTTTACTGTATCCCTTGGACCTTCAAATCAACGATGAAACACAGAAATTGCAGCGATATTGAATACAAAATGCAAAATATCGACATATTTACAAGAGGAGAAACTCTTCTAATAGTTCGTGCTTTGAGCCTTTCCTGGGACTGCAGCATTAGATTCCGATGCACCATTGCAGGTTTACTGTATCCCTTGGACCTTCAAATCAACGATGAAACACAGAAATTGTATCGATATTGAATACAACAGGCAAAATGTCGACTTATTTATAAGAGGAGTATCTCTTCTAATAGCTCGTGTTTTGAGCCTTTCCTGGGACAGCAGTATTAGATTGCGATGCAACATTGCAGGTTTACTGTATCCCTTGGACCTTCAAATCAACGATGAAACACAGATATTGCATCGATATTGAATACAAAAGGCAAAACGTCGACTTATTTACAAGAGGAGTAACTCTTCTAAAGGTTCGTGTTTTAGCCTTTCCTGGGACAGCAGTATTAGATTCCGATGCACCATTGCAGGTTTACTGTATCCCTTGGACCTTCAAATCAACGATGAAACACAGAAATTGCATCGATATTGAATACAACAGGCAAAATGTCGACTTATTTATAAAAGGAGTAACTCTTCTAATAGCTCGTGTTTTGAGCCTTTCCTGGGACAGCAGTATTAGATTGCGATGCAACATTGCAGGTTTACTGATTCCCTTGGACCTTCAAATCAACGATGAAACACAGATATTGCATCGATATTGAATACAAAAAGCAAAATGTCGACTTATTTTCAAGAGGAGTAACTCTTCTAATTGTTCGTGCTTTTAGCCTCTCCTGGGACAGCAGTATTAGATTCCGATGCACCCTTGCAGGTTTACTGTATCCCTTGGACCTTCTAATCAACGATGAAACACAGAAATTGCATCGATATTGAATACAAAAGGCAAAATATCGACTTATTTACAAGATGAGTAACTCTTCTAACAGTTCGTGCTTTTAGACATACCAGGGACAGCAGTATTAGATTCGGATGCACCATTGCAGGTTTACTGTATCCCTTGGACCTTCAAATCAACAATGAAACACAAAAATTGCATCGATATTGAGTACAAAAGGCAAAATGTCGACTTTGTTACAAGAGGAGTAACTCTTGTAATAGTTCGTACATTTAGCCTTTCCTGGGACAGCAGTATTAGATTCCGATGCACCATTGCAGGTTCACTGGATCCCTTGGACCTTCAAATCAACGATGAAACACAGATATTACATCGATATTGAATACAAAAGGCAAAATGTCGACTTATTTACAAGAGGAGTAACTCTTCTAATAGTTCGTGCTTTGAGCCTTTCCTGGGACAGCAGTATTAGATTCCGATGCACCATTGCAGGTTTACTGTATCCCTTGAACCTTCAAATCAACGATGCAACACAGAAATTGTATCGATATTGAATACAAAATGCAAAATGTCGACATATTTACAAGAGGAGAAACTCTTCTAATAGTTCGTGCTTTGAGCCTTTCCTGGGACAGCAGCATTAGATTCCGATGCACCATTGCAGGTTTACTGTATCCCTTGGACCTTCAAATCAACGATGAAACACAGGAATTGCATCGATATTGAATACAACAGGCAAAATGTCGACTTATTTATAAGAGGAGTAACTCTTCTAATAGCTCGTGTTTTGAGCCTTTCCTGGGACAGCAGTATTAGATTCCGATGCAACATTGCAGGTTTACTGATTCCCTTGGACCTTCAAATCAACGATGAAACACAGAAATTGCATCGATATTGAATACAATAAGCAAAATGTCGACTTATTTTCAAGACGAGTAACTCTTCTAATAGTTCGTGCTTTTAGCCTTTCCTGGGACAGCAGTATTAGATTCCTATGCACCATTGCAGGTTTACTGTATCCCTTGGACCTTCAAATCAACGTTTAAACACAGAAATTGCATCGATATTGAATACAAAAATTCAAAATGTCGACTTATTTACAAGAGGAGTAACTCATCTAATAGTTCGCGCTTTGAGCCTTTCCTGGAATAGCAGTATTAGTAGCCGATGCACCATTGCAGGTTTGCTGTATCCCTTGGACCTTCAAATCAACGATGAAACACAGATATTGCATCGATATTGAATACAAAAGGCAAAATGTCGACTTATTTACAAGAGGAGTAACTCTTCTAATAGTTCGTGCTTTGAGCCTTTCCTGGGACAGCAGTATTAGATTCCGATGCACCATTGCAGGTTTACTGTATCCCTTGGACCTTCAAATCAACGACGAAACACAGAAATTGCAGCGATATTGAATACAAAATGCAAAATATCGACATATTTACAAGAGGAGTAACTCTTCTAATAGTTCGTGCTTTTAGCCTTTCCTGGGACAGCAGTATTAGATTCCGATGCACCATTGCAGGTTTACTGTATCCCTTGGACCTTCAAATCAACAATGAAACACAAAAATTGCATCGATATTGAGTACAAAATGCAAAATGTCGACTTATTTACAAGAGGAGTAACTCTTCTAAAAGTTCTTGCTTTGAGCCTTTCCTGGGACAGCAATATTAGATTCCGATGCACCATTGCAGGTTTACTGTATCCCTTGGACCTTCAAATCAACGTTGAAACACAGAATTTGCATCGATGTTGAATACAAAAGTCAAAATGTCGACTTATTTACAAGAGGGGTAACTCTTCTAATAGTTCGTGCTTTGAGCCTTTCCTGGAACAGCAGTATTAATATACTTGCACCATTGCAGGTTTACTGTATCCCTTGGACCTTCAAATCAACGATGAAACACAGAAATTGCATCGATATTGAATACAAAAGGCAAAATTTCGACTTATTTACAAGAGGAGTAACTCTTCTCATAGTTCGTGCTTTGAGCCTTTCCTGGGACAGCAGTATAAGACTCCAATGCACCATTGCAGGTTTACTGTATCCCTTGGACCTTCAAATCAACGATGAAACACCGATATTGCATCGATATTGAATACAAAAGGCAAAATGTCGAGTTATTTACAAGAGGAGAAACTCTTCTAATAGTTCGTGCTTTGAGCCTTTAATGGGACAGCAGTATTATATTCCGATGCACCATTGCAGGTTTACTGTATCCCTTGAACCTTCAAATCAACGATGCAACACAGAAATTGTATCGATATTGAATACAAAATGCAAAATGTCGACATATTTACAAGAGGAGAAACTCTTCTAATAGTTCGTGCTTTGAGCCTTTCCTGGGACAGCAGCATTAGATTCCGATGCACCATTGCAGGTTTACTGTATCCCTTGGACCTTCAAATCAACAATGAAACACAAAAATTGCATCGATATTGAGTACAAAAGGCAAAATGTCGACTTTGTTACAAGAGGAGTAACTCTTGTAATAGTTCGTACATTTAGCCTTTCCTGGGACAGCAGTATTAGATTCCGATGCACCATTGCAGGTTCACTGGATCCCTTGGACCTTCAAATCAACGATGAAACACAGATATTACATCGATATTGAATACAAAAGGCAAAATGTCGACTTATTTACAAGAGGAGTAACTCTTCTAATAGTTCGTGCTTTGAGCCTTTCCTGGGACAGCAGTATTAGATTCCGATGCACCATTGCAGGTTTACTGTATCCCTTGAACCTTCAAATCAACGATGCAACACAGAAATTGTATCGATATTGAATACAAAATGCAAAATGTCGACATATTTACAAGAGGAGAAACTCTTCTAATAGTTCGTGCTTTGAGCCTTTCCTGGGACAGCAGCATTAGATTCCGATGCACCATTGCAGGTTTACTGTATCCCTTGGACCTTCAAATCAACGATGAAACACAGGAATTGCATCGATATTGAATACAACAGGCAAAATGTCGACTTATTTATAAGAGGAGTAACTCTTCTAATAGCTCGTGTTTTGAGCCTTTCCTGGGACAGCAGTATTAGATTCCGATGCAACATTGCAGGTTTACTGATTCCCTTGGACCTTCAAATCAACGATGAAACACAGAAATTGCATCGATATTGAATACAATAAGCAAAATGTCGACTTATTTTCAAGACGAGTAACTCTTCTAATAGTTCGTGCTTTTAGCCTTTCCTGGGACAGCAGTATTAGATTCCTATGCACCATTGCAGGTTTACTGTATCCCTTGGACCTTCAAATCAACGTTTAAACACAGAAATTGCATCGATATTGAATACAAAAATTCAAAATGTCGACTTATTTACAAGAGGAGTAACTCATCTAATAGTTCTTGCTTTGAGCCTTTCCTGGGACAGCAATATTAGATTCCGATGCACCATTGCAGATTTACTGTATCCCTTAGACCTTCAAATCAACGTTGAAACACAGAATTTGCATCGATGTTGAATACAAAAGTCAAAATGTCGACTTATTTACAAGAGGGGTAACTCTTCTAATAGTTCGTGCTTTGAGCCTTTCCTGGAACAGCAGTATTAATATACTTGCACCATTGCAGGTTTACTGTATCCCTTGGACCTTCAAATCAACGATGAAACACAGAAATTGCATCGATATTGAATACAAAAGGCAAAATTTCGACTTATTTACAAGAGGAGTAACTCTTCTCATAGTTCGTGCTTTGAGCCTTTCCTGGGACAGCAGTATAAGACTCCAATGCACCATTGCAGGTTTACTGTATCCCTTGGACCTTCAAATCAACGATGAAACACCGATATTGCATCGATATTGAATACAAAAGGCAAAATGTCGAGTTATTTACAAGAGGAGAAACTCTTCTAATAGTTCGTGCTTTGAGCCTTTAATGGGACAGCAGTATTATATTCCGATGCACCATTGCAGGTTTGCTGTATCCCTTGGACCTTCAAATCAACGATGAAACACAGAAATTGTATCGATATTGATACAAAAGGCAAAATGTCGACTTATTTACAAGAGGAGTAACTCTTCTAATAGTTCGTAATTTTAGCCTTTCCTGGGACAACAGTATTAGATTCCGATGCACCATTGCAGGTTCACTGTATCCCTTGGACCTTCAAATCAACAATGAAACACAGAAATTGCATCGATATTGAATACAAAAGGCAAAATATCGACTTATTTACAAGATGAGTAACTCTTCTAATTGTTCGTGCTTTTAGACATACCAGGGACAGCAGTATTAGATTCGGATGCACCATTGCAGGTTTACTGTATCCCTTGGACCTTCAAATCAACAATGAAACACAAAAATTGCATCGATATTGAGTACAAAAGGCAAAATGTCGACTTAGTTACAAGAGGAGTAACTCTTCTAATAGTTCGTACTTTTAGCCTTTCCTGGGACAGCAGTATTAGATTCCGATGCACCATTGCAGGTTCACTGGATCCCTTGGACCTTCAAATCAACGATGAAACACAGATATTACATCGATATTGAATACAAAAGGCAAAATGTCGACTTATTTACAAGAGGAGTAACTCTTCTAATAGTTCGTGCTTTGAGCCTTTCCTGGGACAGCAGTATTAGATTCCGATGCACCATTGCAGGTTTACTGTATCCCTTGAACCTTCAAATCAACGATGAAACACAGAAATTGTATCGATATTGAATACAAAATGCAAAATGTCGACATATTTACAAGAGGAGAAACTCTTCTAATAGTTCGTGCTTTGAGCCTTTCCTGGGACAGCAGCATTAGATTCCGATGCTCCATTGCAGGTTTACTGTATCCCTTGGACCTTCAAATCAACGATGAAACACAGAAATTGCATCGATATTGAATACAACAGGCAAAATTTCGACTTATTTATAAGAGGAGTAACTCTTCTAATAGCTCGTGTTTTGAGCCTTTCCTGGGACAGCAGTATTAGATTCCGATGCAACATTGCAGGTTTACTGATTCCCTTGGACCTTCAAATCAACGATGAAACACAGAAATTGCATCGATATTGAATACAATAAGCAAAATGTCGACTTATTTTCAAGAGGAGTAACTCTTCTAATAGTTCGTGCTTTTAGCCTTTCCTGGGACAGCAGTATTAGATTCCTATGCACCATTGCAGGTTTACTGTATCCCTTGGACCTTCAAATCAACGATGAAACACAGAAATTGCATCGATATTGAATACAAAAGGCAAAATGAAGACTTATTTATAAGAGGAGCAACTCTTCTAATAGTTCATGTTTTGAGCCTTTCCTGGGACAGCAGTATTAGACTCCGATGCACCATTGCAGGTTTACTGTATCCCTTGGACCTTCAAATCAACGATGAAACACAGAAATTGCATCGATATTCAATACAAAAGGCAAAATGTCGACTTATTTACAAGAGGAGTAACTCTTCTAATAGTTCGTGCTTTTAGCCTTTCCTGGGACAGCAGTATTAGATTCGGATGCACCATTGCAGGTTTACTGTATCCCTTGGACCTTCAAATCAACAATGAAACACAAAAATTGCATCGATATTGAGTACAAAATGCAAAATGTCGACTTATTTACAAGAGGAGTAACTCTTCTAATAGTTCTTGCTTTGAGCCTTTCCTGGGACAGCAATATTACATTCCGATGCACCATTGCAGATTTACTGTTTCCCTTGGACCTTCAAATCAACGTTGAAACACAGAATTTGCATCGATGTTGAATACAAAAGTCAAAATGTCGACTTATTTACAAGAGGAGTAACTCTTCTAATAGTTCGTGCTTTGAGCCCTTCCTGGAACAGCAGTATTAATATACTTGCACCATTGCAGGTTTACTGTATCCCTTGGACCTTCAAATCAACGATGAAACACAGAAATTGCATCGATATTGAATACAAAAGGCAAAATGTCGACTTATTTACAAGAGGAATAACTCTTCTCATAGTTCTTGCTTTGAGCCTTTCCTGGGACAGCAGTATAAGACTCCAATGCACCATTGCAGGTTTACTGTATCCCTTGGACCTTCAAATCAACGATGAAACACCGATATTGCATCGATATTGAATACAAAAGGCAAAATGTCGAGTTATTTACAAGAGGAGAAACTCTTCTAATAGTTCGTGCTTTGAGCCTTTAATGGGACAGCAGTATTATATTCCGATGCACCATTGCAGGTTTGCTGTATCCCTTGGACCTTCAAATCAACGATGAAACACAGAAATTGTATCGATATTGATACAAAAGGCAAAATGTCGACTTATTTACAAGGGGAGTAACTCTTCTAATAGTTCGTAATTTTAGCCTTTCCTGGGACAACAGTATTAGATTCCGATGCACCATTGCAGGTTCACTGTATCCTTGGACCTTCAAATCAACAATGAAACACAGAAATTACATCGATATTGAATACAAAAGGCAAAATGTCGACTTATTTACAAGAGGAGTAACTCTTCTAATAGTTCGTGCTTTGAGCCTTTCCTGGGACAGCAGTATTAGATTCCGATGCAACATTGCAGGTTTACTGATTCCCTTGGACCTTCAAATAAACGATGAAACACAGAAATTGCATCGATATTGAATACAAAAAGCAAAATGTCGACTTATTTTCAAGAGGAGTAACTCTTCTAATAGTTCGTGCTTTTAGCCTTTCCTGGGACAGCAGTATTAGATTCCGATGCACCATTGCAGGTTTACTGTATCCCTTGGACTTTCAAATCAGCGATGAAACACAGAAATTACATCGATATTGAATACAAAAGGCAAAATGTCGTCTTATTTATAAGAGGAGCAACTCTTCTAATAGTTCATGCTATGAGCCTTTCATGGGAAAGCAGTATTAGACTCCGATGCACCATTGCAGGTTTACTGTATCCCTTGGACCTTCAAATCAACGCTGAAACACAGAAATTGCATTGATATTCAATACAAAAGGCAAAATGTCGTCTTATTTACAAGAGGAGTAACTCTTCTAATAGTTCGTGCTTTTAGCCTTTCCTGGGACAGCAGTATTAGATTCCGATGCACCCTTGCAGGTTTACTGTATCCCTTGGACCTTCAAATCAACGTTGAAACACAGAAATTGCATCGATATTGAAAACAAAAGTCAAAACGTCGACTTATTTACAAGAGGAGTAACTCTTCTAATAGTTCGTGCTTTGAGCCTTTCCTGGAACAGCAGTATTAGATTCCGATGCACCATTGCAGGTTTACTGTATCCCTTGAACCTTCAAATCAACCATGAAACACAGAAATTGCATCGATATTGAATACAAAATGCAAAATGTCGACATATTTACAAGAGGAGAAACTCTACAAATAGTTCGTGCTTTGAGCCTTTCCTGGGACAGCAGCATTAGATTCCGATGCACCATTGCAGGTTTACTGTATCCCTTGTACCTTCAAATCAACGATGAAACACAGAAATTGCATCGATATTGAATACAACAGGCAAAATGTCGACTTATTTATAAGAGGAGTAACTCTTCTAATAGCTCGTGTTTTGAGCCTTTCCTGGGACAGCAGTATTAGATTCCGATGCAACAATGCAGGTTTCCTGATTCCCTTGGACCTTCAAATCAACGATGAAACACAGAAATTGCATCGATATTGAATACAAAAAGCAAAATATCGACTTATTTTCAAGAGGAGTAACTCTTCTAATAGTTCGTGCTTTTAGCCTTTCCTGGGACAGCAGTATTAGATTCAGATGCACCATTGCAGGTTTACTGTATCCCTTGGACCTTCAAATCAACGTTGAAACACAGAAATTGCATCGATATTGAATACAAAAGTCAAAATGTCGACTTATTCACAAGAGGAGTAACTCTTCTAATAGTTCGTGTTTTGAGCCTTTCCTGGAAGAGCAGTATTAGTATAAGGTGCCCCATTGCTGGTTTACTGTATCCTTTGGACCTTCAAATCAACGATGAAACACAGATATTGCATCGATATTGAATACAAAAGGCAAAATGACGACTTATTTACAAGAGGAGAAACTCTTCTAATAGTTCATGCTTTGACCCTTTCATGGGACAGCTGTATTAGATTCCGGTGCACCATTTCAGGTTTACTGTATCCCTTGGACCTTCAAATCAACGATGAAACACAGAAATTGCATCCATATTAAATACAAAAGGCAAAATATCGACTTATTTACAAGAGGAGTAACTCTTCTAATAGTTCGTACTTTTAGCCTTTCCTGGGACAGCAGTATTAGATTCCGATGCACATTGCAGGTTTACTGTATCCCTTGGACCTTCAAATCAACGATGAAACATAGATATTGCATCGATATTGAATACAAAAGGCAAAATGTCGACTTATTTACAAAAGGAGTAACTCTTCTAATAGTTCGTGCTTTGAGCCTTTCCTGGGACAGCAGTATTAGATTCCGATCCACCCTTGCAGGTTTACTGATTCCCTTGGACCTTCAAATCAACGATGAAACACAGAAATTGCATCGATATTGAATACAAAAAGCAAAATGTCGACTTATTTTCAAGAGGAGTAACTCTTCTAATAGTTCGTGCTTTTAGCCTTTCCTGGGACAGCAGTATTAGATTCCTATGCACCATTGCAGGTTTACTGTATCCCTTGGACCTTCAAATCAACGATGAAACACAGAAATTGCATCGATATTGAATACAAAAGGCAAAATGTCGACTTATTTATAAGAGGAGCAACTCTTCTAATAGTTCATGTTTGAGCCTTTCCTGGGACAGCAGTATTAGACTCCGATGCACCATTTCAGGTTTACTGTATCCCTTGGACCTTCAAATCAACGATGAAACACAGAAATTGCATCGATATTTTTATACAAAAGGCAAAATGTCGACTTATTTACAAGAGGAGTAACTCTTCTAATAGTTCGTGCTTTTAGCCTTTCCTGGGACAGCAGTATTAGATTCCGATGCACCCTTGCAGGTTTATTGTATCCCTTGGACCTTCTAATCAACGATGAAACACAGAAATTGCATCGATATTGAATACAAAACGCAAAATATCGACTTATTTACAAGATGAGTAACTCTTCTAATAGTTCGTGCTTTTAGACATACCTGGGACAGCAGTATTAGATTCCGATGCACCATTGCAGGTTTACTGTATCCCTTGGACCTTCAAATCAACAATGAAACACAAAAATTGCATCGATATTGAGTACAAAAAAGCAAAATGTCGACTTATTTACAAGAGGAGTAACTCTTCTAATAGTTCTTGCTTTGAGCCTTTCCTGGGACAGCAGTATTAGATTCCGATGCACCATTGCAGGTTTACTGTATCCCTTGGACCTTCAAATCAACGTTGAAACGCAGAATTTGCATCGATGTTGAATACAAAAGTCAAAATGTCGACTTATTTACAAGAGGAGTAACTCTTCTAATAGTTCGTGCTTTGAGCCTTTCCTGGAACAGAAGTATTAATATCCGATGCACCATTGCAGGTTTACTGTATCCCTTGGAACTTCACATCAACGATGAAACACAGAAATTGCATCGATATTGAATACAAAAGGCAAAATTTCGACTTATTTACAAGAGGAGTAACTCTTCTAATAGTTCGTGCTTTGAGCCTTTCCTGGGAAAGCAGTATTAGACTCCGATGCACCATTGCAGGTTTACTGTATCCCTTGGACCTTCAAATCAACGATGAAACACAGATATTGCATCGATATTGAATACAAAAGGCAAAATGTCGAGTTATTTACAAGAGTAGAAACTCTTGTAATAGTTCGTGCTTTGAGCCTTTAATGGGACAGCAGTATTAGATTCCGATGCACCACTGCAGGTTCACTGTATCCCTTGGACCTTCAAATCAACAATGAAACACAGAAATTACATCGATATTGAATACAAAAGGCAAAATGTCGACCTATTTACAAGAGGAGTAACTCTTCTAATAGTTCGTGCTTTGAGCCTTTCCTGGGACAGCAGTATTAGATTCCGATGCACCATTGCAGGTTTACTGTATCCCTTGGACCTTCAAATCAACGATGAAACACTGAAATTGCATCGATATTGAATACAACAGGCAAAATGTCGACTTATTTATAAGAGGAGTAACTCTTCTAATAGCTCGTGTTTTGAGCCTCTCCTGGGACAGCAGTATTAGATTCCGATTCAACATTGCAGGTTTACTGATTCCCTTGGACCTTAAAATCAACGATGAAACACAGAAATTGCATCGATATTGAATACAAAAAGCAAAATGTCGACTTATTTTCAAGAGGAGTAACTCTTCTAATAGTTCGTGCTTTTAGCCTTTCCTGGGACAGCAGTATTAGACTTCGATGCACCATTGCAGGTTTACTGTATCCCTTGGACCTTCAAATCAACGATGAAACACAGAAATTGTATGGATATTGAATACAAAAGGCAAAATGTCGACTTATTTACAAGAGGAGTAACTCTTCTAATAGTTCGTGCTTTGAGCCTTTCCTGGGACATCAGTATTAGACTCCGATGCACCATTGCAGGTTTACTGTATCCCTTGGTCCTTCAAATCAATGATGAAACACAGATATTGCATCGATATTGAATACAAAAGGCAAAATGTCGAGTTATTTACAAGAGGAGAAACTCTTCTAATAGTTCGTGCTTTGAGCCTTTAATGGGACAGCAGTATTATATTCCGATGCACCATTGCAGGTTTTCTGTATCCCTTGGACCTTCAAATCAACGATGAAACACAGAAATTGTATCGATATTGAATGCAAAAGGCAAAATGTCGATTTATTTACAAGAGGAGGAACTCTTCTAATAGTTCGTACTTTTAGCCTTTCCTGGGACAGCAGTATTAGATTCCGATGCACCATTGCAGGTTCACTGTATCCCTTGGACCTTCAAATCAACGATGAAACACCGAAATTACATCGATATTGAATCCAAAAGGCAAAATGTCGACTTATTTACAAGAGGAGTAACTCTTCTAATAGTTCGTGCTTTGAGCCTTTCCTGGGACAGCAGTATTAGATTCCGATGCAACATTGCAGGTTTACTGATTCCCTTGGACCTTCAAATCAACGATGAAACACAGAAATTGCATCGATATTGAATACAAAAAGCAAAATGTCGACTTATTTTCAAGAGGAGTAACTCTTCTAATAGTTCGTGATTTTAGCCTTTCCTGGGACAGCAGTATTAGATTCCGATGGACCATTGCAGGTTTACTGTATCCCTTGGACTTTCAAATCAGCGATGAAACACAGAAATTACATCGATATTGAATACAAAAGGCAAAATGTCGACTTATTTACAAGAGGAGTAACTCTCCTAATAGTTCTTGCTTTGAGCCTTTCCTGGGACAGCAGTATTAGATTCCGATGCACCATTGCAGGTTTACTGTATCCCTTGGACCTTCCAATCAACGTTGAAACACAGAAATTGCATCGATATTGAATACAAAAGTCAAAATGTAGACTTATTTACAAGAGGAGTAACTCTTCTAATAGTTCGTGCTTTGAGCCTTTAATGGTACAGCAGTATAAATATCCGATGCACCATTGCAGGTTTACTGTATCCCTTGGACCTTCAAATCAACGATGAAACAAAGAAATTGCATCGACATTGAATACAAAAGGCAAAATGTCGACTTATTTACAAGAGGAGTAACTCTTCTAATAGTTCGTGCTTTGAGCCTTTCCTGGGACAGCAGTATTAGACTCCGACGCACCATTGCAGGTTTACTGTACCCCTGGACCTTCAAACCAACGATGAAACACAGAAATTGCATCGATATTGAATACTAAAGGCAAAATGTCGAGTTATTTACAAGAGGAGAAACTCTTCTAATAGCTCGTGCTTTGTGCCTTTAATGGGACAGCAGTATTATATTCCGATGCACCATTGCAGGTTTGCTGTATCCCTTGGACCTTCAAATCAACGATGAAACACAGAAATTGTATCGATATTGAATACAAAAGGCAAAATGTCGACTTATTATAAGAGGAGTAACTCTTCTAATAGTTCGTGCTTTGAACCTTTCCTGGGACAGCAGTATTAGATTCCGATGCACCATTGCAGGTTTACTGTATCCCTTGAACCTTCAAATCAACGATGAAACTCAGAAATTGCATCGATATTGAATACAAAATGCAAAATGTCGACATATTTACAAGAGGAGAAACTCTTCTAATAGTTCGTGCTTTGAGCCTTTCCTGGGACAACAGCAATAGATTCCGATGCACCATTGCAGGTTTACTGTATCCCTTGGACCTTCAAATCAACGATGAAACACAGAAATTGCATCGATATTGAATACATCAGGCAAAATGTCGACTTATTAATAAGAGGAGTAACTCTTCTAATAGCTCGTGTTTTGAGCCTTTCCTGGGACAGCAGTATTAGATTCCGATGCAACATTGCAGGTTTACTGATTCCCTTGGACATTCAAATCAACGATGAAACACAGAAATTGCATCGATATTGAATACAAAAAGCAAAATGTCGACTTATTTTCAAGAGGAGTAACTCTTCTAATAGTTCATGCTTTTAGCCATTCCTGGGACAGCAGTATTAGATTCCGATGCACCCTTGCAGGTTTACTGTATCCCTTGGACCTTCTAATCAACGATGAAACACAGAAATTGCATCGATACTGAATACAAAAGGCATAATATCGACTTATTTACAAGATGAGTAACTCTTCTAATAGTTCTTGCTTTTAGACATTCCTGGGACAGCAGTATTAGATTCGGTACAGCATTGCAGGTTTACTGTATCCCTTGGACCTTCAAATCGACAATGAAACACAAAAATTGCATCGATATTGAGTACAAAGGTCAAAATGTCGACTTATTTACAAGAGGAGTAACTCTTCTAATAGTTCGTGATTTGAGCCTTTCCTGGAACAGCAGTATTAATAACCGATGCACCATTGCAGGTTTACTGTAGCCCTTGGACCTTCAAATCAACGATGAAACACAGAAATTGCATCGATATTGAATACAAAAGGCAAAATGTCGACTTATTTACAAGAGGAGTAACTCTTCTAATAGTTCGTGCTTTGAGCCTTTCCTGGGACAGCAGTATTAGACTCCGATGCACCATTGCAGGTTTACTGTATCCCTTGGACCTTCAAATCAACGATGAAACACAGATATTGCATCGATATTGAATACAAAAGGCAAAATGTCGAGTTATTTACAAGAGGAGAAACTCTTCTAATAGTTCGTGCTTTGAGCCTTTAATGGGACAGCAGTATTATATTCCGATGCACCATTGCAGGTTTGCTGTATCCCTTGGACCTCCAAATCAGCGATGAAACACAGAAATTGTGTCGATATTGAATACAAAAGGCAAAATGTCGACTTATTTACAAGAGAAGTAACTCTTCTAATAGTTCGTACTTTTAGCCTTTCCTGGGACAGCAGTATTAGATTCCGATGCACCATTGCAGGTTCACTGTATCCCTTGGACCTTCAAATCAACGATGAAACACAGAAATTACATCGATATTGAATACAAAAGGCAAAATGTCGACTTATTTACAAGAGGAGTAACTCTTCTAATGGTTCGTGCTTTGAGCCTTTCCTGCGACATCAGTATTAGATTCCGATGCACCATTGCAGGTATACTGTATCCCTTGGACCTTCAAAGCAACGATGAAACACAGATATTGCATCGATATTGAATACAAAAGGCTTAATGTCGACTTATTTACAAGAGGGGTAACTCTTCTAATAGCTCGTGTTTTGAGCCTTTCCTGGGACAGCAATATTAGATTCCGATGCACCATTGCAGGTTTACTGATTCCCTTGGACCTTCAAATCAACGATGAAACACAGAAATTGCATCGATATTGAATACAAAAAGCAAAATGCCGTCTTATTTTCAAGAGTAGTAACTCTTCTAATAGTTCGTTCTTTTAGCCTTTTCTGGGACAGCAGTATTAGATTCCGATGCACCATTGCAGGTTTACTGTATCCCTTGGACGTTCAAAACAAAGATGAAACACAGAAATTGCATCGTTATTGAATACAAAAGACAAAATGTCCACTTATTTACTAAAGGAGGTACTCTTCTAATAGTTCGTGCTTTGAGCCTTTCCTGGGACAGCAGTATTAGATTCCGATGCACCATTGCAGGTTTACTGTATCCCTTGGACCTTCAAATCAACGATGAAACACAGAAATTGCATCGATATTGAATACAAAAGGCAAAATGTCGACTTATTTACAAGAGGAGTAACTCTTCTAATAGTTCGTGCTTTGAGCCTTTCCTGGGACAGCAGTATTAGATTCCGATGCACCATTGCAGGTTTACTCTATGCCTTGGACCTTCAAATCATCGTTGAATCACAGAAATAGCATCGATATTGAATACAAAAGGCAAAATGTCGACTTATTTACAAGAGGAGTAACTCTTCTAATTATTCGTGCTTTTGGCTTTCCTGGGACAGCAGTATTAGATTCAGATGCACCCTTGCAGGTTTACTGTATCCCTTGGACCTTCAAATCAACGATGAAACACAGAAATTGCATCGATATTGAATACAAAATGCAAAATGTCGACATATTTACAAGCGGAGAAACTCTTCTAATAGTTCGTGCTTTGAGACTTTCCTGGGACAGCAGCATTAGATTCCGATGCACCATTGCAGGTTTACTGTATCCCTTGGACCTTCAAATCAACGATGAAACACAGAAATTGCATCGATATTGAATACACCAGGCAATATGTCGACTTATACACAAGAGGAGTAACTCTTCTAGTACGTCGTGCTTTGAGACTGTCCTGGGACAGCAGTATTAGATTCCGATGCACCATTGCAGGTTTGCTGTATCCCTTGGACCTTCAAATCAACGATGAAACACAGAAATTGTATCGATATTGAATACAAAAGGCAAAATGTCGACTTATTATAAGAGGAGTAACTCTTCTAATAGTTCGTGCTTTGAACCTTTCCTGGGACAGCAGTATTAGATTCCGATGCACCATTGCAGGTTTACTGTATCCCTTGAACCTTCAAATCAACGATGAAACACAGAAATTGCATCGATATTGAATACAAAATGCAAAATGTCGACATATTTACAAGAGGAGAAACTCTTCTAATAGTTCGTGCTTTGAGCCTTTCCTGGGACAGCAGCAATAGATTCCGATGCACCATTGCAGGTTTACTGTATCCCTTGGACCTTCAAATCAACGATGAAACACAGAAATTGCATCGATATTGAATACAACAGGCAAAATGTCGACTTATTTATAAGAGGAGTAACTCTTCTAATAGCTCGTTTTTTGAGCCTTTCCTGGGACAGCAGTATTAGATTCCGATGCAACATTGCAGGTTTACTGATTCCCTTGGACATTCAAATCAACGATGAAACACAGAAATTGCATCGATATTGAATACAAAAAGCAAAATGTCGACTTATTTTCAAGAGGAGTAACTCTTCTAATAGTTCGTGCTTTTAGCCATTCCTGTGACAGCAGTATTAGATTCCGATGCACCCTTGCAGGTTTACTGTATCCCTTGGACCTTCTAATCAACGATGAAACACAGAAATTGCATCGATACTGAATACAAAAGGCAAAATATCGACTTATTTACAAGATGAGTAACTCTTCTAATAGTTCTTGCTTTTAGACATTCCTGGGACAGCAGTACTAGATTCGGTACAGCATTGCAGGTTTACTGTATCCCTTGGACCTTCAAATCGACAATGAAACACAAAAATTGCATCGATATTGAGTACAAAGGTCAAAATGTCGACTTATTTACAAGAGGAGTAACTCTTCTAATAGTTCGTGCTTTGAGCCTTTCCTGGGACAGCAGTATTAGACTCCGATGCACCATTGCAGGTTTACTGTATCCCTTGGACCTTCAAATCAACGATGAAACACAGATATTGCATCGATATTAAATACAAAAGGCAAAATGTCGAGTTATTTACAAGAGGAGAAACTCTTCTAATAGTTCGTACTTTTAGCCTTTCCTGGGACAGCAGTATTAGATTCCGATGCACCATTGCAGGTTCACTGTATCCCTTGGACCTTCAAATCAACGATGAAACACAGAAATTACATCGATATTGAATACAAAAGGCAAAATGTCGACTTATTTACAAGAGGAGTAACTCTTCTAATGGTTCGTGCTTTGAGCCTTTCCTGCGACATCAGTATTAGATTCCGATGCACCATTGCAGGTATACTGTATCCCTTGGACCTTCAAAGCAACGATGAAACACAGATATTGCATCGATATTGAATACAAAAGGCTTAATGTCGACTTATTTACAAGAGGGGTAACTCTTCTAATAGCTCGTGTTTTGAGCCTTTCCTGGGACAGCAATATTAGATTCCGATGCACCATTGCAGGTTTACTGATTCCCTTGGACCATCAAATCAACGATGAAAGACAGAAATTGCATCGATATTGAATACAAAAAGCAAAATGTCGACTTATTTTCAAGAGGAGTAACTCTTCTAATAGTTCGTGCTTTGAGGCTTTCCTGGGACAGCAGTATTAGATTCCGATGCACCATTGCAGGTTTACTGATTCCCTTGGACCTTCAAATCAACGATGAAACACAGAAATTGCATCGATATTGAATACAAAAAGCAAAATGCCGTCTTATTTTCAAGAGTAGTAACTCTTCTAATAGTTCGTTCTTTTAGCCTTTTCTGGGACAGCAGTATTAGATTCCGATGCACCATTGCAGGTTTACTGTATCCCTTGGACGTTCAAAACAAAGATGAAACACAGAAATTGCATCGTTATTGAATACAAAAGACAAAATGTCCACTTATTTACTAAAGGAGGTACTCTTCTAATAGTTCGTGCTTTGAGCCTTTCCTGGGACAGCAGTATTAGATTCCGATGCACCATTGCAGGTTTACTGTATCCCTTGGACCTTCAAATCAACGATGAAACACAGAAATTGCATCGATATTGAATACAAAAGGCAAAATGTCGACTTATTTACAAGAGGAGTAACTCTTCTAATAGTTCGTGCTTTGAGCCTTTCCTGGGACAGCAGTATTAGATTCCGATGCACCATTGCAGGTTTACTCTATGCCTTGGACCTTCAAATCATCGTTGAATCACAGAAATAGCATCGATATTGAATACAAAAGGCAAAATGTCGACTTATTTACAAGAGGAGTAACTCTTCTAATTATTCGTGCTTTTGGATTTCCTGGGACAGCAGTATTAGATTCAGATGCACCCTTGCAGGTTTACTGTATCCCTTGGACCTTCAAATCAACGATGAAACACAGAAATTGCATCGATATTGAATACAAAATGCAAAATGTCGACATATTTACAAGCGGAGAAACTCTTCTAATAGTTCGTGCTTTGAGACTTTCCTGGGACAGCAGCATTAGATTCCGATGCACCATTGCAGGTTTACTGTATCCCTTGGACCTTCAAATCAACGATGAAACACAGAAATTGCATCGATATTGAATACACCAGGCAATATGTCGACTTATTTATAAGAGGAGTAACTCTTCTAATAGCTCGTGTTTTGAGCCTTTCCTGGGACAGCAGTATTAGATTCCGATGCAACATTGCAGGTTTACTGTATCCCTTGGACCTTCAAATCAACGATGAAACACAGAAATTACATCGATATTGAATACAAAAGGCAAAATGTCGACTTATTTATAAGAGGAGCAACTCTTCTAATAGTTCATGCTTTGAGCCTTTCCTGGGACAGCAGTATTAGACTCCGATGCACCATTGCAGATTTACTGTATCCCTTGGACCTTCAAATCAACGATGAAACACAGAAATTGCATCGATATTGAATACAAAAGGCAAATTGTCGACTAATTTACAAGAGGAGTAACTCTTCTAATAGTTCGTGCTTTTAGCCTATCCTGGGACAGCAGTATTAGATTCCAATGCACCCTTGCAGGTTTACTGTATCCCTTAGACCTTCTAATCAACGATGAAACACAGAAATTGCATCGATATTGAATACAAAAGCAAAATATCGACTTATTTACAAGATGAGTAACTCTTCTAATAGTTCGTGCTTTTAGACATTCCTGGGACAGCAGTATTAGATTCGGTACACCATTGCAAATTTACTGCATCCCTTGGACCTTCAAATCAACAATGAAACACAAAAATTGCATCGATATTGAGTACAAAAGGCAAAATGTCGACTTATTTACAAGAGGAGTAATTCTTCTAATAGTTCTTGCTTTGAGCCTTTCCAGGGACAGCAGTATTACATTCCCATGCACCATTGCAGGTTTACTGTATTCCTTGGACCTTCAAATCAACGTTTAAACACAGAAATTGCATCGATATTGAATACAAAAGGCAAAATGTCGACTTATTTACAAGAGGAGTAACTCTTCTAATGGTTCGTGCTTTGAGCCTTTCCAGGAACAGCAGTATTAATATCCGATGCACAATTGCAGGTATATTGTATCCCTTGGACCTTCACATCAACGATAAAACACAGAAATTGCATCGATATTGAATACAAAAGGCAAAATGTCGACTTATTTACAAGAGAAGTAACTCTTCTAATAGTTCGTGCTTTGCGCCTTTCCTGGGACAGCAGTATTAGACTCCGATGCACCATTGCAGGTTTACTGTATCCCTTGGACCTTCAAATCAACGATGAGGCACAGATATTGCATCGATATTGAATACAAAAGGCAAAATGTCGAGTTATTTACAAGAGGAGAAACTCTTCTAATAGTTCGTGTTTTGAGCCTTTAATGGGACAGCAGTATTATATTCCGATGCACCATTGCAGGTTTGCTGTATCCCTTGGACGTTCAAAACAAAGATGAAACACAGAAATTGCATCGATATTGAATACAAAAGGCAAAATGTCAACTTAATTACAAAAGGAGGTACTCTTCTAATAGTTCGTGCTTTGAGCCTCTCGTGGGACAGCAGTATTAAATTCCGATGCACCATTGCAGGTTTACTGTATCCCTTGGACCTTCAAATCAACGATGAAACACAGAAATTGCATCGATATTGAATACAAAAGGCAAAATGTCGACTTATTTACAAGATGAGTAACTCTTCTAATAGTTCGTGATTGTAGACATTCCTGGGACAGCAGTATTAGATTCGGATGCACCATTGCAGGTTTACTGTATCCCTTGGACCTTCAAATCAACGATGAAACACAGAAATTGCATCGATATTGAATACAATAGGTAAAATGTCGACTTATTTACAAAATGAGTAACTCTTCTAATAGCTCATGCTTTTAGACATTCCTGGGACAGTAGTATTAGATTCGGATGCACCATTGCAGGTTTACTGTATCCCTTGGACCTTCAAATCAACAATGAAACACACAAATTGCATCGATATTGAGTACAAAAAGCAAAATGTCGACTTATTTACAAGAGGAGTAACTCTTCTAATAGTTCGTGCTTTGAGCCTTTCCTGGGACAGCAGTATTAGATTCCGATGCACCATTGCAGATTTACTGTACCCCTTGGACCTTCAAATCAACGTTGAAACACAGAAATTGCATCGATATTGAATACAAAAGTCAAATTGTCGACTTATTTACAAGAGGAGTAACTCTTCTAATAGTTCGTGCTTTGAGCCTTTCCTGGGACATCAGTATTACATTCCGATGCACCATTGCAGGTTTACTGTATCCCTTGGACCTTCAAATCAACGATGAAACACAGAAATTGCATCGAAATTGAATACAGAAGGCAAAATGTCGACTTATTTACAAGAGGAGTAACTCTTCTAATAGTTCGTGTTTTGAGCCTTTCCTGGGACAGCAGTATTAGATTCCGATGCACCATTGCAGGTTTACTGATTCCCTTGGACCTTCAAATCAACGATGAAACACAGAAATTGCATCGATATTGAATACAAAAAGCAAAATGTCGACTTATTTTCAAGAGGAGTAACTCTTCTAATAGTTCGTGTTTGAGCCTTTCCTGGGACAGCAGTATTAGATTCCGATGCACCATTGCAAGTTTACTGATTCTTTTGGACCTTCAAATCAACGATGAAACACAGAAATTGCATCGATATTGAATACAAAAAGCAAAACGTCGACTTATTTTCAAGAGGAGTAACTCTTCTAATAGTTCGTGCTTTTAGCATTTCCTGGGACAGCAGTATTAGATTCCGACGAACCATTGCAGGTTTACTGTATCCCTTGGACGTTCAAAACAAAGATGAAACACATAAATTGCATCGATATTGAATACAAAATGCAAAATGTCCACTTATTTACAAAAGTAGGTACTCTTCTAATAGTTCGTGCTTTAAGCCTTTCCTGGGACAGCAGTATTAGATTCCGATGCACCATTGCAGGTTTACTGTATCCCTTGGACCTTCAAATTAACGATGAAAGACAGAAATTGCATCGATATTGAATACAAAAGGCAAAATGTCGACTTATTTACAAGATGAGTAACTCTTCTAATAGTTCGTGATTTTAGACATTCCTGGGACAGCAGTATTAGATTCGGATGCACCATTGCAGGTTTACTGTATCCCTTGGACCTTCAAATCAACGATGAAACACAGAAATTGCATCGATATTGAATACAAAAGGTAAAATGTCGACTTATTTACAAGATGAGTAACTCTTCTAATAGCTCGTGCTTTTAGACATACGTGGGACAGCAGTATTAGATTCGGATGCACCATTGCAGGTTTACTGTATCCCTTGGACCTTCAAATCAACAATGAAACACAAAAATTGCATCGATATTGAGTACAAAAAGCAAAATGTCTACTTATTTACAAGAGGAGTAACTCTTCTAATAGTTCGTGCTTTGAGCCTTTCCTGGGACAGCAGTATTAGATTCCGATGCACCATTGCAGGTTTACTGTACCCCTTGGACATTCAAATCAACGTTGAAACACAGAAATTGCATCGATATTGAATACAAAAGTCAAAATGTCGACTTATTTACAAGAGGTGTAACTCATCTAATAGTTCGTGCTTTGAGCCTTTCCTGGAATAGCAGTATTAGTATCCGATGCACCATTGCAGGTTTACTGTATCCCTTGGACCTTCAAATCAACGATGAAACACAGAAATTGCATCGATATTGAATACAAAAGGCAAAATGTCGACTTATTTACAAGAGGAGTAACTCTTCTAATAGTTCGTGCTTTGAGCCTTTCCTGGGACAGCAATATTAGATTCCGATGTACCATTGCAGGTTTACTGTATCCCTTGGACCTTCAAATCAATGATGAAACACAGATATTGCATCGATATTGAATACAAAAGGCAAAATGTCGACTCATTTACAAGAGGAGTAACTCTTCTAATAGTTCGTGCTTTTAGCCTTTCCTGGGACAGCAGTATTAGATTCCGATGCACCATTGCAGGTTTACTGTATCCCTTGGACCTTCAAATCAACGATGAAACACAGAAATTGCATCGATATTGAATACAAAATGCAAAATTTGGACATATTTACAAGAGGAGAAACTCTTCTAATACTTCGTGCTTTGAGCCTTTCCTGGGACAGCAGCATTAGATTCCGATGCACCATTGCAGGTTTACTAATTCCCTTGGACCTTCAAATCAACGATGAACCACAGAAATTGCATCGATATTGAATACAAAAAGCAAAATGTCGACATATTTTCAAGAGGAGTAACTCTTCTAATAGTTCGTGTTCTGAGCCTTTCCTGGGACAGCAGTATTAGATTCCGATGCAACATTGCAGGTTTACTGATTCCCTTGGTCCTTCAAATCAACGATGAAACACAGAAATTGCATCGATATTGAATACAAAAAGCAAAATGTCGACGTATTTTCAGGAGGAGTAACTCTTCTAATAGTTCGTGCTTTTAGCCTTTCCTGGGACAGCAGTATTAGATTCCGATGCACCATTGCAGTTCACTGTATCCTTAGGACCTTCAAATCAACGATGAAACACAGAAATTGCATCGATATTGAATACAAAAAGCAAAATGTCGAATTATTTATAAGAGGAGCAATTCCTCTAATAGTTCGTGCTTTGAGCCTTTCCTGGGACAGCAGTATTAGACTCCGATGCACCATTGCAGGGTTACTGTAACCCTTGGACCTTCAAATCAACGATGAAACACAGAAATTGCATCGATATTGAATACTAAAGGCAAAATGTCGACTTATTTACAAGAGGAGTAACTCTTCTAATAGTTCGTGCTTTTAGCCTCTCCTGGGACAGCAGAATTAGATTCCGATGCACCCTTGCAGGTTTACTGTATCCCTTGGACCTTCTAATCAACGATGAAACACAGAAATTGCATCGATATTGAATACAAAAGGCAAAATATCGACTTATTTACAAGAAGAGTAACTCTTCTAATAGTTCGTGCTTTTAGACATTCCTGGGACAGCAGTATTAGATTCGGATGCACGTTTGCAGGTTTACTGTATCCCTTGGACCTTCAAATCAACAATGAAACACAGAAATTGCATCGATATTGAATACAAAAAGCAAAATGTCGACTTATTTTCAAGAGGAGTAACTCTTCTAATAGTTCGTGATTTTAGCCTTTCCTGGGACAGCAGTATTAGATTCCGACGAACCATTGCAGGTTTACTGTATCCCTTGGACGTTCAAAACAAAGATGAAACACAGAAATTGCATCGATATTGAATACAAAAGGCAAAATGTCCACTTATTTACAAAAGGAGGTACTCTTCTAATAGTTCGTGTTTTGAGCCTTTCCTGGGACAGCAATATTAGATTCCGATGCACCATTGCAGGTTTACTGACTCCCTTGGACCTTCAAATCAACGATGAAACACAGATATTGCATCGATATTGAATACAAAAAGCAAAATGTCGACTTATTTTCAAGAGGAGTAACTCTTCTAATAGTTCGTGTTTGAGCCTTTCCTGGGACAGCAGTATTAGATTCCGATGCACCATTGCAGGTTTACTGATTCCCTTGGACCTTCAAATCAACGATGAAACACAGAAATTGCATCGATATTGAATACAAAAAGCAAAATGTCGACTTATTTTCAAGAGGAGTAGCTCTTCTAATAGTTCGTGCTTTTAGCCTTTCCTGTCACAGCAGTATTAGATTCCAACGAACCATTGCAGGCTTACTGTATCCCTTGGACGTTCAAAACAAAGATGAAACACAGAAATTGCATCGATATTGAATACAAAAGGCAAAATGTCCACTTATTTACAAAAGGAGGTACTCTTCTAATAGTTCATGCTTTGAGCCTTTCCTGGGACAGCAGTATTCGATTCCGATGCACCACTGCAGGTTTACTGTATCCCTTGGACCTTCAAATCAACGATGAAACACAGAAATCTCATCGATATTGAATACAAAAGGCAAAATGTCGACTTATTTACAAGATGAGTAACTCTTCTAATAGTTCGTGATTTTAGACATTCCTGGGACAGCAGTATTAGATTCGGATGCACCATTGCAGGTTTACTGTATCCCTTGGACCTTCAAATCCACAATGAAACACAAAAATTGCATCGATATTTAGTACAAAAAGCAAAATGTCGACTTATTTACAAGAGCAGTAACTCTTCTAATAGTTCGTGCTTTGAGCCTTTCCTGGGACAGCAGTATTAGATTCCGATGCACCATTGCAGGTTTACTGTACTCCTTGGACCTTCAAATCAACGTTGAAACACAGAAATTGCATCGATATTGAATACAAAAGTCAGAATGTCGACTTATTTACAAGAGGTGTAACTCATCTAATAGTTCGTGCTTTGAGCCTTTTCTGGAATAGCAGTATTAGTATCCGATGCACCATTGCAGGTTTACTGTATCCCTTGGACCTTCAGATCAACGATGAAACACAGAAATTGCATCGATATTGAATACACAAGAGCAAAATGTCGACTTATTTAGAAGAGGAGTAACTCTTCTAATAGTTCGTGTTTTGAGCCTTTCCTGGGACAGCAATATTGGATTCCGATGTACCATTGCAGGTTTACTGTATCCCTTGGACCTTCAAATCAACGATGAAACACAGATATTGCATCGATATTGAATACAAAAGGCAAAATGTCGACTCATTTACAAGAGGAGTAACTCTTCTAATAGTTCCTGCTTTTAGCCTTTCCTGGGACAGCAGTATTACATTCCGATGCACCATTGCAGGTTTACTGTATCCCTTGGACCTTCAAATCAACGATGAAACACAGAAATTGCATCGATTTTGAATACAAAATGCAAAATGTCGACATATTTACAAGAGGAGAAACTCTTCTAATAGTTCGTGTTTTGAGCCTTTCCTGGGACAGCAGAATTAGATTCCGATGCACCATTGCAGGTTTACTGATTCCCTTGGACCTTCAAATCAACGATGAAACTCAGAAATTGCATCGATATTGAATACAAAAAGCAAAATGTCGACTTATTTTCAAGAGGGGTAACTCTTCTAATAGTTCGTGTTTTGAGCCTTTCCTGGGACAGCAGTATTAGATTCCGATGCAGCATTGCAGGTTTAGTGATTCCCTTGGACCTTCAAATCAACGATGAAACTCAGATATTGCATCGATATTGAATACAAAAAGCAAAATGTCGACTTATTTTCAAGAGGAGTAACTCTTCTAATAGTTCGTGCTTTTAGCCTTTCCTGGGACAGCAGTATTAGATTCCGATGCACCATTGCAGGTTTACTGTATCCCTTGGACCTTCAAATCAACGATGGAACACAGAAATTGCATCGATATTGAATACAAAAAGCAAAATGTCGAATTATTTATAAGAGGAGCAACTCTTCTAATAGTTCGTGCTTTGAGCCTTTCCTGGGACAGCAGTACTAGACTCCGATGCACCATTGCAGGTTTACTGTAACCCTTGGACCTTCAAATCAACGATGAAACACAGAAATTGCATCGATATTGAATACTAAAGGCAAAATATCGACTTATTTACAAGATGAGTAACTCTTCTAATAGTTCGTGCCTTTAGACATTCCTGGGACAGCAGTATTAGATTCGGATGCACCATTGCAGGTTTACTGTATCCCTTGGACCTTCAAATCAACAATGAAACACAAAAATTGCATCGATATTGAATACAAAAGGCAAAATGTCGACTTATTTACAAGAGGAGTAACTCTTCTAATAGTTCTTGCTTTGAGCCTTTCCTGGGACACCAGTATTAGATTCCGATGCACCACTGCAGGTATACTGTATCCCTTGGACCTTCAAATCAACGTTGAAACACAGAAATTGCATCGATATTGAATACAAAAGTCAAAATGACGACTTATTTACAAGAGGAGTAACTCCTCTAATAGTTCGTGCTTTGAGCCTTTCCTGGAACAGCAGTATTAATATCCGATGCACCATTGCAGGTTTACTGTATCCCTTGGACCTTCAAATCAACGATGAAACACAGATATTGCATCGATATTGAATACAAAAGGCAAAATGTCGAGTTATTTACAAGAGGAGAAACTCTTCTAATAGTTCGTGCTTAGAGCCTTTAGTGGGACAGCAGTATTATATTCCGATGCACCATTGCCGGTTTGCTGTATCCCTTGGACCTTCAAATCAACGATGAAACACAGAAAGTGTATCGATATTGAATACAAAAGGCAAAATGTCGATTTATTTACAAGAGGAGTAACTCTTCTAATAGTTCGTACTTTTAGCCTTTCCTGGGACAGCAGTATTAGATTCCGATGCACCATTGCAGGTTCACTGTATCCCTTGGACCTTCAAATCAACGATGAAACACAGAAATTACATCGATATTGAATACAAAAGGCAAAATGTCGACTTATTTACAAGAGGAGTAACTCTTCTAATAGTTCGTGCTTTGAGCCTTTCCTGGGACATCAGTATTAGATTCCGATGCACCATTGCAGGTTTACTGTATCCCTTGGACCTTCAAATCAACGATGAAATACAGAAATTGCATCGATATTGAATACAAAAGGCAAAATGTCGACTTATTTACAAGAGGAGTAATTCTTCTAATAGTTCGTGTTTTGAGCCTTTCCTGGGACAGCAATATTAGATTCCGATGCACCATTACAAGTTTACTGATTCTTTTGGACCTTCAAATCAACGATGAAACACAGAAATTGCATCGATATTGAATACAAAAAGCAAAACGTCGACTTATTTTCAAGAGGAGTAACTCTTCTAATAGTTCGTGTTTTAGCCTTTCCTGGGACAGCAGTATTAGATTCCGACGAACCATTGCAGGTTTACTGTATCCCTTGGACGTTCAAAAGAAAGATGAAACACATAAATTGCATCGATATTGAATACAAAATGCAAAATGTCCACTTATTTACAAAAGTAGGTACTCTTCTAATAGTTCGTGCTTTAAGCCTTTCCTGGGACAGCAGTATTAGATTCCGATGCACCATTGCAGGTTTACTGTATCCCTTGGACCTTCAAATTAACGATGAAAGACAGAAATTGCATCGATATTGAATACAAAAGGCAAAATGTCGACTTATTTACAAGATGAGTAACTCTTCTAATAGTTCGTGGTTTTAGACATTCCTGGGACAGCAGTATTAGATTCGGATGCACCATTGCAGATTTACTGAATCCCTTGGACCTTCAATTCAACAATGAAACACAAAAATTGCATCGATATTGAATACAAAAGGCAAAATGTCGTCTTATTTACAAGAGGAGTAACTCTTCTAATAGTTCTTGCTTTGAGCCTTTCCTGGGACAGCAGTATTAGATTCCGATGCACCACTGCAAGTTTACTGTATCCCTTGGACCTTCAAATCAACGTTGAAACACAGAAATTGCATCGATATTGAATGCAAAAGTCAAAATGACGACTTATTTACAAGAGGAGTAACTCTTCTAATAGTTCGTGCTTTGAGCCTTTCCTGGAACAGCAGTATTAATATCCGACGCACCATTGCAGGTTTACTGTATCCCTTGGACCTTCACATCAACGATGAAACACAGAAATTGCATCGATATTGAATACAAAAGGCAAAATGTCGACTTATTTACAAGAGGAGTAACTCTTCTAATAGTTCGTGCTTTGAGCCTTTCCTGGGACAGCAGTATTAGATTCCGATGCACCATTGCAGGTTTACTGTATCCCTTGGACCTTCAAATCAACGATGAAACACAGATATTGCATCGATATTGAATACAAAAGGCAAAATGTCGAGTTATTTACAAGAGGAGAAACTCTTCTAATAGTTCGTGCTTTGAACCTTTAATGGGACAGCAGTATAATATTCCGATGCACCATTGCAGGTTTGCTGTATCCCTTGGACCTTCAAATCAACGATGAAACACAGAAATTGTATCGATATTGAATACAAAAGGCAAAATGTCGATTTATTTACAAGAGGAGTAACTCTTCTAATGGTTCGTACTTTTAGCCTTTCCTGGGACAGCACTATTAGATTCCGATGCACCATTGCAGGTTTACTGTATCCCTTGGACCTTCAAATCAACGATGAAACACAGAAATTACATCGATATTGAATACAAAAGGCAAAATGTCGACTTATTTACAAGAGGAGTAACTCTTCTAATAGTTCGTGCTTTGAGCCTTTCCTGGGACATCAGTATTAGATTCCGATGCACCATTGCAGGTTTACTGTATCCCTTGGACCTTCAAATCAACGATGAAACACAGAAATTGCATCGATATTGAATACAAAAGGCAAAATGTCGACTTATTTTCAAGAGGAGTAACTCTTCTAATAGTTCGTGTTTTGAGCCTTTCCTGGGACAGCAGTATTAGATTCCGATGCACCATTGCAGGTTTACTGAATCCCTTGGACCTTCAAATCAACGATGAAACACAGAAATTGCATCGAAATTGAATACAAAAAGCAAAATGTCAACTTATTTTCAAGAGGAGTAACTCTTCTAATAGTTCGTGCTTTGAGCCTTTCCTGGGACAGCAGTATTAGATTCCGATGCACCATTGCAGGTTTACTGTATCCCTTGGACGTTCAAAACAAAGATGAAGCACAGAAATTGAATCGATATTGAATACAAAAGGCAAAATTTCGACTTATTTACAAGAATAGTAACTCTTCTAATAGTTCGTGCTTTGAGCCTTTCCTGGGACAGCAGTATTAGATTCCGATGCACCATTGCAGGTTTACTGTATGCCTTGGACCTTCAAATCTACGATGAAACACAGAAATTGCATCGATATTGAATACAAATGGCAAAGTGTCGACTTATTTATAAGAGGAGTTACTCTTCTAATAGTTCGTGCTTTGAGCCTTTCTTGGGACAGCAGTATTAGACTCCGATGCACCATTATCAGGTTTACTGTATCCCTTGGACCTTCAAATCAACGATGAAACACAGAAATTGAATCGATATTGAATACAAAAGGCAAAATGTCCACTTATTTACAAAAGGAGGTACTCTTCTAATAGTTCGTGCTTTGAGCCTTTCCTGGGACAGCGGTATTATATTCCGATGCACCATGCAGGTTTGCTGTATCCCTTGGACCTTCAAATCAACGATGAAACACAGAAATTGTATCGATATTGAATTCAAAAGGCAAAATGTCGACTTATTTACAAGAGGAGTAACTCTTCTAATAGTTCGTACTTTTAGCCTTTCCTGGGACAGCAGTATTAGGTTCCGATGCACCATTGCAGGTTCACTGTATCCCTTGGACCTTCAACTCAACGATGAAACACAGAAATTACATCGATATTGGATACAAAAGGCAAAATGTCGACTTATTTACAAGAGGAGTAACTCTTCTAATAGTTCGTGCTTTGAGCCTTTAATGGGACATCAGTATTAGATTCCGATGCACCATTGCAGGTTTACTGTATCCCTTGGACCTTCAAATCAACGATGAAACACAGAAATTGCATCGATATTGATTACAAAAGGCAAAATGTCGACTTATTTACAAGAGGAGTAACTCTTCTAATAGTTCGTGTTTTGAGCCTTTCCTGGGACAGCAATATTAGATTCCGATGCACCATTGCAGGTTTACTGATTCCCTTGGACCTTCAAATCAACGATGAAGCACAGAAATTGCATCGATATTGAATACAAAAAGCAAAATGTCGACTTATTTTCAAGAGGAGTAACTCTTCTAATTGTTCGTGCTTTCAGCCTTTCCTGGGACAGCAGTATTAGATTCCGATGCACCATTGCAGGATTACTGTATCCTTTGGACCTTCAAATCAACGATGAAACACAGAAATTGCATCGAAGTTGAATACAAAAGGCAAAATGTCGACTTATTTACAAGAGGAGTATCTCTTCTAATAGTTCGTGCTTTGAGCCTTTCCTGGGACAGCAGTATTAGATTCCGATGCACCATTGCACGTTTACTGTATCCCTTGGACCTTCAACTCAACGCTGAAACACAGAAATTGCATCGATATTGAATACAAAAGGCAAAATGTCGATTCATTTACAAAAGGAGTAACTCTTGTAATAGTTCGTGCTTTGAGCCTTTCCTGGGACAGCAGTATTAGATTCCGATTAACCATTGCAGGTTTACTGTATCCCTTGGACCTTCAAATCAACGATGAAACACAGAAATTGCATCGATAATGAATACAACAGGCAAAATGTCGACTTATTTTTAAGAGGAGTAACTCTTCTAATAGTTCGTGTTTTGAGCCTTTCCTGGAACAGCAGTATTAGATTCCGATGCACCATTGCAGGTTTACTGATTCCCTTGGACCTTCAAATCAACGATGAAACACAGAAATTGCATCGATATTGAATGCAAAAAGCAAAATGTCGACTTATTTTCAAGAGGAGTAACTCTTCTAATAGTTCGTGATTTTAGCCTTTCCTGGGACAGCAGTATTAGATTCCGATGCACCATTGCAGGTTTACTGTATCCCTTGTACCTTCAAATCAAAGATGAAACACAGAAATTGCATCGATATTGAATACAAAAAGCAAAATGTCGACTTATTTACAAGAGGAGTAACTCTTCTAATAGTTCGGGCTTTGAGTCTTTCCTGGGACAGCAGTATTAGATTCCGATGCACCATTGCAGGTTTACTGTATGCCTTGGACCTTCAAATCTACGATGAAACACAGATATTGCATCGATATTGAATACAAAAGGCAAAGTGTCGACTTATTTATAAGAGGAGTAACTCTTCTAATGGTTCGTGCTTTGAGCCTTTCCTGGGACAGCAATATTAGATTCCGATGCACCATTGCAGGTTTACTGTATCCCTTGGACCTTCAAATCAACGATGAAACACAGAAATTGCATCGATATTGAATACAAAAGGCAAAATGTCGACTTATTTACAAGAGGAGTAACTCTTCTAATAGTTCGTGGTTTGAGCCTTTCCTGGGACAGCAGTATTAGATTCCGATGCACCATTGCAGGTTTACTGTATCCCTTGGACGTTCAAAACAAAGATGAAACACAGAAATTGCATCGATATTGAATACAAAAGGCAAAATGTCAACTTACTTACAAAAGGAGGTACCCTTCTAATAGTTCGTGCTTTGAGCCTTTCCTGGGACAGCAGTATTAGATTCCGATGCACCATTGCAGGTTTACTGTATCCCTTGGACCTTCAAATCAACGATGAAACACAGAAATTGCATCCATATTGAATACAATAGGCAAAATGTCGACTTATTTACAAGAGGAGTAACTCTTCTAATAGTTCGTGCTTTGAGCCTTTCCTGGGACAGCAGTATTAAATTCCGATGCACCATTGCAGGTTTACTGTATGCCTTGGACCTTCAAATCATCGTTGAATCACAGAAATTGCATCGATATTTAATACAAAAGGCAAAATGTCGACTTATTTACAAGAGGAGTAACTCTTCTAATAGTTCATGCTTTTAGCCTTTCCTGGGACAGCAGTATTAGATTCCGATGCACCATTGCAGGTTTACTGATTCCCTTGGACCTTCTAATCAACGATGAAACACAGAAATTGCATCGATATTCAATACAAAAAGCAAAATGTCGACTTATTCTCAAGAGGAGTAACACTTCTAATTGTTCGTGCTTTTAGCCTTTCCTGGGGCAGCAGTATTAGATTCCGATGCACCATTGCAGATTTACTGTATCCCGTGGACCTTCAAATCAAAGATGAAACACAGAAATTGCATCGATATTGAATACAAAAGGCAAAATGTCGACTTATTTACAAAAGGAGTAACTCTTCTAATAGTTCGTGCTTTGAGCCTTTCCTGGGACAGCAGTATTAGAATCCGATGCACCATTGCAGGTTTACTGTATGCCTTGGACCTTCAAATCTACGATGAAACACAGAAATTGCATCGATATTGAATACAAAATGCAAAGTGTCGACTTATTTATAAAAGGAGTAACTCTTCTAATAGTTCGTGCTTTGAGCCTTTCCTGGGACAGCAGTATTACATTCCGATGCACCATTGCAGGATGACTGTATCCCTTGGACCTTCAAATCAACGATGAAACACAGAAATTGCATCGAAATTGAATACAAAAGGCAAAATGTCGTCTTATTTACAAGAGGAGTATCTCTTCTAATAGTTCGTGCTTTGAGCCTTTCCTGGGACAGCAGTATTAGATTCCGATGCACCATTGCACGTTTACTGTATCCCTTGGACCTTCAACTCAACGCTGAAACACAGAAATTGCATCGATATTGAATACAAAAGGCAAAATGTCGATTCATTTACAAAAGGAGTAACTCTTGTAATAGTTCGTGCTTTGAGCCTTTCCTGGGACAGCAGTATTAGATTCCGATGCACCATTGCAGGTTTACTGTATCCCTTGGACCTTCAAATCAACGATGAAACACAGAAATTGCATCGATATTGAATACAACAGGCAAAATGTCGACTTATTTTTAAGAGGAGTAACTCTTCTAATAGTTCGTGTTTTGAGCCTTTCCTGGGACAGCAGTATTAGATTCCGATGCACCATTGCAGGTTTACTGATTCCCTTGGACCTTCAAATCAACGATGAAACACAGAAATTGCATCGATATTGAATGCAAAAAGCAAAATGTCGACTTATTTTCAAGAGGAGTAACTCTTCTAATAGTTCGTGATTTTAGCCTTTCCTGGGACAGCAGTATTAGATTCCGATGCACCATTGCAGGTTTACTGTATCCCTTGTACCTTCAAATCAAAGATGAAACACAGAAATTGCATCGATATTGAATACAAAAAGCAAAATGTCGACTTATTTACAAGAGGAGTAACTCTTCTAATAGTTCGGGCTTTGAGTCTTTCCTGGGACAGCAGTATTAGATTCCGATGCACCATTGCAGGTTTACTGTATGCCTTGGACCTTCAAATCTACGATGAAACACAGATATTGCATCGATATTGAATACAAAAGGCAAAGTGTCGACTTATTTATAAGAGGAGTAACTCTTCTAATGGTTCGTGCTTTGAGCCTTTCCTGGGACAGCAATATTAGATTCCGATGCACCATTGCAGGTTTACTGTATCCCTTGGACCTTCAAATCAACGATGAAACACAGAAATTGCATCGATATTGAATACAAAAGGCAAAATGTCGACTTATTTACAAGAGGAGTAACTCTTCTAATAGTTCGTGGTTTGAGCCTTACCTGAGACAGCAGGAATTAGATTCCGATGCACCATTGCAGGTTTACTGTATCCCTTGGACCTTCAAATCAACGATGAAACACAGAAATTGTATCGATATTAAATACGAAAGGCAAAATGTCGATTTATTTACAAGAGGAGTAACTCTTCTAATAGTTCGTAATTTTAGCCTTTCCTGGGACAGCAGTATTAGATTCCGATGCACCATTGCAGGTTCACTGTATCCCTTGGACCTTCAAATCAACGATGAAACACAGAAATTACATCGATATTGAATACAAAAGGCAAAATATCGACTTCTTTACAAGAGGAGTAACTCTTCTAATAGTTCGTGCTTTGAGCATTTCCTGGGACATCAGTATTAGATTCCGATGCACCATTGCAGGTTTACTGTATCCCTTGGACCTTCAAATCAACGATGAAAGACAGAAATTGCATCGATATTGAATACAAAAGGCAAAATGTCGACTTATTTACAAGAAGAGTAACTCTTCTAATAGTTCGTGTTTTGAGCCTTTCCTGGGACAGCAGTATTAGATTCCGATGCACCATTGCAGGTTTACTGTATCCCTTGGACCTTCAAATCAACGATGAAACACAGAAATTGCATCGATATTGAATACAACAGGCAAAATGTCGACTTATTTTTAAGAGGAGTAACTCTTCTAATAGTTCGTGTTTTGAGCCTTTCCTGGGACAGCAGTATTAGATTCCGATGCACCATTGCAGGTTTACTGATTCCCTTGGACCTTCAAATCAACGATGAAACACAGAAATTGCATCGATATTGAATGCAAAAAGCAAAATGTCGACTTATTTTCAAGAGGAGTAACTCTTCTAATAGTTCGTGATTTTAGCCTTTCCTGGGACAGCAGTATTAGATTCCGATGCACCATTGCAGGTTTACTGTATCCCTTGTACCTTCAAATCAAAGATGAAACACAGAAATTGCATCGATATTGAATACAAAAAGCAAAATGTCGACTTATTTACAAGAGGAGTAACTCTTCTAATAGTTCGGGCTTTGAGTCTTTCCTGGGACAGCAGTATTAGATTCCGATGCACCATTGCAGGTTTACTGTATGCCTTGGACCTTCAAATCTACGATGAAACACAGATATTGCATCGATATTGAATACAAAAGGCAAAGTGTCGACTTATTTATAAGAGGAGTAACTCTTCTAATGGTTCGTGCTTTGAGCCTTTCCTGGGACAGCAATATTAGATTCCGATGCACCATTGCAGGTTTACTGTATCCCTTGGACCTTCAAATCAACGATGAAACACAGAAATTGCATCGATATTGAATACAAAAGGCAAAATGTCGACTTATTTACAAGAGGAGTAACTCTTCTAATAGTTCGTGGTTTGAGCCTTACCTGAGACAGCAGGAATTAGATTCCGATGCACCATTGCAGGTTTACTGTATCCCTTGGACCTTCAAATCAACGATGAAACACAGAAATTGTATCGATATTAAATACGAAAGGCAAAATGTCGATTTATTTACAAGAGGAGTAACTCTTCTAATAGTTCGTAATTTTAGCCTTTCCTGGGACAGCAGTATTAGATTCCGATGCACCATTGCAGGTTCACTGTATCCCTTGGACCTTCAAATCAACGATGAAACACAGAAATTACATCGATATTGAATACAAAAGGCAAAATGTCGACTTATTTACAAGAGGAGTAACTCTTCTAATAGTTCGTGCTTTGAGCATTTCCTGGGACATCAGTATTAGATTCCGATGCACCATTGCAGGTTTACTGTATCCCTTGGACCTTCAAATCAACGATGAAAGACAGAAATTGCATCGATATTGAATACAAAAGGCAAAATGTCGACTTATTTACAAGAAGAGTAACTCTTCTAATAGTTCGTGTTTTGAGCCTTTCCTGGGACAGCAATATTAGATTCCGATGCACCATTGCAGATTTACTGATTCCCTTGGACCTTCAAATCAACGATGAATCACAGACATTGCATCGATATTGAATACAAAAAGCAAAATGTCGACTTATTTTCAAGAGGAGTAACTCTTCTAATAGTTCGTGTTTTGAGCCTTTCCTGGGACAGCAGTATTAGATTCCGATGCACCATTGCAGGTTTACTGTATCCCTTGGACGTTCAAAACAAAGATGAAGCACAGAAATTGAATCGATATTGAATACAAAATTCAAAATGTCGACTTATTTACAAGTGGAGTAACTCTTCTAATAGTTCGTGCTTTGAGCCTTTCCTGGGACAGCAGTATTAGATTCCGATGCACCATTGCAGGTTTACTGTATGCCTTGGACCTTCAAATCTACGATGAAAGACAGAAATTGCGACGATATTGAATACAAAAGGCAAAGTGTCGACTTATTTATAAGAGGAGTTACTCTTCTAATAGTTCGTGTTTTGAGCCCTTCCTGGGACAGCAGTATTAGATTCCGATGAACCATTGCAGGTTTACTGATTCCCTTGGACCTTCAAATCAACGATGAAACACAGAAATTGCATCGATATTGAATACAAAAGGCAAAATGTCCACTTACTTACAAAAGGAGGTACCCTTCTAATAGTACGTGCTTTGAGCCTTTCCTGGGACAGCAGTATTAGATTCCGATGCACCATTGCAGGTTTACTGTATCCCTTGGACCTTCAAATCAACGATGAAACACAGATATTGCATCGATATTGAATACAATAGGCAAAATGTCGACTTATTTACAAGAGGAGTAACACTTCTAATAGTTCCTGCTTTTAGCCTTTCCTGGGACAGCAGTATTAGATTCCGATGCACCATTGCAGGTTTACTGTATCCCTTGGACCTTCAAATCAAAGATGAAACACAGAAATTGCATCGATATTGAATACAAAAGGCAAAATGTCGACTTATTTACAAAAGGAGTAACTCTTCTAATAGTTCGTGCGTTGAGCCTTTCCTGGGACAGCAGTATTAGATTCCGATGCACCATTGCAGGTTTACTGTATCCCTTGGACCTTCAAATCAACGATGAAACACAGAAATTGCATCGATATTGAATACAAAAGGCAAAATGTCGACTTATTTACAAGAGGAGTAAGTCTTCTAATAGTTCGTGCTTTGAGCCTTTCCTGGGACAGCAGTATTAGATTCCGATGCACCATTGCACGTTTACTGTATCCCTTGGACTTTCAACTCAACGCTGAAACACAGAAATTGCATCGATATTGTATACAAAAGGCAAAATGTCGACTCATTTACATAAGGAGTAACTCTTGTAATAGTTCGTGCTTTGAGCCTTTCCTGGGACAGCAGTATTAGATTCCGATGCACCATTGCAGGTTTACTGATTCCCTTGGACCTTCTAATCAACGATGAAACACAGAAATTGCATCGATATTCAATACAAAAAGCAAAATGTCGACTTATTCTCAAGAGGAGTAACACTTCTAATAGTTCGTGCTTTTAGCCTTTCCTGGGGCAGCAGTATTAGATTCCGATGCACCATTGCAGATTTACTGCATCCCGTGGACCTTCAAATCAAAGATGAAACACAGAAATTGCATCGATATTGAATACAAAAGGCAAATTGTCGACTTGTTTACAAAAGGAGTAACTCTTCTAATAGTTCGTGCTTTGAGCCTTTCCTGGGACAGCAGTATTAGAATCCGATGCACCATTGCAGGTTTACTGTATGCCTTGGACCTTCAAATCTACGATGAAACACATAAATTGCATCGATATTGAATACAAAATGCAAAGTGTCGACTTATTTATAAGAGGAGTAACTCTTCTAATAGTTCGTGCTTTGAGCCTTTCCTGGGACAGCAGTATTAGATTCCGATGCACCATTGCAGGATTACTGTATCCCTTGGACCTTCAAATCAACGATGAAACACCGAAATTGCATCGAAATTGAATACAAAAGGCAAAATGTCGACTTATTTACAAGAGGAGTATCTCTTCTAATAGTTCGTGCTTTGAGCCTTTCCTGGGACAGCAGTATTAGATTCCGATGCACCATTGCACGTTTACTGTATCCCTTGGACCTTCAACTCAACGCTGAAACACAGAAATTGCATCGATATTGAATACAAAAGGCAAAATGTCGATTCATTTACAAAAGGAGTAACTCTTGTAATAGTTCGTGCTTTGAGGCTATCCTGGGACAGCAGTATTAGATTCCGATGCACCATTGCAGGTTTACTGTATCCCTTGGACCTTCAAATCAACGATGAAACACAGAAATTGCATCGATATTGAATACAACAGGCAAAATGTCGACTTATTTTTAAGAGGAGTAACTCTTCTAATAGTTCGTGTTTTGAGCCTTTCCTGGGACAGCAGTATTAGATTCCGATGCACCATTGCAGGTTTACTGATTCCCTTGGACCTTCAAATCAACGATGAAACACAGAAATTGCATCGATATTGAATGCAAAAAGCAAAATGTCGACTTATTTTCAAGAGGAGTAACTCTTCCAATAGTTCGTGATTTTAGCCTTTCCTGGGACAGCAGTATTAGATTCCGATGCACCATTGCAGGTTTACTGTATCCCTTGTACCTTCAAATCAAAGATGAAACACAGAAATTGCATCGATATTGAATACAAAAAGCAAAATGTCGACTTATTTACAAGAGGAGTAACTCTTCTAATAGTTCGGGCTTTGAGTCTTTCCTGGGACAGCAGTATTAGATTCCGATGCACCATTGCAGGTTTACTGTATGCCTTGGACCTTCAAATCTACGATGAAACACAGATATTGCATCGATATTGAATACAAAAGGCAAAGTGTCGACTTATTTATAAGAGGAGTAACTCTTCTAATGGTTCGTGCTTTGAGCCTTTCCTGGGACAGCAATATTAGATTCCGATGCACCATTGCAGGTTTACTGTATCCCTTGGACCTTCAAATCAACGATGAAACACAGAAATTGCATCGATATTGAATACAAAAGGCAAAATGTCGACTTATTTACAAGAGGAGTAACTCTTCTAATAGTTCGTGGTTTGAGCCTTTCCTGAGACAGCAGGAATTAGATTCCGATGCACCATTGCAGGTTTACTGTATCCCTTGGACCTTCAAATCAACGATGAAACACAGAAATTGCATCGATATTGAATACAACAGGCAAAATGTCGACTTATTTTTAAGAGGAGTAACTCTTCTAATAGTTCGTGTTTTGAGCCTTTCCTGGGACAGCAGTATTAGATTCCGATGCACCATTGCAGGTTTACTGATTCCCTTGGACCTTCAAATCAACGATGAAACACAGAAATTGCATCGATATTGAATGCAAAAAGCAAAATGTCGACTTATTTTCAAGAGGAGTAACTCTTCTAATACTTCGTGATTTTAGCCTTTCCTGGGACAGCAGTATTAGATTCCGATGCACCATTGCAGGTTTACTGTATCCCTTGTACCTTCAAATCAAAGATGAAACACAGAAATTGCATCGATATTGAATACAAAAAGCAAAATGTCGACTTATTTACAAGAGGAGTAACTCTTCTAATAGTTCGGGCTTTGAGTCTTTCCTGGGACAGCAGTATTAGATTCCGATGCACCATTGCAGGTTTACTGTATGCCTTGGACCTTCAAATCTACGATGAAACACAGATATTGCATCGATATTGAATACAAAAGGCAAAGTGTCGACTTATTTATAAGAGGAGTAACTCTTCTAATGGTTCGTGCTTTGAGCCTTTCCTGGGACAGCAATATTAGATTCCGATGCACCATTGCAGGTTTACTGTATCCCTTGGACCTTCAAATCAACGATGAAACACAGAAATTGCATCGATATTGAATACAAAAGGCAAAATGTCGACTTATTTACAAGAGGAGTACCTCTTCTAATAGTTCGTGGTTTGAGCCTTTCCTGGGACAGCAGTATTAGATTCCGATGCACCATTGCAGGTTTACTGTATCCCTTGGACGTTCAAAACAAAGATGAAACACAGAAATTGCATCGATATTGAATACAAAAGGCAAAATGTCAACTTACTTACAAAAGGAGGTACCCTTCTAATAGTTCGTGCTTTGAGCCTTTCCTGGGACAGCAGTATTAGATTCCGATGCACCATTGCAGGTTTACTGTATCCCTTGGACCTTCAAATCAACGATGAAACACCGAAATTGCATCCATATTGAATACAATAGGCAAAATGTCGACTTATTTACAAGAGAAGTAACTCTTCTAATAGTTCGTGCTTTGAGCCTTTCCTGGGACAGCAGTATTGAATTCCGATGCACCATTGCAGGTTTACTGTATGCCTTGGACCTTCAAATCATCGTTGAATCACAGATATTGCATCGATATTTAATACAAAAGGCAAAATGTCGACTTATTTACAAGAGGAGTAACTCTTCTAATAGTTCATGCTTTTAGCCTTTCCTGGGACAGCAGTATTAGTTTCCGATGCACCATTGCAGGTTTACTGATTCCCTTGGACCTTCTAATCAACGATGAAACACAGAAATTGCATCGATATTCAATACAAAAAGCAAAATGTCGACTTATTCTCAAGAGGAGTAACACTTCTAATAGTTCGTGCTTTTAGCCTTTCCTGGGGCAGCAGTATTAGATTCCGATGCACCATTGCAGATTTACTGTATCCCGTGGACCTTCAAATCAAAGATGAAACACAGAAATTGCATCGATATTGAATACAAAAGGCAAAATGTCGACTTATTTACAAAAGGAGTAACTCTTCTAATAGTTCGTGCTTTGAGCCTTTCCTGGGACAGCAGTATTAGATTCCGATGCACCATTGCAGGATTACTGTATCCCTTGGACCTTCAAATCAACGATGAAACACAGAAATTGCATCGAAATTGAATACAAAAGGCAAAATGTCGACTTATTTACAAGAGGAGTATCTCTTCTAATAGTTCGTGCTTTGAGCCTTTCCTGGGACAGCAGTATTAGATTCCGATGCACCATTGCACGTTTACTGTATCCCTTGGACCTTCAACTCAACGCTGAAACACAGAAATTGCATCGATATTGAATACAAAAGGCAAAATGTCGATTCATTTACAAAAGGAGTAACTCTTGTAATAGTTCGTGTTTGAGCCTTTCCTGGGACAGCAGTATTAGATTCCGATGCACCATTGCAGGTTTACTGTATCCCTTGGACCTTCAAATCAACGATGAAACACAGAAATTGCATCGATATTGAATACAACATGCAAAATGTCGACTTATTTTTAAAAGGAGTAACTCTTCTAATAGTTCGTGTTTTGAGCCTTTCCTGGGACAGCAGTATTAGATTCCGAGGCACCATTGCGGGTTTACTGATTCCCTTGGACCTTCAAATCAACGATGAAACACAGAAATTGCATCGATATTGATTGCAAAAAGCAAAATGTCGACTTATTTTCAAGAGGAGTAACTCTTCTAATAGTTCGTGATTTTAGCCTTTCCTGGGACAGCAGTATTAGATTCCGATGCACCATTGCAGGTTTACTGTATGCCTTGGACCTTCAAATCTACGATGAAACACAGATATTGCATCGATATTGAATACAAAAGGCAAAGTGTCGACTTATTTATAAGAGGAGTAACTCTTCTAATGGTTCGTGCTTTGAGCCTTTCCTGGGACAGCAATATTAGATTCCGATGCACCATTGCAGGTTTACTGTATCCCTTGGACCTTCAAATCAACGATGAAACACAGAAATTGCATCGATATTGAATACAAAAGGCAAAATGTCGACTTATTTACAAGAGGAGTAACTCTTCTAATAGTTCGTGGTTTGAGCCTTTCCTGAGACAGCAGGAATTAGATTCCGATGCACCATTGCAGGTTTACTGTATCCCTTGGACCTTCAAATCAACGATGAATCACAGAAATTGTATCGATATTAAATACAATAGGCAAAATGTCGATTTATTTACAAGAGGAGTAACTCTTCTAATAGTTCGTAATTTTAGCCTTTCCTGGGACAGCAGTATTAGATTCCGATGCACCATTGCAGGTTCACTGTATCCCTTGGACCTTCAAATCAACGATGAAACACAGAAATTACATCGATATTGAATACAAAAGGCAAAATGTCGACTTATTTACAAGAGGAGTAACTCTTCTAATAGTTCGTGCTTTGAGCCTTTCCTGGGACATCAGTATTAGATTCCGATGCACCATTGCAGGTTTACTGTATCCCTTGGACCTTCAAATCAACGATGAAACACAGACATTGCATCGATATTGAATACAAAAAGCAAAATGTCGACTTATTTTCAAGAGGAGTAACTCTTCTAATAGTTCGTGTTTTGAGCCTTTCCTGGGACAGCAGTATTAGATTCCGATGCACCATTGCAGGTTTACTGATTCCCTTGGACCTTCAAATCAACGAAGAAACACAGAAATTGCATCGATATTGAATACAAAAACAAAATGTCGACTTATTTTCAAGAGGAGTAACTCTTCTAATACTTCGTGATTTTAGCCTTTCCTGGGACAGCAGTATTAGATTCCGATGCACCATTGCAGGTTTACTGTATCCCTTGGACGTTCAAAACAAAGATGAAGCACAGAAATTGAATCGATATTGAATACAAAAGGCAAAATGTCGACTTATTTACAAGTGGAGTAACTCTTCTAATAGTTCGTGCTTTGAGCCTTTCCTGGGACAGCAGTATTAGATTCCGATGCACCATTGCAGGTTTACTGTATGCCTTGGACCTTCAAATCTACGATGAAACACAGAAATTGCGTCGATATTGAATACAAAAGGCAAAGTGTCGACTTATTTATAAGAGGAGTTACTCCTCTAACAGTTCGTGTTTTGAGCCCTTCCTGGGACAGCAGTATTAGATTCCGATGAACCATTGCAGGTTTACTGATTCCCTTGGACCTTCAAATCAACGATGAAACACAGAAATTGCATCGATATTGAATACAAAAAGCAAAATGTCGACTTATTTTCAAGAGGAATAACTCTTCTAATAGTTCGTGCTTTCAGCCTTTCCTGGGACAGCAGTATTAGATTCCGATGCACCATTGCAGGTTTACTGTATCCCTTGGACGTTCAAAACAAAGATGAAACACAGAAATTGCATCGATATTGAATACAAAAGGCAAAATGTCCACTTACTTACAAAAGGAGGTACCCTTCTAATAGTTCGTGCTTTGAGCCTTTCCTGGGACAGCAGTATTAGATTCCGATGCACCATTGCAGGTTTACTGTATCCCTTGGACCTTCAAATCAACGATGAAACACAGAAATTGCATCGATATTGAATACAATAGGCAAAATGTCGACTTATTTACAAGAGGAGTAACACTTCTAATAGTTCGTGCTTTGAGCCTTTCCTGGGACAGCAGTATTAAATTCCGATGCACCATTGCAGGTTTACTGTATGCCTTGGACCTTCAAATCATCGTTGAATCACAGTAATTGCATCGATATTTAATACAAAAGGCAAAATTTCGACTTATTTACAAGAGGAGTAACTCATCTAATTGTTCGTGCTTTTAGCCTTTCCTGGGACAGCAGTATTAGATTCCGATGCACGATTGCAGGTTTACTGATTCCCTTGGACCTTCTAATCAACGATGAAACACAGAAATTGCATCGATATTCAATACAAAAAGCAAAATGTCGACTTATTCTCAAGAGGAGTAACACTTCTAATAGTTCCTGCTTTTAGCCTTTCCTGGGACAGCAGTATTAGATTCCGATGCACCATTGCAGGTTTACTGTATCCCTTGGACCTTCAAATCAAAGATGAAACACAGACATTGCATCGATATTGAATACAAAAGGCAAAATGTCGACTTATTTACAAAAGGAGTAACTCTTCTAATAGTTCGTGCTTTGAGCCTTTCCTGGGACAGCAGTATTAGATTCCGATGCACCATTGCAGGTTTACTGTATCCCTTGGACCTTCAAATCAACGATGAAACACATAAATTGCATCGATATTGAATACAAAAGGCAAAATGTCGACTTATTTACAAGAGGAGTAACTCTTCTAATAGTTCGTGCTTTGAGCCTTTCCTGGGACAGCAGTATTAGATTCCGATGCACCATTGCACGTTTACTGTATCCCTTGGACCTTCAACTCAACGCTGAAACACAGAAATTGCATCGATATTGTATACAAAAGGCAAAATGTCGACTCATTTACAAAAAGAGTAACACTTGTAATAGTTCGTGCTTTGAGCCTTTCCTGGGACAGCAGTATTAGATTCCGATGCACCATTGCAGGTTTACTGATTCCCTTGGACCTTCTAATCAACGATGAAACACAGAAATTGCATCGATATTCAATACAGAAAGCAAAATGTCGACTTATTCTCAAGAGGAGTAACACTTCTAATAGTTCGTGCTTTTAGCCTTTCCTGGGGCAGCAGTATTACATTCCGATGCACCATTGCAGATTTACTGTATCCCGTGGACCTTCAAATCAAAGATGAAACACAGAAATTGCATCGATATTGAATACAAAAGGCAAAATGTCGACTTATTTACAAAAGGAGTAACTCTTCTAATAGTTCGTGCTTTGAGCCTTTCCTGGGACAGCAGTATTACAATCCGATGCACCTTTGCAGGTTTACTGTATGCCTTGGACCTTCAAATCTACGATGAAACACAGAAATTGCATCGATATTGAATACAAAATGCAAAGTGTCGACTTATTTATAAGAGGAGTAACTCTTCTAATAGTTCGTGCTTTGAGCCTTTCCTGGGACAGCAGTATTAGATTCCGATGCACCATTGCAGGATTACTGTATCCCTTGGACCTTCAAATCAACGATGAAACACAGAAATTGCATCGAAATTGAATAAAAAAGGCAAAATGTCGACTTATTTACAAGAGGAGTATCTCTTCTAATAGTTCGTGCTTTGAGCCTTTCCTGGGACAGCAGTATTAGATTCCGATGCACCATTGCACGTTTACTGTATCCCTTGGACCTTCAACTCAACGCTGAAACACAGAAATTGCATCGATATTGAATACAAAAGGCAAAATGTCGATTCATTTACAAAAGGAGTAACTCTTGTAATAGTTCGTGCATTGAGCCTTTCCTGGGACAGCAGTATTAGATTCCGATGCACCATTGCAGGTTTACTGTATCCCTTGGACCTTCAAATCAACGATGAAACACAGAAATTGCATCGATATTGAATACAACAGGCAAAATGGCGAATTATTTTTATGAGGAGTAACTCTTCTAATAGTTCGTGTTTTGAGCCTTTCCTGGGACAGCAGTATTAGATTCCGATGCACCATTGCAGGTTTACTGTATCCCTTGGACCTTCAAATCAAAGATGAAACACAGAAATTGCATCGATATTGAATACAAAAGGCAAAATGTCGACTTATTTACAAAAGGAGTAACTCTTCTAATAGTTCGTGCTTTGAGCCTTTCCTGGGACAGCAGTATTAGATTCCGATGCACCATTGTAGGTTTACTGTATGCCTTGGACCTTCAAATCAACGATGAAACACATAAATTGCATCGATATTGAATACAAAAGGCAAAATGTCGACTTATTTACAAGAGGAGTAACTCTTCTAATGGTTCGTGCTTTGAGCCTTTCCTGGGACAGCAGTATTAGATTCCGATGCACCATTGCACGTTTACTGTATCCCTTGGACCTTCAACTCAACGCTGAAACACAGAAATTGCATCGATATTGTATACAAAAGGCAAAATGTCGACTCATTTACAAAAGGAGTAAGACTTGTAATAGTTCGTGCTTTGAGCCTTTCTTGGGACAGCAGTATTAGATTCCGATGCACCATTGCAGGTTTACTGATTCCCTTGGACCTTATAATCAACGATGAAACACAGAAATTGCATCGATATTCAATACAAAAAGCAAAATGTCGACTTATTCTCAAGAGGAGTAACACTTCTAATAGTTCGTGCTTTTAGCCTTACCTGGGGCAGCAGTATTAGATTCCGATGCACCATTGCAGATTTACTGTATCCCGTGGACCTTCAAATCAAAGATGAAACACAGAAATTGCATCGATATTGAATACAAAAGGCAAAATGTCGACTTATTTACAAAAGGAGTAACTCTTCTAATAGTTCGTGCTTTGAGCCTTTCCTGGGACAGCAGTATTAGAATCCGATGCACCATTGCAGGTTTACTGTATGCCTTGGACCTTCAAATCTACGATGAAACACAGAAATTGCATCGATATTGAATACAAAACGCAAAGTGTCGACTTATTTATAAGAGGAGTAACTCTTCTAATAGTTCGTGCTTTGAGCCTTTCCTGGGACAGCAGTATTAGATTCCGATGCACCATTGCAGGATTACTGTATCCCTTGGACCTTCAAATCAACGATGAAACACAGAAATTGCATCGAAATTGAATACAAAAGGCAAAAAGTCGACTTATTTACAAGAGGAGTATCTCTCCTAATAGTTCGTGCTTTGAGCCTTTCCTGGGACAGCAGTATTAGATTCCGATGCACCATTGCACGTTTACTGTATCCCTTGGACCTTCAACTCAACGCTGAAACACAGAAATTGCATCGATATTGAATACAAAAGGCAAAATGTCGATTCATTTACAAAAGGAGTAACTCTTGTAATAGTTCGTGCTTTGAGCCTTTCCTGGGACAGCAGTATTAGATTCCGATGCACCATTGCAGGTTTACTGTATCCCTTGGACCTTCAAATCAACAATGAAACACAGAAATTGCATCGATATTGAATACAAAAAGCACAATGTCGACTTATTTTCAAGAGGAATAACTCTTCTAATAGTTCGTGCTTTCAGCCTTTCCTGGGACAGCAGTATTAGATTCCGATGCACCATTGCAGGTTTACTGTATGCCTTGGACCTTCAAATCTACGATGAAACACAGATATTGCATCGATATTGAATACAAAAGGCAAAGTGTCGACTTATTTATAAGAGGAGTAACTCTTGTAATAGTTCGTGCTTTGAGCCTTTCCTGGGACAGCAGTATTAGATTCCAATGCACCATTGCAGGTTTACTGTATGCCTTGGACCTTCAAATCATTGTTGAATCACAGAAATTGCATCGAGATTGAATACAAAAGGCAAAATGTCGACTTATTTACAAGAGGAGTAACTCTTCTAATAGTTCGTGGTTTGAGCCTTTCCTGAGACAGCAGGAATTAGATTCCGATGCACCATTGCAGGTTTACTGTATCCCTTGGACCTTCAAATCAACGATGAAACACAGAAATTGTATCGATATTAAATACAAAAGGCTAAATGTCGATTTATTTACAAGAGGAGTAACTCTTCTAATAGTTCGTAATTTTAGCCTTTCCTGGGACAGCAGTATTAGATTCCGATGCACCATTGCAGGTTCACTGTATCCCTTGGACCTTCAAATCAACGATGAAACACAGAAATTACATCGGTATTGAATACAAAAGGCAAAATGTCGACTTATTTACAAGAGGAGTAACTCTTCTAATAGTTCGTGCTTTGAGCCTTTCCTGGGACATCAGTATTAGATTCCGATGCACCATTGCAGGTTTACTGTATCCCTTGGACCTTCAAATCAACGATGAAAGACAGAAATAGCATCGATATTGAATACAAAAGGCAAAATGTCGACTTATTTACAAGAAGAGTAACTCTTCTAATAGTTCGTGTTTTGAGCCTTTCCTGAGACAGCAATATTAGATTCCGATGCACCATTGCAGATTTACTGATTCCCTTGGACCTTCAAATCAACGATGAAACACAGACATTGTATCGATATTGAATACAAAAAGCAAAATGTCGACTTATTTTCAAGAGGAGTAACTCTTCTAATAGTTCGTGTTTTGAGCCTTTCCTGGGACAGCAGTATTAGATTCCGATGCACCATTGCAGGTTTACTGATTCCCTTGGACCTTCAAATCAACGAAGAAACACAGAAATTGCATCGATATTGAATACAAAAAGCAAAATGTCAACTTATTTTCAAGAGGAGTAACTCTTCTAATAGTTCGTGCTTTTAGCCTTTCCTGGGACAGCAGTATTAGATTCCGATGCACCATTGCAGGTTTACTGTATCCCTTGGACGTTCAAAACAAAGATGAAACACAGAAATTGCATCGATATTGAATACAAAAGGCAAAATGTCCACTTACTTACAAAAGGAGGTACCCTTCTAATAGTTCGTGCTTTGAGCCTTTCCTGGGACAGCAGTATTAGATTCCGATGCACCATTGCAGGTTTACTGTATCCCTTGGACCTTCAAATCAACGATGAAACACAGAAATTGCATCGATATTGAATACAATAGGCAAAATGTCGACTTATTTACAAGAGGAGTAACACTTCTAATAGTTCGTGCTTTGAGCCTTTCCTGGGACAGCAGTATTAAATTCCGATGCACCATTGCACGTTTACTGTATCCCTTGGACCTTCAAATCATCGTTGAATCACAGAAATTGCATCGATATTTAATACAAAAGGCAAAATTTCGACTTATTTACAAGAGGAGTAACTCTTGTAATTGTTCGTGATTTTAGCCTTTCCTGGGACAGCAGTATTAGATTCCGATGCACCATTGCAGGTTTACTGATTCCCTTGGACCTTCTAATCAACGATGAAACACAGAAATTGCATCGATATTCAATACAAAAAGCAAAATGTCGACTTATTCTCATGAGGAGTAACACTTCTAATAGTTCCTGCTTTTAGCCTTTCCTGGGACAGAAGTATTAGATTCCGATGCACCATTGCAGGTTTACTGTATCCCTTGGACCTTCAAATCAAAGATGAAACACAGAAATTGCATCGATATTGAATACAAAAGGCAAAATGTCGACTTATTTAAAAAAGGAGTAACTCTTCTAATAGTTCGTGCTTTGAGCCTTTCCTGGGACAGCAGTATTAGATTCCGATGCACCATTGCAGGTTTACTGTATCCCTTGGACCTTCAAATCAACGATGAAACACAGAAATTGCATCGATATTGAATACAAAAGGCAAAATGTCGACTTATTTACAAGAAGAGTAACTCTTCTAATAGTTCGTGTGTTGAGCCTTTCCTGAGACAGCAATATTAGATTCCGATGCACCATTGCAGATTTACTGATTCCCTTGGACCTTCAAATCAACGATGAAACACAGACATTGTATCGATATTGAATACAAAAGGCAAAATGTCGACTTATTTAAAAAAGGAGTAACTCTTCTAATAGTTCGTGCTTTGAGCCTTTCCTGGGACAGCAGTATTAGATTCCGATGCACCATTGCACGTTTACTGTATCCCTTGGACCTTCAACTCAACGCTGAAACACAGAAATTGCATCGATATTGTATACAAAAGGCAAAATGTCGACTCATTTACAAAAGGAGTAACACTTGTAATAGTTCGTGCTTTGAGCCTTTCCTGGGACAGCAGTATTAGATTCCGATGCACCATTGCAGGTTTACTGATTCCCTTGGACCTTCTAATCAACGATGAAACACAGAAATTGCATCGATATTCAATACAAAAAGCAAAATGTCGACTTATTCTCAAGAGGAGTAACACTTCTAATAGTTCGTGCTTTTAGCCTTTCCTGGGGCAGCAGTATTACATTCCGATGCACCATTGCAGATTTACTGTATCCCGTGGACCTTCAAATCAAAGATGAAACACAGAAATTGCATCGATATTGAATACAAAAGGCAAAATGTCGACTTATTTACAAAAGGAGTAACTCTTCTAATAGTTCGTGCTTTGAGCCTTTCCTGGGACAGCAGTATTACAATCCGATGCACCTTTGCAGGTTTACTGTATGCCTTGGACCTTCAAATCTACGATGAAACACAGAAATTGCATCGATATTGAATACAAAATGCAAAGTGTCGACTTATTTATAAGAGGAGTAACTCTTCTAATAGTTCGTGCTTTGAGCCTTTCCTGGGACAGCAGTATTAGATTCCGATGCACCATTGCAGGTTTACTGTATGCCTTGGACCTTCAAATCTACGATGAAACACAGATATTGCATCGATATTGAATACAAAAGGCAAAGTGTCGACTTATTTATAAGAGGAGTAACTCTTGTAATAGTTCGTGCTTTGAGCCTTTCCTGGGACAGCAGTATTAGATTCCAATGCACCATTGCAGGTTTACTGTATGCCTTGGACCTTCAAATCATTGTTGAATCACAGAAATTGCATCGAGATTGAATACAAAAGGCAAAATGTCGACTTATTTACAAGAGGAGTAACTCTTCTAATAGTTCGTGGTTTGAGCCTTTCCTGAGACAGCAGGAATTAGATTCCGATGCACCATTGCAGGTTTACTGTATCCCTTGGACCTTCAAATCAACGATGAAACACAGAAATTGTATCGATATTAAATACAAAAGGCTAAATGTCGATTTATTTACAAGAGGAGTAACTCTTCTAATAGTTCGTAATTTTAGCCTTTCCTGGGACAGCAGTATTAGATTCCGATGCACCATTGCAGGTTCACTGTATCCCTTGGACCTTCAAATCAACGATGAAACACAGAAATTACATCGGTATTGAATACAAAAGGCAAAATGTCGACTTATTTACAAGAGGAGTAACTCTTCTAATAGTTCGTGCTTTGAGCCTTTCCTGGGACATCAGTATTAGATTCCGATGCACCATTGCAGGTTTACTGTATCCCTTGGACCTTCAAATCAACGATGAAAGACAGAAATAGCATCGATATTGAATACAAAAGGCAAAATGTCGACTTATTTACAAGAAGAGTAACTCTTCTAATAGTTCGTGTTTTGAGCCTTTCCTGAGACAGCAATATTAGATTCCGATGCACCATTGCAGATTTACTGATTCCCTTGGACCTTCAAATCAACGATGAAACACAGACATTGTATCGATATTGAATACAAAAAGCAAAATGTCGACTTATTTTCAAGAGGAGTAACTCTTCTAATAGTTCGTGTTTTGAGCCTTTCCTGGGACAGCAGTATTAGATTCCGATGCACCATTGCAGGTTTACTGATTCCCTTGGACCTTCAAATCAACGAAGAAACACAGAAATTGCATCGATATTGAATACAAAAAGCAAAATGTCAACTTATTTTCAAGAGGAGTAACTCTTCTAATAGTTCGTGCTTTTAGCCTTTCCTGGGACAGCAGTATTAGATTCCGATGCACCATTGCAGGTTTACTGTATCCCTTGGACGTTCAAAACAAAGATGAAACACAGAAATTGCATCGATATTGAATACAAAAGGCAAAATGTCCACTTACTTACAAAAGGAGGTACCCTTCTAATAGTTCGTGCTTTGAGCCTTTCCTGGGACAGCAGTATTAGATTCCGATGCACCATTGCAGGTTTACTGTATCCCTTGGACCTTCAAATCAACGATGAAACACAGAAATTGCATCGATATTGAATACAATAGGCAAAATGTCGACTTATTTACAAGAGGAGTAACACTTCTAATAGTTCGTGCTTTGAGCCTTTCCTGGGACAGCAGTATTAAATTCCGATGCACCATTGCACGTTTACTGTATCCCTTGGACCTTCAAATCATCGTTGAATCACAGAAATTGCATCGATATTTAATACAAAAGGCAAAATTTCGACTTATTTACAAGAGGAGTAACTCTTGTAATTGTTCGTGATTTTAGCCTTTCCTGGGACAGCAGTATTAGATTCCGATGCACCATTGCAGGTTTACTGATTCCCTTAGACCTTCTAATCAACGATGAAACACAGAAATTGCATCGATATTCAATACAAAAAGCAAAATGTCGACTTATTCTCATGAGGAGTAACACTTCTAATAGTTCCTGCTTTTAGCCTTTCCTGGGACAGAAGTATTAGATTCCGATGCACCATTGCAGGTTTACTGTATCCCTTGGACCTTCAAATCAAAGATGAAACACAGAAATTGCATCGATATTGAATACAAAAGGCAAAATGTCGACTTATTTAAAAAAGGAGTAACTCTTCTAATAGTTCGTGCTTTGAGCCTTTCCTGGGACAGCAGTATTAGATTCCGATGCACCATTGCAGGTTTACTGTATCCCTTGGACCTTCAAATCAACGATGAAACACAGAAATTGCATCGATATTGAATACAAAAGGCAAAATGTCGACTTATTTACAAGAAGAGTAACTCTTCTAATAGTTCGTGTGTTGAGCCTTTCCTGAGACAGCAATATTAGATTCCGATGCACCATTGCAGATTTACTGATTCCCTTGGACCTTCAAATCAACGATGAAACACAGACATTGTATCGATATTGAATACAAAAGGCAAAATGTCGACTTATTTAAAAAAGGAGTAACTCTTCTAATAGTTCGTGCTTTGAGCCTTTCCTGGGACAGCAGTATTAGATTCCGATGCACCATTGCACGTTTACTGTATCCCTTGGACCTTCAACTCAACGCTGAAACACAGAAATTGCATCGATATTGTATACAAAAGGCAAAATGTCGACTCATTTACAAAAGGAGTAACACTTGTAATAGTTCGTGCTTTGAGCCTTTCCTGGGACAGCAGTATTAGATTCCGATGCACCATTGCAGGTTTACTGATTCCCTTGGACCTTCTAATCAACGATGAAACACAGAAATTGCATCGATATTCAATACAAAAAGCAAAATGTCGACTTATTCTCAAGAGGAGTAACACTTCTAATAGTTCGTGCTTTTAGCCTTTCCTGGGGCAGCAGTATTACATTCCGATGCACCATTGCAGATTTACTGTATCCCGTGGACCTTCAAATCAAAGATGAAACACAGAAATTGCATCGATATTGAATACAAAAGGCAAAATGTCGACTTATTTACAAAAGGAGTAACTCTTCTAATAGTTCGTGCTTTGAGCCTTTCCTGGGACAGCAGTATTACAATCCGATGCACCTTTGCAGGTTTACTGTATGCCTTGGACCTTCAAATCTACGATGAAACACAGAAATTGCATCGATATTGAATACAAAATGCAAAGTGTCGACTTATTTATAAGAGGAGTAACTCTTCTAATAGTTCGTGCTTTGAGCCTTTCCTGGGACAGCAGTATTAGATTCCGATGCACCATTGCAGGATTACTGTATCCCTTGGACCTTCAAATCAACGATGAAACACAGAAATTGCATCGAAATTGAATACAAAAGGCAAAATGTCGACTTATTTACAAGAGGAGTATCTCTTCTAATAGTTCGTGCTTTGAGCCTTTCCTGGGACAGCAGTATTAGATTCCGATGCACCATTGCACGTTTACTGTATCCCTTGGACCTTCAACTCAACGCTGAAACACAGAAATTGCATCGATATTGAATACAAAAGGCAAAATGTCGATTCATTTACAAAAGGAGTAACTCTTGTAATAGTTCGTGCTTTGAGCCTTTCCTGGGACAGCAGTATTAGATTCCGATGCACCATTGCAGGTTTACTGTATCCCTTGGACCTTCAAATCAACGATGAAACACAGAAATTGCATCGATATTGAATACAACAGGCAAAATGTCGAATTATTTTTATGAGGAGTAACTCTTCTAATAGTTCGTGTTTTGAGCCTTTCCTGGGACAGCAGTATTAGATTCCGATGCACCATTGCAGGTTTACTGATTCCCTTGGACCTTCAAATCAACGATGTAACACAGAAATTGCATCGATATTGAATGCAAAAGCAAAATGTCGACTTATTTAAAAAGGAGTAACTCTTCTAATAGTTCGTGCTTTGAGCCTTTCCTGGGACAGCAGTATTAGATTCCGATGCACCATTGCAGGTTTACTGTATCCCTTGGACCTTCAAATCAAAGATGAAACACAGAAATTGCATCGATATTGAATACAAAAGGCAAAATGTCGACTTATTTACAAAAGGAGTAACTCTTCTAATAGTTCGTGCTTTGAGCGTTTCCTGGGACAGCAGTATTAGATTCCGATGCACCATTGCAGGTTTACTGTATGCCTTGGACCTTCAAATCAACGATGAAACACAGAAATTGCATCGATATTGAATACAATAGGCAAAATGTCGACTTATTTACAAGAGGAGTAACACTTCTAATAGTTCGTGCTTTGAGCCTTTCCTGGGACTGCAGTATTAGATTCCGATGCACCATTGCAGGTTTACTGTATCCCTTGGACGTTCAAAACAAAGATGAAACACAGAAATTGCATCGATATTGAATACAAAAGGCAAAATGTCCACTTACTTACAAAAGGAGGTACCCTTCTAATAGTTCGTGCTTTGAGCCTTTCCTGGGACAGCAGTATTAGATTCCGATGCACCATTGCAGGTTTACTGTATCCCTTGGACCTTCAAATCAACGATGAAACACAGAAATTGCATCGATATTGAATACAATAGGCAAAATGTCGACTTATTTACAAGAGGAGTAACACTTCTAATAGTTCGTGCTTTGAGCCTTTCCTGGGACAGCAGTATTAAATTCCGATGCACCATTGCACGTTTACTGTATCCCTTGGACCTTCAAATCATCGTTGAATCACAGAAATTGCATCGATATTTAATACAAAAGGCAAAATTTCGACTTATTTACAAGAGGAGTAACTCTTGTAATTGTTCGTGATTTTAGCCTTTCCTGGGACAGCAGTATTAGATTCCGATGCACCATTGCAGGTTTACTGATTCCCTTGGACCTTCTAATCAACGATGAAACACAGAAATTGCATCGATATTCAATACAAAAAGCAAAATGTCGACTTATTCTCATGAGGAGTAACACTTCTAATAGTTCCTGCTTTTAGCCTTTCCTGGGACAGCAGTATTAGATTCCGATGCACCATTGCAGGTTTACTGTATCCCTTGGACCTTCAAATCAAAGATGAAACACAGAAATTGCATCGATATTGAATACAAAAGGCAAAATGTCGACTTATTTAAAAAAGGAGTAACTCTTCTAATAGTTCGTGCTTTGAGCCTTTCCTGGGACAGCAGTATTAGATTCCGATGCACCATTGCAGGTTTACTGTATCCCTTGGACCTTCAAATCAACGATGAAACACAGAAATTGCATCGATATTGAATACAAAAGGCAAAATGTCGACTTATTTACAAGAAGAGTAACTCTTCTAATAGTTCGTGTGTTGAGCCTTTCCTGAGACAGCAATATTAGATTCCGATGCACCATTGCAGATTTACTGATTCCCTTGGACCTTCAAATCAACGATGAAACACAGACATTGTATCGATATTGAATACAAAAGGCAAAATGTCGACTTATTTAAAAAAGGAGTAACTCTTCTAATAGTTCGTGCTTTGAGCCTTTCCTGGGACAGCAGTATTAGATTCCGATGCACCATTGCACGTTTACTGTATCCCTTGGACCTTCAACTCAACGCTGAAACACAGAAATTGCATCGATATTGTATACAAAAGGCAAAATGTCGACTCATATACAAAAGGAGTAACACTTGTAATAGTTCGTGCTTTGAGCCTTTCCTGGGACAGCAGTATTAGATTCCGATGCACCATTGCAGGTTTACTGATTCCCTTGGACCTTCTAATCAACGATGAAACACAGAAATTGCATCGATATTCAATACAAAAAGCAAAATGTCGACTTATTCTCAAGAGGAGTAACACTTCTAATAGTTCGTGCTTTTAGCCTTTCCTGGGGCAGCAGTATTACATTCCGATGCACCATTGCAGATTTACTGTATCCCGTGGACCTTCAAATCAAAGATGAAACACAGAAATTGCATCGATATTGAATACAAAAGGCAAAATGTCGACTTATTTACAAAAGGAGTAACTCTTCTAATAGTTCGTGCTTTGAGCCTTTCCTGGGACAGCAGTATTACAATCCGATGCACCTTTGCAGGTTTACTGTATGCCTTGGACCTTCAAATCTACGATGAAACACAGAAATTGCATCGATATTGAATACAAAATGCAAAGTGTCGACTTATTTATAAGAGGAGTAACTCTTCTAATAGTTCGTGCTTTGAGCCTTTCCTGGGACAGCAGTATTAGATTCCGATGCACCATTGCAGGATTACTGTATCCCTTGGACCTTCAAATCAACGATGAAACACAGAAATTGCATCGAAATTGAATACAAAAGGCAAAATGTCGACTTATTTACAAGAGGAGTATCTCTTCTAATAGTTCGTGCTTTGAGCCTTTCCTGGGACAGCAGTATTAGATTCCGATGCACCATTGCACGTTTACTGTATCCCTTGGACCTTCAACTCAACGCTGAAACACAGAAATTGCATCGATATTGAATACAAAAGGCAAAATGTCGATTCATTTACAAAAGGAGTAACTCTTGTAATAGTTCGTGCTTTGAGCCTTTCCTGGGACAGCAGTATTAGATTCCGATGCACCATTGCAGGTTTACTGTATCCCTTGGACCTTCAAATCAACGATGAAACACAGAAATTGCATCGATATTGAATACAACAGGCAAAATGTCGAATTATTTTTATGAGGAGTAACTCTTCTAATAGTTCGTGTTTTGAGCCTTTCCTGGGACAGCAGTATTAGATTCCGATGCACCATTGCAGGTTTACTGATTCCCTTGGACCTTCAAATCAACGATGAAACACAGAAATTGCATCGATATTGAATGCAAAAGCAAAATGTCGACTTATTTAAAAAGGAGTAACTCTTCTAATAGTTCGTGCTTTGAGCCTTTCCTGGGACAGCAGTATTAGATTCCGATGCACCATTGCAGGTTTACTGTATCCCTTGGACCTTCAAATCAAAGATGAAACACAGAAATTGCATCGATATTGAATACAAAAGGCAAAATGTCGACTTATTTACAAAAGGAGTAACTCTTCTAATAGTTCGTGCTTTGAGCGTTTCCTGGGACAGCAGTATTAGATTCCGATGCACCATTGCAGGTTTACTGTATGCCTTGGACCTTCAAATCAACGATGAAACACATAAATTGCATCGATATTGAATACAAAAGGCAAAATGTCGACTTATTTACAAGAGGAGTAACTCTTCTAATGGTTCGTGCTTTGAGCCTTTCCTGGGACAGCAGTATTAGATTCCGATGCACCATTGCACGTTTACTGTATCCCTTGGACCTTCAACTCAACGCTGAAACACAGAAATTGCATCGATATTGTATACAAAAGGCAAAATGTCGACTCATTTACAAAAGGAGTAACACTTGTAATAGTTCGTGCTTTGAGCCTTTCCTGGGACAGCAGTATTAGATTCCGATGCACCATTGCAGGTTTACTGATTCCCTTGGACCTTCTAATCAACGATGAAACACAGAAATTGCATCGATATTCAATACAAAAAGCAAAATGTCGACTTATTCTCAAGAGGAGTAACACTTCTAATAGTTCGTGCTCTTAGCCTTTCCTGGGGCAGCAGTATTAGATTCCGATGCACCATTGCAGATTTACTGTATCCCGTGGACCTTCAAATCAAAGATGAAACACAGAAATTGCATCGATATTGAATACAAAAGGCAAAATGTCGACTTATTTAAAAAAGGAGTAACTCTTCTAATAGTTCGTGCTTTGAGCCTTTCCTGGGACAGCAGTATTAGATTCCGATGCACCATTGCAGGTTTACTGTAACCCTTGGACCTTCAAATCAACGATGAAACACAGAAATTGCATCGATATTGAATACAAAAGGCAAAATGTCAACTTATTTACAAGAAGAGTAACTCTTCTAATAGTTCGTGTGTTGAGCCTTTCCTGAGACAGCAATATTAGATTCCGATGCACCATTGCAGATTTACTGATTCCCTTGGACCTTCAAATCAATGATGAAACACAGACATTGTATCGATATTGAATACAAAAGGCAAAATGTCGACTTATTTAAAAAAGGAGTAACTCTTCTAATAGTTCGTGCTTTGAGCCTTTCCTGGGACAGCAGTATTAGATTCCGATGCACCATTGCACGTTTACTGTATCCCTTGGACCTTCAACTCAACGCTGAAACACAGAAATTGCATCGATATTGTATACAAAAGGCAAAATGTCGACTCATTTACAAAAGGAGTAACACTTGTAATAGTTCGTGCTTTGAGCCTTTCCTGGGACAGCAGTATTAGATTCCGATGCACCATTGCAGGTTTACTGATTCCCTTGGACCTTCTAATCAACGATGAAACACAGAAATTGCATCGATATTCAATACAAAAAGCAAAATGTCGACTTATTCTCAAGAGGAGTAACACTTCTAATAGTTCGTGCTTTTAGCCTTTCCTGGGGCAGCAGTATTACATTCCGATGCACCATTGCAGATTTACTGTATCCCGTGGACCTTCAAATCAAAGATGAAACACAGAAATTGCATCGATATTGAATACAAAAGGCAAAATGTCGACTTATTTACAAAAGGAGTAACTCTTCTAATAGTTCGTGCTTTGAGCCTTTCCTGGGACAGCAGTATTACAATCCGATGCACCTTTGCAGGTTTACTGTATGCCTTGGACCTTCAAAACTACGATGAAACACAGAAATTGCATCGATATTGAATACAAAATGCAAAGTGTCGACTTATTTATAAGAGGAGTAACTCTTCTAATAGTTCGTGCTTTGAGCCTTTCCTGGGACAGCAGTATTAGATTCCGATGCACCATTGCAGGATTACTGTATCCCTTGGACCTTCAAATCAACGATGAAACACAGAAATTGCATCGAAATTGAATACAAAAGGCAAAATGTCGACTTATTTACAAGAGGAGTATCTCTTCTAATAGTTCGTGCTTTGAGCCTTTCCTGGGACAGCAGTATTAGATCCGATGCACCATTGCACGTTTACTGTATCCCTTGGACCTTCAACTCAACGCTGAAACACAGAAATTGCATCGATATTGAATACAAAAGGCAAAATGTCGATTCATTTACAAAAGGAGTAACTCTTGTAATAGTTCGTGCTTTGAGCCTTTCCTGGGACAGCAGTATTAGATTCCGATGCACCATTGCAGGTTTACTGTATCCCTTGGACCTTCAAATCAACGATGAAACACAGAAATTGCATCGATATTGAATACAACAGGCAAAATGTCGAATTATTTTTATGAGGAGTAACTCTTCTAATAGTTCGTGTTTTGAGCCTTTCCTGGGACAGCAGTATTAGATTCCGATGCACCATTGCAGGTTTACTGATTCCCTTGGACCTTCAAATCAACGATGAAACACAGAAATTGCATCGATATTGAATGCAAAAGCAAAATGTCGACTTATTTAAAAAGGAGTAACTCTTCTAATAGTTCGTGCTTTGAGCCTTTCCTGGGACAGCAGTATTAGATTCCGATGCACCATTGCAGGTTTACTGTATCCCTTGGACCTTCAAATCAAAGATGAAACACAGAAATTGCATCGATATTGAATACAAAAGGCAAAATGTCGACTTATTTACAAAAGGAGTAACTCTTCTAATAGTTCGTGCTTTGAGCCTTTCCTGGGACAGCAGTATTAGATTCCGATGCACCATTGCAGGTTTACTGTATGCCTAGGACCTTCAAATCAACGATGAAACACATAAATTGCATCGATATTGAATACAAAAGGCAAAATGTCGACTTATTTACAAGAGGAGTATCTCTCCTAATAGTTCGTGCTTTGAGCCTTTCCTGGGACAGCAGTATTAGATTCCGATGCACCATTGCAGGTTTACTGTATCCCTTGGACCTTCTAATCAACGATGAAACACATAAATTGCATCGATATTCAATACAAAAAGCAAAATGTCGACTTATTCTCAAGAGGAGTAACACTTCTAATAGTTCGTGCTTTTAGCCTTTCCTGGGGCAGCAGTATTAGATTCCGATGCACCATTGCAGGTTTACTGTATCCCTTGGACCTTCAAATCAACGATGAAAAACAGAAATTGTATCGATATTAAATACAAAAGGCAAAATGTCGATTTATTTACAAGAGGAGTAACTCTTCTAATAGTTCGTAATTTTAGCCTTTCCTGGGACAGCAGTATTAGATTCCGATGCACCATTGCAGGTTCACTGTATCCCTTGGACCTTCAAATCAACGATGAAACACAGAAATTACATCGGTATTGAATACAAAAGGCAAAATGTCGACTTATTTACAAGAGGAGTAACTCTTCTAATAGTTCGTGCTTTGAGCCTTTCCTGGGACATCAGTATTAGATTCCGATGCACCATTGCAGGTTTACTGTATCCCTTGGACCTTCAAATCAACGATGAAAGACAGAAATTGCATCGATATTGAATACAAAAGGCAAAATGTCGACTTATTTACAAGAAGAGTAACTCTTCTAATAGTTCGTGTTTTGAGCCTTTCCTGAGACAGCAATATTAGATTCCGATGCACCATTGCAGATTTACTGATTCCCTTGGACCTTCAAATCAACGATGAAACACAGACATTGTATCGATATTGAATACAAAAAGCAAAATGTCGACTTATTTTCAAGGGGAGTAACTCTTCTAATAGTTCGTGTTTTGAGCCTTTCCTGGGACAGCAGTATTAGATTCCGATGCACCATTGCAGGTTTACTGATTCCCTTGGACCTTCAAATCAACGAAGAAACACAGAAATTGCATCGATATTGAATACAAAAAGCAAAATGTCAACTTATTTTCAAGAGGAGTAACTCTTCTAATAGTTCGTGCTTTTAGCCTTTCCTGGGACAGCAGTATTAGATTCCGATGCACCATTGCAGGTTTACTGTATCCCTTGGACGTTCAAAACAATGATGAAGCAAAGAAATTGAATCGATATTGAATACAAAAGGCAAAATGTCGACTTATTTACAAGTGGAGTAACTCTTCTAATAGTTCGTGCTTTGAGCCTTTCCTGGGACAGCAGTATTAGATTCCGATGCACCATTGCAGGTTTACTGTATGCCTTGGACCTTCAAATCTACGATGAAACACAGAAATTGCGTCGATATTGAATACAAAAGGCAAAGTGTCGACTTATTTATAAGAGGAGTTACTCTTCTAATAGTTCGTGTTTTGAGCCCTTCCTGGGACAGCAGTATTAGATTCCGATGAACCATTGCAGGTTTACTGATTCCCTTGGACCTTCAAATCAACGATGAAACACAGAAATTGCATCGATATTGAATACAAAAAGCACAATGTCGCCTTATTTTCAAGAGGAATAACTCTTCTAATAGTTCGTGCTTTCAGCCTTTCCTGGGACAGCAGTATTAGATTCCGATGCACCATTGCAGGTTTACTGTATCCCTTGGACGTTCAAAACAAAGATGAAACACAGAAATTGCATCGATATTGAATACAAAAGGCAAAATGTCCACTTACTTACAAAAGGAGGTACCCTTCTAATAGTTCGTGCTTTGAGCCTTTCCTGGGACAGCAGTATTAGATTCCGATGCACCATTGCAGGTTTACTGTATCCCTTGGACCTTCAAATCAACGATGAAACACAGAAATTGCATCGATATTGAATACAATAGGCAAAATGTCGACTTATTTACAAGAGGAGTAACACTTCTAATAGTTCGTGCTTTGAGCCTTTCCTGGGACAGCAGTATTAAATTCCGATGCACCATTGCAGGTTTACTGTATGCCTTGGACCTTCAAATCATCGTTGAATCACAGAAATTGCATCGATATTTAATACAAAAGGCAAATATTCGACTTATTTACAAGAGGAGTAACTCTTCTAATTGTTCGTGCTTTTAGCCTTTCCTGGGACAGCAGTATTAGATTCCGATGCACCATTGCAGGTTTACTGATTCCCTTGGACCTTCTAATCAACGATGAAACACAGAAATTGCATCGATATTCAATACAAAAAGCAAAATGTCGACTTATTCTCATGAGGAGTAACACTTCTAATAGTTCCTGCTTTTAGCCTTTCCTGGGACAGCAGTATTAGATTCCGATGCACCATTGCAGGTTTACTGTATCCCTTGGACCTTCAAATCAAAGATGAAACACAGAAATTGCATCGATATTGAATACAAAAGGCAAAATGTCGACTTATTTAAAAAAGGAGTAACTCTTCTAATAGTTCGTGCTTTGAGCCTTTCCTGGGACAGCAGTATTAGATTCCGATGCACCATTGCAGGTTTACTGTATCCCATGGACCTTCAAATCAACGATGAAACACAGAAATTGCATCGATATTGAATACAAAAGGCAAAATGTCGACTTATTTACAAGAAGAGTAACTCTTCTAATAGTTCGTGTTTTGAGCCTTTCCTGAGACAGCAATATTAGATTCCGATGCACCATTGCAGATTTACTGATTCCCTTGGACCTTCAAATCAACGATGAAACACAGACATTGTATCGATATTGAATACATAAAGCAAAATGTCGACTTATTTTCAAGAGGAGTAACTCTTCTAATAGTTCGTGTTTTGAGCCTTTCCTGGGACAGCAGTATTAGATTCCGATGCACCATTGCAGGTTTACTGATTCCCTTTTACCTTCAAATCAACGAAGAAACACAGAAATTGCATCGATATTGAATACAAAAAGCAAAATGTCAACTTATTTTCAAGAGGAGTAACTTCTCTAATAGTTCGTGCTTTTAGCCTTTCCTGGGACAGCAGTATTAGATTCCGATGCACCATTGCAGGTTTACTGTATCCCTTGGACGTTCAAAACAAAGATGAAGCACAGAAATTGAATCGATATTGAATACAAAAGGCAAAATGTCGACTTATTTACAAGTGGAGTAACTCTTCTAATAGTTCGTGCTTTGAGCCTTTCTTGGGACAGCAGTATTAGATTCCGATGCACCATTGCAGCTTTACTGTATGCCTTGGACCTTCAAATCTACGATGAAACACAGAAATTGCGTCGATATTGAATACAAAAGGCAAAGTGTCGACTTATTTATAAGAGGAGTTACTCTTCTAATAGTTCGTGTTTTGAGCCCTTCCTGGGACAGCAGTATTAGATTCCGATGAACCATTGCAGGTTTACTGATTCCCTTGGACCCTCAAATCAACGATGAAACACAGAAATTGCATCGATATTGAATACAAAAAGCACAATGACGACTTATTTTCAAGAGGAATAACTCTTCTAATAGTTCGTGCTTTCAGCCTTTCCTGGGACAGCAGTATTAGATTCCGATGCACCATTGCAGGTTTACTGTATCCCTTGGACGTTCAAAACAAAGATGAAACACAGAAATTGCATCGATATTGAATACAAAAGGCAAAATGTCCACTTACTTACAAAAGGAGGTACCCTTCTAATAGTTCGTGCTTTGAGCCTTTCCTGGGACAGCAGTATTAGATTCCGATGCACCATTGCAAGTTTACTGTATCCCTTCGACCTTCAAATCAAACGATGAAACACAGATATTGCATCGATATTGAATACAAAAGGCTAAATGTCGACTTATTTACAAGAGGAGTAACTCTTCTAATAGTTCGTGCATTGAGCCTTTCCTGGGACAGCAGTATTTGATTCCGATGCACCATTGCAGGTTTACTGTATCCCTTGGACCTTCAAATCAACGATGAAACACAGAAAATGCGTCGATATTGAATACAAAAGGCTAAATGTCGACTTATTTACAAGAGGAGTAACTCTTCTAACAGTTCGTGCTTTGAGCCTTCCCTGGGACAGCAGTATTAGATTCCGATGCACCATTGCAGGTTTACTGTATCCCTTGGACCTTCAAATCAACGATGAAACACAGAAATTGCATCGATATTGAATACAAAAGGCAAAATGTCGACTTATTTATAAGAGGAGTAACTCTTCTAACAGTTCCTTCTTTGAGCCTTTCCTGGGACAGCAGTATTAGATTCCAATGTACCATTGCAGGTTTACTGTATCCCTTGGACCTTCAAGTCAACGATGAAACACAAAAATTGCATCGATATGAATACAAAAGGCAAAATGACGACTTATTTACAAGAGGAGGAACTCTTCTAGTACTTCGTGCTTTGAGTCTTTCCTGGGACAGCAGTATTAGATTCCGATGCACCATTGCAGGTTTACTGTATCCCTTGGACCTTCAAATCAACGATGAAACACAGAAATTGCATCGATATTGAATACAAAAGGCAAAATGTCGACTTATTTACAAGAGGAGTAACTCTTCTAATAGTTCGTGCTTTGAGCCTTTCCTGGGACAGCAGTATTAGATTCCGATGCACCATTGCACGTTTACTGTATCCCTTGGACCTTCAACTCAACGCTGAAACACAGAAATTGCATCGATATTGTATACAAAAGGCAAAATGTCGACTCATTTACAAAAGGAGTAACTCTTGTAATAGTTCGTGCTTTGAGCCTTTCCTGGGACAGCAGTATTAGATTCCGATGCACCATTGCAGGTTTACTGTATCCCTTGGACCTTCAAATCAACGATGAAACACAGAAATTGCATCGATATTGAATACAACAGGCAAAATGTCGACTTACTTTTAAAAGGAGTAACTCTTCTAATAGTTCGTGTTTGGAGCCTTTTCTGGGACAGCATTATTAGATTCCGATGCACCATTGCTGGTTTACTGATTCCCTTGGACCTTCAAATCAACGATGAAACACAGAAATTGCATCGATATTGAATGCAAAAAGCAAAATGTCGACTTATTTTCAAGAGGAGTAACTCTTCTAATAGTTCGTGATTTTAGCCGTTCCTGGGACAGCAGTATTAGATTCCGATGCACCATTGCAGGTTTACTGTATCCCTTGGCCCTTCAAATCAAAGATGAAACACAGAAATTGCATCGATATTGAATACAAAAGGCAAAATGTCGACTTAATTACAAGAGAAGTAACTCTTCTAATACTTCGGGCTTTGAGTCTTTCCTGGGACAGCAGTAGTAGATTCTGATGCACCATTACAGGTTTACTGTATGCCTTGGACCTTCAAATCTAAGATGAAACACAGATATTGCATCGATATTGAATACAAAAGGCAAAGTGTCGACTTATTTGTAAGAGGAGTAACTCTTCTAATGGTTCGTGCTTTGAGCCTTTCCTGGGACAGCAATATTAGATTCCGATGCACCATTGCAGGTTTACTGTATCCCTTGGACCTTCAAATCAACGATGAAACACAGAAATTGCATCGATATTGAATACAAAAGGCTAAATGTCGACTTATTTACAAGAGGAGTAACTCTTCTAATAGTTCGTGCTTTGAGCCTTTCCTGGGACAGCAGGAATTAAATTCCGATGCACCATTGCAGGTTTACTGTATCCCTTGGACCTTCAACTCAACGATGAAACACAGAAATTGCATCGATATTGAATACAAAAGGCAAAATGTCGACTTATTTACAAAAGGAGTAACTCTTTTAATAGTTCGTGCTTAAAGCCTTTCCTGGGACAGCAGTATTAGATTCCGATGCACCATTGCAGGTTTACTGTATCCCTTGGTCCTTCAAATCAACGATGAAACACAGAAATTACATCGATATTGAATATAAAAGGCAAAATATCGACTTATTTACAAGAGGAGTAACTCTTCTAATAGTTCGTGCTTTGAACCTTTCCTGGGACATCAGTATTAGATTCCGATGCACCATTGCAGGTTTACTGTATCCCTTGGACCTTCAAATCAACGATGAAACTCAGATATTGCATCGATATTGAATACAAAAGGCAAAGTGTCAACTTATTTATAAGAGGAGTAACTCTTCTAATTGTTCGTGCTTTGAGCCTTTCCTGGGACAGCAGTATTAGATTCCGATACACCATTGCAGGTATACTGTATCCCCTGGACCTTCAAATCAACGATGAAACACAGAAATTGCATTGATATTGAATACAAAAGGCAAAATGACGACTTATTTACAAGAGGAGTAACTCTTCTAATAGTTCGTGCTTTGAGCCTTTCCTGGGACAGCAGTATTAGATTCCGGTGCACCATTGCAGGTTTACTGTATCCCTTGGACCTTCAAATCAACGATGAAACACAGAAATTGCATCGATATTGAAAACAAAAGGCAAAATATTGACTTATTTACAAGAGGAGTAACCCTTCTAATAATTCGTGTTTTGAGCCTTTCCTGGGACAGCAATATTAGATTCCGATGCACCATTGCAGGTTTACTGTATCCCTTGGACCTTAAAATCAACGATGAAACACAGATATTGCATCGATATTGAATACAAAAGGCAAAATGTCGACTCATTTACAAGAGGAATAACTCTTCTAATAGTTCGTGACTTTAGCCTTTCCTGGGACGGCAGTATTAGATTCCGATGCACTATTGCAGGTTTACTGTATCCCTTGGACCTTCAAATCAACGATGAAACACAGAAATTGCGTCGATATTGAATACAAAATGCAAAATGTCGACATATTTACATGAGGAGAAACTCTTCTAATAGTTCGTGCTTTGAGCCTTTCCTGGGACAGCAGTATTAGATTCCGATGCACCATTGCAGGTTTACTGTATCCCTTGGACCTTCAAATCAACGATGAAACACAGAAATTGCATCGATATTGAATACAAAAGGCAAAATGTCGACTTATTTACAAGAGGAGTAACTCTTCTAATAGTTCGTGCTTTGAGCCTTTCCTGGGACAGCAGTATTAGATTCCGATGCACCATTGCACGTTTACTGTATCCCTTGGACCTTCAACTCAACGCTGAAACACAGAAATTGCATCGATATTGTATACAAAAGGCAAAATGTCGACTCATTTACAAAAGGAGTAACTCTTGTAATAGTTCGTGCTTTGAGCCTTTCCTGGGACAGCAGTATTAGATTCCGATGCACCATTGCAGGTTTACTGTATCCCTTGGACCTTCAAATCAACGATGAAACACAGAAATTGCATCGATATTGAATACAACAGGCAAAATGTCGACTTACTTTTAAGAGGAGTAACTCTTCTAATAGTTCGTGTTTTGAGCCTTTCCTGGGACAGCATTATTAGATTCCGATGCACCATTGCTGGTTTACTGATTCCCTTGGACCTTCAAATCAACGATGAAACACAGATATTGCATCGATATTGAATGCAAAAAGCAAAATGTCGACTTATTTTCAAGAGGAGTAACTCTTCTAATAGTTCGTGATTTTAGCCTTTCCTGGGACAGCAGTATTAGATTCCGATGCACCATTGCAGGTTTACTGTATCCCTTGGACCTTCAAATCAAAGATGAAACACAGAAATTGCATCGATATTGAATACAAAAGGCAAAATGTCGACTTATTTACAAGAGAAGTAACTCTTCTAATACTTCGGGCTTTGAGTCTTTCCTGGGACAGCAGTAGTAGATTCTGATGCACCATTACAGGTTTACTGTATGCCTTGGACCTTCAAATCTACGATGAAACACAGATATTGCATCGATATTGAATACAAAAGGCAAAGTGTCGACTTATTTATAAGAGGAGTAACTCTTCTAATGGTTCGTGCTTTGAGCCTTTCCTGGGACAGCAATATTAGATTCCGATGCACCATTGCAGGTTTACTGTATCCCTTGGACCTTCAAATCAACGATGAAACACAGAAATTGCATCGATATTGAATACAAAAGGCAAAATGTCGACTTATTTACAAGAGGAGTAACTCTTCTAATAGTTCGTGCTTTGAGCCTTTCCTGGGACAGCAGGAATTAGATTCCGATGCACCACTGCAGGTTTACTGTATCCCTTGGACCTTCAACTCAACGATGAAACACAGAAATTGCATCGATATTGAATACAAAAGGCAAAATGTCGACTTATTTACAAAAGGAGTAACTCTTTTAATAGTTCGTGCTTTGAGCCTTTCCTGGGACAGCAGTATTAGATTCCGATGCACCATTGCAGGTTTACTGTATCCCTTGGACCTTCAAATCAACGATGAAACACAGAAATTACATCGATATTGAATATAAAAGGCAAAATATCGACTTATTTACAAGAGGAGTAACTCTTCTAATAGTTCGTGCTTTGAACCTTTCCTGAGACATCAGTATTAGATTCCGATGCACCATTGCAGATTTACTGTATCCCTTGGACCTTCAAATCAACGATGAAACTCAGATATTGCATCGATATTGAATACAAAAGGCAAAGTGTCAACTTATTTATAAGAGGAGTAACTCTTCTAATTGTTCGTGCTTTGAGCCTTTCCTGGGACAGCAGTATTAGATTCCGATACACCATTGCAGGTATACTGTATCCCCTGGACCTTCAAATCAACGATGAAACACAGAAATTGCATTGATATTGAATACAAAAGGCAAAATGACGACTTATTTACAAGAGGAGTAACTCTTCTAATAGTTCGTGCTTTGAGCCTTTCCTGGGACAGCAGTATTAGATTCCGGTGCACCATTGCAGGTTTACTGTATCCCTTGGACCTTCAAATCAACGATGAAACACAGAAATTGCATCGATATTGAAAACAAAAGGAAAATATTGACTTATTTACAAGAGGAGTAACCCTTCTAATAGTTCGTGTTTTGAGCCTTTCCTGGGACAGCAATATTAGATTCCGATGCACCATTGCAGGTTTACTGTATCCCTTGGACCTTAAAATCAACGATGAAACACAGATATTGCATCGATATTGAATACAAAAGGCAAAATATCGACTCATTTACAAGAGGAGTAACTCTTCTAATAGTTCGTGACTTTAGCCTTTCCTGGGACGGCAGTATTAGATTCCGATGCACTATTGCAGGTTTACTGTATCCCTTGGACCTTCAAATCAACGATGAAACAAAGAAATTGCGTCAATATTGAATACAAAATGCAAAATGTCGACATATTTACAAGAGGAGAAACTCTTCTAATAGTTCGTGCTTTGAGCCTTTCCTGGGACAGCAGCATTAGATTTTGATGCACCATTGCAGGTTAACTGTATCCCTCGGACCTTCAAATCAACGATGAAACACAGAAATTGCATCGATATTGAATACAACAGGCAAAATGTCGACTTATTTATAAGAGGAGTAACTCTTCTAATAGTTATTGTTTTTAGTCTTTCCAGGGACTGCAGTATTAGATTCCGATGCACCATTGCAGGTTTACTGTATCCCTTGTACCTTCAAATCAACGATGAAACACAGAAATTGCACCGATATTCAATACAAAAGGCAAAATGTCGACTTATTTACAAGAGGAGTAACTCTTCTAATAGTTCGTGCTTTGAGCCTTTCCTGGGACAGCAGTATTAGATTCCGATGCACCATTGCAGATTTACTGTATCCCTTGGACCTTCAAATCAACGATGAAACACAGAAATTGCATCGATATTGAATACAAAAGGAAAAATGTCGACTCATTTATTAGAGGAGTAACTCTTCTAATAGTTCGTGCTTTGAGCTTTTCCTGGGACAGCAGTACTAGATTCCGATGCACCATTGCAGGTTTACTGTATCCCTTGGACCTTCAAATCAACGATGAAACACAGAAATTGCATTGATAGTAAATACAAATGGCAAAATGTCGACTTATTTACAAGAGGAGTAACTCTTCTAATAGTTCGTGCTTTGAGCCTTTCCTGGGACAGCAGAATTAGATTCCGATGCACCACTGCAGGTTTACTGTATCCCTTGGACCTTCAAATCAACGATGAAACACAGTAATTGCATCGATATTGAATACGAAAGGGAAAATGTCGACTTATTTAAAGAGGAGCAACTCTTCTAATAGCTCAGGCTTTGAGCCTTTCCTGGGACAGCAGCATTAGATTCCGGTGCACCATTGCAGGTTTTCTGTATCCCTTGGACCTTCAAATCAACGTTGAAACACAGAAATTGCATCGATATTGAATACAAAATGCAAAATTTCGACTTATTTACAAGAGGAGTAACTCTTCTAATAGTTCGTGCTTTTAGACATTCCTGGGACAGGAGTATTAGATTCGGATGCACCATTGCAGGTTTACTGTATCCCTTGGACCTTCAAATCAACAATGAAACACAAAAATTGCATCGATATTGAATACAAAAGTCAATATGTCGACTTATTTACAAGAGGAGTAACTCTTCTAATAGTTCGTGCTTTGAGCCTTACCTGGGACAGCAGTATTTGATTCCGATGCACCATTGCAGGTTTACTGTATCCCTTGGACCTTCAAATCAACGTTGAAACACAGAAATTGCAACGATATTGAATACAAAAGTAAATGTCGACATATTTACAAGAGGAGTAACTCTTCTAATAGTTCGTGTTTTGAGCCTTTCCTGGAACAGCAGTATTAGATTCCGATGCACCACTGCAGGTTTACTGTATCCCTTGGACCTTCAAATCAACGATGAAACACAGTAATTGCATCGATATTGAATACGAAAGGGAAAATGTCGACTTATTTATAAGAGGAGCAACTCTTCTAATAGCTCATGCTTTGAGCCTTTCCTGGGACAGCAGTATTAGATTCCGATGCACCATTGCAGGTTTACTGTATCCCTTGGACCTTCAAATCAACGATGTAACACAGAAATTGCATCGATATTGAATACAAAAATTAAAATGTCGACTTATTTACAAGAGGAGTAACTCTTCTAATTGTTCGTGTTTTGAGCCTTTCCTGGAACAGCAGTATTAGTATCCGATGCACCATTGCAGGTTTACTGTACCCCTTGGACCTTCAAATCAACGTTGAAACACAAAAATTGCATCGATATTGAGTACAAAATGCAAAATGTCGACTTATTTACAGGAGGAGTAACTCTTCTAATAGTTCGTGCTTTTAGACATTCCTGGGACAGGAGTATTAGATTCGGATGCACCTTTGCAGGTTTACTGTATCCCTTGGACCTTCAAATCAACAATGAAACACAAAAATTGCATCGATATTGAATACAAAAGGCAAAATGTCGACTTATTTACAAGAGGAGTAACTCTTCTAATAGTTCGTGCTTTGAGCCTTACCTGGGACAGCAGTATTTGATTCCGATGCACCATTGCAGGTTTACTGTATCCCTTGGACCTTCAAATCAACGTTGAAACACAGAAATTGCATCGATATTGAATACAAAAATTAAAATGTCGACTTATTTACAAGAGGAGTAACTCTTCTAATTGTTCGTGTTTTGAGCCTTTCCTGGAACAGCAGTATTAGTATCCGATGCACCATTGCAGGTTTACTGTATCCCTTGGACCTTCAAATCAACGATGAAACACAGAAATTGCATCGATATTGAATACAAAATGCAAAATGTCGTCTTATTTAAAAGAGGAGTAACTCTTCTAATAGTTCGTACTTTAAGCCTTTCCTGGGACAGCAGTATTAGATTCCGATGCACCATTGCAGGTTTACTGTATCCCTTGGACCTTCAAATCAACGATGAAACACAGAGATTGCATCGGCATTGAATACAAAAGGCAAAATGTCAACTTATTTACAAGAGGAGTAACTCTTCTAATAGTTCGTGCTTTGAGCCTTTCCTGGGACAGCAGTATTAGATTCCGTTGCACCATTGCAGGTTTAGTGTATGCCTTGGACCTTCAAATCTACGATGAAACACAGAAATTGCATCGATATTGAATACGAAAGGCAAAATGTCGACTTATTTACAAGAGGAGTAACTCTTCTAATAGTTCGTGCTTTGAGCCTTTCCTGGGACAGCAGTATTAGATTCCGATGCACCATTGCAGGTTTACTGTATCCCTTGGACCTTCAAATCAACGATGAAACACAGAAATTTCATCGATTTTGAATACAAAAGGCAAAATGTCGACTTATTTACCACAGGAGTAACTCTTCTAATAGTTCGTGCTTTGAGCCTTTCCTGGGACAGCAGGAATTAGATTCCGATGCACTATTGCAGGATTACTGTATCCCTTGGGCCTTCAACTCAACGATGAAACACAGAAATTGCATCGATATTGAATACAAAAGGCAAAATGTCGACTCATTTACAAAAGGAGTAACTCTTCTAATAGTTCGTGCTTTGAGTCTTTCCTGGGACAGCAGTATTAGATTCCGATGCACCATTGCAGGTTTACTGTATGCCTTGGACCTTAATTTCATCGTTGAATCACAGAAATTGCATCGATATTGAATACAAATGGCAAAATGTCGACTTATTTACAAGATGTGTAACTCTTCTAATAGTTCGTGCTTTTAGCCTTTCCTGGGACAGCAGTATTAGATTGAGATGCACCATTGCAGGTTTAGTGATTCCCTTGGACCTTCTAATCAACGATGAAACACAGAAATTGCATCGATATTGAATACAAAAGGCAAAATGTCGACTTATTTACAAGAGGAGTAACTCTTCTAATAGTTCGTGATTTGAGCCTTTCCTGGAACAGCAGTATTAGTATCCGATGTACCATTGCAGGTATACTGTATCCCTTGGACCTTCAAATCAACGATGAAACACAGATATTGCATCGATATTGAATACAAAAGGCAAAATGTCGTCTTATTTAAAAGAGGAGTAACTCTTCTAATAGTTCGTACTTTAAGCCTTTCCTGGGACAGCAGTATCAGATTCCGATGCACCATTGCAGGTTTACTGTATCCCTTGGACCTTCAAATCAACGATGAAACACAGAAATTGCATCGGCATTGAATACAAAAGGCAGAATGTCGACTTATTTACAAGAGGAGTAACTCTTCTAATAGTTCGTGCTTTGAGCCTTTCCTGGGACAGCAGTATTAGATTCCGTTGCACCATTGCAGGTTTAGTGTATGCCTTGGACCTTCAAATCTACGATGAAACACAGAAATTGCATCGATATTGAATACAAAAGGCAAAATGTCGACTTATTTACAAGAGGAGTAACTCTTCTAATAGTTCGTGCTTTGAGCCTTTCCTGGGACAGCAGTATTAGATTCCGATGCACCATTGCAGGTTAACTGTATCCCTTGGACCTTCAAATCAACGATGAAACACAGAAATTGCATCGATATTGAATACAAAAGGAAAAATGTCGACTTATTTACCACATAAGTAACTCTTCTAATAGTTCGTGCTTTGAGGGTTTCCTGGGACTGCAGGAATTAGATTCCGATGCACTAATGCAGGTTTACTGTATCCCTTGGGCCTTCAACTCAACGATGAAACACAGAAATTGCATCGATATTGAATACAAAAGGCAAAATGTCGACTCATTTACAAAAGGAGTAACTCTTCTAATAGTTCGTGCTTTGAGCCTTTCTGGGACAGCAGTATTAGATTCCGATGCACCATTGCAGGTTTACTGATTCCCTTGGACCTTCTAATCAACGATGAAAGACAGAAATTGCATCGATATTGAATACAAAAGGCAAAATGTCGGCCTATTTACAAGAGGAGTAACTCTTCTAATAGTTCGTGATTTGAACCTTTCCTGGGTTATCAGTATTAGATTCCGATGCACCATTGCAGGTTTACTGATTCCCTTGGACCTTCTAATCAACGATGAAAGACAGAAATTGCATCGATATTGAATACAAAAGGCAAAATGTCGGCTTATTTACAAGAGGAGTAACTCTTCTAATAGTTCGTGTTTTGAGCCTTTCCTGGGACAGCAGTATTAGATTCCGATGCACCATTGCAGGTTTACTGATTCGCTTGGACCTTCAAATCAACGAAGGAACACAGAAATTGCATCTATATTGAATGCAAAAAGTAAAATGTCGACTTATTTTCAAGAGGAGTAACTCTTCTAATAGTTCGTGATTTGAACCTTTCCTGGGATATCAGTATTAGATTCCGATGCACCATTGCAGGTTTACTGTATCCCTTGGACCTACAAATCAACGATGAAACACAGAAATTGCATCGATATTGAATACAAAATGCAAAATGTCGACATATTTACAAGAGGAGAAACTCTTCTAATAGTTCGTGCTTTGAGCCTTTCCTGGGACAGCAGTACTAGATTCCGATGCACCACTGCAGGTTTACTGTATCCCTTGGACATTCAAATCAACGATGAAACACAGTAATTGCATCGATATTGAATACAAAAGGCAAAATGTCGACTTATTTACCCCAAGAGTAACTCTTCTAATAGTTCGTGCTTTGAGCCTTTCCTGGGACAGCAGGAATTAGATTCCGATGCACTAATGCAGGTTTACTGTATCCCTTTGGCCTTCAACTCAACGATGAAACACAGAAATTGCATCGATATTGAATACAAAAGGCAAAATGTCGACTCATTTACAAAAGGAGTAACTCTTCCAATAGTTCGTGCTTTGAGCCTTTCCTGGGACAGCAGTATTAGATTCCGATGCACCATTGCAGGTTTACTGATTCCCTTGGACCTTCTAATCAACGATGAAAGACAGAAATTGCATCGATATTGAATACAAAAGGCAAAATGTCGACTTATTTACAAGAGGAGTAACTCTTCTAATAGTTCGTGCTTTGAGCCTTTCCTGGGAAAGCAGTATTAGATTCCGATGCACCATTGCAGGTTTACTGTATCCCTTTGACCTTCAAATCAACGATGAAACACAGAAATTGCATCGATATTGAATACAACAATCAAAATGTCGACTTATTTATAAGAGGAGTAACTCTTCTAATAGTTCGTGTTTTGAGCCTTTCCTGGGACAGCAGTATTAGATTCCGATGCACCATTGCAGGTTTACTGATTCCCTTGGACCATCAAATCAACGAAGGAACACAGAAATTGCATCTATATTGAATGCAAAAAGTAAAATGTCGACTTATTTTCAAGAGGAGTAACTCTTCTAATAGTTCGTGCTTTTAGCCTTTCCTGGGACAGCAGTATTAGATTCCGATGCACCATTGCAGGTTTACTGTATCCCTTGGACCTTCAAATCAAAGATGAAACACAGAAATTGCATCGATATTGAATACAACAATCAAAATGTCGACTTATTTATAAGAGGAGTAACTCTTCTAATAGTTCGTGTTTTGAGCCTTTCCTGGGACAGCAGTATTAGATTCCGATGCACCATTGCAGGTTTACTGATTCGCTTGGACCTTCAAATCAACGAAGGAACACAGAAATTGCATCTATATTGAATGCAAAAAGTAAAATGTCGACTTATTTTCAAGAGGAGTAACTCTTCTAATAGTTCGTGATTTGAACCTTTCCTGGGATATCAGTATTAGATTCCGATGCACCATTGCAGGTTTACTGATTCCCTTGGACCTTCTAATCAACGATGAAAGACAGAAATTGCATCGATATTGAATACAAAAGGCAAAATGTCGGCTTATTTACAAGAGGAGTAACTCTTCTAATAGTTCGTGTTTTGAGCCTTTCCTGGGACAGCAGTATTAGATTCCGATGCACCATTGCAGGTTTACTGATGCGCTTGGACCTTCAAATCAACGAAGGAACACAGAAATTGCATCTATATTGAATGCAAAAAGTAAAATGTCGACTTATCTTCAAGAGGAGTAACTCTTCTAATAGTTCGTGATTTGAACCTTTCCTGGGATATCAGTATTAGATTCCAATGCACCATTGCAGGTTTACTGTATCCCTTGGACCTTCAAATCAACGATGAAACACAGAAATTGCAACGATATTGAATACAAAATGCAAAATGTCGACATATTTACAAGAGGAGAAACTCTTCTAATAATTCGTGCTTTGAGCCTTTCCTGGGACAGCAGTACTAGATTCCGATGCACCACTGCAGGTTTACTGTATCCCTTGGACATTGAAATCAACGATGAAACACAGTAATTGCATCGATATTGAATACAAAAGGCAAAATGTCGACTTATTTACCCCAAGAGTAACTCTTCTAATAGTTCGTGCTTTGAGCCTTTCCTGGGACAGCAGGAATTAGATTCCGATGCACTAATGTAGGTTTACTGTATCCCTTGGGCCTTCAACTCAACGATGAAACACAGAAATTGCATCGATATTGAATACAAAAGGCAAAATGTCGACTCATTTACAAAAGGAGTAACTCTTCCAATAGTTCGTGCTTTGAGCCTTTCCTGGGACAGCAGTATTAGATTCCGATGCACCATTGCAGGTTTACTGATTCCCTTGGACCTTCTAATCAACGATGAAAGACAGAAATTGCATCGATATTGAATACAAAAGGCAAAATGTCGACTTATTTACAAGAGGAGTAACTCTTCTAATAGTTCGTGCTTTGAGCCTTTCCTGGGAAAGCAGTATTAGATTCCGATGCACCATTGCAGGTTTACTGTATCCCTTGGACCTTCAAATCAACGATGAAACACAGAAATTGCATCGATATTGAATACAACAATCAAAATGTCGACTTATTTATAAGAGGAGTAACTCTTCTAATAGTTCGTGTTTTGAGCCTTTCCTGGGACAGCAGTATTAGATTCCGATGCACCATTGCAGGTTTACTGATTCCCTTGGACCTTCAAATCAACGAAGGAACACAGAAATTGCATCTATATTGAATGCAAAAAGTAAAATGTCGACTTATTTTCAAGAGGAGTAACTCTTCTAATAGTTCGTGCTTTTAGCCTTTCCTGGGACAGCAGTATTAGATTCCGATGCACCATTGCAGGTTTACTGTATCCCTTGGACCTTCAAATCAAAGATGAAACACAGATATTGCATCGACATTGAATACAACAATCAAAATGTCGACTTATTTATAAGAGGAGTAACTCTTCTAATAGTTCGTGTTTTGAGCCTTTCCTGGGACAGCAGTATTAGATTCCGATGCACCATTGCAGGTTTACTGATTCGCTTGGACCTTCAAAACAACGAAGGAACACAGAAATTGCATCTATATTGAATGCAAAAAGTAAAATGTCGACTTATTTTCAAGAGGAGTAACTCTTCTAATAGTTCGTGCTTTTAGCCTTTCCTGGGACAGCAGTATTAGATTCCGATGCACCATTGCAGGTTTACTGTATCCCTTGGACCTTCAAATCAAAGATGAAACACAGATATTGCATCGACATTGAATACAACAATCAAAATGTCGACTTATTTATAAGAGGAGTAACTCTTCTAATAGTTCGTGTTTTGAGCCTTTCCTGGGACAGCAGTATTAGATTCCGATGCACCATTGCAGGTTTACTGATTCGCTTGGACCTTCAAATCAACGAAGGAACACAGAAATTGCATCTATATTGAATGCAAAAAGTAAAATGTCGACTTATTTTCAAGAGGAGTAACTCTTCTAATAGTTCGTGATTTGAACCTTTCCTGGGATATCAGTATTAGATTCCGATGCACCATTGCAGGTTTACTGATTCCCTTGGACCTTCTAATCAACGATGAAAGACAGAAATTGCATCGATATTGAATACAAAAGGCAAAATGTCGGCTTATTTACAAGAGGAGTAACTCTTCTAATAGTTCGTGTTTTGAGCCTTTCCTGGGACAGCAGTATTAGATTCCGATGCACCATTGCAGGTTTACTGATTCGCTTGCACCTTCAAATCAACGAAGGAACAAAGAAATTGCATCTATATTGAATGCAAAAAGTAAAATGTTGACTTATTTTCAAGAGGAGTAACTCTTCTAATAGTTCGTGATTTGAACCTTTCCTGGGATATCAGTATTAGATTCCGATGCACCATTGCAGGTTTACTGTATCCCTTGGACCTTCAAATCAACGATGAAACACAGAAATTGCATCGATATTGAATACAAAATGCAAAATGTCGACATATTTACAAGAGGAGAAACTCTTCTAATAGTTCGTGCTTTGAGCCTTTCCTGGGACAGCAGTACTAGATTCCGATGCACCACTGCAGGTTTACTGTATCCCTTGGACATTCAAATCAACGATGAAACACAGTAATTGCATCGATATTGAATACAAAAGGCAAAATGTCGACTTATTTACCCCAAGAGTAACTCTTCTAATAGTTCGTGCTTTGAGCCTTTCCTGGGACAGCAGGAATTAGATTCCGATGCACTAATGCAGGTTTACTGTATCCCTTGGGCCTTCAACTCAACGATGAAACACAGAAATTGCATCGATATTGAATACAAAAGGCAAAATGTCGACTCATTTACAAAAGGAGTAACTCTTCCAATAGTTCGTGCTTTGAGCCTTTCCTGGGACAGCAGTATTAGATTCCGATGCACCATTGCAGGTTTACTGATTCCCTTGGACCTTCTAATCAACGATGAAAGACAGAAATTGCATCGATATTGAATACAAAAGGCAAAATGTCGACTTATTTACAAGAGGAGTAACTCTTGTAATAGTTCGTGCTTTGAGCCTTTCCTGGGAAAGCAGTATTAGATTCCGATGCACCATTGCAGGTTTACTGTATCCCTTGGACCTTCAAATCAACGATGAAACACAGAAATTGCATCGATATTGATTACAACAATCAAAATGTCGACTTATTTATAAGAGGAGTAACTCTTCTAATAGTTCGTGTTTTCAGCCTTTCCTGGGACAGCAGTATTAGATTCCGATGCACCATTGCAGGTTTACTGATTCCCTTGGACCTTCAAATCAACGAAGGAACACAGAAATTGCATCTATATTGAATGCAAAAAGTAAAATGTCGACTTATTTTCAAGAGGAGTAACTCTTCTAATAGTTCGTGATTTGAACCTTTCCTGGGATATCAGTATTAGATTCCGATGCACCATTGCAGGTTTACTGATTCCCTTGGACCTTCTAATCAACGATGAAAGACAGAAATTGCATCGATATTGAATACAAAAGGCAAAATGTCGGCTTATTTACAAGAGGAGTAACTCTTCTAATAGTTCGTGTTTTGAGCCTTTCCTGGGACAGCAGTATTAGATTCCGATGCACCATTGCAGGTTTACTGATTCGCTTGGACCTTCAAATCAACGAAGGAACACAGAAATTGCATCTATATTGAATGCAAAAAGTAAAATTTCGACTTATTTTCAAGAGGAGTAACTCTTCTAATAGTTCGTGATTTGAACCTTTCCTGGGATATCAGTATTAGATTCCGATGCACCATTGCAGGTTTACTGTATCCCTTGGACCTTCAAATCAAAGATGAAACACAGAAATTGCATCGATATTGAATACAAAAGGCAAAATGTCGACTTATTTACAAGAGAAGTAACTCTTCTAATACTTCGGGATTTGAGTCTTTCCTGGGACAGCAGTAGTAGATTCTGATGCACCATTACAGGTTTACTGTATGCCTTGGACCTTCAAATCTACGATGAAACACAGATATTGCATCGATATTGAATACAAAAGGCAAAGTGTCGACTTATTTATTAGAGGAGTAACTCTTCTAATGGTTCGTGCTTTGAGCCTTTCCTGGGACAGCAATATTAGATTCCGATGCACCATTGCAGGTTTACTGTATCCCTTGGACCTTCAAATCAACGATGAAACACAGAAATTGCATCGATATTGAATACAAAAGGCAAAATGTCGACTTATTTACAAGAGGAGTAACTCTTCTAATAGTTCGTGCTTTGAGCCTTTCCTGGGACAGCAGGAATTAGATTCCGATGCACCATTGCAGGTTTACTGTATCCCTTGGACCTTCAACTCAACGATGAAACACAGAAATTGCATCGATATTGAATACAAAAGGCAAAATGTCGACTTATTTGCAAAAGGAGGAACTCTTTTAATAGTTCGTGCTTTGAGCCTTTCCTGGGACAGCAGTATTAGATTCCGATGCACCATTGCAGGTTTACTGTATCCCTTGGACCTTCAAATCAACGATGAAACACAGAAATTACATCGATATTGAATATAAAAGGCAAAATATCGACTTATTTACAAGATGAGTAACTCTTCTAATAGTTCGTGCTTTGAACCTTTCCTGGGACATCAGTATTAGATTCCGATGCACCATTGCAGGTTTACTGTATCCCTTGGACCTTCAAATCAACGATGAAACTCAGATATTGCATCGATATTGAATACAAAAGGCAAAGTGTCAACTTATTTATAAGAGGAGTAACTCTTCTAATTGTTCGTGCTTTGAGCCTTTCCTGGGACAGCAGTATTAGATTCCGATACACCATTGCAGGTATACTGTATCCCCTGGACCTTCAAATCAACGATGAAACACAGAAATTGCATTGATATTGAATACAAAAGGCAAAATGACGACTTATTTACAAGAGGAGTAACTCTTCTAATAGTTCGTGCTTTGAGCCTTTCCTGGGACAGCAGTATTAGATTCCGGTGCACCATTGCAGGTTTACTGTATCCCTTGGACCTTCAAATCAACGATGAAACACAGAAATTGCATCGATATTGAAAACAAAAGGCAAAATATTGACTTATTTACAAGAGGAGTAACCCTTCTAATAGTTCGTGTTTTGAGCCTTTCCTGGGACAGCAGTATTAGATTCCGATGCACCATTGCAGGTTTACTGTATCCCTTGGACCTTAAAATCAACGATGAAACACAGATATTGCATCGATATTGAATACAAAAGGCAAAATGTCGACTCATTTACAAGAGGAGTAACTCTTCTAATAGTTCGTGACTTTAGCCTTTCCTGGGACGGCAGTATTAGATTCCGATGCACCATTGCAGGTTTACTGTATCCCTTGGACCTTCAAATCAACGATGAAACTCAGATATTGCATCGATATTGAATACAAAAGGCAAAGTGTCAACTTATTTATAAGAGGAGTAACTCTTCTAATTGTTCGTGTTTTGAGCCTTTCCTGGGACAGCAGTATTAGATTCCGATACACCATTGCAGGTATACTGTATCCCCTGGACCTTCAAATCAACGATGAAACACAGAAATTGCATTGATATTGAATACAAAAGGCAAAATGACGACTTATTTACAAGAGGAGTAACTCTTCTAATAGTTCGTGCTTTGAGCCTTTCCTGGGACAGCAGTATTAGATTCCGGTGCACCATTGCAGGTTTACTGTATCCCTTGGACCTTCAAATCAACGATGAAACACAGAAATTGCATCGATATTGAAAACAAAAGGCAAAATATTGACTTATTTACAAGAGGAGTAACCCTTCTAATAGTTCGTGTTTTGAGCCTTTCCTGGGACAGCAGTATTAGATTCCGATGCACCATTGCAGGTTTACTGTATCCCTTGGACCTTAAAATCAACGATGAAACACAGAAATTGCATCGATATTGAATACAACAGGCAAAATGTCGACTTATTTATAAGAGGAGTAACTCTTCTAATAGTTATTGATTTTAGTCTTTCCAGGGACAGCAGTATTAGATTCCGATGCACCATTGCAGGTTTACTGTATCCCTTGTACCTTCAAATCAACGATGAAACACAGAAATTGCACCGATATTTAATACAAAAGGCAAAATGTCGACTTATTTACAAGAGGAGTAACTCTTCTAATAGTTCGTGCTTTGAGCCTTTCCTGGGACAGCAGTATTAGATTCCGATGCACCATTGCAGATTTACTGTATCCCTTGGACCTTCAAATCAACGATGAAACACAGAAATTGCATCGATATTGAATACAAAAGGAAAAATGTCGACTCATTTACTAGAGGAGTAACTCTTCTAATAGTTAGTGCTTTGAGCTTTTCCTGGGACAGCAGTACTAGATTCCGATGCACCATTGCAGGTTTACTGTATCCCTTGGACCTTCAAATCAACGATGAAACACAGAAATTGCATTGATAGTAAATACAAATGGCAAAATGTCGACTTATTTACAAGAGGAGTAACTCTTCTAATAGTTCGTGCTTTGAGCCTTTCCTGGGACAGCAGAATTAGATTCCGATGCACCACTGCAGGTTTACTGTATCCCTTGGACCTTCAAATCAACGATGAAACACAGTAATTGCATCGATATTGAATACGAAAGGGAAAATGTCGACTTATTTAAAGAGGAGCAACTCTTCTAATAGCTCAGGTTTTGAGCCTTTCCTGGGCCAGCAGCATTAGATTCCGATGCACCATTGCAGGTTTTCTGTATCCCTTGGACCTTCAAATCAACGTTGAAACACAGAAATTGCATCGATATTGAATACAAAATGCAAAATATCGACTTATTTACAAGAGGAGTAACTCTTCTAATAGTTCGTGTTTTAGACATTCCTGGGACAGGAGTATTAGATTCGGATGCACCATTGCAGGTTTACTGTATCCCTTGGACCTTCAAATCAACAATGAAACACAAAAATTGCATCGATATTGAATACAAAAGGCAAATTGTCGACTTATTTACAAGAGGAGTAACTCTTCTAATAGTTCGTGCTTTGAGCCTTACCTGGGACAGCAGTATTTGATTCCGATGCACCATTGCAGGTTTACTGTATCCCTTGGACCTTCAAATCAACGTTGAAACACAGAAATTGCAACGATATTGAATACAAAAGTAAATGTCGACATATTTACAAGAGGAGTAACTCTTCTAATAGTTCGTGTTTTGAGCCTTTCCTGGAACAGCAGTATTAGATTCCGATGCACCACTGCAGGTTTACTGTATCCCTTGTACCTTCAAATCAACGATGAAACACAGTAATTGCATCGATATTGAATACGAAAGGGAAAATGTCGACTTATTTATAAGAGGAGCAACTCTTCTAATAGCTCATGCTTTGAGCCTTTCCTGGGACAGCAGTATTAGATTCCGATGCACCATTGCAGGTTTACTGTATCCCTTGGACCTTCAAATCAACGATGAAACACAGAAATTGCATCGATATTGAGTACAAAATGCAAAATGTCGACTTATTTACAGGAGGAGTAACTCTTCTAATAGTTCGTGCTTTTAGACATTCCTGGGACAGGAGTATTAGATTCGGATGCACCTTTGCAGGTTTACTGTATCCCTTGGACCTTCAAATCAACAATGAAACACAAAAATTGCATCGATATTGAATACAAAAGGCAAAATGTCGACTTATTTACAAGAGGAGTAACTCTTCTAATAGTTCGTGCTTTGAGCCTTACCTGGGACAGCAGTATTTGATTCCGATGCACCATTGCAGGTTTACTGTATCCCTTGGACCTTCAAATCAACGTTGAAACACAGAAATTGCATCGATATTGAATACAAAAATTAAAATGTCGACTTATTTACAAGAGGAGTAACTCTTCTTATTGTTCGTGTTTTGAGCCTTTCCTGGAACAGCAGTATTAGTATCCGATGCACCATTGCAGGTTTACTGTATCCCTTGGACCTTCAAATCAACGATGAAACACAGAAATTGCATCGATATTGAATACAAAAGGCAAAATGTCGTCTTATTTAAAAGAGGAGTAACTCTTCTAATAGTTCGTACTTTAAGCCTTTCCTGGGACAGCAGTATTAGATTCCGATGCACCATTGCAGGTTTACTGTATCCCTTGGACCTTCAAATCAACGATGAAACACAGAAATTGCATCGGCATTGAATACAAAAGGCAAAATGTCAACTTATTTACAAGAGGAGTAACTCTTCTAATAGTTCGTGCTTTGAGCCTTTCCTGGGACAGCAGTATTAGATTCCGTTTCACCATTGCAGGTTTAGTGTATGCCTTGGACCTTCAAATCTACGATGAAACACAGAAATTGCATCGATATTGAATACAAAAGGCAAAATGTCGACTTATTTACAAGAGGAGTAACTCTTCTAATAGTTCGTGCTTTGAGCCTTTCCTGGGACAGCAGTATTAGATTCCGATGCACCATTGCAGGTTTACTGTATCCCTTGGACCTTCAAATCAACGATGAAACACAGAAATTTCATCGATTTTGAATACAAAAGGCAAAATGTCGACTTATTTACCACAGGAGTAACTCTTCTAATAGTTCGTGCTTTGAGCCTTTCCTGGGACAGCAGGAATTAGAATCCGATGCACTATTGCAGGATTACTGTATCCCTTGGGCCTTCAACTCAACGATGAAACACAGAAATTGCATCGATATTGAATACAAAAGGCAAAATGTCGACTCATTTACAAAAGGAGTAACTCTTCTAATAGTTCGTGCATTGAGCCTTTCCTGGGACAGCAGTATTAGATTCCGATGCACCATTGCAGGTTTACTGATTCCCTTGGACCTTCTAATCAACGATGAAAGACAGAAATTGCATCGATATTGAATACAAAAGGCAAAATGTCGGCTTATTTACAAGAGGAGTAACTCTTCTAATAGTTCGTGATTTGAACCTTTCCTGGGTTATCAGTATTAGATTCCGATGCACCATTGCAGGTTTACTGATTCCCTTGGACCTTCTAATCAACGATGAAAGACAGAAATTGCATCGATATTGAATACAAAAGGCAAAATGTCGGCTTATTTACAAGAGGAGTAACTCTTCTAATAGTTCGTGTTTTGAGCCTTTCCTGGGACAGCAGTATTAGATTCCGATGCACCATTGCAGGTTTCCTGATTCGCTTGGACCTTCAAATCAACGAAGGAACACAGAAATTGCATCTATATTGAATGCAAAAAGTAAAATGTCGACTTATTTTCACGAGGAGTAACTCTTCTAATAGTTCGTGATTTGAACCTTTCCTGGGATATCAGTATTAGATTCCGATGCACCATTGCAGGTTTACTGTATCCCTTGGACCTACAAATCAACGATGAAACACAGAAATTGCATCGATATTGAATACAAAATGCAAAATGTCGACATATTTACAAGAGGAGAAACTCTTCTAATAGTTCGTGCTTTGAGCCTTTCCTGGGACAGCAGTACTAGATTCCGATGCACCACTGCAGGTTTACTGTATCCCTTGGACATTCAAATCAACGATGAAACACAGTAATTGCATCGATATTGAATACAAAAGGAAAAATGTCGACTTATTTACCCCAAGAGTAACTCTTCTAATAGTTCGTGCTTTGAGCCTTTCCTGGGACAGCAGGAATTAGATTCCGATGCACTAATGCAGGTTTACTGTATCCCTTGGGCCTTCAACTCAACGATGAAACGCAGAAATTGCATCGATATTGAATACAAAAGGCAAAATGTCGACTCATTTACAAAAGGAGTAACTCTTCCAATAGTTCGTGCTTTGAGCCTTTCCTGGGACATCAGTATTAGATTCCGATGCACCATTGCAGGTTTACTGATTCCCTTGGACCTTCTAATCAACGATGAAAGACAGAAATTGCATCGATATTGAATACAAAAGGCAAAATGTCGACTTATTTACAAGAGGAGTAACTCTTCTAATAGTTCGTGCTTTGAGCCTTTCCTGGGAAAGCAGTATTAGATTCCGATGCACCATTGCAGGTTTACTGTATCCCTTTGACCTTCAAATCAACGATGAAACACAGAAATTGCATCGATATTGAATACAACAATCAAAATGTCGACTTATTTATAAGAGGAGTAACTCTTCTAATAGTTCGTGTTTTGAGCCTTTCCTGGGACAGCAGTATTAGATTCCGATGCACCATTGCAGGTTTACTGATTCCCTTGGACCTTCAAATCAACGAAGGAACACAGAAATTGCATCTATATTGAATGCAAAAAGTAAAATGTCGACTTATTTTCAAGAGGAGTAACTCTTCTAATAGTTCGTGCTTTTAGCCTTTCCTGGGACAGCAGTATTAGATTCCGATGCACCATTGCAGGTTTACTGTATCCCTTGGACCTTCAAATCAAAGATGAAACACAGAAATTGCATCGATATTGAATACAACAATCAAAATGTCGACTTATTTATAAGAGGAGTAACTCTTCTAATAGTTCGTGTTTTGAGCCTTTCCTGGGACAGCAGTATTAGATTCCGATGCACCATTGCAGGTTTAGTGATTCGCTTGGACCTTCAAATCAACGAAGGAACACAGAAATTGCATCTATATTGAATGCAAAAAGTAAAATGTCGACTTATTTTCAAGAGGAGTAACTCTTCTAATAGTTCGTGATTTGAACCTTTCCTGGGATTTCAGTATTAGATTCCGATGCACCATTGCAGGTTCACTGATTCCCTTGGACCTTCTAATCAACGATGAAAGACAGAAATTGCATCGATATTGAATACAAAAGGCAAAATGTCGGCTTATTTACAAGAGGAGTAACTCTTCTAATAGTTCGTGTTTTGAGCCTCTCCTGGGACAGCAGTATTAGATTCCGATGCACCATTGCAGGTTTACTGATGCGCTTGGACCTTCAAATCAACGAAGGAACACAGAAATTGCATCTATATTGAATGCAAAAAGTAAAATGTCGACTTATTTTCAAGAGGAGTAACTCTTCTAATAGTTCGTGATTTGAACCTTTCCTGGGATATCAGTATTAGATTCCAATGCACCATTGCAGGTTTACTGTATCCCTTGGACCTTCAAATCAACGATGAAACACAGAAATTGCATCGATATTGAATACAAAATGCAAAATGTCGACATATTTACAAGAGGAGAAACTCTTCTAATAATTCGTGCTTTGATCCTTTCCTGGGACAGCAGTACTAGATTCCGATGCACCACTGCAGGTTTACTGTATCCCTTGGACATTGAAATCAACGATGAAACACAGTAATTGCATCGATATTGAATACAAAAGGCAAAATGTCGACTTATTTACCCCAAGAGTAACTCTTCTAATAGTTCGTGCTTTGAGCCTTTCCTGGGACAGCAGGAATTAGATTCCGATGCACTAATGCAGGTTTACTGTATCCCTTGGGCCTTCAACTCAACGATGAAACACAGAAATTGCATCGATATTGAATACAAAAGGCAAAATGTCGACTCATTTACAAAAGGAGTAACTCTTCCAATAGTTCGCGCTTTGAGCCTTTCCTGGGACAGCAGTATTAGATTCCGATGCACCATTGCAGGTTTACTGATTCCCTTGGACCTTCTAATCAACGATGAAAGACAGAAATTGCATCGATATTGAATACAAAAGGCAAAATGTCGACTTATTTACAAGAGGAGTAACTCTTGTAATTGTTCGTGCTTTGAGCCTTTCCTGGGAAAGCAGTATTAGATTCCGATGCACCATTGCAGGTTTACTGTATCCCTTGGACCTTCAAATCAACGATGAAACACAGAAATTGCATCTATATTGAATACAACAATCAAAATGTCGACTTATTTATAAGAGGAGTAACTCTTCTAATAGTTCGTGTTTTGAGCCTTTCCTGGGACAGCAGTATTAGATTCCGATGCACCATTGCAGGTTTACTGATTCCCTTGGACCTTCAAATCAACGAAGGAACACAGAAATTGCATCTATATTGAATGCAAAAAGTAAAATGTCGACTTATTTTCAAGAGGAGTAACTCTTCTAATAGTTCGTGTTTTAGCCTTTCCTGGGACAGCAGTATTAGATTCCGATGCACCATTGCAGGTTTACTGTATCCCTTGGACCTTCAAATCAAAGATGAAACACAGAAATTGCATCGATATTGAATACAACAATCAAAATGTCGACTTATTTATAAGAGGAGTAACTCTTCTAATAAATCGTGTTTTGAGCCTTTCCTGGGACAGCAGTATTAGATTCCGATGCACCATTGCAGGTTTACTGATTCGCTTGGACCTTCAAATCAACGAAGGAACACAGAAATTGCATCTATATTGAATGCAAAAAGTAAAATGTCGACTTATTTTCAAGAGGAGTAACTCTTCTAATAGTTCGTGATTTGAAACTTTCCTGGGATATCAGTATTAGATTCCGATGCACCATTGCAGGTTTACTGATTCCCTTGGACCTTCTAATCAACGATGAAAGACAGAAATTGCATCGATATTGAATACAAAAGGCGAAATGTCGGCTTATTTACAAGAGGAGTAACTCTTCTAATAGTTCGTGTTTTGAGCCTTTCCTGGGACAGCAGTATTAGATTCCGATGCACCATTGCAGGTTTACTGATTCGCTTGGACCTTCAAATCAACGAAGGAACACAGAAATTGCATCTATATTGAATGCAAAAAGTAAAATTTCGACTTATTTTCAAGAGGAGTAACTCTTCTAATAGTTCGTGATTTGAACCTTTCCTGGGATATCAGTATTAGATTCCGATGCACCATTGCAGGTTTACTGTATCCCTTGGACCTTCAAATCAACGATGAAACACAGAAATTGCATCGATATTGAATACAAAATGCAAAATGTCGACATAATTACAAGGGGAGAAACTCTTCTAATAATTCGTGCTTTGAGCCTTTCCTGGGACAGCAGTACTAGATTCCGATGCACCACTGCAGGTTTACTGTATCCCTTGGACATTCAAATCATCGATGAAACACAGTAATTGCATCGATATTGAATACAAAAGGCAAAATGTCGACTTATTTACCCCAAGAGTAACTCTTCTAATAGTTCGTGCTTTGAGCCTTTCCTGGGACAGCAGGAATTAGATTCCGATGCACTTATGCAGGTTTACTGTATCCCTTGGGCCTTCAACTCAACGATGAAACACAGAAATTGCATCGATATTGAATACAAAAGGCAAAATGTCGACTCATTTACAAAAGGAGTAACTCTTCCAATAGTTCGTGCTTTGAGCCTTTCCTGGGACAGCAGTATTAGATTCCGATGCACCATTGCAGGTTTACTGATTCCCTTGGACCTTCAAATCAACGAAGGAACACAGAAATTGCATCTATATTGAATGCAAAAAGTAAAATGTCGACTTATTTTCAAGAGGAGTAACTCTTCTAATAGTTCGTGATTTGAGCCTTTCCTGGGACAGCAGTATTAGATTCAGATGCACCATTGCAGGTTTACTGTATCCCTTGGACCTTCAAATCAACGATGAAACACAGAAATTACATCGATATTGAATACAAAATGCAAAATGTCGACTTAATTACAAAAGAAGTAACTCTTCTAATAGTTCGTGATTTGAACCTTTCCTGGGATATCAGTATTAGATTCCGATGCACCATTGCAGGTTTACTGTATCCCTTGGACCTTCAAATCAACGATGAAACACAGAAATTGCATCGATATTGAATACAAAAGGCAAAGTGTCGACTTATTTATAAGAGGAGCAACTCTTCTAATAGTTCGTGCTTTGAGCCTTTCCTGGGACAGCAGTATTAGATTCCGATACACCATTGCAGGTTTACTGTATCCCTTGGACCTTCAAATCAACGATGAAACACAGAAATTGCATCGATATTGAATACAAAAGGCAAAATGACAACTTATTTACAAGAGGAGTAACTCTTCTAATAGTTCGTGCTTTGACCCTTTCCTGGGACAGCAGTATTAGATTCCGGTGCACCATTGCAGGTTTACTGTCTCCCTTGGACCTTCAAATCAACGAAGAAACACAGAAATTGCATCGATATTGAATACAAAAGGCAAAATGTCGACTTATTTACCACAGGCGTAACTCTTCTAATAGTTCGTGCTTTGAGCCTTTCCAGGGACAGCAGGAATTAGATTCCGATGCACTATTGCAGGATTACTGTATCCCTTGGGCCTTCATCTCAACGATGAAACACAGAAATTGCATCGATATTGAATACAAAAGGCAAAATGTCGACTCATTTACAAAAGGAGTAACTCTTCTAATAGTTCGTGCTTTGAGCCTTTCCTGGGACAGCAGTATTAGATTCCGATGCACCATTGCAGGTTTACTGTATGCCTTGGACCTTAAATTCAACGTTGAATCACAGAAATTGCATCGATATTGAATACAAAAGGCAAAATGTCGACTTATTTACAAGATGAGTAACTCTTCTAATAGTTCGTGCTTTTAGCCTTTCCTGGGACAGCAGTATTAGATTCCGATGCACCATTGCTGGTTTACTGATTCCCTTGGACCTTCTAATCAACGATGAAACACAGAAATTGCATCGATATTGAATACAAAAGGCAAAATGTCGACTTATTTACAAGAGGAGTAACTCTTCTAATAGTTCGTGTTTTGAGCCTTTCCTGGAACAGCAGTATTAGTATCCGATGTACCATTGCAGGTTTACTGTATCCCTTGGACCTTCAAATCAACGATGAAACACAGAAATTGCATCGATATTGAATACAAAAGGCAAAATGTTGTCTTATTTAAAAGAGGAGTAACTCTTCTAATAGTTCGTAATTTAAGCCTTTCCTGGGACAGCAGTATTAGATTCCGATGCACCATTGCAGGTTTACTGTATCCCTTGGACCTTCAAATCAACGATGAAACACAGAAATTGCATCGGCATTGAATACAAAAGGCAAAATGTCGACTTATTTACAAGAGGAGTAACTCTTCTAATAGTTCGTGCTTTGAGCCTTTCCTGGGACAGCAGTATTAGATTCCGTTGCACCATTGAAGGTTTAGTGTATGCCTTGGACCTTCAAATCTACGATGAAACACAGAAATTGCATCGATATTGAATACAAAAGGCAAAATGTCGACTTATTTACAAGAGGAGTAACTCTTCTAATAGTTCGTGCTTTGAGCCTTTCCTGGGACAGCAGTATTAGATTCCGATGCACCATTGCAGGTTTACTGTATCCCTTGGACCTTCAAATCAACGATGAAACACAGAAATTGCATCGATATTGAATACAAAAGGCAAAATGTCGACTTATTTACCACAAGAGTAACTCTTCTAATAGTTCGTGCTTTGAGCCTTTCCTGGGACAGCAGGAATTAGATTCCGAGGCACTAATGCAGGATTACTGTATCCCTTGGGCCTTCAACTCAACGATGAAACACAGAAATTACATCGATATTGAATACAAAAGGCAAAATGTCGACTCATTTACAAAAGGACTAACTCTTCTAATAGTTCGTGCTTTGAGCCTTTCCTGGAACAGCAGTATTAGATTCCGATGCACCATTGCAGGTTTACTGATTCCCTTGGACCTTCTAATCAACGATGAAACACAGAAATTGCATCGATGTAGAATACAACAATCAAAATGTCGACTTATTTATAGGAGGAGTAACTCTTCTAATAGTTCGTGTTTGGAGCCTTTCCTGGGACAGCAGTATTAGATTCCGATGCACCATTGCAGGTTTACTGATTCCCTTGGACCTTCAAATCAACGAAGGAACACAGAAATTGCATCTATAGTGAATGCAAAAAGTAAAATGTCGACTTATTTTCAAGATTAGTAACTCTTCTAATAGTTCGTGCTTTTAGCCTTTCCTGGGACAGCAGTATTAGATTCCGATGCACCATTGCAAGTTTACTGTATCTCTTGGACCTTCAAATCAAAGATGAAACACAGAAATTGCATCGATATAGAAGACAAAAGGCAAAATGTCGACTTATTTACAAAAGGAGTAACTCTTGTAATAGTTCGTGCTTTGAGCCTTTCCTGGGACAGCAGTATTAGATTCCGATGCACCATTGCAGGTTTAGTGTATGCCTTGGACCTTCAAATCAACGATGAAACACAGATATTGCATCGATATTAATACAAAATTCAAAGTGTCGACTTATTTATAAGAGGAATATCTCCTCTAATAGTTCGTGCTTTGAGCCTTTCCTGGGACAGCAGTATTAGATTCCGATGCACCATTGCAGGTTTACTGTATCCCTTGGACCTTCAAATCAACGATGAAACACAGAAATAGCATCGATATTGAATACAAAAGGCAAAATGTCGACTTATTTACAAAAGGAGTAACTCTTCTAATAGTTCGTGCTTTGAGCCTTTCCTGGGACAGCAGTATTAGATTCCGATGCACCATTGCAGGTTTACTGTATCCCTTGGACCTTCAAATCAACGAAGGAACACAGAAATTGCATCTATATTGAATGCAAAAAGTAAAATGTCGACTTATTTTCAAGAGGAGTAACTCTTCTAATAGTTCGTGATTTGAGCCTTTCCTGGGACAGTAGTATTAGATTCAGATGCACCATTGCAGGTTTACTGTATCCCTTGGACCTTCAAATCAACGATGAAACACAGAAATTACATCGATATTGAATACAAAATGCAAAATGTCGACTTAATTGCAAAAGAAGTAACTCTTCTAATAGTTCGTGATTTGAACCTTTCCTGGGATATCAGTATTAGATTCCGATGCACCATTGCAGGTTTACTGTATCCCTTGGACCTTCAAATCAACGATGAAACACAGAAATTGCATCGATATTGAATACAAAAGGCAAAGTGTCGACTTATTTACAAGAGGAGTAACTCTTCTAATAGTTCGTGCTTTGAGCCTTTCCTGGGACAGCAGTATTAGATTCCGATGCACCATTGCAGGTTTAGTGTATGCCTTGGACCTTCAAATCAACGATGAAACACAGATATTGCATCGATATTGAATACAAAAGGCAAAGTGTCGACTTATTTATAAGAGGAGTATCTCCTCTAATAGTTCGTGCTTTGAGCCTTTCCTGGGACAGCAGTATTAGATTCCGATGCACCATTGCAGGTTTACTGTATCCCTTGGACCTTCAAATCAACGATGAAACACAGAAATAGCATCGATATTGAATACAAAAGGCAAAGTGTCGACTTATTTATAAGAGGAGTATCTCCTCTAATAGTTCGTGCATTGAGCCTTTCCTGGGACAGCAGTATTAGATTCCGATGCACCATTGCAGGTTTACTGATTCCCTTGGACCTTCTAATCAACGATGAAAGACAGAAATTGCATCGATATTGAATACAAAAGGCAAAATGTCGGCTTATTTACAAGAGGAGTAACTCTTCTAATAGTTCGTGATTTGAACCTTTCCTGGGTTATCAGTATTAGATTCCGATGCACCATTGCAGGTTTACTGATTCCCTTGGACCTTCTAATCAACGATGAAAGACAGAAATTGCATCGATATTGAATACAAAAGGCAAAATGTCGGCTTATTTACAAGAGGAGTAACTCTTCTAATAGTTCGTGTTTTGAGCCTTTCCTGGGACAGCAGTATTAGATTCCGATGCACCATTGCAGGATTCCTGATTCGCTTGGACCTTCAAATCAACGAAGGAACACAGAAATTGCATCTATATTGAATGCAAAAAGTAAAATGTCGACTTATTTTCACGAGGAGTAACTCTTCTAATAGTTCGTGATTTGAACCTTTCCTGGGATATCAGTATTAGATTCCGATGCACCATTGCAGGTTTACTGTATCCCTTGGACCTACAAATCAACGATGAAACACAGAAATTGCATCGATATTGAATACAAAATGCAAAATGTCGACATATTTACAAGAGGAGAAACTCTTCTAATAGTTCGTGCTTTGAGCCTTTCCTGGGACAGCAGTACTAGATTCCGATGCACCACTGCAGGTTTACTGTATCCCTTGGACATTCAAATCAACGATGAAACACAGTAATTGCATCGATATTGAATACAAAAGGAAAAATGTCGACTTATTTACCCCAAGAGTAACTCTTCTAATAGTTCGTGCTTTGAGCCTTTCCTGGGACAGCAGGAATTAGATTCCGATGCACTAATGCAGGTTTACTGTATCCCTTGGGCCTTCAACTCAACGATGAAACGCAGAAATTGCATCGATATTGAATACAAAAGGCAAAATGTCGACTCATTTACAAAAGGAGTAACTCTTCCAATAGTTCGTGCTTTGAGCCTTTCCTGGGACATCAGTATTAGATTCCGATGCACCATTGCAGGTTTACTGATTCCCTTGGACCTTCTAATCAACGATGAAAGACAGAAATTGCATCGATATTGAATACAAAAGGCAAAATGTCGACTTATTTACAAGAGGAGTAACTCTTCTAATAGTTCGTGCTTTGAGCCTTTCCTGGGAAAGCAGTATTAGATTCCGATGCACCATTGCAGGTTTACTGTATCCCTTTGACCTTCAAATCAACGATGAAACACAGAAATTGCATCGATATTGAATACAACAATCAAAATGTCGACTTATTTATAAGAGGAGTAACTCTTCTAATAGTTCGTGTTTTGAGCCTTTCCTGGGACAGCAGTATTAGATTCCGATGCACCATTGCAGGTTTACTGATTCCCTTGGACCTTCAAATCAACGAAGGAACACAGAAATTGCATCTATATTGAATGCAAAAAGTAAAATGTCGACTTATTTTCAAGAGGAGTAACTCTTCTAATAGTTCGTGCTTTTAGCCTTTCCTGGGACAGCAGTATTAGATTCCGATGCACCATTGCAGGTTTACTGTATCCCTTGGACCTTCAAATCAAAGATGAAACACAGAAATTGCATCGATATTGAATACAACAATCAAAATGTCGACTTATTTATAAGAGGAGTAACTCTTCTAATAGTTCGTGTTTTGAGCCTTTCCTGGGACAGCAGTATTAGATTCCGATGCACCATTGCAGGTTTAGTGATTCGCTTGGACCTTCAAATCAACGAAGGAACACAGAAATTGCATCTATATTGAATGCAAAAAGTAAAATGTCGACTTATTTTCAAGAGGAGTAACTCTTCTAATAGTTCGTGATTTGAACCTTTCCTGGGATTTCAGTATTAGATTCCGATGCACCATTGCAGGTTCACTGATTCCCTTGGACCTTCTAATCAACGATGAAAGACAGAAATTGCATCGATATTGAATACAAAAGGCAAAATGTCGGCTTATTTACAAGAGGAGTAACTCTTCTAATAGTTCGTGTTTTGAGCCTCTCCTGGGACAGCAGTATTAGATTCCGATGCACCATTGCAGGTTTACTGATGCGCTTGGACCTTCAAATCAACGAAGGAACACAGAAATTGCATCTATATTGAATGCAAAAAGTAAAATGTCGACTTATTTTCAAGAGGAGTAACTCTTCTAATAGTTCGTGATTTGAACCTTTCCTGGGATATCAGTATTAGATTCCAATGCACCATTGCAGGTTTACTGTATCCCTTGGACCTTCAAATCAACGATGAAACACAGAAATTGCATCGATATTGAATACAAAATGCAAAATGTCGACATATTTACAAGAGGAGAAACTCTTCTAATAATTCGTGCTTTGATCCTTTCCTGGGACAGCAGTACTAGATTCCGATGCACCACTGCAGGTTTACTGTATCCCTTGGACATTGAAATCAACGATGAAACACAGTAATTGCATCGATATTGAATACAAAAGGCAAAATGTCGACTTATTTACCCCAAGAGTAACTCTTCTAATAGTTCGTGCTTTGAGCCTTTCCTGGGACAGCAGGAATTAGATTCCGATGCACTAATGCAGGTTTACTGTATCCCTTGGGCCTTCAACTCAACGATGAAACACAGAAATTGCATCGATATTGAATACAAAAGGCAAAATGTCGACTCATTTACAAAAGGAGTAACTCTTCCAATAGTTCGCGCTTTGAGCCTTTCCTGGGACAGCAGTATTAGATTCCGATGCACCATTGCAGGTTTACTGATTCCCTTGGACCTTCTAATCAACGATGAAAGACAGAAATTGCATCGATATTGAATACAAAAGGCAAAATGTCGACTTATTTACAAGAGGAGTAACTCTTGTAATTGTTCGTGCTTTGAGCCTTTCCTGGGAAAGCAGTATTAGATTCCGATGCACCATTGCAGGTTTACTGTATCCCTTGGACCTTCAAATCAACGATGAAACACAGAAATTGCATCTATATTGAATACAACAATCAAAATGTCGACTTATTTATAAGAGGAGTAACTCTTCTAATAGTTCGTGTTTTGAGCCTTTCCTGGGACAGCAGTATTAGATTCCGATGCACCATTGCAGGTTTACTGATTCCCTTGGACCTTCAAATCAACGAAGGAACACAGAAATTGCATCTATATTGAATGCAAAAAGTAAAATGTCGACTTATTTTCAAGAGGAGTAACTCTTCTAATAGTTCGTGTTTTAGCCTTTCCTGGGACAGCAGTATTAGATTCCGATGCACCATTGCAGGTTTACTGTATCCCTTGGACCTTCAAATCAAAGATGAAACACAGAAATTGCATCGATATTGAATACAACAATCAAAATGTCGACTTATTTATAAGAGGAGTAACTCTTCTAATAAATCGTGTTTTGAGCCTTTCCTGGGACAGCAGTATTAGATTCCGATGCACCATTGCAGGTTTACTGATTCGCTTGGACCTTCAAATCAACGAAGGAACACAGAAATTGCATCTATATTGAATGCAAAAAGTAAAATGTCGACTTATTTTCAAGAGGAGTAACTCTTCTAATAGTTCGTGATTTGAAACTTTCCTGGGATATCAGTATTAGATTCCGATGCACCATTGCAGGTTTACTGATTCCCTTGGACCTTCTAATCAACGATGAAAGACAGAAATTGCATCGATATTGAATACAAAAGGCGAAATGTCGGCTTATTTACAAGAGGAGTAACTCTTCTAATAGTTCGTGTTTTGAGCCTTTCCTGGGACAGCAGTATTAGATTCCGATGCACCATTGCAGGTTTACTGATTCGCTTGGACCTTCAAATCAACGAAGGAACACAGAAATTGCATCTATATTGAATGCAAAAAGTAAAATTTCGACTTATTTTCAAGAGGAGTAACTCTTCTAATAGTTCGTGATTTGAACCTTTCCTGGGATATCAGTATTAGATTCCGATGCACCATTGCAGGTTTACTGTATCCCTTGGACCTTCAAATCAACGATGAAACACAGAAATTGCATCGATATTGAATACAAAATGCAAAATGTCGACATAATTACAAGGGGAGAAACTCTTCTAATAATTCGTGCTTTGAGCCTTTCCTGGGACAGCAGTACTAGATTCCGATGCACCACTGCAGGTTTACTGTATCCCTTGGACATTCAAATCATCGATGAAACACAGTAATTGCATCGATATTGAATACAAAAGGCAAAATGTCGACTTATTTACCCCAAGAGTAACTCTTCTAATAGTTCGTGCTTTGAGCCTTTCCTGGGACAGCAGGAATTAGATTCCGATGCACTTATGCAGGTTTACTGTATCCCTTGGGCCTTCAACTCAACGATGAAACACAGAAATTGCATCGATATTGAATACAAAAGGCAAAATGTCGACTCATTTACAAAAGGAGTAACTCTTCCAATAGTTCGTGCTTTGAGCCTTTCCTGGGACAGCAGTATTAGATTCCGATGCACCATTGCAGGTTTACTGATTCCCTTGGACCTTCAAATCAACGAAGGAACACAGAAATTGCATCTATATTGAATGCAAAAAGTAAAATGTCGACTTATTTTCAAGAGGAGTAACTCTTCTAATAGTTCGTGATTTGAGCCTTTCCTGGGACAGCAGTATTAGATTCAGATGCACCATTGCAGGTTTACTGTATCCCTTGGACCTTCAAATCAACGATGAAACACAGAAATTACATCGATATTGAATACAAAATGCAAAATGTCGACTTAATTACAAAAGAAGTAACTCTTCTAATAGTTCGTGATTTGAACCTTTCCTGGGATATCAGTATTAGATTCCGATGCACCATTGCAGGCTTACTGTATCCCTTGGACCTTCAAATCAACGATGAAACACAGAAATTGCATCGATATTGAATACAAAAGGCAAAGTGTCGACTTATTTATAAGAGGAGTAACTCTTCTAATAGTTCGTGCTTTGAGCCTTTCCTGGGACAGCAGTATTAGATTCCGATACACCATTGCAGGTTTACTGTATCCCTTGGACCTTCAAATCAACGATGAAACACAGAAATTGCATCGATATTGAATACAAAAGGCAAAATGACAACTTATTTACAAGAGGAGTAACTCTTCTAATAGTTCGTGCTTTGACCCTTTCCTGGGACAGCAGTATTAGATTCCGGTGCACCATTGCAGGTTTACTGTCTCCCTTGGACCTTCAAATCAACGAAGAAACACAGAAATTGCATCGATATTGAATACAAAAGGCAAAATGTCGACTTATTTACCACAGGCGTAACTCTTCTAATAGTTCGTGCTTTGAGCCTTTCCAGGGACAGCAGGAATTAGATTCCGATGCACTATTGCAGGATTACTGTATCCCTTGGGCCTTCAACTCAACGATGAAACACAGAAATTGCATCGATATTGAATACAAAAGGCAAAATGTCGACTCATTTACAAAAGGAGTAACTCTTCTAATAGTTCGTGCTTTGAGCCTTTCCTGGGACAGCAGTATTAGATTCCGATGCACCATTGCAGGTTTACTGTATGCCTTGGACCTTAAATTCAACGTTGAATCACAGAAATTGCATCGATATTGAATACAAAAGGCAAAATGTCGACTTATTTACAAGATGAGTAACTCTTCTAATAGTTCGTGCTTTTAGCCTTTCCTGGGACAGCAGTATTAGATTCCGATGCACCATTGCTGGTTTACTGATTCCCTTGGACCTTCTAATCAACGATGAAACACAGAAATTGCATCGATATTGAATACAAAAGGCAAAATGTCGACTTATTTACAAGAGGAGTAACTCTTCTAATAGTTCGTGTTTTGAGCCTTTCCTGGAACAGCAGTATTAGTATCCGATGTACCATTGCAGGTTTACTGTATCCCTTGGACCTTCAAATCAACGATGAAACACAGAAATTGCATCGATATTGAATACAAAAGGCAAAATGTTGTCTTATTTAAAAGAGGAGTAACTCTTCTAATAGTTCGTAATTTAAGCCTTTCCTGGGACAGCAGTATTAGATTCCGATGCACCATTGCAGGTTTACTGTATCCCTTGGACCTTCAAATCAACGATGAAACACAGAAATTGCATCGGCATTGAATACAAAAGGCAAAATGTCGACTTATTTACAAGAGGAGTAACTCTTCTAATAGTTCGTGCTTTGAGCCTTTCCTGGGACAGCAGTATTAGATTCCGTTGCACCATTGAAGGTTTAGTGTATGCCTTGGACCTTCAAATCTACGATGAAACACAGAAATTGCATCGATATTGAATACAAAAGGCAAAATGTCGACTTATTTACAAGAGGAGTAACTCTTCTAATAGTTCGTGCTTTGAGCCTTTCCTGGGACAGCAGTATTAGATTCCGATGCACCATTGCAGGTTTACTGTATCCCTTGGACCTTCAAATCAACGATGAAACACAGAAATTGCATCGATATTGAATACAAAAGGCAAAATGTCGACTTATTTACCACAAGAGTAACTCTTCTAATAGTTCGTGCTTTGAGCCTTTCCTGGGACAGCAGGAATTAGATTCCGAGGCACTAATGCAGGATTACTGTATCCCTTGGGCCTTCAACTCAACGATGAAACACAGAAATTACATCGATATTGAATACAAAAGGCAAAATGTCGACTCATTTACAAAAGGACTAACTCTTCTAATAGTTCGTGCTTTGAGCCTTTCCTGGAACAGCAGTATTAGATTCCGATGCACCATTGCAGGTTTACTGATTCCCTTGGACCTTCTAATCAACGATGAAACACAGAAATTGCATCGATATAGAATACAACAATCAAAATGTCGACTTATTTATAGGAGGAGTAACTCTTCTAATAGTTCGTGTTTTGAGCCTTTCCTGGGACAGCAGTATTAGATTCCGATGCACCATTGCAGGTTTACTGATTCCCTTGGACCTTCAAATCAACGAAGGAACACAGAAATTGCATCTATAGTGAATGCAAAAAGTAAAATGTCGACTTATTTTCAAGATTAGTAACTCTTCTAATAGTTCGTGCTTTTAGCCTTTCCTGGGACAGCAGTATTAGATTCCGATGCACCATTGCAAGTTTACTGTATCTCTTGGACCTTCAAATCAAAGATGAAACACAGAAATTGCATCGATATAGAAGACAAAAGGCAAAATGTCGACTTATTTACAAAAGGAGTAACTCTTGTAATAGTTCGTGCTTTGAGCCTTTCCTGGGACAGCAGTATTAGATTCCGATGCACCATTGCAGGTTTAGTGTATGCCTTGGACCTTCAAATCAACGATGAAACACAGATATTGCATCGATATTAATACAAAATTCAAAGTGTCGACTTATTTATAAGAGGAATATCTCCTCTAATAGTTCGTGCTTTGAGCCTTTCCTGGGACAGCAGTATTAGATTCCGATGCACCATTGCAGGTTTACTGTATCCCTTGGACCTTCAAATCAACGATGAAACACAGAAATAGCATCGATATTGAATACAAAAGGCAAAATGTCGACTTATTTACAAAAGGAGTAACTCTTCTAATAGTTCGTGCTTTGAGCCTTTCCTGGGACAGCAGTATTAGATTCCGATGCACCATTGCAGGTTTACTGTATCCCTTGGACCTTCAAATCAACGAAGGAACACAGAAATTGCATCTATATTGAATGCAAAAAGTAAAATGTCGACTTATTTTCAAGAGGAGTAACTCTTCTAATAGTTCGTGATTTGAGCCTTTCCTGGGACAGTAGTATTAGATTCAGATGCACCATTGCAGGTTTACTGTATCCCTTGGACCTTCAAATCAACGATGAAACACAGAAATTACATCGATATTGAATACAAAATGCAAAATGTCGACTTAATTGCAAAAGAAGTAACTCTTCTAATAGTTCGTGATTTGAACCTTTCCTGGGATATCAGTATTAGATTCCGATGCACCATTGCAGGTTTACTGTATCCCTTGGACCTTCAAATCAACGATGAAACACAGAAATTGCATCGATATTGAATACAAAAGGCAAAGTGTCGACTTATTTACAAGAGGAGTAACTCTTCTAATAGTTCGTGCTTTGAGCCTTTCCTGGGAAAGCAGTATTAGATTCCGATGCACCATTGCAGGTTTACTGTATCCCTTGGACCTTCAAATCAACGATGAAACACAGAAATTGCATCGATATAGAATACAACAATCAAAATGTCGACTTATTTATAGGAGGAGTAACTCTTCTAATAGTTCGTGTTTTGAGCCTTTCCTGGGACAGCAGTATTAGATTCCGATGCACCATTGCAGGTTTACTGATTCCCTTGGACCTTCAAATCAACGAAGGAACACAGAAATTGCATCTATAGTGAATGCAAAAAGTAAAATGTCGACTTATTTTCAAGATTAGTAACTCTTCTAATAGTTCGTGCTTTTAGCCTTTCCTGGGACAGCAGTATTAGATTCCGATGCACCATTGCAGGTTTACTGTATCCCTTGGACCTTCAAATCAACGAAGGAACACAGAAATTGCATCTATATTGAATGCAAAAAGTAAAATGTCGACTTATTTTCAAGAGGAGTAACTCTTCTAATAGTTCGTGATTTGAGCCTTTCCTGGGACAGTAGTATTAGATTCAGATGCACCATTGCAGGTTTACTGTATCCCTTGGACCTTCAAATCAACGATGAAACACAGAAATTACATCGATATTGAATACAAAATGCAAAATGTCGACTTAATTGCAAAAGAAGTAACTCTTCTAATAGTTCGTGATTTGAACCTTTCCTGGGATATCAGTATTAGATTCCGATGCACCATTGCAGGTTTACTGTATCCCTTGGACCTTCAAATCAACGATGAAACACAGAAATTGCATCGATATTGAATACAAAAGGCAAAGTGTCGACTTATTTATAAGAGGAGCAACTCTTCTAATAGTTCGTGCTTTGAGCCTTTCCTGGGACAGCAGTATTAGATTCCGATACACCATTGCAGGTTTACTGTATCCCTTGGACCTTCAAATCAACGATGAAACACAGAAATTGCATCGATATTGAATACAAAAGGCAAAATGACAACTTATTTACAAGAGGAGTAACTCTTCTAATAGTTCGTGCTTTGACCCTTTCCTGGGACAGCAGTATTAGATTCCGGTGCACCATTGCAGGTTTACTGTCTCCCTTGGACCTTCAAATCAACGAAGAAACACAGAAATTGCATCGATATTGAATACAAAAGGCAAAATGTCGACTTATTTACCACAGGCGTAACTCTTCTAATAGTTCGTGCTTTGAGCCTTTCCAGGGACAGCAGGAATTAGATTCCGATGCACTATTGCAGGATTACTGTATCCCTTGGGCCTTCAACTCAACGATGAAACACAGAAATTGCATCGATATTGAATACAAAAGGCAAAATGTCGACTCATTTACAAAAGGAGTAACTCTTCTAATAGTTCGTGCTTTGAGCCTTTCCTGGGACAGCAGTATTAGATTCCGATGCACCATTGCAGGTTTACTGTATGCCTTGGACCTTAAATTCAACGTTGAATCACAGAAATTGCATCGATATTGAATACAAAAGGCAAAATGTCGACTTATTTTTGCAAGATGAGTAACTCTTCTAATAGTTCGTGCTTTTAGCCTTTCCTGGGACAGCAGTATTAGATTCCGATGCACCATTGCTGGTTTACTGATTCCCTTGGACCTTCTAATCAACGATGAAACACAGAAATTGCATCGATATTGAATACAAAAGGCAAAATGTCGACTTATTTACAAGAGGAGTAACTCTTCTAATAGTTCGTGTTTTGAGCCTTTCCTGGAACAGCAGTATTAGTATCCGATGTACCATTGCAGGTTTACTGTATCCCATGGACCTTCAAATCAACGATGAAACACAGAAATTGCATCGATATTGAATACAAAAGGCAAAATGTTGTCTTATTTAAAAGAGGAGTAACTCTTCTAATAGTTCGTAATTTAAGCCTTTCCTGGGACAGCAGTATTAGATTCCGATGCACCATTGCAGGTTTACTGTATCCCTTGGACCTTCAAATCAACGATGAAACACAGAAATTGCATCGGCATTGAATACAAAAGGCAAAATGTCGACTTATTTACAAGAGGAGTAACTCTTCTAATAGTTCGTGCTTTGAGCCTTTCCTGGGACAGCAGTATTAGATTCCGTTGCACCATTGAAGGTTTAGTGTATGCCTTGGACCTTCAAATCTACGATGAAACACAGAAATTGCATCGATATTGAATACAAAAGGCAAAATGTCGACTTATTTACAAGAGGAGTAACTCTTCTAATAGTTCGTGCTTTGAGCCTTTCCTGGGACAGCAGTATTAGATTCCGATGCACCATTGCAGGTTTACTGTATCCCTTGGACCTTCAAATCAACGATGAAACACAGAAATTGCATCGATATTGAATACAAAAGGCAAAATGTCGACTTATTTACCACAAGAGTAACTCTTCTAATAGTTCGTGCTTTGAGCCTTTCCTGGGACAGCAGGAATTAGATTCCGAGGCACTAATGCAGGATTACTGTATCCCTTGGGCCTACAACTCAACGAAGAAACACAGAAATTACATCGATATTGAATACAAAAGGCAAAATGTCGACTCATTTACAAAAGGAGTAACTCTTCTAATAGTTCGTGCTTTGAGCCTTTCCTGGAACAGCAGTATTAGATTCCGATGCACCATTGCAGGTTTACTGATTCCCTTGGACCTTCTAATCAACGATGAAAGACAGAAATTGCATCGATATTGAATACAAAAGGCAAAATGTCGACTTATTTACAAGAGGAGTAACTCTTCTAATAGTTCGTGCTTTGAGCCTTTCCTGGGAAAGCAGTATTAGATTCCGATGCACCATTGCAGGTTTACTGTATCCCTTGGACCTTCAAATCAACGATGAAACACAGAAATTGCATCGATATAGAATACAACAATCAAAATGTCGACTTATTTATAGGAGGAGTAACTCTTCTAATAGTTCGTGTTTTGAGCCTTTCCTGGGACAGCAGTATTAGATTCCGATGCACCATTGCAGGTATACTGATTCCCTTGGACCTTCAAATCAACGAAGGAACACAGAAATTGCATCTATAGTGAATGCAAAAAGTAAAATGTCGACTTATTTTCAAGATTAGTAACTCTTCTAATAGTTCGTGCTATTAGCCTTTCCTGGGACAGCAGTATTAGATTCCGATGCACCATTGCAGGTTTACTGTATCTCTTGGACCTTCAAATCAAAGATGAAACACAGAAATTACATCGATATAGAAGACAAAAGGCAAAATGTCGACTTATTTACAAAAGGAGTAACTCTTGTAATAGTTCGTGCTTTGAGCCTTTCCTGGGACAGCAGTATTAGATTCCGATGCACCATTGCAGGTTTAGTGTATGCCTTGGACCTTCAAATCAACGATGAAACACAGATATTGCATCGATATTGAATACAAAAGGCAAAGTGTCGACTTATTTATAAGAGGAGTATCTCCTCTAATAGTTCGTGCTTTGAGCCTTTCCTGGGACAGCAGTATTAGATTCCGATGCACCATTGCAGGTTTACTGTATCCCTTGGACCTTCAAATCAACGATGAAACACAGAAATAGCATCGATATTGAATACAAAAGGCAAAATGTCGACTTATTTACAAAAGGAGTAACTCTTCTAATAGTTCGTGCTTTGAGCCTTTCCTGGGACAGCAGGAATTAGATTCCGATGCACCATTTCAGGTTTACTGTATCCCTTGGACCTTCAACTCAACGATGAAACACAGAAATTGCATCGATATTGAATACAAAAGGCAAAATGTCGACTCATTTACAAAAGGAGTAACTCTTCTAATAGTTCGTGCTTTGAGCCTTTCCTGGGACAGCAGTATTAGATTCAGATGCACCATTGCAGGTTTACTGTATCGCTTGGACCTTCAAATCAACGATGAAACACAGAAATTACATCGATATTGAATACAAAATGCAAAATGTCGACTTATTTACAAGAGAAGTAACTCTTCTAATAGTTCGTGATTTGAACCTTTCCTAGGATATCAGTATTAGATTCCGATGCACCATTGCAGGTTTACTGTATCCCTTGGACCTTCAAATCAACGATGAAACACAAAAATTGCATCGATATTGAATACAAAAGGCAAAATATCGACTTATTTAGAAGAGGAGTAACCCTTCTAATAGTTCGTGCTTTGAGCCTTTCCAGGGACAGCAATATTAGATTCCGATGCACCATTGTAGGTTTACTGTATCCCTTGGACCTTCAAATCAACGATGAAACACAGATATTGCATCGATATTGAATACAAAAGGCAAAATGTCGACTCATTTACAAGAGGAGTAACTCTTCTAATAGGTCGTGGCTTTAACCTTTCCTGGGACAGCAGTATTAGATTCCGATGCACCATTGCAGGTTTACTGTATCCCTTGGACGTTCAAATCAACGATGAAACACAGAAATTGCATCGATATTGAATACAAAAGGCAAAATGTCGACTCATTTACAAAAGGAGTAACTCTTCTAATAGTTCGTGCTTTGAGCCTTTCCTGGGACAGCAGTATTAGATTCCGATGCACCATTGCAGGTTTACTGCTTCCCTTGGACCTTCAAATCAACGAAGGAACACAGAAATTGCATCTATATTGAATGCAAAAAGTAAAATGTCGACTTATTTTCAAGAGGAGTAACTCTTCTAATAATTCGTGCTTTTACCCTTTCCTGGGACAGCAGTATTAGATTCCGATGCACCATTGCAGGTTTACTGTATCCCTTGGACCTTCAAATCAAAGATGAAACACTGAAATTGCATCGATATAGAAGACAAAATGCAAAATGTCGACTTATTTACAAAAGGAGTAACTCTTGTAAGAGTTCGTGCTTTGAGCCTTTCCTGGGACAGCAGTATTAGATTCCGATGCACCATTGCAGGTTTAGTGTATGCCTTGGACCTTCAAATCAACGATGAAACACAGATATTGCATCGATATTGAATACAAAAGGCAAAGTGTCGACTTATTTATAAGAGGAGTAACTCTTCTAATGGTTCGTGATTTGAGCCTTTCCTGGGACAGCAGTATTAGATTCCGATGCACCGTTGCAGGTTTACTGTATCCCTTGGACCTTCAAATCAACGATGAAACACAGAAATTGCATCGATATTGAATACAAAAGGCAAAATGTCGACTTATTTACAAAAGGAGTAACTCTTCTAATAGTTCGTGATTTGAGCCTTTCCTGGGACAGCAGGAATTAGATTCCGATGCACCATTGCAGGTTTACTGTATCCCTTGGACCTTCAACTCAACGATGAAACACAGAAATTGCATCGATATTGAATACAAAAGGCAAAATGTCGACTCATTTACAAAAGGAGTAACTCTTCTAATAGTTCGTGCTTTGAGCCTTTCCTGGGACAGCAGTATTAGATTCAGATGCACCATTGCAGGTTTACTGCATCCCTTGGACCTTCAAATCAACGATGAAACACAGAAATTACATCGATATTGAATACAAAATGCAAAATGTCGACTTATTTACAAGTGAAGTAACTCTTCTAATAGTTCGTGATTTGAACCTTTCCTGGGATATCAGTATTAGATTCAATTGCACCTTTGCAGGTTTACTGTATCCCTTGGACCTTCAAATCAACGATGAAACACAGAAATTGCATCGATATTGAATACAAAAGGCAAAGTGTCGACTTATTTGTAAGAGGAGCAACTCTTCTAATAGTTCGTGCTTTGAGCCTTTCCTGGGACAGCAGTATTAGATTCCGATACACCATTGCAGGTTTACTGTATCCCTTGGACCTTCAAATCAACGATGAAACACAGAAATTGCATCGATATTGAATACAAAAAGCAAAATGACAACTTATTTACAAGAGGAGTAACTCTTCTAATAGTTCGTGCTTTGAGCCTTTCCTGGGACAGCAGTATTAGATTCCGATGCACCACTGGAGGTTTACTGTATCCCTTGGACCTTCAAATCAACGATGAAACACAGTAATTGCATCGAAATTGTATACAAAAGGGAAAATGTCGACTTATTTACCACAAGAGTAACTCTTCTAATAGTTCGTGCTTTGAGCCTTTCCTGGGACAGCAGGAATTCGATTCCGATGCACTAATGCAGGTTTACTGTATCCCTTGGGCCTTCAACTCAACGATGAAACACAGAAATTGCATCGATATTGTATACAAAAGGCAAAATGTCGACTCATTTACAAAAGGAGTAACTCTTCTAATAGTTCGTGCTTTGAGCCTTTCCTGGGACAGCAGTATTAGATTCAGATGCACCATTGCAGGTTTACTGTATCCCTTGGACCTTCAAATCAACGATGAAACACAGAAATTACATCGATATTGAATACAAAATGCAAAATGTCGACTTATTTACAAGTGAAGTAACTCTTCTAATAGTTCGTGATTTGAACCTTTCCTGGGATATCAGTATTAGATTCAATTGCACCTTTGCAGGTTTACTGTATCCCTTGGACCTTCAAATCAACGATGAAACACAGAAATTGCATCGATATTGAATACAAAAGGCAAAGTGTCGACTTATTTGTAAGAGGAGCAACTCTTCTAATAGTTCGTGCTTTGAGCCTTTCCTGGGACAGCAGTATTAGATTCCGATACACCATTGCAGGTTTACTGTATCCCTTGGACCTTCAAATCAACGATGAAACACAGAAATTGCATCGATATTGAATACAAAAGGCAAAATGACAACTTATTTACAAGAGGAGTAACTCTTCTAATAGTTCGTGCTTTGAGCCTTTCCTGGGACAGCAGTATTAGATTCCGATGCACCACTGGAGGTTTACTGTATCCCTTGGACCTTCAAATCAACGATGTAACACAGTAATTGCATCGAAATTGTATACAAAAGGGAAAATGTCGACTTATTTACCACAAGAGTAACTCTTCTAATAGTTCGTGCTTTGAGCCTTTCCTGGGACAGCAGGAATTCGATTCCGATGCACTAATGCAGGTTTACTGTATCCCTTGGGCCTTCAACTCAACGATGAAACACAGAAATTGCATCGATATTGTATACAAAAGGCAAAATGTCGACTCATTTACAAAAGGAGTAACTCTTCTAATAGTTCGTGCTTTGAGCCTTTCCTGGGACAGCAGTATTAGATTCCGATGCACCATTGCAGGTTTACTGATTCCCTTGGACCTTCTAATCAACGATGAAAGACAGAAATTGCATCGATATTGAATACAAAAGGCAAAATGTCGACTTATTTACAAAAGGAGTAACTCTTCTAATAGTTCGTGCTTTGAGCCTTTCCTGGGAAAGCAGTATTAGATTCCGATGCACCATTGAAGGTTTACTGATTCCCTTGGAACTTCAAATCAACGAAGGAACACAGAAATTGCATCTATATTGAATGCAAAAAGTAAAATGTCGACTTATTTTCAAGAGGAGTAACTCTTCTAATAGTTCGTGCTTTTAGCCTTTCCTGGGACAGCAGTATTAGATACCGATGCACCATTGCAGGTTTACTGTATCCCTTGGACCTTCAAATCAAAGATGAAACACAGAAATTGCATCGATATAGAAGACAAAAGGCAAAATGTCGACTTATTTACAAAAGGAGTAACTCTTGTAATAGTTCGTGCTTTGAGCCTTTCCTGGGACAGCAGTATTAGATTCCGATGCACCATTGCAGGTTTAGTGTATGCCTTGGACCTTCAAATCAACGATGAAACACAGAAATTGCATCGATATTGAATACAAAAGGCAAAGTGTCGACTTATTTATAAGAGGAGTAACTCTTCTAATAGTTCGTGCTTTGAGCCTTTCCTGGGACAGCAGTATTAGATTCCGATGCACCATTGCAGGTTTACTGTATCCCTTGGACCTTCAAATCAACGATGAAACACAGAAATTGCATCGATATTGAATACAAAAGGCAAAATGTCGACTTATTTACAAAAGGAGTAACTCTTCTAATAGTTCGTGCTTTGAGCCTTTCCTGGGACAGCAGGAATTAGATTCCGATGCACCATTGCAGGTTTACTGTATCCCTTGGACCTTCAACTCAACGATGAAACACAGAAATTGCATCGATATTGAATACAAAAGGCAAAATGTCGACTCATTTACAAAAGGAGTAACTCTTATAATAGTTCGTGCTTTGAGCCTTTCCTGGGACAGCAGTATTAGATTCAGATGCACCATTGCAGGTTTACTGTATCCATTGGACCTTCAAATCAACGATGAAACACAGAAATTACATCGATATTGAATACAAAATGCAAAATGTCGACTTATTTACAAGAGAAGTAACTCTTCTAATAGTTCGTGATTTGAACCTTTCCTGGGATATCAGTATTAGATTCCGATGCACCATTGCAGGTTTACTGTATCCCTTGGACCTTCAAATCAACGATGAAACACAGAAATTGCATCGATATTGAATACAAAAGGCAAAGTGTCGACTTATTTATAAGAGGAGCAACTCTTCTAATAGTTCGTGCTTTGAGCCTTTCCTGGGACAGCAGTATTAGATTCCGATACACCATTGCAGGTTTACTGTATCCCTTGGACCTTCAAATCAACGATGAAACACAGAAATTGCATCGATATTGAATACAAAAGGCAAAATGACAACTTATTTACAAGAGGAGTAACTCTTCTAATAGTTCGTGCTTTGACCCTTTCCTGGGACAGCAGTATTAGATTCCGGTGCACCATTGCAGGTTTACTGTATCCCTTGGACCTTCAAATCAACGATGAAACACAGAAATTGCATCGATATTGAATACAAAAGTCAAAATATCGACTTATTTACAAGAGGAGTAACCCTTCTAATAGTTCGTGTTTTGAGCCTTTCCTGGGACAGCAATATTAGATTCCGATGCACCATTGCAGGTTTACTGTATCCCTTGGACCTTCAAATCAACGATGAAACACAGATATTGCATCGATATTGAATACAAAAGGCAAAATGTCGACTCATTTACAAGAGGAGTAACTCTTCTAATAGGTCGTGGCTTTAACCTTTCCTGGGACAGCAGTATTAGATTCCGATGCACCATTGCAGGTTTACTGTATCCCTTGGACCTTCAAATCAACGATGAAACACAGAAATTGCATCGATATTGAATACAAAATGCAAAATGTCGACATATTTACAAGAGGAGAAACTCATCTAATAGTTCGTGGTTTGAGCCTTTCCTGGGACAGCAGTATTAGATTCCGATGCACCATTGCAGGTTTACTGTATCCCTTGGACCTTCAAATCAACAATGAAACACAAAAATTGCATCGATAATGAATACAAAAGGCAAAATGTCGACTTATTTACAAGAGGAGTAACTCTTCTAATAGTTCGTTCTTTGAGCCTTTCCTGGGACAGCAGTATTAGATTCCGATGCACCATTGCAGGTTTACTGTATCCCTTGGACCTTCAAATCAACGATGAAACACAGAAATTACATCGATATTGAATACAAAAGGCATAATGTCGACTTATTTACAAGAGGAGTAACTCTTCTAATAGTTCGTGCTTTGAACCTTTCCTGGGACATCAGTATTAGATTCCGATGCACCATTGCAGGTTTACTGTATCCCTTGGACCTTCAAATCAACGATGAAACACAGAAATTGCATCGATATTGAATACAAAAGGCAAAGTGTCGACTTATTTATAAGAGGAGTAACTCTTCTAATAGTTCGTACTTTAAGCCTTTCCTTGGACAGCAGTATTAGATTCCGATGCACCATTGCAGGTTTAGTGTATGCCTTGGACCTTCAAATCTACGATGAAACACAGAAATTGCATCGATATTGAATACAAAAGGCAAATTGTCGACTTATTTACAAGAGGAGTAACTCTTCTAATAGTTCGTTCTTTGAGCCTTTCCTGGGACAGCAGTATTAGATTCCGATGCACCATTGCAGGTTTACTGTATCCCTTGGACCTTCAAATCAACGATGAAACACAGAAATTACATCGATATTGAATACAAAAGGCAAAATGTCGACTTATTTACAAGAGGAGTAACTCTTCTAATAGTTCGTGCTTTGAACCTTTCCTGGGACATCAGTATTAGATTCCGATGCACCATTGCAGGTTTACTGTATCCCTTGGACCTTCAAATCAACGATGAAACACAGAAATTGCATCGATATTGAATACAAAATGCAAAGTGTCGACTTATTTATAAGAGGAGTAACTCTTCTAATAGTTCGTGCTTTGAGCCTTTCCTGGGACAGCAGTATTAGATTCCGATACACCATTGCAGGTTTACTGTATCCCTTCGACCTTCAAAACAACGATGAAACACAGAAATTGCATCGATATTGAATACAAAAGGCAAATGTCGACTTATTTCCAAGAGGAGTAACTCTTCTAATAGTTCGTGCTTTGAGCCTTTCCTGGGACAGCAGTATTAGTATCCGATGCACCATTGCAGGTTTACTGTATCCCTTGGACCTTCAAATCAACGATGAAACACAGAAATTGCATCGATATTGAATACAAAAGGCAAAATGTCGTCTTATTTAAAAGAGGAGTAACTCTTCTAATAGTTCGTACTTTAAGCCTTTCCTTGGACAGCAGTATTAGATTCCGATGCACCATTGCAGGTTTAGTGTATGCCTTGGACCTTCAAATCTACGATGAAACACAGAAATTGCATCGATATTGAATACAAAATGCAAAATGTCGACTTATTTACAAGAGGAGTTACTCTTCTAATAGTTCGTGCTTTGAGCCTTTCCTGGGACAGCAGTATTAGATTCCGGTGCACCATTGCAGGTTTACTGTATCCCTTGGACCTTCAAATCAACGATGAAACACAGAAATTGCATCGAAATTGAATACAAAAGGCAAAATGTCGACTTATTTACAAGAGGAGTAACCCTTCTAATAGTTCGTGTTTTGAACCTTTCCTGGAACAGCAATATTAGATTCCGATGTACCACTGCAGGTTTACTGTATCCCTTGGACCTTCAAATCAACGATGAAACACAGATATTGCATCGATATTGAATACAAAAGGCAAAATGTCGACTCATTTACAAGAGGAGTAACTCTTCTAATAGTTCGTGCCTTTAGCCTTTCCTGGGACAGCAGTATAAGATTCCGATGCACCATTGCAGGTTTACTGTATCACTTGGACCTTCAAATCAACGATGAAACACAGAAATTGCATCGATATTGAATACAAAATGCAAAATGTCGACATATTTACAAGAGGAGAAACTCTTCTAATAGTTATTGTTTTGAGTCTTTCCTGGGACAGCAGTATTAGATTCCGATGCACCATTGCAGGTTTACTGTATCCCTTGGACCTTCAAATCAACGATGAAACACAGAAATTGCATCGATATTGAATACAAAAGGCAAAATGTCGACTTATTTACAAGAGGAGTTACTCTTCTAATAGTTCGTGCTTTGAGCCTTTCCTGGGACAGCAGTATTTGATTCCGATGCACCATTGCAGATATACTGTATCCCTTGGACCTTCAAATCAACAATGAAACACAGAAATTGCATCGATATTGAATACAAAAGGAAAAATGTCGACTCATTTACTAGGGGAGTAACTCTTCTAATAGGTCGAGCTTTTAGCCTTTCCTGGGACAGCAGTATTAGATTCCGATGCAGCATTGCAGGTTTACTGTATCCCTTGGACCTTCAAATCAACGACGAAACACAGAAATTGCATCGATAGTAAATACAAATGGCAAAATGTCGACTTATTTACAAGAGGAGTAACTCTTCTAATAGTTCGTGCTTTGAGCCTTTCCTGGGACAGCAGTATTAGATTCCGATGCACCATTGCAGGTTTACTGTATCCCTTGGACCTTCAAATCAACGATGAAACACAGATATTGCATCGATATTGAATACAAAATGCAAAATGTCGACATGTTTACAAGAGGAGAAACTCTTCTAATAGTTCGTGATTTGAGCCTTTCCTGGGACATCAGTATTAGATTCCGATGCACCATTGCAGGTTTACTGTATCCCTTGGACCTTCAAATCAACGATGAAACACAGAAATTGCATCGATATTGAATACAACAGGCAAAATGTCGACTTATTTATAAGAGGAGTAACTCTTCTAATAGTTATTGTTCTGAGTCTCTCCTGGGACACCAGTATTAGATTCCGATGCACCATTGCAGGTTTACTGTATCCCTTGGACCTTCAAATCAACGATGAAACACAGAAATTGCATCGATATTGAATACAAAATGCAAAATGTCGACTTACTTACAAGAGAAGTAACTCTTCTAATAGTTCGTGATTTGAACCTTACCTGGGATATCAGTATTAGATTCCGATGCACCATTGCAGGTTTACTGTATCCCTTGGACCTTCAAATCAACGATGAAACACAGAAATTGCATCGATATTGAATACAAAAGGCAAAGTGTCGACTTATTTATAAGAGGAGCAACTCTTCTAATAGTTCGTGCTTTGAGCCTTTCCTGGGACAGCAGTATTAGATTCCGATACACCATTGCAGGTTTACTGTATCCCTTGGACCTTCAAATCAACGATGAAACACAGAAATGGCATCGATATTGAATACAAAAGGCAAAATGACAACTTATTTACAAGTGGAGTAACTCTTCTAATAGTTCGTGCTTTGAGCCTTTCCTGGGACAGCAGTATTAGATTCCGGTGCACCATTGCAGGTTTACTGTATCCCTTGGACCTTCAAATCAACGATGAAACACAGAAATTGCATCGATATTGAATACAAAAGGCAAAATATCGACTTATTTACAAGAGGAGTAACCCTTCTAATAGTTCGTGTTTTGAGCCTTTCCTGGGACAGCAATATTAGATTCCGATGCAGCATTGCAGGTTTACTGTATCCCTTGGACCTTCAAATCAACGATGAAACACAGATATTGCATCGATATTGAATACAAAAGGTAAAATGTCGACTCATTTACAAGAGGAGTAACTCTTCTAATAGGTCGTGGCTTTAGCCTTTCCTGGGACAGCAGTATTAGATTCCGATGCACCATTGCAGGTTTACTGTATCCCTTGGACCTTCAAATCAACGATGAAACACAGAAATTGCATCGATATTGAATAAAAAATGCAAAATGTCGACATATTTACAAGAGGAGAAACTCTTCTAATAGTTCGTGCTTTGAGCCTTTCCTGGGGAAGCAGTATTAGATTCCGATGCACCACTGCAGGTTTACTGTATCCCTTGGACCTTCAAATCAACGATGAAACACAGTAATTGCATCGATATTGAATACAAAAGGGAAAATGTCGACTTATTTATAAGAGGAGCAACTCTTCTAATAGCTCATGCTTTGAGCCTTTCCTGGGACAGCAGTATTAGATTCCGATGCACCATTGCAGGTTTACTGTATCCCTTGGACCTTCAAATCAACGATGAAACACAGAAATTACATCGATATTGAATACAAAAGGCAAAATGTCGACTTATTTACAAGAGGAGTAACTCTTATAATAGTTCGTGCTTTGAACCTTTCCTGGGACATCAGTATTAGATTCCGATGCACCATTGCAGGTTTACTGTATCCCTTGGACCTTCAAATCAACGATGAAACACAGAAATTGCATCGATATTGAATACAAAAGGCAAAGTGACGACTTATTTATAAGCGGAGTAACTCTTCTAATAGTTCGTGCTTTGAGCCTTTCCTGGGACAGCAGTATTAGATTCCGATACACCATTGCAGGTTTACTGTATCCCTTGGACATTCAAATCAACGATGAAACACAGAAATTGCATCGATATTGAATACAAAAGGCAAAATGACGACTTATTTTCAAGAGGACTATCTCTTCTAATAGTTATTGTTTTGAGTCTCTCCTGGGTCACCAGTATTAGATTCCGATGCACCATTGCAGGTTTACTGTATCCCTTGGACCTTCAAATCAACGATGAAACACAGAAATTGCATCGATATTGAATACAAAAGGCAAAATGTCCACTTATTTTCAAGAGGAGTAACTCTTCTAATAGTTTGTGCTTTGAGCCTTTCCTGGGACAGCAGTATTAGATTCCGGTGCACCATTGCAGGTTTACTGTATCCCTTGGACCTTCAAATCAACGATGAAACACAGAAATTGCATCGAAATTGAATACAAAAGGCAAAATGTCGACTTATTTACAAGAGGAGTAACCCTTCTAATAGTTCGTGTTTTGAACCTTTCCTGGAACAGCAATATTAGATTCCGATGTACCACTGCAGGTTTACTGTATCCCTTGGACCTTCAAATCAACGATGAAACACAGATATTGCATCGATATTGAATACAAAAGGCAAAATGTCGACTCATTTACAAGAGGAGTAACTCTTCTAATAGTTCGTGCCTTTAGCCTTTCCTGGGACAGCAGTATTAGATTCCGATGCACCATTGCAGGTTTACTGTATCCCTTGGACCTTCAAATCAACGATGAAACACAGAAATTGCATCGATATTGAATACAAAATGCAAAATGTCGACATATTTACAAGAGGAGAAACTCTTCTAATAGTTCGTGCTTTGAGCCTTTCATGGGACAGCAGTATTAGATTCCGATGCACCATTGCTGGTTTACTGTATCCCTTGGACCTTCAAATCAACGATGAAACACAGAAATTGCATCGATATTGAATACAACAGGCAAAATGTCGACTTATTTATAAGAGGAGTAACTCTTCTAATAGTTATTGTTTTGAGTCTTTCCTGGGACAGCAGTATTAGATTCCGATGCACCATTGCAGGTTTACTGTATCCCTTGGACCTTCAAATCAACGATGAAACACAGAAATTGCATCGATATTGAATACAAAAGGCAAAATGTCGACTTATTTACATGAGGAGTAACTCTTCTAATAGTTCGTGCTTTGAGCCTTTCCTGGGACAGCAGTATTTTATTCCGATGCACCATTGCAGATTTACTGTATCCCTTGGACCTTCAAATCAACGATGAAACACAGAAATTGCATCGATATTGAATACAAAAGGAAAAATGTCGACTCATTTACTAGAGGAGTAACTCTTCTAATAGTTCGTGCATTTAGCCTTTCCTGGGACAGCAGTATTAGATTCCGATGCAGCTTTGAAGGTTTACTGTATCCCTTGGACCTTCAAATCAACGATGAAACACAGAAATTGCATCGATAGTAAATACAAATGTCAAAATGTCGACTTATTTACAAGAGGAATAACTCTTCTAATAGTTCGTGCTTTGAGCCTTTCCTGGGACAGCAGTATTAGATTCCGATGCACCACTGCAGGTTTACTGTATCCCTTGGACCTTCAAATCAACGATGAAACACAGTAATGGCATCGATATTGATTACAAAAGGGAAAATGTCGACATATTTAAAAGAGGAGCAACTCTTCTAATAGCTTATGCTTTGAGCCTTTCCTGGGACAGCAGTATTAGATTCCGATGCACCATTGCAGGTTTACTGTATCCCTTGGACCTTCAAATCAACGATGAAACACAGAAATAGCATCGATATTGAATACAAATTGCAAAATGTCGACTTATTTACAAGAGGAGTAACTCTTCTAATAGTTCGTGCTTTTAGACATTCCTGGGACAGGAGTATTACATTCGGATGCACCATTGCAGGTTTACTGTACCCCTTGGACCTAAAAATCAACAATGAAACACAAAAATTGCATCGATATTGAATACAAAAGGCAAAATGTCGACTTATTTACAAGAGGAGTAACTCTTCTAATAGTTCGTGCTTTGAACCTTTCCTAGGACATCAGTATTAGATTCCGATGCACCATTGCAGGTTTACTGTATCCCTTGGACCTTCAAATCAACGATGAAACACAGAAATTGCATCGATATTGAATACAAAAGGCAAAGTGTCGCCTTATTTATAAGAGGAGTAACTCTTCTAATAGTTCGTGCTTTGAGCCTTTCCTGGGACAGCAGTATTAGATTCCGATACACCATTGCAGGTTTACTGTATCCCTTGGACCTTCAAATCAACGATGAAACACAGAAATTGCATCGATATTGAATACAACAGGCAAAATGTCGACTTATTTATAAGAGGAGTAACTCTTCTAATAGTTATTGTTTTGAGTCTTTTTTTTCTGGGACAGCAGTATTAGATTCCGATGCACCATTGCAGGTTTACTGTATCCCTTGGACCTTCAAATCAACGATGAAACACAGAAATTGCATCGATATTGAATACAAAAGGCAGAATGTCGACTTATTTACAAGAGGAGTAACTCTTCTAATAGTTCGTGCTTTGAGCCTTTCCTGGGACAGCAGTATTAGATTCCGATGCACCATTGCAGATTTACTGTGTCCCTTGGACCTTCAAATCAACGATGAAACACAGGAATTGCATCGTTATTGAATACAAAAGGAAAAATGTCGACTCATTTACTAGAGGAGTAACTCTTCTAATAGTTCGTGCATTTAGCCTTTCCTGGGACAGCAGTATTAGATTCCGATGCAGCATTGAAGGTTTACTGTATCCCTTGGTCCTTCAAATCAACGATGAAACACAGAAATTGCATCGATAGTAAATACAAATGGCAAAATGTCGACTTAATTACAAGAGGAGTAACTCTTCTAATGGTTCGTGCTTTTAGACATTCCTGGGACAGGAGTATTAGATTCGGATGCACCATTGCAGGTTTACTGTACGCATTGGACCTAAAAATCAACAATGAAACACAAAAATTGCATCGATATTGAATACATAAGGCAAAATGTCGACTTATTTACAAGAGGAGTAACTCTTCTAATAGTTCGTGCTTTGAGCCTTTCATGGGAGAGCAGTATTAGATTCCGATGCACCATTGCAGGTTTACTGTATCCCTTGGACCTTCAAATCAACGATGAAACACAGAAATTGCATCGATATTGAATACAAAAGGCAAAATGTCGACTTATTTACAAGAGGAGTAACTCTTCTAATAGTTCGTGCTTTGAGCCTTTCCTGGGACAGCAGGAATTAGATTCCGATGCACCATTGCAGGTTTACTGTATCCCTTGGACCTTCAACTCAACGATGAAACACAGAAATTGCATCGATATTGAATACAAAAGGCAAAATGTCGACTCATTTACAAAAGGAGTAACTCTTCTAATAGTTCGTGCTTTGAACCTTTCCTAGGACATCAGTATTAGATTCCGATGCACCATTGCAGGTTTACTGTATCCCTTGGACCTTCAAATCAACGATGAAACACAGAAATTGCATCGATATTGAATACAAAAGGCAAAGTGTCGCCTTATTTATAAGAGGAGTAACTCTTCTAATAGTTCGTGCTTTGAGCCTTTCCTGGGACAGCAGTATTAGATTCCGATACACCATTGCAGGTTTACTGTATCCCTTGGACCTTCAAATCAACGATGAAACACAGATATTGCATCGATATTGAATACAACAGGCAAAATGTCGACTTATTTATAAGAGGAGTAACTCTTCTAATAGTTATTGTTTTGAGTCTTTCCTGGGACAGCAGTATTAGATTCCGATGCACCATTGCAGGTTTACTGTATCCCTTGGACCTTCAAATCAACGATGAAACACAGAAATTGCATCGATATTTAATACAAAAGGCAGAATGTCGACTGATTTACAAGAGGAGTAACTCTTCTAATAGTTCGTGCTTTGAGCCTTTCCTGGGACAGCAGTATTAGATTCCGATGCACCATTGCAGATTTACTGTGTCCCTTGGACCTTCAAATCAACGATGAAACACAGAAATTGCATCGATATTGAATACAAAAGGAAAAATGTCGACTCATTTACTAGAGGAGTAACTCTTCTAATAGTTCGTGCATTTAGCCTTTCCTGGGACAGCAGTATTAGATTCCGATGCAGCATTGAAGGTTTACTGTATCCCTTGGTCCTTCAAATCAACGATGAAACACAGAAATTGCATCGATAGTAAATACAAATGGCAAAATGTCGACTTACTTACAAGAGGAGTAACTCTTCTAATGGTTCGTGCTTTGAGCCTTTCCTGGGACAGCAGTATTAGATTCCGAAGCACCACTTCAGGTTTACTGTATCCCTTGGCCCTTCAAATCAACGATGAAACACAGTAATTGCATCGATATTGAATACAAAGGGGAAAATGTCGGCTTATTTATAAGAGGAGCAACTCTTCTAATAGCTCATGTTTGAGCCTTTCCTGGGACAGCAGTATTAGATTCCGATGCACCATTGCAGGTTTACTGTATCCCTTGGACCTTCAAATCAACGATGAAACACAGAAATTGCATCGATATTGAATACAAAAGGCAAAATGTCGACTTATTTACAAGAGGAGTAACTCTTCTAATAGTTCGTTCTTTGAGCCTTTCCTGGGACAGTAGTATTAGATTCCGATGCACCATTGCAGGTTTACTGTATCCCTTGGACCTTCAAATCAACGATGAAACACAGAAATTGCATCGATATTGAATACAAAAGGCAAAGTGTCGCCTTATTTATAAGAGGAGTAACTCTTCTAATAGTTCGTGCTTTGAGCCTTTCCTGGGACAGCAGTATTAGATTCCGATACACCATTGCAGGTTTACTGTATCCCTTGGACCTTCAAATCAACGATGAATCACAGAAATTGCATCGATATTGAATACAACAGGCAAAATGTCGACTTATTTATAAGAGGAGTAACTCTTCTAATAGATATTGCTTTGAGTCTTTCCTGGGACAGCAGTATTAGATTCCGATGCACAATTGCAGGTTTACTGTATCCCTTGGACCTTCAAATCAACGATGAAACACAGAAATTGCATCGATATTGAATACAAAAGGCAGAATGACGACTTATTTACAAGAGGAGTAACTCTTCTAATAGTTCGTGCTTTGAGCCTTTCCTGGGACAGCAGTATTAGATTCCGATGCACCATTGCAGATTTACTGTGTCCCTTGGACCTTCAAATCAACGATGAAACACAGGAATTGCATCGTTATTGAATACAAAAGGAAAAATGTCGACTCACTTACTAGAGGAGTAACTCTTCTAATAGTTCGTGCATTTAGCCTTTCCTGGGACAGCAGTATTAGATTCCGATGCAGCATTGAACGTTTACTGTATCCCTTGGTCCTTCAAATCAACGATGAAACACAGAAATTGCATCGATAGTAAATACAAATGGCAAAATGTCGACTTACTTACAAGAGGAGTAACTCTTCTAATAGTTCGTGCTTTTAGACATTCCTGGGACAGGAGTATTAGATTCGGATGCACCATTGCAGGTTTACTGTACGCATTGGACCTAAAAATCAACAATGACACACAAAAATTGCATCGATATTGAATACATAAGGCAAAATGTCGACTTATTTACAAGAGGAGTAACTCTTCTAATAGTTCGTGCTTTGAGCCTTTCATGGGAGAGCAGTATTAGATTCCGATGCACCATTGCAGGTTTACTGTATCCCTTGGACCTTCAAATCAACGATGAAACACAGAAATTGCATCGATATTGAATACAAAAGGCAAAATGTCGACTTATTTACAAGAGGAGTAACTCTTCTAATAGTTCGTGCTTTGAGCCTTTCCTGGGACAGCAGGAATTAGATTCCGATGCACCATTGCAGGTTTACTGTATCCCTTGGACCTTCAACTCAACGATGAAACACAGAAATTGCATCGATATTGAATACAAAAGGCAAAATGTCGACTCATTTACAAAAGGAGTAACTCTTCTAATAGTTCGTGCTTTGAACCTTTCCTGGGACTGCAGTATTAGATTCCGATGCACCATTGCAGGTTTACTGTATCCCTTGGACCTTCAAATCAATGATGAAACACAGAAATTACATCGATATTGAATACAAAATGCAAAATGTCGACTTATTTACAAGAGGAGTAACTCTTCTAATAGTTCGTGCTTTGAACCTTTCCTAGGACATCAGTATTAGATTCCGATGCACCATTGCAGGTTTACTGTATCCCTTGGACCTTCAAATCAACGATGAAACACAGAAATTGCATCGATATTGAATACAAAAGGCAAAGTGTCGCCTTATTTATAAGAGGAGTAACTCTTCTAATAGTTCATGCTTTGAGCCTTTCCTGGGACAGCAGTATTAGATTCCGATACACCATTGCAGGTTTACTGTATCCCTTGGACCTTCAAATCAACGATGAAACACAGAAATTGCATCGATATTGAATACAACAGGCAAAATGTCGACTTATTTATAAGAGGAGTAACTCTTCTAATAGTTATTGTTTTGAGTCTTTCCTGGGACAGCAGTATTAGATTCCGATGCACCATTGCAGGTTTACTGTATCCCATGGACCTTCAAATCAACGATGAAACACAGAAATTGCATCGATATTGAATACAAAAGGCAGAATGTCGACTTATTTACAAGAGGAGTAACTCTTCTAATAGTTCGTGCTTTGAGCCGTTCCTGGGACAGCAGTATTAGATTCCGATGCACCATTGCAGATTTAATGTGTCCCTTGGACCTTCAAATCAACGATGAAACACAGAAATTGCATCGATATTGAATACAAAGGGAAAAATGTCGACTCATTTACTAGAGGAGTAACTCTTCTAATAGTTCGTGCATTTAGCCTTTCCTGGGACAGCAGTATTAGATTCCGATGCAGCATTGAAGGTTTACTGTATCCCTTGGTCCTTCAAATCAACGATGAAACACAGAAATTGCATCGATAGTAAATACAAATGCAAAATGTCGACTTACTTACAAGAGGAGTAACTCTTCTAATGGTTCGTGCTTTGAGCCTTTCCTGGGACAGCAGTATTAGATTCCGAAGCACCACTGCAGGTTTACTGTATCCCTTGGCCCTTCAAATCAACGATGAAACACAGTAATTGCATCGATATTGAACACAAAAGGGAAAATTTCGACTTATTTTTAAGAGGAGCAACTCTTCTAATAGCTCATGCTTTGAGCCTTTCCTGGGACAGCAGTATTAGATTCCGATGCACCATTGCAGGTTTACTGTATCCCTTGGACCTTCAAATCAACGATGAAACACAGAAATTGCATCGATATTGAATACAAAAGGCAAAATGTCGACTTATTTACAAGAGGAGTAACTCTTCTAATAGTTCGTTCTTTGAGCCTTTCCTGGGACAGTAGTATTAGATTCCGATGCACCATTGCAGGTGTACTGTATCCCTTGGACCCTCAAATCAACGATGAAACACAGAAATTGCATCGATATTGAATACAAAAGGCAAAGTGTCGCCTTATTTATAAGAGGAGTAACTCTTCTAATAGTTCGTGCTTTGAGCCTTTCCTGGGACAGCAGTATTAGATTCCGATACACCATTGCAGGTTTACTGTATCCCTTGGACCTTCAAATCAACGATGAAACACAGAAATTGCATCGATATTGAATACAACAGGCAAAATGTCGACTTATTTATAAGAGGAGTAACTCTTCTAATGGTTATTGTTTTGAGTCTTTCCTGGGACAGCAGTATTAGATTCCGATGCACCATTGCAGGTTTACTGTATCCCTTGGACCTTCAAATCAACGATGAAACACAGAAATTGCATCGATATTGAATACAAAAGGCAGAATGTCGACTTATTTACAAGAGGAGTAACTCTTCTAATAGTTCGTGCTTTGAGCCTTTCCTGGGACAGCAGTATTAGATTCCGATGTACCATTGCAGATTTACTGTGTCCCTTGGACCTTCAAATCAACGATGAAACACAGGAATTGCATCGTTATTAAATACAAAAGGTAAAATGTCGACTCATTTACTAGAGGAGTAACTCTTCTAATTGTTCGTGCATTTAGCCTTTCCTGGGACAGCAGTATTAGATTCCGATGCAGCATTGAAGGTTTACTGTATCCCTTGGTCCTTCAAATCAACGATGAAACACAGAAATTGCATCGATAGTAAATACAAATGGCAAAATGTCGACTTACTTACAAGAGGAGTAACTCTTCTAATGGTTCGTGCTTTTAGACATTCCTGGGACAGGAGTATTAGATTCGGATGCACCATTGCTGGTTTACTGTACCCCTTGGACCTAAAAATCAACAATGAAACACAAAAATTGCATCGATATTGAATACATAAGGCAAAATGTCGACTTATTTACAAGAGGAGTAACTCTTCTAATAGTTCGTGCTTTGAGCCTTTCATGGGAGAGCAGTATTAGATTCCGATGCACCATTGCAGGTTTACTGTATCCCTTGGAGCTTCAAATCAACGATGAAACACAGAAATTGCATCGATATTGAATACAAAAGGCAAAATGTCGACTTATTTACAAGAGGAGTAACTCTTCTAATAGTTCGTGCTTTGAGCCTTTCCTGGGACAGCAGGAATTAGATTCCGATGCACCATTGCAGGTTTGCTGTATCCCTTGGACCTTCAACTCAACGATGAAACACAGAAATTGCATCGATATTGAATACAAAAGGCAAAATGTCGACTCATTTACAAAAGGAGTAACTCTTCTAATAGTTCGTGCTTTGAGCCTTTCCTGGGACAGCAGTATTAGATTCCGATGCACCATTGCAGGTTTACTGTATCCCTTGGACCTTCAAATCAATGATGAAACACAGAAATTACATCGATATTGAATACAAAATGCAAAATGTCGACTTATTTACAAGACGAGTAACTCTTCTAATAGTTCATGCTTTGAACCTTTCCTAGGACATGAGTATTAGATTCCGATGCACCATTGCAGGTTTGCTGTATCCCTTGGACCTTCAAATCAACGATGAAACACAGAAATTGCATCGATATTGAATACAAAAGGCAAAATGTCGACTTGTTTACAAGAGGAATAACTCTTCTAATAGTTCGTGATTTTAGCCTTTCCTGGGACAGCAGTATTAGATACCGATGCACCATTGCAGGTTTACTGTATCCCTTGGATCTTCAAATCAACGATGAAACACAGAAATTGCATCGATATTGAATACAAAAGGCAAAATGTCGACTTATTTACAAGAGGAGTAACTCTTCTAATAGTTCGTGCTTTGAGCCTTTCCTGGGACAGCAGTATTAGATTCCGACGCACCATTGCAGGTTTACTGTATCCCTTGGACCTTCAAAACAACTATGAAATACTGAAATTGCATCGATATTGAATACAAAAGGCAAAATGTCGACTTATTTACAAGAGGAGTAACTCTTCTAATAGTTCGTGCTTTTAGCCTTTCCTGGGACAGTAGTATTAGATTCCGATGCACCATTGCAGGTTTACTGTATCCCTTGGACCTTCAAATCAACGATGAAACACTGAAATTGCATCGATATTGAATACAAAAGGCAAAATGTCGACTTATTTACAAGAGGAGTAACTCTTCTAATAGTTCGTGCTTTTAGCGTTTCCTGGGACAGCAGTATTAGATTCCGATGCACCATTGCAGGTTTACTGTATCCCTTGGACCTTCAAATCAACGATGAAACACAGAAATTGCATCGATATTGAATACAAATGCAAAATGTCGACTTACTTACAAGAGGAGTAACTCGACTAATAGTTCGTGCTCTGAGCCTTTCCTGGGACAGCAGTATTAAATTCCGATGCACCATTGCAGGTTTACTGTATCCCTTGGACCTTCAAATCAACGATGAAACACAGAAATTGCATCGATATTGAATACAAAAGGCAAAATGTCGACTTACTTACAAGAGGAGTAGCTCTACTAATAGTTCGTGCTTTTAGCCTTTCCTGGGACTGCAGTATTAGATTCCGATGCACCATTGCAGGTTTACTGTATCCCTTGGACCTTCAAATCAACGATGAAACACAGAAATTGCATCGACATTGAATACAAAAGTCAAAGTGTCGACTTATTTACAAGAGGAGTAACTCTTCTAATAGTTCGTGCTTTGAGCCTTTCCTGGGACAGCAGTTATAGATTCCGATGCACCATTGCAGGTTTACTGTATCCCTTGGACCTTCAAATCAACGATGACATACAGAAATTGCATCGATATTGAATTCAAAAGGCAAAATGTCGACTTATTTACAACAGGAGTAACTCTTCTAATATTTCGTGCTTTGAGCCTTTCCTGGGACAGCAGGAATTAGATTCCGATGCACTATTGCAGGTTTACTGTATCCCTTGGGCCTTCAACTCAACGATGAAACACAGAAATTGCATCGATATTGAATACAAAAGGCAAAATGACGACTCATTTACAAAAGGAGTAACTCTTCTAATAGTTCGTGCTTTGAGCCTTTCCTGGGACAGCAGTATTAGATTCCGATGCACCATTGCAGGTTTACTGTATGCCTTAGACCTTAAAATCTTCGTTGAATCACAGAAATTGCATCGATATTGAATACAAAAGGCAAAATGTCGACTTATTTACAAGATGGGTAACTCTTCTTATAGTTCGTGCTTTTAGCCTTTCCTGGGACAGCAGTATTAGATTCCGATGCACCACTGCAGGGTTACTGTATCCCTTGGACCTTCAAATCAACGATGAAACACAGTAATTGCATCGATATTGAATACAAAAGGGAAAATTTCGACTTATTTAAAAGAGGAGGAACTCTTGTAATAGCTTATGCTTTGAGCCTTTCCTGGGACAGCAGTATTAGATTCCGATGCACTATTGCAGGTTTACTGTATCCCTTGGACCTTCAAATCAACGATGAAACACAGAAATTGCATCGATATTGAATACAAATTGCAAAATGTCGACTTATTTACAAGAGGAGTAACTCTTCTATTAGTTCGTGCTTTTAGACATTCCTGGGACAGGAGTATTAGATTCGGATGCACCATTGCAGGTTTACTGTACGCCTTTGACCTAAAAATCAACAATGAAACACAAAAATTGCATCGATATTGAATACAACAGGCAAAATGTCGACTTATTTACAAGAGGAGTAACTCTTCTAATAGTTCGTGCTTTGAACCTTTCCTAGGATATCAGTATTAGATTCCGATGCACCATTGCAGGTTTACTGCATCCCTTGGACCTTCAAATCAACGATGAAACACAGAAATTGCATCGATATTGAATACAACAGGCAAAATGTCGACTTATTTATAAGAGGAGTAACTCTTCTAATAGTTATTGTTTTGAGTCTTTCCTGGGACAGCAGTATTAGATTCCGATGCACCATTGCAGGTTTACTGTATCCCTTGGACCTTCAAATCAACGATGAAACACAGAAATTGCATCGATATTGAATACAAAAGGCAGAATGTCGACTTATTTACAAGAGGAGTAACTCTTCTAATAGTTCGTGCTTTGAGCCTTTCCTGGGACAGCAGTATTAGATTCCGATGCACCATTGCAGATTTACTGTGTCCCTTGGACCTTCAAATCAACGATGAAACACAGAAATTGCATCGATATTGAATACAAAAGGAAAAATGTCGACTCATTTACTAGAGGAGTAACTCTTCTAATAGTTCGTGCATTTAGCCTTTCCTGGGACAGCAGTATTAGATTCCGATGCAGCATTGCAGGTTTACAGTATCCCTTGGTCCTTCAAATCAACGATGAAACACAGAAATTGCATCGATAGTAAATACAAATGGCAAAATGTCGACTTATTTACAAGAGGAGTAACTCTTCTAATGGTTCGTGCTTTGAGCCTTTCCTGGGACAGCAGTATTAGATTCCGATGCACCACTGCAGGTTTACTGTATCCCTTGGCCCTTCAAATCAACGATGAAACACAGTAATTGCATCGATATTGAATACAAAAGGGAAAATGTCGACTTATTTATAAGAGGAGCAACTCTTCTAATAGCTCATGCTTTGAGCCTTTCCTGGGACAGCAGTATTAGATTCCGATGCACCATTGCAGGTTTACTGTATCCCTTGGACCTTCAAATCAACGATGAAACACAGAAATTGCATCGATATTGAATACAAAAGGCAAAATGTCGACTTATTTACAAGAGGAGTAACTCTTCTAATAGTTCGTGCTTTGAGCCTTTCCTGGGACAGCAGTATTAGATTCCGATGCACCATTGCAGGTTTACTGTATCCCTTGGACCTTCAAATCAACGATGAAACACAGAAATTGCATCGATATTGAATACAAAAGGCAAAATGTCGACTTATTTACCACAGGAGTAACTCTTCTAATAGTTCGTGCTTTGAGCCTTTCCTGGGACAGCAGGAATTAGATTCCGATGCACTATTGCAGGTTTACTGTATCCCCTGGGCCTTCAACTCAACGATGAAACACAGAAATTGCATCGATATTGAATACAAAAGGCAAAATGACGACTCATTTACAAAAGGAGTAACTCTTCTAATAGTTCGTGCTTTGAGCCTTTCCTGGGACAGCAGTATTAGATTCCGATGCACCATTGCAGGTTTACTGATTCCCTTGGACCTTCTAATCAACGATGAAAGACAGAAATTGCATCGATATTGAATACAAAAGGCAAAATGTCGACTTATTTACAAGAGGAGTAACTCTTCTAATAGTTCGTGCTTTGAGCCGTTCCTGGGAAAGCAGTATTAGATTCCGATGCACCATTGCAGGTTTACTGTATCCCTTGGACCTTCAAATCAACGATGAAACACAGAAATTGCATCGATATTGAATACAACAGGCAAAATGTCGACTTATTTATAAGAGGAGTAACTCTTCTAATAGTTCGTGTTTTGAGCCTTTCCTGGGACAGCAGTATTAGATTCCGATGCACCATTGCAGGTTTACTGATTCCCTTGGAACTTCAAATCAACGAAGGAACACAGAAATTGCATCTATATTGAATGCAAAAAGTAAAATGTCGACTTATTTTCAAGAGGAGTAACTCTTCTAATAGTTCGTGCTTTTAGCCTTTCCTGGGACAGCAGTATTAGATTCCGATGCACCATTGCAGGTTTACTGTATCCCTTGGACCTTCAAATCAAAGATGATACACAGAAATTGCATCGATATAGAAGACAAAAGGCAAAATGTCGACTTATTTACAAAAGGAGTAACTCTTGTAATAGTTCGTGATTTGAGCCTTTCCTGGGACAGCAGTATTAGATTCCGATGCACCATTGCAGGTTTACTGTATCCCTTGGACCTTCAAATCAACGATGAAACACAGAAATTGCATCGATATTGAATACAAAAGGCAAAATGTCGACTTATTTACAAGAGGAGTAAATCTTCTAATAGTTCGTGCCTTGAGTCTTTCCTGGGACAGCAGTATTAGATTCCGATGCACCATTGCAGGTTTACTGTATGCCTTGGACCTTCAATCAACGATGAAACACAGATATTGCATCGATATTGAATACAAAAGGCAAAGTGTCGACTTATTTATAAGAGGAGTAACTCTTCTAATAGTTCGTGCTTTGAGCCTTTCCTGGGACAGCAGTATTAGATTCCGATGTACCACTGCAGGTTTACTGTATCCCTTGGACCTTCAAATCAACGATGAATCACAGAAATTTCATCGATATTGAATACAAAAGGCAAAATGTCGACTTATTTACAAAAGGAGTAACTCTTCTAATAGTTCGTGCTTTTAGCCTTTCCTGGGACAGCAGGAATTAGATTCCGATGCACCATTGCAGGTTTACTGTATCCCTTGGACCTTCAAATCAACGATGAAACACAGAAATTGCATCGATATTGAATACAAAAGGCAAAATGTCGAATCATTTACAAAAGGAGTAACTCTTCTAATAGTTCGTGCTGTGAGCCTTTCCTGGGACAGCAGTATTAGATTCAGATGCACCATTGCAGGTTTACTGTATCCCTTGGACCTTCAAATCAACGATGAAACACAGAAATTACATCGATATAGAATACAAAATGCAAAATGTCGACTTATTTACAAGAGAAGTAACTCTTCTAATAGGTCGTGATTTGAACCTTTCCTGGGATATCAGTATTAGATTCCGATGCACCATTGCAGGTTTACTGTATCCCTTGGACCTTCAAATCAACGATGAAACACAGAAATTGCATCGATATTGAATACAAAAGTCAAAGTGTCGACTTATTTATAAGAGGAGCAACTCTTCTAATAGTTCGTGCTTTGAGCCTTTCCTGGGACAGCAGTATTAGATTCCGATACACCATTGCAGGTTTACTGTATCCCTAGGACCTTCAAATCAACGATGAAACACAGAAATTGCATCGATATTGAATACAAAAGGCAAAATGACAACTTATTTACAAGAGGAGTAACTCTTCTAATAGTTCGTGCTTTGAGCCTTTCCTGGGACAGCAGTATTAGATTCCGGTGCACCATTGCAGGTTTACTGTATCCCTTGGACCTTCAAATCAACGATGAAACACAGAAATTGCATCGATATTGAATACAAAAGGCAAAATATCGACTTATTTACAAGAGGAGTAACACTTCTAATAGTTCGTGTTTTGAGCCTTTCCTGGGACCGCAATATTAGATTCCGATGCACCATTGCAGGTTTACTGTATCCCTTGGACCTTCAAATCAACGATGAAACACAGATATTGCATCGATATTGAATACAAAAGGCAAAATGTCGACTCATTTACAAGAGGAGTAACTCTTCTAATAGGTCGTGGCTTTAGCCTTTCCTGGGACAGCAGTATCAGATTCCGATGCACCATTGCAGGTTTACTGTATCCCTTGGACCTTCAAATCAACGATGAAACACAGAAATTGCATCGATATTGAATACAAAATGCAAAATGTCGACATATTTACAAGAGGAGAAACTCTTCTAATAGTTCGTGCTTTAGGCCTTTCCAGGGACAGCAGTATTAGATTCCGATGCACCACTGCAGGTTTACTGTATCCCTTGGACCTTCAAATCAACGATGAAACACAGTAATTGCATCGATATTGAATACAAAAGGGAAAATGTCGACTTATTTATAAGAGGAGCAACTCTTCTAATAGCTCATGCTTTGAGCCTTTCCTGGGACAGCAGTATTAGATTCCGATGCACCATTGCTGGTTTACTGTATCCTTTGGACCTTCAAATCAACGATGAAACACAGAAATTGCATCGACATTGAATACAAAATGCAAAATGTCGACTTATTTACAAGAGGATTAACTCTTCTAATAGTTCGTGTTTTAGACATTCCTGGGACAGGAGTATTAGATTCGGATGGACCATTGCAGGTTTACTGTATCCCTTGGACCTTCAAATCAACAATGAAACACAAAAATTGCATCGATAATGAATACAAAAGGCAAAATGTCGACTTATTTACAAGAGGAGTAACTCTTCTAATAGTTCGTGTTTTGAGCCTTTCCTGGGACAGCAGTATTACATTCCGATGCACCATTGCAGGTTTACTGTATCCCTTGGACCTTCAAATCAACGATGAAACACAGAAATTACATCGATATTGAATACAAAAGGCAAAATGTCGACTTCTTTACAAGAGGAGTAACTCTTCTAATAGTTCGTGCTTTGAACCTTTCCTGGGACATCAGTATTAGATTCCGATGCACCATTGCAGGTTTACTGTATCCCTTGGACCTTCAAATCAACGATGAAACACAGAAATACCATCGATATTGAATACAAAAGGCAAAGTGTCGACTTATTTATAAGAGGAGTAACTCTTCTAATAGTTCGTGCTTTTAGCCTTTCCTGGGACAGCAGTATTAGATTCCGATACACCATTGCAGGTTTACTGTATCCCTTGGACCTGCAAATCAACGATGAAACACAGAAATTGCATCGATATTGAATACAAAAGGCAAAATGACAACTTATATACAAGAGGAGTAACTCTTCTAATAGTTCGTGCTTTGAGCCTTTCCTGGGACAGCAGTATTTGATTTCGGTGCTCCATTGCAGGTTTACTGTATCCCTTGGACCTTCAAATCAACGATGAAACACAGAAATTGCATCGATATTGAATACAAAAGGCAAAATATCGACTTATTTACAAGAGGAGTAACCCTTCTAACAGTTCGTGCTTTGAGCCTTTCCTGGGACAGCAATATTAGATTCCGATGCACCATTGCAGGATTACTGTATCCCTTGGACCTTCAAATCAACGATGAAACACAGATATTGCATCGATATTGAATACAAAAGGCAAAATGTCGACTCATTTACAAGAGGAGTAACTCTTCTAATAGTTCGTGCTTTGAGCCTTTCCTGGGACAGCAGTATTAGATTCCGATGCACCATTGCAGGTTTACTGTATCCCTTGGACCTTCAAATCAACGATGAAACACAGAAATTGCATCGATATTGAATACAAAATGCAAAATGTCGACATATTTACAAGAGGAGAAACTCTTCTAATAGTTCGTGCTTTGAGCCTTTCCTGGGACAGCAGTATTAGATTCTGATGCACCACTGCAGGTTTACTGTATCCCTTGGACCTTCAAATCAACGATGAAACTCAGTAATTGCATCGATATTGAATACAAAAGGGAAAATGTCGACTTATTTATAAGAGGAGCAACTCTTCTAATAGCTCATGCTTTGAGCCTTTCCTGGGACAGCAGCATTAGATTCCGATGCACCATTGCAGGTTTACTGTATCCCTTGGACCTTCAAATCAACGATGAAACACAGAAATTGCATCGATATTGAATACAAAATGCAAAATGTCGACTTATTTACAAGAGGAGTACCTCTTCTAATAGTTCGTGCTTTTAGACATTCCTGGGACAGGAGTATTAGATTCGGACGCACCATTGCAGGTTTACTGTATCCGTTGGACCTTCAAATCAACAATGAAACACAAAAATTGCATCGATAATGAATACAAAAGGCAAAATATCGACTTATTTACAAGAGGAGTAACTCTTCTAATATTTCGTGCTTTGAGCCTTTCCTGGGACAGCAGTATTTGATTCCGATGCACCATTGCAGGTTTACTGTATCCCTTGGACCTTCAAATCAACGATGAAACACAGAAATTACATCGACATTGAATACAAAAGGCAAAATGTCGACTTATTTACAAGAGGAGTAACTCTTCTAATAGTTCGTGCTTTGAACCTTTCCTGGGACATCAGTATTAGATTCCGATGCACCATTGCAGGTTTACTGTATCCCTTGGACCTTCAAATCAACGATGAAACACAGAAATTGCATCGATATTGAATACAAAAGGCAAAGTGACGACTTATTTATAAGCGGAGTAACTCTTCTAATAGTTCGTGCTTTGAGCCTTTCCTGGGACAGCAGTATTAGATTCCGATACACCATTGCAGGTTTACTGTATCCCTTGGACATTCAAATCAACGATGAAACACAGAAATTGCATCGATATTGAATACAAAAGGCAAAATGTCGACTTATTTACAAGAGGAGAAACTCTTCTAATAGTTCGTGCTTTGAGTCTTTCCTGGGACAGCAGTATTAGATTCCGGTGCACCATTGCAGGTTTACTGTATCCCTTGGACCTTCAAATCAACGATGAAACACAGAAATTGCATCGAAATTGAATACAAAAGGCAAAATGTCGACTTATTTACAAGAGGAGTAACCCTTCTAATAGTTCGTGTTTTGAACCTTTCCTGGGACAGCAGGAATTAGATTCCGATGCACCATTGCAGGTTTACTGTATCCCTTGGACCTTCAAATCAACGATGAAACACAGAAATTGCATCGATATTGAATACAAAAGGCAAAATGTCGAATCATTTACAAAAGGAGTAACTCTTCTAATAGTTCGTGCTGTGAGCCTTTCCTGGGACAGCAGTATTAGATTCAGATGCACCATTGCAGGTTTACTGTATCCCTTGGACCTTCAAATCAACGATGAAACACAGAAATTACATCGATATTGAATACAAAATGCAAAATGTCGACTTATTTACAAGAGAAGTAACTCTTCTAATAGGTCGTGATTTGAACCTTTCCTGGGATATCAGTATTAGATTCCGATGCACCATTGCAGGTTTACTGTATCCCTTGGATCTTCAAATCAACGATGAAACACAGAAATTGCATCGATATTGAATACAAAAGTCAAAGTGTCGACTTATTTATAAGAGGAGCAACTCTTCTAATAGTTCGTGCTTTGAGCCTTTCCTGGGACAGCAGTATTAGATTCCGATACACCATTGCAGGTTTACTGTATCCCTAGGACCTTCAAATCAACGATGAAACACAGAAATTGCATCGATATTGAATACAAAAGGCAAAATGACAACTTATTTACAAGAGGAGTAACTCTTCTAATAGTTCGTGCTTTGAGCCTTTCCTGGGACAGCAGTATTAGATTCCGGTGCACCATTGCAGGTTTACTGTATCCCTTGGACCTTCAAATCAACGATGAAACACAGAAATTGCATCGATATTGAATACAAAAGGCAAAATATCGACTTATTTACAAGAGGAGAAACACTTCTAATAGTTCGTGTTTTGAGCCTTTCCTGGGACCGCAATATTAGATTCCGATGCACCATTGCAGGTTTACTGTATCCCTTGGACCTTCAAATCAACGATGAAACACAGATATTGCATCGATATTGAATACAAAAGGCAAAATGTCGACTCATTTACAAGAGGAGTAACTCTTCTAATAGGTCGTGGCTTTAGCCTTTCCTGGGACAGCAGTATTAGATTCCGATGCACCATTGCAGGTTTACTGTATCCCTTGGACCTTCAAATCAACGATGAAACACAGAAATTGCATCGATATTGAATACAAAATGCAAAATGTCGACATATTTACAAGAGGAGAAACTCTTCTAATAGTTCGTGCTTTAGGCCTTTCCAGGGACAGCAGTATTAGATTCCGATGCACCACTGCAGGTTTACTGTATCCCTTGGACCTTCAAATCAACGATGAAACACAGTAATTGCATCGATATTGAATACAAAAGGGAAAATGTCGACTTATTTATAAGAGGAGCAACTCTTCTAATAGCTCATGCTTTGAGCCTTTCCTGGGACAGCAGTATTAGATTCCGATGCACCATTGCTGGTTTACTGTATCCTTTGGACCTTCAAATCAACGATGAAACACAGAAATTGCATCGACATTGAATACAAAATGCAAAATGTCGACTTATTTACAAGAGGATTAACTCTTCTAATAGTTCGTGTTTTAGACATTCCTGGGACAGGAGTATTAGATTCCGATGCACCATTGCAGGTTTACTGTATCCCTTGGACCTTCAAATCAACAATGAAACACAAAAATTGCATCGATAATGAATACAAAAGGCAAAATGTCGACTTATTTACAAGAGGAGTAACTCTTCTAATGGTTCGTGCTTTGAGCCTTTCCTGGGACAGCAGTATTAGATTCCGATGCACCATTGCAGGTTTACTGTATCCCTTGGACCTTCAAATCAACGATGAAACACAGAAATTACATCGATATTGAATACAAAAGGCAAAATGTCGACTTATTTACAAGAGGAGTAACTCTTCTAATAGTTCGTGCTTTGAACCTTTCCTGGGACATCAGTATTAGATTCCGATGCACCATTGCAGGTTTACTGTATCCCTTGGACCTTCAAATCAACGATGAAACACAGAAATAGCATCGATATTGAATACAAAAGGCAAAGTGTCGACTTATTTATAAGAGGAGTAACTCTTCTAATAGTTCGTGCTTTTAGCCTTTCCTGGGACAGCAGTATTAGATTCCGATACACCATTGCAGGTTTACTGTATCCCTTGGACCTGCAAATCAACGATGAAACACAGAAATTGCATCGATATTGAATACAAAAGGCAAAATGACAATTTATATACAAGAGGAGTAACTCTTCTAATAGTTCGTGCTTTGAGCCTTTCCTGGGACAGCAGTATTTGATTTCGGTGCTCCATTGCAGGTTTACTGTATCCCTTGGACCTTCAAATCAACGATGAAACACAGAAATTGCATCGATATTGAATACAAAAGGCAAAATATCGACTTATTTACAAGAGGAGTAACCCTTCTAACAGTTCGTGTTTTGAGCCTTTCCTGGGACAGCAATATTAGATTCCGATGCACCATTGCAGGATTACTGTATCCCTTGGACCTTCAAATCAACGATGAAACACAGATATTGCATCGATATTGAATACAAAAGGCAAAATGTCGACTCATTTACAAGAGGAGTAACTCTTCTAATAGTTCGTGCTTTGAGCCTTTCCTGGGACAGCAGTATTAGATTCCGATGCACCATTGCAGGTTTACTGTATCCCTTGGACCTTCAAATCAACGATGAAACACAGAAATTGCATCGATATTGAATACAAAATGCAAAATGTCGACATATTTACAAGAGGAGAAACTCTTCTAATAGTTCGTGCTTTGAGCCTTTCCTGGGACAGCAGTATTAGATTCCGATGCACCACTGCAGGTTTACTGTATCCCTTGGACCTTCAAATCAACGATGAAACTCAGTAATTGCATCGATATTGAATACAAAAGGGAAAATGTCGACATATTTATAAGAGGAGCAACTCTTCTAATAGCTCATGCTTTGAGCCTTTCCTGGGACAGCAGCATTAGATTCCGATGCACCATTGCAGGTTTACTGTATCCCTTGGACCTTCAAATCAACGATGAAACACAGATATTGCATCGATATTGAATACAAAATGCAAAATGTCGACTTATTTACAAGAGGAGTACCTCTTCTAATAGTTCGTGCTTTTAGACATTCCTGGGACAGGAGTATTAGATTCGGACGCACCATTGCAGGTTTACTGTATCCGTTGGACCTTCAAATCAACAATGAAACACAAAAATTGCATCGATAAAGAATACAAAAGGCAAAATATCGACTTATTTACAAGAGGAGTAACTCTTCTAATATTTCGTGCTTTGAGCCTTTCCTGGGACAGCAGTATTTGATTCCGATGCACCATTGCAGGTTTACTGTATCCCTTGGACCTTCAAATCAACGATGAAACACAGAAATTACATCGACATTGAATACAAAAGGCAAAATGTCGACTTATTTACAAGAGGAGTAACTCTTCTAATAGTTCGTGCTTTGAACCTTTCCTGGGACATCAGTATTAGATACCGATGCACCATTGCAGGTTTACTGTATCCCTTGGACCTTCAAATCAACGATGAAACACAGAAATTGCATCGATATTGAATACAAAAGGCAAAGTGACGACTTATTTATAAGCGGAGTAACTCTTCTAATAGTTCGTGCTTTGAGCCTTTCCTGGGACAGCAGTATTAGATTCCGATACACCATTGCAGGTTTACTGTATCCCTTGGACATTCAAATCAACGATGAAACACAGAAATTGCATCGATATTGAATACAAAAGGCAAAATGTCGACTTATTTACAAGAGGAGTAACTCTTCTAATAGTTCGTGCTTTGAGTCTTTCCTGGGACAGCAGTATTAGATTCCGGTGCACCATTGCAGGTTTACTGTATCCCTTGGACCTTCAAATCAACGATGAAACACAGAAATTGCATCGAAATTGAATACAAAAGGCAAAATGTCGACTTATTTACAAGAGGAGTAACCCTTCTAATGGTTCGTGTTTTGAACCTTTCCTGGAACAGCAATATTAGATTCCGATGTACCACTGCAGGTTTACTGTATCCCTTGGACCTTCAAATCAACGATGAAACACAGATATTGCATCGATATTGAATACAAAAGGCAAAATGTCGACTCATTTACAAGAGGAGTAACTCTTCTAATAGTTCGTGCCTTTAGCCTTTCCTCTGACAGCAGTATTAGATTCCGATGCACCATTGCAGGTTTACTGTATCCATTGGACCTTCAAATCAACGATGAAACACAGAAATTGCATCGATATTGAATACAAAATGCAAAATGTCGACATATTTACAAGAGGAGAAACACTTCTAATAGTTCGTGCTTTGAGCCTTTCATGGGACAGCAGTATTAGATTCCGATGCACCATTGCAGGTTTACTGTATCCCTTGGACCTTCAAATCAACGATGAAACACAGAAATTGCATCGATATTGAATACAACAGGCAAAATGTCGACTTATTTATAAGAGGAGTAACTCTTCTAATACTTATTGTTTTGAGTCTTTCCTGGGACAGCAGTATTAGATTCCGATGCACCATTGCAGGTTTACTGTATCCCTTGGACCTTCAAATCATCGATGAAACACAGAAATTGCATCGATATTGAATACATAAGGCAAAATGTCGACTTATTTACAAGAGGAGTATTTCTTCTAATAGTTCGTGCTTTGAGCCTTTCCTGGGACAGCAGTATTTGATTCCGATGCACCATTGCAGATTTACTGTATCCCTTGGACCTTCAAATCAACGATGAAACACAGAAATTGCATCGATATTGAATACAAAAGGAAAAATGTCGACTTATTTACTAGGGGAGTAACTCTTCTAATAGGTCGTGGTTTTCGCCTTTCCTGGGACAGCAGTATTAGATTCCGATGCAGCATTGCAGGTTTACTGTATCCCTTGGACCTTCAAATCAACGATGAAACACAGAAATTGCATCGATAGTAAATACAAATGGCAAAATGTCGACTTATTTACAAGAGGAGTAACTCTTCTAATAGTTCGTGCTTTGAGCCTTTCCTGGGACAGCAGTATTAGATTCCGATGCACCATTGCAGATTTACCGTATCCCTTGGACCTTCAAATCAACGATGAAACACAGAAATTGCATCGATATTGAATACAAAAGGAAAAATGTCGATTCATTTACTAGAGGAGTAACTCTTCTAATAGTTCGTGCATTTAGCCTTTCCTGGGACAGCAGTATTAGATTCCGATGCAGCTTTGAAGGTTTACTGTATCCCTTGGACCTTCAAATCAACGATGAAACACAGTAATTGCATCGATAGTAAATACAAATGTCAAAATGTCGACTTATTTACAAGAGGAGTAACTCTTCTAATAGTTCGTGCTTTGAGCCTTTCCTGGGACAGCAGTATTAGATTCCGATGCACCACTGCAGGTTTACTGTATCCCTTGGACCTTCAAATCAACGATGAAACACAGTAATTGCATCGATATTGAATACAAAAGGGAAAATGTCGACTTATTTAAAAGAGGAGCAACTCTTCTAATAGCTTATGCTTTGAGCCTTTCCTGGGACAGCAGTATTAGATTCCGATGCACCATTGCAGGTTTACTGTATCCCTTGGACCTTCAAATCAACGATGAAACACAGAAATTGCATCGATATTGAATACAAATTGCAAAATGTCGACTTATTTACAAGAGGAGTAACTCTTCTAATCGTTCGTGCTTTTAGACATTCCTGGGACAGGAGTATTAGATTCGGATGCACCATTGAAGGTTTACTGTACCCCTTGGACCTAAAAATCAACAGTGGAACACAAAAATTGCATCGATATTGAATACAAAAGGCAAAATGTCGACTTATTTACAAGAGGAGTAACTCTTCTAATAGTTCGTGCTTTGAGCCTTTCATGGGAGAGCAGTATTAGATTCCGATGCACCATTGCAGGTTTACTGTATCCCTTCGACCTTCAAATCAACGATGAAACACAGAAATTGCATCCATATTGAATACAAAAGGCAAAATGTCGACTTATATACAAGAGGAGTAACTCTTCTAATAGTTCGTGCTTTGAGCCTTTCCTGGGACAGCAGGAATTAGATTCCGATGCACCATTGCAGGTTTACTGTATCCCTTGGACCTTCAACTCAACGATGAAACACAGAAATTGCATCGATATTGAATACAAAAGGCAAAATGTCGACTCATTTACAAAAGGAGTAACTCTTCTAATAGTTCGTGCTTTGAGCCTTTCCTGGGACAGCAGTATTAGATTCCGATGCACTATTGCAGGTTTACTGTATCCCTTGGACCTTCAAATCAATGATGAAACACAGAAATTACATCGATATTGAATACAAAATGCAAAATGTTGACTTATTTACAAGAGGAGTAACTATTCTAATAGTTCGTGCTTTGAACCTTTCCTAGGACATCAGTATTAGATTCCGATGCACCATTGCAGGTTTACTGTATCCCTTGGACCTTCAAATCAACGATGAAACACAGAAATTGCATCAATATTGAATACAAAAGGCAGAATGTCGACTTATTTACAAGAGGAGTAACTCTTCTAATAGTTCGTGCTTTGAGCCTTTCCTGGGACAGCAGTATTAGATTCCGATGCACCATTGCAGATTTACTGTGTCCCTTGGACCTTCAAATCAACGATGAAACACAGAAATTGCATCGATATTGAATACAAAAGGAAAAATGTCGACTCATTTACTAGAGGAGTAACTCTTCTAATGGTTCGTGCTTTGAGCCTTTCCTGGGACAGCAGTATTAGATTCCGATGCACCACTGCAGGTTTACTGTATCCCTTGGCCCTTCAAATCAACGATGAAACACAGTAATTGCATCGATATTGAATACAAAAGGGAAAATGTCGACTTATTTATAAGAAGAGCAACTCTTCTAATAGCTCATGCTTTGAGCCTTTCCTGGGACAGCAGTATTAGATTCCGATGCACCATTGCAGGTTTACTGTATCCCTTGGACCTTCAAATCAACGATGAATCACAGAAATTGCATCGATATTGAATACAAAATGCAAAATGTCGACTTATTTACAAGAGGAGTAACTCTTCTAATATTTCGTTCTTTTAGACATTCCTGGGACAGGAGTATTAGAATCGGATGCACCATTGCAGGTTTACTGTATCCCTTGGACCTTCAAATCAACAATGAAACACAAAAATTGCATCGATATTGAATACAAAAGGCAAAATGTCGACTTATTTACAAGTGGAGTAACTCTTCTAATAGTTCGTGTTTGAGCCTTTCCTGGGACAGCAGTATTAGATTCCGATGCACCATTGCAGGTTTACTGTATCCCTTGGACCTTCAAATCAACGATGAAACACAGAAATTGCGTCAATATTGAATACAAAAGGCAAAATGTCGACTTATTTACAAGAGGAGTAACTCTTCTAATAGTTCGTGCTTTGAGCCTTTCCTGGGACAGCAGGAATTAGATACCGATGCACCATTGCAGGTTTACTGTATCCCTCGGACCTTCAACTCAACGATGAAACACAGAAATTGCATCGATATTTAATTCAAAAGGCAAAATGACGACTTATTTACAAGAGGAGTAACTCTTCTAATAGTTCGTGTTTTAGCCTTTCCTGGGACAGCAGTATTAGATTCCGGTGCACCATTGCAGGTTTACTGTATCCCTTGGAGCTTCAAATCAACGATGAAACACAGAAATTGCATCGATATTGAATACAAAAGGCAAAATTTCGACTTATTTACAAGAGGAGTAACCCTTCTAATAGTTCGTGTTTTGAGCCTTTACTGGGACTGCAATATAATATTCCGATGCACCATTGCAGGTTTACTGTATCCCTTGGACCTTCAAATCAACGATGAAACACAGATATTGCATCGATATTGAATACAAAAGGCAAAATGTCGACTCATTTACAAGAGGAGTAACTCTTCTAATAGTTCGTGTCTTTAGCCTTTCCTGGGACAGCAGTATTAGATTCCGATGCACCATTGCAGGTTTACTGTATCCCTTGGACCTTCAAATCAACGATGAAACACAGAAATTGCATCGATATTGAATACAAAATGCAAAATGTCGACATATTTACAAGAGGAGAAACTCTTCTAATAGTTCGTGCTTTGAGCCTTTCCTGGGACAGCAGTATTAGATTCCGATGCACCATTGCAGGTTTATTGTATCCCTTGGACCTTCAAATCAACGATGAAACACAGAAATTGCATCGATATTGAATACAAAAGCAAAACGTCGACTCATTTACAAAAGGAGTAACTCTTCTAATAGTTAGTGTTTTGAGCCTTTCCTGGGACAGCAGTATTAGATTCCGATGCACCATTGCAGGTTTACTGTATCCCTTGGACCTTCAAATCAATGATGAAACACAGAAATTACATCGATATTGAATACAAAATGCAAAATGTCGACTTATTTACAAGAGGAGTAACTCTTCTAATAGTTCGTGTTTGAACCTTTCCTGGGACATCAGTATTAGATTCCGATGCACCATTGCAGGTTTACTGTATCCCTTGGACCTTCTAATCAACGATGAAACACAGAAATTGCATCGATATTGAATACAAAAGGCAAAGTGTCGACTTATTTATAAGACGAGTAACTCTTCTAATAGTTATTGTTTTGAGTCTTTCCTGGGACAGCAGTATTAGATTCGGATGCACCATTGAAGGTTTACTGTACCCCTTGGACCTAAAAATCAACAATGGAACACAAAAATTGCATCGATATTGAATACAAAAGGCAAAATGTCGACTTATTTACAAGAGGAGTAACTCTTCTAATAGTTCGTGCTTTGAGCCTTTCATGGGACAGCAGTATTAGATTCCGATGCACCATTGCAGGTTTACTGTATCCCTTCGACCTTCAAATCAACGATGAAACACAGAAATTGCATCGATATTGAATACAAAAGGCAAAATGTCGACTTATTTACAAGAGGAGTAACTCTTCTAATAGTTCGTGCTTTGAGCCTTTCCTGGGACAGCAGGAATGAGATTCCGATGCACCATTGCAGGTTTACTGTATCCCTTGGACCTTCAACTCAACGATGAAACACAGAAATTGCATCGATATTGAATACAAAAGGCAAAATGTCGCCTTAATTATAAGAGGAGCAACTCTTCTAATAGCTCATGCTTTGAGCCTTTCCTGGGACAGCAGTATTAGATTCCGATGCACCATTGCAGATTTACTGTGTCCCTTGGACCTTCAAATCAATGATGAAACACAGAAATTACATCGATATTGAATACAAAATGCAAAATGTCGACTTATTTACAAGAGGAGTAACTCTTCTTATAGTTCGTGCTTTGAACCTTTCCTAGGACATCAGTATTAGATTCCGATGCACCATTGCAGGTTTACTGTATCCCTTGGACCTTCAAATCAACGATGAAACACAGAAATTGCATCGATATTGAATACAAAAGGCAGAATGTCGACTTATTTACAAGAGGAGTAACTCTTCTAATAGGTCGTGCTTTGAGCCTTTCCTGGGACAGCAGTATTAGATTCCGATGCACCATTGCAGATTTACTGTGTCCCTTGGACCTTCAAGGCAACGATGAAACACAGAAATTGCATCGATATTGAATACAAAAGGAAAAATGTCGACTCATTTACTAGAGGAGTAACTCTTCTAATAGTTCGTGCATTTAGCCTTTCCTGGGACAGCAGTATTAGATTCCGATGCAGCATTGAAGGTTTACTGTATCCCTTGGTCCTTCAAATCAACGATGAAACACAGAAATTGCATCGATAGTAAATACAAATGGCAAAATGTCGACTTATTTACAAGAGGAGTAACTCTTCTAATATTTCGTGCTTTTAGACATTCCTGGGACAGGAGTATTAGAATCGGATGCACCATTGCAGGTTTACTGTATCCCTTGGACCTTCAAATCAACAATGAAACACAAAAATTGCATCGATATTGAATACAAAAGGCAAAATGTCGACTTATTTACAAGTGGAGTAACTCTTCTAATAGTTCGTGCTTTGAGCCTTTCCTGGGACAGCAGTATTAGATTCCGATGCACCATTGCAGGTTTACTGTATCCCTTGGACCTTCAAATCAACGATGAAACACAGAAATTGCGTCGATATTGAATACAAAAGGCAAAATGTCGACTTATTTACAAGGGGAGTAACTCTTCTAATAGTTCGTGCTTTGAGCCTTTCCTGGGACAGCAGGAATTAGATTCCGATGCACCATTGCAGGTTTACTGTATCCCTCGGACCTTCAACTCAACGATGAAACACAGAAATTGCATCGATATTTAATTCAAAAGGCAAAATGACGACTTATTTACAAGAGGAGTAACTCTTCTAATAGTTCGTGTTTTAGCCTTTCCTGGGACAGCAGTATTAGATTCCGGTGCACCATTGCAGGTTTACTGTATCCCTTGGAGCTTCAAATCAACGATGAAACACAGAAATTGCATCGATATTGAATACAAAAGGCAAAATATCGACTTATTTACAAGAGGAGTAACCCTTCTAATAGTTCGTGTTTTGAGCCTTTACTGGGACTGCAATATAATATTCCGATGCACCATTGCAGGTTTACTGTATCCCTTGGACCTTCAAATCAACGATGAAACACAGATATTGCATCGATATTGAATACAAAAGGCAAAATGTCGACTCATTTACAAGAGGAGTAACTCTTCTAATAGTTCGTGTCTTTAGCCTTTCCTGGGACAGCAGTATTAGATTCCGATGCACCATTGCAGGTTTACTGTATCCCTTGGACCTTCAAATCAACGATGAAACACAGAAATTGCATCGATATTGAATACAAAATGCAAAATGTCGACATATTTACAAGAGGAGAAACTCTTCTAATAGTTCGTGCTTTGAGCCTTTCCTGGGACAGCAGTATTAGATTCCGATGCACCATTGCAGGTTTATTGTATCCCTTGGACCTTCAAATCAACGATGAAACACAGAAATTGCATCGATATTGAATACAAAAGCAAAACGTCGACTCATTTACAAAAGGAGTAACTCTTCTAATAGTTCGTGCTTTGAGCCTTTCCTGGGACAGCAGTATTAGATTCCGATGCACCATTGCAGGTTTACTGTATCCCTTGGACCTTCAAATCAATGATGAAACACAGAAATTACATCGATATTGAATACAAAATGCAAAATGTCGACTTATTTACAAGAGGAGTAACTCTTCTAATAGTTCGTGTTTGAACCTTTCCTGGGACATCAGTATTAGATTCCGATGCACCATTGCAGGTTTACTGTATCCCTTGGACCTTCTAATCAACGATGAAACACAGAAATTGCATCGATATTGAATACAAAAGGCAAAGTGTCGACTTATTTATAAGACGAGTAACTCTTCTAATAGTTATTGTTTTGAGTCTTTCCTGGGACAGCAGTATTAGATTCGGATGCACCATTGAAGGTTTACTGTACCCCTTGGACCTAAAAATCAACAATGGAACACAAAAATTGCATCGATATTGAATACAAAAGGCAAAATGTCGACTTATTTACAAGAGGAGTAACTCTTCTAATAGTTCGTGCTTTGAGCCTTTCATGGGACAGCAGTATTAGATTCCGATGCACCATTGCAGGTTTACTGTATCCCTTCGACCTTCAAATCAACGATGAAACACAGAAATTGCATCGATATTGAATACAAAAGGCAAAATGTCGACTTATTTACAAGAGGAGTAACTCTTCTAATAGTTCGTGCTTTGAGCCTTTCCTGGGACAGCAGGAATTAGATTCCGATGCACCATTGCAGGTTTACTGTATCCCTTGGACCTTCAACTCAACGATGAAACACAGAAATTGCATCGATATTGAATACAAAAGGCAAAATGTCGCCTTAATTATAAGAGGAGCAACTCTTCTAATAGCTCATGCTTTGAGCCTTTCCTGGGCAGCAGTATTAGATTCCGATGCACCATTGCAGATTTACTGTGTCCCTTGGACCTTCAAATCAATGATGAAACACAGAAATTACATCGATATTGAATACAAAATGCAAAATGTCGACTTATTTACAAGAGGAGTAACTCTTCTTATAGTTCGTGCTTTGAACCTTTCCTAGGACATCAGTATTAGATTCCGATGCACCATTGCAGGTTTACTGTATCCCTTGGACCTTCAAATCAACGATGAAACACAGAAATTGCATCGATATTGAATACAAAAGGCAGAATGTCGACTTATTTACAAGAGGAGTAACTCTTCTAATAGGTCGTGCTTTGAGCCTTTCCTGGGACAGCAGTATTAGATTCCGATGCACCATTGCAGATTTACTGTGTCCCTTGGACCTTCAAATCAACGATGAAACACAGAAATTGCATCGATATTGAATACAAAAGGAAAAATGTCGACTCATTTACTAGAGGAGTAACTCTTCTAATAGTTCGTGCATTTAGCCTTTCCTGGGACAGCAGTATTAGATTCCGATGCAGCATTGAAGGTTTACTGTATCCCTTGGTCCTTCAAATCAACGATGAAACACAGAAATTGCATCGATAGTAAATACAAATGGCAAAATGTCGACTTATTTACAAGAGGAGTAACTCTTCTAATGGTTCGTGCTTTGAGCCTTCCTGGGACAGCAGTATTAGATTCCGATGCACCACTGCAGGTTTACTGTATCCCTTGGCCCTTCAAATCAACGATGGAACACAGTAATTGCATCGATATTGAATACAAAAGGGAAAATGTCGCCTTAATTATAAGAGGAGCAACTCTTCTAATAGCTCATGCTTTGAGCCTTTCCTGGGACAGCAGTATTAGATTCCGATGCACCTTTGCAGGTTTACTGTATCCCTTGGACCTTCAAATCAACGATGAATCACAGAAATTGCATCGATATTGAATACAAAATGCAAAATGTCGACTTATTTACAAGAGGAGTAACTCTTCTAATAGTTCGTGCTTTTAGACATTCCTGGGACAGGAGTATTAGAATCGGATGCACCATTGCAGGTTTACTGTATCCTTTGGACCTTCAAATCAACAATGAAACACAAAAATTGCATCGATATTGAATACAAAAGGCAAAATGTCGAATTATTTACAAGAGGAGTAACTCTTCTAATAGTTCGTGCTTTGAGCCTTTCCTGGGACAGCAGTATTAGATTCCGATGCACCATTGCAGGTTTACTGTATCCCTTGGACCTTCAAATCAACGATGAAACACAGAAATTGCGTCGATATTGAATACAAAAGGCAAAATGTCGACTTATTTACAAGAGGAGTAACTCTTCTAATAGTTCGTGTTTTGAGCCTTTCCTGGGACAGCAGGAATTAGATTCCGATGCACCATTGCAGGTTTACTGTATCCCTCGGACCTTCAACTCAACGATGAAACACAGAAATTGCATCGATATTGAATTCAAAAGGCAAAATGACGACTTATTTACAAGAGGAGTAACTCTTCTAATAGTTCGTGTTTTAGCCTTTCCTGGGACAGCAGTATTAGATTCCGGTGCACCATTGCAGGTTTACTGTATCCCTTGGACCTTCAAATCAACGATGAAACACAGAAATTGCATCGATATTGATTACAAAAGGCAAAATATCGACTTATTTACAAGTGGAGTAACCCTTCTAATAGTTCGTGTTATGAGCCTTTACTGGGACAGCAATATTATATTCTGATGCACCATTGCAGGTTTACTGTATCCCTTGGACCTTCAAATCAACAATGAAACACAAAAATTGCATCGATATTGAATACAAAAGGCAAAATGTCGACTTATTTACAAGAGGAGTAACTCTTCTAATAGTTCGTGCTTTGAGCCTTTCCTGGGACAGCAGTATTAGATTCCGATGCACCATTGCAGGTTTACTGTATCCCTTGGACCTTCAAATCAACGATGAAACACAGAAATTGCATCGATATTGAATACAAAAGGCAAAATGTCGACTTATTTACAAGAGGAGTAACTCTTCTAATAGTTCGTGCTTTGAGCCTTTCCTGGGACAGCAGGAATTAGATTCCGATGCACCATTGCAGGTTTACTGTATCCCTCGGACCTTCAACTCAACGATGAAACACAGAAATTGCATCGATATTTAATTCAAAAGGCAAAATGACGACTTATTTACAAGAGGAGTAACTCTTCTAATAGTTCGTGTTCTAGCCTTTCCTGGGACAGCAGTATTAGATTCCGGTGCACCATTGCAGGTTTACTGTATCCCTTGGACCTTCAAATCAACGATGAAACACAGAAATTGCATCGATATTGAATACAAAAGGCAAAATATCGACTTATTTACAAGAGGAGTAACCCTTCTAATAGTTCGTGTTTTGAGCCTTTACTGGGACAGCAATATTATATTCCGATGCACCATTGCAGGTTTACTGTATCCCTTGGACCTTCAAATCAACGATGAAACACAGATATTGCATCGATATTGAATACAAAAGGCAAAATGTCGACTCATTTACAAGAGGAGTAACTCTTCTAATAGTTCGTGTCTTTAGCCTTTCCTGGGACAGCAGTATTAGATTCCGATGCACCATTGCAGGTTTACTGTATCCCTTGGACCTTCAAATCAATGATGAAACACAGAAATTACATCGATATTGAATACAAAATGCAAAATGTCGACTTATTTACAACATGAGTAACTCTTCTAATAGTTCGTGTTTGAACCTTTCCTGGGACGTCAGTATTAGATTCCGATGCACCATTGCAGGTTTACTGTATCCCTTGGACCTTCTAATCAACGATGAAACACAGAAATTGCATCGATATTGAATACAAAAGGCAAAGTGTCGACTTATTTATAAGACGAGTAACTCTTCTAATAGTTATTGTTTTGAGTCTTTCCTGGGACACCAGTATTAGATTCGGATGCACCATTGAAGGTTTACTGTACCCCTTGGACCTAAAAATCAACAATGAAACACAAAAATTGCATCGATATTGAATACAAAAGCAAAATGTCGACTTATTTACAAGAGGAGTAACTCTTCTAATAGTTCGTGCTTTGAGCCTTTCATGGGACAGCAGTATTAGATTCCGATGCACCATTGCAGGTTTACTGTATCCCTTCGACCTTCAAATCAACGATGAAACACAGAAATTGCATCGATATTGAATACAAAAGGCAAAATGTCGACTTATCTACAAGAGGAGTAACTCTTCTAATAGTTCGTGCTTTTAGACATTCCTGGGACAGGAGTATTAGAATCGGATGCACCATTGCAGGTTTACTGTATCCCTTGGACCTTCAAATCAACAATGAAACACAAAAATTGCATCGATATTGAATACAAAAGGCAAAATGTCGACTTATTTACAAGAGGAGTAACTCTTCTAATAGTTCGTGATTTGAGCCTTTCCTGGGACAGCAGTATTAGATTCCGATGCACCATTGCAGGTTTACTGTATCCCTTGGACCTTCAAATCAACGATGAAACACAGAAATTGCGTCGAGATTGAATACAAAAGGCAAAATGTCGACTTATTTACAAGAGGAGTAACTCTTCTAATAGTTCGTGCTTTGAGCCTTTCCTGGGACAGCAGGAATTAGATTCCGATGCACCATTGCAGGTTTACTGTATCCCTCGGACCATCAACTCAACGATGAAACACAGAAATTGCATCGATATTTAATTCAAAAGGCAAAATGACGACTTATTTACAAGAGGAGTAACTCTTCTAATAGTTCGTGTTTTAGCCTTTCCTGGGACAGCAGAATTAGATTCCGATGCACCATTGCAGGTTTACTGTATCCCTTGGACCTTCAAATCAACGATGAAACACAGAAATTGCATCGATATTGAATACAAAATGCAAAATGTCGACATATTTACAAGAGGAGAAACTCTTCTAATGGTTCGTGCTTTGAGCCTTTCCTGGGACAGCAGTATTAGATTCCGATGCACCATTGCAGGTTTACTGTATCCCTTGGACCTTCAAATCAACGATGAAACACAGAAATTGCATCGATATTGAATACAAAAGCAAAACGTCGACTCATTTACAAAAGGAGTAACTCTTATAATAGTTCGTGCTTTGAGCCTTTCCTGGGACAGCAGTATTAGATTCCGATGCACCATTGCAGGTTTACTGTATCCCTTGGACCTTCAAATCAATGATGAAACACAGAAATTACATCGATATTGAATACAAAATGCAAAATGTCGACTTATTTACAAGAGGAGTAACTCTTCTAATAGTTCGTGTTTGAACCTTTCCTGGGACATCAGTATTAGATTCCGATGCACCATTGCAGGTTTACTGTATCCCTTGGACCTTCTAATCAACGATGAAACACAGAAATTGCATCGATATTGAATAAAAAAGGCAAAGTGTCGACTTATTTATAAGAGGAGTAATTCTTCTAATAGTTATTGTTTTGAGTCTTTCCTGGGACAGCAGTATTAGATTCTGATGCACCATTGAAGGTTTACTGTACCCCTTGGACCTAAAAATCAACAATGGAACACAAAAATTGCATCGATATCGAATACAAAAGGCAAAATGTCGACTTATTTACAAGAGGAGTAACTCTTCTAATAGTTCGTGCTTTGAGCCTTTCATGGGACAGCAGTATTAGATTCCGATGCACCATTGCAGGTTTACTGTGTCCCTTCGACCTTCAAATCAACGATGAAACACAGAAATTGCATCGATATTGAATACAAAAGGCAAAATGTCGACTTATTTGTAAGAGGAGTAACTCTTCTAATAGTTCGTGCTTTGAGCCTTTCCTGGGACAGCAGGAATTAGATTCCGATGCACCATTGCAGGTTTACTGTATCCCTTGGACCTTCAACTCAACGATGAAACACAGAAATTGCATCGATATTGGATACAAAAGGCAAAATGCCGACTCATTTACAAAAGGAGTAACTCTTCTAATAGTTCGTGCTTTGAGCCTTTCCTGGGACAGCAGTATTAGATTCCGATGCACCATTGCAGGTTGACTGTATCCCTTGGACCTTCAAATCAACGATGAATCACAGAAATTGCATCGATATTGAATACAAAATGCAAAATGTCGACTTATCTACAAGAGGAGTAACTCTTCTAATAGTTCGTGCTTTTAGACATTCCTGGGACAGGAGTATTAGAATCGGATGCACCATTGCAGGTTTACTGTATCCCTTGGACCTTCAAATCAACAATGAAACACAAAAATTGCATCGATATTGAATACAAAAGGCAAAATGTCGACTTATTTACAAGAGGAGTAACTCTTCTAATAGTTCGTGATTTGAGCCTTTCCTGGGACAGCAGTATTAGATTCCGATGCACCATTGCAGGTTTACTGTATCCCTTGGACCTTCAAATCAACGATGAAACACAGAAATTGCGTCGAGATTGAATACAAAAGGCAAAATGTCGACTTATTTACAAGAGGAGTAACTCTTCTAATAGTTCGTGCTTTGAGCCTTTCCTGGGACAGCAGGAATTAGATTCCGATGCACCATTGCAGGTTTACTGTATCCCTCGGACCTTCAACTCAACGATGAAACACAGAAATTGCATCGATATTTAATTCAAAAGGCAAAATGACGACTTATTTACAAGAGGAGTAACTCTTCTAATAGTTCGTGTTTTAGCCTTTCCTGGGACAGCAGTATTAGATTCCGATGCACCATTGCAGGTTTACTGTATCCCTTGGACCTTCAAATCAACGATGAAACACAGAAATTGCATCGATATTGAATACAAAAGGGAAAATGTCGCCTTAATTATAAGAGGAGCAACTCTTCTAATAGCTCATGCCTTGAGCCTTTCCTGGGACAGCAGTATTAGATTCCGATGCACCTTTGCAGGTTTACTGTATCCCTTGGACCTTCAAATCAACGATGAATCACAGAAATTGCATCGATATTGAATACAAAATGCAAAATGTCGACTTATCTACAAGAGGAGTAACTCTTCTAATAGTTCGTGCTTTTAGACATTCCTGGGACAGGAGTATTAGAATCGGATGCACCATTGCAGGTTTACTGTATCCCTTGGACCTTCAAATCAACAATGAAACACAAAAATTGCATCGATATTGAATACAAAAGGCAAAATGTCGACTTATTTACAAGAGGAGTAACTCTTCTAATAGTTCGTGATTTGAGCCTTTCCTGGGACAGCAGTATTAGATTCCGATGCACCATTGCAGGTTTACTGTATCCCTTGGACCTTCAAATCAACGATGAAACACAGAAATTGCGTCGAGATTGAATACAAAAGGCAAAATGTCGACTTATTTACAAGAGGAGTAACTCTTCTAATAGTTCGTGCTTTGAGCCTTTCCTGGGACAGCAGGAATTAGATTCCGATGCACCATTGCAGGTTTACTGTATCCCTCGGACCTTCAACTCAACGATGAAACACAGAAATTGCATCGATATTTAATTCAAAAGGCAAAATGACGACTTATTTACAAGAGGAGAAACTCTTCTAATAGTTCGTGTTTTAGCCTTTCCTGGGACAGCAGTATTAGATTCCGATGCACCATTGCAGGTTTACTGTATCCCTTGGACCTTCAAATCAACGATGAAACACAGAAATTGCATCGATATTGAATACAAAATGCAAAATGTCGACATATTTACAAGAGGAGAAACTCATCTAATAGTTCGTGCTTTGAGCCTTTCCTGGGACAGCAGTATTAGATTCCGATGCACCATTGCAGGTTTACTGTATCCCTTGGACCTTCAAATCAACGATGAAACACAGAAATTGCATCGATATTGAATACAAATGCAAAACGTCGACTCATTTACAAAAGGAGTAACTCTTCTAATAGTTCGTGCTTTGAGCCTTTCCTGGGACAGCAGTATTAGATTCCGATGCACCATTGCAGGTTTACTGTATCCCTTGGACCTTCAAATCAATGATGAAACACAGAAATTACATCGATATTGAATACAAAATGCAAAATGTCGACTTATTTACAAGAGGAGTAACTCTTCTAATAGTTCGTGTTTGAACCTTTCCTGGGACATCAGTATTAGATTCCGATGCACCATTGCAGGTTTACTGTATCCCTTGGACCTTCTAATCAACGATGAAACACAGAAATTGCATCGATATTGAATAAAAAAGGCAAAGTGTCGACTTATTTATAAGAGGAGTAACTCTTCTAATAGTTATTGTTTTGAGTCTTTCCTGGGACAGCAGTATTAGATTCTGATGCACCATTGAAGGTTTACTGTACCCCTTGGACCTAAAAATCAACAATGGAACACAAAAATTGCATCGATATCGAATACAAAAGGCAAAATGTCGACTTATTTACAAGAGGAGTAACTCTTCTAATAGTTCGTGCTTTGAGCCTTTCATGGGACAGCAGTATTAGATTCCGATGCACCATTGCAGGTTTACTGTATCCCTTCGACCTTCAAATCAACGATGAAACACAGAAATTGCATCGATATTGAATACAAAAGGCAAAATGTCGACTTATTTACAAGAGGAGTAACTCTTCTAATAGTTCGTGCTTTGAGCCTTTCCTGGGACAGCAGGAATTAGATTCCGATGCACCATTGCAGGTTTACTGTATCCCTTGGACCTTCAACTCAACGATGAAACACAGAAATTGCATCGATATTGAATACAAAATGCAAAATGTCGACTTATTTACAAGAGGAGTAACTCTTCTAATAGTTCGTGCTTTGAACCTTTCCTAGGACATCAGTATTAGATTCCGATGCACCATTGCAGGTTTACTGTATCCCTTGGACCTTCAAATCAACGATGAAACACAGAAATTGCATCGATATTGAATACAAATGGCACAATGTCGACTTATTTACAAGAGGAGTAACTCTTCTAATAGTTCGTGCTTTGAGCCTTTCCTGGGACAGCAGTATTAGATTCCGATGCACCATTGCAGATTTACTGTGTCCCTTGGACCTTCAAATCAACGATGAAACACAGAAATTGCATCGATATTGAATACAAAAGGAAAAATGTCGACTCATTTACTAGAGGAGTAACTCTTCTAATAGTTCGTGCATTTAGCCTTTCCTGGGACAGCAGTATTTGATTCCGATGCAGCATTGAAGGTTTACTGTATCCCTTGGTCCTTCAAATCAACGATGAAACACAGAAATTGCATCGATAGTAAATACAAATGGCAAAATGTCGACTTATTTGCAAGAGGAGTAACTCTTCTAATGGTTCGTGATTTGAGCCTTTCCTGGGACAGCAGTATTAGATTCCGATGCACCACTGCAGGTTTACTGTATCCCTTGGCCCTTCAAATCAACGATGAAACACAGAAATTGCATCGATATTGAATACAAAAGGGAAAATGTCGACTTAATTATAAGAGGAGCAACTCTTCTAATAGCTCATGCTTTGAGCCTTTCCTGGGACAGCAGTATTAGATTCCGATGCACCATTGCAGGTTTACTGTATCCCTTGGACCTTCAAATCAACGATGAATCACAGAAATTGCGTCGATATTGAATACAAATTGCAAAATGTCGACTTATTTACAAGAGGAGTAACTCTTCTAATAGTTCGTGCTTTTAGACATTCCTGGGACAGGAGTATTAGAATCGGATGCACCATTGCAGGTTTACTGTATCCCTTGGACCTTCAAATCAACAATGAAACACAAAAATTGCATCGATATTGAATACAAAAGGCAAAATGTCGACTTATTTACAAGAGGAGTAACTCTTCTAATAGTTCGTGCTTTGAGCCTTTCCTGGGACAGCAGTATTAGATTCCGATGCACCATTGCAGGTTTACTGTATCCCTTGGACCTTCAAATCAACGATGAAACACAGAAATTGCGTCGATATTGAATACAAAAGGCAAAATGTCGACTTATTTACAAGAGGAGTAACTCTTCTAATAGTTCGTGCTTTGAGCCTTTCCTGGGACAGCAGGAATTAGATTCCGATGCACCATTGCAGGTTTACTGTATCCCTCGGACCTTCAACTCAACGATGAAACACAGAAATTGCATCGATATTTAATTCAAAAGGCAAAATGACGACTTATTTACAAGAGGAGTAACTCTTCTAATAGTTCGTGTTTTAGCCTTTCCTGGGACAGCAGTATTAGATTCCGGTGCACCATTGCAGGTTTACTGTATCCCTTGGACCTTCAAATCAACGATGAAACACAGAAATTGCATCGATATTGAATACAAAAGGCAAAATATCGACTTATTTACAAGAGGAGTAACCCTTCTAATAGTTCGTGTTTTGAGCCTTTACTGGGACAGCAATATTATATTCCGATGCACCATTGCAGGTTTACTGTATCCCTTGGACCTTCAAATCAACGATGAAACACAGATATTGCATCGATATTGAATACAAAAGGCAAAATGTCGACTCATTTGCAAGAGGAGTAACTCTTCTAATAGTTCGTGTCTGTAGCCTTTCCTGGGACAGCAGTATTAGATTCCGATGCACCATTGCAGGTTTACTGTATCCCTTGGACCTTCAAATCAACGATGAAACACAGAAATTGCATCGATATTGAATAGAAAATGCAACATGTCGACATATTTCCAAGAGGAGAAACTCTTCTAATAGTTCGTGCTTTGAGCCTTTCCTGGGACAGCAGTATTAGATTCAGATGCACCATTGCAGGTTTACTGTATCCCTTGGACCTTCAAATCAACGATGAAACACAGAAATTGCATCGATATTGAATACAAAAGCAAAACGTCGACTCATTTACAAAAGGAGTAACTCTTCTAATAGTTCGTACTTTGAGCCTTTCCTGGAACAGCAGTATTAGATTCCGATGCACCATTGCAGGTTTACTGTATCCCTTGGACCTTCAAATCAATGATGAAACACAGAAATTACATCGATATTGAACACAAAATGCAAAATGTCGGCTTATTTACAAGAGGAGTAACTCTTCTAATAGTTCGTGTTTGAACCTTTCCTGGGACATCAGTATTAGATTCCGATGCACCATTGCAGGTTTACTGTATCCCTTGGACCTTCTAATCAACGATGAAACACAGAAGTTGCATCGATATTGAATACAAAAGGCAAAGTGTCGACTTATTTATAAGAGGAGTAACTCTTCCAATAGTTATTGTTTTGAGTCTTTCCTGGGACAGCAGTATTAGATTCCGATGCACCATTGCAGGTTTACTGTATCCCTTGGACCTTCAAATCAACGATGAAACACAGAAATTGCATCGATATTGAATACAAAAGGCAAAATGTCGATTTATTTACAAGAGGAGTAACTCTTCTAATAGTTCGTGCTTTGAGCCTTTCCTGGGACAGCAGTATTAGATTACGATGCACCATTACAGATTTACTGTATCCCTTGGACCTTCAAATCAACGATGAAACACAGAAATTGCATCGATATTGAATACAAAAGGCAAAAAGTCGACTCATTTACTAGAGGAGTAACTCTTCTAATAGTTCGTGCATTTAGCCTTTCCTGGGACAGCAGTATTAGATTCCGATGCAGCATTGAAGGTTTACTGTATCCCTTGGTCCTTCAAATCAACGATGAAACACAGAAATTGCATCGATAGTAAATACAAATGGCAAAATGTCGCCTTATTTACAAGAGGAGTAACTCTTCTAATAGTTCGTGCTTTGAGCCTTTCCTGGGACAGCAGTATTAGATTCCGATGCACCACTGCAGGCTTACTGTATCCCTTGGCCCTTCAAATCAACGATGAAACACAGTAATTGCATCGATATTGAATACAAAAGGGAAAATGTCGACTTATTTATAAGAGGAGCAACTCTTCTAATAGCTCATGCTTTGAGCCATTCCTGGGACAGCACTATTAGATTCCGATGCACCATTGCAGGTTTACTGTATCCCTTGGTCCTTCAAATCAACGATGAAGCACAGAAATTGCATCGATATTGAATAAAAAATGCAAAATGTCGACTTATTTACAAGAGGAGTAACTCTTCTAATAGTTCGTGCTTTTAGACATTCCTGGGACAGGAGTTTTAGATTCGGATGCACTATTGCAGGTTTACTGTATCCCTTGGACCTTCAAATCAACAATGAAACACAAAAATTGCATCGATATTGAATACAAAAGGCAAAATGACGACTTATTTACAAGAGGAGTAACTCTTCTAATTGTTCGCGTTTGAGCCTTTCCTGGGACAGCAGTATTAGATTCCGGTGCACCATTGCAGGTTTACTGTATCCCTTGGAACTTCAAATCAACGATGAAACACAGAAATTGCATCGATATTGAATACAAAAGGCAAAATATCGACTTATTTAACAAGAGGAGTAACCCTTCTAATAGATCGTGTTTTGAGCCTTTCCTGGGACAGCAGTATTATATTCCGATGCACCATTGCAGGTTTACTGTATCCCTTGGACCTTCAAATCATCGATGAAACACAGATATTGCATCGATATTGAATACAAAAGGCAAAATGTCGACTCATTTACAAGAGGAGTAACTCTTCTAATAGTTCGTGTCTTTAGCCTTTCCTGGGACAGCAGTATTACATTCCGATGCACCATTGCAGGTTTACTGTATCCCTTGGACCTTCAAATCAACGATGAAACACAGTAATTGCATCGATATTGAATACAAAATGCAAAATGTCGACATATTTACAAGAGGAGAAACTCTTCTAATAGTTCGTGCTTTGAGCCTTTCCTGGGACAGCGGTATTAGATTCCGATGCACCATTGCAGGTTTACTGTATCCCTTGGACCTTCAAATCAACAATGAAACACAAAAATTGGATCGATATTGAATAGAAAAGGCAAAATGTCGACTTATTTACAAGAGGAGTAACTCTTCTAATAGTTCGTGCTTTGAGCCTTTCCTGGGACAGCAGTATTAGATTCCGATGCACCATTGCAGGTTTACTGTATCCCTTGGACCTTCAATTCAACGATGAAACACAGAAATTGCATCGATATTGAATACAAAAGGCAAAATGTCGACTCATTTACAAAAGGAGTAACTCTTCTAATAGTTCGTGCTTTGAGCCTTTCCTGGGACAGCAGTATTAGATTCCGATGCACCATTGCAGGTTTACTGTATCCCTTGGACCTTCAAATCAATGATGAAACACAGATATTACATCGATATTGAATACTAAATGCAAAATGTCGACTTATTTACAAGAGGAGTAACTCTTCTAGTTGTTCGTGTTTTGAACCTTTCCTGGGACATCAGTATTAGATTCCGATGCACCATTGCAGGTTTACTGTATCCCTTGGACCTTCAAATCAACGATGAAACACAGAAATTGCATCGATATTGAATACAATAGGCAAAGTGTCGACTTATTTATAAGAGGAGTAACTCTTCTAATAGTTCGTGCTTTGAGCCTTTCCTGGGACAGCAGTATTAGATTCCGATGCACCATTGCAGGTTTACTGTATCCCTTGGTCCTTCAAATCAACGATGAAACACAGAAATTGCATCGATAGTAAATACAAATGGCAAAATGTCGACTTATTTACAAGAGGAGTAACTCTTCTAATAGTTCGTGCTTTGAGCCTTTCCTGGGACAGCAGTATTAGATTCCGATGCACCACTGCAGGTTTACTGTATCCCTTGGACCATCTAATCAACGATGAAACACAGTAATTGCATCGATATTGAATACAAAAGGGAAAATGTCGACTTATTTATAAGAGGAGCAACTCTTCTAATAGCTCATGCTTTGAGCCTTTCCTGGGACAGCAGTATTAGATTCCGATGCACACTTTGCAGGTTTACTGTATCCCTTGGACCTTCAAATCAACGATGAAACACAGAAATTGCATCGATATTGAATACAAAAGGCAAATGTAGACTTAATTACAAGAGGAGTAACTCTTCTAATAGTTCGTGCTTTGAGCCTTTCCTGGGACAGCAGGAATTAGATTCCGATGCACCATTGCAGGATTACTGTATCCCTTGGACCTTCAATTCAACGATGAAACACAGAAATTGCATCGATATATAATACAAAAGGCAAAATGACGACTTATTTACAAGAGGAGTAACTCTTCTAATAGATCGTGTTTGAGCCTTTCCTGGGACAGCAGTATTAGATTCCGATGCACCATTGCAGGTTTACTGTATCCCTTGGACCTTCAAATCAACGATGAAACACAGAAATTGCATCGATATTGAATACAAAAGGCAAAATATCGACTTATTTACAAGAGGAGTAACCCTTCTAATGGTTCGTGTTTTGAGCCTTTCCTGGGACAGCAGTATTATATTTCGATGCACCATTGCAGGTTTACTGTATCCCTTGGACCTTCAAATCAACTATGAAACACAGGTATTGCATCGATATTGAATACAAAAGGCAAAATGTCGACTCATTTGCAAGAGGAGTAACTCTTCTAATAGTTCGTGTCTTTAGCCTTTCCTGGGACAGCAGTATTAGATTCCGATGCACCATTGCAGGTTTACTGTATCCCTTGGACCTTCAAATCAACGATGAAACACAGAAATTGCATCGATATTGAATTCAAAATGCAAAATGTCGACATATTTACAAGAGGAGAAACTCTTCTAATAGTTCGTGCTTTGAGCCTTTCCTGGGACAGCAGTATTAGATTCCGATGAACCATTGCAGGTTTACTGTATCCCTTGGACCTTCAAATCAACGATGAAACACAGAAATTGCATCGATATTGAATACAAAAGGCAAAATATCGACTTATTTACAAGAGGAGTAACCCTTCTAATGGTTCGTGTTTTGAGCCTTTCCTGGGACAGCAGTATTATTTTCCGATGCACCATTGCAGGTTTACTGTATCCCTTGGACCTTCAAATCAACGATGAAACACAGAAATTGCATCAATATTGAATACTACAGTCAAATGTCGACTTATTTACAACATGAGTAACTCTTCTAATAGTTCGTGATTTTAGACATTCCTGGGACAGGAGTATTAGATTCGGATGCACCGTTGCAGGTTTACTGTATCCCTTGGACCTTCAAATCAACAATGAAACACAAAAATTGCATCGATATTGAATACAAAAGGCAAAATGTCGACTTATTTACAAGAGGAGTAACTCTTCTAATAGTTCGTGCTTTGAGCCTTTCCTGGGACAGCAGGAATTAGATTCCGATGCACCATTGCAGGTTTACTGTATCCCTTGGACCTTCAACTCAACGAAGAAACACAGAAATTGCATCGATCTTGAATACAAAAGGCAAAATGTCGACTCATTTACAAAAGGAGTAACTCTGCTAATAGTTCGTGCTTTGAGCCTTTCCTGGGACAGCAGTATTAGATTCCGATGCACCATTGCAGGTTTAATGTATCCCTTGGAGCTTCAAATCAACGATGAAACACAGAAATTACATCGATATTGAACACAAAAATGCAAAATGTCGACTTATTTTTAAGAGGAGTAACTTTTCTAATAGTTCGTGCTTTGAGCCTTTCCTGGGACAGCAGTATTAGATTCCGATGCACCATTGCAGGTTTACTGTATCCCTTGGACCTTAAAATCAACGATGAAACACAGAAATTGCATCGATATTGAATACAAAAGGCAAAATATCGACTTATTTACAAGAGGAGTTACCCTTCTAATGGTTCGTGTTTTGAGCCTTTCCTGTGACAGCAGTATTATATTCCGATGCACCATTGCAGGTTTACTGTATCCCTTGGACCTTCAAATCAACGATGAAACACAGATATTGCATCGATATTGAATACAAAAGGCAAAATGTCGACTCATTTACAAGAGGAGTAACTCTTTTAATAGTCCGTGTCTTTAGCCTTTGCTGGGACAGCAGTATTAGATTCCGATGCACCATTGCAGGTTTACTCTATCCCTTGGACCTTCAAATCAACGATGAAACACAGAAATTGCATCGATATTGAATACAAAATGCAAAATGTCAACATATTTACAAGAGGAGAAACTCTTCTAATAGTTCGTGTTTGAGCCTTTCCTGGGACAGCAGTACTAGATTCCGATGCACCATTGCAGGTTTACTGTATCCCTTGGACCTTCAAATCAACGATGAAACACAGAAATTGCATCGATACTGAATACAACAGTCAAATGTCGACTTATTTACAAGAGGAGTAACTCTTCTAATAGTTCGTGCTTTTAGACATTCCTGGAACAGGAATATTAGATTCGGATGCACCATTGCAGGTTTACTGTATCCCTTGGACCTTCAAATCAACAATGAAACACAAAAATTGCATCGATATTGAATACCAAAGGCAAAATGTCGACTTATTTACAAGAGGAGTAACTCTTCTAATAGTTCGTGCTTTGGGCCTTTCCTGGGACAGCAGTGTTAGATTCCGATGCACCATTGCAGGTTTACTGTATCCCTTGGACCTTCAAATCAACGATGAAACACAGAAATTGCATCGCTATTGAATACAAAAGGCAAAATGTCGACTTATTTACAAGAGGAGTAACTCTTCTAATAGTTCGTGCTTTGAGCCTTTCCTGGGAAAGCAGGAATTAGATTCCGATGCACCATTGCAGGTTTACTGTATCCCTTGGACCTTCAACTCAACGATGAAACACAGAAATTGCATCGATATTGAATACAAAAGGCAAAATGTCGACTCATTTACAAAAGGAGTAACTCTTCTAACAGTTCGTGCTTTGAGCCTTTCCTGGGACAGCAGTATTAGATTCCGATGCACCATTGCAGGTTTAATGTATCGCTTGGACCTTCAAATCAACGATGAAACACAGACATTACATCGATATTGAATACAAAAGGCAAAATGTCGACTTATTTACAAGAGGAGTAACTCTTCTAATAGTTCGTGCTTTGAACCTTTCCTGGGACATCAGTATTAGATTCCGATGCACCATTGCAGGTTTACTGTATCCCTTGGACCTTCAAATCAACGATGAAACACAGAAATTGCATCGATATTCAATACAAGAGGCAAAGTGTCGGCTTCTTTATAAGAGGAGTAACTCTTCTAATAGTTCGTGCTTTGAGCCATTCCTGGGACAGCAGTATTAGATTCCGATACACCATTGCAGGTTTTCCTGTATCCCTTGGACCTTCAAATCAACGATGAAACACAGAAATTGCATTGACATTGAATGCAAAAGGCAAAATGACGACTTATTTACAAGAGGAGTAACTCTTCTAATAGTTCGTGCTTTGAGCCTTTCCTGGGACAGCAGCATTAGATTCCGATACACCATTGCAGGTTTACTGTATCCCTTGGACTTTCATATCAACGATGAAACACAGAAATTGCATCGATATTGAATACAAAACGCAAAATATCGACTTATTTACAAGAGGAGTAACCCTTCTTATAGTTCGTGCTTTTAGACATTCCTGGGACAGGAGTATTAGATTCGGATGCACCATTGCAGGTTTACTGATTCCCTTGGGCCTTCAAATCAACAATGAAACACAAAAATTGCATAGATATTGAATACAAAAGGCAAAATGTCGACTTACTTAAAAGAGGAGTAACTCTTCTAATAGTTCGTGCTTTGAGCCTTTCCTGGGACAGCAGTATTTGATTCCTATGCACCATTGCAGGTTTACTGTATCCCTTGGACCTTCAAATCAACGTTGAAACACAGAAATTGCATCGATATTGTATACAAAAGTCAAAATGTCGACTTATTTACAAGAGCAGTAACTCTTCTAATAGTTCGTGGTTTGAGAATTTCCTGGAACAGCAGTATTAGTATCCGATGCACCATTGCAGGTTTACTGTATCCCTTGGACCTTCAAATCAACGATGAAACACAGAAATTGCATCGATATTGAATACAAAAGGCAAAATGTCGACTTACTTAAAAGAGGAGTAACTCTTCTAATAGTTCGTGCTTTGAGCCTTTCCTGGGACAGCAGTATTAGATTCCGATGCACCATTGCAGGTTTACTGTATCCCTTGGACCTTCAATTCAACGATGAAACACAGAAATTGCATCGATATTGAATACAAAAGGCAAAATGTCGACTCATTTACAAAAGGAGTAACTCTTCTAATAGTTCGTGCTTTGAGCCTTTCCTGGGACAGCAGTATTAGATTCCGATGCACCATTGCAGGTTTACTGTATCCCTTGGACCTTCAAATCAATGATGAAACACAGATATTACATCGATATTGAATACAAAATGCAAAATGTCGACTTATTTACAAGAGGAGTAACTCTTCTAGTTGTTCGTGTTTTGAACCTTTCCTGGGACATCAGTATTAGATTCCGATGCACCATTGCAGGTTTACTGTATCCCTTGGACCTTCAAATCAACGATGAAACACAGAAATTGCATCGATATTGAATACAATAGGCAAAGTGTCGACTTATTTATAAGAGGAGTAACTCTTCTAATAGTTCGTGCTTTGAGCCTTTCCTGGGACAGCAGTATTAGATTCCGATGCACCATTGCAGGTTTACTGTATCCCTTGGTCCTTCTAATCAACGATGAAACACAGAAATTGCATCGATAGTAAATACAAATGGCAAAATGTCGACTTATTTACAAGAGGAGTAACTCTTCTAATAGTTCGTGCTTTGAGCCTTTCCTGGGACAGCAGTATTAGATTCCGATGCACCACTGCAGGTTTACTGTATCCCTTGGACCATCAAATCAACGATGAAACACAGTAATTGCATCGATATTGAATACAAAAGGGAAAATGTCGACTTATTTATAAGAGGAGCAACTCTTCTAATAGCTCATGCTTTGAGCCTTTCCTGGGACAGCAGTATTAGATTCCGATGCACCATTGCAGGTTTACTGTATCCCTTGGACCTTCAAATCAACGATGAAACACAGAAATTGCATCGATATTGAATACAAAAGGCAAATGTAGACTTATTTACAAGAGGAGTAACTCTTCTATTAGATCGTGTTTGAGCCTTTCCTGGGACAGCAGTATTAGATTCCGATGCACCATTGCAGGTTTACTGTATCCCTTGGACCTTCAAATCAACGATGAAACACAGAAATTGCATCGATATTGAATACAAAAGGCAAAATATCGACTTATTTACAAGAGGAGTAACCCTTCTAATGGTTCGTGTTTTGAGCCTTTCCTGGGACAGCAGTATTATATTTCGATGCACCATTGCAGGTTTACTGTATCCCTTGGACCTTCAAATCAACTATGAAACACAGGTATTGCATCGATATTGAATACAAAAGGCAAAATGTCGACTCATTTGCAAGAGGAGTAACTCTTCTAATAGTTCGTGCCTTTAGCCTTTCCTGGGACAGCAGTATTAGATTCCGATGCACCATTGCAGGTTTACTGTATCCCTTGGACCTTCAAATCAACGATGAAACACAGAAATTGCATCGATATTGAATTCAAAATGCAAAATGTCGACATATTTACAAGAGGAGAAACTCTTCTAATAGTTCGTGCTTTGAGCCTTTCCTGGGACAGCAGTATTAGATTCCGATGCACCATTGCAGGTTTACTGTATCCCTTGGACCTTCAAATCAACGATGAAACACAGAAATTGCATCGATATTGAATACAAAAGGCAAAATATCGACTTATTTACAAGAGGAGTAACCCTTCTAATGGTTCGTGTTTTGAGCCTTTCCTGGGACAGCAGTATTATATTCCGATGCACCATTGCAGGTTTACTGTATCCCTTGGACCTTCAAATCAACGATGAAACACAGAAATTGCATCAATATTGAATACAACAGTCAAATGTCGACTTATTTACAACATGAGTAACTCTTCTAATAGTTCGTGATTTTAGACATTCCTGGGACAGGAGTATTAGATTCGGATGCACCATTGCAGGTTTACTGTATCCCTTGGACCTTCAAATCAACAATGAAACACAAAAATTGCATCGATATTGAATACAAAAGGCAAAATGTCGACTTATTTACAAGAGGAGTAACTCTTCTAATAGTTCGTGATTTGAGCCTTTCCTGGGACAGCAGGAATTAGATTCCGATGCACCATTGCAGGTTTACTGTATCCCTTGGACCTTCAACTCAACGAAGAAACACAGAAATTGCATCGATCTTGAATACAAAAGGCAAAATGTCGACTCATTTACAAAAGGAGTAACTCTTCTAATAGTTCGTGCTTTGAGCCTTTCCTGGGACAGCAGTATTAGATTCCGATGCACCATTGCAGGTTTAATGTATCCCTTGGAGCTTCAAATCAACGATGAAACACAGAAATTACATCGATATTGAACACAAAAGGCAAAATGTCGACTTATTTTTAAGAGGAGTAACTCTTCTAATAGTTCGTGCTTTGAGCCTTTCCTGGGACAGCAGTATTAGATTCCGATGCACCATTGCAGGTTTACTGTATCCCTTGGACCTTAAAATCAACGATGAAACACAGAAATTGCATCGATATTGAATACAAAAGGCAAAATATCGACTTATTTACAAGAGGAGTAACCCTTCTAATGGTTCGTGTTTTGAGCCTTTCCTGGGACAGCAGTATTATATTCCGATGCACCATTGCAGGTTTACTGTATCCCTTGGACCTTCAAATCAACGATGAAACACAGATATTGCATCGATATTGAATACAGAAGGCAAAATGTCGACTCATTTACAAGAGGAGTAACTCTTTTAATAGTCCGTGTCTTTAGCCTTTCCTGGGACAGCAGTATTAGATTCCGATGCACCATTGCAGGTTTACTCTATCCCTTGGACCTTCAAATCAACGATGAAACACAGAAATTGCATCGATATTGAATACAAAATGCAAAATGCAACATATTTACAAGAGGAGAAACTCTTCTAATAGTTCGTGCTTTGAGCCTTTCCTGGGACAGCAGTACTAGATTCCGATGCACCATTGCAGGTTTACTGTATCCCTTGGACCTTCAAATCAACGATGAAACACAGAAATTGCATCGATATTGAATACAACAGTCAAATGTCGACTTATTTACAAGAGGAGTAACTCTTCTAATAGTTCGTGATTTTAGACATTCCTGGGACAGGAATATTAGATTCGGATGCACCATTGCAGGTTTACTGTATCCCTTGGACCTTCAAATCAACAATGAAACACAAAAATTGCATCGATATTGAATACCAAAGGCAAAATGTCGACTTATTTACAAGAGGAGTAACTCTTCTAATAGTTCGTGCTTTGGGCCTTTCCTGGGACAGCAGTGTTAGATTCCGATGCACCATTGCAGGTTTACTGTATCCCTTGGACCTTCAAATCAACGATGAAACACAGATATTGCATCGCTATTGAATACAAAAGGCAAAATGTCGACTTATTTACAAGAGGAGTAACTCTTCTAATAGTTCGTGCTTTGAGCCTTTCCTGGGAAAGCAGGAATTAGATTCCGATGCACCATTGCAGGTTTACTGTATCCCTTGGACCTTCAACCCAACGATGAAACACAGAAATTGCATCGATATTGAATACAAAAGGCAAAATGTCGACTCATTTACAAAAGGAGTAACTCTTCTAATAGTTCGTGCTTTGAGCCTTTCCTGGGACAGCAGTATTAGATTCCGATGCACCATTGCAGGTTTAATGTATCGCTTGGACCTTCAAATCAACGATGAAACACAGACATTACATCGATATTGAATACAAAAGGCAAAATGTCGACTTATTTACAAGAGGAGTAACTCTTCTAATAGTTCGTGCTTTGAACCTTTCCTGGGACATCAGTATTAGATTCCGATGCACCATTGCAGGTTTACTGTATCCCTTGGACCTTCAAATCAACGATGAAACACAGAAATTGCATCGATATTCAATACAAGAGGCAAAGTGTCGACTTCTTTATAAGAGGAGTAACTCTTCTAATAGTTCGTGCTTTGAGCCATTCCTGGGACAGCAGTATTAGATTCCGATACACCATTGCAGGTTTTCCTGTATCCCTTGGATCTTCAAATCAACGATGAAACACAGAAATTGCATCGACATTGAATGCAAAAGGCAAAATGACGACTTATTTACAAGAGGAGTAACTCTTCTAATAGTTCGTGCTTTGAGCCTTTCCTGGGACAGCAGCATTAGATTCCGATACACCATTGCAGGTTTACTGTATCCCTTGGACTTTCATATCAACGATGAAACACAGAAATTGCATCGATATTGAATACAAAACGCAAAATATCGACTTATTTACAAGAGGAGTAACCCTTCTAATAGTTCGTGCTTTTAGACATTCCTGGGACAGGAGTATTAGATTCGGATGCACCATTGCAGGTTTACTGATTCCCTTGGGCCTTCAAATCAACAATGAAACACAAAAATTGCATCGATATTGAATACAAAAGGCAAAATGTCGACTTACTTAAAAGAGGAGTAACTCTTCTAATAGTTCGTGCTTTGAGCCTTTCCTGGGACAGCAGAATTTGATTCCTATGCACCATTGCAGGTTTACTGTATCCCTTGGACCTTCAAATCAACGTTGAAACACAGAAATTGCATCGATATTGTATACAAAAGTCAAAATGTCGACTTATTTACAAGAGCAGTAACTCTTCTAATAGTTCGTGGTTTGAGAATTTCCTGGAACAGCAGTATTAGTATCCGATGCACCATTGCAGGTTTACTGTATCCTTTGGACCTTCAAATCAACGATGAAACACAGAAATTGCATCGATATTGAATACAAAAGGCAAAATGCCGTCTTATTTAAAAGAGGAGTAACTCTTCTAATAGTTCGTACTTTGAGCCTTTCCTGGGACAGCAGTATTATATTCCGATGCACCATTGCATGTTTACTGTATCCCTTGGACCTTTAAGTCAACGATGAAACACAGAAATTGCATCGGTGTTGAATACAAAAGGCAAGATGTCGAGTTATTTACAAGAGGAGTAACTCTTCTAATAGTTCGTGCTTTGAGCCTTTCCTGGGACCGCAGTATTAGATTCCGTTGCACCATTGCAGGTTTAGTGTATGCCTTGGACCTTCAAATCTACGATGAAACACAGAAATTGCATCGATATTGAATACAAAAGGCAAAATGTCGACTTATTTACAAGAGGAGTAACTCTTCTAATAGTTCGTGCTTTCAGCCTTTCCTGGGACAGCAGTATTAGATTCCGATGCACCATTGCAGGGTTCCTGTATCCCTTGGACCTTCAAATCAACGATGAAACACAGAAATTGCATCGATATTGAAAACAAAAGGCAAAATGTCGACTTACTTACCACAGGAGTATCTCTTCTAACAGTTTTTGCTTTGAGCCTTTCCTGGGACAGCAGTATTAGATTCCGATGCACCATTGCAGGTTTAGTGTATCCCTTGGACCTTCAAATCAACGATGAAACACAGAAATTGCATCGATATTGAATACAAAAGGCAAAATATCGACATATTTATAAGAGGAGTAACTCTTCTAATAGTTCGTGCTTTGAGCCTTTCATGGGACAGCAGTATTAGATTCCGAAGCACCATTGCAGGTTTACTGTATCCCTTGGACCTTCAAATCACCGATGAAACACAGAAATTGCATCGATATTGAATACAAAAGGCAAAATGTCGACTTATTTACAAGAGGAGTAACTCTTCTAAAGGTTCGTACTTTTAGCCTTTCCTGGGACAGCAGTATTAGATTCCGATGCACCATTGCAGGTTTACTGTATCCCTTGGACCTTCAAATCAACGATGAAACACACAAATTGCATCGATATTGAATACAAAATGCAAAATGTCGACTTATTTACAAGAGCAGTAACTCTTCTAGTAGTTCGTGTTTATAGACATTCCTGGGACAGGAGTATTAGATTCGGATGCACCATTGCAGGTTTACTGTATCCCTTGGACCTTCGAATCACCAATGAAACACAAAAATTGCATCGATATTGAATACAAAAGGCAAAATGTCGACTTATTTACAAGAGGAGTAACTCTTCTAATAGTTCGTGCTTTGAGCCTTTCCTGGGACAGCAGTATTAGATTCCGATGCACCATTGCAGGTTTACTGTATCCCTTGGACCTTCAAATCAACGATGAAACACAGAAATTGCATCGATATTGAATACAAAAGGCAAAATGTCGACTTATTTACAAGAGGAGTAACTCTTCTAATAGTTCGTGCTTTGAGCCTTTCCTGGGACAGCAGGAATTAGATTCCGATGCACCATTGCAGGATTACTGTATCCCTTGGACCTTCAAATCAACGATGAAACACACAAATTGCATCGATATTGAATACAAAAGGCAAAATGTCGACTCATTTACAAAAGGAGTAACTCTTCTAATAGTTCGTGCTTTTAGACATTCCTGGGACAGGAGTATTAGATTCGGATGCACCATTGCAGGTTTACTGTATCCCTTGGACCTTCAAATCAACGATGAAACACAGAAATTGCATCGATATTGAATACAAAATGCAAAGTGTCGACTTATTTATAAGAGGAGTAACTCTTCTAATAGTTCGTGCTTTGAGCCTTTCCTGGGACAGCAGTATTAGATTCCGATACACCATTGCAGGTTTACTGTATCCCTTGGACCTTCAAATCAACGATGAAACACAGAAATTGCATCGATATTGAATACAAAAGGCAAAGTGTCGACTTATTTATAAGAGGAGTAACTCTTCTAATAGTTCGTGCTTTCAGCCTTTCCTGGGACAGCAGTATTAGATTCCGATGCACCATTGCAGGTTTCCTGTATCCCTTGGACCTTCTAATCAACGATGAAACACAGAAATTGCATCGATATTGAAAACTAAAGGCAAAATGTCGACTTATTTACAAGAGGAGTAACTCTTCTAATAGTTCGTGCTTTCAGCCTTTCCTGGGACAGCAGTATTAGATTCCGATGCACCATAGCAGGTTTCCTGTATCCCTTGGACCTTCTAATCAACGATGAAACACAGAAATTGCATCGATATTGAAAACTAAAGGCAAAATGTCGACTTATTTACCACAGGAGTATCTCTTCTAATAGTTTTTGCTTTGAGCCTTTCCTGGGACAGCAGTATTAGATTCCGATGCACCATTGCAGGTTTAGTGTATCCCTTGGACCTTCAAATCAACGATGAAACACAGAAATTGCTCGATATTGAATACAAAAGGCAAAATATCGACATATTTATAAGAGGAGTAACTCTTCTAATAGTTCGTGCTTTGAGCCTTTCATGGGACAGCAGTATTAGATTCCGAAGCACCATTGCAGGTTTACTGTATCCCTTGGACCTTCAAATCACCGATGAAACACAGAAATTGCATCGATATTGAATACAAAAGGCAAAATGTCGACTTATTTACAAGAGGAGTAACTCTTCTAAAGGTTCGTACTTTTAGCCTTTCCTTGGGACAGCAGAATTAGATTCCGATGCACCATTGCAGGTTTACAGTATCCCTTGGACCTTCAAATCAACGATGAAACACACAAATTGCATCGATATTGAATACAAAATGCAAAATGTCGACTTATTTACAAGAGGAGTAACTCTTCTAGTAGTTCGTGTTTATAGACATTCCTGGGACAGGAGTATTAGATTCGGATGCACCATTGCAGGTTTACTGTATCCCTTGGACCTTCGAATCACCAATGAAACACAAAAATTGCATCGATATCGAATACAAAAGGCAAAATGTCGACTTATTTACAAGAGGAGTAACTCTTCTAATAGTTCGTGCTTTGAGCCTTTCCTGGGACAGCAGTATTAGATTCCGATGCACCATTGCAGGTTTACTGTATCCCTTGGACCTTCAAATCAACGATGAAACACAGAAATTGCATCGATATTGAATACAAAAGGCAAAATGTCGACTTATTTACAAGAGGAGTAACTCTTCTAATAGTTCGTGCTTTGAGCCTTTCCTGGGACAGCAGGAATTAGATTTCGATGCACCATTGCAGGTTTACTGTATCCCTTGGACCTTCAAATCAACGATGAAACACACAAATTGCATCGATATTGAATACAAAAGGCAAAATGTCGACTCATTTACAAAAGGAGTAACTCTTCTAATAGTTCGTGCTTTTAGACATTCCTGGGACAGGAGTATTAGATTCGGATGCACCATTGCAGGTTTACTGTATCCCTTGGACCTTCAAATCAACGATGAAACACAGAAATTGCATCGATATTGAATACAAAAGGCAAAGTGTCGACTTATTTATAAGAGGAGTAACTCTTCTAATAGTTCGTGCTTTGAGCCTTTCCTGGGACAGCAGTATTAGATTCCGATACACCATTGCAGGTTTACTGTATCCCTTGGACCTTCAAATCAACGATGAAACACAGAAATTGCAACGATATTGAATACAAAAGGCAAAGTGTCGACTTATTTATAAGAGGAGTAACTCTTCTAATAGTTCGTGCTTTGAGCCTTTCCTGGGACAGCTGTATTAGATTCCGATACACCATTGCAGGTTTACTGTATCCCTTGGACCTTCAAATCAACGATGAAACACAGAAATTGCATCGATATTGAATACAACAGGCAAAATGTCGACTTATTTATAAGAGGAGTAACTCTTCTAATAGTTATTGTTTTGAGTCTTTCCTGGGACAGCAGTATTAGATTCCGATGCACCATTGCAGGTTTACTGTATCCCTTGGACCTTCAAATCAACGATGAAACACAGTAATTGCATCGATATTGAATACAAAAGGTAAAATGTCGACTTATTTACAAGAGGAGTAACTCTTTTAATAGTTCGTGCTTTGAGCCTTTCCTGGGACAGCAGTATTAGATTCCGATACACCACTACAGGTTTACTGTATCCCTTGGACCTTCAAATCGACGATGAAACACAGTAATTGCATCGATATTGAATACATAAGGGAAAATGTCGACTTATTTATAAGAGGAGTAACCCTCCTAATAGCTCATGCTTTGAGCCTTTCCTGGGACAGCAGTATTAGATTCTGATGCACCATTGCAGGTTTACTGTATCCCTTGGACCTTCAAATCAACGATGAAACACAGAAATTGCATCGATATTGAATACAAAGTGCAAAATGTCGACTTATTTACAAGAGGAGTAACTCTTCTAATAGTTCGTGCTTTTAGACATTCCTGGGACAGGAGTATTAGATTCGGATGCACCATTGCAGGTTTACTGTATCCCTTGGACCTTCAAATCAACGATGAAACACAGTAATTGCATCGATATTGAATACAAAAGGGAAAATGTCGACTTATTTATAAGAGGAGCAACTCTTCTAACAGCTCATGCTTTGAGCCTTTCCTGGGACAGCAGTATTAGATTCCGATGCACCATTGCAGGTTTACTGTATCCCTTGTACCTTCAAATCAACGATGAAACACAGAAATTGCATCGATATTGAATACAAAATGCAAAATGTCGACTTATTTACAAGAGGAGTAACTCTTCTAATAGTTCGTGCTTTGAGCCTTTCCTGGGACAGCAGTATTAGATTCCGATACACCATTGCTGGTTTACTGTATCCCTTGGACCTTCAAATCAACGATGAAACACAGATATTGCATCGGTATTGAATACAACAGGCAAAATGTCGACTTATTTATAAGAGGAGTAACTCTTCTAATAGTTATTGTTTTGAGTCTTTCCTGGGACAGCAGTATTAGATTCCGATGCACCATCGCAGATTTACTGTATCCCTTGGACCTTCAAATCAACGATGAAACACAGAAATTGCATCGATATTGAATACAAAAGGCCAAATGTCGACTTATTTACAAGAGGAGTAACTCTTTAAATAGTTCGTGCTTTGAGCCTTTCCTGGGACAGCAGTATTAGATTCCGATGCACCATTGCAGATTTACTGTATCCCTTGGACCTTCAAATCAACGATGAAACACAGAAATTGCATCGATATTGAATACAAAAGGAAAATTTTCGACTCATTTACTAGAGGAGTAACTCTTCTAATAGTTCGTCCATTTAGCCTTTCCTGGGACAGCAGTATTAGATTCCGATGCAGCATTGAGGGTTTACTGTATCCCTTGGACCTTCAAATCAACGATGAAACACAGAAATTGCATCGATATTTAATACAAATGGCAAAATGTCGACTTATTTACAAGAGGAGTAACTCTTCTAATAGTTCGTGCTTTGAGCCTTTCCTGGGACAGCAGTATTAGATTCCGATGCACCATTGCAGATTTACTGTATCCCTTGGACCTTCAAATCAACGATGAAACACAGAAATTGCATCGATATTGAATACAAAAGGCAAAGTGTCGACTTATTTATAAGAGGAGTAACTCTTCTAATAGTTCGTGCTTTCAGCCTTTCCTGGGACAGCAGTATTAGATTCCGATACACCATTGCAGGTTTACTGTATCCCTTGGACCTTCAAATCAACGATGAAACACAGAAATTGCATCGATATTGAATACAAAAGGCAAAGTGTCGACTTATTTATAAGAGGAGTAACTCTTCTAATAGTTCGTGCTTTGAGCCTTTCCTGGGACTGCAGTATTAGATTCCGATACACCATTGCAGGTTTACTGTATCCCTTGGACCTTCAAATCAACGATGAAACACAGCAATTGCATCGATATTGAATACAACAGGCAAAATGTCGACTTATTTATAAGAGGAGTAACTCTTCTAATAGTTATTGTTTTGAGTCTTTCCTGGGACAGCAGTATTAGATTCCAAAGCACCATTGCAGGTTTACTGTATCCCTTGGACCTTCAAATCAACGATGAAACACAGAAATTGCATCGATATTGAATACAAAAGGGAAAATGTCGACTTATGTACAAGAGGAGTAACTCTTCTAATAGTTCGTGCTTTGAGCCTTTCCTGGGACAGCAGTATTAGATTCCGATGCACCATTGCAGATTTTCTGGATCCCTTGGACCTTCAAATCAACGATGAAACACAGAAATTGCATCGATATTGAATACAAAAGGAAAAATGTCGACTCATTTACTAGAGGAGTAACTCTTCTAATAGATCGTGCATTTAGCCTTTCCTGGGACAGCAGTATTAGATTCCGATGCGGCATTGAAGGTTTACTGTATCCCTTGGACCTTCAAATCAACGATGAAACACAGAAATTGCATCGATAGTAAATACAAATGGCAAAATGTCGACTTATTTACAAGAGGAGTAACTCTTTTAATAGTTCGTGCTTTGAGCCTTTCCTGGGACAGCAGTATTAGATTCCGATACACCACTACAGGTTTACTGTATCCCTTGGACCTTCAAATCAACGATGAAACACAGTAATTGCATCGATATTGAATACATAAGGGAAAATGTCGACTTATTTATAAGAGGAGTAACTCTCCTAATAGCTCATGCTTTGAGCCTTTCCTGGGACAGCAGTATTAGATTCTGATGCACCATTGCAGGTTTACTGTATCCCTTGGACCTTCAAATCAACGATGAAACACAGAAATTGCATCGATATTGAATACAAAATGCAAAATGTCGACTTATTTACAAGAGGAGTAACTCTTCTAATAGTTCGTGCTTTTAGACATTCCTGGGACAGGAGTATTAGATTCGGATGCACCATTGCAGGTTTACTGTATCCCTTGGACCTTCAAATCAACAATGAAACACAAAAATTGCATCGATATTGAATACAAAAGGCAAAATGTCGACTTATTTACAAGAGGAGTAACTCTTCTAATAGTTCGTGCTTTGAGCCTTTCCTGGGACAGCTGTATTAGATTCCGATGCACCATTGCAGGTTTACTGTATCCCTTGGACCTTCAAATCAACGATGAAACACAGTAATTGCATCGATATTGAATACAAAAGGGAAAATGTCGACTTATTTATAAGAGGAGCAACTCTTCTAACAGCTCATGCTTTGAGCCTTTCCTGGGACAGCAGTATTAGATTCCGATGCACCATTGCAGGTTTACTGTATCCCTTGTACCTTCAAATCAACGATGAAACACAGAAATTGCATCGATATTGAATACAAAATGCAAAATGTCGACTTATTTACAAGAGGAGTAACTCTTCTAATAGTTCGTGCTTTTAGACATTCCTGGGACAGGAGTATTAGATTCGGATGCACCATTGCAGGTTTACTGTATCCCTTGGACCTCCAAATCAACAATGAAACACAAAAATTGCATCGATATTGAATACAAAAGGCAAAATGTCGACTTATTTACAAGAGGAGTAACTCTTCTAATAATTCGTGCTTTGAGCCTTTCCTGGGACAGCAGTATTAGATTCCGATGCACCATTGCAGGTTTACTGTATCCCTTGGACCTTAAAATCAACGATGAAACACAGAGATTGCATCGATATTGAATACAAAAGGCAAAGTGTCGACTTATTTATAAGAGGAGTAACTCTTCTAATAGTTCGTGCTTTGAGCCTTTCCTGGGACAGCAGTATTAGATTCCGATACACCATTGCAGGTTTACTGTATCCCTTGGACCTTCAAATCAACGATGAAACACAGAAATTGCATCGATATTGAATACAACAGGCAAAATGTCGACTTATTTATAAGAGGAGTAACTCTTCTAATAGTTATTGTTTTGAGTCTTTCCTGGGACAGCAGTATTAGATTCCGATGCACCATCGCAGATTTACTGTATCCCTTGGACCTTCAAATCAACGATGAAACACAGAAATTGCATCGATATTGAATACAAAAAGCCAAATGTCGACTTATTTACAAGAGGAGTAACTCTTCTAATAGTTCGTGCTTTGAGCCTTTCCTGGGACAGCAGTATTTGATTCCGATGCACCATTGCAGATTTACTGTATCCCTTGGACCTTCAAATCAACGATGAAGCACAGAAATTGCATCGATATTGAATACAAAAGGAAAATTGTCGACTCATTTACTAGAGGAGTAACTCTTCTAATAGTTCGTCCATTTAGCCTTTCCTGGGACCAGCAGTATTAGATTCCGATGCAGCATTGAAGGTTTACTGTATCCCTTGGACCTTCAAATCAACGAAGAAACACAGTAATTGCATCGATATTGAATACAAAAGGGAAAATGTCGACTTATTTATAAGAGGAGCAACTCTTCTAATAGCTCATGATTTGTGCCTTTCCTGGGACAGCAGTATTAGATTCCGATGCACCATTGCACGTTTAATGTATCCCTTGGACCTTCAAATCAACGATGAAACACAGATATTGCATCGATATTGAATACAAAATGCAAAATGTCGACTTATTTACAAGAGGAGTATCTCTTCTAATAGTTCGTGCTTTTAGACATTCCTGGGACAGGGGTATTAGATTCGGATGCACCATTGCAGGTTTACTGTATCCCTTGGAGCTTCAAATCAACAATGAAACACAAAAATTGCATCGATATTGAATACAAAAGGCAAAATGTCGACTTATTTTCAAGAGGAGTAACTCTTCTAATAGTTCGTGCTTTCAGCCTTTCCTGGGACAGCAGTATTAGATTCCGATGCACCATTGCAGGTTTCCTGTATCCCTTGGACCTCCAAATCAACGATGAAACACAGATATTGCATCGATATTGAATACAAAAGGCAAAATGTCGACTTACTTACAAGAGGAGTAACTCTTCTAATAGTTCGTGCTTTGAGCCTTTTCTGGGACAGCAGGAATTAGATTCCGATGCACCATTGCAGGTTTACTGTATCCCTTGGACCTTCAACTCAACGATGAAACACAGAAATTGCATCGATATTGAATACAAAAGGCAAAATGACGACTTATTTACAAGAGGAGTAACTCTTCTAATATTTCGTGCTTTGAGCCTTTCCTGGGACAGCAGTATTAGATTCCGGTGCACCATTGCAGGTTTACTGTATCCCTTGGACCTTCAAATCAACGATGAAACACAGATATTGCATCGATATTGAATACAAAAGGCAAAATGTCGACTCATTTACAAGAGGAGTAACTCTTCTAATAGTTCGTGCCTTTAGCCTTTCCTGGGACAGCAGTATTAGATTCCGATGCACCATTGCAGGTTTACTGTATCCCTTGGACCTTCAAATCAACGATGAAACACAGAAATTGCATCGATATTGAATACAACAGGCAAAATGTCGACTTATTTACAAGAGGAGTAACTCTTCTAATAGTTCGTGCTTTTAGACATTCCTGGGACAGGAGTATTGGATTCGGATTCACCATTGCAGGTTTACTGTATCCCTTGGACCTTCAAATCAACAATGAAACACAAAAATTGCATCGATATTGAATACAAAAGGCAAAATGTCGACTTATTTACAAGAGGAGTAACTCTTCTAATAGTTCGTGCTTTGAGCCTTTCCTGGGACAGCAGTATTAGATTCCGATGCACCATTGCAGGTTTACTGTATCCCTTGGACCTTCAAATCAACGATGAAACACAGAAATTGCATCGATATTGAATACAACAGGCAAAATGTCGACTTATTTACTAGAGGAGTAACTCTTCTAATTGTTCGTGCTTTGAGCCTTTCCTGGGACAGCAGGAATGAGATTCCGATGCACCATTGCTGGTTTACTGTATCCCTTGGACCTTCAACTCAACGATGAAACACAGAAATTGCATCGATATTGAATACAAAAGGCAAAATGTCGACTCATTTACAAAAGGAGTAACTCTTCTAATAGTTCGTGCTTTGAGCCTTTCCTGGGACAGCAGTATTAGATTCCGATGCACCATTGCAGGTTTACTGTATCCCTTGGACCTGCAAATCAACGATGAAATACAGAAATTGCATCGATATTGAATACAAAAGGCAAAGTGTCGACTTATTTATAAGAGGAGTATCTCTTCTAATAGTTCGTGTTTTGAGCCTTTCCTGGGACAGCAGTATTAGATTCCGATGCACCATTGCAAGTTTACTGTATCCCTTGGACCTTCAAATCAACGATGAAACACAGAAATTGCATCGATATTGAATACAAAAGGAAAAATGTCGACTCATTTACTAGAGGAGTAACTCTTCTAATAGTTCGTGCTTTTAGCCTTTCCTGGGACAGCAGTTTTAGATTCCGATGCACCATTGCAGGTTTACTGTATCCCTTGGACCTTCAAATCAACGATGAACCACAGAAATTGCATCGATAGTAAATACAAATGGCTAAATGTCGACTTATTTACAAGACGAGTAACTCTTCTAATAGTTCGTGCTTTGAGCCTTTCCTGGGACAGCAGTATTAGATTCCGATACACCACTACAGGTTTACTGTATCCCTTGGACCTTCAAATCAACGATGAAACACAGTAATTGCATCGATATTGAATACATAAGGGAAAATGTCGACTTATTTATAAGAGGAGTAACTCTCCTAATAGCTCATGCTTTGAGCCTTTCCTGGGACAGCAGTATTAGATTCTGATGCACCATTGCAGGTTTACTGTATCCCTTGGACCTTCAAATCAACGATGAAACACAGAAATTGCATCGATATTGAATACAAAATGCAAAATGTCGACTTATTTACAAGAGGAGTAACTCTTCTAATAGTTCGTGCTTTTAGACATTCCTGGGACAGGAGTATTAGATTCGGATGCACCATTGCAGGTTTACTGTATCCCTTGGACCTTCAAATCAACAATGAAACACAAAAATTGCATCGATATTGAATACAAAAGGCAAAATGTCGACTTATTTACAAGAGGAGTAACTCTTCTAATAGTTCGTGCTTTGAGCCTTTCCTGGGACAGCTGTATTAGATTCCGATGCACCATTGCAGGTTTACTGTATCCCTTGGACCTTCAAATCAACGATGAAACACAGTAATTGCATCGATATTGAATACAAAAGGGAAAATGTCGACTTATTTATAAGAGGAGCAACTCTTCTAACAGCTCATGCTTTGAGCCTTTCCTGGGACAGCAGTATTAGATTCCGATGCACCATTGCAGGTTTACTGTATCCCTTGTACCTTCAAATCAACGATGAAACACAGAAATTGCATCGATATTGAATACAAAATGCAAAATGTCGACTTATTTACAAGAGGAGTAACTCTTCTAATAGTTCGTGCTTTTAGACATTCCTGGGACAGGAGTATTAGATTCGGATGCACCATTGCAGGTTTACTGTATCCCTTGGACCTCCAAATCAACAATGAAACACAAAAATTGCATCGATATTGAATACAAAAGGCAAAATGTCGACTTATTTACAAGAGGAGTAACTCTTCTAATAATTCGTGCTTTGAGCCTTTCCTGGGACAGCAGTATTAGATTCCGATGCACCATTGCAGGTTTACTGTATCCCTTGGACCTTAAAATCAACGATGAAACACAGAGATTGCATCGATATTGAATACAAAAGGCAAAGTGTCGACTTATTTATAAGAGGAGTAACTCTTCTAATAGTTCGTGCTTTGAGCCTTTCCTGGGACAGCAGTATTAGATTCCGATACACCATTGCAGGTTTACTGTATCCCTTGGACCTTCAAATCAACGATGAAACACAGAAATTGCATCGATATTGAATACAACAGGCAAAATGTCGACTTATTTATAAGAGGAGTAACTCTTCTAATAGTTATTGTTTTGAGTCTTTCCTGGGACAGCAGTATTAGATTCCGATGCACCATCGCAGATTTACTGTATCCCTTGGACCTTCAAATCAACGATGAAACACAGAAATTGCATCGATATTGAATACAAAAAGCCAAATGTCGACTTATTTACAAGAGGAGTAACTCTTCTAATAGTTCGTGCTTTGAGCCTTTCCTGGGACAGCAGTATTTGATTCCGATGCACCATTGCAGATTTACTGTATCCCTTGGACCTTCAAATCAACGATGAAACACAGAAATTGCATCGATATTGAATACAAAAGGAAAATTGTCGACTCATTTACTAGAGGAGTAACTCTTCTAATAGTTCGTCCATTTAGCCTTTCCTGGGACCAGCAGTATTAGATTCCGATGCAGCATTGAAGGTTTACTGTATCCCTTGGACCTTCAAATCAACGAAGAAACACAGTAATTGCATCGATATTGAATACAAAAGGGAAAATGTCGACTTATTTATAAGAGGAGCAACTCTTCTAATAGCTCATGATTTGTGCCTTTCCTGGGACAGCAGTATTAGATTCCGATGCACCATTGCACGTTTAATGTATCCCTTGGACCTTCAAATCAACGATGAAACACAGATATTGCATCGATATTGAATACAAAATGCAAAATGTCGACTTATTTACAAGAGGAGTATCTCTTCTAATAGTTCGTGCTTTTAGACATTCCTGGGACAGGGGTATTAGATTCGGATGCACCATTGCAGGTTTACTGTATCCCTTGGAGCTTCAAATCAACAATGAAACACAAAAATTGCATCGATATTGAATACAAAAGGCAAAATGTCGACTTATTTTCAAGAGGAGTAACTCTTCTAATAGTTCGTGCTTTCAGCCTTTCCTGGGACAGCAGTATTAGATTCCGATGCACCATTGCAGGTTTCCTGTATCCCTTGGACCTCCAAATCAACGATGAAACACAGATATTGCATCGATATTGAATACAAAAGGCAAAATGTCGACTTACTTACAAGAGGAGTAACTCTTCTAATAGTTCGTGCTTTGAGCCTTTTCTGGGACAGCAGGAATTAGATTCCGATGCACCATTGCAGGTTTACTGTATCCCTTGGACCTTCAACTCAACGATGAAACACAGAAATTGCATCGATATTGAATACAAAAGGCAAAATGACGACTTATTTACAAGAGGAGTAACTCTTCTAATATTTCGTGCTTTGAGCCTTTCCTGGGACAGCAGTATTAGATTCCGGTGCACCATTGCAGGTTTACTGTATCCCTTGGACCTTCAAATCAACGATGAAACACAGATATTGCATCGATATTGAATACAAAAGGCAAAATGTCGACTCATTTACAAGAGGAGTAACTCTTCTAATAGTTCGTGCCTTTAGCCTTTCCTGGGACAGCAGTATTAGATTCCGATGCACCATTGCAGGTTTACTGTATCCCTTGGACCTTCAAATCAACGATGAAACACAGAAATTGCATCGATATTGAATACAACAGGCAAAATGTCGACTTATTTACAAGAGGAGTAACTCTTCTAATAGTTCGTGCTTTTAGACATTCCTGGGACAGGAGTATTGGATTCGGATTCACCATTGCAGGTTTACTGTATCCCTTGGACCTTCAAATCAACAATGAAACACAAAAATTGCATCGATATTGAATACAAAAGGCAAAATGTCGACTTATTTACAAGAGGAGTAACTCTTCTAATAGTTCGTGCTTTGAGCCTTTCCTGGGACAGCAGAATTAGATTCCGATGCACCATTGCAGGTTTACTGTATCCCTTGGACCTTCAAATCAACGATGAAACACAGAAATTGCATCGATATTGAATACAACAGGCAAAATGTCGACTTATTTACTAGAGGAGTAACTCTTCTAATTGTTCGTGCTTTGAGCCTTTCCTGGGACAGCAGGAATGAGATTCCGATGCACCATTGCTGGTTTATTGTATCCCTTGGACCTTCAACTCAACGATGAAACACAGAAATTGCATCGATATTGAATACAAAAGGCAAAATGTCGACTCATTTACAAAAGGAGTAACTCTTCTAATAGTTCGTGCTTTGAGCCTTTCCTGGGACAGCAGTATTAGATTCCGATGCACCATTGCAGGTTTACTGTATCCCTTGGACCTGCAAATCAACGATGAAATACAGAAATTGCATCGATATTGAATACAAAAGGCAAAGTGTCGACTTATTTATAAGAGGAGTATCTCTTCTAATAGTTCGTGTTTTGAGCCTTTCCTGGGACAGCAGTATTAGATTCCGATGCACCATTGCAAGTTTACTGTATCCCTTGGACCTTCAAATCAACGATGAAACACAGAAATTGCATCGATATTGAATACAAAAGGAAAAATGTCGACTCATTTACTAGAGGAGTAACTCTTCTAATAGTTCGTGCTTTTAGCCTTTCCTGGGACAGCAGTATTAGATTCCGATGCACCATTGCAGGTTTACTGTATCCCTTGGACCTTCAAATCAACGATGAACCACAGAAATTGCATCGATAGTAAATACAAATGGCTAAATGTCGACTTATTTACAAGACGAGTAACTCTTCTAATAGTTCGTGCTTTGAGCCTTTCCTGGGACAGCAGTATTAGATTCCGATGCACCACTGCAGGTTAACTGTATCCCTTGGACCTTCAAATCAACGATGAAACACAGTAATTGCATCGATATAGAATAGAAAAGGGAAAATGTCGACTTATTTATAAGAGGAGCAACTCTTCTAATAGCTCATGCTTTGAGCCTTTCCTGGGACAGCAGTATTAGATTCCGATGCACCATTGCAGGTTTACTGTATCCCTTGGACCTTCAAATCAACGATGAAACACAGAAATTGCATCGATATTGAATACAAAAGGCAAAATGTCGACTTATTTACAAGAGGAGTAACTCTTCTAATAGTTCGTGTTTTAGCCTTTCCTGGGACAGCAGTATTAGATTCCGATGCACCATTGCAGGTTTACTGTATCCCTTGGACCTTCAAATCAACAATGAAACACAGAAACTGCATCGATATTGAATACAAAAGGCAAAATGTCGACTTATTTACAAGAGGAGTAACTCTTCTTATAGTACGTGCTTTGAGCCTTTCCTGGGACAGCAGTATTTGATTCCGATGGACCATTGCAGGTTTACTGTATCCCTTGGACCTTCAAATCAACGATGAAACACAGTAATTGCATCGGTATTGAATACAAAAGGCAAAATGTCGACTTATTTACAAGAGGAGTAACTCTTCTAATAGTTCGTGCTTTGAGCCTTTCCTGGGACAGCAGTATTAGATTCCGATGCACCATAGCAGGTTTACTGTATCCCTTGGACCTTCAAATCAACGATGAAACACAGAAATTGCATCGATATTGAATACAAAAGGCAAAATATCGACTTATTTACCACAGGAGTATCTCTTCTAATAGTTCGTGCTTTGAGCCTTTCCTGGGACAGAAGTATTAGATTCCGATGCACCATTGCAGGTTTAGTGTATCCCTTCGGTCTTCAAATCAACGATGAAACACAGAAATTGCATCGATATTGAATACAAAAGGCATAATGTCGACATATTTATAAGAGGAGTAACTCTTCTAATAGTTCGTGCTTTGAGCCTTTCCTGGGACAGCAGTATTAGATTCCGATGCACCATTGCAGGTTTACTGTATCTCTTGGCCCTTCAAATCAGCGATGAAGCACAGAAATTGCATCGATATTGAATACAAAAGGCAAAATGTCGACTCATTTACAAGAGGAGTAACTCTTCTAAAGGTTCGTACTTTTAGCCTTTCCTGGGACAGCAGTATTAGATTCCGATGCACCATTGCAGGTTTACTGTATCCCTTGGACCTTCAAATCAACGATGAAACACAGAAATGGCATCGATATTGAATACAAAAGCAAAATGTCGACTTATTTACAAGAGGAGTAACTCTTCTAATAGTTCGTGCTTTGAGCCTTTCCTGTGACAGCAGTATTAGATTCCGATGCACCAATGCAGATTTACTGTATCCCTTGGACCTTCAAATCTACGATGAAACACAGAAATTGCATCGATATTGAATACAAAAGGCAAAATGTCGACTTATTTACAAGAGGAGTAACTCTTCTAATAGTTCGTGCTTTGAGCCTTTCCTGGGACAGCAGGAATTAGATTCCGATGCACCATTGCAGGTTTACTGTATCCCTTGGACCTTCAACTCAACGATGAAACACAGAAATTGCATCGATATTGAATACAAAAGGCAAAATGTCGACTCATTTACAAAAGGAGTAACTCTTCTAATAGTTCGTGCTTTGAGCCTTTCCTGGGACAGCAGTGTTAGATTCCGATGCACCATTGCAGGTGTACTGTATCCCTTGGACCTTCAAATCAACGATGAAACACAGAAATTACATCGATATTGAATACAAAAGGCAAAATGTCGACTTATTTACAAGAGGAGTAACTTTTCTAATAGTTCGTGCTTTGAACCTTTCCTGGGACATCAGTATTAGAATCCGATGCACCATTGCAGGTTTACTGTATCCCTTGGACCTTCAAATCAACGATGAAACACAGAAATTGCATCGATATTGGATACAAATGGCAAAGTGTCGACTTATTTATAAGAGGAGTAACTCTTCCAATAGTTCGTGCTTTGAGCCTTTCCTGGGACAGCAGTATTAGATTCCGATACACCATTGCAGGTTTACTGTATCCCTTGGACCTTCAAATCAACGATGAAACACAGAAATTGCATCGATATTGAATGCAAAAGGCAATATGACGACTTATTTACAAGAGGAGTAACTCTTCTAATAGTTCGTGCTTTGAGCCTTTCCTGGGACAGCAGTATTAGATTCCGGTGCACCACTGCAGGATTACTGTATCCCTTGGACCTTCATATCAACGATGAAACACAGTAATTGCATCGATATTGAATACAAAAGGCAAAATATCGACTTATTTACAAGAGGAGGAACCCTTCTAATAGTTCGTGCCTTTAGCCTTTCCTGGGACAGCAGTATTAGATTCCGATGCACCATTGCAGGTTTACTGTATCCCTTGGACCTTCAAATCAACGATGAAACACAGAAAATGCATCGATATTGAATACAAAATGCAAAATGTCGACATATTTACAAGATGAGAAACTCTTCTAATAGTTCGTGCTTTCAGCCTTTCCTGGGACAGCAGTATTAGATTCCGATGCACCATTGCAGGTTTACTGTATCCCTTGGACCTTCAAATCAACGATGATTGTTTTGAGTCTTTCCTGGGACAGCAGTATTAGATTCCGATGCAACATTGCAGATTTACTGTATCCCTTGGACCTTCAAATCAACGATGAAACACAGTAATTGCATCGATATTGAATACAAAAGGGAAAATGTCGACTTATTTATAAGAGGAACAACTCTTCTAATAGCTCATGTTTTGAGCCTTTCCTGGGACAGCAGTATTAGATTCCGATGCACCATTGCAGGTTTACTGTATCCCTTAGACCTTCAAATCAACATTGAAACACAGAAATTGCATCGATATTGAATACAAAATGCAAACTGTCGACTTATTTACAAGAGGAGTAACTCTTCTAATAGTTCGTGTTTGTAGACATTCCTGGGACAGGAGTATTAGATTCGGATGCACCATTGCAGGTTTACTGTATCCCTTGGACCTTCAAATCAACAATGAAACACAAAAATTGCATCGATATTGAATCCAAAAGGCAAAATGTCGACTTATTTACAAGAGGAGTAACTCTTCTAATAGTTCGTGCTTTGAGCCTTTCCTGGGACTGCAGTATTTGATTCCGATGCACCATTGCAGATTTAATGTATCCCTTGGACCTTCAAATCAACGTTGAAACCCAGAAATTGCATCGATATTGAATACAAAAGTCAAAATGTCGACTTATTTACAAGAGCAGTAACTCTTCTAATAGTTCGTGCTTTGAGCCTTTCCTGGGACAGCAGTATTAGATTCCGTTGCACCATTGCAGGTTTAGTGTATGCCTTGGACCTTCAAATCTACGATGAAACAAAGAAATTGCATCGACATTGAATACAAAAGGCAAAATGTCGACTTATTTACAAGAGGAGTAACTCTTCTAATAGTTCGTGCTTTGAGCCTTTCCTGGGACAGCAGTATTAGATTCCGATGCACCATTGCAGGTTTACTGTATCCCTTGGACCTTCAAATCAACGATGAAACACAGTAATTGCATCGGTATTGAATACAAAAGGCAAAATGTTGACTTATTTACAAGAGGAGTAACTCTTCTAATAGTTCGTGCTTTGAGCCTTTCCTGGGACAGCAGTATTAGATTCCGTTGCACCATTGCAGGTTTAGTGTATGCCTTGGACCTTCAAATCTACGATGAAACAAAGAAATTGCATCGACATTGAATACAAAAGGCAAAATGTCGACTTATTTACAAGAGGAGTAACTCTTCTAATAGTTCGTGCTTTGAGCCTTTCCTGGGACAGCAGTATTAGATTCCGATGCACCATTGCAGGTTTACTGTATCCCTTGGACCTTCAAATCAACGATGAAACACAGAAATTGCATCGATATTGAATACAAAAGGCAAAATGTCGACTTATTTACCACAGGAGTATCTCTTCTAATAGTTCGTGCTTTGAGCCTTTCCTGTGACAGCAGTATTTGATTCCGAAGCACCATTGCAGGTTTAGTGTATCCCTTGGACCTTCAAATCAACGATGAAACACAGAAATTGCATCGATATTGAATACAAAAGGCAAAATGTCGACTTATTTGCAAGAGGAGTAACCCTCCTAATAGTTCGTGCTTTGAGCCTTTCCTGGGACAGCAGTATTAGATTCCGATGCACCATTGCAGATTTACTGTATCCCTTGGACCTTCAAATCAACGATGAAACACAGAAATTGCATCGATAGTAAATACAAATGGCAAAATGTCGACTTACTTACAAGAGGAGTAACTCTTCTAATAGTTCGTGCTTTGAGCCTTTCCTGGGACAGCAGTATTAGATTCCGATGCACCACTGCAGGTTTACTGTATCCCTTGGACCTTCAAATCAACGATGAAACACAGTAATTGCATCGATATTGAATACAAAAGGGAAAATGTCGACTTATTTACAAGAGGAGTAACTCTTCTAATAGTTCGTGTTTTTAGACATTCCTGGGACAGGAGTATTAGATTCGGATGCACCATTGCAGGTTTACGGTATCCCTTGGACCTTCAAATCAACAATGAAACACAAAAACTGCATCGATATTGAATACAAAAGGCAAAATGTCGACTTATTTACAAGAGCAGTAACTCATCTAATAGTTCGTGTTTTGAGCCTTTCCTGGAACAGCAGTATTAGTATCCGATGCACCATTGCAGGTTTACTGTATCCCTTGGACCTTCAAATCAACGATGAAACACAGAAATTGCATCGATATTGAATACAAAAGGCAAAATGTCGTCTTATTTGAAAGAGGAGTAACTCTTCTAATAGTTCGTACTTTGCACCTTTCCTGGGACAGCAGTATTAGATTCCGATGCACCATTGCAGGTTTACTGTATCCCTTGGACCTTCAAATCAACGATGAAACACAGTAATTGCATCGGTATTGAATACAAAAGGCAAAATGTCGACTTATTTACAAGAGGAGTAACTCTTCTAATAGTTCGTGCTTTGAGCCTTTCCTGGGACAGCAGTATTAGATTCCGTTGCACCATTGCAGGTTTAGTGTATGCCTTGGACCTTCAAATCTACGATGAAACACAGAAATTGCATCGACATTGAATGTTGTTGTTGTGGTCTTCAGTCCTGAGACTGGTTTGATGCAGCTCTCCATGCTACTCTATCTTGTGCAAGCTTCTTCATCTCCCAGTACCTACTGCAACCTACATCCTTCTGAATCTGCTTAGTGTATTGATCCCTTGGTCTCCCTCTACGATTTTTACCCTCCACGCTGCCCTCCAATGCTAAATTTGTGATCCCTTGATGCCTCAGAATATGTCCTACCAACCGATCCCTTCTTCTAGTCAAGTTGTGCCACAAACTTCTCTTCTCCCCAATCCTATTCAATACCTCCTCATTAGTTACGTGATCTACCCACTTTATCTTCAGCATTCTTCTGTAGCACCACATTTCGAAAGCTTCTATTCTCTTCTTGTCCAAACTAGTTATCGTCCATGTCTCACTTCCATACATGGCTACACTCCATACAAATACTTTCAGAAACGACTTCCTGACACCTAAATCTATATTCGATGTTAACAAATTTCTCTTCTTCAGAAACGCTTTCCTTGCCATTGCCAGTCTACATTTTATATCCTCTCTACTTCGACCATCATCGGTTATTTTACTCCCTAAATAGCAAAACTCCTTTACTACTTTAAGTGTCTCATTTCCTAATCTAATTCCCTCAGCATCACCCGACTTAATTTGACTACATTCCATTATCCTCGTTTTGTTTTTGTTGATGTTCATCTTATATCCTCCTTTCAAGACACTGTCCATTCCGTTCAACTGCTCTTCCAAGTCCTTTGCTGTCTCTGACAGAATTACAATGTCATCGGCGAACCTCAAAGTTTTTACTTCTTCTCCATGAATTTTAATACCTACTCCGAATTTTTCTTTTGTTTCCTTTACTGCTTGCTCAATATACAGATAGAATAACATCGGGGAGAGGCTACAACCCTGTCTCACTCCTTTCCCAACCACTGCTTCCCTTTCATGCCCCTCGACTCTTATAACTGCCATCTGGTTTCTGTACAAATTGTAAATAGCCTTTCGCCCCCTGTATTTTACCCCTGCCACCTTCAGAATTTGAAAGAGAGTATTCCAGTCAACATTGTCAAAATCTTTCTCTAAGTCTACAAATGCTAGAAATGTAGGTTTGCCTTTTCTTAATCTTTCTTCCAAGATAAGTGGTAAGGTCAGTATTGCCTCACGTGTTCCAACATTTCTACGGAATCCAAACTGATCTTCCCCGAGGTCAGCTTCTACCAGTTTTTCCATTCGTCTGTAAAGAATTCGCGTTAGTATTTTGCAGCTGTGACTTATTAAACTGATAGTTCGGTAACTTTCACATCTGTCAACACCTGCTTTCTTTGGGATTGGAATTATTATATTCTTCTTAAAGTCTGAGGGTATTTCGCCTGTCTCATACATCGTGCTCACCAGATGGTAGAGTTTTGTCATGACTGGCTCTCCCGAGGCCATCAGTAGTTCTAATGGAATGTTGTCTACTCCCGGGGCCTTGTTTTGTCTCAGGTCTTTCAGTGCTCTGTCAAACTCTTCACGCAGTATCTTATCTCCCATTTCATCTTCATCTACATCCTCTTCCATTTCCATAATATTGTCCTCAAGTACATCGCCCTTGTATAAACCCTCTATATACTCCTTCCACCTATCTGCTTTCCCTTCTTTGCTTAGAACTGGGTTGCCATCTGAGCTCTTGATATTCATACAAGTGGTTCTCTTCTCTCCAAAGGTCTCTTTAATTTTCCTGTAGGCAGTATCTATCTTACCCCTAGTGAGACAAGCCTCTACATCCTTACATTTGTCCTCTAGCCATCCCTGCTTAGCCATTTTGCACTTCCTGTCGATTTCATTTTTGAGACGTTTGTATTCCTTTTTGCCTGCTTCATTTACTGCATTTTTATATTTTCTCCTTTCATCAATTAAATTCAATATTTCTTCTGTTACCCAAGGATTTCTATTAGCCCGCGTCTTTTTACCTACTTGATCGTCTGCTGCCTTCACCACTTCATCCCTCAGAGCTACCCATTCTTCTTCTACTGTATTTCTTTCCCCCATTCCTGTCAATTGTTCCCTTATGCTCTCCCTGAAACTCTGTACAACCTCGGGTTCTTTCAGTTTATCCAGGTCCCATCTCCTTAAATTCCCACCTTTTTGCAGTTTCTTCAGTTTCAATCTGCAGTTCATAACCAATAGATTGTGGTCAGAATCTACATCTGCCCCTGGAAATGTCTTACAATTTAAAACCTGGTTCCTAAATCTCTGTCTTACCATTATATAATCTATCTGAAACCTGTCAGTATCTCCAGGCTTCTTCCATGTATACAGCCTCCTTTCATGGTTCTTGAACCAAGTGTTAGCTATGATTAAGTTATGCTCTGTGCAAAATTCTACCAGACGGCTTCCTCTTTCATTTCTTAGCCCCAATCCATATTCACCAACTACGTTTCCTTCTCTCCCTTTTCCTACTGACGAATTCCAGTCACCCATGACTATTAAATTTTCGTCTCCCTTCACTACCTGAATAATTTCTTTTATCTCGTCATACATTTCATCTATTTCTTCATCATCTGCAGAGCTAGTTGGCATATAAACTTGTACTACTGTAGTAGGCATGGGCTTTGTGTCTATCTTGGCCACAATAATGCGTTCACTATGCTGTTTGTAGTAGCTAACCCGCACTCCTATTTTTTTATTCATTATTAAACCTACTCCTGCATTACCCCTATTTGATTTTGTATTTATAACCCTGTAATCACCTGACCAAAAGTCTTGTTCCTCCTGCCACCGAACTTCACTAATTCCCACAATATCTAACTTTAACCTATCCATCTCCCTTTTTAAATTTTCTAACCTACCTGCCCGATTAAGTGATCTGACATTCCACGCTCCGATCCGTAGAACGCCAGTTTTCTTTCCCCTGATAACAACGTCCTCTTGAGTAGTCCCCGCCCGGAGATCCGAATGGGGGACTATTTTACCTCCGGAATATTTTACCCAAGAGGACGCCATCATCATTTAATCATACAGTAGAGCTGCATGTCCTCGGGAAAAATTACGGCTGTAGTTTCCCCTTGCTTTCAGCCGTTCGCAGTACCAGCACAGCAAGGCCGTTTTGGTTAATGTTACAAGGCCAGATCAGTCAATCATCCAGACTGTTGCCCCTGCAACTACTGAAAAGGCTGCTGCCCCTCTTCAGGAACCACATGTTTGTCTGGCCTCTCAACAGATACCCCTCCGTTGTGGTTGCACCTACGGTACGGCCATCTGTATCGCTGAGGCACGCAAGCCTCCCCACCAACGGCAAGGTCCATGGTTCATGGGGGGGCGACATTGAATACAAAAGGCAAAATGTCGACTTATTTACAAGAGGAGTAACTCTTCTAATAGTTCGTGCTTTGAGCCTTTCCTTGGACAGCAGTATTAGATTCCGATGCACCATTGCAGGTTTACTGTATCCCTTGGACCTTCAAATCAACGATGAAACACAGAAATTGCATCGATATTGAATACAAAAGGCAAAATGTCGACTTATTTACCACAGGAGTATCTCTTCTAATAGTTCGTGCTTTGAGCCTTTCCTGGGACAGCAGTATTTGATTCCGATGCACCATTGCAGGTTTAGTGTATCCCTTGGACCTTCAAATCAACGATGAAACACAGAAATTGCATCGATATTGAATACAAAAGGCAAAATGTCGACATATTTATAAGAGGAGTAACTCTTCTAATAGTTCGTGCTTTGAGCCTTTCATGGGACAGGAGTATTAGATTCGGATGCACCATTGCAGGTTTACTGTATCCCTTGGACCTTCAAATCACTGATGAAACACAGAAATTGCATCGATATTGAATACAAAAGGCAAAATGTCGACTTATTTACAAGAGGAGTAACTCTTCTAATGGTTCGTACTTTGAGCCTTTCCTGGGACAGCAGTATTAGATTCCGATGCACCATTGCAAGTTTACTGTATCCCTTGCACCTTCAAATCAACGATGAAACACAGAAATTGCATCGATATTGAATACAAAAGGCAAAATGTCGACTTATTTACAAGGTTAGTAACTCTTCTAATAGTTCGTGCTTTGAGTCTTTCCAGGGACAGCAGTATTAGATTCCGATGCACCATTGCAGGTTTACTGTATGCCTTGGACCTTCAAATCTACGATGAAACACAGATATTGCATCGATATTGAATACAAAAGGCAAAGTGTCGACTTATTTATAAGAGGAGTAACTCTTCTAATAGTTCGTGCTTTGAGCCTTTCCTGGGACAGCAGTATTAGATTCCGATGCACCATTGCTGGTTTACTGTATCCCTTGGACCTTCAAATCAACGATGAAACACAGAAATTGCATTGATATTGAATTCAAAATGCAAAATGTCGACATATTTAGAAGAGGAGAAACTCTTCTAATAGTTCGTGCTTTGAGCCTTTCCTGGGACAGCAGTATTAGATTCCGATGCACCATTGCAGGTTTACTGTATCCCTTGGACATTCAAATCAACGATGAAACACAGAAATTGCATCGATATTGAATACAACAGGCAAAATGTCGACTTATTTATAAGAGGAGTAACTCTTCTAATTGTTATTGCTTTGAGTCTTTCCTGGGACAGCAGTATTAGATTCCGATGCAACACTGCAGGTTTACTGTATCCCTTGGACCTTCAAATCAACGATGAAACACAGTAATTGCATCGATATTGAATACAAAAGGAAAAATGTCGACTTATTTATAAGAGGAGCAACTCTTCTAATAGCTCATGCTTTGAGCCTTTCCTGGGACAGCAGTATTAGATTCCGATGCACCATTGCAGGTTTACTGTATCCCTTGGACCTTCAAATCAACAATGAAACACAAAAATTGCATCGATATTGAATGCAAAAGGCAAAATGTCGACTTATTTACAAGAGGAGTAACTCTTCTAATAGTTCGTGCTTTGAGCCTTTCCTGGGACAGCAGTATTTGATTCCGATGTACCATTGCAGGTTTACTGTATCCCTTGGACCTTCAAATCAACTTTGAAACACAGAAATTGCATCGATATTGAACACAAAAGTCAAAATGTCGACTTATTTACAAGAGGAGTAACTCTTCTAATAGTTCGTGTTTTGAGCCTTTCCTCCATCAGCAGTATTAGTATCCGATGCACCATTGCAGGTTTACTGTATCCCTTGGACCTTCAAATCAACGATGAAACACAGAAATTGCATCGATATTGAATACAAAAGGCAAAATGTCGTCTTATTTAAAAGAGGAGTAACTCTTCTAATACTTCGTACTTTGAGCCTTTCCTGGGACAGCAGTATTAGATTCCGATGCACCATTGCAGGTTTACTGTATCCCTTGGACCTTCAAATCAACGATGAAACACAGAAATTGCATCGGTATTGAATACAAAAGGCAAAATGTCGACTTATTTACATAAGGAGTAACTCTTCTAATAGTTCGTGCTTTGAGCCTTTCCTGGGACAGCAGTATTAGATTCCGATGCACCATTGCAGGTTTACTGTATCACTTGGACCTTCAAATCAACGATGAAACACAGAAATTGCATCGATATTGAATACAAAAGGCAAAATATCGACATATTTATAAGAGGAGTAACTCTTCTAATAGTTCGTGCTTTCAGCCCTTCATGGGACAGCAGTATTAGACTCCGATGTACCATTGCAGGTTTACTGTATCCCTTGGACCTTCAAATCAACTTTGAAACACAGAAATTGCATCGATATTGAATACAAAAGTCAAAATGTCGACTTATTTACAAGAGGAGTAACTCTTCTAATAGTTCGTGTTTTGAGCCTTTCCTCCATCAGCAGTATTAGTATCCGATGCACCATTGCAGGTTTACTGTATCCCTTGGACCTTCAAATCAACGATGAAACACAGAAATTGCATCGATATTGGATACAAAAGGCAAAATGTCGACTCATTTACAAAAGGAGTAACTCTTGTAATGGTTCGTGTTTTGAGCCTTTCCAGGGACAGCAGTATTAGATTCCGATGCACCATTGCAGGTTTACTGTATCCCTTGGACCTTCAAATCAACGATGAAACACAGAAATTGCATCGATATTTAATACAAAAGGCAAAATGTCGACTTATTTACCAGCGGAGTAACTCTTCTAATAGTTCGTGTTTGAGCCTTTCCTGGGACATCAGTATTAGATTCCGATGCACCATTGCAGGTTTACTGTATCCCTTGGAACTTCAAATCAACGATGAAACACAGATATTGCATCGATATTGAATACAAAAGGCAAAGTATCGACTTATTAATAAGACGAGTAACTCTTCTAATAGTTCGTGCATTGAGCCTTTTCTGGGACAGCAGTATTAGATTCCGACACACCATTGCAGGTTTACTGTGTCCCTTGGACCTTCAAATCAACGATGAAACACAGAAATTGCATCGTTATTGAATACAAAAGGCAAAATGTCGACTTATTTACAAGAGGAGTAACTCTTCTAATAGTTCGTGCTTTGAGCCTTTCCTGGGACAGCAGTATTAGATACCGGTGCACCATTGCAGAATTACTGTATCCCTTGGACCTTCAAATCAACGATGAAACACAGAAATTGCATCGATATTGAATACAAAAGGCAAAATGTCGACTTATTTACAAGAGGAGTAACTCTTCTAATAGTTCGTGCTTTTAGATATTCCTGGAACAACAGTATTAGACTCGGGTGCACCATTGCAGGTTTACTGTATCCCTTGGACCTTCAAATTAACAATGAAACACAAAAATTGCATCGATATTGAATACAAAAGGCAAAATGTCGACATATTTACAAGAGGAGTAACTCTTCTAATAGTTCGTGCTTTGAGCCTTTCCTGGGACAGCAGTATTAGATTCCGATGCACCATTGCAAGTTTACTGTATCCCTTGGACCTTCAAATCACCTTTGAAACACAGAAATTGCACCGATATTGAATACAAAAGGCAAATTGTCGACTTATTTACAAGAGGAGTAACTCTTCTAATAGTTCGTGCTTTGAGCCTTTCCTGGAACAGCAGTATTAGTATCCGATGCACCATTGCAGGTTTACTGTATCCCTTGGACCTTCAAATCAACGATGAAACACAGAAATTGCATCGATATTGAATACAAAAGGCAAAATGTCGACTTACTTACCACAGGAGTAACTCTTCTAATAGTTCGTGCTTTGATCCTTTCCTGGGACAGCAGTATTAGATTGCGATGCACCATTGCAGGTTAACTGTATCCCTTGGACCTTCAAATCAACGATGAAAAACAGAAATTGCATCGATATTGAATACAAAAGGCAAAATGTCGACTCATTTACAAAAGGAGTAAGTCTTGTAATGGTTCGTGTTTTGAGCCTTTCCATGGACAGCAGTATTAGATTCCGATGCACCATTGCAGGTTTATTGTATCCCTTGGACCTTCAAATCAACGATGAAACACAGAAATTGCATCGATATTGAATACAAAAGGCAAAATGTCGACTTATTTACAAGCGGAGTAACTCTTCTAATAGTTCGTGCTTTGAGCCTTTTCTGGGACAGCAGTATTATATTCCGATACACCATTTCAGGTTTACTGTATCCCTTGGACCTTCAAATCAACGATGAAACACAGAAATTGCATCGATATTGAATACAAAAGGCAAAATGTCGACTTATTTACAAGAGGAGTAACTCTTCTAATAACTCGTGCTTTGAGCCTTTCCTGGGACAGCAGTATTAGATTCTGGTGCACCATTGAAGGTTTACTGTATCCCTTGGACCTTCAAATCAACGATGAAACACAGAAATAGCATCGATATTGAATACAAAAGGCAAATTGTCGACTTATTTACAAGAGGAATAACTCTTCTAATTGTTCGTGCTTTTAGACATTCCTGGGACAGCAGTATTAGATTCGGATGCACCATTGCAGGTTTACTGTATCCCTTGGACTTTCAAATCAACGATGAAAGACAGAAATTGCATCGATATTGAATACAAAAGGCAAAGTGTCGACTTATTTATAAGAGGAGTAACTCTTCCAATAGTTCGTGCTTTGAGCCTTTTCTGGGACAGCAGTATTAGATTCCGATACACCATTGGAGGTTTACTGTATCCCTTGGACCTTCAAATTAACGATGAAACAGAAAAATTGCATCGATATTGAATACAAGAAGCAAAGTGTCGACTTATGTATAAGAGGAGTAACTCGTCTAATAGTTCGTGCTTTGAGCCTTTCCTGGGACAGCAGTATTAGATACCGATACACCATTGCAGGTTTACTGTATCCCTTGGACCTCTAAATCAACGATGAAACACAGAAATTGCATCGGTATTGAAAACAAAATGCAAAATGTCGATTTATTTACAAGAGGAGTAACTCTTCTAATAGTTCGTGCTTTTAGATATTCCTGGGACAACAGTATTAGATTCGGGTGCACCATTGCAGGTTTACTGTATCCCTTGGACCTTCAAATCAACAATGAAACACAGAAATTGCATCGATATAGAATACAAAAGGCAAAATGTGGACTTATTAACAAGAGGAGTAACTCTTCTAATAGTTCGTGCTTTGAGCCTTTCCTGGGACAGCAGTATTAGATTCCGATGCACCATTCCAGGTTTACTGTATGCCTTGGACCTTCAAATCTGCGATGAAACACAGAAATTGCATCGATATTGAATACAAAATGTAAAGTGTCGTCTTAATTATAAGAGGAGTAACTCTTCTAATAGTTCGTGCTTTGAGCCTTTCCTGGGACAGCAGTATTAGATTCCGATGCACCATTGCAGGTTTACTGTATCCCTTGGACCTTCAAATCAACGATGAAACACAGAAATTGCATCGATATTGAATACAAAAAAGCAAAATGTCGACTTGTTTACCAGAGGAGTAACTCTTCTAATAGTTCGTGCTTTGAGCCTTTCCTGGGACATCAGTATTAGATTCCGATGCACCATTGCAGGTTTACTGTATCCCTTGGACCTTCAAATCAACGATGAAACACAGAAATTTCATCGATATTAAATACAAAATGCAAAATGTCGACTCATTTACAAAAGGAGTAACTCTTGTAATAGTTCGTGCTTTGAGCCTTTCCTGGGACAGCAGTATTTGAATCCGATGCACCATTGCAGGTTTACTGTATCCCTTGGACCTTCAAATCAACGATGATACACAGAAATTGCATCGATATTGAATGCAAAAGGCAAAATGTCGACTCATTTACAAAAGCAGTAACTCTTTTAGTGGTTCGTGTTTGAGCCTTTCCAGGGACAGCATTATTAGATTCCGATGCACCATTGCAGGTTTACTGTATCCCTTGGACCTTCAAATCAACGATGAAACACAGAAATTGCATCGATATTGAATACAAAAGGCAAAATGTCGAGTTATTTACAAGCGGAGTAACTCTTCTAATAGTTCGTGCTTTGAGCCTTTCCTGGGACATCAGTATTAGTTTCCGATGCACCATTGCAGGTTTACTGCATCCCTTGGAACTTGAAATCAACGATGAAACACAGAAATTGCATCGATATTGAATACAAAAGGCAAAATGTCGACTTACTTACCACAGGAGTAACTCTTCTAATAGTTCGTGCTTTGAGCCTTTCCTGGGACAGCAGTATTAGATTCCGATGCACCATTGCAGGTTTACTGTATCCCTTGGACCTTCAAATCAACGTTGAAGCACAGAAATTGCATCGATATTGAATACAAAAGTCAAATTGTTGACTTATTTACAAGAGGAGTAACTCTTCTAATTGTTCGTGCTTTGAGCCTATCCTGGAACAGCAGTATTAGTATCCGTTGCACCATTGCAGGTTTACTGTATCCCTTGGACCTTCAAATCAACGATGAAACAAAGAAATTGCATCGATATTGAATACAAAATGCAAAATGTCGTCTTATTTACAAGAGGAGTAACTCTTCTAATTGTTCATGTTTGAGCCTTTCCTGGGACAGCAGTATTAGATTCCGATGCACCATTGCAGGTTTACTGTATCCCTTGGTCCTTCAAGTCAACGATGAATACACAGATATTGCATCGATATTGAAAACAAAAGGCAAAATGTCGTCTTATTTACAAGAGGAGAAACTCTTCTAATAATTCGTGCTTTGAGGCTTTAATGGGACAGCAGTATTAGATTCCGATGCACCATTGCAGGTTTACTGTATGCCTTGGACCTTCAAATCTACGATGAAACACAGAAATTGCATCGATATTGAATACAAAATGCAATGTGTCGACTTATTTATAAGAGGAGTAGCTCTTCTAATAGTTCGTGCATTGAGCCTTTCCTGGGACATCAGTATTAGATTACGATGCACCATTGCAGGTTTACTGTATCCCTTGGACCTTCAAATCAACGATGAAACACAAAAATTGCATCGATATTGAATACAAAAAGCAAAATGTCTACTTATTTACCAGAGGAGTAACTCTTCTAATAGTTCGTGTTTTGAGACTTTCCTCGGACAGCAGTATTAGATTCCAATGCACCATTGCAGGTTTACTGTATCCCTTGGACCTTCAAATCAACGATGAAACACAGAAATTGCATCGATATTGAATACAAAAGGCAAAATGTCGACTAATTTACAAAAGGAGTAACTCTTGTAATAGTTCGTGATTTGAGCCTTTCCTGGGACAGCAGTATTAAATTCCGATGCACCATTGCAGGTTTACTGTATCCCTTGGACCTTCAAATCAACGATGAAACACAGAAATTGCATCGATATTTAATACAAAATGTAAAGTGTCGACTTATTTATAAGAGGAGTAACTCTTTTAATAGTTCGTGCTTTGAGCCTTTCCTGGGACAGCATTATTAGATTCCGATGCACCATTGCAGGTTTACTGTATCCCTTGGACCTTCTAATCAACGATGAAACACAGAAATTGCATCGACATTGAATACAAAAGGCAAAATGTCGACTTATTTACAAGCGGAGTAACTCTTCTAATAGTTCGTGCTTTGAGCCTTTCCTGGGACATCAGTATTAGATTCCGATGCACCATTGCAGGTTTACTGTATCCCTTGGAACTTCAAATCAACGATGAAACACAGAAACGGCATCGATATTTAATACAAAAGGCAAAATGTCGACTTACTTACCACAGGAGTAACTCTTCAAATAGTTCGTGCTTTGAGCCTTTCCTGGGACAGCAGTATTAGATTCCGATGCACCATTCCAGGTTTACTGTATGCCTTGGACCTTCAAATCTACGATGAAACACAGAAATTGCATCGATATTGAATACAAAATGTAAAGTGTCGACTTATTTATAAGAGGAGTAACTCTTCTAATAGTTCGTGCGTTGAGCCTTTCCTGGGACAGAAGTATTAGATTCCGATGCACCATTGCAGGTTTACTGTATCCCTTGGACCTTCAAATCAACGATGAAACACAGAAATTGCATCGATATTGAATACAAAAAAGCAAAATGTCGACTTATTTACCAGAGGAGTAACTCTTCTAATAGTTCGTGCTTTGAGCCTTTCCTGGGACAGCAGTATTAGATTCCGATGCACCATTGCAGGTTTACTGTATCCCTTGGACCTTAAAATCAACGATGAAACACAGAAATTGCATCGATATTGATTACAAAAGGCAAAATGTCGACTCATTTACAAAAGGAGTAACTCTTGTAATAGTTCGTGCTTTGAGCCTTTCCTGGGACAGCAGTATTAGATTCCGATGCACCATTGCAGGTTTTCTGTATCCCTTGGACCTTCAAATCAACGATGAAACACAGAAATTGCATCGATATTGAATACAAAAGGCAAAATGTCGACTTACTTACCACAGGAGTAACCCTTCTAATAGTTCGTGCTTTGAGCCTTTCCTGGGACAGCAGTATTAGATTCCGATGCACAATTGCAGGTTTACTGTATCCCTTGGACCTTCAAATGACCGATGAAACACAGAAATTGCATCGATATTGAATGCAAAAGGCAAAATGTCGACTCATTTACAAAAGCAGTAACTCTTGTAATGGTTCGTGTATGAGCCTTTCCAGGGACAGCAGTATTAGATTCCGATGCACCATTGCAGGTTTACTGTATCCCTTGGACCTTCAAATCAACGATGAAACACAGAAATTGCATCGATATTGAATACAAAAGGCAAAATGTCGAATTATTTACAAGCGGAGTAACTCTTCTAATAGTTCGTGCTTTGAGCCTTTCCTGGGACATCAGTAATAGATTCCGATGCACCATTGCAGGTTTACTGTATCCCTTGGAACTTCAAATCAACGATGAAACACAGAAACTGCATCGATATTGAATACAAAAGTCAAAATGTCGACTTACTTACCACAGGAGTAACTCTTCAAATCGTTCGTGCTTTGAGCCTTTCCTGGGACAGCAGTATTAGATTCCGATGCACCATTGCAGGTTTACTGTATCCCTTGGACCTTCAAATCAACGATGAAACACAGAAATTGCATCGATATTGAATACAAAAGGCAAAATGTCGACTCATTTACAAAAGCAGTAACTCTTGTAATGGTTCGTGTTTGAGCCTTTCCAGGGACAGCAGTATTAGTTTCCGATGCACCATTGCAGGTTTACTGTATCCCTTGGACCTTCAAATCAACAATGAAACACAGAAATTGCATCGATATAGAATACAAAAGGCAAAATGTGGACTTATTAACAAGAGGAGTAACTCTTCTAATAGTTCGTGCTTTGAGCCTTTCCTGGGACAGCAGTATTAGATTCCGATACACCATTCCAGGTTTACTGTATGCCTTGGACCTTCAAATCTGCGATGAAACACAGAAATTGCATCGATATTGAATACAAAATGTAAAGTGTCGACTTAATTATAAGAGGAGTAACTCTTCTAATAGTTCGTGTTTTGAACCTTTCCTGGGACAGCAGTATTAGATTCCGATGCACCATTGCAGGTTTACTGTATCCCTTGGACCTTCAAATCAACGATGAAACACAGAAATTGCATCGATATTGAATACAAAAAAGCAAAATGTCGACTTATTTACCAGAGGAGTAACTCTTCTAATAGTTCGTGTTTTGAGCCTTTCCTGGGACAGCAGTATTAGATTCCGATGCACCATTGCAGGTTTACTGTATCCCTTGGACCTTCAAATCAACGATGAAACACAGAAATTGCATCGATATTGAATGCAAAAGGCAAAATGTCGACTCATTTACAAAAGCAGTAACTCTTTTAATGGTTCGTGTTTGAGCCTTTCCAGGGACAGCATTATTAGATTCCGATGCACCATTGCAGGTTTACTGTATCCCTTGGACCTTCAAATCAACGATGAAACACAGAAATTGCATCGATATTGAATACAAAAGGCAAAATGTCGACTTATTTACAAGCGGAGTAACTCTTCTAATAGTTCGTGCTTTGAGCCTTTCCTGGGACATCAGTATTAGTTTCCGATGCACCATTGCAGGTTTACTGCATCCCTTGGAACTTGAAATCAACGATGAAACACAGAAATTGCATCGATATTGAATACAAAAGGCAAAATGTCGACTTACTTACCACAGGAGTAACTCTTCTAATAGTTCGTGCTTTGAGCCTTTCCTGGGACAGCAGTATTAGATTCCGATGCACCATTGCAGGTTTACTGTATCCCTTGGACCTTCAAATCAATGTTGAAGCACAGAAATTGCATCGATATTGAATACAAAAGTCAAATTGTTGACTTATTTACAAGAGGAGTAACTCTTCTAATTGTTCGTGCTTTGAGCCTATCCTGGAACAGCAGTATTAGTATCCGTTGCACCATTGCAGGTTTACTGTATCCCTTGGACCTTCAAATCAACGATGAAACAAAGAAATTGCATCGAGATTGAATACAAAATGCAAAATGTCGACTTATTTACAAGAGGAGTAACTCTTCTAATTGTTGATGTTTGAGCCTTTCCTGGGACAGCAGTATTAGATTCCGATGCACCATTGCAGGTTTACTGTATCCCTTGGTCCTTCAAATCAACGATGAATACACAGATATTGCATCGATATTGAAAACAAAAGGCAAAATGTCGTCTTATTTACAAGAGGAGAAACTCTTCTAATAATTCGTGCTTTGAGGCTTTAATGGGACAGCAGTATTAGATTCCGATGCACCATTGCAGGTTTACTGTATGCCTTGGACCTTCAAATCTACGATGAAACACAGAAATTGCATCGATATTGAATACAAAATGCAAAGTGTCGACTTATTTATAAGAGGAGTAGCTCTTCTAATAGTTCGTGCTTTGGGCCTTTCCTGGGAAATCAGTATTAGATTCCGATGCACCATTGCAGGTTTACTGTATCCCTTGGACCTTCAAATCAACGATGAAACACAGAAATTGCATCGATATTGAATACAAAAGGCAAAATGTCGACTTATTTACCAGAGGAGTAACTCTTCTAATAGTTCGTGTTTTGAGACTTTCCTGGGACAGCAGTATTAGATTCCAATGCACCATTGCAGGTTTACTGTATCCCTTGGACCTTCAAATCAACGATGAAACACAGAAATTGCATCGATATTGAATACAAAAGGCAAAATGTCGACTAATTTACAAGAGGAGTAACTCTTGTAATAGTTCGTGTTTTGAGCCTTTCCTGGGACAGCAGTATTAAATTCCGATGCACCATTGCAGGTTTACTGTATCCCTAAGACCTTCAAATCAACGATGAAACACAGAAATTGCATCGATATTGAATACAAAAGGCAAAATGTCGACTTAATTACAAGTAGAGTAACTCTTCTAATAGTTCGTGCTTTGAGCCTTTCCTGGGACATCAGTATTAGATTCCGATGCACCATTCCAGGTTTACTGTATGCCTTGGACCTTCAAATCTACGATGAAACACAGAAATTGCATCGATATTGAATACAAAATGTAAAGTGTCGACTTATTTATAAGAGGAGTAACTCTTCTAATAGTTCGTGCTTTGAGCCTTTCCTGGGACAGCATTATTAGATTCCGATGCACCATTTCAGGTTTACTGTATCCCTTGGACCTTCTAATCAACGATGAAACACAGAAATTGCATCGACATTGAATACAAAAGGCAAAATGTCGACTTATTTACAAGCGGAGTAACTCTTCTAATAGTTCGTGCTTTGAGCCTTTCCTGGGACATCAGTATTAGATTCCGATGCACCATTGCAGGTTTACTGTATCCCTTGGAACTTCAAATCAACGATGAAACACAGAAACTGCATCGATATTTAATACAAAAGGCAAAATGTCGACTTACTTACCACAGGAGTAACTCTTCAAATAGTTCGTGCTTTGAGCGTTTCCTGGGACAGCAGTATTAGATTCCGATGCACCATTCCAAGTTTACTGTATGCCTTGGACCTTCAAATCTACGATGAAACACAGAAATTGCATCGATATTGAATACAAAATGTAAAGTGTCGACTTATTTATAAGAGGAGTAACTCTTCTAATAGTTCGTGCATTGAGCCTTTCCTGGGACAGCAGTATTAGATTCCGATGCACCATTGCAGGTTTACTGTATCCCTTGGACCTTCAAATCAACGATGAAACACAGAAATTGCATCGATATTGAATACAAAAAAGCAAAATGTCGACTTATTCACCAGAGGAGTAACTCTTCTAATAGTTCGTGCTTTGAGCCTTTCCTGGGACAGCAGTATTAGATTCCGATGCACCATTGCAGGTTTACTGTATCCCTTGGACCTTAAAATCAACGATGAAACACAGAAATTGCATCGATATTGATTACAAAAGGCAAAATGTCGACTCATTTACAAAAGGAGTAACTCTTGTAATAGTTCGTGCTTTGAGCCTTTCCTGGGACAGCAGTATTAGATTCCGATGCACCATTGCAGGTTTTCTGTATCCCTTGGACCTTCAAATCAACGATGAAATACAGAAATTGCATCGATATTGAATACAAAAGGCAAAATGTCGACTTACTTACCACAGGAGTAACCCTTCTAATAGTTCGTGCTTTGAGCCTTTCCTGGGACAGCAGTATTAGATTCCGTTGCACAATTGCAGGTTTACTGTATCCCTTGGACCTTCAAATGAACGATGAAACACAGAAATTGCATCGATATTGAATGCAAAAGGCAAAATGTCGACTCATTTACAAAAGCAGTAACTCTTGTAATGGTTCGTGTTTGAGCCTTTCCAGGGACAGCAGTATTAGATTCCGATGCACCATTGCAGGTTTACTGTATCCCTTGGACCTTCAAATCAACGATGAAACACAGAAATTGCATCGATATTGAATACAAATGGCAAAATGTCGAATTATTTACAAGCGGAGTAACTCTTCTATTAGTTCGTGCTTTGAGCCTTTCCTGGGACATCAGTATTAGATTCCGATGCACCATTGCAGGTTTACTGTATCCCTTGGAACTTCACATCAACGATGAAACACAGAAACTGCATCGATATTGAATACAAAAGGCAAAATGTCGACTTACTTACCACAGGAGTAACTCTTCAAGTAGTTCGTGCTTTGAGCCTTTCCTGGGACAGCAGTATTAGATTCCGATGCACCATTGCAGGTTTACTGTATACCTTGGACCTTCAAATCAACGATGAAACACAGAAATTGCATCGATATTGAATACAAAAGGCAAAATGTCGACTCATTTACAAAAGCAGTAACTCTTGTAATGGTTCGTGTTTGAGCCTTTCCAGGGACAGCAGTATTAGATTCCGATGCACCATTGCAGGTTTACTGTATCCCTTGGACCTTCAAATCAACGATGAAACACAGAAATTGCATCGATATTGAATACAAAAGGCAAAGTGTCGACTTATTTACAAGAGGAGTAACTCTTCTAATAGTTCGTGCTTTGAGCCTTTCCTGGGACAGCAGTATTAGATTCCGGTGCTCCCTTGCCGGTTTACTGTATCCCTTGGACCTTCAAATCAACGTTGAAGCACAGAAATTGCATCGATATTGAATACAAAAGTCAAAATTTTGACTTATTTACAAGAGGAGTAACTCTTCTAATAGTTCGTGCTTTGAGCCTTTCCTGGAACAGCAGTATTAGTATCCGTTGCACCATTGCAGGTTTACTGTATCCCTTTGACCTTCAAATCAACGATGAAACACAGAAATTGCATCGATATTGAATACAAAAGGCAAAATGTCGTCTTATTTACAAGAGGAGTAACTCTTCAAATTGTTCATGCTTTGAGCCTTTCCTGGGACATCAGTATTAGATTCCGATGCACCATTGCAGGTTTACTGTATCCCTTGGTCCTTCAAATCAACGATGAGTACACAGATATTGCATCGATATTGAATACAAAAGGCAAAATGTCGTCTTATTTACAAGAGGAGAAACTCTTCTTATAGTTCGTGCTTTGAGACTTTCCTGGGACAGCAGTATTAGATTCCGATGCACCATTGCAGGTTTACTGTATCCCTTGGACCTTCAAATCAACGATGAAACACAGAAATTGCGTCGGTATTGAATACAAAATGCAAAATGTCGACTTATTTACAAGAGGAGTAACTCTTCTTATAGTTCGTGCTTTGAGACTTTCCTGGGACAGCAGTATTAGATTCCGATGCACCATTGCAGGTTTACTGTATGCCTTGGACCTTCAAATCTACGATGAAACACAGAGATTGCATCGATATTGAATACAAAATGCAAAGTGTCGACTTATTTATAAGAGGAGTAACTCTTCTAATAGTTCGTGATTTGAGCCTTACCTGGGACAGCAGTATTAGATTCAGATGCACCATTGCAGGTTTACTGTATCCCTTGGACCTTCAAATCAACGATGAAACACAGAAATTGCATCGATATTGAATACAAAAAGCAAAATGTCGACTTATTTACCAGAGGAGTAACTCTTCTAATAGTTCGTGCTTTGAGCCTTTCCTGGGACAGCAGTATTAGATTCCGATGCACCATTGCAGGTTTACTGTATCCCTTGGACCTTCAAATCAACGATGAAACACAGAAATTGCATCGATATTGAATACAAAAGGCAAAATGTCGACTCATTTACAAAAGGAGTAACTCTTGTAATAGTTCGTGTTTTGAGCCTATCCTGGGACAGCAGTATTAGATTCCGATCCACCATTGCAGGTTTACTGTATCCGTTGGACCTTCAAATCAACGATGAAACACAGAAATTGCATCGATATTGAATACAAAAGGCAAAATGTCGACTTATTTACAAGAGGAGTAACTCTTCTAATAGTTCGTGCTTTGAGCCTTTCCTGGGACATCAGTATTAGATTCCGATGCACCATTGCAGGTTTACTGTATCCCTTGGAACTTCAAATCAACGATGAAACACAGAAACTGCATCGATATTGAATACAAAAGGCAAAGTGTCGACTTATTTATAAGAGGAGTAACTCTTCTAGTAGTTCGTGCTTTGAGCCTTTCCTGGGACAGCAGTATTAGATTCCGATACACCATTGCAGGTTTACTGTATCCCTTGGACCTTCAAATCAACAATGAAAATCAGAAATTGCATCGATATTGAATACAAAAGGCAAAATGACGACTTATTTACAAGAGGAGTAACTATTCTAATAGTTCGTGCTTTGAGCCTTTCCTGGGACAGCAGTATTAGATTCCGGTGCACCATTGCACGTTTACTGTATCCCTTGGACCTTCAACTCAACGATGAGACACAGAAATTGCATCCATATTGAATACAAAAGGCAAAATGTCGACTCATTTACAAGAGGAGTAACTCTTCTAATAGTTCGTGCTCATAGCCTTTCCTGGGACAGCAGTATAAGATTCCGATGCAGCATTGCAGGTTTACTGTATCCCTTGGACCTTCAAATCAACGATGATGCACAGAAATTGCATCGATACTGAATACAACAGGCAAAATGTCGACTTATTTACAAGAGGAGTAACTCTTCTAATAGTTCGTGCTTTGAGCCTTTCCTGGGACAGCAGTATTAGATTCCGAAGCACCATTGCAGGTTTACTGTATCCCTTGGACCTTCAAATCAACGATGAAGCACAGAAATTGCATCCATATTGAATTCAAAAAGCAAAATGTTTACTTATTTGTAAGAGGAGTAACTCTTCTAATAGTTCGTGCTTTGAGCCTTTCCTGGGACTGCAGTATTAGATTCCGATGCACCATTGCAGGTTTACTGTATCTCTTGGACCATCAAATCAACGATGAAACACAGAAATTGCATCGATATTGAACACAAAAGGCAAAATGTCGACTTATTTACAAGAGGAGTAACTCTTCTAATAGTTCGTGATTTGAGCCTTTCCTGGGACAGCAGTATTAGATTCCGAAGCACCATTGCAAGGTTTACTGTATCCCTTGGACCTTCAAATCAACGATGAAACACACAAATTGCATCGATATTGAATACAAAAGGCAAAATGTCGACTTATTTACAAGAGGAGTAACTCTTCTAATAGTTCGTACTTTTAGCCTTACCTGGGACAGCAGTATTAGATTCAGATGCACCATTGCAGGTTTACTGTATCCCTTGGACCTTCAAATCAACGATGAAACACAGAAATTGCATCGATATTGAATACAAAAAGCAAAATGTCGACTTATTTACCAGAGGAGTAACTCTTCTAATAGTTCGTGCTTTGAGCCTTTCCTGGGACAGCAGTATTAGATTCCGATGCACCATTGCAGGTTTACTGTATCCCTTGGACCTTCAAATCAACGATGAAACACAGAAATTGCATCGATATTGAATACAAAAGGCAAAATGTCGACTCATTTACAAAAGGAGTAACTCTTGTAATAGTTCGTGTTTTGAGCCTATCCTGGGACAGCAGAATTAGATTCCGATCCACCATTGCAGGTTTACTGTATCCGTTGGACCCTCAAATCAACGATGAAACACAGAAATTGCATCGATATTGAATACAAAAGGCAAAGTGTCAACTTATTTATAAGAGGAGTAACTCTTCTAATAGTTCGTGCTTTGAGCCTTTCCTGGGACAGCAGTATTAGATTCCGATACTCTATTGCAGGTTTACTGTATCCCTTGGACGTTCAAATCCACGATGAAACACAGAAATTGCATCGATATTGAATACAAAAGGGAAAATGACGACTTATTTACAAGAGGAGTAATTCTTCTAATAGTTCATGCTTTGAGCCTTTCCTGGGACAGCAGTATTACATTCCGATGCACCATTGCAGGTTTACTGTATCCCTTGGACCTTCAAATCAACGATGAAACACAGAATTGCATCAATATTGATTACAAAATGTAAAATGTCGACTTATTTACAAAAGGAGTAACTCTTCTAATAGTTCGTGCTTTGAGCCTTTCCTGGGACAGCAGTATTAGATTCCGATGCACCATTGCAGGTTTACTGTATCCCTTGGACCTTCAAATCAACGATGAAACACAGAAATTGCATCGATATTGAATACAAAATGCAAAGTGTCGACTTATTTATAAGAGGAGTAACTCTTCTAATAGTTCGTGCTTTGAGCCTTTCCTGGGACAGCAGTATTAGATTCCGATGCACCATTGCAGGTTTACTGTATCCCTTGGACCTTGAAATCAACGATGAAACACAGAAATTGCATCGATATTGAATACAAAAAGCAAAATATCGACTTATTTACCAGAGGAATAACTCTTATAATAGTTCGTGCTTTGAGCCTTTCCTGGGACAGCAGTATTAGATTCCGATGCACCATTGCAGGTTTACTGTATCCCTTGGACCTTCAAATCAACGATGAAACACAGAAATTGCATCGATATTGAATACAAAACGCAAAATGTCGACTCATTTACAAAAGGAGTAACTCTTGTAATAGTTCGTGCTTTGAGCCTTTTCTGGGACACCAGTATTAGATTCCGATGCACCATCGTAGGTTTACTGTATCCCTTGAACCTTCAAATCAACGATGAAACAGAGAAATTGCATCGATATTGAATACAAAAGGCAAAATGTCGACTTATTTACAAGAGGAGTAACTCTTCTAATAGTTCGTGCTTTGAGCCTTTCCTGGGACATCAGTATTAGATTCCGATGCACCATTGCAGGTTTACTGTATCCCTTGGAACTTCAAATCAACGATGAAACACAGAAACTGCATCGATATTGAATACAAAAGGCAAAGTGTCGACTTATTTATAAGAGGAGTAACTCTTCTAGTAGTTCGTGCTTTGAGCCTTTCCTGGGACAGCAGTATTAGATTCCGATACACCATTGCAGGTTTACTGTATCCCTTGGACCTTCAAATCAACAATGAAAATCAGAAATTGCATCGATATTGAATACAAAAGGCAAAATGACGACTTATTTACAAGAGGAGTAACTATTCTAATAGTTCGTGCTTTGAGCCTTTCCTGGGACAGCAGTATTAGATTCCGGTGCACCACTGCACGTTTACTGTATCCCTTGGACCTTCAAATCAACGATGAGACACAGAAATTGCATCCATATTGAATACAAAAGGCAAAATGTCGACTCATTTACAAGAGGAGTAACTCTTCTAATAGTTCGTGCTTTTAGCCTTTCCTGGGACAGCAGTATAAGATTCCGATGCAGCATTGCAGGTTTACTGTATCCCTTGGACCTTCAAATCAACGATGATGCACAGAAATTGCATCGATACTGGATACAACAGGCAAAATGTCGACTTATTTACAAGAGGAGTAACTCTTCTAATAGTTCGTGCTTTGAGCCTTTCCTGGGAGAGCAGTATTAGATTCCGAAGCACCATTGCAGGTTTACTGTATCCCTTGGACCTTCAAATCAACGATGAAGCACAGAAATTGCATCGATATTGAATACAAAATGCAAAGTGTCCACTTATTTATAAGAGGAGTAACTCTTCTAATAGATCGTGCTTTGAGCCTTTCCTGGGACAGCAGTATTAGATTCCGGTGCACCATTGCAGGTTTACTGTATCCCTTGGACCTTCAAATCAACGATGAAACACAGAAATTGCATCGATATTGAATACAAAAAGCAAAATCTCGACTTATTTACCAGAGGAGTAACTCTTCTAATAGTCCGTGCTTTGAGCCTTTCCTGGGACAGCAGTATTAGATTCCGATGCACCATTGCAGGTTTACTGTATCCCTTGGAACTTCAAATCAACGATGAAACACAGAAATTGCATCGATATTGAATACAAAAGGCAAAATGTCGACTCATTTACAAAAGGAGTAACTTTTGTAATAGTTCGTGCTTTGGGCCTTTCCTGGGACAGCAGTATTAGATTCCGATGCACCATTGTAGGTTTACTGTATCCCTTGGACCTTCAAATCAACGATGAAACACAGAAATTGCATCGATATTGAATACAAAAGGCAAAATGTCGTCTTATTTACAAGAGGAGTAACTCTTCTAATAGTTCATGCTTTGAGCCTTTCCTGGGACAGCAGTATTAGATTCCGATGCACCATTGCAGGTTTACTATATCCCTTGGACCTTCAAATCAACGATGAATCACAGATATTGCATCGATATTGAATACAAAAGGCAAAATGTCGTCTTATTTACAAGAGGAGATACTCTTCTAATAGTTCGTGATTTGAGGCTTTAATGGGACAGCAGTATTAGATCCCGATGCACCATTGCAAGTTTACTGTATCCCTTGGACCTTCAAATCAACGATGAAACACAGAAATTGCATCGATATTGAATACAAAAGGCAAAATGTCGACTTATTTACAAGAGGAGTAACTCTTCTAATAGTTCGTAATTTTAGCCTTTCCTGGGACAGCAGTATTAGATTCTGATGCACCATTGCAGGTTTACTGTATCCCTTAGACCTTCAAATCAACGATGAAACACAGAAATTGCATCGATATTGAATAAAAAAGGCAAAATGTCGACTTATTTACAAGAGGAGTAACTCTTCTAATTGTTCGTGCTTTGAGCCTTTCCTGGGACATCAGTATTAGATTCCGATGCACCATTGCAGGTTTACTGTATCCCTTGGAACTTCAAATCAACGATGAAACACAGAAACTGCATCGATATTGAATACAAAAGGCATAATGTCGACTTATTTATAAGAGGAGTAACTCTTCTAATAGTTCGTGCTTTGAGCCTTTCCTGGGACAGCAGTATTAGATTCCGAAGCACCAGTGCAGGTTTACTGTATCCCTTGGACCTTCAAATCAACGATGAAACACAGAAATTGCATCGATATTGAATTCAAAAAGCAAAATGTTGACTTAATTATAAGAGGAGTAACTCTTCTAATAGTTCGTGCTTTGAGCCTTTCCTGGGACAGCAGTATTAGATTCCGATGCAACATAACAGGTTTACTGTATCCCTTGGACCTTCAAATCAACGATGAAACACAGAAATTGCATCGATATTGAATACAAAAGGCAAAATGTCGACTTATTTACAAGAGGAGTAACTCTTCTAATAGTTCGTACTTTGAGCCTTTCCTGGGACAGCAGTATTAGATTCCGATGCACGATTGCAGGTTTACTGTATCCCTTGGACCTTCAAATCAACGATGGAACACAGAAATTGCATCGATATTGAACACAAAAGGCATAATATCGACTTATTTATAAGAGGAGTAACTCTTCTAATAGTTCGTGCATTGAGCCTTCCCTGGGACAGCAGTATTAGATTCCGATGCACCACTGCAGACTTACTGTATCCCTTGGACCTTCAAATCAACGGTGAAACACAGAAATTGCATCGATATTGAGTTCAAAAGGCAAAATGTCGACTTATTTATAAGAGGAGCAACTCTTCTAGTAGTTCATGCTTTGAGACTTTCCTGGGACAGCAGTATTAGATTCCAATGCACCATTGCAGGTTTACTGTATCCCTTGGACCTTCAAGTCAACGATGAAACACAGAAATTGCATCGATATTGAATACAAAAGGCAAAATGTCAATTAATTTAGAAGAGGAGTAACTCTTCTAATAGTTCGTGCTTTCAGCCTTTCCTGGGACAGCACTATTAGATTCCGATGCAGCATTGCAGGTTTACTGTATCCCTTGGACCTTCAAATCAACGATGAAACACAGAAATTGCATCGATACTGAATACAACAGGCAAAATGTCGACTTATTTACAAGAGGAGTAACTCTTCTAATAGTTCGTGATTTGAGCCTTTCCTGGGACAGCAGTATTAGATTCCGAAGCACCATTGCAGGTTTACTGTATCCCTTGGACCTTCAAATCAACGATGAAACACAGAAATTGCATCGATATTGAATTCAAAAAGCAAAATGTTGACTTATTTATAAGAAGAGCAACTCTTCTAATAGTTCGTGCTTTGAGCCTTTCCTGGGACAGCAGTATTAGATTCCGAAGCACCATTGCAGGTTTACTGTATCCCTTGGACCTTCAAATCAACGATGAAACACAGAAATTGCATCGATATTGAATACAAAAGGCAAAATGTCGACTTATTTACAAGAGGAGTAACTCTTCTAATAGTTCGTACTTTGAGCCTTTCCTGGGACAGCAGTATTAGATTCCGATGCACGATTGCAGGTTTACTGTATCCCTTGGACCTTCAAATCAACGATGGAACACAGAAATTGCATCGATATTGAACACAAAAGGCATAATATCGAATTATTTATAAGAGGAGTAACTCTTCTAATAGTTCGTGCATTGAGCCTTCCCTGGGACAGCAGTATTAGATTCCGATGCACCACTGCAGACTTACTGTATCCCTTGGACCTTCAAATCAACGGTGAAACACAGAAATTGCATCGATATTGAGTACAAAAGGCAAAATATCGATTTATTTATAAGAGGAGCAACTCTTCTAGTAGTTCATGCTTTGAGACTTTCCTGGGACGGCAGTATTAGATTCCAATGCACCATTGCAGGTTTACTGTATCCCTTGGACCTTCAAGTCAACGATGAAACACAGAAATTGCATCGATATTGAATACAAGAGGCAAAATGTCAATTTATTTAGAAGAGGAGTAACTCTTCTAGTAGTTCGTGCTTTTAGCCTTTCCTGGGACAGCACTATTAGATTCCGATGCAGCATTGCAGGTTTACTGTATCCCTTGGACCTTCAAATCAACGATGAAACACAGAAATTGCATCGATACTGAATACAACAGGCAAAATGTCGACTTATTTACAAGAGGAGTAACTCTTCTAATAGTTCGTGCTTTGAGCCTTTCCTGGGACAGCAGTATTAGATTCCGAAGCACCATTGCAGGTTTACTGTATCCCTTGGACCTTCAAATCAACGATGAAACACAGATATTGCATCGATATTGAATTCAAAAAGCAAAATGTTGACTTATTTATAAGAGGAGCAACTCTTCTAATAGTTCGTGCTTTGAGCCTTTCCTGGGACAGCAGTATTAGATTCCGAAGCACCATTGCAGGTTTACTGTATCCGTTGGACCTTCAAATCAACGATGAAACACAGAAATTGCATCGATATTGAATACAAAAAGCAAAATGTCGACTTATTTACAAGAGGAGTAACTCTTCTAATAGTTCGTACTTTGAGCCTTTCCTGGGACAGCAGTATTAGATTCCGATGCACGATTGCAGGTTTACTGTATCCCTTGGACCTTCAAATCAACGATGGAACACAGAAATTGCATCGATATTGAACACAAAAGGCATAATATCGAATTATTTATAAGAGGAGTAACTCTTCTAATAGTTCGTGCATTGAGCCTTCCCTGGGACAGCAGTATTAGATTCCGATGCACCACTGCAGACTTACTGTATCCCTTGGACCTTCAAATCAACGGTGAAACACAGAAATTGCATCGATATTGAGTACAAAAGGCAAAATATCGATTTATTTATAAGAGGAGCAACTCTTCTAGTAGTTCATGCTTTGAGACTTTCCTGGGACGGCAGTATTAGATTCCAATGCACCATTGCAGGTTTACTGTATCCCTTGGACCTTCAAATCAACGATGGAACACAGAAATTGCACCGATATTGAACACAAAAGGCATAATATCGAATTATTTATAAGAGGAGTAACTCTTCTAATAGTTCGTGCATTGAGCCTTCCCTGGGACAGCAGTATTAGATTCCGATGCACCACTGCAGACTAACTGTATCCCTTGGACCTTCAAATCAACGGTGAAACACAGAAATTGCATCGATATTGAGTACAAAAGGCAAAATATCGATTTATTTATAAGAGGAGCAACTCTTCTAGTAGTTCATGCTTTGAGACTTTCCTGGGACGGCAGTATTAGATTCCAATGCACCATTGCAGGTTTACTGTATCCCTTGGACCTTCAAGTCAACGATGAAACACAGAAATTGCATCGATATTGAATACAAAAGGCAAAATGTCAATTTATTTAGAAGAGGAGTAACTCTTCTAATAGTTCGTGCTTTTAGCCTTTCCTGGGACAGCACTATTAGATTCCGATGCAGCATTGCAGGTTTACTGTATCCCTTGGACCTTCAAATCAACGATGGAACACAGAAATTGCATCGATATTGAACACAAAAGGCATAATATCGACTTATTTATAAGAGGAGTATCTCTTCTAATAGTTCGTGCATTGAGCCTTCCCTGGGACAGCAGTATTAGATTCCGATGCACCACTGCAGACTTACTGTATCCCTTGGACTTTCAAATCAACGGTGAAACACAGAAATTGCATCGATATTGAGTACAAAAGGCAAAATGTCGACTTATTTATAAGAGGAGCAACTCTTCTAGTAGTTCATGCTTTGAGACTTTCCTGGGACAGCAGTATTAGATTCCAATGCACCATTGCAGGTTTACTGTATCCCTTGGACCTTCAAGTCAACGATGAAACACAGAAATTGCATCGATATTGAATACAAAAGGCAAAATGTCAATTAATTTAGAAGAGGAGTAACTCTTCTAATAGTTCGTGCTTTCAGCCTTTCCTGGGACAGCACTATTAGATTCCGATGCAGCATTGCAGGTTTACTGTATCCCTTGGACCTTCAAATAAACGATGAAACACAGAAATTGCATCGATACTGAATACAACTGGCAAAATGTCGACTTATTTACAAGAGGAGTAACTCTTCTAATTGTTCGTGATTTGAGCATTTCCTGGGACAGCAGTATTAGATTCCGAAGCACCATTGCAGGTTTACTGTATCCCTTGGACCTTCAAATCAACGATGAAACACAGAAATTGCATCGATATTGAATTCAAAAAGCAAAATGTTGACTTATTTATAAGAGGAGCAACTCTTCTAATAGTTCGTGCTTTGAGCCTTTCCTGGGACAGCAGTATTAGATTCCGAAGCACCATTGCAGGTTTACTGTATCCCTTGGACCTTCAAATCAACGATGAAACACAGAAATTGCATCGATATTGAATACAAAAGGCAAAATGTCGACTTATTTACAAGAGGAGTAACTCTTCTAATAGTTCGTACTTTGAGCCTTTCCTGGGACAGCAGTATTAGATTCCGATGCACGATTGCAGGTTTACTGTATCCCTTGGACCTTCAAATCAACGATGGAACACAGAAATTGCATCGATATTGAACACAAAAGGCATAATATCGAATTATTTATAAGAGGAGTAACTCTTCTAATAGTTCGTGCATTGAGCCTTCCCTGGGACAGCAGTATTAGATTCCGATGCACCACTGCAGACTTACTGTATCCCTTGGACCTTCAAATCAACGGTGAAACACAGAAATTGCATCGATATTGAGTACAAAAGGCAAAATATCGATTTATTTATAAGAGGAGCAACTCTTCTAGTAGTTCATGTTTTGAGACTTTCCTGGGACGGCAGTATTAGATTCCAATGCACCATTGCAGGTTTACTGTATCCCTTGGACCTTCAAGTCAACGATGAAACACAGATATTGCATCGATATTGAATACAAAAGGCAAAATGTCAATTTATTTAGAAGAGGAGTAACTCTTCTAATAGTTCGTGCTTTTAGCCTTTCCTGGGACAGCACTATTAGATTCCGATGCAGCATTGCAGGTTTACTGTATCCCTTGGACCTTCAAATCAACGATGAAACACAGAAATTGCATCGATACTGAATACAACAGGCAAAATGTCGACTTATTTACAAGAGGAGTAACTCTTCTAATAGTTCGTGCTTTGAGCCTTTCCTGGGACAGCAGTATTAGATTCCGAAGCACCATTGCAGGTTTACTGTATCCCTTAGACCTTCAAATCAACGATGAAACACAGAAATTGCATCGATATTGAATTCAAAAAGCAAAATGTTGACTTATTTATAAGAGGAGCAACTCTTCTAATAGTTCGTGCTTTGAGCCTTTCCTGAGACAGCAGTATTAGATTACGATGCACCATTGTAGGATTACTGTATCTCTTGGACCGTCAAATCAACGATGAAACACAAAAATTGCATCGATATTGAGCACAAAAGGCAAAATGTCGACTTATTTACAAGAGGAGTAACTCTTCTAATAGTTCGTGCTTTGAGCCATTCCTGGGACAGCAGTATTAGATTCCGATGCAACATTGCAGGTTTACTGTATCCCTTGGACCTTCAAATCAACGATGAAACACAGAAATTGCATCGATATTGAATACAAAAGGCAAAATGTCGACTTATTTACAAGAGGAGTAACTCTTCTAATAGTTCGTACTTTGAGCCTTTCCTGGGACAGCAGTATTAGATTCCGATGCACCATTGCAGGTTTACTGTATCCCTTAGACCTTCAAATCAACGATGAAACACAGAAATTGCATCGATATTGAATTCAAAAAGCAAAATGTTGACTTATTTATAAGAGGAGCAACTCTTCTAATAGTTCGTGCTTTGAGCCTTTCCTGAGACAGCAGTATTAGATTACGATGCACCATTGTAGGATTACTGTATCTCTTGGACCGTCAAATCAACGATGAAACACAAAAATTGCATCGATATTGAGCACAAAAGGCAAAATGTCGACTTATTTACAAGAGGAGTAACTCTTCTAATAGTTCGTGCTTTGAGCCATTCCTGGGACAGCAGTATTAGATTCCGATGCAACATTGCAGGTTTACTGTATCCCTTGGACCTTCAAATCAACGATGAAACACAGAAATTGCATCGATATTGAATACAAAAGGCAAAATGTCGACTTATTTACAAGAGGAGTAACTCTTCTAATAGTTCGTACTTTGAGCCTTTCCTGGGACAGCAGTATTAGATTCCGATGCACCACTGCAGACTTACTGTATCCCTTGGACCTTCAAATCAACGGTGAAACACAGAAATTGCATCGATATTGAGTACAAAAGGCAAAATGTCGACTTATTTATAAGAGGAGCAACTCTTCTAGTAGTTCGTGCTTTGAGCCTTTCCTGGGACAGCAGTATTAGATTCCAATGCACCATTGCAGGTTTACTGTATCCCTTGGACCTTCAAGTCAACGATGAAACACAGAAATTGCATCGATATTGAATACAAAAGGAAAAATGTCGATTAATTTAGAAGAGGAGTAACTCTTCTAATAGTTCGTGATTTTAGCCTTTCCTGGGACAGCACTATTAGATTCCGATGCACCCTTGCAGGTTTACTGTATCCCTTGGATCTTCAAATCAACGGTGAAACACAGAAATTGCATCGATATTGAGTACAAAAGGCAAAATGTCGACTTATTTACAAGAGGAGTAACCCTTGTAATACTTCGTGCATTTAGACATTCCTGGGACAGCAGTATTAGATTCGGATGCACCATTGCAGGTTTACTGTATCCCTTGGACCTTCATATCATCGATGAAACACAAAATAGCATTGATATTGAGTACAAAAGGCAAAATGTCGACTTATTTATAACAGGAGTAACTCTTCTAATAGTTCGTGCTTTGAGCGTTTCCTGGGACAGCCGTATTAGATTCCGATACACCAGCGCAGGTTTACTGTATCCCTTGGACATTCAAATCAACGATGAAACACAGAAATTGCATCGATATTGAGTACAAGATGCAAAATGACGACTTATTTACAAGAGGAGTAACTCCTCTAATAGTTCGTGCTTTTAGCCTTTCCTGGGACAGCAGTATTAGATTCCGTTGCACCCTTGCAGGTTTTCTGTATCCCTTGGACCTTCAAATCAACGATGACACACAGAAATTGCATCGATATTGAAAACAAAAGGCAAAATGACGGCTTATTTACAAGAGGAGTAACTCTTCTAATAGTTAGTGCTTTTAGATACTCCTGGGACAACAGTATTAGATTCGGGTGCACCATTGCAGGTTTACTGTATCCCTTGGACCTTCAAATCAACTCTTCTAACAGTTCCTGCTTTGAGCCTTTCCTGGGACAGCAGTATTAGATTCCGATGCACCATTGCAGGTTTACTGTATCCCTTGGACCTTCAAATCAACGATGAAACACAGAAATTGCATCGATATTGAATACAAAAAGCAAAATCTCGACTTATTTACCAGAGGAGTAACTCTTCTAATAGTCCGTGCTTTGAGCCTTTCCTGGGACAGCAGTATTAGATTCCGATGCACCATTGCAGGTTTACTGTATCCCTTGGAACTTCAAATCAACGATGAAACACAGAAATTGCATCGATATTGAATACAAAAGGCAAAATGTCGACTCATTTACAAAAGGAGTAACTTTTGTAATAGTTCGTGCTTTGAGCCTTTCCTGGGACAGCAGTATTAGATTCCGATGCACCATTGTAGGTTTACTGTATCCCTTGGACCTTCAAATCAACGATGAAACACAGAAATTGCATCGATATTGAATACAAAAGGCAAAATGTCGTCTTATTTACAAGAGGAGTAACTCTTCTAATAGTTCATGCTTTGAGCCTTTCCTGGGACAGCAGTATTAGATTCCGATGCACCATTGCAGGTTTACTATATCCCTTGGACCTTCAAATCAACGATGAATCACAGATATTGCATCGATATTGAATACAAAAGGCAAAATGTCGTCTTATTTACAAGAGGAGATACTCTTCTAATAGTTCGTGATTTGAGGCTTTAATGGGACAGCAGTATTAGATCCCGATGCACCATTGCAAGTTTACTGTATCCCTTGGACCTTCAAATCAACGATGAATCACAGAAATTGCATCGATATTGAATACAAAAGGCAAAATGTCGACTTATTTACAAGAGGAGTAACTCTTCTAATAATTCGTACTTTTAGCCTTTCCTGGGACAGCAGTATTAGATTCTGATGCACCATTGCAGGTTTACTGTATCCCTTAGACCTTCAAATCAACGATGAAACACAGAAATTGCATCGATATTGAATAAAAATGCAAAATGTCGACTTATTTACAAGAGGAGTAACTCTTCTAATAGTTCGTGCTTTGAGCCTTTCCTGGGACATCAGTATTAGATTCCGATGCACCATTGCAGGTTTACTGTATCCCTTGGAACTTCAAATCAACGATGAAACACAGAAACTGCATCGATATTGAATACAAAAGGCATAATGTCGACTTATTTATAAGAGGAGTAACTCTTCTAATAGTTCGTGCTTTGAGCCTTTCCTGGGACAGCAGTATTAGATTCCGAAGCACCAGTGCAGGTTTACTGTATCCCTTGGACCTTCAAATCAACGATGAAACACAGAAATTGCATCGATATTGAATTCAAAAAGCAAAATGTTGACTTAATTATAAGAGGAGTAACTCTTCTAATAGTTCGTGCTTTGAGCCTTTCCTGGGACAGCAGTATTAGATTCCGATGCAACATTACAGGTTTACTGTATCCCTTGGACCTTCAAATCAACGATGAAACACAGAAATTGCATCGATATTGAATACAAAAGGCAAAATGTCGACTTATTTACAAGAGGAGTAACTCTTCTAATAGTTCGTACTTTGAGCCTTTCCTGGGACAGCAGTATTAGATTCCGATGCACGATTGCAGGTTTACTGTATCCCTTGGACCTTCAAATCAACGATGGAACACAGAAATTGCATCGATATTGAACACAAAAGGCATAATATCGACTTATTTATAAGAGGAGTAACTCTTCTAATAGTTCGTGCATTGAGCCTCCCCTGGGACAGCAGTATTAGATTCCGATGCACCACTGCAGACTTACTGTATCCCTTGGACCTTCAAATCAACGGTGAAACACAGAAATTGCATCGATATTGAGTACAAAAGGCAAAATGTCGACTTATTTATAAGAGGAGCAACTCTTCTAGTAGTTCATGCTTTGAGACTTTCCTGGGACAGCAGTATTAGATTCCAATGCACCATTGCAGGTTTACTGTATCCCTTGGACCTTCAAGTCAACGATGAAACACAGAAATTGCATCGATATTGAATACAAAAGGCAAAATGTCAATTAATTTAGAAGAGGAGTAACTCTTCTAATAGTTCGTGCTTTCAGCCTTTCCTGGGACAGCACTATTAGATTCCGATGCAGCATTGCAGGTTTACTGTATCCCTTGGACCTTCAAATCAACGATGAAACACAGAAATTGCATCGATACTGAATACAACAGGCAAAATGTCGAATTATTTACAAGAGGAGTAACTCTTCTAATAGTTCGTGATTTGAGCCTTTCCTGGGACAGCAGTATTAGATTCCGAAGCACCATTGCAGGTTTACTGTATCCCTTGGACCTTCAAATCAACGATGAAACACAGAAATTGCATCGATATTGAATTCAAAAAGCAAAATGTTGACATATTTATAAGAGGAGCAACTCTTCTAATAGTTCGTGCTTTGAGCCTTTCCTGGGACAGCAGTATTAGATTCCGAAGCACCATTGCAGGTTTACTGTATCCCTTGGACCTTCAAATCAACGATGAAACACAGAAATTGCATCGATATTGAATACAAAAGGCAAAATGTCGACTTATTTACAAGAGGAGTAACTCTTCTAATAGTTCGTACTTTGAGCCTTTCCTGGGACAGCAGTATTAGATTCCGATGCACGATTGCAGGTTTACTGTATCCCTTGGACCTTCAAATCAACGATGGAACACAGAAATTGCATCGATATTGAACACAAAAGGCATAATATCGAATTATTTATAAGAGGAGTAACTCTTCTAATAGTTCGTGCATTGAGCCTTCCCTGGGACAGCAGTATTAGATTCCGATGCACCACTGCAGACTTACTGTATCCCTTGGACCTTCAAATCAACGGTGAAACACAGAAATTGCATCGATATTGAGTACAAAAGGCAAAATATCGATTTATTTATAAGAGGAGCAACTCTTCTAGTAGTTCATGCTTTGAGACTTTCCTGGGACGGCAGTATTAGATTCCAATGCACCATTGCAGGTTTACTGTATCCCTTGGACCTTCAAGTCAACGATGAAACACAGATATTGCATCGATATTGAATACAAAAGGCAAAATGTCAATTTATTTAGAAGAGGAGTAACTCTTCTAATAGTTCGTGATTTTAGCCTTTCCTGGGACAGCACTATTAGATTCCGAAGCACCAGTGCAGGTTTACTGTATCCCTTGGACCTTCAAATCAACGATGAAACACAGAAATTGCATCGATATTGAATTCAAAAAGCAAAATGTTGACTTAATTATAAGAGGAGTAACTCTTCTAATAGTTCGTGCTTTGAGCCTTTCCTGGGACAGCAGTATTAGATTCCGATGCAACATTACAGGTTTACTGTATCCCTTGGACCTTCAAATCAACGATGAAACACAGAAATTGCATCGATATTGAGTACAAAAGGCAAAATATCGATTTATTTATAAGAGGAGCAACTCTTCTAATAGTTCGTGCTTTGAGCCTTTCCTGGGACAGCAGTATTAGATTCCGAAGCACCATTGCAGGTTTACTGTATCCCTTGGACCTTCAAATCAACGATGAAACACAGAAATTGCATCGATATTGAATACAAAAAGCAAAATGTCGACTTATTTACAAGAGGAGTAACTCTTCTAATAGTTCGTACTTTGAGCCTTTCCTGGGACAGCAGTATTAGATTCCGATGCACGATTGCAGGTTTACTGTATCCCTTGGACCTTCAAATCAACGATGGAACACAGAAATTGCATCGATATTGAACACAAAAGGCATAATATCGAATTATTTATAAGAGGAGTAACTCTTCTAATAGTTCGTGCATTGAGCCTTCCCTGGGACAGCAGTATTAGATTCCGATGCACCACTGCAGACTTACTGTATCCCTTGGACCTTCAAATCAACGGTGAAACACAGAAATTGCATCGATATTGAGTACAAAAGGCAAAATATCGATTTATTTATAAGAGGAGCAACTCTTCTAGTAGTTCATGCTTTGAGACTTTCCTGGGACGGCAGTATTAGATTCCAATGCACCATTGCAGGTTTACTGTATCCCTTGGACCTTCAAATCAACGATGGAACACAGAAATTGCATCGATATTGAACACAAAAGGCATAATATCGAATTATTTATAAGAGGAGTAACTCTTCTAATAGTTCGTGCATTGAGCCTTCCCTGGGACAGCAGTATTAGATTCCGATGCACCACTGCAGACTTACTGTATCCCTTGGACCTTCAAATCAACGGTGAAACACAGAAATTGCATCGATATTGAGTACAAAAGGCAAAATATCGATTTATTTATAAGAGGAGCAACTCTTCTAGTAGTTCATGCTTTGAGACTTTCCTGGGACGGCAGTATTAGATTCCAATGCACCACTGCAGGTTTACTGTATCCCTTGGACCTTCAAGTCAACGATGAAACACAGAAATTGCATCGATATTGAATACAAAAGGCAAAATGTCAATTTATTTAGAAGAGGAGTAACTCTTCTAATAGTTCGTGATTTAGCCTTTCCTGGGACAGCACTATTAGATTCCGATGCAGCATTGCAGGTTTACTGTATCCCTTGGACCTTCAAATCAACGATGGAACACAGAAATTGCATCGATATTGAACACAAAAGGCATAATATCGACTTATTTATAAGAGGAGTAACTCTTCTAATAGTTCGTGCATTGAGCCTTCCCTGGGACAGCAGTATTAGATTCCGATGCACCACTGCAGACTTACTGTATCCCTTGGACCTTCAAATCAACGGTGAAACACAGAAATTGCATCGATATTGAGTACAAAAGGCAAAATGTCGACTTATTTATAAGAGGAGCAACTCTTCTAGTAGTTCATGCTTTGAGACTTTCCTGGGACAGCAGTATTAGATTCCAATGCACCATTGCAGGTTTACTGTATCCCTTGGACCTTCAAGTCAACGATGAAACACAGAAATTGCATCGATATTGAATACAAAAGGCAAAATGTCAATTAATTTAGAAGAGGAGTAACTCTTCTAATAGTTCGTGCTTTCAGCCTTTCCTGGGACAGCACTATTAGATTCCGATGCAGCATTGCAGGTTTACTGTATCCCTTGGACCTTCAAATCAACGATGAAACACAGAAATTGCATCGATACTGAATACAACTGGCAAAATGTCGACTTATTTACAAGAGGAGTAACTCTTCTAATAGTTCGTGATTTGAGCCTTTCCTGGGACAGCAGTATTAGATTCCGAAGCACCATTGCAGGTTTACTGTATCCCTTGGACCTTCAAATCAACGATGAAACACAGAAATTGCATCGATATTGAATTCAAAAAGCAAAATGTTGACTTATTTATAAGAGGAGCAACTCTTCTAATAGTTCGTGCTTTGAGCCTTTCCTGGGACAGCAGTATTAGATTCCGAAGCACCATTGCAGGTTTACTGTATCCCTTGGACCTTCAAATCAACGATGAAACACAGAAATTGCATCGATATTGAATACAAAAGGCAAAATGTCGACTTATTTACAAGAGGAGTAACTCTTCTGATAGTTCGTACTTTGAGCCTTTCCTGGGACAGCAGTATTAGATTCCGATGCACGATTGCAGGTTTACTGTATCCCTTGGACCTTCAAATCAACGATGGAACACAGAAATTGCATCGATATTGAACACAAAAGGCATAATATCGAATTATTTATAAGAGGAGTAACTCTTCTAATAGTTCGTGCATTGAGCCTTCCCTGGGACAGCAGTATTAGATTCCGATGCACCACTGCAGACTTACTGTATCCCTTGGACCTTCAAATCAACGGTGAAACACAGAAATTGCATCGATATTGAGTACAAAAGGCAAAATATCGATTTATTTATAAGAGGAGCAACTCTTCTAGTTGTTCATGCTTTGAGACTTTCCTGGGACGGCAGTATTAGATTCCAATGCACCATTGCAGGTTTACTGTATCCCTTGGACCTTCAAGTCAACGATGAAACACAGAAATTGCATCGATATTGAATACAAAAGGCAAAATGTCAATTTATTTAGAAGAGGAGTAACTCTTCTAATAGTTCGTGCTTTTAGCCTTTCCTGGGACAGCACTATTAGATTCCGATGCAGCATTGCAGGTTTACTGTATCCCTTGGACCTTCAAATCAACGATGAAACACAGAAATTGCATCGATACTGAATACAACAGGCAAAATGTCGACTTATTTACAAGAGGAGTAACTCTTCTAATAGTTCGTGCTTTGAGCCTTTCCTGGGACAGCAGTATTAGATTCCGAAGCACCATTGCAGGTTTACTGTATCCCTTAGACCTTCAAATCAACGATGAAACACAGAAATTGCATCGATATTGAATTCAAAAAGCAAAATGTTGACTTATTTATAAGAGGAGCAACTCTTCTAATAGTTCGTGCTTTGAGCCTTTCCTGAGACAGCAGTATTAGATTACGATGCACCATTGTAGGATTACTGTATCTCTTGGACCGTCAAATCAACGATGAAACACAAAAATTGCATCGATATTGAGCACAAAAGGCAAAATGTCGACTTATTTACAAGAGGAGTAACTCTTCTAATAGTTCGTGCTTTGAGCCATTCCTGGGACAGCAGTATTAGATTCCGATGCAACATTGCAGGTTTACTGTATCCCTTGGACCTTCAAATCAACGATGAAACACAGAAATTGCATCGATATTGAATACAAAAGGCAAAATGTCGACTTATTTACAAGAGGAGTAACTCTTCTAATAGTTCGTACTTTGAGCCTTTCCTGGGACAGCAGTATTAGATTCCGATGCACCACTGCAGACTTACTGTATCCCTTGGACCTTCAAATCAACGGTGAAACACAGAAATTGCATCGATATTGAGTACAAAAGGCAAAATGTCGACTTATTTATAAGAGGAGCAACTCTTCTAGTAGTTCGTGCTTTGAGCCTTTCCTGGGACAGCAGTATTAGATTCCAATGCACCATTGCAGGTTTACTGTATCCCTTGGACCTTCAAGTCATCGATGAAACACAGAAATTGCATCGATATTGAATACAAAAGGAAAAATGTCGATTAATTTAGAAGAGGAGTAACTCTTCTAATAGTTCGTGCTTTTAGCCTTTCCTGGGACAGCACTATTAGATTCCGATGCACCCTTGCAGGTTTACTGTATCCCTTGGATCTTCAAATCAACGGTGAAACACAGAAATTGCATCGATATTGAGTACAAAAGGCAAAATGTCGACTTATTTACAAGAGGAGTAACCCTTGTAATACTTCGTGCATTTAGACACTCCTGGGACAGCAGTATTAGATTCGGATGCACCATTGCAGGTTTACTGTATCCCTTGGACCTTCATATCATCGATGAAACACAAAATAGCATTGATATTGAGTACAAAAGGCAAAATGTCGACTTATTTATAACAGGAGTAACACTTCTAATAGTTCGTGCTTTGAGCGTTTCCTGGGACAGCCGTATTAGATTCCGATACACCAGCGCAGGTTTACTGTATCCCTTGGACATTCAAATCAACGATGAAACACAGAAATTGCATCGATATTGAATACAAGATGCAAAATGACGACTTATTTACAAGAGGAGTAACTCCTCTAATAGTTCGTGCTTTTAGCCTTTCCTGGGACAGCAGTATTAGATTCCGTTGCACCCTTGCAGGTTTTCTGTATCCCTTGGACCTTCAAATCAACGATGACACACAGAAATTGCATCGATATTGAAAACAAAAGGCAAAATGACGGCTTATTTACAAGAGGAGTAACTCTTCTAATAGTTAGTGCTTTTAGATACTCCTGGGACAACAGTATTAGATTCGGGTGCACCATTGCAGGTTTACTGTATCCCTTGGACCTTCAAATCAACTCTTCTAACAGTTCCTGCTTTGAGCCTTTCCTGGGACAGCAGTATTAGATTCCGATGCACCATTGCAGGTTTACTGTATCCCTTGGACCCTCAAATCAACGATGAAACACAGAAATTGCATCGATATTGAATACCAAAGGCAAAATGTCGACTTATTTACAAGAGGAGTAACTCTTCTAATAGTTCGTGCTTTGAGCCTTTCCTGGGACAGCAGTATTACATTCCGATGCACCTTTGCAGGTTTACTGTATCCCTTGGACCCTCAAATCAAAGATGAAACACAGAAATTGCATCGATATTGAATACAAAAGGCAAAATGTCGACTTACTTACAAGAGGACTAATCCTTGTAATATTTCGTGCTTTTAGCCTTTCCTGGGACAGCAGTATTAGATTCCGATGCACCATTGTATGTTTACTGTATCCCTTGGATCTTCAAATCAACGATGATACACAGAATTTGCATCGATATTGAATACAAACAGCAAAATGTCGACTTATTTACAAGAGGAGAAGCTATTCTAATAGTTCGTGCTTTGAGCCTTTCCTGGGACAGCAGTATTAGATTCCGATGCACCATTGCAGGTTTACTCTATCCCTTGGACCTTCAAATCAACGATGAAACACAGAAATTGCATCGATATTGAATACAAAAGGCAAAATTTCGACTTATTTATAACACAAGTAACTCTTCTAACAGTTCCTGCTTTGAGCCTTTCCTGGGGCAGCAGTATTAGATTCCGATGCACCATTGCAGGTTTACTCTATCCCTTGGACCTTCAAATCAACAATGAAACACAGAAAATGCATCGAAATTGAATACAAAAGGCAAAATGACGACTTATTTACAAGAGGAGTAACTGTTCTAATAGTTCGTAGTTTGAGCCTTTCCTGGGACAGCAGTATTAGATTCCGATGCACCATTGCAGGTTTACTGTATCCCTTGGACCTTCAAATCAACGATGAAACACAGAAATTGCATCGATATTGAATACAAAAGGCAAAATGTCGACTTTTGCACAAGAGGAGTAACTCTTCTAATAGTTCGTGCTTTGAGCCTTTCCTGGGACAGCAGTATTAGATTCCGTTGCACCCTTGCAGGTTTTCTGTATCCCTTGGACCTTCAAATCAACGATGACACACAGAAATTGCATCGATATTGAAAACAAAAGGCAAAATGACGGCTTATTTACAAGAGGAGTAACTCTTCTAATAGTTAGTGCTTTTAGATACTCCTGGGACAACAGTATTAGATTCGGGTGCACCATTGCAGGTTTACTGTATCCCTTGGACCTTCAAATCAACTCTTCTAACAGTTCCTGCTTTGAGCCTTTCCTGGGACAGCAGTATTAGATTCCGATGCACCATTGCAGGTTTACTGTATCCCTTGGACCCTCAAATCAACGATGAAACACAGAAATTGCATCGATATTGAATACCAAAGGCAAAATGTCGACTTATTTACAAGAGGAGTAACTCTTCTAATAGTTCGTGCTTTGAGCCTTTCCTGGGACAGCAGTATTACATTCCGATGCACCTTTGCAGGTTTACTGTATCCCTTGGACCCTCAAATCAAAGATGAAACACAGAAATTGCATCGATATTGAATACAAAAGGCAAAATGTCGACTTACTTACAAGAGGACTAATCCTTGTAATATTTCGTGCTTTTAGCCTTTCCTGGGACAGCAGTATTAGATTCCGATGCACCATTGTATGTTTACTGTATCCCTTGGATCTTCAAATCAACGATGATACACAGAATTTGCATCGATATTGAATACAAACAGCAAAATGTCGACTTATTTACAAGAGGAGAAGCTATTCTAATAGTTCGTGCTTTTAGCCTTTCCTGGGACAGCAGTATTAGATTCCGATGCACCATTGCAGGTTTACTCTATCCCTTGGACCTTCAAATCAACGATGAAACACAGAAATTGCATCGATATTGAATACAAAAGGCAAAATTTCGACTTATTTATAACACAAGTAACTCTTCTAACAGTTCCTGCTTTGAGCCTTTCCTGGGGCAGCAGTATTAGATTCCGATGCACCATTGCAGGTTTACTCTATCCCTTGGACCTTCAAATCAACAATGAAACACAGAAAATGCATCGAAATTGAATACAAAAGGCAAAATGACGACTTATTTACAAGAGGAGTAACTGTTCTAATAGTTCGTAGTTTGAGCCTTTCCTGGGACAGCAGTATTAGATTCCGATGCACCATTGCAGGTTTACTGTATCCCTTGGACCTTCAAATCAACGATGAAACACAGAAATTGCATCGATATTGAATACAAAAGGCAAAATGTCGACTTATTTACAAGAGGAGTAACACTTCTAATGGTTCGTGCTTTGAGCCTTTCCTGGGACAGCAGTATTAGATTCCGATGCACCATTGCAGGTTTACTGTATCCCTTGCACCTTCAAATCAACGATGAAAGGGAGAAATTGCATCGATATTGAATACAAAAGGAAAAATGTCGACTTATTCACAAGAGGAGTAACTCTTCTAGTACTTCGTGCTTTGACGCTTTCCTGGGACGGCAGTATTAGATTCCGATGCACCTTTGCAGGTTTACTGTATCCCTTGGACCTTCAAATCATTGATGATACACAGAAATTGCATCGATATTGAATACAAAAGGCAAAATGGCGACTTATTTACAAGAGGAGTAACTCTTCTAATAGTTCGTGCTTTGAGCCTTTCCTGGGACAGCAGTATTACATTCCGATGCACCATTGCAGGTTTACGGTATCCCTTGGACCTTCAAATCAACGATGAAACACAGATATTGCATCGATATTGAATACAAAAGGCAAAATGTCAACTTACTTACAAGAGGACTAACCCTTTTAATAGTTCGTGCTTTTAGCCTTTCCTGGGACAGCAGTATTAGATTCCGATGCACTATTGTAGGTTTACTGTATCCCTTGGATCTTCAAATCAACGATGATACACAGAATTTGCATCGATATTGAATACAAACAGCAAAATTTCGACTTATTTACAAGGGGAGAAGCTCTTCTAATTGTTCGTGCTTTGAGCCTTTCCTGGGACAGCAGTATTAGATTCCAATGCACCATTGCAGGTTTACTGTATCCCTTGGACCTTCAAATCAACGATGAAACACAAAAATTGCATCGATATTGAATACAAAAGGCAAAATGTCGACTTATTTACAAGAGGAGTAACTCTTCTAATAGTTCGTCTTTGAGCCTTTCCTGGGACAGCAGTATTAGATTCCGATGCAACATTGCAGGTTTACTATATCCCTTGATCCTTCAAATCAACGATTATACACAGAAATTGCATCGATATTGAATACAAAAGTCAAAGTATCGACTTATTTATAAGAGGAGTAACTCTTCTAATAGTTCGTGCTTTGAGCCTTTCCTGGGACAGCAGTATTAGATTCCGATGCACCATTGCAGGTTTACTGTACCCCTTGGATCTTCAAATCAACGATGAAACACAGAAATTGCATCGATATTGAATACAAAAGGCAAAATGTCGACTTATTTACAAGAGGAGTAACTGTTCTAATAGTTCGTGCTTTGTGCCTTTCCTGGGACAGCAGTATTAGATTCCGATGCACCATTGCAGGATTACTGTATCCGTTGGACCTTCATATCAACGATGAAACACAGAAATTGCATCGATATTGAATACAAAAGCAAAATGTCGACTTATATATAACTCAAGTAACTCTTCTAACAGTTCCTGCTTTGAGCCTTTCCTGGGACAGCAGTATTAGATTGCGATGCACCATTGCAGGTTTACTGTATCCCTTGGACCTTCAAATGCGCGATGAAACACAGAAATTGCATCGATATTGAATATAACAGGCAAAATGTCGACTTATTTACAAGAGGAGTAACTCTCCTAGTACTTCGTGCTTTGGGCCTTTCCTGGGACAGCAGTATTAGATTCCGATGCACCATTGCAGGTTTACTGTATCCCTTGGACCTTCAAATCAACGATGAAACTCAGAAATTGCATCGATCTTGAATACAAAAGGCAAAATGTCGACTTATTTATAAGAGGAGTAACTCTTCTATTAGTTCGTGCTTTGAGCCTTTCCTGGGACAGCAGTATTAGATTCCGTTGCACCTTTGTAGGTTTACTGTACCCGTTGGATCTTCAAATCAACGATGATACACAGAATTTGCATCGATCTTGAATACAAAAGGCAAAATGTCGACTTATTTACAAGGGGAGAAACTCTTCTATTAGTTCGTGCTTTGAGCCTTTCCCGGGACAGCAGTATTAGATTCCGATGCACCATTGCAGGTTTACTGTATCCCTTGGACCTTCAAATCAACGATGAAACACAGAAATTGCATCGATATTGAATACAAAAGGCAAAATGTCGACTTATTTACAAGAGGAGTAACTGTTCTAATAGTTCGTGTTTTTAGCGTTTCCTGGGACAGCAGTATTGGATTCCGATGCACCATTGCAGGTTTACTGTATCCCTTGGACCTTCAAATCAACGATGAAACACAGAAATTGCATCGATATTGAATACAAAAGGCAAAATGTCGACTTATTTACAAGAAGAGTAACTCTTCTAGTACTTCGTGCTTTGACGCTTTCCTGGGACAGCAGTATTAGATTCCGAAGCACCATTGCAGGTTTACTGTATCCCTTGGACCTTCAAATCAACGATGAAACACAGAAATTGCATCGATATTGAATACAAAAAGCAAAATGTCAACTTATTTACAAGAGGAGTAATTCCTCTAATATTTCGTGCTTTAAACCTTTCCTGGGACAGCAGTATTAGATTCCGATGCACCATTGCAGGTTTACTGTATCCCTTGGACCTTCAAATCAACGATGAAACACAGAAATTACATCGATATTGAGTACAAAAGGAAAAATGTCGACTTATTACAAGAGGAGTAACTCTTCTAATAGTTCGTGCTTTGAGCCTTTCCTGGGACATCAGTATTAGATTCCGATGCACCATTGCAGCTTTACTGTATCCCTTGGAACTTCAAATCAACGATGAAACACAGAAATTGCATCGATATTGAATACAAAACGCAAAGTGTCAACTTATTTATAAGAGGAGTAACTCTTCTAATAGTTCGTGCTTTGAGCCTTTCCTGGGACAGCAGTATTAGATTCCGATGCACCATTGCAGGTTTACTGTATCCCTTGGACCTTCAAATCAACGATGAAACACAGAAATTGCATCGATATTGAATACAAAATGCAAAATGTCGACTCTTTTACAAAAGGATAAACTCTTGTAATAGTTCGTGCTTTGAGCATTTCCTGGGACAGCAGTATTAGATTCCGATGCACCTTTGCAGGTTTACTGTATCCCTTGGACCTTCAAATCAACGATGAAACACAGAAATTGCATCGATATTGAATACAAAAGGCAAAGTGTCGACTTATTTATAAGAGGAGTAACTCTTCTAATAGTTTGTGCTTTGAGCCTTTCCTGGGACAGCAGTATTAGATTCCGATACACCATCGCAGGTATACTGTATCCCTTGGACCTTCAAATCAACGATGAAACACAGAAATTGCATCGATATTGAATACAAAATGCAAAATGACGTCTTATTTACAAGAGGAGTAACTCTTCTAATAGTTCGTGCTTTGAGCCTTTCTTGGGACAGCAGTATTAGGTTCCGGTGCACCCTTGCATGTTTACTGTATCCCTTGGACCTTCAAATCAACGATGACACACAGAAATTGCATCGATATTGAAAACAAAAGGCAAAATGTCGACTTATTTACAAGATGAGTAACTCTTCTAATAGTTAGTGCTTTTAGATATTCCTAGGACAACAGTATTAGATTCGGGTGCACCATTGCAGGTTTACTGTATCCCTTGGACCTTCAAATCAACTCTTCTAACAGTTCCTGCTTAGAGCCTTTCCTGGGACAGCAGTATTAGATTCCGATGCTCCTTTGCAGGTTTACTGTATCCCTTGGACCTTCAAATCTATGATGAAACACAGAAATTGCATCGATATTCAATACAAAAGGCAAAATGTCGACTTATTTACAAGCGGAGTAACTCTTCTAATAGTTCGTGCTTTGAGCCTTTCCTGGGACAGCAGTATTACATTCCGATGCACCTTTGCAGGTTTACTGTATCCCTTGGACCCTCAAATCAAAGATGAAACACAGAAATTGCATCGATATTGAATACAAAAGGCAAAATGCCGACTTACATACAAGAGGACTAATCCTTGTAATATTTCGTGCTTTTAGCCTTTCCTGGGACAGCAGTATTAGATTCCGATGCACCATTGTATGTTTACTGTATCCCTTGGATCTTCAAATCAACGATGATACACAGAATTTGCATCGATATTGAATACAAACAGCAAAATGTCGACTTATTTACAAGAGGAGAGGCTCTTCTAATTGTTCGTGCTTTGAGCCTTTCCTGGGACAGCAGTATTAGATTCCGTTGCACCATTGCAGGTTTACTCTATCCCTTGGACCTTCAAATCAACGATGAAACACAGAAATTGCATCGATATTGAATACAAAAGGCAAAATTTCGACTTATTTATAACACAAGTAACTCTTCTAACAGTTCCTGATTTGAGCCTTTCCTGGGACAGCAGTATTAGATTCCGATGCTCCATTGCAGGTTTACTGTATCCCTTGGACCTTCGAATCAACAATGAAACACAGAAAATGCATCGAAATTGAATACAAAAGGCAAAATGACGACTTATTTACAAGAGGAGTAACTGTTCTAATAGTTCGTAGTTTGAGCCTTTCCTGGGACAGCAGTATTAGATTCCGATGCACCATTGCAGGTTTACTGTATCCCTTGGACCTTCAATTCAACGATGAAACACAGGAATTGCATCGATATTGAATACATAAGGCAAAATGTCGACTTGTGCACAAGAGGAGTATCTCTTCTAATAGTTCGTGCTTTGAGCCTTTCCTGGGACAGCAGTATTAGATTCCGATGCACCATTGCAGGTTTACTGTATCCCTTGGACCTTCAAATCAACGATGAAACACAGAAATTGCATCGATATTGAATACAAAAGGCAAAATATCGACTTATTTATAAGAGGAGTAACTCTTCTAACAGTTATTGCTTTGAGCCTTTCCTGGGACAGCAGTATTAGATTCCGATGCACCATTGCAGGTTTACTGTATCCCTTGGACATTCAAAACAACTATGAAAAACTGAAATTGCATCGATATTGAATACAAAAGGCAAAATGTCGACTTATTTATAAGAGGAGTTACTCTTCTAATAATTCGTGCTTTGAGCCTTTCCTGGGACAGCAGTATAAGATTCCGATGCACCATTGCAGGTTTACTGTATCCCTTGGACCTTCAAATCAACGATGAAACACAGAAATTGCATCGATATTGAATACAAAAGGCAAAATGTCGACTTATTTACAAGAGGAGTAACACTTCTAATAGTTCGTGCTTTGAGCCTTTCCTGGGACAGCAGTATTAGATTCCGATGCACCATTGCAGGTTTACTGTATCCCTTACACCTTCAAATCAACGATGAAACAGAGAAATTGCATCGATATTGAATACAAAAGGAAAAATGTCGACTTATTCACAAGAGGAGTAACTCTTCTATTACTTCGTGCTTTGACGCTTTCCTGGGACGGCAGTATTAGATTCCGATGCACCATTGCAGGTTTACTGTATCCCTTGGACCTTCAAATCATTGATGAAACACAGAAATTGCATCGATATTGAATACAAAAGGCAAAATATCGACTTATTTACAAGAGGAGTAACTCTTCTAATAGTTCGTGTTTTGAGCCTTTCCTGGGACAGCAGTATTACATTCCGATGCACCATTGCAGGTTTACTGTATCCCTTGGACCTTCAAATCAACGATGAAACACAGATATTGCATCGATATTGAATACAAAAGGCAAAATGTCAACTTACTTACAAGAGGACTAACCCTTCTAATAGTTCGTGCTTTTAGCCTTTCCTGGGACAGCAGTATTAGATTCCGATGCACCATTGTAGGTTTACTGTATCCCTTGGATCTTCAAATCAACGATGATACACAGAATTTGCAACGATATTGAATACAAACAGCAAAATGTCGACTTATTTACAAGGGGAGAAGCTCTTCTAATAGTTCGTGCTTTGAGCCTTTCCTGGGACAGCAGTATTAGATTCCGATGCACCATTGCAGGTTTACTGTATCCCCTGGACCTTCAAATCAACGATGAAACACAGAAATTGCATCGAAATTGAATACAAAAGGCAAAATGTCGACTTATTTACAAGAGGAGTAACTCTTCTAATAGTTCGTCCTTTGAGCCTTTCCTGGGACAGCAGTATTAGATTCCGATGCAACATTGCAGGTTTACTGTATCCCTTGAACCTTCAAATCAACGATTAAACACAGAAATTGCATCGATATTGAATACAAAAGGCAAAGTATCGACTTATTTATAAGAGGAGTAACTCTTCTAATAGTTCGTGCTTTGAGCCTTTCCTGGGACAGCAGTATTAGATTCCGATGCACCATTGCAGGTTTACTGTACCCCTTGGATCTTCAAATCAACGATGAAACACAGAAATTGCATCGATATTGAATACAACAGGCAAAATGTCGAATTATTTACAAGAGGAGTAACTGTTCTAATAGTTCGTGATTTGTGCCTTTCCTGGGACAGCAGTATTAGATTCCGATGCACCATTGCAGGATTACTGTATCCGTTGGACCTTCAAATCAACGATGAAACACAGAAATTGCATCGATATTGAATACAAAAGGCAAAATGTCGACTTATTATAACTCAAGTAACTCTTCTAACAGTTCCTGCTTTGAGCCTTTCCTGGGACAGCAGAATTAGATTCCGATGCACAATTGCAGGTTTACTGTATCCCTTGGACCTTCAAATCAACGATGAAACACAGAAATTGCATCGATTTGAATATAAAAGGCAAAATGTCGACTTATTTACAAGAGGAGTAACTCTTCTAGTACTTCGTGCTTTCGGCCTTTCCTGGGACAGCAGTATTAGATTCCGATGCACCATTGTAGGTTTACTGTACCCGTTGGATCTTCAAATCAACGATGATACACAGAATTTGCATCGATCTTGAATACAAAAGGCAAAATGTCGACTTATTTACAAGTGGAGAAACTCTTCTAATAGTTCGTGCTTTGAGCCTTTCCTGGGACAGCAGTATTAGATTCCGATGCACCATTGAAGGTTTACTGTTTCCCTTGGACCTTCAAATCAACGATGAAACACAGAAATTGCATCGATATTGAATACAAAAGGCAAAATGTCGACTTATTTACAAGAGGAGTAACTGTTCTAATAGTTCGTGTTTTTAGCGTTTCCTGGGACAGCAGTATTAGATTCCGATGCACCATTGCAGGTTTACTGTAGCCCTTGGACCTTCAAATCAACGATGAAACACAGAAATTGCATCGATATTGAATACAAAAAGCAAAATGTCAACTTATTTACAAGAGGAGTTATTCTTCTAATAGTTCGTGCTTTAAACCTTTCCTGGGACAGTGGTATTAGATTCCGATGCACCATTGCAGGTTTACTGTATCCCTTGGACCTTCAAATCAACGATGTAACACAGAAATTACATCGATATTGAGTACAAAAGGAAAAATGTCGACTTATTTACAAGAGGAGTAACTCTTCTAATAGTTCGTGCTTTGAGCCTTTCCTGGGACATCAGTATTAGATTCCGATGCACCATTGCAGGTTTACTGTATCCCTTGGAACTTCAAATCAACGATGAAACACTGAAATTGCATCGATATTGAATACAAAAGGCAAAGTGTCGACTTATTTATAAGAGGAGTAACTCTTCTAATAGTTCGTGCTTTGAGCCTTTCCTGGGACAGCAGTATTAGATTCCGATGCACCATTGCAGGTTTACTGTATCCCTTGGACCTTCAAATCAACGATGAAACACAGAAATTGCATCGATATTGAATACAAAATGCAAAATGTCGACTTATTTACAAGAGGAGAAACTCTTCTAATAGTTCGTGCTTTGAGCCTTTCCTGGGACAGCAGTATTATTTTCCGATGCACCATTGCAGGTTTACTGTATCCCTTGGACCTTCAAATCAACGATGAAACACAGAAATTACATCGATATTGAGTACAAAAGGAAAATTGTCGACTTATTTACACGAGGAGTAACTCTTCTAATGGTTCGTGCTTTGAGCCTTTCCTGGGACATCAGTATTAGATTCCGATGCACCATTGCAGGTTTACTGTATCCCTTGGACCTTCAAATCAACGATGAAACACAGAAATTACATCGATATTGAGTACAAAAGGAAACATGTCGACTTATTTACAAGAGGAGTAACTCTTCTAATAGTTCGTGCTTTGAGCCTTTCCTGGGACATCAGTATTAGATTCCGATGCACCATTGCAGGTTTACTGTATCCCTTGGAACTTCAAATCAACGATGAAACACAGAAATTGCATCGATATTGAATACAAAAGGCAAAGTGTCGACTTATTTATAAGAGGAGTAACTCTTCTAATAGTTCGTGCTTTGAGCCTTTCCTGGGACAGCAGTATTAGATTCCGATGCACCATTGCAGGTTTACTGTATCCCTTGGACCTTCAAATCAACGATGAAACACACAAATTGCATCGATATTGAATACAAAATGCAAAATGTCGACTCTTTTACAAAAGGATAAACTCTTGTAATAGTTCGTGCTTTGAGCCTTTCCTGGGACAGCAGTATTAGATTCCGATGCACCTTTGCATGTTTACTGTATCCCTTGGACCTTCAAATCAACGATGAAACACAGAAATTGCATCGATATTGAATACAAAAGGCAAAATGTCGATTTATTTACAAGAGGAGTAACTCTTCTAATAGTTCGTGCTTTGAGCCTTTCCTGGGACAGTAATATTAGACTCCGATGCACCATTGCAGGTTTACTGTATCACTTGTACCTTCAAATCAACGATGAAACACAGAAATTGCTTCCATCTTGAATAAAAAATGCAAAATGTCGACTTATTTGTAAGTGGAGTAACACTTCTAATAGTTCGTGCTTTGAGCCTTTCGTGGGACAGTAGTATTAGATTCCGATGCACCATTGCAGGTTTAATGTATCCCTTGGACCTTCAAATCAACGATGAAACACAGAAGTTGCATCGATATTGAATACAAAACGCAAAATGTTTACTTATTTACAAGAGGAGTAACTCTTCTGATAGTTCGTGCTTTGAGCCTTTCCTGGGACAGCAGTATTAGATTCCGATGCATCATTGCAGGTTTACTGTATCCCTTGGACCTTCAAATCAACGATGAAACACAGAAATTGAATCGATATTAAATACAAAAGGCAAAGTGTCGTCTTATTTATAAGAGGAGTAACTCTTCTAATAGTTCGGGCTTTGAGCCTTACCTGGGACAGCAGTTATAGATTCCGATGCACCATTGCAGGTTTACTGTATCCCTTGAACCTTCAAATCAACGATGAAACACAGAAATTGCATCGATATTGAATACAAAATGCAAAATGTCGACTTATTTACAAGAGGAGTAACACTTCTAATACTTCGTGCTTTAAACCTTTCCTGGGACAGCAGTATTAGATTCCGATGCACGATTGCAGGTTTACTGTATCCCTTGGACCTTCAAATCAACGATGAAACACAGAAATTGCATCGATATTGAATACAAAAGGCAAAATTTCGACTTTTTTACAAAAGGAGTAACTCTTCTAATAGTTCGTGCTTTGAGCCTTTCCTGGGACAGCAGTATTAGATTCCGTTCAACATTGCAGGTTTACTGTATCCCTTGGACCTTCAAATCAACGATGAAACACAGAAATTGCATCGATATTGAATACAAAAGGCAAAGTATCGACTTATTTATAAGAGGAGTAACTCTTCTAATAGTTCGTGCTTTGAGCCTATCCTAGGACAGCAGTATTAGATTCCGATGCACCATTGCAGGTTTACTGTATCCCTTGGACCTTCAAATCAACGATGAAACACAGAAATTGCATCGATATTGAATACAATAGGCAAAATGTCGACTTATTTACAAGAGGAGTAACTGTTCTAATAGTACGTGCTTTGAGACTTTCCTGGGACAGCAGTATTAGATTCCGATGCACCATTGCAGGTTTACTGTATCCCTTGGACCTTCAAATCAACGATGAAACACAGAAATTGCAACGATATTGAATACAAAAGGCAAAATGTCGACTTCTTTATAACACAAGTAACTCTTCTAAAAGTTCCTGCTTTGAGCTTTTCCTGGGACAGCAGTATTAGATTCCGATGCACCATTGCAGGTTTACTGTATCCCTTGGACCTTCAAATCAACGATGAAACACAGAAATTGCATCGATATTGAATACAAATGGCAAAATGTCGACTTATATACAAGAGGAGTAACCCTTCTAGTACTTCGTGCTTTGAGCCTTTCCTGGGAGGGCAGTATTAAATTCCGATGCACCATTGCAGGTTTACTGTATCCCTTGGACCTTCAAATCAACGATGAAACACAGAAATTGCATCGATATTGAATACAAAAAGCAAAATTTCAACTTATTTACAAGAGGAGTAACTCTTCTAATAGTTCGTGCTTTGAGCCTTCCTGGGACAGCAGTATTAGATTCCGATGCAACATTGCAGGTTTACTGTATCCCTTGGACCTTCAAATCAACGATGAAACACAGAAATTGCATCGATATTGAATACAATAGGCAAAGTATCGACTTATTTATAAGAGTAGTAACTCTTCTAATAGTTCGTGCTTTGAGCCTTTCCTGGGACAGCAGTATTAGATTCCGATGCACCATTGCAGGTTTACTGTATCCCTTGGACCTTCAAATCAACGATGAAAAACAGAAATTGCATCGATATTGAATACAAAAGGCAAAATGTCGACTTATTTACAGGAGGAGTAACTCTTCAAATAGTTCGTGCTTTGAGCCTTTCCTGGGACAGCAGTATTAGATTCCGATGCACCGTTGCAGGTTTACAGTATCCCTTGGACCTTCAAATCAACGATGAAACACAGATATTGCATCGATATTGAATACAAAAGGCAAAGTGTCGTCTTATTTATAAGAGGAATAACTCTTCTAATAGTTCGTGCTTTGAGCCTTTCCTGGGACAGCAGTTATAGATTCCGATGCACCATTGCAGGTTTACTGTATCCCTTGGACCTTTAAATCAACGATGAAACACAGAGATTGCATCGATATTGAATACAAACAGCAAAATGTCGACTTATTTACAAGAGGAGAAACTCTTCTAATAGTTCGTGCTTTGAGCCTTTCCTGGGACAGCAGTATTATATTCCGATGCACCATTGCAGGTTTACTGTATCCCTTGGACCTTCAAATCAACGATGAAACACAGAAATTGCATCGATATTGAATACAAAAGGCAAAATGTCAACTTATTTACAAGAGGAGTAACTCTTCTAATAGTTCGTGCTTTGAGCCTTTCCTGGGACAGCAGTATTAGATTCCGATGCAACATTGCAGGTTTACGGTACCCCTTGGATCTTCAAATCAACGATGAAACACAGAAATTGCATCGAAATTGAATACAAAAGGCAAAATGTCGACTTATTTACAAGAGGAGTAACTGTTCTAATAGTTCGTGCTTTGTGCGTTTCCTGGGACAGCAGTATTAGATTCCGATGCGCCATTGAAGGATTACTGTATCCGTTGGACCTTCAAATCAACGATGAAACTCAGAAATTGCATCGATATTGAATACAAAAGGCAAAATGCCGACTTATTTATAACTCAAGTAACTCTTCTAACAGTTCCTGCTCTGAGCCTTTCCTGGGACAGCAGTATTAAATTCCGATGCACCATTGGAGGTTTACTGTATCCCTTGGACCTTCAAATCAACGATGAAACACAGAAATTGCATCGATCTTGAATACAAAAGGCAAAATGTCGACTTATTTATAAGAGGAGTAACTCTTCTATTACTTCGAGCTTTGAGCCTTTCCTTGGACAGCAGTATTAGATTCCGATGCACCATTGCAGGTTTACTGTATCCCTTGGACCATCAAAACAACTATGAAACACTTAAATTGCATCGATATTGAATACAAAAGGCAAAATGTCGACTTATTTACAAGAGGAGTAACTCTTCTAATAATTCTTGTTTTGAGCCTTTCCTGGGACAGCAGTATTAGATTCCGATGCACCATTGCAGGTTTACTGTATCCCTTGGACCTTCAAATCAACGATTAAAGACAGAAATTTCATCGATATTGAATACAAAAAGCAAAATGTCAACTTATTTACAAGAGGAGTAATTCTTCTAATTGTTCGTGCTTTAAACATTTCCTGGGACAGCAGTATTAGATTCCGATGCACGATTGCAGGCTTACTGTATCCCTTGGACCCTCAAATCAACGATGAAACACAGAAATTGCATAGATATTGAATACAAAAGGCTAAATGTCGAGTTATTTATAAGAGGAGAAACTCTTCTAATAGTTCGTGCTTTGAGCCTGTCCTGGGACAGCAGTATTAGATTCCGATGCACCATTGCAGGTTTACTGTGTCTCTTGGAGCTTCAAATCAACGATGAAACACAGAAATTGCATTGCTATTGAATACAAAAGGCAAAATGTCGACTTATTTACAAGAGGAGTAACTGTTCTAATAGTTCGTGATTTGAGCCTTTCCTGGGACAGCAGTATTAGATTCCGATGCACCATTGCAGGTTTACTGTATCCCTTGGACCTTCAGATCAACGATGAAACACAGAAATTGCATCGATATTGGATACAAAAGGCAAAGTGTTGTCTTATTTATAAGAGGAGTAACTCTTCTAATAGTTCGTGCTTTGAGCCTTTCCAGGGACAGCAGTTATAGATTCCGATGCACCATTGCAGGATTACTGTATCCCTTGGACCTTCAAATCAACGATGAAACATAGAAATTTCATCGATATTGAATACAAAAGGCAAAATGACGACTTACTTACAAGAGGAGTAACTCTTCTAATAGTTCGTGCTTTGAGCCTTTCCTGGGACAGCAGTATTAGAATCCGATTCACCAATCCAGGTTTACTGTATCCCATGGACCTTCAAATCAACGATGAAACAGAGAAATTGCATCGATATTGAATACAAAACATAAAATGTTTACTTATTTACAAGAGGAGTAATTCTTCTAATAGTTCGTGCTTTAAACCTCTCCTGGGACAGCAGTATTAGATTCCGATGCACGATTGCAGGTTTACTGTATCCCTTGGACCTTCAAATCAACGATGAAACACAGAAATTGCATCGATATTGAATACAAAAGGCAAAATGTCGACTTATTTACAAGAGGAGTAACTGTTCTAGTAGTTCGTGTTTTTAGCGTTTCCTGGGACAGCAGTATTAGATTCCGATGCACCATTGCAGGTTTACTGTATCCCTTGGACCTTCAAATCAACGATGAAACACAGAAATTGCATCGATATTGAATACAAAAGGCAAAATTTCAACTTAATTAAAAGAGGAGTAACCCTTCTAATAGTTCGTGCTTTGAGCCTATCCTGGGACAGCAGTATTAGATTCCGATGCACCATTGCAGGTTTACTGTATCCCTTGGACCTTCAAATCAACGATGAAACACAGAAATTGCATCGATATTGAATACAAAAAGCAAAATGTCAACTTATTTACAAGAGGAGTAACTCTTCTAATATTTCGTGCTTTAAACCTTTCCTGGGACAGCAGTATTAGATTCCGATGCACGATTGCAGGTTTACTGTATCCCTTGGACCTTCAAATCAACGATGAAACACAGAAATTGCATAGATATTGAATACAAAAGGCTAAATGTCGAGTTATTTATAAGAGGAGAAACTCTTCTAATAGTTCGTGCTTTGAGCCTTTCCTGGGACAGCAGTATTAGATTCCGATGCACCATTGCAGGTTTACTGTATCTCTTGGACCTTCAAATCAACGATGAAACACAGAAATTGCATTGATATTGAATACAAAAGGCAAAATGTTGACTTATTTACAAGAGGAATAACTGTTCTAATAGTTCGTGATTTGAGCCTTTCCTGGGACAGCAGTATTAGATTCCGATGCACCATTGCAGGTTTACTGTATTCCTTGGACCTTCAGATCAACGATGAAACACAGAAATTGCATCGATATTGAATACAAAAGGCAAAGTATTGTCTTATTTGTAAGAGGAGTAACTATTCTAATAGTTCGTGCTTTGAGCCTTTCCTGGGACAGCAGTTATAGAGTCCGATGCACCATTGCAGGATTACTGTATCCCTTGGATCTTCAAATCAACGATGAAACACAGAAATTGCATCGATATTGAATACAAAAGGCAAAATGTCGACTTATTTACAAGAAGAGTAACTCTTCTAGTTCTTCGTGCTTTGACTCTTTCCTGGGACAGCAGTATTAGATTCCGATGCACCATTGCAGGTTTACTGTATCCCTTGGACCTTCAAATCAACGATGAAACACAGAAATTGCATCGATATTGAATACAAAAGGCAAAATTTCAACTTATTTAAAAGAGGAGTAACTCTTCTAATAGTTCGTGCTTTGAGCCTATCCTGGGACATCAGTATTAGATTCCGATGCACCATTGCAGGTTTACTGTATCCCTTGGACCTTCAAATCAACGATGAAACACAGAAATTACATCGATATTGAATACAAAAACCAAAATGTCAACTTATTTACAAGAGGAGTAATTCTTCTAATAGTTCGTGCTCTAAACCTTTCCTGGGACAGCATTATTAGATTCCGATGCACTATTACAGGTTTACTGTATCCCTTGGACCTTCAAATCAACGATGAAACACAGAAATTGCATCGATATTGAATACAAAAGGCTAAATTTCGAGTTATTTATAAGAGGAGAAACTCTTCTAATAGTTCGTGCTTTGAGCCTTTCCTGGGACAGCAGTATTAGATTCCGATGCACCATTGCAGGTTTACTGTATTTCTTGAACGTTCAAATCAACGATGAAACACAGAAATTGCATTGATATTGAATACAAAAGGCAAAATGTCGACTTATTTACAAGAGGAGTAACTCTTCTAATAGTTCGTGCTTTGAGCCTTTTCTGGGACAGCAGTATTAGATTCCGATGCAACATTGCAGGTTTACTGTATCCCTTGGACCTTCAGAACAACGATGAAACACAGAAATTGCATCGATATTGAATACAAAAGGCAAAGTGTTGTCTTATTTATAAGAGGAGTAACTCTTCTAATAGTTCGTGCTTTGAGCCTATCCTGGGACAGCAGTATTAGATTCCGTTGCACCATTGCAGGTTTACTGTATCCCTTGGACCTTCAAATCAACGATGAAACACAGAAATTGCTTCGATATTGAATACAAAAAGCAAAATGTCAACTTAATTACAAGAGGAGTAATTCTTCTAATATTTCGTGCTTTAAACCATTCCTGGGACAGCAGTATTAGGTTCCGATGCACGATTGCAGGTTTACTGTATCCCTTTGACCTTCAAATCAACGATGAAACACAGAAATTGCATAGATATTGAATACAAAATTCTAAATGTCGAGTTATTTATAAGAAGAGAAACTCTTCTAATAGTTCGTGCTTTGAGCCTTTCCCGGGACAGCAGTATTAGATTCCGATGCACCATTGCAGGTTTACTGTATCTCTTGGACCTTCAAATCAACGATGAAACACAGAAATTGCGTTGATATTGAATACAAAAGGCAAAATGTCGACTTATTTACAAGAGGAGTAACTGTTCTAATAGTTCGTGATTTGAGCCTTTCCTGGGACAGCAGTATTAGATTCCGATGCACCATTGCGGGTTTACTGTATCCCTTGGACCTTCAGATCAACGATGAAACACAGAAATTGCATCGATATTGAATACAAAAGGCAAAGTGTTGTCTTATTTATAAGAGGAGAAACTCTTCTAATAGTTCGTGCTTTGAGCCTTTCCTGGGACAGCAGTATTAGATTCCGATGCACCATTGCAGGTTTACTGTATCTCTTGAACGTTCAAATCAACGATGAAACACAGAAATTGCATTGATATTAAATACAAAAGGCAAAATGTCGACTTATTTACAAGAGGAGTAACTCTTCTAATAGTTCGTGCTTTGAGCCTTTTCTGGGACAGCAGTATTAGATTCCGATGCAACATTGCAGGTTTACTGTATCCCTTGGACCTTCAGATCAACGATGAAACACAGAAATTGCATCGATATTGAATACAAAAGGCAAAGTGTTGTCTTATTTATAAGAGGAGTAACTCTTCTAATAGTTCGTGCTTTGAGCCTATCCTGGGACAGCAGTATTAGATTCCGTTGCACCATTGCAGGTTTACTGTATCCCTTGGACCTTCAAATCAACGATCAAACACAGAAATTGCTTCGATATTGAATACAAAAGCAAAATGTCAACTTATTTACAAGAGGAGTAATTCTTCTAATATTTCGTGCTTTAAACCATTCCTGGGACAGCAGTATTAGATTCCGATGCACGATTGCAGGTTTACTGTATCCCTTGGACCTTCAAATCAACGATGAAACACAGAAATTGCATAGATATTGAATACAAAAGGCTAAATGTCGAGTTATTTATAAGAAGAGAAACTCTTCTAATAGTTCGTGCTTTGAGCCTTTCCTGGGACAGCACTATTAGATTCCGATGCACCATTGCAGGTTTACTGTATCTCTTGGACCTTCAAATCAACGATGAAACACAGAAATTGCATTGATATTGAATACAAAAGGCAAAATGTCGACTTATTTACAAGAGGAGTAACTGTTCTAATAGTTCGTGATTTGAGCCTTTCCTGGGACAGCAGTATTAGATTCCGATGCACCATTGCAGGTTTACTGTATCCCTTGGACCTTCAGATCAACGATGAAACACAGAAATTGCATCGATATTGAATACAAAAGGCAAAGTGTTGTCTTATTTATAAGAGGAGTAACTCTTCTAATAGTTCGTGCTTTGAGCCTTTCCTGGGACAGCAGTTATAGATTCCGATGCACCATTGCAGGTGTACTGTATCCCTTGGACCTTCAAATCAACGATGAAACACAGAAATTACATCGATATTGAATACAAAAGGCAAAATGTCGACTTATTTACAAGAGGAGTAACTTTTCTAATAGTTCGTGCTTTGAACCTTTCCTGGGACATCAGTATTAGAATCCGATGCACCATTGCAGGTTTACTGTATCCCTTGGACCTTCAAATCAACGATGAAACACAGAAATTGCATCGATATTGGATACAAAAGGCAAAGTGTCGACTTATTTATAAGAGGAGTAACTCTTCCAATAGTTCGTGCTTTGAGCCTTTCCTGGGACAGCAGTATTAGATTCCGATACACCACTGCAGGTTTACTGTATCCCTTGGACCTTAAAATCAACGATGAAACACAGAAATTGCATCGATATTGAATACAAAAGGCAAAATTTCAACTTATTTAAAAGAGGAGTAACTCTTCTAATAGTTCGTGCTTAGAGCCTATCCTGGGACAGCAGTATTAGATTCCGATGCACCATTGCAGGTTTACTGTATCCCTTGGACCTTCAAATCAACGATGAAACACAGAAATTGCATCGATATTGAATACAAAAGGCAAAGTGTTGTCTTATTTATAAGAGGAGTAACTCTTCTAATAGTTCGTGCTTTTAGCCTATCCTGGGACAGCAGTATTAGATTCCGATGCACCATTGCAGGTTTACTGTATCCCGTGGACCTTCAAATCAACGATGAAACACAGAAATTGCATCGATATTGAATACAAAAAACAAAATGTCAACTTATTTACAAGAGGAGTAATTCTTCTAATATTTCGTGCTTTAAACCTTTCCTGGGACAGCAGTATTAGATTCCGATGCACAATTGCAGGTTTACTGTATCCCTTGGACCTTCAAATCAACGATGAAACACAGAAATTGCATAGATATTGAATACAAAAGGCTAAATGTCGAGTTATTTATAAGAGGAGATACTCTTCTAATAGTTCGTGCTTTGAGCCTTTCCTGGGACAGCAGTATTAGATTACGATGCACCATTGCAGGTTTACTGTATCTCTTGGACCTTCAAATCAACGATGAAACACAGAAATTGCATTGATATTGAATACAAAAGGCAAAATTTCGACTTATTTACAAGAGGAGTAACTGTTCTAATAGTTCGTGATTTGAGCCTTTCCTGGGACAGCAGTATTAGATTCCGATGCACCATTGCAGGTTTACTGTATCCCTTGGACCTTCAGATCAACGATGAAACACAGAAATTGCATCGATATTGAATACAAAAGACAAAGTGTTGTCTTATTTATAAGAGGAGTAACTCTTCTAATAGTTCATGCTTTGAGCCTTTCCTGGGACAGCAGTTATAGATTCCGATGCACCATTGCAGGATTACTGTATCCCTTGGACCTTCAAATCAACGATGAAACACAGAAATTGCATCGATATTGAATACAAAAGGCAAAGTATGGTCTTATTTATAAGAGGAGTAACTCTTCTAATAGTTCGTGATTTGAGCCTTTCCTGGGACAGCAGTTATAGATTCCGATGCACCATTGCAGGATTACTGTATCCCTTGGACCTTCAAATCAACGATGAAACACAGAAATTGCATCGATATTGAATACAAAAGGCAAAATGTCGACTTATTTACAAGAAGAGTAACTCTTCTAGTTCTTCGTGGTTTGACTCATTCCTGGGACAGCAGTATTAGATTCCGATGCACCATTGCAGGTTTACTGTATCCCTTGGACCTTCAAATCAACGATGAAACACAGAAATTGCATCGATATTGAATACAAAAGGCAAAATTTCAACTTATTTAAAAGAGGAGTAACTCTTCTAATAGTTCGTGTTTTAAGCCTATCCTGGGACAGCAGTATTAGATTCCGATGCACCATTGCAGGTTTACTGTATCCCTTGGACCTTCAAATCAACGATGAAACACAGAAATTGCATCGATATTGAATACAAAAAGCAAAATGTCAACTTATTTACAAGAGGAGTAACTCTTCTAATAGTTCGTGATTTGAGCCTTTCCTGGGACAGCAGTATTAGATTCCGATGCAACATTGCAGGTTTACTGTATCCCTTGGACCTTCAAATCAACGATGAAACACAGAAATTGCATCGATCTTGAATACAAAAGGCAAAATGTCGACTTATTTATAAGAGGAGTAACTCTTCTATTACTTCGTGCTTTGAGCCTTTCCTTGGACAGCAGTATTAGATTCCGATGCACCATTGCAGGTTTACTGTATCCGTTGGACCTTCAAATCAACGATGAAACTCAGAAATTGCATCGATATTGAATACAAAAGGCAAAATGCCGACTTATTTATAACTCAAGTAACTCTTCTAACAGTTCCTGCTCTGAGCCTTTCCTGGGACAGCAGTATTAGATTCCGATGCACCATTGGAGGTTTACTGTATCCCTTGGACCTTCAAATCAACGATGAAACACAGAAATTGCATCGATCTTGAATACAAAAGGCAAAATGTCGACTTATTTATAAGAGGAGTAACTCTTCTATTACTTCGTGCTTTGAGCCTTTCCTTGGACAGCAGTATTAGATTCCGATGCACCATTGCAGGTTTACTGTATCCCTTGGACCATCAAAACCACTACGAAACACTTAAATTGCATCGATATTGAATACAAAAGGCAAAATGTCGACTTATTTACAAGAGGAGTAACTCTTCTAATAATTCTTGTTTTGAGCCTTTCCTGGGACAGCAGTATTAGATTCCGATGCACCATTGCAGGTTTACTGTATCCCTTGGACCTTCAAATCAACGATTAAAGACAGAAATTTCATCGATATTGAATACAAAAAGCAAAATGTCAACTTATTTACAAGAGGAGTAATTCTTCTAATTGTTCGTGCTTTAAACATTTCCTGGGACAGCAGTATTAGATTCCGATGCACGATTGCAGGTTTACTGTATCCCTTGGACCCTCAAATCAACGATGAAACACAGAAATTGCATAGATATTGAATACAAAAGGCTAAATGTCGAGTTATTTATAAGAGGAGAAACTCTTCTAATAGTTCGTGCTTTGAGCCTGTCCTGGGACAGCAGTATTAGATTCCGATGCACCATTGCAGGTTTACTGTATCTCTTGGAGCTTCAAATCAACGATGAAACACAGAAATTGCATTGCTATTGAATACAAAATGCAAAATGTCGACTTATTTACAAGAGGAGTAACTGTTCTAATAGTTCGTGATTTGAGCCTTTCCTGGGACAGCAGTATTAGATTCCGATGCACCATTGCAGGTTTACTGTATCCCTTGGACCTTCAGATCAACGATGAAACACAGAAATTGCATCGATATTGGATACAAAAGGCAAAGTGTTGTCTTATTTATAAGAGGAGTAACTCTTCTAATAGTTCGTGCTTTGAGCCTTTCCAGGGACAGCAGTTATAGATTACGATGCACCATTGCAGGATTACTGTATCCCTTGGACCTTCAAATCAACGATGAAACACAGAAATTTCATCGATATTGAATACAAAAGGCAAAATGACGACTTACTTACAAGTGGAGTAACTCTTCTAATAGTTCGTGCTTTGAGCCTTTCCTGGGACAGCAGTATTAGAATCCGATTCACCATTCCAGGTTTACTGTATCCCATGGACCTTCAAATCAACGATGAAACAGAGAAATTGCATCGATATTGAATACAAAACATAAAATGTTTACTTATTTACAAGAGGAGTAATTCTTCTAATAGTTCGTGCTTTAAACCTCTCCTGGGACAGCAGTATTAGATTCCGATGCACGATTGCAGGTTTACTGTATCCCTTGGACCTTCAAATCAACGATGAAACACAGAAATTGCATCGATATTGAATACAAAAGGCAAAATGTCGACTTATTTACAAGAGGAGTAACTGTTCTAGTAGTTCGTGTTTTTAGCGTTTCCTGGGACAGCAGTATTAGATTCCGATGCACCATTGCAGGTTTACTGTATCCCTTGGACCTTCAAATCAACGATGAAACACAGAAATTGCATCGATATTGAATACAAAAGGCAAAATTTCAACTTATTTAAAAGAGGAGTAACCCTTCTAATAGTTCGTGCTTTGAGCCTATCCTGGGACAGCAGTATTAGATTCCGATGCACCATTGCAGGTTTACTGTATCCCTTGGACCTTCAAATCAACGATGAAACACAGAAATTGCATCGATATTGAATACAAAAAGCAAAATGTCAACTTATTTACAAGAGGAGTAATTCTTCTAATATTTCGTGCTTTAAACCTTTCCTGGGACAGTAGTATTAGATTCCGATGCACGATTGCAGGTTTACTGTATCCCTTGGACCTTCAAATCAACGATTAAAGACAGAAATTTCATCGATATTGAATACAAAAAGCAAAATGTCAACTTATTTACAAGAGGAGTAATTCTTCTAATAGTTCGTGCTTTGAGCCTTTCCTGGGACAGCAGTATTAGATTCCGATGCACCATTGCAGGTTTACTGTATCTCTTGGACCTTCAAATCAACGATGAAACACAGAAATTGCATTGATATTGAATACAAAAGGCAAAATGTTGACTTATTTACAAGAGGAATAACTGTTCTAATAGTTCGTGATTTGAGCCTTTCCTGGGACAGCAGTATTAGATTCCGATGCACCATTGCAGGTTTACTGTATTCCTTGGACCTTCGGATCAACGATGAAACACAGAAATTGCATCGATATTGAATACAAAAGGCAAAGTATTGTCTTATTTATAAGAGGAGTAACTCTTCTAATAGTTCGTGCTTTGAGCCTTTCCTGGGACAGCAGTTATAGAGTCCGATGCACCATTGCAGGTTTACTGTATCCCGTGGACCTTCAGATCAACGATGAAACACAGAAATTGCATCGATATTGAATACAAAAGGCAAAGTATTGTCTTATTTATAAGAGGAGTAACTCTTCTAATAGTTCGTGCTTTTAGCCTATCCTGGGACAGCAGTATTAGATTCCGATGCACCATTGCAGGTTTACTGTATCCCGTGGACCTTCAAATCAACGATGAAACACAGAAATTGCATCGATATTGAATACAAAAAACAAAATGTCAACTTATTTACAAGAGGAGTAATTCTTCTAGTATTTCGTGCTTTAAACCTTTCCTGGGACAGCAGTATTAGATTCCGATGCACAATTGCAGGTTTACTGTATCCCTTGGACCTTCAAAACAACGATGAAACACAGAAATTGCATAGATATTGAATACAAAAGGCTAAATGTCGAGTTATTTATAAGAGGAGATACTCTTCTAATAGTTCGTGCTTTGAGCCTTTCCTGGGACAGCAGTATTAGATTACGATGCACCATTGCAGGTTTACTGTATCTATTGGACCTTCAAATCAACGATGAAACACAGAAATTGCATTGATATTGAATACAAAAGGCAAAATTTCGACTTATTTACAAGAGGAGTAACTGTTCTAATAGTTCGTGATTTGAGCCTTTCCTGGGACAGCAGTATTAGATTCCGATGCACCATTGCAGGTTTACTGTATCCCTTGGACCTTCAGATCAACGATGAAACACAGAAATTGCATCGATATTGAATACAAAAGGCAAAGTGTTGTCTTATTTATAAGAGGAGTAACTCTTCTAATAGTTCATGCTTTGAGCCTTTCCTGGGACAGCAGTTATAGATTCCGATGCACCATTGCAGGATTACTGTATCCCTTGGACCTTCAAATCAACGATGAAACACAGAAATTGCATCGATATTGAATACAAAAGGCAAAGTATGGTCTTATTTATAAGAGGAGTAACTCTTCTAATAGTTCGTGATTTGAGCCTTTCCTGGGACAGCAGTTATAGATTCCGATGCACCATTGCAGGATTACTGTATCCCTTGGACCTTCAAATCAACGATGAAACACAGAAATTGCATCGATATTGAATACAAAAGGCAAAATGTCGACTTATTTACAAGAAGAGTAACTCTTCTAGTTCTTCGTGGTTTGACTCATTCCTGGGACAGCAGTATTAGATTCCGATGCACCATTGCAGGTTTACTGTATCCCTTGGACCTTCAAATCAACGATGAAACACAGAAATTGCATCGATATTGAATACAAAAGGCAAAATTCAACTTATTTAAAAGAGGAGTAACTCTTCTAATAGTTCGTGTTTTAAGCCTATCCTGGGACAGCAGTATTAGATTCCGATGCACCATTGCAGGTTTACTGTATCCCTTGGACCTTCAAATCAACGATGAAACACAGAAATTGCATCGATATTGAATACAAAAAGCAAAATGTCAACTTATTTACAAGAGGAGTAATTCTTCTAATAGTTCGTGCTTTAAACCTTTCCTGGGACAGCAGTATTAGATTCCGATGCACTATTGCAGGTTTACTGTATCCCTTGGACCTTCAAATCAACGATGAAACACAGAAATTGCATCGATATTGAATACAAAAGACAAAATGTCAACTTATTTACAAGAGGAGTAACTCTTCTAATAGTTCGTGATTTGAGCCTTTCCTGGGACAGCAGTATTAGATTCCGATGCAACATTGCAGGTTTACGGTACCCCTTGGATCTTCAAATCAACGATGAAACACAGAAATTGCATCGAAATTGAATACAAAAGGCAAAATGTCGACTTATTTACAAGAGGAGTAACTGCTCTAATAGTTCGTGCTTTGTGCGTTTCCTGGGACAGCAGTATTAGATTCCGATGCGCCATTGAAGGATTACTGTATCCGTTGGACCTTCAAATCAACGATGAAACTCAGAAATTGCATCGATATTGAATACAAAAGGCAAAATGCCGACTTATTTATAACTCAAGTAACTCTTCTAACAGTTCCTGCTCTGAGCCTTTCCTGGGACAGCAGTATTAGATTCCGATGCACCATTGGAGGTTTACTGTATCCCTTGGACCTTCAAATCAACGATGAAACACAGAAATTGCATCGATCTTGAATACAAAAGGCAAAATGTCGACTTATTTATAAGAGGAGTAACTCTTCTATTACTTCGTGCTTTGAGCCTTTCCTTGGACAGCAGTATTAGATTCCGATTCACCATTGCAGGTTTACTGTATCCCTTGGACCATCAAAACAACTATGAAACACTTAAATTGCATCGATATTGAATACAAAAGGCAAAATGTCGACTTATTTACAAGAGGAGTAACTCTTCTAATAATTCTTGTTTTGAGCCTTTCCTGGGACAGCAGTATTAGATTCCGATGCACCATTGCAGGTTTACTGTATCCCTTGGACCTTCAAATCAACGATTAAAGACAGAAATTTCATCGATATTGAATACAAAAAGCAAAATGTCAACTTATTTACAAGAGGAGTAATTCTTCTAATTGTTCGTGCTTTAAACATTTCCTGGGACAGCAGTATTAGATTCCGATGCACGATTGCAGGTTTACTGTATCCCTTGGACCCTCAAATCAACGATGAAACACAGAAATTGCATAGATATTGAATACAAAAGGCTAAATGTCGAGTTATTTATAAGAGGAGAAACTCTTCTAATAGTTCGTGCTTTGAGCCTGTCCTGGGACAGCAGTATTAGATTCCGATGCACCATTGCAGGTTTACTGTATCTCTTGGAGCTTCAAATCAACGATGAAACACAGAAATTGCATTGCTATTGAATACAAAAGGCAAAATGTCGACTTATTTACAAGAGGAGTAACTGTTCTAATAGTTCGTGATTTGAGCCTTTCCTGGGACAGCAGTATTAGATTCCGATGCACCATTGCAGGTTTACTGTATCCCTTGGACCTTCAGATCAACGATGAAACACAGAAATTGCATCGATATTGGATACAAAAGGCAAAGTGTTGTCTTATTTATAAGAGGAGTAACTCTTCTAATAGTTCGTGCTTTGAGCCTTTCCAGGGACAGCAGTTATAGATTCCGATGCACCATTGCAGGATTACTGTATCCCTTGGACCTTCAAATCAACGATGAAACACAGAAATTTCATCGATATTGAATACAAAAGGCAAAATGACGACTTACTTACAAGTGGAGTAACTCTTCTAATAGTTCGTGCTTTGAGCCTTTCCTGGGACAGCAGTATTAGAATCCGATTCACCATTCCAGGTTTACTGTATCCCATGGACCTTCAAATCAACGATGAAACAGAGAAATTGCATCGATATTGAATACAAAACATAAAATGTTTACTTATTTACAAGAGGAGTAATTCTTCTAATAGTTCGTGCTTTAAACCTCTCCTGGGTCAGCAGTATTAGATTCCGATGCACGATTGCAGGTTTACTGTATCCCTTGGACCTTCAAATCAACGATGAAACACAGAAATTGCATCGATATTGAATACAAAAGGCAAAATGTCGACTTATTTACAAGAGGAGTAACTGTTCTAGTAGTTCGTGTTTTTAGCGTTTCCTGGGACAGCAGTATTAGATTCCGATGCACCATTGCAGGTTTACTGTATCCCTTGGACCTTCAAATCAACGATGAAACACAGAAATTGCATCGATATTGAATACAAAAGGCAAAATTTCAACTTATTTAAAAGAGGAGTAACCCTTCTAATAGTTCGTGCTTTGAGCCTATCCTGGGACAGCAGTATTAGATTCCGATGCACCATTGCAGGTTTACTGTATCCCTTGGACCTTCAAATCAACGATGAAACACAGAAATTGCATCGATATTGAATACAAAAAGCAAAATGTCAACTTATTTACAAGAGGAGTAATTATTCTAATATTTCGTGCTTTAAACCTTTCCTGGGACAGTAGTATTAGATTCCGATGCACGATTGCAGGTTTACTGTATCCCTTGGACCTTCAAATCAACGATGAAACACAGAAATTGCATAGATATTGAATACAAAAGGCTAAATGTCGAGTTATTTATAAGAGGAGAAACTCTTCTAATAGTTCGTGCTTTGAGCCTTTCCTGGGACAGCAGTATTAGATTCCGATGCACCATTGCAGGTTTACTGTATCTCTTGGACCTTCAAATCAACGATGAAACACAGAAATTGCATTGATATTGAATACAAAAGGCAAAATGTTGACTTATTTACAAGAGGAATAACTGTTCTAATAGTTCGTGATTTGAGCCTTTCCTGGGACAGCAGTATTAGATTCCGATGCACCATTGCAGGTTTACTGTATTCCTTGGACCTTCAGATCAACGATGAAACACAGAAATTGCATCGATATTGAATACAAAAGGCAAAGTATTGTCTTATTTATAAGAGGAGTAACTCTTCTAATAGTTCGTGCTTTGAGCCTTTCCTGGGACAGCAGTTATAGAGTCCGATGCACCATTGCAGGATTACTGTATCCCTTGGATCTTCAAATCAACGATGAAACACAGAAATTGCATCGATATTGAATACAAAAGGCAAAATGTCGACTTATTTACAAGAAGAGTAACTCTTCTAGTTCTTCGTGCTTTGACTCTTTCCTGGGACAGCAGTATTAGATTCCGATGCACCATTGCAGGTTTACTGTATCCCTTGGACCTTCAAATCAACGATGAATCACAGAAATTGCATCGATATTGAATACAAAAGGCAAAATTTCAACTTATTTAAAAGAGGAGTAACTCTTCTAATAGTTCGTGCTTTGAGCCTATCCTGGGACAGCAGTATTAGATTCCGATGCACCATTGCAGGTTTACTGTATCCCTTGGACCTTCAAATCAACGATGAAACACAGAAATTACATCGATATTGAATACTAAAACCAAAATGTCAACTTATTTACAAGAGGAGTAATTCTTCTAATAGTTCGTGCTTTAAACCTTTCCTGGGACAGCATTATTAGATTCCGATGCACTATTACAGGTTTACTGTATCCCTTGGACCTTCAAATCAACGATGAAACACAGAAATTGCATCGATATTGAATACAAAAGGCTAAATTTCGAGTTATTTATAAGAGGAGAAACTCTTCTAATAGTTCGTGATTTGAGCCTTTCCTGGGACAGCAGTATTAGATTCCGATGCACCATTGCAGGTTTACTGTATCTCTTGAACGTTCAAATCAACGATGAAACACAGAAATTGCATTGATATTGAATACAAAAGGCAAAATGTCGACTTATTTACAAGAGGAGTAACTCTTCTAATAGTTCGTGCTTTGAGCCTTTTCTGGGACAGCAGTATTAGATTCCGATGCAACATTGCAGGTTTACTGTGTCCCTTGGACCTTCAGATCAACGATGAAACACAGAAATTGCATCGATATTGAATACAAAAGGCAAAGTGTTGTCTTATTTATAAGAGGAGTAACTCTTCTAATAGTTCGTGCTTTGAGCCTATCCTGGGACAGCAGTATTAGATTCCGTTGCACCATTGCAGGTTTACTGTATCCCTTGGACCTTCAAATCAACGATGAAACACAGAAATTGCATCGATATTGAATACAAAAAGCAAAATGTCAACTTATTTACAAGAGGAGTAATTCTTCTAATATTTCGTTCTTTAAACCATTCCTGGGACAGCAGTATTAGATTCCGATGCACGATTGCAGGTTTACTGTATCCCTTTGACCTTCAAATCAACGATGAAACACAGAAATTGCATAGATATTGAATACAAAAGGCTAAATGTCGAGTTATTTATAAGAAGAGAAACTCTTCTAATAGTTCGTGCTTTGAGCCTTTCCCGGGACAGCAGTATAAGATTCCGATGCACCATTGCAGGTTTACTGTATCTCTTGGACCTTCAAATCAACGATGAAACACAGAAATTGCATTGATATTGAATACAAAAGGCAAAATGTCGACTTATTTACAAGAGGAGTAACTGTTCTAATAGTTCGTGATTTGAGCCTTTCCTGGGACAGCAGTATTAGATTCCGATGCACCATTGCAGGTTTACTGTATCCCTTGGACCTTCAGATCAACGATGAAACACAGAAATTGCATCGATATTGAATACAAAAGGCAAAGTGTTGTCTTATTTATAAAAGGAGAAACTCTTCTAATAGTTCGTGCTTTGAGCCTTTCCTGGGACAGCAGTATTAGATTCCGATGCACCATTGAAGGTTTACTGTATCTCTTGAACGTTCAAATCAACGATGAAACACAGAAATTGCATTGATATTAAATACAAAAGGCAACATGTCGACTTATTTACAAGAGGAGTAACTCTTCTAATAGTTCGTGCTTTGAGCCTTTTCTGGGACAGCAGTATTAGATTCCGATGCAACATTGCAGGTTTACTGTATCCCTTGGACCTTCAGATCAACGATGAGACACAGAAATTGCATCGATATTGAATGCAAAAGGCAAAGTGTTGTCTTATTTATAAGAGGAGTAACTCTTCTAATAGTTCGTGCTTTGAGCCTATCCTGGGACAGCAGTATTAGATTCCGTTGCACCATTGCAGGTTTACTGTATCCCTTGGACCTTCAAATCAACGATCAAACACAGAAATTGCTTCGATATTGAATACAAAAAGCAAAATGTCAACTTATTTACAAGAGGAGTAATTCTTCTAATATTTCGTGCTTTAAACCATTCCTGGGACAGCAGTATTAGATTCCGATGCACGATTGCAGGTTTACTGTATCCCTTGGACCTTCAAATCAACGATGAAACACAGAAATTGCATAGATATTGAATACAAAAGGCTAAATGTCGAGTTATTTATAAGAAGAGAAACTCTTCTAATAGTTCGTGCTTTGAGCCTTTCCTGGGACAGCAGTATTAGATTCCGATGCACCATTGCAGGTTTACTGTATCTCTTGGACCTTCAAATCAACGATGAAACACAGAAATTGCATTGATATTGAATACAAAAGGCAAAATGTCGACTTATTTACAAGAGGAGTAACTGTTCTAATAGTTCGTGATTTGAGCCTTTCCTGGGACAGCAGTATTAGATTCCGATGCACCATTGCAGGTTTACTGTATTCCTTGGACCTTCAGATCAACGATGAAACACAGAAATTGCATCGATATTGAATACAAAAGGCAAAGTGTTGTCTTATTTATAAGAGGAGTAACTCTTCTAATAGTTCGTGCTTTGAGCCTTTCCTGGGACAGCAGTTATAGATTCCGATGCACCATTGCAGGTGTACTGTATCCCTTGGACCTTCAAATCAACGATGAAACACAGAAATTACATCGATATTGAATACAAAAGGCAAAATGTCGACTTATTTACAAGAGGAGTAACTTTTCTAATAGTTCGTGCTTTGAACCTTTCCTGGGACATCAGTATTAGAATCCGATGCACCATTGCAGGTTTACTGTATCCCTTGGACCTTCAAATCAACGATGAAACACAGAAATTGCATCGATATTGGATACAAAAGGCAAAGTGTCGACTTATTTATAAGAGGAGTAACTCTTCCAATAGTTCGTGCTTTGAGCCTTTCCTGGGACAGCAGTATTAGATTCCGATACACCATTGCAGGTTTACTGTATCCCTTGGACCTTAAAATCAACGATGAAACACAGAAATTGCATCGATATTTAATTCCAAATGCAAAATTTCAACTTATTTAAAAGAGGAGTAACTCTTCTAATAGTTCGTGCTTAGAGCCTATCCTGGGACAGCAGTATTAGATTCCGATGCACCATTGCAGGTTTACTGTATCCCTTGGACCTTCAAATCAACGATGAAACACAGAAATTGCATCGATATTGAATACAAAAGGCAAAGTGTTGTCTTATTTATAAGAGGAGTAACTCTTCTAATAGTTCGTGCTTTTAGCCTATCCTGGGACAGCAGTATTAGATTCCGATGCACCATTGCAGGTTTACTGTATCCCGTGGACCTTCAAATCAACGATGAAACACAGAAATTGCATCGATATTGAATACAAAAAACAAAATGTCAACTTATTTACTAGAGGAGTAATTCTTCTAATATTTCGTGCTTTAAACCTTTCCTGGGACAGCAGTATTAGATTCCGATGCACAATTGCAGGTTTACTGTATCCCTTGGACCTTCAAATCAACGATGAAACACAGAAATTGCATAGATATTGAATACAAAAGGCTAAATGTCGAGTTATTTATAAGAGGAGATACTCTTCTAATAGTTCGTGCTTTGAGCCTTTCCTGGGACAGCAGTATTAGATTACGATGCACCATTGCAGGTTTACTGTATCTCTTGGACCTTCAAATCAACGATGAAACACAGAAATTGCATTGATATTGAATACAAAAGGCAAAATTTCGACTTATTTACAAGAGGAGTAACTGTTCTAATAGTTCGTGATTTGAGCCTTTCCTGGGACAGCAGTATTAGATTCCGATGCACCATTGCAGGTTTACTGTATCCCTTGGACCTTCAAATCAACGATGAAACACAGAAATTGCATCGATATTGAATACAAAAGGCAAAGTGTTGTCTTATTTATAAGAGGAGTAACCCTTCAAATAGTTCGTGCTTTGAGCCTTTCCTGGGACAGCAGTATTAGATTCCGATGCACCATTCCAGGTTTACTGTATCTCTTGGACCTTCAAATCAACGATGAAACAGAGAAATTGCATCGAAATAGAATACAAAAGGCAAAATGTCGACTTATTTAAAAGAAGAGTAACTCTTCTAGTTGTTCGTGCTTTGACGCTTACCTGGGACAGCAGTATTAGATTCCGATGCACCATTGCAGGTTTACTGTATCCCTTGGACCTTCAAATCAACGATGAAACACAGAAATTGCATCGATATTGAATACAAAAGGCCAAATTTCAACTTATTTAAAAGAGGAGTAACTCTTCTAATAGTTCGTGCTTTGAGCCTATCCTGGGACAGCAGTATTAGATTCCGATGCACCATTGCAGGTTTACTGTATCCCTTGGACCTTCAAATCAACGATGAAACACAGAAATTGCATCGATATTGAATACAAAAAGCAAAATGTCAACTTATTTACAAGAGGAATAATTCTTCTAATAGTTCGTGCTTTAAACCTTTCGTGGGACAGCAGTATTAGATTCCGATGCACTATTGCAGGTTTTCTGTATCCCTTGGACCTTCAAATCAACGATGAAACACAGAAATTGCATCGATATTGAATACAAAAGGCTAAATGTCGAGTTATTTATAAGAGGAGATACTCTTCTAATAGTTCGTGCTTTGAGCCTTTCCTGGGACAGCAGTATTAGATTCCGAAGCACCATTGCAGGTTTACTGTATCTCTTGGACCTTCAAATCAACGATGAAACACAGAAATTGCATTGATATTGAATACAAAAGGCAAAATGTCGACTTATTTACAAGAGGAATAACTGTTCTAATAGTTCGTGTTTTGAGCCTTTCCTGGGACAGCAGTATTAGATTCCGATGCACCATTGCTGGTTTACTGTATCCCTTGGGCCTTCAGATCAACGATGAAACACAGAAATTGCATCGATATTGAATACAAAAGGCAAAGTATGGTCTTATTTATAAGAGGAGTAACTCTTCTAATAGTTCGTGATTTGAGCCTTTCCTGGGACAGCAGTTATAGATTCCGATGCACCATTGCAGGATTACTGTATCCCTTGGACCTTCAAATCAACGATGAAACACAGAAATTGCATCGATATTGAATACAAAAGGCAAAATGTCGACATATTTACAAGAAGAGTAACTCTTCTAGTTCTTCGTGCTTTGACTCTTTCCTGGGACAGCAGTATTAGATTCCGATGCACCATTGCAGGTTTACTGTATCCCTTGGACCTTCAAATCAACGATGAAACACAGAAATTGCATCGATATTGAATACAAAAGGCAAAATTTCAACTTATTTAAAAGAGGAGTAACTCTTCTAATAGTTCGTGCTTTGAGCCTATCCTGGGACAGCAGTATTAGATTCCGATGCACCATTGCAGGTTTACTGTATCCCTTGGACCTTCAAATCAACGATGAAACACAGAAATTACATCGATATTGAATACAAAAACCAAACTGTCAACTTATTTACAAGAGGAGTAATTCTTCTAATAGTTCGTGCTTTAAACCTTTCCTGGGACAGCATTATTAGATTCCGATGCACTATTACAGGTTTACTGTATCCCTTGGACCTTCAAATCAACGATGAAACACAGAAATTGCATCGATATTGAATACAAAAGGCTAAATTTCGAGTTATTTATAAGAGGAGAAACTCTTCTAATAGTTCGTGCTTTGAGCCTTTCCTGGGACAGCAGTATTAGATTCCGATGCACCATTGCAGGTTTACTGTATCTCTTAAACGTTCAAATCAACGATGAAACACAGAAATTGCATTGATATTGAATACAAAAGGCAAAATGTCGACTTATTTACAAGAGGAGTAACTCTTCTAATAGTTCGTGATTTGAGCCTTTCCTGGGACAGCAGTATTAGATTCCGATGCACCATTGCAGGTTTACTGTATTCCTTGGACCTTCAGATCAACGATGAAACACAGAAATTGCATCGATATTGAATACAAAAGGCAAAGTATTGTCTTATTTATAAGAGGAGTAACTCTTCTAATAGTTCGTGCTTTGAGCCTTTCCTGGGACAGCAGTTATAGAGTCCGATGCACCATTGCAGGATTACTGTATCCCTTGGATCTTCAAATCAACGATGAAACACAGAAATTGCATCGATGTTGAATACAAAAGGCAAAATGTCGACTTATTTACAAGAAGAGTAACTCTTCTAGTTCTTCGTGCTTTGACTCTTTCCTGGGACAGCAGTATTAGATTCCGATGCACCATTGCAGGTTTACTGTATCCCTTGGACCTTCAAATCAACGATGAAACACAGAAATTGCATCGATATTGAATACAAAAGGCAAAATTTCAACTTATTTAAAAGAGGAGTAACTCTTCAAATAGTGCGTGCTTTGAGCCTATCCTGGGACAGGAGTATTAGATTCCGATGCACCATTGCAGGTTTACTGTATCCCTTGGACCTTCAAATCAACGATGAAACACAGAAATTACATCGATATTGAATACAAAAACCAAAATGTCAACTTATTTACAAGAGGAGTAATTCTTCTAATAGTTCGTGCTTTAAACCTTTCCTGGGACAGCATTATTAAATTCCGATGCACTATTACAGGTTTACTGTATCCCTTGGACCTTCAAATCAACGATGAAACACAGAAATTGCATCGATATTGAATACAAAAGGCTAAATTTCGAGTTATTTATAAGAGGAGAAACTCTTCTAATAGTTCGTGCTTTGAGCCTTTCCTGGGACAGCAGTATTAGATTCCGATGCACCATTGCAGGTTTACTGTATCTCTTGAACGTTCAAATCAACGATGAAACACAGAAATTGCACTGATATTGAATACAAAAGGCAAAATGTCGACTTATTTACAAGAGGAGTAACTCTTCTAATAGTTCGTGCTTTGAGCCTTTTCTGGGACAGCAGTATTAGATTCCGATGCAACATTGCAGGTTTACTGTGTCCCTTGGACCTTCAGATCAACGATGAAACACAGAAATTGCATCGATATTGAATACAAAAGGCAAAGTGTTGTCTTATTTATAAGAGGAGTAACTCTTCTAATAGTTCGTGCTTTGAGCCTATCCTGGGACAGCAGTATTAGATTCCGTTGCACCATTGCAGGTTTACTGTATCCCTTGGACCTTCAAATCAACGATGAAACACAGAAATTGCTTCGATATTGAATACAAAAAGCAAAATGTCAACTTATTTACAAGAGGAGTAATTCTTCTAATATTTCGTGCTTTAAACCATTCCTGGGACAGCAGTATTAGATTCCGATGCACGATTGCAGGTTTACTGTATCCCTTTGACCTTCAAATCAACGATGAAACACAGAAATTGCATAGATATTGAATACAAAAGGCTAAATGTCGAGTTTTTTATAAGAAGAGAAACTCTTCTAATAGTACGTGCTTTGAGCCTTTCCCGGGACAGCAGTATTAGATTCCGATGCACCATTGCAGGTTTACTGTATCTCTTGGACCTTCAAATCAACGATGAAACACAGAAATTGCATTGATATTGAATACAAAAGGCAAAATGTCGACTTATTTACAAGAGGAGTAACTGTTCTAATAGTTCGTGATTTGAGCCTTTCCTGGGACAGCAGTATTAGATTCCGATGCACCATTGCAGGTTTACTGTATCCCTTGGACCTTCAGATCAACGATGAAACACAGAAATTGCATCGATATTGAATACAAAAGGCAAAGTGTTGTCTTATTTATAAGAGGAGAAACTCTTCTAATAGTTCGTGCTTTGAGCCTTTCCTGGGACAGCAGTATTAGATTCCGATGCACCATTGCAGGTTTACTGTATCTCTTGAACGTTCAAATCAACGATGAAACACAGAAATTGCATTGATATTAAATACAAAAGGCAACATGTCGACTTATTTACAAGAGGAGTAACTCTTCTAATAGTTCGTGCTTTGAGCCTTTTCTGGGACAGCAGTATTAGATTCCGATGCAACATTGCATGTTTACTGTATCCCTTGGACCTTCAGATCAACGATGAGACACAGAAATTGCATCGATATTGAATACAAAAGGCAAAGTGTTGTCTTATTTATAAGAGGAGTAACTCTTCTAATAGTTCGTGCTTTGAGCCTATCCTGGGACAGCAGTATTAGATTCCGTTGCACCATTGCAGGTTTACTGTATCCCTTGGACCTTCAAATCAACGATCAAACACAGAAATTGCTTCGATATTGAATACAAAAAGCAAAATGTCAACTTATTTACAAGAGGAGTAATTCTTCTAATATTTCGTGCTTTAAACCATTCCTGGGACAGCAGTATTAGATTCCGATGCACGATTGCAGGTTTACTGTATCCCTTGGACCTTCAAATCAACGATGAAACACAGAAATTGCATAGATATTGAATACAAAAGGCTAAATGTCGAGTTATTTATAAGAAGAGAAACTCTTCTAATAGTTCGTGCTTTGAGCCTTTCCTGGGACAGCAGTATTAGATTCCGATGCACCATTGCAGGTTTACTGTATCTCTTGGACCTTCAAATCAACGATGAAACACAGAAATTGCATTGATATTGAATACAAAAGGCAAAATGTCGACTTATTTACAAGAGGAGTAACTGTTCTAATAGTTCGTGATTTGAGCCTTTCCTGGGACAGCAGTATTAGATTCCGATGCACCATTGCAGGTTTACTGTATTCCTTGGACCTTCAGATCAACGATGAAACACAGAAATTGCATCGATATTGAATACAAAAGGCAAAGTGTTGTCTTATTTATAAGAGGAGTAACTCTTCTAATAGTTCGTGCTTTGAGCCTTTCCTGGGACAGCAGTTATAGATTCCGATGCACCATTGCAGGTGTACTGTATCCCTTGGACCTTCAAATCAACGATGAAACACAGAAATTACATCGATATTGAATACAAAAGGCAAAATGTCGACTTATTTACAAGAGGAGTAACTTTTCTAATAGTTCGTGCTTTGAACCTTTCCTGGGACATCAGTATTAGAATCCGATGCACCATTGCAGGTTTACTGTATCCCTTGGACCTTCAAATCAACGATGAAACATTGAAATTGCATCGATATTGGATACAAAAGGCAAAGTGTCGACTTATTTATAAGAGGAGTAACTCTTCCAATAGTTCGTGCTTTGAGCCTTTCCTGGGACAGCAGTATTAGATTCCGATACACCATTGCAGGTTTACTGTATCCCTTGGACCTTAAAATCAACGATGAAACACAGAAATTGCATCGATATTTAATTCCAAATGCAAAATTTCAACTTATTTAAAAGAGGAGTAACTCTTCTAATAGTTCGTGCTTAGAGCCTATCCTGGGACAGCAGTATTAGATTCCGATGCACCATTGCAGGTTTACTGTATCCCTTGGACCTTCAAATCAACGATGAAACACAGAAATTGCATCGATATTGAATACAAAAGGCAAAGTGTTGTCTTATTTATAAGAGGAGTAACTCTTCTAATAGTTCGTGCTTTTAGCCTATCCTGGGACAGCAGTATTAGATTCCGATGCACCATTGCAGGTTTACTGTATCCCGTGGACCTTCAAATCAACGATGAAACACATAAATTGCATCGATATTGAATACAAAAAACAAAATGTCAACTTATTTACTAGAGGAGTAATTCTTCTAATATTTCGTGCTTTAAACCTTTCCTGGGACAGCAGTATTAGATTCCGATGCACAATTGCAGGTTTACTGTATCCCTTGGACCTTCAAATCAACGATGAAACACAGAAATTGCATAGATATTGAATACAAAAGGCTAAATGTCGAGTTATTTATAAGAGGAGATACTCTTCTAATAGTTCGTGCTTTGAGCCTTTCCTGGGACAGCAGTATTAGATTACGATGCACCATTGCAGGTTTACTGTATCTCTTGGACCTTCAAATCAACGATGAAACACAGAAATTGCATTGATATTGAATACAAAAGGCAAAATTTCGACTTATTTACAAGAGGAGTAACTGTTCTAATAGTTCGTGATTTGAGCCTTTCCTGGGACAGCAGTATTAGATTCCGATGCACCATTGCAGGTTTACTGTATCCCTTGGACCTTCAAATCAACGATGAAACACAGAAATTGCATCGATATTGAATACAAAAGGCAAAGTGTTGTCTTATTTATAAGAGGAGTAACTCTTCTAATAGTTCATGCTTTGAGCCTTTCCTGGGACAGCAGTTATAGATTCCGATGCACCATTGCAGGATTACTGTATCCCTTGGACCTTCAAATCAACGATGAAACACAGAAATTGCATCGATATTGAATACAAAAGGCAAAATGACGACTTATTTACAAGAGGAGTAACTCTTCAAATAGTTCGTGCTTTGAGCCTTTCCTGGGACAGCAGTATTAGATTCCGATGCACCATTCCAGGTTTACTGTATCCCTTGGACTTTCAAATCAACGATGAAACAGAGAAATTGCATCGAAATAGAATACAAAAGGCAAAATGTCGACTTATTTAAAAGAAGAGTAACTCTTCTAGTTGTTCGTGCTTTGACGCTTACCTGGGACAGCAGTATTAGATTCCGATGCACCATTGCAGGTTTACTGTATCCCTTGGACCTTCAAGTCAACGATGAAACACAGAAATTGCATCGATATTGAATACAAAAGGCCAAATTTCAACTTATTTAAAAGAGGAGTAACTCTTCTAATAGTTCGTGCTTTGAGCCTATCCTGGGACAGCAGTATTAGATTCCGATGCACCATTGCAGGTTTACTGTATCCCTTGGACCTTCAAATCAACGATGAAACACAGAAATTGCATCGATATTGAATACAAAAAGCAAAATGTCAACTTATTTACAAGAGGAGTAATTCTTCTAATAGTTCGTGCTTTAAACCTTTCGTGGGACAGCAGTATTAGATTCCGATGCACTATTGCAGGTTTTCTGTATCCCTTGGACCTTCAAATCAACGATGAAACACAGAAATTGCATCGATATTGAATACAAAAGGCTAAATGTCGAGTTATTTATAAGAGGAGATACTCTTCTAATAGTTCGTGTTTGAGCCTTTCCTGGGACAGCAGTATTAGATTCCGAAGCACCATTGCAGGTTTACTGTATCTCTTGGACCTTCAAATCAACGATGAAACACAGAAATTGCATTGATATTGAATACAAAAGGCAAAATGTCGACTTATTTACAAGAGGAATAACTGTTCTAATAGTTCGTGTTTTGAGCCTTTCCTGGGACAGCAGTATTAGATTCCGATGCACCATTGCAGGTTTACTGTATCCCTTGGACCTTCAGATCAACGATGAAACACAGAAATTGCATCGATATTGAATACAAAAGGCAAAGTATGGTCTTATTTATAAGAGGAGTAACTCTTCTAATAGTTCGTGATTTGAGCCTTTCCTGGGACAGCAGTTATAGATTCCGATGCACCATTGCAGGATTACTGTATCCCTTGGACCTTCAAATCAACGATGAAACACAGAAATTGCATCGATATTGAATACAAAAGGCAAAATGTCGACTTATTTACAAGAAGAGTAACTCTTCTAGTTCTTCGTGCTTTGACTCTTTCCTGGGACAGCAGTATTAGATTCCGATGCACCATTGCAGGTTTACTGTATCCCTTGGACCTTCAAATCAACGATGAAACACAGAAATTGCATCGATATTGAATACAAAAGGCAAAATTTCAACTTATTTAAAAGAGGAGTAACTCTTCTAATAGCTCGTGCTTTGAGCCTATCCTGGGACAGCAGTATTAGATTCCGATGCACCATTGCAGGTTTACTGTATCCCTTGGACCTTCAAATCAACGATGAAACACAGAAATTACATCGATATTGAATACAAAAAGCAAAATGTCAACTTATTTACAAGAGGAGTAATTCTCCTAATATTTCGTGCTTTAAACCATTCCTGGGACAGCAGTATTAGATTCCGATGCACGATTGCAGGTTTACTGTATCCCTTTGACCTTCAAATCAACGATGAAACACAGAAATTGCATAGATATTGAATACAAAAGGCTAAATGTCGAGTTATTTATAAGAAGAGAAACTCTTCTAATAGTTCGTGCTTTGAGCCTTTCCCGGGACAGCAGTATTAGATTCCGATGCACCATTGCAGGTTTACTGTATCTCTTGGACCTTCAAATCAACGATGAAACACAGAAATTGCATTGATATTGAATACAAAAGGCAAAATGTCGACTTATTTACAAGAGGAGTAACTGTTCTAATAGTTCGTGATTTGAGCCTTTCCTGGGACAGCAGTATTAGATTCCGATGCACCATTGCAGGTTTACTGTATCCCTTGGACCTTCAGATCAACGATGAAACACAGAAATTGCATCGATATTGATTACAAAAGGCAAAGTGTTGTCTTATTTATAAGAGGAGAAACTCTTCTAATAGTTCGTGCTTTGAGCCTTTCCTGGGACAGCAGTATTAGTTTCCGATGCACCATTGCAGGTTTACTGTATCTCTTGAACGTTCAAATCAACGATGAAACACAGAAATTGCATTGATATTAAATACAAAAGGCAACATGTCGACTTATTTACAAGAGGAGTAACTCTTCTAATAGTTCGTGCTTTGAGCCTTTTCTGGGACAGCAGTATTAGATTCCGATGCAACATTGCAGGTTTACTGTATCCCTTGGACCTTCAGATCAACGATGAGACACAGAAATTGCATCGATATTGAATACAAAAGGCAAAGTGTTGTCTTATTTATAAGAGGAGTAACTCTTCTAATAGTTCGTGCTTTGAGCCTATCCTGGGACAGCAGTATTAGATTCCGTTGCGCCATTGCAGGTTTACTGTATCCCTTGGACCTTCAAATCAACGATCAAACACAGAAATTGCTTCGATATTGAATACAAAAAGCAAAATGTCAACTTATTTACAAGAGGAGTAATTCTTCTAATATTTCGTGCTTTAAACCATTCCTGGGACAGCAGTATTAGATTCCGATGCACGATTGCAGGTTTACTGTATCCCTTGGACCTTCAAATCAACGATGAAACACAGAAATTGCATAGATATTGAATACAAAAGGCTAAATGTCGAGTTATTTATAAGAAGAGAAACTCTTCTAATAGTTCGTGCTTTGAGCCTTTCCTGGGACAGCAGTATTAGATTCCGATGCACCATTGCAGGTTTACTGTATCTCTTGGACCTTCAAATCAACGATGAAACACAGAAATTGCATTGATATTGAATACAAAAGGCAAAATGTCGACTTATTTACAAGAGGAGTAACTGTTCTAGTAGTTCGTGATTTGAGCCTTTCCTGGGACAGCAGTATTAGATTCCGATGCACCATTGCAGGTTTACTGTATCCCTTGGACCTTCAGATCAACGATGAAACACAGAAATTGCAACGATATTGAATACAAAAGGCAAAGTGTTGTCTTATTTATAAGAGGAGTAACTCTTCTAATAGTTCGTGCTTTGAGCCTTTCCTGGGACAGCAGTTATAGATTCCGATGCACCATTGCAGGTGTACTGTATCCCTTGGACCTTCAAATCAACGATGAAACACAGAAATTACATCGATATTGAATACAAAAGGCAAAATGTCGACTTATTTACAAGAGGAGTAACTTTTCTAATAGTTCGTGCTTTGAACCTTTCCTGGGACATCAGTATTAGAATCCGATGCACCATTGCAGGTTTACTGTATCCCTTGGACCTTCAAATCAACGATGAAACACAGAAATTGCATCGATATTGGATACAAAAGGCAAAGTGTCGACTTATTTATAAGAGGAGTAACTCTTCCAATAGTTCGTGCTTTGAGCCTTTCCTGGGACAGCAGTATTAGATTCCGATACACCATTGCAGGTTTACTGTATCCCTTGGACCTTAAAATCAACGATGAAAAACAGAAATTGCATCGATATTGAATACAAAAGGCAAAATTTCAACTTATTTAAAAGAGGAGTAACTCTTCTAATAGTTCGTGCTTAGAGCCTATCCTGGGACAGCAGTATTAGATTCCGATGCACCATTGCAGGTTTACTGTATCCCTTGGACCTTCAAATCAACGATGAAACACAGAAATTGCATCGATATTGAATACAAAAAGCAAAGTGTTGTCTTATTTATAAGAGGAGTAACTCTTCTAATAGTTCGTGCTTTTAGCCTATCCTGGGACAGCAGTATTAGATTCCGATGCACCATTGCAGGTTTACTGTATCCCGTGGACCTTCAAATCAACGATGAAACACAGAAATTGCATCGATATTGAATACAAAAAACAAAATGTCAACTTATTAACAAGAGGAGTAATTCTTCTAATATTTCGTGCTTTAAACCTTTCCTGGGACAGCAGTATTAGATTCCGATGCACAACTGCAGGTTTACTGTATCCCTTGGACCTTCAAATCAACGATGAAACACAGAAATTGCATAGATATTGAATACAAAAGGCTAAATGTCGAGTTATTTATAAGAGGAGATACTCTTCTAATAGTTCGTGCTTTGAGCCTTTCCTGGGACAGCAGTATTAGATTACGATGCACCATTGCAGGTTTACTGTATCTCTTGGACCTTCAAATCAACGATGAAACACAGAAATTGCATTGATATTGAATACAAAAGGCAAAATTTCGACTTATTTACAAGAGGAGTAACTGTTCTAATAGTTCGTGATTTGAGCCTTTCCTGGGACAGCAGTATTAGATTCCGATGCACCATTGCAGGTTTACTGTATCCCTTGGACCTTCAAATCAACGATGAAACACAGAAATTGCATCGATATTGAATACAAAAGGCAAAGTGTTGTCTTATTTATAAGAGGAGTAACTGTTCTAATAGTTCATGCTTTGAGCCTTTCCTCGGACAGCAGTTATAGATTCCGATGCACCATTGCAGGATTACTGTATCCCTTGGACCTTCAAATCAACGATGAAACACAGAAATTGCATCGATATTGAATACAAAAGGCAAAATGACGACTTATTTACAAGAGGAGTAACTCTTCAAATAGTTCGTGCTTTGAGCCTTTCCTGGGACAGCAGTATTAGATTCCGATGCACCATTCCAGGTTTACTGTATCCCTTGGACTTTCAAATCAACGATGAAACAGAGAAATTGCATCGAAATAGAATACAAAAGGCAAAATGTCGACTTATTTAAAAGAAGAGTAACTCTTCTAGTTGTTCGTGCTTTGACGCTTACCTGGGACAGCAGTATTAGATTCCGATGCACCATTGCAGGTTTACTGTATCCCTTGGACCTTCAAATCAACGATGAAACACAGAAATTGCATCGATATTGAATACAAAAGGCCAAATTTCAACTTATTTAAAAGAGGAGTAACTCTTCTAATAGTTCGTGCTTTGAGCCTATCCTGGGACAGCAGTATTAGATTCCGATGCACCATTGCAGGTTTACTGTATCCCTTGGACCTTCAAATCAACGATGAAACACAGAAATTGCATCGATATTGAATACAAAAAGCAAAATGTCAACTTATTTACAAGAGGAGTAATTCTTCTAATAGTTCGTGCTTTAAACCTTTCGTGGGACAGCAGTATTAGATTCCGATGCACTATTGCAGGTTTTCTGTATCCCTTGGACCTTCAAATCAACGATGAAACACAGAAATTGCATCGATATTGAATACAAAAGGCTAAATGTCGAGTTATTTATAAGAGGAGATACTCTTCTAATAGTTCGTGCTTTGAGCCTTTCCTGGGACAGCAGTATTAGATTCCGAAGCACCATTGCAGGTTTACTGTATCTCTTGGACCTTCAAATCAACGATGAAACACAGAAATTGCATTGATATTGAATACAAAAGGCAAAATGTCGACTTATTTACAAGAGGAATAACTGTTCTAATAGTTCGTGTTTTGAGCCTTTCCTGGGACAGCAGTATTAGATTCCGATGCACCATTGCAGGTTTACTGTATCCCTTGGACCTTCAGATCAACGATGAAACACAGAAATTGCATCGATATTGAATACAAAAGGCAAAGTATGGTCTTATTTATAAGAGGAGTAACTCTTCTAATAGTTCGTGATTTGAGCCTTTCCTGGGACAGCAGTTATAGATTCCGATGCACCATTGCAGGATTACTGTATCCCTTGGACCTTCAAATCAACGATGAAACACAGAAATTGCATCGATATTGAATACAAAAGGCAAAATGTCGACTTATTTACAAGAAGAGTAACTCTTCTAGTTCTTCGTGGTTTGACTCTTTCCTGGGACAGCAGTATTAGATTCCGATGCACCATTGCTGGTTTACTGTATCCCTTGGACCTTCAAATCAACGATGAAACACAGAAATTGCATCGATATTGAATACAAAATGCAAAATTTCAACTTATTTAAAAGAGGAGTAACTCTTCTAATAGTTCGTGTTTTAAGCCTATCCTGGGACAGCAGTACTAGATTCCGATGCACCATTGCAGGTTTACTGTATCCCTTGGACCTTCAAATCAACGATGAAACACAGAAATTGCATCGAAATTGAATACAAAAAGCAAAATGTCAACTTATTTACAAGAGGAGTAATTCTTCTAATAGTTCGTGCTTTAAACCTTTCCTGGGACAGCAGTATTAGATTCCGATGCACTATTGCAGGTTTACTGTATCCCTTGGACCTTCAAATCAACGATGAAACACAGAAATTGCATCGATATTGAATACAAAAAGCTAAATTTCGAGTTATTTATAAGAGGAGAAACTCTTCTAATAGTTCGTGCTTTGAGCCTTTCCTGGAACAGCAGTATTAGATTCCGATGCACCATTGCAGGTTTACTGTATATCTTGAACGTTCAAATCAACGATGAAACACAGAAATTGCATTGATATTGAATAAAAAAGGCAAAATGTCGACTTATTTACAAGAGGAGTAACTCTTCTAATAGTTCGTGCTTTGAGCCTTTTCTGGTACAGCAGTATTAGATTCCGATGCACCATTGCAGGTTTACTGTATCCCTTGGACCTTCAGATCAACGATGAAACACAGAAATTGCATCGATATTGAATACAAAAGGCAAAGTGTTGTCTTATTTATAAGAGGAGTAACTCTTCTAATAGTTCGTGCTTTGAGCCTATCCTGGGACAGCAGTATTAGAATCCGATGCACCATTGCAGGTTTACTGTATCCCTTGGACCTTCAAATCAACGATGAAACACAGAAATTGCTTCGATATTGAATACAAAAAGCAAAATGTCAACTTATTTACAAGTGGAGTAATTCTTCTAATATTTCGTGCTTTAAACCATTCCTGGGACAGCAGTATTAGATTCCGATGCACGATTGCAGGTTTACTGTATCCCTTGGACCTTCAAATCAACGATGAAACACAGAAATTGCATAGATATTGAATACAAAACGCTAAATGTCGAGTTATTTATAAGAGGAGATACTCTTCTAATAGTTCGTGCTTTGAGCCTTTCCTGGGACAGCAGTATTAGATTACGATGCACCATTGCAGGTTTACAGTATCTCTTGGACATTCAAATCAACGATGATACACAGAAATTGCATTGATATTGAATACAAAAGGCAAAATGTCGACTTATTTACAAGAGGAGTAACTATTCTAATAGTTCGTGATTTGAGCCTTTCCAGGAACAGCAGTATTAGATTCCGATGCACCATTGCAATTTTACTGTATCCCTTGGACCTTCAGATCAACGATGAAACACAGAAATTGCATCGATATTGAATACAAAAGGCAAAGTGTTGTCTTATTTATAAGAGGAGTAACTCTTCTAATAGTTCATGCTTTGAGCCTTTCCTGGGACAGCAGTTATAGATTCCGATGCACAATTGCAGGATTACTGTATCCCTTGGACCTTCAAATCAACGATGAAACACAGAAATTGCATCGATATTGAATACAAAAGGCAAAATGACGACTTATTTACAAGAGGAGTAACTCTTCTAATAGTTCGTGCTTTGAGCCTTTCCTGGGACAGCAGTATTAGATTCCGATGCACCATTGCAGGTTTACTGTTTCCCTTGGACATTCAAATCAACGATGAAACAGAGAAATTGCATCGATATAGAATACAAAATGCAAAATGTCGACTTATTTACAAGAAGAGTAACTCTTCTAGTTCTTCGTGCTTTGACGCTTTCCTGGGACAGCAGTATTAGATTCCGATGCACCATTGCAGGTTTACTGTATCCCTTGGACCTTCAAATCAACGATGAAACACAGACATTGCATCGATATTGAATAAAAAAGGCCAAATTTCAACTTATTTAAAAGAGGAGTAACTCTTCTAATAGTTCGTGCTTTGAGCCTATCCTGGGACAGCAGTATTAGATTCCGATGCACCATTGCAGGTTTACTGTATCCCTTGGACCTTCAAATCAACGATGAAACACAGTAACTGCATCGATATTGAATACAAAAAGCAAAATGTCAACTTATTTACAAGAGGAGTAACTCTTCTAATAGTTCGTGCTTTAAACCTTTCGTGGGAGAGCAGTATTAGATTCCGATGCACTATTGCAGGTTTACTGTTTCCCTTGGACCTTCAAATCAACGATGAAACACAGAAATTGCATCGATATTGAATACAAAAGGCTAAATGTCGAGTTATTTATAAGAGGAGAAACTCTTCTAATAGTTCGTGTTTGAGCCTTTCCTGCGACAGCAGTATTAGATTCCGATGCAGTATTGCAGGTTTACTGTATCTCTTGAACCTTCAAATCAACAATGAAACACCAAAATTGCATTGATATTGAATACAAAAAGCAAAATGTCGACTTATTTACAAGAGGAGTAACTCTTCTTATAGTTCGTGCTTTGAGCCTTTCCTGCGACAGCAATATTAGATTCCGATGCACCATTCCAGGTTTACTGTATCCCTTGGACCTTCAGATCAACGATGCAACACAGAAATTGCATCGATATTGAATACAAAGAGCAAAATTTCAACTTATTTACAAGAGGAGTAATTCTTCTAATAGTTCGTGCTTTAAACCTTTCCTGGGACAGCAGTATTAAATTCCGATGCACCATTGCAGGTTTACTGTATCCCTTGGACCTTCAAATCAACGATGAAACACAGAAATTGCATCGATATTGAATACAAAAGGCAAAATGTCAACTTATTTACAAGAGGAGTAACTGGTCTAATAGTACGTGCTTTGAGACTTTCCTGGGACAGCAGTATTAGATTCCGATGCACCATTGCAGGTTTACTGTATCCCTTGGACTTTCAAATCAACGATAAAACACAGAAATTGCAACGATATTGAATACAAAATGCAAAATGTCGACATATTTATAACACAAGTAACTCTTCTAACAGATCCTGCTTTGAGCCTTTCCTGGGACAGCAGTATTAGATTCCGATGCACCACTGCAGGTTTACTGTATCCCTTGGATCTTCAAATCAACGATGAAACACAGAAATTGCATCGATATTGAATACAAAAGGCAAAATGTCGACTTATATACAAGAGGAGTAACCCTTCTAGTATTTCGTGCTTTGAGCCTTTCCTGGGAGAGCAGTATTAAATTCCGATGCACCATTGCAGGTTTACTGTATCCCTTGGACCTTCAAATCAACGATGAAACACAGAAATTGCATCGATATTGAATACAAAAGGCAAAATTTCGACTTATTTACAAGAGGAGTAACTCTTCTTGTGGTTCGTGCTTTGAGCCGTTCCTGGGACAGCAGTATTAGATTCCGATGCAACATTGCAGGTTTACTGTATCCCTTGGACCTTCAAACGATCGATGAAACACAGAAATTGCATCGATATTGAATACATACGGCAAAATGTCGACTTATTTACAAGAATAGTAACTCTTCTAATAGTTCGTGCTTTGAGCCTTTCCTGCGACAGCAATATTAGATTCCGATGCACCATTGCAGGTTTACTGTATCCCTTGGACCTTCAGATCAACGATGAAACACAGAAATTGCATCGATATTGAATACAAAAGGCAAAATGTCGACTTATTTACAAGAGGAGTAACTCTTCTAATAGTTCGTGCTTTGAGCCAATACTGGGACAGCTGTATTAGATTCCGATGCACCATTGCAGGTTTACTGTATCCCTTGGACCTTCAAATCAACGATGAAACACAAAAATTGCATCGATATTGAATACAAAAGGCAAAATGACGACTTATTTACAAGAGGAGTAACTCTTCTAATAGTTCGTGCTTTAAACCTTTCCTGGGACAGGAGTATTAGATTCCGATGCACTATTGCAGGTTTACTGTATCCCTTGGACCTTCAAATCAACGATGAAACACAGAAATTGCATCGATATTGAATACAAAAAGCAAAATTTCAACTTATTTACAAGAGGAGTAACTCTTCTAATAGTTCGTGCTTTAAACCTTTCCTGGGACAGCAGTATTTGATTCCGATGCACTATTGCAGGTTTACAGTATCCCTTGGACCTTCAAATCAACGATGAAACACAGAAATTGCATCGATATTGAATACAATAGGCAAAATGTCGACTTATTTACAAGAGGAGTAACTGTTCTAATAGTACGTGCTTTGAGCCTTTCCTGGGACAGCAGTATTAGATTCCGATGCACCATTGCAGGTTTACTGTATCCCTTGGACCTTCAAATCAACCACAAGTAAATCTTCTAACAGTTCCTGCTTTGAGCCTTTCCTGGGACAGCAGTTATAGAGTCCGATGCACCATTGCAGGATTACTGTATCCCTTGGACCTTCAAATCAACGATGAAACACAGAAATTGCATCGATATTGAATACAAAAGGCAAAATGTCGACTTGTTTACAAGAAGAGTAACTCTTCTAGTTCTTCGTGCTTTGACTCTTTCCTGGGACAGCAGTATTAGATTCCGATGCACCATTGCAGGTTTACTGTATCCCTTGGACCTTCAAATCAACGATGAAACACAGAAATTGCGACGATATTGAATACAAAAGGCAAAATTTCAACTTATTTAAAAGAGGAGTAACTCTTCTAACAGTTCGTGATTTGAGCCTATCCTGGGACAGCAGTATGAGATTCCGATGCACCATTGCAGGTTTACTGTATCCCTTGGATCTTCAAATCAACGATGAAACACAGAAATTGCATCGATATTGAATACAAAAAGCAAAATGTCAACTTATTTACAAGAGTAGTAATTCTTCTAATAGTTCGTGCTTTAAACCTTTCGTGGGACAGCAGTATTAGATTGCGATGCACTATTGCAGGTTTACTGTTTTCCTTGGACCTTCAAATCAACGATGAAACACAGAAATTGCGTCGATATTGAATACAAAAGGCTAAATGTCGAGTTATTTATAAGAGGAGAAACTCTTCTAATAGTTCTTGTTTGAGCCTTTCCTGCGACAGCAGTATTAGATTCCGATGCACCATTGCAGGTTTACTGTATCCCTTGGACCTTCAAATCAACGATGAAACACAGAAATTGCATCGATATTGAATACAAAAGGCAAAATGTCGACTTGTTTACAAGAAGAGTAACTCTTCTAGTTCTTCGTGCTTTGACTCTATCCTGGGACAGCAGTATTAGATTCCGATGCACCATTGCAGGTTTACTGTATCCCTTGGACCTTCAAATCAACGATGAAACACAGAAATTGCGTCGATATTGAATACAAAAGGCAAAATTTCAACTTATTTAAAAGAGGAGTAACTCTTCTAATAGTTCGTGATTTGAGCCTATCCTGGGACAGCAGTATTAGATTCCGATGCACCATTGCTGGTTTACTGTATCCCTTGGATCTTCAAATCAACGATGAAACACAGAAATTGCATCGATATTGAATACAAAAGCAAAATGTCAACTTAATTTCAAGAGGAGTAATTCTTCTAATAGTTCGTGCTTTAAACCTTTCCTGGGACAGGAGTATTAGATTCCGATGCACTATTGCAGGTTTACTGTATCCCTTGGACCTTCAAATCAACGATGAAACACAGAAATTGCATCGATATTGAATACAAAAGGCTAAATTTCGAGTTATTTATAAGAGGAGAAACTCTTCTAATAGTTCGTGCTTTGAGCCTTTCCTGGGACAGCAGTATTAGATTCCGATGCACCATTGCAGGTTTACTGTATCTCTTGGACCTTCAAATCAACGATGAAACACAGAAATTGCATTGATATTGAATACAAAAGGCAAAATGTCGACTTATTTACAAGAGGAGTAACTGTTCTAATAGTTCGTGATTTGAGCCTTTCCTGGGACAGCAGGATTAGATTCCGATGCTCCATTGCAGGTTTACTGTATCCCTTGGACCTTCAGATCAACGATGAAACACAGAAATTGCATCGATATTGAATACAAAAGGCAAAGTTTTGTCTTATTTATAAGAGGTGTAACTCTTCTAATTGTTCGTGCTTTGAGCCTTTCCTGGGACAGCAGTTATAGATTCCGATGCACCATTGCAGGTTTACTGTATCCCTTGGACCTTCAAATCAACGATGTAACACAGAAATTGCATCGATATTGAATACAAAAGGCAAAATGACGACTTATTTGCAAGAGGAGTAACTCTTCTAATAGTTCGTGCTTTGAGCCTATCCTGGGACAGCAGTATTAGATTCCGATGCACCATTCCAGGTTTACTGTATCCCTTGGACCTTCAAATCAACGATGAAACAGAGAAATTGCATCGATATTGAATACAAAAGGCAAAATATCGACTTATTTACAAGAAGAGTAACTCTTCTAGTTCTTCATGCTTTGACGCTTTCCTGGGACAGCAGTATTAGATTTCGATGCACCATTGCAGGTTTACTGTATCCCTTGGACCTTCAAATCAACGGTGAAACACAGAAATTGCATCGATATTGAATACAAAAGGGCAAATTTCAACTTATTTAAAAGAGGAGTATCTCTTCTAATAGTTCGTGCTTTGAGCCTATCCTGGGACAGCAGTATTAGATTCCGATGCACCATTGCCGGTTTCCTGTATCCCTTGGACCTTCAAATCAACGATGAAACACAGAAACTGCATCGATATTGAATACAAAAATCAAAATGTCAACTTATTTACAAGAGTAGTAATTCTTCTAATAGTTCGTGCTTTAAACCTTTCGTGGGACAGCAGTATTAGATTGCGATGCACTATTGCAGGTTTACTGTTTCCCTTGGACCTTCAAATCAACGATGAAACACAGAAATTGCGTCGATATTGAATACAAAAGGCTAAATGTCGAGTTATTTATAAGAGGAGAAACTCTTCTAATAGTTCTTGTTTGAGCCTTTCCTGCGACAGCAGTATTAGATTCCGATGCACCATTGCAGGTTTACTGTATCTCTTGAACCGTCAAATCAACAATGAAACACAAAAATTGCATTGATATTGAATACAAAAAGCAAAATGTCGACTTATTTACAAGAGGAGTAACTCTTCTAATAGTTCGTGCTTTGAGCCTTTCCTGCGACAGCAATATTAGATTCCGATGCACCATTGCAGGTTTACTGTATCCCTTGGACCTTCAGATCAACGATGAAACACAGAAATTGCATCGATATTGAATACAAAAAGCAAAATTTCAACTTATTTACAAGAGGAGTAATTCTTCTAATAGTTCGTGGTTTAAACCTTTCCTGGGACAGCAGTATTAGATTCCGATGCACTATTGCAGGTTTACTGTATCCCTTGGACCTTCAAATCAACGATGAAACACAGAAATTGCATCGATATTGAATACAATAGGCAAAATGTCGACTTATTTACAAGAGGAGTAACTGTTCTAATAGTACGTGCTTTGAGACTTTCCTGGGACAGCAGTATTAGATTCCGATGCACCATTGCAGGTTTACTGTATCCCTTGGACCTTCAAATCAACGATAAAACACAGAAATTGCAACGATATTGAATACAAAATGCAAAATGTCGACATATTTATAACACAAGTAACTCTTCTAACAGTTCCTGCTTTGAGCCTTTCCTGGGACAGCAGTATTAGATTCCGATGCACCATTGCAGGTTTACTGTATCCCTTGGACCTTCAAATCAACGATGAAACACAGAAATTGCATCGATATTGAATACATAAGGCAAAATGTCGACTTATTTACAAGAATAGTAACTCTTCTAATAGTTCGTGCTTTGAGCCTTTCCTGCGACAGCAATATTAGATTCCGATGCACCATTGCAGGTTTACTGTATCCCTTGGACCTTCAGATCAACGATGAAACACAGAAATTGCATCGATTTTGAATACAAAAGGCAAAATGTCGACTTATTTACAAGAGGAGTAACTCTTCTAATAGTTCGTGCTTTGAGCCAATACTGGGACAGCAGTATTAGTTTCCGATGCACCATTGCAGGTTTACTGTATCCCTTGGACCTTCAAATCAACGATGAAACACAAAAATTGCATCGATATTGAATACAAAAGGCAAAATGACGACTTATTTACAAGAGGAGTAACTCTTCTAATAGTTCGTGTTTTGAGCCTTTCCTGGGACAGCAGTATTAGATTCCGATGCACCATTCCAGGTTTACTGTATCCCTTGGACTTTCAAATCAACGATGAAACAGAGAAATTGCATCGATATAGAATACAAAAGGCAAAATTTCAACTTATTTACAAGAGGAGTAACTCTTCTTGTGGTTCGTGCTTTGAGCCTTTCCTGGGACAGCAGTATTAGATTCCGATGCAACATTGCAGGTTTACTGTATCCCTTGGACCTTCAAATCAACGATGAAACACAGAAATTGCATCGATATTGAATACAAAAGGCAAAATGTCGACTTATTTACAAGAGGACTAACTCTTCTAATAGTTCGTGCTTTGAGCCTTTCCTGGGACAGCAGTATTAGATTCTGATGCACCATTGCAGGTTTACTATATCCCTTCTGCCTTCAAATCAACGAAGAAACACTGAAATTACATCGATCTTGAATACAAAAGGCAAAATGTCGACTTATTTATAAGAGGAGTAACTCTTCTAATAGTTCGTGCTTTGAGCCTTTCCTGGGACAGCAGTATAAGATTCCGATGCACCATTGCAGGTTTACTGTATCCGTTGGACCTTCAAATCAACGATGAAACACAAAAATTGCATCGATATTGAATACAAAAGGCAAAATGACGACTTATTTACAAGAGGAGTAACTCTTCTAATAGTTCGTGCTTTGAGCCAATACTGGGACAGCAGTATTAGATTCCGATGCACCATTGCAGGTTTACTGTATCTCTTGAACCTTCAAATCAACAATGAAACACAAAAATTGCATTGATATTGAATACAAAAAGCAAAATGTCGACTTATTTACAAGAGGAGTAACTCTTCTAATAGTTCGTGCTTTGAGCCAATACTGGGACAGCAGTATTAGATTCCGATGCACCATTGCAGGTTTACTGTATCTCTTGAACCTTCAAATCAACAATGAAACACAAAAATTGCATCGATATTGAATACAATAGGCAAAATGTCGACTTATTTACAAGAGGAGTAACTGTTCTAATAGTACGTGCTTTGAGACTTTCCTGGGACAGCAGTATTAGATTCCGATGCACCATTGCAGGTTTACTGTATCCCTTGGACCTTCAAATCAACGATAAAACACAGAAATTGCAACGATATTGATTACAAAATGCAAAATGTCGACATATTTATAACACAAGTAACTCTTCTAACAGTTCCTGCTTTGAGCCTTTCCTGGGACAGCAGTATTACATTCCGATGCACCTTCGCAGGTTTACTGTATCCCTTGGACCTTCAAATCAACGATGAAACACAGAAATTGCATCGATATTGAATACAAAAGGCAAAATTTCGACTTATTTACAAGAGGAGTAACCCTTCTTGTGGTTCGTGCTTTGAGCCTTTCCTGGGACAGCAGTATTAGATTCCGATGCAACATTGCAGGTTTACTGTATCCCTTGGACCTTCAAATCAACGATGAAACACAGAAATTGCATCGATATTGAATATATAGGGCAAAATGTCGACTTATTTACAAGAATAGTAACTCTTCTAATAGTTCGTGCTTTGAGCCTTTCCTCGGACAGCAGTATTAGATTCCGATGCACCATTGCAGGTTTACTGTATCCCTTGGACCTTCAAATCAACGATGAAACACAGAAATTGCATCGATATTGCATACAAAATGCAAAATGTCGACTTATTTACAAGAGGAGTAACTCTTCTAATAGTTCGTGCTTTGAGCCAATACTGGGACAGCAGTATTAGATTCCGATGCACCATTGCAGGTTTACTGTATCCCTTGGACCTTCAAATCAACGATGAAACACAAAAATTGCATCGATATTGAATACAAAAGGCAAAATGTCGACTTATAAGCAAGAGGAGTAACCCTTTTAGTACTTCGTGCTTTGAGCCTTTCCTGGTAGAGCAGTATTAGATTCCGATGCAACATTGCAGGTTTACTGTATCCCGTGGACCTTCAAATCAACGATGAAACACAGAAATTGCATCGATATTGAATACAAAATGCAAAATTTCGACTTATTTACAAGAGGAGTAACTCTGCTAATAGTTCGTGCTTTGAGCCTTTCCTGGGACAGCAGTATTAGATTCCGATGCAACATTGCAGGTTTACTGTATCCCGTGGACCTTCAAATCAACGATGAAACACAGAAATTGCATCGATATTGAATACAAAAGGCAAAATGTCGACTTATTTACAAGAGGAGTAACTCTTCTTGTGGTTCGTGCTTTGAGCCTTTCCTGGGACAGCAGTATTAGATTCCGATGCAACATTGCAGGTTTACTGTATCCCTTGGACCTTCAAATCAACGATGAAACACAGAAATTGCATCGATATTGAATACATAAGGCAAAATGTCGACTTATTTACAAGAATAGTAACTCTTCTAATAGTTCGTGCTTTGAGCCTTTCCTGCGACAGCAATATTAGATTCCGATGCACCATTGCAGGTTTACTGTATCCCTAGGACCTTCAGATCAACGATGAAACACAGAAATTGCATCGATTTTGAATACAAAAGGCAAAATGTCGACTTATTTACAAGAGGAGTAACTCTTCTAATAGTTCGTGCTTTGAGCCAATACTGGGACAGCAGTATTAGATTCCGATGCACCATTGCAGGTTTACTGTATCCCTTGGACCTTCAAATCAACGATGAAACACAAAAATTGCATCGATATTGAATACAAAAGGCAAAATGACGACTTATTTACAAGAGGAGTAACTCTTCTAATAGTTCGTGCTTTGAGCCTTTCCTGGGACAGCAGTATTTGATCCCGATGCACCATTCCTGGTTTACTGTATCCCTTGGACTTTCAAATCAACGATGAAACAGAGAAATTGCATCGATATAGAATACAAAAGGCAAAACTTCAACTTATTTACAAGAGGAGTAACTCTTCTTGTGGTTCGTGCTTTGAGCCTTTCCTGGGACAGCAGTATTAGATTCCGATGCAACATTGCAGGTTTACTGTATCCCTTGGACCTTCAAATCAACAATGAAACACAGAAATTGCATCGATATTGAATACATAAAGCAAAATGTCGACTTATTTACAAGAATAGTAACTCTTCTAATAGTTCGTGCTTTGAGCCTTTCCTGCGACAGCAATATTAGATTCCGATGCACCATTGCAGGTTTACTGTATCCCTTGGACCTTCAGATCAACGATGAAACACAGAAATTGCATCGATTTTGAATACAAAAGGCAAAATGTCGACTTATTTACAAGAGGAGTAACTCTTCTAATAGTTCGTGCTTTGAGCCAATACTGGGACAGCAGTATTAGATTCCGATGCACCATTGTAGGTTTACTGTATCCCTTGGACCTTCAAATCAACGATGAAACACAAAAATTGCATCGATATTGAATACAAAAGGCAAAATGACGACTTATTTACAAGAGGAGTAACTCTTCTAATAGTTCGTGCTTTGAGCCAATACTGGGACAGCAGTATTAGATTCCGATGCACCATTGCAGGTTTACTGTATCTCTTGAACCTTCAAATCAACAATGAAACACAAAAATTGCATTGATATTGAATACAAAAAGCAAAATGTCGACTTATTTACAAGAGGAGTAACTCTTCTAATAGTTCGTGCTTTGAGCCAATACTGGGACAGCAGTATTAGATTCCGATGCACCATTGCAGGTTTACTGTATCTCTTGAACCTTCAAATCAACAATGAAACACAAAAATTGCATCGATATTGAATACAATAGGCAAAATGTCGACTTATTTACAAGAGGAGTAACTGTTCTAATAGTACGTGCTTTGAGACTTTCCTGGGACAGCAGTATTAGATTCCGATGCACCATTGCAGGTTTACTGTATCCCTTGGACCTTCAAATCAACGATAAAACACAGAAATTGCAACGATATTGATTACAAAATGCAAAATGTCGACATATTTATAACACAAGTAACTCTTCTAACAGTTCCTGCTTTGAGCCTTTCCTGGGACAGCAGTATTACATTCCGATGCACCATCGCAGGTTTACTGTATCCCTTGGACCTTCAAATCAACGATGAAACACAGAAATTGCATCGTTATTGAATACAAAAGGCAAAATGTCGACTTATTAACAAGAGGAGTCACTGTTCTAATAGTTCGTGCTTTGAGCCTTTCCTGGGACATCAGTATTAGATTCCGATGCAACATTGCAGGTTTACTGTTTCCCTTGGACCTTCAAATCAACGATGAAACACAGAAATTGCATCGATATTGAATACAAAAGGCAAAATTTCGACTTATTTACAAGAGGAGTAACTCTTCTTGTGGTTCGTGCTTTGAGCCTTTCCTGGGACAGCAGTATTAGATTCCGATGCAACATTGCAGGTTTACTGTATCCCTTGGACCTTCAAATCAACGATGAAACACAGAAATTGCATCGATATTGAATATATAGGGCAAAATGTCGACTTATTTACAAGAATAGTAACTCTTCTAATAGTTCGTGCTTTGAGCCTTTCCTCGGACAGCAGTATTAGATTCCGATGCACCATTGCAGGTTTACTGTATCCCTTGGACCTTCAAATCAACGATTAAACACAGAAATTGCATCGATATTGCATACAAAATGCAAAATGTCGACTTATTTACAAGAGGAGTAACTCTTCTAATAGTTCGTGCTTTGAGCCAATACTGGGACAGCAGTATTAGATTCCGATGCACCATTGCAGGTTTACTGTATCCCGTGGACCTTCAAATCAACGATGAAACACAGAAATTGCATCGATATTGAATACAAAAGGCAAAATTTCGACTTATTTACAAGAGGAGTAACTCTTCTTGTGGTTCGTGCTTTGAGCCTTTCCTGGGACAGCAGTATTAGATTCCGATGCAACATTGCAGGTTTACTGTATCCCTTGGACCTTCAAATCAACGATGAAACACAGAAATTGCATCGATATTGAATACATAAGGCAAAATGTCGACTTATTTACAAGAATAGTAACTCTTCTAATAGTTCGTGCTTTGAGCCTTTCCTCGGACAGCAGTATTAGATTCCGATGCACCATTGCAGGTTTACTGTATCCCTTGGACCTTCAAATCAACGATGAAACACAGAAATTGCATCGATATTGCATACAAAATGCAAAATGTCGACTTATTTACAAGAGGAGTAACTCTTCTAATAGTTCGTGCTTTGAGCCAATACTGGGACAGCAGTATTAGATTCCGATGCACCATTGCAGGTTTACTGTATCCCTTGGACCTTCAAATCAACGATGAAACACAAAAATTGCATCGATATTGAATACAAAAGGCAAAATGTCGACTTATAAGCAAGAGGAGTAACCCTTTTAGTACTTCGTGCTTTGAGCCTTTCCTGGTAGAGCAGTATTAGATTCCGATGCAACATTGCAGGTTTACTGTATCCCGTGGACCTTCAAATCAACGATGAAACACAGAAATTGCATCGATATTGAGTACAAAAAGCAAAATTTCAACTTATTTACAAGAGGAGTAATTCTTCTAATAGTTCGTGCTTTAAACCTTTCGTGGGACAGCAGTATTAGATTGCGATGCACTATTGCAGGTTTACTGTTTCCCTTGGACCTTCAAATCAACGATGAAACACAGAAATTGCGTCGATATTGAATACAAAAGGCTAAATGTCGAGTTATTTATAAGAGGAGAAACTCTTCTAATAGTTCTTGTTTGAGCCTTTCCTGCGACAGCAGTATTAGATTCCGATGCACCATTGCAGGTTTACTGTATCTCTTGAACCGTCAAATCAACAATGAAACACAAAAATTGCATTGATATTGAATACAAAAAGCAAAATGTCGACTTATTTACAAGAGGAGTAACTCTTCTAATAGTTCGTGCTTTGAGCCTTTCCTGCGACAGCAATATTAGATTCCGATGCACCATTGCAGGTTTACTGTATCCCTTGGACCTTCAGATCAACGATGAAACACAGAAATTGCATCGATATTGAATACAAAAAGCAAAATTTCAACTTATTTACAAGAGGAGTAATTCTTCTAATAGTTCGTGGTTTAAACCTTTCCTGGGACAGCAGTATTAGATTCCGATGCACTATTGCAGGTTTACTGTATCCCTTGGACCTTCAAATCAACGATGAAACACAGAAATTGCATCGATATTGAATACAATAGGCAAAATGTCGACTTATTTACAAGAGGAGTAACTGTTCTAATAGTACGTGCTTTGAGACTTTCCTGGGACAGCAGTATTAGATTCCGATGCACCATTGCAGGTTTACTGTATCCCTTGGACCTTCAAATCAACGATAAAACACAGAAATTGCAACGATATTGAATACAAAATGCAAAATGTCGACATATTTATAACACAAGTAACTCTTCTAACAGTTCCTGCTTTGAGCCTTTCCTGGGACAGCAGTATTAGATTCCGATGCACCATTGCAGGTTTACTGTATCCCTTGGACCTTCAAATCAACGATGAAACACAGAAATTGCATCGATATTGAATACAAAAGGCAAAATGTCGACTTATATACAAGAGGAGTAACCCTTCTAGTATTTCGTGCTTTGAGCCTTTCCTGGGAGAGCAGTATTAAATTCCGATGCACCATTGCAGGTTTACTGTATCCCTTGGACCTTCAAATCAACGATGAAACACAGAAATTGCATCGATATTGAATACAAAAGCAAAATTTCGACTTATTTACAAGAGGAGTAACTCTTCTTGTGGTTCGTGCTTTGAGCCTTTCCTGGGACAGCAGTATTAGATTCCGATGCAACATTGCAGGTTTACTGTATCCCTTGGACCTTCAAATCAACGATGAAACACAGAAATTGCATCGATATTGAATACATAAGGCAAAATGTCGACTTATTTACAAGAATAGTAACTCTTCTAATAGTTCGTGCTTTGAGCCTTTCCTGCGACAGCAATATTAGATTCCGATGCACCATTGCAGGTTTACTATATCCCTTGGACCTTCAGATCAACGATGAAACACAGAAATTGCATCGATTTTGAATACAAAAGGCAAAATGTCGACTTATTTACAAGAGGAGTAACTCTTCTAATAGTTCGTGCTTTGAGCCAATACTGGGACAGCAGTATTAGTTTCCGATGCACCATTGCAGGTTTACTGTATCCCTTGGACCTTCAAATCAACGATGAAACACAAAAATTGCATCGATATTGAATACAAAAGGCAAAATGACGACTTATTTACAAGAGGAGTAACTCTTCTAATAGTTCGTGCTTTGAGCCTTTCCTGGGACAGCAGTATTAGATTCCGATGCACCATTCCAGGTTTACTGTATCCCTTGGACTTTCAAATCAACGATGAAACAGAGAAATTGCATCGATATAGAATACAAAAGGCAAAATTTCAACTTATTTACAAGAGGAGTAACTCTTCTTGTGGTTCGTGCTTTGAGCCTTTCCTGGGACAGCAGTATTAGATTCCGATGCAACATTGCAGGTTTACTGTATCCCTTGGACCTTCAAATCAACGATGAAACACAGAAATTGCATCGATATTGAATACAAAAGGCAAAATGTCGACTTATTTACAAGAGGACTAACTCTTCTAATAGTTCGTGCTTTGAGCCTTTCCTGGGACAGCAGTATTAGATTCTGATGCACCATTGCAGGTTTACTATATCCCTTCTGCCTTCAAATCAACGAAGAAACACTGAAATTACATCGATCTTGAATACAAAAGGCAAAATGTCGACTTATTTATAAGAGGAGTAACTCTTCTAATAGTTCGTGCTTTGAGCCTTTCCTGGGACAGCAGTATAAGATTCCGATGCACCATTGCAGGTTTACTGTATCCCTTGGACCTTCAAATCAACGATGAAACACAAAAATTGCATCGATATTGAATACAAAAGGCAAAATGACGACTTATTTACAAGAGGAGTAACTCTTCTAATAGTTCGTGCTTTGAGCCAATACTGGGACAGCAGTATTAGATTCCGATGCACCATTGCAGGTTTACTGTATCTCTTGAACCTTCAAATCAACAATGAAACACAAAAATTGCATTGATATTGAATACAAAAAGCAAAATGTCGACTTATTTACAAGAGGAGTAACTCTTCTAATAGTTCGTGCTTTGAGCCAATACTGGGACAGCAGTATTAGATTCCGATGCACCATTGCAGGTTTACTGTATCTCTTGAACCTTCAAATCAACAATGAAACACAAAAATTGCATCGATATTGAATACAATAGGCAAAATGTCGACTTATTTACAAGAGGAGTAACTGTTCTAATAGTACGTGCTTTGAGACTTTCCTGGGACAGCAGTATTAGATTCCGATGCACCATTGCAGGTTTACTGTATCCCTTGGACCTTCAAATCAACGATAAAACACAGAAATTGCAACGATATTGATTACAAAATGCAAAATGTCGACATATTTATAACACAAGTAACTCTTCTAACAGTTCCTGCTTTGAGCCTTTCCTGGGACAGCAGTATTACATTCCGATGCACCTTCGCAGGTTTACTGTATCCCTTGGACCTTCAAATCAACGATGAAACACAGAAATTGCATCGATATTGAATACAAAAGGCAAAATTTCGACTTATTTACAAGAGGAGTAACTCTTCTTGTGGTTCGTGCTTTGAGCCTTTCCTGGGACAGCAGTATTAGATTCCGATGCAACATTGCAGGTTTACTGTATCCCTTGGACCTTCAAATCAACGATGAAACACAGAAATTGCATCGATATTGAATATATAGGGCAAAATGTCGACTTATTTACAAGAATAGTAACTCTTCTAATAGTTCGTGCTTTGAGCCTTTCCTCGGACAGCAGTATTAGATTCCGATGCACCATTGCAGGTTTACTGTATCCCTTGGACCTTCAAATCAACGATGAAACACAGAAATTGCATCGATATTGCATACAAAATGCAAAATGTCGACTTATTTACAAGAGGAGTAACTCTTCTAATAGTTCGTGCTTTGAGCCAATACTGGGACAGCAGTATTAGATTCCGATGCACCATTGCAGGTTTACTGTATCCCTTGGACCTTCAAATCAACGATGAAACACAAAAATTGCATCGATATTGAATACAAAAGGCAAAATGTCGACTTATAAGCAAGAGGAGTAACCCTTTTAGTACTTCGTGCTTTAAGCCTTTCCTGGTAGAGCAGTATTAGATTCCGATGCAACATTGCAGGTTTACTGTATCCCGTGGACCTTCAAATCAACGATGAAACACAGAAATTGCATCGATATTGAATACAAAATGCAAAATTTCGACTTATTTACAAGAGGAGTAACTCTGCTAATAGTTCGTGCTTTGAGCCTTTCCTGGGACAGCAGTATTAGATTCCGATGCAACATTGCAGGTTTACTGTATCCCGTGGACCTTCAAATCAACGATGAAACACAGAAATTGCATCGATATTGAATACAAAAGGCAAAATTTCGACTTATTTACAAGAGGAGTAACTCTTCTTGTGGTTCGTGCTTTGAGCCTTTCCTGGGACAGCAGTATTAGATTCCGATGCAACATTGCAGGTTTACTGTATCCCTTGGACCTTCAAATCAACGATGAAACACAGAAATTGCATCGATATTGAATACATAAGGCAAAATGTCGACTTATTTACAAGAATAGTAACTCTTCTAATAGTTCGTGCTTTGAGCCTTTCCTGCGACAGCAATATTAGATTCCGATGCACCATTGCAGGTTTACTGTATCCCTTGGACCTTCAGACCAACGATGAAACACAGAAATTGCATCGATTTTGAATACAAAAGGCAAAATGTCGACTTATTTACAAGAGGAGTAACTCTTCTAATAGTTCGTGCTTTGAGCCAATACTGGGACAGCAGTATTAGATTCCGATGCACCATTGCAGGTTTACTGTATCCCTTGGACCTTCAAATCAACGATGAAACACAAAAATTGCATCGATATTGAATACAAAAGGCAAAATGACGACTTATTTACAAGAGGAGTAACTCTTCTAATAGTTCGTGCTTTGAGCCTTTCCTGGGACAGCAGTATTAGATCCCGATGCACCATTCCTGGTTTACTGTATCCCTTGGACTTTCAAATCAACGATGAAACAGAGAAATTGCATCGATATAGAATACAAAAGGCAAAACTTCAACTTATTTACAAGAGGAGTAACTCTTCTTGTGGTTCGTGCTTTGAGCCTTTCCTGGGACAGCAGTATTAGATTCCGATGCAACATTGCAGGTTTACTGTATCCCTTGGACCTTCAAATCAACAATGAAACACAGAAATTGCATCGATATTGAATACATAAAGCAAAATGTCGACTTATTTACAAGAATAGTAACTCTTCTAATAGTTCGTGCTTTGAGCCTTTCCTGCGACAGCAATATTAGATTCCGATGCACCATTGCAGGTTTACTGTATCCCTTGGACCTTCAGATCAACGATGAAACACAGAAATTGCATCGATTTTGAATACAAAAGGCAAAATGTCGACTTATTTACAAGAGGAGTAACTCTTCTAATAGTTCGTGCTTTGAGCCAATACTGGGACAGCAGTATTAGATTCCGATGCACCATTGCAGGTTTACTGTATCCCTTGGACCTTCAAATCAACGATGAAACACAAAAATTGCATCGATATTGAATACAAAAGGCAAAATGACGACTTATTTACAAGAGGAGTAACTCTTCTAATAGTTCGTGCTTTGAGCCAATACTGGGACAGCAGTATTAGATTCCGATGCACCATTGCAGGTTTACTGTATCTCTTGAACCTTCAAATCAACAATGAAACACAAAAATTGCATTGATATTGAATACAAAAAGCAAAATGTCGACTTATTTACAAGAGGAGTAACTCTTCTAATAGTTCGTGCTTTGAGCCAATACTGGGACAGCAGTATTAGATTCCGATGCACCATTGCAGGTTTACTGTATCTCTTGAACCTTCAAATCAACAATGAAACACAAAAATTGCATCGATATTGAATACAATAGGCAAAATGTCGACTTATTTACAAGAGGAGTAACTGTTCTAATAGTACGTGCTTTGAGACTTTCCTGGGACAGCAGTATTAGATTCCGATGCACCATTGCAGGTTTACTGTATCCCTTGGACCTTCAAATCAACGATAAAACACAGAAATTGCAACGATATTGATTACAAAATGCAAAATGTCGATATATTTATAACACAAGTAACTCTTCTAACAGTTCCTGCTTTGAGCCTTTCCTGGGACAGCAGTATTACATTCCGATGCACCATCGCAGGTTTACTGTATCCCTTGGACCTTCAAATCAACGATGAAACACAGAAATTGCATCGTTATTGAATACAAAAGGCAAAATGTCGACTTATTAACAAGAGGAGTCACTGTTCTAATAGTTCGTGCTTTGAGCCTTTCCTGGGACATCAGTATTAGATTCCGATGCAACATTGCAGGTTTACTGTTTCTCTTGGACCTTCAAATCAACGATGAAACACAGAAATTGCATCGATATTGAATACAAAAGGCAAAATTTCGACTTATTTACAAGAGGAGTAACTCTTCTTGTGGTTCGTGCTTTGAGCCTTTCCTGGGACAGCAGTATTAGATTCCGATGCAACATTGCAGGTTTACTGTATCCCTTGGACCTTCAAATCAACGATGAAACACAGAAATTGCATCGATATTGAATATATAGGGCAAAATGTCGACTTATTTACAAGAATAGTAACTCTTCTAATAGTTCGTGCTTTGAGCCTTTCCTCGGACAGTAGTATTAGATTCCGATGCACCATTGCAGGTTTACTGTATCCCTTGGACCTTCAAATCAACGATTAAACACAGAAATTGCATCGATATTGCATACAAAATGCAAAATGTCGACTTATTTACAAGAGGAGTAACTCTTCTAATAGTTCGTGCTTTGAGCCAATACTGGGACAGCAGTATTAGATTCCGATGCACCATTGCAGGTTTACTGTATCCCGTGGACCTTCAAATCAACGATGAAACACAGAAATTGCATCGATATTGAATACAAAAGGCAAAATTTCGACTTATTTACAAGAGGAGTAACTCTTCTTGTGGTTCGTGCTTTGAGCCTTTCCTGGGACAGCAGTATTAGATTCCGATGCAACATTGCAGGTTTACTGTATCCCTTGGACCTTCAAATCAACGATGAAACACAGAAATTGCATCGATATTGAATACATAAGGCAAAATGTCGACTTATTTACAAGAATAGTAACTCTTCTAATAGTTCGTGCTTTGAGCCTTTCCTCGGACAGCAGTATTAGATTCCGATGCACCATTGCAGGTTTACTGTATCCCTTGGACCTTCAAATCAACGATGAAACACAGAAATTGCATCGATATTGCATACAAAATGCAAAATGTCGACTTATTTACAAGAGGAGTAACTCTTCTAATAGTTCGTGCTTTGAGCCAATACTGGGACAGCAGTATTAGATTCCGATGCACCATTGCAGGTTTACTGTATCCCTTGGACCTTCAAATCAACGATGAAACACAAAAATTGCATCGATATTGAATACAAAAGGCAAAATGTCGACTTATAAGCAAGAGGAGTAACCCTTTTAGTACTTCGTGCTTTGAGCCTTTCCTGGTAGAGCAGTATTAGATTCCGATGCAACATTGCAGGTTTACTGTATCCCGTGGACCTTCAAATCAACGATGAAACACAGAAATTGCATCGATATTGAATACAAAATGCAAAATTTCGACTTATTTACAAGAGGAGTAACTCTGCTAATAGTTCGTGCTTTGAGCCTTTCCTGGGACAGCAGAATTAGATTCCGATGCAACATTGCAGGTTTACTGTATCCCGTGGACCTTCAAATCAACGATGAAACACAGAAATTGCATCGATATTGAATACAAAAGGCAAAATTTCGACTTATTTACAAGAGGAGTAACTCTTCTTGTGGTTCGTGCTTTGAGCCTTTCCTGGGACAGCAGTATTAGATTCCGATGCAACATTGCAGGTTTACTGTATCCCTTGGACCTTCAAATCAACGATGAAACACAGAAATTGCATCGATATTGAATACATAAGGCAAAATGTCGACTTATTTACAAGAATAGTAACTCTTCTAATAGTTCGTGCTTTGAGCCTTTCCTGCGACAGCAATATTAGATTCCGATGCACCATTGCAGGTTTACTGTATCCCTTGGACCTTCAGATCAACGATGAAACACAGAAATTGCATCGATTTTGAATACAAAAGGCAAAATGTCGACTTATTTACAAGAGGAGTAACTCTTCTAATAGTTCGTGCTTTGAGCCAATACTGGGACAGCAGTATTAGATTCCGATGCACCATTGCAGGTTTACTGTATCCCTTGGACCTTCAAATCAACGATGAAACACAAAAATTGCATCGATATTGAATACAAAAGGCAAAATGACGACTTATTTACAAGAGGAGTAACTCTTCTAATAGTTCGTGCTTTGAGCCTTTCCTGGGACAGCAGTATTAGATCCCGATGCACCATTCCAGGTTTACTGTATCCCTTGGACTTTCAAATCAACGATGAAACAGAGAAATTGCATCGATATAGAATACAAAAGGCAAAATTTCAACTTATTTACAAGAGGAGTAACTCTTCTTGTGGTTCGTGCTTTGAGCCTTTCCTGGGACAGCAGTATTAGATTCCGATGCAACATTGCAGGTTTACTGTATCCCTTGGACCTTCAAATCAACAATGAAACACAGAAATTGCATCGATATTGAATACATAAAGCAAAATGTCGACTTATTTACAAGAATAGTAACTCTTCTAATAGTTCGTGCTTTGAGCCTTTCCTGCGACAGCAATATTAGATTCCGATGCACCATTGCAGGTTTACTGTATCCCTTGGACCTTCAGATCAACGATGAAACACAGAAATTGCATCGATTTTGAATACAAAAGGCAAAATGTCGACTTATTTACAAGAGGAGTAACTCTTCTAATAGTTCGTGCTTTGAGCCAATACTGGGACAGCAGTATTAGATTCCGTTGCACCATTGCAGGTTTACTGTATCCCTTGGACCTTCAAATCAACGATGAAACACAAAAATTGCATCGATATTGAATACAAAAGGCAAAATGACGACTTATTTACAAGAGGAGTAACTCTTCTAATAGTTCGTGCTTTGAGCCAATACTGGGACAGCAGTATTAGATTCCGATGCACCATTGCAGGTTTACTGTATCTCTTGAACCTTCAAATCAACAATGAAACACAAAAATTGCATTGATATTGAATACAAAAAGCAAAATGTCGACTTATTTACAAGAGGAGTAACTCTTCTAATAGTTCGTGCTTTGAGCCAATACTGGGACAGCAGTATTAGATTCCGATGCAACATTGCAGGTTTACTGTATCCCGTGGACCTTCAAATCAACGATGAAACACAGAAATTGCATCGATATTGAATACAAAATGCAAAATTTCGACTTATTTACAAGAGGAGTAACTCTGCTAATAGTTCGTGCTTTGAGCCTTTCCTGGGACAGCAGTATTAGATTCCGATGCAACATTGCAGGTTTACTGTATCCCGTGGACCTTCAAATCAACGATGAAACACAGAAATTGCATCGATATTGAATACAATAGGCAAAATGTCGACTTATAAGCAAGAGGAGTAACCCTTTTAGTACTTCGTGCTTTGAGCCTTTCCTGGTAGAGCAGTATTAGATTCCGATGCAACATTGCAGGTTTACTGTATCCCGTGGACCTTCAAATCAACGATGAAACACAGAAATTGCATCGATATTGAATACAAAATGCAAAATTTCGACTTATTTACAAGAGGAGTAACTCTGCTAATCGTTCGTGCTTTGAGCCTTTCCTGGGACAGCAGTATTAGATTCCGATGCAACATTGCAGGTTTACTGTATCCCGTGGACCTTCAAATCAACGATGAAACACAGAAATTGCATCGATATTGAATACAAAAGGCAAAGTATCGACTTATTTATAAGCGGAGTAACTCTTCTAATAGTTCGTGCTTTGAGCCTTTCCTGGGACCGCAGTATTAGATTCCGATGCACCATTGCAGGTTTACTGTATCCCTTGGAACTTCAAATCAACGATGAAACACAGAAATTGCATCGATATTGAATACAAAAGGCAAAATGTCGACTAATTTACAAGAGGAGTAACTGTTCTAATAGTACGTGCTTTGAGCCTTTCCTGGGACAGCAGTATTACATTCCGATGCATCATTGTAGGTTTACTGTATCCCTTGGACCTTCAAATCAACGATGAAACACAAAAATTGCAACGATATTGAATACAAAAGGCAAAATATCGACTTATTTATAACACAAGTAACTCTTCTAACAGTTCCTGCTTTGAGGCTTTCCTGGGACAGCAGTATAAGATTCTGATGCACCATTGCAGGTTTACTGTATCCCTTGGACCTTCAAATCAACGATGAAACACAGAAATTGCATCAATATTGAATACAAAAGGCAAAATGTCGACTTATTTACAAGAGGAGAAACTCTTCTAATAGTTCATGCTTTGAGCCTTTCCTGGGACAGCAGTATTAGATTCCGATGCACCATTGCAGGTTTACTGTATCCCTTGGACCTTCAAATCAACGATGAAACACAGAAATTGCATCGATATTGAATACAAAAGGCAAAGTATCGACTTATTGATAAGAGGAGTAACTCTTCTAATAGTTCGTGCTTTGAGCCTTTCCTGGGACAGCAGTATTAGATTCCGATGCACCATTGCAGGTTTACTGTATCCCTTGGAACTTCATATCAACGATGAAACACAGAAATTGCATCGATATTGAATACAAAAGGCAAAATGTCGACTAATTTACAAGAGTAGTAACTGTTCTAATAGTTCGTGCTTTGAGCCTTTCCTGGGACAGCAGTATTACATTCCGATGCACCATTGCAGGTTTACTGTATCCCTTGGACCTTCAAATAAACGATGAAACACAGAAATTGCAACGATATTGAATACAAAGGGCAAAATGTCGACTTATTTATAACACAAGTAACTCTTCTAACAGTTCCTGCTTTGAGCCTTTCCTGGGACAGCAGTATTAGATTCTGATGCACCATTGCAGGTTTACTGTATCCCTTGGACCTTCGAATCAACGATGATACACAGAAATTGCATGGATATTGAATACAAAAGGCAAAATTTCGACTTATTTACAAGAGGAGTAACTCTTCTAATAGTTCGTGCTTTTAGCCTTTCCTGAGACAGTAGTATTAGATTCCGATGCACCATTGCAGGTTTACTGTATCCCTTGGACTTTCAAATCAACGATGAAACACAGAAATTGCATCGATATTGAATACAAAAGGCAAAATGTCGACTTATTTACAAGAGGAGTAACTCTTCTAACAGTTCGTGCTTTGAGACTTTCCTGGGACAGCAGTATTAGATTCCGATGCGCCATTGCAGGTTTACTGTATCCCTTGGACCTTCAAATCAACGATGAAACACAGGAATTGCATCGATATTGAATACAAAAGGCAAAATGTCGACTTATTTACAAGAGGAGAAACTCTTGTAATAGTTCATGCTTTGAGCCTTTCCTGGGACAGCAGTATTAGATTCCGATGCACTATAGCAGGTTTGCCGTATCCCTTGGACCTTCAAATCAACGATGAAACATAGAAATTGCATCGATATTGAATACAAAAGGCAAAATGTCGACTTATTTACAAGAGGAGTAACTCTTTTAATAGTTCGTGCTTTGAGCCTTTCCTGGGACAGCAGTATTAGATTCCGATGCACCATTGCAGGTTTACTGTATCCCTTGGACCTTCAAATCAACGATGATACACAGTAATTGCATCGATATTGAATACAAGAAGCAAAGTGTCGTCTTATTTATAAGAGGAGTAACTCTTCTAATAGTTCGTGCTTTGAGCCTTTCCTGGGACAGCAGTTATAGATTCCGGTGCACCATTGCAGGTGTACTGTATCCCTTGGACCTTCAAATCAACGATGAAACACAGAAATTGCATCGATATTGAATACAAAAGGCAAAATGTCGACATATTTACAAGAGGTGTAACTCTTCTAATAGTTCGTGCTTTGAGCCTTTCCTGGGACAGCAGTATTAAATTCCGATGCACCATTGCAGGTTTACTGTATCCCTTGGACCTTCAAATCAACGATGAAACTCAGAAATTGCATCGATATTGAATCCAAAAGGCAAAATGTCGACTTATTTACAAGAGGAGTAACTCTTCTAATAGTTCGTGCTTTTAGCCTTTCCTGGGACAGCAGTATTAGATTCCGATGCACCATTGCAGGTTTACTGTATCCCTTGGACCTTCAAATCAACGATGAAACACAGAAATTGCATCGATATTGAATACAAAAGGCAAGATGACGACTTATTTATAAGAGGAGTAACTCTACTAATAGTTCGTGCTTTGAGCCTTTCCTGGGACAGCAGTATTAGATTCCGATGCACCATTGCAGGTTTACTGTATCCCTTGGACCTTCAAATCAACGATGAAACACAGAAATTGCATCGATATTGAATACAAAAGGCAAAATTCGACTTACTTATAACACAAGTAACTCTTCTAACATTTCCTGCTTTGAGCCTTTCCTGGGACAGCAGTATTAGATTCCGATGCACCATTGCAGGTTTACTGTATCCCTTGCCCCTTCAAATCAACGATGAAACACAGAAATTGCATCGATATTGAATACAAAAGGCAAAATGTCGACTTATTTACAGGAGGAGTAACTCTTCTAATAGTTCGTGCTTTGAGCCTTTCCTGGGACAGCAGTATTAGATTCCGAAACACCATTGCAGGTTTACTGTATCCCTTGGACCTTCAAATCAACGATGAAACACAGAAATTGCATCGATATTGAATACAAAGGCAAAATGTCGACTTATTTACAAGAGGAGAAACTCTTCTAATTGTTCATACTTTGAGCCTTTCCTGGGACAGCAGTATTAGATTCCGATGCACCATTGCAGGTTTACTGTATCCCTTGGACCTTCAAATCAACGATGAAACACAGAAATTGCATCGTTATTGAATACAAAAGGCAAAATGTCGACTTATTTACAAGAGGAGTCACTGTTCTAATAGTTCGTGCTTTGAGCCTTTCCTGGGACATCAGTATTAGATTCCGATGCAACATTGCAGGTTTACTGTTTCCCTTGGACCTTCAAATCAACGATGAAACACAGAAATTGCATCGTTATTGAATACAAAAGGCAAAATGTCGACTTATTTACAAGAGGAGTAACTCTTCTAATAGTTCGTGCTTTGAGCCTTTCCTGGGACAGCAGTATTAGATTCCGATGCACCATTGCAGGTTTACTGTATCCCTTGGACCTTCAAATCAATGATGAAAAACAGAAATTGCATCGATATTGAATACAAAAAGCAAAGTGCCGTCTTATTTATAAGAGGAGTAACTCTTCTAATAGTTCGTGCTTTGAGCCTTTCCTGGGACAGCAGTTATAGATTCCGATGCACCATTGCTGGTTTACTGTATCCCTTGGACCTTCAAATCAACGATGAAACACATAAATTGCATCGATATTGAATACAAAAGGCAAAATCTAGACTTACTTACAAGAGGAGTAACTCTTCTAATAGTTCGTGCTTTGAGCCTTTCCTGGGACAGCAGTATTAGATTCCGATGCACCACTGCAGGTTTACTGTATCCCTTAGACCTTCAAATCAACGATGAAACACCGAAATTGCATCGATATTGAATACAAAAGTCAAAATGTCGACTTATTTACAAGAGGAGTAACTCTTCTAATAGATCTTGCTTTTAGCCTTTCCTGGGACATCAGTATTAGATTCCGATGCACCATTGCAGGTTTACTGTATCCCTTGGACCTTCAGATCAACGATGAAACACAGAAATTGCATCGATATTGAATACAAAAGGCAAAATGTCGACTTATTTACAAGAGGAGTAACACTTCTAATAGTTCGTGATTTGAGCCTTTCCTGGGACAGCAGTATTAGATTCCGAAACACCATTGCAGGTTTACTGTATCCCTTGGACCTTCAAATCAACGATGAAACACAGAAATTGCACCGATATTGAATACAAAAGGCAAAACGTCGACTAATTTATAAGAGGAGTAACTCTTCTAATAGTTCGTGCTATTAGCCTTTCCTGGAACAGTAGTATTACATTCCGATGCACCATTGCAGGTTTACTGTATCCCTTGGACCTTCAAATCAACGATGCAACACAGAAATTGCATCAATATTGAATACAAACGGCAAAATGTCGACTTATTTATAACACAAGTAACTCTTCTAACAGTTCCTGCTTTGAGCGTTTCCTGGGACAGCTGTATTAGATTCCGATGCACCATTGCAGGTTTACTGTATCCCTTGGACCTTCAAATCAACGATGAAACACAGAAATTGCATCGATATTGAATACAAAAGGCAAAATGTCAACTTATTTACAAGAGGAGTAACTCTTCTAATAGTTCGTGTTTTGAGCCTTTCCTGGGACAGCAGTATTAGATTCCGAAACACCATTGCAGGTTTACTGTATCCCTTGGACCTTCAAATCAACGATGAAACACAGAAATTGCATCGATATTGAATACAGAAGGCAAAATGTCGACTTATTTATAAGAGGAGTAATTCTTCTAATAGTTCGTGCTTTGTGCCTTTCCTGGGACAGCAGTATTAGATTCCGATGCACCATTGCAGGTTTACTGTATCCCTTGGACCTTCAAATCAACGATGAAAAACAGAAATTGCATCGATATTGAATACAAAAACCAAAGTGCCGTCTTATTTATAAGAGGAGTAACTCTTCTAATAGTTCGTGCTTTGAGCCTTTCCTGGGACAGCAGTTATAGATTCCGATGCACCATTGCTGGTTTACTGTATCCCTTGGACCTTCAAATCAACGATGAAACACATAAATTGCATCGATATTGAATACAAAAGGCAAAATCTAGACTTACTTACAAGAGGAGTAACTCTTCTAATAGTTCGTGCTTTGAGCCTTTCCTGGGACAGCAGTATTAGATTCCGATGCACCACTGCAGGTTTACTGTATCCCTTAGACCTTCAAATCAACGATGAAACACCGAAATTGCATCGATATTGAATACAAAAGCAAAATGTCGACTTATTTACAAGAGGAGTAACTCTTCTAATAGATCTTGCTTTTAGCCTTTCCTGGGACATCAGTATTAGATTCCGATGCACCATTGCAGGTTTACTGTATCCCTTGGACCTTCAGATCAACGATGAAACACAGAAATTGCATCGATATTGAATACAAAAGGCAAAATGTCGACTTATTTACAAGAGGAGTAACACTTCTAATAGTTCGTGATTTGAGCCTTTCCTGGGACAGCAGTATTAGATTCCGAAACACCATTGCAGGTTTACTGTATCCCTTGGACCTTCAAATCAACGATGAAACACAGAAATTGCACCGATATTGAATACAAAAGGCAAAACGTCGACTAATTTATAAGAGGAGTAACTCTTCTAATAGTTCGTGCTATTAGCCTTTCCTGGAACAGTAGTATTACATTCCGATGCACCATTGCAGGTTTACTGTATCCCTTGGACCTTCAAATCAACGATGCAACACAGAAATTGCATCAATATTGAATACAAACGGCAAAATGTCGACTTATTTATAACACAAGCAACTCTTCTAACAGTTCCTGCTTTGAGCGTTTCCTGGGACAGCTGTATTAGATTCCGATGCACCATTGCAGGTTTACTGTATCCCTTGGACCTTCAAATCAACGATGAAAAACAGAAATTGCATCGATATTGAATACAAAAGGCAAAATGTCAACTTATTTACAAGAGGAGTAACTCTTCTAATAGTTCGTGTTTTGAGCCTTTCCTGGGACAGCAGTATTAGATTCCGAAACACCATTGCAGGTTTACTGTATCCCTTGGACCTTCAAATCAACGATGAAACACAGAAATTGCATCGATATTGAATACAGAAGGCAAAATGTCGACTTATTTATAAGAGGAGTAATTCTTCTAATAGTTCGTGCTTTGTGCCTTTCCTGGGACAGCAGTATTAGATTCCGATGCACCATTGCAGGTTTACTGTATCCCTTGGACCTTCAAAACAACTATGAACTACTGAAATTGCATCGATATTGAATACAAAAGGCAAAACGTCGACTTATTTACAAGAGGAGCCACTGTTCTAATAGTTCGTGCTTTGAGCCTTTCCTGGGACATCAGTATTAGATTCCGAAACACCATTGCAGGTTTACTGTATCCCTTGGACCTTCAAATCAACGATGAAACACAGAAATTGCATCGATATTGAATACAGAAGGCAAAATGTCGACTTATTTATAAGTGGAGTAATTCTTCTAATAGTTCGTGCTTTGTGCCTTTCCTGGGACAGCAGTATTAGATTCCGATGCACCATTGCAGGTTTACTGTATCCCTTGGACCTTCAAAACAACTATGAACTACTGAAATTGCATCGATATTGAATTCAAAAGGCAAAACGTCGACTTATTTACAAGAGGAGCCACTGTTCTAATAGTTCGTGCTTTGAGCCTTTCCTGGGACATCAGTATTAGATTCCGATGCAACATTGCAGGTTTACTGTTTCCCTTTTACCTTCAAATCAACAATGAAACACAGAAATTGCATCGATATTGAATACAAAAGGCAAGATGACGACTTATTTATAAGAGGAGTAACTCTTCTAATAGTTCGTGCTTTGAGCCTTTCCTGGGACAGCAGTATTAGATTCCGATGCACCATTGCAGGTTTACTGTATCCCTTGGACCTTCAAATCAACGATGAAACACAGAAATTGCATCGATATTGAATACAAAAGGCAAAATTCGACTTACTTATAACACAAGTAACTCTACTAACAGTTCCTGCTTTGAGCCTTTCCTGGGACAGCAGTATTAGATTCCGATGCACCATTGCAGGTTTACTGTATCCCTTGGACCTTAAAATCAACGATGAAACACAGAAATTGCATCGATATTGAATACAAAAGGCAAAATGTCGACTTATTTACAAGAGGAGTAACTCTTCTAATAGTTCGTGCTATTAGCCTTTCCTGGGACAGTAGTATTACATTCCGATGCACCATTGCAGGTTTACTGTATCCCTTGGAATTTCAAATCAACGATGCAACACAGAAATTGCATTGGTATTGAATACAAACGGCAAAATGTCGACTTATTTATAACACAAGTAGTTCTTCTAACAGTTCCTGCTTTGAGCCTTTCCTGGGACAGCAGTATTAGATTCCGATGCACCATTGCAGGTTTACTGTATCCCTTGGACCTTCAAATCAACGGTGAAACACAGAAATTGCATCGATATTGAATAAAAAAGGCAAAATGTCGACTTATTTACAAGAGGAGTAACTCTTCTAATAGTTCGTGCTTTTAGCCTTTCCTGGGACAGCAGTATTAGATTCCGATACACCATTGCAGGTTTACTGTATCCCTTGGACCTTCAAATCAACGATGAAACACAGAAATTGCATCGATATTGAATACAAAAGGCAAGATGACGACTTATTTATAAGAGGAGTAACTCTTCTAATAGTTCGTGCTTTGAGCCTTTCCTGGGACAGCAGTATTAGATTCCGATGCACCATTGCAGGTTTACTGTATCCCTTGGACCTTCAAATCAACAATGAAACACAGAAATTGCATCGATATTGAATACAAAAGGCAAAATTCGACTTACTTATAACACAAGTAACTCTTCTAACAGTTCCTGCTTTGAGCCTTTCCTGGGACAGCAGTATTCAATTCCGATGCACCATTGCAGGTTTACTGTATCCCTTGGACCTTCAAATCAACGATGAAACACAGAAATTGCATCGATATTGAATACAAAAGGCAAAATGTCGACTTATTTACAAGAGGAGTAACTCTTCTAATAGTTCGTGCTTTGAGCCTTTCCTGGGACAGCAGTATTAGATTCCGAAACACCATAGCAGGTTTACTGTATCCCTTGGACCTTCAAATCAACGATGAAACACAGAAATTGCATCGATATTGAATACAAAGGCAAAATGTCGACTTATTTACAAGAGGAGAAACTCTTCTAATAGTTCATACTTTGAGCCTTTCCTGGGACAGCAGTATTAGATTCCGATGCACCATTGCAGGTTTACTGTATCCCTTGGACCTTCAAATCAACGATGAAACACAGAAATTGCATCGTTATTGAATACAAAATGCAAAATGTCGACTCATTTACAAGAGGAGTAACTCTTCTAATAGTTCGTGCTTTGAGCCTTTCCTTGGACAGCAGTGTTAGATTCCGATGCACCATTGCAGGTTTACTGTATGCCTTGGGCCTTCAAATCAACGATGAAACACAGAAATTGCATCATTATTGAATACAAAATGCAAAATGTCGACTTATTTACAAGAGGAGTAACTCTTCTAATAGTTCGTGCTTTGAGCCTTTCCTGGGACAGCAGTATTAGATTCCGATGCACCATTGCAGGTTTACTGTATCCCTTGGACCTTCAAATCAACGATGAAAAACAGAAATTGCATCGATATTGAATACAAACGGCAAAATGTCGACTTATTTATAACAGAAGTAACTCTTCTAACAGTTCCTGCTTTGAGCCTTTCCTGGGACAGCAGTATTAGATTCCGATGCACCATTGCAGGTTTACTGTATCCCTTGGACCTTCAAATCAACGATGAAACACAGAAATTGCATCGATATTGAATACAAAAGGCAAAATGTCGACTTATTTACAAGAGGAGTAACTCTTCTAATAGTTCGTGTTTTGAGCCTTTCCTGGGACAGCAGTATTAGATTCCGAAACACCATTGCAGGTTTACTGTATCCCTTGGACCTTCAAATCAACGATGAAACACAGAAATTGCATCGATATTGAATACAGAAGGCAAAATATCGACTTATTTATAAGAGGAGTAATTCTTCTAATAGTTCGTGCTTTGAGCCTTTCCTGGGACAGCAGTATTAGATTCCGATGCACCATTGCAGGTTTACTGTATCCCTTGGACCTTCAAAACAACTATGAACTACTGAAATTGCATCGATATTGAATACAAGAGGCAAAATTTCGACTTATTTACAAGAGGAGTCACTGTTCTAATAGTTCGTGTTTTGAGCCTTTCCTGGGACATCAGTATTAGATTCCGATGCAACATTGCTGGTTTACATGTATCCCTTGGACCTTCAAATCAACAATGAAACACAGAAATTGCATCGATATTGAATACAAAAAGCAAGATGACGACTTATTTATAAGAGGAGTAACTCTTCTAATAGTTCGTGCTTTGAGCCTTTCCTGGGACAGCAGTATTAGATTCCGATGCACCATTGCAGGTTTACTGTATCCCTTGGACCTTCAAATCAACGATGAAACACAGAAATTGCATCGATATTGAATACAAAAGGCAATATTCGACTTACTTATAACACAAGTAACTCTTCTAACAGTTCCTGCTTTGAGCCTTTCCTGGGACAGCAGTATTAGATTCCGATGCACGATTGCAGGTTTACTGTATCCCTTGGACCTTCAAATCAACGATGTAACACAGAAATTGCATCGATATTGAATACAAAAGGCAAAATCTCGACTTACTTACAAGAGGAGTAACTCTTCTAATAGTTCGTGCTTTGAGCCTTTCCTGGGACAGCAGTATTAGATTCCGATGCACCATTGCAGGTTTACTGTATCCCTTAGACCTTCAAATCAACGATGAAACACAGAAATTGCATCGATATTGAATACAAAAGGCAAAATGTCGACTTATTTACAAGAGGAGTAACTCTTCTAATAGTTCGTGCTTTGAGCCTTTCCTGGGACAGCAGTATTAGATTCCGAAACACCATTGCAGGTTTACTGTATCCCTTGGACCTTCAAATCAACGATGAAACACAGAAATTGCATCGATATTGAATACAAAGGCAAAATGTCGACTTATTTACAAGAGGAGAAACTCTTCTAATACTTCATACTTTGAGCCTTTCCTGGGACAGCAGTGTTAGATTCCGATGCACCATTGCAGGTTTACTGTATCCCTTGGACCTTCAAATCAACGATGAAACACAGAAATTGCATCGTTATTGAATACAAAATGCAAAATGTCGACTTATTTACAAGAGGAGTAACTCTTCTAATAGTTCGTGCTTTGAGCCTTTCCTGGGACAGCAGTGTTAGATTCCGATGCAGCATTGCAGGTTTACTGTATCCCTTGGGCCTTCAAATCAACGATGAAACACAGAAATTGCATCGATATTGAATACAAAAGGCAAAATGTCGACTTATTTACAAGAGGATTAACTCTTCTAATAGTACGTGCTTTTAGCCTGTCCTGGGACATCAGTATTAGATTCCGATGCACCATTGCAGGTTTACTGTATCCCTTGGACCTTCAAATCAACGATGAAACACAGAAATTGCATCGATATTGAATACAAAAGGCAAAATGTCGACTTATTTACAAGAGGAGTAACACTTCTAATAGTTCGTGATTTGAGCCTTTCCTGGGACAGCAGTATTAGATCCCGAAACACCATTGCAGGTTTACTGTATCCCTTGGACCTTCAAATCAACGATGAAACACAGAAATTGCATCGATATTGAATACAAAAGGCAAAACGTCGACTAATTTATAAGAGGAGTAACTCTTCTAATAGTTCGTGCTATTAGCCTTTCCTGGGACAGTAGTATTACATTCCGATGCACCATTGCAGGTTTACTGTATCCCTTGGACCTTCAAATCAACGATGCAACACAGAAATTGCATCGATATTGAATACAAACGGCAAAATGTCGACTTATTTATAACACAAGTAACTCTTCTAACAGTTCCTGCTTTGAGCCTTTCCTGGGACAGCAGTATTACATTCCGATGCACCATTGCAGGTTTACTGTATCCCATGGACCTTCAAATCAACGATGAAACACAGAAATTGCATCGATATTGAATACAAAAGGCAAAATGTCGACTTATTTACAAGAGGAGTAACTCTTCTAATAGTTCGTGTTTTGATCCTTTCCTGGGACAGCAGTATTAGATTCCGAAACACCATTGCAGGTTTACTGTATCCCTTGGACCTTCAAATCAACGATGAAACACAGAAATTGCATCGATATTGAATACAAAAGGCAAAACGTCGACTAATTTATAAGAGGAGTAACTCTTCTAATAGTTCGTGCTATTTGCCTTTCCTGGGACATCAGTATTAGATTCCGATGCAACATTGCAGGTTTACTGTTTCCCTTGGACCTTCAAATCAACAATGAAACACCGAAATTGCATTGATATTGAATACAAAAGGCAAGATGTGTACTTATTTACAAGAGGAGAAACTCTTCTAATAGTTCATACTTTGAGCCTTTCCTGGGACAGCAGTATTAGATTCCGATGCACCATTGCAGGTTTACTGTATCCCTTGGACCTTCAAATCAACGATGAAACACAGAAATTGCATCGTTATTGAATACAAAATGCAAAATGTCGACTTATTTACAAGAGGAGTAACTCTTCTAATAGTTCGTGCTTTGAGCCTTTCCTGGGACAGCAGTGTTAGATTCCGATGCACCATTGCAGGTTTACTGTATCCCTTGGGCCTTCAAATCAACGATGAAACACAGAAATTGCTTCATTATTGAATACACAATGCAAAATGTCGACTTATTTACAAGAGGAGTAACTCTTCTAATACTTCGTGCTTTGAGCCTTTCATGGGACAGCAGTATTAGATTTCGATGCACCATTGCAGGTTTACTGTATCCCTTGGACCTTCAAATCAACGATGAAAAACAGAAATTGCATCGATATTGAATACAAAAAGCAAAGTGTCGTCTTATTTATAACAGGAGTAACTCTTCTAATAGTTCGTGCTTTGAGCCTTTCCTGGGACAGCAGTTATAGATTCCGATGCACCATTGCTGGTTTACTGTATCCCTTGGACCTTCAAATCAACGATGAAACACAGAAATTGCATCGATATTGAATACAAAAGGCAAAATCTCGACTTACTTACAAGAGGAGTAACTCTTCTAACAGTTCGTGCTTTGAGACTTTCCTGGGACAGCAGTATTAGATTCCGGTGCACCATTGCAGGTTTACTGTATCCCTTGGACCTTCAAATCAACGATGAAACACAGAAATTGCATCGATATTGAATACAAAAGGCAAAATGTCGACTTATTTACAAGAGGAGTAACACTTCTAATAGTTCGTGATTTGAGCCTTTCCTGGGACAGCAGTATTAGATTCCGAAACACCATTGCAGGTTTACTGTATCCCTTGGACCTTCAAATCAACGATGAAACACAGAAATTGCATCGATATTGAATACAAAAGGCAAAACGTCGACTAATTTATAAGTGGAGTAACTCTTCTAATAGTTCGTGCTATTAGCCTTTCCTGGGACAGTAGTATTACATTCCGATGCACCATTGCAGGTTTACTGTATCCCTTGGACCTTCAAATCAACGATGCAACACAGAAATTGCATCGATATTGAATACAAACGGCAAAATGTCGACTTATTTATAACACAAGTAACTCTTCTAACAGTTCCTGCTTTGAGCCTTTCCTGGGACAGCAGTATTACATTCCGATGCACCATTGCAGGTTTACTGTATCCCTTGGACCTTCAAATCAACGATGAAACACAGAAATTGCATCGATATTGAATACAAAAGGCAAAATGTCGACTTATTTACAAGAGGAGTAACTCTTCTAATAGTTCGTGTTTTGAGCCTTTCCTGGGACAGCAGTATTAGATTTCGAAACACCATTGCAGGTTTACTGTATCCCTTGGACCTTCAAATCAACGATGAAACACAGAAATTGCATCGATATTGAATACAAAAGGCAAAACGTCGACTAATTTATAAGAGGAGTAACTCTTCTAATAGTTCGTGCTATTAGCCTTTCCTGGGACATCAGTATTAGATTCCGATGCAACATTGCAGGTTTACTGTTTCCCTTGGACCTTCAAATCAACAATGAAACACAGAAATTGCATCGATATTGAATACAAAAGGCAAGATGTCGACTTATTTATAAGAGGAGTAACTCTTCTAATAGTTCGTGTTTTGAGCCTTTCCTGGGACAGCAGTATTAGATTCTGATGCACCATTGCAGGTTTACTGTATCCCTTGGACCTTTAAAACAACGATGAAACACAGAAATTGCATCGATATTGAATACAAAAGGCAAAATTCGACTTACTTATAACACAAGTAACTCTTCTAACAGTTCCTGCTTTGAGCCTTTCCTGGGACAGCAGTATTAGATTCCGATGCACCATTGCAGGTTTACTGTATCCCTTGGACCTTCAAATCAACGATGAAACACAGAAATTGCATCGATATTGAATACAAAAGGCAAAATCTCGACTTACTTACAAGAGGTGTAACTCTTCTAATAGTTCGTGCTTTGAGCCTTTCCTGGGACAGCAGTATTAGATTCCGATGCACCATTGCAGGTTTACTGTATCCCTTAGACCTTCAAATCAACGATGAAACACAGAAATTGCATCGATATTGAATACAAAAGGCAAAATGTCGACTTATTTACAAGAGGAGTAACTCTTCTAATAGTTCGTGCTTTGAGCCTTTCCTGGGACAGCAGTATTAGATTCCGAAACACCATTGCAGGTTTACTGTATCCCTTGGACCTTCAAATCAACTTTGAAACACAGAAATTGCATCGATATTGAATACAAAGGCAAAATGTCGACTTATTTACAAGAGGAGAAACTCTTCTAATAGTTCATACTTTGAGCCTTTCCTGGGACAGCAGTATTAGATTCCGATGCACCATTGCAGGTTTACTGTATCCCTTGGACCTTCAAATCAACGATGAAACACAGAAATTGCATCGTTATTGAATACAAAATGCAAAATGTCGACTTATTTACAAGAGGAGTAACTCTTCTAATAGTTCGTGCTTTGAGCCTTTCCTGGGACAGCAGTGTTAGATTCCGATGCACCATTGCAGGTTTACTGTATCCCTTGGGCCTTCAAATCAACGATGAAACACAGAAATTGCATCATTATTGAATACAAAATGCAAAATGTCGACTTATTTACAAGAGGAGTAACTCTTCTAATAGTTCGTGCTTTGAGCCTTTCCTGGGACAGCAGTATTAGATTCCGATGCACCATTGCAGGTTTACTGTATCCCTTGGACCTTCAAATCAACGATGAGAAACAGAAATTGCATCGATATTGAATACAAAAAGCAAAGTGTCGTCTTATTTATAAGAGGAGTAACTCTTCTAATAGTTCGTGCTTTGAGCTTTTCCTGGGACAGCAGTTACAGATTCCGATGCACCATTGCTGGTTTACTGTATCCCTTGGACCTTCAAATCAACGATGAAACACAGAAATTGCATCGATATTGAATACAAAAGGCAAAATATCGACTTACTTACAAGAGGAGTAACTCTTCTAATAGTTCGTGCTTTGAGCCTTTCCTGGGACAGCAGTATTAGATTCCGATGCACCATTGCAGGTTTACTGTATCCCTTAGACCTTCAAATAAACGATGAAACACAGAAATTGCATCGATATTGAATACAAAAGGCAAAACGTCGACTAATTTATAAGAGGAGTAACTCTTCTAATAGTTCGTGCTATTAGCCTTTCCTGGGACAGTAGTATTACATTCCGATGCACCATTGCAGGTTTACTGTATCCCTTGGACCTTCAAATCAACGATGCAACACAGAAATTGCATCGATATCGAATACAAACGGCAAAATGTCGACTTACTTATAACACAAGTAACTCTTCTAACAGTTCCTGCTTTGAGCCTTTCCTGGGACAGCAGTATTACATTCCGATGCACCATTGCAGGTTTACTGTATCCCTTGGACCTTCAAATCAACGATGAAACACAGAAATTGCATCGATATTGAATACAAAAGGCAAAATGTCGACTTATTTACAAGAGGAGTAACTCTTCTAATAGTTCGTGTTTTGAGCCTTTCCTGGGACAGCAGTATTAGATTCCGAAACACCATTGCAGGTTTACTGTATCCCTTGGACCTTCAAATCAACGATGAAACACAGAAATTGCATCGATATTGAATACAAAAGGCAAAATTCGACTTACTTATAACACAAGTAACTCTTCTAACAGTTCCTGCTTAGAGCCTTTCCTGGGACAGCAGTATTAGATTCCGATGCACCATTGCAGGTTTACTGTATCCCTTGGACCTTCAAATCAACGATGAAACACAGATATTGCATCGATATTGAATACAAAGGCAAAATGTCGACTTATTTACAAGAGGAGAAACTCTTCTAATAGTTCATACTTTGAGCCTTTCCTGGGACAGCAGTATTGGATTCCGATGCACCATTGCAGGTTTACTGTTCCCTTGGACCTTCAAATCAACGATGAAACACAGAAATTGCATCGTTATTGAATACAAAATTTAAAATGTCGACTTATTTACAAGAGGAGTAACTCTTCTAATAGTTCGTGCTTTGAGCCTTTCCTGGGACAGCAGTATTAGATTCCGATGCACCATTGCAGGTTTACTGTATCCCTTGGACCTTCAAATCAACAATGAAACACAGAAATTGCATCGATATTGAATACAAAAGGCAAGATGACGACTAATTTATAAGAGGAGTAACTCTTCTAATAGTTCGTGCTATTAGCCTTTCCTGGGACATCAGTATTAGATTCCGATGCAACATTGCAGGTTAACTGTTTCCCTTGGACCTTCAAATCAACAATGAAACACAGAAATTGCATCGATATTGAATATAAAAGGCAAGATGACGACTTATTTATAGGAGGAGTAACTCTTCTAATAGTTCGTGCTTTGAGCCTTTCCTGGGACAGCAGTATTAGATTCCGATGCACCATTGCAGGTTTACTGTATCCCTTGGACCTTCAAATCAACGATGAAACACAGAAATTGCATCGATATTGAATACAAAAGGCATAATTCGACTTACTTATAACACAAGTAACTCTTCTAACAGTTCCTGCTTTGAGCCTTTCCTGGGACAGCAGTATTAGATTCCGATGCACCATTGCAGGTTTACTGTATCCCTTGGACCTTCAAATCAACGATTAAACACAGAAATTGCATCGATATTGAATACAAAAGGCAAAATGTCGACTTATTTACAAGAGGTGTAACTCTCCTATTGGTTCGTGCTTTGAGCCTTTCCTGGGACAGCAGTATTAGATTCCGAAACACCATTGCAGGTTTACTGTATCCCTTGGACCTTCAAATCAACGATGAAACACAGAAATTGCATCGATATTGAATACAAAGGCAAAATGTCGACTTATTTACAAGAGGAGAAACTCTTCTAATAGTTCATACTTTGAGCCTTTCCTGGGACAGCAGTATTAGATTCCGATGCACCATTGCAGGTTTACTGTTCCCTTGGACCTTCAAATCAACGATGAAACACAGAAATTGCATCGTTATTGAATACAAAATGCAAAATGTCGACTTATTTACAAGAGGAGTAACTCTTCTAATAGTTCGTGCTTTGAGCCTTTCCTGGGACAGCAGTGTTAGATTCCGATGCACCATTGCAGGTTTACTGTATCCCTTGGGCCTTCAAATCAACGATGAAACACAGATATTGCATCATTATTGAATAAAAAATGCAAAATGTCGACTTATTTAGAAGAGGAGTAACTCTTCTAATAGTTCGTGCTTTGAGCCTTTCCTGGGACAGCAGTATTAGATTCCGATGCACCATTGCAGGTTTACTGTATCCCTTGGACCTTCAAATCAACGATGAAAAACAGAAATTGCATCGATATTGAATACAAAAAGCAAAGTGTCGTCTTATTTATAAGAGGAGTAACTCTTCTAATAGTTCGTGCTTTGAGCCTTTCCTGGGACAGCAGTTATAGATTCCGATGCACCATTGCTGGTTTACTGTGTCCCTTGGACCTTCAAATCAACGATGAAACACAGAAATTGCATCGATATTGAATACAAAAGGCAAAATCTTGACTTACTTACAAGAGGAGTAACTCTTCTAATAGTTCGTGCTTTGAGCCTTTCCTGGGACAGCAGTATTAGATTCCGATGCACCATTGCAGGTTTACTGTATCCCTTGGACCTTCAAATCAACAATGAAACACAGAAATTGCATCGATATTGAATACAAAAGGCAAGATGACGACTAATTTACAAGAGGAGTAACTCTTCTAATAGTTCGTGCTATTAGCCTTTCCTGGGACATCAGTATTAGATTCCGATGCAACATTGCAGGATAACTGTTTCCCCTGGACCTTCAAATCAACAATGAAACACAGAAATTGCATCGAAATTGAATACAAAAGGCAAGATGACGACTTATTTATAAGAGGAGTAACTCTTCTAATAGTTCGTGCTTTGAGCCTTTCCTGGGACAGCAGTATTAGATTCCGATGCACCATTGCAGGTTTACTGTATCCCTTGGACCTTCAAATCAACGATGAAACACAGAAATTGCATCGATATTGAATACAAAAGGCAAAATTCGACTTACTTATAACACAAGTAACTCTTCTAACAGTTCCTGCTTTGAGCCTTTCCTGGGACAGCAGTATTAGATTCCGATGCACCATTGCAGGTTTACTGTATCCCTTGGACCTTCAAATCAACGATGAAACACAGAAATTGCATCGATATTGAATACAAAAGGCAAAATGTCGACTTATTTACAAGAGGAGTAACTCTTCTAATAGTTCGTGCTTTGAGCCTTTCCTGGGACAGCAGTATTAGATTCCGAAACACCATTGCAGGTTTACTGTATCCCTTGGACCTTCAAATCAACGATGAAACACAGAAATTGCATCGATATTGAATACAAAGGCAAAATGTCGACTTATTTACAAGAGGAGAAACTCTTCTAATAGTTCATATTTTTGAGCCTTTCCTGGGACAGCAGTATTAGATTCCGATGCACCATTGCAGGTTTACTGTATCCCTTGGACCTTCAAATCAACGATGAAACACAGATATTGCATCGATATTGAATACAAAAGGCAAAATCTCGACTTACTTACAAGAGGAGTAACTCTTCTAATAGTTCGTGCTTTGAGCCTTTCCTGGGACAGCTGTATTAGATTCCGATGCACCATTGCAGGTTTACTGTATCCTTTAGACCTTCAAATCAACGATGAAACACAGAAATTGCATCGATATTGAATACAAAAGGCAAAATATCGACTTATTTACAAGAGGAGTAACTCTTCTAATAGTTCGTGCATTTAGCCTTTCCTGGGACATCAGTATTAGATTCCGATGCACCATTGCAGGTTAACTGTATCCCTTGGACCTTCAAATCAACGATGAAACACAGAAATTGCATCGATATTGAATACAAAAGGCAAAATGTCGACTTATTTACAAGAGGAGTAACACTTCTAATAGTTCGTGATTTGAGCCTTTCCTGGGACAGCAGTATTAGATTCCGATGCACCATTGCAGGTTTACTGTATCCCTTGGACCTTCAAATCAACGATGAAACACAGAAATTCCATCGATATTGAATACAGAAGGCAAAATGTCGACTTATTTATAAGAGGAGTAATTCTTCTAATAGTTCGTGCTTTGAGCCTTTCCTGGGACAGCAGTATTAGATTCCGATGCACCATTGCAGGTTTACTGTATCCCTTGGACCTTCAAAATAAACTATGAACTACTGAAATTGCATCGATATTGAATACAAAAGGCAAAATGTCGACTTATTTACAAGAGGAGTCTCTGTTCTAATAGTTCGTGCTTTGAGCCTTTCCTGGGACATCAGTATTAGATTCCGATGCAACATTGCAGGTTTGCTGTTTCCCTTGGACCTTCAAATTAACAATGAAACACAGAAATTGCATCGATATTGAATACAAAAGGTAAAATTCGACTTACTTATAACACAAGTAACTCTTCTAACAGTTCCTGCTTTGAGCCTTTCCTGGGACAGCAGTATTAGATTCCGATGCACCATAGCTGGTTTACTGTAACCCTTGGACCTTCAAATCAACGATGAAACACAAAAATTGCATCGATATTGAATACAAAAGGCAAAATGTCGACTTATTTACAAGAGGAGTAACTCTTCTAATAGTTCGTGCTTTGAGCCTTTCCTGGGACAGCAGTATTAGATTCCGAAACACCATTGCAGGTTTACTGTATCCCTTGGACCTTCAAATCAACGATGAAACACAGAAATTGCATCGATATTGAATACAAAGGCAAAATCTCGACTTACTTACAAGAGGTGTAACTCTTCTAATAGTTCGTGCTTTGAGCCTTTCCTGGGACAGCAGTATTAGATTCCGATGCACCATTGCAGGTTTACTGTATCCCTTAGACCTTCAAATCAACGATGAAACACAGAAATTGCATCGATATTGAATACAAAAGGCAAAATGTCGACTTATTTACAAGAGGAGTAACTCTTCTAATAGTTCGTGCTTTGAGCCTTTCCTGGGACAGCAGTATTAGATTCCGAAACACCATTGCAGGTTTACTGTATCCCTTGGACCTTCAAATCAACTTTGAAACACAGAAATTGCATCGATATTGAATACAAAGGCAAAATGTCGACTTATTTACAAGAGGAGAAACTCTTCTAATAGTTCATACTTTGAGCCTTTCCTGGGACAGCAGTATTAGATTCCGATGCACCATTGCAGGTTTACTGTATCCCTTGGACCTTCAAATCAACGATGAAACACAGAAATTGCATCGTTATTGAATACAAAATGCAAAATGTCGACTTATTTACAAGAGGAGTAACTCTTCTAATAGTTCGTGCTTTGAGCCTTTCCTGGGACAGCAGTGTTAGATTCCGATGCACCATTGCAGGTTTACTGTATCCCTTGGGCCTTCAAATCAACGATGAAACACAGAAATTGCATCATTATTGAATACAAAATGCAAAATGTCGACTTATTTACAAGAGGAGTAACTCTTCTAATAGTTCGTGCTTTGAGCCTTTCCTGGGACAGCAGTATTAGATTCCGATGCACCATTGCAGGTTTACTGTATCCCTTGGACCTTCAAATCAACGATGAGAAACAGAAATTGCATCGATATTGAATACAAAAAGCAAAGTGTCGTCTTATTTATAAGAGGAGTAACTCTTCTAATAGTTCGTGCTTTGAGCCTTTCCTGGGACAGCAGTTACAGATTCCGATGCACCATTGCTGGTTTACTGTATCCCTTGGACCTTCAAATCAACGATGAAACACAGAAATTGCATCGATATTGAATACAAAAGGCAAAATATCGACTTACTTACAAGAGGAGTAACTCTTCTAATAGTTCGTGCTTTGAGCCTTTCCTGGGACAGCAGTATTAGATTCCGATGCACCATTGCAGGTTTACTGTATCCCTTAGACCTTCAAATAAACGATGAAACACAGAAATTGCATCGATATTGAATACAAAAGGCAAAACGTCGACTAATTTATAAGAGGAGTAACTCTTCTAATAGTTCGTGCTATTAGCCTTTCCTGGGACAGTAGTATTACATTCCGATGCACCATTGCAGGTTTACTGTATCCCTTGGACCTTCAAATCAACGATGCAACACAGAAATTGCATCGATATTGAATACAAACGGCAAAATGTCGACTTACTTATAACACAAGTAACTCTTCTAACAGTTCCTGCTTTGAGCCTTTCCTGGGACAGCAGTATTACATTCCGATGCACCATTGCAGGTTTACTGTATCCCTTGGACCTTCAAATCAACGATGAAACACAGAAATTGCATCGATATTGAATACAAAAGGCAAAATGTCGACTTATTTACAAGAGGAGTAACTCTTCTAATAGTTCGTGTTTTGAGCCTTTCCTGGGACAGCAGTATTAGATTCCGAAACACCATTGCAGGTTTACTGTATCCCTTGGACCTTCAAATCAACGATGAAACACAGAAATTGCATCGATATTGAATACAAAAGGCAAAATTCGACTTACTTATAACACAAGTAACTCTTCTAACAGTTCCTGCTTAGAGCCTTTCCTGGGACAGCAGTATTAGATTCCGATGCACCATTGCAGGTTTACTGTATCCCTTGGACCTTCAAATCAACGATGAAACACAGATATTGCATCGATATTGAATACAAAGGCAAAATGTCGACTTATTTACAAGAGGAGAAACTCTTCTAATAGTTCATACTTTGAGCCTTTCCTGGGACAGCAGTATTGGATTCCGATGCACCATTGCAGGTTTACTGTTCCCTTGGACCTTCAAATCAACGATGAAACACAGAAATTGCATCGTTATTGAATACAAAATTTAAAATGTCGACTTATTTACAAGAGGAGTAACTCTTCTAATAGTTCGTGCTTTGAGCCTTTCCTGGGACAGCAGTATTAGATTCCGATGCACCATTGCAGGTTTACTGTATCCCTTGGACCTTCAAATCAACAATGAAACACAGAAATTGCATCGATATTGAATACAAAAGGCAAGATGACGACTAATTTATAAGAGGAGTAACTCTTCTAATAGTTCGTGCTATTAGCCTTTCCTGGGACATCAGTATTAGATTCCGATGCAACATTGCAGGTTAACTGTTTCCCTTGGACCTTCAAATCAACAATGAAACACAGAAATTGCATCGATATTGAATATAAAAGGCAAGATGACGACTTATTTATAGGAGGAGTAACTCTTCTAATAGTTCGTGCTTTGAGCCTTTCCTGGGACAGCAGTATTAGATTCCGATGCACCATTGCAGGTTTACTGTATCCCTTGGACCTTCAAATCAACGATGAAACACAGAAATTGCATCGATATTGAATACAAAAGGCATAATTCGACTTACTTATAACACAAGTAACTCTTCTAACAGTTCCTGCTTTGAGCCTTTCCTGGGACAGCAGTATTAGATTCCGATGCACCATTGCAGGTTTACTGTATCCCTTGGACCTTCAAATCAACGATTAAACACAGAAATTGCATCGATATTGAATACAAAAGGCAAAATGTCGACTTATTTACAAGAGGTGTAACTCTCCTATTGGTTCGTGCTTTGAGCCTTTCCTGGGACAGCAGTATTAGATTCCGAAACACCATTGCAGGTTTACTGTATCCCTTGGACCTTCAAATCAACGATGAAACACAGAAATTGCATCGATATTGAATACAAAGGCAAAATGTCGACTTATTTACAAGAGGAGAAACTCTTCTAATAGTTCATACTTTGAGCCTTTCCTGGGACAGCAGTATTAGATTCCGATGCACCATTGCAGGTTTACTGTTCCCTTGGACCTTCAAATCAACGATGAAACACAGAAATTGCATCGTTATTGAATACAAAATGCAAAATGTCGACTTATTTACAAGAGGAGTAACTCTTCTAATAGTTCGTGCTTTGAGCCTTTCCTGGGACAGCAGTGTTAGATTCCGATGCACCATTGCAGGTTTACTGTATCCCTTGGGCCTTCAAATCAACGATGAAACACAGATATTGCATCATTATTGAATAAAAAATGCAAAATGTCGACTTATTTAGAAGAGGAGTAACTCTTCTAATAGTTCGTGCTTTGAGCCTTTCCTGGGACAGCAGTATTAGATTCCGATGCACCATTGCAGGTTTACTGTATCCCTTGGACCTTCAAATCAACGATGAAAAACAGAAATTGCATCGATATTGAATACAAAAAGCAAAGTGTCGTCTTATTTATAAGAGGAGTAACTCTTCTAATAGTTCGTGCTTTGAGCCTTTCCTGGGACAGCAGTTATAGATTCCGATGCACCATTGCTGGTTTACTGTGTCCCTTGGACCTTCAAATCAACGATGAAACACAGAAATTGCATCGATATTGAATACAAAAGGCAAAATCTTGACTTACTTACAAGAGGAGTAACTCTTCTAATAGTTCGTGCTTTGAGCCTTTCCTGGGACAGCAGTATTAGATTCCGATGCACCATTGCAGGTTTACTGTATCCCTTGGACCTTCAAATCAACAATGAAACACAGAAATTGCATCGATATTGAATACAAAAGGCAAGATGACGACTAATTTACAAGAGGAGTAACTCTTCTAATAGTTCGTGCTATTAGCCTTTCCTGGGACATCAGTATTAGATTCCGATGCAACATTGCAGGATAACTGTTTCCCCTGGACCTTCAAATCAACAATGAAACACAGAAATTGCATCGAAATTGAATACAAAAGGCAAGATGACGACTTATTTATAAGAGGAGTAACTCTTCTAATAGTTCGTGCTTTGAGCCTTTCCTGGGACAGCAGTATTAGATTCCGATGCACCATTGCAGGTTTACTGTATCCCTTGGACCTTCAAATCAACGATGAAACACAGAAATTGCATCGATATTGAATACAAAAGGCAAAATTCGACTTACTTATAACACAAGTAACTCTTCTAACAGTTCCTGCTTTGAGCCTTTCCTGGGACAGCAGTATTAGATTCCGATGCACCATTGCAGGTTTACTGTATCCCTTGGACCTTCAAATCAACGATGAAACACAGAAATTGCATCGATATTGAATACAAAAGGCAAAATGTCGACTTATTTACAAGAGGAGTAACTCTTCTAATAGTTCGTGCTTTGAGCCTTTCCTGGGACAGCAGTATTAGATTCCGAAACACCATTGCAGGTTTACTGTATCCCTTGGACCTTCAAATCAACGATGAAACACAGAAATTGCATCGATATTGAATACAAAGGCAAAATGTCGACTTATTTACAAGAGGAGAAACTCTTCTAATAGTTCATATTTTTGAGCCTTTCCTGGGACAGCAGTATTAGATTCCGATGCACCATTGCAGGTTTACTGTATCCCTTGGACCTTCAAATCAACGATGAAACACAGATATTGCATCGATATTGAATACAAAAGGCAAAATCTCGACTTACTTACAAGAGGAGTAACTCTTCTAATAGTTCGTGCTTTGAGCCTTTCCTGGGACAGCTGTATTAGATTCCGATGCACCATTGCAGGTTTACTGTATCCTTTAGACCTTCAAATCAACGATGAAACACAGAAATTGCATCGATATTGAATACAAAAGGCAAAATATCGACTTATTTACAAGAGGAGTAACTCTTCTAATAGTTCGTGCATTTAGCCTTTCCTGGGACATCAGTATTAGATTCCGATGCACCATTGCAGGTTAACTGTATCCCTTGGACCTTCAAATCAACGATGAAACACAGAAATTGCATCGATATTGAATACAAAAGGCAAAATGTCGACTTATTTACAAGAGGAGTAACACTTCTAATAGTTCGTGATTTGAGCCTTTCCTGGGACAGCAGTATTAGATTCCGATGCACCATTGCAGGTTTACTGTATCCCTTGGACCTTCAAATCAACGATGAAACACAGAAATTCCATCGATATTGAATACAGAAGGCAAAATGTCGACTTATTTATAAGAGGAGTAATTCTTCTAATAGTTCGTGCTTTGAGCCTTTCCTGGGACAGCAGTATTAGATTCCGATGCACCATTGCAGGTTTACTGTATCCCTTGGACCTTCAAAATAAAATATGAACTACTGAAATTGCATCGATATTGAATACAAAAGGCAAAATGTCGACTTATTTACAAGAGGAGTCTCTGTTCTAATAGTTCGTGCTTTGAGCCTTTCCTGGGACATCAGTATTAGATTCCGATGCAACATTGCAGGTTTGCTGTTTCCCTTGGACCTTCAAATTAACAATGAAACACAGAAATTGCATCGATATTGAATACAAAAGGTAAAATTCGACTTACTTATAACACAAGTAACTCTTCTAACAGTTCCTGCTTTGAGCCTTTCCTGGGACAGCAGTATTAGATTCCGATGCACCATAGCTGGTTTACTGTAACCCTTGGACCTTCAAATCAACGATGAAACACAAAAATTGCATCGATATTGAATACAAAAGGCAAAATGTCGACTTATTTACAAGAGGAGTAACTCTTCTAATAGTTCGTGCTTTGAGCCTTTCCTGGGACAGCAGTATTAGATTCCGAAACACCATTGCAGGTTTACTGTATCCCTTGGACCTTCAAATCAACGATGAAACACAGAAATTGCATCGATATTGAATACAAAGGCAAAATGTCGACTTAATTACAAGAGGAGAAACTCTTCTAATAGTTCATACTTTGAGCCTTTCCTGGGACAGCAGTATTAGATTCCGATGCACCATTGCAGGTTTACTGTATCCCTTGGACCTTCAAATCAACGATGAAACACAGAAATTGCATCGTTATTGAATACAAAATGCAAAATGTCGACTTATTTACAAGAGGAGTAACTCTTCTAATAGTTCGTGCTTTGAGCCTTTCCTGGGACAGCAGTGTTAGATTCCGATGCACCATTGCAGGTTTACTGTATCCCTTGGGCCTTCAAATCAACGATGAAACACAGAAATTGCATCATTATTGAATACAAAATGCAAAATGTCGGCTTATTTTCAAGAGGAGTAACTCTTCTAATAGTTCGTGCTTTGAGCCTTTCCTGGGACAGCAGTATTAGATTCCGATGCACCATTGCAGGTTTACTGTATCCCTTGGACCTTCAAATCAACGATGAAAAACAGAAATTGCATCGATATTGAATACAAAAAGCAAAGTGTCGTCTTATTTATAAGAGGAGTAACTCTTCTAATAGTTCGTGCTTTGAGCCTTTCCTGGGACAGCAGTTATAGATTCCGATGCACCATTGCTGGTTTACTGTATCCCTTGGACCTTCAAATCAACGATGAAACACAGAAATTGCATCGATATTGAATACAAAAGGCAAAATTCGACTTACTTATAACACAAGTAACTCTTCTAACAGTTCCTGCTTTGAGCCTTTCCTGGGACAGCAGTATTAGATTCCGATGCACCATTGCAGGTTTACTGTATCCCTTGGACCTTCAAATCAACGATGAAACACAGAAATTGCATCGATATTGAATACAAAAGGCAAAATGTCGACTTATTTACAAGAGGAGTAACTCTTCTAATAGTTCGTGCTTTGAGCCTTTCCTGGGACAGCAGTATTAGATTCCGAAACACCATTGCAGGTTTACTGTATCCCTTGGACCTTCACATCAACGATGAAACACAGAAATTGCATCGATATTGAATTCAAAGGCAAAATGTCGACTTATTTACAAGAGGAGAAACTCTTCTAAAAGTTCATACTTTGAGCCTTTCCTGGGACAGCAGTATTAGATTCCGATGCACCATTGCAGGTTTACTGTATCCCTTGGACCTTCAAATCAACGATGAAACACAGAAATTGCATCGTTATTGAATACAAAATGCAAAATGTCGACTTATTTACAAGAGGAGTAACTCTTCTAATAGTTCGTGCTTTGAGCCTTTCCTGGGACAGCAGTGTTAGATTCCGATGCACCATTGCAGGTTTACTGTATCCCTTGGGCCTTCAAATCAACGATGAAACACAGATATTGCATCATTATTGAATAAAAAATGCAAAATGTCGACTTATTTAGAAGAGGAGTAACTCTTCTAATAGTTCGTGCTTTGAGCCTTTCCTGGGACAGCAGTATTAGATTCCGATGCACCATTGCAGGTTTACTGTATCCCTTGGACCTTCAAATCAACGATGAAAAACAGAAATTGCATCGATATTGAATACAAAAAGCAAAGTGTCGTCTTATTTATAAGAGGAGTAACTCTTCTAATAGTTCGTGCTTTGAGCCTTTCCTGGGACAGCAGTTATAGATTCCGATGCACCATTGCTGGTTTACTGTGTCCCTTGGACCTTCAAATCAACGATGAAACACAGAAATTGCATCGATATTGAATACAAAAGGCAAAATCTTGACTTACTTACAAGAGGAGTAACTCTTCTAATAGTTCGTGCTTTGAGCCTTTCCTGGGACAGCAGTATTAGATTCCGATGCACCATTGCAGGTTTACTGTATCCCTTGGACCTTCAAATCAACAATGAAACACAGAAATTGCATCGATATTGAATACAAAAGGCAAGATGACGACTAATTTACAAGAGGAGTAACTCTTCTAATAGTTCGTGCTATTAGCCTTTCCTGGGACATCAGTATTAGATTCCGATGCAACATTGCAGGATAACTGTTTCCCCTGGACCTTCAAATCAACAATGAAACACAGAAATTGCATCGAAATTGAATACAAAAGGCAAGATGACGACTTATTTATAAGAGGAGTAACTCTTCTAATAGTTCGTGCTTTGAGCCTTTCCTGGGACAGCAGTATTAGATTCCGATGCACCATTGCAGGTTTACTGTATCCCTTGGACCTTCAAATCAACGATGAAACACAGAAATTGCATCGATATTGAATACAAAAGGCAAAATTCGACTTACTTATAACACAAGTAACTCTTCTAACAGTTCCTGCTTTGAGCCTTTCCTGGGACAGCAGTATTAGATTCCGATGCACCATTGCAGGTTTACTGTATCCCTTGGACCTTCAAATCAACGATGAAACACAGAAATTGCATCGATATTGAATACAAAAGGCAAAATGTCGACTTATTTACAAGAGGAATAACTCTTCTAATAGTTCGTGCTTTGAGCCTTTCCTGGGACAGCAGTATTAGATTCCGAAACACCATTGCAGGTTTACTGTATCCCTTGGACCTTCAAATCAACGATGAAACACAGAAATTGCATCGATATTGAATACAAAGGCAAAATGTCGACTTATTTACAAGAGGAGAAACTCTTCTAATAGTTCATATTTTTGAGCCTTTCCTGGGACAGCAGTATTAGATTCCGATGCACCATTGCAGGTTTACTGTATCCCTTGGACCTTCAAATCAACGATGAAACACAGATATTGCATCGATATTGAATACAAAAGGCAAAATCTCGACTTACTTACAAGAGGAGTAACTCTTCTAATAGTTCGTGCTTTGAGCCTTTCCTGGGACAGCAGTATTAGATTCCGATGCACCATTGCAGGTTTACTGTATCCTTTAGACCTTCAAATCAACGATGAAACACAGAAATTGCATCGATATTGAATACAAAAGGCAAAATATCGACTTATTTACAAGAGGAGTAACTCTTCTAATATTTCGTGCATTTAGCCTTTCCTGGGACATCAGTATTAGATTCCGATGCACCATTGCAGGTTAACTGTATCCCTTGGACCTTCAAATCAACGATGAAACACAGAAATTGCATCGATATTGAATACAAAAGGCAAAATGTCGACTTATTTACAAGAGGAGTAACACTTCTAATAGTTCGTGATTTGAGCCTTTCCTGGGACAGCAGTATTAGATTCCGATGCACCATTGCAGGTTTACTGTATCCCTTGGACCTTCAAATCAACGATGAAACACAGAAATTGCATCGTTATTGAATACAAAATGCAAAATGTCGACTTATTTACAAGAGGAGTAACTCTTCTAATAGTTCGTGCTTTGAGCCTTTCCTGGGACAGCAGTGTTAGATTCCGATGCACCATTGCATGTTTACTGTATCCCTTGGGCCTTCAAATCAACGATGAAACACAGAAATTGCATCATTATTGAATACAAAATGCAAAATGTCGACTTATTTTCAAGAGGAGTAACTCTTCTAATAGTTCGTGCTTTGAGCCTTTCCTGGGACAGCAGTATTAGATTCCGATGCACCATTGTAGGTTTACTGTATCCCTTGGTCCTTCAAATCAACGATGAAAAACAGAAATTGCATCGATATTGAATACAAAAAGCACAGTGTCGTCTTATTTATAAGAGGAGTAACTCTTCTAATAGTTCGTGCTTTGAGCCTTTCCTGGGACAGCAGTTATAGATTCCGATGCACCATTGCTGGTTTACTGTATCCCTTGGACCTTCAAATCAACGATGAAACACAGAAATTGCATCGATATTGAATACAAAAGGCAAAATTCGACTTACTTCTAACACAAGTAACTCTTCTAACAGTTCCTGCTTTGAGCCTTTCCTGGGACAGCAGTATTAGATTCCGATGCACCATTGCAGGTTTACTGTATCCCTTGGACCTTCAAATCAACGATGAAACACAGAAATTGCATCGATATTGAATACAAAAGGCAAAATGTCGACTTATTTACAAGAGGAGTAACTCTTCTAATAGTTCGTGCTTTGAGCCTTTCCTGGGACAGCAGTATTAGATTCCGAAACACCATCGAAGGTTTACTGTATCCCTTGGACCTTCAAATCAACGATGAAACACAGAAATTGCATCGATATTGAATACAAAGGCAAAATGTCGACTTATTTACAAGAGGAGAAACTCTTCTAATAGTTCATACTTTGAGCCTTTCCTGGGACAGCAGTATTAGATTCCGATGCACCATTGCAGGTTTACTGTATCCCTTGGACCTTCTAATCAACGTTGAAACACATAAATTGCATCGTTATTGAATACAAAATGCAAAATGTCGACTTATTTACAAGAGGAGTAACTCTTCTAATAGTTCGTGCTTTGAGCCTTTCCTGGGACAGCAGTATTAGATTCCGATGCACCATTGCAGGTTTACTGTATCCCTTGGACCTTCAAATCAACGATGAAAAACAGAAATTGCATCGATATTGAATACAAAAAGCAAAGTGTCGTCTTATTTATAAGAGGAGTAACTCTTCTAATAGTTCGTGCTTTGAGCCTTTCCTGGGACAGCAGTTATAGATTCTGATGCACCAATACTGGTTTACTGTATCCCTTGGACCTTCAAATCAACGATGAAATACAGAAATTGCACCGATATTGAATACAAAAGGCAAAATCTCGACTTACTTACAAGAGGAGTAACTCTTCTAATAGTTCGTGCTTTGAGCCTTTCCTGGGACAGCAGTATTAGATTCCGATGCACCATTGCAGGTTTACTGTATCCCTTGGACCTTCAAATCAACAATGAAACACAGAAATTGCATCGATAGTGAATACAGAAGGCAAGATGACGACTAATTTACAAGAGGTGTAACTCTTCTAATAGTTCGTGCTATTAGCCTTTCCTGGGACATCAGTATTAGATTCCGATGCAACATTGCAGGTTAACTGTTTCCCTTGGACCTTCAAATCAACAATGAAACACAGAAATTGCATCGATATTGAATACAAAAGGCAAGATGACGACTTATTTATAAGAGGAGTAACTCTTCTAATAGTTCGTGCTTTGAGCCTTTCCTGGGACAGCAGTATTAGATTCCGATGCACCATTGCAGGTTTACTGTATCCCTTGGACCTTCAAATCAACGATGAAACACAGAAATTGCATCGATATTGAATACAAAAGGCAAAATTCGACTTACTTATAACACAAGTAACTCTTCTAACAGTTCCTGCTTTGAGCCTTTCCTGGGACAGCAGTATTAGATTCCGATGCACCATTGCAGGTTTACTGTATCCCTTGGACCTTCAAATCAACGATGAAACACAGAAATTGCATCGATATTGAATACAAAAGGCAAAATGTCGACTTATTTACAAGAGGAGTAACTCTTCTAATAGTTCGTGCTTTGAGCCTTTCCTGGGACAGCAGTATTAGATTCCGAAACACCATTGCAGGTTTACTGTATCCCTTGGACCTTCAAATCAACGATGAAACACAGAAATTGCATCGATATTGAATACAAAGGCAAAATGTCGACTTATTTACAAGAGGAGAAACTCTTCTAATAGTTCACACATTGAGCCTTTCCTGGGACAGCAGTATTAGATTCCGATGCACCATTGCAGGTTTACTGTATCCCTTGGACCTTCAAATCAACGATGAAACATAGAAATTGCATCGTTATTGAATACAAAATGCAAATTGTCGACTTATTTACAAGAGGAGTAACTCTTCTAATAGTTCGTGCTTTGAGCCTTTCCTGGGACAGCAGTTATAGATTCCGATGCACCATTGCTGGTTTACTGTATCCCTTGGACCTTTAAATCAACGATGAAACACAGAAATTGCATCGATATTGCATACAAAAGGCAAAATCTCGACTTACTTACAAGAGGAGTAACTCTTCTAATAGTTCGTGCTTTGAGCCTTTCCTGGGACAGCAGTATTAGATTCCGATGCACCATTGCAGGTTTACTGTATCCCTTAGACCTTCAAATCAACGATGAAACACAGAAACTGCATCGATATTGAATACAAAAGGCAAAATGTCGACTTATTTACAAGAGGAGTAACTCTTCTAATAGTTCGTGCTTTTAGCCTTTCCTGGGACATCAGTATTAGATTCCGATGCACCATTGCAGGTTTACTGTATCCCTTGGACCTTCAAATCAACGATGAAACACAGAAATTTCATCGATATTGAATAGAAGAGGCAAAACGTCGACTAATTTATAAGAGGAGTAACTCTTCTAATAGTTCGTGCTATTAGCCTTTCCTGGGACAGTAGTACTACATTCCGATGCACCATTGCAGGTTTACTGTATCCCTTGGACCTTCAAATCAACGATGCAACACAGATATTGCATCGATATTGAATACAAACGGCAAAATGTCGACTTATTTATAACACAAGTAACTCTTCTAACAGTTCCTGCTTTGAGCCTTTCCTGGGACAGCAGTATTACATTCCGATGCACCATTCCAGGTTTACTGTATCCCTTGGACCTTCAAATCAACGATGAAACACAGAAATTGCATCGATATTGATTACAGAAGGCAAAATGTCGACTTATTTATAAGAGGAGTAATTCTTCTAATAGTTCGTGCTTTGAGCCTTTCCTGGGACAGCAGTATTAGATTCCGATGCACCATTGCAGGTATACTGTATCCCTTGGACCTTCAAAATAAACTATGAACTACTGAAATTGCATCGATATTGAATACAAAAGGCAAAATGTCGACTTATTTACAAGAGGAGTCTCTGTTCTAATAGTTCGTGCTTTGAGCCTTTCCTGGGACATCAGTATTAGATTCCGATGCAACATTGCAGGTTTACTGTTTCCCTTGGACCTTCAAATCAACAATGAAACACAGAAATTGCATCGATATTGAATACAAAAGGCAAAATTCGACTTACTTATAACACAAGTAACTCTTCTAACAGTTCCTGCTTTGAGCCTTTCCTATGACAGCAGTATTAGATTCCGATGCACCATTGCAGATTTACTGTATCCCTTGGACCTTCAAATCAACGATGAAACACAGAAATTGCATCGATATTGAATACAAAAGGCAAAATGTCGACTTATTTACAAGAGGAGTAACTCTTCTAATAGTTCGTGCTTTGAGCCTTTCCTGGGACAGCAGTATTAGATTCCGAAACACCATTGCAGGTTTACTGTATCCCTTGGACCTTCAAATCAACGATGAAACACAGAAATTGCATCTATATTGAATACAAAGGCAAAATGTCGACTTATTTACAAGAGGAGAAACTCTTCTAATAGTTCATACTTTGAGCCTTTCCTGGGACAGCAGTATTAGATTCCGATGCACCATTGCAGGTTTACTGTATCCCTTGGGCCTTCAAATCAACGATGAAACACAGAAATTGCATCGTTATTGAATACAAAATGCAAAATGTCGACTTATTTACAAGAGGAGTAACTCTTCTAATAGCTCGTGCTTTGAGCCTTTCCTGGGACAGCAGTGTTAGATTCCGATGCACCATTGCAGGTTTACTGTATCCCTTGGGCCTTCAAATCAACGATGAAACACAGAAATTGCATCATTATTGAATACAAAATGCAAAATGTCGACTTATTTACAAGAGGAGTAACTCTTCTAATAGTTCGTGCTTTGAGCCTTTCCTGGGACAGCAGTATTAGATTCCGATGCACCATTGCAGGTTTACTGTATCCCTTGGACCTTCAAATCAACGATGAAAAACAGAAATTGCATCGATATTGAATACAAAAAGCAAAGTGTCGTCTTATTTATAAGAGGAGTAACTCTTCTATTAGTTCGTGCTTTGAGCCTTTCCTGGGACAGCAGTTATAGGTTCCGATGCACCATTGCTGGTTTACTGTATCCCTTGCACCTTCAAATCAACGATGAAACACAGAAATTGCATCGATATTGAATACAAAAGGCAAAATCTCGACTTACTTACAAGAGGAGTAACTCTTCTAATAGTTCGTGCTTTGAGCCTTTCCTGGGACAGCAGTATTAGAGTCCGATGCACCATTGCAGGATTAATGTATCCCTTGGACCTTCAAATCAACGATGAAACACAGAAATTGCATCGATATTGAATACAAAAGGCAAAATGTCTACTTGTTTACAAGAAGAGTAACTCTTCTAGTTCTTCGTGCTTTGACTCTTTCCTGGGACAGCAGTATTAGATTCCGATGCACCATTGCAGGTTTACTGTATCCCTTGGACCTTCAAATCAACGATGAAACACAGAAATTGCGTCGATATTGAATACAAAAGGCAAAATTTCCACTTATTTAAAAGAGGAGTAACTCTTCTAATAGTTCGTGATTTGAGCCTATCCTGGGACAGCAGTATTAGATTCCGATGCACCATTGCAGATTTACTGTATCCCTTGGACCTTCAAATCAACGACGAAACACAGAAATAGCATCGATATTGAATACAAAAGGCAAAATGTCGACTTATTTACAAGAGGAGTAACTCTTCTAATAGTTCGTGCTTTGAGCCTTTCCTGGGACAGCAGTATTAGATTCCGAAACACCATTGCAGGTTTACTGTATCCCTTGGACCTTCAAATCAACGATGAAACACAGAAATTGCATCTATATTGAATACAAAGGCAAAATGTCGACTTATTTACAAGAGGAGAAACTCTTCTAATAGTTCATACTTTGAGCCTTTCCTGGGACAGCAGTATTAGATTCCGATGCACCATTGCAGGTTTACTGTATCCCTTGGACCTTCAAATCAACGATGAAACACAGAAATTGCATCGTTATTGAATACAAAATGCAAAATGTCGACTTATTTACAAGAGGAGTAACTCTTCTAATAGTTCGTGCTTTGAGCCTTTCCTGGGACAGCAGTGTTAGATTCCGATGCACCATTGCAGGTTTACTGTATCCCTTGGGCCTTCAAATCAACGATGAAACACAGAAATTGCATCATTATTGAATACAAAATGCAAAATGTCGACTTATTTACAAGAGGAGTAACTCTTCTAATAGTTCGTGCTTTGAGCCTTTCCTGGGACAGCAGTATTAGATTCCGATGCACCATTGCAGGTTTACTGTATCCCTTGGACCTTCAAATCAACGATGAAAAACAGAAATTGCATCGATATTGAATACAAAAAGCAAAGTGTCGTCTTATTTATAAGAGGAGTAACTCTTCTATTAGTTCGTGCTTTGAGCCTTTCCTGGGACAGCAGTTATAGGTTCCGATGCACCATTGCTGGTTTACTGTATCCCTTGCACCTTCAAATCAACGATGAAACACAGAAATTGCATCGATATTGAATACAAAAGGCAAAATCTCGACTTACTTACAAGAGGAGTAACTCTTCTAATAGTTCGTGCTTTGAGCCTTTCCTGGGACAGCAGTATTAGATTCCGATGCACCATTGCAGGTTTACTGTATCCCTTGGACCTTCAAATCAACAATGAAACACAGAAATTGCATCGATATTGAATACAAAAGGCAAAATTTCAACTTATTTAAAAGAGGAGTAACTCTTCTAATAGTTCGTGATTTGAGCCTATCCTGGGACAGCAGTATTAGATTCCGATGCACCATTGCAGATTTACTGTATCCCTTGGACCTTCAAATCAACGATGAAACACAGAAATTGCATCGATATTGAATACAAAAGGCAAAATGTCGACTTATTTACAAGAGGAGTAACTCTTCTAATAGTTCGTGCTTTGAGCCTTTCCTGGGACAGCAGTATTAGATTCCGAAACACCATTGCAGGTTTACTGTATCCCTTGGACCTTCAAATCAACGATGAAACACAGAAATTGCATCTATATTGAATACAAAGGCAAAATGTCGACTAATTTACAAGAGGAGAAACTCTTCTAATAGTTCATACTTTGAGCCTTTCCTGGGACAGCAGTATTAGATTCCGATGCACCATTGCAGGTTTACTGTATCCCTTGGACCTTCAAATCAACGATGAAACACAGAAATTGCATCGTTATTGAATACAAAATGCAAAATGTCGACTTATTTACAAGAGGAGTAACTCTTCTAATAGTTCGTGCTTTGAGCCTTTCCTGGGACAGCAGTGTTAGATTCCGATGCACCATTGCAGGTTTACTGTATCCCTTGGGCCTTCAAATCAACGATGAAACCCAGAAATTGCATCATTATTGAATACAAAATGCAAAATGTCGACTTATTTACAAGAGGAGTAACTCTTCTAATAGTTCGTGCTTTGAGCCAATACTGGGACAGCAGTATTAGATTCCGATGCACCATTGCAGGTTTACTGTATCCCTTGGACCTTCAAATCAACGATGAAAAACAGAAATTGCATCGATATTGAATACAAAAAGCAAAGTGTCGTCTTATTTATAAGAGGAGTAACTCTTCTATTAGTTCGTGCTTTGAGCCTTTCCTGGAACAGCAGATATAGGTTCCGATGCACCATTGCTGGTTTACTGTATCCCTTGCACCTTCAAATCAACGATGAAACACAGAAATTGCATCGATATTGAATACAAAAGGCAAAATCTCGACTTACTTACAAGAGGAGTAACTCTTCTAATAGTTCGTGCCTTGAGCCTTTCCTGGGACAGCAGTATTAGATTCCGATGCACCATTGCAGGTTTACTGTATCCCTTGGACCTTCAAATCAACAATGAAACACAGAAATTGCATCGATATTGAATACAAAAGGCAAGATGACGACTAATTTATAAGAGGAGTAACTCTTCTAATAGTTCGTGCTATTAGCCTTTCCTGGGACATCAGTATTAGATTCCGATGCAACATTGCAGGTTTACTGTTTCCCTTGGACCTTCAAATCAACAATGAAACACAGAAATTGCATCGATATTGAATACAAAAGGCAAGATGACGACTTATTTATAAGAGGAGTAACTCTTCTAATAGTTCGTGCTTTGAGCCTTTCCTGGGACAGCAGTATTAGATTCCGATGCACCATTGCAGGTTTACTGTATCCCTTGGACCTTCCAATCAACGATGAAACACAGAAATTGCATCGATATTGAATACAAGAGGCAAAATTCGACTTACTTATAACACAAGTAACTCTTCTAACAGTTTCTGCTTTGAGCCTTTCCTGGGACAGCAGTATTAGATTCCGATGCACCATTGCAGGTTTACTGTATCCCTTGGACCTTCAAATCAACAATGAAACACAGAAATTGCATCGATATTGAATACAAAAGGCAAAATTTCAACTTATTTAAAAGAGGAGTAACTCTTCTAATAGTTCGTGATTTGAGCCTATCCTGGGACAGCAGTATTAGATTCCGATGCACCATTGCAGATTTACTGTATCCCTTGGACCTTCAAATCAACGATGAAACACAGAAATTGCATCGATATTGAATACAAAAGGCAAAATGTCGACTTATTTACAAGAGGAGTAACTCTTCTAATAGTTCGTGCTTTGAGCCTTTCCTGGGACAGCAGTATTAGATTCCGAAACACCTTTGCAGGTTTACTGTATCCCTTGGACCTTCAAATCAACGATGAAACACAGAAATTGCATCTATATTGAATACAAAGGCAAAATGTCGACTAATTTACAAGAGGAGAAACTCTTCTAATAGTTCATACTTTGAGCCTTTCCTGGGACAGCAGTATTAGATTCCGATGCACCATTGCAGGTTTACTGTATCCCTTGGACCTTCAAATCAACGATGAAACACAGAAATTGCATCGTTATTGAATACAAAATGCAAAATGTCGACTTATTTACAAGAGGAGTAACTCTTCTAATAGTTCGTGCTTTGAGCCTTTCCTGGGACAGCAGTGTTAGATTCCGATGCACCATTGCAGGTTTACTGTATCCCTTGGGCCTTCAAATCAACGATGAAACACAGAAATTGCATCATTATTGAATACAAAATGCAAAATGTCGACTTATTTACAAGAGGAGTAACTCTTCTAATAGTTCGTGCTTTGAGCCTTTCCTGGGACAGCAGTATTAGATTCCGATGCACCATTGCAGGTTTACTGTATCCCTTGGACCTTCAAATCAACGATGAAAAACAGAAATTGCATCGATATTGAATACAAAAAGCAAAGTGTCGTCTTATTTATAAGAGGAGTAACTCTTCTATTAGTTCGTGCTTTGAGCCTTTCCTGGAACAGCAGTTATAGGTTCCGATGCACCATTGCTGGTTTACTGTATCCCTTGCACCTTCAAATCAACGATGAAACACAGAAATTGCATCGATATTGAATACAAAAGGCAAAATCTCGACTTACTTACAAGAGGAGTAACTCTTCTAATAGTTCGTGCCTTGAGCCTTTCCTGGGACAGCAGTATTAGATTCCGATGCACCATTGCAGGTTTACTGTATCCCTTGGACCTTCAAATCAACAATGAAACACAGAAATTGCATCGATATTGAATACAAAAGGCAAGATGACGACTAATTTATAAGAGGAGTAACTCTTCTAATAGTTCGTGCTATTAGCCTTTCCTGGGACATCAGTATTAGATTCCGATGCAACATTGCAGGTTTACTGTTTCCCTTGGACCTTCAAATCAACAATGAAACACAGAAATTGCATCGATATTGAATACAAAAGGCAAGATGACGACTTATTTATAAGAGGAGTAACTCTTCTAATAGTTCGTGCTTTGAGCCTTTCCTGGGACAGCAGTATTAGATTCCGATGCACCATTGCAGGTTTACTGTATCCCTTGGACCTTCCAATCAACGATGAAACACAGAAATTGCATCGATATTGAATACAAGAGGCAAAATTCGACTTACTTATAACACAAGTAACTCTTCTAACAGTTTCTGCTTTGAGCCTTTCCTGGGACAGCAGTATTAGATTCCGATGCACCATTGCAGGTTTACTGTATCCCTTGGACCTTCAAATCAACGATGAAACATAGAAATTGCATCGATATTGAATACAAAAGGCAAAATGTCGACTTATTTACAAGAGGAGTAACTCTTCTAATAGTTCGTGCTTTGAGCCTTTCCTGGGACAGCAGTATTAGATTCCGAAACACCATTGCAGGTTTACTGTATCCCTTGGACCTTCAAATCAACGATGAAACACAGAAATTGCATCGATATTGAATACAAAGGCAAAATGTCGACTTATTTACAAGAGGAGAAACTCTTCTAATAGTTCATACTTTGAGCCTTTCCTGGGACAGCAGTATTAGATTCCGATGCACCATTGCAGGTTTACTGTATCCCTTGGACCTTCAAATCAACGATGAAACACAGAAATTGCATCGTTATTGAATACAAAATGCAAAATGTCGACTTATTTACAAGAGGAGTAACTCTTCTAATAGTTCGTGCTTTGAGCCTTTCCTGGGACAGAAGTGTTAGATTCCGATGCACCATTGCAGGTTTAATGTATCCCTTGGGCCTTCAAATCAACGATGAAACACAGAAATTGCATCATTATTGAATACAAAATGCAAAATGTCGACATATTTACAAGAGGAGTAACTCTTCTAATAGTTCGTGATTTGAGCCTTTCCTGGGACAGCAGTATTAGATTCCGATGCACCATTGCAGGTTTACTGTATCCCTTGGACCTTCAAATCAACGATGAAAAACAGAAATTGCATCGATATTTAATACAATAAGCAAAGTGTCGTCTTATTTATAAGAGGAGTAACTCTTCTAATAGTTCGTGCTTTGAGCCTTTCCTGGGACAGCAGTTATAGATTCCGATGCACCATTGCTGGTTTACTGTATCCCTTGGACCTTCAAATCAACGATGAAACACAGAAATAGCATCGATATTGAATACAAAAGGCAAAATCTCGACTTACTTACAAGAGGAGTAACTCTTCTAATAGTTCGTGCTTTGAGCCTTTCCTGGGACAGCAGTATTAGATTCCGATGCACCATTGCAGGTTTACTGTATCCCTTAGACCTTCAAATCAACGATGAAACACAGAAATTGCATCGATATTGAATACAAAAGGCAAAATGTCGACTTATTTACAAGAGGAGTAACTCTTCTAATAGTTCGTGCTTTTAGCCTTTCCTGGGACATCAGTATTAGATTCCGATGCACCATTGCAGGTTTACTGTATCCCTTGGACCTTCAAATCAACGATGAAACACAGAAATTGCATCGATATTGAATACAAAAGGCAAAATGTCGACTTATTTACAAGAGGAGTAACACTTCTAATAGTTCGTGATTTGAGCCTTTCCTGGGACAGCAGTATTAGATTCCGAAACACCATTGCAGGTTTACTGTATCCCTTGGACCTTCAAATCAACGATGAAACACAGAAATTGCATCGATATTGAATAGAAAAGGCAAAACGTCGACTAATTTATAAGAGGAGTAACTCTTCTAATAGTTCGTGCTATTAGCCTTTCCTGGGACAGTAGTATTACATTCCGATGCACCATTGCAGGTTTACTGTATCCCTTAAACCTTCAAATCAACGATGCAACACAGAAATTGCATCGATATTGAATACAAACGGCAAAATGTCGACTTATTTATAACACAAGTAACTCTTCTAACAGTTCCTGCTTTGAGCCTTTCCTGGGACAGCAGTATTACATTCCGATGCACCATTCCAGGTTTACTGTATCCCTTGGACCTTCAAATCAACGATGAAACACAGAAATTGCATCGATATTGAATACTAAGGGCAAAATGTCGACTTATTTACAAGGGGAGTAACTCTTCTAATAGTTCGTGTTTTGAGCCTTTCCTGGGACAGCAGTATTAGATTCCGAAACACCATTGCAGGTTTACTGTATCCCTTGGACCTTCAAATCAACGATGAAACACAGAAATTGCATCGATATTGAATACAGAAGGCAAAATGTCGACTTATTTATAAGAGGAGTAATTCTTCTAATAGTTCGTGCTTTGAGCCGTTCCTGGGACAGCAGTATTAGATTCCGATGCACCATTGCAGGTTTACTGTATCCCTTGGACCTTCAAATCAACGATGAAACACAGAAATTGCATCGATCTTGAATACAAAAGGCAAAATGTCGACTTATTTATAAGAGGAGTAACTCTTCTAATAGTTCGTGATTTGAGCCTTTCCTGGGACAGCAGTATTAGATTCCGATGCACCATTGCAGGTTTACTGTATCCCTTGTACCTTCAAAACAACTATGAAATACTGAAATTGCATCGATATTGTATACAAAAGGCAAAATGTCGACTTATTTACAAGAGGAGTAACTCTTCTAATGGTTCGTGCTCTTAGCCTTTCCTGGGACAGTAATATTAGATTCCGATGCACCATTGCAGGTTTACTGTATCCCTTGGACCTTCAAATCAACGATGAAACACTGAAATTGCATCGATATTGAATACAAAAGGCAAAATGTCGACTTATTTACAAGAGGAGTAACTTTTCTAATAGTTCGTGCTTTTAGCGTTTCCTGGGACAGCAGTATTAGATTCCGATGCACCATTGCAGGTTTACTGTATCCCTTGGACCTTCAAATCAACGATGAAACACAGAAAGTGCATCGATATTGAATACAAATGTCAAAATGTCGACTTATTTATAAGAGGAGTAACTCTTCTAATAGTTCGTGATTTGAGCCTTTCCTGGGACAGCAGTATTAGATTCCGATGCACCATTGCAGGTTTACTGTATCCCTTGGACCTTCAAATCAACGATGAAACACAGAAATTGCATCGATATTGAATACGAAAGGCAAAATGTCGACTTATTTACAAGAGGAGAAACTCATCTAGTAGTTCATGCTTTGAGCCTTTCCTGGGACAGCAGTATTAGATTCCAATGCACCATTGCAGGTTTACTGTATCCCTTGGACCTTCAAATCAACGATGAATCACAGAAGTTGCATCGATATTGAATACAAAAGGCAAAATGTCGACTTATTTACAAGAGGAGTAACTCTTCTAATAGTTCGTGTTTTGAGCCTTTCCTGGGACAGCAGTATTAGATTCCGATGCACAATTGCAGGTTTACTGTATCCCTTGGACCTTTAAATCAACGATGAAACACGGAAATTGCATCGATATTGAATACAAAATGCAAAGTGTCGTCTTATTTATAAGAGGAGTAACTCTTCTAAGAGTTCGTGCTTTGAGCCTTTCCTGGGACAGCAGTTATAGACTCCGATGCCCCATTGCAGGTTTACTGTATCCCTTGGACCTTCAAATCAACGATGAAACACAGAAATTGCATCGATATTGAATACAAAACGCAAAATGTCGACTTATTTACAAGAGGACTAACTCTTCAAATAGTTCGTGCTTTTAGCGTTTCCTCGGACATCAGTATTAGATTCCGATGCACGATTGCAGGTTTACTGTATCCCTTGGACCTTCAAATCAACGATGAAACACAGAAATTGCATCGATATTGAATACAAAAGAAAAAATGTCGACATATTTACAAGAGGAGTAACTTTTCTAATAGTTCGTGATTTGAGCCTTTCCCGGGACAGCAGTATTAGATTCCGATGCACCATTGCAGATTTACTGTATCGCTTGGACCTTCAAATCAACGATGAAACACAGAAATTGCATCGATATTGACTACAAAAGGCAAAATGTCGACTTATTTACAAGAGGAGTAACTCTTCGAATAGTTCGTGCTTTTAGCCTTTCCTGGGACATCAGTATTAGATTCCGATGCACCATTGCAGGTTTACTGTATCCCTTGGACCTTCAAATCAACGATGAAAAACAGAAATTGCATCGATACTGAATACAAAAGGCAAAATGTCGACTTATTTACAAGAGGAGTAACACTTTTAATTGTTCGTGATTTGAGCCTTTCCTGGGAGAGCAGTATTAGATTCCGAATCACCATTGCAGGTTTACTGTATCCCTTGGACCTTCAAATCAACGATGAAACACAGAAATTGCATCGATATTGAATATAAAAGGCAAAACGTCAACTAATTTATAAGAGGAGTAACTCTTCTAATAGTTCGTGCTATTAACCTTTCCTGGGACAGTAGTATTACATTCCGATGCACCATTGCAGGTTTACTGTAGCCCTTGGACCTTCAAATCAACGATGCCACACAGAAATTGCATCGATATTGAATACAAACGGCAAAATGTCGACTTATTTATAACACAAGTAACTCTTCTAACAGTTCCTGCTTTGAGCCTTTCCTGGGACAGCAGTATTAGATTCCGATGCACCATTGCAGGTTTACTGTATCCCTTGGACCTTCAAATCAGCGATGAAACACAGAAATTGCATCGATATTGAATACAAAAGGCAAAATGTCGACTTATTTACAAGAGGAGTAACTCTTCTAATAGTTCGTGTATTGAGCCTTTCCTGGGACAGCAGTATTAGATTCCGAAACACCATTGCAGGTTTACTGTATCCCTTGGACCTTCAAATCAACGATGAAGCACAGAAATTGCATCGATATTGAATACAGAAGGCAAAATGTCGACTTATTTATAAGAGGAGTGATTCTTCTAATAGTTCGTGCTTTGAGCCTTTCCTGGGACAGCAGTATTAGATTCCGATGCACCATTGCAGGTTTACTGTATCCCTTGGACCTTCAAAACAACTATGAACTACTGAAATTGCATCGATATTGAATACAAAAGGCAAAATGTCGACTTATTTACAAGAGGAGTAACTCTTCTAATAGTTCGTGTTTTGAGCCTTTCCTGGGACAGCAGTATTAGATTCCGATGCACCATTGCAGGTTTACTGTATCCCTTGGTCCTTCAAATCAACGATGAAACACAAAAATTGCATCGATATTGAATACAAAAGGCAAAATGTCGACTTAATTTTAAGAGGAGTAACTCTTCTAATAGTTGTGATTTGAGCCTTTCCTGGGACAGCAGTATTTGATTCCGATGCACCATTGCAGGTTTACTGTATCCCTTGGACCTTCAAATCAACGATGAAACACAGAAATTGCATCGATATTGAATACAAAAGGAAAAATGTCGACTTATTTACAAGAGGAGAAACTCTTCTAATAGTTCATGCTTTGAGCCTTTCCTGGGACAGCAGTATTAGATTCCGATGCACCATTGCAGGTTTACTGTATCCCTTGGACCTTCAAATCAACGATGAAACACAGAAATTGCATCGATATTGAATACAAAAGGAGAAACGTCGACTTATTAACAATAGGACTAACTCTTCTAATAGTTCGTGTTTTGAGCCTTTCCTGGGACAGCAGTATTAGATTCTGATGCACCATTGCAGATTTACTATATCCCTTGTGCCTTCAAATGAACGATGAAACACAGAAATTGCATCGATCTTAAATACAAAAGGCAAAATGTCGACTTATTTATAAGAGGAGTAACTCTTCTAATAGTTCGTGATTGAGCCTTTCCTGGGACAGCAGTATTAGATTCCGATGCACCATTGCAGGTTTACTGTATCCCTTGTACCTTCCAAACAACTATGAAATACTGAAATTGCATCGATATTGTATACAAAAGGCAAAATGTCGACTTATTTACAAGAGGAGTAACTCTTCTAATGGTTCGTGCTTTTAGCCTTTCCTGGGACAGTAATATTAGATTCCGATGCACCATTGCAGGTTTACTGTATCCCTTGGACCTTCAAATCAACGATGAAACACTGAAATTGCATCGATATTGAATACAAAGGGCAAAATGTCGACTTATTTACAAGAGAAGTAACTCTTCTAATAGATCTTGCTTTTAGCGTTTACTGGGACAGCAGTATTAGATTCCGATGCACCATTGCAGGTTTACTGTATCCCTTGGACCTTCAAATCAACGATGAAACACAGAAAGTGCATCGATATTGAATACAAAAGTCAAAATGTCGACTTATTTATAAGAGGAGTAACTCTTCTAATATTTCGTGATTTGAGCCTTTCCTGGGACAGCAGTATTAGATTCCGATGCACCATTGCAGGTTTACTGTATCCCTTGGACCTTCAAATCAACGATGAAACACGGATATTGCATCGATATTGAATACAAAATGCAAAGTGTCGTCTTATTTATAAGAGGAGTAACACTTCTAAGAGTTCGTGCTTTGAGCCTTTCCTGAGCCAGCAGTTATGGACTCCGATGCCCCATTGCAGGTTTACTGTATCCCTTGGACCTTCAAATCAACAATGAAACACAGAAATTGCATCGATATTGAATACAAAAGGCAAAATGTCGACTTATTTACAAGAGGACTAACTCTTCTAATAGTTCGTGCTTTTAGCGTTTCCTGGGACATCAGTAATAGATTCCGATGCACCATTACAGGTTTACTGTATCCCTTGGACCTTCAAATCAACGATGAAACACAGAGATTGCATCGATATTGAATACAAAAGAAAAAATGTCGACTTATTTACAAGAGGAGTAACTTTTCTAATAGCTCGTACTTTGTGCCTTTCCCGGGACAGCAGTATTAGATTCCGATGCACCATTGCAGGTTTACTGTATCCCTTGGACCTTCAAATCAACGATGAAACACAGAAATTGCATTGATATTGAATACAAATGGCAAAATGTCGACTTATATACAAGAGGAGTAACCCTTCTAGTACTTCGTGCTTTGAGCTTTTCCTGGGACAGCAGTATTAGATTCCGAAACACCATTGCAGGTTTACTGTATCCCTTGGACCTTCAAATCAACGATGAAACACAGAAATTGCATCGATATTGAATTCAAAAGGCAAAATGTCGACTTATTTACAAGAGGAGTAACTCTTCTAATAGTTCGTGCTTTGAGCCTTTCCTGGGACAGTAGTATTACATTCTGATGCACCATTGCAGGTTTACTGTAGCCCTTGGACCTTCAAATCAACGATGCCACACAGAAATTGCATCGATATTGAATACAAACGGCAAAATGTCGACTTATTTATAACACAAGTAACTCTTCTAACAGTTCCTGCTTTGAGCCTTTCCTGGGACAGCAGTATTAGATTCCGATGCACCATTGCAGGTTTACTGTATCCCTTGGACCTTCAAAACAACTATGAACTACTGAAATTGCATCGATATTGAATACAAAAGGCAAAATATCGATTTATTTACAAGAGGAGTCACTGTTCTAATAGTTCGTGCTTTGAGCCTCTCCTGGGACATCAGTATTAGATTCCGATGCAACATTGAAGGTTTACTGTTTCCCTTGGAACTTCAAATCAACAATGAAACACAGATATAGCATCGATATTGAATACAAAAGTCTAAGTATCGACTTATTTATAAGAGGAGAAACTCTTCTAATAGTTAGTGCTTTTAGCCTTTCCTGGGACAGCAGTATAAGATCCCGATGCACCATTGCAGGTTTACTGTATCCCTTGGACCTTCAAATCAACGATGAAACACAGAAATTGCATCGATATTGAATACAAAAGACAAAATGTCTACTTATTTACAAGAGGAGTAACTCTTCTAATAGTTCGTGCTTTGAGCCTTTCCTTGGACAGTAGTATTAGATTCCGATGCACCATTGCAGGTTTACTGTATCTCTTGGACCTTCAAATCAACGATGAAACACAGAAATTGCATCGATATTGAATACAAAAGCCAAAATATCGACATATTTATAACACAAGTAACTCTTCTAACAGTTCCTGCTTTGAGCCTTTCCTGGGACAGCAGTATTAGATTCCGATGCACCATAGCAGGTTTACTGCATCCCTTGGACCTTCAAATAAACGATGAAACACTGAAATTGCATCGATATTGAATACAAAAGGCAAAATGTCGACTTATTTACAAGAGGAGTAACTCTTCTAATAGTTCGTGATTTTAGCGTTTCCTGGGACAGCAGTATTAGATTCCGATGCACCATTGCAGGTTTACTGTATCCCTTGGTCCTTCAAATCAACGATGAAACACAGAAATTGCATCGATATTGAATACAAAAGGCAAAATGTCGACTTAATTTTAAGAGGAGTAACTCTTCTAATAGTTTGTGATTTGAGCCTTTCCTGGGACAGCAGTATTAGATTCTGATGCACCATTGCAGGTTTACTATATCCCTTGTGCCTTCAAATCAACGATGAAACACAGAAATTGCATCGATATTGAATACAAAAGGAGGAACGTCGACTTATTAACAATAGGACTAACTCTTCTAATAGTTCGTGTTTTTAGCCTTTCCTGGGACAGCAGTATTAGATTCTGATGCACCATTGCAGGTTTACTATATCCCTTGTGCCTTCAAATCAACGATGAAACACAGAAATTGCATCGATCTTAAATACAAAAGGCAAAATGTCGACTTATTTATAAGAGGAGTAACTCTTCTAATAGTTCGTGATTTGAGCCTTTCCTGGGACAGTAATATTAGATTCCGATGCACCATTGCAGGTTTACTGTATCCCTTGGACCTTCAAATCAACGATGAAACACTGAAATTGCATCGATATTGAATACAAAAGGCAAAATGTCGACTTATTTACAAGAGAAGTAACTCTTCTAATAGATCTTGCTTTTAGCGTTTACTGGGACAGCAGTATTAGATTACGATGCACCATTGCAGATTTACTGTATCCCTTGGACCTTCAAATCAACGATGAAACACAGAAAGTGCATCGATATTGATTACAAAATTCAAAATGTCGACTTATTTATAAGAGGAGTAACTCTTCTAATAGTTCGTGATTTGAGCCTTTCCTGGGACAGCAGTATTAGATTCCGATGCACCATTGCAGGTTTACTGTATCCCTTGGACCTTCAAATCGACGATGAAACACAGAAATTGCATCGATATTGAATACAAAAGGCAAAATGTCGACTTATTTACAAGAGGAGAAACTCTTCTAGTAGTTCATGCTTTGAGCCTTTCCTGGGACAGCAGTATTAGATTCCAATGCACCATTGCAGGTTTACTGTATCCCTTGGACCTTCAAATCAACGATGAATCACAGAAATTGCATCGATATTGAATACAAAAGGCAAAATGTCGACTTATTTACAAGAGGAGTAACTCTTCTAATAGTTCGTGCTTTGAGCCTTTCCTGGGACAGCAGTATTAGATTCCGATGCACAATTGCAGGTTTACTGTATCCCTTGGACCTTCAAATCAACGATGAAACACGGAAATTGCATCGATATTGAATACAAAATGCAAAGTGTCGTCTTATTTATAAGAGGAGTAACACTTCTAAGAGTTCGTGCTTTGAGCCTTTCCTGGGCCAGCAGTTATAGACTCCGATGCCCCATTGCAGGTTTACTGTTTCCCTTGGACCTTCAAATCAACGATGAAACACAGAAATTGCATCGATATTGAATACAAAAGGCAAAATGTCGACTTATTTACAAGAGGACTAACTCTTCTAATAGTTCGTGCTTTTAGCGTTTCCTGGGACATCAGTATTAGATTCCGATGCACCATTGCAGGTTTACTATATCCCTTGGACCTTCAAATCAACGATGAAACACTGAAATTGCATCGATATTGAATACAAAAGAAAAAATGTCGACTTATTTACAAGAGGAGTAACTTTTCTAATAGTTCGTGCTTTGTGCCTTTCCCGGGACAGCAGTATTAGATTCCGATGCACCATTGCAGGTTTACTGTATCCCTTGGACCTTCAAATCAACGATGAAACACAGAAATTGCATCGATATTGACTACAAAAGGCAAAATGTCGACTTATTTACAAGAGCAGAAACTCTTCTAATTGTTCATGATTTGAGCCTTTCCTGGGACAGCAGTATTAGATTCCGATGCACCATGGCTGGTTTACTGTATCCCTTGGACCTACAATTCAACGATGAAACACAGAAATTGCATCGATATTGAATACAAAATGCAAAATGTCGACATATTTACAAGAGGAGTAACTCTTCTAATAGTTCGTGCTTTGAGCCCTTCCTGGGACAGCAGTATTAGATTCCGATGCACCATTGCAGGTTTACTGTATCCCTTGGACCTTCAAATCAACGATGAAACACAGAAATTGCATCGATATTGAGTACAAAAGGCAAAATTTCGACTTATTTACAAGGGGAGTAACTCTTCTAATAGTTCGTGCTTTGAGCCTTTCCTGGGACAGAAGTATTAGATTCCAATGCACCATTGCAGGTTTACTGTATCCCCTGGACCTTCAAATCAACGATGAAACACAGAAATTGCATCGATATTGAATACAAAAGGCAAAATGTCGACTTATATACAAGAGGAGTAACCCTTCTAGTACTTCGTGATTTGAGCTTTTCCTGGGACAGCAGTATTAGATTCCGAAACACCATTGCAGGTTTACTGTATCCCTTGGACCTTCAAATCAACGATGAAACACAGAAATTGCATCGATATTGAATTCAATAGGCAAAATGTCGACTTATTTACAAGAGGAGTAACTCTTCTAATAGTTCGTGCTTTGAGCCTTTCCTGGGACAGCAGTATTAGATTCCGATGCACCATTGCAGGTTTACTGTATCCCTTGGACCTTCAAATCAACGATGAAACACAGAAATTGCATCGATATTGAATACAAAGGGTAAAATGTCGACTTATTTACAAGAGGAGTAACCCTTCTAGTACTACGTGCTTTGAGCCTTTCCTGGGACAGCAGTATTAGATTCCGATGCACCACTGCAGGTTTACTGTATCCCTTGGACCTTCAAATCAACGATGAAACACAGAAATTGCATCGATATTGAATGCAAAATGCAAAATGTCGTCTTATTTACAAGAGGAGTAACTCTTCTAATAGTTCGTGATTTTAGCCTTTCCTGGGACAGTAGTATTAGATTCCGATGCACCATTGCAAGTTTACTGTATCCCTTGGAACTTCAAATCAACGATGAAACACTGAAATTGCATCGATATTGAATACAAAAGGCAAAATATCGACTTATTTACAAGAGGAGTAACTCTTCTAATAGTTCATGCTTTGAGCCTTTCCTGGGACAGCAGTATTAGATTCCGATGCACCATTGCAGGTTTACTGTATCCCTTGGACCTTCAAATCAACGATGAAACACAGAAATTGCATCGATATTGAATACAAAAGGCAAAATGTCGACTTATTTACAAGAGGACTAACTCTTCTAATAGTTCGTGCTTTGAGCCTTTCCTGGGACAGCAGTATTAGATTCTGATGCACCATTGCAGGTTTACTATATCCCTTCTGCCTTCAAATCAACGAAGAAACACTGAAATTACATCGATCTTGAATACAAAAGGCAAAATGTCGACTTATTTATAAGAGGAGTAACTCTTCTAATAGTTCGTGCTTTGAGCCTTTCCTGGGACAGCAGTATAAGATTCCGATGCACCATTGCAGGTTTACTGTATCCCTTGTACCTTCAAAACAACTATGAATTACTGAAATTGCATCGATATTGTATACAAAAGGCAAAATGTCGACTTATTTACAAGATGAGTAACTCTTCTAATGGTTCGTGCTTTTCGCCTTTCCTGGGACAGTAATATTAGATTCCGATCCGCCATTGCAGGTTTACTGTATCCCTTGGACCTCCAAATCAACGATGAAACACTGAAATTGCATCGATATTGAATACAAAAGGCAAAATGTCGACTTATTTACAAGAGGACTAACTCTTCTAATAGTTCGTGATTTTAGCGTTTCCTGGTACAGCAGTATTAGATTCCGATGCACCATTGCAGGTTTACTGTATCCCTTGGACCTTCAAATCAACGATGAAACACAGAAAGTGCATCGATATTGAATACAAAAGTCAAAATGTCGACTTATTTATAAGAGGAGTAACTCTTCTAATAGTTCGTGATTTGAGCCTTTCCTGGGACAGCAGTATTAGATTCCGATGCACCATTGCAGGTTTACTGTATCCCTTGGACCTTCAAATCAACGATGAAACACAGAAATTGCATCGATTTTGAATACAAAAAGCAAAATGTCGACTTATTTACAAGAGGAGAAACTCTTCTAGTAGTTCATGCTTTGAGCCTTTCCTGGGACAGCAGTATTAGATTCCGATGCACCATTGCAGGTTTACTGTATCCCTTGGACCTTCAAATCAACGATGAAACACAGAAATTGCATCGATATTGAATACAAAAGGCAAAATGTCGACTTATTTACAAGAGGAGTAACTCTTCTAATAGTTCGTGCTTTGAGCCTTTCCTGGGACAGCAGTATTAGATTCCGATGCACAATTGCAGGTTTACTGTATCCCTTGGACCTTCAAAACAACGATGAAACACAGAAATGTCATCGATATTGAATACAAAATGCAAAGTGTCGTCTTATTTATAAGAGGAGTAACTCTTCTAATAGTTCGTGATTTTAGCCTTTCCTGGGACAGTAGTATTAGATTCCGATGCACCATTGCAAGTTTACTGTATCCCTTGGACCTTCAAATCAACGATGAAACACAGAAATTGCATCGATATTGAATACAAAAGAAAAAAATGTCGACTTATTTACAAGAGGAGTAACTTATCTAGTAGTTCGTGCTTTGAGCCTTTCCCGGGACAGCAGTATTAGATTCCGATGCACCATTGCAGGTTTACTGTATCACTTGGACCTTCAAATCAACGATGAAACACAGAAATTGCATCGATATTGACTACAAAAGGCAAAATGTCGACTTATTTACAAGAGGAGAAACTCTTCTAATTGTTCATGATTTGAGCCTTTCCTGGGACAGCAGTATTAGATTCCGATGCACCATTGCAGGTTTACTGTATCCCCTGGACCTACAAATCAACGATGAAACACAGAAATTGCATCGATATTGACTACAAAAGGCAGAATGTCGACTTATTTACAAGAGGAGAAACTCTTCTAAATGTTCATGATTTGAGCCTTTCCTGGGCCAGCAGTATTAGATTCCGATGCACCATTGCAGGTTTACTGTATCCCTTGGACCTACAAATCAACGATGAAACACAGAAATTGCATCGATATAGAGTACAAAAGGCAAAATGTCGACTTATTTACAAGGGGAGTAACTCTTCTAATAGTTCGTGCTTTGAGCCTTTCCTGGGACAGCAGTATTAGATTCCGATGTACCATTGCAGGTTTACTGTATCCCTTGGACCTTCAAATCAACGATGAAACACAGAAATTGCATCGATATTGAATACAAAAGGCAAAGTGTCGTCTTATTTATAAGAGGAGTAACTCTTCTAATAGTTCGTGCTTTGAGCCTTTCCTGGGACAGCAGTTATAGATTCCGATGCACCATTGCAGGTTTACTGTATCCCTTGGACCTTCAAATCAACGATGAAACACAGAAATTAAATCGATATTGAATACAAAAGGCAAAATGTCGACTTATTTACAAGAGGAGTAACTCTTCTAATAGTTCGTGCTTTGAGCCTTTCCTGGGACAGAAGTATTAGATTCCGATGCACCATTGCAGGTTTACTGTATCCCTTGGACCTTCAAATCAACGAAGAAACACAGAAATTGCATCGATATTGAATACAAAAGGAGAAACGTCGACTTATTAACAATAGGACTAACTCTTCTAATAGTTCGTGTTTTGAGCCTTTCCTGGGACAGCAGTATTAGATTCTGATGCACCATTGCAGGTTTACTATATCCCTTGTGCCTTCAAATCAACGATGAAACACAGAAATTGCATCGATCTTAAATACAAAAGGCAAAATATCGACTTATTTATAAGAGGAGTAACTCTTCTAATAGTTCGTGATTTGAGCCTTTCCTGGGACAGTAATATTAGATTCCGATGCACCATTGCAGGTTTACTGTATCCCTTGGACCTTCAAATCAACGATGAAACACTGAAATTGCATCGATATTGAATACAAAAGGCAAAATGTCGACTTATTTACAAGAGAAGTAACTCTTCTAATAGATCTTGCTTTTAGCGTTTACTGGGACAGCAGTATTAGATTACGATGCACCATTGCAGATTTACTGTATCCCTTGGAACTTCAAATCAACGATGAAACACAGAAAGTGCATCGATATTGATTACAAAATTCAAAATGTCGACTTATTTATAAGAGGAGTAACTCTTCTAATAGTTCGTGATTTGAGCCTTTCCTGGGACAGCAGTATTAGATTCCGATGCACCATTGCAGGTTTACTGTATCCCTTGGACCTTCAAATCGACGATGAAACACAGAAATTGCATCGATATTGAATACAAAAGGCAAAATGTCGACTTATTTACAAGAGGAGAAACTCTTCTAGTAGTTCATGCTTTGAGCCTTTCCTGGGACAGCAGTATTAGATTCCAATGCACCATTGCAGGTTTACTGTATCCCTTGGACCTTCAAATCAACGATGAATCACAGAAATTGCATCGATATTGAATACAAAAGGCAAAATGTCGACTTATTTACAAGAGGAGTAACTCTTCTAATAGTTCGTGCTTTGAGCCTTTCCTGGGACAGCAGTATTAGATTCCGATGCACAATTGCAGGTTTACTGTATCCCTTGGACCTTCAAATCAACGATGAAACACGGAAATTGCATCGATATTGAATACAAAATGCAAAGTGTCGTCTTATTTATAAGAGGAGTAACACTTCTAAGAGTTCGTGCTTTGAGCCTTTCCTGGGCCAGCAGTTATAGACTCCGATGCCCCATTGCAGGTTTACTGTTTCCCTTGGACCTTCAAATCAACGATGAAACACAGAAATTGCATCGATATTGAATACAAAAGGCAAAATGTCGACTTATTTACAAAAGGACTAACTCTTCTAATAGTTCGTGCTTTTAGCGTTTCCTGGGACATCAGTATTAGATTCCGATGCACCATTGCAGGTTTACTATATCCCTTGGACCTTCAAATCAACGATGAAACACAGAAATTGCATCGATATTGAATACAAAAGAAAAAATGTCGACTTATTTACAAGAGGAGTAACTTTTCTAATAGTTCGTGCTTTGTGCCTTTCCCGGGACAGCAGTATTAGATTCCGATGCACCATTGCAGGTTTACTGTATCCCTTGGACCTTCAAATCAACGATGAAACACAGAAATTGCATCGATATTGAATACAAAAGGCAAAATGTCGACTTATTTACAAGAGGAGTAACTCTTCTAATAGTTCGTGCTTTGAGCCTTTCCTGGGACAGCAGTATTAGATTCCGATGCACCATTGCAGGTTTACTGTATCCCTTGGACCTTCAAATCAACGATGAAACACAGAAATTGCATCGATATTGAATACAAAAGGCAAAATGTCGACTTATTTACAAGAGGAGTAACTCTTCTAATAGTTCGTGCTTTGAGCCTTTCCTGGGACAGCAGTATTAGATTCCGATGCACAATTGCAGGTTTACTGTATCCCTTGGACCTTCAAAACAACGATGAAACACAGAAATTTCATCGATATTGAATACAAAATGCAAAGTGTCGTCTTATTTATAAGAGGAGTAACTCTTCTAATAGATCGTGCTTTGAGCCTTTCTTGGGACAGCAGTTATAGACTCCGATGCTCCATTGCAGGTTTACTGTATCCCTTGGACCTTCAAAACAACAATGAAACACAGATATTGCATCGATAATGAATACAAAAGGCAAAATGTCGACTTATTTACAAGAGGACTAACTCTTCTAATAGTTCGTGCTTTTAGTGTTTCCTGGGACATCAGTATTAGATTCCGATGCACCATTGCAGGTTTACCGTATCCCTTGGACCTTCAAATCAACGATGAAACACAGAAATTGCATCGATATTGAATACAAAAGAAAAAATGTCGACTTATTTACAAGAGGAGTAACTTATCTAGTAGTTCGTGCTTTGAGCCTTTCCCGGGACAGCAGTATTAGATTCCGATGCACCATTGCAGGTTTACTGTATCACTTGGACCTTCAAATCAACGATGAAACACAGAAATTGCATCGATATTGACTACAAAAGGCAAAATGTCGACTTATTTACAAGAGGAGAAACTCTTCTAATTGTTCATGATTTGAGCCTTTCCTGGGACAGCAGTATTAGATTCCGATGCACCATTGCAGGTTTACTGTATCCCTTGGACCTACAAATCAACGATGAAACACAGAAATTGCATCGATATTGACTACAAAAGGCAAAATGTCGACTTATTTACAAGAGGAGAAACTCTTCTAATTGTTCATGATTTGAGCCTTTCCTGGGACAGCAGTATTAGATTCCGATGCACCATTGCAGGTTTACTGTATCCCTTGGACCTACAAATCAACGATGAAACACAGAAATTGCATCGATATAGAGTACAAAAGGCAAAATGTCGGCTTATTTACAAGGGGAGTAACTCTTCTAATAGTTCGTGCTTTGAGCCTTTCCTGGGACAGCAGTATTAGATTCCGATGTACCATTGCAGGTTTACTGTATCCCTTGGACCTTCAAATCAACGATGAAACACAGAAATTGCATCGATATTGAATACAAAAAGCAAAGTGTCGTCTTATTTATAAGAGGAGTAACTCTTCTAATAGTTCGTGCTTTGAGCCTTTCCTGGGACAGCAGTTATAGATTCCGATGCACCATTGCAGGTTTACTGTATCCCTTGGACCTTCAAATCAACGATGAAACACAGAAATTAAATCGATATTGAATACAAAAGGCAAAATGTCGACTTATTTACAAGAGGAGTAACTCTTCTAATAGTTCGTGCTTTGAGCCTTTCCTGGGACAGAAGTATTAGATTCCGATGCACCATTGCAGGTTTACTGTATCCCTTGGACCTTCAAATCAACGAAGAAACACAGAAATTGCATCGATATTGAATACAAAAGGAGAAACGTCGACTTATTAACAATAGGACTAACTCTTTTAATAGTTCGTGTTTTGAGCCTTTCCTGGGACAGCAGTATTAGATTCTGATGCACCATTGCAGGTTTACTATATCCCTTGTGCCTTCAAATCAACGATGAAACACAGAAATTGCATCGATCTTAAATACAAAAGGCAAAATGTCGACTTATTTATAAGAGGAGTAACTCTTCTAATAGTTCGTGATTTGAGCCTTTCCTGGGACAGTAATATTAGATTCCGATGCACCATTGCAGGTTTACTGTATCCCTTGGACTTTCAAATCAACGATGAAACACTGAAATTGCATCGATATTGAATACAAAAGGCAAAATGTCGACTTATTTACAAGAGAAGTAACTCTTCTAATAGATCTTGCTTTTAGCGTTTACTGGGACAGCAGTATTAGATTACGATGCACCATTGCAGATTTACTGTATCCCTTGGACCTTCAAATCAACGATGAAACACAGAAAGTGCATCGATATTGATTACAAAATTCAAAATGTCGACTTATTTATAAGAGGAGTAACTCTTCTAATAGTTCGTGATTTGAGCCTTTCCTGGGACAGCAGTATTAGATTCCGATGCACCATTGCAGGTTTACTGTATCCCTTGGACCTTCAAATCGACGATGAAACACAGAAATTGCATCGATATTGAATACAAAAGGCAAAATGTCGACTTATTTACAAGAGGAGAAACTCTTCTAGTAGTTCATGCTTTGAGCCTTTCCTGGGACAGCAGTATTAGATTCCAATGCACCATTGCAGGTTTACTGTATCCCTTGGACCTTCAAATCAACGATGAATCACAGAAATTGCATCGATATTGAATACAAAAGGCAAAATGTCGACTTATTTACAAGAGGAGTAACTCTTCTAATAGTTCGTGCTTTGAGCCTTTCCTGGGACAGCAGTATTAGATTCCGATGCACAATTGCAGGTTTACTGTATCCCTTGGACCTTCAAATCAACGATGAAACACGGAAATTGCATCGATATTGAATACAAAATGCAAAGTGTCGTCTTATTTATAAGAGGAGTAACACTTCTAAGAGTTCGTGCTTTGAGCCTTTCCTGGGCCAGCAGTTATAGACTCCGATGCCCCATTGCAGGTTTACTGTTTCCCTTGGACCTTCAAATCAACGATGAAACACAGAAATTGCATCGATATTGAATACAAAAGGCAAAATGTCGACTTATTTACAAGAGGACTAACTCTTCTAATAGTTCGTGCTTTTAGCGTTTCCTGGGACATCAGTATTAGATTCCGATGCACCATTGCAGGTTTACTATATCCCTTGGACCTTCAAATCAACGATGAAACACAGAAATTGCATCGATATTGAATACAAAAGAAAAAATGTCGACTTATTTACAAGAGGAGTAACTTTTCTAATAGTTCGTGTTTTGTGCCTTTCCCGGGACAGCAGTATTAGATTCCGATGCACCATTGCAGGTTTACTGTATCCCTTGGACCTTCAAATCAACGATGAAACACAGAAATTGCATCGATATTGACTACAAAAGGCAAAATGTCGACTTATTTACAAGAGCAGAAACTCTTCTAATTGTTCATGATTTGAGCCTTTCCTGGGACAGCAGTATTAGATTCCGATGCACCATGGCAGGTTTACTGTATCCCCTGGACCTTCAAATCAACGATGAAACACAGAAATTGCATCGATATTGAATACAAAAGGCAAAATGTCGACTTATATACAAGAGGAGTAACCCTTCTAGTACTTCGTGATTTGAGCTTTTCCTGGGACAGCAGTATTAGATTCCGAAACACCATTGCAGGTTTACTGTATCCCTTGGACCTTCAAATCAACGATGAAACACAGAAATTGCATCGATATTGAATTCAATAGGCAAAATGTCGACTTATTTACAAGAGGAGTAACTCTTCTAATAGTTCGTGCTTTGAGCCTTTCCTGGGACAGCAGTATTAGATTCCGATGCACCATTGCAGGTTTACTGTATCCCTTGGACCTTCAAATCAACGATGAAACACAGAAATTGCATCGATATTGAATACAAAGGGTAAAATGTCTACTTATTTACAAGAGGAGTAACCCTTCTAGTACTACGTGCTTTGAGCCTTTCCTGGGACAGCAGTATTAGATTCCGATGCACCACTGCAGGTTTACTGTATCCCTTGGACCTTCAAATCAACGATGAAACACAGAAATTGCATCGATATTGAATGCAAAATGCAAAATGTCGTCTTATGTACAAGAGGAGTAACTCTTCTAATAGTTCGTGATTTTAGCCTTTCCTGGGACAGTAGTATTAGATTCCGATGCACCATTGCAAGTTTACTGTATCCCTTGGAACTTCAAATCAACGATGAAACACTGAAATTGCATCGATATTGAATACAAAAGGCAAAATATCGACTTATTTACAAGAGGAGTAACTCTTCTAATAGTTCATGCTTTGAGCCTTTCCTGGGACAGCAGTATTAGATTCCGATGCACCATTGCAGGTTTACTGTATCCCTTGGACCTTCAAATCAACGATGAAACACAGAAATTGCATCGATATTGAATACAAAAGGCAAAATGTCGACTTATTTACAAGAGGACTAACTCATCTAATAGTTCGTGCTTTGAGCCTTTCCTGGGACAGCAGTATTAGATTCTGATGCACCATTGCAGGTTTACTATATCCCTTCTGCCTTCAAATCAACGAAGAAACACTGAAATTACATCGATCTTGAATACAAAAGGCAAAATGTCGACTTATTTATAAGAGGAGTAACTCTTCTAATAGTTCGTGCTTTGAGCCTTTCCTGGGACAGCAGTATAAGATTCCGATGCACCATTGCAGGTTTACTGTATCCCTTGTACCTTCAAAACAACTATGAATTACTGAAATTGCATCGATATTGTATACAAAAGGCAAAATGTCGACTTATTTACAAGAGGAGTAACTCTTCTAATGGTTCGTGCTTTTCGCCTTTCCTGGGACAGTAATATTAGATTCCGATCCACCATTGCAGGTTTACTGTATCCCTTGGACCTCCAAATCAACGATGAAACACTGAAATTGCATCGATATTGAATACAAAAGGCAAAATGTCGACTTATTTACAAGAGGACTAACTCTTCTAATAGTTCGTGCTTTTAGCGTTTCCTGGTACAGCAGTATTAGATTCCGATGCACCATTGCAGGTTTACTGTATCCCTTGGACCTTCAAATCAACGATGAAACACAGAAAGTGCATCGATATTGAATACAAAAGTCAAAATGTCGACTTATTTATAAGAGGAGTAACTCTTCTAATAGTTCGTGATTTGAGCCTTTCCTGGGACAGCAGTATTAGATTCCGATGCACCATTGCAGGTTTACTGTATCCCTTGGACCTTCAAATCAACGATGAAACACAGAAATTGCATCGATTTTGAATACAAAAAGCAAAATGTCGACTTATTTACAAGAGGAGAAACTCTTCTAGTAGTTCATGCTTTGAGCCTTTCCTGGGACAGCAGTATTAGATTCCGATGCACCATTGCAGGTTTACTGTATCCCTTGGACCTTCAAATCAACGATGAAACACAGAAATTGCATCGATATTGAATACAAAAGGCCAAATGTCGACTTATTTACAAGAGGAGTAACTCTTCTAATAGTTCGTGCTTTGAGCCTTTCCTGGGACAGCAGTATTAGATTCCGATGCACAATTGCAGGTTTACTGTATCCCTTGGACCTTCAAAACAACGATGAAACACAGAAATTTCATCGATATTGAATACAAAATGCAAAGTGTCGTCTTATTTATAAGAGGAGTAACTCTTCTAATAGATCGTGCTTTGAGCCTTTCCTGGGACAGCAGTTATAGACTCCGATGCTCCATTGCAGGTTTACTGTATCCCTTGGACCTTCAAAACAACAATGAAACACAGATATTGCATCGATAATGAATACAAAAGGCAAAATGTCGACTTATTTACAAGAGGACTAACTCTTCTAATAGTTCGTGCTTTTAGTGTTTCCTGGGACATCAGTATTAGATTCCGATGCACCATTGCAGGTTTACCGTATCCCTTGGACCTTCAAATCAACGATGAAACACAGAAATTGCATCGATATTGAATACAAAAGAAAAAATGTCGACTTATTTACAAGAGGAGTAACTTATCTAGTAGTTCGTGCTTTGAGCCTTTCCCGGGACAGCAGTATTAGATTCCGATGCACCATTGCAGGTTTACTGTATCACTTGGACTTTCAAATCAACGATGAAACACAGAAATTGCATCGATATTGACCACAAAAGGCAAAATGTCGACTTATTTACAAGAGGAGAAACTCTTCTAATTGTTCATGATTTGAGCCTTTCCTGGGACAGCAGTATTAGATTCCGATGCACCATTGCAGGTTTACTGTATCCCCTGGACCTACAAATCAACGATGAAACACAGAAATTGCATCGATATTGACTACAAAAGGCAAAATGTCGACTTATTTACAAGAGGAGAAACTCTTCTAATTGTTCATGATTTGAGCCTTTCCTGGGACAGCAGTATTAGATTCCGATGCACCATTCCAGGTTTACTGTATCCCTTGGACCTACAAATCAACGATGAAACACAGAAATTGCATCAATATAGAGTACAAAAGGCAAAATGTCGACTTATTTACAAGGGGAGTAACTCTTCTAATAGTTCGTGCTTTGAGCCTTTCCAAGGACAGCAGTATTAGATTCCGATGTACCATTGCAGGTTTACTGTATCCCTTGGACCTTCAAATCAACGATGAAACACAGAAATTGCATCGATATTGAATACAAAAGGCAAAGTGTCGTCTTATTTATAAGAGGAGTAACTCTTCTAATAGTTCGTGCTTTGAGCCTTTCCTGGGACAGAAGTATTAGATTCCGATGCACCATTGCAGGTTTACTGTATCCCTTGGACCTTCAAATCAACGAAGAAACACAGAAATTGCATCGATATTGAATACAAAAGGCAAAATTTCGACTTATTTACAAGAGGAGTAACTCTTCTAATAGTTAATGCTTTTAGCCTTTCCTGGGATAGTAGTATTAGATTCCGATGCACCATTGCAGGTTTACTGTATCCCTTGGACCTTCAAATCAACGATGAAACACTGAAATTGCATCGATATTGAATACAAAAGGCAAAATGTCGACTTATTTACAAGAGAAGTAACTCTTCTAATAGATCTTGCTTTTAGCGTTTACTGGGACAGCAGTATTAGATTACGATGCACCATTGCAGATTTACTGTATCCCTTGGACCTTCAAATCAACGATGAAACACTGAAATTGCATCGATATTGAATACAAAAGGCAAAATGTCGACTTATTTACAAGAGAAGTAACTCTTCTAATAGATCTTGCTTTTAGCGTTTACTGGGACAGCAGTATTAGATTACGATGCACCATTGCAGATTTACTGTATCCCTTGGACCTTCAAATCAACGATGAAACACAGAAAGTGCATCGATATTGATTACAAAATTCAAAATGTCGACTTATTTATAAGAGGAGTAACTCTTCTAATAGTTCGTGATTTGAGCCTTTCCTGGGACAGCAGTATTAGATTCCGATGCACCATTGCAGGTTTACTGTATCCCTTGGACCTTCAAATCGACGATGAAACACAGAAATTGCATCGATATTGAATACAAAAGGCAAAATGTCGACTTATTTACAAGAGGAGAAACTCTTCTAGTAGTTCATCCTTTGAGCCTTTCCTGGGACAGCAGTATTAGATTCCAATGCACCATTGCAGGTTTACTGTATCCCTTGGACCTTCAAATCAACGATGAATCACAGAAATTGCATCGATATTGAATACAAAAGGCAAAATGTCGACTTATTTACAAGAGGAGTAACTCTTCTAATAGTTCGTGCTTTGAGCCTTTCCTGGGACAGCAGTATTAGATTCCGATGCACAATTGCAGGTTTACTGTATCCCTTGGACCTTCAAATCAACGATGAAACACGGAAATTGCATCGATATTGAATACAAAATGCAAAGTGTCGTCTTATTTATAAGAGGAGTAACACTTCTAAGTGTTCGTGCTTTGAGCCTTTCCTGGGCCAGCAGTTATAGACTCCGATGCCCCATTGCAGGTTTACTGTTTCCCTTGGACCTTCAAATCAACGATGAAACACAGAAATTGCATCGATATTGAATACAAAAGGCAAAATGTCGACTTATTTACAAAAGGACTAACTCTTCTAATAGTTCGTGCTTTTAGCGTTTCCTGGGACATCAGTATTAGATTCCGATGCACCATTGCAGGTTTACTATATCCCTTGGACCTTCAAATCAACGATGAAACACAGAAATTGCATCGATATTGAATACAAAAGAAAAAATGTCGACTTATTTACAAGAGGAGTAACTTTTCTAATAGTTCGTGCTTTGTGCCTTTCCCGGGACAGCAGTATTAGATTCCGATGCACCATTGCAGGTTTACTGTATCCCTTGGACCTTCAAATCAACGATGAAACACAGAAATTGCATCGATATTGAATACAAAAGGCAAAATGTCGACTTATTTACAAGAGGAGTAACTCTTCTAATAGTTCGTGCTTTGAGCCTTTCCTGGGACAGCAGTATTAGATTCCGATGCACAATTGCAGGTTTACTGTATCCCTTGGACCTTCAAAACAACGATGAAACACAGAAATTTCATCGATATTGAATACAAAATGCAAAGTGTCGTCTTATTTATAAGAGGAGTAACTCTTCTAATAGATCGTGCTTTGAGCCTTTCCTGGGACAGCAGTTATAGACTCCGATGCTCCATTGCAGGTTTACTGTATCCCTTGGACCTTCAAAACAACAATGAAACACAGATATTGCATCGATAATGAATACAAAAGGCAAAATGTCGACTTATTTACAAGAGGACTAACTCTTCTAATAGTTCGTGCTTTTAGTGTTTCCTGGGACATAAGTATTAGATTCCGATGCACCATTGCAGGTTTACCGTATCCCTTGGACCTTCAAATCAACGATGAAACACAGAAATTGCATCGATATTGAATACAAAAGAAAAAATGTCGACTTATTTACAAGAGAAGTAACTTATGTAGTAGTTCGTGCTTTGAGCCTTTCCCGGGACAGCAGTATTAGATTCCGATGCACCATTGCAGGTTTACTGTATCACTTGGACCTTCAAATCAACGATGAAACACAGAAATTTCATCGATATTGACTACAAAAGGCAAAATGTCGACTTATTTACAAGAGGAGAAACTCTTCTAATTGTTCATGATTTGAGCCTTTCCTGGGACAGCAGTATTAGATTCCGATGCACCATTGCAGGTTTACTGTATCCCTTGGACCTACAAATCAACGATGAAACACAGAAATTGCATCGATATTGACTACAAAAGGCAAAATGTCGACTTATTTAAAGAGGAGAAACTCTTCTAATTGTTCATGATTTGAGCCTTTCCTGGGACAGCAGTATTAGATTCCGATGCACCATTGCAGGTTTACTGTATCCCTTGGACCTACAAATCAACGATGAAACACAGAAATTGCATCGATATAGAGTACAAAAGGCAAAATGTCGACTTATTTACAAGGGGAGTAACTCTTCTAATAGTTCGTGCTTTGAGCCTTTCCTGGGACAGCAGTATTAGATTCCGATGTACCATTGCAGGTTTACTGTATCCCTTGGACCTTCAAATCAACGATGAAACACAGAAATTGCATCGATATTGAATACAAAAGGCAAAGTGTCGTCTTATTTATAAGAGGAGTAACTCTTCTAATAGTTCGTGCTTTGAGCCTTTCCTGGGACAGCAGTTATAGATTCCGATGCACCATTGCAGGTGTACTGTATCCCTTGAACCTTCAAATCAACGATGAAACACAGAAATTAAATCGATATTGAATACAAAAGGCAAAATGTCGACTTATTTACAAGAGGAGTAACTCTTCTAATAGTTCGTGATTTGAGCCTTTCCTGGGACAGAAGTATTAGATTCCGATGCACCATTGCAGGTTTACTGTATCCCTTGGACCTTCAAATCAACGAAGAAACACAGAAATTGCATCGATATTGAATACAAAAGGAGAAACGTCGACTTATTAACAATAGGACTAACTCTTCTAATAGTTCGTGTTTTGAGCCTTTCCTGGGACAGCAGTATTAGATTCTGATGCACCATTGCAGGTTTACTATATCCCTTGTGCCTTCAAATCAACGATGAAACACAGAAATTGCATCGATCTTAAATACAAAAGGCAAAATGGCGACTTATTTATAAGAGGAGTAACTCTTCTAATAGTTCGTGATTTGAGCCTTTCCTGGGACAGTAATATTAGATTCCGATGCACCATTGCAGGTTTACTGTATCCCTTGGACCTTCAAATCAACGATGAAACACTGAAATTGCATCGATATTGAATACAAAAGGCAAAATGTCGACTTATTTACAAGAGAAGTAACTCTTCTAATAGATCTTGCTTTTAGCGTTTACTGGGACAGCAGTATTAGATTACGATGCACCATTGCAGATTTACTGTATCCCTTGGACCTTCCAATCAACGATGAAACACAGAAAGTGCATCGATATTGATTACAAAATTCAAAATGTCGACTTATTTATAAGAGGAGTAACTCTTCTAATAGTTCGTGATTTGAGCCTTTCCTGGGACAGCAGTATTAGATTCCGATGCACCATTGCAGGTTTACTGTATCCATTGGACCTTCAAATCGACGATGAAACACAGAAATTGCATCGATATTGAATACAAAAGGCAAAATGTCGACTTATTTACAAGAGGAGAAACTCTTCTAGTAGTTCATGCTTTGAGCCTTTCCTGGGACAGCAGTATTAGATTCCAATGCACCATTGCAGGTTTACTGTATCCCTTGGACCTTCAAATCAACGATGAATCACAGAAATTGCATCGATATTGAATACAAAAGGCAAAATGTCGACTTATTTACAAGAGGAGTAACTCTTCTAATAGTTCGTGCTTTGAGCCTTTCCTGGGACAGCAGTATTAGATTCCGATGCACAATTGCAGGTTTACTGTATCCCTTGGACCTTCAAATCAACGATGAAACACGGAAATTGCATCGATATTGAATACAAAATGCAAAGTGTCGTCTTATTTATAAGAGGAGTAACACTTCTAAGAGTTCGTGCTTTGAGCCTTTCCTGGGCCAGCAGTTATAGACTCCGATGTCCCATTGCAGGTTTACTGTTTCCCTTGGACCTTCAAATCAACGATGAAACACAGAAATTGCATCGATATTGAATACAAAAGGCAAAATGTCGACTTATTTACAAGAGGACTAACTCTTCTAATAGTTCGTGCTTTTAGCGTTTCCTGGGACATCAGTATTAGATTCCGATGCACCATTGCAGGTTTACTATATCCCTTGGACCTTCAAATCAACGATGAAACACAGAAAATGCATCGATATTGAATACAAAAGAAAAAATGTCGACTTATTTACAAGAGGAGTAACTTTTCTAATAGTTCGTGCTTTGTGCCTTTCCCGGGACAGCAGTATTAGATTCCGATGCACCATTGCAGGTTTACTGTATCCCTTGGACCTTCAAATCAACGATGAAACACAGAAATTGCATCGATATTGACTACAAAAGGCAAAATGTCGACTTATTTACAAGAGCAGAAACTCTTCTAATTGTTCATGATTTGAGCCTTTCCTGGGACAGCAGTATTAGATTCCGATGCACCATGGCAGGTTTACTGTATCCCTTGGACCTACAATTCAACGATGAAACACAGAAATTGCATCGATATTGAATACAAAATGCAAAATGTCGACATATTTACAAGAGGAGTAACTCTTCTAATAGTTCGTGCTTTGAGCCCTTCCTGGGACAGCAGTATTAGATTCCGATGCACCATTGCAGGTTTACTGTATCCCTTGGACCTTCAAATCAACGATGAAACACAGAAATTGCATCGATATTGAGTACAAAAGGCAAAATTTCGACTTATTTACAAGGGGAGTAACTCTTCTAATAGTTCGTGCTTTGAGCCTTTCCTGGGACAGAAGTATTAGATTCCAATGCACCATTGCAGGTTTACTGTATCCCCTGGACCTTCAAATCAACGATGAAACACAGAAATTGCATCGATATTGAATACAAAAGGCAAAATGTCGACTTATATACAAGAGGAGTAACCCTTCTAGTACTTCGTGATTTGAGCTTTTCCTGGGACAGCAGTATTAGATTCCGAAACACCATTGCAGGTTTACTGTATCCCTTGGACCTTCAAATCAACGATGAAACACAGAAATTGCATCGATATTGAATTCAATAGGCAAAATGTCGACTTATTTACAAGAGGAGTAACTCTTCTTATAGTTCGTGCTTTGAGCCTTTCCTGGGACAGCAGTATTAGATTCCGATGCACCATTGCAGGTTCACTGTATCCCTTGGACCTTCAAATCAACGATGAAACACAGAAATTGCATCGATATTGAATACAAAGGGTAAAATGTCTACTTATTTACAAGAGGAGTAACCCTTCTAGTACTACGTGCTTTGAGCCTTTCCTGGGACAGCAGTATTAGATTCCGATGCACCACTGCAGGTTTACTGTATCCCTTGGACCTTCAAATCAACGATGAAACACAGAAATTGCATCGATATTGAATGCAAAATGCAAAATGTCGTCTTATTTACAAGAGGAGTAACTCTTCTAATAGTGCGTGATTTTAGCCTTTCCTGGGACAGTAGTATTAGATTCCGATGCACCATTGCAAGTTTACTGTATCCCTTGGAACTTCAAATCAACGATGAAACACTGAAATTGCATCGATATTGAATACAAAAGGCAAAATATCGACTTATTTACAAGAGGAGTAACTCTTCTAATAGTTCATGCTTTGAGCCTTTCCTGGGACAGCAGTATTAGATTCCGATGCACCATTGCAGGTTTACTGTATCCCTTGGACCTTCAAATCAACGATGAAACACAGAAATTGCATCGATATTGAATACAAAAGGCAAAATGTCGACTTATTTACAAGAGGACTAACTCTTCTAATAGTTCGTGCTTTGAGCCTTTCCTGGGACAGCAGTATTAGATTCTGATGCACCATTGCAGGTTTACTATATCCCTTCTGCCTTCAAATCAACGAAGAAACACTGAAATTACATCGATCTTGAATACAAAAGGCAAAATGTCGACTTATTTATAAGAGGAGTAACTCTTCTAATAGTTCGTGCTTTGAGCCTTTCCTGGGACAGAAGTATTAGATTCCAATGCACCATTGCAGGTTTACTGTATCCCCTGGACCTTCAAATCAACGATGAAACACAGAAATTGCATCGATATTGAATACAAAAGGCAAAATGTCGACTTATATACAAGAGGAGTAACCCTTCTAGTATTTCGTGATTTGAGCTTTTCCTGGGACAGCAGTATTAGATTCCGAAACACCATTGCAGGTTTACTGTATCCCTTGGACCTTCAAATCAACGATGAAACACAGAAATTGCATCGATATTGAATTCAATAGGCAAAATGTCGACTTATTTACAAGAGGAGTAACTCTTCTAATAGTTCGTGCTTTGAGCTTTTCCTGGGACAGCAGTATTAGATTCCGATGCACCATTGCAGGTTTACTGTATCCCTTGGACCTTCAAATCAACGATGAAACACAGAAAGTGCATCGATATTGAATACAAAAGTCAAAATGTCGACTTATTTATAAGAGGAGTAACTCTTCTAATAGTTCGTGATTTGAGCCTTTCCTGGGACAGCAGTATTATATTCCGATGCACCATTGCAGGTTTACTGTATCCCTTGGACCTTCAAATCAACGATGAAACACAGAAATTGCATCGATTTTGAATACAAAAAGCAAAATGTCGACTTATTTACAAGAGGAGAAACTCTTCTAGTAGTTCATGCTTTGAGCCTTTCCTGGGACAGCAGTATTAGATTCCGATGCACCATTGCAGGTTTACTGTATCCCTTGGACCTTCAAATCAACGATGAAACACAGAAATTGCATCGATATTGAATACAAAAGGCAAAATGTCGACTTATTTACAAGAGGAGTAACTCTTCTAATAGTTCGTGCTTTGAGCCTTTCCTGGGACAGCAGTATTAGATTCCGATGCACAATTGCAGGTTTACTGTATCCCTTGGACCTTCAAAACAACGATGAAACACAGAAATTTCATCGATATTGAATACAAAATGCAAAGTGTCGTCTTATTTATAAGAGGAGTAACTCTTCTAATAGATCGTGCTTTGAGCCTTTCCTGGGACAGCAGTTATAGACTCCGATGCTCCATTGCAGGTTTACTGTATCCCTTGGACCTTCAAAACAACAATGAAACACAGATATTGCATCGATAATGAATACAAAAGGCAAAATGTCGACTTATTTACAAGAGGACTAACTCTTCTAATAGTTCGTGCTTTTAGTGTTTCCTGGGACATCAGTATTAGATTCCGATGCACCATTGCAGGTTTACCGTATCCCTTGGACCTTCAAATCAACGATGAAACACAGAAATTGCATCGATATTGAATACAAAAGAAAAAATGTCGACTTATTTACAAGAGGAGTAACTTATCTAGTAGTTCGTGCCTTGAGCCTTTCCCGGGACAGCAGTATTAGATTCCGATGCACCATTGCAGGTTTACTGTATCACTTGGACCTTCAAATCAACGATGAAACACAGAAATTGCATCGATATTGACTACAAAAGGCAAAATGTCGACTTATTTACAAGAGGAGAAACTCTTCTAATTGTTCATGATTTGAGCCTTTCCTGGGACAGCAGTATTAGATTCCGATGCACCATTGCAGGTTTACTGTATCCCTTGGACCTACAAATCAACGATGAAACACAGAAATTGCATCGATATTGACTACAAAAGGCAAAATGTCGACTTATTTACAAGAGGAGAAACTCTTCTAATTGTTCATGATTTGAGCCTTTCCTGGGACAGCAGTATTAGATTCCGATGCACCATTGCAGGTTTACTGTATCCCTTGGACCTACAAATCAACGATGAAACACAGAAATTGCATCGATATAGAGTACAAAAGGCAAAATGTCGACTTATTTACAAGGGGAGTAACTCTTCTAATAGTTCGTGCTTTGAGCCTTTCCTGGGACAGCAGTATTAGATTCCGATGTACCATTGCAGGTTTACTGTATCCCTTGGACCTTCAAATCAACGATGAAACACAGAAATTGCATCGATATTGAATACAAAAGGCAAAGTGTCGTCTTATTTATAAGAGGAGTAACTCTTCTAATAGTTCGTGCTTTGAGCCTTTCCTGGGACAGCAGTTATAGATTCCGATGCACCATTGCAGGTTTACTGTATCCCTTGGACCTTCAAATCAACGATGAAACACAGAAATTAAATCGATATTGAATACAAAAGGCAAAATGTCGACTTATTTACAAGAGGAGTAACTCTTCTAATAGTTCGTGCTTTGAGCCTTTCCTGGGACAGAAGTATTAGATTCCGATGCACCATTGCAGGTTTACTGTATCCCTTGGACCTTCAAATCAACGAAGAAACACAGAAATTGCATCGATATTGAATACAAAAGGCAAAATGTCGACTTATATGCAACAGGAGTAACCCTTCTAGTACTTCGTGCTTTGAGCTTTTCCTGGGACAGCAGTATTAGATTCCGAAACACCATTGCAGGTTTACTGTATCCCTTGGACCTTCAAAACCACAATGAAACACAGAAATTGCATCGATATTGAATTCAAAAGGCAAAATGTCGACTTATTTACAAGAGGAGTAACTCTTCTAATAGTTAATGCTTTTAGCCTTTCCTGGGATAGTAGTATTACATTCCGATGCACCATTGCAGGTTTACTGTATCCCTTGGACCTTCAAATCAACGATGAAACACTGAAATTGCATCGATATTGAATACAAAAGTCAAAATGTCGACTTATTTATAAGAGGAGTAACTCTTCTAATAGTTCGTGATTTGAGCCTTTCCTGGGACAGCAGTATTAGATTCCGATGCACCATTGCAGGTTTACTGTATCCCTTGGACCTTCAAATCAACGATGAAACACAGAAATTGCATCGATTTTGAATACAAAAAGCAAAATGTCGACTTATTTACAAGAGGAGAAACTCTTCTAGTAGTTCATGCTTTGAGCCTTTCCTGGGACAGCAGTATTAGATTCCGATGCACCATTGCAGGTTTACTGTATCCCTTGGACCTTCAAATCAACGATGAAACACAGAAATTGCATCGATATTGAATACAAAAGGCAAAATGTCGACTTATTTACAAGAGGAGTAACTCTTCTAATAGTTCGTGCTTTGAGCCTTTCCTGGGACAGCAGTATTAGATTCCGATGCACAATTGCAGGTTTACTGTATCCCTTGGACCTTCAAAACAACGATGAAACACAGAAATTTCATCGATATTGAATACAAAATGCAAAGTGTCGTCTTATTTATAAGAGGAGTAACTCTTCTAATAGATCGTGCTTTGAGCCTTTCCTGGGACAGCAGTTATAGACTCCGATGCTCCATTGCAGGTTTACTGTATCCCTTGGACCTTCAAAACAACAATGAAACACAGATATTGCATCGATAATGAATACAAAAGGCAAAATGTCGACTTATTTACAAGAGGACTAACTCTTCTAATAGTTCGTGCTTTTAGTGTTTCCTGGGACATCAGTATTAGATTCCGATGCACCATTGCAGGTTTACCGTATCCCTTGGACCTTCAAATCAACGATGAAACACAGAAATTGCATCGATATTGAATACAAAAGAAAAAATGTCGACTTATTTACAAGAGGAGTAACTTATCTAGTAGTTCGTGCCTTGAGCCTTTCCCGGGACAGCAGTATTAGATTCCAATGCACCATTGCAGGTTTACTGTATCACTTGGACCTTCAAATCAACGATGAAACACAGAAATTGCATCGATATTGACTACAAAAGGCAAAATGACGACTTATTTACAAGAGGAGAAACTCTTCTAATTGTTCATGATTTGAGCCTATCCTGGGACAGCAGTATTAGATTCCGATGCACCATTGCAGGTTTACTGTATCCCTTGGACCTACAAATCAACGATGAAACACAGAAATTGCATCGATATTGACTACAAAAGGCAAAATGTCGACTTATTTACAAGAGGAGAAACTCTTCTAATTGTTCATGATTTGAGCCTTTCCTGGGACAGCAGTATTAGATTCCGATGCACCATTGCAGGTTTACTGTATCCCTTGGACCTACAAATCAATGATGAAACACAGAAATTGCATCGATATAGAGTACAAAAGGCAAAATGTCGACTTATTTACAAGGGGAGTAACTCTTCTAATAGTTCGTGCTTTGAGCCTTTCCTGGGACAGCAGTATTAGATTCCGATGTACCATTGCAGGTTTACTGTATCCCTTGGACCTTCAAATCAACGATGAAACACAGAAATTGCATCGATATTGAATACAAAAGGCAAAGTGTCGTCTTATTTATAAGAGGAGTAACTCTTCTAATAGTTCGTGCTTTGAGCCTTTCCTGGGACAGCAGTTATAGATTCCGATGCACCATTGCAGGTTTACTGTATCCCTTGGACCTTCAAATCAACGATGAAACACAGAAATTAAATCGATATTGAATACAAAAGGCAAAATGTCGACTTATTTACAAGAGGAGTAACTCTTCTAATAGTTCGTGCTTTGAGCCTTTCCTGGGACAGAAGTATTAGATTCCGATGCACCATTGCAGGTTTACTGTATCCCTTGGACCTTCAAATCAACGAAGAAACACAGAAATTGCATCGATATTGAATACAAAAGGCAAAATGTCGACTTATATGCAACAGGAGTAACCCTTCTAGTACTTCGTGCTTTGAGCTTTTCCTGGGACAGCAGTATTAGATTCCGAAACACCATTGCAGGTTTACTGTATCCCTTGGACCTTCAAAACCACAATGAAACACAGAAATTGCATCGATATTGAATTCAAAAGGCAAAATGTCGACTTATTTACAAGAGGAGTAACTCTTCTAATAGTTAATGCTTTTAGCCTTTCCTGGGATAGTAGTATTACATTCCGATGCACCATTGCAGGTTTACTGTATCCCTTGGACCTTCAAATCAACGATGAAACACTGAAATTGCATCGATATTGAATACAAAAGGCAAAATGTCGACTTATTTACAAGAGGAGTAACTCTTGTAATAGTTCGTGCTTTTAGCATTTCCTGGGACAGCAGTATTAGATTCCGATGCACCATTGGAGGTTTACTGTATCCCTTGGACCTTCAAATCAACGATGAAACACAGAAATTGCATCGATATTGAATACAAAAGGCAAAATGTCGACTTAATTACAAGAGGAGAAACTCTTCTAATAGTTCATGCTTTGAGCCTTTCCTGGGACAGCAGTATTAGATTCCGATGCACCATTGCAGGTTTTCTGTATCCGTTGGACCTTCAAATCAACGATGAAACACATAAATTGCATCGATATTGAATACAAAAGGCAAAATGTCGACTTATTTACAAGTGGAGTAACTCTTCTAATAGTTCGTGCTTTGAGCCTTTCCTGGGACAGCAGTATTAGATTCCGATGCACAATTGCAGGTTTACTGTATCCCTTGGACCTTCAAATCAACGATGAAACACGGAAATTGCATCGATATTGAATACAAAATGCAAAGTGTCGTCTTATTTATAAGAGGAGTAACACTTCTAAGAGTTCGTGCTTTGAGCCTTTCCTGGGCCAGCAGTTATAGACTCCGATGCCCCATTGCAGGTTTACTGTTTCCCTTGGACCTTCAAATCAACGATGAAACACAGAAATTGCATCGATATTGAATACAAAAGGCAAAATGTCGACTTATTTACAAGAGGACTAACTCTTCTAATAGTTCGTGCTTTTAGCGTTTCCTGGGACATCAGTATTAGATTCCGATGCACCATTGCAGGTTTACTATATCCCTTGGACCTTCAAATCAACGATGAAACACAGAAATTGCATCGATATTGAATACAAAAGAAAAAATGTCGACTTATTTACAAGAGGAGTAACTTTTCTAATAGTTCGTGCTTTGTGCCTTTCCCGGGACAGCAGTATTAGATTCCGATGCACCATTGCAGGTTTACTGTATCCCTTGGACCTTCAAATCAACGATGAAACACAGAAATTGCATCGATATTGACTACAAAAGGCAAAATGTCGACTTATTTACAAGAGCAGAAACTCTTCTAATAGTTCGTGCTTTGAGCCCTTCCTGGGACAGCAGTATTAGATTCCGATGCACCATTGCAGGTTTACTGTATCCCTTGGACCTTCAAATCAACGATGAAACACAGAAATTGCATCGATATTGAGTACAAAAGGCAAAATTTCGACTTATTTACAAGGGGAGTAACTCTTCTAATAGTTCGTGCTTTGAGCCTTTCCTGGGACAGAAGTATTAGATTCCAATGCACCATTGCAGGTTTACTGTATCCCCTGGACCTTCAAATCAACGATGAAACACAGAAATTGCATCGATATTGAATACAAAAGGCAAAATGTCGACTTATATACAAGAGGAGTAACCCTACTAGTACTTCGTGATTTGAGCTTTTCCTGGGACAGCAGTATTAGATTCCGAAACACCATTGCAGGTTTACTGTATCCCTTGGACCTTAAAATCAACGATGAAACACAGAAATTGCATCGATATTGAATTCAATAGGCAAAATGTCGACTTATTTACAAGAGGAGTAACTCATCTAATAGTTCGTGCTTTGAGCCTTTCCTGGGTCAGCAGTATTAGATTCCGATGCACCATTGCAGGTTTACTGTATCCCATGGACCTTCAAATCAACGATGAAACACAGAAATTGCATCGATATTGAATACAAAGGGTAAAATGTCGACTTATTTACAAGAGGAGTAACCCTTCTAGTACTACGTGCTTTGAGCCTTTCCTGGGACAGCAGTATTAGATTCCGATGCACCACTGCAGGTTTACTGTATCCCTTGGACCTTCAAATCAACGATGAAACACAGAAATTGCATCGATATTGAATGCAAAATGCAAAATGTCGTCTTATTTACAAGAGGAGTAACTCTTCTAATAGTTCGTGATTTTAGCCTTTCCTGGGACAGTAGTATTAGATTCCGATGCACCATTGCAAGTTTACTGTATCCCTTGGAACTTCAAATCAACGATGAAACACTGAAATTGCATCAATATTGAATACAAAAGGCAAAATATCGGCTTATTTACAAGAGGAGTAACTCTTCTAATAGTTCATGCTTTGAGCCTTTCCTGGGACAGCAGTATTAGATTCCGATGCACCATTGCAGGTTTACTGTATCCCTTGGACCTTCAAATCAACGATGAAACACAGAAATTGCATCGATATTGAATACAAAAGGCAAAATGTCGACTTATTTACAAGAGGACTAACTCTTCTAATAGTTCGTGCTTTGAGCCTTTCCTGGGACAGCAGTATTAGATTCTGATGCACCATTGCAGGTTTACTATATCCCTTCTGCCTTCAAATCAACGAAGAAACACTGAAATTAGATCGATCTTGAATACAAAAGGCAAAATGTCGACTTATTTATAAGAGGAGTAACTCTTCTAATAGTTCGTGCTTTTCGCCTTTCCTGGGACAGTAATATTAGATTCCGATCCACCATTGCAGGTTTACTGTATCACTTGGACCTTCAAATCAACGATGAAACACAGAAATTGCATCGATATTGACTACAAAAGGCAAAATGTCGACTTATTTACAAGAGGAGAAACTCTTCTAATTGTTCATGATTTGAGCCTTTCCTGGGACAGCAGTATTAGATTCCGATGCACCATTGCAGGTTTACTGTATCCCTTGGACCTACAAATCAACGATGAAACACAGAAATTGCATCGATATTGACTACAAAAGGCAAAATGTCGACTTATTTACAAGAGGAGAAACTCTTCTAATTGTTCATGATTTGAGCCTTTCCTGGGACAGCAGTATTAGATTCCGATGCACCATTGCAGGTTTACTGTATCCCTTGGACCTACAAATCAACGATGAAACACAGAAATTGCATCGATATAGAGTACAAAAGGCAAAATGTCGACTTATTTACAAGAGGAGTAACTCTTCTAATAGTTCGTGCTTTGAGCCTTTCCTGGGACAGCAGTTATAGATTCCGATGCACCATTGCAGGTTTACTGTATCCCTTGGACCTTCAAATCAACGATGAAACACAGAAATTGCATCGATATTGAATACAAAAGGCAAAATGTCGACTTATTTACAAGAGGAGTAACTCTTCTAATAGTTCGTGATTTGAGCCTTTCCTGGGACAGAAGTATTAGATTCCGATGCACCATTGCAGGTTTACTGTATCCCTTGGACCTTCAAATCAACGAAGAAACACAGAAATTGCATCGATATTGAATACAAAAGGCAAAATGTCGACTTATATGCAACAGGAGTAACCCTTCTAGTACTTCGTGCTTTGAGCTTTTCCTGGGACAGCAGTATTAGATTCCGAAACACCATTGCAGGTTTACTGTATCCCTTGGACCTTCAAAACCACAATGAAACACAGAAATTGCATCGATATTGAATACAAAAGGCAAAATGTCGACTTAATTACAAGAGGAGAAACTCTTCTAATAGTTCATGCTTTGAGCCTTTCCTGGGACAGCAGTAATAGATTCCGATGCACCATTGCAGGTTTACTGTATCCGTTGGACCTTCAAATCAACGATGAAACACATAAATTGCATCGATATTGAATACAAAAGGCAAAATGTCGACTTATTTACAAGTGGAGTAACTCTTCTAATAGTTCGTGCTTTGAGCCTTTCCTGGGACAGCAGTATTAGATTCCGATGCACCATTGCAGTTTTACTGTATCCCTTGGACCTTCAAATCAACGATGAAACATAGAAATTACATCGATATTGAATACAAAACGCAACGTGTCGTCTTATTTATAAGAGGAGTAATTCTTCTAATAGATCGTGCTTTGAGCCTTTCCTGGGACAGCAGTTATAGACTCCGATGCCCCATTGCAGTTTTACTGTATCCCTTGGACCTTCAAATCAACAATGAAACACAGAAATTGCATCGATATTGAATACAAAAGGCAAAATGTCGACTTATTTACAAGAGGACTAACTCTTCTAATATTTCGTGCTTTTAGCGTTTCCTGGGACATCAGTATTAGATTCCAATGCACCATTGCAGGTTTACTGTATCCCTTGGACCTTCAAATCAACGATGAAACACAGAAATTGCATCGATATTGAATACAAAAGAAAAAATGTCGACTTATTTACAAGAGGAGTAACTTTTCTAGTAGTTCGTGTTTTGAGCCTTTCCCGGGACAGCAGTATTAGATTCCGATGCACCATTGCAGGTTTACTGTATCCCTTGGACCTTCAAATCAACAATGAAACACAGAAATTGCATCGATATTGACTACAAAAGGCAAAATGTCGACTTATTTACAAGAGGAGAAACTCTTCTAATTGTTCAAGATTTGAGCCTTTCCTGGGACAGCAGTATTAGATTCCGATGCACCATTGCAGGTTTACTGTATCCCTTGGACCTACAAATCAACGATGAAACACAGAAATTGCATCGATATTGAATACAAAATGCAAAATGTCGACATATTTACAAGAGGAGTAACTCTTCTAATGGTTCGTGTTTGAGCCTTTCCTGGGACAGCAGTATTAGATTCCGATGCACCATTGCAGGTTTACTGTATCCCTTGGACCTTCAAATCAACGATGAAACACAGAAATTGCATCGATTTTGAGGACAAAAGGCAAAATGTCGACTTATTTACAAGGGGAGTAACTCTTCTAATAGTTCGTGGTTTGTGCCTTTCCTGGGACAGCAGTATTAGATTCCGATGTACCATTGCAGGTTTACTGTATCCCTTGGACCTTCAAATCAACGATGAAACTTAGAAATTGCATCGATATTGAATACAAATCGCAAAGTGTCGTCTTATTTATAAGAGGAGTAACTCTTCTAATAGTTCGTGCTTTGAGCCTTTCCTGGGACAGCAGTATTAGATTCCGTTGCACCATTGCAGGTTTACTGTATCCCGTGGACCTTCAAATCAACGATGAACCACAGAAATTGCATCGATATTGAGTACAAAAGGCAAAGTGTCGTCTTATATATAAGAGGAGTAACTCTTCTAATAATCGTGCTTTGAGCCTTTCCTGGGACAGCAGTGATAGATTCCGATGCACCATTGCAGGTTTACTGTATCCCTTGGACCTTCAAATCAACGATGAAACACAGAAATTGCATCGATATTGAATACAAAAGGCAAAATGTCGACTTATTTACAAGAGGAGTAACTCTTCTAATAGTTCGTGCTTTGAGATTTTCCTGGGACAGAAGTATTAGATTCCGATGCACCATTGCTGGTTTACTGTGTCCCTTGGACCTTCAAATCAACGATGAAACACAGATATTGCATCGATATTGAATACAAAAGGCAAAATGTCGACTGATATACAAGAGGAGTAACCCTTCTAGTACTTCGTGATTTGAGCCTTTCCTGGGACAGCAGTATTAGATTCCGATGCACCATTGCAGGTTTACTGTATCCCTTGGACCTTCAAAACAACGATGAAACACAGAAATTGCATCGATATTGAATACAAAAGGCAAAATGTCGACTTATTAACAAGTGGAGTAACTCTTCTAATAGTTCGTGATTTGAGCCTTTCCTGGGACAGCAGTTATAGACTCCGATGCACCATTGCAGGTTTACTGTATCCCTTGGACCTTCAAATCAACGATGAAACACAGAAATGGCATCGATATTGAATATAAAAGGCAAAATGTCGACTTATTTACAAGAGGAGAAACTTTTCTAATAGTTCATGCTTTGAGCCCTTCCTGGGACAGCAGTATTAGATTCCGATGCACCATTGCAGGTTTACTGTATCCCTTGGACCTTCAAATCAACGATGAAACACAGAAATTGCATCGATATTGAATACAAAAGGCAAAATGTCGACTTATTTACAAGAGTAGTAACTCTTCTAATAGTTCGTGCTTTGAGCCTTTCCTGGGACAGCAATATTAGATTCCGATGCACCATTGCAGGTTTACTGTATCCCTTGGACCTTCAAATCAACGATGAAACACCGAAATTGCATCGATATTGAATACAAAACGAAAAGTGTCGTCTTATTTATAAGAGGAGTAACTCTTCTAATAGTTCGTGATTTGAGCCTTTCCTGGGACACCAGTTATAGACTCCGATGCACCATTGCAGGTTTACTGTATCCCTTGGACCTTCAAATCAACGATGAAACACAGAAATTGCATCGATATTGAATACAAAAGGCAAAATGTCGACTTATTTACAAGAGGAGAAACTCTTCTAATAGTTCATGCTGTGAGCCTTTCCTGGGACAGCAGTATTAGATTCCGATGCACCATTGCAGGTTTACTGTATCCCTTGGACCTTTAAATCAACGATGAAACACAGAAATTGCATCGATATTGAATACAAAAGGCAAAATGTCGACTTATCTACAAGAGGAGTAACTCTTCTAATAGTTCGTGCTTTGAGCCTTTCCTGGGACAGCAGTATTAGATTCCGATGCACCATTGCAGGTTTACTGTATCCCTTGGACCTTCAAATCAACGATGAAACACTGAAATTGCATCGATATTGAATACGAAAGGCAAAATGTCGACTTATTTACAAGAGGAGTAACTCTTGTAATAGTTCGTGCTTTTAGCGATTCCTGGGACAGCAGTATTAGATTCCGATGCACCATTGCAGGTTTACTGTATCCCATGGACCTTCAAATCAACGATGAAACACAGAAATTGCATCGATATTGAATACAAAAAGCAAAATGTCGACTTATTTAAAAGAGGAGTAACTCTTCTAATAGTTCGTGATTTGAGCCTTTCCTGGGACAGCAGTATTAGATTCCGATGCACCATTGCAGGATTACTGTATCCCTTGAACCTTCAAATCAACGATGAAACACAGAAATTGCATCGATATTGAATACAAAAGCAAAATGTCGACTTATTTACAAGAGGAGAAACTCTTCTAATAGATCATGGCTTGTGCCTTTCCTGGGACAGCAGTATTAGATTCCGATGCACCATTGCAGGTTTACTGTATCCCTTGGACCTTCAAATCAACGATGAAACACAGAAATTGCATCGATATTGAATACGAAAGGCAAAATATCGACTTATTTACAAGAGGAGTAACTCTTATAATAGTTCGTGCTTTGAACCTTTCCTGGGACAGCAGTATTAGATTCCGGTGCACCATTGCAGGTTTACTGTATCCCTTGGACCTTCAAACCAACGATGAAACACAGAAATTGCATCGATTATGAATACAAACCGCAAAGTGTCGTCTTATTTATAAGAGGAGTAACTCTTCTAATAGTTCGTGCTTTGAGCCTTTCCTGGGAAAGCAGTTATAGACTCCGATGCACCATTGCAGGGTTACTGTATCCCTTGGACCTTCAAATCAACGACGAAACACAGAAATTGCATCGATATTGAATACAAAAGGCAAAATGTCGACTTATTTACAAGGGGAAAAACTCTTCTAATAGTTCATGCTTTGAGCCTTTCCTGGGACACCGGTATTAGATTCCGATGCACCATTGCAGGGTTACTGTATCCCTTGGACCTTCAAATCAACGATGAAACACAGAAATTACATCGATATTGAATACAAAAGGCAAGATGTCGACTTATATTCAAGAGGAGTAACCCTTCTAGTACTTCGTGCGTTGAGCCTTTCCTGGGACAGCAGTATTAGATTCCGAAACACCATTGCAGGTTTACTGTATCCCTTGGACCTTCAAATCAACGATGAAACACAGAAATTGCATCGATATTGAATACAAAACGAAAAGGGTCGTCTTATTTATAAGAGGAGTAACTCTTCTAATAGTTCGTGCTTTGAGCCTTTCCTGGGACAGCAGTGTTAGATTCTGATGCACCATTGCAGGTTTACTGTATCCCTTGGACCTTCAAATCAACGATGAAACACAGAAATTGCATCGATATTGAATACAAAAGGCCAAATGTCGACTTATTTACAAGAGGAGTAACTCTTCTAATAGTTCGTGCTTTGAGCCTTTCCTGGGACAGCAGTTATAGACTCCGATGCACCATTGCAGGTTTACTGTATCCCTTGGACCTTCAAATCAACGATGAAACACAGAAATTGCATCGATATTGAATACAAAAGGCAAAATGTCGACTTATTTACAAGAGGAGAAAGTCTTCTAATAGGTCATGCTTTGAGCCTTTCCTGGGACAGCAGTATTAGATTCCAATGCACCATTGCAGGTTTACTGTATCCCTTGGACCTTCAAATCAACGATGAAACACAGAAATTGCATCGATATTGAATACAAAAGGCAAAATGTCGACTTATTTACAAGAGGAGTAACTCTTCTAATAGTTCGAGCTTTGAGCCTTACCTGGGACAGCAGTGTTAGATTCTGATGCACCATTGCAGGTTTACTGTATCCCTTGGACCTTCAAATCAACGATGAAACACAGAAATTGCATCGATATTGAATACAAAACGAAAAGTGTCGTCTTATTTATAAGAGGAGTAACTCTTCTAATGGTTCGTGCTTTGAGCCTTTCCTGGGACAGCAGTATTAGATTCCGATGCACCATTGCAGGTTTACTGTATCCCTTGGACCTTCAAATCGACGATGAAACACAGAAATTGCATCGATATTGAATACAAAAGGCAAAATGTCGACTTATTTACAAGAGGAGAAACTCTTCTAATAGTTCATGTTTGAGCCTTTCCTGGGACAGCAGTATTAGATTCCGATGCACCATTGCAGGTTTACTGTATCCCTTGGACCTTCAAATCAACGATGAAACACAGAAATTGCATCGAAATTGAATACAAAATGCAAAATGTCGACTTATCTACAAGAGGAGTAACTCTTCTAATAGTTCGTGCTTTGAGCCTTTCCTGGGACAGCAGTATTAGATTCCGATGCACCATTGCAGGTTTACTGTATCCCTTGGACCTTCAAATCAACGATGTAACACAGAAATTGCATCGATATTGAATACAAAACGCAAAGTGTCGTCTTATTTATAAGAGGAGTAACTCTTCTAATAGTTCGTGCTTTTAGCCTTTCCTGGGACAGTAGTATTAGATTCCGATGCACCATTGCCAGTTTACTGTATCCCTTGGACCTTCAAATCGACGATGAAATACAGAAATTGCATCGATATTGAATACAAAAGGCAAAATGTCGACTTATTTACAAGAGGAGAAACTCTTCTAATAGTTCATGTTTGAGCCTTTCCTGGGACAGCAGTATTAGATTCCGATGCACCATTGCAGGTTTACTGTATCCCATGGACCTTCAAATCAACGATGAAACACAGAAATTGCATCGATATTGAATACAAAAGGCAAAATGTCGACTTATCTACAAGAGGAGTAACTCTTCTAATAGTTCGTGCTTTGAGCCTTTCCTGGGACAGCAGTATTAGATTCCGATGCCCCATTGCAGGTTTACTGTATCCCTTGGACCTTCAAATCAACGATGAAACACAGAAATTGCATCGATATTGAATACAAAAGCAAAATGGCGACTTATTTACAAGAGGAGAAACTCTTCTAATAGTTCATGCTTTGAGACTTTCCTGGGACCGCAGTATTATATTCCGATGCACCGTTGCAGGTGTACTGTATCCCTTGGACCTTCAAATCAACGATGAAGCAAAGAAATTGCATCGATATTGAATACAAAAGGCAAAATGTCGACTTATTTACAAGAGGAGTAACTCTTCTAATAGTTCGTGCTTTGAGCCTTTCCTGGGACAGCAGTATTAGATTCCGATGCACCATTGCAGGTTTACTGTATCCCTTGGACCTTCAGACCAACGATGAAACACAGAAATTGCATCGATATTGAATACAAAACGCAAAGTGTCGTCTTACTTATAAGAGGATTAACTCTTCTAATAGTTCGTGCTTTGAGCCTTTCCTGGGAGAGCAGTTATAGACTCCGATGCACCATTGCATATTTACTGTATCCCTTGGACCTTCAAATCAACGATGAAACACAGAAATTGCATCGATATTGAATACAAAAAGAAAAATGTCGACTTATTTACAAGAGGAAAAACTCTTCTAATAGTTCATGCTTTGACCCTTTCCTGGGACAGCAGTATTAGATTCCGATGCACCATTGCAGGTTTACTGTATCCCTTGTGCCTTCAAATCAACGATGAAACAAGGATATTACATCGATATTGAATACAAAAGGCAAAATGCCGACTTATTTACAAGAGGAGTAACTCTTCTAATAGTTCGTGCTTTGAGCCTTTCCCGGGACAGCAGTATTAGATTCCGATGCACCATTGCAGGTTTACTGTATCCCTTGGACCTTCAAATCAACGATGAAACACAGAAATTGCATCCATATTGAATACAAAACGAAAAGTGTCGTCTTATTTATAAGAGGAGTAACTTTTCTAATAGTTCGTGTTTTGAGATTTTCCTGGGACAGCAGTTATGGGCTCCGATGCACCATTGCAGGTTTACTGTATCCCTTGGACCTTCAAATCAACGATGAAACACAGAAATTGCATCGATATTGAATACAAAAGGCAAAATGTCGACTTATTTACAAGAGGAGAAACTCTTCTAATAGTTCATGCTTTGAGCCTTCCCTGGGACAGCAGTATTAGATTCCGATGCACCATTGCAGGTTTACTGTATCCCTTGGACCTTCAAATCAACGATGAAACACATAAATTGCATCGATATTGAATACAAAAGGCAAAATGTCGACTTATTTTCAAGAGGAGTAACTCTTCTAATAGTTCGTGCTTTGAGCCTTTCCTGGGACAGCAGTATTACATTCCGATGCACCATTGCAGGTTTACTGTATCCCTTGGACCTTCAAATCAACGATGAAACACAGAAATTGCATCGATATTGAATACAAAACGCAAAGTGTCGTCTTACTTACAAGAGGAGTAACTCTTCTAATAGTTCGTGCTTTTAGCGTTTCCTGGGACAGCAGTATTAGATTCCGATGCACCATTGCAGGTTTACTGTATCCCTTGGACCTTCTAATCAACGATGAAACACAGAAATTGCATCGATATTGAATACAAAAGGCAAAATTTCGACATATTTATAAGAGGAGAAACTCTTCTAATAGTTCATGTTTGAGCCTTTCCTGGGACAGCAGTATTAGATTCCGATGCACCATTGCAGGTTTACTGTATCCCTTGGACCTTCAAATCAACGATGAAACACAGAAATTGCATCGATATTGAATACAAAACGCAAAGTGTCGTCTTACTTATAAGAGGAGTAACTCTTCTAATAGTTCGTGCTTTTAGCGTTTCCTGGGACAGCAGTATTAGATTCCGATGCACCATTGCAGGTTTACTGTATGCCTTGGACCTTCTAACCAACGATGAAACACAGAAATTGCATCGATTATGAATACAAACCGCAAAGTGTCGTCATATTTATAAGAGGAGTAACTCTTCTAATAGTTCGTGCTTTGAGCCTTCCCTGGGAAAGCAGTTATAGACTCCGATGCACCATTGCAGGTTTACTGTATCCCTTGGACCTTCAAATCAACGATGAAACACAGAAATTGCATCGATATTGAATACAAAAGGCAAAATGTCGACTTATTTACAAGGGGATAAACTCTTCTAATAGTTCATGCTTTGAGCCTTTCCTGGGACAGCGGTATTAGATTCCGATGCACCATTGCAGGTTTACTGTATCCCTTGGACCTTCAAATCAAAGATGAAACACTGAAATTACATCGAAATTGAATACAAAAGGCAAAATGTCGACTTATATACAAAAGGAGTAACCCTTCTAGTACTTCGTGCGTTGAGCCTTTCCTGGGACAGCAGTATTAGATTCCGAAACACCATTGCAGGTTTACTGTATCCCTTGGACCTTCAAATCAACGATGAAACACAGAAATTGCATCGATATTGAATACAAAAGGCAAAATGGCGACTTATTTACAAGAGGAGAAACTCTTCTAATAGTTCATGCTTTGAGCCTTTCCTGGGACAGCAGTATTATATTCCGATGCACCGTTGCAGGTGTACTGTATCCCTTGGACCTTCAAATCAACGAAGAAACACAGAAATTGCATCGATATTGAATACAAAAGGCAAAATGTCGACTTATTTACAAGAGGAAAAACTCTTCTAATAGTTCGTGCTTTGAGCCTTTCCTGGGACAGCAGTATTAGATTACGATGCACCATTGCAGGTTTACTGTACCCTTGGACCTTCAAATCAACGATGAAACACAGAAATTGCATCGATATTGAATACAAAACGCAAAGTGTCGTCTTATTTATAAGAGGAGTAACTCTTCTAATAGTTCGTGCTTTGAGCGTTTCCTGGGACAGCAGTTATAGACTCCGATGCACCATTGCAGGTTTACTGTATCCCTTGGACCTTCAAATCAACGATGAAACACAGAAATTGCATCGATATTGAATACAAAAGGCAAAATGTCGACTTATTTACAAGAGGAGAAACTCTTCTAATAGGTCATGCTTTGAGCCTTTCCTGGGACAGCAGTATTAGATTCCGAAGCACCATTGCAGGTTTACTGTATCCCTTGGACCTTCAAATCAACGATGAAACACAGAAATTGCATCGATATTGAATACAAAAGGCAAAATGTCGACTTATTTACAAGAGGAGTAACTCTTCTAATAGTTCGTGCTTTGAGCCTCTCCTGGGACAGCAGTATTAGATTCCGATGCACCATTGCAGGTTTACTGTATCCCTTGGACCTTCAAATCAACGATGAAACACAGAAATTGCATCGATATTGAATACAAAAGGCAAAATGTCGACTTATCTACAAGAGGAGTAACTCTTCTAATAGGTCGTGCTTTGAGCCTTTCCTGGGACAGCAGTATTAGATTCCGATGCCCCATTGCAGGTTTACTGTATCCCTTGGACCTTCAAATCAACGATGAAACACAGAAATTGCATCGATATTGAATAAAAAAGCAAAATGTCGACTTATTTACAAGAGGAGAAACTCTTCTAATAGTTCATGCATTGAGCTTTTCCTGAGACAGCAGTATTAGATTCCGATGCACCATTGCAGGTTTACTGTATCCCTTGGACCTTCAAATCAACGATGAAACAAAGAAATTGCATCGATATTGAATACAAAAGGCAAAATGTCGACTTATTTACAAGAGGAGTAACTCTTCTAATAGTTCGTGTTTTGAGCCTTTCCTGGGACAGCAGTATTAGATTCCGATGCACCATTGCAGGTTTACTGTATCCCTTGGACATTCAGACCAACGATGAAACACAGAAATTGCATCGATATTGAATACAAAACGCAAAGTGTCGTCTTACTTATAAGAGGATTAACTCTTCTAATAGTTCGTGTTTGAGGCTTTCCTGGGAGAGCAGTAATAGACTCCGATGCACCATTGCATATTTACTGTATCCCTTGGACCTTCAAATCAACGATGAAACACAGAAATTGCAACGATATTGAATACAAAAGGCAAAATGTCGACTCATTTACAAGAGGAAAAACTCTTCTAATAGTTCATGCTTTGACCCTTTCCTGGGACAGCAGTATTAGATTCCGATGCACCATTGCAGGTTTACTGTATCCCTTGTGCCTTCAAATCAACGATGAAACAAGGATATTACATCGATATTGAATACAAAAGGCAAAATGCCGACTTATTTACAAGAGGAGTAACTCTTCTAATAGTTCGTGCTTTGAGCCTTTCCCGGGACAGCAGTATTAGATTCCGATGCACCATTGCAGGTTTACTGTATCCCTTTGACCTTCAAATCAACGATGAAACACAGAAATTGCATCGATATTGAATACAAAAGGCAAAATGTCGACTTATTTACAAGAGGAGAAACTCTTCTAATAGTTCATGCTTTGAGCCTTCCCTGGGACAGCAGTATTAGATTCCGATGCACCATTGCAGGTTTACTGTATCCCTTGGACCTTCAAATCAACGATGAAACACATAAATTGAATCGATATTGAATACAAAAGGCAAAATGTCGACTAATTTACAAGAGGAGTAACTCTTCTAATAGTTCGTGCTTTGAGCCTTTCCTGGGACAGCAGTATTCGATTCCGATGCACCATTGCAGGTTTACTGTATCCCTTGGGCCTTCAAATCAACGATGAAACACAGAAATTGCATCGATATTGAATACAAAACGCAAAGTGTCGTCTTACTTATAAGAGGAGTAACTCTTCTAATAGTTCGTGCTTTTAGCGTTTCCTGGGACAGCAGTATTAGATTCCGATGCACCATTGCAGGTTTACTGTATCCCTTGGACCTTCAAATCAACGATGAAACACAGAAATTGCATCGATATTGAATACAAAAGGCAAAATTTCGACATATTTATAAGAGGAGTAATTCTTCTAATTGTTCGTGATTTGAGCCTTTCCTGGGACAGCAGTATTAGATTCCGATGCACCATTGCAGGTTTACTGTATCCCTTGGACCTTCAAATCAACGATGAAACACAGAAATTGCATCGATATTGAATACAAAAGGCAAAATGTCGACTTATTTACAAGAGGAGAAACTATTGTAATAGTTCATGCTTTGAGCCTTTCCTGGGATATCAGTATTAGATTTCGATGCACCATTGCAGGTTTACTGTATCCCTTGTACCATCAAATCAACGTTGAAACACAGAAATTGCATCGATATTGAATACAAAAGGCAAAATGCCGACTTATTTACAAGAGGAGTAACTCTTCAAATAGTTCGTGCTTTGAGCCTTTCCTGGGACAGCAGTATTAGATTCCGATGCACCTTTGCATGTTTACTGTATCCCTTGGACCTTCAAATCAACGATGAAACACAGAAATTGCATCGATATTGAATACAAAAGGCAAAATGTCGACTTATTTACCAGAGGAGTAACTCTTCTAATAGTTCGTGTTTGTGCCTTTCCTGGGACAGCAGTATTACATTCCGATGCACCGTTGCAGGTTTACTGTATCCCTTGGACCTTCAAATCAACGATGAAACACAGAAATTGCATCGATATTGAATACAAAAGGCAAAATGTCGACTTATATACAAGAGGAGTAACCCTTCTAGTACTTCGTGCTTTGAGCCTTTCCTGGCACAGCAGTATTAGATTCCGAAACACCATTGCAGGTTTACTGTATCCCTTTGACCTTCAAATCAACGATGAAACACAGAAATTGCATCGATATTGAATACAAAAAGCAAAATGTCGACTTATTTACAAGAGGAGTAACGCTTCTAGTACTTCGTGCTTTGAGCCTTTCCTGGGACAGCAGTATTAGATTCCGATGCACCACTACAGGTTTACTGTATCCCTTGGACCTTCAAATCAACGATGAAACACAGAAATTGCATCGATATTGAATACAAAATGCAAAATGTCGACTTATTTACAAGAGGAGTAACTCTTCTAATAGTTCGTGTTTTAGCCTTTCCTGGGACAGTAGTATTAGATTCCGATGCACCATTGCAGGTTTACTGTATCCCCTGGACCTTCTAATCAACGATGAAACACAGAAATTGCATCGATATTGAATACAAAAGGCAAAATGTCGACTTATTTACAAGAGGAGAAACTCTTCTAATAGTTCATGATTTGAGCTTTTCCTGAGACAGCAGTATTAGATTCCGATGCACCATTGCAGGTTTACTGTATCCCTTGGACCTTCAAATCAACGATGAAACAAAGAAATTGCATCGATATTGATTACAAAAGGCAAAATGTCGACTTATTTACAAGAGGAGTAACTCTTCTAATAGTTCGTGCTTTGAGCCTTTCCTGGGACAGCAGTATTAGATTCCGATGCACCATTGCAGGTTTACTGTATCCCTTGGACCTTCAGACCAACGATGAAACACAGAAATTGCATCGATATTGAATACAAAACGCAAAGTGTCGTCTTACTTATAAGAGGATTAACTCTTCTAATAGTTCGTGCTTTGAGCCTTTCCTGGGACAGCAGTATTAGATTACGATGCACCATTGCAGGTTTACTGTACCCTTGGACCTTCAAATCAACGAAGAAACACAGAAATTGCATCGATATTGAAAACAAAACGCAAAGTGTCGTCTTATTTATAAGAGGAGTAACTCTTCTAATAGTTCGTGCTTTGAGCGTTTCCTGGGACAGCAGTTATAGACTCCGATGCACCATTGCAGGTTTACTGTATCCCTTGGACCTTCAAATCAACGATGAAACACAGAAATTGCATCCATATTGAATACAAAAGGCAAAATGTCGACTTATTTACAAGAGGAGAAACTCTTCTAATAGGTCATGCTTTGAGCCTTTCCTGGGACAGCAGTATTAGATTCCGAAGCACCATTGCAGGTTTACTGTATCCCTTGGACCTTCAAATCAACGATGAAACACAGAAATTGCATCGATATTGAATACAAAAGGCAAAATGTCGACTTATCTACAAGAGGAGTAACTCTTCTAATAGTTCGTGCTTTGAGCCTTTCCTGGGACAGCAGTATTAGATTCCGATGCCCCATTGCAGGTTTACTGTATCCCTTGGACCTTCAAATCAACGATGAAACACAGAAATTGCATCGATATTGAATACAAAAGCAAAATGTCGACTTATTTACAAGAGGAGAAACTCCTCTAATAGTTCATGCATTGAGCTTTTCCTGAGACAGCAGTATTAGATTCCGATGCACCATTGCAGGTTTACTGTATCCCTTGGACCTTCAAATCAACGATGAAACAAAGAAATTGCATCGATATTGAATACAAAAGGCAAAATGACGACTTATTTACAAGAGGAGTAACTCTTCTAATAGTTCGTGTTTTGAGCCTTTCCTGGGACAGCAGTATTAGATTCCGATGCACCATTGCAGGTTTACTGTATCCCTTGGACCTTCAGACCAACGATGAAACACAGAAATTGCATCGATATTGAATACAAAACGCAAAGTGTCGTCTTACTTATAAGAGGATTAACTCTTCTAATAGTTCGTGTTTGAGCCTTTTCTGGGAGAGCAGTTATAGACTCCGATGCACCATTGCATATTTACTGTATCCCTTGGACCTTCAAATCAACGATGAAACACAGAAATTGCAACGATATTGAATACAAAAGGCAAAATGTCGACTTATTTACAAGAGGAAAAACTCTTCTAATAGTTCATGCTTTGACCCTTTCCTGGGACAGCAGTATTAGATTCCGATGCACCATTGCAGGTTTACTGTATCCCTTGTGCCTTCAAATCAACGATGAAACAAGGATATTACATCGATATTGAATACAAAAGGCAAAATGCCGACTTATTTACAAGAGGAGTAACTCTTCTAATAGTTCGTGCTTTGAGCCTTTCCCGGGACAGCAGTATTAGATTCCGATGCACCATTGCAGGTTTACTGTATCCCTTTGACCTTCAAATCAACGATGAAACACAGAAATTGCATCGATATTGAATACAAAACGAAAAGTGTCGTCTTATTTATAAGAGGAGTAACTTTTCTAATAGTTCGTGCTTTGAGATTTTCCTGGGACAGCAGTTATGGGCTCCGATGCACCATTGCTGGTTTACTGTATCCCTTGGACCTTCAAATCAACGATGAAACACAGAAATTGCATCGATATTGAATACAAAAGGCAAAATGTCGACTTATTTACAAGAGGAGAAACTCTTCTAATAGTTCATGCTTTGAGCCTTCCCTGGGACAGCAGTATTAGATTCCGATGCACCATTGCAGGTTTACTGTATCCCTTGGACCTTCAAATCAACGATGAAACACATAAATTGCATCGATATTGAATACAAAAGGCAAAATGTCGACTTATTTACAAGAGGAGTAACTCTTCTAATAGTTCGGGCTTTGAGCCTTTCCTGGGACAGCAGTATTCGATTCCGATGCACAATTGCAGGTTTACTGTATCCCTTGGACCTTCAAATCAACGATGAAACACAGAAATTGCATCGATATTGAATACAAAACGCAAAGTGTCGTCTTACTTATAAGAGGAGTAACTCTTCTAATAGTTCGTGCTTTTAGCGTTTCCTGCGACAGCAGTATTAGATTCCGATGCACCATTGCAGGTTTACTGTATCCCTTGGACCTTCAAATCAACGATGAAACACAGAAATTGCATCGATATTGAATACAAAAGGCAAAATTTCGACATATTTATAAGAGGAGTAATTCTTCTAATAGTTCGTGATTTGAGCCTTTCCTGGGACAGCAGTATTAGATTCCGATGCACCATTGCAGGTTTACTGTATCCCTTGGACCTTCAAATCAACGATGAAACACAGAAATTGCATCGATATTGAATACAAAAGGCAAAATGTCGACTTATTTACAAGAGGAGAAACTATTGTAATAGTTCATGCTTTGAGCCTTTCCTGGGACAGCAGTATTAGATTCCGATGCACCATTGCAGGTTTACTGTATCCCTTGTACCATCAAATCAACGTTGAAACACAGAAATTGCATCGATATTGAATACAAAAGGCAAAATGCCGACTTATTTACAAGAGGAGTAACTCTTCTAATAGTTCGTGTTTGTGCCTTTCCTGGGACAGCAGTATTACATTCCGATGCACCGTTGCAGGTTTACTGTATCCCTTGGACCTTCAAATCAACGATGAAACACAGAAATTGCATCGATATTGAATACAAAAGGCAAAATGTCGACTAATATACAAGAGGAGTAACCCTTCTAGTACTTCGTGCTTTGAGCCTTTCCTGGGACAGCAGTATTAGATTCCGAAACACCATTGCAGGTTTACTGTATCCCTTTGACCTTCAAATCAACGATGAAACACAGAAATTGCATCGATATTGAATACAAAAAGCAAAATGTCGACTTATTTACAAGAGGAGTAACGCTTCTAGTACTTCGTGCTTTGAGCCTTTCCTGGGACAGCAGTATTAGATTCCGATGCACCACTGCAGGTTTACTGTATCCCTTGGACCTTCAAATCAACGATGAAACACAGAAATTGCATCGATATTGAATACAAAATGCAAAATGTCGACTTATTTACAAGAGGAGTAACTCTTCTAATAGTTCGTGTTTTAGCCTTTCCTGGGACAGTAGTATTAGATTCCGATGCACCATTGCAGGTTTACTGTATCCCCTGGACCTTCTAATCAACGATGAAACACAGAAATTGCATCGATATTGAATACAAAAGGCAAAATGTCGACTTATTTACAAGAGGAGAAACTCTTCTAATAGTTCATGATTTGAGCTTTTCCTGAGACAGCAGTATTAGATTCCGATGCACCATTGCAGGTTTACTGTATCCCTTGGACCTTCAAATCAACGATGAAACAAAGAAATTGCATCGATATTGATTACAAAAGGCAAAATGTCGACTTATTTACAAGAGGAGTAACTCTTCTAATAGTTCGTGCTTTGAGCCTTTCCTGGGACAGCAGTATTAGATTCCGATGCACCATTGCAGGTTTACTGTATCCCTTGGACCTTCAGACCAACGATGAAACACAGAAATTGCATCGATATTGAATACAAAACGCAAAGTGTCGTCTTACTTATAAGAGGATTAACTCTTCTAATAGTTCGTGCTTTGAGCCTTTCCTGGGAAAGCAGTTATAGACTCCGATGCACCATTGCATATTTACTGTATCCCTTGGACCTTCAAATCAACGATGAAACACAGAAATTGCATCGATATTGAATACAAAAGGCAAAATGTCGACTTATTTACAAGAGGAAAAACTCTTCTAATAGTTCATGCTTTGACCCTTTCCTGGGACAGCAGTATTAGATTCCGATGCACCATTGCAGGTTTACTGTATCCCCTGTGCCTTCAAATGATCGATGAAACAAGGATATTACATCGATATTGAATACAAAAGGCAAAATGCCGACTAATTTACAAGAGGAGTAACTCTTCTAATAGTTCGTGCTTTAAGATTTTCCTGGGACAGCAGTTATAGGCTCCGATGCACTATTGCAGGTTTACTGTATCCCTTGGACCTTCAAATCAACGATGAAACACAGATATTGCATCGATATTGAATACAAAAGGCAAAATGTCGACTTATTTACAAGAGGAGAAACTCTTCTAACAGTTCATGGTTTGAGCCTTCCCTGGGACAGCAGTATTAGATTCCGATGCACCATTGCAGGTTTACTGTATCCCTTGGACCTTCAAATCAACGATGAAACACATAAATTGCATCGATATTGAATACAAAAGGCAAAATGTCGACTTATTTACAAGAGGAGTAACTCTTCTAATAGTTCATGCTTTGAGCCTTTCCTGGGACAGCAGTATTAGATTCCGAAGCACCATTGCAGGTTTACTGTATCCCTTGTACCTTCAAATCAACGTTGAAACACAGAAATTGCATCGATATTGAATACAAAACGCAAAATATCGACTTATTTACAAGAGGAGTAACTCTTCTAATAGTTCGTGCTTTGAGCCTTTCCTGGGACAGCAGTATTAGATTCCGATGCACCTTTGCATGTTTACTGTATCCCTTGGACCTTCAAATCAACGATGAAACACAGAAATTGCATCGATATTGAATACATAAGGCAAAATGTCGACTTATTTACCAGAGGAGTAACTCTTCTAATAGTTCGTGTTTGTGCCTTTCCTGGGACAGCAGTATTACATTCCGATGCACCGTTGCAGGTTTACTGTATACCTTGGACCTTAAAATCAACGATGAAACACAGAAATTGCATCGATATTGAATACAAAAGGCAAAATGTCGACTTATATACAAGAGGAGTAACCCTTCTAGTACTTCGTGCTTTGAGCCTTTCCTGGGACAGCAGTATTAGATTCCGAAACACCATTGCAGGTTTACTGTATCCCTTGGACCTTCAAATCAACGATGAAACACAGAAATTGCATCGATATTGAATACAAAAAGCAAAATGTCGACTTATTTACAAGAGGAGTAACGCTTCTAGTACTTCGTGCTTTGAGCCTTTCCTGGGACAGCAGTATTAGATTCCGATGCACCACTGCAGGTTTACTGTATTCCTTGGATTTCAAATCAACGATGAAACACAGAAATTGCATCGATATTGAATACAAAATGCAAAATGTCGACTTATTTACAAGAGGAGTAACTCTTCTAATAGTTCGTGTTTTAGCCTTTCCTGGGACAGTGGTATTAGATTCCGATGCACCATTGCAGGTTAACTGTATCCCCTGGACCTTCAAATCAACGATGAAACATTAAATTGCATCGATATTGAATACAAAAGGCAAAATGTCGACTTATTTACATGAGGAGTAACTCTTGTAATAGTTCGTGCTTTTAGCGTTCCCTGGGACAGCAGTATAAGAGTCCGATGCACCATTGCAGGTTTACTGTATCCCTTGGACCTTCAAATCAACGATGAAACACAGAAATTGCATCGATATTGAATACAAAAGGCAAAATGTCGACTTATTTACAAGAGGAGTAACTCTTCTAATAGTTCGTGCTTTGAGCCTCTCCTGGGACTGCAGTATTAGATTCCGATGCACCACTGCAGGTTTACTGTATCCCTTGGACCTTCAAATCAACGATGAAACACAGCAATTGCATCTATATTGAATACAAAACGAAAAGTGTCGTCTTATTTATAAGAGGAGTAACTCTTCTAATAGTTCGTGCTTTGAGCCTTTCCTGGGACAGCAGTTATAGACTCCGATGCACCATTGCAGGTTTACTGTATCCCTTGGACCTTCAAATCGACGATGAAATACAGAAATTGCATCGATATTGAATACAAAAGGCAAAATGTCGACTTATTTACAAGAGGAGAAACTCTTCTAATAGTTCATGTTTGAGCCTTTCCTGGGACAGCAGTATTAGATTCCGATGCACCATTGCAGGTTTACTGTATCCCATGGACCTTCAAATCAACGATGAAACACAGAAATTGCATCGATATTGAATACAAAAGGCAAAATGTCGACTTATTTACAAGAGGAGAAACTCTTCTAATAGTTCATGCTTTGAGCCTTTCCTGGGACAGCAGTATTTGATTCCGATGCACCATTGCAGGTTTACTGTATCCCTTGTGCCTTCAAATCAACGATGAAACACAGAAATTGCATCGATCTTGAATACAAAAGGCAAAATGTCGACTTATTTATAAGAGGAGTAACTCTTCTAATAGTTCGTGCTTTGAGCCTCTCCTGGGACAGCAGTATTAGATTCCGATGCACCATTGCAGGTTTACTGTATCCCTTGTACCTGCAAAACAACTATGAAATACTGAAATTGCATCGATATTGAATACAAAATGCAAAATATCGACTTATTTACAAGAGGAGTAACTCTTCTAATGGTTCGTGCTTTTAGCCTTTCCAGGGACAGTAATATTAGATTCCGATGCACCATTGCAGGTTTACTGTATCCCTTGGACCTTCAAATCAACAATGAAACACTGAAATTGCATCGATATTGAATACAAAAGGCAAAATGTCGACTTATTTGCAAGAGGAGTAACTCTTCTAATAGTTCGTGGTTTTAGCGTTTCCTGGGACAGCAGTATTAGATTCCGATGCACCATTGCAGGTTTACTGTATCCCTTGGACCTTCAAATCAACGATGAAACACAGAAATTGCATCGATATTGAATACAAATGGCAAAATGTCGACATATTTATAAGAGGAGTAACTCTTCTAATAGTTCGTGATTTGAGCCTTTCCTGGGAAAGCAGTATTAGATTCCGATGCACCATTGCAGGTTTACTGTGTCCCTTGGACCTTCAAATCAACGATGAAACACTGAAATTGCATCGATATTGAATACAAAAGGCAAAATGTCGACTTATTTACAAGAGGAGTAACTCTTGTAATAATTCGTGCTTTTAGCGTTTCCTGGGACAGCAGTATTAGATTCCGATGCACCATTGCAGGTTTACTGTATCCCTTGGACCTTCAAATCAACGATGAAACACAGAAATTGCATCGATATTGAATACAAAACGCAAAATGTCGACTTATTTACGAGAGGAGAAACTCTTCTAATAGGTCATGCTTTGAGCCTTTACTGGGACAGCAGTATTAGATTCCGATGCACCATTGCAGGTTTACTGTATCCCTTGGACCATCAAATCAACGATGAAACACAGAAATTGCCCGATATTGAATACAAAAGGCAAAATGTCGACTTATTTACAAGAGGAGAAACTCTTCTAATAGGTCATGCGTTGGCCTTTACTGGGACAGCAGTATTAGATTCCGATGCACCATTGCAGGTTTACTGTATCCCTTGAACCTTCAAATCAACGATGAAACACAGAAATTGCATCGATATTGAATACAAAACGAAAAGTGTCGTCTTATTTATAAGAGGAGTAACTCTTCTAATAATTCGTGCTTTGAGCCTGTCCTGGGACAGCAGTTATAGACTCCGATGCACCATTGCAGATTTACTGTATCCCTTGGACCTTCAAATCAACGATGAAACACAGAAATTGCATCGATATTGAATACAAAAGGCAAAATGTCGACTTATTTACAAGAGGAAAAACTCTTCTAATAGTTCATGTTTTGAGCCTTTCCTGGGACAGCAGTATTAGATTCCGATGCACCAATGCAGGTTTACTGTATCCCTTGGACCTTCAAATCAACGATGAAACACAGAAATTGCATCGATATTTAATACAAAAGGCAAAATGTCGACTTATCTACAAGAGGAGTAACTCTTCTAATAGTTCGTGCTTTGAGCCTTTCCTGGGACAGCAGTATTAGATTCCGATGCACCATTGCAGGTTTACTGTATCCCTTGGACCTTCAAATCAACGATAAAACACAGAAATTGCATCGATATTGAATACAAAACGCAAAGTGTCGTCTTATTTATAAGAGGAGTAACTCTTCTAATAGTTCGTGCTTTTAGCCTTTCCTGGGACAGTAGTATTAGATTCCGATGCACCATTGCAGGTTTACTGTATCCCTTGGACCTTCAAATCAACGATGAAACACTGAAATTGCATCGATATTGAATACAAAAGGCAAAATGTCGACTTATTTACAAGAGGAGTAACTCTTCTAATAGTTCGTGCTTTGAGTCTTTCCTGGGACAGCAGTATTAGATTCCGATGCACCATTGCAGGTTTACTGTATCCCTTGGACCTTCAAATCAACGATGAAACACAGAAATTGCATCGATATTGAATACAAAAGGCAAAATGTCGACTTATTTATAAGAGGAGTAACTCTTCTAATAGTTCGTGATTTGAGCCTTTCCTGGGACAGCAGTATTAGATTCCGATGCACCATTGCAGGTTTACTGTACCCCTTGGACTTTCAAATCAACGATGAAACACAGAAATTGCATCGATATTGAATACAAAACGCAAAGTGTCGTCTTATTTATAAGAGGAGTAACTCTTCTAATAGTTCGTGCTTTTAGCGTTTCCTGGGACAGCAGTATTAGATTCCGATGCACCATTGCAGGTTTACTGTATCCCTTGGACCTTCAAATCAACGATGAAACACAGAAATTGCATCGATATTGAATACAAAAGGCAAAATTTCGACATATTTATAAAAGGAGAAACTCTTCTAATAGTACATGCTTTGAGCCTTTCCTGGGACAGCAGTATTAGATTCCGATGCACCATTGCAGGTTTACTGTATCCCTTGGACCTTCAACTCAACGATGAAACACAGAAATTGCATCGATATTGAATACAAAAGGCAAAATGTCGACTTATTTACAAGAGGAGAAACTCTTCTAATAGTACATGCTTTGAGCCTTTCCTGGGACAGCAGTATTAGGTTCCGATGCACCATTGCAGGTTTACTGTATCCCTTGGACCTTCAAATCAACGATGAAACACAGAAATTGCATCGATATTGAATTCAAAAGGCAAAATGTCGACTTATTTACAAGATTAGAAACTATTGTAATTGTTCATGCTTTGAGCCTTTCCTGGGACAGCAGTATTAGATTCAGATGCACCATTGCAGGTTTACTGTATCCCTTGTACCTTCAAATCAACGATGAAACACAGAAATTGCATCGATATTGAATACAAAAGGCAAAATATCGACTTATTTACAAGAGGAGTAACTCTTATAATAGTTCGTGCTTTGAGCCTTTCCTGGGACAGCAGTATTAGATTCCGATGCACCTCTGCAGGTTTACTGTATCCCTTGGACCTTCAAATCAACGATGAAACACAGAAATTGCATCGATATTGAATACAAAAGGCAAAATGTCGACTTATTTACCAGAGGAGTAACTCTTCTAATAGTTCGTGTTTGAGCCTTTCCTGGGACAGCAGTATTACATTCCGATGCACCATTGCAGGTTTACTGTATCCCTTGGACCTTCAAATCAACGATGAAACACAGAAATTGCATCGATATTGAATACAAAAGGCAAAATGTCGACTTATATACAAGAGGAGTAACCCTTCTAGTACTTCGTGCTTTGAGCCTTTCCTGGGACAGCAGTATTAGATTCCGAAACACCATTGCAGGTTTACTGTATCCCTTGGACCTTCAAATCAACGATGAAACACAGAAATTGCATCGATATTGAATACAAAAGGCAAAATGTCGACTTATTTACAAGAGGAGTAACGCTTCTAGGACTTCGTGCTTTGAGCCTTTCCTGGGACAGCAGTTATAGATTCCGCTGCACCATTGCAGGTTTACTGTATCCCTTGGACCTTCAAATCAACGATGAAACACAGAAATTGCATCGATACTGAATACAAAAGGCAAAATGTCGACTTATTTACAAGAGGAGAAACTCTTCTAAAAGGTCATGCTTTGAGCCTTTCCTGGGACAGCAGTATTAGATTCCGATGCACCATTGCAGGTTTACTGTATCCCTTGGACCTTCAAATCAACGATGAAACACAGAAATTGCTTCGATATTGAATACAAAAGGCAAATTGTCGACTTACTTACAAGAGGAGTAACTCTTCTAATAGTTCGTGCATTGAGCTTTTCCTGGGACAGCAGTATTAGATTCCGATGCACCATTGGAGGTTCACTGTATCCCTTGGACCTTCAAATCTACGATGAAACACAGAAATTGCATCGATATTGAATACAAAAGGCAAAATGTCGACTTATTTATAAGAGGAGTAACTGTTCTAATAGTTTGTGATTTGAGCCTTTCCTGGGACAGCTGTATTAGATTCCGATGCACCATTGCAGGGTTACTGTATCCCTTGGACCTTCAAATCAACGATGAAACACAGAAATTGCATCGATATTGAATACAAAAGCAGAATGTCGACTTATTTACAAGAGGAGAAAGTCTTCTAATAGTTCATGCTTTGAGCCTTTCCTGAGACAGCAGTATTAGATTCCGATGCACCATTGCAGGTTTACTGTATCCCTTGGACCTTCAAATCAACGATGAAACACAGAAATTGCATCGATATTGAATACAAAAGGCAAAATGTCGACTTATTTACAAGAGGAGTAACTCTTCTAATAGTTCGTGCTTTGAGCCTTTCCTGGGACAGCAGTATTAGATTCCGATGCACCATTGCAGGTTTACTGTATCCCTTGGACCTTCAGACCAACGATGAAACACAGAAATTGCATCGATATTGAATACAAAACGCAAAGTGTCGTCTTACTTATAAGAGGAGTAACCCTTCTAATAGTTCGTGCTTTGAGCCTTTCCTGGGAAAGCAGTTATAGACTCCGATGCACCATTGCATATTTACTGTATCCCTTGGACCTTCAAATCAACGATGAAACACAGAAATTGCATCGATATTGAATACAAAATGCAAAATGTCGACTATTTACAAGAGGAAAAACTCTTCTAATAGTTCATGCTTTGAGCCTTTCCTGGGACAGCAGTATTAGATTCCGATGCACCATTGCAGGTTTACTGTATCCCTTGGACCTTCAAATCAACGATGAAACACAGAAATTGCATCGATATTGAATAAAAACGAAAAGTGTTGTCTTATTTGTAAGAGGAGTAACTTTTCTAATAGTTCGTGCTTTGAGATTTTCCTGGGACAGCAGTTATAGACTCCAATGCACCATTGCAGGTTTACTGTATCCCTTGGACCTTCAAATCAACGATGAAACACAGAAATTGCATCGATATAGAATACAAAAGGCAAAATGTCGACTTATTTACAAGAGGAGAAACTCTTCTAATAGTTCATGCTTTGAGCCTTTCCTGGGACAGCAGTAATAGTTTCCGATGCACCATTGCAGGTTTACTGTATCCCTTGGACCATCAAATCAACGATGAAACACAGAAATTGCATCGATATTGAATACAAAAGGCAAAATGTCGACTTATTTACAGGAGGAGTAACTCTTCTAATAGTTCATGCTTTGAGCCTTTCCTGGGACAGCAGTATTAGATTCCGATGCACCATTGCAGGTTTACTGTACCCCTTGGACCTTCAAATCAACGATGAAACACAGAAATTGCATCGATATTGAATACAAAACGCAAAGTGTCGTCTTATTTATAAGAGGAGTAACTCTTCTAATAGTTTGTGCTTTTAGCGTTTCCTGGGACAGCAGTATTAGATTCCGATGCACCATTGCAGGTTTACTGTATCCCTTGGACCTTCAAATCAACGATGAAACACAGAAATTGCATCGATATTGAATACAAAAGGCAAAATTTCGACATATTTATAAGAGGAGAAACTCTTCTAATAGTACATGCTTTGAGCCTTTCCTGGGACAGCAGTATTAGATTCCGATGCACCATTGCAGGTTTACTGTATCCCTTTGACCTTCAACTCAACGATGAAACACAGAAATTGCATCGATATTGAATACAAAAGGCAAAATGTCGACTTATTTACAAGAGGAGAAACTCTTCTAATAGTACATGCTTTGAGCCTTTCCTGGGACAGCAGTATTAGATTCCGTTGCACCATTGCAGGTTTACTGTATCCCTTGGACCTTCAAATCAACGATGAAACACAGAAATTGCATCGATATTGAATTCAAAAGGCAAAATGTCGACTTATTTACAAGATTAGAAACTATTGTAATAGTTCATGCTTTGAGCCTTTCCTGGGACAGCAGTATTAGATTCCGATGCACCATTGCAGGATTACTGTATCCCTTGTACCTTCAAATCAACGATGAAACACAGAAATTGCATCGATATTGAATACAAAAGGCAAAATGTCGACTTATTTACAAGAGGAGTAACTCTTATAATAGTTCGTGCTTTGAGCCTTTCCTGGGACAGCAGTATTAGATTCCGATGCACCTTTGCAGGTTTACTGTATCCCTTGGACCTTCAAATCAACAATGAAACACAGAAATTGCATCGATATTGAATACAAAAAGCAAAATGTCGACTTATATACAAGAGGAGTAACCCTTCTAGTACTTCGTGCTTTGAGCCTTTCCTGGGACAGCAGTATTAGATTCCGAAACACCATTGCAGGTTTACTGTATCCCTTGGACCTTCAAATCAACGATGAAACACAGAAATTGCATCGATATTGAATACAAAAGGCAAAATGTCGACTTATTTACAAGAGGAGTAACGCTTCTAGGACTTCGTGCTTTGAGCCTTTCCTGGGACAGCAGTTATAGATTCCGCTGCACCATTGCAGGTTTACTGTATCCCTTGGACCTTCAAATCAACGATGAAACACAGAAATTGCATCGATACTGAATACAAAAGGCAAAATGTCGACTTATTTACAAGAGGAGAAACTCTTCTAAAAGGTCATGCTTTGAGCCTTTCCTGGGACAGCAGTATTAGATTCCGATGCACCATTGCAGGTTTACTGTATCCCTTGGACCTTCAAATCAACGATGAAACACAGAAATTGCTTCGATATTGAATACAAAAGGCAAATTGTCGACTTACTTACAAGAGGAGTAACTCTTCTAATAGTTCGTGCATTGAGCTTTTCCTGGGACAGCAGTATTAGATTCCGATGCACCATTGGAGGTTCACTGTATCCCTTGGACCTTCAAATCTACGATGAAACACAGAAATTGCATCGATATTGAATACAAAAGGCAAAATGTCGACTTATTTATAAGAGGAGTAACTGTTCTAATAGTTTGTGATTTGAGCCTTTCCTGGGACAGCTGTATTAGATTCCGATGCACCATTGCAGGGTTACTGTATCCCTTGGACCTTCAAATCAACGATGAAACACAGAAATTGCATCGATATTGAATACAAAAGCAGAATGTCGACTTATTTACAAGAGGAGAAAGTCTTCTAATAGTTCATGCTTTGAGCCTTTCCTGAGACAGCAGTATTAGATTCCGATGCACCATTGCAGGTTTACTGTATCCCTTGGACCTTCAAATCAACGATGAAACACAGAAATTGCATCGATATTGAATACAAAAGGCAAAATGTCGACTTATTTACAAGAGGAGGAACTCTTCTAATAGTTCGTGCTTTGAGCCTTTCCTGGGACAGCAGTATTAGATTCCGATGCACCATTGCAGGTTTACTGTATCCCTTGGACCTTCAGACCAACGATGAAACACAGAAATTGCATCGATATTGAATACAAAACGCAAAGTGTCGTCTTACTTATAAGAGGAGTAACCCTTCTAATAGTTCGTGCTTTGAGCCTTTCCTGGGAAAGCAGTTATAGACTCCGATGCACCATTGCATATTTACTGTATCCCTTGGACCTTCAAATCAACGATGAAACACAGAAATTGCATCGATATTGAATACAAAATGCAAAATGTCGACTATTTACAAGAGGAAAAACTCTTCTAATAGTTCATGCTTTGAGCCTTTCCTGGGACAGCAGTATTAGATTCCGATGCACCATTGCAGGTTTACTGTATCCCTTGGACCTTCAAATCAACGATGAAACACAGAAATTGCATCGATATTGAATAAAAACGAAAAGTGTTGTCTTATTTGTAAGAGGAGTAACTTTTCTAATAGTTCGTGCTTTGAGATTTTCCTGGGACAGCAGTTATAGACTCCAATGCACCATTGCAGGTTTACTGTATCCCTTGGACCTTCAAATCAACGATGAAACACAGAAATTGCATCGATATAGAATACAAAAGGCAAAATGTCGACTTATTTACAAGAGGAGAAACTCTTCTAATAGTTCATGCTTTGAGCCTTTCCTGGGACAGCAGTATTAGTTTCCGATGCACCATTGCAGGTTTACTGTATCCCTTGGACCATCAAATCAACGATGAAACACAGAAATTGCATCGATATTGAATACAAAAGGCAAAATGTCGACTTATTTACAGGAGGAGTAACTCTTCTAATAGTTCATGCTTTGAGCCTTTCCTGGGACAGCAGTATTAGATTCCGATGCACCATTGCAGGTTTACTGTACCCCTTGGACCTTCAAATCAACGATGAAACACAGAAATTGCATCGATATTGAATACAAAACGCAAAGTGTCGTCTTATTTATAAGAGGAGTAACTCTTCTAATAGTTTGTGCTTTTAGCGTTTCCTGGGACAGCAGTATTAGATTCCGATGCACCATTGCAGGTTTACTGTATCCCTTGGACCTTCAAATCAACGATGAAACACAGAAATTGCATCGATATTGAATACAAAAGGCAAAATTTCGACATATTTATAAGAGGAGAAACTCTTCTAATAGTACATGCTTTGAGCCTTTCCTGGGACAGCAGTATTAGATTCCGATGCACCATTGCAGGTTTACTGTATCCCTTTGACCTTCAACTCAACGATGAAACACAGAAATTGCATCGATATTGAATACAAAAGGCAAAATGTCGACTTATTTACAAGAGGAGAAACTCTTCTAATAGTACATGCTTTGAGCCTTTCCTGGGACAGCAGTATTAGATTCCGTTGCACCATTGCAGGTTTACTGTATCCCTTGGACCTTCAAATCAACGATGAAACACAGAAATTGCATCGATATTGAATTCAAAAGGCAAAATGTCGACTTATTTACAAGATTAGAAACTATTGTAATAGTTCATGCTTTGAGCCTTTCCTGGGACAGCAGTATTAGATTCCGATGCACCATTGCAGGATTACTGTATCCCTTGTACCTTCAAATCAACGATGAAACACAGAAATTGCATCGATATTGAATACAAAAGGCAAAATGTCGACTTATTTACAAGAGGAGTAACTCTTATAATAGTTCGTGCTTTGAGCCTTTCCTGGGACAGCAGTATTAGATTCCGATGCACCTTTGCAGGTTTACTGTATCCCTTGGACCTTCAAATCAACGATGAAACACAGAAATTGCATCGATATTGAATACAAAAAGCAAAATGTCGACTTATTTACCAGAGGAGTAACTCTTCTAATAGTTCGTGTTTGAGCCTTTCCTGGGACAGCAGTATAAGATTCCGATGCACCATTGCAGGTTTACTGTATCCCTTGGACCTTCAAATCAACGATGAAACACAGAAATTGCATCGATATAGAATACAAAAGGCAAAATGTCGACTTATTTATAAGAGGAGTAACTCTTCTAATAGTTCGTGATTTGAGCCTTTCCTGGGACAGCAGTTATATATTCCGATGCACCATTGCAATTTTACTGTATCCCTTGGACCTTCAAATCAACGATGAAACACAGAAATTGCATCGATACTGAATACAAAAGGCAAAATGTCGACTTATTTACAAGAGGAGAAACTCTTCTAATAGGTCATGCTTTGAGCCTTTCCTGGGACAGCAGTATTAGATTCCGATGCACCATTGCAGGTTTACTGTATCCCTTGGACCTTCAAATCAATGATGAAACACAGAAATTGCATCGATATTGAATACAAAAGGCAAAATGTCGACTTATTTACAAGAGGAGAAACTCTTCTAATAGTTCATGCTTTGAGCCTTTCCTGGGACAGCAGTATTAGATTCCGATGCACCATTGCAGGTTTACTGTATCCCTTGGACCTTCAAAACAACTATGAAATACTGAAATTGCATCGATGTTGAAAACAAAAGGGAAAATATCGACTTATTTACAAGAGGAGTAACTGTTCTAATGGTTCGTGTTTCAGCCTTTCCAGGGACAGTAATATTAGATTCCGATGCACCATTGCAGGTTTACTGTATCCCTTGGACCTTCAAATCAACGATGAAACACAGAAATTGCATCGATAATGAATACAAAATGCAAAATGTCTACTTATTTACAAGAGGAGTAACTCTTCTAATAGTTCGTGCTTTTAGCCTTTCCTGGGACAGCAGTATTAGATTCCGATGCACCATTGCAGGTTTACTGTATCCCTTGGACCTTCTAATCAACGATGAAACACAGAAATTGCATTGATATTGAATACAAAAGGCAAAATGTCGACTTATTTACAAGAGGAGTAACTCTTGTAATAGTTCGTGCTTTAGCGTATCCTGGGACAGCAGTATAAGATTCCGATGCACCATTGCAGGTATACTGTATCCCCTGGACCTTCAAATCAACGATGAAACACAGAAATTGCATCGATATTGAATACAAAAGGCAAAATGTCGACTTATTTACAGGAGGAGTAACTCTTCTAATAGGTCGTGCATTGAGCTTTTCCTGGGACAGCAGTATTAGATTCCGATGCACCATTGCAGGTTTACTGTATCCCTTGGACCTTCAAATCAACGATGAAACACAGAAATTGCATCGATATTGAATACAAAACGCAAAGTGTCGTCTTATTTATAAGAGGAGTAACTCTTCTAATAGTTCGTGCTTTGAGCCTTTCCTGGGACAGCAGTTATACACTCCGATGCACCATTGCAGGTTTACTGTATCCCTTGGACCTTCAAATCAACGATGAAACACAGAAATTGCATCGATATTGAATACAAAAGGCAAAATGTCGACTTATTTACAAGAGGAGAAACTCTTCAAATAGTTCATGCTTTGAGCCTTTCCTGGGACAGCAGTATTAGATTCCGATGCACCATTGCAGGTTTACTGGAACCCTTGGACCTTCAAATCAACGATGAAACACAGAAATTGCATCGATATTGAATACAAAAGGCAAAATGTCGACATATTTACAAGAGGACTAACTCTTCTAATAGTTCGTGCCTTGAGTCTTTCCTGGGACAGCAGTATTAGATTCCCATGCACCATTGCAGGTTTACTGTATCCCTTGTGCCTTCAAATCAACGATGAAACACAGAAATTGCATCGATCTTGAATACAAAAGGCAAAATGTCGACTTATTTATAAGAGGAGTAACTCTTCTAATAGTTCGTGCTCTGAGCCTTTACTGGGACAGCAGTATTAGATTCCGATGCACCATTGCAGGTTTACTGTATCCCCTGTACCTTCAGAACAACTATGAAATACTGAAATTGCATCGATATTGAATACAAAAGGCAAAATTTCGACATATTTATAAGAGGAGAAACTCTTCTAATAGTACATGCTTTGAGCCTTTCCTGGGACAGCAGTATTAGATTCCGATGCACCATTGCAGGTTTACTGTATCCCTTGTACCTTCAGAACAACTATGAAATACTGAAATTGCATCGATATTGAATACAAAAGGCAAAATATCGACTTATTTACAAGAGGAGTAACTCTTCTAATGGTTCGTGCTTTTAGCCTTTCCTGGGACAGTAATATTAGATTCCGATGCACCATTGCAGGTTTACTGTATCCCTTGGACCTTCAAATCAACGATGAAACACAGAAATTGCATCGATATTGAATACAAAAGGCAAAGTGTCGACTTATTTACAAGAGGAGTAACTCTTATAATAGTTCGTGATTTTAGCGTTTCCTGGGACAGTAGTATTAGATTCCGATGCACCATTGCAGGTTCACTAAATCCCTTGGACCTTCAAATCAACGATGAAACACAGAAATTGCATCGATATTGAATACAAAAGGCAAAATGTCGACATATTTATAAGAGGAGTAACTCTTCTAATAGTTCGTGATTTGAGCCTTTCCTGGGACAGCAGTATTAGATTCCGATGCACCATTGCAGGTTTACTGTATCCCTTGGACCTTCAAATCAACGATGAAAGACAGAAATTGCATCGATAATGAATACAAAAGGCAAAATGTCGACTTATTTACAAGAGGAGAAACTCTTCTAGTAGTTCATGTTTTGAGCCTTTCCTGGGACAGCAGTATTAGATTCCGATGCACAATTGCAGGTTTACTGTATCCCTTGGACCTTCAAATCAACGATGAAACAGAGAAATTGCATCGATATTGAATACAAAAGGCAAAATGTCGACTTATTTACAAGAGGAGTAACTCTTCTAATAGTTCGTGGTTTGAGCCTTTCCTGGGACAGCAGTATTAGATTCCGATGCACCATTGCAGGTTTACTGTATCCCTTGGACCTTCAAATCAACGATGAAACACAGAAATTGCATTGATATTGAATACAAAGGCAAAATGTCGACATATTTATAAGAGGAGTAACTCTTCTAATAGTTCGTTATTTGAGCCTTTCCTGGGACAGCAGTATTAGATTCCGATGCACCATTGCAGGTTTACTGTATCCCTTGGACCTTCAAATCAACGATGAAAGACAGAAATTGCATCGATATTGAATACAAAAGGCAAATTGTCGACTTATTTACAAGAGGAGAAACTCTTCTAGTAGTTCATGTTATGAGCCTTTCCTGGGACAGCAGTATTAGATTCCGATGCACCATTGCAGGTTTACTGTATCCCTTGGACCTTCAAATCAACGATGAAACACAGAAATTGCATCGATATTGACTACAAAAGGCAAAATGTCGACTTGTATACAAGAGGAGAAACTCTTCTAATAGTTCATGTTTGAGCCTTTCCTGGGACAGCAGTATTAGATTCCGATGCACCATTGCAGGTTTACTGTATCCCTTGGACCTTCAAAACAACGATGAAACACAGAAATTGCATCGATATTGAATACAAAAGGCAAAATGTCGACTTACTTACAAGAGGAGTAACCCTTCTAGTACTTCGTGCTTTGAGCCTTTCCTGGGACAGCAGTATTAGATTCCGATGCACCACTGCAGGTTCACAGTATCCCTTGGACCTTCAAATCAACGATGAAACACAGAAATTGCATCGATATTGAAGACAAAAGGCAAAATGTCGACTTATTTACAAGGGGAGAAACTCTTCTAATAGTTCATGCTTTGAGCCTTTCCTGGGACAGCAGTATTAGATTCCGATGCACAATTGCAGGTTTACTGAATCCCTTGGACCTTAAAATCAACGATGAAACACAGAAATTGGAACGATATTGAATACAAAACGCAAAGTGTCTTCTTATTTATAAGAGGAGTAACTCTTCTAATAGTTCGTGCTTTGAGCCTTTCCTGGGACAGCAGTTATAGACTCTGTTGCACCACTGCAGGTTTACTGTATCCCTTGGACTTTCAAATCAACGATGAAACACAGAAATTGCAACTATATTGAATACAAAAGGCAAAACGTCGACTTATTTACAAGAGGAATAACTCTTCTAATAGTTCGTGCTTTTAGCGTTTCCTGGGACAGCAGTATTAGATTCCGATGCACCATTGCAGGTTTACTGTATCCCTTGGACCTTCAAATCAACGATGAAACACAGAAATTGCATCGATATTGAATACAAAAGGCAAAATGTCGACATATTTATAAGAGGAGTAACTCTTCTAATAGTTCGTGATTTGAGCCTTTCCTGGGACAGCTGTATTAGATTCCGATGCACCATTGCAGGTTTACTGTATCCCTTGGACCTTCAAATCATCGAAGAAACACAGAAATTACATCGATATTGAATACAAAAGGCAAAATATCGACTTATTTACAAGAGGAGAAACTCTTCTAGTAGTTCATGTTTTGAGTCTTTCCTGGGACAGCAGTATTAGATTCCGATGCACCATTGCAGGTTTACTCTATCCCTTGGACCTTCAAATCAACGATGAATTACAGAAATTGCATCGATATTGAATACAAAAGGCAAAATGTCGACTTATTTACAAGAGGAGTAACTCTTCTAATAGTTCGTTGTTTGAGCCTATCCTGGGACAGCAGTATTAGATTCCGATGCACAATTGCAGGTATACTGTATCCCTTGGACCTTCAAATCAACGATAAAACACAGAAATTGCATCAATATTGAATACAAAACGCAAAGTGTCTTCTTATTTATAAGAGGAGTAACTCTTCTAATAGTTCGTGCTTTGAGCCTTTCCTGGGACAGCAGTTATAGACTCCGATGCACCATTGCAGGTTTACTCTATCCCTTGGACCTTCAAATCAACGATGAAACACAGAAATTGCATCGATATTGAATACAAAAGAAAAAATGTCGACTTATTTACAAGAGGAGTAACTTTTCTAATAGTTAGTGCTTTGAGCCTTTCCCGGGACAGCAGTATTAGATTCCGATGCACCATTGCAGGTTTACTGTATCCCTTGGACCTTCAAATCAACGATGAAACACAGAAATTGCATCGATATTGAATACAAAAGGCAAAATGTCGACTTATATACAAGAGGAGTAACCCTTCTAGTACTTCGTGTTTTGAGCCTTTCCTGGGACAGCAGTATTAGATTCCGAAACACCATTGCAGGTTTACTGTATCCCTTGGAACTTCAAATCAACGATGAAACACAGAAATTGCATCGATATTGAATACAAAAGGCAAAATGTCGACTTATTTACAAGAGGAGTAACTCTTCTAATAGTTCGTGCTTTGAGCCTCTCCTGGGACAGCAGTATTAGATTCCGATGCACCATTGCAGGTTTACTGTATCCCTTGTACCTGCAAAACAACTATGAAATACTGAAATTGCATCGATATTGAATACAAAATGCAAAATATCGACTTATTTACAAGAGGAGTAACTCTTCTAATGGTTCGTGCTTTTAGCCTTTCCAGGGACAGTAATATTAGATTCCGATGCACCATTGCAGGTTTACTGTATCCCTTGGACCTTCAAATCAACAATGAAACACTGAAATTGCATCGATATTGAATACAAAAGGCAAAATGTCGACTTATTTGCAAGAGGAGTAACTCTTCTAATAGTTCGTGGTTTTAGCGTTTCCTGGGACAGCAGTATTAGATTCCGATGCACCATTGCAGGTTTACTGTATCCCTTGGACCTTCAAATCAACGATGAAACACAGAAATTGCATCGATATTGAATACAAATGGCAAAATGTCGACATATTTATAAGAGGAGTAACTCTTCTAATAGTTCGTGATTTGAGCCTTTCCTGGGAAAGCAGTATTAGATTCCGATGCACCATTGCAGGTTTACTGTGTCCCTTGGACCTTCAAATCAACGATGAAACACTGAAATTGCATCGATATTGAATACAAAAGGCAAAATGTCGACTTATTTACAAGAGGAGTAACTCTTGTAATAATTCGTGCTTTTAGCGTTTCCTGGGACAGCAGTATTAGATTCCGATGCACCATTGCAGGTTTACTGTATCCCTTGGACCTTCAAATCAACGATGAAACACAGAAATTGCATCGATATTGAATACAAAACGCAAAATGTCGACTTATTTACGAGAGGAGAAACTCTTCTAATAGGTCATGCTTTGAGCCTTTACTGGGACAGCAGTATTAGATTCCGATGCACCATTGCAGGTTTACTGTATCCCTTGGACCATCAAATCAACGATGAAACACAGAAATTGCCCGATATTGAATACAAAAGGCAAAATGTCGACTTATTTACAAGAGGAGAAACTCTTCTAATAGGTCATGCGTTGGCCTTTACTGGGACAGCAGTATTAGATTCCGATGCACCATTGCAGGTTTACTGTATCCCTTGAACCTTCAAATCAACGATGAAACACAGAAATTGCATCGATATTGAATACAAAACGAAAAGTGTCGTCTTATTTATAAGAGGAGTAACTCTTCTAATAATTCGTGCTTTGAGCCTGTCCTGGGACAGCAGTTATAGACTCCGATGCACCATTGCAGATTTACTGTATCCCTTGGACCTTCAAATCAACGATGAAACACAGAAATTGCATCGATATTGAATACAAAAGGCAAAATGTCGACTTATTTACAAGAGGAAAAACTCTTCTAATAGTTCATGTTTTGAGCCTTTCCTGGGACAGCAGTATTAGATTCCGATGCACCAATGCAGGTTTACTGTATCCCTTGGACCTTCAAATCAACGATGAAACACAGAAATTGCATCGATATTTAATACAAAAGGCAAAATGTCGACTTATCTACAAGAGGAGTAACTCTTCTAATAGTTCGTGCTTTGAGCCTTTCCTGGGACAGCAGTATTAGATTCCGATGCACCATTGCAGGTTTACTGTATCCCTTGGACCTTCAAATCAACGATAAAACACAGAAATTGCATCGATATTGAATACAAAACGCAAAGTGTCGTCTTATTTATAAGTGGAGTAACTCTTCTAATAGTTCGTGCTTTTAGCCTTTCCTGGGACAGTAGTATTAGATTCCGATGCACCATTGCAGGTTTACTGTATCCCTTGGACCTTCAAATCAACGATGAAACACTGAAATTGCATCGATATTGAATACAAAAGGCAAAATGTCGACTTATTTACAAGAGGAGTAACTCTTCTAATAGTTCGTGCTTTGAGTCTTTCCTGGGACAGCAGTATTAGATTCCGATGCACCATTGCAGGTTTACTGTATCCCTTGGACCTTCAAATCAACGATGAAACACAGAAATTGCATCGATATTGAATACAAAAGGCAAAATGTCGACTTATTTATAAGAGGAGTAACTCTTCTAATAGTTCGTGATTTGAGCCTTTCCTGGGACAGCAGTATTAGATTTCGATGCACCATTGCAGGTTTACTGTACCCCTTGGACTTTCAAATCAACGATGAAACACAGAAATTGCATCGATATTGAATACAAAACGCAAAGTGTCGTCTTATTTATAAGAGGAGTAACTCTTCTAATAGTTCGTGCTTTTAGCGTTTCCTGGGACAGCAGTATTAGATTCCGATGCACCATTGCAGGTTTACTGTATCCCTTGGACCTTCAAATCAACGATGAAACACAGAAATTGCATCGATATTGAATACAAAAGGCAAAATTTCGACATATTTATAAAAGGAGAAACTCTTCTAATAGTACATGCTTTGAGCCTTTCCTGGGACAGCAGTATTAGATTCCGATGCACCATTGCAGGTTTACTGTATCCCTTGGACCTTCAACTCAACGATGAAACACAGAAATTGCATCGATATTGAATACAAAAGGCAAAATGTCGACTTATTTACAAGAGGAGAAACTCTTCTAATAGTACATGCTTTGAGCCTTTCCTGGGACAGCAGTATTAGGTTCCGATGCACCATTGCAGGTTTACTGTATCCCTTGGACCTTCAAATCAACGATGAAACACAGAAATTGCATTGATATTGAATTCAAAAGGCAAAATGTCGACTTATTTACAAGATTAGAAACTATTGTAATAGTTCATGCTTTGAGCCTTTCCTGGGACAGCAGTATTAGATTCAGATGCACCATTGCCGGTTTACTGTATCCCTTGTACCTTCAAATCAACGATGAAACACAGAAATTGCATCGATATTGAATACAAAAGGCAAAATATCGACTTATTTACAAGAGGAGTAACTCTTATAATAGTTCGTGCTTTGAGCCTTTCCTGGGACAGCAGTATTAGATTCCGATGCACCTCTGCAGGTTTACTGTATCCCTTGGACCTTCAAATCAACGATGAAACACAGAAATTGCATCGATATTGAATACAAAAGGCAAAATGTCGACTTATTTACCAGAGGAGTAACTCTTCTAATAGTTCGTGTTTGAGCCTTTCCTGGGACAGCAGTATTACATTCCGATGCACCATTGCAGGTTTACTGTATCCCTTGGACCTTCAAATCAACGATGAAACACAGAAATTGCATCGATATTGAATACAAAAGGCAAAATGTCGACTTATATACAAGAGGAGTAACCCTTCTAGTACTTCGTGCTTTGAGCCTTTCCTGGGACAGCAGTATTAGATTCCGAAACACCATTGCAGGTTTACTGTATCCCTTGGACCTTCAAATCAACGATGAAACACAGAAATTGCATCGATACTGAATACAAAAGGCAAAATGTCGACTTATTTACAAGAGGAGAAACTCTTCTAAAAGGTCATGCTTTGAGCCTTTCCTGGGACAGCAGTATTAGATTCCGATGCACCATTGCAGGTTTACTGTATCCCTTGGACCTTCAAATCAACGATGAAACACAGAAATTGCATCGATACTGAATACAAAAGGCAAAATGTCGACTTATTTACAAGAGGAGAAACTCTTCTAAAAGGTCATGCTTTGAGCCTTTCCTGGGACAGCAGTATTAGATTCCGATGCACCATTGCAGGTTTACTGTATCCCTTGGACCTTCAAATCAACGATGAAACACAGAAATTGCTTCGATATTGAATACAAAAGGCAAATTGTCGACTTACTTACAAGAGGAGTAACTCTTCTAATAGTTCGTGCATTGAGCTTTTCCTGGGACAGCAGTATTAGATTCCGATGCACCATTGGAGGTTCACTGTATCCCTTGGACCTTCAAATCTACGATGAAACACAGAAATTGCATCGATATTGAATACAAAAGGCAAAATGTCGACTTATTTATAAGAGGAGTAACTGTTCTAATAGTTTGTGATTTGAGCCTTTCCTGGGACAGCTGTATTAGATTCCGATGCACCATTGCAGGGTTACTGTATCCCTTAGACCTTCAAATCAACGATGAAACACAGAAATTGCATCGATATTGAATACAAAAGCAGAATGTCGACTTATTTACAAGAGGAGAAACTCTTCTAAAAGGTCATGCTTTGAGCCTTTCCTGGGACAGCAGTATTAGATTCCGATGCACCATTGCAGGTTTACTGTATCCCTTGGACCTTCAAATCAACGATGAAACACAGAAATTGCTTCGATATTGAATACAAAAGGCAAATTGTCGACTTACTTACAAGAGGAGTAACTCTTCTAATAGTTCGTGCATTGAGCTTTTCCTGGGACAGCAGTATTAGATTCCGATGCACCATTGGAGGTTCACTGTATCCCTTGGACCTTCAAATCTACGATGAAACACAGAAATTGCATCGATATTGAATACAAAAGGCAAAATGTCGACTTATTTATAAGAGGAGTAACTGTTCTAATAGTTTGTGATTTGAGCCTTTCCTGGGACAGCTGTATTAGATTCCGATGCACCATTGCAGGGTTACTGTATCCCTTGGACCTTCAAATCAACGATGAAACACAGAAATTGCATCGATATTGAATACAAAAGCAGAATGTCGACTTATTTACAAGAGGAGAAAGTCTTCTAATAGTTCATGCTTTGAGCCTTTCCTGAGACAGCAGTATTAGATTCCGATGCACCATTGCAGGTTTACTGTATCCCTTGGACCTTCAAATCAACGATGAAACACAGAAATTGCATCGATATTGAATACAAAAGGCAAAATGTCGACTTATTTACAAGAGGAGTAACTCTTCTAATAGTTCGTGCTTTGAGCCTTTCCTGGGACAGCAGTATTAGATTCCGATGCACCATTGCAGGTTTACTGTATCCCTTGGACCTTCAGACCAACGATGAAACACAGAAATTGCATCGATATTGAATACAAAACGCAAAGTGTCGTCTTACTTATAAGAGGAGTAACCCTTCTAATAGTTCGTGCTTTGAGCCTTTCCTGGGAAAGCAGTTATAGACTCCGATGCACCGTTGCATATTTACTGTATCCCTTGGACCTTCAAATCAACGATGAAACACAGAAATTGCATCGATATTGAATACAAAATGCAAAATGTCGACTATTTACAAGAGGAAAAACTCTTCTAATAGTTCATGCTTTGAGCCTTTCCTGGGACAGCAGTATTAGATTCCGATGCACCATTGCAGGTTTACTGTATCCCTTGGACCTTCAAATCAACGATGAAACACAGAAATTGCATCGATATTGAATAAAAACGAAAAGTGTTGTCTTATTTGTAAGAGGAGTAACTTTTCTAATAGTTCGTGCTTTGAGATTTTCCTGGGACAGCAGTTATAGACTCCAATGCACCATTGCAGGTTTACTGTATCCCTTGGACCTTCAAATCAACGATGAAACACAGAAATTGCATCGATATAGAATACAAAAGGCAAAATGTCGACTTATTTACAAGAGGAGAAACTCTTCTAATAGTTCATGCTTTGAGCCTTTCCTGGGACAGCAGTATTAGTTTCCGATGCACCATTGCAGGTTTACTGTATCCCTTGGACCATCAAATCAACGATGAAACACAGAAATTGCATCGATATTGAATACAAAAGGCAAAATGTCGACTTATTTACAGGAGGAGTAACTCTTCTAATAGTTCATGCTTTGAGCCTTTCCTGGGACAGCAGTATTAGATTCCGATGCACCATTGCAGGTTTACTGTACCCCTTGGACCTTCAAATCAACGATGAAACACAGAAATTGCATCGATATTGAATACAAAACGCAAAGTGTCGTCTTATTTATAAGAGGAGTAACTCTTCTAATAGTTTGTGCTTTTAGCGTTTCCTGGGACAGCAGTATTAGATTCCGATGCACCATTGCAGGTTTACTGTATCCCTTGGACCTTCAAATCAACGATGAAACACAGAAATTGCATCGATATTGAATACAAAAGGCAAAATTTCGACATATTTATAAGAGGAGAAACTCTTCTAATAGTACATGCTTTGAGCCTTTCCTGGGACAGCAGTATTAGATTCCGATGCACCATTGCAGGTTTACTGTATCCCTTTGACCTTGAACTCAACGATGAAACACAGAAATTGCATCGATATTGAATACAAAAGGCAAAATGTCGACTTATTTACAAGAGGAGAAACTCTTCTAATAGTACATGCTTTGAGCCTTTCCTGGGACAGCAGTATTAGATTCCGTTGCACCATTGCAGGTTTACTGTATCCCTTGGACCTTCAAATCAACGATGAAACACAGAAATTGCATCGATATTGAATTCAAAAGGCAAAATGTCGACTTATTTACAAGATTAGAAACTATTGTAATAGTTCATGCTTTGAGCCTTTCCTGGGACAGCAGTATTAGATTCCGATGCACCATTGCAGGATTACTGTATCCCTTGTACCTTCAAATCAACGATGAAACACAGAAATTGCATCGATATTGAATACAAAAGGCAAAATGTCGACTTATTTACAAGAGGAGTAACTCTTATAATAGTTCGTGCTTTGAGCCTTTCCTGGGACAGCAGTATTAGATTCCGATGCACCTTTGCAGGTTTACTGTATCCCTTGGACCTTCAAATCAACGATGAAACACAGAAATTGCATCGATATTGAATACAAAAAGCAAAATGTCGACTTATTTACCAGAGGAGTAACTCTTCTAATAGTTCGTGTTTGAGCCTTTCCTGGGACAGCAGTATAAGATTCCGATGCACCATTGCAGGTTTACTGTATCCCTTGGACCTTCAAATCAACGATGAAACACAGAAATTGCATCGATATAGAATACAAAAGGCAAAATGTCGACTTATTTATAAGAGGAGTAACTCTTCTAATAGTTCGTGATTTGAGCCTTTCCTGGGACAGCAGTTATATATTCCGATGCACCATTGCAATTTTACTGTATCCCTTGGACCTTCAAATCAACGATGAAACACAGAAATTGCATCGATACTGAATACAAAAGGCAAAATGTCGACTTATTTACAAGAGGAGAAACTCTTCTAATAGGTCATGCTTTGAGCCTTTCCTGGGACAGCAGTATTAGATTCCGATGCACCATTGCAGGTTTACTGTATCCCTTGGACCTTCAAATCAATGATGAAACACAGAAATTGCATCGATATTGAATACAAAAGGCAAAATGTCGACTTATTTACAAGAGGAGAAACTCTTCTAATAGTTCATGCTTTGAGCCTTTCCTGGGACAGCAGTATTAGATTCCGATGCACCATTGCAGGTTTACTGTATCCCTTGGACCTTCAAAACAACTATGAAATACTGAAATTGCATCGATGTTGAAAACAAAAGGGAAAATATCGACTTATTTACAAGAGGAGTAACTGTTCTAATGGTTCGTGTTTCAGCCTTTCCAGGGACAGTAATATTAGATTCCGATGCACCATTGCAGGTTTACTGTATCCCTTGGACCTTCAAATCAACGATGAAACACAGAAATTGCATCGATAATGAATACAAAATGCAAAATGTCTACTTATTTACAAGAGGAGTAACTCTTCTAATAGTTCGTGCTTTTAGCCTTTCCTGGGACAGCAGTATTAGATTCCGATGCACCATTGCAGGTTTACTGTATCCCTTGGACCTTCTAATCAACGATGAAACACAGAAATTGCATCGATATTGAATACAAAAGGCAAAATGTCGACTTATTTACAAGAGGAGTAACTCTTGTAATAGTTCGTGCTTTAGCGTATCCTGGGACAGCAGTATAAGATTCCGATGCACCATTGCAGGTATACTGTATCCCTTGGACCTTCAAATCAACGATGAAACACAGAAATTGCATCGATATTGAATACAAAAGGCAAAATGTCGACTTATTTACAGGAGGAGTAACTCTTCTAATAGGTCGTGCATTGAGCTTTTCCTGGGACAGCAGTATTAGATTCCGATGCACCATTGCAGGTTTACTGTATCCCTTGGACCTTCAAATCAACGATGAAACACAGAAATTGCATCGATATTGAATACAAAACGCAAAGTGTCGTCTTATTTATAAGAGGAGTAACTCTTCTAATAGTTCGTGCTTTGAGCCTTTCCTGGGACAGCAGTTATACACTCCGATGCACCATTGCAGGTTTACTGTATCCCTTGGACCTTCAAATCAACGATGAAACACAGAAATTTCATCGATATTGAATACAAAAGGCAAAATGTCGACTTATTTACAAGAGGAGAAACTCTTCAAATAGTTCATGCTTTGAGCCTTTCCTGGGACAGCAGTATTAGATTCCGATGCACCATTGCAGGTTTACTGGAACCCTTGGACCTTCAAATCAACGATGAAACACAGAAATTGCATCGATATTGAATACAAAAGGCAAAATGTCGACATATTTACAAGAGGACTAACTCTTCTAATAGTTCGTGCCTTGAGTCTTTCCTGGGACAGCAGTATTAGATTCCGATGCACCATTGCAGGTTTACTGTATCCCTTGTGCCTTCAAATCAACGATGAAACACAGAAATTGCATCGATCTTGAATACAAAAGGCAAAATGTCGACTTATTTATAAGAGGATTAACTCTTCTAATAGTTCGTGCTCTGAGCCTTTCCTGGGACAGCAGTATTAGATTCCGATGCACCATTGCAGGTTTACTGTATCCCCTGTACCTTCAGAACAACTATGAAATACTGAAATTGCATCGATATTGAATACAAAAGGCAAAATTTCGACATATTTATAAGAGGAGAAACTCTTCTAATAGTACATGCTTTGAGCCTTTCCTGGGACAGCAGTATTAGATTCCGATGCACCATTGCAGGTTTACTGTATCCCTTGTACCTTCAGAACAACTATGAAATACTGAAATTGCATCGATATTGAATACAAAATGCAAAATATCGACTTATTTACAAGAGGAGTAACTCTTCTAATGGTTCGTGCTTTTAGCCTTTCCTGGGACAGTAATATTAGATTCCGATGCACCATTGCAGGTTTACTGTATCCCTTGGACCTTCAAATCAACGATGAAACACAGAAATTGCATCGATATTGAATACAAAAGGCAAAGTGTCGACTTATTTACAAGAGGAGTAACTCTTATAATAGTTCGTGATTTTAGCGTTTCCTGGGACAGTAGTATTAGATTCCGATGCACCATTGCAGGTTCACTAAATCCCTTGGACCTTCAAATCAACGATGAAACACAGAAATTGCATCGATATTGAATACAAAAGGCAAAATGTCGACATATTTATAAGAGGAGTAACTCTTCTAATAGTTCGTGATTTGAGCCTTTCCTGGGACAGCAGTATTAGATTCCGATGCACCATTGCAGGTTTACTGTATCCCTTGGACCTTCAAATCAACGATGAAAGACAGAAATTGCATCGATAATGAATACAAAAGGCAAAATGTCGACTTATTTACAAGAGGAGAAACTCTTCTAGTAGTTCATGTTTTGAGCCTTTCCTGGGACAGCAGTATTAGATTCCGATGCACAATTGCAGGTTTACTGTATCCCTTGGACCTTCAAATCAACGATGAAACAGAGAAATTGCATCGATATTGAATACAAAAGGCAAAATGTCGACTTATTTACAAGAGGAGTAACTCTTCTAATAGTTCGTGGTTTGAGCCTTTCCTTGGACAGCAGTATTAGATTCCGATGCACCATTGCAGGTTTACTGTATCCCTTGGACCTTCAAATCAACGATGAAACACAGAAATTGCATTGATATTGAATACAAAGGCAAAATGTCGACATATTTATAAGAGGAGTAACTCTTCTAATAGTTCGTTATTTGAGCCTTTCCTGGGACAGCAGTATTAGATTCCGATGCACCATTGCAGGTTTACTGTATCCCTTGGACCTTCAAATCAACGATGAAAGACAGAAATTGCATCGATATTGAATACAAAAGGCAAATTGTCGACTTATTTACAAGAGGAGAAACTCTTCTAGTAGTTCATGTTATGAGCCTTTCCTGGGACAGCAGTATTAGATTCCGATGCACCATTGCAGGTTTACTGTATCCCTTGGACCTTCAAATCAACGATGAAACACAGAAATTGCATCGATATTGACTACAAAAGGCAAAATGTCGACTTGTATACAAGAGGAGAAACTCTTCTAATAGTTCATGTTTGAGCCTTTCCTGGGACAGCAGTATTAGATTCCGATGCACCATTGCAGGTTTACTGTATCCCTTGGACCTTCAAAACAACGATGAAACACAGAAATTGCATCGATATTGAATACAAAAGGCAAAATGTCGACTTACTTACAAGAGGAGTAACCCTTCTAGTACTTCGTGCTTTGAGCCTTTCCTGGGACAGCAGTATTAGATTCCGATGCACCAGTGCAGGTCCACAGTATCCCTTGGACCTTCAAATCAACGATGAAACACAGAAATTGCATCGATATTGAATACAAAAGTCAAAATGTCGACTTATTTACAAGAGGAGAAACTCTTCTAATAGTTCATGCATTGAGCCTCTCCTGGGACAGCAGTATTAGATTCCGATGCACAATTGCAGGTTTACTGTATCCCTTGGACCTTAAAATCAACGATGAAACACAGAAATTGCAACGATATTGAATACAAAACGCAAAGTGGCTTCTTATTTATAAGAGGAGTAACTCTTCTAATAGTTCGTGCTTTGAGCCTTTCCTGGGACAGCAGTTATAGACTCCGATGCACCACTGCAGGTTTAGTGTATCCCTTCTACCTTCAAATCAACGATGAAACACTGAAATTGCATCGATATTGAATACAAAAGGCAAAATGTCGACATATTTATAAGAGGAGTAACTCTTCTAATAGTTCGTGATTTGAGCCTTTCCTGGGACAGCAGTATTAGATTCCGATGCACCATTGAAGTTTACTGTATCCCTTGGACCTTCAAATCAACGATGAAAGACAGAAATTGCATCGATATTGAATACAAAAGGCAAAATGTCGACTTATTTACAAGGGGAGAAACTCTTCTAGTAGTTCATGTTTTGAGCCTTTCCTGGGACAGCAGTATTAGATTCCGATGCACCATTGCAGGTTTACTGTATCCCTTGGACCTTCAAATCAACGATGAAACACAGAAATTGCATCGAAATTGACTACAAAAGGCAAAATGTCGACTTGTATACAAGAGGAGAAACTCTTCTAATAGTTCATGCTTTGAGCCTTTCCTGGGACAGCAGTATTAGATTCCGAAACACCATTGCAGGTTTACTGTATCCCTTGGACCTTCAAATCAACGATGAAACACAGAAATTGCATCGATATTGAATACAAAAGGCAAAATGTCGACTTATTTACAAAAGGAGTAACTCTTCTAATAGATCGTGCTTTGAGCCTTTCCTGGGACAGCAGTATTAGATTCCGATGCACCACTGCAGGTTCACAGTATCCCTTGGACCTTCAAATCAACGATGAAACACAGAAATTGCATCGATATTGAATACAAAAGGCAAAATGTCGACTTATTTACAAGGGGAGAAACTCTTCTAATAGTTCATGCTTTGAGCCTTTCCTGGGACAGCAGTATTAGATTCCGATGCACAATTGCAGGTTTACTGAATCCCTTGGACCTTAAAATCAACGATGAAACACAGAAATTGGAACGATATTGAATACAAAACGCAAAGTGTCTTCTTATTTATAAGAGGAGTAACTCTTCTAATAGTTCGTGCTTTGAGCCTTTCCTGGGACAGCAGTTATAGACTCTGTTGCACCACTGCAGGTTTACTGTATCCCTTGGACTTTCAAATCAACGATGAAACACAGAAATTGCAACTATATTGAATACAAAAGGCAAAACGTCGACTTATTTACAAGAGGAATAACTCTTCTAATAGTTCGTGCTTTTAGCGTTTCCTGGGACAGCAGTATTAGATTCCGATGCACCATTGCAGGTTTACTGTATCCCTTGGACCTTCAAATCAACGATGAAACACAGAAATTGCATCGATATTGAATACAAAAGGCAAAATGTCGACATATTTATAAGAGGAGTAACTCTTCTAATAGTTCGTGATTTGAGCCTTTCCTGGGACAGCTGTATTAGATTCCGATGCACCATTGCAGGTTTACTGTATCCCTTGGACCTTCAAATCATCGAAGAAACACAGAAATTACATCGATATTGAATACAAAAGGCAAAATATCGACTTATTTACAAGAGGAGAAACTCTTCTAGTAGTTCATGTTTTGAGCCTTTCCTGGGACAGCAGTATTAGATTCCGATGCACCATTGCAGGTTTACTCTATCCCTTGGACCTTCAAATCAACGATGAATTACAGAAATTGCATCGATATTGAATACAAAAGGCAAAATGTCGACTTATTTACAAGAGGAGTAACTCTTCTAATAGTTCGTTGTTTGAGCCTATCCTGGGACAGCAGTATTAGATTCCGATGCACAATTGCAGGTATACTGTATCCCTTGGACCTTCAAATCAACGATAAAACACAGAAATTGCATCAATATTGAATACAAAACGCAAAGTGTCTTCTTATTTATAAGAGGAGTAACTCTTCTAATAGTTCGTGCTTTGAGCCTTTCCTGGGACAGCAGTTATAGACTCCGATGCACCATTGCAGGTTTACTCTATCCCTTGGACCTTCAAATCAACGATGAAACACAGAAATTGCATCGATATTGAATACAAAAGAAAAAATGTCGACTTATTTACAAGAGGAGTAACGCTTCTAGTACTTCGTGCTTTGAGCCTTTCCTGGGACAGCAGTATTAGATTCCGATGCACCACTGCAGGTTTACTGTATCCCTTGGACCTTCAAATCAACGATGAAACACAGAAATTGCATCGATATTGAATACAAAATGCAAAATGTCGACTTATTTACAAGAGGAGTAACTCTCCTAATAGTTCGTGTTTTAGACTTTCCTGGGACAGTAGTATTAGATTCCGATGCACCATTGCAGGTTTACTGTATCCCTTGGACCATCAAATCAACGATGAAACACAGAAATTGCATCGATATTGAATACAAAAGGCAAAATGTCGACTTATTTACAGGAGGAGTAACTCTTCTAATAGTTCGTGCTTTGAGCCTTTCCTGGGACAGCAGTTATAGACTCCGATGCACCATTGCAGGTTTACTCTATCCCTTGGACCTTCAAATCAACGATGAAACACAGAAATTGCATCGATATTGAATACAAAAGAAAAAATGTCGACTTATTTACAAGAGGAGTAACTTTTCTAATAGTTAGTGCTTTGAGCCTTTCCTGGGACAGCAGTTATAGATTCCGATGCACCATTGCAGGTTTACTGTATCCCTTGGACCTTCAAATCAACGATGAAACACAGAAATTGCATCGATACTGAATACAAAAGGCAAAATGTCGACTTATTTACAAGAGGAGAAACTCTTCTAATAGGTCATGTTTTGAGCCTTTCCTGGGACAGCAGTATTAGATTCCGATGCACCATTGCAGGTTTACTGTATCCCTTTGACCTTCAACTCAACGATGAAACACAGAAATTGCATCGATATTGAATACAAAAGGCAAAATGTCGACTTATTTACAAGAGGAGAAACTCTTCTAATAGTACATGCTTTGAGCCTTTCCTGGGACAGCAGTATTAGATTCCGTTGCACCACTGCAGGTTTACTGTATCCCTTGGACCTTCAAATCAACGATGAAACACAGAAATTGCATCGATATTGAATTCAAAAGGCAAAATGTCGACTTATTTACAAGATTAGAAACTATTGTAATAGTTCATGCTTTGAGCCTTTCCTGGGACAGCAGTATTAGATTCCGATGCACCATTGCAGGATTACTGTATCCCTTGTACCTTCAAATCAACGATGAAACACAGAAATTGCATCGATATTGAATACAAAAGAAAAAATGTCGACTTATTTACAAGAGGAGTAACTTTTCTAATAGTTAGTGCTTTGAGCCTTTCCCGGGACAGCAGTATTAGATTCCGATGCACCATTGCAGGTTTACTGTATCCCTTGGACCTTCAAATCAACGATGAAACACAGAAATTGCATCGATATTGAATACAAAAGGCAAAATGTCGACTTATTTACAAGAGGAGAAACTCTTCTAATAGTTCATGCTTTGAGCCTTTCCTGGGACAGCAGTATTAGTTTCCGATGCACCATTGCAGGTTTACTGTATCCCTTGGACCATCAAATCAACGATGAAACACAGAAATTGCATCGATATTGAATACAAAAGGCAAAATGTCGACTTATTTACAGGAGGAGTAACTCTTCTAATAGTTCATGCTTTGAGCCTTTCCTGGGACAGCAGTATTAGATTCCGATGCACCATTGCAGGTTTACTGTACCCCTTGGACCTTCAAATCAACGATGAAACACAGAAATTGCATCGATATTGAATACAAAACGCAAAGTGTCGTCTTATTTATAAGAGGAGTAACTCTTCTAATAGTTTGTGCTTTTAGCGTTTCCTGGGACAGCAGTATTAGATTCCGATGCACCATTGCAGGTTTACTGTATCCCTTGGACCTTCAAATCAACGATGAAACACAGAAATTGCATCGATATTGAATACAAAAGGCAAAATTTCGACATATTTATAAGAGGAGAAACTCTTCTAGTAGTACATGCTTTGAGCCTTTCCTGGGACAGCAGTATTAGATTCCGATGCACCATTGCAGGTTTACTGTATCCCTTTGACCTTCAACTCAACGATGAAACACAGAAATTGCATCGATATTGAATACAAAAGGCAAAATGTCGACTTATTTACAAGAGGAGATACTCTTCTAATAGTACATGCTTTGAGCCTTTCCTGGGACAGCAGTATTAGATTCCGTTGCACCATTGCAGGTTTACTGTATCCCTTGGACCTTCAAATCAACGATGAAACACAGAAATTGCATCGATATTGAATTCAAAAGGCAAAATGTCGACTTATTTACAAGATTAGAAACTATTGTAATAGTTCATGCTTTGAGCCTTTCCTGGGACAGCAGTATTAGATTCCGATGCACCATTGCAGGATTACTGTATCCCTTGTACCTTCAAATCAACGATGAAACACAGAAATTGCATCGATATTGAATACAAAAGGCAAAATGTCGACTCATTTACAAGAGGAGTAACTCTTATAATAGTTCGTGCTTTGAGCCTTTCCTGGGACAGCAGTATTAGATTCCGATGCACCTTTGCAGGTTTACTGTATCCCTTGGACCTTCAAATCAACGATGAAACACAGAAATTGCATCGATATTGAATACAAAAAGCAAAATGTCGACTTATTTACCAGAGGAGTAACTCTTCTAATAGTTCGTGTTTGAGCCTTTCCTGGGACAGCAGTATAAGATTCCGATGCACCATTGCAGGTTTACTGTATCCCTTGGACCTTCAAATCAACGATGAAACACAGAAATTGCATCGATATTGAATACAAAAGGCAAAATGTCGACTTATTTATAAGAGGAGTAACTCTTCTAATAGTTCGTGATTTGAGCCTTTCCTGGGACAGCAGTTATATATTCCGATGCACCATTGCAATTTTACTGTATCCCTTGGACCTTCAAATCAACGATGAAACACAGAAATTGCATCGATACTGAATACAAAAGGCAAAATGTCGACTTATTTACAAGAGGAGAAACTCTTCTAATAGGTCATGCTTTGAGCCTTTCCTGGGACAGCAGTATTAGATTCCGATGCACCATTGCAGGTTTACTGTATCCCTTGGACCTTCAAATCAATGATGAAACACAGAAATTGCATCGATATTGAATACAAAAGGCAAAATGTCGACTTATTTACAAGAGGAGAAACTCTTCTAATAGTTCATGCTTTGAGCCTTTCCTGGGACAGCAGTATTAGATTCCGATGCACCTTTCCAGGTTTACTGTATCCCTTGGACCTTCAAAGCAACTATGAAATACTGAAATTGCATCGATGTTGAAAACAAAAGGGAAAATATCGACTTATTTAGAAGAGGAGTAACTGTTCTAATGGTTCGTGTTTTAGCCTTTCCAGGGACAGTAATATTAGATTCCGATGCACCATTGCAGGTTTACTGTATCCCATGGACATTCCAATCAACGATGAAACACAGAAATTGCATCGATATGGAATACAAAATGCAAAATGTCGACTCATTTACAAGAGGAGTAACGCTTCTAGTACTTCGTGCTTTGAGCCTTTCCTGGGACAGCAGTATTTGATTCCGATGCACCACTGCAGGTTTACTGTATCCCTTGGACCTTCAAATCAGCGATGAAACACAGAAATTGCATCGATAATGAATACAAAATGCAAAATGTCTACTTATTTACAAGAGGAGTAACTCTTCTAATAGTTCGTGCTTTTAGCCTTTCCTGGGACAGCAGTATTAGATTCCGATGCACCATTGCAGGTTTACTGTATCCCTTGGACCTTCTAATCAACGATGAAACACAGAAATTGCATCGATATTGAATACAAAAGGCAAAATGTCGACTTATTTACAAGAGGAGTAACTCTTGTAATAGTTCGTGCTTTAGCGTATCCTGGGACAGCAGTATAAGATTCCGATGCACCATTGCAGGTATACTGTATCCCTTGGACCTTCAAATCAACGATGAAACACAGAAATTGCATCGATATTGAATACAAAAGGCAAAATGTCGACTTATTTACAGGAGGAGTAACTCTTCTAATAGGTCGTGCATTGAGCTTTTCCTGGGACAGCAGTATTAGATTCCGATGCACCATTGCAGGTTTACTGTATCCCTTGGACCTTCAAATCAACGATGAAACACAGAAATTGCATCGATATTGAATACAAAACGCAAAGTGTCGTCTTATTTATAAGAGGAGTAACTCTTCTAATAGTTCGTGCTTTGAGCCTTTCCTGGGACAGCAGTTATACACTCCGATGCACCATTGCAGGTTTACTGTATCCCTTGGACCTTCAAATCAACGATGAAACACAGAAATTGCATCGATATTGAATACAAAAGGCAAAATGTCGACTTATTTACAAGAGGAGAAACTCTTCAAATAGTTCATGCTTTGAGCCTTTCCTGGGACAGCAGTATTAGATTCCGATGCACCATTGCAGGTTTACTGGAACCCTTGGACCTTCAAATCAACGATGAAACACAGAAATTGCATCGATATTGAATACAAAAGGCAAAATGTCGACATATTTACAAGAGGACTAACTCTTCTAATAGTTCGTGCTTTGAGTCTTTCCTGGGACAGCAGTATTAGATTCCGATGCACCATTGCAGGTTTCCTGTATCCCTTGTGCCTTCAAATCAACGATGAAACACAGAAATTGCATCGATCTTGAATACAAAAGGCAAAATGTCGACTTATTTATAAGAGGAGTAACTCTTCTAATAGTTCGTGCTTTGAGCCTTTCCTGGGACAGCAGTATTAGATTCCGATGCACCATTGCAGGTTTACTGTATCCCCTGTACCTTCAGAACAACTATGAAATACTGAAATTGCATCGATATTGAATACAAAAGGCAAAATTTCGACATATTTATAAGAGGAGAAACTCTTCTAATAGTACATGCATTGAGCCTTTCCTGGGACAGCAGTATTAGATTCCGATGCACCATTGCAGGTTTACTGTATCCCTTGTACCTTCAGAACAACTATGAAATACTGAAATTGCATCGATATTGAATACAAAAGGCAAAATATCGACTTATTTACAAGAGGAGTAACTCTTCTAATGGTTCGTGCTTTTAGCCTTTCCTGGGACAGTAATATTAGATTCCGATGCACCATTGCAGGTTTACTGTATCCCTTGGACCTTCAAATCAACGATGAAACACAGAAAGAGGAATCGATATTGAATACAAAAGGCAAAGTGTCGACTTATTTACAAGAGGAGTAACTCTTATAATAGTTCGTGATTTTAGCGTTTCCTGGGACAGTAGTATTAGATTCCGATGCACCATTGCAGGTTCACTAAATCCCTTGGACCTTCAAATCAACGATGAAACACAGAAATTGCATCGATATTGAATAAAAAAGGCAAAATGTCGACATATTTATAAGAGGAGTAACTCTTCTAATAGTTCGTGATTTGAGCCTTTCCTGGGACAGCAGTATTAGATTCCGATGCACCATTGCAGGTTTACTGTATCCCTTGGACCTTCAAATCAACGATGAAAGACAGAAATTGCATCGATAATGAATACAAAAGGCAAAATGTCGACTTATTTACAAGAGGAGAAACTCTTCTAGTAGTTCATGTTTTGAGCCTTTCCTGGGACAGCAGTATTAGATTCCGATGCACAATTGCAGGTTTACTGTATCCCTTGGACCTTCAAATCAACGATGAAACAGAGAAATTGCATCGATATTGAATACAAAAGGCAAAATGTCGACTTATTTACAAGAGGAGTAACTCTTCTAATAGTTCGTGGTTTGAGCCTTTCCTGGGACAGCAGTATTAGATTCCGATGCACCATTGCAGGTTTACTGTATCCCTTGGACCTTCAAATCAACGATGAAACACAGAAATTGCATCGATATTGAATACAAAGGCAAAATGTCGACATATTTATAAGAGGAGTAACTCTTCTAATAGTTCGTTATTTGAGCCTTTCCTGGGACAGCAGTATTAGATTCCGATGCACCATTGCAGGTTTACTGTATCCCTTGGACCTTCAAATCAACGATGAAACACAGAAATTGCATCGATATTGACTACAAAAGGCAAAATGTCGACTTGTATACAAGAGGAGAAACTTTTCTAATAGTTCATGTTTGAGCCTTTCCTGGGACAGCAGTATTAGATTCCGATGCACCATTGCAGGTTTACTGTATCCCTTGGACCTTCAAAACAACGATGAAACACAGAAATTGCATCGATATTGAATACAAAAGGCAAAATGTCGACTTACTTACAAGAGGAGTAACCCTTCTAGTACTTCGTGCTTTGAGCCTTTCCTGGGACAGCAGTATTAGATTCCGATGCACCAGTGCAGGTCCACAGTATCCCTTGGACCTTCAAATCAACGATGAAACACAGAAATTGCATAGATATTGAATACAAAAGTCAAAATGTCGACTTATTTACAAGAGGAGAAACTCTTCTAATAGTTCATGCATTGAGCCTCTCCTGGGACAGCAGTATTAGATTCCGATGCACAATTGCAGGTTTACTGTATCCCTTGGACCTTAAAATCAACGATGAAACACAGAAATAGCAACGATATTGAATACAAAACGCAAAGTGGCTTCTTATTTATAAGAGGAGTAACTCTTCTAATAGTTCGTGCTTTGAGCCTTTCCTGGGACAGCAGTTATAGACTCCGATGCACCACTGCAGGTTTAGTGTATCCCTTCTACCTTCAAATCAACGATGAAACACTGAAATTGCATCGATATTGAATACAAAAGGCAAAATGTCGACATATTTATAAGAGGAGTAACTCTTCTAATAGTTCGTGATTTGAGCCTTTCCTGGGACAGCAGTATTAGATTCCGATGCACCATTGAAGTTTACTGTATCCCTTGGACCTTCAAATCAACGATGAAAGACAGAAATTGCATCGATATTGAATACAAAAGGCAAAATGTCGCCTTATTTACAAGGGGAGAAACTCTTCTAGTAGTTCATGTTTTGAGCCTTTCCTGGGACAGCAGTATTAGATTCCGATGCACCATTGCAGGTTTACTGTATCCCTTTGACCTTCAAATCAACGATGAAACACAGAAATTGCATCGATATTGACTACAAAAGGCAAAATGTCGACTTGTATACAAGAGGAGAAACTCTTCTAATAGTTCATGCTTTGAGCCTTTCCTGGGACAGCAGTATTAGATTCCGAAACACCATTGCAGGTTTACTGTATCCCTTGGACCTTCAAATCAACGATGAAACACAGAAATTGCATCGATATTGAATACAAAAGGCAAAATGTCGACTTATTTACAAAAGGAGTAACTCTTCTAATAGATCGTGCTTTGAGCCTTTCCTGGGACAGCAGTATTAGATTCCGATGCACCACTGCAGGTTCACAGTATCCCTTGGACCTTCAAATCAACGATGAAACACAGAAATTGCATCGATATTGAATACAAAAGGCAAAATGTCGACTTATTTACAAGGGGAGAAACTCTTCTAATAGTTCACGCTTTGAGCCTTTCCTGGGACAGCAGTATTAGATTCCGATGCACAATTGCAGGTTTACTGAATCCCTTGGACCTTAAAATCAACGATGAAACACAGAAATTGGAACGATATTGAATACAAAACGCAAAGTGTCTTCTTATTTATAAGAGGAGTAACTCTTCTAATAGTTCGTGCTTTGAGCCTTTCCTGGGACAGCAGTTATAGACTCTGTTGCACCACTGCAGGTTTACTGTATCCCTTGGACTTTCAAATCAACGATGAAACACAGAATTTGCAACTACATTGAATACAAAAGGCAAAACGTCGACTTATTTACAAGAGGAATAACTCTTCTAATAGTTCGTGCTTTTAGCGTTTCCTGGGACAGCAGTATTAGATTCCGATGCACCATTGCAGGTTTACTGTATCCCTTGGACCTTCAAATCAACGATGAAACACAGAAATTGCATCGATATTGAATACAAAAGGCAAAATGTCGACATATTTATAAGAGGAGTAACTCTTCTAATAGTTCGTGATTTGAGCCTTTCCTGGGACAGCTGTATTAGATTCCGATGCACCATTGCAGGTTTACTGTATCCCTTGGACCTTCAAATCATCGAAGAAACACAGAAATTACATCGATATTGAATACAAAAGGCAAAATATCGACTTATTTACAAGAGGAGAAACTCTTCTAGTAGTTCATGTTTTGAGCCTTTCCTGGGACAGCAGTATTAGATTCCGATGCACCATTGCAGGTTTACTCTATCCCTTGGACCTACAAATCAACGATGAATTACAGATATTGCATCGATATTGAATACAAAAGGCAAAATGTCGACTTATTTACAAGAGGAGTAACTCTTCTAATAGTTCGTTGTTTGAGCCTATCCTGGGACAGCAGTATTAGATTCCGATGCACAATTGCAGGTATACTGTATCCCTTGGACCTTCAAATCAACGATAAAACACAGAAATTGCATCAATATTGGATACAAAACGCAAAGTGTCTTCTTATTTATAAGAGGAGTAACTCTTCTAATAGTTCGTGCTTTGAGCCTTTCCTGGGACAGCAGTTATAGACTCCGATGCACCATTGCAGGTTTACTCTATCCCTTGGACCTTCAAATCAACGATGAAACACAGAAATTGCATCGATATTGAATACAAAAGAAAAAATGTCGACTTATTTACAAGAGGAGTAACTTTTCTAATAGTTAGTGCTTTGAGCCTTTCCCGGGACAGCAGTATTAGATTCCGATGCACCATTGCAGGTTTACTGTATCCCTTGGACCTTCAAATCAACGATGAACCACAGAAATTGCATCGATATTGAATACAAAAGGCAAAATCTCGACTTATATACAAGAGGAGTAACCCTTCTAGTACTTCGTGCTTTGAGCCTTTCCTGGGACAGCAGTATTAGATTCCGAAACACCATTGCAGGTTTACTGTATCCCTTGGAACTTCAAATCAACGATGAAACACAGAAATTGCATCGATATTGAATACAAAAGGCAAAATGTCGACTTATTTACAAGAGGAGTAACGCTTCTAGTACTTCGTGCTTTGAGCCTTTCCTGGGACAGCAGTATTAGATTCCGATGCACCACTGCAGGTTTACTGTATCCCTTGGACCTTCAAATCAACGATGAAACACAGAAATTGCATCGATATTGAATACAAAATGCAAAATGTCGACTTATTTACAAGAGGAGTAACTCTCCTAATAGTTCGTGTTTTAGACTTTCCTGGGACAGTAGTATTAGATTCCGATGCACCATTGCAGGTTTACTGTATCCCTTGGACCTTCAAATCAACGATGAAACACTGAAATTGCATCGATATTGAATACAAAAGGCAAAATGTCGACTTATTTACAAGAGGAGTAACTCTTGTAATACTTCGTGCTTTTAGCGTTCCCTGGGACAGCAGTATAAGATTCCGATGCACCATTGCAGGTTTACTGTATCCCATGGACCTTCAAATCAACGATGAAACACAGAAATTGCATCGATATTGAATACAAAAGGCAAAATGTCGACTTATTTATAAGAGGAGTAACTCTTCTAATAGTTCGTGATTTGAGCCTTTCCTGGGACAGCAGTTATAGATTCCGATGCACCATTGCAGGTTTACTGTATCCCTTGGACCTTCAAATCAACGATGAAACACAGAAATTGCATCGATACTGAATACAAAAGGCAAAATGTCGACTTATTTACAAGAGGAGAAACTCTTCTAATAGGTCATGCTTTGAGCCTTTCCTGGGACAGCAGTATTAGATTCCGATGCACCATTGCAGGTTTACTGTATCCCTTGGACCTTCAAATCAACGATGAAACACAGAAATTACATCGATATGGAATACAAAAGGCAAAATGTCGACTTACTTACAAGAGGAGTAACTCTTCTAATAGTTCGTGCTTTGAGCTTTTCCTGGGACAGCAGTATTAGATTCCGATGCACCATTGGAGGTTTACTGTATCCCTTGGACCTTCAAATCAACGATGAAACACAGAAATTGCATCGATATTGAATACAAAACGCAAAGTGTCGTCTTATTTATAAGAGGTGTAACTCTTCTAATAGTTCGTGCTTTGAGCCTTTCCTGGGACAGCAGTTATAGACTCCGATTCACCATTGCAGGTTTACTGTATCCCTTGGACCTTCAAATCAACGATGAAACACAGAAATTGCATCGATATGGAATACAAAAGGCAAAATGTCGACTTACTTACAAGAGGAGTAACTCTTCTAATAGTTCGTGCTTTGAGCTTTTCCTGGGACAGCAGTATTAGATTCCGATGCACCATTGCAGGTTTACTGTATCCCTTGTGCCTTCAAATCAACGATGAAACACAGAAATTGCATCGATCTTGAATACAAAAGGCAAAATGTCGACTTATTTATAAGAGGAGTAACTCTTCTAATAGTTCGTGCTTTGAGCCTTTCCTGGGACAGCAGTATTAGATTCCGATGCACCATTGCAGGTTTACTGTATCCCTTGTACCTTCAAAACAACTATGAAATACTGAAATTGCATCGATATTGAAAACAAAAGGCAAAATATCGACTTATTTACAAGAGGAGTAACTGTTCTAATGGTTCGTGCTTTTAGCCTTTCCAGGGACAGTAATATTAGATTCCGATGCACCATTGCAGGTTTACTGTATCCCTTGGTCCTTCAAATCAACGATGAAACACTGCAATTGCATCGATATTGAATACAAAAGCAAAATGTCGACTTATTTACAAGAGGAGTAACTCTTCTAATGGTTCGTGCTTTTAGCGTTTCCTGGGACAGCAGTATTAGATTCCGATGCACCATTGCAGGTTTACTGTATCCCTTGGACCTTCAAATCAACGATGAAACACAGAAATTGCATCGATATTGAATACAAAAGGCAAAATGTCGACATATTTATAAGAGGAGTAACTCTTCTAATAGTTCGTGATTTGAGCCTTTCCTGGGACAGCAGGATTAGATTCCGATGCACCATTGCAGGTTTAGTGTATCCCTTGGACCTTCAAATCAACGATGAACCACAGAAATTGCATCGATATTGAATACAAAAGGCAAAATGTCGACTTATATACAAGAGGAGTAACCCTTCTAGTACTTCGTGTTTGAGCCTTTCCTGGGACAGCAGTATTAGTTTCCGAAACACCATTGCAGGTTTACTGTATCCCTTGGACCTTCAAATCAACGATGAAACAGGGAAATTGCATCGATATTGAATTCAAAAGGCAAAATGTCGACTTATTTACAAGAGGAGAAACTATTGTAATAGTTCATGTTTTGAGCCTTTCCTGGGACAGCAGTATTAGATTCCGATGCACCATTGCAGGTTTACTGTATCCCTTGGACCTTCAGATCAACGATGAATCACAGAAATTGCATCGATATTGAATACAAAAGGCAAAATGTCGACTTATTTACAAGAGGAGTAACTCTTCTAATAGTTCGTGATTTGAGCCTTTCCTGGGACAGCAGTATTAGATTCCGATGCACCATTGCAGGTTTACTGTATCACTTGGACCTTCAAATCAACGATGAAACACAGAAATTGCATCGTTATTCAATACAAAAGGCAAAAATCGACTTCTTTACCAGAGGAGTAACTCTTCTAATAGTTCGTGTTTTGAGCCTTTCCTGGGACAGCAGTATTACATTCCGATGCACCATTGCAGGTTTACTGTATCCCTTGGACCTTCAAATCAACGATGAAACACAGAAATTGCATCGATATTGAATACAAAAGGCAAAATGTCGAATTATATACAAGAGGAGTAACCCTTCTAGTACTTCGTGTTTGAGCCTTTCCTGGGACAGCAGTATTAGATTCCGAAACACCATTGCAGGTTTACTGTATCCCTTGGACCTTCAAATCAACGATGAAACACAGAAATTGCATCGATATTGAATACAAAAGGCAAAATGTCGACTTAATTACAAGAGGAGTAACTCTTCTAATAGTTCGTGCTTTGAGCCTTTCCTGGGACAGCAGTATTAGATTCCGATGCACCATTGCAGGTTTACTGTATCCCATGGCCCTTCCAATCAACGATGAAGCACAGAAGTTGCATCGATATGGAATACAAAAGGCAAAATGTCGACTTATTTACAAGAGGAGTAACGCTTCTAGTACTTCGTGCTTTGAGCCTTTCCTGGGACAGCAGTATTAGATTCCGATGCACCACTGCAGGTTTACTGTATCCCTTGGACCTTCAAATCAACGATGAAACACAGAAATTGCATCGATATTGAATACAAAATGCAAAATGTCGACTTATTTACAAGAGGAGTAACTCTTCTAATAGTTCGTGCTTTTAGCCTTTCCTGGGACAATAGTATTAGATTCTGATGCACCATTGCAGGTTTACTGTATCCCTTGGACCTTCAAATCAACGATGAAACACAGAAATTGCATCGATATTGAATACAAAAGGCAAAATGTCGACTTATTTACAAGAGGAGTAACTCTTGTAATAGTTCGTGCTTTAGCGTTTCCTGGGACAGCAGTATAAGATTCCGATGCACCATTGCAGGTTTACTGTATCCCTTGGACCTTCAAATCAACGATGAAACACAGAAATTGCATCGATATGGAATACAAAATTCAAAATGTCGACTTACTTACAAGAGGAGTAACTCTTCTAATAGTTCGTGCTTTGAGCTTTTCCTGGGACAGCAGTATTAGATTCCGATGCACCATTGGAGGTTTACTGTATCCCTTGGACCTTCAAATCAACGATGAAACACAGAAATTGCATCGATATTGAATACAAAACGCAAAGTGTCGTCTTATTTATAAGAGGTGTAACTCTTCTAATAGTTCGTGATTTGAGCCTTTCCTGGGACAGCAGTTATAGACTCCGATGCACCATTGCAGGTTTACTGTATCCCTTGGACCTTCAAATCAATGATGAAACACAGAAATTGCATCGATATTGAATACAAAAGGCAAAATGTCGACTTATTTACAAGAGGGGAAACTCTTCTAATAGTTCATGCTTTGAGCCTTTCCTGGGACAGCAGTATTAGATTCCGATGCACCATTGCAGGTTTACTGTATCCCTTGGACCTTCAAATCAACGATGAAACACAGAAATTGCATCGATATTGAATACAAAAGGCAAAATGTCGACTTATTTACAAGAGGACTAACTCTTCTAATAGTTCGTGCTTTGAGTCTTTCCTGGGACAGCAGTATTAGATTCCGATGCACCATTGCAGGTTTACTGTATCCCTTGTGCCTTCAAATCAACGATGAAACACAGAAATTGCATCGATCTTGAATACAAAAGGCAAAATGTCGACTTATTTATAAGAGGAGTAACTCTTCTAATAGTTCGTGCTTTGAGCCTTTCCTGGGACAGCAGTATTAGATTCCGATGCACCATTGCAGGTTTACTGTATCCCTTGTACCTTCAAAACAACTATGAAATCCTGAAATTGCATCGATATTGAAAACAAAAGGCAAAATATCGACTTATTTACAAGAGGAGTAACTGTTCTAATGGTCCGTGCTTTTAGCCTTTCCAGGGACAGTAATATTAGATTCCGATGCACCATTGCAGGTTTACTGTATCCCTTGGTCCTTCAAATCAACGATGAAACACTGCAATTGCATCGATATTGAATACAAAAGCAAAATGTCGACTTATTTACAAGAGGAGTAACTCTTCTAATGGTTCGTGCTTTTAGCGTTTCCTGGGACAGCAGTATTAGATTCCGATGCACCATTGCAGGTTTACTGTATCCCTTGGACCTTCAAATCAACGATGAAACACAGAAATTGCATCGATATTGAATACAAAAGGCAAAATGTCGACATATTTATAAGAGGAGTAACTCTTCTAATAGTTCGAGATTTGAGCCTTTCCTGGGACAGCAGGATTAGATTCCGATGCACCATTGCAGGTTTAGTGTATCCCTTGGACCTTCAAATCAACGATGAACCACAGAAATTGCATCGATATTGAATACAAAAGGCAAAATGTCGACTTATATACAAGAGGAGTAACCCTTCTAGTACTTCGTGTTTGAGCCTTTCCTGGGACAGCAGTATTAGATTCCGAAACACCATTGCAGGTTTACTGTATCCCTTGGACCTTCAAATCAACGATGAAACACAGAAATTGCATCGATATTGAATTCAAAAGGCAAAATGTCGACTTATTTACAAGAGGAGAAACTATTGTAATAGTTCATGTTTTGAGCCTTTCCTGGGACAGCAGTATTAGATTCCGATGCACCATTGCAGGTTTACTGTATCCCTTGGACCTTCAGATCAACGATGAATCACAGAAATTGCATCGATATTGAATACAAAAGGCAAAATGTCGACTTATTTACAAGAGGAGTAACTCTTCTAATAGTTCGTGATTTGAGCCTTTCCTGGGACAGCAGTATTAGATTCCGATGCACCATTGCAGGTTTACTGTATCACTTGGACCTTCAAATCAACGATGAAACACAGAAATTGCATCGTTATTCAATACAAAAGGCAAAATGTCGACTTATTTACCAGAGGAGTAACTCTTCTAATAGTTCGTGTTTTGAGCCTTTCCTGGGACAGCAGTATTACATTCCGATGCACCATTGCAGGTTTACTGTATCCCTTGGACCTTCAAATCAACGATGAAACACAGAAATTGCATCGATATTGAATACAAAAGGCAAAATGTCGACTTAATTACAAGAGGAGTAACTCTTCTAATAGTTCGTGCTTTGAGCCTTTCCTGGGACAGCAGTATTAGATTCCGATGCACCATTGCAGGTTTACTGTATCCCATGGACCTTCCAATCAACGATGAAACACAGAAGTTGCATCGATATGGAATACAAAAGGCAAAATGTCGACTTATTTACAAGAGGAGTAACGCTTCTAGTACTTCGTGCTTTGAGCCTTTCCTGGGACAGCAGTATTAGATTCCGATGCACCACTGCAGGTTTACTGTATCCCTTGGACCTTCAAATCAACGATGAAACACAGAAATTGCTTCGATATTGAATACAAAATGCAAAATGTCGACTTATTTACAAGAGGAGTAACTCTTCTAATAGTTCGTGCTTTTAGCCTTTCCTGGGACAATAGTATTAGATTCTGATGCACCATTGCAGGTTTACTGTATCCCTTGGACCTTCAAATCAACGATGAAACACAGAAATTGCATCGATATTGAATACAAAAGGCAAAATGTCGACTTATTTACAAGAGGAGTAACTCTTGTAATAGTTCGTGCTTTAGCGTTTCCTGGGACAGCAGTATAAGATTCCGATGCACCATTGCAGGTTTACTGTATCCCTTGGACCTTCAAATCAACGATGAAACACAGAAATTGCATCGATATTGAATACAAAAGGCAAAATGTCGACTTATTTACAAGAGGAGTAACTCTTCTAATAGTTAGTGCATTGAGCTTTTCCTGGGACAGCAGTATTAGATTCCGATGCACCATTGCAGGTTTACTGTATCCCTTGGACCTTCAAATCAACGATGAAACACAGAAATTGCATCGATATTGAATACAAAACGCAAAGTGTCGTCTTATTTATAAGAGGAGTAACTCTTCTAATAGTTAGTGCATTGAGCTTTTCCTGGGACAGCAGTATTAGATTCCGATGCACCATTGCAGGTTTACTGTATCCCTTGGACCTTCAAATCAACGATGAAACACAGAAATTGCTTCGATATTGAATACAAAAGGCAAAATGTCGACTTATTTACAAGTGGAGTAACTCTTCTAATAGTTCGTGATATGAGCCTTTCCTGGGACAGCAGTATTAGATTCCGATGCACCATTGCAGGTTTACTGTATCACTTGGACCTTCAAATCAACGATGAAACACAGAAATTGCATCGTTATTCAATACAAAAGGCAAAATGTCGACTTATTTACCAGAGGAGTAACTCTTCTAATAGTTCGTGTTTGAGCCTTTCCTGGGACAGCAGTATTACATTCCGATGCACCATTGCAGGTTTACTGTATCCCTTGGACCTTCAGATCAACGATGAAACACAGAAATTGCATCGATATTGAATACAAAAGGCAAAATGGCGACATATTTTCAAGAGGACTAACTCTTCTAATAGTTCGTGCTTTGAGTCTTTCCTGGGACAGCAGTATTAGATTCCGATGCACCATTGCAGGTTTACTGTATCCCTTGTGCCTTCAAATCAACGATGAAACACAGAAATTGCATCGATCTTGAATACAAAAGGCAAAATGTCGACTTATTTATTAGAGGAGCAACTCTTCTAATAGTTCGTGTTTTGAGCCTTTCCTGGGACAGCAGTATTAGATTCCGATGCACCATTGCAGGTTTACTGTATCCCTTGTACCTTCAGAACAACTATGAAATACTGAAATTGCATCGATATTGAATACAAAAGGCAAAATATCGACTTATTTACAAGAGGAGTAACTCTTCTAATGGTTCGTGCTTTTAGCCTTTCCTGGGACAGTAATATTAGATTCCGATGCACCATTGCAGGTTTACTGTATCCCTTGGACCTTCAAATCAACGATGAAACACAGAAATTGCATCGATATTGAATACAAAAGGCAAAGTGTCGACTTATTTACAAGAGGAGTAACTCTTATAATAGTTCGTGATTTTAGCGTTTCCTGGGACAGTAGTATTAGATTCCGATGCACCATTGCAGGTTCACTAAATCCCTTGGACCTTCAAATCAACGATGAAACACAGAAATTGCATCGATATTGAATACAAAAGGCAAAATGTCGACATATTTATAAGAGGAGTAACTCTTCTAATAGTTCGTGATTTGAGCCTTTCCTGGGACAGCAGTATTAGATTCCGATGCACCATTGCAGGTTTACTGTATCCCATGGACCTTCAAATCAACGATGAAAGACAGAAATTGCATCGATATTGAATACAAAAGGCAAAATGTCGACTTATTTACAAGAGGAGAAACTCTTCTAGTAGTTCATGTTTTGAGCCTTTCCTGGGAAAGCAGTATTAGATTCCAATGCACCATTGCAGGTTTACTGTATCCCTTGGACCTTCAAATCAACGATGAAACAGAGAAATTGCATCGATATTGAATACAAAAGGCAAATTGTCGACTTATTTACAAGTGGAGTAACTCTTCTAATAGTTCGTGGTTTGAGCCTTTTCTGGGACAGCAGTATTAGATTCCGATGCACCATTGCAGGTTTACTGTATCCCTTGGACCTTCAAATCAACGATGAAACACAGAAATTGCATCGATATTGAATACAAAAGGCAAAATGTCGACATATTTATAAGAGGAGTAACTCTTCTAATAGTTCGTTATTTGAGCCTTTCCTGGGACAGCAGTATTAGATTCCTATGCACCATTGCAGGTTTACTGTATCCCTTGGACCTTCAAATCAAAGATGAAAGACAGAAATTGCATCGATATTGAATACAAAAGGCAAAATGTCGACTTATTTACAAGAGGAGAAACTCTTCTAATAGTTCATGCATTGAGCCTTTCCTGGGACAGCAGTATTAGATTCCGATGCACAATTGCAGGTTTACTGTATCCCTTGGACCTTAAAATCAACGATGGAACACAGAAATTGCAACGATATTGAATACAAAACGCAAAGTGGCTTCTTATTGATAAGAGGAGTAACTCTTCTAATAGTTCGTGCTTTGAGCCTTTCCTGGGACAGCAGTTATAGACTCCGATGCACCACTGCAGGTTTACTGTATCCCTTGGACCTTCAAATCAACGATGAAACACTGAAATTGCATCGATATTGAATACAAAAGGCAAAATGTCGACATATTTATAAGAGGAGTAACTCTTCTAATAGTTCGTGATTTGAGCCTTTCCTGGGACAGCAGTATTAGATTCCTATGCACCATTGCAGGTTTACTGTATCCCTTGGACCTTCAAATCAACGATGAAAGACAGAAATTGCATCGATATTGAATACAAAAGGCAAAATGTCGACTTATTTACAAGGGGAGGAACTCTTCAAGGAGTTCATGCTTTGAGCCTTTCCTGGGACAGCAGTATTAGATTCCGATGCACCATTGCAGGTTTACTGTATCCCTTGGACCTTCAAATCAACGATGAAACACAGAAATTGCATCGATATTGACTACAAAAGGCAAAATGTCGACTTGTATACAAGAGGAGAAACTCTTCTAATAGTTCATGCTTTGAGTCTTTCCTGGGACAGCAGTATTAGATTCCGATGCACCATTGCAGGTTTACTGTATCCCTTGGACCTTCAAATCAACGATGAAACACAGAAATTGCATCGATATTGAATACAAAAGGCAAAATGCCGACTTATTTACTAGAGGAGTAACTCTTCTAATAGTTCGTGTTTTGAGCCTCTCCTGGGACAGAAGTATTAGATTCCGATGCACCATTGCAGGTTTACTGTATCCCTTGGACCTTCAAATCGACGATGAAACACAGAAATTGCATCGATATTGAATACAAAAGGCAAAATGTCGACTTATATACATGAGGAGTAACCCTTCTAGTACTTCGTGTTTGAGCCTTTCCTGGGACAGCAGTATTAGATTCCGAAACACCATTGCAGGTTTACTGTATCCCTTGGACCTTCAAATCAACGATGAAACACAGAAATTGCATCGATATTGAATACAAAAGGCAAAATGTTGACTTATTTACAAAAGGAGTAACTCTTCTAATAGATCGTGATTTGAGCCTTTCCTGGGACAGCAGTATTAGATTCCGATGCACCATTGCAGGGTTACTGTATCCCATGGACCTTCAAATCAACGATGAAACACAGAAATTGCATCGATATTGAATACAAAAGGCAAAATGTCGACTTACTTACAAGAGGAGTAACCCTTCTAGTACTTCGTGCTTTGAGCCTTTCCTGGGACAGCAGTATTAGTTTCCGATGCACCACTGCAGGTTCACAGTATCCCTTGGACCTTCAAATCAACGATGAAACACAGAAATTGAATCGATATTGAATACAAAAGGCAAAATGTCGACTTATTTACAAGGGGAGAAACTCTTCTAATAGTTCATGCTTTGAGCCTTTCCTGGGACAGCAGTATTAGATTCCGATGCACAATTGCAGGTTTACTGAATCCCTTGGACCTTAAAATCAACGATGAAACACAGAAATTGCAACGATATTGAATACAAAACGCAAAGTGTCTTCTTATTTATAAGAGGAGTAACTCTTCTAATAGTTCGTGCTTTGAGCCTTTCCTGGGACAGCAGTTATAGACTCCGTTGCACCACTGCAGGTTTACTGTATCCCTTGGACTTTCAAATCAACGATGAAACACTGAAATTGCATCTATATTGAATACAAAAGGCAAAACGTCGACTTATTTACAAGAGGAATAACTCTTCTAATAGTTCGTGCTTTTAGCGTTTCTTGGGACAGCAGTATTAAATTCCGATGCACCATTGCAGGTTTACTGTATCCCTTGGACCTTCAAATCAACGATGAAACACAGAAATTGCATCGATATTGAATACAAAAGGCAAAATGTCGACATATTTATAAGAGGAGTAACCCTTCTAATAGTTCGTGATTTGAGCCTTTCCTGGGACAGCAGTATTAGATTCCGATGCACCATTGCAGGTTTACTGTATCCCTTGGACCTTCAAATCATCGAAGAAACACAGAAATTACATCGATATTGAATACAAAAGGCAAAATATCGACTTATTTACAAGAGGAGAAACTCTTCTAGTAGTTCATGTTTTGAGCCTTTCCTGGGACAGCAGTATTAGATTCCGATGCACCATTGCAGGTTTACTCTATCCCTTGGACCTTCAAATCAACGATGAATTACAGAAATTGCATCGATATTGAATACAAAAGGCAAAATGTCGACTTATTTACAAGAGGAGTAACTCTTCTAGTAGTTCGTTGTTTGAGCCTATCCTGGGACAGCAGTATTAGATTCCGATGCACAATTGCAGGTATACTGTATCCCTTGGACCTTCAAATCAACGATAAAACACAGAAATTGCATCAATATTGAATACAAAACGCAAAGTGTCTTCTTATTTATAAGAGGAGTAACTCTTCTAATAGTTCGTGCTTTGAGCCTTTCCTGGGACAGCAGTTATAGACTCCAATGCACCATTGCAGGTTTACTCTATCCCTTGGACCTTCAAATCAACGATGAAAGACAGAAATTGCATCGATATTGAATACAAAAGAAAAAATGTCGACTTATTTACAAGAGGAGTAACTTTTCTAATAGTTCGTGCCTTGAGCATTTCCCGGGACAGCAGTATTAGATTCCGATGCACCATTGCATGTTTACTCTATCCCTTGGACCTTCAAATCAACGATGAAACACAGAAATTGCATCGATATTGAATACAAAAGAAAAAATGTCGACTTATTTACAAGAGGAGTAACTTTTCTAATAGTTCGTGCCTTGAGCATTTCCCGGGACAGCAGTATTAGATTCCGATGCACCATTGCAGGTTTACTGTATCCCTTGGACCTTCAAATCAACGATGAAACTCAGAAATTGCATCGATATTGACTACAAAATGCAAAATGTCGACTTATTTACAAGAGGAGAAACTCTTCTAATAGTTCATGCTTTGAGCCTTTCTTGGGACAGCAGTATTAGATTCCGATCCACCATTGCAGGTTTACTGTATCCCTTGTACCTTCAAATCAACGATGAAACACAGAAATTGCATCGATATTGAATACAAAAGGCAAAATGTCGACTTATTTACAAAAGGAGTAACTCTTCTAATAGTTCGTGATTTGAGCCTTTCCTGGGACAGCAGTATTAGATTCCGATGCACCATTGCAGGGTTACTGTATCCCATGGACCTTCAAATCAACGATGAAACACAGAAATTGCATCGATATTGAATACAAAAGGCAAAATGTCGACTTACTTACAAGAGGAGTAACCCTTCTAGTACTTCGTGCTTTGAGCCTTTCCTGGGACAGCAGTATTAGATTCCGATGCACCACTGCAGGTTCACAGTATCCCTTGGACCTTCAAATCAACGATGAAACACTGAAATTGAATCGATATTGAATACAAAAGGCAAAATGTCGACTTATTTACAAGGGGAGAAACTCTTCTAATAGTTCATGCTTTGAGCCTTTCCTGGGACAGCAGTATTAGATTCCGATGCACAATTGCAGGTTTACTGAATCCCTTGGACCTTAAAATCAACGATGAAACACAGAAATTGCAACGATATTGAATACAAAACGCAAAGTGTCTTCTTATTTATAAGAGGAGTAACTCTTCTAATAGTTCGTGCTTTGAGCCTTTCCTGGGACAGCAGTTATAGACTCCGTTGCACTACTGCAGGTTTACTGTATCCCTTGGACTTTCAAATCAACGATGAAACACTGAAATTGCATCTATATTGAATACAAAAGGCAAAACGTCGACTTATTTACAAGAGGAATAACTCTTCTAATAGTTCGTGCTTTTAGCGTTTCTTGGGACAGCAGTATTAAATTCCGATGCACCATTGCAGGTTTACTGTATCCCTTGGACCTTCAAATCAACGATGAAACACAGAAATTGCATCGATATTGAATACAAAAGGCAAAATGTCGACATATTTATAAGAGGAGTAACCCTTCTAATAGTTCGTGATTTGAGCCTTTCCTGGGACAGCAGTATTAGATTCCGATGCACCATTGCAGGTTTACTGTATCCCTTGGACCTTCAAATCATCGAAGAAACACAGAAATTACATCGATATTGAATACAAAAGGCAAAATATCGACTTATTTACAAGAGGAGAAACTCTTCTAGTAGTTCATGTTTTGAGCCTTTCCTGGGACAGCAGTATTGGATTCCGATGCACCATTGCAGGTTTACTCTATCCCTTGGACCTTCAAATCAACGATGAATTACAGAAATTGCATCGATATTGAATACAAAAGGCAAAATGTCGACTTATTTACAAGAGGAGTAACTCTTCTAGTAGTTCGTTGTTTGAGCCTATCCTGGGACAGCAGTATTAGATTCCGATGCACAATTGCAGGTATACTGTATCCCTTGGACCTTCAAATCAACGATAAAACACAGAAATTGCATCAATATTGAATACAAAACGCAAAGTGTCTTCTTATTTATAAGAGGAGTAACTCTTCTAATAGTTCGTGCTTTGAGCCTTTCCTGGGACAGCAGTTATAGACTCCAATGCACCATTGCAGGTTTACTCTATCCCTTGGACCTTCAAATCAACGATGAAAGACAGAAATTGCATCGATATTGAATACAAAAGAAAAAATGTCGACTTATTTACAAGAGGAGTAACTTTTCTAATAGTTCGTGCCTTGAGCATTTCCCGGGACAGCAGTATTAGATTCCGATGCACCATTGCAGGTTTACTCTATCCCTTGGACCTTCAAATCAACGATGAAACACAGAAATTGCATCGATATTGAATACAAAAGAAAAAATGTCGACTTATTTACAAGAGGAGTAACTTTTCTAATAGTTCGTGCCTTGAGCATTTCCCGGGACAGCAGTATTAGATTCCGATGCACCATTGCAGGTTTACTGTATCCCTTGGACCTTCAAATCAACGATGAAACTCAGAAATTGCATCGATATTGACTACAAAATGCAAAATGTCGACTTATTTACAAGAGGAGAAACTCTTCTAATAGTTCATGCTTTGAGCCTTTCTTGGGACAGCAGTATTAGATTCCGATCCACCATTGCAGGTTTACTGTATCCCTTGTACCTTCAAATCAACGATGAAACACTGAAATTGCATCGATACTGAATACAAAAGAAAAAATGTCGACTTATTTAAGGGAGGAGTAACTCTTCTAATAGTTCGTGCTCTGAGCCTTTCCTGGGACAGCAGTATTAGATTCCGATACACCACTGCAGGTTTACTGTATGCCTTGGACCTTCAAATCAACGATGAAACACAGAAATTGCATCGATATTGAGTACAAAAGGCAAAATGTCGACTTAATTACAAGAGGAGTAACTCTTCTAATAGTTCGTGGTTTGAGACTTTCCTGGGACAGCAGTATTAGATTCCGATGTACCATTGCAGGTTTACTGTATCCCTTGGACCTTCAAATCAACGATGAAACACAGAAATTGCATCGATATTGTATACAAAAGGCAAAATGTCGACTTATTTACAAGAGGAGTTCTCTTCTAATAGTTCGTGCATTGGGCCTCTCCTGGGACAGAAGTATTAGATTCCGATGCACCATTGCAGGTTTACTGTATCCCTTGGACCTTCAAATCAACGATGAAACACAGAAATTGCATCGATATTGAATACAAAAGGCAAAATGTCGACTTATATACATGAGGTGTAACCCTTCTAGTACTTCGTGCTTTGAGCCTTTCCTGGGACAGCAGTATTAGATTCCGAAACACCATTGCAGGTTTACTGTATCCCTTGGACCTTCAAATCAACGATGAAACACAGAAATTGCATCGATATTGAATACAAAAGGCAAAATGTCGACTTATTTACAAGAGGAGTAGCTCTTCTAATAGTTCGTGCTTTGAGCCTTTCCTGGGACAGCAGTATTAGATTCCGATGCACCATTGCAGGTTAACTGTATCCCATGGACCTTCAAATCAACGATGAAACACAGAAATTGCATCGATATTGATTACAAAAGGCAAAATGTCGACCTATTTACAAGAGGAGTAACCCTTCTAGTACTTCGTGCTTTGAGCCTTTCCTGGGACAGCAGTATTAGTTTCCGATGCACCACCGCAGGTTCACAGTATCCCTTGGACCTTCAAATCAACGATGAAACACAGAAATTGCATTGATATTGAATACAAAATGCAAAATGTCGACATATTTATAAGATTAGTAACTCTTCTAATAGTTCGTGATTTGAGCCTTTCCTGGGACAGCAGTATTAGATTCCGATGCACAATTGCAGGTTTACTGAATCCCTTGGACCTTAAAATCAACGATGAAACACAGAAATTGCAACGATATTGAATACAAAACGCAAAGTGTCTTCTTATTTATAAGAGTAGTAACTCTTCTAATAGTTCGTGGTTTGAGCCTTTCCTGGGACAGCAGTATTAGATTCCGATGCACCATTGCAGGTTTACTGTATCCCTTGGACCTTCAAAACAACGATGAAACACAGAAATTGCATCGATATTGAATACAAAAGGCAAAATGTCGACATATTTATAAGAGGAGTAACTCTTCTAATAGTTCGTTATTTGAGCCTTTCCTGGGACAGCAGTATTAGATTCCTATGCACCATTGCAGGTTTACTGTATCCCTTGGACCTTCAAATCAACGATGAAAGACAGAAATTGCATCGATATTGAATACAAAAGGCAAAATGTCGACTTATTTACAAGAGGAGTAACTCTTCTTATAGTTCGTGATTTGAGCCTCTCCTGGGACAGAAGTATTAGATTCCGATTCACCATTGCAGGTTTACTGTATCCCTTGGACCTTCAAATCAAAGATGAAACACAGAAATTGCATCGATATTGAATACAAAAGGCAAAATGTCGACTTATATACATGAGGAGTAACCCTTCTAGTACTTCGTGTTTGAGCCTTTCCTGGGACAGCAGTATTAGATTCCGAAACACCATTGCAGGTTTACTGTATCCCTTGGACCTTCAAATCAACGATGAAACACAGAAATTGCATCGATATTGAATACAAAAGGCAAAATGTCGACTTATTTACAAGAGGAGTAACTCTTCTAATAGTTCGTGCTTTGAGCCTTTCCTGGGACAGCAGTATTAGATTCCGATGCACCATTGCAGGTTTACTGTATCCCATGAACCTTCAAATCAACGATGAAACACAGAAATTGCATCGATATTGAATACAAAAGGCAAAATGTCGACTTACTTACAAGAGGAGTAACCCTTCTAGTACTTCGTGCTTTGAGCCTTTCCTGGGACAGCAGTATTAGATTCCGATGCACCAGTGCAGGTTCACAGTATCCCTTGGACCTTCAAATCAACGATGAAACACAGAAATTGCATCTATATTGAATACAAAAGGCAAAATGTCGACTTATTTACAAGAGGAGAAACTCTTCTAATAGTTCATGCATTGAGCCTTTCCTGGGACAGCAGTATTAGATTCCGATGCACAATTGCAGGTTTACTGTATCCCTTGGACCTTAAAATCAACGATGAAACACAGAAATTGCAACGATATTGAATACAAAACGCAAAGTGGCTTCTTATTTATAAGAGGAGTAACTCTTCTAATAGTTCGTGCTTTGAGCCTTTCCTGGGACAGCAGTTATAGACTCCGATGCACCACTGCAGGTTTACTGTATCCCTTGGACCTTCAAATCAACGATGAAACACTGAAATTGCATCGATATTGAATACAAAAGGCAAAATGTCGACTTACTTACAAGAGGAGTAACCCTTCTAGTACTTCGTGCTTTGAGCCTTTCCTGGGACAGCAGTATTAGATTCCGATGCACCAGTGCAGGTTCACAGTATCCCTTGGACCTTCAAATCAACGATGAAACACAGAAATTGCATCGATATTGAATACAAAAGGCAAAATGTCGACTTATTTACAAGAGGAGAAACTCTTCTAATAGTTCATGCATTGAGCCTTTCCTGGGACAGCAGTATTAGATTCCGATGCACAATTGCAGGTTTACTGTATCCCTTGGACCTTCAAATCAACGATGAAACACTGAAATTGCATCGATATTGAATACAAAAGAAAAAATGTCGACTTATTTACAAGAGGAGTAACTCTTCTAATAGTTCGTGCTTTGAGCCTTTCCTGGGACAGCAGTATTAGATTCCGATGCACAATTGCAGGTTTACTGTATCCCTTGGACCTTAAAATCAACGATGAAACACAGAAATTGCAACGATATTGAATACAAAACGCAAAGTGTCTTCTTATTTATAAGAGGAGTAACTCTTCTAATAGTTCGTGGTTTGAGCCTTTCCTGGGACAGCAGTATTAGATTCCGATGCACCATTGCAGGTTTACTGTATCCCTTGGACCTTCAAATCAACGATGAAACACAGAAATTGCATCGATATTGTATACAAAAGGCAAAATGTCGACTTATTTACAAGAGGAGTTTCTCTTCTAATAGTTCGTGCATTGGGCCTTTCCTGGGACAGAGGTATTAGATTCCGATGCACCATTGCAGGTTTACTGTATCCCTTGGACCTTCAAATCAACGATGAAACACAGAAATTGCATCGATATTGAATACAAAAGGCAAAATGTCGACTTATATACATGAGGTGTAACCCTTCTAGTACTTCGTGCCTTGAGCCTTTCCTGGGACAGCAGTATTAGATTCCGAAACACCATTGCAGGTTTACTGTATCCCTTGGACCTTCAAATCAACGATGAAACACAGAAACTGCATCGATATTGAATACAAAAGGCATAATGTCGACTTATTTACAAGAGGAGTAACTCTTCTAATAGTTCGTGCTTTGAGCCTTTCCTGGGACAGCAGTATTAGATTCCGATGCACCATTGCAGGTTAACTGTATCCCATGGACCTTCAAATCAACGATGAAACACAGAAATTGCATCGATATTGATTACAAAAGGCAAAATGTCGACCTATTTACAAGAGGAGTAACCCTTCTAGTACTTCGTGTTTGAGCCTTTCCTGGGACAGCAGTATTAGTTTCCGATGCACCACCGCAGGTTCACAGTATCCCTTGGACCTTCAAATCAACGATGAAACACAGAAATTGCATTGATATTGAATACAAAATGCAAAATGTCGACATATTTATAAGATTAGTAACTCTTCTAATAGTTCGTGATTTGAGCCTTTCCTGGGACAGCAGTATTAGATTCCGATGCACAATTGCAGGTTTACTGTATCCCTTGGACCTTAAAATCAACGATGAAACACAGAAATTGCAACGATATTGAATACAAAACGCAAAGTGTCTTCTTATTTATAAGAGGAGTAACTCTTCTAATAGTTCGTGGTTTGAGCCTTTCCTGGGACAGCAGTATTAGATTCCGATGCACCATTGCAGGTTTACTGTATCCCTTGGACCTTCAAATCAACGATGAAACACAGAAATTGCATCGATATTGAATACAAAAGGCAAAATGTCGACATATTTATAAGAGGAGTAACTCTTCTAATAGTTCGTTATTTGAGCCTTTCCTGGGACAGCAGTATTAGATTCCTATGCACCATTGCAGGTTTACTGTATCCCTTGGACCTTCAAATCAACGATGAAAGACAGAAATTGCATCGATATTGAATACAAAAGGCAAAATGTCGACTTATTTACAAGAGGAGTAACTCTTCTTATAGTTCGTGATTTGAGCCTCTCCTGGGACAGAAGTATTAGATTCCGATTCACCATTGCAGGTTTACTGTATCCCTTGGACCTTCAAATCAACGATGAAACACAGAAATTGCATCGATATTGAATACAAAAGGCAAAATGTCGACTTATATACATGAGGAGTAACCCTTCTAGTACTTCGTGTTTGAGCCTTTTCTGGGACAGCAGTATTAGATTCCGATCCACCATTGCAGGTTTACTGTATCCCTTGTACCTTCAAATCAACGATGAAACACTGAAATTGCATCGATATTGAATACAAAAGGCAAAATGTGGACTTATTTACAAGAGGAGTAACTCTTCTAATAGTTCGTGCTTTGAGCCTTTCCTGGGACAGCAGTATTAGATTCCGATACACCACTGCAGGTTTACTGTATGCCTTGGACCTTCAAATCAGCGATGAAACACAGAAATTGCATCGATATTGAGTACAAAAGGCAAAATGTCGACTTATATACAAGAGGAGTAACTCTTCTAATAGTTCGTGGTTTGAGACTTTCCTGGGACAGCAGTATTAGATTCCGATGTACCATTGCAGGTTTACTGTATCCCTTGGACCTTCAAATCAACGATGAAACACAGAAATTGCATCGATATTGAATACAAAAGGCAAAATGTCGACTTATTTACAAGAGGAGAAACTCTTCTAATAGTTCATGCATTGAGCCTTTCCTGGGACAGCAGTATTAGATTCCGATGCACCATTGCAGGTTTACTGTATCCCATGGACCTTCAAATCAACGATGAAACACAGAAATTGCATCGATATTGAATACAAAAGGCAAAATGTCGACTTATTTACAAGAGGAGTAACTCTTGTAATATTTCGTGATTTTAGCGTTTCCTGGGACAGCAGTATTAGATTCCGATGCACCATTGCAGGTTTACTGTATCCCATGGACCTTCAAATCAACGATGAAACACAGAAATTGCATCGATATTGAATACAAAAGGCAAAATGTCGACTTATTTACAAGAGGAGTAACGCTTCTAGTACTTCGTGCTTTGAGCCTTTCCTGGGACAGCAGTATTAGATTCCGATGCACCATTGCAGGTTTACTGTATCCCTTTGACCTTTAAATCAACGATGAAACACAGAAATTGCATCGATATTGAAAAAAACGCAAAGTGTCGTCTTATTTATAAGAGGAGTAACTCTTCTAATAGTTCGTGCTTTGAGCCTTTCCTGGGACAGCAGTTATAGACTCCGATGCACCATTGCAGGTTTACTGTATCCCTTGGACCTTCAAATCAACGATGAAACACAGAAATTGCATCGATATTGAATACAAAAGGCAAAATGTCGACTTGTATACAAGAGGAGAAACTCTTCTAATAGTTCATGCTTTGAGCCTTTCCTGGAACAGCAGTATTAGATTCCGATGCACCATTGCAGGTTTACTGTATCCCTTGGACCTTCAAATCAACGATGAAACACAGAAATTGCATCGATATTGAATACAAAAGGCAAAATGCCGACTTATTTACTAGAGGAGTAACTCTTCTAATAGTTCGTGTTTTGAGCCTCTCCTGGGACAGAAGTATTAGATTCCGATGCACCATTGCAGGTTTACTGTATCCCTTGGACCTTCAAATCGACGATGAAACACAGAAATTGCATCGATATTGAATACAAAAGGCAAAATGTCGACTTATATACGTGAGGAGTAACAATTCTAGTACTTCGTGTTTGAGCCTTTCCTGGGACAGCAGTATTAGATTCCGAAACACCATTGCAGGTTTACTGTATCCCTTGGACCTTCAAATCAACGATGAAACACAGAAATTACATCGATATTGAATACAAAAGGCAAAATGTCGACTTATTTACAAAAGGAGTAACTCTTCTAATAGATCGTGCTTTGAGCCTTTCCTGGGACAGCAGTATTAGATTCCGATGCACCATTGCAGGGTTACTGTATCCCATGGACCTTCAAATCAACGATGAAACACAGAAATTGCATCGATATTGAATACAAAAGGCAAAATGTCGACTTACTTACAAGAGGAGTAACCCTTCTAGTACTTCGTGCTTTGAGCCTTTCCTGGGACAGCAGTATTAGATTCCGATGCACCACTGCAGGTTCACAGTATCCCTTGGACCTTCAAATCAACGATGAAACACAGAAATTGCATCGATATTGAATACAAAAGGCAAAATGTCGACTTATTTACAAGGGGAGAAACTCTTCTAATAGTTCATGCTTTGAGCCTTTCCTGGGACAGCAGTATTAGATTCCGATGCACAATTGCAGGTTTACTGAATCCCTTGGACCTTAAAATCAACGATGAAACACAGAAATTGCAACGATATTGAATACAAAACGCAAAGTGTCTTCTTATTTATAAGAGGAGTAACTCTTCTAATAGTTCGTGCTTTGAGCCTTTCCTGGGACAGCAGTTATAGACTCCGTTGCACCACTGCAGGTTTACTGTATCCCTTGGACTTTCAAATCAACGATGAAACACTGAAATTGCATCTATATTGAATACAAAAGGCAAAACGTCGACTTATTTACAAGAGGAATAACTCTTCTAATAGTTCGTGCTTTTAGCGTTTCCTGGGACAGCAGTATTAAATTCCGATGCACCATTGCAGCTTTACTGTATCCCTTGGACTTTCAAATCAACGATGAAACACAGAAATTGCATCGATATTGAATACAAAAGGCAAAATGTCGACATATTTATAAGAGGAGTAACTCTTCTAATAGTTCGTGATTTGAGCCTTTCCTGGGACAGCAGTATTAGATTCCGATGCACCATTGCAGGTTTACTGTATCCCTTGGACCTTCAAATCATCGAAGAAACACAGAAATTACATCGATATTGAATACAAAAGGCAAAATATCGACTTATTTACAAGAGGAGTAACTTTTCTAATAGTTCGTGCTTTGAGCCTATCCCGGGACAGCAGTATTAGATTCCGATGCACCATTGCAGGTTTACTGTATCCCTTGGACCTTCAAATCAACGATGAAACTCAGAAATTGCATCGATATTGACTACAAAAGGCAAAATGTCGACTTATTTACAAGAGGAGAAACTCTTCTAATAGTTCATGCTTTGAGCCTTTCTTGGGACAGCAGTATTAGATTCCGATCCACCATTGCAGGTTTACTGTATCCCTTGTACCTTCAAATCAAAGATGAAACACTGAAATTGCATCGATATTGAATACAAAAGAAAAAATGTCGACTTATTTACAAGAGGAGTAACTCTTCTAATAGTTCGTGCTTTGAGCCTTTCCTGGGACAGCAGTATTAGATTCCAATACACCACTGCAGGTTTACTGTATGCCTTGGACCTTCTAATCAACGATGAAACACAGAAATTGCATCGATATTGAGTACAAAAGGCAAAATGTCGACTTATTTACAAGAGGAGAAACTCTTCTAATAGTTCATGCTTTGAGCCTTTCTTGGGACAGCAGTATTAGATTCCGATCCACCATTGCAGGTTTACTGTATCCCTTGTACCTTCAAATCAACGATGAAACACTGTAATTGCATCGATATTGAATACAAAAGAAAAAATGTCGACTTATTTACAAGAGGAGTAACTCTTCTAATAGTTCGTGCTTTGAGCCTTTACTGGGACAGCAGTATTAGATTCCGATACACCACTGCAGGTTTACTGTATGCCTTGGACCTTCAAATCAACGATGAATTACAGAAATTGCATCGATATTTTATACAAAAAGCAAAATGTCGACTTATTTACAAGAGGAGTTTCTCTTCTAATAGTTCGTGCTTTGAGCCTCTCCTGGGACAGAAGTATTACATTCCGATGCACCATTGCAGGTTTACCGTATCCCTTGGACCTTCAAATCAACGATGAAACGAAGAAATTGCATCGATATTGAATACAAAAGGCAAAATGTCGACTTACTTACAAGAGGAGTAACCCTTCTAGTACTTCGTGCTTTGAGCCTTTCCTGGGACAGCAGTATTAGATACCGATGCACCAGTGCAGGTTCACAGTATCCCTTGGACCTTCAAATCAACGATGAAACACAGAAATTGCATCGATATTGAATACAAAAGGCAAAATGTCGACTTATTTACAAGAGGAGAAACTCTTCTAATAGTTCATGCATTGAGCCTTTCCTGGGACAGCAGTATTAGATTCCGATGCACAATGGCAGGTTTACTGTATCCCATGGACCTTCAAATCAACGATGAAACACTGAAATTGCATCGATATTGAATACAAAAGAAAAAATGTCGACTTATTTACAAGAGGAGTAACTCTTCTAATAGTTAGAGCTTTGAGCCTTTCCTGGGACAGCAGTATTAGATTCCGATACACCACTGCAGGTTTACTGTATGCCTTGGACCTTCAAATCAACGATGAAACACAGAAATTGCATCGATATTGAGTACAAAAGGCAAAATGTCGACTTATTTACAAGAGGAGTAACTCTTCTAATAGTTCGTGGTTTGAGACTTTCCTGGGACAGCAGTATTAGATTCCGATGTACCATTGCAGGTCTACTGTATCCCTTGGACCTTCAAATCAACGATGAAACACAGAAATTGCATCGATATTGTATACAAAAGGCAAAATGTCGACTTATTTACAAGAGGAGTTTCTCTTCTAATAGTTCGTGCATTGGGCCTCTCCTGGGACAGAAGTATTAGATTCCGATGCACCATTGCAGGTTTCTGTATCCCTTGGACCTTCAAATCAACGATGAAACACAGAAATTGCATCGATATTGAATACAAAAGGCAAAATGTCGACTTATATACATGAGGTGTAACCCTTCTAGTACTTCGTGCTTTGAGCCTTTCCTGGGACAGCAGTATTAGATTCCGAAACACCATTGCAGGTTTACTGTATCATTTGGACCTTCAAATCAACGATGAAACACAGAAACTGCATCGATATTGAATACAAAAGGCAAAATGTCGACTTATTTACAAGAGGAGTAACTCTTCTAATAGTTCGTGCTTTGAGCCTTTCCTGGGACAGCAGTATTAGATTCCGATGCACCATTGCAGGTTAACTGTATCCCATGGACCTTCAAATCAACGATGAAACACAGAAATTGAATCGATATTGATTACAAAAGGCAAAATGTCGACCTATTTACAAGAGGAGTAACCCTTCTAGTACTTCGTGCTTTGAGCCGTTCCTGGGACAGCAGTATTAGTTTCCGATGCACCACCGCAGGTTCACAGTATCCCTTGGACCTTCAAATCAACGATGAAACACAGAAATTGCATTGATATTGAATACAAAATGCAAAATGTCGACATATTTATAAGATTAGTAACTCTTCTAATAGTTCGTGATTTGAGCCTTTCCTGGGACAGCAGTATTAGATTCCGATGCACAATTGCAGGTTTACTGAATCCCTTGGACCTTAAAATCAACGATGAAACACAGAAATTGCAACGATATTGAATACAAAACGCAAAGTGTCTTCTTATTTATAAGAGGAGTAACTCTTCTAATAGTTCGTGGTTTGAGCCTTTCCTGGGACAGCAGTATTAGATTCCGATGCACCATTGCAGGTTTACTGTATCCCTTGGACCTTCAAATCAACGATGAAACACAGAAATTGCATCGATATTGAATACAAAAGGCAAAATGTCGACATATTTATAAGAGGAGTAACTCTTCTAATAGTTCGTTATTTGAGCCTTTCCTGGGACAGCAGTATTAGATTCCTATGCACCATTGCAGGTTTACTGTATCCCTTGGACCTTCAAATCAACGATGAAAGACAGAAATTGCATCGATATTGAATACAAAAGGCAAAATGTCGACTTATTTACAAGAGGAGTAACTCTTCTTATAGTTCGTGATTTGAGCCTCTCCTGGGACAGAAGTATTAGATTCCGATTCACCATTGCAGGTTTACTGTATCCCTTGGACCTTCAAATCAACGATGAAACACAGAAATTGCATCGATATTGAATACAAAAGGCAAAATGTCGACTTATATACATGAGGAGTAACCCTTCTAGTACTTCGTGTTTGAGCCTTTTCTGGGACAGCAGTATTAGATTCCGAAACACCATTGCAGGTTTACTGTATCCCTTGGACCTTCAAATCAACGATGAAACACAGAAATTGCATCGATATTGAATACAAAAGGCAAAATGTCGACTTATTTACAAGAGGAGTAACTCTTCTAATAGTTCGTGCTTTGAGCCTTTCCTGGGACAGCAGTATTAGATTCCGATGCACCATTGCAGGTTTACTGTATCCCATGAACCTTCAAATAAACGATGAAACACAGAAATTGCATCGATATTGAATACAAAAGGCAAAATGTCGACTTACTTACAAGAGGAGTAACCCTTCTAGTACTTCGTGCTTGGAGCCTTTCCTGGGTCAGCAGTGTTAGATTCCGATGCACCAGTGCAGGTTCACAGTATCCCTTGGACCTTCAAATCAACGATGAAACACAGAAATTGCATCGATATTGAATACAAAAGGCAAAATGTCGACTTATTTACAAGAGGAGAAACTCTTCTAATAGTTCATGCATTGAGCCTTTCCTGGGACAGCAGTATTAGATTCCGATACACCATTGCAGGTTTACTGTATCCCTTGGACCTTCAAATCAACGATGAAACACAGAAATTGCATCGATATTGAATACAAAAGGCAAAATGTCGACTTATTTACAAGAGGAGTAACTCTTGTAATATTTCGTGATTTTAGCGTTTCCTGGGACAGCAGTATTAGATTCCGATGCACCATTGCAGGTTTACTGTATCCCATGGACCTTCAAATCAACGATGAAACACAGAAATTGCATCGATATTGAATACAAAAGGCAAAATGTCGACTTATTTACAAAAGGAGTAACGCTTCTAGTACTTCGTGGTTTGAGCCTTTCCTGGGACAGCAGTATTAGATTCCGATGCACCATTGCAGGTTTACTGTATCCCTTTGACCTTTAAATCAACGATGAAACACAGAAATTGCATCGATATTGAAAAAAACGCAAAGTGTCGTCTTATTTATAAGAGGAGTAACTCTTCTAATAGTTCGTGCTTTGAGCCTTTCCTGGGACAGCAGTTATAGACTCCGATGCACCATTGCAGGTTTACTGTATCCCTTGGACCTTCAAATCAACGATGAAACACAGAAATTGCATCGATATTGAATACAAAAGGCAAAATGTCGACTTGTATACAAGAGGAGAAACTCTTCTAATAGTTCATGCTTTGAGCCTTTCCTGGAACAGCAGTATTAGATTCCGATGCACCATTGCAGGTTTACTGTATCCCTTGGACCTTCAAATCAACGATGAAACACAGAAATTGCATCGATATTGAATACAAAAGGCAAAATGCCGACTTATTTACTAGAGGACTAACTCTTCTAATAGTTCGTGTTTTGAGCCTCTCCTGGGACAGAAGTATTAGATTCCGATGCACCATAGCAGGTTTACTGTATCCCTTGGACCTTCAAATCGACGATGAAACACAGAAATTGCATCGATATTGAATACAAAAGGCAAAATGTCGACTTATATACATGAGGAGTAACAATTCTAGTACTTCGTGTTTGAGCCTTTCCTGGGACAGCAGTATTAGATTCCGAATCACCATTGCAGGTTTACTGTATCCCTTGGACCTTCAAATCAACGATGAAACACAGAAATTGCATCGATATTGAATACAAAAGGCAAAATGTCGACTTATTTACAAAAGGAGTAACTCTTCTAATAGATCGTGCTTTGAGCCTTTCCTGGGACAGCAGTATTAGATTCCGATGCACCATTGCAGGGTTACTGTATCCCATGGACCTTCAAATCAACGATGAAACACAGAAATTGCATCGATATTGAATACAAAAGGCAAAATGTCGACTTACTTACAAGAGGAGTAACCCTTCTAGTACTTCGTGCTTTGAGCCTTTCCTGGGACAGCAGTATTAGATTCCGATGCACCACTGCAGGTTCACAGTATCCCTTGGACCTTCAAATCAACGATGAAACACAGAAATTGCATCGCTATTGAATACAAAAGGCAAAATGTCGACTTATTTACAAGGGGAGAAACTCTTCTAATAGTTCATGCTTTGAGCCTTTCCTGGGACAGCAGTATTAGATTCCGATGCACAATTGCAGGTTTACTGAATCCCTTGGACCTTAAAATCAACGATGAAACACAGAAATTGCAACGATATTGAATACAAAACGCAAAGTGTCTTCTTATTTATAAGAGGAGTAACTCTTCTAATAGTTCGTGCTTTGAGCCTTTCCTGGGACAGCAGTTATAGACTCCGTTGCACCACTGCAGGTTTACTGTATCCCTTGGACTTTCAAATCAACGATGAAACACTGAAATTGCATCTATATTGAATACAAAAGGCAAAACGTCGACTTATTTACAAGAGGAATAACTCTTCTAATAGTTCGTGCTTTTAGCGTTTCCTGGGACAGCAGTATTAAATTCCGATGCACCATTGCAGGTTTACTGTATCCCTTGGACTTTCAAATCAACGATGAAACACAGAAATTGCATCGATATTGAATACAAAAGGCAAAATGTCGACATATTTATAAGAGGAGTAACTCTTCTAATAGTTCGTGATTTGAGCCTTTCCTGGGACAGCAGTATTAGATTCCGATGCACCATTGCAGGTTTACTGTATCCCTTGGACCTTCAAATCATCGAAGAAACACAGAAATTACATCGATATTGAATACAAAAGGCAAAATATCGACTTATTTACAAGAGGAGTAACTTTTCTAATAGTTCGTGCTTTGAGCCTATCCCGGGACAGCAGTATTAGATTCCGATGCACCATTGCAGGTTTACTGTATCCCTTGGACCTTCAAATCAACGATGAAACTCAGAAATTGCATCGATATTGACTACAAAAGGCAAAATGTCGACTTATTTACAAGAGGAGAAACTCTTCTAATAGTTCATGCTTTGAGCCTTTCTTGGGACAGCAGTATTAGATTCCGATCCACCATTGCAGGTTTACTGTATCCCTTGTAACTTCAAATCAAAGATGAAACACTGAAATTGCATCGATATTGAATACAAAAGAAAAAATGTCGACTTATTTACAAGAGGAGTAACTCTTCTAATAGTTCGTGCTTTGAGCCTTTCCTGGGACAGCAGTATTAGATTCCAATACACCACTGCAGGTTTACTGTATGCCTTGGACCTTCTAATCAACGATGAAACACAGAAATTGCATCGATATTGAGTACAAAAGGCAAAATGTCGACTTATTTACAAGAGGAGAAACTCTTCTAATAGTTCATGCTTTGAACCTTTCTTGGAACAGCAGTATTAGATTCCGATCCACCATTGCAGGTTTACTGTATCCCTTGTACCTTCAAATCAACGATGAAACACTGTAATTGCATCGATATTGAATACAAAAGAAAAAATGTCGACTTATTTACAAGAGGAGTAACTCTTCTAATAGTTCGTGCTTTGAGCCTTTCCTGGGACAGCAGTATTAGATTCCGATACACCACTGCAGGTTTACTGTATGCCTTGGACCTTCTAATCAACGATGAAACACAGAAATTGCATCGATATTGAGTACAAAAGGCAAAATGTCGACTTATTTACAAGTGGAGTAACTCTTCTAATAGTTCGTGGTTTGAGACATTCCTGGGACAGCAGTATTAGATTCCGATGTACCATTGCAGGTTTACTGTATCCCTTGGACCTTCAAATCAACGATGAAACACAGAAATTGCATCGATATTGTATACAAAAGGCAAAATGTCGACTTATTTACAAGAGGAGTTTCTCTTCTAATAGTTCGTGCTTTGAGCCTCTCCTGGGACAGAAGTATTACATTCCGATGCACCATTGCAGGTTTACTGTATCCCTTGGACCTTCAAATCAACGATGAAACGAAGAAATTGCATCGATATTGAATACAAAAGGCAAAATGTCGACTTATATACATGAGGTGTAACCCTTCTAGTATTTCGTGCTTTGAGCCTTTCCTGGGACAGCAGTACTAGATTCCGAAACACCATTGCAGGTTTACTGTATCCTTTGGACCTTCAAATCAACGATGAAACACAGAAATTGCATCGATATTGAATACAAAAGGCAAAATGTCGACTTATTTACAAGAGGAGTAACTCTTCTAATAGTTCGTGCTTTGAGCCTTTCCTGGGACAGCAGTATTAGATTCCGATGCACCATTGCAGGTTAACTGTATCCCATGGACCTTCAAATCAACGATGAAACACAGAAATTGCATCGATATTGATTACAAAAGGCAAAATGTCGACCTATTTACAAGAGGAGTAACCCTTCTAGTACTTCGTGCTTTGAGCCTTTCCAGGGACAGCAGTATTAGTTTCCGATGCACCACCGCAGGTTCACAGTATCCCTTGGACCTTCAAATCAACGATGAAACACAGAAATTGCATTGATATTGAATACAAAATGCAAAATGTCGACTTATTTACAAGAGGAGTAACTCTTCTAATATTTCGTGCTTTTAGCGTTTCCTGGGACAGCAGTATTAGATTCCGATGCACCATTGCAGGTTTACTGTATCCCTTGGACCTTCAAATCAACGATGAAACACAGAAATTGCATCGATATTGAATACAAAAGGCAAAATGTCGACATATTTATAAGATTAGTAACTCTTCTAATGGTTCGTGATTTGAGCCTTTCCTGGGACAGCAGTATTAGATTCCGATGCACAATTGCAGGTTTACTGAATCCCTTGGACCTTAAAATCAACGATGAAACACAGAAATTGCAACGTTATTGAATACAAAACGCAAAGTGTCTTCTTATTTATAAGAGGAGTAACTCTTCTAATAGTTCGTGCTTTGAGCCTTTCCTGGTACAGCAGTTATAGACTCCGTTGCACCACTGCAGGTTTACTGTATCCCTTGGACTTTCAAATCAACGATGAAACACTGAAATTGCATCTATATTGAATACAAAAGGCAAAACGTCGACTTATTTACAAGAGGAATAACTCTTCTAATAGTTCGTGCTTTTAGCGTTTCCTGGGACAGCAGTATTAAATTCCGATGCACCATTGCTGGTTTACTGTATCCCTTGGACCTTCAAATCAACGATGAAACACAGAAATTGCATCGATATTGAATACAAAAGGCAAAATGTCGACATATTTATAAGAGGAGTAACTCTTCTAATAGTTCGTGATTTGAGCCTTTCCTGGGACAGCAGTATTAGATTCCGATGCACCATTGCAGGTTTACTGTATCCCTTGGACCTTCAAATCATCGAAGAAACACAGAAATTACATCGATATTGAATACAAAAGGCAAAATATCGACTTATTTACAAGAGGAGAAACTCTTCTAGTAGTTCATGTTTTGAGCCTTTCCTGGGACAGCAGTATTAGATTCCGATGCACCATTGCAGGTTTACTCTATCCCTTGGACCTTCAAATCAACGATGAATTACAGAAATCGCATCGATATTGAATACAAAATGCAAAATGTCGACTTATTTACAAGAGGAGTAACTCTTCTAATAGTTCGTTGTTTGAGCCTATCCTGGGACAGCAGTATTAGATTCCGATGCACAATTGCAGGTATTCTGTATCCCTTGGACCTTCAAATCAACGATAAAACACAGAAATTGCATCAATATTGAATACAAAACGCAAAGTGTCTTCTTATTTATAAGAGGAGTAACTCTTCTAATAGTTCGTGCTTTGAGCCTTTCCTGGGACAGCAGTTATAGACTCCGATGCACCATTGCAGGTTTACTCTATCCCTTGGACCTTCAAATCAACGATGAAACACAGAAATTGCATCGATATTGAATACAAAAGAAATAATGTCGACTTATTTACAAGAGGAGTAACTTTTCTAATAGTTCGTGCTTTGAGCCTTTCCCGGGACAGCAGTATTAGATTCCGATGCACCATTGCAGGTTTACTGTATCCCTTGGACCTTCAAATCAACGATGAAACTCAGAAATTGCATCGATATTGTATACAAATGGCAAAATGTCGACTTATTTACAAGACGAGAAACTCTTCTAATAGTTCATGCTTTGAGCCTTTCTTGGGACAGCAGTATTAGATTCCGATCCACCATTGCAGGTTTACTGTATCCCTTGTACCTTCAAATCAACGATGAAACACTGAAATTGCATCGATATTGAATACAAAAGGCAAAATGTCGACTTATTTACAAGAGGAGTAACTCTTCTAATAGTTCGTGCTTTGAGCCTTTCCTGGGACAGCAGTATTAGATTCCGATACACCACTGCAGGTTTACTGTATGCGTTGGACCTTCAAATCAACGATGAAACACAGAAATTGCATCGATATTGAGTACAAAAGGCAAAATGTCGACTTATTTACAAGAGGAGTAACTCTTCTAATAGTTCGTGGTGTGAGACTTTCCTGGGACAGCAGTATTAGATTCCGATGTACCATTGCAGGTTTACTGTATCCCTTGGACCTTCAAATCAACGATGAAACACAGAAATTGCATCGATATTGTATACAAAAGGCAAAATGTCGACTAATTTACAAGAGGAGTTTCTCTTCTAATAGTTCGTGCTTTGAGCCTCTCCTGGTACAGAGGTATTAGATTCCGATGCACCATTGCAGGTTTACTGTATTCCTTGGACCTTCAAATCAACGATGAAACACAGAAATTGCATCGATATTGAGTACAAAAGGCAAAATGTCGACTTATTTACAAGAGGAGTAACTCTTCTAATAGTTCGTGGTTTGAGACTTTCCTGGGACAGCAGTATTAGATTCCGATGTACCATTGCAGGTTTACTGTATCCCTTGGACCTTCAAATCAACGATGAAACACAGAAATTGCATCGATATTGTATACAAAAGGCAAAATGTCGACTTATTTACAAGAGGAGTTTCTCTTCTAATAGTTCGTGCTTTGAGCCTCTCCTGGTACAGAGGTATTAGATTCCGATGCACCATTGCAGGTTTACTGTATTCCTTGGACCTTCAAATCAACGATGAAACACAGAAATTGCATCGATATTGAATACAAAAGGCAAAATGTCGACTTCTTTACAAGAGGAGTAACTCTTCTAATAGTTCGTGGTTTGAGCCTTTCCTGGGACAGCAGTATTAGATTCCGATGCACAATTGCAGGTTTACTGTATCCCTTGGACCTTAAAATCAACGATGAAACACAGAAATTGCATCGATATTGAATACAAAACGCAAAGTGTATTCTTATTTATAAGAGGAGTAACTCTTCTAATAGTTCTTGCTTTGAGCCTTTCCTGGGACAGCAGTTATAGACTCCAATGCACCATTGCAGGATTACTGTATCCCTTGGACCTTCAAATCACCGATGAAACACAGAAATTGCATCGATATTGAATACAAAAGAAACAATGTCGACTTATTTACAAGAGGAGTAACTTTTCTAATAGTTTGTGCTTTGAGCCTTTCCCGGGGCTGCAGTAATAGATTCCGATGCACCATTGCAGGTTTACTGTACCCCTTGGACCTTCAAATCAACGATGAAACACAGAAAGTGCATCGATATTGACTACAAAAGGCAAAATGTCGACTTATTTACAAGAGGAGAAACTCTTCTAATAGTTCATGCTTTGAGCATTTCCTGGGACAGCAGTATTAGATTCCGATGCACCATTGCAGGTTTACTGTATCCCTTGGACCTTCAAATCAACGATGAAACACAGAAATTGCATCGATATTGAATACAAAAGAAAAAATGTCGACTTATTTTCAAGAGGAGTAACTCTTCTAATAGTTCGTGCTTTGAGCCTTTCCTGGGACAGCAGTATTAGATTCCGATGCACCATTGCAGGTTTACTGTATCCCTTGGACCTTCAAATCAACGATGAAACACAGAAATTGCATCGATATTGTATACAAAAGGCAAAATGTCGACTTATTTACAAGAGGAGTAACTCTTCTAATAGTTCGTGGTTTGAGACTTTCCTGGGACAGCAGTATTAGATTCCGATGTACCATTGCAGGTTTACTGAATCCCTTGGACCTTAAAATCAACGATGAAACACAGAAATTGCAACGATATTGAATACAAAACGCAAAGTGTCTTCTTATTTATAAGAGGAGTAACTCTTCTAATAGTTCGTGCTTTGAGCCTTTCCTGGTACAGCAGTTATAGACTCCGTTGCACCACTGCAGGTTTACTGTATCCCTTGGACTTTCAAATCAACGATGAAACACTGAAATTGCATCTATATTGAATACAAAAGGCAAAACGTCGACTTATTTACAAGAGGAATAACTCTTCTAATAGTTCGTGCTTTTAGCGTTTCCTGGGACAGCAGTATTAAATTCCGATGCACCATTGCTGGTTTACTGTATCCCTTGGACCTTCAAATCAACGATGAAACACAGAAATTGCATCGATATTGAATACAAAAGGCAAAATGTCGACATATTTATAAGAGGAGTAACTCTTCTAATAGTTCGTGATTTGAGCCTTTCCTGGGACAGCAGTATTAGATTCCGATGCACCATTGCAGGTTTACTGTATCCCTTGGACCTTCAAATCATCGAAGAAACACAGAAATTACATCGATATTGAATACAAAAGGCAAAATATCGACTTATTTACAAGAGGAGAAACTCTTCTAGTAGTTCATGTTTTGAGCCTTTCCTGGGACAGCAGTATTAGATTCCGATGCACCATTGCAGGTTTACTCTATCCCTTGGACCTTCAAATCAACGATGAATTACAGAAATCGCATCGATATTGAATACAAAAGGCAAAATGTCGACTTATTTACAAGAGGAGTAACTCTTCTAATAGTTCGTTGTTTGAGCCTATCCTGGGACAGCAGTATTATATTCCGATGCACAATTGCAGGTATTCTGTATCCCTTGGACCTTCAAATCAACGATAAAACACAGAAATTGCATCAATATTGAATACAAAACGCAAAGTGTCTTCTTATTTATAAGAGGAGTAACTCTTCTAATAGTTCGTGCTTTGAGCCTTTCCTGGGACAGCAGTTATAGACTCCGATGCACCATTGCAGGTTTACTCTATCCCTTGGACCTTCAAATCAACGATGAAACACAGAAATTGCATCGATATTGAATACAAAAGAAAAAATGTCGACTTATTTACAAGAGGAGTAACTTTTCTAATAGTTCGTGCTTTGAGCCTTTCCCGGGACAGCAGTATTAGATTCCGATGCACCATTGCAGGTTTACTGTATCCCTTGGACCTTCAAATCAACGATGAAACTCAGAAATTGCATCGATATTGTATACAAAAGGCAAAATGTCGACTTATTTACAAGAGGAGAAACTCTTCTAATAGTTCATGCTTTGAGCCTTTCTTGGGACAGCAGTATTAGATTCCGATCCACCATTGCAGGTTTACTGTATCCCTTGTACCTTCAAATCAACGATGAAACACTGAAATTGCATCGATATTGAATACAAAAGGCAAAATGTCGACTTATTTACAAGAGGAGTAACTCTTCTAATAGTTCGTGCTTTGAGCCTTTCCTGGGACAGCAGTATTAGATTCCGATACACCACTGCAGGTTAACTGTATCCCATGGACCTTCAAATCAACGATGAAACACAGAAATTGCATCGATATTGATTACAAAAGGCAAAATGTCGACCTATTTACAAGAGGAGTAACCCTTCTAGTACTTCGTGCTTTGAGCCTTTCCTGGGACAGCAGTATTAGTTTCCGATGCACCACCGCAGGTTCACAGTATCCCTTGGACCTTCAAATCAACGATGAAACACAGAAATTGCATTGATATTGAATACAAAATGCAAAATGTCGACTTATTTACAAGAGGAGTAACTCTTCTAATATTTCGTGCTTTTAGCGTTTCCTGGGACAGCAGTATTAGATTCCGATGCACCATTGCAGGTTTACTGTATCCCTTGGACCTTCAAATCAACGATGAAACACAGAAATTGCATCGATATTGAATACAAAAGGCAAAATGTCGACATATTTATAAGATTAGTAACTCTTCTAATGGTTCGTGATTTGAGCCTTTCCTGGGACAGCAGTATTAGATTCCGATGCACAATTGCAGGTTTACTGAATCCCTTGGACCTTAAAATCAACGATGAAACACAGAAATTGCAACGTTATTGAATACAAAACGCAAAGTGTCTTCTTATTTATAAGAGGAGTAACTCTTCTAATAGTTCGTGCTTTGAGCCTTTCCTGGTACAGCAGTTATAGACTCCGTTGCACCACTGCAGGTTTACTGTATCCCTTGGACTTTCAAATCAACGATGAAACACTGAAATTGCATCTATATTGAATACAAAAGGCAAAACGTCGACTTATTTACAAGAGGAATAACTCTTCTAATAGTTCGTGCTTTTAGCGTTTCCTGGGACAGCAGTATTAAATTCCGATGCACCATTGCTGGTTTACTGTATCCCTTGGACCTTCAAATCAACGATGAAACACAGAAATTGCATCGATATTGAATACAAAAGGCAAAATGTCGACATATTTATAAGAGGAGTAACTCTTCTAATAGTTCGTGATTTGAGCCTTTCCTGGGACAGCAGTATTAGATTCCGATGCACCATTGCAGGTTTACTGTATCCCTTGGACCTTCAAATCATCGAAGAAACACAGAAATTACATCGATATTGAATACAAAAGGCAAAATATCGACTTATTTACAAGAGGAGAAACTCTTCTAGTAGTTCATGTTTTGAGCCTTTCCTGGGACAGCAGTATTAGATTCCGATGCACCATTGCAGGTTTACTCTATCCCTTGGACCTTCAAATCAACGATGAATTACAGAAATCGCATCGATATTGAATACAAAATGCAAAATGTCGACTTATTTACAAGAGGAGTAACTCTTCTAATAGTTCGTTGTTTGAGCCTATCCTGGGACAGCAGTATTAGATTCCGATGCACAATTGCAGGTATTCTGTATCCCTTGGACCTTCAAATCAACGATAAAACACAGAAATTGCATCAATATTGAATACAAAACGCAAAGTGTCTTCTTATTTATAAGAGGAGTAACTCTTCTAATAGTTCGTGCTTTGAGCCTTTCCTGGGACAGCAGTTATAGACTCCGATGCACCATTGCAGGTTTACTCTATCCCTTGGACCTTCAAATCAACGATGAAACACAGAAATTGCATCGATATTGAATACAAAAGAAAAAATGTCGACTTATTTACAAGAGGAGTAACTTTTCTAATAGTTCGTGCTTTGAGCCTTTCCCGGGACAGCAGTATTAGATTCCGATGCACCATTGCAGGTTTACTGTATCCCTTGGACCTTCAAATCAACGATGAAACTCAGAAATTGCATCGATATTGTATACAAATGGCAAAATGTCGACTTATTTACAAGACGAGAAACTCTTCTAATAGTTCATGCTTTGAGCCTTTCTTGGGACAGCAGTATTAGATTCCGATCCACCATTGCAGGTTTACTGTATCCCTTGTACCTTCAAATCAACGATGAAACACTGAAATTGCATCGATATTGAATACAAAAGGCAAAATGTCGACTTATTTACAAGAGGAGTAACTCTTCTAATAGTTCGTGCTTTGAGCCTTTCCTGGGACAGCAGTATTAGATTCCGATACACCACTGCAGGTTTACTGTATGCGTTGGACCTTCAAATCAACGATGAAACACAGAAATTGCATCGATATTGAGTACAAAAGGCAAAATGTCGACTTATTTACAAGAGGAGTAACTCTTCTAATAGTTCGTGGTTTGAGACTTTCCTGGGACAGCAGTATTAGATTCCGATGTACCATTGCAGGTTTACTGTATCCCTTGGACCTTCAAATCAACGATGAAACACAGAAATTGCATCGATATTGTATACAAAAGGCAAAATGTCGACTAATTTACAAGAGGAGTTTCTCTTCTAATAGTTCGTGCTTTGAGCCTCTCCTGGTACAGAGGTATTAGATTCCGATGCACCATTGCAGGTTTACTGTATTCCTTGGACCTTCAAATCAACGATGAAACACAGAAATTGCATCGATATTGAGTACAAAAGGCAAAATGTCGACTTATTTACAAGAGGAGTAACTCTTCTAATAGTTCGTGGTTTGAGACTTTCCTGGGACAGCAGTATTAGATACCGATGTACCATTGCAGGTTTACTGTATCCCTTGGACCTTCAAATCAAGGATGAAACACAGAAATTGCATCGATATTGTATACAAAAGGCAAAATGTCGACTTATTTACAAGAGGAGTTTCTCTTCTAATAGTTCGTGCTTTGAGCCTCTCCTGGTACAGAGGTATTAGATTCCGATGCACCATTGCAGGTTTACTGTATTCCTTGGACCTTCAAATCAACGATGAAACACAGAAATTGCATCGATATTGAATACAAAAGGCAAAATGTCGACTTATTTACAAGAGGAGTAACTCTTCTAATAGTTCGTGGTTTGAGCCTTTCCTGGGACAGCAGTAATAGATTCCGATGCACAATTGCAGGTTTACTGTATCCCTTGGACCTTAAAATCAACGATGAAACACAGAAATTGCATCGATATTGAATACAAAACGCAAAGTGTATTCTTATTTATAAGAGGAGTAACTCTTCTAATAGTTCTTGCTTTGAGCCTTTCCTGGGACAGCAGTTATAGACTCCAATGCACCATTGCAGGATTACTGTATCCCTTGGACCTTCAAATCACCGATGAAACACAGAAATTGCATCGATATTGAATACAAAAGAAACAATGTCGACTTATTTACAAGAGGAGTAACTTTTATAATAGTTTGTGCTTTGAGCCTTTCCCGGGACTGCAGTAATAGATTCCGATGCACCATTGCAGGTTTACTGTACCCCTTGGACCTTCAAATCAACGATGAAACACAGAAATTGCATCGATATTGACTACAAAAGGCAAAATGTCGACTTATTTACAAGAGGAGAAACTCTTCTAATAGTTCATGCTTTGAGCATTTCCTGGGACAGCAGTATTAGATTCCGATGCACCATTGCAGGTTTACTGTATCCCTTGGACCTTCAAATCAACGATGAAACACAGAAATTGCATCGATATTGAATACAAAAGAAAAAATGTCGACTTATTTTCAAGAGGAGTAACTCTTCTAATAGTTCGTGCTTTGAGCCTTTCCTGGGACAGCAGTATTACATTCCGATGCACCATTGCAGGTTTACTGTATCCCTTGGACCTTCAAATCAACAATGAAACACAGAAATTGCATCGATATTGAATACAAAAGGCATAATGTCGACTTATATACATGAGGAGGAACCCTTCTAGTACTTCGTGCTTGGAGCCTTTCCTGGGACAGCAGTATTAGATTCCGATGCACCATTGCAGGTTTACTGTATCCCATGGACCTTCAAATCAACGATGAAACACAGAAATTGCATCGATATTGTATACAAAAGGCAAAATGTCGACTTATTTACAAGAGGAGTAACTCTTCTAATAGTTCGTGCTTTTAGCCTTTCCTGGGACAGTAGTATTAGATTCCGATGCACCATTGCAGGTTTACTGTATCCCTTGGACCTTCAAATCAACGATGAAACTCAGAAATTGCATCGATATTGAATACAAAAGGCAAAATGTCGACTTATTTACGAGAGGAGTAACTCTTGTAATATTTCGTGATTTTAGCGTTCCCTGGGACAGCAGTATTAGATTCCGATGCACCATTGCAGTTTTACTGTATCCCTTGGACCTTCAAATCAACGATGAAACACAGAAATTGCATCGATATTGAATACAAAAGGCAAAATGTCGACTTATTTATAAGCGGAGTAACTCTTCTAATTGTTCGTGATTTGAGCCTTTCCTGGGACACCAGTATTAGATTCCGATGCACCACTGCAGGTTTACTGTTTCCCTTGGACCTTCAAATCAACGATGAAACACAGAAATTGCATCGATATTGAATACAAAAGGCAAAATGTCGACTTATTTACAAGTGGAGTAACTCTTCTAATAGTTCGTGCTTTGAGCCTTTCCTGGGACAGCAGTATTAGATTCCGATGCACCATTGCAGGTTTACTGTATCCCTTGGACCTTCAAATCAACGATGAAACACAGAAATTGCATCGATATTGAATACAAAAGGCAAAATGTCGACTTATATACAAAAGGAGTAACCCTTCAAGTACTTCGTGCTTTGAGCCTTTCCTGGGAAAGCAGTTATTGACTCCGATGCACCATTGCAGGTTTACTGTATCCCTTGGACCTTCAAATCAACGATGAAACACAGAAATTGCATCGATATTGAATACAAAAGGCAAAATGTCGACTTATTTACAAGAGGAGAAACTCTTCTAATAGTTCTTGTTTTGAGCCTTTCCTGGTACAGCAGTATTAGATTCCGATGCACCAATGCAGGTTTACTGTATCCCATGGACCTTCAAATCAACGATGAAACACAGAAATTGCATCGATATTGAATACAAAAGGCAAAATGTCGACTTATTTACAAGAGAAGTAACCCTCCTAGTACTTCGTGCTTTGAGCGTTTCCTGGGACAGCAGTATTAGATTCCGATGCACCACTGCAGGTTTACTGTATCCCTTGGACCTTCAAATCAACGATGAAACACTGAAATTGCATCGATATTGAATACAAAAAGCAAAATGTCGACTTATTTACAAGAGGAGTAACTCTTCTAATAGTTCGTGCTTTGAGCCTTTCTGGGACAGCAGTATTAGATTCCGATGCACCATTGCAGGTTTACTGTATCCCATGGACCTTCAAATCAACGATGAAACACAGAAATTGCATCGATATTGAATACAAAAGGCAAAATGTCGACTTATTTACAAGAGGAGTAACTCTTCTAATAGTTCGTGGTTTGAGACTTTCCTGGGACAGCAGTATTAGATTCCGATGTACCATTGCAGGTTTACTGAATCCCTTGGACCTTAAAATCAACGATGAAACACAGAAATTGCAACGATATTGAATACAAAACGCAAAGTGTCTTCTTATTTATAAGAGGAGTAACTCTTCTAATAGTTCGTGCTTTGAGCCTTTCCTGGTACAGCAGTTATAGACTCCGTTGCACCACTGCAGGTTTACTGTATCCCTTGGACTTTCAAATCAACGATGAAACACTGAAATTGCATCTATATTGAATACAAAAGGCAAAACGTCGACTTATTTACAAGAGGAATAACTCTTCTAATAGTTCGTGCTTTTAGCGTTTCCTGGGACAGCAGTATTAAATTCCGATGCACCATTGCTGGTTTACTGTATCCCTTGGACCTTCAAATCAACGATGAAACACAGAAATTGCATCGATATTGAATACAAAAGGCAAAATGTCGACATATTTATAAGAGGAGTAACTCTTCTAATAGTTCGTGATTTGAGCCTTTCCTGGGACAGCAGTATTAGATTCCGATGCACCATTGCAGGTTTACTGTATCCCTTGGACCTTCAAATCATCGAAGAAACACAGAAATTACATCGATATTGAATACAAAAGGCAAAATATCGACTTATTTACAAGAGGAGAAACTCTTCTAGTAGTTCATGTTTTGAGCCTTTCCTGGGACAGCAGTATTAGATTCCGATGCACCATTGCAGGTTTACTCTATCCCTTGGACCTTCAAATCAACGATGAATTACAGAAATCGCATCGATATTGAATACAAAAGGCAAAATGTCGACTTATTTACAAGAGGAGTAACTCTTCTAATAGTTCGTTGTTTGAGCCTATCCTGGGACAGCAGTATTAGATTCCGATGCACAATTGCAGGTATTCTGTATCCCTTGGACCTTCAAATCAACGATAAAACACAGAAATTGCATCAATATTGAATACAAAACGCAAAGTGTCTTCTTATTTATAAGAGGAGTAACTCTTCTAATAGTTCGTGCTTTGAGCCTTTCCTGGGACAGCAGTTATAGACTCCGATGCACCATTGCAGGTTTACTCTATCCCTTGGACCTTCAAATCAACGATGAAACACAGAAATTGCATCGATATTGAATACAAAAGAAAAAATGTCGACTTATTTACAAGAGGAGTAACTTTTCTAATAGTTCGTGCTTTGAGCCTTTCCCGGGACAGCAGTATTAGATTCCGATGCACCATTGCAGGTTTACTGTATCCCTTGGACCTTCAAATCAACGATGAAACTCAGAAATTGCATCGATATTGTATACAAAAGGCAAAATGTCGACTTATTTACAAGAGGAGAAACTCTTCTAATAGTTCATGCTTTGAGCCTTTCTTGGGACAGCAGTATTAGATTCCGATCCACCATTGCAGGTTTACTGTATCCCTTGTACCTTCAAATCAACGATGAAACACTGAAATTGCATCGATATTGAATACAAAAGGCAAAATGTCGACTTATTTACAAGAGGAGTAACTCTTCTAATAGTTCGTGCTTTGAGCCTTTCCTGGGACAGCAGTATTAGATTCCGATACACCACTGCAGGTTAACTGTATCCCATGGACCTTCAAATCAACGATGAAACACAGAAATTGCATCGATATTGATTACAAAAGGCAAAATGTCGACCTATTTACAACAGGAGTAACCCTTCTAGTACTTCGTGCTTTGAGCCTTTCCTGGGACAGCAGTATTAGTTTCCGATGCACCACCGCAGGTTCACAGTATCCCTTGGACCTTCAAATCAACGATGAAACACAGAAATTGCATTGATATTGAATACAAAATGCAAAATGTCGACTTATTTACAAGAGGAGTAACTCTTCTAATATTTCGTGCTTTTAGCGTTTCCTGGGACAGCAGTATTAGATTCCGATGCACCATTGCAGGTTTACTGTATCCCTTGGACCTTCAAATCAACGATGAAACACAGAAATTGCATCGATATTGGATACAAAAGGCAAAATGTCGACATATTTATAAGATTAGTAACTCTTCTAATGGTTCGTGATTTGAGCCTTTCCTGGGACAGCAGTATTAGATTCCGATGCACAATTGCAGGTTTACTGAATCCCTTGGACCTTAAAATCAACGATGAAACACAGAAATTGCAACGTTATTGAATACAAAACGCAAAGTGTCTTCTTATTTATAAGAGGAGTAACTCTTCTAATAGTTCGTGCTTTGAGCCTTTCCTGGTACAGCAGTTATAGACTCCGTTGCACCACTGCAGGTTTACTGTATCCCTTGGACTTTCAAATCAACGATGAAACACTGAAATTGCATCTATATTGAATACAAAAGGCAAAACGTCGACTTATTTACAAGAGGAATAACTCTTCTAATAGTTCGTGCTTTTAGCGTTTCCTGGGACAGCAGTATTAAATTCCGATGCACCATTGCTGGTTTACTGTATCCCTTGGACCTTCAAATCAACGATGAAACACAGAAATTGCATCGATATTGAATACAAAAGGCAAAATGTCGACATATTTATAAGAGGAGTAACTCTTCTAATAGTTCGTGATTTGAGCCTTTCCTGGGACAGCAGTATTAGATTCCGATGCACCATTGCAGGTTTACTGTATCCCTTGGACCTTCAAATCATCGAAGAAACACAGAAATTACATCGATATTGAATACAAAAGGCAAAATATCGACTTATTTACAAGAGGAGAAACTCTTCTAGTAGTTCATGTTTTGAGCCTTTCCTGGGACAGCAGTATTAGATTCCGATGCACCATTGCAAGTTTACTCTATCCCTTGGACCTTCAAATCAACGATGAATTACAGAAATCGCATCGATATTGAATACAAAATGCAAAATGTCGACTTATTTACAAGAGGAGTAACTCTTCTAATAGTTCGTTGTTTGAGCCTATCCTGGGACAGCAGTATTAGATTCCGATGCACAATTGCAGGTATTCTGTATCCCTTGGACCTTCAAATCAACGATAAAACACAGAAATTGCATCAATATTGAATACAAAACGCAAAGTGTCTTCTTATTTATAAGAGGAGTAACTCTTCTAATAGTTCGTGCTTTGAGCCTTTCCTGGGACAGCAGTTATAGACTCCGATGCACCATTGCAGGTTTACTCTATCCCTTGGACCTTCAAATCAACGATGAAACACAGAAATTGCATCGATATTGAATACAAAAGAAAAAATGTCGACTTATTTACAAGAGGAGTAACTTTTCTAATAGTTCGTGCTTTGAGCCTTTCCCGGGACAGCAGTATTAGATTCCGATGCACCATTGCAGGTTTACTGTATCCCTTGGACCTTCAAATCAACGATGAAACTCAGAAATTGCATCGATATTGTATACAAATGGCAAAATGTCGACTTATTTACAAGACGAGAAACTCTTCTAATAGTTCATGCTTTGAGCCTTTCTTGGGACAGCAGTATTAGATTCCGATCCACCATTGCAGGTTTACTGTATCCCTTGTACCTTCAAATCAACGATGAAACACTGAAATTGCATCGATATTGAATACAAAAGGCAAAATGTCGACTTATTTACAAGAGGAGTAACTCTTCTAATAGTTCGTGCTTTGAGCCTTTCCTGGGACAGCAGTATTAGATTCCGATACACCACTGCAGGTTTACTGTATGCGTTGGACCTTCAAATCAACGATGAAACACAGAAATTGCATCGATATTGAGTACAAAAGGCAAAATGTCGACTTATTTACAAGAGGAGTAACTCTTCTAATAGTTCGTGGTTTGAGACTTTCCTGGGACAGCAGTATTAGATTCCGATGTACCATTGCAGGTTTACTGTATCCCTTGGACCTTCAAATCAACGATGAAACACAGAAATTGCATCGATATTGTATACAAAAGGCAAAATGTCACTAATTTACAAGAGGAGTTTCTCTTCTAATAGTTCGTGCTTTGAGCCTCTCCTGGTACAGAGGTATTAGATTCCGATGCACCATTGCAGGTTTACTGTATTCCTTGGACCTTCAAATCAACGATGAAACACAGAAATTGCATCGATATTGAGTACAAAAGGCAAAATGTCGACTTATTTACAAGAGGAGTAACTCTTCTAATAGTTCGTGGTTTGAGACTTTCCTGGGACAGCAGTATTAGATTCCGATGTACCATTGCAGGTTTACTGTATCCCTTGGACCTTCAAATCAAGGATGAAACACAGAAATTGCATCGATATTGTATACAAAAGGCAAAATGTCGACTTATTTACAAGAGGAGTTTCTCTTCTAATAGTTCGTGCTTTGAGCCTCTCCTGGTACAGAGGTATTAGATTCCGATGCACCATTGCAGGTTTACTGTATTCCTTGGACCTTCAAATCAACGATGAAACACAGAAATTGCATCGATATTGAATACAAAAGGCAAAATGTCGACTTATTTACAAGAGGAGTAACTCTTCTAATAGTTCGTGGTTTGAGCCTTTCCTGGGACAGCAGTAATAGATTCCGATGCACAATTGCAGGTTTACTGTATCCCTTGGACCTTAAAATCAACGATGAAACACAGAAATTGCATCGATATTGAATACAAAACGCAAAGTGTATTCTTATTTATAAGAGGAGTAACTCTTCTAATAGTTCTTGCTTTGAGCCTTTCCTGGGACAGCAGTTATAGACTCCAATGCACCATTGCAGGATTACTGTATCCCTTGGACCTTCAAATCACCGATGAAACACAGAAATTGCATCGATATTGAATACAAAAGAAACAATGTCGACTTATTTACAAGAGGAGTAACTTTTCTAATAGTTTGTGCTTTGAGCCTTTCCCGGGACTGCAGTAATAGATTCCGATGCACCATTGCAGGTTTACTGTACCCCTTGGACCTTCAAATCAACGATGAAACACAGAAATTGCATCGATATTGACTACAAAAGGCAAAATGTCGACTTATTTACAAGAGGAGAAACTCTTCTAATAGTTCATGCTTTGAGCATTTCCTGGGACAGCAGTATTAGATTCCGATGCACCATTGCAGGTTTACTGTATCCCTTGGACCTTCAAATCAACGATGAAACACAGAAATTGCATCGATATTGAATACAAAAGAAAAAATGTCGACTTATTTTCAAGAGGAGTAACTCTTCTAATAGTTCGTGCTTTGAGCCTTTCCTGGGACAGCAGTATTACATTCCGATGCACCATTGCAGGTTTACTGTATCCCTTGGACCTTCAAATCAACGATGAAACACAGAAATTGCATCGATATTGAATACAAAAGGCATAATGTCGACTTATATACATGAGGAGGAACCCTTCTAGTACTTCGTGCTTGGAGCCTTTCCTGGGACAGCAGTATTAGATTCCGATGCACCATTGCAGGTTTACTGTATCCCATGGACCTTCAAATCAACGATGAAACACAGAAATTGCATCGATATTGTATACAAAAGGCAAAATGTCGACTTATTTACAAGAGGAGTAACTCTTCTAATAGTTCGTGCTTTTAGCCTTTCCTGGGACAGTAGTATTAGATTCCGATGCACCATTGCAGGTTTACTGTATCCCTTGGACCTTCAAATCAACGATGAAACTCAGAAATTGCATCGATATTGAATACAAAAGGCAAAATGTCGACTTATTTACGAGAGGAGTAACTCTTGTAATATTTCGTGATTTTAGCGTTCCCTGGGACAGCAGTATTAGATTCCGATGCACCATTGCAGTTTTACTGTATCCCTTGGACCTTCAAATCAACGATGAAACACAGAAATTGCATCGATATTGAATACAAAAGGCAAAATGTCGACTTATTTATAAGCGGAGTAACTCTTCTAATTGTTCGTGATTTGAGCCTTTCCTGGGACACCAGTATTAGATTCCGATGCACCACTGCAGGTTTACTGTTTCCCTTGGACCTTCAAATCAACGATGAAACACAGAAATTGCATCGATATTGAATACAAAAGGCAAAATGTCGACTTATTTACAAGTGGAGTAACTCTTCTAATAGTTCGTGCTTTGAGCCTTTCCTGGGACAGCAGTATTAGATTCCGATGCACCATTGCAGGTTTACTGTATCCCTTGGACCTTCAAATCAACGATGAAACACAGAAATTGCATCGATATTGAATACAAAAGGCAAAATGTCGACTTATATACAAAAGGAGTAACCCTTCAAGTACTTCGTGCTTTGAGCCTTTCCTGGGAAAGCAGTTATTGACTCCGATGCACCATTGCAGGTTTACTGTATCCCTTGGACCTTCAAATCAACGATGAAACACAGAAATTGCATCGATATTGAATACAAAAGGCAAAATGTCGACTTATTTACAAGAGGAGAAACTCTTCTAATAGTTCTTGTTTTGAGCCTTTCCTGGTACAGCAGTATTAGATTCCGATGCACCAATGCAGGTTTACTGTATCCCATGGACCTTCAAATCAACGATGAAACACAGAAATTGCATCGATATTGAATACAAAAGGCAAAATGTCGACTTATTTACAAGAGAAGTAACCCTCCTAGTACTTCGTGCTTTGAGCGTTTCCTGGGACAGCAGTATTAGATTCCGATGCACCACTGCAGGTTTACTGTATCCCTTGGACCTTCAAATCAACGATGAAACACTGAAATTGCATCGATATTGAATACAAAAAGCAAAATGTCGACTTATTTACAAGAGGAGTAACTCTTCTAATAGTTCGTGCTTTGAGCCTTTCTGGGACAGCAGTATTAGATTCCGATGCACCATTGCAGGTTTACTGTATCCCATGGACCTTCAAATCAACGATGAAACACAGAAATTGCATCGATATTGAATACAAAAGGCAAAATGTCGACTTATTTACAAGAGGAGTAACGCTTCTAGTACTTCGTGCTTTGAGCCTTTCCTGGGACAGCAGTATTAGATTCCGATCCACCACTGCAGGTTCACTGTATCCCTTGGACCTTCAAATCAACGATGAAACACACAAATTGCATCGATATTGAATACAAAATGTAAAATGTCGTCTTATTTACAAGAGGAGTAACTCTTCTAATAGTTCGTGCTTTTAGCCTTTCCTGGGACGTTAGTATTAGATTCCGGGGCACCATTGCAGGTTTACTGTATCCCTTGGACCTTCAAATCAACGATGAAACACTGAAATTGCATCGATATTGAATACAAAAGGCAAAATGTCGACTTATTTTCAAGAGGAGTAACTCTTGTAATATTTCGTGATTTTAGCGTTTCCTGGGACAGCAGTATTAGATTCCGATGCACCATTGCAGGTTTACTGTATCCCTTGGACCTTCAAATCAACGATGAAACACAGACATTGCATCGATATTGAATACAAAAGGCAAAATGTCGACTTATTTATAAGAGGAGTAACTCTACTAACAGTTCGTGCTTTCAGCCTTTCCTGGGACAGCAGTATTAGATTCCGATGCACCATTGCAGGTTTACTGTATCCCTTGGACCTTCAAATCAACGATGAAACACAGAAATTGCATCGATATTGAATACAAAAGGCAAAATGTCGACTTATTTACAAGAGGAGTAACTCTTGTAATATTTCGTGATTTTAGCGTTTCCTGGGACAGCAGTATTAGATTCCAATGCACCATTGCAGATTTACTGTATCCCATGGACCTTCAAATCAACGATGAAACACAGAAATTGCATCGATATTGAATACAAAAGTCAAAATGTCGACATATTTACAAGAGGAGTAACGCTTCTAGTACTTCGTGCTTTGAGCCTTTCCTGGGACAGCAGTATTAGATTCCGATGCACCATTGCAGGTTTACTGTAACCCTTTGACCTTTAAATCAACGATGAAACACAGAAATTGCATCGATATTGAAAAAAACGCAAAGTGTCGTCTTATTTATAAGAGGAGTAACTCTTCTAATAGTTCGTGCTTTGAGCCTTTCCTGGGACAGCAGTTATAGACTCCGATGCACCATTGCAGGTTTACTGTATCCCTTGGACCTTCAAATCAACGATGAAACACAGAAATTGCATCGATATTGAATACAAAAGGCAAAATGTCGACTTATTTACAAGAGGAGAAACTCTTCTAATAGTTCTTGCTTTGAGTCTTTCCTGGGATAGCAGTATTAGATTCCGATGCACCATTGCAGGTTTACTGTATCCCTTGGACCTTCAAATCAACGATGAAACAAAGAAATTGCATCGATATTGAATACAAAACGCAAAGTGTCGTCTTATTTATAAGAGGAGTAACACTTCTAATAGTTCGTGCTTTTGAGCCTTTCCTGGGACCGCAGTTATAGACTCCGATGGACCATTGCAGGTTTAGTGTATCCCTTGGACCTTCAAATCAACGATGAAACACAGAAATTGCATCGATATTGAATACAAAAGGCAAAATGTCGACTTATATACAAGAGGAGTAACCCTTCAAGTACTTCGTGTTTTGAGCCTTTCCTGGGACAGCAGTTATTGACTCCGATGCACCATTGCAGGTTTACTGTATCCCTTGGACCTTCAAATCAACGATGAAACACAGAAATTGCATCGATATTGAATACAAAAGGCAAAATGTCGACTTATTTACAAGAGGAGAAACTCTTCTAATAGTTCTTGTTTTGAGCCTTTCCTGGTACAGCAGTATTAGATTCCGATGCACCAATGCAGGTTTACTGTATCCCATGGACCTTCAAATCAACGTTGAAACACAGAAATTGCATCGATATTGAATACAAAAGGCAAAATGTCGACTTATTTACAAGAGAAGTAACCCTCCTAGTACTTCGTGCTTTGAGCGTTTCCTGGGACAGCAGTATTAGATTCCGATGCACCACTGCAGGTTTACTGTATCCCTTGGACCTTCAAAAAAATGGCTCTGAGCACTATGGGACTCAACTGCTGTGGTCATAAGTCCCCTAGAACTTAGAACTACTTAAACCTAACTAACCTAAGGACATCACACACATCCATGCCCGAAGCAGGATTCGAACCTGCGACCGTAGCGGTCGTGCGGTTCCAGACTGTAGCGCCTTTAACCGCTCGGCCACTCCGGCCGGCCCTTGGACCTTCAAATCAACGATGAAACACTGAAATTGCATCGATATTGAATACAAATGGCAAAATGTCGACTTATTTACAAGAGGAGTAACTCTTATAATAGTTCGTGCTTTGAGCCTTTCTGGGACAGCAGTATTAGATTCCGATGCACCATTGCAGGTTTACTGTATCCCATGGACCTTCAAATCAACGATGAAACACAGAAATTGCATCGATATTGAATACAAAAGGCAAAATGTCGACTTATTTACAAGAGGAGTAACGCTTCTAGTACTTCGTGCTTTGAGCCTTTCCTGGGACTGCAGTATTAGATTCCGATGCACCATTGCAGGTTTACTGTATCCCTTGGACTTTCAAATCAACGATGATACACAGAAATTGCATCGATATTGAATACAAAAGGCAAAATGTCGACTTATTTACAAGAGGAGTAACTCTTCTAATAGTTCGTGTTTTTAGCCTTTCCTGGGACAGCAGTATTAGATTCCGATGCACCATTGCAGGTTTACTGTATCCCTTGGACCTTCAAATCAACGATGAAACACAGAAATTGCATCGATATTGAATACAAAACGCAAAGTGTCGTCTTACTTATAAGAGGTGTAACTCTTCTAATAGTTCGTGCTTTGAGCCTTTCCTGGGACCGCAGTTATAGACTCCGATGCACCATTGCAGGTTTAGTGTATCCCTTGGACCTTCAAATCAACGATGAAACACAGAAATTGCATCGATATTGAATACAAAAGGCAAAATGTCGACTTATATACAAGAGGAGTAACCCTTCAAGTACTTCGTGCTTTGAGCCTTTCCTGGGACAGCAGTATTAGATTCCGAAACACCATTGCAGGTTTACTGTATCCCTTGGACCTTCCAATCTACGATGAAACACAGAAATTGCATCGATATTGTATACCAAAGGCAAAATGTCAAATTATTTACAAGAGGAGTTACTCTTCTAATAGTTCGTGATTTGAGCCTTTCCTGGGACAGCAGTATTAGATTCCGATGCACCATTGCAGGTTTACTGTATCCCATGGACCTTCAAATCAACGATGAAACACAGAAATTGCATCGATATTGAATACAAAAGGCAAAATGTCGACTTATTTACAAGAGAAGTAACCCTTCTAGTACTTCGTGCTTTGAGCGTTTCTTGGGACAGCAGTATTAGATTCCGATGCACCACTGCAGGTTTACTGTATCCCTTGGACCTTCAAATCAACGATGAAACACTGAAATTGCATCGATATTGAATACAAAATGCAAAATGTCGACTAATTTACAAGAGGAGTAACTCTTGTAATAGTTCGTGCTTTTAGCGTTTCCTGGGACAGCAGTATTAGTTTCCGATGCACCATTGCAGGTTTACTGTATCCCTTGGACCTTCAAATCAACGATGAAACACAGAAATTGCATCGATATTGAATACAAAAGGCAAAATGTCGACTTATTTATAAGAGGAGTAACTCTTCTAATAGTTCGTGATTTGAGCCTTTCCTGGGACAGCAGTATTAGATTCCGATGCACCATTGCAGGTTTACTGTATCCCTTGGACCTTCAAATCAACGATGAAACACAGAAATTGCATCGATACTGAATACAAAATGCAAAATTTCGACTTATTTACAAGAGGAGAAACTCTTCTAATAGTTCATGCTTTGAGCCTTTCCTGGGACAGCAGTATTAGATTCCGATGCACCATTGCAGGTTTACTGTATCCCTTGGACCTTCAAATCCACGATGAAACACAGAAATTGCATCGATATTGAATACAAAAGGCAAAATGTCGACTTATTTACAAGAGGAGTAACTCTTCTAATAGTTCGTGCTTTGAGCCTTTCCTGGGACAGCAGTATTAGAATTGGATGCACCATTGCAGGTTTACTGTATCCCTTGGACCTTCATATCAACGATGAAACACAGAAATTGCGTCGATATTGAATACAAAAGGCAAAATGTCGACTTATTTACAAGAGGAGTAACTCTTCTAATAGTTCGTGCTTTGAGCCTTTCCTGGAACAGCAGTATTAGATTCCGATGCACCATTGCTGGTTTACTGTATCCCTTGGACCTTCAAATCAACGATGAAACACAGAAATTGCATCGATATTGAATACAAAAGACAAAATGACGACTTATATACAAAAGGAGTTACCCTTTTAGTACTTCGTGCTTTGAGCCTTTCCTGGGACAGCAATATTAGATTCCAATGCACCATTGCAGGTTTACTGTATCCCATGGACCTTCAAATCAACGATGAAACACAGAAATTGCATAGATATTGAATACAAAAGGCAAAATGTCGATTTATTTACAAGAGGAGTAACTATTCTAATAGTTCGTCTTTTGAGCCTTTCCTGGGACAGCAGTATTAGATTCCGATGCACCATTGCAGGTTTACTGTATCTCTTGGACCTTCAAATCAACGATGAAACACAGAAATTGCATCGATATTGAATACAAAAGGCAAAATGTCGACTTATATACAAGAGGAGTAACCCTTCTAGTACTTCGTGCTTTGAGCCTTTCCTGGGACAGCAGTATTAGATTCCGATGCACCATTGCAGGTTTACTGTATCCCTTGGACCTTCAAATCAACCATGAAACACAGAAATTGCATCGATATTGAATACAAAATGCAAAATGTCGACTTATTTATAAGAGGAGTAACTCTTCTAATAGTTCGTGCTTTGAGTTTTTCCTGGGACAGCAGTATTAGATTCCGATGCACCATTGCATGTTTACTGTTTCCCTTGGACCTTCACATCAACGATGAAACAGAGAAATTGCATCGATATTGAGTACAAAAGGCAAAATGTCGACTTATTTACAAGAGGAGTAACTCTTCTAATAGTTCGTGCTTTGAGCCTTTCCTGGGACAGCAGTATTAGATTCCGATGTACCATTGCAGGTTTACTGTATCCCTTGGACCTTCAAATCAACGATGAAAAACAGAAATTGCTTCGATATTGAATACAAAATTCAAAATGTCGATTTATTTACAAGAGGAGTAACTATTCTAATAGTTCATCCTTTGAGCCTTTCCTGGGACAGCAGTATTAGATTCCGATGCACCACTGCAGGTTTACTGTATCCCTTGGACCTTCAAATCAACGATGAAACACAGAAATTGAATCGATATTGAATACAAAAGGCAAAATGTCGACTTATATACAAGAGGAGTAACCCTTCTAGTACTTCGTGCTTTGAGCCTTTCCTGGGACAGCAATATTAGATTCCGATGCACCATTGCAGGTTTACTGTATCCCTTGGACCTTCAAATCAACGATGAAACACAGAAATTGCATCGATATTGAATACAAATGGCAAAATGTCGACTTATTTACAAGAGGAGTAACTCTTCTAATAGTTCATGCTTTGAGCATTTCCTGGGACAGCAGTATTAGATTCCGATGCACCATTGCAGGTTTACTGTATCCCTTGGACCTTCAAATCAACGATGAAACACAGAAATTGCATCGATATTGAATACAAAAGAGAAAATGTCGACTTATTTTCAAGAGGAGTAACTTTTCTAATAGTTCGTGCTTTGAGCCTTTTCTGGTACAGCAGTATTAGATTCCGATGCACCATTGCATGTTTACTGTATCCCTTGGACCCTCAAATCAACGATGAAACACAGAAATTGCATCGATATTGACTACAAAATGCAAAATGTCGACTTATATACAAGAGGAGAAATTCTTCTAATAGTTCATGCTTTGAGCCTTTCCTGGGACAGCAGTATTAGATTCCGATGCACCATTGCAGGTTTACTGTATCCCTTGGACCTTCAAATCAACGATGAAACACAGAAATTGCATCGATATTGAATACAAAAGGCAAAATATCGACTTATTTACAAGAGGAGAAACTCTTCTAGTAGTTCATGTTTTGAGCCTTTCCTGGGACAGCAGTATTAGATTCCGATGCACCATTGCAGGTTTACTCTATCCCTTGGACCTTCAAATCAACGATGAATTACAGAAATCGCATCGATATTGAATACAAAAGGCAAAATGTCGACTTATTTACAAGAGGAGTAACTCTTCTAATAGTTCGTTGTTTGAGCCTATCCTGGGACAGCAGTATTAGATTCCGATGCACAATTGCAGGTATTCTGTATCCCTTGGACCTTCAAATCAACGATAAAACACAGAAATTGCATCAATATTGAATACAAAACGCAAAGTGTCTTCTTATTTATAAGAGGAGTAACTCTTCTAATAGTTCGTGCTTTGAGCCTTTCCTGGGACAGCAGTTATAGACTCCGATGCACCATTGCAGGTTTACTCTATCCCTTGGACCTTCAAATCAACGATGAAACACAGAAATTGCATCGATATTGAATACAAAAGAAAAAATGTCGACTTATTTACAAGAGGAGTAACTTTTCTAATAGTTCGTGCTTTGAGCCTTTCCCGGGACAGCAGTATTAGATTCCGATGCACCATTGCAGGTTTACTGTATCCCTTGGACCTTCAAATCAACGATGAAACTCAGAAATTGCATCGATATTGTATACAAAAGGCAAAATGTCGACTTATTTACAAGAGGAGAAACTCTTCTAATAGTTCATGCTTTGAGCCTTTCTTGGGACAGCAGTATTAGATTCCGATCCACCATTGCAGGTTTACTGTATCCCTTGTACCTTCAAATCAACGATGAAACACTGAAATTGCATCGATATTGAATACAAAAGGCATAATGTCGACTTATTTACAAGAGGAGTAACTCTTCTAATAGTTCGTGTTTGAGCCTTTCCTGGGACAGCAGTATTAGATTCCGATACACCACTGCAGGTTTATTGTATGCGTTGGACCTTCAAATCAACGATGAAACACAGAAATTGCATCGATATTGAGTACAAAAGGCAAAATGTCGACTTATTTACAAGAGGAGTAACTCTTCTAATAGTTCGTGGTTTGAGACTTTCCTGGGACAGCAGTATTAGATTCCGATGTACCATTGCAGGTTTACTGTATCCCTTGGACCTTCAAATCAACAATGAAACACAGAAATTGCATCGATATTGTATACAAAAGGCAAAATGTCGACTAATTTACAAGAGGAGTTTCTCTTCTAATAGTTCGTGCTTTGAGCCTCTCCTGGTACAGAGGTATTAGATTCCGATGCACCATTGCAGGTTTACTGTATTCCTTGGACCTTCAAATCAACGATGAAACACAGAAATTGCATCGATATTGAGTACAAAAGGCAAAATGTCGACTTATTTACAAGAGGAGTAACTCTTCTAATAGTTCGTGGTTTGAGACTTTCCTGGGACAGCAGTATTAGATTCCGATGTACCATTGCAGGTTTACTGTATCCCTTGGACCTTCAAATCAACGATGAAACACAGAAATTGCATCGATATTGTATACAAAAGGCAAAATGTCGACTTATTTACAAGAGGAGTTTCTCTTCTAATAGTTCGTGCTTTGAGCCTCTCCTGGTACAGAGGTATTAGATTCCGATGCACCATTGCAGGTTTACTGTATTCCTTGGACCTTCAAATCAACGATGAAACACAGAAATTGCATCGATATTGAATACAAAAGGCAAAATGTCGACTTATTTACAAGAGGAGTAACTCTTCTAATAGTTCGTGGTTTGAGCCTTTCCTGGGACAGCAGTAATAGATTCCGATGCACAATTGCAGGTTTACTGTATCCCTTGGACCTTAAAATCAACGATGAAACACAGAAATTGCATCGATATTGAATACAAAACGCAAAGTGTATTCTTATTTATAAGAGGAGTAACTCTTCTAATAGTTCTTGCTTTGAGCCTTTCCTGGGACAGCAGTTATAGACTCCAATGCACCATTGCAGGATTACTGTATCCCTTGGACCTTCAAATCACCGATGAAACACAGAAATTGCATCGATATTGAATACAAAAGAAACAATGTCGACTTATTTACAAGAGGAGTAACTTTTCTAATAGTTTGTGCTTTGAGCCTTTCCCGGGACTGCAGTAATAGATTCCGATGCACCATTGCAGGTTTAGTGTACCCCTTGGACCTTCAAATCAACGATGAAACACAGAAATTGCATCGATATTGACTACAAAAGGCAAAATGTCGACTTATTTACAAGAGGAGAAACTCTTCTAATAGTTCATGCTTTGAGCATTTCCTGGGACAGCAGTATTAGATTCCGATGCACCATTGCAGGTTTACTGTATCCCTTGGACCTTCAAATCAACGATGAAACACAGAAATTGCATCGATATTGAATACAAAAGAAAAAATGTCGACTTATTTTCAAGAGGAGTAACTCTTCTAATAGTTCGTGCTTTGAGCCTTTCCTGGGACAGCAGTATTATATTCCGATGCACCATTGCAGGTTTACTGTATCCCTTGGACCTTCAAATCAACGATGAAACACAGAAATTGCATCGATATTGTATACAAAAGGCAAAATGTCGACTTATTTACAAGAGGAGTAACTCTTCTAATAGTTCGTGGTTTGAGACTTTCCTGGGACAGCAGTATTAGATTCCGATGTACCATTGCAAGTTTACTGTATCCCTTGGACCTTCAAATCAACGATGAAACACAGAAATTGCATCGATATTGAATACAAAAGGCATAATGTCGACTTATTTACAAGAGGAGTAACTCTTCTAATAGTTCGTGCTTTGAGCCTCTCCTGGGACAGAAGTATTAAATTCCGATGCACCATTGCAGGTTTACTGTATCCCTTGGACCTTCAAATCAACAATGAAACACAGAAATTGCATCGATATTGAATACAAAAGGCATAATGTCGACTTATATACATGAGGAGGAACCCTTCTAGTACTTCGTGCTTGGAGCCTTTCCTGGGACAGCAGTATTAGATTCCGATGCACCATTGCAGGTTTACTGTATCCCATGGACCTTCAAATCAACGATGAAACACAGAAATTGCATCGATATTGTATACAAAAGGCAAAATGTCGACTTATTTACAAGAGGAGTAACTCTTCTAATAGTTCGTGCTTTTAGCCTTTCCTGGGACAGTAGTATTAGATTCCGATGCACCATTGCAGGTTTACTGTATCCCTTGGACCTTCAAATCAACGATGAAACTCAGAAATTGCATCGATATTGAATACAAAAGGCAAAATGTCGACTTATTTACGAGAGGAGTAACTCTTGTAATATTTCGTGATTTTAGCGTTCCCTGGGACAGCAGTATTAGATTCCGATGCACCATTGCAGTTTTACTGTATCCCTTGGACCTTCAAATCAACGATGAAACACAGAAATTGCATCGATATTGAATACAAAAGGCAAAATGTCGACTTATTTATAAGCGGAGTAACTCTTCTAATTGTTCGTGATTTGAGCCTTTCCTGGGACACCAGTATTAGATTCCGATGCACCACTGCAGGTTTACTGTTTCCCTTGGACCTTCAAATCAACGATGAAACACAGAAATTGCATCGATATTGAATACAAAAGGCAAAATGTCGACTTATTTACAAGTGGAGTAACTCTTCTAATAGTTCGTGCTTTGAGCCTTTCCTGGGACAGCAGTATTAGATTCCGATGCACCATTGCAGGTTTACTGTATCCCTTGGACCTTCAAATCAACGATGAAACACAGAAATTGCATCGATATTGAATACAAAAGGCAAAATGTCGACTTATATACAAAAGGAGTAACCCTTCAAGTACTTCGTGCTTTGAGCCTTTCCTGGGAAAGCAGTTATTGACTCCGATGCACCATTGCAGGTTTACTGTATCCCTTGGACCTTCAAATCAACGATGAAACACAGAAATTGCATCGATATTGAATACAAAAGGCAAAATGTCGACTTATTTACAAGAGGAGAAACTCTTCTAATAGTTCTTGTTTTGAGCCTTTCCTGGTACAGCAGTATTAGATTCCGATGCACCAATGCAGGTTTACTGTATCCCATGGACCTTCAAATCAACGATGAAACACAGAAATTGCATCGATATTGAATACAAAAGGCAAAATGTCGACTTATTTACAAGAGAAGTAACCCTCCTAGTACTTCGTGCTTTGAGCGTTTCCTGGGACAGCAGTATTAGATTCCGATGCACCACTGCAGGTTTACTGTATCCCTTGGACCTTCAAATCAACGATGAAACACTGAAATTGCATCGATATTGAATACAAAAGGCAAAATGTCGACTTATTTACAAGAGGAGTAACTCTTCTAATAGTTCGTGCTTTGAGCCTTTCTGGGACAGCAGTATTAGATTCCGATGCACCATTGCAGGTTTACTGTATCCCATGGACCTTCAAATCAACGATGAAACACAGAAATTGCATCGATATTGAATACAAAAGGCAAAATGTCGACTTATTTACAAGAGGAGTAACGCTTCTAGTACTTCGTGCTTTGAGCCTTTACTGGGACAGCAGTATTAGATTCCGATCCACCACTGCAGGTTCACTGTATCCCTTGGACCTTCAAATCAACGATGAAACACACAAATTGCATCGATATTGAATACAAAATGTAAAATGTCGTCTTATTTACAAGAGGAGTAACTCTTCTAATAGTTCGTGCTTTTAGCCTTTCCTGGGACGTTAGTATTAGATTCCGGGGCACCATTGCAGGTTTACTGTATCCCTTGGACCTTCAAATCAACGATGAAACACTGAAATTGCATCGATATTGAATACAAAAGGCAAAATGTCGACTTATTTTCAAGAGGAGTAACTCTTGTAATATTTCGTGATTTTAGCGTTTCCTGGGACAGCAGTATTAGATTCCGATGCACCATTGCAGGTTTACTGTATCCCTTGGACCTTCAAATCAACGATGAAACACAGACATTGCATCGATATTGAATACAAAAGGCAAAATGTCGACTTATTTATAAGAGGAGTAACTCTACTAACAGTTCGTGCTTTCAGCCTTTCCTGGGACAGCAGTATTAGATTCCGATGCACCATTGCAGGTTTACTGTATCCCTTGGACCTTCAAATCAACGATGAAACACAGAAATTGCATCGATATTGAATACAAAAGGCAAAATGTCGACTTATTTACAAGAGGAGTAACTCTTGTAATATTTCGTGATTTTAGCGTTTCCTGGGACAGCAGTATTAGATTCCGATGCACCATTGCAGGTTTACTGTATCCCATGGACCTTCAAATCAACGATGAAACACAGAAATTGCATCGATATTGAATACAAAAGTCAAAATGTCGACTTATTTACAAGAGGAGTAACGCTTCTAGTACTTCGTGCTTTGAGCCTTTCCTGGGACAGCAGTATTAGATTCCGATGCACCATTGCAGGTTTACTGTATCCCTTTGACCTTTAAATCAACGATGAAACACAGAAATTGCATCGATATTGAAAAAAACGCAAAGTGTCGTCTTATTTATAAGAGGAGTAACTCTTCTAATAGTTCGTGCTTTGAGCCTTTCCTGGGACAGCAGTTATAGACTCCGATGCACCATTGCAGGTTTACTGTATCCCTTGGACCTTCAAATCAACGATGAAACACAGAAATTGCATCGATATTGAATACAAAAGGCAAAATGTCGACTTATTTACAAGAGGAGAAACTCTTCTAATAGTTCTTGCTTTGAGTCTTTCCTGGGATAGCAGTATTAGATTCCGATGCACCATTGCAGGTTTACTGTATCCCTTGGACCTTCAAATCAACGATGAAACAAAGAAATTGCATCGATATTGAATACAAAACGCAAAGTGTCGTCTTATTTATAAGAGGAGTAACACTTCTAATAGTTCGTGCTTTTGAGCCTTTCCTGGGACCGCAGTTATGGACTCCGATGGACCATTGCAGGTTTAGTGTATCCCTTGGACCTTCAAATCAACGATGAAACACAGAAATTGCATCGATATTGAATACAAAAGGCAAAATGTCGACTTATATACAAGAGGAGTAACCCTTCAAGTACTTCGTGTTTTGAGCCTTTCCTGGGACAGCAGTTATTGACTCCGATGCACCATTGCAGGTTTACTGTATCCCTTGGACCTTCAAATCAACGATGAAACACAGAAATTGCATCAATATTGAATACAAAAGGCAAAATGTCGACTTATTTACAAGAGGAGAAACTCTTCTAATAGTTCTTGTTTTGAGCCTTTCCTGGTACAGCAGTATTAGATTCCGATGCACCAATGCAGGTTTACTGTATCCCATGGACCTTCAAATCAACGTTGAAACACAGAAATTGCATCGATATTGAATACAAAAGGCAAAATGTCGACTTATTTACAAGAGAAGTAACCCTCCTAGTACTTCGTGCTTTGAGCGTTTCCTGGGACAGCAGTATTAGATTCCGATGCACCACTGCAGGTTTACTGTATCCCTTGGACCTTCAAATCAACGATGAAACACTGAAATTGCATCGATATTGAATACAAATGGCAAAATGTCGACTTATTTACAAGAGGAGTAACTCTTATAATAGTTCGTGCTTTGAGCCTTTCTGGGACAGCAGTATTAGATTCCGATGCACCATTGCAGGTTTACTGTATCCCATGGACCTTCAAATCAACGATGAAACACAGAAATTGCAACGATATTGAATACAAAAGGCAAAATGTCGACTTATTTACAAGAGGAGTAACGCTTCTAGTACTTCGTGCTTTGAGCCTTTCCTGGGACTGCAGTATTAGATTCCGATGCACCATTGCAGGTTTACTGTATCCCTTGGACTTTCAAATCAACGATGAAACACAGAAATTGCATCGATATTGAATACAAAAGGCAAAATGTCGACTTATTTACAAGAGGAGTAACTCTTCTAATAGTTCGTGTTTTTAGCCTTTCCTGGGACAGCAGTATTGGATTCCGATGCACCATTGCAGGTTTACTGTATCCCTTGGACCTTCAAATCAACGATGAAACACAGAAATTGCATCGATATTGAATACAAAACGCAAAGTGTCGTCTTACTTATAAGAGGTGTAACTCTTCTAATAGTTCGTGCTTTGAGCCTTTCCTGGGACCGCAGTTATAGACTCCGATGCACCATTGCAGGTTTAGTGTATCCCTTGGACCTTCAAATCAACGATGAAACACAGAAATTGCATCGATATTGAATACAAAAGGCAAAATGTCGACTTATATACAAGAGGAGTAACCCTTCAAGTACTTCGTGCTTTGAGCCTTTCCTGGGACAGCAGTATTAGATTCCGAAACACCATTGCAGGTTTACTGTATCCCTTGGACCTTCCAATCTACGATGAAACACAGAAATTGCATCGATATTGTATACCAAAGGCAAAATGTCAAATTATTTACAAGAGGAGTTACTCTTCTAATAGTTCGTGATTTGAGCCTTTCCTGGGACAGCAGTATTAGATTCCGATGCACCATTGCAGGTTTACTGTATCCCATGGACCTTCAAATCAACGATGAAACACAGAAATTGCATCGATATTGAATACAAAAGGCAAAATGTCGACTTATTTACAAGAGAAGTAACCCTTCTAGTACTTCGTGCTTTGAGCGTTTCTTGGGACAGCAGTATTAGATTCCGATGCACCACTGCAGGTTTACTGTATCCCTTGGACCTTCAAATCAACGATGAAACACTGAAATTGCATCGATATTGAATCCAAAATGCAAAATGTCGACTAATTTACAAGAGGAGTAACTCTTGTAATAGTTCGTGCTTTTAGCGTTTCCTGGGACAGCAGTATTAGTTTCCGATGCACCATTGCAGGTTTACTGTATCCCTTGGACCTTCAAATCAACGATGAAACACAGAAATTGCATCGATATTGAATACAAAAGGCAAAATGTCGACTTATTTAGAAGAGGAGTAACTCTTCTAATAGTTCGTGATTTGAGCCTTTCCTGGGACAGCAGTATTAGATTCCGATGCACCATTGCAGGTTTACTGTATCCCTTGGACCTTCAAATCAACGATGAAACACAGAAATTGCATCGATACTGAATACAAAATGCAAAATTTCGACTTATTTACAAGAGGAGAAACTCTTCTAATAGTTCATGGTTTGAGCCTTTCCTGGGACAGCAGTATTAGATTCCGATGCACCATTGCAGGTTTACTGTATCCCTTGGACCTTCAAATCCACGATGAAACACAGAAATTGCATCGATATTGAATACAAAAGGCAAAATGTCGACTTATTTACAAGAGGAGTAACTCTTCTAATAGTTCGTGCTTTGAGCCTTTCCTGGGACAGCAGTATTAGAATTGGATGCACCATTGCAGGTTTACTGTATCCCTTGGACCTTCATATCAACGATGAAACACAGAAATTGCGTCGATATTGAATACAAAAGGCAAAATGTCGACTTATTTACAAGAGGAGTAACTCTTCTAATAGTTCGTGCTTTGAGCATTTCCTGGGACAGCAGTATTAGATTCCGATGCACCATTGCTGGTTTACTGTATCCCTTGGACCTTCAAATCAACGATGAAACACAGAAATTGCATCGATATTGAATACAAAAGACAAAATGACGACTTATATACAAAAGGAGTTACCCTTTTAGTACTTCGTGCTTTGAGCCTTTCCTGGGACAGCAATATTAGATTCCAATGCACCATTGCAGGTTTACTGTATCCCATGGACCTTCAAATCAACGATGAAACACAGAAATTGCATAGATATTGAATACAAAAGGCAAAATGTCGATTTATTTACAAGAGGAGTAACTATTCTAATAGTTCGTCTTTTGAGCCTTTCCTGGGACAGCAGTATTAGATTCCGATGCACCATTGCAGGTTTACTGTATCTCTTGGACCTTCAAATCAACGATGAAACACAGAAATTGCATCGATATTGAATACAAAAGGCAAAATGTCGACTTATATACAAGAGGAGTAACCCTTCTAGTACTTCGTGCTTTGAGCCTTTCCTGGGACAGCAGTATTAGATTCCGATGCACCATTGCAGGTTTACTGTATCCCTTGGACCTTCAAATCAACCATGAAACACAGAAATTGCATCGATATTGAATACAAAATGCAAAATGTCGACTTATTTATAAGAGGAGTAACTCTTCTAATAGTTCGTGCTTTGAGTTTTTCCTGGGACAGCAGTATTAGATTCCGATGCACCATTGCATGTTTACTGTTTCCCTTGGACCTTCACATCAACGATGAAACAGAGAAATTGCATCGATATTGAGTACAAAAGGCAAAATGTCGACTTATTTACAAGAGGAGTAACTCTTCTAATAGTTCGTGCTTTGAGCCTTTCCTGGGACAGCAGTATTAGATTCCGATGTACCATTGCAGGTTTACTGTATCCCTTGGACCTTCAAATCAACGATGAAAAACAGAAATTGCTTCGATATTGAATACAAAATTCAAAATGTCGATTTATTTACAAGAGGAGTAACTATTCTAATAGTTCATCCTTTGAGCCTTTCCTGGGACAGCAGTATTAGATTCCGATGCACCACTGCAGGTTTACTGTATCCCTTGGACCTTCAAATCAACGATGAAACACAGAAATTGAATCGATATTGAATACAAAAGGCAAAATGTCGACTTATATACAAGAGGAGTAACCCTTCTAGTACTTCGTGCTTTGAGCCTTTCCTGGGACAGCAATATTAGATTCCGATGCACCATTGCAGGTTTACTGTATCCCTTTGACCTTCAAATCAACGATGAAACACAGAAATTGCATCGATATTGAATACAAATGGCAAAATGTCGACTTATTTACAAGAGGAGTAACTCTTCTAATAGTTCGTGTTTTAGCGTTTCCTGGGACAGCAGTATAAGATTCCGATGCACCATCGCAGGTTTACTGTATCCCTTGGACCTTCAAATCAACGATGAAACACAGAAATTGCATCGATATTGAATACAAAAGAAAAAATGTCGACTTATTTTCAAGAGGAGTAACTTTTCTAATAGTTCGTGCTTTGAGCCTTTTCTGGTACAGCAGTATTAGATTCCGATGCACCATTGCATGTTTACTGTATCCCTTGGACCCTCAAATCAACGATGAAACACAGAAATTGCATCGATATTGACTACAAAATGCAAAATGTCGACTTATATACAAGAGGAGAAATTCTTCTAATAGTTCATGCTTTGAGCCTTTCCTGGGACAGCAGTATTAGATTCCGATGCACCATTGCAGGTTTACTGTATCCCTTGGACCTTCAAATCAACGATGAAACACAGAAATTGCATAGATATTGAATACAAAATACAAAATGTCGTCTTATTTATAAGAGGAGTAACTCTTCTAATAGTTCGTGCTATGAGCCTTTCCTGGCACAGCAGTATTAGATTCCGATGCACCATTGAAGGTTTTCTGTATCCCTTGGACCTTCAAATCAACGATGAAACACAGAAATTGCATCGATATAGAATACAAAAGGCAAAATGTAGATTTATTTACAAGAGGAGTAACTATTCTAATAGTTCGTACTTTGAGCCTTTCCTGGGACAGCAGTATTAGATTCCGATGCACCATTGCAGGTTTACTGTATCTCTTGGACCTTCAAATCAACGATGAAACACAGAAATTGCATCGATATTGAATACAAAAAGCAAAATGTCGACTTATATACAAGAGGAGTAACCCTCCTAGTACTTCGTGCTTTGAGCCTTTCCTGGGACAGCAGTATTAGATTCCGATGCACCATTGCAGGTTTACTGTATCCCTTGGACCTTCAAATCAACGACGAAACACAGAAATTGCATCGATATTGACTACAAAATGCAAAATGTCGACTTATTTATAAGAGGAGTAACTCTTCTAATAGTTCGTGCTTTGAGCCTTTCCTGGGACAGCAGTATTAGATTCCGATGCACCATTGCAGGTTTACTGTATCCCTTGGACCTTCAAATCAACGATGAAACACAGCAATTGCATCGATATTGAGTACAAAAGGCAAAATGTCGACTTATTTACAAGAGGAGTAACTCTGCTAATAGTTCGTGCTTTGAGCCTTTCCTGGGACAGCAGTATTAGATTCCGATGTACCATTGCAGGTTTACTGTATCCCTTGGACCTTCAAATCAACGATGAAAAACAGAAATTGCATCGATATTGAATACAAAAGGCAAAGTGTCGTCTTATTTATAAGAGGAGTAACTCTTCTAATAGTTCGTGCTTTGAGCCTATCCTGGTGCACCAGTATTAGAATTGGATGCACCATTGCAGGTTCACTGTATCCCTTGGACCTTCATATCAACGATGAAACACAGAAATTGCATCGATATTGAATACAAAAGGCAAAATGTCCACTTATTTACAAGAGGAGTAACTCTTCTAATAGTTCGTGCTTTGAGCCTTTCCTGGGACAGCAGAATTAGATTCCGATGCACCATTGCAGGTTTACGGTATCCCTTGGACCTTCAAATCAACGATGCAACACAGAAATTGCATCGATATTGAATACAAAAGGAAAAATGTCGACTTATATACAAGAGGAGTAACCCCTCTAGTACTTCGTGCTTTGAGCCTTTCCTGGGACAGCAGTATTAGATTCCGATGCACCATTGCAGGTTTACTGTATCCCTTGGACCTTCAAATCAACGATGAAACACAGAAATTGCATCGATATTGAATACAAAATGCAAAATGTCGACTTATTTACAAGAGGAGTAACTCTTCTAATAGTTCGTGCTTTTAGCGTTTCCTGAGACAGCAGTATTAGATTCCGATGCACCATTGCAGGTTTACTGTATCCCTTGGACCTTCAAATCAACGATGAAACACAGAAATTTCATCGATATTGAATACAAAAGAAAAAATTTCGACTTATTTACAAGAGGAGTAACTTTTCTAATTGTTCGTGCTTTGAGCCTTTCCTGGGACAGCAGTATTAGAATCCGATGCACCATTGCATGTTTACTGTATCCATTGGACCTTCAAATCAACGATGAAACACAGAAATTGCATCGATATTGACTACAAAAGGCAAAATGTCGACTTATTTACAATAGGAGAAATTCTTCTAATAGTTCATGCTTTGAGCCGTTCCTGGGACAGCAGTATTAGATTCCGATGCACCATTGCAGGTTTACTGTGTCTCTTGGACCTTCAAATCCACGATGATACACAGAAATTGCATCGATATTGAATACAAAATGCAAAATGTCGACTTACTTATAAGAGGAGTAACTCTTCTAATAGTTCGTGCTTTGAGCCTTTTCTGGGACAGCAGTATTCGATTCCGATGCACCATTGCAGGTTTACTGTATCCCTTGGACCTTCAAATCAACGATGAAACACAGAAATTGCTAGGATATTGAGTAAAAAAGGCAAAATGTCGACTTATTTACAAGAGGAGTAACTCTTCTAATAGTTCGTGCTTTGAGCCTTTTCTGGGACAGCAGTATTAGATTCCGATGTCCCATTGCAGGTTTACTGTATCCCTTGGACCTTCAAATCAACGATGAAAAACAGAAATTGCATCGATATTGAATACAAAAGGCAAAGTGTCGTCTTATTTATAAGAGGAGTAACTCTTCTAATAGTTCGTGCTTTGAGCCTTTCCTGGGATAGCAGTATTGGAATTGGATGCACCATTGCGGGTTTACTGTATCCCTTGGACCTTCATATCAACGATGAAACACAGAAATTGCATCGATATTGAATACAAAAGGCAAAATGTCGACTTATTTACAAGAGGAGTAACTCTTCTAATAGTTCGTGCTTTGAGCCTTTCCTGGGACAGCAGTATTAGATTCCGATGCACCATTGCTGGTTTACTGTATCCCTTGGACCTTCAAATCAACGATGAAACACAGAAATTGCATCGATATTGAATACAAAAGACAAAATGACGACTTATATACAAGAGGAGTAACCCTTTTAGTACTTCGTGCTTTGAGCCTTTCCTGGAACAGCAGTATTAGATTCCAATGCACCATTGCAGGTTTACTGTATCCCATGGACCTTCAAATCAACGATGAAACACAGAAATTGCATAGATATTGAATACAAAAGGCAAAATGTCGATTTATTTACAAGTGGAGTAACTATTCTAATAGTTCGTCCTTTGAGCCTTTCCTGGGACAGCAGTATTAGATTCCGATGCACCATTGCAGGTTTACTGTATCTCTTGGACCTTCAAATCAACGATGAAACACAGAAATTGCATCGATATTGAATACAAAAGGCAAAATGTCGACTTATATACAAGAGGAGTAACCCTTCTAGTACTTCGTGCTTTGAGCCTTTCCTGGGACAGCAGTATTAGATTCCGATGCACCATTGCAGGTTTACTGTATCCCTTGGACCTTCAAATCAACGATGAAACACAGAAATTGCATCGATATTGAATACAAAATGCAAAATGTCGACTTATTTATAAGAGGAGTAACTCTTCTAATAGTTCGTGCTTTGAGCCTTTCCTGGGACAGCAGTATTAGATTCCGATGCACCATTGCAGGTTAACTGTTTCCCTTGGACCTTCAAATCAACGATGAAACACAGAAATTGCATCGATATTTAGTACAAAAGGCAAAATGTCGACTTATTTGCAAGAGGAGTAACTCTTCTAATAGTTCGTGCTTTGAGCCTTTCCTGGGACAGCAGTATTAGATTCCGATGTACCATTACAGGTTTACTGTATCCCTTGGACCTTCAAATCAACGATGAAAAACAGAAATTGCATCGATATTGAATACAAAAGGCAAAATGTCGATTTATTTACAAGAGGAGTAACTCTTCTAATAGTTCGTGCTTTTAGCGTTTCCTGGGACAGCAGTATTAGATTCCGATGCACCATCGCAGGTTTACTGTATCCCTTGGACCTTCAAATCAACGATGAAACACAGAAATTGCATCGGTACTGAATACAAAATGCAAAATGTCGACTAATTTACTAGAGGCGTAACTCTTCTAATAGTTCGTGCTTTGAGCCTTTCCTGGGACAGCAGTATTAGATTCCGATGCACCATTGCAGGTTTACTGTATCCCTTGGACCTTCAAATCAACGATGAAACACAGAAATTGCATGGATATTGAGTACAAATGCAAAATGTCGACTTATTTACAAGAGGAGTAACTCTTCTAATAGTTCGTGCTTTGAGCCTTTCCTGGGACAGCAGTATTAGATTCCGATGTACCATTGCAGGTTTACTGTATCCCTTGGACCTTCAAATCAACGATGAAACACAGAAATTGCATCGATATTGAATACAAAAGGCAAAGTGTCGTCTTATTTATAAGAGGAGTAACTCTTCTAATAGTTCGTGCTTTGAGCCTTTCCTGGGACAGCAGTTATAGATTCCGATGCACCATTGCAGGTTTACTGTATCCCTTGGACCTTCAAATCAACGATGAAACACAGATATTGCATCGATATTGAATACAAAAGGCAAAATGTCGACTTATTTACAAGAGGAGTAACTCTTCTAATAGTTCGTGCTTTGAGCCTTTCCTGGGACAGCAGTATTAGATTCCGATGCACCATTGCAGGTTTACTGTATCCCTTGGACCTTCAAATCAACGATGAAACACAGAAATTGCATCGATATTGAGTACAAAAGGCAAAATGTCGACTTATTTACAAGAGGAGTAACTCTTCTAATAGTTCGTGTTTGAGCCTTTCCTGGGACAGCAGTATTAGATTCCGATGCACCATTGCAGGTTTACTGTATCCCTTGGACCTTCAAATCAACGATGAAACACAGAAATTGCATCGATATTGAATACAAAAGGCAAAATGTCGACTTATATACAAGAGGAGTAACCCTTTCAGTACTTCGTGCTTTGAGCCTTTCCTGGGACAGCAGTATTAGATTCCGATGCACCATTGCAGGTTTACTGTATCTCTTGGACCTTCAAATCAACGATGAAAGACAGAAATTGCATCGATATTGAATACAAAAGGCAAAGTGTAGACTTATTTACAAGAGGAGTAACTCTTCTAATAGTTCGTGCTTTTAGCGTTTCCTGGGACAGCAGTATTAGATTCCGATGCACCATTGCAGGTTTAATGTATCCCTTGGACCTTCAAATCAACGATGAAACACAGAAATTGCATCGATATTGAATACAAAAGGCAAAATGTCGACTTATAAACAAGAGGAGTAACCCTTTTAGTACTTCGTGCTTTGAGCCTTTCCTGGGACAGCAGTATTAGATTCCGATGCACCATTGCAGGTTTACTGTATCCCTTGGAACTTCAAAACAGGTATGAAATACTGAAATTGCATCGATATTGAATACAAAAGGCAAAATGTCGACTTATTTACAAGAGGAGTAACTCTACTAATAGTTCGTGCTTTTAGCCTTTCCTGGGACAGCAGTATTAGATTCCGATGCACCATTGCAGGTTTACTGTATCCCTTGGACCTTCAAATCAACGATGAAACACTGAAATTGCATCGATATTAAATACAAAAGGCAAAATGTAGACTTATTTACAAGAGGAGTAACTCTTCTAATAGTTCGTGCTTTGAGCGTTTCCTGGGACAGCAGTATTAGATTCCGATGCACCATTGCAGGTTTACTGTATCCCGTGGACCTTCAAATCTACGATGTTACACAGAAATTGCATCGATATTGAATACAAAAGCAATTTGTCGACATATTTACAAGAGGAGTAACTCTTCTAATAGTTCGTGCTTTGAGCCTTTCCTGGGACAGCAGTATTAGATTCCGATGCACCATTGCAGCTTTACTGTATCCCTTGGACCTTCAAATCAACGATGAAACATAGAAATTGCATCGATATTGAATACAAAAGGCAAGATGTCGATTTATTTACAAGAGGAGAAACTCTTCTAATAGTTCGTGTTTGAGCCTTTCCTGGGACAGCAGTATTAGATTCCGATGCACCATTGCAGGTTTACTGTATCCCTTGGACCTTTAAATCAACGATGAAACACAGAAATTGCATCGATATTGAATACAAAAGGCAAAATGTCGACTTATATACAAGAGGAGTAACCCTTTTAGTACTTCGTGCTTTGAGCCTTTCCTGGGACAGCAGTATTAGATTCCGATGCACCATTGCAGGTTTACTGTATTCCTTGGACCTTCAAATCAACGATGAAACACAGAAATTGCATCGATATTGAATGCAAAATGCAAAATGTCGACTTATTTACAAGAGGAGTAACTATTCTAATAGTTCGTGCTTTGAGCCTTTCCTGGGACAGCAGTATTAGATTCCGGTGCACCATTGCAGGTTTACTGTATCTCTTGGACCTTCAAATCAACGATGAAACACAGAAATTGCATCGATATTGAACACAAAAGGCAAAGTGTCGTCTTAATTATAAGAGGAGTAACTGTTCTAATGATTCGTGCTTTGAGCCTTTCCTGGGACAGCAGTTATAGATTCCGATGCACCATTGCAGGTTTACTGTATCCCTTGGACCTTCAAAACAAGTATGAAATACTGAAATTGCATCGATATTGAATACAAAAGGCAAAATATCGACTTATTTACAAGAGGAGTAACTCTTCTAATAGTTCGTGATTTAGCCTTTCCTGGGACAGCAGAATTAGATAGCCATGCACCATTGCAGATTTACTGTATCCCTTGGACCTTCAAATCAACGATGAAACACGGAAATTGCATCGATATTAAATACAAAAGGCAAAATGTCGACTTATATACAAGAGGAGTAACTCTTCTAGTACTTCGTGTTTTGAGCCTTTCCTGGGTCAGCAGTATTAGATTCCGATGCACCATTGCAGGTTTACTGTATCCGTTGGACCTTCAAATCAATGATGAAACCCAGAAAATGCATCGATATTGAATACAAAAGGCTAAATGTCGACTTATTTACAAGACGAGTTACTCTTCTAATAGGTCGTGTTTTGAGCCTTTCCTGGGACAGCAGTATTAGATTCCGATGCACCATTGCAGGTTTACTGTATCCCTTGGACCTTCAAATCAACGATGAAACACAGAGATTGCATCGATATTGAATACAAAAGGCGAAATGTCGACTTATTTATAAGAGGAGTAAATCTTCTAACAGTTCCAGCTTTGAGCCTTTCCTGGGACAGCAGTATTAGATTCCGATGGACCATTGCAGGTTTACTGTATCCCTTGTACCTTCAAATCAACGAGGAAACATAAAAATTGCATCGACCTTGAATACAAAATGCAAAATGTTGACTTATTTATAAGAGGAATAACTCTTCTAATAGTTCGTGATTTGAGCCATTTCTGGGACAGCAGTATTAGATTCCGATGCACCATTGCACGTTTACTGTATCCCTTGGACCTTCAAAACAACTATGAAACACTGAAATTGCATTGATATTTAATACAAAAGGCAAAATGTCGACTTATTTACAAAAGGAGTAACTCTTCTAATAGTTCGTGCTTTGAGCCTTTCCTGGGACAGCAGTTATAGATTCCGATGCACCATTGCAGGTTTACTGTATCCCTTGGACCTTCAAATCAACGATGAAACACAGAAATTGCATCGATATTGATTACAAAATGCAAAATGTCGACTTATTTACAAGAGGAGTAACTCTTCTAATAGTTCGTGCTTTGAGCCTTTCCTGGGACAGCAGTATTATATTACGATGCACCATTGCAGGTTTACTGTATCCCTTGGACCTTCAAATCAACGATGAAACACAGATATTGCATCGATATTGAGTACAAAAGGCAAAATGTCGACTTATTTACTAGAGGAGTAACTCTTCTAATAGTTCGTGTTTGAGCCTTTCCTGGGACAGCAGTATTAGATTCCGATGCACCGTTGCAGGTTTACTGTATCCCTTGGACCTTCAAAACAAGTATGAAATACTGAAATTGCATTGATATTGAATACAAAAGGCAAAATGTCGACTTATTTACAAGAGAAGTAACTCTACTAATAGTTCGTGCTTTTAGCCTTTCCTGGGACAGTAGTATTAGATTCCGATGCACCATTGCAGGTTTACTGTATCCCTTGGACCTTCAAATCAACGATGAAACACAGAAATTGCATCGATATTGAATACAAATGGCAAAATGTCGACTTATTTACAAGAGGAGTAACTCTTCTAATAGTTCGTGCTTTTAGCGTTTCCTGGGACAGCAGTATAAGATTCCGATGCACCATCGCAGGTTTACTGTATCCCTTGGACCTTCAAATCAACGATGAAACACAGAAATTGCATCGATATTGAATACAAAAGAAAAAATGTCGACTTATTTTCAAGAGGAGTAACTTTTCTAATAGTTCGTGCTTTGAGCCTTTTCTGGTACAGCAGTATTAGATTCCGATGCACCATTGGATGTTTACTGTATCCCTTGGACCCTCAAATCAACGATGAAACACAGAAATTGCATCGATATTGACTACGAAATGCAAAATGTCGACTTATATACAAGAGGAGAAATTCTTCTAATAGTTCATGCTTTGAGCCTTTCCTGGGACAGCAGTATTAGATTCCGATGCACCATTGCAGGTTTACTGTATCCCTCGGACCTTCAAATCAACGATGAAACACAGAAATTGCATAGATATTGAATACAAAATGCAAAATGTCGTCTTATTTATAAGAGGAGTAACTCTTCTAATAGTTCGTGCTATGAGCCTTTCGTGGCACAGCAGTATTAGATTCCGATGCACCATTGGAGGTTTTCTGTATCCCTTGGACCTTCAAATCAACGATGAAACACAGAAATGCATCGATATAGAATACAAAAGGCAAAATGTCGATTTATTTACAAGAGGAGTAACTATTCTAATAGTTCGTCCTTTGAGCCTTTCCTGGGACAGCAGTATTAGATTCCGATGCACCATTGCAGGTTTACTGTATCTCTTGGACCTTCAAATCAACGATGAAACACAGAAATTGCATCGATATTGAATACAAAAAGCAAAATGTCGACTTATATACAAGAGGAGTAACCCTCCTAGTACTTCGTGCTTTGAGCCTTTCCTGGGACAGCAGTATTAGATTCCGATGCACCATTGCAGGTTTACTGTATCCCTTGGACCTTCAAATCAACGATGAAACACAGAAATTGCATCGATATTGACTACAAAATGCAAAATGTCGACTTATTTATAAGAGGAGTAACTCTTCTAATAGTTCGTGCTTTGAGCCTTTCCTGGGACAGCAGTATTAGATTCCGATGCACCATTGCAGGTTTACTGTATCCCTTGGACCTTCAAATCAACGATGAAACACAGCAATTGCATCGATATTGAGTACAAAAGGCAAAATGTCGACTTATTTACAAGAGGAGTAACTCTGCTAATAGTTCGTGCTTTGAGCCTTTCCTGGGACAGCAGTATTGAATTCCGATGTACCATTGCAGGTTTACTGTATCCCTTGGACCTTCAAATCAACGATGAAAAACAGAAATTGCATCGACATTGAATACAAAAGGCAAAGTGTCGTCTTATTTATAAGAGGAGTAACTCTTCTAATAGTTCGTGCTTTGAGCCTTTCCTGGTGCACCAGTATTAGAATTGGATGCACCATTGCAGGTTTACTGTATCCCTTGGACCTTCATATCAACGATGAAACACAGAAATTGCATCGATATTGAATACAAAAGGCAAAATGTCGACTTATTTACAAGAGGAGTAACTCTTCTAATAGTTCGTGCTTTGAGCCTTTCCTGGGACAGCAGAATTAGATTCCGATGCACCATTGCAGGTTTACGGTATCCCTTGGACCTTCAAATCAACGATGCAACACAGAAATTGCATCGATATTGAATACAAAAGGAAAAATGTCGACTTATATACAAGAGGAGTAACCCCTCTAGTACCTCGTGCTTTGAGCCTTTCCTGGGACAGCAGTATTAGATTCCGATGCACCATTGCAGGTTTACTGTATCCCTTGGACCTTCAAATCAACGATGAAACACAGAAATTGCATCGATATTGAATACAAAATGCAAAATGTCGACTTATTTACAAGAGGAGTAACTCTTCTAATAGTTCGTGCTTTTAGCGTTTCCTGAGACAGCAGTATTAGATTCCGATGCACCTTCGCAGGTTTACTGTATCCCTTGGACCTTCAAATCAACGATGAAACACAGAAATTTCATCGATATTGAATACAAAAGAAAAAATTTCGACTTATTTACAAGAGGAGTAACTTTTCTAATTGTTCGTGCTTTGAGCCTTTCCTGGGACAGCAGTATTAGAATCCGATGCACCATTGCATGTTTACTGTATCCCTTGGACCTTCAAAACAACGATGAAACACAGAAATTGCATCGATATTGACTACAAAAGGCAAAATGTCGACTTATTTACAAGAGGAGAAATTCTTCTAATAGTTCATGCTTTGAGCCTTTCCTGGGACAGCAGTATTAGATTCCGATGCACCATTGCAGGTTTACTGTGTCTCTTGGACCTTCAAATCAACGATGATACACAGAAATTGCATCGATATTGAATACAAAATGCAAAATGTCGACTTACTTATAAGAGGAGTAACTCTTCTAATAGTTCGTGCTTTGAGCCTTTTCTGGGACAGCAGTATTAGATTCCGATGCACCATTGCAGGTTTACTGTATCCCTTGGACCTTCAAATCAACGATGAAACACAGAAATTGCTAGGATATTGAGTAAAAAAGGCAAAATGTCGACTTATTTACAAGAGGAGTAACTCTTCTAATAGTTCGTGCTTTGAGCCTTTTCTGGGACAGCAGTATTAGATTCCGATGTCCCATTGCAGGTTTACTGTATCCCTTGGACCTTCAAATCAACGATGAAAAACAGAAATTGCATCGATATTGAATACAAAAGGCAAAGTGTCGTCTTATTTATAAGAGGAGTAACTCTTCTAATAGTTCGTGCTTTGAGCCTTTCCTGGGATAGCAGTATTGGAATTGGATGCACCATTGCGGGTTTACTGTATCCCTTGGACCTTCATATCAACGATGAAACACAGAAATTGCATCGATATTGAATACAAAAGGCAAAATGTCGACTTATTTACAAGAGGAGTAACTCTTCTAATAGTTCGTGCTTTGAGCCTTTCCTGGGACAGCAGTATTAGATTCCGATGCACCATTGCTGGTTTACTGTATCCCTTGGACCTTCAAATCAACGATGAAACACAGAAATTGCATCGATATTGAATACAAAAGACAAAATGACGACTTATATACAAGAGGAGTAACCCTTTTAGTACTTCGTGCTTTGAGCCTTTCCTGGAACAGCAGTATTAGATTCCAATGCACCATTGCAGGTTCACTGTATCCCATGGACCTTCAAATCAACGATGAAACACAGAAATTGCATAGATATTGAATACAAAAGGCAAAATGTCGATTTATTTACAAGTGGAGTAACTATTCTAATAGTTCGTCCTTTGAGCCTTTCCTGGGACAGCAGTATTAGATTCCGATGCACCATTGCAGGTTTACTGTATCTCTTGGACCTTCAAATCAACGATGAAACACACAAATTGCATCGATATTGAATACAAAAGGCAAAATGTCGACTTATATACAAGAGGAGTAACCCTTCTAGTACTTCGTGCTTTGAGCCTTTCCTGGGACAGCAGTATTAGATTCCTATGCACCATTGCAGGTTTACTGTATCCCTTGGACCTTCAAATCAACGATGAAACACAGAAATTGCATCGATATTGAATACAAAATGCAAAATGTCGACTTATTTATAAGAGGAGTAACTCTTCTAATAGTTCGAGCTTTGAGCCTTTCCTGGGACAGCAGTATTAGATTCCGATGCACCATTGCAGGTTTACTGTTTCCCTTGGACCTTCAAATCAACGATGAAACACAGAAATTGCATCGATATTTAGTACAAAAGGCAAAATGTCGACTTATTTGCAAGAGGAGTAACTCTTCTAATAGTTCGTGCTTTGAGCCTTTCCTGGGACAGCAGTATTAGATTCCGATGTACCATTACAGGTTTACTGTATCCCTTGGACCTTCAAATCAACGATGAAAAACAGAAATTGCATCGATATTGAATACAAAAGCAAAATGTCGATTTATTTACAAGAGGAGTAACTCTTCTAATAGTTCGTGCTTTTAGCGTTTCCTGGGACACCAGTATTAGATTCCGATGCACCATCGCAGGTTTACTGTATCCCTTGGACCTTCAAATCAACGATGAAACACAGAAATTGCATCGATACTGAATACAAAATGCAAAATGTCGACTAATTTACTAGAGGGGTAACTCTTCTAATAGTTCGTGCTTTGAGCCTTTCCTGGGACAGCAGTATTGGATTCCGATGCACCATTGCAGGTTTACTGTATCCCTTGGACCTTCAAATCAACGATGAAACACAGAAATTGCATGGATATTGAGTACAAATGCAAAATGTCGACTTATTTACAAGAGGAGTAACTCTTCTAATAGTTCGTGCTTTGAGCCTTTCCTGGGACAGCAGAATTAGATTCCGATGTACCATTGCAGGTTTACTGTATCCCTTGGACCTTCAAATCAACGATGAAACACAGAAATTGCATAAATATTGAATACAAAAGGCAAAGTGTCGTCTTATTTATAAGAGGAGTAACTCTTCTAATAGTTCGTGCTTTGAGCCTTTCCTGGGACAGCAGTTATAGATTCCGATGCACCATTGCAGGTTTACTGTATCCCTTGGACCTTCAAATCAACGATGAAACACAGATATTGCATCGATATTGAATACAAAAGGCAAAATGTCGACTTATTTACAAGAGGAGTAACTCTTCTAATAGTTCGTGCTTTGAGCCTTTCCTGGGACAGCAGTATTAGATTCCGATGCACCATTGCAGGTTTACTGTATCCCTTGGACCTTCAAATCAACGATGAAACACAGAAATTGCATCGATATTGAGTACAAAAGGCAAAATGAAGACTTATTTACAAGAGGAGTAACTCTTCTAATAGTTCGTGTTTGAGCCTTTCCTGGGACAGCAGTATTAGATTCCGATGCACCATTGCAGGTTTACTGTATCCCTTGGACCTTCAAATCAACGATGAAACACAGAAATTGCATCGATATTGAATACAAAAGGCAAAATGTCGTCTTATATACAAGAGGAGTAACCCTTTCAGTACTTCGTGCTTTGAGCCTTTCCTGGGACAGCAGTATTAGATTCCGATGCACCATTGCAGGTTTACTGTATCTCTTGGACCTTCAAATAAACGATGAAAGACAGAAATTGCATCGATATTGAATACAAAAGGCAAAGTGTAGACTTATTTACAAGAGGAGTGACTCTTCTAATAGTTCGTGCTTTTAGCGTTTCCTGGGACAGCAGTATTAGATTCCGATGCACCATTGCAGGTTTAATGTATCCCTTGGACCTTCAAATCAACGATGAAACACAGAAATTGCATCGATATTGAATACAAAAGGCAAAATGTCGACTTATAAACAAGAGGAGTAACCCTTTTAGTACTTCGTGCTTTGAGCCTTTCCTGGGACAGCAGTATTAGATTCCGATGCACCATTGCAGGTTTACTGTATCCCTTGGACCTTCAAAACAAGTATGAAATACTGAAATTGCATCGATATTGAATACAAAAGGCAAAATGTCGACTTATTTACAAGAGGAGTAACTCTACTAATAGTTCGTGCTTTTAGCCTTTCCTGGGACAGCAGTATTAGATTCCGATGCACCATTGCAGGTTTACTGTATCCCTTGGACCTTCAAATCAACGATGAAACACTGATATTGCATCGATATTAAATACAAAAGGCAAAATGTAGACTTATTTACAAGAGGAGTAACTCTTCTAATAGTTCGTGCTTTTAGTGTTTCCTGGGACAGCAGTATTAGATTCCGATGCACCATTGCAGGTTTACTGTATCCCTTGGACCTTCAAATCTACGATGTTACACAGAAATTGCATCGATATTGAATACAAAAGCAATTTGTCGACATATTTACAAGAGGAGTAACTCTTCTAATAGTTCGTGCTTTGAGCCTTTCCTGGGACAGCAGTATTAGATTCCGATGCACCATTGCAGCTTTACTGTATCCCTTGGACCTTCAAATCAACGATGAAACACAGAAATTGGATCGATATTGAATACAAAAGGCAAGATGTCGATTTATTTACAAGAGGAGAAACTCTTCTAATAGTTCGTGCTTTGAGCCTTTCCTGGGACAGCAGTATTAGATTCCGATGCACCATTGCAGGTTTAGTGTATCCCTTGGACCTTCAAATCAACGATGAAACACAGAAATTGCATCGATATTGAGTACAAAAGGCAAAATGTCGACTTATTTACAAGAGGAGTAACTCTTCTAATAGTTCGTGCTTTGAGCCTTTCCTGGGACAGCAGTATTAGATTCCGATGCAGCATTGCAGGTTTACTGTATCCCTTGGACCTTAAAATCAACGATGAAACACAGAAATTGCATCGATATTGAGTACAAAAGGCAAAATGTCGACTTATTTACAAGAGGCGTAACTCTTCTAATAGTTCGTGTTTGAGCCTTTCCTGGGACAGCAGTATTAGATTCCGATGCACCATTGCAGGTTTACTGTATCCCTTGGACCTTTAAATCAACGATGAAACACAGAAATTGCATCGATATTGAATACAAAAGGCAAAATGTCGACTTATATACAAGAGGAGTAACCCTTTTAGTACTTCGTGCTTTGAGCCTTTCCTGGGACAGCAGTATTAGATTCCGATGCACCATTGCAGGTTTACTGTATCCCTTGGACCTTCAAATCAACGATGAAACACAGAAATTGCATCGATATTGAATGCAAAATGCAAAATGTCGACTTATTTACAAGAGGAGTAACTATTCTAATAGTTCGTGCTTTGAGCCTTTCCTGGGACAGCAGTATTAGATTCCGGTGCACCATTGCAGGTTTACTGTATCTCTTGGACCTTCAAATCAACGATGAAACACAGAAATTGCATCGATATTGAACACAAAAGGCAAAGTGTCGTCTTAATTATAAGAGGAGTAACTGTTCTAATGGTTCGTGCTTTGAGCCTTTCCTGGGACAGCAGTTATAGATTCCGATGCACCATTGCAGGTTTACTGTATCCCTTGGACCTTCAAAACAAGTATGAAATACTGAAATTGCATCGATATTGAATACAAAAGGCAAAATATCGACTTATTTACAAGAGGAATAACTCTTCTAATAGTTCGTGATTTAGCCTTTCCTGGGACAGCAGAATTAGATAGCTATGCACCATTGCAAATTTACTGTATCCCTTGGACCTTAAAATCAACGATGAAACACGGAAATTGCATCGATATTAAATACAAAAGGCAAAATGTCGACTTATATACAAGAGGAGTAACTCTTCTAGTACTTCGTGTTTTGAGCCTTTCCTGGGTCAGCAGTATTAGATTCCGATGCACCATTGCAGGTTTACTGTATCCGTTGGACCTTCAAATCAATGATGAAACCCAGAAAATGCATCGATATTGAATACAAAAGGCTAAATGTCGACTTATTTACAAGACGAGTTACTCTTCTAATAGTTCGTGTTTTGAGCCTTTCCTGGGACAGCAGTATTAGATTCCGATGCACCATTGCAGGTTTACTGTATCCCTTGGACCTTCAAATCAACGATGAAACACAGAGATTGCATCGATATTGAATACAAAAGGCGAAATGTCGACTTATTTATAAGAGGAGTAAATCTTCTAACAGTTCCAGCTTTGAGCCTTTCCTGGGACAGCAGTATTAGATTCCGATGGACCATTGCAGGTTTACTGTATCCCTTGTACCTTCAAATCAACGAGGAAACATAAAAATTGCATCGACCTTGAATACAAAATGCAAAATGTTGACTTATTTATAAGAGGAATAACTCTTCTAATAGTTCGTGATTTGAGCCATTTCTGGGACAGCAGTATTAGATTCCGATGCACCATTGCACGTTTACTGTATCCCTTGGACCTTCAGAACAACTATGAAACACTGAAATTGCATTGATATTTAATACAAAAGGCAAAATATCGACTTATTTACAAAAGGAGTAACTCTTCTAATAGTTCGTGCTTTGAGCCTTTCCTGGGACAGCAGTTATAGATTCCGATGCACCATTGCAGGTTTACTGTATCCCTTGGACCTTCAAATCAACGATGAAACACAGAAATTGCATCGATATTGATTACAAAATGCAAAATGTCGACTTATTTACAAGAGGAGTAACTCTTCTAATAGTTCGTGCTTTGAGCCTTTCCTGGGACAGCAGTATTAGATTACGATGCACCATTGCAGGTTTACTGTATCCCTTGGACCTTCAAATCAACGATGAAACACAGATATTGCATCGATATTGAGTACAAAAGGCAAAATGTCGACTTATTTACTAGAGGAGTAACTCTTCTAATAGTTCGTGTTTGAGCCTTTCTTGGGACAGCAGTATTAGATTCCGATGCACCGTTGCAGGTTTACTGTATCCCTTGGACATTCAAAACAAGTATGAAATACTGAAATTGCATTGATATTGAATACAAAAGGCAAAATGTCGACTTATTTACAAGAGAAGTAACTCTACTAATAGTTCGTGCTTTTAGCCTTTCCTGGGACAGTAGTATTAGATTCCGATGCACCATTGCAGGTTTACTGTATCCCTTGGACCTTCAAATCAACGATGAAACACTGAAATTGCATCTATATTGAATACAAAAGGCAAAATGTAGACTTATTTACAAGAGGAGTAACTCTTCTAATAGTCCGTGCTTTGAGCCTTTCCTGGGACAGCAGTATTAGATTCCGATGCACCATTGCAGGTTTACTGTGTCCCTTGGACCTTCAAATCAACGATGAAACACAGAAATTGCATCGATATTGAGTACAAAAGGCAAAATTTCGACTTATTTACAAGAGGCGAAACTCTTCTAATAGTTCGTGTTTGAGCCTTTCCTGGGACAGCAGAATTAGATTCCGATGCACCATTGCAGGTTTACTGTATCCCTTGGACCTTCAAATCTACGATGTTACACAGAAATTGCATCGATATTGAATACAAAAGCAATTTGTCGACACATTTACAAGAGGAGTAACTCTTCTAATAGTTCGTGCTTTGAGCCTTTCCTGGGACAGCAGTATTAGATTCCGATGCACCATTGCAGCTTTACTGTATCCCTTGGACCTTCAAATCAACGATGAAACACAGAAATTGCATCGATATTGAATGCAAAATGCAAAATGTCGACTTATTTACGAGAGGAGTAACTCTTCTAATAGTTCGAGCTTTGAGCCTTTCCTGGGACAGCAGTATTAGATTCCGATGCTCCATTGCAGGTTTACTGTATCTCTTGGACCTTCAAATCAACGATGAAACACAGAAATTGCATCGATATTGATTACAAAAGGCAAAGTGTCGTCTTAATTATAAGAGGAGTAACTCTTCTAATGGTTCGTGCTTTGAGCCTTTCCTGGGACAGCAGTTACAGATTCCGATGCACCATTGCATGCTTACTGTATCCCTTGGACCTTCAAAACAAGTATGAAATACTGAAATTGCATCGATATTGAATACAAAAGGCAAAATGTCGACTTATTTACAAGTGGAGTAACTCTGCTAATAGTTCGTGTTTTAGCCTTTCCTGGGACAGTAGTATTAGATTCCGATGCACCATTGCAGGTTTACTGTATCCCTTGGACCTTCAAATCAACGATGAAACACTGAAATTGCATCGATATTGAGTACAAAAGGCAAAATGTCGACTTATTTACAAGAGGAGTAACTCTTCTAATAGTTCGTGTATTAGCGTTTCCTGGGACAGCAGTATTAGATTCCGATGCACCATTGCAGGTTTACTGTATCCCTTGGACCTTCAAATCAACGTAGAAACACAGAAATTGCATCGATATTGAATACAAAAGGCAAAGTGTCGTCTTATTTATAAGAGGAGTAACTCTTCTAATAGTTCGTGCTTTGAGCCTTTCCTGGGACAGCAGTTATAGATTCCGATGCACCATTGGAGGTTTACTGTATCCCTTGGACCTTCAAATCAACGATGAAACACAGAAATTGCATTGATATTGAATACAAAAGGCAAAATGTCGACTTATTTTCAAGAGGATTAACTCTCCTAATAGTTCGTGCTTTGAGCCTTTCCTGGGACAGCAGTATTAGATTCCGATGCACCATTGCAGGTTTACTGTATCCCTTTGACCTTCAAAACAAGTATGAAATACTGAAATTGCATCGATATTGAATACAAAAGGCAAAATGTCGACTTATTTACAAGAGGAGTAACTATTCTAATAGTTCGTGTTTGAGCCTTTCCTGGGACAGCAGTATTAGGTTCCGATGTACCATTGCAGGTTTACTGTATCCCTTGGACCTTCAAATCAACGATGAAACACAGAAATTGCATCGATATTGAATACAAAAGGCAAAGTGTCGTCTTATTTATAAGAGGAGTAACTCTTCTAATTGTTCGTGTTTTGAGCCTTTCCTGGGACAGCAGTATTAGATTCCGATGCACCATTGCAGGTTTACTGTATCCCTTGAACCTTCAATTCAACGATGAAACACAGAAATTGCATCGATATTAAATACAAAAGGCAAAATGTCGACTTATTTACAAGAGGAGTAACTCTTCTAATAGTTCGTGCTTTGAGCCTTTCCTGGGACAGCAGTATTAGATTCCGATGCACCATTGCAGGTTTACTGTATCCCTTGGACCTTCAAAACAAGTATGAAATACTGAAATTGCATCGATATTGAATACAAAAGGCAAAATGTCGACTTATTTACAAGAGGAGTAACTCTACTAATAGTTCGTGCTTTTAGCCTTTCCTGGGACAGTAGTATTAGATTCCGATGCATCATTGCAGGTTTACTGTATCCCTTGGACCTTCAAATCAACGATGAAACACTGAAATTGCATCGATATTGAATACAAAAGGCAAAATGTAGACTTATTTACAAGAGGAGTAACTCTTCTAATAGTTCGTGCATTGAGCCTTTCCTGGGACAGCAGTATTAGATTCCGATGCACCATTGCAGGTTTACTGTATCCCTTGGACCTTCAAATCAACGATGAAACACAGAAATTGCATCGATATTGAATACAAAAGCAAATTGTCGACATATTTACAAGACTAGTAACTCTTCTAATAGTTCGTGCTTTGCGCCTTTCCTGGGACAGCAGTATTAGATTCCGATGCACCATTGCAGCTTTACTGTATCCCTTGGACCTTCAAATCAACGATGAAACACAGAAATTGCATCGATATTGAATACAAAAGGCAAGATGTCGATTTATTTACAAGCGGAGAAACTCTTCTAATAGTTCATGCTTTGAGCCTTTCCTGGGACAGCAGTATTAGATTCCGATGCACCATTGCAGGTTTACTGTATCCCTTGGACATTCAAATCAACGATGAAACACAGAAATTGCATCGATATTGAGTACAAAAGGCAAAATGTCGACTTATTTACAAAAGGAGTAACTCCTCTAATAGTTCGTGCTTTGAGCCTTTCCTGGGACAGCAGTATTAGATTCCGATGCACCATTGCAGGTTTACTGTATCCCTTGGACCTTCAAATCAACGATGAAACACAGAAATTGCATCGATATTGAGTACAAAAGGCAAAATGTCGCTTTATTTACAAGAGGCGTAACTCTTCTAATAGTTCGTGTTTGAGCCTTTCCTGGGACAGCAGTTATAGATTCCGATGCACCATTGCAGGTTTACTGTATCCCTTGGACCTTCAAATCAACGATGAAACACAGAAATTACATCGATATTGAATACAAAATGCAAAATGTCGACTTATATACAAGATGAGTAACCCTTTTAGTACTTCGTGGTTTGAGCCTTTCCTGGGACAGCAGTATTAGATTCCGATGCACCATTGCAGGTTTACTGTATCCCTTGGACCTTCAAATCAACGATGAAACACAGAAATTGCATCGATATTGAATGCAAAATGCAAAATGTCGACTTATTTACAAGAGGAGTAACTATTCTAATAGTTCGTGCTTTGAGCCTTTCCTGGGACAGCAGTATTAGATTCCGATGCACCATTGCAGGTTTACTGTATGTCTTGGACCTTCAAATCAACGATGAAACACAGAAATTGCATCGATATTGAATGCAAAAGCAAAGTGTCGTCTTAATTATAAGAGGCGTAACTGTTCTAATGGTTCGTGCTTTGAGCCTTTCCTGGGACAGCAGTTATAGATTCCGATGCACCATTGCAGGTTTACTGTATCCCTTGGACCATCAAAACAAGTATGAAATACTGAAATTGCATCGATATTGAATACAAAAGGCAAAATGTCGACTTATTTACAAGTGGAGTAACTCTGCTAATAGTTCGTGATTTTAGCCTTTCCTGGGACAGTAGTATTAGATTCCGATGCACCATTGCAGGTTTACTGTATCCCTTGGACCTTCAAATCAACGATGAAACACAGAAATTGCATCGATATTGAGTACAAAGGGCAAAATGTCGACTTATTTACAAGAGGAGTAACTCTTCTAATAGTTCGTGCTTTGAGCCTTTCCTGGGACAGCAGTATTAGATTCCGATGTTCCATTGCAGGTTTACTGTATCCCTTGGACCTTCAAATCAACGATGAAACACAGAAATTGCATCGATATTGAATACAAAAGGCAAAGTGTCGTCTTATTAATAAGAGGAGTAACTCTTCTAATAGTTCGTGCTTTGAGCCTTTCCTGGGACAGCAGTTATAGATTCCGATGCACCATTGCAGGTTTACTGTATCCCTTGGACCTTCAAATCAACGATGAAACACAGAAATTGGATCGATATTGAATACAAAAGGCAAAATGTCGACTTATATACAAGAGGAGTAACCCTTTTAGTACTTCGTGCTTTGAGACTTTCCTGGGACAGCAGTATTACATTCCGATGCACCATTGCAGGTTTACTGTATCCCTTGGACCTTCAAAACAAGTATGAAATACTGAAATTGCATCGATATTGAATACAAAAGGCAAAATGTCGACTTATTTACAAGAGGAGTAACCCTACTAATAGTTCGTGCTTTTAGCCTTTCCTGGGACAGTAGTATTAGATTCCGATGCACCATTGCAGGTTTACTGTATCCCTTGGACCTTCAAATCAACGATGAAACACTGAAATTGCATCGATATTGAATACAAAAGGCAAAATGTAGACTTATTAACAAGAGGAGAAACTCTTCTAATAGTTCGTGCTTTTAGCGTTTCCTGGGACAGCAGTATTCGATTCCGATGCACCATTGCAGGTTTACTGTATCCCTTGGACCTTCAAATCTACTATGATACACAGAAATTGCATCGATATTGAGTACAAAAGCAATTTGTCGACATATTTACAAGAGGAGTAACTCTTCTAATAGTTCGTGCTTTGACCCTTTCCTGGGACAGCAGTATTAGATTCCGATGCACCATTGCAGCTTTACTGTATCCCTTGGACCTTCAAATCAACGATGAAACACAGAAATTGCATCGATATTGAATACAAAAGGCAAGATGTCGGTTTATTTACAAGAGGAGAAACTCTTCTAATAGTTCATGCTTTGAGCCTTTCCTGGGACAGCAGTATTAGATTCCGATGCACCATTGCAGGTTTACTGTATCCCTTGGACCTTCAAATCAACGATGAAACACAGAAATTGCATCGATATTGAGTACAAAAGGCAAAATGTCGACTTATTTACAAGAGGAGTAACTCTTCTAATAGTTCGTGCTTTGAGCCTTTCCTGGGACAGCAGTATTAGATTCCGATGCACCATTGCAGGTTTACTGTATCCCTTGGACCTTCAACCCAGTGATGAAACAAAGAAATTGCATCGATATTGAATACAAAAGGCAAAATGTCGATTTTTTTACAAGAGGAGTAACTCTTCTAATAGTTCGTGCTATGAGCCTTTCCTAGGACAGCAGTATCAAATTCCGATCCACCATTGGAGGTTTACTGTATCCCTTAGACCTTCAAATCAACGATGAACACAGAAATTGCATCGATATTGAATACAAAAGGAAAAATGTCGACTTATATACAAGAGGAGTAACCCTTCCAGTACTTCGTGCTTTGAGCCTTTCCTGGGACAGCAGTATTAGATTCCGATGCACCATTGTGGGTTTACTGTATCCCTTGGGCCTTCAAATCAACGAAGAAACACAGATATTGCATCGATATTGAATACAAAAGGCAAAATGTCGACTTATTTACAAGAGGAGTAACTCTTCTAATTGTTCGTGATTTCAGCCTTTCCTGGGACAGCAGTATTAGATTCCGGTGCACCATTGCAGGTTTACTGTATCCCTTGGACCTTCAAATCAACGATGAAAGACAGAAATTGCATCGATATTGAATACAAAACGCAAAATGTCGACTAATTTACAAGAGGAGTAACTCTTTTAATAGTTCGTGCTTTGAGCCTTTCCTGGGACAGCAGTATTAGATTCCGATGCACCATTGCAGGTTTACTGTATCCCTTGGACCTTCTAATCAACGATGAAACACAGAAATTGCATCGATATTGAGTACAAAACGCGAAATGTCGACTTATTTACAAGAGGAGTAACCCTTCTAATAGTTCGTGCTTTGAGCCTTTCCTGGGACAGCAGTATTAGATTCCGATGTACCATTGCTGGTTTACTGTATCCCTTGGACCTTCAAATCAACGATGAAACACAGAAATTGCATCGATATTGAGTACAAAAGGCAAAATGTCGGTTTATTTACAAGAGGCGTAACTCATCTAATAGTTCGTGTTTGAGCCTTTCCTGGGACAGCAGTATTAGATTCTGATGCACCATTGCAGGTTTACTGTATCCCTTGGACCTTCAAATCAACGATGAAACACAGAAATTGCATCGATATTGAATACAAAATGCAAAATGTCGACTTATATACAAGATGAGTAACCCTTTTAGTACTTCGTGGTTTGAGCCTTTCCTGGGACAGCAGTATTAGATTCCGATGCACCATTGCAGGTTTACTGTATCCCTTGGACCTTCAAATCAACGATGAAACACAGAAATTGCATCGATATTGAATGCAAAATGCAAAATGTCGACTTATTTACAAGAGGAGTAACTATTCTAATAGTTCTTGCTTTGAGCCTTTCCTGGGACAGCAGTATTAGATTCCGATGCACCATTGCAGGTTTACTGTATGTCTTGGACCTTCAAATCAACGATGAAACACAGAAATTGCATCGATATTGAATGCAAAAGCAAAGTGTCGTCTTAATAATAAGAGGAGTAACTGTTCTAATGGTTCGTGATTTGAGCCTTTCCTGGGACAGCAGTTATAGATTCCGATGCACCATTGCAGGTTTACTGTATCCCTTGGACCTTCAAAACAAGTATGAAATACTGAAATTGCATCGATATTGAATACAAAAGGCAAAATGTCGACTTATTTACAAGTGGAGTAACTATGCTAATAGTTCGTGCTTTTAGCCTTTCCTGGGACAGTAGTATTAGATTCCGATGCACCATTGCAGGTTTACTGTATCCCTTGGACCTTCAAATCAACGATGAAACACAGAAATTGCATCGATATTGAGTACAAAGGGCAAAATGTCGACTTATTTACAAGAGGAGTAACTCTTCTAATAGTTCGTGCTTTGAGCCTTTCCTGGGACAGCAGTATTAGATTCCGATGTACCATTGCAGGTTTACTGTATCCCTTGGACCTTCAAATCAACGATGAAACACAGAAATTGCATCGATATTGAATACAAATGCAAAGTGTCGTCTTATTTATAAGAGGAGTAACTCTTCTAATAGTTCGTGCTTTGAGCCTTTCCTGGGACAGCAGTTATAGATTCCGATGCACCATTGCAGGTTTACTGTATCCCTTGGACCTTCAAATCCACGATGAAACACAGAAATTGCATCGATATTGAATACAAAAGGCAAAATGTCGACTTATATACAAGAGGAGTAACCCTTTTAGTACTTCGTGCTTTGAGCCTTTCCTGGGACAGCAGTATTAGATTCCGATGCACCATTGCAAATTTACTGTATCTCTCGGACCTTCAAATCAACGATGAAACACAGAAATTGCATCGATATTGAATACAAAAGGCAAAGTGTAGAATTATTTACAAGAGGAGTAACTCTTCTAATAGTTCGTGCTTTTAGCGTTTCCTGGTACAGCAGTATTAGATTCCGATGCACCATTGCAGGTTTACTGTATCCCTTGGACCTTCAAATCAACGATGAAACACAGAAATTGGATCGATAATGAATACAAAAGGCAAAATGTCGACTTATATACCAGAGGAGTAACCCTTTTAGTACTTCGTGCTTTGAGCCTTTCCTGGGACAGCAGTATTAGATTCCGATGCACCATTGCAGGTTTACTGTATCCCTTGGACCTTCAAATCAACGATGAAACACAGAAATTGCATCGATATTGAATGCAAAATGCAAAATGTCGACTTATTTACAAGAGGAGTAACTATTCTAATAGTTCGTGCTTTGAGCCTTTCCTGGGACAGCAGTATTAGATTCCGGTGCACCATTGCAGGTTTACTGTATCTCTTGGACCTTCAAATCAACGATGAAAGACAGAAATTGCATCGATATTGAATACAAAACGCAAAATGTCGACTAATTTACAAGAGGAGTAACTCTTCTAATAGTTCGTGCTTTGAGCCTTTCCTGGGACAGCAGTATTAGATTCCGATGCACCATTGCAGGTTTACTGTATCCCTTGGACCTTCTAATCAACGATGAAACACAGAAATTGCATCGATATTGAGTACAAAACGCGAAATGTCGACTTATTTACAAGAGGAGTAACCCTTCTAATAGTTCGTGCTTTGAGCCTTTCCTGGGACAGCAGTATTAGATTCCGATGTACCATTGCTGGTTTACTGTATCCCTTGGACCTTCAAATCAACGATGAAACACAGAAATTGCATCGATATTGAGTACAATAGGCAAAATGTCGGTTTATTTACAAGAGGCGTAACTCTTCTAATAGTTCGTGTTTGAGCCTTTCCTGGGACAGCAGTATTAGATTCTGATGCACCATTGCAGGTTTACTGTATCCCTTGGACCTTCAAATCAACGATGAAACACAGAAATTGCATCGATATTGAATACAAAATGCAAAATGTCGACTTATATACAAGATGAGTAACCCTTTTAGTACTTCGTGGTTTGAGCCTTTCCTGGGACAGCAGTATTAGATTCCGATGCACCATTGCAGGTTTACTGTATCCCTTGGACCTTCAAATCAACGATGAAACACAGAAATTGCATCGATATTGAATGCAAAATGCAAAATGTCGACTTATTTACAAGAGGAGTAACTATTCTAATAGTTCGTGCTTTTAGCCTTTCCTGGGACAGCAGTATTAGATTCCGATGCACCATTGCAGGTTTACTGTATGTCTTGGACCTTCAAATCAACGATGAAACACAGAAATTGCATCGATATTGAATGCAAAAGCAAAGTGTCGTCTTAATTATAAGAGGAGTAACTGCTCTAATGGTTCGTGATTTGAGCCTTTCCTGGGACAGCAGTTATAGATTCCGATGCACCATTGCAGGTTTACCGTATCCCTTGGACCTTCAAAACAAGTATGAAATACTGAAATTGCATCGATATTGAATACAAAAGGCAAAATGTCGACTTATTTACAAGTGGAGTAACTATGCTAATAGTTCGTGCTTTTAGCCTTTCCTGGGACAGTAGTATTAGATTCCGATGCACCATTGCAGGTTTACTGTATCCCTTGGACCTTCAAATCAACGATGAAACACAGAAATTGCATCGATATTGAGTATAAAGGGCAAAATGTCGACTTATTTACAAGAGGAGTAACTCTTCTAATAGTTCGTGCTTTGAGCCTTTCCTGGGACAGCAGTATTAGATTCCGATGTACCATTGCAGGTTTACTGTATCCCTTGGACCTTCAAATCAACGATGAAACACAGAAATTGCATCGATATTGAATACAAATGCAAAGTGTCGTCTTATTTATATGAGGAGTAACTCTTCTAATAGTTCGTGCTTTGAGCCTTTCCTGGGACAGCAGTTATAGATTCCGATGCACCATTGCAGGTTTACTGTATCCCTTGGACCTTCAAATCCACGATGAAACACAGAAATTGCATCGATATTGAATACAAAAGGCAAAATGTCGACTTATATACAAGAGGAGTAACCCTTTTAGTACTTCGTGCTTTGAGCCTTTCCTGGGACAGCAGTATTAGATTCCGATGCACCATTGCAAATTTACTGTATCTCTCGGACCTTCAAATCAACGATGAAACACAGAAATTGCATCGATATTGAATACAAAAGGCAAAGTGTAGAATTATTTACAAGAGGAGTAACTCTTCTAATAGTTCGTGCTTTTAGCGTTTCCTGGGACAGCAGTATTAGATTCCGATGCACCATTGCAGGTTTACTGTATCCCTTGGACCTTCAAATCAACGATGAAACACAGAAATTGGATCGATAATGAATACAAAAGGCAAAATGTCGACTTATATACAAGAGGAGTAACCCTTTTAGTACTTCGTGCTTTGAGCCTTTCCTGGGACAGCAGTATTAGATTCCGATGCACCATTGCAGGTTTACTGTATCCCTTGGACCTTCAAAACAAGTATGAAATACTGAAATTGCATCGATATTGAATACAAAAGGCAAAATGTCGACTTATTTACAAGAGGAGTAACCCTACTAATAGTTCGTGTTTTAGCCTTTCCTGGGACAGTAGTATTAGATTCCGATGCACCATTGCAGGTTTACTGTATCCCTTGGACGTTCAAATCTACTATGATACACAGAAATTGCATCGATATTGAATACAAAAGCAATTTGTCGACATATTTACAAGAGGAGTAACTCTTCTAATAGTTCGTGCTTTGAGCCTTTCCAGGGACAGCAGTATTAGATTCCGATGCACCATTGCAGCTTTACTGTATCCCTTGGACCTTCAAATCAACGATGAAACACAGAAATTGCATCGATATTGAATACAAAAGGCAAGATGTCGATTTATTTACAAGAGGAGAAACTCTTCTAATAGTTCATGCTTTGAGCCTTTCCTGGGACAGCAGTATTAGATTCCGATGCACCATTGCAGGTTTAGTGTATCCCTTGGACCTTCAAATCAACGATGAAACACAGATATTGCATCGATATTGAGTACAAAAGGCAAAATGTCGACTTATTTACAAGAGGAGTAACTCTTCTAATAGTTCGTGCTTTGAGCCTTTCCTGGGACAGCAGTATTAGATTCCGATGCACCATTGCAGGTTTACTGTATCCCTTGGACCTTCAACCCAATGATGAAACACAGATATTGCATCGATATTGAATACTAAAGGCAAAATGTCGATTTATTTACAAGAGGAGTAACTCTTCTAATAGTTCGTGCTATGAGCCTTTCCTAGGACAGCAGTATCAAATTCCGATCCACCATTGAAGGTTTACTGTATCCCTTAGACCTTCAAATCAACGATGAAACACAGAAATTGCATCGATATTGAATACAAGAGGAAAAATGTCGACTTATATACAAGAGGAGTAACCCTTCCAGTACTTCGTGCTTTGAGCCTATCCTGGGACAGCAGTATTAGATTCCGATGCACCATTGTGGGTTTACTGTATCCCTTGGGCCTTCAAATCAACGAAGAAACACAGAAATTGCATCGATATTGAATACAAAAGCAAAGTGTCTTCTTATTTATAAGAGGAGTAACTCTTCTAATAGTTCGTGCTTTGAGCCTTTCCTGGGACAGCAGTTATAGATTCCGATGCACCATTGCAGGTTTACTGTAACCCTTGGACCTTCTAATCAACGATGAAACACAGAAATTGCGTCGATATTGAGTACAAAAGACAAAATGTCGACTTATTTACAAGAGGAGTAACTCTTCTAATAGTTCGTGTTTGAGCCTTTCCTGGGACAGCAGTATTAGATTCCGATGTACCATTGCAGGTTTACTGTATCCCTTGCACCTTCAAATCAACGATGAAACACAGAAATTGCATCGATATTGAATACAAAAGGCAAAGTGTCGTCTTATTTATAAGGGGAGTAACTCTTCTAATAGTTCGTGCTTTGAGCCTTTCCTGGGACAGCAGTTATAGATTCCGATGCACCATTGCAGGTTTACTGTATCCCTTGAACCTTCAATTCAACGATGAAACACAGAAATTGCATCGATATTCAATACAAAAGGCTACATGTCGACTTATTTACAAGAGGAGTAACTCTTCTAATAGTTCGTGTTTGAGCCTTTCCTGGGACAGCAGTATTAGATTCCGATGCACCATTGCAGGTTTACTGTATCCCTTAGACCTTCAAAACAAGTATGAAATACTGAAATTGCATCGATATTGAATACAAAAGGCAAAATGTCGACTTATTTACAAGTGGAGTAACTCTGCTAATAGTTCGTGCTTTTAGCCTTTACTGGGACAGTAGTATTAAATTCCGATGCACCATTGCAGGTTTACTGTATCCCTTGGACCTTCAAATCAACGATGAAACACTGAAATTGCATCAATATTGAGTACAAAAGGCAAAATGTCGACTTATTTACAAGAGGAGTAACTCTTCTAATAGTTCGTGTTTTTAGCGTTTCCTCGGACAGCAGTATTAGATTCCGATGCACCATTGCAGGTTTACTGTATCCCTTGGACCTTCAAATCAACGATGAAACACTGAAATTGCATCGATATTGAATACAAAAGCAATTTGTCGACTTATTTACAAGAGGAGTAACTCTTCTAATAGTTCGTGCTTTGGGTGTTTCCTGGGACAGCAGTATTAGATTCCGATGCACCATTGCACCTTTACTGTATCCCTTGGACCTTCAAATCAACGATGAAACACAGATATTGCATCGATATTGAATACAAAAGGCAAAATGTCGACTTATTTACAAGAGGAGAAACTCTTCTAATAGTTCATGTTTTGAGCCTTTCCTGGGACAGCAGTATTAGATTCCGGTGCACCATTGCAGGTTTACTGTAACCCTTGGACCTTCAAATCAACGATGAAACACAGAAATTGCATCGATATTGAATACAAAATGCAAAATGTCGACTAATTTACAAGAGGGGTAACTCTTCTAATAGTTCGTGCTTTGAGTCTTTCCTGGGACAGCAGTATTAGATTCCGATGCACCATTGCAGGTTTACTGTATCCCTTGGACCTTCAAATCAACGATGAAACACAGAAATTGCATCGATATTGAGTACAAAACGCAAAATGTCGACTTATTTACAAGAGGAGTAACTCTTCTAATTGTTCGTGCTTTGAGCCTTTCCTGTGACAGCAGTATTAGATTCCGATGTACCATTGCAGGTTTAGTGTATCCCTTGGACCTTCAAATCAACGATGAAACACAGAAATTGCATCGATATTGAATACAAAAGCAAAGTGTCTTCTTATTTATAAGAGGAGTAACTCTTCTAATAGTTCGTGCTTTGAGCCTTTCCTGGGACAGCAGTTATATATTCCGATGCACCATTGCAGGTTTACTGTATCCCTTGGACCTTCAAATCAACGATGAAACACAGAAATTGCATCGATATTGAATACAAAAGGCAAAATATCGACTTATTTACAAGAGGAGTAACTCTTCTAATAGTTCGTGCTTCGAGCCTTTCCTGGGACAGCAGTATTAGATTCCGATGCACCATTGCAGGTTTACTGTATCCCTTGGACCTTCAAATCAACGATGAAACACAGAAATTGCATCGATCTTCAATACAAAAGGCAAAATGTCGACTTATTTATGAGAGGAGTAACTCTTCTAATAGTTCGTGATTTTAGCATTTCCTATGACAGCAGTATTAGATTCCGATGCACCATTGCAGGTTTGCTGTATCCCTTGGACCTTCAAATCAACGATGAAACACAGATATTGCATCGATATTGAAAACAAAAGGCAAAATGTCGACTTATATCCAAGAGGAGTAACCCTTCTAGTACTTCGTGCTTTGAGCCTTTCCTGGGACAGCAGAATTAGATTGCGATGCACCATTGCAGGTTTACTGTATCCCCTGAACCTTCAATTCAACGATGAAACACTGAAATTGCATCGATATTGAATACAAAAGGCAAAATGTCGACTTATTTACAAGAGGAGTAACTCTTCTAATAGTTCGTGCTTTGAGCCTTTCCTGGGACAGCAGTATTAGATTCCGATGCACCATTGCAGGTTTACTGTATCCCTTGGACCTTCAAATCAACGATGAAACACTGAAATTGCATCGATATTGAATACAAAAGGCAAAATTTCGACTTAAATACAAGAGGAGTAACCCTTCTAGTACTTCGTGCTTTGAGCCTTTCCTGGGACAGCAGTATTAGATTCCGATGCACCATTGCAGGTTTACTGTATCCCTTGGACCTTCAAATCAACGATGAAACACAGAAATTGCATCGATATTGAATACAAAAGGCAAAATGTCGACATATTTACAAGAGGAGTAACTGTTCTAATGGTTCGTGTTTTGAGCCTTTCCTGGGACAGCAGTCATAGATTTCGATGCACCATTGCAGGATTACTGTATCCCTTAGACCTTCAAAACAAGTATGAAATACTGAAATTGCATCGATATTGAATACAAAAGGCAAAATGTCGACTTATTTACAAGTGGAGTAACTCTGCTAATAGTTCGTGCTTTTAGCCTTTACTGGGACAGTAGTATTAAATTCCGATGCACCATTGCAGGTTTACTGTATCCCTTGGACCTTCAAATCAACGATGAAACACTGAAATTGCATCAATATTGAGTACAAAAGGCAAAATGTCGACTTATTTACAAGAGGAGTAACTCTTCCAATAGTACGTGCTTTTAGCGTTTCCTCGGACAGCAGTATTAGATTCCGATGCACCATTGCAGGTTTACTGTATCCCTTGGACCTTCAAATCAACGATGAAACACTGAAATTGCATCGATATTGAATACAAAAGCAATTTGTCGACTTATTTACAAGAGGAGTAACTGTTCTAATAGTTCGTGCTTTGGGTGTTTCCTGGGACAGCAGTATTAGACTCCGGTGCACCATTGCACCTTTACTGTATCCCTTGGACCTTCAAATCAACGATGAAACACAGATATTGCATCGATATTGAATACAAAAGGCAAAATGTCGACTTATTTACAAGAGGAGAAACTCTTCTAATAGTTCATGCTTTGAGCCTTTCCTGGGACAGCAGTATTAGATTCCGGTGCACAATTGCAGGTTTACTGTATCCCTTGGACCTTCAAATCAACGATGAAACACAGAAATTGCATCGATATTGAGTACAAAACGCTAAATGTCGACTTATTTACAAGAGGAGTAACTCTTCTAATAGTTCGTGCTTTGAGCCATTCCTGTGACAGCAGTATTAGATTCCGATGTACCATTGCAGGTTTAGTGTATCCCTTGGAGCTTCAAATCAACGATGAAACACAGAAATTGCATCGATATTGAATACAAAAGCAAAGTGTCTTCTTATTTATAAGAGGAGTAACTCTTCTAATAGTTCGTGCTTTGAGCCTTTCCTGGGACAGCAGTTATAGATTCCGATGCACCATTGCAGGTTTACTGTATCCCTTGGACCTTCAAATCAACGATGAAACACAGAAATTGCATCGATATTGAATACAAAAGGCAAAATATCGACTTATTTACAAGAGGAGTAACTCTTCTAATTGTTCGTGCTTTGAGCCTTTCCTGGGACAGCAGTATTAGATTCCGATGCACCATTGCAGGTTTACTGTATCCCTTGGACCTTCAAATCAACGATGAAACACAGAAATTGCATCGATCTTCAATACAAAAGGCAAAATGTCGACTTATTTATGAGAGGAGTAACTCTTCTAATAGTTCGTGATTTTAGCCTTTCCTATGACAGCAGTATTAGATTCCGATGCACCATTGCAGGTTTGCTGTATCCCTTGGACCTTCAAATCAACGATGAAACACAGAAATTGCATCGATATTGAATACAAAAGGCAAAATTTCGACTTAAATACAAGAGGAGTAACCCTTCTAGTACTTCGTGCTTTGAGCCTTTCCTGGGACAGCAGTATTAGATTCCGATGCACCATTGCAGGTTTACTGTATCCCTTGGACCTTCAAATCAACGATGAAACACAGAAATTGCATCGTTATTGAATACAAAAGGCAAAATGTCGACATATTTACAAGAGGAGTAACTCTTCTAATAGTTCGTGCTTTGAGCCTTTCCTAGGACAGCAGTATTAGATTCCGATGCACCATTGCAGGTGTACTGTATCACTTGGACCTTCAAATCAACGATGAAACACAGAAATTGCATCGATATTGAGTACAAAAGCAAAGTGTCTTCTTATTTATAAGAGGAGTAACTCTTCTAATAGTTCGTGATTTGAGCCTTTCCTGGGACAGCAGTTATAGATTCCGATGCACCATTGCAGGTTTACTGTATCCCTTGGACCTTCAAATCAACGATGAAACACAGAAATTGCATCGATATTGAATACAAAAGGCAAAATGTCGACTTATTTACAAGAGGAGAAACTCTTCTAATAGTTCATGTTTTGAGCCTTTCCTTGGACAGCAGTATTAGATTCCGGTGCACCATTGCAGGTTTACTGTATCCCTTGGACCTTCAAATCAACGATGAAACACAGAAATTGCATCGATATTGAATACAAAATGCAAAATGTCGACTAATTTACAAGAGGGGTAACTCTTCTAATAGTTCGTGCTTTGAGACTTTCCTGGGACAGCAGTATTAGATTCCGATGCACCATTGCAGGTTTACTGTATCTCTTGGACCTTCAAATCAACGATGAAACACAGAAATTGCATCGATATTGAGTACAAAACGCAAAATGTCGACTTATTTACAAGAGGAGTAACTCTTCTAATAGTTCGTGCTTTGAGCCTTTCCTGTGACAGCAGTATTAGATTCCGATGTACCATTGCAGGTTTACTGTATCCCTTGGACCTTCAAATCAACGATGAAACACAGAAATTGCATCGATATTGAATACAAAAGGCAAAATATCGACTTATTTACAAGAGGAGTAACTCTTCTAATAGTTAGTGCTTTGAGCCTTTCCTGGGACAGCAGTATTAGATTCCGATGCACCATTGCAGGTTTACTGTATCCCTTGGACCTTCAAATCAACGATGAAACACAGAAATTGCATCGATCTACAATACAAAAGGCAAAATGTCGACTTATTTATGAGAGGAGTAACTCTTCTAATAGTTCGTGATTTTAGCCTTTCCTATGACAGCAGTATTAGATTCCGATGCACCATTGCAGGTTTACTGTATCCCTTGGACCTTCAAATCAACGATGAAACACAGATATTGCATCGATATTGAAAACAAAAGGCAAAATGTCGACTTATATACAAGAGGAGTAACCCTTCTAGTACTTCGTGCTTTGAGCCTTTCCTGGGACAGCAGAATTAGATTGCGATGCACCATTGCAGGTTTACTGTATCCCCTGAACCTTCAATTCAACGATGAAACACAGAAATTGCATCGATATTGAATACAAAAGGCAAAATGTCGACTTATTTACAAGAGGAGTAACTCTTCTAATAGTTCGTGCTTTGAGCCTTTCCTGGGACAGCAGTATTAGATTCCGATGCACCATTGCAGGGTTACTGTATCCCTTGGACCTTCAAATCAACGATGAAACACAGAAATTGCATCGATATTGAATACAAAAGGCAAAATTTCGACTTAAATACAAGAGGAGTAACCCTTCTAGTACTTCGTGCTTTGAGCCTTTCCTGGGACAGCAGTATTAGATTCCGATGCACCATTGCAGGTTTACTGTATCCCTTGGACCTTCAAATCAACGATGAAACACAGAAATTGCATCGATCTACAATACAAAAGGCAAAATGTCGACTTATTTACGAGAGGAGTAACTCTTCTAATAGTTCGTGATTTTAGCCTTTCCCATGACAGCAGTATTAGATTCCGATGCACCATTGCAGGTTTACTGTATCCCTTGGACCTTCAAATCAACGATGAAACACAGATATTGCATCGATATTGAAAACAAAAGGCAAAATGTCGGCTTATATACAAGAGGAGTAACCCTTCTAGTACTTCGTGCTTTGAGCCTTTCCTGGGACAGCAGAATTAGATTGCGATGCACCATTGCAGGTTTACTGTATCCCCTGAACCTTCAATTCAACGATGAAACACAGAAATTGCATCGATATTGAATACAAAAGGCAAAATGTCGACTTATTTACAAGAGGAGTAACTCTTCTAATAGTTCGTGCTTTGAGCCTTTCCTGGGACAGCAGTATTAGATTCCGATGCACCATTGCAGGTTTACTGTATCCCTTGGACCTTCAAATCAACGATGAAACACAGAAATTGCATCGATATTGAATACAAAAGGCAAAATTTCGACTTAAATACAAGAGGAGTAACCCTTCTAGTACTTCGTGCTTTGAGCCTTTCCTGGGACAGCAGTATTAGATTCCGATGCACCATTGCAGGTTTACTGTATCCCTTGGACCTTCAAATCAACGATGAAACACAGAAATTGCATCGATATTGAATACAAAAGGCAAAATGTCGACTTATTTACAAGAGGAGTAACTCTTCTAATAGTTCGTGCTTTGCGCCTTTCCTGGGACAGCAGTATTAGATTCCGATGCACCATTGCAGGTTTTCTGTATCCCTTGGACCTTCAAATCAACGATGAAACACAGAAATTGCATCGATATTGAGTACAAAAGGCAAAATGTCGACTTATTTACAAGAGGAGTAACTCTTCTAATAGTTCGTGCTTTGAGCCTTTCCTGGGACAGCAGTATTAGATTCCGATGTACCATTGCAGGTTTACTGTATCCCTTGGACCTTCAAATCAACGATGAAACACAGAAATTGCATCGATATTGAATACAAAAGGCAAACTGTTGTCTTATTTACAAGAGGAGAAACTCTTCTAATAGTTCATGTTTTGAGCCTTTCCTGGGACAGCAATATTAGATTCCGGTGCACCATTGCAGGTTTACTGTATCCCTTGGACCTTCAAATCAACGATGAAACACAGAAATTGCATCGATATTGAATACAAAATGCAAAATGTCGACTAATTTACAAGATGGGTAACTCTTCTAATAGTTCGTGCTTTGAGACTTTCCTGGGACAGCAGTATTATATTCCGATGCACCATTGCAGGTTTACTGTATCCCTTGGACCTTCAAATCAACGATGACACACAGAAATTGCATCGATATTGAGTACAAAACGCAAAATGTCGACTTATTTACAAGAGGAGTAACTCTTCTAATAGTTCGTGCTTTGAGCTTTTCCTGTGACAGCAGTATTAGATTCCGATGTACCATTGCAGGTTTACTGTATCCCTTGGACCTTCAAATCAACGATGAAACACAGAAATTGCATCGATATTGAATACAAAAGCAAAGTGTCTTCTTATTTATAAGAGGAGTAACTCTTCTAATAGTTCGTGCTTTGAGCCTTTCCTGGGACAGCAGTTATAGATTCCGATGCACCATTGCAGGTTTACTGTATCCCTTGGACCTTCAAATCAACGATGAAACACAGAAATTGCATCGATATTGAATACAAAAGGCAAAATATCGACTTATTTACAAGAGGAGTAACTCTTCTAATAGTTCGTGCTTTGAGCCTTTCCTGGGACAGCAGTATTAGATTCCGATGCACCATTGTAGGTTTACTGTATCCCTTGGACCTTCAAATCAACGATGAAACACAGAAATTGCATCGATCTACAATACAAAAGGCAAAATGTCGACTTATTTACGAGAGGAGTAACTCTTCTAATAGTTCGTGATTTTAGCCTTTCCTATGACAGCAGTATTAGATTCCGATGCACCATTGCAGGTTTACTGTATCCCTTGGACCTTCAAATCAACGATGAAACACAGAAATTGCATCGATATTGAAAACAAAAGGCAAAATGTCGACTTATTTACAAGAGGAGTAACTCTTCTAATAGTTCGTGCTTTGAGCCTTTCCTGGGACAGCAGTATTAGATTCCGATGCACCATTGCAGGTTTACTGTATCCCTTGGACCTTCAAATCAACGATGAAACACAGAAATTGCATCGATATTGAGTACAAAAGGCAAAATGTCGACTTATTTACAAGAGGAGTAACTCTTCTAATAGTTCGTGCTTTGAGCCTTTCCTGGGACAGCAGTATTAGATTCCGATGTACCATTGCAGGTTTACTGTATCCCTTGGACCTTCAAATCAGCGATGAAACACTGAAATTGCATCGATATTGAATACAAAAGGCAAAATTTCGACTTATTTACAAGAGGAGTAACTCTTCTGATAGTTCGTGCTTTTAGCCTTTCCTGGGACAGCAGTATTAGATTCCGATGCACCATTGCAGGTTTACTGTATCCCTTGGACCTTCAAATCAACGATGAAACACTGAAATTGCATCGATATCGAATACAAAAGCAAACTGTCGACTTATTTACAAGAGGAGTAACTCTTCTAATAGTTCGTGCTTTGAGCCTTTCCTGGGACAGAAGTATTAGATTCCGATGCACCATTGCAGCTTTACTGTATTCCTTGGACCTTCAAATCAACGATGAAACACAGAAATTGCATCGATATTGAATCCAAAAGGCAAAATGTCGACTTATTTACAAGAGGAGAAACTCTTCTAATAGTTCATGTTTTGAGCCTTTCCTGGGACAGCAGTATTAGATTCCGGTGCAGCATTGCAGGTTTACTGTATCCCTTGAACCTTCAAATCAACGATGAAAGTCAGAAATTGAATCGATATTGAATACAAAATGCAAAATGTCGACTAATTTACAAGAGGAGTAACTCTTCTAATAGTTCGTGCTTTGAGCCTTTCCTGGGACAGCAGTATTAGATTCCGATGCACCATTGCAGGTTTACTGTATCCCTTGGACCTTCAAATCAACGATGAAACACAGAAATTGAATCGATATTGAGTACAAAACGCTAAATGTCGACTTATTTACAAGAGGAGTAACTCTTCTAATAGTTCGTGCTTTGAGCCTTTCCTGGGACAGCAGTATTAGATTCCGATGTACCATTGCAGGTTTACTGTATCCCTTGGACCTTCAAATCAACGATGAAACACAGAAATTGCATCGATATTGAATACAAAAGCTAAGTGTCTTCTTATTTATAAGAGGAGTAACTCTTCTAATAGTTCGTGCTTTGAGCCTTTCCTGGGACAGCAGTTATAGATTCCGATGCACCATTGCAGGTTTACTGTATCCCTTGGACCTTCAAATGAACGATGAAACACAGAAATTGCATCGATATTGAATACAAAAGGCAAAATGTCGACTTATTTACAAGAGGAGTAACTCTTCTAATAGTTCGTAATTTTAGCCTTTCCTGGGACAGCAGTATTAGATTCCGATGCACCATTGCAGGTTTACTCTATCCCTTGGACCTTCAAATCAACGATGAAACACTGAAATTGCATCGATATCGAATACAAAAGCAAACTGTCGACTTATTTACAAGAGGAGTAACTCCTCTAATAGTTCGTGCTTTGAGCCTTTCCTGGGACAGAAGTATTAGATTCCGATGCACCATTGCAGCTTTACTGTATTCCTTGGACCTTCAAATCAACGATGAAGCACAGAAATTGCATCGATATTGAATACAAAAGGCAAAATGTCGACTTATTTACAAGAGGAGAAACTCTTCTAATAGTTCATGTTTTGAGCCTTTCCTGGGACAGCAGTATTAGATTCCGGTGCACCATTGCAGGTTTACTGTATCCCTTGAACCTTCAAATCAACGATGAAAGACAGAAATTGCATCGATATTGAATACAAAATGCAAAATGTCGACTAATTTACAAGAGGAGTAACTCTTCTAATAGTTCGTGCTTTGAGCCTTTCCTGGGACAGCAGTATTAGATTCCGATGCACCATTGCAGGTTTACTGTATCCCTTGGACCTTCAAATCAACGATGAAACACAGAAATTGAATCGATATTGAGTACAAAACGCTAAATGTCGACTTATTTACAAGGGGAGTAACTCTTCTAATAGTTCGTGCTTTGAGCCTTTCCTGGGACAGCAGTATTAGATTCCGATGTACCATTGCAGGTTTACTGTATCCCTTGGACCTTCAAATCAACGATGAAACACAGAAATTGCATCGATATTGAATACAAAAGCAAAGTGTCTTCTTATTTATAAGAGGAGTAACTCTTCTAATAGTTCGTGCTTTGAGCCTTTCCTGGGACAGCAGTTATAGATTCCGATGCACCATTGCAGGTTTACTGTATCCCTTGGACCTTCAAATCAACGATGAAACACAGTAATTGCATCGATATTGAATACAAAAGGCAAAATGTCGACTTATTTACAAGAGGAGTAACTCTTCTAATAGTTCGTGATTTTAGCCTTTCCTGGGACAGCAGTATTAGATTCCGATGCACCATTGCAGGTTTACTCTATCCCTTGGACCTTCAAATCAACGATGAAACACAGAAATTGCATCGATAATGAGTACAAAAGGCAAAATGTCGACTTATTTACAAGAGGAGTGACTCTTCTAATAGTTCGTGTTTGAGCCTTTCCTGGGACAGCAGTATTAGATTCCGATGTACCATTGCAGGTTTACTGTATCCCTTGGACCTTCAAATCAACGATGAAACACAGAAATTGCATCGATATTGAATACAAAATGCAAAGTGTTGTCTTATTTATAAGAGGAGTAACTCTTCTAATAGTTCGTGCTTTGAGCCTTTCCTGGGACAGCAGTTATAGATTCCGATGCACCATTGCTGGTTTACTGTATCCCTTGAACCTTCAATTCAACGATGAAACACAGACATTGCATCGATATTGAGTACAAAAGGCAAAATGTCGACATATTTACAAGAGGCGTAACTCTTCTAATAGTTCGTGTTTGAGCCTTTCCTGGGACAGCAGTATTAGATTCCGATGCACCATTGCAGGTTTACTGTATCCCTTGGACCTTCAAATCAACGATGAAACACAGAAATTGCATCGATATTGAATACAAAAGGCAAAATGTCGACTTATATACAAGAGCAGAAACCCTTTTAGTACTTCGTGCTTTGAGCCTTTCCTGGGACAGCAGTATTAGATTCCGATGCACCATTGCAGGTTTACTGTATCCCTTGTACCTTCAAATCAACGATGAAACACAGAAATTGCATCGATATTGAATGCAAAATGCAAAATGTCGACTTATTTACAAGAGGAGTAACTATTCTAATAGTTCGTGCTTTGAGCCTTTCCTGGGACAGCAGTATTAGATTCCGATGCACCATTGCAGGTTTACTGTATCCCTTGGACCCTCAAATCAACGATGAAACACAGAAATTGCATCGATATTGAGTACAAAACGCAAAATGTCGACTTATTTACAAGAGGAGTAACTCTTCTAATAGTTCGTGCTTTGAGCCTTTCCTGGGACAGCAGTATTAGATTCCGATGTACCATTGCAGGTTTACTGTATCCCTTGGACCTTCAAATCAACGATGAAACACAGAAATTGCATCGATATTGAATACAAAAGCAAAGTGTCTTCTTACTTATAAGAGGAGTAACTCTTCTAATAGTTCGTGCTTTGAGCCTTTCCTGGGACAGCAGTTATAGATTCCGATGCACCATTGCTGGTTTACTGTATCCCTTGGACCTTCAAATCAACGATGAAACACAGAAATTGCATCGATATTGAATACAAAAGGCAAAATGTCGACTTATTTACAAGAGGAGTAACTCTTCTAATAGTTCGTGCTTTTAGCCTTTCCTGGGACAGCAGTATTAGATTCCGATGCACCATTGCAGGTTTACTCTATCCCTTGGACCTTCAAATCAACGATGAAACACAGAAATTGCATCGATAATGAGTACAAAAGGCAAAATATAGACTTATTTACAAGAGGAGTAACTCTTCTAATAGTTCGTGCTTTGAGCCTTTCCTGGGACAGCAGTATTAGATTCCGATGCACCATTGCAGGTTTACTGTGTCCCTTGGACCTTCAAATCAACGATGAAACACAGAAATTGCATCGATATTGAATACAAAAGGCAAAATGTCGACTTATATACAAGCGGAGTAACCCTTCTAGTACTTCGTGGTTTGAGCCTTTCCTGGGACAGCAGTATTAGATTCCGATGCACCATTGCAGGTTTACTGTATCCCTTGGACCTTCAAATCAACGATGAAACACAGAAATTGCATCGATATTAAATACAAAAGGCAAAATATCGACTTATTTACAAGAGGAGTAACGCTTCTAATAGTTCGTGTTTTGAGCCTTTCCTGGGACAGCAGTATTAGATTCCGATGCACCATTGCAGGTTTACTGTATCCCTTGGACCTTCAAATCAACGATGAAACACAGAAATTGCATCGATATTGAGTACAAAAGGCAAAATGTCGACTTATTTACAAGAGGAGTAACTCTTCTAATAGTTCGCGCTTTGAGCCTTTCCTGGGACAGCAGTATTAGATTCCGATGTACCATTGCAGGTTTACTGTATCCCTTGGACCTTCAAATCAACGATGAAACACAGAAATTGCATCGATATTGAATACAAAAGGCAAAGTGTCGTCTTATTTATAAGAGGAGTAACTCGTCTAATAGTTCGTTGTTTGAGCCTTTCCTGGGACAGCAGTATTAGATTCCGATGCACCATTGCAGGTTTACTGTATCCCTTGGACCTTCAAATCAACGATGAAACACAGAAATTGAATCGATATTGAATACAAAAGGCAAAGTGTCGTCTTATTTATAAGAGGAGTAACTCTTCTAATAGTTCGTGCTTTGAACCTTTCCTGGGACAGCAGTTATAGATTCCGATGCACCATTGCAGGTTTACTGTATCCCTTGGACCTTCAAATCAACGATGAAACACAGAAATTGCATCGATATTGAATACAAAAGGCAAAATGTTGACTTATTTACAAGAGGAGTAACTCTTCTAATAGTTCGTGCTTTGAGCCTTTCCTGGGACAGCAGTATTAGATTCCGATGCACCATTGCAGGTTTACTGTATCCCTTCGACCTTCAAATCAACGATGAAACACAGAAATTGCATCGATATTGAATACAAAAGGCAAAATGTCGACTTGTTTACAAGAGGAATAACTCTTCTAATAGTTCGTGATTTTAGCCTTTCCTGGGACAGCAGTATTAGATACCGATGCACTATTGCAGGTTTACTGTATCCCTTGGATCTTCAAATCAACGATGAAACACAGAAATTGCATCGATATTGAATACAAAAGGCAAAATGTCGACTTATTTACAAGAGGAGTAACTCTCCTAATTGTTCGTGCTTTGAGCCTTTCCTGGGGCAGCAGTATTAGATTCCGACGCACCATTGCAGGTTTACTGTATCCCTTGGACCTTCAAAACAACTATGAAATACTGAAATTGCATCGATATTGAATACAAAAGGCAAAATGTCGACTAATTTACAAGAGGAGTAACTCTTCTAATAGTTCGTGCTTTTAGCCTTTCCTGGGACAGTAGTATTAGATTCCGATGCACCATTGCAGGTTTACTGTATCCCTTGGACCTTCAAATCAACGATGAAACACTGAAATTGCATCGATATTGAATACAAAAGGCAAAATGTCGACTTATTTACAAGAGGAGTAACTCTTCTAATAGTTCGTGCTTTTAGCGTTTCCTGGGACAGCAGTATTAGATTCCGATGCACCATTGCAGGTTTACTGTATCCCTTGGACCTTCAAATCAACGATGAAACACAAAAATTGCATCGATATTGAATACAAATGCAAAATGTCGACTTACTTACAAGAGGAGTAACTCTTCTAATAGTTCGTGCTTTGAGCCTTTCCTGGGACAGCAGTATTAAATTCCGATGCACCATTGCAGGTTTACTGTATCCCTTGGACCTTCAAATCAACGATGAAACACAGAAATTGCATCGATATTGAATACAAAAGGCAAAATGTCGACTTACTTACAAGAGGAGTAGCTCTACTAATAGTTCGTGCTTTTAGCCTTTCCTGGGACTGCAGTATTAGATTCCGATGCACCATTGCAGGTTTACTGTATCCCTTGGACCTTCAAATCAACGATGAAACACAGAAATTGCATCGACATTGAATACAAAAGTCAAAGTGTCGACTTATTTACAAGAGGAGTAACTCTTCTAATAGTTCGTGCTTTGAGCCTTTCCTGGGACAGCAGTTATAGATTCCGATGCACCATTGCAGGTTTTCTGTATCCCTTGGACCTTCAAATCAACGATGAAACACAGAAATTGCATCGACATTGAATACAAAAGTCAAAATGTCGACTTATTTACAAGAGGAGTAACTCTTCTAAAAGTTCGTGATTTGAGCCTTTCCTGGGACAGCAGTTAGATTCAGATGCACCATTGCAGGTTTACTGTATCCCTTGTACCTTCAAATCAACGATGAAACACAGAAATTGCATCGATCATCAATACAAAAGGCAAAATGTCGACTTATTTATAAGAGGAGTAACTCTTCTAATAGTTCGTGCTTTGAGCCTTTCCTGGGACAGCAGTATTAGATTCCGATGCACCATTGCAGGTTTACTGTATCCCTTGGCCCTTCAATACAACTATGAAACACTGAAATTGCATCGATATTGAATACAAAAGGCAAAATGTCGACATATTTACAAGAGGAGTAACTCTTCTAATGGTTCGTGCTTTTAGCGTTTCCTGGGACAGCAGTATTAGATTCCGATGCACCATTGCAGGTTTACTGTATCCCTTGGACCTTCAAATCAACGATGAAACACTGAAATTGCATCGATATTGAATACAAAAGGCAAAATTTCGACTTATTTACAAGAGGAGTAACTCTTCTAATAGTTCGTGCTTTTAGCCTTTCCTGGGACAGCAGTATTAGATTCCGATGCACCATTGCAGGTTTACTGTATCCCTTGGACCTTCAAATCAACGATGAAGCACTGAAATTGCATCGATATTGAATACAAAAGCAAACTGTCGACTTATTTACAAGAGGAGTAACTCTTCTAATAGTTCGTGCTTTGAGCCTTTCCTGGGACAGCAGTATTAGATTCCGATGCACCATTGCAGCTTTACTGTATTCCTTGGACCTTCAAATCAACGATGAAACACAGAAATTGCATCGATATTGAATACAAAAGGCAAAATGTCGACTTATTTACAAGAGGAGAAACTCTTCTAATAGTTCATGATTTGAGCCTTTCCTGGGACAGCAGAATTAGATTCCGGTGCACCATTGCAGGTTTACTGTATCCCTTGGACCTTCAAATCAACGATGAAAGACAGAAATTGTATCGATATTGAATACAAAATGCAAAATGTCGACTAATTTACAAGAGGAGTAACTCTTCTAATAGTTCGTGCTTTGAGCCTTTCCTGGGACAGCAGTATTAGATTCCGATGCACCATTGCAGGTTTACTGTATCCCTTGGACCTTCAAATCAACGATGAAACACAGAAATTGCATCGATATTGAGTACAAAACGCAAAATGTCGACTTATTTACAAGAGGAGTAACTCTTCTAATAGTTCGTGCTTTGAGCCTTTCCTGGGACAGCAGTATTAGATTCCAATGCACCATTGCAGGTTTACTGTATCCCTTGGACCTTCAAATCAACGATGAAACACAGAAATTGCATCGATATTGAATACAAAAGCAAAGTGTCTTCTTATTTATAAGCGGAGTAACTCTTCTAATAGTTCGTGCTTTGAGCCTTTCCTGGGACAGCAGTTATGGATTCCGATGCACCATTGCTGGTTTACTGTATCCCTTGGACCTTCAAATCAACGATGAAACACAGAAATTGCATCGATATTGAATACAAAAGGCAAAATGTCGACTTATTTACAAGAGGAGTAACTCTTCTAATAGTTCGTGCTTTTAGCCTTTCCTGGGACAGCAGTATTAGATTCCGATGCACCATTGCAGGTTTACTCTATCCCTTGGACCTTCAAATCAACGATGAAAGACAGAAATTGCATCGATAATGAGTACAAAAGGCAAAATGTCGACTTATTTACAAGAGGAGTAACTCTTCTAATAGTTCGTGCTTTGAGCCTTTCCTGGGACAGCAGTATTAGATTCCGATGCACCATTGCAGGTTTACTGTGTCCCTTGGACCTTCAAATCAACGATGAAACACAGAAATTGCATCGATATTGAATACAAAAGGCAAAATGTCGACTTATATACAAGCGGAGTAACCCTTCTAGTACTTCGTGGTTTGAGCCTTTCCTGGGACAGCAGTATTAGATTCCGATGCACCATTGCAGGTTTACTGTATCCCTTGGACCTTCAAATCAACGATGAAACACAGAAATTGCATCGATATTGAATACAAAAGGCAAAATGTCGACTTACTTACAAGAGGAGTAGCTCTACTAATAGTTCGTGCTTTCAGCCTTTCCTGGGACTGCAGTATTGGATTCCGATGCACCATTGCAGGTTTACTGTATCCCTTGGACCTTCAAATCAACGATGAAACACAGAAATTGCATCGACATTGAATACAAAAGTCAAAGTGTCGACTTATTTACAAGAGGAGTAACTCTTCTAATAGTTCGTGCTTTGAGCCTGTCCTGGGACAGCAGTTATAGATTCCGATGCACCATTGCAGGTTTACTGTATCCCTTGGACCTTCAAATCAACGATGAAACACAGAAATTGCATCGATATTGAATACAAAAGGCAAAATGTCGACTTATTTACAAGAGGAGTAACTCTTCTAAAAGTTCGTGATTTGAGCCTTTCCTGGGACAGCAGTTAGATTCAGATGCACCATTGCAGGTTTACTGTATCCCTTGTACCTTCAAATCAACGATGAAACACAGAAATTGCATCGATCATCAATACAAAAGGCAAAATGTCGACTTATTTATAAGAGGAGTAACTCTTCTAATAGTTCGTGCTTTGAGCCTTTCCTGGGACAGCAGTATTAGATTCCGATGCACCATTGCAGGTTTACTGTATCCCTTGGCCCTTCAAAACAACTATGAAACACTGAAATTGCATCGATATTGAATACAAAAGGCAAAATGTCGACATATTTACAAGAGGAGTAACTCTTCTAATGGTTCGTGCTTTTAGCGTTTCCTGGGACAGCAGTATTAGATTCCGATGCACCATTGCAGGTTTACTGTATCCCTTGGACCTTCAAATCAACGATGAAACACTGAAATTGCATCGATATTGAATACAAAAGGCAAAATTTCGACTTATTTACAAGAGGAGTAACTCTTCTAATAGTTCGTGCTTTTAGCCTTTCCTGGGACAGCAGTATTAGATTCCGATGCACCATTGCAGGTTTACTGTATCCCTTGGACCTTCAAATCAACGATGAAGCACTGAAATTGCATCGATATTGAATACAAAAGCAAACTGTCGACTTATTTACAAGAGGAGTAACTCTTCTAATAGTTCGTGCTTTGAGCCTTTCCTGGGACAGCAGTATTAGATTCCGATGCACCATTGCAGCTTTACTGTATTCCTTGGACCTTCAAATCAACGATGAAACACAGAAATTGCATCGATATTGAATACAAAAGGCAAAATGTCGACTTATTTACAAGAGGAGAAACTCTTCTAATAGTTCATGATTTGAGCCTTTCCTGGGACAGCAGAATTAGATTCCGGTGCACCATTGCAGGTTTACTGTATCCCTTGGACCTTCAAATCAACGATGAAAGACAGATATTGCATCGATATTGAATACAAAATGCAAAATGTCGACTAATTTACAAGAGGAGTAACTCTTCTACTAGTTCGTGCTTTGAGCCTTTCCTGGGACAGCAGTATTAGATTCCGATGCACCATTGCAGGTTTACTGTATCCCTTGGACCTTCAAATCAACGATGAAACACAGAAATTGCATCGATATTGAATACAAAAGGCAAAATGTCGACTTATTTACAAGAGGAGTAACTCTTCTAATAGTTCGTGCTTTTAGCCTTTCCTGGGACAGCAGTATTAGATTCCGATGCACCATTGCAGGTTTACTCTATCCCTTGGACCTTCAAATCAACGATGAAAGACAGAAATTGCATCGATAATGAGTACAAAAGGCAAAATGTCGACTTATTTACAAGAGGAGTAACTCTTCTAATAGTTCGTGCTTTGAGCCTTTCCTGGGACAGCAGTATTAGATTCCGATGCACCATTGCAGGTTTACTGTGTCCCTTGGACCTTCAAATCAACGATGAAACACAGAAATTGCATCGATATTGAATACAAAAGGCAAAATGTCGACTTATATACAAGCGGAGTAACCCTTCTAGTACTTCGTGGTTTGAGCCTTTCCTGGGACAGCAGTATTAGATTCCGATGCACCATTGCAGGTTTACTGTATCCCTTGGACCTTCAAATCAACGATGAAACACAGAAATTGCATCGATATTAAATACAAAAGGCAAAATATCGACTTATTTACAAGAGGAGTAACTCTTCTAATAGTTCGTGTTTTGAGCCTTTCCTGGGACAGCAGTATTAGATTCCGATGCACCATTGCAGGTTTACTGTATCCCTTGGACCTTCAAATCAACGATGAAACACAGAAATTGCATCGATATTGAGTACATAAGGCAAAATGTCGACTTATTTACAAGAGGAGTAACTCTTCTAATAGTTCGCGCTTTGAGCCTATCCTGGGACAGCAGTATTAGATTCCGATGTACCATTGCAGGTTTACTGTATCCCTTGGACCTTCAAATCAACGATGAAACACAGAAATTGCATCGATATTGAATACAAAAGGCAAAGTGTCGTCTTATTTATAAGAGGAGTAACTCGTCTAATAGTTCGTTGTTTGAGCCTTTCCTGGGACAGCAGTATTAGATTCCGATGCACCATTGCAGGTTTTCTGTATCCCTTGGACCTTCAAATCAACGATGAAACACAGAAATTGAATCGATATTGAATACAAAAGGCAAAGTGTCGTCTTATTTATAAGAGGAGTAACTCTTCTAATAGTTCGTGCTTTGAACCTTTCCTGGGACAGCAGTTATAGATTCCGATGCACCATTGCAGGTTTACTGTATCCCTTGGACCTTCAAATCAACGATGAAACACAGAAATTGCATCGATATTGAATACAAAAGGCAAAATGTTGACTTATTTACAAGAGGAGTAACTCTTCTAATAGTTCGTGCTTTGAGCCTTTCCTGGGACAGCAGTATTAGATTCCGATGCACCATTGCAGGTTTACTGTATCCCTTGGACCTTCAAATCAACGATGAAACACAGAAATTGCATCGATATTGAATACAAAAGGCAAAATGTCGACTTGTTTACAAGAGGAATAACTCTTCTAATAGTTCGTGATTTTAGCCTTTCCTGGGACAGCAGTATTAGATACCGATGCACCATTGCAGGTTTACTGTATACCTTGGATCTTCAAATCAACGATGAAACACAGAAATTGCATCGATATTGAATACAAAAGGCAAAATGTCGACTTATTTACAAGAGGAGTAACTCTTCTAATTGTTCGTGCTTTGAGCCTTTCCTGGGGCAGCAGTATTAGATTCCGACGCACCTTTGCAGGTTTACTGTATCCCTTGGACCTTCAAAACAACTGTGAAATACTGAAATTGCATCGATATTGAATACAAAAGGCAAAATGTCGACTTATTTACAAGAGGAGTAACTCTTCTAATAGTTCGTGCTTTTAGCCTTTCCTGGGACAGTAGTATTAGATTCCGATGCACAATTGCAGGTTTACTGTATCCCTTGGACCTTCAAATCAACGATGAAACACAGAAATTGCATCGATATTGAATACAAAAGGCAAAATGTCGACTTATTTACAAGAGGAGTAACTCTTCTAATAGTTCGTGCTTTTAGCGTTTCCTGGGACAGCAGTATTAGATTCCGATGCACCATTGCAGGTTTACTGTATCCCTTGGACCTTCAAATCAACGATGAAACACAGAAATTGCATCGATATTGAATACAAATGCAAAATGTCGACTTACTTACAAGAGGAGTAACTCTTCTAATAGTTCGTGCTTTGAGCCTTTCCTGGGACAGCAGTATTAAATTCCGATGCACCATTGCAGGTTTACTGTATCCCTTGGACCTTCAAATCAACGATGAAACACAGAAATTGCATCGATATTGGATACAAAAGGCAAAATGTCGACTTACTTACAAGAGGAGTAGCTCTACTAATAGTTCGTGCTTTTAGCCTTTCCTGGGACTGCAGTATTAGATTCCGATGCACCATTGCAGGTTTACTGTATCCCTTGGACCTTCAAATCAACGATGAAACACAGAAATTGCATCGACATTGAATACAAAAGTCAAAGTGTCGACTTATTTACAAGAGGAGTAACTCTTCTAATAGTTCGTGCTTTGAGCCTGTCCTGGGACAGCAGTTATAGCTTCCGATGCACCATTGCAGGTTTACTGTATCCCTTGGACCTTCAAATCAACGATGAAACACAGAAATTGCATCGATATTGAATACAAAAGGCAAGATGTCGACTTATTTACAAGAGGAGTAACTCTTCTAAAAGTTCGTGATTTGAGCCTTTCCTGGGACAGCAGTTAGATTCAGATGCACCATTGCAGGTTTACTGTATCCCTTGTACCTTCAAATCAACGATGAAACACAGAAATTGCATCGATCATCAATACAAAAGGCAAAATGTCGACTTATTTATAAGAGGAGTAACTCTTCTAATAGTTCGTGCTTTGAGCCTTTCCTGGGACAGCAGTATTAGATTCCGATGCACCATTGCAGGTTTACTGTATCCCTTGGCCCTTCAAAACAACTATGAAACACTGAAATTGCATCGATATTGAATACAAAAGGCAAAATGTCGACTTATTTACAAGAGGAGTAACTCTTCTAATAGTTCGCGCTTTGAGCCTTTCCTGGGACAGCAGTATTAGATTCCGATGTACCATTGCAGGTTTACTGTATCCCTTGGACCTTCAAATCAACGATGAAACACAGAAATTGCATCGATATTGAATACAAAAGGCAAAGTGTCGTTTTACTTATAAGAGGAGTAACTCGTCTAATAGTTCGTTGTTTGAGCCTTTCCTGGGACAGCAGTATTAGATTCCGATGCACCATTGCAGGTTTACTGTATCCCTTGGACCTTCAAATCAACGATGAAACACAGAAATTGAATCGATATTGAATACAAAAGGCAAAGTGTCGTCTTATTTATAAGAGGAGTAACTCTTCTAATAGTTCGTGCTTTGAACCTTTCCTGGGACAGCAGTTATAGATTCCGATGCACCATTGCAGGTTTACTGTATCCCTTGGACCTTCAAATCAACGATGAAACACAGAAATTGCATCGATATTGAATACAAAAGGCAAAATGTTGACTTATTTACAAGAGGAGTAACTCTTCTAATAGTTCGTGCTTTGAGCCTTTCCTGGGACAGCAGTATTAGATTCCGATGCACCATTGCAGGTTTACTGTATCCCTTCGACCTTCAAATCAACGATGAAACACAGAAATTGCATCGATATTGAATACAAAAGGCAAAATGTCGACTTGTTTACAAGAGGAATAACTCTTGTAATAGTACGTGATTTTAGCCTTTCCTGGGACAGCAGTATTAGATACCGATGCACCATTGCAGGTTTACTGTATCCCTTGGATCTTCAAATCAACGATGAAACACAGAAATTGCATCGATATTGAATACAAAAGGCAAAATGTCGACTTATTTACAAGAGGAGTAACTCTTCTAATTGTTCGTGCTTTGAGCCTTTCCTGGGGCAGCAGTATTAGATTCCGACGCACCATTGCAGGTTTACTGTATCCCTTGGACCTTCAAAACAACTATGAAATACTGAAATTGCATCGATATTGAATACAAAAGGCAAAATGTCGACTTATTTACAAGAGGAGTAACTCTTCTAATAGTTCGTGTTTTAGCCTTTCCTGGGACAGTAGTATTAGATTCCAATGCACCATTGCAGGTTTACTGTATCCCTTGGACCTTCAAATCAACGATGAAACACTGAAATTGCATCGATATTGAATACAAAAGGCAAAATGTCGACTTATTTACAAGAGGAGTAACTCTTCTAATAGTTCGTGCTTTTAGCGTTTCCTGGGACAGCAGTATTAGATTCCGATGCACCATTGCAGGTTTACTGTATCCCTTGGACCTTCAAATCAACGATGAAACACAGAAATTGCATCGATATTGAATACAAATGCAAAATGTCGACTTACTTACAAGAGGAGTAACTCTTCTAATAGTTCGTGCTTTGAGCCTTTCCTGGGACAGCAGTATTAAATTCCGATGCACCATTGCAGGTTTACTGTATCCCTTGGACCTTCAAATCAACGATGAAACACAGAAATTGCATCGATATTGAATACAAAAGGCAAAATGTCGACTTACTTACAAGAGGAGTAGCTCTACTAATAGTTCGTGCTTTTAGCCTTTCCTGGGACTGCAGTATTAGATTCCGATGCACCATTGCAGGTTTACTGTATCCCTTGGACCTTCAAATCAACGATGAAACACAGAAATTGCATCGACATTGAATACAAAAGTCAAAGTGTCGACTCATTTACAAGAGGAGTAACTCTTCTAATAGTTCGTGCTTTGAGCCTTTCCTGGGACAGCAGTTATAGATTCCGATGCACCATTGCAGGTTTACTGTATCCCTTGGACCTTCAAATCAACGATGAAACACAGAAATTGCATCGATATTGAATACAAAAGGCAAAATGTCGACTTATTTACAAGAGGAGTAACTCTTCTAAAAGTTCGTGATTTGAGCCTTTCCTGGGACAGCAGTTAGATTCAGATGCACCATTGCAGGTTTACTGTATCCCTTGTACCTTCAAATCAACGATGAAACACAGAAATTGCATCGATCATCAATACAAAAGGCAAAATGTCGACTTATTTATAAGAGGAGTAACTCTTCTAATAGTTCGTGCTTTGAGCCTTTCCTGGGACAGCAGTATTAGATTCCGATGCACCATTGCAGGTTTACTGTATCCCTTGGCCCTTCAAAACAACTATGAAACACTGAAATTGCATCGATATTGAATACAAAAGGCAAAATGTCGACATATTTACAAGAGGAGTAACTCTTCTAATGGTTCGTGCTTTTAGCGTTTCCTGGGACAGCAGTATTAGATTCCGATGCACCATTGCAGGTTTACTGTATCCCTTGGACCTTCAAATCAACGATGAAACACTGAAATTGCATCGATATTGAATACAAAAGGCAAAATTTCGACTTATTTACAAGAGGAGTAACTCTTCTAATGGTTCGTGCTTTTAGCCTTTCCTGGGACAGCAGTATTAGATTCCGATGCACCATTGCAGGTTTACTGTATCCCTTGGACCTTCAAATCAACGATGAAGCACTGAAATTGCATCGATATTGAATACAAAAGCAAACTGTCGACTTATTTACAAGAGGAGTAACTCTTCTAATAGTTCGTGCTTTGAGCCTTTCCTGGGACAGCAGTATTAGATTCCGATGCACCATTGCAGCTTTACTGTATTCCTTGGACCTTCAAATCAACGATGAAACACAGAAATTGCATCGATATTGAATACAAAAGGCAAAATGTCGACTTATTTACAAGAGGAGAAACTCTTCTAATAGTTCATGATTTGAGCCTTTCCTGGGACAGCAGTATAAGATTCCGGTGCACCATTGCAGGTTTACTGTATCCCTTGGACCTTCAAATCAACGATGAAAGACAGAAATTGCATCGATATTGAATACAAAATGCAAAATGTCGACTAATTTACAAGAGGAGTAACTCTTCTAATAGTTCGTGCTTTGAGCCTTTCCTGGGACAGCAGTATTAGATTCCGATGCACCATTGCAGGTTTACTGTATCCCTTGGACCTTCAAATCAACGATGAAACACAGAAATTGCATCGATATTGAGTACAAAACGCAAAATGTCGACTTATTTACAAGAGGAGTAACTCTTCTAATAGTTCGTGCTTTGAGCCTTTCCTGGGACAGCAGTATTAGATTCCGATGCACCATTGCAGGTTTACTGTATCCCTTGGACCTTTAAATCAACGATGAAACACAGAAATTGCATCGATATTGAATACAAAAGCAAAGTGTCTTCTTATTTATAAGAGGAGTAACTCTTCTAATAGTTCGTGCTTTGAGCCTTTCCTGGGACAGCAGTTATAGATTCCGATGCACCATTGCTGGTTTACTGTGTCCCTTGGACCTTCAAATCAACGATGAAACACAGAAATTGCATCGATATTGAATACAAAAGGCAAAATGTCGACTTATTTACAAGAGGAGTAACTCTTCTAATAGTTCGTGCTTTTAGCCTTTCCTGGGACAGCAGTATTAGATTCCGATGCACCATTGCAGGTTTACTCTATCCCTTGGACCTTCAAATCAACGATGAAACACAGAAATTGCATCGATAATGAGTACAAAAGGCAAAATGTCGACTTATTTACAAGAGGAGTAACTCTTCTAATTGTTCGTGCTTTGAGCCTTTCCTGGGACAGCAGTAATAGATTCCGATGCACCATTGCAGGTTTACTGTGTCCCTTGGACCTTCAAATCAACGATGAAACACAGAAATTGCATCGATATTGAATACAAAAGGCAAAATGTCGACTTATATACAAGCGGAGTAACCCTTCTAGTACTTCGTTGTTTGAGCCTTTCCTGGGACAGCAGTATTAGATTCCGATGCACCATTGCAGGTTTACTGTATCCCTTGGACCTTCAAATCAACGATGAAACACAGAAATTGCATCGATATTAAATACAAAAGGCAAAATATCGACTTATTTACAAGAGAAGTAACTCTTCTAATAGTTCGTGTTTTGAGCCTTTCCTGGGACAGCAGTATTAGATTCCGATGCACCATTGCAGGTTTACTGTATCCCTTGGACCTTCAAATCAACGATGAAACACAGAAATTGCATCGATATTGAGTACATAAGGCAAAATGTCGACTTATTTACAAGAGGAGTAACTCTTCTAATAGTTCGCGCTTTGAGCCTTTCCTGGGACAGCAGTATTAGATTCCGATGTACCATTGCAGGTTTACTGTATCCCTTGGACCTTCAAATCAACGATGAAACACAGAAATTGCATCGATATTGAATACAAAAGGCAAAGTGTCGTCTTATTTATAAGAGGAGTAACTCGTCTAATAGTTCGTTGTTTGAGCCTTTCCTGGGACAGCAGTATTAGATTCCGATGCACCATTGCAGGTTTACTGTATCCCTTGGACCTTCAAATCAACGATGAAACACAGAAATTGCATCGATATTGAATACAAAAGGCAAAATGTCGACTTGTTTACAAGAGGAATAACTCTTCTAATAGTTCGTGATTTTAGCCTTTCCTGGGACAGCAGTATTAGATACCGATGCACCATTGCAGGTTTACTGTATCCCTTGGATCTTCAAATCAACGATGAAACACAGAAATTGCCTCGATATTGAATACAAAAGGCAAAATGTCGACTTATTTACAAGAGGAGTAACTCTTCTAATTGTTCGTGCTTTGAGCCTTTCCTGGGGCAGCAGTATTAGATTCCGACGCACCATTGCAGGTTTACTGTATCCCTTGGACCTTCAAAACAACTATGAAATACTGAAATTGCATCGATATTGAATACAAAAGGCAAAATGTCGACTTATTTACAAGAGGAGTAACTCTTCTAAAAGTTCGTGATTTGAGCCTTTCCTGGGACAGCAGTTAGATTCAGATGCACCATTGCAGGTTTACTGTATCCCTTGTACCTTCAAATCAACGATGAAACACAGAAATTGCATCGATCATCAATACAAAAGGCAAAATGTCGACTTATTTATAAGAGGAGTAACTCTTCTAATAGTTCGTGCTTTGAGCCTTTCCTGGGACAGCAGTATTAGATTCCGATGCACCATTGCAGGTTTACTGTATCGCTTGGCCCTTCAAAACAACTATGAAACACTGAAATTGCATCGATATTGAATACAAAAGACAAAATGTCGACATATTTACAAGAGGAGTAACTCTTCTAATGGTTCGTGCTTTTAGCGTTTCCTGGGACAGCAGTATTAGATTCCGATGCACCATTGCAGGTTTACGGTATCCCTTGGACCTTCAAATCAATGATGAAACACAGAAATTGCATCGATATTGAATACAAAAGGCAAAATGTCGACTTATTTACAAGAGGAGTAACTCTTCTAATAGTTCGTGTTTGAGCCTTTCCTGGGAGAGCAGTATTAGACTCCGATGCACCATTGCAGGTTTACTGTATCCCTTGTACCTTCAAATCAACGATGAAACACAGAAATTGCATCGATCTTCAATACAAAAGGCAAAATGTCGACTTATTTATAAGAGGAGTAACTCTTCTAATAGTTCGTGCTTTGAGCCTTTCCTGGGACAGCAGTACTAGATTCCGATGCACCATTGCAGGTTTACTGTATCCCTTGGACCTTCAAATCAACGATGAAACACAGAAATTGCATCGATATTGAATACAAAATGCAAAATGTCGACTTATCTACAAGAGGAGTAACTCTTCTAATAGTTCGAGCTTTGAGCCTTTCCTGGGACAGCAGTATTACATTCCAATGCACCATTGCATGTTTACTGTATCCCTTGGACCGTCAAATCAACGATGAAACACTAAAATTGCATCGATATTGAATACAAAAGGCAAAATGTCGACTTATTTACAAGAGGAGTAACTCTTCTAATAGTTCGTGCTTTTAGCGTTTCCTGGGAGAGCAGTATTAGATTCAGATGCACCATTGCAGGTTTACTGTATCCCTTGGACCTTCAAATCAACGATGAAACACAGAAATTGCATCGATATTGAATACAAAAGGCAAAATGTCGACTTATTTACAACAGGAGTAACTCTTCTAATAGTTCGTGCTTTTAGCGTTTCCTGGGACAGCAGTATTAGATTCCGATGCACCATGGCAGGTTTACTGTATCCCTTGGACCTTCAAATCAACGATGAAACACTGAAATTGCATCGATATTGAATACAAATGCAAAATGTCGACTTACTTACAAGAGGAGTAACTCTTCTAATAGTTCGTGCTCTGAGCCTTTCCTGGGACAGCAGTATTAAATTCCGATGCACCATTGCAGGTTTACTGTATCCCTTGGACCTTCAAATCAACGATGAAACACAGAAATTGCATCGATATTGAATACAAAAGGCAAAATGTCGACTTACTTACAAGAGGAGTAGCTCTACTAATAGTTCGTGCTTTTAGCCTTTCCTGGGACTGCAGTATTAGATTCCGATGCACCATTGCAGGTTTACTGTATCCCTTGGACCTTCAAATCAACGATGAAACACAGAAATTGCATCGACATTAAATACAAAAGTCAAAGTGTCGACTTATTTACAAGAGGAGTAACTCTTCTAATAGTTCGTGCTTTGAGCCTTTCCTGGGACAGCAGTTATAGATTCCGATGCACCATTGCAGGTTTACTGTATCCCTTGGACCTTCAAATCAACGATGAAACACAGAAATTGCATCGATATTGAATACAAAAGGCAAAATGTCGACTTATTTACAAGAGGAGTAACTCTTCTAAAAGTTCGTGATTTGAGCCTTTCCTGGGACAGCAGTTAGATTCAGATGCACCATTGCAGGTTTACTGTATCCCTTGTACCTTCAAATCAACGATGAAACACAGAAATTGCATCGATCATCAATACAAAAGGCAAAATGTCGACTTATTTATAAGAGGAGTAACTCTTCTAATAGGTCGTGCTTTGAGCCTTTCCTGGGACAGCAGTATTAGATTCCGATGCACCATTGCAGGTTTACTGTATCCCTTGGCCCTTCAAAACAACTATGAAACACTGAAATTGCATCGATATTGAATACAAAAGACAAAATGTCGACATATTTACAAGAGGAGTAACTCTTCTAATGGTTCGTGCTTTTAGCGTTTCCTGGGACAGCAGTATTAGATTCCGATGCACCATTGCAGGTTTACGGTATCCCTTGGACCTTCAAATCAATGATGAAACACAGAAATTGCATCGATATTGAATACAAAAGGCAAAATGTCGACTTATTTACAAGAGGAGTAACTCTTCTAATAGTTCGTGTTTGAGCCTTTCCTGGGAGAGCAGTATTAGACTCCGATGCACCATTGCAGGTTTACTGTATCCCTTGTACCTTCAAATCAACGATGAAACACAGAAATTGCATCGATCTTCAATACAAAAGGCAAAATGTCGACTTATTTATAAGAGGAGTAACTCTTCTAATAGTTCGTGCTTTGAGCCTTTCCTGGGACAGCAGTACTAGATTCCGATGCACCATTGCAGGTTTACTGTATCCCTTGGACCTTCAAATCAACGATGAAACACAGAAATTGCATCGATATTGAATACAAAATGCAAAATGTCGACTTATCTACAAGAGGAGTAACTCTTCTAATAGTTCGAGCTTTGAGCCTTTCCTGGGACAGCAGTATTACATTCCAATGCACCATTGCATGTTTACTGTATCCCTTGGACCGTCAAATCAACGATGAAACACTAAAATTGCATCGATATTGAATACAAAAGGCAAAATGTCGACTTATTTACAAGAGGAGTAACTCTTCTAATAGTTCGTGCTTTTAGCGTTTCCTGGGAGAGCAGTATTAGATTCAGATGCACCATTGCAGGTTTACTGTATCCCTTGGACCTTCAAATCAACGATGAAACACAGAAATTGCATCGATATTGAATACAAAAGGCAAAATGTCGACTTATTTACAACAGGAGTAACTCTTCTAATAGTTCGTGCTTTGAGCCTTTCCTGGGACAGCAGTATTAGATTCCGATGCACCATTGCAGGTTTACTGTATCCCTTGGACCTTCAAATCAACGATGTAACACATAAATTGCATCGATATTGAATACAAAAGGCAAAATATCGACTTATTTACAAGAGGAGTAACTCTTCTAATGGTTCGTGCTTTTAGCCTTTCCTGGGACAGTAATATTAGATTCCGATGCACCATTGCAGGTTTACTGTATCCCTTGGACCTTCAAATCAACGATGAAACACAGAAATTGAATCGATATTGAATACAAAAGATAAATGTCGACTTATTTACAAGAGGATTAACTTTTCTAATAGTTCGTGTTTTGAGCCTTTCTTGGGACAGCTGTATTAGATTCCGATGCACCATTGCAGGTTTACTGTATCCCTTGGACCTTCAAATCAACGATGAAATACAGAATTCGCATCGATATTGAATACAAAATGCAAAATGTCGACTTATTTACAAGAGGAGTAACTCTTCTAATAGATCGTGCTTTGAGCCTTTCCTGGGAAAGCAGTATTAGATTCCGATGCACCATTGCAGGTTTACTGTATCCCTTGGACCTTCAAATCAACGATGAAACACAGAAATTGCATCGATATTGAATACAAAAGGCAAAATGTCGACTTATATACAAAAGGAGTAACCCTTCTAGTACTTCGTGCTTTGAGCCTTTCCTGGGACAGCAGTATTAGATTCCGATGCACCTCTGCAGGTTTACTGTATCCCTTGGACCTTCAAATCAACGATGAAATACAGAAATTGCATCGATATTGAATACATAATGCAAAATGTCGACTTATTTACAAGAGGAGTAACGCCTCTAATAGTTAGTGCTTTGAGCCTTTCCTGGGACAGCTGTATTAGATTCCGATGTACCATTGCAGTTTTACTGTATCCCTTGGACCTTCAAATCAACGATGAAACACAGAAATTGCATCGATATTGAATACAAAAGCCAAAGTGTCGACTTATTTACAAGAGGAGTAACTTTTCTAATAGTTCGTGCTTTGAGCCTTTCCTGGGACAGCAGTATTAGATTCCGATGGACCATTGCAGGTTTACTGTATCCCTTGGACCTTGAATTCAACGATGAAACACAGAAATTGCATCGATATTGAATACAAAATGCAAAATATCGACTTATTTATAAGAGGAGTAACTCTTCTAATAGTTCGTGCGTTGAGCCTTTCCTGGGACAGCAGCATTAGATTCCGATGCACCATTGCAGGTTTACTGTATCCCTTGGACCTTCAAATCAACGATGAAACACAGAAATTGCATCGACATTGAATACAAAAGTCAAAGTGTCGACTTATTTACAAGAGGAGTAACTCTTCTAATAGTTCGTGCTTTGAGCCTTTCCTGGGACAGCAGTTATAGATTCCGATGCACCATTGCAGGTTTACTGTATCCCTTGGACCTTCAAATCAACGATGAAACACAGAAATTGCATCGATATTGAATACAAAAGGCAAAATGTCGACTTATTTACAAGAGGAGTAACTCTTCTAAAAGTTCGTGATTTGAGCCTTTCCTGGGACAGCAGTTAGATTCAGATGCACCATTGCAGGTTTACTGTATCCCTTGTACCTTCAAATCAACGATGAAACACAGAAATTGCATCGATCATCAATACAAAAGGCAAAATGTCGACTTATTTATAAGAGGAGTAACTCTTCTAATAGTTCGTGCTTTGAGCCTTTCCTGGGACAGCAGTATTAGATTCCGATGCACCATTGCAGGTTTACTGTATCCCTTGGCCCTTCAAAACAACTATGAAACACTGAAATTGCATCGATATTGAATACAAAAGACAAAATGTCGACATATTTACAAGAGGAGTAACTCTTCTAATGGTTCGTGCTTTTAGCGTTTCCTGGGACAGCAGTATTAGATTCCGATGCACCATTGCAGGTTTACGGTATCCCTTGGACCTTCAAATCAATGATGAAACACAGAAATTGCATCGATATTGAATACAAAAGGCAAAATGTCGACTTATTTACAAGAGGAGTAACTCTTCTAATAGTTCGTGTTTGAGCCTTTCCTGGGAGAGCAGTATTAGACTCCGATGCACCATTGCAGGTTTACTGTATCCCTTGTACCTTCAAATCAACGATGAAACACAGAAATTGCATCGATCTTCAATACAAAAGGCAAAATGTCGACTTATTTATAAGAGGAGTAACCCTTCTAATAGTTCGTGCTTTGAGCCTTTCCTGGGACAGCAGTACTAGATTCCGATGCACCATTGCAGGTTTACTGTATCCCTTGGACCTTCAAATCAACGATGAAACACAGAAATTGCATCGATATTGAATACAAAATGCAAAATGTCGACTTATCTACAAGAGGAGTAACTCTTCTAATAGTTCGAGCTTTGAGCCTTTCCTGGGACAGCAGTATTACATTCCAATGCACCATTGCATGTTTACTGTATCCCTTGGACCGTCGAATCAACGATGAAACACTAAAATTGCATCGATATTGAATACAAAAGGCAAAATGTCGACTTATTTACAAGAGGAGTAACTCTTCTAATAGTTCGTGCTTTTAGCGTTTCCTGGGAGAGCAGTATTAGATTCAGATGCACCATTGCAGGTTTACTGTATCCCTTGGACCTTCAAATCAACGATGAAACACAGAAATTGCATCGATATTGAATACAAAAGGCAAAATGTCGACTTATTTACAACAGGAGTAACTCTTCTAATAGTTCGTGCTTTGAGCCTTTCCTGGGACAGCAGTATTAGATTCCGATGCACCATTGCAGGTTTACTGTATCCCTTGGACCTTCAAACCAACGATGTAACACATAAATTGCATCGATATTGAATACAAAAGGCAAAATATCGACTTATTTACAAGAGGAGTAACTCTTCTAATGGTTCGTGCTTTTAGCCTTTCCTGGGACAGTAATATTAGATTCCGATGCACCATTGCAGGTTTACTGTATCCCTTGGACCTTCAAATCAACGATGAAACACAGAAATTGAATCGATATTGAATACAAAAGATAAATGTCGACTTATTTACAAGAGGATTAACTTTTCTAATAGTTCGTGTTTTGAGCCTTTCTTGGGACAGCTGTATTAGATTCCGATGCACCATTGCAGGTTTACTGTATCCCTTGGACCTTCAAATCAACGATGAAATACAGAATTCGCATCGATATTGAATACAAAATGCAAAATGTCGACTTATTTACAAGAGGAGTAACTCTTCTAATAGATCGTGCTTTGAGCCTTTCCTGGGAAAGCAGTATTAGATTCCGATGCACCATTGCAGGTTTACTGTATCCCTTGGACCTTCAAATCAACGATGAAACACAGAAATTGCATCGATATTGAATACAAAAGGCAAAATGTCGACTTATATACAAAAGGAGTAACCCTTCTAGTACTTCGTGCTTTGAGCCTTTCCTGGGACAGCAGTATTAGATTCCGATGCACCTCTGCAGGTTTACTGTATCCCTTGGACCTTCAAATCAACGATGAAATACAGAAATTGCATCGATATTGAATACATAATGCAAAATGTCGACTTATTTACAAGAGGAGTAACGCCTCTAATAGTTAGTGCTTTGAGCCTTTCCTGGGACAGCTGTATTAGATTCCGATGTACCATTGCAGTTTTACTGTATCCCTTGGACCTTCAAATCAACGATGAAACACAGAAATTGCATCGATATTGAATACAAAAGCCAAAGTGTCGACTTATTTACAAGAGGAGTAACTTTTCTAATAGTTCGTGCTTTGAGCCTTTCCTGGGACAGCAGTATTAGATTCCGATGGACCATTGCAGGTTTACTGTATCCCTTGGACCTTGAATTCAACGATGAAACACAGAAATTGCATCGATATTGAATACAAAATGCAAAATATCGACTTATTTATAAGAGGAGTAACTCTTCTAATAGTTCGTGCGTTGAGCCTTTCCTGGGACAGCAGCATTAGATTCCGATGCACCATTGCAGGTTTACTGTATCCCTTGGACCTTCAAATCAACGATGAAACACAGAAATTGCATCGATATTGAATACAAAAGGGAAAATGTCGACTTATATACAAGAGTAGTAACCCTTCTAGTACTTCGTGCTTTGAGCCTTTCCTGGGACAGCAGTATTAGATTCCGATGCACCACTGCACGTTTACTGTATCCCTTGGACCTTCAAATCAACGATAAAACACAGAAATTGCATCGATATTGAATACAAAATGCAAAATGTCGACTTATTTACAAGAGGAGTAACTCTTCTAATAGTTCGTGCTTTGAGCCTTTCCTGGGACATCAGTTATAGATTCCGATGCACCATTGCAGGTTTACTGTATCCCTTGGACTTCCAAATCAACGATAAAACACAGAAATTGCATCGATATTGAATACAAAATGCAAAATGTCGACTTATTTACAAGAGGAGTAACTCTTCTAATAGTTCGTGCTTTGAGCCTTTCGTGGGACAGCAGTATTAGATTCCGATGCACCATTGCAGGTTTACTGTATCCCTTGGACCTTCAAATCAACGATGAAACAAAGAAATTGCATCGATATTGAGTACAAAACGCAAAATGTCGACTTATTTACGAGAGGAGTAACTCTTCTAATAGATCGTGCTTTGAGCCTTTCCTGGGACAGCAGTATTAGATTCCGATGCACCATTGCAGGTTTACTGTATCCCTTGGACCTTCAAATCAACGATGAAACACAGAAATCGCATCGATATTGAATACAAAAGCAAAGTGTCTCCTTATTTATAAGAGGAGTAACTCTTCTAAAAGTTCGTGCTTTGAGCCTTTCCTGGGACAGCAGTTATAGATTCCAATGCACCATTGCAGGTTTACAGTATCCCTTGGACCTTCAAATCAACGATGAAACACAGAAATTGCATCGATATTGAATACAAAAGGCAAAATGTCGACTTATTTACAAGAGGAGTAACTCTTCTAATAGTTCGTGCTTTGAGCTTTTCCTGGGACAGCAGTATTAGATTCCGATGCACCATTGCAGGTTTACTGTATCCCTTGGACCTTCAAATCAACGATGAAACACAGAAATTGCATCCATAATGAGTACAAAAGGCAAAATGTCGACTTATTTACAAGAGGAGAAACTCCTCTAATAGTTCGTGTTTGAGCCTTTCCTGGGACAGCAGTATTAGATTCCGATGTACCATTGCAGGTTTACTGTATCCCTTGGACCTTCAAATCAACGATGAAACACAGAAATTGCATCGATATTGAATACAAAATGCAAAATATCGACTTATCTATAAGAGGAGTAACTCTTCCAATAGTTCGTGCTTTGAGCCTTTCCTGGGACAGCAGCATTAGATTCCGATGCACCATTGCAGGTTTACTGTATCCCTTGGACCTTCAAATCAACGATGAAACACAGAAATTGCATCGATATTGAATACAAAAGGGAAAATGTCGACTTATATACAAGAGGAGTAACCCTTCTAGTACTTCGTGGTTTGAGCCTTTCCTGGGACAGCAGTATTAGATTCCGATGCACCACTGCACGTTTACTGTATCCCTTGGACCTTCAAATCAACGATAAAACACAGAAATTGCATCGATATTGAATACAAAATGCAAAATGTCGACTTATTTACAAGAGGAGTAACTCTTCTAATAGTTCGTGCTTTGAGCCTTTCCTGGGACAGCAGTTATAGATTCCGATGCACCATTGCAGGTTTACTGTATCCCTTGGACCTTCAAATCAACGATAAAACACAGAAATTGCATCGATATTGAATACAAAATGCAAAATGTCGACTTATTTACACGAGGAGTAACTCTTCTAATACTTCGTGCTTTGAGCCTTTCGTGGGACAGCAGTATTAGATTCCGATGCAACATTGCAGGTTTACTGTATCCCTTAAACCTTCAAATCAACGATGAAACAAAGAAATTCCATCGATATTGAGTACAAAACGCAAAGTGTCGACTTATTTACGAGAGGAGTAACTCTTCTAATAGATCGTGCTTTGAGCCTTTCCTGGGACAGCAGTATTAGATTCCGATGCACCATTGCAGGTTTACTGTATCCCTTGGACTTTCAAATCAACGATGAAACACAGAAATTGCATCGATATTGAATACAAAAGCAAAGTGTCTTCTTATTTATAAGAGGAGTAACTCTTCTAATAGTTCGTGCTTTGAGCCTTTCCTGGGACAGCAGTTATAGATTCCGATGCACCATTGCAGGTTTACTGTATCCCTTGGACCTTCAAATCAACGATGAAACACAGAAATTGCATCGATATTGAATACAAAAGGCAAAATGTCGACTTATTTACAAGAGGAGTAACTCTTCTAATAGTTCGTGCTTTGAGCCTCTCCTGGGACAGCAGTATTAGATTCCGATGCACCATTGCAGGTTTACTGTATCCCTTGGACCTTCAAATCAACGATGAAACACAGAAATTGCATCCATAATGAGTACAAAAGGCAAAATGTCGACTTATTTACAAGAGGAGAAACTCTTCTAATAGTTCGTGTTTGAGCCTTTCCTGGGACAGCAGTATTAGATTCCGATGTATAATTGCAGGTTTACTGTATCCCTTGGACCTTCAAATCAACGATGAAACACAGAAATTGCATCGATATTGAATAGAAAAGGCAAAGTGTCGTCTTATTTATAAGAGGAGTAACTCTTCTAATAGTTCGAGATTTGAGCCTTTCCTGGGACAGCAGTTATAGATTCCGATGCACCATTGCAGGTTTACTGTATCCCTTTGACCTTCAAATCAACGATGAAACACAGAAATTGCATCGATATTGAATACAAAAGGCAAAATGTCGACTTATTTACAAGAGGAGTAACTCTTCTAATTGTTCGTGCTTTGAGCCTTTCCTGGGACAGCAGTATTAGATTCCGATGCACCATTGCAGGTTTACTGTATCCCTTGGACCTTCAAATCAACGATAAAACACAGAAATTGCATCGATATTGAATACAATAGGCAAAATGTCGACTTGTTTACAAGAGGAATAACTCTTCTAATAGTTCGTGCTTTTAGCCTTTCCTGGGTCAGCAGTATTAGATACCGATGCACCATTGCAGGTTTACTGTATCCCTTGGACCTTCAAATCAACGATGAAGCACAGAAATTGCATCGATATTGAATACAAAAGGCAAAATATCGACTTATTTACAAGAGGAGTAACTCTTCTAATAGTTCGTGCTTTGAGCCTTTCCTGGGACAGCAGTATTAGATTCCGATGCACCATTGCAGGTTTACTGTATCCCTTGGACTTTCAAAACAACTATGAAATACAGAAATTGCATCGATATTGAATACAAAAGGCAAAATGTCGACTTATTTACAAGAGGAGTAACTCATCTAATAGTTCGTGTTTTAGCCTTTCCTGGGACAGTAGTATTAGATTCCGATGCACAATTGCAGGTTTACTGTATCCCTTGGACCTTCAAATCAACGATGAAACACAGAAATTGCATCGATATTGAATACAAAAGGCAAAGTGTCGACTTATTTACAAGAGGAGTAACTCTTCTAATAGTTAGTGCTTTGAGCCTTTCCTGGGACAGCAGTTATAGATTCCGATGCACCATTGCTGGTTTACTGTATCCCTTGGACCTTCAAATCAACGATGAAACACAGAAATTGCATCGATATTGAATACAAATGCAAAACGTCGACTTATTTACAAGAGGAGTAACTCTTCTAATAGTTCGTGCTTTGAGCGTTTCCTGGGACAGCAGTATTAAATTCTGATGCACCATTGCATCTTTACTGTATCCCTTGGACCTTCAAATCAACGATGAAACACGGAAATTGCATCGATATTGAATACAAAAGGCAAAATGTCGACTTACTTACAAGAGGAGTAACTCTACTTATAGTTCGTGCTTTGAGCCTTTCCTGGGACAGCAGTATTAGATTCCGATGCACCATTGCAGGTTTACTGTATCCCTTGGACCTTCAAATCAACGATGAAACACAGAAATTGCATCGATATTGAATACAAATGGCAAAGTGTCGACTTATTTACAAGAGGAGTAACTCTTCTAATAGTTCGTGCTTTGAGCCTTTCCTGCGACAGCAGTTTTAGATTCCGATGCACCATTGCAGGTTTACTGTATCCCTTGGACCTTCAAATCAACGATGAAACACAGATATTGCATCGATATTGAATTCAAAAGGCAAAATGTGGACTTATTTACAAGAGGAGTAACTCTTCTAATAGTTCGTGTTTTGAGCCTTTCCTGGGACAGCAGTTAGATTCAGATGCACCATTGCAGGTTTACTGTATCCCTTGTACCTTCAAATCAACGATGAAACACAGGAATTGCATCGATCTTCAATACAAAAGGCAAAATGTCGACTTATTTATAAGAGGAGTAACTCTTCTAATAGTTCGTGCTTTGAGCCTTTCCTGGGACAGCAGTATTAGATTCCGATGCACCATTCCAGGTTTACTGTATCCCTTGGCCCTTCAAAACATCTATGAAACACTGAGATTGCATCGATATTGAATACAAAAGACAAAATGTCGACTTATTTACAAGAGGAGAAACTCTTCTAATAGTTCGTGCTTTTAGCCTTTCCTGGGACAGCAGTATTAGATTCCGATGCACCATTGCAGGTTTACTGTATCCCTTGGACCTTCAAATCAACGATGAAACACAGAAATTGCATCGATATTGAATACAAAAAGCAAAATGTCGACTTATATACAATAGGAGTAACCCTTCTAGTACTTCGTGCCTTGAGCCTTTCCTGGGACAGCAGAATTAGATTACGATGCACCATTGCAGGTTTACGGTATCCCTTGGACCTTCAAATCAACGATGAAACACAGAAATTGCATCGATATTGAATACAAAAGGCAAAATGTCGACTTATTTACAAGAGGAGTAACTCGTCTAAGAGTTCGTGCTTTGAGCCTTTCCTGGGAGAGCAGTATTAGACTTCGATGCACCATTGCAGGTTTACTGTATCCCTTGTACCTTCAAATCAACGATGAAACACAGAAATTGCATCGATCTTCAATACAAAAGGCAAAATGTCGACTTATTTATAAGAGGAGTAACTCTTCTAATAGTTCGTGCTTTGATCCTTTCCTGGGACAGCAGTACTAGATTCCGATGCACCATTGCAGGTTTACTGTATCCCTTAGACCTTCAAATCAACGATGAAACAGAGAAATTGCATCGATATTGAATACAAAATGCAAAATGTCGACTTATCTACAAGAGGAGTAACTCTTCTAATAGTTCGAGCTTTGAGCCTTTCCTGGGACAGCAGTATTACATTCCGATGCACCATTGCAGGTTTACTGTATCCCTAGGACGTTCAAATCAACGATGAAACACTGAAATTACATCGATATTGAATACAAATGGCAAAATGTCGACTTATTTACAAGAGGAGTAACTCTTATAATAGTTAGTGCTTTTAGCGTTTCCTGGGAGAGCAGTATTAGATTCCGATGCACCATTGCGGGTTTACTGTATCCCTTGGACCTTCAAATCAACGATGAAACACAGAAATTGCATCGATATTGAATACAAAAGGCAAAATGTCGACTTATTTACAACAGGAGTAACTCTTCTAATAGTTCGTGCTTTGAGCCTTTCCTGGGACAGCAGTATTAGATTCCGATGCACCATTGCAGGTTTACTGTATCCGTTGGACCTTTAAATCAACGATGAAACACAGAAATTGCATCGATATTGAATACAAAAGGCAAACTGTTGTCTTATTTATAAGAGGAGTAACTCTTCTAATAGTTCGTGCTTTGAGCCTTTCCTGGGACAGCAGATATAGACTCCGATGCACCATTGCAGGTTTACTGTATCCCTTGGCCCTTCAAAACAACTATGAAACACTGAAATTGCATCGATATTGAATACAAAAGACAAAATGTCGACTTATTTACAAGAGGAGTAACTCTTCTAATAGTTCGTGCTTTTAGCCTTTCCTGGGACGGCAGTATTAGATTCCGATGCACCATTGCAGGTTTACTGTATCCCTTGGACCTTCAAATCAACGATGAAACACAGAAATTGCATCGATATTGAATACAAAAGGCAAAATGTCGACTTATATACAAGAGGAGTAACCCTTCTAGTACTTCGTGCTTTGAGCCTTTCCTGGGACAGCAGAATTAGATTGCGATGCACCATTGCAGGTTTACGGTATCCCTTGGACCTTCAAACCAACGATGAAACACAGAAATTGCATCGATATTGAATACAAAAGGCAAAATGTCGACTTATTTACAAGAGGAGTAACTCTTCTAATAGTTCGTGCTTTGAGCCTTTCCTGGGAGAGCAGTATTAGACTCCGATGCACCATTGCAGGTTTACTGTATCCCTTGTACCTTCAAATCAACGATGAAACACAGAAATTGCATCGATCTTCAATACAAAAGGCAAAATGTCGACTTAGTTATAAGAGGAGTAACTCTTCTAATAGATCGTGCTTTGAGCCTTTCCTGGGACAGCAGTATTAGATTCCGATGCACCATTGCAGGTTTACTGTATCCCTTGGACCTTCAAATCAACGATGAAACACAGAAATTGCATCGATATTGAATACAAAATGCAAAATGTCGACTTATCTACAAGAGGAGTAACTCTTCTAATAGTTCGAGCTTTGAGCCTTTCCTGGGACAGCAGTATTACATTCCGATGCACCATTGCAGGTTTACTGTATCCCTTGGACCGTCAAATTAACGATGAAACACTGAAATTGCATCGATATTGAATACAAAAGGCAAAATGTCGACTTATTTACAAGAGGAGTAACTCTTATAATGGTTAGTGCTTTTAGCGTTTCCTGGGAGAGCAGTATTAGATTCCGATGCACCAATGCAGGTTTACTGTATCCCTTGGACCTTCAAATCAACGATTAAACACAGAAATTGCATCGATAATGAATACAAAAGGCAAAATGTCGCCTTATTTACAACAGGAGTAACTCTTCTAATAGTTCGTGCTTTGAGCCTTTCCTGGGACAGCAGTATTAGATTCCGATGCACCATTGCAGGTTAATGTATCCCTTGGACCTTTAAATCAACGATGAAACACAGAAATTGCATCGATATTGAATACAAAAGGCAAAGTGTCGTCTTATTTATAAGAGGAGTAACTCTTCTAATAGTTCGTGCTTTGAGCCTTTCCTGGGACAGCAGATATAGACTCCGATGCACCATTGCAGGTTTACTGTATCCCTTGGTCCTTCAAATCAACGATGAAACACAGAAATTGCATCGATATTGAATACAAAAGGCAAAATGTCGACTTATTTACAAGAGGAGTAACTCTTCTAATAGTTCGTGCTTTGAGCCTTTCCTGGGACAGCAGTATTAGATTCCGATGCACCAATGCAGGTTTACTGTATCCCTTGGACCTTCAAATCAACGATGAAACACAGAAATTGCATCGATATTGAATACAAAAGGAGAATTGTCGACTTCTATACAAGAGGAGTAACCCTTCTAGTACTTCGTGTTTGAGCCTTTCCTGGGACAGCAGTATTAGTTTGCGATGCACCATTGCAGGTTTACTGTATCCCTTGGACCTTCAAATCAACGATGAAACACAGAAATTGCATCGATATTCAATACAAAAGGCAAAATGTCGAGTTATTTACAAGAGGAGTTACTCTTCTAATAGTTCGTGCTTTTAGCGTTTACTGGGACAGCAGTATTAGATTCCGATACACCATTGCAGGTTTACTGTATCCCTTGGAACTTCAAATCATCGATGAAACACAGAAATTGAATCGATATTGATTCCAAAAGATAAATGTCGACTTATTTACAAGAGGATTAACTTTTCTAATAGTTCGTGTTTTGAGCCTTTCTTGGGACAGCTGTATTAGATTCCGATGCACCATTGCAGGTTTACTGTATCCCTTGGACCTTCAAATCAAAGATGAAACACAGAAATCGCTTCGATACTGAATACAAAATGCAAAATGTCGACTTATTTACAAGAGGAGTAACTCTTCTAATAGATCGTGCTATGAGCCTGTCCTGGGACAGCAGTAATAGATTCCGATGCACCATTGCAGGTTTACTGTATCCCTTGGACCTTCAAATCAACGATGAAATACAGAAATTGCATCGATATTGAATACAAAAGGCAAAATGTCGACTTATATACAAAAGGAGTAACCCTTCTAGTACTTCGTGCTTTGAGCCTTTCCTGGGACAGCAGTATTAGATTCCGATGCACCACTGCAGGTTTACTGTATCCCTTGGACCTTCAAATCAACGATGAAACACAGAAATTGCATCGATATTGAATACAAAATGCAAAATGTCGACTTATTTACAAGAGGAGTAACTCCTCTAATAGTTAGTGCTTTGAGCCTTTCCTGGGACAGCAGTATTAGATTCCGATGTACCATTGCAGGTTTACTGTATCCCTTGGACCTTCAAATCAACGATGAAACACAGATATTGCATCGATATTGAATACAAAAGGCAAAGTGTCAACTTATTTACAAGAGGAGTAACTCTTCTAATAGTTCGTGCTTTGAGCCTTTCCTGGGACAGCACTATTAGATTCCGATGAACCATTGCAGGTTTACTGTATCCCTTGGACCTTCAAATCAACGATAAAACACAGAAATTGCATCGATATTGAATACAAAATGCAAAATATCGACTTATTTATAAGAGGAGTAACTCTTCTAATAGGTCGTGCTTTGAGCCTTTCCTGGGACAGCAGCATTAGATTCCGATGCACCATTGCAGGTTTACTGTATCCCTTGGACCTTCATATCAACGATGAAACACAGAAATTGCATCGATATTGAATACAAAAGGCAAAATGTCGACTTATATACAAGAGGAGTAACCCTTCTAGTACTTCGTGCTTTGAGCCTTTCCTGGGACAGCAGAATTAGATTGCGATGCACCATTGCAGGTTTACTGTATTCCTTGGACCTTCAAATCAACGATGAAACACAGAAATTGCATAGATATTGAATACAAAAGGCAAAATGTCGACTTATTTACAAGAGGAGTAACTCTTCTAATAGTTCGTGCTTTCAGCCTTTCCTGGGACAGCAGTATTAGACTCCGATGCACCATTGCAGGTTTACTGTATCCCTTGTACCTTCAAAACAGCGATGAAACGCAGAAATTGCATCGATATTGAATACAAAAGGCAAAATGTCGACTTATATACAAGAGGAGTAACCCTTCTAGTACTTCGTGCTTTGAGCCTTTCCTGGGACAGCAGAATTAGATTGCGATGCACCATTGCAGGTTTACTGTATTCCTTGGACCTTCAAATCAACGATGAAACACAGAGATTGCATAGATATTGAATACAAAAGGCAAAATGTCGACTTATTTACAAGAGGAGTAACTCTTCTAATAGTTCGTGCTTTCAGCCTTTCCTGGGACAGCAGTATTAGACTCCGATGCACCATTGCAGGTTTACTGTATCCCTTGTACCTTCAAAACAGCGATGAAACGCAGAAATTGCATCGATATTGAATACAAAAGGCAAAGTGTCAACTTATTTACAAGAGGAGTAACTCTTCTAATAGTTCGTGCTTTGAGCCTTTCCTGGGACAGCACTATTAGATTCCGATGCACCATTGCAGGTTTACTGTATCCCTTGGACCTTCAAATCAACGATGAAACACAGAAATTGCATCGATATTGAATACAAAATGCAAAATATCGACTTATTTATAAGAGGAGTAACTCTTCTAATAGTTCGTGCTTTGAGCCTTTCCTGGGACAGCAGCATTAGATTCCGATGCACCATTGCAGGTTTACTGTATCCCTTGGACCTTCATATCAACGATGAAACACAGAAATTGCATCGATATTGAATACAAAAGGCAAAATGTCGACTTATATACAAGAGGAGTAACCCTTCTAGTACTTCGTGCTTTGAGCCTTTCCTGGGACAGCAGTATTAGATTCCGATGCACCACTGCAGGTTTACTGTATCCCTTGGACCTTAAAAATCAACGATAAAACACAGAAATTGCATCGATATTGAATACAAAATGCAAAATGACGACTTATTTACAAGAGGAGTAACCCTTCTAGTACTTCGTACTTTGAGCCTTTCCGTGGACAGCAGTATTAGATTCCGATGCACCATTGCAGGTTTACTGTATCCGTTGGACCTTTAAATCAACGATGAAACACAGAAATTGCATCGATATTGAATACAAAAGGCAAACTGTTGTCTTATTTATAAGAGGAGTAACTCTTCTAATAGTTCGTGCTTTGAGCCTTTCCTGGGACAGCAGATATAGACTCCGATGCACCATTGCAGGTTTACTGTATCCCTTGGCCCTTCAAAACAACTATGAAACACTGAAATTGCATCGATATTGAATACAAAAGACAAAATGTCGACTTATTTACAAGAGGAGTAACTCTTCTAATAGTTCGTGCTTTTAGCCTTTCCTGGGACGGCAGTATTAGATTCCGATGCACCATTGCAGGTTTACTGTATCCCTTGGACCTTCAAATCAACGATGAAACACAGAAATTGCATCGATATTGAATACAAAAGGCAAAATGTCGACTTATATACAAGAGGAGTAACCCTTCTAGTACTTCGTGCTTTGAGCCTTTCCTGGGACAGCAGAATTAGATTGCGATGCACCATTGCAGGTTTACGGTATCCCTTGGACCTTCAAACCAACGATGAAACACAGAAATTGCATCGATATTGAATACAAAAGGCAAAATGTCGACTTATTTACAAGAGGAGTAACTCTTCTAATAGTTCGTGCTTTGAGCCTTTCCTGGGAGAGCAGTATTAGACTCCGATGCACCATTGCAGGTTTACTGTATCCCTTGTACCTTCAAATCAACGATGAAACACAGAAATTGCATCGATCTTCAATACAAAAGGCAAAATGTCGACTTAGTTATAAGAGGAGTAACTCTTCTAATAGATCGTGCTTTGAGCCTTTCCTGGGACAGCAGTATTAGATTCCGATGCACCATTGCAGGTTTACTGTATCCCTTGGACCTTCAAATCAACGTTGAAACACAGAAATTGCATCGATATTGAATACAAAATGCAAAATGTCGACTTATCTACAAGAGGAGTAACTCTTCTAATAGTTCGAGCTTTGAGCCTTTCCTGGGACAGCAGTATTACATTCCGATGCACCATTGCAGGTTTACTGTATCCCTTGGACCGTCAAATTAACGATGAAACACTGAAATTGCATCGATATTGAATACAAAAGGCAAAATGTCGACTTATTTACAAGAGGGGTAACTCTTATAATGGTTAGTGCTTTTAGCGTTTCCTGGGAGAGCAGTATTAGATTCCGATGCACCATTGCAGGTTTACTGTATCCCTTGGACCTTCAAATCAACGATTAAACACAGAAATTGCATCGATATTGAATACAAAAGGCAAAATGTCGCCTTATTTACAACAGGAGTAACTCTTCTAATAGTTCGTGCTTTGAGCCTTTCCTGGGACAGCAGTATTAGATTCCGATGCACCATTGCAGGTTAATGTATCCCTTGGACCTTTAAATCAACGATGAAACACAGAAATTGCATCGATATTGAATACAAAAGGCAAAGTGTCGTCTTATTTATAAGAGGAGTAACTCTTCTAATAGTTCGTGCTTTGAGCCTTTCCTGGGACAGCAGATATAGACTCCGATGCACCATTGCAGGTTTACTGTATCCCTTGGTCCTTCAAATCAACGATGAAACACAGAAATTGCATCGATATTGAATACAAAAGGCAAAATGTCGACTTATTTACAAGAGGAGTAACTCTTCTAATAGTTCGTGCTTTGAGCCTTTCCTGGGACAGCAGTATTAGATTCCGATGCACCAATGCAGGTTTACTGTATCCCTTGGACCTTCAAATCAACGATGAAACACAGAAATTGCATCGATATTGAATACAAAAGGAGAATTGTCGACTTCTATACAAGAGGAGTAACCCTTCTAGTACTTCGTGTTTGAGCCTTTCCTGGGACAGCAGTATTAGATTGCGATGCACCATTGCAGGTTTACTGTATCCCTTGGACCTTCAAATCAACGATGAAACACAGAAATTGCATCGATATTCAATACAAAAGGCAAAATGTCGAGTTATTTACAAGAGGAGTTACTCTTCTAATAGTTCGTGCTTTTAGCGTTTACTGGGACAGCAGTATTAGATTCCGATACACCATTGCAGGTTTACTGTATCCCTTGGAACTTCAAATCATCGATGAAACACAGAAATTGAATCGATATTGATTCCAAAAGATAAATGTCGACTTATTTACAAGAGGATTAACTTTTCTAATAGTTCGTGTTTTGAGCCTTTCTTGGGACAGCTGTATTAGATTCCGATGCACCATTGCAGGTTTACTGTATCCCTTGGACCTTCAAATCAAAGATGAAACACAGAAATCGCTTCGATACTGAATACAAAATGCAAAATGTCGACTTATTTACAAGAGGAGTAACTCTTCTAATAGATCGTGCTATGAGCCTGTCCTGGGACAGCAGTAATAGATTTCGATGCACCATTGCAGGTTTACTGTATCCCTTGGACCTTCAAATCAACGATGAAATACAGAAATTGCATCGATATTGAATACAAAAGGCAAAATGTCGACTTATATACAAAAGGAGTAACCCTTCTAGTACTTCGTGCTTTGAGCCTTTCCTGGGACAGCAGTATTAGATTCCGATGCACCACTGCAGGTTTACTGTATCCCTTGGACCTTCAAATCAACGATGAAACACAGAAATTGCATCGATATTGAATACAAAATGCAAAATGTCGACTTATTTACAAGAGGAGTAACTCCTCTAATAGTTAGTGCTTTGAGCCTTTCCTGGGACAGCAGTATTAGATTCCGATGTACCATTGCAGGTTTACTGTATCCCTTGGACCTTCAAATCAACGATGAAACACAGATATTGCATCGATATTGAATACAAAAGGCAAAGTGTCAACTTATTTACAAGAGGAGTAACTCTTCTAATAGTTCGTGCTTTGAGCCTTTCCTGGGACAGCACTATTAGATTCCGATGAACCATTGCAGGTTTACTGTATCCCTTGGACCTTCAAATCAACGATAAAACACAGAAATTGCATCGATATTGAATACAAAATGCAAAATATCGACTTATTTATAAGAGGAGTAACTCTTCTAATAGGTCGTGCTTTGAGCCTTTCCTGGGACAGCAGCATTAGATTCCGATGCACCATTGCAGGTTTACTGTGTCCCTTGGACCTTCATATCAACGATGAAACACAGAAATTGCATCGATATTGAATACAAAAGGCAAAATGTCGACTTATATACAAGAGGAGTAACCCTTCTAGTACTTCGTGCTTTGAGCCTTTCCTGGGACAGCAGAATTAGATTGCGATGCACCATTGCAGGTTTACTGTATTCCTTGGACCTTCAAATCAACGATGAAACACAGAAATTGCATAGATATTGAATACAAAAGGCAAAATGTCGACTTATTTACAAGAGGAGTAACTCTTCTAATAGTTCGTGCTTTCAGCCTTTCCTGGGACAGCAGTATTAGACTCCGATGCACCATTGCAGGTTTACTGTATCCCTTGTACCTTCAAAACAGCGATGAAACGCAGAAATTGCATCGATATTGAATACAAAAGGCAAAATGTCGACTTATATACAAGAGGAGTAACCCTTCTAGTACTTCGTGCTTTGAGCCTTTCCTGGGACAGCAGAATTAGATTGCGATGCACCATTGCAGGTTTACTGTATTCCTTGGACCTTCAAATCAACGATGAAACACAGAGATTGCATAGATATTGAATACAAAAGGCAAAATGTCGACTTATTTACAAGAGGAGTAACTCTTCTAATAGTTCGTGCTTTCAGCCTTTCCTGGGACAGCAGTGTTAGACTCCGATGCACCATTGCAGGTTTACTGTATCCCTTGTACCTTCAAAACAGCGATGAAACGCAGAAATTGCATCGATATTGAATACAAAAGGCAAAGTGTCAACTTATTTACAAGAGGAGTAACTCTTCTAATAGTTCGTGCTTTGAGCCTTTCCTGGGACAGCACTATTAGATTCCGATGCACCATTGCAGGTTTACTGTATCCCTTGGACCTTCAAATCAACGATGAAACACAGAAATTGCATCGATATTGAATACAAAATGCAAAATATCGACTTATTTATAAGAGGAGTAACTCTTCTAATAGTTCGTGCTTTGAGCCTTTCCTGGGACAGCAGCATTAGATTCCGATGCACCATTGCAGGTTTACTGTATCCCTTGGACCTTCATTTCAACGATGAAACACAGAAATTGCATCGATATTGAATACAAAAGCAAAATGTCGACTTATATACAAGAGGAGTAACCCTTCTAGTACTTCGTGCTTTGAGCCTTTCCTGGGACAGCAGTATTAGATTCCGATGCACCACTGCAGGTTTACTGTATCCCTTGGACCTTCAAATCAACGATGAAACACAGAAATTGCATTGATATTGAATACAAAATGCAAAATGTCGACTTATTTACAAGAGGAGTAACTCTTCCAATAATTCGTGCTTTGAGCCTTTCCTGGGACAGCAGTATTAGATTCCGATGCACCATTGCAGGTTTACTGTATCCCTTGGACCTTAAAAATCAACGATAAAACACAGAAATTGCATCGATATTGAATACAAAATGCAAAATGACGACTTATTTACAAGAGGAGTAACCCTTCTAGTACTTCGTACTTTGAGCCTTTCCGTGGACAGCAGTATTAGATTCCGATGCACCACTGCAGGTTTACTGTATCCCTTGGACCTTCAAATCAACGATGAAACACAGAAATTGCATTGATATTGAATACAAAATGCAAAATGTCGACTTATTTACAAGAGGAGTAACTCTTCCAATAATTCGTGCTTTGAGCCTTTCCTGGGACAGCAGTATTAGATTCCGATGCACCATTGCAGGTTTACTGTATCCCGAGGACCTTCAAATCAACGATGAAATACAGAAATTGCATCGATATTGAATACAAATGGCAAAGTGTCGACTTATTTACTAGAGGAGTAACTCTTCTAATTCTTCGTGCTTTGAGCCTTTCCTGGGACAGCAGTATTAGATTCCGATGCACCATTGCAGGTTTACTGTATCCCTTGGACCTTCAAATCAACGATGAAACACAGAAATTTCATTGATATTGAATACAAAAGGCAAAGTGTCGTCTTATTTATAAGGGGAGTAACTGTTCTAATAGTTCGTGCTTTGAGCCTTTCCTGGGACAGCAGTATTAGATTCCGATGCACCATTGCAGGTTTACTGTATCCCTTGGACCTTCAAATCAACGATGAAACACAGAAATTGCATCGATATTGAATACAAAAGGTAAAATGTCGACTTATTTACAAGGGGAGTAACTCTTCTAGTACTTCGTACTTTGAGCCTTTCCGTGGACAGCAGTATTAGATTCCGATGCACCACTGCAGGTTTACTGTATCCCTTGGACCTTCAAATCAACGATGAAACACAGAAATTGCATTGATATTGAATACAAAATGCAAAATGTCGACTTATTTACAAGAGGAGTAACTCTTCCAATAATTCGTGCTTTGAGCCTTTCCTGGGACAGCAGTATTAGATTCCGATGCACCATTGCAGGTTTACTGTATCCCGAGGACCTTCAAATCAACGATGAAATACAGAAATTGCATCGATATTGAATACAAATGGCAAAGTGTCGACTTATTTACTAGAGGAGTAACTCTTCTAATTCTTCGTGCTTTGAGCCTTTCCTGGGACAGCAGTATTAGATTCCGATGCACCATTGCAGGTTTACTGTATCCCTTGGACCTTCAGATCAAAGATGAAACACAGAAATTTCATTGATATTGAATACAAAAGGCAAAGTGTCGTCTTATTTATAAGGGGAGTAACTGTTCTAATAGTTCGTGCTTTGAGCCTTTCCTGGGACAGCAGTATTAGATTCCGATGCACCATTGCAGGTTTACTGTATCCCTTGGACCTTCAAATCAACGATGAAACACAGAAATTGCATCGATATTGAATACAAAAGGTAAAATGTCGACTTATTTACAAGGGGAGTAACTCTTCTAATAGTTCGTGCTTTTAGCGTTTCCAGGGACAGCAGTATTAGTTTCCGATGCACCATTGCAGGTTTACTGTATCCCTTGGACCTTCAAATCAACGATGAAACAAAGAAATTGCATCGATATTGAATACAAAATGCAAAGTGTCGTCTTATTTATAAGAGGAGTAACTCTTCTAATAGTTCGTGCTTTTAGCCTTTCCTGGGACAGTAGTATTAGATTCCGATGCACCATCGCAGGTTTACTGTATCCCTTGGACCTTCAAATCAACGATGAAACATTGAAATTGCATCGATATTGAATACAAAAGGCCAAATGTCGACTTATTTACAAGATGAGTAACTCTTCTAATAGTTCGTGCTTTGAGCCTTTCCTGGGACAGCAGTATTAGATTACGATGCACCATTGCAGGTTTACTGTATCCCTTGGACCTTCAAATCAACGATGAAACACAGAAATTGCATAGATATTGAATACAAAAGGCAAAATGTTGACTTATTTACAAGAGGAGTAACTCTTCTAATAGTTCGTGCTTTCAGCCTTTCCTGGGACAGCAGTATTAGACTCCGATGCACCATTGCAGGTTTACTGTATCCCTTGTACTTTCAAAACAGCGATGAAACGCAGAAATTGCATCGATCTTCAATACAAAAGTCAATATTTCGACTTATTTATAAGAGGAGTAACTCTTCTAATAGTTCGTGCTTTGAGCCTTTCCTGGGACAGCAGTATTAGATTCCGATGCACCATTGCAGGTTTACTGTATCCCTTGGACCTTCAAAACAACTATGAAATACTGATATTGCATCGATATTGAATACAAAATGCAAAATGTCGACTTATTTACAAGAGGAGTAACTCTTCTAATTGTTCGTGCTTTGAGCCTTTCCTGGGACAGCAGTATTAGATTACGATGCACCATTGCAGGTTTACTGTATCCCTTGGACCTTCAAATCAACGATGAAACACTGAAATTGCATCGATATTGAATACAAAAGGCAAAATGTCGACTTATTTACAAGAGGAGTAACTCTTCTAACAGTTCGTGCTTTGACCTTTCCTGGGACAGCAGTTTTAAATTCCGATGCACCATTGCAGGTTTACTGTATCCCTTGGACCTTCAAATCAACGATGAAACACAGAAATTGCATCGATATTGAATACAAAAGGCAAAATGTCGACTTATTTACATGAGGAGAAACTATTCTAATGGTTCATGCTTTGAGCCTTTCCTGGGACAGCAGTATTAGATTCCGATGCACCGTTGCAGGTTTACTGTATCCCTTGGACCATCAAACCAACGATGAAACACAGAAATTCCATCGATATTGAATACAAAAGGCAAAATGTCGACTTATTTACAAGAGGAGTAACTCTTCTTATAGATCGTGCTTTGAGCCTTTCCTGGGACAGCAGTATTAGATTCCGATGCACCATTGCAGGTTTACTGTATCCCTTGGACCTTCAATGCAACGATGAAACACAGAAATTGCATCGACATTGAACACAAAAGGCAAAATGTCGACTTACATACAAGAGGAGTAACTCTTCTAATATTTCGTGCTTTGAGCCTTTCCTGGGACAGCAGTATTAGATTCCGATGCACCATTGCAAGTTTACTATATCCCTTGGACCTTCAAATCAACGATGAAACACAGAAATTGCATCGATATTGAATAAAAAAAGGCAAAGTGTCGTCTTATTTGTAAGAGGAGTAACTCTTCTAATAGTACGTGCTTTGAGACTTTCCTGGGACAGCAGTATTAGATTCCGATGCACCATTGCAGGTGTTCTGTATCCCTTGGACCTTCAAAACAACTATGCAATACTGAAATTGCATCGATACTGAATACAAAAGGCAAAATGTCGACTTATTTACAAGAGGAGTAACTCTTCTAATAGTTCGTGCTTTTAGCGTTTCCAGGGACAGCAGTATTAGATTCCGATGCACCATTGCAGGTTTACTGTATCCCTTGGACCTTCAAATCAACGATGAAACACAGAAATTGCATCGATATTGAATTCAAAATGCAAAATGTCGACTTATTTACAAGAGGAGTAACTCTTCTAACAGTTCGTGTTTTGAGCCTTTCCTGGGAAAGCAGTATTAGATTCCGATGCACCATTGCAGGTTTACTGTTTCCCTTGGACCTTCAAATCAACGATGAAACACTGAAATTGCATCGATATTGAATACAAAAAGCAAAATGTCGACTTATTTACAAGAGGAGTAACTCTTCTAACAGTTCGTGCTTTGACCTTTCCTGGGACAGCAGTTTTAGATTCCGATGCACCATTGCAGGTTTACTGTATCCCTTGGACCTTCAAATCAACGATGAAACACAGATATTGCATCGATATTGAATACAAAAGGCAAAATGTCGACTTATTTACAAGAGGAGTAACTCTTCTAACAGTTCGTGCTTTGACCTTTCCTGGGACAGCAGTATTAGATTCCGATGCACCATTGCAGGTTTACTGTATCCCTTGGACCATCAAATCAACGATGAAACACAGAAATTGCTTCGATATTGAATACAAAAGGCAAACGGTCGACTTATTTACAAGAGGAGTAACTCTTCTAATAGTTCGTGCCTTTAGCGTTTCCTGGGACAGCAGTATTAGATTCCGATGCACCATTGCAGGTTTACTGTATCCCTTGGACCTTCAAATCAACGATGAAACACAGAAATTGCATCGATATTGAATACAAAAGGCAAAATGTCGACTTATTTACAAGAGGAATAACTCTTCTAATATTTCGTGCTTTGAGCCTTTCCTGGGACAGCAGTATTAGATTCCGATGCACCATTGCAGGTTTACTGTATCCCTTGGACCTTCAAAACAACTATGAAATACTGAAATTGCATCGATATTGAATACAAAAGGCAAACTGTCGACTTATTTACAAGAGGAGTAACTCTTCTAATAGTTCGTGCTTTGAGCCTTTCCTGGGACAGCAGTATTAGATTCCGATGCACCATTGCAGGTTACTGTATCCCTTGGACCTTCAAATCAACGATGAAACACAGAAATTGCATCGATATTGAATACAAAAGGCAAAATATCGACTTATTTACAAGAGGAGTAACTCTTCTAATAGTTCGTGCTTTGAGCCTTTCCTCGGACAGCAGTATTAGATTCCGATGCACCATTGCAGGTTTACTGTATCCCTTGGACCTTCAAATCAACGATGAAACACGGAAATTGCATCGATATTAAATACAAAAGGCAAAATGTCGACTTATTTACAAGAGGAGAAACTCTTCTAATAGTTCATGCTTTGAGCCTTTCCTGGGACAGCAGTATTAGATTCCGATGCACCATTGCAAGTTTACTATATCCCTTGGACCTTCAAATCAACGATGAAACACAGAAATTGCATCGATATTGAATAAAAAAAGGCAAAGTGGCGTCTTATTTATAAGAGGGGTAACTCTTCTAATAGTTCGTGCTTTGAGCTTTACCTGGGACAGCAGTTATAGATTCCGATGCACCATTGCAGGTTTACTGTATCCCTTGGACCTTCAAATCAACGATGAAACACAGAAATTGCATCGATATTGAATACAAAAGGCAAACGGTCGACTTATTTACAAGAGGAGTAACTCTTCTAATAGTTCGTGCCTTCAGCGTTTCCTGGGACAGCAGTATTAGATTCCGATGCACCATTGCAGGTTTACTGTATCCCTTGGACCTTCAAATCAACGATGAAACACAGAAATTGCATCGATATTGAATACAAAAGGCAAAATTTCGACTTATTTACAAGAGGAGTAACTCTTCTAATAGTTCGTGCTTTGAGCCTTTCCTCGGACAGCAGTATTAGATTCCGATGCACCATTGCAGCTTTACTGTATCCCTTGGACCTTCAAATCAACGATGAAACACGGAAATTGCATCGATATTAAATACAAAAGGCAAAATGTCGACTTATTTACAAGAGGAGAAACTCTTCTAATAGTTCATGCTTTGAGCCTTTCCTGGGACAGCAGTATTAGATTCCGATGCACCATTGCAAGTTTACTATATCCCTTGGACCTTCAAATCAACGATGAAACACAGAAATTGCATCGATATTGAATAAAAAAAGGCAAAGTGTCGTCTTATTTATAAGAGGAGTAACTCTTCTAATAGTCCGTGCTTTGAGCCTTTCCTGGGACAGCAGTATTAGATTCCGATGCACCATTGCAGGTTTACTGTATCCCTTGGACCTTCAAAGCAACAATGAAACACAGAAATTGCATCGATATTGAATACAAAAGGCAAAATTTCGACTTATTTACAAGGGGAGTAACTCTTCTAATAGTTCGTGCTTTGAGCCTTTCCTTGGACAGCAGTATTAGCTTCCGAAACACCATTGCAGGTTTACTGTATCTCTTGGACCTTCAAATCAACGATGAAACACAGAAATTGCATCGATATTGAATACAAAAGGCAAAATGTCGACTTATTTATAAGAGGAGTAACTCTTCTAATAGTTCGTGCTTTGAGACTTTCTTGGGACAGCAGTATTAGATTCCGATGCACCATTGCAGGTTTACTGTATCCCTTGGACCTTCAAAACAACTATGCAATACTGAAATTGCATCGATACTGAATACAAAATGCAAAATGTCGACTTATTTACAAGAGGAGTAACTCTTCTAATAGTTCGTGCTTTTAGCCATTCCTGGGACAGTAGTATTAGATTCCGTTGCACCATTGCAGGTTTATTGTATCCCTTGGACCTTCAAATCATCGATGAAACACTGAAATTGCATCGATATTGAATACAAAAGGCAAATGTCGACTTATTTACAAGAGGAGTACCTCTTCTAATAGTTCGTGCTTTTAGCGTTTCCAGGGACAGCAGTATTAGATTCCGATGCACCATTGCAGGTTTACTGTATCCCTTGGACCTTCAAATCAACGATGAAACACAGAAATTGCATCGATATTGAATTCAAAATGCAAAATGTCGACTTATTTACAAGAGGAGTAACTCTTCTAACAGTTCGTGTTTTGAGCCTTTCCTGGGAAAGCAGTATTAGATTCCGATGCACCATTGCAGGTTTACTGTTTCCCTTGGACCTTCAAATCAACGATGAAACACAGAAATTGCATCGATATTGAATACAAAAAGCAAAATGTCGACTTATTTACAAGAGGAGTAACTCTTCTAACAGTTCGTGCTTTGACCTTTCCTGGGACAGCAGTTTTAGATTCCGATGCACCATTGCAGGTTTACTGTATCCCTTGGACCTTCAAATCAACGATGAAACACAGATATTGCATCGATATTGAATACAAAAGGCAAAATGTTGACTTATTTACAAGAGGAGTAACTCTTCTAACAGTTCGTGCTTTGACCTTTCCTGGGACAGCAGTATTAGATTCCGATGCACCACTGCAGGTTTACTGTATCCCTTGGACCATCAAATCAACGATGATACACAGAAATTCCATCGATATTGAATACAAAAGGCAAAATGTCGACTTATTTACAAGAGGAGTAACTCTTCTTATAGTTCGTGCTTTGAGCCTTTCCTGGGACAGCAGTATTAGATTCCGATGCACCATTGCAGGTTTACTGTATCCCTTGGACCTTCAAATCAACGATGAAACACTGAAATTGCATCGATATTGAATACAAAATGCAAAATGTCGACTTTTTACAAGAGGAGTAACTCTTCTAATATTTCGTGCTTTGAGCCTATCCTGGGACAGCAGTATTAGATTCCGATGCACCATTGCAAGTTTACTGTATCCCTTGGACCTTCAAATCAACGATGAAACACAGAAATTGCATCGATATTGAATACAAAAGGCAAAGTGTCGTCTTATTTATAAGAGGGGTAACTCTTCTAATAGTTCGTGCTTTCAGCCTCTCCTGGAACAGTAGTATTAGATTCCGATGCACCATTGCAGGTTTACTGTATCCCTTGGACCTTCAAATCAACGATGAAACACAGAAATTGCATCGATATTGAATTCAAAATGCAAAATGTCGACTTATTTACAAGAGGAGTAACTCTTCTAACAGTTCGTGTTTTGAGCCTTTCCTGGGAAAGCAGTATTAGATTCCGATGCACCATTGCAGGTTTACTGTATCCCTTGTACCTTCAAAACAGCGATGAAACGCAGAAATTGCATCGATATTGAATACAAAAGGCAAAGTGTCAACTTATTTACAAGAGGAGTAACTCTTCTAATAGTTCGTGCTTTGAGCCTTTCCTGGGACAGCACTATTAGATTCCGATGCACCATTGCAGGTTTACTGTATCCCTTGGACCTTCAAATCAACGATGAAACACAGAAATTGCATCGATATTGAATACAAAATGCAAAATATCGACTTATTTATAAGAGGAGTAACTCTTCTAATAGTTCGTGCTTTGAGCCTTTCCTGGGACAGCAGCATTAGATTCCGATGCACCATTGCAGGTTTACTGTATCCCTTGGACCTTCATTTCAACGATGAAACACAGAAATTGCATCGATATTGAATACAAAAGCAAAATGTCGACTTATATACAAGAGGAGTAACCCTTCTAGTACTTCGTGCTTTGAGCCTTTCCTGGGACAGCAGTATTAGATTCCGATGCACCACTGCAGGTTTACTGTATCCCTTGGACCTTAAAAATCAACGATAAAACACAGAAATTGCATCGATATTGAATACAAAATGCAAAATGACGACTTATTTACAAGAGGAGTAACCCTTCTAGTACTTCGTACTTTGAGCCTTTCCGTGGACAGCAGTATTAGATTCCGATGCACCACTGCAGGTTTACTGTATCCCTTGGACCTTCAAATCAACGATGAAACACAGAAATTGCATTGATATTGAATACAAAATGCAAAATGTCGACTTATTTACAAGAGGAGTAACTCTTCCAATAATTCGTGCTTTGAGCCTTTCCTGGGACAGCAGTATTAGATTCCGATGCACCATTGCAGGTTTACTGTATCCCGAGGACCTTCAAATCAACGATGAAATACAGAAATTGCATCGATATTGAATACAAATGGCAAAGTGTCGACTTATTTACTAGAGGAGTAACTCTTCTAATTCTTCGTGCTTTGAGCCTTTCCTGGGACAGCAGTATTAGATTCCGATGCACCATTGCAGGTTTACTGTATCCCTTGGACCTTCAAATCAACGATGAAACACAGAAATTTCATTGATATTGAATACAAAAGGCAAAGTGTCGTCTTATTTATAAGGGGAGTAACTGTTCTAATAGTTCGTGCTTTGAGCCTTTCCTGGGACAGCAGTATTAGATTCCGATGCACCATTGCAGGTTTACTGTATCCCTTGGACCTTCAAATCAACGATGAAACACAGAAATTGCATCGATATTGAATACAAAAGGTAAAATGTCGACTTATTTACAAGGGGAGTAACTCTTCTAATAGTTCGTGCTTTTAGCGTTTCCAGGGACAGCAGTATTAGATTCCGATGCACCATTGCAGGTTTACTGTATCCCTTGGACCTTCAAATCAACGATGAAACAAAGAAATTGCATCGATATTGAATACAAAATGCAAAGTGTCGTCTTATTTATAAGAGGAGTAACTCTTCTAATAGTTCGTGCTTTTAGCCTTTCCTGGGACAGTAGTATTAGATTCCGATGCACCATCGCAGGTTTACTGTATCCCTTGGACCTTCAAATCAACGATGAAACATTGAAATTGCATCGATATTGAATACAAAAGGCCAAATGTCGACTTATTTACAAGAGGAGTAACTCTTCTAATAGTTCGTGCTTTGAGCCTTTCCTGGGACAGCAGTATTAGATTACGATGCACCATTGCAGGTTTACTGTATCCCTTGGACCTTCAAATCAACGATGAAACACAGAAATTGCATAGATATTGAATACAAAAGGCAAAATGTTGACTTATTTACAAGAGGAGTAACTCTTCTAATAGTTCGTGCTTTCAGCCTTTCCTGGGACAGCAGTATTAGACTCCGATGCACCATTGCAGGTTTACTGTATCCCTTGTACCTTCAAAACAGCGATGAAACGCAGAAATTGCATCGATCTTCAATACAAAAGTCAATATTTCGACTTATTTATAAGAGGAGTAACTCTTCTAATAGTTCGTGCTTTGAGCCTTTCCTGGGACAGCAGTATTAGATTCCGATGCACCATTGCAGGTTTACTGTATCCCTTGGACCTTCAAAACAACTATGAAATACTGATATTGCATCGATATTGAATACAAAATGCAAAATGTCGACTTATTTACAAGAGGAGTAACTCTTCTAATTGTTCGTGCTTTGAGCCTTTCCTGGGACAGCAGTATTAGATTACGATGCACCATTGCAGGTTTACTGTATCCCTTGGACCTTCAAATCAACGATGAAACACTGAAATTGCATCGATATTGAATACAAAAGGCAAAATGTCGACTTATTTACAAGAGGAGTAACTCTTCTAACAGTTCGTGCTTTGACCTTTCCTGGGACAGCAGTTTTAAATTCCGATGCACCATTGCAGGTTTACTGTATCCCTTGGACCTTCAAAACAACGATGAAACACAGAAATTGCATCGATATTGAATACAAAAGGCAAAATGTCGACTTATTTACATGAGGAGAAACTATTCTAATGGTTCATGCTTTGAGCCTTTCCTGGGACAGCAGTATTAGATTCCGATGCACCATTGCAGGTTTACTGTATCCCTTGGACCATCAAACCAACGATGAAACACAGAAATTCCATCGATATTGAATACAAAAGGCAAAATGTCGACTTATTTACAAGAGGAGTAACTCTTCTTATAGATCGTGCTTTGAGCCTTTCCTGGGACAGCAGTATTAGATTCCGATGCACCATTGCAGGTTTACTGTATCCCTTGGACCTTCAATGCAACGATGAAACACAGAAATTGCATCGACATTGAACACAAAAGGCAAAATGTCGACTTACATACAAGAGGAGTAACTCTTCTAATATTTCGTGCTTTGAGCCTTTCCTGGGACAGCAGTATTAGATTCCGATGCACCATTGCAAGTTTACTATATCCCTTGGACCTTCAAATCAACGATGAAACACAGAAATTGCATCGATATTGAATAAAAAAAGGCAAAGTGTCGTCTTATTTGTAAGAGGAGTAACTCTTCTAATAGTACGTGCTTTGAGACTTTCCTGGGACAGCAGTATTAGATTCCGATGCACCATTGCAGGTGTTCTGTATCCCTTGGACCTTCAAAACAACTATGCAATACTGAAATTGCATCGATACTGAATACAAAAGGCAAAATGTCGACTTATTTACAAGAGGAGTAACTCTTCTAATAGTTCGTGCTTTTAGCGTTTCCAGGGACAGCAGTATTAGATTCCGATGCACCATTGCAGGTTTACTGTATCCCTTGGACCTTCAAATCAACGATGAAACACAGAAATTGCATCGATATTGAATTCAAAATGCAAAATGTCGACTTATTTACAAGAGGAGTAACTCTTCTAACAGTTCGTGTTTTGAGCCTTTCCTGGGAAAGCAGTATTAGATTCCGATGCACCATTGCAGGTTTACTGTTTCCCTTGGACCTTCAAATCAACGATGAAACACTGAAATTGCATCGATATTGAATACAAAAAGCAAAATGTCGACTTATTTACAAGAGGAGTAACTCTTCTAACAGTTCGTGCTTTGACCTTTCCTGGGACAGCAGTTTTAGATTCCGATGCACCATTGCAGGTTTACTGTATCCCTTGGACCTTCAAATCAACGATGAAACACAGATATTGCATCGATATTGAATACAAAAGGCAAAATGTCGACTTATTTACAAGAGGAGTAACTCTTCTAACAGTTCGTGCTTTGACCTTTCCTGGGACAGCAGTATTAGATTCCGATGCACCATTGCAGGTTTACTGTATCCCTTGGACCATCAAATCAACGATGAAACACAGAAATTGCATCGATATTGAATACAAAAGGCAAACGGTCGACTTATTTACAAGAGGAGTAACTCTTCTAATAGTTCGTGCCTTTAGCGTTTCCTGGGACAGCAGTATTAGATTCCGATGCACCATTGCAGGTTTACTGTATCCCTTGGACCTTCAAATCAACGATGAAACACAGAAATTGCATCGATATTGAATACAAAAGGCAAAATGTCGACTTATTTACAAGAGGAATAACTCTTCTTATATTTCGTGCTTTGAGCCTTTCCTGGGACAGCAGTATTAGATTCCGATGCACCATTGCAGGTTTACTGTATCCCTTGGACCTTCAAAACAACTATGAAATACTGAAATTGCATCGATATTGAATACAAAAGGCAAACTGTCGACTTATTTACAAGAGGAGTAACTCTTCTAATAGTTCGTGCTTTGAGCCTTTCCTGGGACAGCAGTATTAGATTCCGATGCACCATTGCAGGTTACTGTATCCCTTGGACCTTCAAATCAACGATGAAACACAGAAATTGCATCGATATTGAATACAAAAGGCAAAATATCGACTTATTTACAAGAGGAGTAACTCTTCTAATAGTTCGTGCTTTGAGCCTTTCCTCGGACAGCAGTATTAGATTCCGATGCACCATTGCAGGTTTACTGTATCCCTTGGACCTTCAAATCAACGATGAAACACGGAAATTGCATCGATATTAAATACAAAAGGCAAAATGTCGACTTATTTACAAGAGGAGAAACTCTTCTAATAGTTCATGCTTTGAGCCTTTCCTGGGACAGCAGTATTAGATTCCGATGCACCATTGCAAGTTTACTATATCCCTTGGACCTTCAAATCAACGATGAAACACAGAAATTGCATCGATATTGAATAAAAAAAGGCAAAGTGGCGACATATTTATAAGAGGGGTAACTCTTCTAATAGTTCGTGCTTTGAGCTTTTCCTGGGACAGCAGTTATAGATTCCGATGCACCATTGCAGGTTTACTGTATCCCTTGGACCTTCAAATCAACGATGAAACACAGAAATTGCATCGATATTGAATACAAAAGGCAAACGGTCGACTTATTTACAAGAGGAGTAACTCTTCTAATAGTTCGTGCCTTCAGCGTTTCCTGGGACAGCAGTATTAGATTCCGATGCACCATTGCAGGTTTACTGTATCCCTTGGACCTTCAAATCAACGATGAAACACAGAAATTGCATCGATATTGAATACAAAAGGCAAAATGTCGACTTATTTACAAGAGGAGTAACTCTTCTAATAGTTCATGCTTTGAGCCTTTCCTGGGACAGCAGTATTAGATTCCGATGCACCATTGCAAGTTTACTATATCCCTTGGACCTTCAAATCAACGATGAAACACATAAATTGCATCGATATTGAATAAAAAAAGGCAAAGTGTCGTCTTATTTATAAGAGGAGTAACTCTTCTAATAGTCCGTGCTTTGAGCCTTTCCTGGGACAGCAGTATTAGATTCCGATGCACCATTGCAGGTTTACTGTATCCCTTGGACCTTCAAAGCAACAATGAAACACAGAAATTGCATCGATATTGAATACAAAAGGCAAAATTTCGACTTATTTACAAGGGGAGTAACTCTTCTAATAGTTCGTGCTTTGAGCCTTTCCTTGGACAGCAGTATTAGATTCCGAAACACCATTGCAGGTTTACTGTATCTCTTGGACCTTCAAATCAACGATGAAACACAGAAATTGCATCGATATTGAATACAAAAGGCAAAATGTCGACTTATTTATAAGAGGAGTAACTCTTCTAATAGTTCGTGCTTTGAGACTTTCTTGGGACAGCAGTATTAGATTCCGATGCACCATTGCAGGTTTACTGTATCCCTTGGACCTTCAAAACAACTATGCAATACTGAAATTGCATCGATACTGAATACAAAATGCAAAATGTCGACTTATTTACAAGAGGAGTAACTCTTCTAATAGTTCGTGCTTTTAGCCATTCCTGGGACAGTAGTATTAGATTCCGTTGCACCATTGCAGGTTTATTGTATCCCTTGGACCTTCAAATCATCGATGAAACACTGAAATTGCATCGATATTGAATACAAAAGGCAAATGTCGACTTATTTACAAGAGGAGTACCTCTTCTAATAGTTCGTGCTTTTAGCGTTTCCAGGGACAGCAGTATTAGATTCCGATGCACCATTGCAGGTTTACTGTATCCCTTGGACCTTCAAATCAACGATGAAACACAGAAATTGCATCGATATTGAATTCAAAATGCAAAATGTCGACTTATTTACAAGAGGAGTAACTCTTCTAACAGTTCGTGTTTTGAGCCTTTCCTGGGAAAGCAGTATTAGATTCCGATGCACCATTGCAGGTTTACTGTTTCCCTTGGACCTTCAAATCAACGATGAAACACAGAAATTGCATCGATATTGAATACAAAAAGCAAAATGTCGACTTATTTACAAGAGGAGTAACTCTTCTAACAGTTCGTGCTTTGACCTTTCCTGGGACAGCAGTTTTAGATTCCGATGCACCATTGCAGGTTTACTGTATCCCTTGGACCTTCAAATCAACGATGAAACACAGATATTGCATCGATATTGAATACAAAAGGCAAAATGTTGACTTATTTACAAGAGGAGTAACTCTTCTAACAGTTCGTGCTTTGACCTTTCCTGGGACAGCAGTATTAGATTCCGATGCACCACTGCAGGTTTACTGTATCCCTTGGACCATCAAATCAACGATGATACACAGAAATTCCATCGATATTGAATACAAAAGGCAAAATGTCGACTTATTTACAAGAGGAGTAACTCTTCTTATAGTTCGTGCTTTGAGCCTTTCCTGGGACAGCAGTATTAGATTCCGATGCACCATTGCAGGTTTACTGTATCCCTTGGACCTTCAAATCAACGATGAAACACTGAAATTGCATCGATATTGAATACAAAATGCAAAATGTCGACTTTTTACAAGAGGAGTAACTCTTCTAATATTTCGTGCTTTGAGCCTATCCTGGGACAGCAGTATTAGATTCCGATGCACCATTGCAAGTTTACTGTATCCCTTGGACCTTCAAATCAACGATGAAACACAGAAATTGCATCGATATTGAATACAAAAGGCAAAGTGTCGTCTTATTTATAAGAGGGGTAACTCTTCTAATAGTTCGTGCTTTCAGCCTCTCCTGGAACAGTAGTATTAGATTCCGATGCACCATTGCAGGTTTACTGTATCCCTTGGACCTTCAAATCAACGATGAAACACAGAAATTGCATCGATATTGAATACAAAAGGCAAAATGTCGACTTACTTATAAGAGGAGTAACTCTTCTAATATTTCGTGCTTTGCGCCTTTCCTGGGACAGCAGTATTAGATTCCGATGCACCATTGCAGGTTTACTGTATCCCTTGGACCTTCAAAACAACTATGAAATACTGAAATTGCATCGATATTGAATACAAAAGGCAAAATATCGACTTATTTACAAGAGGAGTAACTCTTCGAATAGTTCGTGCTTTTAGCCTTTCCTGGGACAGTAGTAATACATTCCGATGCACCATTGCAGGTTTACTGTATCCCTTGGACCTTCAAATCAACGATGAAACACTGAAATTGCATCGATATTGAATACAAAAGGCAAAATGTCGACCTATTTACAAGAGGAGTAACTCTTCTAATAGTTCGTGCCTTTAGCGTTTCCTGGGACAGCAGTATTAGATTCCGATGCACCATTGCAGGTTTACTGTATCCCTTGGACCTTCAAATCAACGATGAAACACAGAAATTGCATCGATATTGAATACAAAAGGCAAAATGTCGACTTATTTACAAGAGGAGTAACTCTTCTAATAGTTCGTGCTTTGAGCCTTTCCTCGGACAGCAGTATTAGATTCCGATGCACCTTTGCTGCTTTACTGTATCCCTTGGACCTTCAAATCAACGATGAAACACGGAAATTGCATCGATATTAAATACAAAAGGCAAAATGTCGACTTATTTACAAGAGGAGAAACTCTTCTAATAGTTCATGATTTGAGCCTTTCCTGGGACAGCAGTATTAGATTCCGATGGACCATTGCAGGTTTACTGTATCCTTTGGACCTTCAAAACAAAGATGAAACACAGAAATTGAATCAATATTGAATACAAAATGCAAAATGTTGACTTATTTACAAGAGGAGTAACTCTTCTAATAGTTCGTGCTTTTAGCCATTCCTGGGACAGTAGTATTAGATTCCGTTGCACCATTGCAGGTTTATTGTATCCCTTGGACCTTCAAATCAACGATGAAACACTGAAATTGCATCGATATTGAATACAAAAGCCAAATGTCGACTTATTTACAAGAGGAGTAACTCTTCTAATAGTTCGTGCTTTTAGCGTTTCCAGGGACAGCAGTATTAGATTCCGATGCACCATTGCAGGTTTACTGTATCCCTTGGACCTTCAAATCAACGATGAAACACAGAAATTGCATCGATATTAAATACAAAAGGCAAAATGTCGACTTATTTACAAGAGGAGAAACTCTTCTAATAGTGCATGATTTGAGCCTTTCCTGGGACAGCAGTATTAGATTCCGATGGACCATTGCAGGTTTACTGTATCCCTTGGACCTTCAAATAAAAGATGAAACACAGAAATTGATTCAATATTGAATACAAAATGCAAAATGTCGACTTATTTACAAGAGGAGTAACTCATCTAATAGTTCGTGCTTTGAGCCTTTCCTGGGACAGCAGTATTAGATTCCGATGCACCATTGCAGGTTTACTGTATCCCTTGGACCTTCAAATCAACGATGAAACACAGAAAATGCATCGATATTGAATACAAAAGGCATAATGTCGACTTATTTACAAGAGGAGTAACTCTTCTAATATTTCGTGCTTTGAGCCTTTCCTGGGACAGCAGTATTAGATTCCGATGCACCATTGCAGGTTAACTGTATCCCTTGGACCTTCAAAACAACTATGAAATACTGAAATTGCATCGATATTGAATACAAAAGGCAAAATATCGACTTATTTACAAGAGGAGTAACTCTTCGAATAAATCGTGCTTTTAGCCTTTCCTGGGACAGTAGTAATACATTCCGATGCACCATTGCAGGTTTACTGTATCCCTTGGACCTTCAAATCAACGATGAAACACTAAAATTGCATCGATATTGAATACAAAAGGCAAAATGTCGACCTATTTACAAGAGGAGTAACTCTTCTAATAGTTCGTGCTTTTAGCGTTTCCTGGGACAGCAGTATTAGATTCCGATGCACCATTGCAGGTTTACTGTATCCCTTGGACCTTCAAATCAACGATGAAACACAGAAATTGCATCGATATTGAATACAAAAGGCAAAATGTCGACTTACTTATAAGAGGAGTAACTCTTCTAATATTTCGTGCCTTGAGCCTTTCCTGGGACAGCAGTATTAGATTCCGATGCACCATTGCAGGTTTACTGTATCCCTTGGACCTTCAAAACAACTATGAAATACTGAAATTGCATCGATATTGAATACAAAAGGCAAAATATCGACTTATTTACAAGAGGAGTAACTCTTCGAATAGTTCGTGCTTTTAGCCTTTCCTGGGACAGTAGTAATACATTCCGATGCACCATTGCAGGTTTACTGTATCCCTTGGACCTTCAAATCAACGATGAAACACTGAAATTGCATCGATATTGAATACAAAAGGCAAAATGTCGACCTATTTACAAGAGGAGTAACTCTTCTAATAGTTCGTGACTTTAGCGTTTCCTGGGACAGCAGTATTAGATTCCGATGCACCATTGCAGGTTTACTGTATCCCTTGGACCTTCAAATCAACGATGAAACACAGAAATTGCATCGATATTGAATACAAAAGGCAAAATGTCGACTTATTTACAAGAGGAGTAACTCTTCTAATAGTTCGTGCTTTTAGCGTTTCCAGGGACAGCAGTATTAGATTCCGATGCACCATTGCAGGTTTACTGTATCCCTTGGACCTTCAAATCAACGATGAAACACAGAAATTGCATCGATACTAAATACAAAAGGCAAAATGTCGACTTATTTACAAGAGGAGAAACTCTTCGAATAGTTCGTGCTTTTAGCCTTTCCTGGGACAGTAGTAATACATTCCGATGCACCATTGCAGGTTTACTGTATCCCTTGGACCTTCAAATCAACGATGAAACACTGAAATTGCATCGATATTGAATACAAAAGGCAAAATGTCGACCTATTTACAAGAGGAGTAACTCTTCTAATAGTTCGTGCCTTTAGCGTTTCCTGGGACAGCAGTATTAGATTCCGATGCACCATTGCAGGTTTACTGTATCCCTTGGACCTTCAAATCAACGATGAAACACAGAAATTGCATCGATATTGAATACAAAAGGCAAAATGTCGACTTATTTACAAGAGGAGTAACTCTTCTAATAGTTCGTGCTTTTAGCTTTTCCAGGGACAGCAGTATTAGATTCCGATGCACCATTGCAGGTTTACTGTATCCCTTGGACCTTCAAATCAACGATGAAACACAGAAATTGCATCGATATTAAATACAAAAGGCAAAATGTCGACTTATTTACAAGAGGAGAAACTCTTCTAATGGTGCATGATTTGAGCTTTTCCTGGGACAGCAGTATTAGATTCCGATGGACCATTGCAGGTTTACTGTTTCCCTTGGACCTTCAAATCAAAGATGAAACACAGAAATTGATTCAATATTGAATACAAAATGCAAAATGTCGACTTATTTACAAGAGGAGTAACTCATCTAATAGTTCGTGCTTTGAGCCTTTCCTGGGACAGCAGTATTAGATTCCGATGCACCATTGCAGGTTTACTGTATCCCTTGGACCTTCAAATCAACGATGAAACACAGAAATTGCATCGATATTGAATACAAAAGGCATAATGTCGACTTATTTACAAGAGGAGTAACTCTTCTAATATTTCGTGCTTTGAGCCTTTCCTGGGACAGCAGTATTAGATTCCGATGCACCATTGCAGGTTTACTGTATACCTTGGACCTTCAAAACAACTATGAAATACTGAAATTGCATCGATATTGAATACAAAAGGCAAAATATCGACTTATTTACAAGAGGAGTAACTCTTCGAATAGTTCGTGCTTTTAGCCTTTCCTGGGACAGTAGTAATACATTCCGATGCACCATTGCAGGTTTACTGTATCCCTTGGACCTTCAAATCAACGATGAAACACTAAAATTGCATCGATATTGAATACAAAAGGCAAAATGTCGACCTATTTACAAGAGGAGTAACTCTTCTAATAGTTCGTGATTTTAGCGTTTCCTGGGACAGCAGTATTAGATTCCGATGCACCATTGCAGGTTTACTGTATCCCTTGGACCTTCAAATCAACGATGAAACACAGAAATTGCATCGATATTGAATACAAAAGGCAAAATGTCGACTTATTTACAAGAGGAGTAACTCTTCTAATAGTTCGTGCTTTGAGCCTTTCCTGGGACAGCAGTATTAGATTCCGATGCACCATTGCAGCTTTACTGTATCCCTTGGACCTTCAAATCAACGATGAAACACAGAAATTGCATCGATATTAAATACAAAAGGCAAAATGTCGACTTATTTACAAGAGGAGAAACTCTTCTAATAGTTCATGCTTTGAGCCTTTCCTGGGACAGCAGTATTAGATTCCGATGGACCATTACAGGTTTACTGTATCCCTTGGACCTTCAAATCAAAGATGAAACACAGAAATTGACTCAATATTGAATACAAAATGCAAAATGTCGACTTATTTACAAGAGGAGTAACTCTTCGAATAGTTCGTGATTTTAGCCTTTCCTGGGACAGTAGTATTAGATTCCGTTGCACCATTGCAGGTTTAGTGTATCCCTTGGACCTTCAAATCAACGATGAAACACTGAAATTGCATCGATATTGAATACAAAAAGCAAAATGTCGACTTATTTACAAGAGGAGTAACTCTTCTAACAGTTCGTGCTTTGACCTTTCCTGGGACAGCAGTTTTAGATTCCGATGCACCATTGCAGGTTTACTGTATCCCTTGGACCTTCAAATCAACGATGAAACACAGATATTGCATCGATATTGAATACAAAAGGCAAAATGTCGACTTATTTACAAGAGGAGTAACTCTTCTAACAGTTTGTGCTTTGACCTTTCCTGGGACAGCAGTATTAGATTCCGATGCACCATTGCAGGTTTACTGTATCCCTTGGACCATCAAATCAACGATGAAACACAGAAATTCCATCGATATTGGATACAAAAGGCAAAATGTAGACTTATTTACAAGAGGAGTAACTCTTCTTATAGTTCGTGCTTTGAGCCTTTCCTGGGACAGCAGTATTAGATTCCGATGCACCATTGCAGGTTTACTGTATCCCTTGGACGTTCAAATCAACGATGAAACACAGAAATTGCATCGATATTCAATACAAAAGGCAAAGTGTCGTCTTATTAGTAAGAGGGGTAACTCTTCTAATAGTTCGTGCTTTGAGCCTTTCCTGGAACAGTAGTATTAGATTCCGATGCACCATTGCAGGTTTACTGTATCCCTTGGACCTTCAAATCAACGATGAAACACAGAAATTGCATCGATATTGAATACAAAAGGCAAAATGTCGACTTACTTATAAGAGGAGTAACTCTTCTAATATTTCGTGCTTTGAGCCTTTCCTGGGACAGCAGTATTAGATTCCGATGCACCATTGCAGGTTTACTGTATCCCTTGGACCTTCAAAAAAACTATGAAATACTGAAATTGCATCGATATTGAATACAAAAGGCAAAATATCGACTTATTTACAAGAGGAGTAACTCTTCTAATAGTTCGAGCTTTGAGCCCTTCCTGGGACAGCAGTATTAGATTCCGATGCACCATTGCAGGTTTACTGTATTCCTTTGGACCTTCAAATCAACGATGAAACACAGATATTGCATCGATATTTAATACAAAAGGCAAAGTGTCGTCTTATTTATAAGAGGAGTAACTCTTCGAATAGTTCGTGCTTTTAGCCTTTCCTGGGACAGTAGTAATACATTCCGATGCACCATTGCAGGTTTACTGTATCCCTTGGACCTTCAAATCAACGATGAAACACTGAAATTGCATAGATATTGAATACAAAAGGCAAAATTTCGACTTATTTACAAGAGGAGTAACTCTTCTAATAGTTCGTGCTTTGAGCCTTTCCTCGGACAGCAGTATTAGATTCCGATGCACCATTGCAGCTTTACTGTATCCCTTGGACCTTCAAATCAACGATGAAACACAGAAATTGCATCGATATTAAATACAAAAGGCAAAATGTCGACTTATTTACAAGAGGAGAAACTCTTCTAATAGTTCATGCTTTGAGCCTTTCCTGGGACAGCAGTATTAGATTCCGATGGACCATTGCAGGTTTACTGTATCCCTTGGACCTTCAAATCAAAGATGAAACACAGAAATTGACTCAATATTGAATACAAAATGCAAAATGAGGACTTATTTACAATAGGAGTAACTCATCTAATAGTTCGTGCTTTGAGCATTTCCTGGGACAGCAGTATTAGATTCCGATGCACCATTGCAGGTTTACTGTATCCCTTGGACCTTCAAATCAACGATGAAACCCAGAAATTGCATCGATATTGAATACAAAAGGCATAATGTCGACTTATTTACAAGAGGAGTAACTCTTCTAATAGTTCGAGCTTTGAGCCTTTCCTGGGACAGCAGTATTAGATTCCGATGCACCATTGCAGGTTTACTGTATTCCTTTGGACCTTCAAATCAACGATGAAACACAGATATTGCATCGATATTTAATACAAAAGGCAAAGTGTCGTCTTATTTATAAGAGGAGTAACTCTTCTAATAGTTCGTGCTTTGAGCCTTTCCTGGGACAGCAGTTATAGATTCCGATGCACCATTGCAGGTTTACTGTATCCCTTGGACCTTCAAATCAACGATGAAACACAGAAATTGCATCGATATTGAATACAAAAGGCAAAATGTCGTCTTACTTACAAGAGGAGTAACTCTTCTAATAGTTCGTGATTTGAGCCTTTCGTGGGACAGCAGTATTAGATTCCGATGCACCATTGCAGGTTTATTGTATCCCTTGTACCTTCAAATCAACGATGAAACACAGAAATTACATCGATCTTAAATACAAAAGGCAAAATGTCGACTTATTTATATGAGGAGCAACTCTTTAATAGTTCGTGCTTTGAGCCTTTCCTGGGACAGTAGTATTAGATTCCGATGCACCATTGCAGGTTTACTGTATCCCTTGGACCTTCAAAACAACTATGAAACACTGAAATTGCATCGATATTGAATACATAAGGCTAAATGTCGACTTATTTACAAGAGGAGTAACTCTTCTAATAGTTCGTGCTTTTAGCCTTTCCTGGGACGGCAGTATTAGATTCCGATGCACCATTGCAGGTTTACTGTATCCCTTGGACCTTCAAATCAACGATGAAACACAGAAATTTTATCGATATTGAATACAAAAGGCAAAATGTCGACTTATTTACAAGAGGAGTAACTCTTCTAATAGTTCGTGCTTTTAGCGTTTCCTGGGACAGCAGTATTATTTTCCGATGCACCATTGCAGGTTTACTGTATCCCTTGGACCTTCAAATCAACGATGAAACACAGAAATTGCATTGATATTGAATACAAAAGGCAAAATTTCGACTTATTTACAAGAGGAGTAACTCTTCTAATAGTTCGTGCTTTGGGCCTTTCTGGGACAGCAGTATTAGATTCTGATGCACCATTGCAGGTTTACTGTATCCCTTGGACCTTCAAATCAACGATGAAACACAGAAATTGCATCGATATTGACTACAAAAGCAAAATGTCGACCGATTTATAAGAGGAGTAACTCTTCTAACAGTTCCTGCTTTGAGCCTTTCCTGGGACAGCAGTATTAGTTTCCGATGCACCATTGTAGGTTTACTGTATCCCTTGGACCTTCAAATCAACGATGAAACACAAAAATTGCATCGATATTGAATACAAAAGGCAAAATGTCGACTTATTTACAAGAGGAGTAACTCTTCTAATGGTTCGAACTTTGAGCCTTTCCTGGGACAGCAGTATTAGATTCCGATGCACCATTGCAGGATTACTGTATCCCTTGTACCTTCAAATCAAGGATGAAACATTGAAATTGCATCGATCTTGAATACAAAATGCAAAATGTCGACTTATTTATAAGAGGAGTAACTCTTCTAACAGTTCCTGCTTTGAGCCATTCCTGGGACAGCAGTACTAGATTCCGATGCACCATTGCAGGTTAGTTGTATCCCTTGGACCTTCAAATCAACGATGATACACAGAAATTGCATCCATATTGAATACAAAAGGCAAAATGTCGACTTATTTAAAAGAGTAGTAACTCTTCTAATAGTTCGTGCTTTGAGCCTTACCAGGGACAGCAGTATTAGATTCCGATGCACCATTGCAGGTTTACTGTATCCCTTGTACCGTCAAATCAACGATGAAACATAGAAATTGCATCGATCTTGAATACAAAATGCAAAATGTCGACTTATTTATAAGAGGAGTAACTCTTCTAAAAGTTCGTGCTTTGAGCCTCTCCTGGGACAGCAGTATTAGATTCCGATGCACCATTGCACGTTTACTGTATCCCTTGGACCTTCAAAACAACTTTGAAACACTGAAATTGCATCGATATTGAATACAAAAGGCCAAATGTCGACTTATTTACAAGAGGAGTAACTCTTCTAATAGTTCGTGATTTAGCCTTTCCTGGGACAGCAGTATTAGATTCCGATGCACCATTGCAGGTTTACTGTATCGCTTGGACCTTCAAATCAACGATGAAACACAGAAATTGTATCGATATTGAATACGAAAGGCAAAATGTCGACTTATTTACAAGAGGAGAAACTCTTCTAATAGTTCATGCTTTGAGCCTTTCCTGGGACAGCAGTATTAGATTCCGATGCACCATTGCAGGTTTACTGTATCCCTTGGACCTTCAAATCAACGATGAAACACAGAAATTGCATCGATATTGAATACAAAATGCAAAATGTCGACTTATTTACAAGAAGAGTAACTGTTCTAATAGTTCGTGATTTGAGCCTTTCCTGGGACAGCAGTATTAGATTCCGATGCACCATTGCAGGTTTACTGTATCCCTTGGACCTTCAAATCAACGATGAAATACAGAAATTGCATCGATATTGAATACAAAAGGCATAATGTCGACTTATTTACAAGAGGAGTAACTCTTCTAATAGTTCGAGCTTTGAGCCTTTCCTGGGACAGCAGTATTAGATTCCGATGCACCATTGCAGGTTTACTGTATTCCTTTGGACCTTCAAATCAACGATGAAACACAGATATTGCATCGATATTTAATACAAAAGGCAAAGTGTCGTCTTATTTATAAGAGGAGTAACTCTTCTAATAGTTCGTGCTTTGAGCCTTTCCTGGGACAGCAGTTATAGATTCTGATGCACCATTGCAGGTTTACTGTATCCCTTGGACCTTCAAATCAACGATGAAACACAGAAATTGCATCGATATTGAATACAAAAGGCAAAATGTCGTCTTACTTACAAGAGGAGTAACTCTTCTAATAGTTCGTGATTTGAGCCTTTCCTGGGACAGCAGTATTAGATTCCGATGCACCATTGCAGGTTTATTGTATCCCTTGTACCTTCAAATCAACGATGAAACACAGAAATTACATCGATCTTTAATACAAAAGGCAAAATGTCGACTTATTTAAATGAGGAGCAACTCTTCTAATAGTTCGTGCTTTGAGCCTTTCCTGGGACAGTAGTATTAGATTCCAATGCACCATTGAAGGTTTACTGTATCCCTTGGACCTTCAAAACAACTATGAAACACTGAAATTGCATCGATATTGAATACATAAGGCTAATTGTCGACTTATTTACAAGAGGAGTAACTCTTCTAATAGTTCGTGTTTTAGCCTTTCCTGGGACAGCAGTATTAGATTCCGATGCACCATTGCAGGTTTACTGTATCCCTTGGACCTTCAAATCAACGATGAAACACAGAAATTGCATCGATATTGAATACAAAAGGCAAAATGTCGACTTATTTACAAGAGGAGTAACTCTTCTAATAGTTCGTGCTTTTAGCGTTTCCTGGGACAGCAGTATTATTTTCCGATGCACCATTGCAGGTTTACTGTATCCCTTGGACCTTCAAATCAACGATGAAACATAGAAATTGCATCGATCTTGAATACAAAATGCAAAATGTCGACTTATTTATAAGAGGAGTAACTCTTCTAATAGTTCGTGCTTTGAGCCTCTCCTGGGACAGCAGTATTAGATTCCGATGCACCATTGCACGTTTACTGTATCCCTTGGACCTTCAAAACAACTTTGAAACACTGAAATTGCATCGATATTGAATTGAAAAGGCCAAATGTCGACTTATTTACAAGAGGAGTAACTCTTCTAATAGTTCGTGCTTTGAGCCTTTCCTGGGACAGCAGTATTAGATTCCGATGCACCATTGCAGGTTTACAGTATCCCTTGGACCTTCAAATCAACGATGAAACACAGAAATTGCATTGATATTGAATACAAAAGGCAAAATTTCGACTTATTTACAAGAGGAGTAACTCTTCTAATAGTTCGTGCTTTGAGCCTTTCTGGGACAGCAGTATTAGATTCCGATGCACCATTGCAGGTTTACTGTATCCCTTGGACCTTCAAATCAACGATGAAACACAGAAATTGCATCGATATTGAATACAAAAGTAAAATGTCGACCGATTTATAAGAGGAGTAACTCTTCTAACAGTTCCTGCTTTGAGCCTTTCCTGGGACAGCAGTATTAGTTTCCGATGCACCATTGTAGGTTTACTGTATCCCTTGGACCTTCAAATCAACGATGAAACACAAAAATTGCATCGATATTGAATACAAAAGGCAAAATGTCGACTTATTTACAAGAGGAGTAACTCTTCTAATAGTTCGTGCTTTGAGCCTTTCCTGGGACAGCAGTATTAGATTCCGATGCACCATTGCAGGTTTTCTGTATCCCTTGTACCTTCAAATCAAGGATGAAACATAGAAATTGCATCGATCTTGAATACAAAATGCAAAATGTCGACTTATTTATAAGAGGAGTAACTCTTCTAACAGTTCCTGCTTTGAGCCATTCCTGGGACAGCAGTACTAGATTCCGATGCACCATTGCAGGTTAGTTGTATCCCTTGGACCTTCAAATCAACGATGATACACAGAAATTGCATCCATATTGAATACAAAAGGCAAAATGTCGTCTTATTTAAAAGAGTAGTAACTCTTCTAATAGTTCGTGCTTTGAGCCTTACCAGGGACAGCAGTATTAGATTCCGATGCACCATTGCAGGTTTACTGTATCCCTTGTACCTTCAAATCAACGATGAAACATAGAAATTGCATCGATCTTGAATACAGAATGCAAAATGTCGACTTATTTATATGAGGAGTAACTCTTCTAAAAGTTCGTGCTTTGAGCCTCTCCTGGGACAGCAGTATTAGATTCCGATGCACCATTGCACGTTTACTGTATCCCTTGCACCTTCAAAACAACTTTGAAACACTGAAATTGCATCGATATTGAATACAAAAGGCCAAATGTCGACTTAATTACAAGAGGAGTAACTCTTCTAATAGTTCGTGATTTAGCCTTTCCTGGGACAGCAGTATTAGATTCCGATGCACCATTGCAGGTTTACTGTATCGCTTGGACCTTCAAATCAACGATGAAACACAGAAATTGTATCGATATTGAATACAAAAGGCAAAATGTCGACTTATTTACAAGAGGAAAACTCTTCTAATAGTTCATGCTTTGAGCCTTTCCTGGGACAGCAGTATTAGATTCCGATGCACCATTGCAGGTTTACTGTATCCCTTGGACCTTCAAATCAACGATGAAACACAGAAATTGCATCGATATTGAATACAAAATGCAAAATGTCGACTTATTTACAAGAGGAGTAACTGTTCTAATAGTTCGTGATTTGAGCCTTTCCTGGGACAGCAGTATTAGATTCGGATGCACCATTGCAGGTTTACTGTATCCCTTGTACCTTCAAATCAACGATGAAACACAGAAATTGCATCGATATTGAATACAAAAGGCAAAATGTCGACTTATTTACAAGAGGAGTAACTCTTCTAATAGTTCGTGCTTTGAGCCTTTCCTGGGACAGCAGTATTAGATTCCGATGCACCACTGCAGGTTTACTGTATCCCTTGGACCTTCCAATCAACTATGAAACAAAGAAATTGCATCGATATTGAATACAAAAGGAAAAGTGTCGTCTTATTTATAAGAGGAGTAACTCTTCTAATAGTTCGTGTTTTGAGCCTCTCCTGGGACAGCAGTTATAGATACCGATGCACCATTGCAGGTTTACTGTATCCCTTGGACCTTCAAATCAACGATGAAACACAGAAATTGCATCGATATTGAATACAAAAGGCAAAATGTCGACTTATTTACAAGAGGAGTAACTCTTCTAATATTTCGTGCTTTGAGCCTTTCCTGGGACAGCAGTATTAGATTCCGATGCACCATTGCAGGTTTACTGTATACCTTGGACCTTCAAAACAACTATGAAATACTGAAATTGCATCGATATTGAATACAAAAGGCAAAATATCGACTTATTTTCAAGAGGGGTAACTCTTCGAATAGTTCGTGCTGTTAGCCTTTCCTGGGACAGTAGTAATACATTCCGATGCACCATTGCAGGTTTACTGTATCCCTTGGACCTTCAAATCAACGATGAAACACTAAAATTGCATCGATATTGAATACAAAAGGCAAAATGTCGACCTATTTACAAGAGGAGTAACTCTTCTAATAGTTCGTGATTTTAGCGTTTCCTGGGACAGCAGTATTAGATTCCGATGCACCATTGCAGGTTTACTGTATCCCTTGGACCTTCAAATCAACGATGAAACACAGAAATTGCATCGATATTGAATACAAAAGGCAAAATGTCGACTTATTTACAAGAGGAGTAACTCTTCTAATAGTTCGTGCTTTGAGCCTTTCCTCGGACAGCAGTATTAGATTCCGATGCACCATTGCAGCTTTACTGTATCCCTTGGACCTTCAAATCAACGATGAAACACAGAAATTGCATCGATATTAAATACAAAAGGCATAATGTCGACTTATTTACAAGAGGAGAAACTCTTCTAATAGTTCATGCTTTGAGCCTTTCCTGGGACAGCAGTATTAGATTCCGATGGACCATTACAGGTTTACTGTATCCCTTGGACCTTCAAATCAAAGATGAAACACAGAAATTGAATCAATATTGAATACAAAATGCAAAATGTCGACTTATTTACAAGAGGAGTAACTCTTCGAATAGTTCGTGATTTTAGCCTTTCCTGGGACAGTAGTATTAGATTCCGTTGCACCATTGCAGGTTTAGTGTATCCCTTGGACCTTCAAATCAACGATGAAACACTGAAATTGCATCGATATTGAATACAAAAGGCAAAATGTCGACTTATTTACAAGTGGAGAAACTCTTCTAATAGTTCGTGCTTTTAGCGTTTCCAGGGACAGCAGTATTAGATTCCGATGCACCATTGCAGGTTTACTGTATCCCTTGGACCTTCAAATCAACGATGAAACACAGAAATTGCATCGACATTGAATTCAAAATGCAAAATGTCGACTTATTTACAAGAGGAGTAACTCTTCTAACAGATCGTGCTTTGAGCCTTAACTGGGACAGCAGTATTAGATTCCGATGCACCATTGCAGGTTTACTGTATCCCTTGGACCTTCAAATCAACGATGAAACACTGAAATTGCATCGATATTGAATACAAAAAGCAAAATGTCGACTTATTTACAAGAGGAGTAACTCTTCTAACAGTTCGTGCTTTGACCTTTCCTGGGACAGCAATTTTAGATTCCGATGCACCATTGCAGGTTTACTGTATCCCTTGGACCTTCAAATCAACGATGAAACACAGATATTGCATCGATATTGAATACAAAAGGCAAAATGTCGACTTATTTACAAGAGGAGTAACTCTTCTAACAGTTCGTGCTTTGACCTTTCCTGGGACAGCAGTATTAGATTCCGATGCACCATTGCAGGTTTACTGTATCCCTTGGACCATCAAATCAACGATGAAACACGGAAATTCCATCGATATTGGATACAAAAGGCAAAATGTAGACTTATTTACAAGAGGAGTAACTCTTCTTATAGTTCGTGCTTTGAGCCTTTCCTGGGACAGCAGTATTAGATTCCGATGCACCATTGCAGGTTTACTGTATCCCTTGGACGTTCAAATCAACGATGAAAGACAGAAATTGCATCGATATTGAATACAAAAGGCAAAATGTCGACTTTTTGCAAGAGGAGTAACTCCTCTAATATTTCGTGCTTTGAGCCTTTCCTGGGACAGCAGTATTAGATTCCGATGCACCATTGCATGTTTACTGTATCCCTTGGACGTTCAAATCAACGATGAAACACAGAAATTGCATCGATATTCAATACAAAAGGCTAAGTGTCGTCTTATTAGTAAGAGGGGTAACTCTTCTAATAGTTCGTGCTTTGAGCCTTTCCTGGAACAGTAGTATTAGATTCCGATGCACCATTGCAGGTTTACTGTATCCCTTGGACCTTCAAATCAACGATGAAACACAGAAATTGCATCGATATCGAATACAAAAGGCAAAATGTCGACTTACTTATAAGAGGAGTAACTCTTCTAATATTTCGTGCTTTGAGCCTTTCCTGGGACAGCAGTATTAGATTCCGATGCACCATTGCAGGTTTACTGTATCCCTTGGACCTTCAAAACAACTATGAAATACTGAAATTGCATCGATATTGAATACAAAAGGCAAAATATCGACTTATTTACAAGAGGAGTAACTCTTCGAATAGTTCGTGCTTTTAGCCTTTCCTGGGACAGTAGTAATACATTCCGATGCACCATTGCAGGTTTACTGTATCCCTTGGACCTTCAAATCAACGATGTAACACTGAAATTGCATCGATATTGAATACAAAAGGCAAAATGTCGACCTATTTACAAGAGGAGTAACTCTTCTAATAGTTCGTGCTTTTAGCGTTTCCTGGGACAGCAGTATTATATTCCGATGCACCATTGCAGGTTTACTGTATCCCTCGGACCTTCAAATCAACGATGAAACACAGAAATTGCATCGATATTGAATACAAAAGGCAAAATGTCGACTTATTTACAAGAGGAGTAACTCTTCTAATAGTTCGTGCTTTGAGCCTTTCCTCGGACAGCAGTATTAGATTCCGATGCACCATTGCAGGTTTACTGTATCCCTTGGACCTTCAAATCAACGATGAAACACAGAAATTGCATCGATATTAAATACAAAAGGCAAAATGTCGACTTATTTACAAGAGGAGAAACTCTTCTAATAGTTCATGCTTTGAGCCTTTCCTGGGACAGCAGTATTAGATTCCGATGCACCATTGCAGGTTTACTGTATCCCTTGGACCTTCATATCAACGATGAAACACAGAAATTGCATCGATATTGAATACAAAAGGCATAATGTCGACTTATTTACAAGAGGAGTAACTCTTCTAATAGTTCGAGCTTTGAGCCCTTCCTGGGACAGCAGTATTAGATTCCGATGCACCATTGCAGGTTTACTGTATTCCTTTGGACCTTCAAATCAACGATGAAACACAGATATTGCATCGATATTTAATACAAAAGGCAAAGTGTCGTCTTATTTATAAGAGGAGTAACTCTTCGAATAGTTCGTGCTTTTAGCCTTTCCTGGGACAGTAGTAATACATTCCGATGCACCATTGCAGGTTTACTGTATCCCTTGGACCTTCAAATCAACGATGAAACACTGAAATTGCATAGATATTGAATACAAAAGGCAAAATTTCGACTTATTTACAAGAGGAGTAACTCTTCTAATAGTTCGTGCTTTGAGCCTTTCCTCGGACAGCAGTATTAGATTCCGATGCACCATTGCAGCTTTACTGTATCCCTTGGACCTTCAAATCAACGATGAAACACAGAAATTGCATCGATATTAAATACAAAAGGCAAAATGTCGACTTATTTACAAGAGGAGAAACTCTTCTAATAGTTCATGCTTTGAGCCTTTCCTGGGACAGCAGTATTAGATTCCGATGGACCATTGCAGGTTTACTGTATCCCTTGGACCTTCAAATCAAAGATGAAACACAGAAATTGAATCAATATTGAATACAAAATGCAAAATGAGGACTTATTTACAATAGGAGTAACTCATCTAATAGTTCGTGCTTTGAGCCTTTCCTGGGACAGCAGTATTAGATTCCGATGCACCATTGCAGGTTTACTGTATCCCTTGGACCTTCAAATCAACGATGAAACCCAGAAATTGCATCGATATTGAATACAAAAGGCATAATGTCGACTTATTTACAAGAGGAGTAACTCTTCTAATAGTTCGAGCTTTGAGCCTTTCCTGGGACAGCAGTATTAGATTCCGATGCACCATTGCAGGTTTACTGTATTCCTTTGGACCTTCAAATCAACGATGAAACACAGATATTGCATCGATATTTAATACAAAAGGCAAAGTGTCGTCTTATTTATAAGAGGAGTAACTCTTCTAATAGTTCGTGCTTTGAGCCTTTCCTGGGACAGCAGTTATAGATTCCGATGCACCATTGCAGGTTTACTGTATCCCTTGGACCTTCAAATCAACGATGAAACACAGAAATTGCATCGATATTGAATACAAAAGGCAAAATGTCGTCTTACTTACAAGAGGAGTAACTCTTCTAATAGTTCGTGATTTGAGCCTTTCGTGGGACAGCAGTATTAGATTCCGATGCACCATTGCAGGTTTATTGTATCCCTTGTACCTTCAAATCAACGATGAAACACAGAAATTACATCGATCTTAAATACAAAAGGCAAAATGTCGACTTATTTATATGAGGAGCAACTCTTCTAATAGTTCGAACTTTGAGCCTTTCCTGGGACAGCAGTATTAGATTCCGATGCACCATTGCAGGTTTACTGTATCCCTTGTACCTTCAAATCAAGGATGAAACATAGAAATTGCATCGATCTTGAATACAAAATGCAAAATGTCGACTTATTTATAAGAGGAGTAACTCTTCTAACAGTTCCTGCTTTGAGCCATTCCTGGGACAGCAGTACTAGATTCCGATGCACCATTGCAGGTTAGTTGTATCCCTTGGACCTTCAAATCAACGATGATACACAGAAATTGCATCCATATTGAATACAAAAGGCAAAATGTCGACTTATTTAAAAGAGTAGTAACTCTTCTAATAGTTCGTGCTTTGAGCCTTACCAGGGACAGCAGTATTAGATTCCGATGCACCATTGCAGGTTTACTGTATCCCTTGTACCTTCAAATCAACGATGAAACATAGAAATTGCATCGATCTTGAATACAAAATGCAAAATGTCGACTTATTTATAAGAGGAGTAACTCTTCTAAATGTTCGTGCTTTGAGCCTCTCCTGGGACAGCAGTATTAGATTCCGATGCACCATTGCAGGTTTACTGTATCGTTTGGACCTTCAAATCAACGATGAAACACAGAAATTGTATCGATATTGAATACGAAAGGCAAAATGTCGACTTATTTACAAGAGGAGAAACTCTTCTAATAGTTCATGCTTTGAGCCTTTCCTGGGACAGCAGTATTAGATTCCGATGCACCATTGCAGGTTTACTGTATCCCTTGGACCTTCAAATCAACGATGAAACACACAAATTGCATCGATATTGAATACAAAAGGCAAAATGTCGTCTTACTTACAAGAGGAGTAACTCTTCTAATAGTTCGTGATTTGAGCCTTTCCTGGGACAGCAGTATTAGATTCCGATGCACCATTGCAGGTTTATTGTATCCCTTGTACCTTCAAATCAACGATGAAACACAGAAATTACATCGATCTTTAATACAAAAGGCAAAATGTCGACTTATTTATATGAGGAGCATCTCTTCTAATAGTTCGTGCTTTGAGCCTTTCCTGGGACAGTAGTATTAGATTCCAATGCACCATTGAAGGTTTACTGTATCCCTTGGACCTTCAAAACAACTATGAAACACTGAAATTGCATCGATATTGAATACATAAGGCTAATTGTCGACTTATTTACAAGAGGAGTAACTCTTCTAATAGTTCGTGTTTTAGCCTTTCCTGGGACAGCAGTATTAGATTCCGATGCACCATTGCAGGTTTACTGTATCCCTTGGACCTTCAAATCAACGATGAAACACAGAAATTGTATCGATATTGAATACGAAAGGCAAAATGTCGACTTATTTACAAGAGGAGAAACTCTTCTAATAGTTCATGCTTTGAGCCTTTCCTGGGACAGCAGTATTAGATTCCGATGCACCATTGCAGGTTTACTGTATCCCTTGGACCTTCAAATCAACGATGAAACACAGAAATTGAATTGATATTGAATACAAAAGGCAAAATTTCGACTTATTTACAAGAGGAGTAACTCTTCTAATAGTTCGTGCTTTGAGCCTTTCTGGGACAGCAGTATTAGATTCCGATGCACCATTGCAGGTTTACTGTATCCCTTGGACCTTCAAATCAACGATGAAACACAGAAATTGCATCGATATTGAATACAAAAGCAAAATGTCGACCGATTTATAAGAGGAGTAACTCTTCTAACAGTTCCTGCTTTGAGCCTTTCCTGGGACAGCAGTATTAGTTTCCGATGCACCATTGTAGGTTTACTGTATCCCTTGGACCTTCAAATCAACGATGAAACACAAAAATTGCATCGATATTGAATACAAAAGGCAAAATGTCGACTTATTTACAAGAGGAGTAACTCTTCTAATAGTTCGTGCTTTGAGCCTTTCCTGGGACAGCAGTATTAGATTCCGATGCACCATTGCAGGTTTACTGTATCCCTTGTACCTTCAAATCAAGGATGAAACATAGAAATTGCATCGATCTTGAATACAAAATGCAAAATGTCGACTTATTTATAAGAGGAGTAACTCTTCTAACAGTTCCTGCTTTGAGCCATTCCTGGGACAGCAGTACTAGATTCCGATGCACCATTGCAGGTTAGTTGTATCCCTTGGACCTTCAAATCAACGATGATACACAGAAATTGCATCCATATTGAATACAAAAGGCAAAATGTCGTCTTATTTAAAAGAGTAGTAACTCTTCTAATAGTTCGTGCTTTGAGCCTTACCAGGGACAGCAGTATTAGATTCCGATGCACCATTGCAGGTTTACTGTATCCCTTGTACCTTCAAATCAACGATGAAACATAGAAATTGCATCGATCTTGAATACAGAATGCAAAATGTCGACTTATTTATATGAGGAGTAACTCTTCTAAAAGTTCGTGCTTTGAGCCTCTCCTGGGACAGCAGTATTAGATTCCGATGCACCATTGCACGTTTACTGTATCCCTTGCACCTTCAAAACAACTTTGAAACACTGAAATTGCATCGATATTGAATACAAAAGGCCAAATGTCGACTTAATTACAAGAGGAGTAACTCTTCTAATAGTTCGTGATTTAGCCTTTCCTGGGACAGCAGTATTAGATTCCGATGCACCATTGCAGGTTTACTGTATCGCTTGGACCTTCAAATCAACGATGAAACACAGAAATTGTATCGATATTGAATACAAAAGGCAAAATGTCGACTTATTTACAAGAGGAAAACTCTTCTAATAGTTCATGCTTTGAGCCTTTCCTGGGACAGCAGTATTAGATTCCGATGCACCATTGCAGGTTTACTGTATCCCTTGGACCTTCAAATCAACGATGAAACACAGAAATTGCATCGATATTGAATACAAAATGCAAAATGTCGACTTATTTACAAGAGGAGTAACTGTTCTAATAGTTCGTGATTTGAGCCTTTCCTGGGACAGCAGTATTAGATTCGGATGCACCATTGCAGGTTTACTGTATCCCTTGTACCTTCAAATCAACGATGAAACACAGAAATTGCATCGATATTGAATACAAAGGGCAAAATGTCGACTTATTTACAAGAGGAGTAACTCTTCTAATAGTTCGTGCTTTGAGCCTTTCCTGGGACAGCAGTATTAGATTCCGATGCACCACTGCAGGTTTACTGTATCCCTTGGACCTTCCAATCAACTATGAAACAAAGAAATTGCATCGATATTGAATACAAAAGGAAAAGTGTCGTCTTATTTATAAGAGGAGTAACTCTTCTAATAGTTCGTGTTTTGAGCCTCTCCTGGGACAGCAGTTATAGATACCGATGCACCATTGCGGGTTTACTGTATCCCTTGGACCTTCAAATCAACGATGAAACACAGAAATTGCATCGATATTGAATACAAAAGGCAAAATGTCGACTTATTTACAAGAGGAGTAACTCTTCTAATAGTTCGTGCTTTGAGCCTTTCCTGGGACAGCAGTATTAGATTCCGATGCACCATTGCAGGTGTACTGTATCCCTTGGACCTTCGTATCAACGATGAAACACAGAAATTGCATCGATATTGAATACAAAAGGCAAAATGTCGACTTATATACAAGAGGAGTAACCCTTCTAGTACATCGTGTTTGAGCCTTTCCTGGGACAGCAGTATTAGATTCCGATGCACCATTGCATATTTACTGTATCCCTTGGACCTTCAAATCAACGATGAAACACAGAAATTGCATCGATATTGAATACAAAAGGCAAAATGTCGACTTATGTACAAGAGGAGTAACCCTTCCAGTACTTCGTGCTTTGAGCCTTTCCTGGGACAGCAGTATTAGATTCCGATGCACCATTGTGGGTTTACTGTATCCCTTGGGCCTTCAAATCAACGAAGAAACACAGAAATTGCATCGATATTGAATACAAAAGGCAAAATGTCGACTTATTTACAAGAGGAGTAACTCTTCTAATAGTTCGTGATTTCAGCCTTTCCTGGGACAGCAGTATTAGATTCCGATGCACCATTGCAGGTTTATTGTATCCATTGTACCTTCAAATCAACGATGAAACACAGAAATTACATCGATCTTCAATACAAACGGGAAAATGTCGACTTATTTATATGAGGAGTAACTCATCTAAGGTTCGTGCTATGAGCCTTTCCTGGGACAGCAGTATTAGATTCCGATGCACCATTGCAGGTTTACTGTATCCCTTGGACCTTCAAAACAACTATGAAACACAGAAATTACAGCGATATTGAATACATAAGGCTAAATGTCGACTTATTTACAAGAGGAGTAACTCTTCTACTAGTTCGTGCTTTTAGCCTTTCCTGGGACAGCAGTATTAGATTGCGATGCACCATTGCAGGTTTACTGAATCCCTTGGACCTTCAAATCAACGATGAAACACAGAAATTGCATCGATATTGAATACAAAAGGCAAAATGTCGACTTATTTACAAGTGGAGTAACTCTTCTAATAGTTCGTGCTTTTAGCGTTTCCTGGGACAGCAGTATTAGATTCCGATGCACCATTGCAGGTTTACTGTATCCCTTGGACCTTCAAATCAACGATGAAACATAGAAATTGAATCGATATTGAATACAAAATGCAAAATGTCGACTTATTTACAAGAGGAGTAACTCTTCTAATAGTTCGTGCTTTCAGCCTTTCATGGGACAGCAGTATTAGATTCCGATGCACCGTTGCAGGTTTACTGTATCCCTTGGACCTTCAAATCAACGATGAAACACAGAAATTGCATCAATATTGAATACAAAAGGCAAAATTTCGGCTTATTTACAAGAGGAGTAACTCTTCAAATAGTTCGTGATTTGAGCCTTTCCTGGGACAGCAGGATTAGATTCCGATGCACCATTGCAGGTTTACTGTATCCCTTGGAACTTCAAATCAACGATGAAACACAGAAATTGTACTGATATTGAATAGAAAAGGCAAAATGACGACTTATTTACAAGAGGAGTAACTCTTCTAATAGTTCGTGCTTTGAGCCTTTCTGGGACAGCAGTATTAGATTCCGATGCACCATTGCAGGTTAGTTGTATCCCTTGGACCTTCAAATCAACGATGATACACAGATATTGCATCGATATTGAATACAAAAGGCAAAATGTCGACTTATTTACAAGAGTAGTAACTCTTCTAATAGATCGTGCTTTGAGCCCTTCCTGGGACAGCAGTATTAGATTCCGATGCACCATTGCAGGTTTACTGTATCCCTTGTACCTTCAAATCAACGATGAAACATAGAAATTGCATCGATCTTGAATACAAAATGCAAAATGTCGACTTATTTATAAGAGGAGTAACTCTTCTAATAGTTCGTGCTTTGAGCCTTTCCTGGGACAGCAGTATTAGATTCCGATGCACCATTGCACGTTTACTGTATCCCTTGGACCTTCGAAACAACTTTGAAACACTGAAATTGCGTCGATATTGAATACAAAATGCCAAATGTCGACTTATTTACAAGAATAGTAACTCTTCTAATAGTTCGTGATTTAGCCTTTCCTGGGACAGCAGTATTAGATTCCGATGCACCTTTGCAGGTTTACTGTATCGCTTGGACCTTCAAATCAACGATGAAACACAGATATTGCATCGATATTGAATACAAAAGGCAAAATGTCGACTTATTTACAAGAGGAGTAACTCTTCTAATAGTTCGTGCTTTTAGCCTTTCCTGGGACAGTAGTATTAGATTCCGATGAACCATTGCAGGTTTACTGTATCCCTTGGACCTTCAAATCAACGACGAAACACTGGAATTGCATAGATATTGAATACAAAAAGCAAAATGTCGACTTATTTACAAGAGGAGTAACTCTTCTAATAGTTCGTGCTTTTAGCGTTTCCTGGGACAGCAGTATTAGATTCCGATGCACCAGTGCAGGTTTACTGTATCCCTTGGACCTTCAAATCAACGATGAAACACAGAAATTGCATCGTTATTGAATACAAAAGGCAAAATATCGACTTATTTACAAGAGGAGTAACTCTTCTAATGGTTCGTGCTTTCAGCCTTTCCTGGGACAGCAGTATTAGATTCCGATGCACCATTGCAGGTTTACTGTATCCCTTGGACCTTCAAATCAACGATGAAACACAAAAATAGCATCGATATTGAATACAAAAGGCAAAATGTCGACTTATTTACAAGAGGAGTAACTCTTCTAATAGTTCGTGGTTTGAGCCTTTCCTGGGACATCAGTATTTGATTCCGATGCACCATTGCAGGTTTACTGTATCCCTTGGACCTTCAAATCAACGATGAAACACAGAAATTGCATCAATATTGAATACAAAAGGCAAAATTTCGGCTTATTTACAAGAGGAGTAACTCTTCAAATAGTTCGTGATTTGAGCCTTTCCTGGGACAGCAGGATTAGATTCCGATGCACCATTGCAGGTTTACTGTATCCCTTGGAACTTCAAATCAACGATGAAACACAGAAATTGTACTGATATTGAATACAAAAGGCAAAATGACGACTTATTTACAAGAGGAGTAACTCTTCTAATAGTTCGTGCTTTGAGCCTTTCTGGGACAGCAGTATTAGATTCCGATGCACCATTGCAGGTTAGTTGTATCCCTTGGACCTTCAAATCAACGATGATACACAGATATTGCATCGATATTGAATACAAAAGGCAAAATGTCGACTTATTTACAAGAGTAGTAACTCTTCTAATAGATCGTGCTTTGAGCCCTTCCTGGGACAGCAGTATTAGATTCCGATGCACCATTGCAGGTTTACTGTATCCCTTGTACCTTCAAATCAACGATGAAACATAGAAATTGCATCGATCTTGAATACAAAATGCAAAATGTCGACTTATTTATAAGAGGAGTAACTCTTCTAATAGTTCGTGCTTTGAGCCTTTCCTGGGACAGCAGTATTAGATTCCGATGCACCATTGCACGTTTACTGTATCCCTTGGACCTTCGAAACAACTTTGAAACACTGAAATTGCGTCGATATTGAATACAAAATGCCAAATGTCGACTTATTTACAAGAATAGTAACTCTTCTAATAGTTCGTGATTTAGCCTTTCCTGGGACAGCAGTATTAGATTCCGATGCACCTTTGCAGGTTTACTGTATCGCTTGGACCTTCAAATCAACGATGAAACACAGAAATTGCATCGATATTGAATACAAAAGGCAAAATGTCGACTTATTTACAAGAGGAGTAACTCTTCTAATAGTTCGTGCTTTTAGCCTTTCCTGGGACAGTAGTATTAGATTCCGATGAACCATTGCAGGTTTACTGTATCCCTTGGACCTTCAAATCAACGACGAAACACTGGAATTGCATAGATATTGAATACAAAAAGCAAAATGTCGACTTATTTACAAGAGGAGTAACTCTTCTAATAGTTCGTGCTTTTAGCGTTTCCTGGGACAGCAGTATTAGATTCCGATGCACCAGTGCAGGTTTACTGTATCCCTTGGACCTTCAAATCAACGATGAAACACAGAAATTGCATCGTTATTGAATACAAAAGGCAAAATATCGACTTATTTACAAGAGGAGTAACTCTTCTAATGGTTCGTGCTTTCAGCCTTTCCTGGGACAGCAGTATTAGATTCCGATGCACCATTGCAGGTTTACTGTATCCCTTGGACCTTCAAATCAACGATGAAACACAAAAATAGCATCGATATTGAATACAAAAGGCAAAATGTCGACTTATTTACAAGAGGAGTAACTCTTCTAATAGTTCGTGGTTTGAGCCTTTCCTGGGACATCAGTATTTGATTCCGATGCACCATTGCAGGTTTACTGTATCCCTTGGACCTTCAAAACAACTATGAAATACTGAAATTGCATCGATATTGAATACAAAAGGCAAAATATCGACTTATTTACAAGAGGAGTAACTCTTCTAATAGTTCGTGCTTTTAGCCTTTCCTGGGACAGTAGTAATACATTCCGATGCACCATTGCAGGTTTACTGTATCCCTTGGACCTTCAAATCAACGATGAAACACTGAAATTGCATCGATATTGAATACAAAAGGCAAAATGTCGACCTATTTACAAGAGGAGTAACTCTTCTAATAGTTCGTGCTTTTAGCGTTTCCTGGGACAGCAGTATTAGATTCCGATGCACCATTGCAGGTTTACTGTATCCCTTGGACCTTCAAATCAACGATGAAACACAGAAATTGCATCGATATTGAATACAAAAGGCAAAATGTCGACTTATTTACAAGAGGAGTAACTCTTCTAATAGTTCGTGCTTTGAGCCTTTCCTCGGACAGCAGTATTAGATTCCGATGCACCATTGCAGCTTTACTGTATCCCTTGGACCTTCAAATCAACGATGAAACACAGAAATTGCATCGATATTGAATACAAAAGGCAAAATGTCGACTTATTTACAAGTGGAGTAACCCTTCCAGTACTTCGTGCTTTGAGCCTATCCTGGGACAGCAGTATTAGATTCCGATGCACCATTGTAGGTTTACTGTATCCCTTGGGCCTTCAAATCAACGAAGAAACAAAGAAATAGCATCGATATTGAATACAAAAGGCAAAATGTCGACATATTTACAAGAGGAGTAACTCTTCTAATAGTTCGTGATTTGAGCCTTTCCTGGGACAGCAGTATTAGATTCCGATGCACCATTGCAGGTTTATTGTATCCCTTGTACCTTCGAATCAACGATGAAACACAGATATTACATCGATCTTCAATACAAAAGGCAAAATGTCGACTTATTTATATGAGGAGTAACTCTTCTAAGGTTCGTGCTTTGAGCCTTTCCTGGGACAGCAGTATTAGATTCCGATGCACCATTGCAGGTTTACTGTATCCCTTGGACCTTCAAATCAACGATGAAACACAGAAATTGCATCGATATTGAATACAAAAGGCAAAATGTCGACTTATTTACAAGAGGAGTAACACTTCTAATAGTTCGTGCTTTGAGCCTTTCCTAGGACAGCAGTATTAGATTCCGATGCAACATTGCAGGTTTACTGTATCCCTTAGACCTTCAAATCAACGATGAAACACAGAAATTGCATCGATATTGAATACAAAAGGCAAAATGTCGACTCATATACAAGAGGAGTAACCCTTCCAGTACTTCGTGCTTTGAGCCTTTCCTGGGACAGCAGTATTAGATTCCGATGCACCATTGTGGGTTTACTGTATCCCTTGGGCCTTCAAATCAACGAAGAAACACAGAAATTGCATCGATATTGAATACAAAAGGCAAAATGTCGACTTATTTACAAGAGGAGCAACTCTTCTAATAGTTCGTGATTTCAGCCTTTCCTGGGACAGCAGTATTAGATTCCGATGCACCATTGCAGGTTTATTGTATCCATTGTACCTTCAAATCAACGATGAAACACAGAAATTACATCGATCTTCAATACAAACGGCAAAATGTCGACTTATTTATATGAGGAGTAACTCATCTAAGGTTCGTGCTATGAGCCTTTCCTGGGACAGCAGTATTAGATTCCGATGCACCATTGCAGGTTTACTGTATCCCTTGGACCTTCAAAACAACTATGAAACACAGAAATTACATCGATATTGAATACATAAGGCTAAATGTCGACTTATTTACAAGAGGAGTAACTCTTCTACTAGTTCGTGCTTTTAGCCTTTCCTGGGACAGCAGTATTAGATTGCGATGCACCATTGCAGGTTTACTGAATCCCTTGGACCTTCAAATCAACGATGAAACACAGAAATTGCATCGATATTGAATACAAAAGGCAAAATGTCGACTTATTTACAAGTGGAGTAACTCTTCTAATAGTTCGTGCTTTTAGCGTTTCCTGGGACAGCAGTATTAGATTCCGATGCACCATTGCAGGTTTACTGTATCCCTTGGACCTTCAAATCAACGATGAAACATAGAAATTGAATCGATATTGAATACAAAAGGCAAAATGTCGACTTATTTACAAGAGGAGTAACTCTTCTAATAGTTCGTGCTTTCAGCCTTTCATGGGACAGCAGTATTAGATTCCGATGCACCGTTGCAGGTTTACTGTATCCCTTGGACCTTCAAATCAACGATGAAACATAGAAATTGCATCAATATTGAATACAAAAGGCAAAATGTCGGCTTATTTACAAGAGGAGTAACTCTTCAAATAGTTCGTGATTTGAGCCTTTCCTGGGACAGCAGGATTAGATTCCGATGCACCATTGCAGGTTTACTGTATCCCTTGGACCTTCAAATCAACGATGAAACACAGAAATTGTACTGATATTGAATACAAAAGGCAAAATGACGACTTATTTACAAGAGGAGTAACTCTTCTAATAGTTCGTGCTTTGAGCCTTTCTGGGACAGCAGTATTAGATTCCGATGCACCATTGCAGGTTTACTGTATCCCTTGGACCTTCAAATCAACGATGAAACACAGAAATTGCATCGATATTGAATAGAAAAGCAAAATGTCGGCTGATTTATAAGAGGAGTAACTCTTCTAACAGTTCCTGCTTTGAGCCTTTCCTGGGACAGCAGTATAAGATTCCGATGCTCCATTGCAGGTTTACTGTATCCCTTGGACCTTCAAATCAACGATGAAACACAGAAATTGCATCGATATTGAATACAAAAGGCAAAATGTCGAATTATTTACAAGAGGAGTAACTCTTCTAATAGTTCGTGCTTTGAGCCTTTCCTGGGACCGCAGTATTAGATTCCGATGCACCATTGCAGGTTTACTGTATACCTTGTACCTTCAAATCAAGGATGAAACATAGTAATTGCATCGATCTTGAATACAAAATGCAAAATGGCGAACTATTTATAAGAGGAGTAACTCTTCTAAAAGTTCCTGCTTTGATCCTTTCCTGGGACAGCAGTACTAGATTCCAGTGCACCATTGCAGGTTAGTTGTATCCCTTGGACCTTCAAATCAACGATGATACACAGAAATTGCATCGATATTGAATACAAAAGGCAAAATGTCGACTTATTTACAAGAGTAGTAACTCTTCTAATAGATCGTGCTTTGAGCCCTTCCTGGGACAGCAGTATTAGATTCCGATGCACCATTGCAGGTTTACTGTATCCCTTGTACCTTCAAATCAACGATGAAACATAGAAATTGCATCGATCTTGAATACAAAATGCAAAATGTCGACTTATTTATAAGAGGAGTAACTCTTCTAATAGTTCGTGCTTTGAGCCTTTCCTGGGACAGCAGTATTAGATTCCGATGCACCATTGCACGTTTACTGTATCCCTTGTACCTTCGAAACAACTTTGAAACACTGAAATTGCGTCGATATTGAATACAAAATGCCAAATGTCGACTTATTTACAAGAATAGTAACTCTTCTAATAGTTCGTGATTTAGCCTTTCCTGGGACAGCAGTATTAGATTCCGATGCACCTTTGCAGGTTTACTGTATCGCTTGGACCTTCAAATCAACGATGAAACACAGAAATTGCATCGATATTGAATACAAAAGGCAAAATGTCGACTTATTTACAAGAGGAGTAACTCTTCTAATAGTTCGTGCTTTTAGCCTTTCCTGGGACAGTAGTATTAGATTCCGATGCACCATTGCAGGTTTACTGTATCCCTTGGACCTTCAAATCAACGACGAAACACTGGAATTGCATAGATATTGAATACAAATGCAAAATGTCGACTTATTTACAAGAGGAGTAACTCTTCTAATAGTTCGTGCTTTTAGCGTTTCCTGGGACAGCAGTATTAGATTCCGATGCACCAGTGCAGGTTTACTGTATCCCTTGGACCTTCAAATCAACGATGAAACACAGAAATTGCATCGATATTGAATACAAAAGGCAAAATATCGACTTATTTACAAGAGGAGTAACTCTTCTAATAGTTCGTGCTTTCAGCCTTTCCTGGGACAGCAGTATTAGATTCCGATGCACCATTGCAAGTTTACTGTATCCCTTGGACCTTCAAATCAACGATGAAACACTGAAATTGCATCGATATTGAATACAAAAGAAAAAATGTCGACTTATTTACAAGAGGAGTAACTCTTCTAATGGTTCGTGCTTTGAGCCTTTCCTGGGACAGCAGTATTAGATTCCAATACACCACTGCAGGTTTACTGTATGCCTTGGACCTTCTAATCAACGATGAAACACAGAAATTGCATCGATATTGAGTACAAAAGGCAAAATGTCGACTTATTTACAAGTGGAGTAACTCTTCTAATAGTTCGTGGTTTGAGACATTCCTGGGACAGCAGTATTAGATTCCGATGTACCATTGCAGGTTTACTGTGTCCCTTGGACCTTCAAATCAACGATGAAAAACAGAAATTGCATCGATATTGAATACAAAAGGCAAAATGTCGACTTATTTATAAGAAGAGGAACTCTTCTAACAGTTCGAGTTTTGAGCCTTTCCTGGGAAAGCAGTATTAGATTCCGATGCACCATTGCTGGTTTACTGTATCCCTTGGACCTTCAAATCAACGATGAAACACAGAAATTGCATCGATATTGAATACAAAATGCAAAATGTCAACTTGTTTACAAGAGGAGTAAATCTTCTAATTGTTCGTGCTTTGAGCCTTTCCTGGGACAGCAGTATTAGATTCCGATTCACCATAGCTGGATTTCTGTAACCCTTGGACCTTCAAATCAACAATGAAACACAGAAATTGCATCGATATAGAATACAAAAGGAAAAATTTCGACTCCTTTATAAGAGGAGTAACTCTTCTAATAGTTCGTGTTTGAACCTTTCATGGGACAGCAGTATTAGATTCCGATGCACCATTGCAGGTTTACTGTATCCCTTGGACCTTCAAATCAACGATGAAACACTGAAATTGCATCGATATTGAATACAAAAGGCAAAATGTCGACCTATTTACAAGAGGAGTAACTCTTCTAATAGTTCGTGCTTTTAGCGTTTCCTGGGACAGCAGTATTAGATTCCGATGCACCATTGCAGGTTTACTGTATCCCTTGGACCTTCAAATCAACGATGAAACACAGAAATTGCATCGATATTGAATACAAAAGGCAAAATGTCGACTTATTTACAAGAGGAGTAACTCTTCTAATTGTTCGTGCTTTGAGCCTTTCCTCGGACAGCAGTATTAGATTCCGATGCACCATTGCAGCTTTACTGTATCCCTTGGACCTTCAAATCAACGATGAAACACAGAAATTGCATCGATATTGAATACAAAAGGCAAAATGTCGACTTATATACAAGTGGAGTAACCCTTCCAGTACCTCGTGCTTTGAGCCTTTCCTGGGACAGCAGTATTAGATTCCGATGCACCATTGTAGGTTTACTGTATCCCTTGGGCCTTCAAATCAACGAAGAAACAAAGAAATAGCATCGATATTGAATACAAAAGGCAAAATGTCGACTTATTTACAAGAGGAGTAACTCTTCTAATAGTTCGTGATTTGAGCCTTTCCTGGGACCGCAGTATTAGATTCCGATGCACCATTGCAGGTTTACTGTATACCTTGTACCTTCAAATCAAGGATGAAACATAGTAATTGCATCGATCTTGAATACAAAATGCAAAATGGCGAACTATTTATAAGAGGAGTAACTCTTCTAAAAGTTCCTGCTTTGATCCTTTCCTGGGACAGCAGTACTAGATTCCAGTGCACCATTGCAGGTTAGTTGTATCCCTTGGACCTTCAAAACAACGATGATACACAGAAATTGCATCGATATTGAATACAAAAGGCAAAATGTCGACTTATTTACAAGAGTAGTAACTCTTCTAATAGATCGTGCTTTGAGCCCTTCCTGGGACAGCAGTATTAGATTCCGATGCACCATTGCAGGTTTACTGTATCCCTTGTACCTTCAAATCAACGATGAAACATAGAAATTGCATCGATCTTGAATACAAAATGCAAAATGTCGACTTATTTATAAGAGGAGTAACTCTTCTAATAGTTCGTGCTTTGAGCCTTTCCTGGGACAGCAGTATTAGATTCCGATGCACCATTGCACGTTTACTGTATCCCTTGTACCTTCGAAACAACTTTGAAACACTGAAATTGCGTCGATATTGAATACAAAATGCCAAATGTCGACTTATTTACAAGAATAGTAACTCTTCTAATAGTTCGTGATTTAGCCTTTCCTGGGACAGCAGTATTAGATTCCGATGCACCTTTGCAGGTTTACTGTATCGCTTGGACCTTCAAATCAACGATGAAACACAGAAATTGCATCGATATTGAATACAAAAGGCAAAATGTCGACTTATTTACAAGAGGAGTAACTCTTCTAATAGTTCGTGCTTTTAGCCTTTCCTGGGACAGTAGTATTAGATTCCGATGCACCATTGCAGGTTTACTGTATCCCTTGGACCTTCAAATCAACGACGAAACACTGGAATTGCATAGATATTGAATACAAATGCAAAATGTCGACTTATTTACAAGAGGAGTAACTCTTCTAATAGTTCGTGCTTTTAGCGTTTCCTGGGACAGCAGTATTAGATTCCGATGCACCAGTGCAGGTTTACTGTATCCCTTGGACCTTCAAATCAACGATGAAACACAGAAATTGCATCGATATTGAATACAAAAGGCAAAATATCGACTTATTTACAAGAGGAGTAACTCTTCTAATAGTTCGTGCTTTCAGCCTTTCCTGGGACAGCAGTATTAGATTCCGATGCACCATTGCAAGTTTACTGTATCCCTTGGACCTTCAAATCAACGATGAAACACTGAAATTGCATCGATATTGAATACAAAAGAAAAAATGTCGACTTATTTACAAGAGGAGTAACTCTTCTAATGGTTCGTGCTTTGAGCCTTTCCTGGGACAGCAGTATTAGATTCCAATACACCACTGCAGGTTTACTGTATGCCTTGGACCTTCTAATCAACGATGAAACACAGAAATTGCATCGATATTGAGTACAAAAGGCAAAATGTCGACTTATTTACAAGTGGAGTAACTCTTCTAATAGTTCGTGGTTTGAGACATTCCTGGGACAGCAGTATTAGATTCCGATGTACCATTGCAGGTTTACTGTGTCCCTTGGACCTTCAAATCAACGATGAAAAACAGAAATTGCATCGATATTGAATACAAAAGGCAAAATGTCGACTTATTTATAAGAAGAGGAACTCTTCTAACAGTTCGAGTTTTGAGCCTTTCCTGGGAAAGCAGTATTAGATTCCGATGCACCATTGCTGGTTTACTGTATCCCTTGGACCTTCAAATCAACGATGAAACACAGAAATTGCATCGATATTGAATACAAAATGCAAAATGTCAACTTGTTTACAAGAGGAGTAAATCTTCTAATTGTTCGTGCTTTGAGCCTTTCCTGGGACAGCAGTATTAGATTCCGATTCACCATAGCTGGATTTCTGTAACCCTTGGACCTTCAAATCAACAATGAAACACAGAAATTGCATCGATATAGAATACAAAAGGAAAAATTTCGACTCCTTTATAAGAGGAGTAACTCTTCTAATAGTTCGTGTTTGAACCTTTCATGGGACAGCAGTATTAGATTCCGATGCACCATTGCAGGTTTACTGTATCCCTTGGACCTTCAAATCAACGATGAAACACTGAAATTGCATCGATATTGAATACAAAAGGCAAAATGTCGACCTATTTACAAGAGGAGTAACTCTTCTAATAGTTCGTGCTTTTAGCGTTTCCTGGGACAGCAGTATTAGATTCCGATGCACCATTGCAGGTTTACTGTATCCCTTGGACCTTCAAATCAACGATGAAACACAGAAATTGCATCGATATTGAATACAAAAGGCAAAATGTCGACTTATTTACAAGAGGAGTAACTCTTCTAATAGTTGGTGCTTTGAGCCTTTCCTCGGACAGCAGTATTAGATTCCGATGCACCATTGCAGCTTTACTGTATCCCTTGGACCTTCAAATCAACGATGAAACACAGAAATTGCATCGATATTGAATACAAAAGGCAAAATGTCGACTTATATACAAGTGGAGTAACCCTTCCAGTACCTCGTGCTTTGAGCCTTTCCTGGGACAGCAGTATTAGATTCCGATGCACCATTGTAGGTTTACTGTATCCCTTGGGCCTTCAAATCAACGAAGAAACAAAGAAATAGCATCGATATTGAATACAAAAGGCAAAATGTCGACTTATTTACAAGAGGAGTAACTCTTCTAATAGTTCGTGATTTGAGCCTTTCCTGGGACAGCAGTATTAGATTCCGATGCACCATTGCACGTTTACTGTATCCCTTGGACCTTCGAAACAACTTTGAAACATTGAAATTGCGTCGATATTGAATACAAAAGGCAAAATGTCGACTTATTTACAAGAGGAGTAACTCTTCTAATAGTTCGTGCTTTTAGCGTTTCCTGGGACAGCAGTATTAGATTCCGATGCACCATTGCAGGGTTACTGTATCCCATGGACCTTCAAATCAACGATGAAACACAGAAATTGCATCGATATTGAATACAAAAGGCAAAATGTCGACTTACTTACAAGAGGAGTAACCCTTCTAGTACTTCGTGCTTTGAGCCTTTCCTGGGACAGCAGTATTAGATTCCGATGCACCACTGCAGGTTCACAGTATCCCTTGGACCTTCAAATCAACGATGAAACACAGAAATTGCATCGATATTGAATACAAAAGGCAAAATGTCGACTTATTTACAAGGGGAGAAACCCTTCTAATAGTTCATGCTTTGAGCCTTTCCTGGGACAGCAGTATTAGATTCCGATGCACAATTGCAGGTTTACTGAATCCCTTGGACCTTAAAATCAACGATGAAACACAGAAATTGCAACGATATTGAATACAAAACGCAAAGTGTCTTCTTATTTATAAGAGGAGTAACTCTTCTAATAGTTCGTGCTTTGAGCCTTTCCTGGGACAGCAGTTATAGACTCCGTTGCACCACTGCAGGTTTACTGTATCCCTTGGACTTTCAAATCAACGATGAAACACTGAAATTGCATCTATATTGAATACAAAAGGCAAAACGTCGACTTATTTACAAGAGGAATAACTCTTCTAATAGTTCGTGCTTTTAGCGTTTCCTGGGACAGCAGTATTAAATTCCGATGCACCATTGCAGGTTTACTGTATCCCTTGGACTTTCAAATCAACGATGAAACACAGAAATTGCATCGATATTGAATACAAAAGGCAAAATGTCGACATATTTATAAGAGGAGTAACTCTTCTAATAGTTCGTGATTTGAGCCTTTCCTGGGACAGCAGTATTAGATTCCGATGCACCATTGCAGGTTTACTGTATCCCTTGGACCTTCAAATCATCGAAGAAACACAGAAATTACATCGATATTGAATACAAAAGGCAAAATATCGACTTATTTACAAGAGGAGTAACTTTTCTAATAGTTCGTGATTTGAGCCTATCCCGGGACAGCAGTATTAGATTCCGATGCACCATTGCAGGTTTACTGTATCCCTTGGACCTTCAAATCAACGATGAAACTCAGAAATTGCATCGATATTGACTACAAAAGGCAAAATGTCGACTTATTTACAAGAGGAGAAACTCTTCTAATAGTTCATGCTTTGAGCCTTTCTTGGGACAGCAGTATTAGATTCCGATCCACCATTGCAGGTTTACTGTATCCCTTGTACCTTAAAATCAAAGATGAAACACTGAAATTGCATCGATATTGAATACAAAAGAAAAAATGTCGACTTATTTACAAGAGGAGTAACTCTTCTAATAGTTCGTGCTTTGAGCCTTTCCTGGGACAGCAGTATTAGATTCCAATACACCACTGCAGGTTTACTGTATGCCTTGGACCTTCTAATCAACGATGAAACACAGAAATTGCATCGATATTGAGTACAAAAGGCAAAATGTCGACTTATTTACAAGAGGAGAAACTCTTCTAATAGTTCATGCTTTGAGCCTTTCTTGGGACAGCAGTATTAGATTCCGATCCACCATTGCAGGTTTACTGTATCCCTTGTACCTTCAAATCAACGATGAAACACTGTAATTGCATCGATATTGAATACAAAAGAAAAAATGTCGACTTATTTACAAGAGGAGTAACTCTTCTAATAGTTCGTGCTTTGAGCCTTTACTGGGACAGCAGTATTAGATTCCGATACACCACTGCAGGTTTACTGTATGCCTTGGACCTTCTAATCAACGATGAAACACAGAAATTGCATCGATATTGAGTACAAAAGGCAAAATGTCGACTTATTTACAAGTGGAGTAACTCTTCTAATAGTTCGTGGTTTGAGACATTCCTGGGACAGCAGTATTAGATTCCGATGTACCATTGCAGGTTTACTGTATCCCTTGGACCTTCAAATCAACGATGAAACACAGAAATTGCATCGATATTGTATACAAAAGGCAAAATGTCGACTTATTTACAAGAGGAGTTTCTCTTCTAATAGTTCGTGCTTTGAGCCTCTCCTGGGACAGAAGTATTACATTCCGATGCACCATTGCAGGTTTACCGTATCCCTTGGACCTTCAAATCAACGATGAAACGAAGAAATTGCATCGATATTGAATACAAAAGGCAAAATGTCGACTTACTTATAAGAGTAACTCTTCTAATTGTTGGTTCTTTGCGCCTTTCCTGGGACAGCAGTATTAGATTCCGATGCACCATTGCAGGTTTACTGTGTCCCTTGGACCTTCAAATCAACGATGAAAAACAGAAATTGCATCGATATTGAATACAAAAGGCAAAATGTCGACTTATTTATAAGAAGAGGAACTCTTCTAACAGTTAGAGTTTTGAGCCTTTCCTGGGAAAACAGTATTAGATTCCGATGCACCATTGCTGGTTTACTGTATCCCTTGGACCTTCAAATCAACGATGAAACACAGAAATTGCATCGATATTGAATACAAAATGCAAAATGTCAACTTGTTTACAAGAGGAGTAAATCTTCTAATTGTTCGTGCTTTGAGCCTTTCCTGGGACAGCAGTATTAGATTCCGATTCACCATAGCTGGATTTCTGTAACCCTTGGACCTTCAAATCAACAATGAAACACAGAAATTGCATCGATATTGAATACAAAAGGAAAAATTTCGACTCCTTTATAAGAGGAGTAACTCTTCTAATAGTTCGTGTTTGAACCTTTCATGGGACAGCAGTATTAGATTCCGATGCACCATTGCAGGTTTACTGTATCCCTTGGCCCTTCAAATCAACGATGAAACACTGAAATTGCATCGATATTGAATACAAAAGGCAAAATGTCGACCTATTTACAAGAGGAGTAACTCTTCTAATAGTTCGTGCTTTTAGCGTTTCCTGGGACAGCAGTATTAGATTCCGATGCACCATTGCAGGTTTGCTGTATCCCTTGGACCTTCAAATCAACGATGAAACACAGAAATTGCATCGATATTGAATACAAAAGGCAATATGTCGACTTATTTACAAGAGGAGTAACTCTTCTAATAGTTCGTGCTTTGAGCCTTTCCTCGGACAGCAGTATTAGATTCCGATGCACCATTGCAGCTTTACTGTATCCCTTGGACCTTCAAATCAACGATGAAACACAGAAATTGCATCGATATTGAATACAAAAGGCAAAATGTCGACTTATATACAAGTGGAGTAACCCTTCCAGTACTTCGTGCTTTGAGCCTTTCCTGGGACAGCAGTATTAGATTCCGATGCACCATTGTAGGTTTACTGTATCCCTTGGGCCTTCAAATCAACGAAGAAACAAAGAAATAGCATCGATATTGAATACAAAAGGCAAAATGTCGACTTATTTACAAGAGGAGTAACTCTTCAAATAGTTCGTGATTTGAGCCTTTCCTGGGACAGCAGTATTAGATTCCGATGCACCATTGCACGTTTACTGTATCCCTTGGACCTTCGAAACAACTTTGAAACACTGAAATTGCGTCGATATTGAATACAAAATGCCAAATGTCGACTTATTTACAAGAATAGTAACTCTTCTAATAGTTCGTGATTTAGCCTTTCCTGGGACAGCAGTATTAGATTCCGATACACCTTTGCAGGTTTACTGTATCGCTTGGACCTTCAAATCAACGATGAAACACAGAAATTGCATCCATATTGAATACAAAAGGCAAAATGTCGACTTATTTACAAGAGTAGTAACTCTTCTAATAGTTCGTGCTTTTAGCCTTTCCTGGGACAGTAGTATTAGATTCCGATGCACCATTGCAGGTTTACTGTATCCCTTGGACCTTCAAATCAACGACGAAACACTGGAATTGCATAGATATTGAATACAAAAAGCAAAATGTCGACTTATTTACAAGAGGAGTAACTCTTCTAATAGTTCGTGCTTTTAGCGTTTCCTGGGACAGCAGTATTAGATTCCGATGCACCAGTGCAGGTTTACTGTATCCCTTGGACCTTCAAATCAACGATGAAACACAGAAATTGCATCGATATTGAATACAAAAGGCAAAATATCGACTTATTTACAAGAGGAGTAACTCTTCTAATAGTTCGTGCTTTCAACCTTTCCTGGGACAGCAGTATTAGATTCCGATGCACCATTGCAGGTTTACTGTATCCCTTGGACCTTCAAATCAACGATGAAACACAAAAATAGCATCGATATTGAATACAAAAGGCAAAATGTCGACTTATTTACAAGAGGAGTAACTCTTCTAATAGTTCGTGCTTTGAGCCTTTCCTGGGACATCAGTATTAGATTCCGATGCACCATTGCAGGTTTACTGTATCCCTTGGACCTTCAAAACAACTATGAAATACTGAAATTGCATCGATATTGAATACAAAAGGCAAAATATCGACTTATTTACAAGAGGAGTAACTCTTCGAATAGTTCGTGCTTTTAGCCTTTCCTGGGACAGTAGTAATACATTCCGATGCACCATTGCAGGTTTACTGTATCCCTTGGACCTTCAAATCAACGATGAAACACTGAAATTGCATCGATATTGAATACAAAAGGCAAAATGTCGACCTATTTACAAGAGGAGTAACTCTTCTAATAGTTCGTGCTTTTAGCGTTTCCTGGGACAGCAGTATTAGATTCCGATGCACCATTGCAGGTTTACTGTATCCCTTGGACCTTCAAATCAACGATGAAACACAGAAATTGCATCGATATTGAATACAAAAGGCAAAATGTCGACTTATTTACAAGAGGAGTAACTCTTCTAATAGTTCGTGCTTTGAGCCTTTCCTCGGACAGCAGTATTAGATTCCGATGCACCATTGCAGGGTTACTGTATCCCATGGACCTTCAAATCAACGATGAAACACAGAAATTGCATCGATATTGAATACAAAAGGCAAAATGTCGACTTACTTACAAGAGGAGTAACCCTTCTAGTACTTCGTGCTTTGAGCCTTTCCTGGGACAGCAGTATTAGATTCCGATGCACCACTGCAGGTTCACAGTATCCCTTGGACCTTCAAATCAACGATGAAACACAGAAATTGCATCGATATTGAATACAAAAGGCAAAATGTCGACTTATTTACAAGGGGAGAAACTCTTCTAATAGTTCATGCTTTGAGCCTTTCCTGGGACAGCAGTATTAGATTCCGATGCACAATTGCAGGTTTACTGAATCCCTTGGACCTTAAAATCAACGATGAAACACAGAAATTGCAACGATATTGAATACAAAACGCAAAGTGTCTTCTTATTTATAAGAGGAGTAACTCTTCTAATAGTTCGTGCTTTGAGCCTTTCCTGGGACAGCAGTTATAGACTCCGTTGCACCACTGCAGGTTTACTGTATCCCTTGGACTTTCAAATCAACGATGAAACACTGAAATTGCATCTATATTGAATACAAAAGGCAAAACGTCGACTTATTTACAAGAGGAATAACTCTTCTAATAGTTCGTGCTTTTAGCGTTTCCTGGGACAGCAGTATTAAATTCCGATGCACCATTGCAGGTTTACTGTATCCCTTGGACTTTCAAATCAACGATGAAACACAGAAATTGCATCGATATTGAATACAAAAGGCAAAATGTCGACATATTTATAAGAGGAGTAACTCTTCTAATAGCTCGTGATTTGAGCCTTTCCTGGGACAGCAGTATTAGATTCCGATGCACCATTGCAGGTTTACTGTATCCCTTGGACCTTCAAATCATCGAAGAAACACAGAAATTACATCGATATTGAATACAAAAGGCAAAATATCGACTTATTTACAAGAGGAGTAACTTTTCTAATAGTTCGTGCTTTGAGCCTATCCCGGGACAGCAGTATTAGATTCCGATGCACCATTGCAGGTTTACTGTATCCCTTGGACCTTCAAATCAACGATGAAACTCAGAAATTGCATCGATATTGACTACAAAAGGCAAAATTTCGACTTATTTACAAGAGGAGAAACTCTTCTAATAGTTCATGCTTTGAGCCTTTCTTGGGACAGCAGTATTAGATTCCGATCCACCATTGCAGGTTTACTGTATCCCTTGTACCTTAAAATCAAAGATGAAACACTGAAATTGCATCGATATTGAATACAAAAGAAAAAATGTCGACTTATTTACAAGAGGAGTAACTCTTCTAATAGTTCGTGCTTTGAGCCTTTCCTGGGACAGCAGTATTAGATTCCAATACACCACTGCAGGTTTACTGTATGCCTTGGACCTTCTAATCAACGATGAAACACAGAAATTGCATCGATATTGAGTACAAAAGGCAAAATGTCGACTTATTTACAAGAGGAGAAACTCTTCTAATAGTTCATGCTTTGAGCCTTTCTTGGGACAGCAGTATTAGATTCCGATCCACCATTGCAGGTTTACTGTATCCCTTGTACCTTCAAATCAACGATGAAACACTGTAATTGCATCGATATTGAATACAAAAGAAAAAATATCGACTTATTTACAAGAGGAGTAACTCTTCTAATAGTTCGTGCTTTGAGCCTTTACTGGGACAGCAGTATTAGATTCCGATACACCACTGCAGGTTTACTGTATGCCTTGGACCTTCTAATCAACGATGAAACACAGAAATTGCATCGATATTGAGTACAAAAGGCAAAATGTCGACTTATTTACAAGTGGAGTAACTCTTCTAATAGTTCGTGGTTTGAGACATTCCTGGGACAGCAGTATTAGATTCCGATGTACCATTGCAGGTTTACTGTATCCCTTGGACCTTCAAATCAACGATGAAACACAGAAATTGCATCGATATTGTATACAAAAGGCAAAATGTCGACTTATTTACAAGAGGAGTTTCTCTTCTAATAGTTCGTGCTTTGAGCCTCTCCTGGGACAGAAGTATTACATTCCGATGCACCATTGCAGGTTTACCGTATCCCTTGGACCTTCAAATCAACGATGAAACGAAGAAATTGCATCGATATTGAATACAAAAGGCAAAATGTCGACTTACTTATAAGAGTAACTCTTCTAATTGTTGGTTCTTTGCGCCTTTCCTGGGACAGCAGTATTAGATTCCGATGCACCATTGCAGGTTTACTGTGTCCCTTGGACCTTCAAATCAACGATGAAAAACAGAAATTGCATCGATATTGAATACAAAAGGCAAAATGTCGACTTATTTATAAGAAGAGGAACTCTTCTAACAGTTAGAGTTTTGAGCCTTTCCTGGGAAAACAGTATTAGATTCCGATGCACCATTGCTGGTTTACTGTATCCCTTGGACCTTCAAATCAACGATGAAACACAGAAATTGCATCGATATTGAATACAAAATGCAAAATGTCAACTTGTTTACAAGAGGAGTAAATCTTCTAATTGTTCGTGCTTTGAGCCTTTCCTGGGACAGCAGTATTAGATTCCGATTCACCATAGCTGGATTTCTGTAACCCTTGGACCTTCAAATCAACAATGAAACACAGAAATTGCATCGATATTGTATACAAAAGGAAAAATTTCGACTCCTTTATAAGAGGAGTAACTCTTCTAATAGTTCGTGTTTGAACCTTTCATGGGACAGCAGTATTAGATTCCGATGCACCATTGCAGGTTTACTGTATCCCTTGGCCCTTCAAATCAACGATGAAACACTGAAATTGCATCGATATTGAATACAAAAGGCAAAATGTCGACCTATTTACAAGAGGAGTAACTCTTCTAATAGTTCGTGCTTTTAGCGTTTCCTGGGACAGCAGTATTAGATTCCGATGCACCATTGCAGGTTTGCTGGATCCCTTGGACCTTCAAATCAACGATGAAACACAGAAATTGCATCGATATTGAATACAAAAGGCAATATGTCGACTTATTTACAAGAGGAGTAACTCTTCTAATAGTTCGTGCTTTGAGCCTTTCCTCGGACAGCAGTATTAGATTCCGATTCACCATAGCTGGATTTCTGTAACCCTTGGACCTTCAAATCAACAATGAAACACAGAAATTGCATCGATATTGTATACAAAAGGAAAAATTTCGACTCCTTTATAAGAGGAGTAACTCTTCTAATAGTTCGTGTTTGAACCTTTCATGGGACAGCAGTATTAGATTCCGATGCACCATTGCAGCTTTACTGTATCCCTTGGACCTTCAAATCAACGATGAAACACAGAAATTGCATCGATATTGAATACAAAAGGCAAAATGTCGACTTATATACAAGTGGAGTAACCCTTCCAGTACTTCGTGCTTTGAGCCTTTCCTGGGACAGCAGTATTAGATTCCGATGCACCATTGTAGGTTTACTGTATCCCTTGGGCCTTCAAATCAACGAAGAAACAAAGAAATAGCATCGATATTGAATACAAAAGGCAAAATGTCGACTTATTTACAAGAGGAGTAACTCTTCAAATAGTTCGTGATTTGAGCCTTTCCTGGGACAGCAGTATTAGATTCCGATGCACCATTGCACGTTTACTGTATCCCTTGGACCTTCGAAACAACTTTGAAACACTGAAATTGCGTCGATATTGAATACAAAATGCCAAATGTCGACTTATTTACAAGAATAGTAACTCTTCTAATAGTTCGTGATTTAGCCTTACCTGGGACAGCAGTATTAGATTCCGATACACCTTTGCAGGTTTACTGTATCGCTTGGACCTTCAAATCAACGATGAAACACAGAAATTGCATCCATATTGAATACAAAAGGCAAAATGTCGACTTATTTACAAGAGGAGTAACTCTTCTAATAGTTCGTGCTTTTAGCCTTTCCTGGGACAGTAGTATTAGATTCCGATGCACCATTGCAGGTTTACTGTATCCCTTGGACCTTCAAATCAACGACGAAACACTGGAATTGCATAGATATTGAATACAAAAAGCAAAATGTCGACTTATTTACAAGAGGAGTAACTCTTCTAATAGTTCGTGCTTTTAGCGTTTCCTGGGACAGCAGTATTAGATTCCGATGCACCAGTGCAGGTTTACTGTATCCCTTGGACCTTCAAATCAACGATGAAACACAGAAATTGCATCGATATTGAATACAAAAGGCAAAATATCGACTTATTTACAAGAGGAGTAACTCTTCTAATAGTTCGTGCTTTCAACCTTTCCTGGGACAGCAGTATTAGATTCCGATGCACCATTGCAGGTTTACTGTATCCCTTGGACCTTCAAATCAACGATGAAACACAAAAATTGCATCGATATTGAATACAAAAGGCAAAATGTCGACTTATTTACAAGAGGAGTAACTCTTCTAATAGTTCGTGCTTTGAGCCTTTCCTGGGACATCAGTATTAGATTCCGATGCACCATTGCAGGTTTACTGTATCCCTTGGACCTTCAAAACAACTATGAAATACTGAAATTGCATCGATATTGAATACAAAAGGCAAAATATCGACTTATTTACAAGAGGAGTAACTCTTCGAATAGTTCGTGCTTTTAGCCTTTCCTGGGACAGTAGTAATACATTCCGATGCACCATTGCAGGTTTACTGTATCCCTTGGACCTTCAAATCAACGATGAAACACTGAAATTGCATCGATATTGAATACAAAAGGCAAAATGTCGACCTATTTACAAGAGGAGTAACTCTTCTAATAGTTCGTTCTTTTAGCGTTTCCTGGGACAGCAGTATTAGATTCCGATGCACCATTGCAGGTTTACTGTATCCCTTGGACCTTCAAATCAACGATGAAACACAGAAATTGCATCGATATTGAATACAAAAGGCAAAATGTCGACTTATTTACAAGAGGAGTAACTCTTCTAATAGTTCGTGCTTTGAGCCTTTCCTCCGACAGCAGTATTAGATTCCGATGCACCATTGCAGCTTTACTGTATCCCTTGGACCTTCAAATCAACGATGAAACACAGAAATTGCATCGATATTGAATACAAAAGGCAAAATGTCGACTTATATACAAGTGGAGTAACCCTTCCAGTACTTCGTGCTTTGAGCCTTTCCTGGGACAGCAGTATTAGATTCCGATGCACCATTGTAGGTTTACTGTATCCCTTGGGCCTTCAAATCAACGAAGAAACAAAGGAATAGCATCGATATTGAATACAAAACCCAAAATGTCGACTTATTTACAAGAGGAGTAACTCTTCTAATAGTTCGTGATTTGAGCCTTTCCTGGGACAGCAGTATTAGATTCCGTTGCACCATTGCAGGTTTATTGTATCCCTTGTACCTTCGAATCAACGATGAAACACAGAAATTACATCGATCTTCAATACAAAAGGCAAAATGTCGACTTATTTATTTGAGGAGTAACTCTTCTAAGGTTCGTGCTTTGAGCCTTTCCTGGGACAGCAGTATTAGAATCCGATGCACCATTGCAGGTTTACTGTATCCCTTGGACCTTCAAAACAACTATGAAACACTGAAATTGCATCGATATTGAATACATAAGGCTAAATGTCGACTTATTTACAAGAGGAGTAACTCTTCTACTAGTTCGTGATTTTAGCCTTTCCTGGGACAGCAGTATTAGATTCCGATGCACCATTGCAGGTTTACTGTATCGCTTGGACCTTCAAATCAACGATGAAACACAGAAATTGCATCGATATTGAATACAAAAGGAAGAGTGTCGTCTTATTTATAAGTGGAGTAACTCTTCTAATAGTTCGTGCTTTGAGCCTTTCCTGGGACAGCAGTTATAGATTCCGATGCACCATTGCAGGTTTACTGTATCCCTTGGACCTTCAAATCAACGATGCAACAGAGATATTGCATCGATATTGAATACAAAAGCAAAATGTCGACTTATTTACAAGAGGAGTAACTCTTCTAATAGTTCGTGCTTTGAGCCTTTCCTGGGACAGCAGCATTAGATTCCGATGCACCATTGCAGGTGTACTGTGTCCCTTGGACCTTCATATCAACGATGAAACACAGATATTGCATCGATATTGAATACAAAAAGCAAAATGTCGACTTATATACAAGAGGAGTAACCCTTCTAGTACTTCGTGCTTTGAGCCTTTCCTGGGACAGCAGTATTAGATTCCGATGCACCATTGCATATTTACTGTATCCCTTGGACCTTCAAATCAACGATGAAACACAGAAATTGCATCGATATTGAATACAAAAGGAAAAATGTCGACTTATATACAAGAGGAGTAACCCTTCCAGTACTTCGTGCTTTGAGCCTTTCCTGGGACAGCAGTATTAGATTCCGATGCACCATTGTGGGTTTACTGTATCCCTTGGGCCTTCAAATCAACGAAGAAACACAGAAATTGCATCGATATTGAATACAAAAGGCAAAATGTCGACTTATTTACAAGAGGAGTAACTCTTTTAATAGTTCGTGATTTCAGCCTTTCCTGGGACAGCAGTATTAGATTCCGATGCACCATTGCAGGTTTATTGTATCCATTGTACCTTCAAATCAACGATGAAACACAGAAATTACATCGATCTTCAATACAAACGGCAAAATGTCGACTTATTTATATGAGGAGTAACTCTTCTAAGGTTCGTGCTATGAGCCTTTCCTGGGACAGCAGTATTAGATTCCGATGCACCATTGCAGGTTTACTGTATCCCTTGGACCTTCAAAACAACTATGAAACACAGAAATTACATCGATATTGAATACATAAGGCTAAATGTCGACTTATTTACAAGAGGAGTAACTCTTCTACTAGTTCGTGCTTTTAGCCTTTCCTGGGACAGCAGTATTAGATTGCGATGCACCATTGCAGGTTTACTGAATCCCTTGGACCTTCAAATCAACGATGAAACACAGAAATTGCATCGATATTGAATACAAAAGGCAAAATGTCGACTTATTTACAAGTGGAGTAACTCTTCTAATAGTTCGTGCTTTTAGCGTTTCCTGGGACAGCAGTATTAGATTCCGATGCACCATTGCAGGTTTACTGTATCCCTTGGACCTTCAAATCAACGATGAAACATAGAAATTGAATCGATATTGAATACAAAAGGCAAAATGTCGACTTATTTACAAGAGGAGTAACTCTTCTAATAGTTCGTGCTTTCAGCCTTTCATGGGACAGCAGTATTAGATTCCGATGCACCGTTGCAGGTTTACTGTATCCCTTGGACCTTCAAATCAACGATGAAACACAGAAATTGCATCAATATTGAATACAAAAGGCAAAATGTCGGCTTATTTACAAGAGGAGTAACTCTTCAAATAGTTCGTGATTTGAGCCTTTTCTGGGACAGCAGTTTTAGATTCCGATGCACCATTGCAGGTTTACTGTATCCCTTGGACCTTCAAATCAACGATGAAACACAGAAATTGTACTGATATTGAATACAAAAGGCAAAATGACGACTTATTTACAAGAGGAGTAACTCTTCTAATTGTTCGTGCTTTGAGCCTTTCTGGGACAGCAGTATTAGATTCCGATGCACCATTGCAGGTTTACTGTATCCCTTGGACCTTCAAATCAACGATGAAACACAGAAATTGTATCGATATTGAATAGAAAAGCAAAATGTCGACTGATTTATAAGAGGAGTAACTCTTCTAACAGTTCCTGCTTTGAGCCTTTCCTGGGACAGCAGTATAAGATTCCGATGCACCATTGCAGGTTTACTGTATCCCTTGGACCTTCAAATCAACGATGAAACACAGAAATTGCATCGATATTGAATACAAAAGGCAAAATGTCGACTTATTTACAAGAGGAGTAACTCTTCTAATAGTTCGTGCTTTGAGCCTTTCCTGGGACCGCAGTATTAGATTCCGATGCACCATTGCAGGTTTACTGTATCCCTTGTACCTTCAAATCAAGGATGAAACATAGAAATTGCATCGATCTTGAATACAAAATGCAAAATGTCGAATTATTTATAAGAGGAGTAACTCTTCTAAGAGTTCCTGCTTTGATCCTTTCCTGGGACAGCAGTACTAGATTCCGATGCACCATTGCAGGTTAGTTGTATCCCTTGGACCTTCAAATCAACGATGATACACAGAAATTGCATCGATATTGAATACAAAAGGCAAAATGTCGACTTATTTACAAGAGTAGTAACTCTTCTAATAGATCGTGTTTTGAGCCCTTCCTGGGACAGCAGTATTAGATTCCGATGCACCATTGCAGGTTTACTGTATCCCTTGTACCTTCAAATCAACGATGAAACATAGAAATTGCATCGATCTTGAATACAAAATGCAAAATGTCGACTTATTTATAAGAGGAGTAACTCTTCTAATAGTTCGTGCTTTGATCCTTTCCTGGGACAGCAGTATAAGATTCCGATGCGCCATTGCACGTTTACTGTATCCCTTGGACCTTCGAAACAACTTTGAAACACTGAAATTGGGTCGATATTGAATACAAAAGGCCAAATGTCGACTTATTTACAAGAATAGTAACTCTTCTAATAGTTCGTGATTTAGCCTTTCCTGGGACAGCAGTATTAGATTCCGATGCACCTTTGCAGGTTTCCTGTATCGCTTGGACCTTCAAATCAACGATGAAACACAGAAATTGCATCGATATTGAATACAAAAGGCAAAATGTCGACTCATTTACAAGAGGAGTAACTCTTCTAATAGTTCGCGCTTTTAGCCTTTCCTGGGACAGTAGTATTAGATTCCGATGCACCATTGCAGGTTTACTGTATCCCTTGGACCTTCAAATCAACGACGAAACACTGGAATTGCATAGATATTGAATACAAAATGCAAAATGTCGACTTATTTACAAGAGGAGTAACTCTTCTAATAGTTCGTGCTTTTAGCGTTTCCTGGGACAGCAGTATTAGATTCCGATGCACCAGTGCAGGTTTACTGTATCCCTTGGACCTTCAAATCAACGATGAAACACAGAAATTGAACCGATATTGAATACAAAAGGCAAAATATCGACTTATTTACAAGAGGAGTAACTCTTCTAATAGTTCGTGCTTTCAGCCTTTCCTGGGACAGCAGTATTAGATTCCGATGCACCATTGCAGGTTTACTGTATCCCTTGGACCTTCAAATCAACGATGAAACACAAAAATAGCATCGATATTGAATACAAAAGGCAAAATGTCGACTTATTTACAAGAGGAGTAACTCTTCTAATAGTTCGTGCTTTGAGCCTTTCCTGGGACATCAGTATTAGATTCCGATGCACCATTGCAGGTTTACTGTATCCCTGGGACCTTCAAAACAACTATGAAATACTGAAATTGCATCGATATTGAATACAAAAGGCAAAATATCGACTTATTTACAAGAGGAGTAACTCTTCGAATAGTTCGTGCTTTTAGCCTTTCCTGGGACAGTAGTAATACATTCCGATGCACCATTGCAGGTTTACTGTATCCCTTGGACCTTCAAATCAACGATGAAACACTGAAATTGCATCGATATTGAATACAAAAGGCAAAATGTCGACCTATTTACAAGAGGAGTAACTCTTCTAATAGTTCGTGCTTTTAGCGTTTCCTGGGACAGCAGTATTAGATTCCGATGCACCATTGCAGGTTTACTGTATCCCTTGGACCTTCAAATCAACGATGAAACACAGAAATTGCATCGATATTGAATACAAAAGGCAAAATGTCGACTTATTTACAAGAGGAGTAACTCTTCTAATAGTTCGTGCTTTGAGCCTTTCCTCGGACAGCAGTATTAGATTCCGATGCACCATTGCAGCTTTACTGTATCCCTTGGACCTTCAAATCAACCATGAAACACGGAAATTGCATCGATATTAAATACAAAAGGCAAAATGTCGACTTAATTACAAGAGGAGAAACTCTTCTAATAGTTCATGCTTTGAGCCTTTCCTGGGACAGCAGTATTCGATTCCGATGGACCATTGCAGGTTTACTGTATCCCTTGGACCTTCAAATCAAAGATGAAACACAGAAATTGAATCAATATTGAATACAAAATGCAAAATGTCGACTTATTTACAAGAGGAGTAACTCTTCTAATAGTTCGTGCTTTCAGCCTTTCATGGGACAGCAGTATTAGATTCCGATGCACCGTTGCAGGTTTACTGTATCCCTTGGACCTTCAAATCAACGATGAAACACAGAAATTGCATCAATATTGAATACAAAAGGCAAAATGTCGGCTTATTTACAAGAGGAGTAACTCTTCAAATAGTTCGTGCTTTGAGCCTTTCCTGGGACAGCAGTATTAGATTCCGATGCACCATTGCAGGTTTACTGTATCCCTTGGACCTTCAAATCAACGATGAAACACAGAAATTGTACTGATATTGAATACAAAAGGCAAAATGACGACTTATTTACAAGAGGAGTAACTCTTCTAATAGTTCGTGCTTTGAGCCTTTCTGGGCCAGCAGTATTAGATTCCGATGCACCATTGCAGGTTTACTGTATCCCTTGGACCTTCAAATCAACGATGAAACACAGAAATTGCATCGATATTGAATACAAAAGCAAAATGTCGACTGATTTATGAGAGGAGTAACTCTTCTAACAGTTCCTGCTTTGAGCCTTTCCTGGGACAGCAGTATAAGATTCCGATGTACCATTGCAGGTTTACTGTATGCCTTGGACCTTCAAATCAACGATGAAACACAGAAATTGCATCGATATTGAATACAAAAGGCAAAATGTCGACTTATTTACAAGAGGAGTAACTCTTCTAATAGTTCGTGCTTTGAGCCTTTCCTGGGACCGCAGTATTAGATTCCGATGCACCATTGCAGGTTTACTGTATCCCTTGTACCTTCAAATCAAGGATGAAACATAGAAATTGCATCGATCTTGAATACAAAATGCAAAATGTCGAATTATTTATAAGAGGAGTAACTCTTCTAAGAGTTCCTGTTTGAGCCTTTCCTGGGACAGCAGTACTAGATTCCGATGCACCATTGCAGGTTAGTTGTATCCCTTGGACCTTCAAATCAACGATGATACACAGAAATTGCATCGATATTGAATACAAAAGGCAAAATGTCGACTTATTTACAAGAGTAGTAACTCTTCTAATAGATCGTGCTTTGAGCCCTTCCTGGGACAGCAGTATTAGATTCCGATGCACCATTGCAGGTTTACTGTATCCCTTGTACCTTCAAATCAACGATGAAACATAGAAATTGCATCGATCTTAAATACAAAATGCAAAATGTCGACTTATTTATAAGAGGAGTAACTCTTCTAATAGTTCGTGTTTTGAGCCTTTCCTGGGACAGCAGTATTAGATTCCGATGCACCATTGCACGTTTACTGTATCCCTTGGACCTTCGAAACAACTTTGAAACTCTGAAATTGCGTCGATATTGAATACAAAAGGCCAAATGTCGACTTATTTACAAGAATAGTAACTCTTCTAATAGTTCGTGATTTAGCCTTTCCTGGGACAGCAGTATTAGATTCCGATGCACCATTGCAGCTTTACTGTATCGCTTGGACCTTCAAATCAACGATGAAACACAGAAATTGCATCGATATTGAATACAAAAGGCAAAATGTCGACTTATTTACAAGAGGAGTAACTCTTCTAATAGTTCGTGCTTTTAGCCTTTCCTGGGACAGTAGTATTAGATTCCGTGGCACCATTGCAGGTTTACTGTATCCCTTTGACCTTCAAATCAACGATGAAACACTGGAATTGCATAGATATTGAATACAAAATGCAAAATGTCGACTTATTTACAAGAGGAGTAACTCTTCTAATAGTTCGTGCTTTTAGCGTTTCCTGGGACAGCAGTATTAGATTCCGATGCACCAGTGCAGGTTTACTCTATCCCTTGGACCTTCAAATCAACGATGAAACACAGAAATTGCATCGATATTGAATACAAAAGGCAAAATATCGACTTATTTACAAGAGGAGTAACTCTTCTAATAGATCGTGCTTTGAGCCTTTCCTGGGACAGCAGTATTAGATTCCGATGCACCATTGCAGGTTTACTGTATCCCTTGGACCTTCAAATCAACGATGAAACACAAAAATTGCATCGATATAGAATACAAAAGGCAAAATGTCGACTTATTTACAAGTGGAGTAACTCTTCTAATAGTTCGTGCTATGAGCCTTTCCTGGGACATCAGTATTAGATTCCGATGCACCACTGCAGGTTTACTGTATCCCTTGGACCTTCCAATCAACGATGAAACAAAGAAATTGCATCGATATTGAATACAAAAGGAAAAGTGTCGTCTTATTTATAAGAGGAGTAACTCTTCTAATAGTTCGTGCTTTGAGCCTTTCCTGGGACAGCAGTATTAGATTCCGATGCACCATTGCAGGTTCACTGTATCACAGGAATCTTCAAATCAACGATAAAAACAGAAATTGCATCGATAGTGAATACAAAAGGCAAAATGTCGACTTATTTACAAGAGGAGTAACTCTTCTAATAGTTCGTGCTTTGAGCCTTTCCTGGGACAGCAGTATTAGATTCCGATGCACCATTGCAGGTTTACTGTATCCATTGGACCTTCAAAACAACTTTGAAACACTGAAATTGCATCGATATTGAATACAAAAGGCCAAATGTCGACTTATTTACAAGAGGAGAAACTCTTCTAATAGTTCATGCTTTGATCCTTTCCTGGGACAGCAGTATTAGATTCCGATGCACCATTGCAGGTTTACTGTATCCCTTGGACCTTCAAATCAACGATGAAACACAGAAATTGCATCGATATTGAATACAAAAGGCAAAATGTCGACTTATTTACAAGAGGAGTAACTCTTCTAATAGTTCGTGCTATGAGCCCTTCCTGGGACATCAGTATTAGATTCCGATGCACCACTGCAGGTTTACTGTATCCCTTGGACCTTCCAATCAACGATGAAACAAAGAAATTGCATCGATATTGAATACAAAAGGAAAAGTGTCGTCTTATTTATAAGAGGAGTAACTCTTCTAATAGTTCGTGCTTTGAGCCTTTCCTGGGACAGCAGTTATAGATTCCGATGCACCATTGCAGGTTTACTGTATCCCTTGGATCTTCAAATCAACGATGAAACACAGAAATTGCATCGATATTGAATACAAAAGGCAAAATGTCGACTTATTTACAAGAGGAGTAACTCTTCTAATAGTTCGTGCTTTGAGCCTTTCGTGGAACAGCAGTATTAGATTCCGATGCACCATTGCAGGTGTACTGTATCCCTTGGACCTTCATATCAACGATGAAACACAGAAATTGCATCGATATTGAATACAAAAGGCAAAATGTCGACTTATATACAAGAGGAGTAACCCCTCCAGTACTTCGTGTTTGAGCCTTTCCTGGGACAGCAGTATTAGATTCCGATGCACCATTGTAGGTTTACTGTATTCCTTGGGCCTTCAAATCAACGAAGAAACAAAGAAATAGCATCGATATTGAATACAAAAGGCAAAATGTCGACTTATTTACAAGAGGAGTAACTCTTCTCATAGTTCGTGATTTGAGCCTTTCCTGGGACAGCAGAATTAGATTCCGATGCACCATTGCAGGTTTATTGTATCCCTTGTACCTTCAAATCAACGATGAAACACAGAAATTACATCGATCATCAATACAAAAGGCAAAATATCGACTTATTTATATGAGGAGTAACTCTTCTAAGGGTCGTGCTTTGAGCCTTTTCTGGGACAGCAGTATTAGATTCCGATGCACCATTGCAGGTTTACTGTATCCCTTGGACCTTCAAAAGAACTATGAAACACTGAAATTGCATCGATATGAATACATAAGGCTAAATGTCGACTTATTTACAAGAGTAGTAACTCTTCTAATAGATCGTGCTTTGAGCCTTTCTGGGACAGCAGTATTAGATTCCGATGCACCATTGCAGGTTTACTGTATCCCTTGGACCTTCAAATCAACGATGAAACACAGAAATTGTATCGATATTGAATAGAAAAGCAAAATGTCGACTGATTTATAAGAGGAGTAACTCTACTAACAGTTCCTGCTTTGAGCCTTTCCTGGGACAGCAGTATAAGATTCCGATGCACCATTGCAGGTTTACTGTATCCCTTGGACCTTCAAATCAACGATGAAACACAGAAATTGCATCGATATTGAATACAAAAGGCAAAATGTCGACTTATTTACAAGAGGAGTAACTCTTCTAATAGTTCGTGCTTTGAGCCTTTCCTGGGACCGCAGTATTAGATTCCGATGCACCATTGCAGGTTTACTGTATCCCTTGTACCTTCAAATCAAGGATGAAACATAGAAATTGCATCGATCTTGAATACAAAATGCAAAATGTCGAATTATTTATAAGAGGAGTAACTCTTCTAAGAGTTCCTGCTTTGATCCTTTCCTGGGACAGCAGTACTAGATTCCGATGCACCATTGCAGGTTAGTTGTATCCCTTGGACCTTCAAATCAACGATGATACACAGAAATTGCATCGATATTGAATACAAAAGGCAAAATGTCGACTTATTTACAAGAGTAGTAACTCTTCTAATAGATCGTGCTTTGAGCCCTTCCTGGGACAGCAGTATTAGATTCCGATGCACCATTGCAGGTTTACTGTATCCCTTGTACCTTCAAATCAACGATGAAACATAGAAATTGCATCGATCTTAAATACAAAATGCAAAATGTCGACTTATTTATAAGAGGAGTAACTCTTCTAATAGTTCGTGCTTTGAGCCTTTCCTGGGACAGCAGTATTAGATTCCGATGCACCATTGCACGTTTACTGTATCCCTTGGACCTTCGAAACAACTTTGAAACACTGAAATTGCGTCGATATTGAATACAAAAGGCCAAATGTCGACTTATTTACAAGAATAGTAACTCTTCTAATAGTTCGTGATTTAGCCTTTCCTGGGACAGCAGTATTAGATTACGATGCACCATTGCAGCTTTACTGTATCGCTTGGACCTTCAAATCAACGATGAAACACAGAAATTGCATCGATATTGAATACAAAAGGCAAAATGTCGACTTATTTACAAGAGGAGTAACTCTTCTAATAGTTCGTGCTTTTAGCCTTTCCTGGGACAGTAGTATTAGATTCCGTGGCACCATTGCAGGTTTACTGTATCCCTTTGACCTTCAAATCAACGATGAAACACTGGAATTGCATAGATATTGAATACAAAATGCAAAATGTCGACTTATTTACAAGAGGAGTAACTCTTCTAATAGTTCGTGCTTTTAGCGTTTCCTGGGACAGCAGTATTAGATTCCGATGCACCAGTGCAGGTTTACTCTATCCCTTGGACCTTCAAATCAACGATGAAACACAGAAATTGCATCGATATTGAATACAAAAGGCAAAATATCGACTTATTTACAAGAGGAGTAACTCTTCTAATAGATCGTGCTTTGAGCCTTTCCTGGGACAGCAGTATTAGATTCCGATGCACCATTGCAGGTTTACTGTATCCCTTGGACCTTCAAATCAACGATGAAACACAAAAATTGCATCGATATAGAATACAAAAGGCAAAATGTCGACTTATTTACAAGAGGAGTAACTCTTCTAATAGTTCGTGCTATGAGCCTTTCCTGGGACATCAGTATTAGATTCCGATGCACCACTGCAGGTTTACTGTATCCCTTGGACCTTCCAATCAACGATGAAACAAAGAAATTGCATCGATATTGAATACAAAAGGAAAAGTGTCGTCTTATTTATAAGAGGAGTAACTCTTCTAATAGTTCGTGCTTTGAGCCTTTCCTGGGACAGCAGTATTAGATTCCGATGCACCATTGCAGGTTCACTGTATCACAGGAATCTTCAAATCAACGATAAAAACAGAAATTGCATCGATATTGAATACAAAAGGCAAAATGTCGACTTATTTACAAGAGGAGTAACTCTTCTAATAGTTCGTGCTTTGAGCCTTTCCTGGGACAGCAGTATTAGATTCCGATGCACCATTGCAGGTTTACTGTATCCATTGGACCTTCAAAACAACTTTGAAACACTGAAATTGCATCGATATTGAATACAAAAGGCCAAATGTCGACTTATTTACAAGAGGAGAAACTCTTCTAATAGTTCATGCTTTGATCCTTTCCTGGGACAGCAGTATTAGATTCCGATGCACCATTGCAGGTTTACTGTATCCCTTGGACCTTCAAATCAACGATGAAACACAGAAATTGCATCGATATTGAATACAAAAGGCAAAATGTCGACTTATTTACAAGAGGAGTAACTCTTCTAATAGTTCGTGCTATGAGCCCTTCCTGGGACATCAGTATTAGATTCCGATGCACCACTGCAGGTTTACTGTATCCCTTGGACCTTCCAATCAACGATGAAACAAAGAAATTGCATCGATATTGAATACAAAAGGAAAAGTGTCGTCTTATTTATAAGAGGAGTAACTCTTCTAATAGTTCGTGCTTTGAGCCTTTCCTGGGACAGCAGTTATAGATTCCGATGCACCATTGCAGGTTTACTGTATCCATTGGACCTTCAAAACAACTTTGAAACACTGAAATTGCATCGATATTGAATACAAAAGGCCAAATGTCGACTTATTTACAAGAGGAGAAACTCTTCTAATAGTTCATGCTTTGATCCTTTCCTGGGACAGCAGTATTAGATTCCGATGCACCATTGCAGGTGTACTGTATCCCTTGGACCTTCATATCAACGATGAAACACAGAAATTGCATCGATATTGAATACAAAAGGCAAAATGTCGACTTATTTACAAGAGGAGTAACTCTTCTAATAGTTCGTGCTTTGAGCCTTTCCTGGGACAGCAGTTATAGATTCCGATGCACCATTGCAGGTTTACTGTATCCCTTGGACCTTCAAATCAACGATGAAACACAGAAATTGCATCGATATTGAATACAAAAGGCAAAATGTCGACTTATTTACAAGAGGAGTAACTCTTCTCATAGTTCGTGATTTGAGCCTTTCCTGGGACAGCAGAATTAGATTCCGATGCACCATTGCAGGTTTATTGTATCCCTTGTACCTTCAAATCAACGATGAAACACAGAAATTACATCGATCATCAATACAAAAGGCAAAATATCGACTTATTTATATGAGGAGTAACTCTTCTAAGGGTCGTGCTTTGAGCCTTTCCTGGGACAGCAGTATTAGATTCCGATGCACCATTGCAGGTTTACTGTATCCCTTGGACCTTCAAAAGAACTATGAAACACTGAAATTGCATCGATATGAATACATAAGGCTAAATGTCGACTTATTTACAAGAGTAGTAACTCTTCTAATAGATCGTGCTTTGAGCCTTTCTGGGACAGCAGTATTAGATTCCGATGCACCATTGCAGGTTTACTGTATCCCTTGGACCTTCAAATCAACGATGAAACACAGAAATTGTATCGATATTGAATAGAAAAGCAAAATGTCGACTGATTTATAAGAGGAGTAACTCTACTAACAGTTCCTGCTTTGAGCCTTTCCTGGGACAGCAGTATAAGATTCCGATGCACCATTGCAGGTTTACTGTATCCCTTGGACCTTCAAATCAACGATGAAACACAGAAATTGCATCGATATTGAATACAAAAGGCAAAATGTCGACTTATTTACAAGAGGAGTAACTCTTCTAATAGTTCGTGCTTTGAGCCTTTCCTGGGACCGCAGTATTAGATTCCGATGCACCATTGCAGGTTTACTGTATCCCTTGTACCTTCAAATCAAGGATGAAACATAGAAATTGCATCGATCTTGAATACAAAATGCAAAATGTCGAATTATTTATAAGAGGAGTAACTCTTCTAAGAGTTCCTGCTTTGATCCTTTCCTGGGACAGCAGTACTAGATTCCGATGCACCATTGCAGGTTAGTTGTATCCCTTGGACCTTCAAATCAACGATGATACACAGAAATTGCATCGATATTGAATACAAAAGGCAAAATGTCGACTTATTTACAAGAGTAGTAACTCTTCTAATAGATCGTGCTTTGAGCCCTTCCTGGGACAGCAGTATTAGATTCCGATGCACCATTGCAGGTTTACTGTATCCCTTGTACCTTCAAATCAACGATGAAACATAGAAATTGCATCGATCTTGAATACAAAATGCAAAATGTCGACTTATTTATAAGAGGAGTATCTCTTCTAATAGTTCGTGCTTTGATCCTTTCCTGGGACAGCAGTATAAGATTCCGATGCGCCATTGCACGTTTACTGTATCCCTTGGACCTTCGAAACAACTTTGAAACACTGAAATTGCGTCGATATTGAATACAAAAGGCCAAATGTCGACTTATTTACAAGAATAGTAACTCTTCTAATAGTTCGTGATTTAGCCTTTCCTGGGACAGCAGTATTAGATTCCGATGCACCTTTGCAGGTTTACTGTATCGCTTGGACCTTCAAATCAACGATGAAACACAGAAATTGCATCGATATTGAATACAAAAGGCAAAATGTCGACTCATTTACAAGAGGAGTAACTCTTCTAATAGTTCGCGCTTTTAGCCTTTCCTGGGACAGTAGTATTAGATTCCGATGCACCATTGCAGGTTTACTGTATCCCTTGGACCTTCAAATCAACGACGAAACACTGGAATTGCATAGATATTGAATACAAAATGCAAAATGTCGACTTATTTACAAGAGGAGTAACTCTTCTAATAGTTCGTGCTTTTAGCGTTTCCTGGGACAGCAGTATTAGATTCCGATGCACCAGTGCAGGTTTACTGTATCCCTTGGACCTTCAAATCAACGATGAAACACAGAAATTGAACCGATATTGAATACAAAAGGCAAAATATCGACTTATTTACAAGAGGAGTAACTCTTCTAATAGTTCGTGCTTTCAGCCTTTCCTGGGACAGCAGTATTAGATTCCGATGCACCATTGCAGGTTTACTGTATCCCTTGGACCTTCAAATCAACGATGAAACACAAAAATAGCATCGATATTGAATACAAAAGGCAAAATGTCGACTTATTTACAAGAGGAGTAACTCTTCTAATAGTTCGTGCTTTGAGCCTTTCCTGGGACATCAGTATTAGATTCCGATGCACCATTGCAGGTTTACTGTATCCCTGGGACCTTCAAAACAACTATGAAATACTGAAATTGCATCGATATTGAATACAAAAGGCTAAATATCGACTTATTTACAAGAGGAGTAACTCTTCGAATAGTTCGTGCTTTTAGCCTTTCCTGGGACAGTAGTAATACATTCCGATGCACCATTGCAGGTTTACTGTATCCCTTGGACCTTCAAATCAACGATGAAACACTGAAATTGCATCGATATTGAATACAAAAGGCAAAATGTCGACCTATTTACAAGAGGAGTAACTCTTCTAATAGTTCGTGCTTTTAGCGTTTCCTGGGACAGCAGTATTAGATTCCGATGCACCATTGCAGGTTTACTGTATCCCTTGGACCTTCAAATCAACGATGAAACACAGAAATTGCATCGATATTGAATACAAAAGGCAAAATGTCGACTTATTTACAAGAGGAGTAACTCTTCTAATAGTTCGTGCTTTGAGCCTTTCCTCGGACAGCAGTATTAGATTCCGATGCACCATTGCAGCTTTACTGTATCCCTTGGACCTTCAAATCAACCATGAAACACGGAAATTGCATCGATATTAAATACAAAAGGCAAAATGTCGACTTAATTACAAGAGGAGAAACTCTTCTAATAGTTCATGCTTTGAGCCTTTCCTGGGACAGCAGTATTCGATTCCGATGGACCATTGCAGGTTTACTGTATCCCTTGGACCTTCAAATCAAAGATGAAACACAGAAATTGAATCAATATTGAATACAAAATGCAAAATGTCGTCTTATTTACAAGAGGAGTAACTCTTCTAATAGTTCGTGCTTTCAGCCTTTCATGGGACAGCAGTATTAGATTCCGATGCACCGTTGCAGGTTTACTGTATCCCTTGGACCTTCAAATCAACGATGAAACACAGAAATTGCATCAATATTGAATACAAAAGGCAAAATGTCGGCTTATTTACAAGAGGAGTAACTCTTCAAATAGTTCGTGCTTTGAGCCTTTCCTGGGACAGCAGTATTAGATTCCGATGCACCATTGCAGGTTTACTGTATCCCTTGGACCTTCAAATCAACGATGAAACACAGAAATTGTACTGATATTGAATACAAAAGCAAAATGACGACTTATTTACAAGAGGAGTAACTCTTCTAATAGTTCGTGCTTTGAGCCTTTCTGGGCCAGCAGTATTAGATTCCGATGCACCATTGCAGGTTTACTGTATCCCTTGGACCTTCAAATCAACGATGAAACACAGAAATTGCATCGATATTGAATACAAAAGCAAAATGTCGACTGATTTATGAGAGGAGTAACTCTTCTAACAGTTCCTGCTTTGAGCCTTTCCTGGGACAGCAGTATAAGATTCCGATGCACCATTGCAGGTTTACTGTATCCCTTGGACCTTCAAATCAACGATGAAACACAGAAATTGCATCGATATTGAATACAAAAGGCAAAATGTCGACTTATTTACAAGAGGAGTAACTCTTCTAATAGTTCGTGCTTTGAGCCTTTCCTGGGACCGCAGTATTAGATTCCGATGCACCATTGCAGGTTTACTGTATCCCTTGTACCTTCAAATCAAGGATGAAACATAGAAATTGCATCGATCTTGAATACAAAATGCAAAATGTCGAATTATTTATAAGAGGAGTAACTCTTCTAAGAGTTCCTGTTTGAGCCTTTCCTGGGACAGCAGTACTAGATTCCGATGCACCATTGCAGGTTAGTTGTATCCCTTGGACCTTCAAATCAACGATGATACACAGAAATTGCATCGATATTGAATACAAAAGGCAAAATGTCGACTTATTTACAAGAGTAGTAACTCTTCTAATAGATCGTGCTTTGAGCCCTTCCTGGGACAGCAGTATTAGATTCCGATGCACCATTGCAGGTTTACTGTATCCCTTGTACCTTCAAATCAACGATGAAACATATAAATTGCATCGATCTTGAATACAAAATGCAAAATGTCGACTTATTTATAAGAGGAGTAACTCTTCTAATAGTTCGTGCTTTGAGCCTTTCCTGGGACAGCAGTATTAGATTCCGATGCACCATTGCACGTTTACTGTATCCCTTGGACCTTCGAAACAACTTTGAAACACTGAAATTGCGTCGATATTGAATACAAAAGGCCAAATGTCGACTTATTTAGAAGAATAGTAACTCTTCTAATAGTTCGTGATTTAGCCTTTCCTGGGACAGCAGTATTAGATTCCGATGCACCATTGCAGCTTTACTGTATCGCTTGGACCTTCAAATCAACGATGAAACACAGAAATTGCATCGATATTGAATACAAAAGGCAAAATGTCGACTTATTTACAAGAGGAGTAACTCTTCTAATAGTTCGTGCTTTTAGCCTTTCCTGGGACAGTAGTATTAGATTCCGTGGCACCATTGCAGGTTTACTGTATCCCTTTGACCTTCAAATCAACGATGAAACACTGGAATTGCATAGATATTGAATACAAAATGCAAAATGTCGACTTATTTACAAGAGGAGTAACTCTTCTAATAGTTCGTGATTTTAGCGTTTCCTGGGACAGCAGTATTAGATTCCGATGCACCAGTGCAGGTTTACTCTATCCCTTGGACCTTCTAATCAACGATGAAACACAGAAATTGCATCGATATTGAATACAAAAGGCAAAATATCGACTTATTTACAAGAGGAGTAACTCTTCTAATACACTCCTGGAAATGGAAAAAAGAACACATTGACACCGGTGTGTCAGACCCACCATACTTGCTCCGGACACTGCGAGAGGGCTGTACAAGCAATGATCACACGCACGGCACAGCGGACACACCAGGAACCGCGGTGTTGGCCGTCGAATGGCGCTAGCTGCGCAGCATTTGTGCACCGCCGCCGTCAGTGTCAGCCAGTTTGCCGTGGCATACGGAGCTCCATCGCAGTCTTTAACACTGGTAGCATGCCGCGACAGCGTGGACGTGAACCGTATGTGCAGTTGACGGACTTTGAGCGAGGGCGTATAGTGGGCATGCGGGAGGCCGGGTGGACGTACCGCCGAATTGCTCAACACGTGGGGCGTGAGGTCTCTACAGTACATCGATGTTGTCGCCAGTGGTCGGCGGAAGGTGCACGTGCCCGTCGACCTGGGACCGGACCGCAGCGACGCACGGATGCACGCCAAGACCGTAGGATCCTACGCAGTGCCGTAGGGGACCACACAGCCACTTCCCAGCAAATTAGGGACACTGTTGCTCCTGGGGTATCGGCGAAGACCATTCGCAACCGTCTCCATGAAGCTGGGCTACGGTCCCGCACACCGTTAGGCCGTCTTCCGCTCACGCCCCAACATCGTGCAGCCCGCCTCCAGTGGTGTCGCGACAGGCGTGAATGGAGGGACGAATGGAGACGTGTCGTCTTCAGCGATGAGAGTCGCTTCTGCCTTGGTGCCAATGATGGTCGTATGCGTGTTTGGCGCCGTGCAGGTGAGCGCCACAATCAGGACTGCATACGACCGAGGCACACAGGGCCAACACCCGACATCATGGTGTGGGGAGAGATCTCCTACACTGGCCGTACACCACTGGTGATCATCGAGGGGACACTGAATAGTGCACGGTACATCCAAACCGTCATCGAACCCATCGTTCTACCATTCCTAGACCGGCAAGGGAACTTGCTGTTCCAACAGGACAATGCACGTCCGCATGTATCCCGTGCCACCCAACGTGCTCTAGAAGGTGTAAGTCAACTACCCTGGCCAGCAAGATTTCCGGATCTGTCCCCCATTGAGCATGTTTGGGACTGGATGAAGCGTCGTCTCACGCGGTCTGCACGTCCAGCACGAACGCTGGTCCAACTGAGGCGCCAGGTGGAAATGGCATGGCAAGCCATTCCACAGGACTACATCCAGCATCTCTACGATCGTCTCCATGGGAGAATAGCAGCCTGAATTGCTGCGAAAGGTGGATATACACTGTACTAGTGCCGACATTGTGCATGCTCTGTTGCCTGTGTCTATGTGCCTGTGGTTCTGTCAGTGTGATCATGTGATGTATCTGACCCCAGGAATGTGTCAATAAAGTTTCCCCTTCCTGGGACAATGAATTCACGGTGTTCTTATTTCAATTTCCAGGAGTGTAGATCGTGCTTTGAGCCTTTCCTGGGACAGCAGTATTAGATTCCGATGCACCATTGCAGGTTTACTGTATCCCTTGGACCTTCCAATCAACGATGAAACAAAGAAATTGCATCGATATTGAATACAAAAGGAAAAGTGTCGTCTTATTTATAAGAGGAGTAACTCTTCTAATAGTTCGTGCTTTGAGCCTTTCCTGGGACAGCAGTTATAGATTCCGATGCACCATTGCAGGTTCACTGTATCACAGGAATCTTCAAATCAACGATAAAACCTGAAATTGCATCGATATTGAATACAAAAGGCAAAATGTCGACTTATTTACAAGAGGAGTAACTCTTCTAATAGTTCGTGCTTTGAGCCTTTCCTGGGACAGCAGTATTAGATTCCGATGCACCATTGCAGGTTTACTGTATCCATTGGACCTTCAAAACAACTTTGAAACACTGAAATTGCATCGATATTGAATACAAAAGGCCAAATGTCGACTTATTTACAAGAGGAGAAACTCTTCTAATAGTTCATGCTTTGATCCTTTCCTGGGACAGCAGTATTAGATTCCGATGCACCATTGCAGGTTTACTGTATCCCTTGGACCTTCAAATCAACGATGAAACACAGAAATTGCATCGATATTGAATACAAAAGGCAAAATGTCGACTTATTTACAAGAGGAGTAACTCTTCTAATAGTTCGTGCTATGAGCCCTTCCTGGGACATCAGTATTAGATTCCGATGCACCACTGCAGGTTTACTGTATCCCTTGGACCTTCCAATCAACGATGAAACAAAGAAATTGCATCGATATTGAATACAAAAGGAAAAGTGTCGTCTTATTTATAAGAGGAGTAACTCTTCTAATAGTTCGTGCTTTGAGCCTTTCCTGGGACAGCAGTTATAGATTCCGATGCACCATTGCAGGTTTACTGTATCCCTTGGATCTTCAAATCAACGATGAAACACAGAAATTGCATCGATATTGAATACAAAAGGCAAAATGTCGACTTATTTACAAGAGGAGTAACTCTTCTAATAGTTCGTGCTTTGAGCCTTTCCTGGAACAGCAGTATTAGATTCCGATGCACCAATGCAGGTGTACTGTATCCCTTGGACCTTCATATCAACGATGAAACACAGAAATTGCATCGATATTGAATACAAAAGGCAAAATGTCGACTTATTTACAAGAGGAGTAACTCTTCTAATAGTTCGTGCTTTGAGCCTTTCCTGGGACAGCAGTTATAGATTCCGATGCACCATTGCAGGTTTACTGTATCCCTTGGACCTTCAAATCAACGATGAAACAGAGAAATTGCATCGATATTGAATACAAAAGGCAAAATGTCGACTTATATACAAGAGGAGTAACCCCTCCAGTACTTCGTGTTTGAGCCTTTCCTGGGACAGCAGTATTAGATTCCGATGCACCATTGTAGGTTTACTGTATTCCTTGGGCCTTCAAATCAACGAAGAAACAAAGAAATAGCATCGATATTGAATACAAAAGGCAAAATGTCGACTTATTTACAAGAGGAGTAACTCTTCTCATAGTTCGTGATTTGAGCCTTTCCTGGGACAGCAGAATTAGATTCCGATGCACCATTGCAGGTTTATTGTATCCCTTGTACCTTCAAATCAACGATGAAACACAGAAATTACATCGATCATCAATACAAAAGGCAAAATATCGACTTATTTATATGAGGAGTAACTCTTCTAAGGGTCGTGCTTTGAGCCTTTCCTGGGACAGCAGTATTAGATTCCGATGCACCATTGCAGGTTTACTGTATCCCTTGGACCTTCAAAAGAACTATGAAACACTGAAATTGCATCGATATGAATACATAAGGCTAAATGTCGACTTATTTACAAGAGGAGTAACTCTTCTACTAGTTCGTGATTTTAGCCTTTCCTGGGACAGCAGTTATAGATTCCGATGCACCATTGCAGGTTTACTGTATCCCTTGGCCCTTCAAATCAACGATGAAACACAGATATTGCATCGATATTGAATACAAAAGGCAAAATGTCGACTTATTTACAAGAGGAGTAACTCTTCTAATAGTTCGTGCTTTGAGCCTTTCCTGGGACAGCAGCATTAGATTCCGATGCACCATTGCAGGTGTACTGTATCCCTTGGACCTTCATATCAACGATGAAACACAGATATTGCATCGATATTGAATACAAAAAGCAAATTGTCGACTTATATACAAGAGGAGTAACCCTTCTAGTACTTCGTGCTTTGAGCGTTTCGTGGGACAGCAGTATTAGATTCCGATGCACCATTGCATATTTACTGTATCCCTTGGACCTTCAAATCAACGATGAAACACAGAAATTGCATCGATATTGAATACAAAATGCAAAATGTCGACTTATTTACAAGAGGAGTAACTCTTCTAATAGTTCGTGCTTTGAGCCTTTCCTGGGACAGCAGTTATAGGTTCCGATGCACCATTGCAGGTTTACTGTATCCCTTGGACCTTCAACCCAACGATGAAACACAGAAATTGCATCGATATTGAATACAAAAGGCAAAATGTCGATTTATTTACAAGAGGAGTAACTCTTCTAATAGTTCGTGCTATGAGCCTTTCCTAGGACAGCAGTATTAGATTCCGATGCACCATTGCAGGTTTACTGTATCCCTTAGACCTTCAAATCAACGATGAAACACAGAAATTGCATCGATATTGAATACAAAAGGAAAAATGTCGACTTATATACATGAGGAGTAACCCTTCCAGTACTTCGTGCTTTGAGCCTTTCCTGGGACAGCAGTATTAGATTCCGATGCACCATTGTGGGTTTACTGTATCCCATGGGCCTTCAAATCAACGAAGAAACACAGAAATTGCATCGATATTGAATACATAAGGCTAAATGTCGACTTATTTACAAGAGGAGTAACTCTTCTACTAGTTTGTGCTTTTAGCCTTTCCTGGGACAGCAGTATTAGATTCCGATGCACCATTGCATTTTTACTGTATCCCTTGGACCTTCAAATCAACGATGAAACACAGAAATTGCATCGATATTGAATACAAAAGGCAAAATGTCGACTTATTTACAAGTGGAGTAACTCTTCTAATAGTTCGTGCTTTTAGCGTTTCCTGGGACAGCAGTATTAGATTCCGATGCACCATTGCAGGTTTACTGTATCCTTTGGACCTTCAAATCAACGATGAAACATAGAAATTGAATCGATATTGAATACAAAAGGCAAAATGTCGACTTATTTACAAGAGGAGTAACTCTTCTAATAGTTCGTGCTTTCAGACTTTCATGGGACAGCAGTATTAGATTCCGATGCACCGTTGCAGGTTTACTGTATCCCTTGGACCTTCAAATCAACGATGAAACACAGAAATTGCATCAATATTGAATACAAAAGGCAAAATGTCGGCTTATTTACAAGAGGAGTAACTCTTCAGATAGTTCGTGCTTTGAGCCTTTCCTGGGACAGCAGTATTAGATTCCGATGCACCATTGCAGGTTTACTGTATCCCTTGGACCTTCAAATCAACGATGAAACACAGAAATTGTACTGATATTGAATACAAAAGGCAAAATGACGACTTATTTACAAGAGGAGTAACTCTTCTAATAGTTCGTGCTTTGAGCCTTTCTGGGACAGCAGTATTAGATTCCGATGCACCATTGCAGGTTTACTGTATCCCTTGGACCTTCAAATCAACGATGAAACACAGAAACTGCATCGATATTGAATACAAAAGCAAAATGTCGACTGATTTATAAGAGGAGTTACTCTTCTAACAGTTCCTGCTTTGAGCCTTTCCTGGGACAGCAGTATAAGATTCCGATGCACGATTGCAGGTTTACTGTATCCCTTGGACCTTCAAATCAACGATGAAACACAGAAATTGCATCGATATTGAATACAAAAGGCAAAATGTCGGCTTATTTACAAGAGGAGTAACTCTTCTAATAGTTCATGCTTTGAGCCTTTCCTGGGACCGCAGTATTAGATTCCGATGCACCATTGCAGATTTACTGTATCCCTTGTACCTTCAAATCAACGATGAAACATAGAAATTGCATCGATCTTGAATACAAAATGCAAAATGTCGACTTATTTATAAGTGGAGTAACTCTTCTAATAGTTCGTGCTTTGAGCCTTTCCTGGGACAGCAGTATTAGATTCCGATGCACCATTGCACGTTTACTGTATCCCTTGGACCTTCGAAACAACTTTGAAACACTGAAATTGCGTCGATATTGAATACAAAAGGCCAAATGTCGACTTATTTACAAGAATAGTAACTCTTCTAATAGTTCGTGATTTAGCCTTTCCTGGGACAGCAGTATTAGATTCCGATGCACCTTTGCAGGTTTACTGTATCGCTTGGACCTTCAAATCAACGATGAAACACAGAAATTGCATCGATATTGAATACAAAAAGCAAAATGTCGACTTATTTACATGAGGAGTAACTCTTCTAATAGTTCGTGCTTTCAGCCTTTCCTGGGACAGCAGTATTAGATTCCGATGCACCATTGCAGGTTTACTGTATCCCAGGAATCTTCAAATCATCGATAAAAACAAAAATTGCATCGATATTGAATACAAAAGGCAAAATGTCGACTTATTTACAAGAGGAGTAACTCTTCTAATAGTTCGTGCTTTGAGCCTTTCCTGGGACAGCAGTATTAGATTCCGATGCACCATTGCAGGTTTACTGTATCCCTTGGACCTTCAAATCAACGATGAAACACAGAAATAGCATCGATATTGAATACAAAAGGCAAAATGTCGACTTATTTACAAGAGGAGTAACTCTTCTAACAGTTCGTGCTTTGAGCCTTTCCTGGGACCCGGTATTAGATTCCGATGTACCATTGCAGGTGTACTGTATCCCTTGGACCTTCATATCAACGATGAGACACAGAAATTGCATCGATATTGAATACAAAAGTCAAAATGTCGACTTATATACAAGAGGAGTAACCCTTCTAGTACTTCGTGCTTTGAGCCTTTCCTGGGACAGCAGTATTAGATTCCGAAGTACCATTGCAGGTTTACTGTATCCGTTGTACCTTCAAATCAAAGATGAAACACAGAAATTGCATTGATATTGAATACAAAAGGCAAAATGTCAACTTTTTTACAAGAGGAGTAACTCTTCTAATAGTTCGTGCTTTGAGCCTTTCCTGGGACAGCAGTATTAGATTCCGATGCACTATTGCAGGTTTACTGTATCGCTTGGACCTTCAAATCAACGATGTAACACAGAAATTGCATCGATATTGAATACAAAAGACAAAATGTCGACTTATTTACAAGAGGAGTAACTCATCTAATAGTTCGTGCTTTTAATCTTCCTGGGACAGCAGTATTAGATTCCGATGCACCATTGCAGGATTACTGTATCCCTTGGACCTTCAAATCAACGTTGAAACGTAGAAATTGCATCGATATTGAATACAAAAGGCAAAATGTCGGCTTATTTACAAGAGGAGTAACTCTTCTAATAGTTCATGCTTTGAGCCTTTCCTGGGACCGCAGTATTAGATTCCGATGCACCATTGCAGATTTACTGTATCCCTTGTACCTTCAAATCAACGATGAAACATAGAAATTGCATCGATCTTGAATACAAAATGCAAAATGTCGACTTATTTATAAGTGGAGTAACTCTTCTAATAGTTCGTGCTTTGAGCCTTTCCTGGGACAGCAGTATTAGATTCCGATGCACCATTGCACGTTTACTGTATCCCTTGGACCTTCGAAACAACTTTGAAACACTGAAATTGCGTCGATATTGAATACAAAAGGCCAAATGTCGACTTATTTACAAGAATAGTAACTCTTCTAATATTTCGTGGTTTGAGCCTTTCCTGGGACAGTAGTATTAGATTCCGTGGCACCATTGCAGGTTTACTGTATCCCTTTGACCTTCAAATCAACGATGAAACACTGGAATTGCATAGATATTGAATACAAAATGCAAAATGTCGACTTATTTACAAGAGGAGTAACTCTTCTAATAGTTCGTGCTTTTAGCGTTTCCTGGGACAGCAGTATTAGATTCCGATGCACCAGTGCAGGTTTACTCTATCCCTTGGACCTTCAAATCAACGATGAAACACAGAAATTGCATCGATATTGAATACAAAAGGCAAAATATCGACTTATTTACAAGAGGAGTAACTCTTCTAATAGATCGTGCTTTGAGCCTTTCCTGGGACAGCAGTATTAGATTCCGATGCACCATTGCAGGTTTACTGTATCCCTTGGACCTTCAAATCAACGATGAAACACAAAAATTGCATCGATATAGAATACAAAAGGCAAAATGTCGACTTATTTACAAGAGGAGTAACTCTTCTAATAGTTCGTGCTATGAGCCTTTCCTGGGACATCAGTATTAGATTCCGATGCACCACTGCAGGTTTACTGTATCCCTTGGACCTTCCAATCAACGATGAAACAAAGAAATTGCATCGATATTGAATACAAAAGGAAAAGTGTCGTCTTATTTATAAGAGGAGTAACTCTTCTAATAGTTCGTGCTTTGAGCCTTTCCTGGGACAGCAGTATTAGATTCCGATGCACCATTGCAGGTTCACTGTATCACAGGAATCTTCAAATCAACGATAAAAACAGAAATTGCATCGATATTGAATACAAAAGGCAAAATGTCGACTTATTTACAAGAAGAGTAACTCTTCTAATAGTTCGTGCTTTGAGCCTTTCCTGGGACAGCAGTATTAGATTCCGATGCACCATTGCAGGTTTACTGTATCCATTGGACCTTCAAAACAACTTTGAAACACTGAAATTGCATCGATATTGAATACAAAAGGCCAAATGTCGACTTATTTACAAGAGGAGAAACTCTTCTAATAGTTCATGCTTTGATCCTTTCCTGGGACAGCAGTATTAGATTCCGATGCACCATTGCAGGTTTACTGTATCCCTTGGACCTTCAAATCAACGATGAAACACAGAAATTGCATCGATATTGAATACAAAAGGCAAAATGTCGACTTATTTACAAGAGGAGTAACTCTTCTAATAGTTCGTGCTATGAGCCCTTCCTGGGACATCAGTATTAGATTCCGATGCACCACTGCAGGTTTACTGTATCCCTTGGACCTTCCAATCAACGATGAAACAAAGAAATTGCATCGATATTGAATACAAAAGGAAAAGTGTCGGCTTATTTAAAAGAGGAGTAACTCTTCTAATAGTTCGTGCTTTGAGCCTTTCCTGGGACAGCAGTTATAGATTCCGATGAACCATTGCAGGTTTACTGTATCCCTTGGATCTTCAAATCAACGATGAAACACAGAAATTGCATCGATATTGAATACAAAAGGCAAAATGTCGACTTATTTACAAGAGGAGTAACTCTTCTAATAGTTCGAGCTTTGAGCCTTTCCTGGAACAGCAGTATTAGATTCCGATGCACCATTGCAGGTGTACTGTATCCCTTGGACCTTCATATCAACGATGAAACACAGAAATTGCATCGATATTGAATACAAAAGGCAAAATGTCGACTTATTTACAAGAGGAGTAACTCTTCTAATAGTTCGTGCTTTGAGCCTTTCCTGGGACAGCAGTTATAGATTCCGATGCACCATTGCAGGTTTACTGTATCCCTTGGACCTTCAAATCAACGATGAAACACAGAAATTGCATCGATATTGAATACAAAAGGTTAAATGTCGACTTATATACAAGAGGAGTAACCCCTCCAGTACTTCGTGTTTGAGCCTTTCCTGGGACAGCAGTATTAGATTCCGATGCACCATTGTAGTTTTACTGTATTCCTTGGGCCTTCAAATCAACGAAGAAACAAAGAAATAGCATCGATATTGAATACAAAACGCAAAATGTCGACTTATTTACAAGAGGAGTAACTCTTCTCATAGTTCGTGATTTGAGCCTTTCCTGGGACAGCAGAATTAGATTCCGATGCACCATTGCAGGTTTATTGTATCCCTTGTACCTTCAAATCAACGATGAAACACAGAAATTACATCGATCATCAATACAAAAGGCAAAATATCGACTTATTTATATGAGGAGTAACTCTTCTAAGGGTCGTGCTTTGAGCCTTTCCTGGGACAGCAGTATTAGATTCCGATGCACCATTGCAGGTTTACTGTATCCCTTGGACCTTCAAAAGAACTATGAAACACTGAAATTGCATCGATATGAATACATAAGGCTAAATGTCGACTTATTTACAAGAGGAGTAACTCTTCTACTAGTTCGTGATTTTAGCCTTTCCTGGGACAGCAGTTATAGATTCCGATGCACCATTGCAGGTTTACTGTATCCCTTGGACCTTCAAATCAACGATGAAACACAGATATTGCATCGATATTGAATACAAAAGGCAAAATGTCGACTTATTTACAAGAGGAGTAACTCTTCTAATAGTTCGTGCTTTGAGCCTTTCCTGGGACAGCAGCATTAGATTCCGATGCACCATTGCAGGTGTACTGTATCCCTTGGACCTTCATATCAACGATGAATCACAGATATTGTATCGATATTGAATACAAAAAGCAAATTGTCGACTTATATACAAGAGGAGTAACCCTTCTAGTACTTCGTGCTTTGAGCCTTTCGTGGGACAGCAGTATTAGATTCCGATGCACCATTGCATATTTACTGTATCCCTTGGACCTTCAAATCAACGATGAAACACAGAAATTGCATCGATATTGAATACAAAATGCAAAATGTCGACTTATTTACAAGAGGAGTAACTCTTCTAATAGTTCGTGCTTTGAGCCTTTCCTGGGACAGCAGTTATAGGTTCCGATGCACCATTGCAGGTTTACTGTGTCCCTTGGACCTTCAACCCAACGATGAAACACAGAAATTGCATCGATATTGAATACAAAAGGCAAAATGTCGATTTATTTACAAGAGGAGTAACTCTTCTAATAGTTCGTGCTATGAGCCTTTCCTAGGACAGCAGTATCAAATTCCGATGCACCATTGAAGGTTTACTGTATCCCTTAGACCTTCAAATCAACGATGAAACACAGAAATTGCATCGATATTGAATACAAAAGGAAAAATGTCGACTTATATACATGAGGAGTAACCCTTCCAGTACTTCGTGCTTTGAGCCTTTCCTGGGACAGCAGTATTAGATTCCGATGCACCATTGTGGGTTTACTGTATCCCTTGGGCCTTCAAATCAACGAAGAAACACAGAAATTGCATCGATATTGAATACATAAGGCTAAATGTCGACTTATTTACAAGAGGAGTAACTCTTCTACTAGTTTGTGCTTTTAGCCTTTCCTGGGACAGCAGTATTAGATTCCGATGCACCATTGCATTTTTACTGTATCCCTTGGACCTTCAAATCAACGATGAAACACAGAAATTGCATCGATATTGAATACAAAAGGCAAAATGTCGACTTATTTACAAGTGGAGTAACTCTTCTAATAGTTCGTGCTTTTAGCGTTTCCTGGGACAGCAGTATTAGATTCCGATGCACCATTGCAGGTTTACTGTATCCTTTGGACCTTCAAATCAACGATGAAACATAGAAATTGAATCGATATTGAATACAAAAGGCAAAATGTCGACTTATTTACAAGAGGAGTAACTCTTCTAATAGTTCGTGCTTTGAGCCTCTCCTGGGACAGAAGTATTACATTCCGATGCACCATTGCAGGTTTACTGTATCCCTTGGACCTTCAAATCAACGATGAAACACAGAAATTGTACTGATATTGAATACAAAAGGCAAAATGACGACTTATTTACAAGAGGAGTAACTCTTCTAATTGTTCGTGCTTTGAGCCTTTCTGGGACAGCAGTATTAGATTCCGATGCACCATTGCAGGTTTACTGTATCCCTTGGACCTTCAAATCAACGATGAAACACAGAAACTGCATCGATATTGAATACAAAAGCAAAATGTCGACTGATTTATGAGAGGAGTTACTCTTCAAACAGTTCCTGCTTTGAGCCTTTCCTGGGACAGCAGTATAAGATTCCGATGCACGATTGCAGGTTTACTGTATCCCTTGGACCTTCAAATCAACGATGAAACACAGAAATTGCATCGATATTGAATACAAAAGGCAAAATGTCGGCTTATTTACAAGAGGAGTAACTCTTCTAATAGTTCATGCTTTGAGCCTTTCCTGGGACCGCAGTATTAGATTCCGATGCACCATTGCAGATTTACTGTATCCCTTGTACCTTCAAATCAACGATGAAACATAGAAATTGCATCGATCTTGAATACAAAATGCAAAATGTCGACTTATTTATAAGTGGAGTAACTCTTCTAATAGTTCGTGCTTTGAGCCTTTCCTGGGACAGCAGTATTAGATTCCGATGCACCATTGCACGTTTACTGTATCCCTTGGACCTTCGAAACAACTTTGAAACACTGAAATTGCGTCGATATTGAATACAAAAGGCCAAATTTCGACTTATTTACAAGAATAGTAACTCTTCTAATAGTTCGTGATTTAGCCTTTCCTGGGACAGCAGTATTAGATTCCGATGCACCTTTGCAGGTTTACTGTATCGCTTGGACCTTCAAATCAACGATGAAACACAGAAATTGCATCGATATTGAATACAAAAAGCAAAATGTCGACTTATTTACATGAGGAGTAACTCTTCTAATAGTTCGTGCTTTCAGCCTTTCCTGGGACAGCAGTATTAGATTCCGATGCACCATTGCAGGTTTACTGTATCCCAGGAATCTTCAAATCATCGATAAAAACAAAAATTGCATCGATATTGAATACAAAAGGCAAAATGTCGACTTATTTACAAGAGGAGTAACTCTTCTAATAGTTCGTGCTTTGAGCCTTTCCTGGGACAGCAGTATTAGATTCCGATGCACCATTGCAGGTTTACTGTATCCCTTGGACCTTCAAATCAACGATGAAACACAGAAATAGCATCGATATTGAATACAAAAGGCAAAATGTCGACTTATTTACAAGAGGAGTAACTCTTCTAACAGTTCGTGCTTTGAGCCTTTCCTGGGACCGCAGTATTAGATTCCGATGTACCATTGCAGGTGTACTGTATCCCTTGGACCTTCATATCAACGATGAGACACAGAAATTGCATCGATATTGAATACAAAAGTCAAAATGTCGACTTATATACAAGAGGAGTAACCCTTCTAGTACTTCGTGCTTTGAGCCTTTCCTGGGACAGCAGTATTAGATTCCGATGTACCATTGCAGGTTTACTGTATCCGTTGTACCTTCAAATCAAAGATGAAACACAGAAATTGCATTGATATTGAATACAAAAGGCAAAATGTCGACTTATTTACAAGAGGAGTAACTCTTCTAATAGTTCGTGCTTTGAGCCTTTCCTGGGACAGCAGTATTAGATTCCGATGCACTATTGCAGGTTTACTGTATCGCTTGGACCTTCAAATCAACGATGAAACACAGAAATTGCATCGATATTGAATACAAAAGACAAAATGTCGACTTATTTACAAGAGGAGTAACTCATCTAATAGTTCGTGCTTTTAATCTTCCTGGGACAGCAGTATTAGATTCCGATGCACCATTGCAGGATTACTGTATCCCTTGGACCTTCAAATCAACGTTGAAACGTAGAAATTGCATCGATATTGAATACAAAAGGCAAAATGTCGGCTTATTTACAAGAGGAGTAACTCTTCTAATAGTTCATGCTTTGAGCCTTTCCTGGGACCGCAGTATTAGATTCCGATGCACCATTGCAGATTTACTGTATCCCTTGTACCTTCAAATCAACGATGAAACATAGAAATTGCATCGATCTTGAATACAAAATGCAAAATGTCGACTTATTTATAAGTGGAGTAACTCTTCTAATAGTTCGTGCTTTGAGCCTTTCCTGGGACAGCAGTATTAGATTCCGATGCACCATTGCACGTTTACTGTATCCCTTGGACCTTCGAAACAACTTTGAAACACTGAAATTGCGTCGATATTGAATACAAAAGGCCAAATGTCGACTTATTTACAAGAATAGTAACTCTTCTAATAGTTCGTGATTTAGCCTTTCCTGGGACAGCAGTATTAGATTCCGATGCACCTTTGCAGGTTTACTGTATCGCTTGGACCTTCAAATCAACGCTGAAACACAGAAATTGCATCGATATTGAATACAAAAAGCAAAATGTCGACTTATTTACATGAGGAGTAACTCTTCTAATAGTTCGTGCTTTCAGCCTTTCCTGGGACAGCAGTATTAGATTCCGATGCACCATTGCAGGTTTACTGTATCCCAGGAATCTTCAAATCATCGATAAAAACAAAAATTGCATCGATATTGAATACAAAAGGCAAAATGTCGACTTATTTACAAGAGGAGTAACTCTTCTAATAGTTCGTGCTTTGAGCCTTTCCTGGGACAGCAGTATTAGATTCCGATGCACCATTGCAGGTTTACTGTATCCCTTGGACCTTCAAATCAACGATGAAACACAGAAATAGCATCGATATTGAATACAAAAGGCAAAATGTCGACTTATTTACAAGAGGAGTAACTCTTCTAACAGTTCGTGCTTTGAGCCTTTCCTGGGACCGCAGTATTAGATTCCGATGTACCATTGCAGGTGTACTGTATCCCTTGGACCTTCATATCAACGATGAGACACAGAAATTGCATCGATATTGAATACAAAAGTCAAAATGTCGACTTATATACAAGAGGAGTAACCCTTCTAGTACTTCGTGCTTTGAGCCTTTCCTGGGACAGCAGTATTAGATTCCGATGTACCATTGCAGGTTTACTGTATCCGTTGTACCTTCAAATCAAAGATGAAACACAGAAATTGCATTGATATTGAATACAAAAGGCAAAATGTCGACTTATTTACAAGAGGAGTAACTCTTCTAATAGTTCGTGCTTTGAGCCTTTCCTGGGACAGCAGTATTAGATTCCGATGCACTATTGCAGGTTTACTGTATCGCTTGGACCTTCAAATCAACGATGAAACACAGAAATTGCATCGATATTGAATACAAAAGACAAAATGTCGACTTATTTACAAGAGGAGTAACTCATCTAATAGTTCGTGCTTTTAATCTTCCTGGGACAGCAGTATTAGATTCCGATGCACCATTGCAGGATTACTGTATCCCTTGGACCTTCAAATCAACGTTGAAACGTAGAAATTGCATCGATATTGAATACAAAAGGCAAAATGTCGACTTATTTACAAGAGGAGTAACTCTTCTAATAGTTCGTGATTTGAGCCTTTCCTGGGACAGCAGTATTAGATTCCGATGCACCATTGCAGGTTTACTCTATCCCTTGGACCTTCAAATCAACGATGAAACACAGAAATTGCATCGATATTGAATACAAAAGGCAAAATGTCGACTTATTTACAAGAGGAGTAACTCTTCTAATAGTTCGTGCTTTGAGCCTTTCCTGGGACAACAGTATTAGATTCCGATGCACCATTGCATTTTTACTTTATCTCTTGGACCTTCAAATCAACGATGAAACATAGAAATTGCATTGATATTGAATATAAAAGGCAAAATCTCGACTTATTTAAAAGTGGAGTAACTCTTCTAATAGTTCGTGCTTTGAGCCTTTCCTGGGACAGCAGTATCAGATTCCGATGCACCATTGCAGGTTTACTGTATCCCTTGGACCTTCTATTCAACGATGAAACACAGAAATTGCATCGATATAGAATACGAAAGGCAAAATGTCGACTTATTTACAAGAGGAGTAACTCTTGTAATAGTTTGTGCTTTGAGCCTATCCTGGGACAGCAGTATTAGATTCCGATGCACCATTGCAGGTTTACTGTATCCGTTGTACCTTCAAATCAACGATGAAACACAGAAATTGCATCGATCTTCAATACAAAAGGCAAAATGTCGACTTATTTATAAGAGGAATAACTCCTCTAATAGTTCGTGCTTTGAACCTTTCCTGGGACAGCAGTATTAGAATCCGATGCACCAATGCAGGTTTACTGTATCCCTTGGACCTTCAAATCAACGATGAAACACAGAAATTGCATCGATATTGAATACAAAAGGCAAAAAGTTGACTTATTTACAAGAGGAGTAACTCTTCTAATAGTTCGTGCTTTGAGCCTTTCCTGGGACAACAGTATTAGATTCCGATGCACCATTGCAGGTTTACTTTATCCCTTGGACCTTCAAATCAACGATGAAATACAGAAATTGCATCGATATTGAATACAAAATGCAAAATGTCGACTTATTTATAAGAGGAGTAACTCTTCTAACAGTTCCTGCTTTTAGCGTTTCCTGGGACAGCAGTATTAGATTCCGATGCACCATTGCAGATTTACTGTATCCCTTGGACCTTCAAATCAACGATGAAACACAGAAATTGCATCGATATTGATTACAAAAGGCAAAATGTCGACCTATTTACAAGAGTAGTAACTTTTCTAATAGTTCGTACTTTGAGCCTTTCCTGGGACAGCAGTATTAGATTCCGATGCACCATTGCAGGTTTACTGTATCCCTTGGACCTTCAAATCAACGATGAAACATAGAAATTGCATCGATCTTGAATACAAAATGAAAAATGTCGACTTATTTAAAAGAGGAGTAACACTTCTAATAGTTCATGCTTTGAGCCTTTCCTGGGACAGCAGTATTAGATTCCGATGCACCATTGCAGGTTAACTGTATCCCTTGTACCTTCAAAACAACTATGAAACACTGAAATTGCATCGATATTGAAAACAAAAGGCAAAATGTCGACTTATTTACAAGAGGAGTAACTCTTCTAATAGTTCGTGCTTTTAGCCTTCCTGGGAGAGCAGTATTAGATTCCGATGCACCATTGCAGGATTACTGTATCCCTTGGACCTTCAAATCAACGTTGAAACGTAGAAATTGCATCGATATTGAACACAAAAGACAAAATGTCGACTTATTTACAAGAGGAGTAACTCTTCTAATAGTTCGTGCTTTGAGCCTTTCCTGGGACAGCAGTATCAGATTCCGATGCACCATTGCAGGTTTACTGTATCCCTTGGACCTTCTAATCATCGATGAAACACAGAAATTGCATCGATATTGAATACAAAAGGCAAAATGTCGACTTATTTACAAGAGGAGTAACTCTTCTAATAGTTTGTGCTTTGAGCCTATCCTGGGACAGCAGTATTAGATTCCGATGCACCATTGCAGGTTTACTGTATCCCTTGGACCTTCAAATCAACGATGAAACACAGAAATTGGGTCGATATTGAATACAAAAGGCAAAATGTCGATTTATTTACAAGAGGAGTAACTCTTCTAATAGTTCGTGCTTTGAGCCTTTCCTGGGACAGCAGTATTAGATTCCAATGCACCATTGCAGGTTTACTGTATCCCTTGGACCTTCAAATCAACGATGAAACACAGAAATTGCATCGATATTGAATACAAAAGGCAAAATGTCGACTTATTTACAAGAGGAGTAACTCTTCTAATAGTTCGTGCTTTGAGCCTTTCCTGGGACAGCAGTATTAGATTCCGATGCACCATTGCAGGTGTACTGTATCCCTTGGACCTTCATATCAACGATGAAACACTGAAATTGCATCGATATTGAATACAAAATGCAAAATGTCGACTTATATACAGGAGGAGTAACCCTTCTAGTACTTCGTGCTTTGAGCCTTTCCTGGGACAGCAGTATTAGATTCCGATGCACCATTGCAGGTTTACTGTATCGCTTGGACATTCAAATCAACGATGAAACACAGAAATTGCATCGATATTGAATACAAAAGACAAAATGTCGACTTATTTACATGAGGAGTAACTCTTCTAATAGTTCGTGCTTTGAGCCTTTCCTGGGGCAGCAGTATTAGATTTCGATGCACCACTGGAGGTTTACTGTATACCTTTAACCTTCAAATTAACGATGAAACACAGAAATTGCATCGATATTGAATACAAAAGGCAAAATGTCGACTTATTTACAAGAGGAGTAACTCTTCTAGTAGTTCGTGCTTTGAGCCTTTCCTGGGACAGCAGTATTAGATTCCGATGCACCATTGCAGGTTTACTATATCCCTTGGACCTTCAAATCAACGATGAAATACAGAAATTGCATCGATATTGAATACAAAAGGCAAAATGTCGACTTATTTATAAGAGGAGTAACTCTTCTAACAGTTCCTGCTTTTAGCGTTTCCTGGGACAGCAGTATTAGATTCCGATGCACCATTGCAGATTTACTGTATCCCTTGGACCATCAAATCAACGATGAAACACAGAAATTGCATCGATATTGATTACAAAAGGCAAAATGTCGACCTATTTACAAGAGTAGTAACTTTTCTAATAGTTCGTACTTTGAGCCTTTCCTGGGACAGCAGTATTAGATTCCGATGCACCATTGCAGGTTTACTGTATCCCTTGGACCTTCAAATTAACGATGAAACATAGAAATTGCATCGATCTTGAATACAAAATGCAAAATGTCGACTTATTTAAACGAGGAGTAACACTTCTAATAGTTCGTGCTTTGAGCCTTTCCTGGGACAGCAGTATTAGATTCCGAGGCACCATTGCAGGTTTACTGTATCCCTTGTACCTTCAAAACAACTATGAAACACTGAAATTGCATCGATATTGAATACATAAGGCAAAATGTCGACTTATTTACAAGAGGAGTAACTCTTCTAATAGTTCGTGCTTTTAGCCTTCCTGGGACAGCAGTATTAGATTCCGATGCACCATTGCAGGATTACTGTATCCCTTGGACCTTCAAATCAACGTTGAAACGTAGAAATTGCATCGATATTGAATACAAAAGGAAAAATGTCGACTTATTTACAAGAGGAGTAACTCTTCTAATAGTTCGTGCTTAGAGCCTTTCCTGGGACAGCAGTATTAGATTCCGATGCAGCATTGCAGGTTTACTCTATCCCTTGGACCTTCAAATCAACGATGAAACACAGAAATTGCATCGATATCGAATACAAAAGGCAAAATGTCGACTTATTTACAAGAGGAGTAACTCTTCTAATAGTTCGTGCTTTGAGCCTTTCCTGGGACAACAGTATTAGATTCCGATGCACCATTGCATTTTTACATTATCTCTTGGACCTTCAAATCAACGATGAAACACAGAAATTGCATTGATATTGAATATAAAAGGCAAAATGTCGACTTATTTACAAGAGGAGTAACTCTTCTAATAGTTCGTGTTTTGAGCCTTTCCTGGGACAGCAGTATCAGATTCCGATGCACCATTGCAGGTTTACTGTATCCCTTGGACCTTCTAATCAACGATGAAACACAGAAATTGCATCGATATTGAATACAAAAGGCAAAATGTCGACTTATTTACAAGAGGAGTAACTCTTCTAATAGTTTGTGCTTTGAGCCTATCCTGGGACAGCAGTATTAGATTCCGATGCACCATTGCAGGTTTACTGTATCCCTTGGACCTTCAAATCAACGATGAAACACAGAAATTGCGTCGATATTGAATACAAAAGGCAAAATGTCGATTTATTTACAAGAGGAGTAACTCTTCTAATAGTTCGTGCTTTGAGCCTTTCCTGGGACAGCAGTATTAGATTCCAATGCACCATTGCAGGTTTACTGTATCCCTTGGACCTTCAAATCAACGATGAAACACAGAAATTGCATCGATATTGAATACAAAAGGCAAATAAGTCGACTTATTTACAAGAGGAGTAACTCTTCTAATAGTTCGTGCTTTAAGCCTCTCCTGGGACAGCAGTATTAGATTCCGATGCACCATTGCAGGTTTACTGTATCCCTTGTATCTTCAAATCAACGATGAAACATAGAAATTGCATCGATCTTGAATTCAAAATGCAAAATGTCGACTTATTTATAAGAGGAGTAACTCTTCTAACAGTTCCTGCTTTGAGCCTTTCCTGGGACAGCAGTATTAGGTTCCGATGCACCATTGCAGGTTAGTTGTATCCCTTGGACCTTCAAATCAACGATGAAACACAGAAATTGCATCGATATTGAATACAAAAGGCAAAATGTCGACTTATTTACAAGAGTACTAACTCTTCTAATAGTTCGTGCTTTGAGCTTTTCCTGGGACAGCAATATTAGATTCCGATGCACCATTGCAGGTTGACTGTATCCCTTGTACCTTCAAATCAACGATGAAACATAGAAATTGCATCGATCTTGAATACAAAATGCTAAATTTCGACTTATTTATAAGAGGAGTAACTCTTCTAATAGTTCGTGTTTTAGCCTTTCCTGGGACAGCAGTATTAGATTCCGATGCACCATTGCAGGTTTACTGTATCGCTTGGACCTTCAAATCAACGATGAAACACAGAAATTGCATCGATATTGAATACAAAAGGCAGAATGTCGACTAATTTACAAGAGGAGTAACTCTTCTACTAGTTCGAGCTTTTAGCGTTTCCTGGGACAGCAGTATTAGATTCCGATGCACCATTGCAGGTTTACTGTATCCCTTGGACCTTCTAATCAACGATGAAACACAGAAATTGCATCGATATTGAATACAAAAGGTAAAATGTCAACTTATTCACAAGATGAGTAATTCTTCTAATAGTTCGTGCTTTGAGCCTTTCCTGGGACAGCAGTATTAGATTCCGATGCACCATTGTAGGTTTACTGTATCCCTTGGATCTTCAAATCAACGATGAAACCCAGAAATTGCATCGATATTGAATACAAAAGGCAAAATGTCGACTTATTTACAAGAGGAGAAACTCTTCTAACAGTTCATGCTTTGAGCCTTTCCTGGGACAGCAGTTTTAGATTCCGATGCACCATTGCAGGTTTACTGTATACCTTGGACCTTCAAATCAACGATGAAACACAGAAATTGCATCGATATTGAATACAAAATGCAAAATGTCGACTTATTTACAAGAGGAGTAACTCTTCTAATAGTTCGTGCTTTGAGCCTTTCCTGGGACAGCAGTATTAGATTACGATTAACCATTGCAGGTTTACTGTATCCCTTGGACCTTCAAATCAACGATGAAACACAGATATTGCATCGATATTGAATACAAAAGGAAAAGTGTTGTCTTATTTATAAGAGGAGTAACTCTTCTAATTGTTCGTGCTTTGAGCCTTTCCTGGGACAGCAGTATTAGATTCCGATGCACCATTGCAGGTTTACTGTATCCCTTGGAACTTCATATCAACGATGAAACACAGAAATTGCATCGATATTGAATACAAAAGGCAAAATGTCGACTTATATAAAAGAGGAGTAACCCTTCTAGTACTTCGAGCTTTGAGCCTATCCTGGGACAGCAGTATTAGATTCCGATGCACCATTGCAGGTTTACTGTATCCCTTGGACCTTCAAATCAACGATGAAACACAGAAATTGCATCGATATTGAATACAAAAGGCAAAATGTCGACTTATTTACAAGAGGAGTAACTCTTCTAATAGTTCGTGCTTTGAGCCTTTCCCAGGACAGCAGTATTAGATTCCGATGCACCATTGCAGGTTTACTGCATCCCTTGGACCTGCAAAACAACTATGAAACACTGAAATTGCATCGATATTGAATACAAAAGGCAAAATGTCGACTTATTTACAAGAGGAGTAACTCTTCTAATAGTTCGTGCTTTGAGCCTTTCCTGGGACAGCAGTATTACATTCCGATGCACCATTGCAGGTTTACTGTATCCCTTGGACCTTCATATCAACGATGAAACACAGAAATTGCATCGATATTGAATACAAAAGGCAAAATGTCGACTTATATAAAAGAGGAGTAACCCTTCTAGTACTTCGAGCTTTGAGCCTATCCTGGGACAGCAGTATTAGATTCCGATGCACCATTGCAGGTTTACTGTATCCCTTGGACCTTCAAATCAACGATGAAACACAGAAATTGCATCGATATTGAATACAAAAGGCAAAATGTCGACTTATTTACAAGAGGAGTAACTCTTCTAATAGTTCGTGCTTTGAGCCTTTCCCAGGACAGCAGTATTAGATTCCGATGCACCATTGCAGGTTTACTGCATCCCTTGGACCTGCAAAACAACTATGAAACACTGAAATTGCATCGATATTGAATACAAAAGGCAAAATGTCGACTTATTTACAACAGGAGTAACTCTTCTAATAGTTCGTGCTTTGAGCTTTTCCTGGGACAGCAGTATTAGGTTCCGATGCACCATTGCAGGTTAGTTGTATCCCTTGGACCTTCAAATCAACGATGATACACAGAAATTGCATCGATATTGAATACAAAAGGCAAAATGTCGACTTATTTACAAGAGTACTAACTCTTCTAATAGTTCGTGCTTTGAGCTTTTCCTGGGACAGCAATATTAGATTCCGATGCACCATTGCAGGTTGACTGTATCCCTTGTACCTTCAAATCAACGATGAAACATAGAAATTGCATCGATCTTGAATACAAAATGCTAAATTTCGACTTATTTATAAGAGGAGTAACTCTTCTAATAGTTCGTGTTTGAGCCTTTCCTGGGACAGCAGTATTAGATTCCGATGCACCATTGCACGTTTGCTGTATCCCTTGGACCTTCAAAACAACTTTGAAACACTGAAATTGCATCGATATTGAATACAAAAGGCCAAATGTCGACTTATTTACAAGAGGAGTAACTCTTCTAATAGTTCGTGTTTTAGCCTTTCCTGGGACAGCAGTATTAGATTCCGATGCACCATTGCAGGTTTACTGTATCGCTTGGACCTTCAAATCAACGATGAAACACAGAAATTGCATCGATATTGAATACAAAAGGCAGAATGTCGACTAATTTACAAGAGGAGTAACTCTTCTAATAGTTCGAGCTTTTAGCGTTTCCTGGGACAGCAGTATTAGATTCCGATGCACCATTGCAGGTTTACTGTATCCCTTGGACCTTCTAATCAACGATGAAACACAGAAATTGCATCGATATTGAATACAAAAGGTAAAATGTCAACTTATTCACAAGATGAGTAACTCTTCTAATAGTTCGTGCTTTGAGCCTTTCCTGGGACAGCAGTATTAGATTCCGATGCACCATTGTAGGTTTACTGTATCCCTTGGATCTTCAAATCAACGATGAAACCCAGAAATTGCATCGATATTGAATACAAAAGGCAAAATGTCGACTTATTTACAAGAGGAGAAACTCTTCTAACAGTTCATGCTTTGAGCCTTTCCTGGGACAGCAGTTTTAGATTCCGATGCACCATTGCAGGTTTACTGTATACCTTGGACCTTCAAATCAACGATGAAACACAGAAATTGCATCGATATTGAATACAAAATGCAAAATGTCGACTTATTTACAAGAGGAGTAACTCTTCCAATAGTTCGTGCTTTGAGCCTTTCCTGGGACAGCAGTATTAGATTCCGATTAACCATTGCAGGTTTACTGTATCCCTTGGACCTTCAAATCAACGATGAAACACAGATATTGCATCGATATTGAATACAAAAGGAAAAGTGTTGTCTTATTTATAAGAGGAGTAACTCTTCTAATTGTTCGTGCTTTGAGCCTTTCCTGGGACAGCAGTATTAGATTCCGATGCACCATTGCAGGTTTACTGTATCCCTTGGAACTTCATATCAACGATGAAACACAGAAATTGCATCGATATTGAATACAAAAGGCAAAATGTCGACTTATATAAAAGAGGAGTAACCCTTCTAGTACTTCGAGCTTTGAGCCTATCCTGGGACAGCAGTATTAGATTCCGATGCACCATTGCAGGTTTACTGTATCCCTTGGACCTTCAAATCAACGATGAAACACAGAAATTGCATCGATATTGAATACAAAATGCAAAATGTCGACTTATTTACAAGAGGAGTAACTCTTCTAATAGTTCGTGCTTTGAGCCTTTCCCAGGACAGCAGTATTAGATTCCGATGCACCATTGCAGGTTTACTGCATCCCTTGGACCTGCAAAACAACTATGAAACACTGAAATTGCATCGATATTGAATACAAAAGGCAAAATGTCGACTTATTTACAAGAGGAGTAACTCTTCTAATAGTTCGTGCTTTGAGCCTTTCCTGGGACAGCAGTATTACATTCCGATGCACCATTGCAGGTTTACTGTATCCCTTGGACCTTCATATCAACGATGAAACACAGAAATTGCATCGATATTGAATACAAAAGGCAAAATGTCGACTTATATAAAAGAGGAGTAACCCTTCTAGTACTTCGAGCTTTGAGCCTATCCTGGGACAGCAGTATTAGATTCCGATGCACCATTGCAGGTTTACTGTATCCCTTGGACCTTCAAATCAACGATGAAACACAGAAATTGCATCGATATTGAATACAAAAGGCAAAATGTCGACTTATTTACAAGAGGAGTAACTCTTCTAATAGTTCGTGCTTTGAGCCTTTCCCAGGACAGCAGTATTAGATTCCGATGCACCATTGCAGGTTTACTGCATCCCTTGGACCTGCAAAACAACTATGAAACACTGAAATTGCATCGATATTGAATACAAAAGGCAAAATGTCGACTTATTTACAACAGGAGTAACTCTTCTAATAGTTCGTGCTTTGAGCCTTTCCTGGGACAGCAGTATTAGATTCCGATGCACCATTGCTGGTTTACTGTATTCCTTGTACCTTCAAATCAACGATGATGCACAGAAATTGCAACGATATTGAATACAAAAGGCAAAATGTCGACTTATTTAAAAGAGTACTAACTCTTCTAATTGTTCATGCTTTGAGCTTTTCCTGGGACAGCAATATTAGATTCCGATGCACCATTGCAGGTTGACTGTATCCCTTGTACCTTCAAATCAACGATGAAACATAGAAATTGCATCGAACTTGAATACAAAATGCTAAATTTCGACTTATTTATAAGAGGAGTAACTCTTCTAATAGTTCGTGTTTGAGCCTTTCCTGGGACAGCAGTATTAGATTCCGATGCACCATTGCACGTTTGCTGTATCCCTTGGACCTTCAAAACAACTTCGAAACACTGAAATTGCATCGATATTGAATACAAAAGGCCAAATTTCGACTTATTTACAAGAGGAGTAACTCTTGTAATAGTTCGTGTTTTAGCCTTTCCTGGGACAGCGGTATTAGATTCCGATGCACCATTGCAGGTTTACTGTATTGCTTGGACCTTCAAATCAACGACGAAACACAAAAATTGCATCGATATTGAATACAAAAGGCAATATGTCGACTAATTTACAAGAGGAGTAACTCTTCTAATAGTTCGAGCTTTTAGCGTTTCCTGGGACAGCAGTATTAGATTCCGATGCACCATTGCAGGTTTACTGTATCCCTTGGACCTTCAAATCAACGAAGAACACTGGATTTGCATAGATATTCAATACAAAAGGCATAATGTCGACTTATTTACAAGAGGAGTAACTCTTCTAATAGTTCGTGGTTTTAGCGTTTCCTGGGACAGCAGTATTAGATTCCGATGAACCATTGCAGGTATACTGTATCCCTTGGACCTTCAAATCAACGATGAAACACAGAAATTGCATCGATATTGCATACAAAAGGAAAAATATCGACTTATTTAAAAGAGGAGTAACTCTTCTAATAGTTCGTGCTTTGAGCCTTTCCTGGGACAGCAGTATTAGATTCCGATGCACCATTGCAGGTTTACTGTATCCCTTGGACCTTCAAATCAACGATGAAACACAGAAATTGCATCGATATTGAATACAAAAGGCAAAATGTCGACTTATTTACTAGAGGAGAAACTCTTCTAACAGTTCATGCTTTGAGCCTTTCCTGGGACAGCAGTTTTAGATTCCGATGCACCATTGCAGGTTTACTGTATCCCTTGGCCTTCAAATCAACGATGAAACACAGAAATTGCATCAATATTGAATACAAAATGCAAAATGTCGACTTATTTACAAGAGGAGTAACTCTTCTAATAGTTCGTGCTTTGAGCCTTTCCTGGGACAGCAGTATTAGGTTCCAATGCACCATTGCAGGTTTACCGTATCCCTTGGACCTTCAAATCAACGATGAAACACAGAAATTGCATCGATATTGAATACAAAATGCAAAATATCGACTTATTTACAAGAGGAGTAACTCTTCTAATAGTTCGTGCTTTGAGCCTTTCCTGGGACAGCAGTATTAGATTCCGATGCACCATTGCAGGTTTACTGTATCCCTTGGACCTTCAAATCAACGATGAAACACAGATATTGCATCGAAATTGAATACAAAAGGAAAAGTGTTGTCTTATTTATAAGAGGAGTAACTCTTCTAATTGTTCGTGCTTTGAGCCTTTCCTGGGACAGCAGTATCAAATTCCGATGCACCATTGCAGGTTTACTGTATCCCTTGGACCTTCATATCAACGATGAAACACAGAAATTGCATCGATATTGAATACAAAAGGCAAAATGTCGACTTATATACAAGAGGAGTAACCCTTCTAGTACTTCGTGCTTTGAGCCTATCCTGGGACAGCAGTATTAGATTCCGATGCACCATTGCAGGTTTACTGTATCCCTTGGACCTTCAAATCAACGATGAAACACAGAAATTGCATCGATATTGAATACAAAATGCAAAATGTCGACTTATTTACAAGAGTAGTAACTCTTCTAATAGTTCGTGATTTGAGCCTTTCCTGGGACAGCAGTATTAGATTCCGATGCACCATTGCAGGTTTACTGTATCCCTTGTACCTTCAAATCAACGGTGATACACAGAAATTGCATCGATACTGAATACAAAAGGCAAAATGTCGACTTATTTACAAGAGTACTAACTCTTCTAATAGTTCGTGCTTTGAGCTTTTCCTGGGACAGCAATATTAGATTCCGATGCACCATTGCAGGTTGACTGTATCCCTTGTACCTTCAGATCAACGATGAAACATAGAAATTGCATCGATCTTGAATACAAAATGCTAAATTTCGACTTATTTATAAGAGGAGTAACTCTTCTAATAGTTCGTGTTTGAGCCTTTCCTGGGACAGCAGTATTAGATTCCGATGCACCATTGCACGTTTGCTGTATCCCTTGGACCTTCAAAACAACTTTGAAACACTGAAATTGCATCGATATTGAATACAAAAGGCCAAATGTCGACTTATTTACAAGAGGAGTAACTCTTCTAATAGTTCGTGTTTTAGCCTTTCCTGGGACAGCAGTATTAGATTCCGATGCACCATTGCAGGTTTACTGTATCGCTTGGACCTTCAAATCAACGATGAAACACAGAAATTGCATCGATATTGAATGCAAAAGGCAAAATGTCGACTAATTTACAAGAGGAGTAACTCTTCTATAAGTTCGAGCTTTTAGCGTTTCCTGGGACAGCAGTATTAGATTCCGATGCACCATTGCAGGTTTACTGTATCCCTTGGACCTTCAAATCAACGATGAAACACAGAAATTGCATCGATATTGAATACAAAAGGTAAAATGTCAACTTATTCACAAGAGGAGTAACTCTTCTAATAGTTCGTGCTTTTAGCCTTTCCTGGGACAGTAGTATTAGATTCCGATGCACCATTGCAGGTTTACTGTATCCCTTGGACCTTCAAATCAACGAAGAAACACTGGAATTGCATAGATATTGAATACAAAAGGCATAATGTCGACTTATTTACAAGAGGAGTAACTCCTCTAATAGTTCGTGCTTTTAGCGTTTCCTGGGACAGCAGTATTAGATTCCGATGCACCATTGCAGGTTTACTGTATCCCTTGGACCTTCAAATCAACGATGAAACACAGAAATTGCATCGATATTGAATACAAACGGCAAAATATCGACTTATTTAAAAGAGGAGTAACTCTTCTAATAGTTCGTGCTTTGAGCCTTTCCTGGGACAGCAGTATTAGATTCCGATGCACCACTGCAGGTTTACTGTATCCCCTGGACCTTCAAATCAACGATGAAACATAGAAATTGCATCGATATTGAATACAAAAGGCAAAATGTCGACTTATTTACAAGAGGAGAAACTCTTCTAACAGTTCATGCTTTGAGCCTTTCCTGGGACAGCAGTTTTAGATTCCGATGCACCATTGCAGGTTTACTGTATCCCTTGGACCTTCAAATCAACGATGAAACACAGATATTGCATCGATATTGAATACAAAATGCTAAATGTCGACTTATTTACAAGAGGAGTAACTCTTCTAATAGTTCGTGCTTTGAGCCTTTCCTGGGACAGCTGTATTAGGTTCCGATGCACCATTGCAGGTTTACTGTATCCCTTGGACCTTCAAATCAACGATGAAACACAGAAATTGCATCGATATTGAATACAAAATGCAAAATGTCGACTTATTTACAAGAGGAGTAACTCTTCTAATAGTTCGTGCTTTGAGCCTTTCCTGGGACAGCAGTATTAGATTCCGATGCACCATTGCAGGTTTACTGTATCCCTTGGACATTCAAATCAACGATGAAACACAGATATTGCATCGATATTGAATACAAAAGGAAAAGTGTTGTCTTATTTATAAGAGGAGTAACTCTTCTAATTGTTCGTGCTTTGAGCCTTTCCTGGGACAGCAGTATTAGATTCCGATGCACCATTGCAGGTTTACTGTATCCCTTGGACCTTCAAATCAACGATGAAACACAGAAATTGCATCGATATTGAATACAAAAGGCAAAATGTCGACTTATATACAAGTGGAGTAACCCTTCTAGTACTTCGTGCTTTGAGCCTATCCTGGGACAGCAGTATTAGATTCCGATGCACCATTGCAGGTTTACTGTATCCCTTGGACCTTCAAATCAACGATGAAACACAGAAATTGCATCGATATTGAATACAAAAGGCAAAATGTCGACTAATTTACAAGAGGAGTAACTCTTCTAATAGTTCGTGCTTTGAGCCTTTCCCAGGACAGCAGTATTAGATTCCGATGAACCATTGCAGGTTTACTGCATCCCTTGGACCTGCAAAACAACTATGAAACACTGAAATTGCATCGATATTGAATACAAAAGGCAAAATGTCGACTTATTTACAAGAGGAGTAACTCTTCTAATAGTTCGTGCTTTTAGCCTTTCCTGGGACAGCAGTATTAGATTCCGATGCACCATTGCAGGTTTACTGTATCCCTTGGTCCTTCAAATCAACGATGAAACACAGAAATTGCATCGATATTGAATACAAAATGAAAAATGTCGACTTATTTACAAGAGTAGTAACTCTTCTAATAGTTCGTGATTTGAGCCTTTCCTGGGACAGCAGTATTAGATTCCGATGCACCATTGCAGGTTTACTGTATCCCTTGTACCTTCAAATCAACGATGAAACATAGAAATTGCATCGATCTTGAATACAAAATGCAAAATGTCGACTTATTTATAAGAGGAGTAACTCTTCTAACAGTTCCTGTTTGAGCCTTTCCTGGGACAGCAGTACTAGATTCCGATGCACCAATGCAGGTTAGTTGTACCCCTTGGACCTTCAAATCAACGATGATACACAGAAATTGCATCGATATTGAATACAAAAGGCAAAAGTCGACTTATTTACAAGAGTAGTAACTCTTCTAATAGATCGTGCTTTGAGCCTTTCCTGGGACAGCAGTATTAGATTCCGATGCACCATTGCAGGTTTACTGTATCCCTTGTACCTTCAAATCAACAATGATACACAGAAATTGCATCGATATTGAATACAAAAGGCCAAATGTCGACTTATTTACAAGAGGAGTAACTCTTCTAATAGTTCGTGATTTAGCCTTTCCTGGGACAGCAGTATTAGATTCCGATGCAAAATTGCAGGTTTACTGTATCGCTTGGACCTTCAAATCAACGATGAAACAAAGACATTGCATCGATATTGAATACAAAAGGCAAAATGTCGACTAATTTACAAGAGGAGTAACTCTTCTAATAGTTCGAGATTTTAGCGTTTCCTGGGACAGCAGTATTAGATTCCGATGCACCATTGCAGGTTTACTGTATCCCTTGGACCTTCAAATCAACGAAGAAACACTGGAATTGCATAGATATTGAATACAAAAGGCAAAATGTCGACTTATTTACAAGAGGAGTAACTCTTCTAATAGTTCGTGCTTTTAGCCTTTCCTGGGACAGCAGAATTAGATTCCGATGCACCATTGCAGGTTTACTGTATCCCTTGGACCTTCAAATCAACGATGAAACACAGAAATTGCATCGATATTGAATACAAAAGGAAATATCGACTTATTTAAAAGAGGAGTAACTCTTCTAATAGTTCGTGCTTTGAGCCTTTCCTGGGACAGCAGTATTAGATTCCGATGCACCATTGCAGGTTTACTGTATCCCTTGGACCTTCAAATCAACGATGAAACACAGAAATTGCATCGATATTGAATACAAAAGGCAAAATGTCGACTTATTTACAAGAGGAGAAACTCTTCTAACAGTTCATGCTTTTAGCCTTTCCTGGGACAGCAGTTTTAGATTCCGATGCACCATTGCAGGTTTACTGTATCCCTTGGACCTTCAAATCAACGATGAAACACAGAAATTGCATCGATATTGAATACAAAATGCAAAATGTCGACTTATTTACAAGAGGAGTAACTCTTCTAATAGTTCGTGCTTTGAGCCTTTCCTGGGACAGCAGTATTAGGTTCCGATGCACCATTGCAGGTTTACTGTATCCCTTGGACCTTCAAATGAACGATGAAACACAGAAATTGCATCGATATTGAATACAAAAAGCAAAATGTCGACTTATTTACAAGAGGAGTAACTCTTCTAATAGTTCGTGCTTAGTGCCTTTCCTGGGACAGCAGTATTAGATTCCGATGCACCATTGCAGGTTTACTGTATCCCTTGGACCTTCAAATCAACGATGAAATACAGAAATTGCATCGAGTGTGAATAGAAAAGGCAAAATGTCGACTTATTTATAAGAGGAGTAACTCTTCTAACAGTTCCTGTTTTTAGCGTTTCCTGGGACAGCAGTATTAGATTCCGATGCACCATTGCAGATTTACTGTATCAATTGGACCTTCAAAGCAACGATGAAACACAGAAATTGCATCGATATTGAATACAAAAGGCAAAATGTCGACTTATTTACAAGAGTAGTAACTCTTCTAATAGTTCGTGCTTTGAGCCTTTCCTGGGACAGCAGTATTAGATTCCGATGCACCACTGCAGGTTTACTGTATCCCTTGTACCTTCAAATCAACGATGAAACATAGAAATTGCATCGATCTTGGATACAAAATGCAAAATGTCGACTTATTTATAAGAGGAGTAACTCTTCTAACAGTTCCTGTTTGAGCCTTTCCTGGGACAGCAGTACTAGATTCCGATGCACCATTGCAGGTTAGTTGTATCCCTTGGACCTTCAAATCAACGATGATACACAGAAATTGCATCGATATTGAATACAAAAGGCAAAATATCGACTTATTTTCAAGAGTAGTAACTCTTCTAATAGTTCGTGTTTTGAGCCTTTCCTGGGACAGCAGTATTAGATTCCGATGCACCATTGCAGGTTTACTGTATCCCTTGGACCTTCAAATCAACGATGAAACACAGAAATTGCATCGATATTGAATACAAAAGGCAAAATTTCGACCTATTTACAAGAGGAGTAACTGTTCTAATAGTTCGTGTTTTGAGCCTTTCCTGGGACAGCAGTATTAGATTCCGATGCACCATTGCAGGTTTACTGTATCCCTTGGACCTTCAAATCAACGATGAAATACAGAAATTGCATCGAGAGTGAATAAAAAAGGCAAAATGTCGACTTATTTATAAGAGGAGTAACTCTTCTAACAGTTTCTGTTTTTAGCGTTTCCTGGGACAGCAGTATTAGATTCCGATGCACCATTGCAGATTTACTGTATCAATTGGACCTTCAAAGCAACGATGAAACACAGAAATTGCATCGATATTGAATACAAAAGGCAAAATGTCGACTTATTTACAAGAGTAGTAACTCTTCTAATAGTTCGTGCTTTGAGCCTTTCCTGGGACAGCAGTAGTAGATTCCGATGCACCATTGCAGGTTTACTGTATCCCTTGTACCTTCAAATCAAAGATGAAACATAGAAATTGCATCGATCTTGGATACAAAATGCAAAATGTCGACTTATTTATAAGAGGAGTAACTCTTCTAACAGTTCCTGTTTGAGCCTTTCCTGGGACAGCAGTATTAGATTCCGATGCACAATTGCAGGTTTACTGTATCCCTTGTACCTTCAAATCAACAATGATACACAGAAATTGCATCGATATTGAATACAAAAGGCCAAATGTCGACTTATTTACAAGAGGAGTAACTCTTCTAATAGTTCGTGATTTAGCCTTTCCTGGGACAGCAGTATTAGATTCCGATGCAAAATTGCAGGTTTACTGTATCGCTTGGACCTTCAAATCAACGATGAAACAAAGACATTGCATCGATATTGAATACAAAAGGCAAAATGTCGACTAATTTACAAGAGGAGTAACTCTTCTAATAGTTCGAGCTTTTAGCGTTTCCTGGGACAGCAGTATTAGATTCCGATGCACCATTGCAGGTTTACTGTATCCCTTGGACCTTCAAATCAACGATGAAACACAGAAATTGCATCGATATTGAATACAAAAGGTAAAATGTCAACTTATTTACAAGAGGAGTAACTCTTCTAATAGTTCGTGCTTTTAGCCTTTCCTGGGACAGTAGTATTAGATTCCGATTTACCATTGCAGGTTTACTATATCCCTTGGACCTTCAAATCAACGAAGAAACACTGGAATTGCATAGATATTGAATACAAAAGGCAAAATGTCGACTTATTTACAAGAGGAGTAACTCTTCTAATAGTTCGTGCTTTTAGCGTTTCCTGGGACAGCAGAATTAGATTCCGATGCACCATTGCAGGTTTACTGTATCCCTTGGACCTTCAAATCAACGATGAAACACAGAAATTGCATCGATATTGAATACAAAAGGCAAAATATCGACTTATTTAAAAGAGGAGTAACTCTTCTAATAGTTCGTGCTTTGAGCCTTTCCTGGGACAGCAGTATTAGATTCCGATGCACCATTGCAGGTTTACTGTATCCCTTGGACCTTCAAATCAACGATGAAACACAGAAATTGCATCGATATTGAATACAAAAGGCAAAATGTCGACTTATTTACAAGAGGAGAAACTCTTCTAACAGTTCATGCTTTTAGCCTTTCCTGGGACAGCAGTTTTAGATTCCGATGCACCATTGCAGGTTTACTGTATCCCTTGGACCTTCAAATCAACGATGAAACACAGAAATTGCATCGATATTGAATACAAAATGCAAAATGTCGACTTATTTACAAGAGGAGTAACTCTTCTAATAGTTCGTGCTTTGAGCCTTTCCTGGGACAGCAGTATTAGGTTCCGATGCACCATTGCAGGTTTACTGTATCCCTTGGACCTTCAAATGAACGATGAAACACAGAAATTGCATCGATATTGAATACAAAATGCAAAATGTCGACTTATTTACAAGAGGAGTAACTCTTCTAATAGTTCGTGCTTAGTGCCTTTCCTGGGACAGCAGTATTAGATTCCGATGCACCATTGCAGGTTTACTGTATCCCTTGGACCTTCAAATCAACGATGAAATACAGAAATTGCATCGAGAGTGAATAGAAAAGGCAAAATGTCGACTTATTTATAAGAGGAGTAACTCTTCTAACAGTTCCTGTTTTTAGCGTTTCCTGGGACAGCAGTATTAGATTCCGATGCACCATTGCAGATTTACTGTATCAATTGGACCTTCAAAGCAACGATGAAACACAGAAATTGCATCGATATTGAATACAAAAGGCAAAATGTCGACTTATTTACAAGAGTAGTAACTCTTCTAATAGTTCGTGCTTTGAGCCTTTCCTGGGACAGCAGTATTAGATTCCGATGCACCACTGCAGGTTTACTGTATCCCTTGTACCTTCAAATCAACGATGAAACATAGGAATTGCATCGATCTTGTATACAAAATGCAAAATGTCGACTTATTTATAAGAGGAGTAACTCTTCTAACAGTTCCTGTTTGAGCCTTTCCTGGGACAGCAGTACTAGATTCCGATGCACCATTGCAGGTTAGTTGTATCCCTTGGACCTTCAAATCAACGATGATACACAGAAATTGCATCGATATTGAATACAAAAGGCAAAATATCGACTTATTTTCAAGAGTAGTAACTCTTCTAATAGTTCGTGCTTTGAGCCTTTCCTGGGACAGCAGTATTAGATTCCGATGCACCATTGCAGGTTTACTGTATCCCTTGGACCTTCAAATCAACGATGAAACACAGAAATTGCATCGATATTGAATACAAAAGGCAAAATTTCGACCTATTTACAAGAGGAGTAACTGTTCTAATAGTTCGTGTTTTGAGCCTTTCCTGGGACAGCAGTATTAGATTCCGATGCACCATTGCAGGTTTACTGTATCCCTTGGACCTTCAAATCAACGATGAAATACAGAAATTGCATCGAGAGTGAATAGAAAAGGCAAAATGTCGACTTATTTATAAGAGGAGTAACTCTTCTAACAGTTCCTGTTTTTAGCGTTTCCTGGGACAGCAGTATTAGATTCCGATGCACCATTGCAGATTTACTGTATCAATTGGACCTTCAAAGCAACGATGAAACACAGAAATTGCATCGATATTGAATACAAAAGGCAAAATGTCGACTTATTTACAAGAGTAGTAACTCTTCTAATAGTTCGTGCTTTGAGCCTTTCCTGGGACAGCAGTAGTAGATTCCGATGCACCATTGCAGGTTTACTGTATCCCTTGTACCTTCAAATCAACGATGAAGCATAGAAATTGCATCGATCTTGGATACAAAATGCAAAATGTCGACTTATTTATAAGAGGAGTAACTCTTCTAACAGTTCCTGTTTGAGCCTTTCCTGGGACAGCAGTACTAGATTCCGATGCACCATTGCAGGTTAGTTGTATCCCTTGGACCTTCAAATCAACGATGATACACAGAAATTGCATCGATATTGAATACAAAAGGCAAAATATCGACTTATTTTCAAGAGTAGTAACTCTTCTAATAGTTCGTGCTTTGAGCCTTTCCTGGGACAGCAGTATTAGATTCCGATGCACCATTGCAGGTTTACTGTATCCCTTGTACCTTCAAATCAACGATGAAACACAGAAATTGCATCGATCTTGAATACAAAATGCTAAATTTCGACTTATTTATTAGAGGAGTAACTCTTCTAATAGTTCGTGCTTTAAGCCTTTCCCGGGACAGCAGTATTAGATTCCGATGTACCATTGCACGTTTACTGTATCCATTGGACCTTCAAAACAACTTTGAAACACTGAAATTGCATCGATATTCAATACAAAAGGCCAAATGTCGACTTATTTACAAGAGGAGTAATTCTTCTAATAGTTCGTGCTTTGAGCCTTTCCTGGGACAGCAGTATTAGATTCCGATGCACCATTGCAGGTTTACTGTATCGCTTGGACCTTCAAATCAACGATGAAACACAGAAATTGCATCTTTATTGAATACAAAATGCAAAATGTCGACTAATTTACAAGAGGAGTAACTCTTCTAATAGTTCGAGCTTTTAGCGTTTCCTGGGACAGCAGTATTAGATTCCGATGCACCATTGCAGCTTTACTGTATCCCTTGGACCTTCAAATCAACGATCAAACACAGAAATTGCATCGATATTGAATACAAAAGGCAAAATGTCAACATATCTACAAGACGAGTATATCTTCTAATAGTTCGTGCTTTTAGCCTTTCCTGGGACAGTAGTATTAGATTCCGATGCACCATTGCTGGTTTACTGTATCCCTTGGACCTTCAAATCAACGATGAAACACTGGAATTGCATAGATATTGAATACAAAAGGCAAAATGTCGACTTATTTACAAGAGGAGTAATTCTTCTTATAGTTCGTACTTTGAGCCTTTCCTGGGACAGCAGTATTAGATTCCGATGCACCATTGCAGGTTTACTGTATCCCTTGGACCTTCAAATCAACGATGAAACACAGAAATTGCATCGATATTGAATGAAAAAGGCAAAATGTCGACTAATTTACAAGAGGAGTAACTCTTCTAATAGTTCGAGATTTTAGCGTTTCCTGGGACAGCAGTATTAGATTCCGATGCACCATTGCAGGTTTACTGTATCCCTTGGACCTTCAAATCAACGATGAAACACAGAAATTGCATCGATATTGAATACAAAAGGTAAAATGTCAACTTATTTATAAGAGGAGTAACTCTTCTAATAGTTCTTGCTTTTAGCCTTTCCTGGGACAGTAGTATTAGATTCCGATGCACCATTGCAGGTTTACTGTATCCCTTGGAGCTTCAAATCAACGATGAAACACTGGAATTGCATAGATATTGAATACAAAAGGCAAAATGTCGACTTATTTACAAGAGGAGTAACTCTTCTAATAGTTCGTGGTTTTAGCGTTTCCTGGGACAGCAGTATTAGATTCCGATGCACCATTGCAGGTTTACTGTATCCCTTGGACCTTCAAATCAACGATGAAACACACAAATTGCATCGATATTGAATACAAAAGGCAAAATATCGACTTATTTACAAGAGGAGTAACTCTTCTAATAGTTCGTGCTTTGAGCCTTTCCTGGGACAGCAGTATTAGATTCCGATGCACCATTGCAGGTTCACTGTATCCCTTGGACCTTCAAATGAACGATGAAACACAGAAATTGCATCGATATTGAATACAGAAGGCAAAATGTCGACTTATTTACAAGAGGAGAAACTCATCTAACAGTTCATGCTTTGAGCCTTTCCTGGGACAGCAGTTTTAGATTCCGATGCACCATTGCAGGTTTACTGTATCCCTTGGACCTTCAAATCAACGATGAAACACAGAAATTGCATCGATATTGAATACAAAATGCAAAATGTCGACTTATTTACAAGAGGAGTAACTCTTCTAATAGTTCGTGCTTTGAGCCTTTCCTGGGACAGCAGTATTAGATTCCGATGCACCATTGCAGGTTTACTGTATCCCTTGGACCTTCAAAACAACTATGAAATACTGAAATTGCATCGATCTTCAATACAAAAGGCAAAATGTGGACTTATTTATAAGAGGAGTAAATCTTCTAATAGTTTGTGCTTTGAGTCTTTCCTAGGACAGCAGTATTAGATTCCGATGCACCATTGCAGGTTTACTGTATCCCTTGGACCTTCAAAACAACTACGTAACACTGAAATTGCATCGATATTGAATACAAAAGGCAAAATGTCGACTTATTTACAAGAGGAGTAATTCTTCTAATAGTTCGTGCTTTTAGCCTTTCCTGGGACAGCAGTATTAGATTCCGATGCACCATTGCAGGTTTACTGTATCCCTTGGACCTTCAAATCAACGATGAAACACAGAAATTGCATCGATATTGAATACAAAAGGCAAAATGTCGACTTATTTACATAGGGAGTAGCTCTTCTAATAGTTCGTGCTTTTAACGTTTCCTGGGACAGCAGTATTAGATTCCGATGCACCATTGCAGGTTTACTGTATCCCTTGGACCTTCAAATCAACGACGAAACACAGATATTGCATCGATATTGAATACAAAAGGCAAAATGTCGACTTATTTACAAGAGGAGTAACTCTTCTAATAGTTCGTGCTTTGAGCCTTTCCTGGGACAGCAGTATTAGATTCCGATGCACCATTGCAGGTTTACTGTATCCGTTGTACCTTCAAATCAACGATGAAACACAGAAATTGCATCGATCTTCAATACAAAAGGCAAAATGTCGATTTATTTATAAGAGGAGTAAATCTTCTAATAGTTTGTGCTTTGAGTCTTTCCTAGGACAGCAGTATTAGATTCCGATGCACCATTGCAGGTTTACTGTATCCCTTGGACCTTCAAAACAATTATGAAACACTGAAATTGCATCGATATTGAATACAAAAGGCAAAATGTCGACTTATTTACAAGAGGAGTAACTCTTCTAATAGTTCGTGCTTTTAGCCTTTCCTGGGACAGCAGTATTAGATTCCGATGCACCATTGCAGGTTTACTGTATCCCTTGGACCTTCAAATCAACGATGAAACACAGAAATTGCATCGATATTGAATACAAAAGGCAAAATGTCGATTTATTTACAAGGGGAGTGGCTCTTCTAATAGTTCGTGCTTTTAGCGTTTCCTGGGACAGCAGTATTAGATTCCGATGCACCATTGCAGGTTTACGGTATCCCTTGGACCTTCAAATCAACGATGAAATACAGAAATTGCATCGAGAGTCAATACAAAAGGCAAAATGTCGACTTACTTATAAGAGGAGTAACTCTTCTAACAGTTCCTGTTTTTAGCGTTTCCTGGGACAGCAGTATTAGATTCCGATGCACCATTGCAGGTTTACTGTATCCCTTGGACCTTCAAATCAACGATGAAACACACAAATTGCATCGATATTGAATACAAAAGGCAAAATATCGACTTATTTACAAGAGGAGTAACTCTTCTAATAGTTCGTGCTTTGAGCCTTTCCTGGGACAGCAATATTAGATTCCGATGCACCATTGCAGGTTTACTGTATCCCTTGGACCTTCAAATCAACGTTGAAACACAGAAATTGCATCGATATTGAATACAGAAGGCAAAATGTCGACTTATTTACAAGAGGAGAAACTCATCTAACAGTTCATGCTTTGAGCCTTTCCTGGGACAGCAGTTTTAGATTCCGATGCACCATTGCAGGTTTACTGTATCCCTTGGACCTTCAAATCAACGATGAAACACAGAAATTGCATAGATATTGAATACAAAAGGCAAAATGTCGACTTATTTACAAGAGGAGTAACTCTTCTAATACTTCGTGCTTTGAGCCTTTCCTGGGACAGCAGTATTAGATTCCGATGCACCATTGCAGGTTTACTGTATCCCTTGGACCTTCAAATCAACGATGAAACACAGAAATTGCATCGATATTGAATACAAAAGGCAAAATGTCGACTAATTTACAAGAGGAGTAACTCTTCTAATAGTTCGAGATTTTAGCGTTTCCTGGGACAGCAGTATTAGATTTCGATGCACCATTGCAGGTTTACTGTATCCCTTGGACCTTCATATCAACGATGAAACACAGAAATAGCATCGGTATTGAATACAAAAGGTAAAATGTCAACTTATTTATAAGAGGAGTAACTCTTCTAATAGTTCTTGCTTTTAGCCTTTCCTGGGATAGTAGTATTAGATTCCGATGCACCATTGCAGGTTTACTGTATCCCTTGGAGCTTCAAATCAACGATGAAACACTGGAATTGCATAGATATTGAATACAAAAGGCAAAATGTCGACTTATTTACAAGAGGAGTAACTCTTCTAATAGTTCGTGCTTTTAGCGTTTCCTGGGACAGCAGTATTAGATTCCGATGCACCATTGCAGGTTTACTGTATCCCATGGACCTTCAAATCAACGATGAAACACACAAATTGCATCGATATTGAATACAAAAGGCAAAATATCGACTTATTTACTAGAGGAGTAACTCTTCTAATAGTTCGTGGTTTGAGCTTTTCCTGGGACAGCAGTATTAGATTCCGATGCACCATTGCAGGTTTACTGTATCCCTTGGACCTTCAAATCAACGATGAAACACAGAAATTGCATCGATATTGAATACAGAAGGCAAAATGTCGACTTATTTACAAGAGGAGAAACTCATCTAACAGTTCATGCTTTGAGCCTTTCCTGGGACAGCAGTTTTAGATTCCGATGCACCATTGCAGGTTTACTGTATCCCTTGGACCTTCAAATCAACGATGAAACACACAAATTGCATCGATATTGAATACAAAAGGCAAAATATCGACTTATTTACAAGAGGAGTAACTCTTCTAATAGTTCGTGCTTTGAGCCTTTCCTGGGACAGCAGTATTAGATTCCGATGCACCATTGCAGGTTTACTGTATCCCTTGGACCTTCATATCAACGATGAAACACAGATATTGCATCGATATTGAATACAAAAGGCAAAATGTCGACTTATATACAAGAGGAGTAACCCTTCTAGTACTTTGTGTTTTTGAGCCTTTCCTGGGACAGCAGTATTAGATTCCGATGCACCATTGCAGGTTTACTGTATCCCTTGGACCTTCAAATCAACGATGAAACACAGAAATTGCATCGATATTGAATACAAAAGGCAAAATGTCGACTTATTTACAAGAGGAGTAACTCTTCTAATAGTTCGTGCTTTGAGCCATTCCTGGGACAGCAGTATTAGATTCCGATGCACCATTGCAGGTTTACTGTATCCGTTGTACCTTCAAATCAACGATGAAACACAGAAATTCCATCGATCTACAATACAAAAGGCAAAATGTCGACTTATTTATAAGAGGAGTAAATCTTCTAATAGTTTGTGCTTTGAGTCTTTCCTAGGACAGCAGTATTAGATTCCGATGCACCATTGCAGGTTTACTGTATCCCTTGGACCTTCAAAACAACTATGAAACACTGAAATTGCATCGATATTGAATACAAAAGGCAAAATGTCGACTTATTTACAAGAGGAGTAACTCTTCTAATAGTTCGTGCTTTTAGCCTTTCCTGGGACAGCAGTTTTAGATTCCGATGCACCATTGCAGGTTTACTGTATCCCTTGGACCTTCAAATCAACGATGAAACACAGAAATTGCATCGATATTGAATACAAAAGGCAAAATGTCGACTTATTTACAAGGGGAGTAGCTCTTCTAATAGTTCGTGCTTTTAGCGTTTCCTGGGACAGCAGTATTAGATTCCGATGCACCATTGCAGGTTTACTGTATCCCTTGGACCTTCAAATCAACGACGAAACACAGATATTGCATCGATATTGAATACAAAAGGCAAAATGTCGACTTATTTACAAGAGGAGTAACTCTTCTAATAGTTCGTCCTTTGAGCCTTTCCTGGGACAGCAGTATTAGATTCCGATGCACCATTGCAGGTTTTCTGTATCCGTTGTACCTTCAAATCAACGATGAAACACAGAAATTGCATCGATCTTCAATACAAAAGGCAAAATGTCGACTTATTTATAAGAGGAGTAAATCTTCTAATAGTTTATGCTTTGAGTCATTCCTAGGACAGCAGTATTAGATTCCGATGCACCATTGCAGGTTTACTGTATCCCTTGGACCTTCAAAACAACTATGAAACACTGAAATTGCATCGATATTGAATACAAAAGGCAAAATGTCTACTTATTTACAAGAGGAGTAACTCTTCTAATAGTTCGTGTTTTAGCCTTTCCTGGGACAGCAGTATTAGATTCCGATGCACCATTGCAGGTTTACTGTATCCCTTGGACCTTCAAATCAACGATGAAACACAGAAATTGCATCGATATTGAATACAAAAGGCAAAATGTCGACTTATTTACAAGGGGAGTGGCTCTTCTAATAGTTCGTGCTTTTAGCGTTTCCTGGGACAGCAGTATTAGATTCCGATGCACCATTGCAGGTTTACGGTATCCCTTGGACCTTCAAATCAACGATGAAACACAGAAATTGCATTGATATTGATTACAAAAGGCAAAATGTCGACTTATATACAAGAGGAGTAACTCTTCTAATAGTTCGTGCTTTGAGCCTTTCCTGGGACAGCAGTATTAGATTCCGATGCACCATTGCAGGTTTACTGTATCCCTTGGACCTTCAAATCAACGATGAAACACAGAAATTGCATCGATATTGAATACAAAAGGCGAAATTTCGACTTATTTACAACAGGAGTAACTCTTCTAATAGTTCGTGCTTTGAGCCTTTACTGGGACAGCACTATTAGATTCCGATGCACCATTGCAGGTTTACTGTATCCCTTGGACCTTCAAATCAACGATGAAACACAGAAATTGCATCGATATTGAATACAAAAGGCAAAATGTCGACTTATTTACAAGAGGAGAAACTCTTCTAATAGTTCATGTTTTGAGCCTTTCCTGGGACAGCAGTATTAGATTCCGATGCACCATTGCAGGTTTACTGTATCCCTTGGACCTTCAAATCAACGATGAAACACAGAAATTGCATCGATATTGAATACAAAATGCAAAATGTCGACTTATTTACAAGAGGAGTAACTCTTCTAATAGTTCGTGCTTTGGGCCTTTCCTGGGACAGCAGTATTAGATTCCGTTGCACCATTGCAGGTTTACTGTATCCCCTGGACCTTCAAATCAACGATGAAACACAGAAATTGCATCGATATTGAATACAAAAGGCAAAATGTCGACTTATTTACAAGAGTAGTAACTCTTCTAATAGTTCGTGCTTTGAGCCTTTCCTGGGTCAGCAGTACTAGATTCCGATGCACCATTGCAGGTTAGTTGTACCCCTTGGTCCTTCAAATCAACGATGATACACAGAAATTGCATCGATATTGAATACAAAAGGCCAAATGTCGACTTATTTACAAGAGTGGTAACTCTTCTAATAGTTCGTGTTTGAGCCTTTCCTGGGACAGCAGTATTAGATTCCGATGCACCATTGCAGGTTTACTGTATCCCTTGTACCTTCAAATCAACGATGAAACACAGAAATTGCATCGATCTTGAATACAAAATGCTAAATTTCGACTTATTTAGAAGAGGAGTAACTCTTCTAATAGTTCGTGCTTTGAGCCTTTCCCGGGACAGCAGTATTAGATTCCGATGTACCATTGCACGTTTACTGTATCCCTTGGACCTTCAAAACAACTTTGAAACACTGAAATTGCATCGATATTCAATACAAAAGGCCAAATGTCGACTTATTTACAAGAGGAGTAACTCTTCTAATAGTTCGTGATTTAGCCTTTCCTGGGACAGCAGTATTAGATTCCGATGCACCATTGCAGGTTTACTGTATCGCTTGGACCTTGAAATCAACGATGAAACACAGAAATTGCATCGATATTGAATACAAAAGGCAAAATGTCGACTAATTTACAAGAGGAGTAACTCTTCTAACAGTTCGAGGTTTAGCGTTTCCTGGGACAGCAGTATTAGATTCCGATGCACCATTGCAGCTTTACTGTATCCCTTGGACCTTCAAATCAACGATGAAACACAGAAATTGCATCGATATTGAATACAAAAGGCAAAATGTCAACATATTTACAAGACGAGTAACTCTTCTAATAGTTCGTGCTTTTAGCGTTTCCTGGGACAGTAGTATTAGATTCCGATGCACCATTGCAGGTTTACTGTATCCCTTGGACCTTCAAATCAACGATGAAACACTGGAATTGCATAGATATTGAATACAAAAGGCAAAATGTCGACTTATTTACAAGAGGAGTAACTCTTCTAATAGTTCGTGCTTTGAGCCTTTCCTGGGACAGCAGTATTAGATTCCGATGCACCATTGCAGGTTTACTGTATCCCTTGGACCTTCAAATCAACGATGAAACACAGAAATTGCATCGATATTGAATACAAAAGGCAAAATGACGACTAATTTACAAGAGGAGTAACTCTTCTAATAGTTCGAGATTTTAGCGTTTCCTGGGACAGCAGTATTAGATTCCGATGCACCATTGCAGGTTTACTGTATCCCTTGGACCTTCAAATCAACGATGAAACACAGAAATTGCATCGATATTGAATACAAAAGGTAAATTGTCAACTTATTTACAAGAGGAGTAACTCTTCTAATAGTTCTTGCTTTTAGCCTTTCCTGGGAAAGTAGTATTTGATTCCGATGCACCATTGCAGGTTTACTGTATCCCTTGGAGCTTCAAATCAACGATGAAACACTGGAATTGCATAAATATTGAATACAAAAGGCAAAATGTCGACTTATTTACAAGATCAGTAACTCTTCTAATAGTTCGTGCTTTTAGCGTTTCCTGGGACAGCAGTATTAGATTCCGATGCACCATTGCAGGTTTACTGTATCCCTTGGACCTTCAAATCAACGATGAAACACACAAATTGCATCGATATTGAATACAAAGGGCAAAATATCGACTTATTTACAAGAGGAGTAACTCTTCTAATAGTTCGTGCTTTGAGCCTTTCCTGGGACAGCAGTATTAGATTCCGATGCACCATTGCAGGTTTACTGTATCCCTTGGACCTTCAAATCAACGATGAAACACAGAAATTGCATCGATATTGAATACAGAAGGCAAAATGTCGACTTATTTACAAGAGGAGAAACTCATCTAACAGTTCATGCTTTGAGCCTTTCCTGGGACAGCAGTTTTAGATTCCGATGCACCATTGCAGGTTTACTGTATCCCTTGGACCTTCAAATCAACGATGAAACACAGAAATTGCATCGATATTGAATACAAAATGCAAAATGTCGACTTATTTACAAGAGGAGTAACTCTTCTAATAGTTCGTTCTTTGAGCCTTTCCTGGGACAGCAGTATTAGATTCCGATGCACCATTGCAGGTTTACTGTATCCCTTGGACCTTCAAATCAACGATGAAACACAGAAATTGCATCGATATTGAATACAAAATGCAAAATGTCGACTTATTTACAAGAGGAGTAACTCTTCTAATAGTTCGAGCTTTGAGCCTTTCCTGGGACAGCAGTATTAGATTCCGATGCACCATTGCAGGTTTACTGTATCCCTTGGACCTTCAAATCAACGATGAAACACAGAAATTGCATCGATATTGAATACAAAAGGCAAAATGTCGACTTATTTACAAGAGGAGTAACTCTTCTAATAGTTCGTGCTTTGAGCCTTTCCTGGGACAGCAGTATTAGATTCCGATGCACCATTGCAGGTTTACTGTATCCGTTGTACCTTCAAATCAACGATGAAACACAGAAATTCCACCGATCTTCAATACGAAAGGCAAAATGTCAACTTATTTATAAGAGGAGTAAATCTTCTAATAGTTTGTGCTTTGAGTCTTTCCGAGGACAGCAGTATTAGATTCCGATGCACCATTGCAGGTTTACTGTATCCCTTGGACCTTCAAAACAACTATGAAACACTGAAATTGCATCGATATTGAATACAAATGGCAAAATGTCGACTTATTTACAAGAGGAGTAACTCTTTTAATAGTTCGTGCTTTTAGCCTTTCCTGGGACAGCAGTATTAGATTCCGATGCACCATTGCAGGTTTACTGTATCCCTTGGACCTTCAAATCAACGATGAAACACAGAGATTGCATCGATATTGAATACAAAAGGCAAAATGTCGACTTATTTACAAGGGGAGTAGCTCCTCTAATAGTTCGTGCTTTAGCGTTTCCTGCGACAGCAGTATTAGATTCCGATGCACCATTGCAGGTTTACTGTATCCCTTGGACCTTCAAATCAACGACGAAACACAGATATTGCATCGATATTGAATACAAAAGGCAAAATGGCGCCTTATTTACTAGAGGAGTAACTCTGCTAATAGTTCGTGCTTTGAGCCTTTCCTGGGACAGCTGTATTAGATTCCGATGCACCATTGCAGGTTTACTGTATCCGTTGTACCTTCAAATCAACGATGAAACACAGAAATTGCATCGATCTTCAATACAAAAGGCAAAATGTCGACTTATTTATAAGAGGAGTAAATCTTCTAATAGTTTGTGCTTTGAGTCTTTCCTAGGACAGCAGTATTAGATTCCGATGCACCATTGCAGGTTTACTGTATCCCTTGGACCTTCAAAACAACTATGAAACACTGAAATTGCATCGATATTGAATACAAAAGGCAAAATGTCGACTTATTTACAAGAGGAGTAACTCTTCTAATAGTTCGTGATTTTAGCCTTTCCTGGGACAGCAGTTTTAGATTCCGATGCACCATTGCAGGTTTACTGTATCCCTTGGACCTTCAATTCAACGATGAAACACAGAAATTGCATCGATATTGAATACAAAAGGCAAAATGTCGAATTATTTACAAGGGGAGTAGCTCTTCTAATAGTTCGTGCTTTTAGCGTTTCCTGGGACAGCAGTATTAGATTCCGATGCACCATTGCAGGTTTACTGTATCCCTTGGACCTTCAAAACAACTATGAAACACTGAAATTGCATCGATATAGAATACAAAAGGCAAAATGTCGACTTATTTACAAGAGGAGTAACTCTTCTAATAGTTCGTCCTTTGAGCCTTTCCTGGGACAGCAGTATTAGATTCCGATGCACCATTGCAGGTTTTCTGTATCCGTTGTACCTTCAAATCAACGATGAAACACAGAAATTGCATCGATCTTCAATACAAAAGGCAAAATGTCGACTTATTTATAAGAGGAGTAAATCTTCTAATAGTTTATGCTTTGAGTCTTTCCTAGGACAGCAGTATTAGATTCCGATGCACCATTGCAGGTTTACTGTATCCCTTGGACCTTCAAAACAACTATGAAACACTGAAATTGCATCGATATAGAATACAAAAGGCAAAATGTCGACTTATTTACAAGAGGAGTATCTCTTCTAATAGTTCGTGTTTTAGCCTTTCCTGGGACAGCAGTATTAGATTCCGATGCACCATTGCAGCTTTACTGTATCCCTTGGACCTTCAAATCAACGATGAAACACAGAAATTGCATCGATATTGAATACAAAAGGCAAAATGTCGACTTATTTACAAGGGGAGTGGCTCTTCTAATAGGTTGTGCTTTTAGCGTTTCCTGGGACAGCAGTATTAGATTCCGATGCACCATTTCAGGTTTACGGTATCCCTTGGACCTTCAAATCAACGATGAAACACAGAAATTGCATTGATATTGATTACAAAAGGCAAAATGTCGACTTATATACAAGAGGAGTAACTCTTCTAATAGTTCGTGCTTTGAGCCTTTCCTGGGACAGCAGTATTAGATTCCGATGCACCATTGCAGGTTTACTGTATCCCTTGGACCTTCAAATCAACGATGAAACACAGAAATTGCATCGATATTGAATACAAAAGGCGAAATTTCGACTTATTTACAACAGGAGTAACTCTTCTAATAGTTCGTGCTTTGAGCCTTTACTGGGACAGCAGTATTAGATTCCGATGCACCATTGCAGGTTTACTGTATCCCTTGGACCTTCAAATCAACGATGAAACACAGAAATTGCATCGATATTGAATACAAAATGCAAAATGTCGACTTATTTACAAGAGGAGAAACTCTTCTAATAGTTCATGTTTTGAGCCTTTCCTGGGACAGCAGTATTAGATTCCGATGCACCATTGCAGGTTTACTGTATCCCTTGGACCTTCAAATCAACGATGAAACACAGAAATTGCATCGATATTGAATACAAAATGCAAAATGTCGACTTATTTACAAGAGGAGTAACTCTTCTAATAGTTCGTGCTTTGAGCCTTTCCAGGGACAGCAGTATTAGATTCCGTTGCACCATTGCAGGTTTACTGTATCCCCTGGACCTTCAAATCAACGATGAAACACAGAAATTGCATCGATATTGAATACAAAAGGCAAAATGTCGACTTATTTACAAGAGTAGTAACTCTTCTAATAGTTCGTGCTTTGAGCCTTTCCTGGGACAGCAGTACTAGATTCCGATGCACCATTGCAGGTTAGTTGTATCCCTTGGACCTGCAAATCAACGATGATACACAGAAATTGCATCTATATTGAATACAAAAGGCCAAATGTCGACTTATTTACAAGAGTAGTAACTCTTCTAATAGTTCGTGCTTTGAGCCTTTCCTGGGACAGCAGTATTAGATTCCGATGCACCATTGCAGGTTTACTGTATCCCTTGTACCTTCAAATCAACGATGAAACACAGAAATTGCATCGATCTTGAATACAAAATGCTAAATTTCGACTTATTTAGAAGAGGAGTAACTCTTCTAATAGTTCGTGCTTTGAGCCTTTCCCGGGACAGCAGTATTAGATTCCGATGTACCATTGCACGTTTACTGTATCCCTTGGACCTTCAAAACAACTTTGAAACACTGAAATTGCATCGATATTCAATACAAAAGGCCAAATGTCGACTTATTTACAAGTGGAGTAACTCTTCTAATAGTTCGTGATTTAGCCTTTCCTGGGACAGCAGTATTAGATTCCGATGCACCATTGCAGGTTTACTGTATCGCTTGGACCTTGAAATCAACGATGAAACACAGAAATTGCATCGATATTGAATACAAAAGGCAAAATGTCGACTAATTTACAAGAGGAGTAACTCTTCTAACAGTTCGAGCTTTTAGCGTTTCCTGGGACAGCAGTATTAGGTTCCGATGCACCATTGCAGCTTTACTGTATCCCTTGGACCTTCAAATCAACGATGAAACACAGAAATTGCATCGATATTGAATACAAAAGGCAAAATGTCAACATATTTACAAGACGAGTAACTCTTCTAATAGTTCGTGCTTTTAGCGTTTCCTGGGACAGTAGTATTAGATTCCGATGCACCATTGCAGGTTTACTGTATCCCTTGGACCTTCAAATCAACGATGAAACACTGGAATTGCATAGATATTGAATACAAAAGGCAAAATGTCGACTTATTTACAAGAGGAGTAACTCTTCTAATAGTTCGTGCTTTGAGCCTTTCCTGGGACAGCAGTATTAGATTCCGATGCACCATTGCAGGTTAGTTGTATCCCTTGGACCTTCAAATCAACGATGATACACAGAAATTGCATCGATATTGAATACAAAAGGCCAAATGTCGACTTATTTACAAGAGTAGTAACTCTTCTAATAGTTCGTGCTTTGAGCCTTTCCTGGGACAGCAGTATTAGATTCCGATGCACCATTGAAGGTTTACTGTATCCCTTGTACCTTCAAATCAACGATGAAACACAGAAATTGCATCGATCTTGAATACAAAATGCTAAATTTCGACTTATTTAGAAGAGGAGTAACTCTTCTAATAGTTCGTGCTTTGAGCCTTTCCCGGGACAGCAGTATTAGATTCCGATGTACCATTGCACGTTTACTGTATCCCTTGGACCTTCAAAGCAACTTTGAAACACTGAAATTGCATCGATATTCAATACAAAAGGCAAAATGTCGACTTATTTACAAGAGGAGAAACTCTTCTAATGGTTCATGTTTTGAGCCTTCCTGGGACAGCAGTATTAGATTCCGATGCACCATTGCAGGTTTACTGTATCCCTTGGACCTTCAAATCAACGATGAAACACAGAAATTGCATCGATATTGAATACAAAATGCAAAATGTCGACTTATTTACAAGAGGAGTAACTCTTCTAATAGTTCGTGCTTTGAGCCTTTCCAGGGACAGCAGTATTAGATTCCGTTGCACCATTGCAGGTTTACTGTATCCCCTGGACCTTCAAATCAACGATGAAACACAGAAATTGCATCGATATTGAATACAAAAGGCAAAATGTCGACTTATTTACAAGAGTAGTAACTCTTCTAATAGTTCGTGCTTTGAGCCTTTCCTGGGACAGCAGTACTAGATTCCGATGCACCATTGCAGGTTTACTGTATCCCTTGGACCTTCAAATCAACGATGAAACACAGAAATTGCATCGATATTGAATACAAAATGCAAAATGTCGACTTATTTACAAGAGGAGTAACTCTTCTAATAGTTCGTGCTTTGAGCCTTTCCAGGGACAGCAGTATTAGATTCCGTTGCACCATTGCAGGTTTACTGTATCCCCTGGACCTTCAAATCAACGATGAAACACAGAAATTGCATCGATATTGAATACAAAAGGCAAAATGTCGACTTATTTACAAGAGTAGTAACTCTTCTAATAGTTCGTGCTTTGAGCCTTTCCTGGGACAGCAGTACTAGATTCCGATGCACCATTGCAGGTTAGTTGTATCCATTGGACCTTCAAATCAACGATGATACACAGAAATTGCATCGATATTGAATACAAAAGGCCAAATGTCGACTTATTTACAAGAGTAGTAACTCTTCTAATAGTTCGTGCTTTGAGCCTTTCCTGGGACAGCAGTATTAGATTCCGATGCACCATTGCAGGTTTACTGTATCCCTTGTACCTTCAAATCAACGATGAAACACAGAAATTGCATCGATCTTGAATACAAAATGCTAAATTTCGACTTATTTAGAAGAGGAGTAACTCTTCTAATAGTTCGTGCTTTGAGCCTTTCCCGGGACAGCAGTATTAGATTCCGATGTACCATTGCACGTTTACTGTATCCCTTGGACCTTCAAATCAACGATGAAACACAGAAATTGCATCGATCTTGAATACAAAATGCTAAATGTCGACTTATTTACAAGAGTAGTAACTCTTCTAATAGTTCGTGCTTTGAGCCTTTCCTGCGACAGCAGTATTAGATTCCGATGCACCATTGCAGGTTTACTGTATCCCTTGTACCTTCAAATCAACGATGAAAAACAGAAATTGCATCGATCTTGAATACAAAATGCTAAATTTCGACTTATTTATAAGAGGAGTAACTCTTCTAATAGTTCGTGTTTTGAGCCTTTCCCGGGACAGCAGTATTAGATTCCGATGTACCATTGCACGTTTACTGTAACCCTTGGACCTTCAAAACAAATTTGAAACACTGAAATTGCATCGATATTCAATACAAAAGGCCAAATGTCGACTTATTTACAAGAGGAGTAACTCTTCTAATAGTTCGTGATTTAGCCTTTCCTGGGACAGCAGTATTAGATTCCGATGCACCATTGCAGGTTTACTGTATCGCTTGGACCTTGAAATCAACGATGAAACACAGAAATTGCATCGATATTGAATACAAAAGGCAAAATGTCGACTAATTTACAAGAGGAGTAACTCTTCTAACAGTTCGAGCTTTTAGCGTTTCCTGGGACAGCAGTATTAGGTTCCGATGCACCATTGCAGCTTTACTGTATCCCTTGGACCTTCAAATCAACGATGAAACACAGAAATTGCATCGATATTGAATACAAAAGGCAAAATGTCAACATATTTACAAGACGAGTAACTCTTCTAATAGTTCGTGCTTTTAGCGTTTCCTGGGACAGTAGTATTAGATTCCGATGCACCATTGCAGGTTTACTGTATCCCTTGGACCTTCAAATCAACGATGAAACACTGGAATTGCATAGATATTGAATACAAAAGGCAAAATGTCGACTTATTTACAAGAGGAGTAACTCTTCTAATAGTTCGTGCTTTGAGCCTTTCCTGGGACAGCAGTATTAGATTCCGATGCACCATTGCAGGTTTACTGTATCCCTTGGACCTTCAAATCAACGATGAAACACAGAAATTGCATCGATATTGAATACATAAGGCAAAATGTCGACTAATTTACAAGAGGAGTAACTCCTCTAATAGTTCGAGATTTTAGCGTTTCCTGGGACAGCAGTATTAGATTCCGATGCACCATTGCAGGTTTACTGTATCCCTTGGACCTTCAAATCAACGATGAAACACAGAAATTGCATCGATATTGAATACAAAAGGTAAAATGTCAACTTATTTACAAGAGGAGTAACTCTTCTAATAGTTCTTGCTTTTAGCCTTTCCTGGGACAGTAGTATTTGATTCCGATGCACCATTGCAGGTTTACTGTATCCCTTGGACCTTCAAATCAACGATGAAACACACAAATTGCATCGATATTGAATACAAAGGGCAAAATATCGACTTATTTACAAGAGGAATAACTCTTCTAATAGTTCGTGCTTTGAGCCTTTAGTGGGACAGCAGTATTAGATTCCGATGCACCATTGCAGGTTTACTGTATCCCTTGGACCTTCAAATCAACGATGAAACACAGAAATTGCATCGATATTGAATACAAAAGGCAAAATGTCAACATATTTACAAGACGAGTAACTCTTCTAATAGTTCGTGCTTTTAGCGTTTCCTGGGACAGTAGTATTAGATTCCGATGCACCATTGCAGGTTTACTGTATCCCTTGGACCTTCAAATCAACGATGAAACACTGGAATTGCATAGATATTGAATACAAAAGGCAAAATGTCGACTTATTTACAAGAGGAGTAACTCTTCTAATAGTTCGTGCTTTGAGTCTTTCCTGGGACAGCAGTATTAGATTCCGATGCACCATTGCAGGTTAGTTGTATCCCTTGGACCTTCAAATCAACGATGATACACAGAAATTGCATCGATATTGAATACAAAAGGCCAAATGTCGACTTATTTACAAGAGTAGTAACTCTTCTAATAGTTCGTGCTTTGAGCCTTTCCTGGGACAGCAGTATTAGATTCCGATGCACCATTGAAGGTTTACTGTATCCCTTGTACCTTCAAATCAACGATGAAACACAGAAATTGCATCGATCTTGAATACAAAATGCTAAATTTCGACTTATTTAGAAGAGGAGTAACTCTTCTAATAGTTCGTGCTTTGAGCCTTTCCCGGGACAGCAGTATTAGATTCCGATGTACCATTGCACGTTTACTGTATCCCTTGGACCTTCAAAGCAACTTTGAAACACTGAAATTGCATCGATATTCAATACAAAAGGCAAAATGTCGACTTATTTACAAGAGGAGAAACTCTTCTAATAGTTCATGTTTTGAGCCTTCCTGGGACAGCAGTATTAGATTCCGATGCACCATTGCAGGTTTACTGTATCCCTTGGACCTTCAAATCAACGATGAAACACAGAAATTGCATCGATATTGAATACAAAATGCAAAATGTCGACTTATTTACAAGAGGAGTAACTCTTCTAATAGTTCGTGCTTTGAGCCTTTCCAGGGACAGCAGTATTAGATTCCGTTGCACCATTGCAGGTTTACTGTATCCCCTGGACCTTCAAATCAACGATGAAACACAGAAATTGCATCGATATTGAATACAAAAGGCAAAATGTCGACTTATTTACAAGAGTAGTAACTCTTCTAATAGTTCGTGCTTTGAGCCTTTCCTGGGACAGCAGTACTAGATTCCGATGCACCATTGCAGGTTTACTGTATCCCTTGGACCTTCAAATCAACGATGAAACACAGAAATTGCATCGATATTGAATACAAAATGCAAAATGTCGACTTATTTACAAGAGGAGTAACTCTTCTAATAGTTCGTGCTTTGAGCCTTTCCAGGGACAGCAGTATTAGATTCCGTTGCACCATTGCAGGTTTACTGTATCCCCTGGACCTTCAAATCAACGATGAAACACAGAAATTGCATCGATATTGAATACAAAAGGCAAAATGTCGACTTATTTACAAGAGTAGTAACTCTTCTAATAGTTCGTGCTTTGAGCCTTTCCTGGGACAGCAGTACTAGATTCCGATGCACCATTGCAGGTTAGTTGTATCCCTTGGACCTTCAAATCAACGATGATACACAGAAATTGCATCGATATTGAATACAAAAGGCCAAATGTCGACTTATTTACAAGAGTAGTAACTCTTCTAATAGTTCGTGCTTTGAGCCTTTCCTGGGACAGCAGTATTAGATTCCGATGCACCATTGCAGGTTTACTGTATCCCTTGTACCTTCAAATCAACGATGAAACACAGAAATTGCATCGATCTTGAATACAAAATGCTAAATTTCGACTTATTTAGAAGAGGAGTAACTCTTCTAATAGTTCGTGCTTTGAGCCTTTCCCGGGACAGCAGTATTAGATTCCGATGTACCATTGCACGTTTACTGTATCCCTTGGACCTTCAAATCAACGATGAAACACAGAAATTGCATCGATCTTGAATACAAAATGCTAAATGTCGACTTATTTACAAGAGTAGTAACTCTTCTAATAGTTCGTGCTTTGAGCCTTTCCTGCGACAGCAGTATTAGATTCCGATGCACCATTGCAGGTTTACTGTATCCCTTGTACCTTCAAATCAACGATGAAAAACAGAAATTGCATCGATCTTGAATACAAAATGCTAAATTTCGACTTATTTATAAGAGGAGTAACTCTTCTAATAGTTCGTGTTTTGAGCCTTTCCCGGGACAGCAGTATTAGATTCCGATGTACCATTGCACGTTTACTGTAACCCTTGGACCTTCAAAACAAATTTGAAACACTGAAATTGCATCGATATTCAATACAAAAGGCCAAATGTCGACTTATTTACAAGAGGAGTAACTCTTCTAATAGTTCGTGATTTAGCCTTTCCTGGGACAGCAGTATTAGATTCCGATGCACCATTGCAGGTTTACTGTATCGCTTGGACCTTGAAATCAACGATGAAACACAGAAATTGCATCGATATTGAATACAAAAGGCAAAATGTCGACTAATTTACAAGAGGAGTAACTCTTCTAACAGTTCGAGCTTTTAGCGTTTCCTGGGACAGCAGTATTAGGTTCCGATGCACCATTGCAGCTTTACTGTATCCCTTGGACCTTCAAATCAACGATGAAACACAGAAATTGCATCGATATTGAATACAAAAGGCAAAATGTCAACATATTTACAAGACGAGTAACTCTTCTAATAGTTCGTGCTTTTAGCGTTTCCTGGGACAGTAGTATTAGATTCCGATGCACCATTGCAGGTTTACTGTATCCCTTGGACCTTCAAATCAACGATGAAACACTGGAATTGCATAGATATTGAATACAAAAGGCAAAATGTCGACTTATTTACAAGAGGAGTAACTCTTCTAATAGTTCGTGCTTTGAGCCTTTCCTGGGACAGCAGTATTAGATTCCGATGCACCATTGCAGGTTTACTGTATCCCTTGGACCTTCAAATCAACGATGAAACACAGAAATTGCATCGATATTGAATACATAAGGCAAAATGTCGACTAATTTACAAGAGGAGTAACTCCTCTAATAGTTCGAGATTTTAGCGTTTCCTGGGACAGCAGTATTAGATTCCGATGCACCATTGCAGGTTTACTGTATCCCTTGGACCTTCAAATCAACGATGAAACACAGAAATTGCATCGATATTGAATACAAAAGGTAAAATGTCAACTTATTTACAAGAGGAGTAACTCTTCTAATAGTTCTTGCTTTTAGCCTTTCCTGGGACAGTAGTATTTGATTCCGATGCACCATTGCAGGTTTACTGTATCCCTTGGACCTTCAAATCAACGATGAAACACACAAATTGCATCGATATTGAATACAAAGGGCAAAATATCGACTTATTTACAAGAGGAATAACTCTTCTAATAGTTCGTGCTTTGAGCCTTTAGTGGGACAGCAGTATTAGATTCCGATGCACCATTGCAGGTTTACTGTATCCCTTGGACCTTCAAATCAACGATGAAACACAGAAATTGCATCGATATTGAATACAGAAGGCAAAATGTCGACTTATTTACAAGAGGAGAAACTCATCTAACAGTTCATGCTTTGAGCCTTTCCTGGGACAGCAGTTTTAGATTCCGATGCACCATTGCAGGTTTACTGTATCCCTTGGACCTTCAAATCAACGATGAAACACAGAAATTGCATCGATATTGAATACAAAATGCAAAATGTCGACTTATTTACAAGAGGAGTAACTCTTCTAACAGTTCGTGCTTTGAGCCTTTCCTGGGACAGCAGTATTAGATTCCGATGCACCATTGCAGGTTTACTGTATCCCTTGGACCTTCAAATCAACGATGAAACACAGAAATTGCATCGATATTGAATACAAAATGCAAAATGTCGACTTATTTACAAGAGGAGTAACTCTTCTAATAGTTCGAGCTTTGAGCCTTTCCTGGGACAGCAGTATTAGATTCCGATGCACCATTGCAGGTTTACTGTATCCCTTGGACCTTCAAATCAACGATGAAACACAGAAATTGCATCGATATTGAATACAAAAGGAAAAGTGTTGTCTTATTTATAAGAGGAGAAACTCTTCTAATAGTTCGTGCTTTGAGCCTTACCTGGGACAGCAGTTATAGATTCCGATGCACCATTGCAGGTTTACTGTATCCCTTGGACCTTCAAATCAACGATGAAACACAGAAATTGCATCGATATTGAATACAAAAGGCAAAATGTCGACATATTTACAAGGGGAGTAAATCTTCTAATAGTTTGTGCTTTGAGCCTTTCCTGGGACAGCAGTATTAGATTCCGATGCACCATTGCAGGTTTACTGTATCCCTTGGACCTTCATATCAACGATGAAACACAGAAATTGCATCGATATTGAATACAAAAGGCAAAATGTCGACTTATATACAAGAGGAGTAACCCTTCTAGTACTTCGTGATTTGAGCCTTTCCTGGGACAGCAGTATTAGATTCCGATGCACCATTGCAGGTTTACTGTATCCCTTGGACCTTCAAATCAACGATGAAACACAGAAATTGCATCGATATTGAATACAAAGGGCAAAATGTCGACTTATTTACAAGAGGAGTAACTCTTCTAATAGTTCGTGCTTTGAGCCTTTCCTGGGACAGCAGTATTAGATTCCGATGCACCATTGCAGGTTTACTGTATCCGTTGTACCTTCAAATCAACGATGAAACACAGAAATTCCATCGATCTTCAATACAAAAGGCAAAATGTCGACTTATTTATAAGAGGAGTAAATCTTCTAATAGTTTGTGCTTTGAGTCTTTCCGAGGACAGCAGTATTTGATTCCGATGCACCATTGCAGGTTTACTGTATCCCTTGGACCTTCAAAACAACTATGAAACACTGAAATTGCATCGATATTGAATACAAATGGCAAAATGTCGACTTATTTACAAGAGGAGTAACTCTTCTAATAGTTCGTGCTTTTAGCCTTTCCTGGGACAGCAGTATTAGATTCCGATGCACCATTGCAGGTTTACTGTATCCCTTGGACCTTCAAATCAACGATGAAACACAGAAATTGCATCGATATTGAATACAAAAGGCAAAATGTCGACTTATTTACAAGGGGAGTAGCTCTTCTAATAGTTCGTGCTTTTAGCGTTTCCTGGGACAGCAGTATTAGATTCCGATGCACCATTGCAGGTTTACTGTATCCCTTGGACCTTCAAATCAACGACGAAACACAGATATTGCATCGATATTGAATACAAAAGGCAAAATGTCGCCTTATTTACTAGAGGAGTAACTCTGCTAATAGTTCGTGCTTTGAGCCTTTCCTGGGACAGCTGTATTAGATTCCGATGCACCATTGCAGGTTTACTGTATCCGTTGTACCTTCAAATCAACGATGAAACACAGAAATTGCATCGATCTTCAATACAAAAGGCAAAATGTCGACTTATTTATAAGAGGAGTAAATCTTCTAATAGTTTGTGCTTTGAGTCTTTCCTAGGACAGCAGTATTAGATTCCGATGCACCATTGCAGGTTTACTGAATCCCTTGGACCTTCAAAACAACTATGAAACACTGAAATTGCATCGATATTGAATACAAAAGGCAAAATGTCGACTTATTTACAAGAGGAGTAACTCTTCTAATAGTTCGTGATTTAGCCTTAACTGGGACAGCAGTATTAGATTCCGATGCACCATTGCAGGTTTACTGTATCCCTTGGACCTTCAAATCAACGATGAAACACAGAAATTGCATCGATATTGAATACAAATGGCAAAATGTCGACTTATTTACAAGGGGAGTGGCTCTTCTAATAGTTCGTGCTTTTAGCGTTTCCTGGGACAGCAGTATTAGATTCCGATGCACCATTGCAGGTTTACGGTATCCCTTGGACCTTCAAATCAACGATGCAATACAGAAATTGCATCGAGAGTCAATACAAAAGGCAAAATGTCGACTTATTAATAAGAGGAGTAACTCTTCTAACAGTACCTGTTTTTAGCGTTTCCTGGGACAGCAATATTAGATTCCGATGCACCATTGCAGGTTTACTGTATCCCTTGGACCTTCAAATCAACGATGAAACACAGAAATTGCATCGATATTGAATACAAAAGGCGAAATTTCGACTTATTTACAACAGGAGTAACTCTTCTAATAGTTCGTGCTTTGAGCCTTTACTGGGACAGCAGTATTAGATTCCGATGCACCATTGCAGGTTTACTGTATCCCTTGGACCTTCAAATCAACGATGAAACACAGAAATTGCATCGATATTGAATACAAAAGGCAAAATGTCGACTTATTTACAAGAGGAGAAACTCTTCTAATAGTTCATGTTTTGAGCCTTTCCTGGGACAGCAGTATTAGATTCCGATGCACCATTGCAGGTATACTGTATCCCTTGGACCTTAAAATCAACGATGAAACACAGAAATTGCATCGATATTGAAAACAAAATGCAAAATGTCGACTTATTTACAAGAGGAGTAACTCTTCTAATTGTTCGTGCTTTGAGCCTTTCCTGGGACAGCAGTATTAGATTCTGATGCACCATTGCAGGTTTACTGTATCCCTTGTACCTTCATATCAACGATGAAACACAGAAATTGCATCGATCTTGAATACAAAATGCTAAATTTCGACTTATTTATAAGAGGAGTAACTCTTCTAATAGTTCGTGCTTTGAGCCTTTCCCGGGACAGCAGTATTAGATTCCGATGTACCATTGCACGTTTACTGTATCCCTTGGACCTTCAAAACAACTTTGAAACACTGAAATTGCATCGATATTCAATACAAAAATGCAAAATGTCGACTTATTTACAAGAGGAGTAACTCTTCTAATAGTTCGTGTTTTGAGCCTTTCCTGGGACAGCAGTATTAGATTCCGATGCACCATTGCAGGTTTACTGTATCCCTTGGACCTTCAAATCAACGATGAAACACAGAAATTGCATCGATATTGAATACAAAATGCAAAATGTCGACTTATTTACAAGAGGAGTAACTCTTCTAATAGTTCGTGCTTTGAGCCTTTCCTGGGACAGCAGTATTAGATTCCGATGCACCATTGCAGGTTTACGGTATCCCTTGGACCTTCAAATCAACGATGAAACACAGAAATTGCATCGATATTGAATACAAAATGCAAAATGTCGACTTATTTACAAGAGGAGTAAGTCTTCTAATAGTTCGTGCTTTGAGCCTTTCCTGGGACAGCAGTATTAGATTCCGATGCACCATTGCAGGTTTACTGTATCCCTTGGACCTTCAAATCAACGATGAAACACAGAAATTGCATCGATATTGAATACAAAAGGCAAAATGTCGACTTATTAACAAGAGGAGTAACTCTTCTAATAGTTCGTGCTTTGAGCCTTTCCTGGGACAGCAGTATTAGATTCCGTTGCACCATTGCAGGTTTACTGTATCCCTTGGACCTTCAAATCAACGATGAAACACAGAAATTGCATCGATATTGAATACAAAATGCTAAATGTCGACTTATTTACAAGAGTAGTAACTCTTCTAATAGTTCGTGCTTTGAGCCTTTCCTGCGACAGCAGTATTAGATTCCGATGCACCATTGCAGGTTTACTGTATCCCTTGTACCTTCAAATCAACGATGAAAAACAGAAATTGCATCGATCTTGAATACAAAATGCTAAATTTCGACTTATTTATAAGAGGAGTAACTCTTCTAATAGTTCGTGTTTTGAGCCTTTCCCGGGACAGCAGTATTAGATTCCGATGTACCATTGCACGTTTACTGTAACCCTTGGACCTTCAAAACAAATTTGAAACACTGAAATTGCATCGATATTCAATACAAAAGGCCAAATGTCGACTTATTTACAAGAGGAGTAACTCTTCTAATAGTTCGTGATTTAGCCTTTCCTGGGACAGCAGTATTAGATTCCGATGCACCATTGCAGGTTTACTGTATCGCTTGGACCTTCAAATCAACGATGAAACACAGATATTGCATCGATATTGAATACAAAAGGCAAAATGTCGACTAATTTACAAGAGGAGTAACTCTTCTAATAGTTCGAGCTTTTAGCGTTTCCTGGGACAGCAGTATTAGATTCCGATGCACCATTGCAGCTTTACTGTATCCCTTGGACCTTCAAATCAACGATGAAACACACAAATTGCATCGATATTGAATACAAAAGGCAAAATGTCAACATATTTACAAGACGAGTAACTCTTCTAATAGTTCGTGCTTTTAGCCTTTCCTGGGACAGTAGTATTAGATTCCGATTCACCATTGCAGGTTTACTGTATCCCTTGGACCTTCAAATCAACGATGAAACACTGGAATTGCATAGATATTGAATACAAAAGGCAAAATGTCGACTTATTTACAAGAGGAGTAACTCTTCTAATAGTTCGTGCTATGAGCCTTTCCTGGGACAGCAGTATTAGATTCCGATGCACCATTGCAGGTTTACTGTATCCCTTGGACCTTCAAATCAACGATGAAACACAGATATTGCATCGATATTGAATACAAAAGGTAAAATGTCAACTTATTTACAAGAGGAGTAACTCTTCTAATAGTTCTTGCTTTTAGCCTTTCCTGGGACAGTAGTATTAGATTCCGATGCACCATTGCAGGTTTACTGTATCCCTTGGAGCTTCAAATCAACGATGAAACACTGGAATTGCATAGATATTGAATACAAAAGGCAAAATGTCGACTTATTTACAAGAGGAGTAACTCTTCTAATAGTTCGTGCTTTTAGCGTTTCCTGGGACAGCAGTATTAGATTCCGATGCACCATTGCAGGTTTACTGTATACCTTGGACCTTCAGATCAACGATGAAACACACAAATTGCATCGATATTGAATACAAAAGGCAAAATATCGACTTATTTACAAGAGGAATAACTCTTCTAATAGTTCGTGTTTTGAGCCTTTCCTGGGACACCAGTATTAGATTCCGATGCACCACTGCAGGTTTACTGTATCCCTTGGACCTTCAAATCAACGATGAAACACAGAAATTGCATCGATATTGAATACAAAAAGCAAAATGTCGACTTATTTACAAGAGGAGAAACTCATCTAACAGTTCATGCTTTGAGCCTTTCCTGGGACAGCAGTTTTAGATTCCGATGCACCATTGCAGGTTTACTGTATCCCTTGGACCTTCAAATCAACGATGAAACACAGAAATTGCATCGATATTGAATACAAAATGCAAAATGTCGACTTATTTACAAGAGGAGTAACTCTTCTAATAGTTCGTGCTTTGAGCCTTTCCTGGGACAGCAGTATTAGATTCCGATGCACCATTGCAGGTTTACTGTATCCCTTGGACCTTCAAATCAACGATGAAACACAGAAATTGCATCGATATTGAATACAAAAGGAAAAGTGTTGTCTTATTTATAAGAGGAGAAACTCTTCTAATAGTTCGTGCTTTGAGCCTTTCCTGGGACAGCAGTTATAGATTCCGATGCACCATTGCAGGTTTACTGTATCCCTTAGACCTTCAAATCAACGATGAAACACAGAAATTGCATCGATATTGAATACAAAAGGCAAAATGTCGACTTATTTACAAGAGGAGTAACTCTTCTAATAGTTCGTGATTTAGCCTTTCCTGGGACAGCTGTATTAGATTCCGATGCACCATTGCAGGTTTACTGTATCGCTTGGACCTTGAAATCAACGATGAAACACAGAAATTGCATCGATATTGAATACAAAAGGCAAAATGTCGACTAATTTACAAGAGGAGTAACTCTTCTAATAGTTCGAGCTTTTAGCGTTTCCTGGGACAGCAGTATTAGATTCCGATGCACCATTGCAGCTTTACTGTATCCCTTGGACCTTCAAATCAACGATGAAACACAGAAATTGCATCGATATTGAATACAAAAGGCAAAATGTCAACATATTTACAAGACGAGTAACTCTTCTAATAGTTCGTGCTTTTAGCCTTTCCTGGGACAGTAGTATTAGATTCCGATGCACCATTGCAGGTTTACTGTATCCCGTGGACCTTCAAATCAACGATGAAACACTGGAATTGCATAGATATTGAATACAAAAGGCAAAATGTCGACTTATTTGCAAGAGGAGTAACTCTTCTAATAGATCGTGCTTTGAGCCTTTCCTGGGAAAGCAGTATTAGATTCCGATGCACCATTGCAGGTTTACTGTATCCCTTGGACCTTCAAATCAACGATGAAACACAGAAATTGCATCGATATTTAATACAAAATGCAAAATTTCGACTAATTTACAAGAGGAGTAACTCTTCCAATAGTTCGAGCTTTTAGCGTTTCCTGGGACAGCAGTATTAGATTCCGATGCACCATTGCAGGTTTACTGTATCCCTTGGACCTTGAAATCAACGATGAAACACAGAAATTGTATCGATATTGAATACAAACGGTAAAATGTCAACTTATTTACAAGAGGAGTAACTCTTCTAATAGTTCTTGCTTTTAGCCTTTCCTGGACAGTAGTATTAGATTCCGATGCACCATTGCAGGTTTACCGTATCCCTTGGAGCTGCAAATCAACGATGAAACACTGGAATTGCATAGATATTGAATACAAAACGCAAAATGCCGACTTATTTACTAGAGGAGTAACTCTTCTAATAGTTCGTGTTTTGAGCCTTTCCTGGGACAGCAGTATTAGATTCCGATGCACCATTGCAGGTTTACTGTATCCCTTGGACCTTCAAATCAACGATGAAACACAGAAATTGCATCGATATTGAATACAAAAGGCAAAATGTCGACTTATTTACAAGAGGAGTAACTCTTTTAATAGTTCGTGTTTTGAGCCTTTCCTGGGACAGCAGTATTAGATTCCGATGCACCATTGCAGGTTTACTGTATCCCTTGGACCTTCAAATCAACGATGAAACACAGAAATTCCGTCGTTATTGAATACAAAAGGCAAAATGTCGACTTATTTACAAGAGGAGAAACTCATCTAACAGTTCATGCTTAGAGCCTTTCCTGGGACAGCAGTTTTAGATTCCGATGCACCATTGCAGGTTTACTGTATCCCTTGGACCTTCAAATCAACGATGAAACACAGAAATTGCATCGATATTGAATACAAAATGCAAAATGTCGACTTATTTACAAGAGGAGTAACTCTTCTAATAGTTCGTGCTTTGAGCCTTTCCTGGGACAGCAGTATTAGATTCCGATGCACCATTGCAGGTTTACTGTATCCCTTGGACCATCAAATCAACGATGAAACACAGAAATTGCATCGATATTGAATACAAAATGCAAAATGTCGACTTATTTACAAGAGGAGTAACTCTTCTAATAGTTCGTGCTTTGAGCCTTTCCTGGGACAGCAGTATTAGATTCCGATGCACCATTGCAGGTTTACTGTATCCCTTGGACCTTCAAATCAACGATGAAACACAGAAATTGCATCGATATTGAATACAAAAGGAAAAGTGTCGACTTATTTACAAGAGGAGAAACTCTTCTAATAGTTCATGTTTTGAGCCTTTCCTGGGACAGCAGTATTAGATTCCGATGCACCATTGCAGGTTTACTGTATCCCTTGGACCTTCAAATCAACGATGAAACACAGAAATTGCATCGATATTGAATACAAAAGGCAAAATGTCGACTTATTAACAAGAGGAGTAACTCTTCTAATAGTTCGTGCTTTGAGCCTTTCCTGGGACAGCAGTATTAGATTCCGTTGCACCATTGCACGTTTACTGTATCCCTTGGACCTTCAAATCAACGATGAAACACAGAAATTGCATCGATATTGAATACAAAAGGCAAAATTACGACTTATTTACAAGAGTAGTAACTCTTCTAATAGTTCGTGCTTTGAGCCTTTCCTGCGACAGCAGTATTAGCTTCCGATGCACCATTGCAGGTTTACTGTATCCCTTGTACCTTCAAATCAACGATGAAACACACAAATTGCATCGATCTTGAATACAAAATGCTAAATTTCGACTTATTTATAAGACTAGTAACTCTTCTAATAGTTCGTGCGTTGAGCCTTTCCCGGGGCAGCAGTATTAGATTCCGATGTACCATTGCACGTTTACTGTATCCCTTGGACCTTCAAAACAAATTTGAAACACTGAAATTGCATCGATATTCAATACAAAAGGCCAAATGTCGACTTATTTACAAGAGGAGTAACTCTTCTAATAGTTCGTGATTTAGCCTTTCCTGGGACAGCAGTATTAGATTCCGATGCACCATTGCAGGTTTACTGTATCCCTTGGACCTTCAAATCAACGATGAAACACACAAATTGCATCGATATTGAATACAAAAGGCAAAATGTCAACATATTTACAAGACGAGTAACTCTTCTAATAGTTCGTGCTTTTAGCCTTTCCTGGGACAGTAGTATTAGATTCCGATTCACCATTGCAGGTTTACTGTATCCCTTGGACCTTCAAATCAACGATTAAACACAGAAATTGCATCGATATTGAATACAAAAGGCAAAATGTCGACTAATTTACAAGAGGAGTAACTCTTCTAATAGTTCGAGCTTTTAGCGTTTCCTGGGACAGCAGTATTAGATTCCGATGCACCATTGCAGGTTTACTGTATCCCTTGGACCTTGAAATCAACGATGAAACACAGATATTGCATCGATATTGAATACAAAAAGTAAAATGTCAACTTATTTACAAGAGGAGTAACTCTTCTAATAGTTCTTGCTTTTGGCCTTTCCTGGGACAGTAGTATTAGATTCCGATGCACCATTGCAGGTTTACTGTATCCCTTGGAGCTTCAAATCAACGATGAAACACTGGAATTGCATAGAAATTGAATACAAAAGGCAAAATGTCGACTTATTTACAAGAGGAGTAACTCTTCTAATAGTTCGTGCTTTTAGCGTTTCCTGGGACAGCAGTATTAGATTCCGATGCACCATTGCAGGTTTACTGTATACCTTGGACCTTCAAATCAACGATGAAACACAAATTGCATCGATATTGAATACAAAAGGCAAAATATCGACTTATTTACAAGAGGAATAACTCTTCTAATAGTTCGTGCTTTGAGCCTTTCCTGGGACAGCAGTATTAGATTCAGATGCACAATTGCAGGTTTACTGTATCCCTTGGACCTTCAAATCAACGATGAAACACAGAAATTGCATCGATATTGAATACAAAAAGCAAAATGTCGACTTATTTAAAGAGGAGAAACTCATCTAACAGTTCATGCTTTGAGCCTTTCCTGGGACAGCAGTTTTAGATTCCGATGCACCATTGCAGGTTTACTGTATCCCTTGGACCTTCAAATCAACGATGAAACACAGAAATTGCATCGATATTGATTACAAAATGCAAAATGTCGACTTATTTACAAGAGGAGTAACTCTTCTAATAGTTCGTGCTTTGAGCCTTTCCTGGGACAGCAGTATTAGATTCCGATGCACCATTGCAGGTTTACTGTATCCCTTGGACCTTCAAATCAACGATGAAACACAGAAATTGCATCGATATTGAATACAAAATGCAAAATGTCGACTTATTTACAAGAGGAGTATCTCTTCTAATAGTTCGTGCTTTGAGTCTTTCCTGGGACAGCAGTATTAGATTCCGATGCACCATTGCAGGTTTACTGTATCCCTTGGACCTTCAAATCAACGATGAAACACAGAAATTGCATCGATATTGAATACAAAAGGAAAAGTGTTGTCTTATTTATAAGAGGAGAAACTCTTCTAATAGCTCGTGCTTTGAGCCTTTCCTGGGACAGCAGTTATAGATTCCGATGCACCATTGCAGGTTTACTGTATCCCTTAGACCTTCAAATCAACGATGAAACACAGAAATTGCATCGATATTGAATACAAAAGGCAAAATGTCGACTTATTTACAAGGGGAGTAAATCTTCTAATAGTTCGTGCTTTGAGCCTTTCCTGGGACAGCAGTATTAGATTCCGATGTACCATTGCAGGTTTACTGTATCTCTTGGACCTTCATATCAACGATGAAACACAGAAATTGCATCGATATTGATTACAAAAGGCAAAATGTCGACTTATATACAAGAGGAGTAACTCTTCTAATAGTTCGTGCTTTGAGCCTTTCCTGTGACAGCAGTATTAGATTCCGATGCACCATTGGTGGTTTACTGTATCCCTTGGACCTTCAAATCAACGATGAAACACAGAAATTGCATCGATATTGAATACAAAAGGCAAAATGTCGACTTATTTACAAGAGGAGTAACTCTTCTAATAGTTCGTGCTTTTAGCCTTTCCTGGGACAGCAGTATTAGATTCCGATGCACCATTGCAGGTTTACTGTATCCCTTGGACCTTCAAATCAACGATGAAACACAGAAATTGCATCGATATTGAATACAAAAGGCAAAATATCGACTTATTTACAAGGGGAGTAGCTCTTCTAATAGTTCGTGCTTTTAGCGTTTCCTGGGACAGCAGTATTAGATTCCGATGCACCATTGCAGGTTTACTGTATCCCTTGGACCTTCAAATCAACGACGAAACACAGAAATTGCATCGATATTGAATACAAAAGGCAAGATGTCGACTTATTTACAAGAGGAGTAACTCTTCTAATAGTTCGTGCTTTGAGCCTTTCCTGGGACAGCAGTATTAGATTCCGATGCACCATTGCAGGTTTACTGTATCCGTTGTACCTTCAAATCAACGATGAAACAGAGAAATTGCATCGATCTTCAATACAAAAGGCAAAAGGTCGACTTATTTATAAGAGGAGTAAATCTTCTAATAGTTTGTGCTTTGAGTCTTTCCTAGGACAGCAGCATTAGATTCCGATGCACCATTGCAGGTTTACTGTATCCCTTGGACCTTCGAAACAACTATGAAACACTGAAATTTCATCGATATTGAATACAAAAGGCAAAATGTCGACTTATTTACAAGAGGAGTCACTCTTCTAATAGTTCGTGCTTTTAGCCTTTCCTGGGACAGCAGTATTAGATTCCGATGCACCATTGCAGGTTTACTGTATCCCTTGGACCTTCAAATCAAAGATGAAACACAGAAATTGCATCGATATTAAATTCAAAAGGCAAAATGTCGACTTATTTACAAGGGAAGTGGCTCTTCTAATAGTTCGTGCTTTTAGCGTTTCCTGGGACAGCAGTATTAGATTCCGATGCACCATTGCAGGTTTACTGTATCCCTTGGACCTTCAAATCAACGATGAAACACAGAAATTGCATCGATATTGAATACAAAATGCAAAATGTCGACTTATTTACAAGAGGAGTAACTCTTCTAATAGTTCGTGCTTTGAGCCTTTCCTGGGACAGCAGTATTAGATTCCGATGCACCATTGCAGGTTTACTGTATCCCTTGGACCTTCAAATCAACGATGAAACACAGAAATTGCATCGATATTGAATACAAAATGCAAAATGTCGACTTATTTACAAGAGGAGTATCTCTTCTAATAGTTCGTGCTTTGAGCCTTTCCTGGGACAGCAGTATTAGATTCCGATGCACCATTGCAGGTTTACTGTATCCCTTGGACCTTCAAATCAACGATGAAACACAGAAATTGCATCGATATTGAATACAAAAGGAAAAGTGTTGTCTTATTTATAAGAGGAGAAACTCTTCTAATAGTTCGTGCTTTGAGCCTTTCCTGGGACAGCAGTTATAGATTCCGATGCACCATTGCAGGTTTACTGTATCCCTTAGACCTTCAAATCAACGATGAAACACAGAAATTGCATCGATATTGAATACAAAAGGCAAAATGTCGACTTATTTACAAGGGGAGTAAATCTTCTAATAGTTCGTGCTTTGAGCCTTTCCTGGGACAGCAGTATTAGATTCCGATGTACCATTGCAGGTTTACTGTATCCCTTGGACCTTCATATCAACGATGAAACACAGAAATTGCATCGATATTGATTACAAAAGGCAAAATGTCGACTTATATACAAGAGGAGTAACTCTTCTAATAGTTCGTGCTTTGAGCCTTTCCTGTGACAGCAGTATTAGATTCCGATGCACCATTGGTGGTTTACTGTATCCCTTGGACCTTCAAATCAACGATGAAACACAGAAATTGCATCGATATTGAATACAAAAGGCAAAATGTCGACTTATTTACAAGAGGAGTAACTCTTCTAATAGTTCGTGCTTTTAGCCTTTCCTGGGACAGCAGTATTAGATTCCGATGCACCATTGCAGGTTTACTGTATCCCTTGGACCTTCAAATCAACGATGAAACACAGAAATTGCATCGATATTGAATACAAAAGGCAAAATATCGACTTATTTACAAGGGGAGTAGCTCTTCTAATAGTTCGTGCTTTTAGCGTTTCCTGGGACAGCAGTATTAGATTCCGATGCACCATTGCAGGTTTACTGTATCCCTTGGACCTTCAAATCAACGACGAAACACAGAAATTGCATCGATATTGAATACAAAAGGCAAAATGTCGACTTATTTACAAGAGGAGTAACTCTTCTAATAGTTCGTGCTTTGAGCCTTTCCTGGGACAGCAGTATTAGATTCCGATGCACCATTGCAGGTTTACTGTATCCGTTGTACCTTCAAATCAACGATGAAACAGAGAAATTGCATCGATCTTCAATACAAAAGGCAAAAGGTCGACTTATTTATAAGAGGAGTAAATCTTCTAATAGTTTGTGCTTTGAGTCTTTCCTAGGACAGCAGCATTAGATTCCGATGCACCATTGCAGGTTTACTGTATCCCTTGGACCTTCGAAACAACTATGAAACTCTGAAATTTCATCGATATTGAATACAAAAGGCAAAATGTCGACTTATTTACAACAGGAGACACTCTTCTAATAGTTCGTGCTTTTAGCCTTTCCTGGGACAGCAGTATTAGATTCCGATGCACCATTGCAGGTTTACTGTATCCCTTGGACCTTCAAATCAAAGATGAAACACAGAAATTGCATCGATATTAAATTCAAAAGGCAAAATGTCGACTTATTTACAAGGGAAGTGGCTCTTCTAATAGTTCGTGCTTTTAGCGTTTCCTGGGACAGCAGTATTAGATTCCGATGCACCATTGCAGGTTTACGGTATCCCTTGGACCTTCAAATCAACGATGAAATACAGAAATTGCATCGAAAGTGAACACAAAAGGCAAAATGTCGACTTATTTATAAGAGGAGTAACTCTTCTAACAGTTCCTGATTTTAGCGTTTCCTGGGACAGCAGTATTAGATTCCGATGCACCATTGCAGGTTTACTGTATCCCTTGGACCTTCAAATCAACGATGAAACACAGAAATTGCATCGATATTGAATACAAAAGGCGAAATTTCGACTTATTTACAACAGGAGTAACTCTTCTAATAGTTCGTGCTTTGAGCCTTTACTGGGACAGCAGTATTAGATTCCGATGCACCATTGCAGGTTTACTGTATCCCTTGGACCTTCAAATCAACGATGAAACACAGAAATTGCATCGATATTGAATACAAAATGCAAAATGTCCACTTATTTACAAGAGGAGAAACTCCTCTAATAGTTCATGTTTTGAGCCTTTCCTGGGACAGCAGTATTAGATTCCGATGCACCATTGCAGGTTTACTGTATCCCTTGGACCTTCAAATCAACGATGAAACACAGAAATTGCATCGATATTGAATACAAAAGGCGAAATATCGACTTAGTTACAACAGGAGTAACTCTTCTAATAGTTCGTGCTTTGTGCCTTTCCTGGGACAGCAGTATTAGATTCCGATGCACCATTGCAGGTTTACTGTATCCCTTGGACCTTCAAATCAACGATGAAACACAGAAATTGCATCGATATTGAATACAAAAGGCAAAATGTCGACTTATTTACAAGAGGAGAAACTCTTCTAATAGTTCATGCTTTGAGCCTTTCCTGGGACAGCAGTATTAGATTCCGATGCACCATTGCAGGTTTACTGTATCCCTTGGACCTTCAAATCAACGATGAAACACAGAAATTGCATCGATATTGAATACAAAATGCAAAATGTCGACTTATTTACAAGAGGAGTAACTCTTCTAATAGTTCGTGCATTGAGCCTATCCTGGGACAGCAGTATTAGATTCCGTTGCACCATTGCAGGTTTACTGTATCCCTTGGACCTTCAAATCAACGATGAAACACAGAAATTCCATCGATATTGAATACAAAAGGCAAAATGTCGACTTATTTACAAGAGGAGTAACTCTTCTAATAGTTCGTGCTTTGAGCCTTTCCTGGGACAGCAGAATTAGATTCCGATGCACCATTGCAGATTTACTGTATCCCTTGGACCTTCAAATCAACGATGAAACACAGAAATTGCATCGATATTGAATACAAAAGGCAAAATGTCGAATTGTTTACAAGGGGAGTAACTCTTCTAATAGTTTGTGCTTTTAGCGTTTCCTGGGACAGCAGTATTAGATTCCGATGCACCATTGCAGGTTTACTGTATCCCTTGGACCTTCAAATCAAAGATGAAACACAGAAATTGCATCGATATTAAATTCAAAAGGCAAAATGTCGACTTATTTACAAGGGAAGTGGCTCTTCTAATAGTTCGTGCTTTTAGCGTTTCCTGGGACAGCAGTATTAGTTTCCGATGCACCATTGCAGGTTTACGGTATCCCTTGGACCTTCAAATCAACGATGAAATACAGAAATTGCATCGAAAGTGAACACAAAAGGCAAAATGTCGACTTATTTATAAGAGGAGTAACTCTTCTAACAGTTCCTGATTTTAGCGTTTCCTGGGACAGCAGTATTAGATTCCGATGCACCATTGCAGGTTTACTGTATCCCTTGGACCTTCAAATCAACGATGAAACACAGAAATTGCATCGATATTGAATACAAAAGGCGAAATTTCGACTTATTTACAACAGGAGTAACTCTTCTAATAGTTCGTGCTTTGAGCCTTTACTGGGACAGCAGTATTAGATTCCGATGCACCATTGCAGGTTTACTGTATCCCTTGGACCTTCAAATCAAAGATGAAACACAGAAATTGCATCGATATTAAATTCAAAAGGCAAAATGTCGACTTATTTACAAGGGAAGTGGCTCTTCTAATAGTTCGTGCTTTTAGCGTTTCCTGGGACAGCAGTATTAGATTCCGATGCACCATTGCAGGTTTACGGTATCCCTTGGACCTTCAAATCAACGATGAAATACAGAAATTGCATCGAAAGTGAACACAAAAGGCAAAATGTCGACTTATTTATAAGAGGAGTAACTCTTCTAACAGTTCCTGATTTTAGCGTTTCCTGGGACAGCAGTATTAGATTCCGATGCACCATTGCAGGTTTACTGTATCCCTTGGACCTTCAAATCAACGATGAAACACAGAAATTGCATCGATATTGAATACAAAAGGCGAAATTTCGACTTATTTACAACAGGAGTAACTCTTCTAATAGTTCGTGCTTTGAGCCTTTACTGGGACAGCAGTATTAGATTCCGATGCACCATTGCAGGTTTACTGTATCCCTTGGACCTTCAAATCAACGAAGAAACACAGAAATTGCATCGATATTGAATACAAAATGCAAAATGTCCACTTATTTACAAGAGGAGAAACTCCTCTAATAGTTCATGTTTTGAGCCTTTCCTGGGACAGCAGTATTAGATTCCGATGCACCATTGCAGGTTTACTGTATCCCTTGGACCTTCAAATCAACGATGAAACACAGAAATTGCATCGATATTGAATACAAAAGGCGAAATATCGACTTAGTTACAACAGGAGTAACTCTTCTAATAGTTCGTGCTTTGAGCCTTTCCTGGGACAGCAGTATTAGATTCCGATGCACCATTGCAGGTTTACTGTATCCCTTGGACCTTCAAATCAACGATGAAACACAGAAATTGCATCGATATTGAATACAAAAGGCAAAATGTCGACTTATTTACAAGAGGAGAAACTCTTCTAATAGTTCATGCTTTGAGCCTTTCCTGGGACAGCAGTATTAGATTCCGATGCACCATTGCAGGTTTACTGTATCCCTTGGACCTTCAAATCAACGATGAAACACAGAAATTGCATCGATATTGAATACAAAATGCAAAATGTCGACTTATTTACAAGAGGAGTAACTCTTCTAATAGTTCGTGCATTGAGCCTATCCTGGGACAGCAGTATTAGATTCCGTTGCACCATTGCAGGTTTACTGTATCCCTTGGACCTTCAAATCAACGATGAAACACAGAAATTCCATCGATATTGAATACAAAAGGCAAAATGTCGACTTATTTACAAGAGGAGTAACTCTTCTAATAGTTCGTGCTTTGAGCCTTTCCTGGGACAGCAGAATTAGATTCCGATGCACCATTGCAGATTTACTGTATCCCTTGGACCTTCAAATCAACGATGAAACACAGAAATTGCATCGATATTGAATACAAAAGGCAAAATGTCGAATTGTTTACAAGGGGAGTAACTCTTCTAATAGTTTGTGCTTTTAGCGTTTCCTGGGACAGCAGTATTAGATTCCGATGCACCATTGCAGGTTTACTGTATCCCTTGGACCTTCAAATCAACGATGAAACACAGAAATTGCATTGATATTGATTACAAAAGGCAAAATGTCGACTTATATACAAGAGGAGTTACTCTTCTAATAGTTCGTGCTTTGAGCCTTTCCTGGGACAGCAGTATTAGATTCCGATGCACCATTGCAAGTTTACTGTATCCCTTGGACCTTCAAATCAACGATGAAACACAGAAATTGCATCGATATTGAATACAAAAGGCAAAATGTCCCTTATTTACAAGAGGAGAAACTCTTCTAATAGTTCATGCTTTGAGCCTTTCCTGGGACAGCAGTATTAGATTCCGATGCACCATTGCAGGTATACTGTATCCGTTGTACCTTCAAATCAACGATGAAACACAGAAATTGCATCGATCATGAATACAAAATGCAAAATGTCGACTTATTTATACGAGGAGTAACTCTTCTAATAGTTCGTGCTTTGAGCCTTTCCTAGGACAGCAGTATTGGATTCCGATGCACCATTGCAGGTTTACTGTATCCCTTGTACCTTCAAAACAACTATGAAACACTGAAATGGCATCGATATTGAATACAAAAGGCAAAATGTCGACTTATTTCCAAGGGGAGTAACTCTTCTAATAATTCGTGCTTTTAGCCTTTCCTGGGACAGCAGTATTACATTCCGATGCACCATTGCAGGTTTACTGTATCCCTTGGACCTTCAAATCAACGATGAAACACAGAAATTGCATTGATATTGAATACAAATGGCAAAATGTCGACTTATTTACAAGAGGAGTAACTCTTCTAATAGTTCGTGTTTTAGCGTTTCCTGGGACAGCAGTATTAGATTACGATGAACCATTACTGGTTTACTCTATCCCTTGGACCTTCAAAACAACGTTGAAACGTAGAAATTGCATCGATCTTGAATACAAAATGCTAAATTTCGACTTATTTATAAGAGAGGTAACTCTTCTAACAGTTCCTGCTTTGAGCCTTTCCTGGGACAGCAGTACTAGATTCCGATGCACCATTGCAGGTTAGTTGTATCCCTTGGACCTTCAAATCAACGATGATACACAGAAATTGCATCGATATTGAATACAAAAGGCAAAATGTCGACTTATTTACAAGAGTAGTAACTCTTCTAATAGTTCGTGCTTTGAGCCTTTCCAGGGACAGCAGTATTAGATTCCGATGCACCATTGCAGGTTTACTGTATCCCTTGTACCTTCAAATCAACGATGAAACATAGAACTTGCATCGATCTTGAATACAAAATGCTAAATTTCGACTTATTTATAAGAGGAGTAACTCTTCAAATAGTTCGTGCTTTGAGCCTTTCCTGGGACAGCAGTATTAGATTCCGTTGCACCATTGCACGTTTACTGTATCCCTTGGACCTTCAAAACAACTTTGAAACACTGAAATTGCATCGATATTCAATACAAAAGGCCAAATGTCGACTTATTTACAAGAGGAGTAACTCTTCTAATAGTTCGTGATTTAGCCTTTCCTGGGACAGCAGTATTAGATTCCGATGCACCATTGCAGGTTTACTGTATCGCTTGGACCTTCAAATCAACGATGAAACACAGAAATTCCATCGATATTGAATACAAAAGGCAAAATGTCGACTAATTTACAAGAGGAGTAACTCTTCTAATAGATCGAGTTTTAGCGTTTCCTGGGACAGCAGTATTAGATTCCGATGCACCATTGCAGGTTTACTGTATCCCTTGGACCTTCAAATCAACGATGAAACAAAGAAATTGCATCGATATTGAATACAAAAGGCAAAATGTCAACTTATTTACAAGACGAGTATATCTTCTAATAGTTCGTGTTTTAGCCTTTCCTGGGACAGTAGTATTAGATTCCGATGCACCATTGCACGTTTACTGTATCCCTTGGACCTTCAAATCAACGATGTAACACTGGAATTGCGTAGATATTGAATACAAAAGGCAAAATGTCGACTTATTTACAAGAGGAGTAACTCGTCTAATAGTTCGTGTTTTGAGCCTTTCCTCGGACAGCAGTAGTAGATTCCGATGCACCATTGCAGGTTTACTGTATCCCTTGGACCTTCAAATCAACGATGAAACACAGAAATTGCATCGATATTGTATACAAAAGGCAAAATGTCGACTTATTTACAAGAGGAGTAACTCTTCTAATAGTTCGTGATTTGAGCCTTTCCTGGGACAGCAGTATTAGATTCCGATGCACCATTGCAAGTTTACTGTATCCCTTGGACCTTCAAATCAACGATGAAACACAGAAATTGCATCGATATTGAATACAAAAGGCAAAATGCCGACTTATTTACAAGAGGAGAAACTCTTCTAATAGTTCATGCTTTGAGCCTTTCCTGGGACAGCAGTATTAGATTCCGATGCACCATTGCAGGTTTACTGTATCCTTGGACCTTCAAATCAACGATGAAACACAGAAATTGCATCGATATTGAATACAAAATGCTAAATGTCGACTTATTTAGAAGAGGAGTAACTCTTCTAATAGTTCGTGCTGTGAGTCTTTCCTGGGGCAGCAGTATTAGATTCCGATGCAACATTCCATTTTTACTGTATCCCTTGGACCTTCAAATCAACGATGAAACACAGAAATTGCATCGATATTGAATACAAAAGGCAAAATGTCGACTTATTTACAAGGGGAGTAACTCTTCTAATAGTTCGTGCTTTTAGCGTTTCCTGGGACAGCAGTATTAGATTCCGATGGACCATTGCAGGTTTACTGTATCCCTTGGACCTTCAAATCAACGATGAAACACAGAAATTTCATCGATTTTGAATACAAAAGGCAAAATGTCGACTTATTTACAAGAGGAGTAACTCTTCTAATAGTTCGTGCTTTGAGCCTTTCCTGGGACAACAGTATTAGATTCCGATGCACCGTTGCAGGTTTACTTTATCCCTTGGACCTTCAAATCAACGATGAAACACAGAAATTGCATTGATATTGAATACAAAAGGCAAAATGTCGACTTATTTACAAGAGGAGTAACTCTTCTAATAGTTCGTGCTTTGAGCCTTTCCTGGGACAGCAGTATTAGATTCCGATGCACCATTGCAGGTTTACTGTATCCCTTGGACCTTCAAATCAACGATGAAACACAGAAATTGCATCGATATTGTATACAAAAGGCAAAATGTCGACTTATTTACAAGAGGAGAAACTCTTCTAATAGCTCATGCTTTGAGCCTTTCCTGGGACCGCAGTATTAGATTCCGATGCACCATTGCAGGTTTACTTTATCCGTTGTACCTTCAAATCAACGATGAAACACAGAAATTGCATCGATCATGAATACAAAATGCAAAATGTCGACTTATTTATAAGAGGAGTAACTCTTCTAATAGTTCGTGTTTTGAGCCTTTCCTAGGACAGCAGTATTGGATTCCGATGCACCATTGCAGGTTTACTGTATCCCTTGTACCTTCAAAACAACTATGAAACACTGAAATTGCATCGATATTGAATACAAAAGGCAAAATGTCGACTTATTTACAAGAGGAGTAACTCTTCTAATAGTTCGTGCTTTTAGCCTTTCCTGGGACAGCAGTATTAGATTCCGATGCACCATTGCAGGTTTACTGTATCCCTTGGACCTTCATATCAACGATGATACACAGAAATTGCATCGATATTGAATACAAAAGGCAAAATGTCGACTTATTTACAAGAGGAGTAACTCTTCTAATAGTTCGTGCTTTTAGCGTTTCCTGGGACAGCAGTATTAGATTACGATGCACCATTGCAGGTTTACTGTATCCCTTGGACCTTCAAAACAACATTGAAACGTAGAAATTGCATCGATATTGAATACAAAAGGCAAAATGCCGACTTATTTAGAAGAGGAGTAACTCTTCTAATAGTTCGTGTTTCGAGCCTTTCCTGGGACAGCAGTATTAGATTCCGATGCACCATTGCAGGTTTACTGTATCCCTTGGACCTTCAAATCAACGATGAAACACAGAAATTGCATCGATATTGAATACAAAAGGCAAAATGTCGACTTATTTACAAGAGGAGTAACTCTTCTAATAGTTCGTGCTTTGAGCCTTTCCTGGGACAACAGTATTAGATTCCGCTGCACCTTTGCATTTTTACATTATCTCTTAGACCTTCAAATCAACGATGAAACACAGAAATTGCATTGATATTGAATACAAAAGGCAAAATTTCTACATGTTTACAAGAGGAGTAACTCTTCTAATAGTTCGTGCTTTGAGCCTTTCCTAGGACAGCAGTATTAGATTCCGATGCACCATTGCAGGTTTACTGTATCCCTTGGACCTTCTAATCAACTATGAAACACAGAAATTACATCGATATTGAATACAAAATGCAAAATGTCGACTTATTTACAACAGGAGTAACTCTTCTAATAGTTTGTGTTTGAGCCTATCCTGGGACAGCAGTATTAGATTCCGATGCACCATTGCAGGTTTACTGTATCCCTTGGACCTTCAAATCAACGATGAAACACAGAAATTGCATCGATATTGAATACAAAATGCAAAATGTCGACTTATTTACAAGAGGAGTAACTCTTCTAATAGTTCGTGCTTTCAGCCTTTCCTGGGACAGCAGTATTAGATTCCGATGCACCATTGCAGGTTTACTGTATCCCTTGGACCTTCAAATCAACGATGAAACACAGAAATTGCATCGATATTGAATACCAAAGGAAAAGTGTCGACTTATTTACAAGAGGAGAAACTCTTCTAATAGTTCATGTTTTGAGCCTTTCCTGGGACAGCAGTATTAGATTCCGATGCACCATTGCAGGTTTACTGTATCCCTTGGACCTTCAAATCAACGATGAAACACAGAAATTGCATCGATATTGAATACAAAAGGCAAAATGTCGACTTATTTACAAGAGTAGTAACTCTTCTAATCGTTCGTGCTTTGAGCCTTTCCTAGGACAGCAGTATTAGATTCCGATGCACCATTGCAGGTTTACTGTATCCCTTGTACCTTCAAATCAACGATGAAACACAGAAATTGCATCGATCTTGAATACAAAATGCTAAATATCGACTTATTTATAAGAGGAGTAACTCTTCTAATAGTTCGTGCTTTGGGCCTTTCCCGGGACAGCATTATTAGATTCCGATGTACCATTGCACGTTTACTGTATCCCTTGGACCTTCAAAACAAATTTGAAACACTGAAATTGCATCGATATTCAATACAAAAGGCCAAATGTCGACTTATTTACAAGAGGAGTAACTCTTCTAATAGTTCGTGATTTAGCCTTTCCTGGGACAGCAGTATTAGATTCCGATGCACCATTGCAGGTTTACTGTATCGCTTGGACCTTCAAATCAACGATGAAACACAGAAATTGCATCGATATTGAATACAAAAGGCAAAATGTTGACTAATTTACAAGAGGAGTAACTCTTCTAATAGTTCGAGCTTTTAGCGTTTCCTGGGACAGCAGTATTAGATTCCGATGCACCATTGCAGCTTTACTGTATCCCTTGGACCTTCAAATCAACGATGAAACACACAAATTGCATCGATATTGAATACAAAAGGCAAAATGTCAACATATATACATGACGAGTAACTCTTCTAATAGTTCGTGATTTAGCCTTTCCTGGGACAGCAGTATTAGATTCCGATGCACCATTGCAGGTTTACTGTATCCCTTGGACCTTCAAATCAACGACGAAACACAGAAATTGCATCGATATTGAATACAAAAGGCAAAATGTCGACTTATTTACAAGAGGAGTAACTCTTCTAGTAGTTCGTGCTTTGAGCCTTTCCTGGGACAGCAGTATTAGATTCCGGTGCACCATTGCAGGTTTACTGTATCCGTTGTACCTTCAAATCAACGATGAAACACAGAAATTGCGTCGATCTTCAATACAAAAGGCAAAAGGTCGACTTATTTATAAGAGGAGTAAATCTTCTAATAAATTTGTGCTTTGAGTCTTTCCTAGGACAGCAGCATTAGATTCCGATGCACCATTGCAGGTTTACTGTATCCCTTGGACCTTCGAAACAACTATGAAACACTGAAATTTCATCGATATTGAATACAAAAGGCAAAATGTCGACTTATTTACAAGAGGAGTAACTCTTCTAATAGTTCGTGCTGTGAGCCTTTCCTGGGACAGCAGTATTAGATTCCGATGCACCATTGCAGGTTTACTGTATCCCTTGGACCTTCAAATCAACGATGAAACACAGAAATTGCATCGATATTGAATACAAAAGGCAAAATGTCGACTAATTTACAAGAGGAGTAACTCTTCTAATAGTTCGAGCTTTTAGCGTTTCCTGGGACAGCAGTATTAGATTCCGATGCACCATTGCAGGTTTACTGTATCCCTTGGACCTTGAAATCAACGATGAAACAAAGATATTGCATCGATATTGAATACAAAAGGTAAAATGTCAACTTATTTACAAGAGGAGTAACTCTTCTAATAGTTCTTGCTTTTAGCCTTTCCTGGGACAGTAGTATTAGATTCCGATGCACCATTGCAGGTTTACTGTATCCCTTGGAGCTTCAAATCAACGATGAAACACTGGAATTGCATAGATATTGAATACAAAAGGCAAAATGTCGACTTATTTACAAGAGGAGTAACTCTTCTAATAGTTCGTGCTGTGAGCCTTTCCTGGGACAGCAGTATTAGATTCCGATGCACCATTGCAGGTTTACTGTATCCCTTGGACCTTCAAATCAACGATGAAACTCAGAAATTGCATAGATATTGAATACAAAAAGCAAAATGTCGACTTATTTACAAGAGGAGAAACTCATCTAACAGTTCATGCATTGAGCCTTTCCTGGGACAGCAGTTTTAGATTCCGATGCACCATTGCAGGTTTACTGTATCCCTTGGACCTTCAAATCAACGATGAAACACAGAAATTGCATCGATATTGAATACAAAATGCAAAATGTCGACTTATATACAAGAGGAGTAACTTTTCTAATAGTTCGTGCTTTGAGCCTTTCCTGGGACAGCAGTATTAGATTCCGATGCACCATTGCAGGTTTACTGTATCCCTTGGACCTTCAAATCAACGATGAAACACAGGAATTGCATCGATATTGAATACAAAATGCAAAATGTCGACTTATTTACAAGAGGAGTAACTCTTCTAATAGTTCGTGCTTTGAGCCTTTCCTGGGACAGCAGTATTAGATTCCGATGCACCATTGCAGGTTTACTGTATCCCTTGGACCTTCAAATCAACGATGAAACACAGAAATTGCATCGATATTGAATACAAAAGGAAAAGTGTTGTCTTATTTATAAGAGGAGAAACTCTTCTAATAGTTCGTGCTTTGAGCCTTTCCTGGGACAGCAGTTATAGATTCCGATGCACCATTGCAGGTTTACTGTATCCCTTAGACCTTCAAATCAACGATGAAACACAGAAATTGCATCGATATTGAATACAAAAGGAAAAATGTCGACTTATTTACAAGGGGAGTAAATCTTCTAATAGTTCGTGCTTTGAGCCTTTCCTGGGACAGCAGTATTAGATTCCGATGTACCATTGCAGGTTTACTGTATCCCTTGGACATTCATATCAACGATGAAACACAGAAATTGCATCGATATTGAATACAAAAGGCAAAATGTCGACTTATATACAAGAGGAGTAACCCTTCTAGTACTTCGTGCTTTGAGCCTTTCCTGTGACAGCAGTATTAGATTCCGATGCACCATTGGTGGTTTACTGTATCCCTTGGACCTTCAAATCAATGATGAAACACAGAAATTGCATCGATATTGAATACAAAAGGCAAAATGTCGACTTATTTACAAGAGGAGTAACTCTTCTAATAGTTCGTGCTTTTAGCCTTTCCTGGGACTGCAGTATTAGATTCCGATGCACCATTGCAGGTTTACTGTATCCCTTGGACCTTCAAATCAACGATGAAACACAGAAATTGCATCGATATTGAATACAAAAGGCAAAATATCGACTTATTTACAAGGGGAGTAGCTCTTCTAATAGTTCGTGCTTTTAGCGTTTCCTGGGACAGCAGTATTAGATTCCGATGCACCATTGCAGGTTTACTGTATCCCTTGGACCTTCAAATCAACGACGAAACACAAAAATTGCATCGATATTGAATACAAAAGGCAAAATGTCGACTTATTTACAAGAGGAGTAACTCTTCTAATAGTTCGTGCTTTGAGCCTTTCCTGGGACAGCAGTATTAGATTCCGATGCACCATTGCAGGTTTACTGTATCCGTTGTACCTTCAAATCAACGATGAAACACAGAAATTGCATCGATCTTCAATACAAAAGGCAAAAGGTCGACTTATTTATAAGAGGAGTAAATCTTCTAATAGTTTATGCTTTGAGTCTTTCCTAGGACAGCAGTATTAGATTCCGATGCACCATTGCAGGTTTACTGTATCCCTTGGACCTTCGAAACAACTATGAAACACTGAAATTGCATCGATATTGAATACAAAAGGCAAAATGTCGCCTTATTTACAAGAGGAGTAACTCTTCTAATAGTTCGTGCTTTTAGCCTTTCCTGGGACAGCAGTATTAGATTCCGATGCACCATTGCAGGTTTACTGTATCCCTTGGACCTTCAAATCAACGATGAAACACAGAAATTGCATCGATATTGAATACAAAAGGCAAAATGCCGACTTATTTACAAGAGGAGTAAGTCTTCTAATAGTTCGTGCTTTGAGCCTTTCCTGGGACAGCAGTATTAGATTCCGTTGCACCATTGCAGGTTTACTGTATCCCCTGGACCTTCAAATCAACGATGAAACACAGAAATTGCATCGATATTGTATACAAAAGGCAAAATGTCGACTTATTTACAAGAGTAGGAACTCTTCTAATAGTTCGTGCTTTGAGCCTTTCCTGGGACAGCAGTATTAGATTCCGATGCACCATTGCAGGTTTACTGTATCCCTTGTACCTTCAAATCAACGATGAAACACAGAAATTGCATCGATCTTGAATACAAAATGCTAAATTTCGACTTATTTATAAGAGGAGTAACTCTTCTAATAGTTCGTGCTTTGAGCCTTTCCCGGGACAGCAGTATTAGATTCCGATGTACCATTGCACGTTTACTGTATCCCTTGGACCTTCAAAACAAATTTGAAACACTGAAATTGCATCGATATTCAATACAAAAGGCAAAATGTCGACTAATTTACAAGAGGAGTAACTCTTCTAATAGTTCAAGCTTTTAGCGTTTCCTAGGACAGCAGTATTAGATTCCGATGCACCATTGCAGGTTTACTGTATCCCTTGGACCTTGAAATCAACGATGAAACACAGATATTGCATCGATATTGAATACAAAAGGTAAAATGTCAACTTATTTACAAGAGGAGTAACTCTTCTAATAGTTCTTGCTTTTAGCCTTTCCTGGGACAGTAGTATTAGATTCCGATGCACCATTGCAGGTTTACTGTATCCCTCGGAGCTTCAAATCAACGATGAAACACTGGAATTGCATAGATATTGAATACAAAAGGCAAAATGTCGACTTATTTACAAGAGGAGTAACTCTTCTAATATTTCGTGCTTTTAGCGTTTCCTGGGACAGCAGTATTAGATTCCGATGCACCATTGCAGGTTTACAGTATACCTTGGACCTTCAAATCAACGATGAAACACACAAATTGCATCGATATTGAATACAAAAGGCAAAATATCGACTTATTTACAAGAGGAATAACTCTTCTAATAGTTCGTGCTTTGAGCCTTTCCTGGGACAGCAGTATTAGATTCCGATGCACCATTGCAGGTTTACTGTATCCCTTGGACCTTCAAATCAACGATGAAACACAGAAATTGCATCGATATTGAATACAAAAAGCAAAATGTCGACTTATTTACAAGAGGCGAAACTCATCTAACAGTTCATGCTTTGAGCCTTTCCTGGGACAGCAGTTTTAGATTCCGATGCACCATTGCAGGTTTACTGTATCCCTTGGACCTTCAAATCAACGATGAAACACAGAAATTGCATCGATAATGAATACAAAATGCAAAATGTCGACTTATTTACAAGAGGAGTAACTCTTCTAATAGTTCGTGCTTTGAGCCTTTCCTGGGACAGTAGTATTAGATTCCGATGCACCATTGCAGGTTTACTGTATCCCTTGGACCTTCAAATCAACGATGAAACACAGGAATTGCATCGATATTGAATACAAAATGCAAAATGTCGACTTATTTACAAGAGGAGTAACTCTTCTAATAGTTCGTGCTTTGAGCCTTTCCAGGGACAGCAGTATTAGATTCCGATGAACCATTGCAGGTTTACTGTATCCCTTGGACCTTCAAATCAACGATGAAACACAGAAATTGCATCGATATTGAATACAAAAGGCAAAATATCGACTTATTTACAAGGGGAGTAGCTCTTCTAATAGTTCGTGCTTTTAGCGTTTCCTGGGACAGCAGTATTAGATTCCGATGCACCATTGCAGGTTTACTGTATCCCTTGGACCTTCAAATCAACGACGAAACACAGAAATTGCATCGATATTGAATACAAAAGGCAAAATGTCGACTTATTTACAAGAGGAGTAACTCTTCTAATAGTTCGTGCTTTGAGCCTTTCCTGGGACAGCAGTATTAGATTCCGATGCACCATTGCAGGTTTACTGTATCCGTTGTACCTTCAAATCAACGATGAAACACAGAAATTGCATCGATCTTCAATACAAAAGGCAAAAGGTCGACTTATTTATAAGAGGAGTAAATCTTCTAATAGTTTGTGCTTTGAGTCTTTCCTAGGACAGCAGTATTAGATTCCGATGCACCATTGCAGGTTTACTGTATCCCTTGGACCTTCGAAACAACTATGAAACAATGAAATTGCATCGATATTGAATACAAAAGGCAAAATGTCGACTTATTTACAAGAGGAGTAACTCTTCTAATAGTTCGTGATTTTAGCCTTTCCTGGGACAGCAGTATTAGATTCCGATGCACCATTGCAGGTTTACTGTACCCCTTGGACCTTCAAATCAACGATGAAACACAGATATTGCATCGATATTAAATTCAAAAGGCAAAATGTCGACTTATTTACAAGGAGAGTGGCTCTTCTAATAGTTCGTGCTTTTAGCGTTTCCTGGGAGAGCAGTATTAGATTCCGATGCACCATTGCAGGTTTACTGTATCCCTTGGACCTTCAAATCAACGATGAAACACAGAAATTGCATCGATATTGAATACAAAAGGCGAAATTTCGACTTATTTACAACTGGAGTAACTCTTCTAATAGTTCGAGCTTTGAGCCTTCACTGGGACAGCAGTATTAGATTCCGATGCACCATTGCAGGTTTACTGTATCCCTTGGACCTTCAAATCAACGATGAAACACAGAAATTGCATCGATATTGAATACAAAATGCAAAATGTCCACTTATTTACAAGAGGAGAAACTCTTCTAATAGTTCATGTTTTGAGCCTTTCCTTGGACAGCAGTATTAGATTCCGATGCACCATTGCAGGTTTACTGTATCCCTTGGACCTTCAAATCAACGATGAAACACAGAAATTGCATCGATATTGAATACAAAAGGCGAAATATCGACTTATTTACAACAGGAGTAACTCTTCTAATAGTTTGTGCTTTGAGCGTTTCCTGGGACAGCAGTATTAGATTCCGATGCACCATTGCAGGTTTACTGTATCCCTTGGACCTTCAAATCAACGATGAAACACAGAAATTGCCTCGATATTGAATACAAAAGGCAAAATGTCGACTTATTTACAAGAGGAGAAACTCTTCTAATAGTTCATGCTTTGAGCCTTTCCTGGGACAGCAGTATTAGATTCCGATGCACCATTGCAGGTTTACTGTATCCCTTGGACCTTCAAATCAACGATGAAACACAGAAATTGCATCGATATTGAATACAAAATGCAAAATGTCGACTTATTTACAAGAGGAGTAACTCTTCTAATAGTTCGTGCTTTGAGCCTCTCCTGGGACAGCAGTATTAGATTCCGTTGCACCATTGCAGGTTTACTGTATCCCTTGGACCTTCAAATCAACGATGAAACACAGAAATTGCATCGATATTGAATACAAAAGGCAAAATGTCGACTTATTTACAAGAGGAGTAACTCTTCTAATAGTTCGTGCTTTGAGCCTTTCCTGGGACAGCAGTATTAGATTCCGATGCACCATTGCAGGTTTACTGTATCCCTTGGACCTTCAAATCATTGATGATATACAGAAATTGCATCGAGAGTGAATAGAAAAGGCAAAATGTCGACTTATTTATAAGATGAGTAACTCTTCTAACAGTTCCTGTTTTTAGCGTTTCCTGGGACAGCAGTATTAGATTCCGATGCACCATTGCAGGTTTACTGTATCCCTTGGACCTTCAAATCAACGATGAAACACAGAAATTGCATTGATATTGATTACAAAAGGCAAAATGTCGACTTATATACAAGAGGAGTAACTCTTCTAATAGTTCGTGCTTTGAGCCTTTCCTGGGACAGCAGTATTAGATTCCGATGCACCATTGCAAGTTTACTGTATCCCTTGGACCTTCAAATCAACGATGAAACACAGAAATTGCATCGATATTGAATACAAAAGGCAAAATGTCCCTTATTTACAAGAGGAGTAACTCTTCTAATAGTTCATGCTTTGAGCCTTTCCTGGGACAGCAGTATTAGATTCCGATGCACCATTGCAGGTATACTGTATCCGTTGTACCTTCAAATCAACGATGAAACACAGAAATTGCATCGATCATGAATACAAAATGCAAAATGTCGACTTATTTATACGAGGAGTAACTCTTCTAATAGTTCGTGCTTTGAGCCTTTCCCAGGACAGCAGTATTGGATTCCGATGCACCATTGCAGGTTTACTGTATCCCTTGTACCTTCAAAACAACTATGAAACACTGAAATTGCATCGATATTGAATACAAAAGGCAAAATGTCGACTTATTTCCAAGGGGAGTAACTCTTCTAATAGTTCGTGCTTTTAGCCTTTCCTGGGACAGCAGTATTACATTCCGATGCACCATTGCAGGTTTACTGTATCCCTTGGACCTTCAAATCAACGATGAAACACAGAAATTGCATTGATATTGAATACAAATGGCAAAATGTCGACTTATTTACAAGAGGAGTAACTCTTCTAATAGTTCGTGTTTTAGCGTTTCCTGGGACAGCAGTATTAGATTACGATGCACCATTTCAGGTTTACTCTATCCCTTGGACCTTCAAAACAACGTTGAAACGTAGAAATTGCATCGATCTTGAATACAAAATGCAAAATGTCGACTTATTTATAAGAGGAGTAACTCTTCTAACAGTTCCTGCTTTGAGCCTTTCCTGGGACAGCAGTACTAGATTCCGATGCACTATTGCAGGTTAGTTGTATCCCTTGGACCTTCAAATCAACGATGATACACAGAAATTGCATCGATATTGAATACAAATGGCAAAATGTCGACTTATTTACAAGAGTAGTAACTCTTCTAATAGTTCGTGATTTGAGCCTTTCCTGGGACAGCAGTATTAGATTCCGATGCACCATTGCAGGTTTACTGTATCCCTTGTACCTTCAAATCAACGATGAAACATAGAACTTGCATCGATCTTGAATACAAAATGCTAAATTTCGACTTATTTATAAGAGGAGTAACTCTTCTAATAGTTCGTGTTTGAGCCTTTCCTGGGACAGCAGTATTAGATTCCGTTGCACCATTGCACGTTTACTGTATCCCTTGGACCTTCAAAACAACTGTGAAACACTGAAATTGCATCGATATTCAATACAAAAGGCCAAATGTCGACTTATTTACAAGAGGAGTAACTCTTCTAATAGTTCGTGATTTAGCCTTTCCTAGGACAGCAGTATAAGATTCCGATGCACCATTGCAGGTTTACCGTATCGCTTGGACCTTCAAATCAACGATGAAACACAGAAATTCCATCGATATTGAATACAAAAGGCAAAATGTCGACTAATTTACAAGAGGAGTAACTCTTCTAATAGTTCGAGCTTTTAGCGTTTCCTGGGACAGCAGTATTAGATTCCGATGCACCATTGCAGGTTTACTGTATCCCTTGGACCTTCAAATCAAGGATGAAACAAAGAAATTGCACCGATATTGAATACAAAAGGCAAAATGTCAACTTATTTACAAGACGAGTATATCTTCTAATAGTTCGTGCTTTTAGCCTTTCCTGGGACAGTAGTATTAGATTCCGATGCACCATTGCACGTTTACTGTATCCCTTGGACCTTCAAATCAACGATGAAACACTGTAATTGCATAGATATTGAATACAAAAGGCAAAATGTCGACTTATTTACAAGAGGAGTAACTCGTCTAATAGTTCGTGTTTTGAGCCTTTCCTGGGACAGCAGTATTAGATTCCGATGCACCATTGCAGGTTTACTGTATCCCTTGGACCTTCAAATCAACGATGAAACACAGAAATTGCATCGATATTGTATACAAAAGGCAAAATGTCGACTTATTTACAAGAGGAGTAACTCTTCTAATAGTTCGTGATTTGAGCCTTTCCTGGGACAGCAGTATTAGATTCCGATGCACCATTGCAAGTTTACTGTATCCCTTGGACCTTCAAATCAACGATGAAACACAGAAATTGCATCGATATTGAATACAAAAGGCAAAATCCCGACTTATTTACAAGAGGAGAAACTCTTCTAATTGTTCATGCTTTGAGCCTTTCCTGGGACAGCAGTATTAGATTCCGATGCACCATTGCAGGTTTACTGTATCCTTGGACCTTCAAATCAACGATGAAACACAGAAATTGCATCGATATTGAATACAAAATGCTAAATGTCGACTTATTTAGAAGAGGAGTAACTCTTCTAATAGTTCGTGATTTGAGCCTTTCCTGGGACAGCAGTATTAGATTCCGATGCACCATTGCAGGTTTACTGTATCCCTTGGACCTTCAAATCAACGATGAAACACAGAAATTGCATCGATATTGAATTCAAAAGGCAAAATGTCGACTTATTTACAAGAGGAGTAACTCTTCTAATAGTTCGTGCTGTGAGCCTTTCCTGGGGCAGCAGTATTAGATTCCGATGCAACATTGCGTTTTTACTGTATCCCTTGGACCTTCAAATCAACGATGAAACACAGAAATTGCATCGATATTGAATACAAAAGGCAAAATGTCGACTTATTTACAAGGGGAGTAACTCTTCTAATAGTTCGTGCTTTTAGCGTTTCCTGGGACAGCAGTATTAGATTCCGATGGACCATTGCAGGTTTACTGTATCCCTTGGACCTTCAAATCAACGACGAAACACAGAAATTGCATCGATTTTGAATACAAAAGGCAAAATGTCGACTTATTTACAAGAGGAGTAACTCTTCTAATAGTTCGTGCTTTGAGCCTTTCCTGGGACAACAGTATTAGATTCTGATGCACCGTTGCAGGTTTACTTTATCCCTTGGACCTTCAAATCAACGATGAAACACAGAAATTGCATTGATATTGAATACAAAAGGCAAAATGTCGACTTATTTACAAGGGGAGTAACTCTTCTAATAGTTCGTGCTTTGAGCCTTTCCTGGGACAGCAGTATTAGATTCCGATGCACCATTGCAGGTTTACTGTATCCCTTGGACCTTCAAATCAACGATGAAACACAGAAATTGCATCGATATTGTATACAAAAGGCAAAATGTCGACTTATTTACAAGGGGAGAAACTCTTCTAATAGTTCATGCTTTGAGCCTTTCCTGGGACCGCAGTATTAGATTCCGATGCACCATTGCAGGTTTACTTTATCCGTTGTACCTTCAAATCAACGATGACACACATAAATTGCATCGATCATGAATACAAAATGCAAAATGTCGACTTATTTATAAGAGGAGTAACTCTTCTAATAGTTCGTGTTTTGAGCCTTTCCTAGGACAGCAGTATTGGATTCCGATGCACCATTGCAGGTTTACTGTATCCCTTGGACCTTCATATCAACGATGATACACAGAAATTGCATCGATATTGAATACAAAAGGCAAAATGTCGACTTATTTACAAGAGGAGTAACTCTTCTAATAGTTCGTGCTTTTAGCGTTTCCTGGGACAGCAGTATTAGATTACGATGCACCATTGCAGGTTTACTGTATCCCTTGGACCTTCAAAACAACATTGAAACGTAGAAATTGCATCGATATTGAATACAAAAGGCAAAATGCCGACTTATTTACAAGAGGAGAAACTCTTCTAATAGTTCGTGTTTTGAGCCTTTCCTGGGACAGCAGTATTAGATTCCGATGCACCATTGCATTTTTACATTATCTCTTGGACCTTCAAATCAACGATGAAACACAGAAATTGCATTGATATTGAATACAAAAGGCAAAATTTCGACATGTTTACAAGAGGAGTAACTCTTCTAATAGTTCGTGTTTTGAGCCTTTCCTGGGACAGCAGTATTAGATTCCGATGCACCATTGCAGGTTTACTGTATCCCTTGGACCTTCAAATCAACGATGAAACACAGAAATTGCATCGATATTGAATACAAAAGGCAAAATGTCGACTTATTTACAAGAGGAGTAACTCTTCTAATAGTTCGTGCTTTGAGCCTTTCCTGGGACAACAGTATTAGATTCCGATGCACCATTGCATTTTTACATTATCTCTTGGACCTTCAAATCAACGATGAAACACAGAAATTGCATTGATATTGAATACAAAAGGCAAAATTTCGACATGTTTACAAGAGGAGTAACTCTTCTAATTGTTCGTGCTTTGAGCCTTTCCTGGGACAGCAGTATTAGATTCCGATGCACCATTGCAGGTTTACTGTATCCCTTGGACCTTCAAATCAACGATGAAACACAGAAATTGCATTGATATTGATTACAAAAGGCAAAATGTCGACTTATATACAAGAGGAGTAACTCTTCTAATAGTTTGTGCTTTGAGCCTTTCCTGGGACAGCAGTATTAGATTCCGATGCACCATTGCAAGTTTACTGTATCCCTTGGACCTTCAAATCAACGATGAAACACAGAAATTGCATCGATATAGAATACAAAAGGCAAAATGTCCCTTATTTACAAGAGGAGTAACTCTTCTAATAGTTCATGCTTTGAGCCTTTCCTGGGACAGCAGTATTAGATTCCGATGCACCATTGCAGGTATACTGTATCCGTTGTACCTTCAAATCAACGATGAAACACAGAAATTGCATCGATCATGAATACAAAATGCAAAATGTCGACTTATTTATACGAGGAGTAACTCCTCTAATAGTTCGTGCTTTGAGCCTTTCCTAGGACAGCAGTATTGGATTCCGATGCACCATTGCAGGTTTACTGTATCCCTTGTACCTTCAAAACAACTATGAAACACTGAAATTGCATCGATATTGAATACAAAAGGCAAAATGTCGACTTATTTCCAAGGGGAGTAACTCTTCTAATAGTTCGTGCTTTTAGCCTTTCCTGGGACAGCAGTATTACATTCCGATGCACCATTGCAGGTTTACTGTATCCCTTGGACCTTCAAATCAACGATGAAACACAGAAATTGCATTGATATTGAATACAAATGGCAAAATGTCGACTTATTTACAAGAGGAGTAACTCTTCTAATAGTTCGTGTTTTAGCGTTTCCTGGGACAGCAGTATTAGATTACGATGCACCATTACAGGTTTACTCTATCCCTTGTACCTTCAAAACAACGTTGAAACGTAGAAATTGCATCGATCTTGAATACAAAATGCAAAATGTCGACTTATTTATAAGAGGAGTAACTCTTCTAACAGTTCCTGCTTTGAGCCTTTCCTGGGACAGCAGTACTAGATTCCGATGCACCATTGCAGGTTAGTTGTATCCCTTGGACCTTCAAATCAACGATGATACACAGAAATTGCATCGATATTGAATACAAATGGCAAAATGTCGACTTATTTACAAGAGTAGTAACTCTTCTAATAGTTCGTGCTTTGAGCCTTTCCTGGGACAGCAGTATTAGATTCCGATGCACCATTGCAGGTTTACTGTATCCCTTGTACCTTCAAATCAACGATGAAACATAGAACTTGCATCGATCTTGAATACAAAATGCTAAATTTCGACTTATTTATAAGAGGAGTAACTCTTCTAATAGTTCGTGCTTTGAGCCTTTCCTGGGACAGCAGTATTAGATTCCGTTGCACCATTGCACGTTTACTGTATCCCTTGGACCTTCAAAACAACTTTGAAACACTGAAATTGCATCGATATTGAATACAAAAGGCAAAATTTCGACTTATTTACAAGAGGAGTAACTCTTCTAATAGTTCGTGATTTAGCCTTTCCTGGGACAGCAGTATTAGATTCCGATGCACCATTGCAGGTTTACCGTATCGCTTGGACCTTCAAATCAACGATGAAACACAGAAATTCCATCGATATTGAATACAAAAGGCAAAATGTCGACTAATTTACAAGAGGAGTAACTCTTCTAATAGTTCGAGATTTTAGCGTTTCCTGGGACAGCAGTATTAGATTCCGATGCACCATTGCAGGTTTACTGTATCCCTTGGACCTTCAAATCAACGATGAAACAAAGAAATTGCACCGATATTGAATACAAAAGGCAAAATGTCAACTTATTTACAAGACGAGTATATCTTCTAATAGTTCGTGCTTTTAGCCTTTCCTGGGACAGTAGTATTAGATTCCGATGCACCATTGCACGTTTACTGTATCCCTTGGACCTTCAAATCAACGATGAAACACTGTAATTGCATAGGTATTGAATACAAAAGGCAAAATGTCGACTTATTTACAAGAGGAGTAACTCGTCTAATAGTTCGTGTTTTGAGCCTTTCCTGGGACAGCAGTATTAGATTCCGATGCACCATTGCAGGTTTACTGTATCCCTTGGACCTTCAAATCAACGATGAAACACAGAAATTGCATCGATATTGTATACAAAAGGCAAAATGTCGACTTATTTACAAGAGGAGTAACTCTTCTAATAGTTCGTGATTTGAGCCTTTCCTGGGACAGCAGTATTAGATTCCGATGCACCATTGCAAGTTTACTGTATCCCTTGGACCTTCAAATCAACGATGAAACACAGAAATTGCATCGATATTGAATACAAAAGGCAAAATGCCGACTTAATTACAAGAGGAGAAACTCTTCTAATTGTTCATGCTTTGAGCCTTTCCTGGGACAGCAGTATTAGATTCCGATGCACCATTGCAGGTTTACTGTATCCTTGGACCTTCAAATCAACGATGAAACACAGAAATTCCATCGATATTGAATACAAAAGGCAAAATGTCGACTAATTTACAAGAGGAGTAACTCTTCTAATAGTTCGAGCTTTTAGCGTTTCCTGGGACAGCAGTATTAGATTCCGATGCACCATTGCAGGTTTACTGTATCCCTTGGACCTTCAAATCAACGATGAAACACAGAAATTGCATCGATATTGAATACAAAAGGCAAAATGCCGACTTATTTACAAGAGGAGAAACTCTTCTAATTGTTCATGCTTTGAGCCTTTCCTGGGACAGCAGTATTAGATTCCGATGCACCATTGCAGGTTTACTGTATCCTTGGACCTTCAAATCAACGATGAAACACAGAAATTGCATCGATATTGAATACAAAATGCTAAATGTCGACTTATTTAGAAGAGGAGTAACTCTTCTAATAGTTCGTGATTTGAGCCTTTCCTGGGACAGCAGTATTAGATTCCGATGCACCATTGCAGGTTTACTGTATCCCTTGGACCTTCAAATCAACGATGAAACACAGAAATTGCATCGATATTGAATACAAAAGGCAAAATGTCGACTTATTTACAAGGGGAGTAACTCTTCTAATAGTTCGTGCTTTTAGCGTTTCCTGGGACAGCAGTATTAGATTCCGATGGACCATTGCAGGTTTACTGTATCCCTTGGACCTTCAAATCAACGACGAAACACAGAAATTGCATCGATTTTGAATACAAAAGGCAAAATGTCGACTTATTTACAAGAGGAGTAACTCTTCTAATAGTTCGTGTTTGAGCCTTTCCTGGGACAACAGTATTAGATTCTGATGCACCGTTGCAGGTTTACTTTATCCCTTGGACCTTCAAATCAACGATGAAACACAGAAATTGCATTGATATTGAATACAAAAGGCAAAATGTCGACTTATTTACAAGAGGAGTAACTCTTCTAATAGTTCGTGCTTTGAGCCTTTCCTGGGACAGCAGTATTAGATTCCGATGCACCATTGCAGGTTTACTGTATCCCTTGGACCTTCAAATCAACGATGAAACACAGAAATTGCATCGATATTGTATACAAAAGGCAAAATGTCGACTTATTTACAAGAGGAGAAACTCTTCTAATAGTTCATGCTTTGAGCCTTTCCTGGGACCGCAGTATTAGATTCCGATGCACCATTGCAGGTTTACTTTATCCGTTGTACCTTCAAATCAACGATGACACACATAAATTGCATCGATCATGAATACAAAATGCAAAATGTCGACTTATTTATAAGAGGAGTAACTCTTCTAATAGTTCGTGTTTTGAGCCTTTCCTAGGACAGCAGTATTGGATTCCGATGCACCATTGCAGGTTTACTGTATCCCTTGGACCTTCATATCAACGATGATACACAGAAATTGCATCGATATTGAATACAAAAGGCAAAATGTCGACTTATTTACAAGAGGAGTAACTCTTCTAATAGTTCGTGCTTTTAGCGTTTCCTGGGACAGCAGTATTAGATTACGATGCACCATTGCAGGTTTACTGTATCCCTTGGACCTTCAAAACAACATTGAAACGTAGAAATTGCATCGATATTGAATACAAAAGGCAAAATGCCGACTTATTTACAAGAGGAGAAACTCTTCTAATAGTTCGTGTTTTGAGCCTTTCCTGGGACAGCAGTATTAGATTCCGATGCACCATTGCATTTTTACATTATCTCTTGGACCTTCAAATCAACGATGAAACACAGAAATTGCATTGATATTGAATACAAAAGGCAAAATTTCGACATGTTTACAAGAGGAGTAACTCTTCTAATAGTTCGTGCTTTGAGCCTTTCCTGGGACAGCAGTATTAGATTCCGATGCACCATTGCAGGTTTACTGTATCCCTTGGACCTTCAAATCAACGATGAAACACAGAAATTGCATCGATATTGAATACAAAAGGCAAAATGTCGACTTATTTACAAGAGGAGTAACTCTTCTAATAGTTCGTGCTTTGAGCCTTTCCTGGGACAACAGTATTAGATTCCGATGCACCATTGCATTTTTACATTATCTCTTGGACCTTCAAATCAACGATGAAACACAGAAATTGCATTGATATTGAATACAAAAGGCAAAATTTCGACATGTTTACAAGAGGAGTAACTCTTCTAATTGTTCGTGCTTTGAGCCTTTCCTGGGACAGCAGTATTAGATTCCGATGCACCATTGCAGGTTTACTGTATCCCTTGGACCTTCAAATCAACGATGAAACACAGAAATTGCATTGATATTGATTACAAAAGGCAAAATGTCGACTTATATACAAGAGGAGTAACTCTTCTAATAGTTCGTGCTTTGAGCCTTTCCTGGGACAGCAGTATTAGATTCCGATGCACCATTGCAAGTTTACTGTATCCCTTGGACCTTCAAATCAACGATGAAACACAGAAATTGCATCGATATTGAATACAAAAGGCAAAATGTCCCTTATTTACAAGAGGAGTAACTCTTCTAATAGTTCATGCTTTGAGCCTTTCCTGGGACAGCAGTATTAGATTCCGATGCACCATTGCAGGTATACTGTATCCGTTGTACCTTCAAATCAACGATGAAACACAGAAATTGCATCGATCATGAATACAAAATGCAAAATGTCGACTTATTTATACGAGGAGTAACTCCTCTAATAGTTCGTGCTTTGAGCCTTTCCTAGGACAGCAGTATTGGATTCCGATGCACCATTGCAGGTTTACTGTATCCCTTGTACCTTCAAAACAACTATGAAACACTGAAATTGCATCGATATTGAATACAAAAGGCAAAATGTCGACTTATTTCCAAGGGGAGTAACTCTTCTAATAGTTCGTGCTTTTAGCCTTTCCTGGGACAGCAGTATTACATTCCGATGCACCATTGCAGGTTTACTGTATCCCTTGGACCTTCAAATCAACGATGAAACACAGAAATTGCATTGATATTGAATACAAATGGCAAAATGTCGACTTATTTACAAGAGGAGTAACTCTTCTAATAGTTCGTGTTTTAGCGTTTCCTGGGACAGCAGTATTAGATTACGATGCACCATTACAGGTTTACTCTATCCCTTGTACCTTCAAAACAACGTTGAAACGTAGAAATTGCATCGATCTTGAATACAAAATGCAAAATGTCGACTTATTTATAAGAGGAGTAACTCTTCTAACAGTTCCTGCTTTGAGCCTTTCCTGGGACAGCAGTACTAGATTCCGATGCACCATTGCAGGTTAGTTGTATCCCTTGGACCTTCAAATCAACGATGATACACAGAAATTGCATCGATATTGAATACAAATGGCAAAATGTCGACTTATTTACAAGAGTAGTAACTCTTCTAATAGTTCGTGCTTTGAGCCTTTCCTGGGACAGCAGTATTAGATTCCGATGCACCATTGCAGGTTTACTGTATCCCTTGTACCTTCAAATCAACGATGAAACATAGAACTTGCATCGATCTTGAATACAAAATGCTAAATTTCGACTTATTTATAAGAGGAGTAACTCCTCTAATAGTTCGTGCTTTGAGCCTTTCCTGGGACAGCAGTATTAGATTCCGTTGCACCATTGCACGTTTACTGTATCCCTTGGAACTTCAAAACAACTTTGAAACACTGAAATTGCATCGATATTGAATACAAAGGGCAAAATGTCGACATATTTACAAGAGGAGTAACTCTTCTAATAGTTCGTGATTTAGCCTTTCCTGGGACAGCAGTATTAGATTCCGATGCACCATTGCAGGTTTACCGTATCGCTTGGACCTTCAAATCAACGATGAAACACAGAAATTCCATCGATATTGAATACAAAAGGCAAAATGTCGACTAATTTACAAGAGGAGTAACTCTTCTAATAGTTCGAGCTTTTAGCGTTTCCTGGGACAGCAGTATTAGATTCCGATGCACCATTGCAGGTTTACTGTATCCCTTGGACCTTCAAATCAACGATGAAACAAAGAAATTGCACCGATATTGAATACAAAAGGCAAAATGTCAACTTATTTACAAGACGAGTATATCTTCTAATAGTTCGTGCTTTTAGCCTTTCCTGGGACAGTAGTATTAGATTCCGATGCACCATTGCACGTTTACTGTATCCCTTGGACCTTCAAATCAACGATGAAACACTGTAATTGCATAGATATTGAATACAAAAGGCAAAATGTCGACTTATTTACAAGAGGAGTAACTCGTCTAATAGTTCGTGTTTTGAGCCTTTCCTGGGACAGCAGTATTAGATTCCGATGCACCATTGCAGGTTTACTGTATCCCTTGGACCTTCAAATCAACGATGAAACACAGAAATTGCATCGATATTGTATACAAAAGGCAAAATGTCGACTTATTTACAAGAGGAGTAACTCTTCTAATAGTTCGTGATTTGAGCCTTTCCTGGGACAGCAGTATTAGATTCCGATGCACCATTGCAAGTTTACTGTATCCCTTGGACCTTCAAATCAACGATGAAACACAGAAATTGCATCGATATTGAATACAAAAGGCAAAATGCCGACTTATTTACAAGAGGAGAAACTCTTCTAATTGTTCATGCTTTGATCCTTTCCTGGGACAGCAGTATTAGATTCCGATGCACCATTGCAGGTTTACTGTATCCTTGGACCTTCAAATCAATGATGAAACACAGAAATTGCATCGATATTGAATACAAAATGCTAAATGTCGACTTATTTAGAAGAGGAGTAACTCTTCTAATAGTTCGTGATTTGAGCCTTTCCTGGGACAGCAGTATTAGATTCCGATGCACCATTGCAGGTTTACTGTATCCCTTGGACCTTCAAATCAACGATGAAACACAGAAATTGCATCGATTTTGAATACAAAAGGCAAAATGTCGACTTATTTACAAGAGGAGTAACTCTTCTAATAGTTCGTGCTTTGAGCCTTTCCTGGGACAACAGTATTAGATTCTGATGCACCGTTGCAGGTTTACTTTATCCCTTGGTCCTTCAAATCAACGATGAAACACAGAAATTGCATTGATATTGAATACAAAAGGCAAAATGTCGACTTATTTACAAGAGGAGTAACTCTTCTAATAGTTCGTGCTTTGAGCCTTTCCTGGGACAGCAGTATTAGATTCCGATGCACCATTGCAGGTTTACTGTATCCCTTGGACCTTCAAATCAACGATGAAACACAGAAATTGCATCGATATTGTATACAAAAGGCAAAATGTCGACTTATTTACAAGAGGAGAAACTCTTCTAATAGTTCATGCTTTGAGCCTTTCCTGGGACCGCAGTATTAGATTCCGATGCACCATTGCAGGTTTACTTTATCCGTTGTACCTTCAAATCAACGATGACACACATAAATTGCATCGATCATGAATACAAAATGCAAAATGTCGACTTATTTATAAGAGGAGTAACTCTTCTAATAGTTCGTGCTTTGAGCCTATCCTAGGACAGCAGTATTGGATTGCGATGCACCATTGCAGGTTTACTGTATCCCTTGTACCTTCAAAACAACTATGAAACACTGAAATATCATCGATATTGAATACAAAAGGCAAAATGTCGACTTATTTACAAGAGGAGTAACTCTTCTAATAGTTCGTGCATTTAGCCTTTCCTGGGACAGCAGTATTAGATTCCGATGCACCATTGCAGGTTTACTGTATCCCTTGGACCTTCATATCAACGATGATACACAGAAATTGCATCGATATTGAATACAAAAGGCAAAATGTCGACTTATTTACAAGAGGAGTAACTCTTCTAATAGTTCGTGCTTTTAGCGTTTCCTGGGACAGCAGTATTAGATTACGATGCACCATTGCAGGTTTACTGTATCCGTTGGACCTTCAAAACAACATTGAAACGTAGAAATTGCATCGATATTGAATACAAAAGGCAAAATGCCGACTTATTTACAAGAGGAGTAACTCTTCTAATAGTTCGTGTTTTGAGCCTTTCCTGGGACAGCAGTATTAGATTCCGATGCACCATTGCAGGTTTACTGTATCCCTTGGACCTTCAAATCAACGATGAAACACAGAAATTGCATCGATATTGAAAACAAAAGGCAAAATGTCGACTTATTTACAAGAGGAGTAACTCTTCTAATAGTTCGTGCTTTGAGCCTTTCCTGGGACAACAGTATTAGATTCCGATGCACCACTGCATTTTTACATTATCTCTTGGACCTTCAAATCAACGATGAAACACAGAAATTGCATTGATATTGAATACAAAAGGCAAAATGTCGACTTATTTCCAAGGGGAGTAACTCTTCTAATAGTTCGTGCTTTGAGCCTTTCCTGGGACAGCAGTATTAGATTCCGATGCACCATTGCAGGTTTACTGTATCCCTTGGACCTTCAAATCAACGATGAAACACAGAAATTGCATTGATATTGAATACAAATGGCAAAATGTCGACTTATTTACAAGAGGAGTAACTCTTCTAATAGTTCGTGTTTTAGCGTTTCCTGGGACAGCAGTATTAGATTACGATGCACCATTACAGGTTTACTCTATCCCTTGGACCTTCAAAACAACGTTGAAACGTAGAAATTGCATCGATCTTGAATACAAAATGCAAAATGTCGACTTATTTATAAGAGGAGTAACTCTTCTAAAAGTTCCTGCTTTGAGCCTTTCCTGGGACAGCAGTACTAGATTCCGATGCACCATTGCAGGTTAGTTGTATCCCTTGGACCTTCAAATCAACGATGAAACACAGAAATTGCATCGATCATGAATACAAAATGCAAAATGTCGACTTATTTATACGAGGAGTAACTCTTCTAATAGTTCGTGCTTTGAGCCTTTCCTGGTACAGCAGTATTAGAATCCGATGCACCATTGCAGGTTTACTGTATCCCTTGTACCTTCAAATCAACGATGAAACATAGAACTTGCATCGATCTTGAAAACAAAATGCTAAATTTCGACTTATTTATAAGAGGAGTAACTCTTCTAATAGTTCGTGCTTTGAGCCTTTCCTGGGACAGCAGTATTAGATTCCGTTGCACCATTGCACGTTTACTGTATCCCTTGGACCTTCAAAACAACTTTGAAACACTGAAATTGCATCGATATTCAATACAAAATGATAAATGTCGACTTATTTACAAGAGGAGTAACTCTTCTAATAGTTCGTGATTTGAGCCTTTCCTGGGACAGCAGTATTAGATTCCGATGCACCATTGCAGGTTCACTGTATCCCTTGGACCTTCAAATCAACGATGAAACACAGAAATTGCATCGATATCGAATTAAAAATGCAAAATGTCGACTTATTTACAAGAGGAGTAACTCTTCTAATAGTTCGTGCTGTGAGCCTTTCCTGGGGCAGCAGTATTAGATTCCGATGCAACATTGCATTTTTACTGTATCCCTTGGACCTTCAAATCAACGATGAAACACAGAAATTGCATCGATTTTGAATACAAAAGGCAAAATGTCGACTTATTTACAAGAGGAGTAACTCTTCTAATAGTTCGTGCTTTGAGCCTTTCCTGGGACAACAGTATTAGATTCTGATGCACCGTTGCAGGTTTACTTTATCCCTTGGACCTTCAAATCAACGATGAAACACAGAAATTGCATTGATATTGAATACAAAAGGCAAAATGTCGACTTATTTACAAGAGGAGTAACTCTTCTAATAGTTCGTGCTTTGAGCCTTTCCTGGGACAGCAGTATTAGATTCCGATGCACCATTGCAGGTTTACTGTATCCCTTGGACCTTCAAATCAACGATGAAACACAGAAATTGCATCGATATTGTATACAAAAGGCAAAATGTCGACTTATTTACAAGAGGAGAAACTCTTCTAATAGTTCATGCTTTGAGCCTTTCCTGGGACCGCAGTATTAGATTCCGATGCACCATTGCAGGTTTACTTTATCCGTTGTACCTTCAAATCAACGATGACACACATAAATTGCATCGATCATGAATACAAAATGCAAAATGTCGACTTATTTATAAGAGGAGTAACTCTTCTAATAGTTCGTGTTTTGAGCCTATCCTAGGACAGCAGTATTGGATTGCGATGCACCATTGCAGGTTTACTGTATCCCTTGTACCTTCAAAACAACTATGAAACACTGAAATATCATCGATATTGAATACAAAAGGCAAAATGTCGACTTATTTACAAGAGGAGTAACTCTTCTAATAGTTCGTGCATTTAGCCTTTCCTGGGACAGCAGTATTAGATTCCGATGCACCATTGCAGGTTTACTGTATCCCTTGGACCTTCATATCAACGATGATACACAGAAATTGCATCGATATTGAATACAAAAGGCAAAATGTCGACTTATTTACAAGAGGAGTAACTCTTCTAATAGTTCGTGCTTTTAGCGTTTCCTGGGACAGCAGTATTAGATTCCGATGCACCATTGCATTTTTACATTATCTCTTGGACCTTCAAATCAACGATGAAACACAGAAATTGCATTGATATTGAATACAAAATGCAAAATGTCGACTTATTTCCAAGGGGAGTAACTCTTCTAATAGTTCGTGCTTTTAGCCTTTCCTGGGACAGCAGTATTACATTCCGATGCACCATTGCAGGTTTACTGTATCCCTTGGACCTTCAAATCAACGATGAAACACAGAAATTGCATTGATATTGAATACAAATGGCAAAATGTCGACTTATTTACAAGAGGAGTAACTCTTCTAATAGTTCGTGTTTTAGCGTTTCCTGGGACAGCAGTATTAGATTACGATGCACCATTACAGGTTTACTCTATCCCTTGGACCTTCAAAACAACGTTGAAACGTAGAAATTGCATCGATCTTGAATACAAAATGCAAAATGTCGACTTATTTATAAGAGGAGTAACTCTTCTAAAAGTTCCTGCTTTGAGCCTTTCCTGGGACAGCAGTACTAGATTCCGATGCACCATTGCAGGTTAGTTGTATCCCTTGGACCTTCAAATCAACGATGAAACACAGAAATTGCATCGATCATGAATACAAAATGCAAAATGTCGACTTATTTATACGAGGAGTAACTCTTCTAATAGTTCGTGCTTTGAGCCTTTCCTGGTACAGCAGTATTAGAATCCGATGCACCATTGCAGGTTTACTGTATCCCTTGTACCTTCAAATCAACGATGAAACATAGAACTTGCATCGATCTTGAAAACAAAATGCTAAATTTCGACTTATTTATAAGAGGAGTAACTCTTCTAATAGTTCGTGCTTTGAGCCTTTCCTGGGACAGCAGTATTAGATTCCGTTGCACCATTGCACGTTTACTGTATCCCTTGGACCTTCAAAACAACTTTGAAACACTGAAATTGCATCGATATTCAATACAAAAGGCCAAATGTCGACTTATTTACAAGAGGAGTAACTCTTCTAATAGTTCGTGATTTAGCCTTTCCTGGGACAGCAGTATTAGATTCCGATGCACCATTGCAGGTTTACTGTATCGCTTGGACCTTCAAATCAACGATGAAACACAGAAATTCCATCGATATTGAATACAAAAGTCAAAATGTCGACTAATTTACAAGAGGAGTAACTCTTCTAATAGTTCGAGCTTTTAGCGTTTCCTGGGACAGCAGTATTAGATTCCGATGCACCATTGCAGGTTTACTGTATCCCTTGGACCTTCAAATCAACGATGAAACAAAGAAATTACATCGATATTGAATACAAAAGGCAAAATGTCAACTTATTTACAAGACGAGTATATCTTCTAATAGTTCGTGCTTTTAGCCTTTCCTGGGACAGTAGTATTAGATTCCGATGCACCATTGCACGTTTACTGTATCCCTTGGACCTTCAAATCAACGATGAAACACTGGAATTGCATAGATATTGAATACAAAAGGCAAAATGTCGACTTATTTACAAGAGGAGTAACTCGTCTAATAGTTCGTGTTTTGAGCCTTTCCTGGGACAGCAGTATTAGATTCCGATGCACCATTGCAGGTTTACTGTATCCCTTGGACCTTCAAATCAACGATGAAAACACAGAAATTGATTCGATATTGTATACAAAAGGCAAAATGTCGACTTATTTACAAGAGGAGTAACTCTTCTAATAGTTCGTGATTTGAGCCTTTCCTGGGACAGCAGTATTAGATTCCGATGCACCATTGCAAGTTTACTGTATCCCTTGGACCTTCAAATCAACGATGAAACACAGAAATTGCATCGATATTGAATACAAAAGGCAAAATGCCGACTTATTTACAAGAGGAGAAACTCTTCTAATAGTTCATGCTTTGAGCGTTTCCTGGGACAGCAGTATTAGATTCCGATGGACCATTGCAGGTTTACTGTATCCTTGGACCTTCAAATCAACGATGAAACACAGAAATTGCATCGATATTGAATACAAAATGCTAAATGTCGACTTATTTAGAAGAGGAGTAACTCTTCTAATAGTTCGTGCTTTGAGCCTTTCCTGGGACAGCAGTATTAGATTCCGATGCACCATTGCAGGTTTACTGTATCCCTTGGACCTTCAAATCAACGATGAAACACAGAAATTGCATCGATATTGAATACAAAAGGCAAAATGTCGACTTATTTACAAGAGGAGTAATTCTTCTAATAGTTCGTGCTGTGAGCCTTTCCTGGGGCAGCAGTATTAGATTCCGATGCAACATTGCATTTTTACTGTATCCCTTGGACCTTCAAATCAACGATGAAACACAGAAATTGCATCGATATTGAATACAAAAGGCAAAATGTCGACTTATTTACAAGGGGAGTAACTCTTCTAATAGTTCGTGCTTTTAGCGTTTCCTGGGACAGCAGTATTAGATTCCGATGGACCATTGCAGGTTTACTGTATCCCTTGGACCATCAAATCAACGATGAAACACAGAAATTGCATCGATTTTGAATAGAAAAGGCAAAATGCCGACTTATTTACAAGAGGAGTAACTCTTCTAATAGTTCGTGTTTTGAGCCTTTCCTGGGACAGCAGTATTAGATTCCGATGAACCATTGCAGGTTTACTGTATCCCTTGGACCTTCAAATCAACGGTGAAACACAGAAATTGCATTGATATTGAATACAAAAGGCAAAATTTCGACATGTTTACAAGAGGAGTAACTCTTCTAATAGTTCGTGCTTTGAGCCTTTCCTGGGACAGCAGTATTAGTTTCCGATGCACCATTGCAGGTTTACTGTATCCCTTGGACCTTCTAATCAACGATGAAACACAGAAATTACATCGATATTGAATACAAAATGCAAAATGTCTAGTTATTTACAACAGGAGTAACTCTTCTAATAGTTTGTGTTTGAGCCTATCCTGGGACAGCAGTATTAGATTCCGATGCACCATTGCAGGTTTACTGTATCCCTTGGACCTTCAAATCAACGATGAAACACAGAAAATCCGTCGTTATTGAATACAAAAGGCAAAATGTCGAATTATTTACAAGAGGAGTAACTCTTCTAATAGTTCGTGCTTTGAGCCTTTCCTGGGACAGCTGTATTAGATTCCAATGCACCATTGCAGGTTTACTGTATCCCTTGGACCTTCAAATCAACGATGAAACACAGATATTGCATCGATATTGAATACAAAAGGCAAAATGTCGACTTATATACAAGAGGAGTAACTCTTCTAGTACATCGTGCTTTGAGCTCTTCCTGGGACAGCAGTATTAGATTCAGATGCACCATTGCAGGTTTACTGTATCCCTTGGACCTTCAAATCAACGATGAAACACAGAAATTGCATCAATATTGAATACAAAAGGCAAAATGTCGACTTATTTACAAGAGGAGTAACTCTTCTAATAGTTCGTGCTTTTAGCCTTTCCTGGGACAGCAGTATTAGATTCCGATGCACCATTGCAGGTTTACTGTATTCCTTGGACCTTCAAATCAACGATGAAACACAGAAATTGCATCGATATTAAATACAAAAAGCAAAATGTCGATTTATTTACAAGGGGAGTGGCTCTTCTAATAGTTCGTGCTTTTAGCGTTTCCTGGGACAGCAGTATTAGATTCCGATGCACCATTGCAGGTTTACGGTATCCCTTGGACCTTCAAATCAACGATGAAATACAGAAATTACATCGAGAGTGAATACAAAAGGCAAAATGTCGACTTATTTATAAGAGGAGTAACTCTTCTAACAGTTCCTGTTTTTAGCGTCTCCTGGGACAGCAGTATTAGATTCCGATGCACCATTGCAGGTTTACTGTATCCCTTGGACCTTCAAATCAACGATGAAACACAGAAATTGCATCGATATTGAATACAAAAGGCGAATTTTCGACTTATTTACAACAGGAGTAACTCTTCTAATAGTTCGTGCTTTGAGCCTTTACTGGGACAGCAGTATTAGATTCCGATGCACCATTGCAGGTTTACTGTATCCCTTGGACCTTCAAATCAACGATGAAACACAGAAATTGCATCGATATTGAATACAAAAGGCAAAATGTCGACTTATTTACAAGAGAAGAAACTCTTCTAATAGTTAATGTTTTGAGCCTTTCCTGGGACAGCAGTATTAGATTCCGATGCACAATTGTAGGTTTACTGTATCCCTTGGACCTTCAGATCAACGATGAAACACAGAAATTGCATCGATATTGAATACAAAATGCAAAATGTCGACTTATTTACAAGAGGAGTAACTCTTCTAATAGTTCGTGCTTTGAGCCTTTCCTGGGACAGCAGTATTAGATTCCGTTGCACCATTGCAGGTTTACTGTATCCCTTGGACCTTCAAATCAGCGATGAAACACAGAAATTGCATCGAAATTGAATACAAAAGGCAAAATGTCGACTTATTTACAAGAGGAGTAACTCTTCTAATAGTTCGTGCTTTGAGCCTTTCCTGGGACAGCAGTATTAGATTCCGATGCACCATTGCAGGTTTACTGTATCCCTTGGACCTTCAAATCAACGATGAAACACAGAATTTGCATCGATATTGAATATAAAAGGCAAAATGTCGACTTATTTACAAGAGGAGAAACTCTTCTAATAGTTCATGCTTTGAGCCTTTCCTGGGACAGCAGTATTAGATTCCGATGCACCATTGCAGGTTTACTGTATCCCTTGGACCTTCAAATCAACGATGAAACACAGAAATTGCATCGATATTGAATACAAAATGCAAAATGTCGACTTATTTACAAGAGGAGTAACTCTTCTAATAGTTCGTGCTTTGAGCCTTTCCTGGGACAGCAGTATTAGATTCCGTTGCACCATTGCAGGTTTACTGTATCCCTTGGACCTTCAAATCAACGATGAAACACAGAAATTGCATCGATATTGAATACAAAAGGCAATATGTCGACTTATTTACAAGAGGAGTAACTCTTCTAATAGTTCGTGCTTTGAGCCTTTCCTGGGACAGCAGTATTAGATTCCGATGCACCATTGCAGGTTTACTGTTTCCCTTGGACCTTCAAATCAACGATGAAACACAGAAATTGCATCGATATTGAATACAAAAGGCAAAATGTCGACTTGTTTACGAGGGGAGTAACTCTTCTAATAGTTGGTGCTTTTAGCGTTTCCTGGGACAGCAGTATTAGATTCCGATGCACCATTGCAGGTTTACTGTATCCCTTGGACCTTCAAATCAACGATGAAACACAGAAATTGCATTGATATTGATTACAAAAGGCAAAATGTCGACTTATATACAAGAGGAGTAACTCTTCTAATAGTTCGTGCTTTGAGCCTTTCCTGGGACAGCAGTATTAGATTCCGATGCACCATTGCAAGTTTACTGTATCCCTTGGACCTTCAAATCAACGATGAAACACAGAAATTGCATCGATATTGAATACAAAAGGCAAAATGTCCCTTATTTACAAGAGGAGAAACTCTTCTAATAGTTCATGCTTTGAGCCTTTCCTGGGACAGCAGTATTAGATTCCGATGCACCATTGCAGGTATACTGTATCCGTTGTACCATCAAATCAACGATGAAACACAGAAATTGCATCGATCATGAATACAAAATGCAAAATGTCGAATTGTTTATACGAGGAGTAACTCTTCTAATAGTTCGTGCTTTGAGCCTTTCCTAGGACAGCAGTATTGGATTCCGATGCACCATTGCAGGTTTACTGTATCCCTTGTACCTTCAAAACAACTATGAAACACTGAAATTGCATCGATATTGAATACAAAAGGCAAAATGTCGACTTATTTCCAAGAGGAGTAACTCTTCTAATAGTTCGTGCTTTGAGCCTTTCCTGGGACAGCAGTATTAGATTCCGTTGCACCATTGCACGTTTACTGTATCCCTTGGACCTTCAAAACAACTTTGAAACACTGAAATTGCATCGATATTCAATACTAAAGGCCAAATGTCGACTTATTTACAAGAGGAGTAACTCTTCTATTAGTTCGTGATTTAGCCTTTCCTGGGACAGCAGTATTAGATTCCGATGCACCATTGCGGGTTTACTGTATCGCTTGCACCTTCAAATCAACGATGAAACACAGAAATTGCATCTATATTGAATACAAAAGGCTAAATGTCGACTAATTTACAAGAGGAGTAACGCTTCTAATAGTTCGAGCTTTTAGCGTTTCCTGGGACAGCAGTATTAGATTCCGATGCACCATTGCAGGTTTACTGTATCCCTTGGACCTTCAAATCAACGATGAAACAAAGAAATTGCATCGATATTGAATACAAAAGGCAAAATGTCAACTTATTTACAAGACGAGTATATCTTCTAATAGTTCGTGCTTTTAGCCTTTTCTGGGACAGTAGTATTAGATTCCGATGCACCATTGCACGTTTACTGTATCCCTTGGACCTTCAAATCAACGATGAAAAACTGGAATTGCATAGATATTGAATACAAAAGGCAAGATGTCGACTTCTTTACAAGAGGAGTAACTCATCTAATAGTTCGTGTTTTGAGCCTTTCCTGGGACAGCAGTATTAGATTCCGATGCACCATTGCAGGTTTACTGTATCCCTTGGACCTTCAAATCAACGATGAAACACAGAAATTGCATCGATATTGTATACAAAAGGCAAAATATCGACTTATTTACAAGAGGAGAAACTCTTCTAAAAGTTCGTGATTTGAGCCTCTCCTGGGACAGCAGTATTAGATTCCTATGCACCATTGCAGGTTTACTGTATCCCTTGGACCTTCAAATCAACGATGAAACACAGAAATTGCATCGATATTGAATACAAAAGGCAAAATGTCGACTTATTTACAAGAGGAGAAACTCTTCTAATAGTTCATGCATTGAGCCTTTCCTGGGACAGCAGTATTAGATTCCGATGCACCATTGCAGGTTTACTGTATCCCTTGGACCTTCAAATCAACGATGAAACACAGAAATTGCATCGATATTGAATACAAAATGCTAAATGTCGACTTATTTAGAAGAGGAGTAACTCTTCTAATAGTTCGTGCTTTGAGCCTTTCCTGGGACAGCAGTATTAGATTCCGATGCACCATTGCAGGTTTACTGTATCCCTTGGACCTTCAAATCAACGATGAAACACAGAAATTGCATCGATATTGAATACAAAAGGCAAAATGTCGACTTATTTACAAGAGGAGTAACTCTTCTAATAGTTCGTGCTGTGAGCCTTTCCTGGGGCAGCAGTATTAGATTCCGATGCAACATTGCAGGTTTACTGAATCCCTTGGACCTTCAAATCAACGATGAAACACAGAAATTGCATCGATATTGAATACAAAAGGCAAAATGTCGACTTATTTACAAGGGGAGTAATTCTTCTAATAGTTCGTGCTTTAGCGTTTCCTGGGACAGCAGTATTAGATTCCGATGGACCATTGCAGGTTTACTGTATCCCTTGGACCTTCAAATCAACGATGAAACACAGAAATTGCATCGATTTTGAATACAAAAGGCAAAATGTCGACTTATTTACAAGAGGAGTAACTCTTCTAAAAGTTCGTGCTTTGGGCCTTTCCTGGGACAACAGTATTAGATTCCGATGCACCGTTGCAGGTTTACTTTATCCCTTTGACCTTCAAATCAACGATGAAACACAGAAATTGCATTGATATTGAATACAAAAGGCAAAATGTCGACTTATTTACAAGAGGAGTAACTCTTCTAATAGTTCGTGCTTTGAGCCTTTCCTGCGACAGCAGTATTAGATTCCGATGCACCATTGCAGGTTTACTGTATCCCTTGAACCTTCAAATCAACGATGAAACACAGCAATTGCATCGATATTGTATACAAAAGGCAAAATGTCGACTTATTTACAAGAGGACAAACTGTTCTAATAGTTCATGTTTTGAGCCTTTCCTGGGACCGCAGTATTAGATTCCGATGCACCATTGCAGGTTTACTGTATTCTTTGGACCTTCAAAACAACTATGAAACACTGAAATTGCATCGATATGGAATACAAAAGGCAAAATGTCGACTTATTTACAAGAGGAGTAACTCTTCTAATAGTTCGTGCTTTTAGCCTTTCCTGGGACAGCAGTATTAGATTCCGATGCACCATTGCAGGATTACTGTATCCCTTGAACCTTCATATCAACGATGAAACACAGAAATTGCATCGATATTGAATACAAAAGGCAAAATGTCGACTTATATACAAGCGGAGTAACTCTTCTAGTACATCGTGCTTTGAGCTTTTCCTGGGACAGCAGTATTAGATTCAGATGCACCATTGCAGGTTTACTGTATCCCTTGGACCTTCAAATCAACGATGAAACACAGAAATTGCATCGATATTGAATACAAAAGGCAAAATGTCGACTTATTTACAAGACGAGTAACTCTTCTAATAGTTCGTGCTTTGGGCCTCTCCTGGGACAGCAGTATTAGATTCCGATGCACCATTGCAGGTTTACTGTATCCCTTGGACCTTCAAATCAACGATGAAACACAGAAATTGCATCGATTTTGGATACTAAAGGCAAAATGTCGACTTGTTTACAAGAGGAGTAAGTCTTCTAATAGTTCGTGCTTTGAGCCTTTCCTGGGATAGCAGTATTTGATTCCGATGCACCATTGCAGGTTTACTGTATCCCTTGGACCTTCAAATCAACGATGAAACACAGAAATTGCATCGATATTGAATACAAAAGGCAAAATGTCGACTTATTTATAAGAGGAGTAACTCTTCTAACAGTTCCTGCTTTGAGCCTTTCCTGGGACAGCAGTATTAGATTCCGATGCACCATTGCAGGTTTACTGTATCCCTTGGACCTTCAAATCAACGATGAAACACAGAAATTGCATCGATATTGAATACAAACAGCAAAATATCGACTTATTTGCAAGAGATGTAACTCTTCTAAAAGTTCGTGCTTTGAGCCTTTCCTGGGACAGCAGTATTAGATTCCGATGCACCACTGCAGGTTTACTGTATCCCTTGGACCTTCAAAACAACTATAAAACACTGAAATTGCATCGATATTGAATACAAATTGCAAAATATCGACTTATTTACAAGAGGAGTAACTCATCTAATAGTTTGTGATTTAGCCTTTCCTGGGACAGCAGTATTAGATTCCGATGGACCATTGCAGGTTTACTGTATCCCTTGGACCTTCAAATCAACGATGAAACACAGAAATTGCATCGATATTGAATACAAAAGGCAAAATGTCGACTTATTTACAAGAGGAGTAACTCTTCTAATAGTTCGTGCTTTGAGCCTTTCCTGGGGCAGCAGTATTAGATTCCGATGCAACATTGCATTTTTATTGTATCCCTTGGACCTTCAAATCAACGATGAAACACAGAAATTGCATCGATATTGAATACAAAAGGCAAAATGTCGACTTATTTACAAGGGGAGTAACTCTTCTAATAGTTCGTGATTTTAGCGTTTCCTGGGACAGCAGTATTAGATTCCGATGGACCATTGCAGGTTTACTGTATCCCTTGGACCTTCAAATCAACGATGAAACACAGAAATTGCATCGATTTTGAATACAAAAGGCAAAATGTCGACTTATTTACAAGAGGAGTAACTCTTCTAATAGTTCGTGCTTTGAGCCTTTCCTGGGACAACAGTATTAGATTCTGATGCACCGTTGCAGGTTTACTTTATCCCTTGGACCTTCAAATCAACGATGAAACACAGAAATAGCATTGATATTGAATACAAAAGGCAAAATGTCGACTTATTTACAAGAGGAGTAACTCTTCTAATAGTTCGTGCTTTGAGCCTTTCCTGGGACAGCAGTATTAGATTCCGATGCACCATTGCAGGTTTACTGTATCCCTTGGACCTTCAAATCAACGATGAAACACAGAAATTGCATCGATATTGTATACAAAAGGCAAAATGTCGACTTATTTACAAGAGGAGAAACTCTTCTAATAGTTCATGCTTTGAGCCTTTCCTGGGACCGCAGTATTAGATTCCGATGCACCATTTCAGGTTTACTTTATCCGTTGTACCTTCAAATCAACGATGACACACATAAATTGCATCGATCATGAATACAAAATGCAAAATGTCGACTTATTTATAAGAGGAGTAACTCTTCTAATAGTTCGTGTTTTGAGCCTATCCTAGGACAGCAGTATTGGATTGCGATGCACCATTGCAGGTTTACTGTATCCCTTGTACCTTCAAAACAACTATGAAACACTGAAATATCATCGATATTGAATACAAAATGCAAAATGTCGACTTATTTACAAGAGGAGTAACTCTTCTAATAGTTCGTGCATTTAGCCTTTCCTGGGACAGCAGTATTAGATTCCGATGCACCATTGCAGGTTTACTGTATCCCTTGGACCTTCATATCAACGATGATACACAGAAATTGCATCGATATTGAATACAAAAGGCAAAATGTCGACTTATTTACAAGAGGAGTAACTCTTCTAATAGTTCGTGCTTTTAGCGTTTCCTGGGACAGCAGTATTAGATTACGATGCACCATTGCAGGTTTACTGTATCCCTTGGACCTTCAAAACAACATTGAAACGTAGAAATTGCATCGATATTGAATACAAAAGGCAAAATGCCGACTTATTTAGAAGAGGAGTAACTCTTCTAATAGTTCGTGTTTCGAGCCTTTCCTGGGACAGCAGTATTAGATTCCGATGCACCATTGCATTTTTACATTATCTCTTGGACCTTCAAATCAACGATGAAACACAGAAATTGCATTGATATTGAATACAAAAGGCAAAATTTCGACATGTTTACAAGAGGAGTAACTCTTCTAATAGTTCGTGTTTTGAGCCTTTCCTGGGACAGCAGTATTAGATTCCGATGCACCATTGGAGGTTTACTGTATCCCTTGGACCTTCAAATCAACGATGAAACACAGAAATTGCATCGATATTGAAAACAAAAGGCAAAATGTCGACTTATTTACAAGAGGAGTAACTCTTCTAATAGTTCGTGCTTTGAGCCTTTCCTGGGACAACAGTATTAGATTCCGATGCACCATTGCATTTTTACATTATCTCTTGGACCTTCAAATCAATGATGAAACACAGAAATTGCATTGATATTGAATACAAAAGGCAAAATGTCGACTTATTTCCAAGGGGAGTAACTCTTCTAATAGTTCGTGCTTTTAGCCTTTCCTGGGACAGCAGTATTACATTCCGATGCACCATTGCAGGTTTACTGTATCCCTTGGACCTTCAAATCAACGATGAAACACAGAAATTGCATTGATATTGAATACAAATGGCAAAATGTCGACTTATTTACAAGAGGAGTAACTCTTCTAATAGTTCGTGTTTTAGCGTTTCCTGGGACAGCAGTATTAGATTACGATGCACCATTACAGGTTTGCTCTATCCCTTGGACCTTCAAAACAACGTTGAAACGTAGAAATTGCATCGATCTTGAATACAAAATGCAAAATGTCGACTTATTTATAAGAGGAGTAACTCTTCTAAAAGTTCCTGCTTTGAGCCTTTCCTGGGACAGCAGTACTAGATTCCGATGCACCATTGCAGGTTAGTTGTATCCCTTGGACCTTCAAATCAACGATGAAACACAGAAATTGCATCGATCATGAATACAAAATGCAAAATGTCGACTTATTTATACAAGGAGTAACTCTTCTAATAGTTCGTGCTTTGAGCCTTTCCTGGTACAGCAGTATTAGAATCCGATGCACCATTGCAGGTTTACTGTATCCCTTGTACCTTCAAATCAACGATGAAACATAGAACTTGCATCGATCTTGAAAACAAAATGCTAAATTTCGACTTATTTATAAGAGGAGTAACTCTTCTAATAGTTCGTGCTTTGAGCCTTTCCTGGGACAGCAGTATTAGATTCCGTTGCACCATTGCACGTTTACTGTATCCCTTGGACCTTCAAAACAACTTTGAAACACTGAAATTGCATCGATATTCAATACAAAAGGCCAAATGTCGACTTATTTACAAGAGGAGTAACTCTTCTAATAGTTCGTGCTTTTAGCCTTTCCTGGGACAGCAGTATTAGATTCCGATGCACCATTGCAGGATTACTGTATCCCTTGAACCTTCATATCAACGATGAAACACAGAAATTGCATCGATATTGAATACAAAAGGCAAAATGTCGACTTATATACAAGCGGAGTAACTCTTCTAGTACATCGTGCTTTGAGCTTTTCCTGGGACAGCAGTATTAGATTCAGATGCACCATTGCAGGTTTACTGTATCCCTTGGACCTTCAAATCAACGATGAAACACAGAAATTGCATCGATATTGAATACAAAAGGCAAAATGTCGACTTATTTACAAGACGAGTAACTCTTCTAATAGTTCGTGCTTTGGGCCTCTCCTGGGACAGCAGTATTAGATTCCGATGCACCATTGCAGGTTTACTGTATCCCTTGGACCTTCAAATCAACGATGAAACACAGAAATTGCATCGATATTGGATACTAAAGGCAAAATGTCGACTTGTTTACAAGAGGAGTAAGTCTTCTAATAGTTCGTGCTTTGAGCCTTTCCTGGGATAGCAGTATTTGATTCCGATGCACCATTGCAGGTTTACTGTATCCCTTGGACCTTCAAATCAACGATGAAACAAAGAAATTGCATCGATATTGAATACAAAAGGCAAAATGTCGACTTATTTATAAGAGGAGTAACTCTTCTAACAGTTCCTGCTTTGAGCCTTTCCTGGGACAGCAGTATTAGATTCCGAACACCATTGCAGGTTTACTGTATCCCTTGGACCTTCAAATCAACGATGAAACACAGAAATTGCATCGATATTGAATACAAACAGCAAAATATCGACTTATTTACAAGAGATGTAACTCTTCTAATAGTTCGTGCTTTGAGCCTTTCCTGGGACAGCAGTATTAGATTCCGATGCACCACTGCAGGTTTACTGTATCCCTTGGACCTTCAAAACAACTATAAAACACTGAAATTGCATCGATATTGAATACAAATTGCAAAATATCGACTTATTTACAAGAGGAGTAACTCATCTAATAGTTTGTGATTTAGCCTTTCCTGGGACAGCAGTATTAGATTCCGATGGACCATTGCAGGTTTACTGTATCCCTTGGACCTTCAAATCAACGATGAAACACAGAAATTGCATCGATATTGAATACAAAAGGCAAAATGTCGACTTATTTACAAGAGGAGTAACTCTTCTAATAGTTCGTGCTTTGAGCCTTTCCTGGGGCAGCAGTATTAGATTCCGATGCAACATTGCATTTTTATTGTATCCCTTGGACCTTCAAATCAACGATGAAACACAGAAATTGCATCGATATTGAATACAAAAGGCAAAATGTCGACTTATTTACAAGGGGAGTAACTCTTCTAATAGTTCGTGATTTTAGCGTTTCCTGGGACAGCAGTATTAGATTCCGATGGACCATTGCAGGTTTACTGTATCCCTTGGACCTTCAAATCAACGATGAAACACAGAAATTGCATCGATTTTGAATACAAAAGGCAAAATGTCGACTTATTTACAAGAGGAGTAACTCTTCTAATAGTTCGTGCTTTGAGCCTTTCCTGGGACAACAGTATTAGATTCTGATGCACCGTTGCAGGTTTACTTTATCCCTTGGACCTTCAAATCAACGATGAAACACAGAAATAGCATTGATATTGAATACAAAAGGCAAAATGTCGACTTATTTACAAGAGGAGTAACTCTTCTAATAGTTCGTGCTTTGAGCCTTTCCTGGGACAGCAGTATTAGATTCCGATGCACCATTGCAGGTTTACTGTATCCCTTGGACCTTCAAATCAACGATGAAACACAGAAATTGCATCGATATTGTATACAAAAGGCAAAATGTCGACTTATTTACAAGAGGAGAAACTCTTCTAATAGTTCATGCTTTGAGCCTTTCCTGGGACCGCAGTATTAGATTCCGATGCACCATTTCAGGTTTACTTTATCCGTTGTACCTTCAAATCAACGATGACACACATAAATTGCATCGATCATGAATACAAAATGCAAAATGTCGACTTATTTATAAGAGGAGTAACTCTTCTAATAGTTCGTGTTTTGAGCCTATCCTAGGACAGCAGTATTGGATTGCGATGCACCATTGCAGGTTTACTGTATCCCTTGTACCTTCAAAACAACTATGAAACACTGAAATATCATCGATATTGAATACAAAAGGCAAAATGTCGACTTATTTACAAGAGGAGTAACTCTTCTAATAGTTCGTGCATTTAGCCTTTCCTGGGACAGCAGTATTAGATTCCGATGCACCATTGCAGGTTTACTGTATCCCTTGGACCTTCATATCAACGATGATACACAGAAATTGCATCGATATTGAATACAAAAGGCAAAATGTCGACTTATTTACAAGAGGAGTAACTCTTCTAATAGTTCGTGCTTTTAGCGTTTCCTGGGACAGCAGTATTAGATTACGATGCACCATTGCAGGTTTACTGTATCCCTTGGACCTTCAAAACAACATTGAAACGTAGAAATTGCATCGATATTGAATACAAAAGGCAAAATGCCGACTTATTTAGAAGAGGAGTAACTCTTCTAATAGTTCGTGTTTCGAGCCTTTCCTGGGACAGCAGTATTAGATTCCGATGCACCATTGCATTTTTACATTATCTCTTGGACCTTCAAATCAACGATGAAACACAGAAATTGCATTGATATTGAATACAAAAGGCAAAATTTCGACATGTTTACAAGAGGAGTAACTCTTCTAATAGTTCGTGTTTTGAGCCTTTCCTGGGACAGCAGTATTAGATTCCGATGCACCATTGCAGGTTTACTGTATCCCTTGGACCTTCAAATCAACGATGAAACACAGAAATTGCATCGATATTGAAAACAAAAGGCAAAATGTCGACTTATTTACAAGAGGAGTAACTCTTCTAATAGTTCGTGCTTTGAGCCTTTCCTGGGACAACAGTATTAGATTCCGATATACCATTGCATTTTTACATTATCTCTTGGACCTTCAAATCAATGATGAAACACAGAAATTGCATTGATATTGAATACAAAAGGCAAAATGTCGACTTATTTCCAAGGGGAGTAACTCTTCTAATAGTTCGTGCTTTTAGCCTTTCCTGGGACAGCAGTATTACATTCCGATGCACCATTGCAGGTTTACTGTATCCCTTGGACCTTCAAATCAACGATGAAACACAGAAATTGCATTGATATTGAATACAAATGGCAAAATGTCGACTTATTTACAAGAGGAGTAACTCTTCTAATAGTTCGTGTTTTAGCGTTTCCTGGGACAGCAGTATTAGATTACGATGCACCATTACAGGTTTACTCTATCCCTTGGACCTTCAAAACAACGTTGAAACGTAGAAATTGCATCGATCTTGAATACAAAATGCAAAATGTCGACTTATTTATAAGAGGAGTAACTCTTCTAAAAGTTCCTGCTTTGAGCCTTTCCTGGGACAGCAGTACTAGATTCCGATGCACCATTGCAGGTTTACTGTATCCCTTGGACCTTCAAATCAACGATGAAACACAGAAATTGCATCGATCATGAATACAAAATGCAAAATGTCGACTTATTTATACAAGGAGTAACTCTTCTAATAGTTCGTGCTTTGAGCCTTTCCTGGTACAGCAGTATTAGAATCCGATGCACCATTGCAGGTTTACTGTATCCCTTGTACCTTCAAATCAACGATGAAACATAGAACTTGCATCGATCTTGAAAACAAAATGCTAAATTTCGACTTATTTATAAGAGGAGTAACTCTTCTAATAGTTCGTGCTTTGAGCCTTTCCTGGGACAGCAGTATTAGATTCCGTTGCACCATTGCACGTTTACTGTATCCCTTGGACCTTCAAAACAACTTTGAAACACTGAAATTGCATCGATATTCAATACAAAAGGCCAAATGTCGACTTATTTACAAGAGGAGTAACTCTTCTAATAGTTCGTGATTTAGCCTTTCCTGGGACAGCAGTATTAGATTCCGATGCACCATTGCAGGTTTACTGTATCCCTTGGACCTTCAAATCAACGATGAAACACAGAAATTCCATCGATATTGAATACAAAAGTCAAAATGTCGACTAATTTACAAGAGGAGTAACTCTTCTAATAGTTCGAGCTTTTAGCGTTTCCTGGGACAGCAGTATTAGATTCCGATGCACCATTGCAGGTTTACTGTATCCCTTGGACCTTCAAATCAACGATGAAACAAAGAAATTACATCGATATTGAATACAAAAGGCAAAATGTCAACTTATTTACAAGACGAGTATATCTTCTAATAGTTCGTGCTTTTAGCCTTTCCTGGGACAGTAGTATTAGATTCCGATGCACCATTGCACGTTTACTGTATCCCTTGGACCTTCAAATCAACGATGAAACACTGGAATTGCATAGATATTGAATACAAAAGGCAAAATGTCGACTTATTTACAAGAGGAGTAACTCGTCTAATAGTTCGTGTTTTGAGCCTTTCCTGGGACAGCAGTATTAGATTCCGATGCACCATTGCAGGTTTACTGTATCCCTTGGACCTTCAAATCAACGATGAAACACAGAAATTGAATCGATATTGTATACAAAAGGCAAAATGTCGACTTATTTACAAGAGGAGTAACTCTTCTAATAGTTCGTGATTTGAGCCTTTCCTGGGACAGCAGTATTAGATTCCGATGCACCATTGCAAGTTTACTGTATCCCTTGGACCTTCAAATCAACGATGAAATACAGAAATTGCATCGATATTGAATACAAAAGGCAAAATGCCGACTTATTTACAAGAGGAGAAACTCTTCTAATAGTTCATGCTTTGAGCCTTTCCTGGGACAGCAGTATTAGATTCCGATGGACCATTGCAGGTTTACTGTATCCTTGGCCCTTCAAATCAACGATGAAACACAGAAATTGCATCGATATTGAATACAAAATGCTAAATGTCGACTTATTTAGAAGAGGAGTAACTCTTCTAATAGTTCGTGCTTTGAGCCTTTCCTGGGACAGCAGTATTAGATTCCGATGCACCATTGCAGGTTTACTGTATCCCTTGGACCTTCAAATCAACGATGAAACACAGAAATTGCATCGATATTGAATACAAAAGGCAAAATGTCGACTTATTTACAAGAGGAGTAATTCTTCTAATAGTTCGTGCTGTGAGCCTTTCCTGGGGCAGCAGTATTAGATTCCGATGCAACATTGCATTTTTACTGTATCCCTTGGACCTTCAAATCAACGATGAAACACAGAAATTGCATCGATATTGAATACAAAAGGCAAAATGTCGACTTATTTACAAGGGGAGTAACTCTTCTAATAGTTCGTGCTTTTAGCGTTTCCTGGGACAGCAGTATTAGATTCCGATGGACCATTGCAGGTTTACTGTATCCCTTGGACCTTCAAATCAACGATGAAACACAGAAATTGCATCGATTTTGAATAGAAAAGGCAAAATGTCGACTTATTTACAAGAGGAGTAACTCTTCTAATAGTTCGTGTTTTTGAGCCTTTCCTGGGACAGCAGTATTAGATTCCGATGCACCATTGCAGGTTTACTGTATCCCTTGGACCTTCAAATCAACGATGAAACACAGAAATTGCATCGATATTGTATACAAAAGGCAAAATGTCGACTTATTTACAAGAGGAGAAACTCTTCTAATAGTTCATGTTTGAGCCTTTCCTGGGACCGCAGTATTAGATTCCGATGCACCATTGCAGGTTTACTGTATCCCTTGGACCTTCATATCAACGATGAAACACAGAAATTGCATCGATATTGAATACAAAAGGCAAAATGTCGACTTATTTACAAGAGGAGTAACTCTTCTAATAGTTCGTGCTTTTAGCGTTTCCTGGGACAGCAGTATTAGATTACGATGCACCATTGCAGGTTTACTGTATCCCTTGGACCTTCAAAACAACATTGAAACGTAGAAATTGCATCGATATTGAATACAAAAGGCAAAATGCCGACTTATTTACAAGAGGAGTAACTCTTCTAATAGTTCGTGTTTTGAGCCTTTCCTGGGACAGCAGTATTAGATTCCGATGCACCATTGCAGGTTTACGTTATCCCTTGGACCTTCAAATCAACGGTGAAAAACTGCATTGCATCGATATTGAATACAAAAGGCAAAATGTCGACTTATTTACAAGAGGAGTAACTCTTCTAATAGTTCGTGCTATGAGCCTTTCCTGGGACAACAGTATTAGATTCCGATGCACCATTGCATTTTTACATTATCCCTTGGACCTTCAAATCAACGATGAAACACAGAAATTGCATTGATATTGAATACAAAAGGCAAAATTTCGACATGTTTACAAGAGGAGTAACTCTTCTAATAGTTCGTGCTTTGAGCCTTTCCTGGGACAGCAGTATTAGATTCCGATGCACCATTGCAGGTTTACTGTATCCCTTGGACCTTCTAATCAACGATGAAACACAGAAATTACATCGATATTGAATACAAAATGCAAAATGTCTACTTATTTACAACAGGAGTAACTCTTCTAATAGTTTGTGTTTGAGCCTATCCTGGGACAGCAGTATTAGATTCCGATGCACCATTGCAGGTTTACTGTATCCCTTGGACCTTCAAATCAACGATGAAACACAGAAAATCCGTCGTTATTGAATACAAAAGGCAAAATGTCGAATTATTTACAAGAGGAGTAACTCTTCTAATAGTTCGTGCTTTGAGCCTTTCCTGGGACAGCTGTATTAGATTCCAATGCACCATTGCAGGTTTACTGTATCCCTTGGACCTTCAAATCAACGATGAAACACAGAAATTGCATCGATATTGAATACAAAAGGCAAAATGTCGACTTATATACAAGAGGAGTAACTCTTCTAGTACATCGTGCTTTGAGCTTTTCCTGGGACAGCAGTATTAGATTCAGATGCACCATTGCAGGTTTACTGTATCCCTTGGACCTTCAAATCAACGATGAAACACAGAAATTGCATCAATATTGAATACAAAAGGCAAAATGTCGACTTATTTACAAGAGGAGTAACTCTTCTAATAGTTCGTGCTTTTAGCCTTTCCTGGGACAGCAGTATTAGATTCCGATGCACCATTGCAGGTTTACTGTATTCCTTGGACCTTCAAATCAACGATGAAACACAGAAATTGCATCGATATTAAATACAAAAAGCAAAATGTCGATTTATTTACAAGGGGAGTGGCTCTTCTAATAGTTCGTGCTTTTAGCGTTTCCTGGGACAGCAGTATTAGATTCCGATGCACCATTGCAGGTTTACGGTATCCCTTGGACCTTCAAATCAACGATGAAATACAGAAATTGCATCGAGAGTGAATACAAAAGGCAAAATGTCGACTTATTTATAAGAGGAGTAACTCTTCTAACAGTTCCTGTTATTAGCGTTTCCTGGGACAGCAGTATTAGATTCCGATGCACCATTGCAGGTTTACTGTATCCCTTGGACCTTCAAATCAACGATGAAACACAGAAATTGCATCGATATTGAATACAAAAGGCGAATTTTCGACTTATTTACAACAGGAGTAACTCTTCTAATAGTTCGTGCTTTGAGCCTTTACTGGGACAGCAGTATTAGATTCCGATGCACCATTGCAGGTTTACTGTATCCCTTGGACCTTCAAATCAACGATGAAACACAGAAATTGCATCGATATTGAATACAAAAGGCAAAATGTCGACTTATTTACAAGAGGAGAAACTCTTCTAATAGTTAATGTTTTGAGCCTTTCCTGGGACAGCAGTATTAGATTCCGATGCACAATTGTAGGTTTACTGTATCCCTTGGACCTTCAAATCAACGATGAAACACAGAAATTGCATCGATATTGAATACAAAATGCAAAATGTCGACTTATTTACAAGAGGAGTAACTCTTCTAATAGTTCGTGCTTTGAGCCTTTCCTGGGACAGCAGTATTAGATTCCGTTGCACCATTGCAGGTTTACTGTATCCCTTGGACCTTCAAATCAGCGATGAAACACAGAAATTGCATCGATATTGAATACAAAAGGCAAAATGTCGACTTATTTACAAGAGGAGTAACTCTTCTAATAGTTCGTGCTTTGAGCCTTTCCTGGGACAGCAGTATTAGATTCCGATGCACCATTGCAGGTTTACTGTATCCCTTGGACCTTCAAATCAACGATGAAACACAGAAATTGCATCGATATTGAATATAAAAGGCAAAATGTCGACTTATTTACAAGAGGAGAAACTCTTCTAATAGTTCATGCTTTGAGCCTTTCCTGGGACAGCAGTATTAGATTCCGATGCACCATTGCAGGTTTACTGTATCCCTTGGACCTTCAAATCAACGATGAAACACAGAAATTGCATCGATATTGAATACAAAATGCAAAATGTCGACTTATTTACAAGAGGAGTAACTCTTCTAATAGTTCGTGCTTTGAGCCTTTCCTGGGACAGCAGTATTAGATTCCGTTGCACCATTGCAGGTTTACTGTATCCCTTGGACCTTCAAATCAACGATGAAACACAGAAATTGCATCGATATTGAATACAAAAGGCAATATGTCGACTTATTTACAAGAGGAGTAACTCTTCTAATAGTTCGTGCTTTGAGCCTTTCCTGGGACAGCAGTATTAGATTCCGATGCACCATTGCAGGTTTACTGTTTCCCTTGGACCTTCAAATCAACGATGAAACACAGAAATTGCATCGATATTGAATACAAAAGGCAAAATGTCGACTTGTTTACGAGGGGAGTAACTCTTCTAATAGTTGGTGCTTTTAGCGTTTCCTGGGACAGCAGTATTAGATTCCGATGCACCATTGCAGGTTTACTGTATCCCTTGGACCTTCAAATCAACGATGAAACACAGAAATTGCATTGATATTGATTACAAAAGGCAAAATGTCGACTTATATACAAGAGGAGTAACTCTTCTAATAGTTCGTGCTTTGAGCCTTTCCTGGGACAGCAGTATTAGATTCCGATGCACCATTGCAAGTTTACTGTATCCCTTGGACCTTCAAATCAACGATGAAACACAGAAATTGCATCGATATTGAATACAAAAGGCAAAATGTCCCTTATTTACAAGAGGAGAAACTCTTCTAATAGTTCATGCTTTGAGCCTTTCCTGGGACAGCAGTATTAGATTCCGATGCACCATTGCAGGTATACCGTATCCGTTGTACCATCAAATCAACGATGAAACACAGAAATTGCATCGATCATGAATACAAAATGCAAAATGTCGAATTGTTTATACGAGGAGTAACTCTTCTAATTGTTCGTGCTTTGAGCCTTTCCTATGACAGCAGTATTGGATTCCGATGCACCATTGCAAGTTTACTGTATCCCTTGTACCTTCAAAACAACTATGAAACACTGAAATTGCATCGATATTGAATACAAAAGGCAAAATGTCGACTTATTTCCAAGAGGAGTAACTCTTCTAATAGTTCGTGCTTTGAGCCTTTCCTGGGACAGCAGAATTAGATTCCGTTGCACCATTGCACGTTTACTGTATCCCTTGGACCTTCAAAACAACTTTGAAACACTGAAATTGCATCGATATTCAATACAAAAGGCCAAATGTCGACTTATTTACAAGAGGAGTAACTCTTCTAATAGTTCGTGATTTAGCCTTTTCTGGGACAGCAGTATTAGATTCCGATGCACCATTGCGGGTTTACTGTATCGCTTGGACCTTCAAATCAACGATGAAACACAGAAATTGCATCGATATTGAATACAAAAGGCAAAATGTCCCTTATTTAAAAGAGGAGAAACTCTTCTAATAGTTCATGCATTGAGCCTTTCCTGGGACAGCAGTATTAGATTCCGATGCACCATTGCAGGTTTACTGTATCCCTTGGACCTTCAAATCAACGATGAAACACAGAAATTGCATCGATATTGAATACAAAATGCTAAATGTCGACTTATTTAGAAGAGGAGTAACTCTTCTAATAGTTCGTGCTTTGAGCCTTTCCTGGGACAGAAGTATTAGATTCCGATGCACCATTGCAGGTTTACTGTATCCCTTGGACCTTCAAATCAACGATGAAACACAGAAATTGCATCGATATTGAATACAAAAGGCAAAATGTCGACTTATTTACAAGAGGAGTAACTCTTCTAATAGTTCGTGCTGTGAGCCTTTCCTGGGGCAGCAGTATTAGATTCCGATGCAACATTGCAGGTTTACTGAATCCCTTGGACCTTCAAATCAACGATGAAACACAGAAATTGCATCGATATTGAATACAAAAGGCAAAATGTCGACTTATTTACAAGGGGAGTAACTCTTCTAATAGTTCGTGCTTTTAGCGTTTCCTGGGACAGCAGTATTAGATTCCGATGGACCATTGCAGGTTTACTGTATCCCTTGGACCTTCAAATCAACGATGAAACACAGAAATTGCATCGATTTTGAATACAAAAGGCAAAATGTCGACTTATTTACAAGAGGAGTAACTCTTCTAAAAGTTCGTGCTTTGGGCCTTTCCTGGGACAACAGTATTAGATTCCGATGCACCGTTGCAGGTTTACTGTATCCCTTGAACCTTCAAATCAACGATGAAACACAGAAATTGCATCGATATTGTATACAAAAGGCAAAATGTCGACTTATTTACAAGAGGACAAACTGTTCTAATAGTTCATGTTTTGAGCCTTTCCTGGGACCGCAGTATTAGATTCCGATGCAACATTGCAGGTTTACTGTATCCGTTGTACCTTCAAATCAACGATGAAACACAGAAATTGCATCGATCATGAATACAAAATGCAAAATGTCGACTTATTTATAAGAGGAGTAACTCTTCTAATAGTTCGTGTTTTGAGCCTTTCCTAGGACAGCAGTATTGGATTCCGATGCACCATTGCAGGTTTACTGTATCCCTTGTACCTTCAAAACAACTATGAAACACTGAAATTGCATCGATATGGAATACAAAAGGCAAAATGTCGACTTATTTACAAGAGGAGTAACTCTTCTAATAGTTCGTGCTTTTAGCCTTTCCTGGGATAGCAGTATTAGATTCCGATGCACCATTGCAGGTTTACTGTATCCCTTGGACCTTCAAATCAACAATGAAACAAAGAAATTGCATCGATATTGAATACAAAAGGCAAAATGTCGACTTATTTATAAGAGGAGTAACTCTTCTAACAGTTCCTGCTTTGAGCCTTTCCTGGGACAGCAGTATTAGATTCCGATGCACCATTGCAGGTTTACTGTATCCCTTGGACCTTCAAATCAACGATGAAACACAGAAATTGCATCGATATTGAATACAAACAGCAAAATATCGACTTATTTACAAGAGATGTAACTCTTCTAATAGTTCGTGCTTTGAGCCTTTCCTGGGACAGCAGTATTAGATTCCGATGCACCACTGCAGGTTTACTGTATCCCTTGGACCTTCAAAACAACTATAAAACACTGATATTGCATCGATATTGAATACAAATTGCAAAATATCGACTTATTTACAAGAGGAGTAACTCATCTAATAGTTTGTGATTTAGCCTTTCCTGGGACAGCAGTATTAGATTCCGATGGACCATTGCAGGTTTACTATATCCCTTGGACCTTCAAATCAACGATGAAACACAGAAATTGCATCGATATTGAATACAAAAGGCAAAATGTCGACTTATATACAAGCGGAGTAACTCTTCTAGTACATCGTGCTTTGAGCTTTTCCTGGGACAGCAGTATTAGATTCAGATGCACCATTGCAGGTTTACTGTATCCCTTGGACCTTCAAATCAACGATGAAACACAGAAATTGCATCGATATTGAATACAAAAGGCAAAATGTCGACTTATTTACAAGACGAGTAACTCTTCTAATAGTTCGTGCTTTGGGCCTCTCCTGGGACAGCAGTATTAGATTCCGATGCACCATTGCAGGTTTACTGTATCCCTTGGACCTTCAAATCAACGATGAAACACAGAAATTGCATCGATATTGGATACTAAAGGCAAAATGTCGACTTGTTTACAAGAGGAGTAAGTCTTCTAATAGTTCGTGCTTTGAGCCTTTCCTGGGATAGCAGTATTAGATTCCGATGCACCATTGCAGGTTTACTGTATCCCTTGGACCTTCAAATCAACGATGAAACAAAGAAATTGCATCGATATTGAATACAAAAGGCAAAATGTCGACTTATTTACAAGAGGAGAAACTCTTCTAATAGTTCATGCTTTGAGCCTTTCCTGGGACAGCAGTATTAGATTCCGATGCACCATTGCAGGTTTACTGTATCCGTTGTACCTTCAAATCAACGATGAAACACAGAAATTGCATCGATCATGAATACAAAATGCAAAATGTCGACGTATTTATAAGAGGAGTAACTCTTCTAATAGTTCGTGTTTTGAGCCTTTCCTAGGACAGCAGTGTTGGATTCCGATGCACCATTGCAGGTTTACTGTATCCCTTGTACCTTCAAAACAACTATGAATCACTGAAATTGCATCGATATTGAATACAAAAGGTAAAATGTCGACTTATTTACAAGAGGAGTAACTCTTCTAATAGTTCGTGCTTTTAGCCTTTCCTGGGACCGCAGTATTAGATTCCGATGCACCATTGCAGGTTTACTGTATCCGTTGTACCTTCAAATCAACGATGAAACACAGGAATTGCATCGATCATGAATACAAAATGCAAAATGTCGACTTATTTATAAGAGGAGTAACTCTTCTAATAGTTCGTGCTTTGAGCCTTTCCTAGGACAGCAGTATTGGATTCCGATGCACCATTGCAGGTTTACTGTATCCCTTGTACCTTCAAAACAACTATGAAACACTGAAATTGCATCGATATTGAATACAAAAGGCAAAATGTCGACTTATTTACAAGACGAGTAACTCTTCTAATAGTTCGTGCTTTGGACCTCTCCTGGGACAGCAGTATTAGATTCCGATGCACCATTGCAGGTTTACTGTATCCGTTGTACCTTCAAATCAACGATGAAAGACAGGAATTGCATCGATCATGAATACAAAATGCAAAATGTCGACTTATTTATAAGAGGAGTAACTCTTCTAATAGTTCGTGCTTTGAGCCTTTCCTAGGACAGCAGTATTGGATTCCGATGCACCATTGCAGGTTTACTGTATCCCTTGTACCTTCAAAACAACTATGAAACACTGAAATTGCATCGATATTGAATACAAAAGGCAAAATGTCGACTTATTTACAAGACGAGTAACTCTTCTAATAGTTCGTGCTTTGGGCCTCTCCTGGGACAGCAGTATTAGATTCCGATGCACCATTGCAGGTTTACTGTATCCGTTGTACCTTCAAATCAACGATGAAACACAGGAATTGCATCGATCATGAATACAAAATGCAAAATGTCGACTTATTTATAAGAGGAGTAACTCTTCTAATAGTTCGTGCTTTGAGCCTTTCCTAGGACAGCAGTATTGGATTCCGATGCACCATTGCAGGTTTACTGTATCCCTTGTACCTTCAAAACAACTATGAAACACTGAAATTGCATCGATATTGAATACAAAAGGCAAAATGTCGACTTATTTACAAGCCGAGTAACTCTTCTGATAGTTCGTGCTTTGGGCCTCTCCTGGGACAGCAGTTTTAGATTCCAATGCACCATTGCAGGTTTACTGTATCCGTTGTACCTTCAAATCAACGATGAAACACAGGAATTGCATCGATCATGAATACAAAATGCAAAATGTCGACTTATTTATAAGAGGAGTAACTCTTCTAATAGTTCGTGCTTTGAGCCTTTCCTAGGACAGCAGTATTGGATTCCGATGCACCATTGCAGGTTTACTGTATCCCTTGTACCTTCAAAACAACTATGAAACACTGAAATTGCATCGATATTGAATACAAAAGGCTAAATGTCGACTTATTTACAAGACGAGTAACTCTTCTAATAGTTCGTGCTTTGGGCCTCTCCTGGGACAGCAGTATTAGATTCCGATGCACCATTGCAGGTTTACTGTATCCCTTGGACCTTCAAATCAACGATGAAACACAGAAATTGCATCGATATTGGATACTAAAGGCAAAATGTCGACTTGTTTACAAGAGGAGTAACTCTTCTAATAGTTCGTGCTTTGAGCCTTTCCTGGGACAGCAGTATTAGATTCCGATGCACCATTGCAGGTTTACTGTATCCCTTGGACCTTCAAATCAACGATGAAACAAAGAAATTGCATCGATATTGAATACAAAAGGCAAAATCTCGACTTATTTATAAGAGGAGTAACTCTTCTAACAATTCCTGCTTTGAGCCTTACCTGGGACAGCAGTATTAGATTCCGATGCACCATTGCAGGTTTACTGTATCCCTTGGACCTTCAAATCAACGATGAAACACAGAAATAGCATCGATATTGAATACAAAAGGCGAAATATCGACTTATTTACAACAGGAGTAACTCTTCTAATAGTTCGTGCTTTGAGCCTTTCCTGGGACAGCAGTATTAGATTCCGATGCACCATTGCAGGTTTACTGTATCCCTTGGACCTTCAAATCAACGATGAAACACAGAAATTGCATCGATATTGAATACAAAAGGCAAAATGTCGACTTATTTACAAGAGGAGAAACTCTTCTAATAGTTCATGCTTTGAGCCTTTCCTGGGACAGCAGTATTAGATTCCGATGCACCATTGCAGGTTTACTGTATCCCTTGGACCTTAAAATCAACGATGAAACACAGAAATTGCATCGATATTGAAAACAAAAGGCGAAATGTCGACTTATTTACAAGAGGAGTAACTCTTCTAATAGTTCGTGCTTTGAGCCTTTCCTGGGACAGCAGTATTAGATTCCGATGCACCATTGCAGGTTTACTGTATCCGTTGTACCTTCAAATCAACGATGAAACACAGAAATTGCATCGATCATGAATACAAAATGCAAAATGTCGACGTATTTATAAGAGGAGTAACTCTTCTAATAGTTCGTGTTTTGAGCCTTTCCTAGGACAGCAGTATTGGATTCCGATGCACCATTGCAGGTTTACTGTATCCCTTGTACCTTCAAAACAACTATGAAACACTGAAATTGCATCGATATTGAATACAAAAGGCAAAATGTCGACTTATTTACAAGAGGAGTAACTCTTCTAATAGTTCGTGCTTTTAGCCTTTCCTGGGACAGCAGTATTAGATTCCGATGCACCATTGCAGGTTTACTGTATCCCTTGGACCTTCATATCAACGATGAAACACAGAAATTGCATCGATATTGAATACAAAAGGCAAAATGTCGACTTATTTACAAGAGGAGTAACTCTTCTAATAGTTCGTGATTTTAGCGTTTCCTGGGACAGCAGTATTAGATTACGATGCACCATTGCAAGTGTACTGTATCCCTTGGACCTTCAAAACAACATTGAAACGTAGAAATTGCATCGATATTGAATACAAAAGGCAAAATGCCGACTTATTTACAAGAGGAGTAACTCTTCTAATAGTTCGTGGTTTGAGCCTTTCCTGGGACAGCAGTATTAGATTCCGATGCACCATTGCAGGTTTACTGTATCCCTTGGACCTTCAAATCAACGATGAAACACAGAAATTGCATCGATATTGAATACAAAAGGCAAAATGTCGAATTATTTACAAGAGGAGTAACTCTTCTAATAGTTCGCGCTTTGAGCCTTTCCTGGGACAGCAGTATTAGATTCCAATGCACCATTGCAGGTTTACTGTATCCCTTGGACCTTCAAATCAACGATGAAACACAGAAATTGCATCGATATTGAATACAAAAGGCTAAATGTCGACTTATATACTAGAGGAGTAACTCTTCTAGTACATCGTGCTTTGAGCTTTTCCTGGGACAGCAGTATTACATTCAGATGCAATTTTGCAGGTTTACTGTATCCCTTCGACCTTCAAATCAACGATGAAACACAGAAATTGCATCGATATTGAATACAAAAGGCAAAATGTCGACTTATCTACAAGACGAGTAACTCCTCTAATAGTTCGAGCTTTGGGCCTCTCCTGGGACAGCAGTATTAGATTCCGATGCACCATTGCAGGTTTACTGTATCCCTTGGACCTTCAAATCAACGATGAAACACAGAAATTGCATCGATATTGGATAAAAAAGCAAAATGTCGACTTGTTTACAAGAGGAGTTACCATTCTAATGGTTCGTGCTTTGAGCCTTTCCTGGGACAGCAGTATTAGATTCCGATGCACCATTGCAGGTTTACTGTATCCCTTGGACCTTCAAATCAACGATGAAACAAAGAAATTGCATCGATATTGAATACAAAAGGCAAAATCTCGACTTATTTATAAGAGGAGTAACTCTTCTAACAGTTCCTGCTTTGAGCCTTTCCTGGGACAGCAGTATTAGATTCCAATGCACCATTGCAGGTTTACTGTATCCCTTGGACCTTCAAATCAACGATGAAACACAGAAATTGCATCGATATTGAATACAAAAGGCAAAATGTCGACTTATATACAAGAGGAGTAACTCTTCTAGTACATCGTGCTTTGAGCTTTTCCTGGGACAGCAGTATTAGATTCAGATGCACCATTGCAGGTTTACTGTATCCCTTGGACCTTCAAATCAACGATGAAACACAGAAATTGCATCGATATTGAATACAAAAGGCAAAATGTCGACTTATATACAAGAGGAGTAACTCTTCTAGTACATCGTGCTTTGAGCTTTTCCTGGGACAGCAGTATTAGATTCAGATGCACCATTGCAGGTTTACTGTATCCCTTGGACCTTCAAATCAACGATGAAACACAGAAATTGCATCGATATTGAATACAAAAGGCAAAATGTAGACGTATTTACAAGACGAGTAACTCTTCTAATAGTTCGTGCTTTGGGCCTCTCCTGGGAGCGCAGTATTAGATTCCGATGCACCATTGCAGGTTTACTGTATCCCTTGGACCTTCAAATCAACGATGAAACACAGAAATTGCATCGATATTGGATACTAAAGGCAAAATGTCGACTTGTTTACAAGAGGAGTAACTCTTCTAATAGTTCGTGCTTTGAGCCTTTCCTGGGACAGCAGTATTAGATTCCGATGCACCATTGCAGGTTTACTGTATCCCTTGGACCTTCAAATCAACGATGAAACAAAGAAATTGCATCGATATTGAATACAAAAGGCAAAATCTCGACTTATTTATAAGAGGAGTAACTCTTCTAACAGTTCCTGTTTGAGCCTTTCCTGGGACAGCAGTATTAGATTCCGATGCACCATTGCAGGTTTACTGTATCCCTTGGACCTTCAAATGAACGATGAAACACAGAAATTGCATGGATATTGAATACAAAAGGCAAAATGTCGACTTATTTACAAGAGATGTAACTCTTCTAATAGTTCGTGCTTTGAGCCTTTCCTGGGACAGCAGTATTAGATTCCGATGCACCACTGCAGGTTTACAGTATCCCTTGGACCTTCAAAACAACTATGAAACACTGAAATTGCATCGATATTGAATACAAATTGCAAAATATCGACTTATTTACAAGAGGAGTAACTCATCTAATAGTTTGTGATTTAGACTTTCCTGGGACAGCAGTATTAGATTCCGATGGACCATTGCAGGTTTACTGTATCCCTTGGACCTTCAAATCAACGATGAAACACAGAAATTGCATCGATAATGAATAAAAAGGCAAAATGTCGACTTATTTACAAGAGGAGTAACTCTTCTAATAGTTCGTGCTTTTAGCCTTTCCTGGGTCAACAGTATTAGATTCCGATGCACCGTTGCAGGTTTCCTTTATCCCTTGGACCTTCAAATCAACGATGAAACACAGAAATTGCATTGATATTGAATACAAAAGGCAAAATGTCGACTTATTTACAAGAGGAGTAACTCTTCTAATAGTTCGTGCTTTGAGCCTTTCCTGGGACAGCAGTATTAGATTCCGATGCACCATTGCAGGTTAACTGTATCCCTTGGACCTTCAAATCAACGATGAAACAAGGAAATTGCATAGATATTGTATACAATAGGCAAAATGTCGACTTATTTACAAGAGGAGAAACTCTTCTAATAGTTCATGGTTTGAGCCTTTCCTGGGACAGCAGTATTAGATTCCGATGCACCATTGCAGGTTTACTGTATCCGTTGTACCTTCAAATCAACGATGAAACACAGAAATTGCATCGACCATGAATACAAAATGCAAAATGTCGACGTATTTATCAGAGGAGTAACTCTTCTAATAGTTCGTGTTTTGAGCCTTTCCTAGGACAGCAGTATTGGATTCCGATGCACCATTGCAGGTTTACTGTATCCCTTGGACCTTCAAATCAACGATGAAACACAGCAATTGCATCGATATTGAATACAAAAGGCAAAATGTCGAATTATTTACAAGAGGAGTAACTCTTCTAATAGTTCGTGCTTTGAGCCTTTCCTGGGACAGCAGTATTAGATTCCAATGCACCATTGCAGGTTTACTGTATCCCTTGGACCTTCAAATCAACGATGAAACACAGAAATTGCATCGATATTGAATACAAAAGGCTAAATGTCGACTTATATACAAGAGGAGTAACTCTTCTAGTACATCGTGCTTTGAGCTTTTCCTGGGACAGCAGTATTACATTCAGATGCAATTTTGCAGGTTTACTGTATCCCTTCGACCTTCAAATCAACGATGAAACACAGAAATTGCATCGATATTGAATACAAAAGGCAAAATGTCGACTTATCTACAAGACGAGTAACTCTTCTAATAGTTCGAGCTTTGGGCCTCTCCTGGGACAGCAGTATTAGATTCCGATGCACCATTGCAGGTTTACTGTATCCCTTGGACCTTCAAATCAACGATGAAACACAGAAATTGCATCGATATTGGATAAAAAAGGCAAAATGTCGACTTGTTTACAAGAGGAGTTACTCTTCTAATGGTTCGTGCTTTGAGCCTTTCCTGGGACAGCAGTATTAGATTCCGATGCACCATTGCAGGTTTACTGTATCCCTTGGACCTTCAAATCAACGATGAAACAAAGAAATTGCATCGATATTGAATACAAAAGGCAAAATCTCGACTTATTTATAAGAGGAGTAACTCTTCTAACAGTTCCTGCTTTGAGCCTTTCCTGGGACAGCAGTATTAGATTCCAATGCACCATTGCAGGTTTACTGTATCCCTTGGACCTTCAAATCAACGATGAAACACAGAAATTGCATCGATATTGAATACAAAAGGCAAAATGTCGACTTATATACAAGAGGAGTAACTCTTCTAGTACATCGTGCTTTGAGCTTTTCCTGGGACAGCAGTATTAGATTCAGATGCACCATTGCAGGTTTACTGTATCCCTTGGACCTTCAAATCAACGATGAAACACAGAAATTGCATCGATATTGAATACAAAAGGCAAAATGTAGACTTATTTACAAGACGAGTAACTCTTCTAATAGTTCGTGCTTTGGGCCTCTCCTGGGAGCGCAGTATTAGATTCCGATGCACCATAGCAGGTTTACTGTATCCCTTGGACCTTCAAATCAACGATGAAACACAGAAATTGCATCGATATTGGATACTAAAGGCAAAATGTCGACTTGTTTACAAGAGGAGTAACTCTTCTAATAGTTCGTGCTTTGAGCCTTTCCTGGGACAGCAGTATTAGATTCCGATGCACCATTGCAGGTTTACTGTATCCCTTGGACCTTCAAATCAACGATGAAACAAAGAAATTGCATCGATATTGAATACAAAAGGCAAAATCTCGACTTATTTATAAGAGGAGTAACTCTTCTAACAGTTCCTGCTTTGAGCCTTTCCTGGGACAGCAGTATTAGATTCCGATGCACCATTGCAGGTTTACTGTATCCCTTGGACCTTCAAATGAACGATGAAACACAGAAATTGCATGGATATTGAATACAAAAGGCAAAATGTCGACTTATTTACAAGAGATGTAACTCTTCTAATAGTTCGTGCTTTGAGCCTTTCCTGGGACAGCAGTATTAGATTCCGATGCACCACTGCAGGTTTACTGTATCCCTTGGACCTTCAAAACAACTATGAAACACTGAAATTGCATCGATATTGAATACAAATTGCCAAATATCGACTTATTTACAAGAGGAGTAACTCATCTAATAGTTTGTGATTTAGCCTTTCCTGGGACAGCAGTATTAGATTCCGATGGACCATTGCAGGTTTACTGTATCCCTTGGACCTTCAAATCAACGATGAAACACAGAAATTGCATCGATAATGAATAAAAAGGCAAAATGTCGACTTATTTACAAGAGGAGTAACTCTTCTAATAGTTCGTGCTTTGAGCCTTTCCTGGGACAACAGTATTAGATTCCGATGCACCGTTGCAGGTTTCCTTTATCCCTTGGACCTTCAAATCAACGATGAAACACAGAAATTGCATTGATATTGAATACAAAAGGCAAAATGTCGATTTATTTACAAGAGGAGTAACTCTTCTAATAGTTCGTGCTTTGAGCCTTTCCTGGGACAGCAGTATTAGATTCCGATGCACCATTGCAGGTTAACTGTATCCCTTGGACCTTCAAATCAACGATGAAACAAGGAAATTGCATAGATATTGTATACAAAAGGCAAAATGTCGACTTATTTACAAGAGGAGAAACTCTTCTAATAGTTCATGGTTTGAGCCTTTCCTGGGACAGCAGTATTAGATTCCGATGCACCATTGCAGGTTTACTGTATCCGTTGTACCTTCAAATCAACGATGAAACACAGAAATTGCATCGACCATGAATACAAAATGCAAAATGTCGACGTATTTATAAGAGGAGTAACTCTTCTAATAGTTCGTGTTTTGAGCCTTTCCTAGGACAGCAGTATTGGATTCCGATGCACCATTGCAGGTTTACTGTATCCCTTGTACCTTCAAAACAACTATGAAACACTGAAATTGCATCGATATTGAATACAGAAGGCAAAATGTCGACTTATTTACAAGAGGAGTAACTCTTCTAATAGTTCGTGCTTTTAGCCTTTCCTGGGACAGCAGTATTAGATTCCGATGCACCATTGCAGGTTTACTGTATCCCTTGGACCTTCATATCAACGATGAAACACAGAAATTGCATCGATATTGAATACAAAAGGCAAAATGTCGACTTATTTACAAGAGGAGTAACTCTTCTAATAGTTCGTGCTTTTAGCGTTTCCTGGGACAGCAGTATTAGATTACGATGCACCATTGCAGGTTTACTGTATCCCTTGGACCTTCAAAACAACATTGAAACGTAGAAATTGCATCGATATTGAATACAAAAGGCAAAATGCCGACTTATTTACAAGAGGAGTAACTCTTCTAATAGTTCGTGCTTTGAGCCTTTCCTGGGACAGCAGTATTAGATTCCGATGCGCCATTGCAGGTTTACTGTATCCCTTGGACCTTCAAATCAACGATGAGACACAGAAATTGCATCGATATTGTATACAAAGGGCAAAATATCGACTTATTTACAAGAGGAGTAACTCTTCTAATAATTCGTGATTTGAGCCTTTCCTAGGACAGCAGTATTAGATTCCGATGCACCATTGCAGGTTTACTGTATCCCTTGGACCTTCAAATCAACGATGAAACACAGAAATTGCATCGATATTGAATACAAAAGGAAAAATGTCGACTTATTTACAAGAGGAGAAACTCTTCTAATAGTTCATGCATTGAGCCTTTCCTGGGACAGCAGTATTAGATTCCGATGCACCATTGCAGGTATACTGTATCCCTTGGACCTTCAAATCAAAGATGAAACACAGAAATTGCATCGATATTGAATACAAAATGCTAAATGTCGACTCATTCAGAAGAGGAGTAACTCTTCTAATAGTTCGTGCTTTGAGCCTTTCCTGGGACAGCAGTATTAGATTCCGATGCACCATTGCAGGTTTACTGTATCCCTTGGACCTTCAAATCAACGATGAAACACAGAAATTGCATCGATATTGAATACAAAAGGCAAAATGTCGACTTATTTACAAGAGGAGTAACTCTTCTAATAGTTCGTGCTGTGAGCCTTTCCTGGGGCAGCAGTATTAGATTCCGATGCAACATTGCAGGTTTACTGTATCCCTTGGACCTTCAAATCAACGATGAAACACAGAAATTGCATCGATATTGAATACAAAAGGCAAAATGTCGACTTATTTACAAGGGGAGTAACTCTTCTAATAGTTCGTGCTTTTAGCGTTTCCTGGGACAGCAGTATTAGATTCCGATGGACCATTGCAGGTTTACGGTATCCCTGGGACCTTCAAATCAACGATGAAACACAGAAATTGCATCGATTTTGAATACAAAAGGCAAAATGTCGACTTATTTACAAGAGGAGTAACTCTTCTAATAGTTCGTGCTTTGAGCCTTTCCTGGGACAACAGTATTAGATTCCGATGCACCGTTGCAGGTTTACTTTATCCCTTGGACCTTCAAATCAACGATGAAACACAGAAATTGCATTGATATTGAATACAAAAGGCAAAATGTCGACCTATTTACAAGAGGAGTAACTCTTCTAATAGTTCGTGCTTTGAGCCTTTCCTGGGACAGCAGTATTAGATTCCGATGCACCATTGCAGTTTTACTGTATCCCTTGAACCTTCAAATCAACTATGAAACACAGAAATTGCATCGATATTGTATACAAAATGCAAAATGTCGACATATTTACATGAGGAGAAACTGTTCTAATAGTTCATGTTTTGAGCCTTTCCTGGGACCGCAGTATTAGATTCCGATGCACCATTGCAGGTTTACTGTATCCGTTGTACCTTCAATTCTACGATGAAACACAGAAATTGCATCGATCATGAATACAAAATGCAAAATGTCGACTTATTTATAAGAGGAGTAACTCTTCTAATAGTTCGTGTTTTGAGCCTTTCCTAGGACAGCAGTATTGGATTCCGATGCACCATTGCAGGTTTACTGTATCCCTTGGACCTTCAAATCAACGATGAAACACAGAAATTGCATCGATATTGAATACAAAATGCTAAATGTCGACTTATTTAGAAGAGGAGTAACTCTTCTAATAGTTCGTGCTTTGAGCCTTTCCTGGGACAGCAGTATTAGATTCCGATGCACCATTGCAGGTTTACTGTATCCCTTGGACCTTCAAATCAACGATGAAACACAGAAATTGCATCGATATTGAATACAAAAGGCAAAATGTCGACTTATTTACAAGAGGAGAAACTCTTCTAATAGTTCATGCATTGAGCCTTTCCTGGGACAGCAGTATTAGATTCCGATGCACCATTGCAGGTTTACTGTATCCCTTGGACCTTCAAATCAACGATGAAACACCGAAATTGCATCGATATTGGATACAAAATGCTAAATGTCGACATATTTAGAAGAGGAGTAACTCTTCTAATAGTTCGTGATTTGAGCCTTTCCTGGGACAGCAGTATTAGATTCCGATGCACCATTGCAGGTTTACTGTATCCCTTGGACCTTCAAATCAACGATGAAACACAGAAATTGCATCGACATTGAATACAAAAGGCAAAATTTCGACTTATTTACAAGAGGAGTAACTCTTCTAATAGTTCGTGCTGTGAGCCTTTCCTGGGGCAGCAGTATTAGATTCCGATGCAACATTGCAGGTTTACTGTATCCCTTGGACCTTCAAATCAACGATGAAACACAGAAATTGCATCGATATTGAATACAAAAGGCAAAATGTCGACTTATTTACAAGGGGAGTAACTCTTCTAATAGTTCGTGCTTTTAGCGTTTCCTGGGACAGCAGTATTAGATTCCGATGGACCATTGCAGGTTTACTGTATCCCTTGGACCTTCAAATCAACGATGAAACACATAAATTGCATCGATTTTGAATACAAAAGGCAAAATGTCGACTTATTTACAAGAGGAGTAACTCTTCTAATAGTTCGTGCTTTGAGCCTTTCCTGGGACAACAGTATTAGATTCCGATGCACCGTTGCAGGTTTACTTTATCCCTTGGACCTTCAAATCAACGATGAAACACAGAAATTGCATTGATATTGAATACAAAGGGCAAAATGTCGACTTATTTACAAGAGGAGTAACTCTTCTAATAGTTCGTGCTTTGAGCCTTTCCTGGGACAGCAGTATTAGATTCCGATGCACCATTGCAGGTTTACTGTATCCCTTGAACCTTCAAATCAACGATGAAACATAGAAATTGCATCGATATTGCATACAAAATGCAAAATGTCGACATATTTACAAGAGGAGAAACTGTTCTAATAGTTCATGTTTTGAGCCTTTCCTGGGACCGCAGTATTAGATTCCGATGCACCATTGCAGGTTTACTGTATCCCTTGGACCTTCAAATCTACGATGAAACACAGAAATTGCATCGATCATGAATACAATATGCAAAATGTCGACTTATTTATAAGAGGAGTAACTCTTCTAATAGTTCGTGTTTTGAGCCTTTCCTAGGACAGCAGTATTGGATTCCGATGCACCATTGCAGGTTTACTGTATCCCTTGTACCTTCAAAACAACTATGAAACACTGAAATTGCATCGATATGGAATACAAAAGGCAAAATGTCGACTTATTTACAAGAGGAGTAACTCTTCTAATAGTTCGTGCTTTTAGCCTTTCCTGGGACAGCAGTATTAGATTCCGATGCACCATTGCAGGTTTACTGTATCCCTTGGACCTTCATATCAACGATGAAACACAGAAATTGCATCGATATTGAATACAAAAGGCAAAATGTCGACTTATATACAAGAGGAGTAACTCTTCTAGTACATCGTGCTTTGAGATTTTCCTGGGACAGCAGTATTAGATTCAGATGCACCATTGCAGGTTTACTGTATCCCTTGGACCTTCAAATCAACGATGAAACACAGAAATTGCATCGATATTGAATACAAAAGGCAAAATGTCGACTTATTTACAAGACGAGTAACTCTTCTAATAGTTCGTGCTTTGGGCCTCTCCTGGGACAGCAGTATTAGATTCCGATGCACCACTGCAGGTTAACCGTATCCCTTGGACCTTCAAATCAACGATGAAACACAGAAATTGCATCGATATTGGATACTAAAGGCAAAATGTCGACTTGTTTACAAGAGGAGTAACTCTTCTAATAGTTCGTGCTTTGAGCCTTTCCTGGGGCAGCAGTATTAGATTCCGATGCACCATTGCAGGTTTACTGTATCCCTTGGACCTTCAAATCAACGATGAAACAAAGAAATTGCATCGATATTGAATACAAAAGGCATAATCTCGACTTATTTATAAGAGGAGTAACTCTTCTAACAGTTCCTGCTTTGAGCCTTTCCTGGGACAGCAGTATTAGATTCCGATGCACCATTGCAGGTTTACTGTATCCCTTGGACCTTCAAATCAACGATGAAACACAGAAATTGCATCGATATTGAATACAAACAGCAAAATGTCGACTTATTTACAAGAGATGTAACTCTTCTAATAGTTCGTGCTTTGAGCCTTTCCTGGGACAGCAGTATTAGATTCCGATGCACCACTGCAGGTTTACTGTATCCCTTGGACCTTCAAAACAACTATGAAACACTGAAATTGCATCGATATTGAATACAAATTGCAAAATATCGACTTATTTACAAGAGGAGTAACTCATCTAATAGTTTGTGATTTAGCCTTTCCTGGGACAGCAGTATTAGATTCCGATGGACCATTGCAGGTTTACTGTATCCCTTGGACCTTCAAATCAACGATGAAACACAGAAATTGCATCGATATTGAATACAAAAGGCAAAATGTCGACTTATTTACAAGAGGAGTAACTCTTCTAATAGTTCGTGCTTTGAGACTTTCCTGGGACAGCAGTATTGGATTCCGATGCACCATTGCAGGTTAACTGTATCCCTTGGACCTTCAAATCAACGATTAAACAAGGAAATTGCATCGATATTGTATACAAAAGGCAAAATGTCGACTTATTTACAAGAGGAGAAACTCTTCTAATAGTTCATGCTTTGAGCCTTTCCTGGGACAGCAGTATTAGATTCCGATGCACCATTGCAGGTTTACTGTATCCGTTGTACCTTCAAATCAACGATGAAACACAGAAATTGCATCGATCATGAATACAAAATGCAAAATGTCGACGTATTTATAAGAGGAGTAACTCTTCTAATAGTTCGTGTTTTGAGCCTTTCCTAGGACAGCAGTGTTGGATTCCGATGCACCATTGCAGGTTTACTGTATCCCTTGTACCTTCAAAGCAACTATGAAACACTGAAATTGCATCGATATTGAATACAAAAGGCAAAATATCGACTTATTTACAAGAGGAGTAACTCTTCTAATTGTTCGTGCTTTTAGCCTTTCCTGGGACAGCAGTATTAGATTCCGATGCACCATTGCAGGTTTACTGTATCCCTTGGACCTTCATATCAACGATGAAACACAGAAATTGCATCGATATTGAATACAAATGGCAAAATGTCGACTTATATACAAGAGGAGTAACTCTTCTAGTACATCGTGATTTCAGCTTTTCCTGGGACAGCAGTATTAGATTCAGATGCACCGTTGCAGGTTTACTGCATCCCTTGGACCTTCAAATCAGCGATGAAACACAGAAATTACATCGATATTGAATACAAAAGGCAAAATGTCGACTTATTTACAAGACGAGTAACTCTTCTAATATTTCGTGATTGTGGCCTCTCCTGGGACAGCAGTATTAGATTCCGATGCACCATTGCAGGTTTACTGTATCCCTTGGACCTTCAAATCAACGATGAAACAAAGAAATTGCATCGATATTGAATACAAAAGGAAAAATCTCGACTTATTTATAAGAGGAGTAACTCTTCTAACAGTTCCTGCTTTGAGCCTTTCCTGGGACAGCAGTATTAGATTCCGATGCACCATTGCAGGTTTACTGTATCCCTTGGAACTTCAAATCAACGATGAAACATAGAAATTGCATCGATATTGAATACAAACAGCAAAATGTCGACTTATTTACAAGAGATGTAACTCTTCTAATTGTTCGTGCTTTGAGCCTTTCCTGGGACAGCAGTATTAGATTCCGATGCACCACTGCAGGTTTACTGTATCCCTTGGACCTTCAAAACAACTATGAAACACTGAAATTGCATCGATATTGAATACAAATTGCAAAATATCGACTTATTTACAAGAGGAGTAACTCATCTAATAGTTTGTGATTTAGCCTTTCCTGGGACAGCAGTATTAGATTCCGATGGACCATTGCAGGTTTACTGTATCCCTTGGACCTTCAAATCAACGATGAAACACAGAAATTGCACCGATATTGAATACAAAAGGCAAAATGTCGACTTATTTACAAGAGGAGAAACTCTTCTAATTGTTCATGCTTTGAGCCTTTCCTGGGACAGCTGTATTAGATTCCGATGCACCATTGCAGGTTTACTGTATCCGTTGTACCTTCAAATCAACGATGAAACACAGAAATTGCATCGATCATGAATACAAAATGCAAAATGTCGACGTATTTATAAGAGGAGTAACTCTCCTAATAGTTCGTGTTTTGAGCCTTTCCTAGGACAGCAGTATTGGATTCCGATGCACCATTGCAGGTTTACTGTATCCCTTGTACCTTCAAAACAACTATGAAACACTGAAATTGCATCGATATTGAATACAAAAGGCAAAATGTCGACTTATTTACAAGAGGAGTAACTCTTCTAATAGTTCGTGCTTTTAGCCTTTCCTGGGACAGCAGTATTAGATTCCGATGCACCATTGCAGGTTTACTGTATCCCTTGGACCTTCATATCAACGATGAAACACAGAAATTGCATCGATATTGAATACAAAAGGCAAAATATCGACTTATTTACAAGAGGAGTGTCTCTTCTAATTGTTCGTGCTTTTAGCGTTTCCTGGGACAGCAGTATTAGATTACGATGCACCATTGCAGGTTTACTGTATCCCTTGGACCTTCAAAACAACATTGAAACGTAGAAATTGCATCGATATTGAATACAAAAGGCAAAATGCCGACTTATTTACAAGAGGAGTAACTCTTCTAATAGTTCGTGCTTTGAGCCTTTCCTGGGACAACAGTATTAGATTCCGATGCACCATTGCATTTTTACTTTATCTCTAGGACCTTCAAATCAACGATGAAACACAGAAATTGCATTGATATTGATTACAAAAGGCAAAATGTCGACGTATTTATAAGAGGAGAAACTCTTCTAACAGTTCCTGCTTTGAGCCTTTCCTGGGACAGCAGTATTAGATTCCGATGCACCATTGCAGGTTTACTGTATCCCTTGGAACTTCAAATCAACGATGAAACACAGAAATTGCATCGATATTGAATACAAACAGCAAAACTTCGACTTATTTACAAGAGATGTAACTCTTCTAATTGTTCGTGCTTTGAGCCTTTTCTGGGACAGCAGTATTAGATTCCGATGCACCACTGCAGGTTTACTGTATCCCTTGGACCTTCAAAACAACTATGAAACACTGAATTTGCATCGATATTGAATACAAATTGCAAAATATCGACTTATTTACAAGAGGAGTAACTCATCTAATAGTTTGTGATTTAGCCTTTCCTGGGACAGCAGTATTAGATTCCGATGGACCATTGCAGGTTTACTGTATCCCTTGGACCTTCAAATCAACGATGAAACACAGAAATTGCATCGATATTGAATACAAAAGGCAAAATGTCGACTTATTTACAAGAGGAGTAACTCTTCTAATAGTTCGTGCTTTGAGCCTTTCCTGGGACAGCAGTATTAGATTCCGATGCACCATTGCTGGTTTACTGTATCCCTTGGACCTTCAAATCAACGAGTAAACAAGGAAATTGCATCGATATTGTATACAAAAGGCAAAATGTCGACTTATTTACAAGAGGAGAAACTCTTCTAATTGTTCATGTTTTGAGCCTTTCCTGGGACAGCTGTATTAGATTCCGATGCACCATTGCAGGTTTACTGTATCCGTTGTACCTTCAAATCAACGATGAAACACAGAAATTGCATCGATCATGAATACAAAATGCAAAATGTCGACGTATTTATAAGAGGAGAAACTCTTCTAATAGTTCGTGTTTTGAGCCTTTCCTAGGACAGCAGTATTAGATTCCGATGGACCATTGCAGGTTTACTGTATCCCTAGGACCTTCAAATCAACGATGAAACACAGAAATTGCATCGATATTGAATACAAAAGGCAAAATGTCGACTTATTTACAAGGGGAGTAACTCTTCTAATAGTTCGTGCTTTTAGCGTTTCCTGGGACAGCAGTATTAGATTCCGATGGACCATTGCAGGTTTACTGTATCCCTTGGACCTTCAAATCAACGATGAAACACATAAATTGCATCGATTTTGAATACAAAAGGCAAAATGACGACCTATTTACAAGAGGAGTAACTCTTCTAATAGTTCGTGCTTTGAGCCTTTCCTGGGATAACAGTATTAGATTCCGATGCACCGTTGCAGGTTTACTTTATCCCTTGGACCTTCAAATCAACGATGAAACACAGAAATTGCATTGATATTGAATACAAAAGGCAAAATGTCGACTTATTTACAAGAGGAGTAACTCTTCTAATAGTTCGTGCTTTGAGCCTTTCCTGGGACAGCAGTATTAGATTCCGATGCACCATTGCAGGTTTACTGTATCCCTTGAACCTTCAAATCAACGATGAAACATAGAAATTGCATCGATATTGCATACAAAATGCAAAATGTCGACATATTTACAAGAGGAGAAACTGTTCTAATAGTTCATGTTTTGAGCCTTTCCTGGGACCGCAGTATTAGATTCCGATGAACCATTGCAGGTTTACTGTATCCCTTGGACCTTCAAATCTACGATGAAACACAGAAATTGCATCGATCATGAATACAAAATGCAAAATGTCGACTTATTTATAAGAGGAGTAACTCTTCTAATAGTTCGTGTTTTGAGCCTTTCCTAGGACAGCAGTATTGGATTCCGATGCACCATTGCAGGTTTACTGTATCCCTTGTACCTTCAAAACAACTATGAAACACTGAAATTGCATCGATATGGAATACAAAAGGCAAAATGTCGACTTATTTACAAGAGGAGTAACTCTTCTAATAGTTCGTGCTTTTAGCCTTTCCTGGGACAGCAGTATTAGATTCCGATGCACCATTGCAGGTTTACTGTATCCCTTGGACCTTCATATCAACGATGAAACACAGAAATTGCATCGATATTGAATACAAAAGGCAAAATGTCGACTTATATACAAGAGGAGTAACTCTTCTAGTACATCGTGCTTTGAGATTTTCCTGGGACAGCAGTATTAGATTCAGATGCACCATTGCAGGTTTACTGTATCCCTTGGACCTTCAAATCAACGATGAAACACAGAAATTGCATCGATATTGAATACAAAAGGCAAAATGTCGACTTATTTACAAGACGAGTAACTCTTCTAATAGTTCGTGCTTTGGGCCTCTCCAGGGACAGCAGTATTAGATTCCGATGCACCACTGCAGGTTAACCGTATCCCTTGGACCTTCAAATCAACGATGAAACACAGAAATTGCATCGATATTGGATACTAAAGGCAAAATGTCGACTTGTTTACAAGAGGAGTAACTCTTCTAATAGTTCGTGCTTTGAGCCTTTCCTGGGACAGCAGTATTAGATTCCGATGCACCATTGCAGGTTTACTGTATCCCTTGGACCTTCAAATCAACGATGAAACAAAGAAATTGCATCGATATTGAATACAAAAGGCAAAATCTCGACTTATTTATAAGAGGAGTAACTCTTCTAACAGTTCCTGCTTTGAGCCTTTCCTGGGACAGCAGTATTAGATTCCGATGCACCATTGCAGGTTTACTGTATCCCTTGGACCTTCAAATCAACGATGAAACACAGAAATTGCATCGATATTGAATACAAACAGCAAAATGTCGACTTATTTACAAGAGATGTAACTCTTCTAATAGTTCGTGCTTTGAGCCTTTCCTGGGACAGCAGTATTAGATTCCGATGCACCACTGCAGGTTTACTGTATCCCTTGGACCTTCAAAACAACTATGAAACACTGAAATTGCATCGATATTGAATACAAATTGCAAAATATCGACTTATTTACAAGAGGAGTAACTCATCTAATAGTTTGTGATTTAGCCTTTCCTGGGACAGCAGTATTAGATTCCGATGGACCATTGCAGGTTTACTGTATCCCGTGGACCTTCAAATCAACGATGAAACACAGAAATTGCATCGATATTGAATACAAAAGGCAAAATGTCGACTTATTTACAAGAGGAGTAACTCTTCTAATAGTTCGTGCTTTGAGACTTTCCTGGGACAGCAGTATTGGATTCCGATGCACCATTGCAGGTTAACTGTATCCCTTGGACCTTCAAATCAACGATTGAACAAGGAAATTGCATCGATATTGTATACAAAAGGCAAAATGTCGACTTATTTACAAGAGGAGAAACTCTTCTAATAGTTCATGCTTTGAGCCTTTCCTGGGACAGCAGTATTAGATTCCGATGCACCATTGCAGGTTTACTGTATCCGTTGTACCTTCAAATCAACGATGAAACACAGAAATTGCATCGATCATGAATACAAAATGCAAAATGTCGACGTATTTATAAGAGGAGTAACTCTTCTAATAGTTCGTGTTTTGAGCCTTTCCTAGGACAGCAGTGTTGGATTCCGATGCACCATTGCAGGTTTACTGTATCCCTTGTACCTTCAAAGCAACTATGAAACACTGAAATTGCATCGATATTGAATACAAAAGGCAAAATATCGACTTATTTACAAGAGGAGTAACTCTTCTAATTGTTCGTGCTTTTAGCCTTTCCTGGGACAGCAGTATTAGATTCCGATGCACCATTGCAGGTTTACTGTATCCCTTGGACCTTCATATCAACGATGAAACACAGAAATTGCATCGATATTGAATACAAAAGGCAATATGTCGACTTATATACAAGAGGAGTAACTCTTCTAGTACATCGTGCTTTGAGCTTTTCCTGGGACAGCAGTATTAGATTCCGATGCACCATTGCAGGTTTACTGTATCCCTTGGACCTTCAAATCGACGATGAAACAAAGAAATTGCATCGATATTGAATACAAAAGGCAAAATCTCGACTTATTTATAAGAGGAGTAACTCTTCTAACAGTTCCTGCTTTGAGCCTTTCCTGGGACAGCAGTATTAGATTCCGATGCACCATTGCAGGTTTACTGTATCCCTTGGAACTTCAAATCAACGATGAAACACAGAAATTGCATCGATATTGAATACAAACAGCAAAACTTCGACTTATTTACAAGAGATGTAACTCTTCTAATTGTTCGTGCTTTGAGCCTTTTCTGGGACAGCAGTATTAGATTCCGATGCACCACTGCAGGTTTACTGTATCCCTTGGACCTTCAAAACAACTATGAAACACTGAATTTGCATCGATATTGAATACAAATTGCAAAATATCGACTTATTTACAAGAGGAGTAACTCATCTAATAGTTTGTGATTTAGCCTTTCCTGGGACAGCAGTATTAGATTCCGATGGACCATTGCAGGTTTACTGTATCCCTTGGACCTTCAAATCAACGATGAAACACAGAAATTGCATCGATATTGAATACAAAAGGCAAAATGTCGACTTATTTACAAGAGTACTAACTCTTCTAATAGTTCGTGCTTTGAGCCTTTCCTGGGACAGCAGTATTAGATTCCGATGCACCATTGCTGGTTAACTGTATCCCTTGGACCTTCAAATCAACGATTAAACAAGGAAATTGCATCGATATTGTATACAAAAGGCAAAATGTCGACTTATTTACAAGAGGAGAAACTCTTCTAATTGTTCATGTTTTGAGCCTTTCCTGGGACAGCTGTATTAGATTCCGATGCACCATTGCAGGTTTACTGTATCCGTTGTACCTTCAAATCAACGATGAAACACAGAAATTGCATCGATCATGAATACAAAATGCAAAATGTCGACGTATTTATAAGAGGAGAAACTCTTCTAATAGTTCGTGTTTTGAGCCTTTCCTAGGACAGCAGTATTAGATTCCGATGGACCATTGCAGGTTTACTGTATCCCTTGGACCTTCAAATCAACGATGAAACACAGAAATTGCATCGATATTGAATACAAAAGGCAAAATGTCGACTTATTTACAAGGGGAGTAACTCTTCTAATAGTTCGTGCTTTTAGCGTTTCCTGGGACAGCAGTATTAGATTCCGATGGACCATTGCAGGTTTACTGTATCCCTTGGACCTTCAAATCAACGATGAAACACATAAATGGCATCGATTTTGAATACAAAAGGCAAAATGTCGACTTATTTACAAGAGGAGTAACTCTTCTAATAGTTCGTGCTTTGAGCCTTTCCTGGGACAACAGTATTAGATTCCGATGCACCGTTGCAGGTTTACTTTATCCCTTGGACCTTCAAATCAACGATGAAACACAGAAATTGCATTGATATTGAATACAAAAGGCAAAATGTCGACTTATTTACAAGAGGAGTAACTGTTCTAATAGTTCGTGCTTTGAGCCTTTCCTGGGACAGCAGTATTAGATTCCGATGCACCATTGCAGGTTTACTGTATCCCTTGAACCTTCAAATCAACGATGAAACATAGAAATTGCATCGATATTGCATACAAAATGCAAAATGTCGACATATTTACAAGTGGAGAAACTGTTCTAATAGTTCATGTTTTGAGCCTTTCCTGGGACCGCAGTATTAAATTCCGATGCACCATTGCAGGTTTACTGTATCCCTTGGACCTTCAAATCTACGATGAAACACAGAAATTGCATCGATCATGAATACAAAATGCAAAATGTCGACTTATTTATAAGAGGAGTAACTCTTCTAATAGTTCGTGTTTTGAGCCTTTCCTAGGACAGCAGTATTGGATTCCGATGCACCATTGCAGGTTTACTGTATCCCTTGTACCTTCAAAACAACTATGAAACACTGAAATTGCATCGATATGGAATACAAAAGGCAAAATGTCGACTTATTTACAAGAGGAGTAACTCTTCTAATAGTTCGTGCTTTTAGCCTTTCCTGGGACAGCAGTATTAGATTCCGATGCACCATTGCAGGTTTACTGTATCCCTTGGACCTTCATATCAACGATGAAACACAGAAATTGCATCGATATTGAATACAAAAGGAAAAATGTCGACTTATATACAAGAGGAGTAACTCTTCTAGTACATCGTGCTTTGAGATTTTCCTGGGACAGCAGTATTAGATTCAGATGCACCATTGCAGGTTTACTGTATCCCTTGGACCTTCAAATCAACGATGAAACACAGAAATTGCATCGATATTGAATACAAAAGGCAAAATGTCGACTTATTTACAAGACGAGTAACTCTTCTAATAGTTCGTGCTTTGGGCCTCTCCAGGGACAGCAGTATTAGATTCCGATGCACCACTGCAGGTTAACCGTATCCCTTGGACCTTCAAATCAACGATGAAACACAGAAATTGCATCGATATTGGATACTAAAGGCAAAATGTCGACTTGTTTACAAGAGGAGTAACTCTTCTAATAGTTCGTGCTTTGAGCCTTTCCTGGGACAGCAGTATTAGATTCCGATGCACCATTGCAGGTTTACTGTATCCCTTGGACCTTCAAATCAACGATGAAACAAAGAAATTGCATCGATATTGAATACAAAAGGCAAAATCTCGACTTATTTATAAGAGGAGTAACTCTTCTAACAGTTCCTGCTTTGAGCCTTTCCTGGGACAGCAGTATTAGATTCCGATGCACCATTGCAGGTTTACTGTATCCCTTGGACCTTCAAATCAACGATGAAACACAGAAATTGCATCGATATTGAATACAAACAGCAAAATGTCGACTTATTTACAAGAGATGTAACTCTTCTAATAGTTCGTGCTTTGAGCCTTTCCTGGGACAGCAGTATTAGATTCCGATGCACCACTGCAGGTTTACTGTATCCCTTGGACCTTCAAAACAACTATGAAACACTGAAATTGCATCGATATTGAATACAAATTGCAAAATATCGACTTATTTACAAGAGGAGTAACTCATCTAATAGTTTGTGATTTAGCCTTTCCTGGGACAGCAGTATTAGATTCCGATGGACCATTGCAGGTTTACTGTATCCCTTGGACCTTCAAATCAACGATGAAACACAGAAATTGCATCGATATTGAATACAAAAGGCAAAATGTCGACTTATTTACAAGAGGAGTAACTCTTCTAATAGTTCGTGCTTTGAGACTTTCCTGGGACAGCAGTATTGGATTCCGATGCACCATTGCAGGTTAACTGTATCCCTTGGACCTTCAAATCAACGATTAAACAAGGAAATTGCATCGATATTGTATACAAAAGGCAAAATGTCGACTTATTTACAAGAGGAGAAACTCTTCTAATAGTTCATGCTTTGAGCCTTTCCTGGGACAGCAGTATTAGATTCCGATGCACCATTGCAGGTTTACTGTATCCGTTGTACCTTCAAATCAACGATGAAACACAGAAATTGCATCGATCATGAATACAAAATGCAAAATGTCGACGTATTTATAAGAGGAGTAACTCTTCTAATAGTTCGTGTTTTGAGCCTTTCCTAGGACAGCAGTGTTGGATTCCGATGCACCATTGCAGGTTTACTGTATCCCTTGTACCTTCAAAGCAACTATGAAACACTGAAATTGCATCGATATTGAATACAAAAGGCAAAATATCGACTTATTTACAAGAGGAGTAACTCTTCTAATTGTTCGTGCTTTTAGCCTTTCCTGGGACAGCAGTATTAGATTCCGATGCACCATTGCAGGTTTACTGTATCCCTTGGACCTTCATATCAACGATGAAACACAGAAATTGCATCGATATTGAATACAAAAGGCAATATGTCGACTTATATACAAGAGGAGTAACTCTTCTAGTACATCGTGCTTTGAGCTTTTCCTGGGACAGCAGTATTAGATTCCGATGCACCATTGCAGGTTTACTGTATCCCTTGGACCTTCAAATCGACGATGAAACAAAGAAATTGCATCGATATTGAATACAAAAGGCAAAATCTCGACTTATTTATAAGAGGAGTAACTCTTCTAACAGTTACTGCTTTGAGCCTTTCCTGGGACAGCAGTATTAGATTCCGATGCACCATTGCAGGTTTACTGTATCCCTTGGAACTTCAAATCAACGATGAAACACAGAAATTGCATCGATATTGAATACAAACAGCAAAACTTCGACTTATTTACAAGAGATGTAACTCTTCTAATTGTTCGTGCTTTGAGCCTTTTCTGGGACAGCAGTATTAGATTCCGATGCACCACTGCAGGTTTACTGTATCCCTTGGACCTTCAAAACAACTATGAAACACTGAATTTGCATCGATATTGAATACAAATTGCAAAATATCGACTTATTTACAAGAGGAGTAACTCATCTAATAGTTTGTGATTTAGCCTTTCCTGGGACAGCAGTATTAGATTCCGATGGACCATTGCAGGTTTACTGTATCCCTTGGACCTTCAAATCAACGATGAAACACAGAAATTGCATCGATATTGAATACAAAAGGCAAAATGTCGACTTATTTACAAGAGGAGTAACTCTTCTAATAGTTCGTGCTTTGAGCCTTTCCTGGGACAGCAGTATTAGATTCCGATGCACCATTGCTGATTAACTGTATCCCTTGGACCTTCAAATCAACGATTAAACAAGGAAATTGCATCGATATTGTATACAAAAGGCAAAATGTCGACTTATTTACAAGAGGAGAAACTCTTCTAATTGTTCATGTTTTGAGCCTTTCCTGGGACAGCTGTATTAGATTCCGATGCACCATTGCAGGTTTACTGTATCCGTTGTACCTTCAAATCAACGATGAAACACAGAAATTGCATCGATCATGAATACAAAATGCAAAATGTCGACGTATTTATAAGAGGAGAAACTCTTCTAATAGTTCGTGTTTTGAGCCTTTCCTAGGACAGCAGTATTAGATTCCGATGGACCATTGCAGGTTTACTGTATCCCTTGGACCTTCAAATCAACGATGAAACACAGAAATTGCATCGATATTGAATACAAAAGGCAAAATGTCGACTTATTTACAAGGGGAGTAACTCTTCTAATAGTTCGTGCTTTTAGCGTTTCCTGGGACAGCAGTATTAGATTCCGATGGACCATTGCAGGTTTACTGTATCCCTTGGACCTTCAAATCAACGATGAAACACATAAATTGCATCGATTTTGAATACAAAAGGCAAAATGTCGACTTATTTACAAGAGGAGTAACTCTTCTAATTGTTCGTGCTTTGAGCCTTTCCTGGGACAACAGTATTAGATTCCGATGCACCGTTGCAGGTTTACTTTATCCCTTGGACCTTCAAATCAACGATGAAACACAGAAATTGCATTGATATTGAATACAAAAGGCAAAATGTCGACTTATTTACAAGAGGAGTAACTGTTCTAATAGTTCGTGCTTTGAGCCTTTCCTGGGACAGCAGTATTAGATTCCGATGCACCATTGCAGGTTTACTGTATCCCTTGAACCTTCAAATCAACGATGAAACATAGAAATTGCATCGATATTGCATACAAAATGCAAAATGTCGACATATTTACAAGAGGAGAAACTGTTCTAATAGTTCATGTTTTGAGCCTTTCCTGGGACCGCAGTATTAAATTCCGATGCACCATTGCAGGTTTACTGTATCCCTTGGACCTTCAAATCTACGATGAAACACAGAAATTGCATCGATCATGAATACAAAATGCAAAATGTCGACTTATTTATAAGAGGAGTAACTCTTCTAATAGTTCGTGTTTTGAGCCTTTCCTAGGACAGCAGTATTGGATTCCGATGCACCATTGCAGGTTTACTGTATCCCTTGTACCTTCAAAACAACTATGAAACACTGAAATTGCATCGATATGGAATACAAAAGGCAAAATGTCGACTTATTTACAAGAGGAGTAACTCTTCTAATAGTTCGTGCTTTTAGCCTTTCCTGGGACAGCAGTATTAGATTCCGATGCACCATTGCAGGTTTACTGTATCCCTTGGACCTTCATATCAACGATGAAACACAGAAATTGCATCGATATTGAATACAAAAGGCAAAATGTCGACTTATATACAAGAGGAGTAACTCTTCTAGTACATCGTGCTTTGAGATTTTCCTGGGACAGCAGTATTAGATTCAGATGCACCATTGCAGGTTTACTGTATCCCTTGGACCTTCAAATCAACGATGAAACACAGAAATTGCATCGATATTGAATACAAAAGGCAAAATGTCGACTTATTTACAAGACGAGTAACTCTTCTAATAGTTCGTGCTTTGGGCCTCTCCAGGGACAGCAGTATTAGATTCCGATGCACCACTGCAGGTTAACCGTATCCCTTGGACCTTCAAATCAACGATGAAACACAGAAATTGCATCGATATTGGATACTAAAGGCAAAATGTCGACTTGTTTACAAGAGGAGTAACTCTTCTAATAGTTCGTGCTTTGAGCCTTTCCTGGGACAGCAGTATTAGATTCCGATGCACCATTGCAGGTTTACTGTATCCCTTGGACCTTCAAATCAACGATGAAACAAAGAAATTGCATCGATATTGAATACAAAAGGCAAAATCTCGACTTATTTATAAGAGGAGTAACTCTTCTAACAGTTCCTGCTTTGAGCCTTTCCTGGGACAGCAGTATTAGATTCCGATGCACCATTGCAGGTTTACTGTATCCCTTGGACCTTCAAATCAACGATGAAACACAGAAATTGCATCGATATTGAATACAAACAGCAAAATGTCGACTTATTTACAAGAGATGTAACTCTTCTAATAGTTCGTGCTTTGAGCCTTTCCTGGGACATCAGTATTAGATTCCGATGCACCACTGCAGGTTTACTGTATCCCTTGGACCTTCAAAACAACTATGAAACACTGAAATTGCATCGATATTGAATACAAATTGCAAAATATCGACTTATTTACAAGAGGAGTAACTCATCTAATAGTTTGTGATTTAGCCTTTCCTGGGACAGCAGTATTAGATTCCGATGGACCATTGCAGGTTTACTGTATCCCTTGGACCTTCAAATCAACGATGAAACACAGAAATTGCATCGATATTGAATACAAAAGGCAAAATGTCGACTTATTTACAAGAGGAGTAACTCTTCTAATAGTTCGTGCTTTGAGACTTTCCTGGGACAGCAGTATTGGATTCCGATGCACCATTGCAGGTTAACTGTATCCCTTGGACCTTCAAATCAACGATTAAACAAGGAAATTGCATCGATATTGTATACAAAAGGCAAAATGTCGACTTATTTACAAGAGGAGAAACTCTTCTAATAGTTCATGCTTTGAGCCTTTCCTGGGACAGCAGTATTAGATTCCGATGCACCATTGCAGGTTTACTGTATCCGTTGTACCTTCAAATCAACGATGAAACACAGAAATTGCATCGATCATGAATACAAAATGCAAAATGTCGACGTATTTATAAGAGGAGTAACTCTTCTAATAGTTCGTGTTTTGAGCCTTTCCTAGGACAGCAGTGTTGGATTCCGATGCACCATTGCAGGTTTACTGTATCCCTTGTACCTTCAAAGCAACTATGAAACACTGAAATTGCATCGATATTGAATACAAAAGGCAAAATATCGACTTATTTACAAGAGGAGTAACTCTTCTAATTGTTCGTGCTTTTAGCCTTTCCTGGGACAGCAGTATTAGATTCCGATGCACCATTGCAGGTTTACTGTATCCCTTGGACCTTCATATCAACGATGAAACACAGAAATTGCATCGATATTGAATACAAATGGCAAAATGTCGACTTATATACAAGAGGAGTAACTCTTCTAGTACATCGTGATTTGAGCTTTTCCTGGGACAGCAGTATTAGATTCAGATGCACCATTGCAGGTTTACTGTATCCCTTGGACCTTCAAATCAACGATGAAACACAGAAATTGCATCGATATTGAATACAAAAGGCAAAATGTCGACTTATTTACAAGACGAGTAACTCTTCTAATAGTTCGTGATTTGGGCCTCTCCTGGGACAGCAGTATTAGATTCCGATGCACCATTGCAGGTTTACTGTATCCCTTGGACCTTGAAATCAATGATGAAACACAGAAATTGCATCGATATTGGATACTAAAGGCAAAATGTCGACTTATTTACAAGAGGAGTAACTCTTCTAATAGTTCGTGCTTTGAGCCTTTCCTGGGACAGCAGTATTAGATTCCGATGCACCATTGCAGGTTTACTGTATCCCTTGGACCTTCAAATCAACGATGAAACGAAGAAATTGCATCGATATTGAATACAAAAGGCAAAATCTCGACTTATTTATAAGAGGAGTAACTCTTCTAACAGTTCCTGGTTTGAGCCTTTCCTGGGACAGCAGTATTAGATTCCGATGCACCATTGCAGGTTTACTGTATCCCTTGGAACTTCAAATCAACGATGAAACATAGAAATTGCATCGATATTGAATACAAACAGCAAAATGTCGACTTATTTACAAGAGATGTAACTCTTCTAATTGTTCGTGCTTTGAGCCTTTCCTGGGACAGCAGTATTAGATTCCGATGCACCACTGCAGGTTTACTGTATCCCTTGGACCTTCAAAACAACTATGAAACACTGAAATTGCATCGATATTGAATACAAATTGCAAAATATCGACTTATTTACAAGAGGAGTAACTCATCTAATAGTTTGTGATTTAGCCTTTCCTGGGACAGCAGTATTAGATTCCGATGGACCATTGCAGGTTTACTGTGTCCCTTGGACCTTCAAATCAACGATGAAACACAGAAATTGCATCGATATTGAATACAAAAGGCAAAATGTCGACTTATTTACAAGAGGAGAAACTCTTCTAATTGTTCATGCTTTGAGCCTTTCCTGGGACAGCTGTATTAGATTCCGATGCACCATTGCAGGTTTACTGTAGCCGTTGTACCTTCAAATCAACGATGAAACACAGAAATTGCATCGATCATGAATACAAAATGCAAAATGTCGACGTATTTATAAGAGGAGTAACTCTCCTAATAGTTCGTGTTTTGAGCCTTTCCTAGGACAGCAGTATTGGATTCCGATGCACCATTGCAGGTTTACTGTATCCCTTGTACCTTCAAAACAACTATGAAACACTGAAATTGCATCGATATTGAATACAAAAGGCAAAATGTCGACTTATTTACAAGAGGAGTAACTCTTCTAATAGTTCGTGCTTTTAGCCTTTCCTGGGACAGCAGTATTAGATTCCGATGCACCATTGCAGGTTTACTGTATCCCTTGGACCTTCATATCAACGATGAAACACAGAAATTGCATCGATATTGAATACAAAAGGCAAAATATCGACTTATTTACAAGAGGAGTGTCTCTTCTAATTGTTCCTGTTTTTAGCGTTTCCTGGGACAGCAGTATTAGATTACGATGCACCATTGCAGGTTTACTGTATCCCTTGGACCTTCAAAACAACATTGAAACGTAGAAATTGCATCGATATTGAATACAAAAGGCAAAATGCCGACTTATTTACAAGAGGAGTAACTCTTCTAATAGTTCGTGCTTTGAGCCTTTCCTGGGACAACAGTATTAGATTCCGATGCACCATTGCATTTTTACTTTATCTCTAGGACCTTCAAATCAACGATGAAACACAGAAATTGCATTGATATTGAATACAAAAGGCAAAATATCGACTTATTTACAAGAGGAGGAACTCTTCTAATAGTTCGTGCTTTGAGCCTTTCCTGGGACAGCAGTATTAGATTCCGATGCACCATTGCAGGTTTACTGTATCCCTTGGACCTTCTAATAAACGATGAAACACAGAAATTGCATCGATATTGAATACAAAAAGCAAAATGTCGACTTATTTACAACAGGAGGAACTCTTCTAATAGTTTGTGTTTGAGCCTATCCTGGGACAGCAGTATTAGATTCCGATGCACCATTGCAGGTTTACTGTATCCCTTGGACCTTCAAATCAATGATGAAACACAGATATTCCGTCGTTATTGAATACAAATGGCAAAATGTCGAATTATTTACAAGAGGAGTAACTCATCTAATAGTTCGTGCTTTGAGCCTTTCCTGGGACAGCAGTATTAGATTCCAATGCACCATTGCAGGTTTACTGTATCCCTTGGACCTTCAAATCAACGATGAAACACAGAAATTGCATCGATATTGAATACAAAAGGCTAAATGTCGACTTATATACAAGAGGAGTAACTCTTCTAGTACATCGTGCTTTGAGCTTTTCCTGGGACAGCAGTATTAGATTCAGATGCAATTTTGCAGGTTTACTGTATCCCTTGGACCTTCAAATCAACGATGAAACACAGAAATTGCATCGATATTGAATACAAAAGGCAAAATGTCGACTTATTTACAAGACGAGTAACTCTTCTAATAGTTCGAGTTTTGGGCCTCTCCTGGGACAGCAGTATTAGATTCCGATGCACCATTGCAGGTTTACTGTATCCCTTGGACCTTCAAATCAACGATGAAACACAGAAATTGCATCGATATTGGATACAAAAGGCAAAATGTCGACTTGTTTACAAGAGGAGTTACTCTTCTAATGGTTCGTGCTTTGAGCGTTTCCTGGGACAGCAGTATTAGATTCCGATGCACCATTGCAGGTTTACTGTATCCCTTGGACCTTGTAATCAACGATGAAACAAAGAAATTGCATCGATATTGAATACAAAAGGCAAAATCTCGACTTATTTATAAGAGGAGTAACTCTTCTAACAGTTCCTGCTTTGAGCCTTTCCTGGGACAGCAGTATTAGATTCCAATGCACCATTGCAGGTTTACTGTATCCCTTGGACCTTCAAATCAACGATGAAACACAGAAATTGCATCGATCATGAATACAAAATGCAAAATGTCGACTTATTTATAAGAGGAGTAACTCTTCTAATAGTTCGTGTTTTGAGCCTTTCCTAGGACAGCAGTATTGGATTCCGATGCACCATTGCAGGTTTACTGTATCCCTTGTACCTTCAAAACAACTATGAAACACTGAAATTGCATCGATATTGAATACAAAAGGCAAAATGTCGACTTATTTACAAGACGAGTAACTCTTCTAATAGTTCGTGCTTTTAGCCTTACCTGGGACAGCAGTATTAGATTCCGATGCACCATTACAGGTTTACTGTATCCCTTGGACCTTCATATCAACGATGAAACACAGAAATTGCATCGATATTGAATACAAAATGCAATATGTCGACTTATATACAAGAGGAGTAACTCTTCTAGTACATCGTGCTTTGAGCTTTTCCTGGGACAGCAGTATTAGATTCCGATGCACCATTGCAGGTTTACTGTATCCCTTGGACCTTCAAATCGACGATGAAACAAAGAAATTGCATCGATATTGAATACAAAAGGCAAAATCTCGACTTATTTATAAGAGGAGTAACTCTTCTAACAGTTCCTGCTTTGAGCCTTTCCTGGGACAGCAGTATTAGATTCCGATGCACCATTGCAGGTTTACTGTATCCCTTGGAACTTCAAATCAACGATGAAACACAGAAATTGCATCGATATTGAATACAAACAGCAAAACTTCGACTTATTTACAAGAGATGTAACTCTTCTAATTGTTCGTGCTTTTAGCCTTTTCTGGGACAGCAGTATTAGATTCCGATGCACCACTGCAGGTTTACTGTATCCCTTGGACCTTCAAAACAAATATGAAACACTGAATTTGCATCGATATTGAATACAAAAGGCAAAATGTCGACTTATTTACAAGAGGAGAAACTCTTCTAATTGTTCATGTTTTGAGCCTTTCCTGGGACAGCTGTATTAGATTCCGATGCACCATTGCAGGTTTACTGTATCCGTTGTACCTTCAAATCAACGATGAAACACAGAAATTGCATCGATCATGAATACAAAATGCAAAATGTCGACGTATTTATAAGAGGAGAAACTCTTCTAATAGTTCGTGTTTTGAGCCTTTCCTAGGACAGCAGTATTGGATTCCGATGCACCATTGCAGGTTTACTGTATCCCTTGTACCTTCAAAACAACTATGAAACACTGAAATTGCATCGATATTGAATACAAAAGGCAAAATGTCGACTTATTTACAAGAGGAGTAACTCTTCTAATAGTTCGTGCTTTTAGCCTTTCCTGGGACAGCAGTATTAGATTCCGATGCACCATTGCAGGTTTACTGTATCCCTTGGACCTTCATATCAACGATGAAACACAGAAATTGCATCGATATTGAATACAAAAGGCAAAATGTCGACTTATTTACAAGAGGAGTGTCTCTTCTAATAGTTCGTGCTTTTAGCGTTTCCTGGGACAGCAGTATTAGATTACGATGCACCATTGCAGGTTTACTGTATCCCTTGGACCTTCAAAACAACATTGAAACGTAGAAATTGCATCGATATTGAATACAAAAGGCAAAATGCCGACTTATTTACAAGAGGAGTAACTCTTCTAATAGTTCGTGCTTTGAGCCTTTCCTGGGACAGCAGTATTAGATTCCGAGGCACCATTGCAAGTTTACTGTATCCCTTGGACCTTCAAATCAACGATGAAACACAGAAATTGCATCGATATTGAATACAAAAGGCAAAATGTCGACTTATTTACAAGAGGAGTAACTCTTCTATTAGTTCGTGCTTTGAGCCTTTCCTGGGACAACAGTATTAGATTCCGATGCACCATTGCATTTTTACTTTATTTCTTGGACCTTCAAATCAACGAAGAAACACAGAAATTGCATTGATATTGAATACAAAAGGCAAAATGTCGACTTATTTACAAGAGGAGTAACTCTTCTAATAGTTCGTGCTTTGAGCCGTTCCTGGGACAGCAGTATTAGATTCCAATGCACCATTGCAGGTTTACTGTATCCCTTGGACCTTCAAATCAACGATGAAACACAGAAATTGCATCGAAATTGAATACAAAAGGCTAAATGTCGACTTATATACATGTGGAATAACTCTTCTAGTACATCGTGCTTTGAGCTTTTCCTGGGACAGCAGTATTAGATTCAGATGCGATTTTGAAGGTTTACTGTATCCCGTCGACCTTCAAATCAACGATGAAACACAGAAATTGCATCGATATTGAATACAAAAGGCAAAATGTCGACTTATTTACAAGACGAGTAACTCTTATAATAGTTCGTGCTATGGGCCTCTCCTGGGACAGCAGTATTAGATTCCGATGCACCATTGCAGGTTTACTGTATCCCTTGGACCTTCAAATCAACGATGAAACACAGAAATTGCATCGATATTTGATACTAAAGGCAAAATGTCGACTTGTTTACAAGAGGAGTAACTCTTCTAATAGTTCGTGCTTTGAGCCTTTCCTGGGACAGCAGTATTAGATTCCGATGCACCATTGCAGGTTTACTGTATCCCTTGGACCTTCAAATCAACGATGAAACAAAGAAATTTCATCGATATTGAATACAAAAGGCAAAATCTCGACTTATTTATAAGAGGAGTAACTCTTCTAACAGTTCCTGCTTTGAGCCTTTCCTGGGACAGCAGTATTAGATTACGATGCACCATTGCAGGTTTACTGTATCCCTTGGACCTTCAAATCAACGATGAAACACAGAAATTGCATTGATATTGAATACAAACAGCAAAATGTCGACTAATTTACAAGAGATGTAACTCTTCTAATAGTTCGTGCTTTGAGCCTTTCCTGGGACAGCAGTATTAGATTCCGATGCAGCACTGCAGGTTTACTGTATCCCTTGGACCTTCAAAACAACTATGAAACACTGAAATTGCATCGATATTGAATACAAATTGCAAAATATCGACTTATTTACAAGAGGAGTAACTCATCTAATAGTTTGTGATTTAGCCTTTCCTGGGACAGCAGTATTAGATTCCGATGGACCATTGCAGGTTTACTGTATCCCTTGGACCTTCAAATCAACGATGAAATACAGAAATTGCATCGATATTGAATACAAAAGGCAAAATGTCGACTTATTTACAAGAGGAGTAACTCTTCTAATAGTTCGTGCTTTGAGCCTTTCCTGGGACAGCAGTATTAGATTCCGATGCACCATTGCAGGTTAACTGTATCCCTTGGACCTTCAAATCAACGATTAAACAAGGAAATTGAATCGATATTGTATACAAAAGGCAAAATGTCGACTTATTTACAAGAGGAGAAACTCTTCTAATTGTTCATGCTTTGAGCCTTTCCTGGGACAGCAGTATTAGATTCCGATGCACCATTGCAGGTTTACTGTATCCGTTGTACCTTCAAATCAACGATGAAACACAGAAATTGCATCGATCATGAATACAAAATGCAAAATGTCGACGTATTTATAAGAGGAGTAACTCTTCTAATAGTTCGTGTTTTGAGCCTTTCCTAGGACAGCAGTATTGGATTCCGATGCACCATTGCAGGTTTACTGTATCCCTTGTACCTTCAATACAACTATGAAACACTGAAATTGCATCGATATTGAATACAAAAGGCAAAATGTTGACTTATTTACAAGAGGAGTAACTCTTCTAATAGTTCGTGCTTTTAGCCTTTCCTGGGACAGCAGTATTAGATTCCGATGCACCATTGCAGGTTTACTGTATCCCTTGGACCTTCATATCAACGATGAAACACAGAAATTGCATCGATATTGAATACAAAAGGCAAAATGTCGACTTATATACAAGAGGAGTAACTCTTCTAGTACATCGTGCTTTGAGCTTTTCCTGGGACAGCAGTATTAGATTCAGATGCGCCATTGCAGGTTTACTGTATCCCTTGGACCTTCAAATCAACGATGAAAAGCAGAAATTGCATCGATATTGATTACAAAAGGCAAAATGTCGACTTATTTACAAGACGAGTAACTCTTCTAATAGTTCGTGCTTTGGGCCTCTCCTGGGACAGCAGTATTAGATTCCGATGCACCATTGCAGGTTTACTGTATCCCTTGGACCTTCAAATCAACGATGAAACACAGAAATTGCATCGATATTGGATACTAAAGGCAAAATGTCGACTTGTTTACAAGAGGAGTAACTCTTCTAATAGTTCGTGCTTTGAGCCTTTCCTGGGACAGCAGTATTAGATTCCGATGCACCATTGCAGGTTTACTGTATCCCTTGGACCTTCAAATCAACGATGAAACAAAGAAATTTCATCGATATTGAATACAAAAGGCAAAATCTCGACTTATTTATAAGAGGAGTAACTCTTCTAACAGTTCCTGCTTTGAGCCTTTCCTGGGACAGCAGTATTAGATTACGATGCACCATTGCAGGTTTACTGTATCCCTGGGACCTTCAAATCAACGATGAAACACAGAAATTGCATCGATATTGAATACAAACAGCAAAATGTCGACTTTTTTACAAGAGATGTAACTCTTCTAATAGTTCGTGCTTTGAGCCTTTCCTGGGACAGCAGTATTAGATTCCGATGCACCACTGCAGGTTTACTGTATCCCTTGGACCTTCAAAACAACTATGAAACACTGAAATTGCATCGATATTGAATACAAATTGCAAAATATCGACTTATTTACAAGAGGAGTAACTCATCTAATAGTTTGTGATTTAGCCTTTCCTGGGACAGCAGTATTAGATTCCGATGGACCATTGCAGGTTTACTGTATCCCTTGGACCTTCAAATCAACGATGAAACACAGAAATTGCATCGATATTGAATACAAAAGGCAAAATGTCGACTTATTTACAAGAGGAGTAACTCTTCTAATAGTTCGTGCTTTGAGCCTTTCCTGGGACAGCAGTATTAAATTCCGATGCACCATTGCAGGTTAACTGTATCCCTTGGACCTTCAAATCAACGATTAAACAAGGAAATTGCATCGATATTGTATACAAAAGGCAAAATGTCGACTTATTTACAAGAGGAGAAACTCTTCTAATGGTTCATGCTTTGAGCCTTTCCTGGGACAGCAGTATTAGATTCCGATGCACCATTGCAGGTTTACTGTATCCGTTGTACCTTCAAATCAACGATGAAACACAGAAATTGCATCGATCATGAATACAAAATGCAAAATGTCGACGTATTTATAAGAGGAGTAACTCTTCTAATAGTTCGTGTTTTGAGCCTTTCCTAGGACAGCAGTATTGGATTCCGATGCACCATTGCAGGTTTACTGTATCCCTTGTACCTTCAAAACAACTATGAAACACTGAAATTGCATCGATATTGAATACAAAAGGCAAAATGTCGACTTATTTACTAGAGGAGTAACTCTTCTAATAGTTCGTGCTTTTAGCCTTTCCTGGGACAGCAGTATTAGATTCCGATGCACCATTGCAGGTTTACTGTATCCCTTGGACCTTCTAATAAACGATGAAACACAGAAATTGCATCGATATTGAATACAAAAAGCAAAATGTCGACTTATTTACAACAGGAGTAACTCTTCTAATAGTTTGTGTTTCAGCCTATCCTGGGACAGCAGTATTAGATTCCGATGCACCATTGCAGGTTTACTGTATCCCTTGGACCTTCAAATCAACGATGAAACACAGAAATTCCGTCGTTATTGAATACAAAAGGCAAAATGTCGAATTATTTACAAGAGGAGTAACTCTTCTAGTACATCGTGCTTTGAGCTTTTCCAGGGACAGCAGTATTAGATTCAGATGCAATTTTGCATGTTTACTGTATCCCTTCGACCTTCAAATCAACGATGTAACACAGAAATTGCATCGATATTGAATACAAAATGCAAAATGTCGACTTATTTACAAGACGAGTAACTCTTCTAATAGTTCGAGCTTTGGGCCTCTCCTGGGACAGCTGTATTAGATTCCGATGCACCATTGCAGGTTTACTGTATCCCTTGGACCTTCAAATCAACGATGAAACACAGAAATTGCATCGATATTGGATACAAAAGGCAAAATGTCGACTTGTTTACAAGAGGAGTTACTCTTCTAATGGTTTGTGCTTTGAGCCTTTCCTGGGACAGCAGTATTAGATTCCGATGCACCATTGCAGGTTTACTGTATCCCTTGGACCTTCAAATCAACGATGAAACAATGAAATTGCATCGATATTGAATACAAAAGGCAAAATCTCGACTTATTTATAAGAGGAGTAACTCTTCTAACAGTTCCTGCTTTGAGCCTTTCCTGGGACAGCAGTATTAGATTCCAATGCACCATTGCAGGTTTATTGTATCCCTTGGACCTTCAAATCAACGATGAAACACAGAAATTGCATCGATATTGAATACAAAAGGGAAAACGTCGACTTATATACAAGAGGAGTAACTCTTCTAGTACATCGTGCTTTGAGCTTTTCCTGGGACAGCAGTATTAGATTCACATGCACCATTGCAGGTTTACTGTATCCCTTGGACCTTCAAATCAACGATGAAACACAGAAATTGCATCGATATTGAATACAAAAGGCAAAATGTCGACTTATTTACAAGACGAGTAACTCTTCTAATAGTTCGTGCTTTGGGCCTCTCCTGGGACAGCAGTATTAGATTCCGATGCACCATTGCAGGTTTACTGTATCCCTTGGACCTTCAAATCATCGATGAAACACAGAAATTGCATCGATATTGGATACTAAAGGCAAAATGTCGACTTGTTTACAAGAGGAGTAACTCTTCTAATAGTTCGTGATTTGAGCCTTTCCTGGGACAGCAGTATTAGATTCCGATGCACCATTGCAGGTTTACTGTTTCCCTTGGACCTTCAAATCAACGATGAAACAAAGAAATTGCATCGATATTGAATACAAAAGGCAAAATGTCGACTTATTTACAAGAGGAGTAACTCTTCTAATAGTTCGTGCTTTGAGCCTTTCCTGGGACAGCAGTATTAGATTCCGATGCACCATTGCAGGTTAGCTGTATCCCTTGGACCTTCAAATCAACGATGAAACAAGGAAATTGCATCGATATTGTATACAAAAGGCAAAATGTCGACTTATTTACAAGAGGAGAAACTCTTCTAATAGTTCATGCTTTGAGCCTTTCCTGGGACAGCAGTATTAGATTCCGATGCACCATTGCAGGTTTACTGTATCCGTTGTACCTTCAAATCAACGATGAAACACAGAAATTGCATCGATCATGAATACAAAATGCAAAGTGTCGACGTATTTATAAGAGGAGTAACTCTTCTAATAGTTCGTGTTTTGAGCCTTTCCTAGGACAGCAGTATTGGATTCCGGTGCACCATTGCAGGTTTACTGTATCCCTTGGACCTTCAAATCAACGATGAAACAAGGAAATTGCATCGATATTGTATACAAAAGGCAAAATGTCGACTTATTTACAAGAGGAGAAACTCTTCTAATAGTTCGTGCTTTTAGCGTTTCCTGGGACAGCAGTATTAGATTCCGATGCACCATTGCAGGTTTACTGTATCCCTTGGACCTTCAAAACAACATTGAAACGTAGAAATTGCATCGATATTGAATACAAAAGGCAAAATGCCGACTTATTTACAAGAGGAGTAATTCTTCTAATAGTTCGTGCTTTGAGCCTTTCCTGGGACAGCAGTATTAGATTCCGTTGCGCCATTGCAGATTTACTGTATCCTTTGGACCTTCAAATCAACGATGAAACCCAGAAATTGCATCGATATTGAATACAAAATGCAAAATGTCGACTTATTTACAAGAGGAGTAACTCTTCTATTAGTTCGTGCTTTGAGCCATTCCTGGGACAACAGTATTAGATTCCGATGCACCATTGCATTTTTACTTTATCTCTTGGACCTTCAAATCAACGATGAAACACAGAAATTGCATTGATATTGAATACAAAAGGCAAAATGTCGACTTATATACAAGAGGAGTAACTCTTCAAAAACATCGTGCTCTGAGCTTTTCCTGGGACAGTAGTTTTAGATTTCGATGCACCATTGCAGGTTTACTGTATCCCTTGGATCTTCAAATCATCGATGAAACACAGATACTGCATCGATATTGAATACAAAAGGCAAAATATCGACTTATTTACAAGACGAGTAACTCTTCTAATAGTTCGTGCTTTGAGCCTTTCTGGGACAGCAGTATTAGATTCCGATGCACCATTGCAGGTTTACTGTATCCCTTGGACCTTCAAATCAACGATGAAACACAGAAATTGCATCGATATTGAATACAAAAGGCAAAATCTCGACTTATTTATAAGAGGAGTAACTCTTCTAACAGTTCCTGCTTTGAGCCTTTCCTGGGACAGCAGTATTAGATTCTGATGCACCATTGCACGTTTACTGTATCCCTTGGACCTTGAAATCAACGATGAAACACAGAAATTGCATCGATATTGAATACAAATGGCAAAATGTCGACTTATTTACAAGAGATGTAACTCTTCTAATAGTCCGTGCTTTGAGCCTTTCCTGGGACAGCAGTATTAGATTCCGATGCACCAATGCAGGTTTACTGTATCCCTTGGACCTTCAAAACAACTATGAAACACTGAAATTGCATCGATATTGAATACAAATGGCAAAATGTCGACTTATTTACAAGAGGAGTAACTCTTCTAATAGTTTGTGATTTAGCCTTTCCTGGGACAGCAGTATTAGATTGCGATGCACCATTGCAGGTTTACTGTATCCCTTGGACATTCAAATCAACGATGAAACACAGAAATTGCATCGATATTGAATACAAAGGGCAAAATGTCGACTTATTTACAAGAGGAGTAACTCTTCTAATAGTTCGTGCTTTAGCGTTTCCTGGGACAGCAGTATTAGATTACGAAGCACCATTGCAGGTTTACTGTATCCCTTGGACCTTCAAATCAACGTTGAAACGTAGAAATTGCATCGATATTGAGTACAAAACGCAAAATGTCGACTTATTTACAAGAGGAGTAACTCTTCTACTAGTTCGTGCTTTGAGCCTTTCCTGGGACAGCAGTATTAGATTCCGATGCACCATTGCAGGTTTACTGTATCCCTTGGACCTTCAAATCAACGATGAAACACAGAAATTGCATCGATATTGAATACAAAAGGCAAAATGTCGACTTATTTACAAGAGGAGTAACTCTTCTTATAGTTCGTGCTTTGAGCCTTTCCTGGGACAACAGTATTAGATTCCGATGCACCATTGCATTTTTACTTTATCCCGTGGACCTTCAAATCAACGATGAAACACAGAAATTGCATTGATATTGAATACAAAAGGCAAAACGTCGACTTATTTACAAGAGTAGTATCTCTTCTAATAGTTCGTGACTTGAGCCTTTCCTGGGACAGCAGTATTAGATTCCGATGCACCATTGCAGGTTTACTGTATCCCTTGGACCTTCAAATCAACGATGAAACACATATATTGCATCGATATTGAATACAAAAGGCAAAATGTCGACTTATTTACAAGAGGAGTAATTCTTCTAATATTTTGTGCTTTGAGCCTTTCCTGGGACAGCAGTATTAGATTCCGATGCACCATTGCAGGTTTACTGTATCCCTTGGACCTTCAAATCAACGATGAAACACAGAAATTGCATCGATATTGAATACAAAAGGCAAAATGTCGACTTATATACAAGAGGAGTAACTCTTCTAGTACTTCGTGCTTTGAGCTTTTCCTGGGACAGCAGTATTAGATTCCGATGCACCATTGCAGGTTTACTGTATCCCTTGGACCTTCAAATCAACGATGAAACACAGAAATTGCATCGATATTGAATACAAAAGGCAAAATGTCGACTTATTTACAAGAGTAGTAACTCTTCTAATAGTTCGTGATTTGGGCCTTTCCTGGGACAGCAGTATTAGATTCCGATGCACCATTGCAGGTTTACTGTATCCCTTGGACCTTCAAATCAACGATGAAACACAGAAATTGCATCGATATTGAATACAAAAGGCAAAATGTCGACTTGTTTACAAGAGGAGTAACTCTTCTAATAGTTCTTGCTTTGAGCCTTTCCTGGGACAGCAGTATTAGATTCCGATGCACCATTGCAGGTTTACTGTATCCCTTGGACCTTCAAATCAACGATGAAACACAAAAGTTGCATCGATATTGAATACAAAAGGCAAAATGTCGACTTATATACAAGAGGAGTAACTCTTCTAGTACTTCGTGCTTTGAGCTTTTCCTGGGACAACAGTATTAGATTGCGATGCACCATTGCATGTTTACTGTATCCGTTGTACCTTCAAATCAACGATGAAACACAGATATTGCATCGATATTGAATACAAAAGGCAAAATATCGACTTATATACAAGAGGAGTAACTCTTCTAATAGTTCGTGCTTTGAGCCTCTCTGGGACAGCAGTATTAGATTCCGATGCACCATTGAAGGTTTACTGTATCCCTTGGACTTTCAAATCAACGATGAAACACAGAAATTGCATCGATATTGAATACAAAATGCAAAATCTCGACTTATTTATAAGAGGAGTAACTCTTCTAACAGTTCCTGCTTTGAGCCTTTCCTGGGACAGCAGTATTAGATTCCGATGCACCATTGCAGGTTTACTGTATCCCTTGGACCTTCAAATCAACTATGAAACACAGAAATTGCATCGATATTGAATACAAAAGGCAAAATGTCGACTTATTTACAAGAGATGTAACTCTTCTAATAGTTCGTGTTTGAGCCTTTCCTGGGACAGCAGTATTAGATTCCGTTGCACCATTGCAGGTTTACTGTATCCCTTGGACCTTCAAATCAACGATGAAACACAGAAATTGCATCGATATTGAATACAAAAGGCAAAATGTCGACTTATTTACAAGAGGAGTAACTCGTCTAATAGTTCGTGCTTTGAGCCTTTCCTGGGACAGCAGTATTAGATTCCGATGCACCATTGCAGGTTTACTGTATCCCTTGGACCTTCAAATCAACGATGAAACACAGAAATTGCATCGATATTGAATACAAAAGGCGAAATATCGACTTATTTACAACAGGAGTAACTCTTCTAATAGTTCGTGCTTTGAGCCTTTCCTGGGACAGCAGTATTAGATTCAGATGCACCATTGCAGGTTTACTGTATCCCTTGCACCTTCAAATCAACGATGAAACACAGAAATTGCATCGATATTGAATACAAAAGGCAAAATGTCGACTTATTTACAAGAGTAGTAACTCTTCTAATAGTTCGTGATTTGGGCCTTTCCTGGGACAGCAGTATTAGATTCCGATGCACCATTGCAGGTTTACTGTATCCCTTGGACCTTCAAATCAACGATGAAACACAGAAATTGCATCGATATTGAATACAAAAGGCAAAATGACGACTTATTTACAAGAGGAGTAACTCTTCTAATAGTTCGTGCTTTGAGCCTTTCCTGGGACAACAGTATTAGATTCCGATGCACCATTGCATTTTTACTTTATCCCTTGGAACTTCAAATCAACGATGAAACACAGAAATTGCATTGATATTGAATACAAAAGGCAAAACGTCGACTTATTTACAAGAGTAGTAACTCTTCTAATAGTTCGTGACGTGAGCCTTTCCTGGGACAGCAGTATTAGATTCCGATGCACCATTGCAGGTTTACTGTATCCCTTTTACCTTCAAATCAACGATGAAACACATATATTGCATCGATATTGAATACAAAAGGCAAAATGTCGACTTATTTACAAGAGGAGTAATTCTTCTAATAGTTTGTGCTTTGAGCCTTTCCTGGGACAGCTGTATTAGATTCCGATGCACCATTGCAGGTTTACTGTATCCCTTGGACCTTCAAATCAACGATGAAACACAGAAATTGCATCGATATTGAATACAAAAGCCAAAATGTTGACTTACATACAAGAGGAGTAACTCTTCAAAAACATCGTGCTCTGAGCTTTTCCAGGGACAGTAGTTTTCGATTTCGATGCACCATTGCAGGTTTACTGTATCCCTTGGACCTTCAAATCATCGATGAAACACAGATACTGCATCGATATTGAATACAAAAGGCAAAATGTCGACTTATTTACAAGAGGAGTAACTCTTCTAATAGTTCGTGCTTTGAGCCATTCTGGGACAGCAGTATTAGATTCCGATGCACCATTGCAGATTTACTGTATCCCTTGGACCTTCAAATCAACGACGAAACACAGAAATTGCATCGATATTGAATACAAAAGGCAAAATCTCGACTTATTTATAAGAGGAGTAACTCTTCTAACAGTTCCAGCTTTGAGCCTTTCCTGGGACAGCAGTATTAGATTCTGATGCACCATTGCACGTTTACTGTATCCCTTGGACCTTGAAATCAACGATGAAACACAGAAATTGCATCGATATTGAATACAAATGGCAAAATGTCGACTTATTTACAAGAGATGTAACTCTTCTAATAGTTCGTGCTTTGAGCCTTTCCTGGGACAGCAGTATTAGATTCCGATGCACCAATGCAGGTTTACTGTATCCCTTGGACCTTCAAAACAACTATGAAACACTGAAATTGCATCGATATTGAATACAAATGGCAAAATGTCGACTTATTTACAAGAGGAGTAACTCTTCTAATAGTTTGTGATTTAGCCTTTCCTGGGACAGCAGTATTAGATTGCGATGCACCATTGCAGGTTTACTGTATCCGTTGGACCTTCAAATCAACGATGAAACACAGAAATTGCATCGATATTGAATACAAAGGGCAAAATGTCGACTTATTTACAAGAGGAGTAACTCTTCTAATAGTTCGTGCTTTAGCGTTTCCTGGGACAGCAGTATTAGATTACGATGCACCATTGCAGGTTTACTGTATCCCTTGGACCTTCAAATCAACGTTGAAACGTAGAAATTGAATCGATATTGAGTACAGAACGCAAAACGTCGACTTATTTACAAGAGTAGTAACTCTTCTAATAGTTCGTGACTTGAGCCTTTCCTGGGACAGCAGTATTAGATTCCGATGCACCATTGCAGGTTTACTGTATCCCTTGGACCTTCAAATCAACGATGAAACACATATATTGCATCGATATTGAATACAAAAGGCAAAATGTCGACTTATTTACAAGAGGAGTAATTCTTCTAATATTTTGTGCTTTGAGCCTTTCCTGGGACAGCAGTATTAGATTCCGATGCACCATTGCAGGTTTACTGTATCCCTTGGACCTTCAAATCAACGATGAAACACAGAAATTCCGTCGTTATTGAACACAAAATGTAAAATGTCGAATTATTTACAAAAGGAGTAACTCTTCTAATAGTTCGTGCTTAGAGCCTTTCCTGGGACAGCAGTATTAGATTCCAATGCACCATTGCAGGTTTACTGTATCCCTTGGACCTTCCAATCAACGATGAAACACAGAAATTGCATCGATATTGAATACAAAGGGCAAAATGTCGACTTATTGACAAGAGGAGTAACTCTTCTAATAGTTCGTGCTTTAGCGTTTCCTGGGACAGCAGTATTAGATTACGATGCACCATTGCAGGTTTACTGTATCCCTTGGACCTTCAAAACAACTATGAAACACTGAAATTGCATCGATATTGAATACAAATGGCAAAATGTCGACTTATTTACAAGAGGAGTAACTCTTCTAATAGTTCGTGCTTTAGCGTTTCCTGGGACAGCAGTATTAGATTACGATGCACCATTGCAGGTTTACTGTATCCCTTGGACCTTCAAAACAACTATGAAACACTGAAATTGCATCGATATTGAATACAAAAGCTAAATGTCGACTTATATACAAGAGGAGTAACCCTTCTAGTACATCGTGCTTTGAGCCTTTCCTGGGACAGCAGTATTAGATTCCGATGCACCATTGCAGGTTTACTGTATCCCTTGGACCTTCAAATCAACGATGAAACACAGAAATTCCGTCGTTATTGAATACAAAAGGTAAAATATCGAATTATTTACAAAAGGAGTAACTCTTCTAATAGTTCGTGCTTAGAGCCTTTCCTGGGACAGCAGTATTAGATTCCAATGCACCATTGCAGGTTTACTGTATCCCTTGGACCTTCAAATCAACGATGCAACAGAGAAATTGCATCGATATTGGGTACAAAAGGCAAAATGTCGACTTGTTTACAAGAGGAGTTACTCTTCTAATGGTTCGTGCTTTGAGCCTTTCCTGGGACAGCAGTATTAGATTCCGATGCACCATTGCAGGTTTACTGTATCCCTTGGACCTTCAAATCAACGATGAAACACAGAAATTGCATCGATTTGAATACAAAAGGCAAAATGTTGACTTATATACAAGAGGAGTAACTCTTCAAAAACATCGTGCTCTGAGCTTTTCCTGGGACAGTAGTTTTAGATTTCGATGCACCATTGCAGGTTTACTGTATCCCTTGGATCTTCAAATCATCGATGAAACACAGATACTGCATCGATATTGAATACAAAAGGCAAAATATCGACTTATTTATAAGAGGAGTAACTCTTCTAACAGTTCCTGCTTTGAGCCTTTCCTGGGACAACAGTATTAGATTCCGATGCACCATTACATTTTTACTTTATCCCTTGGACCTTCAAATCAACGATGAAACACAGAAATTGCATCGATATTGAATACAAAAGGCAAAATCTCGACTTATTTATAAGAGGAGTAACTCTTCTAACAGTTCCTGCTTTGAGCCTTTCCTGGGACAGCAGTATTAGATTCTGATGCACCATTGCACGTTTACTGTATCCCTTGGACCTTGAAATCAACGATGAAACACAGAAGTTGCATCGATATTGAATACAAATGGCAAAATGTCGACTTATTTACAAGAGATGTAACTCTTCTAATAGTTCGTGCTTTGAGCCTTTCCTGGGACAGCAGTATTAGATTCCGATGCACCAATGCAGGTTTACTGTATCCCTTGGACCTTCAAAACAACTATGAAACACTGAAATTGCATCGATATTGAATACAAATGGCAAAATGTCGACTTATTTACAAGAGGAGTAACTCTTCTAATAGTTTGTGATTTAGCCTCTCCTGGGACAGCAGTATTAGATTGCGATGCACCATTGCAGGCTTACTGTATCCCTTGGACCTTCAAATCAACGATGAAACACAGAAATTGCATCGATATTTAATACAATGGGCAAAATGTCAACTTATTTACAAGAGGAGTAACTCTTCTAATAGTTCGTGCTTTAGCGTTTCGTGGGACAGCAGTATTAGATTACGAAGCACCATTGCAGGTTTACTGTATCCCTTGGACCTTCAAATCAACGTTGAAACGTAGAAATTGCATCGATATTGAGCACAAAACGCAAAATGTCGACTTATTTACAAGAGGAGTAACTCTTCTAATAGTTCGTGCTTTGAGCCTTTCCTGGGACAGCAGTATTAGATTCCGATGCACCATTGCAGGTTTACTGTATCCCTTGGACCTTCAAATCAACGATGAAACACAGTAATTGCATCGATATTGAATACAAAAGGCAAAATGTCGACTTATTTACAAGGGGAGTAACTCTTCTAATAGTTCGTGCTTTGAGCCTTTCCTGGGACAACAGTATTAGATTCCGATGCACCATTGCATTTTTACTTTATCCCTTGGACCTTCAAATCAACGATGAAACACTGAAATTGCATTGATATTGAATACAAAAGGCAAAACGTCGACTTATTTACAAGAGTAGTAACTCTTCTAATAGTTCGTGACTTGAGCCTTTCCTGGGACAGCAGTATTAGATTCCGATGCACCATTGCAGGTTTACTGTATCCCTTGGACCTTCAAATCAACGATGAAACACAGAAATTGATTCCTTATTGAATACAAAAGGCAAAATGTCGACTTATATACAAGAGGAGTAACTCTTCTAGTACTTCGTGCTTTGAGCTTTTCCTGGGACAGCAGTATTAGATTCCGATGCACCATTGCAGGTTTACTGTATCCCTTGGACCTTCAAATCAACGATGAAACACAGAAATTGCATCGATATTGAATACAAAAGGCAAAATCTCGTCTTATCTATAAGAGGAGTAACTCTTCTAACAGTTTCTGCTTTGAGCCTTTCCTGGGACAACAGTATTAGATTCCGATGCACCATTACATTTTTACTTTATCCCTTGGACCTTCAAATCAACGATGAAACACAGAAATTGCATTGATATTGAATACAAAAGGCAAAACGTCGACTTATTTACAAGAGGAGTAACTCTTCTAATAGTTCGTGCTTTAGCGTTTCCTGGGACAGCAGTATTAGATTACGATGCACCATTGCAGGTTTACTGTATCCCTTGGACCTTCAAATCATCGATGAAACACAGATACTGCATCTCTATTGAATACAAAAGGCAAAATGTCGACTTATTTACAAGAGGGGTAACTCTTCTAATAGTTCGTGCTTTGAGCCTTTCCTGGGACAGCAGTATTAGATTCCGATGCACCATTGCAGGTTTACTGTATCCCTTGGACCTTCAAATCAACTATGAAACACAGAAATTGCATCGATATTGAATACAAAAGGCAAAATGTCGACTTATTTACAAGAGATGTAACTCTTCTAATAGTTCGTGCTTTGAGCCTTTCCTGGGACAGCAGTATTAGATTCCGTTGCACCATTGCAGGTTTACTGTATCCCTTGGACCTTCAAATCAACGATGAAACACAGAAATTGCATCGATATTGAATACAAAAGGCAAAATGTCGACTTATTTACAAGAGGAGTAACTCTTCTAATAGTTCGTGCTTTGAGCCTTTCCTGGGACAGCAGTATTAGATTCCGATGCACCATTGCAGGTTTACTGTATCCCTAGGACCTTCAAATCAACGATGAAACACAGAAATAGCATCGATATTGAATACAAAAGGCGAAATATCGACTTATTTACAACAGGAGTAACTCTTCTAATAGTTCGTGCTTTGAGCCTTTCCTGGGACAGCAGTATTAGATTCCGATGCACCATTGCAGGTTTACTGTATCCCTTGGACCTTCAAATCAACGATGAAACACAGAAATTGCATCGATATTGAATACAAAAGGCAAAATGTCGACTTATTTACAAGAGGAGAAACTCTTCTAATAGTTCATGCTTTGAGCCTTTCCTGGGACAGCAGTATTAGATTCCGATGCACCATTGCAGGTTTACTGTATCCCTTGGACCTTCAAATCAACGATGAAACACAGAAATTGCACCGATATTGAATACAAAAGGCAAAATGTCGACTTATTTACAAGAGTAGTAACTCTTCTAATAGTTCGTGATTTGGGCCTTTCCTGGGACAGCAGTATTAGATTCCGATGCACCATTGCAGGTTTACTGTATCCCTTGGACCTTCAAATCAACGATGAAACACAGAAATTGCATCGATATTGAATACAAAAGGCAAAATGTCGACTTATTTACAAGAGGAGTAACTCTTCTAATAGTTCGTGTTTTGAGCCTTTCCTGGGACAACAGTATTAGATTCCGATGCACCATTGAATTTTTGCTTTATCCCTTGGACCTTCAAATCAACGATGAAACACAGAAATTGTATTGATATTGAATACAAAAGGCAAAACGTCGACTTATTTACAAGAGTAGTAACTCTTCTAATAGTTCGTGACTTGAGCCTTTCCTGGGACAGCAGTATTAGATTCCGATGCACCATTGCAGGTATACTGTATCCCTTGGACCTTCAAATCAACGATGAAACACATATATTGCATCGATATTGAATACAAAAGGCAAAATGTCGACTTATTTACAAGAGGAGTAATTCTTCTAATAGTTTGTGCTTTGAGCCTTTCCTGGGACAGCAGTATTAGATTCCGATGCACCATTGCAGGTTTACTGTATCCCTTGGACCTTCAAATCAACGATGAAACACAGAAATTGCATCGATATTGAATACAAAGGGCAAAATGTTGACTTATATACAAGAGGAGTAACTCTTCAAAAACATCGTGCTCTGATCTTTTCCTGGGACAGTAGTTTTAGATTTCGATGCACCATTGCAGGTTTACTGTATCCCTTGGACCTTCAAATCATCGATGAAACACAGATACTGCATCGATATTGAATACAAAAGGCAAAATGTCGACTTATTTAAAAGAGGAGTAACTCTTCTAATAGTTCGTGCTTTGAGCCTTTCTGGGACAGCAGTATTAGATTCCGATGCACCATTGCAGGTTTACTGTATCCCTTGGACCTTGAAATCAACGATGAAACACTGAAATTGCATCGATATTGAATACAAATGGCAAAATGTCGACTTATTTACAAGAGGCGTAACTCTTCTAATAGTTTGTGATTTAGCCTTTCCTGGGACAGCAGTATTAGATTGCGATGCACCATTGCAGGTTTACTGTATCCCTTGGACCTTCAAATCAACGATGAAACACAGAAATTGCATCGATATTGAATACAAAGGGCAAAATGTCGACTTATTTACAAGAGGAGTAACTCTTCTAATAGTTCGTGCTTTAGCGTTTCCTGGGACAGCAGTATTAGATTACGATGCACCATTGCAGGTTTACTGTATCCCTTGGACCTTCAAATCAACGTAGAAACGTAGAAATTGCATCGATATTGAGTACAAAACGCAAAACGTCGACTTTTTTACAAGAGTAGTAACTCTTCTAATAGTTCGTGACTTGAGCCTTTCCTGGGACAGCAGTATTAGATTCCGATGCACCATTGCAGGTTTACTGTATCCCTTGGACCTTCAAATCAACGATGAAACACAGAAATTGCATCGATATTGAATACAAAAGGCAAAATGTCGACTTATTTACAAGAGGAGTAATTCTTCTAATATTTTGTGCTTTGAGCCTTTCCTGGGACAGCAGTATTAGATTCCGATGCACCATTGCAGGTTTACTGTATCCCTTGGACCTTCAAATCAACGATGAAACACAGAAATTGCATCGATATTGAATACAAAAGGCAAAATGTCGACTTATATACAAGTGGAGTAACTCTTCTAGTACTTCGTGCTTTGAGCTTTTCCTGGGACAGCAGTATTAGATTCCGATGCACCATTGCAGGTTTACTGTATCCCTTGGACCTTCAAATCAACGATGAAACACAGAAATTGCATCGATATTGAATACAAAAGGCAAAATGTCGACTTATTTACAAGAGTAGTAACTCTTCTAATAGTTCGTGATTTGGGCCTTTCCTGGGACAGCAGTATTAGATTCCGATGCACCATTGCAGGTTTACTGTATCCCTTGGACCTTCAAATCAACGATGAAACACAGAAATTGCATCGATATTGAATACAAAAGGCAAAATGTCGACTTGTTTACAAGAGGAGTAACTCTTCTAATAGTTCTTGCTTTGAGCCTTTCCTGGGACAGCAGTATTAGATTCCGATGCACCATTGCAGGTTTTCTGTATCCCTTGGACCTTCAAATCAATGATGAAACACAAAAGTTGCATCGATATTGAATACAAAAGGCAAAATGTCGACTTATATACAAGAGGAGTAACTCTTCTAGTACTTCGTGCTTTGAGCTTTTCCTGGGACAGCAGTATTAGATTGCGATGCACCATTGCATGTTTATTGTATCCGTTGTACCTTCAAATCAACGATGAAACACAGATATTGCATCGATATTGAATACAAAAGGCAAAATGTCGACTTATATACAAGAGTAGTAACTCTTCTAATAGTTCGTGCTTTGATCCTCTCTGGGACAGCAGTATTAGATTCCCATGCACCATTGAAGGTTTACTGTATCCCTTGGACTTTCAAATCAACGATGAAACACAGAAATTGCATCGATATTGAATACAAAAGGCAAAATCTCGACTTATTTATAAGAGGATAACTCTTCTAACAGTTCCTGCTTTGAGCCTTTCCTGGGACAGCAGTATTAGATTCCGATGCACCATTGCAGGTTTACTGTATCCCTTGGACCTTCAAATCAACGATGAAACACAGAAATTGCATCGATATTGAATACAAAAGGCAAAATGTCGACTTATTTACAAGAGTAATAACTATTCTAATAGTTCGTGATTTGGGCCTTTCCTGGGACAGCAGTATTAGATTCCGATGCACCATTGCAGGTTTACTGTATCCCTTGGACCTTCAAATCAACGATGAAACACAAAAGTTGCATCGATATTGAGTACAAAAGGCAAAATGTCGACTTATATACAAGAGGAGTAACTATTCTAGTACTTCGTGCTTTGAGCTTTTCCTGGGACAGCAGTATTAGATTGCGATGCACCATTGCATGTTTACTGTATCCGTTGTACCTTCAAATCAACGATGAAACACAGATATTGCATCGATATTGAATACAAAAGGCAAAATGTCGACTTATATACAAGAGGAGTAACTCTTCTAATAGTTCGTGCTTTGAGCCTCTCTGGGACCGCAGTATTAGATTCAGATGCACCATTGAAGGTTTACTGTATCCCTTGGACCTTCAAATCAACGATGAAACACAGAAATTGCATCGATATTGAATACAAAAGGCAAAATCTCGACTTATTTATAAGAGGAGTAACTCTTCTAACAGTTCCTGCTTTGAGCCTTTCCTGGGACAGCAGTATTAGATTCCGATGCACCATTGCTGGTTTACTGTATCCCTTGGACCTTCAAATCAACTATGAAACACAGAAATTGCATCGATATTGAATACAAAAGGCAAATTGTCGACTTTTTTACAAGAGATGTAACTCTTCTAATAGTTCGTGCTTTGAGCCTTTCCTGGGACAGCAGTATTAGACTCCGATGGACCATTGCAGGTTTACTGTATCCCTTGGACCTTCAAACCAACGATGAAACATAGAAATTGCATAGATCTTGAATACAAAATGCAAAATGTTGACTTATTTATAAGTGGATTAACTATTCTAATAGTTCGTGCTTTGGGTCTTTCCTGGGACAGCAGTATTAGATTCCGATGCACCATTGCACGTATACTGTATCCCTTGGACCTTCAAAACAACTATGAAACACTGAAATTGCATCGATATTGAATACAAAAGGCAAAATGTCGACTTATTTACAAGAGGAGTAACTCTTCTAATAGTTCGTGATTTAGCCTTTCCTGGGACAGCAGTATTAGATTGCGATGCACCATTGCAGGTTTACTGTATCCCTTGGACCTTCAAATCAACGATGAAACACAGAAATTGCATCGATATTGAATACAAAAGGCAAAATGTCGACGTATTTATAAGAGGAGTAACTCTTCTAACAGTTCCAGGTTTGAGCCTTTCCTGGGACAGCAGTATTAGATTCCGATGCACCATTGCAGGTTTACTGTATCCCTTGGACCTTCAAATCAACGATGAAACACAGAAATTGCATCGTTATTGCATACATAATTCAAAATGTCGACTTATTTACAAGAGATGTAACTCTTCTAATAGTTCATGCTTTGAGCCTTTCCTGGGACAGCAGTATTAGATTCCGATGCACCTTTGCAGGTTTACTGTGTCCCTTGCACCTTCAAATCAACGATGAAACATAGAAATTGCGTCGATCTTGAATACAAAATGCAAATTGTTGACTTATTTATAGGAGGAGTAACTCTTCTAATAGTTCGTGATTTGAACCTTTCCTGGGACAGCAGTATTAGATTCCGATGCACCATTGCAGGTTTACTGTATCCCTTGGACCTTCAAAACAACTATGAAACACTGAAATTGCAACGATATTGAATACAAAAGGCAAAATTTCGACTTATTTCCAAGAGGAGTAACTCTTCTAATAGTTCGTGATTTAGCCTTTCCTGGGACAGCAGTATTAGATTGCGATGCACCATTGCAGGTTTACTGGATCCCTTGGACCTTCAAATCAACGATGAAACACAGAAATTGCATCGATATTGAATACAAAAGGCAAAATGTCGACTTATTTACAAGAGGAGTAACTCTTCTAATTGTTCGTGCTTTGAGCCTTTCCTGGAACAGCAGTATTAGATTCCGATGCACCATTGCAGGCTTACTGTATCCCTTGGATCTTCAAACCAACGATGAAACACAGGAATTGCATCGATATTGAAAACAAAAGGCAAAATGTCGACTTATTTAAGAAAGGAGTAACTCTACTAATAGTTCGTGCTTTGAGCCTTTCCTGGGACAGCAGTATTAGAGTCCGATGCACCATTGCAGGTTCACTGCATCCCTTGGACCTTCAAATCAACGATGAAACGCAGAAATTGCATCGATTTTGAATACAAAAGGCAAAATGTCAAGTTATTTACAAGAGGAGTAACTCTTCTAATAGTTCGTGCTTTGAGCCTTTCCTGGGACAGCAGTATTAGATTCCGATGCACCATTGCAGGTTTACTGTATCCCTTGGACCTTCAAATCAACGATGAAACACAGAAATTGCATCGATATTGAATACAAAAGGCAATATTTCGACTTATTTACAAGAGGAGTAACACTTCTAATAGTTCGTGCTTTGAGCCTTTCCTGGGACAGCAGTATTAGATTCCGATGCACCATTGCAGGTTTACTGTATCCCTTGGACCTTCAAATCAACGATGAAACACAGAAATTGCATCGATATTGAATACAAAAAGCTAAATTTCGACTTAATTAAAGAGGATTAACTCTTCTAATAGTTCGTGCTTTGAGCCCTTCCTGGGACAACAGTATTAGATTCCGATGCACCATTGCATTTTTACTTTATCCCTTGGACCTTCAAATCAACGATGAAACACAGAAATTGCATTGATATTGAATACAAAAGGCAAAATATCGACTTATTTACAAGAGGAGTAACTCTTCTAATAGTTCGTGCTTTGAGCCTTTCCTGGGACAGCAGTATTAGATTCCGATGCACCATTGCAGGTTTACTGTATCCCTTGGACCTTCAAATCAACGATGAAACACAGAAATTGCATCGATATTGAATACAAAAGGCAAAATGTCGACTTATTTACAAGAGGAGAAACTCTTCTAATAGTTCATGCTTTGAGCCTTTCCTGGGACAGCAGTATTAGATTCCGATGCACCATTGCAGGTTTACTGTATCCCTTGGACCTTCAAATCAACGATGAAACACAGAAATTGCACCGATATTGAATACAAAAGGCAAAATGTCGACTTATTTACAAGAGCAGTAACTCTTCTAATAGTTCGTGATTTGGGCCTTTCCTGGGACAGCAGTATTAGATTCCGATGCACCATTGCAGGTTTACTGTATCCCTTGGACCTTCAAATCAACGATGAAACACAGAAATTGCATCGATATTGAATACAAAAGGCAAAATGTCGACTTATTTACAAGAGGAGTAACTCTTCTAATAGTTCGTGTTTTGAGCCTTTCCTGGGACAACAGTATTAGATTCCGATGCACCATTGAATTTTTACTTTATCCCTTGGACCTTCAAATCAACGATGAAACACAGAAATTGTATTGATATTGAATACAAAAGACAAAACGTCGACTTATTTACAAGAGTAGTAACTCTTCTAATAGTTCGTGACTTGAGCCTTTCCTGGGACAGCAGTATTAGATTCCGATGCACCATTGCAGGTATACTGTATCCCTTGGACCTTCAAATCAACGATGAAACACATATATTGCATCGATATTGAATACAAAAGGCAAAATGTCGACTTATTTACAAGAGGAGTAATTCTTCTAATAGTTTGTGCTTTGAGCCTTTCCTGGGACAGCAGTATTAGATTCCGATGCACCATTGCAGGTTTACTGTATCCCTTGGACCTTCAAATCAACGATGAAACACAGAAATTGCATCGATATTGAATACAAAAGCCAAAATGTTGACTTATATACAAGAGGAGCAACTCTTCAAAAACATCGTGCTCTGATCTTTTCCTGGGACAGTAGTTTTAGATTTCGATGCACCATTGCAGGTTTACTGTATCCCTTGGACCTTCAAATCATCGATGAAACACAGATACTGCATCGATATTGAATACAAAAGGCAAAATGTCGACTTATTTAAAAGAGGAGTAACTCTTCTAATAGTTCGTGCTTTGAGACTTTCTGGGACAGCAGTATTAGATTCCGATGCACCATTGCAGGTTTACTGTATCCCTTGGACCTTGAAATCAACGATGAAACACTGAAATTGCATCGATATTGAATACAAATGGCAAAATGTCGACTTATTTACAAGAGGCGTAACTCTTCTAATAGTTTGTGATTTAGCCTTTCCTGGGACAGCAGTATTAGATTGCGATGCACCATTGCAGGTTTACTGTATCCCTTGGACCTTCAAATCAACGATGAAACACAGAAATTGCATCGATATTGAATACAAAGGGCAAAATGTCGACTTATTTACAAGAGGAGTAACTCTTCTAATAGTTCGTGCTATAGCGTTTCCTGGGACAGCAGTATTAGATTACGATGCACCATTGCAGGTTTACTGTATCCCTTGGACCTTCAAATCAACGTAGAAACGTAGAAATTGCATCGATATTGAGTACAAAACGCAAAACGTCGACTTTTTTACAAGAGTAGTAACTCTTCTAATAGTTCGTGACTTGAGCCTTTCCTGGGACAGCAGTATTAGATTCCGATGCACCATTGCAGGTTTACTGTATCCCTTGGACCTTCAAATCAACGATGAAACACAGAAATTGCATCGATATTGAATACAAAAGGCAAAATGTCGACTTATTTACAAGAGGAGTAATTCTTCTAATATTTTGTGCTTTGAGCCTTTCCTGGGACAGCAGTATTAGATTCCGATGCACCATTGCAGGTTTACTGTATCCCTTGGACCTTCAAATCAACGATGAAACACAGAAATTGCATCGATATTGAATACAAAAGGCAAAATGTCGACTTATATTCAAGTGGAGTAACTCTTCTAGTACTTCGTGCTTTGAGCTTTTCCTGGGACAGCAGTATTAGATTCCGATGCACCATTGCAGGTTTACTGTATCCCTTGGACCTTCAAATCAACGATGAAACACAGAAATTGCATCGATATTGAATACAAAAGGCAAAATGTCGACTTATTTACAAGAGTAGTAACTCTTCTAATAGTTCGTGATTTGGGCCTTTCCTGGGACAGCAGTATTAGATTCCGATGCACCATTGCAGGTTTACTGTATCCCTTGGACCTTCAAATCAACGATGAAACACAGAAATTGCATCGATATTGAATACAAAAGGCAAAATGTCGACTTGTTTACAAGAGGAGTAACTCTTCTAATAGTTCTTGCTTTGAGCCTTTCCTGGGACAGCAGTATTAGATTCCGATGCACCATTGCAGGTTTACTGTATCCCTTGGACCTTCAAATCAATGATGAAACACAAAAGTTGCATCGATATTGAATACAAAAGGCAAAATGTCGACTTATATACAAGAGGAGTAACTCTTCTAGTACTTCGTGCTTTGAGCTTTTCCTGGGACAGCAGTATTAGATTGCGATGCACCATTGCATGTTTATTGTATCCGTTGTACCTTCAAATCAACGATGAAACACAGATATTGCATCGATATTGAATACAAAAGGCAAAATGTCGACTTATATACAAGAGTAGTAACTCTTCTAATAGTTCGTGCTTTGATCCTCTCTGGGACAGCAGTATTAGATTCCCATGCACCATTGAAGGTTTACTGTATCCCTTGGACTTTCAAATCAACGATGAAACACAGAAATTGCATCGATATTGAATACAAAAGGCAAAATCTCGACTTATTTATAAGAGGATAACTCTTCTAACAGTTCCTGCTTTGAGCCTTTCCTGGGACAGCAGTATTAGATTCCGATGCACCATTGCAGGTTTACTGTATCCCTTGGACCTTCAAATCAACGATGAAACACAGAAATTGCATCGATATTGAATACAAAAGGCAAAATGTCGACTTATTTACAAGAGGAGTAACTCTTCTAATAGTTCGTGCTTTGAGCCTTTCCTGGGACAGCAGTATTAGATTCCGATGCACCATTGCAGGTTTACTGTATCCCTTGGACCTTCAAATCAACGATGAAACACAGAAATTGCATCGATATTGAACACAAAAGGCGAAATATCGACTTATTTACAACAGGAGTAACTCTTCTAATAGTTCGTGCTTTGAGCCTTTCCTGGGACAGCAGTATTAGATTCCGATGCACCATTGCAGGTTTACTGTATCCCTTGGACCTTCAAATCAACGATGAAACACAGAAATTGCATCGATATTGAATACAAAAGGCAAAATGTCGACTTATTTACAAGAGTAATAACTATTCTAATAGTTCGTGATTTGGGCCTTTCCTGGGACAGCAGTATTAGATTCCGATGCACCATTGCAGGTTTACTGTATCCCTTGGACCTTCAAATCAACGATGAAACACAAAAGTTGCATCGATATTGAGTACAAAAGGCAAAATGTCGACTTATATACAAGAGGAGTAACTATTCTAGTACTTCGTGCTTTGAGCTTTTCCTGGGACAGCAGTATTAGATTGCGATGCACCATTGCATGTTTACTGTATCCGTTGTACCTTCAAATCAACGATGAAACACAGATATTGCATCGATATTGAATACAAAAGGCAAAATGTCGACTTATATACAAGAGGAGTAACTCTTCTAATAGTTCGTGCTTTGAGCCTCTCTGGGACCGCAGTATTAGATTCAGATGCACCATTGAAGGTTTACTGTATCCCTTGGACCTTTAAATCAACGATGAAACACAGAAATTGCATCGATATTGAATACAAAAGGCAAAATCTCGACTTATTTATAAGAGGAGTAACTCTTCTAACAGTTCCTGCTTTGAGCCTTTCCTGGGACAGCAGTATTAGATTCCGATGCACCATTGCTGGTTTACTGTATCCCTTGGACCTTCAAATCAACTATGAAACACAGAAATTGCATCGATATTGAATACAAAAGGCAAATTGTCGACTTTTTTACAAGAGATGTAACTCTTCTAATAGTTCGTGCTTTGAGCCTTTCCTGGGACAGCAGTATTAGACTCCGATGGACCATTGCAGGTTTACTGTATCCCTTGGACCTTCAAACCAACGATGAAACATAGAAATTGCATAGATCTTGAATACAAAATGCAAAATGTTGACTTATTTATAAGTGGATTAACTATTCTAATAGTTCGTGCTTTGGGTCTTTCCTGGGACAGCAGTATTAGATTCCGATGCACCATTGCACGTATACTGTATCCCTTGGACCTTCAAAACAACTATGAAACACTGAAATTGCATCGATATTGAATACAAAAGGCAAAATGTCGACTTATTTACAAGAGGAGTAACTCTTCTAATAGTTCGTGATTTAGCCTTTCCTGGGACAGCAGTATTAGATTGCGATGCACCATTGCAGGTTTACTGTATCCCTTGGACCTTCAAATCAACGATGAAACACAGAAATTGCATCGATATTGAATACAAAAGGCAAAATGTCGACGTATTTATAAGAGGAGTAACTCTTCTAACAGTTCCAGGTTTGAGCCTTTCCTGGGACAGCAGTATTAGATTCCGATGCACCATTGCAGGTTTACTGTATCCCTTGGACCTTCAAATCAACGATGAAACACAGAAATTGCATCGTTATTGCATACATAATTCAAAATGTCGACTTATTTACAAGAGATGTAACTCTTCTAATAGTTCATGCTTTGAGCCTTTCCTGGGACAGCAGTATTAGATTCCGATGCACCTTTGCAGGTTTACTGTGTCCCTTGCACCTTCAAATCAACGATGAAACATAGAAATTGCGTCGATCTTGAATACAAAATGCAAATTGTTGACTTATTTATAGGAGGAGTAACTCTTCTAATAGTTCGTGATTTGAACCTTTCCTGGGACAGCAGTATTAGATTCCGATGCACCATTGCAGGTTTACTGTATCCCTTGGACCTTCAAAACAACTATGAAACACTGAAATTGCAACGATATTGAATACAAAAGGCAAAATTTCGACTTATTTCCAAGAGGAGTAACTCTTCTAATAGTTCGTGATTTAGCCTTTCCTGGGACAGCAGTATTAGATTGCGATGCACCATTGCAGGTTTACTGGATCCCTTGGACCTTCAAATCAACGATGAAACACAGAAATTGCATCGATATTGAATACAAAAGGCAAAATGTCGACTTATTTACAAGAGGAGTAACTCTTCTAATTGTTCGTGCTTTGAGCCTTTCCTGGAACAGCAGTATTAGATTCCGATGCACCATTGCAGGCTTACTGTATCCCTTGGATCTTCAAACCAACGATGAAACACAGGAATTGCATCGATATTGAAAACAAAAGGCAAAATGTCGACTTATTTAAGAAAGGAGTAACTCTACTAATAGTTCGTGCTTTGAGCCTTTCCTGGGACAGCAGTATTAGAGTCCGATGCACCATTGCAGGTTCACTGCATCCCTTGGACCTTCAAATCAACGATGAAACGCAGAAATTGCATCGATTTTGAATACAAAAGGCAAAATGTCAAGTTATTTACAAGAGGAGTAACTCTTCTAATAGTTCGTGCTTTGAGCCTTTCCTGGGACAGCAGTATTAGATTCCGATGCACCATTGCAGGTTTACTGTATCCCTTGGACCTTCAAATCAACGATGAAACACAGAAATTGCATCGATATTGAATACAAAAGGCAATATTTCGACTTATTTACAAGAGGAGTAACACTTCTAATAGTTCGTGCTTTGAGCCTTTCCTGGGACAGCAGTATTAGATTCCGATGCACCATTGCAGGTTTACTGTATCCCTTGGACCTTCAAATCAACGATGAAACACAGAAATTGCATCGATATTGAATACAAAAAGCTAAATTTCGACTTAATTAAAGAGGATTAACTCTTCTAATAGTTCGTGCTTTGAGCCCTTCCTGGGACAACAGTATTAGATTCCGATGCACCATTGCATTTTTACTTTATCCCTTGGACCTTCAAATCAACGATGAAACACAGAAATTGCATTGATATTGAATACAAAAGGCAAAATATCGACTTATTTACAAGAGGAGTAACTCTTCTAATAGTTCGTGCTTTGAGCCTTTCCTGGGACAGCAGTATTAGTTTCCGATGCACCATTGCAGGTTTACTGTATCCCTTGGACCTTCAAATCAACGATGAAACACAGAAATTGCATCGATATTGAATACAAAAGGCAAAATTTTGACTTATTTACAAGAGGAGTAACTCCTCTAATGGTTTGTGCTTTGAGCCTTTCCTGGGACAGCAGTATTAGATTCCGATGCACCATTGCAGGATTACTGTATCCCTTGGACCTTCAAATCAACGATGAAACACAGAAATTGCGTCGATATTGAATACAAAAGGCAAAATGTCGATTTATTTACAAGAGGAGTAACTCTTCTAATAGTTCGTGCTTTGAGCCTTTCCTGGGACAGCAGTATTAGATTCCGATGCACCATTGCAGGTTTACTGTATCCCTTGGACCTTCAAATCAACGATGAAACACAGAAATTGCATCGATATTGAATACAAAAGGCAAAATGTCGACTTATATACAAGAGGAGTAACTCTTCTAGTACTTCGTGCTTTGAGCTTTTCCTGGGACTGCAGTATTAGATTCCGATGCACCATTGCAGGTTTACTGTATCCCTTGGACCTTCTAATCAACGTAGAAACACAGAAATTGCATCGATATTGAATACAAAAGGCAAAATGTCGACTTATTTACAAGAGGAGTAACTCTTCTAATAGTTCGTGATTTTGGCCTTTCCTGGGACAGCAGTATTAGATTCCGATGCACCATTGCAGGTTTACTGTATCCCTTGGACCTTCAAATCAACGATGAAGCACAAAAATTGCATCGATATCGAATACAAAAAGCAAAATGTCGACTTGTTTACAAGAGGAGTAACTCTTCTAATAGTTCTTGCATTGAGCCTTTCCTGGGACAGCAGTATTAGATTCCGATGCACCATTGCAGTTTTACTGTATCCCTTGGGCCTTCAAATCAACGATGAAACACAGAAATTGCATCGATATTGAATACAAAAGGCAAAATTTCGACTTATATACAAGAGGAGTAACTCTTCTAGTACTTCGAGCTTTGAGCTTTTCCTGGGACAGCAGTATTAGATTGCGATGCACCATTGCTGGTTTACTGTATCCCTTGGACCTTCAAATCAACGATGAAACACAGATATTGCATGGATATTGTATACAAAAGGCAAAATGTCGACTTAATTGCAAGAGGAGAAACTCTTCTAATAGTTCGTGCTTTGAGCCTCTCTGAGACATCAGTATTAGGTGCCGATGCACCATTGCAGGTTTACTGTATCCCTTGGACCTTCAAATCAACGATGAAACACAGAAATTGCATCGATACTGAATACAAAAGGCAAAATATTGACTTATTTATAAGAGGAGTAACTCTTATAACAGTTCCTGCTTTGAGCCTTTCCTGGGACAGCAGTATTAGATTCCGATGCACCATTGAAGGTTTACTGTATTCTTTGGACCTTCAAATCAACTATGAAACACAGAAATTGCATCGATATTGAATACAAAAGGCAAAATGTCGACTTATGTACAAGAGATGTAACTCTTCTAATAGTTCGTGCTTTGAGCCTTTCCTGGGACAGCAGTATTAGATTCCGATGCACCATTGCAGATTTACTGTATCCCTTGGACCTTCAAATCAACGATGAAACATAGAAATTGCATCGATCTTGAATACAAAATGCAAAATGCTGACTTATTTATAAGAGGAGTAACTCTTCTAATAGTTCGTGCTTTGAGTCTTTCCTGGGACAGCAGTATTAGATTCCGATGCTCCATTGCACGTTTATCGTATCCCTTGGACCTTCAAAACCACTATGATACACTGCAATTGCATCGATATTGAATACAAAAGGCAAAATGTCGATTTCTTTACAAGAGGAGTAAATCTTCTAATAGTTCGTGATTTAGCCTTTCCTGGGACAGCAGTATTAGATTGCGATGCACCATTGCAGGTTTACTGTATCCCTTGGACCTTCAAATCAACGATGAAACATAGAAATTGCATCGATATTGAATACAAAGGCCAAAATTTCGACTTATTTACAAGAGGAGTAACTCTTCTAATAGTTTGTGCTTTGAGCCTTTCCTGGGACAGCAGTATTAGATTCCGATGCACCATTGCAGGTATACTGTATCCCTTGGACCTTCAAATCAACGATGAAACACAGAAATTGATTCCTTATTGAATACAAAAGGCAAAATGTCGACTTATTTACAAGAGAAGTAACTCTTCTAATAGTTCGTGTTTGAGCCTTTCCTGGGACAGTAGTATTAGATTCCGATGCACCATTGCAGGTTTACTGTATCCCTTGGACCTTCAAATCAACGATGAAACACAGAAATTGCATCGATATTGAATACAAAAGGCAATATTTCGACTTATTTACAAGAGGAGTAACACTTCTAATAGTTCGTGCTTTGAGCCTTTCCTGGGACAGCAGTATTAGATTCCGATGCACCATTGCAGGTTTACTGTATCCCTTGGACCTTCAAATCAACGATGAAACACAGAAATTGCATCGATATTGAAAACTAAAAGCTAAATTTCGACTTATTTAAAGAGGATTAACTCTTCTAATAGTTCGTGCTTTGAGCCCTTACTGGGACAACAGTATTAGATTCCGATGCACCATTGCATTTTTACTTTATCCCTTGGACCTTCAAATCAACGATGAAACACAGAAATTGCATCGATATTGAATACAAAAGGCAAAATATCGACTTATTTACAAGAGGAGTAACTCTTCTATTAGTTCGTGCTTTGAGCCTTTCCTGGGACAGCAGTATTAGTTTCCGATGCACCATTGCAGGTTTACTGTATCCCTTGGACCTTCAAATCAACGATGAAACACAGAAATTGCATCGATATTGAATACAAAAGGCAAAATTTTGACTTATTTACAAGAGGAGTAACTCCTCTAATGGTTTGTGGTTTGAGCCTTTCCTGGGACAGCAGTATTAGATTCCGATGCACCATTGCATTTTTACTTTATCCCTTGGACCTTCAAATCAACGATGAAACACAGAAATTGCGTCGATATTGAATACAAAAGGCAAAATGTCGATTTATTTACAAGAGGAGTAACTCTTCTAATAGTTCGTGCTTTGAGCCTTTCCTGGGACAGCAGTATTAGATTCCGATGCACCATTGCAGGTTTACTGTATCCCTTGGACCTTCAAATCAACGATGAAACACAGAAATTGCATCGATATTGAATACAAAAGGCAAAATGTCGACTTATATACAAGAGGAGTAACTCTTCTAGTACTTCGTGCTTTGAGCTTTTCCTGGGACTGCAGCATTAGATTCCGATGCACCATTGCAGGTTTACTGTATCCCTTGGACCTTCTAATCAACGTAGAAACACAGAAATTGCATCGATATTGAATACAAAAGGCAAAATGTCGACTTATTTACAAGAGGAGTAACTCTTCTAATAGTTCGTGATTTTGGCCTTTCCTGGGACATCAGTATTAGATTCCGATGCACCATTGCAGGTTTACTGTATCCCTTGGACCTTCAAATCAACGATGAAGCACAAAAATTGCATCGATATCGAATACAAAAGGCAAAATGTCGACTTGTTTACAAGAGGAGTAACTCTTCTAATAGTTCTTGCATTGAGCCTTTCCTGGGACAGCAGTATTAGATTCCGATGCACCATTGCAGGTTTACTGTATCCCTTGGGCCTTCAAATCAACGATGAAACACAGAAATTGCATCGATATTGAATACAAAAGGCAAAATTTCGACTTATATACAAGAGGAGTAACTCTTCTAGTACTTCGAGCTTTGAGCTTTTCCTGGGACAGCAGTATTAGATTGCGATGCACCATTGCTGGTTTACTGTATCCCTTGGACCTTCAAATCAACGATGAAACACAGATATTGCATCGATATTGTATACAAAAGGCAAAATGTCGACTTATTTGCAAGAGGAGAAACTCTTCTAATAGTTCGTGCTTTGAGCCTCTCTGGGACAGCAGTATTAGATGCCGATGCACCATTGCAGGTTTACTGTATCCCTTGGACCTTCAAATCAACGATGAAACACAGAAATTGCATCGATACTGAATACAAAAGGCAAAATATCGACTTATTTATAAGAGGAGTAACTCTTATAACAGTTCCTGCTTTGAGCCTTTCCTGGGACAGCAGTATTAGATTCCGATGCACCATTGCAGGTTTACTGTATTCTTTGGACCTTCAAATCAACTATGAAACACAGAAATTGCATCGATATTGAATACAAAAGGCAAAATGTCGACTTATGTACAAGAGATGTAACTCTTCTAATAGTTCGTGCTTTGAGCCTTTCCTGGGACAGCAGTATTAGATTCCGATGCACCATTGCAGATTTACTGTATCCCTTGGACCTTCAAATCAACGATGAAACATAGAAATTGCATCGATCTTGAATACAAAATGCAAAATGCTGACTTATTTATAAGAGGAGTAACTCTTCTAATAGTTCGTGCTTTGAGTCTTTCCTGGGACAGCAGTATTAGATTCCGATGCTCCATTGCACGTTTATCGTATCCCTTGGACCTTCAAAACCACTATGATACACTGAAATTGCATCGATATTGAATACAAAAGGCAAAATGTCGTTTTATTTACAAGAGGAGTAAATCTTCTAATAGTTCGTGATTTAGCCTTTCCTGGGACAGCAGTATTAGATTGCGATGCACCATTGCAGGTTTACTGTATCCCTTGGACCTTCAAATCAACGATGAAACATAGAAATTGCATCGATATTGAATACAAAGGCCAAAATGTCGACTTATTTACAAGAGGAGTAACTCTTCTAATAGTTTGTGCTTTGAGCCTTTCCTGGGACAGCAGTATTAGATTCCGATGCACCATTGCAGGTATACTGTATCCCTTGGACCTTCAAATCAACGATGAAACACAGAAATTGATTCCTTATTGAATACAAAAGGCAAAATGTCGACTTATTTACAAGAGAAGTAACTCTTCTAATAGTTCGTGTTTGAGCCTTTCCTGGGACAGTAGTATTAGATTCCGATGCACCATTGCAGGTTTACTGTATCCCTTGGACCTTCAAATCAACGATGAAACACAGAAATTGCATCGATATTGAATACAAAAGGCAAAACGTCGACTTATTTACAAGAGGAGTAACTCTTCTAATAATTTGTGCTTTGAGCCTTTCCTGGGACAGCAGTATTAGATTCCGATGCACCATAGCAGGTTTACTGTATCCCTTGGACCTTCAAATCAACGATGAAACACAGAAATTGCATCGATATTGAATACAAAAGGCAAAATGTTGACTTATATACAAGAGGAGTAACTCTTCTAGTACTTCGTGCTTTGAGCTTTTCCTGGGACAGCAGTATTAGATTCCGATGCACCATTGCTGGTTTACTGTATCCCTTGGACCTTCAAATCAACTATGAAACACAGAAATTGCATCGATATTGAATACAAAAGGCAAATTGTCGACTTTTTTACAAGAGATGTAACTCTTCTAATAGTTCGTGCTTTGAGCCTTTCCTGGGACAGCAGTATTAGACTCCGATGGACCATTGCAGGTTTACTGTATCCCTTGGACCTTCAAACCAACGATGAAACATAGAAATTGCATAGATCTTGAATACAAAATGCAAAATGTTGACTTATTTATAAGTGGATTAACTATTCTAATAGTTCGTGCTTTGGGTCTTTCCTGGGACAGCAGTATTAGATTCCGATGCACCATTGCACGTATACTGTATCCCTTGGACCTTCAAAACAACTATGAAACACTGAAATTGCATCGATATTGAATACAAAAGGCAAAATGTCGACTTATTTACAAGAGGAGTAACTCTTCTAATAGTTCGTGATTTAGCCTTTCCTGGGACAGCAGTATTAGATTGCGATGCACCATTGCAGGTTTACTGTATCCCTTGGACCTTCAAATCAACGATGAAACACAGAAATTGCATCGATATTGAATACAAAAGGCAAAATGTCGACGTATTTATAAGAGGAGTAACTCTTCTAACAGTTCCAGGTTTGAGCCTTTCCTGGGACAGCAGTATTAGATTCCGATGCACCATTGCAGGTTTACTGTATCCCTTGGACCTTCAAATCAACGATGAAACACAGAAATTGCATCGTTATTGCATACATAATTCAAAATGTCGACTTATTTACAAGAGATGTAACTCTTCTAATAGTTCATGCTTTGAGCCTTTCCTGGGACAGCAGTATTAGATTCCGATGCACCTTTGCAGGTTTACTGTGTCCCTTGCACCTTCAAATCAACGATGAAACATAGAAATTGCGTCGATCTTGAATACAAAATGCAAATTGTTGACTTATTTATAGGAGGAGTAACTCTTCTAATAGTTCGTGATTTGAACCTTTCCTGGGACAGCAGTATTAGATTCCGATGCACCATTGCAGGTTTACTGTATCCCTTGGACCTTCAAAACAACTATGAAACACTGAAATTGCAACGATATTGAATACAAAAGGCAAAATTTCGACTTATTTCCAAGAGGAGTAACTCTTCTAATAGTTCGTGATTTAGCCTTTCCTGGGACAGCAGTATTAGATTGCGATGCACCATTGCAGGTTTACTGGATCCCTTGGACCTTCAAATCAACGATGAAACACAGAAATTGCATCGATATTGAATACAAAAGGCAAAGTGTCGACTTATTTACAAGAGGAGTAACTCTTCTAATTGTTCGTGCTTTGAGCCTTTCCTGGAACAGCAGTATTAGATTCCGATGCACCATTGCAGGCTTACTGTATCCCTTGGATCTTCAAACCAACGATGAAACACAGGAATTGCATCGATATTGAAAACAAAAGGCAAAATGTCGACTTATTTAAGAAAGGAGTAACTCTACTAATAGTTCGTGCTTTGAGCCTTTCCTGGGACAGCAGTATTAGAGTCCGATGCACCATTGCAGGTTCACTGCATCCCTTGGACCTTCAAATCAACGATGAAACGCAGAAATTGCATCGATTTTGAATACAAAAGGCAAAATGTCAAGTTATTTACAAGAGGAGTAACTCTTCTAATAGTTCGTGCTTTGAGCCTTTCCTGGGACAGCAGTATTAGATTCCGATGCACCATTGCAGGTTTACTGTATCCCTTGGACCTTCAAATCAACGATGAAACACAGAAATTGCATCGATATTGAATACAAAAGGCAATATTTCGACTTATTTACAAGAGGAGTAACACTTCTAATAGTTCGTGCTTTGAGCCTTTCCTGGGACAGCAGTATTAGATTCCGATGCACCATTGCAGGTTTACTGTATCCCTTGGACCTTCAAATCAACGATGAAACACAGAAATTGCATCGATATTGAATACAAAAAGCTAAATTTCGACTTAATTAAAGAGGATTAACTCTTCTAATAGTTCGTGCTTTGAGCCCTTCCTGGGACAACAGTATTAGATTCCGATGCACCATTGCATTTTTACTTTATCCCTTGGCCTTCAAATCAACGATGAAACACAGAAATTGCATTGATATTGAATACAAAAGGCAAAATATCGACTTATTTACAAGAGGAGTAACTCTTCTAATAGTTCGTGCTTTGAGCCTTTCCTGGGACAGCAGTATTAGATTCCGATGCACCATTGCAGGTTTACTGTATCCCTTGGACCTTCAAATCAACGATGAAACACAGAAATTGCATCGATATTGAATACAAAAGGCAAAATGTCGACTTATTTACAAGAGGAGAAACTCTTCTAATAGTTCATGCTTTGAGCCTTTCCTGGGACAGCAGTATTAGATTCCGATGCACCATTGCAGGTTTACTGTATCCCTTGGACCTTCAAATCAACGATGAAACACAGAAATTGCACCGATATTGAATACAAAAGGCAAAATGTCGACTTATTTACAAGAGCAGTAACTCTTCTAATAGTTCGTGATTTGGGCCTTTCCTGGGACAGCAGTATTAGATTCCGATGCACCATTGCAGGTTTACTGTATCCCTTGGACCTTCAAATCAACGATGAAACACAGAAATTGCATCGATATTGAATACAAAAGGCAAAATGTCGACTTATTTACAAGAGGAGTAACTCTTCTAATAGTTCGTGTTTTGAGCCTTTCCTGGGACAACAGTATTAGATTCCGATGCACCATTGAATTTTTACTTTATCCCTTGGACCTTCAAATCAACGATGAAACACAGAAATTGTATTGATATTGAATACAAAAGACAAAACGTCGACTTATTTACAAGAGTAGTAACTCTTCTAATAGTTCGTGACTTGAGCCTTTCCTGGGACAGCAGTATTAGATTCCGATGCACCATTGCAGGTATACTGTATCCCTTGGACCTTCAAATCAACGATGAAACACATATATTGCATCGATATTGAATACAAAAGGCAAAATGTCGACTTATTTACAAGAGGAGTAATTCTTCTAATAGTTTGTGCTTTGAGCCTTTCCTGGGACAGCAGTATTAGATTCCGATGCACCATTGCAGGTTTACTGTATCCCTTGGACCTTCAAATCAACGATGAAACACAGAAATTGCATCGATATTGAATACAAAAGCCAAAATGTTGACTTATATACAAGAGGAGCAACTCTTCAAAAACATCGTGCTCTGATCTTTTCCTGGGACAGTAGTTTTAGATTTCGATGCACCATTGCAGGTTTACTGTATCCCTTGGACCTTCAAATCATCGATGAAACACAGATACTGCATCGATATTGAATACAAAAGGCAAAATGTCGACTTATTTAAAAGAGGAGTAACTCTTCTAATAGTTCGTGCTTTGAGACTTTCTGGGACAGCAGTATTAGATTCCGATGCACCATTGCAGGTTTACTGTATCCCTTGGACCTTGAAATCAACGATGAAACACTGAAATTGCATCGATATTGAATACAAATGGCAAAATGTCGACTTATTTACAAGAGGCGTAACTCTTCTAATAGTTTGTGATTTAGCCTTTCCTGGGACAGCAGTATTAGATTGCGATGCACCATTGCAGGTTTACTGTATCCCTTGGACCTTCAAATCAACGATGAAACACAGAAATTGCATCGATATTGAATACAAAAGGCAAAATGTCGACTTATTTACAAGAGGAGAAACTCTTCTAATAGTTCATGCTTTGAGCCTTTCCTGGGACAGCAGTATTAGATTCCGATGCACCATTGCAGGTTTACTGTATCCCTTGGACCTTCAAATCAACGATGAAACACAGAAATTGCACCGATATTGAATACAAAAGGCAAAATGTCGACTTATTTACAAGAGCAGTAACTCTTCTAATAGTTCGTGATTTGGGCCTTTCCTGGGACAGCAGTATTAGATTCCGATGCACCATTGCAGGTTTACTGTATCCCTTGGACCTTCAAATCAACGATGAAACACAGAAATTGCATCGATATTGAATACAAAAGGCAAAATGTCGACTTATTTACAAGAGGAGTAACTCTTCTAATAGTTCGTGTTTTGAGCCTTTCCTGGGACAACAGTATTAGATTCCGATGCACCATTGAATTTTTACTTTATCCCTTGGACCTTCAAATCAACGATGAAACACAGAAATTGTATTGATATTGAATACAAAAGACAAAACGTCGACTTATTTACAAGAGTAGTAACTCTTCTAATAGTTCGTGACTTGAGCCTTTCCTGGGACAGCAGTATTAGATTCCGATGCACCATTGCAGGTATACTGTATCCCTTGGACCTTCAAATCAACGATGAAACACATATATTGCATCGATATTGAATACAAAAGGCAAAATGTCGACTTATTTACAAGAGGAGTAATTCTTCTAATAGTTTGTGCTTTGAGCCTTTCCTGGGACAGCAGTATTAGATTCCGATGCACCATTGCAGGTTTACTGTATCCCTTGGACCTTCAAATCAACGATGAAACACAGAAATTGCATCGATATTGAATACAAAAGCCAAAATGTTGACTTATATACAAGAGGAGCAACTCTTCAAAAACATCGTGCTCTGATCTTTTCCTGGGACAGTAGTTTTAGATTTCGATGCACCATTGCAGGTTTACTGTATCCCTTGGACCTTCAAATCATCGATGAAACACAGATACTGCATCGATATTGAATACAAAAGGCAAAATGTCGACTTATTTAAAAGAGGAGTAACTCTTCTAATAGTTCGTGCTTTGAGACTTTCTGGGACAGCAGTATTAGATTCCGATGCACCATTGCAGGTTTACTGTATCCCTTGGACCTTGAAATCAACGATGAAACACTGAAATTGCATCGATATTGAATACAAATGGCAAAATGTCGACTTATTTACAAGAGGCGTAACTCTTCTAATAGTTTGTGATTTAGCCTTTCCTGGGACAGCAGTATTAGATTGCGATGCACCATTGCAGGTTTACTGTATCCCTTGGACCTTCAAATCAACGATGAAACACAGAAATTGCATCGATATTGAATACAAAGGGCAAAATGTCGACTTATTTACAAGAGGAGTAACTCTTCTAATAGTTCGTGCTATAGCGTTTCCTGGGACAGCAGTATTAGATTACGATGCACCATTGCAGGTTTACTGTATCCCTTGGACCTTCAAATCAACGTAGAAACGTAGAAATTGCATCGATATTGAGTACAAAACGCAAAACGTCGACTTTTTTACAAGAGTAGTAACTCTTCTAATAGTTCGTGACTTGAGCCTTTCCTGGGACAGCAGTATTAGATTCCGATGCACCATTGCAGGTTTACTGTATCCCTTGGACCTTCAAATCAACGATGAAACACAGAAATTGCATCGATATTGAATACAAAAGGCAAAATGTCGACTTATTTACAAGAGGAGTAATTCTTCTAATATTTTGTGCTTTGAGCCTTTCCTGGGACAGCAGTATTAGATTCCGATGCACCATTGCAGGTTTACTGTATCCCTTGGACCTTCAAATCAACGATGAAACACAGAAATTGCATCGATATTGAATACAAAAGGCAAAATGTCGACTTATATTCAAGTGGAGTAACTCTTCTAGTACTTCGTGCTTTGAGCTTTTCCTGGGACAGCAGTATTAGATTCCGATGCACCATTGCAGGTTTACTGTATCCCTTGGACCTTCAAATCAACGATGAAACACAGAAATTGCATCGATATTGAATACAAAAGGCAAAATGTCGACTTATTTACAAGAGTAGTAACTCTTCTAATAGTTCGTGATTTGGGCCTTTCCTGGGACAGCAGTATTAGATTCCGATGCACCATTGCAGGTTTACTGTATCCCTTGGACCTTCAAATCAACGATGAAACACAGAAATTGCATCGATATTGAATACAAAAGGCAAAATGTCGACTTGTTTACAAGAGGAGTAACTCTTCTAATAGTTCTTGCTTTGAGCCTTTCCTGGGACAGCAGTATTAGATTCCGATGCACCATTGCAGGTTTACTGTATCCCTTGGACCTTCAAATCAATGATGAAACACAAAAGTTGCATCGATATTGAATACAAAAGGCAAAATGTCGACTTATATACAAGAGGAGTAACTCTTCTAGTACTTCGTGCTTTGAGCTTTTCCTGGGACAGCAGTATTAGATTGCGATGCACCATTGCATGTTTATTGTATCCGTTGTACCTTCAAATCAACGATGAAACACAGATATTGCATCGATATTGAATACAAAAGGCAAAATGTCGACTTATATACAAGAGTAGTAACTCTTCTAATAGTTCGTGCTTTGATCCTCTCTGGGACAGCAGTATTAGATTCCCATGCACCATTGAAGGTTTACTGTATCCCTTGGACTTTCAAATCAACGATGAAACACAGAAATTGCATCGATATTGAATACAAAAGGCAAAATCTCGACTTATTTATAAGAGGATAACTCTTCTAACAGTTCCTGCTTTGAGCCTTTCCTGGGACAGCAGTATTAGATTCCGATGCACCATTGCAGGTTTACTGTATCCCTTGGACCTTCAAATCAACGATGAAACACAGAAATTGCATCGATATTGAATACAAAAGGCAAAATGTCGACTTATTTACAAGAGGAGTAACTCTTCTAATAGTTCGTGCTTTGAGCCTTTCCTGGGACAGCAGTATTAGATTCCGATGCACCATTGCAGGTTTACTGTATCCCTTGGACCTTCAAATCAACGATGAAACACAGAAATTGCATCGATATTGAACACAAAAGGCGAAATATCGACTTATTTACAACAGGAGTAACTCTTCTAATAGTTCGTGCTTTGAGCCTTTCCTGGGACAGCAGTATTAGATTCCGATGCACCATTGCAGGTTTACTGTATCCCTTGGACCTTCAAATCAACGATGAAACACAGAAATTGCATCGATATTGAATACAAAAGGCAAAATGTCGACTTATTTACAAGAGTAATAACTATTCTAATAGTTCGTGATTTGGGCCTTTCCTGGGACAGCAGTATTAGATTCCGATGCACCATTGCAGGTTTACTGTATCCCTTGGACCTTCAAAACAACTATGAAACACTGAAATTGCAACGATATTGAATACAAAAGGCAAAATTTCGACTTATTTCCAAGAGGAGTAACTCTTCTAATAGTTCGTGATTTAGCCTTTCCTGGGACAGCAGTATTAGATTGCGATGCACCATTGCAGGTTTACTGGATCCCTTGGACCTTCAAATCAACGATGAAACACAGAAATTGCATCGATATTGAATACAAAAGGCAAAATGTCGACTTATTTACAAGAGGAGTAACTCTTCTAATTGTTCGTGCTTTGAGCCTTTCCTGGAACAGCAGTATTAGATTCCGATGCACCATTGCAGGCTTACTGTATCCCTTGGATCTTCAAACCAACGATGAAACACAGGAATTGCATCGATATTGAAAACAAAAGGCAAAATGTCGACTTATTTAAGAAAGGAGTAACTCTACTAATAGTTCGTGCTTTGAGCCTTTCCTGGGACAGCAGTATTAGAGTCCGATGCACCATTGCAGGTTCACTGCATCCCTTGGACCTTCAAATCAACGATGAAACGCAGAAATTGCATCGATTTTGAATACAAAAGGCAAAATGTCAAGTTATTTACAAGAGGAGTAACTCTTCTAATAGTTCGTGCTTTGAGCCTTTCCTGGGACAGCAGTATTAGATTCCGATGCACCATTGCAGGTTTACTGTATCCCTTGGACCTTCAAATCAACGATGAAACACAGAAATTGCATCGATATTGAATACAAAAGGCAATATTTCGACTTATTTACAAGAGGAGTAACACTTCTAATAGTTCGTGCTTTGAGCCTTTCCTGGGACAGCAGTATTAGATTCCGATGCACCATTGCAGGTTTACTGTATCCCTTGGACCTTCAAATCAACGATGAAACACAGAAATTGCATCGATATTGAATACAAAAAGCTAAATTTCGACTTAATTAAAGAGGATTAACTCTTCTAATAGTTCGTGCTTTGAGCCCTTCCTGGGACAACAGTATTAGATTCCGATGCACCATTGCATTTTTACTTTATCCCTTGGACCTTCAAATCAACGATGAAACACAGAAATTGCATTGATATTGAATACAAAAGGCAAAATATCGACTTATTTACAAGAGGAGTAACTCTTCTAATAGTTCGTGCTTTGAGCCTTTCCTGGGACAGCAGTATTAGATTCCGATGCACCATTGCAGGTTTACTGTATCCCTTGGACCTTCAAATCAACGATGAAACACAGAAATTGCATCGATATTGAATACAAAAGGCAAAATGTCGACTTATTTACAAGAGGAGAAACTCTTCTAATAGTTCATGCTTTGAGCCTTTCCTGGGACAGCAGTATTAGATTCCGATGCACCATTGCAGGTTTACTGTATCCCTTGGACCTTCAAATCAACGATGAAACACAGAAATTGCACCGATATTGAATACAAAAGGCAAAATGTCGACTTATTTACAAGAGCAGTAACTCTTCTAATAGTTCGTGATTTGGGCCTTTCCTGGGACAGCAGTATTAGATTCCGATGCACCATTGCAGGTTTACTGTATCCCTTGGACCTTCAAATCAACGATGAAACACAGAAATTGCATCGATATTGAATACAAAAGGCAAAATGTCGACTTATTTACAAGAGGAGTAACTCTTCTAATAGTTCGTGTTTTGAGCCTTTCCTGGGACAACAGTATTAGATTCCGATGCACCATTGAATTTTTACTTTATCCCTTGGACCTTCAAATCAACGATGAAACACAGAAATTGTATTGATATTGAATACAAAAGACAAAACGTCGACTTATTTACAAGAGTAGTAACTCTTCTAATAGTTCGTGACTTGAGCCTTTCCTGGGACAGCAGTATTAGATTCCGATGCACCATTGCAGGTATACTGTATCCCTTGGATCTTCAAATCAACGATGAAACACATATATTGCATCGATATTGAATACAAAAGGCAAAATGTCGACTTATTTACAAGAGGAGTAATTCTTCTAATAGTTTGTGCTTTGAGCCTTTCCTGGGACAGCAGTATTAGATTCCGATGCACCATTGCAGGTTTACTGTATCCCTTGGACCTTCAAATCAACGATGAAACACAGAAATTGCATCGATATTGAATACAAAAGCCAAAATGTTGACTTATATACAAGAGGAGCAACTCTTCAAAAACATCGTGCTCTGATCTTTTCCTGGGACAGTAGTTTTAGATTTCGATGCACCATTGCAGGTTTACTGTATCCCTTGGACCTTCAAATCATCGATGAAACACAGATACTGCATCGATATTGAATACAAAAGGCAAAATGTCGACTTATTTAAAAGAGGAGTAACTCTTCTAATAGTTCGTGCTTTGAGACTTTCTGGGACAGCAGTATTAGATTCCGATGCACCATTGCAGGTTTACTGTATCCCTTGGACCTTGAAATCAACGATGAAACACTGAAATTGCATCGATATTGAATACAAATGGCAAAATGTCGACTTATTTACAAGAGGCGTAACTCTTCTAATAGTTTGTGATTTAGCCTTTCCTGGGACAGCAGTATTAGATTGCGATGCACCATTGCAGGTTTACTGTATCCCTTGGACCTTCAAATCAACGATGAAACACAGAAATTGCATCGATATTGAATACAAAGGGCAAAATGTCGACTTATTTACAAGAGGAGTAACTCTTCTAATAGTTCGTGCTATAGCGTTTCCTGGGACAGCAGTATTAGATTACGATGCACCATTGCAGGTTTACTGTATCCCTTGGACCTTCAAATCAACGTAGAAACGTAGAAATTGCATCGATATTGAGTACAAAACGCAAAACGTCGACTTTTTTACGAGAGTAGTAACTCTTCTAATAGTTCGTGACTTGAGCCTTTCCTGGGACAGCAGTATTAGATTCCGATGCACCATTGCAGGTTTACTGTATCCCTTGGACCTTCAAATCAACGATGAAACACAGAAATTGCATCGATATTGAATACAAAAGGCAAAATGTCGACTTATTTACAAGAGGAGTAATTCTTCTAATATTTTGTGCTTTGAGCCTTTCCTGGGACAGCAGTATTAGATTCCGATGCACCATTGCAGGTTTACTGTATCCCTTGGACCTTCAAATCAACGATGAAACACAGAAATTGCATCGATATTGAATACAAAAGGCAAAATGTCGACTTATATTCAAGTGGAGTAACTCTTCTAGTACTTCGTGCTTTGAGCTTTTCCTGGGACAGCAGTATTAGATTCCGATGCACCATTGCAGGTTTACTGTATCCCTTGGACCTTCAAATCAACGATGAAACACAGAAATTGCATCGATATTGAATACAAAAGGCAAAATGTCGACTTATTTACAAGAGTAGTAACTCTTCTAATAGTTCGTGATTTGGGCCTTTCCTGGGACAGCAGTATTAGATTCCGATGCACCATTGCAGGTTTACTGTATCCCTTGGACCTTCAAATCAACGATGAAACACAGAAATTGCATCGATATTGAATACAAAAGGCAAAATGTCGACTTGTTTACAAGAGGAGTAACTCTTCTAATAGTTCTTGCTTTGAGCCTTTCCTGGGACAGCAGTATTAGATTCCGATGCACCATTGCAGGTTTACTGTATCCCTTGGACCTTCAAATCAATGATGAAACACAAAAGTTGCATCGATATTGAATACAAAAGGCAAAATGTCGACTTATATACAAGAGGAGTAACTCTTCTAGTACTTCGTGCTTTGAGCTTTTCCTGGGACAGCAGTATTAGATTGCGATGCACCATTGCATGTTTATTGTATCCGTTGTACCTTCAAATCAACGATGAAACACAGATATTGCATCGATATTGAATACAAAAGGCAAAATGTCGACTTATATACAAGAGTAGTAACTCTTCTAATAGTTCGTGCTTTGATCCTCTCTGGGACAGCAGTATTAGATTCCCATGCACCATTGAAGGTTTACTGTATCCCTTGGACTTTCAAATCAACGATGAAACACAGAAATTGCATCGATCTTGAATACAAAAGGCAAAATCTCGACTTATTTATAAGAGGATAACTCTTCTAACAGTTCCTGCTTTGAGCCTTTCCTGGGACAGCAGTATTAGATTCCGATGCACCATTGCAGGTTTACTGTATCCCTTGGACCTTCAAATCAACGATGAAACACAGAAATTGCATCGATATTGAATACAAAAGGCAAAATGTCGACTTATTTACAAGAGGAGTAACTCTTCTAATAGTTCGTGCTTTGAGCCTTTCCTGGGACAGCAGTATTAGATTCCGATGCACCATTGCAGGTTTACTGTATCCCTTGGACCTTCAAATCAACGATGAAACACAGAAATTGCATCGATATTGAACACAAAAGGCGAAATATCGACTTATTTACAACAGGAGTAACTCTTCTAATAGTTCGTGCTTTGAGCCTTTCCTGGGACAGCAGTATTAGATTCCGATGCACCATTGCAGGTTTACTGTATCCCTTGGACCTTCAAATCAACGATGAAACACAGAAATTGCATCGATATTGAATACAAAAGGCAAAATGTCGACTTATTTACAAGAGTAATAACTATTCTAATAGTTCGTGATTTGGGCCTTTCCTGGGACAGCAGTATTAGATTCCGATGCACCATTGCAGGTTTACTGTATCCCTTGGACCTTCAAATCAACGATGAAACACAAAAGTTGCATCGATATTGAGTACAAAAGGCAAAATGTCGACTTATATACAAGAGGAGTAACTATTCTAGTACTTCGTGCTTTGAGCTTTTCCTGGGACAGCAGTATTAGATTGCGATGCACCATTGCATGTTTACTGTATCCGTTGTACCTTCAAATCAACGATGAAACACAGATATTGCATCGATATTGAATACAAAAGGCAAAATGTCGACTTATATACAAGAGGAGTAACTCTTCTAATAGTTCGTGCTTTGAGCCTCTCTGGGACCGCAGTATTAGATTCAGATGCACCATTGAAGGTTTACTGTATCCCTTGGACCTTCAAATCAACGATGAAACACAGAAATTGCATCGATATTGAATACAAAAGGCAAAATCTCGACTTATTTATAAGAGGAGTAACTCTTCTAACAGTTCCTGCTTTGAGCCTTTCCTGGGACAGCAGTATTAGATTCCGATGCACCATTGCTGGTTTACTGTATCCCTTGGACCTTCAAATCAACTATGAAACACAGAAATTGCATCGATATTGAATACAAAAGGCAAATTGTCGACTTTTTTACAAGAGATGTAACTCTTCTAATAGTTCGTGCTTTGAGCCTTTCCTGGGACAGCAGTATTAGACTCCGATGGACCATTGCAGGTTTACTGTATCCCTTGGACCTTCAAACCAACGATGAAACATAGAAATTGCATAGATCTTGAATACAAAATGCAAAATGTTGACTTATTTATAAGTGGATTAACTATTCTAATAGTTCGTGCTTTGGGTCTTTCCTGGGACAGCAGTATTAGATTCCGATGCACCATTGCACGTATACTGTATCCCTTGGACCTTCAAAACAACTATGAAACACTGAAATTGCATCGATATTGAATACAAAAGGCAAAATGTCGACTTATTTACAAGAGGAGTAACTCTTCTAATAGTTCGTGATTTAGCCTTTCCTGGGACAGCAGTATTAGATTGCGATGCACCATTGCAGGTTTACTGTATCCCTTGGACCTTCAAATCAACGATGAAACACAGAAATTGCATCGATATTGAATACAAAAGGCAAAATGTCGACGTATTTATAAGAGGAGTAACTCTTCTAACAGTTCCTGCTTTGAGCCTTTCCTGGGACAGCAGTATTAGATTCCGATGCACCATTGCAGGTTTACTGTATCCCTTGGACCTTCAAATCAACGATGAAACACAGAAATTGCATCGTTATTGCATACATAATTCAAAATGTCGACTTATTTACAAGAGATGTAACTCTTCTAATAGTTCATGCTTTGAGCCTTTCCTGGGACAGCAGTATTAGATTCCGATGCACCTTTGCAGGTTTACTGTGTCCCTTGCACCTTCAAATCAACGATGAAACATAGAAATTGCGTCGATCTTGAATACAAAATGCAAATTGTTGACTTATTTATAGGAGGAGTAACTCTTCTAATAGTTCGTGATTTGAACCTTTCCTGGGACAGCAGTATTAGATTCCGATGCACCATTGCAGGTTTACTGTATCCCTTGGACCTTCAAAACAACTATGAAACACTGAAATTGCAACGATATTGAATACAAAAGGCAAAATTTCGACTTATTTCCAAGAGGAGTAACTCTTCTAATAGTTCGTGATTTAGCCTTTCCTGGGACAGCAGTATTAGATTGCGATGCACCATTGCAGGTTTACTGGATCCCTTGGACCTTCAAATCAACGATGAAACACAGAAATTGCATCGATATTGAATACAAAAGGCAAAATGTCGACTTATTTACAAGAGGAGTAACTCTTCTAATTGTTCGTGCTTTGAGCCTTTCCTGGAACAGCAGTATTAGATTCCGATGCACCATTGCAGGCTTACTGTATCCCTTGGATCTTCAAACCAACGATGAAACACAGGAATTGCATCGATATTGAAAACAAAAGGCAAAATGTCGACTTATTTAAGAAAGGAGTAACTCTACTAATAGTTCGTGCTTTGAGCCTTTCCTGGGACAGCAGTATTAGAGTCCGATGCACCATTGCAGGTTCACTGCATCCCTTGGACCTTCAAATCAACGATGAAACGCAGAAATTGCATCGATTTTGAATACAAAAGGCAAAATGTCAAGTTATTTACAAGAGGAGTAACTCTTCTAATAGTTCGTGCTTTGAGCCTTTCCTGGGACAGCAGTATTAGATTCCGATGCACCATTGCAGGTTTACTGTATCCCTTGGACCTTCAAATCAACGATGAAACACAGAAATTGCATCGATATTGAATACAAAAGGCAATATTTCGACTTATTTACAAGAGGAGTAACACTTCTAATAGTTCGTGCTTTGAGCCTTTCCTGGGACAGCAGTATTAGATTCCGATGCACCATTGCAGGTTTACTGTATCCCTTGGACCTTCAAATCAACGATGAAACACAGAAATTGCATCGATATTGAATACAAAAAGCTAAATTTCGACTTAATTAAAGAGGATTAACTCTTCTAATAGTTCGTGCTTTGAGCCCTTCCTGGGACAACAGTATTAGATTCCGATGCACCATTGCATTTTTACTTTATCCCTTGGACCTTCAAATCAACGATGAAACACAGAAATTGCATTGATATTGAATACAAAAGGCAAAATATCGACTTATTTACAAGAGGAGTAACTCTTCTAATAGTTCGTGCTTTGAGCCTTTCCTGGGACAGCAGTATTAGTTTCCGATGCACCATTGCAGGTTTACTGTATCCCTTGGACCTTCAAATCAACGATGAAACACAGAAATTGCATCGATATTGAATACAAAAGGCAAAATTTTGACTTATTTACAAGAGGAGTAACTCCTCTAATGGTTTGTGCTTTGAGCCTTTCCTGGGACAGCAGTATTAGATTCCGATGCACCATTGCAGGATTACTGTATCCCTTGGACCTTCAAATCAACGATGAAACACAGAAATTGCGTCGATATTGAATACAAAAGGCAAAATGTCGATTTATTTACAAGAGGAGTAACTCTTCTAATAGTTCGTGCTTTGAGCCTTTCCTGGGACAGCAGTATTAGATTCCGATGCACCATTGCAGGTTTACTGTATCCCTTGGACCTTCAAATCAACGATGAAACACAGAAATTGCATCGATATTGAATACAAAAGGCAAAATGTCGACTTATATACAAGAGGAGTAACTCTTCTAGTACTTCGTGCTTTGAGCTTTTCCTGGGACTGCAGTATTAGATTCCGATGCACCATTGCAGGTTTACTGTATCCCTTGGACCTTCTAATCAACGTAGAAACACAGAAATTGCATCGATATTGAATACAAAAGGCAAAATGTCGACTTATTTACAAGAGGAGTAACTCTTCTAATAGTTCGTGATTTTGGCCTTTCCTGGGACAGCAGTATTAGATTCCGATGCACCATTGCAGGTTTACTGTATCCCTTGGACCTTCAAATCAACGATGAAGCACAAAAATTGCATCGATATCGAATACAAAAAGCAAAATGTCGACTTGTTTACAAGAGGAGTAACTCTTCTAATAGTTCTTGCATTGAGCCTTTCCTGGGACAGCAGTATTAGATTCCGATGCACCATTGCAGTTTTACTGTATCCCTTGGGCCTTCAAATCAACGATGAAACACAGAAATTGCATCGATATTGAATACAAAAGGCAAAATTTCGACTTATATACAAGAGGAGTAACTCTTCTAGTACTTCGAGCTTTGAGCTTTTCCTGGGACAGCAGTATTAGATTGCGATGCACCATTGCTGGTTTACTGTATCCCTTGGACCTTCAAATCAACGATGAAACACAGATATTGCATGGATATTGTATACAAAAGGCAAAATGTCGACTTAATTGCAAGAGGAGAAACTCTTCTAATAGTTCGTGCTTTGAGCCTCTCTGAGACATCAGTATTAGGTGCCGATGCACCATTGCAGGTTTACTGTATCCCTTGGACCTTCAAATCAACGATGAAACACAGAAATTGCATCGATACTGAATACAAAAGGCAAAATATTGACTTATTTATAAGAGGAGTAACTCTTATAACAGTTCCTGCTTTGAGCCTTTCCTGGGACAGCAGTATTAGATTCCGATGCACCATTGAAGGTTTACTGTATTCTTTGGACCTTCAAATCAACTATGAAACACAGAAATTGCATCGATATTGAATACAAAGGCCAAAATTTCGACTTATCTACAAGAGGAGTAACTCTTCTAATAGTTTGTGCTTTGAGCCTTTCCTGGGACAGCAGTATTAGATTCCGATGCACCATTGCAGGTATACTGTATCCCTTGGACCTTCAAATCAACGATGAAACACAGAAATTGATTCCTTATTGAATACAAAAGGCAAAATGTCGACTTATTTACAAGAGAAGTAACTCTTCTAATAGTTCGTGTTTGAGCCTTTCCTGGGACAGTAGTATTAGATTCCGATGCACCATTGCAGGTTTACTGTATCCCTTGGACCTTCAAATCAACGATGAAACACAGAAATTGCATCGATATTGAATACAAAAGGCAATATTTCGACTTATTTACAAGAGGAGTAACACTTCTAATAGTTCGTGCTTTGAGCCTTTCCTGGGACAGCAGTATTAGATTCCGATGCACCATTGCAGGTTTACTGTATCCCTTGGACCTTCAAATCAACGATGAAACACAGAAATTGCATCGATATTGAAAACTAAAAGCTAAATTTCGACTTATTTAAAGAGGATTAACTCTTCTAATAGTTCGTGCTTTGAGCCCTTACTGGGACAACAGTATTAGATTCCGATGCACCATTGCATTTTTACTTTATCCCTTGGACCTTCAAATCAACGATGAAACACAGAAATTGCATCGATATTGAATACAAAAGGCAAAATATCGACTTATTTACAAGAGGAGTAACTCTTCTATTAGTTCGTGCTTTGAGCCTTTCCTGGGACAGCAGTATTAGTTTCCGATGCACCATTGCAGGTTTACTGTATCCCTTGGACCTTCAAATCAACGATGAAACACAGAAATTGCATCGATATTGAATACAAAAGGCAAAATTTTGACTTATTTACAAGAGGAGTAACTCCTCTAATGGTTTGTGGTTTGAGCCTTTCCTGGGACAGCAGTATTAGATTCCGATGCACCATTGCATTTTTACTTTATCCCTTGGACCTTCAAATCAACGATGAAACACAGAAATTGCGTCGATATTGAATACAAAAGGCAAAATGTCGATTTATTTACAAGAGGAGTAACTCTTCTAATAGTTCGTGCTTTGAGCCTTTCCTGGGACAGCAGTATTAGATTCCGATGCACCATTGCAGGTTTACTGTATCCCTTGGACCTTCAAATCAACGATGAAACACAGAAATTGCATCGATATTGAATACAAAAGGCAAAATGTCGACTTATATACAAGAGGAGTAACTCTTCTAGTACTTCGTGCTTTGAGCTTTTCCTGGGACTGCAGCATTAGATTCCGATGCACCATTGCAGGTTTACTGTATCCCTTGGACCTTCTAATCAACGTAGAAACACAGAAATTGCATCGATATTGAATACAAAAGGCAAAATGTCGACTTATTTACAAGAGGAGTAACTCTTCTAATAGTTCGTGATTTTGGCCTTTCCTGGGACATCAGTATTAGATTCCGATGCACCATTGCAGGTTTACTGTATCCCTTGGACCTTCAAATCAACGATGAAGCACAAAAATTGCATCGATATCGAATACAAAAGGCAAAATGTCGACTTGTTTACAAGAGGAGTAACTCTTCTAATAGTTCTTGCATTGAGCCTTTCCTGGGACAGCAGTATTAGATTCCGATGCACCATTGCAGGTTTACTGTATCCCTTGGGCCTTCAAATCAACGATGAAACACAGAAATTGCATCGATATTGAATACAAAAGGCAAAATTTCGACTTATATACAAGAGGAGTAACTCTTCTAGTACTTCGAGCTTTGAGCTTTTCCTGGGACAGCAGTATTAGATTGCGATGCACCATTGCTGGTTTACTGTATCCCTTGGACCTTCAAATCAACGATGAAACACAGATATTGCATCGATATTGTATACAAAAGGCAAAATGTCGACTTATTTGCAAGAGGAGAAACTCTTCTAATAGTTCGTGCTTTGAGCCTCTCTGGGACAGCAGTATTAGATGCCGATGCACCATTGCAGGTTTACTGTATCCCTTGGACCTTCAAATCAACGATGAAACACAGAAATTGCATCGATTCTGAATACAAAAGGCAAAATATCGACTTATTTATAAGAGGAGTAACTCTTATAACAGTTCCTGCTTTGAGCCTTTCCTGGGACAGCAGTATTAGATTCCGATGCACCATTGCAGGTTTACTGTATTCTTTGGACCTTCAAATCAACTATGAAACACAGAAATTGCATCGATATTGAATACAAAAGGCAAAATGTCGACTTATGTACAAGAGATGTAACTCTTCTAATAGTTCGTGCTTTGAGCCTTTCCTGGGACAGCAGTATTAGATTCCGATGCACCATTGCAGATTTACTGTATCCCTTGGACCTTCAAATCAACGATGAAACATAGAAATTGCATCGATCTTGAATACAAAATGCAAAATGCTGACTTATTTATAAGAGGAGTAACTCTTCTAATAGTTCGTGCTTTGAGTCTTTCCTGGGACAGCAGTATTAGATTCCGATGCTCCATTGCACGTTTATCGTATCCCTTGGACCTTCAAAACCACTATGATACACTGAAATTGCATCGATATTGAATACAAAAGGCAAAATGTCGTTTTATTTACAAGAGGAGTAAATCTTCTAATAGTTCGTGATTTAGCCTTTCCTGGGACAGCAGTATTAGATTGCGATGCACCATTGCAGGTTTACTGTATCCCTTGGACCTTCAAATCAACGATGAAACATAGAAATTGCATCGATATTGAATACAAAGGCCAAAATGTCGACTTATTTACAAGAGGAGTAACTCTTCTAATAGTTTGTGCTTTGAGCCTTTCCTGGGACAGCAGTATTAGATTCCGATGCACCATTGCAGGTATACTGTATCCCTTGGACCTTCAAATCAACGATGAAACACAGAAATTGATTCCTTATTGAATACAAAAGGCAAAATGTCGACTTATTTACAAGAGAAGTAACTCTTCTAATAGTTCGTGTTTGAGCCTTTCCTGGGACAGTAGTATTAGATTCCGATGCACCATTGCAGGTTTACTGTATCCCTTGGACCTTCAAATCAACGATGAAACACAGAAATTGCATCGATATTGAATACAAAAGGCAAAACGTCGACTTATTTACAAGAGGAGTAACTCTTCTAATAATTTGTGCTTTGAGCCTTTCCTGGGACAGCAGTATTAGATTCCGATGCACCATAGCAGGTTTACTGTATCCCTTGGACCTTCAAATCAACGATGAAACACAGAAATTGCATCGATATTGAATACAAAAGGCAAAATGTTGACTTATATACAAGAGGAGTAACTCTTCTAGTACTTCGTGCTTTGAGCTTTTCCTGGGACAGCAGTATTAGATTGCGATGCACCATTGCAGGTTTACTGTATCCCTTGGACCTTCAAATCAACGATGAAACACAGATATTGCATCGATATTGAATACAAAAGGCAAAATGTCGACTTGTTTACAAGAGGAGTAACTCTTCTAATAGTTCTTGCATTGAGCCTTTCCTGGGACTGCAGTATTAGATTCCGATGCACCATTGCAGGTTTACTGTATCCCTTGGACCTTCAAATCATCGATGAAACACAGAAATTGCATCGATATTGAATACAAAAGGCAAAATCTCGACTTATTTATAAGAGGAGTAACTCTTCTAACAGTTCCTGCTTTGAGCCTTTCCAGGGTCAGCAGTATTAGATTCCGATGCACCACAGCAGGTTTACTGTATCCCTTGGACCTTCAAATCAATTATGAAACACAGAAATTGCATCGACATTGAATACAAATGCAAAATGTCGACTTATTTACAAGAGATGTAACTCTTCTAATAGTTCGTGCTTTGAGCCTTTCCTGGGACAGCAGTATTAGATTCCGATGCACCATTGCAGGTTTACTGTATCACTTGGACCTTCAAATCAACGATGAAACATAGAAATTGCATCGATCTTGAATACAAAATGCAAAATGTTGACTTATTTATAAGAGGAGTAACTCTTCTAATAGTTCGTGCTTTGAGTCTTTCCTGGGACAGCAGTATTAGATTCCGATGCTCCATTGCACGTTTACTGTATCCCTTGGACCTTCAAAACCACTATGATGAACTGAAATTGCATCGATATTGAATACAAAAGGCAAAATTTCGATTTATTTACAAGAGGAGTAACTCTTCTAATAATTCGTGATTTAGCCTTTCCTGGGACAGCAGTATTAGATTGCGATGCACCATTGCAGTTTTACTGTATCCCTTGGACCTTCAAATCAACGATGAAACATAGAAATTGCATCGATATTGAATACAAAGGGCAAAATGTCGACTTATTTACAAGAGGAGTTACTCTTCTAATAGTTCGTGCTTTTAGCGTTTCCTGGGACAGCAGTATTAGATTCCGATGCACCATTGCAGGTTTACTGTATCCCTTGGACCTTCAAATCAACGATGAAACAGAGAAATTGCATCGATATTGAATACAAAATGCAAAATGTCGACTTATTTACAAGAGGAGTAACTCTTCTAATAGTTCGTGCTTTGAGCCTTTCCTGGGACAGCAGTATTAGATTCCGATGCACCATTGCAGGTTTACTGTATGCCTTGGACCTTCAAATCAACGATGAAACACAGAAATTGCAGCGATATTGTATACAAAATGCAAATTGTCGACTTATTTCTAAGAGGAGTAACTCTTCTAATAGTTCGTGCTTTGAGACTTTCTGGGACAGCAGTATTAGATTCCGATGCACCATTGCATGTTTACCGTATCCCTTGGACCTTCAAATCAACGATGAAACACAGAAATTGCATCGATATTGAATACAAAATGCAAAATGCCGACGTATTTATAAGAGGAGTAACTTTTCTAACAGTTACTGCTTTGAGCCTTTCCTGGGACAGCAGTATTAGATTCCGATGCACCATTGCAGGTTTACTGTATCCCTTGGACCTTCAAATCAACGATGAAACACAGAAATTGCATCGTTATTGTATACAAAATGCAAAATGTCGACTTATTTACAAGAGATGAAACTCTTCTAATAGTTCGTGCTTTGAGCCTTTCCTGGGACAGCAGTATTAGATTCCGATGCACCATTGCACGTTTACTGTATCCCTTGGACCTTCAAACAAACGATGAAACACAGAAATTGCATCGGTATTGAAAACAAAAGGCAAAATGTCGACTTATTTACAAGAGGAGTAACTCTTCTAATAGTTCGTGCTTTGAGCCTTTCCTGGGACTGCAGTATTAGATTCCGATGCACCATTGCAGGTTTACTGTATCCCTTGGACCTTCAAATCAACGATGAAACACAGAAATTGCATCGATATTGAATACAAAAGGCAAAATGTCGACTTATTTACAAGAGGAGTAACTCTTCTAATAGTTCGTGCTTTGAGCCTTTCCTGGGACAGCAGTATTAGATTCCGATGCACCATTGCAGGATTAATGTATACCTCGGACCTTCAAATCAACGATGAAACACAGAAATTGCAGCGATATTGAATAGAAAAGGCAAAATGTCGACTTATTTACAAGAGGATTAACTCTTCTAATTGTTCGTGTTTTGAGCATTACCTGGGACAGCGGTATTAGATTCCGATGCACCATTGCAGGTTTACTGTATCCCTTGGACCTTCAAATCAACGATGAAACACAGAAATTGCATCGATATTGAATACAAAAGGCAAAATGTCGACGTATATACAAGAGGAGTAACTCCTCTAATAGTTCGTGCTTTGAGCCTTTCCTGGGACAGCAGTATTAGATTCCGATGCACCATTGCAGGTTTACTGTAACCCTGGGACCTTCAAATCAACGATGAAACACAGAAATTGCATCGATATTGAATACAAAAGGCAAAATGTCGACTTATTTATAAGAGGAGTAACTCTTCTAAAACGTCCTGCTTTGAGCCTTTCCTGGGACAGCAGTATTAGATTCCGATGCACCATTGCAGGTTTACTGTATCCCTTGGACCTTCAAATCAACGATGAAACACATAAATTGCATCGATATTGAATACAAAAGGCAAAATGTCGACTTATTTACGAGAGTAGTAACTCTTCTAATAGTTCGTGCTTTGAGCCTTTCCTGGGACAGCAGTATTAGATTCCGATGCACCATTGCAGGTTTACTGTATGCCTTGGACCTTCAAATCAACGATGAAACACAGAAATTGCAGCGATATTGTATACAAAAGGCAAAATGTCGACTTATTTCTAAGAGGAGTAACTCTTCTAATAGTTCGTGCTTTGAGACTTTCTGGGACAGCAGTATTAGATTCCGATGCACCATTGCAGGTTTACCGTATCCCTTGGACCTTCAAATCAACGATGAAACACAGAAATTGCATCGATATTGAATACAAAAGGCAAAATGTCGACGTATTTATAAGAGGAGTAACTCTTCTAACAGTTACTGCTTTGAGCCTTTCCTGGGACAGCAGTATTAGATTCCGATGCACCATTGCAGGTTTACTGTATCCCTTGGACCTTCAAATCAACGATGAAACACAGAAATTGCATCGTTATTGTATACAAAATGCAAAATGTCGACTTATTTACAAGAGATGAAACTCTTCTAATAGTTCGTGCTTTGAGCCTTTCCTGGGACAGCAGTATTAGATTCCGATGCACCATTGCACGTTTACTGTATCCCTTGGACCTTCAAACAAACGATGAAACACAGAAATTGCATCGGTATTGAAAACAAAAGGCAAAATGTCGACTTATTTACAAGAGGAGTAACTCTTCTAATAGTTCGTGCTTTGAGCCTTTCCTGGGACAGCAGTATTAGATTCCGATGCACCATTGCAGGTTTACTGTATCCCTTGGACCTTCAAATCAACGATGAAACACAGAAATTGCTTCGATATTGAATGCAAAAGGCAAAATGTCGACTTATTTACAAGAGGAGTAACTCTTCTAATAGTTCGTGCTTTGAGCCTTTCCTGGGACAGCAGTATTAGATTCCGATGCACCATTGCAGGTTTAATGTATACCTTGGACCTTCAAATCAACGATGAAACACCGAAATTGCAGCAATATTGAATAGAAAAGGCAAAATGTCGACTTATTTACAAGAGGATTAACTCTTCTAATAGTTCGTGTTTTGAGCATTTCCTGGGACAGCAGTATTAGATTCCGATGAACCATTGCAGGTTTACTGTATCCCTTGGACCTTCAAATCAACGATGAAACACAGAAATTGCATCGATATTGAATACAAAAGGCAAAATGTCGACGTATATACAAGAGGAGTAACTCCTCTAATAGTTCGTGCTTTGAGCCTTTCCTGGGACAGCAGTATTAGATTCCGATGCACCATTGCAGGTTTACTGTAACCCTGGGACCTTCAAATCAACGATGAAACACAGAAATTGCATCGATATTGAATACAAAAGGCAAAATGTCGACTTATTTATAAGAGGAGTAACTCTTCTAAAACGTCCTGCTTTGAGCCTTTCCTGGGACAGCAGTATTAGATTCCGATGCACCATTGCAGGTTTACTGTATCCCTTGGACCTTCAAATCAACGATGAAACACATAAATTGCATCGATATTGAATACAAAAGGCAAAATGTCGACTTATTTACGAGAGTAGTAACTCTTCTAATAGTTCGTGCTTTGAGCCTTTCCTGGGACAGCAGTATTAGATTCCGATGCACCATTGCAGGTTTACTGTATCCCTTGTACCTTCAAATCAACGATGAAACATAGAAATTGCATCGATCTTGAATACAAAATGCAAAATGTTGACTTATTTATAAGAGGAGTAACTCTTCTAATAGTTCGTGCTTTGAGCCTTTCCGGGACAGCAGTATTAGATTCCGATGCACCATTGCACGTTTACTGTAACCATTGGACCTTCAAAACAACTATGAAACACTGAAATTGCATCGATATTGAATACAAAAGGCAAAATTTCGCCTTATTTACAAGAGGAGTAACTCTTCTAATAATTCGTGATTTAGAATTTCCTGGGACAGCAGTATTAGATTGCGATGCACCATTGCAGGTTTACTGTATCCCTTGGACCTTCAAATCAACGATGAAACACAGAAATTGCATCGATATTGAATACAAAGGACAAAATGTCATCTTATTTACAAGAGGACTAACTCCTCTAATAGTTCGTGCTTTTAGCGTTTCCTGGGACAGCAGTATTAGATTCCGATGCACCATTGCAGGTTTACTGTATCCCTTGGACCTTCAAATCAACGATGAAACACAGAAATTGCATCGTTATTGTATACAAAATGCAAAATGTCGACTTATTTACAAGAGGAGTAACTCTTCTAATAGTTCGTGCTTTGAGCCTTTCCTGGGACAGCAGTATTAGATTCCGATGCACCATTGCAGGTTTACTGTGTCCCTTGTACCTTCAAATCAACGATGAAACGTAGAAATTGCATCGATCTTGAATACAAAATGCAAAATGTTGACTTATTTATAAGAGGAGTAACTCTTCTAATAGTTCGTGCTTTGAGCCTTTCCTGGGACAGTAGTATTAAATTCCGATGCACCATTGCACGTTTACTGTATCCCTTGGACCTTCAAACGAACGATGAAACACAGAAATTGCATCGGTATTGAAAACAAAAGGCAAAATGTCGACTTATTTACAAGAGGAGTAACTCTTCTAATAGTTCGTGCTTTGAGCCTTTCCTGGGACAGCAGTATTAGATTCCGATGCACCATTGCAGGTTTACTGTATCCCATGGACCTTCAAATCAACGATGAAACACAGAAATTGCATCGATATTGAATACAAAAGGCAAAATGTCGACTTATTTACAAGAGGAGTAACTCTTCTAATAGTTCGTGCTTTGAGCCTTTCCTGGGACAGCAGTATTAGATTCCGATGCACCATTGCAGGTTTAATGTATACCTTGGACCTTCAAATCAACGATGAAACACAGAAATTGCAGCGATATTGAATAGAAAAGGCAAAATGTCGACTTATTTACAAGAGGATTAACTCTTCTAATAGTTCGTGATTTGAGCATTTCCTGGGACAGCAGTATTAGATTCCGATTCACCATTGCAGGTTTACTGTATCCCTTGGACCTTCAAATCAACGATGAAACACAGAAATTGCATCGATATTGAATACAACAGGCAAAATGTCGACGTATATACAAGAGGAGTAACTCCTCTAATAGTTCGTGCTTTGAGCCTTTCCTGGGACAGCAGTATTAGATTCCGATGCACCATTGCAGGTTTACTGTAACCCTGGGACCTTCAAATCAACGATGAAACACAGAAATCGCATCGATATTGAATACAAAAGGCAAAATGTCGAATTATTTATAAGAGGAGTAACTCTTCTAAAACGTCCTGCTTTGAGCCTTTCCTGGGACAGCAGTATTAGATTCCGATGCACCATTGCAGGTTTACTGTATCCCTTGGACCTTCAAATCAACGATGAAACACATAAATTGCATCGATATTGAATACAAAAGGCAAAATGTCGACTTATTTACGAGAGTAGTAACTCTTCTAATAGTTCGTGCTTTGAGCCTTTCCTGGGACAGCAGTATTAGATTCCGATGCACCATTGCAGGTTTACTGTATCCCTTGTACCTTCGAATCAACGATGAAACTTAGAAATTGCATCGATCTTGAATACAAAATGCAAAATGTTGACTTATTTATAAGAGGAGTAACTCTTCTAATAGTTCGTGCTTTGAGCCTTTCCGGGACAGCAGTATTAGATTCCGATGCACCATTGCACGTTTACTGTAACCATTGGACCTTCAAAACAACTATGAAACACTGAAATTGCATCGATATTGAATACAAAAGGCAAAATGTCGACTTATTTACAAGAGGAGTAAATCTTCTATTAGTTCGTGTTTTGAGCCTTTCCTGGAAAAGCAGTATTAGATTCCGATGCACAATTGCGGGCTTACTGTATCCCTTGGACCTTCAAACAAACGATGAAACACAGAAATTGCATCGATATTGAAAACAAAAGGCAAAATGTCGACTTATTTACAAGAGGAGTAACTCTTCTAATAGTTCGTGCTTTGAGCCTTTCCTGGGACAGCAGTATTAGATTCCGATGCACCATTGCAGGTTTACTGGATCCCTTGGACCTTCAAATCAACGATGGAACACAGAAATTGCATCGATATTGAATACAAAAGGCAAAATGTTGACTTATTTACAAGAGGAGTAACTCTTCTAATAGTTCGTGCTTTGAGCCTTTCCTGGGACAGCAGTATTAGATTCCGATGCACCATTGCAGCTTTACTGTATCCCTTGGACCTTCAAATCAACGATGAAACACAGAAATTGCATCGATATTGAATAGAAAAGGCAAAATGTCGACTTATTTAAAAGTGGATTAACTCTTCTAATAGTTCGAGCTTTGAGCATTTCCTGGGACAGCAGTATTAGATTCCGATGCACCATTGCAGGTTTACTGTATCCCTTGGACCTTCAAATCAACGATGAAACACAGAAATTGCATCGATATTGAATACAAAAGGCAAAATGTCGCCGTATATACAAGAGGAGTAACTCCTCTAATTGTTCGTGATTTGAGCCTTTCCTGGGACAGCAGTATTAGATTCCGATGCACCATTGCAGGTTTACTGTATCCCTTGTACCTTCAAATCAACGATGAAACATAGAAATTGCATCGATCTTGAATACAAAATGCAAAATGTTGACTTATTTATAAGAGGAGTAACTCTTCTAATAGTTCGTGCTTTGAGCCTTTCCGGGACAGCAGTATTACATTCCGATGCACCATTGCACGTTTACTGTAACCATTGGACCTTCAAAACAACTATGAAACACTGAAATTGCATCGATATTGAATACAAAAGGCAAAATGTCGACTTATTTACGAGAGGAGTAACTCTTCTAATAATTCGTGATTTAGCCTTTCCTGGGACAGCAGTATTAGATTGCGATGCACCATTGCAGGTTTACTGTATCCCTTGGACCTTCAAATCAACGATGAAACACAGAAATTGCATCGATATTGAATACAAAAGACAAAATGTCATCTTATTTACAAGAGGAGTAACTGCTCTAATAGTTCGTGCTTTTAGCGTTTCCTGGGACAGCAGTATTAGATTCCGATGCACCATTGCAGGTTTACTGTATCCCTTGGACCTTCAAATCAACGATGAAACACAGATATTGCATCGATATTGAATACAAAAGGCAAAATGTCGACTTATTTACGAGAGGAGTATCTCTTCCAATAGTTCGTGCTTTGAGCCTTTCCTGGGACAGCAGTATTAGATTCCGATGCACCATTGCAGGTTTACTGTATCCCTTTGACCTTTAAATCAACGATGAAACACAGAAATTGCATCGATATTGAATACAAAAGGCAAAATATCGACTTATTTACAAGAGGAGTAACTCTTCTAATAGTTTGTGCTTTGAGCCTTTCTTGGGACAGCAGTATTATATTCCGATGCACCATTGCAGGTTTACTGTATCCCTTGGACCTTCAAATCAACGATGAAACACAGAAATTGCATCGATATTGAATACAAAAGGCAAAATCCCGACTTGTTTACAAGAGGAGTAACTCTTCTAATAGTTCTTGCTTTCAGCCTTTCCTGGGACAGCAGTATTAGATTCCGATGCTCCATTGCAGGTTTACTGTATCCCTTGGACCTTCAAATCATCGATGAAACACAGAAATTGCATCGATATTGAATACAAAAGGCAAAATGTCGACTTATATAAAAGAGGAGTAACTCTTCTAGTACTTCGTGCTTTGAGCATTTCCTGGGACAGCAGTTTTAGATTGCGATGCACCATTGCAGGTTTACTGTATCCCTTGGACCTTCAAATCAACGATGAAACACAGAAATTGCATCGATATTGAATACAAAAGGCAAAATCTCGACTTATTTATAAGAGGAGTAACTCTTCTAACAGTTCCTGCTTTGAGCCTTTCCTGGGACAGCAGTATTAGATTCCGATGCACCATTGCAGGTTTACTGTATCCCTTGGACCTTCAAATCAACGATGAAACACATAAATTGCATCGATATTGAATACAAAAGGCACAATGTCGACTTATTTACGAGAGTAGTAACTCTTCTAATAGTTCGTGCTTTGAGCCTGTCCTGGGACAGCAATATTAGATTCCGATGCACCATTGCAGGTTTACTGTATCCCTTGTACCTTCAAATCAACGATGAAACATAGAAATTGCATCGATCTTGAATACAAAATGCAAAATGTTGACTTATTTATAAGAGGAGTAACTCTTCTAATAGTTCGTGCTTTGAGCCTTTCCGGGACAGCAGTATTAGATTCCGATGCACCATTGCACGTTTACTGTAACCATTGGACCTTCAAAACAACTATGAAACACTGAAATTGCATCGATATTGAATACAAAAGGCAAAATTTCGACTTATTTACAAGAGGAGTAACTCTTCTAATAATTCGTGATTTAGAATATCCTGGGACAGCAGTATTAGATTGCGATGCACCATTGCAGGTTTACTGTATCCCTTGGACCTTCAAATCAACGATGAAACACAGAAATTGCATCGATATTGAATACAAAAGACAAAATGTCATCTTATTTACAAGAGGAGTAACTCCTCTAATAGTTCGTGCTTTTAGCGTTTCCTGGGACAGCAGTATTAGATTCCGATGCACCATTGCAGGTTTACTGTATCCCTTGTACCTTCAAATCAACGATGAAACGTAGAAATTGCATCGATCTTGAATACAAAATGCAAAATGTTGACTTATTTATAAGAGGAGTAACTCTTCTAATAGTTCGTGCTTTGAGCCTTTCCTGGGACAGCAGTATTAGATTCCGATGCACCATTGCACGTTTACTGTATCCCTTCGACCTTCAAAACAACTATGAAACACTAAAATTGCATCGATATTGAATACAAAAAAGCAAAATGTCGACTTATTTACAAGAGGAGTAAATCTTCTAATAGTTCGTGTTTTGAGCCTTTCCTGGAAAAGCAGTATTAGATTCCGATGCACAATTGCGGGCTTACTGTATCCCTTGGACCTTCAAACAAACGATGAAAAACAGAAATTGCATTGATATTGAAAACAAAAGGCAAAATATCGACTTATTTACAAGAGGAGTAACTCTTCTAATAGTTCGTGATTTGAGCCTTTCCTGGGACAGCAGTATTAGATTCCGATGCACCATTGCTGGTTTACTGGATCCCTTGGACCTTCAAATCAACGATGAAACAAAGAAATTGCATCGATGTTGAATACAAAAGGCAAAATGTTGACTTATTTACAAGAGGAGTAACTCTTCTAATAGTTCGTGCTTTGAGCCTTTCCTGGGACAGCAGTATTAGATTCCGATGCTCCATTGCAGGTTTACTGTATCCCTTGGACCTTCAAATCAACGATGAAACACAGAAATTGCATCGATATTGAATAGAAAAGGCGAAATGTCGACTTATTTAAAAGAGGATTAACTCTTCTAATAGTTCGTGATTTGAGCATTTCCTGGGACAGCAGTATTAGATTCCGATGCACCATTGCAGGTTTACTGTATCCCTTGGACCTTCAAATCAACGATGAAACACGGAAATTGCATCGATATTGAATACAAAAGGCAAAATGTCGCCGTATATACAAGAGGAGTAACTCCTCTAATAGTTCGTGATTTGAGCCTTTCCTGGGACAGCAGTATTAGATTCCGATGCACCATTGCAGGTTTACTGTATCCCTTGGACCTTCAAATCAACGATGAAACACATAAATTGCATCGATATTGAATACAAAAGGCAAAATGTCGACTTATTTACGAGAGTAGTAACTCTTCTAATAGTTCGTGCTTTGAGCCTTTCCTGGGACAGCAGTATTAGATTCCGATGCACCATTGCGGTTTACTGAATCCCTTGTACCTTCAAATCAACGATGAAACATAGAAACTGCATCGATCTTGAATACAAAATGCAAAATGTTGACTTATTTATAAGAGGAGTAACTCTTCTAATAGTTCGTGCTTTGAGCCTTTCCGGGACAGCAGTATTACATTCCGATGCACCATTGCACGTTTACTGTAACCATTGGACCTTCAAAACAACTATGAAACACTGAAATTGCATCGATATTGAATACAAAAGGCAAAATGTCAACTTATTTACGAGAGGAGTAACTCTTCTAATAATTCGTGATTTAGACTTTCCTGGGACAGCAGTATTAGATTGCGATGCACCATTGCAGGTTTACTGTATCCCTTGGACCTTCAAATCAACGATGAATCACAGAAATTGCATCGATATTGAATACAAAAGACAAAATGTCATCTTATTTACAAGAGGAGTAACTCCTCTAATAGTTCGTGCTTTTAGCGTTTCCTGGGACAACAGTATTAGTTTCCGATGCACCATTGCAGGTTTACTGTATCCCTTGGACCTTCAAATCAACGATGAAACACAGATATTGCATCGATATTGAATACAAAAGGCAAAATGTCGACTTATTTACGAGAGGAGTAACTCTTCCAATAGTTCGTGCTTTGAGCCTTTCCTGGGACAGCAGTATTAGATTCCGATGCACCATTGCAGGTTTACTGTATCCCCTTGACCTTTAAATCAACGATGAAACACAGAAATTGCATCGATATTGAATACAAAAGGCAAAATGTCGACTTATTTACAAGAGGAGTAACTCTTCTAATAGTTTGTGCTTTGAGCCTTTCCTGGGACAGCAGTATTAGATTCCGATGCACCATTGCAGGTTTACTGTATCCCTTGGACCTTCAAATCAACGATGAAACACAGAAATTGCATCGATATTGAATACAAAAGGCAAAATCCCGACTTGTTTACAAGAGGAGTAACTCTTCTAATAGTTCTTGCTTTCAGCCTTTCCTGGGACAGCAGTATTAGATTCCGATGCTCCATTGCAGGTTTACTGTATCCCTTGGACCTTCAAATCAACGATGAAACACAGAAATTGCATCGATATTGAATGCAAAAGGCAAAATGTCGACTTATATACAAGAGGAGTAACTCTTCTAGTACTTCGTGCTTTGAGCTTTTCCTGGGACAGCAGTATTAGATTGCGATGCACCATTGCAGGTTTACTGTATCCCTTGGACCTTCAAATCAACGATGAAACACAGAAATTGCATCGATATTGAATACAAAAGGCAAAATCCCGACTTATTTACAAGAGGAGTAACTCTTCTAATAGTTCGTGCTTTGAGCCTTTCCTGGGACAGCAGTATTAGATTCCGATGCTCCATTGCAGGTTTACTGTATCCCTTGGACCTTCAAATCAACGATGAAACACAGAAATTGCATCGATATTGAATAGAAAAGGCGAAATGTCGACTTATTTAAAAGAGGATTAACTCTTCTAATAGTTCGTGCTTTGAGCATTTCCTGGGACAGCAGTATTAGATTCCGATGCACCATTGCAGGTTTACTGTATCCCTTGGACCTTCAAATCAACGATGAAACACGGAAATTGCATCGATATTGAATACAAAAGGCAAAATGTCGCCGTATATACAAGAGGAGTAACTCCTCTAATAGTTCGTGATTTGAGCCTTTCCTGGGACAGCAGTATTAGATTCCGATGCACCATTGCAGGTTTACTGTATCCCTTGGACCTTCAAATCAACGATGAAACACATAAATTGCATCGATATTGAATACAAAAGGCAAAATGTCGACTTATTTACGAGAGTAGTAACTCTTCTAATAGTTCGTGCTTTGAGCCTTTCCTGGGACAGCAGTATTAGATTCCGATGCACCATTGCGGTTTACTGAATCCCTTGTACCTTCAAATCAACGATGAAACATAGAAACTGCATCGATCTTGAATACAAAATGCAAAATGTTGACTTATTTATAAGAGGAGTAACTCCTCTAATAGTTCGTGCTTTGAGCCTTTCCGGGACAGCAGTATTACATTCCGATGCACCATTGCACGTTTACTGTAACCATTGGACCTTCAAAACAACTATGAAACACTGAAATTGCATCGATATTGAATACAAAAGGCAAAATGTCAACTTATTTACGAGAGGAGTAACTCTTCTAATAATTCGTGATTTAGACTTTCCTGGGACAGCAGTATTAGATTGCGATGCACCATTGCAGGTTTACTGTATCCCTTGGACCTTCAAATCAACGATGAATCACAGAAATTGCATCGATATTGAATACAAAAGACAAAATGTCATCTTATTTTCAAGAGGAGTAACTCCTCTAATAGTTCGTGCTTTTAGCGTTTCCTGGGACAACAGTATTAGTTTCCGATGCACCATTGCAGGTTTACTGTATCCCTTGGACCTTCAAATCAACGATGAAACACAGATATTGCATCGATATTGAATACAAAAGGCAAAATGTCGACTTATTTACGAGAGGAGTAACTCTTCCAATAGTTCGTGCTTTGAGCCTTTCCTGGGACAGCAGTATTAGATTCCGATGCACCATTGCAGGTTTACTGTATCCCCTTGACCTTTAAATCAACGATGAAACACAGAAATTGCATCGATATTGAATACAAAAGGCAAAATGTCGACTTATTTACAAGAGGAGTAACTCTTCTAATAGTTTGTGCTTTGAGCCTTTCCTGGGACAGCAGTATTAGATTCCGATGCACCATTGCAGGTTTACTGTATCCCTTGGACCTTCAAATCAACGATGAAACACAGAAATTGCATCGATATTGAATACAAAAGGCAAAATCCCGACTTGTTTACAAGAGGAGTAACTCTTCTAATAGTTCTTGCTTTCAGCCTTTCCTGGGACAGCAGTATTAGATTCCGATGCTCCATTGCAGGTTTACTGTATCCCTTGGACCTTCAAATCAACGATGAAACACAGAAATTGCATCGATATTGAATGCAAAAGGCAAAATGTCGACTTATATACAAGAGGAGTAACTCTTCTAGTACTTCGTGCTTTGAGCTTTTCCTGGGACAGCAGTATTAGATTGCGATGCACCATTGCAGGTTTACTGTATCCCTTGGACCTTCAAATCAACGATGAAACACAGAAATTGCATCGATATTGAATACAAAAGGCAAAATCTCGACTTATTTATAAGAGGAGTAACTCTTCTAACAGTTCCTGATTTGAGCCATTCCTGGGACAGCAGTATTAGATTCCGATGCACCATTGCAGGTTTACTGTATCCCTTGGACCTTCAAATCAACGATGAAACATAGAAATTGCATCGATCTTGTATACAAAATGCAAAATGTTGACTTATTTATAAGAGGAGTAACTCTTCTAATAGTTCGTGCTTTGTGTCTTTCCTGGGACAGCAGTATTAGATTCCGATGCACCATTGCACGTTTACTGTAGCCCTTGGACCTTCAAAACAACTATGAAACACTGAAATTGCATCGATATTGAATACAAAAGGCAAAATGTCGACTTATTTACAAGAGGAGTACCTCTTCTAATAATTCGTGATTTAGCCTTTCCTGGGACAGCAGTATTAGATTCCGATGCACCATTGCAGGTTTACTGTATCCCTTGCACCTCCAAATCAACGATGAAACACAGAAATTGCATCGATATTGAATACAATGGGCAAAATGTCGACTTATTTACAAGAGGAGTAACTCTTCTAATAGTTCGTGATTTGAGCCTTTCATGGGACAGCAGTATTAGATTCCGATGCACCTTTGCAGGTTTACTGTATGCCTTGGACCTTAAAATCAACGATGAAACACTGAAATTGCATCGATATTGAATACAAAAGGCTAATTGTCGACTAATTTCTAAGAGGAGTACCTCTTCTAATAGTTCGTGCTTTGAGCATTTCTGGGACAGCAGTATTAGATTCCGATGCTCCATTGCAGGTTTACTGTATCCCTTGGACCTTCAAATCAACGATGAAACACAGAAATTGCATTGATATTGAATACAAAAGGCAAAATGTCGACTTATTTAAAAGAGGAGTAACTCTTCAAATAGTTCGTGCTTTGAACCTTTCCTGGGACTGCAGTATTAGATTCCGAATCACCATTGCAGGTTTACCGTATCCCTTAGACCTTCAAAGCAACGATGAAACACAGAAATTACATCGATATTGAATACAAAAGGCAAAATTTCGACTTATTTACAAGAGGAGTAACCCTTGTAATAGTTCGTGCTTTGAGCCTTTCCTGGGACAGCAGTATTAGATTCCTATGCACCATTGCTGGTTTACTGTATCCCTTGGACCTTCAAATCAACGATGAAGCACAGAAATTCCATCGATATTGATTACAAAACGCAAAATGTCGACTTATTTACAAGAGGAGTAACTCTTCTAATACTTCGTGCTTTTAGCGTTTCCTGGGACAGCAGTATTAGATTGCGATGCACCATTGACTGTTTACTGTATCTCTTGGACCTTCAATTCGACGATGAAACGGAAAATGCATCGATATTGAATACAAAAGGCAAAATGTCGACTTATTTACAAGAGGAGTGACTCTTCTAATAGTCCGTGATTTAGCCTTTCCTGGGACAGCAGTATTAGATTGTGATGCTCCATTGCAGGTTTACTGTATCCCTTGGACCTTCAAATCAACGATGAAACACAGAAATTGCATCGATATTGAATACAAAAGGCTAAATGTCGACTTATTTACAAGAGGAGTAACTCTTCTAATAGTTCGTGCTTTTAGCGTTTCCTGGGACAGCAGTATTAGATTCCGATGAACCATTGCAGGTTTACTGTATCCCTTGGATCTTCAAATCAACGATGAAACACAGAAATTGCATCGATATTGAATACAAAAGGCAAAATGTCGACTTATTTACGAGAGTAGTAACTCTTCTGATAGTTCGTGCTTTGAGCCTTTCCTGGGACAGCAGTATTAGATTCCGATGCACCATTGCAGGTTTACTGTATCCCTTGTACCTTCAAATCAACGATGAAACACAGGAATTGCATCGATATTGAATACAAAATGCAAAATATCGGCTTATTTACAAGAGGAGTAACTCTTCTAATAGTTCGTGCTTTGAGCCTTTCCTGGGACAGCAGTATTAGATTCCGATGCTCCATTGCAGGTTTACTGTATCCCTTGGACCTTCAAATCAACGATGAAACACAGAAATTGCATCGATATTGAATACAAAAGGCAAAATGTCGACTTATATAAAAGAGGAGTAACTCTTCTAGTACTTCGTGCTTTGAGCATTTCCTGGGACAGCAGTTTTAGATTGCGATGCACCATTGCAGGTTTACTGTATCCCTTGGACCTTCAAATCAACGATGAAACACAGAAATTGCATCGATATTGAATACAAAAGGCAAAATCTCGACTTATTTATAAGAGGAGTAACTCTTCTAACAGTTCCTGCTTTGAGCCTTTCCTGGGACAGCAGTATTAGATTCCGATGCACCATTGCAGGTTTACTGTATCCCTTGGACCTTCAAATCAACGATGAAACACATAAATTGCATCGATATTGAATACAAAAGGCACAATGTCGACTTATTTACGAGAGTAGTAACTCTTCTAATAGTTCGTGCTTTGAGCCTGTCCTGGGACAGCAGTATTAGATTCCGATGCACCATTGCAGGTTTACTGTATCCCTTGTACCTTCAAATCAACGATGAAACATAGAAATTGCATCGATCTTGAATACAAAATGCAAAATGTTGACTTATTTATAAGAGGAGTAACTCTTCTAATAGTTCGTGCTTTGAGCCTTTCCGGGACAGCAGTATTAGATTCCGATGCACCATTGCACGTTTACTGTAACCATTGGACCTTCAAAACAACTATGAAACACTGAAATTGCATCGATATTGAATACAAAAGGCAAAATTTCGACTTATTTACAAGAGGAGTAACTCTTCTAATAATTCGTGATTTAGAATTTCCTGGGACAGCAGTATTAGATTGCGATGCACCATTGCAGGTTTACTGTATCCCTTGGACCTTCAAATCAACGATGAAACACAGAAATTGCATCGATATTGAATACAAAAGACAAAATGTCATCTTATTTACAAGAGGAGTAACTCCTCTAATAGTTCGTGCTTTTAGCGTTTCCTGGGACAGCAGTATTAGATTCCGATGCACCATTGCAGGTTTACTGTATCCCTTGTACCTTCAAATCAACGATGAAACGTAGAAATTGCATCGATCTTGAATACAAAATGCAAAATGTTGACTTATTTATAAGAGGAGTAACTCTTCTAATAGTTCGTGCTTTGAGCCTTTCCTGGGACAGCAGTATTAGATTCCGATGCACCATTGCACGGTTACTGTATCCCTTCGACCTTCAAAACAACTATGAAACACTAAAATTGCATCGATATTGAATACAAAAAAGCAAAATGTCGGCTTATTTACAAGAGGAGTAAATCTTCTAATAGTTCGTGTTTTGAGCCTTTCCTGGAAAAGCAGTATTAGATTCCGATGCACAATTGCGGGCTTACTGTATCCCTTGGACCTTCAAACAAACGATGAAAAACAGAAATTGCATTGATATTGAAAACAAAAGGCAAAATATCGACTTATTTACAAGAGGAGTAACTCTTCTAATAGTTCGTGATTTGAGCCTTTCCTGGGACAGCAGTATTAGATTCCGATGCACCATTGCTGGTTTACTGGATCCCTTGGACCTTCAAATCAACGATGAAACAAAGAAATTGCATCGATGTTGAATACAAAAGGCAAAATGTTGACTTATTTACAAGAGGAGTAACTCTTCTAATAGTTCGTGCTTTGAGCCTTTCCTGGGACAGCAGTATTAGATTCCGATGCTCCATTGCAGGTTTACTGTATCCCTTGGACCTTCAAATCAACGATGAAACACAGAAATTGCATCGATATTGAATAGAAAAGGCGAAATGTCGACTTATTTAAAAGAGGATTAACTCTTCTAATAGTTCGTGCTTTGAGCATTTCCTGGGACAGCAGTATTAGATTCCGATGCACCATTGCAGGTTTACTGTATCCCTTGGACCTTCAAATCAACGATGAAACACGGAAATTGCATCGATATTGAATACAAAAGGCAAAATGTCGCCGTATATACAAGAGGAGTAACTCCTCTAATAGTTCGTGATTTGAGCCTTTCCTGGGACAGCAGTATTAGATTCCGATGCACCATTGCAGGTTTACTGTATCCCTTGGACCTTCAAATCAACGATGAAACACATAAATTGCATCGATATTGAATACAAAAGGCAAAATGTCGACTTATTTACGAGAGTAGTAACTCTTCTAATAGTTCGTGCTTTGAGCCTTTCCTGGGACAGCAGTATTAGATTCCGATGCACCATTGCAGGTTTACTGAATCCCTTGTACCTTCAAATCAACGATGAAACATAGAAACTGCATCGATCTTGAATACAAAATGCAAAATGTTGACTTATTTATAAGAGGAGTAACTCTTCTAATAGTTCGTGCTTTGAGCCTTTCCGGGACAGCAGTATTACATTCCGATGCACCATTGCACGTTTACTGTAACCATTGGACCTTCAAAACAACTATGAAACACTGAAATTGCATCGATATTGAATACAAAAGGCAAAATGTCAACTTATTTACGAGAGGAGTAACTCTTCTAATATTTCGTGATTTAGACTTTCCTGGGACAGCAGTATTAGATTGCGATGCACCATTGCAGGTTTACTGTATCCCTTGGACCTTCAAATCAACGATGAATCACAGAAATTGCATCGATATTGAATACAAAAGACAAAATGTCATCTTATTTACAAGAGGAGTAACTCCTCTAATAGTTCGTGCTTTTAGCGTTTCCTGGGACAACAGTATTAGTTTCCGATACACCATTGCAGGTTTACTGTATCCCTTGGACCTTCAAATCAACGATGAAACACAGATATTGCATCGATATTGAATACAATAGGCAAAATGTCGACTTATTTACGAGAGGAGTAACTCTTCCAATAGTTCGTGCTTTGAGCCTTTCCTGGGACAGCAGTATTAGATTCCGATGCACCATTGCAGGTTTACTGTATCCCCTTGACCTTTAAATCAACGATGAAACACAGAAATTGCATCGATATTGAATACAATGGGCAAAATGTCGACTTATTTACAAGAGGAGTAACTCTTCTAATAGTTCGTGATTTGAGCCTTTCATGGGACAGCAGTATTAGATTCCGATGCACCTTTGCAGGTTTACTGTATGCCTTGGACCTTCAAATCAACGATGAAACACTGAAATTGCATCGATATTGAATACAAAAGGCTAATTGTCGACTAATTTCTAAGAGGAGTACCTCTTCTAATAGTTCGTGCTTTGAGCATTTCTGGGACAGCAGTATTAGATTCCGATGCTCCATTGCAGGTTTACTGTATCCCTTGGACCTTCAAATCAACGATGAAACACAGAAATTGCATTGATATTGAATACAAAAGGCAAAATGTCGACTTATTTAAAAGAGGAGTAACTCTTCAAATAGTTCGTGCTTTGAACCTTTCCTGGGACTGCAGTATTAGATTCCGAATCACCATTGCAGGTTTACCGTATCCCTTAGACCTTCAAAGCAACGATGAAACACAGAAATTACATCGATATTGAATACAAAAGGCAAAATTTCGACTTATTTACAAGAGGAGTAACCCTTGTAATAGTTCGTGCTTTGAGCCTTTCCTGGGACAGCAGTATTAGATTCCTATGCACCATTGCTGGTTTACTGTATCCCTTGGACCTTCAAATCAACGATGAAGCACAGAAATTCCATCGATATTGATTACAAAACGCAAAATGTCGACTTATTTACAAGAGGAGTAACTCTTCTAATACTTCGTGCTTTTAGCGTTTCCTGGGACAGCAGTATTAGATTCCGATGAACCATTGCAGGTTTACTGTATCCCTTGGATCTTCAAATCAACGATGAAACACAGAAATTGCATCGATATTGAATACAAAAGGCAAAATGTCGACTTATTTACGAGAGTAGTAACTCTTCTGATAGTTCGTGCTTTGAGCCTTTCCTGGGACAGCAGTATTAGATTCCGATGCACCATTGCAGGTTTACTGTATCCCTTGTACCTTAAAATCAACGATGAAACACAGGAATTGCATCGATATTGAATACAAAATGCAAAATATCGGCTTATTTACAAGAGGAGTAACTCTTCTAATAGTTCGTGCTTTGAGCCTTTCCTGGGACAGCAGTATTAGATTCCGATGCACCATTGCTGGTTTACTGGATCCCTTGGACCTTCAAATCAACGATGAAACACAGAAATTGCATCGATATTGAATACAAAAGACAAAATTTTGACTTATTTACAAGAGGAGTAACTCTTCTAATAGTTCGTGCTTTGAGCCTTTCCTGGGACAGCAGTATTAGATTCCGATGCTCCATTGCAGGTTTACTGTATCCCTTGGACCTTCAAATCAACGATGAAACACAGAAATTGCATCGATATTGAATAGAAAAGGCGAAATGTCGACTTATATAAAAGAGGATTAACTCTTCTAATAGTTCGTGCTTTGAGCATTTCCTGGGACAGCAGTATTAGATTCCGATGCACCATTGCAGGTTTACTGTATCCCTTGGACCTTCAAATCAACGATGAAACACGGAAATTGCATCGATATTGAATACAAAAGGCAAAATGTCGCCGTATATACAAGAGGAGTAACTCCTCTAATAGTTCGTGATTTGAGCCTTTCCTGGGACAGCAGTATTAGATTCCGATGCACCATTGCAGGTTTACTGTATCCCTTGGACCTTCAAATCAACGATGAAACACATAAATTGCATCGATATTGAATACAAAAGGCAAAATGTCGACTTATTTACGAGAGTAGTAACTCTTCTAATAGTTCGTGCTTTGAGCCTTTCCTGGGACAGCAGTATTAGATTCCGATGCACCATTGCAGGTTTACTGAATCCCTTGTACCTTCAAATCAACGATGAAACATAGAAACTGCATCGATCTTGAATACAAAATGCAAAATGTTGACTTATTTATAAGAGGAGTAACTCTTCTAATAGTTCGTGCTTTGAGCCTTTCCGGGACAGCAGTATTACATTCCGATGCACCATTGCACGTTTACTGTAACCATTGGACCTTCAAAACAACTATGAAACACTGAAATTGCATCGATATTGAATACAAAAGGCAAAATGTCAACTTATTTACGAGAGGAGTAACTCTTCTAATAATTCGTGATTTAGACTTTCCTGGGACAGCAGTATTAGATTGCGATGCACCATTGCAGGTTTACTGTATCCCTTGGACCTTCAAATCAACGATGAATCACAGAAATTGCATCGATATTGAATACAAAAGACAAAATGTCATCTTATTTACAAGAGGAGTAACTCCTCTAATAGTTCGTGCTTTTAGCGTTTCCTGGGACAACAGTATTAGTTTCCGATACACCATTGCAGGTTTACTGTATCCCTTGGACCTTCAAATCAACGATGAAACACAGATATTGCATCGATATTGAATACAAAAGGCAAAATGTCGACTTATTTACGAGAGGAGTAACTCTTCCAATAGTTCGTGCTTTGAGCCTTTCCTGGGACAGCAGTATTAGATTCCGATGCACCATTGCAGGTTTACTGTATCCCCTTGACCTTTAAATCAACGATGAAACACAGAAATTGCATCGATATTGAATACAAAAGGCAAAATGTCGACTTATTTACAAGAGGAGTAACTCTTCTAATAGTTTGTGCTTTGAGCCTTTCCTGGGACAGCAGTATTAGATTCCGATGCACCATTGCAGGTTTACTGTATCCCTTGGACCTTCAAATCAACGATGAAACACAGAAATTGCATCGATATTGAATACAAAAGGCAAAATCCCGACTTGTTTACAAGAGGAGTAACTCTTCTAATAGTTCTTGCTTTCAGCCTTTCCTGGGACAGCAGTATTAGATTCCGATGCTCCATTGCAGGTTTACTGTATCCCTTGGACCTTCAAATCAACGATGAAACACAGAAATTGCATCGATATTGAATACAAAAGGCAAAATGTCGACTTATATACAAGAGGAGTAACTCTTCTAGTACTTCGTGCTTTGAGCTTTTCCTGGGACAGCAGTATTAGATTGCGATGCACCATTGCAGGTTTACTGTATCCCTTGGACCTTCAAATCAACGATGAAACACAGAAATTGCATCGATATTGAATACAAAAGGCAAAATCTCGACTTATTTATAAGAGGAGTAACTCTTCTAACAGTTCCTGATTTGAGCCTTTCCTGGGACAGCAGTATTAGATTCCGATGCACCATTGCAGGTTTACTGTATCCCTTGGACCTTCAAATCAACGATGAAACATAGAAATTGCATCGATCTTGTATACAAAATGCAAAATGTTGACTTATTTATAAGAGGAGTAACTCTTCTAATAGTTCGTGCTTTGTGTCTTTCCTGGGACAGCAGTATTAGATTCCGATGCACCATTGCACGTTTACTGTAGCCCTTGGACCTTCAAAACAACTATGAAACACTGAAATTGCATCGATATTGAATACAAAAGGCAAAATGTCGACTTATTTACAAGAGGAGTACCTCTTCTAATAATTCGTGATTTAGCCTTTCCTGGGACAGCAGTATTAGATTCCGATGCACCATTGCAGGTTTACTGTATCCCTTGCACCTCCAAATCAACGATGAAACACAGAAATTGCATCGATATTGAATACAATGGGCAAAATGTCGACTTATTTACAAGAGGAGTAACTCTTCTAATAGTTCGTGATTTGAGCCTTTCATGGGACAGCAGTATTAGATTCCGATGCACCTTTGCAGGTTTACTGTATGCCTTGGACCTTCAAATCAACGATGAAACACTGAAATTGCATCGATATTGAATACAAAAGGCTAATTGTCGACTAATTTCTAAGAGGAGTACCTCTTCTAATAGTTCGTGCTTTGAGCATTTCTGGGACAGCAGTATTAGATTCCGATGCTCCATTGCAGGTTTACTGTATCCCTTGGACCTTCAAATCAACGATGAAACACAGAAATTGCATTGATATTGAATACAAAAGGCAAAATGTCGACTTATTTAAAAGAGGAGTAACTCTTCAAATAGTTCGTGCTTTGAACCTTTCCTGGGACTGCAGTATTAGATTCCGAATCACCATTGCAGGTTTACCGTATCCCTTAGACCTTCAAAGCAACGATGAAACACAGAAATTACATCGATATTGAATACAAAAGGCAAAATTTCGACTTATTTACAAGAGGAGTAACCCTTGTAATAGTTCGTGCTTTGAGCCTTTCCTGGGACAGCAGTATTAGATTCCTATGCACCATTGCTGGTTTACTGTATCCCTTGGACCTTCAAATCAACGATGAAGCACAGAAATTCCATCGATATTGATTACAAAACGCAAAATGTCGACTTATTTACAAGAGGAGTAACTCTTCTAATACTTCGTGCTTTTAGCGTTTCCTGGGACAGCAGTATTAGATTGCGATGCACCATTGACTGTTTACTGTATCTCTTGGACCTTCAATTCGACGATGAAACGGAAAATGCATCGATATTGAATACAAAAGGCAAAATGTCGACTTATTTACAAGAGGAGTGACTCTTCTAATAGTCCGTGATTTAGCCTTTCCTGGGACAGCAGTATTAGATTGCGATGCTCCATTGCAGGTTTACTGTATCCCTTGGACCTTCAAATCAACGATGAAACACAGAAATTGCGTCGATATTGAATACAAAAGGCTAAATGTCGACTTATTTACAAGAGGAGTAACTCTTCTAATAGTTCGTGCTTTTAGCGTTTCCTGGGACAGCAGTATTAGATTCCGATGAACCATTGCAGGTTTACTGTATCCCTTGGATCTTCAAATCAACGATGAAACACAGAAATTGCATCGATATTGAATACAAAAGGCAAAATGTCGACTTATTTACGAGAGTAGTAACTCTTCTGATAGTTCGTGCTTTGAGCCTTTCCTGGGACAGCAGTATTAGATTCCGATGCACCATTGCAGGTTTACTGTATCCCTTGTACCTTCAAATCAACGATGAAACACAGGAATTGCATCGATATTGAATACAAAATGCAAAATATCGGCTTATTTACAAGAGGAGTAACTCTTCTAATAGTTCGTGCTTTGAGCCTTTCCTGGGACAGCAGTATTAGATTCCGATGCACCATTGCTGGTTTACTGGATCCCTTGGACCTTCAAATCAACGATGAAACACAGAAATTGCATCGATATTGAATACAAAAGGCAAAATTTTGACTTATTTACAAGAGGAGTAACTCTTCTAATAGTTCGTGCTTTGAGCCTTTCCTGGGACAGCAGTATTAGATTCCGATGCTCCATTGCAGGTTTACTGTATCCCTTGGACCTTCAAATCAACGATGAAACACAGAAATTGCATCGATATTGAATAGAAAAGGCGAAATGTCGACTTATTTAAAAGAGGATTAACTCTTCTAATAGTTCGTGCTTTGAGCATTTCCTGGGACAGCAGTATTAGATTCCGATGCACCATTGCAGGTTTACTGTATCCCTTGGACCTTCAAATCAACGATGAAACACGGAAATTGCATCGATATTGAATACAAAAGGCAAAATGTCGCCGTATATACAAGAGGAGTAACTCCTCTAATAGTTCGTGATTTGAGCCTTTCCTGGGACAGCAGTATTAGATTCCGATGCACCATTGCAGGTTTACTGTATCCCTTGGACCTTCAAATCAACGATGAAACACATAAATTGCATCGATATTGAATACAAAAGGCAAAATGTCGACTTATTTACGAGAGTAGTAACTCTTCTAATAGTTCGTGCTTTGAGCCTTTCCTGGGACAGCAGTATTAGATTCCGATGCACCATTGCAGGTTTACTGAATCCCTTGTACCTTCAAATCAACGATGAAACATAGAAACTGCATCGATCTTGAATACAAAATGCAAAATGTTGACTTATTTATAAGAGGAGTAACTCTTCTAATAGTTCGTGCTTTGAGCCTTTCCGGGACAGCAGTATTACATTCCGATGCACCATTGCACGTTTACTGTAACCATTGGACCTTCAAAACAACTATGAAACACTTAAATTGCATCGATATTGAATACAAAAGGCAAAATGTCAACTTATTTACGAGAGGAGTAACTCTTCTAATAATTCGTGATTTAGACTTTCCTGGGACAGCAGTATTAGATTGCGATGCACCATTGCAGGTTTACTGTATCCCTTGGACCTTCAAATCAACGATGAATCACAGAAATTGCATCGATATTGAATACAAAAGACAAAATGTCATCTTATTTACAAGAGGAGTAACTCCTCTAATAGTTCGTGCTTTTAGCGTTTCCTGGGACAACAGTATTAGTTTCCGATGCACCATTGCAGGTTTACTGTATCCCTTGGACCTTCAAATCAACGATGAAACACAGATATTGCATCGATATTGAATACAAAAGGCAAAATGTCGACTTATTTACGAGAGGAGTAACTCTTCCAATAGTTCGTGCTTTGAGCCTTTCCTGGGACAGCAGTATTAGATTCCGATGCACCATTGCACGTTTACTGTAACCATTGGACCTTCAAAACAACTATGAAACACTGAAATTGCATCGATATTGAATACAAAAGGCAAAATGTCAACTTATTTACGAGAGGAGTAACTCTTCTAATAATTCGTGATTTAGACTTTCCTGGGACAGCAGTATTAGATTGCGATGCACCATTGCAGGTTTACTGTATCCCTTGGACCTTCAAATCAACGATGAATCACAGAAATTGCATCGATATTGAATACAAAAGGCAAAATGTCAACTTATTTACGAGAGGAGTAACTCTTCTAATAATTCGTGATTTAGACTTTCCCGGGACAGCAGTATTAGATTCCGATGCACCATTGCAGGTTTACTGTATCCCTTGGACCTTCAAATCAACGATGAAACACAGAAATTGCATCGATATTGAATACAAATGGCAAAATCCCGACTTGTTTACAAGAGGAGTAACTCTTCTAATAGTTCTTGCTTTCAGCCTTTCCTGGGACAGCAGTATTAGATTCCGATGCTCCATTGCAGGTTTACTGTATCCCTTGGACCTTCAAATCAACGATGAAACACAGAAATTGCATCGATATTGAATACAAAAGGCAAAATGTCGACTTATATACAAGAGGAGTAACTCTTCTAGTACTTCGTGCTTTGAGCTTTTCCTGGGACAGCAGTATTAGATTGCGATGCACCATTGCAGGTTTACTGTATCCCTTGGACCTTCAAATCAACGATGAAACACAGAAATTGCATCGATATTGAATACAAAAGGCAAAATCTCGACTTAATTATAAGAGGAGTAACTCTTCTAACAGTTCCTGATTTGAGCCTTTCCTGGGACAGCAGTATTAGATTCCGATGCACCATTGCAGGTTTACTGTATCCCTTGGACCTTCAAATCAACGATGAAACATAGAAATTGCATCGATCTTGTATACAAAATGCAAAATGTTGACTTATTTATAAGAGGAGTAACCCTTCTAATAGTTCGTGCTTTGTGTCTTTCCTGGGACAGCAGTATTAGATTCCGATGCACCATTGCACGTTTACTGTAGCCCTTGGACCTTCAAAACAACTATGAAACACTGAAATTGCATCGATATTGAATACAAAAGGCAAAATGTCGACTTATTTACAAGAGGAGTACCTCTTCTAATAATTCGTGATTTAGCCTTTCCTGGGACAGCAGTATTAGATTCCGATGCACCATTGCAGGTTTACTGTATCCCTTGCACCTCCAAATCAACGATGAAACACAGAAATTGCATCGATATTGAATACAATGGGCAAAATGTCGACTTATTTACAAGAGGAGTAACTCTTCTAATAGTTCGTGATTTGAGCCTTTCATGGGACAGCAGTATTAGATTCCGATGCACCTTTGCAGGTTTACTGTATGCCTTGGACCTTCAAATCAACGATGAAACACTGAAATTGCATCGATATTGAATACAAAAGGCTAATTGTCGACTAATTTCTAAGAGGAGTACCTCTTCTAATAGTTCGTGCTTTGAGCATTTCTGGGACAGCAGTATTAGATTCCGATGCTCCATTGCAGGTTTACTGTATCCCTTGGACCTTCAAATCAACGATGAAACACAGATATTGCATTGATATTGAATACAAAAGGCAAAATGTCGACTTATTTAAAAGAGGAGTAACTCTTCAAATAGTTCGTGCTTTGAACCTTTCCTGGGACTGCAGTATTAGATTCCGAATCACCATTGCAGGTTTACCGTATCCCTTAGACCTTCAAAGCAACGATGAAACACAGAAATTACATCGATATTGAATACAAAAGGCAAAATTTCGACTTATTTACAAGAGGAGTAACCCTTGTAATAGTTCGTGCTTTGAGCCTTTCCTGGGACAGCAGTATTAGATTCCTATGCACCATTGCTGGTTTACTGTATCCCTTGGACCTTCAAATCAACGATGAAGCACAGAAATTCCATCGATATTGATTACAAAACGCAAAATGTCGACTTATTTACAAGAGGAGTAACTCTTCTAATACTTCGTGCTTTTAGCGTTTCCTGGGACAGCAGTATTAGATTGCGATGCACCATTGACTGTTTACTGTATCTCTTGGACCTTCAATTCGACGATGAAACGGAAAATGCATCGATATTGAATACAAAAGGCAAAATGTCGACTTATTTACAAGAGGAGTGACTCTTCTAATAGTCCGTGATTTAGCCTTTCCTGGGACAGCAGTATTAGATTGCGATGCTCCATTGCAGGTTTACTGTATCCCTTGGACCTTCAAATCAACGATGAAACACAGAAATTGCATCGATATTGAATACAAAAGGCTAAATGTCGACTTATTTACAAGAGGAGTAACTCTTCTAATAGTTCGTGCTTTTAGCGTTTCCTGGGACAGCAGTATTAGATTCCGATGCACCATTGCAGGTTTACTGTATCCCTTGGATCTTCAAATCAACGATGAAACACAGAAATTGCATCGATATTGAATACAAAAGGCAAAATGTCGACTTATTTACGAGAGTAGTAACTCTTCTGATAGTTCGTGCTTTGAGCCTTTCCTGGGACAGCAGTATTAGATTCCGATGCACCATTGCAGGTTTACTGTATCCCTTGTACCTTCAAATCAACGATGAAACACAGGAATTGCATCGATATTGAATACAAAATGCAAAATATCGGCTTATTTACAAGAGGAGTAACTCTTCTAATAGTTCGTGCTTTGAGCCTTTCCTGGGACAGCAGTATTAGATTCCGATGCACCATTGCTGGTTTACTGGATCCCTTGGACCTTCAAATCAACGATGAAACACAGAAATTGCATGGATATTGAATACAAAAGGCAAAATTTTGACTTATTTACAAGAGGAGTAACTCTTCTAATAGTTCGTGCTTTGAGCCTTTCCTGGGACAGCAGTATTAGATTCCGATGCACCATTGCAGGTTTACTGTATCCCTTGGACCTTCAAATCAACGATGAAACACAGAAATTGCATCGATATTGAATAGAAAATGCAAAATGTCGACTTATTTAAAAGAGGATTAACTCTTCTAATAGTTCGTGCTTTGAGAATTTCCTGGGAGAGCAGTATTAGATTCCGATGCACCATTGCAGGTTTACTGTATCCCTTGGACCTTCAAATCAACGATGAAACACAGAAATTGCATCGATATTGAATACAAAAGGCAAAATGTCGCCGTATATACAAGAGGAGTAACTCCTCTAATAGTTCGTGATATGAGCCTTTCCTGGGACAGCAGTATTAGATTCCGATGCACCATTGCAGGTTTACTGTATCCCTTGGACCTTCAAATCAACGATGAAACACATAAATTGCATCGATATTGAATACAAAAGGCAAAATGTCGACTTATTTACGAGAGTAGTAACTCTTCTAATAGTTCGTGCTTTGAGCCTTTCCTGGGACAGCAGTATTAGATTCCGATGCACCATTGCAAGTTTACTGAATCCCTTGTGCCTTCAAATCAACGATGAAACATAGAAATTGCATCGATCTTGAATACAAAATGCAAAATGTTGACTTATTTATAAGAGGAGTAACTCTTCTAATAGTTCGTGCTTTGAGCCTTTCCGGGAAAGCAGTATTACATTCCGATGCACCATTGCACGTTTACTGTAACCATTGGACCTTCAAAAGAACTATGAAACATTGAAATTGCATCGATATTGAATACAAAAGGCAAAATGTCGACTTATTTACGAGAGGAGTAACTCTTCTAATAATTCGTGATTTAGCCTTTCCTGGGACAGCAGTATTAGATTGCGATGCACCATTGCAGGTTTACTGTATCCCTTGGACCTTCAAATCAACGATGAAACACAGAAATTGCATCGATATTGAATACAAAAGACAAAATGTCATCTTATTTACAAGAGGAGTAACTCCTCTAATAGTTCGTGCTTTTAGCGTTTCCTGGGACAGCAGTATTAGATTCCGATGCACCATTGCAGGTTTACTGTATCCCTTGGACCTTCAAATCATCGATGAAACACAGATATTGCATCGATATTGAATACAAAAGGCAAAATGTCGACTTATTTACGAGAGGAGTAACTCTTCCAATAGTTCGTGCTTTGAGCCTTTCCTGGGACAGCAGTATTAGATTCCGATGCTCCATTGCAGGTTTACTGTATCCCTTGGACCTTCAAATCAACGATGAAACACAGAAATTGCATCGATATTGAATACAAAAGGCAAAATGTCGACTTATATACAAGAGGAGTAACTCTTCTAGTACTTCGTGCTTTGAGCGTTTCCTGGGACAGCAGTATTAGATTGCGATGCACCATTGCAGGTTTACTGTATCCCTTGGACCTTCAAATCAACGATGAAACACAGAAATTGCATCGATATTGAATACAAAAGGCAAAATCTCGACTTATTTATAAGAGGAGTAACTCTTCTAACAGTTCCTGATTTGAGCCTTTCCTGGGACAGCAGTATTAGATTCCGATGCACCATTGCAGGTTTACTGTATCCCTTGGACCTTCAAATCAACGATGAAACATAGAAATTGCATCGATCTTGTATACAAAATGCAAAATGTTGACTTATTTATAAGAGGAGTAACTCTTCTAATAGTTCGTGCTTTGTGTCTTTCCTGGGACAGCAGTATTAGATTCCGATGCACCATTGCACGTTTACTGTATCCCTTGGACCTTCAAAACAACTATGAAACACTGAAATTGCATCGATATTGAATACAAAAGGCAAAATTTCGACTTATTTACAAGAGGAGTAACTCTTCTAATAATTCGTGATTTAGCCTTTCCTGGGACAGCAGTATTAGATTCCGATACACCATTGCAGGTTTACTGTATCCCTTGGACCTCCAAATCAACGATGAAACACAGAAATTGCATCGATATTGAATACAAAGGGCAAAATGTCGACTTATTTACAAGAGGAGTAACTCTTCTAATAGTTCGTGATTTGAGCCTTTCATGGGACAGCAGTATTAGATTCCGATGCACCTTTGCAGGTTTACTGTATGCCTTGGACCTTCAAATCAACGATGAAACACTGAAATTGCATCGATATTGAATACAAAAGGCAAATTGTCGACTAATTTCTAAGAGGAGTACCTCTTCTAATAGTTCGTGCTTTGAGCCTTTCTGGGACAGCAGTATTAGATTCCGATGCAACATTGCAGGTTTACTGTGTCCCTTGGACCTTCAAATCAACGATGAAACACAGAAATTGCATTGATATTGAATACAAAAGGCAAAATGTCGACTTATTTAAAAGAGGAGTAACTCTTCAAATAGTTCGTGCTTTGAACCTTTCCTGGGACTGCAGTATTAGATTCCGAATCACCATTGCAGGTTTACCGTATCCCTTAGATCTTCAAAGCAACGATGAAACACAGAAATTACATCGATATTGAATACAAAAGGCAAAATTTCGACTTATTTACAAGAGGAGTAACCCTTGTAATAGTTCGTGGTTTGAGCCTTTCCTGGGACAGCAGTATTAGATTCCTATGCACCATTGCTGGTTTACTGTATCCCTTGGACCTTCAAATCAACGATGAAACACAGAAATTGCATCGATATTGAATACAATGGGCAAAATGTCGACTTATTTACAAGAGGAGTAACTCTTCTAATAGTTCGTGATTTGAGCCTTTCATGGGACAGCAGTATTAGATTCCGATGCACCTTTGCAGGTTTACTGTATGCCTTGGACCTTCAAATCAACGATGAAACACTGAAATTGCATCGATATTGAATACAAAAGGCTAATTGTCGACTAATTTCTAAGAGGAGTACCTCTTCTAATAGTTCGTGCTTTGAGCATTTCTGGGACAGCAGTATTAGATTCCGATGCTCCATTGCAGGTTTACTGTATCCCTTGGACCTTCAAATCAACGATGAAACACAGATATTGCATTGATATTGAATACAAAAGGCAAAATGTCGACTTATTTAAAAGAGGAGTAACTCTTCAAATAGTTCGTGCTTTGAACCTTTCCTGGGACTGCAGTATTAGATTCCGAATCACCATTGCAGGTTTACCGTATCCCTTAGACCTTCAAAGCAACGATGAAACACAGAAATTACATCGATATTGAATACAAAAGGCAAAATTTCGACTTATTTACAAGAGGAGTAACCCTTGTAATAGTTCGTGCTTTGAGCCTTTCCTGGGACAGCAGTATTAGATTCCTATGCACCATTGCTGGTTTACTGTATCCCTTGGACCTTCAAATCAACGATGAAGCACAGAAATTCCATCGATATTGATTACAAAACGCAAAATGTCGACTTATTTACAAGAGGAGTAACTCTTCTAATACTTCGTGCTTTTAGCGTTTCCTGGGACAGCAGTATTAGATTGCGATGCACCATTGACTGTTTACTGTATCTCTTGGACCTTCAATTCGACGATGAAACGGAAAATGCATCGATATTGAATACAAAAGGCAAAATGTCGACTTATTTACAAGAGGAGTGACTCTTCTAATAGTCCGTGATTTAGCCTTTCCTGGGACAGCAGTATTAGATTGCGATGCTCCATTGCAGGTTTACTGTATCCCTTGGACCTTCAAATCAACGATGAAACACAGAAATTGCATCGATATTGAATACAAAAGGCTAAATGTCGACTTATTTACAAGAGGAGTAACTCTTCTAATAGTTCGTGCTTTTAGCGTTTCCTGGGACAGCAGTATTAGATTCCGATGCACCATTGCAGGTTTACTGTATCCCTTGGATCTTCAAATCAACGATGAAACACAGAAATTGCATCGATATTGAATACAAAAGGCAAAATGTCGACTTATTTACGAGAGTAGTAACTCTTCTGATAGTTCGTGCTTTGAGCCTTTCCTGGGACAGCAGTATTAGATTCCGATGCACCATTGCAGGTTTACTGTATCCCTTGTACCTTCAAATCAACGATGAAACACAGGAATTGCATCGATATTGAATACAAAATGCAAAATATCGGCTTATTTACAAGAGGAGTAACTCTTCTAATAGTTCGTGCTTTGAGCCTTTCCTGGGACAGCAGTATTAGATTCCGATGCACCATTGCTGGTTTACTGGATCCCTTGGACCTTCAAATCAACGATGAAACACAGAAATTGCATGGATATTGAATACAAAAGGCAAAATTTTGACTTATTTACAAGAGGAGTAACTCTTCTAATAGTTCGTGCTTTGAGCCTTTCCTGGGACAGCAGTATTAGATTCCGATGCACCATTGCAGGTTTACTGTATCCCTTGGACCTTCAAATCAACGATGAAACACAGAAATTGCATCGATATTGAATAGAAAATGCAAAATGTCGCTTTATTTAAAAGAGGATTAACTCTTCTAATAGTTCGTGCTTTGAGAATTTCCTGGGAGAGCAGTATTAGATTCCGATGCACCATTGCAGGTTTACTGTATCCCTTGGACCTTCAAATCAACGATGAAACACAGAAATTGCATCGATATTGAATACAAAAGGCAAAATGTCGCCGTATATACAAGAGGAGTAACTCCTCTAATAGTTCGTGATATGAGCCTTTCCTGGGACAGCAGTATTAGATTCCGATGCACCATTGCAGGTTTACTGTATCCCTTGGACCTTCAAATCAACGATGAAACACATAAATTGCATCGATATTGAATACAAAAGGCAAAATGTCGACTTATTTACGAGAGTAGTAACTCTTCTAATAGTTCGTGCTTTGAGCCTTTCCTGGGACAGCAGTATTAGATTCCGATGCACCATTGCAAGTTTACTGAATCCCTTGTGCCTTCAAATCAACGATGAAACATAGAAATTGCATCGATCTTGAATACAAAATGCAAAATGTTGACTTATTTATAAGAGGAGTAACTCTTCTAATAGTTCGTGCTTTGAGCCTTTCCGGGAAAGCAGTATTACATTCCGATGCACCATTGCACGTTTACTGTAACCATTGGACCTTCAAAAGAACTATGAAACATTGAAATTGCATCGATATTGAATACAAAAGGCAAAATGTCGACTTATTTACGAGAGGAGTAACTCTTCTAATAATTCGTGATTTAGCCTTTCCTGGGACAGCAGTATTAGATTGCGATGCACCATTGCAGGTTTACTGTATCCCTTGGACCTTCAAATCAACGATGAAACACAGAAATTGCATCGATATTGAATACAAAAGACAAAATGTCATCTTATTTACAAGAGGAGTAACTCCTCTAATAGTTCGTGCTTTTAGCGTTTCCTGGGACAGCAGTATTAGATTCCGATGCACCATTGCAGGTTTACTGTATCCCTTGGACCTTCAAATCATCGATGAAACACAGATATTGCATCGATATTGAATACAAAAGGCAAAATGTCGACTTATTTACGAGAGGAGTAACTCTTCCAATAGTTCGTGCTTTGAGCCTTTCCTGGGACAGCAGTATTAGATTCCGATGCTCCATTGCAGGTTTACTGTATCCCTTGGACCTTCAAATCAACGATGAAACACAGAAATTGCATCGATATTGAATACAAAAGGCAAAATGTCGACTTATATACAAGAGGAGTAACTCTTCTAGTACTTCGTGCTTTGAGCGTTTCCTGGGACAGCAGTATTAGATTGCGATGCACCATTGCAGGTTTACTGTATCCCTTGGACCTTCAAATCAACGATGAAACACAGAAATTGCATCGATATTGAATACAAAAGGCAAAATCTCGACTTATTTATAAGAGGAGTAACTCTTCTAACAGTTCCTGATTTGAGCCTTTCCTGGGACAGCAGTATTAGATTCCGATGCACCATTGCAGGTTTACTGTATCCCTTGGACCTTCAAATCAACGATGAAACATAGAAATTGCATCGATCTTGTATACAAAATGCAAAATGTTGACTTATTTATAAGAGGAGTAACTCTTCTAATAGTTCGTGCTTTGTGTCTTTCCTGGGACAGCAGTATTAGATTCCGATGCACCATTGCACGTTTACTGTATCCCTTGGACCTTCAAAACAACTATGAAACACTGAAATTGCATCGATATTGAATACAAAATGCAAAATTTCGACTTATTTACAAGAGGAGTAACTCTTCTAATAATTCGTGATTTAGCCTTTCCTGGGACAGCAGTATTAGATTCCGATACACCATTGCAGGTTTACTGTATCCCTTGGACCTCCAAATCAACGATGAAACACAGAAATTGCATCGATATTGAATACAAAGGGCAAAATGTCGACTTATTTACAAGAGGAGTAACTCTTCTAATAGTTCGTGATTTGTGCCTTTCATGGGACAGCAGTATTAGATTCCGATGCACCTTTGCAGGTTTACTGTATGCCTTGGACCTTCAAATCAACGATGAAACACTGAAATTGCATCGATATTGAATACAAAAGGCAAATTGTCGACTAATTTCTAAGAGGAGTACCTCTTCTAATAGTTCGTGCTTTGAGCCTTTCTGGGACAGCAGTATTAGATTCCGATGCAACATTGCAGGTTTACTGTGTCCCTTGGACCTTCAAATCAACGATGAAACACAGAAATTGCATTGATATTGAATACAAAAGGCAAAATGTCGACTTATTTAAAAGAGGAGTAACTCTTCAAATAGTTCGTGCTTTGAACCTTTCCTGGGACTGCAGTATTAGATTCCGAATCACCATTGCAGGTTTACCGTATCCCTTAGACCTTCAAAGCAACGATGAAACACAGAAATTACATCGATATTGAATACAAAAGGCAAAATTTCGACTTATTTACAAGAGGAGTAACCCTTGTAATAGTTCGTGGTTTGAGCCTTTCCTGGGACAGCAGTATTAGATTCCTATGCACCATTGCTGGTTTACTGTATCCCTTGGACCTTCAAATCAACGATGAAGCACAGAAATTCCATCGATATTGAATACAAAACGCAAAATGTCGACTTACTTACAAGAGGAGTAACTCTTCTAATAGTTCGTGCTTTTAGCCTTTCCTGGGACAGCAGTATTAGATTGCGATGCACCATTGACTGTTTACTGTATCCCTTGGACCTTCAATTCGACGATGAAACGGAAAATGCATCGATATTGAATACAAAAGGCAAAACGTCGACTTATTTACAAGAGGAGTAACTCTTCTAATAGTCCGTGATTTAGCCTTTCCTGGGACAGCAGTATTAGATTGCGATGCTCCTTTGCAGGTTTACTGTATCCCTTGGACCTTCAAATCAACGATGAAACACAGAAATTCCATCGATATTGAATGCAAAATGCAAAATGTCGACTTATTTATAAGAGGAGTAACTCTTCTAATAGTTCGTGCTTTGAGCCTTTCCTGGGACAGCAGTATTAGATTCCGATGCACCATTGCAGGTTTACTGCATCCCTTGGACCTTCAAATCAACGATGAAACACAGAAATTGCATCGATATTGAATGCAAAATGCAAAATGTCGACTTATTTACAAGAGGAGTAACTATTCTAATAGTTCGTGCTTTGAGCCTTTCCTGGGACAGCAGTATTAGATTCCGATGCACCATTGCAGGTTTACTGTATCTCTTGGACCTTCAAATCAACGATGAAACACAGAAATTGCATCGATACTGAATACAAAAGGCAAAGTGTCGTCTTAATTATAAGAGGAGTAACTGTTCTAATGGTTCGTGCTTTGAGCCTTTCCTGGGACAGCAGTTATAGATTCCGATGCACCATTGCAGGTTTTCTGTATCCCTTGGACCTTCAAAACAAGTATGAAATACTGAAATTGCATCGATATTGAATACAAAAGGCAAAATGTCGACCTATTTACAAGTGGAGTAACTCTGCTAATAGTTCGTGCTTTTAGCCTTTCCTGGGACAGTAGTATTAGATTCCGATGCACCATTGCAGGTTTACTGTATCCCTTGGACCTTCAAATCAACGATGAAACACTGAAATTGCATCGATATTGAGTACAAAAGGCAAAATGTCGACTTATTTACAAGAGGAGTAACTCTTCCAATAATTCGTGTTTTAGCGTTTCCTGGGACAGCAGTATTAGATTGCGATGCTCCATTGCAGGTTTACTGTATCCCTTGGACCTTCAAATCAACGATGAAACACAGAAATTGCATCTATATTGAATACAAAAGGCAAAATGTCGACTTATTTACGAGAGTAGTAACTCTTCTGATAGTTCGTGCTTTGAGCCTTTGCTGGGACAGCAGTATTAGATTCCGATGCACCATTGCAGGTTTACTGTATCCCTTGTACCTTCAAATCAACGATGAAACATAGAAATTGCAACGATCTTGAATACAAAATGCAAAATGTTGACTTATTTATAAGAGGAGTAACTCTTCTAATGGTTCGTGCTTTGAGCCTTTCCTGGGACAGCAGTATTAGATTCCGATGCACCAATGCAGGTTTACTGTATCCCTTGGACCTTCAAAACAACTATGAAACACTGAAATTGCATCGATATTGAATACAAAAGGCAAAATGTCGACTTATTTACAAGAGGAGTAACTCTTCTAATAGTTCGTGATTTAGCCTTTCCTGGGACAGCAGTATTAGATTGCGATGCACCATTGCAGGTTTACTGTATCCCTTGGATCTTCAAATCAACGATAAAACACAGAAATTGCATCGTAATTGAATACAAAAGACAAAATGTCATCTTATTGACAAGAGGAGTGACTCCTCTAATAGTTCGTGATTTTAGCGTTTCCTGGGACAGCAGTATTAGATTCCGATGCACCATTGCAGGTTTACTGTATCCCTTGGACCTTCAAATCAACGATGTAACACAGAAATTGCATCGATAATGAATACAAAAGGCAAAATGTCGACTTATTTACGAGAGTAGTAACTCTTCTAATAGTTCGTGCTTTGAGCCTTTCCTGGGACAGCAGTATTAGATTACGATGCACCATTGCAGGTTTACTGTATCCCTTGTACCTTCAAATCAACGATGAAACATAGAAATTGCATCGATCTTGAATACAAAATGCAAAATTTTGTCTTATTTACAAGAGGAGTAACTCTTCTAATAGTTCGTGCTTTGAGCCTTTCCTGGAACAGCAGTATTAGATTCCGATACACCAATACAGGCTTACTGTATCCCTTGGACCTTCAAACCAACGATGAAACACAGAAATTGCATCGAATTGAATACAATAGGCAAAATGTCGACTTATATACAAGAGGAGTAACTCTTCTAATATTTCGTGCTTTGAGCCTTTCCTGGGACAGCAGTATTAGATTCCTATGCACCATTGCTGTTTTACTGTATCCCTTGGACCTTCAAATCAACGATGAAGCACAGAAATTGCATCGATATTGAATACAAAAGGCAAAATGTCGACTTACTTACAAGAGGAGTAACTCTTCTAATAGTTCGTGCTTTTAGCCTTTCCTGGGACAGCAGTATTAGATTGCGATGCACCATTGACTGTTTACTGTATCCCTTGGACCTTCACATCGACGATAAAACAGGAATTGCATCGATATTGAATACAAAAGGCAAAATGTCGACTTATTTACAAGAGGAGTAACTCTTCTAATAGTTCGTGATTTAGCCTTTCCTGGGAGAGCAGTATTAGATTGCGATGCACCATTGCAGGTTTACTGTATCCCTTGCACCTTCAAATCAACGATGAAACACAGAAATTGCATCGATATTGAATACAAAAGGCTAAATGTCGACTTATTTACAAGAGGAGTAACTCTTCTAATTGTTCGTGCTTTTAGCGTTTCCTGCGACAGCAGTTTTAGATTCCGATGCACCATTGCAGGTTTACTGTATCCCTTGGATCTTCAAATCAACGATGAAACACAGAAATTGCATCGATATTGAATACAAAAGGCAAAATGTCGACTTATTTACAAGAGGAGTAACTCTTCTAATAGTTCGTGCTTTGAGCCTTTCCTGGAACAGCAGTATTAGATTCCGATGCACCATAACAGGCTTACTGTATCCCTTGGACCTTCAAACCAACGATGAAACACAGAAATTGCATCGATATTGAAAACAAAAGGCAAAATGTCGACTTATTTACAAGAGGAGTAACTCTTCTAATAGATCATGCTTTGAGCCTTTCCTGGGACAGCAGTATTAGATTCCGATGCACCATTGCAGGTATACTGTATCCCTTGGACCTTCAAATCAACGATGACACACAGAAATTGCATCGATATTGAATACAAAAGGCAAAATGTCGACTTATTTACAAGAGGAGAAACTCTTCTAATAGTTCGTGCTTTGAGCCTTTCCTGGGACAGCAGTATTAGATTCCGATGCACCATTGCAGGTTTACTGTATCCCTTGGACCTTCAAATCAACGATCAAACACAGATATTGCATCGATATTGAATACAAAAGGCAAAATGTCGACTTATATACAAGAGGAGTAACTCTCCTAATAGTTCGTGCTTTGAGCCTTTCCTGGGACAGCAGTATTAGATTCCGATGCACCATTGCAGGTTTACTGTATCCCTTGGACCTTCAAATCAACGATGAAACACAGAAATTGCATCAATATTGAATACAAAAGGCAAAATGTCGACTTATTTATAAGAGGAGTAACTCTTCTAAAAGTTCCTGCTTTGAGCCTTTCCTGGGACAGCAGTATTAGATTCCGATGCACCATTGCAGGTTTACTGTATCCCTTGTACCTTCAAGTCAACGATGAAACATAGAAATTGCATCGATCTTGAATACAAAATGCAAAATGTTGACTTATTTATAAGAGGAGTAACTCTATAATAGTTCGTGCTTTGAGCCTTTCCTGGGACAGCAGTATTAGATTTCGATGCACCATTGCAGGTTTACTGTATCCCTTGGACCTTCAAAACAACTATGAAACACTGCAATTGCATCGATATTGAATACAAAAGGCAAAATGTCGACTTATTTACAAGAGGAATAACTCTTCTAATAGTTCGTGATTTAGCCTTTCCTGGGACAGCAGTATTAGATTGCAATGCACCATTGCAGGTTTACCGTATCCCTTGGATCTTCAAATCAACGATGAAACACAGAAATTGCATCGATATTGAATACAAAAGACAAAATGTCATCTTATTTACAAGAGGAGTGACTCCTCTAATAGTTCGTGATATTAGCGTTTCCTGGGACAGCAGTATTAGATTCCGATGCACCATTGCAGGTTTACTGTATCCCTTGGACCTTCAAATCAACGATGAAACACAGAAATTGCATCGATATTGAATACAAAAGGCAAAATGTCAACTTAATTACAAGAGGAGTAACTCTTCTAATAGTTCGTGCTTTGGGAATTTCCTGGGACAGCAGTATTAGATTGCGATGCACCATTGCAGGTTTACTGTATCCCTTGGACCTTCAAATCAACGATGAAACACAGAAATTGCATCGATATTGAATACAAAAGGCAAAATGTCGACTTATTTACAAGAGGAGTAACTCTTCTAATAGTTCGAGCTTTGAACCTTTCCTGGAACGGCAGTATTAGATTCCGATGCACCATTGCAGGTTTACTGTATCCCTTGGACCTTCAAATCAACGATAAAACACATAAATTTCATCGATATTTAATACAAAAGGCAAAATGTCGACTTATTTACGAGAGTAGTAACTCTTCTAATAGTTCGTGTTTTGAGCCTTTCCTGGGACAGCAGTATTAGATTCCCATGCACCATTGCAGGTTTACTGTATCCCTTGGACTTTCAAATCAACGATAAAACACATAAATTTCATCGATCTTGAATACAAAATGCAAAATGTTGACTTATTTATAAGAGGAGTAACTCTTCTAATAGTTCGTGCTTTTACCGTTTCCTGGGACAGCAATATTAGATTCCGATGCACCATTGCAGGTTTACTGTATCCCTTGGACCTTCAAATCAACGATGAAACACAGATATTGCATCGATATTGAATACAAAGGGCAAAATGTCGACTTATTTACGAGAGGAGTAACTCTTTTAATGGTTCGTGCTTTGAGCCTTTCCTGGGACTGCAGTATTAGATTCCGATGCACCATTGCAGGTTTACTTTATCCCTTGGACCTTCAAATCAACGATGAAACACAGAAATTGCATCGATATTGAATACAAAAGGCAAAATGTCGACTTATTTACAAGAGGAGTAACTCTTCTAATAGTTCGTGCTTTGAGCCTTTCCTGGGACAGCAGTATTAGATTCAGATGCACCATTGCAGGCTTGCTGTATCCCTTGGACCTTCAAATCAACGATGAAACACAGAAATTGCATCGATATTGAATACAAAAGGCAAAATGTCGACTTAATTACAAGAGGAGTAACTCTACTAATGGTTCGTGTTTTGAGCCTTTCCTGGGACAGCAGTATGAGATTCCAATGCACCATTGCAGGTTTACTGTATCCCTTGGACCTTCAAATCAACGATGAAACACAGAAATTGCATCGATATTGAATACAAAAGGCAAAATGTCGACTTAATTATAAGAGGATTAACTCTTCTAATAGTTCGTGCTTTGAGCCTTTCCTGGGACAGCAGTAATAGATTCCGTGCACCATTGCTGGTTTACTGTATCCCTTGGAACTTCAAATCAACGATGAAACACAGAAATTGCATCGATATTGAATACAAAAGGCTAATTGTCGACTTACTTACAAGAGGAGTAACTCTTCTAATAGTTCGTGCTTTGAGCCTTTCCTGGGACAGCAGTATTAGATTCCGATGCACCATTGCAGGTTTACTGTATCCCTTGGCCCTTCAAATCAACGATGAAACACAGGAATTGCATCGATATTGAATACAAAATGCAAAATGTCGACTTATTTACAAGAGGAGTAACTCTTCTAATAGTTCGAGATTTGAGCCTTCCCTGGGACAGCGGTATTCGATTCCGATGCACCATTTCAGGTTTATTATCCCTTGGACCTTCAAATCAACGATGAAACACAGAAATTGCATGGATATTGAATACAAAAGGCAAATTGTCGACTTATTTACAAGAGGAGTAACTCTTTTGTATTCAATATCGATGCAATTTCTTCCCCATGAACCAAGGACCTTGCCGCTGGTGGGGAGGCTTGCGTGCCTCAGCGATACAGATGGCCGTACCGTAGGTGCAACCACAACGGAGGGGTATCTGTTGAGAGGCCAGACAAACATGTGGTTCCTGAAGAGGGGCAGCAGCCTTTTCAGTAGTTGCAGGGGCAACAGTCTGGATGATTGACTGATCTGGCCTTGTAACATTAACCAAAACGGCCTTGCTGTGCTGGTACTGCGAACGGCTGAAAGCAAGGGGAAACTACAGCCGTAATTTTTCCCGAGGACATGCAGCTCTACTGTATGATTAAATGATGATGGCGTCCTCTTGGGTAAAATATTCCGGAGGTAAAATAGTCCCCCATTCGGATCTCCGGGCGGGGACTACTCAGGAGGACGTCGTTATCAGGAGAAAGAAAACTGGCGTTCTACGGATCGGAGCGTGGAATGTCAGATCCCTTAATCGGGCAGGTAGGTTAGAAAATTTAAAAAGGGAAATGGATAGGTTAAAGTTAGATATAGTGGGAATTAGTGAAGTTCGGTGGCAGGAGGAACAAGACTTTTGGTCGGGTGATTACAGGGTTATAAATACAAAATCAAATAGGGGTAATGCAGGAGTAGGTTTAATAATGAATAAAAAAATAGGAGTGCGGGTTAGCTACTACAAACAGCATAGTGAACGCATTATTGTGGCCAAGATAGACACAAAGCCCATGCCTACTACAGTAGTACAAGTTTATATGCCAACTACCTCTGCAGATGATGAAGAAATAGATGAAATGTATGACGAGATAAAAGAAATTATTCAGGTAGTGAAAGGAGACGAAAATTTAATAGTCATGGGTGACTGGAATTCGTCAGTAGGAAAAGGGAGAGAAGGAAACATAGTAGGTGAATATGGATTGGGGGGAAGGAATGAAAGAGGAAGCCGCCTTGTAGAATTTTGCACAGAGCATAACTTAATCATAGCCAACACTTGGTTCAAGAATCATAAAAGAAGGTTGTATACCTGGAAGAATCCTGGAGATACTAGTAGGTATCAGATAGATTACATAATGTTAAGACAGAGATTTAGGAACCAGGTTTTAAATTGTAAGACATTTCCTGGGGCAGATGTGGATTCTGACCACAATCTATTGGTTATGAACTGCAGATTGAAACTGAAGAAACTGCAAAAAGGTGGGAATTTAAGGAGATGGGACCTGGATAAACTGAAAGAACCAGAGGTTGTAGAGAGTTTCAGGGAGAGCATAAGGGAACAATTGACAGGAATGGGGGAAAGAAATACAGTAGAAGAAGAATGGGTAGCTCTGAGGGATGAAGTAGTGAAGGCAGCAGAGGATCAAGTAGGTAAAAAGACGAGGGCTAATAGAAATCCTTGGGTAACAGAAGAAATATTGAATTTAATTGATGAAAGGAGAAAATACAAAAATGCAGTAAATGAAGCAGGCAAAAAGGAATACAGACGTCTCAAAAATGATATTGACAGGAAGTGCAAAATGGCTAAGCAGGGATGGCTAGAGGACAAATGTAAGGATGTAGAGGCTTGTCTCACTAGGGGTAAGATAGATACTGCCTACAGGAAAATTAAAGAGACCTTTGGAGAGAAGAGAACCACTTGTATGAATATCAAGAGCTCAGATGGCAACCCAGTTCTAAGCAAAGAAGGGAAGGCAGAAAGGTGGAAGGAGTATATAGAGGGTTTATACAAGGGCGATGTACTTGATGACAATATTATGGAAATGGAAGAGGATGTAGATGAAGACGAAATGGGAGATAAGATACTGCGTGAAGAGTTTGACAGAGCACTGAAAGACCTGAGTCGAAACAAGGCCCCGGGAGTAGACAACATTCCATTTGAACTACTGATGGCCTCGGGAGAGCCAGTCATGACAAAACTCTACCATCTGGTGAGCACGATGTATGAGACAGGCGAAATACCCTCAGACTTCAAGAAGAATATAATAATTCCAATCCCAAAGAAAGCAGGTGTTGACAGATGTGAAAATTACCGAACTATCAGTTTAATAAGTCACAGCTGCAAAATACTAACGCGAATTCTTTACAGACGAATGGAAAAACTGGTAGAAGCCGACCTCGGGGAAGATCAGTTTGGATTCCGTAGAAATGTTGGAACACGTGAGGCAATACTGACCTTACGACTTATCTTAGAAGAAAGATTAAGAAAAGGCAAACCTACGTTTCTAGCATTTGTAGACTTAGAGAAAGCTTTTGACAATGTTAACTGGAATACTCTCTTTCAAATTCTGAAGGTGGCAGGGGTAAAATACAGGGAACGAAAGGTTATTTACAGTTTGTACAGAAACCAGATGGCAGTTATAAGAGTCGAGGGGCATGAAAGGGAAGCAGTGGTTGGGAAAGGAGTAAGACAGGGTTGTAGCCTCTCCCCGATGTTATTCAATCTGTATATTGAGCAAGCAGTAAAGGAAACAAAAGAAAAATTTGGAGTAGGTATTAAAATTCATGAAGAAGAAGTAAAAACTTTGAGGTTCGCCGATGACATTGTAATTCTGTCAGAGACAGCAAAGGACTTGGAAGAGCAGTTGAACGGAATGGACAGTGTCTTGAAAGGAGGATATAAGATGAACATCAACAAAAGCAAAACGAGGATAATGGAATGTAGTCAAATTAAGTCGGGTGATGCTGAGGGAATTAGATTAGGAAATGAGACACTTAAAGTAGTAAAGGAGTTTTGCTATTTAGGGAGTAAAATAACCGATGATGGTCGAAGTAGAGAGGATATAAAATGTAGACTGGCAATGGCAAGGAAAGCGTTTCTCAAGAAGAGGAATTTGTTAACATCGAGTATAGATTTAAGTGTCAGGAAGTCGTTTCTGAAAGTATTTGTATGGAGTGTAGCCATGTATGGAAGTGAAACATGGACGATAACTAGTTTGGACAAGAAGAGAATAGAAGCTTTCGAAATGTGGTGCTACAGAAGAATGCTGAAGATAAGGTGGGTAGATCACGTAACTAATGAGGAGATACTGAATAGGATTGGGGAGAAGAGAAGTTTGTGGCACAACTTGACTAGAAGAAGGGATCGGTTGGTAGGACATGTTTTGAGGCATCAAGGGATCACAAATTTAGCATTGGAGGGCAGTGTGGAGGGTAAAAATCGTAGAGGGAGACCAAGAGATGAATACACTAAGCAGATTCAGAAGGATGTAGGTTGCAGTAGATACTGGGAGATGAAGAAGCTTGCACAGGATAGAGTAGCATGGAGAGCTGCATCAAACCAGTCTCAGGACTGAAGACCACAACAACAACAACAGTAACTCTTCTAACAGTTCGAGCTTTGAGCCTTCCCTGGGACAGCAGTATTAGATTCCGATGCACCATTGCAGGTTTACTGTATCCCTTGGACATCCAAATCAACGATGAAACACAGAAATTGCATCGATATTGAATACAAAAAGCAAAATGTCGACTTATATACAAGAGGAGTAACTCTTCCAGTACTTCGTGCTTTGAGCCTTTCCTGGGACAGCAGTATTAGAATCCGATGCACCATTGCAGGTTTACTGTATCCCTTGGACCTTCAAATCAACGATGACACACAGAAATTGCATCTATATAGAATACAAAAGGCAAAATGTCGACTTATTTACAAGAGGAGAAACTCTTCTAATAGTTCGTGCTTTGAGCCTTTCCTGGGACAGCAGTATTAGATTCCGATGCACCATTGCAGGTTTACTGTATCCCTTGGACCTTCAAATCAACGATGAAACACAGAAATTGCATCGATATTGAATACAAAAGGCAAAATGTCGACTTATATACAAGAGGAGTAACTCTTCTACTATTTCGTGCTTTGAGCCTTTCCTGGGACAGCAGTATTAGATTCCGATGCACCATTGCAGGTTTACTGTATACCTTGGACCTTCAAATCAACGATGAAACACAGAAATTGCATCGATATTGAATACAAAAGGCAAAATGTCGACTTATTTATAAGAGGAGTAACTCTTCTACCAGTTCCTGCATTGAGCCTTTCCTGGGACAGCAGTAATAGATTGCGATGCACCTTTGCAGGTTTACTGTATCCCTTGGACCTTCAAATCAACGATGAAACACAGAAATTGCATGGATATTGAATACAAACGGCAAAATGTCGACTTATTTACAAGAGGAGTAACTCTTCTAATAGTTCGTGCTTTGAGCCTTTCCTGGGACAGCAGTATTAGATTCCGATGCACCATTGCAGGTTTACTGTATCCCTTGGACCTCCAAATCAACGATGAAACACAGAAATTGCATCGATATTGAATACAAAAGGCAAAATGTCGACTTATGTACAAGAGGAGTAACTCTTCTAATAGTTCGTGCTTTGAGCCTTTCCTGGGACAGCAGTATTAGCTTCCGATGCACCATTGCAGGTTTACTGTATCCCTTGGACCTTCAAATCAACGATGAAACACAGAAATTGCATCGATATTGAAAACAAAAGGCAAAATGTCGACTTATATACAAGAGGAGTAACTCTTCGAGTACTTCGTGCTTTGAGCCTTTACTGGGACAGCAGTATTAGATTACGATGCACCATTGCAGGTTTACTATATCCCTTGGACCTTCAAATCAACGATGAAACACAGAAATTGCATCGATATTGAATACAAAAGGCTAAATGTCGACTTATTTACAAGAGGAGTAACTCTTCTAATAGTTCGTGCTTTGAGCCTTTCATGGGACAGCAGTATTGGATTCCGATGCACCATTGCAGGTTTACTGTATCCCTTGGACCTTCAAATCAACGATGAAACACAGAAATTGCATCGATATTGAATACAAAAGGCAAAATGTCGACTTATTTACAAGAGGAGTAACTCTTCTAATAGTTCGTGCTTTGAGCCTTTCCTGGGACAGCAGTATTAGATTCCGATGCACCATTGCAAGTTTACTGTATCCCTTGGACCTTCAAATCAACGATGAAACACAGAAATTGCATCGATATTGAATACAAAATGCAAAATGTCGACTTACTTATAAGAGGTGTAACTCTTCTAGCAGTTCGTGATTTGAGCCTTTCCTGGGACAGCAGTATTAGATTCCGATGCACCATTGCAGGTTTACTGTATCCCTTGGACCTTCAAATCAACGATGAAACACAGAAATTGCATCATATTGAATACAAAAGGCAAAATGTCGACTTATTTACAAGAGTAGTAACTCTTCTAATAGTTCGTGCTTTGAGCCTTTCCTGGGACAGCAGTATTAGATTCCGATGCACCATTGCATGTTTACTGTATCCCTTGTACCTTCAAATCAACGATGAAACATAAAAATTGCATCGATCTTGAATACAAAATACAAAATGTTGGCTTATTTATAAGAGGAGTAACTCTTCTAATAGTTCGTGCCTCGAGCCTTTCTTGGGACAGCAGTATTAGATTCCGATGCACCATTGCAAGTTTACTGTATCCCTTGGACCTTCAAATCAACGATGAAACACTGAAATTGCATCGATATTGAATACAAAAGGCAAAATGTCGACTTATTTCAAAGAGGAGTAACTCTTCCAATAGTTCGTGCTTTGAGCCTTTCCTGGGACAGCAGTATTAGATTGCGATGCAACATTGCAGGTTTACTGTATCCCTTGGACCTTCAAATCAACGATGAAACACAGAAATTGCATCGATATTGAATACAAAAGGCAAAATGTCGACTTATTTCCAAGAGGAGTAACTCTTCCAATAGTTCGTGCTTTGAGCCTTTCCTGGGACAGCAGTATTAGATTCCGATGCACCATTGCAGGTTTACTGTATCCCTTGGACCTTCAAATCAACGATGAAACATAGAATTTGCATCGATCTTGAATACAAAATGCAAAATGTTGACTTATTTATAAGAGGAGTAACTCTTCTAATAGTTCGTGCTTTTAGCGTTTCCTGGGACAGCAGTAATAGATTCCGATGCACCATTGCTGGTTTATTGTATCCCTTGGAACTTCAAATCAACGATGAACCACAGATATTGCATCGATATTGAATACAAACGGCAAAATGTTGACTTATTTACAAGAGGAGTAACTCTTCTGATAGTTCGTGTTTGAGCCTTTCCTGGGACAGCAGTATTAGATTCCGATGCACCATTGCAGGCTTTCTGTATCCCTTGGACCTTCAAATCAACGATGAAACACAGAAATTGCATCGATATTGAATACAAAAGGCAAAGTGTCGACTTATTTAGAAGAGGAGTAACTCTTCTAATAGTTCGTGCTTTGAGCCTTTCCTGGGACAGCAGTAATAGATTCCGATGCACCATTGCTGGTGTATTGTATCCCTTGGAACTTCAAATCAACGAAGAAACACAGATATTGCATCGATATTGAATACAAAAGGCAAAATGTCGACTTATTTACAAGAGGAGTAACTCTTCTAATAGTTCGTGCTTTGAGCCTTTCCTGGAACAGCAGTATTAGATTCCGATGCACCATTGCAGGTTTAATGTATCCCTTGGCCCTTCAAATCAACGATGGAACACAGGAATTGCATCGATATTGAATACTAAATGCAAAATATCGGCTTATTTACAAGAGGAGTAACTCTTCTAATAGTTCGTGATTTGAGCCTTTCCTGGGACAGCGGTATTCGATTCCGATGCACCATTTCAGGTTTACTGTATCCCTTGGACCTTCAAATCAACGATGAAACACAGAAATTGCATGGATATTGAATACAAAAGGCAAATTGTCGAGTTATTTACAAGAGGAGTAACTCTTCTAATAGTTTGTGCTTTGAGCCTTTCCTGGGACAGCTGTATTAGATTCCGATGCACCATTGGAGGTTTACTGTATCCCTTGGACCTTCAAATCAACGATGAAACACAGAAATTGCATCGATATTGAAAACAAAAGGCAAAATTACGACTTATTTATAAGAGGAGTAACTCTTCTAACAGTTCCTGCATTGAGCCTTTCCTGGGACAGCAGTAATAGATTCCGATGCACCTTTGCAGGTTCACTGTATCCCTTGGACCTTCAAATCAACGATGAAACACAGAAATTGCATGGATATTGAATACAAAAGGCAAAATGTCGACTTATTTACAAGAGGAGTAACTCTTCTAATAGTTCGTGCTTTGAGCCTTTCCTGGGACAGCAGTATTAGATTCCGATGCACCATTGCTGGTTTACTGTATCCCTTTGACCTCCAAATCAACGATGAAACACAGAAATTGCATCGATATTGAATACAAAAGGCAAAATGGTGACTTATTTACAAGAGTAGTAACTCTTCTAATAGTTCGTGCTTTGAGCCTTTCCTGGGACAGCATTATTAGATTCCGATGCACCATTGCAGGTTTACTGTATCGCTTGTACCTTCAAATCAACGATGAAACATAGAAATTGCATCGATCTTGAATACAAAATGCGAAATGTTGACTTATTTATAAGAGGAGTAATTTTTCTAATAGTTCGTGCTTTGAGCCTTTCCTGGGACAGCAGTATTAGAATCCGATGCACCATTGCACGTTTACTGTATCCCTTGGACCTTCAAAACAACGATGAAACACAGAAATTGCATCGATATTGAATAGAAAAGGCAAAATGTCGACTTATTTACAAGAGGAATAACTCTTCAAATACTTCGTGCTTTGAGCCTCTCCTGGAACAGCAGTATTACAATCCGATGCACCATTGCAGGTTTACTGTATCCCTTGGACCTTCAAATCAACGATGAAACACAAAAATTGCATCGATATTGAATACAAAAGGCAAAATTTCGACTTATATACAAGAGGAGTAACTCTTCTAGCACTTCGTGATTAGAGCCTTTCCTGGGACAGCAGTAATAGATTCCGATGCACCATTGGAGGTTCACTGTATCCCTTGTACCTTCAAATCAACGATGAAACATAGAAATTGCATCGATCTTGAATTCAAAATGCAAAATGTTGACTTATTTATAAGAGGAATAACTCTTCTAATAGTTCGTGCTTTTAGCGTTTCCTGGGACAGCAGTAATAGATTCCGATGCACCATTGCTGGTTTATTGTATCCCTTGGAACTTCAAATCAACGATGAAACACAGATATTGCATCGATATTGAATACAAACGGCAAAATGTCGACTTATTTACAAGAGGAGTAACTCTTCTGATAGTTCGTGTTTGAGCCTTTCCTGGGACAGCAGTATTAGATTCCGATGCACCATTGCAGGCTTTCTGTATCCCTTGGACCTTCAAATCAACGATGAAACACAGAAATTGCATCGATATTGAATACAAAAGGCAAAATGTCGACTTATTTACAAGAGCAGTAACTCTTCTAATGGTTCGTGCTTTGAGCCTTTCCTCGGAAAGCAGTATGAGATTCCGATGCACCATTGCAGGTTTACTGTATCCCTTGGACCTTCAAATCAACGATGAAACACCGAAATGGCATCGATATTGAATACAAAAGGCAAAATGTCAACTTATTTATAAGAGGATTAACTCTTCTAATAGTTCGTGCTTTGAGCCTTTCCTGGGACAGCAGTAATAGATTCCGATGCACCATTGCTGGTTTATTGTATCCCTTGGAACTTCAAATCAACGATGAAACACAGATATTACATCGATATTGAATACAAAAGGCAAAATGACGACTTATTTACAAGAGGAGTAACTCTTCTAATAGTTCGTGCTTTGAGCCTTTCCTGGAACAGCAGTATTAGATTCCGATGCACCATTGCAGGTTTAATGTATCCCTTGGCCCTTCAAATCAACGATGAAACACAGGAATTGCATCGATATTGAATACAAAATGCAAAATATCGGCTTATTTACAAGAGGAGTAACTCTTCTAACAGTTCCTGCTTTGAGCCTTTCCTGGGACAGCAGTATTAGATTCCGATGCACCATTGCAGGTTTACTGTATCCCTTGGACCTTCAAATCAACGATGAAACACAGAAATTGCATCATATTGAATACAAAAGGCAAAATGTCGACTTTTTTACAAGAGTAGTAACTCTTCTAATAGTTCGTGCTTTGAGCCTTTCCTGGGACAGCAGTATTAGATTCCGATGCACCATTGCAGGTTTACTGTATCCCTTGTACCTTCAAATCAACGATGAAACACAGAAATTGCATCATATTGAATACAAAATACAAAATGTTGGCTTATTTATAAGAGGAGTAACTCTTCTAATAGTTCGTGCTTCGAGCCTTTCCTGGGACAGCAGTATTAGATTCCGATGCACCATTGCACGTTTACTGTATCCCTTGTACCTTCAAAACAACAATGAAACACTGGAATTGCACCGATATTGAATACAAAAGGCAAAATGTCGACTTACTTACAAGAGGAGTAACTCTTCTAATAGTTCGGGTTTTAGCCTTTCCTGCGAAAGCAGTATTAGATTGCGATGCACCATAGCAGATTTACTGTATCCCTTGGACCTTCAAATCAACGATGAAACACTGAAATTGCATCGATATTGAATACAAGAGGCACAATGTCGACTTATTTACAAGAGGAGTAACTCTTCTTATAGTTCGTGCTTTGATCCTTTCCTGGGACAGCAGTATTAGATTCCGATGCACCATTTCAGGTTTACTGCATCCCTTGGACCTTCAAATCAACGATGAAACACAGAAATTGCATCGATATTGAATACAAAAGGCAAAATGGCGACATATTTACAAGAGGAGTAACTCTTCTAATAGTTCGTGCTTTGAGCCTTTCCTGGGACAGCAGTATTAGATTCCGATGCACCATTGCAGGTTTACTGTGTCCCTTCGACCTTCAAATCAACGATGAAACGCAGAAATTGCTTGGATATTGAATACAAACGGCAAAATCTCGACTTATACACAAGAGGAGTAACTCTTCTAGTACGTCGTGCTTTGAGACTGTCCTGGGACAGCAGTATTAGATTCCGATGCACCATTGCAGGTTTGCTGTATCCCTTGGACCTTCAAATCAACGATGAAACACAGAAATTGCATCGATATTGAATACAAAAGGCAAAATGTCGACTTATTTACAAGAGTAGTAACTCTTCTACTAGTTCGTGCTTTTAGCCTTTCCTGGGACAGCAGTATTAGATTCCGATGCACCATTGGAGGTTTACTGTATCCCTTGTACCTTCAAATCAACGATGAAACATAGAAATTGCATCGATCTTGAATACAAAATGCAAAATGTTGACTTATTTATAAGAGGAATAACTCTTCTAACAGTTCGTGCTTTGAGCCTTTCCTGGGACAGCAGTATCAGATTCCGATGAACCATTGCACGTTCACTGTATCCCTTGGACCTTCAAAACAACTATGAAACACTGAAATTTATCAATATTGAATACAAAAGGCAAAATGTCGACTTATTTACAAGAGGAGTAACTCTTCTAATAGTTCGTGATTTAGCCTTTCCTGGGACAGCAGAATTAGATTGCTTTGCACCATTGAGGATTTACTGTATCCCTTGGACCTTCAAACCAACGATGAAACACGGAAATTGCATCGATATTAAATACAAAAGGCAAAATGTCGACTTATATACAAGAGGAGTAACTCTACTAGTACTTCGTGCTTTGAGCCTTTCCTGGGTCAGCAGTATTAGATTCCGATGCACCATTGCAGGTTTACTGTATCCCTTAGACCTTCAAATCAATGATGAAACCCAGAAAATGCATCGATATTGAATACAAAAGGCTAAATGTCGACTTATTTACAAGACGAGTAACTCTTCTAATAGTTCGTGTTTTGAGCCTTTCCTGGGACAGAAGTATTAGATTCCGATGCACCATTGCAGGTTTACTGTATCCCTTGGACCTTCAAATCAACGATGAAACACAGAGATTGCATCGATATTGAATAAAAAAGGCGAAATGTCGACTTATTTATAAGAGGAGTAAATCCTCTAACAGTTCCAGCTTTGAGCCTTTCCTGGGACAGCAGTATTAGATTCCGATGCACCATTGCAGGTTTACTGTATCCCTTGGAACTTCAAATCAACGATGAAACACAGAAATTGCATCATATTGGATACAAAAGGCAAAATGTCGACTTATTTACAAGAGTAGTAACTCTTCTAATAGTTCGTGTTTTGAGCCTTTCCTGGGACAGCAGTATTAGATTCCGATGCACCATTGCAGGTTTACTGTATCCCTTGTACCTTCAAATCAACGATGAAACATAAAAATTGCATCGATCTTGAATACAAAATACAAAATGTTGGCTTATTTATAAGAGGAGTAACTCTTCTAAAAGTTCGTGATTTGAGCCATTTCAGGGACAGCAGTATTAGATTCCGATGCACCATTGCACGTTTACTGTATCTCTTGGACCTTCAAAACAACTATGAAACACTGAAATTGCATTGATATTTAATACAAAAGGCAAAATGTCGACTTATTTACAAAAGGAGTAACTCTTCTAATAGTTCGTGCTTTGAGCCTTTCCTGGGACAGCAGAATTAGATTCCGATGCACCATTGCAGGTTTACTGTATCCCTTGGACCTTCAAATTAACGATGAAACACAGAAATTGCATCGATATTGAATACAAAAGGCTAAATGTCGACTTATTTACAAGAGGAGTAACTCTTCTAATAGTTCGTGCTTTGAGCCTTTCCTGGGTCAGCAGTATTAGATTCCGATGCACCATTGCAGGTTTACTGTATCCCTTGGACCTTCAAATCAACGGTGAAACACAGAAATTGCATGGATATCGAATACAAAATGCAAAATTTCGACTTATATACAAGAGGAGTAACTCTTCTAATACTTCGTGCTTTGAGCCTTTCCTGGGACAGCAGTATTAGATTCCGATGCACCATTGCAGGTTTACAGTATCCCTTGGACCTTCAAATCAACGATGAAACACAGAAATTGCATCGATAGTGAATACAAAAGGCAAAGTTTCGACTTATTTTCAAGAGGAGTAGTTCTTCTAATAGTTCGTGCTTTGAGCCTTTCCTGGGACAGCAGTATTACATTCCGATGCACCATTGCAGGTTTACTGTATCCCTTGGACCTTCAAATCAACGATGAAACACAGAAATTGCATCGATATTGAATACAAAAGGCAAAATGTCGACTTATATACAAGAGGAGTAACTCTTCTAATAGTTCGTGCATTGAGCCTTTCCTGGGACAGCAGTATTAGATCCCAATGCAGCATTGCAAGTATACTGTATCCCTTCGACCTTCAAATCAAACGATGAAACACAGAAATTGCATCGATATTGAATACAAAAGGCAAATTGTCGACTTATTTACAAGAGGAGTAACTCTTCTAATAGTTCGTGCATTGAGCCTTTCCTGGGACAGCAGTATTAGATTTCGATGCACCAATGCAAGTTTACTGTATCCCTTCGACCTTCAAATCAAACGATGAAACACAGAAATTGCATCGATATTGAATACAAAATGCAAAATGTCGACTTATTTACAAGAGGAGTAACTCTTGTAATAGTTCGTGCTTTGAGCCTTTCCTGGGACAGCAGTATTAGATTCCGATGCACCATTGCATGTTTACTGTATCCCTTGGACCCCTAATCAACGATGAAACACAGAAATTGCATCGATATTGAATACAAAAGGCAAAATGTCGACTTATATACAAGAGGAGTAACTCTTCTAGTACTTCGTGCTTTGAGCCTTTCCAGGGACAGCAGTATTAGATTACGTTGCACCATTGCAGGTTTACTGTATCCCTTGGACCTTCAAATCAACGATGAAACACAGAAATTGCATCGATATTGAATAAAAAAGGCAATATGTCGACTTATTTACAAGAGGAGTAACTCTTCAAATAGTTCGTGCTATGAGCCTTTCCTGGGACAGCAGTATTAGATTCCGATGCACCATTGCAGGTTTACTGTATCCCTTGGACCTTCAAATCAACGATGAAACACATAAATTGCATCGATATTGAATACAAAAGGCAAAATGTCGACTTATTTACGAGAGTAGTAACTCTTCTAATAGTTCGTGCTTTGAGCCTTTCCTGGGACAGCAGTATTAGATTCCGATGCACCATTGCAGGTTTACTGTATCCCTTGTACCTTCAAATCAACGATGAAACATAGAATTTGCATCGATCTTGAATACAAAATGCAAAATGTTGACCTATTTATAAGAGGAGTAACTCTTCTAATAGTTCGTGCTTTTAGCGTTTCCTAGGACAGCAGTATTAGATTCCGATGCACCATTGCAGGTTTACTGTATCCCTTGGACCTTCAAATCAACGATGAAACACAGAGATTGCATCGATATTGAATAAAAAAGGCGAAATGTCGACTTATTTATAAGAGGAGTAAAGCTTCTAACAGTTCCAGCTTTGAGCCTTTCCTGGGACAGCAGTATTAGATTCCGATGCACCATTGCAGGTTTACTGTATCCCTTGGAACTTCAAATCAACGATGAAACACAGAAATTGCATCATATTGGATACAAAAGGCAAAATGTCGACTTATTTACAAGAGTAGTAACTCTTCTAATAGTTCGTGTTTTGAGCCTTTCCTGGGACAGCAGTATTAGATTCCGATGCACCATTGCAGGTTTACTGTATCCCTTGTACCTTCAAATCAACGATGAAACATAAAATTTGCATCGATCTTGAATACAAAATACAAAATATTGGCTTATTTATAAGAGGAGTAACTCTTCTAAAAGTTCGTGATTTGAGCCATTTCGGGGACAGCAGTATTAGATTCCGATGCACCATTGCACGTTTACTGTATCCCTTGGACCTTCAAAACAACTATGAAACACTGAAATTGCATTGATATTTAATACAAAAGGCAAAATGTCGACTTATTTACAAGAGGAGTAACTCTTCTAATACTTCGTGCTTTGAGCCTTTCCTGGGACAGCAGTATTAGATTCCGATGCACCATTGCCGGTTTACAGTATCCCTTGGACCTTCATATCAACGATGAAACACAGAAATTGCATCGATAGTGAATACAAAAGGCAAAGTGTCGACTTATTTTCAAGAGGAGTAGCTCTTCTAATAGTTCGTGCTTTGAGCCTTTCCTGGGACAGCAGTATTACATTCCGATGCACCATTGCAGGTTTACTGTATCCCTTGGACCTTCAAATCAACGATGAAACACAGAAATTGCATCGATATTGAATACAAAAGGCAAAATGTCGACTTATATACAAGAGGAGTAACTCTTCTAATAGTTTGTGCATTGAGCCTTTCCTGGGACAGCAGTATTAGATCCCAATGCAGCATTGCAAGTTTACTGTATCCCTTCGACCTTCAAATCAAACGATGAAATACAGAAATTGCATCGATATTGAATACAAAAGGCAAAATGTCGACTTATTTACAAGAGGAGTAACTCTTCTAATAGTTCGTGCATTGAGCCTTTCCTGGGACAGCAGTATTAGATTTCGATGCACCAATGCAAGTTTACTGTATCCCTTCGACCTTCAAATCAAACGATGAAACACAGAAATTGCATCGATATTGAATACAAAATGCAAAATGTCGACTTATTTACAAGAGGAGTAACTCTTGTAATAGTTCGTGCTTTGAGCCTTTCCTGGGACAGCAGTATTAGATTCCGATGCACCATTGCATGTTTACTGTATCCCTTGGACCCCAAATCAACGATGAAACACAGAAATTGCATCGATATTGAATACAAAAGGCAAAATGTCGACTTATATACAAGAGGAGTAACTCTTCTAGTACTTCGTGCTTTGAGCCTTTCCTGGGACAGCAGTATTAGATTACGTTGCACCATTGCAGGTTTACTGTATCCCTTGGACCTTCAAATCAACGATGAAACACAGAAATTGCATCGATACTGAATAAAAAAGGCAAAATGTCGACTTATTTACAAGAGGAGTAACTCTTCTAATAGTTCGTGTTTTGAGCCTTTCCTGGGACAGCAGTATTTGATTCCGATGCACCATTGCAGGTTTACTGTATCCCTTGGACCTTCAAATCAACGATGAAACACATAAATTGCATCGATATTGAATACAAAAGGCAAAATGTCGACTTATTTACGAGAGTAGTAACTCTTCTAATAGTTCGTGCTTTGAGCCTTTCCTGGGACAGCAGTATTAGATTCCGATGCACCATTGCAGGTTTACTGTATCCCTTGTACCTTCAAATCAACGATGAAACATAGAATTTGCATCGATCTTGAATACAAAATGCAAATTTTTACCTATTTATAAGAGGAGTAACTCTTCTAATAGTTCGTGCTTTTAGCGTTTCCTAGGACAGCAGTATTTGATTCCGATGCACCATTGCACGTTTACTGTACCCCTTGGACCTTCAAAACAACTATGACACACTGAAATTGCATCAATATTGAATACAAAAGGCAAAATGTCGACTTATTTACAAGAGGAGTAACTCTTCTAATAGTTCGTGATTTAGCCTTTCCTGGGACAGCAGAATTAGATTGCGATGCACCATTGCAGATTTACTGTATCCCTTGGACCTTCAAATCAACGATGAAACACATAAATTGCATCGATATTGAATACAAAAGGCAAAATGTCGACCTATTTACGAGAGTAGTAACTCTTCTAATAGTTCGTGCTTTGAGCCTTTCCTGGGACAGCAGTATTAGATTCCGATGCACCATTGCAGGTTTACTGTATCCCTTGTACCTTCAAATCAACGATGAAACATAGAATTTGCATCGATCTTGAATACAAAATGCAAAATGTTGACCTATTTATAAGAGGAGTAACTCTTCTAATAGTTCGTGCTTTTAGCGTTTCCTAGGACAGCAGTATTAGATTCCGATGCACTATTGCAGGTTTACTGTATCCCTTGGACCTTCAAATCAATGATGAAACCCAGAAAATGCATCGATACTGAATACAAAAGGCTAAATGTCGACTTATTTACAAGACGAGTAACTCTTCTAATAGTTCGTGTTTTGAGCCTTTCCTGGGACAGCAGTATTAGATTCCGATGCACCATTGCAGGTTTACTGTATCCCTTGGACCTTCAAATCAACGATGAAACACAGAGATTGCATCGATATTGAATACAAAAGGCGGAATGTCGACTTATTTATAAGAGGAGTAAATCTTCTAACAGTTCCAGCTTTGAGCCTTTCCTGGGACAGCAGTATTAGATTCCGATGCACCATTGCATGCTTACTGTATCCCTTGGGCCCCAAATCAACGATGAAACACAGAAATTGCATAGATATTGAATACAAAAGGCAAAATGTCGACTTATATACAAGAGGAGTAACTCTTCTAGTACTTCGTGCTTTGGGCCTTTCCTGGGACAGCAGTATTAGATTCCGATGCACCATTGCAGGTTTGCTGTATCCCTTGGACCTTCAAATCAACGATGAAACACAGAAATTGCATCGATATTGAATACAAAAGGCAAAATGTCGACTTATATACAAGAGGAGTAACTCTTCTAATAGTTCGTGCATTGAGCCTTTCCTGGGACAGCAGTATTAGATCCCGATGCAGCATTGCAGGTTTACTGTATCCCTTGGACCTTCAAATCAACGATGAAACACAGAAATTGCATCGATATTGATTACAAAAGGCAAAATGTCGACTTATATACAAGAGGAGTAACTCTTGTAATAGTTCGTGCATTGAGCCTTTCCTGGGACAGCAGTATTAGATCCCGATGCAGCATTGCAGGTTTACTGTATCCCTTGGAACTTCAAATCAACGATGAAACACAGAAATTGCATCATATTGGATACAAAAGGCAAAATGTCGACTTATTTACAAGAGTAGTAACTCTTCTAATAGTTCGTGTTTTGAGCCTTTCCTGGGACAGCAGTATTAGATTCCGATGCACCATTGCAGGTTTACTGTATCCCTTGTACCTTCAAATCAACGATGAAACATAAAAATTGCATCGATCTTGAATACAAAATACAAAATGTTGGCTTATTTATAAGAGGAGTAACTCTTCTAAAAGTTCGTGATTTGAACCATTTCAGGGACAGCAGTATTAGATTCCGATGCACCATTGCACGTTTACTGTATCTCTTGGACCTTCAAAACAACTATGAAACACTGAAATTGCATTGATATTTAATACAAAAGGCAAAATGTCGACTTATTTACAAAAGGAGTAACTCTTCTAATAGTTCGTGCTTTGAGCCTTTCCTGGGACAGCAGAATTAGATTCCGATGCACCATTGCAGGTTTACTGTATCCCTTGGACCTTCAAATCAACGATGAAACACAGAAATTGCATCGATATTGAATACAAAAGGCTAAATGTCGACTTATTTACAAGAGGAGTAACTCTTCTAATAGTTCGTGCTTTGAGCCTTTCCTGGGTCAGCAGTATTAGATTCCGATGCACCATTGCAGGTTTACTGTATCCCTTGGACCTTCAAATCAACGGTGAAACACAGAAATTGCATGGATATCGAATACAAAATGCAAAATTTCGACTTATATACAAGAGGAGTAACTCTTCTAATACTTCGTGCTTTGAGCCTTTCCTGGGACAGCAGTATTAGATTCCGATGCACCATTGCCGGTTTACAGTATCCCTTGGACCTTCAAATCAACGATGAAACACAGAAATTGCATCGATAGTGAATACAAAAGGCAAAGTTTCGACTTATTTTCAAGAGGAGTAGTTCTTCTAATAGTTCGTGCTTTGAGCCTTTCCTGGGACAGCAGTATTACATTCCGATGCACCATTGCAGGTTTACTGTATCCCTTGGACCTTCAAATCAACGATGAAACACAGAAATTGCATCGATATTGAATACAAAAGGCAAAATGTCGACTTATATACAAGAGGAGTAACTCTTCTAATAGTTCGTGCATTGAGCCTTTCCTGGGACAGCAGTATTAGATCCCAATGCAGCATTGCAAGTATACTGTATCCCTTCGACCTTCAAATCAAACGATGAAACACAGAAATTGCATCGATATTGAATACAAAAGGCAAATTGTCGACTTATTTACAAGAGGAGTAACTCTTCTAATAGTTCGTGCATTGAGCCTTTCCTGGGACAGCAGTATTAGATTTCGATGCACCAATGCAAGTTTACTGTATCCCTTCGACCTTCAAATCAAACGATGAAACACAGAAATTGCATCGATATTGAATACAAAATGCAAAATGTCGACTTATTTACAAGAGGAGTAACTCTTGTAATAGTTCGTGCTTTGAGCCTTTCCTGGGACAGCAGTATTAGATTCCGATGCACCATTGCATGTTTACTGTATCCCTTGGACCCCTAATCAACGATGAAACACAGAAATTGCATCGATATTGAATACAAAAGGCAAAATGTCGACTTATATACAAGAGGAGTAACTCTTCTAGTACTTCGTGCTTTGAGCCTTTCCAGGGACAGCAGTATTAGATTACGTTGCACCATTGCAGGTTTACTGTATCCCTTGGACCTTCAAATCAACGATGAAACACAGAAATTGCATCGATATTGAATAAAAAAGGCAATATGTCGACTTATTTACAAGAGGAGTAACTCTTCAAATAGTTCGTGCTTTGAGCCTTTCCTGGGACAGCAGCATTAGATTCCGATGCACCATTGCAGGTTTACTGTATCCCTTGGACCTTCAAATCAACGATGAAACACATAAATTGCATCGATATTGAATACAAAAGGCAAAATGTCGACTTATTTACGAGAGTAGTAACTCTTCTAATAGTTCGTGCTTTGAGCCTTTCCTGGGACAGCAGTATTAGATTCCGATGCACCATTGCAGGTTTACTGTATCCCTTGTACCTTCAAATCAACGATGAAACATAGAATTTGCATCGATCTTGAATACAAAATGCAAAATGTTGACCTATTTATAATAGGAGTAACTCTTCTAATAGTTCGTGCTTTTAGCGTTTCCTAGGACAGCAGGATTAGATTCCGATGCACCATTGCAGGTTTACTGTATCCCTTGGACCTTCAAATCAACGATGAAACACAGAGATTGCATCGATATTGAATAAAAAAGGCGAAATGTCGACTTATTTATAAGAGGAGTAAAGCTTCTAACAGTTCCAGCTTTGAGCCTTTCCTGGGACAGCAGTATTAGATTCCGATGCACCATTGCAGGTTTACTGTATCCCTTGGAACTTCAAATCAACGATGAAACACAGAAATTGCATCATATTGGATACAAAAGGCAAAATGTCGACTTATTTACAAGAGTAGTAACTCTTCTAATAGTTCGTGTTTTGAGCCTTTCCTGGGACAGCAGTATTAGATTCCGATGCACCATTGCAGGTTTACTGTATCCCTTGTACCTTCAAATCAACGATGAAACATAAAATTTGCATCGATCTTGAATACAAAATACAAAATATTGGCTTATTTATAAGAGGAGTAACTCTTCTAAAAGTTCGTGATTTGAGCCATTTCGGGGACAGCAGTATTAGATTCCGATGCACCATTGCACGTTTACTGTATCCCTTGGACCTTCAAAACAACTATGAAACACTGAAATTGCATTGATATTTAATACAAAAGGCAAAATGTCGACTTATTTACAAGAGGAGTAACTCTTCTAATACTTCGTGCTTTGAGCCTTTCCTGGGACAGCAGTATTAGATTCCGATGCACCATTGCCGGTTTACAGTATCCCTTGGACCTTCATATCAACGATGAAACACAGAAATTGCATCGATAGTGAATACAAAAGGCAAAGTGTCGACTTATTTTCAAGAGGAGTAGCTCTTCTAATAGTTCGTGCTTTGAGCCTTTCCTGGGACAGCAGTATTACATTCCGATGCACCATTGCAGGTTTACTGTATCCCTTGGACCTTCAAATCAACGATGAAACACAGAAATTGCATCGATATTGAATACAAAAGGCAAAATGTCGACTTATATACAAGAGGAGTAACTCTTCTAATAGTTTGTGCATTGAGCCTTTCCTGGGACAGCAGTATTAGATCCCAATGCAGCATTGCAAGTTTACTGTATCCCTTCGACCTTCAAATCAAACGATGAAACACAGAAATTGCATCGATATTGAATACAAAAGGCAAAATGTCGACTTATTTACAAGAGGAGTAACTCTTCTAATAGTTCGTGCATTGAGCCTTTCCTGGGACAGCAGTATTAGATTTCGATGCACCAATGCAAGTTTACTGTATCCCTTCGACCTTCAAATCAAACGATGAAACACAGAAATTGCATCGATATTGAATACAAAATGCAAAATGTCGACTTATTTACAAGAGGAGTAACTCTTGTAATAGTTCGTGCTTTGAGCCTTTCCTGGGACAGCAGTATTAGATTCCGATGCACCATTGCATGTTTACTGTATCCCTTGGACCCCAAATCAACGATGAAACACAGAAATTGCATCGATATTGAATACAAAAGGCAAAATGTCGACTTATATACAAGAGGAGTAACTCTTCTAGTACTTCGTGCTTTGAGCCTTTCCTGGGACAGCAGTATTAGATTACGTTGCACCATTGCAGGTTTACTGTATCCCTTGGACCTTCAAATCAACGATGAAACACAGAAATTGCATCGATATTGAATAAAAAAGGCAAAATGTCGACTTATTTACAAGAGGAGTAACTCTTCTAATAGTTCGTGTTTTGAGCCTTTCCTGGGACAGCAGTATTTGATTCCGATGCACCATTGCAGGTGTACTGTATCACTTGGACCTTCAAATCAACGATGAAACACATAAATTGCATCGATATTGAATACAAAAGGCAAAATGTCGACTTATTTACGAGAGTAGTAACTCTTCTAATAGTTCGTGCTTTGAGCCTTTCCTGGGACAGCAGTATTAGATTCCGATGCACCATTGCAGGTTTACTGTATCCCTTGTACCTTCAAATCAACGATGAAACATAGAATTTGCATCGATCTTGAATACAAAATGCAAAATGTTGACCTATTTATAAGAGGAGTAACTCTTCTAATAGTTCGTGCTTTTAGCGTTTCCTAGGACAGCAGTATTAGATTCCGATGCACCATTGCACGTTTACTGTACCCCTTGGACCTTCAAAACAACTATGACACACTGAAATTGCATCAATATTGAATACAAAAGGCAAAATGTCGACTTATTTACAAGAGGAGTAACTCTTCTAATAGTTCGTGATTTAGCCTTTCCTGGGACAGCAGAATTAGATTGCGATGCACCATTGCAGATTTACTGTATCCCTTGGACCTTCAAATCAACGATGAAACACATAAATTGCATCGATATTGAATACAAAAGGCAAAATGTCGACCTATTTACGAGAGTAGTAACTCTTCTAATAGTTCGTGCTTTGAGCTTTTCCTGGGACAGCAGTATTAGATTCCGATGCACCATTGCAGGTTTACTGTATCCCTTGTACCTTCAAATCAACGATGAAACATAGAATTTGCATCGATCTTGAATACAAAATGCAAAATGTTGACCTATTTATAAGAGGAGTAACTCTTCTAATAGTTCGTGCTTTTAGCGTTTCCTAGGACAGCAGTATTAGATTCCGATGCACTATTGGAGGTTTACTGTATCCCTTGGGCCCCAAATCAACGATGAAACACAGAAATTGCATAGATATTGAATACAAAAGGCAAAATGTCGACTTATATACAAGAGGAGTAACTCTTCTAGTACTTCGTGCTTTGGGCCTTTCCTGGGACAGCAGTATTAGATTCCGATGCACCATTGCAGGTTTGCTGTATCCCTTGGACCTTCAAATCAACGATGAAACACAGAAATTGCATCGATATTGAATACAAAAGGCAAAATGTCGACTTATATACAAGAGGAGTAACTCTTCTAATAGTTCGTGCATTGAGCCTTTCCTGGGACAGCAGTATTAGATCCCGATGCAGCATTGCAGGTTTACTGTATCCCTTGGACCTTCAAATCAACGATGAAACACAGAAATTGCATCGATATTGATTACAAAAGGCAAAATGTCGACTTATATACAAGAGGAGTAACTCTTGTAATAGTTCGTGCATTGAGCCTTTCCTGGGACAGCAGTATTAGATCCCGATGCAGCATTGCAAGTTTACTGTATCCCTTCGACCTTCAAATCAAACGATGAAACACAGAAATTGCATAGATATTGTATACAAAAGGCAAAATGTCGACTTATTTACAAGAGGAGTAACTCTTCTAATAGTTCGTGCATTGAGCCTTTCCTGGGACAGCAGTATTAGATTTCGATGCACCAATGCAAGTTTACTGTATCCCTTCGACCTTGAAATCAAACGATGAAACACAGAAATTGCATCGATATTGAATACAAAATGCAAAATGTCGACTTATTTACAAGAGGAGTAACTCTTGTGATAGTTCGTGCTTTGAGCCTTTCCTGGGACAGCAGTATTAGATTCCGATGCACCATTGCATGTTTACTGTATCCCTTGGACCCCAAATCAACGATGAAACACAGAAATTGCATCGATATTGAATACAAAAGGCAAAATGTCGACTTATATACAAGAGGAGTAACTCTTCTAGTACTTCGTGCTTTGAGCCTTTCCTGGGACAGCAGTATTAGATTACGTTGCACCATTGCAGGTTTACTGTATCCCTTGGACCTTCAAATCAACGATGAAACACAGAAATTGCATCGATATTGAATACAAAAGGCAAAATGTCGACTTATTTACAAGAGGAGTAACTCTTCTAATAGTTCGTGCTTTGAGCCTTTCCTGGGACAGCAGTATTAGATTCCGATGCACCATTGCAGGTTTACTGTATCCCTTGGAACTTCAAATCAACGAAGAAACACATAAATTGCATCGATATTGAATACAAAAGGCAAAATGTCGACTTATTTACGAGAGTAGTAACTCTTCTAATAGTTCGTGCATTGAGCCTTTCCTGGGACAGCAGTATTAGATTCCGATGCACCATTGCAGGTTTACTGTATCCCTTGTACCTTCAAATCAACGATGAAACATAGAATTTGCATCGATCTTGAATACAAAATGCAAAATGTTGACTTATTTATAAGAGGAGTAACTCTTCTAATAGTTCGTGCTTTTAGCGTTTCCTGGGACAGCAGTATTAGATTCCGATGCACCATTGCACGTTTACTGTACCACTTGGACCTTCAAAACAACTATGAAACACTGAAATTGCATCAATATTGAATACAAAAGGCAAAATGTCGACTTATTTACAAGAGGAGTAACTCTTCTAATAGTTCGTGATTTAGCCTTTCCTGGGACAGCAGAATTAGATTGCGATGCACCATTGCAGATTTACTGTATCCCTTGGACCTTCAAATCAACGAAGAAACACAGAAATTGCATCGATATTAAATACAAAAGGCAAAATGTCGACTTATATACAAGAGGAGTAACTCTTCTAGTACTTCGTGCTTTGAGCGTTTCCTGGGTCAGCAGTATTAGATTCCGATGCACCATTGCAGGTTTACTGTATCCCTTGGACCTTCAAATCAATGATGAAACCCAGAAAATGCATCGATACTGAATACAAAAGGCTAAATGTCGACTTATTTACAAGACGAGTAACTCTTCTAATAGTTCGTGTTTTGAGCCTTTCCTGGGACAGCAGTATTAGATTCCGATGCACCATTGCAGGTTTACTGTATCCCTTGGACCTTCAAATCAACGATGAAACACAGAGATTGCATCGATATTGAATACAAAAGGCGGAATGTCGACTTATTTATAAGAGGAGTAAATCTTCTAACAGTTCCAGCTTTGAGCCTTTCCTGGGACAGCAGTATTAGATCCCGATGCAGCATTGCAAGTTTACTGTATCCCTTCGACCTTCAAATCAAACGATGAAACACAGAAATTGCATCGATATTGTATACAAAAGGCAAAATGTCGACTTATTTACAAGAGGAGTAACTCTTCTAATAGTTCGTGCATTGAGCCTTTCCTGGGACAGCAGTATTAGATTCCGATGCACCATTGCAGGTTTACTGTATCCCTTCGACCTTCAAATCAACGATGAAACACAGAAATTGCATCGATATTGAATACAAAAGGCTAAATGTCGACTTATTTACAAGAGGAGTAACTCTTCTAATAGTTCGTGCTTTGAGCCTTTCCTGGGTCAGCAGTATTAGATTCCGATGCACCATTGCAGGTTTACTGTATCCCTTGGACCTTCAAATCAACGATGAAACACAGAAATTGCATCGATATTGATTACAAAAGGCAAAATGTCGACTTATATACAAGAGGAGTAACTCTTGTAATAGTTCGTGCATTGAGCCTTTCCTGGGACAGCAGTATTAGATCCCGATGCAGCATTGCAAGTTTACTGTATCCCTTCGACCTTCAAATCAAACGATGAAACACAGAAATTGCATCCATATTGTATACAAAAGGCAAAATGTCGACTTATTTACAAGAGGAGTAACTCTTCTAATAGTTCGTGCATTGAGCCTTTCCTGGGACAGCAGTATTAGATTTCGATGCACCAATGCAAGTTTACTGTATCCCTTCGACCTTGAAATCAAACGATGAAACACAGAAATTGCATCGATATTGAATACAAAATGCAAAATGTCGACTTATTTACAAGAGGAGTAACTCTTGTGATAGTTCGTGCTTTGAGCCTTTCCTGGGACAGCAGTATTAGATTCCGATGCACCATTGCATGTTTACTGTATCCCTTGGACCCCAAATCAACGATGAAACACAGAAATTGCATCGATATTGAATACAAAAGGCAAAATGTCGACTTATATACAAGAGGAGTAACTCTTCTAGTACTTCGTGTTTGAGCCTTTCCTGGGACAGCAGTATTAGATTACGTTGCACCATTGCAGGTTTACTGTATCCCTTGGACCTTCAAATCAACGATGAAACACAGAAATTGCATCGATATTGAATACAAAAGGCAAAATGTCGACTTATTTACAAGAGGAGTAACTCTTCTAATAGTTCGTGCTTTGAGCCTTTCCTGGGACAGCAGTATTAGATTCCGATGCACCATTGCAGGTTTACTGTATCCCTTGGACCTTCAAATCAACGAAGAAACACATAAATAGCATCGATATTGAATACAAAAGGCAAAATGTCGACTTATTTACGAGAGTAGTAACTCTTCTAATAGTTCGTGCTTTGAGCCTTTCCTGGGACAGCAGTATTAGATTCCGATGCACCATTGCAGGTTTACTGTATCCCTTGTACCTTCAAATCAACGATGAAACATAGAATTTGCATCGATCTTGAATACAAAATGCAAAATGTTGACTTATTTATAAGAGGAGTAACTCTTCTAATAGTTCGTGCTTTTAGCGTTTCCTGGGACAGCAGTATTAGATTCCGATGCACCATTGCACGTTTACTGTACCCCTTGGACCTTCAAAACAACTATGAAACACTGAAATTGCATCAATATTGAATACAAAAGGCAAAATGTCGACTTATTTACAAGAGGAGTAACTCTTCTAATAGTTCGTGATTTAGCCTTTCCTGGGACAGCAGAATTAGATTGCGATGCACCATTGCAGATTTACTGTATCCCTTGGACCTTCAAATCAACGAAGAAACACAGAAATTGCATCGATATTAAATACAAAAGGCAAAATGTCGACTTATATACAAGAGGAGTAACTCTTCTAGTACTTCGTGCTTTGAGCGTTTCCTGGGTCAGCAGTATTAGATTCCGATGCACCATTGCAGGTTTACTGTATCCCTTGGACCTTCAAATCAATGATGAAACCCAGAAAATGCATCGATACTGAATACAAAAGGCTAAATGTCGACTTATTTACAAGACGAGTAACTCTTCTAATAGTTCGTGTTTTGAGCCTTTCCTGGGACAGCAGTATTAGATTCCGATGCACCATTGCAGGTTTACTGTATCCCTTGGACCTTCAAATCAACGATGAAACACAGAGATTGCATCGATATTGAATACAAAAGGCGGAATGTCGACTTATTTATAAGAGGAGTAAATCTTCTAACAGTTCCAGCTTTGAGCCTTTCCTGGGACAGCAGTATTAGATTCCGATGCACCATTGCATGTTTACTGTATCCCTTGGGCCCCAAATCAACGATGAAACACAGAAATTGCATAGATATTGAATACAAAAGGCAAAATGTCGACTTATTTACAAAAGGAGTAACTCTTCTAATAGTTCGTGCTTTGAGCCTTTCCTGGGACAGCAGTATTAGATTCCGATGCACCATTGCAGGTTTACTGTATCCCTTCGACCTTCAAATCAACGATGAAACACAGAAATTGCATCGATATTGAATACAAAAGGCTAAATGTCGACTTATTTACAAGAGGAGTAACTCTTCTAATAGTTCGTGCTTTGAGCCTTTCCTGGGTCAGCAGTATTAGATTCCGATGCACCATTGCAGGTTTACTGTATCCCTTGGACCTTCAAATCAACGATGAAACACAGAAATTGCATCGATATTGATTACAAAAGGCAAAATGTCGACTTATATACAAGAGGAGTAACTCTTGTAATAGTTCGTGCATTGAGCCTTTCCTGGGACAGCAGTATTAGATCCCGATGCAGCATTGCAAGTTTACTGTATCCCTTCGACCTTCAAATCAAACGATGAAACACAGAAATTGCATCGATATTGTATACAAAAGGCAAAATGTCGACTTATTTACAAGAGGAGTAACTCTTCTAATAGTTCGTGCATTGAGCCTTTCCTGGGACAGCAGTATTAGATTTCGATGCACCAATGCAAGTTTACTGTATCCCTTCGACCTTGAAATCAAACGATGAAACACAGAAATTGCATCGATATTGAATACAAAATGCAAAATGTCGACTTATTTACAAGAGGAGTAACTCTTGTGATAGTTCGTACTTTGAGCCTTTCCTGGGACAGCAGTATTAGATTCCGATGCACCATTGCATGTTTACTGTATCCCTTGGACCCCAAATCAACGATGAAACACAGAAATTGCATCGATATTGAATACAAAAGGCAAAATGTCGACTTATATACAAGAGGAGTAACTCTTCTAGTACTTCGTGCTTTGAACCTTTCCTGGGACAGCAGTATTAGATTACGTTGCACCATTGCAGGTTTACTGTATCCCTTGGACCTTCAAATCAACGATGAAACATAGAAATTGCATCGATATTGAATACAAAAGGCAAAATGTCGACTTATTTACAAGAGGAGTAACTCTTCTAATAGTTCGTGCTTTGAGCCTTTCCAGGGACAGCAGTATTAGATTCCGATGCACCATTGCAGGTTTACTGTATCCCTTGGACCTTCAAATCAACGAAGAAACACATAAATTGCATCGATATTGAATACAAAAGGCAAAATGTCGACTTATTTACGAGAGTAGTAACTCTTCTAATAGTTCGTGCTTTGAGCCTTTCCTGGGACAGCAGTATTAGATTCCGATGCACCATTGCAGGTTTACTGTATCCCTTGTACCTTCAAATCAACGATGAAACATAGAATTTGCATCGATCTTGAATACAAAATGCAAAATGTTGACTTATTTATAAGAGGAGTAACTCTTCTAATAGTTCGTGCTTTTAGCGTTTCCTGGGACAGCAGTATTAGATTCCGATGCACCATTGCACGTTTACTGTACCCCTTGGACCTTCAAAACAACTATGAAACACTGAAATTGCATCAATATTGAATACAAAAGGCAAAATGTCGACTTATTTACAAGAGGAGTAACTCTTCTAATAGTTCGTGATTTAGCCTTTCCTGGGACAGCAGAATTAGATTGCGATGCACCATTGCAGATTTACTGTATCCCTTGGACCTTCAAATCAACGAAGAAACACAGAAATTGCATCGATATTAAATACAAAAGGCAAAATGTCGACTTATATACAAGAGGAGTAACTCTTCTAGTACTTCGTGCTTTGAGCGTTTCCTGGGTCAGCAGTATTAGATTCCGATGCACCATTGCAGGTTTACTGTATCCCTTGGACCTTCAAATCAATGATGAAACCCAGAAAATGTATCGATACTGAATACAAAAGGCTAAATGTCGACTTATTTACAAGACGAGTAACTCTTCTAATAGTTCGTGTTTTGAGCCTTTCCTGGGACAGCAGTATTAGATTCCGATGCACCATTGCAGGTTTACTGTATCCCTTGGACCTTCAAATCAACGATGAAACACAGAGATTGCATCGATATTGAATACAAAAGGCGGAATGTCGACTTATTTATAAGAGGAGTAAATCTTCTAACAGTTCCAGCTTTGAGCCTTTCCTGGGACAGCAGTATTAGATTCCGATGCACCATTGCATGTTTACTGTATCCCTTGGGCCCCAAATCAACGATGAAACACAGAAATTGCATCGATATTGAATACAAAAGGCAAAATGTCGACTTATATACAAGAGGAGTAACTCTTCTAGTACTTCGTGCTTTGAGCCTTTCCTGGGACAGCAGTATTAGATTACGTTGCACCATTGCAGGTTTACTGTATCCCTTGGACCTTCAAATCAACGATTAAACACAGAAATTGCATCGATATTGAATACAAAAGGCAAAATGTCGACTTATTTACAAGAGGAGTAACTCTTCTACTAGTTCGTGCTTTGAGCCTTTCTTGGGACAGCAGTATTAGATTCCGATGCACCATTGCAGGTTTACTGTATCCCTTGGACCTTCAAATCAACGATGAAACACATAAATTGCATCGATATTGAATACAAAAGGCAAAATGTCGACTTATTTACGAGAGTAATAACTCTTCTAATAGTTCGTGCTTTGAGCCTTTCCTGGGACAGCAGTATTAGATTCCGATGCACCATTGCAGGTTTACTGTAACCCTTGTACCTTCAAATCAACGATGAAATATAGAATTTGCATCGATCTTGAATACAAAATGCAAAATGTTGACTTATTTGTAAGAGGAGTAACTCTTCTAATAGTTCGTGCTTTTAGCGTTTCCTGGGACAGCAGTATTAGATTCCGATGCACCATTGCACGTATACTGTATCCCTTGGACCTTCAAAACAACTATGAAACACTGAAATTGCATCAATATTGAATACAAAAGGCAAAATGTCGACTTATTTACAAGAGGAGTAACTCTTCTAATAGTTCGTGAATTAGCCTTTCCTGGGACAGCAGAATTAGATTGCGATGCACCATTGCAGATTTACTGTATCCCTTGGACCTTCAAATCAACGATGAAACACAGAAATTGCATCGATATTAAATACAAAAGGCAAAATGTCGACTTATATACAAGAGGAGTAACTCTTCTAGTACTTCGTGCTTTGAGCGTTTCCTGGGTCAGCAGTATTAGATTCCGATGCACCATTGCAGGTTTACTGTATCCCTTGGACCTTCAAATCAATGATGAAACCTAGAAAATGCATCGATACTGAATACAAAAGGCTAAATGTCGACTTATTTACAAGACGAGTAACTCTTCTAATAGTTCGTGTTTTGAGCCTTTCCTGGGACAGCAGTATTAGATTCCGATGCACCATTGCAGGTTTACTGTATCCCTTGGACCTTCAAATCAACGATGAAACACAGAGATTGCATCGATATTGAATACAAAAGGCGGAATGTCGACATATTTATAAGAGGAGTAAATCTTCTAACAGTTCCAGCTTTGAGCCTTTCCTGGGACAGCAGTATCAGATTCCGATGCACCATTGAAGGTTTACTGTATCCCTTGGACCTTCAAATCAACGATGAAACACAGAAATTGCATCATATTGAATACAAAAGGCAAAACATCGACTTATTTACAAGAGTAGTAACTCTTCCAATAGTTCGTCCTTTAAACCTTTCCTGGGACAGCAGTATTAGATTCCGATGCACCAATGCAGGTTTACTGTATCCCTTGTACCTTCAAATCAACGATGAAACATAGAAATTGCATCGACCTTGAATACAAAATGCAAAATGTTGACTTATTTATAAGAGGAATAACTCTTCTAATAGTTCGTGATTTGAGCCACTCCTGGGACAGCAGTATTAGATTCCGATGCACCATTGCACGTTTACTGTATCCCTTGGACCTTCAAAACAACTATGAAACACTGAAATTGCATTGATATATAATACAAAAGGCAAAATGTCGACTTATTTACAAAAGGAGTAACTCTTCTAATAGTTCGTGCTTTGAGCCTTTCCTGGGACAGCAGTATTAGATTCCGATGCACCATTGCAGGTTTACTGTATCCCTTCGACCTTCAAATCAACGATGTAACACAGAAATTGCATCGATATTGAATACAAAAGGCTAAATGTCGACTTATTTACAAGAGGAGTAACTCTTCTAATAGTTCGTGATTTGAGCCTTTCCTGGGTCAGCAGTATTAGATTCCGATGCACCATTGGAGGTTTACTGTATCCCTTGGACCTTCAAATCAACGATGAAACACAGAAATTGCTTGGATATTGAATACAAAATGCAAAATTTCGACTTATATACAAGAGGAGTAACTCTTCTAGTACTTCGTGCTTTGAGCCTTTCCTGGGACAGCAGTATTAGATTCCGATGCACCATTGCCGGTTTACAGTATCCTTTGGACCTTCAAATCAACGATGAAACACAGAAATTGCATCGATAGTGAATACAAAAGGCAAAGTGTCGACTTATTTTCAAGAGGAGTAGCTCTTCTAATAGTTCGTCCTTTGAGCCTTTCCTGGGACAGCAGTATTACATTCCGATGCACCATTGCAGGTTTACTGTATCTCTTGGACCTTCAATTCAACGATGAAACACAGAAATTGCATCGATATTGAATACAAAAGGCAAAATGTCGACTTATTTACAAGAGGAGTAACTCTTCTAATAGTTCGTGCATTGAGCCTTTCCTGGGACAGCAGTATTAGATCCCGATGCACCATTGCAAGTTTACTGTATCCCTTCGACCTTCAAATCAAACGATGAAACACAGAAATTGCATCGATATTGAATACAAAAGGCAAAATGTCGACTTATTTACAAGAGGAGTAACTCTTCTAATAGTTCGTGCATTGAGCCTTTCCTGGGACAGCAGTATTAGATTCCGATGCACCATTGCAAGTTTACTGTATCCCTTCGACCTTCAAATCAAACGATGAAACACAGAAATTGCATCGATATTGAATACAAAAGGCAAAATGTCGACTTATTTACAAGAGGAGTAACTCTTCTAATAGTTCGTGCTTTGAGCCTTTCCTGGGACAGCAGTATTAGATTCCGATGCACCATTGCATGTTTAATGTATCCCTTGGATCTCCAAATCAACGATGAAACACAGAAATTGCATCGATATTGAATACAAAAGGCAAAATGTCGACTTATATACAAGAGGAGTAACTCTTCTAGTACTTCGTGCTTTGAGCCTGTCCTGGGACAGCAGTATTAGATTACGTTACACCATTGCAGGTTTACTGTATCCCTTGGACCTTCAAATCAACGATGAAACACAGAAATTGCATCGATATTGAATACAAAAGGCAAAATGTCGACTTATTTACAAGAGGAGTAACTCTTCAAATGGTTCGTGCTTTGAGCCTTTCCTGGGACAGCAGTATTAGATTCCGATGCACCATTGCAGGTTTACTGTATCCCTTGGACCTTCAAATCAACGATGAAACACATAAATTGCATCGATATTGAATACAAAAGGCAAAATGTCGACTTATTTACGAGAGTAATAACTCTTCTAATAGTTCGTGCTTTGAGCCTTTACTGGGACAGCATTATTAGATTCCGATGCACCATTGCAGGTTTACTGTATCCCTTGTACCTTCAAATCAACGATGAAACATAGAATTTGCATCGATCTTGAATACAAAATGCAAAATGTTGACTAATTTATAAGAGGAGTAACTCTTCTAACAGTTCGTGCTTTTAGCGTTTCCTGGGACAGCAGTATTAGATTCCGATGCACCATAGCAGGTTTACTGTATCCCTTGGACCTTCAAATCAACGATGAAACACAGATCTTGCATCGATATTGAATACAAAAGGCAAAATGTCGACTTATTTACGAGTGGAGTAACTCTTCTAATAGTTCGTGCTTTGAGCCTTTCCTGGGACAGCAGTATTAGATTCCGATGCACCATTGCAGGTTTACTGTATCCCTTGGACCTTCAAATCAATGATGAAACACAGAAATTGCATCGATATTGAATACAAAATGCAAAATGTCGACTTATTTACAAGAGGAGTAACTCTTCTAGTTCCTCGTGCTTTGAGCCTGTCCTGGGACAGCAGTATTAGATTACGTTGCACCATTGCAGGTTTACTGTATCCCTTGGACCTTCATATCAACGATGAAACACAGAAATTGCATCGATATTGAATACAAAAGGCAATATGTCGACTTATTTACAAGAGGAGTAACTCTTCTCATGGTTCGTGCTTTGAGCCTTTCCTGGGACAGCAGTATTAGATTCCGATGCACCATTGCAGGTTTACTGTATCCCTTGGACCTTCAAATCAACGATGAAACACAGAAATTGCATCGATATTGAATACAAAAGGCAAAATGTCGACTTATTTACGAGAGTAGTAACTCTTCTAATAGTTCGTGTTTTGAGCCTTTCCTGGGACAGCAATATTAGATTCCGATGCACCATTGCAGGTTTACTGTATCCCTTGTACCTTCAAATCAACGATGAAACATAGAATTTGCATCGATCATGAATACAAAATGCAAAATGTTGACTTATTTATAAGAGGAGTAACTCTTCTAATAGTTCGTGCTTTTAGCGTTTCCTGGGACAGCAGTATTAGATTCCGATGCACCATTGCAGGTTTACTATATCCCTTGGACCTTCAAATCAACGATGAAACACAGATATTGCATCGATATTGAATACAAAAGGCAAAATGTCGACTTATTTACGAGAGGAGTAACTCTTCTAATAGTTCGTGCTTTGAGCCTTTCCTGGGACAGCAGTATTAGATTCCGATGCACCATTGCAGATTTACTGTATCCCTTGGACCTTCAAATCAACGATGAAACACAGAAATTGCATGGATATTGAATACAAGAGGCAAAATGTCGGCTTATTTACAAGAGGAGTAACTCTTCTAATAGTTCGAGCTTTGAGCCTTTCCTGGGACAGCAGTATTAGATTCCGATGCACCATTGCAGGTTTACTGTGTCCCTTGGACCTCCAAATCAACGATGAAACACAGAAATTGCATCGATATTGAATACAAAAGGCAAAATGTCGACTTATATACAAGAGGAGTAACTCTTCCAGTACTTCGTGCTTTGAGCCTTTCCTGGGACAGCAGTATTAGATTCCGATGCACCATTGCAGGTTTACTGTGTCCCTTGGACCTCCAAATCAACGATGAAACACAGAAATTGCATGGATATTGATTACAAGAGGCAAAATGTCGGCTTATTTACAAGAGGAGTAACTCTTCTAATAGTTCGAGCTTTGAGCCTTTCCTGGGACAGCAGTATTAGATCCCGATGCACCATTGCAAGTTTCCTGTATCCCTTCGACCTTCAAATCAAACGATGAAACACAGAAATTGCATCGATATTGAATACAAAAGGCAAAATGTCGACTTATTTACAAGAGGAGTAACTCTTCTAATAGTTCGTGCATTGAGCCTTTCCTGGGACAGCAGTATTAGATTCCGATGCACCATTGCAAGTTTACTGTATCCCTTCGACCTTCAAATCAAACGATGAAACACAGAAATTGCATCGATATTGAATACAAAAGGCAAAATGTCGACTTATTTACAAGAGGAGTAACTCTTCTAATAGTTCGTGCTTTGAGCCTTTCCTGGGACAGCAGTATTAGATTCCGATGCACCATTGCATGTTTAATGTATCCCTTGGATCTCCAAATCAACGATGAAACACAGAAATTGCATCGATATTGAATACAAAAGGCAAAATGTCGACTTATATACAAGAGGAGTAACTCTTCTAGTACTTCGTGCTTTGAGCCTGTCCTGGGACAGCAGTATTAGATTACGTTGCACCATTGCAGGTTTACTGTATCCCTTGGACCTTCAAATCAACGATGAAACACAGAAATTGCATCGATATTGAATACAAAAGGCAAAATGTCGACTTATTTGCAAGAGGAGTAACTCTTCAAATAGTTCGTGCTTTGAGCCTTTCCTGGGACAGCAGTATTAGATTCCGATGCACCATTGCAGGTTTACTGTATCCCTTGGACCTTCAAATCAACGATGAAACACATAAATTGCATCGATATTGAATACAAAAGGCAAAATGTCGACTTATTTACGAGAGTAATAACTCTTCTAATAGTTCGTGCTTTGAGCCTTTACTGGGACAGCATTATTAGATTCCGATGCACCATTGCAGGTTTACTGTATCCCTTGTACCTTCAAATCAACGATGAAACATAGAATTTGCATCGATCTTGAATACAAAATGCAAAATGTTGACTTATTTATAAGAGGAGTAACTCTTCTAACAGTTCGTGCTTTTAGCGTTTCCTGGGACAGCAGTATTAGATTCCGATGCACCATAGCAGGTTTACTGTATCCCTTGGACCTTCAAATCAACGATGAAACACAGATCTTGCATCGATATTGAATACAAAAGGCAAAATGTCGACTTATTTACGAGTGGAGTAACTCTTCTAATAGTTCGTGCTTTGAGCCTTTCCTGGGACAGCAGTATTAGATTCCGATGCACCATTGCAGGTTTACTGTATCCCTTGGACCTTCAAATCAATGATGAAACACAGAAATTGCATCGATATTGAATACAAAAGGCAAAATGTCGACTTATTTACAAGAGGAGTAACTCTTCTAACAGTTCGTGCTTTGAGCCTTTCCTGGGACAGCAGTATTAGATTCCGATGCACCATTGCAGGCTTTCTGTATCCCTTGGACCTTCAAATCAACGATGAAACACAGAAATTGCATCGATATTGACTACAAAAGGCAATATGTCGACTTATTTACAAGAGGAGTAACTCTTCTCATGGGTCGTGCTTTGAGCCTTTCCTGGGACAGCAGTATTAGATTCCGATGCATCATTGCAGGTTTACTGTATCCCTTGGACCTTCAAATCAACGATGAAACACAGAAATTGCATCGATATTGAATACAAAAGGCAAAATGTCGACTTATTTACGAGAGTAGTAACTCTTCTAATAGTTCGTGTTTTGAGCCTTTCCTGGGACAGCAATATTAGATTCCGATGCACCATTACAGGTTTACTGTATCCCTTGTACCTTCAAATCAACGATGAAACATAGAATTTGCATCGATCATGAATACAAAATGCAAAATGTTGACTTATTTATAAGAGGAGTAACTCTTCTAATAGTTCGTGCTTTTAGCGTTTCCTGGGACAGCAGTATTAGATTCCGATGCACCATTGCAGGTTTACTATATCCCTTGGACCTTCAAATCAACGATGAAACACAGATATTGCATCGATATTGAATACAAAAGGCAAAATGTCGACTTATTTACGAGAGGAGTAACTCTTCTAATAGTTCGTGCTTTGAGCCTTTCCTGGGACAGCAGTATTAGATTCCGATGCACCATTGCAGATTTACTGTATCCCTTGGACCTTCAAATCAACGATGAAACACAGAAATTGCATGGATATTGAATACAAGAGGCAAAATGTCGGCTTATTTACAAGAGGAGTAACTCTTCTAATAGTTCGAGCTTTGAGCCTTTCCTGGGACAGCAGTATTAGATTCCGATGCACCATTGCAGGTTTACTGTGTCCCTTGGACCTCCAAATCAACGATGAAACACAGAAATTGCATCGATATTGAATACAAAAGGCAAAATGTCGACTTATATACAAGAGGAGTAACTCTTCCAGTACTTCGTGCTTTGAGCCTTTCCTGGGACAGCAGTATTAGATTCCGTTGCACCATTGCAGGTTTACTGTATCCCTTGGACCTTCAAATCAACGATGAAACACAGAAATTGCATCGATATTGAATACAAAAAGCTAAATTTCGACTTATTTACAAGAGGAATAACTCTTCTAATAGTTCGTGCTTTGAGCCTATCCTGGGACAGCAGTATTAGATTCCAATGCACCATTGCAGGTTTAATGTATCCCTTGGACCTTCAAATCAACGATGAAACACAGAAGATGCATCGATATTGAATACAAAAGGCAAAATGTCGACTTATTAATAAGAGGAGTAACTCTTCTTACAGTTCCTGCATTGAGCCTTTCCTGGGACAGCAGTATTAGATTCCGATGTAACATCGCAGGTTTACTGTATCCCTTGGACCTTCAAATCAACGATGAAACACAGAAATTGCATCATTTTGAATACAAAAGGCAAAATGTTGACTTATTTACAAGAGTAGTAACTCTTCTAATAGTTCGTGCTTTGAGCCTTTCTTGGGACAGCAGTATTACATTCCGATGCACCATTGCAGGTTTACTGTATCCCTTGTACCTTCAAATCAACGATGAAACATAGAAATTGCATCGATCTTGAATACAAAATGCGAAATGTTGAGTTATTTATAAGAGGAGTAATTTTTCTAATAGTTCGTGCTTTGAGCCTTTCCTGGGACAGCAGTATTAGATTCCGATGCACCATTGCACGTTTACTGTATCCCTTAAACCTTCAAAACAACGATGATACACAGAAATTGCATCGATATTGAATACAAAAGGCAAAATGTCGACTTATTTACAAGAGGAGTAACTCTTCAAATAGTTCGTGCTTTGAGCCTTTCCAGGGACAGCAGTATTACATTCCGATGCACCATTGCAGGTTTACTGTATCCCTTGGACCTTCAAATCAACGATGAAACACAGAAATTGCATCGATATTGAATACAAAAGGCAAAATGTCGACTTATTTACAAGAGGAGTAACTCTTCTAATAGTTCGTGCTTTGAGCCTTTCCTGGGACAGCAGTATTAGATTCCGATGCACCATTGCAGGTTTACTGTATCCCTTGGACCTTCAAATCAACGATGAAACACAGAATTTGCATCGATATTGAATACAAAAGGCAAAATGTCGACTTATATACAAGAGGAGTAACTCTTCTAGTACTTCGTGCTTTGAGCCTTTCCTGGGACAGCAGTATTAGATTACGATGCACCATTGCAGGTTTACTATATCCCTTGGACCTTCAAATCAACGATGAAACACAGAAATTGCATCGATATTGAATACAAAAGGGAAAATGTCGACTCATTTACAAGAGGAGTAACTCTTCTAATAGTTCGTGCTTTGAGCCTTTCCTTGGACAGCAGTATTAGATTCCGATGCACCATTGCAGGTTTACTGTATCCCTTGGACCTTTAAATCAACGATGAAACACAGAAATTGCATCGATATTGAATACAAAAGGCAAAATATCGACTTACTTATAAGAGGTGTAACTCTTCTAATAGTTCGTGCTTTCTGCTTTTCCTGGGTCAGCATTATTAGATTCCGATGCACCATTGCAGGTTTACTGTATCACTTGTACCTTCAAATCAACGATGAAACATAAAAATTGCATCGATCTTGAATACAAAATACAAAATGTTGGCTTATTTATAAGAGGAGTAACTCTTCTAATAGTTCGTGCTTCGAGCCTTTCCTGGGACAGCAGCATTAGATTCCGATGCACCATTGCACGTTTACTGTATCCCTTGGACCTTCAAAACAACAATGAAACACTGAAATTGCATCGATATTGAATACAAAAGGCAAAATGGCGACTTACTTACAAGAGGAGTAACTCTTCTAATAGTTCGTGATTTAGCCTTTCCTGGGACAGCAGTATTAGATTGCGATGCACCATTGCAGATTTACTGTATCCCTTGGACCTTCAAATCAACGATGAAACACTGAAATTGCATCGATATTGAATACAAAAGGCAAAATGTCGACTTATTAACAAGAGGAGTAACTCTTCTAAGAGTTCGTGCTTTGAGCCTTTCCTTGGACAGCAGTATTAGATTCCGATGCACCATTGCAGGTTTACTGTATCCCTTCGACCTTCAAATCAACGATGATACACAGAAATTGCATCGATATTGAATACAAAAGGCAAAATCTCGACTTATATACAAGAGGAGTAACTCTTCTAGTACTTCGTGCTTTGAAACTTTCCTGGGACAGCAGTATTAGATTCCGATGCACCATTGCAGGTTTACTGTATCCCTTGGACCTTCAAATCAACGATGAAAAACAGAAATTGCATCGATATTGAATACTAAAGGCAAAATGTCGACTTATTTACAAGAGTAGTAACTCTTCTAATAGTTCGTGCTTTTAGCCTTTCCTGGGACAGCAGTATTAGATTCCGATGCACCATTGCAGGTTTACTGTATCCCTTGTACCTACAAATCAACGATGAAACATAGATATTGCATCGATCTTGAATACAAAATGCAAAATGTTGCCTTATTTATAAGAGGAATAACTCTTCTAATAGTTCGTGCTTTGAGCCTTTCCTGGGACAGCAGTATCAGATTCCGATGCACCATTGCACGTTTACTGTATCCCTTGGACCTTCATAACAACTATGAAACACTGAAATTGCATCAATATTGAATACAAAAGGCAAAATTTCGACTTATTTACAAGAGGAGTAACTCTTCTAATAGTTCGTGATTTAGCCTTTCCTGGGACAGCAGAATTAGATTGCGATGCACCATTGCAGATTTACTGTATCCCTTGGACCTTCAAATCAACGATGAAACACAGAAATTGCATCGATATTAAATACAAAAGGCAAAATGTCGACTTATATACAAGAGGAGTAATTCTTCTAGTACTTCGTGCTTTGAGCCTTTCCTGTGTCAGCAGTATTAGATTCCGATGCACCATTGCAGGTTTTCTGTATCCCTTGGACATTCAAATCAATGATGAAACCCAGAAAATGCATCGATATTGAATACAAAAGGCTAAATGTCGACTTATTTACAAGACGAGTAACTCTTCTAATAGTTCGTGTTTTGAGCCTTTCCTGGGACAGCAGTATTAGATTCCGATGCACCATTGCAGGTTTACTTTATCCCTTGGCCCTTCAAATCAACGATGAAACACAGAAATTACATCGATATCAAATACAAAAGGCGAAATGTCGACTTATTTATAAGAGGAGTAAATCTTCTAACAGTTCCAGCTTTGGCCATTTCCTGGGACAGCAGTATTAGATTCCTATGCACCATTGCAGGTTTACTGTATCCCTTGGACCTTCAAATCAACGATGAAACACAGATATTGCATCATTATTGAATACAAAAGGCAAAATGTCGACTTACTTACAAGAGGAGTAACTCTTCTAATAGTTCGTGCTTTAGCCTTTCCTGGGACAGCAGTATTAGATTCCGATGCACCATTGCAGGTTTACTGTATCTTTTGTACCTTCAAATCAACGATGAAACATAGAAATTGCATCGACCTTGAATACAAATTGCAAAATGTTGACTTATTTATAAGAGGAATAACTTTTCTAATAGTTCGTGCTTTGAGCCTTTCCTGGGACGGCAGTATTAGATTCCGATGCACCATTGCACGTTTACTGTATCCCTTCGACCTTCAAATCAACGATGAAACACAGAAATTGCATCGATATTGAATACAAAAGGCTAAATGTCGACTTATTTACAAGAGGAGTAACTCTTCTAATAGTTCGTGTTTTGAGCCTTTCCTGGGTCAGCAGTATTAGATTCCGATGCACCATTGCAGGTTTACTGTATCCCTTGGACCTTCAAATCAACGATGAAACACAGAAATTGCATGGATATTGAATACAAAAGGCAAAATTTCGACTTATATACAAGAGGAGTAACTCATCTAGTACTTCGTGCTTTGAGCCTTTCCTGGGACAGCAGTATTACATTCCGATGCACCATTGCCGGTTTACAGTACCCCTTGGAGCTTCAAATCAACGATGAAACACAGAAATTGCATCGATATTGAATACAAAAGGCAAAATGTCGACTTAATTTCAAGAGGAGTAGCTCTTCTAATAGTTCGTGCTTTGAGCCTTTCCTGGGACAGTAGTATTAGATTCCGATGCACCATTGCAGGTTTACTGTATCCCTTGGACCTTCAAATCAACGATGAAACACAGAAATTGCATCTATATTGAATACAAAAAGCAAAATGTCGACTTATTTACAAGAGGAGTAACTCTTCTAATAGTTCGTGCATTGAGCCTTTCCAGGGACAGCAGTATTAGATTCCGATGCACCATTGCAAGTTTACTGTGTCCCTTCGACCTTCAAATCAACGATGAAACACAGAAATTGCATCGATATTGAATACAAAAGGCAAAATGTCGGCTTATTTACAAGAGGAGTAACTCTTCAAATAGTTCGTGCTTTGAGCCTTTCCTGGGACAGCAGTATTAGATTCCGATGCACCATTGCAGGTTTACTGTATCCCTTGGACCTTCAAATCAACGATGAAACACAGAAATTGCATCGATATTGAATACAAAATGCGAAATGTTGACTTATTTATAAGAGGCGTAATTTTTCTAATAGTTCGTGCTTTGAGCCTTTCCTGGGACACAGTATTAGATTCCGATGTTCCATTGCACGATTACTGTATCCCTTGGACCTTCAAAACAACGATGAAACACACAAATTGAATCGATATTGAATACAAAAGGCAAAATGTCGACTTATATACAAGAGGAGTAACTCTTCTAGTACTTCGTTCTTTGAGCCTTTCCTGGGACTGCAGTATTAGATTCCGATGTAACATTGCAGGTTTACTGTATCCCTTGGTCCTTCAAATCAACGATGAAACACAGAAATTGCATCATATTGAATACAAAAGGCAAAATGTTGACTTATTTACAAGAGTAGTAACTCTTCTAATAGTTCGTGCTTTGAGCCTTTCCTGGGACAGCAGTATTAGATTCCGATGCACCATTGCAGGTTTACTGTATCCCTTGTACCTTCAAATCAACGATGAAACATAGAAATTGCTACGATCTTGAATACAACATGCGAAATGTTGACTTATTTATAAGAGGAGTAATTTTTCTAATAGTTCGTGATTTTGAGCCTTTCCTGGGACAGCAGTATTAGATTCCGATGCACCATTGCACGTTTACTGTATCCCTTGGACCTTCAAAACAACGATGAAACACACAAATTGCATCGATATTGAATACAAAAGGCAACATGTCGACGTATTTACAAGAGGAGTAACTCTTCAAATAGTTCGTGCTTTGAGCCTTTCCTGGGACAGCAGTATTACATTCCGATGCACCATTGCATGTTTACTGTATCCCTTGGACCTTCAAATCAACGAAGAAACACAGAAATTGCATCGATATTGAATACAAAAGGCAAAATGTCGACTTATTTACAAGAGGAGTAACTCTTCTAATAGTTCGTGCTTTGAGCCTTTCCTGGGACAGCAGTATTAGATTCCGATGCACCATTGCAGGTTTACTGTATCCCTTGGACCTTCAAATCAACAATGAAACACAGAAATTGCATCGATATTGAATACAAAATGCAAAATGTCGACTTATATACAAGAGGAGTAACTCTTCTAGTACTTCGTGCTTTGAGCCTTTCCTGGGACAGCAGTATTAGATTCCGATGCACCATTGCAGGTTTACTATATCCCTTGGACCTTAAAATCAACGATGAAACACAGAAATTGCATCGATATTGAATACAAGAGGCAAAATGTCGACTTACTTACAAGAGGTGTAACTCTTCTAACAGTTCCTGCTTTGAGCCTTTCCTGGGACAGCAGTATTAGATACCGATGCACCATTGCAGGTTTACTGTATCCCTTGGACCTTCAAACCAACGATGAAACACAGAAATTGCATCATATTGAATACAAAAGGCAAAATGTCGACTTATTTACAAGAGTAGTAACTCTTCTAATAGTTCGTGCTTTGAGCCTTTCCTGGGACAGCAGTATTAGATACCGATGCACCATTGCAGGTTTACTGTATCCCTTGTACCTTCAAATCAACGATGAAACATAAAAATTGCATCGATCTTGAATACAAAATACAAAATGTTGGCTTATTTATAAGAGGAGTAACTCTTCTAATAGTTCGTGCTTCGAGCCATTCCTGGGACAGCAGTATTAGATTCCGATGCACCATTGCACGTTTACTGTATCCCTTGGACCTTCAAAACAACGATGAAACACAGGAATTGCATCGAAATTGAATACAAAAGGCAAAATGTCGACTTATTTACAAGAGGAGTAACTCTTCTAATAGTTCGTGCTTTGCGCCTTTCCTGGGACAGCAGTATTAGATTCCGATGCACCATTGCAGGTTTACTGTATCCCTTCGACCTTCAAATCAACGATGAAACACAGAAATTGCATCGATATTGAATACAAAAGGCAAAATCTCGACTTATATACAAGTGAAGTAACTCTTCTAGTACTTCGTGCTTTGAGACTTTCCTGGGACAGCAGTATTAGATTCCGATGCACCATTGCACGTTTACTGTATCCCTTGGACCTTCAAAACAACTATGAAACACTGAAATTACATCAATATTGAATAGAAAAGGCAAAATGTCGACTTATTTACAAGAGGAGTAACTCTTCTAATAGTTCGTGATTTAGCCTTTCCTGGGACTGCAGAATTAGATTGCGATGCACCATTGCAGATTTACTGTATCCCTTGGACCTTCAAATCAACGATGAAACACAGAAATTGCATCGATATTAAATACAAAAGGCAAAATGTCGACTTATATACAAGAGGAGTAACTCTTCTAGTACTTCGTGCTTTGAGCCTTTCCTGGGTCAGCAGTATTAGATTCCGATGCACCATTGCAGGTTTACTGTATCCCTTGGCCCTTCAAATCAATGATGAAACCCAGAAAATGCTTCGATATTGAATACAAAAGGCTAAATGTCGACTTATTTACAAGACGAGTAACTCTTCTAATAGTTCGTGTTTTGAGCCTATCCTGGGACAGCAGTATTAGATTCCGATGCACAATTGCAGGTTTACTGTATCCCTTGGCCCTTCAAATCAATGATGAAACCCAGAAAATGCTTCGATATTGAATACAAAAGGCTAAATGTCGACTTATTTACAAGAGGAGTAACTCTTCTAATAGTTCGTGCATTGAGCCTTTCCTGGGACAGCAGTATTAGATTCCGATGCAGCATTGCAAGTTTACTGTATCCCTTCGACCTTCAAATCAAACGATGAAACACAGAAATTGCATCGATATTGAATACAAAAGGCCAAATTTCGACTTATTTACAAGAGGAGTAACTCTTCTAATAGTTCCTGCTTTGAGCCTTTCCTGGGACAGCAGTATTAGATTCCGATGCACCATTGCATGTTTACTGTATCCCTTGGACCTCCAAATCAACGATGAAACACATAAATTGCATCGATATCGAATACAAATGCAAAATGTCGACTTATATACACGAGGAGTAACTCTTCTAGTACTTCGTGCTTTGAGCCTTTCCTGGGACAGCAGTATTAGATTACGTTGCACCATTGCAGGTTTACTGTATCCCTTGGACCTTCAAATCAACGATGAAACACAGAAATTGCATCATATTGAACACAAAAGGCAAAATGTCGACTAATTTACCAGAGTAGTAACTCTTCTAATAGTTCGTGCTTTTAGCCTTTCCTGGGACAGCAGTATTAGATTCTGATGCACCATTGCAGGTTTACTGTATCTTTTGTACCTTCAAATCAACGATGAAACATAGAAATTGCATCGACCTTGAATACAAATTGCAAAATGTTGACTTATTTATAAGAGGAATAACTTTTCTAATAGTTCGTGCTTTGAGCCTTTCCTGGGACGGCAGTATTAGATTCCGATGCACCATTGCACGTTTACTGTCTCCCTTCGATCTTCAAATCAACGATGAAACACAGAAATTGCATCGATATTGAATACAAAAGGCTAAATGTCGACTTATTTACAAGAGGAGTAACTCTTCTAATGGTTCGTGTTTTGTGCCTTTCCTGGGTCAGCAGTATTAGATTCCGATGCACCATTGCAGGTTTACAGTATCCCTTGGACCTTCAAATCAACGATGAAACAAAGAAATTGCATGGATATTGAATACAAAAGGCAAAATTTCGACTTACATACAAGAGGAGTAACTCTTCTAGTACTTCGTGCTTTGAGCCTTTCCTGGGACAGCATTATTACATTCCGATGCACCATTGCCGGTTTACAGTATCCCTTGGACCTTCAAATCAACGATGAAACACAGAAATTGCATCGATATTAAATACAAAATGCAAAATGTCGACTCATATACAAGAGGAGTAACTCTTCTAGTACTTCGTGCTTTGAGCGTTTCCTGGGTCAGCAGTATTAGATTCCGATGCACCATTACAGGTTTACTGTATCCCTTGGACCTTCAAATCAATGATGAAACCTAGAAAATGCATCGATACTGAATACAAAAGGCTAAATGTCGACTTATTTACAAGACGAGTAACTCTTCTAATAGTTCGTGTTTTGAGCCTTTCCTGGGACAGCAGTATTAGATTCCGATGCACCATTGCAGGTTTACTGTATCCCTTGGACCTTCAAATCAATGATGAAACCCAGAAAATGCATCGATACTGAATACAAAAGGCTAAATGTCGACTTATTTACAAGACGAGTAACTCTTCTAATAGTTCGTGTTTTGAGCCTTTCCTGGGACAGCAGTATTAGATTCCGATGCACCATTGCAGGTTTACTGTATCCCTTGGACCTTCAAATCAACGATGAAACACAGAGATTGCATCGATATTGAATACAAAAGGCGGAATGTCGACTTATTTATAAGAGGAGTAAATCTTCTAACAGTTCCAGCTTTGAGCCTTTCCTGGGACAGCAGTATTAGATTCCGATGCACCATTGCATGTTTACTGTATCCCTTGGGCCCCAAATCAACGATGAAACACAGAAATTGCATCGATATTGAATACAAAAGGCAAAATGTCGACTTATATACAAGAGGAGTAACTCTTCTAGTACTTCGTGCTTTGAGCCTTTCCTGGGACAGCAGTATTAGATTACGTTGCACCATTGCAGGTTTACTGTATCCCTTGGACCTTCAAATCAACGATGAAACACAGAAATTGCATCGATATTGAATACAAAAGGCAAAATGTCAACTTATTTACAAGAGGAGTAACTCTTCTACTAGTTCGTGCTTTGAGCCTTTCTTGGGACAGCAGTATTAGATTCCGATGCACCATTGCAGGTTTACTGTATCCCTTGGACCTTCAAATCAACGATGAAACACATAAATTGCATCGATATTGAATACAAAAGGCAAAATGTCGACTTATTTACGAGAGTAGTAACTCTTCTAATAGTTCGTGCTTTGAGCCTTTCCTGGGACAGCAGTATTAGATTCCGATGCACCATTGCAGGTTTACTGTAGTCCTTGTACCTTCAAATCAACGATGAAATATAGAATTTGCATCGATCTTGAATACAAAATGCAAAATGTTGACTTATTTGTAAGAGGAGTAACTCTTCTAATAGTTCGTGCTTTTAGTGTTTCCTGGGACAGCAGTATTAGATTCCGATGCACCATTGCACGTATACTGTATCCCTTGGACCTTCAAAACAACTATGAAACACTGAAATTGCATCAATATTGAATACAAAAGGCAAAATGTCGAATTATTTATTTACAAGAGGAGTAACTCTTCTAATAGTTCGTGATTTAGCCTTTCCTGGGACAGCAGAATTAGATTGCGATGCACCATTGCAGATTTACTGTATCCCTTGGACCTTCAAATCAACGATGAAACACAGAAATTGCATCGATATTAAATACAAAAGGCAAAATGTCGACTTATATACAAGAGGAGTAACTCTTCTAGTACTTCGTGCTTTGAGCGTTTCCTGGGTCAGCAGTATTAGATTCCGATGCACCATTGCAGGTTTACTGTATCCCTTGGACCTTCAAATCAACGATGAAACACAGAGATTGCATCGATATTGAATACAAAAGGCGGAATGTCGACATATTTATAAGAGGAGTAAATCTTCTAACAGTTCCAGCTTTGAGCCTTTCCTGGGACAGCAGTATTAGATTCCGATGCACCATTGAAGGTTTACTGTATCCCTTGGACCTTCAAATCAACGATGAAACACAGAAATTGCATCATATTGAATACAAAAGGCAAAATATCTACTTATTTACAAGAGTAGTAACTCTTCCAATAGTTCGTCCTTTAAGCCTTTCCTGGGACAGCAGTATTAGATTCCGATGCACCAATGCAGGTTTACTGTATCCCTTGTACCTTCAAATCAACGATGAAACATAGAAATTGCATCGACCTTGAATACAAAATGCAAAATGTTGACTTATTTATAAGAGGAATAACTCTTCTAATAGTTCGTGATTTGAGCCACTCCTGGGACAGCAGTATTAGATTCCGATGCACCATTGCACGTTTACTGTATCCCTTGGACCTTCAAAACAACTATGAAACACTGAAATTGCATTGATATATAATACAAAAGGCAAAATGTCGACTTATTTACAAAAGGAGTAACTCTTCTAATAGTTCGTGCTTAGAGCCTTTCCTGGGACAGCAGTATTAGATTCCGATGCACCATTACAGGTTTACTGTATCCCTTCGACCTTCAAATCAACGATGAAACACAGAAATTGCATCGATATTGAATACAAAAGGCTAAATGTCGACTTATATACAAGAGGAGTAACTCTTCTAATAGTTCGTGCTTTGAGCCTTTCCTGGGTCAGCAGTATTAGATTCCGATGCACCATTGCAGGTTTACAGTATCCCTTGGACCTTCAAATCAACGATGAAACACAGAAATTGCATGGATATTGAATACAAAATGCAAAATTTCGACTTATATACAAGAGGAGTAACTCTTCTAGTACTTCGTGCTTTGAGCCTTTCCTGGGACAGCAGTATTAGATTCCGATGCACCATTGCCGGTTTACAGTATCCTTTGGACCTTCAAATCAACGATGAAACACAGAAATTGCATCGATAGTGAATACAAAAGGCAAAGTGCCGACTTATTTTCAAGAGGAGTAGCTCTTCTAATAGTTCGTCCTTTGAGCCTTTCCTGGGACAGCAGTATTACATTCCGATGCACCATTGCAGGTTTACTGTATCTCTTGGACCTTCAAATCAACGATGAAACACAGAAATTGCGTCGATATTGAATACAAAAGGCAAAATTTCGACTTATTTACAAGAGGAGTAACTCTTCTAATAGTTCGTGCATTGAGCCTTTCCTGGGACAGCAGAATTAGACCCCGATGCACCATTGCAAGTTTACTGTATCCCTTCGACCTTCAAATCAAACGATGAAACACAGAAATTGCATCGATATTGAATACAAAAGGCAAAATGTCGACTTATTTACAAGAGGAGTAACTCTTCTAATAGTTCGTGCATTGAGCCTTTCCTGGGACAGCAGTATTAGATTCCGATGCACCATTGCAAGTTTACTGTATCCCTTCGACCTTCAAATCAAACGATGAAACACAGAAATTGCATCGATATTGAATACAAAAGGCAAAATGTCGACTTATTTACAAGAGGAGTAACTCTTCTAATAGTTCGTGCTTTGAGCCTTTCCTGGGACAGCAGTATTAGATTCCGATGCACCATTGCATGTTTAATGTATCCCTTGGATCTCCAAATCAACGATGAAACACAGAAATTGCATCGATATTGAATACAAAAGGCAAAATGTCGACTTATATACAAGAGGAGTAACTCTTCTAGTTCCTCGTGCTTTGAGCCTGTCCTGGGACAGCAGTATTAGATTACGTTGCACCATTGCAGGTTTACTGTATCCCTTGGACCTTCATATCAACGATGAAACACAGAAATTGCATCGATATTGAATACAAAAGGCAAAATGTCGACTTATTTACAAGAGGATTAACTCTTTTCATAGTTCGTGATTTGAGCCTTTCCTGGGACAGCAGTATTAGATTCCGATGCACCATTGCAGGTTTACTGTATCCCTTGGACCTTCAAATCAACGATGAATCACATAAATTGCATCGATATTGAATACAAAAGGCAAAATGTCGACTTATTTACGAGAGTAATAACTCTTCTAATAGTTCGTGCTTTGAGCCTTTACTGGGACAGCATTATTAGATTCCGATGCACCATTGCAGGTTTACTGTATCCCTTGTACCTTCAAATCAACGATGAAACATAGAATTTGCATCGATCTTGAATACAAAATGCAAAATGTTGACTTATTTATAAGAGGAGTAACTCTTCTAACAGTTCGTGCTTTTAGCGTTTCCTGGGACAGCAGTATTAGATTCCGATGCACCATAGCAGGTTAATGTATCCCTTGGACCTTCAAATCAACGATGAAACACAGATCTTGCATCGATATTGAATACAAAAGGCAAAATGTCGACTTATTTACGAGTGGAGTAACTCTTCTAATAGTTCGTGCTTTGAGCCTTTCCTGGGACAGCAGTATTAGATTCCGATGCACCATTGCAGGTTTACTGTATCCCTTGGACCTTCAAATCAATGATGAAACACAGAGATTGCATCGATATTGAATACAAAAGGCAAAATTTCGACTTATTTACAAGAGGAGTAACTCTTCTAACAGTTCGTGCTTTGAGCCTTTCCTGGGACAGCAGTATTAGATTCCGATGCACCATTGCAGGCTTTCTGTATCCCTTGGACCTTCAAATCAACGATGAAACACAGAAATTGCATCGATATTGAATACAAAAGGCAATATGTCGACTTATTTACAAGAGGAGTAACTCTTCTCAGGGTTCGTGCTTTGAGCCTTTCCTGGGACAGCAGTATTAGATTCCGATGCACCATTGCAGGTTTACTGTATCCCTTGGACCTTCAAATCAACGATGAAACACAGAAATTGCATCGATATTGAATACAAAATGCAAAATGTCGACTTATTTACGAGAGTAGTAACTCTTCTAATAGTTCGTGTTTTGAGCCTTTCCTGGGACAGCAATATTAGATTCCGATGCACCATTGCAGGTTTACTGTATCCCTTGTACCTTCAAATCAACGATGAAACATAGAATTTGCATCGATCATGAATACAAAATGCAAAATGTTGACTTATTTATAAGAGGAGTAACTCTTCTAATAGTTCGTGCTTTTAGCGTTTCCTGGGACAGCAGTATTAGATTCCGATGCACCATTGCAGGTTTACTATATCCCTTGGACCTTCAAATCAACGATGAAACACAGATATTGCATCGATATTGAATACAAAAGGCAAAATGTCGACTTATTTACGAGAGGAGTAACTCTTCTAATAGTTCGTGCTTTGAGCCTTTCCTGGGACAGCAGTATTAGATTCCGATGCACCATTGCAGATTTACTGTATCCCTTGGACCTTCAAATCAACGATGAAACACAGAAATTGCATGGATATTGAATACAAGAGGCAAAATGTCGACTTATTTACAAGAGGAGTAACTCTTCTAATAGTTCGTGCATTGAGCCTTTCCTGGGACAGCAGTATTAGATTCCGATGCACCATTGCAAGTTTACTGTATCCCTTCGACCTTCAAATCAAACGATGAAACACAGAAATTGCATCGATATTGAATACAAAAGGCAAAATGTCGACTTATTTACAAGAGGAGTAACTCTTCTAATAGTTCGTGCTTTGAGCCTTTCCTGGGACAGCAGTATTAGATTCCGATGCACCATTGCATGTTTAATGTATCCCTTGGATCTCCAAATCAACGATGAAACACAGAAATTGCATCGATATTGAATACAAAAGGCAAAATGTCGACTTATATACAAGAGGAGTAACTCTTCTAGTTCCTCGTGCTTTGAGCCTGTCCTGGGACAGCAGTATTAGATTACGTTGCACCATTGCAGGTTTACTGTATCCCTTGGACCTTCATATCAACGATGAAACACAGAAATTGCATCGATATTGAATACAAAATGCAGAATGTCGACTTATTTACGAGAGTAGTAACTCTTCTAATAGTTCGTGTTTTGAGCCTTTCCTGGGACAGCAATATTAGATTCCGATGCACCATTGCAGGTTTACTGTATCCCTTGTACCTTCAAATCAACGATGAAACATAGAATTTGCATCGATCATGAATACAAAATGCAAAATGTTGACTTATTTATAAGAGGAGTAACTCTTCTAATAGTTCGTGCTTTTAGCGTTTCCTGGGACAGCAGTATTAGATTCCGAGGCACCATTGCAGGTTTACTATATCCCTTGGACCTTCAAATCAACGATGAAACACAGATATTGCATCGATATTGAATACAAAAGGCAAAATGTCGACTTATTTACGAGAGGAGTAACTCTTCTAATAGTTCGTGCTTTGAGCCTTTCCTGGGACAGCAGTATTAGATTCCGATGCACCATTGCAAGTTTACTGTATCCCTTCGACCTTCAAATCAAACGATGAAACACAGAAATTGCATCGATATTGAATACAAAATGCAAAATGTCGACTTATTTACGAGAGTAGTAACTCTTCTGATAGTTCGTGTTTTGAGCCTTTCCTGGGACAGCAATATTAGATTCCGATGCACCATTGCAGGTTTACTGTATCCCTTGTACCTTCAAATCAACGATGAAACATAGAATTTGCATCGATCATGAATACAAAATGCAAAATGTTGACTTATTTATAAGAGGAGTAACTCTTCTAATAGTTCGTGCTTTTAGCGTTTCCTGGGACAGCAGTATTAGATTCCGATGCACCATTGCAGGTTTACTATATCCCTTGGACCTTCAAATCAACGATGAAACACAGATATTGCATCGATATTGAATACAAAAGGCAAAATGTCGACTTATTTACGAGAGGAGTAACTCTTCTAATAGTTCGTGCTTTGAGCCTTTCCTGGGACAGCAGTATTAGATTCCGATGCACCATTGCAGATTTACTGTATCCCTTGGACCTTCAAATCAACGATGAAACACAGAAATTGCATGGATATTGAATACAAGAGGCAAAATGTCGACTTATTTACAAGAGGAGTAACTCTTCTAATAGTTCGTGCATTGAGCCTTTCCTGGGACAGCAGTATTAGATTCCGATGCACCATTGCAAGTTTACTGTATCCCTTCGACCTTCAAATCAAACGATGAAACACAGAAATTGCATCGATATTGAATACAAAAGGCAAAATGTCGACTTATTTACAAGAGGAGTAACTCTTCTAATAGTTCGTGCTTTGAGCCTTTCCTGGGACAGCAGTATTAGATTCCGATGCACCATTGCATGTTTAATGTATCCCTTGGATCTCCAAATCAACGATGAAACACAGAAATTGCATCGATATTGAATACAAAAGGCAAAATGTCGACTTATATACAAGAGGAGTAACTCTTCTAGTTCCTCGTGCTTTGAGCCTGTCCTGGGACAGCAGTATTAGATTACGTTGCACCATTGCAGGTTTACTGTATCCCTTGGACCTTCATATCAACGATGAAACACAGAAATTGCATCGATATTGAATACAAAAGGCAAAATGTCGACTTATTTACAAGAGGATTAACTCTTTTCATAGTTCGTGCTTTGAGCCTTTCCTGGGACAGCAGTATTAGATTCCGATGCACCATTGCAGGTTTACTGTATCCCTTGGACCTTCAAATCAACGATGAAACACATAAATTGCATCGATATTGAATACAAAAGGCAAAATGTCGACTTATTTACGAGAGTAATAACTCTTCTAATAGTTCGTGCTTTGAGCCTTTACTGGGACAGCATTATTAGATTCCGATGCACCATTGCAGGTTTACTGTATCCCTTGTACCTTCAAATCAACGATGAAACATAGAATTTGCATCGATCTTGAATACAAAATGCAAAATGTTGACTTATTTATAAGAGGAGTAACTCTTCTAACAGTTCGTGCTTTTAGCGTTTCCTGGGACAGCAGTATTAGTTTCCGATGCACCATAGCAGGTTTACTGTATCCCTTGGACCTTCAAATCAACGATGAAACACAGATCTTGCATCGATATTGAATACAAAAGGCAAAATGTCGACTTATTTACGAGTGGAGTAACTCTTCTAATAGTTCGTGCTTTGAGCCTTTCCTGGGACAGCAGTATTAGATTCCGATGCACCATTGCAGGTTTACTGTATCCCTTGGACCTTCAAATCAATGATGAAACACAGAGATTGCATCGATATTGAATACAAAAGGCAAAATGTCGACTTATTTACAAGAGGAGTAACTCTTCTAACAGTTCGTGCTTTGAGCCTTTCCTGGGACAGCAGTATTAGATTCCGATGCACCATTGCAGGCTTTCTGTATCCCTTGGACCATCAAATCAACGATGAAACACAGAAATTGCATCGATATTGAATACAAAAGGCAATATGTCGACTTATTTACAAGAGGAGTAACTCTTCTCAGGATTCGTGCTTTGAGCCTTTCCTGGGACAGCAGTATTAGATTCCGATGCACCATTGCAGGTTTACTGTATCCCTTGGACCTTCAAATCAACGATGAAACACAGAAATTGCATCGATATTGAATACAAAATGCAAAATGTCGACTTATTTACGAGAGTAGTAACTCTTCTAATAGTTCGTGTTTTGAGCCTTTCCTGGGACAGCAATATTAGATTCCGATGCACCATTGCAGGTTTACTGTATCCCTTGTACCTTCAAATCAACGATGAAACATAGAATTTGCATCGATCATGAATACAAAATGCAAAATGTTGACTTATTTATAAGAGGAGTAACTCTTCTAATAGTTCGTGCTTTTAGCGTTTCCTGGGACAGCAGTATTAGATTCCGATGCACCATTGCAGGTTTACTATATCCCTTGGACCTTCAAATCAACGATGAAACACAGATATTGCATCGATATTGAATACAAAAGGCAAAATGTCGACTTATTTACGAGAGGAGTAACTCTTCTAATAGTTCGTGCTTTGAGCCTTTCCTGGGACAGCAGTATTAGATTCCGATGCACCATTGCAGATTTACTGTATCCCTTGGACCTTCAAATCAACGATGAAACACAGAAATTGCATGGATATTGAATACAAGAGGCAAAATGTCGGCTTATTTACAAGAGGAGTAACTCTTCTAATAGTTCGAGCTTTGAGCCTTTCCTGGGACAGCAGTATTAGATTCCGATGCACCATTGCAGGTTTACTGTGTCCCTTGGACCTCCAAATCAACGATGAAACACAGAAATTGCATCGATATTGAATACAAAAGGCAAAATGTCGACTTATATACAAGAGGAGTAACTCTTCCAGTACTTCGTGCTTTGAGCCTTTCCTGGGACAGCAGTATTAGATTCCGTTGCACCATTGCAGGTTTACTGTATCCCTTGGACCTTCAAATCAACGATGAAACACAGAAATTGCATCGATATTGAATACAAAAAGCTAAATTTCGACTTATTTACAAGAGGAATAACTCTTCTAATAGTTCGTGCTTTGAGCCTATCCTGGGACAGCAGTATTAGATTCCAATGCACCATTGCAGGTTTAATGTATCCCTTGGACCTTCAAATCAACGATGAAACACAGAAGATGCATCGATATTGAATACAAAAGGCAAAATGTCGACTTATTAATAAGAGGAGTAAATCTTCTAACAGTTCCAGCTTTGAGCCTTTCCTGGGACAGCAGTATTAGATTCCGATGCACCATTGCATGTTTACTGTATCCCTTGGGCCCCAAATCAACGATGAAACACAGAAATTGCATCGATATTGAATACAAAAGGCAAAATGTCGACTTATATACAAGAGGAGTAACTCTTCTAGTACTTCGTGCTTTGAGCCTTTCCTGGGACAGCAGTATTAGATTACGTTGCACCATTGCAGGTTTACTGTATCCCTTGGACCTTCAAATCAACGATGAAACACAGAAATTGCATCGATATTGAATACAAAAGGCGGAATGTCGACTTATTTATAAGAGGAGTAAATCTTCTAACAGTTCCAGCTTTGAGCCTTTCCTGGGACAGCAGTATTAGATTCCGATGCACCATTGCATGTTTACTGTATCCCTTGGGCCCCAAATCAACGATGAAACACAGAAATTGCATCGATATTGAATACAAAAGGCAAAATGTCGACTTATATACAAGAGGAGTAACTCTTCTAGTACTTCGTGCTTTGAGCCTTTCCTGGGACAGCAGTATTAGATTACGTTGCACCATTGCAGGTTTACTGTATCCCTTGGACCTTCAAATCAACGATGAAACACAGAAATTGCATCGATATTGAATACAAAAGGCAAAATGTCGACTTATTTACAAGAGGAGTAACTCTTCTACTAGTTCGTGCTTTGAGCCTTTCTTGGGACAGCAGTATTAGATTCCGATGCACCATTGCAGGTTTACTGTATCCCTTGGACCTTCAAATCAACGATGAAACACATAAATTGCATCGATATTGAATACAAAAGGCAAAATGTCGACTTATTTACGAGAGTAATAACTCTTCTAATAGTTCGTGCTTTGAGCCTTTCCTGGGACAGCAGTATTAGATTCCGATGCACCATTGCAGGTTTACTGTAACCCTTGTACCTTCAAATCAACGATGAAATATAGAATTTGCATCGATCTTGAATACAAAATGCAAAATGTTGACTTATTTGTAAGAGGAGTAACTCTTCTAATAGTTCGTGCTTTTAGCGTTTCCTGGGACAGCAGTATTAGATTCCGATGCACCATTGCACGTATACTGTATCCCTTGGACCTTCAAAACAACTATGAAACACTGAAATTGCATCAATATTGAATACAAAAGGCAAAATGTCGACTTATTTACAAGAGGAGTAACTCTTCTAATAGTTCGTGAATTAGCCTTTCCTGGGACAGCAGAATTAGATTGCGATGCACCATTGCAGATTTACTGTATCCCTTGGACCTTCAAATCAACGATGAAACACAGAAATTGCATCGATATTAAATACAAAAGGCAAAATGTCGACTTATATACAAGAGGAGTAACTCTTCTAGTACTTCGTGCTTTGAGCGTTTCCTGGGTCAGCAGTATTAGATTCCGATGCACCATTGCAGGTTTACTGTATCCCTTGGACCTTCAAATCAATGATGAAACCTAGAAAATGCATCGATACTGAATACAAAAGGCTAAATGTCGACTTATTTACAAGACGAGTAACTCTTCTAATAGTTCGTGTTTTGAGCCTTTCCTGGGACAGCAGTATTAGATTCCGATGCACCATTGCAGGTTTACTGTATCCCTTGGACCTTCAAATCAACGATGAAACTCAGAGATTGCATCGATATTGAATACAAAAGGCGGAATGTCGACATATTTACAAGAGGAGTAACTCTTCTAATAGTTCGTGAATTAGCCTTTCCTGGGACAGCAGAATTAGATTGCGATGCACCATTGCAGATTTACTGTATCCCTTGGACCTTCAAATCAACGATGAAACACTGAAATTGCATCAATATTGAATACAAAAGGCAAAATGTCGACTTATTTACAAGAGGAGTAACTCTTCTAATAGTTCGTGAATTAGCCTTTCCTGGGACAGCAGTATCAGATTCCGATGCACCATTGAAGGTTTACTGTATCCCTTGGACCTTCAAATCAACGATGAAACACAGAAATTGCATCATATTGAATACAAAAGGCAAAATATCGACTTATTTACAAGAGTAGTAACTCTTCCAATAGTTCGTCCTTTAAACCTTTCCTGGGACAGCAGTATTAGATTCCGATGCACCAATGCAGGTTTACTGTATCCCTTGTACCTTCAAATCAACGATGAAACATAGAAATTGCATCGACCTTGAATACAAAATGCAAAATGTTGACTTATTTATAAGAGGAATAACTCTTCTAATAGTTCGTGATTTGAGCCACTCCTGGGACAGCAGTATTAGATTCCGATGCACCATTGCACGTTTACTGTATCCCTTGGACCTTCAAAACAACTATGAAACACTGAAATTGCATTGATATATAATACAAAAGGCAAAATGTCGACTTATTTACAAAAGGGGTAACTCTTCTAATAGTTCGTGCTTTGAGCCTTTCCTGGGACAGCAGTATTAGATTCCGATGCACCATTGCAGGTTTACTGTATCCCTTCGACCTTCAAATCAACGATGTAACACAGAAATTGCATCGATATTGAATACAAAAGGCTAAATGTCGACTTATTTACAAGAGGAGTAACTCTTCTAATAGTTCGTGCTTTGAGCCTTTCCTGGGTCAGCAGTATTAGATTCCGATGCACCATTGGAGGTTTACTGTATCCCTTGGACCTTCAAATCAACGATGAAACACAGAAATTGCATGGATATTGAATACAAAATGCAAAATTTCGACTTATATACAAGAGGAGTAACTCTTCTAGTACTTCGTGCTTTGAGCCTTTCCTGGGACAGCAGTATTAGATTCCGATGCACCATTGCCGGTTTACAGTATCCTTTGGACCTTCAAATCAACGATGAAACACAGAAATTGCATCGATAGTGAATACAAAAGGCAAAGTGTCGACTTATTTTCAAGAGGAGTAGCTCTTCTAATAGTTCGTCCTTTGAGCCTTTCCTGGGACAGCAGTATTACATTCCGATGCACCATTGCAGGTTTACTGTATCTCTTGGACTTTCAAATCAACGATGAAACACAGAAATTGCATCGATATTGAATACAAAAGGCAAAATGTCGACTTATTTACAAGAGGAGTAACTCTTCTAATAGTTCGTGCATTGAGCCTTTCCTGGGACAGCAGTATTAGATCCCGATGCACCATTGCAAGTTTACTGTATCCCTTCGACCTTCAAATCAAACGATGAAACACAGAAATTGCATCGATATTGAATACAAAAGGCAAAATGTCGACTTATTTACAAGAGGAGTAACTCTTCTAATAGTTCGTGCATTGAGCCTTTCCTGGGACAGCAGTATTAGATTCCGATGCACCGTTGCAAGTTTACTGTATCCCTTCGACCTTCAAATCAAACGATGAAACACAGAAATTGCATCGATATTGAATACAAAAGGCAAAATGTCGACTTATTTACAAGAGGAGTAACTCTTCTAATAGTTCGTGCTTTGAGCCTTTCCTGGGACAGCAGTATTAGATTCCGATGCACCATTGCATGTTTTATGTATCCCTTGGATCTCCAAATCAACGATGAAACACAGAAATTGCATCGATATTGAATACAAAAGGCAAAATGTCGACTTATATACAAGAGGAGTAACTCTTCTAGTACTTCGTGCTTTGAGCCTGTCCTGGGACAGTAGTATTAGATTACGTTACACCATTGCAGGTTTACTGTATCCCTTGGACCTTCAAATCAACGATGAAACACAGAAATTACATCGATATTGAATACAAAAGGCAAAATGTCGACTTATTTACAAGAGGAGTAACTCTTCAAATGGTTCGTGCTTTGAGCCTTTCCTGGGACAGCAGTATTAGATTCCGATGCACCATTGCAGGTTTACTGTATCCCTTGGACCTTCAAATCAACGATGAAACACATAAATTGCATCGATATTGAATACAAAAGGCAAAATGTCGACTTATTTACGAGAGTAATAACTCTTCTAATAGTTCGTGCTTTGAGCCTTTACTGGGACAGCATTATTAGATTCCGATGCACCATTGCAGGTTTACTGTATCCCTTGTACCTTCAAATCAACGATGAAACATAGAATTTGCATCGATCTTGAATACAAAATGCAAAATGTTGACTAATTTATAAGAGGAGTAACTCTTCTAACAGTTCGTGCTTTTAGCGTTTCCTGGGACAGCAGTATTAGATTCCGATGCACCATAGCAGGTTTACTGTATCCCTTGGACCTTCAAATCAACGATGAAACACAGATCTTGCATCGATATTGAATACAAAAGGCAAAATGTCGACTTATTTACGAGTGGAGTAACTCTTCTAATAGTTCGTGCTTTGAGCCTTTCCTGGGACAGCAGTATTAGATTCCGATGCACCATTGCAGGTTTACTGTATCCCTTGGACCTTCAAATCAATGATGAAACACAGAAATTGCATCGATATTGAATACAAAATGCAAAATGTCGACTTATTTACAAGAGGAGTAACTCTTCTAACAGTTCGTGCTTTGAGCCTTTCCTGGGACAGCAGTATTAGATTCCGATGCACCATTGCAGGCTTTCTGTATCCCTTGGACCTTCAAATCAACGATGAAACACAGAAATTGCATCGATATTGAATACAAAAGGCAATATGTCGACTTATTTACAAGAGGAGTAACTCTTCTCATGGTTCGTGCTTTGAGCCTTTCCTGGGACAGCAGTATTAGATTCCGATGCACCATTGCAGGTTTACTGTATCCCTTGGACCTTCAAATCAACGATGAAACACAGAAATTGCATCGATATTGAATACAAAAGGCAAAATGTCGACTTATTTACGAGAGTAGTAACTCTTCTAATAGTTCGTGTTTTGAGCCTTTCCTGGGACAGCAATATTAGATTCCGATGCACCATTGCAGGTTTACTGTATCCCTTGTACCTTCAAATCAACGATGAAACATAGAATTTGCATCGATCATGAATACAAAATGCAAAATGTTGACTTATTTATAAGAGGAGTAACTCTTCTAATAGTTCGTGCTTTTAGCGTTTCCTGGGACAGCAGTATTAGATTCCGATGCACCATTGCAGGTTTACTATATCCCTTGGACCTTCAAATCAACGATGAAACACAGATATTGCATCGATATTGAATACAAAAGGCAAAATGTCGACTTATTTACGAGAGGAGTAACTCTTCTAATAGTTCGTGCTTTGAGCCTTTCCTGGGACAGCAGTATTAGATTCCGATGCACCATTGCAGATTTACTGTATCCCTTGGACCTTCAAATCAACGATGAAACACAGAAATTGCATGGATATTGAATACAAGAGGCAAAATGTCGGCTTATTTACAAGAGGAGTAACTCTTCTAATAGTTCGAGCTTTGAGCCTTTCCTGGGACAGCAGTATTAGATTCCGATGCACCATTGCAGGTTTACTGTGTCCCTTGGACCTCCAAATCAACGATGAAACACAGAAATTGCATCGATATTGAATACAAAAGGCAAAATGTCGACTTATATACAAGAGGAGTAACTCTTCCAGTACTTCGTGCTTTGAGCCTTTCCTGGGACAGCAGTATTAGATTCCGATGCACCATTGCAGGTTTACTGTGTCCCTTGGACCTCCAAATCAACGATGAAACACAGAAATTGCATGGATATTGATTACAAGAGGCAAAATGTCGGCTTATTTACAAGAGGAGTAACTCTTCTAATAGTTCGAGCTTTGAGCCTTTCCTGGGACAGCAGTATTAGATCCCGATGCACCATTGCAAGTTTACTGTATCCCTTCGACCTTCAAATCAAACGATGAAACACAGAAATTGCATCGATATTGAATACAAAAGGCAAAATGTCGACTTATTTACAAGAGGAGTAACTCTTCTAATAGTTCGTGCATTGAGCCTTTCCTGGGACAGCAGTATTAGATTCCGATGCACCATTGCAAGTTTACTGTATCCCTTCGACCTTCAAATCAAACGATGAAACACAGAAATTGCATCGATATTGAATACAAAAGGCAAAATGTCGACTTATTTACAAGAGGAGTAACTCTTCTAATAGTTCGTGCTTTGAGCCTTTCCTGGGACAGCAGTATTAGATTCCGATGCACCATTGCATGTTTAATGTATCCCTTGGATCTCCAAATCAACGATGAAACACAGAAATTGCATCGATATTGAATACAAAAGGCAAAATGTCGACTTATATACAAGAGGAGTGACTCTTCTAGTACTTCGTGCTTTGAGCCTGTCCTGGGACAGCAGTATTAGATTACGTTGCACCATTGCAGGTTTACTGTATCCCTTGGACCTTCAAATCAACGATGAAACACAGAAATTGCATCGATATTGAATACAAAAGGCAAAATGTCGACTTATTTGCAAGAGGAGTAACTCTTCAAATAGTTCGTGCTTTGAGCCTTTCCTGGGACAGCAGTATTAGATTCCGATGCACCATTGCAGGTTTACTGTATCCCTTGGACCTTCAAATCAACGATGAAACACATAAATTGCATCGATATTGAATACAAAAGGCAAAATGTCGACTTATTTACGAGAGTAATAACTCTTCTAATAGTTCGTGCTTTGAGCCTTTACTGGGACAGCATTATTAGATTCCGATGCACCATTGCAGGTTTACTGTATCCCTTGTACCTTCAAATCAACGATGAAACATAGAATTTGCATCGATCTTGAATACAAAATGCAAAATGTTGACTTATTTATAAGAGGAGTAACTCTTCTAACAGTTCGTGCTTTTAGCGTTTCCTGGGACAGCAGTATTAGATTCCGATGCACCATAGCAGGTTTACTGTATCCCTTGGACCTTCAAATCAACGATGAAACACAGATCTTGCATCGATATTGAATACAAAAGGCAAAATGTCGACTTATTTACGAGTGGAGTAACTCTTCTAATAGTTCGTGCTTTGAGCCTTTCCTGGGACAGCAGTATTAGATTCCGATGCACCATTGCAGGTTTACTGTATCCCTTGGACCTTCAAATCAATGATGAAACACAGAAATTGCATCGATATTGAATACAAAAGGCAAAATGTCGACTTATTTACAAGAGGAGTAACTCTTCTAACAGTTCGTGCTTTGAGCCTTTCCTGGGACAGCAGTATTAGATTCCGATGCACCATTGCAGGCTTTCTGTATCCCTTGGACCTTCAAATCAACGATGAAACACAGAAATTGCATCGATATTGACTACAAAAGGCAATATGTCGACTTATTTACAAGAGGAGTAACTCTTCTCATGGGTCGTGCTTTGAGCCTTTCCTGGGACAGCAGTATTAGATTCCGATGCATCATTGCAGGTTTACTGTATCCCTTGGACCTTCAAATCAACGATGAAACACAGAAATTGCATCGATATTGAATACAAAAGGCAAAATGTCGACTTATTTACGAGAGTAGTAACTCTTCTAATAGTTCGTGTTTTGAGCCTTTCCTGGGACAGCAATATTAGATTCCGATGCACCATTACAGGTTTACTGTATCCCTTGTACCTTCAAATCAACGATGAAACATAGAATTTGCATCGATCATGAATACAAAATGCAAAATGTTGACTTATTTATAAGAGGAGTAACTCTTCTAATAGTTCGTGCTTTTAGCGTTTCCTGGGACAGCAGTATTAGATTCCGATGCACCATTGCAGGTTTACTATATCCCTTGGACCTTCAAATCAACGATGAAACACAGATATTGCATCGATATTGAATACAAAAGGCAAAATGTCGACTTATTTACGAGAGGAGTAACTCTTCTAATAGTTCGTGCTTTGAGCCTTTCCTGGGACAGCAGTATTAGATTCCGATGCACCATTGCAGATTTACTGTATCCCTTGGACCTTCAAATCAACGATGAAACACAGAAATTGCATGGATATTGAATACAAGAGGCAAAATGTCGGCTTATTTACAAGAGGAGTAACTCTTCTAATAGTTCGAGCTTTGAGCCTTTCCTGGGACAGCAGTATTAGATTCCGATGCACCATTGCAGGTTTACTGTGTCCCTTGGACCTCCAAATCAACGATGAAACACAGAAATTGCATCGATATTGAATACAAAAGGCAAAATGTCGACTTATATACAAGAGGAGTAACTCTTCCAGTACTTCGTGCTTTGAGCCTTTCCTGGGACAGCAGTATTAGATTCCGTTGCACCATTGCAGGTTTACTGTATCCCTTGGACCTTCAAATCAACGATGAAACACAGAAATTGCATCGATATTGAATACAAAAAGCTAAATTTCGACTTATTTACAAGAGGAATAACTCTTCTTACAGTTCCTGCATTGAGCCTTTCCTGGGACAGCAGTATTAGATTCCGATGTAACATCGCAGGTTTACTGTATCCCTTGGACCTTCAAATCAACGATGAAACACAGAAATTGCATCATTTTGAATACAAAAGGCAAAATGTTGACTTATTTACAAGAGTAGTAACTCTTCTAATAGTTCGTGCTTTGAGCCTTTCTTGGGACAGCAGTATTACATTCCGATGCACCATTGCAGGTTTACTGTATCCCTTGTACCTTCAAATCAACGATGAAACATAGAAATTGCATCGATCTTGAATACAAAATGCGAAATGTTGAGTTATTTATAAGAGGAGTAATTTTTCTAATAGTTCGTGCTTTGAGCCTTTCCTGGGACAGCAGTATTAGATTCCGATGCACCATTGCACGTTTACTGTATCCCTTGGACCTTCAAAACAACGATGATACACAGAAATTGCATCGATATTGAATACAAAAGGCAAAATGTCGACTTATTTACAAGAGGAGTAACTCTTCAAATAGTTCGTGCTTTGAGCCTTTCCAGGGACAGCAGTATTACATTCCGATGCACCATTGCAGGTTTACTGTATCCCTTGGACCTTCAAATCAACGATGAAACACAGAAATTGCATCGATATTGAATACAAAAGGCAAAATGTCGACTTATTTACAAGAGGAGTAACTCTTCTAATAGTTCGTGCTTTGAGCCTTTCCTGGGACAGCAGTATTAGATTCCGATGCACCATTGCAGGTTTACTGTATCCCTTGGACCTTCAAATCAACGATGAAACACAGAATTTGCATCGATATTGAATACAAAAGGCAAAATGTCGACTTATATACAAGAGGAGTAACTCTTCTAGTACTTCGTGCTTTGAGCCTTTCCTGGGACAGCAGTATTAGATTACGATGCACCATTGCAGGTTTACTATATCCCTTGGACCTTCAAATCATTGATGAAACACAGAAATTGCATCGATATTGAATACAAAAGGGAAAATGTCGACTCATTTACAAGAGGAGTAACTCTTCTAATAGTTCGTGCTTTGAGCCTTTCCTTGGACAGCAGTATTAGATTCCGATGCACCATTGCAGGTTTACTGTATCCCTTGGACCTTTAAATCAACGATGAAACACAGAAATTGCATCGATATTGAATACAAAAGGCAAAATATCGACTTACTTATAAGAGGTGTAACTCTTCTAATAGTTCGTGCTTTCTGCCTTTCCTGGGTCAGCATTATTAGATTCCGATGCACCATTGCAGGTTTACTGTATCACTTGTACCTTCAAATCAACGATGAAACATAAAAATTGCATCGATCTTGAATACAAAATACAAAATGTTGGCTTATTTATAAGAGGAGTAACTCTTCTAATAGTTCGTGCTTCGAGCCTTTCCTGGGACAGCAGCATTAGATTCCGATGCACCATTGCACGTTTACTGTATCCCTTGGACCTTCAAAACAACAATGAAACACTGAAATTGCATCGATATTGAATACAAAAGGCAAAATGTCGACTTACTTACAAGAGGAGTAACTCTTCTAATAGTTCGTGATTTAGCCTTTCCTGGGACAGCAGTATTAGATTGCGATGCACCATTGCAGATTTACTGTATCCCTTGGACCTTCAAATCAACGATGAAACACTGAAATTGCATCGATATTGAATACAAAAGGCAAAATGTCGACTTATTAACAAGAGGAGTAACTCTTCTAAGAGTTCGTGCTTTGAGCCTTTCCTTGGACAGCAGTATTAGATTCCGATGCACCATTGCAGGTTTACTGTATCCCTTCGACCTTCAAATCAACGATGATACACAGAAATTGCATCGATATTGAATACAAAGGCAAAATCTCGACTTATATACAAGAGGAGTAACTCTTCTAGTACTTCGTGCTTTGAAACTTTCCTGGGACAGCAGTATTAGATTCCGATGCACCATTGCAGGTTTACTGTATCCCCCTTGGACCTTCAAATCAACGATGAAAAACAGAAATTGCATCGATATTGAATACTAAAGGCAAAATGTCGACTTATTTACAAGAGTAGTAACTCTTCTAATAGTTCGTGCTTTTAGCCTTTCCTGGGACAGTAGTATTAGATTCCGATGCACCATTGCAGGTTTACTGTATCCCTTGTACCTACAAATCAACGATGAAACATAGATATTGCATCGATCTTGAATACAAAATGCAAAATGTTGCCTTATTTATAAGAGGAATAACTCTTCTAATAGTTCGTGCTTTGAGCCTTTCCTGGGACAGCAGTATCAGATTCCGATGCACCATTGCACGTTTACTGTATCCCTTGGACCTTCATAACAACTATGAAACACTGAAATTGCATCAATATTGAATACAAAAGGCAAAATTTCGACTTATTTACAAGAGGAGTAACTCTTCTAATAGTTCGTGATTTAGCCTTTCCTGGGACAGCAGAATTAGATTGCGATGCACCATTGCAGATTTACTGTATCCCTTGGACCTTCAAATCAACGATGAAACACAGAAATTGCATCGATATTAAATACAAAAGGCAAAATGTCGACTTATATACAAGAGGAGTAATTCTTCTAGTACTTCGTGCTTTGAGCCTTTCCTGTGTCAGCAGTATTAGATTCCGATGCACCATTGCAGGTTTTCTGTATCCCTTGGACATTCAAATCAATGATGAAACCCAGAAAATGCATCGATATTGAATACAAAAGGCTAAATGTCGACTTATTTACAAGACGAGTAACTCTTCTAATAGTTCGTGTTTTGAGCCTTTCCTGGGACAGCAGTATTAGATTCCGATGCACCATTGCAGGTTTACTTTATCCCTTGGCCCTTCAAATCAACGATGAAACACAGAAATTACATCGATATCAAATACAAAAGGCGAAATGTCGACTTATTTATAAGAGGAGTAAATCTTCTAACAGTTCCAGCTTTGGCCATTTCCTGGGACAGCAGTATTAGATTCCTATGCACCATTGCAGGTTTACTGTATCCCTTGGACCTTCAAATCAACGATGAAACACAGATATTGCATCATTATTGAATACAAAAGGCAAAATGTCGACTTACTTACAAGAGGAGTAACTCTTCTAATAGTTCGTGCTTTAGCCTTTCCTGGGACAGCAGTATTAGATTCCGATGCACCATTGCAGGTTTACTGTATCTTTTGTACCTTCAAATCAACGATGAAACATAGAAATTGCATCGACCTTGAATACAAATTGCAAAATGTTGACTTATTTATAAGAGGAATAACTTTTCTAATAGTTCGTGCTTTGAGCCTTTCCTGGGACGGCAGTATTAGATTCCGATGCACCATTGCACGTTTACTGTATCCCTTCGACCTTCAAATCAACGATGAAACACAGAAATTGCATCGATATTGAATACAAAAGGCTAAATGTCGACTTATTTACAAGAGGAGTAACTCTTCTAATAGTTCGTGTTTTGAGCCTTTCCTGGGTCAGCAGTATTAGATTCCGATGCACCATTGCAGGTTTACTGTATCCCTTGGACCTTCAAATCAACGATGAAACACAGAAATTGCATGGATATTGAATACAAAAGGCAAAATTTCGACTTATATACAAGAGGAGTAACTCATCTAGTACTTCGTGCTTTGAGCCTTTCCTGGGACAGCAGTATTACATTCCGATGCACCATTGCCGGTTTACAGTACCCCTTGGAGCTTCAAATCAACGATGAAACACAGAAATTGCATCGATATTGAATACAAAAGGCAAAATGTCGACTTAATTTCAAGAGGAGTAGCTCTTCTAATAGTTCGTGCTTCGAGCCTTTCCTGGGACAGCAGCATTAGATTCCGATGCACCATTGCACGTTTACTGTATCCCTTGGACCTTCAAAACAACAATGAAACACTGAAATTGCATCGATATTGAATACAAAAGGCAAAATGTCGACTTACTTACAAGAGGAGTAACTCTTCTAATAGTTCGTGATTTAGCCTTTCCTGGGACAGCAGTATTAGATTGCGATGCACCATTGCAGATTTACTGTATCCCTTGGACCTTCAAATCAACGATGAAACACTGAAATTGCATCGATATTGAATACAAAAGGCAAAATGTCGACTTATTAACAAGAGGAGTAACTCTTCTAAGAGTTCGTGCTTTGAGCCTTTCCTTGGACAGCAGTATTAGATTCCGATGCACCATTGCAGGTTTACTGTATCCCTTCGACCTTCAAATCAACGATGATACACAGAAATTGCATCGATATTGAATACAAAGGCAAAATCTCGACTTATATACAAGAGGAGTAACTCTTCTAGTACTTCGTGCTTTGAAACTTTCCTGGGACAGCAGTATTAGATTCCGATGCACCATTGCAGGTTTACTGTATCCCCCTTGGACCTTCAAATCAACGATGAAAAACAGAAATTGCATCGATATTGAATACTAAAGGCAAAATGTCGACTTATTTACAAGAGTAGTAACTCTTCTAATAGTTCGTGCTTTTAGCCTTTCCTGGGACAGTAGTATTAGATTCCGATGCACCATTGCAGGTTTACTGTATCCCTTGTACCTACAAATCAACGATGAAACATAGATATTGCATCGATCTTGAATACAAAATGCAAAATGTTGCCTTATTTATAAGAGGAATAACTCTTCTAATAGTTCGTGCTTTGAGCCTTTCCTGGGACAGCAGTATCAGATTCCGATGCACCATTGCACGTTTACTGTATCCCTTGGACCTTCATAACAACTATGAAACACTGAAATTGCATCAATATTGAATACAAAAGGCAAAATTTCGACTTATTTACAAGAGGAGTAACTCTTCTAATAGTTCGTGATTTAGCCTTTCCTGGGACAGCAGAATTAGATTGCGATGCACCATTGCAGATTTACTGTATCCCTTGGACCTTCAAATCAACGATGAAACACAGAAATTGCATCGATATTAAATACAAAAGGCAAAATGTCGACTTATATACAAGAGGAGTAATTCTTCTAGTACTTCGTGCTTTGAGCCTTTCCTGTGTCAGCAGTATTAGATTCCGATGCACCATTGCAGGTTTACTATATCCCTTGGACCTTCAAATCATTGATGAAACACAGAAATTGCATCGATATTGAATACAAAAGGGAAAATGTCGACTCATTTACAAGAGGAGTAACTCTTCTAATAGTTCGTGCTTTGAGCCTTTCCTTGGACAGCAGTATTAGATTCCGATGCACCATTGCAGGTTTACTGTATCCCTTGGACCTTTAAATCAACGATGAAACACAGAAATTGCATCGATATTGAATACAAAAGGCAAAATATCGACTTACTTATAAGAGGTGTAACTCTTCTAATAGTTCGTGCTTTCTGCCTTTCCTGGGTCAGCATTATTAGATTCCGATGCACCATTGCAGGTTTACTGTATCACTTGTACCTTCAAATCAACGATGAAACATAAAAATTGCATCGATCTTGAATACAAAATACAAAATGTTGGCTTATTTATAAGAGGAGTAACTCTTCTAATAGTTCGTGCTTCGAGCCTTTCCTGGGACAGCAGCATTAGATTCCGATGCACCATTGCACGTTTACTGTATCCCTTGGACCTTCAAAACAACAATGAAACACTGAAATTGCATCGATATTGAATACAAAAGGCAAAATGTCGACTTACTTACAAGAGGAGTAACTCTTCTAATAGTTCGTGATTTAGCCTTTCCTGGGACAGCAGTATTAGATTGCGATGCACCATTGCAGATTTACTGTATCCCTTGGACCTTCAAATCAACGATGAAACACTGAAATTGCATCGATATTGAATACAAAAGGCAAAATGTCGACTTATTAACAAGAGGAGTAACTCTTCTAAGAGTTCGTGCTTTGAGCCTTTCCTTGGACAGCAGTATTAGATTCCGATGCACCATTGCAGGTTTACTGTATCCCTTCGACCTTCAAATCAACGATGATACACAGAAATTGCATCGATATTGAATACAAAGGCAAAATCTCGACTTATATACAAGAGGAGTAACTCTTCTAGTACTTCGTGCTTTGAAACTTTCCTGGGACAGCAGTATTAGATTCCGATGCACCATTGCAGGTTTACTGTATCCCCCTTGGACCTTCAAATCAACGATGAAAAACAGAAATTGCATCGATATTGAATACTAAAGGCAAAATGTCGACTTATTTACAAGAGTAGTAACTCTTCTAATAGTTCGTGCTTTTAGCCTTTCCTGGGACAGTAGTATTAGATTCCGATGCACCATTGCAGGTTTACTGTATCCCTTGTACCTACAAATCAACGATGAAACATAGATATTGCATCGATCTTGAATACAAAATGCAAAATGTTGCCTTATTTATAAGAGGAATAACTCTTCTAATAGTTCGTGCTTTGAGCCTTTCCTGGGACAGCAGTATCAGATTCCGATGCACCATTGCACGTTTACTGTATCCCTTGGACCTTCATAACAACTATGAAACACTGAAATTGCATCAATATTGAATACAAAAGGCAAAATTTCGACTTATTTACAAGAGGAGTAACTCTTCTAATAGTTCGTGATTTAGCCTTTCCTGGGACAGCAGAATTAGATTGCGATGCACCATTGCAGATTTACTGTATCCCTTGGACCTTCAAATCAACGATGAAACACAGAAATTGCATCGATATTAAATACAAAAGGCAAAATGTCGACTTATATACAAGAGGAGTAATTCTTCTAGTACTTCGTGCTTTGAGCCTTTCCTGTGTCAGCAGTATTAGATTCCGATGCACCATTGCAGGTTTTCTGTATCCCTTGGACATTCAAATCAATGATGAAACCCAGAAAATGCATCGATATTGAATACAAAAGGCTAAATGTCGACTTATTTACAAGACGAGTAACTCTTCTAATAGTTCGTGTTTTGAGCCTTTCCTGGGACAGCAGTATTAGATTCCGATGCACCATTGCAGGTTTACTTTATCCCTTGGCCCTTCAAATCAACGATGAAACACAGAAATTACATCGATATCAAATACAAAAGGCGAAATGTCGACTTATTTATAAGAGGAGTAAATCTTCTAACAGTTCCAGCTTTGGCCATTTCCTGGGACAGCAGTATTAGATTCCTATGCACCATTGCAGGTTTACTGTATCCCTTGGACCTTCAAATCAACGATGAAACACAGATATTGCATCATTATTGAATACAAAAGGCAAAATGTCGACTTACTTACAAGAGGAGTAACTCTTCTAATAGTTCGTGCTTTAGCCTTTCCTGGGACAGCAGTATTAGATTCCGATGCACCATTGCAGGTTTACTGTATCTTTTGTACCTTCAAATCAACGATGAAACATAGAAATTGCATCGACCTTGAATACAAATTGCAAAATGTTGACTTATTTATAAGAGGAATAACTTTTCTAATAGTTCGTGCTTTGAGCCTTTCCTGGGACGGCAGTATTAGATTCCGATGCACCATTGCACGTTTACTGTATCCCTTCGACCTTCAAATCAACGATGAAACACAGAAATTGCATCGATATTGAATACAAAAGGCTAAATGTCGACTTATTTACAAGAGGAGTAACTCTTCTAATAGTTCGTGTTTTGAGCCTTTCCTGGGTCAGCAGTATTAGATTCCGATGCACCATTGCAGGTTTACTGTATCCCTTGGACCTTCAAATCAACGATGAAACACAGAAATTGCATGGATATTGAATACAAAAGGCAAAATTTCGACTTATATACAAGAGGAGTAACTCATCTAGTACTTCGTGCTTTGAGCCTTTCCTGGGACAGCAGTATTACATTCCGATGCACCATTGCCGGTTTACAGTACCCCTTGGAGCTTCAAATCAACGATGAAACACAGAAATTGCATCGATATTGAATACAAAAGGCAAAATGTCGACTTAATTTCAAGAGGAGTAGCTCTTCTAATAGTTCGTGCTTTGAGCCTTTCCTGGGACAGTAGTATTAGATTCCGATGCACCATTGCAGGTTTACTGTATCCCTTGGACCTTCAAATCAACGATGAAACACAGAAATTGCATCTATATTGAATACAAAAAGCAAAATGTCGACTTATTTACAAGAGGAGTAACTCTTCTAATAGTTCGTGCATTGAGCCTTTCCAGGGACAGCAGTATTAGATTCCGATGCACCATTGCAAGTTTACTGTGTCCCTTCGACCTTCAAATCAACGATGAAACACAGAAATTGCATCGATATTGAATACAAAAGGCAAAATGTCGACTTATTTACAAGAGGAGTAACTCTTCAAATAGTTCGTGCTTTGAGCCTTTCCTGGGACAGCAGTATTAGATTCCGATGCACCATTGCAGGTTTACTGTATCCCTTGGACCTTCAAATCAACGATGAAACACAGAAATTGCATCGATATTGAATACAAAATGCGAAATGTTGACTTATTTATAAGAGGCGTAATTTTTCTAATAGTTCGTGCTTTGAGCCTTTCCTGGGACACAGTATTAGATTCCGATGCACCATTGCACGATTACTGTATCCCTTGGACCTTCAAAACAACGATGAAACACACAAATTGAATCGATATTGAATACAAAAGGCAAAATGTCGACTTATATAAAAGAGGAGTAACTCTTCTAGTACTTCGTTCTTTGAGCCTTTCCTGGGACTGCAGTATTAGATTCCGATGTAACATTGCAGGTTTACTGTATCCCTTGGTCCTTCAAATCAACGATGAAACACAGAAATTGCATCATATTGAATACAAAAGGCAAAATGTTGACTTATTTACAAGAGTAGTAACTCTTCTAATAGTTCGTGCTTTGAGCCTTTCCTGGGACAGCAGTATTAGATTCCGATGCACCATTGCAGGTTTACTGTATCCCTTGTACCTTCAAATCAACGATGAAACATAGAAATTGCTACGATCTTGAATACAACATGCGAAATGTTGACTTATTTATAAGAGGAGTAATTTTTCTAATAGTTCGTGATTTTGAGCCTTTCCTGGGACAGCAGTATTAGATTCCGATGCACCATTGCACGTTTACTGTATCCCTTGGACCTTCAAAACAACGATGAAACACACAAATTGCATCGATATTGAATACAAAAGGCAACATGTCGACGTATTTACAAGAGGAGTAACTCTTCAAATAGTTCGTGCTTTGAGCCTTTCCTGGGACAGCAGTATTAGATTCCGATGCACCATTGCAGGTTTACTGTATCCCTTGGACCTTCAAATCAACAATGAAACACAGAAATTGCATCGATATTGAATACAAAATGCAAAATGTCGACTTATATACAAGAGGATTAACTCTTCTAGTACTTCGTGCTTTGAGCCTTTCCTGGGACAGCAGTATTAGATTCCGATGCACCATTGCAGGTTTACTATATCCCTTGGACCTTAAAATCAACGATGAAACACAGAAATTGCATCGATATTGAATACAAGAGGCAAAATGTCGACTTACTTACAAGAGGTGTAACTCTTCTAACAGTTCCTGCTTTGAGCCTTTCCTGGGACAGCAGTATTAGATTCCGATGCACCATTGCAGGTTTACTGTATCCCTTGGACCTTCAAACCAACGATGAAACACAGAAATTGCATCATATTGAATACAAAAGGCAAAATGTCGACTTATTTACAAGAGTAGTAACTCTTCTATTAGTTCGTGCTTTGAGCCTTTCCTGGGACAGCAGTATTAGATACCGATGCACCATTGCAGGTTTACTGTATCCCTTGTACCTTCAAATCAACGATGAAACATAAAAATTGCATCGATCTTGAATACAAAATACAAAATGTTGGCTTATTTATAAGAGGAGTAACTCTTCTAATAGTTCGTGCTTCGAGCCATTCCTGGGACAGCAGTATTAGATTCCGATGCACCATTGCACGTTTACTGTATCCCTTGGACCTTCAAAACAACGATGAAACACAGGAATTGCATCGAAATTGAATACAAAAGGCAAAATGTCGACTTATTTACAAGAGGAGTAACTCTTCTAATAGTTCGTGCTTTGCGCCTTTCCTGGGACAGCAGTATTAGATTCCGATGCACCATTGCAGGTTTACTGTATCCCTTCGACCTTCAAATCAACGATGAAACACAGAAATTGCATCGATATTGAATACAAAAGGCAAAATCTCGACTTATATACAAGTGAAGTAACTCTTCTAGTACTTCGTGCTTTGAGACTTTCCTGGGACAGCAGTATTAGATTCCGATGCACCATTGCACGTTTACTGTATCCCTTGGACCTTCAAAACAACTATGAAACACTGAAATTACATCAATATTGAATAGAAAAGGCAAAATGTCGACTTATTTACAAGAGGAGTAACACTTCTAATAGTTCGTGATTTAGCCTTTCCTGGGACTGCAGAATTAGATTGCGATGCACCATTGCAGATTTACTGTATCCCTTGGACCTTCAAATCAACGATGAAACACAGAAATTGCATCGATATTAAATACAAAAGGCAAAATGTCGACTTATATACAAGAGGAGTAACTCTTCTAGTACTTCGTGCTTTGAGCCTTTCCTGGGTCAGCAGTATTAGATTCCGATGCACCATTGCAGGTTTACTGTATCCCTTGGCCCTTCAAATCAATGATGAAACCCAGAAAATGCTTCGATATTGAATACAAAAGGCTAAATGTCGACTTATTTACAAGACGAGTAACTCTTCTAATAGTTCGTGTTTTGAGCCTATCCTGGGACAGCAGTATTAGATTCCGATGCACAATTGCAGGTTTACTGTATCCCTTGGCCCTTCAAATCAATGATGAAACCCAGAAAATGCTTCGATATTGAATACAAAAGGCTAAATGTCGACTTATTTACAAGAGGAGTAACACTTCTAATAGTTCGTGCATTGAGCCTTTCCTGGGACAGCAGTATTAGATTCCGATGCAGCATTGCAAGTTTACTGTATCCCTTCGACCTTCAAATCAAACGATGAAACACAGAAATTGCATCGATATTGAATACAAAAGGCCAAATTTCGACTTATTTACAAGAGGAGTAACTCTTCTAATAGTTCCTGCTTTGAGCCTTTCCTGGGACAGCAGTATTAGATTCCGATGCACCATTGCATGTTTACTGTATCCCTTGGACCTCCAAATCAACGATGAAACACATAAATTGCATCGATATCGAATACAAATGCAAAATGTCGACTTATATACACGAGGAGTAACTCTTCTAGTACTTCGTGCTTTGAGCCTTTCCTGGGACAGCAGTATTAGATTACGTTGCACCATTGCAGGTTTACTGTATCCCTTGGACCTTCAAATCAACGATGAAACACAGAAATTGCATCATATTGAACACAAAAGGCAAAATGTCGACTAATTTACCAGAGTAGTAACCCTTCTAATAGTTCGTGCTTTTAGCCTTTCCTGGGACAGCAGTATTAGATTCTGATGCACCATTGCAGGTTTACTGTATCTTTTGTACCTTCAAATCAACGATGAAACATAGAAATTGCATCGACCTTGAATACAAATTGCAAAATGTTGACTTATTTATAAGAGGAATAACTTTTCTAATAGTTCGTGCTTTGAGCCTTTCCTGGGACGGCAGTATTAGATTCCGATGCACCATTGCACGTTTACTGTCTCCCTTCGATCTTCAAATCAACGATGAAACACAGAAATTGCATCGATATTGAATACAAAAGGCTAAATGTCGACTTATTTACAAGAGGAGTAACTCTTCTAATGGTTCGTGTTTTGTGCCTTTCCTGGGTCAGCAGTATTAGATTCCGATGCACCATTGCAGGTTTACAGTATCCCTTGGACCTTCAAATCAACGATGAAACAAAGAAATTGCATGGATATTGAATACAAAAGGCAAAATTTCGACTTACATACAAGAGGAGTAACTCTTCTAGTACTTCGTGCTTTGAGCCTTTCCTGGGACAGCAGTATTACATTCCGATGCACCATTGCCGGTTTACAGTATCCCTTGGACCTTCAAATCAACGATGAAACACAGAAATTGCATCGATATTAAATACAAAATGCAAAATGTCGACCCATATACAAGAGGAGTAACTCTTCTAGTACTTCGTGCTTTGAGCGTTTCCTGGGTCAGCAGTATTAGATTCCGATGCACCATTACAGGTTTACTGTATCCCTTGGACCTTCAAATCAATGATGAAACCTAGAAAATGCATCGATACTGAATACAAAAGGCTAAATGTCGACTTATTTACAAGACGAGTAACTCTTCTAATAGTTCGTGTTTTGAGCCTTTCCTGGGACAGCAGTATTAGATTCCGATGCACCATTGCAGGTTTACTGTATCCCTTGGACCTTCAAATCAATGATGAAACCCAGAAAATGCATCGATACTGAATACAAAAGGCTAAATGTCGACTTATTTACAAGACGAGTAACTCTTCTAATAGTTCGTGTTTTGAGCCTTTCCTGGGACAGCAGTATTAGATTCCGATGCACCATTGCAGGTTTACTGTATCCCTTGGACCTTCAAATCAACGATGAAACACAGAGATTGCATCGATATTGAATACAAAAGGCGGAATGTCGACTTATTTATAAGAGGAGTAAATCTTCTAACAGTTCCAGCTTTGAGCCTTTCCTGGGACAGCAGTATTAGATTCCGATGCACCATTGCATGTTTACTGTATCCCTTGGGCCCCAAATCAACGATGAAACACAGAAATTGCATCGATATTGAATACAAAAGGCAAAATGTCGACTTATATACAAGAGGAGTAACTCTTCTAGTACTTCGTGCTTTGAGCCTTTCCTGGGACAGCAGTATTAGATTACGTTGCACCATTGCAGGTTTACTGTATCCCTTGGACCTTCAAATCAACGATGAAACACAGAAATTGCATCGATATTGAATACAAAAGGCAAAATGTCAACTTATTTACAAGAGGAGTAACTCTTCTACTAGTTCGTGCTTTGAGCCTTTCTTGGGACAGCAGTATTAGATTCCGATGCACCATTGCAGGTTTACTGTATCCCTTGGACCTTCAAATCAACGATGAAACACATAAATTGCATCGATATTGAATACAAAAGGCAAAATGTCGACTTATTTACGTGAGTAGTAACTCTTCTAATAGTTCGTGCTTTGAGCCTTTCCTGGGACAGCAGTATTAGATTCCGATGCACCATTGCAGGTTTGCTGTAGTCCTTGTACCTTCAAATCAACGATGAAATATAGAATTTGCATCGATCTTGAATACAAAATGCAAAATGTTGACTTATTTGTAAGAGGAGTAACTCTTCTAATAGTTCGTGCTTTTAGTGTTTCCTGGGACAGCAGTATTAGATTCCGATGCACCATTGCACGTATACTGTATCCCTTGGACCTTCAAAACAACTATGAAACACTGAAATTGCATCAATATTGAATACAAAAGGCAAAATGTCGATTTATTTATTTACAAGAGGAGTAACTCTTCTAATAGTTCGTGATTTAGCCTTTCCTGGGACAGCAGAATTAGATTGCGATGCACCATTGCAGATTTACTGTATCCCTTGGACCTTCAAATCAACGATGAAACACAGAAATTGCATCGATATTAAATACAAAAGGCAAAATGTCGACTTATATACAAGAGGAGTAACTCTTCTAGTACTTCGTGCTTTGAGCGTTTCCTGGGTCAGCAGTATTAGATTCCGATGCACCATTGCAGGTTTACTGTATCCCTTGGACCTTCAAATCAACGATGAAACACAGAGATTGCATCGATATTGAATACAAAAGGCGGAATGTCGACATATTTATAAGAGGAGTAAATCTTCTAACAGTTCCAGCTTTGAGCCTTTCCTGGGACAGCAGTATTAGATTCCGATGCACCATTGAAGGTTTACTGTATCACTTGGACCTTCAAATCAACGATGAAACACAGAAATTGCATCATATTGAATACAAAAGGCAAAATATCTACTTATTTACAAGAGTAGTAACTCTTCCAATAGTTCGTCTTTAAGCCTTTCCTGGGACAGCAGTATTAGATTCCGATGCACCAATGCAGGTTTACTGTATCCCTTGTACCTTCAAATCAACGATGAAACATAGAAATTGCATCGACCTTGAATACAAAATGCAAAATGTTGACTTATTTATAAGAGGAATAACTCTTCTAATAGTTCGTGATTTGAGCCACTCCTGGGACAGCAGTATTAGATTCCGATGCACCATTGCACGTTTACTGTATCCCTTGGACCTTCAAAACAACTATGAAACACTGAAATTGCATTGATATATAATACAAAAGGCAAAATGTCGACTTATTTACAAAAGGAGTAACTCTTCTAATAGTTCGTGCTTAGAGCCTTTCCTGGGACAGCAGTATTAGATTCCGATGCACCATTACAGGTTTACTGTATCCCTTCGACCTTCAAATCAACGATGAAACACAGAAATTGCATCGATATTGAATACAATAGGCTAAATGTCGACTTATTTACAAGAGGAGTAACTCTTCTAATAGTTCGTGCTTTGAGCCTTTCCTGGGTCAGCAGTATTAGATTCCGATGCACCATTGCAGGTTTACAGTATCCCTTGGACCTTCAAATCAACGATGAAACACAGAAATTGCATGGATATTGAATACAAAATGCAAAATTTCGACTTATATACAAGAGGAGTAACTCTTCTAGTACTTCGTGCTTTGAGCCTTTCCTGGGACAGCAGTATTAGATTCCGATGCACCATTGCCGGTTTACAGTATCCTTTGGACCTTCAAATCAACGATGAAACACAGAAATTGCATCGATAGTGAATACAAAAGGCAAAGTGCCGACTTATTTTCAAGAGGAGTAGCTCTTCTAATAGTTCGTCCTTTGAGCCTTTCCTGGGACAGCAGTATTACATTCCGATGCACCATTGCAGGTTTACTGTATCTCTTGGACCTTCAAATCAACGATGAAACACAGAAATTGCGTCGATATTGAATACAAAAGGCAAAATTTCGACTTATTTACAAGAGGAGTAACTCTTCTAATAGTTCGTGCATTGAGCCTTTCCTGGGACAGCAGAATTAGACCCCGATGCACCATTGCAAGTTTACTGTATCCCTTCGACCTTCAAATCAAACGATGAAACACAGAAATTGCATCGATATTGAATACAAAAGGCAAAATGTCGACTTATTTACAAGAGGAGTAACTCTTCTAATAGTTCGTGCATTGAGCCTTTCCTGGGACAGCAGTATTAGATTCCGATGCACCATTGCAAGTTTACTGTATCCCTTCGACCTTCAAATCAAACGATGAAACACAGAAATTGCATCGATATTGAATACAAAAGGCAAAATGTCGACTTATTTACAAGAGGAGTAACTCTTCTAATAGTTCGTGCTTTGAGCCTTTCCTGGGACAGCAGTATTAGATTCCGATGCACCATTGCATGTTTAATGTATCCCTTGGATCTCCAAATCAACGATGAAACACAGAAATTGCATCGATATTGAATACAAAAGGCAAAATGTCGACTTATATACAAGAGGAGTAACTCTTCTAGTTCCTCGTGCTTTGAGCCTGTCCTGGGACAGCAGTATTAGATTACGTTGCACCATTGCAGGTTTACTGTATCCCTTGGACCTTCATATCAACGATGAAACACAGAAATTGCATCGATATTGAATACAAAAGGCAAAATGTCGACTTATTTACAAGAGGATTAACTCTTTTCATAGTTCGTGATTTGAGCCTTTCCTGGGACAGCAGTATTAGATTCCGATGCACCATTGCAGGTTTACTGTATCCCTTGGACCTTCAAATCAACGATGAATCACATAAATTGCATCGATATTGAATACAAAAGGCAAAATGTCGACTTATTTACGAGAGTAATAACTCTTCTAATAGTTCGTGCTTTGAGCCTTTACTGGGACAGCATTATTAGATTCCGATGCACCATTGCAGGTTTACTGTATCCCTTGTACCTTCAAATCAACGATGAAACATAGAATTTGCATCGATCTTGAATACAAAATGCAAAATGTTGACTTATTTATAAGAGGAGTAACTCTTCTAACAGTTCGTGCTTTTAGCGTTTCCTGGGACAGCAGTATTAGATTCCGATGCACCATAGCAGGTTAATGTATCCCTTGGACCTTCAAATCAACGATGAAACACAGATCTTGCATCGATATTGAATACAAAAGGCAAAATGTCGACTTATTTACGAGTGGAGTAACTCTTCTAATAGTTCGTGCTTTGAGCCTTTCCTGGGACAGCAGTATTAGATTCCGATGCACCATTGCAGGTTTACTGTATCCCTTGGACCTTCAAATCAATGATGAAACACAGAGATTGCATCGATATTGAATACAAAAGGCAAAATTTCGACTTATTTACAAGAGGAGTAACTCTTCTAACAGTTCGTGCTTTGAGCCTTTCCTGGGACAGCAGTATTAGATTCCGATGCACCATTGCAGGCTTTCTGTATCCCTTGGACCTTCAAATCAACGATGAAACACAGAAATTGCATCGATATTGAATACAAAAGGCAATATGTCGACTTATTTACAAGAGGAGTAACTCTTCTCAGGGTTCGTGCTTTGAGCCTTTCCTGGGACAGCAGTATTAGATTCCGATGCACCATTGCAGGTTTACTGTATCCCTTGGACCTTCAAATCAACGATGAAACACAGAAATTGCATCGATATTGAATACAAAATGCAAAATGTCGACTTATTTACGAGAGTAGTAACTCTTCTAATAGTTCGTGTTTTGAGCCTTTCCTGGGACAGCAATATTAGATTCCGATGCACCATTGCAGGTTTACTGTATCCCTTGTACCTTCAAATCAACGATGAAACATAGAATTTGCATCGATCATGAATACAAAATGCAAAATGTTGACTTATTTATAAGAGGAGTAACTCTTCTAATAGTTCGTGCTTTTAGCGTTTCCTGGGACAGCAGTATTAGATTCCGATGCACCATTGCAGGTTTACTATATCCCTTGGACCTTCAAATCAACGATGAAACACAGATATTGCATCGATATTGAATACAAAAGGCAAAATGTCGACTTATTTACGAGAGGAGTAACTCTTCTAATAGTTCGTGCTTTGAGCCTTTCCTGGGACAGCAGTATTAGATTCCGATGCACCATTGCAGATTTACTGTATCCCTTGGACCTTCAAATCAACGATGAAACACAGAAATTGCATGGATATTGAATACAAGAGGCAAAATGTCGACTTATTTACAAGAGGAGTAACTCTTCTAATAGTTCGTGCATTGAGCCTTTCCTGGGACAGCAGTATTAGATTCCGATGCACCATTGCAAGTTTACTGTATCCCTTCGACCTTCAAATCAAACGATGAAACACAGAAATTGCATCGATATTGAATACAAAAGGCAAAATGTCGACTTATTTACAAGAGGAGTAACTCTTCTAATAGTTCGTGCTTTGAGCCTTTCCTGGGACAGCAGTATTAGATTCCGATGCACCATTGCATGTTTAATGTATCCCTTGGATCTCCAAATCAACGATGAAACACAGAAATTGCATCGATATTGAATACAAAAGGCAAAATGTCGACTTATATACAAGAGGAGTAACTCTTCTAGTTCCTCGTGCTTTGAGCCTGTCCTGGGACAGCAGTATTAGATTACGTTGCACCATTGCAGGTTTACTGTATCCCTTGGACCTTCATATCAACGATGAAACACAGAAATTGCATCGATATTGAATACAAAATGCAAAATGTCGACTTATTTACGAGAGTAGTAACTCTTCTAATAGTTCGTGTTTTGAGCCTTTCCTGGGACAGCAATATTAGATTCCGATGCACCATTGCAGGTTTACTGTATCCCTTGTACCTTCAAATCAACGATGAAACATAGAATTTGCATCGATCATGAATACAAAATGCAAAATGTTGACTTATTTATAAGAGGAGTAACTCTTCTAATAGTTCGTGCTTTTAGCGTTTCCTGGGACAGCAGTATTAGATTCCGAGGCACCATTGCAGGTTTACTATATCCCTTGGACCTTCAAATCAACGATGAAACACAGATATTGCATCGATATTGAATACAAAAGGCAAAATGTCGACTTATTTACGAGAGGAGTAACTCTTCTAATAGTTCGTGCTTTGAGCCTTTCCTGGGACAGCAGTATTAGATTCCGATGCACCATTGCAAGTTTACTGTATCCCTTCGACCTTCAAATCAAACGATGAAACACAGAAATTGCATCGATATTGAATACAAAATGCAAAATGTCGACTTATTTACGAGAGTAGTAACTCTTCTAATAGTTCGTGTTTTGAGCCTTTCCTGGGACAGCAATATTAGATTCCGATGCACCATTGCAGGTTTACTGTATCCCTTGTACCTTCAAATCAACGATGAAACATAGAATTTGCATCGATCATGAATACAAAATGCAAAATGTTGACTTATTTATAAGAGGAGTAACTCTTCTAATAGTTCGTGCTTTTAGCGTTTCCTGGGACAGCAGTATTAGATTCCGATGCACCATTGCAGGTTTACTATATCCCTTGGACCTTCAAATCAACGATGAAACACAGATATTGCATCGATATTGAATACAAAAGGCAAAATGTCGACTTATTTACGAGAGGAGTAACTCTTCTAATAGTTCGTGCTTTGAGCCTTTCCTGGGACAGCAGTATTAGATTCCGATGCACCATTGCAGATTTACTGTATCCCTTGGACCTTCAAATCAACGATGAAACACAGAAATTGCATGGATATTGAATACAAGAGGCAAAATGTCGACTTATTTACAAGAGGAGTAACTCTTCTAATAGTTCGTGCATTGAGCCTTTCCTGGGACAGCAGTATTAGATTCCGATGCACCATTGCAAGTTTACTGTATCCCTTCGACCTTCAAATCAAACGATGAAACACAGAAATTGCATCGATATTGAATACAAAAGGCAAAATGTCGACTTATTTACAAGAGGAGTAACTCTTCTAATAGTTCGTGCTTTGAGCCTTTCCTGGGACAGCAGTATTAGATTCCGATGCACCATTGCATGTTTAATGTATCCCTTGGATCTCCAAATCAACGATGAAACACAGAAATTGCATCGATATTGAATACAAAAGGCAAAATGTCGACTTATATACAAGAGGAGTAACTCTTCTAGTTCCTCGTGCTTTGAGCCTGTCCTGGGACAGCAGTATTAGATTACGTTGCACCATTGCAGGTTTACTGTATCCCTTGGACCTTCATATCAACGATGAAACACAGAAATTGCATCGATATTGAATACAAAAGGCAAAATGTCGACTTATTTACAAGAGGATTAACTCTTTTCATAGTTCGTGCTTTGAGCCTTTCCTGGGACAGCAGTATTAGATTCCGATGCACCATTGCAGGTTTACTGTATCCCTTGGACCTTCAAATCAACGATGAAACACATAAATTGCATCGATATTGAATACAAAAGGCAAAATGTCGACTTATTTACGAGAGTAATAACTCTTCTAATAGTTCGTGCTTTGAGCCTTTACTGGGACAGCATTATTAGATTCCGATGCACCATTGCAGGTTTACTGTATCCCTTGTACCTTCAAATCAACGATGAAACATAGAATTTGCATCGATCTTGAATACAAAATGCAAAATGTTGACTTATTTATAAGAGGAGTAACTCTTCTAACAGTTCGTGCTTTTAGCGTTTCCTGGGACAGCAGTATTAGATTCCGATGCACCATAGCAGGTTTACTGTATCCCTTGGACCTTCAAATCAACGATGAAACACAGATCTTGCATCGATATTGAATACAAAAGGCAAAATGTCGACTTATTTACGAGTGGAGTAACTCTTCTAATAGTTCGTGCTTTGAGCCTTTCCTGGGACAGCAGTATTAGATTCCGATGCACCATTGCAGGTTTACTGTATCCCTTGGACCTTCAAATCAATGATGAAACACAGAGATTGCATCGATATTGAATACAAAAGGCAAAATGTCGACTTATTTACAAGAGGAGTAACTCTTCTAACAGTTCGTGCTTTGAGCCTTTCCTGGGACAGCAGTATTAGATTCCGATGCACCATTGCAGGCTTTCTGTATCCCTTGGACCTTCAAATCAACGATGAAACACAGAAATTGCATCGATATTGAATACAAAAGGCAATATGTCGACTTATTTACAAGAGGAGTAACTCTTCTCAGGATTCGTGCTTTGAGCCTTTCCTGGGACAGCAGTATTAGATTCCGATGCACCATTGCAGGTTTACTGTATCCCTTGGACCTTCAAATCAACGATGAAACACAGAAATTGCATCGATATTGAATACAAAATGCAAAATGTCGACTTATTTACGAGAGTAGTAACTCTTCTAATAGTTCGTGTTTTGAGCCTTTCCTGGGACAGCAATATTAGATTCCGATGCACCATTGCAGGTTTACTGTATCCCTTGTACCTTCAAATCAACGATGAAACATAGAATTTGCATCGATCATGAATACAAAATGCAAAATGTTGACTTATTTATAAGAGGAGTAACTCTTCTAATAGTTCGTGCTTTTAGCGTTTCCTGGGACAGCAGTATTAGATTCCGATGCACCATTGCAGGTTTACTATATCCCTTGGACCTTCAAATCAACGATGAAACACAGATATTGCATCGATATTGAATACAAAAGGCAAAATGTCGACTTATTTACGAGAGGAGTAACTCTTCTAATAGTTCGTGCTTTGAGCCTTTCCTGGGACAGCAGTATTAGATTCCGATGCACCATTGCAGATTTACTGTATCCCTTGGACCTTCAAATCAACGATGAAACACAGAAATTGCATGGATATTGAATACAAGAGGCAAAATGTCGGCTTATTTACAAGAGGAGTAACTCTTCTAATAGTTCGAGCTTTGAGCCTTTCCTGGGACAGCAGTATTAGATTCCGATGCACCATTGCAGGTTTACTGTGTCCCTTGGACCTCCAAATCAACGATGAAACACAGAAATTGCATCGATATTGAATACAAAAGGCAAAATGTCGACTTATATACAAGAGGAGTAACTCTTCCAGTACTTCGTGCTTTGAGCCTTTCCTGGGACAGCAGTATTAGATTCCGTTGCACCATTGCAGGATTACTGTATCCCTTGGACCTTCAAATCAACGATGAAACACAGAAATTGCATCGATATTGAATACAAAAAGCTAAATTTCGACTTATTTACAAGAGGAATAACTCTTCTAATAGTTCGTGCTTTGAGCCTATCCTGGGACAGCAGTATTAGATTCCAATGCACCATTGCAGGTTTAATGTATCCCTTGGACCTTCAAATCAACGATGAAACACAGAAGATGCATCGATATTGAATACAAAAGGCAAAATATCGACTTATTAATAAGAGGAGTAACTCTTCTTACAGTTCCTGCATTGAGCCTTTCCTGGGACAGCAGTATTAGATTCCGATGTAACATTGCAGGTTTACTGTATCCCTTGGACCTTCAAATCAACGATGAAACACAGAAATTGCATCATATTGAATACAAAAGGCAAAATGTTGACTTATTTACAAGAGTAGTAACTCTTCTAATAGTTCGTGCTTTGAGCCTTTCTTGGGACAGCAGTATTACATTCCGATGCACCATTGCAGGTTTACTGTATCCCTTGTACCTTCAAATCAACGATGAAACATAGAAATTGCATCGATCTTGAATACAAAATGCGAAATGTTGACTTATTTATAAGAGGAGTAATTTTTCTAATAGTTCGTGCTTTGAGCCTTTCCTGGGACAGCAGTATTACATTCCGATGCACCATTGCAGGTTTACTGTATCCCTTGGACCTTCAAAACAACTATGAAACACTGAAATTGCATTGATATATAATACAAAAGGCAAAATGTCGACTTATTTACAAAAGGAGTAACTCTTCTAATAGTTCGTGCTTAGAGCCTTTCCTGGGACAGCAGTATTAGATTCCGATGCACCATTGCAGGTTTACTGTATCCCTTCGACCTTCAAATCAACGATGAAACACAGAAATTGCATCGATATTGAATACAAAAGGCTAAATGTCGACTTATTTACAAGAGGAGTAACTCTTCTAATAGTTCGTGCTTTGAGCCTTTCCTGGGTCAGCAGTATTAGATTCCGATGCACCATTGCAGGTTTACAGTATCCCTTGGACCTTCAAATCAACGATGAAACACAGAAATTGCATGGATATTGAATACAAAATGCAAAATTTCGACTTATATACAAGAGGAGTAACTCTTCTAGTACTTCGTGCTTTGAGCCTTTCCTGGGACAGCAGTATTAGATTCCGATGCACCATTGCCGGTTTACAGTATCCTTTGGACCTTCAAATCAACGATGAAACACAGAAATTGCATCGATAGTGAATACAAAAGGCAAAGTGCCGACTTATTTTCAAGAGGAGTAGCTCTTCTAATAGTGCGTCCTTTGAGCCTTTCCTGGGACAGCAGTATTACATTCCGATGCACCATTGCAGGTTTACTGTATCTCTTGGACCTTCAAATCAACGATGAAACACAGAAATTGCGTCGATATTGAATACAAAAGGCAAAATTTCGACTTATTTACAAGAGGAGTAACTCTTCTAATAGTTCGTGCATTGAGCCTTTCCTGGGACAGCAGAATTAGACCCCGATGCACCATTGCAAGTTTACTGTATCCCTTCGACCTTCAAATCAAACGATGAAACACAGAAATTGCATCGATATTGAATACAAAAGGCAAAATGTCGACTTATTTACAAGAGGAGTAACTCTTCTAATAGTTCGTGCATTGAGCCTTTCCTGGGACAGCAGTATTAGATTCCGATGCACCATTGCAAGTTTACTGTATCCCTTCGACCTTCAAATCAAACGATGAAACACAGAAATTGCATCGATATTGAATACAAAAGGCAAAATGTCGACTTATTTACAAGAGGAGTAACTCTTCTAATAGTTCGTGCTTTAAGCCTTTCCTGGGACAGCAGTATTAGATTCCGATGCACCATTGCATGTTTAATGTATCCCTTGGATCTCCAAATCAACGATGAAACACAGAAATTGCATCGATATTGAATACAAAAGGCAAAATGTCGACTTATATACAAGAGGAGTAACTCTTCTAGTTCCTCGTGCTTTGAGCCTGTCCTGGGACAGCAGTATTAGATTACGTTGCACCATTGCAGGTTTACTGTATCCCTTGGACCTTCATAACAACGATGAAACACAGAAATTGCATCGATATTGAATACAAAAGGCAAAATGTCGACTTATTTACAAGAGGATTAACTCTTTTCATAGTTCGTGCTTTGAGCCTTTCCTGGGACAGCAGTATTAGATTCCGATGCACCATTGCAGGTTTACTGTATCCCTTGGACCTTCAAATCAACGATGAAACACATAAATTGCATCGATATTGAATACAAAAGGCAAAATGTCGACTTATTTACGAGAGTAATAACTCTTCTAATAGTTCGTGCTTTGAGCCTTTACTGGGACAGCATTATTAGATTCCGATGCACCATTGCAGGTTTACTGTATCCCTTGTACCTTCAAATCAACGATGAAACATAGAATTTGCATCGATCTTGAATACAAAATGCAAAATGTTGACTTATTTATAAGAGGAGTAACTCTTCTAACAGTTCGTGCTTTTAGCGTTTCCTGGGACAGCAGTATTAGATTCCGATGCACCATAGCAGGTTTACTGTATCCCTTGGACCTTCAAATCAACGATGAAACACAGATCTTGCATCGATATTGAATACAAAAGGCAAAATGTCGACCTATTTACGAGTGGAGTAACTCTTCTAATAGTTCGTGCTTTGAGCCTTTCCTGGGACAGCAGTATTAGATTCCGATGCACCATTGCAGGTTTACTGTATCCCTTGGACCTTCAAATCAATGATGAAACACAGAGATTGCATCGATATTGAATACAAAAGGCAAAATGTCGACTTATTTACAAGAGGAGTAACTCTTCTAACAGTTCGTGCTTTGAGCCTTTCCTGGGACAGCAGTATTAGATTCCGATGCACCATGGCAGGCTTTCTGTATCCCTTGGACCTTCAAATCAACGATGAAACACAGAAATTGCATCGATATTGAATACAAAAGGCAAGATGTCGACTTATTTACAAGAGGAGTAACTCTTCTCAGGGTTCGTGCTTTGAGCCTTTCCTGGGACAGCAGTATTAGATTCCGATGCACCATTGCAGGTTTACTGTATCCCTTGGACCTTCAAATCAACGATGAAACACAGAAATTGCATCGATATTGAATACAAAATGCAAAATGTCGACTTATTTACGAGAGTAGTAACTCTTCTAATAGTTCGTGTTTTGAGCCTTTCCTGGGACAGCAATATTAGATTCCGATGCACCATTGCAGGTTTACTGTATCCCTTGTACCTTCAAATCAACGATGAAACATAGAATTTGCATCGATCATGAATACAAAATGCAAAATGTTGACTTATTTATAAGAGGAGTAACTCTTCTAATAGTTCGTGCTTTTAGCGTTTCCTGGGACAGCAGTATTAGATTCCGATGCACCATTGCAGGTTTACTATATCCCTTGGACCTTCAAATCAACGATGAAACACAGATATTGCATCGATATTGAATACAAAAGGCAAAATGTCGACTTATTTACGAGAGGAGTAACTCTTCTAATAGTTCGTGCTTTGAGCCTTTCCTGGGACAGCAGTATTAGATTCCGATGCACCATTGCAGATTTACTGTATCCCTTGGACCTTCAAATCAACGATGAAACACAGAAATTGCATGGATATTGAATACAAGAGGCAAAATGTCGGCTTATTTACAAGAGGAGTAACTCTTCTAATAGTTCGAGCTTTGAGCCTTTCCTGGGACAGCAGTATTAGATTCCGATGCACCATTGCAGGTTTACTGTGTCCCTTGGACCTCCAAATCAACGATGAAACACAGAAATTGCATCGATATTGAATACAAAAGGCAAAATGTCGACTTATATACAAGAGGAATAACTCTTCCAGTACTTCGTGCTTTGAGCCTTTCCTGGGACAGCAGTATTAGATTCCGTTGCACCATTGCAGGTTTACTGTATCCCTTGGACGTTCAAATCAACGATGAAACACAGAAATTGCATCGATATTGAATACAAAAAGCTAAATTTCGACTTATTTACAAGAGGAATAACTCTTCTAATAGTTCGTGCTTTGAGCCTATCCTGGGACAGCAGTATTAGATTCCAATGCACCATTGCAGGTTTAATGTATCCCTTGGACCTTCAAATCAACGATGAAACACAGAAGATGCATCGATATTGAATACAAAAGGCAAAATGTCGACTTATTAATAAGAGGAGTAACTCTTCTTACAGTTCCTGCATTGAGCCTTTCCTGGGACAGCAGTATTAGATTCCGATGTAACATTGCAGGTTTACTGTATCCCTTGGACCTTCAAATCAACGATGAAACACAGAAATTGCATCATATTGAATACAAAAGGCAAAATGTTGACTTATTTACAAGAGTAGTAACTCTTCTAATAGTTCGTGTTTTGAGCCTTTCTTGGGACAGCAGTATTACATTCCGATGCACCATTGCAGGTTTACTGTATCCCTTGTACCTTCAAATCAACGATGAAACATAGAAATTGCATCGATCTTGAATACAAAATGCGAAATGTTGACTTATTTATAAGAGGAGTAATTTTTCTAATAGTTCGTGCTTTGAGCCTTTCCTGGGACAGCAGTATTACATTCCGATGCACCATTGCAGGTTTACTGTATCCCTTGGACCTTCAAATCAACGATGAAACACAGAAATTGCATCGATATTGAATACAAAAGGCAAAATGTCGACTTATTTACAAGAGGAGTAACTCTTCTAATAGTTCGTGCTTTGAGCCTTTCCTGGTACAGCAGTATTAGATTCCGATGCACCATTGCAGGTTTACTGTATCCCTTGGACCTTCAAATCAACGATGAAACACAGAATTTGCATCGATATTGAATACAAAAGGCAAAATGTCGACTTATATACAAGAGGAGTAACTCTTCTAGTACTTCGTGCTTTGAGCCTTTCCTGGGACAGCAGTATTAGATTACGATGCACCATTGCAGGTTTACTATATCCCTTGGACCTTCAAATCAACGATGAAACACAGAAATTGCATCGATATTGAATACAAAAGGGAAAATGTCGACTCATTTACAAGAGGAGTAACTCTTCTAATAGTTCGTGCTTTGAGCCTTTCCTTGGACAGCAGTATTAGATTCCGATGCACCATTGCAGGTTTACTGTATCCCTTGGACCTTTAAATCAACGATGAAACACAGAAATTGCATCGATATTGAATACAAAAGGCAAAATGTCGACTTACTTATAAGAGGTGTAACTCTTCTAACAGTTCCTGCTTTGAGCCTTTCCTGGGACAGCAGTATTAGATTCCGATGCACCATTGCAGGTTTTTTCTGTATCCCTTGTACCTTCAAATCAACGATGAAACACAGAAATTGCATCATATTGAATACAAAAGGCAAAATGTCGACTTATTTACAAGAGGAGTAACTCTTCTAATAGTTCGTGCTTTCTGCCTTTCCTGGGTCAGCAGTATTAGATTCCGATGCACCATTGCAGGTTTACTGTATCCCTTGTACCTTCTAATCAACGATGAAACATAAAAATTGCATCGATCTTGAATACAAAATACAAAACGTTGGCTTATTTATAAGAGGAGTAACTCTTCTAATAGTTCGTGCTTCGAGCCTTTCCTGGGACAGCAGCATTAGATTCCGATGCACCATTGCACGTTTACTGTATCCCTTGGACCTTCAAATCAATGATGAAACCCAGAAAATGCATCGATATTGAATACAAAAGACTAAATGTCGACTTATTTACAAGACGAGTAACTCTTCTAATAGTTCGTGTTTTGAGCCTTTCCTGGGACAGCAGTATTAGATTCCGATGCACCATTGCAGGTTTACTTTATCCCTTGGCCCTTCAAATCAACGATGAAACACAGAAATTACATCGATATTAAATACAAAAGGCGAAATGTCGACTTATTTATAAGAGGAGTAAATCTTCTAACAGTTCCAGCTTTGAGCCTTTCCTGGGACAGCAGTATTAGATTCCTATGCACCATTGCAGGTTTACTGTATCCCTTGGACCTTCAAATCAACGATGAAACACAGATATTGCATCAATATTGAATACAAAAGGCAAAATGTCGACTTATTTACAAGAGGAGTAACTCTTCTAATAGTTCGTGCTTTTAGCCTTTCCTGGGACAGCAGTATTAGATTCCGATGCACCATTGCAGGTTTACTGTATCTTTTGTACCTTCAAATCAACGATGAAACATAGAAATTGCACCGACCTTGAATACAAATTGCAAAATGTTGACTTATTTATAAGAGGAATAACTTTTCTAATAGTTCGTGCTTTGAGCCTTTCCTGGGACGGCAGTATTAGATTCCGATGCACCATTGCACGTTTACTGTATCCCTTCGACCTTCAAATCAACGATGAAACACAGAAATTGCATCGATATTGAATACAAAAGGCTAAATGTCGACTTATTTACAAGAGGAGTAACTCTTCTAATAGTTCGTGTTTTGAGCCTTTCCTGGGTCAGCAGTATTAGATTCCGATGCACCATTGCAGGTTTCCTGTATCCCTTGGACCTTCAAATCAACGATGAAACACAGAAATTGCATGGATATTGAATACAAAAGGCAAAATTTCGACTTATATACAAGAGGAGTAACTCATCTAGTACTTCGTGCTTTGAGCCTTTCCTGGGACAGCAGTATTACATTCCGATGCACCATTGCCGGTTTACAGTATCCCTTGGACCTTCAAATCAACGATGAAACACAGAAATTGCATCGATATTGAATACAAAAGGCAAAATGTCGACTTAATTTCAAGAGGAGTAGCTCTTCTAATAGTTCGTGCTTTGAGCCTTTCCTGGGACAGTAGTATTAGATTCCGATGCACCATTGCAGGTTTACTGTATCCCTTGGACCTTCAAATCAACGATGGAACACAGAAATTGCATCAATATTGAATACAAAAAGCAAAATGTCGACTTATTTACAAGAGGAGTAACTCTTCTAATAGTTCGTGCATTGAGCCTTTCCAGGGACAGCAGTATTAGATTCCGATGCACCATTGCAAGTTTACTGTGTCCCTTCGACCTTCAAATCAACGATGAAAGACAGAAATTGCATCGATATTGAATACAAAAGGCAAAATGTCGACTTATTTACAAGTGGAGTCACTCTTCTAATAGTTCGTGCTTTTAGCGTTTCCTGGGACAGCAGTATTAGATTCCGATGCACCAATTCATGTTTACTGTATCCCTTGGACCTTCAAAACAACGATGAAACACACAAATTGCATCGATATTGAATACAAAAGGCAAAATGTCGACTTATTTACAAGAGGAGTAACTCTTCAAATAGTTCGTGCTGTGAGCCTTTCCTGGGACAGCAGCATTACATTCCGATGCACCATTGCAGGGTTACTGTATCCCTTGGACCTTCAAATCAACGATGAAACACAGAAATTGCATCGATATTGAATACAAAAGGCAAAATGTCGACTTATTTACAAGAGGAGTAACCCTTCTAATAGTTCGTGCTTTGAGCCTTTCCTGGGACAGCAGTATTAGATTCCGATGCACCATTGCAGGTTTACTGTATCCCTTGGACCTTCAAATCAACGATGAAACACAGAAATTGCATCGATATTGAATACAAAATGCGAAATGTTGACTTATTTATAAGAGGCGTAATTTTTCTAATAGTTCGTGCTTTGAGCCTTTCCTGGGACACTGTATTAGATTCCGATGCACCATTGCACGATTACTGTATCCCTTGGACCTTCAAAACAACGATGAAACACACAAATTGAATCGATATTGAATACAAAAGGCAAAATTTCGACTTATATACAAGAGGAGTAACTCTTCTAGTACTTCGTTCTTTGAGCCTTTCCTGGGACTGCAGTATTAGATTCCGATGTAACATTGCAGGTTTACTGTATCCCTTGGACCTTCAAATCAACGATGAAACACAGAAATTGCATCATATTGAATACAAAAGGCAAAATGTTGACTTATTTACAAGAGTAGTAACTCTTCTAATAGTTCGTGCTTTAATCCTTTCCTGGGACAGCAGTATTAGATTCCGATGCACCATTGCAGGTTTACTGTATCCCTTGTACCTTCAAATCAACGATGAAACATAGAAATTGCTACGATCTTGAATACAACATGCGAAATGTTGACTTATTTATAAGAGGAGTAATTTTTCTAATAGTTCGTGATTTTGAGCCTTTCCTGGGACAGCAGTATTAGATTCCGATGCACCATTGCACGTTTACTGTATCCCTTGGACCTTCAAAACAACGATGAAACACACAAATTGCATCGATATTGAATACAAAAGGCAACATGTCGACGTATTTACAAGAGGAGTAACTCTTCAAATAGTTCGTGCTTTGAGCCTTTCCTGGGACAGCAGTATTACATTCGGATGCACCATTGCATGTTTACTGTATCCCTTGGACCTTCAAATCAACGAAGAAACACAGAAATTGCATCGATATTGAATACAAAAGGCAAAATGTCGACTTATTTACAAGAGGAGTAACTCTTCTAATAGTTCGTGCTTTGAGCCTTTCCTGGGACAGCAGTATTAGATTCCGATGCACCATTGCAGGTTTACTGTATCCCTTGGACCTTCAAATCAACAATGAAACACAGAAATTGCATCGATATTGAATACAAAATGCAAAATGTCGACTTATATACAAGAGGAGTAACTCTTCTAGTACTCCGTGCTTTGAGCCTTTCCTGGGACAGCAGTATTACATTCCGATGCACCATTGCAGGTTTACTATATCCCTTGGACCTTAAAATCAACGATGAAACACAGAAATTGCATCGATATTGAATACAAGAGGCAAAATGTCGACTTACTTACAAGAGGTGTAACTCTTCTAACAGTTCCTGCTTTGAGCCTTTCCTGGGACAGCAGTATTAGATACCGATGCACCATTGCAGGTTTACTGTATCCCTTGGACCTTCAAACCAACGATGAAACACAGAAATTGCATCATATTGAATACAAAAGGCAAAATGTCGACTTATTTACAAGAGTCGTAACTCTTCTAATAGTTCGTGCTTTGAGTCTTTCCTGGGACAGCAGTATTAGATACCGATGCACCATTGCAGGTTTACTGTATCCCTTGTACCTTCAAATCAACGATGAAACATAAAAATTGCATCGATCTTGAATACAAAATACAAAATGTTGGCTTATTTATAAGAGGAGTAACTCTTCTAATAGTTCGTGCTTCGAGCCATTCCTGGGACAGTAGTATTAGATTCCGATGCACCATTGCACGTTTACTGTATCCCTTGGACCTTCAAAACAACAATGAAACACTGAAATTGCATCGATATTGAATACAAAAGGCAAAATGTCGACTTACTTACAAGAGGAGTAACTCTTCTAGTAGTTCGTGATTTAGCCTTTCCTGCGACAGCAGTATTAGATTGCGATGCACCATTGCAGATTTACTGTATCCCTTGGACCTTCAAATCAACGATGAAACACTCAAATTGCATCGATATTGAATACAAAAGGCAAAATGTCGACTTATTTACAAGAGGCGTAACTCTTCTAATAGTTCGTGCTTTGAGCCTTTCCTGGGACAGCAGTATTAGATTCCGATGCACCATTGCAGGTTTACTGTATCCCTTAGACCTTCAAATCAACGATGAAACACAGGAATTGCATCGAAATTGAATACAAAAGGCAAAATGTCGACTTATTTACAAGAGGAGTAACTCTTCTAATAGTTCGTGCTTTGGGCCTTTCCTGGGACAGCAGTATTAGATTCCGATGCACCATTGCAGGTTTACTGTATCCCTTCGACCTTCAAATCAACGATGAAACACAGAAATTGCATCGATATTGAATACAAAAGGCAAAATCTCGACTTATATACAAGTGAAGTAACTCTTCTAGTACTTCGTGCTTTGAGACTTCCTGGGACAGCAGTATTAGATTCCGATGCACCATTGCAGGTTTACTGTATCCCTTGGACCTTCAAATCAACGATGAAAAACAGAAATTGCATCGATATTGAATACAAAAGGCAAAATGTCGACTTATTTACAAGAGTTGTAACTCTTCTAATAGTTCGTGCTTTTAGCCTTTCCTGGGACAGCAGTATTACATTCCGATGCACCATTGCAGGTTTACTGTATCCCTTGTACCTTCAAATCAACGATGAAACATAGATATTGCATCGATCTTGAATACAAAATGCAAAATGTTGACTTATTTATAAGAGGAATAACTCTTCTAATAGTTCGTGCTTTGAGCCTTTCCTGGGACAGCAGTATCAGATTCCGATGCACCATTGCACGTTTACTGTATCCCTTGGACCTTCAAAACAACTATGAAACACTGAAATTACATCAATATTGAATACAAAAGGCAAAATGTCGACTTATTTACAAGAGGAGTAACTCTTCTAATAGTTCGTGATTTAGCCTTTCCTGGGACTGCAGAATTAGATTGCGATGCACCATTGCAGATTTACTGTATCCCTTGGACCTTCATATCAACGATGAAACACAGAAATTGCATCGATATTAAATACAAAAGGCAAAATGTCGACTTATATACAAGAGGAGAAACTCTTCTAGTACTTCGTGCTTTGAGCCTTTCCTGGGTCAGCAGTATTAGATTCCGATGGACCATTGCAGGTTTACTGTATCCCTTGGACCTTCAAATCAATGATGAAACCCAGAAAATGCTTCGATATTGAATACAAAAGGCTAAATGTCGACTTATTTACAAGACGAGTAACTCTTCTAATAGTTCGTGTTTTGAGCCTATCCTGGGACAGCAGTATTAGATTCCGATGCACAATTGCAGGTTTACTTTATCCCTTGGCCCTTCAAATCAACGATGAAACACAGAAATTGCATCGATATTGAATACAAAAGGCGAAATGTCGACTTATTTATAAGAGGAGTAAATCTTCTAACAGTTCCAGCTTTGAGCTTTTCCTGGGACAGCAGTATTAGATTCCGATGCACCATTGCAGGTTTACTGTATCCCTTGGACCTTCAAATCAACGATGAAACACAGAAATTGCATCAATATTGAATACAAAAGGCAAAATGTCGACTTATTTACAAGAGGAGTAACTCTTCTAATAGTTCGTGCATTGAGCCTTTCCTGGGACAGCAGTATTAGATTCCGATGCACCATTGCAAGTTTACTGTATCCCTTCGACCTTCAAATCAAACGATGAAACACAGATATTGCATCGATATTGAATACAAAAGGCCAAATTTCGACTTATTTACAAGAGGAGTAACTCTTCTAATAGTTCCTGCTTTGAGCCTTTCCTTGGACAGCAGTATTAGATTCCGATGCACCATTGCATGTTTACTGTATCCCTTGGACCTCCAAATCAACGATGAAACACATAAATTGCATCGATATCGAATACAAATGCAAAATGTCGACTTATATACACGAGGAGTAACTCTTCTAGTACTTCGTGCTTTGAGCCTTTCCTGGGACAGCAGTATTAGATTACGTTGCACCATTGCAGGTTTACTGTATCCCTTGGACCTTCAAATCAACGATGAAACACAGAAACTGCATCATATTGAACACAAAAGGCAAAATGTCGACTTATTTACCAGAGTAGTAACTCTTCTAATAGTTCGTGCTTTAGCCTTTCCTGGGACAGCAGTATTAGATTCCGATGCACCATTGCAGGTTTACTGTATCTTTTGTACCTTCAAATCAACGATGAAACATAGAAATTGCATCGACCTTGAATACAAATTGCCAAATGTTGACTTATTTATAAGAGGAATAACTTTTCTAATAGTTCGTGCTTTGAGCCTTTCCTGGGACGGCAGTATTAGATTCCGATGCACCATTGCACGTTTACTGTCTCCCTTCGATCTTCAAATCAACGATGAAACACAGAAATTGCATCGATATTGAATACAAAAGGCTAAATGTCGACTTATTTACAAGAGGAGTAACTCTTCTAATAGTTCGTGTTTTGTGCCTTTCCTGGGTCAGCAGTATTAGATTCCGATGCACCATTGCAGGTTTACAGTATCCCTTGGACCTTCAAATCAACGATGAACCACAGAAATTGCATGGATATTGAATACAAAAGGCAAAATTTCGACTTACATACAAGAAGAGTAACTCTTCTAGTACTTCGTGCTTTGAGCCTTTCCTGGGACAGCAGTATTACATTCCGATGCACCATTGCCGGTTTACAGTATCCCTTGGACCTTCAAATCAACGATGAAACACAGAAATAGCATCGATATTGAATACAAAAGGCAAAATGTCGACTTATATACAAGAGGAGTAACTCTTCTAGTACTTCGTGCTTTGAGCCTTTCCTGGGACAGCAGTATTAGATTACGTTGCACCATTGCAGGTTTACTGTATCCCTTGGACCTTCAAATCAACGATGAAACGCAGAAATTGCATCATATTGAATACAAAAGGCAAAATGTCGACTTATTTACCAGAGTAGGAACGCTTCTAATAGTTCGTGCTTTTAGCCTTTCCTGGGACAGCAGTATTAGATTCCGATGCACCATTGCAGGTTTACTGTATCTTTTGTACCTTCAAATCAACGATGAAACATAGAAATTGCATCGACCTTGAATACAAATTGCAAAATGTTGACTTATTTATAGAGGAATAACTTTTCTAATAGTTCGTGATTTGAGCCTTTCCTGGGACGGCAGTATTAGATTCCGATGCACCATTGCACGTTTACTGTCTCCCTTCGACCTTCAAATCAACGATGAAACACAGAAATTGCATCGATATTGAATACAAAAGGCAAAATGTCGACTTATTTACAAGAAGAGTAACTCTTCTATTAGTTCGTGTTTTGTGCCTTTCCTGGGTCAGCAGTATTAGATTCCGATGCACCATTGCAGGTTTACTGTATCCCTTGGACCTTCAAATCAACGATGAAACACAGAAATTGCATGGATATTCAATACAAAAGGAAAATTTCGACTTATATACAAGAGGAGTAACTCTTCTAGAACTTCGTGCTTTGAGCCTTTCCTGGGACGGCAGTATTAGATTCCGATGCACCATTGCACGTTTACTGTATCCCTTGGACCTTCAAAACAACTATGAAACACTGAAATTGCATCGATATTGAATACAAAAGGCAAAATGTCGACTTATTTACAAGAGGAGTAACTCTTCTAATAGTTCGTGCTTTGAGCCTTTCCTGGGACAGCAGTATTAGATTCCGATGCACCATTGCAGGTTTACTGTATCCCTAGGACCTTCAAATCAACGATGAAACACAGGAATTGCATCGATATTGAATACAAAAGGCAAAATGTCGACTTATTTACAAGAGGAGTAACTCTTCTAATAGTTCGTGCTTTGCGCCTTTCCTGGGACAGCAGTATTAGATTCCGATGCACCATTGCAGGTTTACTGTATCCCTTCGACCTTCAAATCAACGATGAAACACAGAAATTGCATCGATATAGAATACAAAAGGCAAAATCTCGACTTATATACAAGAGGAGTAACTCATCTAGTACTTCGTGCTTTGAGACTTTCCTGGGACAGCAGTATTAGATTCCGATGCACCATTGCAGGTTTACTGTATCCCTTGGACCTTCAAATCAACGATGAAAAACAGAAATTGCATCGATATTGAATACAAAAGGCAAAATGTCGACTTATTTACAAGAGTTGTAACTCTTCTAATAGTTCGTGCTTTCAGCCTTTCCTGGGGCAGCAGTATTACATTCCGATGCACCATTGCAGGTTTACTGTATCCCTTGTTCCTTCAAATCAACGATGAAACATAGATATTGCATCGATCTTGAATACAAAATGCAAAATGTTGACTTATTTATAAGAGGAATAACTCTTCTAATAGTTCGTGCTTTGAGCCTTTCCTGGGACAGCAGTATCAGATTCCGATGCACCATTGCACGTTTACTGTATCCCTTGGACCTTCAAAACAACTATGAAACACTGAAATTACATCAATATTGAATACAAAAGGCAAAATGTCGACTTATTTACAAGAGGAGTAACTCTACTAATAGTTCGTGATTTAGCCTTTCTTGGGACTGCAGAATTAGATTGCGATGCACCATTGCAGATTTACTGTATCCCTTGGACCTTCAAATCAATGATGAAACCCAGAAAATGCATCGATATTGAATACAAAAGGCTAAATGTCGACTTATTTACAAGACGAGTAACTCTTCTAATAGTTCGTGTTTTGAGCCTATCCTGGGACAGCAGTATTAGATTCCGATGCACCATTGCAGGTTTACTTTATCCCTTGGCCCTTCAAATCAACGATGAAACACAGAAATTGCATCGATATTGAATACAAAAGGCGAAATGTCGACTTATTTATAAGAGGAGTAAATCTTCTAACAGTTCCAGCTTTGAGCCTTTCCTGGGACAGCAGTATTAGATTCCGATGCACCATTGCAGGTTTACTGTATCCCTTGGACCTTCAAATCAACGATGAAACACAGAAATTGCATCAACATTGAATACAAAAGGCAAAATGTCGACTTATTTACAAGAGGAGTAACTCTTCTAATAGTTCGTGCATTGAGCCTTTCCTGCGACAGCAGTATTAGATTCCGATGCACCATTGCAAGTTTACTGTATCCCTTCGACCTTCAAATCAAACGATGAAACACAGAAATTGCATGGTAATTGAATACAAAAGGCAAAATTTCGACTTATATACAAGAGGAGTAACTCTTCTAGTACTTCGTGCTTTGAGCCTTTCCTGGGACAGCAGTATTACATTCCGATGCACCATTGCCGGTTTACAGTATCCCTTGGACCTTCAAAACAACGATGAAACACAGAAATTGCATCGATATTGAATACAAAAGGCAAAATGTCGACTTATATACAAGAGGAGTAACTCTTCTAGTACTTCGTGCTTTGAGCCTTTCCTGGGACAGCAGTATTAGATTACGTTGCACCATTGCAGGTTTACTGTATCCCTTGGACCTTCAAATCAACGATGAAACACAGAAATTGCATCATATTGAATACAAAAGGCAAAATGTCGACTTATTTACCAGAGTAGTAACGCTTCTAATAGTTCGTGCTTTTAGCCTTTCCTGGGACAGCAGTATTAGATTCCGATGCACCATTGCAGGTTTACTGTTTCTTTTGTACCTTCAAATCAACGATGAAACATAGAAATTGCATCGACCTTGAATACAAATTGCAAAATGTTGACTTATTTATAAGAGGAATAACTTTTCTAATAGTTCGTGCTTTGAGCCTTTCCTGGGATGGCAGTATTAGATTCCGATGCACCATTGCACGTTTACTGTATCCCTTGGACCTTCAAAACTACTATGAAACACTGAAATTGCATCGTTATTGAATACAAAAGGCAAAATGTCGATTTATTTACAAGAGGAGTAACTCTTCTAATAGTTCGTGCTTTGAGCCTTTCCTGGGACACCAGTATTCGATTCCGATGCACCATTGCAGGTTTACTGTATCCCTTCGACCTTCAAATCAACGATGAAACACAGAAATTGCATCGATATTGAATACAAAAGGCTAAATGTCGACTTATTTACAAGAGGAGTAACTCTTCTAATAGTTCGTGTTTTGAGCCTTTCCTGGGTCAGCAGTATTAGATTCCGATGCACCATTGCAGGTTTACTGTATCCCTTGGACCTTCAAATCAACGATGAAACACAGAAATTGCATGGATATTGAATACAAAAGGCAAAATGTCGCCTTATATACAAGAGGAGTAACTCTTCTAGTACTTCGTGCTTTGAGCCTTTCCTGGGACAGCAGTATTACATTCCGATGCACCATTGCCGGTTTACAGTATCCCTTGGACCTTCAAATCAACGATGAAACACAGAAATTGCTTCGATATTAAATACAAAAGGCAACGTGTCGACTTATTTTCAAGAGGAGTAGCTCTTCTAATAGTTCGTGCTTTGAGCCTTTCCTGGGACAGCAGTATTAGATTCCGATGCACCATTGCAGGTTTACTGTATCCCTTGGACATTCAAATCAACGATGAAACACAGAAATTGCATCAATATTGAATACAAAGGGCAATATGTCGACTTATTTACAAGAGGAGTAACTCTTCTAATACTTCGTGCATTGAGCCTTTCCTGGGACAGCAGTATTAGATTCCGATGCACCATTGCAAGTTTACTGTATCCCTTCGACCTACAAATCAAACGATGAAACACAGAAATTGCATCGATATTGAATACAAAAGGCAAAATGTCGACTTATTTACAAGAGGAGTAACTCTTCTAATAGTTCGTGCTTTGAGCCTTTCCTGAGACAGCAGTATTAGATTCCGATGCACCACTGCATGTTTACTGTATCCCTTGGACTTCCAAATCAACGATGAAACACAGAAATTGCATCGATATTGAATACAAAAGGCAAAATGTCGACTTATATTCAAGAGGAGTAACTCTTCTAGTACTTCCTGCTTTGAGCCTTTCCTGGGACAGCAGTATTAGATTCCGATTCACCATTGCAGGTTTACTGTATCTTTTGTACCTTCAAATACCCGATGAAACATAGAAATTGCATCGACCTTGTATTCAAATTGCAAAGTGTTGACTTATTTATAAGAGGAATAACTTTTCTAATAGTTCGTGCTTTGAGCCTTTCCTGGGACGGCAGTATTAGATTCCGATGCACCATTGCACGTTTACTGTATCCCTTGGACCTTCAAAACAACTATGAAACACTGAAATTGCATCGATATTGAATACAAAAGGCAAAATGTCGACTTATTTACAAGAGGAGTAACTCTTCTAATAGTTCGTGTTTTAAGCCTTTCCTGGGACAGCAGTATTAGATTCCGATGCACCATTGCAGGTTTACTGTATCCCTTGGACCTTCAAATCAACGATGAAACACAGAAATTGCATCGATATTGAATATAAAAGGCAAAATGTCGACATATTTACAAGAGGAGTAACTCTTCTAATAGTTCGTGCTTTGAGCCTTTCCTGGGACAGCAGTATTAGATTCCGATGCACCATTGCAGGTTTACTGTATCCCTTGGACCTTCAAATCAACGATGAAACACAGAAATTGCATCGATATTGAACACAAAAGGCAAAATTTCGACTTATATACAAGAAAAGTAACTCTTCTAGTACTTCGTGATTTGAGCCTTTCCTGGGACAGCAGTATTAGATTCCGATGCACCATTGCAGGTTTACAGTATCCCTTGGACCTTCAAATCAACGATGAAACACAGAAATTGCATCGATATTCAATACAAAAGGCAAAATGTCGACTTATTTACAAGAGGAGTAACTCTTCTAATAGTTCGTTTTTGAGCCTTTCCTGGGACAGCAGTATTAGATTCCGATGCACCATTGCAGGTTTACAGTATCCCTTGGACCTTCAAATCAACGATGAAACACAGAAATTGCATCGATATTGAATACAAAATGCAAAATGTCGACTTATTTACAAGAGGAGTAACTCTTCTAATAGTTCGTGTTTTGAGCCTCTCCTGGGACAGCAGTATTAGATTCCGATGCACCATTGCAGGTTTACTGTATCCCTTCGATATTCAAATCAACGATGAAACACAGAAATTGCATCGATATTGAATACAAAAGGCTAAATGTCGACTTATTTACAAGAGGAGTAACTCTCTAATAGTTCGTGCTTTGAGCCTTTCCTGGGTCAGCAGTATTAGATTCCGATGCACCATTGCACGTTTACTGTATCCCTTGGACCTTCAAATCAACGATGAAACACAGATATTGCATGGATATTGAATACAAAAGCCAAAATTTCGACTTATATACAAGAGGAGTAACTCTTCTAGTACTTCGTGCTTTGAGCCTTTCCTGGGACAGCAGTAGTAGATTCCGATGCACCATTGCAGGTTTACAGTATCCCTTGGACCTTCAAATCAACGATGAAACACAGAAATTGCATCGATATTGAATACGAAAGGAAACATGTCGACTTATATACAAGAGGAGTAACTCTTCTAGTACTTCGTGCTTTGAGCCTTTCCTGGGACAGCAGTATTAGATTACGTTGCACCATTGCAGGTTTACTGTATCCCTTGGACCTTTAAATCAACGATGAAACACAGAAATTGCATCATATTGAATACAAAAGGCAAAATGTCGACTTATTTACAAGAGGAGTAACTCTTCTAATAGTTCGTGCATTGAGCCTTTCCTGGGACAGCAGTATTACATTCCGATGCACCATTGCAAGTTTACTGTATCCCTTCGACCTTCAAATCAAACGATGAAACATAGAAATTGCATCGATATTGAATACAAAAGGCAAAATGTCGACTTATTTACAAGAGGAGTAACTCTTCTAATAGTTCGTGCTTTGAGCCTTTCCTGGGACAGCAGTATTAGATTCCGATGCACCACTGCAGGTTTACTGTATCCCTTGGACCTTCAAATCAACGATGAAGCACAGAAATTGCATCGATATTGAATACAAAAGGCAAAACTTTCGACTTATATACAAGAGGAGTAACTCTTCTAGCACTTCGTGATTTGAGCCTTTCCTGGGACAGCAGTATTAGATTCCGATGCACCATTGCAGGTTTACAGTATCCCTTGGACCTTCAAATCAACGACGAAACACAGAAATTGCATCGATATTCAATACAAAAGGCAAAATATCGACTTATTTACAAGAGGAGTAACTCTTCTAATAGGTCGTTTTTGAGCCTTTCCTGGGACAGCAGTATTAGATTCCGATGCACCATTGCAGGTTTACTGTATCCCTTGGACCTTGAAATCAACGATGAAACACAGAAATTGCATCGATATTGAATACAAAAGGCAAAATGTCGACTTATTTACAAGTGGAGTAACTCTTCTAATAGTTCGTGCATTGAGCCTTTCCTGGGACAGCAGTATTAGATTCCGATGCACCATTGCAAGTTTACTGTATCCCTTCGACCTTCAAATCAAACGATGAAACACAGAAATTGCATCGATATTGAATACAAAAGGCAAAATGTCGACTTATTTACAAGAGGAGTAACTCTTGTAATAGTTCGTGCTTTGAGCCTTTCCTGGGACAGCAGTATTAGATTCCGATGCACCATTGCAGGTTTACTGTATCCCTTAGACCTCCAAATCAACGATGAAACACAGAAATTGCATCGATATTCAATACAAAAGGCAAAATGACGACTTATATACAAGAGGAGTAACTCTTCCAGTACTTCGTGCTTTGAGCATTTCCTGGGCCAGCAGTATTAGATTCCGATGCACCATTGCAGGTTTACTGTATCCCTTGGACCTTCAAATGAACGATGAAACACAGAAATTGCATCGATATTGAATACAAAAGGCAAAATGTGGACTTATTTATAAGGGGAGTAACTCTTCTAACAGTTCCTGATTTGAGCCTTTCCTGGGACAGCAGATTTAGATTCCGATGTACCATTGCAGGTTTACTGTATCCCTTGGACCTTCAAATCAACGATGAAACACAGAAATTGCATCATATTGAATACAAAAGGCAAAATGTTGACTTATTTACAAGAGTAGTAACTCTTCTAATAGTTCGTGCTTTGAGCCTTTCCTGGGACAGCAGTATTAGATTCCGATGCACCATTGCAGGTTTACTGTATATCTTGTACCTTCAAATCAACGATGAAACATAGATATTGCATCGATATTGAATACAAAATGCAAAATGTTGACTTATTTACAAGAGGAGTAACTCTTTTAATAGTTCGTGCTTTTAGCCTCTCCTGGGACAGCAGTATTAGATTCTGATTCACCATTGCAGCTTTACTGTATCCCTTGGACCTTCAAATCAACGTTGAAACAAAGAAATTGCATCGATATTGAATACAAAAGGCAAAATGTCGACTTATTTACAAGAGGAGTAACTCTTCTAATAGTTCGTGCTTTGAGCCTTTCCTGGGACAGCTGTATTAGAATCTGATTCACCATTGCAGTTTTACTGTATCCCTTGGACCTTCAAATCAACGTTGAAACACAGAAATTGCATCGATTTTGAATACAAAAGGCAAAATGTCGACTTATTTACAAGAGGAGTAACTCTTCTAATAGTTCGTGCTTTGAGCCTTTCCTGGGACAGCAGTATTAGATGCCGATGCACCATTGCAGGTTTACTGTTTCCCTTGGACCTTCAAATCAACGATGAAACACAGAAATTGCATCGATATTGAATACAAAATGCTAAATTTCGACTTATATACAAGAGGAGTAACTCTTCTAGTACATCGTGCTTTGAGCCTTTCCTGGGACAGCAGCATTAGATTCCGTTGCACCATTGCAGGTTTACTGTATCCCTTGGACCTTCAAATCAACGATGAAACACAGAAATTGCGTCGATATGTAATACAAAAGGCTAAATGTCGACTTATTTACAAGAGGAGTAACTCTTCTAATAGTTCGTGCTTTGAGCCTTTCCTGGGACAGCAGTATTAGATTCCGATGCACCATTGCAGGTTTACTGTATCCCTTGGACCTTCAAATCAACGATGAAACACAGAAATTGCATCGATATTGAATACAAAAGGCAAAATGTCGATTTATTTATAAGAGGAGTAACTCTTCTAACAGTTCCTGCTTTGAGCCTTTCCTGGGACAGCAGTATTAGATTCCGATGTACCATTGCAGGTTTACTGTATCCCTTGGACCTTCAAGTCAACGATGAAACACAAAAATTGCATCGATATTGAATACAAAAGGCAAAATGACGACTTATTTACAAGAGGAGTAACTCTTCTAGTACTTCGTGCTTTGAGCCTTTCCTGGGACAGCAGTATTAGATTCCGTTGCACCATTGCAGGTTTACTGTATCCCTTGGACCTTCAAATCAATGATGAAACACAGAAATTGCATCGATATTGAATACAAAAGGCAAAATGTCGAGTTATTTACAAGAGGAGTAACTCTTCTAATAGTTCGTGCTTTGAGCCTTTCCTGGGACAGCAGTATTAGATTCCGATGCACCATTGCAGGTTTACTCTATCCCTTGGACCTTCAAATCAACGATGAAACACAGAAATTGCATGGATATTGAATACAAAAGGCAAAATGTCGACTTATAAACAAGAGGAATAACTCTTCTAGTACTTCGTGCTTTGAGCCCTTCCTGGGACAGCAGTATTAGATTCCGATGCACCATTGTGGGTTTACTGTATCCCTTGGACCTTCAAATCAAAGATGAAAAACAGAAATTGCACCGATATTGAATACAAAAGGCTAAATGTCGACTTATTTACAAGAGGAGTAACTCTTCTAATAGTTCGTGTTTTGAGCCTTTCCTGGGACAGCAGTATTAGATTCCAATGTACCATAGCAGCTTTACTGTATCCCTTGGACCTTCAAGTCAACGATGAAACACAAAAATTGCATCGATATGAATACAAAAGGCAAAATGACGACTTATTTACAAGAGGAGTAACTCTTCTAGTACTTCGTGCTTTGAGTCGTTCCTGGGACAGCAGTATTAGATTCCGTTGCACCATTGCAGGTTTACTGTATCCCTTGGACCGTCAAATCAACGATGAAACACAGAAATTGCATCGATATTGAATACAAAATGCTAAATGTCGACTTATTTACAAGAGGAGTAACTCTTCTAATAGTTCGTGCATTGAGCCTTTCCTGGGACAGCAGTATTAGATTCCGATGCACCATTGCAGGTTTACTGTATCCCTTGGACCTCCAAAGCAACGATGAAACACAGAAATTGCATCGATATTGAATACAAAAGGCAACATGTCGACTTATATACAAGAGGAGTAACTCTTCTAGTACTTCGTGCTTTGAGTCGTTCCTGGGACAGCAGTATTAGATTCCGTTGCACCATTGCAGGTTTACTGTATCCCTTGGACCGTCAAATCAACGATGAAACACAGAAATTGCATCGATATTGAATACAAAAGGCAAAATGTCGACTTATTTACAAGAGGAGTAACTCTTCTAATAGTTCGTGCATTGAGCCTTTCCTGGGACAGCAGTATTAGATTCCAATGTACCATAGCAGCTTTACTGTATCCCTTGGACCTTCAAGTCAACGATGAAACACAAAAATTGCATCGATATGAATACAAAAGGCAAAATGACGACTTATTTACAAGAGGAGTAACTCTTCTAGTACTTCGTGCTTTGAGTCGTTCCTGGGACAGCAGTATTAGATTCCGTTGCACCATTGCAGGTTTACTGTATCCCTTGGACCGTCAAATCAACGATGAAACACAGAAATTGCATCGATATTGAATACAAAAGGCAAAATGTCGACTTATTTACAAGAGGAGTAACTCTTCTAATTGTTCGTGCTTTGAGCCTTTCCTGGGACAGCAGTATTAGATTCCGATACGCCATTGCAGGTTTACTGTATCCCTTCGACCTTCATATCAACGATGAAACACAGAAATTGCATCGACATTGAATGCAAGAGGCAAGATGTCGACTTATTTACAAGAGGAGTAACTCTTCTAATAGTTCGTGTTTTGAGCCTTTCCTGGGACAGCAGTATTAGATTCCGATGCACCATTGCAGGTTTACTGTATCCCTTGGACCTTCAAATCAACGATGAAGCACAGAAATTGCATCGATATTGAATACAAAAGGCAAAACTTTCGACTTATATACAAGAGGAGTAACTCTTCTAGTACTTCGTGATTTGAGCCTTTCCTGGGACAGCAGTATTAGATTCCGATGCACCATTGCAGGTTTACAGTATCCCTTGGACCTTCAAATCAACGAGGAAACACAGAAATTGCATTGATATTCAATACAAAAGGCAAAATGTCGACTTATTTACAAGAGGAGTAACTCTTCTAATAGTTCGTTTTTGAGCCTTTCCTGGGACAGCAGTATTAGATTCCGATGCACCATTGCAGGTTTACTGTATCCCTTGGACCTTGAAATCAACGATGAAACACAGAAATTGCGTCGATATTTAATACAAAAGGCTAAATGTCGACTTATTTACAAGAGGAGTAACTCTTCTAATAGCTCGTGCTTTGAGCCCTTCCTGGGACAGCAGTATTAGATTCCGATGCACCATTGCAGGTTTACTGTATCCCTTGGACCTTCAAATCAACGTTGAAACACAGAAATTGCATCGATTTTGAATACAAAAGGCAAAATGTCGACTTAGTTACAAGAGGAGTAACTCTTCTAATAGTTCGTGCTTTGAGCCTTTCCTGGGACAGCAGTATTAGATTCCGATGCACCATTGCAGGTTTACTGTATCCCTTGGACCTTCAAATCAACGATGAAACACAGAAATTGCATCGATATTGAATACAAAATGCTAAATGTCGACTTATATACAAGATGAGTAACTCTTCTAGTACTTCGTGCTTTGAGCCTTTCCTGGGACAGCAGCATTAGATTCCGTTGCACCATTGCAGGTTTACTGTATCCCTTGGACCTTCAAATCAACGATGAAACACAGAAATTGCGTCGATATTTAATACAAAAGGCTAAATGTCGACTTATTTACAAGAGGAGTAACTCTTCTAATAGTTCGTGCTTTGAGCCTTTCCTGGGACAGCAGTATTAGATTCCGATGCACCATTGCAGGTTTACTGTATCCCTTGGACCTTCAAATCAACGATGAAACACAGAAATTGCATCGATATTGAATACAAAAGGCAAAATGTCGATTTATTTATAAGAGGAGTAACTCTTCTAACAGTTCCTGCTTTGAGCCTTTCCTGGGACAGCAGTATTAGATTCCGATGTACCATTGCAGGTTTACTGTATCCCTTGGACCTTCAAGTCAACGATGAAACACAAAATATGCATCGATATTGAATACAAAAGGCAAAATGTCGACTTATTTACAAGAGGAGTAACTCTTCTAGTACTTCGTGATTTGAGCCTTTCCTGGGACAGCAGTATTAGATTCCGTTGCACCATTGCAGGTTTACTGCATCCCTTGGACATTCAAATCAATGATGAAACACAGAAATTGCATCGATATTGAATACAAAAGGCAAAATGTCGAGTTATTTACAAGAGGAGTAACTCTTCTAATAGTTAGTGCTTTGAGCCTTTCCTGGGACAGCAGTATTAGATTCCGATGCACCATTGCAGGTTTACTCTATCCCTTGGACCTTCAAATCAACGATGAAAGACAGAAATTGCATGGATATTGAATACAAAAGGCAAAATGTCGACTTATAAACAAGAGGAGTAACTCTTCTAGTACTTCGTGCTTTGAGCCTTTCCTGGGACAGCAGTATTAGATTCCGATGCACCACTCGGGTTTACTGTATCCCTTGGACCTTCAAATCAAAGATGAAAAACAGAAATTGCATCGATATTGAATACAAAAGGCTAAATGTCGACTTATTTACAAGAGGAGTAACTCTTCTAATAGTTCGTGTTTTGAGCCTTTCCTGGGACAGCAGTATTAGATTCCAATGTACCATCGCAGCTTTACTGTATCCCTTGGACCTTCAAGTCAACGATGAAACACAAAAATTGCATCGATATGAATACAAAAGGCAAAATGACGACTTATTTACAAGAGGAGTAACTCTTCTAGTACTTCGTGCTTTGAGTCTATCCTGGGACAGCAGTATTAGATTCCGTTGCACCATTGCAGGTTTACTGTATCCCTTGGACCTTCAAATCAACGATGAAACACAGAAATTGCATCGATATTGAATACAAAAGGCTAAATGTCGACTTATTTACAAGAGGAGTAACTCTTCTAATAGTTCGTGTTTTGAGCCTTTCGTGGGACAGCAGTATTAGATTCCAATGTACCATCGCAGCTTTACTGTATCCCTTGGACCTTCAAGTCAACGATGAAACACAAAAATTGCATCGATATGAATACAAAAGGCAAAATGACGACTTATTTACAAGAGGAGTAACTCTTCTAATAGTTCGTGTTTTGAGCCTTTCCTAGAACAGCAGTATTAGATTCCGATGCACCATTGCAGGTTTACTGTATCCCTTGGACCTTCAAATCAACGATGAAGCACAGAAATTGCATCGATATTGAATACAAAAGGCAAAACTTTCGACTTATATACAAGAGGAGTAACTCTTCTAGTACTTCGTGATTTGAGCCTTTCCTGGGACAGCAGTATTAGATTCCGATGCACCATTTCAGGTTTACAGTATCCCTTGGACCTTCAAATCAACGCTGAAACACAGAAATTGCATCGATATTCAATACAAAAGGCAAAATGTCGACTTATTTACAAGAGGAGTAACTCTTCTAATAGTTCGTTTTTGAGCCTTTCCTGGGACAGCAGTATTAGATTCCGATGCACCATTGCAGGTTTACTGTATCCCTTGGACCTTGAAATCAACGATGAAACACAGAAATTGCGTCGATATTTAATACAAAAGGCTAAATGTCGACATATTTACAAGAGGAGTAACTCTTCTAATAGTTCGTGCTTTGAGCCTTTCCTGGGACAGCAGTATTAGATTCCGATGCACCATTGCTGGTTTACTGTATCCCTTGGATCTTCAAATCAACGTTGAAACACAGAAATTGCATCGATTTTGAATACAAAAGGCAAAATGTCGACTTAATTACAAGAGGAGTAACTCTTCTAATAGTTCGTGCTTTGAGCCTTTCCTGGGACAGCAGTATTAGATTCCGATGCACCATTGCAGGTTTACTGTATCCCTTGGACCTTCAAATCAACGATGAAACACAGAAATTGCATCGATATTGAATACAAAATGCTAAATGTCGACTTCTATACAAGAGGAGTAACTCTTCTAGTACTTCGTGCTTTGAGCCTTTCCTGGGACAGCAGCATTAGATTCCGTTGCACCATTGCAGGTTTACTGTATCCCTTGGACCTTCAAATCAACGATGAAACACAGAAATTGCGTCGATATTTAATACAAAAGGCTAATTGTCGACTTATTTACAAGAGGAGTAACTCTTCTAATAGTTCGTGCTTTGAGCCTTTCCTGGGACAGCAGTATTAGATTCCGATGCACCAGTGCAGGTTTACTGTATCCCTTGGACCTTTAAATCAACGATGAAACACAGAAATTGCATCGATATTGAATACAAAAGGCAAAATGTCGATTTATTTATAAGAGGAGTAACTCTTCTAACAGTTCCTGCTTTGAGCCTTTCCTGGGACAGCAGTATTAGATTCCGATGTACCATTGCAGGTTTACTGTATCCCTTGGACCTTCAAGTCAACGATGAAACACAAAAATTGCATCGATATTGAATACAAAAGGCAAAATGTCGACTTATTTACAAGAGGAGTAACTCTTCTAGTACTTCGTGCTTTGAGCCTTTCCTGGGACAGCAGTATTAGATTCCGTTGCACCATTGCAGGTTTACTGTATCCCTTGGACCTTCAAATCAATGATGAAACACAGAAATTGCATCGATATTGAATACAAAAGGCAAAATGTCGAGTTATTTACAAGAGGAGTAACTCTTCTAATAGTTCGTGCTTTGAGCCTTTCCTGGGACAGCAGTATTAGATTCCGATGCACCATTGCAGGTTTACTCTATCCCTTGGACCTTCAAATCAACGATGAAACACAGAAATTGCATGGATATTGAATACAAAAGGCAAGATGTCGACTTATAAACAAGAGGAGTAACTCTTCTAGTACTTCGTGCTTTGAGCCTTTCCTGGGACAGCAGTATTAGATTCCGATGCACCATTGCGGGTTTACTGTATCCCTTGGACCTTCAAATCAAAGATGAAAAACAGAAATTGCATCGATATTGAATACAAAAGGCTAAATGTCGACTTATTTACAAGAGGAGTAACTCTTCTAATAGTTCGTGTTTTGAGCCTTTCCTGGGACAGCAGTATTAGATTCCAATGTACCATCGCAGCTTTACTGTATCCCTTGGACCTTCAAGTCAACGATGAAACACAAAAATTGCATCGATATGAATACAAAAGGCAAAATGACGACTTATTTACAAGAGGAGGAACTCTTCTAGTACTTCGTGCTTTGAGTCTTTCCTGGGACAGCAGTATTAGTTTCCGTTGCACCATTGCAGGTTTACTGTATCCCTTGGACCTTCAAATCAACGATGAAACACAGAAATTGCATCGATATTGAATACTAAAGGCTAAATGTCGACTTATTTACAAGAGGAGTAACTCTTCTAATAGTTCGTGCATTGAGCCTTTCCTGGGACAGCGGTATTAGATTCCGATGCACCATTGCAGGTTTACTGTATCCCTTGGACCTCCAAAGCAACGATGAAACACAGAAATTGCATCGATATTGAATACAAAAGGCAACATGTCGACTTATATACAAGAGGAGTAAATCTTCTATTACTTCGTGCTTTGAGCCTTTCCTGGGACAGCAGTATTAGATTACGTTGCACCACACTAGGTTTACTGTATCCCTTGGACCTTCAAATCAACGCTGAAACACAGAAATTGCATCATATTGAATACAAAAGGCAAAATGTCGACTTATTTACAAGAGGAGTAACTCTTGTAATAGTTCGTGCTTTGAGCCTTTCCTGGGACAGCAGTATTAGATTCCGATGCGCCATTGCAGGTTTACTGTATCCCTTCGACCTTCAAATCAACGATGAAACACAGAAATTGCATCGATATTGAATGCAAAAGGCAAGATGTCGACTTATTTACAAGAGGAGTAACTCTTCTAATAGTTCGTGTTTTGAGCCTTTCCTGGGACAGCAGTATTAGATTCCGATGCAGCAATGCAGGTTTACTGTATCCCTTGGACCTTCAAATCAACGATGAAGCACAGAAATTGCATCGATATTGAATACAAAAGGCAAAACTTTCGACTTATATACAAGAGGAGTAACTCTTCTAGTACTTCGTGAGTTGAGCCTTTCCTGGGACAGCGGTATTAGATTCCGATGCACCATTGCAGGTTTACAGTATCCCTTGGACCTTCAAATCAACGACGAAACACAGAAATTGCATCGATATTCAATACAAAAGGCATAATGTCGACTTATTTACAAGAGGAGTAACTCTTCTAATAGTTCGTTTTTGAGCCTTTCCTGGGACAGCAGTATTAAATTCCGATGCACCATTGCAGGTTTACTGTATCCCTTGGACCTTGAAATCAACGATGAAACACAGAAATTGCGTCGATATTTAATACAAAAGGCTAAATGTCGACATATTTACAAGAGGAGTAACTCTTCTAATAGTTCGTGCTTTGAGCCTTTCCTGGGACAGCAGTATTAGATTCCGATGCACCATTGCTGGTTTACTGTATCCCTTGGATCTTCAAATCAACGTTGAAACACAGAAATTGCATCGATTTTGAATACAAAAGGCAAAATGTCGACTTATTTACAAGAGGAGTAACTCTTCTAATAGTTCGTGCTTTGAGCCTTTCCTGGGACAGCAGTATTAGATTCCGATGCACCATTGCAGGTTTACTGTATCCCTTGGACCTTCAAATCAACGATGAAACACAGAAATTGCATCGATATTGAATACAAAATGCTAAATGTCGACTTCTATACAAGAGGAGTAACTCTTCTAGTACTTCGTGCTTTGAGCCTTTCCTGGGACAGCAGCATTAGATTCCGTTGCACCATTGCAGGTTTACTGTATCCCTTGGACCTTCAAAACAACGATGAAACACAGAAATTGCGTCGATATTTAATACAAAAGGATAATTGTCGACTTATTTACAAGAGGAGTAACTCTTCTAATAGTTCGTGCTTTGAGCCTTTCCTGGGACAGCAGTATTAGATTCCGATGCACCAGTGCAGGTTTACTGTATCCCTTGGACCTTCAAATCAACGATGAAACACAGAAATTGCATCGATATTGAATACAAAAGGCAAAATGTCGATTTATTTATAAGAGGAGTAACTCTTCTAACAGTTCCTGCTTTGAGCCTTTCCTGGGACAGCAGTATTAGATTCCGATGTACCATTGCAGGTTTACTGTATCCCTTGGACCTTCAAGTCAACGATGAAACACAAAAATTGCATCGATATTGAATACAAAAGGCAAAATGTCGACTTATTTACAAGAGGAGTAACTCTTCTAGTACTTCGTGCTTTGAGCCTTTCCTGGGACAGCAGTATTAGATTCCGTTGCACCATTGCAGGTTTACTGTATCCCTTGGACCTTCAAATCAATGATAAAACACAGAAATTGCATCGATATTGAATACAAAAGGCAAAATGTCGAGTTATTTTCAAGAGGAGTAACTCTTCTAATAGTTCGTGCTTTGAGCCTTTCCTGGGACAGCAGTATTAGATTCCGATGCACCATTGCAGGTTTACTCTATCCCTTGGACCTTCAAATCAACGATGAAACACAGAAATTGCATGGATATTGAATACAAAAGGCAAAATGTCGACTTATAAACAAGAGGAGTAACTCTTCTAGTACTTCGTGCTTTGAGCCTTTCCTGGGACAGCAGTATTAGATTCCGATGCACCATTGCGGGTTTACTGTATCCCTTGGACCTTCAAATCAAAGATGAAAAACAGAAATTGCATCGATATTGAATACAAAAGGCTAAATGTCGACTTATTTACAAGAGGAGTAACTCTTCTAATAGTTCGTGTTTTGAGCCTTTCCTGGGACAGCAGTATTAGATTCCAATGTACCATCGCAGTTTTACTGTATCCCTTGGACCTTCAAGTCAACGATGAAACACAAAAATTGCATCGATATGAATACAAAAGGCAAAATGACGACTTATTTACAAGAGGAGTAACTCTTCTAGTACTTCGTGCTTTGAGTCTTTCCTGGGACAGCAGTATTAGATTCCGTTGCACCATTGCAGGTTTACTGTAACCCTTGGACCTTCAAATCAACGATGAAACACAGAAATTGCATCGATATTGAATACTAAAGGCTAAATGTCGACTTATTTACAAGAGGAGTAACTCTTCTAATAGTTCGTGCATTGAGCCTTTCCTGGGACAGCGGTATTAGATTCCGATGCACCATTGCAGGTTTACTGTATCCCTTGGACCTCCAAAGCAACGATGAAACACAGAAATTGCATCGATATTGAATACAAAAGGCAACATGTCGACTTATATACAAGACGAGTAACTCTTCTATTACTTCGTGCTTTGAGCCTTTCCTGGGACAGCAGTATTAGATTACGTTGCACCATACTAGGTTTACTGTATCCCTTGGACCTTCAAATCAACGCTGAAACACAGAAATTGCATCATATTGAATACAAAAGGCAAAATGTCGACTTATTTACAAGAGGAGTAACTCTTCTAATAGTTCGTGCTTTGAGGCTTTCCTGGGACAGCAGTATTAGATTCCATGCACCATTGCAGGTTTACTCTATCCCTTGGACCTTCAAATCAACGATGAAACACAGAAATTGCATGGATATTGAATACAAAAGGCAAAATGTCGACTTATAAACAAGAGGAGTAACTCTTCTAGTACTTCGTGCTTTGAGCCTTTCCTGGGACAGCAGTATTAGATTCCGATGCACCATTGCGGGTTTACTGTATCCCTTGGACCTTCAAATCAAAGATGAAAAACAGAAATTGCATCGATATTGAATACAAAAGGCTAAATGTCGACTTATTTACAAGAGGAGTAACTCTTCTAATAGTTCGTGTTTTGAGCCTTTCCTGGGACAGCAGTATTAGATTCCAATGTACCATCGCAGCTTTACTGTATCCCTTGGACCTTCAAGTCAACGATGAAACACAAAAATTGCATCGATATGAATACAAAAGGCAAAATGAAGACTTATTTACAAGAGGAGTAACTCTTCTAGTACTTCGTGCTTTGAGTCTTTCCTGGGACAGCAGTATTAGATTCCGTTGCACCATTGCAGGTTTACTGTATCCCTTGGACCTTCAAATCAACGATGAAACACAGAAATTGCATCGATATTGAATACTAAAGGCTAAATGTCGACTTATTTACAAGAGGAGTAACTCTTCTAATAGTTCGTGCATTGAGCCTTTCCTGGGACAGCGGTATTAGATTCCGATGCACCATTGCAGGTTTACTGTATCCCTTGGACCTCCAAAGCAACGATGAAACACAGAAATTGCATCGATATTGAATACAAAAGGCAACATGTCGACTTATATACAAGACGAGTAACTCTTCTATTACTTCGTGCTTTGAGCCTTTCCTGGGACAGCAGTATTAGATTACGTTGCACCATACTAGGTTTACTGTATCCCTTGGACCTTCAAATCAACGCTGAAACACAGAAATTGCATCATATTGAATACAAAAGGCAAAATGTCGACTTATTTACAAGAGGAGTAACTCTTGTAATAGTTCGTGCTTTGAGCCTTTCCTGGGACAGCAGTATTAGATTCCGATGCGCCATTGCAGGTTTACTGTATCCCTTCGACCTTCAAATCAACGATGAAACACAGAAATTGCATCGATATTGAATGCAAAAGGCAAGATGTCGACTTATTTACAAGAGGAGTAACTCTTCTAATAGTTCGTGTTTTGAGCCTTTCCTGGGACAGCAGTATTAGATTCCGATGCAGCATTGCAGGTTTACTGTATCCCTTGGACCTTCAAATCAACGATGATGCACTGAAATTGCATCGATATTGAATACAAAAGGCAAAACTTTCGACTTATATACAAGAGGAGTAACTCTTCTAGTACTTCGTGATTTGAGCCTTTCCTGGGACAGCGGTATTAGATTCCGATGCACCATTGCAGGTTTACAGTATCCCTTGGACCTTCAAATCAACGACGAAACACAGAAATTGCATCGATATTCAATACAAAAGGCATAATGTCGACTTATTTACAAGAGGAGTAACTCTTCTAATAGTTCGTTTTTGAGCCTTTCCTGGGACAGCAGTATTAGATTCCGATGCACCATTGCAGGTTTACTGTATCCCTTGGACCTTGAAATCAACGATGAAACACAGAAATTGCATCGATATTCAATACAAAAGGCAAAATGTCGACTTATATACAAGAGGAGTAACTCTTCTAGTACTTCGTGCTTTGAGCCTTTCCTGGGACAGCAGTATTAGATTCCGTTGCAAAATTGCAGGTTTACTGTATCCCTTAGACCTTCAAATCAACGATGAAACACAGAACTTGCATCGATATTGAATACAAAAGGCTAAATGTCGACTCATTTACAAGAGGATTAACTCTTCTAATAGTTCGTGCTTTGAGCATTTCCTGGGACAGCAGTATTTGATTCCGATGCACCATTGCAGCTTTACTGTATCCCTTGGACCTTCAAATGAACGATGAAACACAGAAATTGCATCGATATTGAATACAAAAGGCAAAATGTCGACTTATTTATAAGAGGAGTAACTCTTCCAACAGTTCCTGATTTGAGCCTTTCCTGTGACAGCAGTATTAGATTCCGATGTTCCATTGCAGGTTTACTGTATCCCTTGGACCTTCAAATCAACGATGAAACACAGAAATTGCATCATATTGAATACAAAAGGCAAAATGTTGACTTATTTACAAGAGTAGTAACTCTTCTAATAGTTCGTGCTTTGAGCCTTTCCTGGGACAGCAGTATTAGATTCCGATGTACCATTGCAGGTTTACTGTATCCCTTGGACCTTCAAATCAACGATGAAACACAGAAATTGCATCGATATTGAATACAAAAGGCAAAATGTTGACTTATTTACAAGAGTTGTAACTCTTCTAATAGTTCGTGCTTTGAGCCTTTCCTGGGACAGCAGTATTAGATTCCGATGCACCATTGCAGGTTTACTGTATCCCTTGTACCTTCAAATCAACGATGAAACATAGATATTGCATCGATATTGAATACAAAATGCAAAATGTCGACTTATTTACAAGAGGAGTAACTCTTTTAATAGTTCGTGCCTTTAGCCTCTCCTGGGACAGCAGTATTAGATTCTGATTCACCATTGCAGCTTTACTGTATCCCTTGGACCTTCAAATCAACGTTGAAACACAGAAATTGCATCGATATTGAATACAAAAGGCAAAATGTCGACTTAATTATAAGAGGAGTAACTCTTCTAACAGTTCCTGATTTGAGCCTTTCCTGTGACAGCAGTATTAGATTCCGATGTTCCATTGCAGGTTTACTGTATCCCTTGGACCTTCAAATCAACGATGAAACACAGAAATTGCATCATATTGAATACAAAAGGCAAAATGTCGACTTATTTACAAGAGGAGTAACTCTTCTAATAGTTCGTGCTTTGAGCCTTTCCTGGGACAGCTGTATTAGATTCTGATTCACCATTGCAGTTTTACTGTTTCCCTTGGACCTTCAAATCAATGATGAAACACAGAAATTGCATCGATATTGAATACAAAAGGCAAAATGTCGAGTTATTTACAAGAGGAGTAACTCTTCTAATAGTTCGCGCTTTGAGCCTTTCCTGGGACAGCAGTATTAGATTCCGATGCACCATTGCAGGTTTACTCTATCCCTTGGACCTTCAAATCAACGATGAAACACAGAAATTGCATGGATATTGAATACAAAAGGCAAAATGTCGACTTATAAACAAGAGGAGTAACTCTTCTAGTACATCGTGCTTTGAGCCTTTCCTGGGACAGCAGTATTAGATTCCGATGGACCATTGCAGGTTTACTGTATCCCTTGGACCTTCAAATCAATGATGAAACACAGAAATTGCATCGATATTGAATACAAAAGGCTAAATGTCGACTTATTTACAAGAGGAGTAACTCTTCTAATAGTTCGTGTTTTGAGCCTTTCCTGGGACAGCAGTATTAGATTCCGATGCACCATTGCAGGTTTACTGTATCCCTTGGACCTTCAAATCAACGATGAAACACAGAAATTGCATCGATATTGAATACAAAAAGCTAAATGTCGACTTATTTACAAGAGGAGTAACTCTTCTAATAGTTCGTGCATTGAGCCTTTCCTGGGACAGCAGTATTAGATTCCGATGCACCATTGCAGATTTACTGTATCCCTTGGACCTCCAAATCAACGATGAAACACAGATATTGCATCGATATTGAATACAAAAGGCAAAATGTCGACGTATATACAAGAGGAGTAACTCTTCTAGTAATTCGTGCTTTGAACCATTCCTGGGACAGCAGTATTAGATTCCGTTGCACCATTGCAGGTTTATGTATCCCTTGGACCTTCAAATCAACGATGAAACACAGAAAATGCATCGATATTGAATACAAAAGGCTAAATGTCGACTTATTTGCAAGAGGAGTAACTCTTCTAATAGTTCGTGCTTTGAGCCTTTCCTGGGACAGCAGTATTAGATTCCGATGCACCATTGCAGGTTTACTGTATCCCTTGGACCTTCAAATCAACGATGAAACACAGAAATTGCATCGATATTGAATACAAAAGGCAAAATGTCGACTTATTTATAAGAGGAGTAACTCTTCTAATAGTTCGTGCATTGAGCCTTTCCTGGGACAGCAGTATTAGATTCCAATGTACCATTGCAGGTTTACTGTATCCCTTGGACCTTCAAATCAACGATGAAACACAGAAATTGCATCGATAATGAATACTAAAGGCTAAATGTCGACTTATTTACAAGAGGAGTAACTCTTCTAATAGTTCGTGCATTGAGCCTTTCCTGGGACAGCAGTATTAGATTGCGATGCACCATTGCAGGTTTACTGTATCCCTTAGACCTCCAAATCAACGATGAAACACAGAAATTGCATCGATATTCAATACAAAAGGCAAAATGTCGACATATATACAAGAGGAGTAACTCTTCTAGTACTTCGTGCTTTGAGCCTTTCCTGGGACAGCAGTATTAGATTCCGTTGCACCATTGCAGGTTTACTGTATCCCTTAGACCTTCAAATCAACGATGAAACACAGAAATTGCAACGATATTGAATACAAAAGGCTAAATGTCGACTCATTTACAAGAGGATTAACTCTTCTAATAGTTCGTGATTTGAGCATTTCCTGGGACAGCAGTATTTGATTCCGATGCACCATTGCAGGTTTACTGTATCCCTTGGACCTTCAAATGAACGATGAAACACAGAAATTGCATCGATATTGAATACAAAAGGCAAAATGTCGACTTATTTATAAGAGGAGTAACTCTTCTAACAGTTCCTGATTTGATCCTTTCCTGTGACAGCAGTATTAGATTCGGATGTACCATTGCAGGTTTACTGTATCCCTTGGACCTTCAAATCAACGATGAAACACAGAAATTGCATCGATATTGAATACTAAAGGCTAAATGTCGACTTATTTACAAGAGGAGTAACTCTTCTAATAGTTCGTGCATTGAGCCTTTCCTGGGACAGCAGTATTAGATTCCGATGCACCATTGCAGGTTTACTGTATCCCTTGGACCTCCAAAGCAACGATGAAACACAGAAATTGCATCGATATTGAATACAACAGGCAACATGTCGACTTATATACAAGAGGAGTAACTCTTCTATTACTTCGTGCTTTGAGCCTTTCCTGGGACAGCAGTATTAAATTACGTTGCACCATTCCAGGTTTACTGTATCCCTTGGACCTTCAAATCAACGCTGAAACACAGAAATTGCATCATATTGAATACAAAAGGCAAAATGTCGACTTATTTACAAGAGGAGTAACTCTTGTAATAGTTCGTGCTTTGAGCCTTTCCTGGGACGGCAGTATTAGATTCCGATGCGCCATTGCAGGTTTACTGTATCCCTTCGACCTTCAAATCAACGATGAAACACAGAAATTGCATCGATATTGAATGCAAAAGGCAAGATGTCGACCTATTTACAAGAGGAGTAACTCTTCTAATAGTTCGTGTTTTGAGCCTTTCCTGGGACAGCAGTATTAGATTCCGATGCAGCATTGCAGGTTTACTGTATCCCTTGGACCTTCAAATCAACGATGAAGCACAGAAATTGCATCGATATTGAATACAAAAGGCAAAACTTTCGACTTATATACAAGAGGAGTAACTCTTCTAGTACTTCGTGATTTGAGCCTTTCCTGGGACAGCAGTATTAGATTCCGATGCACCATTGCAGGTTTACAGTATCCCTTGGACCTTCAAATCAACGACGAAACACAGAAATTTCATCGATATTCAATACAAAATGCATAATGTCGACTTATTTACAAGAGGAGTAACTCTTCTAATAGTTCGTTTTTGAGCCTTTCCTGGGACAGCAGTATTAGATTCCGATGCACCATTGCAGGTTTACTGTATCCCTTGGACCTTGAAATCAACGATGAAACACAGAAATTGCATCGATATTGAATACAAAAGGCAAAATGTCGACTTATTTACAAGTGGAGTAACTTTTCTAATAGTTCGTGCATTGAGCCTTTCCTGGGACAGCAGTATTAGATTCCGATGCACCATTGCAAGTTTACTGTATCCCTTCGACCTTCAAATCAAACGATGAAACACAGAAATTGCATCGATATTGAATACAAAAGGCAAAATGTCGACTTATTTACAAGAGGAGTAACTCTTGTAATAGTTCGTGCTTTGAGCCTTTCCTGGGACAGCAGTATTAGATTGCGATGCACCATTGCAGGTTTACTGTATCCCTTAGACCTCCAAATCAACGATGAAACACAGAAATTGCATCGATATTCAATACAAAAGGCAAAATGTCGACTTATATACAAGAGGAGTAACTCTTCTAGTACTTCGTGCTTTGAGCCTTTCCTGGGACAGCAGTATTAGATTCCGTTGCACCATTGCAGGTTTACTGTATCCCTTAGACCTTCAAATCAACGATGAAACACAGAAATTGCAACGATATTGAATACAAAAGGCTAAATGTCGACTCATTCACAAGAGGATTAACTCTTCTAATAGTTCGTGCTTTGAGCATTTCCTGGGACAGCAGTATTTGATTCCGATGCACCATTGCAGGTTTACTGTATCCCTTGGACCTTCAAATGAACGTTGAAACACAGAAATTGCATCGATATTGAATACAAAAGGCAAAATGTCGACTTATTTATAAGAGGAGTAACTCTTCTAACAGTTCCTGATTTGAGCCTTTCCTGTGACAGCAGTATTAGATTCCGATGTACCATTGCAGGTTTACTGTATCCCTTGGACCTTCAAATCAACGATGAAACACAGAAATTGCATCATATTGAATACAAAAGGCAAAATGTTGACTTATTTACAAGAGGATAACTCTTCTAATAGTTCGTGATTTGAGGCTTTCCTGGGACAGCAGTATTAGATTCCGATGTACCATTGCAGGTTTACTGTATCCCTTGGACCTTCAAATCAACGATGAAACACAGAAATTGCATCGATATTGAATACAAAAGGCAAAATGTTGACTTATTTACAAGAGTAGAAACTCTTCTAATAGTTCGTGCTTTGAGCCTTTCCTGGGACAGCAGTATTAGATTCCGATGCACCATTGCAGGTTTACTGTATCCCTTGTACCTTCAAATCAACGATGAAACATAGATATTGCATCGATATTGAATACAAAATGCAAAATGTCGACTTATTAACAAGAGGAGTAACTCTTTTAATAGTTCGTGCTTTTAGCCTTTCCTGGGACAGCAGTATTAGATTCTGATTCACCATTGCAGCTTTACTGTATCCCTTGGACCTTCAAATCAACGTTGAAACACAGAAATTGCGTCGATATTGAATACAAAAGGCAAAATGTCGACTTATTTACAAGAGGAGTAACTCTTCTAATAGTTCGTGCTTTGAGCCTTTCCTGGGACAGCTGTATTAGATTCTGATTCACCATTGCAGTTTTACTGTTTCCCTTGGACCTTCAAATCAACGTTGAAACACAGAAATTGCATCGATATTGAATACAAAAGGCAAAATGTCGACTTATTTACAAGAGTAGTAACTCTTCTAATAGTTCGTGCTTTGAGCCTTTCCTGGGACAGCTGTATTAGACTCTGATTCACCATTGCAGTTTTGCTGTATCCCTTGGACCTTCAAATCAATGATGAAACACAGAAATTGCATCGATATTGAATACAAAAGGCAAAATGTCGAGTTATTTACAAGAGGAGTAACTCTTCTAATAGTTCGCGCTTTGAGCCTTTCCTGGGACAGCAGTATTAGATTCCGATGCACCATTGCAGGTTTACTCTATCCCTTGGACCTTCAAATCAACGATGAAACACAGAAATTGCATGGATATTGAATACAAAAGGCAAAATGTCGACTTATAAACAAGAGGAGTAACTCTTCTAGTACTTCGTGCTTTGAGCCTTTCCTGGGACAGCAGTATTAGATTCCGATGGACCATTGCAGGTTTACTGTATCCCTTGGACCTTCAAATCAATGATGAAACACAGAAATTGCATCGATATTGAATACAAAAGGCTAAATGTCGACTTATTTACAAGAGGAGTAACTCTTCTAATAGCTCGTGTTTTGAGCCTTTCCTGGGACAGCAGTATTAGATTCCGATGCACCATTGCAGGTTTACTGTATCCCTTGGACCTTCAAATCAACGATGAAACACAGAAATTGCATCGATATTGAATACAAAAAGCTAAATGTCGACTTATTTACAAGAGGAGTAACTCTTCTAATAGTTCGTGCATTGAGCCTTTCCTGGGACAGCAGTATTAGATTCCGATGCACCATTGCAGATTTACTGTATCCCTTGGACCTCCAAATCAACGATGAAACACAGAAATTGCATCGATATTGAATACAAAAGGCAAAATGTCGACGTATATACAAGAGGAGTAACTCTTCTAGTACTTCGTGCTTTGAGCCTTTCCTGGGACAGCAGTATTAGATTCCGTTGCACCATTGCAGGTTTACTGTATCCCTTGGACCTTCAAATCAACGATGAAACACAGAAAATGCGTCGATATTGAATACAAAATGCTAAATGTCGACTTATTTACAAGAGGAGTAACTCTTCTAATAGTTCGTGCTTTGAGCCTTTCCTGGGACAGCAGTATTAGATTCCGATGCACCATTGCAGGTTTACTGTATCCCTTGGACCTTCAAATCAACGATGAAACACAGAAATTGCATCGATATTGAATACAAAAGGCAAAATGTCGTCTTATTTATAAGAATAGTAACTCTTCTAACAGTTCCTTCTTTGAGCCTTTCCTGGGACAGCAGTATTAGATTCCAATGTACCATTGCAGGTTTACTGTATCCCTTGGACCTTCAAGTCAACGATGAAACACAAAAATTGCATCGATATGAATACAAAAGGCAAAATGACGACTTATTTACAAGAGGAGTAACTCTTCTAGTACTTCGTGCTTTGAGTCTTTCCTGGGACAGCAGTATTAGATTCCGTTGCACCATTGTAGGTTTACTGTATCCCTTGGACCTTCAAATCAACGATGAAACACAGAAATTGCATCGATATTGAATACAAAAGGCTAAATGTCGACTTATTTACAAGAGGAGTAACTCTTCTAATAGTTCGTGCTTTGAGCCTTTCCTGGGACAGCAGTATTAGATTCCGATGCACCATAGCAGGTTTACTGTATCCCTTGGACCTTCAAATCAACGATGAAACACAGAAATTGCATCGATATTGAATACTAAAGGCTAAATGTCGACTTATTTACAAGAGGAGTAACTCTTCTAATAGTTCGTGCATTGAGCCTTTCCTGGGACAGCAGTATTAGATTCCGATGCACCATTGCAGGTTTACTGTATCCCTTGGACCTCCAAAGCAACGATGAAACACAGAAATTGCATCGATATTGAATACAAAAGGCAACATGTCGACTTATATACAAGAGGAGTAACTCTTCTATTACTTCGTGCTTTGAGCCTTTCCTGGGACAGCAGTATTAAATTACGTTGCACCATTCCAGGTTTACTGTATCCCTTGGACCTTCAAATCAACGATGAAACACAGAAATTGCATGGATATTGAATACAAAAGGCAAAATGTCGACTTATAAACAAGAGGAGTAACTCTTCTAGTACTTCGTGCTTTGAGCCTTTCCTGGGACAGCAGTATTAGATTCCGATGGACCATTGCAGGTTTACTGTATCCCTTGGACCTTCAAATCAATGATGAAACACAGAAATTGCATCGATATTGAATACAAAAGGCTAAATGTCGACTTATTTACAAGAGGAGTAACTCTTCTAATAGTTCGTGTTTTGAGCCTTTCCTGGGACAGCAGTATTAGATTCCGATGCACCATTGCAAGTTTACTGTATCCCTTGGACCTTCAAATCAACGATGAAACACAGAAATTGCACCGATATTGAATACAAAAAGCTAAATGTCGACTTATTTACAAGAGGAGTAACTCTTCTAATAGTTCGTGCATTGAGCCTTTCCTGGGACAGCAGTATTAGATTCCGATGCACCATTGCAGATTTACTGTATCCCTTGGACCTCCAAATCAACGATGAAACACAGAAATTGCATCGATATTGAATACAAAAGGCAAAATGTCGACGTATATACAAGAGGAGTAACTCTTCTAGTACTTCGTGCTTTGAGCCTTTCCTGGGACAGCAGTATTAGATTCCGTTGCACCATTGCAGGTTTATGTATCCCTTGGACCTTCAAATCAACGATGAAACACAGAAAATGCGTCGATATTGAATACAAAAGGCTAAATGTCGACTTATTTACAAGAGGAGTAACTCTTCTAATAGTTCGTGCTTTGAGCCTTTCCTGGGACAGCAGTATTAGATTCCGATGCACCATTGCAGGTTTACTGTATCCCTTGGACCTTCAAATCAACGATGAAACACAGAAATTGCATCGATATTGAATACAAAAGGCAAAATGTCGACTTATTTATAAGAGGAGTAACTCTTCTAACAGTTCCTTCTTTGAGCCTTTCCTGGGACAGCAGTATTAGATTCCAATGTACCATTGCAGGTTTACTGTATCCCTTGGATCTTCAAGTCAACGATGAAACACAAAAATTGCATCGATATGAATACTAAAGGCAAAATGACGACTTATTTACAAGAGGAGTAACTCTTCTAGTACTTCGTGCTTTGAGTCTTTCCTGGGACAGCAGTATTAGATTCCGTTGCACCATTGTAGGTTTACTGTATCCCTTGGACCTTCAAATCAACGATGAAACACAGAAATTGCATCGATATTGAATACAAAAGGCTAAATGTCGACTTATTTACAAGAGGAGTAACTCTTCTAATAGTTCGTGCTTTGAGCCTTTCCTGGGACAGCAGTATTAGATTCCGATGCACCATAGCAGGTTTACTGTATCCCTTGGACCTTCAAATCAACGATGAAACACAGAAATTGCATCGATATTGAATACTAAAGGCTAAATGTCGACTTATTTACAAGAGGAGTAACTCTTCTAATAGTTCGTGCATTGAGCCTTTCCTGGGACAGCAGTATTAGATTCCGATGCACCATTGCAGGTTTACTGTATCCCTTGGACCTCCAAAGCAACGATGAAACACAGAAATTGCATCGATATTGAATACAAAAGGCAACATGTCGACTTATATACAAGAGGAGTAACTCTTCTATTACTTCGTGCTTTGAGCCTTTCCTGGGACAGCAGTATTAAATTACGTTGCACCATTCCAGGGTTACTGTATCCCTTGGACCTTCAAATCAACGCTGAAACACAGAAATTGCATCATATTGAATACAAAAGGCAAAATGTCGACTTATTTACAAGAGGAGTAACTCTTGTAATAGTTCGTGCTTTGAGCCTTTCCTGGGACAGCAGTATTAGATTCCGATGCGCCATTGCAGGTTTACTGTATACCTTCGACCTTCAAATCAACGATGAAACACAGAAATTGCATCGATATTGAATGCAAAAGGCAAGATGTCGACTTATTTACAAGAGGAGTAACTCTTCTAATAGTTCGTGTTTTGAGCCTTTCCTGGGACAGCAGTATTAGATTCCGATGCAGCATTGCAGGTTTACTGTATCCCTTGGACCTTCAAATCAACGATGAAGCACAGAAATTGCATCGATATTGAATACAAAAGGCAAAACTTTCGACTTATATACAAGAGGAGTAACTCTTCTAGTACTTCGTGATTTGAGCCTTTCCTGGGACAGCAGTATTAGATTCCGATGCACCATTGCAGGTTTACAGTATCCCTTGGACCTTCAAATCAACGACGAAACACAGAAATTGCATCGATATTCAATACAAAAGGCATAATGTCGACTTATTTACAAGAGGAGTAACTCTTCTAATAGTTCGTTTTTGAGCCTTTCCTGGGACAGCAGTATTAGATTCCGATGCACCATTGCAGGTTTACTGTATCCCTTGGACCTTGAAATCAACGATGAAACACAGATATTGCATCGATATTGAATACAAAAGGCAAAATGTCGACTTATTTACAAGTGGAGTAACTTTTCTAATAGTTCGTGCATTGAGCCTTTCCTGGGACAGCAGTATTAGATTCCGATGCACCATTGCAAGTTTACTGTATCCCTTCGACCTTCAAATCAAACGATGAAACACAGAAATTGCATCGATATTGAATACAAAAGGCACAATGTCGACTTATTTACAAGAGGAGTAACTCTTGTAATAGTTCGTGCTTTGAGCCTTTCCTGGGACAGCAGTATTAGATTGCGATGCACCATTGCAGGTTTACTGTATCCCTTAGACCTCCAAATCAACGTTGAAACACAGAAATTGCATCGATATTCAATACAAAAGGCAAAATGTCGACTTATATACAAGAGGAGTAACTCTTCTAGTACTTCGTGCTTTGAGCCTTTCCTGGGACAGCAGTATTAGATTCCGTTGCACCATTGCAGGTTTACTGTATCCCTTAGACCTTCAAATCAACGATGAAACACAGAAATTGTAACGATATTGAATACAAAAGGCTAAATGTCGACTCATTTACAAGAGGATTAACTCTTCTAATAGTTCGTGCTTTGAGCATTTCCTGGGACAGCAGTATTTGATTCCGATGCACCATTGCAGGTTTACTGTATCCCTTGGACCTTCAAATGAACGATGAAACACAGAAATTGCATCGATATTGAATACAAAAGGCAAAATGTCGACTTATTTATAAGAGGAGTAACTCTTCTAACAGTTCCTGATTTGAGCCTTTCCTGTGACAGCAGTATTAGATTCCGATGTACCATTGCAGGTTTACTGTATCCCTTGGACCTTCAAATCAACGATGAAACACAGAAATTGCATCATATTGAATACAAAAGGCAAAATGTTGACTTATTTACAAGAGTAGTAACTCTTCTAATAGTTCGTGCTTTGAGCCTTTCCTGAGACAGCAGTATTAGATTCCGATGTACCATTGCAGGTTTACTGTATCCCTTGGACCTTCAAATCAACGATGAAACACAGAAATTGCATCGATATTGAATACAAAAGGCAAAATGTTGACTTATTTACAAGAGTAGAAACTCTTCTAATAGTTCGTGCTTTGAGCCTTTCCTGGGACAGCAGTATTAGATTCCGATGCACCATTGCAGGTTTACTGTATCCCTTGTACCTTCAAATCAACGATGAAACATAGATATTGCATCGATATTGAATACAAAATGCAAAATGTCGACTTATTAACAAGAGGAGTAACTCTTTTAATAGTTCGTGCTTTTAGCCTCTCCTGGGACAGCAGTATTAGATTCTGATTCACCATTGCAGCTTTACTGTATCCCTTGGACCTTCAAATCAACGTTGAAACACAGAAATTGCGTCGATATTGTATACAAAAGGCAAAATGTCGACTTATTTACAAGAGGAGTAACTCTTCTAATAGTTCGTGCTTTGAGCCTTTCCTGGGACAGCTGTATTAGATTCTGATTCACCATTGCAGTTTTACTGTTTCCCTTGGACCTTCAAATCAACGTTGAAACACAGAAATTGCATCGATATTGAATACAAAAGGCAAAATGTCGACTTATTTACAAGAGGAGTAACTCTTCTAATAGTTCGTGCTTTGAGCCTTTCCTGGGACAGCTGTATTAGATTCTGATTCACCATTGCAGTTTTGCTGTATCCCTTGGACCTTCAAATCAATGATGAAACACAGAAATTGCATCGATATTGAATACAAAATGCAAAATGTCGAGTTATTTACAAGAGGAGTAACTCTTTTAATAGTTCGCGCTTTGAGCCTTTCCTGGGACAGCAGTATTAGATTCCGATGCACCATTGCAGGTTTACTCTATCCCTTGGACCTTCAAATCAACGATGAAACACAGAAATTGCATGGATATTGAATACAAAAGGCAAAATGTCGACTTATAAACAAGAGGAGTAACTCTTCTAGTACTTCGTGCTTTGAGCCTTTCCTGGGACAGCAGTATTAGATTCCGATGGACCATTGCAGGTTTACTGTATCCCTTGGACCTTCAAATCAATGATGAAACACAGAAATTGCATCGATATTGAATACAAAAGGCTAAATGTCGACTTATTTACAAGAGGAGTAACTCTTCTAATAGTTCGTGTTTTGAGCCTTTCCTGGGACAGCAGTTTTAGATTCCGATGCACCATTGCAGGTTTACTGTATCCCTTGGACCTTCAAATCAACGATGAAACACAGAAATTGCATCGATATTGAATACAAAAAGCTAAATGTCGACTTATTTACAAGAGGAGTAACTCTTCTAATAGTTCGTGCATTGAGCCTTTCCTGGGACAGCAGTATTAGATTCCGATGCACCATTGCAGATTTACTGTATCCCTTGGACCTCCAAATCAACGATGAAACACAGAAATTGCATCGATATTGAATACAAAAGGCAAAATATCGACGTATATACAAGAGGAGTAACTCTTCTAGTACTTCGTGATTTGAGCCTTTCCTGGGACAGCAGTATTAGATTCCGATGCACCATTGCAGGTTTACAGTATCCCTTGGACCTTCAAATCAACGACGAAACACAGAAATTGCATCGATATTCAATACAAAAGGCATAATGTCGACTTATTTACAAGAGGAGTAACTCTTCTAATAGTTCGTTTTTGAGCCTTTCCTGGGACAGCAGTATTAGATTCCGATGCACCATTGCAGGTTTACTGTATCCCTTGGACCTTGAAATCAACGATGAAACACAGAAGTTGCATCGATATTGAATACAAAAGGCAAAATGTCGACTTATTTACAAGTGGAGTAACTTTTCTAATAGTTCGTGCATTGAGCCTTTCCTGGGACAGCAGTATTAGATTCCGATGCACCATTGCAAGTTTACTGTATCCCTTCGACCTTCAAATCAAACGATGAAACACAGAAATTGCATCGATATTGAATACAAAAGGCAAAATGTCGACTTATTTACAAGAGGAGTAACTCTTGTAATAGTTCGTGCTTTGAGCCTTTCCTGGGACAGCAGTATTAGATTGCGATGCACCATTGCAGGTTTACTGTATCCCTTAGACCTCCAAATCAACGATGAAACACAGAAATTGCATCGATATTCAATCCAAAAGGCAAAATGTCGACTTATATACAAGAGGAGTAACTCTTCTAGTACTTCGTGCTTTGAGCCTTTCCTGGGACAGCAGTATTAGATTCCGTTGCACCATTGCAGGTTTACTGTATCCCTTAGACCTTCAAATCAACGATGAAACACAGAAATTGCAACGATATTGAATACAAAAGGCTAAATGTCGACTCATTTACAAGAGGATTAACTCTTCTAATAGTTCGTGCTTTGAGCATTTCCTGGGACAGCAGTATTTGATTCCGATGCACCATTGCAGGTTTACTGTATCCCTTGGACCTTCAAATCAACGATGAAACACAGAAATTGCATCGATATTGAATACAAAAGGCTAAATGTCGACTTATTTACAAGAGGAGTAACTCTTCTAATAGTTCGTGCTTTGAGCCTTTCCTGGGACAGCAGTATTAGATTCCGATGCACCATAGCAGGTTTACTGTATCCCTTGGACCTTCAAATCAACGATGAAACACAGAAATTGCATCGATATTGAATACTAAAGGCTAAATGTCGACTTATTTACAAGAGGAGTAACTCTTCTAATAGTTCGTGCATTGAGCCTTTCCTGGGACAGCAGTATTAGATTCCGATGCACCATTGCAGGTTTACTGTATCCCTTGGACCTCCAAAGCAACGATGAAACACAGAAATTGCATCGATATTGAATACAAAAGGCAACATGTCGACTTATATACAAGAGGAGTAACTCTTCTATTACTTCGTGCTTTGAGCCTTTCCTGGGACAGCAGTATTAAATTACGTTGCACCATTCCAGGTTTACTGTATCCCTTGGACCTTCAAATCAACGATGAAACACAGAAATTGCATGGATATTGAATACAAAAGGCAAAATGTCGACTTATAAACAAGAGGAGTAACTCTTCTAGTACTTCGTGCTTTGAGCCTTTCCTGGGACAGCAGTATTAGATTCCGATGGACCATTGCAGGTTTACTGTATCCCTTGGACCTTCAAATCAATGATGAAACACAGAAATTGCATCGATATTGAATACAAAAGGCTAAATGTCGACTTATTTACAAGAGGAGTAACTCTTCTAATAGTTCGTGTTTTGAGCCTTTCCTGGGACAGCAGTATTAGATTCCGATGCACCATTGCAAGTTTACTGTATCCCTTGGACCTTCAAATCAACGATGAAACACAGAAATTGCACCGATATTGAATACAAAAGGCTAAATGTCGACTCATTTACAAGAGGAGTAACTCTTCTAATAGTTCGTGTTTCGAGCCTTTCCTGGGACAGCAGTATTAGATTCCGATGCACCATTGCAAGTTTACTGTATCCCTTGGACCTTCAAATCAACGATGAAACACAGAAATTGCATCGATATTGAATACAAAAGGCAAAATTTCGACTTATTTACAAGAGGAGTAACTCTTCTAATAGTTCGAGATTTTAGCCTTTCCTGGGACAGCAGTATTAGATTCCGATGCACCATTGCAGGTTTACTGTATCCCTTGGACCTTCAAATCAACGATGAAACACAGAAATTGCATGGATTTTGAATACAAAAGGCAAAATGTCGACTTATAATTAAGAGGAGTAACTCTTCTAGTACTTCGTGCTTTGAGCCTTTCCTGGGACAGCAGTATTAGATTCAGATGCCCCATTGCAGGTTTACTGTATCCCTTGGACCTTCCAATCAATGATGAAACACAGAAATTGCATCGATATTGAATACAAAAGGCAAAATGTCGACTCATTTACAAGAGGAGTAACTCTTCTAATAGTTCGTGCATTGAGCCTTTCCTGGGACAGCAGAATTAGATTCCGATAGACCATTGCAGGTTTACTGTATCCCTTGGACCTTCAAATCAACGATGAAACACAGAAATTGCATGGATATGGAATACAAAAGGCAAAATGTCGACTTATAAACAAGATGAGTAACTCTTCTAGTACTTCGTGCTTTGAGCCTTTCCTGGGACAGCAGTATTAGATTCCGATGCACCATTGCAGGTTTACTGTATCCCTTGGACCTTCAAATCAATGATGAAACACAGAAATTGCATCGATATTGAATACAAAAGGCTAAATGTCGACTTATAAACAAGATGAGTAACTCTTCTAGTACTTCGTGCCTTGAGCCTTTCCTGGGACAGCAGTATTAGATTCCGATGCACCATAGCAGGTTTACTGTATCCCTTGGACCTTCAAATCAACGATGAAACACAGAAATTGCATCGATATTGAATACTAAAGGCTAAATGTCGACTTATTTACAAGAGGAGTAACTCTTCTAATAGTTCGTGCATTGAGCCTTTCCTGGGACAGCAGTATTAGATTCCGATGCACCATTGCAGGTTTACTGTATCCCTTGGACCTCCAAAGCAACGATGAAACACAGAAATTGCATCGATATTGAATACAAAAGGCAACATGTCGACTTATATACAAGAGGAGTAACTCTTCTATTACTTCGTGCTTTGAGCCTTTCCTGGGACAGCAGTATTAAATTACGTTGCACCATTCCAGGGTTACTGTATCCCTTGGACCTTCAAATCAACGCTGAAACACAGAAATTGCATCATATTGAATACAAAAGGCAAAATGTCGACTTATTTACAAGAGGAGTAACTCTTGTAATAGTTCGTGCTTTGAGCCTTTCCTGGGACAGCAGTATTAGATTCCGATGCGCCATTGCAGGTTTACTGTATACCTTCGACCTTCAAATCAACGATGAAACACAGAAATTGCATCGATATTGAATGCAAAAGGCAAGATGTCGACTTATTTACAAGAGGAGTAACTCTTCTAATAGTTCGTGTTTTGAGCCTTTCCTGGGACAGCAGTATTAGATTCCGATGCAGCATTGCAGGTTTACTGTATCCCTTGGACCTTCAAATCAACGATGAAGCACAGAAATTGCATCGATATTGAATACAAAAGGCAAAACTTTCGACTTATATACAAGAGGAGTAACTCTTCTAGTACTTCGTGATTTGAGCCTTTCCTGGGACAGCAGTATTAGATTCCGATGCACCATTGCAGGTTTACAGTATCCCTTGGACCTTCAAATCAACGACGAAACACAGAAATTGCATCGATATTCAATACAAAAGGCATAATGTCGACTTATTTACAAGAGGAGTAACTCTTCTAATAGTTCGTTTTTGAGCCTTTCCTGGGACAGCAGTATTAGATTCCGATGCACCATTGCAGGTTTACTGTATCCCTTGGACCTTGAAATCAACGATGAAACACAGATATTGCATCGATATTGAATACAAAAGGCAAAATGTCGACTTATTTACAAGTGGAGTAACTTTTCTAATAGTTCGTGCATTGAGCCTTTCCTGGGACAGCAGTATTAGATTCCGATGCACCATTGCAAGTTTACTGTATCCCTTCGACCTTCAAATCAAACGATGAAACACAGAAATTGCATCGATATTGAATACAAAAGGCAAAATGTCGACTTATTTACAAGAGGAGTAACTCTTGTAATAGTTCGTGCTTTGAGCCTTTCCTGGGACAGCAGTATTAGATTGCGATGCACCATTGCAGGTTTACTGTATCCCTTAGACCTCCAAATCAACGTTGAAACACAGAAATTGCATCGATATTCAATACAAAAGGCAAAATGTCGACTTATATACAAGAGGAGTAACTCTTCTAGTACTTCGTGCTTTGAGCCTTTCCTGGGACAGCAGTATTAGATTCCGTTGCACCATTGCAGGTTTACTGTATCCCTTAGACCTTCAAATCAACGATGAAACACAGAAATTGTAACGATATTGAATACAAAAGGCTAAATGTCGACTCATTTACAAGAGGATTAACTCTTCTAATAGTTCGTGCTTTGAGCATTTCCTGGGACAGCAGTATTTGATTCCGATGCACCATTGCAGGTTTACTGTATCCCTTGGACCTTCAAATGAACGATGAAACACAGAAATTGCATCGATATTGAATACAAAAGGCAAAATGTCGACTTATTTATAAGAGGAGTAACTCTTCTAACAGTTCCTGATTTGAGCCTTTCCTGTGACAGCAGTATTAGATTCCGATGTACCATTGCAGGTTTACTGTATCCCTTGGACCTTCAAATCAACGATGAAACACAGAAATTGCATCATATTGAATACAAAAGGCAAAATGTTGACTTATTTACAAGAGTAGTAACTCTTCTAATAGTTCGTGCTTTGAGCCTTTCCTGAGACAGCAGTATTAGATTCCGATGTACCATTGCAGGTTTACTGTATCCCTTGGACCTTCAAATCAACGATGAAACACAGAAATTGCATCGATATTGAATACAAAAGGCAAAATGTTGACTTATTTACAAGAGTAGAAACTCTTCTAATAGTTCGTGCTTTGAGCCTTTCCTGGGACAGCAGTATTAGATTCCGATGCACCATTGCAGGTTTACTGTATCCCTTGTACCTTCAAATCAACGATGAAACATAGATATTGCATCGATATTGAATACAAAATGCAAAATGTCGACTTATTAACAAGAGGAGTAACTCTTTTAATAGTTCGTGCTTTTAGCCTCTCCTGGGACAGCAGTATTAGATTCTGATTCACCATTGCAGCTTTACTGTATCCCTTGGACCTTCAAATCAACGTTGAAACACAGAAATTGCGTCGATATTGTATACAAAAGGCAAAATGTCGACTTATTTACAAGAGGAGTAACTCTTCTAATAGTTCGTGCTTTGAGCCTTTCCTGGGACAGCTGTATTAGATTCTGATTCACCATTGCAGTTTTACTGTTTCCCTTGGACCTTCAAATCAACGTTGAAACACAGAAATTGCATCGATATTGAATACAAAAGGCAAAATGTCGACTTATTTACAAGAGGAGTAACTCTTCTAATAGTTCGTGCTTTGAGCCTTTCCTGGGACAGCTGTATTAGATTCTGATTCACCATTGCAGTTTTGCTGTATCCCTTGGACCTTCAAATCAACGATGAAACACAGAAATTGCATCGATATTGAATACTAAAGGCTAAATGTCGACTTATTTACAAGAGGAGTAACTCTTCTAATAGTTCGTGCATTGAGCCTTTCCTGGGACAGCAGTATTAGATTCCGATGCACCATTGCAGGTTTACTGTATCCCTTGGACCTCCAAAGCAACGATGAAACACAGAAATTGCATCGATATTGAATACAAAAGGCAACATGTCGACTTATATACAAGAGGAGTAACTCTTCTATTACTTCGTGCTTTGGGCCTTTCCTGGGACAGCAGTATTAAATTACGTTGCACCATTCCAGGGTTACTGTATCCCTTGGACCTTCAAATCAACGCTGAAACACAGAAATTGCATCATATTGAATACAAAAGGCAAAATGTCGACTTATTTACAAGAGGAGTAACTCTTGTAATAGTTCGTGCTTTGAGCCTTTCCTGGGACAGCAGTATTAGATTCCGATGCGCCATTGCAGGTTTACTGTATACCTTCGACCTTCAAATCAACGATGAAACACAGAAATTGCATCGATATTGAATGCAAAAGGCAAGATGTCGACTTATTTACAAGAGGAGTAACTCTTCTAATAGTTCGTGTTTTGAGCCTTTCCTGGGACAGCAGTATTAGATTCCGATGCAGCATTGCAGGTTTACTGTATCCCTTGGACCTTCAAATCAACGATGAAGCACAGAAATTGCATCGATATTGAATACAAAAGGCAAAACTTTCGACTTATATACAAGAGGAGTAACTCTTCTAGTACTTCGTGATTTGAGCCTTTCCTGGGACAGCAGTATTAGATTCCGATGCACCATTGCAGGTTTACAGTATCCCTTGGACCTTCAAATCAACGACGAAACACAGAAATTGCATCGATATTCAATACAAAAGGCATAATGTCGACTTATTTACAAGAGGAGTAACTCTTCTAATAGTTCGTTTTTGAGCCTTTCCTGGGACAGCAGTATTAGATTCCGATGCACCATTGCAGGTTTACTGTATCCCTTGGACCTTGAAATCAACGATGAAACACAGATATTGCATCGATATTGAATACAAAAGGCAAAATGTCGACTTATTTACAAGTGGAGTAACTTTTCTAATAGTTCGTGCATTGAGCCTTTCCTGGGACAGCAGTATTAGATTCCGATGCACCATTGCAAGTTTACTGTATCCCTTCGACCTTCAAATCAAACGATGAAACACAGAAATTGCATCGATATTGAATACAAAAGGCAAAATGTCGACTTATTTACAAGAGGAGTAACTCTTGTAATAGTTCGTGCTTTGAGCCTTTCCTGGGACAGCAGTATTAGATTGCGATGCACCATTGCAGGTTTACTGTATCCCTTAGACCTCCAAATCAACGTTGAAACACAGAAATTGCATCGATATTCAATACAAAAGGCAAAATGTCGACTTATATACAAGAGGAGTAACTCTTCTAGTACTTCGTGCTTTGAGCCTTTCCTGGGACAGCAGTATTAGATTCCGTTGCACCATTGCAGGTTTACTGTATCCCTTAGACCTTCAAATCAACGATGAAACACAGAAATTGTAACGATATTGAATACAAAAGGCTAAATGTCGACTCATTTACAAGAGGATTAACTCTTCTAATAGTTCGTGCTTTGAGCATTTCCTGGGACAGCAGTATTTGATTCCGATGCACCATTGCAGGTTTACTGTATCCCTTGGACCTTCAAATGAACGATGAAACACAGAAATTGCATCGATATTGAATACAAAAGGCAAAATGTCGACTTATTTATAAGAGGAGTAACTCTTCTAACAGTTCCTGATTTGAGCCTTTCCTGTGACAGCAGTATTAGATTCCGATGTACCATTGCAGGTTTACTGTATCCCTTGGACCTTCAAATCAACGATGAAACACAGAAATTGCATCATATTGAATACAAAAGGCAAAATGTTGACTTATTTACAAGAGTAGTAACTCTTCTAATAGTTCGTGCTTTGAGCCTTTCCTGAGACAGCAGTATTAGATTCCGATGTACCATTGCAGGTTTACTGTATCCCTTGGACCTTCAAATCAACGATGAAACACAGAAATTGCATCGATATTGAATACAAAAGGCAAAATGTTGACTTATTTACAAGAGTAGAAACTCTTCTAATAGTTCGTGCTTTGAGCCTTTCCTGGGACAGCAGTATTAGATTCCGATGCACCATTGCAGGTTTACTGTATCCCTTGTACCTTCAAATCAACGATGAAACATAGATATTGCATCGATATTGAATACAAAATGCAAAATGTCGACTTATTAACAAGAGGAGTAACTCTTTTAATAGTTCGTGCTTTTAGCCTCTCCTGGGACAGCAGTATTAGATTCTGATTCACCATTGCAGCTTTACTGTATCCCTTGGACCTTCAAATCAACGTTGAAACACAGAAATTGCGTCGATATTGTATACAAAAGGCAAAATGTCGACTTATTTACAAGAGGAGTAACTCTTCTAATAGTTCGTGCTTTGAGCCTTTCCTGGGACAGCTGTATTAGATTCTGATTCACCATTGCAGTTTTACTGTTTCCCTTGGACCTTCAAATCAACGTTGAAACACAGAAATTGCATCGATATTGAATACAAAAGGCAAAATGTCGACTTATTTACAAGAGGAGTAACTCTTCTAATAGTTCGTGCTTTGAGCCTTTCCTGGGACAGCTGTATTAGATTCTGATTCACCATTGCAGTTTTGCTGTATCCCTTGGACCTTCAAATCAATGATGAAACACAGAAATTGCATCGATATTGAATACAAAATGCAAAATGTCGAGTTATTTACAAGAGGAGTAACTCTTTTAATAGTTCGCGCTTTGAGCCTTTCCTGGGACAGCAGTATTAGATTCCGATGCACCATTGCAGGTTTACTCTATCCCTTGGACCTTCAAATCAACGATGAAACACAGAAATTGCATGGATATTGAATACAAAAGGCAAAATGTCGACTTATAAACAAGTGGAGTTATTCTTGTAGTACTTCGTGCTTTGAGCCTTTCCTGGGACAGCAGTATTAGATTCCGATGGACCATTGCAGGTTTACTGTATCCCTTGGACCTTCAAATCAATGATGAAACACAGAAATTGCATCGATATTGAATACAAAAGGCTAAATGTCGACTTATTTACAAGAGGAGTAACTCTTCTAATAGTTCGTGTTTTGAGCCTTTCCTGGGACAGCAGTTTTGGATTCCGATGCACCATTGCAGGTTTACTGTATCCCTTGGACCTTCAAATCAACGATGAAACACAGAAATTGCATCGATATTGAATACAAAAAGCTAAATGTCGACTTATTTACAAGAGGAGTAACTCTTCTAATAGTTCGTGCATTGAGCCTTTCCTGGGACAGCAGTATTAGATTCCGATGCACCATTGCAGATTTACTGTATCCCTTGGACCTCCAAATCAACGATGAAACACAGAAATTGCATCGATATTGAATACAAAAGGCAAAATATCGACGTATATACAAGAGGAGTAACTCTTCTAGTACTTCGTGATTTGAGCCTTTCCTGGGACAGCAGTATTAGATTCCGATGCACCATTGCAGGTTTACAGTATCCCTTGGACCTTCAAATCAACGACGAAACACAGAAATTGCATCGATATTCAATACAAAAGGCATAATGTCGACTTATTTACAAGAGGAGTAACTCTTCTAATAGTTCGTTTTTGAGCCTTTCCTGGGACAGCAGTATTAGATTCCGATGCACCATTGCAGGTTTACTGTATCCCTTGGACCTTGAAATCAACGATGAAACACAGAAGTTGCATCGATATTGAATACAAAAGGCAAAATGTCGACTTATTTACAAGTGGAGTAACTTTTCTAATAGTTCGTGCATTGAGCCTTTCCTGGGACAGCAGTATTAGATTCCGATGCACCATTGCAAGTTTACTGTATCCCTTCGACCTTCAAATCAAACGATGAAACACAGAAATTGCATCGATATTGAATACAAAAGGCAAAATGTCGACTTATTTACAAGAGGAGTAACTCTTGTAATAGTTCGTGCTTTGAGCCTTTCCTGGGACAGCAGTATTAGATTGCGATGCACCATTGCAGGTTTACTGTATCCCTTAGACCTCCAAATCAACGATGAAACACAGAAATTGCATCGATATTCAATCCAAAAGGCAAAATGTCGACTTATATACAAGAGGAGTAACTCTTCTAGTACTTCGTGCTTTGAGCCTTTCCTGGGACAGCAGTATTAGATTCCGTTGCACCATTGCAGGTTTACTGTATCCCTTAGACCTTCAAATCAACGATGAAACACAGAAATTGCAACGATATTGAATACAAAAGGCTAAATGTCGACTCATTTACAAGAGGATTAACTCTTCTAATAGTTCGTGCTTTGAGCATTTCCTGGGACAGCAGTATTTGATTCCGATGCACCATTGCAGGTTTACTGTATCCCTTGGACCTTCAAATGAACGATGAAACACAGAAATTGCATCGATATTGAATACAAAAGGCAAAATGTCGACTTATTTATAAGAGGAGTAACTCTTCTAACAGTTCCTGATTTGAGCCTTTCCTGTGACAGCAGTATTAGATTCCGATGTACCATTGCAGGTTTACTGTATCCCTTGGACCTTCAAATCAACGATGAAACACAGAAATTGCATCATATTGAATACAAAAGGCAAAATGTTGACTTATTTACAAGAGTAGTAACTCTTCTAATAGTTCGTGCTTTGAGCTTTTCCTGGGACAGCAGTATTAGATTCCGATGTACCATTGCAGGTTTACTGTATCCCTTGGACCTTCAAATCAACGATGAAACACAGAAATTGCATCGATATTGAATACAAAAGGCAAAATGTTGACTTATTTACAAGAGTAGAAACTCTTCTAATAGTTCGTGCTTTGAGCCTTTCCTGGGACAGCAGTATTAGATTCCGATGCACCATTGCAGGTTTACTGTATCCCTTGTACCTTCAAATCAACGATGAAACATAGATATTGAATCGATATTGAATACAAAATGCAAAATGTCGACTTATTAACAAGAGGAGTAACTCTTTTAATAGTTCGTGCTTTTAGCCTCTCCTGGGACAGCAGTATTAGATTCTGATTCACCATTGCAGCTTTACTGTATCCCTTGGACCTTCAAATCAACGTTGAAACACAGAAATTTCGTCGATATTGAATACAAAAGGCAAAATGTCGACTTATTTACAAGAGGAGTAACTCTTCTAATAGTTCGTGCTTTGAGCCTTTCCTGGGACAGCTGTATTAGATTCTGATTCACCATTGCAGTTTTACTGTTTCCCTTGGACCTTCAAATCAACGTTGAAACACAGAAATTGCATCGATATTGAATACAAAAGGCAAAATGTCGACTTATTTACAAGAGGAGTAACTCTTCTAATAGTTCGTGCTTTGAGCCTTTCCTGGGTCAGCTGTATTAGATTCTGATTCACCATTGCAGTTTTGCTGTATCCCTTGGACCTTCAAATCAATGATGAAACACAGAAATTGCATCGATATTGAATACAAAAGGCAAAATGTCGAGTTATTTACAAGAGGAGTAACTCTTCTAATAGTTCGCGCTTTGAGCCTTTCCTGGGACAGCAGTATTAGATTCCGATGCACCATTGCAGGTTTACTCTATCCCTTGGAACTTCAAATCAACGATGAAACACAGAAATTGCATGGATATTGAATACAAAAGGCAAAATGTCGACTTATAAACAAGAGGAGTAACTCTTCTAGTACTTCGTGCTTTGAGCCTTTCCTGGGACAGCAGTATTAGATTCCGATGGACCATTGCAGGTTTACTGTATCCCTTGGACCTTCAAATCAATGATGAAACACAGAAATTGCATCGATATTGAATACAAAAGGCTAAATGTCGACTTATTTACAAGAGGAGTAACTCTTCTAATAGTTCGTGTTTTGAGCCTTTCCTGGGACAGCAGTATTAGATTCCGATGCACCATTGCAGGTTTACTGTATCCCTTGGACCTTCAAATCAACGATGAAACACAGAAATTGCATCGATATTGAATACAAAAAGGTAAATGTCGACTTATTTACAAGAGGAGTAACTCTTCTAATAGTTCGTGCAATGAGCCTTTCCTGGGACAGCAGTATTAGATTCCGATGCACCATTGCAGATTTACTGTATCCCTTGGACCTCCAAATCAACGATGAAACACAGAAATTGCATCGATATTGAATACAAAAGGCAAAATGTCGACGTATATACAAGAGGAGTAACTCTTCTAGTACTTCGTGCTTTGAGCCTTTCCTGGGACAGCAGTATTAGATTCCGTTGCACCATTGCAGGTTTACTGTATCCCTTGGACCTTCAAATCAACGATGAAACACAGAAAATGCGTCGATATTGAATACAAAAGGCTAAATGTCGACTTATTTACAAGAGGAGTAACTCTTCTAATAGTTCGTGCTTTGAGCCTTTCCTGGGACAGCAGTATTAGATTCCGATGCACCATTGCAGGTTTACTGTATCCCTTGGACTTTCAAATCAACGGTGAAACACAGAAATTGCATCGATATTGATTACAAAAGGCAAAATGTCGACTTATTTATAAGCGGAGTAACTCTTCTAACAGTTCCTTCTTTGAGCCTTTCCTGGGACAGCAGTATTAGATTCCAATGTACCATTGCAGGTTTACTGTATCCCTTGGACCTTCAAGTCAACGATGAAACACAAAAATTGCATCGATATGAATACAAAAGGCAAAATGACGACTTATTTACAAGAGGAGTAACTCTTCTAGTACTTCGTGCTTTGAGTCTTTCCTGGGACAGCAGTATTAGAATCCGTTGCACCATTGTAGGTTTACTGTATCCCTTGGACCTTCAAATCAACGATGAAACACAGAAATTGCATCGATATTGAATACAAAAGGCTAAATGTCGACTTATTTACAAGAGGAGTAACTCTTCTAATAGTTCGTGCTTTGAGCCTTTGCTGGGACTGCAGTATTAGATTCCGATGCACCATAGCAGGTTTACTGTATCCCTTGGACCTTCAAATCAACGATGAAAAACAGAAATTGCATCGATATTGAATACAAAAGGCTAAATGTCGACTTATTTACAAGAGAAGTAACTCTTCTAATAGTTGGTGCATTGAGCCTTTCCTGGGACAGCAGTATTAGATTCCGATGCACCATTGCAAGTTTACTGTATCCCTTCGACCTTCAAATCAAACGATGAAACACAGATATTGCATCGATATTGAATACAAAAGGCAAAATGTCGACTTATTTACAAGAGGAGTAACTCTTCTAATAGTTCGTGCATTGAGCCTTTCCTGGGACAGCGGTATTAGATTCCGATGCACCATTGCAGGTTTACTGTATCCCTTGGACCTCCAAATCAACGATGAAACACAGAAATTGCATCGATATTGAATACAAAAGGCAAAATGTCGACTTATATACAAGAGGAGTAACTCTTCTAGTACTTCGTGCTTTGAGCCTTTCCTGGGACAGCAGTATTAGATTCCGTTGCACCATTGCAGGTTTACTGCATCCCTTGGACCTTAAAATCAACGATGAAACACAGAAATTGCGTCGATATTGAATACAAAAGGCAAAGTGTTGTCTTATTTATAAGAGGAGTAACTCTTCTAACAGTTCCTGCTTTGAGCCTTTCCTGGGACAGCAGTATTAGACTCTGATGTCCCATTGCAGGTTTACTGTATCCCTTGGACCTTCAAGTCAACGATGAAACACAAAAATTGCATCGATATTGAATACAAAAGGCAAAATGTCGATTTATTTACAAGAAGAGTAACTCTTATAATAGTTCGTGCTTTGAGCCTTTCCTGGGACAGCAGTATTAGATTCCGATGCACCATTGCATGTTCACTCTCTCCCTTGGACCTTCAAATCAACGATGCAACACAGAAATAGCATGGATATTGAATACAAAAGGCAAAATGTCGACTTATAAACAAGAGGAGTAACTCTTCTAGTACTTCGTGCTTTGAGCCTTTCCTGGGACAGCAGTATTAGATTCCGATGCACCATTGCAGGTTTACTGTATCCCTTGGACCTTCAAATCAACGATGAAACACAGAAATTGCATCGATATTGATTACAAAAGGCAAAATGTCGACTTATTTACAAGAGGAGTAACTCTTCTAATAGTTCGTGCTTTGAGCCTTTCCTGGGACAGCAGTATTAGATTCCGATGCACCATTGCAGGTTTACTGTATCCCTTGGACCTTCAAATCAACGATGAAACTCAGAAATTGCATCGATATTGAATACAAAAGGCAAAATGTCGACTTATTTACAAGAGGAGTAACTCTTCTAATAGTTCGTGCTTTGAGCCTTTCCTGGGACAGCAGTATTAGATTCCGATCCACCATTGCAGGTTTACTGAATCCCTTGGACCTTCAAATCAACGATGAAACACAGAACTTGCATCGATATTGAATACAAAAGGCAAAATGTCGACTTATTTACAAGAGGAGTAACTCTCCAAAGAGTTCGTGCTTTTAGCGTTTCCTGGGATAGCAGTATTAGATTCCGATGCACCATTCCAGGTTTACTGTATCCCTTGGACATTCAGATCAACGATGAAACACAGAAATTGCATCGATATTTAATACAAAAGGCAAAATGTCGACTTATTTACAAGAGGAGTAACTCTTCTTATAGTTCGTGCTTTGAGCCTTTCCTGGGACAGCAGTATTAGATTCCGATGCACCATTGCAGGTTTACTGTATCCCTTGGACCCTCAAATCAACGATGAAACACAGAAATTGCATGGATATTGAATACAAAAGGCAAAATGTCGACTTAAAAACAAGGGGAGTAACTCTTCTAGTACTTCGTGCTTTGAGCCTTTCCTGGGACAGCAGTATTAGATTCCGATGCACCATTGCAGGTTTACTGTATCCCTTGGACCTTCAAATCAACGATGTAACACAGAAATTGCATCGATATTGAATACAAAAGGCTGAATGTCGACTTATTTACAAGAGGAGTAACTCTTCTAATAGTTCGTGTTTCGAGCCTTTCCTGGGACAGCAGTATTAGATTCCGATGCACCATTGCAAGTTTACTGTATCCCTTGGACCTTCAAATCAACGATGAAACACAGAAATTGCATGGATTTTGAATACAAAAGACAAAATGTCGACTTATAAACAAGAGGAGTAACTCTTCTAGTACTTCGTGCTTTGAGCCTTTCCTGGGACAGCAGTATTAGATTCAGATGCACCATTGCAGGTTTACTGTATCCCTTGGACCTCCCAATCAACGATGAAACACAGAAATTGCATCGATATTAAATACAAAAGGCAAAATGTCGACTTACTTATAAGAGGAGTAACTCTTCTAACAGTTCCTTCTTTGAGCCTTTCCTGGGACAGCAGTATTAGATTCCAATGTACCATTGCAGGTTTACTGTATCCCTTGGACCTTCAAATCAACGATGAAAAACAGAAATTGCATCGATATTGAATACAAAAGGCAAAATGTCGACTTATTTACAAGAGAAGTAACTCTTCTAATAGTTGGTGCTTTGAGCCTTTCCTGGGACAGCAGTATTAGATTCCGATGCACCATTGCAAGTTTACTGTATCCCTTCGACCTTCAAATCAAACGATGAAACACAGATATTGCATCGATATTGAATACAAAAGGCAAAATGTCGACTTATTTACAAGAGGAGTAACTCTTCTAATAGTTCGTGCATTGAGCCTTTCCTGGGACAGCAGTATTAGATTCCGATGCACCATTGCAGGTTTACTGTATCCCTTGGACCTCCAAATCAACGATGAAACACAGAAATTGCATCGATATTGAATACAAAAGGCAAAATGTCGACTTACATACAAGAGGAGTAACTCTTCTAGTACTTCGTGCTTTGAGCCTTTCCTGGGACAGCAGTATTAGATTCCGTTGCACCATTGCAGGTTTACTGCATCCCTTGGACCTTCAAATCAACGATGAAACACAGAAATTGCGTCGATATTGAATACAAAAGGCCAAATGTCGACTTATTTACAAGAGGAGTATCTCTTCTAATATTTCTTGCTTTGAGCCTTTCCTGGGACAGCAGTATTAGATTCCGATGCACCATTGCAGGTTTACTGTATCCCTTGGACCTTCAAATCAACGATGAAACACAGATATTGCATCGATATTGAATACAAAAGGCAAAGTGTTGTCTTATTTATAAGAGGAGTAACTCTTCTAACAGTTCCTGGTTGAGCCTTTCCTGGGACAGCAGTATTAGATTCCGATGTACCATTGCAGGTTTACTGTATCCCTTGGACCTTCAAGTCAACGATGAAACACAAAACTTGCATCGATATTGAATACAAAAGGCAAAATGTCGACTTATTTACAAGAAGAGTAACTCTTATAATAGTTCGTGCTTTGAGCCTTTCCTGGGACAGCAGTATTAGATTCCGATGCACCATTGCATGTTTACTCTATCCCTTGGACCTTCAAATCAACGATGAAACACAGAAATAGCATGGATATTGAATACAAAAGGCAAAATGTCGACTTATAAACAAGAGGAGTAACTCTTCTAGTACTTCGTGCTTTGAGCCTTTGCTGGGACAGCAGTATTAGATTCCGATGCACCAATTGCAGGTTTACTGTATCCCATCGACCTTCAAATCAACGATGAAACACATTTATTGCATCGATATTTAATACAAAAGGCAAAATTTCGACTTATTTACAAGAGGAGTAACTCTTCTAATAGTTCGTGCTTTGAGCCTTTCCTGGGACAGCAGTATTAGATTCCGATGCACCATTGCAGGTTTAATGTATCCCTTGGACCTTCAAATCAACGATGAAACACAGAAATTGCATCGATATTGAATACAAAAGGCAAAATGTCGACTTATTTACAAGAGGAGTAACTCTTCTAATAGTTCGTGTTTTGAGCCTTTCCTGGGACAGCAGTATTAGATTCCGATGCACCATTGCAGGTTTACTGAATCCCTTGGACCTTCAAATCAACGATGAAACACAGAACTTGCATCGATATTGAATACAAAAGGCAAAATGTCGACTTATTTACAAGAGGAGTAACTCTCCAAATAGTTCGTGCTTTTAGCGTTTCCTGGGATAGCAGTATTAGATTCCGATGCACCATTCCAGGTTTACTGTATCCCTTGGACATTCAAATCAACGATGAAACACAGAAATTGCATCGATATTTAATACAAAAGGCAAAATGTCGACTTATTTACAAGAGGAGTAACTCTTCTTATAGTTCGTGCTTTGAGCCTTTCCTGGGACAGCAGTATTAGATTCCGATGCACCATTGCAGGTTTACTGTATCCCTTGGACCTTCAAATCAACGATGAAACACAGAAATTGCATGGATATTGAATACAAAAGGCAAAATGTCGACTTATAAACAAGGGGAGTAACTCTTCTAGTACTTCGTGCTTTGAGCCTTTCCTGGGACAGCAGTATTAGATTCCGATGCACCATTGCAGTTTTACTGTATCCCTTGGACCTTCGAATCAACGATGTAACACAGAAATTGCATCGATATTGAATACAAACGGCTAAATGTCGACTTATTTACAAGAGGAGTAACTCTTCTAATAGTTCGTGTTTCGAGCCTTTCCTGGGACAGCAGTATTAGATTCCGATGCACCATTGCAAGTTTACTGTATCCCTTGGGCCTTCAAATCAACGATGAAACACAGAAATTGCATCGATATTGAATACAAAAGGCAAAATGTCGACTTATTTACAAGAGGAGTAACTCTTCTAATAGTTCGTGCTTTTAGCCTTTCCTGGGACAGCAGTATTAGATTCCGATGCACCATTGCAGGTTTACTGTATCCCTTGGACCTTCAAATCAACGATGAAACACAGAAATTGCATGGATTTTGAATACAAAAATCAAAATGTCGACTTATAAACAAGAGGAGTAACTCTTCTAGTACTTCGTGCTTTGAGCCTTTCCTGGGACAGCAGTATTAGATTCAGATGCACCATTGCAAATTTACTGTATCCCTTGGACCTTCCAATCAACGATGAAACACAGAATTTGCATCGATATTGAATACAAATGGCAAAATGTCGACTCATTTACAAGAGGAGTAACTCTTCTAATAGTTCGTGCATTGAGCCTTTCCTGGGACAGCAGAATTAGATTCCGATAGACCATTGCAGGTTTACTGTATCCCTTGGACCTTCAAATCAACGATGAAACACAGAAATTGCATGGATATGGAATACAAAAGGCAAAATGTCGACTTATAAACAAGATGAGTAACTCTTCTAGTACTTCGTGCTTTGAGCCTTTCCTGGGACAGCAGTATTAGATTCCGATGCACCATTGCAGGTTTACTGTATCCCTTGGACCTTCAAATCAACGATGAAACACAGAAATTGCATCGATATTGAATACAAAAGGCACAATTTCAACTTATAAACAAGAGGAGTAACTCTTCTAATAGTTCGTGCTTTGAGCCTCTCCTGGTACAGCAGTATTAGATTCCGATGCACCATTGCAGGTTAACTGTATCCCTTGGACCTTCAAATCAACGATGAAACATAGAAATTGCATCGATCTTGAATACAAAATACAAAATGTTGACTTATTTATAAGAAGAGTAACTCTTCTAGTAGTTCGTGCTTCAAGCCTTTCCTGGGACAGCAGTATTAGATTCCGATGCACCATTGCAGGTTTACTGTATCCCTTGGACCTTAAAATCAACGATGAAACACAGAAATTGCATCGATATTGAATAGAAAAGGCAAAATGTCGACTTATTTACAAGTGGAGTAACTCTTCTAATAGTTCGTGTTTTGAGCCTTTCCTGGGACAGCAGTATTAGATTCCGATGCACCGTTGCAGGTTAACTGTATCCCTTGGACCTTCAAATCAACGATGAAACATAGAAATTGCATCGATCTTGAATACAAAATACAAAATGTTGACTTATTTATAAGAAGAGTAACTCTTCTAGTAGTTCGTGTTTCAAGCCTTTCCTGGGACAGCAGTATTAGATTCCGATGCACCATTGCACGTTTACTGTATCCCTTGGACCTTCAAAACAACAATGAAACACTGAAATTGCATCGATATTGAATACAAAAGGGAAAATGTCGACTTATTTACAAGAGGAGTAACTCTTCTAATAGTTCGTGATTCAGCCTTTCCAGCGACAGCAGTATTAGATTACGATGCTCCATTGCAGGTTTACTGTATCCCTTGGACCCTCACATCAACGATGATTCACAGAAATTGCATCGATATTGAATACAAAAGGCTAAATGTCGAAATATTTACAAGAGGAGTAACTCTTCTAATAGTTCGTGCTTTGAGCCTTTCCTGGGACAGCAGTATTAGATTCCGATGCACCATTGCAGATTTACTGTATCCCTTGGACCTTCAAATCAACGATGAAACACCGAAATTGCATCGATATTGAATACAAAAAGCAAAATGTCGACTTATATACAAGAGGAGTAACTCTTCTAATAGTTCGTTTTTGAGCCTTTCCTGGGACAGCAGTATTAGATTCCGATGCACCATTGCAGGTTTACTGTATCCCTTGGACCTTCAAAACAACTATGAAACACTGAAATTGCATCGATATTGAATACAAATTGCAAAATATCGACTTATTTACAAGAGGAGTAACTCATCTAATAGTTTGTGATTTAGCCTTTCCTGGGACAGCAGTATTAGATTCCGATGCACCATTGCAAGTTTACTGTATCCCTTCGACCTTCAAATCAAACGATGAAACACAGAATTTACATCGATATTGAATACAAAAGGCAAAATGTCGACTTATTTACAAGAGGAGTAACTCTTGTAATAGTTCGTGCTTTGAGCCTTTCCGGGGACAGCAGTATTAGACTGAGATGCACCATTGCAGGTTTACTGTATCCCTTAGACCTCCAAATCAACGATGAAACACAGAAATTGCATCGATATTCAATACAAAAGGCAAAATGTCGACTTATTTACAAGAGGAGTAACTCTTCTAATAGTTCGTGCTTTGAGCCTTTCCTGGGACAGCAGTATTAGATTCCGATGCACCATTGCAGGTTAACTGTATCCCTTGGACCTTCAAATCAACGATGAAACATAGACATTGCATCGATCTTGAATACAAAATACAAAATGTTGACTTATTTATAAGAAGAGTAACTCTTCTAGTAGTTCGTGTTTCAAGCCTTTCCTGGGACAGCAGTATTAGATTCCGATGCACCATTGCACGTTTACTGTATCCCTTGGACCTTCAAAACAACAATGAAACACTGAAATTGCATCGATATTGAATTCAAAAGTCAAAATGTCGACTTATTTACAAGAGGAGTAACTCTTCTAATAGTTCGTGATTCAGCCTTTCCAGCGACAGCAGTATTAGATTCCGATGCACCATTGCAGGTTTACTCTATCCCTTGGACCTTCAAATCAACGATGAAACACAGAAATTGCATGGATATTGAATACAAAAGGCAAAATGTCGACTTATAAACAAGAGGAGTAACTCTTCTAGTACTTCGTGCTTTGATCCTTTCCTGGGACAGCAGTATTAGATTCCGATGGACCATTGCAGGTTTACTGTATCCCTTGGACCTTCAAATCAATGATGAAACACAGAAATTGCATCGATATTGAATACAAAAGGCTAAATGTCGACTTATTTACAAGAGGAGTAACTCTTCTAATAGTTCGTGTTTTGAGCCTTTCCTGGGACAGCAGTATTAGATTCCGATGCACCATTGCAGGTTTACTGTATCCCTTGGACCTTCAAATCAACGATGAAACACAGAAATTGCATCGATATTGAATACAAAAAGCTAAATGTCGACTTATTTACAAGAGGAGTAACTCATCTAATAGTTCGTGCATTGAACCTTTCCTGGGACAGCAGTATTAGATTCCGATGCACCATTGCAGATTTACTGTATCCCTTGGACCTCCAAATCAACGATGAAACACAGAAATTGCATCGATATTGAATACAAAAGGTAAAATGTCGACGTATAAACAAGAGGAGGAACTCTTCTAGTACTTCGTGCTTTGAGCCTTTCCTGGGACAGCAGTATTAGATTCCGTTGCACCATTGCAGGTTTACTGTATCCCTTGGACCTTCAAATCAACGATGAAACCCAGAAAATGCGTCGATATTGAATACAAAAGGCTAAATGTCGACTCATTTACAAGAGGAGTAACTCTTCTAATAGTTCGTGCTTTGAGCCTTTCCTGGGACAGCAGTATTAGATTCCGATGCACCATTGCAGGTTTACTGTATCCCTTGGACCTTCAAATCAACGATGAAACACAGAAATTGCATCGATATTGAATACAAAAGGCAAAATGTCGACTTATTTATAAGAGGAGTAACTCTTCTAACAGTTCCTTCTTTGAGCCTTTCCTGGGACAGCAGTATTAGATTCCAATGTACCATTGCAGGTTTACTGTATCCCTTGGACCTTCAAGTCAACGATGAAACACAAAAATTGCATCGATATGAATACAAAATGCAAATAGACGACTTATTTACAAGAGGAGTAACTCTTCTAGTACTTCGTGCTTTGAGTCTTTCCTGGGACAGCAGTATTAGATTCCGTTGCACCATTGCAGGTTTACTGTATCCCTTGGACCTTCAAATCAACGATGAAACACAGAAATTGCATCGATATTGAATACAAAAGGCTAAATGTCGACTTATTTACAAGAGGAGTAACTCTTCTAATAGGTCGTGCTTTGAGCCTTTCCTGGGACAGCAGTATTAGATTCCGATGCACCATTGCAGGTTTACTGTATCCCTTGGACCTTCAAATCAACGATGAAAAACAGAAATTGCTTCGATATTGAATACAAAAGGCAAAATGTCGACTTATTTACAAGAGAAGTATCTCTTCTAATAGTTGGTGCTTTGAGCCTTTCCTGGGACAGCAGTATTAGATTCCGATGCACCATTGCAAGTTTACTGTATCCCTTCGACCTTCAAATCAAACGATGAAACACAGATATTGCATCGATATTGAATACAAAAGGCAAAATGTCGACTTATTTACAAGAGGAGTAACTCTTCTAATTGTTCGTGCATTGAGCCTTTCCTGGGACAGCAGTATTAGATTCCGATGCACCATTGCAGGTTTACTGTATCCCTTGGACCTCCAAATCAACGATGAAACACAGAAATTGCATCGATATTGAATACAAAAGGCAAAATGTCAACTTATATACAAGAGGAGTAACTCTTCTAGTACTTCGTGGTTTGAGCCTTTCCTGGGACAGCAGTATTAGATTCCGTTGCACCATTGCAGGTTTACTGCATCCCTTGGACCTTCAAATCAACGATGAAACACAGAAATTGCGTCGATATTGAATACAAAAGGCTAAATGTCGACTTATTTACAAGAGGAGTAACTCTTCTAATATTTCTTGCTTTGAGCCTTTCCTGGGACAGCTGTATTAGATTCCGATGCACCATTGCAGGTATACTGTATACCTTGGATCTTCAAATCAACGATGAAACACAGATATTGCATCGATATTGAATACAAAAGACAAAGTGTTGTCTTATTTATAAAAGGAGTAACTCTTCTAACAGTTCCTGCTTTGAGCCTTTCCTGGGACAGCAGTATTAGATTCCGATGTACCATTGCAGGTTTACTGTATCCCTTGGACCTTCAAGTCAACGATGAAACACAAAAACTGCAACGATATTGAATACAAAAGGCAAAATGTCGACTTATTTACAAGAAGAGTAACTCTTATAATAGTTCGTGCTTTGAGCCTTTCCTGGGACAGCAGTATTAGATTCCGATGCACCATTGCATGTTTACTCTATCCCTTGGACCTTCAAATCAACGATGAAACACAGAAATAGCATGGATATTGAATACAAAAGGCAAAATGTCGACTTATAAACAAGAGGAGTAACTCTTCTAGTACTTCGTGCTTTGAGCCTTTCCTGGGACAGCAGTATTAGATTCCGATGCACCATTGCACGTTTACTGTATCCCTTGGACCTTCAAATCAACGATGAAACACAGAAATTGCATCGATATTGATTACAAAAGGCAAAATGACGACTTATTTACAAGAGGAGTAACTCTTCTAATAGTTCGTGCTTTGAGCCTTTCCTGGGACAGCAGTATTAGATTCCTTTGCACCATTGCAGGTTTACTGTATCCCTTGGACCTTCAAATCAACGATGAAACACAGAAATTGCATCGATATTGAATACAAAATGCAAAATGTCGACTTATTTACAAGAGGAGTAACTCTTCTAATAGTTCGTGCTTTGAGCCTTTCCTGGGACAGCAGTATTAGATTCCGATGCACCATTGCAGGTTTACTGAATCCCTTGGACCTTCAAATCAACGATGAAACACAGAACTTGCATCGATATTGAATACAAAAGGCAAAATGTCGACTTATTTACAAGAGGAGTAACTCTCCAAATAGTTCGTGCTTTTAGCGTTTCCTTGGACAGCAGTATTAGATTCCGATGCACCATTCCAGGTTTACTGTATCCCTTGGACATTCAAATCAACGATGAAACACAGATATTGCATCGATATTTAATACAAATGGCAAAATTTCGACTTATTTACAAGAGGAGTAACTCTTCTTATAGTTCGTTCTTTGAGCCTTTCCTGGGACAGCAGTATTAGATTCCGATGCACCATTGCAGGTTTACTGTATCCCTTGGACCTTCAAATCAACGATGAAACACAGAAATTGCATGGATATTGAATACAAAAGCAAAATGTCGACTTATAAACAAGAGGAGTAACTCTTCTAGTACTTCGTGCTTTGAGCCTTTCCTGGGACAGCAGTATTAGATTCCGATGCACCATTGCAGGTTTACTGTATCCCTTGGACCTTCAAATCAACGATGTAACACAGAAATTGCATCGATATTGAATACAAAAGGCTAAATGTCGACTTATTTACAAGAGGAGTAACTCTTCTAATAGTTCGTGTTTCGAGCCTTTCCTGGGACAGCAGTATTAGATTCCGATGCACCATTGCAAGTTTACTGTATCCCTTGGACCTTCAAATCAACGATGAAACACAGAAATTGCAACGATATTGAATACAAAAGGCAAAATGTCGACGTATATACAAGAGGAGTAACTCTTCTAGTACTTCGTGCTTTGAGCCTTTCCTGGGACAGCAGTATTAGATTCCGTTGCACCATTGCAGGTTTACTGTATCCCTTGGACCTTCAAATCAACGTTGAAACACAGAAATTGCATCGATATTGAATACAAAAGGCAAAATGTCGACTTATTTACAAGAGGAGTAACTCTTCTAATAGTTCGTGCTTTGAGCCGTTCCTGGGACAGCAGTATTAGATTCCGATGCACAATTGCAGGTTTACTGTACCCCTTGGACCTTCAAATCAACGATGAAACACAGAAATTGCATCGATATTGAATACAAAATGCAAAATGTCGACTTATATACAAGAGGAGTAACTCTTCTAGTACTTCGTGCTTTGAGCCTTTCCTGGTACAGCAGTATTAGATTCCGTTGCACCATTGCAGGTATACTGTATCCCTTGGACCTTCAATTCAACGATGAAACACAGAAATTGCGTCGATATTTAAAGCAAAAGGCTAAATGTCGACTTATTTACAAGAGGAGTAACTCTTTTAATAGTTCGTGCTTTGAGCCTTTCCTGGGACAGCAGTATTAGATTCCGATGCACCATTGCAGGTTTACTGTATCCCTTGGACCTTCAAATCAACGATGAAACACAAAAATTGCATCGATATTGAATACAAAAAGCTAAATGTCGACTTATTTACAAGAGGAGTAACTCTTCTAATAGTTCGTGCATTGAGCCTTTCCTGGGACAGCAGTATTAGATTCCGATGCACCATTGCAGATTTACTGTATCCCTTGGACCTCCAAATCAACGATGAAACACAGAAATTGCAACGATATTGAATACAAAAGGCAAAATGTCGACGTATATACAAGGGGAGTAACTCTTCTAGTACTTCGTGCTTTGAGCCTTTCCTGGGACAGCAGTATTATATTCCGTTGCACCATTGCAGGTTTACTGTATCCCTTGGACCTTCAAATCAACGATGAAACACAGAAAATGCGTCGATATTGAATACAAAAGGCTAAATGTCGACTTATTTACAAGAGGAGTAACTCTTCTAACAGTTCGTGCTTTGAGCCTTTCCTGGGACAGCAGTATTAGATTCCGATGCACCATTGCAGGTTTACTGTATCCCTTGGACCTTCAAATCAACGATGAAACACAGAAATTGCATCGATATTGAATACAAAAGGCAAAATGTCGACTTATTTATAAGAGGAGTAACTCTTCTAACAGTTCCTTCTTTGAGCCTTTCCTGGGACAGCAGTATTAGATTCCAATGTACCATTGCAGGTTTACTGTATCCCTTGGACCTTAACGTCAACGATGAAACACAAAAATTGCATCGATATGAATACAAAAGGCAAAATGACGACTTATTTACAAGAGGAGGAACTCTTCTAGTACTTCGTGCTTTGAGTCTTTCCTGGGACAGCAGTATTAGATTCCGTTGCACCATTGCAGGTTTACTGTATCCCTTGGACCTTCAAATCAACGATGAAACACAGAAATTGCATCGATATTGAATACAAAAGGCTAAATGTCGACTTATTTACAAGAGGAGTAACTCTTCTAATAGTTCGTGCTTTGAGCCTTTCCTGGGACACCAGTATTAGATTCCGATGCACCATTGCAGGTTTACTGTATCCCTTGGACCTTCAAATCAACGATGAAAAACAGAAATTGCATCGATATTGAATACAAAAGGCAAAATGTCGACTTATTTACAAGAGAAGTAACTCTTCTAATAGTTGGTGCTTTGAGCCTTTCCTGGGACAGCAGTATTAGATTCCGATGCACCATTGCAAGTTTACTGTATCCCTTCGACCTTCAAATCAAACGATGAAACACAGATATTGCATCGATATTGAATACAAAAGGCTAAATGTCGACTTATTTACAAGAGGAGTAACTCTTCTAATAGTTCGTGCATTGAGCCTTTCCTGGGACAGCAGTATTAGATTCCGATGCACCATTGCAGGTTTACTGTATCCCTTGGACCTTCAAATCAACGATGAAACACAGAAAATGCGTCGATATTGAATACAAAAGGCTAAATGTCGACTTATTTACAAGAGGAGTAACTCTTCTAACAGTTCGTGCTTTGAGCCTTTCCTGGGACAGCAGTATTAGATTCCGATGCACCATTGCAGGTTTACTGTATCCCTTGGACCTTCAAATCAACGATGAAACACAGAAATTGCATCGATATTGAATACAAAAGGCAAAATGTCGACTTATTTATAAGAGGAGTAACTCTTCTAACAGTTCCTTCTTTGAGCCTTTCCTGGGACAGCAGTATTAGATTCCAATGTACCATTGCAGGTTTACTGTATCCCTTGGACCTTCAAATCAACGATGAAACACAGAAATTGCATGGATATTGAATACAAAAGGCAAAATGTCGACTTATAAACAAGAGGAGTAACTCTTCTAGTACTTCGTGCTTTGAGCCTTTCCTGGGACAGCAGTATTAGATTCCGATGCACCATTGCAGGTTTACTGTATCCCTTGGACCTTCAAATCAACGATGTAACACAGAAATTGCATCGATATTGAATACAAAAGGCTAAATGTCGACTTATTTACAAGAGGAGTAACTCTTCTAATAGTTCGTGTTTCGAGCCTTTCCTGGGACAGCAGTATTAGATTCCGATGCACCATTGCAAGTTTACTGTATCCCTTGGACCTTCAAATCAACGATGAAACACAGAAATTGCAACGATATTGAATACAAAAGGCAAAATGTCGACGTATATACAAGAGGAGTAACTCTTCTAGTACTTCGTGCTTTGAGCCTTTCCTGGGACAGCAGTATTAGATTCCGTTGCACCATTGCAGGTTTACTGTATCCCATGGACCTTCAAATCAACGATGAAACACAGAAAATGCGTCGATATTGAATACAAAAGGCTAAATGTCGACTTATTTACAAGAGGAGTAACTCTTCTAATAGTTCGTGCTTTGAGCCTTTCCTGGGACAGCAGTATTAGATTCCGATGCACCATTGCAGCTTTACTGTATCCCTTGGACCTTCAAATCAACGTTGAAACACAGAAATTGCATCGATATTGAATACAAAAGGCAAAATGTCGACTTATTTACAAGAGGAGTAACTCTTCTAATAGTTCGTGCTTTGAGCCGTTCCTGGGACAGCAGTATTAGATTCCGATGCACAATTGCAGGTTTACTGTACCCCTTGGACCTTCAAATCAACGATGAAACACAGAAATTGCATCGATATTGAATACAAAATGCAAAATGTCGACTTATATACAAGAGGAGTAACTCTTCTAGTACTTCGTGCTTTGAGCCTTTCCTGGGACAGCAGTATTAGATTCCGTTGCACCATTGCAGGTATACTGTATCCCTTGGACCTTCAAATCAACGATGAAACACAGAAATTGCGTCGATATTTAAAACAAAAGGCTAAATGTCGACTTATTTACAAGAGGAGTAACTCTTTTAATAGTTCGTGCTTTGAGCCTTTCCTGGGACAGCAGTATTAGATTCCGATGCACCATTGCAGGTTTACTGTATCCCTTGGACCTTCAAATCAACGATGAAACACAGAAATTGCATCGATATTGAATACAAAAAGCTAAATATCGACTTATTTACAAGAGGAGTAACTCTTCTAATAGTTCGTGCATTGAGCCTTTCCTGGGACAGCAGTATTAGATTCCGATGCACCATTGCAGATTTACTGTATCCCTTGGACCTCCAAATCAACGATGAAACACAGAAATTGCAACGATATTGAATACAAAAGGCAAAATGTCGACGTATATACAAGGGGAGTAACTCTTCTAGTACTTCGTGCTTTGAGCCTTTCCTGGGACAGCAGTATTATATTCCGTTGCACCATTGCAGGTTTACTGTATCCCTTGGACCTTCAAATCAACGATGAAACACAGAAAATGCGTCGATATTGAATACAAAAGGCTAAATGTCGACTTATTTACAAGAGGAGTAACTCTTCTAACAGTTCGTGCTTTGAGCCTTTCCTGGGACAGCAGTATTAGATTCCGATGCACCATTGCAGGTTTACTGTATCCCTTGGACCTTCAAATCAACGATGAAACACAGAAATTGCATCGATATTGAATACAAAAGGCAAAATGTCGACTTATTTATAAGAGGAGTAACTCTTCTAACAGTTCCTTCTTTGAGCCTTTCCTGGGACAGCAGTATTAGATTCCAATGTACCATTGCAGGTTTACTGTATCCCTTGGACCTTCAAGTCAACGATGAAACACAAAAATTGCATCGATATGAATACAAAAGGCAAAATGACGACTTATTTACAAGAGGAGGAACTCTTCTAGTACTTCGTGCTTTGAGTCTTTCCTGGGACAGCAGTATTAGATTCCGTTGCACCATTGCAGGTTTACTGTATCCCTTGGACCTTCAAATCAACGATGAAACACAGAAATTGCATCGATATTGAATACAAAAGGCTAAATGTCGACTTATTTACAAGAGGAGTAACTCTTCTAATAGTTCGTGCTTTGAGCCTTTCCTGGGACACCAGTATTAGATTCCGATGCACCATTGCAGGTTTACTGTATCCCTTGGACCTTCAAATCAACGATGAAAAACAGAAATTGCATCGATATTGAATACAAAAGGCAAAATGTCGACTTATTTACAAGAGAAGTAACTCTTCTAATAGTTGGTGCTTTGAGCCTTTCCTGGGACAGCAGTATTAGATTCCGATGCACCATTGCAAGTTTACTGTATCCCTTCGACCTTCAAATCAAACGATGAAACACAGATAATGCATCGATACTGAATACAAAAGGCTAAATGTCGACTTATTTACAAGAGGAGTAACTCTTCTAATAGTTCGTGCATTGAGCCTTTCCTGGGACAGCAGTATTAGATTCCGATGCACCATTGCAGGTTTACTGTATCCCTTGGACCTTCAAATCAACGATGAAACACAGAAAATGCGTCGATATTGAATACAAAAGGCTAAATGTCGACTTATTTACAAGAGGAGTAACTCTTCTAACAGTTCGTGCTTTGAGCCTTCCCTGGGACAGCAGTATTAGATTCCGATGCACCATTGCAGGTTTACTGTATCCCTTGGACCTTCAAATCAACGATGAAACACAGAAATTGCATCGATATTGAATACAAAAGGCAAAATGTCGACTTATTTATAAGAGGAGTAACTCTTCTAACAGTTCCTTCTTTGAGCCTTTCCTGGGACAGCAGTATTAGATTCCAATGTACCATTGCAGGTTTACTGTATCCCTTGGACCTTCAAGTCAACGATGAAACACAAAAATTGCATCGATATGAATACAAAAGGCAAAATGACGACTTATTTACAAGAGGAGGAACTCTTCTAGTACTTCGTGCTTTGAGTCTTTCCTGGGACAGCAGTATTAGATTCCGTTGCACCATTGCAGGTTTACTGTATCCCTTGGACCTTCAAATCAACGATGAAACACAGAAATTGCATCGATATTGAATACAAAAGGCTAAATGTCGACTTATTTACAAGAGGAGTAACTCTTCTAATAGTTCGTGCTTTGAGCCTTTCCTGGGACACCAGTATTAGATTCCGATGCACCATTGCAGGTTTACTGTATCCCTTGGACCTTCAAATCAACGATGAAAAACAGAAATTGCATCGATATTGAATACAAAAGGCAAAATGTCGACTTATTTACAAGAGAAGTAACTCTTCTAATAGTTGGTGCTTTGAGCCTTTCCTGGGACAGCAGTATTAGATTCCGATGCACCATTGCAAGTTTACTGTATCCCTTCGACCTTCAAATCAAACGATGAAACACAGATATTGCATCGATATTGAATACAAAAGGCTAAATGTCGACTTATTTACAAGAGGAGTAACTCTTCTAATAGTTCGTGCATTGAGCCTTTCCTGGGACAGCAGTATTAGATTCCGATGCACCATTGCAGGTTTACTGTATCCCTTGGACCTCCAAATCAACGATGAAACACAGAAATTGCATCGATATTGAATACAAAAGGCAAAATGTCGACTTATATACAAGAGGAGTAACTCTTCTAGTACTTCGTGCTTTGAGCCTTTCCTGGGGCAGCAGTATTAGATTCCGTTGCACCATTGCAGGTTTACTGCATCCCTTGGACGTTCAAATCAACGATGAAACACAGAAATTGCGTCCATATTGAATACAAAAGGCTAAATGTCGACTTATTTACAAGAGGAGTAACTCTTATAATATTTCTTGCTTTGAGCCTTTCCTGGGACAGCAGTATTAGATTCCGATGCACCATTGCAGGTTTACTGTATCCCTTGGACCTTCAAATCAACGATGAAACACAGATATTGCATCGATATTGAATACAAAAGGCAAAATGTCGACTTATAAACAAGAGGAGTAACTCTTCTAGTACTTCGTGCTTTGAGCCTTTCCTGGGACAGCAGTATTAGATTCCGATGCACCATTGCAGGTTTACTGTATCCCTTGGACCTTCAAATCAACGATGAAACACAGAAATTGCATCGATATTGATTACAAAAGGCAAAATGTCGACTTATTTACAAGAGGAGTAACTCTTCTAGTACTTCGTGCTTTGAGCCTTTCCTGGGACAGCAGTATTAGATTCCGATGCACCATTGCAGGTTTACTGTATCCCTTGGACCTTCAAATCAACGATGTAACACAGAAATTGCATCGATATTGAATACAAAAGGCTAAATGTCGACTCATTTACAAGAGGAGTAACTCTTCTAATAGTTCGTGCTTCGAGCCTTTCCTGGGACAGCAGTATTAGATTCCGATGCACCATTGCAGGTTTACTGTATCCCTTGGACCTTCAAATCAACGATGAAACACAGAAATTGCATCGATATTGAATACAAAAGGCAAAATGTCGACTTATTTACAAGAGAAGTAACTCTTCTAATAGTTGGTGCTTTGAGCCTTTCCTGGGACAGCGGTATTAGATTCCGATGCACCATTGCAAGTTTACTGTATCCCTTCGACCTTCAAATCAAATGATGAAACACAGATATTGCATCGATATTGAATACAAAAGGCTAAATGTCGACTTATTTACAAGAGGAGTAACTCTTCTAATAGTTCGTGCATTGAGCCTTTCCTGGGACAGCAGTATTAGATTCCGATGCACCATTGCAGGTTTACTGTATCCCTTGGACCTCCAAATCAACGATGAAACACAGAAATTGCATCGATATTGAATACAAAAGGCAAAATGTCGACTTATATACAAGAGGAGTAACTCTTCTAGTACTTCGTGCTTTGAGCCTTTCCTGGGACAGCAGTATTAGATTCCGTTGCACCATTGCAGTTTTACTGTATCCCTTGGACCTTCAAATCAACGATGAAACATAGAAATTGCATCGAACTTGAATACAAAATACAAAATGTTGACTTATTTATAAGAGGAGTAACTCTTCTAGTAGTTCGTGTTTCAAGCCTTTCCTGGGACAGCAGTATTAGATTCCGATGCACCATTGCACGTTTACTGTATCCCTTGGACCTTCAAAACAACAATGAAACACTGAAATTGCATCGATATTGAATACAAAAGGCAAAATGTCGACTTATTTACAAGAGGAGTAACTCTTCTAATAGTTCGTGATTCGAGCCTTTCCTGGGACAGTAGTATTAGATTCCGATGCACCATTGGAGGTTTACTGTATCCCTTGGACCATCAAATCAACGATGAAACACAGAAATTGCATCGATATTGAATACAAAAGGCAAAATGTCGACTTATTTACAAGAGGAGTAACTCTTCTAATAGTTCGTGCTTTGAGCCTTTCCTGGGACAGCAGTATTAGATTCCGATGCACCATTGCAGGTTTACTGAATCCCTTGGACCTTCAAATCAACGATGAAACACAGAACTTGCATCGATATTGAATACAAAAGGCAAAATTTCGACTTATTTACAAGAGGAGTAACTCTCCAAATAGTTCGTGCTTTTAGCGTTTCCTGGGACAGCAGTATTAGATTCCGATGCACCATTCCAGGTTTACTGTATCCCTTGGACCTCCAAATCAACGATGAAACACAGAAATTGCATCGATATTTAATACAAAAGGCAAAATGTCGACTTATTTACAAGAGGAGTAACTCTTCTTATAGTTCGTGCTTTGAGCCTTTCCTGGGACAGCAGTAATAGATTCCGATGCACCATTGCAGGTTTACTGTATCCCTTGGACCTTCAAATCAACGATGAAACACAGAAATTGCATGGATATTGAATACAAAAGGCAAAATGTTGACTTATAAACAAGAGGAGTAACTCTTCTAGTACTTCGTGCTTTGAGCCTTTCCTGGGACAGCAGTATTAGATTCCGATGCACCATTGCAGGTTAACTGTATCCCTTGGACCTTCAAATCAACGATGTAACACAGAAATTGCATCGAAATTGAATACAAAAGGCTAAATGTCGACTCATTTACAAGAGGAGTAACTCTTCTAATAGTTCGTGTTTCGAGCCTTTCCTGGGACAGCAGTATTAGATTCCGATGCACCATTGCAAGTTTACTGTATCCCTTGGACCTTCAAATCAACGATGAAACACAGAAATTGCATCGATATTCAATACAAAAGGCAAAATGTCGACTTATTTACAAGAGGAGTAACTCTTCTAATAGTTCGAGATTTTAGCCTTTCCTGGGACAGCAGTATTAGATTCCGATGCACCATTGCAGGTTTACTGTATCCCTTGGACTTTCAAATCAACGATGAAACACAGAAATTGCATGGATTTTGAATACAAAAGGCAAAATGTCGACTTATAATTAAGATGAGTAACTCTTCTAGTACTTCGTGATTTGAGCCTTTCCTGGGACAGCAGTATTAGATTCAGATGCCCCATTGCAGGTTTACTGTATCCCTTGGACCTTCCAATCAACGATGAAACACAGAAATTGCATCGATATTGAATACAAAAGGCAAAATGTCGACTCATTTACAAGAGGAGTAACTCTTCTAATAGTTCGTGCATTGAGCCTTTCCTGGGACAGCAGAATTAGATTCCGATAGACCATTGCAGGTTTACTGTATCCCTTGGACCTTCAAATCAACGATGAAACACAGAAATTGCATGGATATGGAATACAAAAGGCAAAATGTCGACTTATAAACAAGATGAGTAACTCTTCTAGTACTTCGTGCTTTGAGCCTTTCCTGGGACAGCAGTATTAGATTCCGATGCACCATTGCAGGTTTACTGTATCCCTTGGACCTTCAAATCAATGATGAAACACAGAAATTGCATCGATATTGAATACAAAAGGCTAAATGTCGACTTATAAACAAGATGAGTAACTCTTGTAGTACTTCGTGCCTTGAGCATTTCCTGGGACAGCAGTATTAGATTCCGATGCACCATTGCAGGTTTACTGTATCCCTTGGACCTTCAAATCAACGATGAAACACAGAAATTGAATCGATATTGAATACAAAAGGCACAATTTCAACTTATATACAAGAGGAGTAACTCTTCTAGTACTTCGTGCTTTGAGCCTTTCCTGGGACAGCAGTATTAGATTCCGTTGCACCATTGCAGGTTTACTGTATCCCTTGGACCTTAAAATCAACGATGAAACACAGAAATTGCATCGATATTGAATAGAAAAGGCAAAATGTCGACTTATTTACAATAGGAGTAACTCTTCTAATAGTTCGTGCTTTGAGCCTTTCCTGGGACAGCAGTATTAGATTCCGATGCATTATTGCAGGTTAACTGTATACCTTGGACCTTCAAATCAACGATGAAACACAGAAATTGCATCGATATTGAATACAAAAGGCCAAATGTCGACTTATTTGCATGAGTAGTAACTCTTCTAATAGTTCGTGCTTTGAGCCTTTCCTGGGACAGCAGTATTAGATTCCGATGCACCATTGCAGGTTAACTGTATCCCTTGGACCTTCAAATCAACGATGAAACATAGAAATTGCATCGAACTTGAATACAAAATACAAAATGTTGACTTATTTATAAGAGGAGTAACTCTTCTAGTAGTTCGTGTTTCAAGCCTTTCCTGGGACAGCAGTATTAGATTCCGATGCACCATTGCACGTTTACTGTATCCCTTGGACCTTCAAAACAACAATGAAACACTGAAATTGCATCGATATTGAATACAAAAGGCAAAATGTCGACTTATTTACAAGAGGAGTAACTGTTCTAATAGTTCGTGATTCAGCCTTTCCAGCGACAGCAGTATTAGATTCCGATGCACCATTGCAGGTTTACTGTATCCCTTGGACCTTCACATCAACGATGATTCACAGAAATTGCATCGATATTGAATACAAAAGGCTAAATGTCGAAATATTTACAAGAGGAGTAACTCTTCTAATAGTTCGTGCTTTGAGCCTTTCCTGGGACAGCAGTATTAGATTCCGATGCACCATTGCAGATTTACTGTATCCCTTGGACCTTCAAATCAACGATGAAACACAGAAATTGCATCGATATTGAATACAAAAAGCAAAATGTCGACTTATTTACAAGAGGAGTAACTCTTCTAATAGTTCGTGCTTTGAGCCTTTCCTGGGACAGCAGTATTAGATTCCGATGCACCATTGCAGGTTTACTGTACCCCTTGGACCTTCAAATCAACGATGAAACACAGAAATTGCATCGATATTGAATACAAAAGGCTAAATGTCGACTTATTTACAAGAGGAGTAACTCTTCTAATAGTTCGTGCATTGAGCCTGTCCTGGGACAGCAGTATTAGATTCCGATGCACCATTGCAGGTTTACTGAATCCCTTGGACCTTCAAATCAACGATGAAACACAGAAATTGAATCGATATTGAATACAAAAGGCACAATTTCAACTTATAAACAAGAGGAGTAACTCTTCTAGTACTTCGTGATTTGAGCCTTTCCTGGGACAGCAGTATTAGATTCCGATGCACCATTGCAGGTTTACTGTATCCCTTGGACCTTAAAATCAACGATGAAACACAGAAATTGCATCGATAATGAATAGAAAATTCAAAATGTCGACTTATTTACAAGAGGAGTAACTCTTCTAATAGTTCGTGCTTTGAGCCTTTCCTGGGACAGCAGTATTAGATTCCGATGCACCATTGCAGGTTAACTGTATACCTTGGACCTTCAAATCAACGATGAAACACAGAAATTGCATCGATATTGAATACAAAAGGCCAAATGTCGACTTATTTGCATGAGTAGTAACTCTTCTAATAGTTCGTGCTTTGAGCCTTTCCTGGGACAGCAGTATTAGATTCCGATGCACCATTGCAGGTTAACTGTATCCCTTGGACCTTCAAATCAACGATTAACCATAGAAATTGCATCGAACTTGAATACAAAATACAAAATGTTGACTTATTTATAAGAGGAGTAACTCTTCTAGTAGTTCGTGTTTCAAGCCTTTCCTGGGACAGCAGTATTAGATTCCGATGCACCATTGCACGTTTACTGTATCCCTTGGACCTTCAAAACAACAATGAAACACTGAAATTGCATCGATATTGAATACAAAAGGCAAAATGTCGACTTATTTACAAGAGGAGTAACTCTTCTAATAGTTCGTGATTCAGCCTTTCCAGCGACAGCAGTATTAGATTCCGATGCACCATTGCAGGTTTACTGTATCCCTTGGACCTTCAAATCAACGATGAAACACAGAAATTGCATGGATTTTGAATACAAAATGCAAAATGTCGACTTATAAACAAGAGGAGTAACTCTTCTAGTACTTCGTGCTTTGAGCCTTTCCTGGGACAGCAGTATTAGATTCAGATGCACCATTGCAGGTTTACTGTATCCCTTGGACCTTCCAATCAACGATGAAACACAGAAATTGCATCGATATTGAATACAAAAGGCAAAATGTCGACTTATTTACAAGAGAAGTAACTCTTCTAATAGTTGGTGCTTTGAGCCTTTCCTGGGACAGCAGTATTAGATTCCGATGCACCATTGCAAGTTTACTGTATCCCTTCGACCTTCAAATCAAATGATGAAACACAGATATTGCATCGATATTGAATACAAAAGGCTAAATGTCGACTTATTTACAAGAGGAGTAACTCTTCTAATAGTTCGTGCATTGAGCCTTTCCTGGGACAGCAGTATTAGATTCCGATGCACCATTGCAGGTTTACTGTATCCCTTGGACCTCCAAATCAACGATGAAACACAGAAATTGCATCGATATTGAATACAAAAGGCAAAATGTCGACTTATATACAAGAGGAGTAACTCTTCTAGTACTTCGTGCTTTGAGCCTTTCCTGGGACAGCAGTATTAGATTCCGTTGCACCATTGCAGTTTTACTGTATCCCTTGGACCTTCAAATCAACGATGAAACATAGAAATTGCATCGAACTTGAATACAAAATACAAAATGTTGACTTATTTATAAGAGGAGTAACTCTTCTAGTAGTTCGTGTTTCAAGCCTTTCCTGGGACAGCAGTATTAGATTCCGATGCACCATTGCACGTTTACTGTATCCCTTGGACCTTCAAAACAACAATGAAACACTGAAATTGCATCGATATTGAATACAAAAGGCAAAATGTCGACTTATTTACAAGAGGAGTAACTCTTCTAATAGTTCGTGATTCGAGCCTTTCCTGGGACAGCAGTATTAGATTCCGATGCACCATTGCAGGTTTACTGTATCCCTTGGACCTTCAAATCAACGATGAAACACAGAAATTGCATCGATATTGAATACAAAAGGCAAAATGTCGACTTATTTACAAGAGGAGTAACTCTTCTAATAGTTCGTGCTTTGAGCCTTTCCTGGGACAGCAGTATTAGATTCCGATGCACCATTGCAGGTTTACTGAATCCCTTGGACCTTCAAATCAACGATGAAACACAGAACTTGCATCGATATTGAATACAAAAGGCAAAATTTCGACTTATTTACAAGAGGAGTAACTCTTCTAATAGTTCGAGATTTTAGCCTTTCCTGGGACAGCAGTATTAGATTCCGATGCACCATTGCAGGTTTACTGTATCCCTTGGACCTTCAAATCAACGATGAAACACAGAAATTGCATGGATTTTGAATACAAAAGGCAAAATGTCGACTTATAATTAAGAGGAGTAACTCTTCTAGTACTTCGTGCTTTGAGCCTTTCCTGGGACAGCAGTATTAGATTCAGATGCCCCATTGCAGGTTTACTGTATCCCTTGGACCTTCCAATCAATGATGAAACACAGAAATTGCATCGATATTGAATACAAAAGGCAAAATGTCGACTCATTTACAAGAGGAGTAACTCTTCTAATAGTTCGTGCTTTTAGCGTTTCCTGGGACAGCAGTAATAGATTCCGATGCACCATTGCAGGTTTACTGTATCCCTTGGACCTTCAAATCTACGATGAAACACAGAAATTGCATGGATATTGAATACAAAAGGCAAAATGTTGACTTATAAACAAGAGGAGTAACTCTTCTAGTACTTCGTGCTTTGAGCCATTCCTGGGACAGCAGTATTAGATTCCGATGCACCATTGCAGGTTAACTGTATCCCTTGGACCTTCAAATCAACGATGTAACACAGAAATTGCATCGAAATTGAATACAAAAGGCTAAATGTCGACTCATTTACAAGAGGAGTAACTCTTCTAATAGTTCGTGTTTCGAGCCTTTCCTGGGACAGCAGTATTAGATTCCGATGCACCATTGCAAGTTTACTGTATCCCTTGGACCTTCAAATCAACGATGAAACACAGAAATTGCATCGATATTGAATACAAAAGGCAAAATTTCGACTTATTTACAAGAGGAGTAACTCTTCTAATAGTTCGAGATTTTAGCCTTTCCTGGGACAGCAGTATTAGATTCCGATGCACCATTGCAGGTTTACTGTATCCCTTGGACCTTCAAATCAACGATGAAACACAGAAATTGCATGGATTTTGAATACAAAAGGCAAAATGTCGACTTATAATTAAGAGGAGTAACTCTTCTAGTACTTCGTGCTTTGAGCCTTTCCTGGGACAGCAGTATTAGATTCAGATGCCCCATTGCAGGTTTACTGTATCCCTTGGACCTTCCAATCAATGATGAAACACAGAAATTGCATCGATATTGAATACAAAAGGCAAAATGTCGACTCATTTACAAGAGGAGTAACTCTTCTAATAGTTCGTGCATTGAGCCTTTCCTGGGACAGCAGAATTAGATTCCGATAGACCATTGCAGGTTTACTGTATCCCTTGGACCTTCAAATCAACGATGAAACACAGAAATTGCATGGATATGGAATACAAAAGGCAAAATGTCGACTTATAAACAAGATGAGTAACTCTTCTAGTACTTCGTGCTTTGAGCCTTTCCTGGGACAGCAGTATTAGATTCCGATGCACCATTGCAGGTTTACTGTATCCCTTGGACCTTCAAATCAATGATGAAACACAGAAATTGCATCGATATTGAATACAAAAGGCTAAATGTCGACTTATAAACAAGATGAGTAACTCTTCTAGTACTTCGTGCCTTGAGCCTTTCCTGGGACAGCAGTATTAGATTCCGATGCACCATTGCAGGTTTACTGTATCCCTTGGACCTTCAAATCAACGATGAAACACAGAAATTGAATCGATATTGAATACAAAAGGCACAATTTCAACTTATAAACAAGAGGAGTAACTCTTCTAGTACTTCGTGCTTTGAGCCTTTCCTGGGACAGCAGTATTAGATTCCGTTGCACCATTGCAGGTTTACTGTATCCCTTGGACCTTAAAATCAACGATGAAACACAGAAATTGCATCGATATTGAATAGAAAAGGCAAAATGTCGACTTATTTACAATAGGAGTAACTCTTCTAATAGTTCGTGCTTTGAGCCTTTCCTGGGACAGCAGTATTAGATTCCGATGCATTATTGCAGGTTAACTGTATACCTTGGACCTTCAAATCAACGATGAAACACAGAAATTGCATCGATATTGAATACAAAAGGCCAAATGTCGACTTATTTGCATGAGTAGTAACTCTTCTAATAGTTCGTGCTTTGAGCCTTTCCTGGGACAGCAGTATTAGATTCCGATGCACCATTGCAGGTTAACTGTATCCCTTGGACCTTCAAATCAACGATGAAACATAGAAATTGCATCGAACTTGAATACAAAATACAAAATGTTGACTTATTTATAAGAGGAGTAACTCTTCTAGTAGTTCGTGTTTCAAGCCTTTCCTGGGACAGCAGTATTAGATTCCGATGCACCATTGCACGTTTACTGTATCCCTTGGACCTTCAAAACAACAATGAAACACTGAAATTGCATCGATATTGAATACAAAAGGCAAAATGTCGACTTATTTACAAGAGGAGTAACTCTTCTAATAGTTCGTGATTCAGCCTTTCCAGCGACAGCAGTATTAGATTCCGATGCACCATTGCAGGTTTACTGTATCCCTTGGACCTTCACATCAACGATGATTCACAGAAATTGCATCGATATTGAATACAAAAGGCTAAATGTCGAAATATTTACAAGAGGAGTAACTCTTCTAATAGTTCGTGCTTTGAGCCTTTCCTGGGACAGCAGTATTAGATTCCGATGCACCATTGCAGATTTACTGTATCCATTGGACCTTCAAATCAACGATGAAACACAGAAATTGCATCGATATTGAATACAAAAAGCAAAATGTCGACTTATTTACAAGAGGAGTAACTCTTCTAATAGTTCGTGCTTTGAGCCTTTCCTGGGACAGCAGTATTAGATTCCGATGCACCATTGCAGGTTTACTGTACCCCTTGGACCTTCAAATCAACGATGAAACACAGAAATTGCATCGATATTGAATACAAAAGGCAAAATGTCGACTTATTTACAAGAGGAGTAACTCTTCTAATAGTTCGTGCATTGAGCCTGTCCTGGGACAGCAGTATTAGATTCCGATGCACCATTGCAGGTTTACTGAATCCCTTGGACCTTCAAATCAACGATGAAACACAGAAATTGAATCGATATTGAATACAAAAGGCACAATTTCAACTTATAAACAAGAGGAGTAACTCTTCTAGTACTTCGTGCTTTGAGCCTTTCCTGGGACAGCAGTATTAGATTCCGATGCACCATTGCAGGTTTACTGTATCCCTTGGACCTTAAAATCAACGATGAAACACAGAAATTGCATCGATATTGAATAGAACAGGCAAAATGTCGACTTATTTACAAGAGGAGTAACTCTTCTAATAGTTCGTGCTTTGAGCCTTTCCTGGGACAGCAGTATTAGATTCCGATGCACCATTGCAGGTTAACTGTATACCTTGGACCTTCAAATCAACGATGAAACACAGAAATTGCATCGATATTGAATACAAAAGGCCAAATGTCGACTTATTTGCATGAGTAGTAACTCTTCTAATAGTTCGTGCTTTGAGCCTTTCCTGGGACAGCAGTATTAGATTCCGATGCACCATTGCAGGTTAACTGTATCCCTTGGACCTTCAAATCAACGATTAACCATAGAAATTGCATCGAACTTGAATACAAAATACAAAATGTTGACTTATTTATAAGAGGAGTAACTCTTCTAGTTGTTCGTGTTTCAAGCCTTTCCTGGGACAGCAGTATTAGATTCCGATGCACCATTGCACGTTTACTGTATCCCTTGGACCTTCAAAACAACAATGAAACACTGAAATTGCATCGATATTGAATACAAAAGGCAAAATGTCGACTTATTTACAAGAGGAATAACTCTTCTAATAGTTCGTGATTCAGCCTTTCCAGCGACAGCAGTATTAGATTCCGATGCACCATTGCAGGTTTACTGTATCCCTTGGACCTTCACATCAACGATGATTCACAGAAATTGCATCGATATTGAATACAAAAGGCTAAATGTCGAAATATTTACAAGAGGAGTAACTCTTGTAATAGTTCGTGCTCTGAGCCTTTCCTGGGACAGCAGTATTAGATTCCGATGCACCATTGCAGATTTACTGTATCCCTTGGACCTTCAAATCAACGATGAAACACAGAAATTGCATCGATTTTGAATACAAAAAGCAAAATGTCGACTTATATACAAGAGGAGTAACTCTTCTAATAGTTCGTGCTTTGAGCCTTTCCTGGGACAGCAGTATTAGATTCCGATGCACCATTGCAGGTTTACTGTACCCCTTGGACCTTCAAATCAACGATGAAACACAGAAATTGCATCGATATTGAATACAAAAGGCTAAATGTCGACTTATTTACAAGAGGAGTAACTCTTCTAATAGTTCGTGCATTGAGCCTGTCCTGGGACAGCAGTATTAGATTCCGATGCACCATTGCAGGTTTATTGTATCTCTTGGATCTTCAAATCAACGATGAAACACAGAAGTTGCATCGATATTGAATACAAAAGGCCAAATGTCGACTTATTTGCATGAGTAGTAACTCTTCTAATAGTTCGTGCTTTGAGCCTTTCCTGGGACAGCAGTATTAGATTCCGATGCACCATTGCAGGTTAACTGTATCCCTTGGACCTTCAAGTCAACGATGAAACATAGAAATTGCATCGAACTTGAATACAAAATACAAAATGTTGACTTATTTATAAGAGGAGTAACTCTTCTAGTAGTTCGTGTTTCAAGCCTTTCCTGGGACAGCAGTATTAGATTCCGATGCACCATTGCACGTTTACTGTATCCCTTGGACCTTCAAAACAACAATGAAACACTGAAATTGCATCGATATTGAATACAAAAGGCAAAATGTCGACTTATTTACAAGAGGAGTAACTCTTCTAATAGTTCGTGATTCAGCCTTTCCAGCGACAGCAGTATTAGATTCCGATGCACCATTGCAGGTTTACTGTATCCCTTGGACCTTCACATCAACGATGATTCACAGAAATTGCATCGATATTGAATACAAAAGGCTAAATGTCGAAATATTTACAAGAGGAGTAACTCTTCTAATAGTTCGTGCTTTGAGCCTTTCCTGGGACAGCAGTATTAGATTCCGATGCACCATTGCAGATTTACTGTATCCCTTGGACCTTCAAATCAACGATGAAACACAGAAATTGCATCGATATTGAATACAAAAAGCAAAATTTCGACTTATATACAAGAGGAGTAACTCTTCTAATAGTTCGTGCTTTGAGCCTTTCCTGGGACAGCAGTATTAGATTCCGATGCACCATTGCAGGTTTACTGTACCCCTTGGACCTTCAAATCAACGATGAAACACAGAAATTGCATCGATATTGAATACAAAAGGCTAAATGTCGACTTATTTACAAGAGGAGTAACTCTTCTAATAGTTCGTGCATTGAGCCTGTCCTGGGACAGCAGTATTAGATTCCGATGCACCATTGCAGGTTTACTGTATCCCTTGGACCTTCAAATCAACGATGAAACACAGAAATTGAATCGATATTGAATACAAAAGGCACAATTTCAACTTATAAACAAGAGGAGTAACTCTTCTAGTACTTCGTGCTTTGAGCCTTTCCTGGGACAGCAGTATTAGATTCCGATGCACCATTGCAGGTTTACTGTATCCCTTGGACCTTAAAATCAACGATGAAACACAGAAATTGCATCGATATTGAATAGAAAAGGCAAAATGTCGACTTATTTACAAGAGGAGTAACTCTTCTAATAGTTCGTGCTTTGAGCCTTTCCTGGGACAGCAGTATTAGATTCCGATGCACCATTGCAGGTTAACTGTATACCTTGGACCTTCAAATCAACGATGAAACACAGAAATTGCATCGATATTGAATACAAAAGGCCAAATGTCGACTTATTTGCATGAGTAGTAACTCTTCTAATAGTTCGTGCTTTGAGCCTTTCCTGGGACAGCAGCATTAGATTCCGATGCACCATTGCAGGTTAACTGTATCCCTTGGACCTTCAAATCAACGATGAACCATAGAAATTGCATCGAACTTGAATACAAAATACAAAATGTTGACTTATTTATAAGAGGAGTAACTCTTCTAGTAGTTCGTGTTTCAAGCCTTTCCTGGGACAGCAGTATTAGATTCCGATGCACCATTGCACGTTTACTGTATCCCTTGGACCTTCAAAACAACAATGAAACACTGAAATTGCATCGATATTGAATACAAAAGGCAAATGTCGACTTATTTACAAGAGGAGTAACACTTCTAATAGTTCGTGATTCAGCCTTTCCAGCGACAGCAGTATTAGATTCCGATGCACCATTGCAGGTTTACTGTATCCCTTGGACCTTCACATCTACGATGATTCACAGAAATTGCATCGATATTGAATACAAAAGGCTAAATGTCGAAATATTTACAAGAGGAGTAACTCTTCTAATAGTTCGTGCTTTGAGCCTTTCCTGGGACAGCAGTATTAGATTCCGATGCACCATTGCAGATTCACTGTATCCCTTGGACCTTCAAATCAACGATGAAACACAGAAATTGCATCGATATTGAATACAAAAAGCAAAATGTCGACTTATATACAAGAGGAGTAACTCTTCTAATAGTTCGTGCTTTGAGCCTTTCCTGGGACAGCAGTATTAGATTCCGATGCACCATTGCAGGTTTACTGTACCCCTTGGACCTTCAAATCAACGATGAAACACAGAAATTGCATCGATATTGAATACAAAAGGCTAAATGTCGACTTATTTACAAGAGGAGTAACTCTTCTAATAGTTCGTGCATTGAGCCTGTCCTGGGACAGCAGTATTAGATTCCGATGCACCATTGCAGGTTTACTGTATCCCTTGGACCTTCAAATCAACGATGAAACACAGAAATTGAATCGATATTGAATACAAAAGGCACAATTTCAACTTATAAACAAGAGGAGTAACTCTTCTAGTACTTCGTGCTTTGAGCCTTTCCTGGGACAGCAGTATTAGATTCCGATGCACCATTGCAGGTTTACTGTATCCCTTGGACCTTAAAATCAACGATGAAACACAGAAATTGCATCGATATTGAATAGAAAAGGCAAAATGTCGACTTATTTACAAGAGGAGTAACTCTTCTAATAGTTCGTGCTTTGAGCCTTTCCTGGGACAGCAGTATTAGATTCCGATGCACCATTGCAGGTTAACTGTATACCTGGAACCTTCAAATCAACGATGAAACACAGAAATTGCATCGATATTGAATACAAAAGGCCAAATGTCGACTTATTTGCATGAGTAGTAACTCTTCTAATAGTTCGTGCTTTGAGCCTTTCCTGGGACAGCAGCATTAGATTCCGATGCACCATTGCAGGTTAACTGTATCCCTTGGACCTTCAAATCAACGATGAACCATAGAAATTGCATCGAACTTGAATACAAAATACAAAATGTTGACTTATTTATAAGAGGAGTAACTCTTCTAGTAGGTCGTGTTTCAAGCCTTTCCTGGGACAGCAGTATTAGATTCCGATGCACCATTGCACGTTTACTGTATCCCTTGGACCTTCAAAACAACAATGAAACACTGAAATTGCATCGATATTGAATACAAAAGGCAAAATGTCGACTTATTTACAAGAGGAGTAACTCTTCTAATAGTTCGTGATTCAGCCTTTCCAGCGACAGCAGTATTAGATTCCGATGCACCATTGCAGGTTTACTGTATCCCTTGGACCTTCACATCAACGATGATTCACAGAAATTGCATCGATATTGAATACAAAAGGCTAAATGTCGAAATATTTACAAGAGGAGTAACTCTTCTAATAGTTCGTGCTTTGAGCCTTTCCTGGGACAGCAGTATTAGATTCCGATGCACCATTGCAGATATACTGTATCCCTTGGACCTTCAAATCAACGATGAAACACAGAAATTGCATCGATATTGAATACAAAAAGCAAAATGTCGACTTATATACAAGAGGAGTAACTCTTCTAATAGTTCGTGCTTTGAGCCTTTCCTGGGACAGCAGTATTAGATTCCGATGCACCATTGCAGGATTACTGTACCCCTTGGACCTTCAAATCAACGATGAAACACAGAAATTGCATCGATATTGAATACAAAAGGCTAAATGACGACTTATTTACAAGAGGAGTAACTCTTCTAATAGTTCGTGCATTGAGCCTGTCCTGGGACAGCAGTATTAGATTCCGATGCACCATTGCAGGTTTACTGTATCCCTTGGAACTTCAAATCAACGATGAAGCACAGAAATTGCATCGATATTGAATACAAAAGGCAAAATGTCGACTTATTTATAAGAGGAGTAACTCTTCTAACAGTTCCTGCTTTGAGCCTTTCCTGGGACAGCAGTATTAGATTCCGATGCACCATTGCAAGTTTACTGTATCCCTTGGACCTTCAAATCAACGATGAAACACAGAAATTGCATCATATTGAATACAAAAGGCAAAATGTCGACTTATTTACAAGAGTAGTAACTCTTCTAATAGTTCGTGCTTTGAGCCTTTCCTGGGACAGCAGTATTAGATTCCGATGCACCATTGCAGGTTTACTGTATCCCTTGTAATTTCAAATCAACGGTGAAACATAGAAATTGCATCGATCTTGAATACAAAATACAAAATGTTGACTTATTTATAAGAGGAGTAACTCTTTTAGTAGTTCGTGCTTCGAGCCTTTCCTGGGACAGCAGTATTAGATTCCGATGCACCATTGCAGGTTAACTGTATACCTTGGACCTTCAAATCAACGATGAAACACAGAAATTGCATCGATATTGAATACAAAAGGCTAAATGTCGAAATATTTACAAGAGGAGTAACTCTTCTAACAGTTCCTGCTTTGAGCCTTTCCTGGGACAGCAGTATTAGATTCCGATAGACCATTGCAGGTTTACTGTATCCCTTGGACCTTCAAATCAACGATGAAACACAGAAATTGCATGGATATGGAATACAAAAGGCAAAATGTCGACTTATAAACAAGATGAGTAACTCTTCTAGTACTTCGTGCTTTGAGCCTTTCCTGGGACAGCAGTATTAGATTCCGATGCACCATTGCAGGTTTACTGTATCCCTTGGACCTTCAAATCAATGATGAAACACAGAAATTGCATCGATATTGAATACAAAAGGCTAATTGTCGACTTATTTACAAGAGGAGTAACTCTTCTAATAGTTCGTGCCTTGAGCCTTTCCTGGGACAGCAGTATTAGATTCCGATGCACCATTGCAGGTTTACTGTATCCCTTGGACCTTCAAATCAACGATGAAACACAGAAATTGAATCGATATTGAATACAAAAGGCACAATTTCAACTTATAAACAAGAGGAGTAACTCTTCTAGTACTTCGTGCTTTGAGCCTTTCCTGGGACAGCAGTATTAGATTCCGATGCACCATTGCAGGTTTACTGTATCCCTTGGACCTTAAAATCAACGATGAAACACAGAAATTGCATCGATATTGAATAGAAAAGGCAAAATGTCGACTTATTTACAAGAGGAGTAACTCTTCTAATAGTTCGTGCTTTGAGCCTTTCCTGGGACAGCAGTATTAGATTCCGATGCACCATTGCAGGTTAACTGTATACCTTGGACCTTCAAATCAACGATGAAACACAGAAATTGCATCGATATTGAATACAAAAGGCCAAATGTCGACTTATTTGCATGAGTAGTAACTCTTCTAATAGTTCGTGCTTTGAGCTTTTCCTGGGACAGCAGTATTAGATTCCGATGCACCATTGCAGGTTAACTGTATCCCTTGGACCTTCAAATCAACGATGAAACATAGAAATTGCATCGAACTTGAATACAAAATACAAAATGTTGACTAATTTATAAGAGGAGTAACTCTTCTAGTAGTTCGTGTTTCAAGCCTTTCCTGGGACAGCAGTATTAGATTCCGATGCACCATTGCACGTTTACTGTATCCCTTGGACCTTCAAAACAACAATGAAACACTGAAATTGCATCGATATTGAATACAAAAGGCAAAATATCGACTTATTTACAAGAGGAGTAACTCTTCTAATAGTTCGTGATTCAGCCTTTCCAGCGACAGCAGTATTAGATTCCGATGCACCATTGCAGGTTTACTGTATCCCTTGGACCTTCACATCAACGATGATTCACAGAAATTGCATCGATATTGAATACAAAAGGCTAAATGTCGAAATATTTACAAGAGGAGTAACTCTTCTAATAGTTCGTGCTTTGAGCCTTTCCTGGGACAGCAGTATTAGATTCCGATGCACCATTGCAGATTTACTGTATCCCTTGGACCTTCAAATCAACGATGAAACACAGAAATTGCATCGATATTGAATACAAAAAGCAAAATGTCGACTTATATACAAGAGGAGTAACTCTTCTAATAGTTCGTGCTTTGAGCCTTTCCTGGGACAGCAGTATTAGATTCCGATGCACCATTGCAGGTTTACTGTACCCCTTGGACCTTCAAATCAACGATGAAACACAGAAATTGCATCGATATTGAATACAAAAGGCTAAATGTCGACTTATTTACAAGAGGAGTAACTCTTCTAATAGTTCGTGCATTGAGCCTTTCCTGGGACAGCAGTATTAGATTCCGATGCACCATTGCAGGTTTACTGTATCCCTTGGAATTTCAAATCAACGGTGAAACATAGAAATTGCATCGATCTTGAATACAAAATACAAAATGTTGACTTATTTATAAGAGGAGTAACTCTACTAGTTGTTTGTGCTTCGAGCCTTTCCTGGGACAGCAGTATTAGATTCCGATGCACCATTGCACGTTTACTGTATCCCTTGGACCTACAAAACAACAATGAAACACTGAAATTGCATCGATATTGAATACAAAAGGCAAAATGTCGACTTATTTACAAGAGGAGTAACTCTTCTAATAGTTCGTGATTTAGCTTTTCCAGCGACAGCAGGATTAGATTGCGATGCACCATTGCAGATTTACTGTATCTCTTGGACCTTCAAATCAACGATGAAACACTGAAATTGCATCGATATTGAATACAAAAGGCAAAATGTCGACTTATCTACAAGAGGAGTAACTCTTCTAATAGTTCGTGCTTTTAGCGTTTCCTGGGACAGCAGTATTAGATTCCAATGCACCATTGCAGGTTTACTGTATCCCTTGGACCTTCAAATCAACGATGAAACACAGAAATTGCATCGATATTGAATACAAAAGGCAAAATGTCGACTTATTTACAAGAGGAGTAACTCTTCTAACAGTTCCTGCTTTGCGCCTTTCCTGGGACAGCAGTATTAGATTCCGATGCACCATTGCAGGTTTACTGTATCCCTTGGACCTTCAAATCAACGATGAAACACAGAAATTGCATCATATTGAATACAAGAGGCAAAATGTCGACTTATTTACAAGAGTAGTAACTCTTCTAATAGTTCGTGCTTTGAGCCTTTCCTGCGACAGCAGTATTAGATTCCGATGCACCATTGCAGGTTAACTGTATTTCTTTGACCTTCAAATCAACGATGAATCACAGAAATTGCATCGATATTGAATACAAAAGGCTAAATGTCGACTTATTTACAAGAGGAGTAACTCTTCTAATAGTTCGTGCTTTGAGCCTTTCCTGGGACAGCAGTATTAGATTCCGATGCACCATTGCAGGTTTACTGTATCCCTTGGACCTTCAAATCAACGATGAAACACAGATTTTGCATCGATATTGAATACAAAAGGCAAAATGTCGACTTATTTACAAGAAAAGTAACTCTTATAATAGTTCGTGCTTTGAGCCTTTCCTGGGACAGCAGTATTAGATTCCGATGCACCATTGCAGGTTTACTGTATCCCTTGGACTTTCAAATCAACGATGAAACACAGAAATTGCATCGATATTGATTACAAAAGGCAAAACGTCGACTTATTTACAAGAGGAGTAACTCTTCTAATATTTCGTGGTTTGAGCCTTTCCTGGGACAGCAGTATTAGATTCCGATGCACCATTGCAGGTTTACTGTATCCCTTGGACCTTCAAATCAACGATGAAACACAGAAATTGCATCGATATTGAATACAAAAGGCAAAATGTCAACTTACTTACAAGAGGAGTAACTCTTCTAATAGTTCGTGCTTTGAGCCTTTCCTGGGACAGCAGTATTAGATTCCGATGCACCATTGCAGGTTTACTGAATCCCTTGGACCTTCAAATCAACGATGAAACACAGAACTTGCATCGATATTGAATACAAAAGGCAAAATTTCGACTTATTTACAAGAGGAGTAACTCTCCAAATAGTTCGTGATTTTAGCGTTTCCTGGGACAGCAGTATTAGATTCCGATGCACCATTCCAGGTTTACTGTATCCCTTGGACCTTCAAATCAACGATGAAACACAGAAATTGCATGGATATTGAATACAAAAGGCAAAATGTCGACTTATAAACAAGAGGAGTAACTCTTCTAGTACTTCGTGCTTTGAGCCTTTCCTGGGACAGCAGTATTAGATTCCGATGCACCATTGCAGGTTTACTGTATCCCTTGGACCATCAAATCAACGATGTAACACAGAAATTGCATCGATATTGAATACAAATGCTAAATGTCGACTCATTTACAAGAGGAGTAACTCTACTAATAGTTCGTGTTTCGAGCCTTTCCTGGGACAGCAGTATTAGATTCCGATGCACCATTGCAAGTTTACTGTATCCCTTGGACCTTCAAATCAACGATGAAACACAGAAATTGCATCGATATTCAATACAAAAGGCAAAATGTCGACTTATTTACAAGAGGAGTAACTCTTCTAATAGTTCGTGCTTTTAGCCTTTCCTGGGACAGCAGTATTAGATTCCGATGCACCATTGCAGGTTTACTGTATCCCTTGGACCTTCAAATCAACGATGAAACACAGAAATTGCATGGATTTTGAATACAAAATGCAAAATGTCGACTTATAAACAAGAGGAGTAACTCTTCTAGTACTTCGTGCTTTGAGCCTTTCCTGGGACAGCAGTATTAGATTCAGATGCACCATTGCAGGTTTACTGTATCCCTTGGACCTGCCAATCAACGATGAATCACAGAAATTGCATCGATATTGAATACAAAAGGCAAAATGTCGACTCATTTACAAGAGGAGTAACTCTTCTAATAGTTCGTGCATTGAGCCTTTCCTGGGACAGCAGAATTAGATTCCGATAGACCATTGCAGGTTTACTGTATCCCTTGGACCTTCAAATCAACGATGAAACACAGAAATTGCATGGATATGGAATACAAAAGGCAAAATGTCGACTTATAAACAAGATGAGTAACTCTTCTAGTACTTCGTGCTTTGAGCCTTTCCTGGGACAGCAGTATTAGATTCCGATGCACCATTGCAGGTTTACTGTATCCCTTGGACCTTAAAATCAACGATGAAACACAGAAATTGCATCGATATTGAATAGAAAAGGCAAAATGTCGACTTATTTACAAGAGGAGTAACTCTTCTAATAGTTCGTGCTTTGAGCCTTTCCTGGGACAGCAGTATTAGATTCCGATGCACCATTGCAGGTTAACTGTATTCCTTGGACCTTCAAATCAACGATGAAACACAGAAATTGCATCATATTGAAAACAAAAGGCAAAATGTCGACTTATTTACAAGAGTAGTAACTCTTCTAATAGTTCGTGCTTTGAGCCTTTCCTGGGACAGCAGTATTAGATTCCGATGCACCATTGCAGGTTTACTGTATCCCTTGTAATTTCAAATCAACGGTGAAACATAGAAATTGCATCGATCTTGAATACAAAATACAAAATGTTGACTTATTTATAAGAGGAGTAACTCTTCTAGTTGTTCGTGCTTCGAGCCTTTCCTGGGACAGCAGTATTAGATTCCGATGCACCATTGCACGTTTACTGTATCCCTTGGACCTACAAAACAACAATGAAACACTGAAATTCCATCGATATTGAATACAAAAGGCAAAATGTCGACTTATTTACAAGAGGAGTAACTCTTCTAATAGTTCGTGATTTAGCTTTTCCAGCGACAGCAGGATTAGATTGCGATGCACCATTGCAGATTTACTGTATCTCTTGGACCTTCAAATCAACGATGGAACACTGAAATTGCATCGATATTGAATACAAAAGGCAAAATGTCGACTTATCTACAAGAGGAGTAACTCTTCTAATAGTTCGTGCTTTTAGCGTTTCCTGGGACAGCAGTATTAGATTCCAATGCACCATTGCAGCTTTACTGTATCCCTTGGACCTTCAAATCAACGATGAAACACAGAAATTGCATCGATATTGAATACAAAAGGCAAAATGTCGACTTCTTTACAAGAGGAGTAACTCTTCTAACAGTTCCTGCTTTGCGCCTTTCCTGGGACAGCAGTATTAGATTCCGATGCACCATTGCAGGTTTACTGTATCCCTTGGACCTTCAAATCAACGATGAAACACAGAAATTGCATGGATATGGAATACAAAAGGCAAAATGTCGACTTATAAACAAGATGAGTAACTCTTCTAGTACTTCGTGCTTTGAGCCTTTCCTGGGAGAGCAGTATTAGATTCCGATGCACCATTGCAGGTTTACTGTATCCCTTGGACCTTAAAATCAACGATGAAACACAGAAATTGCATCGATATTGAATAGAAAAGGCAAAATGTCGACTTATTTACAAGAGGAGTAACTCTTCTAATAGTTCGTGCTTTGAGCCTTTCCTGGGACAGCAGTATTAGATTCCGATGCACCATTGCAGGTTAACTGTATACCTTGGACCTTCAAATAAACGATGAAACACAGAAATTGCATCGATATTGAATACAAAAGGCCAAATGTCGACTTATTTACAAGAGTAGTAACTCTTCTAATAGTTCGTGCTTTGAGCCTTTCCTGGGACAGCAGTATTAGATTCCGATGCACCATTGCCGGTTAACTGTATCCCTTGGACCTTCAAATCAACGATGAAACATAGAAATTGCATCGATCTTGAATACAAAATACAAAATGTTGACTTATTTATAAGAGGAGTAACTCTTCTATTAGTTCGTGTTTCAAGCCTTTCCTGGGACAGCAGTATTAGATTCCGATGCACCATTGCACGTTTACTGTATCCCTTGGACCTTCAAAACAACAATGAAACACTGAAATTGCATCGATATTGTATACAAAAGGCAAAATGTCGACTTATTTACAAGAGGAGTCACTCTTCTAATAGTTCGTGATTCAGCCTTTCCAGCGACAGCAGTATTAGATTCCGATGCACCATTGCAGGTTTACTGTATCCCTTGGACCTTCACATCAACGATGATTCACAGAAATTGCATCGATATTGAATACAAAAGGCTAAATGTCGAAATATTTACAAGAGGAGTAACTCTTCTAATAGTTCGTGCTTTGAGCCTTTCCTGGGACAGCAGTATTAGATTCCGATGCACCATTGCAGATTTACTGTATCCCTTGGACCTTCAAATCAACGATGAAACACAGAAATTGCATCGATATTGAATACAAAAAGCAAAATGTCGACTTATATACAAGAGGAGTAACTCTTCTAATAGTTCGTGCTTTGAGCCTTTCCTGGGACAGCAGTATTAGATTCCGATGCACCATTGCAGGTTTACTGTATCCCTTGGACCTTCAAATCAACGATGAAACACAGAAATTGCATCGATATTGAATACAAAAAGCTAAATGTCGACTTATTTACAAGAGGAGTAACTCTTCTAATAGTTCGTGCATTGAGCCTGTCCTGGGACAGCAGTATTAGATTCCGATGCACCATTGCAGGTTTACTGTATCCCTTGGACCTTCAAATCAACGATGAAACACAGAAATTTCATCGATATTGAATAGAAAAGACTAAATGTCAACTTATTTACAAGAGGAGTAACTCTTCTAATATTTCGTGGTTTGAGCCTTTCCTGGGACAGCAGTATTAGATTCCGATGCACCATTGCAGGTTTACTGTATCCCTTGGACCTTCAAATCAACGATGAAACACAGAAATTGCATCGATATTGAATACAAAAGGCAAAATGTCGACTTATTTACAAGAGGAGTAACTCTTCTAATAGTTCGTGCTTTGAGCCTTTCCTGGGTTAGCAGTATTAGATTCCGATGCACCATTGCAGGTTTACTGTATCCCTTGGACCTTCAAATCAACGATGAAACACAGAAATTGCATCGATATTGAATACAATAGCAAAATGTCGACTTATATACAAGAGGAGTAACTCTTCTAATAGTTCGTGCATTGAGCCTTTCCTGGGACAGCAGTATTAGATTCCGATGCACCATTGCAAGTTTACTGTATCCCTTGGACCATCAAATAAAATGATGAAACACAGAGATTGCATCGATATTGAATACAAAAGGCTAAATGTCGACTTATTTACAAGAGGAGTAACTCTTCTAATAGTTCGTGCTTTGAGCCTTTCCTGGGACAGCAGTATTAGATTCCGATGCACTGTTGCAGGTTTACTGTATCCCTTGGACCTTCAAATCAACGATGAAACACAGAAATTGCATCGATATTGAATACAAAATGCAAAATGTCGACTTATTTATAAGAGGATTAACTCTTCTAACAGTTCCTGCTTTGATCCTTTCCTGGGACAGCAGTATTAGATTCCGATGCACCATTGAACGTTTACTGTATCCCTTGGACCTTCAAGTCAACGATGAAACACAAAAATTGCATCGATATGAATACAAAAGGCAAAATGACGACTTATTTACAAGAGGAGGAACTCTTCTAGTACTTCGTGCTTTGAGTCTTTCCTGGGACAGCAGTATTAGATTCCGTTGCACCATTGCAGGTTTACTGTATCCCTTGGACCTTCAAATCAACGATGAAACACAGAAATTGCATCGATATTGAATACAAAAGGCAAAATGTCGACTTATTTATAAGAGGATTAACTCTTCTAACAGTTCCTGCTTTGAGCCTTTCCTGGGACAGCAGTATTAGATTCCGATGCACCATTGCAGGTTTACTGTATCCCTTGGACCTTCTAATCAACGATGAAACACAGAAATTGATTCATATTGGATACAAAAGGCAATATGTCGACTTATTTACAAGAGTAGTAACTCTTCTAATAGTTCGTCTTTGAGCCTTTCCTGGGACAGCAGTATTAGATTCCGATGCACTGTTGCAGGTTTACTGTATCCCTTGGACCTTCAAATCAACGATGAAACACAGAAATTGCATCGATATTGAATACAATAGCAAAATGTCGACTTATATACAAGAGGAGTAACTCTTCTAGTACTTCTTGCTTTGAGCCTTTCCTGGGTCAGCAGTATTAGATTCCGTTGCACCATTGCAGGTTTACTGTATCCCTTGGACCTTCAAATCAACGATGAAACACAGAAATTGCATCGATATTGAATACAAAAGGCTAAATGTCGACTTATTTACAAGAGGAGTAACTCTTCTAATTGTTCGTGCTTTGAGCCTTTCCTGGGACAGCAGTATTAGATTCCGATGCACTGTTGCAGGTTTACTGTATCCCTTGGACCTTCAAATCAACGATGAAACACAGAAATTGCATCGATACTGAATACAAAAGGCAAAATGTCGACTTATTTACAAGAGGAGTAACTCTTCTAACAGTTCCAGCTTTGAGCCTTTCCTGGGACAGCAGTATTAGATTGCGATGCACCATTGCACGTTTACTGTATCCCTTGGACCTTCAAATCAACGATGAAACACAGAATTTGCATCATATTGAATACAAAAGGCAAAATGTCAACTTATTTACAAGAGTAGTAACTCTTCTAATAGTTCGTCCTTTGAGCCTTTCCTGGGACAGCAGTATTAGGTTCCGATGCACCATTGCAGGTTTACTGTATCCCTTGTACCTTCAAATCAACGATGAAACATAGAAATTGCATCGATCTTGAATACAAAATACAAAATGTCGACTTATTTACAAGATGGGTAACTCTTCTAATAGTTCGTGATTTAGCCTTTCCAGCGACAGCAGTATTAGATTGTGATGCAACATTGCAGATTTACTGTATCCCTTGGACCTTCAAATCAACGATGAAACGCAGAAATTGCATCGATATTGAATACAAAAGGCAAAATGTCGACTTATTTACAAGAGGTGTAACTCTTCTAATAGTTCGAGCTTTGAGCCTTTCCTGGGACAACAGTATTAGATTCCGATGCACCATTGCAGGTTTACTGTATCCCTTGGACCTTCAAATCAACGATGAAACACAGAAATTGCATCGATATTGAATACAATAGCAAAATGTCGACTTATATACAAGAGGAGTAACTCTTCTAGTACTTCGTGCTTTGAGCCTTTCCTGGGTCAGCAGTATTAGATTCCGATGCACCATTGCAGGTTTACTGTATCCCTTGGACCTTCATATCAATGATGAAACACAGAAATTGCATTGATATTGAATACAAAAGGCTAAATGTCGACTTATTTACAAGAGGAGTAACTCTTCTAATAGTTCGTGCTTTGAGCCTTTCCTGGGACAGCAGTATTAGATTCCGATGCACTGTTGCAGGTTTACTGTATCCCTTGGACCTTCAAATCAACGATGAAACACAGAAATTGCATCGATATTGAATACAAAAGGCAAAATGTCAACTTATTTATAAGAGGAGTAATTCTTCTAACAGTTCCAACTTTGAGCCTTTCCTGGGACAGCAGTATTAGATTGCGATGCACCATTGCACGTTTACTGTATCCCTTGGACCTTCAAATCAACGATGAAACATAGAAATTGCATCGATCTTGAACACAAAATACAAAATGTCGACTTATTTACAAGATGAGTAACTCTTCTAATAGTTCGTGATGTAGCCTTTCCAGCGACAGCAGTATTAGATTGTGATGCACCATTGCAGATTTACTGTATCCCTTGGACCTTCAAATCAACGATGAAACACTGAAATTACATCGATATTGAATACAAAAGGCAATATGTCGACTTATTTACAAGAGGAGTAACTCTTCTAATAGTTCGTGCTTTTAGCGTTTCCTTTGACAGCAGTATTAGACTCCGATGCACCATTGCAGGTTTACTGTATCCCTTGGACCTTCAAATCAACGATGAAACACAGAAATTGAATCGATATTGAATACAAAAGGCAAAATGTCGACTTATAAACAAGAGGAGTAACTTCTCTAATAGTTCGTGTTTTGAGCCTTTCCTGGGACAGCAGTATTACATTCCGATGCACCATTGCAGGTTAACTGTATCCCTTGGACCTTCAAATCAACGATGAAACACAGAAATTGCATCGATATTGAATACAAAAGGTTAAATGTTGACTTATTTACAAGAGGAGTAACTCTTCTAATTGTTCGTGCTTTGAGCCTTTCCTGGGACAGCAGTATTAGATTCCGATGCACCATTGCATGTTTACTGTATCTCTTGGACCTTCAAATCAACGGTGAAACACAGAAATTGCATCGATATTGCATACAAAAGGCAAAATGACGACTTATTTACGAGAGGAGTAACTCTTCTAATAGTTCGTGTTTGAGCCTTTCCTGGGACAGCAGTATTAGATTCCAATGCAGCATTGCAGGTTTACTGTATCCCTTGGACCTTCAAATCAACGTTGAAAGACAGAAATTGCATCGATATTGAATTCAAAAGGCAAACTGTCGACTTATTTACAAGAGGAGTAACTCTTCTAATAGTTCGTGATTTGAGCCTTTCCTGGGACAGCAGTATTAGATTCCGATGCACCATTGCAGGTTTACTGTATCCCTTGGACCTTCAAATCAACGATGAAACACAGAAATTGCATCGATATTGAATACAAAAGGCAAAATGTCGACTTATTTACAAGAGGAGTAACTCTTCTAATAGTTCGTGCTTTGAGCCTTTCCTGCGACAGCAGTATTAGATTCCGATGCACCATTGCAAATTTACTGTATCCCCTGGACCTTCAAATCAACGATGAAACACAGAAATTGCATCGATATCGAATACAAAAGGCAAAATGTCGACTTACTTACAAGAGGAGTAACTCTTCTAATAGTTCGTGTTTTGAGCCTTTCCTGGGACAGCAGTATTAGATTCCGATGCACCATTGCAGGTTTACTGTATCCCTTCGACCTTCAAATCAACGGTGAAACACAGAAATTGCAACGATATTGCATACAAACGGCAAAATTTCGACTAATATACAAGAGGAGTAACTCTTCTAGTACTTCGTGCATTGAGCCATTCCTCTGACAGCAGTATTAGATTCCGATGCAACATTGCAGGTTTACTGTATCCCTTGGACCTTCAAATCAACGATGAAACACAGAAATTGCATCGACATTGAATACAAAAGACTGAATGTCGACTGATTTACAAGAGGAGTAACTCTTCTAATAGTTCGTGCTTTGAGCCTTTCCTGGGACAGCAGTATTAGATTCCGATGCACCATTGCAGGTTTACTGTATCCCTTGGACCTTCAAATCGACGATGAAACACAGAAATTGCATCGATATTGAATACAAAAGGCAAAATGTCGAATTATTTACAAGAGGAGTAACTCTTCTAACAGTTCCTGCTTTGAGCCTTTCCTGGGACAGCAGTATTAGATTCCGATGCACCATTGCAGGTTTACTGTATCCCTTGGACCTTCAAATCAACGATGAAGCACAGAAATTGCATCGATATTGAATACAAAGTGCAAAATGTCGACTTATTTACAAGAGGAGTAACTCTTCTAATAGTTCGTGCTTTAGGCCTTTCCTGGGACAGCAGTATTACATTCCGATGCACCATTGCAGGTTTACTGTATCCCTTGGACCTTCAAATCAACGATGAAACACAGAAATTGCATCGACATTGAATACAAAAGGCAAAATAACGACTTATATACAAGAGGAGTATCTCTTCTAGTACTTCGTGCTTTGAGCATTTCCTGGGACAGCAGTATTAGATTCCGATGCACCATTGCAGGTTTACTGTATCACTTTGACCTTCAAATCAACGATGAAACACAGAAAATGCATCGATATTGAATACAAAAGGCAAAATGTCGACTTATTTACAAGAGGAGTAACTCTTCTAATTGTTCGTGCTTTGAGCCTTCCCTGGGACAGCAGTATTATATTCCGAAGCACCATTGCAGGTTTACTGTATCCCTTGGACCTTCAACTCAACGATGAAACACAGAAATTGCATCGATATTGAATACAAAAGGCAAAATGTCGACTTATTTACAAGAGTAGTAACTCTTCTAATAGTTCGTGCTTTGAGCCTTTCCTGGGACAGCAGTATTAGATTCCGATGCACCATTGCAGGTTTACTGTATCCCTTGTACCTTCAAATCAACGATGAAACATAGAAATTGCATCGATATTGAGTACAAAAGGCAAAATTTCGACTTATTTACAAGAGGAGTAACTCTTCTAATAGTTCGTGCTTTTAGCGTTTCCTGGGACAGCAGTATTAGATTCCGATGCACCATTGCAGGTTTACTGTATCCCTTGGACCTTCAAATCAACGATGAAACACAGAAATTGCATCGATATTGAATACAAAAGGCAAAATGTCGACTTATTTACAAGAATAGAAACTCTTCTAATAGTTCGTGCTTTGAGCCTTTCCTGGGACAGCAGCATTATTTTCCGATGCACCATTGCAGCTTTACTATATCCCTTGGACCTTCAAATCAACGATGAAACACAGAAATTGCATCGATATCGAATACAAAAGGCAAAATGTCGACTTATTTACAAGAGGAGTAGCTATTCTAATAGTTCGTGATTTGTGCCTTTCCTGGGACAGCATTATTAGATTCCGATGCACCATTGCAGGTTTACTGTATCCCTTGGACCTTCAAATCAACGATGAAACACAGAAATTGCATCGACATTGAATACAAAAGGAAAATGTCGACTTATTTACAAGAGGAGTAACTCTTCTAGTACTTCGTGCTTTGAGCATTTCCTGGGACAGCAGTATTACATTCCGATGCACCATTGCACGATTACTGTGTCCTTTGGACCTTCAAAACAACTATAAAACTCTGAAATTGCATCGATATTGAATACAAAAGGCAAAATTTCAACTTATTTACAAGAATTGAAACTCTTCGAATAGTTCGTGCTTTTACCTTTCCTGGGACAGCAGCATTATTTTCCGATGCACCATTGCAGCTTTACTGTATCCCTTGGACCTTCAAATCAACGATGAAACACAGAAATTGCATCGATATCGAATACAAAAGGCAAAATGTCGCCTTATTTACAAGAGGAGTAGCTCTTCTAATAGTTCGTGCTTTGAGCCTCTCCTGGGACAGCATTATTAGATTCCGATGCACCATTGCAGGTTTACTGTATCTCTTTGACCTTCAAATCAACGATGAAACACAGAAATTGCATCGATATTGAATACAAAAGGCTAAATGTCGACTTATTTACAAGAGGAGTAACTCTTCTAATAGTTCGTGCTTTGAGCCTTTCCTGGGAGAGCAGTATTAGATTCCGATGCACCAATGCAGGTTTACTGTATCCCTTGGACCTTCAAACCAACGATGAAACACAGAAATTGCATGGATATTGAATACAAAATGCAAAATTTCGACTTATATACAAGAGGAGTAACTCTTCTAGTACTTCGTGATTTGAGCCTCTCCTGGGACAGCAGTATTAGATTCCGATGCACCATTGCAGGTTTACAGTATCCCTTGGGCCTTCAAATCAAAGATGAAACACAGAAATTGCATCGATATTGAATACAAAAAGCTAAATGTCGACTTATTTACAAGAGGAGTAACTCTCCTAATAGTTCGTGCTTTGAGCCTTTCCTGGAACAGCAGTATTAGATTCCGATGCACCATTGCAGGTTTACTGCATCCCTTGGACCTTCAGATCAACGATGAAACACAGAAATTGCATCGATATTGAATACAAAAGGCAAAATGTCGACTTATTTACAAGAGGAGTAACTCTTCTAATAGTTCGTGCTTTGAGCCTTTCCTGGGACAGCAGTATTAGATTCCGATGCACCATTGCAGGTTTACTGTATCTCTTGGACCTTCAAATCAACGATGAAACACAGAAATTGCATCGATATTGAATAGAAAAGGTAAATGGTCGACTTATTTAAAACACAAGTAACTCTTCTAACATTTCGTGATTTGAGCCTTACCTGGGACAGCAGTATTAGATTCCGATGTACCATTGCAGGTTTACTGTATCCCTTGGACCTTCAAATCAACGATGAAACACAGAAATTGCATCGATATTGAATACAAAAGGCAAAATGTCGACTTATTTACAAGAGTAATAACTCTTCTAATAGTTCATGCTTACAGCCTTTCCTGGGACAGCAGTATTAGATTCCGATGAACCATTGCAGGTTTACTGTATCCCTTGTACCTTCAAATCAACGATGAAACATAGAAATTGCATCGATCTTGAATACAAAATGCAAAATGTCGACTTATTGATAAGAGGAGTAACTCTTCTTATAGTACGTGCTTTGAGCCTTTCCTGGGACAGCAGTCTTACATTCCGATGCACCATTGCACGATTTCTGTGTCCCTTGGTCCTTCAAAACAACTATAAAACTCTGAAATTGCATCGATATTGAATACAAAAGGCAAAATGTCGACCTATATACAAGTGGAGTAACTCTTTTAGTACTTCGTGCTTTGAGCATTTCCTGGGACAGCAGTATTAGATTCCGATGCACCATTGCAGGTTTACTGTATCCCTTACCTTCAAATCAACGATGAAACACAGAAATTGCATCGATATTGAATACAAAAGGCAAAATGTCGACTTATTTACAAGAATAGAAACTCTTCGAATAGTTCGTGCTTTGAGCCTTTCCTGGGACAGCAGCAATATTTTCCGATGCGCAATTGCAGCTTTACTGTATCCCTTGGACCTTCAAATCAACGATGAAACACAGAAATTGCATCGATATCGAATACAAAAGGCAAAATGTCGCCTTATTTACAAGAGGAGTAGCTCTTCTAATAGTTCGTGATTTGAGCCTTTCCTGGGACAGCATTATTAGATTCCGATGCACCATTGCAGGTTTACTGTATCTCTTTGACCTTCAAATCAACGATGATACACAGAAATTGCATGGATATTGAATACAAAATGCAAAATGTCGACTTATATACAAGAGGAGTAACTCTTCTAGTACTTCGTGATTTGAGCCTTTCCTGGGACAGCAGTATTACATTCCGATGCACCATTGCAGGATTACAGTATCCCTTGGGCCTTCAAATCAAAGATGAAACACAGAAATTGCATCGATATTGAATACAAAAAGCTAAATGTCGACTTATTTACAAGAGGAGTTACTCTTCTAATAGTTCGTGCTTTGAGCCTTTCCTGGAACAGCAGTATTAGATTCCGATGCACCATTGCAGGTTTACTGTATCCCTTGGACCTTCAAATCAACGATGAAACACAGAAATTGCATCGATATTGAATACAAAAGACAAAATTTCGACTTATTTACAAGAGGAGTAACTCTTCTGATAGTTCGTGCTTTTAGCGTTTCCTGGGACAGCAGTATTAGATTCCGATGCACCATTGCAGGTTTACTGTATCCCTTGGACCTTCAAATCAACGATGAAACACAGAAATTGCATCGATATTGAATACAAAAGGCAAAATGTCGACTTATTTCAAGAATGAAAACTCTTCTAATAGTTCGTGCTTTGAGCCTTTCCTGGGACAGCAGCATTATTTTCCGATGCACCATTGCAGCTTTACTGTATCCCTTGGACCTTCATATCAACGATGAAACACAGAAATTGCATCGATATCGAATACAAAAGGCAAAATGTCGACTTATTTACAAGAGGAATAGCTATTCTAATAGTTCGTGCTTTGTGCCTTTCCTGGGACAGCATTATTAGATTCCGATGCACCATTGCATGTTTACGGTATCTCTTTGACCTTCAAATCAACGATGAAACACAGAAATTGCATCGATATTGAATACAAAAGGCAAAATATCAACTTATTTACAAGAGGAGTAACGCTTCTAGTACTTCGTGCTTTGAGCATTTCCTGGGACAGCAGTATTAGATTCCGATGCACCATTGCAGGTTTACTGTATCCCTTGGACCTTCAAATCAACGATGAAACACAGAAATTGCATCGATATCGAATACAAAAGGCAAAATGTCGACTTATTTACAAGAGGAGTAACTCTTCTAATACTTCGTGCTTTGAGCCTTTCCTGGGACAGCAGTATTAGATTCCGATGCACCATTGCAGGTTTACTGTATCCCTTGGACCTTCAAATCAACGATGAAACACAGGAATTGCATCGATATTGAATAGAAAAGGCAAAATGTCGACTTATTTAAAACACAAGTAACTCTTCTAACAGTTCGTGTTTTGAGCCTTTCCTGGGACAGCAGTATTAGATTCCGATGCACCATTGCAGGTTTACTGTATCCCTTGGACCTTCAAATCGACGATGAAACACAGAAATTGCATCGATATTGAATACAAAAGGCAAAATGTCGACTTATTTAAAAGAGTAGTAACTCTTCTAATAGTTCATGCTTTGAGCCTTTCCTGGGACAGCAGTATTAGATTCCGATGAACCATTGCAGGTGTACTGTATCCCTTGTACCTTCAAATCAACGATGAAACATAGAAATTGCATCGATATTGAATACAAAATGCTAAATGTCGACTTATTGATAAGAGGAGTAACTCTTCTTATAGATCGTGCTTTGAGCCTTTCCTGGGACAGCAGTATTACATTCCGATGCACCATTGCACGATTACTGTGTCCCTTGGTCCTTCAAAACAACTATAAAACTCTGAAATTGCATCGATATTGAATACAAAAGGCAAAATTTCGACTTATTTACAAGAGGAGTAACTCTCCTAATAGTTCGTGCTTTTAGCGTCTCCTGGGACAGCAGTATTAGATTCCGATGCACCATTGCAGGTTTACTGTATCCCTTGGACCTTCGAATCAACGATGAAACACAGAAATTGCATCGATATTGAATACAAAAGGCAAAACGTCGACTTATTTACAAGAATAGAAACTCTTCTAATAGTTCGTGATTTGAGCCTTTCGTGGGACAGCAGCATTATTTTCCGATGCACCATTGCAGCTTTACTGTATCCCTTGGACCTTCAAATCAACGATGAAACACAGAAATTGCATCGATATCGAATACAAAAGGCAAAATGTCGACTTATTTACAAGAGGAGTAGCTATTCTAATAGTTCGTGCTTTGTGCCTTTCCTGGGACAGCATTATTAGATTCCGATGCACCATTGCAGGTTTACGGTATCTCTTTGACCTTCAAATCAACGATGAAACACAGAAATTGCATCGATATTGAATACAAAAGGCAAAATGTCGACTTATTTACAAGAGGAGTAACTCTTCTAATAGTTCGTGCTTTGAGTCTTTCCTGGGACAGCAGTATTAGATTCCGATGCACCATTGCAGGTTTACTGCATCCCTTGGACATTAAAATCAACGATGAAACACAGAAATTGCATCGATATTGAACCCAAAATGCAAAATGTCGACTTATTTACAAGAGGGGTAACTCTTCTAATAGTTCGTGCTTTGAGCCTTTCCTGGGTCAGCAGTATTATATTCCGATGCACCATTGCAGGTTTACTGTATCCCTTGGACCTTCAAATCAACGATGAAACACAGAAATTGCATCGACATTGAATACAAAAGGCAAAATGTCGACTTATATACAAGAGGAGTAACTCTTCTAGTACTTCGTGCTTTGAGCATTTCCTGGGACAGCAGTATTAGATTCCGATGCACCATTGCAGGTTTACTGTATCCCTTGGACCTTCAAATCAACGATGAAACACAGAAATTGCATCGATATTGAATACAAAAGGCAAAATGTCGACTTATTTACAAGAGGAGTAACTCTTCAAATAGTTCGTGCTTTGAGCCTTTCCTGGGACAGCAGTATTAGATTCCGATGCACCATTGCAGGTTTACTGTATCCCTTGGACCTTCAAATCAACGATGAAACACAGAAATTGCATCGATATTGAATACAAAAGGCAAAATGTCGACTTATTTACAAGAGGAGTAACTCTTCTAATAGTTCGTGCTTTGAGCCTTTCCTGGGACAGCAGTATTAGATTCCGATGCACCATTGCAGGTTTACTGTATCCCTTGGACCTTCAAATCAACGATGAAACACAGAAATTGCATCGATATTGAATAGAAAAGGCAAAATGTCGACTTATTTAAAACACAAGTAACTCTTCTAACAGTTCGTGTTTTGAGCCTTTCCTGGGACAGCAGTATTAGATTCCGATGCACCATTGCAGGTTTACTGTATCCCTTGGACCTTCAAATCAACGATGAAACACAGAAATTGCATCGATATTGAATACAAAAGGCAAAATGTCGACTTAATTACAAGAGTTGTAACTCTTCTAATAGTTCATGCTTTGAGCCTTTCCTGGGACAGCAGTATTAGATTCCGATGAACCATTGCAGGTTTACTGTATCCCTTGTACCTTCAAATCAACGATGAAACATAGAAATTGCATCGATCTTGAATACAAAATGCAAAATGTCGACTTATTAATAAGAGGAGTAACTCTTGTTATAGTTCGTGCTTTGAGCCTTTACTGGGACAGCAGTCTTACATTCCGATGCACCATTGCACGATTACTGTGTCCCTTGGTCCTTCAAAACAACTATAAAACTCTGAAATTGCATCGATATTGAATACAAAAGGCAAAATGTCGACTTATATACAAGAGGAGTATCTCTTTTAGTACTTCGTGATTTGAGCATTTCCTGGGACAGCAGTATTAGATTCCGATGTACCATTGCAGGTTTACTGTATCCCTTGGACCTTCAAATCAACGATGAAACACAGAAATTGCATCGACATTGAATACAAAAGGCAAAATGTCGACTTATTTACAAGAGGAGTAACTCTTCTAATGGATCGTGCTTTGAGCCTTCCCTGGGACAGCAGTATTATATTCCGATGCACCATTGCAGGTTTACTGTATCCCTTGGACCTTCAAATCAACGATGAAACACAGAAATTGCATCGATATTGAATACAAAAGGCAAAATGTCGACTTATTTACAAGAGGAGTAACTATTCTAATAGCTCGTGTTTTAGCCTTTCCTGGCACAGCAGTATTATATTCCGATGCACCATTGCAGGTTTACTGTATCCCTTGGACCTTCAAATCAACGATGAAACACAGAAATTGCATCGATATTGAATACAAAAGACAAAATTTCGACTTATTTACAAGAGGAGTAACTCTTCTGATAGTTCGTGCTTTTAGCGTTTCCTGGGACAGCAGTATTAGATTCCGATGCACCATTGCAGGTTCACTGTATCCCTTGGACCTTCAAATCAACGATGAAACACAGAAATTGCATCGATATTGAATACAAAAGGCAAAATGTCGACTTATTTCAAGAATGAAAACTCTTCTAATAGTTCGTGCTTTGAGCCTTTCCTGGGACAGCAGCATTATTTTCCGATGCACCATTGCAGCTTTACTGTATCCCTTGGACCTTCATATCAACGATGAAACACATAAATTGCATCGATATCGAATACAAATGGCAAAATGTCGACTTATTTACAAGAGGAGTAGCTATTCTAATAGTTCGTGCTTTGTGCCTTTCCTGGGACAGCATTATTAGATTCCGATGCACCATTGCATGTTTACGGTATCTCTTTGACCTTCAAATCAACGATGAAACACAGAAATTGCATCGATATTGAATACAAAAGGCAAAATATCGACTTATTTACAAGAGGAGTAACGCTTCTAGTACTTCGTGCTTTGAGCATTTCCTGGGACAGCAGTATTAGATTCCGATGCACCATTGCAGGTTTACTGTATCCCTTGGACCTTCAAATCAACGATGAAACACAGAAATTGCATCGATATCGAATACAAAAGGCAAAATGTCGACTTATTTACAAGAGGAGTAACTCTTCTAATAGGTCATGCTTTGAGCCTTTCCTGGGACAGCAGTATTAGATTCCGATGCACCATTGCAGGTTTACTGTATCCCTTGGACCTTCAAATCAACGATGAAACACAGAAATTGCATCGATATTGAATACAAAAGGCAAAATGTCGACTTATTTACAAGACGAGTAACTCTTCTAATACTTCGTGCTTTGAGCCTTTCCTGGGACAGCAGTATTAGATTCCGATGCACCATTGCAGGTTTACTGTATCCCTTGGACCTTCAAATCAACGATGAAACACAGGAATTGCATCGATATTGAATAGAAAAGGCAAAACGTCGACTTATTTAAAACACAAGTAACTCTTCTAACAGTTCGTGTTTTGAGCCTTTCCTGGGACAGCAGTATTAGATTCCGATGCACCATTGCAGGTTTACTGTATCCCTTGGACCTTCAAATCGACGATGAAACACAGAAATTGCATCGATATTGAATACAAAAGGCAAAATGTCGACTTATTTACAAGAGTAGTAACTCTTCTAATAGTTCATGCTTTGAGCCTTTCCTGGGACAGCAGTATTAGATTCCGATGAACCATTGCAGGTTTACTGTATCCCTTGTACCTTCAAATCAACGATGAAACATAGAAATTGCATCGATATTGAATACAAAATGCTAAATGTCGACTTATTGATAAGAGGAGTAACTCTTCTTATAGATCGTGCTTTGAGCCTTTCCTGGGACAGCAGTATTACATTCCGATGCACCATTGCACGATTACTGTGTCCCTTGGTCCTTCAAAACAACTATAAAACTCTGAAATTGCATCGATATTGAATACAAAAGGCAAATTTTCGACTTATTTACAAGAGGAGTAACTCTTCTAATAGTTCGTGCTTTTAGCGTCTCCTGGGACAGCAGTATTAGATTCCGATGCACCATTGCAGGTTCACTGCATCCCTTGGACCTTCAAATCAACGATGAAACACAGAAATTGCATCGATATTGAATACAAAAGGCAAAACGTCGACTTATTTACAAGAATAGAAACTCTTCTAATAGTTCGTGATTTGAGCCTTTCGTGGGACAGCAGCATTATTTTCCGATGCACCATTGCAGCTTTACTGTATCCCTTGGACCTTCAAATCAACGATGAAACACAGAAATTGCATCGATATCGAATACAAAAGGCAAAATGTCGACTTATTTACAAGAGGAGTAGCTATTCTAATAGTTCGTGATTTGTGCCTTTCCTGGGACAGCATTATTAGATTCCGATGCACCATTGCAGGTTTACGGTATCTCTTTGACCTTCAAATCAACGATGAAACACAGAAATTGCATCGATATTGAATACAAAAGGCAAAATGTCGACTTACTTACAAGAGGAGTAACTCTTCTAATAGTTCGTGCTTTGAGTCTTTCCTGGGACAGCAGTATTAGATTCCGATGCACCATTGCAGGTTTACTGCATCCCTTGGACATTAAAATCAACGATGAAACACAGAAATTGCATCGATATTGAATACAAAAGGCAAAATGTCGACTTATTTACAAGAGGAGTAACTCTTCTAATACTTCGTGCTTTGAGTCTTTCCTGGGACAGCAGTATTAGATTCCGATGCACCATTGCAGGTTTACTGTATCCCTTGGACCTTCAAATCAACGATGAAGCACAGAAATTGCATCGATATTGAATAGAAAAGGCAAAATGTCGACTTATTTAAAACACAAGTAACTCTTCTAACAGTTCGTGTTTTGAGCCTTTCCTGGGACAGCAGTATTAGATTCCGATGCACCATTGCAGGTTTACTGTATCCCTTGGACCTTCAAATCAACGATGAAACACGGAAATTGCATCGATATTGAATACAAAAGGCAAAATGTCGACTTAATTACAAGAGTTGTAACTCTTCTAATAGTTCATGCTTTGAGCCTTTCCTGGGACAGCAGTATTAGATTCCGATGAACCATTGCAGGTTTACTGTATCCCTTGTACCTTCAAATCAACGATGAAACATAGAAATTGCATCGATATTGAATACAAAATGCTAAATGTCGACTTATTGATAAGAGGAGTAACTCTTCTTATAGATCGTGCTTTGAGCCTTTCCTGGGACAGCGGTATTACATTCCGATGCACCATTGCACGATTACTGTGTCCCTTGGTCCTTCAAAACAACTATAAAACTCTGATATTGCATCGATATTGAATACAAAAGGCAAATTTTCGACTTATTTACAAGAGGAGTAACTCTTCTAATAGTTCGTGCTTTTAGCGTCTCCTGGGACAGCAGTATTAGATTCCGATGCACCATTGCAGGTTTACTGTATCCCTTGGACCTTCAAATCAACGATGAAACACAGAAATTGCATCGATATTGAATACAAAAGGCAAAACGTCGACTTATTTACAAGAATAGAAACTCTTCTAATAGTTCGTGATTTGAGCCTTTCGTGGGACAGCAGCATTATTTTCCGATGCACCATTGCAGCTTTACTGTATCCCTTGGACCTTCAGATCAACGATGAAACACAGAAATTGCATCGATATCGAATACAAAAGGCAAAATGTCGACTTATTTACAAGAGGAGTAGCTATTCTAATAGTTCGTGATTTGTGCCTTTCCTGGGACAGCATTATTAGATTCCGATGCACCATTGCAGGTTTACGGTATCTCTTTGACCTTCAAATCAACGATGAAACACAGAAATTGCATCGATATTGAATACAAAAGGCAAAATGTCGACTTATTTACAAGAGGAGTAACTCTTCTAATAGTTCGTGCTTTGAGTCTTTCCTGGGACAGCAGTATTAGATTCTGATGCACCATTGCAGGTTTACTGCATCCCTTGGACATTAAAATCAACGATGAAACACAGAAATTGCATCGATATTGAACACAAAATGCAAAATGTCGACTTATTTACAAGAGGGGTAACTCTTCTAATAGTTCGTGCTTTGAGCCTTTCCTGGGACAGCAGTATTATATTCCGATGCACCATTGCAGGTTTACTGTATCCCTTGGACCTTCAAATCAACGATGAAACACAGAAATTGCATCGACATTGAATACAAAAGGCAAAATGTCGACTTATATACAAGAGGAGTAACTCTTCTAGTACTTCGTGCTTTGAGCATTTCCTGGGACAGCAGTATTAGATTCCGATGCACCATTGCAGGTTTACTGTATCCCTTGGACCTTCAAATCAACGATGAAACACAGAAATTGCATCGATATTGAATACAAAAGGCCAAATGTCGACTTATTTACAAGAGGAGTAACTCTTCTAATAGTTCGTGCTTTGAGCCTTTCCTGGGACAGCAGTATTAGATTCCGATGCACCATTGCAGGTTTACTGTATCCCTTGGACCTTCAAATCAACGATGAAACACAGAAATTGCATCGATATTGAATACAAAAGGCAAAATGTCGACTTATTTACAAGAGGAGTAACTCTTCTAATACTTCGTGCTTTGAGTCTTTCCTGGGACAGCAGTATTAGATTCCGATGCACCATTGCAGGTTTACTGTATCCCTTGGACCTTCAAATCAACGATGAAACACAGAAATTGCATCGATATTGAATAGAAAAGGCAAAATGTCGACTTATTTAAAACACAAGTAACTCTTCTAACAGTTCGTGTTTTGAGCCTTTCCTGGGACAGCAGTATTAGATTCCGATGCACCATTGCAGGTTTACTGTATCCCTTGGACCTTCAAATCAACGATGAAACACGGAAATTGCATCGATATTGAATACAAAAGGCAAAATGTCGACTTAATTACAAGAGTTGTAACTCTTCTGATAGTTCATGCTTTGAGCCTTTCCTGGGACAGCAGTATTAGATTCCGATGAACCATTGCAGGTTTACTGTATCCCTTGTACCTTCAAATCAACGATGAAACATAGAAATTACATCGATCTTGAATACAAAATGCAAAATGTCGACTTATTAATAAGAGGAGTAACTCTTGTTATAGTTCGTGCTTTGAGCCTTTCCTGGGACAGCAGTATTACATTCCGATGCATCATTGCACGATTACTGTGTCCCTTGGTCCTTCAAAACAACTATAAAACTATGAAATTGCATCGATATTGAATACAAAATGCAAAATGTCGACTTATATACAAGAGGAGTAACTCTTTTAGTACTTCGTGCTTTGAGCATTTCCTGGGACAGCAGTACTAGATTCCGATGCACCATTGCAGGTTTACTGTTTCCCTTGGACCTTCAAATCATCGATGAAACACAGATAATGCATCGATATTGAATACAAAAGGCAAAATGTCGACTTATTTACAAGAGGAGTAACTCTTCTAATAGATCGTGCTTTGAGCCTTCCCTGGGACAGCAGTATTATATTCCGATGCACCATTGCAGGTTTTTTGTATCCCTTGGACCTTCAAATCAACGATGAAACACAGAAATTGCATCGATATTGAATACAAAAGGCAAAATGTCGACTTATTTACAAGAGTAGTTACTCGTCTAGTACTTCGTGATTTGAGCATTTCCTGGGACAGCAGTATTAGATTCCGATGCACCATTGCTGGTTTACACTATCCCTTGTACCTTCAAATCAACGATGAAACAAAGAAATTGCATCTATCTTGAATACAAAATGCAAAATGTCGACTTATTTATAAGAGGAACAAAACTTCTAATAGTTCGTGCTTTGAATCTTTCCTGGGACAGCAGTATTACATTCCGATGCACCATTGCACGATTACTGTGTCCTTTGGACCTTCGAAACAACTATAAAACTCTGAAATTGCATTGATATTGAATACAAAATGCAAAATTTCGACTTATTTACAAGAGGAGTAACTCTTCTAATAGATCGTGATTTTAGCGTTTCTTGGGACAGCAGTATTAGATTCCGATGCACCATTGCAGGTTTACTGTATCCCTTGGACCTTCAAATCAACGATGAAACACAGAAATTGCATCGATATTGAATACAAAAGGCAAAATGTCGACTTTTTTACAAGAATAGAAACTCTTCTAATAGTTCGTGCTTTGAGCCTTTCCTGGGACAGCAGCATTATTTTCCGATGCACCATTGCAGCTTTACTGTATCCCTTGGACCTTCAAATCAACGATGAAACACAGAAATTGCATCGATATCGAATACAAAAGGCAAAATGTCGACTTATTTACAAGAGGAGTAGCTTTTCTAATAGTTCGTGCTTTGAGCCTTTCCTGGGACAGCAGTATTAGATTCCGATGCACCATTGCAGGTTTACTGTATCCCCTGGACCTTCAAATCAACGATGAAACACAGAAATTGCATGGATATTGAATACAAAATGCAAAATTTCGACTTATATACAAGAGGAGTAACTCTTCTAGTACTTCGTGATTTGAGTCTTTCCTGGGACAGCAGTATTAGATTCCGATGCACCATTGCAGGTTTACAGTATCCCTTGGGCCTTCAAATCAACGATGAAACACAGAAATTGCATCGATATTGAATACAAAAAGCTAAATGTCGACTTATTTACAAGAGGAGTAACTTTTCTAATAGTTCGTGCTTTGAGCCTTTCCTGGAACAGCAGTATTAGATTCCGATGCACCATTGCAGGTTTACTGCATCCCTTGGACCTTCAGATCAACGATGAAACACAGAAGTTGCATCGATATTGAATCCAAAGGCAAAATGTCGACTTATTTACAAGAGGAGTAACTCTTCTTATAGTTCGTGCTTTGAGCCTTTCCTGGGACAGCAGTATTAGATTCCGATGCACCATTGCAGGTTTACTGTATCCCTTGGACCTTCAAATCAACGATGAAACACAGAAATTGCATCGATATTGAATAGAAAAGGCAAAATGTCGACTTATTTAAAACACAAGTAACTCTTCTATCAGTTCGTGTTTTGAGCCTTTCCTGGGACAGCAGTATTAGATTCCGATTCACCATTGCAGGTTTACTGTATCCCTTGGACCTTCAAATCAACGATGAAACACAGAAATTGCATCGATATTGAATACAAAAGGCAAAATGTCGACTTATTTACAAGAGTAGTAACTCTTCTAATAGTTCATGGTTTGAGCCTTTCCTAGGACAGCAGTATTAGATTCCGATGAACCATTGCAAGTTTACTGTATCCCTTGTACCTTCAAATCAACGATGAAACATAGAAATTGCATAGATCTTGAATACAAAATAAAAATATCGACTTATTGATAAGAGGAGTAACTCTTCTTATAGTTCGTGATTTGAGCCTTTCCTTGGACAGCAGTATTACATTCCGATGCACCATTGCACGATTACTGAGTCCCTTGGTCCTTCAAAACAACTATAAAACTCTGAAATTGCATCGATATTGAAAACAAAAGGCAAAATGTCGACTTATAAACAAGAGGAGTAACTCTTTTAGTACTTGTGCTTTGAGCATTTCGTGGGACAGCAGTATTAGATTCCGATGCACCATTGCAGGTTTACAGTATCCCTTGGACCTTCAAATCAACGATGAAACACAGATAATGCATCGATATTGAATACAAAAGGCAAAATGTCGACTTATTTACAAGAGGAGTAACTCTTCTAATAGTTCATGCTTTGAGCCTTTCCTGGGACAGCAGTATTAGATTCCGATGCACCATTGCAGGTTTACTGTATCCCTTGGACCTTCAAATCAACGATGAAACACAGAAATTGCATCGATATTGAATACAAAAGGCAAAATGTCGACTTATTTACAAGAGTAGTTACTCGTCTAGTACTTCGTGATTTGAGCATTTCCTGGGACAGCAGTATTAGATTCCGATGCACCATTGCTGGTTTACTGTATCCCTTGTACCTTCAAATCAACGATGAAACACAGAAATTGCATCGATATTGAATACAAAAGGCAAAATGTCGACTTATTTACAAGAGGAGTAACTCTTCTAATAGTTCGTGCTTTGAACCTTTCCTGGGACAGCAGTATTACATTCCGATGCACCATTGCACGATTACTGTGTCCTTTGGACCTTCGAAACAACTATAAAACTCTGAAATTGCATCGATATTGAATACAAAAGGCAAAATTTCGACTTATTTACAAGAGGAGTAACTCTTCTAATAGTTCGTGCTTTTAGCGTTTCCTGGGACAGCAGTATCAGATTCCGATGCACCATTGCAGGTTTACTGATCCCTTGGACCTTCAAATCAACGATGAAACACAGAAATTGCATCGATATTGAATACAAAATGCAAAATGTCGACTTATTTACAAGAATAGAAACTCTTCTAATAGTTCGTGCTTTGAGCCTTTCCTGGGACAGCAGCATTATTTTCCGATGCACCATTGCAGCTTTACTGTATCCCTTGGACCTTCAAATCAACGATGAAACACAGAAATTGCATCGATATCGAATACAAAAGGCAAAATGTCGACTTATTTACAAGAGGAGTAGCTATTCTAATAGTTCGTGCTTTGTGCCTTTCCTGGGACAGCATTATTAGATTCCGATGCACCATTGCAGGTTTACGGTATCTCTTTGACCTTCAAATCAACGATGAAACACAGAAATTGCATCGATATTGAATACAAAAGGCAAAATGTCGACTTATTTACAAGAGGAGTAACTCTTCTAATAGTTCATGCTTTGAGCCTTTCCTGGGACAGCAGTATTAGATTCCGATGCACCATTGCAGGTTTACTGTATCCCTTGGACCTTCAAATCAACGATGAAACACAGAAATTGCATGGATATTGAATACAAAATGCAAAATTTCCACTTATATACAAGAGGAGTAACTCTTCTAGTACTTCGTGATTTGAGCCTTTCCTGGGACAGCAGTATTAGATTCCGATGCACCATTGCAGGTTTACTGTATCCCTTGGGCCTTCAAATCAACGATGAAACACAGAAATTGCATCGATATTGAATACAAAAAGCTAAATGTCGACTTATTTACAAGAGGAGTAACTCTTCTAATAGTTCGTGCTTTGAGCCTTTCCTGGAACAGCAGTATTAGATTCCGATGCACCATTGCAGGTTTACTGCATCCCTTGGACCTTCAGATCAACGATGAAACACAGAAATTGCATCGATATTGAATACAAAAGGCAAAATGTCGACTTATTTACAAGAGGAATAACTCTTTTAATAGTTCGTGTTTTGAGCCTCTCCTGGGACAGCAGTATTAGATTCCGATGCACCATTGCAGGTTTACTGTATCCCTTGGACCTTCAAATCAATGATGAAACACAGAAATTGCATCGATATTGAATACAAAAGGCAAAATGTCGACTTATTTACAAGAGGAGTAACTCTTCTAATAGTTCGTGCTTTGAGCCTTTCCTGGGACAGCAGTATTAGATTCCGATGCACCATTGCTGGTTTACTGTATCCCTTGTACCTGCAAATCAACGATGAAACACAGAAATTGCATCGATATTGAATACAAAAGGCAAAATGTCGACTTATTTACAAGAGGAGTAACTCTTCTAATAGTTCGTGCTTTGAGCCTTTCCTGGGACAGCAGTATTAGATTCCGATGCACCATTGCAGGTTTACTGTATTCCTTGGACCTTCAAATCAACGATGAAACACAGAAATTGCATCGATATTGAATACAAAAGGCAAAAAGGCGAGTTTCTTACAAGAGGAGTAACTCTTCAAACAGTTCGTGTTTTGAGCCTTTCCTGGGACAGCAGTATTAGATTCCGACGCACCATTGCAGGTTTACTGTATCCCTTGGACTTTCAAATCAACGATGAAACACAGAAATTGCATCGATATTGAATACAAAAGGCAAAATGTCGACTTATTTACAAGAGTAGTAACTCTTCTAATAGTTCATGCTTTGAGCCTTTCCTGGGACAGCAGTATTAGATTCCGATGAACCATTGCAGGTTTACTGTATCCCTTGTACCTTCAAATCAACGATGAATCATAGAAATTGCATCGATCTTGAATACAAAATGCAAAATGTGGATTTATTGATAAGAGGAGTAACTCTACTTATAGTTCGTGCTTTGAGGCTTTCCTGGGACAGCAGTATTACATTCCGATGCACCATTGCACGATTACTGTGTCCCTTGGTCCTTCAAAACAACTATAAAACTCTGAAATTGCATCGATATTGAATACAAAAGGCAAAATGTCGACTTATATACAAGAGGAGCAACTCTTTTAGTACTTCGTGCTTTGAGCATATCCTGGGACAGCTGTATTAGATTCCGATGCACCATTGCAGGTTTACTGTATCCCTTGGACCTTCAAATCAACGATGAAACACAGATAATGCATCGATATTGAATACAAAAGGCAAAATGTCGACTTATTTACAAGAGGAGTAACTCTTCTAATACATCGTGCTTTGAGCCTTCCCTGGGACAGCAGTATTATATTCCGATGCACCATTGCAGGTTTACTGTATCCCTTGGACCTTCAAATCAACGATGAAACACAGAAGTTGCATCGATATTGAATACAAAAGGCAATATGTCGACTTATTTACAGGAGTAGTTACTCGTCTAGTACTTCGTGATTTGAGCATTTCCTGGGAAAGCAGTATTAGATTCCGATGCACCATTGCTGGTTTACTGTATCCCTTGTACCTTCAAATCAACGATGAAACAAAGAAATTGCATCTATCTTGAATACAAAATGCAAAATGTCGACTTATTTATAAGAGGAGTAAATCTTCTAATAGTTCGTGCTTTGATCCTTTCCTGGGACAGCAGTATTACATTCCGATGCACCATTGCACGATTACTGTTTCCTTTGGACCTTCGAAACAACTATAAAACTCTGAAATTGCATCGATATTGAATAAAAAAGGCAAAATTTCGGCTTATTTACAAGAGGAGTAACTCTTCTAATAGATCGTGCTTTTAGCGTTTCCTGGGACAGCAGTATTAGATTCCGATGAACCATTGCAGGTTTACTGTATCCCTTGGACCTTCAAATCTACGATGAAACACAGAAATTGCATCGATATTGAATACAAAAGTCAAAATGTCGACTTATTTACAAGAATAGAAACTCTTCTAATAGTTCGTGCTTTGAGCCTTTCCTGGGACAGCAGCATTATTTTCCAATGCACCATTGCAGCTTTACTGTATCCCTTGGACCTTCAAATCAACGATGAAACACAGAAATTCCATCGATATCGAATACAAAAGGCAAAATGTCGACTTATTAACAAGAGGAGTAGCTATTCTAATAGTTCGTGCTTTGTGCCTTTCCTGGGACAGCATTATTAGATTCCGATGCACCATTGCAGGTTTACGGTATCTCTTTGACCTTCAAATCAACGATGAAACACAGAAATTGCATCGATATTGAATACAAAAGGCAAAATGTCGACTTATTTACAAGAGGAGTAACTCTTCTAATAGTTCGTGTTTTGAGTCTTTCCTGGGACAGCAGTATTAGATTCCGATGCACCATTGAAGGTTTACTGCATCCCTTGGACATTCAAATCAACGATAAAACACAGAAATTGCATCGATATTGAACACAAAATGCAAAATGTCGACTTATTTACAAGAGGAGTACCTCTTCTAATAGTTCGTGCTTTCAGCCTTTCCTGGGACAGCAGTATTAGATTCCGATGCACCATTGCAGGTTTACTGTATCCCTTGGACCTTCAAATCAACGATGAAACACAGAAATTGCATCGACATTGAATACAAAAGGCAAAATGTCGACTTATATACAAGAGGAGTAACTCTTCTAGTACTTCGTGATTTCAGCATTTCCTGGGAAAGCAGTATTAGATTCCGATGCACCATTGCAGGTTTACTGTATCCCTTGGACCATCAAATCAACGATGAAACACAGAAATTGCATCGATATTGAATACAAAAGGCAAAATGTCGACTTATTTACAAGAGGAGTAACTCTTCTAATAGTTCGTGCTTTGAGCCGTTCCTGGGACAGCAGTATTAGATTCCGATGCACCATTGCAGGTTTACTGTATCCCTTGGACCTTCAAATCAACGATGAAACATAGAAATTGCATCGATCTTGAATACAAAAGGCAAAATGTCGACTTATTTATAACACAAGTAACTCTTCTAACAGTTCCTGCTTTGAGGCTTTCCTGCGACAGCAGTATTAGTTTCTGATGCACCATTGAAGGTTACTGTATCCCTTGGACCTTCAAATCAACGATGAAACACAGAAATTGCATCGATATTGAATACAAAAGGCAAAATGTCGACTTATTTACAAGAGTAGTAACTCTTCTAATAGTTCGTGCTTTGAGCCTTTCCTGGGACAGCAGTATTAGATTCCGATGCACCATTGCTGGTTTACTGTATCCCTTGTACCTTCAAATCAACGATGAAACATAGAAATTGCATCGATCTTGAATACAAAATGCAAAATGTCGACTTATTTATAAGACGAGTAACTCTTCTAATAGTTCGTGCTTTTAACCTTTCCTGGGACAGCAGTATTACATTCCGATGCACCATTGCACGATTACTGTGTCCTTTGGACCTTCAAAACAACTATAAAACTCTGAAATTGCATCGATATTGAATACAAAAGGCAAAATTTCAACTTATTTACAAGAGGAGTAACTCTTCTAATAGTTCGTGCTTTTAGCCTTTCCTGGGACAGCAGCATTATTTTCCGATGCACCATTGCAGCTTTACTGTATCCCTTGGACCTTCAAATCAACGATGAAACACAGAAATTGCATCGATATCTAATACAAAAGGCAAAATTTCGACTTATTTACAAGAGGAGTAGCTCTTCTAATAGTTCGTGCTTTGAGCCTTTCCTGGGACAGCATTATTAGATTCCGATGCACCATTGCAGGTTTACTGTATCTCTTTGACCTTCAAATCAACGATGAAACACAGAAATTGCATTGATATTGAATACAAAAGGCAAAATGTCGACTTATTTACAAGAGGAGTAACTCTTCTAATAGTTCGTGCTTTGAGCCTTTCCTGGGACAGCAGTATTAGATTCCGATGCACCATTGCAGGTTTACTGTATCCCTTGGACCTTCAAATCAACGATGAAACACAGAAATTGCATGGATATTGAATACAAAATGCAAAATTTCGACTTATATACAAGAGGAGTAACTCTTCTAGTACTTCGTGCTTTGAGCCTTTACTGGGACAGCAGTATTAGATTCCGATGCACCATTGCAGATTTACAGTATCCCTTGGGCCTTCAAATCAACGATGAAACACAGAAATTGCATCGATATTGAATACAAAAAGCTAAATGTCGACTTATTTACAAGAGGAGTAACTCTTCTAGTAGTTCGTGCTTTGAGCCTTTCCTGGGACAGCAGTATTAGATTCCGATGCACCATTGCAGGTTTACTGTATCCCTGGCACCTTCAAAACAACGATGAAACACAGAAATTGCATCGATATTGAATAGAAAAGGCAAAATGTCGACTTATTTAAAACACAAGTAACTCTTCTAACAGTTCGTGCTTTGAGCCTTTCCTGGGACAGCAGTATTCGATTCCGATGAACCATTGCAGGTTTACTGTATCCCTTGGACCTTCAAATCAACGATGAAGCACAGAAATTGCATCGATATTGAATACAAAAGGCAAACTATCGACTTATATACAAGAGGAGTAACTCTTCTAGTACTTCGTGCTTTGAGCCTTTCCTGGGACAGCAGTATTAGATTCCGATGCACCATTGCATGTTTACTGTATCCCTTGGACCTTCAAATCAACGATGAAACACAGAAATTGCATCGATATTGAATACAAAAGGCAAAATGTCGACTTATTTACAAGAGGAGTAACTCTTCTAATAGTTCGTGCTTTGAGCCTTTCCTGGGACAGCAGTATTAGATTCCGATTTACCATTGCAGGTTTACTGTATCCCTTGGACCTTCAAATCAACGATGAAACACAGAAATTGCATCGATCTTGAATACAAAAGGCAAAATGTCGTCTTATTTATAAGAGGAGTAACTCTTCTAATAGATCGTACTTTGAGCCTTCCCTGGGACAGCAGTATTATATTCCGATGCACCATTGCAGGTTTACTGTATCCCTTGGACCTTCAAATCAACGATGAAACACAGAAATTGCATCGATATTGAATACAAACGGCAAAATGTCGACTTATTTACAAGAGTAGTTACTCGTCTAGTACTTCGTGCTTTGAGCATTTCCTGGGACAGCAGTATTAGATTCCGATGCACCATTGCTGGTTTACTGTATCCCTTGTACCTTCAAATCAACGATGAAACATAGAAATTGCATCGATCTTGAATACAAAATGCAAAATGTCGACTTATTTATAAGAGGAGTAACTCCTCTAATAGTTCGTGCTTTGAGCCTTTCCTGGGACAGCAGTATTACATTCCGATGCACCATTGCACGATTACTGTGTCCTTTGGACCTTCAAAACAACTATAAAACTCTGAAATTGCATCGATATTGAAAACAAAAGGCAAAATTTCGACTTATTTACAAGAGGAGTAACTATTTTAATAGTTCGTGCTTTTAACCTTTCCTGGGACAGCAGTATTAGATTCCGGTGTACCATTGCAGGTTTACTGTATCCCTTGGACCTGCAATTCAACGATGAAACACAGAAATTGCATCGATATTGAATACAAAAAGCAAAATGTCGACTAATTTACAAGAGGAGTAACTTTTCTAATAGTTCGTGCTTTGAGCCTTTCCTGGGACAGCAGTATTAGATTCCGATACACCTTTGCAGCTTTACTGTATCCCTTGGACCTTCAACTCAACGATGAAACACAGAAATTGCATCGATATCGAATACAAAAGGCAAAATGTCCACTTATTTACAAGAGGAGTAGCTCTTCTAATAGTTCGTGTTTTGAGCCTTTCCTGGGACAGCAGTATTAGATTCCGTTGCACCATTGCAGTTTTACTGTATCCCTTGGACCTTCAAATCAACGATGAAACACAGAAATTGCATCGACATTGAATACAAAAGGCAAAATGTCGACTTATATACAAGAGGAGTAACTCTTCTAGTACTTCGTGATTTGAGCATTTCCTGGGACAGCAGTATTAGATTCCGATGCACCATTGCAGGTTTACTGTATCCCTTGGACCTTCAAATCAACGATGAAACACAGAAATTGCATCGATATTGAATAGAAAAGGCAAAATGTCGACTTATTTACAAGAGGAGTAACTCTTCTAATAGTTCGTGCATTGAGCCTTTCCTGGGACAGCAGTATTAGATTCCGATGCACCATTGCAGGTTTACTGTATCCCTTGGACCTTCAAATCAACGATGAATCACAGAAATTGCATCGATATTGAATACAAAAGGCAAAATGTCGACTTATTTATAAGAGGAGTAACTTTTCTAACAGCTCCTGCTTTGGGCCTTTCCTGGGACAGCAGTATTAGATTCCGATGCACCATTGCAGGTTTATTGTATCCCTTGGACCTTCAAATCAACGATGAAACACAGAAATTGCATCGATATTCAATACAAAAGGCAAAATGTCGACTTATTTACAAGAGTATGGCTACGAAGTCTTTCGCGACGTATTTCCTGAGTAAAAATTTCTCGGTGTACATGCCGCGTCAAATCAGGATAAATCTCCGAGCTTTCGACCACTGCCTCCATGGTCTTCGTCAGGGCTAAAACTGACTGTCGTGAACTAGCGAGGTTCCCACTTACAAGAGTAGTAACTCTTCTAATAATTCATGTTTTGAGCCTTTCCTGGGACAGCAGTATTAGATTCCGATGCACCATTGCAGGTTTACTGTATCCCTTGGACCTTCAAATCAACGATGAATCACAGAAATTGCATCGATATTGAATACAAAAGGCAAAATGTCGACTTATTTACAGGAGTAGTAACTCTTCTAATAGTTCGTGCTTTGAGCCTTTCCTGGGACAGCAGTATTAGATTCCGATGCACCATTGCTGGTTTACTGTATCCGTTGTACCTTCAAATCAACGATGAAACACAGAAATTGCATCGATATTGAATACAAAAGGCAAAATGTCGACTTATTTACAAGAGGAGTAACTCTTCTAATAGTTCGTGCTTTGAGCATTTCCTGGGACAGCAGTATTAGATTCCGATGCACCAATGCAGGTTTACTGTATCCCTTGGACCTTCAAATCAACGATGAAACACAGAAATTGCATCGATATTGAACACAAAAGGCAAAATGTCGACTTATTTACAAGAGGAGTAACTCTACTTATAGTTCGTGCTTTGAGCCTTTCCTGGGACAGCAGTATTAGATTCCGATGCACCATTGCAGGTTTACTGTATCCCTTGGACCTTCAAATCAACGATGAAACACAGAAATTGCATCGACATTGAATACAAAAGGCAAAATGTCGAATTATTTACAAGAGGAGTAACTCTTCTAATTGTTCCTGCTTTGAGCTTTTCCTGGGACAGCAGTATTAGATTCCGATGCACCATTGCAGGTTTACTGTATCCCTTGGACCTTCAAATCAACGATGAAACACAGAAATTGCATAGATATTGAATACAAAAGGCAAAATTTCGACTTATATACAAGAGGAGTAACTCTTCTAGTACTTCGTGCTTTGAGCCTTTCCTGGGACAGCAGTATTAGATTCCGATGCACCATTGCAGGTTTACAGTATCCCTTGGGCCTTCAAATCAACGATAAAACGCAGAAATTGCATCGCTCTTGAATACAAAATGCAAAATGTCGACTTATTTATAAGAGGAGTAACTCTTCTAATAGTTCGTGCTTTGAGCCTTTCCTGGGACAGCAGTATTACATTCCGATGCACCATTGCACGATTACTGTGTCCTTTGGACCTTCAAAACAACTATAAAACTCTGAAATTGCATCGATATTGAATACAAAAGGCAAAATGTCGACTTAGTTACAAGAATAGTATTACTTCTAATAGTTCGTGCTTTGAGCCTTTCCTGGGACAGCAGTATTAGATTCCGATGCATCATTGCAGCTTTACTGTATCCCTTGGACCTTCAAATCAACGATGAAACACAGAAATTGCATCAATACCGAATAAAAAAGGCAAAATGTCGACTTATTTACAAGAGGAGTAGCTCTCCTAATAGTTCGTGCATTAAGCCTTTCCTGGGACAGCACTATTAGATTCCGATGCACCATTGCAGGTTTACTGTATCTCTTTGACCTTCAAATCAACGATGAAACACAGAAATTGCATCGATATTGAATACAAAAGGCAAAATGTCGAATTATTTACAAGAGGAGTAACTCTTCTAATTGTTCCTGCTTTGAGCTTTCCCTGGGACAGCAGTATTAGATTCCGATGCACCATTGCAGGTTTACTGTATCCCTTGGACCTTCAAATCAACGATGAAACACAGAAATTGCATAGATATTGAATACAAAAGGCAAAATTTCGACTTATATACAAGAGGAGTAACTCTTCTAGTACTTCGTGCTTTGAGCCTTTCCTGGGACAGCAGTATTAGATTCCGATGCACCATTGCAGGTTTACAGTATCCCTTGGGCCTTCAAATCAACGATGAAACACAGAAATTGCATCGATATTGAATACAAAAGGCAAAATGTCGACTTATTTACAAGAGGAGTAACTCTTCTAATAGTTCGTGCTTTGAGCCTTTCCTGGGACAGCAGTATTAGATTCCGATGCACCAATGCAGGTTTACTGTATCCCTTGGACCTTCAAATCAACGATGAAACACAGAAATTGCATCGATATTGAACACAAAAGGCAAAATGTCGACTTATTTACAAGAGGAGTATCTCTACTAATAGTTCGTGCTTTGAGCCTTTCCTGGGACAGCAGTATTAGATTCCGATGCACCATTGCAGGTTTACTGTATCCCTTGGACCTTCAAATCAACGATGAAACACAGAAATTGCATCGACATTGAATACAAAAGGCAAAATGTCGACTTATATACAAGAGGAGTAACTCTTCTAGTACTTCGTGATTTGAGCATTTCCTGGGACAGCAGTATTAGATTCCGATGCACCATTGCAGGTTTACTGTATCCCTTGGACCTTCAAACCAACGATGAAACACAGAAATTGCATCGATATAGCATAGAAAAGGCAAAATGTCGACTTATTTACAAGGGGAGTAACTCTTCTAATATTTCGTGCTTTGAGCCTTTCCTGGGACAGCAGTATTAGATTCCGATGCACCATTGCAGGTTTACTGTATCCCTTGGACCTTCAAATCAACGATGAATCACAGAAATTGCATCGATATTGAATACAAAAGGCAAAATGTCGGCTTATTTATAAGAGGAGTAACTCTTCTAACAGTTCCTGCTTTGAGCCTTTCCTGGGACAGCAGTATTAGATTCCGATGCACCATTGCAGGTTTACTGTATCCCTTGGACCTTCAAATCAACGATGAAACACAGAAATTGCATCGATATTGAATACAAAAGGCAAAATGTCGACTTATTTACAAGAGTAGTAACTCTTCTATTAGTTCATGTTTAAGCCTTTCCTGGGACAGCAGTATTAGATTCCGATGCACCATTGCAGGTTTACTGTATCCCTTGTACCTTCAAATCAACGATGAAACATAGAAATTGCATCGATCTTGAACACAAAATGCAAAATGTCGACTTATTTATAAGAGGAGTAACTCTTCTAATAGTTCGTGCTTTGAGCCTTTCCTGGGACAGCAGTATTACATTCCGATGCACCATTGCACGATTACTGTGTCCCTTGGACCTTCAAAACAACTATAAAACCCTGAAATTGCATCGATATTGAATACAAAAGGCAAAATTTCGACTTATTTACAAGAGGTGTAACTCTTCTAATAGTTCGTGCATTGAGCCTTTCCTGGGACAGCAGTATTAGATTCCGATGCACCATTGCAGGTTTACTGTATCCCTTGGACCTTCAAATCAACGATGAAACACAGAAATTGCATCGATATTGAATACAAAAGGCAAAATGTCGACTTATTTACAAGAGGAGTAACTCTTCTAATAGTTCGTGATTTGAGCCTTTCCTGGGACAGCAGTATTATATTCCGATGCACCATTGCAGGTTTACTGTATCCCTTGGACCTTCAAATCAACGATGAAATACAGAAATTGCATCGATATTGAATTAAAATGCAAAATGTCGACTTATTTAAAAGAGGAGTAACTCTTCAAAAAGTTCGGGATTTTAGACTTTCCTGGGACAGCAGTATTAGATTCTGATTCACCTTTGCAGGTTTACTGTATCCCTTGGACATTCAAATCAACGTTGAAACACAGAAATTGCATCGATATAGAAAACAAAAGGCAAAATGTCGGCTTATTTACAAGAGGAGTAACTCTTCTAATAGTTCGTGCTTTGAGCCTTTCCTGGGACAGCAGTATTACATTCCGATGCACCATTGCAGGTTTACTGCATCCCTTGGACCTTCAAGTCAACGATGAAACACAAAAATTGGATCGATATTGAATACAAAAGGCAAAATGTCGACTTATTTACAAGAGGAGTAACTCTTATAATAGTTCGTGCTTTGAGCCTTTCCTGGGACAGCAGTATTAGATTCCGATGCACCATTGCAGGTTTACTGTATCCCTTGGACCTTCAATTCAACGATGAAATACAGAAATTGCATCGATATTGAATACAAAAGCAAAATGTCGACTTATTTACAAGAGGAGTAACTCTTCTAATAGTTCGTGCTTTGAGCCTTTCCTGGGACAGCAGTATTACATTCCGATGCACCATTGCAGGTTTACTGTATCCCTTGGACCTTCAAATCAACGATGAAACGCAGAAATTGCATCGATATTGAATACAAAAGCAAAATGTCAACTTATTTACAAGAGGAGCAACTCTTCTAATAGTTCGTGCTTTGAGCCTTTCCTGGGACAGCAGTATTAGATTCCGATGCACCATTGCAGGTTTACTGTATCCCTTGGACCTTCAAATCAACGATGAAACACAGAAATTGCATCGATATTGAGTACAAAAAGCAAAATGCCGACTTATTTACAAGAGGAGTAACTCTTCTAATAGTTCGTGCTTTGAGCCTTTCCTGGGACAGCAGTATTAGATTCCGATGCACCATTGCAGGTTTACTGTATCCCTCGGACCTTCAAATCAACGATGAAACACAGAAATTGCATCGATATTGCATACAAAATGCAAAATGTCGACATATATACAAGAGGAGTAACTCTTCTAGTACTTCGTGCTTTAAGCTTTTCCTGGGACAGCAGTATTAGATTCCGTTGCACCATTGCAGGTTTTCCTGTATCCCTTGGACCTTAAAATCAACGATGAAACACAGAAATTGCATCGATATTGAATACAAAAGGCTAAATGTCGGCTTATTTACAAGAGGAGTAACTCTTCTAATAGTTCGTGCTTTGAGCCTTTCCTGGGACAGCAGTTTTAGTTTCCGATGCAGCATTGCAGCTTTACTGTATCCCTTGGACCTTCAAATCAATGATGAAACACACAAATCGCATCGATATTGAATACAAAAGGCAAAATGTCGACTTATTTATAAGAGGAGTAACTCTTCTAACAGTTCCTGCTTTGAGCCTTTCCTGGGACAGCAGTATTAGATTCCGATGCACCATTGCAGGTTTACTGTATCCCTTGTACCTTCAAATCAACGATGAAACATAGAAGTTGCATCGATCTTGAATACAAAATGCAAAATGTCGACTTATTTATAAGAGGAGTAACTTTTCTAATAGTTCGTGCTTTGAGCCTTTCCTGGGACAGCAGTATTACATTCCGATGCACCATTGCACGATTACTGTATCCCTTGGACCTTCAAAACATCTATAAAACTCTGAAATTGCGTTGATATTGAATACAAAAGGCAAAATGTCGACTTATATACAAGAGGAGTAACTCTTCTAGTACTTCGTGCTTTGAGCACTTCCTGGGAGAGCAGTATTAGATTCCGATGCACCATTGCAGGTTTACTGTACCCCTTGGAACTTCAAATCAACGATGAAACACAGAGAATGCATCGATATTGAATACAAAAGGCAAAATGTCGACTTATTTGCAAGAGGAGTAACTCTTCTAATAGTTCGTGCTTTGATCCTTCCCTGGGACAGCAGTATTATATTCCGATTCACCATTGCAGGTTTACTGTATCCCTTGGACCGTCAAATCAACGATGAAACACAGAAATTGCATCGATATTGAATACAAAAGGCAAAATGTCGACTTATTTATAAGAGGAGTAACTCTTCTAACAGTTCCTGATTTGAGCCTTTCCTGGGACAGCAGTATTAGATTCCGATGCACCATTGCAGGTTTACTGTAACCCTTGGACCTTCAAATCAACGATGAAACACAGAAATTGCATCGATATTGAATACAAAAGGCAAAATGTCGACTTATTTACAGGAGTAGTAACTCTTCTAATAGTTCGTGCTTTGAGCCTTTCCTGGGACAGCAGTATTAGATTCCGATGCACCATTGCTGGTTTACTGTATCCGTTGTACCTTCTAATCAACGATGAAACACAGAAATTTCATCAATATCGAATACAAAATGCAAAATGTCGACTTATTTACAAAAGTAGTAACTCTTCTAATAGTTCATGCTTTGAGCCTTTCCTGGGACAGCAGTATTAGATTCCGATGCACCATTGCAGGTTTACTGTATCTCTTTGTCCTTCAAATCAACGATGAAACACAGAAATTGCATCGATATTGTATACAAAAGGCAAAATGTCGAATTAATTACAAGAGGAGTAACTCTTCTATTAGTTCCTACTTTGAGCCTTTCCTGGGACAGCAGTATTAGATTCCGATGCACCATTGCAGGTTTACTGTATCCCTTGGACCTTCAAATCAACGATGAAACACAGAAATTGCATCGATATTGAATACAAAAGCAAAATGTCAACTTATTTACAAGAGGAGCAACTCTTCTAATAGCTCCTGCTTTGAGCCTTTCCTGGGACACCAGTATTAGATTCCGATGCACCATTGCAGGTTTACTGTATCCCTTGGACCTTCAAATCAACGATGAAACACAGAAATTGCATCGATATTGAGTACAAAAAGCAAAATGCCGACTTATTTACAAGAGGAGTAACTCTTCTAATAGTTCGTCCTTTGAGCCTTTCCTGGGACAGCAGTATTAGATTCCGATGCACCATTGCAGGTTTACTGTATCCCTTGGACCTTCAAATCAACGATGAAACACAGAAATTGCATCGATATTGAATACAAAATGCAAAATGTCGACATATATACAAGAGGAGTAACTCTTCTAGTACTTCGTGCTTTAAGCTTTTCCTGGGACAGCAGTATTAGATTCCGATGCACCATTGCAGGTTTTCCTGTATCCCTTGGACCTTAAAATCAACGATGAAACACAGAAATTGCATCGATATTGAATACAAAAGGCTAAATGTCGGCTTATTTACAAGAGGAGTAACTCTTCTAATAGTTCGTGCTTTGAGCCTTTCCTGGGACAGCAGTATTAGTTTCCGATGCAGCATTGCAGCTTTACTGTATCCCTTGGACCTTCAAATCAATGATGAAACACACAAATTGCATCGATATTGAATACAAAAGGCAAAATGTCGACTTATTTATAAGAGGAGTAACTCTTCTAACAGTTCCTGCTTTGAGCCTTTCCTGGGACAGCAGTTTTAGATTCTGATGCACCATTGCAGGTTTACTGTATCCCTTGTACCTTCAAATCAACGATGAAACATAGAAGTTGCATCGATCTTGAATACAAAATGCAAAATGTCGACTTATTTATAAGAGGAGTAACTTTTCTAATAGTTCGTGCTTTGAGCCTTTCCTGGGAGAGCAGTATTACATTCCGATGCACCATTGCACGATTACTGTATCCCTTGGACCTTCAAAACATCTATAAAACTCTGAAATTGCGTTGATATTGAATACAAAAGGCAAAATGTCGACTTATATACAAGAGGAGTAACTCTTCTAGTACTTCGTGCTTTGAGCACTTCCTGGGAGAGCAGTATTAGATTCCGATGCACCATTGCAGGTTTACTGTACCCCTTGGAACTTCAAATCAACGATGAAACACAGAGAATGCATCGATATTGAATACAAAAGGCAAAATGTCGACTTATTTGCAAGAGGAGTAACTCTTCTAATAGTTCGTGCTTTGATCCTTCCCTGGGACAGCAGTATTATATTCCGATTCACCATTGCAGGTTTACTGTATCCCTTGGACCGTCAAATCAACGATGAAACACAGAAATTGCATCGATATTGAATACAAAACGCAAAATGTCGACTTATTTATAAGAGGAGTAACTCTTCTAACAGTTCCTGATTTGAGCCTTTCCTGGGACAGCAGTATTAGATTCCGATGCACCATTGCAGGTTTACTGTAACCCTTGGACCTTCAAATCAACGATGAAACACAGAAATTGCATCGATATTGAATACAAAAGGCAAAATGTCGACTTATTTACAGGAGTAGTAACTCTTCTAATAGTTCGTGCTTTGAGCCTTTCCTGGGACAGCAGTATTAGATTCCGATGCACCATTGCTGGTTTACTGTATCCGTTGTACCTTCTAATCAACGATGAAACACAGAAATTTCATCAATATCGAATACAAAAGGCAAAATGTCGACTTATTTACAAAAGTAGTAACTCTTCTAATAGTTCGTGCTTTGAGCCTTTCCTGGGACTGCAGTATTACATTCCGATGCACCATTGCACGATTACTGTGTCCTTTGGACCTTCAAAACAACTATAAAACTCTGAAATTGCATCGATATTGAATACAAAAGGCAAAATGTCGACTTATTTACAACAATAGTAACTCTTCTAATAGTTCGTGCTTTGAGCCTTTCCTGGGACAGCAGTATTAGATTCCGATGCACCATTGCAGCTTTACTGTATCCCTTGGACCTTCAAATCAACGATGAAACACAGAAATTTCATCAATATCGAATACAAAAGGCAAAATGTCGACTTATTTACAAGAGTAGTAACTCTTCTAATAGTTCATGCTTTGAGCCTTTCCTGGGACAGCAGTATTAGATTCCGATGCACCATTGCAGGTTTACTGTATCTCTTTGACCTTCAAATCAACGATGAAACACAGAAATTGCATCGATATTGAATACAAAAGGCAAAATGTCGAATTAATTACAAGAGGAGTAACTCTTCTAATAGTTCCTGCTTTGAGCCTTTCCTGGGACAGCAGTATTAGATTCCGATGCACCATTGCAGGTTTACTGTATCCCTTGGACCTTCAAATCAACGATGAAACACAGAAATTGCATGGATATTGAATACAAAAGGCAAAATTTTGACTTATATACAAGAGCAGTAACTCTTCTAGTACTTCGTGTTTTTGCCTTTCCTGGGACAGCAGTATTAGATTCCGATGCACCATTGCAGGTTTACAGTATGCCTTGGGCCATCAAATCAACGATGAAACACAGAAATTGCATCGATATTGAATACAAAAGGCAAAATGTCGACTTATTTACAAGAGGAGTAACTCTTCTAATATTTCGTGCTTTGAGCCTTTCCTGGGACAGCAGTATTAGATTCCGATGCACCATTGCAGGTTTACTGTATCCCTTGGACCTTCAAATCAACGATGAATCACAGAAATTGCATCGATATTGAATACAAAAGGCAAAATGTCGACTTATTTATAAGAGGAGTAACCCTTCTAACAGTTCCTGCTTTGAGCCTTTCCTGGGACAGCAGTATTAAATTCCGATGCACCATTGCAGGTTTACTGTATCCCTTGGACCTTCAAATCAACGATGAAACACAGAAGATGCATCGATATTGAATACAAAAGGCAAAATGTCGACTTATTTACAAGAGTAGTAACTCTTCTAATAGTTCATGCTTTGAGCCTTTCCTGGGACAGCAGTATTAGATTCCGATGCACCATTGCAGGTTTACTGTATCCCTTGGACCTACAAATCAACGATGAAACACAGAAATTGCATCGATATTGAATACAAAAGGCAATATTTCGACTTATTTACAAGAGGAGTAACTCTTCTAATAGTTCGTGCATTGAGCCTTTCCTGGGACAGCAGTATTAGATTCCGATGCACCATTGCAGGTTTACTGTATCCCTTGGACCTTCAAATCAACAATGAATCACAGAAATTGCATCGATATTGAATACAAAAGGCAAAATGTCGACTTATTTACAGGAGTAGTAACTCTTCTAATAGTTCGTGCTTTGAGCCTTTCCTGGGACAGCAGTATTAGATTCCGATGCACCATTGCTGGTTTACTGTATCCGTTGTACCTTCAAATCAACGATGAAACATAGAAATTGCATCGCCCTTGAATACAAAATGCAAAATGTCGACTTATTTATAAGAGGAGTAACTCTTCTAATAGTTCGTGCTTTGAGCCTTTCCTGGGACAGCAGTATTAGATTCCGATGCACCATTGCAGCTTTACTGTATCCCTTGGACCTTCAAATCAACGATGAAACACAGAAATTGCATCGATATCGAATACAAAAATCAAAATGTCCACTTATTTACAAGAGGAGTAGCTCTTCTAATAGTTCGTGTTTTGAGCCTTTCCTGGGACAGCATTATTAGATTCCGATGCACCATTGCAGGTTTATTGTATCTCTTTGACCTTCAAATCAACGATGAAACACTGAAATTGCATCGATATTGAATACAAAAGGCAAAATTTCGACTTATATACAAGAGGAGTAACTCTTCTAGTACTTCGTGTTTTGAGCCTTTCCTGGGACAGCAGTATTAGATTCCGATGCACCATTGCAGGTTTACTGTATCCCTTGGACCTTCAAATCAACGATGAAACACAGAAATTCCATCGATATTGAATACAAATGGCAAAATATCGACTTATTTACAAGAGGAGTAACTCTTCTAATAGTTCGTGATTTGAGCCTTTCCTGGGACGGCAGTATTAGATTCCGATGCACCATTGGAGCTTTACTGTATCCCTTGGACCTTGAAATCAACGATGAAACACAGAAATTGCATCGATATCGAATACAAAAGGCAAAATGTCGACTGATTTACAAGAGGAGTAACTCTTCTATCAGTTCCTGCTTTTAGCCTTTCCTGGGACAGCAGTATTAGATTCCGATGCACCATTGTAAATTTACTGTATCCCTTTGACCTTCAAATCAACGATGAAACACAGAAATTGCATCGATATTGAATACAAAATGCAAAATGTCGACTTATTTACAAGAGGAGTAACTCTTCTAACAGTTCCTGCTTTTAGCCTTTCCTGGGACAGCAGTATTAGATTCCGATGCACCATTGTAAATTTACTGTATCCCTTGGACCTTCAAAACAACGATGAAACACAGAAATTGCATCGATATATAATACAAAAGGCAAAATGTCGACTTATTTACATGAGGCGTAACTCTTCTAATAGTTCGTGCTTTGAGCCTTTCCTGGGACAGCAGTATTAGATTCCGATGCACCATTGCAGGTTTACTGTATCCCTTGGACCTTCAAATCAACGATGAAACACTGAAATTGCATCGATATTGAATACAAAAGGAAAATGTCGACTTATTTACAAGAGGACTAACTCTTCTAATAGTTCGTGCTTTGAGCCTTTCCTGGGACAGCAGTATTACATTCCGATGCACCATTGCAGGTTTACTGTATCCCTTGGACCTTCAAATCAACGATGAAACACAGAAATTGCATCGATATTGAATACAAAAGGCAAAATGTCAACTTATTTACAAGAGGAGCAACTCTTCTAATAGTTCGTGCTTTGAGCCTTTCCTGGGACAGCAGTATTAGATTCCGATGCACCATTGCAGGTTTACTGTATCCCTTGGACCTTCAAATCAACGATGAAGCACAGAAATTGCATCGATATTGAGTACAAAAGGCAAAATGCCGACTTATTTACAAGAGGAGTAACTCTTCTAATAGTTCGTGCTTTGAGCCTTTCCTGGGACAGCAGTATTAGATTCCGATGCACCATTGCAGGTTTACTGTATCCCTTGGACCTTCAAATCAACGATGAAACACAGAAATTGCATCGATATTGAATACAAAATGCAAAATGTCGACATATATACAAGAGGAGTAACTCTTCTAGTACTTCGTGCTTCAAGCTTTTCCTGGGACAGCAGTATTAGATTCCGATGCACCACTTCAGGTTTTCCTGTATCCTTTGTACCTTCAAATCAACGATGAAACATAGAAGTTGCATCGATCTTGAATACAAAATGCAAAATGTCGACTTATTTATAAGAGGAGTAACTTTTCTAATAGTTCGTGCTTTGAGCCTTTCCTGGGACAGCAGTATTACATTCCGATGCACCATTGCACGATTACTGTATCCCTTGGACCTTCAAAACATCTATAACACTCTGAATTTGCGTTGATATTGAATACAAAAGGCAAAATGTCGACTTTTATACAAGAGGAGTAACTCTTCTAGTACTTCGTGCTTTGAGCACTTCCTGGGAGAGCAGTATTACATTCCGATGCACCATTGCAGGTTTACTGTACCCCTTGGAACTTCAAATCAACGATGAAACACAGAGAATGCATCGATATTGAATACAAAAGGCAAAATGTCGACTTATTTGCAAGAGGAGTAACTCTTCTAATAGTTCGTGCTTTGATCCTTCCCTGGGACAGCAGTATTATATTCCGATTCACCATTGCAGGTTTACTGTATCCCTTGGACCGTCAAATCAACGATGAAACACAGAAATTGCATCGATATTGAATACAAAAGGCAAAATGTCGACTTATTTATAAGAGGAGTAACTCTTCTAACAGTTCCTGATTTGAGCCTTTCCTGGGACAGCAGTATTAGATTCCGATGCACCATTGCAGGTTTACTGTAACCCTTGGACCTTCAAATCAACGATGAAACACAGAAATTGCATCGATATTGAATACAAAAGGCAAAATGTCGACTTATTTACAGGAGTAGTAACTCTTCTAATAGTTCGTGCTTTGAGCCTTTCCTGGGACAGCAGTATTAGATTCCGATGCACCATTGCTGGTTTACTGTATCCGTTGTACCTTCTAATCAACGATGAAACACAGAAATTTCATCAATATCGAATACAAAAGGCAAAATGTCGACTTATTTACAAAAGTAGTAACTCTTCTAATAGTTCATGCTTTGAGCCTTTCCTGGGACAGCAGTATTAGATTCCGATGCACCATTGCAGGTTTACTGTATCTCTTTGTCCTTCAAATCAACGATGAAACACAGAAATTGCATCGATATTGTATACAAAAGGCAAAATGTCGAATTAATTACAAGAGGAGTAACTCTTCTAATAGTTCCTACTTTGAGCCTTTCCTGGGACAGCAGTATTAGATTCCGATGCACCATTGCAGGTTTACTGTATCCCTTGGACCTTCAAATCAACGATGAATCACAGAAATTGCATCGATATTGAATACAAAAGGCAAAATGTCGACTTATTTATAAGAGGAGTAACTCTTCCAATAGTTCGTGCTTTGAGCCTTTCCTGGGACAGCAGTATTACATTCCGATGCACCATTGCAGGTTTACTGTATCCCTTGGACCTTCAAATAAACGATGAAACACAGAAATTGCATCGATATTGAATACAAAAGCAAAATGTCAACTAATTTACAAGAGGAGCAACTCTTCTAATAGTTCGTGCTTTGAGCCTTTCCTGGGACAGCAGTATTAGATTCCGATGCACCATTGCAGGTTTACTGTATCCCTTGGACCTTCAAATCAACGATGAAACACAGAAATTGCATCGATATTGAGTACAAAAAGCAAAATGCCGACTTATTTACAAGAGGAGTAACTCTTCTAATAGTTCGTGCTTTGAGCCTTTCCTGGGACAGCAGTATTAGATTCCGATGCACCATTGCAGGTTTACTGTATCCCTTGGACCTTCAAATCAACGATGAAACCCAGAAATTGCATCGATATTGAATACAAAATGCAAAATTTCGACATATATACAAGAGGAGTAACTCTTCTAGTACTTCGTGCTTTAAGCTTTTCCTGGGACAGCAGTATTAGATTCCGATGCACCATTGCAGGTTTTCCTGTATCCCTTGGACCTTAAAATCAACGATGAAACACAGAAATTGCATCGATATTGAATACAAAAGGCTAAATGTCGGCTTATTTACAAGAGGAGTAACTCTTCTAATAGTTCGTGCTTTGAGCCTTTCCTGGGACAGCAGTATTAGTTTCCGATGCAGCATAGCAGCTTTACTGTATCCCTTGGACCTTCAAATCAATGATGAAACACACAAATTGCATCGATATTGAATACAAAAGGCAAAATGTCGACTTATTTATAAGAGGAGTAACTCTTCTAACAGTTCCTGCTTTGAGCCTTTCCTGGGACAGCAGTATTAGATTCTGATGCACCATTGCAGGTTTACTGTATCCCTTGTACCTTCAAATCAACGATGAAACATAGAAGTTGCATCGATCTTGAATACAAAATGCAAAATGTCGACTTATTTATAAGAGGAGTAACTTTTCTAATAGTTCGTGCTTTGAGCCTTTCCTGGGAGAGCAGTATTACATTCCGATGCACCATTGCACGATTACTGTATCCCTTGGACCTTCAAAACATCTATAAAACTCTGAAATTGCGTTGATATTGAATACAAAAGGCAAAATGTCGACTTATATACAAGAGGAGTAACTCTTCTAGTACTTCGTGCTTTGAGCACTTCCTGGGAGAGCAGTATTAGATTCCGATGCACCATTGCAGGTTTACTGTACCCCTTGGAACTTCAAATCAACGATGAAACACAGAGAATGCATCGATATTGAATACAAAAGGCAAAATGTCGACTTATTTGCAAGAGGAGTAACTCTTCTAATAGTTCGTGCTTTGATCCTTCCCTGGGACAGCAGTATTATATTCCGATTCACCATTGCAGGTTTACTGTATCCCTTGGACCGTCAAATCAACGATGAAACACAGAAATTGCATCGATATTGAATACAAAACGCAAAATGTCGACTTATTTATAAGAGGAGTAACTCTTCTAACAGTTCCTGATTTGAGCCTTTCCTGGGACAGCAGTATTAGATTCCGATGCACCATTGCAGGTTTACTGTAACCCTTGGACCTTCAAATCAACGATGAAACACAGAAATTGCATCGATATTGAATACAAAAGGCAAAATGTCGACTTATTTACAGGAGTAGTAACTCTTCTAATAGTTCGTGCTTTGAGCCTTTCCTGGGACAGCAGTATTAGATTCCGATGCACCATTGCTGGTTTACTGTATCCGTTGTACCTTCTAATCAACGATGAAACATTGAAATTGTATCGATCTTGAATACAAAATGCAAAATGTCGACATATTTATAAGAGGAGTAACTCTTCTAATAGTTCGTGCTTTGAGCCTTTCCTGGGACAGCAGTATTACATTCCGATGCACCATTGCACGATTACTGTGTCCTTTGGACCTTCAAAACAACTATAAAACTCTGAAATTGCATCGATATTGAATACAAAAGGCAAAATGTCGACTTATTTACAAGAGTAGTAACTCTTCTAATAGTTCATGCTTTGAGCCTTTCCTGGGACAGCAGTATTAGATTCCGATGCACCATTGCAGGTTTACTGTATCTCTTTGACCTTCAAATCAACGATGAAACACAGAAATTGCATCGATATTGAATACAAAAGGCAAAATGTCGAATTAATTACAAGAGGAGTAACTCTTCTAATAGTTCCTGCTTTGAGCCTTTCCTGGGACAGCAGTATTAGATTCCGATGCACCATTGCAGGTTTACTGTATCCCTTGGACCTTCAAATCAACGATGAAACACAGAAATTGCATGGATATTGAATACAAAAGGCAAAATTTTGACTTATATACAAGAGCAGTAACTCTTCTAGTACTTCGTGCTTTTTGCCTTTCCTGGGACAGCAGTATTAGATTCCGATGCACCATTGCAGGTTTACAGTATGCCTTGGGCCATCAAATCAACGATGAAACACAGAAATTGCATCGATATTGAATACAAAAGGCAAAATGTCGACTTATTTACAAGAGGAGTAACTCTTCTAATATTTCGTGCTTTGAGCCTTTCCTGGGACAGCAGTATTAGATTCCGATGCACCATTGCAGGTTTACTGTATCCCTTGGACCTTCAAATCAACGATGAATCACAGAAATTGCATCGATATTGAATACAAAAGGCAAAATGTCGACTTATTTATAAGAGGAGTAACTCTTCTAACAGTTCCTGCTTTGAGCCTTTCCTGGGACAGCAGTATTAGATTCCGATGCACCATTGCAGGTTTACTGTATCCCTTGGACCTTCAAATCAACGATGAAACACAGAAGATGCATCGATATTGAATACAAAAGGCAAAATGTCGACTTATTTACAAGAGTAGTAACTCTTCTAATAGTTCATGCTTTGAGCCTTTCCTGGGACAGCAGTATTAGATTCCGATGCACCATTGCAGGTTTACTGTATCCCTTGGACCTACAAATCAACGATGAAACACAGAAATTGCATCGATATTGAATACAAAAGGCAAAATTTCGACTTATTTACAAGAGGAGTAACTCTTCTAATAGTTCGTGCATTGAGCCTTTCCTGGGACAGCAGTATTAGATTCCGATGCACCATTGCAGGTTTACTGTATCCCTTGGACCTTCAAATCAACAATGAATCACAGAAATTGCATCGATATTGAATACAAAAGGCAAAATGTCGACTTATTTACAGGAGTAGTAACTCTTCTAATAGTTCGTGCTTTGAGCCTTTCCTGGGACAGCAGTATTAGATTCCGATGCACCATTGCTGGTTTACTGTATCCGTTGTACCTTCAAATCAACGATGAAACATAGAAATTGCATCGCTCTTGAATACAAAATGCAAAATGTCGACTTATTTATAAGAGGAGTATCTCTTCTAATAGTTCGTGCTTTGAGCCTTTCCTGGGACAGCAGTATTACATTCCGATGCACCATTGCACGATTACTGTGTCCTTTGGACCTTCAAAACAACTATAAAACTCTGAAATTGCATCGATATTGAATACAAAAGGCAAAATGTCGACTTATTTACAAGAATAGTAACTCTTCTAATAGTTCGTGCTTTGAGCCTTTCCTGGGACAGCAGTATTAGATTCCGATACACCATTGCAGCTTTACTGTATCCCTTGGACCTTCAAATCAACGATGAAACTCAGAAATTGCATCGATATCGAATACAAAATTCAAAATGTCCACTTATTTACAAGAGGAGTAGCTCTTCTAATAGTTCGTGTTTTGAGCCTTTCCTGGGACAGCATTATTAGATTCCGATGCACCATTGCAGGTTTATTGTATCTCTTTGACCTTCAAATCAACGATGAAACACTGAAATTGCATGGATATTGAATACATAAGGCAAAATTTCGACTTATATACAAGAGGAGTAACTCTTCTAGTACTTCGTGTTTTGAGCCTTTCCTGGGACAGCAGTATTAGATTCCGATGCACCATTGCAGGTTTACTGTATCCCTTGGACCTTCAAATCAACGATGAAACACAGAAATTCCATCGATATTGAATACAAATGGCAAAATATCGACTTATTTACAAGAGGAGTAACTCTTCTAATAGTTCGTGATTTGAGCCTTTCCTGGGACAGCAGTATTAGATTCCGATGCACCATTGGAGCTTTACTGTATCCCTTGGACCTTGAAATCAACGATGAAACACAGAAATTGCATCGATATCGAATACAAAAGGCAAAATGGCGACTGATTTACAAGAGGAGTAACTCTTCTAACAGTTCCTGCTTTTAGCCTTTCCTGGGACAGCAGTATTAGATTCCGATGCACCATTGTAAATTTACTGTATCCCTTTGACCTTCAAATCAACGATGAAACACAGAAATTGCATCGATATTGAATACAAAATGCAAAATGTCAACTTATTTACAAGAGGAGTAACTCTTCTAACAGTTCCTGCTTTTAGCCTTTCCTGGGACAGCAGTATTAGATTCCGATGCACCATTGTAAATTTACTGTATCCCTTGGACCTTCAAAACAACGATGAAACACAGAAATTGCATCGATATATAATACAAAAGGCAAAATGTCGACTTATTTACATGAGGCGTAACTCTTCTAATAGTTCGTGCTTTGAGTCTTTCCTGGGACAGCAGTATTAGATTCCGTTGCACCATTGCAGGTTTACTGTATCCCTTGGACCTTCAAATCAACGATGAAACACAGAAATTGCATCGATATTGAATACAAAAGGCTAAATGTCGACTTATTTACAAGAGGAGTAACTCTTCTAATAGTTCGTGCTTTGAGCCTTTCCTGGGACACCAGTATTAGATTCCGATGCACCATTGCAGGTTTACTGTATCCCTTGGACCTTCAAATCAACGATGAAAAACAGAAATTGCATCGATATTGAATACAAAAGGCAAAATGTCGACTTATTTACAAGAGAAGTAACTCTTCTAATAGTTGGTGCTTTGAGCCTTTCCTGGGACAGCAGTATTAGATTCCGATGCACCATTGCATGTTTTCCTGTATCCCTTGGACCTTAAAATCAACGATGAAACACAGAAATTGCATCGATATTGAATACAAAAGGCTAAATGTCGGCTTATTTACAAGAGGAGTAACTCTTCTAATAGTTCGTGCTTTGAGCCTTTCCTGGGACAGCAGTATTAGTTTCCGATGCAGCATTGCAGTTTTACTGTATCCCTTGGCCATTCAAATCAATGATGAAACACACAAATTGCATCGATATTGAATACAAAAGGCAAAATGTCGACTTATTTATAAGAGGAGTAACTCTTCTAACAGTTCCTGCTTTGAGCCTTTCCTGGGACAGCAGTATTAGATTCCGATGCACCATTGCAGGATTACTGTATCCCTTGTACCTTCAAATCAACGATGAAACATAGAAGTTGCATCGATCTTGAATACAAAATGCAAAATGTCGACTTATTTATAAGAGGAGTAACTTTTCTAATAGTTCGTGCTTTGAGCCTTTCCTGGGACAGCAGTATTACATTCCGATGCACCATTGCACGATTACTGTATCCCTTGGACCTTCAAAACATCTATAAAACTCTGAAATTGCGTTGATATTGAATACAAAAGGCAAAATGTCGACTTATATACAAGAGGAGTAACTCTTCTAGTACTTCGTGCTTTGAGCACTTCCTGGGAGAGCAGTATTAGATTCCGATGCACCATTGCAGGTTTACTGTACCCCTTGGAACTTCAAATCAACGATGAAACACAGAGAATGCATCGATATTGAATACAAAAGGCAAAATGTCGACTTATTTGCAAGAGGAGTAACTCTTCTAATAGTTCGTGCTTTGATCCTTCCCTGGGACAGCAGTAATATATTCCGATTCACCATTGCAGGTTTACTGTATCCCTTGGACCGTCAAATCAACGATGAAACACAGAAATTGCATCGATATTGAATACAAAAATCAAAATGTCGACTTATTTATAAGAGGAGTAACTCTTCTAACAGTTCCTGATTTGAGCCTTTCCTGGGACAGCAGTATTAGATTCCGATGCACCATTGCAGGTTTACTGTAACCCTTGGACCTTCAAATCAACGATGAAACACAGAAATTGCATCGATATTGAATAAAAAGGCAAAATGTCGACTTATTTACAGGAGTAGTAACTCTTCTAATAGTTCGTGCTTTGAGCCTTTCCTGGGACAGCAGTATTAGATTCCGATGCACCATTGCTGGTTTACTGTATCCGTTGTACCTTCTAATCAACGATGAAACATAGAAATTGCATCGATCTTGAATACAAAATGCAAAATGTCGACATATTTATAAGAGGAGTAACTCTTCTAATAGTTCGTGATTGAGCCTTTCCTGGGACAGCAGTATTACATTCCGATGCACCATTGCACGATTACTGTGTCCTTTGGACCTTCAAAACAACTATAAAACTCTGAAATTGCATCGATATTGAATACAAAAGGCAAAATGTCGACTTATTTACAACAATAGTAACTCTTCTAATAGTTCGTGCTTTGAGCCTTTCCTGGGACAGCAGTATTAGATTCCGATGCTCCATTGCAGCTTTACTGTATCCCTTGGACCTTCAAATCAACGATGAAACACAGAAATTTCATCAATATCGAATACAAAAGGCAAAATGTCGACTTATTTACAAGAGTAGTAACTCTTCTAATAGTTCATGCTTTGAGCCTTTCCTGGGACAGCAGTATTAGATTCCGATGCACCATTGCAGGTTTACTGTATCTCTTTGACCTTCAAATCAACGATGAAACACAGAAATTGCATCGATATTGAATACAAAAGGCAAAATGTCGAATTAATTACAAGAGGAGTAACTCTTCTAATAGTTCCTGCTTTGAGCCTTTCCTGGGACAGCAGTATTAGATTCCGATGCACCATTGCAGGTTTACTGTATCCCTTGGACCTTCAAATCAACGATGAAACAGAGAAATTGCATGGATATTGAATACAAAAGGCAAAATTTTGACTTACATACAAGAGCAGTAACTCTTCTAGTACTTCGTGTTTGAGCCTTTCCTGGGACAGCAGTATTAGATTCCGATGCACCATTGCAGGTTTACAGTATGCCTTGGGCCTTCAAATCAACGATGAAACACAGAAATTGCATCGATATTGAACACAAAAGGCAAAATGTCGACATATTTACAAGAGGAGTAACTCTTCTAATAGTTCGTGCTTTTAGCGTTTCCTGGGACAGCAGTATTAGATTCCGTTGTAACATTGCAGGTTTACTGTATCCCTTGGACCTTCAAATCAACGATGAAACACAGAAATTGCATCGACATTGAATACAAAAGGCAAAATGTCGACTTATATACAAGAGGAGTACCTCTTCTAGTACTTCGTGATTTGAGCATTTCCTGGGACAGCAGTATTAGATTCCGATGCACCATTGCAGGTTTACTGTATCCCTTGGACCTTCAAATCAACGATGAAACACAGAAATTGCATCGATATTGAATAGAAAAGGCAAGATGTCGACTTATTTACAAGAGGAGTTACTCTTCTAATAGTTCGTGCATTGAGCCTTTCCTGGGACAGCAGTATTAGATTCCGATGCACCATTGCAGGTTTACTGTATCCCTTGGACCTTCAAATCAACGATGAATCACAGAAATTGCATCGATATTGAATACAAAAGGCAAAATGTCGACTTATTTATAAGAGGAGTAACTCTTCTAACAGTTCCTGCTTTGAGCCTTTCCTGGGACAGCTGTATTAGATTCCGATGCACCATTGCAGGTTTACTGTATCCCTTGGACCTTCAAATCAACGATGTAACACAGAAGATGCATCGATATTGAATACAAAAGGCAAAATGTCGACTTATTTACAAGAGTAGTAACTCTTCTAATAGTTCATGCTTTGAGCCTTTCCTGGGACAGCAGTATTAGATTCCGATGCACCATTGCAGGTTTACTGTATCCCTTGGACCTACAAATCAACGATGAAACACAGAAATTGCATCGATATTGAATACAAAAGGCAAAATTTCGACTTATTTACAAGAGGAGTAACTCTTCTAATAGTTCGTGCATTGAGCCTTTCCTGGGACAGCAGTATTAGATTCCGATGCACCATTGCAGGTTTACTGTATCCCTTGGACCTTCAAATCAACGATGAATCACAGAAATTGCATCGATATTGAATACAAAAGGCAAAATGTCGACTTATTTACAGGAGTAGTAACTCTTCTAATAGTTCGTGCTTTGAGCCTTTCCTGGGACAGCAGTATTAGATTCCGATGCACCATTGCTGGTTTACTGTATCCGTTGTACCTTCAAATCAACGATGAAACATAGAAATTGCATCGCTCTTGAATACAAAATGCAAAATGTCGACTTATTTATAAGAGGAGTAACTCTTCTAATAGTTCGTGCTTTGAGCCTTTCCTGGGACAGCAGTATTACATTCCGATGCACCATTGCACGATTACTGTGTCCTTTGGACCTTCAAAACAACTATAAAACTCTGAAATTGCATCGATATTGAATTCAAAAGGCAAAATGTCGACTTATTTACAAGAATAGTAACTCTTCTAATAGTTCGTGCTTTGAGCCTTTCCTGGGACAGCAGTATTAGATTCCGATACACCATTGCAGCTTTACTGTATCCCTTGGACCTTCAAATCAACGATGAAACACAGAAATTGCATCGATATCGAATTCAAAATTCAAAATGTCCACTTATTTACAAGAGGAGTAGCTCTTCTAATAGTTCGTGTTTTGAGCCTTTCCTGGGACAGCATTAATGGATTCCGATGCACCATTGCAGGTTTATTGTATCTCTTTGACCTTCAAATCAACGATGAAACACTGAAATTGCATGGATATTGAATACAAAAGGCAAATTTTCGACTTATATACAAGAGGAGTAACTCTTCTAGTACTTCGTGTTTTGAGCCTATCCTTGGACAGCAGTATTAGATTCCGATGCACCATTGCAGGTTTACTGTATCCCTTGGACCTTCAAATCAACGATGAAACACAGAAATTGCATCGATATTGAATACAAATGGCAAAATATCGACTTATTTACAAGAGGAGTAACTCTTCTAATAGTTCGTGATTTGAGCCTTTCCTGGGACAGCAGTATTAGATTCCGATGCACCATTGGAGCTTTACTGTATCCCTTGGACCTTCAAATCAACGATGAAACACAGAAATTGCATCGATATCGAATACAAAAGGCAAAATGTCGACTGATTTACAAGAGGAGTAACTCTTCTAAGAGTTCGTGGTTTTAGCCTTTCCTGGGACAGCAGTATTAGATTCCGATGCACCATTGCAGTTTTACTGTATCCCTTGGACCTTCAAATCAATGATGAAACACAGAAATTGCATCGATATTGAATACAAAAGGCAAAATGTCGACTTATTTATAAGAGGAGTAACTCTTCTAACAGTTCCTGCTTTGAGCCTTTCCTGGGACAGCAGTATTAGATTCCGATGCACCATTGCAGGTTTACTGTATCCCTTGGACCTTCAAATCAACGATGAAACACAGAAATTGCATCGATATTGAATACAAAAGGCAAAAAGTCCACTTATTTACAAGAGTAGTAACTCTTCTAATAGTTCGAGCTTTGAGACTTTCCTGGTACAGCAGTATTAGATTCCGATGCACCATTGCAGGCTTACTGTATCCCTTGTACCTTCAAATCAACGATGAAACATAGAAATTGCATCGATCTTGAATACAAAATGCAAAATGTCGACTTATTTATAAGAGGAGTAACTCTTCTAACAGTTCCTCCTTTTAGCCTTTCCTGGGACAGCAGTATTAGATTCCGATGCACCATTGTAAATTTACTGTATCCCTTTGACCTTCAAATCAACGATGAAACACAGAATTGCATCGATATTGAATACAAAATGCAAAATGTCGACTTATTTACAAGAGGTGTAACTCTTCTAATAGTTCGTGGTTTTAGCCTTCCCTGGGACAGCAGTATTAGATTCCGATGCACCATTGCAGGTTTACTGTAACCCTTGGACCTTCAAATCAACGATGAAACACAGAAATTGCATCGATATTGAATACAAAAGGCAAAATGTCGCTTATTTGCAAGAGGAGTAACTCTTCCAATAGTTCGTGTTTTGAGCCTTTGCTGGGACAGCAGTATTAGATTCCCATGCACCATTGCAGGTTTACTGTATCCCTTGACCTTCAAAACAACGATGAAACACAGAAATTGCATCGATATATAATACAAAAGGCAAAATGTCGACTTATTTACATGAGGCGTAACTCTTCTAATAGTTCGTGCTTTTAGCCTATCCTGGGACAGCAGTATTAGATTCTGATGCACCATTGCAGGTTTACTGTATCCCTTGGACCTTCAAATCAACGATGAAACACTGAAATTGCAACGATATTGAATACAAATGGCAAAATGTCGACTTATTTACAAGAGGAGTAACTCTTCTAACATTTCGTGCTTTGAGCCTTTCCTGGGACAGCAGTATTAGAGTCCAATGCACCATTGCAGGTTTACTGTATCCCTTGGACCTTCAAATCAACGATGAAACACAGAAATTGCATCGATATTGAATACAAAAGGCAAAATGTCGACTTATTTACAAGAGGAGTAACTTTGATAATAGTTCGTGCTTTGAGCCTTTCCTGGTACAGCAGTATTAGATTCCGATGCACCATTGCAGGTTTACTGTATCCCTTGGACCTTCAAATTAACGATGAAACACAGAAATTGCATCGATATTGAATACAAAAGGCAAAATGTCGACTTATTTACAAGAGGACTAACTCTTCTAATAGTTCGTGCTTTGAGCCTTTCCTGGGACAGCAGTATTACATTCCGATGCACCATTGCAGGTTTACTGTATCCCTTGGACCTTCAAATCAACGATGAAACACAGAAATTGCATCGATATTGAATACAAAAGGCAAAATGTCAACTTATTTACAAGAGGAGCAACTCTTCTAATAGTTCGTGCTTTGAGCCTTTCCTGGGACAGCAGTATTAGATTCCGATGCACCATTGCAGGTTTACTGTATCCCTTGGACCTTCAAATCAACGATGAAGCACAGAAATTGCATCGATATTGAGTACAAAAGGCAAAATGCCGACTTATTTACAAGAAGAGTAACTCTTCTAATAGTTCGTGCTTTGAGCCTTTCCTGGGACAGCAGTATTAGATTCCGATGCACCATTGCAGGTTTACTGTATCCCTTGGACCTTCAAATCAACGATGAAACACAGAAATTGCATCGATATTGAATACAAAATGCAAAATGTCGACATATATACAAGAGGAGTAACTCTTCTAGTACTTCGTGCTTTAAGCTTTTCCTGGGACAGCAGTATTAGATTCCGATGCACCACTTCAGGTTTTCCTGTATCCCTTGGACCTTCAAATCAACGATGAAACACAGAAATTGCATCTATATTGAATACAAAAGGCTAAATGTCGGCTTATTTACAAGAGGAGTAACTCTTCTAATAGTTCGTGCTTTGAGCCTTTCCTGGGACAGCAGTATTAGATTCCGATGCAGCATTGCAGTTTTACTGTATCCCTTGGACCTTCAAATCAATGATGAAACACAGAAATTGCATCGATATTGAATACAAAAGGCAAAATGTCGACTTATTTATAAGAGGAGTAACTCTTCTAACAGTTCCTGCTTTGAGCCCTTACTGGGACAGCAGTATTAGATTCCCATGCACCATTGCAGGTTTACTGTATCCCTTGGACCTTCAAATCAACGATGAAACACAGAAATTGCATCGATATTGAATACAAAAGGCAAAATGTCGACTTATTTACAAGAGTAGTAACTCTCCTAATAGTTCGAGCTTTGAGACTTTCCTGGGACAGCAGTATTAGATTCCGATGCACCATTGCAGGTTTACTGTATCCCTTGTACCTTCAAATCAACGATGAAACATAGAAATTGCGTCGATCTTGAATACAAAATGCAAAATGTCGACTCATTTATAAGAGGAGTAACTCTTCTAATAGTTCGTGGTTTTAGCCTTCCCTGGGACAGCAGTATTAGATTCCGATGCACCATTGCAGGTTTACTGTAACCCTTGGACCTTCAAATCAACGATGAAACACAGAAATTTCATCGATATTGAATACAAAAGGCAAAATGTCGCTTATTTGCAGGAGGAGTAACTCTTCCAATAGTTCGTGTTTTGAGCCTTTGCTGGGACAGCAGTATTAGATTCCGATGCACCATTGCAGGTTTACTGTATCCCTTGGACCTTCAAAACAACGATGAAACACAGAAATTGCATCGATATATAATACAATAGGCAAAATGTCGACTTATCTACAAGAGGCGTAACTCTTCTAATAGTTCGTGTTCTGAGCCTTTCCTGGCACAGCAGTATTAGACTCCGATGCACCATTGCAGGTTTACTGTATCCCTTGGACCTTCAAATCATCGATGAAACACAGAAATTGCATCGATATTGAATACAAAGGGCAAAATGTCGACTTATTTACAAGAGGAGTAACTCTTCTAATAGTTCGTGCTTTGAGCCTTTCCTGGGACAGCAGTATTAGATTCCGATGCACCATTGCAGGTTTACTGTATCCCTTGGACCTTCAAATCAACGATGAAACACTGAAATTGCAACGATATTGAGTACAAATGGCAAAATGTCGACTTATTTACAAGAGGAGTAACTCTTCTAACATTTCGTGCTTTGAGCCTTTCCTGGGACACCAGTATTAGATTCCGATGCACCATTGCAGGTTTACTGTACCCCTTGGACCTTCAAATCAACGATGAAACACAGATAACGCATCGATATTGAATACAAAAGGCAAAATGTCGACTTATTTACAAGAGGAGTAACTCTTCTACTAGTTCGTGCTTATAGCCTATCTATGGACAGCAGTATTAGATTCCAATGCACCATTGCGGGTTTACTGTATCCCTTGGACCTTCAAATCAACGATGAAACACAGAAATTGCATCGATATTGAATACAAAAGGCAAAATTTCGACATATTTAAAAGAGGAGTAACCCTTCTAATACTTCGTGCTTTGAACCTTTCCTGGGACAGCAGTATTAGATTCAGATGCACCATTGCAGGTTTACTGTATCCCTTGGACCTTCAAGGCAACGATGAAACACAGACATTGGTTCGATATTGAAAACAAAAGGAAAAATGACGGCTTATCTACAAGAGAAGTAACTCTTCTAATAGTTCGTGCTTTGAGCCCTTCCAGGGACAGCAGTATTAGATTCCGATGCACCATTGCAGGTTTACTGCATCCCTTGGACCTTCAAATCAACGATGATACACAGAAATTGCATTGATATTGAATACAACAGGCAAAATGTCGACTAGTTTACAAGAGGAGTAACACTTATAATAGTTCGTGTTTTAGCGTTTCCTGGGACAGCGGTATTACATTCCGATACACCATTGCAGGTTTACTGTATCCCTTGGACCTTCAAATCAACGATGAAACACAGAAATTGCATCGATATTGAATACAAAATGCAAAATGTCGACTTATTTACAAGAGGAGTAACTCTTCTAATAGTTCGTGGTTTTAGCCTTCCCTGGGACAGCAGTATTAGATTCCGATGCACCATTGCAGGTTTACTGTAACCCTTGGACCTTCAAATCAACGATGAAACACAGAAATTACATCGATATTGTGTACAAAAGGCAAAATGTCGACTTATTTACAAGAGGAGTAACTCTTCTACAAGTTCGTGCTTATAGCCTTTCCTGGGACAGCAGTATTAGATTCCAATGCACCATTGCAGGTTTACTGTATCCCTTGGACCTTCAAATCAACGATGAAACACAGAAATTGCATCGATATTGAATACAAAAGGAAAAATTTCGACTTATTTAAAAGAGGAGTAACCCTTCTAATAGTTCGTGTTTTGAACCTTTCCTGGGACAGCAGTATTAGATTCCGATGCACCATTGCAAGTTTACTGTATCCCTTGAACCTTCAAGTCAACGATGAAACACAGAAATTGGATCGATATTGAATACAAAAGGCAAAATGTCGGCTTATTTACAAGAGGAGTAACACTTCTAATAGTTCGTGCTTTGAGACTTTCTGGGACAGCAGTATTAGATTCCGATGCACCATTGCAGGTTTACTGCATCCCTTGGACCTTCAAATCAACGATGAAACACAGAAATTGCATCGATATTGAATACAACAGGCAAAATGTCGACTAATTTACAAGAGGAGTAACACTTATATTAGTTCGTGCTTTGGGCCTTTCCTGGGACAGCAGTATTAGATTCCGATGCACCATTGCAGGTTTACTGTATCCCTTGGATCTTCAAATCAACGATGAAACACAGAAATTGCATCGATATTGAATACAAAAGGCAAAATGTCGACTTATTTACAAGAGTAGTAACTCTTCTAATAGTTCGTGCTTTGAGCCTTTCCTGGGACAGCAGTATTAGATTCCGATGCACCATTGCAGGTTTACTGTATCCCTTGTACCTTCAAATCAACGATGAAACATAGAAATTGCATCGATCTTGAATACAAAATGCATAATGTCGACTTATTTATAAGAGGAGTAACTCTTCTAATAGTTCGTGTTTTTAGCCTTTCCTGGGACAGCAGTATTACATTCCGATGCACCATTGCACGTTTACTGTATCCCTTGGACCTTCAAAACAACTATGAAATACTGAAATTGCATCGATATTGAATACAAAAGGCAAAATGTTGACTTATTTACAAGAGTAGTAACTCTTCTAATAGTTCGTGGTTTTAGCCTTCCCTGGGACAGCAGTATTAGATTCCGATGCAACATTGCAGGTTTACTGTAACCCTTGGATATTCAAATCAACGATGAAACACAGAAATTGCATCGATATTGTGTACAAAAGGCAAAATGTCGACTTATTTACAAGAGGAGTAACTCTTCTAATAGTTCGTGCTTTGAGCCTTTCCTGGGACAGCAGTATTAGATTCCGATGCCCCATTGCTGCTTTACTGTATCCCTTGGACCTTCAATTCAACGATGAAATAAAGAAATTGCATCGATATTGAATACAAAAGGCAAAATGTCGACTTATTTACAAGAGGAGTAACTCTTCTAATAGTTCGTGCTTTTACCCTTTCCTGGGACAGCAGTATTACATTCCGATGCACCATTGCAGGTTTACTGTATCCCTTGGACCTTCAAATCAACGATGAAACACAGAAATTGCATCGATATATAATACAAAAGGCAAAATGTCGACTTATTTACAAGAAGCGTAACTCTTCTAATAGTTCGTGCTTTGAGCCTTTCCTGGGACAGCAGTATTAGATTCCGATGCACCATTGCAGGTTTACTGTATCCCTTGGACCTTCAAATCAACGATGAAACACAGAAATTGCATCGATATTGAATACAAAAGGCAAAATGTCGACTTATTTACAAGAGGAGTAACTCTTCTAATAGTTCGTGCTTTGAGCCTTTCCTGGGACAGCAGTATTAGATTCCGATGCACCATTGCAGGTATACTGTATCCCTTGGACCTTCAAATCAACGATGAAACACTGAAATTGCAACGATATTGAATACAAAAGGCAAAATGTCGACTTATTTACAAGAGGAGTAACTCTTCTAATATTTCGTGTTTTGAGCCTTTCCTGGGACAGCAGTATTAGATTACGATGCACCATTGCAGGTTTACTGTACCGCATGGACCTTCAAATCAACGATGAAACACAGATATTGCATCGATATTGAATACAAAAGGCAAAATGTCGACTTATTTACAAGAGGAGTAACTCTTCTACTAGTTCGTGCTTTGAGACTTTCTAGGACAGCAGTATTAGATTCCGATGCACCATTGCAGGTTTACTGCATCCCTTGGACCTTCAAATCAACGATGAAACACAGAAATTGCATCGATATTGAATACAAAAGGAAAAATTTCGACTTATTTAAAAGAGGAGTAACCCTTCTAATAGTTCGTGCTTTGAACCTTTCCTGGGACAGCAGTATTAGATTCCGATGCACCATTGCAAGTTTACTGTATCCCTTGGACCTTCAAATCAACGATGAAACACAGAAATTGCATCGATATTGAATACAAAAGGAAAAATTTCGACTTATTTAAAAGAGGAGTAACCCTTCTAATAGTTCGTGCTTTGAACCTTTCCTGGGACAGCAGTATTAGATTCCGATGCACCATTGCAAGTTTACTGTATCCCTTGAATCTTCAAGTCAACGATGAAACACAGAAATTGGATCGATATTGAATACAAAAGGCAAAATGTCGGCTTATTTACAAGAGGAGTAACTCTTCTAATAGTTCGTGCTTTGAGACTTTCTAGGACAGCAGTATTAGATTCCGATGCACCATTGCAGGTTTACTGCATCCCTTGGACCTTCAAATCAACGATGAAACACAGAAATTGCATCGATATTGAATACAACAGGCAAAATGTCGACTAATTTACAAGAGGAGTAACACTTATAATAGTTCGTGCTTTGGGTCTTTCCTGGGACATCAGTATTAGATTCCGATGCACAATTGCAGGTTAACTGTATCCCTTGGACCTTCAAATCAACGATGAAACACAGAAATTGCATCGATATTGAATACAAAGGGCAAAATGTCGACTTATTTACAAGAGGAGTAACTCTTCTAATAGTTCGTGCTTTTAGCGTTTCCTGAGACAGCAGTATTAGATTCCGATTCACCATTGCAGGTTTACTGTATCCCTTGGACCTTCAAGTCAACGATGAAACACAGAAATTGCATCGATTTTGAATACAAAAGGCAAAATGGCGACAAATATACAAGAGGAGTAACTCTTCTAGTACTTCGTGCTTTAAGCTTTTCCTGGGACAGCAGTATTAGATTCCGATGCACCATTGCAGGTTTACTGTATCCCTTGGACCATCGAATCAACGATGAAACACAGAAATTGCATCGATATTGAATACAAAAGGCCAAAAGTCGACTTACTTACAAGTGGAGTAACTCTTCTAATAGTTCCTGCTTTGAGCCTTTCCTGGGACAGCATTATTAGATTCCGATGCACCATTGCAGGTTTACTGTATCCCTTGGATCTTCAAATCAACGATGAAACACAGAAATTGCATCGATATTGAATACAAAAAGCAAAATGTCGACTTATTTACAAGAGTAGTAACTCTTCTAATAGTTCGTGCTTTGAGCCTTTCCTGGGACAGCAGTATTAGATTCCGATGCAACATTGCAGGTTTACTGTATCCCTTGTACCTTCAAATCAACGATGAGACATAGAAATTGCATCGATCTTGAATACAAAATGCAAAATGTCGACTTATTTATAAGAGGAGTAACTCTTCTAATAGTTCGTGTTTTTAGCCTTTCCTGGGACAGCAGTATTACATTCCGATGCACCATTGCACGTTTACTGTATCCCTTGGACCTTCAAAACAACTATGAAATACTGAAATTGCATCGATATTGAATACAAAAGACAAAATGTTGACTTATTTACAAGAGGAGTAACTCTCCTAATAGTTCGTGCTTTTAGCCTTTCCTGGGACAGCAGTATTAGATTCCGATGCACCATTGCAGGTTTACTGTATCCCTTGGACATTCAAATCAACGATGAAACACAGAAATTGCATCGATATTGAATACAAAAGGCAAAATGTCGCTTATTTACAAGAGGAGTAACTCTTCTAATAGTTCGTGCTCTTAGCGTTTCCTGGGACAGCAGTATTAGATTCCGATGCACCAGTGTAAGTTTGCTATATCCCTTGGACCTTCAAAGCAACGATGAAACACAGAAATTGCTTCGATATTGAATACAAAATGCAAAATGTCGACTTATTTACAAGAGGAGTAACTCTTCTAATAGTTCGTGGTTTTAGCCTTCCCTGGGACAGCAGTATTAGATTCCGATGCACCATTGCAGGTTTACTGTAACCCTTGGACCTTCAAATCAACGATGAAACACAGAAATTGCATCGATATTGTGTACAAAAGGCAAAATGTCGACTTATTTACAAGAGGAGTAACTCTTCTAATAGTTCGTGCTTTGAGCCTTTCCTGGGACAGCAGTATTAGATTCCGATGCACCATTGCAGCTTTACTGTATCCCTTGGACCTTCAAATCAACGATGAAACACAGAAATTTCATCATTATCGAATACAAAAGGCAAAATGTCGACTTATTTACGAGAGTAGTAACTCTTCTAATAGTTCATGCTTTGAGCCTTTCCTGGGACAGCAGTATTAGATTCCGATGCACCATTGCAGGTTTACTGTATCTCTTTGACCTTCAAATCAACGATGAAACACAGAAATTGCATCGATATTGAATACAAAAGGCAAAATGTCGAATTAATTACAAGAGGAGTAACTCTTCTAATAGTTCCTGCTTTGAGCCTTTCCTGGGACAGCAGTATTAGATTCCGATGCACCATTGCAGGTTTACTGTATCCCTTGGACCTTCTAATCAACGATGAAACACAGAAATTGCATGGATATTGAATACAAAAGGCAAAATTTTGACTTATATACAAGAGCAGTAACTCTTCTAGTACTTCGTGTTTGAGCCTTTCCTGGGACAGCAGTATTAGATTCCGATGCACCATTGCAGGTTTACAGTATGCCTTGGGCCTTCAAATCAACGATGTAACACAGAAATTGCATCGATATTGAATACAAAAGGCAAAATGTCGACTTATTTACAAGAGGAGTAAATCTTCTAATATTTCGTGCTTTGAGCCTTTCCTGGGACAGCAGTATTAGATTCCGATGCACAAAATCAGGTTCACTGTATCCCTTGGACCTTCAAATCAACGATGAAACACAGAAATTGCATCGATATTGAACACAAAAGGCAAAATGTCGACTTATTTACAAGAGGAGTAACTCTTCTAATAGTTCGTGCTTTTAGCGTTTCCTGGGACAGCAGTATTAGATTCCGTTGCACCATTGCAGGTTTACTGTATCCCTTGGACCTTCAAATCAACGATGAAACACAGAAATTGCATCGACATTGAATACAAAAGGCAAAATGTCGACTTATATACAAGAGGAGTACCTCTTCAAGTACTTCGTGATTTGAGCATTTCCTGGGACAGCAGTATTAGATTCCGATGCACCATTGCAGGTTTACTGTATCCCTTGGACCTTCAAATCAACGATGAAACACAGAAATTGCATCGATATTGAATAGAAAAGGCAAGATGTCGACTTATTTACAAGAGGAGTAACTCTTCTAATAGTTCGTGCATTGAGCCTTTCCTGGGACAGCAGTATTAGATTCCGATGCACCATTGCAGGTTTACTGTATCCCTTGGACCTTCAAATCAACGATGAATCACAGAAATTGCATCGATATTGAATACAAAAGGCAAAATGTCGACTTATTTATAAGAGGAGTAACTCTTCTAACAGTTCCTGCTTTGAGCCTTTCCTGGGACAGCAGTATTAGATTCCGATGCACCATTGCAGGTTTACTGTATCCCTTGGACCTTCAAATCAACGATGTAACACAGAAGATGCATCGATATTGAATACAAAAGGCAAAATGTCGACTTATTTACAAGAGTAGTAACTCTTCTAATAGTTCATGCTTTGAGCCTTTCCTGGGACAGCAGTATTAGATTCCGATGCACCATTGCAGGTTTACTGTATCCCTTGGACCTACAAATCAACGATGAAACACAGAAATTGCATCGATATTGAATACAAAAGGCAAAATTTCGACTTATTTACAAGAGGAGTAACTCTTCTAATAGTTCGTGCATTGAGCCTTTCCTGGGACAGCAGTATTAGATTCCGATGCACCATTGCAGGTTTACTGTATCCCTTGGACCTTCAAATCAACGATGAATCACAGAAATTGCATCGATATTGAATACAAAAGGCAAAATGTCGACTTATTTACAGGAGTAGTAACTCTTCTAATAGTTCGTGCTTTGAGCCTTTCCTGGGACAGCAGTATTAGATTCCGATGCACCATTGCTGGTTTACTGTATCCGTTGTACCTTCAAATCAACGATGAAACATAGAAATTGCATCGCTCTTGAATACAAAATGCAAAATGTCGACTTATTTATAAGAGGAGTAACTCTTCTAATAGTTCGTGCTTTGAGCCTTTCCTGGGACAGCAGTATTACATTCCGATGCACCATTGCACGATTACTGTGTCCTTTGGACCTTCAAAACAACTATAAAACTCTGAAATTGCATCGATATTGAATTCAAAAGGCAAAATGTCGACTTATTTACAAGAATAGTAACTCTTCTAATAGTTCGTGCTTTGAGCCTTTCCTGGGACAGCAGTATTAGATTCCGATACACCATTGCAGCTTTACTGTATCCCTTGGACCTTCAAATCAACGATGAAACACAGAAATTGCATCGATATCGAATTCAAAATTCAAAATGTCCACTTATTTACAAGAGGAGTAGCTCTTCTAATAGTTCGTGTTTTGAGCCTTTCCTGGGACAGCATTAATGGATTCCGATGCACCATTGCAGGTTTATTGTATCTCTTTGACCTTCAAATCAACGATGAAACACTGAAATTGCATGGATATTGAATACAAAAGGCAAATTTTCGACTTATATACAAGAGGAGTAACTCTTCTAGTACTTCGTGTTTTGAGCCTATCCTGGGACAGCAGTATTAGATTCCGATGCACCATTGCAGGTTTACTGTATCCCTTGGACCTTCAAATCAACGATGAAACACAGAAATTGCATCGATATTGAATACAAATGGCAAAATATCGACTTATTTACAAGAGGAGTAACTCTTCTAATAGTTCGTGATTTGAGCCTTTCCTGGGACAGCAGTATTAGATTCCGATGCACCATTGGAGCTTTACTGTATCCCTTGGACCTTCAAATCAACGATGAAACACAGAAATTGCATCGATATCGAATACAAAAGGCAAAATGTCGACTGATTTACAAGAGGAGTAACTCTTCTAAGAGTTCGTGGTTTTAGCCTTTCCTGGGACAGCAGTATTAGATTCCGATGCACCATTGCAGTTTTACTGTATCCCTTGGACCTTCAAATCAATGATGAAACACAGAAATTGCATCGATATTGAATACAAAAGGCAAAATGTCGACTTATTTATAAGAGGAGTAACTCTTCTAACAGTTCCTGCTTTGAGCCTTTCCTGGGACAGCAGTATTAGATTCCGATGCACCATTGCAGGTTTACTGTATCCCTTGGACCTTCAAATCAACGATGAAACACAGAAATTGCATCGATATTGAATACAAAAGGCAAAATGTCCACTTATTTACAAGAGTAGTAACTCTTCTAATAGTTCGAGTTTTGAGACTTTCCTGGTACAGCAGTATTAGATTCCGATGCACCATTGCAGGCTTACTGTATCCCTTGTACCTTCAAATCAACGATGAAACATAGAAATTGCATCGATCTTGAATACAAAATGCAAAATGTCGACTTATTTATAAGAGGAGTAACTCTTCTAACAGTTCCTCCTTTTAGCCTTTCCTGGGACAGCAGTATTAGATTCCGATGCACCATTGTAAATTTACTGTATCCCTTTGACCTTCAAATCAACGATGAAACACAGAAATTGCATCGATATTGAATACAAAATGCAAAATGTCGACTTATTTACAAGAGGTGTAACTCTTCTAATAGTTCGTGGTTTTAGCCTTCCCTGGGACAGCAGTATTAGATTCCGATGCACCATTGCAGGTTTACTGTAACCCTTGGACCTTCAAATCAACGATGAAACACAGAAATTGCATCGATATTGAATACAAAAGGCAAAATGTCGCTTATTTGCAAGAGGAGTAACTCTTCCAATATTTCGTGTTTTGAGCCTTTGCTGGGACAGCAGTATTAGATTCCCATGCACCATGGCAGGTTTACTGTATCCCTTGGACCTTCAAAACAACGATGAAACACAGAAATTGCATCGATATATAATACAAAAGGCAAAATGTCGACTTATTTACATGAGGCGTAACTCTTCTAATAGTTCGTGCTTTTAGCCTTTCCTGGGACAGCAGTATTAGATTCTGATGCACCATTGCAGGTTAACTGTATCCCTTGGACCTTCAAATCAACGATGAAACACTGAAATTGCAACGATATTGAATACAAATGGCAAAATGTCGACTTATTTACAAGAGGAGTAACTCTTCTAACATTTCGTGCTTTGAGCCTTTCCTGGGACAGCAGTATTAGAGTCCAATGCACCATTGCAGGTTTACTGTATCCCTTGGACCTTCAAATCAACGATGAAACACAGAAATTGCATCGATATTGAATACAAAAGGCAAAATGTCGACTTATTTACAAGAGGAGTAACTTTAATAATAGTTCGTGCTTTGAGCCTTTCCTGGTACAGCAGTATTAGATTCCGATGCACCATTGCAGGTTTACTGTATCCCTTGGACCTTCAAATCAACGATGAAACACTGAAATTGCATCGATATTGAATACAAAAGGCAAAATGTCGACTTATTTACAAGAGGACTAACTCTTCTAATAGTTCGTGCTTTGAGCCTTTCCTGGGACAGCAGTATTACATTCCGATGCACCATTGCAGGTTTACTGTATCCCTTGGACCTTCAAATCAACGATGAAACACAGAAATTGCATCGATATTGAATACAAAAGGCAAAATGTCAACTTATTTACAAGAGGAGCAACTCTTCTAATAGTTCATGCTTTGAGCCTTTCCTGGGACAGCAGTATTAGATTCCGATGCACCATTGCAGGTTTACTGTATCCCTTGGACCTTCAAATCAACGATGAAGCACAGAAATTGCATCGATATTGAGTACAAAAGGCAAAATGCCGACTTATTTACAAGAGGAGTAACTCTTCTAATAGTTCGTGCTTTGAGCCTTTCCTGGGACAGCAGTATTAGATTCCGATGCACCATTGCAGGTTTACTGTATCCCTTGGACCTTCAAATCAACGATGAAACACAGAAATTGCATCGATATTGAATACAAAATGCAAAATGTCGACATATATACAAGAGGAGTAACTCTTCTAGTACTTCGTGCTTTAAGCTTTTCCTGGGACAGCAGTATTAGATTCCGATGCACCACTTCAGGTTTTCCTGTATCCCTTGGACCTTCAAATCAACGATGAAACACAGAAATTGCATCGATATTGAATACAAAAGGCTAAATGTCGGCTTATTTTCAAGAGGAGTAACTCTTCTAATAGTTCGTGCTTTGAGCCTTTCCTGGGACAGCAGTATTAGATTCCGATGCAGCATTGCAATTTTACTGTATCCCTTGGACCTTCAAATCAATGATGAAACACAGAAATTGCATCGATATTGAATACAAAAGGCAAAATGTCGACTTATTTATAAGAGGAGTAACTCTTCTAACAGTTCCTGCTTTGAGCCCTTACTGGGACAGCAGTATTAGATTCCCATGCACCATTGCAGGTTTACTGTATCCCTTGGACCTTCAAATCAACGATGAAACACAGAAATTGCATCGATATTGAATACAAAAGGCAAAATGTCGACTTATTTACAAGAGTAGTAACTCTCCTAATAGTTCGTGCTTTGAGCCCTTCCAGGGACAGCAGTATTAGATTCCGATGCACCATTGCAGGTTTACTGTATCCCTTGTACCTTCAAATCAACGATGAAACATAGAAATTGCGTCGATCTTGAATTCAAAATGCAAAATGTCGACTTATTTAAAAGAGGAGTAACTCTTCTAATAGTTCGTGGTTTTAGCCTTCCCTGGGACAGCAGTATTAGATTCCGATGCACCATTGCAGGTTTACTGTAACCCTTGGACCTTCAAATCAACGATGAAACACAGAAATTTCATCGATATTGAATACAAAAGGCAAAATGTCGCTTATTTGCAGGAGGAGTAACTCTTCCAATTGTTCGTGTTTTGAGCCTTTGCTGGGACAGCAGTATTAGATTCCGATGCACCATTGCAGGTTTACTGTATCCCTTGGACCTTCAAAACAACGATGAAACACAGAAATTGCATCGATATATAATACAATAGGCAAAATGTCGACTTATCTACAAGAGGCGTAACTCTTCTAATAGTTCGTGTTCTGAGCCTTTCCTGGGACAGCAGTATTAGACTCCGATGCACCATTGCAGGTTTACTGTATCCCTTGGACCTTCAAATCATCGATGAAACACAGAAATTGCATCGATATTGAATACAAAGGGCAAAATGTCGACTTATTTACAAGAGGAGTAACTCTTCTAATAGTTCGTGCTTTGAGCCTTTCCTGGGACAGCAGTATTAGATTCCGATGCACCATTGCAGGTTTACTGTATCCCTTGGACCTTCAAATCAACGATGAAACACTGAAATTGCAACGATATTGAGTACAAATGGCAAAATGTCGACTTATTTACAAGAGGAGTAACTCTTCTAACATTTCGTGGTTTGAGCCTTTCCTGGGACACCAGTATTAGATTCCGATGCACCATTGCAGGTCTACTGTACCCCTTGGACCTTCAAATCAACGATGAAACACAGAAAATGCATCGATATTGAATACAAAAGGCAAAATGTCGAATTATTTACAAGAGGAGTAACTCTTCTACTAGTTCGTGCTTATAGCCTTTCCTGGGACAGCAGTATTAGATTCCAATGCACCATTGCAGGTTTACTGTATCCCTTGGACCTTCAAATCAACGATGAAACACAGAAATTGCATCGATATTGAATACAAAAGGCAAAATTTCGACTTATTTAAAAGAGAAGTAACCCTTCTAATACTTCGTGCTTTGAACCTTTCCTGGGACAGCAGTATTAGATTCCGATGCACCATTGCAGGTTTACTGTATCCCTTGGACCTTCAAGGCAACGATGAAACACAGACATTGGATCGATATTGAAAACAAAAGGAAAAATGTCGGCTTATCTACAAGAGAAGTAACTCTTCTAATAGTTCGTGCTTTGAGCCCTTCCAGGGACAGCAGTATTAGATTCCGATGCACCATTGCAGGTTTACTGCATCCCTTGGACCTTCAAATCAACGATGATACACAGAAATTGCATCGATATTGAATACAACAGGCAAAATGTCGACTAGTTTACAAGAGGAGTAACACTTATAATAGTTCGTGTTTTAGCGTTTCCTGGGACAGCGGTATTACATTCCGATACACCATTGCAGGTTTACTGTATCCCTTGGACCTTCAAATCAACGATGAAACACAGAAATTGCATCGATATTGAATACAAAATGCAAAATGTCGACTTATTTACAAGAGGAGTAACTCTTCTAATAGTTCGTGCTTTGAGCCTTTCCTGGGACAGCAGTATTAGATTCCGATGCACCATTGCAGGTTTACTGTATCCCTTGGACCTTCAAATCAACGATGAAACACTGAAATTGCAACGATATTGAGTACAAATGGCAAAATGTCGACTTATTTACAAGAGGAGTAACTCTTCTAACATTTCGTGGTTTGAGCCTTTCCTGGGACAGCAGTATTAGATTCCGATGCACCATTGTAAATTTACTGTATCCCTTTGACCTTCAAATCAACGATGAAACACAGAAATTGCATCGATATTGAATACAAAATGCAAAATGTCGACTTATTTACAAGAGGTGTAACTCTTCTAATAGTTCGTGGTTTTAGCCTTCCCTGGGACAGCAGTATTAGATTCCGATGCACCATTGCAGGTTTACTGTAACCCTTGGACCTTCAAATCAACGATGAAACACAGAAATTGCATCGATATTGAATACAAAAGGCAAAATGTCGCTTATTTGCAAGAGGAGTAACTCTTCCAATATTTCGTGTTTTGAGCCTTTGCTGGGACAGCAGTATTAGATTCCCATGCACCATGGCAGGTTTACTGTATCCCTTGGACCTTCAAAACAACGATGAAACACAGAAATTGCATCGATATATAATACAAAAGGCAAAATGTCGACTTATTTACATGAGGCGTAACTCTTCTAATAGTTCGTGCTTTTAGCCTTTCCTGGGACAGCAGTATTAGATTCTGATGCACCATTGCAGGTTAACTGTATCCCTTGGACCTTCAAATCAACGATGAAACACAGAAATTGCATCGATATTGAATACAAAAGGCAAAATGTCAACTTATTTACAAGAGGAGCAACTCTTCTAATAGTTCATGCTTTGAGCCTTTCCTGGGACAGCAGTATTAGATTCCGATGCACCATTGCAGGTTTACTGTATCCCTTGGACCTTCAAATCAACGATGAAGCACAGAAATTGCATCGATATTGAGTACAAAAGGCAAAATGCCGACTTATTTACAAGAGGAGTAACTCTTCTAATAGTTCGTGCTTTGAGCCTTTCCTGGGACAGCAGTATTAGATTCCGATGCACCATTGCAGGTTTACTGTATCCCTTGGACCTTCAAATCAACGATGAAACACAGAAATTGCATCGATATTGAATACAAAATGCAAAATGTCGACATATATACAAGAGGAGTAACTCTTCTAGTACTTCGTGCTTTAAGCTTTTCCTGGGACAGCAGTATTAGATTCCGATGCACCACTTCAGGTTTTCCTGTATCCCTTGGACCTTCAAATCAACGATGAAACACAGAAATTGCATCGATATTGAATACAAAAGGCTAAATGTCGGCTTATTTTCAAGAGGAGTAACTCTTCTAATAGTTCGTGCTTTGAGCCTTTCCTGGGACAGCAGTATTAGATTCCGATGCAGCATTGCAATTTTACTGTATCCCTTGGACCTTCAAATCAATGATGAAACACAGAAATTGCATCGATATTGAATACAAAAGGCAAAATGTCGACTTATTTATAAGAGGAGTAACTCTTCTAACAGTTCCTGCTTTGAGCCCTTACTGGGACAGCAGTATTAGATTCCCATGCACCATTGCAGGTTTACTGTATCCCATGGACCTTCAAATCAACGATGAAACACAGAAATTGCATCGATATTGAATACAAAAGGCAAAATGTCGACTTATTTACAACAGTAGTAACTCTCCTAATAGTTCGAGATTTTAGACTTTCCTGGGACAGCAGTATTAGATTCCGATGCACCATTGCAGGTTTACTGTATCCCTTGTACCTTCAAATCAACGATGAAACATAGAAATTGCGTCGATCTTGAATTCAAAATGCAAAATGTCGACTTATTTAAAAGAGGAGTAACTCTTCTAATAGTTCGTGGTTTTAGCCTTCCCTGGGACAGCAGTATTAGATTCCGATGCACCATTGCAGGTTTACTGTAACCCTTGGACCTTCAAATCAACGATGAAACACAGAAATTTCATCGATATTGAATACAAAAGGCAAAATGTCGCTTATTTGCAGGAGGAGTAACTCTTCCAATTGTTCGTGTTTTGAGCCTTTGCTGGGACAGCAGTATTCGATTCCGATGCACCATTGCAGGTTTACTGTATCCCTTGGACCTTCAAAACAACGATGAAACACAGAAATTGCATCGATATATAATACAATAGGCAAAATGTCGACTTATCTACAAGAGGCGTAACTCTTCTAATAGTTCGTGTTCTGAGCCTTTCCTGGGACAGCAGTATTAGACTCCGATGCACCATTGCAGGTTTACTGTATCCCTTGGCCCTTCAAATCATCGATGAAACACAGAAATTGCATCGATATTGAATACAAAGGGCAAAATGTCGACTTATTTACAAGAGGAGTAACTCTTCTAATAGTTCGTGCTTTGAGCCTTTCCTGGACACAGCAGTATTAGATTCCGATGCACCATTGCAGGTTTACTGTATCCCTTGGACCTTCAAATCAACGATGAAACACTGAAATTGCAACGATATTGAGTACAAATGGCAAAATGTCGACTTATTTACAAGAGGAGTAACTCTTCTAACATTTCGTGGTTTGAGCCTTTCCTGGGACACCAGTATTAGATTCCGATGCACCATTGCAGGTCTACTGTACCCCTTGGACCTTCAAATCAACGATGAAACACAGAAAATGCATCGATATTGAATACAAAAGGCAAAATGTCGAATTATTTACAAGAGGAGTAACTCTTCTACTAGTTCGTGCTTATAGCCTTTCCTGGGACAGCAGTATTAGATTCCAATGCACCATTGCAGGTTTACTGTATCCCTTGGACCTTCAAATCAACGATGAAACACAGAAATTGCATCGATATTGAATACAAAAGGCAAAATTTCGACTTATTTAAAAGAGAAGTAACCCTTCTAATACTTCGTGCTTTGAACCTTTCCTGGGACAGCAGTATTAGATTCCGATGCACCATTGCAGGTTTACTGTATCCCTTGGACCTTCAAGGCAACGATGAAACACAGACATTGGATCGATATTGAAAACAAAAGGAAAAATATCGGCTTATCTACAAGAGAAGTAACTCTTCTAATAGTTCGTGCTTTGAGCCCTTCCAGGGACAGCAGTATTAGATTCCGATGCACCATTGCAGGTTTACTGCATCCCTTGGACCTTCAAATCAACGATGATACACAGAAATTGCATCGATATTGAATACAACAGGCAAAATGTCGACTAGTTTACAAGAGGAGTAACACTTATAATAGTTCGTGTTTTAGCGTTTCCTGGGACAGCGGTATTACATTCCGATACACCATTGCAGGTTTACTGTATCCCTTGGACCTTCAAATCAACGATGAAACACAGAAATTGCATCGATATTGAATACAAAATGCAAAATGTCGACTTATTTACAAGAGGAGTAACTCTTCTAATAGTTCGTGGTTTTAGCCTTCCCTGGGACAGCAGTATTAGATTCCGATGCACCATTGCAGGTTTACTGTAACCCTTGGACCTTCAAATCAACGATGAAACACAGAAATAGCATCGATATTGTGTACAAAAGGCAAAATGTCGACTTATTTACAAGAGGAGTAACTCTTCTACAAGTTCGTGCTTATAGCCTTTCCTGGGACAGCAGTATTAGATTCCAATGCACCATTGCAGGTTTACTGTATCCCTTGGACCTTCAAATCAACGATGAAACACAGAAATTGCATCGATATTGAATACAAAAGGAAAAATTTCGACTTATTTAAAAGAGGAGTAACCCTTCTAATAGTTCGTGCTTTGAACATTTCCTGGGACAGCAGTATTAGATTCCGATGCACCATTGCAAGTTTACTGTATCCCTTGAACCTTCAAGTCAACGATGAAACACAGAAATTGGATCGATATTGAATACAAAAGGCAAAATGTCGGCTTATTTACAAGAGGAGTAACTCTTCTAATAGTTCGTGCTTTGAGACTTTCTGGGACAGCAGTATTAGATTCCGATGCACCATTGCAGGTTTACTGCATCCCTTGGACCTTCAAATCAACGATGAAACACAGAAATTGCATCGATATTGAATACAACAGGCAAAATGTCGACTAATTTACAAGAGGAGTAACACTTATAATAGTTCGTGCTTTGGGCCTTTCCTGGGACAGCAGTATTAGATTCCGATGCACCATTGCAGGTTTACTGTATCCCTTGGATCTTCAAATCAACGATGAAACACAGAAATTGCATCGATATTGAATACAAAAGGCAAAATGTCGACTTATTTACAAGAGTAGTAACTCTTCTAATAGTTCGTGCTTTGAGCCTTTCCTGGGACAGCAGTATTAGATTCCGATGCACCATTGCAGGTTTACTGTATCCCTTGTACCTTCAAATCAACGATGAAACATAGAAATTGCATCGATCTTGAATACAAAATGCAAAATGTCGACTTATTTATAAGAGGAGTAACTCTTCTAATAGTTCGTGTTTTTAGCCTTTCCTGGGACAGCAGTATTACATTCCGATGCACCATTGCACGTTTACTGTATCCCTTGGACCTTCAAAACAACTATGAAATACTGAAATTGCATCGATATTGAATACAAAAGGCAAAATGTTGACTTATTTACAAGAGGAGTAACTCTCCTAATAGTTCGTGCTTTTAGCCTTTCCTGGGACAGCAGTATTAGATTCCGATGCACCATTGCAGGTTTACTGTATCCCTTGGACCTTCAAATCAACGATGAAACACAGAAATTGCATCGATATTGAATACAAAAGGCAAAATGTCGCTTATTTACAAGAGGAGTAACTCTTCTAATAGTTCGTGTTTTTAGCGTTTCCTGGGACAGCAGTATTAGATTCCGATGCACCATTGTAAGTTTACTGTATCCCTTGGACCTTCAAAGCAACGATGAAACACAGAAATTGCATCGATATTGAATACAAAATGCAAAATGTCGACTTATTTACAAGAGTAGTAACTCTTCTAATAGTTCGTGGTTTTAGCCTTCCCTGGGACAGCAGTATTAGAATCCGATGCACCATTGCAGGTTTACTGTAACCCTTGGATATTCAAATCAACGATGAAACACAGAAATTGCATCGATATTGTGTACAAAAGGCAAAATGTCGACTTATTTACAAGAGGAGTAACTCTTCTAATAGTTCGTGCTTTGAGCCTTTCCTGGGACAGCAGTATTAGATTCCGATGCCCCATTGCTGCTTTACTGTATCCCTTGGACCTTCAAATCAACGATGAAATAAAGACATTGCATCGATATTGAATACAAAAGGCAAAATGTCGACTTATTTACAAGAGGAGTAACTCTTCTAATAGTTCGTGCTTTTACCCTTTCCTGGGACAGCAGTATTACATTCCGATGCACCATTGCAGGTTTACTGTATCCCTTGGACCTTCAAATCAACGATGAAACACAGAAATTGCATCGATATATAATACAAAAGGCAAAATGTCGACTTATTTACAAGAAGCGTAACTCTTCTAATAGTTCGTGCTTTGAGCCTTTCCTGGGACAGCAGTATTAGATTCCGATGCACCATTGCAGGTTTACTGTATCCCTTGGACCTTCAAATCAACGATGAAACACAGAAATTGCATCGATATTGAATACAAAAGGCAAAATGTCGACTTATTTACAAGAGGAGTAACTCTTCTAATAGTTCGTGCTTTGAGCCTTTCCTGGGACAGCAGTATTAGATTCCGATGCACCATTGCAGGTATACTGTATCCCTTGGACCTTCAAATCAACGATGAGACACTGAAATTGCAACGATATTGAATACAAAAGGCAAAATGTCGACTTATTTACAAGAGGAGTAACTCTTCTAATATTTCGTGTTTTGAGCCTTTCCTGGGACAGCAGTATTAGATTACGATGCACCATTGCAGGTTTACTGTACCGCATGGACCTTCAAATCAACGATGAAACACAGATATTGCATCGATATTGAATACAAAAGGCAAAATGTCGACTTATTTACAAGAGGAGTAACTCTTCTACTAGTTCGTGCTTATAGCCTTTCCTGGGACAGCAGTATTAGATTCCAATGCACCATTGCAGGTTTACTGTATCCCTTGGACCTTCAAATCAACGATGAAACACAGAAATTGCATCGATATTCAATACAAAAGGAAAAATTTCGACTTATTTAAAAGAGGAGTAACCCTTCTAATAGTTCGTGCTTTGAACCTTTCCTGGGACAGCAGTATTAGATTCCGATGCACCATTGCAAGTTTACTGTATCCCTTGAATCTTCAAGTCAACGATGAAACACAGAAATTGGATCGATATTGAATACAAAAGGCAAAATGTCGGCTTATTTACAAGAGGAGTAACTCTTCTAATAGTTCGTGCTTTGAGACTTTCTGGGACAGCAGTATTAGATTCCGATGCACCATTGCAGGTTTACTGCATCCCTTGGACCTTCAAATCAGCGATGAAACACAGAAATTGCATTGATATTGAATACAACAGGCAAAATGTCGACTAATTTACAAGAGGAGTAACACTTATAATAGTTCGTGCTTTGGGTCTTTCCTGGGACATCAGTATTAGATTCCGATGCACAATTGCAGGTTAACTGTATCCCTTGGACCTTCAAATCAACGATGAAACACAGAAATTGCATCGATATTGAATACAAAGGCCAAAATGTCGACTTATTTACAAGAGGAGTAACTCTTCTAATAGTTCGTGCTTTTAGCGTTTCCTGAGACAGCAGTATTAGATTCCGATTCACCATTGCAGGTTTACTGTATCCCTTGGACCTTCAAGTCAACGATGAAACACAGAGATTGCATCGATATTGAATACAAAAGGCAAAATGGCGACAAATATACAAGAGGAGTAACTCTTCTAGTACTTCGTGCTTTAAGCTTTTCCTGGGACAGCAGTATTAGATTCCGATGCACCATTGCAGGTTTACTGTATCCCTTGGACCTTCGAATCAACGATGAAACACAGAAATTGCATCGATATTGAATACAAAAGGCCAAATGTCGACTTACTTACAAGTGGAGTAACTCTTCTAATAGTTCCTGCTTTGAGCCTTTCCTGGGACAGCATTATTAGATTCCGATGCACCATTGCAGGTTTACTGTATCCCTTGGATCTTCAAATCAACGATGAAACACAGAAATTGCATCGATATTGAATACAAAAGGCAAAATGTCGACTTATTTACAAGAGTAGTAACTCTTCTAATAGTTCGTGCTTTGAGCCTTTCCTGGGACAGCAGTATTAGATTCCGATGCAACATTGCAGGTTTACTGTATCCCTTGTACCTTCAAATCAACGATGAAACATAGAAATTGCATCGATCTTGAATACAAAATGCAAAATGTCGACTTATTTATAAGAGGAGTAACTCTTCTAATAGTTCGTGTTTTTAGCCTTTCCTGGGACAGCAGTATTACATTCCGATGCACCATTGCACGTTTACTGTATCCCTTGGACCTTCAAAACAACTATGAAATACTGAAATTGCATCGATATTGGATACAAAAGACAAAATGTTGACTTATTTACAAGAGGAGTAACTCTCCTAATAGTTCGTGCTATTAGCCTTTCCTGGGACAGCAGTATTAGATTCCGATGCACCATTGCAGGTTTACTGTATCCCTTGGACATTCAAATCAACGATGAAACACAGAAATTGCTTCGGTATTGAATACAAAAGGCAAAATGTCGCTTATTTACAAGAGGAGTAACTCTTCTAATAGTTCGTGCTCTTAGCGTTTCCTGGGACAGCAGTATTAGATTCCGATGCACCATTGTAAGTTTGCTGTATCCCTTGGACCTTCAAAGCAACGATGAAACACAGAAATTGCTTCGATATTGAATACAAAATGCAAAATGTCGACTTATTTACAAGAGGAGTAACTCTTCTAATAGTTCGTGGTTTTAGCCTTCCCTGGGACAGCAGTATTAGATTCCGATGCACCATTGCAGGTTTACTGTAACCCTTGGACCTTCAAATCAACGATGAAACACAGAAATTGCATCGATATTGTGTACAAAAGGCAAAATGTCGACTTATTTACAAGAGGAGTAACTCTTCTAATAGTTCGTGCTTTGAGCCTTTCCTGGGACAGCAGTATTAGATTCCGATGCCCCATTGCTGCTTTACTGTATCCCTTGGACCTTCAAATCAACGATGAAATAAAGAAATTGCATCGATATTGAATACAAAAGGCAAAATGTCGACTTATTTACAAGAGGAGTAACTCTTCTAATAGTTCGTGCTTTTAGCCTTTCCTGGGACAGCAGTATTAGATTCCGATGCACCATTGCAGGTTTACTGTATCCCTAGGACCTTCAAATCAACGATGAAACACAGAAATTGCATCGATATTGAATACAAAAGCCAAAGAGTCGACTTATTTACAAGAGGCTTAACTCTTCTAATAGTTCGTTTTTGAGCCTTTCCTGGGACAGCAGTATTAGATTCCGATGCACCATTGCAGGTTTGCAGTATCCCTTTGACCTTCAAATCAACGATGAAACACAGAAATTGCATCGATATTGAATACAAAAGGAAAAATGTCGACTTATTTACAAGAGGAGTAACTCTTCTAATAGTTCGTGTTTTAGCGTTTCCTGGGACAGCAGTATTAGATTCCGATTCACCATTGCAGGTTTACTGTATCCCTTGGACCTTCAAATCAACGATGAAACACAGAAATTGCAACGATATTGAATACAAAAGACAAAATGTCGACTTATTTACAAGAGGAGTAACTCTTCTAATAGTTCGTGCTTTGAGCCTTTCCTGGGACAGCAGTATTAGATTCCGACGCACCATTGCATGTTTACTGTATCCCTTGTACCTTTAAATCAACGATGAAACATAGAAATTGCATCGATCTTGAATACAAAATGCAAAATGTCGGCTTATTTACAAGAGGAGTAACTCTTCTAATAGTTCGTCCTTTGAGCCTTTCCTGGGACAGCAGTATTACATTCCGAAGCACCATTGCACGTTTACTGTATCCCTTGGACCTTCAAAACAACTATGAAACACTGAAATTGCATCGATATTGAATACAACAGCCAAAATTTCGACTTATTTACAAGAGGAGTAACACTTCTAATAGTTCGTGGTTTTAGCATTTCCTGGGACAGCAGTATCAGATTCCGATGCACCATTGCAGGTTTACTGTATCCCTTGGACCTTCAAATCAACGATGAAACACAGAAATTGCATCGATATTGAATACAAAAGGCAAAATGTCGACTTATTTACAAGAGGAGTAACTTATCTAATAGTTCGTGCTTTGAGCCTTTCCTGGGGCAGCATTATTAGATTCCGATGCACCATTGCAGGTATACTGTATCCCTTGGACCTTTAAATCAACGATGAAACACAGAAATTGCATCGATATTGGATACAAAAGGCAAAATGTCGACTTATTTACAAGAGGAGTAACTCTTCTAATAGTTCGTGGTTTATCCTTTCCTGGGACAGCGGTATTAGATTCCGATGCACCATTGCATGTTTACTGTATCCCTTGTACCTTCAAATCAACGATGAAACATAGAAATTGCTTCGATCTTGAATACAAAATGCAAAATGTCGACTTACTTATAAGGGGAGTAACTCTTCTAATAGTTCGTGATTTTAGCAGTATTAGATTCCGATGCACCATTGCAGGTTTACAGTATCCCTTTGACCTTCAAATCAAGGATGAAACACAGAAATTGCATCGATATTGAATACAAATGGCAAAATGTCGACTTATTTACAAGAGGAGTAACTCTTCTAATAGTTCATGGTTTTAGCCTTTCCTGGGACAGCAGTATTAGATTCCGATGCACCATTGCAGGTTTACTGTATCCCTTGGACCTTCAAATCAACGATGAAACACAGAAATTGCATCGATATTGAATACAAAAGGCAAAATGTCGACTTATTTACAAGAGGAGTAACTCTTCCAATAGTTCGTGATTTTAGCGTTTCCTGGGACAGTAGTATTAGATTCCGATGCACCATTGCAGGCTTACGGATTCCCTTGGACCTTCAAATCAACGATGAAACACAGAATTTGCATCGATATTGAATACAAAAGGCAAAATGTTGACTTATTTACAAGAGGAGTAACCCTTCTAATAAATCGTGCTTTGAGCCTTTCCTGGGACAGCAGTATTACATTCCGATGCACCATTGCAGGTTTACTGTATCCCTAGGACCTTCAAATCAACGATGAAACACAGAAATTGCATCGATATTGGATACAAAAGGCAAGATGTCGACTTATTTACAAGAGGAGTAACTCTTCTAATAGTTCGTGGTTTATCCCTTCCTGGGACAGCAGTATTACATTCCGATGCACCATTGCATGTTTACTGTATCCCTTGTACCTTCAAATCAACGATGAAACATAGAAATTGCATCGATCTTGAATACAAAATGCAAAATGTCGAATTATTTATAAGAGGAGTAACTCTTCTAATAGTTCGTGATTTTAGCAGTTTTAGATTCCGATGCACCATTGCACGTTTACAGTATCCCTAGGACCTTCAAATCAACGATGAAACACAGAAATTGCATCGATATTGAATACAAAAGGCAAAATGTCGACTTATTTACAAGAGGAGTAACCCTTCTAATAAATCGTGCTTTGAGCCTTTCCTGGGACACCAGTATTAGATTCCGATTCACCATTGCAGGTTTACTGTATCCCTTGGACCTTCAAATCAACGATGGAACACAGAAATTGCATCGATATTGAATACAAATGGCAAAATGTCGACTTATTTACAAGAGGAGTAACTCTTCCAATAGTTCGTGCTTTGAGCCTTTCCTGGGACAGCAGTATTAGATTCCGATGCACCATTGCATGTTTACTGTATCCCTTGTACCTTCAAATCAACGATGAAACAAAGAAATTGCATCGATCTTGAATACAAAATGCAAAATGTCGATTTATTTATAAGAGGAGTAACTCTTCTAATAGTTCGTGCTTTGAGCCTTTCTTGGGACAGCAGTATTACATTCCGATGCACCATTGCACGTTTACTGTATCCCTTGGACCTTCAAAACAACTATGAAACACAGAAATTGCATCGATATTGAATACAAAAGGAAAAATGTCGACTTATTTACAAGAGGAGTAACTCTTCTAATAGTTCGTGTTTTAGCGTTTCCTGGGACAGCAGTATTAGATTCCGATTCACCATTGCAGGTTTACTGTATCCCTTGGACCTTCAAATCAACGATGGAACACAGAAATTGCATCGATATTGAATACAAATGGCAAAATGTCGACTTATTTACAAGAGGAGTAACTCTTCTAATAGTTCGTGCTTTGAGCCTTTCCTGGGACAGCAGTATTACATTCCGATGCACCATTGCACGTTTACTGTATCCCTTTGACCTTCAAATCAAGGATGAAACACAGAAATTGCATCGATATTGAATACAAAAGGAAAAATGTCGACTTATTTACAAGAGGAGTAACTCTTCTAATAGTTCGTGTTTTAGCGTTTCCTGGGACAGCAGTATTAGATTCCGATTCACCATTGCAGGTTTACTGTATCCCTTGGACCTTCAAATCAACGATGGAACACAGAAATTGCATCGATATTGAATACAAAAGGCAAAATGTCGATTTCTTTACAAGAGGCGTAACTCTTCTAATAGATCGTGCTTTGAGCCTTTCCTGGGACAGCAGTATTAGATTCCGATGCACCATTGCAGGTTTACTGTATTCCTAGGACCTTCAAATCAACGATGAAACACAGAAATTGCATCGATATTGAATACAAAAGGCAAAATGTCGACTTATTTACAAGAGGAGTAACTTATCTAATACTTCGTGCTTTGAGCCTTTCCTGGGGCAGCATTATTAGATTCCGATGCACCATTGCAGGTATACTGTATCCCTTGGACTTTCAAATCAACGATGAAACACAGAAATTGCATCGATATTGAATACAAAAGGCAAAATGTCGACTTATTTACAAGAGGAGTAACTTATCTAATAGTTCGTGCTTTGAGCCTTTCCAGGGACAGAAGTATTAGATTCCGATGCACCATTGCAGGTATACTGTATCCCTTGGACCTTCAAATCAACGATGAAACAGAAATTGCATCGATACTGAATACAAAAGGCAAAATGTCGACTTAGTTACAAGAGGAGTAACTCTTCTAATAGTTCGTGCTTTTAGCGTTTCCTGGGACAGCAGTTTTTACATTCCGATTCACCATTGCAGGTTTACTGTATAACTTGGACCTTCAAATCAACGATGAAACACAGAAATTGCATCGATACTGAATACAAAAGGCTAAATGTCGGCTTATTTACAAGAGGAGTAACTCTTCTAATAGTTCGTGCTTTGAGCCTTTCGTGGGACAGCTGTATTAGATTCCGATGCACCATTGCAGGTTTACTGTATCCCTTGGACCTTCAAATCAACGATGAAACACAGAAATTGCATCGATATTGAATACAAAAGACAAAATGTCGACTAATTTACAAGAGGGGTAACTCTTCTAATAGTTCCTGATTTGAGCACTTCCTGGGACAGCAGTATTAAATTCCGATGCGCCATTGCAGGTTTACTGTATCCCTTGGACCTTCAAATCAACGATGAAACACAGAAATTGCATCGATATCGAATACAAAAGGCAAAATGTCGACTTATTTACAAGAGGAGTAACTCTTCTAATAGTTCGTGCTTTGAGCCTTTCCTGGGACAGCAGTATTAGATTCCGATGCACCATTGCAGGTTTACTGTATCCCTTGGACCTTCAAATCAACGATGAAACACAGAAATTGCATCGACATTGAATACAAAAGGCAAAATGCCGACTTATATACAAGAGGAGTAACTCTTCTAGTACTTCGTGCTTTGAGCCTTTCCTGGGACAGCAGTATTAGATTCCGATGCACCATTGCAGGTTTACTGTATCCCTTGGACCTTCAAATCATCGATGAAACACAGAAATTGCACCGATATTGAATACAAAAGGCAAAATGTCGACTTATTTACAAGAGGAGTAACTCTTCTAATAGTTCGTGCTTTGAGCCTTTCCTGGGACAGCAGTATTAGATTCCGATTTACCATTGCAGGTTTACTGTATCCCTTGGACCTTCAAACCAACGATGAAACACAGAAATTGCATCGACATTGAATACAAAAGGCAAAATGTCGACTTATTTACAAGAGGAGTAACTCTTCTAATAGTTCGTGCTTTGAGCCTTTCCTGGGACAGCAGTATTAGATTCCGAATCACCATTGGAGGTTTACTGTATCCCTAGGACCTTCAAATCAACGATGAAACACAGAAATTGCATCGATAGTGAATACAAAAGGCAAAATGTCGACTTATTTACAAGAGGAGTAACTCTTATAATAGTTCGTGCTTTAAGCCTTTCCTGGGACAGAAGTATTAGATTCCGATGCACCATTGCAGGTATACTGTATCCCTTGGACCTTCAAATCAACGATGAAACAGAAATTGCATCGATACTGAATACAAAAGGCAAAATGTCGACTTAGTTACAAGAGGAGTAACTCTTCTAATAGTTCGTGCTTTTAGCGTTTCCTGGGACAGAAGTTTTACATTCCGATTCACCATTGCAGGTATACTGTATAACTTGGACCTTCAAATCAACGATGAAACACAGAAATTGCATCGATACTGAATACGAAAGGCTAAATGTCGGCTTATTTACAAGAGGAGTAACTCTTCTAATAGTTCGTGCTTTGAGCCTTTCGTGGGACAGCAGTATTAGATTCCGATGCACCATTGCAGGTTTACTGTATCCCTTGGACCTTCAAATCAACGATGAAACACAGAAATTGCATCGATATTGAATACAAAAGACAAACTGTCGACTAATTTACAAGAGGAGTAACTCTTATAATAGTTCGTGCTTTGAGCACTTCCTGGGACAGCAGTATTAAATTCCGATGCGCCATTGCAGGTTTACTGTATCCCTTGGACCTTCAAATCAACGATGAAACACAGAAATTGCATCGATATTGAATACAAAAGGCAAAATGTCGACTTATTTACAAGAGGAGTAACTCTTCTAATAGTTCGTGCTTTGAGCCTTTCCTGGGACAGCAGTATTAGATTCCGATGCACCATTGCAGGTTTACTGTATCCCTTGGACCTTCAAATCAACGATGAAACACAGAAATTGCATCGACATTGAATACAAAAGGCAAAATGTCGACTTATATACAAGAGGAGTAACTCTTCTAGTACCTCGTGCTTTGAGCCTTTCCTGGGACAGCAGTATTAGATTCCGATGCACCATTGCAGGTTTACTGTATCCCTTGGACCTTCAAATCAACGATGAAACACAGAAATTGCATCGATATTGAATACAAAAGGCAAAATATCGACTTATTTACAAGAGGAGTAACTCTTCTAATAGTTCGTGCTTTGAGCCTTTCCTGGGACAGCAGTATTAGATTCCGATGCACCATTGCAGGTTTACTGTATCCCTTGGACCTTCAAATCAACGAGGAAACACAGAAATTGCATCGATATTGAATACAAAAGGCAAAATGTCGACTTATTTACAAGAGGAGTAACTCTTCTAATAGTTCGTGCTTTGAGCCTTTCCTGGGACAGCAGTATTAGATTCCGATTCACCATTGGAGGTTTACTGTATCCCTAGGACCTTCAAATCAACGATGAAACACAGAAATTGCAACGATATTGAATACAAAATGCAAAATGTCGACTTATTTACAAGAGGAGTAACTCTTATAATAGTTCGTGCTTTAAGCCTTTCCTATGACAGCAGTATTAGATTCCGTTGCACCATTGCAGGTTTACTGTATCCCTTGGACCTTCCAATCAACGATGAAACACAGAGATTGCATCGATATTGAATACAAAAGGCAAAATGTCGACATATTTACAAGAGGATTTACTCTTCTAATAGTTCGTGCTTTTAGCGTTTCCTGGGACAGCAGTATTGGATTCCGATTCACCATTGCAGGTTTACAGTATCCCTTGGACCTTCAAATCAACGATGAAACACAGAAATTGCATCGATATTGAATACAAAAGGCAAAATGTCGTCTTATTTACAAGAGGAGTAACTCTTCTAATAGTTCGTGTTTGAGCCTTTCGAGGGACAGCAGTATTAGTTTCCGATGCACCATTGCAGGTTTACTGTACCCCTTGGACCTTCAAATCAACGATGAAACACAGAAATTGCATCGATATTGAATCCAAAAGGCAAAATGTCGACTAATTTACAAGAGGAGTAACTCTTATAATAGTTCGTGCTTTGAGCCTTTCCTGGGACAGCAGTATTAGATTCCGATGCACCATTGCAGGTTTACTGTATCCCTTGGACCTTCAAATCAACGATGAAACAGAAATTGCATCGATACTGAATACAAAAGGCAAAATGTCGACTTAGTTACAAGAGGAGAAACTCTTCTAATAGTTCGTGCTTTGAGCCTTTCCTGGGACAGCAGTTTTACATTCCGATTCACCATTGCAGGTTTACTGTATCCCTTGGACCTTCAAATCATCGATGAAACACAGAAATTGCATCGATACTGAATACAAAAGGCTAAATGTCGGCTTATTTACAAGAGGAGTAACTCTTCTAATAGTTCGTGCTTTGAGCCTTTCGTGGAACAGCAGTATTAGATTCCGATGCACCATTGCAGGTTTACTGTATCCCTTGGACCTTCAAATCAACGATGAGACACAGAAATTGCATCGATATTGAATACAAAAGGCAAAATGTTGACTAATTTACAAGAGGAGTAACTCTTCTAATAGTTCCTGCTTTGAGCCATTCCTGGGACAGCAGTATTAAATTCCGATGCGCCATTGCAGGTTTACTGTATCCCTTGGACCTTCAAATCAACGATGAAACACAGAAATTCCATCGATATTGAATACAAAAGGCAAAATGTCGACTTATTTACAAGAGGAGTAACTCTTCTAATAGTTCGTGCTTTGAGCCTTTCCTGGGACAGCAGTATTAGATTCCGATGCACCATTGCAGGTTTACTGTATCCCTTGGACCTTCAAATCAACGATGAAACACAGAAATTGCATCGACATTGAATACAAAAGGCAAAATGTCGACTTATATACAAGAGGAGTAACTCTTCTAGTACTTCGTGCTTTGACACTTTCCTGGGATAGCAGTATTAGATTCCGATGCACCATTGCAGGTTTACTGTATCCCTTGGACCTTCAAATCAACGATGAAACACAGAAATTGCATCGATATTGAATACAAAAGGCAAAATGTCGACTTATTTACAAGAGGAGTAACTCTTCTAATAGTTCGTGTTTGAGCCTTTCCTGGGACAGCAGTATTAGATTCCGATGCACCATTGCAGGGTTACTGTATCCCTTGGACCTTCAAATCAACGATGGAACACAGAAATTGCATCGATATTGAATACAAAAGGCAAAATGTTGACATATTTACTAGAGAAGTTACTCTTCTAATAGTTCGTGCATTTAGCGTTTCCTGGGACAGCAGTATTAGATTCCGATTCACCATTGCAGGTTTACTGTATCCCATGGACCTTCAAATCAACGATGAAACACAGAAATTGCATCGATATTGAATACAAAAGGCAAAATGTCGACTTATTTACAAGAGGAGTAACTCTTCTAATAGTTCGTGCTTTTAGCCTTTCCTGGGACAACAGTATTAGATTCCGATTCAACATTGCAGGTTTACTGTATCCCTTGGACCTTCAAATAAACGATGAAACACAGAAATTGCATCGATATTGAATACAAAAGGCAAAATGTCGACTTATTTACAAGAGGAGAAACTCTTCTAATAGTTCGTGTTTTGAGCCTTTCCTAGGACAGCAGTATTAGATTCCGATGCACCATTGCAGGTTTACTGTATCCCTTGGACCTTCAAATCAACGATGAAACACAGAAATTGCTTCGATATTGAATACAAAAGGCAAAATGTCGACTTATATAAAAGAGGAGTAACTCTTCTATTACTTCGTGCTTTGAGCCTTTCCTGGGACCGAAGTATTAGTTTCCGGTGCACCATTGCAGGTTTACTGTATCCCTTGGACCTTCAAATCAACGATGAGTTAGAAATTGCATCGATATTGAATACAAAAGGCAAAATGTCGACTTAGTTACAAGAGGAGTTACTCTTCTAATAGTTTGTGCTTTTAGCGTTTCCTGGGACAGCAATATTACATTCCGATTCACCATTGCAGGTTTACTGTATCCCTTGGACCTTCAAATCAACGATGAAACACAGAAGTTGCATCGATATTGAACACAAAATGCAAAATGTCGACTTATTTACAAGAGGAGTATTTCTTCCAATAGTTCTTGCTTTTAGCCTTTCCTGGGACAACAGTATTAGATTCCGATGCCCCATTGCAGGTTTACTGTATCCCTTGGACCTTCAAATCAACGTTGAAACACAGAAATTGCATCGATATTGAATACAAAAGGCAAAATGTCGACTTATTTATAAGAGGAGTAACCCTTCTAATTGTTCGTGATTGTAACCTTTCCTGGGACAGCAGTATTAGATTCCGAAGCACCATTGCAGGTTTACTGTATCCCTTGGACCTTCAAGTCAACGATGAAACACAGAAATTGGATCGATATTGAATACAAAAGGCAAAATGTCGGCTTATCTACAAGAGAAGTAACTCTTCTATTAGTTCGTGCTTTGAGCCTTTCCTGGGACAGCAGTATTACTTTCCGATGCACCATTGCAGGTTTACTGTATCCCTTGGACCTTCAAATCAACGATGAAACACAGAAATTGCATCGATATTGAATACAAAAGGAAAAATGTCGACCTATTTACAAGAGGAGTAACTCTTCTAAGAGTACGTGTTTGAGCCGTTCCAGGGACAGCAGTATTAGATTCCGATGCACCATTGCAGGTTTACTGTATCCCTTGGACCTTCAAATCAACGATGAGACACAAATTGCATCGATATTGAATACAAAAAGCTAAATATCGACTTATTTACAAGAGGAGTAACTCTTCTAATAGTTCGTGCTTTGAGCCTTTCGTGGGACTGCAGTATTAGATTCCGTTGCACCATTGTAGGTTTACTGTATTCCTTGGACCTTCAAATCAACGATGAAACACAGAAATTGCATCGATATTGAATACAAAAGGCAAAATGTCGACTTATTTACAAGAGGAGTAACTCTTCTAATAGTTCGTGCTTTGAGCCTTTCGTGGGACAGCAGTATTAGATTCCGATGCACCATTGCAGGTTTACTGTTTCCTTGGACCTTCAAATCAACGATGAAACACAGAAATTGCATCGATACAGAATACAAAAGGCAAAATGTCGACTTATTTACAAGAGGAGTAACTCTTCTAATAGTTCGTGCTTTGAGCCTTTCCAGGGACAGCAGTATTACATTCCGATGCACAATTGCAGGTTTACTGTATCCCTAGGACCTCCAAATCAACGTTGAAACACAGAAATTGCATCGACATTGAATACAAATGGCAAAATGTAGACTTATTTACAAGAGGAGTAACTCTTCTAATAGTTCGTGCTTTGAGCCTTTCCTGGGACAGCAGTATTTGATTCCGATTCACCATTGGTGGTTTACTGTACCCCTTGGACCATCAAATCAACGATGAAACACAGAAATTGCATCGATATTGAATAAAAAAGGCAAAATGTCGACTTATTTACAAGAGGAGTAACTCTTCTATGAGTTCATGTTTAAGACTTTCCAGGGACAGCAGTATTAGATTCCGATGCACCATTGCAGGTTTACTGTATCCCTTGGACCTTCAAATCAACGATGAGACAGAAATTGCATCGATATTGAATACAAAACGCAAAATGTCGACTTAGTTACAAGAGGAGTAACTCTTCTAATAGTTCGTGCTTTGAGCCTTTCGTGGGACAGCAGTATTAGATTCCGATGCACCATTGCAGGTTTACTGTATCCCTTGGACCTTCAAATCAACTATGAAACACAGAAATTGCATCGATATTGAATACAAATAGCAAAATGTCGACTTACTTACAAGAGGAGTATTTCTTCTAATAGTTCTTGCTTTTAGCCTTTCCTGAGACAACAGTATTAGATTCCGATGCACCATTGCAGGTTTACTGTATCCCTTGGACCTTCAAACCAACGTTGAAACATAGAAATTGCATCGATATTGAATACAAAAGGCAAAATGTCGACTTATTTATATGAGGAGTAACCCTTCTAATTGTTCGTGATTTGAACCTTTCCTGGGACAGCAGTATTAGATTCCGAAGCACCATTGCAGGTTTACTGTATCCCTTGGACCTTCAAGTAAACGATGAAACACAGAAATTGGATCGATATTGAATACAAAAGGCAAAATGTCGGCTTATCTACAAGAGGAGTAACGCTTCTATTAGTTCGTGATTTGAGCCTTTCCTGGGACAACAGTATTACATTCCGATGCACCATTGCAGATTTACTGTATCCCTTGGACCTTCAAATCAACGATGAAACACAGAAATAGCATCGATATTGAATACAAAAGGCAAAATATCGACTTATTTACAAGTGGAGTAACTCTTCTAAGAGTTCGTGTTTGAGCCTTTCCAGGGACAGCAGTATTAGATTCCGATGCACCATTGCAGGTTTACTGTATCCCTTGGACCTTCAAATCAATGATGAAACACAGAAATTGCATCGATAATGAATCCAAAAGGCAAAATGTCGACTAATTTACAAGAGGAGTAACTCTTATAACAGTTCGTGCTTTAAGCCTTTCCTGGGACAGCAGTATTAGATTCCGATGCACCATTGCAGGTTTACTGTATCCCTTGGACCTTCAAATCAACGATGAAACACAGAAATTGCTTCGATATTGAATACAAAAGGCAAAATGTCGACTTATTTACAAGAGGAGTAACTCTTCTATTAGTTCGTGCTTTGAGCCTTTCCTGAGACAGCAGTATTACATTCCTATGCACCATTGCAGGTTTACTGTATCCCATGGACCTTCAAATCAACGATGAAACACAGAAATTGCATCGATATTGAATACAAAAGGCAAAATGTCGACTTATTTACAAGAGGAGTAACTTTACTATGAGTTCGTGTTTGAGCCTTTCCAGGGACAGCAGTATTAGATTCCGATGCACCATTGAAGGTTTACTGTATCCCTTGGACCTTCAAATCAACGATGAAACAGAAATAGCAACGATATTGAATACAAAAGGCAAAATGTCGACTTAGTTACAAGAGGAGTAACTCTTCTAATAGTTCGTGATTTTAGCGTTTCCTGGGACAGCAGTATTACATTCCAATTCACCATTGCAGGTTTACTGTATCCCTTGGACATTCAATTCAACGATGAAACACAGAAATTGCATCGATATTCAATACAATAGGCTAAATGTCGACTTATTTACAAGAGGAGTAACTCATCTAATAGTTCGTGCTTTGAGCCTTTCGTGGGACAGCAGTATTAGATTCTGATGCACCATTGCAGGTTTACTGTATCCCTTGGACATTCAAATCAACGATGAAACACAGAAATTGCATCGATATGGAATACAAAAGGCTAAATGTCGACTTATTTATAAGAGGAGTAACCCTTCTAATTGTTCGTGCTTTGAACCTTTCCTGGGACAGCAGTATTAGATTCCGAAGCACCATCGCAGGCTTACTGTATCCCTTGGACCTTCAAATCAACGATGAAACACAGAAATTGCATCGATATTGAATACAAAAGGCAAAATGTCGACTTATTTACAAGAGGAGTAACTCTTCTAAGAGTTCGTGTTTGGGCCTTTCCAGGGACAGCAGTATTAGATTCCGATGCACCATTGCAGGTTTACTGTATCCCTTGGACCTTCAAATCAATGATGAGACAGAAATTGCATCGATATTGAATACAAAAGGCGAAATGTCGACTTAGTTACAAAAGGAGTAACTCTTCTAATAGTTCGTGCTTTTAGCGTTTCCTGGGACAGCAGTATTACATCCCAATTCACCATTGCAGGTTTACTGTATCCCTTGGACATTCAAATCAACGATGAAACACAGAAATTGCATCGATATTCAATACAATAGGCTAAATGTCGACTTATTTACAAGAGGAGTAACTCTTCTAATAGTTCGTGCTTTGAGCCTTTCGTGGGACAGCAGTATTAGATTCCGATGCACCATTGCAGGTTTACTGTATCCCTTGGACCTTCAAATCAACGATGAAACACAGAAATTGCATCGATATTGAATACAAAAGGCCTAATGTCGACTTATTTACAAGAGGAGTAACTCATCTTATAGTTCGTGCTTTGAGCCTTTCGTGGGACAGCAGTATTAGATTCCGATGCACCATTGCAGGTTTACTGTATCCCTTGGACATTCAAATCAACGATGAAACACAGTAATTGCATCGATATTGAATACAAAAGGCAAAATGTCGTCTTATTTATAAGAGGAGTAACCCTTCTAATAGTTCGTGCTTTGAACGTTTCCTGGGACAGCAGTATTAGATTCCGATGCACCATTGCAGGTTTACTGTATCCCTTGGACTTTCAAATCAACGATGAAACACAGAAATTGCATCGATATTGAATACAAAAGGCAAAATGTGGACTTATTTATAAGAAGAGTAACCGTTCTAATTGTTCGTGCTTTGAACCTTTCCTGGGACAGCAGTATTAGATTCCGAAGCACCATCGCAGGCTTACTGTATCCCTTGGACCTTCAAGTCAACGATGAATCACAGAAATTGGATCGATATTGAATACAAAACGCAAAATGTTGCCTTATCTACAAGATGAGTAACTCTTCTATAAGTTCGTGCCTTGAGCATTTAATGGGACAACAGTATTACTTTCCGATGCACCATTGCAGGTTTACTGTATCCCTTGGACCTTCAAATCAACGATGAAACACAGAAATTGCATCGATATTGAATACAAAAGGCAAAATGTCGACTTATTTACAAGAGGAGTAACTCTTCTAAGAGTTCGTATATGGGCCTTTCCAGGGACAGCAGTATTAGATTCCGATGCACCATTGCAGGTTTACTGTATCCCTTGGACCTTCAAATCAACGATGAAACACAGAAATTGCATCGATATTGAATACAAAAGGCGAAATGTCGACTTAGTTACAAGAGGAGTAACTCTTCTAATAGTTCGTGCTTTTAGCGTTTCCTGGGACAGCAGTATTACATTCCAATTCACCATTGCAGGTTTACTGTATCCCTTGGACATTCAAATCAACGATGAAACACAGAAATTGCATCGATATTCAATACAATAGGCTAAATGTCGACTTATTTACAAGAGGAGTAACTCTTCTAATAGTTCGTGCTTTGAGCGTTTCGTGGGACAGCAGTATTAGATTCCGATGCACCATTGCAGGTTTACTGTATCCCTTGGACCTTCAAATCAACGATGAAACACAGAAATTGCATCGATATTGAATACAAAAGGCCTAATGTCGGCTTATTTACAAGAGGAGTAACTCATCTAATAGTTCGTGCTTTGAGCCTTTCGTGGGACAGCAGTATTAGATTCCGATGCACCATTGCAGGTTTACTGTATCCCTTGGACATTCAAATCAACGATGAAACACAGAAATTGCATCGATATTGAATACAAAAGGCAAAATGTCGACTTATTTATAAGAGGAGTAACCCTTCTAATAGTTCGTGCTTTGAACGTCTCCTGGGACAGCAGTATTAGATTCCGATGCACCATTGCAGGTTTACTGTATCCCTTGGACATTCAAATCAACGATGAAACACAGAAATTGCATCGATATTGAATACAAAAGGCCTAATGTCGACTTATTTACAAGAGGAGTAACTCATCTAATAGTTCGTGCTTTGAGCCTTTCGTGGGACAGCAGTATTAGATTCCGATGCACCATTGCAGGTTTACTGTATCCCTTGGACATTCAAATCAAAGATGAAACACAGAAATTGCATCGATATTGAATACAAAAGGCAAAATGTGGACTTATTTATAAGAGGAGTAACCCTTCTAATTGTTCGTGCTATGAACCTTTCCTGGGACAGCAGTATTAGATTCCGAAGCACCATCGCAGGCTTACTGTATCTCTTGGACCTTCGAGTCAACGATGAATCACAGAAATTGGATTGATATTGAATACAAAACGCAAAATGTCGGCTTATCTACAAGATGAGTAGTTCTTCTATTAGTTCGTGCCTTGAGCCTTTCCTGGGACAACAGTATTACTTTCCGATGCACCATTGCAGGTATACTGTATCCCTTGGACCTTCAAATCAACGATGAAACACAGAAATTGCATCGATATTGAATACAAAAGGCCTAATGTCGACTTATTTACAAGAGGAGTAACTCATCTATTAGTTCGTGCTTTGAGCCTTTCGTGGGACAGCAGTATTAGATTCCGATGCACCATTGCAGGTTTACTGTATCCCTTGGACATTCAAATCAACGATGAAACACAGAAATTGCATCGATATTGAATACAAAAGGCAAAATGTCGACTTATTTATAAGAGGAGTAACCCTTCTAATAGTTCGTGCTTTGAACGTTTCCTGGGACAGCAGTATTAGATTCCGATGCACCATTGCAGGTTTACTGTATCCCTTGGACTTTCAAATCAACGATGAAACACAGATATTGCATCGATATTGAATACAAAAGGCAAAATGTGGACTTATTTATAAGAGGAGTAACCCTTCTAATTGTTCGTGCTTTGAACCTTTCCTGGGACAGCAGTATTAGATTCCGAAGCACCATCGCAGGCTTACTGTATCCCTTGTACCTTCAAGTCAACGATGAATCACAGAAATTGGATCGATATTGAATACAAAACGCAAAATGTCGGCTTATCTACAAGATGAGTAACTCTTCTATTAGTTCGTGCCTTGAGCCTTTCCTGGGACAACAGTATTACATTCCGATGCACCATTGCAGGTTTACTGTATCCCTTGGACCTTCAAATCAACGATGAAACACAGAAATTGCATCGATATTGAATACAAAAGGCAAAATGTCGACTTATTTACAAGAGGAGTAACTCTTCTAAAAGTTCGTGTTTGAGCCTTTCCAGGGACAGCAGTATTAGATTCCGATGCACCATTGCAGGTTTACTGTATCCCTTGGACCTTCAAATCAACGATGAGACAGAAATTGCATCGATATTGAATACAAAAGGCGAAATGTCCACTTAGTTACAAGAGGAGTAACTCTTCTAATAGTTCGTGCTTTTAGCGTTTCCTGGGACAGCAGTATTACATTCCAATTCGCCATTGCAGGTTTACTGTATCCCTTGGACATTCAAATCGACGATGAAACACAGAAATTGCATCGATATTCAATACAATAGGCTAAATGTCGACTTATTTACAAGAGGAGTAACTCTTCTAATAGTTCGTGCTTTGAGCCTTTCGTGGGACAGCAGTATTAGATTCCGATGCACCATTGCAGGTTTACTGTATCCCTTGGACCTTCAAATCAACGATGAAACACAGAAATTGCATCGATATTGAAAACAAAAGGCGAATTGTCGACTTTTTTACAAGAGGAGTAACTCTTCTAATAGTTCGTGCTTTGAGCCATTCCTAGGACAGCAGTATTAAATTCCGATGCACCATTGCAGGTTTACTGAATCCCTTTTACGTTCAATTCAACGATGAAACACAGAAATTGCATCGATATTGAATACAAAAGGCAAAATGTCGACTTATTTACAAGTGGAGTAACTATTCTAATAGTTCGTGCTTTGAGCCTTTCGTGGGACAGCAGTATTAGATTCCGATGCACCATTGCAGGTTTACTGTATCTCTTGGACTTTCAAATCAACGATGAAAGACAGAAATTGCATCGATATTGAATACAAAAGGCAAAATGTGGACTTATTTATAAGAGGAGTAACCCTTCTAATTGTTCGTGCTTTGAACCTTTCCTGGGACAGCAGTATTAGATTCCGAAGCACCATCGCAGGCTTACTGTATCCCTTGGACCTTCAAGTCAACGATGAATCACAGAAATTGGATCGATATTGAATACAAAACGCAAAATGTAGGCTTAACTACAAGATGAGTAACTCTTCTATTAGTTCGTGCCTTGAGCCTTTCCTGGGACAACAGTATTACTTTCCGATGCACCATTCCAGGTTTACTGTAACCCTTGGACCTTCAAATCAACGATGAAACACAGAAATTGCATCGATATTGAATACAAAAGGCCTAATGTCGACTAATTTACAAGAGGAGTAACTCATCTAATATTTCGTGCTTTGAGCCTTTCGTGGGACAGCAGTATTAGATTCTGATGCACCATTGCAGGTTTACTGTATCCCTTGGACATTCAAATCAACGATGAAACACAGAAATTGCATTCATATTGAATACAAAAGGCAAAATGTCGACTTATTTATAAGAGGAGTAACCCTTCTAATAGTTCGTGCTTTGAACGTTTCCTGAGACAGCAGTATTAGATTCCGATGCACCATTGCAGGTTTACTGTATCCCTTGGACCTTCAAGTCAACGATGAAACATAGAAATTGGATCGATATTGAATACAAAAGGCAAAATGTCGGCTTATCTACAAGAGGCGTAACTCTTCTATTAATTCGTGCTTTGAGCCTTTCCTGGGACAGCAGTATTACATTCCGATGCACCATTGCAGGTTTACTGTATCCCTTGGACTTTCAAATCAACGATGAAACACAGAAATTGGATCGATATTGAATACAAAAGGCAAAATGTGGACTTATTTATAAGAGGAGTAACCCTTCTAATTGTTCGTGCTTTGAACCTTTCCTGGGACAGCAGTATTAGATTCCGAAGCACCATCGCAGGCTTACTGTATCCCTTGGACCTTCAAGTCAACGATGAATCACAGAAATTGGATCGATATTGAATACAAAACGCAAAATGTCGGCTTATCTGCAAGATGAGTAACTCATCTATTAGTTCGTGCCTTGAGCCTTTCCTTTGACAACAGTATTACTTTCCGATGCACCATTGCAGGTTTACTGTATCCCTTGGACCTTCAAATCAACGATGAAACACAGAAATTGCATCGATATTGAATACAAAAGGCAAAATGTCGACTTATTTAAAAGAGGAGTAACTCTTCTAAGAGTTCGTGTTTGGGCCTTTCCAGGGACAGCAGTATTAGATTCCGATGCACCATTGCAGGTTTACTGTATCCCTTGGACCTTCAAATCAATGATGAGACAGAAATTGCATCGAAATTGAATACAAAAGGCGAAATGTCGACTTAGTTACAAGAGGAGTAACTCTTCTAATAGTTCGTGCTTTTAGCGTTTCCTGGGACAGCAGTATTACATTCCAATTCACCATTGCAGGTTTACTGTATCCCTTGGACATTCAAATCAACGATGAAACACAGAAATTGCATCGATATTCAATACAATAGGCTAAATGTCGACTTATTTACAAGAGGAGTAACTCTTCTAATAGTTCGTGCTTTGAGCCTTTCGTGGGACAGTAGTATTAGATTCCGATGCACCATTGCAGGTTTACTGTATCCCTTGGACCTTCAAATAGACGATGAAACACAGAAATTGCATCGATATTGAATACAAAAGGCCTAATGTCGACTTATTTACAAGAGGAGTAACTCATCTAATAGTTCGTGCTTTGAGCCTTTCGTGTGACAGCAGTATTAGATTCCGATGCACCATTGCAGGTTTACTGTATCCCTTGGACATTCAAATCAACGATGAAACACAGAAATTGCATCGATATTGAATACAAAAGGCAAAATGTCGACTTATTTATAAGAGGAGTAACCCTTCTAATTGTTCGTGCTTTGAACCTTTCCTGGGACAGCAGTATTAGATTCCGAAGCACCATCGCAGGCTTACTGTATCCCTTGGACCTTCAAGTCAACGATGAATCACAGAAATTGGATCGATATTGAATACAAATCGCAAAATGTCGGCTTATCTACAAGATGAGTAACTCTTCTATTAGTTCGTGCCTTGAGCCTTTCCTGGGACAACAGTATTACATTCCGATGCACCATTGCAGGTTTACTGTATCCCTTGGACCTTCAAATCAACGATGAAACACAGAAATTGCATCGATATTGAATACAAAAGGCAAAATGTCGACTTATTTACAAGAGGAGTAACTCTTCTAAGAGTTCGTGTTTGAGCCTTTCCAGGGACAGCAGTATTAGATTCCGATGCACCATTGCAGGTTTACTGTATCCCTTGGACCTTCAAATCAACGATGAGACAGAAATTGCATCGATATTGAATACAAAAGGCGAAATGTCGACTTAGTTACAAGAGGAGTAACTCTTCTAATAGTTCGTGCTTTTAGCGTTTCCTGGGACAGCAGTATTACATTCCAATTCACCATTGCAGGTTTACTGTATCCCTTGGACATTCAAATCAACGATGAAACACAGAAATTGCATCGATATTCAATACAATAGGCTAAATGTCGACTTATTTACAAGAGGAGTAACTCTTCTAATAGTTCGTGCTTTGAGCCTTTCGTGGGACAGCAGTGTTAGATTCCGATGCACCATTGCAGGGTTACTGTATCCCTTGGACCGTCAAATCAACGATGAAACACAGAAATTGCATCGATATTGAATACAAAAGGCAAAATGTCGACTTTTTTACAAGAGGAGTAACTCTTCTAATAGTTCGTGCTTTGAGCCTTTCCTGGGACAGCAGTATTAAATTCCGATGCACCATTGCTGGTTTACTGAATCCCTTGGACCTTCAAATCAACGATGAAACACAGAAATTGCATCGATATTGAATACAAAAGGCAAAATGTCGACTTATATACAAGAGGAGTACTTCTTATAGTACTTCGTGCTTTGAGCCTTTCCTGGGACAGCAGTATTAGATTCCAATGCACCATTGCAGGTTTACTGTATCCCTTGGACCTTCAAATCAACGATGAAACACAGAAATTGCATCGATATTGAATACAAAAGGCAAAATGTCGACTTATTTACAAGAGGAGTAACTCTTCTAATAGTTCGTGCTTTGAGCCTTTCCTGGGACAGCAGTATTAGATTCCGAAGCACCATCGCAGGCTTACTGTATCCCTTGGACCTTCAAGTCAACGATGAATCACAGAAATTGGATCGATATTGAATACAAATCGCAAAATGTCGGCTTATCTACAAGATGAGTAACTCTTCTATTAGTTCGTGCCTTGAGCCTTTCCTGGGACAACAGTATTACATTCCGATGCACCATTGCAGGTTTACTGTATCCCTTGGACCTTCAAATCAACGATGAAACACAGAAATTGCATCGATATTGAATACAAAAGGCAAAATGTCGACTTATTTACAAGAGGAGTAACTCTTCTAAGAGTTCGTGTTTGAGCCTTTCCAGGGACAGCAGTATTAGATTCCGATGCACCATTGCAGGTTTACTGTATCCCTTGGACCTTCAAATCAACGATGAGACAGAAATTGCATCGATATTGAATACAAAAGGCGAAATGTCGACTTAGTTACAAGAGGAGTAACTCTTCTAATAGTTCGTGCTTTTAGCGTTTCCTGGGACAGCAGTATTACATTCCAATTCACCATTGCAGGTTTACTGTATCCCTTGGACATTCAAATCAACGATGAAACACAGAAATTGCATCGATATTCAATACAATAGGCTAAATGTCGACTTATTTACAAGAGGAGTAACTCTTCTAATAGTTCGTGCTTTGAGCCTTTCGTGGGACAGCAGTATTAGATTCCGATGCACCATTGCAGGGTTACTGTATCCCTTGGACCGTCAAATCAACGATGAAACACAGAAATTGCATCGATATTGAATACAAAAGGCAAAATGTCGACTTTTTTACAAGAGGAGTAACTCTTCTAATAGTTCGTGCTTTGAGGCTTTCCTGGGACAGCAGTATTAAATTCCGATGCACCATTGCTGGTTTACTGAATCCCTTGGACCTTCAAATCAACGATGAAACACAGAAATTGCATCGATATTGAATACAAAAGGCAAAATGTCGACTTATATACAAGAGGAGTACCTCTTATAGTACTTCGTGCTTTGGGCCTTTCCTGGGACAGCAGTATTAGATTCCAATGCACCATTGCATGTTTACTGTATCCCTTGGACCTTCAAATCAACGATGAAACACAGAAATTACATCGATATTGAATACAAAAGGCAAAATGTCGACTTATTTACAAGAGGTTAACTCTTCTAATAGTTCGTGCTTTGAGCCTTTCCTGGGACAGCAGTATTAGATTGCGATTTACCATTGCAGGTTTACAGTATCCCTTGGACCTTCAAATCAACGATGAAACACAGATATTGCATCGATATTGAATACAAAAGGCAAAACGTCGACTTATTTATAAGAGGAGTAACTCATCTAACAGTTACTGCTTTGAGCCTTTCCTGGGACAGCAGTATTAGAATCCGATGCACCATTGCAGGTTTAGTGTATCACTTGTACCTTCAAATCAACGATGAAACATAGAAATTGCATCGATCTTGAATACAAAATGCAAAATGTCAACTTATTTATAAGAGGAGTAACTCTTCTAATAGTTCGTGCTTTGAGCCTTTCCTGGGACAGCAGTATTACATTCCGATGCACTAGAGCACGTTTACTGTATCCCTTGGACCTTCAAAACAACTATGAAACACTGAAATTGCATCGATATTGAATACAAAAGGAAAATGTCGACTTATTTACAAGAGGAGTAAACCTTATAATAGTTCGTGGTTTTTGCCTTTCCTGGGACAGCAGTATTAGATTGCGATGCACCATTGCAGGTTTACTGTACCCCTTGGACCTTCAAATCAACGATGAAACACAGAAATTGCATCGATATTGAAAACAAAATGCAAAATGTCGACTTATTTACAAGAGGAGTGACTCTTATAATTGTTCGTGCTTTGAGCCTTTCCTGGGACAGCAGTATTACATTCCGATGCACCATTGCAGGTTTACTGTATCCCTTGGACCTTCAAATCAACGATGAAACACAGAAATTGCATCGATATTGAATACAAAAGGCAAAATGTCGACTTATTTACAAGAGGAGTAACTCTTCTAATAGCTCGTGTTTTAGCCTTTCCTGGGACAGCAGTATTAGATTCCGATGCACCATTGCAGGTTTACTGTATCCCTTGGACGTTCAATTCAACGATGAAACACAGAAATTGCATCGATATTGAATACAAAAGGCTAAATGTCGACTTATTTACAAGAGGAGTAACTCTTCTAATAGTTCGTGCTTTGAGACTTTCCTGGGACAGCAGTATTAGATTCCGATGCACCATTGCAGGTTTACTGTATCCATTGGACCTTCAAATCAACGATGAAACACAGAAATTGCATCGATATTGAATACAAAAGGCTAAATGTCGACTTATTTACAAGAGGAGTAACTCTTCTAATAGTTCGTGATTTGAGCCTTTCCTGGGACAGCAGTATTCGATTCCGATGCACCATTGCAGGTTTACTGTATCCCTTGGACCTTCAAATCAACGTTGATTTGAAGGTCCAAGGGATTCAGTAAACCAGCAATGGTGCATCGGAATTTAATACTGCTGTCCCAGGAAAGGCTCAAAGCACGAACTATTAGAAGAGTTACTCCTCTTGTAAAAAAGTCGACATTTTGCCTTTTGTATTCAATATCGATGCAATTTCTGTGTTTCATCGTTGATTTGACGGTCCAAGGGATACAGTAACCCTGCAATGGTGCATCGGAATCTAACACTGCTGTCCCACGAAAGGCTCAAAGCACGAACTATTAGAAGAGTTACTCCTCTTGTAAATAAGTCGACATTTAGCCTATTGTATTGAATATCGATGCAATTTCTGTGTTTCATCGTTGATTTGAATGTCCAAGGGATACAGTAAACCTGCAATGGTGAATTGGAATGTAATACTGCTGTCCCAGGAAACGCTAAAAGCACGAACTATTAGAAGAGTTACTCCTCTTGTAACTAAGTCGACATTTCGCCTTTTGTATTCAATATCGATGCAATTTCTGTCTCATCGTTGATTTGAAGGTCCAAGGGATACAGTAAACCTGCAATGGTGCATCGGAATCTAATACTGCTGTCCCTGGAAAGGCTCAAACACGAACTCTTAGAAGAGTTACTCCTCTTGTAAATAAGTCGACATTTTGCCTTTTGTATTCAATATCGATGCAATTTCTGTGTTTCATCGTTGATTTGAAGGTCCAAGGGATACAGTAAACCTGCAATGGTGCATCGGAATGTAATACTGTTGTCCCAGGAAAGGCTCAAGGCACGAACTAATAGAAGAGTTACTCATCTTGTAGATAAGCCGACATTTTGCGATTTGTATTCAATATCGATCCAATTTCTGTGATTCATCGTTGACTTGAAGGTCCAAGGGATACAGTAAGCCTGCGATGGTGCTTCGGAATCTAATACTGCTGTCCCAGGAAAGGTTCAAAGCACGAACAATTAGAAGGGTTACTCCTCTTATAAATAAGTCGACATTTTGCCTTTTGTATTCAATATCGATGCAATTTCTGTGTTTCATCGTTGATTTGAATGTCCAAGGGATACAGTAAACCTGCAATGGTGCATCGGAATCTAATACTGCTGTCACACGAAAGGCTCAAAGCACGAACTATTAGATGAGTTACTCCTCTTGTAAATAAGTCGACATTAGGCCTTTTGTATTCAATATCGATGCAATTTCTGTGTTTCATCGTCTATTTGAAGGTCCAAGGGATACAGTAAACCTGCAATGGTGCATCGGAATCTAATACTACTGTCCCACGAAAGGCTCAAAGCACGAACTATTAGAATAGTTACTCCTCTTGTAAATAAGTCGACATTTAGCCTATTGTATTGAATATCGATGCAATTTCTGTGTTTCATCGTTGATTTGAATGTCCAAGGGATACAGTAAACCTGCAATGGTGAATTGGAATGTAATACTGCTGTCCCAGGAAACGCTAAAAGCACGAACTATTAGAAGAGTTACTCCTCTTGTAACTAAGTCGACATTTCGCCTTTTGTATTCAATTTCGATGCAATTTCTGTCTCATCATTGATTTGAAGGTCCAAGGGATACAGTAAACCTGCAATGGTGCATCGGAATCTAATACTGCTGTCCCTGGAAAGGCCCAAACACGAACTCTTAGAAGAGTTACTCCTCTTTTAAATAAGTCGACATTTTGCCTTTTGTATTCAATATCGATGCAATTTCTGTGTTTCATCGTTGATTTGAAGGTCCAAGGGATACAGTAAACCTGCAATGGTGCATCGGAAAGTAATACTGTTGTCCCAGGAAAGGCTCAAGGCACGAACTAATAGAAGAGTTACTCATCTTGTAGATAAGCCGACATTTTGCGTTTTGTATTCAATATCGATCCAATTTCTGTGATTCATCGTTGACTTGAAGGTCCAAGGGATACAGTAAGCCTGCGATGTCGCTTCGGAATCTAATACTGCTGTCCCAGGAAAGGTTCAAAGCACGAACAATTAGAAGGGTTACTCCTCTTATAAATAAGTCCACATTTTGCCTTTTGTATTCAATATCGATCCAATTTCTGTGTTTCATCGTTGATTTGAAAGTCCAAGGGATACAGTAAACCTGCAATGGTGCATCGGAATGTAATACTGCTGTCCCAGGAAAGGCTCAAAGCACGAATTAATAGAAGAGTTACGCCTCTTGTAGATAAGCCGACATTTTGCCTTTTGTATTCAATATCGATCCAATTTCTATGTTTCATCGTTGACTTGAAGGTCCAAGGGATACAGTAAACCTGCAATGGTGCATCGGAATCTAATACTGCTGTCCCAGGAAACGTTCAAAGCACGAACTATTAGAAGGGTTACTCCTCTTATAAATAAGTCGACATTTTGCCTTTTGTATTCAATATGAATGCAATTTCTGTGTTTCATCGTTGATTTGAATGTCCAAGGGATACAGTAAACCTGCAATGGTGCATCAGAATCTAATACTGCTGTCCCACGAAAGGCTCAAAGCACGAAATATTAGATGAGTTACTCCTCTTGTAAATTAGTCGACATTAGGCCTTTTGTATTCAATATCGATGCAATTTCTGTGTTTCATCGTTGATTTGAAGGTCCAAGGGTTACAGTAAACCTGGAATGGTGCATCGGAAAGTAATACTGTTGTCCCAGGAAAGGCTCAAGGCACGAACTAATAGAAGAGTTACTCATCTTGTAGTTAAGCCTACATTTTGCGTTTTGTATTCAATATCGATCCAATTTCTGTGATTCATCGTTGACTTGAAGGTCCAAGGGATACAGTAAGCCTGCGATGGTGCTTCGGAATCTAATACTGCTGTCCCAGGAAAGGTTCAAAGCAAGAACAATTAGAAGGGTTACTCCTCTTATAAATAAGTCCACATTTTGCCTTTTGTATTCAATATCGATGCAATTTCTGTCTTTCATCGTTGATTTGAAAGTCCAAGAGATACAGTAAACCTGCAATGGTGCATCGGAATCTAATACTGCTGTCCCACGAAAGGCTCAAAGCACGAACTATTAGAATAGTTACTCCACTTGTAAATAAGTCGACATTTTGCCTTTTGTATTCAATATCGATGCAATTTCTGTGTTTCATCGTTGAATTGAACGTAAAAGGGATTCAGTAAACCTGCAATGGTGCATCGGAATTTAATACTGCTGTCCCAGGAAAGGCTCAAAGCACGAACTATTAGAAGAGTTACTCCTCTTGTAAAAAAGTCGACATTTTGCCTTTTGTATTCAATATCGATGCAATTTCTGTGTTTCATCGTTGATTTGACGGTCCAAGGGATACAGTAACCCTGCAATGGTGCATCGGAATCTAACACTGCTGTCCCACGAAAGGCTCAAAGCACGAACTATTAGAAGAGTTACTCCTCTTGTAAATAAGTCGACATTTAGCCTATTGTATTGAATATCGATGCAATTTCTGTGTTTCATCGTTGATTTGAATGTCCAAGGGATACAGTAAACCTGCAATGGTGAATTGGAATGTAATACTGCTGTCCCAGGAAACGCTAAAAGCACGAACTATTAGAAGAGTTACTCCTCTTGTAACTAAGTCGACATTTCGCCTTTTGTATTCAATATCGATGCAATTTCTGTCTCATCGTTGATTTGAAGGTCCAAGGGATACAGTAAACCTGCAATGGTGCATCGGAATCTAATACTGCTGTCCCTGGAAAGGCTCAAACACGAACTCTTAGAAGAGTTACTCCTCTTGTAAATAAGTCGACATTTTGCCTTTTGTATTCAATATCGATGCAATTTCTGTGTTTCATCGTTGATTTGAAGGTCCAAGGGATACAGTAAACCTGCAATGGTGCATCGGAATGTAATACTGTTGTCCCAGGAAAGGCTCAAGGCACGAACTAATAGAAGAGTTACTCATCTTGTAGATAAGCCGACATTTTGCGATTTGTATTCAATATCGATCCAATTTCTGTGATTCATCGTTGACTTGAAGGTCCAAGGGATACAGTAAGCCTGCGATGGTGCTTCGGAATCTAATACTGCTGTCCCAGGAAAGGTTCAAAGCACGAACAATTAGAAGGGTTACTCCTCTTATAAATAAGTCGACATTTTGCCTTTTGTATTCAATATCGATGCAATTTCTGTGTTTCATCGTTGATTTGAATGTCCAAGGGATACAGTAAACCTGCAATGGTGCATCGGAATCTAATACTGCTGTCACACGAAAGGCTCAAAGCACGAACTATTAGATGAGTTACTCCTCTTGTAAATAAGTCGACATTAGGCCTTTTGTATTCAATATCGATGCAATTTCTGTGTTTCATCGTCTATTTGAAGGTCCAAGGGATACAGTAAACCTGCAATGGTGCATCGGAATCTAATACTACTGTCCCACGAAAGGCTCAAAGCACGAACTATTAGAATAGTTACTCCTCTTGTAAATAAGTCGACATTTAGCCTATTGTATTGAATATCGATGCAATTTCTGTGTTTCATCGTTGATTTGAATGTCCAAGGGATACAGTAAACCTGCAATGGTGAATTGGAATGTAATACTGCTGTCCCAGGAAACGCTAAAAGCACGAACTATTAGAAGAGTTACTCCTCTTGTAACTAAGTCGACATTTCGCCTTTTGTATTCAATTTCGATGCAATTTCTGTCTCATCATTGATTTGAAGGTCCAAGGGATACAGTAAACCTGCAATGGTGCATCGGAATCTAATACTGCTGTCCCTGGAAAGGCCCAAACACGAACTCTTAGAAGAGTTACTCCTCTTTTAAATAAGTCGACATTTTGCCTTTTGTATTCAATATCGATGCAATTTCTGTGTTTCATCGTTGATTTGAAGGTCCAAGGGATACAGTAAACCTGCAATGGTGCATCGGAAAGTAATACTGTTGTCCCAGGAAAGGCTCAAGGCACGAACTAATAGAAGAGTTACTCATCTTGTAGATAAGCCGACATTTTGCGTTTTGTATTCAATATCGATCCAATTTCTGTGATTCATCGTTGACTTGAAGGTCCAAGGGATACAGTAAGCCTGCGATGTCGCTTCGGAATCTAATACTGCTGTCCCAGGAAAGGTTCAAAGCACGAACAATTAGAAGGGTTACTCCTCTTATAAATAAGTCCACATTTTGCCTTTTGTATTCAATATCGATCCAATTTCTGTGTTTCATCGTTGATTTGAAAGTCCAAGGGATACAGTAAACCTGCAATGGTGCATCGGAATGTAATACTGCTGTCCCAGGAAAGGCTCAAAGCACGAATTAATAGAAGAGTTACGCCTCTTGTAGATAAGCCGACATTTTGCCTTTTGTATTCAATATCGATCCAATTTCTATGTTTCATCGTTGACTTGAAGGTCCAAGGGATACAGTAAACCTGCAATGGTGCATCGGAATCTAATACTGCTGTCCCAGGAAACGTTCAAAGCACGAACTATTAGAAGGGTTACTCCTCTTATAAATAAGTCGACATTTTGCCTTTTGTATTCAATATGAATGCAATTTCTGTGTTTCATCGTTGATTTGAATGTCCAAGGGATACAGTAAACCTGCAATGGTGCATCAGAATCTAATACTGCTGTCCCACGAAAGGCTCAAAGCACGAAATATTAGATGAGTTACTCCTCTTGTAAATTAGTCGACATTAGGCCTTTTGTATTCAATATCGATGCAATTTCTGTGTTTCATCGTTGATTTGAAGGTCCAAGGGTTACAGTAAACCTGGAATGGTGCATCGGAAAGTAATACTGTTGTCCCAGGAAAGGCTCAAGGCACGAACTAATAGAAGAGTTACTCATCTTGTAGTTAAGCCTACATTTTGCGTTTTGTATTCAATATCGATCCAATTTCTGTGATTCATCGTTGACTTGAAGGTCCAAGGGATACAGTAAGCCTGCGATGGTGCTTCGGAATCTAATACTGCTGTCCCAGGAAAGGTTCAAAGCACGAACAATTAGAAGGGTTACTCCTCTTATAAATAAGTCCACATTTTGCCTTTTGTATTCAATATCGATGCAATTTCTGTCTTTCATCGTTGATTTGAAAGTCCAAGAGATACAGTAAACCTGCAATGGTGCATCGGAATCTAATACTGCTGTCCCACGAAAGGCTCAAAGCACGAACTATTAGAATAGTTACTCCACTTGTAAATAAGTCGACATTTTGCCTTTTGTATTCAATATCGATGCAATTTCTGTGTTTCATCGTTGAATTGAACGTAAAAGGGATTCAGTAAACCTGCAATGGTGCATCGGAATTTAATACTGCTGTCCTAGGAATGGCTCAAAGCACGAACTATTAGAAGAGTTACTCCTCTTGTAAAAAAGTCGACAATTCGCCTTTTGTATTCAATATCGATGCAATTTCTGTGTTTCATCGTTGATTTGAAGGTCCAAGGGATACAGTAAACCTGCAATGGTGCATCGGAATCTAATACTGCTGTCCCACGAAAGGCTCAAAGCACGAACTATTAGAAGAGTTACTCCTCTTGTAAATAAGTCGACATTTAGCCTATTGTATTGAATATCGATGCAATTTCTGTGTTTCATCGTCGATTTGAATGTCCAAGGGATACAGTAAACCTGCAATGGCGAATTGGAATGTAATACTGCTGTCCCAGGAAACGCTAAAAGCACGAACTATTAGAAGAGTTACTCCTCTTGTAACTAAGTCGACATTTCGCCTTTTGTATTCAATATCCATGCAATTTCTGTCTCATCGTTGATTTGAAGGTCCAAGGGATACAGTAAACCTGCAATGGTGCATCGGAATCTAATACTGCTGTCCCTGGAAAGGCTCAAACACGAACTCTTAGAACAGTTACTCCTCTTGTAAATAAGTCGACATTTTGCCTTTTGTATTCAATATCGATGCAATTTCTGTGTTTCATCGTTGATTTGAAGGTCCAAGGGATACAGTAAACCTGCAATGGTGCATCGGAATGTAATACTGTTGTCCCAGGAAAGGCTCAAGGCACGAACTAATAGAAGAGTTACTCATCTTGTAGATAAGCCGACATTTTGCGTTTTGTATTCAATATCGATCCAATTTCTGTGATTCATCGTTGACTTGAAGGTACAAGGGATACAGTAAGCCTGCGATGGTGCTTCGGAATCTAATACTGCTGTCCCAGGAAAGGTTCAATGCACGAACAATTAGAAGGGTTACTCCTCTTATAAATAAGTCCACATTTTGCCTTTTGTATTCAATATCGATGCAATATCTGTGTTTCATCGTTGATTTGAAAGCCCAAGGGATACAGTAAACCTGCAATGGTGCATCGGAATCTAATACTGCTGTCCCAGGAAACGTTCAAAGCACGAACTATTAGAAGGGTTACTCCTCTTATAAATAAGTCGACATTTTGCCTTTTGTATTCAATATCGATGCAATTTCTGTGTTTCATCGTTGATTTGAATGTCCAAGGGATACAGTAAACCTGCAATGGTGCATCGGAATCTAATACTGCTGTCCCACGAAAGGCTCAAAGCACGAAGTACTATAAGAAGTACTCCTCTTGTATATAAGTCGACATTTTGCCTTTTGTATTCAATATCGATGCAATTTCTGTGTTTCATCGTTGATTTGAAGGTCCAAGGGATTCAGTAAACCAGCAATGGTGCATCGGAATTTAATACTGCTGTCCCAGGAAAGGCTCAAAGCACGAACTATTAGAAGAGGCAAAATGTCGGCTTATCTACAAGAGGATTAACTCTTCTATTAGTTCGTGCTTTGAGCCTTTCCTGGGACAGCAGTATTACATTCCGATGCACCACTGCAGGTTTACTGTATCCCTTTGACCTTCAAATCAACGATGAAACACAGAAATTGCATCGATATTGAATACAAAAGGCAAAATGTCGACTTGTTTACAAGAGGAGTATTTCTTCTAATAGTTCTTGCTTTTAGCCTTTCCTGGGACAACAGTATTAGATTCCGATAAACCATTGCAGGTTTACTGTATCCCTTGGACTTTCAAATCAACGATGAAACACAGAAATTGCATCGATATTGAATACAAAAGGCAAAATGTCGACTTATTTATAAGAGGAGTAACCCTTCTAATTGTTCGTGCTTTGAACCTTTCCTGGGACAGCAGTATTAGATTCCGAAGCACCATCGCAGGCTTACTGTATCCCTTGGACCTTCAAGTCAACGATGAAACACAGAAATTGGATCGATATTGAATACAAAACGCAAAATGTCGGCTTATCTACAAGAGGAGAAACTCTTCTATTAGTTCGTGCCTTGAGCCTTTCCTGGGACAGCAGTATTACATTCCGATGCACCATTGCAGGTTTACTGTATCCCTTGGACCTTCAAATCAACGATGAAACACAGAAATTGCATCGATATTGAATACAAAAGGCAAAATGTCGACTTATTTACAAGAGGAGTAACTCTTCTAAGAGTTCGTGTTTGAGCCTTTCCAGGGACAGCAGTATTAGATTCCGATGCACCATTGCAGGTTTACTGTATCCCTTGGACCTTCAAATCAATGATGAAGCACAGAAATTGCATCGATATTGAATACAAAAGGCAAAATGTCGACATATTTACTAAAGGAGTAACTCTTCTAATAGTTCGTGCTTTGAGCCTTTCCTGGGACAGCAGTATTAGATTCCGATGCACCATTGCAGGTTTACTGTATCCCTTGTACCTTCAAATCAACGATGAAACATAGAAATTGCTACGATCTTGAATACAACATGCGAAATGTAGACTTATTTATATGAGGAGTAATTTTTCTAATAGTTCGTGATTTTGAGCCTTTCCTGGGACAGCAGTATTAGATTCCGATGCACCATTGCACGTTTACTGTATCCCTTGGACCTTCAAAACAACGATGAAACACACAAATTGCATCGATATTGAATACAAAAGGCAACATGTCGACGTATTTACAAGAGGAGTAACTCTTCAAATAGTTCGTGCTTTGAGCCTTTCCTGGGACAGCAGTATTACATTCCGATGCACCATTGCATGTTTACTGTATCCCTTGGACATTCAAATCAACGATGTAACACAGAAATTGCATCGATATTCAATACAATAGGCTAAATGTCGACTTATTTACAAGAGGAGTAACTCTTCTAATAGTTCGTGCTTTGAGCCTTCGTGGGACAGCAGTATTAGATTCCGATGCACCATTGCAGGTTTACTGTATCCCTTGGACCTTCAAATCAACGATGAAACACAGAAATTGCATCGATATTGAATACAAAAGGCAAAATGTCGACTTATTTACTAGAGGAGTAACTCTTCTAATAGCTCGTGCTTTGAGCCTTTCCTGGGACAGCAGTTTAAGATTCCGATTTACCATTGCAGGTTTACTGTAACCCTTGGACCTTCAAATCAACGATGAAACACAGATATTGCATCGATATTTAATACAAAAGGCAAAACGTCGACTTATTTATAAGAGGAGTAACTCTTCTAACAGTTCCTGCTTTGAGCCTTTCCTGGGACAGCAGTATTACATTCCGAAGCACCATTGCAGGTTTACTGTATCCCTTGTACATTCAAATCAACCATGAAACACAGAAATTGCATCGATCTTGAATACAAAATGCAAAATGGTAACTTATTTATAAGAGGAGTAACTCTTCTAATAGTTCGTGCTTTGAGCCTTTCCTGGGACAGCAGTATTACATTCCGATGCACTATAGCACCTTTACTGTATCCCTTGGACCTTCAAAACAACTATGAAACACTGAAATTGCATCGATATTGAATACAAAAGGGAAATGTCGACTTATTTACAAGAGGAGTAACCCTTATAATAGTTCGTGGTTTTTGCCTTTCCTGGGTCAGCAGTATTAGATTCCGATGCACCATTGCATGTTTACTGTATCCCTTGGACCTTCAAATCAACGATGAAACACAGAAATTGCATTGATATTGAATACAAATGCGAAATGTCGACTTATTTACAAGAGGAGTAACTCTTCTAATAGTTCGTGCTTTGAGCCTTTCCTGGGACAGCAGTATTAGATTCCGATGCACCATTGCAGGTTTACTGTATCCCATGGACCTTCAAATCAACGATGAAACACAGAAATTGCATCGATATTGAATACAAAAGGCAAAATGTCGACTTATTTACAAGAGGAGTAACTCTTCTAATAGTTCGTGCTTTGAGCCTTTCCTGGGGCAGCATTATTAGATTCCGATGCACCATTGGAGGTTTACTGTATCCCTTGGACCTTCAAATCAACGATGGAACACAGAAATTGCATCGATATTGAATACAAAAGGCGAAATGTCGACTTATTTACAAGAGGAGTAACTCTTCTCATAGTTCGTGCTTTTGGCGTTTCCTGGGACAGCAGTATTAGATTCCGATGCACCATTGCAGGTTTACTGTATCCCTAGGACCTTCAAATCAACGATGAAACACAGAAATTGCATCGATATTGAATACGAAAGGCAAAATGTCGACTTATTTACAAGAGGAGTAACTCTTCTAATAGTTCGTGCTTTGAGCCTTTCCTGGATCAGCAGTATTAGACTCCGATGCACCATTGCAGGTTTACTGTATCCCTTGTACCTTCAAATCAACGATGAAACACAGAAATTGCATCGATATTGAATACAAAAGGCAAAATGTCGACTTATTTACAAGAGGAGTAACTCTTCTGATAGTTCGTGCTTTGAGCCTTTCCTGGGACAGCAGTATTAGATTCCGATGCACCATTGAAGGATTACTGTATCCCTTGGACCTACAAATCAACGATGAAAAACAGAAATTGCATCGTTATTGAATACAAAAAAGCAAAATGTCGACTTATTTACAACAGGAGTAACTCTTCTAATAGTTCGTGCTCTGAGCCTTTCCTGGGACAGCAGTATTAGATTCCGATGCACCATTGCACGTTTACTGTATCCATTGGACCTTCAAATCAACGATGAAACACAGAAATTGCATCGATATTGAATACAAAAGGCTAAATATCGACTTACTTACAAGAGGAGTAACTCTTCTAATAGTTCGTGCTTTGAGCCTTTCCTGGGACAGCAGTGTTAGATTCCGATGCACCATTGCAGGTTTACTGTATCCCTAGAACCTTCAAATCAACGATGAATCACAGAAATTTCATCGATATTTAATACAAAAGGCAAAATTTCGACTTATTTACAAGAGGCGTAACTCTTTTAATAGTTCGTGCTTTGAGTCTTTCCTGGGACAGCAGTATTAGATTCCGATGCCCCATTGCAGGTTTACTGTATCCCTTGGACCTTCAAATCAATGATGAAGCACAGAAATTGCATCGATATTGAATACAAAAGGCAAAATGTCGACTTATTTATAAGAGGAGTAACCCTTCTAATGGTTCGTGCTTTGAACGTTTCCTGGGACAGCAGTATTAGATTCCGATGCACCATTGCAGGTTTACTGTATCCCTTGGACCTTCACGTCAACGATGAAACACAGAAATTGGATCGATATTGAATACAAAAGGCAAAATGTCGGCTTATCTACAAGAGGATTAACTCTTCTATTAGTTCGTGCTTTGAGCCTTTCCTGGGACAGCAGTATTACATTCCGATGCACCACTGCAGGTTTACTGTATCCCTTTGACCTTCAAATCAACGATGAAACACAGAAATTGCATCGATATTGAATACAAAAGGCAAAATGTCGACTTGTTTACAAGAGGAGTACTTCTTCTAATAGTTCTTGCTTTTAGCCTTTCCTGGGACAACAGTATTAGATTCCGATGCACCATTGCAGGTTTACTGTATCCCTTGGACTTTCAAATCAACGATGAAACACAAAAATTGCATCGATATTGAATACAAAAGGCAAAATGTCGACTTATTTATAAGAGGAGTAACCCTTCTAATTGTTCGTGCTTTGAACCTTTCCTGGGACAGCAGTATTAGATTCCGAAGCACCATCGCAGGCTTACTGTATCCCTTGGACCTTCAAGTCAACGATGAAACACAGAAATTGGATCGATATTGAATACAAAACGCAAAATGTCGGCTTATCTACAAGAGGAGTAACTCTTCTATTAGTTCGTGCCTTGAGCCTTTCCTGGGACAGCAGTATTACATTCCGATGCACCATTGCAGGTTTACTGTATCCCTTGGACCTTCAAATCAACGATGAAACACAGAAGTTGCATCGATATTGAATACAAAAGGCAAAATATCGACTTATTTACAAGAGGAGTAACTCTTCTAAGAGTTCGTGTTTGAGCCTTTCCAGGGACAGCAGTATTAGATTCCGATGCACCATTGCAGGTTTACTGTATCCCTTGGACCTTCAAATCAATGATGAAGCACAGAAATTGCATCGATATTGAATACAAAAGGCAAAATGTCGACTTATTTACTAGAGGAGTAACTCTTCTAATAGTTCGTGCTTTGAGCCTTTCCTGGGACAACAGCATTAGATTCCGATGCACCATTGCAGGCTTACCGTATCCCTTGGACTTTCAAATCAACGATGAAACACAGAAATTGCATCGATATTGAATACAAAAGGCAAAATGTCGACTTATTTATAAGAGGAGTAACCCTTCTAATTGTTCGTGCTTTGAACCTTTCCTGGGACAGCAGTATTAGATTCCGAAGCACCATTGCAGGCTTACTGTATCCCTTGTACCTTCAAATCAACGATGAGACAGAAATTGCATCGATATTGAATACAAAAGGCGAAATGTCGACTTAGTTACAAGAGGAGTAACTCTTCTAATAGTTCGTGCTTTTAGCGTTTCCTGGGACAGCAGTATTACATTCCAATTCACCATTGCAGGTTTACTGTATCCCTTGGACATTCAAATCAACGATGAAACACAGAAATTGCATCGATATTCAATACAATAGGCTAAATGTCGACTTATTTACAAGAGGAGTAACTCTTCTAATAGTTCGTGCTTTGAGCCTTCGTGGGACAGCAGTATTAGATTGCGATGCACCATTGCGGGTTTACTGTATCCCTTGGACCTTCAAATCAACGATGAAACACAGAAATTGCATCGATATTGAATACAAAAGGCAAAATATCGACTTATTTACAAGAGGAGTAACTCTTCTAATAGTTCGTGCTTTGAGCCTTTCCTGGGACAGCAGTATTAAATTCCGATGCACCATTGCAGGTTTACTGAATCCCTTGGACCTTCAAATCAACGATGAAACACAGAAATTGCATCGATATTGAATACAAATGGCAAAATGTCGACTTATTTACTAGAGGAGTAACTCTTCTAATAGCTCGTGCTTTGAGCCTTTCCTGGGACAGCAGTTTAAGATTCCGATTTACCATTGCAGGTTTACTGTATCCCTTGGACCTTCAAATCAACGATGAAACACAGTTATTGCATCGATATTTAATACAAAAGGCAAAACGTCGACTTATTTATAAGAGGAGTAACTCTTCTAACAGTTCCTGCTTTGAGCCTTTCCTGGGACAGCAGTATTACATTCCGATGCACCATTGCAGGTTTACTGTATCCCTTGTACCTTCAAATCAACCATGAAACACAGAAATTGCATCGATCTTGAATACAAAATGCAAAATGGTAACTTATTTATAAGAGGAGTAACTCTTCTAATAGTTCGTGCTTTGAGCCTTTCCTGGGACAGCAGTATTACATTCCGATGCACTATAGCACCTTTACTGTATCCCTTGGACCTTCAAAACAACTATGAAACACTGAAATTGCATCGATATTGAATACAAAAGGAAAATGTCGACTTATTTACAAGAGGAGTAACCCTTATAATTGTTCGTGGTTTTTGCCTTTCCTGGGTCAGCAGTATTAGATTCCGATGCACCATTGCATGTTTACTGTATCCCTTGGACCTTCAAATCAACGATGAAACACAGAAATTGCATTGATATTGAATACAAAAGGCAAAATGTCGACTTGTTTACAAGAGGAGTATTTCTTCTAATAGTTCTTGCTTTTAGCCTTTCCTGGGACAACAGTATTAGATTCCGATGCACCATTGCGGGTTTACTGTATCCCTTGGACTTTCAAATCAACGATGAAACACAAAAATTGCATCGATATTGAATACAAAAGGCAAAATGTCGACTTATTTATAAGAGGAGTAACCCTTCTAATTGTTCGTGCTTTGAACCTTTCCTGGGACAGCAGTATTAGATTCCGAAGCACCATCGCAGGCTTACTGTATCCCTTGGACCTTCAAGTCAACGATGAAACACAGAAATTGGATCGATATTGAATACAAAACGCAAAATGTCGGCTTATCTACAAGAGGAGTAACTCTTCTATTAGTTCGTGCCTTGAGCCTTTCCTGGGACAGCAGTATTACATTCCGATGCACCATTGCAGGTTTACTGTATCCCTTGGACCTTCAAATCAACGATGAAACACAGAAGTTGCATCGATATTGAATACAAAAGGCAAAATGTCGACTTATTTACAAGAGGAGTAACTCTTCTAAGAGATCGTGTTTGAGCCTTTCCAGGGACAGCAGTATTAGATTCCGATGCACCATTGCAGGTTTACTGTATCCCTTGGACCTTCAAATCAATGATGAAGCACAGAAATTGCATCGATATTGAATACAAAAGGCAAAATGTCGACTTATTTACTAGAGGAGTAACTCTTCTAATAGTTCGTGCTTTGAGCCTTTCCTGGGACAACAGCATTAGATTCCGATGCACCATTGCAGGCTTACCGTATCCCTTGGACTTTCAAATCAACGATGAAACACAGAAATTGCATCGATATTGAATACAAAAGGCAAAATGTCGACTTATTTATAAGAGGAGTAACCCTTCTAATTGTTCGTGCTTTGAACCTTTCCTGGGACAGCAGTATTAGATTCCGAAGCACCATTGCAGGCTTACTGTATCCCTTGGACCTTCAAATCAACGATGAGACAGAAATTGCATCGATATTGAATACAAAAGGCGAAATGTCGACTTAGTTACAAGAGGAGTAACTCTTCTAATAGTTCGTGCTTTTAGCGTTTCCTGGGACAGCAGTATTACATTCCAATTCACCACTGCAGGTTTACTGTATCCCTTGGACATTCAAATCAACGATGAAACACAGAAATTGCATCGATATTCAATACAATAGGCTAAATGTCGACTTATTTACAAGAGGAGTAACTCTTCTAATAGTTCGTGCTTTGAGCCTTCGTGGGACAGCAGTATTAGATTCCGATGCACCATTGCAGGTTTACTGTATCCCTTGGACCTTCAAATCAACGATGAAACACAGAAATTGCATCGATATTGAATACAAAAGGCAAAATATCGACTTATTTACAAGAGGAGTAACTCTTCTAATAGTTCGTGCTTTGAGCCTTTCCTGGGACAGCAGTATTAAATTCCGATGCACCATTGCAGGTTTACTGAATCCCTTGGACCTTCAAATCAACGATGAAACACAGAAATTGCATCGATATTGAATACAAATGGCAAAATGTCGACTTATTTACTAGAGGAGTAACTCTTCTAATAGCTCGTGCTTTGAGCCTTTCCTGGGACAGCAGTTTAAGATTCCGATTTACCATTGCAGGTTTACTGTATCCCTTGGACCTTCAAATCAACGATGAAACACAGATATTGCATCGATATTTAATACAAAAGGCAAAACGTCGACTTATTTATAAGAGGAGTAACTCTTCTAACAGTTCCTGCTTTGAGCCTTTCCTGGGACAGCAGTATTACATTCCGATGCACCATTGCAGGTTTACTGTATCCCTTATACCTTCAAATCAACCATGAAACACAGAAATTGCATCGATCTTGAATACAAAATGCAAAATGGTAACTTATTTATAAGAGGAGTAACTCTTCTAATAGTTCGTGCTTTGAGCCTTTCCTGGGACAGCAGTATTACATTCCGATGCACTATAGCACCTTTACTGTATCCCTTGGACCTTCAAAACAACTATGAAACACTGAAATTGCATCGATATAGAATACAAAAGGAAAATGTCGACTTATTTACAAGAGGAGTAACCCTTATAATTGTTCGTGGTTTTTGCCTTTCCTGGGTCAGCAGTATTAGATTCCGATGCACCATTGCATGTTTACTGTATCCCTTGGACCTTCAAATCAACGATGAAACACAGAAATTTCATTGATATTGAATACAAATGCGAAATGTCGACTTATTTACAAGAGGAGTAACTCTTCTAATAGTTCGTGCTTTGAGCCTTTCCTGGGACAGCAGTATTAGATTCCGATGCACCATTGCAGGTTTACTGTATCCCATGGACCTTCAAATCAACGATGAAACACAGAAATTGCATCGATATTGAATACAAAAGGCAAAATGTCGACTTATTTACAAGAGGAGTAACTCTTCTAATAGTTCGTGCTTTGAGCCTTTGCTGGGGCAGCATTATTAGATTCCGATGCACCATTGCAGGTTTACTGTATCCCTTGGACCTTCAAATCAACGATGAAACACAGAAATTGCATCGATATTGAATACAAAAGGCGAAATGTCGACTTATTTACAAGAGGAGTAACTCTTCTAATAGTTCGTGCTTTTAGCGTTTCCTGGGACAGCAGTATTAGATTCCGATGCACCATTGCAGGTTTACTGTATCCCTAGGACCTTCAAATCAACGATGAAGCACAGAAATTGCATCGATATTGAATACGAAAGGCAAAATGTCGACTTATTTACAAGAGGAGTAACTCTTCTAATAGTTCGTGCTTTGAGCCTTTCCTGGATCAGCAGTATTAGACTCCGATGCACCATTGCAGGTTTACTGTATCCCTTGTACCTTCAAATCAACGATGAAACACAGAAATTGCATCGATATTGAATACAAAAGGCAAAATGTCGACTTATTTATAAGAGGAGTAACTCTTCTGATAGTTCGTGCTTTGAGCCTTTCCTGGGACAGCAGTATTAGATTCCGATGCACCATTGCAGGATTACTGTATCCCTTGGACCTACAAATCAACGATGAAAAACAGAAATTGCATCGATATTGAATACAAAAAAGCAAAATGTCGACTTATTTACAGGAGGAGTAACTCTTCTAATAGTTCGTGCTTTGAGCCTTTCCTGGGACAGCAGTATTAGATTCCGATGCACCATTGCAGGTTTACTGTATCCATTGGACCTTCAAATCAACGATGAAACACAGAAATTGCATCGATATTGAATACAAATGGCTAAATGTCGACTTACTTACAAGAGGAGTAACTCTTCTAAAAGTTCGTGCTTTGAGCCTTTCCTGGGACAGCAGTGTTAGATTCCGATGCACCATTGCAGGTTTACTGTATCCCTAGAACCTTCAAATCAACGCTGAATCACAGAAATTTCATCGATATTTAATACAAAAGGCAAAATTTCGACTTATTTACAAGAGGCGTAACTCTTTTAATAATTCGTGCTTTGAGTCTTTCCTGGGACAGCAGTATTAGATTCCGATGCACCATTGCAGGTTTACTGTATCCCTTGGACCTTCAAATCAACGATGAAACACAGTAATTGCATCGATATTGAATACAAAAGGCAAAATGTCGACTTAATTATAAGAGGAGTAACTCTTCTAATAGTTCGTGCTTTGAGCCTTTCCTGGGACAGCAGTATTACATTCCGATGCACCATTGCACGTTTACCGTATCCCTTGGACCTTCGAAAAAACTATGAAACACTGAAATTGCATCGATATTGAATACAAAAGGAAAATGTCGACTTATTTACAAGAGGAGTAACTCTTATAATAGTTCGTGGTTTTAGCCTTTCCTGGGACAGCAGTATTAGATTCCGATGCACCATTGCAGGTTTACTGTATCCCTTGGACCTTCAAATCAACGTTGAAACACAGAAATTGCATCGATATTGATTACAAAAGGCGAAATGTCGACTTATTTACAAGAGGAGTAACTCTTCTAATAGTTCGTGCTTTTAGCGTTTCCTGGGACAGCAGTATTAGATTCCGATGCACCGTTGCAGGTTTACTGTATCCCTAGGACCTTCAAATCAACGATGAAACACAGAAATTGCATCGATATTGAATACGAAAGGCAAAATGTCGACTTATTTACAAGAGGAGTAACTCTTCTAATAGTTCGTGCTTTGAGCCTTTCCTGGGGCAGCATAATTAGATTCCGATGCACCATTGCAGATTTACTGTATCCCTTGGACGTTCAATTCAACGATGAAACACAGAAATTGCATCGATATTGAATACAAAAGGCAAAATGTCGACTTATTTACAAGTGGAGTAACTCTTCTAATAGTTCGTGATTTGAGCCTTTCCTGGGACAGCAGTTTTACATTCCGATTTACCATTGCAGGTTTACTGTATCCCTTGGCCCTTCAAATCAACGATGAAACACAGATATTGCATCGATATTTAATACAAAAGGCAAAACGTCGACTTATTTATAAGAGGAGTAACTCTTCTAACAGTTCCTGCTTTGAGCCTTTCCTGGGACAGCAGTATTACATTCCGATGCACCATTGCAGGTTTACTGTATCCCTTGTACCTTCAAATCAACGATGAAACATAGAAATTGCATCGATCTTGAATACAAAATGCAAAATGTCAACTTATTTATAAGAGGAGTAACTCTTCTAATAGTTCGTGCTTTGAGCCTTTCCTGGGACAGCAGTATTATATTCCGATGCACTATAGCACCTTTACTGTATCCCTTGGACCTTCAAAACAACTATGAAACACTGAAATTGCATCGATATTGAATACAAAAGGAAAATGTCGACTTATTTACAAGAGGAGTAACCCTTATAATAGTTCGTGGTTTTTGCCTTTCCTGGGACAGCAGTATTAGATTCCGATGCACCATTGCATGTTTACTGTATCCCTTGGACCTTCAAATCAACGATGAAACACAGAAATTGCATTGATATTGAATACAAAAGGCGAAATATCGACTTATTTACAAAAGGAGTAACTCTTCTAATAGTTCGTGCTTTTAGCGTTTCCTGGGACAGCAGTATTAGATTGCGATGCACCATTGCAGGTTTACTATACCCCTTGGACCTTCAAATGAACGATGAAACACAGAAATTGCATCAATATTGAATACAAAATGCAAAATGTCGACTTATTTACAAGAGGAGTAACTCTTCTAATAGTTCGTGCTTTGAGCCTTTCCTGGGACAGCAGTATTAGATTCCGATGCACCATTGCAGGTTTACTGTATCCCATGGACCTTCAAATCAACGATGAAACACAGAAATTGCATCGATATTGAATACAAAAGGCAAAATGTCGACTTATTTACAGGAGGAGTAACTCTTCTAATAGTTCGTGCTTTGAGCCTTTCCTGGGGCAGCATTATTAGATTCCGATGCACCATTGCAGGTTTACTGTATCCCTTGGACCTTCAAATCAACGATGACACACAGAAATTGCATCGATATTGAATACAAAAGGCAAAATGTCGACTTATTTACAAGAGGAGTAACTCTTCTAATAGCTCGTGTTTTAGCCTTTCCTGGGACAGCAGTATTAGATTCCGATGCACCATTGCAGGTTTACTGCATCCCTTGGACGTTCAATTCAACGATGAAACACAGAAATTGCATCGATATTGAATACAAAAGGCAAAATGTCGACTTATTTACAAGAGGAGTAACTCTTCTAATAGTTGGTGCTTTGAGCCTTTCCTGGGACAGCAGTATTAGATTCCGATGCACCATTGCAGGATTACTGTATCCCTTGGACCTACAAATCAACGATGAAAAACAGAAATTGCATCGAAATTGAATACAAAAAAGCAAAATGTCGACTTATTTACAAGAGGAGTAACTCTTCTAATAGTTCGAGCTTTGAGCCTTTCCTGGGACAGCAGTATTAGATTCCGATGCACCATTGCACGTTTACTGTATCCCTAGAACCTTCAAATCAACGATGAATCACAGAAATTGCATCGATATTTAATACAAAAGGCAAAATTTCGACTTATTTACAAGAGGCGTAACTCTTTTAATAGTTCGTGCTTTGAGTCTATCCTGGGACAGCAGTATTAGATTCCGATGCACCATTGCAGGTTTACTGTATCCCTTGGACCTTCAAATCAACGATGAAACACAGTAATTCCATTGATATTGAATACAAAAGGCAAAATGTCGACTTATTTACAAGAGGAGTAACTCTTCTAATAGTTCGTGCTTTGAGCCTTTCCTGGGACAGCAGTATTACATTCCGATGCACCATTGCAGGTTTACTGTATCCCTTGGACCTTCAAATCAACGATGAAACACAGAAATTGCATCGATATCGAATACAAATGGCGAAATGTCGACTTATTTACAAGAGGAGTAACTCTTCTAATAGTTCGTGCTTTTAGCGTTTCCTGGGACAGCAGTATTAGATTCCGATGCACCATTGCAGGTTTACTGTATCCCTAGGACCTTCAAATCAACGATGAAACACAGAAATTGCATCGATATTGAATACGAAAGGCAAAATGTCGACTTATTTACAAGAGGAGTAACTCTTCTAATATTTCGTGCTTTGAGCCTTTCCTGGATCAGCAGTATCTTACTCCGATGCACCATTGCAGGTTTACTGTATCCCTTGGACCTTCAAATCAACGATGAAACACAGAAATTGCATCGATATTGAATACAAAAGGCAAAATGTCGACTTATTTACAAGAGGAGTAACTCTTCTAATAGTTCGTGCTTTGAGCCTTTCCTGGGGCAGTATTATTAGATTCCGATGCACCATTGCAGGTTTACTGTATCCCTTGGACCTTCAAATCAACGATGAAACACAGAAATTGCATCGATATTGAATACAAAAGGCAAAATGTCGACTTATTTACAAGAGGAGTAACTCTTCTAATAGCTCGTGTTTTAGCCTTTCCTGGGACAGCATTATTAGATTCCGATGCACCATTGCAGGTTTACTGTATCCCTTGGACGTTCAATTCAACGATGAAACACAGAAATTGCATCGATATTGAATACAAAAGGCAAAATGTCGACTTATTTACAAGAGGAGTAAGTCTTCTAATAGTTCGTGCTTTGAGCCTTTCCTGGGACAGCAGTATTAGATTCCGATGCACCATTGCAGGCTTACTGTATCCCTTGGACCTTCAAATCAACGATGATCACAGAAATTGCATCGATATTGAACACAAAAAAGCAAAATGTCGACTTATTTACAAGAGGAGTAACTCTTCTAATAGTTCGTGCTTTGAGTCTTTCCTGGGACAGCAGTATTACATTCCGATGCACCATTGCAGGTTTACTGTATCCATTGGAACTTCAAATCAACGATGAAACACAGAAATTGCATTGATATTGAATACAAAAGGCTAAATGTCGACTTATTTACAAGAGGAGTAACTCTTATAATAGTTCGTGCTTTGAGCCTATCCTGCGACAGCAGTATTACATTCCGATGCACCATTGCACGTTTACTGTATCCCTTGGACCTTCAAAACAACTATGAAACACTGAAATTGAATCGATATTGAATACAAAAGGAAAATGTCGACTTATTTACAAGAGGAGTAACCGTAATAATAGTTCGTGGTTTTAGCCTTTCCTGGGACAGCAGTATTAGATTCCGATACACCATTGCAGGTTTACTGTATCCCTTGGACCTTCAAATCAACGATGAAACACAGAAATTGCATTGATATTGAATACAAAAGGCGAAATGACGACTTATTTACAAGAGGAGTAACTCTTCTAATAGTTCGTGCTTTTAGTGTTTCCTGGGACAGCAGTATTAGATTCCGATGCACCATTGCAGGTTTACTGTATCCATTGGAACTTCAAATCAACGATGAAACACAGAAATTGCATCGATATTGAATACAAAAGGCTAAATGTCGACTTTTTTACAAGAGGAGTAACTCTTATAATAGTTCGTGCTTTGAGCCTTTCCTGGGACAGCAGTTTAAATTCCGATGCACCATTGCAGGTTTACTGTATCCCTTGGACCTTCTAATAAACGATGAAACACAGAAATTGCATCGATCTTGAATACAAAAGGCAAAATGTCGACATATTTATAAGAGGAGTAACTCTTCTAACAGTTCCTGTTTTGAGCCTTTCCTGGGACAGCAGTATTAGATTCCGATGCACCATTGCAGGTTTACTGTATCCCTTGTACCATCAAATCAACGATGAAACATAGAAATTGCATCGATCTTGAATACAAAATGCAAAATATTAACTTATTTATAAGAGGAGTAACTCTTCTAATAGTTCGTGCTTTGAGCATTTCCTGGGACAGCAGTATTACATTCCGATGCACCATTGCACGTTTACTGTATCCCTTGGACCTTCAAAACAACTATGAAACACTGAAATTGAATCGATATTGAATACAAAAGGAAAATGTCGACTTATTTACAAGAGGAGTAACCGTTATAATAGTTCGTGGTTTTAGCCTTTCCTGGGACAGCAGTATTTGATTCCGATGCACCATTGCAGGTTTACTGTATCCCATGGACCTTCAAATCAACGATGAAACACAGAAATTGCATCGATATTGAATACAAAAGGCAAAATGTCGACTTATTTACAAGAGGAGTAACTCTTCTAATAGTTCGTGCTTTGAGCCTTTCCTGGGGCAGCATTATTAGATTCCGATGCAGCATTGCAGGTTTACTGTATCCCTTGGACCTTCAAATCAACGATGAAACACAGAAATTGCATCGATATTGAATACAAAAGGCAAAATGTCGACTTATTTACAAGAGGAGTAACTCTTCTTATAGATCGTGTTTTAGCCTTTCCTGGGACAGCAGTATTAGATTCCGATGCACCATTGCAGGTTTACTGTATCTCTTGGACGTTCAATTCAACGATGAAACACAGAAATTGCATCGATATTGAATACAAAAGGCAAAATGTCGACTTATTTACAAGAGGAGTAACTCTTCTAATAGTTCGTGCTTTGAGCCTTTCCTGGGACAGCAGTATTATACTCCGATGCACCATTGCAGGTTTACTGTATCCCTTGGACCATCAAATCAACGATGAAACACAGAAATTACATCGATATTGAATACAAAAGGCAAAATGTCGACTTATTTACAAGAGGAGTAACTCTTCTAATAGTTCGTGCTTTGAGTCTTTCCTGGGACAGCAGTATTACATTCCGATGCACCATTGCAGGTTTACTGTATCCATTGGAACTTCAAATCAACGATGAAACACAGAAATTGCATTGATATTGAATACAAAAGGCTAAATGTCGACTTATTTACAAGAGGAGTAACTCTTCTTATAGTTCGTGCTTTGAGCCTTTCCTGGGACAGCAGTATTACATTCCGATGCACATTTGCACGTTTACTGTATCTCTTGGACCTTCAAATCAACGATGAAACACAGAAATTGCATCGATCTTGAATACAAAAGGCAAAATGTCGACTTATTTATAAGAGGAGTAACTCTTCTAACAGTTCCTGCTTTGAGCCTTTCCTGGGACAGCAGTATTAGATTCCGATACACCATTGCTGGTTTACTGTATCCCTTGGACCTTCAAATCAACGATGAAACACAGAAATTGCATTGATATTGAATACAAAATGCAAAATGTTAACTTATTTATAAGAGGAGTAACTCTTCTAATAGTTCGTGCTTTGAGCCTTTCCTGGGTCAGCAGTATTACATTCCGATGCACCATTGCACGTTTACTGTATCCCTTGGACCTTCAAAACAACTATGAAACACTGAAATTGAATCGATATTGAATACAAAAGGAAAATGTCGACTTATTTACAAGAGGATTAACCGTTATAATAGTTCGTGGTTTTAGCCTTTCCTGGGATAGCAGTATTAGATTCCGATGCACCATTGCAGGTTTACTGTATCCCTTGGACCTTCAAATCAACGATGTAACACAGAAATTGCATCGATATTGAATACAAAAGGCGAAATGTCGACTTATTTACAAGAGGAGTAACTCTTCTAATATTTCGTGCTTTTAGCGTTTCCTGGGACAGCAGTATTAAATTCCGATAGACCATTGCAGGTTTACTGTATCCCTTGGACCTTCAAATCAACGATGAAACACAGAAATTGCATCGATATTGAATACAAAAGGCAAAATGTCGACTTATTTACAAGAGGAGTAACTCTTTTAATAGTTCGTGCTTTGAGTCTTTCCTAGGACAGCAATATTAGATTCCGATGCACCATTGCAGGTTTACTGTATCCCTTGGACCTTCAAATCAACGATGAAACACAGTAATTGCATCGATATTGAATACAAAAGGCAAAATGTAGACTTATTTATAAGGGGAGTAACTCTTCTAATAGTTCGTGCTTTGAGCCTTTCCTGGGACAGCAGTATTACATTTCGATGCACCATTGCACGTTTACTGTATCCCTTGGACCTTCAAAACAACTATGAAACACTGAAATTGCATCGATATTGAATACAAAAGGAAAATGTCGTCTTATTTACAAGAGGAGTAACCCTTATAATAGTTCGTGGTTTTAGCCTTTCCTGGGATAGCAGTATTAGATTCCGATGCACCATTGCAGGTTTACTGTATCCCTTTGACCTTCAAATCAACGATGAAACACAGAAATTGCATCGATATTGAATACAAAAGGCGAAATGTCGACTAATTTACAAGAGGAGTAACTCTTCTAATAGTTCGTGCTTTTAGCGTTTCCTGGGAGAGCAGTATTAGATTCCGATGCACCATTGCAGGTTTACTGTATCCCTAATACCTTCAAATCAACGATGAAACACAGAAATTGCATCGAATTTGAATACAAAAGGCAAAATGTCGACTTATTTACAAGAGGAGTAACTCTTCTAATAGTTCGTGCTTTGAGCCTTTCCTGGATCAGCAGTATTAGATTCCGATGCACAATTGCAGGTTTACTGTATCCCTTGGACCTTCAAATCAACGATGAAACACAGAAATTGCATCGATATTGAATACAAAAGGCAAAATGTCGACTTATTTACAAGAGGAGTAACTCTTGTAATAGTTCGTGCTTTCAGCCTTTCCTGGGGCAACATTATTAGATTCCGATGCACCATTGCAGGTTTACTGTATCCCTTGGACCTTCAAATCACCGATGAAACACAGAAATTGCATCGATCATGAATACAAAAGGCAAAATGTCGACTTATTTACAAGAGGAGTAACTCTTCTAATAGCTCGTGTTTTAGCCTTTCCTGGGACAGTATTATTAGATTCCGATGCACCATTGCAGGTTTACCGTATCCCTTGGACGTTCAATTCAACGATGAAACACAGAAATTGCATCTATATTGAATACAAAAGGCAAAATGTCGACTTATTTACAAGAGGAGTAACTCTTCTATTAGTTCGTGCTTTGAGCCTTTCCTGGGACAGCAGTATTAGATTCCGATGCACCATTGCAGGCTTACTGTATCCCTTGGACCTTCAAATCAACGATGAAACACAGATATTGCATCGATATTGAATACAAAAAAGCAATATGTCGATTTATTTACAAGAGGAGTAACTCTTCTAATAGTTCGTGCTTTGAGCCTTTCCTGGGACAGCAGTATTAGATTCCGATGCAGCATTGCAGGTTTACTGTATCCATTGGAACTTCAAATCAACGATGAAACACAGAGATTGCATCGATATTGAATACAAAAGGCTAAATGTCGACCTATTTATAAGAGGAGTAACTCTTCTAACAGTTCCTGTTTTGAGCCTTTCCTGGGACAGCAGTATTAGATTCCAATGCACCATTGCAGGTTTACTGTATCCCTTGTACCATCAAATGAACGATGAAACATAGAAATTGCATCGATCTTGAATACAAAATGCAAAATGTTAACTTATTTATAAGAGGAGTAACTCTTCTAATAGTTCGTGCTTTGAGCCTTTCCTGGGACAGCAGTATTACATTCCGATGCACCATTGCACGTTTATTGTATCCCTTGGACCTTCAAAACAACTATGAAACACTGAAATTGAATCGATATTGAATACAAAAGGAAAATGTCGACTTATTTGCAAGAGGAGTAACCGTTATAATAGTTCGTGGTTTTAGCCTTTCCTGGGACAGCAGTATTAGATTCCGATGCACCATTGCAGGTTTACTGTATCCCTTGGACCTTCAAATCAACGATGAAACACAGAAATTGCATCGATATTGAATACAAAAGGCGAAATGTCGACTTATTTACAAGAGGAGTAACTCTTCTAATAGTTCGTGCTTTTAGCGATTCCTGGGACAGCAGTATTAGATTCCGATGCACCGTTGCAGGTTTACTGTATCCCTTGGACCTTCAAATCAACGATGAAACACAGAAATTGCATCGATATTGAATACAAAAGGCAAAATGTCGACTTATTTACAAGAGGAGTAACTCTTCTAATAGTTCGTGCTTTGAGCCTTTCCTGGAACAGCAGTATTAGATTCCGATGCAGCATTGCAGGTTTACTGTATCCCTTGGACCTTCAAATCAACGATGAAATACAGAAATTGCATCGATATTGAATACAAAAGGCAAAATGTCGACTTATTTACAAGAGGAGTAAATCTTCTAATAGTTCGTGCTTTGAGCCTTTCCTGGGACAGCAGTATTAGATTCCGATGCACCGTTGCAGGTTTACTGTATCCCTAGAACCTTCAAATCAACGATGAATCACAGAAATTGCATCGATATTTACTACAAAAGGCAAAATTTCGTCTTATTTACAAGAGGCGTAACTCTTCTAATAGTTCGTGCTTTGAGCCTTTCCTGGATCAGCAGTATTAGATTCCGATGCACCATTGCAGGTTTACTGTATCCCTTGGACCTTCAAATCAACGATGAAACACAGAAATTGCATCGATATTGAATACAAAAGGCAAAATGTCGACTTATTTACAAGTGGAGTAACTCTTCTAATTGTTCGTGCTTTGAGCCTTTCCTGGGACAGCAGTATTACATTCCGATGCACCATTGCAGGATTACTGTATCCCTTGGACCTTTAAATCAACGATGAAACACAGAAATTGCATCGATATTGAATACAAAAGGCAAAATGTCCACTTATTTACAAGAGGAGTATCTCTTCTAATAGCTCGTGTTTTAGCCTTTCCTGGGACAGTATTATTAGATTCCGATGCACCATTGCAGGTTTACCGTATCCCTTGGACGTTCAATTCAACGATGAAACACAGAAATTGCATCGATATTGAATACAAAAGGCAAAATGTCGACTTATTTACAAGAGGAGTAACTCTTCTAATAGTTCGTGATTTTAGCGTTTCCTGGGACAGCAGTATTAGATTCCGATGCACCATTGCAGGCTTACTGTATCCCTTGGACCTTCAAATCAACGATGAAACACAGAAATTGCATCGATATTGAATACAAAAAAGCAAAATGTCGACTTATTTACAAGAGGAGTAACTATTCTAATAGTTCGTGCTTTGAGCCTTTCCTGGGACAGCAGTATTAGATTCCGATGCACCATTGCAGGGTTACTGTATCCATTGGAACTTCAAATCAACGATGAAACACAGAAATTGCATCGATATTGTATACAAAAGGCTAAATGTCGACTTATATACAAGATGAGTAACTCTTATAATAGTTCGTGCATTGAGTCTTTCCTGGGACAGCAGTATTAGATTCCGATGCACCATTGCAGGTTTACTGTATCCCTTGGACCTTCAAATCAACGATGAAACACAGAAATTGCATCGATATTGAATACAAAAGGCTAAATGTCGACTCATATACAAGATGAGTAACTCTTATAATAGTTCGTGCATTGAGCCTTTCCTGGGACAGCAGTATTAGATTCCGATGCACCATTGCAGGTTTACTGTATCCCTTGGACCTTCAAATCAACGTTGAAACACAGAAATTGCATCGATATTGAATACAAAAGGCAAAATGTCGACTTATTTACAAGATTAGTAACGCTTCTAATAGCTCGTGTTTTAGCATTTCCTGGGACAGTATTATTAGATTCCGATGCACCATTGCAGGTTTACCGTATCCCTTGGACGTTCAATTCAACGATGAAACACAGAAATTGCATCGATATTGAATACAAAAGGCAAATTGTCGACTTATTTACAAGAGGAGTAACTCTTCTATTAGTTCGTGCTTTGAGCCTTTCCTGGGACAGCAGTATAAGATTCCGATGCACCATTACAGGCTTACTGTATCCCTTGGACCTTCAAATCAACGATGAAACACAGAAATTGCATCGATATTGAATACAAAAAAGCAAAATGTCGACTTATTTACAAGAGGAGTAACTCTTCTAATAGTTCGTGTTTTGAGCCTTTCCAGAGACAGCAGTATTAGATTCCGATGCACCATTGCAGGTTTACTGTATCCATTGGAACTTCAAATCAACGATGAAACACAGAAATTGCATCGATATTGAATACAAAAGGCTAAATGTCGACTTATTTATGAGAGGAGTAACTCTTCTAACAGTTCCTGTTTTGAGCCTTTCCTGGGACAGCAGTATTAGATTCCGATGCACCATTGCATGTTTACTGTATCCCTTGTACCATCAAATCAACGATGAAACATAGAAATTGCATATATCTTGAATACAAAATGCAAATTTTTAACTTATTTATAAGAGGAGTAACTCTTGTAATAGTTCGTGCTTTGAGCCTTATCTGGGACAGCAGTATTACATTCCGATGCACCATTGCACGTTTATTGTATCCCTTGGACCTTCAAAACAACTATGAAACACTGAAATTGAATCGATATTGAATACAAAATGCAAATTATTAACTTATTTATAAGAGGAGTAACTCTTGTAATAGTTCGTGCTTTGAGCCTTATCTGGGACAGCAGTATTACATTCCGATGCACCATTGCACGTTTATTGTATCCCTTGGACCTTCAAAACAACTATGAAACACTGAAATTGAATCGATATTGAATACAAAAGGAAAATTTCGACTTATTTACAGGAGGAGTAACCGTTATAATAGTTCGTGGTTTTAGCCTTTCCTGGGACAGCAGTATTAGATTCCAATGCACCATTGCAGGTTTACTGTATCCCTTGGACCTTCAAATCAACGATGAAACACAGAAATTGCATCGATATTGAATACAAAAGGCGAAATGTCGACTTATTTACAAGAGGAGTAACTCTTCTAATAGTTCGTGCTTTTAGCGTTTCCTGGGACAGCAGTATTAGATTCCGATGCACCATTGCAGGTTTACTGTATCCCTTGGACTTTCAAATCAACGATGAAACACAGAAATTGCATCGATATAGAATACAAAAGGCAAAATGTCGACTTATTTACAAGAGGGGTAAATCTTCTAATAGTTCGTGCTTTGAGCCTTTCCTGGGACAGCAGTATTAGATTCCGATGAACCATTGCAGGTTTACTGTATCCCTAGAACCTTCAAATCAACGATGAATCACAGAAATTGCATCGATATTTATTACAAAAGGCAAAATGTAGACTTATTTATAAGAGGAGTACCTCTTCTAATAGTTCGTGCTTTGAGCCTTTCCTGGGACAGCAGTATTACATTCCGATGCACCATTGCACGTTTACTGTATCCCTTGGACCTTCAAAACAACTATGAAACACTGAAATTGCATCAATATTGAATACAAAAGGAAAATGTCGACTTATTTACACGAGGAGTAACCCTTATAATAGTTCGTGGTTTTAGCCATTCCTGGGATAGCAGTATTAGTTTCCGATGCACCATTGCAGGTTTACTGTATCCCTTGGACCTTCAAATCAACGATGAAACACAGAAATTGCATCGATATTGAATACAAAAGGCGAAATGTCGACTTATTTACAAGAGGAGTAACTTTTCTAATAGTTCGTGTTTTAGCGTTTCCTGGGAGAGCAGTATTAGATTCCGATGCACCATTGCAGATTTACTGTATCCCTTAGACCTTCAAATCAACGATGAAACACAGAAATTGCATCGATATTGAATACAAAAGGCAAAATGTCGACTTATTTACAAGAGGAGTAACTCTTCTAATAGTTCGTGCTTTGAGCCTTTCCTGGATCAGCAGTATTACAATCCGATGCACCATTGCAGGTTTACTGTATCCCTTGGACCTTCAAATCAACGATGAAACACAGAAATTGCATCGATATTGAATACAAAAGGCAAAATATCCACTTATTTACAAGAGGAGTAACTCTTCTAATAGCTCGTGTTTTAGCCTTTCCTGGGACAGTATTATTAGATTCCGATGCACCATTGCAGGTTTACCGTATCCCTTGGACGTTCAATTCAACGATGAAACACAGAAATTGCATCGATATTGAATACAAAAGGCAAAATGTCGACTTATTTACAAGAGAAGTAACTCTTCTAATAGTTCGTGCTTTGAGCCTTTCCTGGGACAGCAGTATTAGATTCCGATGCACCATTGCAGGCTTACTGTATCCCTTGGACCTTCAAATCAACGACGAAACACAGAAATTGCATCGATATTTATTACAAAAGGCAAAATGTAGACTTATTTATAAGAGGAGTACCTCTTCTAATAGTTCGTGCTTTGAGCCTTTCCTGGGACAGCAGTATTACATTCCGATGTACCATTGCACGTTTACTGTATCCCTTGGACCTTCAAAACAACTATGAAACACTTAAATTGCATCCATATTGAATACAAAAGGAAAATGTCGACTTATTTACACGAGGAGAAACCCTTATAATAGTTCGTGGTTTTAGCCATTCCTGGGATAGCAGTATTAGATTCCGATGCACCATTGCAGGTTTACTGTATCCCTTGGACCTTCAAATCAACGATGAAACACAGAAATTGCATCGATATTGAATACAAAAGGCGAAATGTCGACTTATTTACAAGAGGAGTAACTTTTCTAATTGTTCGTGTTTTAGCGTTTCCTGGGAGAGCAGTATTAGATTCCGATGCACCATTGCAGATTTACTGTATCCCTTAGACCTTCAAAACAACGATGAAACACAGAAATTGCATCGATATTGAATACAAAAGGCAAAATGTCGACTTATTTACAAGAGGAGTAACTCTTCTAATAGTTCGTGCTTTGAGCCTTTCCTGGATCAGCAGTATTACATTCCGATGCACCATTGCAGGTTTACTGTATCCCTTGGACCTTCAAATCAACGATGAAACACAGAAATTGCATCGATATTGATACAAAAGGCAAAATATCCACTTATTTACAAGAGGAGTAACTCTTCTAATAGCTCGTGTTTTAGCCTTTCCTGGGACAGTATTATTAGATTCCGATGCACCATTGCAGGTTTACCGTATCCCTTGGACGTTCAATTCAACGATGAAACACAGAAATTGCATCGATATTTAATACAAAAGGCAAAATGTCGACTTATTTACAAGAGAAGTAACTCTTCTAATAGTTCGTGCTTTGAGCCTTTCCTGGGACAGCAGTATTAGATTCCGATGCACCATTGCAGGCTTACTGTATCCCTTGGACCTTCAAATCAACGACGAAACACAGAAATTGCATCGTTATTGAATATAAAAAAGCAAAATGTCGACTTTTTTACAAGAGGAGTAACTCTTCTAATAGTTCGTGTTTTGAGCCTTTCCTGGGACAGCAGTATTAGATTCCGATGCACCATTGCAGGTTTACTGTATCCATTGGAACTTCAAATCAACGATGAAACACAGAAATTGCATCGATATTGAATACAAAAGGCTAAATGTCGACTTATTTACAAGATGAGTAACTCTTATAATAGTTCGTGCATTGAGCCTTTCCTGGGACAGCAGTATTAGATTCCGATGCACCATTGCAGGTTTACTGTATCCCTTGGACCTTCAAATAAACGATGAAACACAGAAATTGCATCGATCTTGAATACAAAAGGCAAAATGTCGACTTATTTACAAGATTAGTAACGCTTCTAATAGCTCGTGTTTTAGCATTTCCTGGGACAGTATTATTAGATTCCGATGCACCATTGCAGGTTTACCGTATCCCTTGGACGTTCAATTCAACGATGAAACACAGAAATTGCATCGATATTGAATGCAAAAGGCAAATTGTCGACTTATTTACAAGAGGAGTAACTCTTCTATTAGTTCGTGCTTTGAGCCTTTCCTGGGACAGCAGTATAAGATTCCGATGCACCATTACAGGCTTACTGTATCCCTTGGACCTTCAAATCAACGATGAAACACAGAAATTGCATCGATATTGAATACAAAAAAGCAAAATGTCGACTTATTTACAAGAGGAGTAACTCTTCTAATAGTTCGTGTTTTGAGCCTTTCCAGAGACAGCAGTATTAGATTCCGATGCACCATTGCAGGTTTACTGTATCCATTGGAACTTCAAATCAACGATGAAACACAGAAATTGCATCGATATTGAATACAAAAGGCTAAATGTCGACTTATTTATGAGAGGAGTAACTCTTCTAACAGTTCCTGTTTTGAGCCTTTCCTGGGACAGCAGTATTAGATTCCGATGCACCATTGCATGTTTACTGTATCCCTTGTACCATCAAATCAACGATGAAACATAGAAATTGCATATATCTAGAATACAAAATGCAAATTTTTAACTTATTTATAAGAGGAGTAACTCTTGTAATAGTTCGTGCTTTGAGCCTTATCTGGGACAGCAGTATTACATTCCGATGCACCATTGCACGTTTATTGTATCCCTTGGACCTTCAAAACAACTATGAAACACTGAAATTGAATCGATATCGAATACAAAATGCAAATTGTTAACTTATTTATAAGAGGAGTAACTCTTGTAATAGTTCGTGCTTTGAGCCTTATCTGGGACAGCAGTATTACATTCCGATGCACCATTGCACGTTTATTGTATCCCTTGGACCTTCAAAACAACTATGAAACACTGAAATTGCATCAATATTGAATACAAAAGGAAAATGTCGACTTATTTACACGAGGAGTAACCCTTATAATAGTTCGTGGTTTTAGCCATTCCTGGGATAGCAGTATTAGTTTCCGATGCACCATTGCAGGTTTACTGTATCCCTTGGACCTTCAAATCAACGATGAAACACAGAAATTGCATCGATATTGAATACAAAAGGCGAAATGTCGACTTATTTACAAGAGGAGTAACTTTTCTAATAGTTCGTGTTTTAGCGTTTCCTGGGAGAGCAGTATTAGATTCCGATGCACCATTGCAGATTTACTGTATCCCTTAGACCTTCAAATCAACGATGAAACACAGAAATTGCATCGATATTGAATACAAAAGGCAAAATGTCGACTTATTTACAAGAGGAGTAACTCTTCTAATAGTTCGTGCTTTGAGCCTTTCCTGGATCAGCAGTATTACAATCCGATGCACCATTGCAGGTTTACTGTATCCCTTGGACCTTCAAATCAACGATGAAACACAGAAATTGCATCGATATTGAATACAAAAGGCAAAATATCCACTTATTTACAAGAGGAGTAACTCTTCTAATAGCTCGTGTTTTAGCCTTTCCTGGGACAGTATTATTAGATTCCGATGCACCATTGCAGGTTTACCGTATCCCTTGGACGTTCAATTCAACGATGAAACACAGAAATTGCATCGATATTGAATACAAAAGGCAAAATGTCGACTTATTTACAAGAGAAGTAACTCTTCTAATAGTTCGTGCTTTGAGCCTTTCCTGGGACAGCAGTATTAGATTCCGATGCACCATTGCAGGCTTACTGTATCCCTTGGACCTTCAAATCAACGACGAAACACAGAAATTGCATCGATATTTATTACAAAAGGCAAAATGTAGACTTATTTATAAGAGGAGTACCTCTTCTAATAGTTCGTGCTTTGAGCCTTTCCTGGGACAGCAGTATTACATTCCGATGTACCATTGCACGTTTACTGTATCCCTTGGACCTTCAAAACAACTATGAAACACTTAAATTGCATCCATATTGAATACAAAAGGAAAATGTCGACTTATTTACACGAGGAGTAACCCTTATAATAGTTCGTGGTTTTAGCCATTCCTGGGATAGCAGTATTAGATTCCGATGCACCATTGCAGGTTTACTGTATCCCTTGGACCTTCAAATCAACGATGAAACACAGAAATTGCATCGATATTGAATACAAAAGGCGAAATGTCGACTTATTTACAAGAGGAGTAACTTTTCTAATTGTTCGTGTTTTAGCGTTTCCTGGGAGAGCAGTATTAGATTCCGATGCACCATTGCAGATTTACTGTATCCCTTAGACCTTCAAAACAACGATGAAACACAGAAATTGCATCGATATTGAATACAAAAGGCAAAATGTCGACTTATTTACAAGAGGAGTAACTCTTCTAATAGTTCGTGCTTTGAGCCTTTCCTGGATCAGCAGTATTACATTCCGATGCACCATTGCAGGTTTACTGTATCCCTTGGACCTTCAAATCAACGATGAAACACAGAAATTGCATCGATATTGATACAAAAGGCAAAATATCCACTTATTTACAAGAGGAGTAACTCTTCTAATAGCTCGTGTTTTAGCCTTTCCTGGGACAGTATTATTAGATTCCGATGCACCATTGCAGGTTTACCGTATCCCTTGGACGTTCAATTCAACGATGAAACACAGAAATTGCATCGATATTTAATACAAAAGGCAAAATGTCGACTTATTTACAAGAGAAGTAACTCTTCTAATAGTTCGTGCTTTGAGCCTTTCCTGGGACAGCAGTATTAGATTCCGATGCACCATTGCAGGCTTACTGTATCCCTTGGACCTTCAAATCAACGACGAAACACAGAAATTGCATCGTTATTGAATATAAAAAAGCAAAATGTCGACTTTTTTACAAGAGGAGTAACTCTTCTAATAGTTCGTGTTTTGAGCCTTTCCTGGGACAGCAGTATTAGATTCCGATGCACCATTGCAGGTTTACTGTATCCATTGGAACTTCAAATCAACGATGAAACACAGAAATTGCATCGATATTGAATACAAAAGGCTAAATGTCGACTTATTTACAAGATGAGTAACTCTTATAATAGTTCGTGCATTGAGCCTTTCCTGGGACAGCAGTATTAGATTCCGATGCACCATTGCAGGTTTACTGTATCCCTTGGACCTTCAAATAAACGATGAAACACAGAAATTGCATCGATCTTGAATACAAAAGGCAAAATGTCGACTTATTTACAAGATTAGTAACGCTTCTAATAGCTCGTGTTTTAGCATTTCCTGGGACAGTATTATTAGATTCCGATGCACCATTGCAGGTTTACCGTATCCCTTGGACGTTCAATTCAACGATGAAACACAGAAATTGCATCGATATTGAATGCAAAAGGCAAATTGTCGACTTATTTACAAGAGGAGTAACTCTTCTATTAGTTCGTGCTTTGAGCCTTTCCTGGGACAGCAGTATAAGATTCCGATGCACCATTACAGGCTTACTGTATCCCTTGGACCTTCAAATCAACGATGAAACACAGAAATTGCATCGATATTGAATACAAAAAAGCAAAATGTCGACTTATTTACAAGAGGAGTAACTCTTCTAATAGTTCGTGTTTTGAGCCTTTCCAGAGACAGCAGTATTAGATTCCGATGCACCATTGCAGGTTTACTGTATCCATTGGAACTTCAAATCAACGATGAAACACAGAAATTGCATCGATATTGAATACAAAAGGCTAAATGTCGACTTATTTATGAGAGGAGTAACTCTTCTAACAGTTCCTGTTTTGAGCCTTTCCTGGGACAGCAGTATTAGATTCCGATGCACCATTGCATGTTTACTGTATCCCTTGTACCATCAAATCAACGATGAAACATAGAAATTGCATATATCTAGAATACAAAATGCAAATTTTTAACTTATTTATAAGAGGAGTAACTCTTGTAATAGTTCGTGCTTTGAGCCTTATCTGGGACAGCAGTATTACATTCCGATGCACCATTGCACGTTTATTGTATCCCTTGGACCTTCAAAACAACTATGAAACACTGAAATTGAATCGATATCGAATACAAAATGCAAATTGTTAACTTATTTATAAGAGGAGTAACTCTTGTAATAGTTCGTGCTTTGAGCCTTATCTGGGACAGCAGTATTACATTCCGATGCACCATTGCACGTTTATTGTATCCCTTGGACCTTCAAAACAACTATGAAACACTGAAATTGAATCGATATTGAATACAAAAGGAAAATTTCGACTTATTTACAAGAGGAGTAACCGTTATAATAGTTCGTGGTTTTAGCCTTTCCTGGGACAGCAGTATTAGATTCCAATGCACCATTGCAGGTTTACTGTATCCCTTGGACCTTCAAATCAACGATGAAACACAGAAATTGCATCGATATTGAATACAAAAGGCGAAATGTCGACTTATTTACAAGAGGAGTAACTCTTCTAATAGTTCGTGCTTTTAGCGTTTCCTGGGACAGCAGTATTAGATTCCGATGCACCATTGCAGGTTTACTGTATCCCTTGGACTTTCAAATCAACGATGAAACACAGAAATTGCATCGATATAGAATACAAAAGGCAAAATGTCGACTTATTTACAAGAGGGGTAAATCTTCTAATAGTTCGTGCTTTGAGCCTTTCCTGGGACAGCAGTATTAGATTCCGATGAACCATTGCAGGTTTACTGTATCCCTAGAACCTTCAAATCAACGATGAATCACAGAAATTGCATCGATATTTATTACAAAAGGCAAAATGTAGACTTATTTATAAGAGGAGTACCTCTTCTAATAGTTCGTGCTTTGAGCCTTTCCTGGGACAGCAGTATTACATTCCGATGCACCATTGCACGTTTACTGTATCCCTTGGACCTTCAAAACAACTATGAAACACTGAAATTGCATCAATATTGAATACAAAAGGAAAATGTCGACTTATTTACACGAGGAGTAACCCTTATAATAGTTCGTGGTTTTAGCCATTCCTGGGATAGCAGTATTAGTTTCCGATGCACCATTGCAGGTTTACTGTATCCCTTGGACCTTCAAATCAACGATGAAACACAGAAATTGCATCGATATTGAATACAAAAGGCGAAATGTCGACTTATTTACAAGAGGAGTAACTTTTCTAATAGTTCGTGTTTTAGCGTTTCCTGGGAGAGCAGTATTAGATTCCGATGCACCATTGCAGATTTACTGTATCCCTTAGACCTTCAAATCAACGATGAAACACAGAAATTGCATCGATATTGAATACAAAAGGCAAAATGTCGACTTATTTACAAGAGGAGTAACTCTTCTAATAGTTCGTGCTTTGAGCCTTTCCTGGATCAGCAGTATTACATTCCGATGCACCATTGCAGGTTTACTGTATCCCTTGGACCTTCAAATCAACGATGAAACACAGAAATTGCATCGATATTGAATACAAAAGGCAAAATATCCACTTATTTACAAGAGGAGTAACTCTTCTAATAGCTCGTGTTTTAGCCTTTCCTGGGACAGTATTATTAGATTCCGATGCACCATTGCAGGTTTACCGTATCCCTTGGACGTTCAATTCAACGATGAAACACAGAAATTGCATCGATATTGAATACAAAAGGCAAAATGTCGACTTATTTACAAGAGAAGTAACTCTTCTAATAGTTCGTGCTTTGAGCCTTTCCTGGGACAGCAGTATTAGATTCCGATGCACCATTGCAGGCTTACTGTATCCCTTGGACCTTCAAATCAACGACGAAACACAGAAATTGCATCGATATTTATTACAAAAGGCAAAATGTAGACTTATTTATAAGAGGAGTACCTCTTCTAATAGTTCGTGCTTTGAGCCTTTCCTGGGACAGCAGTATTACATTCCGATGTACCATTGCACGTTTACTGTATCCCTTGGACCTTCAAAACAACTATGAAACACTTAAATTGCATCCATATTGAATACAAAAGGAAAATGTCGACTTATTTACACGAGGAGTAACCCTTATAATAGTTCGTGGTTTTAGCCATTCCTGGGATAGCAGTATTAGATTCCGATGCACCATTGCAGGTTTACTGTATCCCTTGGACCTTCAAATCAACGATGAAACACAGAAATTGCATCGATATTGAATACAAAAGGCGAATTGTCGACTTATTTACAAGAGGAGTAACTTTTCTAATTGTTCGTGTTTTAGCGTTTCCTGGGAGAGCAGTATTAGATTCCGATGCACCATTGCAGATTTACTGTATCCCTTAGACCTTCAAATCAACGATGAAACACAGAAATTGCATCGATATTGAATACAAAAGGCAAAATGTCGACTTATTTACAAGAGGAGTAACTCTTCTAATAGTTCGTGCTTTGAGCCTTTCCTGGATCAGCAGTATTACATTCCGATGCACCATTGCAGGTTTACTGTATCCCTTGGACCTTCAAATCAACGATGAAACACAGAAATTGCATCGATATTGAATACAAAAGGCAAAATATCCACTTATTTACAAGACGAGTAACTCTTCTAATAGCTCGTGTTTTAGCCTTTCCTGGGACAGTATTATTAGATTCCGATGCACCATTGCAGGTTTACCGTATCCCTTGGACGTTCAATTCAACGATGAAACACAGAAATTGCATCGATATTTAATACAAAAGGCAAAATGTCGACTTATTTACAAGAGAAGTAACTCTTCTAATAGTTCGTGCTTTGAGCCTTTCCTGGGACAGCAGTATTAGATTCCGATGCACCATTGCAGGCTTACTGTATCCCTTGGACCTTCAAATCAACGACGAAACACAGAAATTGCATCGTTATTGAATATAAAAAAGCAAAATGTCGACTTTTTTACAAGAGGAGTAACTCTTCTAATAGTTCGTGTTTTGAGCCTTTCCTGGGACAGCAGTATTAGATTCCGATGCACCATTGCAGGTTTACTGTATCCATTGGAACTTCAAATCAACGATGAAACACAGAAATTGCATCGATATTGAATACAAAAGGCTAAATGTCGACTTATTTACAAGATGAGTAACTCTTATAATACTTCGTGCATTGAGCCTTTCCTGGGACAGCAGTATTAGATTCCGATGCACCATTGCAGGTTTACTGTATCCCTTGGACCTTCAAATAAACGATGAAACACAGAAATTGCATCGATCTTGAATACAAAAGGCAAAATGTCGACTTATTTATAAGAGGAGTAACTCTTCTAACATTTCCTGTTTTGAGCCTTTCCTGGGACAGCAGTATTAGATTCCGATGCACCATTGCAGGTTAACTGTATCCCTTGTACCATCAAATCAACGATGAAACATAGAAATTGCATCGATCTTGAATACAAAATGCAAAATGTTAACTTATTTATAAGAGGAGTAACTCTTCTAATAGTTCGTGCTTTGAGCCTTTCCTGGGACAGCAGTATTACATTCCGATGCACCATTGCACGATTATTGTATCCCTTGGACCTTCAAAACAACTATGAAACACTGAAATTGAATCGATATTGAATACAAAAGGAAAATATCGACTTATTTACAAGAGGAGTAACTCTTCTAATAGTTCGTGCTTTGAGCCTTTCCTGGATCAGCAGTATTACATTCCGATGCACCATTGCAGGTTTACTGTATCCCTTGGACCTTCAAATCAACGATGAAACACAGAAATTGCATCGATATTGAATACAAAAGGCAAAATGTCGACTTATTTACAAGTGGAGTAACTCTTCTAATAGTTCGTGATTTGAGCCTTTCCTGGGACAGCAGTATTAGATTCCGATGCACCATTGCAGGATTACTGTATCCCTTGGACCTTCAAATCAACGATGAAACACAGAAATTGCATCGATATTGAATACAAAATGCAAAATATCCACTTATTTGCAAGAGGAGTAACTCTTCTAATTGCTCGTGTTTTAGCCTTTCCTGGGACAGTATTATTAGATTCCGATGCACCATTGCAGGTTTACCGTATCCCTTGGACGTTCAATTCAACGATGAAACACAGAAATTGCATCGATATTGAATACAAAAGGCAAAATGTCGACTTATTTACAAGAGGAGTAACTCTTCTAATAGTTCGTGATTTGAGCCTTTCCTGGGGCAGCATTATTAGATTCCGATGCACCATTGCAGGTTTACTGTATCCCTTGGACCTTCAAATCAACGATGAAACACAGAAATTGCATCGATATTGAATACAAAAGGCAAAATGTCGACTTATTTACAAGAGGAGTAACTCTTCTAATAGCTCGTGTTTTAGCCTTTCCTGGGACAGCAGTATTAGATTCCGATGCACCATTGCAGGTTTACTGTATCCCTTGGACGTTCAATTCAACGATGAAACACAGAAATTGCATCGATATTGAATACAAAAGGCAAAATGTCGACTTATTTACAAGAGGAGTAACTCTTCTAATATTTCGTGCTTTGAGCCTTTCCTGGGACAGAAGTATTAGATTCCGATGCACCATTGCAGGCTTACTGTATCCCTTGGACCTTCAAATCAACGATGAAACACAGAAATTGCATCGATATTGAATACAAAAATGCAAAATGTCGACTTATTTACAAGAGGAGTAACTCTTCTAATAGTTCGTGCTTTGTGCCTTTCCTGGGACAGCAGTATTAGATTCCGATGCACCATTGCAGGTTTACTGTATCCATTGGAACTTCAAAACAACGATGAAACACAGAAATTGCATCGATATTGAATACAAAAGGCTAAATGTCGACTTATTTATAAGAGGAGTAACTCTTCTAATAGTTCGTGCTTTGAGCCTTTCCTGGGACAGCAGTATTATATTCCGATGCACCATTGCAGGTTTACTGTATCCCTTGGACCTTCAAGTCAACGATGTAACACAGAAATTGCATCGATATTGGGTACAAATGGCAAAATATCTACTTATTTACAAGAGGAGTAACTCTTATAATAGTTCGTGCTTTGAGCCTTTCCTGGGACAGCAGTATTAGATTCCGATGCACCATTGCAGGTTTACTGTATCCATTGGAACTTCAAAACAACGATGAATCACAGAAATTGCATCGATATTTAATACAAAAGGCAAAATTTCGACTTATTTACAAGAGGCGTAACTCTTTTAATAGTTCGTGCTTTGAGCCTTTCCTGGGACAGCAGTATTAGATTCCGATGCACCATGGCAGGTTTCTGTATCCCTTGGACCTTCAAATCAGCGATGAAACACAGTAATTGCATCGATATTGAATACAAAAGGCAAAATGTCGACTTTATTACAAGAGGAGTAACTCGTCTAATACTTCGTGCTTTGAGCCTTTCCTGGGACAGCAGTATTAGATTCCGATGCACCATTGCAGGTTTACTGTATCCCTTGGACCTTCAAATCAACGAAGAAACACAGAAATTGCATCGATATTGAGTACAAAAGGCGAAATGTCGACTTATTTACAAGCGGAGTAACTCTTCTAATAGTTCGTGCTGTTAGCGTCTCCTGGGACAGCAGTATTAGATTCCGATGCACCATTGCAGGTTTACTGTATCCCTTGGACCTTCAAATCAACGATGAAACACAGACATTGCATCGATATTGAATACAAAAGGCAAAATGTCGACTTATTTACAAGAGAAGTAACTCTTCTAATAGTTCGTGCTTTGAGCCTTTCCTGGAACAGCAGTATTAGTTTCCGATGCACCATTGCAGGTTTACTGTATCCCTTGGACCTTCAAATCAACGATGAAACACAGAAATTGCATCGATATTGAATACAAAAGGCAAAATGTCAGTTTATTAACAAGAGGAGTAACTCTTCTAATAGTTCGTGCTTTGAGCCATTCCTGGGGCAGCATTATTAGATTCCGATGCACCATTGCAGGTTTACTGTATCCCTTGGACCTTCAAATCAACGATGAAACACAGAAATTGCTTCGATATTGAATACAAAAGGCAAAATGTCGACTTATTTACAAGAGGAGTAACTCTTCTAATAGCTCGTGTTTTAGCCTTTCCTGGGACAGCAGTATTAGATTCCGATGCACCATTGCAGGTTTACTGTATCCCTTGGACGTTCAATTCAACGAAGAAACACAGAAATTGCATCGATATTGAATACAAAAGGCAAAATGTTGGCTTATTTACAAGAGGAGTAACTCTTCTAATTGTTCGTGTTTTGAGCCTTCCCTGGGACAGCAGTATTAGATTCCGATGCGCCATTGCAGGTTTACTGTATCCCTTGGACCTTCAAATCAACGATGAAACACAGAAATTGCATCGATCTTGAATACAAAAGGCAAAATGTCGACTTATTTATAAGAGGAGTAACTCTTCTAACAGTTCCTGTTTTGAGCCTTTCCTGGGACAGCAGTATTAGATTCCGATGCACCATTGCAGGTTTACTGTATCCCTTGTACCTTCAAATCAACGATGAAACATAGAAATTGCATCAATCTTGAATACAAAATGCGAAATGTTAACTTATTTATAAGAGGAGTAACTCTTCTAATAGTTCGTGCTTTGAGCCTTTCCTGGGACAGCAGTATTACATTCCGATGCACCATTGCACGTTTACTGTATCCCTTGGACCTTCAAAACAACTATGATACACTGAAATTAAATCGATATTAAATACAAAAGGAAATCGTCGACTTATTTACTAGAGGAGTAACCCTTATAATAGTTCGTGGTTTTAGCCTTTCCTGGGACAGCAGTATTAGATTCCGATGCACCATTGCAGGTTTACTGTATCCCTTGGACCTTCAAATCAACGATGAAACACAGAAATTGCATCGATATTGAATACAAAAGGCAAAATGTCGACTCATTTACAAGAGGAGTAACTCTTCTAATAGTTCGTGCATTGAGCCTTTCCTGGGACAGCAGAATTAGATTCCGATAGACCATTGCAGGTTTACTGTATCCCTTGGACCTTCAAATCAACGATGAAACACAGAAATTGCATGGATATGGAATACAAAAGGCAAAATGTCGACTTATAAAACAAGATGAGTAACTCTTCTAGTACTTCGTGCTTTGAGCCTTTCCTGGGACAGCAGTATTAGATTCCGATGCACCATTGCAGGTTTACTGTATCCCTTGGACCTTCAAATCAATGATGAAACACAGAAATTGCATCGATATTGAATACAAAAGGCTAAATGTCGACTTATTTACAAGAGGAGTAACTCTTCTAATAGTTCGTGCCTTGAGCCTTTCCTGGGACAGCAGTATTAGATTCCGATGCACCATTGCAGGTTTACTGTATCCCTTGGACCTTCAAATCAACGATGAAACACAGAAATTGAATCGATATTGAATACAAAAGGCACAATTTCAACTTATAAACAAGAGGAGTAACTCTTCTAGTACTTCGTGCTTTGAGCCTTTCCTGGGACAGCAGTATTAGATTACGATGCACCATTGCAGGTTTACTGTTTCCCTTGGACCTTCAAATCACCGATAAAACACAGAAATTGCATCGATCTTGAATACAAAAGGCAAAATGTCGACTTATTTATAAGAGGAGTAACTCTTCTAACATTTCCTGTTTTGAGCCTTTCCTGGGACAGCAGTATTAGATTCCGATGCACCATTGCAGGTTAACTTCATCCCTTGTACCATCAAATCAACGATGAAACATAGAAATTGCATCGATCTTGAATACAAAATGCAAAATGTTAACTTATTTATAAGAGGAGTAACTCTTCTAATAGTTCGTGCTTTGAGCCTTTCCTGGGACAGCAGTATTACATTCCGATGCACCATTGCACGTTTATTGTATCCCTTGGACCTTCAAAACAACGATGAATCACAGAAATTGCATCGATATTTAATACAAAAGGCAAAATTTCGACTTATTTACAAGAGGCGTAACTCTTTTAATAGTTCGTGCTTTGAGCCTTTCCTGGGGCAGCAGTATAAGATTCCGATGCACCATTGCAGGTTTACTGTATCCCTTGGACCTTCAAATCAGCGATGAAACACAGTAATTGCATCGATATTGAATACAAAAAGCAAATTGTCGACTTTATTACAAGAGGAGTAACTCTTCTAATACTTCGTGCTTTGAGCCTTTCCTGGGACAGCAGTATTAGATTCCGATGCACCATTGCAGGTTTACTGTATCCCTTGGACCTTCAAATCAACGAAGAAACACAGAAATTACATCGATATCGAATACAAAAGGCAAACTTACGACTTATATACAAGAGGAGTAACTCTTCTAGTACTTCGTGCTTTGAGCCTTTCCTGGGACAGCAGTATTAGATTCCGATGCACCATTGGATGTTTACTGTATCCCTTGGACCTTCAAATCAACGATGAAACAATGAAATTGCATCGATATTGAATACAAAAGGCAAAATGTCGACTTATTTATAAGAGGAGTAACTCTTCTAACATTTCCTGCTTTGGGCCTTTCCTGGGACAGCAGTATCAGATTGCGATGCACCATTGCAGGTTTACTGTATCCCTTGTACCTTCAAATCAACGATGAAACGTAGAAATTGCATCGATCTTGAATACAAAATGCAAAATGTTAACTTATTTATAAGAGGAGTAACTCTTCTAATAGTTCGTGCTTTGAGCCTTTCCTGGGACAGCAGTATTAGATTCCGATGCACCATTGCAGGTTTACTGTAGCCCTTGGACCTTCAAATCAATGATGAAACACAGAAATTGCATCGATATTGAATACAAAAGGCTAAATGTCGACTTATTTACAAGAGGAGTAACTCTTCTAATAGTTCGTGCCTTGAGCCTTTCCTGGGACAGCAGTATTAGATTCCGATGCACCATTGCAGGTTAACTGTATCCCTTGTACCATCAAATCAACGATGAAACACAGAAATTGCATCGATATTGAGTACAAAAAGAAAATGTCGACTTATTTACAAGAGGAGTAACCCTTATAATAGTTCGTGGTTTTAGCCTTTCCTGGGACAGCAGTATTAGATTCCGATGCACCATTGCAGGTTTACTGGATCCCTTGGACCTTCAAATCAACGATGAAACACAGAAATTGCATCGATATTGAGTACAAAAGGCGAAATGTCGACTTATTTACTAGCGGATTAAATCTTCTAATAGTTCGTGCTGTTAGCGTTTCCTGGGACAGCAGTATTAGATTCCCATGCACCATTGCAGGTTTACTGTATCCCTTGGACCTTCAAATCAACGATGAAACACAGAAATTGCATCGATATTGAATACAAAAGGCAAAATGTCGACTTATTTACAAGAGGAGTAACTCTCCTAATAGTTCGTGCTTTGAGCCTTTCCTGGAACAGCAGTATTAGATTCCGATGCACCATTGCAGGTTTACTGAATCCCTTGGACCTTCAAATCAACGATGAAACACAGAAATTGCATCGATATTGAATACATAAGGCAAAATGTCAACTTATTAACAAGAGGAGTAACTCTTCTAATAGTTCGTGCTTTGAGCCATTCCTGGGGCAGCATTAATAAATTCCGATGCACCATTGCAGGTTTACTGTACCCCTTGGACCTTCAAATCAACGATGAAACACAGGAATTGCTTCGATATTGAATACAAAAGGCAAAATGTCGACTTATTTACAAGTTGAGTAACTCTTCCAATAGCTCGTGTTTTAGCCTTTACTGGGACAGCAGTATTAGATTCCGATGCACCATTGCAGTGTTACTGTATCCCTTGGACGTTCAATTCAACGAAGAAACACAGAAATTGCATCGATATTGAATACAAAAGGCAAAATGTCGACTTATTTACAAGAGGAGTAACTCTTCTAATAGTTCGTTGTTTGAGCCTTTCCTGGGACAGCAGTATTAGATTCCGATGCACCATTGCAGGTTTACTGTATCCCTTGGACCTTCAAATCAACGATGAAACACAGAAATTGCATCGATCTTGAATACAAAAGGCAAAATGTCGACTTGTTTACAAGAGGCGTAACTCTTCTAACAGTTCCTGTTTTGAGCCTTTCCTGGGACAGCAGTATTAGATTCCGATGCACCATTGCAGGTTTACTGTATCCCTTGTACCTTCAAATCAGCGATGAAACATAGAAATTGCATCGATCTTGAATACAAAATGCAAAATGTTAACTTATTTATAAGAGGAGTAACTCTTCTAATAGTTCGTGCTTTGAACCTTTCCTGGGACAGCAGTATTACATTCCGATGCACCATTGCACGTTTACTGTATCCCTTGGACCTTCAAAACAACGATGAAACACTGAAATTACATCGATATTGAATACAAAAGGAAATCGTCGACTTATTTACTAGAGGAGTAACCCTTATAATAGTTCGTGGTTTTAGCCTTTCCTGGGACAGCAGTGTCAGATTGCGATGCACCATTGCAGGTTTACTGTACCCCTTGTACCTTCAAATCAACGATGAAACGTAGAAATTGCATCGATCTTGAATACAAAATGCAAAATGTTAACTTATTTATAAGAGGAGTAACTCTTCTAATAGTTCGTGCTTTGAGCCTTTCCTGGGACAGCAGTATTACATTCCGATGCACCATTGCACGTTTACTGTATCCCTTAGACCTTCAAATCAACGATGAAACACAGAAATTGCATCGATATTGAATACAAAAGGCAAAATGTCGACTTATTTACAAGAGGAGTAACTCTTCTAATAGTTCGTGCTTTGAGCCTTTCCTGGATCAGCAATATTACATTCCGATGCACCATTGCAGGTTTACTGTATCCCTTGGACCTTCAAATCAACGATGAAACACAGAAATTGCATCGATATTGAATACAAAAGGCAAAATATCCACTTATTTACAAGAGGAGTAACTCTTCTAATAGCTCGTGTTTTAGCCTTTCCTGGGACAGTATTATTAGATTCCGATGCACCATTGCAGGTTTACCGTATCCCTTGGACGTTCAATTCAACGATGAAACACAGAAATTGCATCGATATTGAATACAAAGGGCAAAATGTCGACTTATTTACAAGAGAAGTAACTCTTCTAATAGTTCGTGCTTTGAGCCTTTCCTGGGACAGCAGTATTAGGTTCCGATGCACCATTGCAGGCTTACTGTATCCCTTGGACCTTCAAATCAACGACGAAACACAGAAATTGCATCGATATTTATTACAAAAGGCAAAATGTAGACTTATTTATAAGAGGAGTACCTCTTCTAATAGTTCGTGCTTTGAGCCTTTCCTGGGACAGCAGTATTACATTCCGATGTACCATTGCACGTTTACTGTATCCCTTGGACCTTCAAAACAACTATGAAACACTGAAATTGCATCCATAATGAATACAAAAGGAAAATGTCGACTTATTTACACGAGGAGTAACCCTTATAATAGTTCGTGGTTTTAGCCATTCCTGGGATAGCAGTATTAGATTCCGATGCACCATTGCAGGTTTACTGTATCCCTTGGACCTTCAAATCAACGATGAAACACAGAAATTGCATCGATATTGAATACAAAAGGCGAAATGTCGACTTATTTACAAGAGGAGTAACTTTTCTAATTGTTCGTGTTTTAGCGTTTCCTGGGAGAGCAGTATTAGATTCCGATGCACCATTGCAGATTTACTGTATCCCTTAGACCTTCAAATCAACGATGAAACACAGAAATTGCATCGATATTGAATACAAAAGGCAAAATTTCGACTTATTTACAAGAGGAGTAACTCTTCTAATAGTTCGTGCTTTGAGCCTTTCCTGGATCAGCAGTATAACATTCCGATGCACCATTGCAGGTTTACTGTATCCCTTGGACCTTCAAATCAACGATGAAACACAGAAATTGCATCGATATTGAATACAAAAGGCAAAATATCCACTTATTTACAAGAGGAGTAACTCTTCTAATAGCTCGTGTTTTAGCCTTTCCTGGGACAGTATTATTAGATTCCGATGCACCATTGCAGGTTTACCGTATCCCTTGGACGTTCAATTCAACGATGAAACACAGAAATTGCATCGATATTAAATACAAAAGGCAAAATGTCGACTTATTTACAAGAGAAGTAACTCTTCTAATAGTTCGTGATTTGAGCCTTTCCTGGGACAGCAGTATTAGATTCCGATGCACCATTGCAGGCTTACTGTATCCCTTGGACCTTCAAATCAACGACGAAACACTGAAATTGCATCGTTATTGAATATAAAAAAGCAAAATGTCGACTTTTTTACAAGAGGAGTAACTCTTCTAATAGTTCGTGTTTTGAGCCTTTCCTGGGACAGCAGTATTAGATTCCGATGCACCATTGCAGGTTTACTGTATCCATTGGAACTTCAAATCAACGATGAAACACAGAAATTGCATCGATATTGAATACAAAAGGCTAAATGTCGACTTATTCACAAGATGAGTAACTCTTATAATAGTTCGTGCATTGAGCCTTTCCTGGGACAGCAGTATTAGATTCCGATGCACCATTGCAGGTTTACTGTATCCCTTGGACCTTCAAATAAACGATGAAACACAGAAATTGCATCGATCTTGAATACAAAAGGCAAAATGTCGACTTATTTATAAGAGGAGTAACTCTTCTAACATTTCCTGTTTTGAGCCTTTCCTGGGACAGCAGTATTAGATTCCGATGCACCATTGCAGGTTAACTGTATCCCTTGTACCATCAAATCAACGATGAAACATAGAAATTGCATCGATCTTGAATACAAAATGCAAAATGTTAACTTATTTATAAGAGGAGTAACTCTTCTAATAGTTCGTGCTTTGAGCCTTTCCTGGGACAGCAGTATTACATTCCGATGCACCATTGCACGATTATTGTATCCCTTGGACCTTCAAAACAACTATGAAACACTGAAATTGAATCGATATTGAATACAAAAGGAAAATATCGACTTATTTACAAGAGGAGTAACTCTTCTAATAGTTCGTGCTTTGAGCCTTTCCTGGATCAGCAGTATTACATTCCGATGCACCATTGCAGGTTTACTGTATCCCTTGGACCTTCAAATCAACGATGAAACACAGAAATTGCATCGATATTGAATACAAAAGGCAAAATGTCGACTTATTTACAAGTGGAGTAACTCTTCTAATAGTTCGTGATTTGAGCCTTTCCTGGGACAGCAGTATTAGATTCCGATGCACCATTGCAGGATTACTGTATCCCTTGGACCTTCAAATCAACGATGAAACACAGAAATTGCATCGATATTGAATACAAAATGCAAAATATCCACTTATTTGCAAGAGGAGTAACTCTTCTAATTGCTCGTGTTTTAGCCTTTCCTGGGACAGTATTATTAGATTCCGATGCACCATTGCAGGTTTACCGTATCCCTTGGACGTTCAATTCAAAGATGAAACACAGAAATTGCATCGATATTGAATACAAAAGGCAAAATGTCGACTTATTTACAAGAGGAGTAACTCTTCTAATAGTTCGTGATTTGAGCCTTTCCTGGGGCAGCATTATTAGATTCCGATGCACCATTGCAGGTTTACTGTATCCCTTGGACCTTCAAATCAACGATGAAACACAGAAATTGCATCGATATTGAATACAAAAGGCAAAATGTCGACTTATTTACAAGAGGAGTAACTCTTCTAATAGCTCGTGTTTTAGCCTTTCCTGGGACAGCAGTATTAGATTCCGATGCACCATTGCAGGTTTACTGTATCCCTTGGACGTTCAATTCAACGATGAAACACAGAAATTGCATCGATATTGAATACAAAAGGCAAAATGTCGACTTATTTACAAGAGGAGTAACTCTTCTAATATTTCGTGCTTTGAGCCTTTCCTGGGACAGAAGTATTAGATTCCGATGCACCATTGCAGGCTTACTGTATCCCTTGGACCTTCAAATCAACGATGAAACACAGAAATTGCATCGATATTGAATACAAAAATGCAAAATGTCGACTTATTTACAAGAGGAGTAACTCTTCTAATAGTTCGTGCTTTGTGCCTTTCCTGGGACAGCAGTATTAGATTCCGATGCACCATTGCAGGTTTACTGTATCCATTGGAACTTCAAAACAACGATGAAACACAGAAATTGCATCGATATTGAATACAAAAGGCTAAATGTCGACTTATTTATAAGAGGAGTAACTCTTCTAATAGTTCGTGCTTTGAGCCTTTCCTGGGACAGCAGTATTATATTCCGATGCACCATTGCAGGTTTACTGTATCCCTTGGACCTTCAAGTCAACGATGTAACACAGAAATTGCATCGATATTGGGTACAAATGGCAAAATATCTACTTATTTACAAGAGGAGTAACTCTTATAATAGTTCGTGCTTTGAGCCTTTCCTGGGACAGCAGTATTAGATTCCGATGCACCATTGCAGGTTTACTGTATCCATTGGAACTTCAAAACAACGATGAATCACAGAAATTGCATCGATATTTAATACAAAAGGCAAAATTTCGACTTATTTACAAGAGGCGTAACTCTTTTAATAGTTCGTGCTTTGAGCCTTTCCTGGGACAGCAGTATTAGATTCCGATGCACCATGGCAGGTTTCTGTATCCCTTGGACCTTCAAATCAGCGATGAAACACAGTAATTGCATCGATATTGAATACAAAAGGCAAAATGTCGACTTTATTACAAGAGGAGTAACTCGTCTAATACTTCGTGTTTTGAGCCTTTCCTGGGACAGCAGTATTAGATTCCGATGCACCATTGCAGGTTTACTGTATCCCTTGGACCTTCAAATCAACGAAGAAACACAGAAATTGCATCGATATTGAGTACAAAAGGCGAAATGTCGACTTATTTACAAGCGGAGTAACTCTTCTAATAGTTCGTGCTGTTAGCGTCTCCTGGGACAGCAGTATTAGATTCCGATGCACCATTGCAGGTTTACTGTATCCCTTGGACCTTCAAATCAACGATGAAACACAGACATTGCATCGATATTGAATACAAAAGGCAAAATGTCGACTTATTTACAAGAGAAGTAACTCTTCTAATAGTTCGTGCTTTGAGCCTTTCCTGGAACAGCAGTATTAGTTTCCGATGCACCATTGCAAGTTTACTGTATCCCTTGGACCTTCAAATCAACGATGAAACACAGAAATTGCATCGATATTGAATACAAAAAGCAAAATGTCAGTTTATTAACAAGAGGAGTAACTCTTCTAATAGTTCGTGCTTTGAGCCATTCCTGGGGCAGCATTATTAGATTCCGATGCACCATTGCAGTTTTACTGTATCCCTTGGACCTTCAAATCAACGATGAAACACAGAAATTGCTTCGATATTGAATACAAAAGGCAAAATGTCGACTTATTTACAAGAGGAGTAACTCTTCTAATAGCTCGTGTTTTAGCCTTTCCTGGGACAGCAGTATTAGATTCCGATGCACCATTGCAGGTTTACTGTATCCTTTGGACGTTCAATTCAACGAAGAAACACAGAAATTGCATCGATATTGAATACAAAAGGCAAAATGTTGGCTTATTTACAAGAGGAGTAACTCTTCTAATAGTTCGTGTTTTGAGCCTTCCCTGGGACAGCAGTATTAGATTCCGATGCGCCATTGCAGGTTTACTGTATCCCTTGGACCTTCAAATCAACGATGAAACACAGAAATTGCATCGATCTTGAATACAAAAGGCAAAATGTCGACTTATTTATAAGAGGAGTAACTCTTCTAACAGTTCCTGTTTTGAGCCTTTCCTGGGACAGCAGTATTAGATTCCGATGCACCATTGCAGGTTTACTGTATCCCTTGTACCTTCAAATCAACGATGAAACATAGAAATTGCATCAATCTTGAATACAAAATGCGAAATGTTAACTTATTTATAAGAGGAGTAACTCTTCTAATAGTTCGTGCTTTGAGCCTTTCCAGGGACAGCAGTATTACATTCCGATGCACCATTGCACGTTTACTGTATCCCTTGGACCTTCAAAACAACTATGATACACTGAAATTAAATCGATATTAAATACAAAAGGAAATCGTCGACTTATTTACTAGAGGAGTAACCCTTATAATAGTTCGTGGTTTTATCCTTTCCTGGGACAGCAGTATTAGATTCCGATGCACCATTGCAGGTTTACTGTATCCCTTGGACCTTCAAATCAACGATGAAACACAGAAATTGCATCGATATTGAATACAAAAGGCAAAATGTCGACTCATTTACAAGAGGAGTAACTCTTCTAATAGTTCGTGCATTGAGCCTTTCCTGGGACAGCAGAATTAGATTCCGATAGACCATTGCAGGTTTACTGTATCCCTTGGACCTTCAAATCAACGATGAAACACAGAAATTGCATGGATATGGAATACAAAAGGCAAAATGTCGACTTATAAAACAAGATGAGTAACTCTTCTAGTACTTCGTGCTTTGAGCCTTTCCTGGGACAGCAGTATTAGATTCCGATGCACCATTGCAGGTTTACTGTATCCCTTGGACCTTCAAATCAATGATGAAACACAGAAATTGCATCGATATTGAATACAAAAGGCTAAATGTCGACTTATTTACAAGAGGAGTAACTCTTCTAATAGTTCGTGCCTTGAGCCTTTCCTGGGACAGCAGTATTAGATTCCGATGCACCATTGCAGGTTTACTGTATCCCTTGGACCTTCAAATCAACGATGAAACACAGAAATTGAATCGATATTGAATACAAAAGGCACAATTTCAACTTATAAACAAGAGGAGTAACTCTTCTAGTACTTCGTGCTTTGAGCCTTTCCTGGGACAGCAGTATTAGATTACGATGCACCATTGCAGGTTTACTGTTTCCCTTGGACCTTCAAATCAACGATAAAACACAGAAATTGCATCGATCTTGAATACAAAAGGCAAAATGTCGACTTATTTATAAGAGGAGTAACTCTTCTAACATTTCCTGTTTTGAGCCTTTCCTGGGACAGCAGTATTAGATTCCGATGCACCATTGCAGGTTAACTGTATCCCTTGTACCATCAAATCAACGATGAAACATAGAAATTGCATCGATCTTGAATACAAAATGCAAAATGTTAACTTATTTATAAGAGGAGTAACTCTTCTAATAGTTCGTGCTTTGAGCCTTTCCTGGGACAGCAGTATTACATTCCGATGCACCATTGCACGTTTATTGTATCCCTTGGACCTTCAAAACAACGATGAATCACAGAAATTGCATCGATATTTAATACAAAAGGCAAAATTTCGACTTATTTACAAGAGGCGTAACTCTTTTAATAGTTCGTGCTTTGAGCCTTTCCTGGGGCAGCAGTATAAGATTCCGATGCACCATTGCAGGTTTACTGTATCCCTTGGACCTTCAAATCAGCGATGAAACACAGTAATTGCATCGATATTGAATACAAAAAGCAAATTGTCGACTTTATTACAAGAGGAGTAACTCTTCTAATACTTCGTGCTTTGAGCCTTTCCTGGGACAGCAGTATTAGATTCCGATGCACCATTGCAGGTTTACTGTATCCCTTGGACCTTCAAATCAACGAAGAAACACAGAAATTACATCGATATCGAATACAAAAGGCAAACTTACGACTTATATACAAGAGGAGTAACTCTTCTAGTACTTCGTGCTTTGAGCCTTTCCTGGGACAGCAGTATTAGATTCCGATGCACCATTGGATGTTTACTGTATCCCTTGGACCTTCAAATCAACGATGAAACAATGAAATTGCATCGATATTGAATACAAAAGGCAAAATGTCGACTTATTTATAAGAGGAGTAACTCTTCTAACGTTTCCTGCTTTGGGCCTTTCCTGGGACAGCAGTATCAGATTGCGATGCACCATTGCAGGTTTACTGTATCCCTTGTACCTTCAAATCAACGATGAAACGTAGAAATTGCATCGATCTTGAATACAAAATGCAAAATGTTAACTTATTTATAAGAGGAGTAACTCTTCTAATAGTTCGTGCTTTGAGCCTTTCCTGGGACAGCAGTATTAGATTCCGATGCACCATTGCAGGTTTACTGTAGCCCTTGGACCTTCAAATCAATGATGAAACACAGAAATTGCATCGATATTGAATACAAAAGGCTAAATGTCGACTTATTTACAAGAGGAGTAACTCTTCTAATAGTTCGTGCCTTGAGCCTTTCCTGGGACAGCAGTATTAGATTCCGATGCACCATTGCAGGTTAACTGTATCCCTTGTACCATCAAATCAACGATGAAACACAGAAATTGCATCGATATTGAGTACAAAAGGAAAATGTCGACTTATTTACAAGAGGAGTAACCCTTATAATAGTTCGTGGTTTTAGCCTTTCCTGGGACAGCAGTATTAGATTCCGATGCACCATTGCAGGTTTACTGGATCCCTTGGACCTTCAAATCAACGATGAAACACAGAAATTGCATCGATATTGAGTACAAAAGGCGAAATGTCGACTTATTTACTAGCGGATTAAATCTTCTAATAGTTCGTGCTGTTAGCGTTTCCTGGGACAGCAGTATTAGATTCCCATGCACCATTGCAGGTTTACTGTATCCCTTGGACCTTCAAATCAACGATGAAACACAGAAATTGCATCGATATTGAATACAAAAGGCAAAATATCGACTTATTTACAAGAGGAGTAACTCTCCTAATAGTTCGTGCTTTGAGCCTTTCCTGGAACAGCAGTATTAGATTCCGATGCACCATTGCAGGTTTACTGAATCCCTTGGACCTTCAAATCAACGATGAAACACAGAAATTGCATCGATATTGAATACATAAGGCAAAATGTCAACTTATTAACAAGAGGAGTAACTCTTCTAATAGTTCGTGCTTTGAGCCATTCCTGGGGCAGCATTAATAAATTCCGATGCACCATTGCAGGTTTACTGTACCCCTTGGACCTTCAAATCAACGATGAAACACAGGAATTGCTTCGATATTGAATACAAAAGGCAAATGTCGACTTATTTACAAGTTGAGTAACTCTTCTAATAGCTCGTGTTTTAGCCTTTACTGGGACAGCAGTATTAGATTCCGATGCACCATTGCAGTGTTACTGTATCCCTTGGACGTTCAATTCAACGAAGAAACACAGAAATTGCATCGATATTGAATACAAAAGGCAAAATGTCGACTTATTTACAAGAGGAGTAACTCTTCTAATAGTTCGTTGTTTGAGCCTTTCCTGGGACAGCAGTATTAGATTCCGATGCACCATTGCAGGTTTACTGTATCCCTTGGACCTTCAAATCAACGATGAAACACAGAAATTGCATCGATCTTGAATACAAAAGGCAAAATGTCGACTTGTTTACAAGAGGCGTAACTCTTCTAACAGTTCCTGTTTTGAGCCTTTCCTGGGACAGCAGTATTAGATTCCGATGCACCATTGCAGGTTTACTGTATCCCTTGTACCTTCAAATCAGCGATGAAACATAGAAATTGCATCGATCTTGAATACAAAATGCAAAATGTTAACTTATTTATAAGAGGAGTAACTCTTCTAATAGTTCGTGCTTTGAACCTTTCCTGGGACAGCAGTATTACATTCCGATGCACCATTGCACGTTTACTGTATCCCTTGGACCTTCAAAACAACGATGAAACACTGAAATTACATCGATATTGAATACAAAAGGAAATCGTCGACTTATTTACTAGAGGAGTAACCCTTATAATAGTTCGTGGTTTTAGCCTTTCCTGGGACAGCAGTGTCAGATTGCGATGCACCATTGCAGGTTTACTGTACCCCTTGTACCTTCAAATCAACGATGAAACGTAGAAATTGCATCGATCTTGAATACAAAATGCAAAATGTTAACTTATTTATAAGAGGAGTAACTCTTCTAATAGTTCGTGCTTTGAGCCTTTCCTGGGACAGCAGTATTACATTCCGATGCACCATTGCACGTTTACTGTATCCCTTGGCCCTTCAAATCAACGATGAAACACAGAAATTGCATCGATATTAAATACAAAAGGAAAATGTCGACTTATTTACAAGAGGAGTAACCCTTATAATAGTTCGTGGTTTTAGCCTTTCCTGGGACAGCAGTATTAGATTCCGATTTACCATTGCAGGTTTACTGTATCCCTTGGACCTTCAAATCAACGATGAAACACAGAAATTGCATCGATATTGAATACAAAAGGCAAAATGTCGACTTATTTACAAGAGGAGTAACTCTTCTAATAGTTCGTGCTTTGAGCCTTTCCTGGAACAGCAGTATTAGATTCCGATGCACCATTGCAGGTTTACTGTATCCCTTGGACCTTCAAATCAACGATGAAACACAGAATTTGAATCGATATTAAATACAATAGGCAAAATGTCGACTTATTTACAAGAGGAGTAACTCTTCTAATAGTTCGTGCTTTGAGCCATTCCTGGGGCAGCATAATTAGATTCCGATGCACCATTGCAGGTTTACTGTATCCCTTGGACCTTCAAATCAACGATGAAACACAGAATTTGAATCGATATTAAATACAATAGGCAAAATGTCGACTTATTTACAAGAGGAGTAACTCTTCTAATAGTTCGTGCTTTGAGCCATTCCTGGGGCAGCATAATTAGATTCCGATGCACCATTGCAGGTTTACTGTATCCCTTGGACCTTCAAATCAACGATGAAACACAGAAATTGTTTCGATATTGAATACAAATGGCAAAATGTCGACTTTTTTACAAGAGGAGTAACTCTTCTAATAGCTCGTGTTTTAGCCTTTCCTGGGACAGCAGTATTAGATTCCGATGCACCATTGCAGGTTTACTGTATCCCTTTGACGTTCAATTCAACGAAGAAACACAGATATTGCATCGATATTGAATACAAAAGGCAAAATGTCGACTTATTTACAAGAGGAGTTACTCTTCTAATAGTTCGTGCTTTGAGCCTTTCCTGGGACAGCAGTATTAGATTCCGATGCACCATTGCAGGCTTACTGCATCCCTTGGACCTTCAAATCAACGATGACACACAGAAATTGCATCGATATTGAATTCAAAAAAGCAAAATGTCGACTTATTTACAAGAGGAGTAACTCTTCTAATAGTTCGTGTTTGAGCCTTTCCTGGGACAGCAGTATTAGATTCCGATGCACCATTGCAGGTTTACTGTATCCCTTGGACCTTCAAATCAACGATGAAAACCAGAAATTGCATCGATCTTGAATACAAAAGGCAAAATGTCGACTTATTTATAAGAGGAGTAACTCTTCTAACATTTCCTGCTTTGAGCCTTTCCTGGGACAGCAGTATTAGATTCCGATGCACCATTCCAGGTTTACTGTATCCCTTGTACCTTCAAATCAACGATGAAACATAGAAATTGCATCGATCTTGAATACAAAATGCAAAATGTTAACTTATTTATAAGAGGAGTAACTCTTCTAATAGTTCGTGCTTTGAGCCTTTCCTGGGACAGCAGTATTACATTGCACCATTGCACGTTTACTGTATCCCTTGGACCTTCAAAACAACTATGAAACACTGAAATTGAATCGATATTGAATACAAAAGGAAAATGTCGACTTATTTACAAGAGGAGTAAACCTTATAATAGATAGTGGTTTTAGCCTTTCCTGGGACAGCAGTATTAGATTCCGTTGCACCATTGCAGGTTTACTGTATCCCTTGGACCTTCAAATCAACGATGAAACACAGAAATTGCATCGATATTGAATACAAAAGGCAAAATGTCGACTTATTTACAGGAGGAGTAACTCTTCTAATAGTTCGTGCTTTGAGCCTTTCCTGGGGCAGCATTATTAGATTCCGATGCACCATTGCAGGGGTTCTGTATCCCTTGGACCTTCAAATCAACGATGAAACACAGAAATTGCATCGATATTGAATACAAAAGGCAAAATGTCGACTTATTTACAAGAGGAGTAACTCTTCTAATAGCTCGTGTTTTAGCCTTTCCTGGGACAGCAGTATTAGATTCCGATGCACCATTGCAGGTTTACTGAATCCCTTGGACGTTGAATTCAACGATGAAACACAGAAATTGCATCGATATTGAGTACAAAAGGCGAAATGTCGACTTATTTACAAGCGGAGTAACTCTTCTAATAGTTCGTGCTGTTAGCGTTTCCTGGGACAGCAGTATTAGATTCCCATGCACCATTGCAGGTTTACTGTATCCCTTGGACCTTCAAATCAACGATGAAACACAGAAATTGCATCGATATTGAATACAAAAGGCAAAATGTCGACTTATTTACAAGAGGAGTAACTCTTCTAATAGTTCGTGCTTCGAGCCTTTCCTGGAACTGCAGTATTAGATTCCGATGCACCATTGCAGGTTTACTGTATACCTTGGACCTTCAAATCAACGATGAAACACAGAAATTGCATCGATAATGAATACAAAAGGCAAAATGTCAACTTATTAACAAGAGGAGTAACTCTTCTAATAGTTCGTGCTTTGAGCCATTCCTGGGGCAGCATTAATAGATTCCGATGCACCATTGCAGGTTTACTGTACCCCTTGGACCTTCAAATCAACGATGAAACACAGGAATTGCTTCGATATTGAATACAAAAGGCAAAATGTCGACTTATTTACAAGTGGAGTAACTCTTCTAATAGCTCGTGTTTTAACCTTTCCTGGGACAGCAGTATTAGATTCCGATGCACCATTGCAGTTTTACTGTATCCCTTGGACGTTCAATTCAACGAAGAAACATAGAAATTGCATCGATATTGAATACAAAAGGCAAAATGTCGACTTATTTACAAGAGGAGTAACTCTTCTAATAGTTCGTGGTTTGAGCCTTTCCTGGGACAGCAGTATTAGATTCCGATGCACCATTGCAGGCTTAATGTATCCCTTGGACCTTCAAATCAACGATGAAACACAGAAATTGCATCGATATTGAATACAAAAAGCAAAATGTCGACTTATTTACAAGAGGAGTAACTCTTCTAATAGTTCGTGTTTTGAGCCTTCCCTGGGACAGCAGTATTAGATTCCGATGCACCATTGAAGGTTTACTGTATCCCTTGGACCTTCAAATCAACGATGAAACACAGAAATTGCATCGATCTTGAATAAAAAAGGCAAATGTCGACTTATTTACAAGAGGCGTAACTTTTCTAACAGTTCCTGTTTTGAGCCTATCCTGGGACAGCAGTATTAGATTCCGATGCACCATTGCAGGTTTACTGTATCCCTTGTACCTTCAAATCAGCGATGAAACATAGAAATTGCATCGATCTTGAATACAAAATGCAAAATGTTAACTTATTTATAAGAGGAGTAACTCTTCTAATAGTTCGTGCTTTGAGCCATTCCTGGGACAGCAGTATTACTATCCGATGCACCATTGCACGTTTACTGTATCCCTTGGACCTTCAAAACAACGATGAAACACTGACATTAAATCGATATTGAATACAAAAGGAAATCGTCGACTTATTTACTAGAGGAGTAACCCTTATAATAGTTCGTGGTTTTAGCCTTTCCTGGGACAGCAGTATTAGATTCCGATGCACCATTGCAGGTTTACTGTATCCCTTTGACGTTCAATTCAACGAAGAAACACAGATATTGCATCGATATTGAATACAAAAGGCAAAATGTCGACTTTTTTACAAGAGGAGTAACTCTTCTAATAGTTCGTGCTTTGAGCCTTTCCTGGAACAGCAGTATTAGATACCGATGCACCATTGCAGGTTTACTGTATCCCTTGGCCCTTCAAATCAATGATTCAACTCAGAATTTGAATCGATATTAAATACAATAGGCAAAATGTCGACTTATTTACAAGAGGAGTAACTCTTCTAATAGTTCGTGCTTTGAGCCATTCCTGGGGCAGCATTATTATTTTCCGATGCACCATTGCAGGTTTACTGTATCCCTTGGACCTTCAAATCAACGATGAAACACAGAAATTGCTTCGATATTGAATACAAAAGGCAAAATGTCGACTTTTTTACAAGAGGAGTAACTCTTCTAATAGCTCGTGTTTTAGCCTTTCCTGGGACAGCAGTATTAGATTCCGATGCACCATTGCAGGTTTACTGTATCCCTTTGACGTTCAATTCAACGAAGAAACACAGATATTGCATCGATATTGAATACAAAAGGCAAAATGTCGACTTATTTACAAGAGGAGTTACTCTTCTAATAGTTCGTGCTTTGAGCCTTTCCTGGGACAGCAGTATTAGATTCCGATGCACCATTGCAGGCTTACTGTATCCCTTGGACCTTCAAATCAACGATGACACACAGAAATTGCATCGATATTGAATTCAAAAAAGCAAAATGTCGACTTATATACGAGAGGAGTAACTCTTCTAATAGTTCGTGTTTGAGCCTTTCCTGGGACAGCAGTATTAGATTCCGATGCACCATTGCAGGTTTACTGTATCCCTTGGACCTTCAAATCAACGATGAAAACCAGAAATTGCATCGATCTTGAATACAAAAGGCACAATGTTGACTTATTTATAAGAGTAGTAACTCTTCTAACAGTTCCTGTTTTGAGCCTTTCCTGGGACAGCAGTATTAGATTCCGATGCACCATTGCAGGTTTACTGTATCCCTTGTACCTTCAAATCAACGATGAAACATAGAAATTGCATCGATCTTGAATACAAAATGCAAAATGTTAACTTATTTATAAGAGGAGTAACTCTTCTAATAGTTCGTGCTTTGAGCCTTTCCTGGGACAGCAGTATTACATTCCGATGCACCATTGCACGTTTACTGTATCCCTTGGACCTTCAAAACAACTATGAAACACTGAAATTGAATCGATATTGAATACAAAAGGAAAATGTCGACTTATTTACAAGAGGAGTAACCCTTATAATAGATCGTGGTTTTAGCCTTTCCTGGGACAGCAGTATTAGATTCCGTTGCACCATTGCAGGTTTACTGTATCCCTTGGACCTTCAAATCAACGATGAAACACAGAAATTGCATCGATATTGAATACAAAAGGCAAATTGTCGACTTATTTACAAGAGGAGTAACTCTTCTAATAGTTCGTGCTTTGAGCCTTTCCTGGGGCAGCATTATTAGATTCCGATGCACCATTGCAGGTTTACTGTATCCCTTGGACCTTCAAATCAACGATGAAACACAGAAATTGCATCGATATTGAATACAAAAGGCAAAATGTCGACTTATTTACAAGAGGAGTAACTCTTCTAATCGCTCGTGTTTTAGCCTTTCCTGGGACAGCAGTATTAGATTCCGATGCACCATTGCAGGTTTACTGTATCCCTTTGACGTTCAATTCAACGAAGAAACACAGATATTGCATCGATATTGAATACAAAAGGCAAAATGTCGACTTATTTACAAGAGGAGTTACTCTTCTAATAGTTCGTGCTTTGAGCCTTTCCTGGGGCAGCATTATTAGATTCCGATGCACCATTGCAGGGGTTCTGTATCCCTTGGACCTTCAAATCAACGATGAAACACAGAAATTGCATCGATATTGAATACAAAAGGCAAAATGTCGACTTATTTACAAGAGGAGTAACTCTTCTAATAGCTCGTGTTTTAGCCTTTCCTGGGACAGCAGTATTAGATTCCGATGCACCATTGCAGGTTTACTGAATCCCTTGGACGTTGAATTCAACGATGAAACACAGAAATTGCATCGATATTGAATACAAAAGGCAAAATGTCGACTTATTTACAAGAGGAGTAACTCTTCTAATAGTTCGTGCTTTGAGCCTTTCCTGGGACAGCAGTATTAGATTGCGATGCACCATTGCAGGTTTACTGTATCCCTTGTACCTTCAAATCAACGATGAAACGTAGAAATTGCATCGATCTTGAATACAAAATGCAAAATGTTAACTTATTTATAAGAGGAGTAACTCTTCTAATAGTTCGTGCTTTGAGCCTTTCCTGGGACAGCAGTATTACATTCCGATGCACCATTGCACGTTTACTGTATCCCTTGGCCCTTCAAAACAACTATGAAACACTGAAATTGCATCGATATTAAATACAAAAGGAAAATGTCGACTTATTTACAGGAGGAGTAACCCTTATAATAGTTCGTGGTTTTAGCCTTTCTTGGGACAGCAGTATTAGATTCCGATGCACCATTGCAGGTTTACTGTATCCCTTGGACCTTCAAATCAACGATGAAACACAGAAATTGCATCGATATTGAGTACAAAATGCGAAATGTCGACTTATTTACAAGCGGAGTAACTCTTCTAATAGTTCGTGCTGTTAGCGTTTCCTGGGACAGCAGTATTAGATTCCCATGCACCATTGCAGGTTTACTGTATCCCTTGGACCTTCAAATCAACGATGAAACACAGAAATTGCATCGATATTGAATACAAAAGGCAAAATGTCGACTTATTTACAAGAGGAGTAACTCTTCTAATAGTTCGTGCTTTGAGCCTTTCCTGGAACTGCAGTATTAGATTCCGATGCACCATTGCAGGTTTACTGTATACCTTGGACCTTCAAATCAACGATGAAACACAGAAATTGCATCGATATTGAATACAAAAGGCAAAATGTCAACTTATTAACAAGAGGAGTAACTCTTCCAATAGTTCGTGCTTTGAGCCATTCCTGGGGCAGCATTAATAGATTCCGATGCACCATTGCAGGTTTACTGTACCCCTTGGACCTTCAAATCAACGATGAAACACAGGAATTGCTTCGATATTGAATACAAAAGGCAAAATGTCGACTTATTTACAAGTGGAGTAACTCTTCTAATAGCTCGTGTTTTAGCCTTTCCTGGGACAGCAGTATTAGATTCCGATGCACCATTGCAGTTTTACTGTATCCCTTGGACGTTCAATTCAACGAAGAAACATAGAAATTGCATCGATATTGAATACAAAAGGCAAAATGTCGACTTATTTACAAGAGGAGTAACTTTTCTAATAGTTCGTGGTTTGAGCCTTTCCTGGGACAGCAGTATTAGATTCCGATGCACCATTGCAGGCTTAATGTATCCCTTGGACCTTCAAATCAACGATGAAACACAGAAATTGCATCGATATTGAATACAAAAAAGCAAAATGTCGACTTATTTACAAGAGGAGTAACTCTTCTAATAGTTCGTGTTTTGAGCCTTCCCTGGGACAGCAGGATTAGATTCCGATGCACCATTGCAGGTTTACTGTATCCCTTGGACCTTCAAATCAACGATGAAACACAGAAATTGCATCGATCTTGAATAAAAAAGGCAAATGTCGACTTATTTACAAGAGGCGTAACTTTTCTAACAGTTCCTGTTTTGAGCCTTTCCTGGGACAGCAGTATTAGATTCCGATGCACCATTGCAGGTTTACTGTATCCCTTGTACCTTCAAATCAGCGATGAAACATAGAAATTGCATCGATCTTGAATACAAAATGCAAAATGTTAACTTATTTATAAGAGGAGTAACTCTTCTAATAGTTCGTGCTTTGAGCCATTCCTGGGACAGCAGTATTACATTCCGATGCACCATTGCACGTTTACTGTATCCCTTGGACCTTCAAAACAACGATGAAACACTGACATTAAATCGATATTGAATACAAAAGGAAATCGTCGACTTATTTACTAGAGGAGTAACCCTTATAATAGTTCGTGGTTTTAGCCTTTCCTGGGACAGCAGTATTAGATTCCGATGCACCATTGCAGGTTTACTGTATCCCTTGGACCTTCAAATCAACGATGAAACACAGAAATTGCATCGATATTGAATACAAAAGGCGAAATGTCGACTTATTTACAAGAGGAGTAACTCTTCTAATAGTTCGTGCTTTTAGCGTTTCCTGGGACAGCAGTATTAGATTCCGATGCACCATTGCAGGTTTACTGTATCCCTTGGACCTTCAAATCAACGATGAAACACAGAAATTGCATCGATATTGAATACAAAAGGCAAAATGTCGACTTATTTACAAGAGGAGTAACTCTTCTAATAGTTCGTGCTTTGAGCCTTTCCTGGAACAGCAGTATTAGATACCGATGCACCATTGCTGGTTTACTGTATCCCTTGGACCTTCAAATCAATGATTAAACTCAGAATTTGAATCGATATTAAATACAATAGGCAAAATGTCGACTTATTTACAGGAGGAGTAACTCTTCTAATAGTTCGTGCTTTGAGCCATTCCTGGGGCAGCATTATTATTTTCCGATGCACCATTGCAGGTTTACTGTATCCCTTGGACCTTCAAATCAACGATGAAACACAGAAATTGCTTCGATATTGAATACAAAAGGCAAAATGTCGACTTTTTTACAAGAGGAGTAACTCTTCTAATAGCTCGTGTTTTAGCCTTTCCTGGGACAGCAGTATTAGATTCCGATGCACCATTGCAGGTTTACTGTATCCCTTTGACGTTCAATTCAACGAAGAAACACAGATATTGCATCGATATTGAATACAAAAGGCAAAATGTCGACTTAATTACAAGAGGAGTTACTCTTCTAATAGTTCGTGCTTTGAGCCTTTCCTGGGACAGCAGTATTAGATTCCGATGCACCATTGCAGGCTCACTGTATCCCTTGGACCTTCAAATCAACGATGACACACAGAAATTGCATCGATATTGAATTCAAAAAAGCAAAATGTCGACTTATTTACGAGAGGAGTAACTCTTCTAATAGTTCGTGTTTGAGCCTTTCCTGGGACAGCAGTATTAGATTCCGATGCACCATTGCAGGTTTACTGTATCCCTTGGACCTTCAAATCAACGATGAAAACCAGAAATTGCATCGATCTTGAATACAAAAGGCACAATGTTGACTTATTTATAAGAGGAGTAACTCTTCTAACAGTTCCTGTTTTGAGCCTTTCCTGGGACAGCAGTATTAGATTCCGATGCACCATTGCAGGTTTACTGTATCCCTTGTACCTTCAAAACAACGATGAAACATAGAAATTGCATCGATCTTGAATACAAAATGCAAAATGTTAACTTATTTATAAGAGGAGTAACTCTTCTAATAGTTCGTGCTTTGAGCCTTTCCTGGGACAGCAGTATTACATTCCGATGCACCATTGCACGTTTACTGTATCCCTTGGACCTTCAAAACAACTATGAAACACTGAAATTGAATCGATATTGAATACAAAAGGAAAATGTCGACTTATTTACAAGAGGAGTAACCCTTATAATAGATCGTGGTTTTAGCCTTTCCTGGGACAGCAGTATTAGATTCCGTTGCACCATTGCAGGTTTACTGTATCCCTTGGACCTTCAAATCAACGATGAAACACAGAAATTGCATCGATATTGAATACAAAAGGCAAATTGTCGACTTATTTACAAGAGGAGTAACTCTTCTAATAGTTCGTGCTTTGAGCCTTTCCTGGGGCTGCATTATTAGATTCCGATGCACCATTGCAGGTTTACTGTATCCCTTGGACCTTCAAATCAACGATGAAACACAGAAATTGCATCGATATTGAATACAAAAGGCAAAATGTCGACTTATTTACAAGAGGAGTAACTCTTCTAATAGCTCGTGTTTTAGCCTTTCCTGGGACAGCAGTATTAGATTCCGATGCACCATTGCAGGTTTACTGAATCCCTTGGACGTTGAATTCAACGATTAAACACAGAAATTGCATCGATATTGAATACAAAAGGCAAAATGTCGACTTATTTACAAGAGGAGTAACTCTTCTAATAGTTCGTGCTTTGAGCCTTTCCTGGGACAGCAGTATTAGATTCCGATGCACCATTGCAGGTTTACTGTATCCATTGGAACTTCAAAACAACGATGAAACACAGAATTTGCATCGATATTGATACAAAAGGCTAAATGTCGACTTATTTATAAGAGGAGTAACTCTTCTAATGGTTCGTGCTTTGAGCCTTTCCTGGGACAGCAGTATTACATTCCGATGCACCACTGCGGGTTTACTGTATCCATTGGAACTTCAAAACAACGATGAAACACAGAAATTGCATCGATATTGAATACAAAAGTCTAAATGTCGACTTATTTATAAGAGGAGTAACTCTTCTAATAGTTCGTGCTTTGACCCTTTCCTGGGACAGCAGTATTACATTCCGATGCACCATTGCAGGTTTACTGAATCCCTTGGACCTTCAAGTCAACGATGAAACACAGAAATTGCATTGATATTGAATACAAATGGCAAAATATCTACTTATTTACAAGAGGAGTAACTCTTCTAATAGTTCGTGCTTTGAGCCTTTCCTGGGATAGCAGTATTAGATTCCGATGCACCATTCCAGGTTTACTGTATCCCTAGAACCTTCAAATCAACGATGAATCACATTAATTGCATCGATATTTAATACAAAAGGCAAAATTTCGACTTATTTACAAGGGGCGTAACTCTTTTAATAGTTCGTGCTTTGAGCCTTTCCTGGGACAGCAGTATTAGATTCCGATGCACCATTGCAGGTTTACTGTATCCCTTGGACCTTCAAATCAACGATGAATCACAGAAATTGCATCGATATTGAATACAAAAGGCATAATGTCGACTTATTTACAAGTGGAGTAACTCTTCTAATATTTCGTGCTTTGAGCCTTTCCTGGGGCAGCATTATCAGATTCCGATGAACCATTGCAAGTTTACTGTATCCCTTGGACCTTCAAATCAACGATGAAACACAGAAATAGCATCGATATTGAATACAAAAGGCAAAATGTCGGCTTATTTACAAGAGGAGTAACTCTTCTAATAGTTTGTGCTTTTAGCCTTTCCTGGGACAGCAGTATTAGATTCCGATGCACCATTGCAAGTTTACTGTATCCTTTGGACCTTCAAATCAACGATGAAACACAGAAATTGCATCGATCTTGAATACAAAAGCAAAATGTCGACTTATTTACAAGAGGCGTAACTCTTCTAACAGTTCCTGTTTTGAGCCTTTCCTGGGACAGCAGGATTAGATTCCGATGCACCATTGCAGGTTTACTGGATCCCTTGTACCTTCAAATCAGCGATGAAACATAGAAATTGCATCGATCTTGAATACAAAATGCAAAATGTTAACTTATTTATAAGAGGAGTAACTCTTCTAATAGTTCGTGCTTTGAGCCTTTCCTGGGACAGCAGTATTACATTCCGATGCACCATTGCACGTTTACTGTATCCCTTGGACCTTCAAAACAACGATGAAACACTGACATTAAATCGATATTGAATACAAAAGGAAATCGTCGACTTATTTACTAGAGGAGTAACCCTTATAATAGTTCGTGGTTTTAGCCTTTCCTGGGACAGCAGTATTAGATTCCGATGCACCATTGCAGGTTTACTGTATCCCTTGGACCTTCAAATCAACGATGAAACACAGAAATTGCATCGATATTGAATACAAAAGGCGAAATGTCGACTTATTTACAAGAGGAGTAACTCTTCTAATAGTTCGTGCTTTTAGCGTTTCCTGGGATAGCAGTATTAGATTCCGATGCACCATTGCAGGTTTACTGTATCCCTTGGACCTTCAAATCAACGATGAAACACAGAAATTGCATCGATATTGAATACAAAAGGCAAAATGCCGACTTATTTACAAGAGGAGTAACTCTTCTAATAGTTCGTGCTTTGAGCCTTTCCTGGAACAGCAGTATTAGATTCCGATGCACCATTGCAGGTTTACTGTATCCCTTGGACCTTCAAATCAACGATGAAACACAGAATTTGAATCGATAATAAATACAATAGGCAAAATGTCGACTTATTTACAAGAGGAGTAACTCTTCTAATAGTTCGTGCTTTGAGCCATTCCTGGGGCAGCATTATTAGATTCCGATGCACCATTGCAGGTTTACTGTATCCCTTGGACCTTCAAATCAACGATGAAACACAGAAATTGCTTCGATATTGAATACAAAAGGCAAAATGTCGACTTTTTTACAAGAGGAGTAACTCTTCTAATAGCTCGTGTTTTAGCCTTTCCTGGGACAGCAGTATTAGATTCCGATGCACCATTGCAGGTTTACTGTATCCCTTTGACGTTCAATTCAACGAAGAAACACAGATATTGCATCGATATTGAATACAAAAGGCAAAATGTCGACTTATTTACAAGAGGAGTTACTCTTCTAATAGTTCGTGCTTTGAGCCTTTCCTGGGACAGCAGTATTAGATTCCGATGCACCATTGCAGGCTTACTGTATCCCTTGGACCTTCAAATCAACGATGAAACACAGAAATTGCATCGATATTGAAAACAAAAGGCGAAATGTCGACTTATTTACAAGAGGAGTAACTCTTCTAATAGTTCGTGCTTTGAGCCTTTCCTGGGACAGCAGTATTAGATTCCGATGCACCATTGCAGGTTTACTGTATCCGTTGTACCTTCAAATCAACGATGAAACACAGAAATTGCATCGATCATGAATACAAAATGCAAAATGTCGACGTATTTATAAGAGGAGTAACTCTTCTAATAGTTCGTGTTTTGAGCCTTTCCTAGGACAGCAGTATTGGATTCCGATGCACCATTGCAGGTTTACTGTATCCCTTGTACCTTCAAAACAACTATGAAACACTGAAATTGAATCGATATTGAATACAAAAGGAAAATGTCGACTTATTTACAAGAGGAGTAACCCTTATAATAGATCGTGGCTTTAGCCTTTCCTGGGACAGCAGTATTAGATTCCGTTGCACCATTGCAGGTTTACTGTATCCCTTGGACCTTCAAATCAACGATGAAACACAGAAATTGCATCGATATTGAATACAAAAGGCAAATTGTCGACTTATTTACAAGAGGAGTAACTCTTCTAATAGTTCGTGTTTTCAGCCTTTCCTGGGGCAGCATTATTAGATTCCGATGCACCATTGCAGGTTTACTGTATCCCTTGGACCTTCAAATCAACGATGAAACACAGAAATTGCATCGATATTGAATACAAAAGGCAAAATGTCGACTTATTTACAAGAGGAGTAACTCTTCTAATAGCTCGTGTTTTAGCCTTTCCTGGGACAGCAGTATTAGATTCCGATGCACCATTGCAGGTTTACTGAATCCCTTGGACGTTGAATTCAACGATTAAACACAGAAATTGCATCGATATTGAATACAAAAGCAAAATGTCGACTTATTTACAAGAGGAGTAACTCTTCTAATAGTTCGTGCTTTGAGCCTTTCCTGGGACAGCAGTATTAGATTCCGATGCACCATTGCAGGCTTACTGTATCCCTAGGACCTTCAAATCAACGATGAAACACAGAAATTGCATCGATAATGAATACAAAAAAGCAAAATGTCGACTTATTTACAAGAGGAGTAACACTTCTAATAGTTCGTGCTTTGAGCCTTTCCTGGGACAGCAGTATTAGATTCCGATGCACCATTGCAGGTTTACTGTATCCATTGGAACTTCAAAACAACGATGAAACACAGAATTTGCATCGATATTGATACAAAAGGCTAAATGTCGACTTATTTATAAGAGGAGTAACTCTTCTAATGGTTCGTGATTTGAGCCTTTCCTGGGACAGCAGTATTACATTCCGATGCACCACTGCGGGTTTACTATATCCATTGGAACTTCAAAACAACGATGAAACACAGAAATTGCATCGATATTGAATACAAAAGGCTAAATGTCGACTTATTTATAAGAGGAGTAACTCTTCTAATAGTTCGTGCTTTGAGCCTTTCCTGGGATAGCAGTATTAGATTCCGATGCACCATTGCAGGTTTACTGTATCCCTAGAACCTTCAAATCAACGATGAATCACATTAATTGCATCGATATTTAATACAAAAGGCAAAATTTCGACTTATTTACAAGGGGCGTAACTCTTTTAATAGTTCGTGCTATGAGCCTTTCCTGGGACAGCAGTATTAGATTCCGATGCACCATTGCAGGTATACTGTATCCCTTGGACCTTCAAATCAACGATGTATCACAGAAATTGCATCGATATTGAATACAAAAGGCATAATGTCGACTTATTTACAAGTGGAGTAACTCTTCTAATATTTCGTGCTTTGAGCCTTATTTGGGGCAGCATTATCAGATTCCGATGAACCATTGCAAGTTTACTGTATCCCTTGGACCTTCAAATCAACGATGAAACACAGAAATAGCATCGATATTGAATACAAAAGGCAAAATGTCGACTTATTTACAAGAGGAGTAACTCTTCTAGTAGTTTGTGCTTTTAGCCTTTCCTGGGACAGCAGTATTAGATTCCGATGCACCATTGCAAGTTTACTGTATCCCTTGGACCTTCAAATCAACGATGAAACACAGAAATTGCATCGATATTGAATACAAAAGGCAAACTTTCGACTTATATACAAGAGGAGTAACCCTTCTAGTACTTCGTGCTTTGAGCCTTTCCTGGGACAGCAGTATTAGATTCCGATGCACCATTGCATGTTTACTGTATCCCTTGGACCTTCAAATCAACGATGAATCACAGAAATTGCATCGATATTTAATACAAAAGGCAAAATTTCGACTTATTTACAAGAGGCGTAACTCTTTTAATAGTTCGTGCTTTGAGCCTTTCCTGGGACAGCAGTATTAGATTCCGATGCACCATTGCAGGTTTACTGTATCCCTTGGACCTTCAAATCAACGATGAATCGCAGAAATTGCATCGATATTGAATACAAAAGGCAAAATGTCGACTTATTTACAAGAGGAGTAACTCTTCTAATAGTTCGTGCTTTGAGCCTTTCCTGGGACAGCAGTATTAGATTCCGATGCACCATTGCAGGTTTACTGTATCCCTTGGACCTTCAAATCAACGATGAAACACAGAAATTGCATCGATATTAAATACAAAAGGCAAACTTTCGACTTCTATACAAGAGGAGTAACTCTTCTAGTACTTCGTGCTTTGAGCCTTACCTGGGACAGCAGTATTAGATTCCGATGCATTATTGCAGGTTTACTGTATCCCTTGGACCTTCAAATCAACGATGAAACACAGAAATTGCATCGATATTGATTACAAATGACAAAATGTCGACCTACTTACAAGAGGAGTAACTCTTCGAACGGTTCGTGTTTTGAGCCTTTCGAGGGACAGCAGTATTAGATTCCGATTTACCATTGCAGGTTTACTGTATCCCTTGGACCTTCAAATCAACGATGAAACACAGAAATTGCATCGATCTTGAATACAAAAGGAAAAATGTCGACTTATTTATAAGAGGAGTAACTCTTCTAACATTTCCTCCTTTGGGCCTTTCCTGGGACAGCAGTATTAGATTCCGATGCACCATTTCAGGTTAACTGTATCCCTTGGACGTTCAATTCAACGATGAAACAGAAATTGCATCGATATTGAATACAAAAGGCAAAATGTCGACTTATTTACAAGAGGAGTAACTCTTCTAATAGTTCGTGTTTGAGCCTTTCCTGGGACAGCAGTATTAGATTCCGATGCACCATTGCAGGCTTACTGTATCCCTTGGACCTTCAAATCAACGATGAAACACAGAAATTGCATCGATATTTAATACAAAAGGCAAAATTTCGACTTATTTACAAGAGGCGTAACTCTTTTAAATGTTCGTGCTTTGAGCCTTTCCTGGGACAGCAGTATTAGATTCCGATGCACCATTGCAGATTTACTGTATCCATTGGAACTTCACAACAACGATGAATCACAGAAATTGCATCGATATTTAATACAAAAGGCAAAATTTCGACTTATTTACAAGAGGCGTAACTCTTTTAATAGTTCGTGCTTTGAGCCTTTCCTGGGACAGCAGTATTAGATTCCGATGAACCATTGCAGGTTAGTGTATCCCTTGGACCTTCAAATCAACGATGAAACACAGAAATTGCATCGATATTGAATACAAAAGGCAAACTTTCGACTTACATACAAGAGGAGTAACTCTTCTAGTACTTCGTGATTTGAGCCTTTCCTGGGACAGCAGTATTAGATTTCGATGCACCATTGCATGTTTGCTGTATCCCTTGGACCTTCAAATCAACGATGAAACACAGAAATTGCATCGATATTGAATACAAAAGGCAAAATATCGACTTATTTACATAAGGAGTAACTCTTCTAATAGTTCGTGCTTTGAGCCTTTCCTGGGACAGCAGTATTAGATTCCGATTTACCTTTGCAGGTTTACTGTATCCCTTGGACCTTCAAATCAACGATGAAACACAGAAATTGCATCGATCTTGAATACAAAAGGCAAAATGTCGACTTATTTATAAGAGGAGTAACTCTTCTAACATTTCCTGCTTTGGGCCCTTCCTGGGACAGCAGTATTAGATTCCGATGCACCATTGCAGGTTTACTGTATCCCTTGTACCTTCAAATCAACGATAATACATAGAAATTGCATCGATCTTGAATACAAAACGCAAAATGTTAACTTTCTTATAAGAGGAGTAACTCTTCTAATAGTTCGTGCTTTGAGCCTTTCCTGGGACAGCAGTATTACATTCCGATGCCCCATTGCACGTTTACTGTATCCCTTGGACCTTCAAAACAACTATGAAACACTGAAATTGCATCGATATTAAATACAAAAGGAAAATGTCGACTTATTTACAAGAGGAGTAACCCTTATAATAGTTCGTGGTTTTAGCCTTTCCTGGGACAGCAGTATTAGAATCTGATGCACCATTGCAGGTTTACTGTATCCCTTGGACCTTCAAATCAACGATGAAACACAGAAATTGCATCGATATTGAATACAAAAGGCGTAATGTCGACTTATTTACAAGAGGAGTAACTCTTCTAATAGTTCGTGCTTTTAGCGTTTCATGGGACAGCAGTATTACATTCCGATGCACCATTGCAGGTTTCCTGTATCCCTAGAACCTTCAAATCAACGATGAAACACAGAAATTGCATAGATATTGAATACAAAAGGCAAAATGTCGACTTATTTACAAGAGGCGTAACACTTTTAATAGTTCGTGCTTTGAGCCTTTCCTGGGACAGCAGTATTAGATTCCGATGCACCATTGCAGGTTTACTGAATCCCTTGGACCTTCAAATCAACGATGAATCACAGAAATTGCACCGATATAGAATACAAAATGCAAAATGTCGACTTATATACAAGAGGAGTAACTCTTCTAGTACTTCGTGCTTTGAGCCTTTCCTGGGACAGCAGTAGTAGATTCCGATGCACCATTGCATGTTTACTGTATCCCTTGGACCTTCAAATCAACGATGAAACACAGAAATTGCATCGATATTGAATACAAAAGGCAAAATGTCGACTTATTTACAAGAGGAGTAACTCTTCTAACAGTTCGTTCTTTGAGCCTTTCCTGGGACAGCTGTATTAGATTCCGATGCACCATTGCAGGTTTACTGTATCCCTAGAACCTTCAAATCAACGATGAATCACAGAAATTGCATCGATATTTAATACAAAAGGCAAAATTTCGACTTATTTACAAGAGGCGTAACTCTTTTAATAGTTCGTGCTTTGAGCCTTTCCTGGGACAGCAGTATTAGATTCCGATGCACCATTGCAGGTTTACTGTATCCCTTGGACCTTCAAATCAACGATGAATCACAGAATTTGCATCGATATTGATTACAAAAGGCAAAATGTCGACTTATTTACAAGAGGAGTAACTCTTCTAATACTTCGTGCTTTGAGCCTTTCCTGGGACAGCAGTATTACATTCCGATACACCATTGCAGGTTTACTGAATCCCTTGGACCTTCAAGTCAACGAAGAAACACAGAAATTGCATTGATATTGAATACAAATGGCAAAATATCTACTTATTTACAAGGGGAGTAACTCCTCTAATAGTTTGTGCTTTTAGCCTTTCCTGGGACAGCAGTATTAGATTCCGATGCACCATTGCAAGTTTACTGTATCCCTTGGACCTTCAAATCAACGATGAAACACAGAAATTGCATCGATATTGAATACAAAAGGCAAACTGTCGACTTATATACAAGAGGAGTAACCCTTCTAGTACTTCGTGCTTTGAGCCTTTCCTGGGACAGCAGTATTAGATTCCGATGCACCATTGCATGTTTACTGTATCCCTTGGACCTTCAAATCAACGATGAAACACAGAAATTGCATCGATATTGAATACAAAAGGCAAAATGTCGACTTATTTACAAGAGGAGTAACTCTTCTAATAGTTCGTGCTTTGAGCCTTTCCTGGGACAGCAGTATTAGATTCCGATGCACCATTGCAGGTTTACTGTATCCCTAGAACCTTCAAATTAACGATGAATCACAGAAATTGCATCGATATTTAATACAAAAGGCAAAATTTCGACTTATTTGCAAGAGGCGTAACTCTTTTAATAGTTCGTGCTTTGAGCCTTTCCTGGGACAGCAGTATTAGATTCCGATGCACCATTGCAGGTTTACTGTATCCCTTGGACCTTCAAATCAACGAAGAATCGCAGAAATTGCATCGATATTGAATACAAAAGGCAAAATGTCGACTTATTTACAAGAGGAGTAACTCTTCTAATAGTTCGTGCTTTGAGCCTTTCCTGGGACAGCAGTATTAGATTCCGATGCACCATTGCAGGTTTACTGTATCCCTTGGACCTTCAAATCAACGATGAAACACAGAAATTGCATCGATATTGAATACAAAAGGCAAACTTTCGACTTATATGCAAGAGGAGTAACTCTTCTAGTACTTCGTGCTTTGAGCCTTACCTGGGACAGCAGTATTAGATTCCGATGCATTATTGCAGGTTTACTGTATCCCTTGGACCTTCAAATCAACGATGAAACACAGAAATTGCATCGATATTGATTACAAATGACAAAATGTCGACCTACTTACAAGAGGAGTAACTCTTCGAACGGTTCGTGCTTTGAGCCTTTCCTGGGACAGCAGTATTAGATTCCGATTTACCATTGCTGGTTTACTGTATCCCTTGGACCTTCAAATCAACGATGAAACACAGAAATTGCATCGATCTTGAATACAAAAGGAAAAATGTCGACTTATTTATAAGAGGAGTAACTCTTCTAACATTTCCTCATTTGGGCCTTTCCTGGGACAGCAGTATTAGATTCCGATGCACCATTTCAGGTTAACTGTATCCCTTGGACGTTCAATTCAACGATGAAACAGAAATTGCATCGATATTGAATACAAAAGGCAAAATGTCGACTTATTTACAAGAGGAGTAACTCTTCTAATAGTTCGTGTTTGAGCCTTTCCTGGGACAGCAGTATTAGATTCCGATGCACCATTGCAGGCTTACTGTATCCCTTGGACCTTCAAATCAACGATGAAACACAGAAATTGCATCGATATTGAATACAAAAAAGCAAAATAATGACTTATTTACAAGAGGAGTAACTCTTCTAATAGTTCGTGCTTTGAGCCTTTCCTGGGACAGCAGTATTAGATTCCGATGCACCATTGCAGGTTTACTGTATCCATTGGAACTTCAAAACAACGATGAATCACAGAAATTGCATCGATATTTAATACAAAAGGCAAAATTTCGACTTATTTACAAGAGGCGTAACTCTTTTAATTGTTCGTGCTTTGAGCCTTTCCTGGGACAGCAGTATTAGATTCCGATGCACCATTGCAGGTTTACTGTATCCATTGGAAATTCAAAACAACGATGAATCACAGAAATTGCTTCGATATTTAATACAAAAGGCAAAATTTCGACTTATTTACAAGAGGCGTAACTCTTTTAATAGTTCGTGCTTTCAGCCTTTCCTGGAACAGCAGTATTAGATTCCGATGAACCAATGCAGGTTAGTGTATCCCTTGGACCTTCAAATCAACGATGAAACACAGAAATTGCATCGATATTGAATACAAAAGGCAAACTTTCGACTTACATACAAGAGGAGTAACTCTTCTAGTACTTCGTGATATGAGCCTTTCCTGGGACAGCAGTATTAGATTCCGATGCACCATTGCATGTTTGCTGTATCCCTTGGACCTTCAAATCAACGATGAAACACAGAAATTGCATCGATATTGAATACAAAAGGCAAAATATCGACTTATTTACATAAGGAGTAACTCCTCTAATAGTTCGTGCTTTGAGCCTTTCCTGGGACAGCAGTATTAGATTCCGATTTACCTTTGCAGGTTTACTGTATCCCTTGGACCTTCAAATCAACGATGAAACACAGAAATTGCATCGATCTTGAATACAAAAGGCAAAATGTCGACTTATTTATAAGAGGAGTAACTCTTCTAACATTTCCTGCTTTGGGCCCTTCCTGGGACAGCAGTATTAGATTCCGATGCACCATTGCAGGTTTACTGTATCCCTTGTACCTTCAAATCAACGATAATACATAGAAATTGCATCGATCTTGAATACAAAATGCAAAATGTTAACTTTTTTATAAGAGGAGTAACTCTTCTAATAGTTCGTGCTTTGAGCCTTTCCTGGGACAGCAGTATTACATTCCGATGCCCCATTGCACGTTTACTGTATCCCTTGGACCTTCAAAACAACTATGAAACACTGAAATTGCATCGATATTAAATACAAAAGGTAAATGTCGACTTATTTACAAGAGGAGTAACCCTTATAATAGTTCGTGGTTTTAGCCTTTCCTGGGACAGCAGTATTAGAATCCGATGCACCATTGCAGGTTTACTGTATCCCTTGGACCTTCAAATCAACGATGAAACACAGAAATTGCATCGATATTGAATACAAATAGCGTAATGTCGACTTATTTACAAGAGGAGTAACTCTTCTAACAGTTCGTGCTTTGAGCCTTTCCTGGGACAGCTGTATTAGATTCCGATGCACCATTGCAGGTTTACTGTATCCCTAGAACCTTCAAATCAACGATGAATCACAGAAATTGCATCGATATTTAATACAAAAGGCAAAATTTCGACTTATTTACAAGAGGCGTAACTCTTTTAATAGTTCGTGCTTTGAGCCTTTCCTGGGACAGCAGTATTAGATTCCGATGCACCATTGCAGGTTTACTGTATCCCTTGGACCTTCAAATCAACGATGAATCACAGAAATTGCATCGATATTGATTACAAAAGGCAAAATGTCGACTTATTTACAAGAGGAGTAACTCTTCTAATACTACGTGCTTTGAGCCTTTCCTGGGACAGCAGTATTAGATTCCGATGCACCATTGCAGGTTTACTGTATCCCTTGGACCTTCAAATCAACGATGAAACACAGAAATTGCATCGATATTGAATACAAAAGGCAAACTTTCGACTTATATACAAGAGGAGTAACTCTTCTAGTACTTCGTGCTTTGAGACTTACCTGGGACAGCAGTATTAGATTCCGATGCACCATTGCAGGTTTACTGTATCCCTTGGACATTCAAATCAGCGATGAAACACAGAAATTGAATCGATATTGATTACAAATGACAAAATGTCGACCTACTTACAAGAGGAGTAACTCTTCGAACGGTTCGTGCTTTGAGCATTTCCTGGGACAGCAGTATTAGATTCCGATGCACCATTGCAGGTTTACTGTATCCCTTGGACCTTCAGATCAACGATGGAACACAGAAATTGCATCGATCTTGAATACAAAAGGAAAAATGTCGACTTATTTATAAGAGGAGTAATTCTTCTAACATTTCCTCCTTTGGGCCTTTCCTGGGACAGCAGTATTAGATTCCGATGCACCATTGCAGGTTTACTGTATCCCTTGGACGTTCAATTCAACGATGAAACACAGAAATTGCATCGATATTGAATACAAAAGGCAAAATGTCGACTTATTTACAAGAGGAGTAACTCTTCTAATAGTTCGTGCTTTGAGCCTTTCCTGGGACAGCAGTATTAGATTCCGATGCACCATTGCAGGTTTACTGTATCCCTAGAACCTTCAAATCAACGATGAATCACAGAAATTGCATCGATATTTAATACAAAAGGCAAAATTTCGACTTATTTGCAAGAGGCGTAACTCTTTTAATAGTTCGTGCTTTGAGCCTTTCCTGGGACAGCAGTATTAGATTCCGATGCACCATTGCAGGTTTACTGTATCCCTTGGACCTTCAAATCAACGATGAATCGCAGAAGTTGCATCGATATTGAATACAAAAGGCAAAATGTCGACTTATTTACAGGAGGAGTAACTCTTCTAATAGTTCGTGCTTTGAGGCTTTCCTGGGACAGCAGTATTAGATTCCGATGCACCATTGCAGGTTTACTGTATCCCTTGGACCTTCAAATCAACGATGAAACACAGAAATTGCATCGATATTGAATACAAAAGGCAAACTTTCGACTTATATACAAGAGGAGTAACTCTTCTAATAGTTCGTGTTTGAGCCTTTCCTGGGACAGCAGTATTAGATTCCGATGCACCATTGCAGGTTTACTGTATCCATTGGAACTTCAAAACAACGATGAATCACAGAAATTGCATCGATATTTAATACAAAAGGCAAAATTTCGACTTATTTACAAGAGGCGTAACTCTTTTAATTGTTCGTGCTTTGAGCCTTTCCTGGGACAGCAGTATTAGATTCCGATGCACCATTGCAGGTTTACTGTATCCCTAGAACCTTCAAATCAACGATGAATCACAGAAATTGCATCGATATTTAATACAAAAGGCAAAATGTCGACTTATTTCTAAGAGGAGTAACTCTTCTAACATTTCCTGCTTTGGGCCCTTCCTGGGACAGCAGTATTAGATTCCGATGCACCATTGCAGGTTTACTGTATCCCTTGTACCTTCAAATCAACGATAATACATAGAAATTGCATCGATCTTGAATACAAAATGCAAAATGTTAACTTTTTTATAAGAGGAGTAACTCTTCTAATAGTTCGTGCTTTGAGCCTTTCCTGGGACAGCAGTATTACATTCCGATGCCCCATTGCACGTTTACTGTATCCCTTGGACCTTCAAAACAACTATGAAACACTGAAATTGCATCGATATTAAATACAAAAGGAAAATGTCGACTTATTTACAAGAGGAGTAACCCTTATAATAGTTCGTGGTTTTAGCCTTTCCTGGGACAGCAGTATTAGAATCCGATGCACCATTGCAGGTTTACTGTATCCCTTGGACCTTCAAATCAACGATGAAACACAGAAATTGCATCGATATTGAATACAAAAGGCAAAATGTCGACTTATTTACAAGAGGAGTAACTCTTCTAATAGTTCGTGCTTTTAGCGTTTCATGGGACAGCAGTATTACATTCCGATGCACCATTGCAGGTTTCCTGTATCCCTAGAACCTTCAAATCAACGATGAAACACAGAAATTGCATAGATATTGAATACAAAAGGCAATATGTCGACTTATTTACAAGAGGCGTAACACTTTTAATAGTTCGTGCTTTGAGCCTTTCCTGGGACAGCAGTATTAGATTCCGATGCACCATTGCAGGTATACTGAATCCCTTGGACCTTCAAATCAACGATGAATAACAGAAATTGCATCGATATTGAATACAAAATGCAAAATGTCGACTTATATACAAGAGGAGTAACTCTTCTAGTACTTCGTGCTTTGAGCCTTTCCTGGGACAGCAGTATTAGATTCCGATGCACCATTGCATGTTTACTGTATCCCTTGGACCTTCAAATCAACGATGAAACACAGAAATTGCATCGATATTGAATACAAAAGGCAAAATGTCGACTTATTTACAAGAGGAGTAACTCTTCTAACAGTTCGTGCTTTGAGCCTTTCCTGGGACAGCTGTATTAGATTCCGATGCACCATTGCAGGTTTACTGTATCCCTAGAACCTTCAAATCAACGATGAATCACAGAATATGCATCGATATTTAATACAAAAGGCAAAATTTCGACTTATTTACAAGAGGCGTAACTCTTTTAATAGTTCGTGCTTTGAGCCTTTCCAGGGACAGCAGTATTAGATTCCGATGCACCATTGCAGGTTTACTGTATCCCTTGGACCTTCAAATCAACGATGAATCACAGAAATTGCATCGATATTGATTACAAATGGCAAAATGTCAACTTATTTACAAGAGGAGTAACTCTTCTAATACTTCGTGCTTTGAGCCCTTCCTGGGACAGCAGTATTAGATTCCGATGCACCATTGCAGGTTTACTGTATCCCTTGGACCTTCAAATCAACGATGAAACACAGAAATTGCATCGATATAGAATACAAAAGGCAAACTTTCGACTTATATACAAGAGGAGTAACTCTTCTAGTACTTCGTGCTTTGAGCCTTACCTGGGACAGCAGTATTAGATTCCGATGCACCATTGCAGGTTTACTGTATCCCTTGGACATTCAAATCAACGATGAAACACAGAAATTGATTCGATATTGATTACAAATGACAAAATGTCGACCTACTTACAAGAGGAGTAACTCTTCGAACGGTTCGTGCTTTGAGCCTTTCCTGGGACAGCAGTATTAGATTCCGATGCACCATTGCAGGTTTACTGTATCCCTTGGACCTTCAAATCAACGATGAAACACAGAAATTGCATCGATCTTGAATACAAATGGAAAAATGTCGACTTATTTATAAGAGGAGTAATTCTTCTAACATTTCCTCCTTTGGGCCTTTCCTGGGACAGCAGTATTAGATTCCGATGCACCATTGCAGGTTTACTGTATCCCTTGGACGTTCAATTCAACGATGAAACACAGAAATTGCATCGATATTGAATACAAAAGGCAAAATGTCGACTTATTTACAAGAGGAGTAACTCTTCTAATAGTTCGTGCTTTGAGCGTTTCCTGGGACAGCAGTATTAGATTCCGATGCACCATTGCAGGTTTACTGTATCCCTAGAACCTTCAAATCAACGATGAATCACAGAAATTGCATCGATATTTAATACAAAAGGCAAAATTTCGACTTATTAACAAGAGGCGTAACTCTTTTAATAGTTCGTGCTTTGATCCTTTCCTGGGACAGCAGTATTAGATTCCGATGCACCCTTGCAGGTTTACTGTATCCCTTGGACCTTCAAATCAACGATGAATCACAGAAATTGCATCGATATTGAATACAAAAGGCAAAATGTCGACTTATTTACAAGAGGAGTAACTCTTCTAATATTTCGTGCTTTGAGCCTTTCCTGGGGCAGCAGTATTAGATTCCGATGCACCATTGAGGTTTACTGTATCCCTTGGACCTTCATATCAACGATGAAACACAGAAATTGCATCGATATTGAATACAAAAGGCAAACTTTCGACTTATATACAAGAGGAGTAACTCTTCTAGTACTTCGTGCTTTGAGCCTTACCTGGGACAGCAGTATTAGATTCCGATGCACCATTGCAGGTTTACTGTATCCCTTGGACCTTCAAATCAACGATGAAACACAGAAATTGCATCGATATTGATTACAAATGACAAAATGTCGACCTACTTACAAGAGGAGTAACTCTTCGAACGGTTCGTGTTTTGAGCCTTTCCTGGGACAGCAGTATTACATTCCGATGCACCATTGCAGGTTTACTGTATCCCTTGGACCTTCAAATCAACGATGAAACACAGAAATTGCATCGATATTGAATATAAAAGGAAAAATGTCGACTTATTTATAAGAGGAGTAACTCTTCTAACAATTCCTCTTTTGGGCCTTTCCTGGGACAGCAGTATTAGATTCCGATGCACCATTGCAGGTTTAGTGTATCCCTTGGAATTCAATTCAACGATGAAACACAGAATTTGCATCGATATTGAATACAAAAGGCAAAATGTCGACTTATTTACAAGAGGAGTAACTCTACTAATAGTTCGTGCTTTGAGCCTTTCCTGAGACAGCAGTATTAGATTCCGATGCACCATTGCTGGCTTACTGTATCCCTTGGACCTTCAAATCAACGATGAAACACAGAAATTGCATCGATATTGAATACAAAAGGCAAAATGTCGACTTATTTACAAGAGGAGTAACTCTTCTAATAGTTCGTGCTTTGAGCCTTTCCTGGGACAGCAGTATTAGATTCCGATTGACCATTGCAGGTTTACTGTATCCCTTGGACCTTCAAATCAACAATGAAACACAGAAATTGCATCGATCTTGAATACAAAAGGCAAAATGTCGACTTATTTATAAGAGGAGTAACTCTTCTAACATTTCCTGCTTTGGGCCTTTCCTGGGACAGCAGTATTAGATTCCGATGCACCATTGCCGGTTTACTGTATCCCTTGTACCTTCAAATCAACGATAATACATAGAAATTGCATCGATCTTGAATACAAAATGCAAAATGTTAACTTATTTATAAGAGGAGTAACTCTTCTAATAGTTCGTGCTTTGAGCCTTTCCTGGGACAGCAGTATTACATTCCGATGCACCATTGCACGTTTACTGTATCCCTTGGACCTTCAAAACAACTATGAAACACTGAAATTGCATCGATATTAAATACAAAAGGAAAATGTCGACTTATTTACAAGAGGAGTAACCCTTATAATAGTTCGTGGTTTTAGCCTTTCCTGGGACAGCAGTATTAGAATCCGATGCACCATTGCAGGTTTACTGTATCCCTTGGACCTTCAAATCAACGATGAAACACAGAAATTGCATCGATATTGAATACAATAGGCGTAATGTCGACTTATTTACAAGAGGAGTAACTCTTCTAATAGTTCGTGCTTTTAGCGTTTCCTGGGACAGCAGTATTAGATTCCGATGCACCATTGCAGGTTTACTGTATCCCTTGGACCTTCAAATCATCGATGAAACACAGAAATTGCATCGATATTGAATACAAAAGGCAAAATGTCGACTTATTTACAAGAGGAGTAACTCTTCTAATAGTTCGTGCTTTGAGCCTTTCCTGGGACAGCAGTATTAGATTCCGATGCACCATTGCAGGTTTACTGTATCCCTTGGACCTTCAAATCAACGATGAAACACAGAAATTGCATCGATATGGAATACAAAAGGCAAAATGTCGACTTATTTACAAGAGGAGTAACTCTTCTAATAGTTCGTGCTTTGAGCCATTCCTGGGGCAGCATTATTAGATTCCGATGCACCATTGCAGCTTTACTGTATCCCTTGGACCTTCAAATCAACGATGAAACACAGAAATTGCTTCGATATTGAATACAAAAGGCATAATGTCGACTTATTTACAAGAGGAGTAACTCTTCTAATAGCTCGTGTTTTAGCCTTTCCTGGGACAGCAGTATTAGATTCCAATGCACCATTGCAGGTTTACTGTATCCCTTGGACGTTCAAATCAACGAAGAAACACAGAAATTGCATCGATACTGAATACAAAAGGCAAAATGTCGACTTATTTACAAGAGGAGTAACTCTTCTAATAGTTCGTGATTTGAGCCTTTCCTGGGACAGCAGTATTAGATTCCGATGCACCATTGCAGGTTTACTGTATCCCTTGTACCTTCAAATCAACGATAATACATAGAAATTGCATCGATCTTGAATACAAAATGCAAAATGTTAACTTATTTATAAGAGGAGTATCTCTTCTAATAGTTCGTGCTTTGAGCCTTTCCTGGGACAGCAGTATTACATTCCGATGCACCATTGCACGTTTACTGTATCCCTTGGACCTTCAATACAACTATGAAACACTGAAATTGCATCGATATTAAATACAAAAGGAAAATGTCGACTTATTTACAAGAGGAGTAACCCTTATAATAGTTCGTGGTTTTAGCCTTTCCTGGGACAGCAGTATTAGAATCCGATGCACCATTGCAGGTTTACTGTATCCCTTGGACCTTCAAATCAACGATGAAACACAGAAATTGCATCGATATTGAATACAAAAGGCGTAATGTCGACTTATTTACAAGAGGAGTAACTCTTCTAATAGTTCGTGCTTTTAGCGTTTCCTGGGACAGCAGTATTAGATTCCGATGCACCATTGCAGGTTTACTGTATCCCTTGGACCGTCAAATCAACGATGAAACACAGAAATTGCATCGATATTGAATACAAAAGGCAAAATGTCGACTTATTTACAAGAGGAGTAACTCTTCTAATAGTTCGTGCTTTGAGCCTTTCCTGGGTCAGCAGTATTAGATTCCGATGCACCATTGCAGATTTACTGTATCCCTTGGACCTTCAAATCAACGATGAAACACAGAAATTGCATCGATATTGAATACAAAAGGCAAAATGTCGACTTATTTACAAGAGGAGTAACTCTTCTAATAGTTCGTGCTTTGAGCCATTCCTGGGGCAGCATTATTAGATTCCGATGCACCATTGCAGCTTTACTGTATCCCTTGGACCTTCAAATCAACGATGAAACACAGAAATTGCTTCGATATTGAATACAAAAGGCATAATGTCGACTTATTTACAAGAGGAGTAACTCTTCTAATAGTTCGTGCTTTGAGCCTTTCCTGGATTAGCAGTATTAGATTCCGATGCACCATTCCAGGTTTACTGTATCCCTTGGACCTTCAAATCTACGATGAAACACAGAAATTGCATCGATATTGAATACAAAAGGCAAAATGTCGACTTATTTACAAGAGGAGTAACTCTTCTAATAGTTCGTGCTTTGAGCCTTTCCTGGGGCAGCAGTATTAGATTCCGATGCACCATTGCAGGTTTACTGTATCCCTTGGACCTTCAAATCAACGATGAAAACCAGAAATTGCATCGATCTTGAATACAAAAGGCAAAATGTCGACTTATTTATAAGAGGAGTAACTCTTCTAACAGTTCCTGTTTTGAGCCTTTCCTGGGACAGCAGTATTAGATTCCGATGCACCATTGCACGTTTACTGTATCCCTTGTACCTTCAAATCAACGATGAAACATAGAAATTGCATCGATCTTGAATACAAAATGCAAAATGTTAACTTATTTATAAGAGGAGTAACTCTTCTAAATTTTCGTGCTTTGAGCCTTTCCTGGGACAGCAGTATTACATTCCGATGCACCATTGCACGTTTACTGTATCCCTTGGACCTTCATAACAACTATGAAACACTGAAATTAAATCGATATTGAATACAAAAGGCGAAAGATCGACATACTTACAAGAGGAGTAACTCTTCTAATAGTTCGTGCTTTTAGCGTTTCCTGGGACAGCAGTATTAGATTCCGATTCACCATTGCAGGTTTACTGTATCCCTTGGACCTTCAAATCAACGATGAAACACAGAAATTGCATCGATATTGAATACAAAAGGCAAAATGTCGACTTATTTACAAGAGGAGTAACTCTTCTAATAGTTCGTGCTTTGAGCCTTTCCTGGTTTAGCAGTATTAGATTCCGATGCACCATTGCAGGTTTACTGTATCCCTTGGACCTTCAAATCTACGATGAAACACAGAAATTGCATCGATATTGAATACAAAAGGCAAAATGTCGACTTATTTACAAGAGGAGTAACTCTTCTAATAGTTCGTGCTTTGAGCCATTTCTGGGGCAGCATTATTAGATTCCGATGCACCATTGCAGGTTTACTGTATCCCTGGGACCTTCAAATCAACGATGAAACACAGAAATTGCATCGATATTGAATACAAAAGGCAAAATGTCGACTTATTTACAGAAGGAGTAACTCTTCTAATAGCTCGTGTTTTAGCCTTTCCTGGGACAGCAGTATTAGATTCCGATGCACCATTGCAGGCTTAATGTATCCCCTGGACCTTCAAATCAACGATGAAAACCAGAAATTGCATCGATCTTGAATAAAAAAGGCAAAATGTCGACTTATTTATAAGACGAGTAACTCTTCTAACAGTTCCTGTTTTGAGCCTTTCCTGGGACAGCAGTATTAGATTCCGATGCACCATTGCAGGTTTACTGTATCCCTTGTACCTTCAAATCAACGATGAAACATAGAAATTGCATCGATCTTGAATACAAAATGCAAAATGTTAACTTATTTATATGAGGAGTAACTCTTCTAATCGTTCGTGCTTTGAGCCTTTCCTGGGACAGCAGTATTACATTCCGATGCACCATTGCACGTTTACTGTATCCCTTGGACCTTCAAAACAACTATGAAACACTGAAATTAAATCGATATTGAATACAAAAGGAAAATGTCGACTTATTTACAAGTAGAGTAACCCTTATAATAGTTCGTGGTTTTAGCCTTTCCTGGGACAGCAGTATTAGATTCCGATGCACCATTGCAGGCTTAATGTATCCCTTGGACCTTCAAATCAACGATGAAAACCAGAAATTGCATCGATCTTGAATACAAAAGGCAAAATGTCGACTTATTTATAAGACGAGTAACTCTTCTAAAAGTTCCTGTTTTGAGCCTTTCCTGGGACAGCAGTATTAGAATCCGATGCACCATTGCAGGTTTACTGTATCCCTTGGACCTTCAAATCAACGATGAAACACAGAAATTGCATCGATATTGATTACAAAAGGCGTAATGTCGACTTATTTACAAGAGGAGTAACTCTTCTAATAGTTCGTGCTTTTAGCGTTTCCTGGGACAGCAGTATTAGATTCCGATGCACCATTGCAGGTTTACTGTATCCCTTGGACCTTCAAATCAACGATGAAACACAGAAATTGCATCGATATTGAATACAAAAGGCAAAATGTCGACTTATTTACAAGAGGAGTAACTCTTCTAATAGTTCGTGGTTTGAGCCTTTCCTGGGACAGCAGTATTAGATTCCGATGCACCATTGCAGGTTTACTGTATCCCTTGGACCTTCAAATCAACGATGAAACACAGAAATTGCATCGATATTGAATACAAAAGGCAAAATGTCGACTTATTTACAAGAGGAGTAACTCTTCTAATAGTTCGTGCTTTGAGCCATTCCTGGGGCAGCATTATTAGATTCCGATGCACCATTGCAGCTTTACTGTATCCCTTGGACCTTCAAATCAACGATGAAACACAGAAATTGCTTCGATATTGAATACAAAAGGCATAATGTCGACTTATTTACAAGAGGAGTAACTCTTCTAATAGCTCGTGTTTTAGCCTTTCCTGGGACAGCAGTATTAGATTCCAATGCACCATTGCAGGTTTACTGTATCCCTCTGACGTTCAAGTCAACGAAGAAACACAGAAATTGCATCGATATTGAATACAAAAGGCAAAATGTCAACTTATTTACAAGAGGAGTAACTCTTCTAATAGTTCGTGATTTGAGCCTTTCCTGGGACAGCAGTATTAGATTCCGATGCACCAATGCAGGCTTACTGTATCCCTTGGACCTTCAAATCAACGATGAAACACAGAAATTGCATCGATCTTGAATACAAAAGGCAAAATTTCGACTTATTTATAAAAGGAGTACCTCTTCTAACAGTTCCTGTTTTGAGCGTTTCCTGGGACAGCAGTATTAGATTCCGATGCACCATTGCTGGTTTACTGTATCCCTTGTACCTTCAAATCAACGATAATACATAGAAATTGCATCGATCTTGAATACAAAATGCAAAATGTTAACTTATTTATTAGAGGAGTATCTCTTCTAATAGTTCGTGCTTTGAGCCTTTCCTGGGACAGCAGTTTTACATTCCGATGCACCATTGCACGTTTACTGTATCCCTTGGACCTTCAAAACAACTATGAAACACTGAAATTGCATCGATATTAAATACAAAAGGAAAATGTCGACTTATTTACAAGAGGAGTAACCCTTATAATAGTTCGTGGTTTTAGCCTTTCCTGGGACAGCAGTATTAGAATCCGATGCACCATTGCAGGTTTACTGTATCCCTTGGACCTTCAAATCAACGATGAAACACAGAAATTGCATCGATATTGAATACAAAAGGCGTAATGTCGACTTATTTACAAGAGGAGTAACTCTTCTAATAGTTCGTGATTTTAGCGTTTCCTGGGACAGCAGTATTAGATTCCGATGCACCATTGCAGGTTTACTGTATCCCTTGGACCTTCAAATCAACGATGAAACACAGAAATTGCATCGATATTGAATACAAAAGGCAAAATGTCGACTTATTTACAAGAGGAGTAACTCTTCTAATAGTTCGTGCTTTGAGCCTTTCCTGGGACAGCAGTATTAGATTCCGATGCACCATTGCAGGTTTACTGTATCCCTTGGACCTTCAAATCAACGATGAAACACAGAAATTGCATCGATATTGAATACAAAAGGCATAATGTCGACTTATTTACAAGAGGAGTAACTCTTCTAATAGCTCGTGTTTTAGCCTTTCCTGGGACAGCAGTATTAGATTCCAATGCACCATTGCAGGTTTACTGTATCCCTTGGACGTTCAATTCAACGAAGAAACACAGAAATTGCATCGATATTGAATACAAAAGGCAAAATGTCGACTTATTTACAAGAGGAGTAACTCTTCTAATAGTTCGTGATTTGAGCCTTTCCTGGGACAGCAGTATTATATTCCGATGCACCATTGCAGGCTTACTGTATCCCTTGGACCTTCAAATCAACGATGAAACACAGAAATTGCATCGATCTTGAATACAAAAGGCAAAATGTCGACTTATTTATAAAAGGAGTAACTCTTCTAACAGTTCCTGTTTTGAGCCTTTCCTGGGACAGCAGTATTAGATTCCGATGCACCATTGCAGGTTTACTGTATCCCTTGTACCTTCAAATCAACGATGAAACATAGAAATTGCATCGATCTTGAATACAAAATGCAAAATGTTAACTTTTTTATAAGAGGAGTAACTCTTCTAATAGTTCGTGCTTTGAGCCTTTCCTGGGACAGCAGTATTACATTCCGATGCACCATTGCACGTTTACCGTATCCCTTGGACCTTCAAAACAACTATGAAACACTGAAATTAAATCGATATTGAATAGAAAAGGAAATTGTCGACTTATTTACAAGAGGAGTAACCCTTATAATAGTTCGTGGTTTTAGCCTTTCCTGGGACAGCAGTATTAGATTCCGATGCACCATTGCAGGTTTACTGTATCCCTTGGACCTTCAAATCAACAATGAAACATAGAAATTGCATCGATCTTGAATACAAAATGCAAAATGTTAACTTATTTACAAGAGGAGTAACTCTTCTAATAGTTCGTGCTTTGAGCCTTTCCTGGATTAGCAGTATTAGATTCCGATGCACCATTCCAGGTTTACTGTATCCCTTGGACCTTCAAATCTACGATGAAACACAGAAATTGCATCGATATTGAATACAAAAGGCAAAATGTCGACTTATTTACAAGAGGAGTAACTCTTCTAATAGTTCGTGCTTTGAGCCTTTCCTGGGGCAGCAGTATTAGATTCCGATGCACCATTGCAGGTTTACTGTATCCCTTGGACCTTCAAATCAACGATGAAAACCAGAAATTGCATCGATCTTGAATACAAAAGGCAAAATGTCGACTTATTTATAAGAGGAGTAACTCTTCTAACAGTTCCTGTTTTGAGTCTTTCCTGGGAGAGCAGTATTAGATTCCGATGCACCATTGCAGGTTTACTGTATCCCTTGTACCTTCAAATCAACGATGAAACATAGAAATTGCATCGATCTTGAATACAAAATGCAAAATGTTAACTTATTTATAAGAGGAGTAACTCTTCTACATGTTCGTGCTTTGAGCCTTTCCTGGGACAGCAGTATTACATTCCGATGCACCATTGCACGTTTACTGTATCCCTTGGACCTTCAAATCAACGATGAAACACAGAAATTGCATCGATATTGAATACAAAAGGCAAAATGTCGACTTATTTACAAGAGGAGTAACTCTTCTAATAGTTCGTGCTTTGAGCCATTCCTGGGGCAGCATTATTAGATTCCGATGCACCATTGCAGGTTTACTGTATCCCTTGGACCTTCAAATCAACGATGAAACACAGAAATTGCATCGATATTGAATACAAAAGGCAAAATGTCGACTTATTTACAGAAGGAGTAACTCTTCTAATAGCTCGTGTTTTAGCCTTTCCTGGGACAGCAGTATTAGATTCCGATGCACCATTGCAGGCTTAATGTATCCCTTGGACCTTCAAATCAACGATGAAAACCAGAAATTGCATCGATCTTGAATACAAAAGGCAAAATGTCGACTTATTTATAAGACGAGTAACTCTTCTAACAGTTCCTGTTTTGAGCCTTTCCTGGGACAGCAGTATTAGATTCCGATGCACCATTGCAGGTTTACTGTATCCCTTGTACCTTCAAATCAACGATGAAACATAGAAATTGCATCGATCTTGAATACAAAATGCAAAATGTTAACTTATTTATAAGAGGAGTAACTCTTCTAATCGTTCGTGCTTTGAGCCTTTCCTGGGACAGCAGTATTACATTCTGATGCACCATTGCACGTTTACTGTATCCCTTGGACCTTCAAAACAACTATGAAACACTGAAATTAAATCGATATTGAATACAAAAGGAAAATGTCGACTTATTTACAAGTAGAGTAACTCTTATAATAGTTCGTGGTTTTAGCCTTTCCTGGGACAGCAGTATTAGATTACGATGCACCATTGCAGGCTTAATGTATCCCTTGGACCTTCAAATCAACGATGAAAACCAGAAATTGCATCGATCTTGAATACAAAAGGCAAAATGTCGACTTATTTATAAGACGAGTAACTCTTCTAACAGTTCCTGTTTTGAGCCTTTCCTGGGACAGCAGTATTAGAATCCGATGCACCATTGCAGGTTTACTGTATCCCTTGGACCTTCAAATCAACGATGAAACACAGAAATTGCATCGATATTAAATACAAAAGGCGTAATGTCGACTTATTTACAAGAGGAGTAACTCTTCTAATAGTTCGTGCTTTTAGCGTTTCCTGGGACAGCAGTATTAGATTCCGATGCACCATTGCAGGTTTACTGTATCCCTTGGACCTTCAAATCAACGATGAAACACAGAAAATGCATTGATATTGAATACAAAAGGCAAAATGTCGACTTATTTACAAGAGGAGTAACTCTTCTAATAGTTCGTGGTTTGAGCCTTTCCTGGGACAGCAGTATTTGATTCCGATGCACCATTGCAGGTTTACTGTATCCCTTGGACCTTCAAATCAACGATGAAACACAGAAATTGCATCGATATTGAATACAAAAGGCAAAATGTCGACTTATTTACAAGAGGAGTAACTCTTCTAATAGTTCGTGCTTTGAGCCATTCCTGGGGCAGCATTATTAGATTCCGATGCACCATTGCAGCTTTACTGTATCCCTTGGACCTTCAAATCAACGATGAAACACAGAAATTGCTTCGATATTGAATACAAAAGGCATAATGTCGACTTATTTACAAGAGGAGTAACTCTTCTAATAGCTCGTGTTTTAGCCTTTCCTGGGACAGCAGTATTAGATTCGAATGCACCATTGCAGGTTTACTGTATCCCTTGGACGTTCAATTTTACGAAGAAACACAGAAATTGCATCGATATTGAATACAAAAGGCAAAATGTCGACTTATTTACAAGAGGAGTAACTCTTCTAATTGTTCGTGATTTGAGCCTTTCCTGGGACAGCAATATTAGATTCCGATGCACCATTGCAGGCTTACTGTATCCCTTGGACCTTAAAATCAACGATGAAACACAGAAATTGCATCGATCTTGAATACAAAAGGCAAAATGTCGACTTATTTATAAGAGGAGTAACTCTTCTAACAGTTCCTGTTTTGAGTCTTTCCTGGGAGAGCAGTATTAGATTCCGATGCACCATTGCAGGTTTACTGTATCCCTTGTACCTTCAAATCAACGATGAAACATAGAAATTGCATCGATCTTGAATACAAAATGCAAAATGTTAACTTATTTATAAGAGGAGTAACTCTTCTACATGTTCGTGCTTTGAGCCTTTCCTGGGACAGCAGTATTACATTCCGATGCACCATTGCACGTTTACTGTATCCCTTGGACCTTCAAATCAACGATGAAACACAGAAATTGCATCGATATTGAATACAAAAGGCAAAATGTCGACTTATTTACAAGAGGAGTAACTCTTCTAATAGTTCGTGCTTTGAGCCATTCCTGGGGCAGCATTATTAGATTCCGATGCACCATTGCAGGTTTACTGTATCCCTTGGACCTTCAAATCAACGATGAAACACAGAAATTGCATCGATATTGAATACAAAAGGCAAAATGTCGACTGATTTACAGAAGGAGTAACTCTTCTAATAGCTCGTGTTTTAGCCTTTCCTGGGACAGCAGTAATAGATTCCGATGCACCATTGCAGGCTTAATGTATCCCTTGGACCTTCAAATCAACGATGAAAACCAGAAATTGCATCGATCTTGAATACAAAAGGCAAAATGTCGACTTATTTATAAGACGAGTAACTCTTCTAACAGTTCCTGTTTTGAGCCTTTCCTGGGACAGCAGTATTAGATTCCGATGCACCATTGCAGGTTTACTGTATCCCTTGTACCTTCAAATCAACGATGAAACATAGAAATTGCATCGATCTTGAATACAAAATGCAAAATGTTAACTTATTTATAAGAGGAGTAACTCTTCTAATCGTTCGTGCTTTGAGCCTTTCCTGGGACAGCAGTATTACATTCTGATGCACCATTGCACGTTTACTGTATCCCTTGGACCTTCAAAACAACTATGAAACACTGAAATTAAATCGATATTGAATACAAAAGGAAAATGTCGACTTATTTACAAGTAGAGTAACTCTTATAATAGTTCGTGGTTTTAGCCTTTCCTGGGACAGCAGTATTAGATTACGATGCACCATTGCAGGCTTAATGTATCCCTTGGACCTTCAAATCAACGATGAAAACCAGAAATTGCATCGATCTTGAATACAAAAGGCAAAATGTCGACTTATTTATAAGACGAGTAACTCTTCTAACAGTTCCTGTTTTGAGCCTTTCCTGGGACAGCAGTATTAGAATCCGATGCACCATTGCAGGTTTACTGTATCCCTTGGACCTTCAAATCAACGATGAAACACAGAAATTGCATCGATATTGAATACAAAAGGCGTAATGTCGACTTATTTACAAGAGGAGTAACTCTTCTAATAGTTCGTGCTTTTAGCGTTTCCTGGGACAGCAGTATTAGATTCCGATGCACCATTGCAGGTTTACTGTATCCCTTGGACCTTCAAATCAACGATGAAACACAGAAAATGCATTGATATTGAATACAAAAGGCAAAATGTCGACTTATTTACAAGAGGAGTAACTCTTCTAATAGTTCGTGGTTTGAGCCTTTCCTGGGACAGCAGTATTTGATTCCGATGCACCATTGCAGGTTTACTGTATCCCTTGGACCTTCAAATCAACGATGAAACACAGAAATTGCATCGATATTGAATACAAAAGGCAAAATGTCGACTTATTTACAAGAGGAGTAACTCTTCTAATAGTTCGTGCTTTGAGCCATTCCTGGGGCAGCATTATTAGATTCCGATGCACCATTGCAGCTTTACTGTATCCCTTGGACCTTCAAATCAACGATGAAACACAGAAATTGCTTCGATATTGAATACAAAAGGCATAATGTCGACTTATTTACAAGAGGAGTAACTCTTCTAATAGCTCGTGTTTTAGCCTTTCCTGGGACAGCAGTATTAGATTCGAATGCACCATTGCAGGTTTACTGTATCCCTTGGACGTTCAATTCAACGAAGAAACACAGAAATTGCATCGATATTGAATACAAAAGGCAAAATGTCGACTTATTTACAAGAGGAGTAACTCTTCTAATTGTTCGTGATTTGAGCCTTTCCTGGGACAGCAATATTAGATTCCGATGCACCATTGCAGGCTTACTGTATCCCTTGGACCTTAAAATCAACGATGAAACACAGAAATTGCATCGATCTTGAATACAAAAGGCAAAATGTCGACTTATTTATAAAAGGAGTAACTCTTCTAACAGTTCCTGTTTTGAGCCTTTCCTGGGACAGAAGTATTAGATTCCGATGCACCATTGCAGGTTTACTGTATCCCTTGTACCTTCAAATCAACGATGAAACATAGAAATTGCATCGATCTTGAATACAAAATGCAAAATGTTAACTTATTTATAAGAGGAGTAACTCTTCTAATAGTTCGTGCTTTGAGCCTATCCTGGGACAGCAGTATTACATTCCGATGCACCATTGCACGTTTACCGTATCCCTTGGACCTTCAAAACAACTATGAAACACTGAAATTAAATCGATATTGAATACAAAAGGAAAATGTCGACTTATTTACAAGAGGAGTAACCCTTATAATAGTTCGTGGTTTTAGCCTTTCCTGGGACAGCAGTATTAGATTCCGATGCACCATTGCAGGTTTACTGTATCCCTTGGACCTTCAAATCAACGATGAAACATAGAAATTGCATCGATCTTGAATACAAAATGCAAAATGTTAACTTATTTGCAAGAGGAGTAACTCTTCTAATAGTTCGTGCTCTGAGCCTTTCCTGGATTAGCAGTATTAGATTCCGATGCACCATTCCAGGTTTACTGTATCCCTTGGACCTTCAAATCTACGATGAAACACAGAAATTGCATCGATATTGAATACAATAGGCAAAATGTCGACTTATTTACAAGAGGAGTAACTCTTCTAATAGTTCGTGCTTTGAGCCTTTCCTGGGGCAGCAGTATTAGATTCCGATGCACCATTGCAGGTTTACTGTATCCTTTGGACCTTCAAATCAACGATGAAAACCAGAAATTGCATCTATCTTGAATACAAAAGGCAAAATGTCGACTTATTTATAAGAGGAGTAACACTTCTAACAGTTCCTGTTTTGAGCCTTTCCTGGGACAGCAGTATTAGATTCCGATGCACCATTGCAGGTTTACTGTATCCCTTGTACCTTCAAATCAACGATGAAACATAGAAATTGCATCGATCTTGAATACAAAATGCAAAATGTTAACTTATTTATAAGAGGAGTAACTCTTCTAAATGTTCGTGCTTTGAGCCTTTCCTGGGACAGCAGTATTACATTCCGATGCACCATTGCACGTTTACTGTATCCCTTGGACCTTCAAAACAACTATGAAACACTGAAATTAAATCGATATTGAATACAAATGGCGAAATATCGACTTATTTACAAGAGGAGTAACTCTTCTAATAGTTCGTGCTTTTAGCGTTTCCTGGGACAGCAGTATTAGATTCCGATGCACCATTGCAGGTTTACTGTATCCCTTGGACCTTCAAATCAACGATGAAACACAGAAATTGCATCGATATTGAATACAAAAGGCAAAATGTCGACTTATTTACAAGAGGAGTAACTCTTCTAATAGTTCGTGCTTTGAGCCTTTCCTGGATTAGCAGTATTAGATTCCGATGCACCATTGCAGGTTTACTGTATCCTTTGGACCTTCAAATCTACGATGAATCACAGAAATTGCATCGATATTGAATACAAAAGGCAAAATGTCGACTTATTTACAAGAGGAGTAACTCTTCTAATAGTTCGTGCTTTGAGCCATTCCTGGGGCAGCATTATTAGATTCCGATGCACCATTGCAGGTTTACTGTATCCCTTGGACCTTCAAATCAACGATGAAACACAGAAATTGCATCGATATTGAATACAAAAGGCAAAATGTCGACTTATTTACAGAAGGTATAACTCTTCTAATAGCTCGTGTTTTAGCCTTTCCTGGGACAGCAGTATTAGATTCCGATGCACCATTGCAGGCTTAATGTATCCCTTGGACCTTCAAATCAACGATGAAAACCAGAAATTGCATCGATCTTGAATACAAAAGGCAAAATGTCGACTTATTTATAAGACGAGTAACTCTACTAACAGTTCCTGTTTTGAGCCTTTCCTGGGACAGCAGTATTAGATTCCGATGCACCATTGCAGGTTTACTGTATCCCTTGGACCTTCAAATCAACGATGAAACATAGAAATTGCATCGATCTTGAATACAAAATGCAAAATGTTAACTTATTTGCAAGAGGAGTAACTCTTGTAATAGTTCGTGCTTTGAGCCTTTCCTGGATTAGCAGTATTAGATTCCGATGCACCATTCCAGGTTTACTGTATCCCTTGGACCTTCAAATCTACGATGAAACACAGAAATTGCATCGATATTGAATACAATAGGCAAAATGTCGACTTATTTACAAGAGGAGTAACTCTTCTAATAGTTCGTGCTTTGAGCCTTTCCTGGGGCAGCAGTATTAGATTCCGATGCACCATTGCAGGTTTACTGTATCCTTTGGACCTTCAAATCAACGATGAAAACCAGAAATTGCATCTATCTTGAATACAAAAGGCAAAATGTCGACTTATTTATAAGAGGAGTAACACTTCTAACAGTTCCTGTTTTGAGCCTTTCCTGGGACAGCAGTATTAGATTCCGATGCACCATTGCAGGTTTACTGTATCCCTTGTACCTTCAAATCAACGATGAAACATAGAAATTGCATCGATCTTGAATACAAAATGCAAAATGTTAACTTATTTATAAGAGGAGTAACTCTTCTAAATGTTCGTGCTTTGAGCCTTTCCTGGGACAGCAGTATTACATTCCGATGCACCATTGCACGTTTACTGTATCCCTTGGACCTTCAAAACAACTATGAAACACTGAAATTAAATCGATATTGAATACAAATGGCGAAATATCGACTTATTTACAAGAGGAGTAACTCTTCTAATAGTTCGTGCTTTTAGCGTTTCCTGGGACAGCAGTATTAGATTCCGATGCACCATTGCAGGTTTACTGTATCCCTTGGACCTTCAAATCAACGATGAAACACAGAAATTGCATCGATATTGAATACAAAAGGCAAAATGTCGACTTATTTACAAGAGGAGTAACTCTTCTAATAGTTCGTGCTTTGAGCCTTTCCTGGATTAGCAGTATTAGATTCCGATGCACCATTGCAGGTTTACTGTATCCTTTGGACCTTCAAATCTACGATGAATCACAGAAATTGCATCGATATTGAATACAAAAGGCAAAATGTCGACTTATTTACAAGAGGAGTAACTCTTCTAATAGTTCGTGCTTTGAGCCATTCCTGGGGCAGCATTATTAGATTCCGATGCACCATTGCAGGTTTACTGTATCCCTTGGACCTTCAAATCAACGATGAAACACAGAAATTGCATCGATATTGAATACAAAAGGCAAAATGTCGACTTATTTACAGAAGGTATAACTCTTCTAATAGCTCGTGTTTTAGCCTTTCCTGGGACAGCAGTATTAGATTCCGATGCACCATTGCAGGCTTAATGTATCCCTTGGACCTTCAAATCAACGATGAAAACCAGAAATTGCATCGATCTTGAATACAAAAGGCAAAATGTCGACTTATTTATAAGACGAGTAACTCTACTAACAGTTCCTGTTTTGAGCCTTTCCTGGGACAGCAGTATTAGATTCCGATGCACCATTGCAGGTTTACTGTATCCCTTGGACCTTCAAATCAACGATGAAACATAGAAATTGCATCGATCTTGAATACAAAATGCAAAATGTTAACTTATTTGCAAGAGGAGTAACTCTTGTAATAGTTCGTGCTTTGAGCCTTTCCTGGATTAGCAGTATTAGATTCCGATGCACCATTCCAGGTTTACTGTATCCCTTGGACCTTCAAATCTACGATGAAACACAGAAATTGCATCGATATTGAATACAATAGGCAAAATGTCGACTTATTTACAAGAGGAGTAACTCTTCTAATAGTTCGTGCTTTGAGCCTTTCCTGGGGCAGCAGTATTAGATTCCGATGCACCATTGCAGGTTTACTGTATCCCTTGGACCTTCAAATCAACGATGAAAACCAGAAATTGCATCGATCTTGAATACAAAAGGCGAAATGTCGACTTATTTATAAGAGGAGTAACTCTTCTAACAGTTCCTGTTTTGAGCCTTTCCTGGGACAGCAGTATTAGATCCCGATGCACCATTGCAGGTTTACTGTATCCCTTGTACCTTCAAATCAACGATGAAACATAGAAATTGCATCGATCTTGAATACAAAATGCAAAATGTTAACTTATTTATAAGAGGAGTAACTCTTCTAAATGTTCGTGTTTTGAGCCTTTCCTGGGACAGCAGTATTACATTCCGATGCACCATTGCACGTTTACTGTATCCCTTGGACCTTCAAAACAACTATGAAACACTGAAATTAAATCGATATTGAATACAAAAGGCGAAATATCGACTTATTTACAAGAGGAGTAACTCTTCTAATAGTTCGTGCTTTTAGCGTTTCCTGGGACAGCAGTATTAGATTCCGATGCACCATTGCAGGTTTACTGTATCCCTTGGACCTTCAAATCAACGATGAAACACAGAAATTGCATCGATATTGAATACAAAAGGCAAAATGTCGACTTATTTACAAGAGGAGTAACTCTTCTAATAGTTCGTGCTTTGAGCCTTTCCTGGATTAGCAGTATTAGATTCCGATGCACCATTGCAGGTTTACTGTATCCTTTGGACCTTCAAATCTACGATGAATCACAGAAATTGCATCGATATTGAATACAAAAGGCAAAATGTCGACTTATTTACAAGAGGAGTAACTCTTCTAATAGTTCGTGCTTTGAGCCATTCCTGGGGCAGCATTATTAGATTCCGATGCACCATTGCAGGTTTACTGTATCCCTTGGACCTTCAAATCAACGATGAAACACAGAAATTGCATCGATATTGAATACAAAAGGCAAAATGTCGACTTATTTACAGAAGGTGTAACTCTTCTAATATCTCGTGTTTTAGCCTTTCCTGGGACAGCAGTATTAGATTCCGATGCACCATTGCAGGCTTAATGTATCCCTTGGACCTTCAAATCAACGATGAAAACCAGAAATTGCATCGATCTTGAATACAAAAGGCAAAATGTCGACTTATTTATAAGACGAGTAACTCTACTAACAGTTCCTGTTTTGAGCCTTTCCTGGGACAGCAGTATTAGATTCCGATGCACCATTGCAGGTTTACTGTATCCCTTGTACCTTCAAATCAACGATGAAACATAGAAATTGCATCGATCTTGAATACAAAATGCAAAATGTTAACTTATTTATAAGAGGAGTAACTCTTCTAATCGTTCGTGCTTTGAGCCTTTCCTGGGACAGCAGTATTACATTCTGATGCACCATTGCACGTTTACTGTATCCCTTGGACCTTCAAAACAACTATGAAACACTGAAATTAAATCGATATTGAATACAAAAGGAAAATGTCGACTTATTTACAAGTAGAGTAACCCTTATAATAGTTCGTGGTTTTAGCCTTTCCTGGGACAGCAGTATTAGATTCCGATGCACCATTGCAGGCTTAATGTATCCCTTGGACCTTCAAATCAACGATGAAAACCAGAAATTGCATCGATCTTGAATACAAAAGGCAAAATGTCGACTCATTTATAAGACGAGTAACTCTTCTAACAGTTCCTGTTTTGAGCCTTTCCTGGGACAGCAGTATTAGAATCCGATTCACCATTGCAGGTTTACTGTATCCCTTGGACCTTCAAATCAACGATGAAACACAGAAAGTGTATCGATATTGAATACAAAAGGCGTAATGTCGACTTATTTACAAGAGGAGTAACTCTTCTAATAGTTCGTGATTTTAGCGTTTCCTGGGACAGCAGTATTAGATTCCGATGCACCATTGCAGGTTTACTGTATCCCTTGGACCTTCAAATCAACGATGAAACACAGAAATTGCATCGATATTGAATACAAAAGGCAAAATGTCGACTTATTTACAAGAGGAGTAACTCTTCTAATAGCTCGTGTTTTAGCCTTTCCTGGGACAGCAGTATTAGATTCCAATGCACCATTGCAGGTTTACTGTATCCCTTGGACGTTCAATTCAACGAAGAAACAGAAATTGCATCGATATTGAATACAAAAGGCAAAATGTCGACTTATTTACAAGAGGAGTAACTCTTCTAATAGTTCGTGATTTGAGCCTTTCCTGGGACAGCAGTATTAGATTCCGATGCACCATTGCAGGCTTACTGTATCCCTTGGACCTTCAAATCAACGATGAAACACAGAAATTGCATCGATCTTGAATACAAAAGGCAAAATGTCGACTTATTTATAAAAGGAGTAACTCTTCTAACAGTTCCTGTTTTGAGCCTTTCCTGGGACAGCAGTATTAGATTCCGATGCACCATTGCAGGTTTACTGTATCCCTTGTACCTTCAAATCAACGATAATACATAGAAATTGCATCGATCTTGAATACAAAATGCAAAATGTTAACTTATTTATAAGAGGAGTATCTCTTCTAATAGTTCGTGCTTTGAGCCTTTCCTGGGACAGCAGTATTACATTCCGATGCACCATTGCACGTTTACTGTATCCCTTGGACCTTCAAAACAACTATGAAACACTGAAATTGCATCGATATTAAATACAAAAGGAAAATGTCGACTTATTTACAAGAGGAGTAACCCTTATAATAGTTCGTGGTTTTAGCCTTTCCTGGGACAGCAGTATTAGAATCCGATGCACCATTGCAGGTTTACTGTATCCCTTGGACCTTCAAATCAACGATGAAACACAGAAATTGCATCGATATTGAATACAAAAGGCGTAATGTCGACTTATTTACAAGAGGAGTAACTCTTCTAATAGTTCGTGCTTTTAGCGTTTCCTGGGACAGCAGTATTAGATTCCGATGCACCATTGCAGGTTTACTGTATCCCTTGGACCTTCAAATCAACGATGAAACACAGAAATTGCATCGATATTGAATACAAAAGGCAAAATGTCGACTTATTTACAAGAGGAGTAACTCTTCTAATAGTTCGTGCTTTGAGCCTTTCCTGGGACAGCAGTATTAGATTCCGATGCACCATTGCAGGTTTACTGTATCCCTTGGACCTTCAAATCAACGATGAAACACAGAAATTGCAACGATATTGAATACAAAAGGCAAAATGTCGACTTATTTACAAGAGGAGTAACTCTTCTAATAGTTCGTGCTTTGAGCCATTCCTGGGGCAGCATTATTAGATTCCGATGCACCATTGCAGCTTTACTGTATCCCTTGGACCTTCAAATCAACGATGAAACACAGAAATTGCTTCGATATTGAATACAAAAGGCATAATGTCGACTTATTTACAAGAGGAGTAACTCTTCTAATAGCTCGTGTTTTAGCCTTTCCTGGGACAGCAGTATTAGATTCCAATGCACCATTGCAGGTTTACTGTATCCCTTGGACGTTCAATTCAACGAAGAAACACAGAAATTGCATCGATATTGAATACAAAAGGCAAAATGTCGACTTATTTACAAGAGGAGTAACTCTTCTAATAGTTCGTGATTTGAGCCTTTCCTGGGACAGCAGTATTAGATTCCGATGCACCATTGCAGGCTTACTGTATCCCTTGGACCTTCAAATCAACGATGAAGCACAGAAATTGCATCGATCTTGAATACAAAAGGCAAAATGTCGACTTATTTATAAAAGGAGTAACTCTTCTAACAGTTCCTGTTTTGAGCCTTTCCTGGGACAGCAGTATTAGATTCCGATGCACCATTGCAGGTTTACTGTATCCCTTGTACCTTCAAATCAACGATGAAACATAGACATTGCATCGATCTTGAATACAAAATGCAAAATCTAAACTTATTTATAAGAGGAGTAACTCTTCTAATAGTTCGTGCTTTGAGCCTTTCCTGGGACAGCAGTATTACATTCCGATGCACCATTGCACGTTTACCGTATCCCTTGGACCTTCAAAACAACTATGAAACACTGAAATTAAATCGATATTGAATACAAAAGGAAAATGTCGACTTATTTACAAGAGGAATAACCCTTATAATAGTTCGTGGTTTTAGCCTTTCCTGGGACAGCAGTATTAGATTCCGATGCACCATTGCAGGTTTACTGTATCCCTTGGACCTTCAAATCAACGATGAAACATAGAAATTGCATCGATCTTGAATACAAAATGCAAAATGTTAACTTATTTACAAGAGGAGTAACTCTTCTAATAGTTCGTGCTTTGAGCCTTTCCTGGATTAGCAGTATTAGATTCCGATGCACCATTCCAGGTTTACTGTATCCCTTGGACCTTCAAATCTACGATGAAACACAGAAATTGCATCGATATTGAATACAAAAGGCAAAATGTCGACTTATTTACAAGAGGAGTAACTCTTCTAATAGTTCGTGCTTTGAGCCTTTCCTGGGGCAGCAGTATTAGATTCCGATGCACCATTGCAGGTTTACTGTATCCCTTGGACCTTCAAATCAACGATGAAAACCAGAAATTGCATCGATCTTGAATACAAAAGGCAAAATGTCGACTTATTTATAAGAGGAGTAACTCTTCTAACAGTTCCTGTTTTGAGCCTTTCCTGGGACAGCAGTATTAGATTCCGATGCACCATTGCAGGTTTACTGTATCCCTTGTACCATCAAAACAACTATGAAACACTGAAATTAAATCGATATTGAATACAAAAGGCGAAATATCGACTTATTTACAAGAGGAGTAACTCCTCTAATAGTTCGTGCTTTTAGCGTTTCCTGGGACAGCAGTATTAGATTCCGATGCACCATTGCAGGTTTACTGTATCCCTTGGACCTTCAAATCAACGATGAAACACAGAAATTGCATCGATATTGAATACAAAGGGCAAAATGTCGACTTATTTACAAGAAGAGTAACTCTTCTAATAGTTCGTGCTTTGAGCCTTTCCTGGATTAGCAGTATTAGATTCCGATGCACCATTGCAGGTTTACTGTATCCCTTGGACCTTCAAATCTACGATGAAACACAGAAATTGCATCGATATTGAATACAAAAGGCAAAATGTCGACTTATTTACAAGAGGAGTAACTCTTCTAATAGTTCGTGCTTTGAGCCATTCCTGGGGCAGCATTATTAGATTCCGATGCACCATTGCAGGTTTACTGTATCCCTTGGACCTTCAAATCAACGATGAAACACAGAAATTGCATCGATATTGAATACAAAAGGCAAAATGTCGACTTATTTACAGAAGGAGTAACTCTTCTAATAGCTCGTGTTTTAGCCTTTCCTGGGACAGCAGTATTAGATTCCGATGCACCATTGCAGGCTTAATGTATCCCTTGGACCTTCAAATCAACGATGAAAACCAGAAATTGCATCGATCTTGAATACAAAAGGCAAAATGTCGACTTATTTATAAGACGAGTAACTCTTCTAACAGTTCCTGTTTTGAGCCTTTCCTGGGACAGCAGTATTAGATTCCGATGCACCATTGCAGGTTTACTGTATCCCTTGTACCTTCAAATCAACGATGAAACATAGAAATTGCATCGATCTTGAATACAAAATGCAAAATGTTAACTTATTTATAAGAGGAGTAACTCTTCTAATCGTTCGTGCTTTGAGCCTTTCCTGGGACAGCAGTATTACATTCCGATGCACCATTGCACGGTTACTGTATCCCTGGGACCTTCAAAACAACTATGAAACAATGAAATTAAATCGATATTGAATACAAAAGGAAAATGTCGACTTATTTACAAGTAGAGTAACCCTTATAATAGTTCGTGGTTTTAGCCTTTCCTGGGACAGCAGTATTAGATTCCGATGCACCATTGCAGGCTTAATGTATCCCTTGGACCTTCAAATCAACGATGAAAACCAGAAATTGCATCGATCTTGAATACAAAAGGCAAAATGTCGACTTATTTATAAGACGAGTAACTCTTCTAACAGTTCCTGTTTTGAGCCTTTCCTGGGACAGCAGTATTAGAATCCGATGCACCATTGCAGGTTTACTGTATCCCTTGGACCTTCAAATCAACGATGAAACACAGAAATTGCATTGATATTGAATACAAAAGGCGTAATGTCGACTTATTTACAAGAGGAGTAACTCTTCTAATAGTTCGTCCTTTTAGCGTTTCCTGGGACAGCAGTATTAGATTCCGATGCACCATTGCAGGTTTACTGTATCCCTTGGACCTTCAAATCAACGATGAAACACAGAAATTGCATCGAAATTAATACAAAAGGCAAAATGTCGACTTATTTACAAGAGGAGTAACTCTTCTAATAGTTCGTGCTTTGAGCCTTTCCTGGGACAGCAGTATTAGATTCCGATGCACCATTGCAGGTTTACTGTATCCCTTGGACCTTGATATCAACGATGAAACACAGAAATTGCTTCGATATTGAATACAAAAGGCATAATGTCGACTTATTTACAAGAGGAGTAACTCTTCTAATAGCTCGTGTTTTAGCCTTTCCTGGGACAGCAGTATTAGATTCCAATGCACCATTGCAGGTTTACTGTATCCCTTGGACGTTCAATTCAACGAAGAAACACAGAAATTGCATCGATATTGAATACAAAAGGCAAAATGTCGACTTATTTACAAGAGGAGTAACTCTTCTAATAGTTCGTGATTAGAGCCTTTCCTGGGACAGCAGTATTAGATTCCGATGCACCATTGCAGGCTTACTGTATCCCTTGGACCTGCAAATCAACGATGAAACACAGAAATTGCATCGATCTTGAATACAAAAGGCAAAATGTCGACTTATTTATAAAAGGAGTAACTCTTCTAACAGTTCCTGTTTTGAGCCTTTCCTGGGACAGCAGTATTAGATTCCGATGCACCATTGCAGGTTTACTGTATCCCTTGTACCTTCAAATCAACGATAATACATAGAAATTGCATCGATCTTGAATACAAAATGCAAAATGTTAACTTATTTATAAGAGGAGTATCTCTTCTAATAGTTCGTGCTTTGAGCCTTTCCTGGGACAGCAGTATTACATTCCGATGCACCATTGCACGTTTACTGTATCCCTTGGACCTTCAAAACAACTATGAAACACTGAGATTGCATCGATATTAAATACAAAAGGAAAATGTCGACTTATTTACAAGAGGAGTAACCCTTATAATAGTTCGTGGTTTTAGCCTTTCCTGGGACAGCAGTATTAGAATCCGATGCACCATTGCAGGTTTACTGTATCCCTTGGACCTTCAAATCAACGATGAAACACAGAAATTGCATCGATATTGAATACAAAAGGCGTAATGTCGACTTATTTACAAGATTAGTAACTCTTCTAATAGTTCGTGCTTTTAGCGTTTCCTGGGACAGCAGTATTAGATTCCGATGCACCATTGCAGGTTTACTGTATCCCTTGGACCTTCAAATCAACGATGAAACACAGAAATTGCATCGATATTGAATACAAAAGGCAAAATGTCGACTTATTTACAAGAGGAGTAACTCTACTAATAGTTCGTGCTTTGAGCCTTTCCTGGGACAGCAGTATTAGATTCCGATGCACCATTGCAGGTTTACTGTATCCCTTGGACCTTCAAATCAACGATGAAACACAGAAATTGCATCGATATTGAATACAAAAGGCAAAATGTCGACTTATTTACAAGAGGAGTAACTCTTCTAATAGTTCGTGCTTTGAGCCATTCCTGGGGCAGCATTATTAGATTCCGATGCACCATTGCAGCTTTACTGTATCCCTTGGACCTTCAAATCAACGATGAAACACAGAAATTGCTTCGATATTGAATACAAAAGGCATAATGTCGACTTATTTACAAGAGGAGTAACTCTTCTAATAGCTCGTGTTTTAGCCTTTCCTGGGACAGCAGTATTAGATTCCGATGCACCATTGCAGGTTTACTGTATCCCTTGGACCTTCAAATCAACGATGAAACACAGAAATTGCATCGATATTGAATACAAAAGGCAAAATGTCGACTTATTTATAAGAGGAGTAACTCTTCTAATAGTTCGTGCTTTGAGCCTTTCCTGGGACAGCAGCATTAGATTCCGATGCACCATTGCACGTTTACCGTATCCCTTGGACCTTCAAAACAACTATGAAACACTGAAATTAAATCGATATTGAATACAAAAGGAAAATGTCGACTTATTTACAAGAGGAGTAACCCTTATAATAGGTCGTGGTTTTAGCCTTTCCTGGGACAGCAGTATTAGATTCCGATGCACCATTGCAGGTTTACTGTATCCCTTGGACCTTCAAATCAACGATGAAACATAGAAATTGCATCGATCTTGAATGCAAAATGCAAAATGTTAACTTATTTACAAGAGGAGTAACTCTTCTAATAGTTCGTGCTTTGAGCCTTTCCTGGATTAGCAGTATTAGATTCCGATGCACCATTCCAGGTTTACTGTATCCCTTGGACCTTCAGATCTACGATGAAACACAGAAATTGCATCGATATTGAATACAAAAGGCAAAATGTCGACTTATTTACAAGAGGAGTAACTCTTCTAATAGTTCGTGCTTTGAGCCTTTCCTGGGTCAGCAGTATTAGATTCCGATGCACCATTGCAGGTTTACTGTATCCCTTGGACCTTCAAATCAACGATGAAAACCAGAAATTGCATCGATCTTGAATACAAAAGGCAAAATGTCGACTTATTTGTAAGAGGAGTAACTCTTCTAACAGTTCCTGTTTTGAGCCTTTCCTGGGACAGCAGTATTAGATTCCGATGCACCATTGCAGGTTTACTGTATCCCTTGTACCTTCAAATCAACGATGAAACATAGAAATTGCATCGATCTTGAATACAAAATGCAAAATGTTAACTTATTTATAAGAGGAGTAACTCTTCTAAATGTTCGTGCTTTAAGCCTTTCCTGGGACAGCAGTACTACATTCCGATGCACCATTGCACGTTTACTGTATCCCTTGGACCTTCAAAACAACTATGAAACACTGAAATTAAATCGATATTGAATACAAAAGGCGAAATATCGACTTATTTACAAGAGGAGTAACTCTTCTAATAGTTCGTGCTTTTAGCGTTTCCTGGGACAGCAGTATTAGATTCCGATGCACCATTGCAGGTTTACTGTATCCCTTGGACCTTCAAATCAACGATGAAACACAGAAATTGCATCGATATTGAATACAAAAGGCAAAATGTCGACTTATTTACAAGAGGAGTAACTCTTCTAATAGTTCGTGCTTTGAGCCTTTCCTGGATTAGCAGTATTAGATTCCGATGCACCATTGCAGGTTTACTGTATCCCTTGGACCTTCAAATCTACGATGAAACACAGAAATTGCATCGATATTGAATACAAAAGGCAAAATGTCGACTTATTTACAAGAGGAGTTACTCTTCTAATAGTTCGTGCTTTGAGCCATTCCTGGGGCAGCATTATTAGATTCCGATGCACCATTGCAGGTTTACTGTATCCCTTGGACCTTCAAATCAACGATGAAACACAGAAATTGCATCGATATTGAATACAAAAGGCAAAATGTCGACTTATTTACAGAAGGAGTAACTCTTCCAATAGCTCGTGTTTTAGCCTTTCCTGGGACAGCAGTATTAGATTCCGATGCACCATTGCAGGCTTAATGTATCCCTTGGACCTTCAAATCAACGATGAAAACCAGAAATTGCATCGATATTGAATACAAAAGGCAAAATATCGACTTATTTATAAGACGAGTAACTCTTCTAACAGTTCCTGTTTTGAGCCTTTCCTGGGACAGCAGTATTAGATTCCGATGCACCATTGCAGGTTTACTGTATCCCTTGTACCTTCAAATCAACGATGAAACATAGAAATTGCATCGATCTTGAATACAAAAAGCAAAATGTTAACTTTTTTATAAGAGGAGTAACTCTTCTAATCGTTCGTGCTTTGAGCCTTTCCTGGGACAGCAGTATTAGATTCCGATGCACCATTGCACGTTTACTGTATCCCTTGGACCTTCAAAACAACTATGAAACACTGAAATTAAATCGATATTGGATACAAAAGGAAAATGTCGACTTATTTACAAGTAGAGTAACCCTTATAATAGTTCGTGGTTTTAGCCTTTCCTGGGACAGCAGTATTACATTCCGATGCACCATTGCAGGTTTACTGTATCCCTTGGACCTTCAAATCAACGATGAAACACAGAAATTGCATCGATATTGAATACAAAAGGCGAAATATCGACTTATTTACAAGAGGAGTACCTCTTCTAATACTTCGTGTTTTAGCGTTTCCCGGGACAGCAGAAATAGATTCCGATGCACCATTGCAGGTTTACTGTATCCCTTGGACCTTCAAATCAACGATGAAACACAGAAATTGCATCGATATTGAATACAAAAGGCAAAATGTCGACTTATTCACAAGAGGAGTAACTCTTCTAATAGTTCCTGCTTTGAGCCTTTCCTGGAACAGCAGTATTAGATTCCGATGCACCATTGCAGGTTTACTGTATCCCTTGGACCTCAAATCTACGATGAAACACAGAAATTGCATCGATATTGAATACAAAAGGCAAAATGTCGACTTATTTACAAGAGGAGTAACTCTTCTAATAGTTCGTGCTTTGAGCCATTCCTGGGGCAGCATTATTAGATTACGATGCACCATTGCAGGTTTACTGTATCCCTTGGACCTTCAAATCAACGCTGAAACACAGATATTGCTTCGATATTGAATACAAATGGCAAAATGTCGACTTATTTATAAGACGAGTAACTCTTCTAACAGTTCCTGTTTTGAGCCTTTCCTGGGACAACAGTATTACATTCCGATGCACCATTGCAGGTTTACTGTATCCCTTGGACGTTCAATTCAACGAAGAAACACAGAAATTGCATCGATATCGAATACAAAAGGCAAAATGTCGACTTATTTACAAGAGGAGTAACTCGTCTAATAGTTCGTGCTTTGAGCCTTTCCTGGGACAGCAGTATTAGATTCCGATGCACCATTGCATGTTTACTGTATCCCTTGGACCTTCAAATCAACGATGATAACCAGAAATTGCATCGAACTTGAATACAAAAGCAAAATGTCGACTTATTTATAAGAGGAGTAACTCTTCTAACAGTTCCTGTTTTGAGCCTTTCCTGGGACAGCAGTATTAGATTCCGATGCACCATTGCAGGTTTACTGTATCCCTTGTACCTTCAAATCAACGATGAAACAGAGAAATTGCATCGATCTTGAATACAAAATGCAAAATGTTAACTTATTTATAAGAGGAGTAACTCTTTTAATAGTTCGTGGTTTGAGCCTTTCCTGGGACAGCAGTATTACATTCTGATGCACCATAGCACGTTTACTGTATCCCTTGGACCTTCAAAACAACTATGAAACACTGAAATTGAATCGATATTGAATACAAAAGGAAAATGTCGACTTATTTACAAGAGGAGTAACCCTTATAATAGTTCGTGGTTTTAGCCTTTCCTGGGACAGCAGTATTAGATTCCGATGCACCATTGCAGGTTTACTGTATCCCTTGGACCTTCAAATCAACGATGAAACACAGAAATTGCATCGATATTGAATACAAAAGGCAAAATGTCGACTTATTTACAAGAGGAGTAACTCCTCTAATAGTTCGTGCTTTGAGCCTTTCCTGGGGCAGCATTATTAGATTCCGATGCACCATTGCAGGTTTACTGTATCCCTTGGACCTTCAAATCAACGATGAAACACAGAAATTGCATCGATATTGTATACAAAAGGCTAAATGTCGACTTATATACAAGATGAGTAACTCTTATAATAGTTCGTGCATTGAGCCTTTCCTGGGACAGCAGTATTAGATTCCGATGCACCATTGCAGGTTTACTGTATCCCTTGGACGTTCAATTCAACGATGAAACACAGAAATTGCATCGATATTGAATACAAAAGGCAAAATGTCGACTTATTTACAAGAGGAGTAACTCTTCTAATAGTTCGTGCTTTGAGCCTTTCCTGGGACAGCAGTATTAGATTCCGATGCACCATTGCAGGCTTACTGTATCCCTTGGACCTTCAAATCAACGATGAAACACAGAAATTGCATCGATATTGAATACAAAAAAGCAAAATGTCGACTTATTTACAAGAGGAGTAACTCTTCTAATAGTTCGTGCTTTGAGCTTTTCCTGGGACAGCAGTATTAGATTCCGATGCACCATTGCCGGTTTACTGTATCCCTTGGACCTTCAAATCAACGATGAATCACAGCAATTGCATCGATATTGAATACAAAAGGCAAAATGTCGACTTATTTACAAGAGGAGTAACTCTTCTAATAGTTCGTGCTTTGAGCCTTTCCTGGGACAGCAGTATTAGATTCCGATTTACCATTGCAGGTTTACTGTATCCCTTGGACCTTCAAATCAACGATGAAACACAGAAATTGCATCGATCTTGAATACAAAAGGCAAAATGTCGACTTATTTACAAGAGGAGTAACCCTTATAATAGTTCGTGGTTTTAGCCTTTCCTGGGACAGCAGTATTAGATTCCGATGCACCATTGCAGGTTTACTGTATCCCTTGGACCTTCAAATCAACGATGAAACACAGAAATTGCATCGATATTGAATACAAAAGGCAAAATGTCGACTTATTTACAAGAGGAGTAACTCTTCTAATAGTTCGTGCTTTGAGCCTTTCCTGGGGCAGCATTATTAGATTCCGATGCACCATTGCAGGTTTACTGTATCCCTTGGACCTTCAAATCAACGATGAAACACAGAAATTGCATCGATATTGTATACAAAAGGCTAAATGTCGACTTATATACAAGATGAGTAACTCTTATAATAGTTCGTGCATTGAGCCTTTCCTGGGACAGCAGTATTAGATTCCGATGCACCATTGCAGGTTTACTGTATCCCTTGGACGTTCAATTCAACGATGAAACACAGAAATTGCATCGATATTGAATACAAGAGGCAAAATGTCGACTTATTTACAAGAGGAGTAACTCTTCTAATAGTTCGTGCTTTGAGCCTTTCCTGGGACAGCAGTATTAGATTCCGATGCACCATTGCAGGCTTACTGTATCCCTTGGACCTTCAAATCAACGATGAAACACAGAAATTGCATCGATATTGAATACAAAAAAGCAAAATGTCGACTTATTTACAAGAGGAGTAACTCTTCTAATAGTTCGTGCTTTGAGCTTTTCCTGGGACAGCAGTATTAGATTCCGATGCACCATTGCCGGTTTACTGTATCCATTGGAACTACAAAACAACGATGAAACACAGAAATTGCATCGATATTGAATACAAAAGGCTAAATGTCGACTTATTTATAAGAGGAGTAACTCTTCTAATGGTTCGTGCTTTGAGCCTTTCCTGGGACATCAGTATTACATTCCGATGCACCATTGCAGGTTTACTGTATCCATTGGAACTTCAAAACAACGATGAAACACAGAAATTGCAACGATATTGAATACAAAAGGCTAAATGTCGACTTATTTATAAGAGGAGTAACTTTTCTAATAGTTCGTGCTTTGAGCCTTTCCTGGGACAGCAGTATTACATTCCGATGCACCATTGCAGGTTTACTGTATCCCTTGGACCTTCAAGTCAACGACGAAACACAGAAATTGCATCGATATTGAATACAAATGGCAAAATATCTACTTATTTACAAGAGGAGTTACTCTTATAATAGTTCGTGCTTTGAGCCTTTCCTGGGACAGCAGTATTAGATTCCGATACACCATTGCAGATTTACTGTATCCCTAGAACCTTCAAATCAACGATGAATCGCAGAAATTGCATCGATATTTAATACAAACGGCAAAATTTCGACGTATTTACAAGAGGCGTAACACTTTTAATAGTTCGTGCTTTGAGCCTTTCCTGGGACAGCAGTATTAGATTCCGATGCACCATTGCAGGTTTACTGTATCCCTTGGACCTTCAAATCAACGATGAAACACAGTAATTGCATCGATATTGAATACAAAAGGCAAAATGTCGACTTATTTACAAGAGGAGTAACTCTTCTAATATTTCGTGCTTTGAGCCTTTCCTGGGACAGCAGTATTAGATTCCGATGTACCATTGCAGGTTTACTGTATCCCTTGGACCTTCATATCAACGATGAAACACAGAAATTGCATCGATATTGAATACAAAAGGCAAAATGTCGACTTATATACAAGAGGAGTAACTCTTCTAGTACTTCGTGCTTTGAGCCTTTCCTCGGACAGCAGTATTAGATTCCGATGCACCCTTGCATGTTCACTGTATCCCTTGGACCTTCAAATCAACGATGAATCACAGCAATTGCATCGATATTGAATACAAAAGGCAAAATGTCGACTTATTTACAAGAGGAGTAACTCTTCTAATAGTTCGTGCTTTGAGCCTTTCCTGGGACAGCAGTATTAGATTCCGATTTACCATTGCAGGTTTACTGTATCCCTTGGACCTTCAAATCAACGATGAAACACAGAAATTGCATCGATCTTGAATACAAAAGGCAAAATGTCGACTTATTTATAAGAGGAGTAACTCTTCTAACATTTCCTGCTTTGGGCCTTTCCTGGGACAGCAGTATTAGATTCCGATGCACCATTGATGGTTTACTGTATCCCTTGTACCTTCAAATCAACGATGAAACATAGAAATTGCATCGATCTTGAATACAAAATGCAAAATGTTAACTTATTTATAAGAGGAGCAACTCTTCTAATAGTTTGTGATTTGAGCCTTTCCTGGGACAGCAGTATTACATTCCGATGCACCATTGCACGTTTACTGTATCCCTTGGACCTTCAAAACAACTATGAAACACTGAAATTGCATCGATATTAAATACAAAAGGAAAATGTCGACTTATTTACAAGAGGAGTAACCCTTATAATAGTTCGTGGTTTTAGCCTTTCCTGGGACAGCAGTATTACATTCCGATGCACCATTGCAGGTTTACTGTATCCCTTGGACCTTCAAATCAACGATGAAACACAGAAATTGCATCCATATTGAATACAAAAGGCGAAATGACGACTTATTTACAAGAGGAGTAACTCTTCTAATAGTTCGTGCTTTTAGCGTTTCCTGGGACAGCAGTATTAGATTCCGATGCACCATTGCAGGTTTACTGTATCCCTTGGACCTTCAAATCAACGATGAAACACAGAAATTGCATCGATATTGAATACAAAAGGCTAACTTTCTACTTATATACAAGAGGAGTAACTCTTCTAGTACTTCGTGCTTTGAGCCTTTCCTGGGACAGCAGTATTAGATTCCGATGCACCCTTGCAAGTTTACTGTATCCCTTGGACCTTCAAATCAACGATGAAACACAGCAATTGCATCGATATTGAATACAAAAGGCAAAATGTCGACTTATTTACAAGAGGAGTAACTCTTCTAATAGTTCGTGATTTGAGCCTTTCCTGGGACAGCAGTATTAGATTCCGATTTACCACTGCAGGTTTACTGTATCCCTTGGACCTTCAAATCAACGATGAAACACAGAAATTGCATCGATCTTGAATACAAAAGGCAAAATGTCGACTTATTTATAAGAGGAGTAACTCTTCTAACATTTCCTGCTTTGGGCCTTTCCTGGGACAGCTGTATTAGATTACGATGCACCATTGATGGTTTACTGTATCCCTTGTACCTTCAAATCAACGATGAAACATAGAAATTGCATCGATCTTGAATACAAAATGCAAAATGTTAACTTATTTATAAGAGGAGTAACTCTTCTAATAGTTCGTGATTTGAGCCTTTCCTGGGACAGCAGTATTACATTCCGATGCACCATTGCACGTTTACTGTATCCCTTGGACCTTCAAAACAACTATGAAACACTGAAATTGCATCGATATTAAATACAAAAGGAAAATGTCGACTTATTTACAAGAGGAGTAACCCTTATAATAGTTCGTGGTTTTAGCCTTTCCTGGGACAGCAGTATTAGATTCCGATGCACCATTGCAGGTTTACTGTATCCCTTGGACCTTCAAATCAACGATGAAACACAGAAATTGCATCCATATTGAATACAAAAGGCGAAATGACGACTTATTTACAAGAGGAGTAACTCTTCTAATAGTTCGTGCTTTTAGCGTTTCCTGGGACAGCAGTATTAGATTCCGATGCACCATTGCAGGTTTTCTGTATCCCTTGGACCTTCAAATCAACGATGAAACACAGAAATTGCATCGATATTGAATACAAAAGGCAAAATGTCGACTTATTTACAAGAGGAGTAACTCTTCTAATAGTTCGTGCTTTGAGCCTTTCCTGGAACAGCAGTATTAGATTCCGATGCACCATTGCAGGTTTACTGTATCCCTTGGACCTTCAAATCAACGATGAAACACAGAAATTGCATCGAAATTAATACAAAAGGCAAAATGTCGACTTATTTACAAGAGGAGTAACTCTTCTAATAGTTCGTGCTTTGAGCCTTACCTGGGGCAGCATTATTAGATTCCGATGCACCATTGCAGGTTTACTGTATCCCTTGGACCTTCAAATCAACGATGAAACACAGAAATTGCATCGATATTGAATACAAAAGGCAAAATGTCGACTTATTTACAAGAGGCGTAACACTTTTAATTGTTCGTTCTTTGAGCCTTTCCTGGGACAGCAGTATTAGATTCCGATGCACCATTGCAGGTTTACTGTATCCCTTGGACCTTCAAATCAACGATGAAACACAGTAATTGCATCGATATTGAATACAAAAGGCAAAATGTCGACTTATTTACAAGAGGAGTAACTCTTCTAATCTTTCGTGCTTTGAGCCTTTCCTGGGACAGCAGTATTAGATTCCGATGCACCATTGCAGGTTTACTGTATCCCTTGGACCTTCAAATCAACGATGAAACACAGAAATTGCATCGATATTGAATACAAAAGGCAAAATGTCGACTTATTTACAAGAGGAGTAACTCTTCTAATAGTTCGTGTTTTGAGCCTTTCCTGGATTAGCAGTATTAGATTCCGATGCACCATTGCAGGTTTACTGTATCCCTTGGACCTTCAAATCTACGATGAAACACAGAAATTGCATCGATATTGAATACAAAAGGCAAAATATCCACTTATTTACAAGAGGAGTAACTCTTCTAATAGTTCGTGCTTTGAGCCTTTCCTGGGACAGCAGTATTAGATTCCGATGCACCATTGATGGTTTACTGTATCCCTTGTACCTTCAAATCAACGATGAAACATAGAAATTGCATCGATCTTGAATACAAAATGCAAAATGTTAACTTATTTATAAGAGGAGCAACTCTTCTAATAGTTCGTGATTTGAGCCTTTCCTGGGACGTATTACATTCCGATGCACCATTGCACGTTTACTGTATCCCTTGGACCTTCAAAACAACTATGAAACACTGAAATTGCATCGATATTAAATACAAAAGGAAAATGTCGACTTATTTACAAGAGGATTAACCCTTATAATAGTTCGTGGTTTTAGCCTTTCCTGGGACAGCAGTATTAGATTCCGATGCACCATTGCAGGTTTACTGTATCCCTTGGACCTTCAAATCAACGATGAAACACAGAAATTGCATCCATATTGAATACAAAAGGCGAAATGACGACCTATTTACAAGAGGAGTAACTCTTCTAATAGTTCGTGCTTTTAGCGTTTCCTGGGACAGCAGTATTAGATTCCGATGCACCATTGCAGGTTTACTGTATCCCTTGGACCTTCAAATCAACGATGAAACACAGAAATTGCATCGATATTGAATACAAAAGGCAAACTTTCGACTTAAATACAAGAGGAGTAACTCTTCTAGTACTTCGTGCTTTGAGCCTTTCCTGGGACAGCAGTATTAGATTCCGATGCACCCTTGCATGTTTACTGTATCCCTTGGACCTTCAAATCAACGATGAAACACAGCAATTGCATCGATATTGAATACAAAAGGCAAAATGTCGACTTATTTACAAGAGGAGTAACTCTTCTAATAGTTCGTGCTTTGAGCCTTTCCTGGGACAGCAGTATTAGATTCCGATTTACCATTGCAGGTTTACTGTATCCCTTGGACCTTCAAATCAACGATGAAACACAGAAATTGCATCGATCTTGAATACAAAAGGCAAAATGTCGACTTATTTATAAGAGGAGTAACTCTTCTAACATTTCCTGCTTTGGGCCTTTCCTGGGACAGCAGTATTAGATTCCGATGCACCATTGATGGTTTACTGTATCCCTTGTGCCTTCAAATCAACGATGAAACATAGAAATTGCATCGATCTTGAATACAAAATGCAAAATGTTAACTTACTTATAAGAGGAGTAACTCTTCTAATAGTTCGTGATTTGAGCCTTTCCTGGGACAGCAGTATTACATTCCGATGCACCATTGCACGTTTACTGTATCCCTTGGACCTTCAAAACAACCATGAAACACTGAAATTGCATCGATATTAAATACAAAAGGAAAATGTCGACTTATTTACAAGAGGAGTAACCCTTATAATAGTTCGTGGTTTTAGCCTTTCCTGGGACAGCAGTATTAGATTCCGATGCACCATTGCAGGTTTACTGTATCCCTTGGACCTTCAAATCAACGATGAAACACAGAAATTGCATCCATATTGAATACAAAAGGCGAAATGACGACTTATTTACAAGAGGAGTAACTCTTCTAATAGTTCGTGCTTTTAGCGTTTCCTGGGACAGCAGTATTAGATTCCGATGCACCATTGCAGGTTTACTGTATCCCTTGGACCTTCAAATCAACGATGAAACACAGAAATTGCATCGATATTGAATACAAAAGGCAAAATGTCGACTTATTTACAAGAGGAGTAACTCTTCTAATAGTTCGTGCTTTGAGCCTTTCCTGGAACAGCAGTATTAGATTCCGATGCACCATTGCAGGTTTACTGTATGCCTTGGACCTTCAAATCAACGATGAAACACAGAAATTGCATCGAAATTAATACAAAAGGCAAAATGTCGACTTATTTACAAGAGGAGTAACTCTTCTAATAGTTCGTGCTTTGAGCCTTTCCTGGGGCAGCATTATTAGATTCCGATGCACCATTGCAGGTTTACTGTATCCCTTGGACCTTCAAATCAACGATGAAACACAGAAATTGCATCGATATTGAATACAAAAGGCAAAATGTCACTTATTTACAAGAGGCGTAACACTTTTAATAGTTCGTGCTTTGAGCCTTTCCTGGGACAGCAGTATTAGATTCCGATGCACCATTGCAGGTTTAGTGTATCCCTTGGACCTTCAAATCAACGATGAAACACAGTAATTGCATCGATATTGAATACAAAAGGCAAAATGTCGACTTATTTACAAGAGGAGTAACTCTTCTAATATTTCGTGCTTTGAGCCTTTCCTGGGACAGCAGTATTAGATTCCGATGCACCATTGCAGGTTTACTGTATCCCTTGGACCTTCAAATCAACGATGAAACACAGAAATTGCATCGATATTGAATACAAAAGGCAAAATGTCGACTTATTTACAAGAGGAGTAACTCTTCTAATAGTTCGTGTTTTGAGCCTTTCCTGGATTAGCAGTATTAGATTCCGATGCACCATTGCAGGTTTACTGTATCCCTTGGACCTTCAAATCAACGATGAAACACAGTAATTGCATCGATATTGAATACAAAAGGCAAAATGTCGACTTATTTACAAGAGGAGTAACTCTTCTAATATTTCGTGCTTTGAGCCTTTCCTGGGACAGCAGTATTAGATTCCGATGCACCATTGCAGGTTTACTGTATCCCTTGGACCTTCAAATCAACGATGAAACACAGAAATTGCATCGATATTGAATACAAAAGGCAAAATGTCGACTTATTTACAAGAGGAGTAACTCTTCTAATAGTTCGTGCTTTGAGCCTTTCCTGGAACAGCAGTATTAGATTCCGATGCACCATTGCAGGTTTACTGTATCCCTTGGACCTTCAAATCAACGATGAAACACAGTAATTGCATCGATATTGAATACAAATGGCAAAATATCTACTTATTTACAAGAGGAGTTACTCTTATAATAGTTCGTGCTTTGAGCCTTTCCTGGGACAGCAGTATTAGATTCCGATACACCATTGCAGGTTTACTGTATCCCTAGAACCTTCAAATCAACGATGAATCGCAGAAATTGCATCGATATTTAATACAAAAGGCAAAATTTCGACGTATTTACAAGAGGCGTAACACTTTTAATAGTTCGTGCTTTGAGCCTTTCCTGGGACAGCAGTATTAGATTCCGATGCACCATTGCAGGTTTACTGTATCCCTTGGACCTTCAAATCAACGATGAAACACTGTAATTGCATCGATATTGAATACAAAAGGCAAAATGTCGACTTATTTACAAGAGGAGTAACTCTTCTAATATTTCGTGCTTTGAGCCTTTCCTGGGACAGCAGTATTAGATTCCGATGCACCATTGCAGGTTTACTGTATCCCTTGGACCTTCAAATCAACGATGAAACACAGAAATTGCATCGATATTGAATACAAAAGGCAAACTTTCGACTTATATACAAGAGGAGTAACTCTTCTAGTACTTCGTGCTTTGAGCCTTTCCTGGGACAGCAGTATTAGATTCCGATGCACCCTTGCATGTTTACTGTATCCCTTGGACCTTCAAATCAACGATGAATCACAGCAATTGCATCGATATTGAATACAAAAGGCAAAATGTCGACTTATTTACAAGAGGAGTAACTCTTCTAATAGTTCGTGCTTTGAGCCTTTCCTGGGACAGCAGTATTAGATTCCGATTTACCATTGCAGGTTTACTGTATCCCTTGGACCTTCAAATCAACGATGAAACACAGAAATTGCATCGATCTTGAATACAAAAGGCAAAATGTCGACTTATTTATAAGAGGAGTTACTCTTCTAACATTTCCTGCTTTGGGCCTTTCCTGGGACAGCAGTATTATATTCCGATGCACCACTGATGGTTTACTGTATCCCTTGTAAATTCAAATCAACGATGAAACATAGAAATTGCATCGATCTTGAATACAAAATGCAAAATGTTAACTTATTTATAAGAGGAGCAACTCTTCTAAAAGTTCGTGATTTGAGCCTTTCCTGGGACAGCAGTATTACATTCCGATGCACCATTGCACGTTTACTGTATCCCTTGGACCTTCAAAACAACTATGAAACACTGAAATTGCATCGATATTAAATACAAAAGGAAAATGTCGACTTATTTACAAGAGGAGTAACCCTTATAATAGTTCGTGTTTTAAGCCTTTCCTGGATTAGCAGTATTAGATTCCGATGCACCATTGCAGGTTTACTGTATCCCTTGGACCTTCAAATCTACGATGAAACACAGAAATTGCATCGATATTGAATACAAAAGGCGAAATGACGACTTATTTACAAGAGGAGTAACTCTTCTAATAGTTCGTGCTTTTAGCGTTTCCTGGGACAGCAGTATTAGATTCCGATGCACCATTGCAGGTTTACTGTATCCCTTGGACCCTCAAATCAACGATGAAACACAGAAATTGCATCGATATTGAATACAAAAGGCAAACTTTCGACTTATATACAAGAGGAGTAACTCTTCTAGTACTTCGTGCTTTGAGCCTTTCCTGGGACAGCAGTATTAGATTCCGATGCACCCTTGCATGTTTACTGTATCCCTTGGACCTTCAAATCAACGATGAAACACAGCAATTGCATCGATATTGAATACAAAAGGCAAAATGTCGACTTATTTACAAGAGGAGTAACTCTTCTAATAGTTCGTGCTTTGAGCCTTTTCTGGGACAGCAGTATTAGATTCCGCTTTACCATTGCAGGTTTACTGTATCCCTTGGACCTTCAAATCAACGATGAAACACAGAAATTGCATCGATCTTGAATACAAAAGGCAAAATGTCGACTTATTTATAAGAGGAGTAACTCTTCTAACATTTCCTGCTTTGGGCCTTTCCTGGGACAGCAGTATTAGATTCCGATGCACCATTGATGGTTTACTGTATCCCTTGTACCTTCAAATCAACGATGAAACATAGAAATTGCATCGATCTTGAATACAAAATGCAAAATGTTAACTTATTTATAAGAGGAGTAACTCTTCTAATAGTTCGTGATTTGAGCCTTTCCTGGGACAGCAGTATTACATTCCGATGCACCATTGCACGTTTACTGTATCCCTTGGACCTTCAAAACAACTATGAAACACTGAAATTGCATCGATATTAAATACAAAAGGAAAATGTCGACTTATTTACAAGAGGAGTAACCCTTATAATAGTTCGTGGTTTTAGCCTTTCCTGGGACAGCAGTATTAGATTCCGATGCACCATTGCAGGTTTACTGTATCCCTTGGACCTTCAAATCAACGATGAAACACAGAAATTGCATCCATATTGAATACAAAAGGCGAAATGACGACTTATTTACAAGAGGAGTAACTCTTCTAATAGTTCGTGCTTTTAGCGTTTCCTGGGACAGCAGTATTAGATTCCGATGCACCATTGCAGGTTTACTGTATCCCTTGGACCTTCAAATCAACGATGAAACACAGAAATTGCATCGATATTGAATACAAAAGGCAAAATGTCGACTTATTTACAAGAGGAGTAACTCTTCTAATAGTTCGTGCTTTGAGCCTTTCCTGGAACAGCAGTATTAGATTCCGATGCACCATTGCAGGTTTACTGTATCCCTTGGACCTTCAAATCAACGATGAAACACAGAAATTGCATCGAAATTAATACAAAAGGCAAAATGTCGACTTATTTACAAGAGGAGTAACTCTTCTAATAGTTCGTGCTTTGAGCCTTTCCTGGGGCAGCATTATTAGATTCCGATGCACCATTGCAGGTTTACTGTATCCCTTGGACCTTCAAATCAACGATGAAACACAGAAATTGCATCGATATTGAATACAAAAGGCAAAATGTCGACTTATTTACAAGAGGCGTAACACTTTTAATAGTTCGTGCTTTGAGCCTTTCCTGGGACAGCAGTATTAGATTCCGATGCACCATTGCAGGTTTACTGTATCCCTTGGACCTTCAAATCAACGATGAAACACAGTAATTGCATCGATATTGAATACAAAAGGCAAAATGTCGACTTATTTACAAGAGGAGTAACTCTTCTAATATTTCGTGCTTTGAGCCTTTCCTGGGACAGCAGTATTAGATTCCGAAGCACCATTGCAGGTTTACTGTATCCCTTGGACCTTCAAATCAACGATGAAACACAGAAATTGCATCGATATTGAATACAAAAGACAAACTTTCGACTTATATACAAGAGGAGTAACTCTTCTAGTACTTCGTGCTTTGAGCCTTTCCTGGGACAGCAGTATTAGATTCCGATGCACCCTTGCATGTTTACTGTATCCCTTGGACCTTCAAATCAACGATGAATCACAGCAATTGCATCGATATTGAATACAAAAGGCAAAATGTCGACTTATTTACAAGAGGAGTAACTCTTCTAATTGTTCGTGCTTTGAGCCTTTCCTGGGACAGCAGTATTAGATTCCGATTTACCATTGCAGGTTTACTGTATCCCTTGGACCTTCAAATCAACGATGAAACACAGAAATTGCATCGATCTTGAATACAAAAGGCAAAATGTCGACTTATTTATAAGAGGAGTAACTCTTCTAACATTTCCTGCTTTGGGCCTTTCCTGGGACAGCAGTATTATATTCCGATGCACCACTGATGGTTTAGTGTATCCCTTGTAAATTCAAATCAACGATGAAACATAGAAATTGCATCGATCTTGAATACAAAATGCAAAATGTTAACTTATTTACAAGAGGAGTAACCCTTATAATAGTTCGTGCTTTAAGCCTTTCCTGGATTAGCAGTATTAGATTCCGATGCACCATTGCAGGTTTACTGTATCCCTTGGACCTTCAAATCTACGATGAAACACAGAAATTGCATCGATATTGAATACAAAAGGCGAAATGACGACTTATTTACAAGAGGAGTAACTCTTCTAATAGTTCGTGCTTTTAGCGTTTCCTGGGACAGCAGTATTAGATTCCGATGCACCATTGCAGGTTTACTGTATCCCTTGGACCTTCAAATCAACGATGAAACTCAGAAATTGCATCGATATTGAATACAAAAGGCAAACTTTCGACTTATATACAAGAGGAGTAACTCTTCTAGTACTTCGTGCTTTGAGCCTTTCCTGGGACAGCAGTATTAGATTCCGATGCACCCTTGCATGTTTACTGTATCCCTTGGACCTTCAAATCAACGATGAAACACAGCAATTGCATCGATATTGAATACAAAAGGCAAAATGTCGACTTATTTACAAGAGGAGTAACTCTTCTAATAGTTCGTGCTTTGAGCCTTTCCTGGGACAGCAGTATTAGATTCCGATTTACCATTGCAGGTTTACTGTATCCCTTGGACCTTCAAATCAACGATGAAACACAGAAATTGCATCGATCTTGAATACAAAAGGCAAAATGTCGACTTATTTATAAGAGGAGTAACTCTTCTAACATTTCCTGCTTTGGGCCTTTCCTGGGACAGCAGTATTAGATTCCGATGCACCATTGATGGTTTACTGTATCCCTTGTACCTTCAAATCAACGATGAAACATAGAAATTGCATCGATCTTGAATACAAAATGCAAAATGTTAACTTATTTATAAGAGGAGTAACTCCTCTAACAGTTCGTGATTTGAGCCTTTCCTGGGACAGCAGTATTACATTCCGATGCACCATTGCACGTTTACTGTATCCCTTGGACCTTCAAAACAACTATGAAACACTGAAATTGCATCGATATTAAATACAAAAGGAAAATGTCGACTTATTTACAAGAGGAGTAACCCTTATAATAGTTCGTGGTTTTAGCCTTTCCTGGGACAGCAGTATTAGATTCCGATGCACCATTGCAGGTTTACTGTATCCCTTGGACCTTCAAATCAACGATGAAACACAGAAATTGCATCCATATTGAGTACAAAAGGCGAAATGACGACTTATTTACAAGAGGAGTAACTCTTCTAATAGTTCGTGCTTTTAGCGTTTCCTGGGACAGCAGTATTAGATTCCGATGCACCATTGCAGGTTTACTGTATCCCTTGGACCTTCAAATCAACGATGAAACACAGAAATTGCATCGATATTGAATACAAAAGGCAAAATGTCGACTTATTTACAAGAGGAGTAACTCTTCTAATAGTTCGTGCTTTGAGCCTTTCCTGGAACAGCAGTATTAGATTCCGATGCACCATTGCAGGTTTACTGTATCCCTTGGACCTTCAAATCAACGATGAAACACAGAAATTGCATCGAAATTAATACAAAAGGCAAAATGTCGACTTATTTACAAGAGGAGTAACTCTTCTAATAGTTCGTGCTTTGAGCCTTTCCTGGGGCAGCATTATTAGATTCCGATGCACCATTGCAGGTTTACTGTATCCCTTGGACCTTCAAATCAACGATGAAACACAGAAATTGCATCGATATTGAATACAAAAGGCAAAATGTCGACTTATTTACAAGAGGCGTAACACTTTTAATAGTTCGTGCTTTGAGCCTTTCCTGGGACAGCAGCATTAGATTCCGATGCACCATTGCAGGTTTACTGTATCCCTTGGACCTTCAAATCAACGATGAAACACAGTAATTGCATCGATATTGAATACAAAAGGCAAAATGTCGACTTATTTACAAGAGGAGTAACTCTTCTAATATTTCGTGCTTTGAGCCTTTCCTGGGACAGCAGTATTAGATTCCGATGCACCATTGCAGGTTTACTGTATCCCTTGGACCTTCAAATCAACGATGAAACACAGAAATTGCATCGATATTGAATACAAAAGGCAAAATGTCGACTTATTTACAAGAGGAGTAACTCTTCTAATAGTTCGTGTTTTGAGCCTTTCCTGGATTAGCAGTATTAGATTCCGATGCACCATTGCAGGTTTACTGTATCCCTTGGACCTTCAAATCTACGATGAAACACAGAAATTGCATCGATATTGAATACAAAACGCAAAATATCCACTTATTTACAAGAGGAGAAACTCTTCTAATAGTTCGTGCTTTGAGCCATTCCTGGGACAGCAGTATTAGATTCCGATGCACCATTGCAGGCTTAATGTATCCCTTGGACCTTCAAATCAACGATGAAACACAGAAATTGCATCGATATTGAATACAAAAAAGCAAAATGTCGACTTATTTACAAGAGGAGTAACTCTTCTAATAGTTCGTGCTTTGAGCCTTTCCTGGGACAGCAGTATTAGATTCCGATGCACCATTGCAGGTTTACTGTATCCCTTGGACCTTCAAATCAACGATGAAAACCAGAAATTGCATCGATCTTGAATACAAAAGGCTAAATGTCGACTTATTTATAAGAGGAGTAACTCTTCTAACAGTTCCTGTTTTGAGCCTTTCCTGGGACAGCAGTATTAGATTCCGATGCACCATTGCAGGTTTACTGTATCCCTTGTACCTTCAAATCAACGATGAAACATAGAAATTGCATCGATCTTGAATACAAAATGCAAAATGGTAACTTATTTATAAGAGGAGTAACCCTTATAATAGTTCGTGGTTTTAGCCTTTCCTGGGACAGCAGTATTAGATTCCGATGCACCATTGCAGGTTTACTGTATCCCTTGGACCTTCAAATCAACGATGAAACACAGAAATTGCATCGATATTGAATACAAAAGGCGAAATATCGACTTATTTACAAGAGGAGTAACTCTTCTAATAGTTCGTGCTTTTAGCGTTTCCTGGGACAGCAGTATTTGATTCCGATGCACCGTTGCAGGTTTACTGTATCCCTTGGACCTTCAAATCAACGATGAAACACAGAAATTGCATCGATATTGAATACAAAAGGCAAAATGTCGACTTATTTACAAGAGGAGTAACTCTTCTAATAGTTCCTGCTTTGAGCCTTTCCTGGAACAGCAGTATTAGATTCCGATGCACCATTGCAGGTTTACTGTATCCCTTGGACCTTCATATCAACGATGAAACACAGAAATTGCATCGATATTAAATACAAACGGCAAAATGTCGACTTATTTACAAGAGGAGTAACTCTTCTAATAGTTCGTGCTTTGAGCCATTCGTGGGGCAGCATTATTAGTTTACGATGCACCATTGCAGGTTTACTGTATCCCTTGGACCTTCAAATCAACGCTGAAACACAGAAATTGCTTCGATATTGAATACAAAAGGCAAAATGTCGACTTATTTACAAGAGGAGTAACTCTTCTAATAGCTCGTGTTTTAGCCTTTCCTGGGAGAGCAGTATTACATTCCGATGCACCATTGCAGGTTTACTGTATCCCTTGGACGTTCAATTCAACGAAGAAACACAGAAATTGCATCGATATTGAATACAAAAGGCAAAATGTCGACTTATTTACAAGAGGAGTAACTCTTCTAATACTTCGTGCTTTGAGCCTTTCCTGGGACAGCAGTATTAGATTCCCATGCACCATTGCAGGTTTACTGTTTCCCTTGGACCTTCAAATCAACGATGAAACACAGAAATTGCATCGATATTGAATACAAAAAAGCAAAATGTCGACTTATTTACAAGAGGAGTAACTCTTCTAATAGTTCCTGCTTTGAGCCTTTCCTGGGACAGCAGTTTTAGATTCCGATGCACCATTGCAGGTTTACTGTATCCCTTGGACCTTCAAATCAACGATGAAAACCAGAAATTGCATCGATCGTGAATACAAAAGGCAAAATGTCGACTTATTTATAAGAGGAGTAACTCTTCTAACAGTTCCTGTTTTGAGCCTTTCCTGGGACAGCAGTATTAGATTCCGATGCACCATTGCAGGTTTACTGTATCCCTTGTACCTTCAAATCAACGATGAAACATAGAAATTGCATCGATCTTGAATACAAAATGCAAAATGTTAACTTATTTATAAGAGGAGTAACTCTTCTAATAGTTCGTGGTTTGAGCCTTTCCTGGGACAGCAGTATTAGATTCCCATGCACCATTGCACGTATACTGAATCCCTTGGACCTTCAAAACAACTATGAAACATTGAAATTAAATCGATATTGAATACAAAAGGAAAATGTCGACTTATGTACAAGAGGATTAACCCTTATAATAGTTAGTGGTTTTAGCCTTTCCTGGGACATCAGTATTACATTCCGATGCACCATTGCAGGTTTACTGTATCCCTTGGACCTTCAATTCAACGATGAAACATAGAAATTGCATCGATATTGAATACAAAAGGCGAAATATCGACTAATTTACAAGAGGAGTAACTCTTCTAATAGTTCGTGCTTTTAGCGTTTCCTGGGACAGCAGTATTAGATTCCGATGCACCATTGCAGGTTTAGTGTATCCCTTGGACCTTCAAATCAACGATGAAACACAGAAATTGCATCGATATTGAATACAAAAGGCAAAATGTCTACTTATTTACAAGAGGAGTAACTCTTCTAATAGTTCCTGCTTTGAGCCTTTCCTGGAACAGCAGTATTAGATTCCGATGCACCATTGCAGGTTTACTGTATCCCTTGTACCTTCAAATCAACGATGAAACATAGAAATTCCATCGATCTTGAATACAAAATGCAAAATGTTAACTTATTTATAAGAGGAGTAACTCTTCTAATAGTTCGTGCTTTGAGCCTTTCCTGGATTAGCCGTATTAGATTCCGATGCACCATTGCAGGTTTACTGTATCCCTTGGACCTTCAAATCAACGATGAAACACAGAAATTGCATCGATATTGAATACAAAAAAGCAAAATGTCGACTTATTTACAAGAGGAGTAACTCTTCTAATAGTTCCTGCTTTGAGCCTTTCCTGGGACAGCAGTTTTAGATTCCGATGCACCATTGCAGGTTTACTGTATCCCTTGGACCTTCAAATCAACGATGAAAACCAGAAATTGCATCGATCGTGAATACAAAAGGCAAAATGTCGACTTATTTATAAGAGGAGTAACACTTCTAATAGTTCCTGTTTTGAGCCTTTCCTGGGACAGCAGTATTAGATTCCGATGCACCATTGCAGGTTTACTGTATCCCTTGTACCTTCAAATCAACGATGAAACATAGAAATTGCATCGATCTTGAATACAAAATGCAAAATGTTATCTTATTTATAAGAGGAGTAACTCTTCTAATAGTTCGTGGTTTGAGCCTTTCCTGGGACAGCAGTATTAGATTCTTATGCACCATTGTACGTATACTGAATCCCTTGGACCTTCAAAACAACTATGAAACACTGAAATTAAATCGATATTGAATACAAAAGGAAAATGTCGACTTATGTACAAGAGGATTAACCCTTATAATAGTTCGTGGTTTTAGCCTTTCCTGGGACATCAGTATTACATTCCGATGCACCATTGCAGGTTTACTGTATCCCTTGGACCTTCAATTCAACGATGAAACACAGAAATTGCATCGATATTGAATACAAAAGGCGAAATATCGACTAATTTACAAGACGAGTAACTCTTCTAATAGTTCGTGCTTTTAGCGTTTCCTGGGACAGCAGTATTAGATTCCGATGCACCATTGCAGGTTTAGTGTATCCCTTGGACCTTCAAATCAACGATGAAACACAGAAATTGCATCGATATTGAATACAAAAGGCAAAATGTCTACTTATTTACAAGAGGAGTAACTCTTCTAATAGTTCCTGCTTTGAGCCTTTCCTGGAACAGCAGTATTAGATTCCGATGCACCATTGCAGGTTTACTGTATCCCTTGTACCTTCAAATCAACGATGAAACATAGAAATTGCATCGATCTTGAATACAAAATGCAAAATGTTAACTTAATTATAAGAGGAGTAACTCTTCTAATAGTTCGTGCTTTGAGCCTTTCCTGGGACAGCAGTATTACATTCCGATGCACCATTGCACGTTTACTGTATCCCTTGGACCTTCAAAACAACTAAGAAACACTGAAATTAAATCGATATTGAATACAAAAGTAAAATGTCGACTTATTTACAAGAGGATTAACCCTTATAATAGTTCGTGGTTTTAGCCTTTCCTGGGACAGCAGTATTAGATTCCGATGCACCATTGCAGGTTTACTGTATCCCTTGGACCTTCAAATCAACGATGAAACACAGAAATTGCATCGATATTGAATACAAAAGGCGAAATATCGACTTATTTACAAGAGGAGTAACTCTTCTAATAGTTCGTGCTTTTAGCGTTTCCTGGGACAGCAGTATTAGATTCCGATGCACCATTGCAGGTTTACTGTATCCCTTAGACCTTCAAATCAACGATGAAACACAGAAATTGCATCGATATTGAATACAAAAGGCAAAATGTCGACTTATTTACAAGAGGAGTAACTCTTCTAATAGTTCCTGCTTTGAGCCTTTCCTGGGACTGCAGTATTAGATTCCGATGCACCCTTGCATGTTCACTGTATCCCTTGGACCTTCAAATCAACGATGAAACACAGACATTGCATCGATATTGAATACAAAAGGCAAACTTTCGACTTATATACAAGAGGAGTAACTCTTCTAGTACTTCGTGCTTTGAGCCTTTCCTGGGACAGCAGTATTAGATTCCGATGCACCCTTGCATGTTTACTGTATCCCTTGGACCTTCAAATCAACGATGAAACACAGAAATTGCATCGATATTGAATACAAAAGGCAAAATGTCGACTTATTTACAAGAGGAGTAACTCTTCTAATAGTTCGTGCTTTGAGCCTTTCCTGGGACAGCAGTATTAGATTCCGATGCACCAATGCAGGTTTACTGTATCCCTTGGACCTTCATATCATCGATGAAACACAGTTATTGCATCGATATTGAATACAAAAGGCAAAATGTCGACTTATTTACAAGAGGAGTAACTCTTCTAATATTTCGTGCTTTGAGCCTTTCCTGGGACAGCAGTATTAGATTCCGATGCACCATTGCAGGTTTACTGTATCCCTTGGACCTTCAAATCAACGATGAAACACAGAAATTGCATCGATATTGAATACAAAAAAGCAAAATGTCGACTTATTTACAAGAGGAGTAACTCTTCTAATAGTTCCTGCTTTGAGCCTTTCCTGGGACAGCAGTTTTAGATTCCGATGCACCATTGCAGGTTTACTGTATCCCTTGGACCTTCAAATCAACGATGAAAACCAGAAATTGCATCGATCGTGAATACAAAAGGCAAAATGTCGACTTATTTATAAGAGGAGTAACACTTCTAACAGTTCCTGTTTTGAGCCTTTCCTGGAACAGCAGTATTAGATTCCGATGCACCATTGCAGGTTTACTGGATCCCTTGTACCTTCAAATCAACGATGAAACACAGAAATTGCATCGATATTGAATACAAAAGGCAAAATGTCTACTTATTTACAAGAGGAGTAACTCTTCTAATAGTTCCTGCTTTGAGCCTTTCCTGGAACAGCAGTATTAGATTCCGATGCACCATTGCAGGTTTACTGTATCCCTTGTACCTTCAAATCAACGATGAAACATAGAAATTGCATCGATCTTGAATACAAAATGCAAAATGTTAACTTATTTATAAGAGGAGTAACTCTTCTAATAGTTCGTGCTTTGAGCCTTTCCTGGATTAGCCGTATTAGATTCCGATGCACCATTGCAGGTTTACTGTATCCCTTGGACCTTCAAATCAACGATGAAACACAGAAATTGCATCGATATTGAATACAAAAAAGCAAAATGTCGACTTATTTACAAGAGGAGTAACTCTTCTAATAGTTCCTGCTTTGAGCCTTTCCTGGGACAGCAGTTTTAGATTCCGATGCACCATTGCAGGTTTACTGTATCCCTTGGACCTTCAAATCAACGATGAAAACCAGAAATTGCATCGATCGTGAATACAAAAGGCAAAATGTCGACTTATTTATAAGAGGAGTAACACTTCTAACAGTTCCTGTTTTGAGCCTTTCCTGGGACAGCAGTATTAGATTCCGATGCACCATTGCAGGTTTACTGTATCCCTTGTACCTTCAAATCAACGATGAAACATAGAAATTGCATCGATCTTGAATACAAAATGCAAAATGTTATCTTATTTATAAGAGGAGTAACTCTTCTAATAGTTCGTGGTTTGAGCCTTTCCTGGGACAGCAGTATTAGATTCTTATGCACCATTGTACGTATACTGAATCCCTTGGACCTTCAAAACAACTATGAAACACTGAAATTAAATCGATATTGAATACAAAAGGAAAATGTCGACTTATGTACAAGAGGATTAACCCTTATAATAGTTCGTGGTTTTAGCCTTTCCTGGGACATCAGTATTACATTCCGATGCACCATTGCAGGTTTACTGTATCCCTTGGACCTTCAATTCAACGATGAAACACAGAAATTGCATCGATATTGAATACAAAAGGCGAAATATCGACTAATTTACAAGACGAGTAACTCTTCTAATAGTTCGTGCTTTTAGCGTTTCCTGGGACAGCAGTATTAGATTCCGATGCACCATTGCAGGTTTAGTGTATCCCTTGGACCTTCAAATCAACGATGAAACACAGAAATTGCATCGATATTGAATACAAAAGGCAAAATGTCTACTTATTTACAAGAGGAGTAACTCTTCTAATAGTTCCTGCTTTGAGCCTTTCCTGGAACAGCAGTATTAGATTCCGATGCACCATTGCAGGTTTACTGTATCCCTTGTACCTTCAAATCAACGATGAAACATAGAAATTGCATCGATCTTGAATACAAAATGCAAAATGTTAACTTAATTATAAGAGGAGTAACTCTTCTAATAGTTCGTGCTTTGAGCCTTTCCTGGGACAGCAGTATTACATTCCGATGCACCATTGCACGTTTACTGTATCCCTTGGACCTTCAAAACAACTAAGAAACACTGAAATTAAATCGATATTGAATACAAAAGTAAAATGTCGACTTATTTACAAGAGGATTAACCCTTATAATAGTTCGTGGTTTTAGCCTTTCCTGGGACAGCAGTATTAGATTCCGATGCACCATTGCAGGTTTACTGTATCCCTTGGACCTTCAAATCAACGATGAAACACAGAAATTGCATCGATATTGAATACAAAAGGCGAAATATCGACTTATTTACAAGAGGAGTAACTCTTCTAATAGTTCGTGCTTTTAGCGTTTCCTGGGACAGCAGTATTAGATTCCGATGCACCATTGCAGGTTTACTGTATCCCTTAGACCTTCAAATCAACGATGAAACACAGAAATTGCATCGATATTGAATACAAAAGGCAAAATGTCGACTTATTTACAAGAGGAGTAACTCTTCTAATAGTTCCTGCTTTGAGCCTTTCCTGGGACTGCAGTATTAGATTCCGATGCACCCTTGCATGTTCACTGTATCCCTTGGACCTTCAAATCAACGATGAAACACAGACATTGCATCGATATTGAATACAAAAGGCAAACTTTCGACTTATATACAAGAGGAGTAACTCTTCTAGTACTTCGTGCTTTGAGCCTTTCCTGGGACAGCAGTATTAGATTCCGATGCACCCTTGCATGTTTACTGTATCCCTTGGACCTTCAAATCAACGATGAAACACAGAAATTGCATCGATATTGAATACAAAAGGCAAAATGTCGACTTATTTACAAGAGGAGTAACTCTTCTAATAGTTCGTGCTTTGAGCCTTTCCTGGGACAGCAGTATTAGATTCCGATGCACCAATGCAGGTTTACTGTATCCCTTGGACCTTCATATCATCGATGAAACACAGTTATTGCATCGATATTGAATACAAAAGGCAAAATGTCGACTTATTTACAAGAGGAGTAACTCTTCTAATATTTCGTGCTTTGAGCCTTTCCTGGGACAGCAGTATTAGATTCCGATGCACCATTGCAGGTTTACTGTATCCCTTGGACTTTCAAATCAACGATGAAACACAGAAATTGCATCGATATTGAATACAAAATGCAAACTTTCGACTTATATACAAGAGGAGTAACTCTTCTAGTACTTCGTGCTTTGAGCCTTTCCTGGGACAGCAGTATTAGATTCCGATGCACCCTTGCATGTTCACTGTATCCCTTGGACCTTCAAATCAACGATGAAACACAGAAATTGCATCGATATTGAATACAAAAGGCAAAATGTCGACTTATTTACAAGAGGAGTAACTCTTCTAATAGTTCGTGCTTTGAGCCTTTACTGGGACAGCAGTATTAGATTCCGATTTACCATTGCAGGTTTACTGTATCCCTTGGACCTTCAAATCAACGATGAAACACAGAAATTGCATCGATCTTGAATACAAAAGGAAAAATGTCGACTTATTTATAAGAGGAGTAACTCTTCTAACATATCCTGCTTTGGGCCTTTCCTGGGACAGCAGTATTAGATTCCGATGCACCATTGCAGGTTTACTGTATCCCTTGTACCTTCAAATCAACGATGAAACATAGAAATTGCATCGATCTTGAATAAAAAATGCAAATTGTTAACTTATTTATAAGAGGAGTAACTCTTCTAATAGTTCGTGATTTGAGCCTCTCCTGGGACAGCAGTATTACATTCCGATGCACCATTGCACGTTTACTGTATCCCTTGGACCTTCAAAACAACTATGAAACACTGAAATTGCATCGATATTAAATACAAAAGGAAAATGTCGACTTATTTACAAGAGGAGTAACCCTTATAATAGTTCGTGGTTTTAGTCTTTCCTAGGACAGCAGTATTAGATTCCGATGCACCATTGCAGGTTTACTGTATCCCTTGGACCTTCAAATCAACGATGAAAAACAGAAATTGCATCCATATTGAATACAAAAGGCGAAATGTCGACTTATTTACAAGAGGAGTAACTCGTCTAATAGTTCGTGCTTTTAGCGTTTCCTGGGACAGCAGTATTAGATTCCGATGCACCATTGCAGGTTTACTGTATCCCTTGGACCTTCAAATCAACGATGAAACACAGAAATTGCATCGATATTGAATACAAAAGGCAAAATGTCGACTTATTTACAAGAGGAGTAACTCTTCTAATAGTTCGTGCTTTGAGCCTTTCCTGGAACAGCAGTATTAGATTCCGATGCACCATTGCAGGTTTACTGTATCCCTTGGACCTTCAAATCAACGATGAAACACAGAAATTGCATCGATATTGAATACAAAAGGCAAAATGTCGACTTATTTACAAGAGGAGTAACTCTTCTAATAGTTCGTGCTTTGAGACTTTCCTGGGGCAGCATTATTAGATTCCGATGCACCATTGCAGGTTTACTGTATCCCTTGGACCTTCAAATCAACGATGAAACACAGAAATTGCATCGATATTGAATACAGAAGGCAAAATGTCGACTTATTTACAAGAGGAGTAACTCTTCTAATAGCTCGTGTTTTAGCCTTTCCTGGGACAGCAGTATTAGATTCCGATGCACCATTGCAGGTTTACTGTATCCCTTGGACGTTCAATTGAACGATGAAACACAGAAATTGCATCGATATTGAATACAAAAGGCAAAATGTCGACTTATTTACAAGAGGAGTAACTCTTCTAATAGTTCGTGCTTTGAGCCTTTCCTGGGACAGCAGTATTAGATTCCGATGCACCATTGCAGGCTTACTGTATCCCTTGGACCTTCAAATCAACGATGAAACACAGAAATTGCATCGATATTGAATACAAAAAAGCAAAATGTCGAATTATTTAAAAGAGGAGTAACTTTTCTAATAGTTCGTGCTTTGAGCCTTTCCTGGGACAGCAGTATTAGATTCCGATGCACCATTGCAGGTTTACTGTATCCATTGGAACTTCAAAACAACGATGAAACACAGAAATTCCATCGATATTGAATACAAAAGGCTAAATGTCGACTTATTTATAAGAGGAGTAACTCTTCTAATGTTTCGTGCTTTGAGCCTTTCCTGGGACAATAGTATTTGATTCCGATGCACCATTGCAGGTTTACTATATCCCTTGGACCTTCAAGTCAACGATGAAACACAGAAATTGCATCGATATTGAATACAAATGGCAAAATATCTACTTATTTACAAGAGGAATAACTCTTATAATAGTTCGTGCTTTGAGCCTTTCCTGGGACAGCAGTATTTGATTCCGATGCACCATTGCAGGTTTACTGTATCCCTAGAACCTTCAAATCAACGATGAATCACAGAAATTGCATCGATATTTAATACAAAAGGCAAAATTTCGACTTATTTACAAGAGGCGAAACTCTTTTAATAGTTCGTGTTTGAGCCTTTCCTGGGACAGCAGTATTAGATTCCGATGCACCATTGCAGGTTTACTGTATCCCTTGGACCTTCAAATCAACGATGAAACACAGTAATTGCATCGATATTGAATACAAAAAGCAAAAGGTCGACTTATTTACAAGAGGAGTAACTCTTCTAATATTTCGTTCTTTGAGCCTTTCCTGGGACAGCAGTATTACATTCCGATGCACCATTGCAGGTTTACTGTATCCCTTGGACCTTCAAGTCAACGATGAAACACAGAAATTGCTTCGATATTGAATACAAATGGCAAAATATCTACTTATTTACAAGAGGAGTAACTCTTATAATAGTTCGTGCTTTGAGCCTTTCCTGGGACAGCAGTATTTGATTCCGATGCACCATTGCAGGTTTACTGTATCCCTAGAACCTTCAAATCAACGATGAATCACAGAAATTGCATCGATATTTAATACAAAAGGCAAAATTTCGACTTATTTACAAGAGGCGTAACTCTTTTAATAGTTCGTGCTTTGAGCCTTTCCTGGGACAGCAGTATTAGATTCCGATGCACCATTGCAGGTTTACTGTATCCCTTGGACCTTCAAATCAACGATGAAACACAGTAATTGCATCGATATTGAATACAAAATGCAAAATGTCGACTTATTTACAAGAGGAGTAACTCTTCTAATATTTCGTGCTTTGAGCCTTTCCTGGGACAGCAGTATTAGATTTCGATGCACCATTGCTGGATTACTGTATCCCTTGGACCTTCAAATCAACGATGAAACACAGAAATTGCATCGACATTGTATACAAAAGGCCAAATTTCGACTTATATACAAGAGGAGTAACTCTTCTAGTACTTCGTGCTTTGAGCCTTTCCTGGGTCAGCAGTATTAGATTCCGATGCACCATTGCATGTTTACTGTATCCCTTGGACCTTCAAATCAACGATGAAACACAGAAATTGCATCGATATTGAATACAAAAGGCAAAATGTCGACTTATTTACAAGAGGAGTAACTCTTCTAATAGTTCGTGCTTTGAGCCTTTCCTGGGACAACAGTATTAGATTCCGATGCACCATTGCAGGTTTACTGTACCTCTTGGACCTTCCAATCAACGATGAAACACAGAAATTGCATCGATATTGAATACAAAAGGGAAAACATCGACCCATTTACAAGAGGAGTAACTCTTCGAATAGTTCGTGCTTTGAGCCTTTCCTGGGACAGCAGTATTAGATTCCGATGCACCATTGTAGGTTTACTGTATCAATTGGACCTTCAAATCAACGATGAAACACAAAAATTGCATCGATATTGAATACAAAAGGCAAAATGTCGACTTATTTATATGAGGAGTAACTCATCTAATAGTTCGTGTTTGAGCCTTTCCTGGGACAGCAGTATTACATTCCGATGCCCCATTGCAGGTTTACTGTATCCCTTGAACCTTCAAGTCAAAGATGAAACACAGGAATTGCATCGATATTGAATACAAAAGGCAAAATATCGACTTATTTACAAGACGAGTAACTCTTCTAATTGTTCGTTTTTTAGCCTTTCCTGGGACAGCAGTATTAGATTCCAATGCACCATTGCAGGTTTACTGTATCCCTTGGACCTGCAAATCAACGATGAAACACAGAAATTTCATCGATATTGAACACAAAAGGCAAAATGTCGACATATTTACATGAGGAATAACTCTTCTAGTAGTTCGTGATTTTAGCCTTTCCTGGGAGAGCAGTATTAGATTCCGATGGACCATTGCAGGTTTACTGTATCTCTTGAACCTTCAAATCAACGATGCAACCCAGAAATTGCATCGATATTGAATACAAAAGCCAAAATGTCGCCTATTTCATAAGTGGAGAAACTCTTCTAATAGTTCGTTCTTTGAGCCTTTCCTGAGACAGCAGTATTAGATTCCAATGCACCATTGCAGGTTTACTGTATCCCTTGGACCTTCAAATCAACGATGAAACACTGAAATTTCATCGATTTTGAATACAATAGGCAAAATGTCGACTTATTTACAAGAGGAGTAACTCATCTACTAGTTCGTGATTTGAGTCTTTCCTGGGACAGCAGTATTAGATTCCGATGCACCACTGCAGGTTTACTGTATCTCTTGGACCTTGAAATCAACGATGAAACACAGAAATTGCATCGATATTGAATACAAAAGGCAAAATCTCGACTTATTTACAAGAGGAGTAACTCTTCTAATAGTTCGTGCTTTGAGCCTTTCCTGGGACAGCAGTATTAGATTCCGATGCACCATTGCAGGATAACGGTATCTCTTGGACCTTCAAATCAACGATGAAACACAGAAATTGCATCGATCTTGAATACAAAATGCAAAATGTTAACTTATTTATAAGAGGAGTAACTCTTCTAATAGTTCGTGCTTTGAGCCTTTCCTGGGACAGCAGTATTACATTCCGATGCACCATTGCACGTTTACTGTATCCCTTGGACCTTCAAAACAACTATGAAACACTGAAATTAAATCGATATTGAATACAAAAGTAAAATGTCGACTTATTTACAAGAGGATTAACCTTTATAATAGTTCGTGGTTTTAGCCTTTCCTGGGACAGCAGTATTAGATTCCGATGCACCATTGCAGGTTTACTGTATCCCTTGGACCTTCAAATCAACGATGAAACACAGAAATTGCATCGATATTGAATACAAAAGGCGAAATATCGACTTATTTACAAGAGGAGTAACTCTTCTAATAGTTGGTGCTTTGAGCCTTTCCTGGGACAGCAGTATTAGATTCCGATGCACCATTGCAGGTTTACTGTAGCCCTTAGACCTTCAAATCAACGATGAAACACAGAAATTGCATCGATATTGGATACAAAAGGCAAAATGTCGACTTATTTACAAGAGGGGTAACTCTTCTAATAGTTCCTGCTTCGAGCCTTTTCTGGGACTGCAGTATTAGATTCCGATGCATCATTGCAGGTTTATTGTATCCCTTGGACCTTCAAATCAACGATGAAAAACAGAAATTGCATCGATATTGAATACAAAAGGCAAAATGTCGACTTATTTACAAGAGGAGTAACTCTTCTAATAGTTCGTGCTTTGAGCCTTTCCTGGGGCAGCATTATTAGATTCCGATGCACCATTGCAGGTTTACTGTATCCCTTGGACCTTCAAATCAACGATGAAACACAGTAATTGCATCGATATTGAATACAAAAGGCAAAATGTCGACTTATTTACAAGAGGAGTAACTCTTCTAATAGCTCGTGTTTTAGCCTTTCCTGGGACAGCAGTATTAGATTCCGATGCACCATTGCAGGTTTACTGTATCCCTTGGACGTTCAATTCAACGATGAAACACAGAAATTGCATCGATATTGAATACAAAAGGCAAAATGTCGACTTATTTACAAGAGGAGTAACTCTTCTAATAGTTCGTGGTTTGAGCCTTTCCTGGGACAGCAGTATTAGATTCCGACGCACCATTGCAGGCTTACTGTATCCCTTGGACCTTCAAATCAACGATGAAACACAGAAATTGCATCGATATTGAATACAAAAAAGCAAAATGTCGACTTATTTAAGAGAGGAGTAACTCTTCTCATAGTTCGTGCTTTGAGCCTTTCCTGCGATAGCAGTATTAGATTCCGATGCACCATTGCAGGTTTACTGTATCCCTTGGACTTCCAAATCAACGATGAAACACAGAAATTGCATCGATATTGAATACAAAAGGCAAACTTTCGACTTATATACAAGAGGAGTAACTCTTCTAGTACTTCGTGCTTTGAGCCTTTCCTGGGACAGCAGTGTTAGATTCCGATGCACCCTTGCATGTTTACTGTATCCCTTGGACCTTCAAATCAACGATGAAACACAGAAATTGCATCGATATTGAATACAAAAGGCAAAATGTCGACTTATTTACAAGAGGAGTAACTCTTCTAATAGTTCCTGCTTTGAGCCTTTTCTGGGAATGCAGTATTAGATTCCGATGCATCATTGCAGGTTTATTGTATCCCTTGGACCTTCAAATCAACGATGAAACACAGATATTGCATCGATATTGAATACAAAAGGCAAAATGTCGACTTATTTACAAGAGGAGTAACTCTTCTAATAGTTCGTGCTTTGAGCCTTTCCTGGGGCAGCATTATTAGATTCCGATGCACCATTGCAGGTTTACTGTATCCCTTGGACCTTCAAATCAACGATGAAACACAGAAATTGCATCGATATTGAATACAAAGGCAAAATGTCGACTTATTTACAAGAGGAGTAACTCTTCTAATAGCTCGTGTTTTAGCCTTTCCTGGGACAGCAGTATTAGATTCCGATGCACCATTGCAGGTTTACTGTATCCCTTGGACGTTCAATTCAACGATGAAACACAGAAATTGCATCGATATTGAATACAAAAGGCAAAATGTCGACTTATTTACAAGAGGAGTAACTCTTCTAATAGTTCGTGGTTTGAGCCTTTCCTGGGACAGCAGTATTAGATTCCGACGCACCATTGCAGGCTTACTGTATCCCTTGGACCGTCAAATCAACGATGAAACACAGAAATTGCATCGATATTGAATACAAAAAAGCAAAATGTCGACTTATTTAAGAGAGGAGTAACTCTTCTCATAGTTCGTGCTTTGAGCCTTTCCTGCGACAGCAGTATTAGATTCCGATGCACCATTGCAGGTTTACTGTATCCCTTGGACTTCCAAATCAACGATGAAACACAGAAATTGCATCGATATTGAATACAAAAGGCAAACTTTCGACTTATATACAAGAGGAGTAACTCTTCTAGTACTTCGTGCTTTGAGCCTTTCCTGGGACAGCAGTGTTAGATTCCGATGCACCCTTGCATGTTTACTGTATCCCTTGGACCTTCAAATCAACGATGAAACATAGAAATTGCATCGATATTGAATACAAAAGGCAAAATGTCGACTTATTTACAAGAGGAGTAACTCTTCTAATAGTTCGTGCTTTGAGCCTTTCCTGGGACAGCAGTATTAGATTCCGATGCACCATTGCAGGTTTACTGTATCCCTTGGACCTTCATATCATCGATGAAACACAGTAATTGCATCGATATTGAATACAAAAGGCAAAATGTCGACTTATTTACAAGAGGAGTAACCCTTATAATAGTTCGTGGTTTTAGCCTTTCCTGGGACAGCAGTATTAGATTCCGATGCACCATTGCAGGTTTACTGTATCCCTTGGACCTTCAAATCAACGATGAAACACAGAAATTGCATCGATATTGAATACAAAAGGCGAAATATCGACTTATTTACAAGAGGAGTAACTCTTCTAATAGTTCGTGCTTTTAGCGTTTCCTGGGACATCAGTATTAGATTCCGATGCACCATTGCAGGTTTACTGTAGCTCTTAGACCTTCAAATCAACGATGAAACACAGAAATTGCATCGATATTGAATACAAAAGGCAAAATGTCGACTAATTTACAAGAGGAGTAACTCTTCTAATAGCTCGTGTTTTAGCGTTTCCTGGGACAGCAGTATTAGATTCCGATGCACCATTGCAGGTTTACTGTATCCCTTGGACGTTCAATTCAACGATGAAACACAGACATTGCATCGATATTGAATACAAAAGGCAAAATGTCGACTTATTTACAAGAGGAGTAACTCTTCTAATAGTTCGTGGTTTGAGCCTTTCCTGGGACAGCAGTATTAGATTCCGACGCACCATTGCAGGCTTACTGTATCCCTTGGACCTTCAAATCAACGATGAAACACAGAAATTGGATCGATATTGAATACAAAAAAGCAAAATGTCGACTTATTTAAGAGAGGAGTAACTCTTCTCATAGTTCGTGCTTTGAGCCTTTCCTGCGACAGCAGTATTAGATTCCGATGCACCATTGCAGGTTTACTGTATCCTTGGACTTCCAAATCAACGATGAAACACAGAAATTGCATCGATATTGAATACAAAAGGCAAACTTTCGACTTATATACAAGAGGAGTAACTCTTCTAGTACTTCGTGCTTTGAGCCTTTCCTGGGACAGCAGTATTAGATTCCGATGCACCCTTGCATGTTTACTGTATCCCTTGGACCTTCAAATCAACGATGAAACACAGAAATTGCATCGATATAGAATACTAAAGGCAAAATGTCGACTTATTTACAAGAGGAGTAACTCTTCTAATAGTTCGTGGTTTGAGCCTTTCCTGGGACAGCAGTATTAGATTCCGACGCACCATTGCAGGCTTACTGTATCCCTTGGACCGTCAAATCAACGATGAAACACAGAAATTGCATCGATATTGAATACAAAAAAGCAAAATGTCGACTTATTTAAGAGAGGAGTAACTCTTCTCATAGTTCGTGCTTTGAGCCTTTCCTGCGACAGCAGTATTAGATTCCGATGCACCATTGCAGGTTTACTGTATCCCTTGGACTTCCAAATCAACGATGAAACACAGAAATTGCATCGATATTGAATACAAAAGGCAAACTTTCGACTTATATACAAGAGGAGTAACTCTTCTAGTACTTCGTGCTTTGAGCCTTTCCTGGGACAGCAGTGTTAGATTCCGATGCACCCTTGCATGTTTACTGTATCCCTTGGACCTTCAAATCAACGATGAAACATAGAAATTGCATCGATATTGAATACAAAAGGCAAAATGTCGACTTATTTACAAGAGGAGTAACTCTTCTAATAGTTCGTGCTTTGAGCCTTTCCTGGGACAGCAGTATTAGATTCCGATGCACCATTGCAGGTTTACTGTATCCCTTGGACCTTCATATCATCGATGAAACACAGTAATTGCATCGATATTGAATACAAAAGGCAAAATGTCGACTTATTTACAAGAGGAGTAACCCTTATAATAGTTCGTGGTTTTAGCCTTTCCTGGGACAGCAGTATTAGATTCCGATGCACCATTGCAGGTTTACTGTATCCCTTGGACCTTCAAATCAACGATGAAACACAGAAATTGCATCGATATTGAATACAAAAGGCGAAATATCGACTTATTTACAAGAGGAGTAACTCTTCTAATAGTTCGTGCTTTTAGCGTTTCCTGGGACATCAGTATTAGATTCCGATGCACCATTGCAGGTTTACTGTAGCTCTTAGACCTTCAAATCAACGATGAAACACAGAAATTGCATCGATATTGAATACAAAAGGCAAAATGTCGACTAATTTACAAGAGGAGTAACTCTTCTAATAGCTCGTGTTTTAGCGTTTCCTGGGACAGCAGTATTAGATTCCGATGCACCATTGCAGGTTTACTGTATCCCTTGGACGTTCAATTCAACGATGAAACACAGACATTGCATCGATATTGAATACAAAAGGCAAAATGTCGACTTATTTACAAGAGGAGTAACTCTTCTAATAGTTCGTGGTTTGAGCCTTTCCTGGGACAGCAGTATTAGATTCCGACGCACCATTGCAGGCTTACTGTATCCCTTGGACCTTCAAATCAACGATGAAACACAGAAATTGCATCGATATTGAATACAAAAAAGCAAAATGTCGACTTATTTAAGAGAGGAGTAACTCTTCTCATAGTTCGTGCTTTGAGCCTTTCCTGCGACAGCAGTATTAGATTCCGATGCACCATTGCAGGTTTACTGTATCCCTTGGACTTCCAAATCAACGATGAAACACAGAAATTGCATCGATATTGAATACAAAAGGCAAACTTTCGACTTATATACAAGAGGAGTAACTCTTCTAGTACTTCGTGCTTTGAGCCTTTCCTGGGACAGCAGTATTAGATTCCGATGCACCCTTGCATGTTTACTGTATCCCTTGGACCTTCAAATCAACGATGAAACACAGAAATTGCATCGATATAGAATACTAAAGGCAAAATGTCGACTTATTTACAAGAGGAGTAACTCTTCTAATAGTTCGTGGTTTTAGCGTTTCCTGGGACAGCAGTATTAGATTCCGATGCACCATTGCAGGTTTACTGTAGCCCTTAGACCTTCAAATCAACGATGAAACACAGAAATTGCATCGATATTGAATACAAAAGGCGAAATATCGACTTATTTACAAGAGGAGTAACTCTTCTAATAGTTCGTGCTTTTAGCGTTTCCTGGGACAGCAGTATTAGATTCCGATGCACCATTGCAGGTTTACTGTAGCCCTTAGACCTTCAAAGCAACGATGAAACACAGAAATTGCATCGATATTGGATACAAAAGGCAAAATGTCGACTTATTTACAAGAGGGGTAACTCTTCTAATAGTTCCTGCTTTGAGCCTTTTCTGGGACTGCAGTATTAGATTCCGATGCATCATTGCAGGTTTATTGTATCCCTTGGACCTTCAAATCAACGATGAAAAACAGAAATTGCATCGATATTGAATACAAAAGGCAAAATGTCGACTTATTTACAAGAGGAGTAACTCTTCTAATAGTTCGTGCTTTGAGCCTTTCCTGGGGCAGCATTATTAGATTCCGATGCACCATTGCAGGTTTACTGTATCCCTTGGACCTTCAAATCAACGATGAAACACAGTAATTGCATCGATATTGAATACAAAAGGCAAAATGTCGACTTATTTACAAGAGGAGTAATTCTTCTAATAGCTCGTGTTTTAGCCTTTCCTGGGACAGCAGTATTAGATTCCGATGCACCATTGCAGGTTTACTGTATCCCTTGGACGTTCAATTCAACGATGAAACACAGAAATTGCATCGATATTGAATACAAAAGGCAAAATGTCGACTTATTTACAAGAGGAGTAACTCTTCTAATAGTTCGTGGTTTGAGCCTTTCCTGGGACAGCAGTATTAGATTCCGACGCACCATTGCAGGCTTACTGTATCCCTTGGACCGTCAAATCAACGATGAAACACAGAAATTGCATCGATATTGAATACAAAAAAGCAAAATGTCGACTTATTTAAGAGAGGAGTAACTCTTCTCATAGTTCGTGCTTTGAGCCTTTCCTGCGACAGCAGTATTAGATTCCGATGCACCATTGCAGGTTTACTGTATCCCTTGGACTTCCAAATCAACGATGAAACACAGAAATTGCATCGATATTGAATACAAAAGGCAAACTTTCGACTTATATACAAGAGGAGTAACTCTTCTAGTACTTCGTGCTTTGAGCCTTTCCTGGGACAGCAGTGTTAGATTCCGATGCACCCTTGCATGTTTACTGTATCCCTTGGACCTTCAAATCAACGATGAAACATAGAAATTGCATCGATATTGAATACAAAAGGCAAAATGTCGACTTATTTACAAGAGGAGTAACTCTTCTAATAGTTCGTGCTTTGAGCCTTTCCTGGGACAGCAGTATTAGATTCCGATGCACCATTGCAGGTTTACTGTATCCCTTGGACCTTCATATCATCGATGAAACACAGTAATTGCATCGATATTGAATACAAAAGGCAAAATGTCGACTTATTTACAAGAGGAGTAACCCTTATAATAGTTCGTGGTTTTAGCCTTTCCTGGGACAGCAGTATTAGATTCCGATGCACCATTGCAGGTTTACTGTATCCCTTGGACCTTCAAATCAACGATGAAACACAGAAATTGCATCGATATTGAATACAAAAGGCGAAATATCGACTTATTTACAAGAGGAGTAACTCTTCTAATAGTTCGTGCTTTTAGCGTTTCCTGGGACATCAGTATTAGATTCCGATGCACCAGTGCAGGTTTACTGTAGCTCTTAGACCTTCAAATCAACGATGAAACACAGAAATTGCATCGATATTGAATACAAAAGGCAAAATGTCGACTAATTTACAAGAGGAGTAACTCTTCTAATAGCTCGTGTTTTAGCGTTTCCTGGGACAGCAGTATTAGATTCCGATGCACCATTGCAGGTTTACTGTATCCCTTGGACGTTCAATTCAACGATGAAACACAGACATTGCATCGATATTGAATACAAAAGGCAACATGTCGACTTATTTACAAGAGGAGTAACTCTTCTAATAGTTCGTGGTTTGAGCCTTTCCTGGGACAGCAGTATTAGATTCCGACGCACCATTGCAGGCTTACTGTATCCCTTGGACCTTCAAATCAACGATGAAACACAGAAATTGCATCGATATTGAATACAAAAAAGCAAAATGTCGACTTATTTAAGAGAGGAGTAACTCTTCTCATAGTTCGTGCTTTGAGCCTTTCCTGCGACAGCAGTATTAGATTCCGATGCACCATTGCAGGTTTACTGTATCCTTGGACTTCCAAATCAACGATGAAACACAGAAATTGCATCGATATTGAATACAAAAGGCAAACTTTCGACTTATATACAAGAGGAGTAACTCTTCTAGTACTTCGTGCTTTGAGCCTTTCCTGGGACAGCAGTATTAGATTCCGATGCACCCTTGCATGTTTACTGTATCCCTTGGACCTTCAAATCAACGATGAAACACAGAAATTGCATCGATATAGAATACTAAAGGCAAAATGTCGACTTATTTACAAGAGGAGTAACTCTTCTAATAGTTCGTGGTTTGAGCCTTTCCTGGGACAGCAGTATTAGATTCCGACGCACCATTGCAGGCTTACTGTATCCCTTGGACCGTCAAATCAACGATGAAACACAGAAATTGCATCGATATTGAATACAAAAAAGCAAAATGTCGACTTATTTAAGAGAGGAGTAACTCTTCTCATAGTTCGTGCTTTGAGCCTTTCCTGCGACAGCAGTATTAGATTCCGATGCACCATTGCAGGTTTACTGTATCCCTTGGACTTCCAAATCAACGATGAAACACAGAAATTGCATCGATATTGAATACAAAAGGCAAACTTTCGACTTATATACAAGAGGAGTAACTCTTCTAGTACTTCGTGCTTTGAGCCTTTCCTGGGACAGCAGTGTTAGATTCCGATGCACCCTTGCATGTTTACTGTATCCCTTGGACCTTCAAATCAACGATGAAACATAGAAATTGCATCGATATTGAATACAAAAGGCAAAATGTCGACTTATTTACAAGAGGAGTAACTCTTCTAATAGTTCGTGCTTTGAGCCTTTCCTGGGACAGCAGTATTAGATTCCGATGCACCATTGCAGGTTTACTGTATCCCTTGGACCTTCATATCATCGATGAAACACAGTAATTGCATCGATATTGAATACAAAAGGCAAAATGTCGACTTATTTACAAGAGGAGTAACCCTTATAATAGTTCGTGGTTTTAGCCTTTCCTGGGACAGCAGTATTAGATTCCGATGCACCATTGCAGGTTTACTGTATCCCTTGGACCTTCAAATCAACGATGAAACACAGAAATTGCATCGATATTGAATACAAAAGGCGAAATATCGACTTATTTACAAGAGGAGTAACTCTTCTAATAGTTCGTGCTTTTAGCGTTTCCTGGGACATCAGTATTAGATTCCGATGCACCATTGCAGGTTTACTGTAGCTCTTAGACCTTCAAATCAACGATGAAACACAGAAATTGCATCGATATTGAATACAAAAGGCAAAATGTCGACTAATTTACAAGAGGAGTAACTCTTCTAATAGCTCGTGTTTTAGCGTTTCCTGGGACAGCAGTATTAGATTCCGATGCACCATTGCAGGTTTACTGTATCCCTTGGACGTTCAATTCAACGATGAAACACAGACATTGCTTCGATATTGAATACAAAAGGCAAAATGTCGACTTATTTACAAGAGGAGTAACTCTTCTAATAGTTCGTGGTTTGAGCCTTTCCTGGGACAGCAGTATTAGATTCCGACGCACCATTGCAGGCTTACTGTATCCCTTGGACCTTCAAATCAACGATGAAACACAGAAATTGCATCGATATTGAATACAAAAAAGCAAAATGTCGACTTATTTAAGAGAGGAGTAACTCTTCTCATAGTTCGTGCTTTGAGCCTTTCCTGCGACAGCAGTATTAGATTCCGATGCACCATTGCAGGTTTACTGTATCCCTTGGACTTCCAAATCAACGATGAAACACAGAAATTGCATCGATATTGAATACAAAAGGCAAACTTTCGACTTATATACAAGAGGAGTAACTCTTCTAGTACTTCGTGCTTTGAGCCTTTCCTGGGACAGCAGTATTAGATTCCGATGCACCCTTGCATGTTTACTGTATCCCTTGGACCTTCAAATCAACGATGAAACACAGAAATTGCATCGATATAGAATACTAAAGGCAAAATGTCGACTTATTTACAAGAGGAGTAACTCTTCTAATAGTTCGTGGTTTTAGCGTTTCCTGGGACAGCAGTATTAGATTCCGATGCACCATTGCAGGTTTACTGTAGCCCTTAGACCTTCAAATCAACGATGAAACACAGAAATTGCATCGATATTGAATACAAAAGGCGAAATATCGACTTATTTACAAGAGGAGTAACTCTTCTAATAGTTCGTGCTTTTAGCGTTTCCTGGGACAGCAGTATTAGATTCCGATGCACCATTGCAGGTTTACTGTAGCCCTTAGACCTTCAAATCAACGATGAAACACAGAAATTGCATCGATATTGGATACAAAAGGCAAAATGTCGACTTATTTACAAGAGGGGTAACTCTTCTAATAGTTCCTGCTTTGAGCCTTTTCTGGGACTGCAGTATTAGATTCCGATGCATCATTGCAGGTTTATTGTATCCCTTGGACCTTCAAATCAACGATGAAAAACAGAAATTGCATCGATATTGAATACAAAAGGCAAAATGTCGACTTATTTACAAGAGGAGTAACTCTTCTAATAGTTCGTGCTTTGAGCCTTTCCTGGGGCAGCATTATTAGATTCCGATGCACCATTGCAGGTTTACTGTATCCCTTGGACCTTCAAATCAACGATGAAACACAGTAATTGCATCGATATTGAATACAAAAGGCAAAATGTCGACTTATTTACAAGAGGAGTAATTCTTCTAATAGCTCGTGTTTTAGCCTTTCCTGGGACAGCAGTATTAGATTCCGATGCACCATTGCAGGTTTACTGTATCCCTTGGACGTTCAATTCAACGATGAAACACAGAAATTGCATCGATATTGAATACAAAAGGCAAAATGTCGACTTATTTACAAGAGGAGTAACTCTTCTAATAGTTCGTGGTTTGAGCCTTTCCTGGGACAGCAGTATTAGATTCCGACGCACCATTGCAGGCTTACTGTATCCCTTGGACCTTCAAATCAACGATGAAACACAGAAATTGCATCGATATTGAATACAAAAAAGCAAAATGTCGACTTATTTAAGAGAGGAGTAACTCTTCTCATAGTTCGTGCTTTGAGCCTTTCCTGCGATAGCAGTATTAGATTCCGATGCACCATTGCAGGTTTACTGTATCCCTTGGACTTCCAAATCAACGATGAAACACAGAAATTGCATCGATATTGAATACAAAAGGCAAACTTTCGACTTATATACAAGAGGAGTAACTCTTCTAGTACTTCGTGCTTTGAGCCTTTCCTGGGACAGCAGTGTTAGATTCCGATGCACCCTTGCATGTTTACTGTATCCCTTGGACCTTCAAATCAACGATGAAACACAGAAATTGCATCGATATTGAATACAAAAGGCAAAATGTCGACTTATTTACAAGAGGAGTAACTCTTCTAATTGTTCCTGCTTTGAGCCTTTTCTGGGACTGCAGTATTAGATTCCGATGCATCATTGCAGGTTTATTGTATCCCTTGGACCTTCAAATCAACGATGAAACACAGATATTGCATCGATATTGAATACAAAAGGCAAAATGTCGACTTATTTACAAGAGGAGTAACTCTTCTAATAGTTCGTGCTTTGAGCCTTTCCTGGGGCAGCATTATTAGATTCCGATGCACCATTGCAGGTTTACTGTATCCCTTGGACCTTCAAATCAACGATGAAACACAGAAATTGCATCGATATTGAATACAAAGGCAAAATGTCGACTTATTTACAAGAGGAGTAACTCTTCTAATAGCTCGTGTTTTAGCCTTTCCTGGGACAGCAGTATTAGATTCCGATGCACCATTGCAGGTTTACTGTATCCCTTGGACGTTCAATTCAACGATGAAACACAGAAATTGCATCGATATTGAATACAAAATGCAAAATGTCGACTTATTTACAAGAGGAGTAACTCTTCTAATAGTTCGTGGTTTGAGCCTTTCCTGGGACAGCAGTATTAGATTCCGACGCACCATTGCAGGCTTACTGTATCCCTTGGACCGTCAAATCAACGATGAAACACAGAAATTGCATCGATATTGAATACAAAAAAGCAAAATGTCGACTTATTTAAGAGAGGAGTAACTCTTCTCATAGTTCGTGCTTTGAGCCTTTCCTGCGACAGCAGTATTAGATTCCGATGCACCATTGCAGGTTTACTGTATCCCTTGGACTTCCAAATCAACGATGAAACACAGAAATTGCATCGATATTGAATACAAAATGCAAACTTTCGACTTATATACAAGAGGAGTAACTCTTCTAGTACTTCGTGCTTTGAGCCTTTCCTGGGACAGCAGTGTTAGATTCCGATGCACCCTTGCATGTTTACTGTATCCCTTGGACCTTCAAATCAACGATGAAACATAGAAATTGCATCGATATTGAATACAAAAGGCAAAATGTCGACTTATTTACAAGAGGAGTAACTCTTCTAATAGTTCGTGCTTTGAGCCTTTCCTGGGACAGCAGTATTAGATTCCGATGCACCATTGCAGGTTTACTGTATCCCTTGGACCTTCATATCATCGATGAAACACAGTAATTGCATCGATATTGAATACAAAAGGCAAAATGTCGACTTATTTACAAGAGGAGTAACCCTTATAATAGTTCGTGGTTTTAGCCTTTCCTGGGACAGCAGTATTAGATTCCGATGCACCATTGCAGGTTTACTGTATCCCTTGGACCTTCAAATCAACGATGAAACACAGAAATTGCATCGATATTGAATACAAAAGGCGAAATATCGACTTATTTACAAGAGGAGAAACTCTTCTAATAGTTCGTGCTTTTAGCGTTTCCTGGGACATCAGTATTAGATTCCGATGCACCATTGCAGGTTTACTGTAGCTCTTAGACCTTCAAATCAACGATGAAACACAGAAATTGCATCGATATTGAATACAAAAGGCAAAATGTCGACTAATTTACAAGAGGAGTAACTCTTCTAATAGCTCGTGTTTTAGCGTTTCCTGGGACAGCAGTATTAGATTCCGATGCACCATTGCAGGTTTACTGTATCCCTTGGACGTTCAATTCAACGATGAAACACAGACATTGCATCGATATTGAATACAAAAGGCAAAATGTCGACTTATTTACAAGAGGAGTAACTCTTCTAATAGTTCGTGGTTTGAGCCTTTCCTGGGACAGCAGTATTAGATTCCGACGCACCATTGCAGGCTTACTGTATCCCTTGGACCTTCAAATCAACGATGAAACACAGAAATTGCATCGATATTGAATACAAAAAAGCAAAATGTCGACTTATTTAAGAGAGGAGTAACTCTTCTCATAGTTCGTGCTTTGAGCCTTTCCTGCGACAGCAGTATTAGATTCCGATGCACCATTGCAGGTTTACTGTATCCCTTGGACTTCCAAATCAACGATGAAACACAGAAATTGCATCGATATTGAATACAAAAGGCAAACTTTCGACTTATATACAAGAGGAGTAACTCTTCTAGTACTTCGTGCTTTGAGCCTTTCCTGGGACAGCAGTATTAGATTCCGATGCACCCTTGCATGTTTACTGTATCCCTTGGACCTTCAAATCAACGATGAAACACAGAAATTGCATCGATATTGAATACTAAAGGCAAAATGTCGACTTATTTACAAGAGGAGTAACTCTTCTAATAGTTCGTGCTTTGAGCCTTTCCTGGGACAGCAGTATTAGATTCCGATGCACCATTGCAGGTTTACTGTATCCCTTGCACCTTCATATCATCGATGAAACACAGTTATTGCATCGATATTGAATACTAAAGGCAAAATGTGGACTTATTTACAAGAGGAGTAACTCTTCTAATATTTCGTGCTGTGAGTCTTTTCTGGGACAGCAGTATTAGATTCTGATGCACCATTGCAGGTTTACTGTATCCCTTGGACTTTCAAATCAACGATGAAACACAGAAATTGCATCGATATTGAATACAAAAGGCAAACTTTCGACTTATATACAAGAGGAGTAACTCTTCTAGTACTTCGTGCTTTGAGCCTTTCCTGGGACAGCAGTATTACATTCCGATGCACCATTGCATGTTTACTGTATCCCTTGGACCTTCAAATCAACGATGAAACACAGAAATTGCATCGATATTGAATACAAAAGGCAAAATGTCGACTTAATTACAAGAGGAGTAACTCTTCCAATAGTTCGTGCTTTGAGCCTTTCCTGGGACAGCAGTATTAGATTCCGATTTACCATTGCAGGTTTACTGTATCCCTTGGACCTTCAAATCAACGATGAAACACAGAAATTGCATCGATCTTGAATACAAAAGGCAAAATGTCGACTTATTTATAAGAGGAGTAACTCTTCTAACATATCCTGCTTTGGGCCTTTCCTGGGACAGGAGTATTAGATTCCGATGCACCATTGCAGGTTTACTGTATCCCTTGTACCTTCAAATCAACGATGAAACATAGAAATTGCATCGATCTTGAATAAAAAATGCAAAATATTAACTTATTTGTAAGAGGAGTAACTCTTCTAATAGTTCGTGATTTGAGCCTCTCCTGGGACAGCAGTATTACATTCCGATGCACCATTGAACGTTTACTGAATCCCTTGGACCTTCAAAACAACTATGAAACACTGAAATTGCATCGATATTAAATACAAAAGGAAAATGTCGACTTATTTACAAGAGGAGTAACCCTTATAATAGTTCGTGGTTTTAGCCTTTCCTGGGACAGCAGTATTAGATTCCGATGCACCATTGCAGGTTTACTGTATCCCTTATACCTTCAATCAACGATGAAACACAGAAATTGCATCCATATTGAATACAAAAGGCGAAATGTCGACTTATTTACAAGAGGAGTAACTCGTCTAATAGTTCGTGCTTTTAGCGTTTCCTGGGACAGCAGTATTAGATTCCGATGCACCATTGCAGGTTTACTGTATCCCTTGGACCTTCAAATCAACGATGAAACACAGAAGTTGCATCGATATTGAATACAAAAATCAAAATGTCGACTTATTTACAAGAGGAGTAACTCTTCTAATAGTTCGTGCTTTGAGCCTTTCCTGGAACAGCAGTATTAGATTCCGATGCACCATTGCAGGTTTACTGTATGCCTTGGACCTTCAAATCAACGATGAAACACAGAAATTGCATCGATATTGAATACAAAAGGCAAAATGTCGACTTATTTACAAGAGGAGTAACTCTTCTAATAGTTCGTGCTTTGAGACATTCCTGGGGCAGCATTATTAGATTCCGATGCACCATTGCAGGTTTACTGTATCCCTTGGACTTTCAAATCAACGATGAAACACAGATATTGCATCGATATTGAATACAAAAGGCAAAATGTCGACTTATTTACAAGAGGAGTAACCCTTCTAATAGCTCGTGTTTTAGCCTTTCCTGGGACAGCAGTATTAGATTCCGATGCACCATTGCAGGTTTACTGTATCCCTTGGACGTTCAATTGAACGATGAAACACAGAAATTGCATCGATATTGAATACAAAAAAGCAAAATGTCGAATTATTTAAAAGAGGAGTAACTCTTCTAATAGTTCGTGCTTTGAGCCTTTCCTGGGACAGCAGTATTAGATTCCGATGCACCATTGCAGGTTTACTGTATCCATTGGAACTTCAAAACAACGATGAAACACAGAAATTGCATCGATATTGAATACAAAAGGCTAAATGTCGACTTATTTAGAAGAGGAGTAACTCTTGTAATGGTTCGTGCCTTGAGCCTTTCCTGGGACAATAGTAATTGATTCCGATGCACCGTTGCAGGTTTACTATATCCCTTGGACCTTCAAGTCAACGATGAAACACAGAAATTGCATCGATATTGAATACAAATGGCAAAATATCTACTTATTTACAAGAGGAGTAACTCTTATAATAGTTCGTGCTTTGAGCCTTTCCTGGGACAGCAGTATTAGATTCCGATTTACCATTGCAGGTTTACTGTATCCCTTGGACCTTCAATTCAACGATGAAACACAGAAATTGCATCGATCTTGAATACAAAAGGCAAAATGTCGACTTATTTATAAGAGGAGTAACTCTTCTAACATATCATGCTTTGGGCCTTTCCTGGGACAGGAGTATTAGATTCCGATGCACCATTGCAGGTTTACTGTATCCCTTGGACCTTCAAATCAACGATGAAACATAGAAATTGCATCGATCTTGAATAAAAAATGCAAAATGTTAACTTATTTGTAAGAGGAGTAACTCTTCTAATAGTTCGTGATTTGAGCCTCTCCTGGGACAGCAGTATTACATTCCGATGCACCATTGCACGTTTACTGTATCCCTTGGACCTTCAAAACAACTATGAAACACTGATATTGCATCGATATTAAATACAAAAGGAAAATGTCGACTTATTTACAAGAGGAGTAACCCTTATAATAGTTCGTGGTTTTAGCCTTTCCTGGGACAGCAGTATTAGATTCCGATGCACCATTGCAGGTTTACTGTATCCCTAGAACCTTCAAATCAACGATGAATCACAGCAATTGCATCGATATTTAATACAAAAGGCAAAATTTCGACTTATTTACAAGAGGCGTAACTCTTTTAATAGTTCGTGTTTGAGCCTTTCCTGGGACAGCAGTATTAGATTCCGATGCACCATTGCAGGTTTACTGTATCCCTTGGACCTTCAAATCAACGATGAAACACAGTAATTGCATCGATATTGAATACAAAAGGCAAAATGTCGACTTATTTACAAGAGGAGTAACTCTTCTAATATTTCGTGCTTTGAGCCTTTCCTGGGACAGCAGTATTATATTCCGATGCACCATTGCAGGTATACTGTATCCCTTGGACCTTCAAGTCAACGATGAAACACAGAAATTGCTTCGATATTGAATACAAATGGCAAAATATCTACTTATTTACAAGAGGAGTAACTCTTATAATAGTTCGTGCTTTGAGCCTTTCCTGGGACAGCAGTATTTGATTCCGATGCACCATTGCAGGTTTACTGTATCCCTAGAACCTTCAAATCAACGATGAATCACAGAAATTGCATCGATATATAATACAAAAGGCAAAATTTTGACTTATTTACAAGAGGCGTAACTCTTTTAATAGTTCGTGCTTTGAGCCTTTCCTGGGACAGCAGTATTAGATTCCGATGCACCATTGCAGGTTTACTGTATCCCTTGGACCTTCAAATCAACGATGAAACACAGAAATTGCATCGATATTGAATACAAAAGGCAAAATGTCGACTTATTTACAAGAGGAGTAACTCTTCTAATAGTTCGTGCTTTGAGCCTTTCCTGGAACAGCAGTATTAGATTCCGATGCACCATTGCAGGTTTACTGTATGCCTTGGACCTTCAAATCAACGATGAAACACAGAAATTGCATCGATATTGAATACAAAAGGCAAAATGTCGACTTATTTACAAGAGGAGTAACTCTTCTAATAGCTCGTGTTTTAGCCTTTCCTGGGACAGCAGTATTAGATTCCGATGCACCATTGCAGGTTTACTGTATCCCTTGGACGTTCAATTGAACGATGAAACACAGAAATTGCATCGATATTGAATACAAGAGGCAAAATGTCGACTTATTTACAAGAGGAGTAACTCTTCTAATAGTTCGTGCTTTGAGCCTTTCCTGGGACAGCAGTATTAGATTCCGATGCACCATTGCAGGCTTACTGTATCCCTTGGATCTTCAAATCAACGATGAAACACAGAAATTGCATCGATATTGAATACAAAAAAGCAAAATGTCGAATTATTTAAAAGAGGAGTAACTCTTCTAATAGTTCGTGCTTTGAGCCTTTCCTGGGACAGCAGTATTAGATTCCGATGCACCATTGCAGGTTTACTGTATCCATTGGAACTTCAAAACAACGATGAAACACAGAAATTGCATCGATATTGAATACAAAAGGCTAAATGTCGACTTATTTATAAGAGGAGTAACTCTTGTAATGGTTCGTGCTTTGAGCCTTTCCTGGGACAATAGTATTTGATTCCGATGCACCGTTGCAGGTTTACTATATCCCTTGGACCTTCAAGTCAACGATGAAACACAGAAATTGCATCGATATTGAATACAAATGGCAAAATATCTACTTATTTACAAGAGGAGTAACTCTTATAATAGTTCGTGCTTTGAGCCTTTCCTGGGACAGCAGTATTAGATTCCGATTTACCATTGCAGGTTTACTGTATCCCTTGGACCTTCAAATCAACGATGAAACACAGAAATTGCATCGATATTGAATACAAAAAGGCAAAATGTCGAATTATTTAAAAGGGGAGTAACTCTTCTAATAGTTCGTGCTTTGAGCCTTTCCTGGGACAGCAGTATTAGATTCCGATGCACCATTGCAGGCTTACTGTATCCCTTGGACCTTCAAATCAACGATGAAACACAGAAATTGCATCGATATTGAATACAAAAAAGCAAAATGTCGAATTATTTAAAAGAGGAGTAACTCTTCTAATAGTTCGTGCTTTGAGCCTTTCCTGGGACAGCAGTATTAGATTCCGATGCACCATTGCAGGTTTACTGTATCCATTGGAACTTCAAAACAACGATGAAACACAGAAATTGCATCGATATTGAATACAAAAGGCTAAATGTCGACTTATTTATAAGAGGAGTAACTCTTGTAATGGTTCGTGCTTTGAGCCTTTCCTGGGACAATAGTATTTGATTCCGATGCACCGTTGCAGGTTTACTATATCCCTTGGACCTTCAAGTCAACGATGAAACACAGAAATTGCATCGATATTGAATAAAAATGGCAAAATATCTACTTATTTACAAGAGGAGTAACTCTTATAATAGTTCGTGCTTTGAGCCTTTCCTGGGACAGCAGTATTAGTTTCCGATTTACCATTGCAGGTTTACTGTATCCCTTGGACCTTCAAATCAACGATGAAACACAGTAATTGCATCGATATTAAATACAAAAGGAAAATGTCGACTTATTTACAAGAGGAGTAACCCTTATAATAGTTCGTGGTTTTAGCCTTTCCTGGGACAGCAGTATTAGATTCCGATGCACCATTGCAGGTTTACTGTATCCCTTGGACCTTCAAATCAACGATGAAACACAGAAATTGCATCCATATTGAATACAAAAGGCAAAATGTCGACTTATTTACAAGAGGAGTAACTCTTCTAATAGCTCGTGTTTTAGCCTTTCCTGGGACAGCAGTATTAGATTCCGATGCACCATTGCAGGTTTACTGTATCCCTTGGACGTTCAATTGAACGATGAAACACAGAAATTGCATCGATATTGAATACAAAAGGCAAAATGTCGACTTATTTACAAGAGGAGTAACTCTTCTAATAGTTCGTGCTTTGAGCCTTTCCTGGGACAGCAGTATTAGATTCCGATGCACCATTGCAGGCTTACTGTATCCCTTGGACCTTCAAATCAACGATGAAACACAGAAATTGCATCGATATTGAATACAAAAAAGCAAAATGTCGAATTATTTAAAAGAGGAGTAACTCTTCTAATAGTTCGTGCTTTGAGCCTTTCCTGGGGCAGCATTATTAGATTCCGATGCACCATTGCAGGTTTACTGTATCCCTAGAACCTTCAAATTAACGGTGAATCACAGAAATTGCATCGATATTTAATACAAAAGGCAAAATTTCGACTTATTTACAAGAGGCGTAACTCTTTTAATAGTTCGTGTTTGAGCCTTTCCTGGGACAGCAGTATTAGATTCCGATGCACCATTGCAGGTTTACTGTATCCCTTGGACCTTCAAATCAACGATGAAACACAGTAATTGCATCGATATTGAATACAAAAGGCAAAATGTCGACTTTTTTACAAGAGGAGTAACTCTTCTAATATTTCGTGCTTTGAGCCTTTCCTGGGACAGCAGTATTACATTCCGATGCACCATTGCAGGTTTACTGTATCCCTTGGACCTTCAAGTCAACGATGAAACACAGAAATTGCTTCGATATTGAATACAAATGGCAAAATATCTACTTATTTACAAGAGGAGTAACTCTTATAAAAGTTCGTGCTTTGAGCCTTTCCTGGGACAGCAGTATTTGATTCCGATGCACCATTGCAGGTTTACTGTATCCCTAGAACCTTCAAATCAACGATGAATCACAGAAATTGCATCGATATGAATACAAAAGGCAAAATTTTGACTTATTTACAAGAGGCGTAACTCTTTTAATAGTTCGTGCTTTGAGCCTTTCCTGGGACAGCAGTATTAGATTCCGATGCACCATTGCAGGTTTACTGTATCCCTTGGACCTTCAAATCAACGATGAAACACAGTAATTGCATCGATATTGAATACAAAAGGCAAAATGTCGACTTATTTACAAGAGGAGTAACTCTTCTAATATTTCGTGCTTTGAGCCTTTCCTGGGACAGCAGTATTAGATTCCGATGCACCATTGCAGGTTTACTGTATCCCTTGGACCTTCAAATCAACGATGAAACACAGAAATTGCATCGATATTGTATACAAAAGGCAAAATTTCGACTTATATACAAGAGGAGTAACTCTTCTAGTACTTCGTGCTTTGAGCCTTTCCTGGGTCAGCAGTATTAGATTCCGATACACCATTGCATGTTTACTGTATCCCTTGGACCTTCAAATCAACGATGAAACACAGAAATTGCATCAATATTGAATACAAAAGGCAAAATGTCGACTTATTTACAAGAGGAGTAACTCTTCTAATAGTTCGTGCTTTGAGCCTTTCCTGGGACAGCAGTATTAGATTCCGATTTACCATTGCAGGTTTACTGTATCCCTTGGACCTTCAAATCAACGATGAAACACAGAAATTGCATCGATCTTGAATACAAAAGGCAAAATGTCGACTTATTTATAAGAGGAGTAACTCATCTAACAGTTCCTTCTTTGGGCCTTTCCTGGGACAGCAGTATTAGATTCCGATGCACTATTGCTGGTTTACTGTATCCCTTGTACCTTCAAATCAACGATGAAACATAGAAATTGCATCGATCTTGAATACAAAATGCAAAATGTTAACTTATTTATAAGAGGAGTAACTCTTCTAATAGTTCGTGCTTTGAGCCTTTCCTGGGACAGCAGTATTACATTCCGATGCACCATTGCACGTTTACTGTATCCCTTGGACCTTCAAAACAACTATGAAACATTGAAATTGCATCGATATTAAATACAAAATGAAAATGTCGACTTATTTACAAGAGGAGTAACCCTTATAATAGTTTGTGGTTTTAGCCTTTCCTGGGACAGCAGTATTAGATTCCGATGCACCATTGCAGGTTTACTGTATCCCTTGGACCTTCAAATCAACGATGAATCACAGAAATTGCATCGATATTGAACACAAAAGGCGAAATGTCGACTTATTTACAAGAGGAGTAACTCTTCTAATAGTTCGTGCTTTAGCGTTTCCTGGGATAGCAGTATTAGATTCCGATGCACCATTGTAGGTTTACTGTATCCCTTGGACCTTCAAATCAACGATGAAACACAGAAATTGCATCGATATTGAATACAAAAGGCAAAATGTCGACTTATTTACAAGAGGAGTAACTCTTCAAATAGTTCGTGCTTTGAGCCTTTCCTGGAACAGCAGTATTAGATTCCGATGCACCATTTCAGGTTTACAGTATCCCTTGGACCTTCAAATCAACGATGAAACACAGAAATTGCATCGATATTGAACACAAAAAAGCAAAATGTCGACATATTTACAAGAGGAGTAACTCTTCTAATAGTTCGTGCTTTGAGCCTTTCCTGGGACAGCAGTATTAGATTCCGATGCACCATTGCAGGTTTAGTGTATCCATTGGACCTTCAAGTCAACGATGAAACACAGAAATTGGATAGATATTGAATACAAAAGGCAAAATGTCGACTTATTTACAAGAGGAGTAACTCTTCTAATAGTTCTTGCTTTTAGCCTTTCCTGGGACAACAGTATTAGATTCCGATGCACCATTGCAAGTTTACTGTATCCCTTGGTCCTTCAAATCAACGTTGACACACAGAAATTGCATCGATATCGAATACAAAAGGCAAAATGTCGACTTATTTACAAGAGGAGTAACTCTTATAATAGTTCGTACTTTGAGCCTTTCCTGGGACAGCAGTATTAGATTCCGATGCACCATTGCAGGTTTACTGTATCCCTTGGACCTTCAAATCAACGATGAAACACAGAAATTGCATCGATATTGAATACAAAAGGCAAAATGTCGACTTATTTACAAGAGGAGTAACTCTCCTAATAGTTCGTGCTTTGAGCCTTTCCTGGGACAGCAGTATTAGATTCCGATGCACCATTGCAGGTTTACTGTATCCCTTGGACCTTCAAATCAACGATGAAACACAGAAATTGCATCGATATTGAATACAAAAGGCAAAATGTCGACTTATATACAAGAGGAGTAACTCTTCTAGTACTTCGTGCTTTGAGCCTTTCCTGGGACAGCAGTATTAGATTCCGATGCACCATTGCAAGTTTACTGTATCACTTGGACCTTCAAATCAACGTGGAAACACGGAAATTGCATCGATATTGAATACAAAAGGCAAAATGTCGACTTATTTATAAGAGGAGTAACTCTTCTAATAGTTCGTGCTTTGAGCCTTTCCTGGGACAGCAGTATTACATTCCGATGCACCATTGCACGTTTACTGTATCCCTTGGACCTTCAAAACAACTATAAAACACTGAAATTGCATCGATATTGAATACAAAAGGCAAAATGTCGACTTATTTACAAGAGGAGTAACTCTTCTAATAGTTCGTGCTTTGAGCCATTCCTGGGGCAGCAGTATTAGATTCCGATGCACCATTGCAGGCTTACTGTATCCCTTGGACCTTCAAATCAACGATGAAACACAGAAATTGCATCGATATTGAATACAAAAAAGCAAAATGTCGACTTATTTACAAGAGGAGTAACTCTTCTAATAGTTGGTGTTTTGAGCCTTTCCTGGGACAGCAGTATTAGATTCCGATGCACCATTGCAGGTTTACTGTATCCATTGGACCTTCAAATCAACGATGAAACACAGAAATTGCATCGATATTGAATACAAAAGGCAAAATTTCGACTTATTTACTAGAGGCGTAACTCTTTTAATAGTTCGTGCTTTGAGCCTTTCCTGGGACAGCAGTATTAGATTCCGATGCACCATTGCAGGTTTACTGTATCCCTTGGACCTTCAAATCAACGATGAAACACAGTAATTGCATCGATATTGAATACAAAAGGCAAAATATTGACTTACTTACAAGAGGAGTAACTCTTCTAATATTTCGTGCTTTTAGCCTTTCCTGGGACAGCAGTATTAGATTCCGATGCACCATTGCAGGTTTACTGTATCCCTTGGACCTTCAAGTCAACGATGAAACACAGAAATTGGATCGATATTGAATACAAAATGCAAAATGTCGACTTATTTACAAGAGGAGTAACTCTTCTAATAGTTCTTGCTTTTAGCCTTTCCTGGGACAACAGTATTAGATTCCGATGCACCATTGCAGGTTTACTGTATCCCTTGGACCTTCAAATCAACGTTGAAACACAGAAATTGCATCGATATTGAATACAAAAGGCAAAATGTCGACTTATTTATAGGAGGAGTAACATTTCTAATAGTTCGTGCTTTGAACCTTTCCTGGGACAGCAGTATTAGATTCCGAAGCACCATTGCAGGTTTACTGTATCCCTTGGACCTTCAAGTCAACGATGAAACACAGAAATTGGATCGATACCGAATACAAAAGGCAAAATGTCGGCTTATCTACAAGAGGAGTTACTCTTCTATTAGTTCGTGATTTGAGCCTTTCCTGGGACAGCAGTATTACATTCTGATGCGCCATTGTAGGTTTACTGTATCCCTTGGACCTTCAAATCAACAATGAAACACAGAAATTGCATCGATATTGAATACAAAAGGCAAAATGTCGACTTATTTACAAGAGGAGTAACTCTTCTAAGAGTTCGCGTTTGAGCCTCTCCAGGGACAGAAGTATTAGATTCCGATGCACCATTGCAGGTTTACTGTATCCCTTGGACCTTCAAATCAACGATGAGACAGAAATTGCATCGATATTGAATACAAAAGGCAAAATGTCGACTTAGTTTCAAGAGGAGTAACTCATCTAATAGTTCGTGCTTTTAGCGTTTCCTGGGACAGCAGTATTACATTCCAATTCACCATTGCAGGTCTACTGTATCCCTTGGACCTTCAAATCAACGATGAAACACCGAAATTGCATCGATATTGAATACAAAAAGCTAAATGTCGACTTATTTACAAGAGGAGTAACTTTTCTAATAGTTCGTGCTTTGGGCCTTTCCTGGGACAGCAGTATTAGATTCCGATGCACCATTGAAGGTTTACTGTATCCCTTGGAGCTTCAAATCAACGATGAAACACAGAAATTGCATCGATATTGAATACAAAAGGCAAAATGTCGACTTATTTACAAGAGGAGTAACTCTTCTAAGAGTTCGCGTTAGAGCATTTCCAGGGACAGCAGTATTAGATTCCGATGCACCATTGCAGGTTTCCTGTATCCCTTGGACCTTCAAATCAACGATGAGACAGAAATTGCATCGATATTGATTACAAAAGGCAAAATGTCGACTTAGTTACAAGAGGAGTAACTCTTCTAATAGTTCGTGCTTTTATCGTTTCCTGGGACAGCAGTATTACATTCCAATTCACCATTGCAGGTTTACTGTATCCCTTGGACCTTCAAATCAACGATGAAACACAGAAATTGCATCGATATTGAATACAAAAAGCTAAATGTCGATTTATTTACAAGAGGAGTAACTTTTCTAATAGTTCGTGCTTTGAGCCTTTCCTGGGACAGCAGTATTAGATTCCGATGCACCATTGCAGGTTCACTGTATCCCTTGGACCTTCAAATCAACGATGAAACACAGAAATTGCATCGATATTGAATACAAAAGGCAAAATGTCGACTTATTTACAAGAGGAGTAACTCTTCTAATAGTTCGTGCTTTGAGCCTTTCCTGGGACAGCAGTATTAGATTCCGATGCACCATTGCAGGTTTACTGTATCCCTTGGACCTTCAAATCAACGATGAAACACAGAAATTGCATCGATATTGAATACAAAAGGCAAAATGTCGACTTATATACAAGAGGAGTAACTCTTCTAGTACTTCGTGCTTTGAGCCTTTCCTGGGACAGCAGTATTAGATTCCGATGCACCATTGCAGGTTTATTGTATCACTTGGACCTTCAAATCAACGATGAAACACAGAAATTGCATCGATATTGAATACAAAAGGCAAAATGTCGACTTATTTATAAGAGGAGTAACTCTTCTAATAGTTCGTGCTTTGAGCCTTTCCTGGGACAGCAGTATTGCATTCCGATGCACCATTGCACGTTTGCTGAATCCCTTCGACCTTCAAAACAACTATGAAACACTGAAATTGCATCGATATTGAATACAAAAGGCAAAATGTCGACTTATTTACAAGAGGAGTAACTCTTCTAATAGTTCGTGCTTTGAGCCATTCCTGGGGCAGCATTATTAGATTCCGATGCACCATTGCAGGTTTACTGTATCCCTTGGACCTTCAAATCAACGATGAAACACAGAAATTGCATCGATATTGAATACAAAAGGCAAAATGTCGACTTATTTACAAGAGGAGTAACTCTTCTAATAGCTCGTGTTTTAGCCTTCCCTGGGACAGCAGTATTAGATTCCGATGCACCATTGCAGGTTTACTGTATCCCTTGGAAGTTCAATTCAACGAAGAAACACAGAAATTGCATCGATATTGAATACAAAAGGCAAAATGTCGACTTATTTACAAGAGGAGTAACTCTTCTAATAGTTCGAGTTTTGAGCCTTTCCTGGGACAGCAGTATTAGATTCCGATGCACCATTGCACGCATACTGTATCCTTTGGACCTTCAAATCAACGATGAAACACAGAAATTGCATCGATATTGAATACAAAAAAGCAAAATGTCGACTTATTTACAAGAGGAGTAACTCTTCCAAAAATTGTTCGTGCTTTGAGCCTTTCCTGGGACAGCAGTATTAGATTCCGATGCACCATTGCAGGTTTACTGTATCCCTTGGACCTTCAAGTCAACGATGAAACACAGAAATTGGATCGATATTGAATACAAAATGCAAAATGTCGACTTATTTATAGGAGGAGTAACATTTCTAATAGTTCGTGCTTTGAACCTTTCCTGGGACAGCAGTATTAGATTCCGAAGCACCATTGCAGGTTTACTGTATCCATTGGACCTTCAAATCAACGATGAAACACAGAAATTGCATCGATATTGAATACAAAAGGCAAAATTTCGACTTATTTACAAGAGGCGTAACTCTTTTATTTGTTCGTGCTTTGAGCCTTTCCTGGGACAGCAGTATTAGATTCCGATGCACCATTGCAGGATTACTGTATCCCTTTGACCTTCAAATCAACTATGAAACACAGTAAATGCATCGATATTGAATACAAAAGGCAAAATATCGACTTATTTACAAGAGGAGTAACTCTTCTAATATTTCGTGCTTTGAGCCTTTCCTGGGACAGCAGTATTAGATTCCGATGCACCATTGCAGGTTTACTGTATGCCTTCGACCTTCAAATCAACGTTGAAACACAGAAATTGCATCGATATTGAATACAAAAGGCAAAATGTCGACTTATTTATAGGAGGAGTAACATTTCTAATAGTTCGTGCTTTGAACCTTTCCTGGGACAGCAGTATTAGATTCCGAAGCACCATTGCAGGTTTACTGTATCCCTTGGACCTTCAAGTCAACGATGAAACACAGAAATTGGATCGATATTGAATACAAAATGCAAAATGTCGACTTATTTACAAGAGGAGTAATTCTTCTAATAGTTCTTGCTTTTAGCCTTACCTGGGACAACAGTATTAGATTCCGATGCACCATTGCAGGTTTACTGTATCCCTTGGACCTTCAAATCAACGTTGAAACACAGAAATTGCATCGATATTGAATACAAAAGGCAAAATGTCGACTTATTTATAGGAGGAGTAACATTTCTAATAGTTCGTGCTTTGAACCTTTCCTGGGACAGCAGTATTAGATTCCGAAGCACCATTGCAGGTTTACTGTATCACTTGGACATTCAAGTCAACGATGAAACACAGAAATTGGATCGATACTGAATACAAAAGGCAAAATGTCGGCTTATCTACAAGAGGAGTTACTCTTCTATTAGTTCGTGATTTGAGCCTTTCCTGGGACAGCAGTATTACATTCTGATGCGCCATTGTAGGTTTACTGTATCCCTTGGACCTTCAAATCAACAATGAAACACAGAAATTGCATCGATATTGAATACAAAAGGCAAAATGTCGACTTATTTACAAGAGGAGTAACTCTTCTAAGAGTTCGCGTTTGAGCCTTTCCAGGGACAGAAGTATTAGATTCCGATGCACCATTGCAGGTTTACTGTATCCCTTGGACCTTCAAATCAACGATGACACAGAAATTGCATCGATATTGAATACAAAAGGCAAAATGTCGACTTAGTTTCAAGAGGAGTAACTCTTCTAATAGTTCGTGCTTTTAGCGTTTCCTGGGACAGCAGTATTACATTCCAATTCACCATTGCAGGTTTACTGTATCCCTTGGACCTTCAAATCAACGATGAAACACCGAAATTGCATCGATATTGAATACAAAAAGCTAAATGTCGACTTATTTACAAGAGGAGTAACTTTTCTAATAGTTCGTGCTTTGAGCCTTTCCTGGGACAGCAGTATTAGATTCCGATGCACAATTGCAGGTTTACTGTATCCCTTGGACCTTCAAATCAACGATGAAACACAGAAATTGCATCGATATTGAATACAAAAGGCAAAATGTCGACTTATTTACAAGAGGAGTAACTCTTCTAAGAGTTCGCGTTTGAGCCTTTCCAGGAACACCAGTATTAGATTCCGATGCAGCATTGCAGGTTTCCTGTATCCCTTGGACCTTCAAATCAACGATGAGACAGAAATTGCATCGATATTGATTACAAAAGGCAAAATGTCGACTTAGTTACAAGAGGAGTAACTCTTCTAATAGTTCGTGCTTTTATCGTTTCCTGGGACAGCAGTATTACATTCCAATTCACCATTGCAGGTTTACTGTATCCCTTGGACCTTCAAATCAACGATGAAACACAGAAATTGCATCGATATTGAATACAAAAAGCTAAATGTCGATTTATTTACAAGAGGAGTAACTTTTCTAATAGTTCGTGCTTTGAGCCTTTCCTGGGACAGCAGTATTAGATTCCGATGCACCATTGCAGGTTCACTGTATCCCTTGGACCTTCAAATCAACGATGAAACACAGAAATTGCATCGATATTGAATACAAAAGGCAAAATGTCGACTTATTTACAAGAGGAGTAACTCTTCTAATAGTTCGTGCTTTGAGCCTTTCCTGGGACAGCAGTATTACATTCCGATGCACCATTGCACGTTTGCTGTATCCCTTGGACCTTCAAAACAACTATGAAACACTGAAATTGCATCGATATTGAATACAAAAGGCAAAATGTCGACTTATTTACAAGAGGAGTAACTCTTCTAATAGTTCGTGCTTTGAGCCATTCCTGGGGCAGCATTATTAGATTCCGATGCACCATTGCAGGTTTACTGTATCCCTTGGACCTTCAAATCAACGATGAAACACAGAAATTGCATCGATATTGAATACAAAAGGCAAAATGTCGACTTATTTACAAGAGGAGTAACTCTTCTAATAGCTCGTGTTTTAGCCTTTCCTGGGACAGCAGTATTAGATTCCGATGCACCATTGCAGGTTTACTGTATCCCTTGGACGTTCAATTCAACGAAGAAACACAGAAATTGCATCGATATTGAATAAAAAAGGCAAAATGTCGACTTATTTACAAGAGGAGTAACTCTTCTAATAGTTCGTGCTTTGAGCCTTTCCTGGGACAGCAGTATTAGATTCCGATGCACCATTGCACGCATACTGTATCCTTTGGACCTTCAAATCAACGATGAAACACAGAAAATGCATCGATATTGAATACAAAAAAGCAAAATGTCGACTTATTTACAAGAGGAGTAACTCTTCTAATAGTTCGTGCTTTGAGCCTTTCCTGGGACAGCAGTATTAGATTCCGATGCACCATTGCAGGTTTACTGTATCCATTGGACCTTCAAATCAACGATGAAACACAGAAATTGCATCCATATTGAATACAAAAGGCAAAATTTCGACTTATTTACAAGAGGCGTAACTCTTTTATTAGTTCGTGCTTTGAGCCTTTCCTGGGACAGCAGTATTAGATTCCGATGCACCATTGCAGGATTACTGTATCCCTTTGACCTTCAAATCAACTATGAAACACAGTAAATGCATCGATATTGAATACAAAAGGCAAAATATCGACTTATTTACAAGAGGAGTAACTCTTCTAATATTTCGTGCTTTGAGCCTTTCCTGGGACAGCAGTATTGGATTCAGATGCACCATTGCAGGTTTACTGTATCCCTTGGACCTTCAAATCAACGATGAAACACAGAAATTGCATCGATATTGAATAGAAAAGGCAAAATGTCGACTTATTTACAAGAGGAGTAACTCTTCTAATAGTTCTTGCTTTTAGCCTTTCCTGGGACAACAGTATTAGATTCCGATGCACTATTGCAGGTTTACTGTATCCCTTGGACCTTCAAATCATCGTTGAAACACAGAAATTGCATCGATATTGAATACAAAAGGCAAAATGTCGACTTATTTATAGGAAGAGTAACATTTCTAATAGTTCGTGCTTTGAACCTTTCCTGGGACAGCAGTATTAGATTCCGAAGCACCATTGATGGTTTACTGTATCCCTTGGACCTTCAAGTCAACGATGAAACACAGAAATTGGATCGATACTGAATACAAAAGGCAAAATGTCGGCTTATCTACAAGAGGAGTTACTCTTCTATTAGTTCGTGCTTTGAGCTTTTCCTGGGACAGCAGTATTACATTCTGATGCGCCATTGTAGGTTTACTGTATCCCTTGGACCTTCAAATCAGCAATGAAACACAGAAATTGCATTGATATTGAATACAAAAGGCAAAATGTCGACTTATTTACAAGAGGAGTAACTCTTCTAAGAGTTCGCGTTTGAGCTTTTCCAGGGACAGCAGTATTAGATTCCGATGCACCATTGCAGGTTTACTGTATCCCTTGGACCTTCAAATCAACGATGAGACAGAAATTGCATCGATATTGAATACAAAAGGCAAAATGTCGACTTAGTTACTAGAGGAGTAACTCGTCTAATAGTTCGTGCTTTTAGCGTTTCCTGGGACAGCGGTATTACATTCCAATTCACCATTGCAGGTTTACTGTATCCCTGGGACCTTCAAATCAACGATGAAACACAGAAATTGCATCGATATTGAATACAAAAAGCTAAATGACGACTTATTTACAAGAGGAGTAACTTTTCTAATAGTTCGTGCTTTGAGCCTTTCCTGGGACAGCAGTATTAGATTCCGATGCACCATTGCAGGTTTACTGTTTCCCTTGGACCTTCAAATCAACGATGAAACACAGAAATTGCATCCATATTGAATACAAAAGGCAAAATGTCGACTTATTTACAAGAGGAGTAACTCTTCTAATAGGTCGTGTTTTGAGCCTTTCCTGGGACAGCAGTATTAGATTCCGATGCACCACTGCAGGTTTACTGTATCCCTTGGACCTTCAAATCAACGATGAAACACAGAAATTGCATCGATATTGAATACAAAAAGCAAAATGTCGACTTATTTACAAGAGGAGTAACTCTTCTAATACTTCGTGCTTCGAGCCTTTCCTGGGGCAGCATTATTAGATTCCGATGTACCATTGCAGGTTTACTGTATCCCTTGGACCTTCAAATCAACGATGAAACACAGAAATTGAATCGATATTGAATACAAAAGGCAAAATGTCGACTTATTTACAAGAGGAGTAACACTTCTAATAGCTCGTGTTTTAGCCTTTCCTGGGACAGCAGTATTAGATTCCGATGCACCATTGCAGGTTTACTGTATCCCTTGAAAGTTCAATTCTACGATGAAACAAAGAAATTGCATCGATATTGAATACAAAAGGCAAAATGTCGACTTATTTACAAGAGGAGTAACTCTTCTAATAGTTCGTGCTTTGAGCCTTTCCTGTGACAGCAGTATTAGATTCCGATGCACCATTTCAGGTTTGCTGTATCCCTTGGACCTTCAAATCAACGATGAAACACAGAAATTGCATCGATATTGAATACAAAAGGCTAAATGTCGACTTATTTACATGAGGAGTAACTCTTCTAATAGTTCGTCATTTGAGCCTTTCCTGGGACAGCAGTATTAGATTCCGATCCACCATTGCAGGTTTACTGTATCCGTTGGACCTTCAAATCAGCGATGAAACGCAGAAATTGCATCGATATTGAATACAAATGGCAAAATATATACTTATTTACAAGAGGAGTAACTCTTATAATAGTTCGTGCTTTGAGCCTTTCCTGGGACAGCAGTATTAGATTCCGATGCACCATTGCAGGTTTACTGTATCCCTTGGACCTTCAAAACAACGATGAAACACAGAAATTGCATCGATATTGAATACAAAAGGCAAAATGTCGACTTATTTACAAGAGGAGTAACCCTTCTAATAGTTCGTGCTTTGAGCCTTTCCTGGGACAGCAGTATTAGATTCCGATGCACCATTGCAGGTTTACTGTATCCCTTGGACCTTCAAATCAACGATTAAACAAAGAAATTGCATCGATATAGAATACAAAAGGCAAAATGTCGGCTTATTTACAAGAGGAGTAACTCTTCTAAGAGTTCGCGTTTGAGCCTTTCCAGGGACGGCAGTATTAGATTCCGATGCACCATTGCAGGTTTCCTGTATCCCTTGGACATTCAAATCAACGATGAGACAGAAATTGCATCGATATTGATTACAAAAGGCAAAATGTCGACTTAGTTACAAGAGGAGTAACTCTTCTAATAGTTCGTGCTTTTATCGTTTCCTGGGACAGCAGTATTACATTCCAATTCACCATTGCAGGTTTACTGTATCCCTTGGACCTTCAAATCAACGATGAAACACAGAAATTGCATCGATATTGAATACAAAAGGCAAAATGTCGACTTATTTATAAGAGGAGTAACTCTTCTAATAGTTCGTGCTTTGAGCCTTTCCTGGGACAGCAGTATTACATTCCGATGCACCATTGCACGTTTGCTGTATCCCTTGGACCTTCAAAACAACTATGAAACACTGAAATTGCATCGATATTGAATACAAAAGGCAAAATGTCGACTTATTTACAAGAGGAGTAACTCTTCTAATAGTTCGTGCTTTGAGCCATTCCTGGGGCAGCATTATTAGATTCCGATGAACCATTGCAGGATTACTGTATCCCTTGGACCTTCAAATCAACGATGAAACACAGAAATTGCATCGATATTGAATACAAAAGGCAAAATGTCGACTTATTTACAAGTAGAGTAACTATTCTAATAGCTCGGGTTTTAGCCTTTCCTGGGACAGCAGTATTAGATTCCGATGCACCATTGCAGGTTTACTGTATCCCTTGGACGTTCAATTCAACGAAGAAACACAGAAATTGCATCGATATTGAATACAAAAGGCAAAATGTCGACTTATTTACAAGAGGAGTAACTCTTCTAATAGTTCGTGTTTTGAGCCTTTCCTGGGACAGCAGTATTAGATTCCGATGCACCATTGCACGCTTACTGTATCCTTTGGACCTTCAAATCAACGATGAAACACAGAAATTGCATCGATATTGAATACAAAAAAGCAAAATGTCGACTTATTTACAAGAGGAGTAACTCTTCTAATAGTTCGTGCTTTGAGCCTTTCCTGGGACAGCAGTATTAGATTCCGATGCACCATTGCAGGTTTACTGTATCCATTGGACCTTCAAATCAACGATGAAACACAGAAATTGCATCGATATTGAATACAAAAGGCAAAATTTCGACTTATTTACAAGAGGCGTAACTCTTTCAATAGTTCGTGCTTTGAGCCTTTCCTGGGACAGCAGTATTAGATTCCGATGCACCATTGCAGGTTTACTGTATCCCTTTGACCTTGAAATCAACTATGAAACACAGTAATTGCATCGATATTGAATACAAAAGGCAAAATGTCGACTTATTTACGAGAGGAGTAACTATTCTAGTTCATCGTGCTTTGAGCCTTTCCTGGGACAGCAGTATTGGATTCCGATGCACCATTGCAGGTTTACTGTATCCCTTGGACCTTCAAATCAACGATGAAACACAGAAATTGCATCGATATTGAATACAAAAGGCAAAATGTCGACTTATTTACAAGAGGAGTAACTCTTCTAATAGTTCGTGCTTATCGCCTTTCCTGGGACAGCAGTATTAGATTCCAATGCACCATTGCAGCTTTACTGTATCCCTTGGACCTTCAAATCAACGATGAAACACAGAAATTGCATCGATATTGAATTCAAAAGGCAAAATGTCGACTTATTTACAAGAGGATTAACTCTTCTAATAGTTCTTGCTTTTAGCCTTTCCTGGGACAACAGTATTAGATTCCGATGCACTATTGCAGGTTTACTGTATCCCTTGGACCTTCAAATCATCGTTGAAACACAGAAATTGCATCGATATTGAATACAAAAGGCAAAATGTCGACTTATTTATAGGAGGAGTAGCATTTCTAATAGTTCGAGCTTTGAACCTTTCCTGGGACAGCAGTGTTTGATTCCGAAGCACCATTGATGGTTTACTGTATCCCTTGGACCTTCAAGTCAACGATGAAACACAGAAATTGGATCGATACTGAATACAAAAGGCAAAATGTCGGCTTATCTACAAGAGGAGTTACTCTTCTATTAGTTCGTGCTTTGAGCCTTTCCTGGGACAGCAGTATTACATTCTGATGCGCCATTGTAGGTTTACTGTATCCCTTGGACCTTCAAATCATTAATGAAACACAGAAATTGCATTGACATTGAATACAAAAGGCAAAATGTCGACTTATTTACAAGAGGAGTAACTCTTCTAAGAGTTCGCGTTTGAACCTTTCCAGGGACAGCAGTATTAGATTCCGATGCACCATTGCAGGTTTACTGTATCCCTTGGACCTTCAAATCAACGATGAGGCAGAAATTGCATCGATATTGAATACAAAAGGCAAAATGTCGACTTAGTTACTAGAGGAGTAACTCGTCTAATAGTTCGTGCTTTTAGCGTTTCCTGGGACAGCAGTATTACATTCCAATTCACCATTGCAGGTTTACTGTATCCCTTGGACCTTCAAATCAACGATGAAACACAGAAATTGCATCGATATTGAATACAAAAAGCTAAATGACGACTTATTTACAAGAGGAGTAACTTTTCTAATAGTTCGTGCTTTGAGCCTTTCCTGGGACAGCAGTATTAGATACCGATGCACCATTGCATGTTTACTGTATCCCTTGGACCTTCAAATCAACGATGAAACACAGAAATTGCATCGATATTGAATACAAAAGGCAAAATGTCGACTTATTTACAAGAGGAGTAACTCTTCTAATAGTTCGTGCTTTGAGCCTTTCCAGGGACAGCAGTATTAGATTCCGATGCACCATTGCAGGTTTACTGTATCCCATGGACCTTCAAATCAACGATGAAACACAGAAATTGCATCGATATTGAATACAAAAGGCAAAATGTCGATTTATTTACAAGAGGAGTAACTCTTATAATAGTTCGTACTTTGGGACTTTCCTGGGACAGCAGTATTAGATTCCGATGCACCATTGCAGGTTTACTGTATCCCTTGGACCTTCAAATCAACGATGAAACACAGAAATTGCATCGATATTGAATACAAAAGGCAAAATGTCGACTTATTTACAAGAGGAGTAACCCTTCTAATAGTTCGTGCTTTGAGCCTTTCCTGGGACAGCAGTATTAGATTCCGATGCACCATTGCAGCTTTACTGTATCCCTTGGACCTTCAAATCAACGATGAAACACAGAAATTGCATCGATATTGTATACAAAAGGCAAAATGTCGACTTATTTACAAGAGGAGTAACTCTTCTAATACTTCGTGCTTTGAGCCTTTCATGGGGCAGCATTATTAGATTCCGATGTACCATTGCAGGTTTACTGTATCCCTTGGACCTTCAAATCAACGATGAAACACAGAAATTGCATCGATATTGAATACAAAAGGCATAATGTCGACTTATTTACAAGAGGAGTAACTCTTCTAATAGCTCGTGTTTTAGCCTTTCCTGGGACAGCAGTATTAGATTCCGATGCACCATTGCAGGTTTACTGTATCCCTTGAAAGTTCAATTCTACGATGAAACAAAGAAATTGCATCGATATTGAATACAAAAGGCAAAATGTAGATTTAATTACAAGTTGAGTAACTCTTCTAATAGTTCGTGCTTTGAGCCTTTCCTGTGACAGCAGTATTAGATTCCGATGCACCATTTCAGGTTTGCTGTATCCCTTGGACCTTCAAATCAACGATGAAACACAGAAATTGCATCGATATTGAATACAAAAGGCTAAATGTCGACTTATTTACAAGAGGAGTAACTCTTCTAATAGTTCGTCATTTGAGACTTTCCTGGGACAGCAGTATTAGATTCCGATGCACCATTGCAGGTTTACTGTATCCCTTGGACCTTCAAATCAACGATGAATCACAGAAATTGCATCGATATTGAATACAAATGGCAAAATGTCGACCTAATTACAAGAGGAGTAACTCTTCTAATTGTTCGTGCTTTGAGCCTTTCCCGGGACAGCAGTATTAGATTCCGATGCACCATTGCAGGCTTGCTAAATCCCTTGGACCTTCAAATCAACGATGAAACACAGAAATTGCATCGATATTGAATACAAATGGCAAAATGTCGACTTATTTACAAGAGGAGTAACTCTTCTAATAGTTCGTGCTTTGAGCCTTTCCTGGGACAGCAGTATTAGATTCCGATGCACCATTGCAGGCTTGCTGTATCAGTTGGACCTTCAAATCAACGATGAAACACAGAAAATGCATCGATATTGAATAGAAAAAAGCAAAATGCCGACTTATTTACAAGAGGAGTAACTCTTCTAATAGTTCGTGCTTTGAGCCTTTCCTGGGACAGCAGTATTAGATTCCGATGCACCATTGCAGGTTTACTGTATCCGTTAAACCTTCAAATCAACGATGAAACACAGAAATTGCATCGATATTGAATACAAAAGGCTAAATGTCGACTTATTTACAAGAGGAGTAACTCTTCTAATAGTTCGTGCTTTGAGCCTTTCCTGGGACAGCAGTATTAGATTCCGATGCACCATTGCAGGTTTACTGTATCCCATGGACCTTCAGGTCAACGATGAAACACAGAAATTGCCTCGATATTGAATACAAATGGCAAAATATCTGCTTATTTACAAGAGGAGTAACTCTTATAATAGTTTGTGCTTTGAGCCTTTCCTGGGACAGCAGTATTAGATTCCGATCCACCATTGCAGGTTTACTGTATCCCTAGGACCTTCAAATCAACGATGAATCACAGGGATTGCATCGATATTTAATACAAAAGGCAAAATTTCGACTTATTTACAAGAGGCGTAACTCTTTTAATAGTTCGTGCTTTGAGCCTTTCCTATGACAGCAGTATTAGATTCCGATGCACCATTGCAGGTTTACTGTATCCCTTGGACCTTCAAATCAACGATGAATCACAGAAATTGCATCGATATTGAATACAAAAGGCAAAATGTCGGCCTATCTACAAGGGGAGTAACTCTTCTAATAGTTCGTGTTTGAGCCTTTCCAGGGACAGCAGTACTAGATTCTGATGCACCATTGCAGGTTTACTGTATCCCTTGGACCTTCAAATCAACGATTAAACATAGAAATTGCATCGATAATGAATACAAAAGGCAAAATGTCGACTTATTTATAAGGGGAGTAACCCTTCTAATAGTTCGTGCTTTGAACCTTTCCTGGGACAGCAGTATTACATTCCGAAGCACCATTGCTGGTTTACTGTATACCTTGGATCTACAAATCAACGATGAAGCACAGAAATAGCATCGATATTGAATACAAAAGGCAAAATGTCGACTTATTTACAAGAGGAGTAACTCTTCTAATAGTTCGTGTTTGAGCCTTTCCAGGGACAGCAGTATTAGAATCCGATGCACCATTGCAGGTTTACTGTATCCCTTGGACCTTCAAATCAACGATGAAACACAGAAATTGCATCGATATTGAATAGAAAAAAGCAAAATGACGACTTATTTACAAGAGGAGTAACTCTTCTAATAGTTAGCCCTTTGAGCCTTTCCTGGGACAGCAGTATTAGATTCCGATGCACCATTGCAGGTTTACTGTATCCCTTGGACCTTCAAGTCAACGATGAGTCACAGAAATTGCATCGATATTGAATACAAATGGCAAAATAACTACTTATTTACAAGAGGAGTAACTCTTACAATAGTTCGTGTTTTGAGCCTTTCCTGGGACAGCAGTATTAGATTCCGATGCACCATTGCAGGTTTACTGTATCCCTAGATCCTTCAAATCAACGATGAATCACAGAAATTGCATCGATATTTAATACAAAAGGCAAAATGTCGACTTATTTACAAGTGGCGTAACTCTTTAAATAGTTCTTGTTTGAGCCTTTCCTGGGACAGCAGTATTAGATTCCGATGCACCATTGCAGGTTTACTGTATCCCTTGGACCTTCAAATCAACGATGAATCACAGAAATTGCATCGATATTGAATACAAACGGCAAAATGTCGACTTATTTACAAGAGGAGTAACTCTTCTAATAGGTCGTGTTTGAGCCTTTCCAGGGACAGCAGTATTAGATTCCGATGCAACATTGCAGGTTTACTGTATCCCTTGGACCTTCAAGTCAACGATGAAACACAGAAATTAGATCGATATTGAATACAAAAGGCAAAATGTCGGCTTATCTACAAGAGGAGTAACTCTTCTAATGGTTCGTGATTTGAGCCTTTCCAGGGACAGCAGTATTACATTCCGATGCACCATTGATGGTTTACTGTATCCCTTGGACCTTCAAATCAACGATGAAACACAGAAATTGCATCGATATTGAATACAAAAGGCAAAATGTTTACTTATTTACAAGAGGAGTAACTCTTCTAATAGTTCGTGTTTGAGCCTTTCCTGGGACAGCAGTATTAGAATCCGATGCACCATTGCATGTTTACTGTATCCCTTGGACCTTCAAATCAACGATGAAACACTGAAATTGCATCGATATTGAATACAAAAGGCAAAATGTCGACTTATTTACAAGAGGAGTAACTCTTCTAATAGTTCGTGCTTTGAGCCTTTCCAGGGACAGCAGTATTAGATTCCGATGCACCATTGCAGGTTTACTGTATCCCATGGACCTTCAAATCAACGATGAAAAACAGAAATTGCATCGATATTGAATACAAAAGGCAAAATGTCGATTTATTTACAAGAGGAGTAACTCTTATAATAGTTCGTACTTTGAGACTTTCCTGGGACAGCAGTATTAGATTCCGATGCACCATTGCAGGTTTACTGTATCCCTTGGACCTTCAAATCAACGATGAAACACAGAAATTGCACCGATATTGAATACAAAAGGGAAAATGTCGACTTATATACAAGAGGAGTAACTCTTCTAGTACTTCGTGCTTTGAGCCTTTCCTGGGACAGCAGTATTAGATTCCGATGCACCATTGCTGGTTTACTGTATCACTTGGACCTTCAAATCAACGATGAAACACAGAAATTGCATCGATATTGAATACAAAAGGCAAAATGTCGACTTATTTATAAGAGGAGTAACTCTTCTAATAGTTCGTGCTTTTAGCCTTTCCTGGGACAGCAGTATTACATTCCGATGCACCATTGCACGTTTACTGTATCCCTTGGACCTTCAAAACAACTATGAAACACTGAAATTGCATCGATATTGAATACAAAAGGAAAATGTTGACTTATTTACAAGAGGAGTAACCCTTATAATAGTTCGTGGTTTTAGCCTTTCCTGGGACAGCAGTATTAGATTCCGATGCACCATTGCAGGTTTACTGTATCCCTTGGACCTTCAAATCAACGATGAAACACAGAAATTGCATCGATATTGAATACAAAAGGCAAAATGTCGACTTATTTACAAGAGGAGTAACTCTTTTAATAGTTCGTGCTTTTAGCGTTCCTAGGACAGCAGTATTAGATTCCGATGCACCATTGCAGGTTTACTGTATCCCTTGGACCTTCAAATGAACGATGAAACACAGAAATTGCATCGATATTGAATACAAAAGGCAAAATGTCGACTTATTTACAAGAGGAGTAACCCTTCTAATAGTTCGTGCTTTGAGCCTTTCCTGGGACAGCAGTATTAGATTCCGATGCACCATTGCAGGTTTACTGTATCCCTTGGACCTTCAAATCAACGATGAAACACAGAAATTGCATCGATATTGTATACAAAAGGCAAAATGTCGACTTATTTACAAGAGGAGTAACTCTTCTAATACTTCGTGCTTTGAGCCTTTCATGGGGCAGCATTATTAGATTCCGATGTACCATTGCAGGTTTACTGTATCCCTTGGACCTTCAAATCAACGATGAAACACAGAAATTGCATCGATATTGAATACAAAAGGCATAATGTCGACTTATTTACAAGAGGAGTAACTCTTCTAATAGCTCGTGTTTTAGCCTTTCCTGGGACAGCAGTATTAGATTCCGATGCACCATTGCAGGTTTACTGTATCCCTTGAAAGTTCAATTCTACGATGAAACAAAGAAATTGCATCGATATTGAATACAAAAGGCAAAATGTCGATTTAATTACAAGTTGAGTAACTCTTCTAATAGTTCGTGCTTTGAGCCTTTCCTGTGACAGCAGTATTAGATTCCGATGCACCATTTCAAGTTTGCTGTATCCCTTGGACCTTCAAATCAACGATGAAACACAGAAATTGCATCGATATTGAATACAAAAGGCTAAATGTCGACTTATTTACAAGAGGAGTAACTCTTCTAATAGTTCGTCATTTGAGCCTTTCCTGGGACACCAGTATTAGATTCCGATGCACCATTGCAGGTTTACTGTATCCCTTGGACCTTAAAATCAACGATGAATCACAGAAATTGCATCGATATTGAATACAAATGGCAAAATGTCGACTTAATTACAAGAGGAGTAACTCTTCTAATAGTTCGTGCTTTGAGCCTTTCCCGGGACAGCAGTATTAGATTCTGATGCACCATTGCAGGCTTGCTAAATCCCTTGGCCTTCAAATCAACGATGAAACACAGAAATTGCATCGATATTGAATACAAATGGCAAAATGTCGACTCTTTTACAAGAGGAGTAACTCTTCTAATAGTTCGTGCTTTGAGCCTTTCCTGGGACAGCAGTATTAGATTCCGATGCACCATTGCAGGCTTGCTGTATCCCTTGGACCTTCAAATCAACGATGAAACACAGAAAATGCATCGATATTGAATAGAAAAAAGCAAAATGCCGACTTATTTACAAGAGGAGTAACTCTTCTAATAGTTCGTGCTTTGAGCCTTTCCTGGGACAGCAGTATTAGATTCCGATGCACCATTGCAGGTTTACTGTATCCGTTAAACCTTCAAATCAACGATGAAACACAGAAATTGCATCGATATTGAATACAAAAGGCTAAATGTCGACTTATTTACAAGAGGAGTAACTCTTCTAATAGTTCGTGCTTTGAGCCTTTCCTGGAACAGCAGTATTAGATTCCGATGCACCATTGCAGGTTTACTGTATCCCATGGACCTTCAAGTCAACGATGAAACACAGAAATTGCCTCGATATTGAATACAAATGGCAAAATATCTGCTTATTTACAAGAGGAGTAACTCTTATAATAGTTTGTGCTTTGAGCCTTTCCTGGGACAGCAGTATTAGATTCCGATGCACCATTGCAGGTTTACTGTATCCCTAGGACCTTCAAATCAACGATGAATCACAGGGATTGCATCGATATTTAATACAAAAGGCAAAATTTCGACTTATTTACAAGAGGCGTAACTCTTTTAATAGTTCGTGCTTTGAGCCTTTCCTGGGACAGCAGTATTAGATTCCGATGCACCATTGCAGGTTTACTGTTTCCCTTGGACCTTCAAATCAACGATGAATCACAGAAATTGCATCGATAATGAATACAAAAGGCAAAATGTCGACTTATTTATAAGGGGTGTAACCCTTCTAATAGTTCGTGCTTTGAACCTTTCCTGGGACAGCTGTATTAGATTCCGATGCACCATTGCAGGTTTACTGTATCCCTTGGGCCTTCAAGTCAACGATGAAACACAGGAATTGGATCGATATTGAATACAAAAGGCAAAATGTCGGCTTATCTACAAGAGGAGTGACTTTTCTAATAGTACGTGCTTTGAGCCTTTCCTGGGACATCAGTATTACATTCCGATGCACCATTGCTGGTTTACTGTATACCTTGGACCTACAAATCAACGATGAAGCACAGAAATAGCATCGATATTGAATACAAAAGGCAAAATGTCGACTTATTTACAAGAGGAGTAACTCTTCTAATAGTTCGTGCTTGAGCCTTTCCAGGGACAGCAGTATTAGATTCCGATGCACCATTGCAGGTTTACTGTATCCCTTGGACCTTCAAATCAACGATGAAACACAGAAATTGCATCGATATTGAATAGAAAAAAGCAAAATGACGACTTATTTACAAGAGGAGTAACTCTTCTAATAGTTATCCCTTTGAGCCTTTCCTGGGACAGCAGTATTAGATTCCGATGCACCATTGCAGGTTTACTGTATCCGTTAAACCTTCAAATCAAGGTTGAAACACAGAAATTGCATCGATATTGAATACAAAAGGCTAAATGTCGACTTATTTACAAGAGGAGTAACTCTTCCAATAGTTCGTGCTTTGAGCCTTTCCTGGGACAGCAGTATTAGATTCAGATGCACCATTGCAGGTTTACTGTATCCCTTGGACCTTCAAGTCAACGATGAGTCACAGAAATTGCATCGATATTGAATACAAATGGCAAAATATCTACTTATTTACAAGAGGAGTAACTCTTACAATAGTTCGTGTTTTGAGCCTTTCCTGGGACAGCAGTATTAGATTCCGATGCACCATTGCAGGTTTACTGTATCCCTAGATCCTTCAAATCAACGATGAATCACAGAAATTGCATCGATATTTAATACAAAAGGCAAAATGTCGACTTATTTACAAGTGGCGTAACTCTTTAAATAGTTCTTGTTTGTGCCTTTCCTGGGACAGCAGTATTAGATTCCGATGCACCATTGCAGGTTTACTGTATCCCTTGGACCTTCAAATCTTCGATGAATCACAGAAATTGCATCGATATTGAATACAAAAGGCAAAATGTCGGCTTATCTACAAGAGGAGTAACTCTTCTAATAGTTCGTGCTTTGAGCCGTTCCTGGGACAGCAGTATTACATTCCTATGCACCATTGCAGGTTTACTGTATCCCTTGGACCTTCAAATCAACGATGAAACAGAGAAATTGCATCGATATTGAATACAAAAGGCAAAATGTCGACTTATTTACAAGAGGAGTAACTCTTCTAATAGTTCGTGTTTGACTCTTTCCAGGGACCGCAGTATTAGATTCCGATGCACCATTGCAGGTTTACTGTATCCCTTGGACCTTCAAATCAACGATGAAACACAGAAATTGCATACATATTGAATACAAAAGGCAAAATGTCGGCTTATTTACAAGAGGAGTAACTCTTCTAGTACATCGTGCTTTGAGCCTTTCCTGGGACAGCAGTATTAGACTCCGATGCACCACTGCAGGTTTACTGTATCCCTTGGACCTTCAAATCAACGATGACACACAGAAATTGCATCGATATTGAATACAAAAGGCAAAATGTCGGCTTATTTACAAGGGGAGTAACTGTTCTAAAAGTTCGTGCTTTGAGCATTTCCTGGGACAGCTGTATTAGATTCCGATTTACCATTGCAGGTTTACTGTATCCCTTGGACCTTCAAATCAACGATGAAACACAGAAATTGCATCGATATTGAATACAAAAGGCAAAATGTTGGCTTATCTACAAGAGGAGTAACTCTTCTAATAGTTCGTGTTTTGAGCCGTTCCTGGGACAGCAGTATTACATTCCAATGCACCATTGCAGGTTTACTGTATCCCTTGGACCTTCAAATCAACGATGAAACACAGATATTGCATCGATATTGAATACAAACGGCACAATGTCGACTTATTTACAAGAGGTGTAACTCTCCTAATAGGTCGTGTTTGAGCCTTTCCAGGGACAGCAGTATTAGATTCCGATGCACCATTGCAGGTTTACTTTATCCCTTGGACCTTCAAGTCAACGATGAAACACAGAAATTAGATCGATATTGAATACAAAAGGCAAAATGTCGGCTTATCTACAAGAGGTGTAACTCTTCTAATAGTTCGTGATTTGAGCCTTTCCTGGGACAGCAGTATTACATTCCGATGCACCATTGCTGGTTTACTGTATCCCTTGGACCTTCAAATCAACGATGAAACACAGAAATTGCCTCGATACTGAATACAAAAGGCAAAATGTCTACTTATTTACAAGAGGAGTAACTCTTCTAATAGTTCGTGTTTGAGCCTTTCCAGGGACAGCAGTATTAGATTCCGATGCACCATTGCAGGTTTACTGTATCCCTTGGACCTTCAAATCAACGATGAAACACAGATATTGCATCGATATTGAATACAAAAGGCAAAATGTCGATTTATTTACAAGAGGAGTAACTCTTCTAATAGTTCGTTCTTTTAGCCTTTCCTGGGACAGCAGTATTAGATTCCGATGCACCATTGCAGGTTTACTGTATCCCTTGGACCTTCAATTCAACGATGAAACACAGAAATTGCATCGATATTGAATACAAAAGGCAAAATGTCGACTTTTTTACAAGAGGAGTAACTCTTCTAATAGTTCGTGATTTGAGCCTTTCCTGGGAAAGCAGTATTAGATTCCGATGCACCATTGCAGGTTTACTGTATCCCTTGGACCTTCAAATCAACGATGAAACACTGAAATTGCATCGATATTGAATTCAAAAGGCCAAATGTCGACTTATTTACAAGAGGAGTAACTCTTCTAATAGTTCGTGCTTTGAGCCTTTCCTGGGACAGCAGTATTACATTCCGATGCACCATTGTAGGTTTACTGTATCCCTTGGACCTTCAAATCAACGATGAAACACAGAAATTGCATCGATATTGAATACAAAAGGCAAAATGTCGGCTTATTTACAAGAGGAGTAACTCTTCTAGTACTTCGTGCTTTGAGCCTTTCCTGGGACGGCAGTATTAGACTCCGATGCACCATTGCAGGTTTACTGTATCCCTTATACCCTCAAATCAACGATGAAACACAGAAATTGCATCGATACTGAATACAAAAGGCAAAATGTCGACTTACTTACAAGAGGAGTAACTCTTCTAATAGTTCGTGCTTTGAGCCTTTCCTGGGACAGCAGTATTAGATTCCGATTTACCATTGCAGGTTTACTGTATCCCTTGGACCTTCAAATCAACGATGAAACACAGAAATTGCATCGATATTGAATACAAAAGGCAAAATGTCGACTTATTTACAAGGGGAGTAACTCTTCTAATAGTTCGTGTTTGTGCCTTTCCAGGGACAGCAGTATTAGATTCCGATGCACCATTGCAGGTTTACTGTAACCCTTGGACCTTCAAATCAACGATGAAACGCAGAAATTGCATCGATATTGAATACAAAAGGCAAAATGTCGACTTATTTACAAGAGGAGTAACTCTTCTACAAGTTCGTGCTTTGAGCCTTTCCTGGGACAGCAGTATTAGATTCCGATTTACCATTGCAGGTTTACTGTATCCCTTGGACCTTCAAATCAACGATGAAACACAGAAATTGCATCGATATTGAATACAAAAGGCAAAATGTTGGCTTATTTACAAGAGGAGTTACTCTTCTAATTGTTCGTGCTTTGAGCCGTTCCTGGGACAGCAGTATTACATTCCGATGCACCATCGCAGGCTTACTGTATCCCTTGGACCTTCAAATCAACGATGAAGCACAGAAATTGCATCGATATTGAATACAAAAGGCAAAATGTAGACTTATTTACAAGAGGAGTAACTCTTCTAATAGTTCGTGTTTGAGCCTTTCCAGGGACAGCAGTATTAGATTCCGATGCACCATTGCAGGTTTACTGTATCCCTTGGACCTTCAAATCAACGACGAATCATAGAAATTGCATCGATATTGAATAGAAAAGGCAAAATGTCGGCTTATCTACAAGAGGAGTAACTCTTCTAATAGTTCGTGCTTTGAGCCGTTCCTGGGACAGCAGTATTACATTCCGATGCACCATTGCAGGTTTACTGTATCCCTTGGACCTTCAAATCAACGATGAAACAGAGAAATTGCATCGATATTGAATACAAAAGGCAAAATGTCGACATATTTACAAGAGGAGTAACTCTTCTAATAGTTCGTGTTTGACTCTTTCCAGGGACTGCAGTATTAGATTCCGATGCACCATTGCAGGTTTACTGTATCCCTTGGACCTTCAAATCAACGATGAAACACAGAAATTGCATCGATATTGAATACAAAAGGCAAAATGTCGGCTTATTTACAAGAGGAGTAACTCTTCTAGTACATCGTGCTTTGAGCGTTTCCTGGGACAGCAGTATTAGACTCCGATGCACCATTGCAGGTTTACTGTATCCCTTGGACCTTCAAATCAACGATGAAACACAGAAATTGCATGAATATTGAATACAAAAGGCAAAATGTCGACTTATTTACAATAGGAGTAACTCTTCTAATAGTTCGTGCTTTGAGCCTTTCCAGGGACAGCAGTATTAGATTCCGATTTACCATTGCAGGTTTACTGTATCCGTTGGACCTTCAAATCAACGATGAAACACAGAAATTGCATCGATATTGAATACAAAAGGCAAAATGTCTACTTATTTACAAGGGGAGTAACTCTTCTAATAGTTCGTGTTTGAGCCTTTCCAGGGACAGCAGTATTAGATTCCGATGCACCATTGCAGGTTTACTGTATCCCTTGGACCTTCAAAACAACGATGAAACACAGAAATTGCATCGATATTGAATACAAAAGGCAAAATGTCGACTTATTTACAAGAGGAGTAACTGTTCTAAAAGTTCGTGCTATGAGCCTTTCCTGGGACAGCAGTATTAGATTCCGATTTACCATAGCAGGTTTACTGTATCCCTTGGACCTTCAAATCAACGATGAAACACAGAAATTGCATCGATATTGAATACAAAAGGCAAAATGTTGGCTTATCTACAAGAGGAGTAACTCTTCTAATAGTTCGTGCTTTGAGCCGATCCTGGGACAGCAGTACTACATTCCAATGCACCATTGCAGGTTTACTGTATCCCTTGGACCTTCAAATCAACGATGAAACACAGAAATTGCATCGATATTGAATACAAAAGGCAAAATGTAAACTTATTTACAAGAGGAGTAACTCTTCTAATAGTTCGTGTTTGAGCCTTTCCAGGGACAGCAGTATTAGATTCCGATTTACCATTGCAGGTTTACTGTATCCGTTGGACCTTCAAATCAACGATGAAACACAGAAATTGCATCGATATTGAATACAAAAGGCAAAATGTCTACTTATTTACAAGGGGAGTAACTCTTCTAATAGTTCGTGTTTGAGCCTTTCCAGGGACAGCAGTATTAGATTCCGATGCACCATTGCAGGTTTACTGTATCCCTTGGACCTTCAAAACAACGATGAAACACAGAAATTGCATCGATATTGAATACAAAAGGCAAAATGTCGACATATTTACAAGAGGAGTAACTCTTCTAATAGTTCGTGTTTGACTCTTTCCAGGGACCGCAGTATTAGATTCCGATGCACCATTGCATTTTTACTGTATCCCTTGGACCTTCAAATCAACGATGAAACACAGAAATTGCATCGATATTGAATACAAAAGGCAAAATGTCGGCTTATTTACAAGAGGAGTAACTCTTCTAGTACATCGTGCTTTGAGCCTTTCCTGGGACAGCAGTATTAGACTCCGATGCACCATTGCAGGTTTACTGTATCGTTTGGACCTTCAAATCAACGATGAAACACAGAAATTGCATCGATATTGAATACAAAAGGCAAAATGTCGACTTATTTACAAGAGGAGTAACTCTTCTAATAGTTCGTGCTTTGAGCCTTTCCTGGGACAGCAGTATTAGATTCCGATGCACCATTGCAGGTTTACTGTATCCCTTGGACCTTCAAATCAACGATGAAACACAGAAATTGCATCGATATTGAATACAAAAGGCAAAATGTCGACTTATTTACATGAGGAGTAACTGTTCTAAAAGTTCGTGCTATGAGCCTTTCCTGGGACAGCAGTATTAGATTCCGATTTACCATTGCAGGTTTACTGTATCCCTTGGACCTTCAAATCAACGATGAAACACAGAAATTGCATCGATATTGAATACAAAAGGCAAAATGTCGACTTATTTACAAGAGGAGTAACTCTTCTAATAGTTCGTTATTTGAGCCTTTCCTGGGACAGCAGTATTAGATTCCGATGCACCATTGCAGGTTTACTGTATCCCTTGGACCTTCAAATCAACGATGAAACACAGATATTGCATCGATATTGAATACAAAAGGCAAAATGTCGATTAAATTACAAGAGGAGTAACTCTTCTAACAGTTCGTGTTTGAGCCTTTCCAGGGACAGCAGTATTAGATTCCGATGCACCATTGCAGGTTTACTGTATCCCTTGGACCTTCAAATCAACGATGAAACACAGGTATTGCATCGATATTGAATACAAAAGGCAAAATGTCGATTTATTTACAAGAGGAGTAACTCTTCTAATAGTTCGTTCTTTTAGCCTTTCCTGGGACAGCAGTATTAGATTCCGATGCACCATTGCAGGTTTACTGTATCCCTTGGACCTTCAATTCAACGATGAAACACAGAAATTGCATCGATATTGAATACAAAAGGCAAAATGTCGACTTTTTTACAAGAGGAGTAACTCTTCTAATAGTTCGTGATTTGAGCCTTTCCTGGGAAAGCAGTATTACATTCCGATGCACCATTGCAGGTTTACTGTATCCCTTGGACCTTCAAATCAACGATGAAACACTGAAATTGCATCGATATTGAATACAAAAGGCAAAATGTCGACTTATTTACAAGAGGAGTAACTCTTCTTATAGTTCGTGTTTGAGCCTTTCCAGGGACAGCAGTATTAGATTCCGATGCACCATTGCAGGTTTACTGTATCCCTTGGACCTTCAAATCAACGACGAATCACAGAAATTGCATCGATATTGAATACAAAAGGCAAAATGTCGGCTTATCTACAAGAGGAGTAACTCTTCTAATAGTTCGTGCTTTGAGCCGTTCCTGGGACAGCAGTATTAGATTCCGATGCACCATTGCAGGTTTACTGTATCCCTTGGACCTTCAAATCAACGATGAAACTCAGAAATTGCATCGATATTGAATACAAAAGGCAAAATGTCGACATATTTACAAGAGGAGTAACTCTTCTAATAGTTCGGTTTGACTCTATCCAGGGACCGCAGTATTAGATTCCGATGCACCATTGCATTTTTACTGTATCCCTTGGACCTTCAAATCAACGATGAAACACAGAAATTGCATCGATATTGAATACAAAAGGCAAAATGTCGGCTTATTTACAAGAGGAGTAACTCTTCTAGTACATCGTGCTTTGAGCCTTTCCTGGGACAGCAGTATTAGACTCCGATGCACCATTGCAGGTTTACTGTATCGTTTGGACCTTCAAATCAACGATGAAACACAGAAATTGCATCGATATTGAATACAAAAGGCAAAATGTCGACTTATTTACAAGAGGAGTAACTCTTCTAATAGTCCGTGCTTTGAGCCTTTCCTGGGACAGCAGTATTAGATTCCGATGCACCATTGCAGGTTTACTGTATCCCTTGGACCTTCAAATCAACGATGAAACACAGAAATTGCATCGATATTGAATACAAAAGGCAAAATGTCGACTTATTTACATGAGGAGTAACTGTTCTAAAAGTTCGTGCTATGAGCCTTTCCTGGGACAGCAGTATTAGATTCCGATTTACCATTGCAGGTTTACTGTATCCCTTGGACCTTCAAATCAACGATGAAACACAGAAATTGCATCGATATTGAATACAAAAGGCAAAATGTTGGCTTATCTACAAGAGGAGTAACTCTTCTAATAGTTCGTGCTTTGAGCCGTTCCTGGGACAGCAGTATTACATTCCAATGCACCATTGCAGGTTTACTGTATCCCTTGGACCTTCAATCAACGATGAAACACAGAAATTGCATCGATATTGAATACAAAAGGCAAAATGTCGACTTATTTACAAGAGGAGTAACTCTTCTAATAGTTCGTTATTTGAGCCTTTCCTGGGACAGCAGTATTAGATTCCGATGCACCATTGCAGGTTTACTGTATCCCTTGGACCTTCAAATCAACGATGAAACACAGATATTGCATCGATATTGAATACAAAAGGCAAAATGTCGATTTATTTACAAGAGGAGTAACTCTTCTAATAGTTCGTGTTTGAGCCTTTCCAGGGACAGCAGTATTAGATTCCGATGCACCATTGCAGGTTTACTGTAACTCTTGGACCTTCAAATCAACGATGAAACACAGATATTGCATCGATATTGAATACAAAAGGCAAAATGTCGATTTATTTACAAGAGGAGTAACTCTTCTAATAGTTCGTTCTTTTAGCCTTTCCTGGGACAGCAGTATTAGATTCCGATGCACCATTGCAGGTTTACTGTATCCCTTGGACCTTCAATTCAACGATGAAACACAGAAATTGCATCGATATTGAATACAAAAGGCAAAATGTCGACTTTTTTACAAGAGGAGTAACTCTTCTAATAGTTCGTGATTTGAGCCTTTCCTGGGAAAGCAGTATTACATTCCGATGCACCATTGCAGGTTTACTGTATCCCTTGGACCTTCAAATCAACGATGAAACACTGAAATTGCATCGATATTGAATTCAAAAGGCCAAATGTCGACTTATTTACAAGAGGAGTAACTCTTCTAATAGTTCGTGCTTTGAGCCTGTCCTGGGACAGCAGTATTAGATTCCGATGCACCATTGCAGGTTTACTGTATCCCTTGGACCTTCAAATCAACGATGAAACACAGAAATTGCATCGATATTGAATACAAAAGGCAAAATGTCGGCTTATTTACAAGAGGAGTAACTCTTCTAGTACTTCGTGCTTTGAGCCTTTCCTGGGACAGCAGTATTAGACTTCGATGCACCATTGCAGGTTTACTGTATCCCTTGGACCTTCAAATCAACGATGAAACACAGAAATTGCATCGATAGCGAATACAAAAGGCAAAATGTCGACTTATTTACAAGAGGAGTAACTCTTCTAATAGTTCGTGTTTGAGCCTTTCCTGGGATAGCAGTATTAGATTCCGATTTACCATTGCAGGTTTACTGTATCCCTTGGACCTTCAAATCAACGATGAAACACAGAAATTGCATCGATATTGAATACAAAAGGCAAAATGTCTACTTATTTACAAGGGGAGTAACTCTTCTAATAGTTCGTGTTTGAGCCTTTCCAGGGACAGCAGTATTAGATTCCGATGCACCATTGCAGGTTACTGTATCCCTTGGACCTTCAAATCAACGATGAAACACAGAAATTGCATCGATATTGAATACAAAAGGCAAAATGTCGACTTATTTATAAGAGGAGTAACCCTTCTAATAGTTCGTGCTTTGAACCTTTCCTGGGATAGCAGTATTAGATTCCGATGCACCATTGCAGGTTTACTGTATCCCTTGGACCTTGAAGTCAACGATGAAACACAGAAATTGCATCGATATTGAATACAAAAGGCAAAATGTCGTCTTATTTGCAAGAGGAGTAACTCTTCTAATAGATCGTTCTTTTAGCCTTTCCTGGGACAGCAGTATTAGATTCCGATGCACCATTGCAGGTTTTCTGTATCCCTTGGACCTTCAAATCAACGATGAAACACAGAAATTGCATCGATATTGAATACAATATGCAAAATGTCGACTTTTTTACAAGAGGAGTAACTCTTCTAATAGTTCGTGATTTGAGCCTTTCCTGGGAAAGCAGTATTACATTCCGATGCACCATTGCAGGTTTACTGTATCCCTTGGACCCTCAAATCAACGATGAAACACTGAAATTGCATCGATATTGAATACAAAAGGCAAAATGTCGACTTATTTACAAGAGGAGTAACTCATCTTATTGTTCGTGTTTGAGCCTTTCCAGGGACAGCAGTATTAGATTCCGATGCACCATTGCAGGTTTACTGTATCCCTTGGACCTTCAAATCAACGACGAATCACAGAAATTGCATCGATATTGAATACAAAAGGCAAAATGTCGTCTTATCTACAAGAGGAGTAACTCTTCTAATAGTTCGTGTTTGAGCCGTTCCTGGGACAGCAGTATTACATTCCGATTTACCATTGCAGGTTTACTGTATCCCTTGGACCTTCAAATCAACGATGAAACAGAGAAATTGCATCGATATTGAATACAAAATGCAAAATGTCGACATATTTACATGAGGAGTAACTCTTCTAATAGTTCGTGTTTGACTCTTTCCAGGGACCGCAGTATTAGATTCCGATGCACCATTGCAGGTTTACTGTATCCCTTGGACCTTCAAATCAACGATGAAACACAGAAATTGCATCGATATTGAATACAAAAGGCAAAATGTCGGCTTATTTACAAGAGGAGTGACTCCTCTAGTACATCGTGCTTTGAGCCTTTCCTGGGACAGCAGTATTAGACTCCGATGCCCCATTGCAGGTTTACTGTATCCCTTGGACCTTCAAATCAACGATGAAACACAGAAATTGCATCGATATTGAATACAAAAGGCAAAATGTCGACTTATTTACAAGAGGAGTAACTCTTCTAATAGTTCGTGCTTTGAGCCTTTCCTGGGACAGCAGTATTAGATTCCGATGCACCATTGCAGGTTTACTGTATCCCTTGGACCTTCAAATCAACGATGAAACACAGAAATTGCATCGATATTGAATACAAAAGGCAAAATGTCGACTTATTTACATGAGGAGTAACTGTTCTAAAAGTTCGTGCTATGAGCCTTTCCTGGGACAGCAGTATTAGATTCCGATTTACCATTGCAGGTTTACTGTATCCCTTGGACCTTCAAATCATCAATGAAACACAAAAATTGCATCGATATTGAATACAAAAGGCAAAATGTTGGCTTATCTACAAGAGGAGTAACTCTTCTAATAGTTCGTGCTTTGAGCCGTTCCTGGGACAGCAGTATTACATTCCAATGCACCATTGCAGGTTTACTGTATCCCTTGGACCTTCAAATCAACGATGAAACACAGAAATTGCATCGATATTGAATACAAAAGGCAAAATGTCGACTTATTTACAAGAGGAGTAACTCTTCTAATAGTTCGTGATTTGAGCCTTTCCTGGGACAGCAGTATTAGATTCCGATGCACCATTGCAGGTTTACTGTATACCTTGGACCTTCAAATCAACGATGAAACACAGATATAGCATCGATATTGAATACAAAAGGCAAAATGTCGATTTATTTACAAGAGGAGTAACTCTTCTAATAGTTCGTGTTTGAGCCTTTCCAGGGACAGCAGTATTAGATTCCGATGCACCATTGCAGGTTTACTGTATCTCTTGGACCTTCAAATCAACGATGAAACACAGATATTGCATCGATATTGAATACAAAGGGCAAAATGTCGATTTATTTACAAGAGGAGTAACTCTTCTAATAGTTCGTTCGTTTAGCCTTTCCTGGGACAGCAGTATTAGATTCCGATGCACCATTGCAGGTTTACTGTATCCCTTGGACCTTCAATTCAACGATGAAACACAGAAATTGCATCGATATTGAATACAAAAGGCAAAATGTCGACTTTTTTACAAGAGGAGTAACTCTTCTAATAGTTCGTGATTTGAGCCTTTCCTGGGAAAGCAGTATTACATTCCGATGCACCATTGCAGGTTTACTGTATCCCTTGGACCTTCAAATCAACGATGAAACACTGAAATTGCATCGATATTGAATTCAAAATGCCAAATGTCGACTTATTTACAAGAGGAGTAACTCTTCTAATAGTTCGTGCTTTGAGCCTGTCCTGGGACAGCAGTATTAGATTCCGATGCACCATTGCAGGTATATTGTATCCCTTGGACCTTCAAATCAACGATGAAACACAGAAATTGCATCGATATTGAATACAACAGGCAAAATGTCGGCTTATTTACAAGAGGAGTAACTCTTCTAGTACTTCGTGCTTTGAGCCCTTCCTGGGACAGCAGTATTAGACTCCGATGCACCATTGCAGGTTTACTGTATCCCTTGGACCTTCAAATCAACGATGAAACACAGAAATTGCATCGATATTGAATACAAAAGGCAAAATGTCGACTTATTTACAAGAGGAGTAACTCTTCTAATAGTTCGTGCTTTGAGCCTTTCCTGGGATAGCAGTATTAGATTCCGATGTACCATTGCAGGTTTACTGTATCCCTTGGACCTTCAAATCAACGATGAAACACAGAAATTGCATCGATATTGAATACAAAATGCAAAATGTCTACTTATTTACAAGGGGAGTAACTCTTCTAATAGCTCGTGTTTTAGCCTTTCCAGGGAGAGCAGTATTAGATTCCGATGCACCATTGCAGGTTTACTGTATCCCTTGGACCTTCAAATCAACGATGAAATACAGAAATTGCATCGATATTGAATACAAAAGGCAAAATGTCGACTTATTTACAAGAGGAGTAACTCTTCTAAAAGTTCGTGCTTTGAGCCTTTCCTGGGACAGCAGTATTAGATTCCGATTTACCATTGCAGGTTTACTGTATCCCTTGGACCTTCAAATCAACGATGAAACACAGAAATTGCATCGATATTGAATACAAAAGGCAAAATGTTGGCTTATCTGCAAGAGGAGTAACTCCTCTAATAGTTCGTGGTTTGAGCCGTTCCTGGGACAGCAGTATTACATTCCGATGCACCATCGCAGGTTTACTGTATCCCTTGGACCTTCAAATCAACGATGAAACACAGAAATTGCATCGATATTGAATACAAAAGGCAAAATGTCGACTTATTTACAAGAGGAGTAACTCTTCTAATAGTTCGTGTTTGAGCCTTTCCAGGGACAGCAGTATTAGATTCCGATGCACCATTGCAGGTTTACTGTATCCCTTGGACCTTCAAATCAACGATGAAACACAGAAATTGCATCGATATTGAATACAAAAGGCAAAATGTCGACTTATTTATAAGAGGAGTAACCCTTCTAATAGTTCGTGCTTTGAACCTTTCCTGGGATAGCAGTATTAGATTCCGATGCACCATTGCAGGTTTACTGTATCCCTTGGACCTTCAAGTCAACGATGAAACACAGAAATTGCATCGATATTGAATACAAAAGGCAAAATGTCGACTTATTTACAAGAGGAGTAACTCTTCTAATAGATGGTTCTTTTAGCCTTTCCTGGGACAGCAGTATTAGATTCCGATGCACCATTGCAGGTTTTCTGTATCCCTTGGACCTTCAAATCAACGATGAAACACAGAAATTGCATCGATATTGAATACAATATGCAAAATGTCGACTTATTTACAAGAGGAGTAACTCTTCTAATAGTTCGTGATTTGAGCCTTTCCTGGGAAAGCAGTATTAAATTCCGATGCACCATTGAAGGTTTACTGTATCCCTTGGACCTTCAAATCAACGATGAAACACAGAAATTGCATCGATATTGAATACAAAAGGCAAAATGTCGACTTATTTACAAGAGGAGTTACTCTTCTAATAGTTCGTGCTTAGAGCCCATCCTGGGACAGCAGTATTAGATTCCAATGCACCATTGCAGGATTACTGTATCCCTGGGACCTTCAAGTCAACGATGAAACACAGAAATTGCATCGATATTGATTACAATATGCAAAATATGTACTTATTTGCAAGAGGAGTAACTCTTATGATAGTTCGTGCTTTGAGCCTTACCTGGGACAGCAGTATTAGATTGCGATGCACCATTGCAGGTTTACTGTATCCCATGAACCTTCATATCAACGATGAATCACAGAAATTGCATCGATATTGAATACAAAAGCCAAAATGTCGACTTATTTACAAGAGGAGTATCTCTTCTAATAGTTCGTGCTTTGAGCCATTCCTGGGACAGCAGTATTAGATTCCGATGCACCATTGCAGGTTTACTGTATCCCTTGGACCTTCAAATCAACGATGAAACACAGAAATTGCATCGATATTGAATACAAAAGGCAAAATGTCGACTTATATACAAGAGGAGTAACTCTTCTAGTACTTCGTGCTTTGAGCCTTTCCTGGGACAGCAGTATTAGATTCCGATGCACCATTGCAGTTTTACTGTATCCCTTGGACCTTCAAATCATCGATGAAACACAGAAATTGCATCGATACTGAATACAAAATGCAAAATGTCGACTTATTTACAAGAGGAGTAACTCTTCTAATAGTTGGTGCTTTGATCCTTTCCTGGGACAGCAGTATTAGATTCCGATGCACCATTGCAGGTTTACTGTATCCCTTGGATCTTCAAATCAACGATGAAACTCAGAAATTGCATCGATATTGAATACAAAAGGCAAAATGTCGTCTTAATTATAAGAGGAGTAACTCTTCTAACAGTTCCTGCTTTGAGCCTTTCCTGGGACAGCAGTATTAGATTCCGATGCACCATTGCAGGTTCACTGTATCCCTTGTACCTTCAAATCAACGATGAAACACAGAAATTGCATCGATATTGAATACAAAAGGCAAAATGTCGACTTATTTACAAGAGGAGTTACTCTTCTAATAGTTCGTGCTTAGAGCCCATCCTGGGACAGCAGTATTAGATTCCAATGCACCATTGCAGGATTACTGTATCCCTGGGACCTTCAAGTCAACGATGAAACACAGAAATTGCATCGATATTGAATACAAATGGCAAAATATCTACTTATTTGCAAGAGGAGTAACTCTTATGATAGTTCGTGCTTTGAGCCTTACCTGGGACAGCAGTATTAGATTGCGATGCACCATTGCCGGTTTACTGTATCCCTAGAACCTTCATATCAACGATGAATCACAGAAATTGCATCGATATTGAATACAAAAGGCAAAATGCCGACTTATTTACAAGAGGAGTAACTCTTCTAATAGTTCGTGTTTTGAGCCGTTCCTGGGACAGCAGTATTAGATTCCGATGCACCATTGCAGGTTTACTGTATCCCTTGGACCTTCAAATCAACGATGAAACACAGAAATTGCATCGATATTGAATACAAAAGGCAAAATGTCTACTTATTTACAAGGGGAGTAACTCTTCTAATAGCTCGTGTTTTAGCCTTTCCAGGGAGAGCAGTATTAGATTCCGATGCACCATTGCAGGTTTACTGTATCCCTTGGACCTTCAAATCAACGATGAAACACAGAAATTGCATCGATATTGAATACAAAAGGCAAAATGTCGACTTATTTACAAGAGGAGTAACTCTTCTAATAGTTCGTGCTTTGAGCCTTTCCTGGGATAGCAGTATTAGATTCCGATGTACCATTGCAGGTTAACTGTATCCCTTGGACCTTCAAATCAACGATGAAACACAGAAATTGCATCGATATTGAATACAAAAGGCAAAATGTCTACTTATTTACAAGGGGAGTAACTCTTCTAATAGCTCGTGTTTTAGCCTTTCCAGGGAGAGCAGTATTAGATTCCGATGCACCATTGCAGGTTTACTGTATCCCTTGGACCTTCAAATCAACGATGAAACACAGAAATTGCATCGATATTGAATACAAAAGGCAAAATGTCGACTTATTTACAAGAGGAGTAACTCTTCTAAAAGTTCGTGCTTTGAGCCTTTCCTGGGACAGCAGTATTAGATTCCGATTTACCATTGCAGGTTTACTGTATCCCTTGGACCTTCAAATCAACGATGAAACACAGAAATTGCATCGATATTGAATACAAAAGGCAAAATGTTGGCTTATCTGCAAGAGGAGTAACTCTTCTAATAGTTCGTGCTTTGAGCCGTTCCAGGGACAGCAGTATTACATTCCGATGCACCATCGCAGGTTTACTGTATCCCTTGGACCTTCAAATCAACGATGAAACACAGAAATTGCATCGATATTGAATACAAAAGGCAAAATGTCGACTTATTTACAAGAGGAGTAACTCTTCTAATAGTTCGTGTTTGAGCCTTTCCAGGGACAGCAGTATTAGATTCCGATGCACCATTGCAGGTTTACTGTATCCCTTGGACCTTCAAATCAACGATGAAACACAGAAATTGCATCGATATTGAATACAAAAGGCAAAATGTCGACTTATTTATAAGAGGAGTAACCCTTCTAATAGTTCGTGCTTTGAACCTTTCCTGGGATAGCAGTATTAGATTCCGATGCACCATTGCGGGTTTACTGTATCCCTTGGACCTTCAAGTCAACGATGAAACACAGAAATTGCATCGATATTGAATACAAAAGGCAAAATGTCGACTTATTTACAAGAGGAGTAACTCTTCTAATAGATCGTTCTTTTAGCCTTTCCTGGGACAGCAGTATTAGATTCCGATGCACCATTGCAGGTTTTCTGTATCCCTTGGACCTTCAAATCAACGATGAAACACAGAAATTGCATCGATATTGAATACAATATGCAAAATGTCGACTTATTTACAAGAGGAGTAACTCTACTAATAGTTCGTGATTTGAGCCTTTCCTGGGAAAGCAGTATTAAATTCCGATGCACCATTGAATGTTTACTGTATCCCTTGGACCTTCAAATCAACGATGAAACACTGAAATTGCATCGATATTGAATACAAAAGTCCAAATGTCGACTTATTTACAAGAGGAGTAACTCTTCTAATAGTTCGTGATTTGAGCCTTTCCAGGGACAGCAGTTTAGATTCCGATGCACCATTGCGGGTTTACTGTATCTCTTGGACCTTCAAATCAACGATGAAACACAGAAATTGCATCGATATTGAATACAAAAGGCAAAATGTCGACTTCTTTACAAGAGGAGTTACTCTTCTAATAGTTCGTGCTTAGAGCCCATCCTGGGACAGCAGTATTAGATTCCAATGCACCATCGCAGGATTACTGTATCCCTGGGACCTTCAAGTCAACGATGAAACACAGAAATTGCATCGATATTGAATACAAATGGCAAAATATCTACTTATTTGCAAGAGGAGTAACTCTTATGATAGTTCGTGCTTTGAGCCTTACCTGGGACAGTAGTATTAGATTGCGATGCACCATTGCAGGTTTACTGTATCCCTAGAACCTTCATATCAACGATGAATCACAGAAATTGCATCGATATTGAATACAAAAGGCAAAATGCCGACTTATTTACAAGAGGAGTAACTCTTCTAACAGTTCCTGCTTTGAGCCGTTCCTGGGACAGCAGTATTACATTCCGATGCACCATTGCAGGTTTACTGTATCCCTTGGACCTTCAAATCAACGATGAAACACAGAAATTGCATCGATATTGAATACAAAAGCCAAAATGTCGACTTATTTACAAGAGGAGTATCTCTTCTAATAGTTCGTGCTTTGAGCCATTCCTGGGACAGCAGTATTAGATTCCGATGCACCATTGCAGGTTTACTGTATCCCTTGGACCTTCAAATCAACGATGAAACACAGAAATTGCATCGATATTGAATACAAAAGGCAAAATGTCGACTTATATACAAGAGGAGTAACTCTTCTAGTACTTCGTGCTTTGAGCCTTTCCTGGGACAGCAGTATTAGATTCCGATGCACCATTGCAGTTTTACTGTATCCCTTGGACCTTCAAATCATCGATGAAACACAGAAATTGCATCGATACTGAATACAAAATGCAAAATGTCGACTTATTTACAAGAGGAGTAACTCTTCTAATAGTTCGTGCTTTGATCCTTTCCTGGGACAGCAGTATTAGATTCCGATGCACCATTGCAGGTTTACTGTATCCCTTGGATCTTCAAATCAACGATGAAACTCAGAAATTGCATCGATATTGAATACAAAAGGCAAAATGTCGTCTTAATTATAAGAGGAGTAATTATTCTAACAGTTCCTGCTTTGAGCCTTTCCTGGGACAGCAGTATTAGATTCCGATGCACCATTGCAGGTTCACTGTATCCCTTGTACCTTCAAATCAACGATGAAACATAGAAATTGCATCGATCTTGAATACAATATGCAAAATGTCAACTTATTTATAAGAGGAGTAACTCTTCTAATAGTTCGTGCTTTGAGCCTATCCAGGGACAGGAGTATTACATTCCGATTCAACATTGCACGTTTACTGTATCCCTTGGACCTTCAAAACAACTGTGAAACACTGAAATTGCATCGATATTGAATACAAAAGGGAAATGTCGACTTATTTACAAGAGGAGTAACTCTTATAATAGCTCGTTGTTTTAGCCTTTCCTGGGACAGCCGTATAAGATTCCGATGCACCATTGCAGGTTTACTGTATCCCTTGGACCTTCAAATCAACGATGAAACACAGCAATTGCATCGATATTGAATACAAAAGGCGAAATGTCGACTTATTTACAAGAGGAGTAACTCTTCTAATAGTTCGTGCTTTTAGCGTTTCCTAGGACAGCAGTATTAGATTCCGATGCACCATTGCAGGTTAACTGTATCCCTTGGACCTTCAAATCAACGATGAAACACAGAAATTGGATCGATATTGAATACAAAAGGCAAAATGTCGGCTTATCTACAAGAGGAGTAACTCTTCTAATAGTTCGTGCTTTGCGCCTTTCCTGGGACAGCAGTATTACATTCCGATGCACCATTGCAGGTTTACTGTATCCCTTGGACCTTCAAATCATCGATGATACACAGAAATTGCATCGATATTGAATACAAAAGGCAAAATGTCGAATTATTTACAAGTGGAGTAACTCTTCTAATAGTTCGTGTTTGAGCCTTTCCAGGGACAGCAGTATTAGATTCCGATGCACCATTGCAGGTTTTTAATTGCATCGATATTGAATACAAAAGGCAAAATGTCGACTTATTTACAAGAGGAGTAACTCTTCTAACAGCTCGTGTTTTAGCCTTTCCTGGCACAGCAGCATTGGATTCCGATGCACCATTGCAGGCTTGCTGTATCCCTTGGACCTTCAAATCAACGATGAAACACAGAAATTGCATCGATATTGAATACAAAAGAGCAAAATGTCGACTTATTTACAAGAGGAGTAACTCTTCTAATAGCTCGTGTTTTAGCCTTTCCTGGCACAGCAGCATTAGATTCCGATGCACCATTGCAGGCTTGCTGTATCCCTTGGACCTTCAAATCAACGATGAAACACAGAAATTGCATCGATATTGAATACAAAAAAGCAAAATGTCGACTTATTTACAAGAGGAGTAACTCTTCTAATAGTTCGTCCTTTGAGCCTTTCCTGGGACAGCAGTATTAGATTCCGATGCACCATTGCAGGTTTACTGTATCCATTGGACCTTCAAATCAACGATGAAACACAGAAATTGCATCGATATTGAATACAAAAGGCAAAATGTCGACTTATTTACAAGAGGAGTAACTCTTCTAATAGTTCGTGCTTTGAGCCATTCCTGGGACAGCAGTATTAGATTCCGATGCACCATTGCAGGTTTACTGTATCCCTTGGACCTTCAAGTCAACGATAAAACACAGAAATTGCATCGATATTGAATACAAATGGCAAAATATCTACTTATTTACAAGAGGAGTACCTCTTATAATAGTTCGTGCTTTGAGCCTTTCCTGGGACAGCGGTATTAGATTCCGATGCACCATTGCAGGTTTACTGTATCCCTAGAACCTTCAAATCAACGATGAATCACAGAAATTGCATCGATATTTAATACAAAAGGCAAAATTTCGACTTATTTACAAGAGGAGTAACTCTTCTAATAGCTCGTGTTTTAGCCTTTCATGGCACAGCAGCATTAGATTCCGATGCACCATTGCAGGCTTGCTGTATCCCTTGGATCTTCAAATCAACGATGAAACACAGGAACTGCATCGATATTGAATACAAAAAAGCAAAATGTCGACTTATTTACAAGAGGAGTAACTCTTCTAATAGTTCGTCCTTTGAGCCTTTCCTGGGACAGCAGTATTAGATTCCGATGCACCATTGCAGGTTTACTGTATCCATTGGACCTTCAAATCAACGATGAAACACAGAAATTGCATCGATATTGAATACAAATGGCAAAATATCTACTTATTTACAAGAGGAGTAACTCTAATAATAGTTCGTGCTTTGAGCCTTTCCTGGGACAGGAGTATTAGATTCCGATGCACCATTGCAGGTTTACTGTATCCCTAGAACCTTCAAGTCAACGATGAATCACAGAAATTGCATCGATATTTAATACAAAAGGCAAAATTTCGACTTACTTACATGAGGCGTAACTCTTTTAATAGTTCGTGCTTTGAGCCTTTCCTGGGACAGCAGTATTACATTCCGATGCACCATTGCAGGTTAACTGTATCCCTTGGACCTTCAAATCAACGATGAAACACAGAAATTGGATCGATATTGAATACAAAAGGCAAAATGTCGGCTTATCTACAAGAGGAGTAACTCTTCTAATAGTTCGTGCTTTGAGCCTTTCCTGGGACAGCAGTATTACATTCCGGTGCACCATTACTGGTTTACTGTATCCCTTGGACCTTCAAATCATCGATGAAACACAGAAATTGCATCGATATTGAATACAAAAGGCAAAATGTCGACTTATTTACAAGAGGAGTAACTCTTCTAATAGTTCGTGTTTGAGCCTTTCCAGGGACAGCAGTATTAGAATCCGATGCACCATTGCAGGTTTACTGTATCCCTTGGACCTTCAAATCAACGATGAAACACAGAAATTGCATCGATATTGAATACAAAAGGCAAAATGTCGACTTATTTACAAGAGGAGTAACTCTTCTAATAGCTCGTGTTTTAGCCTTTCCTGTCTCAGCAGCATTAGATTCCGATGCACCATTGCAGGCTTGCTGTATCCCTTGGACCTTCAAATCAACGATGAAACACAGAAATTGCATCGATATTGAATACAAAAAAGCAAAATGTCGACTTATTTACAACAGGAGTAACACTTCTAATAGTTCGTCCTTTGAGCCTTTCCTGGGACAGCAGTATTAGATTCCGATGCACCATTGCAGGTTTACTGTATCCATTGGACCTTCAAATCAACGATGAAACACAGAAATTGGATCGATATTGAATACAAAATGCAAAATGTCGGCTTATCTACAAGAGGAGTAACTCTTCTAATAGATCGTGCTTTGAGTCTTTCCTGGGACAGCAGTATTACATTCCGATGCACCATTGCTGGTTTACTGTATACCTTGGACCTTCAAATCATCGATGAAACACAGAAATTGCATCGATATTGAATACAAAAGGCAAAATGTCGACTTATTTACAAGAGGAGTAACTCTTCTAATAGTTCGTGTTTGAGCCTTTCCAGGGACAGCAGTATTAGATTCCGATGCACCATTGCAGGTTTACTGTATCCCTTAAACCTTCAAATCAACGATGAAACACAGAAATTGCATCGATATTGTATACAACAGGCAAAAATGTCGACTTATTTACAAGAGGAGTACCTCTTCTAATAGCTCGTGTTTTAGCCTTTCCTGGCACAGCAGCATTAGATTCCGATGCACCATTGCAGGCTTGCTGTATCCCTTGGACCTTCAAATCAACGATGAAACACAGAAATTGCATCGATATTGAATACAAACAAGCAAAATGTCGACTTATTTACAAGAGGAGTAACTCTTCTAATAGTTCGTCCTTTGAGCCTTTCCTGTTACAGCAGTATTAGATTCCGATGCACCATTGCAGGTTTACTGTATCCATTGGACCTTCAAATCAACGATGAAACACAGAAATTGCATCGATATTGAATACAAAAGGCTACATGTCGACTTATTTACAAGAGGAGTAACTCTTCTAATAGCTCGTGTTTTAGCCTTTCCTGGCACAGCAGCATTAGATTCCGATGCACCATTGCAGGCTTGCTGTATCCCTTGGACCTTCAAATCAACGATGAAACACAGAAATTGCATCGATATTGAATACAAAAAAGCAAAATGTCGACTTATTTACAAGAGGAGTAACTCTTCTAATAGTTCATCCTTTGAGCCTTTCCTGGGACAGCTGTATTAGATTCCGATGCACCATTGCATGTTTACTGTATCCATTGGACCTTCAAATCAACGATGAAACACAGAAATTGCATCGATATTGAATACAAAAGGCTACATGTCGACTTATTTACAAGAGGAGTAACTCTTCTAATAGTTCGTGCTTTGAACCTTTCCTGGGACAGCAGTATAAGATTCCGATGCACCATTGCAGGTTTACTGTATCCCTTGGAACTTCAAGTCAACGATGAAACACAGAAATTGCATCGATATTGAATACAAATGGCAAAATATCTACTTATTTACAAGAGGAGGAACTCTTATAATAGTTCGTGCTTTGAGCCTTTCCTGGGACAGCAGTATTAGATTCCGATGCACCATTGCAGGTTTACTGTATCCCTAGAACCTTCAAATCAACGATGAATCACAGAAATTGCATCGATATTTAATACAAAAGGCAAAATTTCGACTTACTTACATGAGGCGTAACTCTTTTAATAGTTCGTGCTTTGAGCCTTTCCTGGGACAGCAGTATAACATTCCGATGCACCATTGCAGGTGAACTGTATCCCTTGGACCTTCAAATCAACGATGAAACACAGAAATTGGATCGATATTGAATACAAAAGGCTAAATGTCGGCTTATCTACAAGAGGAGTAACTCTTCTAATAGTTCGTGTTTGAGCCTTTCCTGGGACAGCAGTATTACATTCCGGTGCACCATTGCTGGTTTACTGTATCCCTTGGACCTTCAAATCATCGATGAAACACAGAAATTGCATCGATATTGAATACAAAAGGCAATATGTCGACTTATTTACAAGAGGAGTAACTCTTATAATAGTTCGTGTTTGAGCCTTTCCAGGGACAGCAGTATTAGATTCCGATGCACCATTGCAGGTTTACTGTATCCCTTGGACCTTCAAATCAACGATGAAACACAGAAATTGCATCGATATTGAATACAAAAGGCAAAATGTCGACTTATTTACAAGAGGAGTAACTCTTCTAATAGTTCGTCTTTTGAGCCTTTCCTGGCACAGCAGCATTAGATTCCGATGCACCATTGCAGGCTTGCTGTATCCCTTGGACCTTCAAATCAACGATGAAACACAGAAATTGCATCGATATTGAATACAAAAAAGCAAAATGTCGACTTATTTACAACAGGAGTAACTCTTCTAATAGTTCGTCCTTTGAGCCATTCCTGGGACAGCAGTATTAGATTCCGATGCACCATTGCAGGTTTACTGTATCCATTGGACCTTCAAATCAACGATGAAACACAGATATTGGATTGATATTGAATACAAAAGGCAAAATGTCGGCTTATCTACAAGAGGAGTAACTCTTCTAATAGTTCGTGCTTTGAGCCTTTCCTGGGACAGCAGTATTACATTCCGATGCACCATTGCTGGTTTACTGTATCCCTTGGAGCTTCAAATCATCGATGAAACACAGAAATTGCATCGATATTGAATGCAAAAGGCAAAATGTCGACTTATTTACAAGAGGAGTAACTCTTCTAATAGTTCGTGTTTGAGCCTTTCCAGGGACAGCAGTATTAGATTCCGATGCACCATTGCAGGTTTACTGTATCCCTTGGACCTTCAAATCAACGATGAAACGCACAAATTGCATCGATATTGAATACAAAAGGCAAAATGTCGACTTATTTACAAGAGGAGTAACTCTTCTAATAGCTCGTGTTTTAGCCTTTCCTGGCACAGCAGCATTAAATTCCGATGCACCATTGCAGGCTTGCTGTATCCCTTGGACCTTCAAATCAACGATGAAACACAGAAATTGCATCGATATTGAATACAAAAAAGCAAAATGTCGACTTATTTACAAGAGGAGTAACTCTTCTATTAGTTCGTCCTTTGAGCCTTTCCTGGGACAGCAGTATTAGATTCCAATGCACCATTGCAGGTTTACTGTATCCATTGGACCTTCAAATCAACGATGAAACACAGAAATTGCATCGATATTCAATACAAAAGGCTACATGTCGACTTATTTACAAGAGGAGTAACCCTTCTAATAGTTCGTGCTTTGAGCCATTCCTGGGACAGCAGTATTAGATTCCGATGCACCATTGCAGGTTTACTGTATCCCTTGGACCTTCAAGTCAACGATGAAACACAGATATTGCATCGATATTGAATACAAATGGCAAAATATCTACTTATTTACAAGAGGAGTAACTCTTATAATAGTTCGTGCTTTGAGCCTTTCCTGGGGCAGCAGTATTAGATTCCGATGCACCATTGCAGGTTTACTGTATCCCTAGAACCTTCAAATCAACGATGAATCACAGAAATTGCATCGATATTTAATACAAAAGGCAAAATTTCGACTTATTTACAAGAGGAGTAACTCTTCTAATAGCTCGTGTTTTAGCCTTTCCTGGCACAGCAGCAATAGATTCCGATGCACCATTGCAGGCTTGCTGTATCCCTTGGATCTTCAAATCAACGATGAAACACAGAAACTGCATCGATATTGAATACAAAAAAGCAAAATGTCGACTTATTTACAAGAGGAGTAACTCTTCTAATAGTTCGTCCTTTGAGCCTTTCCTGGGACAGCAGTATTAGATTCCGATGCACCATTGCAGGTTTACTGTATCCATTGGACCTTCAAATCAACGATGAAACACAGAAATTGCATCGATATTGAATACAAATGGCAAAATATCTACTTATTTACAAGAGAAGTAACTCTTCTAATAGTTCGTCCTTTGAGCCTTTCCTGGGACAGCAGTATTAGATTCCGATGCACCATTGCAGGTTTACTGTATCCATTGGACCTTCAAATCAACAATGAAACACAGAAATTGCATCGATATTGAATACAAAAAAGCAAAATGTCGACTTATTTACAAGAGGAGTAACTCTTCTATTAGTTCGTCCTTTGAGCCTTTCCTGGGACAGCAGTATTAGATTCCAATGCACCATTGCAGGTTTACTGTATCCATTGGACCTTCAAATCAACGATGAAACACAGAAATTGCATCGATATTGAATACAAAAGGCAAAATGTCGACTTATTTACAAGAGGAGTAACTCTTCTAATAGCTCGTGTTTTAGCCTTTCCTGGCACAGCAGCATTAGATTCCGATGCACCATTGCAGGCTTGCTGTATCCCTTGGACCTTCAAATCAACGATGAAACACAGAAATTGCATCGATATTGAATACAAAAAAGCAAAATGTCGACTTATTTACAAGAGGAGTAACTCTTCTAATAGTTCGTTCTTTGAGCCTTTCCTGGGACAGCAGTATTAGATTCCGATGCACCATTGCAGGTTTACTGTATCCATTGGACCTTCAAATCAACGATGAAACACAGAAATTGCATCGATATTGAATACAAAAGGCTACATGTCGACTTATTTACAAGAGGAGTAACTCTTCTAATAGTTCGTGCTTTGAGCCTTTCCTGGGACAGCAGTATTAGATTCCGATGCACCATTGCAGGTTTACTGTATCCCTTGGACCTTCAAGTCAACGATGAAACACAGATATTGCATCGATATTGAATACAAATGGCAAAATATCTACTTATTTACAAGAGGAGTAACTATTATAATAGTTCGTGTTTTGAGCCTTTCCTGGGACAGCAGTATTAGATTCCGATGCACCATTGCAGGTTTACTGTATCCCTAGAACCTTCAAATCAACGATGAATCACAGAAATTGCATCGATATTTAATACAAAAGGCAAAATTTCTACTTACTTACAAGAGGTGTAACTCTTTTAATAGTTCGTGCTTTGAGCCTTTCCTGGGACAGCAGTATTACATTCCGATGAACCATTGCAGGTCTACTGTATCCCTTGGACCTGCAAATCAACGATGAAACACAGAAATTGCATCGATATTGAATACAAAAGGCTAAATGTCGACTTATTTACAAGAGGAGTTACTCTTATAATAGTTCGTGTTTGAGCCTTTCCAGGGACAGCAGTATTAGATTCCGATGCACCATTGCAGGTTTACTGTATCCCTTGGACCTTCAAATCAACGATGAAACACAGAAAGTGCATCGATATTGAATACAAAAGCCAAAATGTCGACTTATTTACAAGAGGAGTAACTATTGTAATAGCTCGTGTTTTAGCCTTTCCTGGCACAGCAGTATTAGATTCCGATGCACCATTGCAGGTTTACTGTATCCCTTGGACGTTCAATTCAACGATGAAACACTGAAATTGCATCGATATTGAATACAAAAGGCAAAATGTCGACTTATTTACAAGAGGAGTAACTCTTCTATTAGTTCGTGCTTTGAGCCATTCCTGGGACAGCAGTATTAGATTCCGATGCACCATTGCAGGCTTGCTGTATCCCTTGGACCTTCAAATCAACGATGAAACATAGAAATTGCATCGATATTGAATACAAAAAAGCAAAGTGTCGACTTATTTACAAGAGGAGTAACTCTTCTAATAGTTCGTCCTTTGAGCCTTTCCTGGGACAGCAGTATTAGATTCCGATGCACCATTGCAGGTTTACTGTATCCGTTGGACCCTCAAATCAACGATGAAACACAGAAATTGCATCGATATTGAATACAAAATGCTAAATGTCGACTTATTTACAAGAGGAGTAACTCTTCTAATAGTTCGTGTTTGAGCCTTTCCAGGGACAGCAGTATTAGATTCCGATGCACCATTGCAGGTTTACTGTATCCCTTGGACCTTCAAATCAACGATGAAACACAGAAATTGCATCGATATTAATTAGAAAAAAGCAAAATGTCGACTTATTTACAAGAGGATTAACTCTTCTAATAGTTCGTCCTTTGAGACTTTCCTGGGACAGCAGTATTAGATTCCGATGCACCATTGCAGGTTTACTGTATCCGTTAAACCTTCAAATCAACGATGAAACACGGAAATTGCATCGATATTGAATACAAAAGGCTAAATGTCGGCTTATTTACAAGAGGAGTAACTCTTCTAATAGTTCGTCCTTTGAGCCTTTCCTGGGACAGCAGTATTAGATTCCGATGCACCATTGCAGGTTTACTGTATCCATTGGACCTTCAAATCAACGATGAAACACAGAAATTGCATCGATATTGAATACAAAAGGCTACATGTCGACTTATTTACAAGAGGAGTAACTCTTCTAATAGTTCGTGCTTTGAGCCTTTCCTGGGTCAGCAGTATTAGATTCCGATGCACCATTGCAGGTTTACTGTATCTCTTGGACCTTCTAATCAACGATGAAACACAGAAATTGCATTGATATTGAATACAAAAGGCAAAATGTCGACTTATTTACAAGAGGAGTAACTCTTCTAATAGCTCGTGTTTTAGCCTTTCCTGGCACAGCAGCATTAGATTCCGATGCACCATTGCAGGCTTGCTGTATCCCTTGGACCTTCAAATCAACGATGAAACACAGAAATTGCATCGATATTGAATACAAAAAAGCAAAATGTCGACTTATTTACAAGAGGAGCAACTCTTCTAATTGTTCGTCTTTTGAGCCTTTCCTGGGACAGCAGTATTAGATTCCGATGCACCATTGCAGGTTTACTGTATCCATTGGACCTTCAAATCAACGATGAAACACAGAAATTGCATCGATATTGAATACAAAAGGCTACATGTAGACTTAGGTACAAGAGGAGTAACTCTTCTAATAGTTCGTGCTTTGAGCCTTTCCTGGGACAGCAGTATTAGATTCCGATGCACCATTGCAGGTTTACTGTATCCCTTGGACCTTCAACTCAACGATGAAACACAGAAATTGCATCGATATTGTATACAAATGGCAAAATATCTACTTATTTACAAGAGGAGTAACTCTTATAATAGTTCGTGCTTTAAGCCTTTCCTGGGACAGCAGTAATAGATTCCGATGCACCATTGCAGGTTTACTGTATCCCTAGAACCTTCAAATCAACGATGAATCACAGAAATTGCATCTATATTTAATACAAAAGGCAAAATTTCGACTTACTTACAACAGGCGTAACTCTTTTAATAGTTCGTGCTTTGAGCCTTTCCTGGGATAGCAGTATTACATTCCGATGCACCATTGCAGGTTTACTGTATCCCTTGGACCTGCAAATCAACGATGAAACACCGAAATTGCATCGATAATGAATACAAAAGGCTAAATGTCGACTTATTTACAAGAGGAGTAACTCTTATAATAGTTCGTGTTTGAGCCTTTCCAGGGACAGCAGGATTAGATTCCGATGCACCATTGCAGGTTTACTGTATCCCTTGGACCTTCAAATCAACGATGAAACACAGAAATTGCATCGATATTGAATACAAAAGGCAAAATGTCGACTTATTTACAAGAGGAGTAACTATTCTAATAACTCGTGTTTTAGCCTTTCCTGGCACAGCAGCATTAGATTCCGATGCACCATTGCAGGTTTACTGTATCCCTTGGACGTTCAATTCAACGATGAAACACAGAAATTGCATCGATATTGAATACAAAAGGCAAAATGTCGACTTATTTACAAGACGAGTAACTCTTCTAATAGTTCGTGCTTTGAGCCTTTCCTGGGACAGCAGTATTAGATTCCGATGCACCATTGCAGGCTTGCTGTATCCCTTGGACCTTCAAATCAACGATGAAACATAGAAATTGCATCGATATTGAATACAAAAAAGCAAAGTGTCGACTTATTTACAAGAGGAGTAACTCTTCTAATAGTTCGTACTTTGAGCCTTTCCTGGGACAGAAGTATTAGATTCCGATGCACCATTGCAGGTTTACTGTATCCGTTGGACCTTCATATCAACGATGAATTACAGAAATTGCATCGATATTGAATACATAAAGCTAAATGTCGACTTATTTACAAGAGGAGTAACTCTTATAATAGTTCGTGTTTGAGCCTTTCCAGTGACAGCAGTATTAGATTCCGATGCACCATTGCAGGTTTACTGTATCCCTTGGACCTTCAAATCAACGATGAAACACAGAAATTGCATCGATATTGAATACAAAAGGCAAAATGTCGACTTATTTAAAAGAGGAGAAACCATTCTAATAGCTCGTGTTTTAGCCTTTCCTGGCACAGCAGTATTAGATTCCGATGCACCATTGCAGGTTTACTGTATCCCTTGGACGATCAATTCAACGATGAAACACAGAAATTGCATCGATATTGAATACAAAAGGCAAAATGTCGACTTAATTACAAGAGGAGTAACTCTTCTAATAGTTCGTGCTTTGAGCCATTCCTGGGACAGCAGTATTAGATTCCGATGCACCATTGCAGGCTTGCTGTATCCCTTGGACCTTCAAATCAACGATGAAACATAGAAATTGCATCGATATTGAATACAAAAAAGCAAAGTGTCGACCTATTTACAAGAGGAGTAACTCTTCTAATAGTTCGTCCTTTGAGCCTTTCCTGGGACAGCAGTATTAGATTCCGATGCACCATTGCAGGTTCACTGTATCCGATGGACCTTCAAATCAACGATGAAACACAGAAATAGCATCGATATTGAATACAAAAGGCTAAATGTCGACTTATTTACAAGAGGAGTAACTCTTCTAATAGTTCGTGTTTGAGCCTTTCCAGGGACAGCAGTATTAGATTCCGATGCACCATTGCAGGTTTACTGTATCCCTTGGACCTTCAAATCAACGATGAAACACAGAAATTGCATCGATATTGAATACAAAAGGCTACATGTCGACTTATTTACAAGAGGAGTAACTCTTCTAATAGTTCGTCCTTTGAGCCTTTCCTGGGACCGCAGTATTAGACTCCGATGCACCATTGCAGGTTTACTGTATCCGTTAAACCTTCAAATCAACGATGAAACACGGAAATAGCATCGATATTGAATACAAAAGGCTAAATGTCGGCTTATTTACAAGAGGAGTAACTCTTCTAATAGTTCGTCCTTTGAGCCTTTCCTGGGACAGCAGTATTAGATTCCGATGCACCATTGCAGGTTTACTGTATCCATTGGACCTTCAAATCAACGATGAAACACAGAAATTGCATCGATATTGAATACAAAAGGCTACATGTCGACTTATTTACAAGAGGAGTAACTCTTCTAATAGCTCGTGTTTTAGCCTTTCCTGGCACAGCAGCATTAGATTCCGATGCACCATTGCAGGCTTGCTGTATCCCTTGGACCTTCAAATCAACGATGAAACACAGAAATTGCATCGATATTGAATACAAAAAAGCAAAATGTCGACTTATTTACAAGAGGAGTAACTCTTCTAATAGTTCGTCCTTTGAGCCTTTCCTGGGACAGCAGTATTAGATTCCGAGGCACCATTGCAGGTTTACTGTATCCATTGGACCTTCAAATCAACGATGAAACACAGAAATTGCAGCGATATTGAATACAAAAGGCTACATAGCGACTTATTTACAAGAGGAGTAACTCTTCTAATAGTTCGTGCTTCGAGCCTTTCCTGGGACCGCAGTATTACATTCCGATGCACCATTGCAGGTTTACTGTATCCCTTGGACCTTCAAGTCAACGATGAAACACCGAAATTGCATCGATATTGAATACAAATGGCAAAATATCTACTTATTTACAAGAGGAGTAACTCTTATAATAGTTCGTGCTTTGAGCCTTTCCTGGGACAGCAGTATTAGATTCCGATGCACCATTGCAGGTTTACTGTATCCCTAGAACCTTCAAATCAACGATGAATCACAGAAATTGCATCGATATTTAATACAAAAGGCAAAATTTCGACTTAATTACAAGAGGCGTAACTCTTTTAATAGTTCGTGCTTTGAGCCTTTCCTGGGATAGCAATATTACATTCCGATGCACCATTGCAGGTTTACTGTATCCCTTGGACCTGCAAATCAACGATGAAACACAGAAATTCCATCGATATTGAATACAAAAGGCTAAATGTCGACTTATTTACAAGAGGAGTAACTCTTATAATAGTTCGTGTTTGAGCCTTTCCAGGGACAGCAGTATTAGATTCCGATGCACCATTGCAGGTTTAATGTATCCCTTGGACCTTCAAATCAACGATGAAACACAGAAATTGCATCGATATTGATTACAAAAGGCAAAATGTCGACTTATTTACAAGAGGAGTAACTATTCTAATAGCTCGTGTTTTAGCCTTTCCTGGCACAGCAGTATTAGATTCCGATCCACCATTGCAGGTTTACTGTATCCCTTGGACGTTCAATTCAACGATGAAACACAGACATTGCATCGATATTGAATACAAAAGGCAAAATGTCGACTTATTTACAAGAGGAGTAACTCTTCTAATAGTTCGTGTTTGAGCCTTTCCTGGGGCAGCAATATTAGATTCCGATGCACCATTGCAGGTTTAGTGTATCCCTTGGACCTTCAAATCAACGATGAAACACAGAAATTGCATCGATATTGAATACAAAAGGCAAAATGTCGACTTATTTACATGAGGAGTAACTCTTCTAATAGCTCGTGTTTTAGCCTTTCCTGGGACAGCAGTATTAGATTCCGATGCACCATTGCAGGTTTACTGTATCCGTTGGACGTTCCATTAAACGATGAAACACAGATATTGCATCGATATTGGATACAAAGGGCAAAATGTCGACTTATTTACAAGAGGAGTAACTCTTCTAATAGTTCGTGCTTTGAGCCTTTCCTGGGACAGCAGTCTTAGATACCGATGCACCATTGCAGGCTTGCTGTATCCCTTGGACCTTCAAATCAACGATGAAACACAGAAATTGCATCGATATTGAATACAAAAGGCAAAATCTCGACTTACTTACAAGAGGAGTAACTCTTCTAATAGTTCGTCATTTGAGCCTTTCCTGGGACAGCAGTATTAGATTCCGATGCACCATTGCAGGTTTACTGTATCCGTTGGACCTTCAAATCAACGATGAAACACAGAAATTGCATCGATATTGAATACAAAGGCTAAATGTCGACTTATTTTCAAGAGGAGTAACTCTTCTAATTGTTCGTGCTTTGAGCTTTTCCTGGGACAGCAGTGTTAGAATCCGATGCACCATTGCAGGTTTACTGTATCCCTTGGACCTTCAAGTCAACGTTGAAACACAGAAATTGCATCGATATTGAATACAAATGGCAAAATATCTATGTATTTACAAGAGGAGTAACTCTTATAATAGTTCGTGCTTTGAGCCTTTCCTGGGACAGCAGTATTAGATTCCGATGCACCATTGCAGGTTTACTGTATCCCTAGAACCTTCAAATCAACGATGAATCACAGAAATTGCATAGATATTTAATACAAAATGCAAAATGTCGACTTATTTACAAGGGGCGTAACTCTTTTAATAGTTCGTGCTTTGAGCCTTTCCTGGGACAGCAGTATTAGATTCCGATGCACCATTGCAGGTTTACTGTATCCCTTGGACCTTAAAGTCAACGATGAAACACAGAAATTGCATCATTGAATAAAAATGGCAAAATATCTACTTATTTACAAGAGGAGTAAGTCTTATAATAGTTCGTCCTTTGAGCCTTTCCTGGGACAGCAGTATTAGATTCCGATGCACCATTTCAGGTTTACTGTATCCCTTGGACCTTCAAGTCAACGATGAAACACAGAAATTGCGTCGATATTGAATACAAATGGCAAAATATCTACTTATTTACAAGAGGAGTAACTCTTATGATAGTTCGTGCTTTGAGCCTTTCCTGGGGCAGCATTATTAGATTCCGATGCACCATTGCAGGTTTACTGTATCCCTTGGACCTTCAAGTTAACGATGAAACACAGAAATTGAATCGATATTGAATACAAAAAAGCAAAGTGTCGACTTATTTACAAGAGGAGTAACTCTTCTAATAGTTCGTCATTTGAGCCTTTCCTGGGACAGCAGTATTAGATTCCGATGCACCATTGCAGGTTTACTGTATCCCTTGGACCTTCAAGTCAACGTTGAAACACAGAAATTGCATTGATATTGAATACAAATGGCAAAATATCTATGTATTTACAAGAGGAGTAACTCTTATTATAGTTCGTGCTTTGAGCCTTTCCAGGGACAGCAGTATTAGATTCCGATGCACCATTGCAGGTTTACTGTATCCCTAGAACCTTCAAATCAACGATGAATCACAGAAATTGCATCGATATTTAATACAAAAGGCAAAATGTCGACTTATTTACAAGTGGCGTAACTCTTTTAATAGTTCGTGCTTTGAGCCTTTCCTGGGACAGCAGTATTAGATTCCGATGCACCATTGCAGGTTTACTGTATCCCTAGAAACTTTCAAATCAACGATGAATCACAGAAATTGCATCGATATTTAATACAAAAGGCAAAATGTCGACTTATTTACTAGAGGCGTAACTCTTTTGATTGTTCGTCCTTTGAGCCTTTCCTGGGACAGCAGTATTAGATTCCGATGCACCATTGCAGGTTTACTGTATCCATTGGACCTTCAAATCAACGATGAAACACAGAAATTGCATCGATATTGAATACAAAAGGCTACATGTCGACTTATTTACAAAAGGAGTAACTCTTCTAATAGTTCGTGCTTTGAGCCTTTCCTGGGAGAGCAGTATTAGATTCCGATGCTCCATTGCAGGTTTACTGTATCCCTTGGACCTTCAAATCAACGATGAATCACAGAAATTGCTTCGATATTGAATACAAAAGGCAAAATGTCGTCTTATCTACAAGAGGAGTAACTCTTCTAATGGTTCGTGCTTTGCGCCGTTCCTGGGACAGCAGTATTACATTCCGATGCACCATTGCAGGTTAACTGTATCCCTTGGACCTTCAAATCAACGATGAAACACAGAAATTGCATCGATATTGAATACAAAAGGGTAAATGTCGACTGATTTACAAGAGGAGTAACTCATCTAATAGTTCGTGATTTGAGACTTTCCTGGGACAGCAGTATTAGATTCCGATGCACCATTGCAGGTTTACTGTATCCCTTGGACCTTCAAGTCAATGATGAAACACAGAAATTGCATCGATATTGAATAAAAATGGCAAAATATCTACTTATTTACAAGAGGAGTAACTCCTATAATAGTTCGTCCTTTGAGCCTTTCCTGGGACAGCAGTATTAGATTCCGATGCACCATTGCAGGTTTACTGTATCCCTTGGACCTTCAAGTCAACGATGAAACACAGAAATTGCATCGATATTGAATACAAATGGCAAAATATCTACTTATTTACAAGAGGAGTAACTCTTATAATAGTTCGTGCTTTGAGCCTTTCCTGGGGCAGCATTATTAGATTCCGATGCACCATTGCAGGTTTACTGTATCCCTAGAACATTCAAATCAACGATGAATCACAGAAATTGCATCGATATTTAATACAAAAGGCAAAATTTCGACTTATTTACAAGAGGAGTAACTCTTCTAATTGCTCGTGTTTTAGCCTATCCTGGCACAGCAGTATTAGATTCCGATGCACCATTGCAGGCTTGCTGTATCCCTTGGACCTTCAAATCAACGATGAAACACAGAAATTGCATCGATATTGAATACAAAAAAGCAAAATGTCGGCTTATTTACAAGAGGAGTAACTCTTCTAATAGTTCGTGCTTTGAGCCTTTCCTGGGGCAGCATTATTAGATTCCGATGCACCATTGCAGGTTTACTGTATCCCTTGGACCTTCAAATCAACGATGAAACACAGAAATTGCATCGATATTGAATACAAAAGGCAAAATGCCGACTTATTTACAAGAGGAGTAACTCTTCTAATAGCTCGTGTTTTAGCCTTTCCTGGGACAGCAGTATTAGATTCCGATGCACCATTGCAGGTTTACTGTATCCCTTGGACGTTCAATTCAACGACGAAACACAGAAATTGCATCGATATTGAATACAAAAGGCAAAATGTCGACTTATTTACAAGAGGAGTAACTCTTCTAATAGTTCATGCTTTGAGCCTTTCCTGGGACAGCAGTATTAGATTCCGATGCACCATTGCAGGTTTACTGTATCCGTTAAACCTTCAAATCAACGATGAAACACAGAAACTGCATCGATATTGAATACAAAAGGCTAAATGTCGACTTATTTACAAGAGGAGTAACTCTTCTAATAGTTCGTGCTTTGATGCTTTCCTGGGACAGCAGTATTAGATTCCGATGCACCATTGCAGGTTTAGTGTATCCCTTGGACCTTCTAGTCAACGATGAAACACTGAAATTGCATCGATATTGAATACAAATGGCAAAATATCTACTTATTTAAAAGAGGAGTAACTCTTATAATAGTTCGTGCTTTGAGCCTTTCCTGGGACAGCAGTATTAGATTCCGATGCACCATTGCAGGTTTACTGTATCCCTAGAACCTTCAAATCAACGATGAATCACAGAAATTGCATCGATATTTAATACAAAAGGCAAAATTTCGACTTATTTACAAGAGGCGTAACTCTTTTAATAGTTCGTGTTTTGAGCCTTTCCTGGGACAGCAGTATTACATTCCGATGCACCATTGCAGGTTTACTTTATCCCTTGGACCTTCAAATCAACGATGAAACACAGAAATTGCATCGATATTGAATGCAAAAGGCAAAATGTCGGCTTATCTACAAGAGGAGTAACTCTTCTAATAGTTCGTGCTTTGAGCCGTTCCTGGGACAGCAGTATTACATTCCGATGCAGCATTGCAGGTTTACTGTATCCCTTGGACCTTCAAATCAACGATGAAACACAGAAATTGCATCGATATTGAATACAAAAGGTAAAATGTTGACTTATTTACAAGAGGCGTAACTCTTCTAATAGTTCGTGCTTTGAGCCTTTCCTGGGACAGCAGTATTACATTCCGATGCACCATTGCAGGTTTACTGTATCCCTTGGACCTTCAAATCAACGATGAAACACAGAAATTGCATCGATATTGAATAGAAAAACGCAAAACGACGACTTATTTACAAGAGGAGTAACTCTTCTAATAGTTCGTCCTTTGAGCCTTTCCTGGGACAGCAGTATTAGATTCCGATGCACCATTGCAGTTTTACTGTATCCGTTAAACCTTCAAATCAACGATGAAACACAGAAATTGCATCGATATTGAATACAAAAGGCTAAATGTCGACTTATTTACAAGAGGAGTAACTCTTCTAATAGTTCGTGCTTTGAGCCTTTCCTGGGACAGCAGTATTAGATTCCGATGCACCATTGCAGGTTTACGTTATCCCTTGGACCTTCAAGTCAACGATGAGACACAGAAATTGCATCGATATTGAATACAAATGGCAAAATATCTACTTATATACAGGAGGAGTAACTCTTATAATAGTTCGTGTTTTGAGCCATTCCTGGGACAGCAGTATTAGATTCCGATGCACCATTGCAGGTTTACTGTATCCCTAGAACCTTCAAATCAACGATGAATCACAGAAATTGCATCGATATTTAATACAAAAGGCAAAATTTCGACTTATTTACAAGAGGCGTAACTCTTTAAAAAGTTCTTGCTTTGAGCCTTTCCTGGGACAGCAGTATTAGATTCCGATGCACCATTGCAGGTTTACTGTATCCCTTGGACCTTCAAATCAACGATGAATCACAGAAATTGCATCGATATAGAATACAAAAGACAAAATGTCGGCTTATCTACAAGACGAGTAACTCTTCTAATAGTTCGTGCTTTGAGCCGTTCCTGGGACAGCAGTATTACATTCCGATGCACCATTGCAGGTTTACCGTATCCCTTGGATCTTCAAATCAACGATGAAACACAGAAATTGCATCGATATTTAATACAAAAGGCAAAATGTCGACTTATTTACAAGAGGAGTAACTCTTCTAATAGCTCGTGTTTTAGCCTTTCCTGGGACCGCAGTATTAGATTCCGATGCACCATTGCAGGTTTACAGTATCCCTTGGACGTTCAATTCAACGACGAAACACAGAAATTGCATCGATATTGAATACAAAAGGCAAAATGTCGACTTATTTACAAGAGGAGTAACACTTCTAATAGTTCATTCTTTGAGCCTTTCCTGGGACAGCAGTATTAGATTCCGATGCACCATTGCAGGTTTACTGTATCCGTTAAACCTTCAAATCAACGATGAAACACAGAAACTGCATCGATATTGAATACAAAAGGCTAAATGTCGACTTATTTATAAGAGGAGTAACTCTTCTAATAGTTCGTGCTTTGATGCTTTCCTGGGACAGCAGTATTAGATTCCGATGCACCATTGCAGGTTTACTGTATCCCTTGGACCTTCTAGTCAACGATGAAACACAGAAATTGAATCGATATTGAATACAAATGGCAAAATATCTACTTATTTACAAGAGGAGTAACTCTTATAATAGTTCGTGCTTTGAGCCTTTCCTGGGACAGCAGTATTAGATTCCGACGCACCATTGCAGGTTTACTGTATCCCTAGAACCTTCAAATCAACGATGAATCACAGAAATTGCATCGATATTTAATACAAAAGGCAAAATTTCGACTTATTTACAAGAGGCGTAACTCTTTTAATAGTTCGTGCTTTGAGCCTTTCCTGGGACAGCAGTATTACATTCCGATGCACCATTGCAGGTTTACTGTATCCCTTGGACCTTCAAATCAACGATGAAACACAGAAATTGCATCGATATTGAATACAAAAGGCAAAATGTCGACTTATTTACATGAGGAGTAACTCTTCTAATAGTTTGTGTTTGAGCCTTTCCAGGGACAGCAGTACTAGATCCCGATGCACCATTGCAGGTTTACTGTATCCCTTGGACCTTCAAATCAACGATTAAACACAGAAGTTGCATCGATATTGAATACAAATGGCAAAATGTCGACTTATTTACAAGAGGAGCAACTCTTCTAATAGTTCGTGCTTTGAGCCTTTCCTGGGACAGCAGTATTAGATTCCGATGCACCATTGCAGGGTTGCTGTATCCCTTGGATCTTCAAATCAACCATGAAACACAGAAATTGCATCGATATTGAATAGCAAATAGCAAAATGTCGACTTATTTACAAGAGGAGTAACTCTTCTAATAGTTCGTCCTTTGAGCCTTTCCTTAGACAGCAGTATTAGATTCCGATGCACCATTGCAGGTTTACTGTATCCGTTAAACCTTCAAATCAACGATGAAACACAGAAATTGCATCGATATTGAATACAAAAGGCTACATGTCGACTTATTTACAAAAGGAGTAACTCTTCTAATAGTTCGTGCTTTGAGCCTTTCCTGGGAGAGCAGTATTAGATTCCGATGCTCCATTGCAGGTTTACTGTATCCCTTGGACCTTCAAATCAACGATGAATCACAGAAATTGCTTCGATATTGAATACAAAAGGCAAAATGTCGTCTTATCTACAAGAGGAGTAACTCTTCTAATGGTTCGTGCTTTGCGCCGTTCCTGGGACAGCAGTATTACATTCCGATGCACCATTGCAGGTTTACTGTATCCCTTGGACCTTCAAATCAACGATGAAACACAGAAATTGCATCGATATTGAATACAAAAGGGTAAATGTCGACTGATTTACAAGAGGAGTAACTCATCTAATAGTTCGTGATTTGAGACTTTCCTGGGACAGCAGTATTAGATTCCGATGCACCATTGCAGGTTTACTGTATCCCTTGGACCTTCAAGTCAATGATGAAACACAGAAATTGCATCGATATTGAATAAAAATGGCAAAATATCTACTTATTTACAAGAGGAGTAACTCCTATAATAGTTCGTCCTTTGAGCCTTTCCTGGGACAGCAGTATTAGATTCCGATGCACCATTGCAGGTTTACTGTATCCCTTGGACCTTCAAGTCAACGATGAAACACAGAAATTGCATCGATATTGAATACAAATGGCAAAATATCTACTTATTTACAAGAGGAGTAACTCTTATAATAGTTCGTGCTTTGAGCCTTTCCTGGGGCAGCATTATTAGATTCCGATGCACCATTGCAGGTTTACTGTATCCCTAGAACATTCAAATCAACGATGAATCACAGAAATTGCATCGATATTTAATACAAAAGGCAAAATTTCGACTTATTTACAAGAGGAGTAACTCTTCTAATTGCTCGTGTTTTAGCCTATCCTGGCACAGCAGTATTAGATTCCGATGCACCATTGCAGGCTTGCTGTATCCCTTGGACCTTCAAATCAACGATGAAACACAGAAATTGCATCGATATTGAATACAAAAAAGCAAAATGTCGGCTTATTTACAAGAGGAGTAACTCTTCTAATAGTTCGTGCTTTGAGCCTTTCCTGGGGCAGCATTATTAGATTCCGATGCACCATTGCAGGTTTACTGTATCCCTTGGACCTTCAAATCAACGATGAAACACAGAAATTGCATCGATATTGAATACAAAAGGCAAAATGCCGACTTATTTACAAGAGGAGTAACTCTTCTAATAGCTCGTGTTTTAGCCTTTCCTGGGACAGCAGTATTAGATTCCGATGCACCATTGCAGGTTTACTGTATCCCTTGGACGTTCAATTCAACGACGAAACACAGAAATTGCATCGATATTGAATACAAAAGGCAAAATGTCGACTTATTTACAAGAGGAGTAACTCTTCTAATAGTTCATGCTTTGAGCCTTTCCTGGGACAGCAGTATTAGATTCCGATGCACCATTGCAGGTTTACTGTATCCGTTAAACCTTCAAATCAACGATGAAACACAGAAACTGCATCGATATTGAATACAAAAGGCTAAATGTCGACTTATTTACAAGAGGAGTAACTCTTCTAATAGTTCGTGCTTTGATGCTTTCCTGGGACAGCAGTATTAGATTCCGATGCACCATTGCAGGTTTAGTGTATCCCTTGGACCTTCTAGTCAACGATGAAACACTGAAATTGCATCGATATTGAATACAAATGGCAAAATATCTACTTATTTAAAAGAGGAGTAACTCTTATAATAGTTCGTGCTTTGAGCCTTTCCTGGGACAGCAGTATTAGATTCCGATGCACCATTGCAGGTTTACTGTATCCCTAGAACCTTCAAATCAACGATGAATCACAGAAATTGCATCGATATTTAATACAAAAGGCAAAATTTCGACTTATTTACAAGAGGCGTAACTCTTTTAATAGTTCGTGTTTTGAGCCTTTCCTGGGACAGCAGTATTACATTCCGATGCACCATTGCAGGTTTACTTTATCCCTTGGACCTTCAAATCAACGATGAAACACAGAAATTGCATCGATATTGAATACAAAAGGCAAAATGTCGGCTTATCTACAAGAGGAGTAACTCTTCTAATAGTTCGTGCTTTGAGCCTTTCCTGGGACAGCAGTATTACATTCCGATGCAGCATTGCAGGTTTACTGTATCCCTTGGACCTTCAAATCAACGATGAAACACAGAAATTGCATCGATATTGAATACAAAAGGTAAAATGTTGACTTATTTACAAGAGGCGTAACTCTTCTAATAGTTCGTGCTTTGAGCCTTTCCTGGGACAGCAGTATTACATTCCGATGCACCATTGCAGGTTTACTGTATCCCTTGGACCTTCAAATCAACGATGAAACACAGAAATTGCATCGATATTGAATAGAAAAACGCAAAACGACGACTTATTTACAAGAGGAGTAACTCTTCTAATAGTTCGTCCTTTGAGCCTTTCCTGGGACAGCAGTATTAGATTCCGATGCACCATTGCAGTTTTACTGTATCCGTTAAACCTTCAAATCAACGATGAAACACAGAAATTGCATCGATATTGAATACAAAAGGCTAAATGTCGACTTATTTACAAGAGGAGTAACTCTTCTAATAGTTCGTGCTTTGAGCCTTTCCTGGGACAGCAGTATTAGATTCCGATGCACCATTGCAGGTTTACGTTATCCCTTGGACCTTCAAGTCAACGATGAGACACAGAAATTGCATCGATATTGAATACAAATGGCAAAATATCTACTTATATACAGGAGGAGTAACTCTTATAATAGTTCGTGTTTTGAGCCATTCCTGGGACAGCAGTATTAGATTCCGATGCACCATTGCAGGTTTACTGTATCCCTTGGACGTTCAATTCAACGACGAAACACAGAAATTGCATCGATATTGAATACAAAAGGCAAAATGTCGACTTATTTACAAGAGGAGTAACTCTTCTAATAGTTCATGCTTTGAGCCTTTCCTGGGACAGCAGTATTAGATTCCGATGCACCATTGCAGGTTTACTGTATCCGTTAAACCTTCAAATCAACGATGAAACACAGAAACTGCATCGATATTGAATACAAAAGGCTAAATGTCGACTTATTTACAAGAGGAGTAACTCTTCTAATAGTTCGTGCTTTGATGCTTTCCTGGGACAGCAGTATTAGATTCCGATGCACCATTGCAGGTTTAGTGTATCCCTTGGACCTTCTAGTCAACGATGAAACACTGAAATTGCATCGATATTGAATACAAATGGCAAAATATCTACTTATTTAAAAGAGGAGTAACTCTTATAATAGTTCGTGCTTTGAGCCTTTCCTGGGACAGCAGTATTAGATTCCGATGCACCATTGCAGGTTTACTGTATCCCTAGAACCTTCAAATCAACGATGAATCACAGAAATTGCATCGATATTTAATACAAAAGGCAAAATTTCGACTTATTTACAAGAGGCGTAACTCTTTTAATAGTTCGTGTTTTGAGCCTTTCCTGGGACAGCAGTATTACATTCCGATGCACCATTGCAGGTTTACTTTATCCCTTGGACCTTCAAATCAACGATGAAACACAGAAATTGCATCGATATTGAATACAAAAGGCAAAATGTCGGCTTATCTACAAGAGGAGTAACTCTTCTAATAGTTCGTGCTTTGAGCCTTTCCTGGGACAGCAGTATTACATTCCGATGCAGCATTGCAGGTTTACTGTATCCCTTGGACCTTCAAATCAACGATGAAACACAGAAATTGCATCGATATTGAATACAAAAGGTAAAATGTTGACTTATTTACAAGAGGCGTAACTCTTCTAATAGTTCGTGCTTTGAGCCTTTCCTGGGACAGCAGTATTACATTCCGATGCACCATTGCAGGTTTACTGTATCCCTTGGACCTTCAAATCAACGATGAAACACAGAAATTGCATCGATATTGAATACAAAAGGCAAAATGTCGACTTATTTACATGAGGAGTAACTCTTCTAATAGTTTGTGTTTGAGCCTTTCCAGGGACAGCAGTACTAGATCCCGATGCACCATTGCAGGTTTACTGTATCCCTTGGACCTTCAAATCAACGATTAAACACAGAAGTTGCATCGATATTGAATACAAATGGCAAAATGTCGACTTATTTACAAGAGGAGCAACTCTTCTAATAGTTCGTGCTTTGAGCCTTTCCTGGGACAGCAGTATTAGATTCCGATGCACCATTGCAGGGTTGCTGTATCCCTTGGATCTTCAAATCAACCATGAAACACAGAAATTGCATCGATATTGAATAGCAAATAGCAAAATGTCGACTTATTTACAAGAGGAGTAACTCTTCTAATAGTTCGTCCTTTGAGCCTTTCCTTAGACAGCAGTATTAGATTCCGATGCACCATTGCAGGTTTACTGTATCCGTTAAACCTTCAAATCAACGATGAAACACAGAAATTGCATCGATATTGAATACAAAAGGCTACATGTCGACTTATTTACAAAAGGAGTAACTCTTCTAATAGTTCGTGCTTTGAGCCTTTCCTGGGAGAGCAGTATTAGATTCCGATGCTCCATTGCAGGTTTACTGTATCCCTTGGACCTTCAAATCAACGATGAATCACAGAAATTGCTTCGATATTGAATACAAAAGGCAAAATGTCGTCTTATCTACAAGAGGAGTAACTCTTCTAATGGTTCGTGCTTTGCGCCGTTCCTGGGACAGCAGTATTACATTCCGATGCACCATTGCAGGTTTACTGTATCCCTTGGACCTTCAAATCAACGATGAAACACAGAAATTGCATCGATATTGAATACAAAAGGGTAAATGTCGACTGATTTACAAGAGGAGTAACTCATCTAATAGTTCGTGATTTGAGACTTTCCTGGGACAGCAGTATTAGATTCCGATGCACCATTGCAGGTTTACTGTATCCCTTGGACCTTCAAGTCAATGATGAAACACAGAAATTGCATCGATATTGAATAAAAATGGCAAAATATCTACTTATTTACAAGAGGAGTAACTCCTATAATAGTTCGTCCTTTGAGCCTTTCCTGGGACAGCAGTATTAGATTCCGATGCACCATTGCAGGTTTACTGTATCCCTTGGACCTTCAAGTCAACGATGAAACACAGAAATTGCATCGATATTGAATACAAATGGCAAAATATCTACTTATTTACAAGAGGAGTAACTCTTATAATAGTTCGTGCTTTGAGCCTTTCCTGGGGCAGCATTATTAGATTCCGATGCACCATTGCAGGTTTACTGTATCCCTAGAACATTCAAATCAACGATGAATCACAGAAATTGCATCGATATTTAATACAAAAGGCAAAATTTCGACTTATTTACAAGAGGAGTAACTCTTCTAATTGCTCGTGTTTTAGCCTATCCTGGCACAGCAGTATTAGATTCCGATGCACCATTGCAGGCTTGCTGTATCCCTTGGACCTTCAAATCAACGATGAAACACAGAAATTGCATCGATATTGAATACAAAAAAGCAAAATGTCGGCTTATTTACAAGAGGAGTAACTCTTCTAATAGTTCGTGCTTTGAGCCTTTCCTGGGGCAGCATTATTAGATTCCGATGCACCATTGCAGGTTTACTGTATCCCTTGGACCTTCAAATCAACGATGAAACACAGAAATTGCATCGATATTGAATACAAAAGGCAAAATGCCGACTTATTTACAAGAGGAGTAACTCTTCTAATAGCTCGTGTTTTAGCCTTTCCTGGGACAGCAGTATTAGATTCCGATGCACCATTGCAGGTTTACTGTATCCCTTGGACGTTCAATTCAACGACGAAACACAGAAATTGCATCGATATTGAATACAAAAGGCAAAATGTCGACTTATTTACAAGAGGAGTAACTCTTCTAATAGTTCATGCTTTGAGCCTTTCCTGGGACAGCAGTATTAGATTCCGATGCACCATTGCAGGTTTACTGTATCCGTTAAACCTTCAAATCAACGATGAAACACAGAAACTGCATCGATATTGAATACAAAAGGCTAAATGTCGACTTATTTACAAGAGGAGTAACTCTTCTAATAGTTCGTGCTTTGATGCTTTCCTGGGACAGCAGTATTAGATTCCGATGCACCATTGCAGGTTTAGTGTATCCCTTGGACCTTCTAGTCAACGATGAAACACTGAAATTGCATCGATATTGAATACAAATGGCAAAATATCTACTTATTTAAAAGAGGAGTAACTCTTATAATAGTTCGTGCTTTGAGCCTTTCCTGGGACAGCAGTATTAGATTCCGATGCACCATTGCAGGTTTACTGTATCCCTAGAACCTTCAAATCAACGATGAATCACAGAAATTGCATCGATATTTAATACAAAAGGCAAAATTTCGACTTATTTACAAGAGGCGTAACTCTTTTAATAGTTCGTGTTTTGAGCCTTTCCTGGGACAGCAGTATTACATTCCGATGCACCATTGCAGGTTTACTTTATCCCTTGGACCTTCAAATCAACGATGAAACACAGAAATTGCATCGATATTGAATACAAAAGGCAAAATGTCGGCTTATCTACAAGAGGAGTAACTCTTCTAATAGTTCGTGCTTTGAGCCTTTCCTGGGACAGCAGTATTACATTCCGATGCAGCATTGCAGGTTTACTGTATCCCTTGGACCTTCAAATCAACGATGAAACACAGAAATTGCATCGATATTGAATACAAAAGGTAAAATGTTGACTTATTTACAAGAGGCGTAACTCTTCTAATAGTTCGTGCTTTGAGCCTTTCCTGGGACAGCAGTATTACATTCCGATGCACCATTGCAGGTTTACTGTATCCCTTGGACCTTCAAATCAACGATGAAACACAGAAATTGCATCGATATTGAATAGAAAAACGCAAAACGACGACTTATTTACAAGAGGAGTAACTCTTCTAATAGTTCGTCCTTTGAGCCTTTCCTGGGACAGCAGTATTAGATTCCGATGCACCATTGCAGTTTTACTGTATCCGTTAAACCTTCAAATCAACGATGAAACACAGAAATTGCATCGATATTGAATACAAAAGGCTAAATGTCGACTTATTTACAAGAGGAGTAACTCTTCTAATAGTTCGTGCTTTGAGCCTTTCCTGGGACAGCAGTATTAGATTCCGATGCACCATTGCAGGTTTACGTTATCCCTTGGACCTTCAAGTCAACGATGAGACACAGAAATTGCATCGATATTGAATACAAATGGCAAAATATCTACTTATATACAGGAGGAGTAACTCTTATAATAGTTCGTGTTTTGAGCCATTCCTGGGACAGCAGTATTAGATTCCGATGCACCATTGCAGGTTTACTGTATCCCTAGAACCTTCAAATCAACGATGAATCACAGAAATTGCATCGATATTTAATACAAAAGGCAAAATTTCGACTTATTTACAAGAGGCGTAACTCTTTAAAAAGTTCTTGCTTTGAGCCTTTCCTGGGACAGCAGTATTAGATTCCGATGCACCATTGCAGGTTTACTGTATCCCTTGGACCTTCAAATCAACGATGAATCACAGAAATTGCTTCGATATTGAATACAAAAGGCAAAATGTCGTCTTATCTACAAGAGGAGTAACTCTTCTAATGGTTCGTGCTTTGCGCCGTTCCTGGGACAGCAGTATTACATTCCGATGCACCATTGCAGGTTTACTGTATCCCTTGGACCTTCAAATCAACGATGAAACACAGAAATTGCATCGATATTGAATACAAAAGGGTAAATGTCGACTGATTTACAAGAGGAGTAACTCATCTAATAGTTCGTGATTTGAGACTTTCCTGGGACAGCAGTATTAGATTCCGATGCACCATTGCAGGTTTACTGTATCCCTTGGACCTTCAAGTCAATGATGAAACACAGAAATTGCATCGATATTGAATAAAAATGGCAAAATATCTACTTATTTACAAGAGGAGTAACTCCTATAATAGTTCGTCCTTTGAGCCTTTCCTGGGACAGCAGTATTAGATTCCGATGCACCATTGCAGGTTTACTGTATCCCTTGGACCTTCAAGTCAACGATGAAACACAGAAATTGCATCGATATTGAATACAAATGGCAAAATATCTACTTATTTACAAGAGGAGTAACTCTTATAATAGTTCGTGCTTTGAGCCTTTCCTGGGGCAGCATTATTAGATTCCGATGCACCATTGCAGGTTTACTGTATCCCTAGAACATTCAAATCAACGATGAATCACAGAAATTGCATCGATATTTAATACAAAAGGCAAAATTTCGACTTATTTACAAGAGGAGTAACTCTTCTAATTGCTCGTGTTTTAGCCTATCCTGGCACAGCAGTATTAGATTCCGATGCACCATTGCAGGCTTGCTGTATCCCTTGGACCTTCAAATCAACGATGAAACACAGAAATTGCATCGATATTGAATACAAAAAAGCAAAATGTCGGCTTATTTACAAGAGGAGTAACTCTTCTAATAGTTCGTGCTTTGAGCCTTTCCTGGGGCAGCATTATTAGATTCCGATGCACCATTGCAGGTTTACTGTATCCCTTGGACCTTCAAATCAACGATGAAACACAGAAATTGCATCGATATTGAATACAAAAGGCAAAATGCCGACTTATTTACAAGAGGAGTAACTCTTCTAATAGCTCGTGTTTTAGCCTTTCCTGGGACAGCAGTATTAGATTCCGATGCACCATTGCAGGTTTACTGTATCCCTTGGACGTTCAATTCAACGACGAAACACAGAAATTGCATCGATATTGAATACAAAAGGCAAAATGTCGACTTATTTACAAGAGGAGTAACTCTTCTAATAGTTCATGCTTTGAGCCTTTCCTGGGACAGCAGTATTAGATTCCGATGCACCATTGCAGGTTTACTGTATCCGTTAAACCTTCAAATCAACGATGAAACACAGAAACTGCATCGATATTGAATACAAAAGGCTAAATGTCGACTTATTTACAAGAGGAGTAACTCTTCTAATAGTTCGTGCTTTGATGCTTTCCTGGGACAGCAGTATTAGATTCCGATGCACCATTGCAGGTTTAGTGTATCCCTTGGACCTTCTAGTCAACGATGAAACACTGAAATTGCATCGATATTGAATACAAATGGCAAAATATCTACTTATTTAAAAGAGGAGTAACTCTTATAATAGTTCGTGCTTTGAGCCTTTCCTGGGACAGCAGTATTAGATTCCGATGCACCATTGCAGGTTTACTGTATCCCTAGAACCTTCAAATCAACGATGAATCACAGAAATTGCATCGATATTTAATACAAAAGGCAAAATTTCGACTTATTTACAAGAGGCGTAACTCTTTTAATAGTTCGTGTTTTGAGCCTTTCCTGGGACAGCAGTATTACATTCCGATGCACCATTGCAGGTTTACTTTATCCCTTGGACCTTCAAATCAACGATGAAACACAGAAATTGCATCGATATTGAATACAAAAGGCAAAATGTCGGCTTATCTACAAGAGGAGTAACTCTTCTAATAGTTCGTGCTTTGAGCCTTTCCTGGGACAGCAGTATTACATTCCGATGCAGCATTGCAGGTTTACTGTATCCCTTGGACCTTCAAATCAACGATGAAACACAGAAATTGCATCGATATTGAATAAAAATGGCAAAATATCTACTTATTTACAAGAGGAGTAACTCCTATAATAGTTCGTCCTTTGAGCCTTTCCTGGGACAGCAGTATTAGATTCCGATGCACCATTGCAGGTTTACTGTATCCCTTGGACCTTCAAGTCAACGATGAAACACAGAAATTGCATCGATATTGAATACAAATGGCAAAATATCTACTTATTTACAAGAGGAGTAACTCTTATAATAGTTCGTGCTTTGAGCCTTTCCTGGGGCAGCATTATTAGATTCCGATGCACCATTGCAGGTTTACTGTATCCCTAGAACATTCAAATCAACGATGAATCACAGAAATTGCATCGATATTTAATACAAAAGGCAAAATTTCGACTTATTTACAAGAGGAGTAACTCTTCTAATTGCTCGTGTTTTAGCCTATCCTGGCACAGCAGTATTAGATTCCGATGCACCATTGCAGGCTTGCTGTATCCCTTGGACCTTCAAATCAACGATGAAACACAGAAATTGCATCGATATTGGATACAAAAAAGCAAAATGTCGGCTTATTTACAAGAGGAGTAACTCTTCTAATAGTTCGTGCTTTGAGCCTTTCCTGGGGCAGCATTATTAGATTCCGATGCACCATTGCAGGTTTACTGTATCCCTTGGACCTTCAAATCAACGATGAAACACAGAAATTGCATCGATATTGAATACAAAAGGCAAAATGCCGACTTATTTACAAGAGGAGTAACTCTTCTAATAGCTCGTGTTTTAGCCTTTCCTGGGACAGCAGTATTAGATTCCGATGCACCATTGCAGGTTTACTGTATCCCTTGGACGTTCAATTCAACGACGAAACACAGAAATTGCATCGATATTGAATACAAAAGGCAAAATGTCGACTTATTTACAAGAGGAGTAACTCTTCTAATAGTTCATGCTTTGAGCCTTTCCTGGGACAGCAGTATTAGATTCCGATGCACCATTGCAGGTTTACTGTATCCGTTAAACCTTCAAATCAACGATGAAACACAGAAACTGCATCGATATTGAATACAAAAGGCTAAATGTCGACTTATTTACAAGAGGAGTAACTCTTCTAATAGTTCGTGCTTTGATGCTTTCCTGGGACAGCAGTATTAGATTCCGATGCACCATTGCAGGTTTAGTGTATCCCTTGGACCTTCTAGTCAACGATGAAACACTGAAATTGCATCGATATTGAATACAAATGGCAAAATATCTACTTATTTAAAAGAGGAGTAACTCTTATAATAGTTCGTGCTTTGAGCCTTTCCTGGGACAGCAGTATTAGATTCCGATGCACCATTGCAGGTTTACTGTATCCCTAGAACCTTCAAATCAACGATGAATCACAGAAATTGCATCGATATTTAATACAAAAGGCAAAATTTCGACTTATTTACAAGAGGCGTAACTCTTTTAATAGTTCGTGTTTTGAGCCTTTCCTGGGACAGCAGTATTACATTCCGATGCACCATTGCAGGTTTACTTTATCCCTTGGACCTTCAAATCAACGATGAAACACAGAAATTGCATCGATATTGAATACAAAAGGCAAAATGTCGGCTTATCTACAAGAGGAGTAACTCTTCTAATAGTTCGTGCTTTGAGCCTTTCCTGGGACAGCAGTATTACATTCCGATGCAGCATTGCAGGTTTACTGTATCCCTTGGACCTTCAAATCAACGATGAAACACAGAAATTGCATCGATATTGAATACAAAAGGTAAAATGTTGACTTATTTACAAGAGGCGTAACTCTTCTAATAGTTCGTGCTTTGAGCCTTTCCTGGGACAGCAGTATTACATTCCGATGCACCATTGCAGGTTTACTGTATCCCTTGGACCTTCAAATCAACGATGAAACACAGAAATTGCATCGATATTGAATAGAAAAACGCAAAACGACGACTTATTTACAAGAGGAGTAACTCTTCTAATAGTTCGTCCTTTGAGCCTTTCCTGGGACAGCAGTATTAGATTCCGATGCACCATTGCAGTTTTACTGTATCCGTTAAACCTTCAAATCAACGATGAAACACAGAAATTGCATCGATATTGAATACAAAAGGCTAAATGTCGACTTATTTACAAGAGGAGTAACTCTTCTAATAGTTCGTGCTTTGAGCCTTTCCTGGGACAGCAGTATTAGATTCCGATGCACCATTGCAGGTTTACGTTATCCCTTGGACCTTCAAGTCAACGATGAGACACAGAAATTGCATCGATATTGAATACAAATGGCAAAATATCTACTTATATACAGGAGGAGTAACTCTTATAATAGTTCGTGTTTTGAGCCATTCCTGGGACAGCAGTATTAGATTCCGATGCACCATTGCAGGTTTACTGTATCCCTAGAACCTTCAAATCAACGATGAATCACAGAAATTGCATCGATATTTAATACAAAAGGCAAAATTTCGACTTATTTACAAGAGGCGTAACTCTTTAAAAAGTTCTTGCTTTGAGCCTTTCCTGGGACAGCAGTATTAGATTCCGATGCACCATTGCAGGTTTACTGTATCCCTTGGACCTTCAAATCAACGATGAATCACAGAAATTGCATCGATATAGAATACAAAAGACAAAATGTCGGCTTATCTACAAGACGAGTAACTCTTCTAATAGTTCGTGCTTTGAGCCGTTCCTGGGACAGCAGTATTACATTCCGATGCACCATTGCAGGTTTACCGTATCCCTTGGATCTTCAAATCAACGATGAAACACAGAAATTGCATCGATATTTAATACAAAAGGCAAAATGTCGACTTATTTACAAGAGGAGTAACTCTTCTAATAGCTCGTGTTTTAGCCTTTCCTGGGACCGCAGTATTAGATTCCGATGCACCATTGCAGGTTTACAGTATCCCTTGGACGTTCAATTCAACGACGAAACACAGAAATTGCATCGATATTGAATACAAAAGGCAAAATGTCGACTTATTTACAAGAGGAGTAACACTTCTAATAGTTCATTCTTTGAACCTTTCCTGGGACAGCAGTATTAGATTCCGATGCACCATTGCAGGTTTACTGTATCCGTTAAACCTTCAAATCAACGATGAAACACAGAAACTGCATCGATATTGAATACAAAAGGCTAAATGTCGACTTATTTATAAGAGGAGTAACTCTTCTAATAGTTCGTGCTTTGATGCTTTCCTGGGACAGCAGTATTAGATTCCGATGCACCATTGCAGGTTTACTGTATCCCTTGGACCTTCTAGTCAACGATGAAACACAGAAATTGAATCGATATTGAATACAAATGGCAAAATATCTACTTATTTACAAGAGGAGTAACTCTTATAATAGTTCGTGCTTTGAGCCTTTCCTGGGACAGCAGTATTAGATTCCGACGCACCATTGCAGGTTTACTGTATCCCTAGAACCTTCAAATCAACGATGAATCACAGAAATTGCATCGATATTTAATACAAAAGGCAAAATTTCGACTTATTTACAAGAGGCGTAACTCTTTTAATAGTTCGTACTTTGAGCCTTTCCTGGGACAGCAGTATTACATTCCGATGCACCATTGCAGGTTTACTGTATCCCTTGGACCTTCAAATCAACGATGAAACACAGAAATTGCATCGATATTGAATACAAAAGGCAAAATGTCGACTTATTTACATGAGGAGTAACTCTTCTAATAGTTTGTGTTTGAGCCTTTCCAGGGACAGCAGTACTAGATTCCGATGCACCATTGCAGGTTTACTGTATCCCTTGGACCTTCAAATCAACGATTAAACACAGAAGTTGCATCGATATTGAATACAAATGGCAAAATGTCGACTTATTTACAAGAGGAGCAACTCTTCTAATAGTTCGTGCTTTGAGCCTTTCCTGGGACAGCAGTATTAGATTCCGATGCACCATTGCAGGGTTGCTGTATCCCTTGGATCTTCAAATCAACCATGAAACACAGAAATTGCATCGATATTGAATAGCAAATAGCAAAATGTCGACTTATTTACAAGAGGAGTAACTCTTCTAATAGTTCGTCCTTTGAGCCTTTCCTTAGACAGCAGTATTAGATTCCGATGCACCATTGCAGGTTTACTGTATCCGTTAAACCTTCAAATCAACGATGAAACACAGAAATTGCATCGATATTGAATACAAAAGGCTAAATGTCGGCTTATTTACAAGAGGAGTAACTCTTCTAATAGTTCGTGCTTTGAGCCTATCCAGGGACAGCAGTATTAGATTCCGATGCACCATTGCAGGTTTACTGTATCCCTTGGACCTTCAAGTCAACGATGAAACACAGAAATTGCCTCGATATTGAATACAAATGGCAAAATATCTACTTATATACAAGAGGAGTAACTCTTATAATAGTTCGTGTTTTGAGCCATTCCTGGGACAGCAGTATTAGATTCCGATGCACCATTGCGGGTTTACTGTATCCCTAGAACCTTCAAATCAACGATGAATCACAGAAATTGCATCGATATTTAATACAAAAGGCAAAATTTCGACTTATTTACAAGAGGCGTAACTCTTTAAAAAGTTCTTGCTTTGAGCCTTTCCTGGGACAGCAGTATTAGATTCCGATGCACCATTGCAGGTTTACTGTATCCCTTGGACCTTCAAATCAACGATGAATCACAGAAATTGCATCGATATAGAATACAAAAGACAAAATGTCGGCTTATCTACAAGACGAGTAACTCTTCTAATAGTTCGTGCTTTGAGCCGTTCCTGGGACAGCAGTATTACATTCCGATGCACCATTGCAGGTTTACCGTATCCCTTGGATCTTCAAATCAACGATGAAACACAGAAATTGCATCGATATTTAATACAAAAGGCAAAATGTCGACTTATTTACAAGAGGAGTAACTCTTCTAATAGCTCGTGTTTTAGCCTTTCCTGGGACAGCAGTATTAGATTCCGATGCACCATTGCAGGTTTACAGTATCCCTTGGACGTTCAATTCAACGACGAAACACAGAAATTGCATCGATATTGAATACAAAAGGCAAAATGTCGACTTATTTACAAGAGGAGTAACACTTCTAATAGTTCATGCTTTGAGCCTTTCCTGGGACAGCAGTATTAGATTCCGATGCACCATTGCAGGTTTACTGTATCCGTTAAACCTTCAAATCAACGATGAAACACAGAAACTGCATCGATATTGAATACAAAAGGCTAAATGTCGACTTATTTATAAGAGGAGTAACTCTTCTAATAGTTCGTGCTTTGATGCTTTCCTGGGACAGCAGTATTAGATTCCGATGCACCATTGCAGGTTTACTGTATCCCTTGGACCTTCTAGTCAACGATGAAACACAGAAATTGAATCGATATTGAATACAAATGGCAAAATATCTACTTATTTACAAGAGGAGTAACTCTTATAATAGTTCGTGCTTTGAGCCTTTCCTGGGACAGCAGTATTAGATTCCGACGCACCATTGCAGGTTTACTGTATCCCTAGAACCTTCAAATCAACGATGAATCACAGAAATTGCATCGATATTTAATACAAAAGGCAAAATTTCGACTTATTTACAAGAGGCGTAACTCTTTTAATAGTTCGTGCTTTGAGCCTTTCCTGGGACAGCAGTATTACATTCCGATGCACCATTGCAGGTTTACTGTATCCCTTGGACCTTCAAATCAACGATGAAACACAGAAATTGCATCGATATTGAATACAAAAGGCAAAATGTCGACTTATTTACATGAGGAGTAACTCTTCTAATAGTTTGTGTTTGAGCCTTTCCAGGGACAGCAGTACTAGATTCCGATGCACCATTGCAGGTTTACTGTATCCCTTGGACCTTCAAATCAACGATTAAACACAGAAGTTGCATCGATATTGAATACAAATGGCAAAATGTCGACTTATTTACAAGAGGAGCAACTCTTCTAATAGTTCGTGCTTTGAGCCTTTCCTGGGACAGCAGTATTAGATTCCGATGCACCATTGCAGGGTTGCTGTATCCCTTGGATCTTCAAATCAACCATGAAACACAGAAATTGCATCGATATTGAATAGCAAATAGCAAAATGTCGACTTATTTACAAGAGGAGTAACTCTTCTAATAGTTCGTCCTTTGAGCCTTTCCTTAGACAGCAGTATTAGATTCCGATGCACCATTGCAGGTTTACTGTATCCGTTAAACCTTCAAATCAACGATGAAACACAGAAATTGCATCGATATTGAATACAAAAGGCTAAATGTCGGCTTATTTACAAGAGGAGTAACTCTTCTAATAGATCGTGCTTTGAGCCTATCCAGGGACAGCAGTATTAGATTCCGATGCACCATTGCAGGTTTACTGTATCCCTTGGACCTTCAAGTCAACGATGAAACACAGAAATTGCCTCGATATTGAATACAAATGTCAAAATATCTACTTACTTACAAGAGGAGTAACTCTTATAATAGTTGGTGCTTTGAGCCTTTCCTGGGACAGCAGTATTAGATTCCGATGCACCATTGCAGGTTTACTGTATCCCTAGAACCTTCAAATCAACTTTGAATGACAGAAATTGCATCGATATTTAATACAAAAGGCAAAATTTCGACTTATTTACAAGAGGCGTAACTCTTTTAATAGTTCGTGCTTTGAGCCTTTCCTGGGACAGCAGTATTAGATTCCGATGCACCATTGCAGGTTTACTATATCCCTTGGACCTTCAAGTCAACGATGAAACACAGGAATTGGATCGATATTGAATACAAAAGGCAAAATGTCGGCTTATCTACAAGAGGAGTAACTCTTCTAATAGTACGTGTTTTGAGCCTTTCCTGGGACAGCAGTATTACATTCCGATGCACCATTGCTGGTTTACTGTATACCTTGGACCTACAAATCAACGATGAAACCCAGAAATTGCATCGATATTGAATACAAAAGGCAAAATGTCGACTTCTTTACAAGAGGAGTAACTCTTCTAATAGTTCGTGTTTGAGCCTTTCCTGGGACAGCAGTATTGATTCCGATGCACCATTGCAGGTTTACTGTATCCCTTGGACCTTCAAATCAACGATGAAACACAGAAATTGCATCGATATTGAATACAAAAGGCTAAATGTCGACTTATTTACAAGAGGAGTAACTCTTCTAATAGTTCGTACTTTGAGTCTTTCCTGGGACAGCAGTATTAGATTCCGATGCACCATTGCAGGTTTATTGTATCCGTTAAACCTTCAAATCAACGATGAAACACAGAAATTGCATCGATATTGAATACAAAAGGCTAAATGTCGGCTTATTTACAAGAGGAGTAACTCTTCTAATAGTTCGTGCTTTGAGCCTTTCCAGGGACAGCAGTATTAGATTCCGATGCACCATTGCAGGTTTACTGTATCCCTTGGACCTTCAAGTCAACGATGAAACACAGAAATTGCCTCGATATTGAATACAAATGGCAAAATATCTACTTATTTACAAGAGGAGTAACTCTTATAATAGTTGGTGCTTTGAGCCTTTCCTGGGACAGCAGTATTAGATTCCGATGCACCATTGCAGGTTTACTGTATCCCTAGAACCTTCAAATCAACTTTGAATGACAGAAATTGCATCGATATTTAATACAAAAGGCAAAATTTCGACTTATTTACAAGAGGCGTAACTCTTTTAAAAGTTCGTGCTTTGAGCCTTTCCTGGGACAGCAGTATTAGATTCCGATGCACCATTGCAGGTTTACTATATCCCTTGGACCTTCAAGTCAACGATGAAACACAGGAATTGGATCGATATTGAATACAAAAGGCAAAATGTCGGCTTATCTACAAGAGGAGTAACTCTTCTAATAGTACGTGCTTTGAGCCTTTCCTGGGACAGCAGTATTACATTCCGATGCACCATTGCTGGTTTACTGTATACCTTGGACCTACAAATCAACGATGAAACCCAGAAATTGCATCGATATTGAATACAAAAGGCAAAATGTCGACTTCTTTACAAGAGGAGTAACTCTTCTAATAGTTCGTGTTTGAGCCTTTCCAGGGACAGCAGTATTAGATTCCGATGCACCATTGCAGGTTTACTGTATCCCTTTGACCTTCAAATCAACGATGAAACACAGAAATTGCATCGATATTGAATAGAAAAACGCAAAACGACGACTTATTTACAAGAGGAGTAACTATTCTAATAGTTCGTCCTTTGAGCCTTTCCTGGGACAGCAGTATTAGATTCCGATGCACCATTGCAGGTTTACTGTATCCGTTAAACCTTCAAATCAACGATGAAACACAGAAATTGCATCGATATTGAATACAAAAGGCTAAATGTCGACTTATTTACAAGAGGAGTAACTCTTCTAATAGTTCGTGCTTTGAGCCTTTCCTGGGACAGCAGTATTAGATTCCGATGCACCATTGCAGGTTTACTGTATCCCTTGGACCTTCAAGTCAACGATGAGACACTGAAATTGCATCGATATTGAATACAAATGGCAAAATATCTACTTATTTACAAGAGGAGTAACTCTTATAATAGTTCGTGCTTTGAGCCTTTCCTGGGACAGCAGTATTAGATTCCGATGCACCATTGCAGGTTTACTGTATCCCTTGGACCTTCAAGTTAACGATGAAACACAGAAATTGAATCGATATTTAATACAAAAGGCAAAATTTCGACTTATTTACAAGAGGCTCAACTCTTTAAAAAGTTCTTGCTTTGAGCCTTTCCTGGGACAGCAGTATTAGATTCCGATGCACCATTGCAGGTTTACTGTATCCCTTGGACCTTCAAATCAACGATGAATCACAGAAATTGCATCGATATAGAATACAAAAGACAAAATGTCGGCTTATCTACAAGACGAGTAACTCTTCCAATAGTTCGTGCTTTGAGCCGTTCCTGGGACAGCAGTATTACATTCCGATGCACCATTGCAGGTTTACCGTATCCCTTGGACCTTCAAATCAACGATGAAACACAGAAATTGCATCGATATTTAATACAAAAGGCAAAATGTCGACTTATTTACAAGAGGAGTAACTCTTCTAATAGCTCGTGTTTTAGCCTTTCCTGGGACAGCAGTATTAGATTCCGATGCACCATTGCAGGTTTACTGTATCCCTTGGACGTTCAATTCAACGACGAAACACAGAAATTGCATCGATATTGAATACAAAAGGCAAAATGTCGACTTATTTACAAGAGGAGTAACTCTTCTAATAGTTCGTGCTTTGATGCTTTCCTGGGACAGCAGTATTAGATTCCGATGCACCATTGCAGGTTTACTGTATCCCTTGGACCTTCTAGTCAACGATGAAACACAGAAATTGCATCGATATTGAATACAAATGGCAAAATATCTACTTATTTACAAGAGGAGTAACTCTTATAATAGTTCGTGCTTTGAGCCTTTCCCGGGACAGCAGTATTAGATTCCGATGCACCATTGCAGGTTTACTGTATCCCTAGAACCTTCAAATCAACGATGAATCACAGAAATTGCATCGATATTTAATACAAAAGGCAAAATTTCGACTTATTTACAAGGGGCGTAACTCTTTTAATAGTTCGTGCTTTGAGCCTTTCCTGGGACAGCAGCATTACATTCCGATGCACCATTGCAGGTTTACTGTATCCCTTGGACCTTCAAATCAACGATGAACACAGAAGTTGCATCGATATTGAATACAAAAGGCAAAATGTCGACTTATTTACATGAGGAGTAACTCTTCTAATAGTTTGTGTTTGAGCCTTTCCAGGGACAGCAGTACTAGATTCCGATGCACCATTGCAGGTTTACTGTATCCCTTGGACCTTCAAATCAACGATTAAACACAGAAATTGCATCGATATTGAATACAAATGGCAAAATGTCGACTTATTTACAAGAGGAGCAACTCTTCTAATAGTTCGTGCTTTGAGCCTTTCCTGGGACAGCAGTATTAGATTCAGATGCACCATTGCAGGCTTGCTGTATCCCTTGGACCTTCAAATCAACCATGAAACACAGAAATTGCATCGATATTGAATAGCAAATAGCAAAATGTCGACTTATTTACAAGAGGAGTAACTCTTCTAATAGTTCGTCCTTTGAGCCTTTCCTTAGACAGCAGTATTAGATTCCGATGCACCATTGAAGGTTTACTGTATCCGTTAAACCTTCAAATCAACGATGAAACACAGAAATTGCATCGATATAGAATACAAAAGGCTAAATGTCGGCTTATTTACAAGAGGAGTAACTCTTCTAATAGTTCGTGCTTTGAGCCTTTCCAGGGACAGCAGTATTAGATTCCGATGCACCATTGCAGGTTTACTGTATCCCTTGGACCTTCAAGTCAACGATGAAACACAGAAATTGCCTCGATATTGAATACAAATGGCAAAATATCTACTTATTTACAAGAGGAGTAACTCTTATAATAGTTGGTGCTTTGAGCCTTTCCTGGGACAGCAGTATTAGATTCCGATGCACCATTGCAGGTTTACTGTATCCCTAGAACCTTCAAATCAACTTTGAATGACAGAAATTGCATCGATATTTAATACAAAAGGCAAAATTTCGACTTATTTACAAGAGGCGTAACTCTTTTAATAGTTCGTGCTTTGAGCCTTTCCTGGGACAGCAGTATTAGATTCCGATGCACCATTGCAGGTTTACTATATCCCTTGGACCTTCAAGTCAAAGATGAAACACAGGAATTGGATCGATATTGAATACAAAAGGCAAAATGTCGGCTTATCTACAAGAGGAGTAACTCTTCTAATAGTACGTGCTTTGAGCCTTTCCTGGGACAGCAGTATTACATTCCGATGCACCATTGCTGGTTTACTGTATACCTTGGACCTACAAATCAACGATGAAACCCAGAAATTGCATCGATATTGAATACAAAAGGCAAAATGTCGACTTCTTTACAAGAGGAGTAACTCTTCTAATAGTTCGTGTTTGAGCCTTTCCTGGGACAGCAGTATTAGATTCCGATGCACCATTGCGGGTTTACTGTATCCCTTGGACCTTCAAATCAACGATGAAACACAGAAATTGCATCGATATTGAATACAAAAGGCTAAATGTCGACTTATTTACAAGAGGAGTAACTCTTCTAATAGTTCGTGCTTTGAGCCTTTCCTGGGACAGCAGTATTAGATTCCGATGCACCATTGCAGGTTTACTGTATCCCTTGGACCTTCAAGTCAACGATGAGACACAGAAATTGCATCGATATTGAATACAAATGGCAAAATATCTACTTATTTACAAGAGGAGTAACTCTTATAATAGTTCGTGTTTTGAGCCTTTCCTGGGACAGCAGTATTAGATTCCGATGCACCATTGCAGGTTTACTGTATCCCTAGAACCTTCAAATCAACGATGAATCACAGAAATTGCATCGATATTTAATACAAAAGGCAAAATTTCGACTTATTTACAAGAGGCGTAACTCTTTAAATAGTTCTTGATTTGAGCCTTTCCTGGGACAGCAGTATTAGATTCCGATGCACCATTGCAGGTTTACTGTATCCCTTGGACCTTCAAATCAACGATGAATCACAGAAATTGCATCGATATAGAATACAAAAGACAAAATGTCGGCTTATCTACAAGACGAGTAACTCTTCTAATAGTTCGTGCTTTGAGCCGTTCCTGGGACAGCAGTATTACATTCCGATGCACCATTGCAGGTTTACTGTATCCCTTGGACCTTCAAATCAACGATGAAACACAGAAATTGCATCGATATTGAATACAAAAAGCAAAATGTCGACTTTTTTACAAGAGGAGGAACTCTTCTAATAGTTCGTGATTTGAGCCTTTCCTGGGACAGCAGTATTAGATTCCGATGCACCATTGCAGGTCTACTGTATCCCTTGGACCTTCAAATCAACGATGAAACACTGAAATTGCATCGATATTGAATACAAAAGTCCAAATGTCGACTTATTTACAAGAGGAGTAACTCTTCTAATAGTTCGTGCTTTGAGCCTTTCCTGGGACAGCAGTATTAGATTCCGATGCACCATTGCAGGTTTACTGTATCCCTTGGACCTTCAAATCAACGATGAAACACAGAAATTGCATCGATATTGAATGCAAAAGGCAAAATGTCGACTTATTTACAAGAGGAGTAACTCTACTAATTGTTCGTGCTTAGAGAACATCCTGGGACAGCAGTATTAGATTCCGATGCACCATTGCAGGTTTACTGTATCCCTGGGACCTTCAAGTCAACGATGAAACAGAGATATTGCATATATATTGAATACAAATGGCAAAATATCTACTTATTTGCAAGAGGAGTAACTCTTATGATAGTTCGTGGTTTGTGCCTTTGCTGGGACAGCAGAATTAGATTCCGATGCACCATTGCAGGTTTACTGTATCCCTAGAACCTTCAAATCAACGATGAATCACAGAAATTGCATCGATATTGAATACAAAAGGCAAAATGTCGGCTTATCTACAAGAGGAGTAACCCATCTAATAGTTCGTGCTTTGAGCCGTTCCTGGGACAGCAGTATTACATTCCGATGCACCATTGCAGGTTTACTGTATCCCTTGGACCTTTAAATCATCGATGAAACACAGATATTGCATCGATATTGAATACAAAAGGCAAAATGTCGACTTATTTACAAGAGGAGTATCTCTTCTAATAGTTAGTGCTTTGAGCCTTTCCTGGGACAGCAGTATTAGATTCCGACGCACCATTGCAGGTTTACTGTATCCCTTGGACCTTCAAATCAACGATGAATCACAGAAATTGCATCGATATTGAATACAAAAGGCAAAATGTCGACTTATATACAAGAGGAGTAACTCTTCTAGTACTTCGTGTTTTGAGCCTTTCCTGGGACAGCAGTAATAGATTCCGATGCACCATTGCTGGTTTACTGTATCCCTTGGACCTTCAAATCAACGATGAAACACAGAAATTGCATCGATATTGAATACAAAAGGCAAAATGTCGACTTATTTACAAGAGGGGTTACTCTTCTAAAAGTTCGTTCTTTGAGCCTTTCCTGGGACAGCAGTATTAGATTCCGATTTACCATTGCAGGTTTTCTGTATCCCTTGGACCTTCAAATCAACGATGAAACACAGAAATTGCATCGATATTGAATACAAAAGGCAAAATGTCGACTTATTTACAAGAGGAGTAACTCTTCTAATAGTTCGTGCTTTGAGCCTTTCCTGGGACAGCAGTATTAGATTCCGATGCACCATTGCAGGCTTGCTGTATCCCTTGGACCTTCAAATCAACGCTGAAACACAGAAATTGCATCGATATTGAATAGAAAAAAGCAAAATGTCGACTTATTTTCAAGAGGAGTAACTCTTCTAATAGTTCGTCCTTTGAGCCTTTCCTGGGACAGCAGTATTAGATTCCGATGCACCATTGCAGGTTTACTGTATCCATTAAACCTTCAAATCAACGATGAAACACAGATATTGCATCGATATTGAATACAAAAGGCTAAATGTCGGCTTATTTACAAGAAGAGTAACTCTTCTAATAGTTCGTGCTTTGAACCTTTCCTGGGACAGCAGTATTAGATTCCGATGCACCATTGCAGGTTTACTGAATCCCTTGGACCTTCAAGTCAACGATGAAACACAGAAATTGCCTCGATATTGAATACAAATGGCAAAATATCTACTTACTTACAAGAGGAGTAACTCTTATAATAGTTCGTGCTTTGAGCCTTTCCTGGGACAGCAGTATTAGATTCCGATGCACCATTGCTGGTTTACTGTATCCCTAGAACCTTCAAATCAACGATGAATCACAGAAATTGCATCGATATTTAATACAAAAGGCAAAATTTCGACTTATTTACAAGAGGCGTAACTCTTCTAATAGTTCGTGTTTGAGCCTTTCCAGGGACAGCAGTACTAGATTCCGATGCACCATTGCAGGTTTACTGTATCCCTTGGACCTTCAAATCAACGACGAATCACAGAAATTGCATCGATACTGAATACAAAAATCAAAATGTCGGCTTATCTACAAGAGGAGTAACTCTTCTAATAGTTCGTGCTTTGAGCCGTTCCTGGGACAGCAGTATTACATTCCGATGCACCATTACAGGTTTACTGTATCCCTTGGACCTTCAAACCAACGATGAAACAGAGAAATTGCATCGATATTGAATACAAAAGGCAAAATGTCGACATATTTACAAGAGGAGTAACTCTTCTAATAGTTCGTGTTTGACTCTTTCCAGGGACCGCAATATTAGATTCCGATGCACCATTGCAGGTTTACTGTATCCCTTGGACCTTCAAATCAACGATGAAACACAAACATTGCATCGATATTGAATACAAAAGGCAAAATTTCGGCTTATTTACAAGAGGAGTAACTCTTCTAGTACATCGTGCTTTGAGCCTTTCCTGGGACAGCAGTATTAGATTCCGATGCACCATTGCAGGTTTACTGTATCCCTTGGAACTTCAAGTCAACAATGAGACACAGAAATTGCATCGATATTGAATACAAATGGCAAAATATCTACTTATTTACAAGAGGAGTAACTCTTGTAATAGTTCGTGTTTTGAGCCATTCCTGGGACAGCAGTATTAGATTCCGATGCACCATTGCAGGTTTACTGTATCCCTAGAACCTTCAAATCAACGATGAATCACAGAAATTGCATCGATATTTAATACAAAAGGCAAAATTTCGACTTATTTACAAGAGGCGTAACTCTTTAAATAGTTCTTGCTTTGAGCCTTTCCTGGGACAGCAGTATTAGATTCCGATGCAGCATTGCAGGTTTACTGTATCCCTTGGACCTTCAAATCAACGATGAATCACAGAAATTGCATCGATATTGAATACAAAAGGCAAAATGTCGGCTTATCTACAAGAGGAGTAACTCTTCTAATAGTTCGTGCTTTGAGCCGTTCCTGGGACAGCAGTATTACATTCCGATGCACCATTGCAGGTTTACTGTATCCCTTGGACATTCAAATCAACGATGAAACACAGAAATTGCATCGATATTGAATACAAAAGGCAAATTGTCGACTTATTTACAAGAGGAGTAACTCTTCTAATAGTTCGTGTTTGAGCCTTTCCAGGGACCGCAGGATTGGATTCCGATGCACCATTGCAGGTTTACTGTATCCCTTGGACCTTCAAATCAACGACGAAACACAGATATTGCATCGATATTGAATACAAAATGCAAAATGTCGACTTATTTATAAGAGGAGTAACCCTTCTAATAGTTCGTGGTTTAAACCTTTCCCGGGACAGCAGTATTAGATTCCGATGCACCATTGCAGGTTTACTGTATCCCTTGGACCTTCAAGTCAACGATGAAACACAGAAATTGGATCGATATTGAATACAAAAGGCAAAATGTCGGCTTATCTACAAGAAAAGTAACTCTTCTAAAAGTTCGTGATTTGAGCCTTTCCTGGGACAGCAGTATTAGATTCCGATGCACCATTGCAGGTCTACTGTATCTCTTGGACCTTCAAATCAACGATGAAACACTGAAATTGCATCGATATTGAATACAAAAGTCCAAATGTCGACTTATTTACAAGAGGAGTAACTCTTCTAATAGTTCGTGATTTGAGCCTTTCCTGGGACCGCAGTATTAGATTCCGATGCACCATTGCAGGTCTACTGTATCCCTTGGACCTTCAAATCAACGATGAAACACTGAAATTGCATCGATATTGAATACAAAAGTCCAAATGTCGACTTATTTACAAGAGGAGTAACTCTTCTAATAGTTCGTGCTTTGAGCCTTTCCTGGGACAGCAGTATTAGATTCCGATGCACCATTGCAGGTTTACTGTATCCCTTGGACCTTCAAATCAACGATGAAACACAGAAATTGCATCGATATTGAATGCAAAAGGCAAAATGTCGACTTATTTACAAGAGGAGTAACTCTACTAATAGTTCGTGCTTAGAGAACATCCTGGGACAGCAGTATTAGATTCCGATGCACCATTGCAGGTTTACTGTATCCCTGGGACCTTCAAGTCAACGATGAAACAGAGATATTGCATATATATTGAATACAAATGGCAAAATATCTACTTATTTGCAAGAGGAGTAACTCTTATGATAGTTCGTGGTTTGTGCCTTTGCAGGGACAGCAGAATTAGATTCCGATGCACCATTGCAGGTTTACTGTATCCCTAGAACCTTCAAATCAACGATGAATCACAGAAATTGCATCGATATTGAATACAAAAGGCAAAATGTCGGCTTATCTACAAGAGGAGTAACCCATCTAATAGTTCGTGTTTGAGCCGTTCCTGGGACAGCAGTATTACATTCCGATGCACCATTGCAGGTTTACTGTATCCCTTGGACCTTTAAATCATCGATGAAACACAGAAATTGCATCGATATTGAATACAAAAGGCAAAATGTCGACTTACTTACAAGAGGAGTATCTCTTCTAATAGTTCGTGCTTTGAGCCTTTCCTGGGACAGCAGTATTAGATTCCGATGCACCATTGCAGGTTTACTGTATCCCTTGGACCTTCAAATCAACGATGAATCACAGAAATTGCATCGATATTGAATACAAAAGGCAAAATGTCGACTTATATACAAGAGGAGTAACTCTTCTAGTACTTCGTGCTTTGAGCCTTTCCTGGGACAGCAGTAATAGATTCCGATGCACCATTGCAGGTTTACTGTATCCCTTGGACCTTCAAATCAACGATGAAACACAGAAATTGCATCGATATTGAATACAAAAGGCAAAATGTCGACTTATTTACAAGAGGAGTATCTCTTCTAATAGTTCGTGCTTTGAGCCTTTCCTGGGACAGCAGTATTAGATTCCGATGCACCATTGCAGGCTTGCTGTATCCCTTGGACCTTCAAATCAACGATGAAACACAGAAATTGCATCGATATTGAATAGAAAAAAGCAAAATGTCGACTTATTTACAAGAGGAGTAACTCTTCTAATAGTTCGTCCTTTGAGCCTTTCCTGGGACAGCAGTATTAGATTCCGATGCACCATTGCAGGTTTACTGTATCCGTTAAACCTTCAAATCAACGATGAAACACAGAAATTGCATCGATATTGAATACAAAAGGCTAAATGTCGACTTATTTACAAGAGGAGTAACTCTTCTAATAGTTCGTCCTTTGAGCCTTTCCTGGGACAGCAGTATTAGATTCCGATGCACCATTGCAGGTTTACTGTATCCGTTAAACCTTCAAATCAACGATGAAACACAGAAATTGCATCGATATTGAATACAAAAGGCTAAATGTCGGCTTATTTACAAGAAGAGTAACTCTTCTAATAGTTCGTGCTTTGAACCTTTCCTGGGACAGCAGTATTAGATTCCGATGCACCATTGCAGGTTTACTGAATCCCTTGGACCTTCAAGTCAACGATGAAACACAGAAATTGCCTCGATATTGAATACAAATGGCAAAATATCTACTTATTTACAAGATGAGTAACTCTTATAATAGTTCGTGCTTTGAGCCTTTCCTGGGACAGCAGTATTAGATTACGATGCACCATTGCTGGTTTACTGTATCCCTAGAACCTTCAAATCAACGATGAATCACAGAAATTGCATCGATATTTAATACAAAAGGCAAAATTTCGACTTATTTACAAGAGGCGTAACTCTTCTAATAGTTCGTGTTTGAGCCTTTCCAGGGACAGCAGTACTAGATTCCGATGCACCATTGCAGGTTTACTGTATCCCTTGGACCTTCAAATCAACGATGAAACACAGAAATTGCATCGATATTGAATACAAAAGGCAAAATGTCAACTTATTTACAAGAGGAGTAACTCTTCTCATAGTTCGTGTTTGAGCCTTTAAAGGGACAGCAGTACTAGATTCCGATGTACCCTTGCAGGTTTACTGTATCCCTTGGACCTTAAAATCAACGATGAAACACAGAAATTGCATCGATATTGAATACAAAAGGCAAAATGTCGACTTATTTACAAGAGGAGTAACCCTTCCAATAGTTCGTGCTTTGAACCTTTCCTGGGACAGCAGTATTAGATTCCGATGCTCCATTGCAGGTTTACTGTATCCCTTGGACCTTCAAGGCAACGATGAAACACTGAAATTGCATCGATATTGAATACAAAAGGCCAAATGTCGACTTATTTACAAGAGGAGTAACTCTTCTTATAGTTCGTGTTTGAGCCTTTCCAGGGACAGCTGTATTAGATTCCGATGCACCATTGCAGGTTTACTGTATCCCTTGGACCTTCAAATCAACGACGAATCACAGAAATTGCATCGATATTGAATACAAAAGGCAAAAAGTCGGCTTATCTACAAGAGGAGTAACTCTTCTAATAGTTCGTGCTTTGAGCCGTTCCTGGGACAGCAGTATTACATTCCGATGCACCATTACAGGTTTACTGTATCCCTTGGACCTTCAAACCAACGATGAAACAGAGAAATTGCATCGATATTGAATACAAAAGGCAAAATGTCGACATATTTACAAGAGGAGTAACTCTTCTAATAGTTCGTGTTTGACTCTTTCCAGGGACCGCAATATTAGATTCCGATGCACCATTGCAGGTTTACTGTATCCCTTGGACCTTCAAATCAACGATGAAACACAGAAATTGCATCGATATTGAATACAAAAGGCAAAATTTCGGCTTATTTGCAAGAGGAGTAACTCTTCTAGTACATCGTGCTTTGAGCCTTTCCTGGGACAGCAGTATTAGATTCCGATGCACCATTGCAGGTTTACTGTATCCCTTGGAACTTCAAGTCAACAATGAGACACAGAAATTGCATCGATATTGAATACAAATGGCAAAATATCTACTTATTTACAAGAGGAGTAACTCTTGTAATAGTTCGTGTTTTGAGCCATTCCTGGGACAGCAGTATTAGATTCCGATGCACCATTGCAGGTTTACTGTATCCCTAGAACCTTCAAATCAACGATGAATCACAGAAATTGCATCGATATTTAATACAAAAGTCAAAATTTCGACTTATTTACAAGAGGCGTAACTCTTTAAATAGTTCTTGCTTTGAGCCTTTCCTGGGACAGCAGTATTAGATTCCGATGCACCATTGCAGGTTTACTGTATCCCTTGGACCTTCAAATCAACGATGAATCACAGAAATTGCATCGATATTGAATACAAAAGGCAAAATGTCGGCTTATCTACAAGAGGAGTAACTCTTCTAATAGTTCGTGCTTTGAGCCGTTCCTGGGACTGCAGTATTACATTCCGATGCACCATTGCAGGTTTACTGTATCCCTTGGACATTCAAATCAACGATGAAACACAGAAATTGCATCGATATTGAATACAAAAGGCAAAATGTCGACTTATTTACAAGAGGAGTAACTCTTCTAATAGTTCGTGTTTGAGCCTTTCCAGGGACCGCAGGATTGGATTCCGATGCACCATTGCAGGTTTACTGTATCCCTTGGACCTTCAAATCAACGACGAAACACAGATATTGCATCGATATTGAATACAAAATGCAAAATGTCGACTTATTAATAAGAGGAGTAACCCTTCTAATAGTTCGTGGTTTAAACCTTTCCCGGGACAGCAGTATTAGATTCCGATGCACCATTGCAGGTTTACTGTATCCCTTGGTCCTTCAAGTCAACGATGAAACACAGAAATTGGATCGATATTGAATACAAAAGGCAAAATGTCGGCTTATCTACAAGAAAAGTAACTCTTCTAAAAGTTCGTGATTTGAGCCTTTCCTGGGACAGCAGTATTACATTCCGATGCACCATTGCTGGTTTACTGTATCCCTTGGACCTTCAAATCAACGATGAAACACAGAAATTGCATCGATATTGAATACAAAAGGCAAAATGTCCACTTATTTACAAGAGGAGTAACTCTTCTAATAGTTCGTGTTTGAGCCTTTCCAGGGACAGCAGTATTAGATTCCGATGCACCATTGCAGGTTCACTGTATCCCTTGGACCTTCAAATCAACGATGAAACACAGATATTGCATCGATATTGAATACAAAAGGCAAAATGTCGATTTATTTACAAGAGGAGTAACTCTTCTAATAGTTCGTTCTTTTAGCCTTTCCTGGGACAGCAGTATTAGATTCCGATGCACCATTGCAGGTTTACTGTATCCCTTGGACCGTCAAATCAACGATGAAACACAGAAATTGCATTGATATTGAATACAAAAGGCAAAATGTCGACTTTTTTACAAGAGGAGTAACTCTTCTAATAGTTCGTGATTTGAGCCTTTCCTGGGAAAGCAGTATTAGATTCCGATGCACCATTGCAGGTCTACTGTATCCCTTGGACCTTCAAATCAACGATGAAACACAGAAATTGCATATATATTGAATACAAATGGCAAAATATCTACTTATTTGCAAGAGGAGTAACTCTTATGATAGTTCGTGGTTTGTGCCTTTGCAGGGACAGCAGAATTAGATTCCGATGCACCATTGCAGGTTTACTGTATCCCTAGAACCTTCAAATCAACGATGAATCACAGAAATTGCATCGATATTGAATACAAAAGGCAAAATGTCGGCTTATCTACAAGAGGAGTAACCCATCTAATAGTTCGTGTTTGAGCCGTTCCTGGGACAGCAGTATTACATTCCGATGCACCATTGCAGGTTTACTGTATCCCTTGGACCTTTAAATCATCGATGAAACACAGAAATTGCATCGATATTGAATACAAAAGGCAAAATGTCGACTTACTTACAAGAGGAGTATCTCTTCTAATAGTTCGTGCTTTGAGCCTTTCCTGGGACAGCAGTATTAGATTCCGATGCACCATTGCAGGTTTACTGTATCCCTTGGACCTTCAAATCAACGATGAATCACAGAAATTGCATCGATATTGAATACAAAAGGCAAAATGTCGACTTATATACAAGAGGAGTAACTCTTCTAGTACTTCGTGCTTTGAGCCTTTCCTGGGACAGCAGTAATAGATTCCGATGCACCATTGCAGGTTTACTGTATCCCTTGGACCTTCAAATCAACGATGAAACACAGAAATTGCATCGATATTGAATACAAAAGGCAAAATGTCGACTTATTTACAAGAGGAGTATCTCTTCTAATAGTTCGTGCTTTGAGCCTTTCCTGGGACAGCAGTATTAGATTCCGATGCACCATTGCAGGCTTGCTGTATCCCTTGGACCTTCAAATCAACGATGAAACACAGAAATTGCATCGATATTGAATAGAAAAAAGCAAAATGTCGACTTATTTACAAGAGGAGTAACTCTTCTAATAGTTCGTCCTTTGAGCCTTTCCTGGGACAGCAGTATTAGATTCCGATGCACCATTGCAGGTTTACTGTATCCGTTAAACCTTCAAATCAACGATGAAACACAGAAATTGCATCGATATTGAATACAAAAGGCTAAATGTCGACTTATTTACAAGAGGAGTAACTCTTCTAATAGTTCGTCCTTTGAGCCTTTCCTGGGACAGCAGTATTAGATTCCGATGCACCATTGCAGGTTTACTGTATCCGTTAAACCTTCAAATCAACGATGAAACACAGAAATTGCATCGATATTGAATACAAAAGGCTAAATGTCGGCTTATTTACAAGAAGAGTAACTCTTCTAATAGTTCGTGCTTTGAACCTTTCCTGGGACAGCAGTATTAGATTCCGATGCACCATTGCAGGTTTACTGAATCCCTTGGACCTTCAAGTCAACGATGAAACACAGAAATTGCCTCGATATTGAATACAAATGGCAAAATATCTACTTATTTACAAGATGAGTAACTCTTATAATAGTTCGTGCTTTGAGCCTTTCCTGGGACAGCAGTATTAGATTACGATGCACCATTGCTGGTTTACTGTATCCCTAGAACCTTCAAATCAACGATGAATCACAGAAATTGCATCGATATTTAATACAAAAGGCAAAATTTCGACTTATTTACAAGAGGCGTAACTCTTCTAATAGTTCGTGTTTGAGCCTTTCCAGGGACAGCAGTACTAGATTCCGATGCACCATTGCAGGTTTACTGTATCCCTTGGACCTTCAAATCAACGATGAAACACAGAAATTGCATCGATATTGAATACAAAAGGCAAAATGTCAACTTATTTACAAGAGGAGTAACTCTTCTCATAGTTCGTGTTTGAGCCTTTAAAGGGACAGCAGTACTAGATTCCGATGTACCCTTGCAGGTTTACTGTATCCCTTGGACCTTAAAATCAACGATGAAACACAGAAATTGCATCGATATTGAATACAAAAGGCAAAATGTCGACTTATTTACAAGAGGAGTAACCCTTCCAATAGTTCGTGCTTTGAACCTTTCCTGGGACAGCAGTATTAGATTCCGATGCTCCATTGCAGGTTTACTGTATCCCTTGGACCTTCAAGGCAACGATGAAACACTGAAATTGCATCGATATTGAATACAAAAGGCCAAATGTCGACTTATTTACAAGAGGAGTAACTCTTCTTATAGTTCGTGTTTGAGCCTTTCCAGGGACAGCTGTATTAGATTCCGATGCACCATTGCAGGTTTACTGTATCCCTTGGACCTTCAAATCAACGACGAATCACAGAAATTGCATCGATATTGAATACAAAAGGCAAAAAGTCGGCTTATCTACAAGAGGAGTAACTCTTCTAATAGTTCGTGCTTTGAGCCGTTCCTGGGACAGCAGTATTACATTCCGATGCACCATTACAGGTTTACTGTATCCCTTGGACCTTCAAACCAACGATGAAACAGAGAAATTGCATCGATATTGAATACAAAAGGCAAAATGTCGACATATTTACAAGAGGAGTAACTCTTCTAATAGTTCGTGTTTGACTCTTTCCAGGGACCGCAATATTAGATTCCGATGCACCATTGCAGGTTTACTGTATCCCTTGGACCTTCAAATCAACGATGAAACACAGAAATTGCATCGATATTGAATACAAAAGGCAAAATTTCGGCTTATTTGCAAGAGGAGTAACTCTTCTAGTACATCGTGCTTTGAGCCTTTCCTGGGACAGCAGTATTAGATTCCGATGCACCATTGCAGGTTTACTGTATCCCTTGGAACTTCAAGTCAACAATGAGACACAGAAATTGCATCGATATTGAATACAAATGGCAAAATATCTACTTATTTACAAGAGGAGTAACTCTTGTAATAGTTCGTGTTTTGAGCCATTCCTGGGACAGCAGTATTAGATTCCGATGCACCATTGCAGGTTTACTGTATCCCTAGAACCTTCAAATCAACGATGAATCACAGAAATTGCATCGATATTTAATACAAAAGTCAAAATTTCGACTTATTTACAAGAGGCGTAACTCTTTAAATAGTTCTTGCTTTGAGCCTTTCCTGGGACAGCAGTATTAGATTCCGATGCACCATTGCAGGTTTACTGTATCCCTTGGACCTTCAAATCAACGATGAATCACAGAAATTGCATCGATATTGAATACAAAAGGCAAAATGTCGGCTTATCTACAAGAGGAGTAACTCTTCTAATAGTTCGTGCTTTGAGCCGTTCCTGGGACTGCAGTATTACATTCCGATGCACCATTGCAGGTTTACTGTATCCCTTGGACATTCAAATCAACGATGAAACACAGAAATTGCATCGATATTGAATACAAAAGGCAAAATGTCGACTTATTTACAAGAGGAGTAACTCTTCTAATAGTTCGTGTTTGAGCCTTTCCAGGGACCGCAGGATTGGATTCCGATGCACCATTGCAGGTTTACTGTATCCCTTGGACCTTCAAATCAACGACGAAACACAGATATTGCATCGATATTGAATACAAAATGCAAAATGTCGACTTATTAATAAGAGGAGTAACCCTTCTAATAGTTCGTGGTTTAAACCTTTCCCGGGACAGCAGTATTAGATTCCGATGCACCATTGCAGGTTTACTGTATCCCTTGGTCCTTCAAGTCAACGATGAAACACAGAAATTGGATCGATATTGAATACAAAAGGCAAAATGTCGGCTTATCTACAAGAAAAGTAACTCTTCTAAAAGTTCGTGATTTGAGCCTTTCCTGGGACAGCAGTATTACATTCCGATGCACCATTGCTGGTTTACTGTATCCCTTGGACCTTCAAATCAACGATGAAACACAGAAATTGCATCGATATTGAATACAAAAGGCAAAATGTCCACTTATTTACAAGAGGAGTAACTCTTCTAATAGTTCGTGTTTGAGCCTTTCCAGGGACAGCAGTATTAGATTCCGATGCACCATTGCAGGTTCACTGTATCCCTTGGACCTTCAAATCAACGATGAAACACAGATATTGCATCGATATTGAATACAAAAGGCAAAATGTCGATTTATTTACAAGAGGAGTAACTCTTCTAATAGTTCGTTCTTTTAGCCTTTCCTGGGACAGCAGTATTAGATTCCGATGCACCATTGCAGGTTTACTGTATCCCTTGGACCGTCAAATCAACGATGAAACACAGAAATTGCATTGATATTGAATACAAAAGGCAAAATGTCGACTTTTTTACAAGAGGAGTAACTCTTCTAATAGTTCGTGATTTGAGCCTTTCCTGGGAAAGCAGTATTAGATTCCGATGCACCATTGCAGGTCTACTGTATCCCTTGGACCTTCAAATCAACGATGAAACACAGAAATTGCATCGATATTGAATATAAAAGGCAAAATGTCGACTTATTTACAAGAGGAGTAAACCTTCTAAAAGTTCGTTCTTTGAGCCTTTCCTGGGACAGCAGTATTAGATTCCGATTTACCATTGCAGGTTTACTGTATTCCTTGGACCTTCAAATCAACGATGAAACACAGAAATTGCATCGATATTGAATACAAAAAGCAAAATGACGGCTTTTCTACAAGAGGAGAAACTCTTCTAATAGTTCGTGCTTTGAGCCGTTCCTGGGACAGCAGTATTACATTCCGATGCACCATTGCAGGTTCACTGTATCCCTTGGACCTTCAAACACAGAAATTGCATCGATATAGAATACAAAAGGCAAAATGTCGACTTATTTACAAGAGGAGTAACGCTTCTAATAGTTCGTGCTTTGAGCCTTTCCTGGGAAAACAGTATTAGATTCCGATGCACCATTGCAGGTCTACTGTATCCCTTGGACCTTCAAATCAACGATGAAACACTGAAATTGCATCGATATTGAATACAAAAGTCCAAATATCGACTTATTTACGAGAGGAGTAACTCTTCTAATAGTTCGTGCTTTGAGCCTTTCCTGGGACAGCAGTATTTAGATTCCGATTTACCATTGCAGATTTACTATATCCCTTGGACCTTCAAAACAACGATGAAACACAGAAATTGCATCGATATTGAATGCAAAAGGCCAAATGTCGACTTATTTACAAGAGGAGTAACTCTTCTAATAGTTCGTGCTTAGAGAACATCCTGGGACAGCAGTATTACATTCCGATGCACCATTGCAGGTTTACTGTATCCCTTGGACCTTCAAATCAACGATGAAACACAGAAATTGCATCGATATTGAATACAATAGGCAAAATGTCGACTTATTTACAAGAGGAGTAACTCTTCTAATAGTTCGTGCTTTGAGCCTTTCCTGGGACAGCAGTATTTAGATTCCGATTTACCATTGCAGATTTACTATATCCCTTGGACCTTCAAATCAACGATGAAACACAGAAATTGCATCGATATTGAATGCAAAAGGCCAAATGTCGACTTATTTACAAGAGGAGTAACTCTTCTAATAGTTCGTGCTTAGAGAACATCCTGGGACAGCAGTATTAGATTCCGATGCACCATTGCAGGTTTACTGTATCCCTGGGACCTTCAAGTCAACGATGAAACACAGATATTGCATCGATATTGGATACAAATGGCAAAATATCTACTTATTTGCAAGAGGAGTAACTCTTATGATAGTTCGTGGTTTGAGCCTTTGCTGGGACAGCAGAATTAGATTCCGATGCACCATTGCAGGTTTACTGTATCCCTAGAAACTTCAAATCAACGATGAATCACAGAAATTGCATCGATATTGAATACAAAAGGCAAAATGTCGGCTTATCTACAAGGGGAGTAACTCTTCTAATAGTTCGTGCTTTGAGCCTTTCCTGGGACAGAAGTATTACATTCCGATGCACCATTGCAGGTTTACTGTATCCCATGGACCTTCAAATCATCGATGAAACACAGAAATTGCATCGATATTGAATACAAAAGGCAAAATATCGACTTATTTACAAGAGGAGTATCTCTTCTAATAGTTCGTGCTTTGAGCCTATCCTGGGACAGCAGTATTAGATTCCGATGCACCATTGCAGGTTTACTATACCCCTTGGACCTTCAAATCAACGATGAATCACAGAAATTGCATCGATATTGAATACAAAAGGCCAAATGTCGACTTATATACAAGAGGAGTAACTCTTCTAGTACTTAGTGTTTTGAGCCTTTCCTGGGATAGCAGTATTAGATTCGATGCACCATTGCAGGTTTACTGTATCCCTTGGACCTTCAAATCAACGATGAAACACAGAAATTGCATCGATATTGAATACAAAAGGCAAAATGTCGACTTATTTACAAGCGGAGTAACTCTTCTAATAGTTCGTGCTTTGAGCCTTTCCTGGGACAGCAGTATTAGATTCCGATTTACCATTGCAGATTTACTGTATCCCTTGGACCTTCAAATCAACGATGAAACACAGAAATTGCATCGATATTGAATACAAAAGGCAAAATGTCTACTTATTTACAATAGGAGTAACTCTTCTAATAGTTCGTGTTTGAGCCTTTCCAGGGACAGCAGTATTAGATTCCGATGCACCATTTCAGTTTTACTGTATCCCTTGGACCTTCAAATCAACGATGAAACACAGAAATTGCATCGATATTGAATACAAAAGGCAAAATGTCGACTTATTTACAAGAGGAGTAACTCTTCTAAAAGTTCGTTCTTTGAGCCTTTCCTGGGACAGCAGTATTAGATTCCGATTTACCATTGCAGGTTTACTGTATCCCTTGGACCTTCAAATCAACGATGAAACACAGAAATTGCATCGATATTGAATACAAAAAGCAAAATGACGGCTTATCTACAAGAGGAGAAACTCTTCTAATAGTTCGTGCTTTGAGCCGTTCCTGGGACAGCAGTATTACATTCCGATGCACCATTGCAGGTTCACTGTATCCCTTGGACCTTCAAACACAGAAATTGCATCGATATAGAATACAAAAGGCAAAATGTCGACTTATTTACAAGAGGAGTAACGCTTCTAATAGTTCGTGCTTTGAGCCTTTCCTGGGACAGCAGTATTAGATTCCGATGCACCATTGCAGGCTTGCTGTATCCCTTGGACCTTCAAATCAACGATGAAACACAGAAATTGCATCGATATTGAATAGAAAAAAGCAAAATGTCGACATATTTACAAGAGGAGTAACTCTTCTAATAGTTCGTCCTTTGAGCCTTTCCTGGGACAGCAGTATTAGATTCCGATGCACCATTGCAGGTTTACTGTATCCCTTGGACCTTCAAATCAACGATGAATCACAGAAATTGCATCGATATTGAATACAAAATGCAAAATGTCGGCTCATCTACAAGAGGAATAACTCTTCTAATAGTACGTGCCTTGAGCCGTTCCTGGGACAGCATTATTACATTCCGATGCACCATTGCAGGTTTACTCTATCCCTTGGACCTTCAAATCAACGATGAAACACAGAAATTGCATCGATATTGAATACAAAAGGCAAAATGTCGACTTATTTACGAGAGGAGTAACTCTTCTAATAGTTCGTGTTTGAGCCTTTCCAGGGACAGCAGTACTAGATTCCGATGCACCATTGCAGGTTTACTGTATCCCTTGGACCTTCAAAACAACGATGAAACACAGATATTGCATCGATATTGAATACAAAAGGCAAAATGTCTGCTTATCTACAAGAGGAGTAACTCTTCTAATAGTTCGTGTTTAAGCCTTTCCAGGGACAGCAGTATTAGATTCCGATGCACCATTGCAGTTTTACTGTATCCCTTGGACCTTCAAATCAACGATGAAACACAGAAATTGCATCGAAATTGAATACAAAAGGCTAAATGTCGACTTATTTACAAGAGAAGTAACTCTTCCAAAAGTTCGTTCTTTGAGCCCTTCCTGGGAAAGCAGTATTAGATTCCGAGTTACCATTGCAGGTTTACTGTATCCCTTGGACCTTCAAATCAACGATGAAACACAGAGATTGCATCGATATTGAATACAAAAGGCAAAATGTCTGCTTATCTACAAGAGGAGTAACTCTTCTAATAGTTCGTGCTTTGAGCCTTTCCTGGGACAGCAGTATTAGATTCCGATGCACCATTGCAGGCTTGCTGTATCCCTTGGCCCTTCAAATCAACCATGAAACACAGAAATTGCATCGATATTGAATAGCAAATAGCAAAATGTCGACTTATTTACAAGAGGAGTAACTCTTCTAATAGTTCGTCCTTTGAGCCTTTCCTGGGACAGCAGTATTAGATTCCGATGCACCATTGCAGGTTTACTGTATCCGTTAAACCTTCAAATCAACGATGAAACACAGAAATTGCATCGATATTGAATACAAAAGGCTAAATGTCGGCTTATTTACAAAAGGAGTAACTCTTCTAATAGTTCGTGATTTGAGCCTTTCCTGGGACAGCAGTATTAGATTCCGATGCACCATTGCAGGTTTACTGTATCCCTTGGACCTTCAAGTCAACAATGAAACACAGAAATTACCTCGATATTGAATACAAATGGCAAATATCTACTTATTTACAAGAGGAGTAACTCTTATAATAGTTCGTGCTTTGAGCCTTTCCTGGGACAGCAGTATTAGATTCCGATGCACCATTGCAGGTTTACTGTATCCCTAGAACTTTCAAATCAACGATGAATCACAGAAATTGCATCGATATTGAATACAAAAGGCAAAATTTCGACTTATTTACAAGAGGCGTAACTCTTTTAATAGTTCGTGCTTTGAGCCTTTTTGGGACAGCAGTATTAGATTCCGATGCACCATTGCAGGTTTACTGTATCCCTTGGACCTTCAAATCAACGATGAACCACAGAAATTGCATCGATATTGAATACAAAATGCAAAATGTCGGCTCATCTACAAGAGGAGAAACTCTTCTAATAGTACGTGCCTTGAGCCGTTCCTGGGACAGCAGTATTACATTCCGATGCACCATTGCAGGTTTACTGTATCCCTTGGACCTTCAAATCAACGATGAAACACAGAAAGTGCATCGATATTGAATACAAAAGGCGAAATGTCGACTTATTTACAAGAGGAGTAACTCTTCTAAAAGTTCGTTCTTTGAGTCATTCCTGGGACAGCAGTATTAGATTCCGATTTACCATTGCAGGTTTACTGTATCCCTTGGACCTTCAAATCAACGATGAAACACAGAAATTGCATCGATATTGAATACAAAAGGCAAAATGTCGGCTTACCTACAAGAGGAGTAACTCTTCTAATAGTTCGTGATTTGAGCCGTTCCTGGGACAGCAGTATTACATTCCGATGCACCATTGCAGGTTTACTGTATCCCTTGGACCTTCAAATCAACGATGAAACACAGAAATTGCATCGATATTGAATACAATAGGCAAAATGTCGACTTATTTACAAGAGGAGTAACTCTTCTAATAGTTCGTGCTTTGAGCCTTTCCTGGGACAGCAGTATTAGATTCCGATGCACCATTGCAGGCTTGCTGTATCCCTTGGACCTTCAAATCAACGATGAAACACAGAAATTGCATCGATATTGAATAGAAAAACGCAAAAAGTCGACTTATTTACAAGAGGAGTAACTCTTCTAATAGTTCGTCCTTTGAGCCTTTCCTGGGACAGCAGTATTAGATTCCGATGCACCATTGCAGGTTTACTGTATCCGTTAAACCTTCAAATCAACGATGAAACACAGAAATTGCATCGATATTGAATACAAAAGGCTAAATGTCAGCTTATTTACAAAAGGAGTAACTCTTCTAATAGTTCGTGATTTGAGCCTTTCCTGGGACAGCAGTATTAGATTCCGATGCACCATTGCAGGTTTACTGTATCCCTTGGACCTTCAAGTCAACAATGAAACACAGAAATTACCTCGATATTGAATACAAATGGCAAAATATCTACTTATTTACAAGAGGAGTAACTCTTATAATAGTTCGTGCTTTGAGCCTTTCCTGGGACAGCAGTATTAGATTCCGATGCACCATTGCAGGTTTACTGTATCCCTAGAACTTTCAAATCAACGATGAATCACAGAAATTGCATCGATATTGAATACAAAAGGCAAAATTTCGACTTATTTACAAGAGGCGTAACTCTTTTAATAGTTCGTGCTTTGAGCCTTTCCTGGGACAGCAGTATTAGATTCCGATGCACCATTGCAGGTTTACTGTATCCCTTGGACCTTCAAATCAACGATGAACCACAGAAATTGCATCGATATTGAATACAAAATGCAAAATGTCGGCTCATCTACAAGAGGAGAAACTCTTCTAATAGTACGTGCCTTGAGCCGTTCCTGGGACAGCAGTATTACATTCCGATGCACCATTGCAGGTTTACTGTATCCCTTGGACCTTCAAATCAACGATGAAACACAGAAAGTGCATCGATATTGAATACAAAAGGCGAAATGTCGACTTATTTACAAGAGGAGTAACTCTTCTAAAAGTTCGTTCTTTGAGTCATTCCTGGGACAGCAGTATTAGATTCCGATTTACCATTGCAGGTTTACTGTATCCCTTGGACCTTCAAATCAACGATGAAACACAGAAATTGCATCGATATTGAATACAAAAGGCAAAATGTCGGCTTACCTACAAGAGGAGTAACTCTTCTAATAGTTCGTGATTTGAGCCGTTCCTGGGACAGCAGTATTACATTCCGATGCACCATTGCAGGTTTACTGTATCCCTTGGACCTTCAAATCAACGATGAAACACAGAAATTGCATCGATATTGAATACAATAGGCAAAATGTCGACTTATTTACAAGAGGAGTAACTCTTCTAATAGTTCGTGCTTTGAGCCTTTCCTGGGACAGCAGTATTAGATTCCGATGCACCATTGCAGGCTTGCTGTATCCCTTGGACCTTCAAATCAACGATGAAACACAGAAATTGCATCGATATTGAATAGAAAAACGCAAAAAGTCGACTTATTTACAAGAGGAGTAACTCTTCTAATAGTTCGTCCTTTGAGCCTTTCCTGGGACAGCAGTATTAGATTCCGATGCACCATTGCAGGTTTACTGTATCCGTTAAACCTTCAAATCAACGATGAAACACAGAAATTGCATCGATATTGAATACAAAAGGCTAAATGTCGGCTTATTTACTAGAGGAGTAACTCTTCAAATAGTTCGTGCTTTGAGCCTTTCCTGGGACAGCAGTATTAGATTCCGATGCACCATTGCAGGTTTACTGTATCCCTTGGACCTTCAAGTCAACGATGAAACACAGAAATTACCTCGATATTGAATACAAATGGCAAAATATCTACTTATTTACAAGAGGAGTAACTCTTATAATAGTTCGTGTTTGAGCCTTTCCTGGGACAGCAGTATTAGATTCCGATGCACCATTGCAGGTTTACTGTATCCCTAGAACCTTCAAATCAACGATGAATCACAGTAATTGCATCGATATTTAATACAAAAGGCAAAATTTCGACTTATTTACAAGAGGCGTAACTCTTTTAATAGTTCGTGCTTTGAGCCTTTCCTGGGACAGCAGTATTAGATTCCGATGCACCATTGCAGGTTTACTGTATCCCTTGGACCTTCAAATCAACGATGAACCACAGAAATTGCATCGATATTGAATACAAAATGCAAAATGTCGGCTCATCTACAAGAGGAGAAACTCTTCTAATAGTACGTGCCTTGAGCCGTTCCTGGGACAGCAGTATTACATTCCGATGCACCATTGCAGGTTTACTGTATCCCTTGGACCTTCAAATCAACGATGAAACACAGAAAATGCATCGATATTGAATACAAAAGGCGAAATGTCGACTTATTTACAAGAGGAGTATCTCTTCTAAAAGTTCGTTCTTTGAGTCTTTCCTGGGACAGCAGTATTAGATTCCGATTTCCCATTGCAGGTTTACTGTATCCCTTGGACCTTCAAATCAACGATGAAACACAGAAATTGCATCGATATTGAATACAAAAGGCAAAATGTCGGCTTATCTACAAGAGGAGTAACTCTTCTAATAGTTCGTGATTTGAGCCGTTCCTGGGACAGCAGTATTACATTCCGATGCACCATTGCAGGTTTACTGTATCCCTTGGACCTTCAAATCAACGATGAAACACAGAAATTGCATCGATATTGAATACAAAAGGGAAAATGTCTACTTATTTACAAGAGGAGTAACTCTTCTAATAGTTCGTGCTTTGAGCCTTTCCTGGGACAGCAGTATTAGATTCCGATGCACCATTGCAGGCTTGCTGTATCCCTTGGAGCTTCAAATCAACGATGAAACACAGAAATTGCATCGATATTGAATAGAAAAAAGCAAAATGTCGACTTATTTACAAGAGGAGTAACTCTTCTAATAGTTCGTCCTTTGAGCCTTTCCTGGGACAGCAGTATTAGATTCCGATGCACCATTGCAGGTTTACTGTATCCGTTAAACCTTCAAATCAACGATGAAACACAGAAATTGCATCGATATTGAATACAAAAGGCTAAATGTCGGCTTATTTACTAGAGGAGTAACTCTTCAAATAGTTCGTGCTTTGAGCCTTTCCTGGGACAGCAGTATTAGATTCCGATGCACCATTGCAGGTTTACTGTATCCCTTGGACCTTCAAGTCAACGATGAAACACAGAAATTACCTCGATATTGAATACAAATGGCAAAATATCTACTTATTTACAAGAGGAGTAACTCTTATAATAGTTCGTGCTTTGAGCCTTTCCTGGGACAGCAGTATTAAATTCCGATGCACCATTGCAGGTTTACTGTATCCCTAGAACCTTCAAATCAACGATGAATCACAGAAATAGCATCGGTATTTAATACAAAAGGCAAAATTTCGACTTATTTACAAGAGGCGTAACTCTTTTAATAGTTCGTGCTTTGAGCTTTTCCTGGGACAGCAGTATTAGATTCCGATGCACCATTGCAGGTTTACTGTATCCCTTGGACCTTCAAATCAACGATGAACCACAGAAATTGCATCGATATTGAATAAAAAATGCAAAATTTCGGCTCATCAACAAGAGGAGTAACTCTTCTAATAGTACGTGCCTTGAGCCGTTCCTGGGACAGCAGTGTTACATTCCGATGCACCATTGCAGGTTTACTGTATACCTTGGACCTACAAATCAAAGATGAAACACAGAAATTGCATCGATATTGAATACAAAAGGCAAAATGTCGACTTATTTACAAGAGGAGTAACTCTTCTAATAGTTCGTGTTTGAGCCTTTCCAGGGACAGCAGTATTAGATTCCGATGCACCATTGCAGGTTTACTGTATCCGTTAAACCTTCAAATCAACGATGAAACACAGAAATTGCATCGATATTGAATACATAAGGCAAAATGTCGACTTATTTACAAGAGGAGTAACTCTTCTAATAGTTCGTGCTTTGAGCCTTTCCTGGGACAGCAGTATTAGATTCCGATTTACCATTGCAGATTTACTGTATCCCTTGGACCTTCAAATCAACGATGAATCACAGAAATTCCATCGATATTTAATACAAAAGGCAAAATGTCTACTTATTTACAACAGGAGTAACTCTTCCAATAGTTCGTGTTTGAGCCTTTCCAGGGACAGCAGTATTAGATTCCGATGCACCATTGCAGTTTTACTGTATCCCTTGGACCTTCAAATCAACGATGAAACATAGTAATTGCATCGATATTGAATACAAAAGGCAAAATGTCGACTTATTTACAAGAGGAGTAACTCTTCTAAAAGTTCGTTTTTGAGCCTTTCCTGGGACAGCAGTATTAGATTCCGATCTACCATTGCAGGTTTACTGTATCCCTTGGACCTTCAAATCAACGATGAAACACAGAACTTGCGTCGATATTGAATACAAAAGGCAAAATGTCGGCTTATCTACAAGAGGAGTAACTCTACTAATAGTTCGTGCTTTGGGCCGTTCCTGGGACAGCAGTATTACATTCCGATGCACCATTGCAGGTTTACTGTATCCCTTGGACCTTCAAATCAACGATGAAACACAGAAATTGCATCGATATTGAATACAAAAGGCAAAATGTCGACTTATTTACAAGAGGAGTAACTCTTCTAGTACTTCGTGCTTTGAGCCCTTCCTGGGACAGCAGTATTAGATTCCGATGCACCATTGCAGGTTTACTGCATCCCTTGGACCTTCAAATCAACGATGAATCACAGAAATTGCATCGATATTGAATACAAAAAGCAAAATGTCGGCTCATCTGCAAGAGGAGTAACTCTTCTAATAGTACGTGCCTTGAGCCGTTCCTGGGACAGCAGTATTACATTCCGATGCACCATTGCAGGTTTACTGAATCCCTTGGACCTTCAAATCAACGATGAAACACAGAAATTGCATCGATATTGAATACAAAAGGCAAAATGTCGACTTATTTACAAGAGGAGTAACTCTTCTAATAGTTCGTGTTTGAGACTTTCCAGGGACAGCAGTACTAGATTCCGATGCACCATTGCAGGTTTTTTGTATCCCTTGGACATTCAAATCAACGATAAAACATAGAAATTGCATCGATATTGAATACAAAAGGCAAAATGTCGTTTTATTTATAAGAGGAGTAACCCTTCTAATAGTTCGTGCTTTGAACCTTTCCTGGGACAGCAGTATTAGATTCCGATGCACCATTGCAAGTTTACTGTATCCCTTGGAACTTCAAGTCAACGATGAAACACAGGAATTGGATCGATATTGAATACAAAAGGCAAAATGTCGGCTTATCTACAAGAGGAGTAACTCTTCTAATAGTTCGTCCTTTGAGCCTTTCCTGCGACAGCAGTATTACATTCCGATGCACCATTGTTGGTTTACTGTATACCTTGGACCTACAAATCAACGATGAAACACAGAAATTGCATCGATATTGAATACAAAAGGCAAAATGTCGACTTATTTACAAGAGGAGTAACTCTTCTAATAGTTCGTGTTTGAGCCTTTCCAGGGACAGCAGTATTTGATTCCGATGCATTATTGCAGGTTTACTGTATCCGTTAAACCTTCAAATCAACGATGAAACACAGAAATTGCGTCGATATTGAATACAAAAGGCAAAATGTCGACTTATTTACAAGAGGAGTAACTCTTCTAATAGTTCGTGCTTTGAGCCTTTCCTGGGACAGCAGTATTAGATTCCGATGCACCATTGCAGGTTTACTGTATCCCTAGAACCTTCAAATCAACGATGAATCACAGAAATTGCATCGATATTTAATACAAAAGGCAAAATTTCGACTTATTTACAAGAGGCGTAACTCTTTTAATAGTTCGTGATTTGAGCCTTTCCTGGGACAGCAGTATTAGATTCCGATGCACCATTGCAGGTTTACTGTATCCCTTGGACCTTCAAATCAACGATGAACCACAGAAATTGCATCGATATTGAATACAAAATGCAAAATGTCGGCTAATCTACAAGAGGAGTAACTCCTCTAATAGTACGTGCCTTGAGCCGTTCCTGGGACAGCAGTATTACATTCCGATGCACCATTGCAGGTTTACTGTATCCCCTGGACCTTCAAATCAACGATGAAACACAGAAATTGCATCGATATTGAATACAAAAGGCAAAATCTCGACTTATTTACAAGAGGAGTAACTCTTCTAATAGTTCGTTCTTGAGCCTTTCCAGTGACAGCAGTACTAGATTCCGATGCACCATTGCAGGTTTACTGTATCCCTTGGACCTTCAAATCAACGATGAAACACAGAAATTGCATCGATATTGAATACAAAAGGCAAAATGTCGACTTATTTATAAGAGGAGTAACCCTTTTAATAGTTCGTGTTTTGAACCTTTCCTGGGACAGCAGTATTGGATTCCGATGCACCATTGCAGGTTTACTGTATCCCTTGGACCTTCAAGTCAACGATGAAACACAGGAATTGGATCGATATTGAATACAAAAGGCAAAATGTCGGCTTATCTACAAGAGGAGTAACTCTTCTAATAGTACGTGTTTTGAGCCTTTCCTGCGACAGCAGTATTACATTCCGATGCACCATTGCTGGTTTACTGTATACCTTGGACCTACAAATCAACGATGAAACACAGAAATTGCATCGATATTGAATACAAAAGGCAAAATGTCGACTTATTTACAAGAGGAGTAACTCTTCTAATAGTTCGTGTTTGAGCCTTTCCAGGGACAGCATTATTAGATTCCGATGCACCATTGCAGGTTTACTGTATCCGTTAAACCTTCAAATCAACGATGAAACACAGAAATTGCATCGATATTGAATACAAAAGGCAAAATGTCGACTTATTTACAAGAGGAGTAACTCTTCTAATAGTTCGTGCTTTGAGCCTTTCCTGGGACAGCAGTATTAGATTCCGATGCACCATTGCAGGTTTACTGTATCCCTAGAACCTTCAAATCAACGATGAATCACAGAAATTGCATCGATATTTAATACAAAAGGCAAAATTTGGACTTATTTTCAAGAGGCGTAACTCTTTTAATAGTTCGTGCTTTGAGCCTTTCCTGGGACAGCAGTATTAGATTCCGATGCACCATTGCAGGTTTACTGTATCCCTTGGACCTTCAAATCAACGATGAACCACCAAAATTGCATCGATATTGAATACAAAATGCAATATGTCGGCTCATCTACAAGAGGAGTAACTCCTCTAATAGTACGTGCCTTGAGCCGTTCCTGGGACAGCAGTATTACATTCCGATGCACCATTGCAGGTTTACTGTATCCCCTGGACCTTCAAATCAACGATGAAACACAGAAATTCCATCGATATTGAATACAAAAGGCAAAATCTCGACTTATTTACAAGGGGAGTAACTCTTCTAATAGTTCGTTCTTGAGCCTTTCCAGTGACAGCAGTACTAGATTCCGATGCACCATTGCAGGTTTACTGTATCCCTTGGACCTTCAAATCAACGATGAAACACAGAAATTGCATCGATATTGAATGCAAAAGGCAAAATGTCGACTTATTTATAAGAGGAGTAACCCTTTTAATAGTTCGTGCTTTGAACCTTTCCTGGGACAGCAGTATTAGATTCCGATGCACCATTGCAGGTTTACTGTATACCTTGGACCTTCAAGTCAACGATGAAACACAGGAATTGGATCGATATTGAATACAAAAGGCAAAATGTCGGCTTATCTACAAGAGGAGTAACTCTTCTAATAGTACGTGCTTTGAGCCTTTCCTGCGACAGCAGTATTACAATCCGATGCACCATTGCTGGTTTACTGTATACCTTGGACCTACAAATCAACGATGTAACACAGAAATTGCATCGATATTGAATACAAAAGGCAAAATGTCGACTTATTTACAAGAGGAGTAACTCTTCTAATAGTTCGTGTTTGAGCCTTTCCAGGGACAGCAGTATTAGATTCCGATGCACCATTGCAGGTTTACTGTATCCGTTAAACCTTCAAATCAACGATGAATCACAGAAATTGCATCGATATTTAATACAAAAGGCAAAATGTCTACTTATTTACAACAGGAGTAACTCTTCTAATAGTTCGTGTTTGAGCCTTTCCAGGGACAGCAGTATTAGATTCCGATGCACCATTGCAGTTTTACTGTATCCCATGGACCTTCAAATCAACGATGAAACATAGAAATTGCATCGATATTGAATACAAACGGCAAAATGTCGACTTATTTACAAGAGGAGTAACTCTTCTAAAAGTTCGTTCTTTGAGCATTTCCTGGGACAGCAGTATTAGATTCCGATTTACCATTGCAGGTTTACTGTATCCCTTGGACCTTCAAATCAACCATGAAACACAGAAATTGCATCGATATTGAATACAAAAGGCAAAATGTCGGCTGTTCTACAGGAGGAGTAACCCTACTAATAGTTCATGCTGTGAGCCGTTTCTGGGACAGCAGTATTACATTCCGATGCACCATTGCAGGTTACTGTATCCCTTGGACCTTCAACTCAACGATGAAACACAGAAATTGCGTCGATATTGAAAAGAAAAAAGCAAAATGTCGACTTATTTACAAGAGGAGTAACTCTTCTAATAGTTCGTCCTTTGAGCCTTTCCTGGGACAGCAGTATTAGATTCCGATGCACCATTGCAGGATTACTGTATCCGTTAAACCTTCAAATCAACGATGAAACACAGAAATTGCATCGATATTGAATACAAAAGGCTAAATGTCGGCTTATTTACAAGAGGAGTAACTCTTCTAATAGTTCGTGCCTTGAGCCTTTCCTGGGACAGCAGTATTAGATTCCGATGCACCATTGCAGGTTTACTGTATCCCTTGGACCTTCCAGTCAACGATGAAACACAGAAATTACCTCGATATAGAATACAAATGGCAAAATATCTACTTATTTACAAGAGGAGTAACCCTTATAATAGTTCGTGCTTTGAGCCTTTCCTGGGACAGCAGTATTAGATTCCGATGCACCATTGCAGGTTTACTGTATCCCTAGAACCTTCAAATCAACGATGAATCACAGAAATTGCATCGATATTTAATACAAAAGGCAAAATTTCGATTATTTTCAAGAGGCGTAACTCTTTTAATAGTTCGTGCTTTGAGCCTTTCCTGGGACAGCAGTATTAGATTCCGATGCACCATTGCAGGTTTACTGTATCCCTTGGACCTTCAAATCAACGATGAAACACAGAAATTGCATCGTTATTGAATACAAAATGCAAAATGTCGGCTCATCTACAAGAGGAGTAACTCTTCTAATAGTACGTGTCTTGAGCCGTTCCTGGGACAGCAGTATTTCATTCCGATGCACCATTGCAGGTTTACTGTATCCCTTGGACCTTCAAATCAACGATGAAACACAGAAATTGCATCGATAATGAATACAAAAGGCAAAATGTCGACTTATTTACAAGAGGAGTAATTCTTCTAATAGTTCGTGTTTGAGCCTTTCCAGGGACAGCAGTACTAGATTCCGATGCACCATTGCAGGTTTACTGTATCCCTTGGACCTTCAAATCAACGATGAAACACAGAAATTGCATCGATATTGAATACAAAAGGCAAAATGTCGACTTATTTATAAGAGGAGTAACCCTTCTAATAGTTCGTGCTTTGAACATTTCCTGGGACAGCAGTATTAGATTCCGATGCACCATTGCAGGTTTACTGTATCCCTTGGACCTTCAAGTCAACGATGAAACACGGGAATTGGATCGATATTGAATACAAAAGGCAAAATGTCGGCTTATCTACAAGAGGAGTAACTCTTCAAATAGTACGTGCTTTGAGCCTTTCCTGGGACAGCAGTATTACATTCCGATGCACCATTGCTGGTTTACTGTTTACCTTGGACCTACAAATCAACGATGAAACACAGAAATTGCATCGATATTGAATACAAAAGGCAAAATGTCGAATTATTTACAAGAGGAGTAACTCTTCAAATGGAACGTGCTTTGAGCCTTTCCTGGGACAGCAGTATTACATTCCGATGCACCATCGCTGGTTTACTGTTTACCTTGGACCTACAAATCAACGATGAAACACAGAAATTGCATCGATATTGAATACAAAAGGCAAAATGTCGAATTATTTACAAGAGGAGTAACTATTCTAATAGTTCGTGTTTGAGCCTTTCCAGGGACAGCAGTATTAGATTCCGATGCACCATTGCAGGTTTACTGTATCCCTTGGACTTTCAAGTCAACGATGAGACACAGAAATTGCATCGATATTGAATACAAATGGCAAAATATCTACTTATTTACAAGAGGAGTAACTCTTATAATAGTTCGTGTTTTGAGCCTTTCCTGGGACAGCAGTATTAGATTCCGATGCACCATTGCAGGTTTACTGTATCCCTAGAACCTTCAAATCAACGATGAATCACAGAAATTGCATCGATATTTAATACAAAAGGCAAAATTTCGACTTATTTACAAGAGGCGTAACTCTTTTAATAGTTCGTGCTTTAAGCCTATCCTGGGACAGCAGTATTAGATTCCGATGCACCATTGCGGGTTTACTGTATCCCTTGGACCTTCAAATCAACGATGAATCACAGAAATTGCATCGATATTGAATACAAAATGCAAAATGTCGGCTCATCTACAAGAGGAGTAACTCTTCTAATAGTACGTGCCTTGAGCCGTTCCTGGGACAGCAGTATTACATTCCGATGCACCATTGCAGGTTTACTGTATCCCTTGGACCTTCAAATCAACGATGAAACACAGAAATTGCATCGATATTGAATACAAAAGGCAAAATGTCGACTTATTTACAAGAGGAGTAACTCTTCTAATAGATCGTGTTTGAGCCTTTCCAGGGACAGCAGTACTAGATTCCGATGCACCATTGCAGGTTTACTGTATCCCTTGGACCTTCAAATCAACGATGAAACACAGAAATTGCATCGATATTGAATACAAAAGGCAAAATGTCGACTTATTTATAAGAGGAGTAACCCTTCTAATAGTTCGTGCTTTGAACATTTCCTGGGACAGCAGTATTAGATTCCGATGCACCATTGCAGGTTTACTGTATCCCTTGGACCTTCAAGTCAACGATGAAACACAGGAATTGGATCGATATTGAATACAAAAGGCAAAATGTCGGCTTATCTACAAGAGGAGTAACTCTTCAAATAGTACGTGCTTTGAGCCTTTCCTGGGACAGCAGTATTACATTCCGATGCACCATTGCTGGTTTACTGTTTACCTTGGACCTACAAATCAACGATGAAACACAGAAATTGCATCAATATTGAATACAAAAGGCAAAATGTCGAATTATTTACAAGAGGAGTAACTCTTCTAATAGTTCGTGTTTGAGCCTTTCCAGGGACAGCAGTATTAGATTCCGATGCACCATTGCAGGTTTACTGTATCCCTTGGACCTTCAAATCAACGATGAAACACAGAAATTGCATCGATATTGAATATAAAAAAGCAAAATGACGACTTATTTACAAGAGGAGTAACTCTTCTAATAGTTCGTCCTTTGAGCCTTTCCTGGGACAGCAGTATTAGATTCCGATGCACCATTGAAGGTTTACTGTATCCGTTAAACCTGCAAATCAACGATGAAACACAGAAATTGCATCGATATTGAATACAAAAGGCTAAATGTCGACTTATTTACAAGAAGAGTAACTCTTCTAATAGTTCGTGCTTTGAGCCTTTCCTGGGACAGCAGTATTAGATTCCGATGCACCATTGCAGGTTTACTGTATCCCTTGGACCTTCAAGTCAACGATGAGACACAGAAATTGCATCGATATTGAATAGAAATGGCAAAATATCTACTTATTTACAAGAGGAGTAACTCTTATAATAGTTCGTTTTTTGAGCCTTTCCTGGGACAGCAGTATTAGATTCCGATGCACCATTGCAGGTTTACTGTATCCCTAGAACCTTCAAATCAACGATGAATCACAGAAATTGCATCGATATTTAATACAAAAGGCAAAATGTCGACTTATTTACAAGAGGCGTAACTCTTTAAATAGTTCTTGCTTTGAGCCTTTCCTGGGACAGCAGTATTAGATTCCGATGCACCATTGCAGGTTTACTGTATCCCTTGGACCTTCAAATCAACGATGAATCACAGAAATTGCATCGATATTGAATACAAAAGGCAAAATGTCGGCTTATCTACAAGAGGAGTAACTCTTCTAATAGTTCGTGCTTTGAGCCGTTCCTGGGACAGCAGTATTACATTCCGATGCACCATTGCAGGTTTACTGTATCCATTGGACCTTCAAATCAACGATGAAACACGGAAATTGCATCGATATTGAATACAAAAGGCAAAATGTCGACTTATTTACAGGAGGAGTAACTCTTCTAATAGTTCGTGTTTGAGCCTTTCCAGGGACCGCAGTATTAGATTCCGATGCACCATTGCAGGTTTACTGTATCCCTTGGACCTTCAAATCAACGATGAAACACAGAAATTGCATCGATATTGAATACAAAAGCAAAATGTCGACTTATTTATAAGAGGAGTAACCCTTCTAATAGTTCGTGCTTTGAACCTTTCCCGGGACAGCAGTATTAGATTCCGATGCACCATTGCAGGTTTACTGTATCCCTTGGACCTTCAAGTCAACGATGAAACACAGAAATTGGATCGATATTGAATACAAAAGGCAAAATGTCGGCTTATCTACAAGAGGAGTAACTCTTCTAATAGTTCGTGATTTGAGCCTTTCCTGGGACAGCAGTATTACATTCCGATGCACCATTGCTGGTTTACTGTATCCCTTGGACCTTCAAATCAACGATGAAACACCGAAATTGCATCGATATTGAATACAAAAGGCAAAATGTCTACTTATTTACAAGAGGAGTAACTCTTCTAATAGTTCGTGATTTGAGCCTTTCCTGGGACAGCAGTATTACATTCCGATGCACCCTTGCTGGTTTACTGTATCCCTTGGACCTTCAAATCAACGATGAAACACCGAAATTGCATCGATATTGAATACAAAAGGCAAAATGTCTACTTATTTACAAGAGGAGTAACTCTTCTAATAGTTCGTGCTTTGAGCCTTTCCTGGGACAGCAGTATTAGATTCCGATGCACCATTGCAGGTTTACTGTATCCCTTGGACCTTCAAATCAACGATGTAACACAGAAATTGCATCGATATTGAATGCAAAATGCAAAATGTCGACTTATTTACAAGCGGAGTAACTCTTCTAATAGTTCGTGCTTAGAGAACATCCTGGGACAGCAGTATTAGATTCCGATGCACCATTGCAGGTTTACTGTATCCCTGGGACCTTCAAGTCAACGATGAAACACAGATATTGCATCGATATTGAATACAAATGGCAAAATATCTACTTATTTGCAAGAGGAGTAACTCTTATGATAGTTCGTGGTTTGAGCCTTTCCTGGGACAGCAGTATTAGATTCCGATGCACCATTGCAGGTTTACTGTATCCCTAGAACCTTCAAATCAACGATGAATCAGAGAAATTGCATCGATATTGAATACAAAAGGCAAAATGTCGTCTTACTTACAAGAGGAGTAACTCTTCTAATAGTTCGTGCTTTGAGCCATTCCTGGGACAGCAGTATTACATTCCGATGCACCATTGCAGATTTACTGTATCCCTTGGACCTTCAAATCAACGATGAAACACAGAAATTGCATCGATATTGATTACAAAAGGCAAAGTGTCGACTTATTTACAAGAGGAGTATCTCTTCTAATAGTTCGTGCTTTGAGCCTTTCCTGGGACAGCAGTATTAGATTCCGATGCACCACTGCAGGTTTACTGTATCCCATGGACCTTCAAATCAACGATGAATCACAGAAATTGCATCGATATTGAATACAAAAGGCAAAATGTCGACTTATTTACAAGAGGAGTAACTCTTCTAGTACTTCGTGCTTTGACCCTTTCCTGGGACAGCAGTATTAGATTCCGATGCACCATTGCAGGTTTACTGTATCCCTTGGACCTTCAAATCAACGATGAATCACAGAAATTGCATCGATATTTAATACAAAAGGCAAAATGTCGACTTATATACAAGAGGAGTAACTCTTCTAGTACTTCGTGCTTTGAGCCTTTCCTGGGACAGCAGTATTAGATTCCGATTTACCATTGCAGGTTTGCTGTATCCCTTGGACCTTCAAATCAACGATGAAACACAGAAATTGCATCGATATTGAATACAAAAGGCAAAATGTCGGCTTATCTACAAGAGGAGTAACTCTTCTAATAGTTCGTGCTTTGAGCCGTTCCTGGGACAGCAGTATTACATTCCGATGCACCATTGCTGGTTTACTGTATCCCTTGGACCTTCAAATCAACGATGAAACACAGAAATTGCATCGATATTGAATACAAAAGGCAAAATGTCGACTTATTTACAAGTGGAATAACTCTTCTAATAGTTCGTGTTTGAGCCTTTCCAGGGACAGCAGTATTAGATTCCGATGCACCATTGCAGGTTTACTGTATCCCTTGGACCTTCAAATCAACGATGAAACACAGAAATTGCATCGATATTGAATACAAAAGGCAAAATGTCGACTTATTTATAAGAGGAGTAACCCTTCTAATAGTTCGTGCTTTGAACCTTTCCTGGGATAGCAGTATTAGATTCCGATGCACCATTGCAGGTTTACTGTATCCCTTGGACCTTCTAATCAACGATGAAACACAGAAATTGGATCGATATTGAATACAAAAGGCAAAATGTCGCCTTACCTACAAGAGGAGTAACTCTTCTAATAGTTCGTGCTTTGAGCCTTTCCTGGGACAGCAGTATTACATTCCGATGCACCATTGCTGGTTTACTGTATCCCTTGGACCTTCAAATCAACGATGAAACACTGGAATTGCATCGATATTGAATACAAAAGGCAAAATGTCGACTTATTTACAAGAGGAGTAACTCTTCAAATAGTTCGTGTTTGAGCCTTTCCAGATACAGCAGTATTAGATTCCGATGCACCATTGCAGGTTTACTGAATCCGTTAAACCTTCAAATCAACGATGAAACACAGAAATTGCATCGATATTGAATACAAAAGGCAAAATGTCGACTTATTTACAAGAGGAGTTACTCTTCTAATAGTTCGTGCTTTGAGCCTTTCCTGGGACAGCAGTATTAGATTCCGATTTACCATTGCAGGTTTACTGTATCCCTTGGACCTTCAAATCAACGATGAATCACAGAAATTGCATCGATATTTAATACAAAAGGCAAAATGTCTACTTATTTACAACAGGAGTAACTCTTCTAATAGTTCGTGTTTGAGCCTTTCCAGGGACAGCAGTATTAGATTCCGATGCACCATTGCAGTTTTACTGTATCCCATGGACCTTCAAATCAACGATGAAACATAGAAATTGCATCGATATTGAATACAAACGGCAAAATGTCGACTTATTTACAAGAGGAGTAACTCTTCTAAAAGTTCGTTCTTTGAGCCTTTCCTGGGACAGCAGTATTAGATTCCGATTTACCATTGCAGGTTTACTGTATCCCTTGGACCTTCATATCAACGATGAAACACAGAAATTGCATCGATATTGAATACAAAAGGCAAAATGTCGGCTGTTCTACAAGAGGAGTAACTCTACTAATAGTCCGTGCTGTGAGCCGTTTCTGGGACAGCAGTATTAGATTCCGATGCACCATTGCAGGTTTTCTGTATCCCTTGGACCTTCAAATCAACGATGAAACACAGAAATTGCATCGATATTGAATACAATATGCAAAATGTCGACTTATTTACAAGAGGAGTAACTCTTCTAATAGTTCGTGATATGAGCCTTTCCTGGGAAAGCAGTATTAGATTCCGATGCACCATTGCAGGTTTACTGTATCACTGGGACCTTCAAGTCAACGATGAAACACAGAAATTGCATCGATATTGAATACAAAAGGCAAAATGTCGACTTATTTACAAGAGGAGTTGCTCTTCTAATAGTTCGTGCTTAGAGCCCATCCTGGGACAGCAGTATTAGATTCCGATGCACCATTGCAGGTTTACTGTATCCCTGGGAACTTCAAATCAACGATGAAACACAGAAATTGCATCGATATTGAATACAAAAGGCAAAATCTCGACTTATTTACAAGAGGAGTAACTCTTCTAATAGTTCGTTCTTGAGCCTTTCCAGTGACAGCAGTACTAGATTCCGATGCACCATTGCAGGTTTACTGTATCCCTTGGACCTTCAAATCAACGATGAAACACAGAAATTGCATCGATATTGAATGCAAAAGGCAAAATGTCGACTTATTTATAAGAGGAGTAACCCTTTTAATAGTTCGTGCTTTGAACCTTTCCTGGGACAGCTGTATTAGATTCCGATGCACCATTGCACGTTTACTGTATCCCTTGGACCTTCAAGTCAACGATGAAACACAGGAATTGGATCGATATTGAATACAAAAGGCAAAATGTCGGCTTATCCACAAGAGGAGTAACTCTTCTAATAGTACGCGCTTTGAGCCTTTCCTGCGACAGCAGTATTACATTCCGATGCACCATTGCTGGTTTACTGTATACCTTGGACCTACAAATCAACGATGAAACACAGAAATTGCATCGATATTGAATACAAAAGGCAAAATGTCGACTTATTTACAAGAGGAGTAACTCTTCTAATAGTTCGTGTTTGAGCCTTTCCAGGGACAGCAGTATTTGATTCCGATGCATTATTGCAGGTTTACTGTATCCGTTAAACCTTCAAATCAACGATGAAACACAGAAATTGCGTCGATATTGAATACAAAAGGCAAAATGTCGACTTATTTACAAGAGGAGTAACTCTTCTAATAGTTCGTGCTTTGAGCCTTTCCTGGGACAGCAGTATTAGATTCCGATGCACCATTGCAGGTTTACTGTATCCCTAGAACCTTCAAATCAACGATGAATCACAGAAATTGCATCGATATTTAATACAAAAGGCAAAATTTCGACTTATTTACAAGAGGCGTAACTCTTTTAATAGTTCGTGATTTGAGCCTTTCCTGGGACAGCAGTATTAGATTCCGATGCACCATTGCAGGTTTACTGTATCCCTTGGACCTTCAAATCAACGATGAACCACAGAAATTGCATCGATATTGAATACAAAATGCAAAATGTCGGCTAATCTACAAGAGGAGTAACTCCTCTAATAGTACGTGCCTTGAGCCGTTCCTGGGACAGCAGTATTACATTCCGATGCACCATTGCAGGTTTACTGTATCCCCTGGACCTTCAAATCAACGATGAAACACAGAAATTGCATCGATATTGAATACAAAAGGCAAAATCTCGACTTATTTACAAGAGGAGTAACTCTTCTAATAGTTCGTTCTTGAGCCTTTCCAGTGACAGCAGTACTAGATTCCGATGCACCATTGCAGGTTTACTGTATCCCTTGGACCTTCAAATCAACGATGAAACACAGAAATTGCATCGATATTGAATACAAAAGGCAAAATGTCGACTTATTTATAAGAGGAGTAACCCTTTTAATAGTTCGTGTTTTGAACCTTTCCTGGGACAGCAGTATTGGATTCCGATGCACCATTGCAGGTTTACTGTATCCCTTGGACCTTCAAGTCAACGATGAAACACAGGAATTGGATCGATATTGAATACAAAAGGCAAAATGTCGGCTTATCTACAAGAGGAGTAACTCTTCTAATAGTACGTGTTTTGAGCCTTTCCTGCGACAGCAGTATTACATTCCGATGCACCATTGCTGGTTTACTGTATACCTTGGACCTACAAATCAACGATGAAACACAGAAATTGCATCGATATTGAATACAAAAGGCAAAATGTCGACTTATTTACAAGAGGAGTAACTCTTCTAATAGTTCGTGTTTGAGCCTTTCCAGGGACAGCATTATTAGATTCCGATGCACCATTGCAGGTTTACTGTATCCGTTAAACCTTCAAATCAACGATGAAACACAGAAATTGCATCGATATTGAATACAAAAGGCAAAATGTCGACTTATTTACAAGAGGAGTAACTCTTCTAATAGTTCGTGCTTTGAGCCTTTCCTGGGACAGCAGTATTAGATTCCGATGCACCATTGCAGGTTTACTGTATCCCTAGAACCTTCAAATCAACGATGAATCACAGAAATTGCATCGATATTTAATACAAAAGGCAAAATTTCGACTTATTTTCAAGAGGCGTAACTCTTTTAATAGTTCGTGCTTTGAGCCTTTCCTGGGACAGCAGTATTAGATTCCGATGCACCATTGCAGGTTTACTGTATCCCTTGGACCTTCAAATCAACGATGAACCACCAAAATTGCATCGATATTGAATACAAAATGCAATATGTCGGCTCATCTACAAGAGGAGTAACTCCTCTAATAGTACGTGCCTTGAGCCGTTCCTGGGACAGCAGTATTACATTCCGATGCACCATTGCAGGTTTACTGTATCCCCTGGACCTTCAAATCAACGATGAAACACAGAAATTCCATCGATATTGAATACAAAAGGCAAAATCTCGACTTATTTACAAGGGGAGTAACTCTTCTAATAGTTCGTTCTTGAGCCTTTCCAGTGACAGCAGTACTAGATTCCGATGCACCATTGCAGGTTTACTGTATCCCTTGGACCTTCAAATCAACGATGAAACACAGAAATTGCATCGATATTGAATGCAAAAGGCAAAATGTCGACTTATTTATAAGAGGAGTAACCCTTTTAATAGTTCGTGCTTTGAACCTTTCCTGGGACAGCAGTATTAGATTCCGATGCACCATTGCAGGTTTACTGTATACCTTGGACCTTCAAGTCAACGATGAAACACAGGAATTGGATCGATATTGAATACAAAAGGCAAAATGTCGGCTTATCTACAAGAGGAGTAACTCTTCTAATAGTACGTGCTTTGAGCCTTTCCTGCGACAGCAGTATTACAATCCGATGCACCATTGCTGGTTTACTGTATACCTTGGACCTACAAATCAACGATGTAACACAGAAATTGCATCGATATTGAATACAAAAGGCAAAATGTCGACTTATTTACAAGAGGAGTAACTCTTCTAATAGTTCATGTTTGAGCCTTTCCAGGGACAGCAGTATTAGATTCCGATGCACCATTGCAGGTTTACTGTATCCGTTAAACCTTCAAATCAACGATGAATCACAGAAATTGCATCGATATTTAATACAAAAGGCAAAATGTCTACTTATTTACAACAGGAGTAACTCTTCTAATAGTTCGTGTTTGAGCCTTTCCAGGGACAGCAGTATTAGATTCCGATGCACCATTGCAGTTTTACTGTATCCCATGGACCTTCAAATCAACGATGAAACATAGAAATTGCATCGATATTGAATACAAACGGCAAAATGTCGACTTATTTACAAGAGGAGTAACTCTTCTAAAAGTTCGTTCTTTGAGCCTTTCCTGGGACAGCAGTATTAGATTCCGATTTACCATTGCAGGTTTACTGTATCCCTTGGACCTTCAAATCAACGATGAAACACAGAAATTGCATCGATATTGAATACAAAAGGCAAAATGTCGGCTGTTCTACAGGAGGAGTAACCCTACTAATAGTTCGTGCTGTGAGCCGTTTCTGGGACAGCAGTATTACATTCCGATGCACCATTGCAGGTTACTGTATCCCTTGGACCTTCAACTCAACGATGAAACACAGAAATTGCGTCGATATTGAATAGAAAAAAGCAAAATGTCGACTTATTTACAAGAGGAGTAACTCTTCTAATAGTTCGTCCTTTGAGCCTTTCCTGGGACAGCAGTATTAGATTCCGATGCACCATTGCAGGTTTACTGTATCCGTTAAACCTTCAAATCAACGATGAAACACAGAAATTGCATCGATATTGAATACAAAAGGCTAAATGTCGGCTTATTTACAAGAGGAGTAACTCTTCTAATAGTTCGTGCCTTGAGCCTTTCCTGGGACAGCAGTATTAGATTCCGATGCACCATTGCAGGTTTACTGTATCCCTTGGACCTTCCAGTCAACGATGAAACACAGAAATTACCTCGATATAGAATACAAATGGCAAAATATCTACTTATTTACAAGAGGAGTAACCCTTATAATAGTTCGTGCTTTGAGCCTTTCCTGGGACAGCAGTATTAGATTCCGATGCACCATTGCAGGTTTACTGTATCCCTAGAACCTTCAAATCAACGATGAATCACAGAAATTGCATCGATATTTAATACAAAAGGCAAAATTTCGATTATTTTCAAGAGGCGTAACTCTTTTAATAGTTCGTGCTTTGAGCCTTTCCTGGGACAGCAGTATTAGATTCCGATGCACCATTGCAGGTTTACTGTATCCCTTGGACCTTCAAATCAACGATGAAACACAGAAATTGCATCGTTATTGAATACAAAATGCAAAATGTCGGCTCATCTACAAGAGGAGTAACTCTTCTAATAGTACGTGTCTTGAGCCGTTCCTGGGACAGCAGTATTTCATTCCGATGCACCATTGCAGGTTTACTGTATCCCTTGGACCTTCAAATCAACGATGAAACACAGAAATTGCATCGATAATGAATACAAAAGGCAAAATGTCGACTTATTTACAAGAGGAGTAATTCTTCTAATAGTTCGTGTTTGAGCCTTTCCAGGGACAGCAGTACTAGATTCCGATGCACCATTGCAGGTTTACTGTATCCCTTGGACCTTCAAATCAACGATGAAACACAGAAATTGCATCGATATTGAATACAAAAGGCAAAATGTCGACTTATTTATAAGAGGAGTAACCCTTCTAATAGTTCGTGCTTTGAACATTTCCTGGGACAGCAGTATTAGATTCCGATGCACCATTGCAGGTTTACTGTATCCCTTGGACCTTCAAGTCAACGATGAAACACGGGAATTGGATCGATATTGAATACAAAAGGCAAAATGTCGGCTTATCTACAAGAGGAGTAACTCTTCAAATAGTACGTGCTTTGAGCCTTTCCTGGGACAGCAGTATTACATTCCGATGCACCATTGCTGGTTTACTGTTTACCTTGGACCTACAAATCAACGATGAAACACAGAAATTGCATCGATATTGAATACAAAAGGCAAAATGTCGAATTATTTACAAGAGGAGTAACTCTTCAAATAGAACGTGCTTTGAGCCTTTCCTGGGACAGCAGTATTACATTCCGATGCACCATCGCTGGTTTACTGTTTACCTTGGACCTACAAATCAACGATGAAACACAGAAATTGCATCGATATTGAATACAAAAGGCAAAATGTCGAATTATTTACAAGAGGAGTAACTATTCTAATAGTTCGTGTTTGAGCCTTTCCAGGGACAGCAGTATTAGATTCCGATGCACCATTGCAGGTTTACTGTATCCCTTGGACTTTCAAGTCAACGATGAGACACAGAAATTGCATCGATATTGAATACAAATGGCAAAATATCTACTTATTTACAAGAGGAGTAACTCTTATAATAGTTCGTGTTTTGAGCCTTTCCTGGGACAGCAGTATTAGATTCCGATGCACCATTGCAGGTTTACTGTATCCCTAGAACCTTCAAATCAACGATGAATCACAGAAATTGCATCGATATTTAATACAAAAGGCAAAATTTCGACTTATTTACAAGAGGCGTAACTCTTTTAATAGTTCGTGCTTTAAGCCTATCCTGGGACAGCAGTATTAGATTCCGATGCACCATTGCGGGTTTACTGTATCCCTTGGACCTTCAAATCAACGATGAATCACAGAAATTGCATCGATATTGAATACAAAATGCAAAATGTCGGCTCATCTACAAGAGGAGTAACTCTTCTAATAGTACGTGACTTGAGCCGTTCCTGGGACAGCAGTATTACATTCCGATGCACCATTGCAGGTTTACTGTATCCCTTGGACCTTCAAATCAACGATGAAACACAGAAATTGCATCGATATTGAATACAAAAGGCAAAATGTCGACTTATTTACAAGAGGAGTAACTCTTCTAATAGATCGTGTTTGAGCCTTTCCAGGGACAGCAGTACTAGATTCCGATGCACCATTGCAGGTTTACTGTATCCCTTGGACCTTCAAATCAACGATGAAACACAGAAATTGCATCGATATTGAATACAAAAGGCAAAATGTCGACTTATTTATAAGAGGAGTAACCCTTCTAATAGTTCGTGCTTTGAACATTTCCTGGGACAGCAGTATTAGATTCCGATGCACCATTGCAGGTTTACTGTATCCCTTGGACCTTCAAGTCAACGATGAAACACAGGAATTGGATCGATATTGAATACAAAAGGCAAAATGTCGGCTTATCTACAAGAGGAGTAACTCTTCAAATAGTACGTGCTTTGAGCCTTTCCTGGGACAGCAGTATTACATTCCGATGCACCATTGCTGGTTTACTGTTTACCTTGGACCTACAAATCAACGATGAAACACAGAAATTGCATCAATATTGAATACAAAAGGCAAAATGTCGAATTATTTACAAGAGGAGTAACTCTTCTAATAGTTCGTGTTTGAGCCTTTCCAGGGACAGCAGTATTAGATTCCGATGCACCATTGCAGGTTTACTGTATCCCTTGGACCTTCAAATCAACGATGAAACACAGAAATTGCATCGATATTGAATATAAAAAAGCAAAATGACGACTTATTTACAAGAGGAGTAACTCTTCTAATAGTTCGTCCTTTGAGCCTTTCCTGGGACAGCAGTATTAGATTCCGATGCACCATTGAAGGTTTACTGTATCCGTTAAACCTGCAAATCAACGATGAAACACAGAAATTGCATCGATATTGAATACAAAAGGCTAAATGTCGACTTATTTACAAGAAGAGTAACTCTTCTAATAGTTCGTGCTTTGAGCCTTTCCTGGGACAGCAGTATTAGATTCCGATGCACCATTGCAGGTTTACTGTATCCCTTGGACCTTCAAGTCAACGATGAGACACAGAAATTGCATCGATATTGAATAGAAATGGCAAATTATCTACTTATTTACAAGAGGAGTAACTCTTATAATAGTTCGTTTTTTGAGCCTTTCCTGGGACAGCAGTATTAGATTCCGATGCACCATTGCAGGTTTACTGTATCCCTAGAACCTTCAAATCAACGATGAATCACAGAAATTGCATCGATATTTAATACAAAAGGCAAAATGTCGACTTATTTACAAGAGGCGTAACTCTTTAAATAGTTCTTGCTTTGAGCCTTTCCTGGGACAGCAGTATTAGATTCCGATGCACCATTGCAGGTTTACTGTATCCCTTGGACCTTCAAATCAACGATGAATCACAGAAATTGCATCGATATTGAATACAAAAGGCAAAATGTCGGCTTATCTACAAGAGGAGTAACTCTTCTAATAGTTCGTGCTTTGAGCCGTTCCTGGGACAGCAGTATTACATTCCGATGCACCATTGCAGGTTTACTGTATCCATTGGACCTTCAAATCAACGATGAAACACGGAAATTGCATCGATATTGAATACAAAAGGCAAAATGTCGACTTATTTACAGGAGGAGTAACTCTTCTAATAGTTCGTGTTTGAGCCTTTCCAGGGACCGCAGTATTAGATTCCGATGCACCATTGCAGGTTTACTGTATCCCTTGGACCTTCAAATCAACGATGAAACACAGAAATTGCATCGATATTGAATACAAAAGCAAAATGTCGACTTATTTATAAGAGGAGTAACCCTTCTAATAGTTCGTGCTTTGAACCTTTCCCGGGACAGCAGTATTAGATTCCGATGCACCATTGCAGGTTTACTGTATCCCTTGGACCTTCAAGTCAACGATGAAACACAGAAATTGGATCGATATTGAATACAAAAGGCAAAATGTCGGCTTATCTACAAGAGGAGTAACTCTTCTAATAGTTCGTGATTTGAGCCTTTCCTGGGACAGCAGTATTACATTCCGATGCACCATTGCTGGTTTACTGTATCCCTTGGACCTTCAAATCAACGATGAAACACCGAAATTGCATCGATATTGAATACAAAAGGCAAAATGTCTACTTATTTACAAGAGGAGTAACTCTTCTAATAGTTCGTGATTTGAGCCTTTCCTGGGACAGCAGTATTACATTCCGATGCACCATTGCTGGTTTACTGTATCCCTTGGACCTTCAAATCAACGATGAAACACCGAAATTGCATCGATATTGAATACAAAAGGCAAAATGTCTACTTATTTACAAGAGGAGTAACTCTTCTAATAGTTCGTGCTTTGAGCCTTTCCTGGGACAGCAGTATTAGATTCCGATGCACCATTGCAGGTTTACTGTATCCCTTGGACCTTCAAATCAACGATGTAACACAGAAATTGCATCGATATTGAATGCAAAATGCAAAATGTCGACTTATTTACAAGCGGAGTAACTCTTCTAATAGTTCGTGCTTAGAGAACATCCTGGGACAGTAGTATTAGATTCCGATGCACCATTGCAGGTTTACTGTATCCCTGGGACCTTCAAGTCAACGATGAAACACAGATATTGCATCGATATTGAATACAAATGGCAAAATATCTACTTATTTGCAAGAGGAGTAACTCTTATGATAGTTCGTGGTTTGAGCCTTTCCTGGGACAGCAGTATTAGATTCCGATGCACCATTGCAGGTTTACTGTATCCCTAGAACCTTCAAATCAACGATGAATCAGAGAAATTGCATCGATATTGAATACAAAAGGCAAAATGTCGTCTTACTTACAAGAGGAGTAACTCTTCTAATAGTTCGTGCTTTGAGCCTTTCCTGGGACAGCAGTATTACATTCCGATGCACCATTGCAGATTTACTGTATCCCTTGGACCTTCAAATCAACGATGAAACACAGAAATTGCATCGATATTGAATACAAAAGGCAAAGTGTCGACTTATTTACAAGAGGAGTATCTCTTCTAATAGTTCGTGCTTTGAGCCTTTCCAGGGACAGCAGTACTAGATTCCGATGCACCATTGCAGGTTTACTGTATCCCTTGGACCTTCAAATCAACGATGAAACACAGAAATTGCATCGATATTGAATACAAAAGGCAAAATGTCGACTTATTTATAAGAGGAGTAACCCTTCTAATAGTTCGTGCTTTGAACATTTCCTGGGACAGCAGTATTAGATTCCGATGCACCATTGCAGGTTTACTGTATCCCTTGGACCTTCAAGTCAACGATGAAACACAGGAATTGGATCGATATTGAATACAAAAGGCATAATGTCGGCTTATCTACAAGAGGAGTAACTCTTCAAATAGTACGTGCTTTGAGCCTTTCCTGGGACAGCAGTATTACATTCCGATGCACCATTGCTGGTTTACTGTTTACCTTGGACCTACAAATCAACGATGAAACACAGAAATTGCATCAATATTGAATACAAAAGGCAAAATGTCGAATTATTTACAAGAGGAGTAACTCTTCTAATAGTTCGTGTTTGAGCCTTTCCAGGGACAGCAGTATTAGATTCCGATGCACCATTGCAGGTTTACTGTATCCCTTGGACCTTCAAATCAACGATGAAACACAGAAATTGCATCGATATTGAATATAAAAAAGCAAAATGACGACTTATTTACAAGAGGAGTAACTCTTCTAATAGTTCGTCCTTTGAGCCTTTCCTGGGACAGCAGTATTAGATTCCGATGCACCATTGAAGGTTTACTGTATCCGTTAAACCTGCAAATCAACGATGAAACACAGAAATTGCATCGATATTGAATACAAAAGGCTAAATGTCGACTTATTTACAAGAAGAGTAACTCTTCTAATAGTTCGTGCTTTGAGCCTTTCCTGGGACAGCAGTATTAGATTCCGATGCACCATTGCAGGTTTACTGTATCCCTTGGACCTTCAAGTCAACGATGAGACACAGAAATTGCATCGATATTGAATAGAAATGGCAAAATATCTACTTATTTACAAGAGGAGTAACTCTTATAATAGTTCGTTTTTTGAGCCTTTCCTGGGACAGCAGTATTAGATTCCGATGCACCATTGCAGGTTTACTGTATCCCTAGAACCTACAAATCAACGATGAATCACAGAAATTGCATCGATATTTAATACAAAAGGCAAAATGTCGACTTATTTACAAGAGGCGTAACTCTTTAAATAGTTCTTGCTTTGAGCCTTTCCTGGGACAGCAGTATTAGATTCCGATGCACCATTGCAGGTTTACTGTATCCCTTGGACCTTCAAATCAACGATGAATCACAGAAATTGCATCGATATTGAATACAAAAGGCAAAATGTCGGCTTATCTACAAGAGGAGTAACTCTTCTAATAGTTCGTGCTTTGAGCCGTTCCTGGGACAGCAGTATTACATTCCGATGCACCATTGCAGGTTTACTGTATCCATTGGACCTTCAAATCAACGATGAAACACGGAAATTGCATCGATATTGAATACAAAAGGCAAAATGTCGACTTATTTACAGGAGGAGTAACTCTTCTAATAGTTCGTGTTTGAGCCTTTCCAGGGACCGCAGTATTAGATTCCGATGCACCATTGCAGGTTTACTGTATCCCTTGGACCTTCAAATCAACGATGAAACACAGAAATTGCATCGATATTGAATACCAAAGCAAAATGTCGACTTATTTATAAGAGGAGTAACCCTTCTAATAGTTCGTGCTTTGAACCTTTCCCGGGACAGCAGTATTAGATTCCGATGCACCATTGCAGGTTTACTGTATCCCTTGGACCTTCAAGTCAACGATGAAACACAGAAATTGGATCGATATTGAATACAAAAGGCAAAATGTCGGCTTATCTACAAGAGGAGTAACTCTTCTAATAGTTCGTGATTTGAGCCTTTCCTGGGACAGCAGTATTACATTCCGATGCACCATTGCTGGTTTACTGTATCCCTTGGACCTTCAAATCAACGATGAAACACCGAAATTGCATCGATATTGAATACAAAAGGCAAAATGTCTACTTATTTACAAGAGGAGTAACTCTTCTAATAGTTCGTGATTTGAGCCTTTCCTGGGACAGCAGTATTACATTCCGATGCACCATTGCTGGTTTACTGTATCCCTTGGACCTTCAAATCAACGATGAAACACCGAAATTGCATCGATATTGAATACAAAAGGCAAAATGTCTACTTATTTACAAGAGGAGTAACTCTTCTAATAGTTCGTGCTTTGAGCCTTTCCTGGGACAGCAGTATTAGATTCCGATGCACCATTGCAGGTTTACTGTATCCCTTGGACCTTCAAATCAACGATGTAACACAGAAATTGCATCGATATTGAATGCAAAATGCAAAATGTCGACTTATTTACAAGCGGAGTAACTCTTCTAATAGTTCGTGCTTAGAGAACATCCTGGGACAGCAGTATTAGATTCCGATGCACCATTGCAGGTTTACTGTATCCCTGGGACCTTCAAGTCAACGATGAAACACAGATATTGCATCGATATTGAATACAAATGGCAAAATATCTACTTATTTGCAAGAGGAGTAACTCTTATGATAGTTCGTGGTTTGAGCCTTTCCTGGGACAGCAGTATTAGATTCCGATGCACCATTGCAGGTTTACTGTATCCCTAGAACCTTCAAATCAACGATGAATCAGAGAAATTGCATCGATATTGAATACAAAAGGCAAAATGTCGTCTTACTTACAAGAGGAGTAACTCTTCTAATAGTTCGTGCTTTGAGCCTTTCCTGGGACAGCAGTATTACATTCCGATGCACCATTGCAGATTTACTGTATCCCTTGGACCTTCAAATCAACGATGAAACACAGAAATTGCATCGATATTGAATACAAAAGGCAAAGTGTCGACTTATTTACAAGAGGAGTATCTCTTCTAATAGTTCGTGCTTTGAGCCTTTCCTGGGACAGCAGTATTAGATTCCGATGCACCACTGCAGGTTTACTGTATCCCATGGACCTTCAAATCAACGATGAATCACAGAAATTGCATCGATATTGAATACAAAAGGCAAAATGTCGACTTATTTACAAGAGGAGTAACTCTTCTAGTACTTCGTGCTTTGACCCTTTCCTGGGACAGCAGTATTAGATTCCGATGCACCATTGCAGGTTTACTGTATCCCTTGGACCTTCAAATCAACGATGAATCACAGATATTGCATCGATATTTAATACAAAAGGCAAAATGTCGACTTATATACAAGAGGAGTAACTCTTCTAGTACTTCGTGCTTTGAGCCTTTCCTGGGACAGCAGTATTAGATTCCGATTTACCATTGCAGGTTTGCTGTATCCCTTGGACCTTCAAATCAACGATGAAACACAGAAATTGCATCGATATTGAATACAAAAGGCAAAATGTCGGCTTATCTACAAGAGGAGTAACTCTTCTAATAGTTCGTGCTTTGAGCCGTTCCTGGGACAGCAGTATTACATTCCGATGCACCATTGCTGGTTTACTGTATCCCTTGGACCTTCAAATCAACGATGAAACACAGAAATTGCATCGATATTGAATACAAAAGGCAAAATGTCGACTTATTTACAAGTGGAATAACTCTTCTAATAGTTCGTGTTTGAGCCTTTCCAGGGACAGCAGTATTAGATTCCGATGCACCATTGCAGGTTTACTGTATCCCTTGGACCTTCAAATCAACGATGAAACACAGAAATTGCATCGATATTGAATACAAAAGGCAAAATGTCGACTTATTTATAAGAGGAGTAACCCTTCTAATAGTTCGTGCTTTGAACCTTTCCTGGGATAGCAGTATTAGATTCCGATGCACCATTGCAGGTTTACTGTATCCCTTGGACCTTCAAGTCAACGATGAAACACAGAAATTGGATCGATATTGAATACAAAAGGCAAAATGTCGCCTTACCTACAAGAGGAGTAACTCTTCTAATAGTTCGTGCTTTGAGCCTTTCCTGGGACAGCAGTATTACATTCCGATGCACCATTGCTGGTTTACTGTATCCCTTGGACCTTCAAATCAACGATGAAACACTGGAATTGCATCGATATTGAATACAAAAGGCAAAATGTCGACTTATTTACAAGAGGAGTAACTCTTCAAATAGTTCGTGTTTGAGCCTTTCCAGATACAGCAGTATTAGATTCCGATGCACCATTGCAGGTTTACTGAATCCGTTAAACCTTCAAATCAACGATGAAACACAGAAATTGCATCGATATTGAATACAAAAGGCAAAATGTCGACTTATTTACAAGAGGAGTTACTCTTCTAATAGTTCGTGCTTTGAGCCTTTCCTGGGACAGCAGTATTAGATTCCGATTTACCATTGCAGGTTTACTGTATCCCTTGGACCTTCAAATCAACGATGAATCACAGAAATTGCATCGATATTTAATACAAAAGGCAAAATGTCTACTTATTTACAACAGGAGTAACTCTTCTAATAGTTCGTGTTTGAGCCTTTCCAGGGACAGCAGTATTAGATTCCGATGCACCGTTGCAGTTTTACTGTATCCCATGGACCTTCAAATCAACGATGAAACATAGAAATTGCATCGATATTGAATACAAACGGCAAAATGTCGACTTATTTACAAGAGGAGTAACTCTTCTAAAAGTTCGTTCTTTGAGCCTTTCCTGGGACAGCAGTATTAGATTCCGATTTACCATTGCAGGTTTACTGTATCCCTTGGACCTTCATATCAACGATGAAACACAGAAATTGCATCGATATTGAATACAAAAGGCAAAATGTCGGCTGTTCTACAGGAGGAGTAACTCTACTAATAGTCCGTGCTGTGAGCCGTTTCTGGGACAGCAGTATTAGATTCCGATGCACCATTGCAGGTTTTCTGTATCCCTTGGACCTTCAAATCAACGATGAAACACAGAAATTGCATCGATATTGAATACAATATGCAAAATGTCGACTTATTTACAAGAGGAGTAACTCTTCTAATAGTTCGTGATATGAGCCTTTCCTGGGAAAGCAGTATTAGATTCCGATGCACCATTGCAGGTTTACTGTATCACTGGGACCTTCAAGTCAACGATGAAACACAGAAATTGCATCGATATTGAATACAAAAGGCAAAATGTCGACTTATTTACAAGAGGAGTTGCTCTTCTAATAGTTCGTGCTTAGAGCCCATCCTGGGACAGCAGTATTAGATTCCGATGCACCATTGCAGGTTTACTGTATCCCTGGGAACTTCAAATCAACGATGAAACACAGAAATTGCATCGATATTGAATACAAAAGGCAAAATCTCGACTTATTTACAAGAGGAGTAACTCTTCTAATAGTTCGTTCTTGAGCCTTTCCAGTGACAGCAGTACTAGATTCCGATGCACCATTGCAGGTTTACTGTATCCCTTGGACCTTCAAATCAACGATGAAACACAGAAATTGCATCGATATTGAATGCAAAAGGCAAAATGTCGACTTATTTATAAGAGGAGTAACCCTTTTAATAGTTCGTGCTTTGAACCTTTCCTGGGACAGCTGTATTAGATTCCGATGCACCATTGCACGTTTACTGTATCCCTTGGACCTTCAAGTCAACGATGAAACACAGGAATTGGATCGATATTGAATACAAAAGGCAAAATGTCGGCTTATCCACAAGAGGAGTAACTCTTCTAATAGTACGCGCTTTGAGCCTTTCCTGCGACAGCAGTATTACATTCCGATGCACCATTGCTGGTTTACTGTATACCTTGGACCTACAAATCAACGATGAAACACAGAAATTATATCGATATTGAATACAAAAGGCAAAATGTCGACTTATTTACAAGAGGAGTAACTCTTCTAATAGTTCGTGTTTGAGCCTTTCCAGATACAGCAGTATTAGATTCCGATGCACCATTGCAGGTTTACTGTATCCGTTAAACCTTCAAATCAACGATGAATCACAGAAATTGCATCGATATTTAATACAAAAGGCAAAATGTCGACTTATTTACAAGAGGAGTAACTCTTCTAAAGGTTCGTTCTTTGAGCCTTTCCTGGGACAGCAGTATTAGATTCCGATGCACCACTGCAGGTTTACTGTATCCCTTGGACCTTCAAATCAACGATGAAACACAGAAATTGCATCGATATTGAATACAAAAGGCAAAATGTCGGCTGTTCTACAAGAGGAGTAACTCTACTAATAGTTCGTGCTGTGAGCCGTTTCTGGGACAGCAGTATTACATTCCGATGCACCATTGCAGGTTTACTGTATCCCTTGGACCTTCAACTCAACGATGAAACACAGAAATTGCATCGATATTGAATAGAAAAAAGCAAAATGTCGACATATTTACAAGAGGAGTAACTCTTCTAATAGTTCGTCCTTTGAGCCTTTCCTGGGACAGCAGTATTAGATTCCGATGCACCATTGCAGGTTTACTGTATCCGTTAAACCATCAAATCAACGATGAAACACAGAAATTGCATCGATATTGAATACAAAAGGCTAAATGTCGGCTTATTTACAAGAGGAGTAACTCTTCTAATAGTTCGTGCTTTGAGCCTTTCCTGGGACAGCAGTATTAGTTTCCGATGCACCATTGCAGGTTTACTGTATCCCTTCGACCTTCAAGTCAACGAAGAAACACAGAAATTACCTCGATATTGAATACAAATGGCAAAATATCTACTTATTTACAAGAGGAGTAACCCTTATAATAGTTCGTGCTTTGAGCCTTTCCTGGGACAGCAGTATTAGATTCCGATGCACCATTGCAGGTTTACTGTATCCCTAGAACCTTCAAATCAACGATGAATCACAGAAATTGCATCGATATTTAATACAAAAGGCAAAATTTCGACTTATTTACAAGAGGCGTAACTCTTTTAATAGTTCGTGCTTTGAGCCTTTCCTGGGACAGCAGTATTAGATTCCGATGCACCATTGCAGGTTTACTGTATCCCTTGGACCTTCAAATCAACGATGAATCACAGAAATTGCATCGATATTGAATACAAAATGCAAAATGTCGGCTCATCTACAAGAGGAGTAACTCTTCTAATAGTACGTGTCTTGAGCCGTTCCAGGGACAGCAGTATTTCATTCCGATGCACCATTGCAGGTTTACTGTATCCCTTGGACCTTCAAATCAACGATGAAACACAGAAATTGCATCGATATTGAATACAAAAGGCAAAATGTCGACTTATTTACAAGAGGAGTAATTCTTATTATAGTTCGTGTTTGAGCCATTCCAGGGACAGCAGTACTAGATTCCGATGCACCATTGCAGGTTTACTGTATCCCTTGGACCTTCAAATCAACGATGAAACACAGAAATTGCATCGATATTGAATACAAAAGGCAAAATGTCGACTTATTTATAAGAGGAGTAACCCTTCTAATAGTTCGTGCTTTGAACATTTCCTGGGACAGCAGTATTAGATTCCGATGCACCATTGCAGGTTTACTGTATCCCTTGGACCTTCAAGTCAACGATGAAACACGGGAATTGGATCGATATTGAATACAAAAGGCAAAATGTCGGCTTATCTACAAGAGGAGTAACTCTTCAAATAGTACGTGCTTTGAGCCTTTCCTGGGACAGCAGTATTACATTCCGATGCACCATTGCTGGTTTACTGTTTACCTTGGACCTACAAATCAACGATGAAACACAGAAATTGCATCTATATTGAATACAAAAGGCAAAATGTCGAATTATTTACAAGAGGAGTAACTCTTCTAATAGTTCGTGTTGGAGCCTTTCCAGGGACAGCAGTATTAAATTCCGATGCACCATTGCAGGTTTACTGTATCCCTTGGACCTTCAAATCAACGATGAAACACAGAAATTGCATCGATATTGAATAGAAAAAAGCAAAATGACGACTTATTTACAAGAGGAGTAACTCTTCTAATAGTCCGTCCTTTGAGCCTTTCCTGGGACAGCAGTATTAGATTCTGATGCACCATTGCAGGTTTACTGTATCCGTTAAACCTTAAAATCAACGATGAAACACAGAAATTGCATCGATATTGAATACAAAAGGCTAATTGTCGACTTATTTACAAGAAGAGTAACTCTTCTAATAGTTCGTGCTTTGAGCCTTTCCTGGGACAGCAGTATTACATTCCGATGCACCATTGCAGGTTTACTGTATCCCTTGGACCTTCAAATCAACGATGAAACACAGAAATTGCATCGATATTGAATACAAAAGGCAAAATGTCGACTTATTTACAAGAGGAGTAACTCTTCTAATTGATCGTGTTTGAGCCTTTCCAGGGACAGCAGTACTAGATTCCGATGCACCATTGCAGGTTTACTGTATCCCTTGGACCTTCAAATCAACGATGAAACACAGAGATTGCATCGATATTGAATACAAAAGGCAAAATGTCGACTTATTTATAAGAGGAGTAACCCTTCTAATAGTTCGTGCTTTGAACATTTCCTGGGACAGCAGTATTAGATTCCGATGCACCATTGCAGGTTTACTGTATCCCTTGGACCTTCAAGTCAACGATGAAACACAGGAATTGGATCGATATTGAATACAAAAGGCAAAATGTCGGCTTATCTACAAGAGGAGTAACTCTTCAAATAGTACGTGCTTTGAGCCTCTCCTGGGACAGCAGTATTACATTCCGATGCACCATTGCTGGTTTACTGTTTACCTTGGACCTACAAATCAACGATGAAACACAGAAATTGCATCGATATTGAATAGAAAAAAGCAAAATGACGACTTATTTACAAGAGGAGTAACTCTTCTAATAGTTCGTCCTTTGAGCCTTTCCTGGGACAGCAGTATTAGATTCTGATGCACCATTGCAGGTTTACTGTATCCGTTAAACCTTAAAATCAACGATGAAACACAGAAATTGCATCGATATTGAATACAAAAGGCTAAATGTCGACTTATTTACAAGAAGAGTAACTCTTCTAACAGTTCGTGCTTTGAGCCTTTCCTGGGACAGCAGTATTAGATTCCGATGCACCATTGCAGGTTTACTGTATCCCTTGGACCTTCAAGTCAACGATGAAACACAGAAATTACCTCGATATTGAATACAAATGGCAAAATATCTACTTATTTACAAGAGGAGTAACTCTTCTAATAGTTCCTGCTTTGAGCCTTTCCTGGGACAGCAGTATTAGATTCCGATGCACCATTGCAGGTTTACTGTATCCCTAGAACCTTCAAATCAACGATGAATCACAGAAATTGCATCGATATTTAATACAAAAGGCAAAATTTCGACTTATTTACAATAGGAGTAACTCTTCTAATAGTTCGTGCTTTGAGACTTTCCTGGGACAGCAGTATTAGATTCCGATGCACCATTGCAGGTTTACTGTATCCTTTGGACCTTCAAGTCAACGATGAGACACAGAAATTGCATCGATATTGAATACAAATGGCAAAATATCTACTTATTTACAAGAGGAGTAACTCTTATAATAGTTCGTGTTTTGAGCCTTTCCTGGGACAGCAGTATTAGATTCCGATGCACCATTGCAGGTTTACTGTATCCCTAGAACCTTCAAATCAACGATGAATCACAGAAATTGCATCGATATTTAATACAAAAGGCAAAATTTCGACTTATTTACAAGAGGCGTAACTCTTTTAATAGTTCGTGCTTTGAGCCTTTCCTGGGACAGCAGTATTAGAGTCCGATGCACCATTGCAGGTTTACTGTATCCCTTGGACCTTCAAATCAACGATGAATCACAGAAATTGCATCGATATTGAATACAAAATGCAAAATGTCGGCTCATCTACAAGAGGAGTAACTCTTCGAATAGTACGTGCCTTGAGCCGTTCCTGGGACAGCAGTATTACATTCCGATGCACCATTGCAGGTTTACTGTATCCCTTGGACCTTCAAATCAACGATGAAACACAGAAATTGCATCGATATTGAATACAAAAGGCAAAATGTCGACTTATTTACAAGAGGAGTAACTCTTCTAATAGATCGTGTTTGAGCCTTTCCAGGGACAGCAGTACTAGATTCCGATGCACCATTGCAGGTTTACTGTATCCCTTGGACCTTCAAATCAACGAGGAAACACAGAAATTGCATCGATATTGAATACAAAATGCAAAATGTCGACTTATTTAAAAGAGGAGTAACCCTTCTAATAGTTCGTGCTTTGAACATTTCCTGGGACTGCAGTATTAGATTCCGATGCACCATTGCAGGTTTACTGTATCCCTTGGACCTTCAAGTCAACGATGAAACACAGGAATTGGATCGATATTGAATACAAAAGGCAAAATGTCGGCTTATCTACAAGAGGAGTAACTCTTCAAATAGTACGTGCTTTGAGCCTTTCCTGGGACAGCAGTATTACATTCCGATGCACCATTGCTGGTTTACTGTTTACCTTGGACCTACAAATCAACGATGAAACACAGAAATTGCATCGATATTGAATACAAAAGGCAAAATGTCGAATTATTTACAAGAGGAGTAACTCTTCTAATAGTTCGAGTTTGAGCCTTTCCAGGGACAGCAGTATTAGATTCCGATGCACCAATGCAGGTTTACTGTATCCGTTGGACATTCAAATCAACGATGAAACACAGAAATTGCATCGATATTGAATAGAAAAAAGCAAAATGACGACTTATTTACAAGAGGAGTAACTCTGCTAATAGTTCGTCCATTGAGCCTTTCCTGGGACAGCACTATTAGATTCCGATGCACCATTGCAGGTTTACTGTATCCGTTAAACCTTCAAATCAACGATGAAACACAGAAATTGCATCGATATTGAATACAAAAGGCTAAATGTCGACTTATTTACAAGAAAGGTAACTCTTCTAATAATTCGTGCTTTGAGCCTTTCCTGGGACAGCAGTATTAGATTCCGATGCACCATTGCAGGTTTACTGTATCCCTTGGACCTTCAAGTCAACGATGAGACACAGAAATTGCATCGATATTGAATACAAATGGCAAAATATATACTTATATACAAGAGGAGTAACTCTTATAATAGTTCGTGTTTTGAGCCTTTCCTGGGACAGCAGTATTAGATTCCGATGCACCATTGCAGGTTTACTGTATCCCTTGGACCTTCAAATCAACGATGAATCACAGAAATTGCATCGATATTGAATACAAAAGGCAAAATGTCGGCTTATCTACAAGAGGAGTAACTCTTCTAATAGTTCGTGCTTTGAGCCGTTCCTGGGACAGCAGTATTACATTCCGATGCACCATTGCAGGTTTACTGTATCCATTGGACCTTCCAATCAACGATGAAACACGGAAATTGCATCGATATTGAATACAAAATGCAAAATGTCGACTTATTTACAGAAGGAGTAACTCTTCTAATAGTTCGTGTTTGAGCCTTTCCAGGGACCGCAGTATTAGATTCCGATGCACCATTGCAGGTTTACTGTATCCCTTGGACCTTCAAATCAACGATGAAACACAGAAATTGCATCGATATTGAATACAAAAGGCAAATTGTCGACTTATTTATAAGAGGAGTAACCCTTCTAATAGTTCGTGCTTTGAACCTTTCCCGGGACAGCAGTATTAGATTCCGATGCACCATTGCAGGTTACTGTATCCCTTGGACCTTCAAGTCAACGATGAAACACAGAAATTGGATCGATATTGAATACAAAAGGCAAAATGTCGGCTTATCTACAAGAGGAGTAACTCTTCTAATAGTTCGTGATTTGAGCCTTTCCTGGGACAGCAGTATTACATTCCGATGCACCATTGCTGGCTTACTGTATCCCTTGGACCTTCAAATCAACGATGAAACACAGAAATTGCTTCGATATTGAATACAAAAGGCAAAATGTCTACTTATTTACATGAGGAGTAACTCTTCTAATAGTTCGTGTTTGAGCCTTTCCAGGGACAGCAGTATTAGATTCCGATGCACCATTGCAGGTTTGCTGTATCCCTTGGACCTTCAAATCAACGATGAAACACAGATATTGCATCGATATTGAATACAAAAGGCAAAATGTCGACTTTTTTACAAGAGGAGTAACTCTTCTAATAGTTCGTGATTTGAGCCTTTCCTGGGAAAGCAGTATTAGATTCCGATGCACCATTGCAGGTTTACTGTATCCCTTGGACCTTCAAATCAACGATGAAACACTGAAAATGCATCGATATTGAATACAAAAGTCCAAATGTCGACTTATTTACAAGAGGAGTAACTCTTCTAATAGTTCGTGCTTTGAGCCTTTCCTGGGACAGCAGTATTAGATTCCGATGCACCATTGCAGGTTTACTGTATCCCTTGGACCTTCAAATCAACGATGAAACACAGAAATTGCATCGATATTGAATGCAAAAGTCAAAATGTCGACTTATTTACAAGCGGAGTAACTCTTCTAATAGTTCGTGCTTAGAGAACATCCTGTGACAGCAGTATTAGATTCCGATGCACCATTGCAGGTTTACTGTATCCCTGGGACCTTCAAGTCAACGATGAAACACAGATATTGCATCGATATTGAATACAAATGGCAAAATATCTACTTATTTGCAAGAGGAGTAACTCTTATGATAGTTCGTGGTTTGAGCCTTTCCTGGGACAGCAGTATTAGATTCCGATGCACCATTGCAGGTTTACTGTATCCCTAGAACCTTCAAATCAACGATGAATCAGAGAAATTGCATCGATATTGAATACAAAACGCAAAATGTCGGCTTATCTACAAGAGGAGTAACTCTTCTAATAGTTCGTGCTTTGAGCCTTTCCTGGGACAGCAGTATTACATTCCGATGCACCATTGCAGGTTTACTGTATCCCTTGGACCTTCAAATCAACGATGAACCACAGAAATTGCATCGATATTGAATACAAAAGGCAAAATGTCGGCTTATCTACAAGAGGAGTAACTCTTCTAATAGTTCGTGCTTTGAGCCGCTCCTGGGACAGCAGTATTACATTCCGTTGCACCATTGCTGGTTTACTGTATCCCTTGGACCTTCAAATCAACGATGAAACACAGAAATTGCATCGATATTGAATACAAAAGGCAAAATGTCGACTTATTTATAAGAGGAGTAACCCTTCTAATAGTTCGTGCTTTGAACCTTTCCTGGGATAGCAGTATTAGATTCCGATGCACCATTGCAGGTTTACTGTATCCCTTGGACCTTCAAGTCAACGATGAAACACAGAAATTGGATCGATATTGAATACAAAAGGCAAAATGTCGGCTTATCTACAAGAGGAGTAACTCTTCTAATAGTTCGTGCTTTGAGCCTTTCCTGGGACAGCAGTATTACATTCCGATGCACCATTGCTGGTTTACTGTATCCCTTGGACCTTCAAATCAACGATGAAACACAGAAATTGCATCGATATTGAATACAAAAGGCAAAATGTCGACTTATTTACAAGAGGAGTAACTCTTCTAATAGATCGTTATTTTAGCCTTTCCTGGGACAGCAGTATTAGATTCCGATGCACCATTGCAGGTTTTCTGTATCCCTTGGACCTTCAAATCAACGATGAAACACAGAAATTGCATCGATATTGAATACAATATGCAAAATGTCGACTTATTTACAAGAGGAGTAACTCTTCTAATTGTTCGTGATTTGAGCCTTTCCTGGGAAAGCAGTATTAGATTCCGATGCACCATTGCAGGTTTACTGTATCCCTGGGACCTTCAAGTCAACGATGAAATACAGAAATTGCATCGATATTGAATACAAAAGGCAAAATGTCGACTTATTTACAAGAGGAGTTGCTCTTCTAATAGTTCGTGCTTAGAGCCCATCCTGGGACAGCAGTATTAGATTCCGATGCACCATTGCAGGTTTACTGTATCCCTGGGACCTTCACGTCAACGATGAAACACAGAAATTGCATCGATATCGAATACAAATGGCAAAATATCTACTTATTTGCAAGAGGAGTAACTCTTATGATAGTTCGTGCTTTGTGTCTTTCCTGGGACAGCAGTATTAGATTCCGATGCACCATTGCAGGTTTACTGTATCCCCAGAACCTTCAAATCAACGATGAATCACAGAAATTGCATCGATATTGAATACAAAAGGCAAAATGTCGACTTATCTACAAGAGGAGTAACTCTTCTAATAGTTCGTGCTTTGAGCCGTTCCTGGGACAGCAGTATTACATTCCGATGCACCATTGCAGGTTTTCTGTATCCCTTGGACCTTCAAATCAACGATGAAACACAGAAATTGCATCGATATTGAATACAAAAGGCAAAATGTCGACTTATTTACAAGAGGAGTATCTCTTCTAATAGGTCGTGGTTTGAGCCTTTCCTGGGACAGCAGTATTAGATTCCGATGCACCATTGCAGGTTTACTGTATCCCTTGGACGTTCAATTGAACGATGAAACACAGAAATTGCATCGATATTGAATACAATATGCAAAATGTCGACTTATTTACAAGAGGAGTAACTCTTCTAATAGTTCGTGATTTGAGCCTTTCCTGAGAAAGCAGTATTAGATTCCGATGCACCATTGCAGGTTTACTGTATCCCTGGGACCTTCAAGTCAACGATGAAACACAGATATTGCATCGATATTGAATACAAAAGGCAAAATGTCGACTTATTTACAAGAGGAGTTGCTCCTCTAATAGTTCGTGCTTAGAGCCCATCCTGGGACAGCAGTATTAGATTCCGATGCACCATTGCAGGTTTACTGTATCCCTGGGACCTTCAAGTCAACGATGAAACACAGAAATTGCATCGATATCGAATACAAATGGCAAAATATCTACTTATTTGCAAGAGGAGTAACTCTTCTGATAGTTCGGGCTTTGAGCCTTTCCTGGGAGAGCAGTATTAGATTCCGATGCACCATTGCAGGTTTACTGTCTCCCTAGAACCTTCAAATCAACGATGAATCACAGAAATTGCATCGATATTGAATACAAAAGGCAAAATGTAGACTTATCTATAAGAGGAGTAACTCTTCTAATAGTTCGTGCTTTGAGCCGTTCCTCGGACAGCAGTATTACATTCCGATGCACCATTGCAGGTTTTCAGTATCCCTTGGACCTTCAAATCAACGATGAAACACAGAAATTGCATCGATATTGAATACAAAAGGCAAAATGTCGACTTATTTACAAGAGGAGTATCTCTTCTAATAGGTCGTGCTTTGAGCCTTTCCTGGGACAGCAGTATTAGATTCCGATGCACCATTGCTGGTTTACTGTATCCCTTGGACCTTCAAATCAACGATGAAACACAGAAATTGCATCGATATTGAATACAAAAGCCAAATGTCGACTTATATCCAAGAGGAGTAACTCTTCTAGTACTTCGTGCTTTGGGCCTTTCCTGGGACAGCAGTATTAGATTCCGATGCACCATTGCAGTTTTAGTGTATCCCTTGGACCTTCAAATCATCGACGAAACACAGAAATTGCATCGATACTGAATACAAAATGCAAAATGTCGACTTATTTACAAGAGGAGTAACTCTTCTAATAGTTCGTGCTTTGATCCTTTCCTGGGACAGCAGTATTAGATTCCGATGCACCATTGCAGGATCACTGTATCCCTTGGATCTTCAAATCAACGATGAAACACAGAAATTGCATCGATATTGAATACAAAAGGCAAAGTGTCGTCTTACTTATTAGAGGAGTAACTCTTCTAACAGTTCCTGCTTTGAGCCTTTCCTGGGACAGCAGTATTAGATTCCGATGCACCATTGCAGGTTCACTGTATCCCTTGGACCTTCAAATCAACGATGAAACACAGAAATTGCATCGATATTGAATACAAAAGGCGAAATGTCGACTTATTTACAAGAGGAGTAACTCTTCTGATATTTCGTTCTTTGAGCCTTTCCTGGGACAGCAGTATTACATTCCGATGCACCATTGCTGGTTTACTGTATCCCTTGGACCTTCAAATCAACGATGAAACACAGAAATTGCATCGATATTGAATACAAAAGGCAAAATGTCGACTTATTTACAAGAGGAGTAACTCTTCTAATAGTTTGTGTTTGAGCATTTCCTGGGACACAAGTATTACATTCCGATGCACCATTGCTGGTTTACTGTATCCCTTGGACCTTCAAATCAACGATGAAACACAGAAATTTCATCGATATTGAATACAAAAGGCAAAATGTCGACTTATTTACAAGAGGAGTAACTCTTTTAATAGTTCGTGCTTTGAGCCTTACCTGGGACAGCAGTATTACATTCCAATGCACCATTGCTGGTTTACTGTATCCCTTGGACCTTCAAATCAACGATGAAACACAGAAATTGCATCGATATTGAATACAAAAGGCAAAATGTCGACTTATTTACAAGAGGAGTAACTCTTCTAATAGTTCGTTCTTTTAGCCTTTCCTGGGACAGCAGTATTAGATTCCGATGCACCATTGCAGGTTTACTGTATCCCTTGGACCTTCAAATCAACGATGAGACACTGAAATTGCATCGATATTTAATACAAAAGGCCAAATGTCGACTTATTTACAAGAGGGGTAACTCTTCTAATAGTTCGTGTTTGAGCCTTTCCAGGGACAGCAGTATTAGATTCCGATGCACCATTGCAGGATTACTGTATCCCTTGGACCTTCAAATCAACGATGAAACACAGAACTTCCATCGATATTGAATACAAAAGGCAAAATTTCGACTTATTTACAAGAGGAGTAACTCTTCTAATAGTTCGTGATTTGAGCCTTTCCTAGGACAGCAGTATTAGATTCCGATGCACCATTGCAGGTTTACTGTATCCCTTGGACCTTCAAATCAACGGTGAGACACTGAAATTGCATCGATATTGAATACAAAAGGCCAAATGTCGACTTATTTACAAGAGGAGTAACTCTTCTAATAGTTCGTGCTTTGAGCCTTTCCTGGGACAGCAGTATTAGATTCCGATGCACCATTGCAGGTTTACTGTATCCCTTGGACCTTCAAATCAACGATGAAACACAGAAATTGCATCGATTTGAATACAAAATGCAAAATGGCGACTTATTTACAAGAGGAGTAACTCTTCTAATAGTTCGTGCTTTGAGCCCATCCTGGGACAGCAGTATTAGATTCCGATGCACCATTGCAGGTTTACTGTATCCCTTGGACCTTCTAATCAACGATGAAACACAGAAATTGCATCGATATTGAATACAAAAGGCAAAATTTCGACTTATTTACAAGAGGAGTAACTCTTCTAATAGTTCGTGATTTGAGCCTTTTCTGGGACAGCAGTATTAGATTCCGATGCACCATTGCAGGTTTACTGTATCCCTTGGACCTTCAAATCAACGATGAAACACAGAAATTGCATCGATATTGAATACAAAAGGCGAAATGTCGACTTATTTACAAGAGGAGTAACTCTTCTGATATTTCGTTCTTTGAGCCTTTCCTGGGACAGCAGTATTACATTCCGATGCACCATTGCTGGTTTACTGTATCCCTTGGACCTTCAAATCAACGATGAAACACAGAAATTGCATCGATATTGAATACAAAAGGCAAAATGTCGACTTATTTACAAGAGGAGTAACTCTTCTAATAGTTTGTGTTTGAGCATTTCCTGGGACACAAGTATTACATTCCGATGCACCATTGCTGGTTTACTGTATCCCTTGGACCTTCAAATCAACGATGAAACACAGAAATTTCATCGATATTGAATACAAAAGGCAAAATGTCGACTTATTTACAAGAGGAGTAACTCTTTTAATAGTTCGTGCTTTGAGCCTTACCTGGGACAGCAGTATTACATTCCGATGCACCATTGCTGGTTTACTGTATCCCTTGGACCTTCAAATCAACGATGAAACACAGAAATTGCATCGATATTGAATACAAAAGGCAAAATGTCGACTTATTTACAAGAGGAGTAACTCTTCTAATAGTTCGTTCTTTTAGCCTTTCCTGGGACAGCAGTATTAGATTCCGATGCACCATTGCAGGTTTACTGTATCCCTTGGACCTTCAAATCAACGATGAGACACTGAAATTGCATCGATATTTAATACAAAAGGCCAAATGTCGACTTATTTACAAGAGGGGTAACTCTTCTAATAGTTCGTGTTTGAGCCTTTCCAGGGACAGCAGTATTAGATTCCGATGCACCATTGCAGGATTACTGTATCCCTTGGACCTTCAAATCAACGATGAAACACAGAAATTGCGTCGATATTGAATACAAAAGGCAAAATGTCGACTTATTTACAAGAGGAGTAACTCTTCTAATAGTTTGTGTTTGAGCATTTCCTGGGACACAAGTATTACATTCCGATGCACCATTGCTGGTTTACTGTATCCCTTGGACCTTCAAATCAACGATGAAACACAGAAATTTCATCGATATTGAATACAAAAGGCAAAATGTCGACTTATTTACAAGAGGAGTAACTCTTTTAATAGTTCGTGGTTTGAGCCTTACCTGGGACAGCAGTATTACATTCCGATGCACCATTGCTGGTTTACTGTATCCCTTGGACCTTCAAATCAACGATGAAACACAGAAATTGCATCGATATTGAATACAAAAGGCAAAATGTCGACTTATTTACAAGAGGAGTAACTCTTCTAATAGTTCGTTCTTTTAGCCTTTCCTGGGACAGCAGTATTAGATTCCGATGCACCATTGCAGGTTTACTGTATCCCTTGGACCTTCAAATCAACGATGAGACACTGAAATTGCATCGATATTTAATACAAAAGGCCAAATGTCGACTTATTTACAAGAGGGGTAACTCTTCTAATAGTTCGTGTTTGAGCCTTTCCAGGGACAGCAGTATTAGATTCCGATGCACCATTGCAGGATTACTGTATCCCTTGGACCTTCAAATCAACGATGAAACACAGAAATTGCATCGATATTGAATACAAATGGCAAAATATCTACTTATTTGCAAGAGTAGTAACTCTTATGATAGTTCGTGGTTTGAGCCCCTCCTGGGACAGCAGTATTAGATTCCGATGCACCATTGCAGGTTTACTGTATCCCTTGGACCTTCAAATCAACGATGAAACACAGAACTTCCATCGATATTGAATACAAAACGCAAAATTTCGACTTATTTACAAGAGGAGTAACTCTTCTAATAGTTCGTGATTTGAGCCTTTCCTAGGACAGCAGTATTAGATTTCGATGCACCATTGCAGGTTTACTGTATCCCTTGGACCTTCAAATCAACGGTGAGACACTGAAATTGCATCGATATTGAATACAAAAGGCCAAATGTCGACTTATTTACAAGAGGAGTAACTCTTCTAATAGTTCGTGCTTTGAGCCTTTCCTGGGACAGCAGTATTAGATTCCGATGCACCATTGCAGGTTTACTGTATCCCTTGGACCTTCAAATCAACGATGAAACACAGAAATTGCATCGATTTGAATACAAAATGCAAAATGGCGACTTATTTACAAGAGGAGTAACTCTTCTAATAGTTCGTGCTTTGAGCCCATCCTGGGACAGCAGTATTAGATTCCGATGCACCATTGCAGGTTTACTGTATCCCTTGGACCTTCTAATCAACGATGAAACACAGAAATTGCATCGATATTGAATACAAAAGGCAAAATTTCGACTTATTTACAAGAGGAGTAACTCTTCTAATAGTTCGTGATTTGAGCCTTTTCTGGGACAGCAGTATTAGATTCCGATGCACCATTGCAGGTTTACTGTATCCCTTGGACCTTCAAATCAACGATGAAACACAGAAATTGCATCGATTTGAATACAAAATGCAAAATGTCGACTTATTTACAAGAGGAGTAACTCTTCTAATAGTTCGTGCTTTGAGCCCATCCTGGGAAAGCAGTATTAGATTCCGATGCACCATTGCAGGTTTACTGTATCCCTTGGACCCTCTAATCAACGATGAAACACAGAAATTGCATCGATATTGAATACAAAAGGCAAAATGTCGACTTATTTATAAGAGGAGTAACTCTTCTAAAAGATCCTGCTTTGAGACTTTCCTGGGACAGCACTATTAGATTCCGATGCACCATTGCAGGTTTACTGTATCCCTTGTAACTTCAAGTCAACGATGAAACACAGAAATTGCATCGATATTGAATACAGAAGGCAAAATGTCGACTTATTTACAAGAGGAGTAACTCTTCTAATAGTTCGTGCTTTTAGCGTTTCCTGGGACAGCAGTATTAGATTCCGATGCACCATTGCAGGTTTACTGTATCCCTTGGACCTTCAAATCAACGATGAAACATAGAAATTGCATCGATATTGAATACAAAAGGCAAAGTGTCGACTTATTTACAAGAGGAGTAACTCTTCTAATAGTTCGTGTTTGTGCTTTTCCTGGGACAGCAGTATTAGATTCCGATGCACCATTGCAGGCTTACTGTATCCCTTGTACCTTCAAATCAACAATGAAACACAGAAATTGCATCGATATTGAATACAAAAAAGCAAAATGTCGACTTATTTACAAGAGGAGTAACTCTTCCAATAGTTCGTGCTTTGAGCCTTTCCTAGGACAGCAGTATTAGATTCCGATGCACCATTGCAGGTTTACTGTATCCATTGGACCTTCAAATCAACGATGAAACACAGAAAATGGATCGATATTGATAGAAAAGGCAAAATGTCGACTTATTTACAAGAGGAGTAACTCTTCTAATAGTTCGTGCTTTTCGCCTTTCCTGGGACAGCAGTATTAGATTCCGATGCACCATTGCATGTTTACTGTATCCCTGGGACCTTCAAGTCAACGATGAAACACAGAAATTGCATCGATATTGAATACAAATAGCAAAATATCTACTTATTGGCAAGAGGAGTAACTCTTATGATAGTTTGTGCTTGGAGCCTTACCTGGGACAGCAGTATTAGATTCCGATGCACCATTGCAGGTTTACTGTATCCCTAGAACCTTCAAGTCAACGATGAAACACTGAAATTGCATCGATATTGAATACAAATGGTAAAATATCGGCTTATCTACAAGAGGAGTAACTGTTCTAATAGTTCGCGCTTTGAGCCGTTCCTGGGACAGCAGTATTACATTCCGATGCACCATTGCAGGTATACTGTATCCCTTGGACCTTCAAATCAACGATGAAACACAGAAATTGCATCGATATTGAATACAAATGGCAAAATATCTACTTATTTGCAACAGTAGTAACTCTTATGATAGTTCGTGGTTTGAGCCCTTCCTGGGACAGCAGTATTAGATTCCGATGCACCATTGCAGGTTTACTTTATCCCTTGGACCTTCAAATCAACGATGAAACACAGAAATTGCATCGATATTGAATACAAAAGGCAAAATGTCGACTTATTTACAAGAGGAGTATCTCTTCTAATAGTTCGTGCTTTGAGCCTTTCCTGGGACAGCAGTATTAGATTCCGATGCACCACTGCAGGTTTACTGTATCCCATGGACCTTCAAATCAACGATGAATCACAGAAATTGCATCGATATTGAATACAAAAGGCAAAATGTCGACTTATTTACAAGAGGAGTAACTCTTCTAGTACTTCGTGCTTTGAGCCTTTCCTGGGACAGCAGTATAAGATTCCGATGCACCATTGCAGGTTTACTGTATCCCTTGGACCTTCAAATCAACGATGAATCACAGAAATTGCATCGATATTGAATACAAAAGGCAAAATGTCGGCTTATATACAAGAGGAGTAACTCTTCTAGTACTTCGTGTTTTGAGCCCTTCCTGGGACAGCAGTATTAGATTCCGATTTACCATTGCAGGTTTGCTGTATCCCTTGGACCTTCAAATCAACGATGAAACACAGAAATTGCATCGATATTGAATACAAAAGGCAAAATGTCGGCTTATCTACAAGAGGAGTAACTCTTCTAATAGTTCGTGCTTTGAGCCGTTCCTGGGACAGCAGTATTACATTCCGATGCACCATTGCTGGTTTACTGTATCCCTTGGACCTTCAAATCAACGATGAAACACAGAAATTGCATCGATATTGAATACAAAAGGCAAAATGTCGACTTATTTACAAGTGGAATAACTCTTCTAATAGTTCGTGTTTGAGCCTTTCCAGGGACAGCAGTATTAGATTCCGATGCACCATTGCAGGTTTACTGTATCCCTTGGACCTTCAAATCAACGATGAAACACAGAAATTGCATCGATATTGAATACAAAAGGCAAAATGTCGACTTATTTATAAGAGGAGTAACCCTTCTAATAGTTCGTGCTTTGAACCTTTCGTGGGATAGCAGTATTAGATTCCGATGCACCATTGCAGGTTTACTGTATCCCTTGGACCTTCAAGTCAACGATGAAACACAGAAATTGGATCGATATTGAATACAAAAGGCAAAATGTCGGCTTATCTACAAGATGAGTAACTCTTCTAATAGTTCGTGCTTTGAGCCTTTCCTGGGACAGCAGTATTACATTCCGATGCACCATTGCTGGTTTACTGTATCCCTTGGACCTTCAAATCAACGATGAAACACAGAAATTGCATCGATATTGAATACAAAAGGCAAAATGTCGTCTTATTTACAAGAGGAGTAACTCTTCTAATAGTTCGTGTTTGAGCATTTTCAGGGACAGCAGTATTAGATTCCGATGCACCATTGCAGGTTTACTGTATCCCTTGGACCTTCAAATCAACGATGAACCACAGAAATTGCATCGATATTGAATACAAAAGGCAAAATGTCGACTTATTTACAAGAGGAGTAACTCTTCTAATAGATCGTTATTTTAGCCTTTCCTGGGACAGCAGTATTAGATTCCGATGCACCATTGCAGGTTTTCTGTATCCCTAGGACCTTCAAATCAACGATGAAACACAGAAATTGCATCGATATTGAATACAATATGCAAAATGTCGACTTATTTACAAGAGGAGTAACTCTTCTAATAGTTCGTGATTTGAGTCTTTCCTGGGAAAGCAGTATTAGATTCCGATGCACCATTGCAGGTTTACTGTATCCCTGGACCTTCAAGTCAACGATGAAACACAGAAATTGCATCGATATTGAATACAAAAGGCAAAATGTCGACTTATTTACAAGAGGAGTTGCTCTTCTAATAGTTCGTGCTTAGAGCCCATCCTGGGACAGCAGTATTAGATTCCGATGCACCATTGCAGGTTTATTGTATCCCTGGGACCTTCAAGTCAACGATGAAACACAGAAATTGCATCGATATCGAATACAAATGGCAAAATATCTACTTATTTGCAAGAGGAGTAACTCTTATGATAGTTCGTGCTTTGAGCCTTTCCTGGGACAGCAGTAATAGATTCCGATGCACCATTGCAGGTTTACTGTATCCCTAGAACCTTCAAATCAACGATGAATCACAGAAATTGCATCGATATTGAATACAAAAGGCAAAATGTCGACTTATCTACAAGAGGAGTAACTCTTCTAATAGTTCGTGCTTTGAGCCGTTCCTGGGACAGCAGTATTACATTCCGATGCACCATTGCAGGTTTTCTGTATCCCTTGGACCTTCAAATCAACGATGAAACACAGAAATTGCATCGATATTGAATACAAAAGGCAAAATGTCGACTTATTTACAAGAGGAGTATCTCTTCTAATAGGTCGTGTTTTGAGCCTTTCCTGGGACAGCAGTATTAGATTCCGATGCACCATTGCAGGTTTACTGTATCCCTTGGACCTTCAAATCAACGATGAAACACAGAAATTGCATCGATATTGAATACAAAAGGCAAAATGTCGACTTATATACAAGAGGAGTAACTCTTCTAGTACTTCGTGATTTGAACCTTTCCTGGGATAGCAGTATTAGATTCCGATGCACCATTGCAGGTTTACTGTATCCCTTGGACCTTCAAGTCAACGATGAAACACAGAAATTGGATCGATATTGAATACAAAAGGCAAAATGTCGGCTTATCTACAAGTGGAGTAACTCTTCTAATAGTTCGTGCTTTGAGCCTTTCCTGGGACAGCAGTATTACATTCCGATGCACCATTGCTGGTTTACTGTATCCCTTGGACCTTCAAATCAACGATGAAACACAGAAATTGCATCGATATTGAATACAAAAGGCAAAATGTCGTCTTATTTACAAGAGGAGTAACTCTTCTAATAGTTCGTGTTTGAGCCTATTCAGGGACAGCAGTATTACATTCCGATGCACCATTGCTGGTTTACTGTATCCCTTGGACCTTCAAATCAACGATGAAACACAGAAATTGCATCGATATTGAATACAAAAGGCAAAATGTCGACTTATTTACAAGAGGAGTAACTCTTCTAATAGTTCGTGTTTGAGTCTTTCCTGGGACAGCAGTATTACATTCCGATGCACCATTGCTGGTTTACTGTATCCCTTGGACCTTCAAATCAACGATGAAACACAGAAATTTCATCGATATTGAATACAAAAGGCAAAATGTCGACTTATTTACAAGAGGAGTAACTCTTTTAATAGTTCGTGCTTTGAGCCTTTCCTGGGACAGCAGTATTACATTCCGATGCACCATTGCTGGTTTACTGTATCCCTTGGACCTTCAAATCAACGAAGAAACACAGAAATTGCATCGATATTGAATACAAAAGGCAAAATGTCGACTAATTTACAAGAGGAGTAACTCTTCTAATAGTTCGTTCTTTTAGCCTTTCCTGGGACAGCAGTATTAGATTCCGATGCACCATTGCAGGTTTACTGTATCCCTTGGACCTTCAAATCAACGATGAGACACTGAAATTGCATCGATATTTAATACAAAAGGCCAAATGTCGACTTATTTACAAGAGGGGTAACTCTTCTAATAGTTCGTGTTTGAGCCTTTCCAGGGACAGCAGTATTAGATTCCGATGCACCATTGCAGGTTTACTGTATCCCTTGGACCTTCAAATCAACGATGAAACACAGAAATTGCATCGATATTGAATACAAATGGCAAAATATCTACTTATTTGCAAGAGTAGTAACTCTTATGATAGTTCGTGGTTTGAGCCCTTCCTGGGACAGCAGTATTAGATTCCGATGCACCATTGCAGGTTTACTGTATCCCTTGGACCTTCAAATCAACGATGAAACACAGAACTTCCATCGATATTGAATACAAAAGGCAAAATTTCGACTTATTTACAAGAGGAGTAACTCTTCTAATAGTTCGTGATTTGAGCCTTTCCTAGGACAGCAGTATTAGATTCCGATGCACCATTGCAGGTTTACTGTATCCCTTGGACCTTCAAATCAACGGTGAGACACTGAAATTGCATCGATATTGAATACAAAAGGCCAAATGTCGACTTATTTACAAGAGGAGTAACTCTTCTAATAGTTCGTGCTTTGAGCCTTTCCTGGGACAGCAGTATTAGATTCCGATGCACCATTGCAGGTTTACTGTATCCCTTGGACCTTCAAATCAACGATGAAACACAGAAATTGCATCGATTTGAATACAAAATGCAAAATGGCGACTTATTTACAAGAGGAGTAACTCTACTAATAGTTCGTGCTTTGAGCCCATCCTGGGACAGCAGTATTATATTCCGATGCACCATTGCAGGTTTACTGTATCCCTTGGACCTTCTAATCAACGATGAAACACAGAAATTGCATCGATATTGAATACAAAAGGCAAAATTTCGACTTATTTACAAGAGGAGTAACTCTTCTAATAGTTCGTGATTTGAGCCTTTTCTGGGACAGCAGTATTAGATTCCGATGCACCATTGCAGGTTTACTGTATCCCTTGGACCTTCAAATCAACGATGAAACACAGAAATTGCATCGATTTGAATACAAAATGCAAAATGTCGACTTATTTACAAGAGGAGTAACTCTTCTAATAGTTCGTGCTTTGAGCCCATCCTGGGAAAGCAGTATTAGATTCCGATGCACCATTGCAGGTTTACTGTATCCCTTGGACCCTCCAATCAACGATGAAACACAGAAATTGCATCGATATTGAATACAAAAGGCAAAATGTCGACTTATTTATAAGAGGAGTAACTCTTCTAAAAGATCCTGCTTTGAGACTTTCCTGGGACAGCAGTATTAGATTCCGATGCACCATTGCAGGTTTACTGTATCCCTTGTAACTTCAAGTCAACGATGAAACACAGAAATTGCATCGATATTGAATACAGAAGGCAAAATGTCGACTTATTTACAAGAGGAGTAACTCTTCTAATAGTTCGTGCTTTTAGCGTTTCCTGGGACAGCAGTATTAGGTTCCGATGCACCATTGCAGGTTTACTGTATCCCTTGGACCTTCAAATCAACGATGAAACATAGAATTTGCATCGATATTGAATACAAAAGGCAAAGTGTCGACTTATTTACAAGAGGAGTAACTCTTCTAATAGTTCGTGTTTGTGCTTTTCCTGGGACAGCAGTATTAGATTGCGATGCACCATTGCAGGCTTACTGTATCCCTTGGACCTTCAAATCAACAATGAAACACAGAAATTGCATCGATATTGAATACAAAAAAGCAAAATGTGGACTTATTTACAAGTGGAGTAACTCCTCCAATAGTTCGTGCTTTGAGCCTTTCCTGGGACAGCAGTATTAGATTCCGATGCACCATTGCAGGTTTACTGTATCCATTGGACCTTCAAATCAACGATGAAACACAGAAAATGGATCGATATTGAATAGAAAAGGCAAAATGTCGACTTATTTACAAGAGGAGTAACTCTTCTAATAGTTCGTGCTTTTCGCCTTTCCTGGGACAGCAGTATTAGATTCCGATGCACCATTGCATGTTTACTGTATCCCTGGGACCTTCAAGTCAACGATGAAACACAGAAATTGCATCGATACTGAATACTAATAGCAAAATATCTACTTATTTGCAAGAGGAGTAACTCTTATGATAGTTTGTGCTTTGAGCCTTACCTGGGACAGCAGTATTAGATTCCGATGCACCATTGCAGGTTTACTGTATCCCTAGAACCTTCAAGTCAACGATGAAACACTGAAATTGCATCGATATTGAATACAAATGACAAAATATCGGCTTATCTACAAGAGGAATAACTGTTCTAATAGTTCGCGCTTTGAGCCGTTCCTGGGACAGCAGTATTACATTCCGAAGCACCATTGCAGGTATACTGTATCCCTTGGACCTTCAAATCAACGATGAAACACAGAAATTGCATCGATATTGAATACAAAGGGCAAAATGTCGACTTATTTACAACAGGAGTAACTCTTCTAATAGTTCGTGCTTATAGCCTTTCCTGGGACAGCAGTATTTGATTCCAATGCACCATTGCAGGTTTACTGTATCCCTTGGACCTTCAAATCAACGATGAAACACAGAAATTGCATCGATATTGAATACAAATGGCAAAATATCTACTTATTTGCAAGAGTAGTAACTCTTATGATAGTTCGTGGTTTGAGCCCTTCCTGGGACAGCAGTATTAGATTCCGATGCACCACTGCAGGTTTACTGTATCCCTTGGACCCTCAAATCAACGATGAAACACAGAAATTGCATCGATTTGCATACAAAATGCAAAATGTCGACTTATTTACAAGAGGAGTAACCCTTCTAATAGTTCGTGCCTTGAGCCCATCCTGGGACAGCAGTATTAGATTCCGATGCACCATTGCAGGTTTACTGTATCCCTTGGACCTTCTAATCAACGATGAAACACAGAAATTGCATCGATATTGAATACAAAAGGCAAAATTTCGACTTATTTACAAGAGGAGTAACTCTTCTAATAGTTCGTGATTTGAGCCTTTCCTGGGACAGCAGTATTAGATTCCGATGCACCATTGCAGGTTTACTGTATCCCTTGGACCTTCAAATCAACGATGAAACACAGAAATTGCATCGATATTGAATACAAAAGGCAAAATGTCGACTTATTTATAAGAGGAGTAACTCTTCTAAAAGATCCTGCTTTGAGCCTTTCCTGGGACAGCAGTATTAGATTCCGATGCACCATTGCAGGTTTACTGTATCCCTTGTAACTTCAAGTCAACGATGAAACACAGAAATTGCATCGATATTGAATACAGAAGGCAAAATGTCGACTTATTTACAAGAGGAGTAACTCTTCTAATAGTTCGTGCTTTTAGCGTTTCCTGGGACAGCAGTATTAGATTCCGATGCACCATTGCAGGTTTACTGTATCCCTTGGACCTTCAAATCAACGATGAAACATAGAAATTGCATCGATATTGAATACAAAAGGCAAAGTGTCGACTTATTTACAAGAGGAGTAACTCTTCTAATAGTTCGTGTTTGTGCTTTTCCTGGGACAGCAGTATTAGATTCCGATGCACCATTGCAGGCTTACTGTATCCCTTGGACCTTCAAATCAACAATGAAACACAGAAATTGCATCTATATTGAATACAAAAAAGCAAAATGTCGACTTATTTACAAGAGGAGTAACTCTTCCAATAGTTCGTGCTTTGAGCCTTTCCTGGGACAGCAGTATTAGATTCCGATGCACCATTGCAGGTTTACTGTATCCATTGGACCTTCAAATCAACGATGAAACACAGAAAATGGATCGATATTGAATAGAAAAGGCAAAATGTCGACTTATTTACAAGAGGAGTAACTCTTCTAATAGTTCGTGCTTTTCGCCTTTCCTGGGACAGCAGTATTAGATTCCGATGCACCATTGCATGTTTACTGTATCCCTGGGACCTTCAAGTCAACGATGAAACACAGAAATTGCATCGATATTGAATACAAATAGCAAAATATCTACTTATTGGCAAGAGGAGTAACTCTTATGACAGTTTGTGCTTTGAGCCTTACCTGGGACAGCAGTATTAGATTCCGATGCACCATTGCAGGTTTACTGTATCCCTAGAACCTTCAAGTCAACGATGAAACACTGAAATTGCATCGATATTGAATACAAATGGCAAAATATCGGCTTATCTACAAGAGGAGTAACTGTTCTAATAGTTCGCGCTTTGAGCCGTTCCTGGGACAGCAGTATTACATTCCGATGCACCATTGCAGGTATACTGTATCCCTTGGACCTTCAAATCAACGATGAAACACAGAAATTGCATCGATATTGAATACAAAAGGCAAAATGTCGGCTTATCTACAAGAGGAGTAACTCTTCTAATAGTTCGTGCTTTGAGCCGTTCCTGGGACAGCAGTATTACATTCCGATGCACCATTGCTGGTTTACTGTATCCCTTGGACCTTCAAATCAACGATGAAACACAGAAATTGCATCGATATTGAATACAAAAGGCAAAATGTTTACTTATTTACAAGTGGAATAACTCTTCTAATAGTTCGTGATTGAGCCTTTCCAGGGACAGCAGTATTAGATTCCGATGCACCATTGCAGGTTTACTGTATCCCTTGGACCTTCAAATCAACGATGAAACACAGAAATTGCATCGATATTGAATACAAAAGGCAAAATGTCGACTTATTTATAAGAGGAGTAACCCTTCTAAAAGTTCGTGCTTTGAACCTTTCGTGGGATAGCAGCATTAGATTCCGATGCATCATTGCAGGTTTACTGTATCCCTTGGACCTTCAAGTCAACGATGAAACACAGAAATTGGATCGATATTGAATACAAAAGGCAAAATGTCGGCTTATCTACAAGAGGAGTAACTCTTCTAATAGTTCGTGCTTTGAGCCTTTCCTGGGACAGCAGTATTACATTCCGAAGCACCATTGCTGGTTTACTGTATCCCTTGGACCTTCAAATCAACGATGAAACACAGAAATTGCATCGATATTGAATACAAAAGGCAAAATGTCGTCTTATTTACAAGAGGAGTAACTCTTCTAATAGTTCGTGTTTGAGCCTTTTCAGGGACAGCAGTATTAGATTCCGATGCACCATTGCAGGTTTACTGTATCCCTTGGACCTTCAAATCAACGATGAAACACAGAAATTGCATCGATATTGAATACAAAAGGCAAAATGTCGACTTATTTACAAGAGGAGTAACTCTTCTAATAGATCGTTATTTTAGCCTTTCCTGGGACAGCAGTATTAGATTCCGATGCACCATTGCAGGTTTTCTGTATCCCTAGGACCTTCAAATCAACGATGAAACACAGAAATTGCATCGATATTGAATACAATATGCAAAATGTCGACTTATTTACAAGAGGAGTAACTCTTCTAATAGTTCGTGATTTGAGCCTTTCCTGGGAAAGCAGTATTAGATTCCGATGCACCATTGCAGGTTTACTGTATCCCTGGGACCTTCAAGTCAACGATGAAACACAGAAATTGCATCGATATTGAATACAAAAGGCAAAATGTCGACTTATTTACAAGAGGAGTTGCTCTTCTAATAGTTCGTGCTTAGAGCCCATCCTGGGACAGCAGTATTAGATTCCGATGCACCATTGCAGGTTTACTGTATCCCTGGGACCTTCAAGTCAACGATGAAACACAGAAATTGCATCGATATCGAATACAAATGGCAAAATATCTACTTATTTGCAAGAGGAGTAACTCTTATGATAGTTCGTGCTTTGAGCCTTTCCTGGGACAGCAGTATTAGATTCCGATGCACCATTGCAGGTTTACTGTATCCCTTGGACCTTCAAGTCAACGATGAAACACAGAAATTGGATCGATATTGAATACAAAAGGCAAAATGTCGGCTTATCTACAAGAGGAGTAACTCTTCTAATAGTTCGTGCTTTGAGCCTTTCCTGGGACAGCAGTATTACATTCCGATGCACCATTGCTGGTTTACTGTATCCCTTGGACCTTCAAATCAACGATGAAACACAGAAATTGCATCGATATTGAATACAAAAGGCAAAATGTCGTCTTATTTACAAGAGGAGTAACTCTTCTAATAGTTCGTGTTTGAGCCTATTCAGGGACAGCAGTATTAGATTCCGATGCACCATTGCAGGTTTACTGTATCCCTTGGACCTTCAAATCAACGATGAAACACAGAAATTGCATCGATATTGAATACAAAAGGCAAAATGTCGACTTATTTACAAGAGGAGTAACTCTTGTAATAGATCGTTATTTTAGCCTTTCCTGGGACAGCAGTATTAGATTCCGATGCACCATTGCAGGTTTTCTGTATCCCTTGGACCTTCAAATCAACGATGAAACACAGAAATTGCATCGATATTGAATACAATATGCAAAATGTCGACTTATTTACAAGAGGAGTAACTCTTCTAATAGTTCGTGATTTGAGCCTTTCCTGGGAAAGCAGTATTAGATTCCGACTCACCATTGCAGGTTTACTGTATCCCTGGGACTTTCAAGTCAACGATGAAACACAGAAATTGCATCGATATTGAATACAAAAGGCAAAATGTCGACTTATTTACAAGAGGAGTTGCTCTTCTAATAGTTCGTGCTTAGAGCCCATCCTGGGACAGCAGTATTAGATTCCGATGCACCATTGCAGGTTTACTGTATCCCTGGGACCTTCAAGTCAACGATGAAACACAGAAATTGCATCGATATCGAATACAAATGGCAAAATATCTACTTATTTGCAAGAGGAGTAACTCTTATGATAGTTCGTGCTTTGAGCCTTTCCTGGGACAGCAGTATTAGATTCCGATGCACCATTGCAGGTTTACTGTATCCCTAGAACCTTCAAATCAACGATGAATCACAGAAATTGCATCGATATTGAATACAAAAGGCAAAATGTCGACTTATCTACAAGAGGAGTAACTCTTCTAATAGTTCGTGCTTTGAGCCGTTCCTGGGACAGCAGTATTACATTCCGATGCACCATTGCAGGTTTTCTGTATCCCTTGGACCTTCAAATCAACGATGAAACACAGAAATTGCATCGATATTGAATACAAAAGGCAAAATGTCGACTTATTTACAAGAGGAGTATCTCTTCTAATAGGTCGTGCTTTGAGCCTTTCCTGGGACAGCAGTATTAGATTCCGATGCACCATTGCAGGTTTACTGTATCCCTTGGACCTTCAAATCAACGATGAAACACAGAAATTGCATCGATATTGAATACAAAAGGCAAATTGTCGACTTATATACAAGAGGAGTAACTCTTCTAGTACTTCGTGATTTGAGCCTTTCCTGGGACAGCAGTATTAGATTCCGATGCACCATTGCAGTTTTACTGTATCCCTTGGACCTTCAAATCATCGATGAAACACAGAAATTGCATCGATACTGAATACAAAATGCAAAATGTCGACTTATTTACAAGAGGAGTAACTCTTCTAATAGTTCGTGCTTTGATCCTTTCCTGGGCCAGCAGTATTATATTCCGATGCACCATTGCAGGTTCACAGTATCCCTTGGATCTTCAAATCAACGATGAAACACAGAAATTGCATCGATATTGAATACAAAAGGCAAAGTGTCGTCTTACTTATTAGAGGAGTAACTCTTCTAACAGTTCCTGCTTTGAGCCTTTCCTGGGACAGCAGTATTAGATTCCGATGCACCATTGCAGGTTCACTGTATCCCTTGTACCTTCAAATCAACGATGAAACATAGAAATTGCATCGATCTTGAATACAAAATGCAAAATGTAAACTTATTTATAAGAGGAGTAACTCTTCTAATAGTTCGGCTTTGAGTCTTTCCTGGGACAGCAGTATTACATTCCGATGCACCATTGCACGTTTACTGTATCCCTTGGACCTTCAAAACAACTATGAGACACTGAAATTGCAACGTTATTGAATACAAAAAGAAAATGTCGACTTATTTACAAGAGGAGTAACCATTATAATAGCTCGTGGTTTTAGCCTTTCCTGGGACAGCCGTATTAGATTCCGATGCACCATTGCAGGTTTACTGTATCCCTAGGACCTTCAAATCAACGATGAAACACAGAAATTGCATCGATATTGAATACAAAAGGCGAAATGTCGACTTATTTACAAGAGGAGTAACTCCTCTGATATTTCGTGCTTTGAGCCTTTCCTGGGACAGCAGTATTACATTCCGATGCACCATTGCTGGTTTACTGTATCCCTTGGACCTTCAAATCAACGATGAAACACAGAAATTGCATCGATATTGAATACAAAAGGCTAAATGTCGACTTATTTACAAGAGGAGTAACTCTTCTAATAGTTCGTGTTTGAGCCTTTCCTGGGACAGCAGTATTACATTCCGATGCACCATTGCAGGTTTACTGTATCCCTTGGACCTTCAAATCAACGATGAAACACAGAAATTTCATCGATATTGAATACAAAAGGGAAATGTCGACTTATTTACAAGAGGAGTAACTCTTTTAATAGTTCGTGCTTTGAGCCTTTCCTGGGACAGCAGTATTACATTCCGATGCACCATTGCTGGTTTACTGTATCCCTTGGACCTTCAAATCAACGAAGAAACACAGAAATTGCATCGATATTGAATACAAAAGGCAAAATGTCGACTTATTTACAAGAGGAGTAACTCTTCTAATAGTTCGTTCTTTTAGCCTTTCCTGGGACAGCAGTATTAGATTCCGATGCACCATTGCATGTTTACTGTATCCCTTGGACCTTCAAATCAACGATGAAACACAGAAATTGCATCGATTTTAATACAAAAGGCAAAATGTCGACTTATTTACAAGAGGAGTAACTATTATAATAGTTCGTGCTTATAGCCCATCCTGGGACAGCAGTATTAGATTCCGATGCACCATTGCAGGTTTACTGTATCCCTTGGACCTTCAAATCAACGATGAAACACAGAAATTGCATCGATATTGAATACAAAAGGCAAAATGTCGATTGATTTACAAGAGGAGTAACTCTTCTAATGGTTCGTTCTTTTAGCCTTTCCTGGGACAGCAGTATTAGATTCCGATGCACCATTGCAGGTTTACTGTATCCCTTGGACCTTCAAATCAACGATGAAACACAGAAATTTCATCGATATTGAATACAAAAGGCAAAATGTCGACTTATTTACAAGAGGAGTAACTCTTCTAATAGTTCGTGCTTGGAGCCCATCCTGGGACAGCAGTATTAGATTCCGATGCACCATTGCAGGTTTACTGTATACCTGGGACCTTCAAGTCAACGATGAAACACAGAAATTGCATCGATATTGAATACAAATGGCAAAATATCTACTTATTTGCAAGAGGAGTAACTCTTATGATAGTTCGTGCTTTGAGCCTTTCCTGGGACAGCAGTATTAGATTCCGATGCACCATTGCAGGTTTACTGTATCCCTTGGACCTTCAAATCAACGATGAGACACTGAAATTGCATCGATATTTAATACAAAAGGCCAAATGTCGACTTATTTACAAGAGGGGTATCTCTTCTAATAGTTCGTGTTTGAGCCTTTCCAGGGACAGCAATATTAGATTCCGATGCACCATTGCAGGTTTACTGTATCCCTTGGACCTTCAAATCAACGATGAAACACAGAAATTGCATCGATATTGAATACAAATGGCAAAATATCTACTTATTTGCAAGAGTAGTAACTCTTATGATAGTTCGTGGTTTGAGCCCTTCCTGGGACAGCAGTATTAGATTCCGATGCACCATTGCAGGTTTACTGTATCCCTTGGACCTTCAAATCAACGGTGAGACACTGAAATTGCATCGATATTGAATACAAAAGGCCAAATGTCGACTTATTTACAAGAGGAGTAACTCTTCTAATAGTTCGTGCTTTGAGCCTTTCCTGGGACAGCAGTATTAGATTCCGATGCACCATTGCAGGTTTACTGTATCCCTTGGACCTTCAAATCAACGATGAAACACAGAAATTGCATCGATTTGAATACAAAATGCAAAATGGCGACTTATTTACAAGAGGAGTAACTCTTCTAATAGTTCGTGCTTTGAGCCCATCCTGGGACAGCAGTATTAGATTCCGATGCACCATTGCAGGTTTACTGTATCCCTTGGACCTTCTAATCAACGATGAAACACAGAAATTGCATCGATATTGAATACAAAAGGAAATATCGACTTATTTACAAGAGGAGTAACTCTTCTAATAGTTCGTGATTTGAGCCTTTTCTGGGACAGCAGTATTAGATTCCGATGCACCATTGCAGGTTTACTGTATCCCTTGGACCTTCAAATCAACGATGAAACACTGAAATTGCATCGATATTGAATACAAAAGGCCAAATGTCGACTTATTTAGAAGAGGAGTAACTCTTCTAATAGTTCGTGCTTTGAGCCTTTCCTGGGACAGCAGTATTAGATTCCGATGCACCATTGCAGGTTTACTGTATCCCTTGTAACTTCAAGTCAACGATGAAACACAGAAATTGCATCGATATTGAATACAGAAGGCAAAATGTCGACTTATTTACAAGAGGAGTAACTCTTCTAATAGTTCGTGCTTTTAGCGTTTCCTGGGACAGCAGTATTAGATTCCGATGCACCATTGCAGGTTTACTGTATCCCTTGGACCTTCAAATCAACGATGAAACACAGAAATTGCATCGATATTGAATACAGAAGGCAAAATGTCGACTTATTTACAAGAGGAGTAACTCTTCTAATAGTTCGTGCTTTTAGCGTTTCCTGGGACAGCAGTATTAGATTCCGATGCACCATTGCAGGTTTACTGTATCCCTTGGACCTTCAAATCAACGATGAAACACAGAAATTGCATCGATATTGAATACAAAAGGCAAAGTGTCGACTTATTTACAAGAGGAGTAACTCTTCTAATAGTTCGTGTTTGTGCTTTTCCTGGGACAGCAGTATTAGATTCCGATGCACCATTGCAGGCTTACTGTATCCCTTGGACTTTCAAATCAACAATGAAACACAGAAATTGCATCGATATTGAATACAAAAAAGCAAAATGTCGACTTATTTACAAGAGGAGTAACTCTTCTAATAGTTCGTGCTTTTCGCCTTTCCTGGGACAGCAGTATTAGATTCCGATGCACCATTGCAGGTTTACTGTATCCCTAGAACCTTCAAGTCAACGATGAAACACTGAAATTGCATCGATATTGAATACAAATGGCAAAATATCGGCTTATCTACAAGAGGAGTAACTGTTCTAATAGTTCGCGCTTTGAGCCGTTCCTGGGACAGCAGTATTACATTCCGATGCACCATTGCAGGTATACTGTATCCCTTGGACCTTCAAATCAACGATAAAACACAGAAATTGCATCGATATTGAATACGAAGGGCAAAATGTCGACTTATTTACAACAGGAGTAACTCTTCTAATAGTTCGTGCTTATAGCCTTTCCTGGGCCAGCAGTATTTGATTCCAATGCACCATTGCAGGTTTACTGTATCCCTTGGACCTTCAAATCAACTATGAAACACAGAAATTGCATCGATATTGAATACAAATGGCAAAATATCTACTTATTTGCAAGAGTAGTAACTCTTATGATAGTTCGTGGTTTGAGCCCTTCCTGGGACAGCAGTATTAGATTCCGATGCACCATTGCAGGTTTACTGTATCCCTTGGACCTTCAAATCAACGATGAAACACAGAAATTGCATCGATTTGAATACAAAATGCAAAATGTCGACTTATTTACAAGAGGAGTTACTCTTCTAATAGTTCGTGCTTTGAGCCCATCCTGGGACAGCAGTATTAGATTCCGATGCACCATTGCAGGTTTACTGTATCCCTTGGACCTTCTAATCAACGATGAAACACAGAAATTGCATCGATATTGAATACAAAAGGCAAAATTTCGACTTATTTACAAGAGGAGTAACTCTTCTAATAGTTCGTGATTTGAGCCTTTCCTGGGACAGCAGTATTAGATTCCGATGCACCATTGCAGGTTTACTGTATCCCTTGGACCTTCAAATCAACGATGAAACATTGAAATTGCATCGATATTGAATACAAAAGGCCAAATGTCGACTTATTTACAAGAGGAGTAACTCTTCTAATAGTTCGTGCTTTGAGCCTTTCCTGGGACAGCAGTATTAGATTCCGATGCACCATTGCAGGTTTACTGTACCCCTTGGACCTTCAAATCAACGATGAAACACAGAAATTGCATCGATTTGAATACAAAATGCAAAATGTCGACTTATTTACAAGAGGAGTAACTCTTCTAATAGTTCGTGCTTAGAGCCCATCCTGGGACAGCAGTATTAGATTCCGATGCACCATTGCAGGTTTACTGTATCCCTTGGACCTTCTAATCAACGATGAATCACAGAAATTGCATCGATATTGAATACAAAAGGCAAAATGTCGACTTATTTATAAGAGGAGTAACTCTTCTAAAAGATCCTGCTTTGAGCCTTTCCTGGGACAGCAGTATTAGATTCCGATGCACCATTGCAGGTTTACTGTATCCCTTGTAACTTCAAGTCAACGATGAAACACAGAAATTGCATCGATATTGAATACAGAAGGCAAAATGTCGACTTATTTACAAGAGGAGTAACTCTTCTAATAGTTCGTGCTTTTAGCGTTTCCTGGGACAGCAGTATTAGATTCCGATGCACCATTGCAGGTTTACTGTATCCCTTGGACCTTCAAATCAACAGTGAAACACAGAAATTGCATCGATATTGAATACAAAAAAGCAAAATGTCGACTTATTTACAAGAGGAGTAACTCTTCCAATAGTTCGTGCTTTGAGCCTTTCCTGGGACAGCAGTATTAGATTCCGATGCACCATTGCAGGTTTACTGTATCCATTGGACCTTCAAATCAACGATGAAACACAGAAAATGGATCGATATTGAATAGAAAAGGCAAAATGTCGACTTATTTACAAGAGGAGTAACTCTTCTAATAGTTCGTGTTTTCGCCTTTCCTGGGACAGCAGTATTAGATTCCGATGCACCATTGCATGTTTACTGTATCCCTGGGACGTTCAAGTCAACGATGAAACACAGAAATTGCATCGATATTGAATACAAATAGCAAAATATCTACTTATTTGCAAGAGTAGTAACTCTTATGATAGTTCGTGGTTTGAGCCCTTCCTGGGACAGCAGTATTAGATTCCGATGCACCACTGCAGGTTTACTGTATCCCTTGGACCTTCAAATCAACGATGAAACACAGAAATTGCATCGATATTGAATACAAAAGGCAAATTGTCGACTTATTTACAAGAGGAGTATCTCTTCTAATAGTTCGTGCTTTGAGCCTTTCCTGGGACAGCAGTATTAGATTCCGATGCACCACTGCAGGTTTACTGTATCCCATGGACCTTCAAATCAACGATGAATCACAGAAATTGCATCGATATTGAGTACAAAAGGCAAAATGTCGACTTTTTTACAAGAGGAGTAACTCTTCTAGTACTTCGTGATTTGAGCCTTTCCTGGGACAGCAGTATTAGATTCCGATGCACCATTGCAGGTTTACTGTATCCCTTGGACATTCAAATCAACGATGAAACACAGAAATTGCATCGATATTGAATACAAAAGGCAAAATGTCGACTTATTTATAAGAGGAGTAACCCTTCTAATAGTTCGTGCATTGAACCTTTCCTGGGATAGCAGTATTAGATTCCGATGCACCATTGCAGGTTTACTGTATCCCTTGGACCTTCAAGTCAACGATGAAACACAGAAATTGGATCGATATTGAATACAAAAGGCAAAATGTCGGCTTAACTACAAGAGGAGTAACTCTTCTAATAGTTCGTGCTTTGAGCCTTTCCTGGGACAGCAGTATTACATTCCGATGCACCATTGCTGGTTTACTGTATCCCTTGGACCTTCAAATCAACGATGAAACACAGAAATTGCATCGATATTGAATACAAAAGGCAAAATGTCGTCTTATTTACAAGAGGAGTAACTCTTCTAATAGTTCGTGTTTGAGCCTTTTCAGGGACAGCAGTATTAGATTCCGATGCACCATTGCAGGTTTACTGTATCCCTTGGACCTTCAAATCAACGATGAAACACAGAAATTGCATCGATATTGAATACAAAAGGCAAAATGTCGACTTATTTACAAGAGGAGTAACTCTTCTAATAGATCGTTATTTTAGCCTTTCCTGGGACAGCAGTATTAGATTCCGATGCACCATTGCAGGTTTTCTGTATCCCTTGGACCTTCAAATCAACGATGAAACACAGAAATTGCATCGATATTGAATACAATATGCAAAATATCGACTTATTTACAAGAGGAGTAACTCTTCTAATAGTTCGTGATTTGAGCCTTTCCTGGGAAAGCAGTATTAGATTCCGATGCACCATTGCAGGTTTACTGTATACCTGGGACCTTCAAGTCAACGATGAAACACAGAAATTGCATCGATATTGAATACAAAAGGCAAAATGTCGACTTATTTACAAGAGGAGTAACTCTTCTAATAGTTCGTGCTTTTCGCCATTCCTGGGACAGCAGTATTAGATTCCGATGCTCCATTGCATGTTTACTGTATCCCTGGGACCTTCAAGTCAACGATGAAACACAGAAATTGCATCGATATTGAATACAAATAGCAAAATATCTACTTATTGGCAAGAGGAGTAACTCTTATGATAGTTTGTGCTTTGAGCCTTACCTGGGACAGCAGTATTAGATTCCGATGCACCATTGCAGGTTTACTGTATCCCAAGAACCTTCAAGTCAACGATGAAACACTGAAATTGCATCGATATTGAATACAAATGGCAAAATATCGGCTTATCTACAAGAGGAGTAACTGTTCTAATAGTTCGCGCTTTGAGCCGTTCCTGGGACAGCAGTATTACATTCCGATGCACCATTGCAGGTATACTGTATCCCTTGGACCTTCAAATCAACGATGAAACACAGAAATTGCATCGATATTGAATACAAATGGCAAAATATCTACTTATTTGCAAGAGTAGTAACTCTTATGATAGTTCGTGGTTTGAGCCCTTCCTGGGACAGCAGTATTAGATTCCGATGCACCATTGCAGGTTTACTGTATCCCTTGGACCTTCAAATCAACGATGAATCACAGAAATTGCATCGATATTGAATACTAAAGGCAAAATGTCGGCTTATATACAAGAGGAGTAACTCTTCTAGTACTTCGTGCTTTGAGCCTTTCCTAAGACAGCAGTATTAGATTCCGATTTACCATTGCAGGTTTACTGTATCCCTTGGACCTTCAAATCAACGAGGAAACACAGAAATTGCATCGATATTGAATACAAAAGGCAAAATGTCGGCTTATCTACAAGAGGAGTAACTCTTTTAATAGTTAGTGCTTTGAGCCGTTCCTGGGACAGCAGTATTACATTCCGATGCACCATTGCTGGTTTACTGGATCCCTTGGACCTTCAAATCAACGATGAAACACAGAAATTGCATCGATATTGAATACAAAAGGCAAAATGTCGACTTATTTACAAGTGGAATAACTCTTCTAATAGTTCGTGTTTGAGCCTTTCCAGGGACAGCAGTATTAGATTCCGATGCACCATTGCAGGTTTACTGTATCCCTTGGACCTTCAAATCAACGATGAAACACAGAAATTGCATCGATATTGAATACAAAAGGCAAAATGTCGACTTATTTATAAGAGGAGTAACCCTTCTAATAGTTCGAGCTTTGAACCTTTCCTGGGATAGCAGTATTAGATTCCGATGCACCATTGCAGGTTTACTGTATCCCTTGGACCTTCAAGTCAACGATGAAACACAGAAATTGGATCGATATTGAATACAAAAGGCAAAATGTCGGCTTATCTACAAGAGGAGTAACTCTTCTAATAGTTCGTGCTTTGAGCCTTTCCTGGGACAGCAGTATTACATTCCGATGCACCATTGCTGGTTTACTGTATCCCTTGGACCTTCAAATCAACGATGAAACACAGAAATTGCATCGATATTGAATACAAAAGGCAAAATGTCGTCTTATTTACAAGAGGAGTAACTCTTCTAATAGTTCGTGTTTGAGCCTTTTCAGGGACAGCAGTATTAGATTCCGATGCACCATTGCAGGTTTACTGTATCCCTTGGACCTTCAAATCAACGATGAAACACAGAAATTGCATCGATATTGAATACAAAAGGCAAAATGTCGACTTATTTACAAGAGGAGTAACTCTTCTAATAGATCGTTATTTTAGCCTTTCCTGGGACAGCAGTATTAGATTCCGATGCACCATTGCAGGTTTTCTGTATCCCTAGGACCTTCAAATCAACGATGAAACACAGAAATTGCATCGATATTGAATACAATATGCAAAATGTCGACTTATTTACAAGAGGAGTAACTCTTCTAATAGTTCGTGATTTGAGCCTTTCCTGGGAAAGCAGTATTAGATTCCGATGCACCATTGCAGGTTTACTGTATCCCTGGGACCTTCAAGTCAACGATGAAACACAGAAATTGCATCGATATTGAATACAAAAGGCAAAATGTCGACTTATTTATAAGAGGAGTTGCTCTTCTAATAGTTCGTGCTTAGAGCCCATCCTGGGACAGCAGTGTTAGATTCCGATGCACCATTGCAGGTTTACTGTATCCCTGGGACCTTCAAGTCAACGATGAAACACAGAAATTGCATCGATATCGAATACAAATGGCAAAATATCTACTTATTTGCAAGAGGAGTAACTCTTATGATAGTTCGTGCTTTGAGCCTTTCCTGGGACAGCAGTATTAGATTCCGATGCACCATTGCAGGTTTACTGTATCCCTAGAACCTTCAAATCAACGATGAATCACAGAAATTGCATCGATATTGAATACAAAAGGCAAAATGTCGACTTATCTACAAGAGGAGTAACTCTTCTAATAGTTCGTGCTTTGAGCCGTTCCTGGGACAGCAGTATTACATTCCGATGCACCATTGCAGGTTTACTGTATCCCTGGGACCTTCAAGTCAACGATGAAACACAGAAAATGCATCGATATTGAATACAAAAGGCAAAATGTCGACTTATTTACAAGAGGAGTATCTCTTCTAATAGGTCGTGTTTTGAGCCTTTCCTGGGACAGCAGTATTAGATTCCGATGCACCATTGCAGGTTTACTGTATCCCTTGGACCTTCAAATCAACGATGAAACACAGAAATTGCATCGATATTGAATACAAAAGGCAAAATGTCGACTTATATACAAGAGGAGTAACTCTTCTAGTACTTCGTGCTTTGAACCTTTCCTGGGATAGCAGTATTAGATTCCGATGCACCATTGCAGGTTTACTGTATCCCTTGGACCTTCAAGTCAACGATGAAACACAGAAATTGGATCGATATTGAATACAAAAGGCAAAATGTCGGCTTATCTACAAGAGGAGTAACTCTTCTAATAGTTCGTGCTTTGAGCCTTTCCTGGGACAGCAGTATTACATTCCGATGCACCATTGCTGGTTTACTGTATCCCTTGGACCTTCAAATCAACGATGAAACACAGAAATTGCATCGATATTGAATACAAAAGGCAAAATGTCGTCTTATTTACAAGAGGAGTAACTCTTCTAATAGTTCGTGTTTGAGCCTATTCAGGGACAGCAGTATTAGATTCCGATGCACCATTGCAGGTTTACTGTATCCCTTGGACCTTCAAATCAACGATGAAACACAGAAATTGCATCGATATTGAATACAAAAGGCAAAATGTCGACTTATTTACAAGAGGAGTAACTCTTGTAATAGATCGTTATTTTAGCCTTTCCTGGGACAGCAGTATTAGATTCCGATGCACCATTGCAGGTTTTCTGTATCCCTTGGACCTTCAAATCAACGATGAAACACAGAAATTGCATCGATATTGAATACAATATGCAAAATGTCGACTTATTTACAAGAGGAGTAACTCTTCTAATAGTTCGTGATTTGAGCCTTTCCTGGGAAAGCAGTATTAGATTCCGATGCACCATTGCAGGTTTACTGTATCCCTGGGACCTTCAAGTCAACGATGAAACACAGAAATTGCATCGATATTGAATACAAAAGGCAAAATGTCGACTTATTTACAAGAGGAGTTGCTCTTCTAATAGTTCGTGTTTTGAGCCCATCCTGGGACAGCAGTATTAGATTCCGATGCACCATTGCAGGTTTACTGTATCCCTGGGACCTTCAAGTCAACGATGAAACACAGAAATTGCATCGATATCGAATACAAATGGCAAAATATCTACTTATTTGCAAGAGGAGTAACTCTTATGATAGTTCGTGCTTTGAGCCTTTCCTGGGACAGCAGTATTAGATTCCGATGCACCATTGCAGGTTTACTGTATCCCTAGAACCTTCAAATCAACGATGAATCACAGAAATTGCATCGATATTGAATACAAAAGGCAAAATGTCGACTTATCTACAAGAGGAGTAACTCTTCTAATAGTTCGTGCTTTGAGCCGTTCCTGGGACAGCAGTATTACATTCCGATGCACCATTGCAGGTTTTCTGTATCCCTTGGACCTTCAAATCAACGATGAAACACAGAAATTGCATCGATATTGAATACAAAAGGCAAAATGTCGACTTATTTACAAGAGGAGTATCTCTTCTAATAGGTCGTGCTTTGAGCCTTTCCTGGGACAGCAGTATTAGATTCCGATGCACCATTGCAGGTTTACTGTATCCCTTGTACCTTCAAATCAACGATGAAACACAGAAATTGCATCGATATTGAATACAAAAGGCAAAATGTCGACTTATATACAAGAGGAGTAACTCTTCTAGTACTTCGTGATTTGAGCCTTTCCTGGGACAGCAGTATTAGATTCCGATGCACCATTGCAGTTTTACTGTATCCCTTGGACCTTCAAATCATCGATGAAACACAGAAATTGCATCGATACTGAATACAAAATGCAAAATGTCGACTTATTTACAAGAGGAGTAACTCTTCTAATAGTTCGTGCTTTGATCCTTTCCTGGGACAGCAGTATTAGATTCCGATGCACCATTGCAGGTTCACAGTATCCCTTGGATCTTCAAATCAACGATGAAACACAGAAATTGCATCGATATTGAATACAAAAGGCTAAATGTCGACTTATTTACAAGAGGAGTAACTCTTCTAATGGTTCGGCTTTGAGTCTTTCCTGGGACAGCAGTATTACATTCCGATGCACCATTGCACGTTTACTGCATCCCTTGGACCTTCAAAACAACTATGAAACACTGAAATTGCAACGATATTGAATACAAAAAGAAAATGTCGACTTATTTACAAGAGGAGTAACCATTATAATAGCTCGTGGTTTTAGCCTTTCCTGGGACAGCCGTATTAGATTCCGATGCACCATTGCAGGTTTACTGTATCCCCTGGACCTTCAAATCAACGATGAAACACAGAAATTGCATCGATATTGAATACAAAAGGCGAAATGTCGACTTATTTACAAGAGGAGTAACTCTTCTGATATTTCGTGCTTTGAGCCTTTCCTGGGACAGCAGTATTACATTCCGATGCACCATTGCTGGTTTACTGTATCCCTTGGACCTTCAAATCAACGATGAAACACAGAAATTGCATCGATATTGAATACTAATGGCTAAATGTCGACTTATTTACAAGAGGAGTAACTCTTCTAATAGTTCGTGTTTGAGCCTTTCCTGGGACATCAGTATTACATTCCGATGCACCATTGCTGGTTTACTGTATCCCTTGGACCTTCAAATCAACGATGAAACACAGAAATTTCATCGATATTGAATACAAAAGGCAAAATGTCGACTTATTTACAAGAGGAGTAACTCTTTTAATAGTTCGTGTTTTGAGCCTTTCCTGGGACAGCAGTATTACATTCCGATGCACCATTGCTGGTTTACTGTATCCCTTGGACCTTCAAATCTACGAAGAAACACAGAAATTGCATCGATATTGAATACAAAAGGCAAAATGTCGACTTATTTACAAGAGGAGTAACTCTTCTAATAGTTCGTTCTTTTAGCCTTTCCTGGGACAGCAGTATTAGATTCCGATGCACCATTGCATGTTTACTGTATCCCTTGGACCTTCAAATCAACGATGAAACACAGAAATTGCATCGATTTTAATACAAAAGGCAAAATGTCGACTTATTTACAAGAGGAGTAACTATTCTAATAGTTCGTGCTTATAGCCCATCCTGGGACAGCAGTATTAGATTCCGATGCACCATTGCAGGTTTACTGTATCCCTTGGACCTTCAAATCAACGATGAAACACAGAAATTGCATCGATATTGAATACAAAAGGCAAAATGTCGATTGATTTACAAGAGGAGTAACTCTTCTAATGGTTCGTTCTTTTAGCCTTTCCTGGGACAGCAGTATTAGATTCCGATGCACCATTGCAGGTTTACTGTATCCCTTGGACCTTCAAATCAACGATGAAACACAGAAATTTCATCGATATTGAATACAAAAGGCAAAATGTCGACTTATTTACAAGAGGAATAACTCTTCTAATAGTTCGTGCTTGGAGCCCATCCTGGGACAGCAGTATTAGATTCCGATGCACCATTGCAGGTTTACTGTATACCTGGGACCTTCAAGTCAACGATGAAACACAGAAATTGCATCGATATTGAATACAAATGGCAAAATATCTACTTATTTGCAAGAGGAGTAACTCTTATGATAGTTCGTGCTTTGAGCCTTTCCTGGGACAGCAGTATTAGATTCCGATGCACCATTGCAGGTTTACTGTATCCCTTGGACCTTCAAATCAACGATGAGACACTGAAATTGCATCGATATTTAATACAAAAGGCCAAATGTCGACTTTTTTACAAGAGGGGTAACTCTTCTAATAGTTCGTGTTTGAGCCTTTCCAGGGACAGCAGTATTAGATTCCGATGCACCATTGCAGGTTTACTGTATCCCTTGGACCTTCAAATCAACGATGAAACACAGAAATTGCATCGATATTGAATACAAATGGCAAAATATCTACTTATTTGCAAGAGTAGTAACTCTTATGATAGTTCGTGGTTTGAGCCCTTCCTGGGACAGCAGTATTAGATTCCGATGCACCATTGCAGGTTTACTGTATCCCTTGGACCTTCAAATCAACGATGAAACACAGAAATTGCATCGATTTGAATACAAAATGCAAAATGGCGACTTATTTACAAGAGGAGTAACTCTTCTAATAGTTCGTGTTTTGAGCCCATCCTGGGACAGCAGTATTAGATTCCGATGCACCATTGCAGGTTTACTGTATCCCTTGGACCTTCAAATCAACGATGAAACACAGAAATTGCATCGATTTGAATACAAAATGCAAAATGGCGACTTATTTACAAGAGGAGTAACTCTTCTAATAGTTCGTGCTTTGAGCCCATCCTGGGACAGCAGTATTAGATTCCGATGCACCATTGCAGGTTTACTGTATCCCTTGGACCTTCTAATCAACGATGAAACACAGAAATTGCATCGATATTGAATACAAAAGGCAAAATTTCGACTTATTTACAAGAGGAGTAACTCTTCTAATAGTTCGTGCTTTGAGCCCATCCTGGGACAGCAGTATTAGATTCCGATGCACCATTGCAGGTTTACTGTATCCCTTGGACCTTCAAATCAACGGTGAAACACTGAAATTGCATCGATATTGAATACAAAAGGCCAAATGTCGACTTATTTACAAGAGGAGTAACTCTTCTAATAGTTCGTGCTTTGAGCCTTTCCTGGGACAGCAGTATTAGATTCCGATGCACCATTGCAGGTTTACTGTATCCCTTAGACCTTCAAATCAACGATGAAACACAGAAATTGCATCGATTTGAATACAAAATGCAAAATGTCGACTTATTTACAAGAGGAGTAACTCTTCTAATAGTTCGTGCTTTGAGCCCATCCTGGGACAGCAGTATTAGATTCCGATGCACCATTGCAGGTTTACTGTATCCCTTGGACCTTCTAATCAACGATGAAACACAGAAATTGCATCGATATTGAATACAAAAGGCAAAATGTCGCCTTATTTATAAGAGGAGTAACTCTTCTAAAAGATCCTGCTTTGAGCCTTTCCTGGGACAGCAGTATTAGATTCCGATGCACCATTGCAGGTTTACTGTATTCCTTGTAACTTCAAGTCAACGATGAAACACAGAAATTGCATCGATATTCAATACAGAAGGCAAAATGTCGACTTATTTACAAGAGGAGTAACTCTTCTAATAGTTCGTGCTTTTAGCGTTTCCTGGGACAGCAGTATTAGATTCTGATGCACCATTGCAGGTTTACTGTATCCCTTGGACCTTCAATCAACGATGAAACACAGAAATTGCATCGATATTGAATACAAAAGGCAAAGTGTCGACTTATTTACAAGAGGAGTAACTCTTCTAATAGTTCGTGTTTGTGCTTTTCCTGGGACAGCAGTATTAGATTCCGATGCACCATTGCAGGCTTACTGTATCCCTTGGACCTTCAAATCAACAATGAAACACAGAAATTGCATCGATATTGAATACAAAAAAGCAAAATGTCGACTTATTTACAAGAGGAGTAACTCTTCCAATAGTTCGTGCTTTGAGCCTTTCCTGGGACAGCAGTATTAGATTCCGATGCACCATTGCAGGTTTACTGTATCCATTGGACCTTCAAATCAACGATGAAACACAGAAAATGGATCGATATTGAATAGAAAAGGCAAAATGTCGACTTATTTACAAGAGGAGTAACTCTTCTAATAGTTCGTGCTTTTCGCCTTTCCTGGGACAGCAGTATTAGATTCCGATGCACCATTGCATGTTTACTGTATACCTGGGACCTTCAAGTCAACGATGAAACACAGAAATTGCATCGATATTGAATACAAATAGCAAAATATCTACTTATTTGCAAGAGGAGTAACTCTTATGATAGTTTGTGCTTTGAGCCTTACCTGGGACAGCAGTATTAGATTCCGATGCACCATTGCAGGTTTACTGTATCCCTAGAACCTTCAAGTCAACGATGAAACACTGAAATTGCATCGATATTGAATACAAATGGCAAAATATCGGCTTATCTACAAGAGGAGTAACTGTTCTAATAGTTCGCGCTTTGAGCCGTTCCTGGGACAGCAGTATTACATTCCGATGCACCATTGCAGGTATACTGTATCCCTTGGACCTTCAAATCAACGATGAAACACAGAAATTGCATCGATATTGAATACGAAGGGCAAAATGTCGACTTATTTACAACAGGAGTAACTCTTCTAATAGTTCGTGTTTATTGCCTTTCCTGGGACAGCAGTATTTGATTCCAATGCACCATTGCAGGTTTACTGTATCCCTTGGACCTTCAAATCAACTATGAAACACAGAAATTGCATCGATATTGAATACAAATGGCAAAATATCTACTTATTTGCAAGAGTAGTAACTCTTATGATAGTTCGTGGTTTGAGCCCTTCCTGGGACAGCAGTATTAGATTCCGATGCACCATTGCAGGTTTACTGTATCCCTTGGACCTTCAAATCAACGATGAAACACAGAAATTGCATCGATTTGAATACAAAATGCAAAATGTCGACTTATTTACAAGAGGAGTAACTCTTCTAATAGTTCGTGCTTTGAGCCCATCCTGGGACAGCAGTATTAGATTCCGATGCACCATTGCAGGTTTACTGTATCCCTTGGACCTTCTAATCAACGATGAAACACAGAAATTGCATCGATATTGAATACAAAAGGCAAAATTTCGACTTATTTACAAGAGGAGTAACTCTTCTAATAGTTCGTGATTTGAGCCTTTCCTGGGACAGCAGTATTAGATTCCGATGCACCATTGCAGGTTTACTGTATCCCTTGGACCTTCAAATCAACGATGAAACACTGAAATTGCATCGATATTGAATACAAAAGGCCAAATGTCGACTTATTTACAAGAGGAGTAACTCTTCTAATAGTTCGTGCATTGAGCCTTTCCTGGGACAGCAGTATTAGATTCCGATGCACCATTGCAGGTTTACTGTATCCCTTGGACCTTCAAATCAACGATGAAACATAGAAATTGCATCGATTTGAATACAAAATGCAAAATGTCGACTTATTTACAAGAGGAGTAACTCTTCTAATAGTTCGTGCTTTGAGCCCATCCTGGGACAGCAGTATTAGATTCCGATGCACCATTGCAGGTTTACTGTATCCCTTGGACCTTCTAATCAACGATGAAACACAGAAATTGCATCGATAGTGAATACAAAAGGCAAATTGTCGACTTATTTATAAGAGGAGTAACTCTTCTAAAAGATCCTGCTTTGAGCCTTTCCTGGGACAGCAGTATTAGATTCCGATGCACCATTGCAGGTTTACTGTATCCCTTGTAACTTCAAGTCAACGATGAAACAAAGAAATTGCATCGATATTGAATACAGAAGGCAAAATGTCGACTTATTTACAAGAGGAGTAACTCTTCTAATAGTTCGTGCTTTTAGCGTTTCCTGGGACAGCAGTATTAGATTCCGATGCACCATTGCAGGTTTACTGTATCCTTTGGACCTTCAAATCAACAATGAAACACAGAAAATGGATCGATATTGAATAGAAAAGGCAAAATGTCGACTTATTTACAAGAGGAGTAACTCTTCTAATAGTTCGTGCTTTTCGCCTTTCCTGGGACAGCAGTATTAGATTCCGATGCACCATTGCAGGTTTACTGTATCCCTTGGACCTTCAAGTCAACGATGAAACACAGAAATTGCCTCGATATTGAATACAAATGTCAAAATATCTACTTACTTACAAGAGGAGTAACTCTTATAATAGTTGGTGCTTTGAGCCTTTCCTGGGACAGCAGTATTAGATTCCGATGCACCATTGCATGTTTACTGTATCCCTGGGACGTTCAAGTCAACGATCAAACACAGAAATTGCATCGATATTGAATACAAATAGCAAAATATCTACTTATTTGCAAGAGTAGTAACTCTTATGATAGTTCGTGGTTTGAGCCCTTCCTGGGACAGCAGTATTAGATTCCGATGCACCATTGCAGGTTTACTGTATCCCTTGGACCTTCAAATCAACGATGAAACACAGAAATTGCATCGATATTGAATACAAAAGGCAAAATGTCGACTTATTTACAAGAGGAGTATCTCTTCTAATAGTTCGTGCTTTGAGCCTTTCCTGGGACAGCAGTATTAGATTCCGATGCACCACTGCAGGTTTACTGTATCCCATGGACCTTCAAATCAACGATGAATCACAGAAATTGCATCGATATTGAATACAAAAGGCAAAATGTCGACTTATTTACAAGAGGAGTAACTCTTCTAGTACTTCGTGCTTTGAGCCTTTCCTGGGACAGCAGTATTAGATTCCGATGCACCATTGCAGGTTTACTGTATCCCTTGGACCTTCAAATCAACGATGAAACACAGAAATTGCATCGATATTGAATACAAAAGGCAAAATGTCGACTTATTTATAAGAGGAGTAACCCTTCTAATAGTTCGTGCTTTGAACCTTTCCTGGGATAGCAGTATTAGATTCCGATGCACCATTGCAGGTTTACTGTATCCCTTGGACCTTCAAGTCAACGATGAAACACAGAAATTGGATCGATATTGAATACAAAAGGCAAAATGTCGGCTTAACTAAAAGAGGAGTAACTCTTCTAATAGTTCGTGTTTTGAGCCTTTCCTGGGACAGCAGTATTACATTCCGATGCACCATTGCTGGTTTACATTATCCCTTGGACCTTCAAATCAACGATGAAACACAGAAATTGCATCGATATTGAATACAAAAGGCAAAATGTCGTCTTATTTACAAGAGGAGTAACTCTTCTAATAGTTCGTGTTTGAGCCTTTTCAGGGACAGCAGTATTAGATTCCGATGCACCATTGCAGGTTTACTGTATCCCTTGGACCTTCAAATCAACGATGAAACACAGAAATTGCATCGATATTGAATACAAAAGGCAAAATGTCGACTTATTTACAAGAGGAGTAACTCTTCTAATAGATCGTTATTTTAGCCTTTCCTGGGACAGCAGTATTAGATTCCGATGCACCATTGCAGGTTTTCTGTATCCCTTGGACCTTCAAATCAACGATGAAACACAGAAATTGCATCGATATTGAATACAATATGCAAAATGTCGACTTATTTACAAGAGGAGTAACTCTTCTAATAGTTCGTGATTTGAGCTTTTCCTGGGAAAGCAGTATTAGATTCCGATGCACCATTGCAGGTTTACTGTATACCTGGGACCTTCAAGTCAACGATGAAACACAGAAATTGCATCGATATTGAATACAAAAGGCAAAATGTCGACTTATTTACAAGAGGAGTTGCTCTTCTAATAGTTCGTGCTTAGAGCCCATCCTGGGACAGCAGTATTAGATTCCGATGCACCATTGCAGGTTTACTGTATCCCTGGGACCTTCAAGTCAACGATGAAACACAGAAATTGCATCGATATCGAATACAAATGGCAAAATATCTACTTATTTGCAAGAGGAGTAACTCTTATGATAGTTCGTGCTTTGAGCCTTTCCTGGGACAGCAGTATTAGATTCCGATGCACCATTGCAGGTTTACTGTATCCCTAGAACCTTCAAATCAACGATGAATCACAGAAATTGCATCGATATTGAATACAAAAGGCAAAATGTCGACTTATCTACAAGAGGAGTAACTCTTCTAATAGTTCGTGCTTTGAGCCGTTCCTGGGACAGCAGTATTACATTCCGATGCACCAGTGCAGGTTTTCTGTATCCCTTGGACCTTCAAATCAACGATGAAACACAGAAATTGCATCGATATAGAATACAAAAGGCAAAATGTCGACTTATTTACAAGAGGAGTATCTCTTCTAATAGGTCGTGCTTTGAACCTTTCCTGGGACAGCAGTATTAGATTCCGATGCACCATTGCAGGTTTACTGTATCCCTTGGACCTTCAAATCAACGATGAAACACAGAAATTGCATCGATATTGAATACAAAAGGCAAAAGGTCGACTTATATACAAGAGGAGTAACTCTTCTAGTACTTCGTGCTTTGAACCTTTCCTGGGATAGCAGTATTAGATTCCGATGCACCATTGCAGGTTTACTGTATCCCTTGGACCTTCAAGTCAACGATGAAACACAGAAATTGGATCGATATTGAATACAAAAGGCAAAATGTCGGCTTATCTACAAGAGGAATAACTCTTCTAATAGTTCGTGCTTTGAGCCATTCCTGGGACAGCAGTATTACATTCCGATGCACCATTGCTGGTTTACTGTATCCCTTGGACCTTCAAATCAACGATGAAACACAGAAATTGCATCGATATTGAATACAAAAGGCAAAATGTCGTCTTATTTACAAGAGGAGTAACTCTTCTAATAGTTCGTGTTTGAGCCTTTTCAGGGACAGCAGTATTAGATTCCTATGCACCATTGCAGGTTTACTGTATCCCTTGGACCTTCAAATCAACGATGAAACACAGAAATTGCATCGATATTGAATACAAAAGGCAAAATGTCGACTTATTTACAAGAGGAGTAACTCTTCTAATAGATCGTTATTTTAGCCTTTCCTGGGACAGCAGTATTAGATTCCGATGCACCATTGCAGGTTTTCTGTATCCCTTGGACCTTCAAATCAACGATGAAACACAGAAATTGCATCGATATTGAATACAATATGCAAAATGTCTACTTATTTACAAGAGGAGTAACTCTTCTAATAGTTCGTGATTTGAGCCTTTCCTGGGAAAGCAGTATTAGATTCCGATGCACCATTGCAGGTTTACTGTATCCCTGGGACCTTCAAGTCAACGATGAAACACAGAAATTGCATCGATATTGAATACAAATGGCAAAATGTCGACTTATTTACAAGAGGAGTTGCTCTTCTAATAGTTCGTGCTTAGAGCCCATCCTGGGACAGCAGTATTAGATTCCGATGCACCATTGCAGGTTTACTGTATCCCTGGGACCTTCAAGTCAACGATGAAACACAGAAATTGCATCGATATCGAATACAAATGGCAAAATATCTACTTATTTGCAAGAGGAGTAACTCTTATGATAGTTCGTGCTTTGAGCCTTTCCTGGGACAGCAGTATTAGATTCCGATGCACCATTGCAGGTTTACTGTATCCCTAGAACCTTCAAATCAACGATGAATCACAGAAATTGCATCGATATTGAATACAAAAAGCAAAATGTCGACTTATCTACAAGAGGAGTAACTCTTCTAATAGTTCGTGCTTTGATCCTTTCCTGGGACAGCAGTATTAGATTCCGATGCACCATTGCAGGTTCACTGTATCCCTTGGATCTTCAAATCAACGATGAAACACAGAAATTGCATCGATATTGAATACAAAAGGCAAAGTGTCGTCTTACTTATTAGAGGAGTAACTCTTCTAACAGTTCCTGCTTTGAGCCTTTCCTGGGACAGCAGTATTAGATTCCGATGCACCATTGCAGGTTCACTGTATCCCTTGTACCTTCAAATCAACGATGAAACATAGAAATTGCATCGATCTTGAATACAAAATGCAAAATGTCAACTTATTTATAAGAGGAGTAACTCTTCTAATAGTTCGGCTTTGAGCCTTTCCTGGGACAGCAGTATTACATTCCGATGCACCATTGCACGTTTACTGTATCCCTTGGACCTTCAAAACAACTATGAAACACTGAAATTGCAACGATATTGAATACAAAAGGAAAATGTCGACTTATTTACAAGAGGAGTAACCATTATAATAGCTCGTGGTTTTAGCCTTTCCTGGGACAGCCGTATTAGATTCCGATGCACCATTGCAGGTTTACTGTATCCCTTGGACCTTCAAATCAACGATGAAACACAGAAATTGCATCGATATTGAATACAAAAGGCGAAATGTCGACTTATTTACAAGAGGAGTAACTCTTCTGATATTTCGTGCTTTGAGCCTTTCCTGGGACAGCAGTATTACATTCCGATGCACCATTGCTGGTTTACTGTATCCCTTGGACCTTCAAATCAACGATGAAACACAGAAATTGCATCGATATTGAATACAAAAGGCAAAATGTCGACTTATTTACAAGAGGAGTAACTCTTCTAATAGTTCGTGTTTGAGCCTTTCCTGGGACAGCAGTATTACATTCCGATGCACCATTGCTGGTTTACTGTATCCCTTGGACCTTCAAATCAACGATGAAACACAGAAATTTCATCGATATTGAATAGAAAAGGCAAAATGTCGACTTATTTACAAGAGGAGTAACTCTTTTAATAGTTCGTGCTTTGGGCCTTTCCTGGGACAGCAGTATTACATTCCGATGCACCATTGCTGGTTTACTGTATCCCTTGGACCTTCAAATCAACGAAGAAACACAGAAATTGCATCGATATTGAATACAAAAGGCAAAATGTCGACTTATTTACAAGAGGAGTAACTCTTCTAATAGTTCGTTCTTTTAGCCTTTCCTGGGACAGCAGTATTAGATTCCGATGCACCAATGCAGGTTTACTGTATCCCTTGGACCTTCAAATCAACGATGAAACACAGAAATTGCATCGATTTTAATACAAAAGGCAAAATGTCGACTTATTTACAAGAGGAGTAACTATTCTAATAGTTCGTGCTTATAGCCCATCCTGGGACAGCAGTATTAGATTCCGATGCACCATTGCAGGTTTACTGTATCCCTTGGACCTTCAAATCAACGATGAAACACAGAAATTGCATCGATATTGAATACAAAAGATAAAATGTCGATTGATTTACAAGAGGAGTAACTCTTCTAATGGTTCGTTCTTTTAGCCTTTCCTGGGACAGCAGTATTAGATTCCGATGCACCATTGCAGGTTTACTGTATCCCTTGGACCTTCAAATCAACGATGAAACACAGAAATTTCATCGATATTGAATACAAATGGCAAAATGTCGACTTATTTACAAGAGGAGTAACTCTTCTAATAGTTCGTGCTTAGAGCCCATCCTGGGACAGCAGTATTAGATTCCGATGCACCATTGCAGGTTTACTGTATACCTGGGACCTTCAAGTCAACTATGAAACACAGAAATTGCATCGATATTGAATACAAATGGCAAAATATCTACTTATTTGCAAGAGGAGTAACTCTTATGATAGTTCGTGCTTTGAGCCTTTCCTGGGACAGCAGTATTAGATTCCGATGCACCATTGCAGGTTTACTGTATCCCTTGGACCTTCAAATCAACTATGAGACACTGAAATTGCATCGATATTTAATACAAAAGGCCAAATGTCGACTTATTTACAAGAGGGGTAACTCTTCTAATAGTTCGTGTTTGAGCCTTTCCAGGGACAGCAGTATTAGATTCCGATGCACCATTGCAGGTTTACTGTATCCCTTGGACCTTCAAATCAACGATGAAACACAGAAATTGCATCGATATTGAATACAAATGGCAAAATATCTACTTATTTGCAAGAGTAGTAACTCTTATGATAGTTCGTGGTTTGAGCTCTTCCTGGGACAGCAGTATTAGATTCCGATGCACCATTGCAGGTTTACTGTATCCCTTGGACCTTCAAATCAACGATGAAACACAGAACTTCCATCGATATTGAATACAAAAGGCAAAATTTCGACTTATTTACAAGAGGAGTAACTCTTCTAATAGTTCGTGATTTGAGCCTTTCCTAGGACAGCAGTATTAGATTCCGATGCACCATTGCAGGTTTACTGTATCCCTTGGAATTCAAATCAACGGTGAGACACTGAAATTGCATCGATATTGAATACAAAAGGCCAAATGTCGACTTATTTACAAGAGGAGTAACTCTTCTAATAGTTCGTGCTTTGAGCCTTTCCTGGGACAGCAGTATTAGATTCCGATGCACCATTGCAGGTTTACTGTATCCCTTGGACCCTCAAATCAACGATGAAACACAGAAATTGCATCGATTTGAATACAAAATGCAAAATGGCGACTTATTTACAAGAGGAGTAACTCTTCTAATAGTTCGTGCTTTGAGCCCATCCTGGGACAGCAGTATTAGATTCCGATGCACCATTGCAGGTTTACTGTATCCCTTGGACTTTCTAATCAACGATGAAACACAGAAATTGCATCGATATTGAATACAAAAGGCAAAATTTCGACTTATTTACAAGAGGAATAACTCTTCTAGTAGTTCGTGATTTGAGCCTTTTCTGGGACAGCAGTATTAGATTCCGATGCACCATTGCAGGTTTACTGTATCCCTTGGACCTTCAAATCAACGATGAAACACTGAAATTGCGTCGATATTGAATACAAAAGGCCAAATGTCGACTTCTTTACAAGAGGAGTAACTCTTCTAATAGTGCGTGCTTTGAGCCTTTCCTGGGACAGCAGTATTAGATTCCAATGCACCATTGCAGGTTTACTGTATCCCTTAGACCTTCAAATCAACGATGAAACACAGAAATTGCATCGATTTGAATACAAAATGCAAAATGTCGACTTATTTACAAGAGGAGTAACTCTTCTAATAGTTCGTGCTTTGAACCCATCCTGGGACAGCAGTATTAGATTCCGATGCACCATTGCAGGTTTACTGTATCCCTTGGACCTTCTAATCAACGATGAAACACAGAAATTGCATCGATATTGAATACAAAAGGAAAAATGTCGACTTATTTATAAGAGGAGTAACTCTTCTAAAAGATCCTGCTTTGAGCCTTTCCTGGGACAGCAGTATTAGATTCCGATGCACCATTGCAGGTTTACTGTATCCCTTGTAACTTCAAGTCAACGATGAAACACAGAAATTGCATCGATATTGAATACAGAAGGCAAAATGTCGACTTATTTACAAGAGGAGTAACTCTTCTAACAGTTCGTGCTTTTAGCGTTTCCTGGGACAGCAGTATTAGATTCCGATGCACCATTGCAGGTTTACTGTATCCCTTGGACCTTCAAATCAACGATGAAACATAGTAATTGCATCGATATTGAATACAAAAGGCAAAGTGTCGACTTATTCACAAGAGGAGTAACTCTTCTAATAGTTCGTGTTTGTGCTTTTCCTGGGACAGCAGTATTAGATTCCGATGCACCATTGCAGGCTTACTGTATCCCTTGGACCTTCAAATCAACAATGAAACACAGAAATTGCATCGATATTGAATACAAAAAAGCAAAATGTCGACTTATTTACAAGAGGAGTAACTCTTCCAATAGTTCGTGCTTTGAGCCTTTCCTGGGACAGCAGTATTAGATTCCGATGCACCATTGCAGGTTTACTGTATCCATTGGACCTTCAAATCAACGATGAAACACAGAAAATGGATCGATATTGAATAGAAAAGGCAAAATGTCGAATTATTTACAAGAGGAGTAACTCTTCTAATAGTTCGTGCTTTTCGCCTTTCCTGGGACAGCAGTATTAGATTCCGATGCACCATTGCATGTTTACTGTATCCCTGGGACCTTCAAGTCAACGATGAAACACAGAAATTGCATCGATATTGAATACAAATAGCAAAATATCTACTTATTTGCAAGAGGAGTAACTCTTATGATAGTTTGTGCTTTGAGCCGTTCCTGGGACAGCAGTATTACATTCCGATGCACCATTGCAGGTATACTGTATCCCTTGGACCTTCAAATCAACGATGAAACACAGAAATTGCATCGATATTGAATACAAAGGGCAAAATGTCGACTTATTTACAAGAGGAGTAACTCTTCTAATAGTTCGTGCTTATAGCCTTTCCTGGGACAGCAGTATTTGATTCCAATGCACCATTGCATGTTTACTGTATCCCTTGGACCTTCAAATCAACGATGAAACACAGAAATTGCATCGATATTGAACACATATGGCAAAATATCTACTTATTTGCAAGAGTAGTAACTCTTATGATAGTTCGTGGTTTGAGCCCTTCCTGGGACAGCAGTATTAGATTCCGATGCACCATTGCAGGTTTACTGTATCCCTCGGACCTTCAAATCAACGATGAAACACAGAAATTGCATCGATTTGAATACAAAATGCAAAATGTCGACTTATTTACAAGAGGAGTAACTCTTTTAATAGTTCGTGCTTTGAGCCCATCCTGGGACAGCAGTATTAGATTCCGATGCACCATTGCAGGTTTACTGTATCCCTTGGACCTTCTAATCAACGATGAAACACAGAGACTGCATCGATATTGAATACAAAAGGCAAAATTTCGACTTATTTACAAGAGGAGTAACTCTTCTAATAGTTCGTGATATGAGCCTTTCCTGGGACAGCAGTATTAGATTCCGATGCACCATTGCAGGTTTACTGTATCCCTTGGACCTTCAAATCAACGATGAAACACTGAAATTGCATCGATATTGAATACAAAAGGCCAAATGTCGACTTATTTACAAGAGGAGTAACTCTTCTAATAGTTCGTGCTTTGAGCCTTTCCTGGGACAGCAGTATTAGATTCCGATGCACCATTGCAGGTTTACTGTATCCCTTGGACCTTCAAATCAACGATGAAACACAGAAATTGCATCGATTTGAATACAAAAGATAAAATGTCGACTTATTTTCAAGAGGAGTAACTCTTCTAATAGTTCGTGCTTTGAGCCCATCCTGGGACAGCAGTATTAGATTCCGATGCACCATTGCAGGTTTACTGTATGCCTTGGACCTTCTAATCAACGATGAAACACAGAAATTGCATCGATATTGAATACAAAAGGCATACTGTCGACTTATTTATAAGAGGAGTAACTCTTCTAAAAGATCCTGCTTTGAGCCTTTCCTGGGACAGCAGTATTAGATTCCGATGCACCATTGCAGGTTTACTGTATCCCTTGTAACTTCAAGTCAACGATGAAACACAGAAATTGCATCGATATTGAATACAGAAGGCAAAATGTCGACTTATTTACAAGAGGAGTAACTCTTGTAATAGTTCGTGCTTTTAGCGTTTCCTGGGACAGCAGTATTAGATTCCGATGCACCATTGCAGGTTTACTGTATCCCTTGGACCTTCAAATCAACGAAGAAACATAGAAATTGCATCGATATTGAATACAAAAGGCAAAGTGTCGACTTATTTACAAGAGGAATAACTCTTCTAATAGTTCGTGTTTGTGCTTTTCCTGGGACAGCAGTATTAGATTCCGATGCACCATTGCAGGCTTACTGTATCCCTTGGACCATCAAATCAACAATGAAACACAGAAATTGCATCGATATTGAATACAAAAAAGCAAAATGTCTACTTATTTACAAGAGGAGTAACTCTTCCAATAGTTCGTGCTTTGAGCCTTTCCTGGGACAGCAGTATTAGATTCCGATGCACCATTGCAGGTTTACTGTATCCATTGGACCTTCAAATCAACGATGAAACACAGAAAATGGATCGATATTGAATAGAAAAGGCAAAATGTCGACTTATTTACAAGAGGAGTAACTCTTCTAATAGTTCGTGCTTTTCGCCTTTCCTGGGACAGCAGAATTAGATTCCGATGCACCATTGCATGTTTACTGTATCCCTGGGACCTTCAAGTCAACGATGAAACACAGAAATTGCATCGATATTGAATACAAATAGCAAAATATCTACTTATTTGCAAGAGGAGTAACTCTTATGATAGTTTGTGCTTTGAGCCTTACCTGGGACAGCAGTATTAGATTCCGATGCACCATTGCAGGTTTACTGTATCCCTAGAACCTTCAAGTCAACGATGAAACACTGAAATTGCATCGATATTGAATACAAATGGCAAAATATCGGCTTATCTACAAGAGGAGTAACTGTTCTAATAGTTCGCGCTTTGAGCCGTTCCTGGGACAGCAGTATTACATTCCGATGCACCATTGCAGGTATACTGTATCCCTTGGACCTTCAAATCAACGATGAAACACAGAAATTGCATCGATATTGAATACAAATGGCAAAATATCTACTTATTTGCAAGAGTAGTAACTCTTATGATAGTTCGTGGTTTGAGCCCTTCCTGGGACAGCAGTATTAGATTCCGATGCACCATTGCAGGTTTACTGTATCCCTTGGACCTTCAAATCAACGATGAAACACAGAAATTGCATCGATTTGAATACAAAATGCAAAATGTCGACTTATTTACAAGAGGAGTAACTCTTCTAATAGTTCGTGCTTTGAGCCCATCCTGGGACAGCAGTATTAGATTCCGATGCACCATTGCAGGTTTACTGTATCCCTTGGACCTTCTAATCAACGATGAAACACAGAAATTGCATCGATATTGAATACAAAAGGCAAAATTTCGACTTATTTACAAGAGGAGTAACTCTTCTAATAGTTCGTGATTTGAGCCTTTCCTGGGACAGCAGTATTAGATTCCGATGCACCATTGCAGGTTTACTGTATCCCTTGGACCTTCAAATCAACGATGAAACACTGAAATTGCATCGATATTGAATACAAAAGGCCAAATGTCGACTTATTTACAAGAGGAGTAACTCTTCTAATAGTTCGTGCTTTGATCCTTTCCTGGGACAGCAGTATTAGATTCCGATGCACCATTGCAGGTTTACTGTATCCCTTGGACCTTCAAATCAACGATGAAACACAGAAATTGCATCGATTTGAATACAAAATGCAAAATGTCGACTTATTTACAAGAGGAGTAACTCTTCTAATAGTTCGTGCTTTGAGCCCATCCTGGGACAGCAGTATTAGATTCCGATGCACCATTGCAGGTTTACTGTATCCCTTGGACCTTCTAATCAACGATGAAACACAGAATTTGCATCGATATTGAATACAAAAGGCAAAATGTCGACTTATTTATAAGAGGAGTAACTCTTCTAAAAGATCCTGCTTTGAGCCTTACCTGGGACAGCAGTATTAGATTCCGATGCACCATTGCAGGTTTACTGTATCCCTTGTAACTTCAAGTCAACGATGAAACACAGAAATTGCATCGATATTCAATACAGAAGGCAAAATGTCGACCTATTTACAAGAGGAGTAACTCTTCTAATAGTTCGTGCTTTTAGCGTTTCCTGGGACAGCAGTATTAGATTCCGATGCACCATTGCAGGTTTACTGTATCCCTTGGACCTTCAAATCAACGATGAAACATAGAAATTGCATCGATATTGAATACAAAATGCAAAATGTCGACTTATTTACAAGAGGAGTAACTCGTCTAATAGTTCGTGTTTGTGCTTTTCCTGGGACAGCAGTATTAGATTCCGATGCACCATTGCAGGCTTACTGTATCCCTTGGACCTTCAAATCAACAATGAAACACAGAAATTGCATCGATATTGAATACAAAAAAGCAAAATATCTACTTATTTGCAAGAGTAGTAACTCTTATGATAGTTCGTGGTTTGAGCCCTTCCTGGGACAGCAGTATTAGATTCCGATGCACCATTGCAGGTTTACTGTATCCCTTGGACCTTCAAATCAACGATGAAACACAGAAATTGCATCAATTTGAATACAAAATGCAAAATGTCGACTTATTTACAAGAGGAGTAACTCTTCTAATAGTTCGTGCTTTGAGCCCATCCTGGGACAGCAGTATTAGATTCCGATGCACCATTGCAGGTTTACTTTATCCCTTGGACCTTCTAATCAACGATGAAACACAGAAATTGCATCGATATTGAATACAAAAGGCAAAATTTCGACTTATTTACAAGAGGAGTAACTCTTCTAATAGTTCGTGATTTGAGCCTTTCCTGGGACAGCAGTATTAGATTCCGATGCACCATTGCAGGTTTACTGTATCCCTTGGACCTTCAAATCAACGATGAAACACTGAAATTGCATCGATATTGAATACAAAAGGCCAAATGTTGACTTATTTACAAGAGGAGTAACTCTTCTAATAGTTCGTGCTTTGAGTCTTTCCTGGGACAGCAGTATTAGATTACGATGCACCATTGCAGGTTTACTGTATCCCTTGGACCTTCATATCAACGATGAAACACAGAAATTGCATCGATTTGAATACAAAATGCAAAATGTCGACTTATTTACAAGAGGAGTAACTCTTCTAATAGTTCGTGCTTTGAGCCCATCCTGGGACAGCAGTATTAGATTCCGATGCACCATTGCAGGTTTACTGTATCCCTTGGACCTTCTAATCAACGATGAAACACAGAAATTGCATCGATATTGAATACAAAAGGCAAAATGACGACTTATTTATAAGAGGAGTAACTCTTCTAAAAGATCCTGCTTTGAGCCTTTCCTGGGACAGCAGTATTAGATTCCGATGCACCATTGCAGGTTTACTGTATCCCTTGTAACTTCAAGTCAACGATGAAACACAGAAATTGCATCGATATTGAATACAGAAGGCAAAATGTCGACTTATTTACAAGAGGAGTAACTCTTCTAATAGTTCGTGCTTTTAGCGTTTCCTGGGACAGCAGTATTAGATTCCGATGCACCATTGCAGGTTTACTGTATCCCTTGGACCTTCAAATCAACGATGAAACATAGAAATTGCATCGATATTGAATACAAAATGCAAAGTGTCGACTTATTTACAAGAGGAGTAACTCTTCCAATAGTTCGTGTTTGTGCTTTTCCTGGGACAGCAGTATTAGATTCCGATGCACCATTGCAGGCTTACTGTATCCCTTGGACCTTCAAATCAACAATGAAACACAGAAATTGCATCGATATTGAATACAAAAAAGCAAAATGTCGACTTATTTACAAGAGGAGTAACTCTTCCAATAGTTCGTGTTTTGAGCCTTTCCTGGGCCAGCAGTATTAGATTCCGATGCACCATTGCAGGTTTACTGTATCCATTGGACCTTCAAATCAACGATGAAACACAGAAAATGGATCGATATTGAATACAAATGGCAAAATATCGGCTTATCTACAAGAGGAGTAACTGTTCTAATAGTTCGCGCTTTGAGCCGTTCCTGGGACAGCAGTATTACATTCCGATGCACCATTGCAGGTATACTGTATCCCTTGGACCTTCAAATCAACGATGAAACACAGAAATTGCATCGATATTGAATACAAAGGGCAAAATGTCGACTTATTTACAACAGGAGTAACTCTTCTAATAGTACGTGCTTATAGCCTTTCCTGGGACAGCAGTATTTGATTCCAATGCACCATTGCAGGTTTACTGTATCCCTTGGACCATCAAATCAACGATGAAACACAGAAATTGCATCGATATTGAATACAAAAGGCAAAATGTCGACTTATTTATAAGAGGAGTAACCCTTCTAATAGTTCGTGCTATGAACCTTTCCTGGGACAGCAGTATTTGATTCCGATGCACCATTACAGGTTTACTGTATCCCTTGGACCTTCAAATCAACGATGAAACACAGAAATTTCATCGATATTGAATACAAAATGCAACATGTCGACTTATTTACAAGAGATGTAACTCTTCTAATGGTTCGTGTTTGAGCCTTTCCAGGGACAGCAGTATTAGTTTCCGATGCACCATTGCAGGTTTACTGTATCCCTTGGACCTTCAAATCAACGATGAAACACAGAAATTGCATCGATATTGAATACAAAAGGCAAAATGTCGACTTATTTACAAGAGTAGTAACTCTTCTAATAGTTCGTTCTTTTAGCCTTTTCCTGGGACAGCAGTATTAGATTCCGATGCACCATTGCAGAATTACTGTATCCCTTGGACCTTCAAATCAACGATGAGACACCGAAATTGCATCGATATTGATTACAAAAGGCAAAATGTCGACTTATTTACAAGAGGAGTAACTCTTCTAATAGTTCGTGATTTGAGCCTTTCCTGGGACAGCAGTATTAGATTCCGAAGCACCATTGCAGGTTTACTGTATCCTTTGGACCTTCAAATCAACGATGAAACAGTGAAATTGCATCGATATTGAATACAAAAGGCCAAATGTCGACTTATTTACAAGAGGAGTAACTCTTCTAATAGTTCGTGCTTTGAGCCTTTCCTGGGACAGCAGTATTAGATTCCGATGCACCATTGCAGGTTTACTGTATCCCTTGGACCTTCAAATCAACGATGAAACACAGAAATTGCATCGATTTGAATACAAAAGGCAAAATGTCGACTTATTTACAAGAGGAGTAACTCTTCTAATAGTTTGTGCTTGGAGCCCATCCTGGGACAGCAGTATTAGATTCTGATGCACAATTGCAGGTTTACTGTATCCCTTGGACCTTCTAATCAACGATGAAACACAGAATTTGCATCGATATTGAATACAAAAGGCAAAATGTCGACTTATTTATAAGTGGAGTAACTCTTCTAAAAGTTCCTGCTTTGAGCCTTTCCTGGGACAGCAGTTTTAGATTCCGATGCACCATTGCAGGTTTACTGTATCCATTGTACCTTCAAATCAACGATGAAACACAGAAATTGCATCGATATTGAATACAGAAGGCAAAATGTCGAATTATTTACAAGAGGAATAACTCTTCTAATAGTTCGTGCTTTTAGCGTTTCCTGGGACAGCAGTATTAGATTCCGATGCACCATTGCAGGTTTACTGAATCCCTTGGACCTTCAAATCAACGATGAAACACAGAAATTGCATCGATATTGAATACAAAAGGCAAAATGTCGACTTATTTACAAGAGGAGTAACTCTTCTAGTAGATCGTGCTTTTAGCCTTTCCTGGGACAGCAGTATTAGATTCCGATGCACCATAGCAGGCTTACTGTATCCCTTGGACCTTCTAATCAACGATGAAACACAGAAATTGCATCGATATTGAATACAAAAGGCAAAATGTCGACTTATTTATAAGAGGAGTAACTCTTCTAAAAGTTCCTGGTTTGAGCCTTTCCTGGGACAGCAGTATTAGATTCCGATGCACCATTGCAGGTTTACTGTATCCCTTGTACCTTCAAGTCAACGATGAAACACAGAAATTGCATCGATATTGAATACAGAAGGCAAAATGTCGACTTATTTACAAGAGGAGTAACTCTTCTAATAGTTCGTGCTTTTAGCGTTTCCTGGGACAGCAGTATTAGATTCCGATGCACCATTGCAGGTTTACTGTATCCCTTGGACCTTCAAATCAACGATGAAAGATAGAAATTGCATCGATATTGAATACAAAAGGCAAAGTGTCAACTTATATACAAGACGAGTAACTCTTCTAATAGTTCGTGTTTGTGCCTTTCCTGGGACAGCAGTATTAGATTCCGATGCACCATTGCAGGCTTACTGTATCCCTTGGACCTTCAAATCAACAATGAAACACAGAAATTGCATCGATATTAAATACAAAAAAGCAAAATGTCGACCTATTTACAAGAGGAGTAACTCTTCCAATAGTTCGTGCTTTGAGCCTTTCCTGGGACAGCAGTATTAGATTCCGATGCACCATTGCAGGTTTACTGTATCCATTGGACCTTCAAATCAACGATGAAACACAGAAAATGGATCGATATTGAATAGAAAAGGCAAAATGTCGACTTATTTACAAGAGGAGTAACTCTTCTAATAGTTCGTGCTTTTCGCCTCTCCTGGGACAGCAGTATTAGATTCCGATGCACCATTGCATGTTTACTGTATCCCTGGGACCTTCAAGTCAACAATGAAACACAGAAATTGCATCGATATTGAATACAAATAGCAAAATATCTACTTATTTGCAAGAGGAGTAACTCTTATGATAGTTTGTGCTTTGAGCCTTACCTGGGACAGCAGTATTAGATTCCGATGCACCATTGCAGGTTTACTGTATCCCTAGAACCTTCACGTTAACGATGAAACACTGAAATTGCATCGATATTGAATACAAATGGCAAAATATCGGCTTATCTACAAGAGGAGTAACTGTTCTAATAGTTCGCGCTTTGAGCCGTTCCTGGGACAGCAGTATTACATTCCGATGCACCATTGCAGGTATACTGTATCCCTTGGACCTTCAAATCAACGATGAAACACAGAAATTGCATCGATATTGAATACAAAGGGCAAAATGTCGACTTATTTACAAGAGGAGTAACTCTTCTAATAGTTCGTGCTTATAGCCTTTCCTGGGACAGCAGTATTAGATTCCAATGCACCATTGCAGGTTTACTGTATCCCTTGGACCTTCAAATCAACGATGAAACACAGAAATTGCATCGATATTTAATACAAAAGGCAAAATGTCGACTTATTTATAAGAGGAGTAACCCTTCTAATAGTTCGTGCTATGAACCTTTCCTGGGACAGCAGTATTTGATTCCGATGCACCTTTACAGGTTTACTGTATCCCTTGGACCTTCAAATCAACGATGAAACACAGAAATTGCATCGATATTGAATACAAAAGGCAAAATGTCGACTTATTTACAAGAGTAGTAACTCTTCTAATAGTTCGTTCTTTTAGCCTTATCCTGGGACAGCAGTATTAGATTCCGATGCACCATTGCAGGTTTACTGTATCCCTTGGACCTTCTAATCAACGATGAAACACAGAAATTGCATCGATATTGAATACAAAAGGCAAAATGTCGACTTATTTATAAGAGGAGTAACTCTTCTAAAAGTTCCTGCTTTGAGCCTTTCCTGGGACAGCTGCATTAGATTCCGATGCACCATTGCAGGTTTACTGTATCCCTTGTACCTTCAAGTCAACGATGAAAAACAGAAATTGCATCGATATTGAATACAGAAGGCAAAATGTCGACTTATTTACAAGAGAAGTAACTCTTCTAATAGTTCGTGCTTTTAGCGTTTCCTGGGACAGCAGTATTAGATTCCGATGCACCATTGCAGGTTTACTGTATCCCTTGGACCTTCAAATCAATGATGAAACATAGAAATTGCATCGATATTGAATACAAAATGCAAAGTGTCGACTTATTTACAAGAGGAGTAACTCTTCAAATAGTTCGTGTTTGTGCCTTTCCTGGGACAGCAGTATTAGATTCCGATGCACCATTGCAGGCTTACTGTTTCCCTTGGACCTTCAAATCAACAATGAAACACAGAAATTGCATCGATTTGAATACAAAAAAGCAAAATGTCGACTTATATACAAGAGGAGTAACTCTTCCAATAGTTCGTGCTTTGAGCCTTTCCTGGGACAGCAGTATTAGATTCCGATGCACCATTGCAGGTTTACTGTATCCCTTGGACCTTCAAATCAACGATGAAAGATAGAAATTGCATCGATATTGAATACAAAAGGCAAAGTGTCGACTTATTTACAAGAGGAGTAACTCTTCTAATAGTTCGTGTTTGTGCCTTTCCTGGGACAGCAGTATTAGATTCCGATGCACCATTGCAGGCTTACTGTATCCCTTGGACCTTCAAATCAACAATGAAACAGAGAAATTGCATCGATATTGAATACAAAAAAGCAAAATGTCGACCTATTTACAAGAGGAGTAACTCTTCCAATAGTTCGTGCTTTGAGCCTTTCCTGGGACAGCAGTATTAGATTCCGATGCACCATTGCAGGTTTACTGTATCCATTGGACCTTCAAATCAACGATGAAACACAGAAAATGGATCGATATTGAATAGAAAAGGCAAAATGTCGACTTATTTACAAGAGGAGTAACTCTTCTAATAGTTCGTGCTTTTCGCCTTTCCTGGGACAGCAGTATTAGATTCCGATGCACCATTGCATGTTTACTGTATCCCTGGGACCTTCAAGTCAACGATGAAACACAGAAATTGCATCGTTATTGAATACAAATAGCAAAATATCTACTTATTTGCTAGAGGAGTAACTCTTGTGATAGTTTGTGCTTTGAGCCTTACCTGGGACAGCAGTATTAGATTCCGATGCACCATTGCAGGTTTACTGTATCCCTAGAACCTTCAAGTCAACGATGAAACACTGAAATTGCATCGATATTGAATACAAATGGCAAAATATCGGCTTATCTACAAGAGGAGTAACTGTTCTAATAGTTCGCGCTTTGAGCTGTTCCTGGGACAGCAGTATTACATTCAGATGCACCATTGCAGGTATACTGTATCCCTTGGACCTTCAAATCAACGATGAAACACAGAAATTGCATCGATATTGAATACAAAGGGCAAAATGTCGGCTTATTTACAAGAGGAGTAACTCTTCTAATAGTTCGTGCTTATAGCCTTTCCTGGGACAGCAGTATTAGATTCCAATGCACCATTGCAGGTTTACTGTATCCCTTGGACCTTCAAATCAACGATGAAACACAGAAATTGCATCGATATTGAATACAAAAGGCGAAATGTCGACTTATTTATAAGAGGAGTAACCCTCCTAATAGTTCGTGCTATGAACCTTTCCTGGGACAGCAGTATTTGATTCCGATGCACCATTACAGGTTTACTGTATCCCTTGGACCTTCAAATCAACGATGAAACACAGAAATTTCATCGATATTGAATACAAAATGCAAAATGTCGACTTATTTACAAAGGATGTAACTCTTCTAATGGTTCGTGTTTGAGCCTTTCCAGGGACAGCAGTATTAGTTTCCGATGCACCATTGCAGGTTTACTGTATCCCTTGGACCTTCAAATCAACGATGAAACACAGAAATTGCATCGATATTGAATACAAAAGGCAAAATGTCGACTTATTTACAAGAGTAGTAACTCTTCTAATAGTTCGTTCTTTTAGCCTTTTCCTGGGACAGCAGTATTAGATTCCGATGCACCATTGCAGGTTTACTGTATCCCTTGGACCTTCAAATCAACGATGAATCACAGAAATTGCATCGATATTGAATACAAAAGGCAAAATGTCGACTTATTTACAAGAGGAGTAACTCTTCTAATAGTTCGTGATTTGAGCCTTTCCTGGGACAGCAGTATTAGATTCCGAAGCACCATTGCAGGTTTACTGTATCCCTTGGACCTTCAAATCAACGATGAAACACTGAAATTGCATCGATATTGAATACAAAAGGCCAAATGTCGACTTATTTACAAGAGGAGTAACTCTTTTAATAGTTCGTGCTTTGAGCCTTTCCTGGGACAGCAGTATTAGATTCCGATGCACCATTGCAGGTTTACTGTATCCCTTGGACCTTCAAATCAACGATGAAAGACAGAAATTGCATCGATTTGAATACAAAAGGCAAAATGTCGACTTATTTACAAAAGGAGTAACTCTTCTAATAGTTCGTGCTTGGAGCCCATCCTGGGACAGCAGTATTAGATTCTGATGCACCATTGCAGGTTTACTGTATCCCTTCGACCTTCTAATCAACGATGAAACACAGAATTTGCATCGATATTGAATACAAAAGGCAAAATGTCGACTTATTTATAAGAGGAGTAACTCTTCTAAAAGTTCCTTCTTTGAGCCTTTCCTGGGACAGCAGTTTTAGATTCCGATGCACCATTGCAGGTTTACTGTATCCATTGTACCTTCCAATCAACGATGAAACACAGAAATTGCAACGATATTGAATACAGAAGGTAAAATGTCGAATTATTTACAAGAGGAATAACTCTTCTAATAGTTCGTGCTTTTAGCGTTTCCTGGGACAGCAGTATTAGATTCCGATGCACCATTGCAGGTTTACTGTATCCCCTAGACCTTCAAATCAACGATGAAACACAGATATTGCATCGATATTGAATACAAAAGGCAAAATGTCGACTTATTTACAAGAGGAGTAACTCTTCTAGTAGTTCGTGCTTTTAGCCTTTCCTGGGACAGCAGTATTAGATTCCGATGCACCATAGCAGGCTTACTGTATCCCTTGGACCTTCAAATCAACGATGAAACACAGAAATTGCATCGATATTGAATACAAAATAGCAAAATGTCGACTTATTTACAGGAGGAGTAACTCTTCTAATAGTTCTTGCTTTTCGCCTTTCCTGGGACAGCAGTATTAGATTCCGATGCACCATTGCATGTTTACTGTATCCCTGGGACCTTCAAGTCAACGATGAAACACAGAAATTGCATCGATATTGAATACAAATTGCAAAATATCTACTTATTTGCAAGAGGAGTATCTCTTATGATAGTTCGTGCTTTGAGGCTTTCCTGGGACAGCAGTATTAGATTCCGATGCACCATTGCAGGTTTACAGTATCCCTAGAACCTTCAAATCAACGATGAATCACAGAAATTGCATCGATATTGAATACAAAAGGCAAAATATCGGCTTATCTACAAGAGGATTAACTCTTCTAATAGTTCGTGCTTTGATCCGATCCTGGGACTGCAGTATTACATTCCGATGCACCATTGCAGGTTTACTGTATGCCTTGGACCTTCAAATCAACGATGAAACACAGAAATTGCATCGATATTGAATACAAAAGGCAAAATGTCGACTTATTTACAAGAGGAATAACTCTTCTAATAGATCGTGTTTGAGCCTTTCCAGGGACAGCAGTATTAGAATCCGATGCACCATTGCAGGTTTACTGTTTCCCTTGGACCTACAAATCAACGATGAAACACAGAAATTGCATCGATATTGAATACAAAGGGCAAAATGTCGACTTATTTACAAGAGGAGTAACTCTTCTAACAGTTCGTCTTTTAGTCTTTCCTGGGACAGCAGTATTGGATTCCGAAGCACCATTGCAGGTTTACTGTATCCCTTGGACCTTCAAATCAACGATGAAACACAGAAATTGCATCGATATTGAATACAAATGCAAACTGTCGTCTTATTTATAAGAGGAGTAACTCTACTAATAGTTCGTGCTTATACCCTTTCCTGAAACAGCAGTATTAGATTCCAATGCACCATTGCAGGTTTACTGTATCCCTTGGACTTTCGAATCAACGATGAAACACAGAAATTGCATCGATATTGAACACAAATGCAAAATGTCGTCTTATTTATAAGAAGAGTAACCCTTCTAATAGTTCGAGCTTTGAACCTTTCCTGGGACAGCAGTATTAGATTCCGGTGCACCATTGCAGGTTTACTGTAGCCCTTGGACCTTCAAGTCAACGATGAAACACAGAAATTGGATCGATATTGAATACAAAAGGCAAAATGTCGGCTTATCTACAAGAGGAGTAACTCTTCTAATAGTTCGTGCTTTTAGCCTATCCTGGGACAGCAGTATTACATTCCGATGCACCATTGCAGGTTTACTGTATCCCTTGGACCTTCAAATCAACGATGAAACACAGAAATTGCATCGATATTGAATACAAAAGGCAAAATGTCGACTTATTTACAAGAGGAGTAACTCTTCTAATAGTTCGTGTTTGAGCCTTTCCAGGGACAGCAGTATTAGATTCCGATGCACCATTGCAGGTTTACTGTGTCCCTTGGACCTTCAAATCAACATGGAAACACAGAAATTGCATCGATATTGAAGACAAAAGGCAAAATGTCGACTTATTTACAAGAGGAGTAACTCTTCTAGTAGTTCGTGCTTTTAGCCTTTCCTGGGACAGCAGTATTAGATTCCGATGCACCATAGCAGGCTTACTGTATCCCTTGGACCTTCTAATCAACGATGAAACACAGAAATTGCATCGATATTGAATACAAAAGGCAAAATGTCGACTTATTTATAAGAGGACGAACTCTTCTAAAAGTTCCTGCTTTGAGCCTTTCCTGGGACAGCAGTATTAGATTCCGATGCACCATTGCAGGTTTACTGTATCCCTTGTACCTTCAAGTCAACGATGAAACACAGAAATTGCATCGATATTGAATCCAGAAGGCAAAATGTCGACTTATTTACAAGAGGAGTAACTCTTCTAATAGTTCGTGTTTGAACCTTTCCAGGGACAGCAGTATTAGATTCCGATGCACCATTGCAGGTTTACTGTGTCCCTTGGACCTTCAAATCAACATGGAAACACAGAAATTGCATCGATATTGAAGACAAAAGGCAAAATGTCGACTTATTTACAAGAGGAGTAACTCTTCTAGTAGTTCGTGCTTTTAGCCTTTCCTGGGACAGCAGTATTAGATTCCGATGCACCATAGCAGGCTTACTGTATCCCTTGGACCTTCTAATCAACGATGAAACACAGAAATTGCATCGATATTGAATACAAAAGGCAAAATGTCGACTTATTTACAAGAGGAATAACTCTTCTAATAGATCGTGTTTGAGCCTTTCCAGGGACAGCAGTATTAGAATCCGATGCACCATTGCAGGTTTACTGTTTCCCTTGGACCTACAAATCAACGATGAAACACAGAAATTGCATCGATATTGAATACAAAGGGCAAAATGTCGACTTATTTACAAGAGGAGTAACTCTTCTAACAGTTCGTCTTTTAGTCTTTCCTGGGACAGCAGTATTGGATTCCGAAGCACCATTGCAGGTTTACTGTATCCCTTGGACCTTCAAATCAACGATGAAACACAGAAATTGCATCGATATTGAATACAAATGCAAACTGTCGTCTTATTTATAAGAGGAGTAACTCTACTAATAGTTCGTGCTTATACCCTTTCCTGGGACAGCAGTATTAGATTCCAATGCACCATTGCAGGTATACTGTATCCCTTGGACTTTCGAATCAACGATGAAACACAGAAATTGCATCGATATTGAACACAAATGCAAAATGTCGTCTTATTTATAAGAAGAGTAACCCTTCTAATAGTTCGAGCTTTGAACCTTTCCTGGGACAGCAGTATTAGATTCCGGTGCACCATTGCAGGTTTACTGTAGCCCTTGGACCTTCAAGTCAACGATGAAACACAGAAATTGGATCGATATTGAATACAAAAGGCAAAATGTCGGCTTATCTACAAGAGGAGTAACTCTTCTAATAGTTCGTGCTTTTAGCCTATCCTGGGACAGCAGTATTACATTCCGATGCACCATTGCAGGTTTACTGTATCCCTTGGACCTTCAAATCAACGATGAAACACAGAAATTGCATCGATATTGAATACAAAAGGCAAAATGTCGACTTATTTACAAGAGGAGTAACTCTTCTAATAGTTCGTGTTTGAGCCTTTCCAGGGACAGCAGTATTAGATTCCGATGCACCATTGCAGGTTTACTGTGTCCCTTGGACCTTCAAATCAACATGGAAACACAGAAATTGCATCGATATTGAAGACAAAAGGCAAAATGTCGACTTATTTACAAGAGGAGTAACTCTTCTAGTAGTTCGTGCTTTTAGCCTTTCCTGGGACAGCAGTATTAGATTCCGATGCACCATAGCAGGCTTACTGTATCCCTTGGACCTTCTAATCAACGATGAAACACAGAAATTGCATCGATATTGAATACAAAAGGCAAAATGTCAACTTATTTATAAGAGGAGTAACTCTTCTAAAAGTTCCTGCTTTGAGCCTTTCCTGGGACAGCAGTATTAGATTCCGATGCACCATTGCAGGTTTACTGTATCCCTTGTACCTTCAAGTCAACGATGAAACACAGAAATTGCATCGATATTGAATCCAGAAGGCAAAATGTCGACTTATTTACAAGAGGAGTAACTCTTCTAATAGTTCGTGTTTGAACCTTTCCAGGGACAGCAGTATTAGATTCCGATGCACCATTGCAGGTTTACTGTGTCCCTTGGACCTTCAAATCAACATGGAAACACAGAAATTGCATCTATATTGAAGACAAAAGGCAAAATGTCGACTTATTTACAAGAGGAGTAACTCTTCTAGTAGTTCGTGCTTTTAGCCTTTCCTGGGACAGCAGTATTAGATTCCGATGCACCATAGCAGGCTTACTGTATCCCTTGGACCTTCTAATCAACGATGAAACACAGAAATTGCATCGATATTGAATACAAATGGCAAAATGTCGACTTAATTATAAGAGGAGTTACTCTTCTAAAAGTTCCTGCTTTGAGCCTTTCCTGGGACAGCAGTATTAGATTCCGATGCACCATTGCATGTTTACTGTATCCCTGGGACCTTCAAGTCAACGATGAAACACAGAAATTGCATCGATATTGAATACAAATAGCAAAATATCTACTTATTTGCAAGAGGAGTAACTCTTATGATAGTTTGTGCTTTGAGCCTTACCTGGGACAGCAGTATTAGATTCCGATGCACCATTGCAGGTTTACTTTATCCCTAGAACCTTCAAGTCAACGATGAAACACTGAAATTGCATCGATATTGAATACAAATGGCAAAATATCGGCTTATCTACAAGAGGAGTAACTGTTCTAATAGTTCGCGCTCTGAGCCGTTCCTGGGACAGCAGTATTACATTCAGATGCACCATTGCTGGTATACTGTATCCCTTGGACCTTCAAATCAACGATGAAACACAGAAATTGCGTCGATATTGAATACAAATGGCAAAATGTCGACTTATTTACAAGAGGAGTAACTCTTCTAATAGTTCGTGCTTATAGCCTTTCCTGGGACAGCAGTATTAGATTCCAATGCACCATTGCAGGTTTACTGTATCCCTTGGACCTTCAAATCAACGATGAAACACAGAAATTGCATCGATATTGAATACAAGAGGCAAAATGTCGACTTATTTATAAGAGGAGTAACCCTTCTAATAGTTCGTGCTATGAACCTTTCCTGGGACAGCAGTATTTGATTCCGATGCACCATTACAGGTTTACTGTATCCCTTGGACCTTCAAATCAACGATGAAACACAGAAATTTCATCGATATTGAATACAAAATGCAAAATGTCGACTTATTTACAAGAGATGTAACTCTTCTAATGGTTCGTGTTTGAGCCTTTCCAGGGACAGCAGTATTAGTTTCCGATGCACCATTGCAGGTTTACTGTATCCCTTGGACCTTCAAATCAACGATGAAACACAGAAATTGCATCGATATTGAATACAAAAGGCAAAATTTCGACTTATTTACAAGAGTAGTAACTCTTCTAATAGTTCGTTCTTTTAGCCTTTTCCTGGGACAGCAGTATTAGATTCCGATGCACCATTGCAGGTTTACTGTATCCCTTGGACCTTCTAATCAACGATGAAACACAGAAATTGCATCGAAATTGAATACAAAAGGCAAAATGTCGACTTATTTATAAGAGGAGTAACTCTTCTAAAATTTCCTGCTTTGAGCCTTTCCTGGGACAGCTGTATTAGATTCCGATGCACCATTGCAGGTTTACTGTATCCCTTGTACCTTCAAGTCAACGATGAAAAACAGAAATTGCATCGATATTGAATACAGAAGGCAAAATGTCGACTTATTTACAAGAGGAGTAACTCTTCTAATAGTTCGTGCTTTTAGCGTTTCCTGGGACAGCAGTATTAGATTCCGATGCACCATTGCAGGTTTACTGTATCCCTTGGACCTTCAAATCAACGATGAAACATAGAAATTGCATCGATATTGAATACAAAAGGCAAAGTGTCGACTTATTTACAAGAGGAGTAACTCTTCAAATAGTTCGTGTTTGTGCCTTTCCTGGGACAGCAGTATTAGATTCCGATGCACCATTGCATGTTTACTGTATCCCTGGGACCTTCAAGTCAACGATGAAACACAGAAATTGCATCGATATTGAATACAAATAGCAAAATATCTACTTATTTGCAAGAGGAGTAACTCTTATGATAGTTTGTGCTTTGAGCCTTACCTGGGACAGCAGTATTAGATTCCGATGCACCATTGCATATTTACTGTATCCCTAGAACCTACAAGTCAACGATGAAACACTGATATTGCATCGATAATGAATACAAATGGCAAAATATCGGCTTATCTACAAGAAGAGTAACTGTTCTAATAGTTCGCGCTTTGAGCCGTTCCTGGGACAGCAGTATTACATTCCGATGCACCATTGCAGGTATACTGTATCCCTTGGACCTTCAAATCAACGATGAAACACAGAAATTGCATCGATATTGAATACAAAAGGCAAAATGTCGACTTATTTATAAAAGGAGTAACCCTTCTAATAGTTCGTGCTATGAACCTTTCCTGGGACAGCAGTATTTGATTCCGATGCACCATTACAGGTTTACTGTATCCCTTGGACCTTCAAATCAACGATGAAACACAGAAATTTCATCGATATTGAATACAAAATGCAAAATGTCGACTTATTTACAAGAGATGTAACTCTTCTAATGGTTCGGGTTTGAGCCTTTCCAGGGACATCAGTATTAGTTTCCGATGCACCATTGCAGGTTTACTGTATCCCTTGGACCTTCAAATCAACGATGAAACACAGAAATTGCATCGATATTGAATACAAAAGGCAAAATGTCGACTTATTTACAAGAGTAGTAACTCTTCTAATAGTTCGTTCTTTTAGCCTTTTCCTGGGACAGCAGTATTAGATTCCGATGCACCATTGCAGGTTTACTGTATCACTTGGACCTTCAAATCAACGATGAAACACAGAAATTGCATCGATATTGAATACAAAAGGCAAAATGTCGACTTATTTACAAGAGGAGTAACTCTTCTAATAGTTCGTGATTTGAGCCTTTCCTGGGACAGCAGTATTAGATTCCGAAGCACCATTGCAGGTTTACTGTATCCCTTGGACCTTCAAATCAATGATGAAACACTGAAATTGCATCGATATTGAATACAAAAGGCCAAAAGTCGACTTATTTACAAGAGGAGTAACTCTCCTAATAGTTCGTGCTTTGAGCCTTTCCTGGGACTGCAGTATTAGATTCCGATGCACCATTGCAGGTTTACTGTATCCCTTGGACCTTCAAATCAACGATGAAACACAGAAATTGCATCGATTTGAATACAAAAGGCAAAATGTCGACTTATTTACAAGAGGAGTAACTCTTCTAATAGTTCGTGCTTGGAGCCCATCCTGGGACAGCAGTATTAGATTCTGATGCACCATTGCAGGTTTACTGTATCCCTTGGACCTTCTAATCAACGATGAAACACAGAATTTGCATCGATATTGAATACAAAAGGCAAAATGTCGACTTATTTATAAGAGGAGTAACTCTTCTAAAAGTTCCTTCTTTGAGCCATTCCTGGGACAGCAGTTTTAGATTCCGATGCACCATTGCAGGTTTACTGTATCCATTGTACCTTCAAATCAACGATGAAACACAGAAATTGCATCGATATTGAATACAGAAGGCAAAATGTCGAATTATTTACAAGAGGAATAACTCTTCTAATAGTTCGTGCTTTTAGCGTTTCCTGGGACAGCAGTATTAGATTCCGATGCACCATTGCAGGTTTACTGTATCCCTTGGACCTTCAAATCAACGATGAAACACAGAAATTGCAACGATATTGCATACAAAAGGCAAAATGTCGACTTATTTACAAGAGGAGTAACTCTTCTAGTAGTTCGTGCTTTTAGCCTTTCCTGGGACAGCAGTATTAGATTCCGATGCACCATAGCAGGCTTACTGTATCCCTTGGACCTTCAAATCAACGATGAAACACAGAAATTACATCGATATTGAATACAAAAAAGCAAAAGGTCGACTTATTTACAAGAGGAGTAACTCTTCTAATAGTTCTTGCTTTTCGCCTTTCCTGGGACAGCAGTATTAGATTCCGATGCACCATTGTATGTTTACTGTATCCCTGGGACCTTCAAGTCAACGATGAAACTCAGAAATTGCATCGATATTGAATACAAATTGCAAAATATCTACTTATTTGCAAGAGGAGTATCTCTTATGATAGTTCGTGCTTTGGCCTTTCCTGGGACAGCAGTATTAGATTCCGATGCACCATTGCAGGTTTACAGTATCCCTAGAACCTTCAAATCAACGATGAATCACAGAAATTGCATCGATATTGAATACAAAAGGCAAAATATCGGCTTATCTACAAGAGGATTAACTCTTCTAATAGTTCGTGCTTTGAGCCGTTCCTGGGACTGCAGTATTACATTCCGATGCACCATTGCAGGTTTACTGTATGCCTTGGACCTTCAAATCAACGATGAAACACAGAAATTGCATCGATATTGAATACAAAAGGCAAAATGTCGACTTATTTACAAGAGGAATAACTCTTCTAATAGTTCGTGTTTGAGGCTTTCCAGGAACAGCAGTATTAGAATCCGATGCACCATTGCTGGTTTACTGTATCCCTTGGACCTACAAATCAACGATGAAACACAGAAATTGCATCGATATTGAATACAAAGGGCAAAATGTCGACTTATTTACAAGAGGAGTAACTCTTCTAACAGTTCGTCTTTTAGTCTTTCCTGGGACAGCAGTATTGGATTCCGAAGCACCATTGCAGGTTTACTGTATCCCTTGGACCTTCAAATCAACGATGAAACACAAAAATTGCATCGATATTGAATACAAATGCAAACTGTCGTCTTATTTATAAGAGGAGTAACCCTTCTAATAGTTCGTGCTTATTGCCTTTCCTGGGACAGCAGTATTAGATTCCAATGCACCATTGCAGGTTTACCGTATCCCTTGGACTTTCGAATCAACGATGAAACACAGAAATTGCATCGATATTGAACACAAATGCAAAATGTCGTCTTATTTATAAGAAGAGTAACCCTTCTAATAGTTCGAGCTTTGAACCTTTCCTGGGACAGCAGTATTAGATTCCGGTGCACCATTGCAGGTTTACTGTATCCCTTGGACCTTCAAGTCAACGATGAAACACAGAAATTGGATCGATATTGAATACAAAAGGCAAAATGTCGGCTTATCTACAAGAGGAGTAACTCTTCTAATAGTTCGTGCTTTTAGCCTATCCTGGGACAGCAGTATTACATTCCGATGCACCATTGCAGGTTTACTGTATCCCTTGGACCTTCAAATCAACGATGAAACACAGAAATTGCATCGATATTGAATACAAAAGGCAAAATGCCGACTTATTTACAAGAGGAGTAACTCTTCTAATAGTTCGTGTTTGAGCCTTTCCAGGGACAGCAGTATTAGATTCCGATGCACCATTGCAGGTTTACTGTATCCCTTGGACCTTCAAATCAACATGGAAACACAGAAATTGCATCGATATTGAAGACAAAAGGCAAAATGTCGACTTATTTACAAGAGGAGTAACTCTTCTAATAGTTCGTTCTTTTGGACTTTCCTGGGACAGCAGTATTAGATTCCGAAGCACCATTGAAGGTTTACTGTATCCCTTGGACCTACAAATCAACGATGAAACACTGAAATTGCATCGATATTGAATACAAAAGGCAAAATGTCGACTTATTTACAAGAGGAATAACTCTTCTAATAGTTCGTGCTTTTAGCGTTTCCTGGGACAGCAGTATTAGATTCCGATGCACCATTGCAGGTTTACTGTATCCCTTGGACCTTCAAATCAACGATGAAACACAGAAATTGCATCGATATTGAATACAAAAGGCAAAATGTCGACTTATTTACAAGAGGAGTAACTCTTCTAGTAGTTCGTGCTTTTAGCCTTTCCTGGGACAGCAGTATTAGATTCCAATGCACCATAGCAGGCTTACTGTATCCCTTGGACCATCAAATCAACGATGAAACACAGAAATTACATCGATATTGAATACAAAAAAGCAAAATGTCGACTTATTTACAAGAGGAGTAACTCTTCTAATAGTTCTTGCTTTTCGCCTTTCCTGGGACAGCAGTATTAGATTCCGATGCACCATTGTATGTTTACTGTATCCCTGGGACCTTCAAGTCAACGATGATACACAGAAATTGCATCGATATTGAATACAAATTGCAAAATATCTACTTATTTGCAAGAGGAGTATCTCTTATGATAGTTCGTGCTTTGGCCTTTCCTGGGACAGCAGTATTAGATTCCAATGCACCATTGCAGGTTTACAGTATCCCTAGAACCTTCAAATCAACGATGAATCACAGAAATTGCATCGATATTGAATACAAAAGGCAAAATATCGGCTTATCTACAAGAGGATTAACTCTTCTAATAGTTCGTGCTTTGAGCCGTTCCTGGGACTGCAGTATTACATTCCGATGCACCATTGCAGGTTTACTGTATGCCTTGGACCTTCAAATCAACGATGAAACACAGAAATTGCATCGATATTGAATACAAAAGGCAAAATGTCGACTTATTTACAAGAGGAATAACTCTTCTAATAGTTCGTGTTTGAGCCTTTCCAGGGACAGCAGTATTAGAATCCGATGCACCATTGCAGGTTTACTGTATCCCTTGGACCTACAAATCAACGATGAAACACAGAAATTGCATCGATATTGAATACAAAGGGCAAAATGTCGACTTATTTACAAGAGGAGTAACTCTTCTAACAGTTCGTCTTTTAGTCTTTCCTGGGACAGCAGTATTGGATTCCGAAGCACCATTGCAGGTTTACTGTATCCCTTGGACCTTCAAATCAACGATGAAACACAGAAATTGCATCGATATTGAATACAAATGCAAACTGTCGTCTTATTTATAAGAGGAGTAACCCTTCTAATAGTTCGTGCTTATAGCCTTTCCTGGGACAGCAGTATTAGATTCCAATGCACCATTGCAGGTTTACTGTATCCCTTGGACTTTCGAATCAACGATGAAACACAGAAATTGCATCGATATTGAAGACAAAAGGCAAAATGTCGACTTATTTACAAGAGGAGTAACTCTTCTAATAGTTCGTTCGTTTGGACTTTCCTGGGACAGCAGTATTAGATTCCGAAGCACCATTGAAGGTTTACTGTATCCCTTGGACCTACAAATCAACGATGAAACACTGAAATTGCATCGATATTGAATACAAAAGGCAAAAAGTCGACTTATTTACAAGAGGAGTAACTCTTTTAATAGTTCGTGTTTTGAGCCTATCCTGGGTCAGCAGTATTAGATTCCGATGCACCATTGCAGGTTTACTGTATCCCTTGGACCATCAAATCAACGATGAAACACAGAAATTGCATCGATTTGAATACAAAAGGCAAAATGTCGACTTATTTACAAGAGGAATAACTCTTCTAATAGTTCGTGCTTGGAGCCCAACCTGGGACAGCAGTATTAGATTCCGATGCACCATTGCAGCTTTACTGTATCCCTTGGACCTTCTAATCAACGATGAAACACAGAAATTGCATCGATATTGAATACAAAAGGCAAAATGTCGACTTATTTATAAGAGGAGTAACTCTTCTAAAAGTTCCTGCCTTGAGCCATTCCTGGGACAGCAGTATTAGATTCCGATGCACCATTGCAGGTTTACTGTATCCCTTGTACCTTCAAATCAACGATGAAACTCAGAAATTGCATCGATATTGAATACAGAAGGCAAAATGTCGACTTATTTACAAGAGGAGTAACTCTTCTAATAGTTCGTGCTTTTAGAGTTTCCTGGGACAGCAGTATTAGATTCCGATGCACCATTGCAGGTTTACTGTATCCCTTGGACCTTCAAATCAACGATGAAACACAGAAATTGCATCGATATTGAATACAAAAGGCAAAATGTCGACTTATTTACAAGAGGAGTCACTCTTCTAATAGTTCGTGTTTTAGCGTTTCCTGGGACAGCAGTATTAGATTCCGATGCACCATTGCAGGTTTACTGTATCCCTTGGACCTTCAAATCAGCGATTAAACAGCGAAATTGCATCGATATTGAATACAAAAGGCAAAATGACGACTTATTTACAGGAGGAGTAACTCTTCTAGTAGTTCGTGCTTTTAGCCTTTCCTGGGACAGCAGTAGTAGATTCCGATGCACCATTTCAGGCTTACTGTATCCCTTGGACATTCAAATCAACGATGAAACACAGAAATTGCATCGATATTGAATACAAAAATGCAAAATGTCGACTTATTTACAAGAGGAGTAACTCTTCTAATAGTTCGTGCTTTGAGCCTTTCCTGGGACAGCAGTATTAGATTCCGATGCACCATTGCAGGTTTACTGTATCCCTTGGACCTTCAAATCAACGATGAAACACATAAATTGCATCGATTTGAATACAAAAGGCAAAATGTCGACTTATTTACAAGAGGAGTAACTCTTCTAATAGTTCGTGCTTGGAGCCCATCCTGGGTCAGCAGTATTAGATTCCGATGCACCATTGCAGGTTTACTGTATCCCTTGGACCTTCTAATCAACGATGAAACACAGAAATAGCATCGATATTGAATACAAAAGGCAAAATGTCGGCTTATTTATAAGAGGAGTAACTCTTCTAAAAGTTCCTGCATTGAGCCTTTCCTGGGACAGCAGTATTAGATTCCGATGCACCATTGCAGGTTTACTGTATCCCTTGTACTTTCAAATCAACGATGAAACTCAGAAATTGCATCGATATTGAATACAGAAGGCAAAATGTAGACTTATTTAAAGAGGAGTTACTCTTCTAATAGTTCGTGAATTTAGCGTTTCCTGGGACAGCAGTATTAGATTCCGATGCACCATTGCAGGTTTACTGTATCCCTTGGACCTTCAAATCAACGATGAAACACAGAAATTGCATCGATATTGAATACAAAAGGCAAAATGTCGACTTATTTACAAGAGGAGTAAATCTTCTAGTAGTTCGTGCTTTTAGCCTTTCCCGGGACAGCAGTATTAGATTCCGATGCACCATAGCAGGTTTACTGTATCCACTGGACCTTCAAATCAACGATGAAACACAGAAAATGGATCGATATTGAATACAAAAGGCAAAATGTCGACTTACAAGAGGAGTAACTCTTCTAATAGTTCGTTCTTTTAGACTTTCCTGGGACAGCAGTATTAGATTCCGAAGCACCATTGCAGGTTTACTGTATCCCTTGGATCTTCAAATCAACGATGAAGCACAGAAATTGCATCGATATTTAATACAAAAGGCAAAATGTTGTCTTATTTACAAGAGGAGTAACTCTTCTAATAGTGCGTTCTTTTAGACTTTCCTGGGACAGCAGTATTAGATTCCGAAGCACCATTGCAGGTTTACTGTATCCCTTGGATCTTCAAATCAACGATGAAGCACAGAAATTGCATCGATATTTAATACAAAAGGCAAAATGTTGTCTTATTTACAAGAGGAGTAACTCTTCTAATAGTTCGTACTTTGAGCCTTTCCTGGGACAGCAGTATTAGATTCCGATGCACCATTGCAGGTTTACTGTATCCCTTGGACCTTCAAATCACCGATGAAACACAGAAATTGCATCGATATTGAATACAAATGCAAAATGTCGTCTTATTTATAAGAGGAGTAACCCTTCTAATAGTTCGTGCTTATAGCCTTTCCTGGGACAGCAGTATTAGATTCCAATGCACCATTGCAGGTTTACTCTATCCCTTGGACCTTCGAATCAACGATGAAACACAGAAATTGCATCGATATTGAATACAAATGTAAAATGTCGTCTTATTTATAAGAGGAGTAACCCTTCTAATAGTTCGTGCTTTGAACCTTTCCTGCGACAGCAGTATTAGATTCCGGTGCACCATTGCAGGTTTACTGTATCCCTTGGACCTTCAAGTCAACGATGAAACACAGAAATTGCATCGATATTGAATACAAAAGGCAAAATGTCGACTTATTTACAAGAGGAGTAACTCTTCTAATAGTTCGTGTTTGAGCCTTTCCAGGGACAGCAGTATTAGATTCCGATGCACCATTGCAGGTTTACTGTATCCCTTGGACCTTCAAATCAACGATGAAGCACTGATATTGCATCGATATTGAATACAAAAGGCCAAAAGTCGACTTATTTACAAGTGGAGTAACTCTTCTAATAGTTCGTGCTTTGAGCCTTTCCTGGGACAGCAGTATTAGATTCCGATGCACCATTGCAGGTTTACTGTATCCCTTGGACCTTCAAATCAACGATGAAACACATAAAATGCATCGATTTGAATACAAAAGGCAAAATGTCGACTTATTTGCAAGAGGAGTAACTCTTCTAATAGTTCGTGCTTGGAGCCCATCCTGGGTCAGCAGTATTAGATTCCGATGCAGCATTGCAGGTTTACTGTATCCCTTGGACCTTCTAATCAACGATGAAACACAGAAATTGCATCGATATTGAATACAAAAGGCAAAATGTCGGCTTATTTATAAGAGGAGTAACTCTTCTAAAAGTTCCTGCATTGAGCCTTTCCTGGGACAGCAGTATTAGATTCCGATGCACCATTGCAGGTTTACTGTATCCCATGTACCTTCAAATCAACGATGAAACTCAGAAATTGCATCGATATTGAATACAGAAGGCAAAATGTCGACTTATTTACAAGAGGAGTTACTCTTCTAATAGTTCGTGCTTTTAGCGTTTACTGGGACAGCAGTATTAGATTCCGATGCACCATTGCAGGTTTACTGTATCCCTTGTACCTTCAAATCAACGATGAAACTCAGAAATTGCATCGATATTGAATACAGAAAGCAAAATGTCGACTTATATACAAGAGGAGTTACTCTTCTAATAGTTCGTGTGTTTAGCGTTTCCTGGGACAGCAGTATTAGATTCCGATGCACCATTGCAGGTTTACTGTATCCATTGGACCTTCAAATCAACGATGAAACACAGAAATTGCATCGATATTGAATACAAAAGGCAAAATGTCGACTTATTTACAAGAGGAGTAACTCTTCTAGTAGTTCGTGCTTTTAGCCTTTCCTGGGACAGCAGTATTAGATTCCGATGCACCATTGCAGGTTTACTGTATCCCTTGGACCTTCAAATCAACGTTGAAACACAGAAATTGCATCGATTTTGAATACAAAAGCCAAAATGTCGACTTATTTACAAGAGGAGTAACTCTTCTAATAGTTCGTGCTTTTAGAGCTTCCTGGGACAGCAGTATTAGAATCCGATGCACCATTGCAGGTTTACTGTATCCCTTGGACCTTCAAATCAACGATGAAACACAGAAATTGCATCGATATTGAATACAAAAGGCAAAATGTCGACTTATTTACAAGAGGAGTAACTCTTCTAGTAGTTCGTGCTTTTAGCCTTTCCTGGGACAGCAGTGTTAGATTCCGATGCACCATAGCAGGTTTACTGTATCCCTTGGACCTTCAAATCAACGATGAAACATAGAAATTGCATCGATATTGAATACAAAAGGCAAAATTTCGACTTATTTACAAGAGGACTAACTCTTCTAATAGTTCGTGCGTTGTGCCTTTCCTGGGACAGCAGTATTAAATTCCGATGCACCATTGCAGGCTTCCTGTATCCCTTGGACCTTCAAATCAACGATGAAACACAGAAATTGCATCGATATTGAATACAAAAAGCAAAATTTCGACTTATTTACAAGAGGAGTAACTCTTCTAATAGTTCGTGCTTTGAGCCTTTCCTGGGACAGCAGTATTAGATTCCGATGCACCATTGCAGGTTTACTGTATCCACTGGACGTTCAAATCAACGATGAAACACAGAAAATGGATCGATATTGAATAGAAAAGGCAAAATGTCGACTTATTTACAAGAGGAGTAACTCTTCTAATAGTTCGTTCTTTTAGACTTTCCTGGGACAGCAGTATTAGATTCCGAAGCACCATTGCAGGTTTACTGTATCCCTTGGATCTTCAAATCAACGATGAAACACAGAAATTGCATCGATATTGAATACAAAAGGCAAAATGTCGTCTTATTTACAAGAGGAGTAACTCTTCTAATAGTTCGTTCTTTTAGACTTTCCTGGGACAGCACTATTAGATTCCGAAGCACCATTGCAGGTTTACTGTATCCCTTGGATCTTCAAATCAACGATAAAACACAGAAATTGCATCGATATTGAATACAAAAGGCAAAATGTCGACTTACTTACAAGAGGAGTAACTCTTCTAATAGTTCGTGCTTTGAGCCTTTCCTGGGATAGCAGTATTACATTCCGATGCACCATTGCAGGTTTACTGTATCCCTTGGACCTTCAAATCAACGATGAAACACAGAAATTGCATCGATATTGAATACAAATGCAAAATGTCGTCTTATTTATAAGAGGAGTAACCGTTCTAATAGTTCGTGCTTTGAACCTTTCCTGCGACAGCAGTATTAGATTCCGGTGCACCATTGCAGGTTTACTGTATCCCTTGGACCTTCAAGTCAACGATGAAACACAGAAATTGGATCGATATTGAATACAAAAGGCAAAATGTCGGCTTATTTATAAGAGGAGTCACTCTTCTAAAAGTTCCTGCATTGAGCCTTTCCTGGGACAGCAGTATTAGATTCCGATGCACCATTGCAGGTTTACTGTATCCCTTGTACCTTCAAATCAACGATGAAACTCAGAAATTGCATCGATATTGAATACAGAAGGCAAAATGTCGACCTATTTACAAGAGGAGTTACTCTTCTAATAGTTCGATGCTTTTAGCGTTTCCTGGGACAGCAGTATTAGATTCCGATGCACCATTGCAGGTTTACTGTATCCCTTGTACCTTCAAATCAACGATGAAACTCAGAAATTGCATCGATATTGAATACAGAAGGCAAAATGTCGACTTATATACAAGAGGAGTTACTCTTCGAATAGTTCGTGAGTTTAGCGTTTCCTGGGACAGCAGTATTAGATTCCGATGCACCATTGCAGGTTTACTGTATCCCTTGGACCTTCAAATCAACGTTGAAACACAGATATTGCATCGATATTGAATACAAAAGCCAAAATGTCGACTTATTTACACGAGGAGTAACTCTTCTAATAGTTCGTGCTTTTAGAGCTTCCTGGGACAGCAGTATTAGAATCCGATGCACCATTGCAGGTTTACTGTATCCCTTGGACCTTCAAATCAACGATGAAACACAGAAATTGCATCGATATTGAATACAAAAGGCAAAATGTCGACTTATTTACAAGAGGAGTAACTCTTCTAGTAGTTCGTGCTTTTAGCCTTTCCTGGGACAGCAGTGTTAGATTCCGATGCACCATAGCAGGTTTACTGTATCCCTTGGACCTTCAAATCAACGATGAAACATAGAAATTGCATCGATATTGAATACAAAAGGCAAAATTTCGACTTATTTACAAGAGGACTAACTCTTCTAATAGTTCGTGCGTTGTGCCTTTCCTGGGACAGCAGTATTAAATTCCGATGCACCATTGCAGGCTTCCTGTATCCCTTGGACCTTCAAATCAACGATGAAACACAGAAATTGCATCGATATTGAATACAAAAAGCAAAATTTCGACTTATTTACAAGAGGAGTAACTCTTCTAATAGTTCGTGCTTTGAGCCTTTCCTGGGACAGCAGTATTAGATTCCGATGCACCATTGCAGGTTTACTGTATCCACTGGACGTTCAAATCAACGATGAAACACAGAAAATGGATCGATATTGAATAGAAAAGGCAAAATGTCGACTTATTTACAAGAGGAGTAACTCTTCTAATAGTTCGTTCTTTTAGACTTTCCTGGGACAGCAGTATTAGATTCCGAAGCACCATTGCAGGTTTACTGTATCCCTTGGATCTTCAAATCAACGATGAAACACAGAAATTGCATCGATATTGAATACAAAAGGCAAAATGTCGTCTTATTTACAAGAGGAGTAACTCTTCTAATAGTTCGTTCTTTTAGACTTTCCTGGGACAGCACTATTAGATTCCGAAGCACCATTGCAGGTTTACTGTATCCCTTGGATCTTCAAATCAACGATAAAACACAGAAATTGCATCGATATTGAATACAAAAGGCAAAATGTCGACTTACTTACAAGAGGAGTAACTCTTCTAATAGTTCGTGCTTTGAGCCTTTCCTGGGATAGCAGTATTACATTCCGATGCACCATTGCAGGTTTACTGTATCCCTTGGACCTTCAAATCAACGATGAAACACAGAAATTGCATCGATATTGAATACAAATGCAAAATGTCGTCTTATTTATAAGAGGAGTAACCCTTCTAATAGTTCGTGCTTTGAACCTTTCCTGCGACAGCAGTATTAGATTCCGGTGCACCATTGCAGGTTTACTGTATCCCTTGGACCTTCAAGTCAACGATGAAACACAGAAATTGGATCGATATTGAATACAAAAGGCAAAATGTCGGCTTATTTATAAGAGGAGTCACTCTTCTAAAAGTTCCTGCATTGAGCCTTTCCTGGGACAGCAGTATTAGATTCCGATGCACCATTGCAGGTTTACTGTATCCCTTGTACCTTCAAATCAACGATGAAACTCAGAAATTGCATCGATATTGAATACAGAAGGCAAAATGTCGACCTATTTACAAGAGGAGTTACTCTTCTAATAGTTCGATGCTTTTAGCGTTTCCTGGGACAGCAGTATTAGATTCCGATGCACCATTGCAGGTTTACTGTATCCCTTGTACCTTCAAATCAACGATGAAACTCAGAAATTGCATCGATATTGAATACAGAAGGCAAAATGTCGACTTATATACAAGAGGAGTTACTCTTCGAATAGTTCGTGAGTTTAGCGTTTCCTGGGACAGCAGTATTAGATTCCGATGCACCATTGCAGGTTTACTGTATCCCTTGGACCTTCAAATCAACGTTGAAACACAGATATTGCATCGATATTGAATACAAAAGCCAAAATGTCGACTTATTTACACGAGGAGTAACTCTTCTAATAGTTCGTGCTTTTAGAGCTTCCTGGGACAGCAGTATTAGAATCCGATGCACCATTGCAGGTTTACTGTATCCCTTGGACCTTCAAATCAACGATGAAACACAGAAATTGCATCGATATTGAATACAAAAGGCAAAATGTCGACTTATTTACAAGAGGAGTAACTCTTCTAGTAGTTCGTGCTTTTAGCCTTTCCTGGGACAGCAGTGTTAGATTCCGATGCACCATAGCAGGTTTACTGTATCCCTTGGACCTTCAAATCAACGATGAAACATAGAAATTGCATCGATATTGAATACAAAAGGCAAAATTTCGACTTATTTACAAGAGGACTAACTCTTCTAATAGTTCGTGCGTTGTGCCTTTCCTGGGACAGCAGTATTAAATTCCGATGCACCATTGCAGGCTTCCTGTATCCCTTGGACCTTCAAATCAACGATGAAACACAGAAATTGCATCGATATTGAATACAAAAAGCAAAATTTCGACTTATTTACAAGAGGAGTAACTCTTCTAATAGTTCGTGCTTTGAGCCTTTCCTGGGACAGCAGTATTAGATTCCGATGCACCATTGCAGGTCTACTGTATCCACTGGACGTTCAAATCAACGATGAAACACAGAAAATGGATCGATATTGAATAGAAAAGGCAAAATGTCGACTTATTTACAAGAGGAGTAACTCTTCTAATAGTTCATTCTTTTAGACTTTCCTGGGACAGCAGTATTAGATTCCGAAGCACCATTGCAGGTTTACTGTATCCCTTGGATCTTCAAATCAACGATGAAGCACAGAAATTGCATCGATATTGAATACAAAAGGCAAAATGTCGTCTTATTTAAAAGTGGAGTAACTCTTCTAATAGTTCGTTCTTTTAGACTTTCCTGGGACAGCAGTATTAGATTCCGAAGCACCATTGCAGGTTTACTGTATCCCTTGGATCTTCAAATCAACGATGAAACACAGAAATTGCATCGATATTGAATACAAAAGGCAAAATGTCGACTTACTTACAAGAGGAGTAACTCTTCTAATAGTTCGTGCTTTGAGCCTTTCCTGGGACAGCAGTATTACATTCCGATGCACCATTGCACGTTTTCTGTATCCCTTGGACCTTCAAATCAACGATGAAACACAGAAATTGCATCGATATTGAATACAAATGCAATATGTCGTCTTATTTATAAGAGGAGTAACCCTTCTAATAGTTCGTGCTTATAGCCTTTCCTGGGACAGCAGTATTAGATTCCAATGCACCATTGCAGGTTTACTGTATCCCTTGGACCTTCGAATCAACGATGAAACACAGAAATTGCATCGATATTGAATACAAATGTAAAATGTCGTCTTATTTATAAGAGGAGTAACCCTTCTAATAGTTCGTGCTTTGAACCTTTCCTGCGACAGCAGTATTAGATTCCGGTGCACCATTGCAGGTTTACTGTATCCCTTGGACCTTCAAGTCAACGATGAAACACAGAAATTGCATCGAGATTGAATACAAAAGGCAAAATGTCGACTTATTTACAAGATGAGTAACTCTTCTAATAGTTCGTGTTTGAGCCTTTCCAGGGACAACAGTATTAGATTCCGATGCACCATTGCAGGTTTACTGTATCCCTTGGACCTTCAAATAAACGATGAAGCACTGAAATTGCAACGATATTGAATACAAAAGGCCAAATGTCGACTTATTTACAAGTGGAGTAACTCTTCTAATAGTTCGTGCTTTGAGCCTTTCCTGGGACAGCAGTATTAGATTCCGATGCACCATTGCAGGTTTACTGTATCCCTTGGACCTTCAAATCAACGATGAAACACATAAATTGCATCGATTTGAATACAAAAGGCAAAATGTCGACTTATTTACAAGAGGAGTAACTCTTCTAATAGTTCGTGCTTGGAGCCCATCCTGGGTCAGCAGTATTAGATTCCGATGCAGCATTGCAGGTTTACTGTATCCCTTGGACCTTCTAATCAACGATGAAACACAGAAATTGCATCGATATTGAATACAAAAGGCAAAATGTCGGCTTATTTATAAGAGGAGTAACTCTTCTAAAAGTTCCTGCATTGAGCCTTTCCTGGGACAGCAGTATTAGATTCCGATGCACCATATCAGGTTTACTGTATCCCTTGTACCTTCAAATCAACGATGAAACTCAGAAATTGCATCGATATTGAATACAGAAGGCAAAATGTCGACTTATTTACAAGAGGAGTTACTCTTCTAATAGTTCGTGCTTTTAGCGTTTCCTGGGACAGCAGTATTAGATTCCGATGCACCATTGCAGGTGTACTGTATCCCTTGTACCTTCAAATCAACGATGAAACTCAGAAATTGCATCGATATTGAATACAGAAGGCAAAATGTCGACTTATATACAAGAGGAGTTACTCTTCTAATAGTTCGTGAGTTTAGCGTTTCCTGGGACAGCAGTATTAGATTCCGATGCACCATTGCAGGTTTACTGTATCCATTGGACCTTCAAATCAACGATGAAACACAGAAATTGCATCGATATTGAATACAAAAGGCAAAATGTCGACTTATTTAGAAGAGGAGTAACTCTTCTAGTAGATCGTGCTTTTAGCCTTTCCTGGGACAGCAGTATTAGATTCCGATGCACCATTGCAGGTTTACTGTATCCCTTGGACCTTCAAATCAACGTTGAAACACAGAAATTGCATCGATATTGAATACAAAAGCCAAAATGTCGACTTATTTACAAGAAGAGTAACTCTTCTAATAGTTCGTGCTTTTAGAGCTTCCTGGGACAGCAGTATTAGAATCCGATGCACCATTGCAGGTTTACTGTATCCCTTGGACCTTCAAATCAACGATGAAACACAGAAATTGCATCGATATTGAATACAAAAGGCAAAATGTCGACTTATTTACAAGAGGAGTAACTCTTCTAGTAGTTCGTGCTTTTAGCCTTTCCTGGGACAGCAGTGTTAGCTTCCGATGCACCATAGCAGGTTTACTGTATCCCTTGGACCTTCAAATCAACGATGAAACATAGAAATTGCATCGATATTGAATACAAAAGGTAAATTTCGACTTATTTACAAGAGGACTAACTCTTCTAATAGTTCGTGCGTTGTGCCTTTCCTGGGACAGCAGTATTAAATTCCGATGCACCATTGCAGGCTTCCTGTATCCCTTTGACCTTCAAATCAACGATGAAACACAGAAATTGCATCGATATTGATTACAAAAAGCAAAATTTCGACTTATTTACAAGAGGAGTAACTCTTCTAATAGTTCGTGCTTTGAACCTTTCCTGGGACAGCAGTATAAGATTCCGATGCACCATTGCAGGTTTACTGTATCCACTGGACGTTCAAATCAACGATGAAACACAGAAAATGGATCGATATTGAATAGAAAAGGCAAAATGTCGACTTATTTACAAGAGGAGTAACTCTTCTAATAGTTCGTTCTTTTAGACTTTCCTGGGACAGCAGTATTACATTCCGAAGCACCATTGCAAGTTTACTGTATCCCTTGGATCTTCAAATCAACGATGAAGCACAGAAATTGCATCGATATTGAATACAAAAGGCAAAATGTCGTCTTATTTACAAGAGGAGTAACTCTTCTAATAGTTCGTTCTTTTAGACTTTCCTGGGACAGCAGTATTAGATTCCGAAGCACCATTGCAGGTTTACTGTATCCCTTGGATCTTCAAATCAACGATGAAACACAGAAATTGCATCGATATTGAATACAAAAGGCAAAATGTCGACTTACTTACAAGAGGAGTAACTCTTCTAATAGTTCGTGCTTTGAGCCTTTCCTGGGACAGCAGTATTACATTCCGATGCACCATTGCAGGTTTACTGTATCCCTTGGACCTTCAAATCAACGATGAAACACAGAAATTGCATCGATATTGAATACAAATGCAAAATGTCGTCTTATTTATAAGAGGAGTAACCCTTCTAATAGTTCGTGCTTTGAACCTTTCCTGCGACAGCAGTATTAGATTCCGGTGCACCATTGCAGGTTTACTGTATCCCTTGGACCTTCAAGTCAACGATGAAACACAGAAATTGGATCGATATTGAATACAAAAGGCAAAATGTCGGCTTATTTATAAGAGGAGTCACTCTTCTAAAAGTTCCTGCATTGAGCCTTTCCTGGGACAGCAGTATTAGATTCCGATGCACCATTGCAGGTTTACTGTATCCCTTGTACCTTCAAATCAACGATGAAACTCAGAAATTGCATCGATATTGAATACAGAAGGCAAAATGTCGACCTATTTACAAGAGGAGTTACTCTTCTAATAGTTCGATGCTTTTAGCGTTTCCTGGGACAGCAGTATTAGATTCCGATGCACCATTGCAGGTTTACTGTATCCCTTGTACCTTCAAATCAACGATGAAACTCAGAAATTGCATCGATATTGAATACAGAAGGCAAAATGTCGACTTATATACAAGAGGAGTTACTCTTCGAATAGTTCGTGAGTTTAGCGTTTCCTGGGACAGCAGTATTAGATTCCGATGCACCATTGCAGGTTTACTGTATCCCTTGGACCTTCAAATCAACGTTGAAACACAGATATTGCATCGATATTGAATACAAAAGCCAAAATGTCGACTTATTTACACGAGGAGTAACTCTTCTAATAGTTCGTGCTTTTAGAGCTTCCTGGGACAGCAGTATTAGAATCCGATGCACCATTGCAGGTTTACTGTATCCCTTGGACCTTCAAATCAACGATGAAACACAGAAATTGCATCGATATTGAATACAAAAGGCAAAATGTCGACTTATTTACAAGAGGAGTAACTCTTCTAGTAGTTCGTGCTTTTAGCCTTTCCTGGGACAGCAGTGTTAGATTCCGATGCACCATAGCAGGTTTACTGTATCCCTTGGACCTTCAAATCAACGATGAAACATAGAAATTGCATCGATATTGAATACAAAAGGCAAAATTTCGACTTATTTACAAGAGGACTAACTCTTCTAATAGTTCGTGCGTTGTGCCTTTCCTGGGACAGCAGTATTAAATTCCGATGCACCATTGCAGGCTTCCTGTATCCCTTGGACCTTCAAATCAACGATGAAACACAGAAATTGCATCGATATTGAATACAAAAAGCAAAATTTCGACTTATTTACAAGAGGAGTAACTCTTCTAATAGTTCGTGCTTTGAGCCTTTCCTGGGACAGCAGTATTAGATTCCGATGCACCATTGCAGGTTTACTGTATCCACTGGACGTTCAAATCCCTGATGAAACACAGAAAATGGATCGATATTGAATAGAAAAGGCAAAATGTCGACTTATTTACAAGAGGAGTAACTCTTCTAATAGTTCGTTCTTTTAGACTTTCCTGGGACAGCAGTATTAGATTCCGAAGCACCATTGCAGGTTTACTGTATGCCTTGGATCTTCAAATCAACGATGAAACACAGAAATTGCATCGATATTGAATACAAAAGGCAAAATGTCGTCTTATTTACAAGAGGAGTAACTCTTCTAATAGTTCGTTCTTTTAGACTTTCCTGGGACAGCACTATTAGATTCCGAAGCACCATTGCAGGTTTACTGTATCCCTTGGATCTTCAAATCAACGATAAAACACAGAAATTGCATCGATATTGAATACAAAAGGCAAAATGTCGACTTACTTACAAGAGGAGTAACTCTTCTAATAGTTCGTGCTTTGAGCCTTTCCTGGGATAGCAGTATTACATTCCGATGCACCATTGCAGGTTTACTGTATCCCTTGGACCTTCAAATCAACGATGAAACACAGAAATTGCATCGATATTGAATACAAATGCAAAATGTCGTCTTATTTATAAGAGGAGTAACCCTTCTAATAGTTCGTGCTTTGAACCTTTCCTGCGACAGCAGTATTAGATTCCGGTGCACCATTGCAGGTTTACTGTATCCCTTGGACCTTCAAGTCAACGATGAAACACAGAAATTGGATCGATATTGAATACAAAAGGCAAAATGTCGGCTTATTTATAAGAGGAGTCACTCTTCTAAAAGTTCCTGCATTGAGCCTTTCCTGGGACAGCAGTATTAGATTCCGATGCACCATTGCAGGTTTACTGTATCCCTTGTACCTTCAAATCAACGATGAAACTCAGAAATTGCATCGATATTGAATACAGAAGGCAAAATGTCGACCTATTTACAAGAGGAGTTACTCTTCTAATAGTTCGATGCTTTTAGCGTTTCCTGGGACAGCAGTATTAGATTCCGATGCACCATTGCAGGTTTACTGTATCCCTTGTACCTTCAAATCAACGATGAAACTCAGAAATTGCATCGATATTGAATACAGAAGGCAAAATGTCGACTTATATACAAGAGGAGTTACTCTTCGAATAGTTCGTGAGTTTAGCGTTTCCTGGGACAGCAGTATTAGATTCCGATGCACCATTGCAGGTTTACTGTATCCCTTGGACCTTCAAATCAACGTTGAAACACAGATATTGCATCGATATTGAATACAAAAGCCAAAATGTCGACTTATTTACACGAGGAGTAACTCTTCTAATAGTTCGTGCTTTTAGAGCTTCCTGGGACAGCAGTATTAGAATCCGATGCACCATTGCAGGTTTACTGTATCCCTTGGACCTTCAAATCAACGATGAAACACAGAAATTGCATCGATATTGAATACAAAAGGCAAAATGTCGACTTATTTACAAGAGGAGTAACTCTTCTAGTAGTTCGTGCTTTTAGCCTTTCCTGGGACAGCAGTGTTAGATTCCGATGCACCATAGCAGGTTTACTGTATCCCTTGGACCTTCAAATCAACGATGAAACATAGAAATTGCATCGATATTGAATACAAAAGGCAAAATTTCGACTTATTTACAAGAGGACTAACTCTTCTAATAGTTCGTGCGTTGTGCCTTTCCTGGGACAGCAGTATTAAATTCCGATGCACCATTGCAGGCTTCCTGTATCCCTTGGACCTTCAAATCAACGATGAAACACAGAAATTGCATCGATATTGAATACAAAAAGCAAAATTTCGACTTATTTACAAGAGGAGTAACTCTTCTAATAGTTCGTGCTTTGAGCCTTTCCTGGGACAGCAGTATTAGATTCCGATGCACCATTGCAGGTCTACTGTATCCACTGGACGTTCAAATCAACGATGAAACACAGAAAATGGATCGATATTGAATAGAAAAGGCAAAATGTCGACTTATTTACAAGAGGAGTAACTCTTCTAATAGTTCATTCTTTTAGACTTTCCTGGGACAGCAGTATTAGATTCCGAAGCACCATTGCAGGTTTACTGTATCCCTTGGATCTTCAAATCAACGATGAAGCACAGAAATTGCATCGATATTGAATACAAAAGGCAAAATGTCGTCTTATTTAAAAGTGGAGTAACTCTTCTAATAGTTCGTTCTTTTAGACTTTCCTGGGACAGCAGTATTAGATTCCGAAGCACCATTGCAGGTTTACTGTATCCCTTGGATCTTCAAATCAACGATGAAACACAGAAATTGCATCGATATTGAATACAAAAGGCAAAATGTCGACTTACTTACAAGAGGAGTAACTCTTCTAATAGTTCGTGCTTTGAGCCTTTCCTGGGACAGCAGTATTACATTCCGATGCACCATTGCACGTTTTCTGTATCCCTTGGACCTTCAAATCAACGATGAAACACAGAAATTGCATCGATATTGAATACAAATGCAATATGTCGTCTTATTTATAAGAGGAGTAACCCTTCTAATAGTTCGTGCTTATAGCCTTTCCTGGGACAGCAGTATTAGATTCCAATGCACCATTGCAGGTTTACTGTATCCCTTGGACCTTCGAATCAACGATGAAACACAGAAATTGCATCGATATTGAATACAAATGTAAAATGTCGTCTTATTTATAAGAGGAGTAACCCTTCTAATAGTTCGTGCTTTGAACCTTTCCTGCGACAGCAGTATTAGATTCCGGTGCACCATTGCAGGTTTACTGTATCCCTTGGACCTTCAAGTCAACGATGAAACACAGAAATTGCATCGAGATTGAATACAAAAGGCAAAATGTCGACTTATTTACAAGATGAGTAACTCTTCTAATAGTTCGTGTTTGAGCCTTTCCAGGGACAACAGTATTAGATTCCGATGCACCATTGCAGGTTTACTGTATCCCTTGGACCTTCAAATAAACGATGAAGCACTGAAATTGCAACGATATTGAATACAAAAGGCCAAATGTCGACTTATTTACAAGTGGAGTAACTCTTCTAATAGTTCGTGCTTTGAGCCTTTCCTGGGACAGCAGTATTAGATTCCGATGCACCATTGCAGGTTTACTGTATCCCTTGGACCTTCAAATCAACGATGAAACACATAAATTGCATCGATTTGAATACAAAAGGCAAAATGTCGACTTATTTACAAGAGGAGTAACTCTTCTAATAGTTCGTGCTTGGAGCCCATCCTGGGTCAGCAGTATTAGATTCCGATGCAGCATTGCAGGTTTACTGTATCCCTTGGACCTTCTAATCAACGATGAAACACAGAAATTGCATCGATATTGAATACAAAAGGCAAAATGTCGGCTTATTTATAAGAGGAGTAACTCTTCTAAAAGTTCCTGCATTGAGCCTTTCCTGGGACAGCAGTATTAGATTCCGATGCACCATATCAGGTTTACTGTATCCCTTGTACCTTCAAATCAACGATGAAACTCAGAAATTGCATCGATATTGAATACAGAAGGCAAAATGTCGACTTATTTACAAGAGGAGTTACTCTTCTAATAGTTCGTGCTTTTAGCGTTTCCTGGGACAGCAGTATTAGATTCCGATGCACCATTGCAGGTGTACTGTATCCCTTGTACCTTCAAATCAACGATGAAACTCAGAAATTGCATCGATATTGAATACAGAAGGCAAAATGTCGACTTATATACAAGAGGAGTTACTCTTCTAATAGTTCGTGAGTTTAGCGTTTCCTGGGACAGCAGTATTAGATTCCGATGCACCATTGCAGGTTTACTGTATCCATTGGACCTTCAAATCAACGATGAAACACAGAAATTGCATCGATATTGAATACAAAAGGCAAAATGTCGACTTATTTAGAAGAGGAGTAACTCTTCTAGTAGATCGTGCTTTTAGCCTTTCCTGCGACAGCAGTATTAGATTCCGATGCACCATTGCAGGTTTACTGTATCCCTTGGACCTTCAAATCAACGTTGAAACACAGAAATTGCATCGATATTGAATACAAAAGCCAAAATGTCGACTTATTTACAAGAAGAGTAACTCTTCTAATAGTTCGTGCTTTTAGAGCTTCCTGGGACAGCAGTATTAGAATCCGATGCACCATTGCAGGTTTACTGTATCCCTTGGACCTTCAAATCAACGATGAAACACAGAAATTGCATCGATATTGAATACAAAAGGCAAAATGTCGACTTATTTACAAGAGGAGTAACTCTTCTAGTAGTTCGTGCTTTTAGCCTTTCCTGGGACAGCAGTGTTAGCTTCCGATGCACCATAGCAGGTTTACTGTATCCCTTGGACCTTCAAATCAACGATGAAACATAGAAATTGCATCGATATTGAATACAAAAGGTAAATTTCGACTTATTTACAAGAGGACTAACTCTTCTAATAGTTCGTGCGTTGTGCCTTTCCTGGGACAGCAGTATTAAATTCCGATGCACCATTGCAGGCTTCCTGTATCCCTTTGACCTTCAAATCAACGATGAAACACAGAAATTGCATCGATATTGATTACAAAAAGCAAAATTTCGACTTATTTACAAGAGGAGTAACTCTTCTAATAGTTCGTGCTTTGAACCTTTCCTGGGACAGCAGTATAAGATTCCGATGCACCATTGCAGGTTTACTGTATCCACTGGACGTTCAAATCAACGATGAAACACAGAAAATGGATCGATATTGAATAGAAAAGGCAAAATGTCGACTTATTTACAAGAGGAGTAACTCTTCTAATAGTTCGTTCTTTTAGACTTTCCTGGGACAGCAGTATTACATTCCGAAGCACCATTGCAGGTTTACTGTATCCCTTGGATCTTCAAATCAACGATGAAGCACAGAAATTGCATCGATATTGAATACAAAAGGCAAAATGTCGTCTTATTTACAAGAGGAGTAACTCTTCTAATAGTTCGTTCTTTTAGACTTTCCTGGGACAGCAGTATTAGATTCCGAAGCACCATTGCAGGTTTACTGTATCCCTTGGATCTTCAAATCAACGATGAAACACAGAAATTGCATCGATATTGAATACAAAAGGCAAAATGTCGACTTACTTACAAGAGGAGTAACTCTTCTAATAGTTCGTGCTTTGAGCCTTTCCTGGGACAGCAGTATTACATTCCGATGCACCATTGCAGGTTTACTGTATCCCTTGGACCTTCAAATCAACGATGAAACACAGAAATTGCATCGATATTGAATACAAATGCAAAATGTCGTCTTATTTATAAGAGGAGTAACCCTTCTAATAGTTCGTGCTTTGAACCTTTCCTGCGACAGCAGTATTAGATTCCGGTGCACCATTGCAGGTTTACTGTATCCCTTGGACCTTCAAGTCAACGATGAAACACAGAAATTGGATCGATATTGAATACAAAAAGCAAAATGTCGGCTGATCTACAAGAGGAGTATCTCTTCTAATTGTTCGTGCCTTTAGCCTATCCTGGGACAGCAGTATTACATTCCGATGCACCATTGCAGGTTTACTGTATCCCTTGGACCTTCAAATCAACGATGAAACACAGAAATTGGATCGATATTGAATACAAAAGGCAAAATGTCGACTTATTTACAAGAGGAGTAACTCTTCTAATAGTTCGTGTTTGAGCCTTTCCAGGGACAGCAGTATTAGATTCCGATGCACCATTGCAGGTTTACTGTATCCCTTGGACCTTCAAATCAACGATGAAACACAGAAATTGGATCGATATTGAATACAAAAGGCAAAATGTCGACTTATTTACAAGAGGAGTAACTCTTCTAATAGTTCGTGTTTGAGCCTTTCCAGGGACAGCAGTATTAGATTCCGATGCACCATTGCAGGTTTGTTGTATCCCTTGGACCTTCAAATCAACAATGAAACACAGAAATTGCATCGATATTGAAGACAAAAGGCAATATGTCGACTTATTTACAAGAGGAGTAACTCTTCTAATAGTTCGTTTTTTGGACTTTCCTGGGACAGCAGTATTACATTCCGAAGCACCTTTGCAGGTTTACTGTATCCCTTGGACCTTCAAATCAACGATGAAACACAGAAATTGCATCGATATTGAATACAAAAGGCAAAATGTCGACTTATTTACAAGAGGAGTAACTCTTTTAATAGTTAGTGCTTTGAGCCTATCCTGGGACAGCAGTATTAGATTCCGATGCACCATTGCAGGTTTACTGTATCCCTTGGACCTTCAAATCAACGATGAAACATAGAAATTGCATCGATATTGAATACAAAAGGCCAAATGTCGACTTATTTACAAGAGGAGTAACTCTTCTAATAGTTCGTGCTTTGAGCCTTTCCTGGGACAGCAGTATTAGATTCCGATGCACCATTGCAGCTTTACTGTATCCCTTGGACCTTCAAATCAACGATGAAACACAGAAATTGCATCGATTTGAATACAAAAGGCAAAATGTCGACTTATTTACAAGAGGAGTAACTCTTCTAATAGTTCGTGCTTGGAGCCCATCCTGGGACAGCAGTATTAGACTCCGATGCACCATTGCAGGTTTACTGTATCCCTTGGACCTTCAAATCAACGATGAAACACAGAAATGGCATCGATATTGAATACAAAAGGCAAAATGTCGACTTATTTATAAGAGGAGTAACTCTTCTAAAAATTCCTGCTTTGAGCCTTTCCTGGGACAGCAGTATTAGATTCCGATGCACCATTGCAGGTTTACTGTATCCCTTGTACCTTCAAATCAACGATGAAACACAGAAATTGCATCGATATTGAATACAAAAGGCAAAATGTCGACTTATTTACAAGGGGAGTAACTCTTCTAGTAGTTCGTGCTTTTAGCGTTTCCTGGGACAGCAGTAATAGATTCCGATGCACCATTGCAGGTTTACTGTATCCCTTGGACCTTCAAATCAACGATGAAACACAGAAATTGCATCGATTTTGAATACAAAAGCCAAAATGTCGACTTATTTACAAGAGGAGTAACTCTTCTAATAGTTCGTGCTTTTAGAGCTTCCTGGGACAGCAGTATTAGAATCCGATGCACCATTGCAGGTTTACTGTATCCCTTGGACCTTCAAATCAACGATGAAACACAGAAATTGCATCGATATTGAATACAAAAGGCAAAATTTCGACTTATTTACAAGAGGAGTAACTCTTCTAGTAGTTCGTGCTTTTAGCCTTTCCTGGGACAGCAGTGTTAGATTCCGATGCACCATAGCAGGTTTACTGTATCCCTTGGACCTTCAAATCAACGATGAAACATAGAAATTGCATCGATATTGAATACAAAAGGCAAAATTTCGACTTATTTACAAGAGGACTAACTCTTCTAATAGTTCGTGCGTTGTGCCTTTCCTGGGACAGCAGTATTGAATTCCGATGCACCATTGCAGGCTTCCTGTATCCCTTGGACCATCAAATCAACGATGAAACACAGAAATTGCATCGATATTGAATACAAAAGGCAAAATGTCGGCTTATTTATAAGAGGAGTAACTCTTCTAAAAGTTCCTGCATTGAGCCTTTCCTGGGACAGCAGTATTAGATTCCGATGCACCATTGCAGGTTTACTGTATCCCTTGTACCTTCAAATCAACGATGAAACTCAGAAATTGCATCGATATTGAATACAGAAGGCAAAATGTCGACCTATTTACAAGAGGAGTTACTCTTCTAATAGTTCGTGCTTTTAGCGTTTCCTGGGACAGCAGTATTAGATTCCGATGCACCATTGCAGGTTTACTGTATCCCTTGTACCTTCAAATCAACGATGAAACTCAGAAATTGCATCGATATTGAATACAGATGGCAAAATGTCGACTTAAATACAAGAGGAGTTACTCTTCGAATAGTTCGTGAGTTTAGCGTTTCCTGGGACAGCAGTATTAGATTCCGATGCACCATTGCAGATTTACTGTATCCATTGGACCTTCAAATCAACGATGAAACACAGAAATTGCATCGATATTGAATACAAAAGGCAAAATGTCGACTTATTTACAAGAGGAGTAACTCTTCTAGTAGTTCGTGCTTTTAGCCTTTCCTGGGACAGCAGTATTAGATTCCGATGCACCATTGCAGGTTTACTGTATCCCTTGGACCTTCAAATCAACGTTGAAACACAGATATTGCATCGATATTGAATACAATAGCCAAAATGTCGACTTATTTACACGAGGAGTAACTCTTCTAATAGTTCGTGCTTTTAGAGCTTCCTGGGACAGCAGTATTAGAATCCGATGCACCATTGCAGGTTTACTGTATCCCTTGGACCTTCAAATCAACGATGAAACACAGAAATTGCATCGATATTGAATACAAAAGGCAAAATGTCGACTTATTTACAAGAGGAGTAACTCTTCTAGTAGTTCGTGCTTTTAGCCTTTCCTGGGACAGCAGTGTTAGATTCCGATGCACCATAGCAGGTTTACTGTATCCCTTGGACCTTCAAATCAACGATGAAACATAGAAATTGCATCGATATTGAATACAAAAGGCAAAATTTCGACTTATTTACAAGAGGACTAACTCTTCTAATAGTTCGTACGTTGTGCCTTTCCTGGGACAGCAGTATTAAATTCCGATGCACCATTGCAGGCTTCCTGTATCCCTTGGACCTTCAAATCAACGATGAAACACAGAAATTGCATCGATATTGAATACAAAAAGCAAAATTTCGACTTATTTACAAGAGGAGTAACTCTTCTAATAGTTCGTGCTTTGAGCCTTTCCTGGGACAGCAGTATTAGATTCCGATGCACCATTGCAGGTCTACTGTATCCACTGGACGTTCAAATCAACGATGAAACACAGAAAATGGGACGATATTGAATAGAAAAGGCAAAATGTCGACTTATTTACAAGAGGAGTAACTCTTCTAATAGTTCATTCTTTTAGACTTTCCTGGGACAGCAGTATTAGATTCCGAAGCACCATTGCAGGTTTACTGTATCCCTTGGATCTTCAAATCAACGATGAAGCACAGAAATTGCATCGATATTGAATACAAAAGGCAAAATGACGTCTTATTTACAAGTGGAGTAACTCTTCTAATAGTTCGTTCTTTTAGACTTTCCTGGGACAGCAGTATTAGATTCCGAAGCACCATTGCAGGTTTACTGTATCCCTTGGATCTTCAAATCAACGATGAAACACAGAAATTGCATCGATATTGAATACAAAAGGCAAAATGTCGACTTACTTACAAGAGGAGTAACTCTTCTAATAGTTCGTGCTTTGAGCCTTTCCTGGGACAGCAGTATTACATTCCGATGCACCATTGCAGGTTTACTGTATCCCTTGGACCTTCAAATCAACGATGAAACACAGAAATTGCATCGATATTGAATACAAATGCAATATGTCGTCTTATTTATAAGAGGAGAAACCCTTCTAATAGTTCGTGCTTATAGCCTTTCCTGGGACAGCAGTATTAGATTCCAATGCACCATTGCAGGTTTACTGTATCCCTTGGACCTTCGAATCAACGATGAAACACAGAAATTGCATCGATATTGAATACAAATGTAAAATGTCGTCTTATTTATAAGAGGAGTAACCCTTCTAATAGTTCGTGCTTTGAACCTTTCCTGCGACAGCAGTATTAGATTCCGGTGCACCATTGCAGGTTTACTGTATCCCTTGGACCTTCAAGTCAACGATGAAACACAGAAATTGCATCGATATTGAATACAAAAGGCAAAATGTCGACTTATTTACAAGAGGAGTAACTCTTCTAATAGTTCGTGTTTGAGCCTTTCCAGGGACAACAGTATTAGATTCCGATGCACCATTGCAGGTTTACTGTATCCCTTGGACCTTCAAATAAACGATGAAGCACTGAAATTGCAACGATATTGAATACAAAAGGCCAAATGTCGACTTATTTACAAGTGGAGTAACTCTTCTAATAGTTCGTGCTTTGAGCCTTTCCTGGGACAGCAGTATTAGATTCCGATGCACCATTGCAGGTTTACTGTATCCCTTGGACCTTCAAATCAACGATGAAACACATAAATTGCATCGATTTGAATACAAAAGGCAAAATGTCGACTTATTTACAAGAGGAGTAACTCTTCTAATAGTTCGTGCTTGGAGCCCATCCTGGGTCAGCAGTATTAGATTCCGATGCAGCATTGCAGGTTTACTGTATCCCTTGGACCTTCTAATCAACGATGAAACACAGAAATTGCATCGATATTGAATACAAAAGGCAAAATGTCGGCTTATTTATAAGAGGAGTAACTCTTCTAAAAGTTCCTGCATTGAGCCTTTCCTGGGACAGCAGTATTAGATTCCGATGCACCATATCAGGTTTACTGTATCCCTTGTACCTTCAAATCAACGATGAAACTCAGAAATTGCATCGATATTGAATACAGAAGGCAAAATGTCGACTTATTTACAAGAGGAGTTACTCTTCTAATAGTTCGTGCTTTTAGCGTTTCCTGGGACAGCAGTATTAGATTCCGATGCACCATTGCAGGTGTACTGTATCCCTTGTACCTTCAAATCAACGATGAAACTCAGAAATTGCATCGATATTGAATACAGAAGGCAAAATGTCGACTTATATACAAGAGGAGTTACTCTTCTAATAGTTCGTGAGTTTAGCGTTTCCTGTGACAGCAGTATTAGATTCCGATGCACCATTGCAGGTTTACTGTATCCATTGGACCTTCAAATCAACGATGAAACACAGAAATTGCATCGATATTGAATACAAAAGGCAAAATGTCGACTTATTTAGAAGAGGAGTAACTCTTCTAGTAGATCGTGCTTTTAGCCTTTCCTGGGACAGCAGTATTAGATTCCGATGCACCATTGCAGGTTTACTGTATCCCTTGGACCTTCAAATCAACGATGAAACACAGAAATTGCATCGATATTGAATACAAAAGCCAAAATGTCGACTTATTTACAAGAGGAGTAACTCTTCTAATAGTTCGTGCTTTTAGAGCTTCCTGGGACAGCAGTATTAGAATCCGATGCACCATTGCAGGTTTACTGTATCCCTTGGACCTTCAAATCAACGATGAAACACAGAAATTGCATCGATATTGAATACAAAAGGCAAAATGTCGACTTATTTACAAGAGGAGTAACTCTTCTAGTAGTTCGTGCTTTTAGCCTTTCCTGGGACAGCAGTGTTAGATTCCGATGCACCATAGCAGGTTTACTGTATCCCTTGGACCTTCAAATCAACGATGAAACATAGAAATTGCATCGATATTGAATACAAAAGGCAAAATTTCGACTTATTTACAAGAGGACTAACTCTTCTAATAGTTCGTGCGTTGTGCCTTTCCTGGGACAGCAGTATGAAATTCCGATGCACCATTGCAGGCTTCCTGTATCCCTTGGACCTTCAAATCAACGATGAAACATAGAAATTGCATCGATATTGAATACAAAAGGCAAAATGTCGACTTACTTACAAGAGGAGTAACTCTTCTAATAGTTCGTGCTTTGAGCCTTTCCTGGGACAGCAGTATTACATTCCGATGCACCATTGCAGGTTTACTGTATCCCTTGGACCTTCAAATCAACGATGAAACACAGAAATTGCATCGATATTGAATACAAATGCAAAATGTCGTCTTATTTATAAGAGGAGTAACCCTTCTAATAGTTCGTGCTTTGAACCTTTCCTGCGACAGCAGTATTAGATTCCGGTGCACCATTGCAGGTTTACTGTATCCCTTGGACCTTCAAGTCAACGATGAAACACAGAAATTGGATCGATATTGAATACAAAAAGCAAAATGTCGGCTTATCTACAAGAGGAGTATCTCTTCTAATTGTTCGTGCCTTTAGCCTATCCTGGGACAGCAGTATTACATTCCGATGCACCATTGCAGGTTTACTGTATCCCTTGGACCTTCAAATCAACGATGAAACACAGAAATTGGATCGATATTGAATACAAAAGGCAAAATGTCGACTTATTTACAAGAGGAGTAACTCTTCTAATAGTTCGTGTTTGAGCCTTTCCAGGGACAGCAGTATTAGATTCCGATGCACCATTGCAGGTTTACTGTATCCCTTGGACCTTCAAATCAACGATGAAACACAGAAATTGGATCGATATTGAATACAAAAGGCAAAATGTCGACTTATTTACAAGAGGAGTAACTCTTCTAATAGTTCGTGTTTGAGCCTTTCCAGGGACAGCAGTATTAGATTCCGATGCACCATTGCAGGTTTGTTGTATCCCTTGGACCTTCAAATCAACAATGAAACACAGAAATTGCATCGATATTGAAGACAAAAGGCAATATGTCGACTTATTTACAAGAGGAGTAACTCTTCTAATAGTTCGTTTTTTGGACTTTCCTGGGACAGCAGTATTACATTCCGAAGCACCTTTGCAGGTTTACTGTATCCCTTGGACCTTCAAATCAACGATGAAACACAGAAATTGCATCGATATTGAATACAAAAGGCAAAATGTCGACTTATTTACAAGAGGAGAAACTCTTTTAATAGTTAGTGCTTTGAGCCTATCCTGGGACAGCAGTATTAGATTCCGATGCACCATTGCAGGTTTACTGTATCCCTTGGACCTTCAAATCAACGATGAAACATAGAAATTGCATCGATATTGAATACAAAAGGCCAAATGTCGACTTATTTACAAGAGGAGTAACTCTTCTAATAGTTCGTGCTTTGAGCCTTTCCTGGGACAGCAGTATTAGATTCCGATGCACCATTGCAGCTTTACTGTATCCCTTGGACCTTCAAATCAACGATGAAACACAGAAATTGCATCGATTTGAATACAAAAGGCAAAATGTCGACTTATTTACAAGAGGAGTAACTCTTCTAATAGTTCGTGCTTGGAGCCCATCCTGGGACAGCAGTATTAGACTCCGATGCACCATTGCAGGTTTACTGTATCCCTTGGACCTTCAAATCAACGATGAAACACAGAAATTGCATCGATATTGAATACAAAAGGCAAAATGTCGACTTATTTATAAGAGGAGTCACTCTTCTAAAAATTCCTGCTTTGAGCCTTTCCTGGGACAGCAGTATTAGATTCCGATGCACCATTGCAGGTTTACTGTATCCCTTGTACCTTCAAATCAACGATGAAACACAGAAATTGCATCGATATTGAATACAAAAGGCAAAATGTCGACTTATTTACAAGGGGAGTAACTCTTCTAGTAGTTCGTGCTTTTAGCGTTTCCTGGGACAGCAGTAATAGATTCCGATGCACCATTGCAGGTTTACTGTATCCCTTGGACCTTCAAATCAACGATGAAACACAGAAATTGCATCGATATTGAATACAAAAGGCAAAATGTCGACTTATTTACAAGGGGAGTAACTCTTCTAGTAGTTCGTGCTTTTAGCCTTTCCTGGGACAGCAGTATTAGATTCCGATGCACCATTGCAGGTTTACTGTATCCCTTGGCCTTTCAAATCAACGATGAAACATAGAAATTGAATCGATATTGAATACAAAAGGCAAAATGTCGACTTATTTACAAGAGGAGTAACTCTTCTAATAGTTCGTGCGTTGTGCCTTTCCTGGGACAGCAGTATTAGATTCCGATGCACCTTTGCAGGCTTACTGTATCCCTTGGTCCTTCAAATCAACAATGGAACACAGAAATTGTATCGATATTGAATACAAAAAAGCAAAACGTCGACTTATTTACAAGAGGAGTAACTCTTCCAATAGTTCGTGCTTTGAGCCTTTCCTGGGACAGCATTATTAGATTCCGATGCACCATTGCAGGTTTACTGTATCCATTGGACCTCCAAATCAACGATGAAACACAGAAAATGGATCGATATTGAATAGAAAATGCAAAATGTCGCCTTATTTACAAGAGGAGTAACTCTTCTAATAGTTCGTGTTTTCGCCTTTCCTGGGACAGCAGTATTACATTCCGATGCACCATTTCAGGTTTACTGTATCCCTAGAACCTTCAAATCAACGATGAATCACAGAAATTGCATCGATATTGTATACAAAAGGCAAAATATCGGCTTATCTACAAGAGGAGTAACCCTTCTAATAGTTCGTGCTTTGAGCCGTTCCTGGGACAGCAGTATTACATTCCGATGCACCATTGCAGGTTTACTGTATCCCTTGGACCTTCAAATCAACGATTAAACACAGAAATTGCATCGATATTGAATACAAAAGGCAAAATGTCGACTTATTTACAAGAGGAGTAACTCTTCTAATAGTTCGTGTTTGAGCCTTTCCAGGGACAGCAGTATTAGAATCCGATGCACCATTGCAGGTTTACTGTATCCCTTGGACCTTCAAATCAACGATGAAACACAGAAATTGCATCGATATTGAATACAAAAGGCAAAATGTCAACTTATTTACAAGAGGAGTAACTCTTTTAATTGTTCGTGCTTTGAGCCTATCCTGGGACAGCAGTATTAGATTCCGATGCACCATTGCAGGTTTACTGTATCCCTTGGACCTTCAAATCAACGATGAAACACAGAAATTGCATCGATATTGAATACAAAAGGCAAAATGTCGACTTATTTACAAGAGGAGTAACTCTTCTAATAGTTCGTGCGTTGTGCCTTTCCTGGGACAGCAGTATTAGATTCCGATGCACCATTGCAGGCTTACTGTATCCCTTGGACCTTCAAATCAACGATGAAACACAGAAATTGCATCGATATTGAAGCCAAAAGGCAAAATGTCGACTTATTTACAAGAGGAGTAACTCTTCTAATAGTTCGTTCTTTTGGATTTTCCTGGGACAGCAGTATTAGATTCCGAAGCACCATTGCAGGTTTACTGTATCCCTTGGACCTTCAAATCAACGATGAAACACAGAAATTGCATCGATTTGAATACAAAAGGCAAAATGTCGACTTACTTACAAGAGGAGTAACTCTTCTAATAGTTCGTGCTTTGAGCCTTTCCTGGGAAAGCAGTATTACATTCCGATGCACCATTGCAGGTTTACTGTATCCCTTGGACCTTCAAATCAACGATGAAACACAGAAATTGCATCGATATTGAATACAAATGCAAAATTTCGTCTTATTTATAAGAGGAGTAACCCTTCTAATAGTTCATGATTGTAGCCTTTCCTGGGACAGCAGTATTAGATTCCAATGCACCATTGCAGGTTTACTATATCCCTTGGACCTTCGAATCAACGATGAAACACAGAAATTGCATCGATATTGAATACAAATGCAAAATGTCGACTTATTTACAAGAGGAGTAACTCTTCTAATAGTTAGTGTTTGAGCCTTTCCAGGGACAGCAGTATTAGATTCCGATGCACCATTGCAGGTTTACTGTATCCCTTGGACCTTCAAATCAACAATGAAACACAGAAATTGCATCGATATTGAAGACAAAAGGCAATATGTCGACTTATTTACAAAAGGAGTAACTCTTCTAATAGTTCGTTCTTTTGGACTTTCCTGGGACAGCAGTATGAAATTCCGATGCACCATTGCAGGCTTCCTGTATCCCTTGGACCTTCAAATCAACGATGAAACACAGAAATTGCATCGATATTGAATACAAAAGGCAAAATGTCGACTTACTTACAAGAGGAGTAACTCTTCTAATAGTTCGTGCTTTGAGCCTTTCCTTGGACAGCAGTATTACATTCCGATGCACCATTGCAGGTTTACTGTATCCCTTGGACCTTCAAATCAACGATGAAACACAGAAATTGCATCGATATTGAATACAAATGCAAAATGTCGTCTTATTTATAAGAGGAGTAACCCTTCTAATAGTTCGTGCTTTGAACCTTTCCTGCGACAGCAGTATTAGATTCCGGTGCACCATTGCAGGTTTACTGTATCCCTTGGACCTTCAAGTCAACGATGAAACACAGAAATTGGATCGATATTGAATACAAAAAGCAAAATGTCGGCTTATCTACAAGAGGAGTATCTCTTCTAATTGTTCGTGCCTTTAGCCTATCCTGGGACAGCAGTATTACATTCCGATGCACCATTGCAGGTTTACTGTATCCCTTGGACCTTCAAATCAACGATGAAACACAGAAATTGGATCGATATTGAATAGAAAAGGCAAAATGTCGACTTATTTACAAGAGGAGTAACTCTTCTAATAGTTCGTGTTTGAGCCTTTCCAGGGACAGCAGTATTAGATTCCGATGCACCATTGCAGGTTTACTGTATCCCTTGGACCTTCAAATCAACGATGAAACACAGAAATTGGATCGATATTGAATACAAAAGGCAAAATGTCGACTTATTTACAAGAGGAGTAACTCTTCTAATAGTTCGTGTTTGAGCCTTTCCAGGGACAGCAGTATTAGATTCCGATGCACCATTGCAGGTTTGTTGTATCCCTTGGACCTTCAAATCAACAATGAAACACAGAAATTGCATCGATATTGAAGACAAAAGGCAATATGTCGACTTATTTACAAGAGGAGTAACTCTTCTAATAGTTCGTTTTTTGGACTTTCCTGGGACAGCAGTATTACATTCCGAAGCACCTTTGCAGGTTTACTGTATCCCTTGGACCTTCAAATCAACGATGAAACACAGAAATTGCATCGATATTGAATACAAAAGGCAAAATGTCGACTTATTTACAAGAGGAGTAACTCTTTTAATAGTTAGTGCTTTGAGCCTATCCTGGGACAGCAGTATTAGATTCCGATGCACCATTGCAGGTTTACTGTATCCCTTGGACCTTCAAATCAACGATGAAACATAGAAATTGCATCGATATTGAATACAAAAGGCCAAATGTCGACTTATTTACAAGAGGAGTAACTCTTCTAATAGTTCGTGCTTTGAGCCTTTCCTGGGACAGCAGTATTAGATTCCGATGCACCATTGCAGCTTTACTGTATCCCTTGGACCTTCAAATCAACGATGAAACACAGAAATTGCATCGATTTGAATACAAAAGGCAAAATGTCGACTTATTTACAAGAGGAGTAACTCTTCTAATAGTTCGTGCTTGGAGCCCATCCTGGGACAGCAGTATTAGACTCCGATGCACCATTGCAGGTTTACTGTATCCCTTGGACCTTCAAATCAACGATGAAACACAGAAATTGCATCGATATTGAATACAAAAGGCAAAATGTCGACTTATTTATAAGAGGAGTAACTCTTCTAAAAATTCCTGCTTTGAGCCTTTCCTGGGACAGCAGTATTAGATTCCGATGCACCATTGCAGGTTTACTGTATCCCTTGTACCTTCAAATCAACGATGAAACACAGAAATTGCATCGATATTGAATACAAAAGGCAAAATGTCGACTTATTTACAAGGGGAGTAACTCTTCTAGTAGTTCGTGCTTTTAGCGTTTCCTGGGACAGCAGTAATAGATTCCGATGCACCATTGCAGGTTTACTGTATCCCTTGGACCTTCAAATCAACGATGAAACACAGAAACTGCATCGATATTGAATACAAAAGGCAAAATGTCGACTTATTTACAAGGGGAGTAACTCTTCTAGTAGTTCGTGCTTTTAGCCTTTCCTGGGACAGCAGTATTAGATTCCGATGCACCATTGCAGGTTTACTGTATCCCTTGGCCTTTCAAATCAACGATGAAACATAGAAATTGAATCGATATTGAATACAAAAGGCAAAATGTCGACTTATTTACAAGAGGAGTAACTCTTCTAATAGTTCGTGCGTTGTGCCTTTCCTGGGACAGCAGTATTAGATTCCGATGCACCTTTGCAGGCTTACTGTATCCCTTGGTCCTTCAAATCAACAATGGAACACAGAAATTGTATCGATATTGAATACAAAAAAGCAAAACGTCGACTTATTTACAAGAGGAGTAACTCTTCCAATAGTTCGTGCTTTGAGCCTTTCCTGGGACAGCATTATTAGATTCCGATGCACCATTGCAGGTTTACTGTATCCATTGGACCTCCAAATCAACGATGAAACACAGAAAATGGATCGATATTGAATAGAAAATGCAAAATGTCGCCTTATTTACAAGAGGAGTAACTCTTCTAATAGTTCGTGTTTTCGCCTTTCCTGGGACAGCAGTATTACATTCCGATGCACCATTTCAGGTTTACTGTATCCCTAGAACCTTCAAATCAACGATGAATCACAGAAATTGCATCGATATTGTATACAAAAGGCAAAATATCGGCTTATCTACAAGAGGAGTAACCCTTCTAATAGTTCGTGCTTTGAGCCGTTCCTGGGACAGCAGTATTACATTCCGATGCACCATTGCAGGTTTACTGTATCCCTTGGACCTTCAAATCAACGATTAAACACAGAAATTGCATCGATATTGAATACAAAAGGCAAAATGTCGACTTATTTACAAGAGGAGTAACTCTTCTAATAGTTCGTGCGTTGTGCCTTTCCTGGGACAGCAGTATTAGATTCCGATGCACCATTGCAGGCTTACTGTATCCCTTGGACCTTCAAATCAACGATGAAACACAGAAATTGCATCGATATTGAAGCCAAAAGGCAAAATGTCGACTTATTTACAAGAGGAGTAACTCTTCTAATAGTTCGTTCTTTTGGATTTTCCTGGGACAGCAGTATTAGATTCCGAAGCACCATTGCAGGTTTACTGTATCCCTTGGACCTTCAAATCAACGATGAAACACAGAAATTGCATCGATTTGAATACAAAAGGCAAAATGTCGACTTACTTACAAGAGGAGTAACTCTTCTAATAGTTCGTGCTTTGAGCCTTTCCTGGGAAAGCAGTATTACATTCCGATGCACCATTGCAGGTTTACTGTATCCCTTGGACCTTCAAATCAACGATGAAACACAGAAATTGCATCGATATTGAATACAAATGCAAAATGTCGTCTTATTTATAAGAGGAGTAACCCCTCTAATAGTTCATGATTGTAGCCTTTCCTGGGACAGCAGTATTAGATTCCAAAGCACCATTGCAGGTTTACTATATCCCTTGGACCTTCGAATCAACGATGAAACACAGAAATTGCATCGATATTGAATACAAATGCAAAATGTCGACTTATTTACAAGAGGAGTAACTCTTCTAATAGTTAGTGTTTGAGCCTTTCCAGGGACAGCAGTGTTAGATTCCGATGCACCATTGCAGGTTTACTGTATCCCTTGGACCTTCAAATCAACAATGAAACACAGAAATTGCATCGATATTGAAGACAAAAGGCAATATGTCGACTTATTTACAAGAGGAGTAACTCTTCTAATAGTTCGTTCTTTTGGACTTTCCTGGGACAGCAGTATTACATTCCGATGCACCTTTGCAGGCTTACTGTTTCCCTTGGTCCTTCAAATCAACGATGAAACACAGAAATTGCATCGATATTGAATACAAAAAAGCAAAACGTCGACTTATTTACAAGAGGAGTAACTCTTCCAATAGTTCGTGCTTTGAGCCTTTCCTGGGACAGCAGTATTAGATTCCGATGCACCATTGCAGGTTTACTGTATCCATTGGACCTTCAAATCAACGATGAAACACAGAAAATGGATCGATATTGAATAGAAAAGGCAAAATGTCGACTTATTTACAAGAGGAGTAACTCTTCTAATAGTTCGTGGTTTTCGCCTTTCCTGGGACAGCAGTATTAGATTCCGATGCACCATTGCAGGTTTACTGTATCCCTAGAACCTTCAAATCAACGATGAATCACAGAAATTGCATCGATATTGTATACAAAAGGCAAAATATCGGCTTATCTACAAGAGGAGTAACTCTTCTAATAGTTCGTGCTTTGAGCCGTTCCTGGGACAGCAGTATTACATTCCGATGCACCATTGCAGGTTTACTGTATCCCTTGGACCTTCAAATCAACGATGAAACACTGAAATTGCATCGATATTGAATACAAAAGGCAAAATGTCGACTTATTTACAAGAGGAGTAACTCTTCTAATAGTTCGTGTTTGAGCCTTTCCAGGGACAGCAGTATTAGAATCCGATGCACCATTGCAGGTTTACTGTATCCCTTGGACCTTCAAATCAACGATGAAATACAGAAATTGCATCGATATTGAATACAAAAGGCAAAATGTCAACTTATTTACAAGAGGAGTAACTCTTTTAATTGTTCGTGCTTTGAGCCTATCCTGGGACAGCAGAATTAGATTCCGATGCACCATTGCAGGTTTTCTGTATCCCTTGGACCTTCAAATCAACGATGAAACACAGAAATTGCATCGATATTGAATACAAAAGGCAAAATGTCGACTTATTTACAAGAGGAGTAACTCTTCTAATAGTTCGTGCGTTGTTCCTTTCCTGGGACAGCAGTATTAGATTCCGATGCACCATTGCAGGCTTACTGTATCCCTTGGACCTTCAAATCAACGATGAAACACAGAAATTGCATCGATATTGAAGCCAAAAGGCAAAATGTCGACTTATTTACAAGAGGAGTAACTCTTCTAATAGTTCGTTCTTTTGGACTTTCCTGGGACAGCAGTATTAGATTCCGATGCACCATTGCAGGTTTACTGTTTCCCTTGGACCTTCAAATCAACGATGAAACACAGAAATTGCATCGATATTGAATACAAAAGGCAAAATGTCGACTTATTTACAAGAGGAGTAACTCTTTTAATAGTTCGTGCTTTGAGCCTATCCTGGGACAGCAGTATTAGATTCCGATGCACCATTGCAGGTTTACTGCATCCCTTGGACCTTCAAATCAACGATGAAACACTGAAATTGCATCGATATTGAATACAAAAGGCCAAATGTCGACTTATTTACAAGAGGAGTAACTCTTCTAATAGCTCGTGCTTTGAGCCTTTCCTGGGACAGCAGTATTAGATTCCGATGCACCATTGCAGGTTTACTGTATCCCTTGGACCTTCAAATCAACGATGAAACACAGAAATTGCATCGATTTGAATACAAAAGGCAAAATGTCGACTTATTTACAAGAGGAGTAACTCTTCTAATAGTTCGTGCTTGGAGCCCATCCTGGGACAGCAGTATTAGATTCCGATGCACCATTGCAGGTTTACTATATCCCTTGGACCTTCTAATCAACGATGAAACACAGAAATTGCATCGATATTGAATACAAAAGGCAAAATATCGACTTATTTATAAGAGGAGTAACTCTTCTAAAAGTTCCTGCTTTGAGCCTTTCCTGGGACAGCAGTATTAGATTCCGATGCACCATTGCAGGTTTACTGTATCCCTTGTACCTTCAAATCAACGATCAAACTCAGAAATTGCATCGGTATTGAATACAGAAGGCAAAATGTCGACTTATTTACAAGAGGAGTAACTCTTCTAATAGTTCGTGCTTTTAGCGTTTCCTGGGACAGCAGTATTAGATTCCGATGCACCATTGCAGGTTTACTGTATCCCTTGGACTTTCAAATCAACGATGAAACATAGAAATTGAATCGATATTGAATACAAAAGGCAAAATGTCGACTTATTTACAAGGGGAGTAACTCTTCTAGTAGTTCGTGCTTTTAGCCTTTCCTGGGACAGCAGTATTAGATTCCGATGCACCATTGCAGGTTTACTGTATCCCTTGGCCTTTCAAATCAACGATGAAACATAGAAATTGAATCGATATTGAATACAAAAGGCAAAATGTCGACTTATTTACAAGAGGAATAACTCTTTTAACAGTTCGTGCGTTGTGCCTTTCCTGGGACAGCAGTATTAGATTCCGATGCACCTTTGCAGGCTTACTGTATCCCTTGGTCCTTCAAATCAACGATGAAACACAGAAATTGCATCGATATTGAATACGAAAAAGCAAAACGTCGACTTATTTACAAGAGGAGTAACTCTTCCAATAGTTCGTGCTTTGAGCCTTTCCTGGGACAGCAGTATTAGATTCCGATGCACCATTGCAGGTTTACTGTATCCATTGGACCTTCAAATCAACGATGAAACACAGAAAATGGATCGATATTGAATAGAAAAGGCAAAATGTCGACTTATTTACAAGAGGAGTAACTCTTCTAATAGTTCGTGCTTTTCGCCTTTCCTGGGACAGCAGTATTAGATTCCGATGCACCATTGCAGGTTTACTGTATCCCTAGAACCTTCAAATCAACGATGAATCACAGAAATTGCATCGATATTGTATACAAAAGGCAAAATATCGGCTTATCTACAAGAGCAGTAACTCTTCTAATAGTTCGTGCTTTGAGCCGTTCCTGGGACAGCAGTATTACATTCCGATGCACCATTGCAGGTTTACTGTATCCCTTGGACCTTCAAATCAACGATGAAACACTGAAATTGCATCGATATTGAATACAAAAGGCAAAATGTCACTTATTTACAAGAGGAGTAACTCTTCTAATAGTTCGTGTTTGAGCCTTTCCAGGGACAGCAGTATTAGAATCCGATGCACCATTGCAGGTTTACTGTATCCCTTGGACCTTCAAATCAACGATGAAACACAGAAATTGCATCGATAAAGAATACAAAAGGCAAAATGTCGACTTATTTACAAGAGGAGTAACTCTTCTAATAGTTCGTGCGTTGTGCCTTTCCTGGGACAGCAGTATTAGATTCCGATGCACCATTGCAGGCTTACTGTATCCCTTGGACCTTCAAATCAACGATGAAACACAGAAATTGCATCGATATTGAAGCCAAAAGGCAAAATGTCGACTTATTTACAAGAGGAGTAACTCTTCTAATAGTTCGATCTTTTGGACTTTCCTGGGACAGCTGTATTAGATTCCGAAGCACCATTGCAGGTTTACTGTATCCCTTGGACCTTCAAATCAACGATGAAACACAGAAATTGCATCGATATTGAATACAAAAGGCAAAATGTCGATTTATTTACAAGAGGAGTAACTCTTTTAATAGTTCGTGCTTTGAGCCTATCCTGGGACAGCAGTATTAGATTCCGATGCACCATTGCAGGTTTACTGCATCCCTTGGACCTTCAAATCAACGATGAAACACTGAAATTGCATCGATATTGAATACAAAAGGCCAAATGTCGACTTATTTACAAGAGGAGTAACTCTTCTAATAGCTCGTGCTTTGAGCCTTTTCTGGGACAGCAGTATTAGATTCCGATGCACCATTGCAGGTTTACTGTATCCCTTGGACCTTCAAATCAACGATGAAACACAGAAATTGCATCGATTTGAATACAAAAGGCAAAATGTCGACTTATTTACAAGAGGAGTAACTCTTCTAATAGTTCGTGCTTGGAGCCCATCCTTGGACAGCAGTATTAGATTCCGATGCACCATTGCAGATTTACTATATCCCTTGGACCTTCTAATCAACGATGAAACACAGAAATTGCATCGATATTGATTACAAAAGGCAAAATATCGACTTATTTATAAGAGGAGTAACTCTTCTAAAAGTTCCAGCTTTGAGCCTTTCCTGGGACAGCAGTATTAGATTCCGATGCACCATTGCAGGTTTACTGTATCCCATGTACCTTCAAATCAACGATCAAACTCAGAAATTGCATCGGTATTGAATACAGAAGGCAAAATGTCGACTTATTTACAAGAGGAGTAACTCTTCTAATAGTTCGTGCTTTTAGCGTTTCCTGGGACAGCAGTATTAGATTCCGATGCACCATTGCAGGTTTACTGTATCCCTTGGACCTTCAAATCAACGATGCAACACAGAAATTGCATCGATATTGAATACAAAAGGCAAAATGTCGACTTACTTACAAGAGGAGTAACTCTTCTAGTAGTTCGTGCTTTTAGCCTTTCCTGGGACAGCAGTATTAGATTCCGATGCACCATTGCAGGTTTACTGTATCCCTTGGACTTTCAAATCAACGATGAAACATAGAAATTGCATTGATATTGAATACAAAAGGCAAAATGTCGACTTATTTACAAGAGGAGTATCTCTACTAATAGTTCGTGCGTTGTGCCTTTCCTGGGACAGCAGTATTAGATTCCGATGCACCATTGCAGGCTTACTGTATCCCTTGGACCTTCAAATCAACGATGAAACACAGAAATTGCATCGATATTGAATACAAAAAAGCAAAACGTCGACTTATTTACAAGAGGAGTAACTCTTCTAATAGTTCGTGCTTTGAGCCGTTCCTGGGTCAGCAGTATTACATTCCGATGCACCATTGCAGGTTTACTGTATCCCTTGGACCTTCAAATCAACGATGAAACACAGAAATTGCAACGATATTGAATACAAAAGGCAAAATGTCGACTTATTTACAAGAGGAGTAACTCTTCTAATAGTTCGTGTTTGAGCCTTTCCAGGGACAGCAGTATTAGAATCCGATGCACCATTGCAGGTTTACTGTATCCCTTGGACCTTCAAATCAACGATGAAACACTGAAATTGCATCGATATTGAATACAAAAGGCAAAATGTCGACCTATTTACAAGAGGAGTAACTCTTCTTATAGTTCGTTATTTTGGACTTTCCTGGGACAGCAGTATTAGATTCCGAAGCACCATTGCAGGTTTACTGTATCCCTTGGATCTTCAAATCAACGATGAAACACAGAAATTGCATCGATATTGAATACAAAAGGCAAAATGTCGACTTATTTACAAGAGGAGTAACTCTTTTAATAGTTCGTGCTTTGAGCCTATCCTGGGACAGCAGTATTAGATTCCGATGCTCCATTGCAGGTTTACTGTATCCATTGGACCTTCAAATCAACGATGAAACACTGAAATTGCATCGATATTGAATACAAAAGGCAAAATGTCGACTTATTTACAAGAGGAGTAACTCTTCTAATAGTTCTTGCTTAGAGGCTTTCCTGGGACAGCAGTATTAGATTCCGATGCACAATTGCAGGTTCACTGTATCCCTTGGACCTTCAAATCAACGATGAAACACAGATATTGCATCGATATTGAATTCTAAAGGCAAAATTTCGACTTATTTACAAGAGGCTTAACTCTTCTAATAGTTCGTACTTTGAGCCTTTCCTGGGACAGCAGTATTAGATTCCGATGCACAATTGCAGGTTCACTGTATCCCTTGGACCTTCAAATCAACGATGAAACACAGAAATTGCATCGATATTGAATTCTAAAGGCAAAATGTAGACTTATTTACAAGAGGAGTAACTCTTCTAATAGTTCGTGCTTTGAGCCTTTCCTGGGACAGCAGTATTAGTTTCCGATGCACCATAGCAGGTTTACTGTATCCCTGGGACCTTCAAGTTAACGATGATAGACAGAAATTGCATCGATATTGAATACAAATGGCAAAATATCTAATTATTTATAAGAGGAGTAACTCTTCTAATAGTTCGTGTTTTGAGCCTTTCCTGGGACAGCAGTATTAGATTCCGAGGCACCATTGCAGGTTTACTGTATCCCTAGAACCTTCAAATCAACGATGAATCACAGAAATTGCATCGATATTTAATACAAAAGGCAAAATGTCGACTTATTTACAAGAGGAGTAACTCTTCTAATAGTTCGTTCTTTTAGCCTTTCCTGGGACAGGAGTATTAGATTCCGAAGCACCATTGCAGATTTACTGTATCCCTTGGACCTTCAAATCAACGATGAAACACAGATATTGCATCGATATTGAATACAAAAGGCAAAATTTCGACTTATTTACAAGAGGCGAAACTCTTCTAATAGTTCGTGGTTTGAGCCTTTCCTGGGACAGCAGTATTAGATTACGATGCCCCATTGCTGGTTTACTGAATCCCTTGGACCTTCAAATCAACGATGAAACACAGAAATTGCATCGATATTGAATACAAAAGGCAAAATGTCGACTTATTTACAAGAGGAGTAACTCTTCTAATAGTTCGTGCTTTTAGCGTTTCTGGGACAGCAGTATTAGATTCCGATGCACCGTTGTAGGTTTACTGTATCCCTTGGACCTTCAAATGAACGATGAATCACAGAAATTGCATCGATATTGAATACAAAAGGCAAAATGTAGACTTATTTACAAGAGGAGTAACTCTTCTAATAGTTCGTGCTTTGAGCCTTTCCTGGGACAGCAGTATTAGTTTCCGATGCACCATTGCAGGTTTACTGTATCCCTTGGACCTTCAAATCAACGATGAAACGCAGAAATTGCGTCGATATTGAATACAAAAGGCAAGATGTCGACTTAATTATAAGAGGAGGAACTCCTCTAATATTTCGTGCTTTGAGCCATTCCTGGGGCAGCATTATCAGATTCCGATGATCCATTGCAGGTTTACTGTATCCCTTGGACCTTCAAATCAACGATAAAACACAGAAATTGCATCGATATTGAATACAAAAGGCAAAATGTCGACTTATTTACAAGAGGAGTAACTCTTCTAATAGTTAGTGCTTTTAGCCTTTCCTGGGACAGCAGTATAAGATTCCGATGCACCATTGCAGGTTTACTGTATCCCTTTGACGTTCAAATCAACGATGAAACACAGAAATTGCATCGATATTGAATACAAAAGGCAAAATGTCGACTTATTTACAAGAGGAGTAACTCTTCTAATAGTTCGTGATATTAGCCTTTCCTGGGACAGCAGTATTAGATTCCGATGCACCATTGCAGGTTTACTGTATCGCTTGGACCTTCAAATCAACGATGAAACACAGAAATTGCATCGATATTGAATACAAAAGGCAAAATGTCTACTTATTTACAAGAGGAGTAACTCTTCTAATAGTTCGTGTTTGAGCCTTTCCTGGGACAGCCGTATTAGATTCCGATGCCCCATTGCTGGTTTACAGTATCCCTTGGACCTTCAAATCAACGATGAAACACAGAAATTGCATCGATATTGAATACAAAAGGCAAAATGTCGACTTATTTACGAGAGGAGTAACTCTTCTAATAGTTCGTGATTTGTGCCTTTCCTGGGACAGCAGTATTAGATTCCGATGCACCATTGCAGGCTAACTGTATCCCTTGGACCTTCAAATCAACGATGAAACACAGAAATTGCATCGATATTGAATACAAAAAAGCAAAATGTCGACTTATTTACAAGAGGAGTAACTCTTAAAATAGTTCGTGCTTTGAGCCTTTCCTGGGACAACTGTATTAGATTCCGATGCACCATTGCAGGTTTACTGTATCCATTGGATCTTCAAATCAACGATGAAACACAGAAAATGGATCGATATTGAATAGAAAAGGCAAAATGTCGACTTATTTGCAAGAGGAGTAACTCTTCTAATAGTTCGTGGTTTTCGCCTTTCCTGGGACAGCAGTATTAGATTCCGATGCACCATTGCAGGTTTACTGTATCCCAGGGACCTTCAAGTCAACGATGAAACACAGAAATTGCATCGATATTATATACTAATGCAAAATATCTACTTATTTGCAAGAGGAGTAACTCTTATGATAGTTCATGTTTTGAGCCTTTCCTGGGACAGCAGTATTAGATTCCGATGCACCATTGCAGGTTTACTGTATCCCTAGAACCTTCAAATCAACGATGAATCACGGAAATTGCATCGGTATTGAATACAAAAGGCAAAATGTCGGCTTATCTACAAGAGGAGTAACTCTTCTAATAGTTCGTGTTTTGAGCCGTTCCTGGGACAGCAGTATTACATTCCGATGCACCATTGCAGGTTTACTGTATCCCTTGGACCTTCAAATCAACGATGAAACACAGAATTTGCATCGATATTGAATACAAAAGGCAAAATATCGACTTATTTACAAGAGGAGTAACTCTTCTAATAGTTCGTGTTTGAGTATTTCCAGGGACAGCAGTATTAGATTCCGATGCACCATTGCAGGTTTACTGTATCCTTGGACCCTCAAATCAACGATGAAACACAGAAATTGCATCGATATTGAATACAAAAGGCAAAATGTCGACTTATATACAAGACAAGTAACCCTTCAAATAGTTCGTTCTTTTAGACTTTCCTGGGAAAGCAGTATTAGATTCCGAAGCACCATTGCAGGTTTACTGTATCCCTTGGACCATCAAATCAATGATGAAACACAGAAATTGCATCGATATTGAATACAAAAGGCAAAATGTCGACTTATTTACAAGAGGAGTAACTCTTCTAATAGTTCTTGCTTAGAGGCTTTCCTGGGACAGCAGTATTAGATTCCGATGCACAATTGCAGGTTCACTGTATCCCTTGGACCTTCAAATCAACGATGAAACACAGATATTGCATCGATATTGAATTCTAAAGGCAAAATTTCGACTTATTTACAAGAGGCTTAACTCTTCTAATAGTTCGTACTTTGAGCCTTTCCTGGGACAGCAGTATTAGATTCCGATGCACAATTGCAGGTTCACTGTATCCCTTGGACCTTCAAATCAACGATGAAACACAGAAATTGCATCGATATTGAATTCTAAAGGCAAAATGTAGACTTATTTACAAGAGGAGTAACTCTTCTAATAGTTCGTGCTTTGAGCCTTTCCTGGGACAGCAGTATTAGTTTCCGATGCACCATAGCAGGTTTACTGTATCCCTGGGACCTTCAAGTTAACGATGATAGACAGAAATTGCATCGATATTGAATACAAATGGCAAAATATCTAATTATTTATAAGAGGAGTAACTCTTCTAATAGTTCGTGTTTTGAGCCTTTCCTGGGACAGCAGTATTAGATTCCGAGGCACCATTGCAGGTTTACTGTATCCCTAGAACCTTCAAATCAACGATGAATCACAGAAATTGCATCGATATTTAATACAAAAGGCAAAATGTCGACTTATTTACAAGAGGAGTAACTCTTCTAATAGTTCGTTCTTTTAGCCTTTCCTGGGACAGGAGTATTAGATTCCGAAGCACCATTGCAGATTTACTGTATCCCTTGGACCTTCAAATCAACGATGAAACACAGATATTGCATCGATATTGAATACAAAAGGCAAAATTTCGACTTATTTACAAGAGGCGAAACTCTTCTAATAGTTCGTGGTTTGAGCCTTTCCTGGGACAGCAGTATTAGATTACGATGCCCCATTGCTGGTTTACTGAATCCCTTGGACCTTCAAATCAACGATGAAACACAGAAATTGCATCGATATTGAATACAAAAGGCAAAATGTCGACTTATTTACAAGAGGAGTAACTCTTCTAATAGTTCGTGCTTTTAGCGTTTCTGGGACAGCAGTATTAGATTCCGATGCACCGTTGTAGGTTTACTGTATCCCTTGGACCTTCAAATGAACGATGAATCACAGAAATTGCATCGATATTGAATACAAAAGGCAAAATGTAGACTTATTTACAAGAGGAGTAACTCTTCTAATAGTTCGTGCTTTGAGCCTTTCCTGGGACAGCAGTATTAGTTTCCGATGCACCATTGCAGGTTTACTGTATCCCTTGGACCTTCAAATCAACGATGAAACGCAGAAATTGCGTCGATATTGAATACAAAAGGCAAGATGTCGACTTAATTATAAGAGGAGGAACTCCTCTAATATTTCGTGCTTTGAGCCATTCCTGGGGCAGCATTATCAGATTCCGATGATCCATTGCAGGTTTACTGTATCCCTTGGACCTTCAAATCAACGATAAAACACAGAAATTGCATCGATATTGAATACAAAAGGCAAAATGTCGACTTATTTACAAGAGGAGTAACTCTTCTAATAGTTAGTGCTTTTAGCCTTTCCTGGGACAGCAGTATAAGATTCCGATGCACCATTGCAGGTTTACTGTATCCCTTTGACGTTCAAATCAACGATGAAACACAGAAATTGCATCGATATTGAATACAAAAGGCAAAATGTCGACTTATTTACAAGAGGAGTAACTCTTCTAATAGTTCGTGATATTAGCCTTTCCTGGGACAGCAGTATTAGATTCCGATGCACCATTGCAGGTTTACTGTATCGCTTGGACCTTCAAATCAACGATGAAACACAGAAATTGCATCGATATTGAATACAAAAGGCAAAATGTCTACTTATTTACAAGAGGAGTAACTCTTCTAATAGTTCGTGTTTGAGCCTTTCCTGGGACAGCCGTATTAGATTCCGATGCCCCATTGCTGGTTTACAGTATCCCTTGGACCTTCAAATCAACGATGAAACACAGAAATTGCATCGATATTGAATACAAAAGGCAAAATGTCGACTTATTTACGAGAGGAGTAACTCTTCTAATAGTTCGTGATTTGTGCCTTTCCTGGGACAGCAGTATTAGATTCCGATGCACCATTGCAGGCTAACTGTATCCCTTGGACCTTCAAATCAACGATGAAACACAGAAATTGCATCGATATTGAATACAAAAAAGCAAAATGTCGACTTATTTACAAGAGGAGTAACTCTTAAAATAGTTCGTGCTTTGAGCCTTTCCTGGGACAACTGTATTAGATTCCGATGCACCATTGCAGGTTTACTGTATCCATTGGATCTTCAAATCAACGATGAAACACAGAAAATGGATCGATATTGAATAGAAAAGGCAAAATGTCGACTTATTTGCAAGAGGAGTAACTCTTCTAATAGTTCGTGGTTTTCGCCTTTCCTGGGACAGCAGTATTAGATTCCGATGCACCATTGCAGGTTTACTGTATCCCAGGGACCTTCAAGTCAACGATGAAACACAGAAATTGCATCGATATTATATACTAATGCAAAATATCTACTTATTTGCAAGAGGAGTAACTCTTATGATAGTTCATGTTTTGAGCCTTTCCTGGGACAGCAGTATTAGATTCCGATGCACCATTGCAGGTTTACTGTATCCCTAGAACCTTCAAATCAACGATGAATCACGGAAATTGCATCGGTATTGAATACAAAAGGCAAAATGTCGGCTTATCTACAAGAGGAGTAACTCTTCTAATAGTTCGTGTTTTGAGCCGTTCCTGGGACAGCAGTATTACATTCCGATGCACCATTGCAGGTTTACTGTATCCCTTGGACCTTCAAATCAACGATGAAACACAGAATTTGCATCGATATTGAATACAAAAGGCAAAATATCGACTTATTTACAAGAGGAGTAACTCTTCTAATAGTTCGTGTTTGAGTATTTCCAGGGACAGCAGTATTAGATTCCGATGCACCATTGCAGGTTTACTGTATCCTTGGACCCTCAAATCAACGATGAAACACAGAAATTGCATCGATATTGAATACAAAAGGCAAAATGTCGACTTATATACAAGACAAGTAACCCTTCAAATAGTTCGTTCTTTTAGACTTTCCTGGGAAAGCAGTATTAGATTCCGAAGCACCATTGCAGGTTTACTGTATCCCTTGGACCATCAAATCAATGATGAAACACAGAAATTGCATCGATATTGAATACAAAAGGCAAAATGTCGACTTATTTACAAGAGGAGTAACTCTTCTAATAGTTCGTGCTTTGAGCCTTTCCTGGGACAGCAGTATTAGATTCCGATGCACCATTGCAGGTTTACTGTACCCCTTTTACCTTCAAATCAACGATGAAACACAGAAATTGCATCGATATTGAATACAAAAGGCAAAATGTCGACTTATTTACAAGAGGAGTAACTCTTCTAATAGTTCGTGCTTTGAGCCTTTCCTGGGACAGCAGTATTAGATTCCGATGCACCATTGCAGGTTTACGGTATCCCTGGGACCTTCAAGTCAACGATGAAACACAGAAATTGCATCGATATTGAATACAAATGGCAAAATATCTAATTATTTACAAGAGGGGTAACCCTTGTAATAGTTCGTGCTTATAGCCTTTCCTGGGACAGCAGTATTTGAATCCAAAGCACTATTGCAGGTTTACTGTATCCCTTGGACATTCTAATCAACGATGAAGCACAGAAATTGCATCGATATTGAATACAAATGCAAAATGTCGTCTTATTTATAAGAGGAGTAACCCTTCTAATAGTTCGTGCTATGAACCTTTCCTGGGATAGCAGTATTAGATTCCGATGCACCATTGCAGGTTTACTGTATCCCTTGGACCTTCAAGTCAACGATGAAACACAGAAATTGGATCGATATTGAATACAAAAGGCAAAATGTCGGCTTATCTACAAGAGGAGTAACCCTTCTAATATTTCGTGCTTTTAGCCTATCCTGGGACAGCAGTATTACATTCCGATGCACCATTGCAGGTTTACTGTATCCCTTGGACCTTCAAATCAACGATGAAACACAGAAATTGCATCGATATTGAATACAAAAGGCAAAATGTCGACTTATTTAAAAGAGGAGTAACTCTTCTAACAGTTCGTGTTTGAGCCTTTCCAGGGACAGCAGTATTAGATTCCGATGCACCATTGCAGGTTTCCTGTATCCCTTGGACCTTCAAATCAACGATGAAACACAGAAATTGCATCGATATTGAATACAAAAGGCAAAATGTCGACTTATTTACAAGAGGAGTAACTCTTTTCATAGTTCGAGGTTTGAGCCTATCCTGGGACAGCAGTATTAGATTCCGATGCTCCATTGCAGGTTTACTGTATCCCTTGGACCTTCAAATCAACGATGAAACACAGAAATTGCATCGATATTGAATACAAAAGGCAAAATGTCGAGTTATTTACAGGAGGACTAACTCTTCTAATAGTTCGTGGTTTTAGCCTTTCCTGGGACAGCAGTATTAGATTCCGATGCACCATTGCAGGTTTACTGTATCCCTTGGACCTTCAAGTCAACGATGAAACACAGAAATTGGATCGATATTGAATACAAAAGGCAAAATGTCGGCTTATCTACAAGAGGAGTAACTCTTCTAATATTTCGTGCTTTTAGCCTATCCTGGGCAGCAGTATTACTTTCCGATGCACCATTGCAGGTTTACTGTATCCCTTGGACCTTCAAATCAACGATGAAACACAGAAATTGCATCGATATTGAATACAAAAGGCAAAATGTCGACTTATTTACAAGAGGAGTAACTCTTCTAATAGTTCTTGCTTAGAGGCTTTCCTGGGACAGCAGTATTAGATTCCGATGCACAATTGCAGGTTCACTGTATCCCTTGGGCCTTCAAATCAACGATGAAACACAGAAATTGCATCGATATTGAATTCTAAAGGCAAAATTTCGACTTGATTACAAGAGGCGTAACTCTTCTAATAGTTCGTGTTTGAGCCTTTCCTGGGACAGCAGTATTAGATTCCGATGCGTAATTGCAGGTTCACTGTATCCCTTGGACCTTCAAATCAACGATGAAACACAGATATTGCATCGATATTGAATTCTAAAGGCAAAATGTAGACTTATTTACAAGAGGAGTAACTCTTCTAATAGTTCGTGCTTTGAGCCTTTCCTGGGACAGCAGTATTAGTTTCCGATGCACCATTGCAGGGTTACTGTATCCCGGGGACCTTCAAGTTAACGATGAAAGACAGAAATTGCATCGATATTGAATTCAAATGGCATAATATCTAATTATTTACAAGAGGAGTAACTCTTCTAATTAATCGTGTTTTGAGCCTTTCCTGGGACAGCAGTATTAGATTCCGATGCACCATTGCAGGTTTACTGTATCCCTAGAACCTTCAAATCAACGATGAATCACAGAAATTGCATCGATATTTAATACAAAAGGCTAAATTTCGACTTATTTACAAGCGGCGTAACTCTTTTAATAGTTCGTGTTTTGAGCCTTTCCTGGGACAGCAGTATTAGATTCCGATGCACCATTGCAGGTTTACTGTATCCCTTGGACTTTCAAATCAACGATGAAACATAGAAATTGCATCGATATTGATTACAAAAGACAAAATGTCGACTTATTTACAAGAGGAGTAACTCTTCTAATATTTCGTGCTTTGAGCCTTTCCTGGGACAGCAGTATTAGATTCCGATGCACCATTGCAGGTTTACTGTATCCCTTGGACCTTCAAATCAACGATGAAACACTGAAATTGCATCGATATTGAATACAAATGGCATAATATCTAATTATTTACAAGAGAAGTAACTCTTCTAATAGTTCGTGTTTTGAGCCTTTCCTGGGACAGCAGTATTAGATTCCGATGCACCATTGCAGGTTTACTGTATCCCTAGAACCTTCAAATCAACGATGAATCAGAGAAATTGCTTCGATATTTAATACAAAAGGCAAAATTTCGACTTATTTACAAGCGGCGTAACTCTTTTAATAGTTCGTGTTTTGAGCCTTTCCTGGGACAGCAGTATTAGATTCCGATGCACCATTGCAGGTTTACTGTATCCCTTGGACCTTCAAATCAACGATGAAACATAGAAATTGTATCGATAATGATTACAAAAGACAAAATGTCGACTTATTTACAAGGGGTGGAACTCTTCTAATAGTTCGTGCTTTGAGCCTTTCCTGGGACAGCAGTATTACATTCCGATGCACCATTGCAGGTTTACTGTATCCCTTGGACCTTCAAATCAACGATGAAACACTGAAATTGCAACGATATTGAATACAAAAGGCAAAATGTCGACTTATTTACAAGAGGAGTAACTCTTCTAATATTTCGTGCTTTGAGCCTTTCCTGGGGCAGCATTATTAGATTCCGATGCACCATTGCAGGTTTACTGTATCCCTTGGACCTTCAAATCAACGATGAAACACAGAAATTGTATCGATATTGAATACAAAAAGCAAAATGTCGACTTATTTACAGGAGGTGTAACTCTTCTAATAGTTCGTGGTTTTAGCCTTTCCTGGGACAGCAGTATTAGATTCCGATGCACCATTGCAGGTTTACTGTATCCCTTGGACCTTCAAATCAACGATGAAACACGGAAATTGCATCGATATTGAATACAAATGCAAAATGTCGACTTATTTACAAGAGGAGTAACCCTTCTAATAGTTCGTGATATTAGCCTTTCCTGGGACAGTAGTATTAGATTCCGGTGCACCATTGCAGGTTTACTGTATCGCTTGGACCTTCAAGTCAACGATGAAACACAGAAATTGGATCGATATTGAATACAAAAGGCAAAATGTCGGCTTATCTACAAGAGGAGTAACTCTTCTAATATTTCGTGCTTTTAGCCTATCCTGGGACAGCAGTATTACATTCCGATGCACCATTGCAGGTTTACTGTATCCCTTGGACCTTCAAATCAACGATGAAACACAGAAATTGCATCGATATTGAATACAAAAGGCAAAATGTCGACTTATTTAAAAGAGAAGTAACTCTTCTAATAGTTCGTGTTTGAGCCTTTCCAGGGACAGCAGTATTAGATTCCGATGCACCATTGCAGGTTTCCTGTATCCCTTGGACCTTCAAATCAACAATGAAACACTAACATTGCATCGATATTGAATACAAAAGGCAAAATGTCGACTTATTTACAAGAGGAGTAACTCTTCTAATAGTTCTTGCTTAGAGGCTTTCCTGGGACAGCAGTATTAGATTCCGATGCACAATTGCAGGTTCACTGTATCCCTTGGGCCTTCAAATCAACGATGAAACACAGAAATTGCATCGATATTGAATTCTAAAGGCAAAATTTCGACTTGTTTACAAGAGGCGTAACTCTTCTAATAGTTCGTGCTTTGACCCTTTCCTGGGACAGCAGTATTAGATTCCGATGCGTAATTGCAGGTTCACTGTATCCCTTGGACCTTCAAATCAACGATGAAACACAGATATTGCATCGATATTGAATTCTAAAGGCAAAATGTAGACTTATTTACAAGAGGAGTAACTCTTCTAATAGTTCGTGCTTTGAGCCTTTCCTGGGACAGCAGTATTAGTTTCCGATGCACCATTGCAGGTTTACTGTATCCCGGGGACCTTCAAGTTAACGATGAAAGACAGAAATTGCATCGATATTGAATTCAAATGGCATAATATCTAATTATTTACAAGAGGAGTAACTCTTCTAATAGATCGTGTTTTGAGCCTTTCCTGGGACAGCAGTATTAGATTCCGATGCACCATTGCAGGTTTACTGTATCCCTAGAACCTTCAAATCAACGATGAATCACAGAAATTCCATCGATATTTAATACAAAAAGCTAAATTTCGACTTATTTACAAGCGGCGTAACTCTTTTAATAGTTCGTGTTTTGAGCCTTTCCTGGGACAGCAGTATTAGATTCCGATGCACCATTGCAGGTTTACTGTATCCCTTGGACTTTCAAATCAACGATGAAACATAGAAATTGCATCGATATTGATTACAAAAGACAAAATGTCGACTTATTTACAAGAGGAGTAACTCTTCTAATATTTCGTGCTTTGAGCCTTTCCTGGGACAGCAGTATTAGATTCCGATGCACCATTGCAGGTTTACTGTATCCCTTGGACCTTCAAATCAACGATGAAACACTGAAATTGCATCGATATTGAATACAAAAGGCATAATATCTAATTATTTACAAGAGGAGTAACTCTTCTAATAGTTCGTGTTTTGAGCCTTTCCTGGGAGAGCAGTATTAGATTCCGATGCACCATTGCAGGTTTACTGTATCCCTAGAACCTTCAAATCAACGATGAATCACAGAAATTGCTTCGATATTTAATACAAAAGGCAAAATTTCGACTTATTTACAAGCGGCGTAACTCTTTTAATATTTCGTTTTTTGAGCCTTTCCTGGGACAGCAGTATTAGATTCCGATGCACCATTGCAGGTTTACTGTATCCCTTGGACCTTCAAATCAACGATGAAACACAGAAATTGCATCGATATTGAATACAAAAGGCAAAATGTCGACTTATTTAGAAGAGAAGTAACTCTTCTAATAGTTCGTGTTTGAGCCTTTCCAGGGACAGCAGTATTAGATTCCGATGCACCATTGCAGGTTTCCTGTATCCCTTGGACCTTCAAATCAACAATGAAACACTGAAATTGCATCGATATTGAATACAAAAGGCAAAATGTCGACTTATTTACAAGAGGAGTAACTCTTCTAATAGTTCTTGCTTAGAGGCTTTCCTGGGACAGCAGTATTAGATTCCGATGCACAATTGCAGGTTCACTGTATCCCTTGGGCCTTCAAATCAACGATGAAACACAGAAATTGCATCGATATTGAATTCTAAAGGCAAAATTTCGACTTGTTCACAAGAGGCGTAACTCTTCTAATAGTTCGTGCTTTGACCCTTTCCTGGGACAGCAGTATTAGATTCCGATGCGTAATTGCAGGTTCACTGTATCCCTTGGACCTTCAAATCAACGATGAAACACAGATATTGCATCGATATTGAATTCTAAAGGCAAAATGTAGACTTATTTACAAGAGGAGTAACTCTTCTAATAGTTCGTGCTTTGAGCCTTTCCTGGGACAGCAGTATTAGTTTCCGATGCACCATTGCAGGTTTACTGTATCCCGGGGACCTTCAAGTTAACGATGAAAGACAGAAATTGCATCGATATTGAATTCAAATGGCATAATATCTAATTATTTACAAGAGGAGTAACTCTTCTAATAGATCGTGTTTTGAGCCTTTCCTGGGACAGCAGTATTAGATTCCGATGCACCATTGCAGGTTTCCTGTATCCCTTGGACCTTCAAATCAACAATGAAACACTGAAATTGCATCGATATTGAATACAAAAGGCAAAATGTCGACTTATTTACAAGAGGAGTAACTCTTCTAATAGTTCTTGCTTAGAGGCTTTCCTGGGACAGCAGTATTAGATTCCGATGCACTATTGCAGGTTCACTGTATCCCTTGGGCCTTCAAATCAACGATGAAACACAGAAATTGCATCGATATTGAATTCTAAAGGCAAAATTTCGACTTGTTTACAAGAGGCGTAACTCTTCTAATAGTTCGTGCTTTGACCCTTTCCGTGGACAGCAGTATTAGATTCCGATGCGTAATTGCAGGTTCACTGTATCCCTTGGACCTTCAAATCAACGATGAAACACAGATATTGCAACGATATTGAATTCTAAAGGCAAAATGTAGACTTATTTACAAGAGGAGTAACTCTTCTAATAGTTCGTGCTTTGAGCCTTTCCTGGGACAGCAGTATTAGTTTCCGATGCACCATTGCAGGTTTACTGTATCCCGGGGACCTTCAAGTTAACGATGAAAGACAGAAATTGCATCGATATTGAATTCAAATGGCATAATATCTAATTATTTACAAGAGGAGTAACTCTTCTAATAGATCGTGTTTTGAGCCTTTCCTGGAACAGCAGTAGTAGATTCCGATGCACCACTGCAGGTTTACTGTATCGATTGGACCTTCAAATCAACGATGAAACACAGAAAATGGATCGATATTGAATAGAAAAGGCATAATGACGACTTATTTACAAGAGGAGTATCTCTTCTAATAGTTCGTGTTTGAGCCTTTCCAGGGACAGCAGTATTAGATTCCGATTCACCATTGCAGATTTACTGTATCCCTTGGACCTTCAAATCAACGATGAAACACAGCTATTGCATCGATATTGAATACAAAAGGCAAACTGTCGACTTATTTACAAGGGGTGTAACTCTTCTAATAGTTCGTGCTTTGAGCCTTTCCTGGGACAGCAGTATTAGATTCCGAAGCATCATTGCAGATTTACTGTATCCCTTGGACCTTCAAATCAACGATGAAACACAGATATTGCATCGATATTGAATACAAAAGGCAAAATGTCGACTTATTTACAAGAGGAGTAACTCTTCTAATAGTTCGTGCTTTGAGCCTTTCCTGGGACAGAAGTATTAGATTCCGATGCACCATTGCAGGTTTACTGTACCCCTTGGACCTTCAAATCAACGATGAAACACAGAAATTGCATCGATATTGAATACAAAAGGCAAAATGTCGACTTATTTACAAGAGGAGTAACTCTTCTAATAGTTCGTGCATATAGCCCTTCCTGGGACAGCAGTATTAGATTCCAATGCACCATTGCAGGTTTACTGTATCCCTTGGACCTTCAAATCAACGATGAAACACAGAAATTGCATTGATAATGAATACAAATGGCAAAATGTAGTCTTATTTATAAGAGGAGTAACCCTTCTAATAGTTCGTGCTTTGAGCCTTTCCTGGGACAGCAGTATTAGATTCCGATGCACCATTGCAGGTTTACTGTATCCCTGGGACCTTCAAGTCAACGATGAAACACAGAAATTGCATCGATATTGAATACAAATAGCAAAATATCTAATTATTTACAAGAGGGGTAACCCTTCTAATAGTTCGTGCTTATAGCCTTTCCTGGGACAGCAGTATTAGATTCCAATGCACCATTGCAGGTTTACTGTATCCCTTGGACCTTCAAATCAACGATGAAACACAGAAATTGCATCGATATTGAAAACAAATGCAAAATGTCGTCTTATTTATAAGAGGAGTAACCCTTCTAATAGTTCGTGAAATGAACCTTTCCTGGGACAGCAGTATTAGATTCCGATGCACCATTGCAGGTTTACTGTATCCCTTGGACGTTCAAGTCAACGATGAAACACAGAAATTGGATCGATATTGAATACAAAAGGCAAAATGTCGGCTTATCTACAAGAGGAGTAACTCTTCTAATATTTCGTGCTTTTAGCCTATCCTGGGACAGCAGTATTACATTCCGATGCACCATTGCAGGTTTACTGTATCCCTTGGACCTTCAAATCAACGATGAAACACAGAAATTGCATCGATATTGAATACAAAAGGCAAAATGTCGACTTATTTAAAAGAGGAGTAACTCTTCTAATAGTTCGTGTTTGAGCCTTTCCAGGGACAGCAGTATTAGATTCCAATGCACCATTGCAGGTTTCCAGTATCCCTTGGACCTTCAAATCAACAATGAAACACAGAAATTGCATCGATATTGAAGACAAAAGGCAAAATGTCGACTTATTTACAAGAGGAGTAACTCTTCTAATAGTTCGTTCTTTTGGACTTTCCTGGGACAGCAGTATTAGATTCCGAAGCACAATTGCAGGTTTACTGTATCCCTTGGACCTTCAAATCAACGATGAAACACAGAAATTGCATCGATATTGAATACAAAAGGCAAAATGTCGACTTATTTACAGGAGGAGTAACTCTTCTAATAGTTCGTGGTTTTAGCCTTTCCTGGGACAGCAGTATTAGATTCCGATGCACCATTGCAGGTTTACTGTATCCCTTGGACCTTCAAGTCAACGATGAAACACAGAAATTGGATCGATATTGAATACAAAAGCAAAATGTCGGCTTATCTACAAGAGGAGTAACTCTTCTAATATTTCGTGCTTTTAGCCTATCCTGGGACAGCAGTATTACATTCCGATGCACCATTGCAGGTTTACTGTATCCCTTGGACCTTCAAATAAACGATGAAACACAGAAATTGCATCGATATTGAATACAATAGGCAAAATGTCGACTTATTTAAAAGAGGAGTAACTCTTCTAATAGTTCGTGCTTTGAGCCTTTCCTGGGACAGCAGTATTAGATTCCGATGCGTAATTGCAGGTTCACTGTATCCCTTGGACCTTCAAATCAACGATGAAACACAGATATTGCATCGATATTGAATTCTATAGGCAAAATGTAGACTTATTTACAAGAGGAGTAACTCTTCTAATAGTTCGTGCTTTGAGCCTTTCCTGGGACAGCAGTATTAGTTTCCGATGCACCATTGCAGGTTTACTGTATCCCTGGGACCTTCAAGTTATCGATGAAAGACAGAAATTGCATCGATATTGAATACAAATGGCATAATATCTAATTATTTACAAGAGGAGTAACTCTTCTAATAGTTCGTGCTTTGAGCCTTTCCTGGGACAGCAGTATTAGATTCCGATGCACCATTGCAGGTTTACTGTATCCCTTGGACCTTCAAATCAACGATGAAACATAGAAATTGCATCGATATTGATTACAAAACACAAAATGTCGACTTATTTACAAGAGGAGTAACTCTTCTAATATTTCGTGCTTTGAGCCTGTCCTGGGACAGCAGTATTAGATTCCGATGCACCATTGCAGGTTTACTGTATCCCTTGGACCTTCAAATCAACGATGAAACACTGAAATTGCAACGATATTGAATACAAAAGGAAAAATGTCGACTTATTTACAAGAGGAGTAACTCTTCTAATATTTCGTGTTTTGAGCCTTTCCTGGGGCAGCATTATTAGATTCCGATGCACCATTGCAGGTTTACTGTATCCCTTGGACCTTCAAATCAACGATGAAACACAGAAAATGGATCGATATTGAATAGAAAAGGCATAATTTCGACTTTGAGCCTTTCCTGGGACAGCAGTATTAGATTCCGATGCACCATTGCAGGTTTACTGTATCCCTTGGACCTTCAAATCAACGATGAAACACAGAAATTGCATCGTTATTGATTACAAAACACAAAATGTCGACTTATTTACAGGAGGAGTAACTCTTCTAATAGTTCGTGGTTTTAGCCTTTCCTGGGACAGCAGTATTAGATTTCGATGCACCATTGCAGGTTTACTGTATCCCTTGGACCTTCAAATCAACGATGAAACACGGAAATTGCATCGATATTGAATACAAATGCAAAATGTCGACTTATTTACAAGAGGAGTAACTCTTCTAATAGTTCGTGATATTAGCCTTTCCTGGGACAGCAGTATTAGATTCCGATGCACCATTGCAGGTTTACTGTATCGCTTGGACCTTCAAATCAACGATGAAACACAGAAATTGCATCGATATTGAATACAAAAGGCAAAATGTCTACCTATTTACAAGAGGTGTAACTCTTCTTATAGTTCGTGTTTGAGCCTTTCCTGGGACAGCAGTATTAGATTCCGATGCACCATTGCTGGTTTACAGTATCCCTTGGACCTTCAAATCAACGATGAAACACAGAAAATGGATCGATATTGAATAGAAAAGGCATAATGTCGACTTTGAGCCTTTCCTGGGACAGCAGTATTAGATTCCGATGCACCATTGCAGGTTTACTGTATCCCTTGGACCTTCAAATCAACGATGAAACACAGAAATTGCATCGATATTGAATACAAAAGGCAAAATGTCGACTTATTTACAAGAGGAGTAACTCTTCTAATAGTTCGTGCTTTGAGCCTTTCCTGGGACAGCAGTATTAGATTCCGATGCACCATTGCAGGTTTACTGTACCCCTTGGACCTTCAAATCAACGATGAAACACAGAAATTGCATCGATATTGAATACAAAAGGCAAAACGTCGACTTATTTACAAGAGGAGTAACTCTTCTAATAGTTCGTGCTTTGAGCCTTTCCTGGGACAGCAGTATTAGTTTCCGATGCACCATTGCAGGTTTACTGTATCCCTGGGACCTTCAAGTTAACGATGAAAGACAGAAATTGCATCGATATTGAATACAAATGGCATAATATATAATTATTTACAAGAGGAGTAACTCTTCTAATAGTTCGTGTTTTGAGCCTTTCCTGGGACAGCAGTATTAGATTCCGATGCACCATTGCAGGTTTACTGTATCCCTTGGACCTTCAAATCAACGATGAAACACGGAAATTGCATCGATATTGAATACAAATGCAAAATGTCGACTTATTTACAAGAGGAGTAACTCTTCTAATAGTTCGTGATATTAGCCTTTCCTGGGACAGCAGTATTAGATTCCGATGCACCATTGCAGGTTTACTGTATCGCTTGGACCTTCAAATCAACGATGAAACACAGAAATTGCATCGATATTGAATACAAAAGGCAAAATGTCTACCTATTTACAAGAGGTGTAACTCTTCTTATAGTTCGTGTTTGAGCCTTTCCTGGGACAGCAGTATTAGATTCCGATGCACCATTGCTGGTTTACAGTATCCCTTGGACCTTCAAATCAACGATGAAACACAGAAAATGGATCGATATTGAATAGAAAAGGCATAATGTCGACTTTGAACCTTTCCTGGGACAGCAGTATTAGATTCCGATGCACCATTGCAGGTTTACTGTATCCCTTGGACCTTCAAATCAACGATGAAACACAGAAATTGCATCGATATTGAATACAAAAGGCAAAATGTCGACTTATTTACAAGAGGAGTAACTCTTCTAATAGTTCGTGCTTTGAGCCTTTCCTGGGACAGCAGTATTAGATTCCGATGCACCATTGCAGGTTTACTGTACCCCTTGGACCTTCAAATCAACGATGAAACACAGAAATTGCATCGATATTGAATACAAAAGGCAAAACGTCGACTTATTTACAAGAGGAGTAACTCTTCTAATAGTTCGTGCTTTGAGCCTTTCCTGGGACAGCAGTATTAGTTTCCGATGCACCATTGCAGGTTTACTGTATCCCTGGGACCTTCAAGTTAACGATGAAAGACAGAAATTGCATCGATATTGAATACAAATGGCATAATATATAATTATTTACAAGAGGAGTAACTCTTCTAATAGTTCGTGTTTTGAGCCTTTCCTGGGACAGCAGTATTAGATTCCGATGCACCATTGCAGGTTTACTGTATCCCTAGAACCTTCAAATCAACGATGAATCACAGAAATTGCATCGATATTTAATACAAAAGGCAAAATTTCGACTTATTTACAAGCGGCGTAACTCTTTTAATAGTTCGTGTATTGAGCCTTTCCTGGGACAGCAGTATTAGATTCCGATGCACCATTGCAGGTTTACTGTATCCCTTGGACCTTCAAATCAACGATGAAACATAGAAATTGCATCGATATTGATTACAAAACACAAAATGTCGACTTATTTACAAGAGGAGTAACTCTTCTAATATTTCGTGATTTGAGCCTTTCCTGGGACAGCAGTGTTAGATTCCGATGCACCATTGCAGGTTTACTGTATCCCTTGGACCTTCAAATCAACGATGAAACACTGAAATTGCAACGATATTGAATACAAAAGGCAAAATGTCGACTTATTTACAGGAGGAGTAACTCTTCTAATAGTTCGTGGTTTTAGCCTTTCCTGGGACAGCAGTATTAGATTCCGATGCACCATTGCAGGTTTACTGTATCCCTTGGACCTTCAAATCAACGATGAAACACGGAAATTGCATCGATATTGAATACAAATGCAAAATGTCGACTTATTTTCAAGAGGAGTAACTCTTCTAATAGTTCGTGATATTAGCCTTTCCTGGGACAGCAGTATTAGATTCCGATGCACCATTGCAGGTTTACTGTATCGCTTGGACCTTCAAATCAACGATGAAACACAGAAATTGCATCGATATTGGATACAAAAGGCAAAATGTCTACCTATTTACAAGAGGTGTAACTCTTCTTATAGTTCGTGTTTGAGCCTTTCCTGGGACAGCAGTATTAGATTCCGATGCACCATTGCTGGTTTACAGTATCCCTTGGACCTTCAAATCAACGATGAAACACAGAAATTGCATCGATATTGAATACAAAAGGCAAAATGTCGACTTATTTACAAGAGGAATAACTCTTCTAATAGTTCGTGCTTTGTGCCTTTCCTGGGACAGCAGTATTAGATTCCGATGCACCATTGCAGGCTTACTGTATCCCTTGGACCTTCAAATCAACGATGAAACACAGAAATTGCATCGATATTGAATACAAAAAAGCAAAATGTCGACTTATTTACAAGAGGAGTAACTCTTCCAATAGTTCGTGCTTTGAGCCTTTCCTGGGACAGCAGTATTAGATTTCGATGTACCATTGCAGGTTTACTGTATCCATTGGACCTTCAAATCAACGATGAAACACAGAAAATGGATCGATATTGAATAGAAAAGGCATAATGTCGACTTATTTACAAGAGGAGTAACTCTTCTAATAGTTCGTGTTTTAGCCTTTCCAGGGACAGCTGTATTAGATTCCGATGCACCATTGCAGATTTACTGTATCCCTTGGACCTTCAAATCAACGATGGAACACAGCTATTGCATCGATATTGAATACAAAAGGCAAACTGTCGACTTATTTACAAGGGGTGTAACTCTTCTAATAGTTCGTGCTTTGAGCCTTTCCTGGGACAGCAGTATTAGATTCCGAAGCACCATTGCAGATTCACTGTATCCCTTGGACCTTCAAATCAACGATGAAACACAGATATTGCATCGATATTGAATAGAAAAGGCATAATGTCGACTTATTTACAAGAGGAGTAACTCTTCTAATAGTTCGTGTTTGAGCCTTTCCAGGGACAGCAGTATTAGATTCCGATGCACCATTGCAGATTTACTGTATCCCTTGGACCTTCAAATCAACGATGAAACACAGCTATTGCATCGATATTGAATACAAAAGGCAAACTATCGACTTATTTACAAGGGGTGTAACTCTTCTAATAGTTCGTGATTTGAGCCTTTCCTGGGACAGCAGTATTAGATTCCGAAGCACCATTGCAGATTTACTGTATCCCTTGGACCTTCAAATCAACGATGAAACACAGATATTGCATCGATATTGAATACAAAAGGCAAAATGTCGACTTATTTACAAGGGGTGGAACTCCTCTAATAGTTCGTGCTTTGAGCCTTTCCTGGGACAGCAGTATTAGATTCCGATGCACCATTGCTGGTTTACAGTATCCCTTGGACCTTCAAATCAACGATGAAACACAGAAATTGAATCGATATTGAATACAAAAGGCAAAATGTCGACTTATTTACAAGAGGAGTAACTCTTCTAATAGTTCGTGCTTTGAGCCTTTCCTGGGACAGCAGTATTAGATTCCGATGCACCATTGCAGGTTTACTGTACCCCTTGGACCTTCAAATCAACGATGAAACACAGAAATTGCATCGATATTGAACACAAAAGGCAAAACGTCGACTTATTTACAAGAGGAGTAACTCTTCTAATAGTTCGTGCTTTGAGCCTTTCCTGGGACAGCAGTATTAGTTTCCGATGCACCATTGCAAGTTTACTGTATCCCTGGGACCTTCAAGTTAACGATGAAAGACAGAAATTGCATCGATATTGAATACAAATGGCATAATATATAATTATTTACAAGAGGAGTAACTCTTCTAATAGTTCGTGTTTTGAGCCTTTCCTGGGACAGCAGTATTAGATTCCGATGCACCATTGCAGGTTTACTGTATCCCTAGAACCTTCAAATCAACGATGAATCACAGAAATTGCATCGATATTTAATACAAAAGGCAAAATTTCGACTTATTTACAAGCGGCGTAACTCTTTTAATAGTTCGTGTATTGAGCCTTTCCTGGGACAGCAGTATTAGATTCCGATGCACCATTGCAGGTTTACTGTATCCCTTGGACCTTCAAATCAACGATGAAACATAGAAATTGCATCGATATTGATTACAAAACACAAAATGTCGACTTATTTACAAGAGGAGTAACTCTTCTAATATTTCGTGCTTTGAGCCTTTCCTGGGACAGCAGTGTTAGATTCCGATGCACCATTGCAGGTTTACTGTATCCCTTGGACCTTCAAATCAACGATGAAACACTGAAATTGCAACGATATTGAATACAAAAGGCAAAATGTCGACTTATTTACAAGAGGAGTAACTCTTCTAATAGTTCGTGCTTTGAGCCTTTCCTGGGACAGCAGTATTAGATTCCGATGCACCATTGCAGGTTTACTGTATCCCTAGAACCTTCAAATCAACGATGAATCACAGAAATTGCATCGATATTTAATACAAAAGACAAAATTTCGACTTATTTACAAGCGGCGTAACTCTTTTAATAGTTCGTGTATTGAGCCTTTCCTGGGACAGCAGTATTAGATTCCGATGCACCATTGCAGGTTTACTGTATCCCTTGGACCTTCAAATCAACGATGAAACATAGAAATTGCATCGATATTGATTACAAAACACAAAATGTCGACTTATTTACAAGAGGAGTAACTCTTCTAATATTTCGTGCTTTGAGCCTTTCCTGGGACAGTAGTGTTAGATTCCGTTGCACCATTGCAGGTTTACTGTATCCCTTGGACCTTCAAATCAACGATGAAACACTGAAATTGCAACGATATTGAATACAAATGGCAAAATGTCGACTTATTTACAAGAGGAGTAACTCTTCTAATATTTCGTGTTTTGAGCCTTTCCTGGGACAGCAGTATTAGATTACGATGCACCATTGCAGGTTTACTGTATCCCTTGGACCTCAAATCAACGATGAAACACAGAAATTGCATCGATATTGAATACAAAAGGCAAAATGTCGACTTATTTACAGGAGGAGTAACTCTTCTAATAGTTCGTGGTTTTAGCCTTTCCTGGGACAGCAGTATTAGATTCCGATGAACCTTTGCAGGTTTACTGTATCCCTTGGACCTTCAAATCAACGATGAAACACGGAAATTGCATCGATATTGAATACAAATGCAAAATGTCGACTTATTTACAAGAGGAGTAACTCTTCTAATAGTTCGTGATATTAGCCTTTCCTGGGACAGCAGTATTAGATTCCGATGCACCATTGCAGGTTTACTGTATCGCTTGGACCTTCAAATCAACGATGAAACACAGAAATTGCATCGATATTGAATACAAAAGGCAAAATATCTACCTATTTACAAGAGGTGTAACTCTTCTTATAGTTCGTGTTTGAGCCTTTCCTGGGACAGCAGTATTAGATTCCGATGCACCATTGCTGGTTTACAGTATCCCTTGGACCTTCAAATCAACGATGAAACACAGAAATTGCATCGATATTGAATACAAAAGGCAAAATGTCGACTTATTTACAAGAGGAATAACTCTTCTAATAGTTCGTGCTTTGTGCCTTTCCTGGGACAGCAGTATTAGATTCCGATGCACCATTGCAGGCTTACTGTATCCCTTGGACCTTCAAATCAACGATGAAACTCAGAAATTGCATCGATATTGAATACAAAAAAGCAAAATGTCGACTTATTTACAAGAGGAGTAACTCTTCTAATAGTTCGTGTTTGAGCCTTTCCAGGGACAGCAGTATTAGATTCCAATGCACCATTGCAGGTTAACTGTATCCCTTGGACCTTCAAATCAACGATGAAACACAGAAATTGCATTGATAATGAATACAAATGGCAAAATGTCGTCTTATTTATAAGAGGAGTAACCCCTCAAATAGTTCGTGTTTTCAGCCTTTCCTGGGACAGCAGTATTAGATTCCGATGCACCATTGCAGGTTTACTGTATCCCTGGGACCTTCAAGTCAACGATGAAACACAGAAATTGCATCGATATTGAATACAAATGGCAAAATATCTAATTATTTACAAGAGGGGTAACCCTTCTAATAGTTCGTGCTTATAGCCTTTCCTGGGACAGCAGTATTAGATTCCAATGCACCATTGCAGGTTTACTTTATCCCTTGGACCTTCAAATCAACGATGAAACACAGAAATTGCATCGATATTGAATACAAATGCAAAATGTCCTCTTATTTATAAGAGGAGTAACCCTTCTAATAGTTCGTGGTATGAACCTTTCCTGGGACAGCAGTATTAGATTCCGATGCACCATTGCAGGTTTACTGTATCCCTTGGACCTTCAAATCAACGATGAAACTCAGAAATTGCATCGATATTGAATACAAAAAAGCAAAATGTCGACTTATTTACAAGAGGAGTAACTCTTCTAATAGTTCGTGTTTGAGCCTTTCCAGGGACAGCAGTATTAGATTCCAATGCACCATTGCAGGTTAACTGTATCCCTTGGACCTTCAAATCATCGATGAAACACAGAAATTGCATTGATAATGAATACAAATGGCAAAATGTCGTCTTATTTATAAGAGGAGTAACCCCTCAAATAGTTCGTGCTTTCAGCCTTTCCTGGGACAGCAGTATTAGATTCCGATGCACCATTGCAGGTTTACTGTATCCCTGGGACCTTCAAGTCAACGATGAAACACAGAAATTGCATCGATATTGAATACAAATGGCAAAATATCTAATTATTTACAAGAGGGGTAACCCTTCTAATAGTTCGTGCTTATAGCCTTTCCTGGGACAGCAGTATTAGATTCCAATGCACCATTGCAGGTTTACTTTATCCCTTGGACCTTCAAGTCAACGATGAAACACAGAAATTGGATCGATATTGAATACAAAAGGCAAAATGTCGGCTTATCTACAAGAGGAGTAACTCTTCTAATATTTCGTGCTTTTAGCATATCCTGGGACAGCAGTATTACATTCCGATGCACCATTGCAGGTTTACTGTATCCCTTGGACCTTCAAATCAACGATGAAACACAGAAATTGCATCGATACTGAATACAAAAGGCAAAATGTCGACTTATTTACAAGAGGAGTAACTCTTCTAATAGTTCGTGTTTGAGCCTTTCCTGGGACAGCAGTATTAGATTCCGAAGCACCATTGCAGATTCACTGTATCCCTTGGACCTTCAAATCAACGATGAAACACAGATATTGCATCGATATTGAATAGAAAAGGCATAATGTCGACTTATTTACAAGAGGAGTAACTCTTCTAATAGTTCGTGTTTGAGCCTTTCCAGGGACAGCAGTATTAGATTCCGATGCACCATTGCAGATTTACTGTATCCCTTGGACCTTCAAATCAACGATGAAACACAGCTATTGCATCGATATTGAATACAAAAGGCAAACTATCGACTTATTTACAAGGGGTGTAACTCTTCTAATAGTTCGTGATTTGAGCCTTTCCTGGGACAGCAGTATTAGATTCCGAGGCACCATTGCAGATTTACTGTATCCCTTGGACCTTCAAATCAACGATGAAACACAGATATTGCATCGATATTGAATACAAAAGGCAAAATGTCGACTTATTTACAAGGGGTGGAACTCCTCTAATAGTTCGTGCTTTGAGCCTTTCCTGGGACAGCAGTATTAGATTCCGATGCACCATTGCTGGTTTACAGTATCCCTTGGACCTTCAAATCAACGATGAAACACAGAAATTGAATCGATATTGAATACAAAAGGCAAAATGTCGACTTATTTACAAGAGGAGTAACTCTTCTAATAGTTCGTGCTTTGAGCCTTTCCTGGGACAGCAGTATTAGATTCCGATGCACCATTGCAGGTTTACTGTACCCCTTGGACCTTCAAATCAACGATGAAACACAGAAATTGCATCGATATTGAATACAAAAGGCAAAACTTCGACTTATTTACAAGAGGAGTAACTCTTCTAATAGTTCGTGCTTTGAGCCTTTCCTGGGACAGCAGTATTAGTTTCCGATGCACCATTGCAAGTTTACTGTATCCCTGGGACCTTCAAGTTAACGATGAAAGACAGAAATTGCATCGATATTGAATACAAATGGCATAATATATAATTATTTACAAGAGGAGTAACTCTTCTAATAGTTCGTGTTTTGAGCCTTTCCTGGGACAGCAGTATTAGATTCCGATGCACCATTGCAGGTTTACTGTATCCCTAGAACCTTCAAATCAACGATGAATCACAGAAATTGCATCGATATTTAATACAAAAGGCAAAATTTCGACTTATTTACAAGCGGCGTAACTCTTTTAATAGTTCGTGTATTGAGCCTTTCCTGGGACAGCAGTATTAGATTCCGATGCACCATTGCAGGTTTACTGTATCCCTTGGACCTTCAAATCAACGATGAAACATAGAAATTGCATCGATATTGATTACAAAACACAAAATGTCGACTTATTTACAAGAGGAGTAACTCTTCTAATATTTCGTGCTTTGAGCCTTTCCTGGGACAGCAGTGTTAGATTCCGATGCACCATTGCAGGTTTACTGTATCCCTTGGACCTTCAAATCAACGATGAAACACTGAAATTGCTACGATATTGAATACAAAAGGCAAAATGTCGACTTATTTACAAGAGGAGTAACTCTTCTAATAGTTCGTGTTTTGAGCCTTTCCTGGGACAGCAGTATTAGATTCCGATGCACCATTGCAGGTTTACTGTATCCCTAGAACCTTCAAATCAACGATGAATCACAGTAATTGCATCGATATTTAATACAAAAGACAAAATTTCGACTTATTTACAAGCGGCGTAACTCTTTTAATAGTTCGTGTATTGAGCCTTTCCTGGGACAGCAGTATTAGATTCCGATGCACCATTGCAGGTTTACTGTATCCCTTGGACCTTCAAATCAACGATGAAACATAGAAATTGCATCGATATTGATTACAAAACACAAAATGTCGACTTATTTACAAGAGGAGTAACTCTTCTAATATTTCGTGCTTTGAGCCTTTCCTGGGACAGTAGTGTTAGATTCCGTTGCACCATTGCAGGTTTACTGTATCCCTTGGACCTTCAAATCAACGATGAAACACTGAAATTGCAACGATATTGAATACAAATGGCAAAATGTCGACTTATTTACAAGAGGAGTAACTCTTCTAATATTTCGTGTTTTGAGCCTTTCCTGGGACAGCAGTATTAGATTACGATGCACCATTGCAGGTTTACTGTATCCCTTGGACCTCAAATCAACGATGAAACACAGAAATTGCATCGATATTGAATACAAAAGGCAAAATGTCGACTTATTTACAGGAGGAGTAACTCTTCTAATAGTTCGTGGTTTTAGCCTTTCCTGGGACAGCAGTATTAGATTCCGATGAACCTTTGCAGGTTTACTGTATCCCTTGGACCTTCAAATCAACGATGAAACACGGAAATTGCATCGATATTGAATACAAATGCAAAATGTCGACTTATTTACAAGAGGAGTAACTCTTCTAATAGTTCGTGATATTAGCCTTTCCTGGGACAGCAGTATTAGATTCCGATGCACCATTGCAGGTTTACTGTATCGCTTGGACCTTCAAATCAACGATGAAACACAGAAATTGCATCGATATTGAATACAAAAGGCAAAATATCTACCTATTTACAAGAGGTGTAACTCTTCTTATAGTTCGTGTTTGAGCCTTTCCTGGGACAGCAGTATTAGATTCCGATGCACCATTGCTGGTTTACAGTATCCCTTGGACCTTCAAATCAACGATGAAACACAGAAATTGCATCGATATTGAATACAAAAGGCAAAATGTCGACTTATTTACAAGAGGAATAACTCTTCTAATAGTTCGTGCTTTGTGCCTTTCCTGGGACAGCAGTATTAGATTCCGATGCACCATTGCAGGCTTACTGTATCCCTTGGACCTTCAAATCAACGATGAAACTCAGAAATTGCATCGATATCGAATACAAAAAAGCAAAATGTCGACTTATTTACAAGAGGAGTAACTCTTCTAATAGTTCGTGTTTGAGCCTTTCCAGGGACAGCAGTATTAGATTCCAATGCACCATTGCAGGTTAACTGTATCCCTTGGACCTTCAAATCAACGATGAAACACAGAAATTGCATTGATAATGAATACAAATGGCAAAATGTCGTCTTATTTATAAGAGGAGTAACCCCTCAAATAGTTCGTGCTTTCAGCCTTTCCTGGGACAGCAGTATTAGATTCCGATGCACCATTGCAGGTTTACTGTATCCCTGGGACCTTCAAGTCAACGATGAAACACAGAAATTGCATCGATATTGAATACAAATGGCAAAATATCTAATTATTTACAAGAGGGGTAACCCTTCTAATAGTTCGTGCTTATAGCCTTTCCTGGGACAGCAGTATTAGATTCCAATGCACCATTGCAGGTTTACTTTATCCCTTGGACCTTCAAATCAACGATGAAACACAGAAATTGCATCGATATTGAATACAAATGCAAAATGTCCTCTTATTTATAAGAGGAGTAACCCTTCTAATAGTTCGTGGTATGAACCTTTCCTGGGACAGCAGTATTAGATTCCGATGCACCATTGCAGGTTTACTGTATCGCTTGGACCTTCAAGTCAACGATGAAACACAGAAATTGGATCGATATTGAATACAAAAGGCAAAATGTCGGCTTATCTACAAGAGGAGTAACTCTTCTAATATTTCGTGCTTTTAGCATATCCTGGGACAGCAGTATTACATTCCGATGCACCATTGCAGGTTTACTGTATCCCTTGGACCTTCAAATCAACGATGAAACACAGAAATTGCATCGATACTGAATACAAAAGGCAAAATGTCGACTTATTTACAAGAGGAGTAACTCTTCTAATAGTTCGTGTTTGAGCCTTTCCTGGGACAGCAGTATTAGATTCCGAAGCACCATTGCAGATTCACTGTATCCCTTGGACCTTCAAATCAACGATGAAACACAGATATTGCATCGATATTGAATAGAAAAGGCATAATGTCGACTTATTTACAAGAGGAGTAACTCTTCTAATAGTTCGTGTTTGAGCCTTTCCAGGGACAGCAGTATTAGATTCCGATGCACCATTGCAGATTTACTGTATCCCTTGGACCTTCAAATCAACGATGAAACACAGCTATTGCATCGATATTGAATACAAAAGGCAAACTATCGACTTATTTACAAGGGGTGTAACTCTTCTAATAGTTCGTGATTTGAGCCTTTCCTGGGACAGCAGTATTAGATTCCGAAGCACCATTGCAGATTTACTGTATCCCTTGGACCTTCAAATCAACGATGAAACACAGATATTGCATCGATATTGAATACAAAAGGCAAAATGTCGACTTATTTACAAGGGGTGGAACTCCTCTAATAGTTCGTGCTTTGAGCCTTTCCTGGGACAGCAGTATTAGATTCCGATGCACCATTGCTGGTTTACAGTATCCCTTGGACCTTCAAATCAACGATGAAACACAGAAATTGAATCGATATTGAATACAAAAGGCAAAATGTCGACTTATTTACAAGAGGAGTAACTCTTCTAATAGTTCGTGCTTTGAGCCTTTCCTGGGACAGCAGTATTAGATTCCGATGCACCATTGCAGGTTTACTGTACCCCTTGGACCTTCAAATCAACGATGAAACACAGAAATTGCATCGATATTGAATACAAAAGGCAAAACGTCGACTTATTTACAAGAGGAGTAACTCTTCTAATAGTTCGTGCTTTGAGCCTTTCCTGGGACAGCAGTATTAGTTTCCGATGCACCATTGCAAGTTTACTGTATCCCTGGGACCTTCAAGTTAACGATGAAAGACAGAAATTGCATCGATATTGAATACAAATGGCATAATATATAATTATTTACAAGAGGAGTAACTCTTCTAATAGTTCGTGCTTTGAGCCTTTCCTGGGACAGTAGTGTTAGATTCCGTTGCACCATTGCAGGTTTACTGTATCCCTTGGACCTTCAAATCAACGATGAAACACTGAAATTGCAACGATATTGAATACAAATGGCAAAATGTCGACTTATTTACAAGAGGAGTAACTCTTCTAATATTTCGTGTTTTGAGCCTTTCCTGGGACAGCAGTATTAGATTACGATGCACCATTGCAGGTTTACTGTATCCCTTGGACCTCAAATCAACGATGAAACACAGAAATTGCATCGATATTGAATACAAAAGGCAAAATGTCGACTTATTTACAAGAGGAGTAACTCTTCTAATAGTTCGTGTTTTGAGCCTTTCCTGGGACAGCAGTATTAGATTCCGATGCACCATTGCAGGTTTACTGTATCCCTAGAACCTTCAAATCAACGATGAATCACAGAAATTGCATCGATATTTAATACAAAAGACAAAATTTCGACTTATTTACAAGCGGCGTAACTCTTTTAATAGTTCGTGTATTGAGCCTTTCCTGGGACAGCAGTATTAGATTCCGATGCACCATTGCAGGTTTACTGTATCCCTTGGACCTTCAAATCAACGATGAAACATAGAAATTGCATCGATATTGATTACAAAACACAAAATGTCGACTTATTTACAAGAGGAGTAACTCTTCTAATATTTCGTGCTTTGAGCCTTTCCTGGGACAGTAGTGTTAGATTCCGTTGCACCATTGCAGGTTTACTGTATCCCTTGGACCTTCAAATCAACGATGAAACACTGAAATTGCAACGATATTGAATACAAATGGCAAAATGTCGACTTATTTACAAGAGGAGTAACTCTTCTAATATTTCGTGTTTTGAGCCTTTCCTGGGACAGCAGTATTAGATTACGATGCACCATTGCAGGTTTACTGTATCCCTTGGACCTCAAATCAACGATGAAACACAGAAATTGCATCGATATTGAATACAAAAGGCAAAATGTCGACTTATTTACAGGAGGAGTAACTCTTCTAATAGTTCGTGGTTTTAGCCTTTCCTGGGACAGCAGTATTAGATTCCGATGAACCTTTGCAGGTTTACTGTATCCCTTGGACCTTCAAATCAACGATGAAACACGGAAATTGCATCGATATTGAATACAAATGCAAAATGTCGACTTATTTACAAGAGGAGTAACTCTTCTAATAGTTCGTGATATTAGCCTTTCCTGGGACAGCAGTATTAGATTCCGATGCACCATTGCAGGTTTACTGTATCGCTTGGACCTTCAAATCAACGATGAAACACAGAAATTGCATCGATATTGAATACAAAAGGCAAAATATCTACCTATTTACAAGAGGTGTAACTCTTCTTATAGTTCGTGTTTGAGCCTTTCCTGGGACAGCAGTATTAGATTCCGATGCACCATTGCTGGTTTACAGTATCCCTTGGACCTTCAAATCAACGATGAAACACAGAAATTGCATCGATATTGAATACAAAAGGCAAAATGTCGACTTATTTACAAGAGGAATAACTCTTCTAATAGTTCGTGCTTTGTGCCTTTCCTGGGACAGCAGTATTAGATTCCGATGCACCATTGCAGGCTTACTGTATCCCTTGGACCTTCAAATCAACGATGAAACTCAGAAATTGCATCGATATTGAATACAAAAAAGCAAAATGTCGACTTATTTACAAGAGGAGTAACTCTTCTAATAGTTCGTGTTTGAGCCTTTCCAGGGACAGCAGTATTAGATTCCAATGCACCATTGCAGGTTAACTGTATCCCTTGGACCTTCAAATCAACGATGAAACACAGAAATTGCATTGATAATGAATACAAATGGCAAAATGTCGTCTTATTTATAAGAGGAGTAACCCCTCAAATAGTTCGTGCTTTCAGCCTTTCCTGGGACAGCAGTATTAGATTCCGATGCACCATTGCAGGTTTACTGTATCCCTGGGACCTTCAAGTCAACGATGAAACACAGAAATTGCATCGATATTGAATACAAATGGCAAAATATCTAATTATTTACAAGAGGGGTAACCCTTCTAATAGTTCGTGCTTATAGCCTTTCCTGGGACAGCAGTATTAGATTCCAATGCACCATTGCAGGTTTACTTTATCCCTTGGACCTTCAAATCAACGATGAAACACAGAAATTGCATCGATATTGAATACAAATGCAAAATGTCCTCTTATTTATAAGAGGAGTAACCCTTCTAATAGTTCGTGGTATGAACCTTTCCTGGGACAGCAGTATTAGATTCCGATGCACCATTGCAGGTTTACTGTATCCCTTGGACCTTCAAATCAACGATGAAACTCAGAAATTGCATCGATATTGAATACAAAAAAGCAAAATGTCGACTTATTTACAAGAGGAGTAACTCTTCTAATAGTTCGTGTTTGAGCCTTTCCAGGGACAGCAGTATTAGATTCCAATGCACCATTGCAGGTTAACTGTATCCCTTGGACCTTCAAATCATCGATGAAACACAGAAATTGCATTGATAATGAATACAAATGGCAAAATGTCGTCTTATTTATAAGAGGAGTAACCCCTCAAATAGTTCGTGCTTTCAGCCTTTCCTGGGACAGCAGTATTAGATTCCGATGCACCATTGCAGGTTTACTGTATCCCTGGGACCTTCAAGTCAACGATGAAACACAGAAATTGCATCGATATTGAATACAAATGGCAAAATATCTAATTATTTACAAGAGGGGTAACCCTTCTAATAGTTCGTGCTTATAGCCTTTCCTGGGACAGCAGTATTAGATTCCAATGCACCATTGCAGGTTTACTTTATCCCTTGGACCTTCAAGTCAACGATGAAACACAGAAATTGGATCGATATTGAATACAAAAGGCAAAATGTCGGCTTATCTACAAGAGGAGTAACTCTTCTAATATTTCGTGCTTTTAGCATATCCTGGGACAGCAGTATTACATTCCGATGCACCATTGCAGGTTTACTGTATCCCTTGGACCTTCAAATCAACGATGAAACACAGAAATTGCATCGATACTGAATACAAAAGGCAAAATGTCGACTTATTTACAAGAGGAGTAACTCTTCTAATAGTTCGTGTTTGAGCCTTTCCTGGGACAGCAGTATTAGATTCCGAAGCACCATTGCAGATTCACTGTATCCCTTGGACCTTCAAATCAACGATGAAACACAGATATTGCATCGATATTGAATAGAAAAGGCATAATGTCGACTTATTTACAAGAGGAGTAACTCTTCTAATAGTTCGTGTTTGAGCCTTTCCAGGGACAGCAGTATTAGATTCCGATGCACCATTGCAGATTTACTGTATCCCTTGGACCTTCAAATCAACGATGAAACACAGCTATTGCATCGATATTGAATACAAAAGGCAAACTATCGACTTATTTACAAGGGGTGTAACTCCTCTAATAGTTCGTGATTTGAGCCTTTCCTGGGACAGCAGTATTAGATTCCGAGGCACCATTGCAGATTTACTGTATCCCTTGGACCTTCAAATCAACGATGAAACACAGATATTGCATCGATATTGAATACAAAAGGCAAAATGTCGACTTATTTACAAGGGGTGGAACTCCTCTAATAGTTCGTGCTTTGAGCCTTTCCTGGGACAGCAGTATTAGATTCCGATGCACCATTGCTGGTTTACAGTATCCCTTGGACCTTCAAATCAACGATGAAACACAGAAATTGAATCGATATTGAATACAAAAGGCAAAATGTCGACTTATTTACAAGAGGAGTAACTCTTCTAATAGTTCGTGCTTTGAGCCTTTCCTGGGACAGCAGTATTAGATTCCGATGCACCATTGCAGGTTTACTGTACCCCTTGGACCTTCAAATCAACGATGAAACACAGAAATTGCATCGATATTGAATACAAAAGGCAAAACTTCGACTTATTTACAAGAGGAGTAACTCTTCTAATAGTTCGTGCTTTGAGCCTTTCCTGGGACAGCAGTATTAGTTTCCGATGCACCATTGCAAGTTTACTGTATCCCTGGGACCTTCAAGTTAACGATGAAAGACAGAAATTGCATCGATATTGAATACAAATGGCATAATATATAATTATTTACAAGAGGAGTAACTCTTCTAATAGTTCGTGTTTTGAGCCTTTCCTGGGACAGCAGTATTAGATTCCGATGCACCATTGCAGGTTTACTGTATCCCTAGAACCTTCAAATCAACGATGAATCACAGAAATTGCATCGATATTTAATACAAAAGGCAAAATTTCGACTTATTTACAAGCGGCGTAACTCTTTTAATAGTTCGTGTATTGAGCCTTTCCTGGGACAGCAGTATTAGATTCCGATGCACCATTGCAGGTTTACTGTATCCCTTGGACCTTCAAATCAACGATGAAACATAGAAATTGCATCGATATTGATTACAAAACACAAAATGTCGACTTATTTACAAGAGGAGTAACTCTTCTAATATTTCGTGCTTTGAGCCTTTCCTGGGACAGCAGTGTTAGATTCCGATGCACCATTGCAGGTTTACTGTATCCCTTGGACCTTCAAATCAACGATGAAACACTGAAATTGCTACGATATTGAATACAAAAGGCAAAATGTCGACTTATTTACAAGAGGAGTAACTCTTCTAATAGTTCGTGTTTTGAGCCTTTCCTGGGACAGCAGTATTAGATTCCGATGCACCATTGCAGGTTTACTGTATCCCTAGAACCTTCAAATCAACGATGAATCACAGTAATTGCATCGATATTTAATACAAAAGACAAAATTTCGACTTATTTACAAGCGGCGTAACTCTTTTAATAGTTCGTGTATTGAGCCTTTCCTGGGACAGCAGTATTAGATTCCGATGCACCATTGCAGGTTTACTGTATCCCTTGGACCTTCAAATCAACGATGAAACATAGAAATTGCATCGATATTGATTACAAAACACAAAATGTCGACTTATTTACAAGAGGAGTAACTCTTCTAATATTTCGTGCTTTGAGCCTTTCCTGGGACAGTAGTGTTAGATTCCGTTGCACCATTGCAGGTTTACTGTATCCCTTGGACCTTCAAATCAACGATGAAACACTGAAATTGCAACGATATTGAATACAAATGGCAAAATGTCGACTTATTTACAAGAGGAGTAACTCTTCTAATATTTCGTGTTTTGAGCCTTTCCTGGGACAGCAGTATTAGATTACGATGCACCATTGCAGGTTTACTGTATCCCTTGGACCTCAAATCAACGATGAAACACAGAAATTGCATCGATATTGAATACAAAAGGCAAAATGTCGACTTATTTACAGGAGGAGTAACTCTTCTAATAGTTCGTGGTTTTAGCCTTTCCTGGGACAGCAGTATTAGATTCCGATGAACCTTTGCAGGTTTACTGTATCCCTTGGACCTTCAAATCAACGATGAAACACGGAAATTGCATCGATATTGAATACAAATGCAAAATGTCGACTTATTTACAAGAGGAGTAACTCTTCTAATAGTTCGTGATATTAGCCTTTCCTGGGACAGCAGTATTAGATTCCGATGCACCATTGCAGGTTTACTGTATCGCTTGGACCTTCAAATCAACGATGAAACACAGAAATTGCATCGATATTGAATACAAAAGGCAAAATATCTACCTATTTACAAGAGGTGTAACTCTTCTTATAGTTCGTGTTTGAGCCTTTCCTGGGACAGCAGTATTAGATTCCGATGCACCATTGCTGGTTTACAGTATCCCTTGGACCTTCAAATCAACGATGAAACACAGAAATTGCATCGATATTGAATACAAAAGGCAAAATGTCGACTTATTTACAAGAGGAATAACTCTTCTAATAGTTCGTGCTTTGTGCCTTTCCTGGGACAGCAGTATTAGATTCCGATGCACCATTGCAGGCTTACTGTATCCCTTGGACCTTCAAATCAACGATGAAACTCAGAAATTGCATCGATATCGAATACAAAAAAGCAAAATGTCGACTTATTTACAAGAGGAGTAACTCTTCTAATAGTTCGTGTTTGAGCCTTTCCAGGGACAGCAGTATTAGATTCCAATGCACCATTGCAGGTTAACTGTATCCCTTGGACCTTCAAATCAACGATGAAACACAGAAATTGCATTGATAATGAATACAAATGGCAAAATGTCGTCTTATTTATAAGAGGAGTAACCCCTCAAATAGTTCGTGCTTTCAGCCTTTCCTGGGACAGCAGTATTAGATTCCGATGCACCATTGCAGGTTTACTGTATCCCTGGGACCTTCAAGTCAACGATGAAACACAGAAATTGCATCGATATTGAATACAAATGGCAAAATATCTAATTATTTACAAGAGGGGTAACCCTTCTAATAGTTCGTGCTTATAGCCTTTCCTGGGACAGCAGTATTAGATTCCAATGCACCATTGCAGGTTTACTTTATCCCTTGGACCTTCAAATCAACGATGAAACACAGAAATTGCATCGATATTGAATACAAATGCAAAATGTCCTCTTATTTATAAGAGGAGTAACCCTTCTAATAGTTCGTGGTATGAACCTTTCCTGGGACAGCAGTATTAGATTCCGATGCACCATTGCAGGTTTACTGTATCGCTTGGACCTTCAAGTCAACGATGAAACACAGAAATTGGATCGATATTGAATACAAAAGGCAAAATGTCGGCTTATCTACAAGAGGAGTAACTCTTCTAATATTTCGTGCTTTTAGCATATCCTGGGACAGCAGTATTACATTCCGATGCACCATTGCAGGTTTACTGTATCCCTTGGACCTTCAAATCAACGATGAAACACAGAAATTGCATCGATACTGAATACAAAAGGCAAAATGTCGACTTATTTACAAGAGGAGTAACTCTTCTAATAGTTCGTGTTTGAGCCTTTCCTGGGACAGCAGTATTAGATTCCGAAGCACCATTGCAGATTCACTGTATCCCTTGGACCTTCAAATCAACGATGAAACACAGATATTGCATCGATATTGAATAGAAAAGGCATAATGTCGACTTATTTACAAGAGGAGTAACTCTTCTAATAGTTCGTGTTTGAGCCTTTCCAGGGACAGCAGTATTAGATTCCGATGCACCATTGCAGATTTACTGTATCCCTTGGACCTTCAAATCAACGATGAAACACAGCTATTGCATCGATATTGAATACAAAAGGCAAACTATCGACTTATTTACAAGGGGTGTAACTCTTCTAATAGTTCGTGATTTGAGCCTTTCCTGGGACAGCAGTATTAGATTCCGAAGCACCATTGCAGATTTACTGTATCCCTTGGACCTTCAAATCAACGATGAAACACAGATATTGCATCGATATTGAATACAAAAGGCAAAATGTCGACTTATTTACAAGGGGTGGAACTCCTCTAATAGTTCGTGCTTTGAGCCTTTCCTGGGACAGCAGTATTAGATTCCGATGCACCATTGCTGGTTTACAGTATCCCTTGGACCTTCAAATCAACGATGAAACACAGAAATTGAATCGATATTGAATACAAAAGGCAAAATGTCGACTTATTTACAAGAGGAGTAACTCTTCTAATAGTTCGTGCTTTGAGCCTTTCCTGGGACAGCAGTATTAGATTCCGATGCACCATTGCAGGTTTACTGTACCCCTTGGACCTTCAAATCAACGATGAAACACAGAAATTGCATCGATATTGAATACAAAAGGCAAAACGTCGACTTATTTACAAGAGGAGTAACTCTTCTAATAGTTCGTGCTTTGAGCCTTTCCTGGGACAGCAGTATTAGTTTCCGATGCACCATTGCAAGTTTACTGTATCCCTGGGACCTTCAAGTTAACGATGAAAGACAGAAATTGCATCGATATTGAATACAAATGGCATAATATATAATTATTTACAAGAGGAGTAACTCTTCTAATAGTTCGTGTTTTGAGCCTTTCCTGGGACAGCAGTATTAGATTCCGATGCACCATTGCAGGTTTACTGTATCCCTAGAACCTTCAAATCAACGATGAATCACAGAAATTGCATCGATATTTAATACAAAAGGCAAAATTTCGACTTATTTACAAGCGGCGTAACTCTTTTAATAGTTCGTGTATTGAGCCTTTCCTGGGACAGCAGTATTAGATTCCGATGCACCATTGCAGGTTTACTGTATCCCTTGGACCTTCAAATCAACGATGAAACATAGAAATTGCATCGATATTGATTACAAAACACAAAATGTCGACTTATTTACAAGAGGAGTAACTCTTCTAATATTTCGTGCTTTGAGCCTTTCCTGGGACAGCAGTGTTAGATTCCGATGCACCATTGCAGGTTTACTGTATCCCTTGGACCTTCAAATCAACGATGAAACACTGAAATTGCAACGATATTGAATACAAAAGGCAAAATGTCGACTTATTTACAAGAGGAGTAACTCTTCTAATAGTTCGTGTTTTGAGCCTTTCCTGGGACAGCAGTATTAGATTCCGATGCACCATTGCAGGTTTACTGTATCCCTAGAACCTTCAAATCAACGATGAATCACAGAAATTGCATCGATATTTAATACAAAAGACAAAATTTCGACTTATTTACAAGCGGCGTAACTCTTTTAATAGTTCGTGTATTGAGCCTTTCCTGGGACAGCAGTATTAGATTCCGATGCACCATTGCAGGTTTACTGTATCCCTTGGACCTTCAAATCAACGATGAAACATAGAAATTGCATCGATATTGATTACAAAACACAAAATGTCGACTTATTTACAAGAGGAGTAACTCTTCTAATATTTCGTGCTTTGAGCCTTTCCTGGGACAGTAGTGTTAGATTCCGTTGCACCATTGCAGGTTTACTGTATCCCTTGGACCTTCAAATCAACGATGAAACACTGAAATTGCAACGATATTGAATACAAATGGCAAAATGTCGACTTATTTACAAGAGGAGTAACTCTTCTAATATTTCGTGTTTTGAGCCTTTCCTGGGACAGCAGTATTAGATTACGATGCACCATTGCAGGTTTACTGTATCCCTTGGACCTCAAATCAACGATGAAACACAGAAATTGCATCGATATTGAATACAAAAGGCAAAATGTCGACTTATTTACAGGAGGAGTAACTCTTCTAATAGTTCGTGGTTTTAGCCTTTCCTGGGACAGCAGTATTAGATTCCGATGAACCTTTGCAGGTTTACTGTATCCCTTGGACCTTCAAATCAACGATGAAACACGGAAATTGCATCGATATTGAATACAAATGCAAAATGTCGACTTATTTACAAGAGGAGTAACTCTTCTAATAGTTCGTGATATTAGCCTTTCCTGGGACAGCAGTATTAGATTCCGATGCACCATTGCAGGTTTACTGTATCGCTTGGACCTTCAAATCAACGATGAAACACAGAAATTGCATCGATATTGAATACAAAAGGCAAAATATCTACCTATTTACAAGAGGTGTAACTCTTCTTATAGTTCGTGTTTGAGCCTTTCCTGGGACAGCAGTATTAGATTCCGATGCACCATTGCTGGTTTACAGTATCCCTTGGACCTTCAAATCAACGATGAAACACAGAAATTGCATCGATATTGAATACAAAAGGCAAAATGTCGACTTATTTACAAGAGGAATAACTCTTCTAATAGTTCGTGCTTTGTGCCTTTCCTGGGACAGCAGTATTAGATTCCGATGCACCATTGCAGGCTTACTGTATCCCTTGGACCTTCAAATCAACGATGAAACTCAGAAATTGCATCGATATTGAATACAAAAAAGCAAAATGTCGACTTATTTACAAGAGGAGTAACTCTTCTAATAGTTCGTGTTTGAGCCTTTCCAGGGACAGCAGTATTAGATTCCAATGCACCATTGCAGGTTAACTGTATCCCTTGGACCTTCAAATCAACGATGAAACACAGAAATTGCATTGATAATGAATACAAATGGCAAAATGTCGTCTTATTTATAAGAGGAGTAACCCCTCAAATAGTTCGTGCTTTCAGCCTTTCCTGGGACAGCAGTATTAGATTCCGATGCACCATTGCAGGTTTACTGTATCCCTGGGACCTTCAAGTCAACGATGAAACACAGAAATTGCATCGATATTGAATACAAATGGCAAAATATCTAATTATTTACAAGAGGGGTAACCCTTCTAATAGTTCGTGCTTATAGCCTTTCCTGGGACAGCAGTATTAGATTCCAATGCACCATTGCAGGTTTACTTTATCCCTTGGACCTTCAAATCAACGATGAAACACAGAAATTGCATCGATATTGAATACAAATGCAAAATGTCCTCTTATTTATAAGAGGAGTAACCCTTCTAATAGTTCGTGGTATGAACCTTTCCTGGGACAGCAGTATTAGATTCCGATGCACCATTGCAGGTTTACTGTATCGCTTGGACCTTCAAGTCAACGATGAAACACAGAAATTGGATCGATATTGAATACAAAAGGCAAAATGTCGGCTTATCTACAAGAGGAGTAACTCTTCTAATATTTCGTGCTTTTAGCATATCCTGGGACAGCAGTATTACATTCCGATGCACCATTGCAGGTTTACTGTATCCCTTGGACCTTCAAATCAACGATGAAACACAGAAATTGCATCGATACTGAATACAAAAGGCAAAATGTCGACTTATTTACAAGAGGAGTAACTCTTCTAATAGTTCGTGTTTGAGCCTTTCCAGGGACAGCAGTATTAGATTCCGATGCACCATTGCAGGTTTCCTGTATCCCTTGGACCTTCAAATCAACAATGAAACACAGAAATTGCATCGATATTGAAGACAAAAGGCAAAATGTCGACTTATTTACAAGAGGAGTAACTCTTCTAATACATCGTGCTTTGAGCCTTCCCTGGGACAGCAGTATTATATTCCGATGCACCATTGCAGGTTTACTGTACCCCTTGGACCTTCACATCAACGATGAAACACAGAAATTGCATCGATATTGAATACAAAAGGCAAAATGTCGACTTATTTACAAGAGGAGTAACTCTTCTAATAGTTCTTGTTTAGAGGCTTTCCTGGGACAGCAGTATTAGATTCCGATGCACAATTGCAGGTTCACTGTATCCCTTGGACCTTCAAATCAACGATGAAACACAGAAATTGCATCGATATTGAATACAAAAGACAAAATGTCGACTTATTTATAAAAGGAGTAACTCTTCTAATAGTTCGTGCTTTGAGCCTTTCCTGGGACAGCAGTATTAGATTCCGATGCACCATTCCAGGTTTACTGTACCCCTTGGACCATCAAATCAACGATGAAACACAGAAATTGCATCGATATTGAATACAAAAGCAAAATGTCGACTTATTTACAAGAGGAGAAACTCTTCTAATAGTTCGTTCTTTTAGCCTTTCCTGGGACAGCAGTATTAGTTTCCGATGCACCATTGCAGGTTTACTGTATCCCTGGGACCTTCAAGTTAAAGATGAAAGACAGAAATTGCATCGATATTGAATACAAATGGCATAATATCTAATTATTTACAAGAGGAGTAACTCTTCTAATAATTCGTGGTTTGAGCCTTTCCTGGGACATCAGTATTAGGTTCCGATGCACCATTGCAGGTTTACTGTATCCCTAGAACCTTCAAATCAACGATGAATCACAGAAATTGCATCGATATTTAATACAAAAGGCAAAATTTCGACTTATTTGCTGGAGGAGTAACTCTTCTAATAGTTTGTGGTTTTAGCCTTTCCTGGGACAGCAGTATTAGATTCCGATGCACCATTGCAGGTTTACTGTATCCCGTGGACCTTCAAATCAACGATGAAACACGGAAATTGCATCGATATTGAATACAAAAGGCAAAATTTCGACTTATTTACAAGAGGAGTAACTCTTCTAATAGTACGTGATATTAGCCTTTCCTGGGACAGCAGTATTAGATTCCGATGCACCTTTGCAGGTTTACTGTATCGCTTGGACCTTCAAATCAACAATGAAACACAGAAATTGCATCGATATTGAATACAAAAGGCAAAATGTCTACTTATTTAGAAGAGGTGTAACTCTTCTTATAGTTCGTGTTCGAGCCTTTCCTGGGACAGCAGTATTAGATTCCGATGCACCATTGCTGGTTTACAGTATCCCTTGGACCTTCAAATCAACGATGAAACACAGAAATTGCATCGATATTGAATACAAAAGGCAAAATGTCGACTTCTTTACAAGAGGAATAACTCTTCCAATAGTTCGTGCTTTGAGCCTTTCCTGGGACAGCAGTATTAGATTTCGATGCACCATTGCAGGCTTACTGTATCCATTGGACCTTCAAATCAACGATGAAACACAGAAAATGGATCGATATTGAATAGAAAAGTCATAATGTCGACTTATTTACAAGAGGAGTAACTCTTTTAATATTTCGTGTTTGAGCCTTTCCAGGGACTGCAGTATTAGATTCCGATGCACCATTGCAGGTTTACTGTATCCCTTGGACCTTCAAATCAACGATGAAACACAGATATTGCATCGATATAGAATACAAAAGGCAAAATGTCGACTTATTTAAAAGGGGTGTAACTCTTCTAATAGTTCGTGCTTTGAGCCTTTCCTGGGACAGCAGTATTAGATTCCGAAGCACCATTGCAGATTTACTGTATCCCTTGGACATTCAAATCAACGATGAAACACAGATATTGCATCGATATTGAATACAAAAGGCAAAATGTCGACTTATTTACAAGGGGTGTAACTCTTCTAATAGTTCGTGCTTTGAGCCTTTCCTGGGACAGCAGTATTAGATTCCGATGCACCATTGCAGGTTTACTGTATCCCTCGGACCTTCAAATCAACGATGAAACACTGAAATTGCATCGATATTGTATACAAAAGGCAAAATGTCGACTTATTTACAAGAGGAGTAACTCTTCTAATATTTCGTGCTTTGAGCCTTTCCTGGGACAGCAGTATTAGATTACGATGCACCATTGCAGGTTTACTGTATCCCTTGGACCTTCAAATCAACGATGAAACACAGAAATTGCGTCGATATTGAATACAAAAGGCAAGATGTCGACTTATTTATCAGAGGAGTAACTCTTCTAATATTTCGTGCTTTGAGCCATTCCTGGGGCAGCATTATCAGATTCCGATGAACCATTGCAGGTTTACTGTATCCCTTGGACCTTCAAATCAACGATGAAACACAGAAATTGCATCGATATTGAATACAAAAGGCAAAATGTCGACTTATTTACAAGAGGAGTAACTCTTCTAATAGTTCGTGATATTAGCCTTTCCTGGGACAGCAGTATTAGAATCCGATGCACCATTGCAGGTTTACTGTATCGCTTGGACCTTCAAATCAACGATGAAACACAGAAATTGCATCGATATTGAATACAAAAGGCAAAATGTCTACTTATTTACAAGAGGAGTAACTCTTCTAATAGTTCGTGTTTGAGCCTTTCCTGGGACAGCCGTATTAGATTCCGATGCCCCATTGCTGGTTTACAGTATCCCTTGGACCTTCAAATCAACGATGAAACACAGAAATTGCATCGATATTGAATACAAAAGGCAAAATGTCGACTTATTTGCAAGAGGAGTATCTCTTCTGATAGTTCGTGCTTTGTGCCTTTCCTGGGACAGCAGTATTAGATTCCGATGCACCATTGCAGGCTAACTGTATCCCTTGGACCTTCAAATCAACGATGAAACACAGAAATTGCATCGATATTGAATACAAAAAAGCAAAATGTCGACTTATTTACAAGAGATATAACTCTTCCAATAGTTCGTGCTTTGAGCCTTTCCTGGGACAGCAGTATTAGATTCCGATGCACCATTGCAGGTTTACTGTATCCATTGGACCTTCAAATCAACGATGAAACACAGAAAATGGATCGATATTGAATAGAAAAGGCAAGATGTCGACTTATTTATAAGAGGAGTAACTCTTCTAATATTTCGTGCTTTGAGCCATTCCTGGGGCAGCATTATCAGATTCCGATGAACCATTGCAGGTTTACTGTATCCCTTGGACCTTCAAATCAACGATGAAACACAGAAATTGCATCGATATTGAATACAAAAGACAAAATGTCGACTTGTTTACAAGAGGAGTAACTCTTCTAATATTTCGTGCTTTGAGCCTTTCCTGGGACAGCAGTATTAGATTCCGATGCACCATTGCAGGTTTACTGTATCCCTTGGACCTTCAAATCAACGATGAAACACTTAAATTGCAACGATATTGAATACAAAAGGCAAATTGTCGACTTATTTGCAAGAGGAGTAACTCTTCTAATAGTTCGTGGTTTTCGCCTTTCCTGGGACAGCAGTATTAGATTCCGATGCACCATTGCAGGTTTACTGTATCCCTGGGACCTTCAAGTCAACGATGAAACTCAGAAATTGCATCGATATTGAATACAAATGGCAACATATCTACTTATTTGCAAGAGGAGTAACTCTTATGATAGGTCATGCTTTGAGCCTTTCCTGGGACAGCAGTATAAGATTCCGATGCACCATTGCAGGTTTAATGTATCCCTAGAACCTTCAAATCAACGATGAATCACAGAAATTGCATCGATATTGAATACAAAAGGAAAATGTCGGCTTATCTACAAGAGGAGTAACTCTTCTAATAGTTCGTGCTTATAGCCCTTCCTGGGACAGCAGTATTACATTCCGATGCACCATTGCAGGTTTACTGTATCCCTTGGACCTTCAAATCAACGATGAAACACAGAAATTGCATCGATATTGAATACAAAAGGCAAAATATCGACTTATTTAGAAGAGGAGTAACTCTTCTAATAGTCCGTGTTTGAGCCTTTCCAGGGACAGCAGTATTAGATTCCGATGCACCATTGCAGGTTTACTGTATCCCTTGTACCCTCAAATCAACGATGAAACAAAGAAATTGCATCGATATTGAATACAAAAGGCAAAATGTCGACTTGTTTACAAGACAAGTAACCCTTCTAATAGTTCGTTCTTTTAGACTTTCCTGGGACAGCAGTATTAGATTCCGAAGCACCATTGCAGGTTTACTGTATCCCTTGGACCTTCAAATCAACGATGAATAACAGAAATTGCATCGATATTGAATACAAAAGGCAAAATGTCGACTTATTTACAAGAGGAGTAACTCTTCTAATAGTTCGTGCTTTGAGCCTTTCCTGGGACAGCAGTATTAGATTCCGATGCACCATTGCAGGTTTACTGTACCCCTTGGACCTTCAAATCAACGATGAAACACAGAAATTGCATCGATATTGAATACAAAAGGCAAAATGTCGACTTATTTACAAGAGGAGTAACTCTCCTAATAGTTAGTGCTTATTGCCCTTCCTGGGACATCAGTATTAGATTCCAATGCACCATTGCAGGTTTACTGTATCCCTGGGACCTTCAAATCAACGATGAAACACAGAAATTGCATTGATATTGAATACAAATGGCAAAATGGCGTCTTATTTATAAGAGGAGTAACCCTTCTGATAGTTCGTGCTTTGAGCCTTTCCTGGGACAGCAGTATTAGATTCCGATGCACCATAGCAGGTGTACTGTATCCCTGGGACCTTCAAATCAACGATGAAACACATAAATTGCATCGATATTGAATACAAATGGCAAAATATCTAATTATTTACAAGAGGAGTAACTCTTCTAATAGTTCGTGTTTTGAGCCTTTCCTGGGACAGCAGTATTAGATTCCGATGCACCATTGCATGTTTACTGTATCCCTTGGACCTTCAAATCAACGATGAAACACTGAAATTGCATCGATATTGTTTACAGAGGGCAAAATATCGACTTATTTACAAGAGGAGTAACTCTTCTAATAGTTCGTGCTTTGAGCCTTTCCTGGGACAGCAGTATTAGATTCCGATGCACCATTGCAGGTTTACTGTATCCCTTGGACCTTCAAATTAACTATGAAACACAGAAATTGCATCGATATTGAATACAAAAGACAAAATGTCGACTTGTTTACAAGAGGAGTAACTCTTCTAATATTTCGTGCTTTGAGCCTTTCCTGGGACAGCAGTATTAGATTCCGATGCACCATTGCAGGTTTACTGTATCCCTTGGACCTTCAAATCAACGATGAAACACTGAAATTGCAACGATATTGAATACAAAAGGCAAATTGTCGACTTATTTACAAGAGGAGTAACTCTTCTAATATTTCGTGCTTTGAGCCTTTCCTGGGACAGCAGTATGAGATTCCGATGCACCATTGCAGTTTTCTGTACCCCTTGGACCTTCAAATCAAAGATGAAACACAGAAATTGCATCGATATTGAATACAAAAGCAAAATGTCGACTTATTTACAAGAGGAGTAACTCTTCTAATAGTTCGTGCTTATAGCCCTTCCTGGGACAGCAGTATTACATTCCGATGCACCATTGCAGGTTTACTGTATCCCTTGGACCTTCAAATCAACGATGAAACACAGAAATTGCATCGATATTGAATACAAAAGGCAAAATATCGACTTATTTAGAAGAGGAGTAACTCTTCTAATAGTCCGTGTTTGAGCCTTTCCAGGGACAGCAGTATTAGATTCCGATGCACCATTGCAGGTTTACTGTATCCCTTGGACCCTCAAATCAACGATGAAACACAGAAATTGCATCGATATTGAATACAAAAGGCAAAATGTCGACTTGTTTACAAGACAAGTAACCCTTCTAATAGTTCGTTCTTTTAGACTTTCCTGGGACAGCAGTATTAGATTCCGAAGCACCATTGCAGGTTTACTGTATCCCTTGGACCTTCAAATCAACGATGAATAACAGAAATTGCATCGATATTGAATACAAAAGGCAAAATGTCGACTTATTTACAAGAGGAGTAACTCTTCTAATAGTTCGTGCTTTGAGCCTTTCCTGGGACAGCAGTATTAGATTCCGATGCACCATTGCAGGTTTACTGTACCCCTTGGACCTTCAAATCAACGATGAAACACAGAAATTGCATCGATATTGAATACAAAAGGCAAAATATCGACTTATTTACAAGAGGAGTAACTCTCCTAATAGTTAGTGCCTATAGCCCTTCCTGGGACATCAGTATTAGATTCCAATGCACCATTGCAGGTTTACTGTATCCCTGGGACCTTCAAATCAACGATGAAATACAGAAATTGCATTGATATTGAATACAAATGGCAAAATGGCGTCTTATTTATAAGAGGAGTAACCCTTCTGATAGTTCGTGCATTGAGCCTTTCCTGGGACAGCAGTATTAGATTCCGATGCACCATTGCAGGTGTACTGTATCCCTGGGACCTTCAAATCAACGATGAAACACATAAATTGCATCGATATTGAATACAAATGGCAAAATATCTAATTATTTACAAGAGGAGTAACTCTTCTAATAGTTCGTGTTTTGAGCCTTTCCTGGGACAGCAGTATTAGATTCCGATGCACCATTGCAGGTTTACTGTATCCCTTGGACCTTCAAATCAACGATGAAACACTGAAATTGCATCGATATTGTATACAAAGGGCAAAATATCGACTTATTTACAAGAGGAGTAACTCTTCTAATAGTTCGTGCTTTGAGCCTTTCCTGGGACAGCAGTATTAGATTCCGATGCACCATTGCAGGTTTTCTGTATCCCTTGGACCTTCAAATCAACGATGAAACACTGAAATTGCAACGATATTGAATACAAAAGGCAAATTGTCGACTTATTTACAAGAGGAGTAACTCTTCTAATATTTCGTGCTTTGAGCCTTTCCTGGGACAGCAGTATGAGATTCCGATGCACCATTGCAGTTTTCTGTACCCCTTGGACCTTCAAATCAAAGATGAAACACAGAAATTGCATCGATATTGAATACAAAAGCAAAATGTCGACTTATTTACAAGAGGAGTAACTCTTCTAATAGTTCGTGCTTTGAGCCTTTCCTGGGACAGCAGTATTAGACTCCAATGAACCATTGCAGGTTTATTGTATCCCTTGGACCTTCAAATCAACGATGAAACACAGACATTGCATCGATATTGAATACAAATGGCAAAATGTCGTCTTATTTATAAGAGTCGTAACCCTTCTAATAGTTCGTGATTTGATCCTTGCCTGGGATAGCAGTATTAGATTCCGATGCACCATTGCATGTTTACTGTATCCCTTGGACCTTCAAGTCAACGATGAATCACAGAAATTGGATCGATATTGAATACAAAAGGCAAAATGTCGGCTTATCTACAAGAGGAGTAACTCTTCTAATAGTTCGTGATTTGAGCCTTTCCTGGGACAGCAGTATTACATTCCGATGCACCATTGCAGGTTTACTGTATCCCTTGGACCTTCAAATCAACGATGAAACACAGTTATTGTATCGATATTGAATACAAAAGGCAAAATGTCGACTTATTTACAAGAGGAGTAACTCTTCTAACAGTTCGTGATTTGAGCCTTTAAAGGGACAGCAGTATTAGATTCCGATGCACCATTGCAGGTTTACTGTATCCCTTGGACCTTCAAATCAACGATGAAACACAGAAATTGCATCGATAATGAATACATAAGGCAAAATGTCCACTTATTTACAAGAGGAGTAATTCTTCTAATAGTACGTGCTTTTAGCCTTTCCTGGGACAGCAGTATTAGATTCCGAAGCACCATTGCAGGTTTACTGTATCCCTTGGACCTTCAAATCAACGATGAAACACAAATATTGCATCGATATTGAATACAAAAGGCAAAATGTCGACTTATTTACAAGAGGAGTAACTCTTCTAATAGTTCGTGCCTTGAGCCTTTCCTGGGACAGCAGTATTAGATTCCGATGCACCATTGCAGGTTTACTGTATCCCTTGGACCTTCAAATCAAAGATGAAACACTGAAATTGCATAGATATTGAATACAAAAGGCAAAATGTCGAATTATTTACAAGAGGAGTAACTCTTCTAATAGTTCGTGCTTTGAGCCTTTCCTGGGACAGCAGTATTAGATTCCGATGCACAATTGCAGGTTTACTGAATCCCTTGGACCTTCAAATCAACGATGAAACACAGAAATAGCATCGATATTGAATACAAAAGGCAAAATTTCGACTTATTTACAAGAGGCGTAACTCTTCTAATAGTTCGTGCTTTGAGCCTTTCCTGGGACAGCAGTATTAGATTCCGATGCACCATTGCAGGTTTACTGTATCCCTTGGACCTTCAAATCAACGATGAAACACAGAAATTGCATCTATATTGAATACAAAATGCAAAATGTCGACTTATTTACAAGAGGAATAACTCTTGTAATAGTTCGTGCTTTGTGCCTTTCCTGGGACAGCAGTATTAGATTCCGTTGCACCATTGCAGGCTTACTGTATCCCTTGGACCTTCAAATCAACGATGAAACTCAGAAATTGCATCGATATTGAATACCAAAATGCAAAATGTCGACTTATTTACAAGAGGAGTAACTCTTCCAATAGTTCGTGATTTGAGCCTTTCCTGGGACAGCAGTATTAGATTTCGATGCACCATTGCAGGTTTACTGTATCCATTGGACCTTCAAATCAACGATGAAACACAGAAAATGGATCGATATTGAATAGAAAAGGCATAATGTCGACTTATTTACAAGAGGAGCAACTCTTCTAATAGTTCGTGTTTGAGCCTTTCCAGGGACAGCAGTATTAGATTCCGATGCACCATTGCAGGTTTACTGTATTCCTTGGACCTTCAAATCAACGATGAAACACAGATATTGCATCGATATTGAATACAAAAGGCAAAATGTCGACTTATTTACAAGAGGAGTAACTCTTCTAATAGTTTGTGCTTTGAGCCTTTCCTGGGACAGCAGTATTAGATTCCGATGCACCATTGCAGGTTTACTGTATCCCTTGGACCTTCAAATCAACGATGAAACACAGAAATTGCATCGATATTGAATACAAAAGGCAAAATCCCGACTTGTTTACAAGAGGAGTAACTCTTCTAATAGTTCTTGCTTTCAGCCTTTCCTGGGACAGCAGTATTAGATTCCGATGCTCCATTGCAGGTTCACTGTATCCCTTGGACTTTCAAATCAACGATGAAACACAGAAATTGCATCGATATTGAATACAAAAGGCAAAATGTCGACTTATATACAAGAGGAGTAACTCTTCTAGTACTTCGTGCTTTGAGCTTTTCCTGGGACAGCAGTATTAGATTGCGATGCACCATTGCAGGTTTACTGTATCCCTTGGACCTTCAAAACAACGATGAAACACAGAAATTGCATCGATATTGAATACAAAAGGCAAAATCTCGACTTATTTACAAGAGGAGTAACTCTTCTAATAGTTCGTGCTTTGAGCCTTTCCTGGGACATTAGTATTAGATTCCGATGCACCATTGCAGGTTTACTGTATCCCTTGGACCTTCAAATCAAAGATGAAACACTGAAATTGCATAGATATTGAATACAAAAGGCAAAATGTCGAATTATTTACAAGAGGAGTAACTCTTCTAATAGTTCGTGCTTTGAGCCTTTCCTGGGACAGCAGTATTAGATTCCGATGCACCATTGCAGGTTTACTGTATCCCTTGGACCTTCAAATCAACGATGAAACACAGAAATTGCATCGATATTGAATACAAAAGGCAAAATGTCGACTTATTTACAAGAGGAATAACTCTTGTAATAGTTCGTGCTTTGTGCCTTTCCTGGGACAGCAGTATTAGATTCCGTTGCACCATTGCAGGCTTACTGTATCCCTTGGACCTTCAAATCAACGATGAAACACAGAAATTGCATCGATATTGAATACAAAAGGCAAAATGTCGACTTATTTACAAGAGGAATAACTCTTGTAATAGTTCGTGCTTTGTGCCTTTCCTGGGACAGCAGTATTAGATTCCGTTGCACCATTGCAGGCTTACTGTATCCCTTGGACCTTCAAATCAACGATGAAACTCAGAAATTGCATCGATATTGAATACAAAAATGCAAAATGTCGACTTATTTACAAGAGGAGTAACTCTTCCAATAGTTCGTGATTTGAGCCTTTCCTGGGACAGCAGTATTAGATTTCGATGCACCATTGCAGGTTTACTGTATCCATTGGACCTTCAAATCAACGATGAAACACAGAAAATGGATCGATATTGAATAGAAAAGGCATAATGTCGACTTATTTACAAGAGGAGTAACTCTTCTAATAGTTCGTGTTTGAGCCTTTCCAGGGACAGCAGTATTAGATTCCGTTGCACCATTGCAGGCTTACTGTATCCCTTGGACCTTCAAATCAACGATGAAACTCAGAAATTGCATCGATATTGAATACAAAAATGCAAAATGTCGACTTATTTACAAGAGGAGTAACTCTTCCAATAGTTCGTGATTTGAGCCTTTCCTGGGACAGCAGTATTAGATTTCGATGCACCATTGCAGGTTTACTGTATCCATTGGACCTTCAAATCAACGATGAAACACAGAAAATGGATCGATATTGAATAGAAATGGCATAATGTCGACTTATTTACAAGAGGAGTAACTCTTCTAATAGTTCGTGTTTGAGCCTTTCCAGGGACAGCAGTATTAGATTCCGATGCACCATTGCAGGTTTACTGTTTCCCTTGGACCTTCAAATCAACGATCAAACACAGAAATTGCATCGATATTGAATACAAAAGGCAAAATGTCGACTTATTTACAAGAGGAGTAACTCTTCTAATAGTTCGTGCTTTTAGCGTTTCCTGGGACAGCAGTATTAGATTCCGATGCACCATTGCAGGTTTACTGTATCCCTTGGACCTTCAAATCAACGATGAAACACAGATATTGCATCGATATTGAATACAAAAGGCAAAATGTCGACTTATTTACGAGAGGAGTAACTCTTCCAATAGTTCGTGCTTTGAGCCTTTCCTGGGACAGCAGTATTAGATTCCGATGCACCATTGCAGGTTTACTGTATCCCTTGGACCTTCAAATCAACGATGAAACACAGAAATTGCATCGATATTGAATACAAAAGGCAAAATCCCGACTTGTTTACAAGAGGAGTAACTCTTCTAATAGTTCTTGCTTTCAGCCTTTCCTGGGACAGCAGTATTAGATTCCGATGCTCCATTGCAGGTTTACTGTATCCCTTGGACCTTCAAATCAACGATGAAACACAGAAATTGCATCGATATTGAATACAAAAGGCAAAATGTCGACTTATATACAAGAGGAGTAACTCTTCTAGTACTTCGTGCTTTGAGCTTTTCCTGGGACAGCAGTATTAGATTGCGATGCACCATTACAGGTTTACTGTATCCCTTGGACCTTCAAATCAACGATGAAACACAGAAATTGCATCGATATTGAATACAAAAGGCAAAATCTCGACTTATTTATAAGAGGAGTAACTCTTCTAACAGTTCCTGCTTTGAGCCTTTCGTGGGACAGCAGTATTAGATTCCGATGCACCATTGCAGGTTTACTGTATCCCTTGGACCTTCAAATCAACGATGAAACATAGAAATTGCATCGATCTTGTATACAAAATGCAAAATGTTGACTTATTTATAAGAGGAGTAACTCTTCTAATAGTTCGTGCTTTGTGTCTTTCCTGGGACAGCAGTATTAGATTCCGATGCACCATTGCACGTTTACTGTATCCCTTGGACCTTCAAAACAACTATGAAACACTGAAATTGCATCGATATTGAATACAAAAGGCAAAATGTCGACTTATTTACAAGAGGAGTAACTCTTCTAATAATTCGTGATTTAGCCATTCCTGGGACAGCAGTATTAGATTCCGATGCACCACTGCAGGTTTACTGTATCCCTTGGACCTCCAAATCAACGATGAAACACAGAAATTGCATCGATATTGAATACAAAGGGCAAATTGTCGACTTATTTACAAGAGGAGTAACTCTTCTAATAGTTCGAGATTTGAGCCTTTCATGGGACAGCAGTATTAGATTCCGATGCACCATTGCAGGTTTACTGTATGCCTTGGACCTTCAAATCAACGATGAAACACTGAAATTGCATCGATATTGAATACAAAAGGCAAACTGTCGACTAATTTATAAGAGGAGTACCTCTTCTAATAGTTCGTGCTTTGAACCTTTCTGGGACAGCAGTATTAGATTCCGATGCACCATTGCAGGTTTACTGTGTCCCTTGGACCTTCAAATCAACGATGAAACACAGAAATTGCATTGATATTGAATACAAAAGGCAAAATGTCGACTTATTTAAAAGAGGAGTAACTCTTCAAATAGTTCGTGCTTTGAACCTTTCCTGGGACTGCAGTATTAGATTCCGAATCACCATGCAGGTTTACTGTATCCCTTAGACCTTCAAAGCAACGATGAAACACAGAAATTACATCGATATTGAATACAAAAGTCAAAATTTCGACTTATTTACAAGAGGAGTAACCCTTGTAATAGTTCGTGCTTTGAGCCTTTCCTGGGACAGCAGTATTAGATTCCTACGCACCATTGCTGGTTTACCGTATCCCTTGGACCTTCAAATCAACGATGAAGCACAGAAATTCCATCGATATTGAATACAAAACGCAAAATGTCGACTTACTTACAAGAGGAGTAACTCTTCTAATAATTCGTGCTTTTAGCCTTTCCTGGGACAGCAGTATTAGATTGCGATGCACCATTGACTGTTTACTGTATCCCTTGGACTTTCAATTCGACGACGAAACGGAAAATGCATCGATATTGAATACAAAAGGCAAAATGTCGACTTATTTACAAGAGGAGTATCTCTTCTAATAGTCCGTGATTTAGCCTTTCCTGGGACAGCAGTATTAGATTGCGATGCTCCATTGCAGGTTTATTGTATCTCTTGGACCTTCAAATCAACCACGAAACACAGAAATTGCATCGATATTGAATACAAAAGGCTAAATGTCGACTTATTTACAAGAGGAGTAACTCTTCTAATAGTTCGTGCTTTTAGCGTTTCCTGGGACAGCAGTATTAGATTCCGATGAACCATTGCAGGTTTACTGTATCCCTTGGATCTTCAAATCAACGATGAAACACAGAAATTGCATCGATATTGAATACAAAAGGCAAAATGTCGACTTATTTACGAGAGTAGTAACTCTTCTGATAGTTCGTGCTTTGAGCCTTTCCTGGGACAGCAGTATTAGATTCCGATGAACCATTGCAGGTTTACTGTATCCCTTGTACCTTCAAATCAACGATGAAACATAGAAATTGCATCTATCTTGAATACAAAATGCAAAATGTTGACTTTTATATAAGAGGAGTAACTCTTCTAATAGTTCGTGCTTTGAGCCTTTCCAGGGACAGCAGTATTAGATTCCGATGCACCATTGCAGGTTTACTGTATCCCTTGGACCTTCAAATCAACGATGAAACACAGAAATTGCATCGATATTGAATGCAAAATGCAAAATGTCGACTTATTTGCAAGAGGAGTAACTATTCTAATAGTTCGTGCTTTGAGCCTTTCCAGGGACAGCAGTATTAGATTCCGATGCACCATTGCAGGTTTACTGTATCTCTTGGACCTTCAAATCAACGATGAAACACAGAAATTGCATCGATATTGAATACAAAAGGCAAAGTGTCGTCTTAATTATAAGAGGAGTAACTGTTCTAATGGTTCGTGCTTTGAGCCTTTCCTGGGACAGCTGTTATAGATTCCGATGCACCATTGCAGGTTTACGGTATCCCTTGGACCTTCAAAACAAGTATGAAATACTGAAATTGCATCGATATTGAATACAAAAGGCAAAATGTCGACTTATTTACAAGTGGAGTAACTCTTCTAATAGTTCGTGTTTTAGCCTTTCCTGGGACAGTAGTATTAGATTCCGATGCACCATTGCAGGTTTACTGTATCCCTTGGACCTTCAAATCAACGATGAAACACTGAAATTGCATCGATATTGAGTACAAAAGGCAAAATGTCGACTTATTTACAAGAGGAGTAACTCTTCTAATAGTTCGTGTTTTAGCGTTTCCTGGGACAGCAGTATTAGATTGCGATGCTCCATTGCAGGTTTACTGTATACCTTGGAACTTCAAATCAACAATGAAACACAGAAATTGCATCGATATTGAATACAAAAGGCTAAATGTCGACTTATTTACAAGAGGAGTAACTCTTCTTATAGTTCGTGCTTTTAGCGTTTCCTGGGACAGCAGTATTAGATTCCGATGCACCATTGCAGGTTTACTGTATCCCTTGGATCTTCAAATCAACGATGAAACACAGAAATTGCATCGATATTGAATACAAAAGGCAAAATGTCGACTTATTTACGAGAGTAGTAACTCTTCTGATAGTTCGTGCTTTGAGCCTTTCCTGGGACAGCAGTATTAGATTCCGATGCACCATTGCAGGTTTACTGTATCCCTTGTACCTTCAAATCAACGATGAAACATAGAAATTGCATCGATCTTGAATACAAAATGCAAAATGTTGACTTATTTATAAGAGGAGTAACTCTTCTAATAGTTCGTGCTTTGAGCCTTTCCTGGGACAGCAGTATTAGATTCCGATGCACCAATGCAGGTTTACTGTATCCCTTGGACCTTCAAAACAACTATGAAACACTGAAATTGCATCGATATTGAATACAAAATGCAAAATGTCGACTTATTTACAAGAGGAGTAACTCTTCTAATAGTTCGTGATTTAGCCTTTCCTGGGACAGCAGTATTAGATTGCGATGCACCATTGCAGGTTTACTGTATCCCTTGGATCTTCAAATCAACGATAAAACACAGAAATTGCATCGTAATTGAATACAAAAGACAAAATGTCATCTTATTTACAAGTGGAGTGATTCCTCTAATAGTTCGTGATTTTAGCGTTTCCTGGGACAGCAGTATTAGATTCCGATGCACCATTGCAGGTTTACTGTATCCCTTGGACCTTCAAATCAACAATGAAACACAGAAATTGCATCGATATTGAATACAAAGGGCAAAATGTCGCCTTATTTACGAGAGTAGTAACTCTTCTAATAGTTCGTGCTTTGAACCTTTCCTGGGACAGCAGTATTAGATTCCGATGCACCATTGCAGGTTTACTGTATCCCTTGTACCTTCAAATCAACGATGAAACATAGAAATTGCATCGATCTTGAATACAAAATGCAAAATGTTGACTTATTTACAAGAGGAGTAACTCTTCTAATAGTTCGTGATTTGAGCCTTTCCTGGAACAGCAGTATTAGATTCCGATGCACCATTACAGGCTTACTGTATCCCTTGGACCTTCAAACCAACGATGAAACACAGAAATTGCATCGATATTGAATACAATAGGCAAAATGTCGACTTATATACAAGAGGAGTAACTCTTCTAATATTTCGTGCCTTGAGCCTTTCCTGGGACAGCAGTATTAGATTCCGATGCACCATTGCAGGTTTACTGTATCCCTTGGACCTTCAAATCAACGATGAAACACAGAAATTGCATCGATATTGAATACAAAAGGCAAAATGTCGACTTATTTATAAGAGGAATAACTCTTCTAAAAGTTCCTGCTTTGAGCCTTTCCTGGGACAGCAGTATTAGATTCCGAAGTACCATTGCAGGTTTACTGTATCCCTTGGACCTTCAAATCAACGATGAAACACAGAAATTGCATCGATATTGAATACAAGTGGCAAAATGTCGACTTATTTACGAGAGTAGTAACTCTTCTAATAGTTCATGCTTTGAGCCTTTCCTGGGACAGCAGTATTAGATTCCGATGCACCATTGCAGGTTTACTGTATCCCTTGTACCTTCAAATCAACGATGAAACATAGAAATTGCATCGATCTTGAATACAAAATGCAAAATGTTGACTTATTTATAAGAGGAGTAACTCTTCTAATAGTTCGTGCTTTGAGCCTTTCCTGGGACAGCAGTATTATATTTCGATGCACCATTGCACGTTTACTGTATCCCTTTGACCTTCAAAACAACTATGAAACACTGAAATTGCATCGATATTGAATACCAAAGGCAAAATGTCGACTTATTTACAAGAGGAGTAACTCTTCTAATAGTTCGTGATTTAGCCTTTCCTGGGACAGCAGTATTAGATTGCGATGCATCATTGCAGATTTACTGTATCCCTTGGACCTTCAAATCAACGATGAAACACAGAAATTGCATCGATATTGAATACAAAGGACAAAATGTCATCTTATTTACAAGAGGAGTAACTCCTCTAATAGTTCGTGATTTTAGCGTTTCCTGGGACAGCAGTATTAGATTCCGATGCACCATTGCAGGGTTACTGTATCCCTTGGACCTTCAGATCAACGATGAAGCACAGATATTGCATCGATATTGAATACAAAAGGCAAAATGTCGACTTATTTACGAGAGGAGTAACTCTTCTAATAGTTCGTGCTTTGAGTTTTTCCTGGGACAGCAGTATTAGTTTCCGATGCACCATTGCAGGTTTACTGTATCCCTTTGACCTTCAAATCAACGATGAAACACAGAAATTGCATCGATATTGAATACAAAAGGCAAAATGTCGACTTATATACAAGAGGAGTAACTCTTCTAGTACTTCGTGCTTTGAGCTTTTCCTGGGACAGCAGTATTAGATTGCGATGCACCATTGCAGGTTTACTGTATCCCTTGGACCTCCAAATCAACGATGAAACACAGATATTGCACCGATATTGTATACAAAAGGCAAAATATCGACTTATTTACAAGAGGAGTAACTCTTCTAATAGTTCATGCTTTGAGCCTTTCTGGGACAGCAGTACTAGATTCCGATGCACCATTGCAGGTTTACTGTATCCCTTGCACCTTCAAATCAACGATGAAACACAGATATTGCATCGATATTGAATACAAATGGCAAAATCTCGACTTATTTATAAGAGGAGTAACTCTTCTAACAGTTCCTGCTTTGAGCCTTTCCTGGGACAGCAGTATTAGATTCCGATGCACCATTGCAGGTTTACTGTATCCCTTGGACCTTCAAAACAACGATGAAACACAGAAATTGCATCGATATTGAATACAAAAGGCTAAATGTCGACTTATTTATAAGAGGAGTAACTCTTCTAATGGTTCGTGCTTTGAGCCTTTCCTGGGACAATAGTATTTGATTCCGATGCACCATTGCAGGTTTACTATATCCCTTGGACCTTCAAGTCAACGATGAAACACAGAAATTGCATCGATATTGAATACAAATGGCAAAATATCTACTTATTTACAAGAGGAATAACTCTTATAATAGTTCGTGCTTTGAGCCTTTCCTGGGACAGCAGTATTAGATTCCGATGCACCATTGCAGGTGTACTGTATCCCTTGGACCTTCAAATCAACGATGAAACATAGAAATTGCATCGATATTGAATACAAAGAGTAAAATGTCGACTTATTTAAAAGAGGAGTAACTCTTCAAATAGATCGTGCTTTGAACCTTTCCTGGGACTGCAGTATTAGATTCCGATGCACCATTGCAGGTTTACTGTATCCCTTGGACCTTCAAAGCAACGATGAAACACAGAAATTGCACCGATCTTGAATACAAAAGGCAAAATTTCGACTTATTTACAAGCGGAGTAACTCTTCTAATAGTTCGTGCTTTGAGCCTTTCCTGGGACAGCAGTATTAGATTCCGATGCACCATTGCAGGTTTACTGTATGCCTTGGATCTTCAAATCAACGATGAAACACAGAAATTGCATCGAAATTGTATACAAAAGGCAAAATGTCGACTTATTTATAAGAGGAGTAACTCTTCTACTAGTTCGTGCTTTGAGCCTTTCCTGGGACAGCAGTATTAGATTCCGATGCACCATTGCAGGTTTACTGTATCCCTTGGACCTTCAAATCAACGATGAAACACAGAAATTGCATCGATATTGAATACAAATGCTAAATGTCGACTTATTTAAAAGAGGAGTAACTCTTCAAATAGATCGTGCTTTGAACCTTTCCTGGGACTGCAGTATTAGATTCCGATGCACCATTGCAGGTTTACAGTATCCCTTAGACCTTCAAAGCAACGATGAAACACAGAAATTGCATCGATATTGAATACAAAAGGCAAAATTTCGACTTATTTACAAGAGGAGTAACCCTTGTAATAGTTCGTGCTTTGAGCCTTTCCTGGGACAGCAGTATTAGATTCCTATGCACCATTGCTGTTTTACTGTATCCCTTGGACCTTCAAATCAACGATGAAGCACAGAAATTGCATCGATATTGAATACAAAAGGCAAAATGTCGGCTTACTTACAAGAGGAGTAATTCTTCTAATAGTTCGTGATTTAGCCTTTCCTGGGAGAGCAGTATTACATTGCGATGCACCATTCCAGGTTTACTGTATCCCTTGCACCTTCAAATCAACGATGAAACACAGAAATTGCATCGATATTGAATACAAAAGGCTAATTGTCGACTTATTTACAAGAGGAGTAACTCTTCTAATAGTTCGTGCTTTTAGCGTTTCCTGCGACAGCAGTATTAGATTCCGATGCACCATTGCAGGTTTACTGTATCCCTTGGATCTTCAAATCAACGATGAAACACAGAAATTGCATCGATATTGAATACAAAATGCAAAATGTCGACTTATTTACAAGAGGAGTAACTCTTGTAATAGTTCGTGCTTTGAGCCTTTCCTGGAACAGCAGTATTAGATTCCGATGCACCATAACAGGCTTACTGTATCCCTTGGACCTTCAAACCAACGATGAAACACAGAAATTGCATCGATATTGAAAACAAAAGGCAAAATGTCGACTTATTTACAAGAGGAGTAACTCTTCTAATAGATCGTGCTTTGAGCCTTTCCTGGGACAGCAGTATTAGATTCCGATGCACCATTGCAGGTTTACTGTATCCCTTGGACCTTCAAATCAACGATGACACACAGAAATTGCATCGATATTGAATACAAAAGGCAAAATGTCGACTTATTTACAAGAGGAGAAACTCTTCTAATAGTTCGTGCTTTGAGCCTTTCCTGGGACAGCAGTATTAGATTCCGATGCACCATTGCAGGTTTACTGTATCCCTTGGACCTTCAAATCAACGATGAAACACAGATATTGCATCGATATTGAATACAAAAGGCAAAATGTCGACTTATATACAAGAGGAGTAACTCTCCTAATAGTTCGTGCTTTGAGCCTTTCCTGGGACAGCAGTATTAGATTCCGATGCACCATTGCAGGTTTACTGTATCCCTTGGACCTTCAAATCAACGATGAAACACAGAAATTGCATCAATATTGAATACAAAAGGCAAAATGTCGACTTATTTATAAGAGGAGTAACTCTTCTAAAAGTTCCTGCTTTGAGCCTTTCCTGGGACAGCAGTATTAGATTCCGAAGCACCATTGCAGGTTTACTGTATCCCTTGGACCTTCAAATCAACGATGAAACACAGAAATTGCATCGATATTGAATACAAAAAGCAAAATGTCGACTTATTTACGAGAGTAGTAACTCTTCTGATAGTTCGTGCTTTGAGCCTTTCCTGGGACAGCAGTATTAGATTCCGATGCACCATTGCAGGTTTACTGTATCCCTTGGACCTTCAAATCAACGATGAAACACAGAAATTGCTTCGATATTGAATGCAAAATGCAAAATGTCGACTTATTTGCAAGAGGAGTAACTATTCTAATAGTTCGTGCTTTGAGCCTTTCCAGGGACAGCAGTATTAGATTACGATGCACCATTGCAGGTTTACTGTATCTCTTGGACCTTCAAATCAACGATGAAACACAGAGATTGCATCGATATTGAATACAAAAGGCAAAGTGTCGTCTTAATTATAAGAGGAGTAACTGTTCTAATGGTTCGTGCTTTGAGCCTTTCCTGGGACAGCAGTTATAGATTCCGATGCACCATTGCAGGTTTACTGTATCCCTTGGACCTTCAAAACAAGTATGAAATACTGAAATTGCATCGATATTGAATACAAAAGGCAAAATGTCGACTTATTTACAAGTGGAGTAACTCTTCTAATAGTTCGTGTTTTAGCCTTTCCTGGGACAGTAGTATTAGATTCCGATGCACCATTGCAGGTTTACTGTATCCCTTGGACCTTCAAATCAACGATGAAACACTGAAATTGCATCGATATTGAGTACAAAAGGCAAAATGTCGACTTATTTACAAGAGGAGTAACTCTTCTAATAGTTCGTGTTTTAGCATTTCCTGGGACAGCAGTATTAGATTGCGATGCTCCATTGCAGGTTTACTGTATAACTTGGACCTTCAAATCAACAATGAAACACAGAAATTGCATCGATATTGAATACAAAAGGCTAAATGTCGACTTATTTACAAGAGGAGTAACTCTTCTTATAGTTCGTGCTTTTAGCGTTTCCTGGGGCAGCAGTATTAGATTCCGATGCACCATTGCAGGTTTACTGTATCCCTTGGATCTTCAAATCAACGATGAAACACAGAAATTGCATCGATATTGAATACAAAAGGCAAAATGTCGACTTATTTACGAGAGTAGTAACTCTTCTGATAGTTCGTGCTTTGAGCCTTTCCTGGGACAGCAGTATTAGATCCCGATGCACCATTGCAGGTTTACTGTATCCCTTGTACCTTCAAATCAACGATGAAACATAGAAATTGCATCGATCTTGAATACAAAATGCAAAATGTTGACTTATTTACAAGAGGAGTAACTCTTCTAATAGTTCGTGATTTGAGCCTTTCCTGGAACAGCAGTATTAGATTCCGATGCACCATTACAGGCTTACTGTATCCCTTGGACCTTCAAACCAACGATGAAACACAGAAAAGGCATCGATATTGAATACAATAGGCAAAATGTCGACTTATATACAAGAGGAGTAACTCTTCTAATATTTCGTGCCTTGAGCCTTTCCTGGGACAGCAGTATTAGATTCCGATGCACCATTGCAGGTTTACTGTATCCCTTGGACCTTCAAATCAACGATGAAACACAGAAATTGCATCGATATTGAATACAAAAGGCAAAATGTCGACTTATTTATAAGAGGAATAACTCTTCTAAAAGTTCCTGCTTTGAGCCTTTCCTGGGACAGCAGTATTAGATTCCGAAGTACCATTGCAGGTTTACTGTATCCCTTGGACGTTCAAATCAACGATGAAACACAGAAATTGCATCGATATTGAATACAAATGGCAAAATGTCGACTTATTTACGAGAGTAGTAACTCTTCTAATAGTTCATGGTTTGAGCCTTTCCTGGGACAGCAGTATTAGATTCCGATGCACCATTGCAGGTTTACTGTATCCCTTGTACCTTCAAATCAACGATGAAACATAGAAATTGCATCGATCTTGAATACAAAATGCAAAATGTTGACTTATTTATAAGAGGAGTAACTCTTCTAATAGTTCGTGCTTTGAGCCTTTCCTGGGACAGCAGTATTATATTTCGATGCACCATTGCACGTTTACTGTATCCCTTTGACCTTCAAAACAACTATGAAACACTGAAATTGCATCGATATTGAATACCAAAGGCAAAATGTCGACTTATTTACAAGAGGAGTAACTCTTCTAATAGTTCGTGATTTAGCCTTTCCTGGGACAGCAGTATTAGATTGCGATGCATCATTGCAGATTTACTGTATCCCTTGGACCTTCAAATCAACGATGAAACACAGAAATTGCATCGATATTGAATACAAAGGACAAAATGTCATCTTATTTACAAGAGGAGTAACTCCTCTAATAGTTCGTGATTTTAGCGTTTCCTGGGACAGCAGTATTAGATTCCGATGCACCATTGCAGGGTTACTGTATCCCTTGGACCTTCAAATCAACGATGAAACACAGATATTGCATCGATATTGAATACAAAAGGCAAAATGTCGACTTATTTACGAGAGGAGTAACTCTTGTAATAGTTCGTGCTTTGAGCTTTTCCTGGGACAGCAGTATTAGATTCCGATGCACCATTGCAGGTTTACTGTATCCCTTTGACCTTCAAATCAACGATGAAACACAGAAATTGCATCGATATTGAATACAAAAGGCAAAATGTCGACTTATATACAAGAGGAGTAACTCTTCTAGTACTTCGTGCTTTGAGCTTTTCCTGGGACAGCAGTATTAGATTGCGATGCACCATTGCAGGTTTACTGTATCCCTTGGACCTCCAAATCAACGATGAAACACAGATATTGCACCGATATTGTATACAAAAGGCAAAATATCGACTTATTTACAAGAGGAGTAACTCTTCTAATAGTTCATGCTTTGAGCCTTTCTGGGACAGCAGTACTAGATTCCGATGCACCATTGCAGGTTTACTGTATCCCTTGGTCCTTCAAATCAACGATGAAACACAGAAATTGCATCGATATTGAATACAAATGGCAAAATCTCGACTTATTTATAAGAGGAGTAACTCTTCTAACAGTTCCTGCTTTGAGCCTTTCCTGGGACAGAAGTATTAGATTCCGATGCACCATTGCAGGTTTACTGTATCCCTTGGACCTTCAAATCAACTATGAAACACAGAAATTGCATCGATATTGAATATAAAAGGCAAAATGTCGACTTATTTACAAGAGATGTAACGCTTCTAATAGTTCGTACTTTGAGCCTTTCCTAGGACAGCAGTATTAGATTCCGATGCACCATTGCAGGTTTACTGTATCCCTTGGACCATCAAAGCAACGATGAAACACAGAAATTGCACCGATCTTGAATACAAAAGGCAAAATTTCGACTTATTTACAAGAGGAGTAACTCTTCTGATAGTTCGTGATTTAGCCTTTCCTGGGACAGCAGTATTAGATTGCGATGCACCATTGCAGGTGTACTGTATCCCTTGGACCTTCAAATCAACGATGAAACATAGAAATTGCATCGATATTGAATACAAAGAGTAAAATGTCGACTTATTTAAAAGAGGAGTAACTCTTCAAATTGATCGTGCTTTGAACCTTTCCTGGGACTGCAGTATTAGATTCCGATGCACCATTGCAGGTTTACTGTATCCCTTGGACCTTCAAAGCAACGATGAAACACAGAAATTGCATCGATATTGAATACAAAAAGCAAAATGTCGACTTATTTACGAGAGTAGTAACTCTTCTGATAGTTCGTGCTTTGAGCCTTTCCTGGGACAGCAGTATTAGATTCCGATGCACCATTGCAGGTTTACTGTATCCCTTGGACCTTCAAATCAACGATGAAACACAGAAATTGCATCGATATTGAATGCAAAATGCAAAATGTCGACTTATTTGCAAGAGGAGTAACTATTCTAACAGTTCGTGCTTTGAGCCTTTCCAGGGACAGCAGTTTTAGATTACGATGCACCATTGCAGGTTTACTGTATCTCTTGGACCTTCAAATCAACGATGAAACACAGAAATTGCATCGATATTGAATACAAAAGGCAAAGTGTCGTCTTAATTATAAGAGGAGTAACTGTTCTAATGGTTCGTGCTTTGAGCCTTTCCTGGGACAGCAGTTATAGATTCCGATGCACCATTGCAGGTTTACTGTATCCCTTGGACCTTCAAAACAAGTATGAAATACTGAAATTGCATCGATATTGAATACAAAAGGCAAAATGTCGACTTATTTACAAGTGGAGTAACTCTTCTAATAGTTCGTGTTTTAGCCTTTCCTGGGACAGTAGTATTAGATTCCGATGCACCATTGCAGGTTTACTGTATCCCTTGGACCTTCAAATCAACGATGAAACACTGAAATTGCATCGATATTGAGTACAAAAGGCAAAATGTCGACTTATTTACAAGAGGAGTAACTCTTCTAATAGTTCGTGTTTTAGCATTTCCTGGGACAGCAGTATTAGATTGCGATGCTCCATTGCAGGTTTACTGTATAACTTGGACCTTCAAATCAACAATGAAACACAGAAATTGCATCGATATTGAATACAAAAGGCTAAATGTCGACTTATTTACAAGAGGAGTAACTCTTCTTATAGTTCGTGCTTTTAGCGTTTCCTGGGACAGCAGTATTAGATTCCGATGCACCATTGCAGGTTTACTGTATCCCTTGGATCTTCAAATCAACGATGAAACACAGAAATTGCATCGATATTGAATACAAAAGGCAAAATGTCGACTTATTTACGAGAGTAGTAACTCTTCTGATAGTTCGTGCTTTGAGCCTTTCCTGGGACAGCAGTATTAGATTCCGATGCACCATTGCAGGTTTACTGTATCCCTTGTACCTTCAAATCAACGATGAAACATAGAAATTGCATCGATCTTGAATACAAAATGCAAAATGTTGACTTATTTATAAGTGGAGTAACTCTTCTAATAGTTCGTGCTTTGAGCCTTTCCTGGGACAGCAGTATTAGATTCCGATGCACCAATGCAGGTTTACTGTATCCCTTGGACCTTCAAAACAACTATGAAACACTGAAATTGCATCGATATTGAATACAAAAGGCAAAATGTCGACTTATTTACAAGAGGAGTAACTCTTCTAATAGTTCGTTATTTAGCCTTTCCTGGGACAGCAGTATTAGATTGCGATGCACCATTGCAGGTTTACTGTATCCCTTGGATCTTCAAATCAACGATAAAACACAGATATTGCATCGTAATTGAATACAAAAGACAAAATGTCATCTTATTTACAAGTGGAGTGATTCCTCTAATAGTTCGTGATTTTAGCGTTTCCTGGGACAGCAGTATTAGATTCCGATGCACCATTGCAGGTTTACTGTATCCCTTGGACCTTCAAATCAACAATGAAACACAGAAATTGCATCGATATTGAATACAAAGGGCAAAATGTCGCCTTATTTACGAGAGTAGTAACTCTTCTAATAGTTCGTGCTTTGAGCCTTTCCTGGGACAGCAGTATTAGATTCCGATGCTCCATTGCAGGTTTACTGTATCCCTTGTACCTTCAAATCAACGATGAAACATAGAAATTGCATCGATCTTGAATACAAAATGCAAAATGTTGACTTATTTACAAGAGGAGTAACTCTTCTAATAGTTCGTGATTTGAGCCTTTCCTGGAACAGCAGTATTAGATTCCGATGCACCATTACAGGCTTACTGTATCCCTTGGACCTTCAAACCAACGATGAAACACAGAAATTGCATCGATATTGAATACAATAGGCAAAATGTCGACTTATATACAAGAGGAGTAACTCTTCTAATATTTCGTGCCTTCAGCCTTTCCTGGGACAGCAGTATTAGATTCCGATGCACCATTGCAGGTTTACTGTATCCCTTGGACCTTCAAATCAACGATGAAACACAGAAATTGCATCGATATTGAATACAAAAGGCAAAATGTCGACTTATTTATAAGAGGAATAACTCTTCTAAAAGTTCCTGCTTTGAGCCTTTCCTGGGACAGCAGTATTAGATTCCGAAGTACCATTGCAGGTTTACTGTATCCCTTGGACCTTCAAATCAACGATGAAACACAGAAATTGCATCGATATTGAATACAAATGGCAAAATGTCGACTTATTTACGAGAGTAGTAACTCTTCTAATAGTTCATGGTTTGAGCCTTTCCTGGGACAGCAGTATTAGATTCCGATGCACCATTGCAGGTTTACTGTATCCCTTGTACCTTCAAATCAACGATGAAACATAGAAATTGCATCGATCTTGAATACAAAATGCAAAATGTTGACTTATTTATAAGAGGAGTAACTCTTCTAATAGTTCGTGCTTTGAGCCTTTCCTGGGACAGCAGTATTATATTTCGATGCACCATTGCACGTTTACTGTATCCCTTTGACCTTCAAAACAACTATGAAACACTGAAATTGCATCGATATTGAATACCAAAGGCAAAATGTCGACTTATTTACAAGAGGAGTAACTCTTCTAATAGTTCGTGATTTAGCCTTTCCTGGGACAGCAGTATTAGATTGCGATGCATCATTGCAGATTTACTGTATCCCTTGGACCTTCAAATCAACGATGAAACACAGAAATTGCATCGATATTGAATACAAAGGACAAAATGTCATCTTATTTACAAGAGGAGTAACTCCTCTAATAGTTCGTGATTTTAGCGTTTCCTGGGACAGCAGTATTAGATTCCGATGCACCATTGCAGGGTTACTGTATCCCTTGGACCTTCAAATCAACGATGAAACACAGATATTGCATCGATATTGAATACAAAAGGCAAAATGTCGACTTATTTACGAGAGGAGTAACTCTTCTAATAGTTCGTGCTTTGAGCTTTTCCTGGGACAGCAGTATTAGATTCCGATGCACCATTGCAGGTTTACTGTATCCCTTTGACGTTCAAATCAACGATGAAACACAGAAATTGCATCGATATTGAATACAAAAGGCAAAATGTCGACTTATATACAAGAGGAGTAACTCTTCTAGTACTTCGTGCTTTGAGCTTTTCCTGGGACAGCAGTATTAGATTGCGATGCACCATTGCAGGTTTACTGTATCCCTTGGACCTCCAAATCAACGATGAAACACAGATATTGCACCGATATTGTATACAAAAGGCAAAATATCGACTTATTTACAAGAGGAGTAACTCTTCTAATAGTTCATGCTTTGAGCCTTTCTGGGACAGCAGTACTAGATTCCGATGCACCATTGCAGGTTTACTGTATCCCTTGGACCTTCAAATCAACGATGAAACACAGAAATTGCATCGATATTGAATACAAATGGCAAAATCTCGACTTATTTATAAGAGGAGTAACTCTTCTAACAGTTCCTGCTTTGAGCCTTTCCTGGGACAGAAGTATTAGATTCCTATGCACCATTGCAGGTTTACTGTATCCCTTGGACCTTCAAACCAACTATGAAACACAGAAATTGCATCGATATTGAATATAAAAGGCAAAATGTCGACTTATTTACAAGAGATGTAACGCTTCTAATAGTTCGTACTTTGAGCCTTTCCTAGGACAGCAGTATTAGATTCCGATGCACCATTGCAGGTTTACTGTATCCCTTGGACCTTCAAAGCAACGATGAAACACAGAAATTGCACCGATCTTGAATACAAAAGGCAAAATTTCGACTTATTTACAAGAGGAGTAACTCTTCTGATAGTTCGTGATTTAGCCTTTCCTGGGACAGCAGTATTAGATTGCGATGCACCATTGCAGGTGTACTGTATCCCTTGGACCTTCAAATCAACGATGAAACATAGAAATTGCATCGATATTGAATACAAAGAGTAAAATGTCGATTTATTTAAAAGAGGAGTAACTCTTCAAATAGATCGTGCTTTGAACCTTTCCTGGGACTGCAGTATTAGATTCCGATGCACCATTGCAGGTTTACTGTATCCCTTGGACCTTCAAAGCAACGATGAAACACAGAAATTGCACCGATCTTGAATACAAAAGGCAAAATTTCGACTTATTTACAAGAGGAGTAACTCTTCTAATAGTTCGTGCTTTGAGCCTTTCCTGGGACAGCAGTATTAGATTCCGATGCACCATTGCAGGTTTACTGTATGCCTTGGATCTTCAAATCAACGATGAAACACAGAAATTGCATCGATATTGTATACAAAAGGCAAAATGTCGACTTATTTATAAGAGGAGTAACTCTTCTAATAGTTCGTGCTTTGAGCCTTTCCTGGGACAGCAGTATTAGATTCCGATGCACCATTGCAGGTTTACTGTATCCCTTGGACCTTCAAATCAACGATGAAACACAGAAATTGCATCTATATTGAATACAAATGCAAAATGTCGACTTATTTAAAAGAGGAGTAACTCTTCAAATAGATCGTGCTTTGAACCTTTCCTGGGACTGCAGTATTAGATTCCGATGCACCATTGCAGGTTTACAGTATCCCTTAGACCTTCAAAGCAACGATGAAACACAGAAATTGCATCGATATTGAATACAAAAGGCAAAATTTCGACTTATTTACAAGAGGAGTAACCCTTGTAATAGTTCGTGCTTTGAGCCTTTCCTGGGACAGCAGTATTAGATTCCTATGCACCATTGCTGTTTTACTGTATCCCTTGGACCTTCAAATCAACGATGAAGCACAGAAATTGCATCGATATTGAATACAAAAGGCAAAATGTCGGCTTACTTACAAGAGGAGTAACTCTTCTAATAGTTCGTGCTTTTAGCCTTTCCTGGGACAGCAGTATTAGATTGCGATGCACCATTGACTGTTTACTGTATCCCTTGGACCTTCACATCGACGATAAAACAGGAAATGCATCGATATTGAATACAAAAGGCAAAATGTCGACTTATTTACAAGAGGAGTAACTCTTCTAATAGTTCGTGATTTAGCCTTTCCTGGGAGAGCAGTATTACATTGCGATGCACCATTCCAGGTTTACTGTATCCCTTGCACCTTCAAATCAACGATGAAACACAGAAATTGCATCGATATTGATTACAAAAGGCTAATTGTCGACTTATTTACAAGAGGAGTAACTCTTCTAATAGTTCGTGCTTTTAGCCTTTCCTGGGACAGCAGTATTAGATTCCGATGCACCATTGCAGGTTTACTGTATCCCTTGGACCTTCAAATCAACGATGTAACACAGATATTGCATCGATATTGAATACAAACAGCAAAATGTCGACTTATATACAAGAGGAGTAACTGTCCTAATAGTTCGTGCTTTGAGCCTTTCCTGGGACAGCAGTATTAGATTCCGATGCACCATTGCAGGTTTACTGTATCCCTTGGACCTTCAAATCAACGATGAAACACAGAAATTGCATCAATATTGAATACAAAAGGCAAAATGTCGACTTATTTATAAGAGGAGTAACTCTTCTAAAAGTTCCTGCTTTGAGCCTTTCCTGGGACAGCAGTATTAGATTCCGAAGCACCATTGCAGGTTTACTGTATCCCTTGGACCTTCAAATCAACGATGAAACACAGAAATTGCATCGATATTGAATACAAAAAGCAAAATGTCGACTTATTTACGAGAGTAGTAACTCTTCTGATAGTTCGTGCTTTGAGCCTTTCCTGGGACAGCAGTATTAGATTCCGATGCACCATTGCAGGTTTACTGTATCCCTTGTACTTTCAAGTCAACGATGAAACATAGAAATTGCATCGATCTTGAATACAAAATGGAAAAAGTTGACTTATTTATAAGAGGAGTAACTTTTCTAATAGTTCGTGTTTTGAGCCTTTCCTGGGACAGCAGTATTAGATTCCGATGCACCATTGCAGGTTTACTGTATCCCTTGGACCTTCAAAACAACTATGAAACACTGAAATTGCATCGATATTGAATATAAAATGCAAAATGTCGACTTATTTACAAGAGGAGTAACTCTTCTAATAGTTCGTGATTTAGCCTTTCCTGGGACAGCAGTATTAGATTGCAATGCACCATTGCAGGTTTACTGTATCCCTTGGATCTTCAAATCAACGATGAAACACCGAAATTGCATCGATATTGAATACAAAAGACAAAAAGTCATCTTATTTACAAGAGGAGTGACTCCTCTAATAGTTCGTGATATTAGCGTTTCCTGGGACAGCAGTATTAGATTCCGATGCACCATTGCAGGTTTACTGTATCCCTTGGACCTTCAAATCAACGATGAAACACAGAAATTGCATCGATATTGAATACAAAAGGCAAAATGTCAACTTAATTACAAGAGGAGTAACTCTTCTAATAGTTCGTGCTTTGGGAATTTCCTGGGACAGCAGTATTAGATTGCGATGCACCATTGCAGGTTTACTGTATCCCTTGGACCTTCAAATCAACGATGAAACACAGAAATTGCATCGAAATTGAATACAAAAGGCAAAATAACGACTTATTTACAAGAGGAGTGACTCTTCTAATAGTTCGTGCTTTGAGCCTTTCCTGGAACAGCAGTATTAGATTCCGATGCACCATTGCAGGTTTACTGTATCCCTTGGACCTTCAAATCAACGATGAAACACATAAATTGCATCGATATTGAATACAAAAGGCAAAATGTCGACTTATTTACGAGAGTAGTAACTCTTCTAATAGTTCGTGTTTTGAGCCTTTCCTGGGACAGCAGTATTAGATTCCCATGCACCATTGCAGGTTTACTGTATCCCTTGTACCTTCAAATCAACGATGAAACATAGAATTTGCATCGATCTTGAATACAAAATGCAAAATGTTGACTTATTTATAAGAGGTACTCCTCTTATAATAGTTCGTGCTTTGAGCCTTTCCTGGGACAGCAGTATTAGATTCCGATGCACCATTGCAGGCTTGCTGTATCCCTTGGACCTTCAAATCAACGATGAAACACAGAAATTGCATCGATATTGAATACAAAAGGCAAAATGTCGACTTATTTACAAGAGGAGTAACTCTACTAATGGTTCGTGCTTTGAGCCTTTCCTGGGACAGCAGTATGAGATTCCGATGCACCATTGCAGGTTTACTGTATCCCTTGGACCTTCAAATCAACGATGAAACACAGAAATTGCATCGATATTGAATACAAAAGGAAAATGTCGACTTAATTATAAGAGGATTAACTCTTCTAATAGTTCGTGCTTTGAGCCTTTCCTGGGACAGCAGTAATAGATTCCGTGCACCATTGCTGGTTTACTGTATCCCTTGGAACTTCAAATCAACGATGAAACACAGAAATTGCATCGATATTGAATACAAAAGGCTAATTGTCGACTTATTTACAAGAGGAGTAACTCTTCTAATAGTTCGTGCTTTGAGCCTTTCCTGGGACAGCAGTATTAGATTCCGATGCACCATTGCAGGTTTACTGTATCCCTTGGCCCTTCAAATCAACGATGAAACACAGGAATTGCATCGATATTGAATACAAAATGCAAAATGTCGAATTATTTACAAGAGGTGTAACTCTTCTAATAGTTCGAGATTTGAGCCTTTCCTGGGACAGCGGTATTCAATTCCGATGCACCATTTCAGGTTTACTATCCCTTGGACCTTCAAATCAACGATGAAACACAGAAATTGCATGGAAATTGAATACAAAAGGCAAATTGTCGACTTATTTACAAGAGGAGTAACTCTTCTAACAGTTCGAGCTTTGAGCCTTTCCTGGGACAGCAGTATTAGATTCCGATGCACCATTTCAGGTTTACTGTATCCCTTGGACATCCAAATCAACGATGAAACACAGAAATTGCATCGATATTGAATACAAAAAGCAAAATGTCGACTTATATACAAGAGGAGTAACTCTTCCAGTACTTCGTGCTTTGAGCCTTTCCTGGGACAGCAGTATTAGATTCCAATGCACCATTGCAGGTTTACTGTATCCCTTGGACCTTCAAATCAACGATGACACACAGAAATTGCATCTATATAGAATACAAAAGGCAAAATGTCGACTTATTTACAAGAGGAGAAACTCTTCTAATAGTTCGTGCTTTGAGCCTTTCCTGGGACAGCAGTATTAGATTCCGATGCACCATTGCAGGTTTACTGTATCCCTTGGACCTTCAAATCAACGATGAAACACAGAAATTGCATCGATATTGAATACAAAAGGCAAAATGTCGACTTATATACAAGAGGAGTAACTCTTCTACTATTTCGTGCTTTGAGCCTTTCCTGGGACAGCAGTATTAGATTCCGATGCACCATTGCAGGTTTACTGTATCCCTTGGACCTTCAAATCAACAATGAAACACAGAAATTGCATCGATATTCAATACAAAAGGCAAAATGTCGACTTATTTATAAGAGGAGTAACTCTTCTACCAGTTCCTGCATTGAGCCTTTCCTGGGACAGCAGTAATAGATTGCGATGCACCTTTGCAGGTTTACTGTATTCCTTGGACCTCCAAATCAACGATGAAACACAGAAATTGCATGGATATTGAATACAAACGGCAAAATGTCGACTTATTTACAAGAGGAGTAACTCTTCTAATAGATCGTGCTTTGAGCCTTTCCTGGGACAGCAGTATTAGATTCCGATGCACCATTGCAGGTTTACTGTTCCCTTGGACCTCCAAATCAACGATGAAACACAGAAATTGCATCGATATTGAATACAAAAGGCAAAATGTCGACTTATGTACAAGAGGAGTAACTCTTCTAATAGTTCGTGCTTTGAGCCTTTCCTGGGACAGCAGTATTAGATTCCGATGCACCATTGCAGGTTTACTGTATCCCTTGGACCTTCAAATCAACGATGAAACACAGAAATTGCATCGATATTGAAAACAAAAGGCAAAATGTCGACTTATATACAAGAGGAGTAACTCTTCGAGTACTTCGTGCTTTGAGCCTTTCCTGGGACAGCAGTATTAGATTACGATGCACCATTGCAGGTTTACTATATCAATTGGACCTTCAAATCAACGATGAAACACAGAAATTGCATCGATATTGAATACAAAAGGCTAAATGTCGACTTATTTACAAGAGGAGTAACTCTTCTAATAGTTCGTGTTTTGAGCCTTTCCTGGGACAGCAGTATTGGATTCCGATGCACCATTGCAGGTTTACTGTATCCCTTGGACCTTCAAATCAACGATGAAACACAGAAATTGCATCGACATTGAATACAAAAGCAAAATGTCGACTTATTTACAAGAGGAGTAACTCTTCCAATAGTTCGTGCTTTGAGCCTTTCCTGGGACAGCAGTATTAGATTCCGATGCACCATTGCAAGTTTACTGTATCCCTTGGACCTTCAAATCAACGATGAAACACAGAAATTGCATCGATATTGAATACAAAATGCAAAATGTCGACTTACTTATAAGAGGTGTAACTCTTCTAGCAGTTCGTGCTTTGAGCCTTTCCTGGGACAGCAGTATTAGATTCCGATGCACCATTGCAGGTTTACTGTATCCCTCGGACCTTCAAATCAACGATGAAACACAGAAATTGCATCATATTGAATGCAAAAGGCAAAATGTCGACTTATTTACAAGAGTAGTAACTCTTCTAATAGTTCGTGCTTTGAGCCTTTACTGGGACAGCAGTATTAGATTCCGATGCACCATTGCATGTTTACTGTATCCCTTGTACCTTCAAATCAACGATGAAACATAAAAATTGCATCGATCTTGAATACAAAATACAAAATGTTGGCTTATTTATAAGAGGAGTAACTCTTCTAATAGTTCGTGCCTCGAGCCTTTCTTGGGACAGCAGTATTAGATTCCGATGCACCATTGCACGTTTACTGTATCCCTTGGACCTTCAAATCAACGATGAAACACAGAAATTGCATCGAAATTGAATACAAAAGGCAAAATGTCGACTTATTTACAAGAGGAGTAACTCTTCTAATAGTTCGTGCTTTGAGCCTTTCCTGGGACAGCAGTATTAGATTCCGATGCACCATTGCAGGTTTACTGTATCCCTTGGACCTTCAAATCAACGACGAAACACATAAATTGCATCGATATTTAATACAAAAGGCAAAATTTCGACTTATTTACGGGAGTAGTAACTCTTCTAATAGTTCGTGCTTTGAGCCTTTCCTGGGACAGCAGTATTAGATTCCGATGCACCATTGCAGGTTTACTGTATCCCTTGTACCTTCAAATCAACGATGAAACATAGAATTTGCATCGATCTTGAATACAAAATGCAAAATATTGACTTATTTATAAGAGGAGTAACTCTTCTAAAAGTTCGTGATTTTAGCGTTCCCTGGGACAGCAGTATTAGATTCCGATGCACCATTGCAGGTTTACTGTATCCCTTGGAACTTCAAATCAACGATGAAACACAGAAATTGCATCGATATTGAATACAAACGGCAAAATGTCGACTTATTTACAAGAGGAGTAACTCTTCTGATAGTTCGTGTTTGAGCCTTTCCTGGGACAGCAGTATTAGATTCCGATGCACCATTGCAGGCTTTCTGTATCCCTTTGACCTTCAAATCAACGATGAAACACAGAAATTGCATCGATATTGAATACAAAATGCAAAATGTCGACTTATTTACAAGAGGAGTAACTCTTCTAATGGTTCGTGCTTTGAGCCTTTCCTCGGAAAGCAGTATGAGATTCCGATGCACCATTGCAGGTTTACTGTATCCCTTGGACCTTCAAATCAACGATGAAACACCGAAATTGCATCGATATTGAATACAAAAGGCAAAATGTCGACTTATGTACAAGAGGAGTAACTCTTCTAATAGTTCGTGCTTTGAGACTTTCCTGGGCCAGCAGTATTAGATTCCGATGCACCATTGCAGGTTTACTGTATCCCTTGGACCTTCAAATCAACGATGAAACACAGAAATTGCATCGATATTGAAAACAAAAGGCAAAATGTCGACTTATATACAAGAGGAGTAACTCTTCGAGTACTTCGTGCTTTGAGCCTTTCCTGGGACAGCAGTATTAGATTACGATGCACCATTGCAGGTTTACTATATCAATTGGACCTTCAAATCAACGATGAAACACAGAAATTGCATCGATATTGAATACAAAAGGCTAAATGTCGACTTATGTACAAGAGGAGTAACTATTCTAATAGTTCGTGCTTTGAGCCTTTCCTGGGACAGCAGTATTAGATTCCGATGCACCAATTCAGGTTTACTGTATCCCTTGGACCTTCAAATCAACGATGAAACACAGAAATTGCATCGATATTGAAAACAAAAGGCAAAATGTCGACTTATATACAAGAGGAGTAACTCTTCGAGTACTTCGTGTTTTGAGCCTTTCCTGGGACAGCAGTATTAGATTACGATGCACCATTGCAGGTTTACCATATCAATTGGACCTTCAAATCAACGATGAAACACAGAAATTGCATCGATATTGAATACAAAAGGCTAAATGTCGACTTATTTACAGGAGGAGTAACTCTTCTAATAGTTCGTGTTTTGAGCCTTTCCTGGGACAGCAGTATTGGATTCCGATGCACCATTGCAGGTTTACTGTATCCCTTGGACCTTCAAATCAACGATGAAACACAGAAATTGCATCGATATTGAATACATAAGGCAAAATGTCGACTTATTTACAAGAGGAGTAACTCTTCTAATAGTTCGTGCTTTGAGCCTTTCCTGGGACAGCAGTATTAGATTCCGATGCACCATTGCAAGTTTACTGTATCCCTTGGACCTTCAAATCAACGAAGAAACACCGAAATTGCATCGATATTGAATACAAAATGCAAAATGTCGACTTACTTATAAGAGGTGTAACTCTTCTGGCAGTTCGTGCTTTGAGCCTTTCCTGGGACAGCAGTATTAGATTCCGATGCACCATTGCAGGTTTACTGTATCCCTTGGACCTTCAAATCAACGATGAAACACACAGAAATTGCATCATATTGAATACAAAAGGCAAAATGTCGACTTATTTACAAGAGTAGTAACTCTTCTAATAGTTCGTGCTTTGAGCCTTTACTGGGACAGCAGTATTAGATTCCGATGCACCATTGCATGTTTACTGTATCCCTTGTACCTTCAAATCAACAATGAAACATAAAAATTGCATCGATCTTGAATACAAAATACAAAATGTTGGCTAATTTTAAGAGGAGTAACTCTTCTAATAGTTCGTGCCTCGAGCCTTTCTTGGGACAGCAGTGTTAGATTCCGATGCACCATTGCACGTTTACTGTATCCCTTGGACCTTCAAATCAACGATGAAACACAGAAATTGCATCGATATTGAATACAAAAGGCAAAATGTCGACTTATTTACAAGAGGAGTAACTCTTCTAATAGTTCGTGCTTTGAGCCTTTCCTGGGACAACAGTATTAGATTGCGATGCACCATTGCAGGTTTACTGTATCCCTTGGACCTTCAAATCAACGATGAAACAAAGAAATTGCATCGATATTGAATACAAAAGGCAAAATGTCGACTTATTTACAAGAGGAGTAACTCTTCTAATAGTTCGTGCTTTGAGCCTTTCCTGGGACAGCAGTATTAGATTCCGATGCACCATTGCAGGTTTACTGTATCCCTTGGACCTTCAAATCAACGATGAAACACATAAATTGCGTCGATATTTAATACAAAAGGCAAAATGTCGACTTATTTACGAGAGTAGTAACTCTTCTAATAGTTCGTGCTTTGAGCCTTTCCTGGGACAGCAGTATTAGATTCCGATGCACCATTGCAGGTTTACTGTATCCCTTGTACCTTCAAATCAACGATGAAACATAGAATTTGCATCGATCTTGAATACAAAATGCAAAATATTGACTTATTTATAAGAGGAGTAACTCTTCTAATAGTTCGTGCTTTTAGCGTTTCCTGGGACAGCAGTATTAGATTCCGATGCACCATTGCAGGTTTACTGTATCCCTTGGACCTTCAAATCAACGATTAAACACAGATATTGCATCGATATTGAATACAAAAGGCAAAATGTCGACTTATTTACGAGAGGAGTAACCCTTCTAATAGTTCGTGCTCTGAGCCTTTCCTGGGACAGCAGTATTAGATTCCGATGCACCATTGCAGGCTTTCTGTATCCCTTGGACCTTCAAATCAACGATGAAACACAGAAATTGCATCGATATTGAATACAAAAGGCAAAATGTCGACTTATTTACAAGAGGAGTAACTCTTCTAATGGTTCGTGCTTTGAGCCTTTCCTCGGAAAGCAGTATGAGATTCCGATGCACCACTGCAGGTTTACTGTACCCTTGGACCTTCAAATCAACGATGAAACACCGAAATTGCATCGATATTGAATACAAAAGGCAAAATGTCGACTTATTTATAAGAGGATTAACTCTTCTAATAGTTCGTGCTTTGAGCCTTTCCTGGGACAGCAGTAATAGATTCCGATGCACCATTGCTGGTTTATTGTATCCCTTGGAACTACAAATCAACGATGAAACACAGATATTGCATCGATATTGAATACAAAAGGCAAAATGTCGACTTATTTACAAGAGGAGTAACTCTTCTAATAGTTCGTGCTTTGAGCCTTTCCTGGAACAGCAGTATTAGATTCCGATGCACAATTGCAGGTTTAATGTATCCCTTGGCCCTTCAAATCAACGATGTAACACAGGAATTGCATCGATATTGAATACAAAATGCAAAATATCGGCTTATTTACAAGAGGAGTAACTCCTCTAATAGTTCGTGATTTGAGCCTTTCCTGGGACAGCGGTATTCGATTCCGATGCACCATTTCAGGTTTACTGTATCCCTTGGACCTTCAAATCATCGATGAAACACAGAAATTGCATGGATATTGAATACAAAAGGCAAATTGTCGACTTATTTACAAGAGGAGTAACTCTTCTAATAGTTTGTGCTTTGAGCCTTTCCTGGGACAGCTGTATTAGATTCCGATGCACCATTGGAGGTTTACTGTATCCCTTGGACCTTCAAATCAACGATGAAACACAGAAATTGCATCGATATTGAATACAAAAGGCAAAATGTCGACTTATTTATAAGAGGAGTAACTCTTCTAACAGTTCCTGCATTGAGTCTTTCCTGGGACAGCAGTAATAAATTCCGATGCACCTTTGCAGGTTTAGTGTATCCCTTGGACCTTCAGATCAACGATGAAACACAGAAATTGCATGGATATTGAATACAAAAGGCAAAATGTCGACTTATTTACAAGAGGAGTAACTCTTCTAATAGTTCGTGCTTTGAGCCTTTCCTGGGACAGCAGTATTAGATTCCGATGCACCATTGCTGGTTTACTGTATCCCTTGGACCTCCAAATCAACGATGAAACACAGAAATTGCATCGATATTGAATACAAAAGGCAAAATATTGACTTATTTACAAGAGTAGTAGCTCTTCTAATAGTTCGTGCTTTGAGCCTTTCCTGGGACAGCATTATTAGATTCCGATGCACCATTGCAGGTTTACTGTATCGCTTGTACCTTCAAATCAACGATGAAACCTAGAAATTGCATCGATCTTGAATACAAAATGCGAAATGTTGACTAATTTATAAGAGGAGTAATTTTTCTAATAGTTCGTGCTTTGAGCCTTTCCTGGGAGAGCAGTATTAGATTCCGATGCACCATTGCACGTTTACTGTATCCCTTGGACCTTCAAAACAACGATGAAACACAGAAATTGCATCGATATTGAATACAAAAGGCAAAATGTCGACTTATTTACAAGAGGAATAACTCTTCAAATACTTCGTGCTTTGAGCCTTTCCTGGAACAGCAGTATTACATTCCGATGCACCATTGCAGGTTTACTGTATCCCTTGGACCTTCAAATCAACGATGAAACACAGAAATTGCATCGATATTGAATACAAAATGCAAAATTTCGACTTATATACAAGAGGAGTAACTCTTCTAGTACTTCGTGATTTGAGCCTTTCCTGGGACAGCAGTATTAGATTCCGATGCACCATTGCAGGTTTAAAGTATCCCTTGGACCTTCAAACCAACAATGAAACACAGAAATTGCATCGATATTGAATACAAAAGGCAAAATGTCGACTTATTTACAAGAGGAGTAACTCTTCTAATAGTTCGTGCTTTGAGCCTTTCCTGGGACAGCAGTATTAGATTCCGATGCACCATTGCAGGTTTACTGTATCCCTTGGACCTTCAAATCAACGATGAAACACCGAAATTGCATCGATATTGAATACAAAAGGCAAAATGTCGACTTACTTACAAGAGGTGTAACTGTTCTAACGGTTCCTGCTTTGAGCCTTTCCTGGGACAGCAGTATTAGATTCCGATGCACCACTGCAGGTTTACTGTATCCCTTGGACCTTCAAATCAACGATGAAACACAGAAATTGCATCGATATTGAATACAAAAGGCAAAATGTCGACATATTTACAAGAGGAGTAACTCTTCTAATAGTTCGTGCTTTGAGCATTTCCTGGGACAGCAGTATTAGATTCCGATGCACCATTGCAGGTTTACTGTGTCCCTTCGACCTTCAAATCAACGATGAAACACAGAAATTGCTTGGATATTGAATACAAAAGGCAAATTCTCGACTTATACACAAGAGGAGTAACTCTTCTAGTACGTCGTGCTTTGAGACTGTCCAGGGACAGCAGTATTAGATTCCGATGCACCTTTGCAGGTTTGCTGTATCCCTTGGACCTTCAAATCAACGATGAAACACAGAAATTGCATCGATATTGAATACAAAAGGCAAAATGTCGACTTATTTACAAGAGTAGTAACTCTTCTAATAGTTCGTGCTTTTAGCCCTTCCTGGGACAGCAGTATTAGATTCCGATGCACCATTGGAGGTTTACTGTATCCCTTGTACCTTCAAATCAACGATGAAACATAGAAATTGCATCGATCTTGAATACAAAATGCAAAACGTTGACTTATTTACAAGACGAGTAACTCTTCTAATAGTTCGTGTTTTGAGCCTTTCCTGGGACAGCAGTATTAGATTCCGATGCACCATTGCAGGTTTACTGTATCCCTTGGACCTTCAAATCAACGATGAAACACAGAGATTGCATCGATATTGAATACAAAAGGCGAAATGTCGACTTATTTATAAGAGGAGTAAATCTTCTAACAGTTCCAGCTTTGAGCCTTTCCTGGGACAGCAGTATTAGATTCCGATGCACCATTGCAGGTTTACTGTATCCCTTGGAACTTCAAATCAACGATGAAACACAGAAATTGCATCATATTGGATACAAAAGGCAAAATGTCGACTTATTTACAAGAGTAGTAACTCTTCTAATAGTTCGTGCTTTGAGCCTTTCCTGGGACAGCAGTATTAGATTCCGATGCACCATTGCAGGTTTACTGTATCCCTTGGAACTTCAAATCAACGATGAAACACAGAAATTGCATCATATTGGATACAAAAGGCAAAATGTCGACTTATTTACAACAGTAGTAACTCTTCTAATAGTTCGTGCTTTGAGCCTTTCCTGGGACAGCAGTATTAGATTCCGATGCACCATTGCAGGTTTACTGTATCCCTTGTACCTTCAAATCAACGATGAAACATAAAAATTGCATCGATCTTGAATACAAAATACAAAATGTTGGCTTATTTATAAGAGTAGTAACTCTTCTAATAGTTCGTGCTTTGAGCCTTTCCTGGGACAGCAGTATTAGATTCCGATGCACCATTGCAGGTTTACTGTATCCCTTGTACCTTCAAATCAACGATGAAACATAGAATTTGCATCGATCTTGAATACAAAATGCAAAATATTGACTTATTTATAAGAGGAGTAACTCTTCTAATAGTTCGTGCTTTTAGCGTTTCCTGGGACAGCAGTATTAGATTCCGATGCACCATTGCAGGTTTACTGTATCCCTTGGACCTTCAAATCAACGATTAAACACAGATATTGCATCGATATTGAATACAAAAGGCAAAATGTCGACTTATTTACGAGAGGAGTAACCCTTCTAATAGTTCGTGCTCTGAGCCTTTCCTGGGACAGCAGTATTAGATTCCGATGCACCATTGCAGGTTTACTGTATCCCTTGGACTTTCAAATCAACGATGAAACACAGAAATTGCATCGATATTGAATACAAACGGCAAAATGTCGACTTATTTACAAGAGGAGTAACTCTTCTGATAGTTCGTGTTTGAGCCTTTCCTGGGACAGCAGTATTAGATTCCGATGCACCATTGCAGGCTTTCTGTATCCCTTGGACCTTCAAATCAACGATGAAACACAGAAATTGCATCGATATTGAATACAAAAGGCAAAATGTCGACTTATTTACAAGAGGAGTAACTCTTCTAATGGTTCGTGCTTTGAGCCTTTCCTCGGAAAGCAGTATGAGATTCCGATGCACCACTGCAGGTTTACTGTACCCTTGGACCTTCAAATCAACGATGAAACACCGAAATTGCATCGATATTGAATACAAAAGGCAAAATGTCGACTTATTTATAAGAGGATTAACTCTTCTAATAGTTCGTGCTTTGAGCCTTTCCTGGGACAGCAGTAATAGATTCCGATGCACCATTGCTGGTTTATTGTATCCCTTGGAACTTCAAATCAACGATGAAACACAGATATTGCATCGATATTGAATACAAAAGGCAAAATGTCGACTTATTTACAAGAGGAGTAACTCTTCTAATAGTTCGTGCTTTGAGCCTTTCCTGGAACAGCAGTATTAGATTCCGATGCACCATTGCAGGTTTAATGTATCCCTTGGCCCTTCAAATCAACGATGTAACACAGGAATTGCATCGATATTGAATACAAAATGCGAAATATCGGCTTATTTACAAGAGGAGTAACTCCTCTAATAGTTCGTGATTTGAGCCTTTCCTGGGACAGCGGTATTCGATTCCGATGCACCATTTCAGGTTTACTGTATCCATTGGACCTTCAAATCAACGATGAAACACAGAAATTGCATGGATATTGAATACAAAAGGCAAATTGTCGACTTATTTACAAGAGGAGTAACTCTTCTAATAGTTTGTGCTTTGAGCCTTTCCTGGGACAGCTGTATTAGATTCCGATGCACCATTGGAGGTTTACTGTATCCCTTGGACCTTCAAATCAACGATGAAACACAGAAATTGCATCGATATTGAATACAAAAGGCAAAATGTCGACTTATTTATAAGAGGAGTAACTCTTCTAACAGTTCCTGCATTGAGTCTTTCCTGGGACAGCAGTAATAAATTCCGATGCACCTTTGCAGGTTTAGTGTATCCCTTGGACCTTCAGATCAACGATGAAACACAGAAATTGCATGGATATTGAATACAAAAGGCAAAATGTCGACTTATTTACAAGAGGAGTAACTCTTCTAATAGTTCGTGCTTTGAGCCTTTCCTGGGACAGCAGTATTAGATTCCGATGCACCATTGCTGGTTTACTGTATCCCTTGGACCTCCAAATCACCGATGAAACACAGAAATTGCATCGATATTGAATACAAAAGGCAAAATATTGACTTATTTACAAGAGTAGTAGCTCTTCTAATAGTTCGTGCTTTGAGCCTTTCCTGGGACAGCATTATTAGATTCCGATGCACCATTGCAGGTTTACTGTATCGCTTGTACCTTCAAATCAACGATGAAACCTAGAAATTGCATCGATCTTGAATACAAAATGCGAAATGTTGACTTATTTATAAGAGGAGTAATTTTTCTAATAGTTCGTGCTTTGAGCCTTTCCTGGGAGAGCAGTATTAGATTCCGATGCACCATTGCACGTTTACTGTATCCCTTGGACCTTCAAAACAACGATGAAACACAGAAATTGCATCGATATTGAATACAAAAGGCAAAATGTCGACTTATTTACAAGAGGAATAACTCTTCAAATACTTCGTGCTTTGAGCCTTTCCTGGAACAGCAGTATTACATTCCGATGCACCATTGCAGGTTTACTGTATCCCTTGGACCATCAAATCAACGATGAAACACAGAAATTGCATCGATATTGAATACAAAAGGCAAAATTTCGACTTATATACAAGAGGAGTAACTCTTCTAGTACTTCGTGATTTGAGCCTTTCCTGGGACAGCAGTATTAGATTCCGATGCACCATTGCAGGTTTAAAGTATCCCTTGGACCTTCAAACCAACAATGAAACACAGAAATTGCATCGATATTGAATACAAAAGGCAAAATGTCGACTTATTTAAAGAGGAGTAACTCTTCTATTACTTCGTGCTTTGAGCCTTTCCTGGGACAGCAGTATTAGATTCCGATGCACCATTGCAGGTTTACTGTATCCCTTGGACCTTCAAATCAACGATGAAACACAGAAATTGCATCGATATTGAATACAAAAGGCAAAATGTCGACTTACTTACAAGAGGAGTAACTCTTCTAATAGTTCGTGCTTTGAGCCTTTCCTGGGACAGCAGTATTAGATTCCGATGCACCATTGCAGGTTTACTGTATCCCTTGGACCTTCAAATCAACGATGAAACACAGAAATTGCATCGATATTGAATACAAAAGGCAAAATGTCGACTTACTTACAAGAGGAGTAACTCTTCTAATAGTTCGTGCTTTGAGCCTTTCCTGGGACAGCAGTATTAGATTCCGATGCACCATTGCAGGTTTACAGTATCCCTTGGACCTTCAAATCAACGATGAAACACAGAAATTGCATCGATATTGATTACAAAATGCAAAATGTCGACTTACTTATAAGAGGTGTAACTGTTCTAACGGTTCCTGCTTTGAGCCTTTCCTGGGACAGCAGTATTAGATTCCGATGCACCACTGCAGGTTTACTGTATCCCTTGGACCTTCAAATCAACGATGAAACACAGAAATTGCATCGATATTGAATACAAAAGGCAAAATGTCGACATATTTACAAGAGGAGTAACTCTTCTAATAGTTCGTGCTTTGAGCATTTCCTGGGACAGCAGTATTAGATTCCGATGCACCATTGCAGGTTTACTGTGTCCCTTCGACCTTCAAATCAACGATGAAACACAGAAATTGCTTGGATATTGAATACAAAAGGCAAATTCTCGACTTATACACAAGAGGAGTAACTCTTCTAGTACGTCGTGCTTTGAGACTGTCCAGGGACAGCAGTATTAGATTCCGATGCACCTTTGCAGGTTTGCTGTATCCCTTGGACCTTCAAATCAACGATGAAACACAGAAATTGCATCGATATTGTATACAAAAGGCAAAATGTCGACTTATTTACAAGAGTAGTAACTCTTCTAATAGTTCGTGCTTTTAGCCCTTCCTGGGACAGCAGTATTAGATTCCGATGCACCATTGGAGGTTTACTGTATCCCTTGTACCTTCAAATCAACGATGAAACATAGAAATTGCATCGATCTTGAATACAAAATGCAAAACGTTGACTTATTTACAAGACGAGTAACTCTTCTAATAGTTCGTGTTTTGAGCCTTTCCTGGGACAGCAGTATTAGATTCCGATGCACCATTGCAGGTTTACTGTATCCCTTGGACCTTCAAATCAACGATGAAACACAGAGATTGCATCGATATTGAATACAAAAGGCGAAATGTCGACTTATTTATAAGAGGAGTAAATCTTCTAACAGTTCCAGCTTTGAGCCTTTCCTGGGACAGCAGTATTAGATTCCGATGCACCATTGCAGGTTTACTGTATCCCTTGGAACTTCAAATCAACGATGAAACATAGAAATTGCATCGATCTTGAATACAAAATAGAAAATGTTGACTTATTTATAAGAGGAGTAACTCTTCTAGTAGTTCGTGTTTCAAGCCTTTCCTGGGACAGCAGTATTAGATTCCGATGCACCATTGCAGGTTTACTGTATCCCTTGTACCTTCAAATCAACGATGAAACATAAAAATTGCATCGATCTTGAATACAAAATACAAAATGTTGGCTTATTTATAAGAGTAGTAACTCTTCTAATAGTTCGTGCTTTGAGCCTTTCCTGGGACAGCAGTATTAGATTCCGATGCACCATTGCAGGTTTACTGTATCCCTTGTACCTTCAAATCAACGATGAAACATAGAATTTGCATCGATCTTGAATACAAAATGCAAAATATTGACTTATTTATAAGAGGAGTAACTCTTCTAATAGTTCGTGCTTTTAGCGTTTCCTGGGACAGCAGTATTAGATTCCGATGCACCATTGCAGGTTTACTGTATCCCTTGGACCTTCAAATCAACGATTAAACACAGATATTGCATCGATATTGAATACAAAAGGCAAAATGTCGACTTATTTACGAGAGGAGTAACCCTTCTAATAGTTCGTGCTCTGAGCCTTTCCTGGGACAGCAGTATTAGATTCCGATGCACCATTGCAGGTTTACTGTATCCCTTGGACTTTCAAATCAACGATGAAACACAGAAATTGCATCGATATTGAATACAAACGGCAAAATGTCGACTTATTTACAAGAGGAGTAACTCTTCTGATAGTTCGTGTTTGAGCCTTTCCTGGGACAGCAGTATTAGATTCCGATGCACCATTGCAGGCTTTCTGTATCCCTTGGACCTTCAAATCAACGATGAAACACAGAAATTGCATCGATATTGAATACAAAAGGCAAAATGTCGACTTATTTACAAGAGGAGTAACTCTTCTAATGGTTCGTGCTTTGAGCCTTTCCTCGGAAAGCAGTATGAGATTCCGATGCACCACTGCAGGTTTACTGTACCCTTGGACCTTCAAATCAACGATGAAACACCGAAATTGCATCGATATTGAATACAAAAGGCAAAATGTCGACTTATTTATAAGAGGATTAACTCTTCTAAAAGTTCGTGCTTTGAGCCTTTCCTGGGACAGCAGTAATAGATTCCGATGCACCATTGCTGGTTTATTGTATCCCTTGGAACTTCAAATCAACGATGAAACACAGATATTGCATCGATATTGAATACAAAAGGCAAAATGTCGACTTATTTACAAGAGGAGTAACTCTTCTAATAGTTCGTGCTTTGAGCCTTTCCTGGAACAGCAGTATTAGATTCCGATGCACCATTGCAGGTTTAATGTATCCCTTGGCCCTTCAAATCAACGATGTAACACAGGAATTGCATCGATATTGAATACAAAATGCAAAATATCGGCTTATTTACAAGAGGAGTAACTCCTCTAATAGTTCATGATTTGAGCCTTTCCTGGGACAGCGGTATTCGATTCCGATGCACCATTTCAGGTTTACTGTATCCCTTGGACCTTCAAATCAACGATGAAACACAGAAATTGCATGGATATTGAATACAAAAGGCAAATTGTCGACTTATTTACAAGAGGAGTAACTCTTCTAATAGTTTGTGCTTTGAGCCTTTCCTGGGACAGCTGTATTAGATTCCGATGCACCATTGGAGGTTTACTGTATCCCTTGGACCTTCAAATCAACGATGAAACACAGAAATTGCATCGATATTGAATACAAAAGGCAAAATGTCGACTTATTTATAAGAGGAGTAACTCTTCTAACAGTTCCTGCATTGAGTCTTTCCTGGGACAGCAGTAATAAATTCCGATGCACCTTTGCAGGTTTAGTGTATCCCTTGGACCTTCAGATCAAAGATGAAACACAGAAATTGCATGGATATTGAATACAAAAGGCAAAATGTCGACTTATTTACAAGAGGAGTAACTCTTCTAATAGTTCGTGCTTTGAGCCTTTCCTGGGACAGCAGTATTAGATTCCGATGCACCATTGCTGGTTTACTGTATCCCTTGGACCTCCAAATCAACGATGAAACACAGAAATTGCATCGATATTGAATACAAAAGGCAAAATATTGACTTATTTACAAGAGTAGTAGCTCTTCTAATAGTTCGTGCTTTGAGCCTTTCCTGGGACAGCATTATTAGATTCCGATGCACCATTGCAGGTTTACTGTATCGCTTGTACCTTCAAATCAACGATGAAACCTAGAAATTGCATCGATCTTGAATACAAAATGCGAAATGTTGACTTATTTATAAGAGGAGTAATTTTTCTAATAGTTCGTGCTTTGAGCCTTTCCTGGGAGAGCAGTATTGGATTCCGATGCACCATTGCACGTTTACTGTATCCCTTGGACCTTCAAAACAACGATGAAACACAGAAATTGCATCGATATTGAATACAAAAGGCAAAATGTCGACTTATTTACAAGAGGAATAACTCTTCAAATACTTCGTGCTTTGAGCCTTTCCTGGAACAGCAGTATTACATTCCGATGCACCATTGCAGGTTTACTGTATCCCTTGGACCTTCAAATCAACGATGAAACACAGAAATTGCATCGATATTGAATACAAAAGGCAAAATTTCGACTTATATACAAGAGGAGTAACTCTTCTAGTACTTCGTGATTTGAGCCTTTCCTGGGACAGCAGTATTAGATTCCGATGCACCATTGCAGGTTTAAAGTATCCCTTGGACCTTCAAACCAACAATGAAACACAGAAATTGCATCGATATTGAATACAAAAGGCCAAATGTCGACTTATTTACAAGAGGAGTAACTCTTCTAATAGTTCGTGCTTTGAGCCTTTCCTGGGACAGCAGTATTAGATTCCGATGCACCATTGCAGGTTTACTGTATCCCTTGGACCTTCAAATCAACGATGAAACACAGAAATTGCATCGATATTGAATACAAAAGGCAAAATGTCGACTTACTTACAAGAGGAGTAACTCTTCTAATAGTTCGTGCTTTGAGCCTTTCCTGGGACAGCAGTATTAGATTCCGATGCACCATTGCAGGTTTACTGTATCCCTTGGACCTTCAAATCAACGATGAAACACAGAAATTGCATCGATATTGATTACACAATGCAAAATGTCGACTTACTTATAAGAGGTGTAACTGTTCTAACGGTTCCTGCTTTGAGCCTTTCCTGGGACAGCAGTATTAGATTCCGATGCACCACTGCAGGTTTACTGTATCCCTTGGACCTTCAAATCAACGATGAAACACAGAAATTGCATCGATATTGAATACAAAAGGCAAAATGTCGACATATTTACAAGAGGAGTAACTCTTCTAATAGTTCGTGCTTTGAGCATTTCCTGGGACAGCAGTATTAGATTCCGATGCACCATTGCAGGTTTACTGTGTCCCTTCGACCTTCAAATCAACGATGAAACACAGAAATTGCTTGGATATTGAATACAAAAAGCAAATTCTCGACTTATACACAAGAGGAGTAACTCTTCTAGTACGTCGTGCTTTGAGACTGTCCAGGGACAGCAGTATTAGATTCCGATGCACCTTTGCAGGTTTGCTGTATCCCTTGGACCTTCAAATCAACGATGAAACACAGAAATTGCATCGATATTAAATACAAAAGGCAAAATGTCGACTTATTTACAAGAGTAGTAACTCTTCTAATAGTTCGTGCTTTTAGCCCTTCCTGGGACAGCAGTATTAGATTCCGATGCACCATTGGAGGTTTACTGTATCCCTTGTACCTTCAAATCAACGATGAAACATAGAAATTGCATCGATCTTGAATACAAAATGCAAAACGTTGACTTATTTACAAGACGAGTAACTCTTCTAATAGTTCGTGTTTTGAGCCTTTCCTGGGACAGCAGTATTAGATTCCGATGCACCATTGCAGGTTTACTGTATCCCTTGGACCTTCAAATCAACGATGAAACACAGAGATTGCATCGATATTGAATACAAAAGGCGAAATGTCGACTTATTTATAAGAGGAGTAAATCTTCTAACAGTTCCAGCTTTGAGCCTTTCCTGGGACAGCAGTATTAGATTCCGATGCACCATTGCAGGTTTACTGTATCCCTTGGAACTTCAAATCAACGATGAAACACAGAAATTGCATCATATTGGATACAAAAGGCAAAATGTCGACTTATTTACAAGAGTAGTAACTCTTCTAATAGTTCGTGCTTTGAGCCTTTCCTGGGACAGCAGTATTAGATTCCGATGCACCATTGCAGGTTTACTGTATCCCTTGTACCTTCAAATCAACGATGAAACATAAAAATTGCATCGATCTTGAATACAAAATACAAAATGTTGGCTTATTTATAAGAGGAGTAACTCTTCTAATAGTTCGTGATTTAGCCTTTCCTGCGAAAGCAGTATTAGATTGCGATGCACCATTGCAGATTTACTGTATCCCTTGGACCTTCAAATCAACGATGAAACACAGAAATTGCATCGATATTGAATACAAAAGGCACAATGTCGACTTATTTACAAGAGAAGTAACTCTTCTAATAGTTCGTGCTTTGATCCTTTCCTGGGACAGCAGTATTAGATTCCGATGCACCATTGCAGGTTTACTGCATCCCTTGGACCTTCAAATCAACGATGAAACACAGAAATTGCATCGATATTGAATACAAAAGGCAAAATGTCGACTTATTTACAAGAGGAGTAACTTTTCTAATAGTTCGTGCTTTGAGCCTTTCCTGGGACAGCAGTATTAGATTCCGATGCACCATTGCAGGTTTACTGTGTCCCTTCGACCTTCAAATCAACGTTAAAACACAGAAATTGCTTCGATATTGAATACAAAAGGCAAAATCTCGACTTATACACAAGAGGAGTAACTCTTCTAGTACTTCGTGCTTTGAGACTTTCCTGGGACAGCAGTATTAGATTCCGATGCACCATTGCAGGTTTACTGTATCCCTTGGACCTTCAAATCAACGATGAAACACAGAAATTGCATCGATATTGAATACAAAAGGCAAAATGTCGACTTATTTACAAGAGTAGTAACTCTTCTAATAGTTCGTGCTTTTAGCCTTTCCTGGGACAGCAGTATTAGATTCCGATGCACCATTGGAGGTTTACTGTATCCCTTGTACCTTCAAATCAACGATGAAACATAGAAATTGCATCGATCTTGAATACAAAATGCAAAATGTTGACTTATTTATAAGAGGAATAACTCTTCTAATAGTTCGTGCTTTGAGCCTTTCCTGGGACAGCAGTATCAGATTCCGATGCACCATTGCACGTTTACTGTATCCCTTGGACCTTCAAATCAACGATGAAACACCGAAATTGCATCGATATTGAATACAAAATGCAAAATGTCGACTTACTTATAAGAGGTGTAACTCTTCTAGCAGTTCGTGCTTTGAGCCTTTCCTGGGACAGCAGTATTAGATTCCGATGCACCATTGCAGGTTTACTGTATCCCTTGGACCTTCAAATCAACGATGAAACACAGAAATTGCATCATATTGAATACAAAAGGCAAAATGTCGACTTATTTACAAGAGTAGTAACTCTTCTAATAGTTCGTGCCTCGAGCCTTTACTGGGACAGCAGTATTAGATTCCGATGCACCATTGCATGTTTACTGTATCCCTTGTACCTTCAAATCAACGATGAAACATAAAAATTGCATCGATCTTGAATACAAAATACAAAATGTTGGCTTATTTATAAGAGGAGTAACTCTTCTAATAGTTCGTGCCTCGAGCCTTTCTTGGGACAGCAGTATTAGATTCCGATGCACCATTGCACGTTTACTGTATCCCTTGGACCTTCAAATCAACGATGAAACACAGAAATTGCATCGATATTGAATACAAAAGGCAAAATGTCGACTTATTTACAAGAGGAGTAACTCTTCTAATAGTTCGTGCTTTGAGCCTTTCCTGGGACAGCAGTATTAGATTGCGATGCACCATTGCAGGTTTACTGTATCCCTTGGACCTTCAAATCAACGATGAAACACAGAAATTGCATCGATATTGAATACAAAAGGCAAAATGTCGACTTATTTACAAGAGGAGTAACTCTTCTAATAGTTCGTGCTTTGAGCCTTTCCTGGGACAGCAGTATTAGATTCCGATGCACCATTGCAGGTTTACTGTATCCCTTGGACCTTCAAATCAACGATGAAACACATAAATTGCATCGATATTTAATACAAAAGGCAAAATGTCGACTTATTTACGAGAGTAGTAACTCTTCTAATAGTTCGTGCTTTAAGCCTTTCCTGGGACAGCAGTATTAGATTCCGATGCACCATTGCAGGTTTACTGTATCCCTTGTACCTTCAAATCAACGATGAAACATAGAATTTGCATCGATCTTGAATACAAAATGCAAAATATTGACTTATTTATAAGAGTAGTAGCTCTTCTAATAGTTCGTGCTTTGAGCCTTTCCTGGGACAGCATTATTAGATTCCGATGCACCATTGCAGGTTTACTGTATCGCTTGTACCTTCAAATCAACGATGAAACCTAGAAATTGCATCGATCTTGAATACAAAATGCGAAATGTTGACTTATTTATAAGAGGAGTAATTTTTCTAATAGTTCGTGCTTTGAGCCTTTCCTGGGAGAGCAGTATTAGATTCCGATGCACCATTGCACGTTTACTGTATCCCTTGGACCTTCAAAACAACGATGAAACACAGAAATTGCATCGATATTGAATACAAAAGGCAAAATGTCGACTTATTTACAAGAGGAATAACTCTTCAAATACTTCGTGCTTTGAGCCTTTCCTGGAACAGCAGTATTACATTCCGATGCACCATTGCAGGTTTACTGTATCCCTTGGCCCTTCAAATCAACGATGTAACACAGGAATTGCATCGATATTGAATACAAAATGCAAAATATCGGCTTATTTACAAGAGGAGTAACTCCTCTAATAGTTCATGATTTGAGCCTTTCCTGGGACAGCGGTATTCGATTCCGATGCACCATTTCAGGTTTAAAGTATCCCTTGGACCTTCAAACCAACAATGAAACACAGAAATTGCATCGATATTGAATACAAAAGGCAAAATGTCGACTTATTTACAAGAGGAGTAACTCTTCTAATAGTTCGTGCTTTGAGCCTTTCCTGGGACAGCAGTATTAGATTCCGATGCACCATTGCAGGTTTAAAGTATCCCTTGGACCTTCAAACCAACAATGAAACACAGAAATTGCATCGATATTGAATACAAAAGGCAAAATGTCGACTTATTTAAAGAGGAGTAACTCTTCTAATACTTCGTGCTTTGAGCCTTTCCTGGGACAGCAGTATTAGATTCCGATGCACCATTGCAGGTTTACTGTATCCCTTGGACCTTCAAATCAACGATGAAACACAGAAATTGCATCGATATTGAATACAAAAGGCAAAATGTCGACTTACTTACAAGAGGAGTAACTCTTCTAATAGTTCGTGCTTTGAGCCTTTCCTGGGACAGCAGTATTAGATTCCGATGCACCATTGCAGGTTTACTGTATCCCTTGGACCTTCAAATCAACGATGAAACACAGAAATTGCATCGATATTGAATACAAAAGGCAAAATGTCGACTTACTTACAAGAGGAGTAACTCTTCTAATAGTTCGTGCTTTGAGCCTTTCCTGGGACAGCAGTATTAGATTCCGATGCACCATTGCAGGTTTACAGTATCCCTTGGACCTTCAAATCAACGATGAAACACAGAAATTGCATCGATATTGATTACAAAATGCAAAATGTCGACTTACTTATAAGAGGTGTAACTGTTCTAACGGTTCCTGCTTTGAGCCTTTCCTGGGACAGCAGTATTAGATTCCGATGCACCACTGCAGGTTTACTGTATCCCTTGGACCTTCAAATCAACGATGAAACACAGAAATTGCATCGATATTGAATACAAAAGGCAAAATGTCGACATATTTACAAGAGGAGTAACACTTCTAATAGTTCGTGCTTTGAGCATTTCCTGGGACAGCAGTATTAGATTCCGATGCACCATTGCAGGTTTACTGTGTCCCTTCGACCTTCAAATCAACGATGAAACACAGAAATTGCTTGGATATTGAATACAAAAGGCAAATTCTCGACTTATACACAAGAGGAGTAACTCTTCTAGTACGTCGTGCTTTGAGACTGTCCAGGGACAGCAGTATTAAATTCCGATGCACCTTTGCAGGTTTGCTGTATCCCTTGGACCTTCAAATCAACGATGAAACACAGAAATTGCATCGATATTGTATACAAAAGGCAAAATGTCGACATATTTACAAGAGTAGTAACTCTTCTAATAGTTCGTGCTTTTAGCCCTTCCTGGGACAGCAGTATTAGATTCCGATGCACCATTGGAGGTTTACTGTATCCCTTGTACCTTCAAATCAACGATGAAACATAGAAATTGCATCGATCTTGAATACAAAATGCAAAACGTTGACTTATTTACAAGACGAGTAACTCTTCTAATAGTTCGTGTTTTGAGCCTTTCCTGGGACAGCAGTATTAGTTTCCGATGCACCATTGCAGGTTTACTGTATCCCTTGGACCTTCAAATCAACGATGAAACACAGAGATTGCATCGATATTGAATACAAAAGGCGAAATGTCGACTTATTTATAAGAGGAGTAAATCTTCTAACAGTTCCAGCTTTGAGCCTTTCCTGGGACAGCAGTATTAGATTCCGATGCACCATTGCAGGTTTACTGTATCCCTTGGAACTTCAAATCAACGATGAAACATAGAAATTGCATCGATCTTGAATACAAAATAGAAAATGTTGACTTATTTATAAGAGGAGTAACTCTTCTAGTAGTTCGTGTTTCAAGCCTTTCCTGGGACAGCAGTATTAGATTCCGATGCACCATTGCAGGTTTACTGTATCCCTTGTACCTTCAAATCAACGATGAAACATAAAAATTGCATCGATCTTGAATACAAAATACAAAATGTTGGCTTATTTATAAGAGTAGTAACTCTTCTAATAGTTCGTGCTTTGAGCCTTTCCTGGGACAGCAGTATTAGATTCCGATGCACCATTGCAGGTTTACTGTATCCCTTGTACCTTCAAATCAACGATGAAACATAGAATTTGCATCGATCTTGAATACAAAATGCAAAATATTGACTTATTTATAAGAGGAGTAACTCTTCTAATAGTTCGTGCTTTTAGCGTTTCCTGGGACAGCAGTATTAGATTCCGATGCACCATTGCAGGTTTACTGTATCCCTTGGACCTTCAAATCAACGATTAAACACAGATATTGCATCGATATTGAATACAAAAGGCAAAATGTCGACTTATTTACGAGAGGAGTAACCCTTCTAATAGTTCGTGCTCTGAGCCTTTCCTGGGACAGCAGTATTAGATTCCGATGCACCATTGCAGGTTTACTGTATCCCTTGGACTTTCAAATCAACGATGAAACACAGAAATTGCATCGATATTGAATACAAACGGCAAAATGTCGACTTATTTACAAGAGGAGTAACTCTTCTGATAGTTCGTGTTTGAGCCTTTCCTGGGACAGCAGTATTAGATTCCGATGCACCATTGCAGGCTTTCTGTATCCCTTGGACCTTCAAATCAACGATGAAACACAGAAATTGCATCGATATTGAATACAAAAGGCAAAATGTCGACTTATTTACAAGAGGAGTAACTCTTCTAATGGTTCGTGCTTTGAGCCTTTCCTCGGAAAGCAGTATGAGATTCCGATGCACCACTGCAGGTTTACTGTACCCTTGGACCTTCAAATCAACGATGAAACACCGAAATTGCATCGATATTGAATACAAAAGGCAAAATGTCGACTTATTTATAAGAGGATTAACTCTTCTAAAAGTTCGTGCTTTGAGCCTTTCCTGGGACAGCAGTAATAGATTCCGATGCACCATTGCTGGTTTATTGTATCCCTTGGAACTTCAAATCAACGATGAAACACAGATATTGCATCGATATTGAATACAAAAGGCAAAATGTCGACTTATTTACAAGAGGAGTAACTCTTCTAATAGTTCGTGCTTTGAGCCTTTCCTGGAACAGCAGTATTAGATTCCGATGCACCATTGCAGGTTTAATGTATCCCTTGGCCCTTCAAATCAACGATGTAACACAGGAATTGCATCGATATTGAATACAAAATGCAAAATATCGGCTTATTTACAAGAGGAGTAACTCCTCTAATAGTTCATGATTTGAGCCTTTCCTGGGACAGCGGTATTCGATTCCGATGCACCATTTCAGGTTTACTGTATCCCTTGGACCTTCAAATCAACGATGAAACACAGAAATTGCATGGATATTGAATACAAAAGGCAAATTGTCGACTTATTTACAAGAGGAGTAACTCTTCTAATAGTTTGTGCTTTGAGCCTTTCCTGGGACAGCTGTATTAGATTCCGATGCACCATTGGAGGTTTACTGTATCCCTTGGACCTTCAAATCAACGATGAAACACAGAAATTGCATCGATATTGAATACAAAAGGCAAAATGTCGACTTATTTATAAGAGGAGTAACTCTTCTAACAGTTCCTGCATTGAGTCTTTCCTGGGACAGCAGTAATAAATTCCGATGCACTTTTGCAGGTTTAGTGTATCCCTTGGACCTTCAGATCAAAGATGAAACACAGAAATTGCATGGATATTGAATACAAAAGGCAAAATGTCGACTTATTTACAAGAGGAGTAACTCTTCTAATAGTTCGTGCTTTGAGCCTTTCCTGGGACAGCAGTATTAGATTCCGATGCACCATTGCTGGTTTACTGTATCCCTTGGACCTCCAAATCAACGATGAAACACAGAAATTGCATCGATATTGAATACAAAAGGCAAAATATTGACTTATTTACAAGAGTAGTAGCTCTTCTAATAGTTCGTGCTTTGAGCCTTTCCTGGGACAGCATTATTAGATTCCGATGCACCATTGCAGGTTTACTGTATCGCTTGTACCTTCAAATCAACGATGAAACCTAGAAATTGCATCGATCTTGAATACAAAATGCGAAATGTTGACTTATTTATAAGAGGAGTAATTTTTCTAATAGTTCGTGCTTTGAGCCTTTCCTGGGAGAGCAGTATTGGATTCCGATGCACCATTGCACGTTTACTGTATCCCTTGGACCTTCAAAACAACGATGAAACACAGAAATTGCATCGATATTGAATACAAAAGGCAAAATGTCGACTTATTTACAAGAGGAATAACTCTTCAAATACTTCGTGCTTTGAGCCTTTCCTGGAACAGCAGTATTACATTCCGATGCACCATTGCAGGTTTACTGTATCCCTTGGACCTTCAAATCAACGATGAAACACAGAAATTGCATCGATATTGAATACAAAAGGCAAAATTTCGACTTATATACAAGAGGAGTAACTCTTCTAGTACTTCGTGATTTGAGCCTTTCCTGGGACAGCAGTATTAGATTCCGATGCACCATTGCAGGTTTAAAGTATCCCTTGGACCTTCAAACCAACAATGAAACACAGAAATTGCATCGATATTGAATACAAAAGGCAAAATGTCGACTTATTTACAAGAGGAGTAACTCTTCTAATAGTTCGTGCTTTGAGCCTTTCCTGGGACAGCAGTATTAGATTCCGATGCACCATTGCAGGTTTACTGTATCCCTTGGACCTTCAAATCAACGATGAAACACAGAAATTGCATCGATATTGAATACAAAAGGCAAAATGTCGACTTACTTACAAGAGGAGTAACTCTTCTAATAGTTCGTGCTTTGAGCCTTTCCTGGGACAGCAGTATTAGATTCCGATGCACCATTGCAGGTTTACTGTATCCCTTGGACCTTCAAATCAACGATGAAACACAGAAATTGCATCGATATTGATTACAAAATGCAAAATGTCGACTTACTTATAAGAGATGTAACTGTTCTAACGGTTCCTGCTTTGAGCCTTTCCTGGGACAGCAGTATTAGATTCCGATGCACCACTGCAGGTTTACTGTATCCCTTGGACCTTCAAATCAACGATGAAACACAGAAATTGCATCGATATTGAATACAAAAGGCAAAATGTCGACATATTTACAAGAGGAGTAACTCTTCTAATAGTTCGTGCTTTGAGCATTTCCTGGGACAGCAGTATTAGATTCCGATGCACCATTGCAGGTTTACTGTGTCCCTTCGACCTTCAAATCAACGATGAAACACAGAAATTGCTTGGATATTGAATACAAAAAGCAAATTCTCGACTTATACACAAGAGGAGTAACTCTTCTAGTACGTCGTGCTTTGAGACTGTCCAGGGACAGCAGTATTAGATTCCGATGCACCTTTGCAGGTTTGCTGTATCCCTTGGACCTTCAAATCAACGATGAAACACAGAAATTGCATCGATATTAAATACAAAAGGCAAAATGTCGACTTATTTACAAGAGTAGTAACTCTTCTAATAGTTCGTGCTTTTAGCCCTTCCTGGGACAGCAGTATTAGATTCCGATGCACCATTGGAGGTTTACTGTATCCCTTGTACCTTCAAATCAACGATGAAACATAGAAATTGCATCGATCTTGAATACAAAATGCAAAACGTTGACTTATTTACAAGACGAGTAACTCTTCTAATAGTTCGTGTTTTGAGCCTTTCCTGGGACAGCAGTATTAGATTCCGATGCACCATTGCAGGTTTACTGTATCCCTTGGACCTTCAAATCAACGATGAAACACAGAGATTGCATCGATATTGAATACAAAAGGCGAAATGTCGACTTATTTATAAGAGGAGTAAATCTTCTAACAGTTCCAGCTTTGAGCCTTTCCTGGGACAGCAGTATTAGATTCCGATGCACCATTGCAGGTTTACTGTATCCCTTGGAACTTCAAATCAACGATGAAACACAGAAATTGCATCATATTGGATACAAAAGGCAAAATGTCGACTTATTTACAAGAGTAGTAACTCTTCTAATAGTTCGTGCTTTGAGCCTTTCCTGGGACAGCAGTATTAGATTCCGATGCACCATTGCAGGTTTACTGTATCCCTTGTACCTTCAAATCAACGATGAAACATAAAAATTGCATCGATCTTGAATACAAAATACAAAATGTTGGCTTATTTATAAGAGGAGTAACTCTTCTAATAGTTCGTGATTTAGCCTTTCCTGCGAAAGCAGTATTAGATTGCGATGCACCATTGCAGATTTACTGTATCCCTTGGACCTTCAAATCAACGATGAAACACAGAAATTGCATCGATATTGAATACAAAAGGCACAATGTCGACTTATTTACAAGAGAAGTAACTCTTCTAATAGTTCGTGCTTTGATCCTTTCCTGGGACAGCAGTATTAGATTCCGATGCACCATTGCAGGTTTACTGCATCCCTTGGACCTTCAAATCAACGATGAAACACAGAAATTGCATCGATATTGAATACAAAAGGCAAAATGTCGACTTATTTACAAGAGGAGTAACTTTTCTAATAGTTCGTGCTTTGAGCCTTTCCTGGGACAGCAGTATTAGATTCCGATGCACCATTGCAGGTTTACTGTGTCCCTTCGACCTTCAAATCAACGTTAAAACACAGAAATTGCTTCGATATTGAATACAAAAGGCAAAATCTCGACTTATACACAAGAGGAGTAACTCTTCTAGTACTTCGTGCTTTGAGACTTTCCTGGGACAGCAGTATTAGATTCCGATGCACCATTGCAGGTTTACTGTATCCCTTGGACCTTCAAATCAACGATGAAACACAGAAATTGCATCGATATTGAATACAAAAGGCAAAATGTCGACTTATTTACAAGAGTAGTAACTCTTCTAATAGTTCGTGCTTTTAGCCTTTCCTGGGACAGCAGTATTAGATTCCGATGCACCATTGGAGGTTTACTGTATCCCTTGTACCTTCAAATCAACGATGAAACATAGAAATTGCATCGATCTTGAATACAAAATGCAAAATGTTGACTTATTTATAAGAGGAATAACTCTTCTAATAGTTCGTGCTTTGAGCCTTTCCTGGGACAGCAGTATCAGATTCCGATGCACCATTGCACGTTTACTGTATCCCTTGGACCTTCAAATCAACGATGAAACACCGAAATTGCATCGATATTGAATACAAAATGCAAAATGTCGACTTACTTATAAGAGGTGTAACTCTTCTAGCAGTTCGTGCTTTGAGCCTTTCCTGGGACAGCAGTATTAGATTCCGATGCACCATTGCAGGTTTACTGTATCCCTTGGACCTTCAAATCAACGATGAAACACAGAAATTGCATCATATTGAATACAAAAGGCAAAATGTCGACTTATTTACAAGAGTAGTAACTCTTCTAATAGTTCGTGCCTCGAGCCTTTACTGGGACAGCAGTATTAGATTCCGATGCACCATTGCATGTTTACTGTATCCCTTGTACCTTCAAATCAACGATGAAACATAAAAATTGCATCGATCTTGAATACAAAATACAAAATGTTGGCTTATTTATAAGAGGAGTAACTCTTCTAATAGTTCGTGCCTCGAGCCTTTCTTGGGACAGCAGTATTAGATTCCGATGCACCATTGCACGTTTACTGTATCCCTTGGACCTTCAAATCAACGATGAAACACAGAAATTGCATCGATATTGAATACAAAAGGCAAAATGTCGACTTATTTACAAGAGGAGTAACTCTTCTAATAGTTCGTGCTTTGAGCCTTTCCTGGGACAGCAGTATTAGATTGCGATGCACCATTGCAGGTTTACTGTATCCCTTGGACCTTCAAATCAACGATGAAACACAGAAATTGCATCGATATTGAATACAAAAGGCAAAATGTCGACTTATTTACAAGAGGAGTAACTCTTCTAATAGTTCGTGCTTTGAGCCTTTCCTGGGACAGCAGTATTAGATTCCGATGCACCATTGCAGGTTTACTGTATCCCTTGGACCTTCAAATCAACGATGAAACACATAAATTGCATCGATATTTAATACAAAAGGCAAAATGTCGACTTATTTACGAGAGTAGTAACTCTTCTAATAGTTCGTGCTTTAAGCCTTTCCTGGGACAGCAGTATTAGATTCCGATGCACCATTGCAGGTTTACTGTATCCCTTGTACCTTCAAATCAACGATGAAACATAGAATTTGCATCGATCTTGAATACAAAATGCAAAATATTGACTTATTTATAAGAGTAGTAGCTCTTCTAATAGTTCGTGCTTTGAGCCTTTCCTGGGACAGCATTATTAGATTCCGATGCACCATTGCAGGTTTACTGTATCGCTTGTACCTTCAAATCAACGATGAAACCTAGAAATTGCATCGATCTTGAATACAAAATGCGAAATGTTGACTTATTTATAAGAGGAGTAATTTTTCTAATAGTTCGTGCTTTGAGCCTTTCCTGGGAGAGCAGTATTAGATTCCGATGCACCATTGCACGTTTACTGTATCCCTTGGACCTTCAAAACAACGATGAAACACAGAAATTGCATCGATATTGAATACAAAAGGCAAAATGTCGACTTATTTACAAGAGGAATAACTCTTCAAATACTTCGTGCTTTGAGCCTTTCCTGGAACAGCAGTATTACATTCCGATGCACCATTGCAGGTTTACTGTATCCCTTGGACCTTCAAATCAACGATGAAACACAGAAATTGCATCGATATTGAATACAAAAGGCAAAATTTCGACTTATTTACAAGAGGAGTAACTCTTCTAATAGTTCGTGCTTTGAGCCTTTCCTGGGACAGCAGTATTAGATTCCGATGCACCATTGCAGGTTTACTGTATCCCTTGGACCTTCAAATCAACGATGAAACACAGAAATTGCATCGATATTGAATACAAAAGGCAAAATGTCGACTAATTTACAAGAGGAGTAACTCTTCTAATAGTTCGTGCTTTGAGCCTTTCCTGGGACAGCAGTATTAGATTCCGATGCACCATTGCAGGTTTACTGTATCCCTTGGACCTTCAAATCAACGATGAAACACAGAAATTGCATCGATATTGATTACAAAATGCAAAATGTCGACTTACTTATAAGAGGTGTAACTCTTCTAACAGTTCCTGCTTTGAGCCTTTCCTGGGACAGCAGTATTAGATTCCGATGCACCATTGCAGGTTTACTGTATCCCTTGGACCTTCAAATCAACGATGAAACACAGAAATTGCATCATATTGAATACAAAAGGCAAAATGTCGACTTATTTACAAGAGTAGTAACTCTTCTAATAGTTCGTTCTTTGAGCCTTTCCTGGGACAGCAGTATTAGATTCCGATGCACCATTGCAGGATTACTGTATCCCTTGTACCTTCAAATCAACGATGAAACATAAAAATTGCATCGATCTTGAATACAAAATACAAAATGTTGGCTTATTTATAAGAGGAGTAACTCTTCTAAAAGTTCGTGTTTCGAGCCTTTCCTGGGACAGCAGTATTAGATTCCGATGCACCATTGCACGTTTACTGTATCCCTTGGACCTTCAAAACAACAATGAAACACTGAAATTGCATCGATATTGAATACAAAAGGCAAAATGTCGACTTACTTACAAGAGGAGTAACTCTTCTAATAGTTCGTGATTTAGACTTTCCTGCGACAGCAGTATTAGTTTGCGATGCACCATTGCAGATTTACTGTATCCCTTGGACCTTCAAATCAACGATGAAACACAGAAATTGCATCGATATTGAATACAAAAGGCAAAATGTCGACATATTTACAAGAGTAGTAACTCTTCTAATAGTTCGTGCTTTTAGCCTTTCCTGGGACAGCAGTATTAGATTCCGATGCACCATTGGAGGTTTACTGTATCCCTTGTACCTTCAAATCAACGATGAAACATAGAAATTGCATCGATCTTGAATACAAAATACAAAATGTTGGCTTATTTATAAGAGGAGTAACTCTTCTAAAAGTTCGTGTTTCGAGCCTTTCCTGGGACAGCAGTATTAGATTCCGATGCACCATTGCACGTTTACTGTATCCCTTGGACCTTCAAAACAACAATGAAACACTGAAATTGCATCGATATTGAATACAAAAGGCAAAATGTCGACTTACTTACAAGAGGAGTAACTCTTCTAATAGTTCGTGATTTAGCCTTTCCTGCGACAGCAGTATTAGTTTGCGATGCACCATTGCAGATTTACTGTATCCCTTGGACCTTCAAATCAACGATGAAACACAGAAATTGCATCGATATTGAATACAAAAGGCAAAATGTCGACATATTTACAAGAGTAGTAACTCTTCTAATAGTTCGTGATTTAGCCTTTCCTGCGACAGCAGTATTAGTTTGCGATGCACCATTGCAGATTTACTGTGTCCCTTCGACCTTCAAATCAACGATGAAACACAGAAATTGCTTGGATATTGAATACAAAAGGCAAATTCTCGACTTATACACAAGAGGAGTAACTCTTCTAGTACGTCGTGCTTTGAGACTGTCCAGGGACAGCAGTATTAGATTCCGATGCACCTTTGCAGGTTTGCTGTATCCCTTGGACCTTCAAATCAACGATGAAACACAGAAATTGCATCGATATTGAATACAAAAGGCAAAATGTCGACTTATTTACAAGAGTAGTAACTCTTCTAATAGTTCGTGCTTTTAGCCTTTCCTGGGACAGCAGTATTAGATTCCGATGCACCATTGGAGGTTTACTGTATCCCTTGTACCTTCAAATCAACGATGAAACATAGAAATTGCATCGATCTTGAATACAAATTGCAAAACGTTGACTTATTTACAAGACGAGTAACTCTTCTAATAGTTCGTGTTTTGAGCCTTTCCTGGGACAGCAGTATTAGATTCCGATGCACCATTGCAGGTTTACTGTATCCCTTGGACCTTCAAATCAACGATGAAACACAGAAATTGCATCGATATTGAATACAAAAGGCAAAATGTCGACTTATTTACAAGAGGAGTAACTCTTCTAATAGTTCGTGCTTTGAGCCTTTCCTGGGACAGCAGTATTAGATTCCGATGCACCATTGCAAGTTTACTGTATCCCTTGGACCTTCAAATTAACGAAGAAACACCGAAATTGCATCGATATTGAATACAAAATGCAAAATGTCGACTTACTTATAAGAGGTGTAACTCTTCTAGCAGTTCGTGCTTTGAGCCTTTCCTGGGACAGCAGTATTAGATTCCGATGCACCATTGCAGGTTTACTGTATCCCTTGGACCTTCAAATCAACGATGAAACACAGAAATTGCATCATATTGAATACAAAAGGCAAAATGTCGACTTATTTACAAGAGTAGTAACTCTTCTAATAGTTCGTGCTTTGAGCCTTTACTGGGACAGCTGTATTAGATTCCGATGCACCATATATGTTTACTGTATCCCTTGTACCTTCAAATCAACGATGAAACATAAAAATTGCATCGATCTTGAATACAAAATACAAAATGTTGGCTAATTTTAAGAGGAGTAACTCTTCTAATAGTTCGTGCCTCGAGCCTTTCTTGGGACAGCAGTATTAGATTCCGATGCACCATTGCACGTTTACTGTATCCCTTGGACCTTCAAATCAACGATGAAACACAGAAATTGCATCGATATTGAATACAAAAGGCAAAATGTCGACTTATTTACAAGAGGAGTAACTCTTCTAATAGTTCGTGCTTTGAGCCTTTCCTGGGACAGCAGTATTAGATTGCGATGCACCATTGCAGGTTTACTGTATCCCTTGGACCTTCAAATCAACGATGAAACACAGAAATTGCATCGATATTGAATACAAAAGGCAAAATGTCGACTTATTTACAAGGGGAGTAACTCTTCTAATAGTTCGTGCTTTGAGCCTTTCCTGGGACAGCAGTATTAGATTCCGATGCACCATTGCAGGTTTACTGTATCCCTTGGACCTTCAAATCAACGATGAAACACATAAATTGCATCGATATTTAATACAAAAGGCAAAATGTCGACTTATTTACGAGAGTAGTAACTCTTCTAATAGTTCGTGCTTTAAGCCTTTCCTGGGACAGCAGTATTAGATTCCGATGCACCATTGCAGGTTTACTGTATCCCTTGTACCTTCAAATCAACGATGAAACATAGAATTTGCATCGATCTTGAATACAAAATGCAAAATATTGACTTATTTATAAGAGTAGTAGCTCTTCTAATAGTTCGTGCTTTGAGCCTTTCCTGGGACAGCATTATTAGATTCCGATGCACCATTGCAGGTTTACTGTATCGCTTGTACCTTCAAAACAACGATGAAACCTAGAAATTCATCGATCTTGAATACAAAATGCGAAATGTTGACTTATTTATAAGAGGAGTAATTTTTCTAATAGTTCGTGCTTTGAGCCTTTCCTGGGAGAGCAGTATTAGATTCCGATGCACCATTGCACGTTTACTGTATCCCTTGGACCTTCAAAACAACGATGAAACACAGAAATTGCATCGATATTGAATACAAAAGGCAAAATGTCGACTTATTTACAAGAGGAATAACTCTTCAAATACTTCGTGCTTTGAGCCTTTCCTGGAACTGCAGTATTACATTCCGATGCACCATTGCAGGTTTACTGTATCCCTTGGACCTTCAAATCAACGATGAAACACAGAAATTGCATCGATATTGAATACAAAAGGCAAAATTTCGACTTATATACAAGAGGAGTAACTCTTCTAGTACTTCGTGATTTCAGCCTTTCCTGGGACAGCAGTATTAGATTCCGATGCACCATTGCAGGTTTAAAGGATCCCTTGGACCTTCAAACCAACAATGAAACACAGAAATTGCATCGATATTGAATACAAAAGGCAAAATGTCGACTTATTTACAAGAGGAGTAACTCTTCTAATAGTTCGTGCTTTGAGCCTTTCCTGGGACAGCAGTATTAGATTCCGATGCACCATTGCAGGTTTACTGTATCCCTTGGACCTTCAAATCAACGATGAAACACAGAAATTGCATCGATATTGAATACAAAAGGCAAAATGTCGACTTATTTACAAGAGGAGTAACTCTTCTAATAGTTCGTGCTTTGAGCCTTTCCTGGGACAGCAGTATTAGATTCCGATGCACCATTGCAGGTTTACTGTATCCCTTGGACCTTCAAATCAACGATGAAACACAGAAATTGCATCGATATTGATTACAAAATGCAAAATGTCGACTTACTTATAAGAGGTGTAACTCTTCTAACAGTTCCTGCTTTGAGTCTTTCCTGGGACAGCAGTATTAGATTCCGATGCACCATTGCAGGTTTACTGTATCCCTTGGACCTTCAAATCAACGATGAAACACAGAAATTGCATCATATTGAATACAAAAGGCAAAATGTCGACTTATTTACAAGAGTAGTAACTCTTCTAATAGTTCGTTCTTTGAGCCTTTCCTGGGACAGCAGTATTAGATTCCGATGCACCATTGCAGGTTTACTGTATCCCTTGTACCTTCAAATCAACGATGAAACATAAAAATTGCATCGATCTTGAATACAAAATACAAAATGTTGGCTTATTTATAAGAGGAGTAACTCTTCTAAAAGTTCGTGTTTCGAGCCTTTCCTGGGACAGCAGTATTAGATTCCGATGCACCATTGCACGTTTACTGTATCCCTTGGACCTTCAAAACAACAATGAAACACTGAAATTGCATCGATATTGAATACAAAAGGCAAAATGTCGACTTACTTACAAGAGGAGTAACTCTTCTAATAGTTCGTGATTTAGCCTTTCCTGCGACAGCAGTATTAGTTTGCGATGCACCATTGCAGATTTACTGTATCCCTTGGACCTTCAAATCAACGATGAAACACAGAAATTGCATCGATATTGAATACAAAAGGCAAAATGTCGACATATTTACAAGAGGAGTAACTCTTCTAATAGTTCGTGCTTTGAGCATTTCCTGGGACAGCAGTATTAGATTCCGATGCACCATTGCAGGTTTACTGTGTCCCTTCGACCTTCAAATCAACGATGAAACACAGAAATTGCTTGGATATTGAATACAAAAGGCAAATTCTCGACTTATACACAAGAGGAGTAACTCTTCTAGTACGTCGTGCTTTGAGACTGTCTAGGGACAGCAGTATTAGATTCCGATGCACCTTTGCAGGTTTGCTGTATCCCTTGGACCTTCAAATCAACGATGAAACACAGAAATTGCATCGATATTGAATACAAAAGGCAAAATGTCGACTTATTTACAAGAGTAGTAACTCTTCTAATAGTTTGTGCTTTTAGCCTTTCCTGGGACAGCAGTATTAGATTCCGATGCACCATTGGAGGTTTACTGTATCCCTTGTACCTTCAAATCAACGATGAAACATAGAAATTGCATCGATCTTGAATACAAAATGCAAAACGTTGACTTATTTACAAGACGAGTAACTCTTCTAATAGTTCGTGTTTTGAGCCTTTCCTGGGACAGCAGTATTAGATTCCGATGCACCATTGCTGGTTTACTGTATCCCTTGGACCTCCAAATCAACGATGAAACACAGAAATTGCATCGATATTGAATACAAAAGGCAAATTTTCGACTTATTTACAAGAGGAGTAACTCTTCTAATAGTTCGTGCTTTGAGCCTTTCCTGGGACAGCAGTATTAGATTCCGATGCACCATTGCAAGTTTACTGTATCCCTTGGACCTTCAAATCAACGAAGAAACACCGAAATTGCATCGATATTGAATACAAAATGCAAAATGTCGACTTACTTATAAGAGGTGTAACTCTTCTAATAGTTCGTGCTTTGAGCCTTTCCTGGGACAGCAGTATTACATTCCGATGCACCATTGCAGGTTTACTGTATCCCTTGGACCTTCAAATCAACGATGAAACACAGAAATTGCATCATATTGAATACAAAAGGCAAAATGTCGACTTATTTACAAGAGTAGTAACTCTTCTAATAGTTCGTGCTTTGAGCCTTTACTGGGACAGCAGTATTAGATTCCGATGCACCATATATGTTTACTGTATCCCTTGTACCTTCAAATCAACGATGAAACATAAAAATTGCATCGATCTTGAATACAAAATACAAAATGTTGGCTAATTTTAAGAGGAGTAACTCTTCTAATAGTTCGTGCCTCGAGCCTTTCTTGGGACAGCAGTATTAGATTCCGATGCACCATTGCACGTTTACTGTATCCCTTGGACCTTCAAATCAACGATGAAACACAGAAATTGCATCGATATTGAATACAAAAGGCAAAATGTCGACTTATTTACAAGAGGAGTAACTCTTCTAATAGTTCGTGCTTTGAGCCTTTCCTGGGACAGCAGTATTAGATTGCGATGCACCATTGCAGGTTTACTGTATCCCTTGGACCTTCAAATCAACGATGAAACACAGAAATTGCATCGATATTGAATACAAAAGGCAAAATGTCGACTTATTTACAAGAGGAGTAACTCTTCTAATAGTTCGTGCTTTGAGCCTTTCCTGGGACAGCAGTATTAGATTCCGGTGCACCATTGCAGGTTTACTGTATCCCTTGGACCTTCAAATCAACGATGAAACACAGAAATTGCATCGATATTGATTACAAAATGCAAAATGTCGACTTACTTATAAGAGGTGTAACTCTTCTAACAGTTCCTGCTTTGAGCCTTTCCTGGGACAGCAGTATTAGATTCCGATGCACCATTGCAGGTTTACTGTATCCCTTGGACCTTCAAATCAACGATGAAACACAGAAATTGCATCATATTGAATACAAAAGGCAAAATGTCGACTTATTTACAAGAGTAGTAACTCTTCTAATAGTTCGTTCTTTGAGCCTTTCCTGGGACAGCAGTATTAGATTCCGATGCACCATTGCAGGTTTACTGTATCCCTTGTACCTTCAAATCAACGATGAAACATAAAAATTGCATCGATCTTGAATACAAAATACAAAATGTTGGCTTATTTATAAGAGGAGTAACTCTTCTAAAAGTTCGTGTTTCGAGCCTTTCCTGGGACAGCAGTATTAGATTCCGATGCACCATTGCACGTTTACTGTATCCCTTGGACCTTCAAAACAACAATGAAACACTGAAATTGCATCGATATTGAATACAAAAGGCAAAATGTCGACTTACTTACAAGAGGAGTAACTCTTCTAATAGTTCGTGATTTAGCCTTTCCTGCGACAGCAGTATTAGTTTGCGATGCACCATTGCAGATTTACTGTAAGCCCTTGGACCTTCAAATCAACGATGAAACACAGAAATTGCATCGATATTGAATACAAAAGGCAAAATGTCGACATATTTACAAGAGGAGTAACTCTTCTAATAGTTCGTGCTTTGAGCATTTCCTGGGACAGCAGTATTAGATTCCGATGCACCATTGCAGGTTTACTGTGTCCCTTCGACCTTCAAATCAACGATGAAACACAGAAATTGCTTGGATATTGAATACAAAAGGCAAATTCTCGACTTATACACAAGAGGAGTAACTCTTCTAGTACGTCGTGCTTTGAGACTGTCTAGGGACAGCAGTATTAGATTCCGATGCACCTTTGCAGGTTTGCTGTATCCCTTGGACGTTCAAATCAACGATGAAACACAGAAATTGCATCGATATTGAATACAAAAGGCAAAATGTCGACTTATTTACAAGAGTAGTAACTCTTCTAATAGTTCGTGCTTTTATCCTTTCCTGGGACAGCAGTATTAGATTCCGATGCACCATTGGAGGTTTACTGTATCCCTTGTACCTTCAAATCAACGATGAAACATAGAAATTGCATCGATCTTGAATACAAAATGCAAAACGTTGACTTATTTACAAGACGAGTAACTCTTCTAATAGTTCGTGTTTTGAGCCTTTCCTGGGACAGCAGTATTAGATTCCGATGCACCATTGCTGGTTTACTGTATCCCTTGGACCTCCAAATCAACGATGAAACACAGAAATTGCATCGATATTGAATACAAAAGGCAAAATTTCGACTTATTTACAAGAGGAGTAACTCTTCTAATAGTTCGTGCTTTGAGCCTTTCCTGGGACAGCAGTATTAGATTCCGATGCACCATTGCAAGTTTACTGTATCCCTTGGACCTTCAAATCAACGAAGAAACACCGAAATTGCATCGATATTGAATACAAAATGCAAAATGTCGACTTACTTATAAGAGGTGTAACTCTTCTAATAGTTCGTGCTTTGAGCCTTTCCTGGGACAGCAGTATTAGATTCCGATGCACCATTGCAGGTTTACTGTATCCCTTGGACCTTCAAATCAACAATGAAACACAGAAATTGCATCATATTGAATACAAAAGGCAAAATGTCGACTTATTTACAAGAGTAGTAACTCTTCTAATAGTTCGTGCTTTGAGCCTTTACTGGGACAGCAGTATTAGATTCCGATGCACCATATATGTTTACTGTATCCCTTGTACCTTCAAATCAACGATGAAACATAAAAATTGCATCGATCTTGAATACAAAATACAAAATGTTGGCTAATTTTAAGAGGAGTAACTCTTCTAATAGTTCGTGCCTCGAGCCTTTCTTGGGACAGCAGTATTAGATTCCGATGCACCATTGCACGTTTACTGTATCCCTTGGACCTTCAAATCAACGATGAAACACAGAAATTGCATCGATATTGAATACAAAAGGCAAAATGTCGACTTATTTACAAGAGGAGTAACTCTTCTAATAGTTCGTGCTTTGAGCCTTTCCTGGGACAGCAGTATTAGATTGCGATGCACCATTGCAGGTTTACTGTATCCCTTGGACCTTCAAATCAACGATGAAACACAGAAATTGCATGGATATTGAATACAAAAGGCAAAATGTCGACTTATTTACAAGAGGAGTAACTCTTCTAATAGTTCGTGCTTTGAGCCTTTCCTGGGACAGCAGTATTAGATTCCGATGCACCATTGCAGGTTTACTGTATCCCTTGGACCTTCAAATCAACGATGAAACACATAAATTGCATCGATATTTAATACAAAAGGCAAAATGTCGACTTATTTACGAGAGTAGTAACTCTTCTAATAGTTCGTGCTTTGAGCCTTTCCTGGGACAGCAGTATTAGATTCCGATGCACCATTGCAGGTTACTGTATCCCTTGTACCTTCAAATCAACGATGAAACATAGAAATTGCATCGATCTTGAATACAAAATGCAAAATGTTGACTTATTTATAAGAGGAATAACTCTTCTAATAGTTCGTGCTTTGAGCCTTTCCTGGGACAGCAGTATCAGATTCCGATGCACCATTGCACGTTTACTGTATCCCTTGGACCTTCAAATCAACGATGAAACACCGAAATTGCATCGATATTGAATACAAAATGCAAAATGTCGACTTACTTATAAGAGGTGTAACTCTTCTAGCAGTTCGTGCTTTGAGCCTTTCCTGGGACAGCAGTATTAGATTCCGATGCACCATTGCAGGTTTACTGTATCCCTTGGACCTTCAAATCAACGATGAAACACAGAAATTGCATCATATTGAATACAAAAGGCAAAATGTCGACTTATTTACAAGAGTAGTAACTCTTCTAATAGTTCGTGCATTGAGCCTTTACTGGGACAGCAGTATTAGATTCCGATGCACCATTGCATGTTTACTGTATCCCTTGTACCTTCAAATCAACGATGAAACATAGAAATTGCATCGATCTTGAATACAAAATGCAAAACGTTGACTTATTTACAAGACGAGTAACTCTTCTAATAGTTCGTGTTTTGAGCCTTTCCTGGGACAGCAGTATTAGATTCCGATGCACCATTGCTGGTTTACTGTATCCCTTGGACCTCCAAATCAACGATGAAACACAGAAATTGCATCGATATTGAATACAAAAGGCAAAATTTCGACTTATTTACAAGAGGAGTAACTCTTCTAATAGTTCGTGCTTTGAGCCTTTCCTGGGACAGCAGTATTAGATTCCGATGCACCATTGCAAGTTTACTGTATCCCTTGGACCTTCAAATCAACGAAGAAACACCGAAATTGCATCGATATTGAATACAAAATGCAAAATGTCCACTTACTTATAAGAGGTGTAACTCTTCTAATAGTTCGTGCTTTGAGCCTTTCCTGGGACAGCAGTATTAGATTCCGATGCACCATTGCAGGTTTACTGTATCCCTTGGACCTTCAAATCAACGATGAAACACAGAAATTGCATCATATTGAATACAAAAGGCAAAATGTCGACTTATTTACAAGAGTAGTAACTCTTCTAACAGTTCGTGCTTTGAGCCTTTACTGGGACAGCAGTATTAGATTCCGATGCACCATATATGTTTACTGTATCCCTTGTACCTTCAAATCAACGATGAAACATAAAAATTTCATCGATCTTGAATACAAAATACAAAATGTTGGCTAATTTTAAGAGGAGTAACTCTTCTAATAGTTCGTGCCTCGAGCCTTTCTTGGGACAGCAGTATTAGATTCCGATGCACCATTGCACGTTTACTGTATCCCTTGGACCTTCAAATCAACGATGAAACACAGAAATTGCATCGATATTGAATACAAAAGGCAAAATGTCGACTTATTTACAAGAGGAGTAACTCTTCTAATAGTTCGTGCTTTGAGCCTTTCCTGGGACAGCAGTATTAGATTGCGATGCACCATTGCAGGTTTACTGTATCCCTTGGACCTTCAAATCAACGATGAAACACAGAAATTGCATGGATATTGAATACAAAAGGCAAAATGTCGACTTATTTACAAGAGGAGTAACTCTTCTAATAGTTCGTGCTTTGAGCCTTTCCTGGGACAGCAGTATTAGATTCCGATGCACCATTGCAGGTTTACTGTATCCCTTGGACCTTCAAATCAACGATGAAACACATAAATTGCATCGATATTTAATACAAAAGGCAAAATGTCGACTTATTTACGAGAGTAGTAACTCTTGTAATAGTTCGTGCTTTGAGCCTTTCCTGGGACAGCAGTATTAGATTCCGATGCACCATTGCAGGTTTACTGTATCCCTTGTACCTTCAAATCAACGATGAAACATAGAAATTGCATCGATCTTGAATACAAAATGCAAAATGTTGACTTATTTATAAGAGGAATAACTCTTCTAATAGTTCGTGCTTTGAGCCTTTCCTGGGACAGCAGTATCAGATTCCGATGCACCATTGCACGTTTACTGTATCCCTTGGACCTTCAAATCAACGATGAAACACCGAAATTGCATCGATATTGAATACAAAATGCAAAATGTCGACTTACTTATAAGAGGTGTAACTCTTCTAGCAGTTCGTGCTTTGAGCCTTTCCTGGGACAGCAGTATTAGATTCCGATGCACCATTGCAGGTTTACTGTATCCCTTGGACCTTCAAATCAACGATGAAACACAGAAATTGCATCATATTGAATACAAAAGGCAAAATGTCGACTTATTTACAAGAGTAGTAACTCTTCTAATAGTTCGTGCATTGAGCCTTTACTGGGACAGCAGTATTAGATTCCGATGCACCATTGCATGTTTACTGTATCCCTTGTACCTTCAAATCAACGATGAAACATAAAAATTGCATCGATCTTGAATACAAAATACAAAATGTTGGCTTATTTATAAGAGGAGTAACTCTTCTAATAGTTCGTGCCTCGAGCCTTTCTTGGGACAGCAGTATTAGATTCCGATGCACCATTGCACGTTTACTGTATCCCTTGGACCTTCAAATCAACGATGAAACACAGAAATTGCATCGATATTGAATACAAAAGGCAAAATGTCGACTTATTTACAAGAGGAGTAACTCTTCTAATAGTTCGTGCTTTGAGCCTTTCCTGGGACAGCAGTATTAGATTGCGATGCACCATTGCAGGTTTACTGTATCCCTTGGACCTTCAAATCAACGATGAATCACAGAAATTGCATCGATATTGAATACAAAAGGCAAAATGTCGACTTATTTACAAGAGGAGTAACTCTTCTAATAGTTCGTGCTTTGAGCCTTTCCTGGGACAGCAGTATTAGATTCCGATGCACCATTGCAGGTTTACTGTATCCCTTGGACCTTCAAATCAACGATGAAACACATAAATTGCATCGATATTTAATACAAAAGGCAAAATGTCGACTTATTTACGAGAGTAGTAACTCTTCTAATAGTTCGTGCTTTAAGCCTTTCCTGGGACAGCAGTATTAGATTCCGACGCACCATTGCAGGTTTACTGTATCCCTTGTACCTTCAAATCAACGATGAAACATAGAATTTGCATCGATCTTGAATACAAAATGCAAAATATTGACTTATTTATAAGAGCAGTAGCTCTTCTAATAGTTCGTGCTTTGAGCCTTTCCTGGGACAGCATTATTAGATTCCGATGCACCATTGCAGGTTTACTGTATCGCTTGTACCTTCAAATCAACGATGAAACCTAGAAATTGCATCGATCTTGAATACAAAATGCGAAATGTTGACTTATTTATAAGAGGAGTAATTTTTCTAATAGTTCGTGCTTTGAGCCTTTCCTGGGAGAGCAGTATTAGATTCCGATGCACCATTGCACGTTTACTGTATCCCTTGGACCTTCAAAACAACGATGAAACACAGAAATTGCATCGATATTGAATACAAAAGGCAAAATGTCGACTTATTTACAAGAGGAATAACTCTTCAAATACTTCGTGCTTTGAGCCTTTCCTGGAACAGCAGTATTACATTCCGATGCACCATTGCAGGTTTACTGTATCCCTTGGACCTTCAAATCAACGATGAAACACAGAAATTGCATCGATATTGAATACAAAAGGCAAAATTTCGACTTATATACAAGAGGAGTAACTCTTCTAGTACTTCGTGATTTGAGCCTTTCCTGGGACAGCAGTATTAGATTCCGATGCACCATTGCAGGTTTAAAGTATCCCTTGGACCTTCAAACCAACAATGAAACACAGAAATTGCATCGATATTGAATACAAAAGGCAAAATGTCGACTTATTTACAAGAGGAGTAACTCTTCTAATAGTTCGTGGTTTGAGCCTTTCCTGGGACAGCAGTATTAGATTCCGATGCACCATTGCAGGTTTACTGTATCCCTTGGACCTTCAAATCAACGATGAAACACAGAAATTGCATCGATATTGAATACAAAAGGCAAAATGTCGACTTATTTACAAGAGGAGTAACTCTTCTAATAGTTCGTGCTTTGAGCCTTTCCTGGGACAGCAGTATTAGATTCCGATGCACCATTGCAGGTTTACTGTATCCCTTGGACCTTCAAATCAACGATGAAACACAGAAATTGCATCGATATTGATTACAAAATGCAAAATGTCGACTTACTTATAAGAGGTGTAACTCCTCTAACAGTTCCTGCTTTGAGCCTTTCCTGGGACAGCAGTATTAGATTCCGATGCACCATTGCAGGTTTACTGTATCCCTTGGACCTTCAAATCAACGATGAAACACAGAAATTGCATCATATTGAATACAAAAGGCAAAATGTCGACTTATTTACAAGAGTAGTAACTCTTCTAATAGTTCGTTCTTTGAGCCTTTCCTGGGACAGCAGTATTAGATTCCGATGCACCATTGCAGGTTTACTGTATCCCTTGTACCTTCAAATCAACGATGAAACATAAAAATTGCATCGATCTTGAATACAAAATACAAAATGTTGGCTTATTTATAAGAGGAGTAACTCTTCTAAAAGTTCGTGTTTCGAGCCTTTCCTGGGACAGCAGTATTAGATTCCGATGCACCATTGCACGTTTACTGTATCCCTTGGACCTTCAAAACAACAATGAAACACTGAAATTGCATCGATATTGAATACAAAAGGCAAAATGTCGACTTACTTACAAGAGGAGTAACTCTTCTAATAGTTCGTGATTTAGCCTTTCCTGCGACAGCAGTATTAGTTTGCGATGCACCATTGCAGATTTACTGTATCCCTTGGACCTTCAAATCAACGATGAAACACAGAAATTGCATCGATATTGAATACAAAAGGCAAAATGTCGACATATTTACAAGAGGAGTAACTCTTCTAATAGTTCGTGCTTTGAGCATTTCCTGGGACAGCAGTATTAGATTCCGATGCACCATTGCAGGTTTACTGTGTCCCTTCGACCTTCAAATCAACGATGAAACACAGAAATTGCTTGGATATTGAATACAAAAGGCAAATTCTCGACTTATACACAAGAGGAGTAACTCTTCTAGTACGTCGTGCTTTGAGACTGTCCAGGGACAGCAGTATTAGATTCCGATGCACCTTTGCAGGTTTGCTGTATCCCTTGGACCTTCAAATCAACGATGAAACACAGAAATTGCATCGATATTGAATACAAAAGGCAAAATGTCGACTTATTTACAAGAGTAGTAACTCTTCTAATAGTTCGTGCTTTTAGCCTTTCCTGGGACAGCAGTATTAGATTCCGATGCACCATTGGAGGTTTACTGTATCCCTTGTACCTTCAAATCAACGATGAAACATAGAAATTGCATCGATCTTGAATACAAAATGCAAAACGTTGACTTATTTACAAGACGAGTAACTCTTCTAATAGTTCGTGTTTTGAGCCTTTCCTGGGACAGCAGTATTAGATTCCGATGCACCATTGCAGGTTTACTGTATCCCTTGGACCTTCAAATCAACGATGAAACACAGAAATTGCATCGATATTGAATACAAAAGGCAAAATGTCGACTTATTTACAAGAGGAGTAACTCTTCTAATAGTTCGTGCTTTGAGCCTTTCCTGGGACAGCAGTATTAGATTCCGATGCACCATTGCAAGTTTACTGTATCCCTTGGACCTTCAAATCAACGAAGAAACACCGAAATTGCATCGATATTGAATACAAAATGCAAAATGTCGACTTACTTATAAGAGGTGTAACTCTTCTAGCAGTTCGTGCTTTGAGCCTTTCCTGGGACAGCAGTATTAGATTCCGATGCACCATTGCAGGTTTACTGTATCCCTTGGACCTTCAAATCAACGATGAAACACAGAAATTGCATCATATTGAATACAAAAGGCAAAATGTCGACTTATTTACAAGAGTAGTAACTCTTCTAATAGTTCGTGCTTTGAGCCTTTACTGGGACAGCAGTATTAGATTCCGATGCACCATATATGTTTACTGTATCCCTTGTACCTTCAAATCAACGATGAAACATAAAAATTGCATCGATCTTGAATACAAAATACAAAATGTTGGCTAATTTTAAGAGGAGTAACTCTTCTAATAGTTCGTGCCTCGAGCCTTTCTTGGGACAGCAGTATTAGATTCCGATGCACCATTGCACGTTTACTGTATCCCTTGGACCTTCAAATCAACGATGAAACACAGAAATTGCATCGATATTGATTACAAAATGCAAAATGTCGACTTACTTATAAGAGGTGTAACTGTTCTAACGGTTCCTGCTTTGATCCTTTCCTGGGACAGCAGTATTAGATTCCGATGCACCACTGCAGGTTTACTGTATCCCTTGGACCTTCAAATCAACGATGAAACACAGAAATTGCATCGATATTGAATACAAAAGGAAAATGTCGACTTATTTACAAGAGGAGTAACTCTTCTAATAGTTCGTGCTTTGAGCCTTTCCTGGGACAGCAGTATTAGATTGCGATGCACCATTGCAGGTTTACTGTATCCCTTGGACCTTCAAATCAACGATGAAACACAGAAATTGCATCGATATTGAATACAAAAGGCAAAATGTCGACTTATTTACAAGAGGAGTAACTCTTCTAATAGTTCGTGCTTTGAGCCTTTCCTGGGACAGCAGTATTAGATTCCGATGCACCATTGCAGGTTTACTGTATCCCTTGGACCTTCAAATCAACGATGAAACACATAAATTGCATCGATATTTAATACAAAAGGCAAAATGTCGACTTATTTACGAGAGTAGTAACTCTTCTAATAGTTCGTGCTTTGAGCCTTTCCTGGGACAGCAGTATTAGATTCCGATGCACCATTGCAGGTTTACTGTATCCCTTGTACGTTCAAATCAACGATGAAACATAGAATTTGCATCGATCTTGAATACAAAATGCAAAATATTGACTTATTTATAAGAGGAGTAACTCTTCTAATAGTTCGTGCTTTGAGCCTTTCCTGGGACAGCAGTATTAGATTCCGATGCACCATTGCAGGTTTACTGTATCCCTTGGACCTTCAAATCAACGATGAAACACATAAATTGCATCGATATTTAATACAAAAGGCAAAATGTCGACTTATTTACGAGAGTAGTAACTCTTCTAATAGTTCGTGCTTTGAGCCTTTCCTGGGACAGCAGTATTAGATTCCGATGCACCATTGCAGGTTTACTGTATCCCTTGTACCTTCAAATCAACGATGAAACATAGAATTTGCATCGATCTTGAATACAAAATGCAAAATATTGACTTATTTATAAGAGGAGTAACTCTTCTAATAGTTCGTGCTTTTAGCGTTTCCTGGGACAGCAGTATTAGATTCCGATGCACCATTGCAGGTTTACTGTATCCCTTGGACCTTCAAATCAACGATTAAACACAGATATTGCATCGATATTGAATACAAAAGGCAAAATGTCGACTTATTTACGAGAGGAGTAACCCTTCTAATAGTTCGTGCTCTGAGCCTTTCCTGGGACAGCAGTATTAGATTCCGATGCACCATTGCAGGTTTACTGTATCCCTTGGACTTTCAAATCAACGATGAAACACAGAAATTGCATCGATATTGAATACAAACGGCAAAATGTCGACTTATTTACAAGAGGAGTAACTCTTCTGATAGTTCGTGTTTGAGCCTTTCCTGGGACAGCAGTATTAGATTCCGATGCACCATTGCAGGCTTTCTGTATCCCTTGGACCTTCAAATCAACGATGAAACACAGAAATTGCATCGATATTGAATACAAAAGGCAAAATGTCGACTTATTTACAAGAGGAGTAACTCTTCTAATGGTTCGTGCTTTGAGCCTTTCCTCGGAAAGCAGTATGAGATTCCGATGCACCACTGCAGGTTTACTGTACCCTTGGACCTTCAAATCAACGATGAAACACCGAAATTGTATCGATATTGAATACAAAAGGCAAAATGTCGACTTATTTATAAGAGGATTAACTCTTCTAATAGTTCGTGCTTTGAGCCTTTCCTGGGACAGCAGTAATAGATTCCGATGCACCATTGCTGATTTATTGTATCCCTTGGAACTTCAAATCAACGATGAAACACAGATATTGCATCGATATTGAATACAAAAGGCAAAATGTCGACTTATTTACAAGAGGAGTAACTCTTCTAATAGTTCGTGCTTTGAGCCTTTCCTGGAACAGCAGTATTAGATTCCGATGCACCATTGCAGGTTTAATGTATCCCTTGGCCCTTCAAATCAACGATGTAACACAGGAATTGCATCGATATTGAATACAAAATGCAAAATATCGGCTTATTTACAAGAGGAGTAACTCCTCTAATAGTTCGTGATTTGAGCCTTTCCTGGGACAGCGGTATTCGATTCCGATGCACCATTGCACGTTTACTGTATCCCTTGGACCTTCAAATCAACGATGAAACACAGAAATTGCATGGATATTGAATACAAAAGGCAAATTGTCGACTTATTTACAAGAGGAGTAACTCTTCTAATAGTTTGTGCTTTGAGCCTTTCCTGGGACAGCTGTATTAGATTCCGATGCACCATTGGAGGTTTACTGTATCCCTTGGACCTTCAAATCAACGATGAAACACAGAAATTGCATCGATATTGAATACAAAAGGCAAAATGTCGACTTATTTATAAGAGGAGTAACTCTTCTAACAGTTCCTGCATTGAGTCTTTCCTGGGACAGCAGTAATAAATTCCGATGCACCTTTGCAGGTTTAGTGTATCCCTTGGACCTTCAAATCAACGATGAAACACAGAAATTGCATGGATATTGAATACAAAAGGCAAAATGTCCACTTATTTACAAGAGGAGTAACTCTTCTAATAGTTCGTGCTTTGAGCCTTTCCTGGGACAGCAGTATTAGATTCCGATGCACCATTGCTGGTTTACTGTATCCCTTGGACCTCCAAATCAACGATGAAACACAGAAATTGCATCGATATTGAATACAAAAGGCAAAATATTGACTTATTTACAAGAGTAGTAGCTCTTCTAATAGTTCGTGCTTTGAGCCTTTCCTGGGACAGCATTATTAGATTCCGATGCACCATTGCAGGTTTACTGTATCGCTTGTACCTTCAAATCAACGATGAAACCTAGAAATTGCATCGATCTTGAATACAAAATGCGAAATGTTGACTTATTTATAAGAGGAGTAATTTTTCTAATAGTTCGTGCTTTGAGCCTTTCCTGGGAGAGCAGTATTAGATTCCGATGCACCATTGCACGTTTACTGTATCCCTTGGACCTTCAAAACAACGATGAAACACAGAAATTGCATCGATATTGAATACAAAAGGCAAAATGTCGACTTATTTACAAGAGGAATAACTCTTCAAATACTTCGTGCTTTGAGCCTTTCCTGGAACAGCAGTATTACATTCCGATGCACCATTGCAGGTTTACTGTATCCCTTGGACCTTCAAATCAACGATGAAACACAGAAATTGCATCGATATTGAATACAAAAGGCAAAATTTCGACTTATATACAAGAGGAGTAACTCTTCTAGTACTTCGTAATTTGAGCCTTTCCTGGGACAGCAGTATTAGATTCCGATGCACCATTGCAGGTTTAAAGTATCCCTTGGACCTTCAAACCAACAATGAAACACAGAAATTGCATCGATATTGAATACAAAAGGCAAAATGTCGACTTATTTACAAGAGGAGTAACTCTTCTAATAGTTCGTGCTTTGAGCCTTTCCTGGGACAGCAGTATTAGATTCCGATGCACCATTGCAGGTTTACTGTATCCCTTGGACCTTCAAATCAACGATGAAACACAGAAATTGCATCGATATTGAATACAAAAGGCAAAATGTCGACTTACTTACAAGAGGAGTAACTCTTCTAATAGTTCGTGCTTTGAGCCATTCCTGGGACAGCAGTATTAGATTCCGATGCACCATTGCAGGTTTACTGTATCCCTTGGACCTTCAAATCAACGATGAAACACAGAAATTGCATCGATATTGATTACAAAATGCAAAATGTCGACTTACTTATAAGAGGTGTAACTGTTCTAACAGTTCCTGCTTTGAGCCTTTCCTGGGACAGCAGTATTAGATTCCGATGCACCATTGCAGGTTTACTGTATCCCTTGGACCTTCAAATCAACGATGAAACACAGAAATTGCATCGATATTGAATACAAAAGGCAAAATGTCGACTTATTTACAAGAGGAGTAACTCTTCTAATAGTTCGTGCTTTGAGCCTTTCCTGGGACAGCAGTATTAGATTGCGATGCACCATTGCAGGTTTACTGTATCCCTTGGACCTTCAAATCAACGATGAAACACAGAAATTGCATCGATATTGAACACAAAAGGCAAAATGTCGACTTATTTACAAGAGGAGTAACTCTTCTAATAGTTCGTGCTTTGAGCCTTTCCTGGGACAGCAGTATTAGATTCCGATGCACCATTGCAGGTTTACTGTATCCCTTGGACCTTCAAATCAACGATGAAACACATAAATTGCATCGATATTTAATACAAAAGGCAAAATGTCGACTTATTTACGAGAGTAGTAACTCTTCTAATAGTTCGTGCTTTAAGCCTTTCCTGGGACAGCAGTATTAGATTCCGATGCACCATTGCACGTTTACTGTATCCCTTGGACCTTCAAAACAACGATGAAACACAGAAATTGCATCGATATTGAATACAAAAGGCAAAATGTCGACTTATTTACAAGAGGAATAACTCTTCAATTACTTCGTGCTTTGAGCCTTTCCTGGAACAGCAGTATTACATTCCGATGCACCATTGCAGGTTTACTGTATCCCTTGGACCTTCAAATCAACGATGAAACACAGAAATTGCATCGATATTGAATACAAAAGGCAAAATTTCGACTTATATACAAGAGGAGTAACTCTTCTAGTACTTCGTGATTTGAGCCTTTCCTGGGACAGCAGTATTAGATTCCGATGCACCATTGCAGGTTTAAAGTATCCCTTGGACCTTCAAACCAACAATGAAACACAGAAATTGCATCGATATTGAATACAAAAGGCAAAATGTCGACTTATTTACAAGAGGAGTAACTCTTCTAATAGTTCGTGCTTTGAGCCTTTCCTGGGACAGCAGTATTAGATTCCGATGCACCATTGCAGGTTTACTGTATCCCTTGGACCTTCAAATCAACGATGAAACACAGAAATTGCATCGATATTGAATACATAAGGCAAAATGTCGACTTATTTACAAGAGGAGTAACTCTTCTAATAGTTCGTGCTTTGAGCCTTTCCTGGGACAGCAGTATTAGATTCCGATGCACCATTGCAGGTTTACTGTATCCCTTGGACCTTCAAATCAACGATGAAACACAGAAATTGCATCGATATTGATTACAAAATGCAAAATGTCGACTTACTTATAAGAGGTGTAACTCTTCTAACAGTTCCTGCTTTGAGCCTTTCCTGGGACAGCAGTATTAGATTCCGATGCACCATTGCAGGTTTACTGTATCCCTTGGACCTTCAAATCAACGATGAAACACAGAAATTGCATCATATTGAATACAAAAGGCAAAATGTCGACTTATTTACAAGAGTAGTAACTCTTCTAATAGTTCGTTCTTTGAGCCTTTCCTGGGACAGCAGTATTAGATTCCGATGCACCATTGCAGGTTTACTGTATCCCTTGTACCTTCAAATCAACGATGAAACATAAAAATTGCATCGATCTTGAATACAAAATACAAAATGTTGGCTTATTTATAAGAGGAGTAACTCTTCTAATAGTTCGTGTTTCGAGCCTTTCCTGGGACAGCAGTATTAGATTCCGATGCACCATTGCACGTTTACTGTATCCCTTGGACCTTCAAAACAACAATGAAACACTGAAATTGCATCGATATTGAATACAATAGGCAAAATGTCGACTTACTTACAAGAGGAGTAACTCTTCTAATAGTTCGTGATTTAGCCTTTCCTGCGACAGCAGTATTAGTTTGCGATGCACCATTGCAGATTTACTGTATCCCTTGAGCCTTCAAATCAACGATGAAACACAGAAATTGCATCGATATTGAATACAAAAGGCAAAATGTCGACATATTTACAAGAGGAGTAACTCTTCTAATAGTTCGTGCTTTGAGCATTTCCTGGGACAGCAGTATTAGATTCCGATGCACCATTGCAGGTTTACTGTGTCCCTTCGACCTTCAAATCAACGATGAAACACAGAAATTGCTTGGATATTGAATACAAAAGGCAAATTCTCGACTTATACACAAGAGGAGTAACTCTTCTAGTACGTCGTGCTTTGAGACTGTCCAGGGACAGCAGTATTAGATTCCGATGCACCTTTGCAGGTTTGCTGTATCCCTTGGACCTTCAAATCAACGATGAAACACAGAAATTGCATCGATATTGAATACAAAAGGCAAAATGTCGACTTAAATACAAGAGTAGTATCTCTTCTAATAGTTCGTGCTTTTAGCCTTTCCTGGGACAGCAGTATTAGATTCCGATGCACCATTGGAGGTTTACTGTATCCCTTGTACCTTCAAATCAACGATGAAACATAGAAATTGCATCGATCTTGAATACAAAATGCAAAACGTTGACTTATTTACAAGACGAGTAACTCTTCTAATAGTTCGTGTTTTGAGCCTTTCCTGGGACAGCAGTATTAGATTCCGATGCACCATTGCTGGTTTACTGTATCCCTTGGACCTTCAAATCAACGATGAAACACAGAGATTGCATCGATATTGAATACAAAAGGCGAAATGTCGACTTATTTATAAGAGGAGTAAATCTTCTAACAGTTCCAGCTTTGAGCCTTTCCTGGGACAGCAGTATTAGATTCCGATGCACCATTGCAGGTTTACTGTATCCCTTGGAACTTCAAATCAACGATGAAACACAGAAATTGCATCATATTGGATACAAAAGGCAAAATGTCGACTTATTTACAAGAGTAGTAACTCTTCTAATAGTTCGTGCTTTGAGCCTTTCCTGGGACAGCAGTATTAGATTCCGATGCACCATTGCAGGTTTACTGTATCCCTTGTACCTTCAAATCAACGATGAAACATAAAAATTGCATCGATCTTGAATACAAAATACAAAATGTTGGCTTATTTATAAGAGGAGTAACTCTTCTAATAGTTCGTGATTTAGCCTTTCCTGCGAAAGCAGTATTAGATTGCGATGCACCATTGCAGATTTACTGTATCCCTTGGACCTTCAAATCAACGATGAAACACTGAAATTGCATCGATATTGAATACAAAAGGCACAATGTCGACTTATTTACAAGAGGAGTAACTCTTCTAATAGTTCGTGCTTTGATCCTTTCCTGGGACAGCAGTATTAGATTCCGATGCACCATTGCAGGTTTACTGCATCCCTTGGACCTTCAAATCAACGATGAAACACAGAAATTGCATCGATATTGAATACAAAAGGCAAAATGTCGACTTACTTACAAGAGGAGTAACTCTTCTAATAGTTCGTGCTTTGAGCCTTTCCTGGGACAGCAGTATTAGATTCCGATGCACCATTGCAGGTTTACTGTGTCCCTTCGACCTTCAAATCAACGTTAAAACACAGAAATTGCTTCGATATTGAATACAAAAGGAAAAATCTCGACTTATACACAAGAGGAGTAACTCTTCTAGTACTTCGTGCTTTGAGACTTTCCTGGGACAGCAGTATTAGATTCCGATGCACCATTGCAGGTTTACTGTATCCCTTGGACATTCAAATCAACGATGAAACACAGAAATTGCATCGATATTGAATACAAAAGGCAAAATGTCGACTTATTTACAAGAGTAGTAACTCTTCTAATAGTTCGTGCTTTTAGCCTTTCCTGGGACAGCAGTATTAGATTCCGATGCACCATTGGAGGTTTACTGTATCCCTTGTACCTTCAAATCAACGATGAAACATAGAAATTGCATCGATCTTGAATACAAAATGCAAAATGTTGACTTATTTATAAGAGGAATAACTCTTCTAATAGTTCGTGCTTTGAGCCTTTCCTGGGACAGCAGTATCAGATTCCGATGCACCATTGCACGTTTACTGTATCCCTTGGACCTTCAAAACAACTATGAAACACTGAAATTGCATCAATATTGAATACAAAAGGCAAAATGTCGACTTATTTACAAGAGGAGTAACTCTTCTAATAGTTCACGATTTAGCCTTTCCTGGGACATCAGAATTAGATTGCTATGCACCATTGCAGATTTACTGTATCCCTTGGACCTTCAAACCAACGATGAAACACGGAAATTGCATCGACATTAAATACAAAAGGCAAAATGTCGACTTATATACAAGAGGAGTAACTCTTCTAATAGTTCGTGCTTCGAGCCTTTCCTGGGACAGCAGTATTAGATTCCGATGCACCATTGCAAGTTTACTGTATCCCTTGGACCTTCAAATCAACGATGAAACACCGAAATTGCATCGATATTGAATACATAATGCAAAATGTCGACTTACTTATAAGAGGTGTAACTCTTCTAGCAGTTCGTGCTTTGAGCCTTTCCTGGGACAGCAGTATTAGATTCCGATGCACCATTGCAGGTTTACTGTATCCCTTGGACCTTCAAATCAACGATGAAACACAGAAATTGCATCATATTGAATACAAAAGGCAAAATGTCGACTTATTTACAAGAGTAGTAACTCTTCTAATAGTTCGTGCTTTGAGCCTTTACTGGGACAGCAGTATTAGATTCCGATGCACCATTGCATGTTTACTGTATCCCTTGTACCTTCAAATCAACGATGAAACATAAAAATTGCATCGATCTTGAATACAAAATACAAAATGTTGGCTTATTTATAAGAGGAGTAACTCTTCTAATAGTTCGTGCCTCGAGCCTTTCTTGGGACAGCAGTATTAGATTCCGAAGCACCATTGCACGTTTACTGTATCCCTTGGACCTTCAAATCAACGATGAAACACAGAAATTGCATCGATATTGAATACAAAAGGCAAAATGTCGACTTATTTACAAGAGGAGTAACTCTTCTAATAGTTCGTGCTTTGAGCCTTTCCTGGGACAGCAGTATTAGATTGCGATGCACCATTGCAGGTTTACTGTATCCCTTGGACCTTCAAATCAACGATGAAACACAGAAATTGCATCGATATTGAATACAAAAGGCAAAATGTCGACTTATTTACAAGAGGAGTAACTCTTCTAATAGTTCGTGCTTTGAGCCTTTCCTGGGACAGCAGTATTAGATTCCGATGCACCATTGCAGGTTTACTGTATCCCTTGGACCTTCAAATCAACGATGAAACACATAAATTGCATCGATATTTAATACAAAAGGCAAAATGTCGACTTATTTACGAGAGTAGTAACTCTTCTAATAGTTCGTGCTTTAAGCCTTTCCTGGGACAGCAGTATTAGATTCCGATGCACCATTGCAGGTTTACTGTATCCCTTGTACCTTCAAATCAACGATGAAACATAGAATTTGCATCGATCTTGAATACAAAATGCAAAATATTGACTTATTTATAAGCGGAGTAACTCTTCTAATAGTTCGTGCTTTTAGCGTTTCCTGGGACAGCAGTATTAGATTCCGATGCACCATTGCAGGTTTACTGTATCCCTTGGACCTTCAAATCAACGATTAAACACAGATATTGCATCGATATTGAATACAAAAGGCAAAATGTCGACTTATTTACGAGAGGAGTAACCCTTCTAAAAGTTGTGCTCTGAGCCTTTCCTGGGACAGCAGTATTAGATTCCGATGCACCATTGCAGGTTTACTGTATCCCTTGGACTTTCAAATCAACGATGAAACACAGAAATTGCATCGATATTGAATACAAACGGCAAAATGTCGGCTTATTTACAAGAGGAGTAACTCTTCTGATAGTTCGTGTTTGAGCCTTTCCTGGGACAGCAGTATTAGATTCCGATGCACCATTGCAGGCTTTCTGTATCTCTTGGACCTTCAAATCAACGATGAAACACAGAAATTGCATCGATATTGAATACAAAAGGCAAAATGTCGACTTATTTACAAGAGGAGTAACTCTTCTAATGGTTCGTGCTTTGAGCCTTTCCTCGGAAAGCAGTATGAGATTCCGATGCACCATTGCAGGTTTACTGTATCCCTTGGACCTTCAAATCAACGATGAAACACCGAAATTGCATCGATATTGAATACAAAAGGCAAAATGTCGACTTATTTATAAGAGGATTAACTCTTCTAATAGTTCTTGCTTTGAGCCTTTCCTGGGACAGCAGTAATAGATTCCGATGCACCATTGCTGGTTTATTGTATCCCTTGGAACTTCAAATCAACGATGAAACACAGATATTGCATCGATATTGAATACAAAAGGCAAAATGTCGACTTAATTACAAGAGGAGTAACTCTTCTAATAGTTCGTGCTTTGAGCCTTTCCTGGAACAGCAGTATTAGATTCCGATGCACCATTGCAGGTTTACTGTATCCCTTGGACCTTCAAATCAACGATGAAACACAGAAATTGCATCATATTGAATACAAAAGGCAAAATGTCGACTTATTTACAAGAGTAGTAACTCTTCTAATAGTTCGTTCATTGAGCCTTTCCTGGGACAGCAGTATTAGATTCCGATGCACCATTGCAGGTTTACTGTATCCCTTGTACCTTCAAATCAACGATGAAACATAAAAATTGCATCGATCTTGAATACAAAATACAAAATGTTGGCTTATTTATAAGAGGAGTAACTCTTCTAATAGTTCGTGTTTCGAGCCTTTCCTGGGACAGCAGTATTAGATTCCGATGCACCATTGCACGTTTACTGTATCCCTTGGACCTTCAAAACAACAATGAGACACTGAAATTGCATCGATATTGAATACAAAAGGCAAAATGTCGACTTACTTACAAGAGGTGTAACTCTTCTAATAGTTCGTGATTTAGCCTTTCCTGCGACAGCAGTATTAGTTTGCGATGCACCATTGCAGATTTACTGTATCCCTTGGACCTTCAAATCAACGATGAAACACTGAAATTGCATCGATATTGAATACAAAAGGCACAGTGTCGACTTATTTACAAGAGGAGTAACTCTTCTAATAGTTCGTGCTTTGATCCTTTCCTGGGACAGCAGTATTAGATTCCGATGCACCATTGCAGGTTTACTGCATCCCTTGGACCTTCAGATCAACGATGAAACACCGAAATTGCATCGATATTGAATACAAAAGGCAAAATGTCGACTTATTTACAAGAGGAGTAACTCTTCTAATAGTTCGTGTTTTGAGCCTCTCCTGGGACAGCAGTATTAGATTCCGATGCACCATTGCAGGTTTACTGTATCCCTTGGACCTTCAAATCAACGATGAAACACAGAAATTGCATCATATTGAATACAAAAGGCAAAATGTCGACTTATTTACAAGAGTAGTAACTCTTCTAATAGTTCGTGCTTTGAGCCTTTACTGGGACAGCAGTATTAGATTCCGATGCACCATTGCATGTTTACTGTATCCCTTGTACCTTCAAATCAACGATGAAACATAAAAATTGCATCGATCTTGAATACAAAATACAAAATGTTGGCTTATTTATAAGAGGAGTAACTCTTCTAATAGTTCGTGCCTCGAGCCTTTCTTGGGACAGCAGTATTAGATTCCGAAGCACCATTGCACGTTTACTGTATCCCTTGGACCTTCAAATCAACGATGAAACACAGAAATTGCATCGATATTGAATACAAAAGGCAAAATGTCGACTTATTTACAAGAGGAGTAACTCTTCTAATAGTTCGTGCTTTGAGCCTTTCCTGGGACAGCAGTATTAGATTGCGATGCACCATTGCAGGTTTACTGTATCCCTTGGACCTTCAAATCAACGATGAAACACAGAAATTGCATCGATATTGAATACAAAAGGCAAAATGTCGACTTATTTACAAGAGGAGTAACTCTTCTAATAGTTCGTGCTTTGAGCCTTTCCTGGGACAGCAGTATTAGATTCCGATGCACCATTGCAGGTTTACTGTATCCCTTGGACCTTCAAATCAACGATGAAACACATAAATTGCATCGATATTTAATACAAAAGGCAAAATGTCGACTTATTTACGAGAGTAGTAACTCTTCTAATAGTTCGTGCTTTAAGCCTTTCCTGGGACAGCAGTATTAGATTCCGATGCACCATTGCAGGTTTACTGTATCCCTTGTACCTTCAAATCAACGATGAAACATAGAATTTGCATCGATCTTGAATACAAAATGCAAAATATTGACTTATTTATAAGCGGAGTAACTCTTCTAATAGTTCGTGCTTTTAGCGTTTCCTGGGACAGCAGTATTAGATTCCGATGCACCATTGCAGGTTTACTGTATCCCTTGGACCTTCAAATCAACGATTAAACACAGATATTGCATCGATATTGAATACAAAAGGCAAAATGTCGACTTATTTACGAGAGGAGTAACCCTTCTAATAGTTCGTGCTCTGAGCCTTTCCTGGGACAGCAGTATTAGATTCCGATGCACCATTGCAGGTTTACTGTATCCCTTGGACTTTCAAATCAACGATGAAACACAGAAATTGCATCGATATTGAATACAAACGGCAAAATGTCGGCTTATTTACAAGAGGAGTAACTCTTCTGATAGTTCGTGTTTGAGCCTTTCCTGGGACAGCAGTATTAGATTCCGATGCACCATTGCAGGCTTTCTGTATCCCTTGGACCTTCAAATCAACGATGAAACACAGAAATTGCATCGATATTGAATACAAAAGGCAAAATGTCGACTTATTTACAAGAGGAGTAACTCTTCTAATGGTTCGTGCTTTGAGCCTTTCCTCGGAAAGCAGTATGAGATTCCGATGCACCATTGCAGGTTTACTGTATCCCTTGGACCTTCAAATCAACGATGAAACACCGAAATTGCATCGATATTGAATACAAAAGGCAAAATGTCGACTTATTTATAAGAGGATTAACTCTTCTAATAGTTCTTGCTTTGAGCCTTTCCTGGGACAGCAGTAATAGATTCCGATGCACCATTGCTGGTTTATTGTATCCCTTGGAACTTCAAATCAACGATGAAACACAGATATTGCATCGATATTGAATACAAAAGGCAAAATGTCGACTTAATTACAAGAGGAGTAACTCTTCTAATAGTTCGTGCATTGAGCCTTTCCTGGAACAGCAGTATTAGATTCCGATGCACCATTGCAGGTTTACTGTATCCCTTGGACCTTCAAATCAACGATGAAACACAGAAATTGCATCATATTGAATACAAAAGGCAAAATGTCGACTTATTTACAAGAGTAGTAACTCTTCTAATAGTTCGTTCATTGAGCCTTTCCTGGGACAGCAGTATTAGATTCCGATGCACCATTGCAGGTTTACTGTATCCCTTGTACCTTCAAATCAACGATGAAACATAAAAATTGCATCGATCTTGAATACAAAATACAAAATGTTGGCTTATTTATAAGAGGAGTAACTCTTCTAATAGTTCGTGTTTCGAGCCTTTCCTGGGACAGCAGTATTAGATTCCGATGCACCATTGCACGTTTACTGTATCCCTTGGACCTTCAAAACAACAATGAGACACTGAAATTGCATCGATATTGAATACAAAAGGCAAAATGTCGACTTACTTACAAGAGGTGTAACTCTTCTAATAGTTCGTGATTTAGCCTTTCCTGCGACAGCAGTATTAGTTTGCGATGCACCATTGCAGATTTACTGTATCCCTTGGACCTTCAAATCAACGATGAAACACTGAAATTGCATCGATATTGAATACAAAAGGCACAGTGTCGACTTATTTACAAGAGGAGTAACTCTTCTAATAGTTCGTGCTTTGATCCTTTCCTGGGACAGCAGTATTAGATTCCGATGCACCATTGCAGGTTTACTGCATCCCTTGGACCTTCAAATCAACGATGAAACACAGAAATTGCATCGATATTGAATACAAAAGGCAAAATGTCGACATATTTACGAGAGTAGTAACTCTTCTAATAGTTCGTGCTTTAAGCCTTTCCTGGGACAGCAGTATTAGATTCCGATGCACCATTGCATGTTAACTGTATCCCTTGTACCTTCAAATCAACGATGAAACATAAAAATTGCATCGATCTTGAATACAAAATACAAAATGTTGGCTTATTTATAAGAGGAGTAACTCTTCTAATAGTTCGTGCCTCGAGCCTTTCTTGGGATAGCAGTATTAGATTCCGATGCACCATTGCACGTTTACTGTATCCCTTGGACCTTCAAATCAACGATGAAACACAGAAATTGCATCGATATTGAATACAAAAGGCAAAATGTCGACTTATTTACAAGAGGAGTAACTCTTCTAATAGTTCGTGCTTTGAGCCTTTCCTGGGACAGCAGTATTAGATTGCGATGCACCATTGCAGGTTTACTGTATCCCTTGGACCTTCAAATCAACGATGAAACACAGAAATTGCATCGATATTGAATACAAAAGGCAAAATGTCGACTTATTTACAAGAGGAGTAACTCTTCTAATAGTTCGTGCTTTGAGCCTTTCCTGGGACAGCAGTATTAGATTCCGATGCACCATTGCAGGTTTACTGTATCCCTTGGACCTTCAAATCAACGATGAAACACATAAATTGCATCGATATTTAATACAAAAGGCAAAATGTCGACTTATTTACGAGAGTAGTAACTCTTCTAATAGTTCGTGCTTTAAGCCTTTCCTGGGACAGCAGTATTAGATTCCGATGCACCATTGCACGTTTACTGTATCCCTTGGACCTTCAAAACAACGATGAAACACAGAAATTGCATCGATATTGAATACAAAAGGCAAAATTTCGACTTATATACAAGAGGAGTAACTCTTCTAGTACTTCGTGATTTGAGCCTTTCCTGGGACAGCAGTATTAGATTCCGATGCACCATTGCAGGTTTAAAGTATCCCTTGGACCTTCAAACCAACAATGAAACACAGAAATTGCATCGATATTGAATACAAAAGGCAAAATGTCGACTTATTTACAAGAGGAGTAACTCTTCTAATAGTTCGTGCTTTGAGCCTTTCCTGGGACAGCAGTATTAGATTCCGATGCACCATTGCAGGTTTACTGTATCCCTTGGACCTTCAAATCAACGATGAAACACAGAAATTGCATCGATATTGAATACATAAGGCAAAATGTCGACTTATTTACAAGAGGAGTAACTCTTCTAATAGTTCGTGCTTTGAGCCTTTCCTGGGACAGCAGTATTAGATTCCGATGCACCATTGCAGGTTTACTGTATCCCTTGGACCTTCAAATCAACGATGAAACACAGAAATTGCATCGATATTGATTACAAAATGCAAAATGTCGACTTACTTATAAGAGGTGTAACTCTTCTAACAGTTCCTGCTTTGAGCCTTTCCTGGGACAGCAGTATTAGATTCCGATGCACCATTGCAGGTTTACTGTATCCCTTGGACCTTCAAATCAACGATGAAACACAGAAATTGCATCATATTGAATACAAAAGGCAAAATGTCGACTTATTTACAAGAGTAGTAACTCTTCTAATAGTTCGTTCTTTGAGCCTTTCCTGGGACAGCAGTATTAGATTCCGATGCACCATTGCAGGTTTACTGTATCCCTTGTACCTTCAAATCAACGATGAAACATAAAAATTGCATCGATCTTGAATACAAAATACAAAATGTTGGCTTATTTATAAGAGGAGTAACTCTTCTAATAGTTCGTGTTTCGAGCCTTTCCTGGGACAGCAGTATTAGATTCCGATGCACCATTGCACGTTTACTGTATCCCTTGGACCTTCAAAACAACAATGAAACACTGAAATTGCATCGATATTGAATACAATAGGCAAAATGTCGACTTACTTACAAGAGGAGTAACTCTTCTAATAGTTCGTGATTTAGCCTTTCCTGCGACAGCTGTATTAGTTTGCGATGCACCATTGCAGATTTACTGTATCCCTTGAGCCTTCAAATCAACGATGAAACACAGAAATTGCATCGATATTGAATACAAAAGGCAAAATGTCGACATATTTACAAGAGGAGTAACTCTTCTAATAGTTCGTGCTTTGAGCATTTCCTGGGACAGCAGTATTAGATTCCGATGCACCATTGCAGGTTTACTGTGTCCCTTCGACCTTCAAATCAACGATGAAACACAGAAATTGCTTGGATATTGAATACAAAAGGCAAATTCTCGACTTATACACAAGAGGAGTAACTCTTCTAGTACGTCGTGCTTTGAGACTGTCCAGGGACAGCAGTATTAGATTCCGATGCACCTTTGCAGGTTTGCTGTATCCCTTGGACCTTCAAATCAACGATGAAACACAGAAACTGCATCGATATTGAATACAAAAGGCAAAATGTCGACTTAAATACAAGATTAGTAACTCTTCTAATAGTTCGTGCTTTTAGCCTTTCCTGGGACAGCAGTATTAGATTCCGATGCACCATTGGAGGTTTACTGTATCCCTTGTACCTTCAAATCAACGATGAAACATAGAAATTGCATCGATCTTGAATACAAAATGCAAAACGTTGACTTATTTACAAGACGAGTAACTCTTCTAATAGTTCGTGTTTTGAGCCTTTCCTGGGACAGCAGTATTAGATTCCGATGCACCATTGCTGGTTTACTGTATCCCTTGGACCTTCAAATCAACGATGAAACACAGAGATTGCATCGATATTGAATACAAAAGGCGAAATGTCGACTTATTTATAAGAGGAGTAAATCTTCTAACTGTTCCAGCTTTGAGCCTTTCCTGGGACAGCAGTATTAGATTCCGATGCACCATTGCAGGTTTACTGTATCCCTTGGAACTTCAAATCAACGATGAAACACAGAAATTGCATCATATTGGATACAAAAGGCAAAATGTCGACTTATTTACAAGAGTAGTAACTCTTCTAATAGTTCGTGCTTTGAGCCTTTCCTGGGACAGCAGTATTAGATTCCGATGCACCATTGCAGGTTTACTGTATCCCTTGTACCTTCAAATCAACGATGAAACATAAAAATTGCATCGATCTTGAATACAAAATACAAAATGTTGGCTTATTTATAAGAGGAGTAACTCTTCTAATAGTTCGTGATTTAGCCTTTCCTGCGAAAGCAGTATTAGATTGCGATGCACCATTGCAGATTTACTGTATCCCTTGGACCTTCAAATCAACGATGAAACACTGAAATTGCATCGATATTGAATACAAAAGGCACAATGTCGACTTATTTACAAGAGGAGTAACTCTTCTAATAGTTCGTGCTTTGATCCTTTCCTGGGACAGCAGTATTAGATTCCGATGCACCATTGCAGGTTTACTGCATCCCTTGGACCTTCAAATCAACGATGAAACACAGAAATTGCATCGATATTGAATACAAAAGGCAAAATGTCGACTTACTTACAAGAGGAGTAACTCTTCTAATAGTTCGTGCTTTGAGCCTTTCCTGGGACAGCAGTATTAGATTCCGATGCACCATTGCAGGTTTACTGTGTCCCTTCGACCTTGAAATCAACGTTAAAACACAGAAATTGCTTCGATATTGAATACAAAAGGCAAAATCTCGACTTATACACAAGAGGAGTAACTCTTCTAGTACTTCGTGCTTTGAGACTTTCCTGGGACAGCAGTATTAGATTCCGATGCACCATTGGAGGTTTACTGTATCCCTTGTACCTTCAAATCAACGATGAAACATAGAAATTGCATCGATCTTGAATACAAAATGCAAAATGTTGACTTATTTATAAGAGGAATAACTCTTCTAATAGTTCGTGCTTTGAGCCTTTCCTGGGACAGCAGTATCAGATTCCGATGCACCATTGCACGTTTACTGTATCCCTTGGACCTTCAAAACAACTATGAAACACTGAAATTGCATCAATATTGAATACAAAAGGCAAAATGTCGACTTATTTACAAGAGGAGTAACTCTTCTAATAGTTCACGATTTAGCCTTTCCTGGGACATCAGAATTAGATTGCTATGCACCATTGCAGATTTACTGTATCCCTTGGACCTTCAAACCAACGATGAAACACGGAAATTGCATCGATATTAAATACAAAAGGCAAAATGTCGACTTATATACAAGAGGAGTAACTCTTCTAATAGTTCGTGCTTCGAGCCTTTCCTGGGACAGCAGTATTAGATTCCGATGCACCATTGCAAGTTTACTGTATCCCTTGGACCTTCAAAACAACGATGAAACACCGAAATTGCATCGATATTGAATACAAAATGCAAAATGTTGACTTACTTATAAGAGGTGTAACTCTTCTAGCAGTTCGTGCTTTGAGCCTTTCCTGGGACAGCAGTATTAGATTCCGATGCACCATTGCAGGTTTACTGTATCCCTTGGACCTTCAAATCAACGATGAAACACAGAAATTGCATCATATTGAATACAAAAGGCAAAATGTCGACTTATTTACAAGAGTAGTAACTCTTCTAATAGTTCGTGCTTTGAGCCTTTACTGGGACAGCAGTATTAGATTCCGATGCACCATTGCATGTTTACTGTATCCCTTGTACCTTCAAATCAACGATGAAACATAAAAATTGCATCGATCTTGAATACAAAATACAAAATGTTGGCTTATTTATAAGAGGAGTAACTCTTCTAATAGTTCGTGCCTCGAGCCTTTCTTGGGACAGCAGTATTAGATTCCGAAGCACCATTGCACGTTTACTGTATCCCTTGGACCTTCAAATCAACGATGAAACACAGAAATTGCATCGATATTGAATACAAAAGGCAAAATGTCGACTTATTTACAAGAGGAGTAACTCTTCTAATAGTTCGTGCTTTGAGCCTTTCCTGGGACAGCAGTATTAGATTGCGATGCACCATTGCAGGTTTACTGTATCCCTTGGACCTTCAAATCAACGATGAAACACAGAAATTGCATCGATATTGAATACAAAAGGCAAAATGTCGACTTATTTACAAGAGGAGTAACTCTTCTAATAGTTCGTGCTTTGAGCCTTTCCTGGGACAGCAGTATTAGATTCCGATGCACCATTGCAGGTTTACTGTATCCCTTGGACCTTCAAATCAACGATGAAACACATAAATTGAATCGATATTTAATACAAAAGGCAAAATGTCGACTTATTTACGAGAGTAGTAACTCTTCTAATAGTTCGTGCTTTAAGCCTTTCCTGGGACAGCAGTATTAGATTCCGATGCACCATTGCAGGTTTACTGTATCCCTTGTACCTTCAAATCAACGATGAAACATAGAATTTGCATCGATCTTGAATACAAAATGCAAAATATTGACTTATTTATAAGCGGAGTAACTCTTCTAATAGTTCGTGCTTTTAGCGTTTCCTGGGACAGCAGTATTAGATTCCGATGCACCATTGCAGGTTTACTGTATCCCTTGGACCTTCAAATCAACGATTAAACACAGATATTGCATCGATATTGAATACAAAAGGCAAAATGTCGACTTATTTACGAGAGGAGTAACCCTTCTAATAGTTCGTGCTCTGAGCCTTTCCTGGGACAGCAGTATTAGATTCCGATGCACCATTGCAGGTTTACTGTATCCCTTGGACTTTCAAATCAACGATGAAACACAGAAATTGCATCGATATTGAATACAAACGGCAAAATGTCGGCTTATTTACAAGAGGAGTAACTCTTCTGATAGTTCGTGTTTGAGCCTTTCCTGGGACAGCAGTATTAGATTCCGATGCACCATTGCAGGCTTTCTGTATCCCTTGGACCTTCAAATCAACGATGAAACACAGAAATTGCATCGATATTGAATACAAAAGGCAAAATGTCGACTTATTTACAAGAGGAGTAACTCTTCTAATGGTTCGTGCTTTGAGCCTTTCCTCGGAAAGCAGTATGAGATTCCGATGCACCATTGCAGGTTTACTGTATCCCTTGGACCTTCAAATCAACGATGAAACACCGAAATTGCATCGATATTGAATACAAAAGGCAAAATGTCGACTTATTTATAAGAGGATTAACTCTTCTAATAGTTCTTGCTTTGAGCCTTTCCTGGGACAGCAGTAATAGATTCCGATGCACCATTGCTGGTTTATTGTATCCCTTGGAACTTCAAATCAACGATGAAACACAGATATTGCATCGATATTGAATACAAAAGGCAAAATGTCGACTTAATTACAAGAGGAGTAACTCTTCTAATAGTTCGTGCTTTGAGCCTTTCCTGGAACAGCAGTATTAGATTCCGATGCACCATAGCAGGTTTAATGTATCCCTTGGCCCTTCAAATCAACGATGTAACACAGGAATTGCATCGATATTGAACACAAAAGGCAAAATATCGGCTTATTTACAAGAGGAGTAACTCCTCTAATAGTTCGTGATTTGAGCCTTTCCTGGGACAGCGGTATTCGATTCCGATGCACCATTTCAGGTTTACTGTATCCCTTGGACCTTCAAATCAACGATGAAACACAGAAATTGCATGGATATTGAATACAAAAGGCAAATTGTCGACTTATTTACAAGAGGAGTAACTCTTCTAATAGTTCGTGCTTTGAGCCTTTCCTGGGACAGCAGTATTAGATTCCGATGCACCATTGCAGGTTTACTGTATCCCTTGGACCTTCAAATCAACGATGAAACACAGAAATTGCATCGATATTGATTACAAAATGCAAAATGTCGACTTACTTATAAGAGGTGTAACTGTTCTAACAGTTCCTGCTTTGAGCCTTTCCTGGGACAGCAGTATTAGATTCCGATGCACCATTGCAGGTTTACTGTATCCCTTGGACCTTCAAATCAACGATGAAACACAGAAATTGCATCATATTGAATACAAAAGGCAAAATGTCGACTTATTTACAAGAGTAGTAACTCTTCTAATAGTTCGTTCATTGAGCCTTTCCTGGGACAGCAGTATTAGATTCCGATGCACCATTGCAGGTTTACTGTATCCCTTGTACCTTCAAATCAACGATGAAACATAAAAATTGCATCGATCTTGAATACAAAATACAAAATGTTGGCTTATTTATAAGAGGAGTAACTCTTCTAATAGTTCGTGTTTCGAGCCTTTCCTGGGACAGCAGTATTAGATTCCGATGCACCATTGCACGTTTACTGTATCCCTTGGACCTTCAAAACAACAATGAAACACTGAAATTGCATCGATATTGAATACAAAAGGCAAAATGTCGACTTACTTACAAGAGGTGTAACTCTTCTAATAGTTCGTGATTTAGCCTTTCCTGCGACAGCAGTATTAGTTTGCGATGCACCATTGCAGATTTACTGTATCCCTTGGACCTTCAAATCAACGATGAAACACTGAAATTGCATCGATATTGAATACAAAAGGCACAGTGTCGACTTATTTACAAGAGGAGTAACTCTTCTAATAGTTCGTGCTTTGATCCTTTCCTGGGACAGCAGTATTAGATTCCGATGCACCATTGCAGGTTTACTGCATCCCTTGGACCTTCAAATCAACGATGAAACACAGAAATTGCATCGATATTGAATACAAAAGGCAAAATGTCGACATATTTACAAGAGGAGTAACTCTTCTAGTAGTTCGTGCTTTGTGCATTTCCTGGGACAGCAGTATTAGATTCCGATGCACCATTGCAGGTTTACTGTGTCCCTTCGACATTCAAATCAACGATCAAACACAGAAATTGCTTGGATATTGAATACAAAAGGCAAATTCTCGACTTATACACAAGAGGAATAACTCTTCTAGTACGTCGTGCTTTGAGACTGTCCAGGGACAGCAGTATTAGATTCCGATGCACCTTTGCAGGTTTGCTGTATCCCTTGGACCTTCAAATCAACGATGAAACACAGAAATTGCATCGATATTGAATACAAAAGGCAAAATGTCGACTTATTTACAAGAGGAGTAACTCTTCTAATAGTTCGTGCTTTTAGCCCTTCCTGGGACAGCAGTATTAGATTCCGATGCACCATTGGAGGTTTACTGTATCCCTTGTACCTTCAAATCAACGATGAAACACAGAAATTGCATCGATATTGAATACAAAAGGCAAAATGTCGACTTATTTACAAGAGGAGTAACTCTTCTAATAGTTCGTGCTTTGAGCCTTTCCTGGGACAGCAGTATTAGATTGCGATGCACCATTGCAGGTTTACTGTATCCCTTGGACCTTCAAATCAACGATGAAACACAGAAATTGCATCGATATTGAATACAAAAGGCAAAGTGTCGACTTATTTACAAGAGGAGTAACTCTTCTAATAGTTCGTGCTTTGAGCCTTTCCTGGGACAGCAGTATTAGATTCCGATGCACCATTGCATGTTTACTGTATCCCTTGTACCTTCAAATCAACGATGAAACATAAAAATTGCATCGATCTTGAATACAAAATACAAAATGTTGGCTTATTTATAAGAGGAGTAACTCTTCTAATAGTTCGTGCCTCGAGCCTTTCTTGGGACAGCAGTATTAGATTCCGATGCACCATTGCACGTTTACTGTATCCCTTGGACCTTCAAATCAACGATGAAACACAGAAATTGCATCGATATTGAATACAAAAGGCAAAATGTCGACTTATTTACAAGAGGAGTAACTCTTCTAATAGTTCGTGCTTTGAGCCTTTCCTGGGACAGCAGTATTAGATTGCGATGCACCATTGCAGGTTTACTGTATCCCTGGGACCTTCAAATCAACGATGAAACACAGAAATTGCATCGATATTGAATACAAAAGGCAAAATGTCGACTTATTTACAAGAGGAGTAACTCTTCTAATAGTTCGTGCTTTGAGCCTTTCCTGGGACAGCAGTATTAGATTCCGATGCACCATTGCAGGTTTACTGTATCCCTTGGACCTTCAAATCAACGATGAAACACATAAATTGCATCGATATTTAATACAAAAGGCAAAATGTCGACTTATTTACGAGAGTACTAACTCTTCTAATAGTTCGTGCTTTAAGCCTTTCCTGGGACAGCAGTATTAGATTCAAATGCACCATTGCAGGTTTACTGTATCCCTTGTACCTTCAAATCAACGATGAAACATAGAATTTGCATCGATCTTGAATACAAAATGCAAAATATTGACTTATTTATAAGAGTAGTAGCTCTTCTAATAGTTCGTGCTTTGAGCCTTTCCTGGGACAGCATTATTAGATTCCGATGCACCATTGCAGGTTTACTGTATCGCTTCTACCTTCAAATCAACGATGAAACCTAGAAATTGCATCGATCTTGAATACAAAATGCGAAATGTTGACTTATTTATAAGAGGAGTAATTTTTCTAATAGTTCGTGCTTTGAGCCTTTCCTGGGAGAGCAGTATTAGATTCCGATGCACCATTGCACATTTACTGTATCCCTTGGACCTTCAAAACAACGATGAAACACAGAAATTGCATCGATATTGAATACAAAAGGCAAAATGTCGACTTATTTACAAGAGGAATAACTCTTCAAATACTTCGTGCTTTGAGCCTTTCCTGGAACAGCAGTATTATATTCCGATGCACCATTGCAGGTTTACTGTATCCCTTGGACCTTCAAATCAACGATGAAACACAGAAATTGCATCGATATTGAATACAAAAGGCAAAATTTCGACTTATATACAAGAGGAATAACTCTTCTAGTACTTCGTGATTTGAGCCTTTCCTGGGACAGCAGTATTAGAATCCGATGCACCATTGCAGGTTTAAAGTATCCCTTGGACCTTCAAACCAACAATGAAACACAGAAATTGCATCGATATTGAATACAAAAGGCAAAATGTCGACTTATTTACAAGAGGAGTAACTCTTCTAATAGTTCGTGCTTTGAGCCTTTCCTGGGACAGCAGTATTTGATTCCGATGCACCATTGCAGGTTTACTGTATCCCTTGGACCTTCAAGTCAACGATGAAACACAGAAATTGCATCGATATTGAATACATAAGGCAAAATGTCGACTTATTTACAAGAGGAGTAACTCTTCTAATAGTTCGTGCTTTGAGCCTTTCCTGGGACAGCAGTATTAGATTCCGATGCACCATTGCAGGTTTACTGTATCCCTTGGACCTTCAAATCAACGATGAAACACAGAAATTGCATCGATATTGATTACAAAATGCAAAATGTCGACTTACTTATAAGAGGTGTAACTCTTCTAACAGTTCCTGCTTTGAGCCTTTCCTGGGACAGCAGTATTAGATTCCGATGCACCATTGCAGGTTTACTGTATCCCTTGGACCTTCAAATCAACGATGAAACACAGAAATTGCATCATATTGAATACAAAAGGCAAAATGTCGACTTATTTACAAGAGTAGTAACTCTTCTAATAGTTCGTTCTTTGAGCCTTTCCTGGGACAGCAGTATTAGATTCCGATGCACCATTGCAGGTTTACTGTATCCCTTGTACCTTCAAATCAACGATGAAACATAAAAATTGCATCGATCTTGAATACAAAATACAAAATGTTGGCTTATTTATAAGAGGAGTAACTCTTCTAATAGTTCGTGTTTCGAGCCATTCCTGGGACAGCAGTATTAGATTCCGATGCACCATTGCACGTTTACTGTATCCCTTGGACCTTCAAAACAACAATGAAACACTGAAATTGCATCGATATTGAATACAAAAGGCAAAATGTCGACTTACTTACAAGAGGAGTAACTCTTCTAATAGTTCGTGATTTAGCCTTTCCTGCGACAGCAGTATTAGTTTGCGATGCACCATTGCAGATTTACTGTATCCCTTGGACCTTCAAATCAACGATGAAACACAGAAATTGCATCGATATTGAATACAAAAGGCAAAATGTCGACATATTTACAAGAGGAGTAACTCTTCTAATAGTTCGTGCTTTGAGCATTTCCTGGGACAGCAGTATTAGATTCCGATGCACCATTGCAGGTTTACTGTGTCCCTTCGACCTTCAAATCAACGATGAAACACAGAAATTGCTTGGATATTGAATACAAAAGGCAAATTCTCGACTTATACACAAGAGGAGTAACTCTTCTAGTACGTCGTGCTTTGAGACTGTCCAGGGACAGCAGTATTAGATTCCGATGCACCTTTGCAGGTTTGCTGTATCCCTTGGACCTTCAAATCAACGATGAAACACAGAAATTGCATCGATATTGAATACAAAAGGCAAAATGTCGACTTAAATACAAGAGTAGTAACTCTTCTAATAGTTCGTGCTTTTAGCCTTTCCTGGGACAGCAGTATTAGATTCCGATGCACCATTGGAGGTTTACTGTATCCCTTGTACCTTCAAATCAACGATGAAACATAGAAATTGCATCGATCTTGAATACAAAATGCAAAACGTTGACTTATTTACAAGACGAGTAACTCTTCTAATAGTTCGTGTTTTGAGCCTTTCCTGGGACAGCAGTATTAGATTCCGATGCACCATTGCAGGTTTACTGTATCCCTTGGATCTTCAAATCAACGATGAAACACAGAGATTGCATCGATATTGAATACAAAAGGCGAAATGTCGACCTATTTATAAGAGGAGTAAATCTTCTAACAGTTCCAGCTTTGAGCCTTTCCTGGGACAGCAGTATTAGATTCCGATGCACCATTGCAGGTTTACTGTATCCCTTGGAACTTCAAATCAACGATGAAACACAGAAATTGCATCATATTGGATACAAAAGGCAAAATGTCGACTTATTTACAAGAGTAGTAACTCTTCTAATAGTTCGTGCTTTGAGCCTTTCCTGGGACAGCAGTATTAGATTCCGATGCACCATTGCAGGTTTACTGTATCCCTTGTACCTTCAAATCAACGATGAAACATAAAAATTGCATCGATCTTGAATACAAAATACAAAATGTTGTCTTATTTATAAGAGGAGTAACTCTTCTAATAGTTCGTGATATAGCCTTTCCTGCGAAAGCAGTATTAGATTGCGATGCACCATTGCAGATTTACTGTATCCCTTGGACCTTCAAATCAACGATGAAACACTGAAATTGCATCGATATTGAATACAAAAGGCACAATGTCGACTTATTTACAAGAGGAGTAACTCTTCTAATAGTTCGTGCTTTGATCCTTTCCTGGGACAGCAGTATTAGATTCCGATGCACCATTGCAGGTTTACTGCATCCCTTGGACCTTCAAATCAACGATGAAACACAGAAATTGCATCGATATTGAATACAAAAGGCAAAATGTCGACTTATTTACAAGAGGAGTAACTCTTCTAATAGTTCGTGCTTTGAGCCCTTCCTGGGACAGCAGTATTAGATTCCGATGCACCATTGCAGGTTTACTGTGTCCCTTCGACCTTCAAATCAACGTTAAAACACAGAAATTGCTTCGATATTGAATACAAAAGGCAAAATCTCGACTTATACACAAGAGGAGTAACTCTTCTAGTACTTCGTGCTTTGAGACTTTCCTGGGACAGCAGTATTAGATTCCGATGCACCATTGCAGGTTTACTGTATCCCTTGGACCTTCAAATCAACGATGAAACACAGAAATTGCATCGATATTGAATACAAAAGGCAAAATGTCGACTTATTTACAAGAGTAGTAACTCTTCTAATAGTTCGTGCATTTAGCCTTTCCTGGGACAGCAGTATTAGATTCCGATGCACCATTGGAGGTTTACTGTATCCCTTGTACCTTCAAATCAACGATGAAACATAGAAATTGCATCGATCTTGAATACAAAATGCAAAATGTTGACTTATTTATAAGAGGAATAACTCTTCTAATAGTTCGTGCTTTGAGCCTTTCCTGGGACAGCAGTATCAGATTCCGATGCACCATTGCACGTTTACTGTATCCCTTGGACCTTCAAAACAACTATGAAACACTGAAATTGCATCAATATTCAATACAAAAGGCAAAATGTCGACTTATTTACAAGAGGAGTAACTCTTCTAATAGTTCACGATTTAGCCTTTCCTGGGACATCAGAATTAGATTGCTATGCACCATTGCAGATTTACTGTATCCCTTGGACCTTCAAACCAACGATGAAACACGGAAATTGCATCGATATTAAATACAAAAGGCAAAATGTCGACTTATATACAAGAGGAGTAACTCTTCTAATAGTTCGTGCTTTGAGCCTTTCCTGGGACAGCAGTATTAGATTCCGATGCACCATTGCAAGTTTACTGTATCCCTTGGACCTTCAAATCAACGATGAAACACCGAAATTGCATCGATATTGAATACAAAATGCAAAATGTCGACTTACTTATAAGAGGTGTAACTCTTCTAGCAGTTCGTGCTTTGAGCCTTTCCTGGGACAGCAGTATTAGATTCCGATGCACCATTGCAGGTTTACTGTATCCCTTGGACCTTCAAATCAACGATGAAACACAGAAATTGCATCATATTGAATACAAAAGGCAAAATGTCGACTTATTTACAAGAGTAGTAACTCTTCTAATAGTTCGTGCTTTGAGCCTTTACTGGGACAGCAGTATTAGATTCCGATGCACCATTGCATGTTTACTGTATCCCTTGTACCTTCAAATCAACGATGAAAAATAAAAATTGCATCGATCTTGAATACAAAATACAAAATGTTGGCTTATTTATAAGAGGAGTAACTCTTCTAATAGTTCGTGCCTCGAGCCTTTCTTGGGACAGCAGTATTAGATTCCGAAGCACCATTGCACGTTTACTGTATCCCTTGGACCTTCAAATCAACGATGAAACACAGAAATTGCATCGATATTGAATACAAAAGGCAAAATGTCGACTTATTTACAAGAGGAGTAACTCTTCTAATAGTTCGTGCTTTGAGCCTTTCCTGGGACAGCAGTATTAGATTGCGATGCACCATTGCAGGTTTACTGTATCCCTTGGACCTTCAAATCAACGATGAAACACAGAAATTGCATCGATATTGAATACAAAAGGCAAAATGTCGACTTATTTACAAGAGGAGTAACTCTTCTAATAGTTCGTGTTTGAGCCTTTCCTGGGACAGCAGTATTAGATTCCGATGCACCATTGCAGGTTTACTGTATCCCTTGGACCTTCAAATCAACGATGAAACACATAAATTGCATCGATATTTAATACAAAAGGCAAAATGTCGACTTATTTACGAGAGTAGTAACTCTTCTAATAGTTCGTGCTTTAAGCCTTTCCTGGGACAGCAGTATTAGATTCCGATGCACCATTGCAGGTTTACTGTATCCCTTGTACCTTCAAATCAACGATGAAACATAGAATTTGCATCGATCTTGAATACAAAATGCAAAATATTGACTTATTTATAAGCGGAGTAACTCTTCTAATAGTTCGTGCTTTTAGCGTTTCCTGGGACAGCAGTATTAGATTCCGATGCACCATTGCAGGTTTACTGTATCCCTTGGACCTTCAAATCAACGATTAAACACAGATATTGCATCGATATTGAATACAAAAGGCAAAATGTCGACTTATTTACGAGAGGAGTAACCCTTCTAATAGTTCGTGCTCTGAGCCTTTCCTGGGACAGCAGTATTAGATTCCGATGCACCATTGCAGGTTTACTGTATCCCTTGGACTTTCAAATCAACGATGAAACACAGAAATTGCATCGATATTGAATACAAACGGCAAAATGTCGGCTTATTTACAAGAGGAGTAACTCTTCTGATAGTTCGTGTTTGAGCCTTTCCTGGGACAGCAGTATTAGATTCCGATGCACCATTGCAGGCTTTCTGTATCCCTTGGACCTTCAAATCAACGATGAAACACAGAAATTGCATCGATATTGAATACAAAAGGCAAAATGTCGACTTATTTACAAGAGGAGTAACTCTTCTAATGGTTCGTGCTTTGAGCCTTTCCTCGGAAAGCAGTATGAGATTCCGATGCACCATTGCAGGTTTACTGTATCCCTTGGACCTTCAAATCAACGATGAAACACCGAAATTGCATCGATATTGAATACAAAAGGCAAAATGTCGACTTATTTATAAGAGGATTAACTCTTCTAACAGTTCTTGCTTTGAGCCTTTCCTGGGACAGCAGTAATAGATTCCGATGCACCATTGCTGGTTTATTGTATCCCTTGGAACTTCAAATCAACGATGAAACACAGATATTGCATCGATATTGAATACAAAAGGCAAAATGTCGACTTAATTACAAGAGGAGTAACTCTTCTAATAGTTCGTGGTTTGAGCCTTTCCTGGAACAGCAGTATTAGATTCCGATGCACCATTGCAGGTTTAATGTATCCCTTGGCCCTTCAAATCAACGATGTAACACAGGAATTGCATCGATATTGAATACAAAAGGCAAAATATCGGCTTATTTACAAGAGGAGTAACTCCTCTAATAGTTCGTGATTTGAGCCTTTCCTGGGACAGCGGTATTCGATTCCGATGCACCATTTCAGGTTTACTGTATCCCTTGGACCTTCAAATCAACGATGAAACACAGAAATTGCATGGATATTGAATACAAAAGGCACAATGTCGACTTATTTACAAGAGGAGTAACTCTTCTAATAGTTTGTGCTTTGAGCCTTTCCTGGGACAGCTGTATTAGATTCCGATGCACCATTGGAGGTTTACTGTATCCCTTGGACCTTCAAATCAACGATGAAACACAGAAATTGCATCGATATTGAATACAAAAGGCAAAATGTCGACTTATTTATAAGAGGAGTAACTCTTCTAACAGTTCCTGCATTGAGTCTTTCCTGGGACAGCAGTAATAAATTCCGATGCACCTTTGCAGGTTTAGTGTATCCCTTGGACCTTCAAATCAACGATGAAACACAGAAATTGCATGGATATTGAATACAAAAGGCAAAATGTCGACTTATTTACAAGAGGAGTAACTCTTCTAATAGTTCGTGCTTTGAGCCTTTCCTGGGACAGCAGTATTAGATTCCGATGCACCATTGCTGGTTTACTGTATCCCTTGGACCTCCAAATCAACGATGAAACACAGAAATTGCATCGATATTGAATACAAAAGGCAAAATGTTGACTTATTTACAAGAGTAGTAGCTCTTCTAATAGTTCGTGCTTTGAGCCTTTCCTGGGACAGCATTATTAGATTCCGATGCACCATTGCAGGTTTACTGTATCGCTTGTACCTTCAAATCAACGATGAAACCTAGAAATTGCATCGATCTTGAATACAAAATGCGAAATGTTGACTTATTTATAAGAGGAGTAATTTTTCTAATAGTTCGTGCTTTGAGCCTTTCCTGGGAGAGCAGTATTAGATTCCGATGCACCATTGCACGTTTACTGTATCCCTTGGACCTTCAAAACAACGATGAAACACAGAAATTGCATCGATTATGAATACAAAAGGCACAATGTCGACTTATTTACAAGAGGAGTAACTCTTCTAATAGTTTGTGCTTTGAGCCTTTCCTGGGACAGCTGTATTAGATTCCGATGCACCATTGGAGGTTTACTGTATCCCTTGGACCTTCAAATCAACGATGAAACACAGAAATTGCATCGATATTGAATACAAAAGGCAAAATGTCGACTTATTTATAAGAGGAGTAACTCTTCTAACAGTTCCTGCATTGAGTCTTTCCTGGGACAGCAGTAATAAATTCCGATGCACCTTTGCAGGTTTAGTGTATCCCTTGGACCTTCAAATCAACGATGAAACACAGAAATTGCATGGATATTGAATACAAAAGGCAAAATGTCGACTTATTTACAAGAGGAGTAACTCTTCTAATAGTTCGTGCTTTGAGCCTTTCCTGGGACAGCAGTATTAGATTCCGATGCACCATTGCTGGTTTACTGTATCCCTTGGACCTCCAAATCAACGATGAAACACAGAAATTGCATCGATATTGAATACAAAAGGCAAAATGTTGACTTATTTACAAGAGTAGTAGCTCTTCTAATAGTTCGTGCTTTGAGCCTTTCCTGGGACAGCATTATTAGATTCCGATGCACCATTGCAGGTTTATTGTATCGCTTGTACCTTCAAATCAACGATGAAACCTAGAAATTGCATCGATCTTGAATACAAAATGCGAAATGTTGACTTATTTATAAGAGGAGTAATTTTTCTAATAGTTCGTGCTTTGAGCCTTTCCTGGGAGAGCAGTATTAGATTCCGATGCACCATTGCACGTTTACTGTATCCCTTGGACCTTCAAAACAACGATGAAACACAGAAATTGCATCGATATTGAATACAAAAGGCAAAATGTCGACTTATTTACAAGAGGAATAACTCTTCAAATACTTCGTGATTTGAGCCTTTCCTGGAACAGCAGTATTACATTCCGATGCACCATTGCAGGTTTACTGTATCCCTTGGACCTTCAAATCAACGATGAAACTCAGAAATTGCATCGATATTGAATACAAAAGGCAAAATTTCGACTTATATACAAGAGGAGTAACTCTTCTAGTACTTCGTGATTTGAGCCTTTCCTGGGACAGCAGTATTAGATTCCGATGCACCATTGCAGGTTTAAACTATCCCTTGGACCTTCAAACCAACAATGAAACACAGAAATTGCATCGATATTGAATACAAAAGGCAAAATGTCGACTTATTTACAAGAGGAGTAACTCTTCTAATAGTTCGTGCTTTGAGCCTTTCCTGGAACAGCAGTATTAGATTCCGATGCACCATTGCAGGTTTACTGTATCCCTTGGACCTTCTAATCAACGATGAAACACAGAAATTGCATCGATATTGAATACAAAAGGCAAAATGTCGACTTATTTACAAGAGGAGTAACTCTTCTAATAGTTCGTGCTTTGAGCCTTTCCTGGGACAGCAGTATTAGATTCCGATGCACCATTGCAGGTTTACTGTATCCCTTGGACCTTCAAATCAACGATGAAACACAGAAATTGCATCATATTGAATACAAAAGGCAAAATGTCGACTTATTTACAAGAGTAGTAACTCTTCTAATAGTTCGTTCTTTGAGCCTTTCCTGGGACAGCAGTATTAGATTCCGATGCACCATTGCAGGTTTACTGTATCCCTTGTACCTTCAAATCAACGATGAAACATAAAAATTGCATCGATCTTGAATACAAAATACAAATTGTTGGCTTATTTATAAGAGGAGTAACTCTTCTAATAGTTCGTGTTTCGAGCCTTTCCTGGGACAGCAGTATTAGATTCCGATGCACCATTGCACGTTTACTGTATCCCTTGGACCTTCAAAACAACAATGAAACACTGAAATTGCATCGATATTGAATACAAAAGGCAAAATGTCGACTTACTTACAAGAGGAGTAACTCTTCTAATAGTTCGTGATTTAGCCTTTCCTGCGACAGCAGTATTAGTTTGCGATGCACCATTGCAGATTCACTGTATCCCTTGGACCTTCAAATCAACGATGAAACACTGAAATTGCATCGATATTGAATACAAAAGGCACAGTGTCGACTTATTTACAAGCGGAGTAACTCTTCTAATAGTTAGTGCTTTGATCCTTTCCTGGGACAGCAGTATTAGATTCCGATGCACCATTGCAGGTTTACTGCATCCCTTGGACCTTCAAATCAACGATGAAACACAGAAATTGCATCGATATTGAATACAAAAGGCAAAATGTCGACATATTTACAAGAGGAGTAACTCTTCTAATAGTTCGTGCTTTGAGCCTTTCCTGGGACAGCAGTATTAGATTCCGATGCACCATTGCAGGTTTACTGTGTCCCTTGGACCTTCAAAACAACAATGAAAGACAGAAATTGCTTGGATATTGAATACAAAAGGCAAAATCTCGACTTATACACAAGAGGAGTAACTCTTCTAGTACGTCGTGCTTTGAGACTGTCCAGGGACAGCAGTATTAGATTACGATGCACCTTTGCAGGTTTGCTGTATCCCTTGGACCTTCAAATCAACGATGAAACACAGAAATTGCATCGATATTGAATACAAAAGGCAAAATGTCGACTTATTTACAAGAGTAGTAACTCTTCTAATAGTTCGTGCCTTTAGCCTTTCCTGGGACAGCAGTATTAGATTCCGATGCACCATTGGAGGTTTACTGTATCCCTTGTACCTTCAAATCAACGATGAAACATAGAAATTGCATCGATCTTGAATACAAAATGCAAAACGTTGACTTATTTACAAGACGAGTAACTCTTCTAATAGTTCGTGTTTTGAGCCTTTCCTGGGACAGCAGTATTAGATTCCGATGCACCATTGCAGGTTTACTGTATCCCTTGGACCTTCAAATCAACGATGAAACACAGAGATTGCATCGATATTGAATACAAAAGGCGAAATGTCGACTTATTTATAAGAGGAGTAAATCTTCTAACAGTTCCAGCTTTGAGCCTTTCCTGGGACAGCAGTATTAGATTCCGATGCACCATTGCAGGTTTACTGTATCCCTTGGAACTTCAAATCAACGATGAAACACAGAAATTGCATCATATTGGATACAAAAGGCAAAATGTCGACTTATTTACAAGAGTAGTAACTCTTCTAATAGTTCGTGCTTTTAGCCTTTCCTGGGACAGCAGTATTAGATTCCGATGCACCATTGCAGGTTTACTGTATCCCTTGTACCTTCAAATCAACGATGAAACATAAAAATTGCATCGATCTTGAATACAAAATACAAAATGTTGGCTTATTTATAAGAGGAGTAACTCTTCTAATAGTTCGTGACTTAGCCTTTCCTGCGAAAGCAGTATTAGATTGCGATGCACCATTGCAGATTTACTGTATCCCTTGGACCTTCAAATCAACGATGAAACACTGAAATTGCATCGATATTGAATACAAAAGGCACAATGTCGACTTATTTACAAGAGGAGTAACTCTTCTAATAGTTCGTGCTTTGATCCTTTCCTGGGACAGCAGTATTAGATTCCGATGCACCATTGCAGGTTTACTGCATCCCTTGGACCTTCAAATCAACGATGAAACACAGAAATTGCATCGATATTGAATACAAAAGGCAAAATGTCGACTTATTTACAAGAGGAGTAACTCTTCTAATAGTTCGTGCTTTGAGCCTTTCCTGGGACAGCAGTATTAGATTCCGATGCACCATTGCTGATTTACTGTGTCCCTTCGACCTTCAAATCAACGTTAAAACACAGAAATTGCTTCGATATTGAATACAAAAGGCAAAATCTCGACTTATACACAAGAGGAGTAACTCTTCTAGTACTTCGTGCTTTGAGACTTTCCTGGGACAGCAGTATTAGATTCCGATGCACCATTGCAGGTTTACTGTATCCCTTGGACCTTCAAATCAACGATGAAACACAGAAATTGCATCGATATTGAATACAAAAGGCAAAATGTCGACTTATTTACAAGAGTAGTAACTCTTCTAATAGTTCGTGCTTTTAGCCTTTCCTGGGACAGCAGTATTAGATTCCGATGCACCATTGGAGGTTTACTGTAGCCCTTGTACCTTCAAATCAACGATGAAACATAGAAATTGCATCGATCTTGAATACAAAATGCAAAATGTTGACTTATTTATAAGAGGAATAACTCTTCTAATAGTTCGTGCTTTGAGCCTTTCCTGGGACAGCAGTATCAGATTCCGATGCACCATTGCACGTTTACTGTATCCCTTGGACCTTCAAAACAACTATGAAACACTGAAATTGCATCAATATTGAACACAAAAGGCAAAATGTCGACTTATTTACAAGAGGAGTAACTCTTCTAATAGTTCGTGATTTAGCCTTTCCTGGGACATCAGAATTAGATTGCTATGCACCATTGCAGATTTACTGTATCCCTTGGACCTTCAAACCAACGATGAAACACGGAAATTGCATCGATATTAAATACAAAAGGCAAAATGTCGACTTATTTATAAGAGGAGTAAATCTTCTAAGAGTTCCAGCTTTGAGCCTTTCCTGGGACAGCAGTATTAGATTCCGATGCACCATTGCAGGTTTACTGCATCCCTTGGACCTTCAAATCAATGATGAAACTCAGAAAATGCGTCGATATTGAATACAAAAGGCTAAATGTCGACTTATTTACAAGACGAGTAACTCTTCCAATAGTTCGTGTTTTGAGCCTTTCCTGGGACCGCAGTATTAGATTCCGATGCACCATTGCAGGTTTACTGTATCCCTTGGACCTTCAAATCAACGATGAAACACAGAGATTGCATCGATATTGAATACAAAAGGCGAAATGTCGACTTATTTATAAGAGGAGTAAATCTTCTAAGAGTTCCAGCTTTGAGCCTTTCCTGGGACAACAGTATTAGATTCCGATGCACCATTGCACGTTTACTGTATCCCTTGGACCTTCAAAACAACTATGAAACACTGAAATTGCATTGATATTTAGTACAAAAGGCAAAATGTCGACTTATTTACAAAAGGAGTAACTCTTCTAATAGTTCGTGCTTTGAGCCTTTCCTGGGACAGCAGTATTACATTCCGATGCACCATTGCAGGTTTACTGTATCCCTTGGACCTTCACATCAACGATGAAACACAGAAATTGCATCGATATTGAATAAAAAAGGCAAAATGTCGACTTACTTACAAGAGGAGTAACTCTTCTAATAGTTCGTGATTTAGCCTTTCCTGCGACAGCAGTATTAGTTTGCGATGCTCCATTGCAGATTTACTGTATCCCTTGGACCTTCAAATCAACGATGAAACACTGAAATTGCATCGATATTGAATACAAAAGGCACAGTGTCGACTTATTTACAAGAGGAGTAACTCTTCTAATAGTTAGTGCTTTGATCCTTTCCTGGGACAGCAGTATTAGATTCCGATGCACCATTGCAGGTTTTTTGCATCCCTTGGACCTTCAAATCAACGATGAAACACAGAAATTGCATCGATATTGAATACAAAAGGCAAAATGTCGACATATTTACAAGAGGAGTAACTCTTCTAATAGTTCGTGCTTTGAGCCTTTCCTGGGACAGCAGTATTAGATTCCGATGCACCATTGCAGGTTTACTGTGTCCCTTTGACCTTCAAATCAACGATGAAACACAGAAATTGCTTGGATATTGAATACAAAAGGCAAAATCTCGACTTATACACAAGAGGAGTAACTCTTCTAGTACGTCGTGCTTTGAGACTGTCCAGGGACAGCAGTATTAGATTCCGATGCACCTTTGCAGGTTTGCTGTATCCCTTGGACCTTCAAATCAACGATGAAACACAGAAATTGCATCGATATTGAATACAAAAGGCAAAATGTCGACTTATTTACAAGAGTAGTAACTCTTCTAATAGTTCGTGCTTTTAGCCTTTCCTGGGACAGCAGTATTAGATTCCGATGCACCATTGGAGGTTTACTGTATCCCTTGTACCTTCAAATCAACGATGTAACATAGAAATTGCATCGATCTTGAATACAAAATGCAAAACGTTGACTTATTTACAAGACGAGTAACTCTTCTAATAGTTCGTGTTTTGAGCCTTTCCTGGGACAGCAGTATTAGATTCCGATGCACCATTGCAGGTTTACTGTATCCCTTGGACCTTCAAATCAACGATGAAACACAGAGATTGCATCGATATTGAATACAAAAGGCGAAATGTCGACTTATTTATAAGAGGAGTAAATCTTCTAACAGTTCCAGCTTTGAGCCTTTCCTGGGACAGCAGTATTAGATTCCGATGCACCATTGCAGGTTTACTGTATCCCTTGGAACTTCAAATCAACGATGAAACACAGAAATTGCATCATATTGGATACAAAAGGCAAAATGTCGACTTATTTACAAGAGTAGTAACTCTTCTAATAGTTCGTGCTTTGAGCCTTTCCTGGGACAGCAGTATTAGTTTCCGATGCACCATTGCAGGTTTACTGTATCCCTTGTACCTTCAAATCAACGATGAAACATAAAAATTGCATCGATCTTGAATACAAAATACAAAATGTTGGCTTATTTATAAGAGGAGTAACTCTTCTAATAGTTCGTGATTTAGCCTTTCCTGCGAAAGCAGTATTAGATTGCGATGCACCATTGCAGAATTACTGTATCCCTTGGACCTTCAAATCAACGATGAAACACTGAAATTGCATCGATATTGAATACAAAAGGCACAATGTCGACTTATTTACAAGAGGAGTAACTCTTCAAATAGTTCGTGCTTTGATCCTTTCCTGGGACAGCAGTATTAGATTCCGATGCACCATTGCAGGTTTACTGCATCCCTTGGACCTTCAAATCAACGATGAAACACAGAAATTGCATCGATATTGAATACAAAAGGCAAAATGTCGACTTATTTACAAGAGGAGTAACTCTTCTAATAGTTCGTGCTTTGAGCCTTTCCTGGGACAGCAGTATTAGATTGCGATGCACCATTGCAGGTTTACTGTGTCCCTTCGACCTTCAAATCAACGTTAAAACACAGAAATTGCTTCGATATTGAATACAAAAGGCAAAATCTCGACTTATACACGAGAGGAGTAACTCTTCTAGTACTTCGTGCTTTGAGACTTTCCTGGGACAGCAGTATTAGATTCCGATGCACCATTGCAGGTTTACTGTATCCCTTGGACCTTCAAATCAACGATGAAACACAGAAATTGCATCGATATTGAATACAAAAGGCAAAATGTCGACTTATTTACAAGAGTAGTAACTCTTCTAATAGTTCGTGCTTTTAGCCTTTCCTGGGACAGCAGTATTAGATTCCGATGCACCATTGGAGGTTTACTGTAGCCCTTGTACCTTCAAATCAACGATGAAACATAGAAATTGCATCGATCTTGAATACAAAATGCAAAATGTTGACTTATTTATAAGAGGAATAACTCTTCTAATAGTTCGTGCTTTGAGCCTTTCCTGGGACAGCAGTATCAGATTCCGATGCACCATTGCACGTTTACTGTATCCCTTGGACCTTCAAAACAACTATGAAACACTGAAATTGCATCAATATTGAACACAAAAGGCAAAATGTCGACTTATTTACAAGAGGAGTAACTCTTCTAATAGTTCGTGATTTAGCCTTTCCTGGGACATCAGAATTAGATTGCTATGCACCATTGCAGATTTACTGTATCCCTTGGACCTTCAAACCAACGATGAAACACGGAAATTGCATCGATATTAAATACAAAAGGCAAAATGTCGACTTATATACAAGAGGAGTAACTCTTCTAGTACTTCGTGCTTTGAGCCTTTCCTGGGTCAGCTGTATTAGATTCCGATGCACCATTGTAGGTTTACTGTATCCCTTGGACCTTCAAATCAATGATGACACCCAGAAAATGCATCGATATTGAATACAAAAGGCTAAATGTCGACTTATTTACAAGACGAGTAACTCTTCCAATAGTTCGTGTTTTGAGCCTTTCCTGGGACAGCAGTATTAGATTCCGATGCACCATTGCAGGTTTACTGTATCCCTTGGACCTTCAAATCAACGATGAAACACAGAGATTGCATCGATATTGAATACAAAAGGCGAAATGTCGACTTATTTATAAGAGGAGTAAATCTTCTAACAGTTCCAGCTTTGAGCCTTTCCTGGGACAACAGTATTAGATTCCGATGCACCATTGCAGGTTTACTGTATCCCTTCGACCTTCAAATCAACGATGAAACACAGAAATTGCATCGATATTGAATACAAAAGGCTAAATGTCGACTTATTTACAAGAGGAGTAACTCTTCTAATAGTTCGTGCTTTGAGCATTTCCTGGGTCAGCAGTATTAGATTCCGATGCACCATTGCAGGTTTACTGTATCCCTTGGACCTTCAAATCAACGGTGAAACACAGAAATAGCATGGATATCGAATACAAAATGCAAAATTTCGACTTATATACAAGAGGAGTAACTCTTCTAATACTTCGTGCTTTGAGCCTTTCCTGGGACAGCTGTATTAGATTCCGATGCACCATTGCCGGTTTACAGTATCCCTTGGACCTTCAAATCAACGATGAAACACAGAAATTGCATCGATAGTGAATACAAAAGGCAAAGTGTCGACTAATTTTCAAGAGGAGTAGCTCTTCTAATAGTTCGTGCTTTGAGCCTTTCCTGGAACAGCAGTATTACATTCCGATGCACCATTGCAGGTTTACTGAATCCCTTGGACCTTCACATCAACGATGAAACACAGAAATTGCATCGATATTGAATACAAAAGGCAAAATGTCGACTTATATACAAGAGGAGTAACTCTTCTAATAGTTCGTGCATTGAGCCTTTCCTGGGACAGCAGTATTAGATCCCGATGCAGCATTGCAAGTTTACTGTATCCCATCGACCTTCAAATCAAACGATGAAACACAGAAATTGCATCGATATTGAATACAAAAGGCAAAATGTCGACTTATTTACAAGAGGAGTAACTCTTCTAATAGTTCGTGCATTGAGCCTTTCCTGGGACAGCATTATTAGATTTCGATGCACCAATGCAAGTTTACTGTATCCCTTCGACCCTCAAATCAAACGATGAAACACAGAAATTGCATCGATATTGAATACAAAATGCAAAATGTCGACTTATTTACAAGAGGAGTAACTCTTGTAATAGTTCGTGCTTTGAGCCTTTCCTGGGACAGCAGTATTACATTCCGATGCACCATTGCATGTTTACTGTATCCCTTGGACCCCAAATCAACGATGAAACACAGAAATTGCATCGATATTGAATACAAAAGGCAAAATGTCGACTTATATACAAGAGGAGTAACTCTTCCAGTACTTCGTGGTTTGAGCCTTTCCTGGGACAGCAGTATTAGATTACGTTGCACCATTGCAGGTTTACTGTATCCCTTGGACCTTCAAATCAACGATGAAACACAGAAATTGCATCGATATTGAATACAAAAGGCAAAATGTCGACTTATTTACAAGAGGAGTAACTCTTCTAATAGTTCGTGATTTGAGCCTTTCCTGGGACAGCAGTATTAGATTCCGATGCACCATTGCAGGTTTACTGTATCCCTTGGACCTTCAAATCAACGATGAAACACATGAATTGCATCGATATTGAATACAAAAGGCAAAATGTCGACTTATTTACAAGAGTAGTAACTCTTCTAATAGTTCGTGCTTTGAGCCTTTCCTGGGACAGCAGTATTAGATTCCGATGCACCATTGCAGGTTTACTGTATCCCTTGTACCTTCAAATCAACGATGAAACACATAAATTGCATCGATATTGAATACAAAAGGCAAAATGTCGACTTATTTACGAGAATAGTAACTCTTCTAATAGTTCGTGCTTTGAGCCTTTCCTGGGTCAGCAGTATTAGATTCCGATGCACCATTGCAGGTTTACTGTATCCCTTGGACCTTCAAATCAATGATGAAACCCAGAAAATGCATCGATACTGAATACAAAAGGCTAAATGTCGACTTATTTACAAGACGAGTAACTCTTCTAATAGTTCGTGTTTTGAGCCTTTCCTGGGACAGCAGTATTAGATTCCGATGCACCATTGCAGGTTTACTGTATCCCTTGGACCTTCAAATCAACGATGAAACACAGAGATTGCATCGATATTGAATACAAAAGGCGGAATGTCGACTTATTTATAAGAGGAGTAAATCTTCTAACAGTTCCAGCTTTGAGCCTTTCCTTGGACAGCAGTATTAGATTCCGATGCACCATTGCAGGTTTACTGTATCCCTTGGACCTTCAAATCAATGATGAAACCCAGAAAATGCATCGATACTGAATACAAAAGGCTAAATGTCGACTTATTTACAAGACGAGTAACTCTTCTAATAGTTCGTGTTTTGAGCCTTTCCTGGGACAGCAGTATTAGATTCCGATGCACCATTGCAGGTTTACTGTATCCCTTGGACCTTCAAATCAACGATGAAACACAGAGATTGCATCGATATTGAATACAAAAGGCGGAATGTCGACTTATTTATAAGAGGAGTAAATCTTCTAACAGTTCCAGCTTTGAGCCTTTCCTGGGACAGCAGTATTAGATTACGTTGCACCATTGCAGGTTTACTGTATCCCTTGGACCTTCAAATCAACGATGAAACACAGAAATTGCATCGATATTGAATACAAAAGGCAAAATGTCGACTTATATACAAGAGGAGTAACTCTTCTAGTACTTCGTGCTTTGAGCCTTTCCTGGGACAGCAGTATTAGATTATGTTGCACCATTGCAGGTTTACTGTATCCCTTGGACCTTCAAATCAACGATGAAACACAGAAATTGCATCGAAATTGAATACAAAAGGCAAAATGTCGACTTATTTACAAGAGGAGTAACTGTTCTAAAAGTTCGTGCTATGAGCCTTTCCTGGGACAGCAGTATTAGATTCCGATTTACCATAGCAGGTTTACTGTATCCCTTGGACCTTCAAATCAACGATGAAATATAGAATTTGCATCGATCTTGAATACAAAATGCAAAATGTTGACTTATTTATAAGAGGAGTAACTCTTCTAATAGTTCGTGCTTTTAGCGTTTCCTGGGACAGCAGTATTAGATTCCGATGCACCATTGCACGTATACTGTATCCCTTGGACCTTCAAAACAACTATGAAACACTGAAATTGCATCAATATTGAATACAAAAGGCAAAATGTCGACTTATTTACAAGAGGAGAAACTCTTCTAATAGTTCGTGATTTAGCCTTTCCTGGGACAGCAGAATTAGACTGCGATGCACCATTGCAGATTTACTGTATCCCTTGGACCTTCAAATCAACGATGAAACACAGAAATTGCATCGATATTAAATACAAAAGGCAAAATGTCGACTTATATACAAGAGGAGTAACTCTTCTAGTACTTCGTGCTTTGAGCGTTTCCTGGGACAGCAGTATTAGATTCCGATGCACCATTGCAGGTTTACTGTATCCCTTGGACCTTCAAATCAATGATGAAACCCAGAAAATGCATCGATACTGAATACAAAAGGCTAAATGTCGACTTATTTACAAGACGAGTAACTCTTCTAATAGTTCGTGTTTTGAGCCTTTCCTAGGACAGCAGTATTAGATTCCGATGCACCATTGCAGGTTTACTGTATCCCTTGGACCTTCAAATCAACGATGAAACACAGAGATTGCATCGATATTGAATACAAAAGGCGGAATGTCGACATATTTATAAGAGGAGTAAATCTTCTAACAGTTCCAGCTTTGAGCCTTTCCTGGGACAGCAGTATTAGATTCCGATGCACCATTGCAGGTTTACTGTATCCCTAGTACCTTCAAATCAACGAAGAAACATAGAAATTGCATCGACCTTGAATACAAAATGCAAAATGTTGACTTATTTATAAGAGGAATAACTCTTCTAATAGTTCGTGATTTGAGCCACTCCTGGGACAGCAGTATTAGATTCCGATGCACCATTGCGCGTTCACTGTATCCCTTGGACCTTCAAAACAACTATGAAACACTGAAATTGCATTGATATATAATACAAAAGGCAAAATGTCGACTTATTTACAAAAGGAGTAACTCTTCTAATAGTTCGTGCTTTGAGCCTTTCCTGGGACAGCAGTATTAGATTCCGATGCACCATTGCAGGTTTACTGTATCCCTTCGACCTTCAAATCAACGATGAAACACAGAAATTGCATCGATATTGAATACAAAAGGCTAAATGTCGACTTATTTACAAGAGGAGTAACTCTTCTAATAGTTCGTGCTTTGAGCCTTTCCTGGGTCAGCAGTATTAGATTCCGATGCACCATTGCAGGTTTACTGTATCCCTTGGACCTTCAAATCAACGATGAAACACAGAAATTGCATGGATATTGAATACAAAATGCAAAATTTCGACTTATATACAAGAGGAGTAACTCTTCTAGTACTTCGTGCTTTGAGCCTTTCCTGGGACAGCAGTATTAGATTCCGATGCACCATTGCCGGTTTACAGTATCCTTTGGACCTTCAAATCAACGATGCAACACAGAAATTGCATCGATAGTGAATACAAAAGGCAAAGTGTCGACTTATTTTCAAGAGGAGTAGCTCTTCTAATAGTTCGTCCTTTGAGCCTTTCCTGGGACAGCAGTATTACATTCCGATGCACCATTGCAGGTTTACTGTATCTCTTGGACCTTCAAATCAACGATGAAACACAGAAATTGCATCGATATTGAATACAAAAGGCAAAATGTCGACTTATTTACAAGAGGAGTAACTCTTCTAATAGTTCGTGCATTGAGCCTTTCCTGGGACAGCAGTAATAGATCCCGATGCACCATTGCAAGTTTACTGTATCCCTTCGACCTTCAAATCAAACGATGAAACACAGAAATTGCATCGATATTGAATACAAAAGGCAAAATGTCGACTTATTTACAAGAGGAGTAACTCTTCTAATAGTTCGTGCATTGAGCCTTTCCTGGGACAGCAGTATTAGATTCCGATGCACCATTGCAAGTTTACTGTATCCCTTCGACCTTCAAATCAAACGATGAAACACAGAAATTGCATCGATATTGAATACAAAAGGCAAAATGTCGACTTATTTACAAGAGGAGTAACTCTTCTAATAGTTCGTGCTTTGAGCCTTTCCTGGGACAGCAGTATTAGATTCCGATGCACCATTGCATGTTTAATGTATCCCTTGGATCTCCAAATCAACGATGAAACACAGAAATTGCATCGATATTGAATACAAAAGGCAAAATGCCGACTTATATACAAGAGGAGTACCTCTTCTAGTACTTCGTGCTTTGAGCCTTTCCTGGGACAGCAGTATTAGATTACGTTGCACCATTGCAGGTTTACTGTATCCCTTGGACCTTCAAATCAACGATGAAACACAGAAATTGCATCGATATTCAATACAAAAGGCAAAATGTCGACTTATTTACAAGAGGAGTAACTCTTCTAATAGTTCGTGCTTTGAGCCTTTCCTGGGACAGCAGTATTAGATTCCGATGCACCATTGCAGGTTTACTGTATCCCTTGGACCTTCAAATCAACGATGAAACACATAAATTGCATCGATATTGAATACAAAAGGCAAAATGTCGACTTATTTACGAGAGTAGTAACTCTTCTAATAGTTCGTGCTTTGAGCCTTTACTGGGACAGCAGTATTAGATTCCGATGCACCATTGCAGGTTTACTGTATCCCTTGTACCTTCAAATCAACGATGAAACATAGAATTTGCATCGATCTTGAATACAAAATGCTAAATGTTGACTTATTTATAAGAGGAGTAACTCTTCTAACAGTTCGTGCTTTTAGCGTTTCCTGGGACAGCGGTATTAGATTCCGATGCACCATCGCAGGTTTACTGTATCCCTTGGGCCTTCAAATCAACGATGAAACACAGATCTTGCATCGATATTGAATACAAAAGGCAAAATGTCGACTTATTTACGAGAGGAGTAACTCTACTAATAGTTCGTGCTTTGAGCCTTTCCTGGGACAGCAGTATTAGATTCCGATGCACCATTGCAGGTTTACCGTATCCCTTGGACCTTCAAATCAACGATGAAACACAGAAATTGCATCGATATTGAATACAAAAGGCAAAATGTCGACTTATTTACAAGAGGAGTAACTCTTCTAACAGTTCGTGCTTTGAGCCTTTCCTGGGACAGCAGTATTAGATTCCGATGCACCATTGCAGGCTTTCCGTATCCCTTGGACCTTCAAATCAACGATGAAACACAGAAATTGCATCGATATTGAATACAAAAGGCAATATGTCGACTTATTTACAAGAGGAGTAACTGTTCTCATGGTTCGTGCTTTGAGCCTTTCCTGGGACAGCAGTATTAGATTCCGATGCACCATTGCAGGTTTACTGTATCCCTTGGACCTTCAAATCGACGATGAAACACAGAAATAGCATCGATATTGAATACAAAAGGCTAAATGTCGACTTATTTACGAGAGTAGTAACTCTTCTAATAGTTCGTGTTTTGAGCCTTTCCTGGGACAGCAATATTAGATTCCGATGCACCATTGCAGGTTTACTGTATCCCTTGTACCTTCAAATCAACGATGAAACATAGAATTTGCATCGATCTTGAATACAAAATGCAAAATGATGACTTATTTATAAGAGGAGTAACTCTTCTAATAGTTCGTGTTTTAGCGTTTCCTGGGACAGCAGTATTAGATTCCGATGCACCATTGCAGGTTTACTGTATCCCTTGGACCTTCAAATCAACGATGAAACACAGATATTGCATCGATATTGAATACAAAAGGCAAAATGTCGACTTATTTACGAGAGGAGTAACTCTTCTAATAGTTCGTGCTTTGAGCCTTTCCTGGGACAGCAGTATTAGATTCCGATGCACCATTGCAGGTTTACTGTATCCCTTGGACCTTCAAATCAACGATGAAACACAGAAATTGCATGGATATTGAATACAAGAGGCAAAATGTCGGCTTATTTACAAGAGGAGTAACTCTTCTAATAGTTCGAGCTTTGAGCCTTTCCTGGGACAGCAGTATTAGATTCCGATGCACCATTGCAGGTTTACTGTGTCCCTTGGACCTCCATATCAACGATGAAACACAGAAATTGCATCGATATTGAATACAAAAAGCTAAATTTCGACTTATTTACAAGAGGAATAACTCTTCTCATAGTTCGTGCTTTGAGCCTTTCCTGGGACAGCAGTATTAGATTCCGATGCACCATTGCAGGTTTACTGTATCCCTTGGACCTTCAAATCAACGATGAAACACAGAAATTGCATCGATATTGAATACAAAAGTCAAAATGTCGACTTATTTATAAGAGGAGTAACTCTTCTAACAGTTCCTGCATTGAGCCTTTCCTGGGACAGCAGTAATAGATCCGATGCACCTTTGCAGGTTTACTGTATCCCTTGGACCTTCAAATCAACGATGAAACACAGAAATTGCATGGATATTGAATACAAAATGCAAAATGTCGACTTATTTACAAAAGGAGTAACTCTTCTAATAGTTCGTGCTTTGAGCCTTTCCTGGAACAGCAGTATTAGATTCCGATGCACCATTGCAGATTTACTGTATCCCTTGGACCACCAAATCAACGATGAAACACAGAAATTGCATCGATATTGAATACAAAAGTCAAAATGTTGACTTATATACAAGAGGAATAACTCTTCCAGTACTTCGTGCTTTGAGCCTTTCCTGGGACAGTAGTATTAGATTCCGTTGCACCATTGCAGGTTTACTGTATCCCTTGGACCTTCAAATCAACGATGAAACACAGAAATTGCATCGATATTGAATACAAAAAGCTAAATTTCGACTTATTTACAAGAGGAATAACTCTTCTAATAGTTCGTGCTTTGAGCCTTTCCTGGGACAGCAGTATTAGATTCCGATGCACCATTGCAGGTTTACTGTATCCCTTGGACCTTCAAATCAACGATGAAACACAGAAATTGCATTGATATTGAATACAAAAGGCAAAATGTCGACTTATTTATAAGAGGAGTAACCCTTCTAATAGTTCGTGGTTTAAACCTTTCCCGGGACAGCAGTATTAGATTCCGATGCACCATTGCAGGTTTACTGTATCCCTTGGACCTTCAAGTCAACGATGAAACACAGAAATTGGATCGATATTGAATACAAAAGGCAAAATGTCGACTTATATACAAGAGGAGTAACCCTTCTAGTACTTCGTGCTTTGAGCCTTTCCTGGGACAGCAGTATTAGATTCCGATGCACCATTGCAGGTTTACTATATCCCTTGGACCTTCAAATCAACGATGAAACACAGAAATTGCATCGATATTGAATACAAAAGGGAAAATGTCGACTCATTTACAAGAGGAGTAACTCTTCTAATAGTTCGTGCTTTGAGCCTTTCCTTGGACAGCAGTATTAGATTCCGATGCACCATTGCAGGTTTACTGTATCCCTTGGACCTTTAAATCAACGATGAAACACAGAAATTGCATCGATATTGAATACAAAAGGCAAAATATCGACTTACTTATAAGAGGTGTAACTCTTCTAACAGTTCCTGCTTTGAGCCTTTCCTGGGACAGCAGTATTAGATTCCGATGCACCATTGCAGGTTTACTGTGTCCCTTGTACCTTCAAATCAACGATGAAACATAAAAATTGCATCGATCTTGAATACAAAATACAAAATGTTGGCTTATTTATAAGAGGAGTAACTCTTCTAATAGTTCGTGCTTCGAGCCTTTCCTGGGACAGCAGTATTAGATTCCGATGCACCATTGCACGTTTACTGTATCCCTTGGACCTTCAAAACAACAATGAAACACTGAAATTGCATCGATATTGAATACAAAAGGCAAAATGTCGACTTACTTACAAGAGGAGTAACTCTTCTAATAGTTCGTGATTTTGCCTTTCCTGCGACAGCAGTATTAGATTGCGATGCACCATTGCAGATTTACTGTATCCCTTCGACCTTCAAATCAATGATGATACACAGAAATTGCATCGATATTGAATACAAAAGGCAAAATCTCGACTTATATACAAGAGGAGTAACTCATCTAGTACTTCGTGCTTTGAGACTTTCCTGGGACAACAGTATTAGATTCCGATGCACCATTGCACGTTTACTGTATCCCTTGGACCTTCATAACAACTATGAAACACTGAAATTGCATCAATATTGAATACAAAAGGCAAAATGTCGACTTATTTACAAGAGGAGTAACTCTTCTAATAGTTCGTGTTTTAGCCTTTCCTGGGACAGCAGAATTAGATTGCGATGCACCATTGCAGATTTACTGTATCCCTTAGACCTTCAAATCAACGATGAAACACAGAAATTGCATCGATATTAAATACAAAAGGCAAAATGTCGACTTATATACAAAAGGAGTAATTCTTCTAGTACTTCGTGCTTTGAGCCCTTCCTGGGTCAGCAGTATTAGATTCCGATGCACCATTGCAGAATTTCTGTATCCCTTGGACCTTCAAATCAATGATGAAACCCAGAAAATGCATCGATATTGAATACAAAAGGCTAAATGTTGACTTATTTACAAGACGAGTAACTCTTCTAATAGTTCGTGTTTTGAGCCTTTCCTGGGACAGCAGTATTAGATTCCAATGCACCATTGCAGGTTTACTTTATCCCTTGGCCCTTCAAATCAACGATGAAACACAGAAATTGCATCGATATTGAATACAAAAGGCGAAATGTCGACTTATTTCTAAGAGGAGTAAATCTTCTAACAGTTCCAGCTTTGAGCCTTTCCTGGGACAGCAGTATTAGATTCCGATGCTCCATTGCAGGTTTACTGTATCCCTTGGACCTTCAAATCAACGATGAAACACAGATATTGCATCAATATTGAATACAAAAGGCAAAATGTCGACTTATTTACAAGAGGAGTAACTCTTCTAATAGTTCGTGCTTTTAGCCTTTCCTGGGACAGCAGTATTAGATTCCGATGCACCATTGCAGGTTTACTGTATCTTTTGTACCTTCAAATCAACGATGAAACATAGAAATTGCATCGACCTTGAATACAAATTGCAAAATGTTGACTTATTTATAAGAGGAATAACTTTTCTAATAGTTCGTGCTTTGAGCCTTTCCTGGGACGGCAGTATTAGATTCCGATGCACCATTGAAGGTTTACTGTATCCCTTCGACCTTCAAATCAACGATGAAACACAGAAATTGCATCGATATTGAATACAAAAGGCTAAATGTCGACTTATTTACAAGAGGAGTAACTCTTCTAATAGATCGTGTTTTGAGCCTTTCCTGGGTCAGCAGTATTAGATTCCGATGCACCATTGCAGGTTTACTGTATCCCTTGGACCTTCAAATCAACGATGAAACACAGAAATTGCATGGATATTGAATACAAAAGGCAAAATTTCGACTTATATACAAGAGGAGTAACTCATCTAGTACTTCGTGCTTTGAGCCTTTCCTGGGACAGCAGTATTACATTCCGATGCACCATTGCCGGTTTACAGTATCCCTTGGACCTTCAAATCAACGATGAAACACAGAAATTGCATCGATATTGAATACAAAAGGCAAAATGTCGACTTATTTTCAAGAGGAGTAGCTCTTCTAATAGTTCGTGCTTTGAGCCTTTCCTGGGACAGCAGTATTAGATTCCGATGCACCATTGCAGGTTTACTGTATCCCTTGGACCTTCAAATCAACGATGAAACACAGAAATTGCATCAATATTGAATACAAAAAGCAAAATGTCGACTTATTTACAAGAGGAGTAACTCTTCTAATAGTTCGTGCATTGAGCATTTCCAGGGACAGCAGTATTAGATTCCGATGCACCAATTCATGTTTACTGTATCCCTTGGACCTTCAAAACAACGATGAAACACACAAATTGCATCGATATTGAATACAAAAGGCAAAATGTCGACTTATTTACAAGAGGAGTAACTCTTCAAGTAGTTCGTGCTTTGAGCCTTTCCTGGGACAGCAGTATTACATTCCGATGCACCATTGCAGGGTTACTGTATCCCTTGGACCTTCAAATCAACGATGAAACACAGAAATTGCATCGATATAGAATACAAAAGGCAAAATGTCGACTTATTTACAAGAGGAGTAACCCTTCTAATAGTTCGTGCTTTGAGCCTTTCCTGGGACAGCAGTATTAGATTCCGATGCACCATTGCAGGTTTACTGTATCCCTTGGACCTTCAAATCAACGATGAAACACAGAAATTGCATCGATATTGAATACAAAATGCGAAATGTTGACTTATTTATAAGAGGAGTAATTTTTCTAATAGTTCGTGCTTTGAGCCTTTCCTGGGACACAGTATTAGATTCCGATGCACCATTGCACGTTTACTGTATCCCTTGGACCTTCAAAACAACGATGAAACACACAAATTGAATCGATATTGAATACAAAAGGCAAAATGTCGACTTATATACAAGAGGAGTAACTCTTCTAGTACTTCGTTCTTTGAGCCTTTCCTGGGACTGCAGTATTAGATTCCGATGTAACATTGCAGGTTTACTGTATCCCTTGGACCTTCAAATCAACGATGAAACACAGAAATTGCATCATATTGAATACAAAAGGCAAAATGTTGACTTATTTACAAGAGTAGTAACTCTTCTAATAGTTCGTGCTTTGAGCCTTTCCTGGGACAGCAGTATTTGATTCCGATGCACCAATGCAGGTTTACTGTATCCCTTGTACCTTCAAATCAACGATGAAACATAGAAATTGCTACGATCTTGAATACAACATGCGAAATGTTGACTTATTTATAAGAGGAGTAATTTTTCTAATATTTCGTGATATTGAGCCTTTCCTGGGACAGCAGTATTAGATTCCGATGCACCATTGCACGTTTACTGTATCCCTTGGACCTTCAAAACAACGATGAAACACACAAATTGCATCGATATTGAATACAAAAGGCAAAATTTCGACGTATTTACAAGAGGAGTAACTCTTCAAATAGTTCGTGCTTTGAGGCTTTCCTGGGACAGCAGTATTACATTCCGATGCACCATTGCATGTTTACCGTATCCCTTGGACCTTCAAATCAACGAAGAAACACAGAAATTGCATCGATATTGAATACAAAAGGCAAAATGTCGACTTATTTACAAGAGGAGTAACTCTTCTAGTACTTCGTGCTTTGAGCCTTTCCTGGGACAGCAGTATTAGATTCCGATGCACCATTGCAGGTTTACTGTATCCCTTGGACCTTCAAATCAACAATGAAACACAGAAATTGCATCGATATTGAATACAAAATGCAAAATGTCGACTTATATACAGGAGGAGTAACTCTTCTAGTACTTCGTGCTTTGAGCCTTTCCTGGGACAGCAGTATTAGATTCCGATGCACCATTGCAGGTTTACTATATCCCTTGGACCTTAAAATCAACGATGAAACACAGAAATTGCATCGATATTGAATACAAGAGGCAAAATGTCGACTTACTTACAAGAGGTGTAACTCTTCTAACAGTTCCTGCTTTGAGCCTTTCCTGGGACAGCAGTATTAGATACCGATGCACCATTGCAGGTTTACTGTATCCCTTGGACCTTCAAACCAACGATGAAACACAGAAATTGCATCTTATTGAATACAAAAGGCAAAATGTCGACTTACTTACAAGAGGAGTAACTCTTCTAGTAGTTCGTGATTTTGCCTTTCCTGCGACAGCAGTATTAGATTGCGATGCACCATTGCAGGTTTACTGTATCTCTTGGACCTTCAAATCAACGATGAAACACTGAAATTGCATCGATATTGAATACAAAAGGCAAAATGTCGACTTATTTACAAGAGGAGTAACTCTTCTAATAGTTCGTGCTTTGAGCCTTTCCTGGGACAGCAGTATTAGATTCCGATGCACCATTGCAGGTTTACTGTATCCCTTGGACCTTCAAATCAACGATGAAACACAGGAATTGCAATGAAATTGAATACAAAAGGCAAAATGTCGACTTATTTACAAGAGGAGTAACTCTTCTAATAAATCGTGCTTTGCGCCTTTCCTGGGACAGCAGTATTAGATTCCGATGCACCATTGCAGGTTTACTGTATCCCTTCGACCTTCAAATCAACGATGAAACACAGAAATTGCATCGATATTGAATACAAAAGGCAAAATCTCGACTTATATACAAGTGAAGTAACTCTTCTAGTACTTCGTGCTTTGAGCCTTTCCTGGGACAGCAGTATCAGATTCCGATGCACCATTGCACGTTTACTGTATCCCTTGGACATTCATAACAACTATGAAACACTGAAATTGCATCAATATTGAATACAAAAGGCAAAATGTCGACTTATTTACAAGAGGAGTAACTCTTCTAATAGTTCGTGATTTAGCCTTTCCTGGGACAGCAGAATTAGATTGCGATGCACCATTGCAGATTTACTGTATCCCTTGGACCTTCAAATCAACGATGAAACACAGAAATTGCATCGATATTAAATACAAAAGGCAAAAAGTCGACTTATATACAAGAGGAGTAATTCTTCTAGTACTTCGTGCTTTGAGCCTTTCCTGGGTCAGCAGTATTAGATTCCGATGCACCATTGCAGGTTTTCTGTATCCCTTGGACCTTCAAATCAATGATGAAACCCAGAAAATGCATCGATATTGAATACAAAAGGCTAAATGTCGACTTATTTACAAGACGAGTAACTCTTCTAATAGTTCGTGTTTTGAGCCTTTCCTGGGACAGCAGTATTAGATTCCGATGCACCATTGCAGGTTTACTTTATCCCTTGGCCCTTCAAATCAACGATGAAACACAGAAATTGCATCGATATTGAATACAAAAGGCGAAATGTCGACTTATTTATAAGAGGAGTAAATCTTCTAACAGTTCCAGCTTTGAGCCTTTCCTGGGACAGCAGTATTAGATTCCGATGCACCATTGCAGGTTTACTGTATCCCTTGGACCTTCAAATCAACGATGAAACACAGATATTGCATCAATATTGAATACAAAAGGCAAAATGTCGACTTATTTACAAGAGGAGTAACTCTTCTAATAGTTCGTGTTTTAGCCTTTCCTGGGACAGCAGTATTAGATTCCGATGCACCATTGGAGGTTTACTGTATCTTTTGTACCTTCAAATCAACGATGAAACATAGAAATTGCATCGACCTTGAATACAAATTGCAAAATGTTGACTTATTTATAAGAGGAATAACTTTTCTAATAGTTCGTGCTTTGAGCCTTTCCTGGGACGGCAGTATTAGATTCCGATGCACCATTGCACGTTTACTGTATCCCTTCGACCTTCAAATCAACGATGAAACACAGAAATTGCATCGATATTGAATACAAATGGCTAAATGTCGACTTATTTACAAGAGGAGTAACTCTTCTAATAGTTCGTGTTTTGAGCCTTTCCTGGGTCAGCAGTATTAGATTCCGATGCATCATTGCAGGTTTACTGTATCCCTTGGACCTTCAAATCAACGATGTAACACAGAAATTGCATCGATATTGAATACAAAAGGCAAAATGTCGACTTATTTACAAAAGGAGTAACTCCTCTAATAGTTCGTGCTTTTAGCCTTTCCTGGGACAGCAGTATTAGATTCCGATGCACCATTGCAGGTTTACTGTATCCCTTAGACCTTCAAATCAACGATGAAACACAGAAATTGCATGGATTTTGAATACAAAAGGCAAAATGTCGACTTACAAACAAGAGGAGTAACTCTTCTAGTACTTCGTGCTTTGAGCCTTTCCTGGGACAGCAGTATTAAATTCAGATGCACCATTGCAGGTTTACTGTATCCCTTGGACCTTCCAATCAACGATGAAACACAGAAATTGCATCGATATTGAATACAAATGGCAAAATGTCGACTTATAAACAAGATGAGTAACTCTTCTAGTTCTTCGTGATTTGAGCCTTTCCTGGGACAGCAGTATTAGATTCCGATGCACCATTGCAGGTTTACTGTATCCCTTGGACCTTCAAATCAATGATGAAACACAGATATTGCATCGATATTGAATACAAAAGGCTAAATGTCGACTTATTTACAAGAGGAGTAACTCTTCTAATAGTTCGTGCCTTGAGCTTTTCCTGGGACAGCAGTATTAGATTCCGATGCACCATTGCAGGTTTACTGTATCCCTTGGACCTTCAAATCAACGATGAAACACAGAAATTGCATCGATATTGAATACAAAAGGCACAATTTCAACTTATAAACAAGAGGAGTAACTCTTCTAGTACTTCGTGCTTTGAGCCTTTCCTGGGACAGCAGTATTAGATTCCGATGCACCATTGCAGGTTTACTGTATCCCTTGGACCTTAAAATCAACGATGAAACACAGAAATTGCATCGATATTGAATAGAAAAGGCAAAATGTCGACTTCTTTACAAGAGGAGTAACTCTTCTAATAGTTCGTGCTTTGAGCCTTTCCTGGGACAGCAGTATTAGATTCCGATGCACCATTGCAGGTTAACTGTATCCCTTGGACCTTCAAATCAACGATGAAACATAGAAATTGCATCGATCTTGAATACAAAATACAAAATGTTGACTTATTTATAAGAGGAGTAACTCTTCTAGTAGTTCGTGTTTCAAGCCTTTCCTGGGACAGCAGTATTAGATTCCGATGCACCATTGCACGTTTACTGTATCCCTTGGACCTTCAAAACAACAATAAAACACTGAAATTGCATCGATATTGAATACAAAAGGCTAAATGTCGAAATATTTACAAGAGGAGTAACTCTTCTAATAGTTCGTGCTTTGAGCCTTTCCTGGGACAGCAGTATTAGATTCCGATGCACCATTGCAGATTTACTGTATCCCTTGGACCTTCAAATCAACGATGAAACACAGAAATTGCATCGATATTGAATACAAAAAGCAAAATGTCGACTTATATACAAGAGGAGTAACTCTTCTAATAGTTCGTTTTTGAGCCATTCCTGGGACAGCAGTATTAGATTCCGATGCACCATTGCAGGTTTACTGTATCCCTTGGACCTTGAAATCAACGAAGAAACACAGAAATTGCATCGATATTGAATACAAAAGGCAAAATGTCGACTTATTTACAAGTGGAGTAACTTTTCTAATAGTTCGTGCATTGAGCCTTTCCTGGGACAGCAGTATTAGATTCCGATGCACCATTGCAAGTTTACTGTATCCCTTCGACCTTCAAATCAAACGATGAAACACAGAAATTGCATCGATATTGAATACAAAAGGCAAAATGTCGACTTATTTACACGAGGAGTAACTCTTGTAATAGTTCGTGCATTGAGCCTTTCCTGGGACAGCAGTATTAGATTGCGATGCACCATTGCAGGTTTACTGTATCCCTTAGACCTCCAAATCAACGATGAAACACAGAAATTGCATCGATATTCAATACAAAAGGCAAAATGTCGACTTATATACAAGAGGAGTAACTCTTCTAGTACTTCGTGCTTTGAGCCTTTCCTGGGACAGCAGTATTAGATTCAGATGCACCATTGCAGGTTTACTGTATCCCTTGGACCTTCAAATCAACGATGAAACACAGAAATTGCATGGATTTTGAATACAAAAGGCAAAATGTCGACTTACAAACAAGAGGAGTAACTCTTCTAGTACTTCGTGCTTTGAGCCTTTCCTGGGACAGCAGTATTAGATTCAGATGCACCATTGCAGGTTTACTGTATCCCTTGGACCTTCCAATCAACGATGAAACACAGAAATTGCATCGATATTGAATACAAATGGCAAAATGTCGACTCATTTACAAGAGGAGTAACTCTTCTAATAGTTCGTGCATTGAGCCTTTCCTGGGACAGCAGAATTAGATTCCGATAGACCATTGCAGGTTTACTGTATCCCTTGGACCTTCAAATCAACGATGAAACACAGAAATTGCATGGATATGGAATACAAAAGGCAAAATGTCGACTTATAAACAAGATGAGTAACTCTTCTAGTACTTCGAGCTTTGAGCCTTTCCTGGGACAGCAGTATTAGATTCCGATGCACCATTGCAGGTTTACTGTATCCCTTGGACCTTCAAATCAATGATGAAACACAGAAATTGCATCGATATTGAATACAAAAGGCTAAATGTCGACTTATTTACAAGAGGAGTAACTCTTCTAATAGTTCGTGCCTTGAGCTTTTCCTGGGACAGCAGTATTAGATTCCGATGCACCATTGCAGGTTTACTGTATCCCTTGGACCTTCAAATCAACGATGAAACACAGAAATTGCATCGATATTGAATACAAAAGGCACAATTTCAACTTATAAACAAGAGGAGTAACTCTTCTAGTACTTCGTGCATTGAGCCTTTCCTGGGACAGCAGTATTAGATTCCGATGCACCATTGCAGATTTACTGTATCCCTTGGACCTTCAAATCAACGATGAAACACAGAAATTGCATCGATATTGAATACAAAAAGCAAAATGTCGACTTATATACAAGAGGAGTAACTCTTCTAATAGTTCGTTTTTGAGCCTTTCCTGGGACAGCAGTATTAGATTCCGATGCACCATTGCAGATTTACTGTATCCCTTGGACCTTCAAATCAACGATGAAACACAGAAATTGCATCGATATTGAATACAAAAAGCAAAATGTCGACTTATATACAAGAGGAGTAACTCTTCTAATAGTTCGTTTTTGAGCCTTTCCTGGGACAGCAGTATTAGATTCCGATGCACCATTGCAGGTTTACTGTATCCCTTGGACCTTGAAATCAACGAAGAAACACAGAAATTGCATCGATATTGAATACAAAAGGCAAAATGTCGACTTATTTACAAGTGGAGTAACTTTTCTAATAGTTCGTGCATTGAGCCTTTCCTGGGACAGCAGTATTAGATTCCGATGCACCATTGCATGTTTACTGTATCCCTTCGACCTTCAAATCAAACGATGAAACACAGAAATTGCATCGATATTGAATACAAAAGGCAAAATGTCGACTTATTTACACGAGGAGTAACTCTTGTAATAGTTCGTGCATTGAGCCTTTCCTGGGACAGCAGTATTAGATTGCGATGCACCATTGCAGGTTTACTGTATCCCTTAGACCTCCAAATCAACGATGAAACACAGAAATTGCATCGATATTCAATACAAAAGGCAAAATGTCGACTTATATACAAGAGGAGTAACTCTTCTAGTACTTCGTGCTTTGAGCCTTTCCTGGGACAGCAGTATTAGATTCAGATGCACCATTGCAGGTTTACTGTATCCCTTGGACCTTCAAATCAACGATGAAACACAGAAATTGCATGGATTTTGAATACAAAAGGCAAAATGTCGACTTACAAACAAGAGGAGTAACTCTTCTAGTACTTCGTGCTTTGAGCCTTTCCTGGGACAGCAGTATTAGATTCAGATGCACCATTGCAGGTTTACTGTATCCCTTGGACCTTCCAATCAACGATGAAACACAGAAATTGCATCGATATTGAATACAAATGGCAAAATGTCGACTCATTTACAAGAGGAGTAACTCTTCTAATAGTTCGTGCATTGAGCCTTTCCTGGGACAGCAGAATTAGATTCCGATAGACCATTGCAGGTTTACTGTATCCCTTGGACCTTCAAATCAACGATGAAACACAGAAATTGCATGGATATGGAATACAAAAGGCAAAATGTCGACTTATAAACAAGATGAGTAACTCTTCTAGTACTTCGAGCTTTGAGCCTTTCCTGGGACAGCAGTATTAGATTCCGATGCACCATTGCAGGTTTACTGTATCCCTTGGACCTTCAAATCAATGATGAAACACAGAAATTGCATCGATATTGAATACAAAAGGCTAAATGTCGACTTATTTACAAGAGGAGTAACTCTTCTAATAGTTCGTGCCTTGAGCTTTTCCTGGGACAGCAGTATTAGATTCCGATGCACCATTGCAGGTTTACTGTATCCCTTGGACCTTCAAATCAACGATGAAACACAGAAATTGCATGGATATGGAATACAAAAGGCAAAATGTCGACTTATAAACAAGATGAGTAACTCTTCTAGTACTTCGAGCTTTGAGCCTTTCCTGGGACAGCAGTATTAGATTCCGATGCACCATTGCAGGTTTACTGTATCCCTTGGACCTTAAAATCAACGATGAAACACAGAAATTGCATCGATATTGAATAGAAAAGGCAAAATGTCGACTTCTTTACAAGAGGAGTAACTCTTCTAATAGTTCGTGCTTTGAGCCTTTCCTGGGACAGCAGTATTAGATTCCGATGCACCATTGCAGGTTAACTGTATCCCTTGGACCTTCAAATCAACGATGAAACATAGAAATTGCATCGATCTTGAATACAAAATAGAAAATGTTGACTTATTTATAAGAGGAGTAACTCTTCTAGTAGTTCGTGTTTCAAGCCTTTCCTGGGACAGCAGTATTAGATTCCGATGCACCATTGCACTTTTACTGTATCCCTTGGACCTTCAAAACAACAATGAAACACTGAAATTGCATCGATATTGAATACAAAAGGCTAAATGTCGAAATATTTACAAGAGGAGTAACTCTTCTAATAGTTCGTGCTTTGAGCCTTTCCTGGGACAGCAGTATTAGATTCCGATGCACCATTGCAGATTTACTGTATCCCTTGGACCTTCAAGTCAACGATGAAACACAAAAATTGCATCGATATGAATACAAAAGGCAAAATGACGACTTATTTACAAGAAGAGTAACTCTTCTAGTACTTCGTGCTTTGAGTCTTTCCTGGGACAGCAGTATTTGATTCCGTTGCACCATTGCAGGTTAACTGCATCCCTTGGACCTTCAAATCAACGATGAAACACAGAAATTGCGTCGATATTGAATACAAAAGGCAAAATGTCGACTTATTTACAAGAAGAGTAACTCTTATAATAGTTCGTGCTTTGAGCCTTTCCTGGGACAGCAGTATTAGATTCCGATGCACCATTGCATGTTTACTCTATCCCTTGGACCTTCAAATCAACTTTGAATGACAGAAAATGCATCGATATTTAATACAAAAGGCAAAATTTCGACTTAATTACAAGAGGCGTAACTCTTTTAATAGTTCGTGCTTTGAGCCTTTCCTGGGACAGCAGTATTAGATTCCGATGCACCATTGCAGGTTTACTGTATCCCTTGGACCTTCAAATCAACGATGAAACACAGAAATTGCATCGATATTGATTACAAAAGCAAAATGTCGACTTATTTACAAGAGGAGTAACTCTTCTAATAGTTCGTGCTTTGAGCCTTTCCTGGGACAGCAGTATTAGATTCCGATGCACCATTGCAGGTTTACTGTATCCCTTGGACCTTCAAATCAACGATGAAACACAGAAATTGCATCGATATTAAATACAAAAGGCAAAATGTCGACTTATTTAAAGGAGGAGTAACTCTTCTATTAGTTCGTGCATTGAGCCTTTCCTGGGACAGCAGTATTAGATTCCGATGCACCATTGCAGGTTTACTGAATCCCTTGGACCTTCAAATCAACGATGAAACACAGAACTTGCATCGATATTGAATACAAAAGGCAAAATGTCGACTTATTTACAAGAGGAGTAACTCTCCAAATAGTTCGTGCTTTTAGCGTTTCCTGGGATAGCAGTATTAGATTCCGATGCACCATTCCAGGTTTACTGTATCCCTTGGACATTCAAATCAACGATGAAACACAGAAATTGCATCGATATTTAATACAAAAGGCAAAATGTCGACTTATTTACAAGAGGAGTAACTCTTCTTATAGTTAGTGCTTTGAGCCTTTCCTGGGACAGCAGTATTAGATTCCGATGCACCATTGCAGGTTTACTGTATCCCTTGGACCTTCAAATCAACGATGAAACACAGAAATTGCATGGATATTGAATACAAAAGGCAAAATGTCGACTTATAAACAAGGGGAGTAACTCTTCTAGTATTTCGTGCTTTGAGCCTTTCCTGGGACAGCAGTATTAGATTCCGATGCACCATTGCAGGTTTACTGTATCCCTTGGACCTTCAAATCAACGATGTAACACAGAAATTGCATCGATATTGAATACAAAAGTCTAAATGTCGACTTATTTACAAGAGGAGTAACTCTTCTAATAGTTCGTGTTTCGAGCCTTTCCTGGGACAGCAGTATTAGATTCCGATGCACCATTGCAAGTTTACTGTATCCCTTGGACCTTCAAATCAACGATGAAACACAGAAATTGCATTGATATTGAATACAAAAGGCAAAATGTCGACTTATTTACAAGAGGAGTAACTCTTCTAATAGTTCGTGCTTTTAGCCTTTCCTGGGACAGCAGTATTAGATTCCGATGCACCATTGCAGGTTTACTGTATCCCTTGGACCTTCAAATCAACGATGAAACACAGAAATTGCATGGATTTTGAATACAAAAGGCAAAATGTCGACTTACAAACAAGAGGAGTAACTCTTCTAGTACTTCGTGCTTTGAGCCTTTCCTGGGACAGCAGTATTAGATTCAGATGCACCATTGCAGGTTAACTGTATCCCTTGGACCTTCCAATCAACGATGAAACACAGAAATTGCATCGATATTGAATACAAATGGCAAAATGTCGACTCATTTACAAGAGGAGTAACTCTTCTAATAGTTCGTGCATTGAGCCCTTCCTGGGACAGCAGAATTAGATTCCGATAGACCATTGCAGGTTTACTGTATCCCTTGGACCTTCAAATCAACGATGAAACACAGAAATTGCATGGATATGGAATACAAAAGGCAAAATGTCGACTTATAAACAAGATGAGTAACTCTTCTAGTACTTCGTGCTTTGAGCCTTTCCTGGGACAGCAGTATTAGATTGCGATGCACCATTGCAGGTTTACTGTATCCCTTAGACCTCCAAATTAACGATGAAACACAGAAATTGCATCGATATTCAATACAAAAGGCAAAATGTCGACTTATATACAAGAGGAGTAACTCTTCTAGTACTTCGTGTTTTGAGCCTTTCCTGGGACAGCAGTATTAGATTCAGATGCACCATTGCAGGTTTACTGTATCCCTTGGACCTTCAAATCAACGATGTAACACAGAAATTGCATCGATATTGAATACAAAAGGCTAAATGTCGACTTATTTACAAGAGGAGTAACTCTTCTAATAGTTCGTGTTTCGAGCCTTTCCTGGGACAGCAGTATTAGATTCCGATGCACCATTGCAAGTTTACTGTATCCCTTGGACCTTCAAATCAACGATGAAACACAGAAATTGCATCGATATTGAATACAAAAGGCAAAATGTCGACTTATTTACAAGAGGAGTAACTCTTCTAATAGTTCGTGCTTTTAGCCTTTCCTGGGACAGCAGTATTAGTTTCCGATGCACCATTGCAGGTTTACTGTATCCCTTGGACCTTCAAATCAACGATGAAACACAGAAATTGCATGGATTTTGAATACAAAAGGCAAAATGTCGACTTACAAACAAGAGGAGTAACTCTTCTAGTACTTCGTGCTTTGAGCCTTTCCTGGGACAGCAGTATTAGATTCCGATGCACCATTGCAGGTTTACTGTATCCCTTGGACCTTCAAATCAATGATGAAACACAGAAATTGCATCGATATTGAATACAAAAGGCTAAATGTCGACTTATTTACAAGAGGAGTAACTCTTCTAATAGTTCGTGCCTTGAGCTTTTCTTGGGACAGCAGTATTAGATTCCGATGCACCATTTCAGGTTTACTGTATCCCTTGGACCTTCAAATCAACGATGAAACACAGAAATTGCATCGATATTGAATACAAAAGGCACAATTTCAACTTATAAACAAGAGGAGTAACTCTTCTAGTACTTCGTGCTTTGAGCCTTTCCTGGGACAGCAGTATTAGATTCCGATGCACAATTGCAGGTTTACTGTATCCCTTGGACCTTAAAATCAACGATGAAACACAGAAATTGCATCGATATTGAATAGAAAAGGCAAAATGTCGACTTCTTTACAAGAGGAGTAACTCTTCTAATAGTTCGTGCTTTGAGCCTTTCCTGGGACAGCAGTATTAGATTCCGATGCACCATTGCAGGTTAACTGTATCCCTTGGACCTTCAAATCAACGATGAAACATAGAAATTGCATCGATCTTGAATACAAAATACAAAATGTTGACTTATTTATAAGAGGAGTAACTCTTCTAGTAGTTCGTGTTTCAAGCCTTTCCTGGGACAGCAGTATTAGATTCCGAAGCACCATTGCACGTTTACTGTATCCCTTGGACCTTCAAAACAACAATGAAACACTGAAATTGCATCGATATTGAATACAAAAGGCTAAATGTCGAAATATTTACAAGAGGAGTAACTCTTCTAATAGTTCGTGCTTTGAGCCTTTCCTGGGACAGCAGTATTAGATTCCGATGCACCATTGCAGATTTACTGTATCCCTTGGACCTTCAAATCAACGATGAAACACAGAAATTGCATCGATATTGAATCCAAAAAGCAAAATGTCGACTTATATACAAGAGGAGTAACTCTTCTAATAGTTCATTTTTGAGCCTTTACTGGGACAGCAGTATTAGATTCCGATGCACCATTGCAGGTTTACTGTATCCCTTGGACCTTGAAATCAACGAAGAAAGACAAAAATTGCATCGATATTGAATACAAAAGGCAAAATGTCGACTTATTTACAAGTGGAGTAACTTTTCTAATAGTTCGTGCATTGAGCCTTTCCTGGGACAGCAGTATTAGATTCCGATGCACCATTGCAAGTTTACTGTATCCCTTCGACCTTCAAATCAAAGAATGAAACACAGAAATTGCATCGATATTGAATACAAAAGGCAAAATGTCGACTTATTTACAAGAGGAGTAACTCTTGTAATAGTTCGTGCTTTGAGCCTTTCCTGGGACAGCAGTATTAGATTGCGATGCACCATTGCAGGTTTACTGTATCCCTTGGACCTCCAAATCAACGATGAAACACAGAAATTGCATCGATATTCAATACAAAAGGCAAAATGTCGACTTATATACAAGAGGAGTAACTCTTCTAGTACTTCTTGCTTTGAGCCTTTCCTGGGACAGCAGTATTAGATTCCGTTGCACCATTGCAGGTTTACTGTATCCCTTGGACCTTCAAATCAACGATGAAACACAGAAATTGCATCGATATTGAATACAAAAGGCAAAATATCGACTTATTTACAAGAGAAGTAACTCTTCTAATAGTTGGTGCTTTGAGCCTTTCCTGGGACAGCAGTATTAGATTCCGATGCACCATTGCAAGTTTACTGTATCCCTTCGACCTTCAAATCAAACGATGAAACACAGATATTGCATCGATATTGAATACAAAAGGCAAAATGTCGACTTATTTACAAGAGGAGTAACTCTTCTAATAGTTCGTGCATTGAGCCTTTCCTGGGACAGCAGTATTAGATTCCGATGCACCATTGCAGGTTTACTGTATCCCTTGGACCTCCAAATCAACGATGAAACACAGAAATTGCATCGATATTGAATACAAAAGGCATAATGTCGACTTATATACAAGAGGAGTAACTCTTCTAGTACTTCGTGCTTTGAGCCTTTCCTGGGACAGCAGTATTAGATTCCGTTGCACCATTGCAGGTTTACTGCATCCCTTGGACCTTCAAATCAACGATGAAACACAGAAATTGCGTCGATATTGAATACAAAAAGCTAAATGTCGACTTATTTACAAGAGGAGTAACTCTTCTAATTTTTCTTGCTTTGAGCCTTTCCTGGGACAGCAGTATTAGATTCCGATGCACCATTGCAGGTTTACTGTATCCCTTGGACCTTCAAATCAACGATGAAACACAGATATTGCATCGATATTGAATACAAAAGGCAAAGTGTTGTCTTATTTATAAGAGGAGTAACTCTTCTAACAGTTCCTGCTTTGAGCCTTTCCTGGGACAGCAGTATTAGATTCCGGTGTACCATTGCAGGTTTACTGTATCCCTTGGACCTTCAAGGCAACGATGAAACACAAATATTGCAACGATATTGAATACAAAAGGCAAAATGTCGACTTATTTACAAGAAGAGAAACTCTTATAATAGTCCGTGTTTTGAGCCTTTCCTGGGACAGCAGTATTAGATTCCGATGCACCATTGCATGTTTACTCTATCCCTTGGACCTTCAAATCAACGATGAAACACAGAAATAGCATGGATATTGAATACAAAAGGCAAAATTTCGACTTATAAACAAGAGGAGTAACTCTTCTAGTACTTCGTGCTTTGAGCCTTTCCTGGGACAGCAGTATTAGATTCCGATGCACCATTGCAGGTTTACTGTATCCCTTGGACCTTCAAATCAACGATGAAACACAGAAATTGCATCGATATTGATTACAAAAGGCAAAATGTCGACTTATTTATAAGAGGAGTAACTCTTCTAATAGTTCGTGCTTTGAGCCTTTCCTGGGACAGCAGTATTAGATTCCGATGCACCATTGCAGGTTTACTGTATCCCTTGGACCTTCAAATCAACGATGAAACACAGAAATTGCATCGATATTGAATACAAAAGGCAAAATGTCGACTAATTTACAAGAGGAGTAACTCTTCTAATAGTTCGTGCTTTGAGCCTTTCCTGGGACAGCAGTATTAGATTCCGATGCACCATTGCAGGTTTACTGAATCCCTTGGACCTTCAAATCAACGATGAAACACAGAACTTGCATCGATATTGAATACAAAAGGCAAAATGTCGACTTATTTACAAGAGGAGTAACTCTCCAAAGAGTTCGTGATGTTAGCGTTTCCTGGGACAGCAGTATTAGATTCCGATGCACCATTCCAGGTTTACTGTATCCCTTCTACATTCAAATCAACGATGAAACACAGAAATTGCATCGATATTGAATACAAAAGGCAAAATGTCGACTTATATACAAGAGGAGTAACTCTTCTAGTACTTCGTGCTTTGAGCCTTTCCTGGGACAGCAGTATTAGATTCCGTTGCACCATTGCAGGTTTACTGCATCCGTTGGACCTTCAAATCAACGATGAAACACAGAAATTGCGTCGATATTGAATACAAAAGGCTAAATGTAGACTTATTTACAAGAGGAGTAACTCTTCTAATAGTTCGTGCTTCGAGCCTTTCCTGGGACAGCAGTATTAGATTCCGATGCACCATTGCAAGTTTACTGTATCCCTTGGACCTTCAAATCAACGATGAAACACAGAAATTGCATCGATATTGAATACAAAAGGCAAAATGTCGACTTATTTACAAGAGGAGCAACTCTTCTAATAGTTCGTGCTTTTAGCCTTTCCTGGGACAGCAGTATTAGATTCCGATGCACCATTGCAGGTTTACTGTATCCCTTGGACCTTCAAATCAACGATGAAACACAGAAATTGCATGGATTTTGAATACAAAACGCAAAATGTCGACTTATAAACAAGATGAGTAACTCTTCTAGTACTTCGTGCTTTGAGCCTTTCCTGGGACAGCAGTATTAGATTCAGATGCACCATTGCAGGTTTACTGTATCCCTTGGACCTTCCAATCAACGATGAAACACAGAAATTGCATCGATATTGAATACAAATGGCAAAATGTCGACTCATTTACAAGAGGAGTAACTCTTCTAATAGTTCGTGCATTGAGCCTTTCCTGGGACAGCAGAATTAGATTCTGATAGACCATTGCAGGTTTACTGTATCCCTTGGACCTTCAAATCAACGATGAAACACAGAAATAGCATGGATATGGAATACAAAAGGCAAAATGTCGACTTTTAAACAAGATGAGTAACTCTTCTAGTACTTCGTGCTTTGAGCCTTTCCTGGGACAGCACTATTGTATTCCGATGCACCATTGCAGGTTTACTGTATCCCTTGGACCTTCAAATCAATGATGAAACACAGAAGTTGCATCGATATTGAATACAAAAGGCTAAATGTCGACTTATTTACAAGAGGAGTAACTCTTCTAATAGTTCGTGCCTTGAGCCTTTCCTGGGACAGCAGTATTAGATTCCGATGCACCATTGCAGGTTTACTGTATCCCTTGGACCTTCAAATCAACGATGAAACACAGAAATTGCATCGATATTGAATACAAAAGGCACAATTTCAACTTATAAACAAGAGGAGTAACTCTTCTAGTACTTCGTGTTTTGAGCCTTTCCTGGGACAGCAGTATTAGATTCCGATGCACCATTGCAGGTTTACTGTATCCCTTGGACCTTAAAATCAACGATGAAACACAGAAATTGCATCGATATTGAATAGAAAAGGCAAAATGTCGACTTATTTACAAGAGGAGTAACTCTTCTAATAGTTCGTGCTTTGAGCATTTCCTGGGACAGCAGTATTAGATTCCGATGCACCATTGCAGGTTAACTGTATACCTTGGACCTTCAAATCAACGATGAAACACAGAAATTGCATCGATATTGAATACAAAAGGCCAAATGTCGACTTATTTACAAGAGTAGTAACTCTTCTAATAGTTCGTGCTTTCAGCCTTTCCTGGGACACCAGTATTAGATTCCGATGCACCATTGCAGGTTAACTGTATCCCTTGGACCTTCAAATCAACGATGAAACATAGAAATTGCATCGATCTTGAATACAAAAAACAAAATGTTGACTTATTTATAAGAGGAGGAACTCTTCTAGTAGTTCGTGTTTCAAGCCTTCCCTGGGACAGCAGTATTAGATTCCGATGCACCATTGCACGTTTACTGTATCCCTTGGACCTTCAAAACAACAATGAAACACTGAAATTGCATCGATATTGAATACAAAAGGCAAAATGTCGACTTATTTACAAGAGGAGTAACTCTTCTAATAGTTCGTGATTCAGCCTTTCCAGCGACAGCAGTATTAGATTCCGATGCACCATTGCAGGTTTACTGTATCCCTTGGACCTTCACATCAACGATGATTCACAGAAATTGCATCGATATTGAATACAAAAGGCTAAATGTCGAAATATTTACAAGAGGAGTAACTCTTCTAATAGTTCGTGCTTTGAGCCTTTCCTGGGACAGCAGTATTAGATTCCGATGCACCATTGCACATGTACTGTATCCCTTGGACCTTCAAATCAACGATGAAACACAGAATTTGCATCGATATTGAATACAAAAAGCAAAATGTCGACTTATATACAAGAGGAGTAACTCTTCTAATAGTTCGTTTTTGAGCCCTTCCTGGGACAGCAGTATTAGATTCCGATGCACCATTGCAGGTTTACTTTATCCCTTGGACCTTGAAATCAACGATGATACACAGAAATTGCATCGACATTGAATACAAAAGGCAAAATGTCGACTTATTTACAAGTGGAGTAACTTTTCTAATAGTTCGTGCATTGAGCCTTTCCTGGGACAGCAGTATTAGATTCCGATGCACCATTGCAAGTTTACTGTATCCCTGCGACCTTCAAATCAAACGATGAAACACAGAAATTGCATCGATATTGAATACAAAAGGCAAAATGTCGACTTATTTACAAGAGGAGTAACTCTTGTAATAGTTCGTGCTTTGAGCCTTTCCTGGGACAGCAGTATTAGATTGCGATGCACCATTGCAGGTTTACTGTATCCCTTAGACCTCCAAATCAACGATGAAACACAGAAATTGCATCGATCTTCAATACAAAAGGCAAAATGTCGACTTATATACAAGAGGAGTAACTCTTCTAGTACTTCGTGTTTTGAGCCTTTCCTGGGACAGCAGTATTAGATTCCGTTGCACCATTGCAGGTTTACTGTATCCCTTGGACATTCAAATCAACGATGAAACACAGAAATTGCATCGATATTGAATACAAAAGGCTAAATGTCGACTCATTTACAAGAGGATTAACTCTTCTAATAGTTCGTGCTTTGAGCATTTCCTGGGACAGCAGTATTTGATTCCGATGCACCATTGCAGGTTTACTGTATCCCTTGGACCTTCAAATGAACGATGAAACACAGAAATTGCATCGATATTGAATACAAAAGGCAAAATGTCGACTTATTTATAAGAGGAGTAACTCTTCTAACAGTTCCTGATTTGAGCCTTTCCTGGGACAGCAGTATTAGATTCCGATGCACCATTGCAGGTTTACTCTATCCCTTGGACCTTCAAATCAACGATGAAACACAGAAATTGCATCATATTGAATACAAAAGGCAAAATGTTGACTTATTTACAAGAGTAGTAACTCTTCTAATAGTTCGTGCTTTGAGCCTTTCCTGGGACAGCAGTATTAGATTCCGATGTACCATTGCAGGTTTACTGTATCCCTTGGACCTTCATATCAACGATGAAACACAGAAATTGCATCGATATTGAATACAAAAGGCAAAATGTTGACTTATTTACAAGAGTAGTAACTCTACTAATAGTTCGTGCTTTGAGCCTTTCCTGGGACAGCAGTATTAGATTCCGATGCACCATTGCAGGTTTACTGTATCCCTTGTACCTTCAAATCAACAATGAAACATAGATATTGCATCGATATTGAATACAAAATGCAAAATGTCGACTTATTTACAGGAGGAGTAACTCTTTTAATAGTTCGTGCTTTTAGCCTCTCCTGGGACAGCAGTATTAGATTCTGATTCACTATTGCAGCTTTACTGTATCCCTTGGACCTTCAAATCAACGTTGAAACACAGAAATTGCATCGATATTGAATACAAAAGCAAAATGTCGACTTATTTACAAGAGGAGTAACTCTTCTAATAGTTCGTGCTTTGAGCCTTTCCTGGGACAGCTGTATTAGATTATGATTCACCATTGCAGTTTTACTGTATCCCTTGGACCTTCAAATCAACGTTGAAACACAGAAATTGCATCGATATTGAATACAAAAGGCAAAATGTCGACTTATTTACAAGAGGAGTAACTCTTCTAATAGTTCGTGCTTTGAGCCTTTCCTGGGACAGCAGTATTAGATTCCGATGCACCATTGCAGGTTTACTGTATCCCTTGGACCTTCAAATCAACGATGAAACACAGAAATTGCATCGATATTGAATACAAAATGCAAAATGTCGACTTATATACAAGAGGAGTAACTCTTCTAGTACTTCGTGCTTTGAGCCTTTCCTGGGACAGCAGTATTAGATTCCGTTGCACCATTGCAGGTTTACTGTATCCCTTGGACCTTCAAATCAACGATGAAACACAAAAATTGCGTCGATATTTAATACAAAAGGCTAAATGTTGACTTTTTTACAAGAGGAGTAACTCTTCTAATAGTTCGTGCTTTGAGCCTTTCCTGAGACAGCAGTATTAGATTCCGATGCACCATTGCCGGTTTACTGTATCCCTTGGACCTTCAAATCAAAGATGAAACACAGAAATTGCATCGATATTGAATACAAAAGGCAAAATGTCGATTTATTTATAACAGGAGTAACTCTTCTAACAGTTCCTGCTTTGAGCCTTTCCTGGGACAGCAGTATTAGATTCCGATGTACCATTGCAGGTTTACTGTATCCCTTGGACCTTCAAGTCAACGATGAAAAAAAAAATTGCATCGATATTGAATACAAACGGCAAAATGTCGACTTATTTACAAGAGGAGTAACTTTTCTAGTACTTCGTGCTTTGAGCCTTTCCTGGGACAGCAGTATTAGATTCCGTTGCACCATTGCAGGTTTACTGTATCCCTTGGACCTTCAAATCAATGATGATACACAGAAATTGCATCGATATTGATTACAAAAGGCAAAATGTCGAGTTATTTACAAGAGGAGTAACTCTTCTAATAGTTCGTGCTTTGAGCCTTTCCTGGGACAGCAGTATTAAATTCCGATGCACCATTGCAGGTTTACTCTATCCCTTGGACTTTCAAATCAACGATGAAACACAGAAATTGCATGGATATTGAATACAAAAGCAAAATGTCGACTTATAAACAAGAGGAGTAACTCTTCTAGTACTTCGTACTTTGAGCCTTTCGTGGGACAGCAGTATTAGAGCCGATGGACCATTGCAGGTTTACTGTATCCCTTGGACCTTCAAATCAACGATGAAACACAGAAATTGCATCGATATTGAATACAAAAAGCTAAATGTCGACTTATTTACAAGAGGAGTAACTCTTCTAATAGTTCGTGCATTGAGCCTTTCCTGGGACAGCAGTATTAGATTCCGATGCACCATTGCAGATTTACTGTATCCCTTGGACATCCAAATCAACGATGAAACACAGAAATTGCATCGATATTGAATACAAAAGGCAAAATGTCTACGTATATACAAGAGGAGTAACTCTTCTAGTACTTCGTGCTTTGAGCCTTTCCTGGGACAGCAGTATTAGATTCCGTTGCACCATTGCAGGTTTACTGTATCCCTTGGACATTCAAATCAACGATGAAACACAGAAAATGTGTCGATATTGAATACAAAAGGCTAAATGTCGACTTATTTACAAGAGGAGTAACTCTTCTAATAGTTCGTGCTTTGAGCCTTTCCTGGGACAGCAGTATTAGATTCCGATGCACCATTGCAGGTTTACTGTATCCCTTGGACCTTCAAATCAACGATGAAACACAGAAATTGAATCGATATTGAATACAAAAGGCAAAAAGTCGACTTATTTATAAGAGGAGTAACTCTTCTAACAGTTCCTTCTTTGAGCCTTTCCTGGGACAGCAGCATTAGATTCCAATGTACCATTGCAGGTTTACTGTATCCCTTGGACCTTCAAGTCAACGATGAAACACAAAAATTGCATCGATATGAATACAAAAGGCAAAATGACGACTTATTTACAAGAGGAGTAACTCTTCTAGTACTTCGTGCTTTGAGTCTTTCCTGGGACAGCAGTATTAGATTCCGTTGCACCATTGCAGGTTTGCTGTATCCCTTGGACCTTCAAATCAACGATGAAACACAGAAATTGCATCGATACTGAATACAAAAGGCTAAATGTCGACTTATTTACAAGAGGAGTAACTCTTCTAATAGTTCGTGCTTTGAGCCTTTCCTGGGACAGCAGTATTACATTTCGGTGCACCATTGCAGGTTTACTGTATCCCTTGGACCTTCAAATCAACGATGAATCACAGAAATTGCATCGATATTGAATACAAAAGGCAAAATGTCGACTTATTTACAAGAGAAGTAACTCTTCTAATAGTTGGTGATTTGAGCCTTTCCTGGGACAGCAGTATTAGATTCCGATGCACCATTGCAAGTTTACTGTATCCCTTCGACCTTCAAATCAAACGATGAAACACAGATATTGCATCGATATTGAATACAAAAGGCAAAATGTCGACTTATTTACAAGAGGAGTAACTCTTCTAATAGTTCGTGCATTGAGCCTTTCCTGGGACAGCAGTATTAGATTCCGATGCACCATTGCAGGTTTACTGTATCCCTTGGACCTCCAAATCAACGATGAAACACTGAAATTGCATCGATATTGGATACAAAAGGCAAAATGTCGACTTATATACAAGAGGAGTAACTCTTCTAGTACTTCGTGCTTTGAGCCTTTCCTGGGACAGCAGTATTAGATTCCGTTGCACCATTGCAGGTTTAATGCATCCCTTGGACCTTCAAATCAACGATGAAACACAGAAATAGCGTCGATATTGAATACAAAAGGCTAAATGTCGACTTATTTACAAGAGGAGTAACTCTTCTAATATTTCTTGCTTTGAGCCTTTCCTGGGACAGCAGTATTAGATTCCGATGCACCATTGCAGGTTTACTGTATCCCTTGGACCTTCAAATCAACGATGAAACACAGATATTGCATCGATATTAAATACAAAAAAGCAAAATGTCGACTTATTTACAAGAAGAGTAACTCTTATAATAGTTCGTGCTTTGAGCCTTTCCTGGGACAGCAGTATTAGATTCCGATGCACCATTGCATGTTTACTCAATCCCTTGGACCTTCAAATCAACGATGAAACACAGAAATTGCATGGATATTGAATACAAAAGGCAAAATGTCGACTTATAAACAAGAGGAGTAACTCTTCTAGTACTTCGTGCTTTGAGCCTTTCCTGGGACAGCAGTATTAGATTCCGATGCACCATTGCAGGTTTACTGTATCCCTTGGACCTTCAAACCAACGATGAAACACAGAAATTGCATCGATATTGATTACAAAAGGCAAAATGTCGACTTATTTACAAGAGGAGTAACTCTTCTAATAGTTCGTGCTTTGAGCCTTTCCTGGGACAGCAGTATTAGATTCCGATGCACCATTGCAGGTTTACTCTATCCCTTGGACCTTCAAATCAACGATGAAACACAGAAATTGCATCGATATTCAATACAAAAGGCAAAATGTCGACTTATTTACAAGAGGAGTAACTCTTCTAATAGTTCGTGCTTTGAGCCTTTCCTGGGACAGCAGTATTAGATTCCGATGCACCATTGCAGGTTTACTGAATCCCTTGGACCTTCAAATCAACGATGAAACACAGAACTTGCATCGATATTGAATACAAAAGGCAAAATGTCGACTTATTTACAAGAGGAGTAACTCTCTAAATAGTTCGTGCTTTTAGCGTTTCCTGGGACAGCAGTATTAGATTCCGATGCACCATTCCAGGTTTACTGTATCCCTTGGACATTCAAATCAACGATGAAACACAGAAATTGCATCGATATTTAATACAAAAGTTAAAATGTCGACTTATTTACAAGAGGAGTAACTCTTCTTATAGTTCGTGCTTTGAGCCTTTCCTGGGACAGCAGTATTAGATTCCGATGCACCATTGCAGGTTTACTGTATCCCTTGGACCTTCAAATCAACGATGAAACACAGAAATTGCGTCGATATTGAATACAAAAGGCTAAATGTCGACTTATTTACAAGAGGAGTAACTCTTCTAATATTTCTTGCTTTGAGCCTTTCCTGGGACAGCAGTATTAGATTCCGATGCACCATTGCAGGTTTACTGTATCCCTTGGACCTTCAAATCAACGATGAAACACCGATATTGCATCGATATTGAATACAAAAAAGCAAAATGTCGACTTATTTACAAGAAGAGTAACTCTTATAATAGTTCGTGCTTTGAGCCTTTCCTGGGACAGCAGTATTAGATTCCGATGCACCATTGCATGTTTACTCTATCCCTTGGACCTTCAAATCAACGATGAAACACAGAAATAGCATGGATATTGAATACAAAACGCAAAATATCGACTTATAAACAAGAGGAGTAACTCTTCTAGTACTTCGTGCTTTGAGCCTTTCCTGGGACAGCAGTATTAGATTCCGATGCACCATTGCAGGTTTACTGTATCCCTTGGACCTTCAAACCAACGATGAAACACAGAAATTGCATCGATATTGATTACAAAAAGCAAAATGTCGACTTATTTACAAGAGGAATAACTCTTCTAATAGTTCGTGTTTGTGCTTTTCCTGGGACAGCAGTATTAGATTCCGATGCCCCATTGCAAGTTTACTGTATCCCTTCGACCTTCAAATCAAACGATGAAACACAGAAATTGCATCGATATTGAATACAAAAGGCAAAATGTCGACTTATTTACAAGAGGAGTAACTCTTCTAATAGTTCGTGCTTTGAGCCTTTCCTGGGACAGCAGTATTAGATTCCGATGCACCATTGCAGGTTTACTGAATCCCTTGGACCTTCAAAAGCAACGATGAAACACAGAACTTGCATCGATATTGAATACAAAAGGCAAAATGTCGACTTATTTACAAGAGGAGTAACTCTCTAAATAGTTCGTGCTTTTAGCGTTTCCTGGGACAGCAGTATTAGATTCCGATGCACCATTCCAGGTTTACTGTATCCCTTGGACATTCAAATCAACGATGAAACACAGAAATTGCATCGATATTTAATACAAAATGCTAAATGTCGACTTATTTACAAGAGGAGTAACTCTTCTTATAGTTCGTGCTTTGAGCCTTTCCTGGGACAGCAGTATTAGATTCCGATGCACCATTGCAGGTTTACTGTATCCCTTGGACCTTCAAATCAACGATGAAACACAGAAATTGCATGGATATTGAATACAAAAGGCAAAAGGTCGACTTATAAACAAGAGGAGTAACTCTTCTAGTACTTCGTGCTTTGAGCCTTTCCTGGGACAGCAGTATTAGATTCAGATGCACCATTGCAGGTTTACTGTATCCCTTGGACCTTCCAATCAACGATGAAACACAGATATTGCATCGATATTGAATACAAAAGGCAAAATGTCGACTTATTTACAAGAGAAGTAACTCTTCTAATAGTTGGTGCTTTGAGCCTTTCCTGGGACAGCAGTATTAGATTCCGATGCACCATTGCAAGTTTACTGTATCCCTTCGACCATCAAATCAAACGATGAAACACAGATATTGCATCGATATTGAATACAAAAGGCAAAATGTCGACTTATTTACAAGAGGAGTAACTCTTCTAATAGTTCGTGCATTGAGCCTTTCCTGGGACAGCAGTATTAGATTCCGATGCACCATTGCAGGTTTACTGTATCCCTTGGACCTCCAAATCAACGATGAAACACAGAAATTGCATCGATATTGAATACAAAAGGCAAAATGTCGACTTATATACAAGATGAGTAACTCTTCTAGTACTTCGTGCTTTGAGCCTTTCCTGGGACAGCAGTATTAGATTCCGTTGCACCATTGCAGGTTTACTGCATCCCTTGGACCTTCATATCAACGATGAAACACAGAAATTGCGTCGATATTGAATACAAAAGGCTAAATGTCGACTTATTTACAAGAGGAGTAACTCTTCTAATATTTCTTGCTTTGAGCCTTTCCTGGGACAGCAGTATTAGATTCCGATGCACCATTGCAGGTTTACTGTATCCCTTGGACCTTCAAATCAACGATGAAACACAGATATTGCATCGATATTGAATACAAAAGGCAAAATGTCGACTTATTTACAAGAAGAATAACTCTTATAATAGTTCGTGCTTTGAGCCTTTCCTGGGACAGCAGTATTAGATTCCGATGCACCATTGCAGGTTAACTGTATCCCTTGGACCTTCAAATCAACGATGAAACACAGAAATAGCATGGATATTGAATACAAAAGGCAAAATGTCGACTTATAAACAAGAGGAGTAACTCTTCTAGTACTTCGTGCTTTGAGCCTTTCCTGGGACAGCAGTATTAGATTCCGATGCACCATTGCAGGTTTACTGTGTCCCTTGGACCTTCAAATCAACGATGAAACACAGAAATTGCATCGATATTGATTACAAAAGGCAAAATGTCGACTTATTTACAAGAGGAGTAACTCTTCTAATAGTTCGTGCTTTGAGCCTTTCCTGGGACAGCAGTATTAGATTCCGATACACCATTGCAGGTTTACTGTATCCCTTGGACCTTCAAATCAACGATGAAACACAGAAATTGCATCGATATTCAATACAAAAGGCAAAATGTCGACTGATTTCCAAGAGGAGTAACTCTTCTAATAGTTCGTGCTTTGAGCCTTTCCTGGGACAGCAGTATTAGATTCCGATGCACCATTGCAGGTTTACTGAATCCCTTGGACCTTCAAATCAACGATGAAACACAGAACTTGCATCGATATTGAATACAAAAGGCAAAATTTCGACTTATTTACAAGAGGAGTAACTCTCCAAATAGTTCGTGTTTTAGCGTTTCCTGGGACAGCAGTATTAGATTCCGATGCACCATTCCAGGTTTACTGTATCGTTTGGACATTCAAATCAACGATGAAACACAGAAATTGCATCGATTTTTAATACAAAAGGCTAAATGTCGACTTATTTACAAGAGGAGTAACTCTTCTAATATTTCTTGCTTTGAGCCTTTCCTGGGACAGCAGTATTAGATTCCGACGCACCATTGCAGGTTTACTGTATCCCTTGGACCTTCAAATCAACGATGAAACACCGATATTGCATCGATATTGAATACAAAAAAGCAAAATGTCGACTTATTTACAAGAAGAGTAACTCTTATAATAGTTCGTGTTTTGAGCCTTTCCTGGGACAGCAGTATTAGATTCCGATGCACCATTGCATGTTTACTCTATCCCTTGGACCTTCAAATCAACGATGAAACACAGAAATAGCATGGATATTGAATACAAAAGGCAAAATATCGACTTGTAAACAAGAGGAGTAACTCTTCTAGTACTTCGTGCTTTGAGCCTTTCCTGGGACAGCAGTATTAGATTCCGATGCACCATTGCAGGTTTACTGTATCCCTTGGACCTTCAAACCAACGATGAAACACAGAAATTGCATCGATATTGATTACAAAAAGCAAAATGTCGACTTATTTACAAGAGGAATAACTCTTCTAATAGTTCGTGTTTGTGCTTTTCCTGGGACAGCAGTATTAGATTCCGATGCACCATTGCAAGTTTACTGTATCCCTTCGACCTTCAAATCAAACGATGAAACACAGAAATTGCATCGATATTGAATACAAAAGGCAAAATGTCGACTTATTTACAAGAGGAGTAACTCTTCTAATAGTTCGTGCTTTGAGCCTTTCCTGGGACAGCAGTATTAGATTCCGATGCACCATTGCAGGTTTACTGAATCCCTTGGACCTTCAAAAGCAACGATGAAACACAGAACTTGCATCGATATTGAATACAAAAGGCAAAATGTCGACTTATTTACAAGAGGAGTAACTCTCTAAATAGTTCGTGCTTTTAGCGTTTCCTGGGACAGCAGTATTAAATTCCGATGCACCATTCCAGGTTTACTGTATCCCTTGGACATTCAAATCAACGATGAAACACAGAAATTGCATCGATATTTAATACAAAATGCTAAATGTCGACTTATTTACAAGAGGAGTAACTCTTCTTATAGTTCGTGCTTTGAGCCTTTCCTGGGACAGCAGTATTAGATTCCGATGCACCATTGCAGGTTTACTGTATCCCTTGGACCTTCAAATCAACGATGAAACACAGAAATTGCATGGATATTGAATACAAAAGGCAAAATGTCGACTTATAAACAAGAGGAGTAACTCTTCTAGTACTTCGTGCTTTGAGCCTTTCCTGGGACAGCAGTATTAGATTCAGATGCACCATTGCAGGTTTACTGTATCCCTTGGACCTTCCAATCAACGATGAAACACAGATATTGCATCGATATTGAATACAAAAGGCAAAATGTCGACTTATTTACAAGAGAAGTAACTCTTCTAATAGTTGGTGCTTTGAGCCTTTCCTGGGACAGCAGTATTAGATTCCGATGCACCATTGCAGGTTTACTGTATCCCTTGGACCTTCAAATCAACGATGAAACACAGATATTGCATCGATATTGAATACAAAAGGCAAAATGTCGACTTATTTACAAGAAGAATAACTCTTATAATAGTTCGTGCTTTGAGCCTTTCCTGGGACAGCAGTATTAGATTCCGATGCACCATTGCATGTTTACTCTATCCCTTGGACCTTCAAATCAACGATGAAACACAGAAATAGCATGGATATTGAATACAAAAGGCAAAATGTCGACTTATAAACAAGAGGAGTAACTCTTCTAGTACTTCGTGCTTTGAGCCTTTCCTGGGACAGCAGTATTAGATTCCGATGCACCATTGCAGGTTTACTGTATCCCTTGGACCTTCAAATCAACGATGAAACACAGAAATTGCATCGATATTGATTACAAAAGGCAAAATGTCGACTTATTTACAAGAGGAGTAACTCTTCTAATAGTTCGTGCTTTGAGCCTTTCCTGGGACAGCAGTATTAGATTCCGATACACCATTGCAGGTTTACTGTATCCCTTGGACCTTCAAATCAACGATGAAACACAGAAATTGCATCGATATTGAATACAAAAGGCAAAATGTCGACTGATTTCCAAGAGGAGTAACTCTTCTAATAGTTCGTGCTTTGAGCCTTTCCTGGGACAGCAGTATTAGATTCCGATGCACCATTGCAGGTTTACTGAAACCCTTGGACCTTCAAATCAACGATGAAACACAGAACTTGCATCGATATTGAATACAAAAGGCAAAATTTCGACTTATTTACAAGAGGAGTAACTCTCCAAATAGTTCGTGTTTTAGCGTTTCCTGGGACAGCAGTATTAGATTCCGATGCACCATTCCAGGTTTACTGTATCGTTTGGACATTCAAATCAACGATGAAACACAGAAATTGCATCGATATTTAATACAAAAGGCTAAATGTCGACTTATTTACAAGAGGAGTAACTCTTCTTATAGTTCGTGCTTTGAGCCTTTCCTGGGACAGCAGTATTAGATTCCGATGCACCATTGCAGGTTTACTGTATCCCTTGGACCTTCAAATCAACGATGAAACACAGAAATTGCATGGATATTGAATACAAAAGGCAAAATGTCGACTTATAAACAAGAGGAGTAACTCTTCTAGTACTTCGTGCTTTGAGCCTTTCCTGGGACAGCAGTATTAGATTCCGATGCACCATTGCAGGTTTACTGTATCCCTTGGACCTTCAAATCAACGATGTAACACAGAAATTGCATCGATATTGAATACAAAAGGCTAAATATCGACTCATTTACAAGAGGAGTAACTCTTCTAATAGTTCGTGCTTCGAGCCTTTCCTGGGACAGCAGTATTAGATTCCGATGCACCATTGCAAGTTTACTGTATCCCTTGGACCTTCAAATCAACGATGAAACACAGAAATTGCATCGATATTGAAGACAAAAGGCAAAATGTCGACTTATTTACAAGAGGAGTAACTCTTCTAATTGTTCGTGCTTTTAGCCTTTCCTGGGACAGCAGTATTAGATTCCGATGCACCATTGCAGGTTTACTGTAACCCTTGGACCTTCAAATCAACGATGAAACACAGAAATTGCATGGATTTTGAATACAAAAGGCAAAATGTCGACTTATAAACAAGAGGAGTAACTCTTCTAGTACTTCGTGCTTTGAGCCTTTCCTGGGACAGCAGTATTAGATTCAGATGCACCATTGCAGGTTTACTGTATCCCTTGGACCTTCCAATCAACGATGAAACACAGAAATTGCATCGATATTGAATACAAAAGGCAAAATGTCCACTCATTTACAAGAGGAGTAACTCTTCTAATAGTTTGTGCATTGAGCCTTTCCTGGGACAGCAGAATTAGATTCCGATAGACCATTGCAGGTTTACTGTATCCCTTGGACCTTCAAATCAACGATGAAACACAGAAATTGCATGGATATGGAATACAAAAGGCAAAATGTCGACTTATAAACAAGATGAGTAACTCTTCTAGTACTTCGTGGTTTGAGCCTTTCCTGGGACAGCAGTATTACATTCCGATGCACCATTGCAGGTTTTCTGTATCCCTTGGACCTTCAAATCAATGATGAAACACAGAAATTGCATCGATATTGAATACAAAAGGCTAAATGTCGACTTACTTACAAGAGGAGTACCTCTTCTAATAGTTCGTGCCTTGAGCCTTTCCTGGGACAGCAGTATTAGATCCGATGCACCATTGCAGGTTTACTGTATCCCTTGGACCTTCCAATCAACGATGAAACACAGAAATTGCATCGATATTGAATACAAAAGGCACAATTTCAACTTATAAACAAGAGGAGTAACTCTTCTAGTACTTCGTGCTTTGAGCCATTCCTGGGACAGCAGTATTAGATTCCGATGCACCATTGCAGGTTTACTGTATCCCTTGGACCTTAAAATCAACGATGAAACACAGAAATTGCATCGATATTGAATAGAAAAGGCAAAATGTCGACTTATTTACAAGAGGAGTAACTCTTCTAATAGTTCGTGCTTTGAGCCTTTCCTGGGACAGCAGTATTAGATTCCGATGCACCATTCCAGGTTAACTGTATACCTTGGACCTTCAAATCAACGATGAAACACAGAAATTGCATCGATATTGAATACAAAAGGCCAAATGTCGACTTATTTACAAGAGTAGTAACTCTTCTAATAGTTCGTGCTTTGAGCCTTTCCTGGGACAGCAGTATTAGATTCCGATGCACCATTGCAGGTTTACTGTATGCCTTGTACCTTCAAATCAACGATGAAACATTGATATTGCATCGATATTGAATACAAAAGGCAAAATGTCGACTTATTTATAAGAGGAGTAACTCTTCTAATAGTTCGTGCTTTGAGCCTTTCCTGGGACAGCAGTATTAGATTCCGATGCACCATTGCAGGTTTACTGTATCCCTTGGACCTTCAAATCAACGATGAAACACAGAAATTGCATCGATATTGAATACAAAAGGCAAAATGTCGACTAATTTACAAGAGGAGTAACTCTTCTAATAGTTCGTGCTTTGAGCCTTTCCTGGGACAGCAGTATTAGATTCCGATGCACCATTGCAGGTTTACTGAATCCCTTGGACCTTCAAATCAACGATGAAACACAGAACTTGCATCGATATTGAATACAAAAGGCGAAATGTCGACTTATTTACAAGAGGAGTTACTCTCCAAATAGTTCGTGATGTTAGCGTTTCCTGGGACAGCAGTATTAGATTCCGATGCACCATTCCAGGTTTACTGTATCCCTTCTACATTCAAATCAACGATGAAACACAGAAATTGCATCGATATTGAATACAAAAGGCAAAATGTCGACTTATATACAAGAGGAGTAACTCTTCTAGTACTTCGTGCTTTGAGCCTTTCCTGGGACAGCAGTATTAGATTCCGTTGCACCATTGCAGGTTTACTGCATCCCTTGGACCTTCAAATCAACGATGAAACACAGAAATTGCGTCGATATTGAATACAAAAGGCTAAATGTCGACTTATTTACAAGAGGAGTAACTCTTCTAATATTTCTTGCTTTGAGCCTTTCCTGGGACAGCAGTATTAGATTCCGATGCACCATTGCAGGTTTACTGTATCCCTTGGACCTTCAAATCAACGATGTAACACAGAAATTGCATCGATATTGAATACAAAAGGCTAAATGTCGACTTATTTACAAGAGGAGTAACTCTTCTAATAGTTCGTGTTTCGAGCCTTTCCTGGGACAGCAGTATTAGATTCCGATGCACCATTGCAAGTTTACTGTATCCCTTGGACCTTCAAATCAACGATGAAACACAGAAATTGCATCGATATTGAATACAAAAGGCAAAATGTCGACTTATTTACAAGAGGAGTAACTCTTCTAATAGTTCGTGCTTTTAGCCTTTCCTGGGACAGCAGTATTAGATTCCGATGCACCATTGCAGGTTTACTGTATCCCTTGGACCTTCAAATCAACGATGAAACACAGAAATTGCTTGGATTTTGAATACAAAAGGCAAAATGTCGACTTATAAATAAGAGGAGTAACTCTTCTAGTACTTCGTGCTTTGAGCCTTTCCTGGGACAGCAGTATTAGATTCAGATGCACCATTGCAGGTTTACTGTATCCCTTGGACCTTCCAATCAACGATGAAACACAGAAATTGCATCGATATTGAATACAAAAGGCAAAATGTCCACTCATTTACAAGAGGAGTAACTCTTCTAATAGTTTGTGCATTGAGCCTTTCCTGGGACAGCAGAATTAGATTCCGATAGACCATTGCAGGTTTACTGTATCCCTTGGACCTTCAAATCAACGATGAAACACAGAAATTGCATGGATATGGAATACAAAAGGCAAAATGTCGACTTATAAACAAGATGAGTAACTCTTCTAGTACTTCGTGGTTTGAGCCTTTCCTGGGACAGCAGTATTACATTCCGATGCACCATTGCAGGTTTTCTGTATCCCTTGGACCTTCAAATCAATGATGAAACACAGAAATTGCATCGATATTGAATACAAAAGGCTAAATGTCGACTTATTTACAAGAGGAGTACCTCTTCTAATAGTTCGTGCCTTGAGCCTTTCCTGGGACAGCAGTATTAGATCCGATGCACCATTGCAGGTTTACTGTATCCCTTGGACCTTCCAATCAACGATGAAACACAGAAATTGCATCGATATTGAATACAAAAGGCACAATTTCAACTTATAAACAAGAGGAGTAACTCTTCTAGTACTTCGTGCTTTGAGCCATTCCTGGGACAGCAGTATTAGATTCCGATGCACCATTGCAGGTTTACTGTATCCCTTGGACCTTAAAATCAACGATGAAACACAGAAATTGCATCGATATTGAATAGAAAAGGCAAAATGTCGACTTATTTACAAGAGGAGTAACTCTTCTAATAGTTCGTGCTTTGAGCCTTTCCTGGGACAGCAGTATTAGATTCCGATGCACCATTCCAGGTTAACTGTATACCTTGGACCTTCAAATCAACGATGAAACACAGAAATTGCATCGATATTGAATACAAAAGGCCAAATGTCGACTTATTTACAAGAGTAGTAACTCTTCTAATAGTTCGTGCTTTGAGCCTTTCCTGGGACAGCAGTATTAGATTCCGATGCACCATTGCAGGTTTACTGTATGCCTTGTACCTTCAAATCAACGATGAAACATTGATATTGCATCGATATTGAATACAAAAGGCAAAATGTCGACTTATTTATAAGAGGAGTAACTCTTCTAATAGTTCGTGCTTTGAGCCTTTCCTGGGACAGCAGTATTAGATTCCGATGCACCATTGCAGGTTTACTGTATCCCTTGGACCTTCAAATCAACGATGAAACACAGAAATTGCATCGATATTGAATACAAAAGGCAAAATGTCGACTAATTTACAAGAGGAGTAACTCTTCTAATAGTTCGTGCTTTGAGCCTTTCCTGGGACAGCAGTATTAGATTCCGATGCACCATTGCAGGTTTACTGAATCCCTTGGACCTTCAAATCAACGATGAAACACAGAACTTGCATCGATATTGAATACAAAAGGCGAAATGTCGACTTATTTACAAGAGGAGTTACTCTCCAAATAGTTCGTGATGTTAGCGTTTCCTGGGACAGCAGTATTAGATTCCGATGCACCATTCCAGGTTTACTGTATCCCTTCTACATTCAAATCAACGATGAAACACAGAAATTGCATCGATATTGAATACAAAAGGCAAAATGTCGACTTATATACAAGAGGAGTAACTCTTCTAGTACTTCGTGCTTTGAGCCTTTCCTGGGACAGCAGTATTAGATTCCGTTGCACCATTGCAGGTTTACTGCATCCCTTGGACCTTCAAATCAACGATGAAACACAGAAATTGCGTCGATATTGAATACAAAAGGCTAAATGTCGACTTATTTACAAGAGGAGTAACTCTTCTAATATTTCTTGCTTTGAGCCTTTCCTGGGACAGCAGTATTAGATTCCGATGCACCATTGCAGGTTTACTGTATCCCTTGGACCTTCAAATCAACGATGTAACACAGAAATTGCATCGATATTGAATACAAAAGGCTAAATGTCGACTTATTTACAAGAGGAGTAACTCTTCTAATAGTTCGTGTTTCGAGCCTTTCCTGGGACAGCAGTATTAGATTCCGATGCACCATTGCAAGTTTACTGTATCCCTTGGACCTTCAAATCAACGATGAAACACAGAAATTGCATCGATATTGAATACAAAAGGCAAAATGTCGACTTATTTACAAGAGGAGTAACTCTTCTAATAGTTCGTGCTTTTAGCCTTTCCTGGGACAGCAGTATTAGATTCCGATGCACCATTGCAGGTTTACTGTATCCCTTGGACCTTCAAATCAACGATGAAACACAGAAATTGCTTGGATTTTGAATACAAAAGGCAAAATGTCGACTTATAAATAAGAGGAGTAACTCTTCTAGTACTTCGTGCTTTGAGCCTTTCCTGGGACAGCAGTATTAGATTCAGATGCACCATTGCAGGTTTACTGTATCCCTTGGACCTTCCAATCAACGAAGAAACACAGAAATTGCATCGATATTGAATACAAATGGCAAAATGTCGACTCATTTACAAGAGGAGTAACTCTTCTAATAGTTCGTGCATTGAGCCTTTTCTGGGACAGCAGAATTAGATTCTGATAGACCATTGCAGGTTTACTGTATCCCTTGGACCTTCAAATCAACGATGAAACACAGAAATTGCATGGATATGGAATACAAAAGGCAAAATGTCGACTTTTAAACAAGATGAGTAACTCTTCTAGTACTTCGTGCTTTGAGCCTTTCCTGGGACAGCAGTATTAGATTCCGATGCACCATTGCAGGTTAACTGTATACCTTGGACCTTCAAATCAACCATGAAACACAGAAATTGCATCGATATTGAATACAAAAGGCCAAATGTCGACTTATTTACAAGAGTAGTAACTCTTCTAATAGTTCGTGCTTTGAGCCTTTCCTGGGACAGCAGTATTAGATTCCGATGCACCTTTGCAGGTTAACTGTATCCCTTGGACCTTCAAATCAACGATGAAACATAGAAATTGCATCGATCTTGAATACAAAATACAAAATGTTGACTTATTTATAAGAGGAGTAACTCTTCTAGTAGTTCGTGTTTCAAGCCTTTCCTGGGACAGCAGTATTAGATTCCGATGCACCATTGCACGTTTACTGTATCCCTTGGACCTTCAAAACAACAATGAAACACTGAAATTGCATCGATATTGAATACAAAAGGCAAAATGTCGACTTATTTACAAGAGGAGTAACTCTTCTAATAGTTCGTGATTCAGCCTTTCCAGCGACAGCAGTATTAGATTCCGATGCACCATTGCAGGTTTACTGTATCCCTTGGACCTTCACATCAACGATGATTCACAGAAATTGCATCGATATTGAATACAAAAGGCTAAATGTCGAAATATTTACAAGAGGAGTAACTCTTCTAATAGTTCGTGCTTTGAGCCTTTCCTGGGACAGCAGTATTAGATTCCGATGCACCATTGCAGATTTACAGTATCCCTTGGACCTTCAAATCAACGATGAAACACAGAATTTGCATCGATATTGAATACAAAAAGCAAAATGTCGACTTATATACAAGAGGAGTAACTCTTCTAATAGTTCGTTTTTGAGCCTTTCCTGGGACAGCAGTATTAGATTCCGATGCACCATTGCAGGTTTACTGTATCCCTTGGACCTTGAAATCAACGATGATACACAGAAATTGCATCGATATTGAATACAAAAGGCAAAATGTCGACTTATTTACAAGTGGAGTAACTTTTCTAATAGTTCGTGCATTGAGCCTTTCCTGGGACAGCAGTATTAGATTCCGATGCACCATTGCAAGTTTACTGTATCCCTGCGACCTTCAAATCAAACGATGAAACACCGAAATTGCATCGATATTGAATACAAAAGGCAAAATGTCGACTTATTTACAAGAGGAGTAACTCTTGTAATAGTTCGTGCTTTCAGCCTTTCCTGGGACAGCAGCATTAGATTGCGATGCACCATTGCAGGTTTACTGTATCCCTTAGACCTCCAAATCAACGATGAAACACAGAAATTGCATCAATATTCAATACAAAAGGCAAAATGTCGACTTATATACAAGAGGAGTAACTCTTCTAGTACTTCGTGCTTTGAGCCTTTCCTGGGACAGCAGTATTAGATTCCGTTGCACCATTGCAGGTTTACTGTATCCCTTGGACCTTCAAATCAACGATGAAACACAGAAATTGCATCGATATTGAATACAAAAGGCTAAATGTCGACTCATTTACAAGAGGATTAACTCTTCTAATAGTTCGTGCTTTGAGCATTTCCTGGGACAGCAGTATTTGATTCCGATGCACCATTGCAGGTTTACTGTATCCCTTGGACCTTCAAATGAACGATGAAACACAGAAATTGCATCGATATTGAATACAAAAGGCAAAATGTCGACTTATTTATAAGAGGAGTAACTCTTCTAACAGTTCCTGATTTGAGCCTTTCCTGGGACGGCAGTATTAGATTCCGATGCACCATTGCAGGTTTACTCTATCCCTTGGACCTTCAAATCAACGATGAAACACAGAAATTGCATCATATTGAATACAAAAGGCAAAATGTTGACTTATTTACAAGAGTAGTAACTCTTCTAATAGTTCGTGCTTTGAGCCTTTCCTGGGACAGCAGTATTAGATTCCGATGTACCATTGCAGGTTTACTGTATCCCTTGGACCTTCAAATCAACGATGAAACACAGAAATTGCATCGATATTGAATACAAAAGGCAAAATGTTGACTTATTTACAAGAGTAGTAACTCTTCTAATAGTTCGTGCTTTGAGCCTTTCCTGGGACAGCAGTATTAGATTCCGATGCACCATTGCAGGTTTACTGTATCCCTTGTACCTTCAAATCAACGATGAAACATAGATATTGCATCGATATTGAATACAAAATGCAAAATGTCGACTTATTTACAAGAGGAGTAACTCTTTTAATAGTTCGTGCTTTTAGCCTCTCCTGGGACAGCAGTATTAGATTCTGATTCACCATTGCAGCTTTACTGTATCCCTTGGACCTTCAAATCAACGTTGAAACACAGAAATTGCATCGATATTGAATACAAAAGCAAAATGTCGACTTATTTACAAGAGGAGTAACTCTTCTAATAGTTCGTGCTTTGAGCCTTTCCTGGGACAGCTGTATTAGATTATGATTCACCATTGCAGTTTTACCGTATCCCTTGGACCTTCAAATCAACGTTGAAACACAGAAATAGCATCGATATTGAATACAAAAGGCAAAATGTCGACTTATTTACAAGAGGAGTAACTCTTCTAATAGTTCGTGCTTTGAGCCTTTCCTGGGACAGCAGTATTAGATTCCGATGCACCATTGCAGGTTTACTGTATCCCTTGGACCTTCAAATCAACGATGAAACACAGAAATTGCATCGATATTGAATACAAAATGCAAAATGTCGACTTATATACAAGAGGAGTAACTCTTCTAGTACTTCGTGCTTTGAGCCTTTCCTGGGACAGCAGTATTAGATTCCGTTGCACCATTGCAGGTTTACTGTATCCCTTGGACCTTCAAATCAACGATGAAACACAGAAATTGCGTCGATATTTAATACAAAAGGCTAAATGTCGACTTTTTTACAAGAGGAGTAACTCTTCTAATAGTTCGTGCTTTGAGCCTTTCCTGAGACAGCAGTATTAGATTCCGATGCACCATTGCAGGTTTACTGTATCCCTTGGACCTTCAAATCAAAGATGAAACACAGAAATTGCATCGATATTGAATACAAAAGGCAAAATGTCGATTTATTTATAACAGGAGTAACTCTTCTAACAGTTCCTGCTTTGAGCCTTTCCTGGGACAGCAGTATTAGATTCCGATGTACCATTGCAGGTTTACTGTATCCCTTGGACATTCAAGTCAACGATGAAAAAAAAAATTGCATCGATATTGAATACAAACGGCAAAATGTCGACTTATTTACAAGAGGAGAAACTCTTCTAGTACTTCGTGCTTTGAGCCTTTCCTGGGACAGCAGTATTAGATTCCGTTGCACCATTGCAGGTTTACTGTATCCCTTGGACCTTCAAATCAATGATGATACACAGAAATTGCATCGATATTGATTACAAAAGGCAAAATGTCGAGTTATTTACAAGAGGAGTAACTCTTCTAATAGTTCGTGCTTTGAGCCTTTCCTGGGACAGCAGTATTAGATTCCGATGCACCATTGCAGGTTTACTCTATCCCTTGGACCTTCAAATCAACGATGAAACACAGAAATTGCATGGATATTGAATACAAAAGGCAAAATGTCGACTTATAAACAAGAGGAGTAACTCTTCTAGTACTTCGTGCTTTGAGCCTTTCCTGGGACAGCAGTATTAGAGGCCGATGGACCATTGCAGGTTTACTGTATCCCTTGGACCTTCAAATCAACGATGAAACACAGAAATTGCATCGATATTGAATACAAAAAGCTAAATGTCGACTTCTTTACAAGAGGAGTAACTCTTCTAATAGTTCGTGCATTGAGCCTTTCCTGGGGCAGCAGTATTAGATTCCGATGCACCATTGCAGATTTACTGTATCCCTTGGACATCCAAATCAACGATGAAACACAGAAATTGCATCGATATTGAATACAAAAGGCTAAATGTCGACTTATTTACAAGAGGAGTAACTCTTCTAATAGTTCGTGCTTTGAGCCTTTCCTGGGACAGCAGTATTAGATTCCGATGCACCATTGCAGGTTAACTGTATCCCTTGGACCTTCAAATCAACGATGAAAAACAGAAATTGCATCGATATTGAATACAAAAGGCAAAATGTCGACTTATTTACAAGAGAAGTAACTCTTCTAATAGTTGGTGATTTGAGCCTTTCCTGGGACAGCAGTATTAGATTCCGATGCACCATTGCAGGTTAACTGTATCCCTTGGACCTTCAAATCAACGATGAAACACAGAAATTGCATCGATATTGAATACAAAAGGCACAATTTCAACTTATAAACAAGAGGAGTAACTCTTCTAGTACTTCGTGCTTTGAGCCTTTACTGGGACAGCAGTATTAGATTCCGATGCACCATTGCAGGTTTACTGTATCCCTTGGACCTTAAAATCAACGATGAAACACAGAAATTGCATCGATATTGAATAGAAAAGGCAAAATGTCGACTTATTTACAAGAGGAGTAACTCTTCTAATAGATCGTGCTTTGAGCCTTTCCTGGGACAGCAGTATTAGATTCCGATGCACCATTGCAGGTTAACTGTATACCTTGGACCTTCAAATCAACCATGAAACACAGAAATTGCATCGATATTGAATACAAAAGGCCAAATGTCGACTTATTTACAAGAGTAGTAACTCTTCTAATAGTTCGTGCTTTGAGCCTTTCCTGGGACAGCAGTATTAGATTCCGATGCACCATTGCAGGTTAACTGTATCCCTTGGACCTTCAAATCAACGATGAAACATAGAAATTGCATCGATCTTGAATACAAAATACAAAATGTTGACTTATTTATAAGAGGAGTAACTCTTCTAGTAGTTCGTGTTTCAAGCCTTTCCTGGGACAGCAGTATTAGATTCCGATGCACCATTGCACGTTTACTGTATCCCTTGGACCTTCAAAACAACAATGAAACACTGAAATTGCATCGATATTGAATACAAAAGGCAAAATGTCGACTTATTTACAAGAGGAGTAACTCTTCTAATAGTTCGTGATTCAGCCTTTCCAGCGACAGCAGTATTAGATTCCGATGCACCATTGCAGGTTTACTGTATCCCTTGGACCTTCACATCAACGATGATTCACAGAAATTGCATCGATATTGAATACAAAAGGCTAAATGTCGAAATATTTACAAGAGGAGTAACTCTTCTAATAGTTCGTGCTTTGAGCCTTTCCTGGGACAGCAGTATTAGATTCCGATGCACCATTGCAGATTTACAGTATCCCTTGGACCTTCAAATCAACGATGAAACACAGAATTTGCATCGATATTGAATACAAAAAGCAAAATGTCGACTTATATACAAGAGGAGTAACTCTTCTAATAGTTCGTTTTTGAGCCTTTCCTGGGACAGCAGTATTAGATTCCGATGCACCATTGCAGGTTTACTGTATCCCTTGGACCTTGAAATCAACGATGATACACAGAAATTGCATCGATATTGAATACAAAAGGCAAAATGTCGACTTATTTACAAGTGGAGTAACTTTTCTAATAGTTCGTGCATTGAGCCTTTCCTGGGACAGCAGTATTAGATTCCGATGCACCATTGCAAGTTTACTGTATCCCTGCGACCTTCAAATCAAACGATGAAACACAGAAATTGCATCGATATTGAATACAAAAGGCAAAAGGTCGACTTATTTACAAGAGGAGTAACTCTTGTAATAGTTCGTGCTTTGAGCCTTTCCTGGGACAGCAGCATTAGATTGCGATGCACCATTGCAGGTTTACTGTATCCCTTAGACCTCCAAATCAACGATGAAACACAGAAATTGCATCAATATTCAATACAAAAGGCAAAATGTCGACTTATATACAAGAGGAGTAACTCTTCTAGTACTTCGTGCTTTGAGCCTTTCCTGGGACAGCAGTATTAGATTCCGTTGCACCATTGCAGGTTTACTGTATCCCTTGGACCTTCAAATCAACGATGAAACACAGAAATTGCATCGATATTTAATACAAAAGGCTAAATGTCGACTCATTTACAAGAGGATTAACTCTTCTAATAGTTCGTGCTTTGAGCATTTCCTGGGACAGCAGTATTTGATTCCGATGCACCATTGCAGGTTTACTGTATCCCTTGGACCTTCAAATGAACGATGAAACACAGAAATTGCATCGATATTGAATACAAAAGGCAAAATGTCGACTTATTTATAAGAGGAGTAACTCTTCTAACAGTTCCTGATTTGAGCCTTTACTGGGACGGCAGTATTAGATTCCGATGCACCATTGCAGGTTTACTCTATCCCTTGGACCTTCAAATCAACGATGAAACACAGAAATTGCATCATATTGAATACAAAAGGCAAAATGTTGACTTATTTACAAGAGTAGTAACTCTTCTAATAGTTCGTGCTTTGAGCCTTTCCTGGGACAGCAGTATTAGATTCCGATGTACCATTGCAGGTTTACTGTATCCCTTGGACCTTCAAATCAACGATGAAACACAGAAATTGCATCGATATTGAATACAAAAGGCAAAATGTTGACTTATTTACAAAAGTAGTAACTCTTCTAATAGTTCGTGCTTTGAGCCTTTCCTGGGACAGCAGTATTAGATTTCGATGCACCATTGCAGGTTTACTGTATCCCTTGTACCTTCAAATCAACGATGAAACATAGATATTGCATCGATATTGAATACAAAATGCAAAATGTCGACTTATTTACAAGAGGAGTAACTCTTTTAATAGTTCGTGCTTTTAGCCTCTCCTGGGACAGCAGTATTAGATTCTGATTCACCATTGCAGCTTTACTGTATCCCTTGGACCTTCAAATCAACGTTGAAACACAGAAATTGCATCGATATTGAATACAAAAGCAAAATGTCGACTTATTTACAAGAGGAGTAACTCTTCTAATAGTTCGTGCTTTGAGCCTTTCCTGGGACAGCTGTATTAGATTATGATTCACCATTGCAGTTTTACCGTATCCCTTGGACCTTCAAATCAACGTTGAAACACAGAAATTGCATCGATATTGAATACAAAAGGCAAAATGTCGACTTATTTACAAGAGGAGTAACTCTTCTAATAGTTCGTGCTTTGAGCCTTTCCTGGGACAGCAGTATTAGATTCCGATGCACCATTGCAGGTTTACTGTATGCCTTGGACCTTCAAATCAACGATGAAACACAGAAATTGCATCGATATTGAATACAAAATGCAAAATGTCGACTTATATACAAGAGGAGTAACTCTTCTAGTACTTCGTGCTTTGAGCCTTTCCTGGGACAGCAGTATTAGATTCCGTTGCACCATTGCAGGTTTACTGTATCCCTTGGACCTTCAAATCAACGATGAAACACAGAAATTGCGTCGATATTTAATACAAAAGGCTAAATGTCGACTTTTTTACAAGAGGAGTAACTCTTCTAATAGTTCGTGCTTTGAGCCTTTCCTGAGACAGCAGTATTAGATTCCGATGCACCATTGCAGGTTTACTGTATCCCTTGGACCTTCAAATCAAAGATGAAACACAGAAATTGCATCGATATTGAATACAAAAGGCAAAATGTCGATTTATTTATAACAGGAGTAACTCTTCTAACAGTTCCTGCTTTGAGCCTTTCCTGGGACAGCAGTATTAGATTCCGATGTACCATTGCAGGTTTACTGTATCCCTTGGACCTTCAAGTCAACGATGAAAAAAAAAATTGCATCGATATTGAATACAAACGGCAAAATGTCGACTTATTTACAAGAGGAGAAACTCTTCTAGTACTTCGTGCTTTGAGCCTTTCCTGGGACAGCAGTATTAGATTCCGTTGCACCATTGCAGGTTTACTGTATCCCTTGGACCTTCAAATCAATGATGATACACAGAAATTGCATCGATATTGATTACAAAAGGCAAAATGTCGAGTTATTTACAAGAGGAGTAACTCTTCTAATAGTTCGTGCATTGAGCCTTTCCTGGGGCAGCAGTATTAGATTCCGATGCACCATTGCAGATTTACTGTATCCCTTGGACATCCAAATCAACGATGAAACACAGAAATTGCATCGATATTGAATACAAAAGGCTAAATGTCGACTTATTTACAAGAGGAGTAACTCTTCTAATAGTTCGTGCTTTGAGCCTTTCCTGGGACAGCAGTATTAGATTCCGATGCACCATTGCAGGTTAACTGTATCCCTTGGACCTTCAAATCAACGATGAAAAACAGAAATTGCATCGATATTGAATACAAAAGGCAAAATGTCGACTTATTTACAAGAGAAGTAACTCTTCTAATAGTTGGTGATTTGAGCCTTTCCTGGGACAGCAGTATTAGATTCCGATGCACCATTGCAAGTTTACTGTATCCCTTCGACCTTCAAATCAAACGATGAAACACAGATATTGCATCGATATTGAATAGAAAAGGCAAAATGTCGACTTATTTACAAGAGGAGTAACTCTTCTAATAGTTCGTGCTTTGAGCCTTTCCTGGGACAGCAGTATTAGATTCCGATGCACCATTGCAGGTTAACTGTATACCTTGGACCTTCAAATCAACCATGAAACACAGAAATTGCATCGATATTGAATACAAAAAGCAAAATGTCGACTTATATACAAGAGGAGTAACTCTTCTAGTACTTCGTGCTTTGAGCCTTTCCTGGGACAGCAGTATTAGATTCCGATGCACCATTGCAGGTTTACTGTATCCCTTGGACCTTGAAATCAACGATGATACACAGATATTGCATCGATATTCAATACAAAAGGCAAAATGTCGACTTATTTACAAGTGGATTAACTTTTCTAATAGTTCGTGCATTGAGCCTTTCCTGGGACAGCAGTATTAGATTCCGATGCACCATTGCAAGTTTACTGTATCCCTGCGACCTTCAAATCAAACGATGAAACACAGAAATTGCATCAATATTCAATACAAAAGGCAAAATGTCGACTTATATACAAGAGGAGTAACTCTTCTAGTACTTCGTGCTTTGAGCCTTTCCTGGGACAGCAGTATTAGATTCCGTTGCACCATTGCAGGTTTACTGTATCCCTTGGACCTTCAAATCAACGATGAAACACAGAAATTGCATCGATATTGAATACAAAAGGCTAAATGTCGACTCATTTACAAGAGGATTAACTCTTCTAATAGTTCGTGCTTTGAGCATTTCCTGGGACAGCAGTATTTGATTCCGATGCACCATTGCAGGTTTACTGTATCCCTTGGACCTTCAAATGAACGATGAAACACAGAAATTGCATCGATATTGAATACAAAAGGCTAAATGTCGACTCATTTACAAGAGGATTAACTCTTCTAATAGTTCGTGCTTTGAGCATTTCCTGGGACAGCAGTATTTGATTCCGATGCACCATTGCAGGTTTACTGTATCCCTTGGACCTTCAAATGAACGATGAAACACAGAAATTGCATCGATATTGAATACAAAAGGCAAAATGTCGACTTATTTATAAGAGGAGTAACTCTTCTAACAGTTCCTGATTTGAGCCTTTCCTGGGACGGCAGTATTAGATTCCGATGCACCATTGCAGGTTTACTCTATCCCTTGGACCTTCAAATCAACGATGAAACACAGAAATTGCATCATATTGAATACAAAAGGCAAAATGTTGACTTATTTACAAGAGTAGTAACTCTTCTAATAGTTCGTGCTTTGAGCCTTTCCTGGGACAGCAGTATTAGATTCCGATGTACCATTGCAGGTTTACTGTATCCCTTGGACCTTCAAATCAACGATGAAACACAGAAATTGCATCGATATTGAATACAAAAGGCAAAATGTTGACTTATTTACAAGAGTAGTAACTCTTCTAATAGTTCGTGCTTTGAGCCTTTCCTGGGACAGCAGTATTAGATTCCGATGCACCATTGCAGGTTTACTGTATCCCTTGTACCTTCAAATCAACGATGAAACATAGATATTGCATCGATATTGAATACAAAATGCAAAATGTCGACTTATTTACAAGAGGAGTAACTCTTTTAATAGTTCGTGCTTTTAGCCTCTCCTGGGACAGCAGTATTAGATTCTGATTCACCATTGCAGCTTTACTGTATCCCTTGGACCTTCAAATCAACGTTGAAACACAGAAATTGCATCGATATTGAATACAAAAGCAAAATGTCGACTTATTTACAAGAGGAGTAACTCTTCTAATAGTTCGTGCTTTGAGCCTTTCCTGGGACAGCTGTATTAGATTATGATTCACCATTGCAGTTTTACTGTATCCCTTGGACCTTCAAATCAACGTTGAAACACAGAAATTGCATCGATATTGAATACAAAAGGCAAAATGTCGACTTATTTACAAGAGGAGTAACTCTTCTAATAGTTCGTGCTTTGAGCCTTTCCTGGGACAGCAGTATTAGATTCCGAAGCACCATTGCAGGTTTACTGTATCCCTTGGACCTTCAAATCAACGATGAAACACAGAAATTGCATCGATATTGAATACAAAATGCAAAATGTCGACTTATATACAAGAGGAGTAACTCTTCTAGTACTTCGTGCTTTGAGCCTTTCCTGGGACAGCAGTATTAGATTCCGTTGCACCATTGCAGGTTTACTGTATCCCTTGGACCTTCAAATCAACGATGAAACACAGAAATTGCGTCGATATTTAATACAAAAGGCTAAATGTCGACTTTTTTACAAGAGGAGTAACTCTTCTAATAGTTCGTGCTTTGAGCCTTTCCTGAGACAGCAGTATTAGATTCCGATGCACCATTGCAGGTTTACTGTATCCCTTGGACCTTCAAATCAAAGATGAAACACAGAAATTGCATCGATATTGAATACAAAAGGCAAAATGTCGATTTATTTATAACAGGAGTAACTCTTCTAACAGTTCCTGCTTTGAGCCTTTCCTGGGACAGCAGTATTAGATTCCGATGTACCATTGCAGGTTTACTGTATCCCTTGGACCTTCAAGTCAACGATGAAAAAAAAAATTGCATCGATATTGAATACAAACGGCAAAATGTCGACTTATTTACAAGAGGAGAAACTCTTCTAGTACTTCGTGCTTTGAGCCTTTCCTGGGACAGCAGTATTAGATTCCGTTGCACCATTGCAGGTTTACTGTATCCCTTGGACCTTCAAATCAATGATGATACACAGAAATTGCATCGATATTGATTACAAAAGGCAAAATGTCGAGTTATTTACAAGAGGAGTAACTCTTCTAATAGTTCGTGCTTTGAGCCTTTCCTGGGACAGCAGTATTAGATTCCGATGCACCATTGCAGGTTTACTCTATCCCTTGGACCTTCAAATCAACGATGAAACACAGAAATTGCATGGATATTGAATACAAAAGGCAAAATGTCGACTTATTTACAAGAGGAGTAACTCTTCTAGTACTTCGTGCTTTGAGCCTTTCCTGGGACAGCAGTATTAGAGGCCGATGGACCATTGCAGGTTTACTGTATCCCATGGACCTTCAAATCAACGATGAAACACAGAAATTGCATCGATATTGAATACAAAAGGCTAAATGTCGACTTATTTACAAGAGGAGTAACTCTTCTAATAGTTCGTGCATTGAGCCTTTCCTGGGACAGCAGTATTAGATTCCGATGCAACATTGCAGATTTACTGTATCCCTTGGACATCCAAATCAACGATGAAACACAGAAATTGCATCGATATTGAATACAAAAGGCTAAATGTCGACTTATTTACAAGAGGAGTAACTCTTCTAATAGTTCGTGCTTTGAGCCTTTCCTGGGACAGCAGTATTAGATTCCGATGCACCATTGCAGGTTTACTGTATCCCTTGGACCTTCAAATCAACGATGAAAAACAGAAATTGCATCGATATTGAATACAAAAGGCAAAATGTCGACTTATTTACAAGAGAAGTAACTCTTCTAATAGTTGGTGATTTGAGCCTTTCCTGGGACAGCAGTATTAGATTCCGATGCACCATTGCAAGTTTACTGTATCCCTTCGACCTTCAAATCAAACGATGAAACACAGATATTGCATCGATATTGAATACAAAAGGCAAAATGTCGACTTATTTACAAGAGGAGTAACTCTTCTAATAGTTCGTGCATTGAGCCTTTCCTGGGACAGCAGTATTAGATTCCGATGCACCATTGCAGGTTTACTGTATCCCTTGGACCTCCAAATCAACGATGAAACACTGAAATTGCATCGATATTGAATACAAAAGGCAAAATGTCGACTTATATACAAGAGGAGTAACTCTTCTAGTACTTCGTGCTTTGAGCCTTTCCTGGGACAGCAGTATTAGATTCCGTTGCACCATTGCAGGTTTAATGCATCCCTTGGACCTTCAAATCAACGATGAAACACAGAAATAGCGTCGATATTGAATACAAAAGGCTAAATGTCGACTTATTTACAAGAGGAGTAACTCTTCTAATATTTCTTGCTTTGAGCCTTTCCTGGGACAGCAGTATTAGATTCCGATGCACCATTGCAGGTTTACTGTATCCCTTGGACCTTCAAATCAACGATGAAACACAGATATTGCATCGATATTGAATACAAAAAAGCAAAATGTCGACTTATTTACAAGAAGAGTAACTCTTACAATAGTTCGTGCTTTGAGCCTTTCCTGGGACAGCAGTATTAGATTCCGATGCACCATTGCATTCTTACTCTATCCCTTGGACCTTCAAATCAACGATGAAACACAGAAATAGCATGGATATTGAATACAAAAGGCAAAATGTCGACTTATAAACAAGAGGAGTAACTCTTCTAGTACTTCGTGCTTTGAGCCTTTCCTGGGACAGCAGTATTAGATTCCGATGCACCATTGCAGGTTTACTGTATCCCTTGGACCTTCAAACCAACGATGAAACACAGAAATTGCATCGATATTGATTACAAAAGGCAAAATGTCGACTTATTTACAAGAGGAGTAACTCTTCTAATAGTTCGTGCTTTGAGCCTTTCCTGGGACAGCAGTATCAGATTCTGATGCACCATTGCAGGTTTACTGTATCCCTTGAACCTTCAAATCAAAGATGAAACACAGAAATTGCATCGATATTCAATACAAAAGGTAAAATGTCGACTTATTTACAAGAGGAGTAACTCTTCTAATAGTTCGTGCTTTGAGCCTTTCCTGGGACAGCAGTATTAGATTCCGATGCACCATTGCTGGTTTACTGAATCCCTTGGACCTTCAAATCAACGATGAAACACAGAACTTGCATCGATATTGAATACAAAAGGCAAAATGTCGACTTATTTACAAGAGGAGTAACTCTCTAAATAGTTCGTGCTTTTAGCGTGTCCTGGGACAGCAGTATTAGATTCCGATGCACCATTCCAGGTTTACTGTATCCCTTGGACATTCAAATCAACGATGAAACACAGATATTGCATCGATATTGAATACAAAAGGCAAAATGTCGACTTATTAACAAGAAGAATAACTCTTATAATAGTTCATGCTTTGAGCCTTTCCTGGGACAGCAGTATTAGATTCCGATGCACCATTGCATGTTTACTCTATCCCTTGGATCTTCAAATCAACGATGAAACACAGAAATAGCATGGATATTGAATACAAAAGGCAAAATGTCGACTTATAAACAAGAGGAGTAACTCTTCTAGTACTTCGTGCTTTGAGCCTTTCCTGGGACAGCAGTATTAGATTCCGATGCACCATTGCAGGTTTACTGTATCCCTTGGACCTTCAAATCAACGATGAAACACAGAAATTGCATCGATATTGATTACAAAAGGCAAAATTTCAACTTATTTACAAGAGGAGTAACTCTTCTAATAGTTCGTGCTTTGAGCCTTTCCTGGGACAGCAGTATTACATTCCGATACACCATTGCAGGTTTACTGTATCCCTTGGACCTTCAAATCAACGATGAAACACAGAAATTGCATCGATATTGAATACAAAAGGCAAAATGTCGACTGATTTACAAGAGGAGTAACTCTTCTAATAGTTCGTGCTTTGAGCCTTTCCTGGGACAGCAGTATTAGATTCCGATGCACCATTGCAGGTTTACTGAATCCCTTGGACCTCCAAATCAACGACGAAACACAGAAATTGCATCGATATTGAATACAAAAGGCTAAATGTCGACTTATTTACAAGAGGAGTAACTCTTCTAATAGTTCGTGCTTTGAGCCTTTCCTGGGACAGCAGTATTAGATTCCGATGCACCATTGCAGGTTTACTGTATCCCTTGGACCTTCAAATCAACGATGAAAAACAGAAATTGCATCGATATTGAATACAAAAGGCAAAATGTCGACTTATTTACAAGAGAAGTAACTCTTCTAATAGTTGGTGATTTGAGCCTTTCCTGGGACAGCAGTATTAGATTCCGATGCACCATTGCAAGTTTACTGTATCCCTTCGACCTTCAAATCAAACGATGAAACACAGATATTGCATCGATATTGAATACAAAAGGCAAAATGTCGACTTATTTACAAGAGGAGTAACTCTTCTAATAGTTCGTGCATTGAGCCTTTCCTGGGACAGCAGTATTAGATTCCGATGCACCATTGCAGGTTTACTGTATCCCTTGGACCTCCAAATCAACGATGAAACACTGAAATTGCATCGATATTGAATACAAAAGGCAAAATGTCGACTTATATACAAGAGGAGTAACTCTTCTAGTACTTCGTGCTTTGAGCCTTTCCTGGGACAGCAGTATTAGATTCCGTTGCACCATTGCAGGTTTAATGCATCCCTTGGACCTTCAAATCAACGATGAAACACAGAAATTGCGTCGATATTGAATACAAAAGGCTAAATGTCGACTTATTTACAAGAGGAGTAACTCTTCTAATATTTCTTGCTTTGAGCCTTTCCTGGGACAGCAGTATTAGATTCCGATGCACCATTGCAGGTTTACTGTATCCCTTGGACCTTCAAATCAACGATGAAACACAGATATTGCATCGATATTGAATACAAAAAAGCAAAATGTCGACTTAATTACAAGAAGAGTAACTCTTATAATAGTTCGTGCTTTGAGCCTTTCCTGGGACAGCAGTATTAGATTCCGATGCACCATTGCAGGTTTACTGTATCCCTTGGACCTTCAAATCAACGATGAAAAACAGAAATTGCATCGATATTGTATACAAAAGGCAAAATGTCGACTTATTTACAAGAGAAGTAACTCTTCTAATAGTTGGTGATTTGAGCCTTTCCTGGGACAGCAGTATTAGATTCCGATGCACCATTGCAAGTTTACTGTATCCCTTCGACCTTCAAATCAAACGATGAAACACAGATATTGCATCGATATTGAATACAAAAGGCAAAATGTCGACTTATTTACAAGAGGAGTAACTCTTCTAATAGTTCGTGCTTTGAGCCTTTCCTGGGACAGCAGTATTAGATTCCGATGCACCATTGCAGGTTTACTGTATCCCTTGGACCTTCAAATCAACGATGAAAAACAGAAATTGCATCGATATTGAATACAAAAGGCAAAATGTCGACTTATTTACAAGAGAAGTAACTCTTCTAATAGTTGGTGATTTGAGCCTTTCCTGGGACAGCAGTATTAGATTCCGATGCACCATTGCAAGTTTACTGTATCCCTTCGACCTTCAAATCAAACGATGAAACACAGATATTGCATCGATATTGAATACAAAAGGCAAAATGTCGACTTATTTACAAGAGGAGTAACTCTTCTAATAGTTCGTGCATTGAGCCTTTCCTGGGACAGCAGTATTAGATTCCGATGCACCATTGCAGGTTTACTGTATCCCTTGGACCTCCAAATCAACGATGAAACACTGAAATTGCATCGATATTGAATACAAAAGGCAAAATGTCGACTTATATACAAGAGGAGTAACTCTTCTAGTACTTCGTGCTTTGAGCCTTTCCTGGGACAGCAGTATTAGATTCCGTTGCACCATTGCAGGTTTAATGCATCCCTTGGACCTTCAAATCAACGATGAAACACAGAAATTGCGTCGATATTGAATACAAAAGGCTAAATGTCGACTTATTTACAAGAGGAGTAACTCTTCTAATATTTCTTGCTTTGAGCCTTTCCTGGGACAGCAGTATTAGATTCCGATGCACCATTGCAGGTTTACTGTATCCCTTGGACCTTCAAATCAACGATGAAACACAGATATTGCATCGATATTGAATACAAAAAAGCAAAATGTCGACTTATTTACAAGAAGAGTAACTCTTACAATAGTTCGTGCTTTGAGCCTTTCCTGGGACAGCAGTATTAGATTCCGATGCACCATTGCATTCTTACTCTATCCCTTGGACCTTCAAATCAACGATGAAACACAGAAATAGCATGGATATTGAATACAAAAGGCAAAATGTCGACTTATAAACAAGAAGAGTAACTCTTCTAGTACTTCGTGCTTTGAGCCTTTCCTGGGACAGCAGTATTAGATTCCGATGCACCATTGCAGGTTTACTGTATCCCTTGGACCTTCAAACCAACGATGAAACACAGAAATTGCATCGATATTGATTACAAAAGGCAAAATGTCGACTTATTTACAAGAGGAGTAACTCTTCTAATAGTTCGTGCTTTGAGCCTTTCCTGGGACAGCAGTATTAGATTCTGATGCACCATTGCAGGTTTACTGTATCCCTTGAACCTTCAAATCAAAGATGAAACACAGAAATTGCATCGATATTCAATACAAAAGGTAAAATGTCGACTTATTTACAAGAGGAGTAACTCTTCTAATAGTTCGTGCTTTGAGCCTTTCCTGGGACAGCAGTATTAGATTCCGATGCACCATTGCTGGTTTACTGAATCCCTTGGACCTTCAAATCAACGATGAAACACAGAACTTGCATCGATATTGAATACAAAAGGCAAAATGTCGACTTATTTACAAGAGGAGTAACTCTCTAAATAGTTCGTGCTTTTAGCGTGTCCTGGGACAGCAGTATTAGATTCCGATGCACCATTCCAGGTTTACTGTATCCCTTGGACATTCAAATCAACGATGAAACACAGATATTGCATCGATATTGAATACAAAAGGCAAAATGTCGACTTATTTACAAGAAGAATAACTCTTATAATAGTTCGTGCTTTGAGCCTTTCCTGGGACAGCAGTATTAGATTCCGATGCACCATTGCATGTTTACTCTATCCCTTGGATCTTCAAATCAACGATGAAACACAGAAATAGCATGGATATTGAATACAAAAGGCAAAATGTCGACTTATAAACAAGAGGAGTAACTCTTCTAGTACTTCGTGCTTTGAGCCTTTCCTGGGACAGCAGTATTAGATTCCGATGCACCATTGCAGGTTTACTGTATCCCTTGGACCTTCAAATCAACGATGAAACACAGAAATTGCATCGATATTGATTACAAAAGGCAAAATGTCGACTTATTTACAAGAGGAGTAACTCTTCTAATAGTTCGTGCTTTGAGCCTTTCCTGGGACAGCAGTATTAGATTCCGATACACCATTGCAGGTTTACTGTATCCCTTGGACCTTCAAATCAACGATGAAACACAGAAATTGCATCGATATTGAATACAAAAGGCAAAATGTCGACTGATTTACAAGAGGAGTAACTCTTCTAATAGTTCGTGCTTTGAGCCTTTCCTGGGACAGCAGTATTAGATTCCGATGCACCATTGCAGGTTTACTGAATCCCTTGGACCTCCAAATCAACGATGAAACACAGAAATTGCATCGATATTGAATACAAAAGGCTAAATGTCGACTTATTTACAAGAGGAGTAACTCTTCTAATAGTTCGTGCTTTGAGCCTTTCCTGGGACAGCAGTATTAGATTCCGATGCACCATTGCAGGTTTACTGTATCCCTTGGACCTTCAAATCAACGATGAAAAACAGAAATTGCATCGATATTGAATACAAAAGGCAAAATGTCGACTTATTTACAAGAGAAGTAACTCTGCTAATAGTTGGTGATTTGAGCCTTTCCTGGGACAGCAGTATTAGATTCCGATGCACCATTGCAAGTTTACTGTATCCCTTCGACCTTCAAATCAAACGATGAAACACAGATATTGCATCGATATTGAATACAAAAGGCAAAATGTCGACTTATTTACAAGAGGAGTAACTCTTCTAATAGTTCGTGCATTGAGCCTTTCCTGGGACAGCAGTATTAGATTCCGATGCACCATTGCAGGTTTACTGTATCCCTTGGACCTCCAAATCAACGATGAAACACTGAAATTGCATCGATATTGAATACAAAAGGCAAAATGTCGACTTATATACAAGAGGAGTAACTCTTCTAGTACTTCGTGCTTTGAGCCTTTCCTGGGACAGCAGTATTAGATTCCGTTGCACCATTGCAGGTTTAATGCATCCCTTGGACCTTCAAATCAACGATGAAACACAGAAATTGCGTCGATATTGAATACAAAAGGCTAAATGTCGACTTATTTACAAGAGGAGTAACTCTTCTAATATTTCTTGCTTTGAGCCTTTCCTGGGACAGCAGTATTAGATTCCGATGCACCATTGCAGGTTTACTGTATCCCTTGGACCTTCAAATCAACGATGAAACACAGATATTGCATCGATATTGAATACAAAAAAGCAAAATGTCGACTTATTTACAAGAAGAGTAACTCTTATAATAGTTCGTGCTTTGAGCCTTTCCTGGGACAGCAGTATTAGATTCCGATGCACCATTGCATGTTTACTCTATCCCTTGGACCTTCAAATCAACGATGAAACACAGAAATAGCATGGATATTGAATACAAAAGGCAAAATGTCGACTTATAAACAAGAGGAGTAACTCTTCTAGTACTTCGTGCTTTGAGCCTTTCCTGGGACAGCAGTATTAGATTCCGATGCACCATTGCAGGTTTACTGTATCCCTTGGACCTTCAAACCAACGATGAAACACAGAAATTGCATCGATATTGATTACAAAAGGCAAAATGTCGACTTATTTACAAGAGGAGTAACTCTCTAAATAGTTCGTGCTTTTAGCGTGTCCTGGGACAGCAGTATTAGATTCCGATGCACCATTCCAGGTTTACTGTATCCCTTGGACATTCAAATCAACGATGAAACACAGATATTGCATCGATATTGAATACAAAAGGCAAAATGTCGACTTATTTACAAGAAGAATAACTCTTATAATAGTTCGTGCTTTGAGCCTTTCCTGGGACAGCAGTATTAGATTCCGATGCACCATTGCATGTTTACTCTATCCCTTGGATCTTCAAATCAACGATGAAACACAGAAATAGCATGGATATTGAATACAAAAGGCAAAATGTCGACTTATAAACAAGAGGAGTAACTCTTCTAGTACTTCGTGCTTTGAGCCTTTCCTGGGACAGCAGTATTAGATTCCGATGCACCATTGCAGGTTTACTGTATCCCTTGGACCTTCAAATCAACGATGAAACACAGAAATTGCATCGATATTGATTACAAAAGGCAAAATGTCGACTTATTTACAAGAGGAGTAACTCTTCTAATAGTTCGTGCTTTGAGCCTTTCCTGGGACAGCAGTATTAGATTCCGATACACCATTGCAGGTTTACTGTATCCCTTGGACCTTCAAATCAACGATGAAACACAGAAATTGCATCGATATTGAATACAAAAGGCAAAATGTCGACTGATTTACAAGAGGAGTAACTCTTCTAATAGTTCGTGCTTTGAGCCTTTCCTGGGACAGCAGTATTAGATTCCGATGCACCATTGCAGGTTTACTGAATCCCTTGGACCTTCAAATCAACGATGAAACACAGAACTTGCATCGATATTGAATACAAAAGGCAAAATTTCGACTTATTTACAAGAGGAGTAACTCTCCAAATAGTTCGTGCTTTTAGCGTTTCCTGGGACAGCAGTATTAGATTCCGATGCACCATTCCAGGTTTACTGTATCGTTTGGACATTCAAATCAACGATGAAACACATAAATTGCATCGATATTTAATACAAAATGCTAAATGTCGACTTATTTACAAGAGGAGTAACTCTTCTTATAGTTCGTGCTTTGAGCCTTTCCTGGGACAGCAGTATTAGTTTCCGATGCACCATTTCAGGTTTACTGTATCCCTTGGACCTTCAAATCAACGATGAAACACAGAAATTGCATGGATATTGAATACAAAAGGCAAAATGTCGACTTATAAACAAGAGGAGTAACTCTTCTAGTACTTCGTGCTTTGAGCCTTTCCTGGGACAGCAGTATTAGATTCCGATGCACCATTGCAGGTTTACTGTATCCCTTGGACCTTCAAATCAACGATGTAACACAGAAATTGCATCGATATTGAATACAAAAGGCTAAATGTCGACTCATTTACAAGAGGAGTAACTCTTCTAATAGTTCGTGTTTCGAGCCTTTCCTGGGACAGCAGTATTAGATTCCGATGCACCATTGCAAGTTTACTGTATCCCTTGGACCTTCAAATCAACGATGAAACACAGAAATTGCATCGATATTGAAGACAAAAGGCAAAATGTCGACTTATTTACAAGAGGAGTAACTCTTCTAATAGTTCGTGCTTTTAGCCTTTCCTGGGACAGCAGTATTAGATTCCGATGCACCATTGCAGGTTTACTGTATCCCTTGGACCTTCAAATCAACGATGAAACACAGAAATTGCATGGATTTTGAATACATAAGGCAAAATGTCGACTTATAAACAAGAGGAGTAACTCTTCTAGTACTTCGTGCTTTGAGCCTTTCCTGGGACAGCAGTATTAGATTCAGATGCACCATTGCAGGTTTACTGTATCCCTTGGACCTTCCAATCAACGATGAAACACAGAAATTGCATCGATATTGAATAGAAAAGGCAAAATGTCGACTCATTTACAAGAGGAGTAACTCTTCTAATAGTTCGTGCATTGAGCCTTTCCTGGGACAGCAGAATTAGATTCCGATAGACCATTGCAGGTTTACTGTATCCCTTGGACCTTCAAATCAACTATGAAACACAGAAATTGCATGTATATGGAATACAAAAGGCAAAATGTCGACTTATAAACAAGATGAGTAACTCTTCTAGTACTTCGTGCTTTGAGCCTTTCCTGGGACAGCAGTATTAGATTCCGATGCACCATTGCAGGTTTACTGTATCCCTTGGACCTTCAAATCAATGATGAAACACAGAAATTGCATCGATATTGAATACAAAAGGCTAAATGTCGACTTATTTACAAGAGGAGTAACTCTTCTAATAGTTCGTGCCTTGAGCCTTTCCTGGGACAGCAGTATTAGATTCCGCTGCACCATTGCAGGTTTACTGTATCCCTTGGACCTTCCAATCAACGATGAAACACAGAAATTGCATCGATATTGAATACAAAAGGCACAATTTCAACTTATAAACAAGAGGAGTAACTCTTCTAGTACTTCGTGCTTTGAGCCTTTCCTGGGACAGCAGTATTAGATTCCGATGCACCATTGCAGGTTTACTGTATCCCTTGGACCTTAAAATCAACGATGAAACACAGAAATTGCATCGATATTGAATAGAAAAGGCAAAATGTCGACTTATTTACAAGAGGAGTAACTCTTCTAATAGTTCGTGCTTTGAGCCTTTCCTGGGACAGCAGTATTAGATTCCGATGCACCATTCCAGGTTAACTGTATACCTTGGACCTTCAAATCAACGATGAAACACAGAAATTGCATCGATATTGAATACAAAAGGCCAAATGTCGACTTATTTACAAGAGTAGTAACTCTTCTAATAGTTCGAGCTTTGAGCCTTTCCTGGGACAGCAGTATTAGATTCCGATGCACCATTGCAGGTTTACTGTATGCCTTGTGCCTTCAAATCAACGATGAAACATTGATATTGCATCGATATTGAATACAAAAGGCAAAATGTCGACTTATTTACAAGAGGAGTAACTCTTTTAATAGTTCGTGCTTTTAGCCTCTCCTGGGACAGCAGTAGTAGATTCTGATTCACCATTGCAGCTTTACTGTATCCCTTGGACCTTCAAATCAACGTTGAAACACCGAAATTGCATCGATATTGAATACAAAAGGCAAAATGTCGACTTCTTTACAAGAGGAGTAACTCTTCTAATAGTTCGTGCTTTGAGCCTTTCCTGGGACAGCAGTATTAGATTCCGATGCACCATTGCAGGTTAACTGTATCCCTTGGACCTTCAAATCAACGATGAACACAGAAATTGCATCGATATTGAAGACAAAAAGCAAAATGTCGACTTGTATACAAGAGGGGTAACTCTTCTAATAGTTCGTGCTTTGAGCCTTTCCTGGGACAGCAGTATTAGATTCCGATGCACCATTGCAGGTTTACTGTATCCCTTGGACCTTCAAATCAACGATGAAACACAGAAATTGCATCGATATTGAATACAAAAGGCTAAATATCGACTTATTTACAAGAGGAGTAACTCTTCTAATAGTTCGTGCATTGAGCCTGTCCTGGGACAGCAGTATTAGATTCCGATGCACCATTGCAGGTTTACTGTATCCTTTGGAACTTCAAATCAGCGATGAAGCACAGAAATTGCTTCGATATTGAATACAAAAGGCAAAATGTCGACTTATTTATAAGAGGAGTAACTCTTCTAACAGTTCCTGCTTTGAGCCTTTCCTGGGACAGCAGTATTAGATTCCGATGCACCATTGCAGATGTACTGTATCCCTTGGACCTTCAAATCAACGATGAAACACAGAAATTGCATCATATTGAATACAAAAGGCAAAATGTCGACTTATTTACAAGAGTAGTAACTCTTCTAATAGTTCGTGCTTTGAGCCTTTCCTGGGACAGCAGTATTAGATTCCGATGCACCATTGCAGGTTTACTGTATCCCTTGTAATTTCAAATCAACGGTGAAACATAGAAATTGCATCGATCTTGAATACAAAATGCAAAATGTTGACTTATTTATAAGAGGAGTAACTCTTCTAGTAGTTCGTGCTTCGAGCCTTTCCTGGGACAGCAGTATTAGATTCCGATGCACCATTGCACGTTTACTGTATCCCTTGGACCTACAAAACAACAATGAAACACTGAAATTGCATCGATATTGAATACAAAAGGCAAAATGTCGACTTATTTACAAGAGGAGTAACTCTTCTAATAGTTCGTGATTTAGCTTTTCCAGCGACAGCAGGATTAGATTGCGATGCACGATTGCAGATTTACTGTATCTCTTGGACCTTCAAATCAACGATGAAACACTGAAATTGCATCGATATTGAATACAAAAGGCAAAATGTCGACTTATCTACAAGAGGAGTAACTCTTCTAATAGTTCGTGCTTTTAGCGTTTCCTGGGACAGCAGTATTAGATTCCAATGCACCATTGCAGGTTTACTATATCCCTTGGACCTTCAAATCAACGATGAAACACAGAAATTGCATCGATATTGAATACATAAGGCAAAATGTCGACTTATTTACAAGAGGAGTAACTCTTCTAACAGTTCCTGCTTTGCTCCTTTCCTGGGACAGCAGTATTAGATTCCGATGCACCATTGCAGGTTTACTGTATCCCTTGGACCTTCAAATCAACGATGAAACACAGAAATTGCATCATATTGAATACAAGAGGCAAAATGTCGACTTATTTACAAGAGTAGTAACTCTTCTAATAGTTCGTGCTTTGAGCCTTTCCTGCGACAGCAGTATTAGATTCCGATGCACCATTGCAGGTTAACTGTATCCCTTGGACCTTCAAATCAACGATGAATCACAGAAATTGCATCGATATTGAATAATAAAGGCTAAATGTCGACTTATTTACAAGAGGAGTAACTCTTCTAATAGTTCGTGCTTTGAGCCTTTCCTGGGACAGCAGTATTAGATTCCGATGCACCATTGCAGGTTTACTGTATCCCTTGGACCTTCAAATCAACGATGAAACACAGATATTGCATCGATATTGAATACAAAGGGCAAAATGTCGACTTATTTACAAGAGGAGTAACTCTTCTAATAGTTCGTGCTTTGAGCCTTTCCTGGGACAGCAGTATTAGATTCCGATGCACCATTGCAGATTTACTGTATCCCTTGGACCTTCAAATCAACGATGAAACACAGAAATTGCATCGATATTGAATACAAAAGGCAAAATGTCGACTTATTTACAAGAGGAGTAACTCTTCTAATAGTCCGTGCTTTAAGCCGTTCCTGGGACAGCAGTATTACATTCCGATGCACCATTGCAGGTTTACTGTATCCCTTGGACCTTCAAATCAACGATGAAACACAGAAATTGCATCGATATTGAATACAAAAGGCAAAATGTCGGCTTATTTTCAAGAGGAGTAACTCTTCTTATAGTTCGTGCTTTGAGCCTTTCCTGGGACAGCAGTATTAGATTCCGATGCACCATCGCAGGTTTACTGTATCCCTTGGACCTTCCAATCAACGATGAAACACAGAAATTGCATCGATATTGAATACAAAAGGCACAATTTCAACTTATAAACAAGAGGAGTAACTCTTCTAGTACTTCGTGCTTTGAGCCTTTCCTGGGACAGCAGTGTTAGATTCCGATGCACCATTGCAGGTTTACTGTATCCCTTGGACCTTAAAATCAACGATGAAACACAGAAATTGCATCGATATTGAATAGAAAAGGCAAAATGTCGACTTATTTACAAGAGGAGTAACTATTCTAATAGTTCGTGCTTTGAGCCTTTCCTGGGACAGCAGTATTAGATTCCGATGCACCATTCCAGGTTAACTGTATATCTTGGACATTCAAATCAACGATGAAACACAGAAATTGCATCGATATTGAATACAAAAGGCCAAATGTCGACTTATTTACAAGAGTAGTAACTCTTCTAATAGTTCGTGCTTTGAGCCTTTCCTGGGACAGCTGTATTAGATTCCGATGCACCATTGCAGGTTTACTGTATGCCTTGTGCCTTCAAATCAACGATGAAACATTGATATTGCATCGATATTGAATACAAAAGGCAAAATGTCGACTTATTTACAAGAGGAGTAACTCTTTTAATAGTTCGTGCTTTTAGCCTCTCCTGGGACAGCAGTAGTAGATTCTGATTCACCATTGCAGCTTTACTGTATCCCTTGGACCTTCAAATCAACGTTGAAACACAGAAATTGCATCGATATTGAATACAAAAGGCAAAATGTCGACTTCTTTACAAGAGGAGTAACTCTTCTATTAGTTCGTGCTTTGAGCCTTTCCTGGGACAGCTGTATTAGATTCTGGTTCACCATTGCAGTTTTACTGTATCCCTTGGACCTTCAAATCAACGTTGAAACACAGAAATTGCATCGATATTGAATACAAAAGGCAAAATGTCGACTTATTTACAAGAGGAGTAACTCTTCTAATAGTTCGTGCTTTGAGCCTTTCCTGGGACAGCAGTATTAGATTCCGATGCACCATTGCAGGTTTACTGTATCCTTTGGAACTTCAAATCAACGATGAAGCACAGAAATTGCATCGATATTGAATACAAAAGGCAAAATGTCGACTTATTTATAAGAGGAGTAACTCTTCTAACAGTTCCTGCTTTGAGCCTTTCCTGGGACAGCAGTATTAGATTCCGATGCACCATTGCAGGTTTACTGTATCCCTTGGACCTTCAAATCAACGATGAAACACAGAAATTGCATCATATTGAATACAAAAGGCAAAATGTCGACTTATTTACAAGAGTAGTAACTCTTCTAATAGTTCGTGCTTTGAGCCTTTCCTGGGACAGCAGTATTAGATTCCGATGCACCATTGCAGGTTTACTGTATCCCTTGTAATTTCAAATCAACGGTGAAACATAGAAATTGCATCGATCTTGAATACAAAATGCAAAATGTTGACTTATTTATAAGAGGAGTAACTCTTCTAGTAGTTCGTGCTTCGAGCCTTTCCTGGGACAGCAGTATTAGATTCCGATGCACCATTGCACGTTTACTGTATCCCTTGGACCTACAAAACAACAATGAAACACTGAAATTGCATCGATATTGAATACAAAAGGCAAAATGTCGACTTATTTACAAGAGGAGTAACTCTTCTAATAGTTCGTGATTTAGCTTTTCCAGCGACAGCAGGATTAGATTGCGATGCACCATTGCAGATTTACTGTATCTCTTGGACCTTCAAATCAACGATGAAACACTGAAATTGCATCGATATTGAATACAAAAGGCAAAATGTCGACTTATCTACAAGAGGAGTAACTCTTCTAATAGTTCGTGCTTTTAGCGTTTCCTGGGACAGCAGTATTAGATTCCAATGCACCATTGCAGGTTTACTGTATCCCTTGGACCTTCAAATCAACGATGAAACACAGAAATTGCATCGATATTGAATACATAAGGCAAAATGTCGACTTATTTACAAGAGGAGTAACTCTTCTAACAGTTCCTGCTTTGCTCCTTTCCTGGGACAGCAGTATTAGATTCCGATGCACCATTGCAGGTTTACTGTATCCCTTGGACCTTCAAATCAACGATGAAACACAGAAATTGCATCATATTGAATACAAGAGGCAAAATGTCGACTTATTTACAAGAGTAGTAACTCTTCTAATAGTTCGTGCTTTGAGCCTTTCCTGCGACAGCAGTATTAGATTCCGATGCACCATTGCAGGTTAACTGTATCCCTTGGACCTTCAAATCAACGATGAATCACAGAAATTGCATCGATATTGAATACAAAAGGCTAAATGTCGACTTATTTACAAGAGGAGTAACTCTTCTAATAGTTCGTGCTTTGAGCCTTTCCTGGGACAGCAGTATTAGATTCCGATGCACCATTGCAGGTTTACTGTATCCCTTGTACCTTCAAATCAAAGATGAAACACAGATATTGCATCGATATTGAATACAAAGGGCAAAATGTCGACTTATTTACAAGAGGAGTAACTCTTCTAATAGTTCGTGCTTTGAGCCTTTCCTGGGACAGCAGTATTAGATTCCGATGCACCATTGCAGGTTTACTGTATCCCTTGGACCTTCAAATCAACGATGAAACACAGAAATTGCATCGATATTGAATACAAAAGGCAAAATGTCGACTTATTTACAAGAGGAGTAACTCTTCTAATAGTTCGTGCTTTAAGCCCTTCCTGGGACAGCAGTATTACATTCCGATGCACCATTGCAGGTTTACTGTATCCCTTGGACCTTCAAATCAACGATGAAACAGAGAAATTGCATCGATATTGAATACAAAAGGCAAAATGTCGGCTTATTTACAAGAGGAGTAACTCTTCTTATAGTTCGTGCATTGAGCCTTTCCTGGGACAGCAGTATTAGATTCCGATGCACCATTGCAAGTTTACTGTATCCCTTGGACCATCAAATAAAATGATGAAACACAGAAATTGCATCGATATTGAATATAAACAGCTAAATGTCGACTTATTTACAAGAGGAGTAACTCTTCTAATAGTTCGTGCTTTGAGCCTTTCCTGGGACAGCAGTATTAGATTCCGATGCACTTTTGCAGGTTTACTGTATCCCTTGGACCTTCAAATCAACGATGAAACACAGAAATTGCATCGATATTGAATACAAAAGGCAAAATGTCGACTTATTTATAAGAGGATTAACTCTTCTAACAGTTCCTGCTTTGAGCCTTTCCTGGGACAGCAGTATTAGTTTCCGATGCACCATTGAACGTTTACTGTATCCCTTGGACCTTCTAATCAACGATGAAACACAGAAATTGCATCATATTGAATACAAAAGGCAAAATGTCGACTTATTTACAAGAGGTGTAACTCTTCTAATAGTTCGTGCTTTGAGCCTTTCCTGGGACAACAGTATTAGATTCCGATGCTCCATTGCAGGTTTACTGTATCCCTTGGACCTTCAAATCAACGATGAAACACAGAAATTGCATCGATATTGAATACAATAGCAAAATGTCGACTTATATACAAGAGGAGTAACTCTTCTAGTACTTCTTGCTTTGAGCCTTTCCTGGGTCAGCAGTATTAGATTCCGATGCACCATTGCAGGTTTACTGTATCCCTTGGACCTTCATATCAATGATGAAACACAGAAATTGCATCGATATTGAATACAAAAGGCTAAATGTCGACTTATTTACAATAGGAGTAACTCTTCTAATTGTTCGTGCTATGAGCCTTTCCTGGGACAGCAGTATTAGATTCCGATGCACTGTTGCAGGTTTACTGTATCCCTTGGACCTTCAAATCAACGATGAAACACAGAAATTGCATCGATATTGCATACAAAAGGCAAAATGTCGACTTATTTATAAGAGGAGTAACTCTTCTAACAGTTCCAGCTTTGAGCCTTTCCTGGGACAGCAGTATTAGATTGCGATGCACCATTGCACGTTTACTGTATCCCTTGGACCTTCAAATCAACGATGAAACACAGAAATTGGATCATATTGAATACAAAAGGCAAAATGTCAACTTATTTACAAGAGTAGTAACTCTTCTAATAGTTCGTCCTTTGAGCCTTTCCTGGGACAGCAGTATTAGATTCCGATGCACCATTGCAGGTTTACTGTATCCCTTGTACCTTCAAATCAACGATGAAACATAGAAATTGCATCGATCTTGAATACAAAATACAAAATGTCGACTTATTTACAAGATGAGTAACTCTTCTAATAGTTCGTGATTTAGCCTTTCCAGCGACAGCAGTATTAGGTTGTGATGCACCATTGCAGATTTACTGTATCCCTTGGACCTTCAAATCAACGATGAAACACAGAAATTGCATCGATATTGAATACAAAAGGCAAAATGTCGACTTATTTACAAGAGGTGTAACTCTTCTAATAGTTCGTGCTTTGAGCCTTTCCTGGGACAACAGTATTAGATTCCGATGCACCATTGCAGGTTTACTGTATCCCTTGGACCTTCAAATCAACGATGAAACACAGAAATTGCATCGATATTGAATACAATAGCAAAATGTCGACTTATATACAAGAGGAGTAACTCTTCTAGTACCTCGTGCTTTGAGCCTTTCCTGGGTCAGCAGTATTAGATTCCGATGCACCATTGCAGGTTTACTGTATCCCTTGGACCTTCATATCAATGATGAAACACAGAAATTGCATCGATATTGAATACAAAAAGCTAAATATCGACTTATTTACAAGAGGAGTATCTCTTCTAATAGTTCGTGCTTTGAGCCTTTCCTGGGACAGCAGTATTAGATTCCGATGCACTGTTGCAGGTTTACTGTATCCCTTGGACCTTCAAATCAACGATGAAACACAGAAATTGCATCGATATTGAATACAAAAGGCAAAATGTCGACTTATTTATAAGAGGAGTAACTCTTCTAACAGTTCCAGCTTTGAGCCTTTCCTGGGACAGCAGTATTAGATTGCGATGCACCATTGCACGTTTACTGTATTCCTTGGACCTTCAAATCAACGATGAAACACAGAAATTGCATCATATTGAATACAAAAGGCAAAATGTCGACTTATTTACAAGAGTAGTAACTCTTCTAATAGTTCGTCCTTTGAGCCTTTCCTGGGACAGCAGTATTAGATTCCGATGCACCATTGCAGGTTTACTGTATCCCTTGTACCTTCAAATCAACGATGAAACATAGAAATTGCATCGATCTTGAATACAAAATACAAAATGTCGACTTATTTACAAGATGAGTAACTCTTCTAATAGTTCGTGATTTAGCTTTTCCAGCGACAGCAGTATTAGATTGTGATGCACCATTGCAGATTTACTGTATCCCTTGGTCCTTCAAATCAACGATGAATCACTGAAATTGCATCGATATTGAATACAAAAGGCAATATGTCGACTTATTTACAAGAGGAGTAACTCTTCTAATAGTTCGTGCTTTTAGCGTTTCCTTTGACAGCAGTATTAGACTCCGATGCACCATTGCATGTTTACTGTATCCCTTGGACCTTCAAATCAACGATGAAACACAGAAATTGAATCGATATTGAATACAAAAGGCAAAATGTCGACTTATAAACAAGAGGAGTAACTTCTCTAATAGTTCGTGTTTTGAGCCTTTCCTGGGACAGCAGTATTAGATTCCGATGCACCATTGCAGGTTAACTGTATCCCTTGGACCTTCAAATCAACGATGAAACACAGATATTGCATCGATATTGAATACAAAAGGCAAAATGTCGACTTATTTACGAGAGGAGTAACTCTTCTAATAGTTCGAGTTTGAGCCTTTCCTGGGACAGCAGTATTAGATTCCGATGCAGCATTGCAGGTTTACTGTATCCCTTGGACCTACAAATCAACGATGAAACACAGAAATTGCATCGATATTGAATACAATAGGCAAAATGTCGACTTATTTACAAGAGGAGTAACTCTTCTAATAGTTCGTGCTTTGAGCCTTTCCTGGGTCAGCAGTATTAGATTCCGATGCACCATCGCAGGTTTACTGTATCCCTTGGACCTTCAAATCAACGATGAAACACAGAAATTGCATGGATATTGAATACAAAAGGCAAAATTTCGACTTATATACAAGAGGAGTAACTCTTCTAATACTTCGTGATTTGAGCCATTCCTGGGACAGCAGTATTAGATTCCGATGCACCATTGCAGGTATACTGTATCCCTTGGGCCTTCAAATCAACGATGAAACACAGAAATTGCATCGATATTGAATACAAATGGCAAAATGTCGACTTATTTACAAGAGGAGTAACTCCTCTAATAGTTCGTGCTTTGAGCCTTTCCTGGGACAGCAGTATTAGATTCCGATGCACCATTGCAGGTTTACTGTATCCCTTGGACCTTCAAATCAACGATGAAACACAGAAATTGCATCGATATTGAATGCAAAAGGCAAAATGTCGACTTATTTATCAGAGGATTAACTCTTCTAACAGTTCCTGCTTTGAGCCTTTCCTTGGACAGCAGTATTAGATTCCGATGCACCATTGAACGTTTACTGTATCCCTTGGACCTTCTAATCAACGATGAAACACAGAAATTGCATCATATTGAATACAAAAGGCAAAATGTCGACTTATTTACAAGAGGTGTAACTCTTCTAATAGTTCGTGCTTTGAGCCTTTCCTGGGACAACAGTATTAGATTCCGATGCACCATTGCAGGTTTACTGTATCCCTTGGACCTTCAAATCAACGATGAAACACAGAAATTGCATCGATATTGAATACAATAGCAAAATGTCGACTTATATACAAGAGGAGTAACTCTTCTAGTACTTCTTGCTTTGAGCCTTTCCTGGGTCAGCAGTATTAGATTCCGATGCACCATTGCAGGTTTACTGTATCCCTTGGACCTTCATATCAATGATGAAACACAGAAATTGCATCGATATTGAATACAAAAGGCTAAATGACGACTTATTTACAAGAGGAGTAACTCTTCTAATTGTTCGTGCTTTGAGCCTTTCCTGGGACAGCAGTATTAGATTGCGATGTACCATTGCACGTTTACTGTATCCCTTGGACCTTCAAATCAACGATGAAACATAGATATTGCATCGATATTGAAAACAAAAGGCAAAATGTCAACTTATTCACAAGAGTAGTAACTCTTCTAATAGTTCGTCTTTGGGCCTTTCCTGGGACAGCAGTATTAGATTCCGTTGCACCATTGCAGGTTTACTGAATCCCTTGTACCTTCAAATCAACGATGAAACATAGAAATTGCATCGATCTTGAATACAAAATACAAAATGTCGACTTATTTACAAAATGAGTAACTCTTCTAATAGTTCGTGATTTAGCCTTTCCAGCGACAGCAGTATTAGATTGTGATGCACCATTGCAGATTTACTGTATCTCTTGGACCTTCAAATCAACGATGAAACACAGAAATTGCATCGATATTGAATACAAAAGGCAAAATGTCGACTTATTTACAAGAGGTGTAACTCTTCTAATAGTTCGTGCTTTGAGCCTTTCCTGGGACAACAGTATTAGATTCCGATGCACCATTGCAGGTTTACTGTGTCCCTTGGACCTTCAAATCAACGATGAAACACAGAAATTGCATCGATATTGAATACAATAGCAAAATGTCGACTTATATACAAGAGGAGTAACTCTTCTAGTACTTCGTGCTTTGAGCCTTTCCTGGGTCAGCAGTATTAGATTCCGATGCACCATTGCAGGGTTACTGTATCCCTTGGACCTTCATATCAATGATGAAACACAGAAATTGCATCATATTGAATACAAAAGGCAAAATGTCGACTTATTTATAAGAGGAGTAACTCTTCTAACAGTTCCAGCTTTGAGCCTTTCCTGGGACAGCAGTATTAGATTCCGATGCACCATTGCACGTTTACTGTATCCGTTGGACCTTCAAATCAACGAAGAAACACAGAAATTGCATCATATTGAATACAAAAGGCAAAATGTCAACTTATTTACAAGAGTAGTAACTCTTCTAATAGTTCGTCCTTTGAGCCTTTCCTGGGACAGCAGTATTAGATTCCGATGCACCATTGCAGGTTTACTGTATCCCTTGGACCTTCTAATCAACGATGAAACACAGAAATTGCATCGATATTGAATACAATAGCAAAATGTCGACTTTTATACAAGAGGAGTAACTCTTCTAGTACCTCGTGCTTTCAGCCTTTCCTGGGTCAGCAGTATTAGATTCCGATGCACCATTGCAGGTTTACTGTATCCCTTGGACCTTCATATCAATGATGAAACACAGAAATTGCATCGATATTGAATACAAAAGGCTAAATGTCGACTTATTTACAAGAGGAGTAACTCTTCTAATAGTTCGTGCTTTGAGCCTTTCCTGGGACAGCAGTATTAGATTCCGATGCACTGTTGCAGGTTTACTGTATCCCTTGGACCTTCAAATCAACGATGAAACACAGAAATTGCATCGATATTGAATACAAAAGGCAAAATGTCGACTTATTTATAAGAGGAGTAACTCTTCTAACAGTTCCAGCTTTGAGCCTTTCCTGGGACTGCAGTATTAGATTGCGATGCACCATTGCACGTTTACTGTATCCCTTGGACCTTCAAATCAACGATGAAACACAGAAATTGCATCATATTGAATACAAAAGGCAAAATGTCGACTTATTTACAAGAGTAGTAACTCTTCTAATAGTTCGTCCTTTGAGCCTTTCCTGGGACAGCAGTATTAGATTCCGATGCACCATTGCAGGTTTACTGTATCCCTTGTACCTTCAAATCAACGATGAAACATAGAAATTGCATCGATCTTGAATACAAAATACAAAATGTCGACTTATTTACAAGATGAGTAACTCTTCTAATAGTTCGTGATTTAGCCTTTCCAGCGACAGCAGTATTAGATTGTGATGCACCATTGCAGATTTACTGTATCCCTTGGACCTTCAAATCAACGATGAAACACTGAAATTGCATCGATATTGAATACAAAAGGCAATATGTCGACTTATTTACAAGAGGAGTAACTCTTCTAATAGTTCGTGCTTTTAGCGTTTCCTTTGACAGCAGTATTAGACTCCGATGCACCATTGCAGGTTTACTGTATCCCTTGGAATTTCAAATCAACGATGAAACACAGAAATTGAATCGATATTGAATACAAAAGGCAAAATGTCGACTTATAAACAAGAGGAGTAACTTCTCTAATAGTTCGTGTTTTGAGCCTTTCCTGGGACAGCAGTATTAGATTCCGATGCTCCATTGCAGTTTAACTGTATCCCTTGGACCTTCAAATCAACGATGAAACACAGATATTGCATCGCTATTGAATACAAAAGGCTAAATGTTGACTTATTTACAAGAGGAGTAACTCTTCTAATAGTTCGTGCTTTGAGCCTTTCCTGGGACAGCAGTATTAGATTCCGATGCACCATTGCATGTTTACTGTATCTCTTGGACCTTCAAATCAACGGTGAAACACAGAAATTGCATCGATATTGAATACAAAAGGCAAAATGTCGACTTATTTACGAGAGGAGTAACTCTTCTAATAGTTCGTGTTTGAGCCTTTCCTGGGACAGCAGTATTAGATTCCGATGCAGCATTGCAGGTTTACTGTATCCCTTGGACCTTCAAATCAACGATGAAACACAGAAATTGCATCGATATTGAATACAAAAGGCAAAATATCGACTTATTTACAAGAGGAGTAACTCTTCTAATAGTTCGTGCTTTGAGCCTTTCCTGCGACATCAGTATTATATTCCGATGCACCATTGCAAGTTTACTGTATCCCCTGGACCTTCAAATCAACGATGAAACACAGAAATTGCATCGATATTGAATACAAAAGGCAAAATGTCGACTTACTTACAAGAGGAGTAACTCTTCTAATAGTTCGTGTTTTGAGCCTTTCCTGGGACAGCAGTATTAGATTCCGATGCACCATTGCAGGTTTACTGTATCCCTTCGACCTTCAAATCAACGGTGAAACACAGAAATTGCAACGATATTGCATACAAACGGCAAAATTTCGACTAATATACTAGATGAGTAACTCTTCTAGTACTTCGTGCATTGAGCCATTCCTCTGACAGCAGTATTAGATTCCGATGCAACATTGCAGGTTTACTGTATCCCTTGGACCTTCAAATCAACGATGAAACACAGAAATTGCATCGATATTGAATACAAAAGGCAAATAGTCGAATTATTTACAAGAGGAGTAACTCTTCTAACAGTTCCTGCTTTGAGCCTTTCCTGGGACAGCAGTATTAGATTCCAATGCACCATTGCAGGTTTACTGTATCCCTTGTACCTTCAAATCAACGATGAAACATAGAAATTGCATCAATCTTGAATACAAAATGCAAAATGTTGACTTATTTACAAGAGGAATAAATCTTCTAATAGTTCGTGCTTTGAGCCTTTCCTGGGACAGCAGTATTAGATTTCGATGCACAATTGCAGCTTTACTGTATCCCTTGGACCTACAAATCAACGATGAAACACAGAAATTGCATCGATATTGAATACAATAGGCAAAATGTCGACTTATTTACAAGAGGAGTAACTCTTCTAATAGTTCGTGCTTTGAGCCTTTCCTGGGACAGCAGTATTAGATTCCGATGCACCATTGCAGGTTTACTGTATCCCTTTGAACTTCAAATCAACGATGAAACACAGAAATTGCATCGATATTAAATACAAAAGGCAAAATGTCGACTTATTTACAAGAGGAGTAACTCTTCTAATAGTTCGTGCTTTGAGCCTTTCCTGGGTCAGCAGTATTAGATTCCGATGCACCATCGCAGGTTTACTGTATCCCTTGGACCTTCAAATCAACGATGAAACACAGAAATTGCATGGATATTGAATACAAAAGGCAAAATTTCGACTTATATACAAGAGGAGTAACTCTTCTAGTACTTCGTGATTTGAGCCATTCCGGGGACAGCAGTATTAGATTCCGATGCACCATTGCAGGTATACTGTATCCCTTGGGCCTTCGAATCAACGATGAAACACAGAAATTGCATCGATATTGAATACAAATGGCAAAATGTCGACTTATTTACAAGAGGAGTAACTCCTCTAATTGTTCGTGATTTAGCCTTTCCTGGGACAGCAGTATTAGATTCCGATGCACCATTGCAGGTTTACTGTATCCCTTGGACCTTCAAATCAACGATGAAACACAGAAAATGCATCGATATTGAATACAAAAGGAAAAATGTCGACTTATTTACAAGAGGAGTAACTCTTCTAATTGTTCGTGCTTTGAGCCTTCCCTGGGACAGCAGTATTATATTCCGATGCACCATTGCAGGTTTACTGTATCCCTTGGACCTTCAACTCAACGATGAAACACAGAAATTGCATCGATATTGAATACAAAAGGCAAAATGTCAACTTATTTACAAGAGTAGTAACTCTTCTAATAGTTCGTGCTTTGAGCCTTTCCTGGGACAGCAGTATTAGATTCCGATGCACCATTGCTGGTTTACTGTATCCCTTGTACCTTCAAATCAACGATGAAACATAGAAATTGCATCTATCTTGAATACAAAATGCAAAATGTCGCCTTATTTATAAGAGGAGTAAATCTTCTAATAGTTCGTTCTTTGAACCTTTCCTGGGACAGCAGTATTACATTCCGATGCACCATTGCACGATTACTGTGTCCTTTGGACCTTCAAACAACTATAAAACTCTGAAATTGCATCGATATTGAGTACAAAAGGCAAAATTTCGACTTATTTACAAGAGGAGTAACTCTTCTAATATATCGAGCTTTTAGCGTTTCCTGGGAAAGCAGTATTAGATTCCGATGCACCATTGCAGGTTTACTGTATCCCTTGGACCTTCACATCAACGATGAAACACAGAAATTGCATCGATATTGAATACAAAAGGCAAAATGTCGACTTATTTACAAGAATAGAAACTCTTCTAATAGTTCGTGCTTTGAGCCTTTCCTGGGACAGCAGCATTATTTTCCGATGCACCATTGCAGCTTTACTGTATCCCTTGGACCTTCAAATCAACGATGAAACACAGAAATTGCATCGATATCGAATACAAAAGGCAAAATGTCGACTTATTTACAAGAGGAGTAGCTATTCTAATAGTTCGTGATTTGTGCCTTTCCTGGGACAGCATTATTAGATTCCGATGCACCATTGCAGGTTTACGGTATCTCTTTGACCTTCAAATCAACGATGAAACACAGAAATTGCATCGATATAGAATAAAAAAGGCAAAATGTCGACTTATTTACAAGAGGGGTAACTCTTCTAATAGTTCGTGCTTTGAGTCTTTCCTGGGATAGCAGTATTAGATTCCGATGCACCATTGCAGGTTCACTGCATCCCTTGGACATTCAAATCAACGATGAAACTCGGAAATTGCATCGATATTGAAGACAAAAGGCAAAATATCGACTTATTTACAAGAGGAGTACCTCTTCTAATAGTTCGTGCTTTGAGCCTTTCCTGGGACAGCAGTATTAGATTCCGATGCACCATTGCAGGTTTACTGTATCCCTTGGACCTTCAAATCAACGATGAAACACAGAAATTGCATCGACATTGAATACAAAAGGAAAATGTCGACTTATTTACAAGAGGAGTAACTCTTCTAGTACTTCGTGCTTTGAGCATTTCCTGGGACAGCAGTATTAGATTCCGATGCACCATTGCAGGTTTACTGTATCCCTTGGACCTTCAAATCAACGATGAAACACAGAAATTGCATCGATATTCAATACAAAAGGCAAAATGTCGAATTATTTACAAGAGGAGTAACTCTTCTAATCGTTCGTGCTTTGAGCCTTTCCTGGGACAGCAGTATTAGATTCCGATGCACCATTGCAGGTTTACTGTATCCCTTGGACCTTCAAATCAACGATGAAACACAGAAATTGCATCGATATTGAATACAAAAGGCAAAATGTCGACTTATTTATAACACAAGTAACTCTTCTAACAGTTCCATCTTTGAGCCCTTCCTGCGACAACAGTATTAGATTCTGATGCCCCATTGCAGGTTTACTGTATCGTTTGGACCTTCAAAGCAACGATGAATAACAGAAATTGCTTCGATATTGAATACAAAAGGCAAAATGTCGACTTATTTACAAGAGTAGTAACTCTTCTAATAGTTCGTGCTATGAGCCTCTCCTGTGACAGCAGTATTAGAGTCCGATGCACCATTGCTGGTTTACTGTATCCCTTGTACCTTCAAATCAACGATGAAACATAGAAATTGCATCGATCTTGAATACAAAATGCAAAATGTCGACTTATTTATAAGAGGAGTAACTCTTCTAATAGTTCGTGATTTGAACCTTTCCTGGGACAGCAGTATTACATTCCGATGCACCATTGCACGATTACTGTGTCCTTTGGACCTTCAAAACAACTATAAAACTCTGAAATTGCATCGATATTGAATACAAAAGGCAAAATTTCAACTTATATACAAGAGGAGTAACTCTTCTAGTACTTCGTGATTTGAGCCTCTCCTGGGACAGCAGTATTAGATTCCGATGCACCATTGCAGGTTTACTGTATCCCTTGGACCTTCAAATCAACGATGAAACACAGAAATTGCATCGATATCGAATACAAAAGCAAAATGTCGCCTTATTTACAAGAGGAGTAGCTCTTCTAATAGTTCGTGCTTTGAGCCTTTCCTGGGACAGCATTATTAGATTCCGATGCACCATTGCAGGTTTACTGTATCTCTTTGACCTTCAAATCAACGATGAAACACAGAAATTGCATCGATATTGAATACAAAAGGCTAAATGTCGACTTATTTACAAGAGGAGTAACTCTTCTAATAGTTCGTGCTTTGAGCCTTTCCTGGGACAGCAGTATTAGATTCCGATGCACCATTGCAGGTTTACTGTATCCCTTGGACCTTCAAACCAACGATGAAACACAGAAATTGCATGGATATTGAATACAAAATGCAAAATTTCGACTTATATACAAGAGGAGTAACTCTTCTAGTACTTCGTGATTTGAGCCTCTCCTGGGACAGCAGTATTAGATTCCGATGCACCATTGCAGGTTTACAGTATCCCTTGGGCCTTCAAATCAAAGATGAAACACAGAAATTGCATCGATATTGAATACAAAAAGCTAAATGTCGACTTATTTACAAGAGGAGTAACTCTTCTAATAGTTCGTGTTTTGAGCCTTTCCTGGAACAGCAGTATTAGATTCCGATGCACCATTGCAGGTTTACTGCATCCCTTGGACCTTCAGATCAACGATGAAACACAGAAATTGCATCGATATTGAATACAAAAGGCAAAATGTCGACTTATTTACAAGAGGAGTAACTCTTCTAATAGTTCGTGCTTTGAGCCTTTCCTGGGACAGCAGTATTAGATTCCGATGCACCATTGCAGGTTTACTGTATCTCTTGGACCTTCAAATCAACGATGAAACACAGAAATTGCATCGATATTGAATAGAAAAGGTAAAATGTCGACTTATTTAAAACACAAGTAACTCTTCTAACATTTCGTGTTTTGAGCCTTTCCTGGGACAGCAGTATTAGATTCCGATGCACCATTGCAGGTTTACTGTATCCCTTGGACCTTCAAATCAACGATGAAACACAGAAATTGCATCGATATTGAATACAAAAGGCAAAATGTCGACTTATTTACAAGAGTAGTAACTCTTCTAATAGTTCATGCTTTCAGCCTTTCCTGGGACAGCAGTATTAGATTCCGATGAACCATTGCAGGTTTACTGTATCCCTTGTACCTTCAAATCAACGATGAAACATAGAAATTGCATCGATCTTGAATACAAAATGCAAAATGTCGACTTATTGATAAGAGGAACAACTCTTCTTATAGTTCGTGCTTTGAGCCTTTCCTGGGACAGCAGTCTTACATTCCGATGCACCATTGCACGATTTCTGTGTCCCTTGGTCCTCCAAAACAACTATAAAACTCTGAAATTGCATCGATATTGAATACAAAAGGCAAAATGTCGACTTATATACAAGAGGAGTAACTCTTTTAGTACTTCGTGCTTTGAGCATTTCCTGGGACAGCAGTATTAGATTCCGATGCACCATTGCAGGTTTACTGTATCCTTTACCTTCAAATCAACGATGAAACACAGAAATTGCATCGATATTGAATACAAAAGGCAAAATGTCGACTTATTTACAAGAGGAGTAACTCTTCTAATAGATCGTGCTTTGAACCTTCCCTGGGACAGCAGTATTATATTCCGATGCACCATTGCAGGTTTTTTGTATCCTTTGGACCTTCAAATCAACGATGAAACACAGAAATTGCATCGATATTGAATACAAAAGGCAAAATGTCGACTTATTTACAAGAGGAGTAACTATTCTAATAGCTCGTGTTTTAGCCTTTCCTGGCACAGCAGTATTATATTCCGATGCACCATTGCAGGTTTACTGTATCCCTTGGACCTTCAAATCAACGATGAAACACAGAAATTGAATCGATATTGAATACAAAAGGCAAAATGTCGACTTATTTACAAGAGGAGTAACTATTCTAATAGCTCGTGTTTTAGCCTTTCCTGGCACAGCAGTATTATATTCCGATGCACCATTGCAGGTTTACTGTATCCCTTGGCCCTTCAAATCAACGATGAAACACAGAAATTGCATCGATATTGAATACAAAAGACAAAATTTCGACTTATTTACAAGAGGAGTAACTCTTCTGATAGTTCGTGCTTTTAGCGTTTCCTGGGACAGCAGTATTAGATTCCGATGCACCATTGCAGGTTTACAGTATCCCTTGGGCCTTCAAATCAAAGATGAAACACAGAAATTGCATCGATATTGAATACAAAAAGCTAAATGTCGACTTATTTACAAGAGGAGTAACTCTTCTAATAGTTCGTGCTTTGAGCCTTTCCTGGAACAGCAGTATTAGATTCCGATGCACCATTGCAGGTTTACTGCATCCCTTGGACCTTCCGATCAACGATGAAACACAGAAATTGCATCGATATTGAATACAAAAGGCAAAATGTCGACTTATTTACAAGAGGAGTAACTCTTCTAATAGTTCGTGCTTTGAGCCTTTCCTGGGACAGCAGTATTAGATTCCGATGCACCATTGCAGGTTTACTGTATCCCTTGGACCTTCAAATCAACGATGAAACACAGAAATTGCATCGATATTGAATACAAATGGCAAAATGTCGACTTATTTACAAGAGTAGTAACTCTTCTAATAGTTCATGCTTTCAGCCTTTCCTGGGACAGCAGTATTAGATTCCGATGAACCATTGCAGGTTTACTGTATCCCTTGTACCTTCAAATCAACGATGAAACATAGAAATTGCATCGATCTTGAATACAAAATGCAAAATGTCAACTTATTGATAAGAGGAGTAACTCTTCTTATAGTTCGTGCTTTGAGCCTTTCCTGGGACAGCAGTCTTACATTCCGATGCACCATTGCACGATTTCTGTGTCCCTTGGTCCTCCAAAACAACTATAAAACTCTGAAATTGCATCGATATTGAATACAAAAGGCAAAATGTCGACTTATATACAAGAGGAGTAACTCTTTTAGTACTTCGTGCTTTGAGCATTTCCTGGGACAGCAGTATTAGATTCCGATGCACCATTGCAGGTTTACTGTATCCCTTACCTTCAAATCAACGATGAAACACAGAAATTGCATCGATATTGAATACAAAAGGCAAAATGTCGACTTATTTACAAGAATAGAAACTCTTCGAATAGTTCGTGCTTTGAGCCTTTCCTGGGACAGCAGCATTATTTTCCGATGCACCATTGCAGCTTTACTGTATCCCTTGGACCTTCAAATCAACGATGAAACACAGAAATTGCATCGATATCGAATACAAAAGGCAAAATGTCGCCTTATTTACAAGAGGAGTAGCTCTTCTAATAGTTCGTGATTTGAGCCTTTCCTGGGACAGCATTATTAGATTCCGATGCACCATTGCAGGTTTACTGTATCTCTTTGACCTTCAAATCAACGATGAAACACAGAAATTGCATCGATATTGAATACAAAGGGCTAAATGTCGACTTATTTACAAGAGGAGTAACTCTTCTAATAGTTCGTGTTTTGAGCCTTTCCTGGGACAGCAGTATTAGATTCCGATGCACCATTGCAGGTTTACTGTATCACTTGGACCTTCAAATCAACGATGAAACACAGAAATTGCATGGATATTGAATACAAAATGCAAAATGTCGACTTATATACAAGAGGAGTAACTCTTCTAGTACTTCGTGATTTGAGCCTTTCCTGGGACAGCAGTATTAGATTCCGATGCACCATTGCAGGTTTACAGTATCCCTTGGGCCTTCAAATCAAAGATGAAACACAGAAATTGCATCGATATTGAATACAAAAAGCTAAATGTCGACTTATTTACAAGAGGAGTAACTCTTCTAATAGTTCGTGCTTTGAGCCTTTCCTGGAACAGCAGTATTAGATTCCGATGCACCATTGCAGGTTTACTGCATCCCTTGGACCTTCAGATAAACGATGAAACACAGAAATTGCATCGATATTAAATACAAAAGGCAAAATGTCGACTTATTTACAAGAGGAGTAACTCTTCTAATAGTTCGTGCTTTGAGACTTTCCTGGGACAGCAGTATTAGATTCCGATGCACCATTGCAGGTTTACTGTATCTCTTGGACCTTCAAATCAACGATGAAACACAGAAATTGCATCGATATTGAATAGAAAAGGCAAAATGTCGACTTATTTAAAACACAAGTAACTCTTCTAACATTTCGTGTTTTGAGCCTTTCCTGGGACAGCAGTATTAGATTCCGATGAACCATTGCAGGTTTACTGTATCCCTTGGACTTTCAAATCAACGATGAGACATAGAAATTGCATCGATCTTGAATACAAAATGGAAATTGTCGACTTATTGATAAGAGGAGTAACTCTTCTTATAGTTCGTGCTTTGAGCCTTTCCTGGGACAGCAGTCTTACATTCCGATGCACCATTGCACGATTACTGTGTCCCTTGGTCCTTCAAAACAACTATAAAACTCTGAAATTGCATCGATATTGAATACAAAAGGCAAAATGTCGACTTATATACAAGAGGAGTAACTCTTTTAGTACTTCGTGCTTTGAGCATTTCCTGGGACAGCAGTATTAGATTCCGATGCACCATTGCAGGTTTACTGTATCCCTTGGACCTTCAAATCAACGATGAAACACAGATAATGCATCGATATTGAATACAAAAAGCAAAATGTCGACTTATTTACAAGAGGAGTAACTCTTCTAATAGATCGTGCTTTGAACCTTCCCTGGGACAGCAGTATTAGATTCCGATGCACCATTGCAGGTTTACTGCATCCCTTGGACATTCAAATCAACGATGAAACACAGAAATTGCATCGATATTGAACACAAAATGCAAAATGTCGACTTATTTACAAGAGGGGTAACTCTTCTAATAGTTCGTGCTTTGAGCCTTTCCTGGGACAGCAGTATTATATTCCGATGCACCATTGCAGGTTTACTGCATCCCTTGGACATTCAAATCAACGATGAAACACAGAAATTGCATCGACATTGAATACAAAAGGCAAAATGTCGACTTATATACAAGAGGAGTAACTCTTCTAGTACTTCGTGCTTTGAGCATTTCCTGGGACCGCAGTATTAGATTCCGATGCACCATTGCAGGTTTACTGTATCCCTTGGACCTACAAATCAACGATGAAACACAGAAATTGCATCGATATTGAATACAAAAGGCAAAATGTCGACTTATTTACAAGAGGAGTAACTCTTCTAATAGTTCGTGCTTTGAGCCTTTCCTGGGACAGCAGTATTAGATTCCGATGCACCATTGCAGGTTTACTGTATCCCTTGGACCTTCAAATCAACGATGAAACACAGAAATTGCATCGATATTGAATACAAAAGGCAAAATGTCGAATTATTTACAAGAGGAGTAACTCTTCTAATAGTTCGTGCTTTGAGCCTTTCCTGGGACAGCAGTATTAGATTCCGATGCACCATTGCAGGTTTACTGTATCCCTTGGACCTTCAAATCAACGATGAAACACAGAAATTGCATCGATATTGAATACAAAAGGCAAAATGTCGACTTATTTACAAGACGAGTAACTCTTCTAATACTTCGTGCTTTGAGCCTTTCCTGGGACAGCAGTATTAGATTCCGATGCACCATTGCAGGTTTACTGTATCCCTTGGACCTTCAAATCAACGATGAAACACAGAAATTGCATCGATATTGAATAGAAAAGGCAAAATGTCGACTTACTTAAAACACAAGTAACTCTTCTAACAGTTCGTGTTTTGAGCCTTTCCTGGGACAGCAGTATTAGATTCCGATGCACCATTGCAGGTTTACTGTATCCCTTGGACCTTCAAATCGACGATGAAACACAGAAATTGCATCGATATTGAATACAAAAGGCAAAATGTCGACTTATTTACAAGAGTAGTAACTCTTCTAATAGTTCATGCTTTGAGCCTTTCCTGGGACAGCAGTATTAGATTCCGATGAACCATTGCAGGTTTACTGTATCCCTTGTACCTTCAAATCAACGATGAAACATAGAAATTGCATCGATCTTGAATACAAAATGCTAAATGTCGACTTATTGATAAGAGGAGTAACTCTTCTTATAGTTCGTGCTTTGAGCCTTTCCTGGGACAGCAGTATTACATTCCGATGCACCATTGCACGATTACTGTGTCCCTTGGTCCTTCAAAACAACTATAAAACTCTGAAATTGCATCGATATTGAATACAAAAGGCAAAATTTCGACTTATTTACAAGTGGAGTAACTCTTCTAATAGTTCGTGCTTTTAGCGTCTCCTGGGACAGCAGTATTAGATTCCGATGCACCATTGCAGGTTTACTGTATCCCTTGGACCTTCAAATCAACGATGAAACACAGAAATTGCATCGATATTGAATACAAAAGGCAAAACGTCTACTTATTCACAAGAATAGAAACTCTTCTAATAGTTCGTGATTTGAGCCTTTCCTGGGACAGCAGCATTATTTTCCGATGCACCATTGCAGCTTTACTGTATCCCTTGGACCTTCAAATCAACGATGAAACACAGAAATTGCATCGATATCGAATACAAAAGGCAAAATGTCGACTTATTTACAAGAGGAGTAGCTATTCTAATAGTTCGTGCTTTGTGCCTTTCCTGGGACAGCATTATTAGATTCCCATGCACCATTGCAGGTTTACGGTATCTCTTTGACCTTCAAATCAACGATGAAACACAGAAATTGCATCGACATTGAATACAAAAGGCAAAATGTCGACTTATATACAAGAGGAGTAACTCTTCTAGTACTTCGTGCTTTGAGCATTTCCTGGGACAGCAGTATTAGATTCCGATGCACCATTGCAGGTTTACTGTATCCCTTGGACCTTCAAATCAACGATGAAACACAGAAATTGCATCGATATTGAATACAAAAGGCAAAATGTCGACTTATTTACAAGAGGAGTAACTCTTCTAATAGTTCGTGCTTTGAGCCTTTCCTGGGACAGCAATATTAGATTCCGATGCACCATTGCAGGTTTACTGTATCCCTTGGACCTTCAAATCAACGATGAAACACAGAAATTGCATCGATATTGAATACAAAAGGCAAAATGTCGACTTATTTACAAGAGGAGTAACTCTTCTAATACTTCGTGCTTTGAGCCTTTCCTGGGACAGCAGTATTAGATTCCGATGCACCATTGCAGGTTTACTGTATCCCTTGGACCTTCAAATCAACGATGAAACACAGAAATTGCATCGATATTGAATAGAAAAGGCAAAATTTCGACTTATTTAAAACACAAGTAACTCTTCTAACAGTTCGTGTTTTGAGCCTTTCCTGGGACAGCAGTATTAGATTCCGATGCACCATTGCAGGTTAACTGTATCCCTTGGACCTTCACATCAACGATGAAACACAGAAATTGCATCGATATTGAATACAAAAGGCAAAATGTCGACTTATTTACAAGAGTTGTAACTCTTCTAATAGTTCATGCTTTGAGCCTTTCCTGGGACAGCAGTATTAGATTCCGATGAACCATTGCAGGTTTACTGTATCCCTTGTACCTTCAAATCAACGATGAAACATAGAAATTGCATCGATCTTGAATACAAAATGCTAAATGTCGACTTACTGATAAGAGGAGTAACTCTATTTATAGTTCGTGCTTTGAGCCTTTCCTGGGACAGCAGTATTACATTCCGATGCACCATTGCACGATTACTGGGTCCCTTGGTCCTTCAAAACAACTATAAAACTCTGAAATTGCAACGATATTGAATACAAAAGGCAAAATTACGACTTATTTACAAGAGGAGTAACTCTTCTAATAGTTCGTGCTTTTAGCGTCTCCTGGGACAGCAGTATTAGATTCCGATGCACCATTGCAGGTTTACTGTATCCCTTGGACCTTCAAATCAACGATGAAACACAGAAATTGCATCGATATTGAATACAAAAGGCAAAACGTCGACTTATTCACAAGAATAGAAACTCTTCTAATAGTTCGTGATTTGAGCCTTTCCTGGGACAGCAGCATTATTTTCCGATGCACCATTGCAGCTTTACTGTATCCCTTGGACCTTCAAATCAACGATGAAACACAGAAATTGCATCGATATCGAATACAAAAGGCAAAATGTCGACTTATTTACAAGAGGAGTAGCTATTCTAATAGTTCGTGCTTTGTGCCTTTCCTGGGACAGCATTATTAGATTCCCATGCACCATTGCAGGTTTAAGGTATCTCTTTGACCTTCAAATCAACGATGAAACACAGAAATTGCATCGATATTGAATACAAAAGGCAAAATCTCGACTTATTTACAAGAGGAGTAACTCTTCTTATAGTTCGTGCTTTGAACCTTTCCTGGGACAGCAGTCTTACATTCCGATGCACCATTGCACGATTTCTGTGTCCCTTGGTCCTCCAAAACAACTATAAAACTCTGAAATTGCATCGATAATGAATACAAAAGGCAAAATGTCGACTTATATACAAGAGGAGTAACTCTTTTAGTACTTCGTGCTTTGAGCATTTCCTGGGACAGCAGTATTAGATTCCGATGCACCATTGCAGGTTTACTGTATCCCTTACCTTCAAATCAACGATGAAACACAGAAATTGCATCGATATTGAATACAAACGGCAAAATGTCGACTTATTTACAAGAATAGAAACTCTTCGAATAGTTCGTGCTTTGAGCCTTTCCTGGGACAGCAGCATTATTTTCCGATGCACCATTGCAGCTTTACTGTATCCCTTGGACCTTCAAATCAACGATGAAACACAGAAATTGCATCGATATCGAATACAAAAGGCAAAATGTCGCCTTATTTACAAGAGGAGTAGCTCTTCTAATAGTTCGTGATTTGAGCCTTGCCTGGGACAGCATTATTAGATTCCGATGCACCATTGCAGGTTTACTGTATCTCTTTGACCTTCAAATCAACGATGAAACACAGAAATTGCATCGATATTGAATACAAAGGGCTAAATGTCGACTTATTTACAAGAGGAGTAACTCTTCTAATAGTTCGTGCTTTGAGCCTTTCCTGGGACAGCAGTATTAGATTCCGATGCACCATTGCAGGTTTACTGTATCCCTTGGACCTTCAAATCAACGATGAAACACAGAAATTGCATGGATATTGAATACAAAATGCAAAATGTCGACTTATATACAAGAGGAGTAACTCTTCTAGTACTTCGTGATTTGAGCCTTTCCTGGGACAGCAGTATTAGATTCCGATGCACCATTGCAGGTTTACAGTATCCCTTGGGCCTTCAAATCAAAGATGAAACACAGAAATTGCATCGATATTGAATACAAAAAGCTAAATGTCGACTTATTTACAAGAGGAGTAACTCTTCTAATAGTTCGTGCTTTGAGCCTTTCCTGGAACAGCAGTATTAGATTCCGATGCACCATTGCAGGTTTACTGCATCCCTTGGACCTTCAGATAAACGATGAAACACAGAAATTGCATCGATATTAAATACAAAAGGCAAAATGTCGACTTATTTACAAGAGGAGTAACTCTTCTAATAGTTCGTGCTTTGAGACTTTCCTGGGACAGCAGTATTAGATTCCGATGCACCATTGCAGGTTTACTGTATCTCTTGGACCTTCAAATCAACGATGAAACACAGAAATTGCATCGATATTGAATAGAAAAGGCAAAATGTCGACTTATTTAAAACACAAGTAACTCTTCTAAAATTTCGTGTTTTGAGCCTTTCCTGGGACAGCAGTATTAGATTCCGATGCACCATTGCAGGTTTACTGTATCCCTTGGACTTTCAAATCAACGATGAAACATAGAAATTGCATCGATATTGAATACAAAAGGCAAAATGTCGACTTATTTACAAGAGTAGTAACTCTTCTAATAGTTCATGTTTTGAGCCTTTCCTGGGACAGCAATATTAGATTCCGATGAACCATTGCAGGTTTACTGTATCCCTTGTACCTTCAAATCAACGATGAAACATAGAAATTGCATCGATCTTGAATACAAAATGGAAATTGTCGACTTATTGATAAGAGGAGTAACTCTTCTTATAGTTCGTGCTTTGAGCCTTTCCCGGGACAGCAGTCTTACATTCCGATGCACCATTGCACGATTACTGTGTCCCTTGGTCCTTCAAAACAACTATAAAACTCTGAAATTGCATCGATATTGAATACAAAAGGCAAAATGTCGACTTATATACAAGAGGAGTAACTCTTTTAGTACTTCGTGCTTTGAGCATTTCCTGGGACAGCAGTATTAGATTCCGATGCACCATTGCAGGTTTACTGTATCCCTTGGACCTTCAAATCAACGATGAAACACAGATAATGCATCGATATTGAATACAAAAGGCAAAATGTCGACTTATTTACAAGAGGAGTAACTCTTCTAATAGATCGTGCTTTGAACCTTCCCTGGGACAGCAGTATTAGATTCCGATGCACCATTGCAGGTTTACTGCATCCCTTGGACATTCAAATCAACGATGAAACACAGAAATTGCATCGATATTGAACACAAAATGCAAAATGTCGACTTATTTACAAGAGGGGTAACTCTTCTAATAGTTCGTGTTTTGAGCCTTTCCTGGGACAGCAGTATTATATTCCGATGCACCATTGCAGGTTTACTGCATCCCTTGGACATTCAAATCAACGATGAAACACAGAAATTGCTTCGACATTGAATACAAAAGGCAAAATGTCGACTTATATACAAGAGGAGTAACTCTTCTAGTACTTCGTGCTTTGAGCATTTCCTGGGACAGCAGTATTAGATTCCGATGCACCATTGCAGGTTTACTGTATCCCATGGACCTACAAATCAACGATGAAACACAGAAATTGCATCGATATTGAATACAAAAGGCAAAATGTCGACTTATTTACAAGAGGAGTAACTCTTCTAATAGTTCGTGCTTTGAGCCTTTCCTGGGACAGCAGTATTAGATTCCGATGCACCATTGCAGGTTTACTGTATCCCTTGGACCTTCAAATCAACGATGAAACACAGAAATTGCATCGATATTGAATACAAAAGGCAAAATGTCGAATTATTTACAAGAGGAGTAACTCTTCTAATAGTTCGTGCTTTGAGCCTTTCCTGGGACAGCAGTATTAGATTCCGATGCACCATTGCAGGTTTACTGTATCCCTTGGACCTTCAAATCAACGATGAAACACAGAAATTGCATCGATATTGAATACAAAAGGCAAAATGTCGACTTATTTACAAGACGAGTAACTCTTCTAATACTTCGTGCTTTGAGCCTTTCCTGGGACAGCAGTATTAGATTCCGATGCACCATTGCAGGTTTACTGTATCCCTTGGACCTTCAAATCAACGATGAAACACAGAAATTGCATCGATATTGAATAGAAAAGGCAAAATGTCGACTTACTTAAAACACAAGTAACTCTTCTAACAGTTCGTGTTTTGAGCCTTTCCTGGGACAGCAGTATTAGATTCCGATGCACCATTGCAAGTTTACTGTATCCCTTGGACCTTCAAATCGACGATGAAACACAGAAATTGCATCGATATTGAATACAAAAGGCAAAATGTCGACTTATTTACAAGAGTAGTAACTCTTCTAATAGTTCATGCTTTGAGCCTTTCCTGGGACAGCAGTATTAGATTCCGGTGAACCATTGCAGGTTTACTGTATCCCTTGTACCTTCAAATCAACGATGAAACATAGAAATTGCATCGATCTTGAATACAAAATGCTAAATGTCGACTTATTGATAAGAGGAGTAACTCTTCTTATAGTTCGTGCTTTGAGCCTTTCCTGGGACATCAGTATTACATTCCGATGCACCATTGCACGATTACTGTGTCCCTTGGTCCTTCAAAACAACTATAAAACTCTGAAATTGCATCGATATTGAATACAAAAGGCAAAATTTCGACTTATTTACAAGTGGAGTAACTCTTCTAATAGTTCGTGCTTTTAGCGACTCCTGGGACAGCAGTATTAGATTCCGATGCACCATTGCAGGTTTACTGTATCCCTTGGACCTTCAAATCAACGATGAAACACAGAAATTGCATCGATATTGAATACAAAAGGCAAAACGTCGACTTATTCACAAGAATAGAAACTCTTCTAATAGGTCGTGATTTGAGCCTTTCCTGGGACTGCAGCATTATTTTCCGATGCACCATTGCAGCTTTACTGTATCCCTTGGACCTTCAAATCAACGATGAAACACAGAAATTGCATCGATATCGAATACAAAAGGCAAAATGTCGACTTATTTACAAGAGGAGTAGCTATTCTAATAGTTCGTGCTTTGTGCCTTTCCTGGGACAGCATTATTAGATTCCCATGCACCATTTCAGGTTTACGGTATCTCTTTGACCTTCAAATCAACGATGAAACACAGAAATTGCATCGACATTGAATACAAAAGGCAAAATGTCGACTTATATACAAGAGGAGTAACTCTTCTAGTACTTCGTGCTTTGAGCATTTCCTGGGACAGCAGTATTAGATTCCGATGCACCATTGCAGGTTTACTGTATCCCTTGGACCTTCAAATCAACGATGAAACACAGAAATTGCATCGATATTGAATACAAAAGGCAAAATGTCGACTTATTTACAAGAGGAGTAACTCTTCTAATAGTTCGTGCTTTGAGCCTTTCCTGGGACAGCAGTATTAGATTCCGATGCACCATTGCAGATTTACTGTATCCCTTGGACCTTCAAATCAACGATGAAACACAGAAATTGCATCGATATTGAATACAAAAGGCAAAATGTCGACTTATTTACAAGAGGAGTAACTCTTCTAATACTTCGTGCTTTGAGCCTTTCCTGGGACAGCAGTATTAGATTCCGATGCACCATTGCAGGTTTACTGTATCCCTTGGACCTTCAAATCAACGATGAAACACAGAAATTGCATCGATATTGAATAGAAAAGGCAAAATTTCGACTTATTTAAAACACAAGTAACTCTTCTAACAGTTCGTGTTTTGAGCCTTTCCTGGGACAGCAGTATTAGATTCCGATGCACCATTGCAGGTTTACTGTATCCCTTGGACCTTCACATCAACGATGAAACACAGAAATTGCATCGATATTGAATACAAAAGGCAAAATGTCGACTTATTTACAAGAGTTGTAACTCTTCTAATAGTTCATGCTTTGAGCCTTTCCTGGGACAGCAGTATTAGATTCCGATGAACCATTGCAGGTTTACTGTATCCCTTGTACATTCAAATCAACGATGAAACATAGAAATTGCATCGATCTTGAATACAAAATGCTAAATGTCGACTTACTGATAAGAGGAGTAACTCTTCTTATAGTTCGTGCTTTGAGCCTTTCCTGGGACAGCAGTATTACATTCCGATGCACCATTGCACGATTACTGGGTCCCTTGGTCCTTCAAAACAACTATAAAACTCTGAAATTGCAACGATATTGAATACAAAAGGCAAAATTACGACTTATTTACAAGAGGAGTAACTCTTCTAATAGTTCGTGCTTTTAGCGTCTCCTGGGACAGCAGTATTAGATTCCGATGCACCATTGCAGGTTTACTGTATCCCTTGGACCTTCAAATCAACGATGAAACACAGAAATTGCATCGATATTGATTACAAAAGGCAAAACGTCGACTTATTCACAAGAATAGAAACTCTTCTAATAGTTCGTGATTTGAGCCTTTCCTGGGACAGCAGCATTATTTTCCGATGCACCATTGCAGCTTTACTGTATCCCTTGGACCTTCAAATCAACGATGAAACACAGAAATTGCATCGATATCGAATACAAAAGGCAAAATGTCGACTTATTTACAAGAGGAGTAGCTATTCTAATAGTTCGTGCTTTGTGCCTTTCCTGGGACAGCATTATTAGATTCCCATGCACCATTGCAGGTTTAAGGTATCTCTTTGACCTTCAAATCAACGATGAAACACAGAAATTGCATCGATATTGAATACAAAAGGCAAAATCTCGACTTATTTACAAGAGGAGTAACTCTTCTAATAGTTCGTGCTTTGAGTCTTTCCTGGGACAGCAGTATTAGATTCCGATGCACCATTGCAGGTTTACTGCATCCCTTGGACATTCAAATCAACGATGAAACACAGAAATTGCATCGATATTGAACACAAAATGCAAAATGTCGACTTATTTACAAGAGGGGTAACTCTTCTAATAGTTCGTGCTTTGAGCCTTTCCTGGGACAGCAGTATTATATTCCGATGCACCATTGCAGGTTTACTGTATCCCTTGGATCTTAAAATAACGATGAAACACAGAAATTGCATCGACATTGAATACAAAAGGCAAAATTTCGACTTATATACAAGAGGAGTAACTCTTCTAGTACTTCGTGCTTTGAGCATTTCCTGGGACAGCAGTATTAGATTCCGATGCACCATTGCAGGTTTACTGTATCCCTTGGACCTTCAAATCAACGATGAAACACAGAAATTGCATCGATATTGAATACAAAAGGCAAAATGTCGACTTATTTACAAGAGGAGTAACTCTTCTAATAGATCGTGTTTTGAGCCTTCCCTGGGACAGCAGTATTATATTCCGATGCACCATTGCAGGTATTTTGTATCCCTTGGACCTTCAAATCAACGATGAAACACAGAAATTGCATCGATATTGAATACAAAAGGCAAAATGTCGACTTATTTACAAGAGTAGTTACTCGTCTAGTACTTCGTGATTTGAGCATTTCCTGGGACAGCAGTATTAGATTCCGATGCACCATTGCTGGTTTACTGTATCCCTTGTACCTTCAAATCAACGATGAAACAAAGAAATTGCATCTATCTTGAATACAAAATGCAAAATGTCGACTTATTTGTAAGAGGAACAAATCTTCTAATAGTTCGTGCTTGGAACCTTTCCTGGGACAGCAGTATTACATTCCGATGCACCATTGCACGATTACTGTGTCCTTTGGACCTTCGAAACAACTATAAAACTATGAAATTGCATTGATATTGAATACAAAAGGCAAAATTTCGACTTATTTACAAGAGGAGTAACTCTTCTAATAGATCGTGATTTTAGCGTTTCTTGGGACAGCAGTATTAGATTCCGATGCACCATTGCAGGTTTACTGTATCCCTTGGACCTTCAATTCAACGATGAAACACAGAAATTGCATCGATATTGAATACAAAAGGCAAAATGTCGACTTTTTTACAAGAATAGAAACTCTTCTAATAGTTCGTGCTTTGAGCCTTTCCTGGGACAGCAGCATTATTTTCCGATGCACCATTGCAGCTTTACTGTATCCCTTGGACTTTCAAATCAACGATGAAACACAGAAATTGCATCGATATCGAATACAAAAGGCAAAATGTCCACTTATTTACAAGAGGAGTAGCTATTCTAATAGTTCGTGCTTTGAGCCTCTCCTGGGACAGCAGTATTAGATTCCGATGCACTATTGCAGGTTTACTGTATCCCTTGGACCTTCATATCAACGATGAAACACAGAAATTGCATGGATATTGAATACAAAATGCAAAATTTCGACTTATATACAATAGGAGTAACTCTTCTAGTACTTCGTGATTTGAGCCTTTCCTGGGACAGCAGTATTAGATTCCGATGCACCATTGCAGGTTTACAGTATCCCTTGGGCCTTCAAATCAACGATGAAACACAGAAATTGCATCGATATTGAATACAAAAAGCTAAATGTCGACTTATTTACAAGAGGAGTAACTTTTCTAATAGTTCGTGCTTTGAGCCTTTCCTGGAACAGCAGTATTAGATTCCGATGCACCATTGCAGGTTTACTGCATCCCATGGACCTTCAGATCAACGATGAAACACAGAAGTTGGATCGATATTGAATACAAAACGCAAAATGTCGACTTATTTACAAGAGGAGTAACTCTTCTTATAGTTCGTGCTTTGAGCCTTTCCTGGGACAGCAGTATTAGATTCCGATGCACCATTGCAGGTTTACTGTATCCCTTGGACCTTCAAATCAACGATGAAACACAGAAATAGCATCGATATTGAATAGAAAAGGCAAAATGTCGACTTATTTAAAACACAAGTAACTCTTCTAACAGTTCGTGTTTTGAGCCTTTCCTGGGACAGCAGTATTAGATTCCGATGCACCATTGCAGGTTTACTGTATCCCTTGGACCTTCAAATCAACGATGAAACACAGAAATTGCATCGATATTGAATACAAAAGGCAAAATGTCGACTTATTTACAAGAGTAGTAACTCTTCTAATAGTTCATGCTTTGAGCCTTTCCTAGGACAGCAGTATTAGATTCCGATGAACCATTGCAAGTTTACTGTATCCCTTGTACCTTCAAATCAACGATGAAACATAGAAATTGCATCGATATTGAATACAAAAGGCAAAATGTCGACTTATAAACAAGAGGAGTAACTCTTTTAGTACTTGTGCTTTGAGCATTTCGTGGGACAGCAGTATTAGATTCCGATGCACCATTGCAGGTTTAATGTATCCCTTGGACCTTCAAATCAACGATGAAACACAGATAATGCATCGATATTGAATACAAAAGGCAAAATGTCGACTTATTTACAAGAGGAGTAACTCTTGTAATAGATCGTGCTTTGAGCCTTCCCTGGGACAGCAGTATTATATTCTGATGCACCATTGCAGGTTTACTGTATCCCTTGGACCTTCAAATCAACGATGAAACACAGAAATTGCATCGATATTGAATACAAAAGGCAAAATGTCGACTTATTTACAAGAGTAGTTACTCGTCTAATACTTCGTGATTTGAGCATTTCCTGGGACAGCAGTATTAGATTCCGATGCACCATTGCTGGTTTACTGTATCCCTTGTACCTTCAAATCAACGATGAAACACAGAAATTGCATCGATATTGAATACAAAAGGCAAAATGTCGACTTATTTACAAGAGGAGTAACTCTTCTAATAGTTCGTGCTTTTAGCGTTTCCTGGGACAGCAGTATCAGATTCCGATGCACCATTGCAGGTTTACTGTATCCCTTGGACCTTCAAATCAACGATGAAACACAGAAATTGCATCGATATTGAATACAAAAGGCAAAATGTAGACTTATTCACAAGAATAGTAACTCTTCTAAAAGTTCGTGCTTTGAGCCTTTCCTGGGACAGCAGCATTATTTTCCGATGCACCATTGCAGCTTTACTGTATCTCTTGGACCTTCAAATCAACGATGAAACACAGAAATTGCATCGATATCGAATACAAAAGGCAAAATGTCGACTTATTTACAAGAGGAGTAGCTATTCTAATAGTTCGTGCTTTGTGCCTTTCCTGGGACAGCATTATTAGATTCCGATGCACCATTGCAGGTTTACAGTATCTCTTTGACCTTCAAATCAACGATGATACACAGAAATTGCATCGATGTTGAATACAAAAGGCAAAATGTCGACTTATTTACAAGAGGAGTAACTCTTCTAATAGTTCATGCTTTGAGCCTTTCCTGGGACAGCAGTATTAGATTCCGATGCACCATTGCAGGTTTACTGTATCCCTTGGACCTTCAAATCAACGATGAAACACAGAAATTGCATGGATATTGAATACAAAATGCAAAATTTCGACTTATATACAAGAGGAGTAACTCTTCTAGTACTTCGTGATTTGTGCCTTTCCTGGGACAGCAGTATTAGATTCCGATGCACCATTGCAGGTTTACAGTATCCCTTGGGCCTTCAAATCAACGATGAAACACTGAAATTGCATCGATATTGAATACAAAAGCTAAATGTCGACTTATTTACAAGAGGAGTAACTCTTCTAATAGTTCGTGCTTTGAGCCTTTCCTGGAACAGCAGTATTAGATTCCGATGCACCATTGCAGGTTTACTGCATCCCTTGGACCTTCAGATCAACGATGAAACACCGAAATTGCATCGATATTGAATACAAAAGGCAAAATGTCGACTTATTTACAAGAGGAGTAACTCTTCTAATAGTTCGTGTTTTGAGCCTCTCCTGGGACAGCAGTATTAGATTCCGATGCACCATTGCAGGTTTACTGTATCCCTTGGACCTTCAAATCAACGATGAAACACAGAAATTGCATCGATATTGAATACAAAAGGCAAAATGTCGACTTATTTACAAGAGGAGTAACTCTTCTAATAGTTCGTGTTTTGAGCCTTTCTTGGGACAGCAGTATTAGATTCCGATGCACCATTGCAGGTTTACTGTATCCCTTGGACCTTCAAATCAACGATGAAACACAGAAATTGCATCGATATTGAATACAAAAGGCCTAATGTCGACTTATTTACAAGAGTAGTTACTCGTCTAGTACTTCGTGATTTGAGCATTTCCTGGGACAGCAGTATTAGATTCCGATGCACCATTGCTGGTTTACTGTATCCCTTGTACCTGCAAATCAACCATGAAACACAGAAATTGCATCGATATTGAATACAAAAGGCAAAATTTCGACTTATTTACAAGAGGAGTAACTCCTCTAATAGTTCGTGCTTTGAGCCTTTCCTGGGACAGCAGTATTAGATTCCGATGCACTATTGCAGGTTTACTGTATCCCTTGGACCTTCAAATCAACGATGAAACACAGAAATTGTATCGACATTGAATACAAAAGGCAAAATGTCGACTTATATACAAGAGGGGTAACTCTTCTAATAGTTCGTGCTTTGACCCTTTCCTGGGACAGCAGTATTAGATTCCGATGCACCATTGCAGGTTTACTGTATCCCTTGGACCTTCAAATCAACGATGAAACACAGAAATTGCATCGATATTGAATACAAAAGGCAAAATGTCGACTTATTTACAAGAGGAGTAACACTTCTAATAGTTCGTGCTTTGAGCCTTTCCTGGGACAGCAGTATTAGATTCCGATGCACCATTGCAGATTTACTGTATCCCTTGGACCTTCAAATCAACGATGAAACACAGAAATTGCATCGATATTGAATACAAAAGGCAAAATGTAGACTTATTTACAAGAGGAGTAACACCTCTAATAGTTCGTGCTTTGAGCCTTTCCTGGGACAGCAGTATTAGATTCCGATGCACCATTGCAGGTTTACTGTATCCCTTGGACCTTCAAATCAACGATGAAACACAGAAATTGCATCGATATTGAATACAAAACGCAAAAAGGCGACTTACTTACAAGAGGAGTAACTCATCTAACAGTTCGTGTTTTGAGCCTTTCCTGGGACAGCAGTATTAGATTCCGACGCACCATTGCAGGTTTACTGTATCCCTTGGACTTTCATATCAACGATGAAACACAGAAATTGCATCGATATTGAATACAAAAGGTAAAATGTCGACTTATTTACAAGAGTAGTAACTCTTCTAATAGTTCATGCTTTGAGCCTTTCCTGGGACAGCAGTATTAGATTCCGATGAACCATTGCAGGTTTACTGTATCCCTTGTACGTTCAAATCAACGATGAATCATAGAAATTGCATCGATTTTGAATACAAAATGCAAAATGTCGACTTATTGATAAGAGGAGTAACTCTACTTATAGTTCGTGCTTTGAGCCTTTCCTGGGACAGCAGTATTACATTCCGATGCACCATTGCACGATTACTGTGTCCCTTGGTCCTTCAAAACAACTATAAAACTCTGAAATTGCATCGATATTGAATACAAAAGGCAAAATGTCGACTTATATACAAGAGTAGCAACTCTTTTAGTACTTCGTGCTTTGAGCATAACCTGGGACAGCTGTATTAGATTCCGATGCACCATTGCAGGTTTACTGTATCCCTTGGACCTTCAAATCAACGATGAAACACAGATAATGCATCGATATTGAATACAAAAGGCAAAATGTCGACTTATTTACAAGAGGAGTAACTCTTCTAATACATCGTGCTTTGAGCCTTCCCTGGGACAGCAGTATTATATTCCGATGCACCATTGCAGGTTTACTGTATCCCTTGGACCTTCAAATCAACGATGAAACACAGAAATTGCATCGATATTGAATACAAAAGGCAATATGTCGACTTATTTACAAGAGTAGTTACTCGTCTAGTACTTCGTGATTTGAGCATTTCCTGGGAAAGCAGTATTAGATTCCGATGCACAATTGCTGGTTTACTGTATCCCTTGTACCTTCAAATCAACGATGAAACAAAGAAATTGCATCTATCTTGAATACAAAATGCAAAATGTCGACTTATTTATAAGAGGAGTAAATCTTCTAATAGTTCGTGCTTTGAACCTTTCCTGGGACAGCAGTATTACATTCCGATGCACCATTGCACGATTACTGTGTCCTTTGGACCTTCGAAACAACTATAAAACTCTGAAATTGCATCGATATTGAATAAAAAAGGCAAAATTTCGGCTTATTTACAAGAGGAGTAACTCTTCTAATAGATCGTGCTTTTAGCGTTTCCTGGGACAGCAGTATTAGATTCCGATGAACCATTGCAGGTTTACTGTATCCCTTGGACCTTCAAATCAACGATGAAACACAGAAATTGCATCGATATTGAATACAAAAGGCAAAATGTCGACTTATTTACAAGAATAGAAACTCTTCTAATAGTTCGTGCCTTGAGCCTTTCCTGGGACAGCAGCATTATTTTCCAATGCACCATTGCAGCTTTACTGTATCCCTTGGACATTCAAATCAACGATGAAACACAGAAATTGCATCGATATCGAATACAAAAGGCAAAATGTCGACATATTTACAAGAGGAGTTGCTATTCTAATAGTTCGTGCTTTGTGCCTTTCCTGGGACAGCATTATTAGATTTCGATGCACCATTGCAGGTTTACGGTATCTCTTTGACCTTCAAATCAACGATGAAACACAGAAATTGCAACGATATTGAATACAAAAGGCAAAATGTCGACTTATTTACAAGAGGAGTACCTCTTCTGATAGTTCGTGCTTTCAGCCTTTCCTGGGACAGCAGTATTAGATTCCGATGCACCATTGCAGGTTTACTGTATCCCTTGGACCTTCAAATCAACGATGAAACACAGAAATTGCATCGACATTGAATACAAAAGGCAAAATGTCGACTTATATACAAGAGGAGTAACTCTTCTAGTACTTCGTGATTTGAGCATTTCCTGGGACTGCAGTATTAGATTCCGATGCACCATTGCAGGTTACTGTATCCCTTGGACCTACAAATCAACGATGAAACACAGAAATTGCATCGATATTGAATACAAAAGGCAAAATGTCGACTTATTTACAAGAGTAGTAACTCTTCTAATAGTTCGTGCTTTGAGCCTTTCCTGGGACAGCAGTATTAGATTCCGATGCACCATTGCTGGTTTACTGTATCCCTTGTACCTTCAAATCAACGATGAAACATAGAAATTGCATCGATCTTGAATACAAAATGCAAAATGTCGACTTATTTATAAGAGGAGTAACTCTTCTAATAGTTCGTGCTTTTAACCTTTCCTGGGACAGCAGTAATACATTCCGATGCACCATTGCACGATTACTGTGTCCTTTGGACCTTCAAAACAACTATAAAACTCTGAAATTGCATCGATATTGAATACAAAAGGCAAAATTTCAACTTATTTACAAGAGGAGTAACTCTTCTAATAGTTCGTGCTTTTAGCCTTTCCTGGGACAGCAGTATTAGATTCCGATGCACCATTGCACGATTACTGTATCCCTTGGACCTTCAAAGCAACGATGAAACACAGAAATTGCATCGATATTGAATACAAAAGGCAAAATGTCGATTTATTTACAAGAATAGAAACTCCTCTAATAGTTCGTGCTTTGAGCCTTTCCTGGGACAGCATTATTAGATTCCGATGCACCATTGCAGGTTTACTGTATCTCTTTGACCTTCAAATCAACGATGAAACACAGAAATTGCATTGATATTGAATACAAAAGGCAAAATGTCGACTTATTTACAAGAGTAGTAACTCTTCTAATAATTCGTGCTTTGAGCCTTTCCTGGGACAGCAGTATTAGATTCCGATGCACCATTGCAGGTTTACTGTATCCCTTGGACCTTCAAATCAACGATGAAACACAGAAATTGCATGGATATTGAATACAAAATGCAAAATTTCGACTTATATACAAGAGGAGTAACTCTTCTAGTACTTCGTGCTTTGAGCCTTTCCTGGGACAGCAGTATTAGATTCCGATGCACCATTGCAGGATTACAGTATCCCTTGGGCCTTCAAATCAACGATGAAACACAGAAATTGCATCGATATTGAATACAAAAAGCTAAATGTCGACTTATTTACAAGAGGAGTAACTCTTCTAGTAGTTCGTGTTTTGAGCCTTTCCTGGGACAGCAGTATTAGATTCCGATGCACCATTGCAGGTTTACTGTATCCCTGGCACCTTCAAAACAACGATGAAACACAGAAATTGCATCGATATTGAATAGAAAAGGCAAAATGTCGACTTATTTAAAACACAAGTAACTCTTCTAGCAGTTCGTGCTTTGAGCCTTTCCTGGGACAGCAGTATTCGATTCCGAAGCCCCATTGCAGGTTTACTGTATCCCTTGGACCTTCAAATCAACGATGAAGCACAGAAATTGCATCGATATTGAATACAAAAGGCAAACTTTCGACTTATATACAAGAGGAGTAACTCTTCTAGTACTTCGTGCTTTGAGCCTTTCCTGGGACAGCAGTATTAGATTCCGATGCACCATTGCATGTTTACTGTATCCCTTGGACCTTCAAATCAACGATGAAACACAGAAATTGCATCGATATTGAATACAAAAGGCAAAATGTCGACTTATTTACAAGAGGAGTAACTCTTCTAATAGTTCGTGCTTTGAGCCTTTCCTGGGACAGCAGTATTAGATTCCGATTTACCATTGCAGGTTTACTGTATCCCTTGGACCTTCAAATCAACGATGAAACACAGAAATTGCATCGATCTTGAATACAAAAGGCATAATGTCGACTTATTTATAAGAGGAGTATCTCTTCTAATAGATCGTACTTTGAGCCTTCCCTGGGACAGCTGTATCATATTCCGATGCACCATTGCAGGTTTACTGGATCCCTTGGACCTTCAAATCAACGATGAAACACAGAAATTGCATCAATATTGAATACAAAAGGCAAAATGTCGACTTATTTACAAGAGGAGTAACTCTTCTTATAGTTCGGGCTTTGAGCCTTTCCTGGGACAGCAGTATTACATTTCGATGCACCATTGCACGATTACTGTGTCCTTTGGAAATTCACAACAACTATAAAACTCTGAAATTGCATCGATATTGAATACAAAAGGCAAAATTTCGACTTATTTACAAGAGGAGTAACTATTTTAATAGTTCGTGCTTTTAGCCTTTCCTGGGACAGCAGTATTAGATTCCGGTGCACCATTGCCGGTATACTGTATCCCTTGGACCTGCAATTCAACAATGAAACACAGAAATTGCATCGATATTGAATACAAAAAGCAAAATGTCGACTAATTTACAAGAGGAGTAACTCTTCTTATAGTTCGTGCTTTGAGCCTTTCCTGGGACAGCAGTATTAGATTCCGATACACCATTGCAGCTTTACTGTATCCCTTGGACCTTCAACTCAACGATGAAACACAGAAATTGCATCGATATCGAATACAAAAGGCAAAATGTCCACTTATTTACAAGAGGAGTAGCTCTTCCAATAGTTCGTGTTTTGAGCCTTTCCTGGGACAGCAGTATTAGATTCCGTTGCACCATTGCAGGTTTACTGTATCCCTTGGACCTTCAAATCAACGATGAAACACAGAAATTGCATCGACATTGAATACAAAAGGCAAAATGTCGACTTATATACAAGAGGAGTAACTCTTCTAGTACTTCGTGATTTGAGCATTTCCTGGGACAGCAGTATTAGATTCCGATGCACCATTGCAGGTTTACTGTATCCCTTGGACCTTCAAATCAACGATGAAACACAGAAATTGCATCGATATTGAATAGAAAAGGCAAAATGTCGACTTATTTACAAGAGGAGTAACTCTTCTAATAGTTCGTGCATTGAGCCTTTCCTGGGACAGCAGTATTAGATTCCGATGCACCATTGCAGGTTTACTGTATCCCTTGGACCTTCAAATCAACGATGAATCACAGAAATTGCATCGATATTGAATACAAAAGGCAAAATATCGACTTATTTATAAGAGGAGTAACTCTTCTAACAGTTCCTGCTTTGAGCCTTTCCTGGGACAGCAGTATTAGTTTCCGATGCACCATTGCAGGTTTATTGTATCCCTTGGACCTTCAAATCAACGATGAAACACAGAAATTGCATCGATATTGAAAACAAAAGGCAAAATGTCGACTTATTTACAAGAGTAGTAACTCTTCTAATAGTTCATGCTTTGAGCCTTTCCTGGGACAGCAGTATTAGATTCCGATGCACCATTGCAGGTTTACTGTATCCCTTGGACCTTCAAATCAACGATGAAACACAGAAATTGCATCGATATTGAATACAAAAGGCAAAATTTCGACTTATTTACAAGAGGAGTAACTCTTCTAATAGTTCGTGCATTGAGCCTTTCCTGGGACAGCAGTATTAGATTCCGATGCACCATTGCAGGTTTACTGTATCCCTTGTTGCTTCAAATCAACGATGAATCACAGAATTTGCATCGATATTGAATACAAAAGGCAAAATGTCGACTTATTTACAGGAGTAGTAACTCTTCTAATAGTTCGTGCTTTGAGCCTTTTTCTGGGACAGCAGTATTAGATTCCGATGCACCATTGCTGGTTTACTGTATCCGTTGTACCTTCAAATCAACGATGAAACATAGAAATTGCATCGCTCTTGAATACAAAATGCAAAATGTCAACTTATTTATAAGAGGAGTAACTCTTCTAATAGTTCGTGCTTTGAGCCTTTCCTGGGACAGTAGTATTACATTCCGATGCACCATTGCTCGATTACTGTGTCCTTTGGACCTTCAAAACAACTATAAAACTCTGAAATTGCATCGATATTGAATACAAAAGGCAAAATGTCGACTTAGTTACAAGAATAGTATTTCTTCTAATAGTTCGTGCTTTGAGCCTTTCCTGGGACAGCAGTATTAGATTCCGATGCACCATTGCAGCTTTACTGTATCCCTTGGACCTTCAAATCAACGATGAAACACAGAAATTGCATCAATATCGAATACAAAAGGCAAAATTTCGACTTATTTACAAGAGGAGTAGCTCTCCTAATAGTTCGTGCATTAAGCCTTTCCTGGGACAGCATTATTAGATTCCGATGCACCATTGCAGGTTTACTGTATCTCTTTGACCTTCAAATCAACGATTAAACACAGAAATCGCATCGATATTGAATACAAAAGGCAAAATGTCGAATTATTTACAAGAGGAGTAACTCTTTCAATTGTTCCTGCTTTGAGCTTTTCCTGGGACAGCAGTATTAGATTCCGATGCACCATTGCAGGTTTACTGTATCCCTTGGACCTTCAAATCAACGATGAAACACAGAAATTGCATAGATATTGAATACAAAAGGCAAAATTTTGACTTATATACAACAGGAGTAACTCTTCTAGTACTTCGTGCTTTGAGCCTTTCCTGGGACAGCAGTATTAGATTCCGATGCACCATTGCAGGTTTACAGTATCCCTTGGGCCTTCAAATCAACGATGAAACACAGAAATTGCATCGATATTGAATACAAAAGGCAAAATGTCGACTTATTTACAAGAGGAGTAACTCTTCTAATAGTTCGTGTTTTGAGCCTTTCCTGGGACAGCAGTATTAGATTCCGATGCACCATTGCAGGTTTACTGTATCCCTTGGACCTTCAAATCAACGATGAATCACAGAAATTGCATCGATATTGAATACAAAAGGCAAAATGTCGACTTATTTATAAGAGGAGTAACTCTTCTAACAATTCATGCTTTGAGCCTTTCCTGGGACAGCAGTATTAGATTCCGATGCACCATTGCAGGTTTACTGTATCCCTTGGACCTTCAAATCAACGATGAAACACAGATATTGCATCGATATTGAATACAAAAGGCAAAATGTCGACTTATTTACAAGATTAGTAACTCTTCTAATAGTTCATGCTTTGAGCCTTTCCTGGGACAGCAGTATTAGATTCCGATGCACCATTGCAGGTTTACTGTATCCCTTGTACCTTCAAATCAACGATGAAACATAGAAATTGCATCGATCTTGAACACAAAATGCAAAATGTCGACTTATTTATAAGAGGAGTAACTCTTCTAATAGTTCGTGCTTTGAGCCTTTCCTGGGACAGCAGTATTACATTCCGATGCACCATTGCACGATTACTGTGTCCCTTGGACCTTCAGAACAACTATAAAACCCTGAAATTGCATCGATATTGAATACAAAAGGCAAAATTTCAACTTATTTACAAGAGGAGTAACTCTTCTAATAGTTCGTGCTTTTAGCCTTTCCTGGGACTGCAGTATTAGATTCCGATGCACCATTGCAGGTTTACTGTATCCCTTGGACCTTCAAATCAACGATGAAACACAGAAATTGCATCGATATTGAATACAAAAGGCAAAATGTCGACTTATTTACAAGAGGAGTAACTCTTCTAATAGTTCGTGCTTTGAGCCTTTCCTGGGACAGCAGTATTAGATTCCGATGCACCATTGCAGGTTTACTGTATCCCTTGGACCTTCAAATCAACGATGAATCACAGAAATTGCATCGATATTGAATACAAAAGGCAAAATGTCGACTTATTTATAAGAGGAGTAACTCTTCTAACTGTTCCTGCTTTGAGCCTTTCCTGGGACAGCAGTATTAGATTCCGATGCACCATTGCAGGTTTACTGTATCCCTTGGACCTTCAAATCAACGATGAAACACAGAAATTGCATCGATATTGAATACAAAAGGCAAAATGTCGACTTATTTACAAGATTAGTAACTCTTCTAATAGTTCATGCTTTGAGCCTTTCCTGGGACAGCAGTATTAGATTCCGATGCACCATTGCAGGTTTACTGTATCCCTTGGACCTTTAAATCAACGATGAAACACAGAAATTGCATCGACATTGAATACAAAAGGCAAAATGTCGACTTATATACAAGAGGAGTAACTCTTCTAGTACTTCGTGATTTGAGCATTTCCTGGGACAGCAGTATTAGATTCCGATGCACCATTGCAGGTTTACTGTATCCCTTGGAACTTCAAACCAACGATGAAACACAGAAATTGCATCGATATTGCATAGAAAAGGCAAAATGTCGACTTATTTACAAGGGGAGTAACTCTTCTAATAGTTCGTGCTTTGAGCCTTTCCTGGGACAGCAGTATTAGATTCCGATGCACCATTGCAGGTTTACTGTATCCCTTGGACCTTCAAATCAACGATGAAACACAGAAATTGCATCGATATTGAATACAAAAGGCAAAATGTCGACTTATTTACAAGAGGAGTAACTCTTCTAATAGTTCGTGATTTGAGCCTTTCCTGGGACAGCAGTATTAGATTCCGATGCACCATTCCAGGTTTACTGTATCCCTTGGACCTTCAAATCAACGATGAAACACAGAAGTTGCATCGATATTGAATTAAAATGCAAAATGTCGACTTATTTAAAAGAGGAGTAACTCATCAAAAAGTTCGGGATTTTAGCCTTTCCTGGGACAGCAGTATTAGATTCCGATGCACCATTGCTGGTTTACTGTATCCCTTGTACCTTCAAATCAACGATGAAACATAGAAATTGCATCGATCTTGAATACAAAATGCAAAATGTCGACTTATTTATAAGAGGAGTAACTCTTCTAATAGTTCGTGCTTTTAACCTTTCCTGGGACAGCAGTATTACATTCCGATGCACCATTGCACGATTACTGTGTCCTTTGGACCTTCAAAACAACTATAAAACTCTGAAATTGCATCGATATTGAATACAAAAGGCAAAATTTCAACTTATTTACAAGAGGAGTAACTCTTCTAATAGTTCGTGCTTTTAGCCTTTCCTGGGACTGCAGTATTAGATTCCGATGCACCATTGCAGGTTTACTGTATCCCTTGGACCTTCAAAGCAACGATGAAACACAGAAATTGCATCGATATTGAATACAAAAGGCAAAATGTCGATTTATTTACAAGAATAGAAACTCTTCTAATAGTTCGTGCTTTGAGCCTTTCCTGGGACAGCAGCATTATTTTCCGATGCACCATTGCAGCTTTACTGTATCCCTTGGACCTTCAAATCAACGATGAAACACAGAAATTGCATCGATATCTAATACAAAAGGCAAAATTTCGACTTATTTACAAGAGGAGTAGCCCTTCTAATAGTTCGTGCTTTGAGCCTTTCCTGGGACAGCATTATTAGATTCCGATGCACCATTGCAGGTTTACTGTATCTCTTTGACCTTCAATTCAACGATGAAACACAGAAATTGAATTGATATTGAATACAAAAGGCAAAATGTAGAATTATTTACAAGAGGAGTAACTCTTCTAATAGTTCGTGCTTTGAGCCTTTCCTGGGACAGCAGTATTAGATTCCGATGCACCATTGCAGGTTTACTGTATCCCTTGGACCTTCAAATCAACGATGAAACACAGAAATTGCATGGATATTGAATACAAAATGCAAAATTTCGACTTATTTACAAGAGGAGTAACTCTTCTAGTACTTCGTGCTTTGAGCCTTTCCTGGGACAGCAGTATTAGATTCCGATGCACCATTGCAGGCTTACAGTATCCCTTGGGCCTTCAAATCAACGATGAAACACAGAAATTGCATCGATATTGAATACAAAAAGCTAAATGTCGACTTATTTACAAGAGGATTAACTCTTCTAGTAGTTCGTGTTTTGAGCCTTTCCTGGGACAGCAGTATTAGATTCCGATGCACCATTGCAGGTTTACTGTATCCCTGGCACTTTCAAAACAACGATGAAACACAGAAATTGCATCGATATTGAATAGAAAAGGCAAAATGTCGACTTATTTAAAACACAAGTAACTCTTCTAACAGTTCGTGCTTTGAGCCTTTCCTGGGACAGCAGTATTCGATTCCGATGCACCATTGCAGGTTTACTGTATCTCTTGGACCTTCAAATCAACGATGAAGCACAGAAATTGCATCGATATTGAATACAAAAGACAAACTTTCGACTTATATACAAGAGGAGTAACTCTTCTAGTACTTCGTGCTTTTGAGCCTTTCCTGGGACAGCAGTATTAGATTTCGATGCACCATTGCATGTTTACTGTATCCCTTGGACCTTCAAATCAACGATGAAACACAGAAATTGCATCGATATTGAATACAAAAGGCAAAATGTCGAGTTATTTACAAGAGGAGTAACTCTTCTAATAGTTCGTGCTTTGAGCCTTTCCTGGGACAGCAGTATTAGATTCCGATTTACAATTGCAGGTTTACTGTATCCCTTGGACCTTCAAATCAACGATGAATCACAGAAATTGCATCGATCTTGAATACAAAAGGCAAAATGTCGACTTATTTATGAGAGGAGTAACTCTTCTAATAGATCGTACTTTGAGCCTTCCCTGGGACAGCAGTATTATATTCCGATGCACCATTGCAGGTTTACTGTATCCCTTGGACCTTCAAATCAACGATGAAACACAGAAATTGCATCGATATTGAATACAAAAGGCAAAATGTCGACTTATTTACAAGAGTAGTTACTCGTCTAGTACTTCGTGCTTTGAGCATTTCCTGGGACAGCAGTATTAAATTCCGATGCACCATTGCTGGTTTACTGTATCCCTTGTACCTTCAAATCAACGATGAAACATAGAAATTGCATCGATCTTGAATACAAAATGCAAAATGTCGACTTATTTATAAGAGGAGTAACTCCTCTAATAGTTCGTGCTTTGAGCCTTTCCTGGGACAGCAGTATTACATTCCGATGCACCATTGCACGATTACTGTGTCCTTTGGCCCTTCAAAACAACTATAAAACTCTGAAATTGCATCGATATTGAATACAAAAGGCAAAATTTCGACTTATTTACAAGAGGAGTAACTCTTCTAACAGTTCCTGCTTTGAGCCTTTCCTGGGACAGCAGTATTAGATTCCGATGCACCATTGCAGGTTTATTGTATCCCTTGGACCTTCAAATCAACGATGATACACAGAAATTGCATCGATATTGAATACAAAAGGCAAAATGTCGACTTATTTACAAGAGTAGTTACTCTTCTAATAATTCATGCTTTGAGCCTTTCCTGGGACAGCAGTATTAGATTCCGATGCACCATTGCAGGTTTACTGTATCCCTTGGACCTTCAAATCAACGATGAAACACAGAAATTGCATCGATATTGAATACAAAAGGCAAAATTTCGACTTAATTACAAGAGGAGTAACTCTTCTAATAGTTCGTGCATTGAGCCTTTCCTGGGACAGCAGCATTAGATTCCGATGCACCATTGCAGGTTTACTGTTTCCCTTGGACCTTCAAATCAACGATGAATCACAGAAATTGCATCGATATTGAATACAAAAGCAAAATGTCGACTTATTTACAGGAGTAGTAACTCTTCTAATAGTTCGTGCTTTCAGCCTTTCCTGTGACAGCAGTATTAGATTCCGATGCACCATTGCTGGTTTACTGTATCCGTTGTACCTTCAAATCAACGATGAAACATAGAAATTGCATCGCTCTTGAATACAAAATGCAAAATGTCGACTTATTTATAAGAGGAGTAACTCTCCTAATAGTTCGTGCTTTGAGCCTTTCCTGGGACAGTAGTATTACATTCCGATGCACCATTGCACGATTACTGTGTCCTTTGGACCTTCAAAACAACTATAAAACTCTGAAATTGCATCGATATTGAATACAAAAGGCAAAATGTCGAGTTAGTTACAAGAATAGTATTTCTTCTAATAGTTCGTGCTTTGAGCCTTTCCTGGGACAGCAGTATTAGATTCCGATGCACCATTGCAGCTTTACTGTATCCCTTGGACCTTCAAATCAACGATGAAACACAGAAATTGCATCGATATTGAATACAAAAGGCAAAATTTCGACTTATTTACAAGAGGAGTAACTCTTCTAATAGTTCGTGCATTGAGCCTTTCCTGGGACAGCAGTATTAGATTCCGATGCACCATTGCAGGTTTACTGTATCCCTTGGACCTTCAAATCAACGATGAATCACAGAAATTGCATCGATATTGAATACAAAAGGCAAAATGTCGACTTATTTACAGGAGTAGTAACTCTTCTAATAGTTCGTGCTTTGAGCCTTTCCTGTGACAGCAGTATTAGATTCCGATGCACCATTGCTAGTTTACTGTATCCGTTGTACCTTCAAATCAACGATGAAACATAGAAATTGCATCGCTCTTGAATACAAAATGCAAAATGTCGACTTATTTATAAGAGGAGTAACTCTTCTAATAGTTCGTGCTTTGAGCCTTTCCTGGGACAGCAGTATTACATTCCGATGCACCATTGCACGATTACTGTGTCCCTTGGACCTTCAAATCAACGATGAAACACAGAAGTTGCATCGATATTGAATTAAAATGCAAAATGTCGACTTATTTAAAAGAGGAGTAACTCATCAAAAAGTTCGGGATTTTAGCCTTTCCTGGGACAGCAGTATTAGATTCCGATGCACCATTGCTGGTTTACTGTATCCCTTGTACCTTCAAATCAACGATGAAACATAGAAATTGCATCGATCTTGAATACAAAATGCAAAATGTCGACTTATTTATAAGAGGAGTAACTCTTCTAATAGTTCGTGCTTTAACCTTTCCTGGGACAGCAGTATTACATTCCGATGCACCATTGCACGATTACTGTGTCCTTTGGACCTTCAAAACAACTATAAAACTCTGAAATTGCATCGATATTGAATACAAAAGGCAAAATTTCATCTTATTTACAAGAGGAGTAACTCTTCTAATAGTTCGTGCTTTTAGGCTTTCCTGGGACAGCAGTATTAGATTCCGATGCACCATTGCAGGTTTACTGTATCCCTTGGACCTTCAAAGCAACGATGAAACACAGAAATTGCATCGATATTGAATACAAAAGGCAAAATGTCGATTTATTTACAAGAATAGAAACTCTTCTAATAGTTCGTGCTTTGAGCCTTTCCTGGGACAGCAGCATTATTTTCCGATGCACCATTGCAGCTTTACTGTATCCCTTGGACCTTCAAATCAACGATGAAACACAGAAATTGCATCGATATCTAATACAAAAGGCAAAATTTCGACTTATTTACAAGAGGAGTACCCTTCTAATAGTTCGTGCTTTGAGCCTTTCCTGGGACAGCATTATTAGATTCCGATGCACCATTGCAGGTTTACTGTATCTCTTTGACCTTCAAATCAACGATGAAACACAGAAATTGAATTGATATTGAATACAAAAGGCAAAATGTCGACTTATTTACAAGAGGAGTAACTCTTCTAATAGTTCGTGCTTTGAGCCTTTCCTGGGACAGCAGTATTAGATTCCGATGCACCATTGCAGGTTTACTGTATCCCTTGGACCTTCAAATCAACGATGAAACACAGAAATTGCATGGATATTGAATACAAAATGCAAAATTTCGACTTATATACAAGTGGAGTAACTCTTCTAGTACTTCGTGCTTTGAGCCTTTCCTGGGACAGCAGTATTAGATTCCGATGCACCATTGCAGGTTAATAGTATCCCTTGGGCCTTCAAATCAACGATGAAACACAGAAATTGCATCGATATTGAATACAAAAAGCTAAATATCGACTTATTTACAAGAGGAGTAACTCTTCTAGTAGTTCGTGTTTTGAGCCTTTCCTGGGACAGCAGTATTAGATTCCGATGCACCATTGCAGGTTTACTGTATCCCTGGCACCTTCAAAACAACGATGAAACACAGAAATTGCATCGATATTGAATAGAAAAGGCAAAATGTCGACTTATTTAAAACACAAGTAACTCTTCTAACAGTTCGTGCTTTGAGCCTTTCCTGGGACAGCAGTATTCGATTCCGATGCACCATTGCAGGTTTACTGTATCCCTTGGACCTTCAAATCAACGATGAAGCACATAAATTGCATCGATATTGAATACAAAAGGCAAACTTTCGACTTATATACAAGAGGAGTAACTCTTCTAGTACTTCGTGGTTTGAGCCTTTCCTGGGACAGCAGTATTAGATTTCGATGCACCATTGCATGTTTACTGTATCCCTTGGACCTTCAAATCAACGATGAAACACAGAAATTGCATCGATATTGAATACAAAAGGCAAAATGTCGACTTATTTACAAGAGGAGTAACTCTTCTAATAGTTCGTGCTTTGAGCCTTTCCTGGGGCAGCAGTATTAGATTCCGATTTACAATTGCAGGTTTACTGTATCCCTTGGACCTTCAAATCAACGATGAAACACAGAAATTGCATCGATCTTGAATACAAAAAGGCAAAATGTCGACTTATTTATGAGAGGAGTAACTCTTCTAATAGATCGTACTTTGAGCCTTCCCTGGGACAGCAGTATTATATTCCGATGCACCATTGCAGGTTTACTGTATCCCTTGGACCTTCAAATCAACGATGTAACACAGAAATTGCATCGATATTGAATACAAAAGGCAAAATGTCGACTTATTTACAAGAGTAGTTACTCGTCTAGTACTTCGTGTTTGAGCATTTCCTGGGACAGCAGTATTACATTCCGATGCACCATTGCTGGTTTACTGTATCCCTTGTACCTTCAAATCAACGATGAAACATAGAAATTGCATCGATCTTGAATACAAAATGCAAAATGTCGACTTATTTATAAGAGGAGTAACTCCTCTAATAGTTCGTGCTTTGAGCCTTTCCTGGGACAGCAGTATTACATTCCGATGCACCATTGCACGATTACTGTGTCCTTTGGACCTTCAAAACAACTATAAAACTCTGAAATTGCATCGATATTGAATACAAAAGGCAAAATTTCGACTTATTTACAAGAGGAGTAACTATTTTAATAGTTCGTGCTTTTAGCCTTTCCTGGGACAGCAGTATTAGATTGCGGTGCACCATTGCAGGTTTACTGTATCCCTTGGACCTGCAATTCAACGATGAAACACAGAAATTGCATCGATATTGAATACAAAACGCAAAATGTCGACTAATTTACAAGAGGAGTAACTCTTCTAATAGTTCGTGCTTTGAGCCTTTCCTGGGACAGCAGTATTAGATTCCGATACACCATTGCAGCTTTACTGTATCCCTTGGACCTTCAACTCAACGATGAAACACAGAAATTGCATCGATATCGAATACAAAAGGCAAAATGTCGACTTATTTACAAGAGGAGTAGCTCTTCTAATAGTTCGTGTTTTGAGCCTTTCCTGGGACAGCAGTATTAGATTCCGTTGCACCATTGCAGGTTTACTGTATCCCTTGGACCTTCAAATCAACGATGAAACACAGAAATTGCATCGACATTGAATACAAAAGGCAAAATGTCGACTTATATACAAGAGGAGTAACTCTTCTAGTACTTCGTCATTTGAGCATTTCCTGGGACAGCAGTATTAGATTCCGATGCACCATTGCAGGTTTACTGTATCCCTTGGACCTTCAAATCAACGATGAAACACAGAAATTGCATCGATATTGAATAGAAAAGGCAAAATGTCGACTTATTTACAAGAGGAGTAACTCTTCTAATAGTTCGTGCATTGAGCCTTTCCTGGGACAGCAGTATTAGATTCCGATGCACCATTGCAGGTTTACTGTATCCCTTGGACCATCAATTCAACGATGAATCACAGAAATTGCATCGATATTGAATATAAAAGGCAAAATGTCGACTTGCTTATAAGAGGAGTAACTCTTCTAACAGTTCCTGCTTTGAGCCTTTCCTGGGACAGCTGTATTAGATTCCGATGCACCATTTCAGGTTTATTGTATCCCTTGGACCTTCAAATCAACGATGAAACACAGAAACTGCATCGATATTGAATACAAAAGGCAAAATGTCGACTTATTTACAAGAGTAGTTACTCTTCTAATAATTCATGCTTTGAGCCTTTCCTGGGACAGCAGTATTAGATTCCGATGCACCATTGCAGGTTTACTGTATCCCTTGGACCTTCAAATCAACGATGAAACACAGAAATTGCATCGATATTGAATACTAAAGGCAAAATTTCGACTTATTTACAAGAGGAGTAACTCTTCTAATAGTTCGTGCATTGAGCCTTTCCTGGGACAGCAGTATTAGATTCCGATGCACCATTGCAGGTTTACTGTATCCCTTGGACCTTCAAATCAACGATGAATCACAGAAATTGCATCGATATTGAATACAAAAGGCAAAATGTCGACTTATTTACAGGAGTAGTAACTCTTCTAATAGTTCGTGATTTGAGCCTTTCCTGTGACAGCAGTATTAGATTCCGATGCACCATTGCTGGTTTACTGTATCCGTTGTACCTTCAAATCAACGATGAAACATAGAAATTGCATCGATATTGAATACAAAATGCAAAATGTCGACTTATTTATAAGAGGAGTAACTCTTCTAATAGTTCGTGCTTTGAGCCTTTCCTGGGACAGTAGTATTACATTCCGATGCACCATTGCACGATTACTGTGTCCTTTGGACCTTCAAAACAACTATAAAACTCTGAAATTGCATCGATATTGAATACAAAAGGCAAAATGTCGACTTAGTTACAAGAATAGTATTTCTTCTAATAGTTCGTGCTTTGAGCCTTTCCTGGGACAGCAGTATTAGATTCCGATGCACCATTGCAGCTTTACTGTATCCCTTGGACCTTCAAATCAACGATGAAACACAGAAATTGCATCAATATCGAATACAAAAGGCAAAATGTCGACTTATTTACAAGAGGAGTAGCTCTCCTAATAGTTCGTGCATTAAGCCATTCCTGGGACAGCATTATTAGATTCCGATGCACCATTGTAGGTTTACTGTATCTCTTTGACCTTCAAATCAACGATGAAACACAGAAATTGCATCGATATTGAATACAAAAGGCAAAATGTCGAATTATTTACAAGAGGAGTAACTCTTCTAATTGTTCCTGCTTTGAGCTTTCCTGGGACAGCAGTATTAGATTCCGATGCACCATTGCAGGTTTACTGTATCCCTTGGACCTTCAAATCAACGATGAAACACAGAAATTGCATAGATATTGAATACAAAAGGCAAAATTTCGACTTATATACTAGAGGAGTAACTCTTCTAGTACTTCGTGCTTTGAGCCTTTCCTGGGACAGCAGTATTAGATTCCGATGCACCATTGCTGGTTTACAGTATCCCTTGGGCCTTCAAATCAACGATGAAACACAGAAATTGCATCGATATTGAATACAAAAGGCAAAATGTCGACTTATTTACAAGAGGAGTAACTCTTCTAATAGTTCGTGCTTTGAGCCTTTCCTGGGACAGCAGTATTAGATTCCGATGCACCAATGCTGGTTTACTGTATCCCTTGGACCTTCAAATCAACGATGAAACACAGAAATTGCATCGATATTGAACACAAAAGGCAAAATGTCGACTTATTTACAAGAGGAGTAACTCTTCTAATAGTTCGTGCTTTGAGCCTTTCCTGGGACAGCAGTATTACATTCCGATGCACCATTGCAGGTTTACTGTATCCCTTGGACCTTCAAATCAACGATGAAACACAGAAATTGCATCGACATTGAATACAAAAGGCAAAATGTCGACTTATATACAAGAGGAGTAACTCTTCTAGTACTTCGTGATTTGAGCATTTCCTGGGACAGCAGTATTAGATTCCGATGCACCATTGCAGGTTTACTGTATCCCTTGGACCTTCAAACCAACGATGAAACACAGAAATTGCATCGATATTGCATAGAAAAGGCAAAATGTCGACATATTTACAAGGGGAGTAACTCTTCTAATAGTTCATGCTTTGAGCCTTTCCTGGGACAGCAGTATTAGATTCCGATGCACCATTGCAGGTTTACTGTATCCCTTGTACCTTCAAATCAACGATGAAACATAGAAATTGCATCAATCTTGAACACAAAATGCAAAATGTCGACTTATTTATAAGAGGAGTAACTCTTCTAATAGTTCGTGCTTTGAGCCTTTCCTGGGACAGCAGTATTACATTCCGATGCACCATTGCACGATTACTGTGTCCCTTGGACCTTCAAAACTACTATAAAACCCTGAAATTGCATCGATATTGAATACAAAAGGCAAAATTTCGACTTATTTACAAGAGGTGTAACTCTTCTAATAGTTCGTGTTTTAGCCTTTCCTGGGACAGCAGTATTAGATTCCGATGCACCATTGCAGGTTTACTGTATCCCTTGGACCTTCAAATCAACGTTGAAACACAGAAATTGCATCGATATAGAAAACAAAAGGCAAAATGTCGGCTAATTTACAAGAGGAGTAACTCTCCTAATAGTTCGTGCTTTGAGCCTTTCCTGGGACAGCAGTATTAGATTCCGATGCACCATTGCAGGTTTACTGTATCCCTTGGACCTTCAAATGAACGATGAAACACAGAAATTGCATCGATATTGGGTACAAAAAGCAAAATGCCGACTTATTTACAAGAGGAGTAACTCTTCTAATATTTCGTGCTTTGAGCCTTTCCTGGGACAGCAGTATTAGATTCCGATGCACCATTGCAGGTTTACTGTATCCCTTGGACCTTCAAGTCAACGATGAAACACAAAAATTGCATCGATATTGAATACAAAAGGCAAAATGTCGACTTATTTACAAGAGGAGTAACTCTTATAATAGTTCGTGCTTTGAGCCTTTCCTGGGACAGCAGTATTAGATTCCGATGCACCATTGCAGGTTTACTGTATCCCTTGGACCTTCAATTCAACGATGAAATACAGAAATTGCATCGATATTGAATACAAAAGGCAAAATGTCGACTTATTTACCAGAGGAGTAACTCTTCTAATAGTTCGTGCTTTGAGCCTTTCCTGGGACAGCAGCATTACATTCCGATGCACCATTGCAGGTTTACTGTATCCCTTGGACCTTCAAATCAACGATGAAACACAGAAATTGCATCAATATTGAATACAATAGCAAAATGTCAACTTATTTACAAGAGGAGCAACTCTTCTAATAGTTCGTGCTTTGAGCCTTTCCTGGGACAGCAGTATTAGATTCCGATGCACCATTGCAGGTTTACTGTATCCCTTGGACCTTCAAATCAACGATGAAACACAGAAATTGCATCGATATTGAGTACAAAAAGCAAAATGCCGACTTATTTACAAGAGGAGTAACTCTTCTAATAGTTCGTGCTTTGAGCCTTTCCTGGGACAGCAGTATTAGATTCCGATGCACCATTGCAGGTATACTGTATCCCTTGGACCTTCAAATCAACGATGAAACACAGAAATTGCATCGATATTGAATACAAAATGCAAAATGTCGACATATATACAAGAGGAGTAACTCTTCTAGTACTTCGTGCTTTAAGCTTTTCCTGGGACAGCAGTATTAGATTCGGATGCACCATTGCAGGTTTTCCTGTATCCCTTGGACCTTAAAATCAACGATGAAACACAGAAATTGCATCGATATTGAATACAAAAGGCTAAATGTCGGCTTATCTGCAAGAGGAGTAACTCTTCTAATAGTTCGTGCTTTGAGCCTTTCCTGGGACAGCAGTATTAGATTCCGATGCAGCATTGCAGTTTTACTGTATCCCTTGGACCTTCAAATCAATGATGAAACACACAATTTGCATCGATATTGAATACAAAAGGCAAAATGTTGACTTATTTATAAGAGGAGTAACTCTTCTAGCAGTTCCTGCTTTGAGCCTTTCCTGGGACAGCAGAATTAGATTCCGATGCACCATTGCAGGTTTACTGTATCCCTTGTACCTTCAAATCAACGATGAAACATAGAAGTTGCATCGATCTTGAATACAAAATGCAAAATGTCGACTTATTTATAAGAGGAGTAACTTTTCTAATAGTTCGTGCTTTGAGCCTTTCCTCGGACAGCAGTATTACATTCCGATGCACCATTGCACGATTACTGTATCCCTTGGACCTTCAAAACATCTATAAAACTCTGAAATTGCATTGATATTGAATACAAAAGGAAAAATGTCGACTTATATACAAGAGGAGTAACTCTTCTAATTGTTCCTGCTTTGAGCTTTCCTGGGACAGCAGTATTAGATTCCGATGCACCATTGCAGGTTTACTGTATCCCTTGGACCTTCAAATCAACGATGAAACACAGAAATTGCATAGATATTGAATACAAAAGGCAAAATTTCGACTTATATACAAGAGGAGTAACTCTTCTAGTACTTCGTGCTTTGAGCCTTTCCTGGGACAGCAGTATTAGATTCCGATGCACCATTGCAGGTTTACAGTATCCCTTGGGCCTTCAAATCAACGATGAAACACAGAAATTGCATCAATATCGAATACAAAAGGCAAAATGTCGACTTATTTACAAGAGGAGTAGCTCTCCTAATAGTTCGTGCATTAAGCCATTCCTGGGACAGCATTATTAGATTCCGATGCACCATTGCAGGTTTACTGTATCTCTTTGACCTTCAAATCAACGATGAAACACAGAAATTGCATCGATATTGAATACAAAAGGCAAAATGTCGAATTATTTACAAGAGGAGTAACTCTTCTAATTGTTCCTGCTTTGAGCTTTCCTGGGACAGCAGTATTAGATTCCGATGCACCATTGCAGGTTTACTGTATCCCTTGGACCTTCAAATCAACGATGAAACACAGAAATTGCATAGATATTGAATACAAAAGGCAAAATTTCGACTTATATACAAGAGGAGTAACTCTTCTAGTACTTCGTGCTTTGAGCCTTTCCTGGGACAGCAGTATTAGATTCCGATGCACCATTGCAGGTTTACAGTATCCCTTGGGCCTTCAAATCAACGATGAAACACAGAAATTGCATCGATATTGAATACAAAAGGCAAAATGTCGACTTATTTACAAGAGGAGTAACTCTTCTAATAGTTCGTGCTTTGAGCCTTTCCTGGGACAGCAGTATTAGATTCCGATGCACCAATGCAGGTTTACTGTATCCCTTGGACCTTCAAATCAACGATGAAACACAGAAATTGCATCGATATTGAACACAAAAGGCAAAATGTCGACTTATTTACAAGAGGAGTAACTCTTCTAATAGTTCGTGCTTTGAGCCTTTCCTGGGACAGCAGTATTACATTCCGATGCACCATTGCAGGTTTACTGTATCCCTTGGACCTTCAAATCAACGATGAAACACAGAAATTGCATCGACATTGAATACAAAAGGCAAAATGTCGACTTATATACAAGAGGAGTAACTCTTCTAGTACTTCGTGATTTGAGCATTTCCTGGGACAGCAGTATTAGATTCCGATGCACCATTGCAGGTTTACTGTATCCCTTGGACCTTCAAACCAACGATGAAACACAGAAATTGCATCGATATTGCATAGAAAAGGCAAAATGTCGACATATTTACAAGGGGAGTAACTCTTCTAATAGTTCATGCTTTGAGCCTTTCCTGGGACAGCAGTATTAGATTCCGATGCACCATTGCAGGTTTACTGTATCCCTTGTACCTTCAAATCAACGATGAAACATAGAAATTGCATCGATCTTGAACACAAAATGCAAAATGTCGACTTATTTATAAGAGGAGTAACTCTTCTAATAGTTCGCGCTTTGAGCCTTTCCTGGGACAGCAGTATTACATTCCGATGCACCATTGCACGATTACTGTGTCCCTTGGACCTTCAAAACTACTATAAAACCCTGAAATTGCATCGATATTGAATACAAAAGGCAAAATGTCGACATATTTACAAGAGGAGTAACTCTTATAATAGTTCGTGCTTTGAGCCTTTCCTGGGACAGCAGTATTAGATTCCGATGCACCATTGCAGGTTTACTGTATCCCTTGGACCTTCAATTCAACGATGAAATACAGAAATTGCATCGATATTGAATACAAAAGGCAAAATGTCGACTTATTTACCAGAGGAGTAACTCTTCTAATAGTTCGTGCTTTGAGCCTTTCCTGGGACAGCAGCATTACATTCCGATGCACCATTGCAGGTTTACTGTATCCCTTGGACCTTCAAATCAACGATGAAACACAGAAATTGCATCAATATTGAATACAAAAGCAAAATGTCAACTTATTTACAAGAGGAGCAACTCTTCTAATAGTTCGTGCTTTGAGCCTTTCCTGGGACAGCAGTATTAGATTCCGATGCACCATTGCAGGTTTACTGTATCCCTTGGACCTTCAAATCAACGATGAAACACAGAAATTGCATCGATATTGAGTACAAAAAGCAAAATGCCGACTTATTTACAAGAGGAGTAACTCTTCTAATAGTTCGTGCTTTGAGCCTTTCCTGGGACAGCAGTATTAGATTCCGATGCACCATTGCAGGTATACTGTATCCCTTGGACCTTCAAATCAACGATGAAACACAGAAATTGCATCGATATTGAATACAAAATGCAAAATGTCAACATATATACAAGAGGAGTAACTCTTCTAGTACTTCGTGCTTTAAGCTTTTCCTGGGACAGCAGTATTAGATTCGGATGCACCATTGCAGGTTTTCCTGTATCCCTTGGACCTTAAAATCAACGATGAAACACAGAAATAGCATCGATATTGAATACAAAAGGCTAAATGTCGGCTTATCTGCAAGAGGAGTAACTCTTCTAATAGTTCGTGCTTTGAGCCTTTCCTGGGACAGCAGTATTAGATTCCGATGCAGCATTGCAGTTTTACTGTATCCCTTGGACCTTCAAATCAATGATGAAACACACAATTTGCATCGATATTGAATACAAAAGGCAAAATGTTGACTTATTTATAAGAGGAGTAACTCTTCTAGCAGTTCCTGCTTTGAGCCTTTCCTGGGACAGCAGAATTAGATTCCGATGCACCATTGCAGGTTTACTGTATCCCTTGTACCTTCAAATCAACGATGAAACATAGAAGTTGCATCGATCTTGAATACAAAATGCAAAATGTCGACTTATTTATAAGAGGAGTAACTTTTCTAATAGTTCGTGCTTTGAGCCTTTCCTCGGACAGCAGTATTACATTCCGATGCACCATTGCACGATTACTGTATCCCTTGGACCTTCAAAACATCTATAAAACTCTGAAATTGCATTGATATTGAATACAAAAGGAAAAATGTCGACTTATATACAAGAGGAGTAACTCTTCTAGTACTTCGTGCTTTGAGCACTTCCTGGGAGAGCAGTATTAGATTCCGATGCACCATTGCAGGTTTACTGTACCCCTTGGAACTTCAAATCAACGATGAAACACAGAGAATGCATCGATATTGAATACAAAAGGCAAAATGTCGACTTATTTGCAAGAGGAGTAACTCTTCTAATAGTTCGTGCTTTGATCCTTCCCTGGGACAGCAGTATTATATTCCGATTCACCATTGCAGGTTTACTGTATCCCTTGGACCGTCAAATCAACGATGAAACACAGAAATTGCATCGATATTGAATACAACATGCAAAATGTCGACTTATTTATAAGAGGAGTAACTCTTCTAACAGTTCCTGATTTGAGCCTTTCCTGGGACAGCAGTATTAGATTCCGATGCACCATTGCAGGTTTACTGTAACCCTTGGACCTTCAAATCAACGATGAAGCACAGAAATTGCATCGATATTGAATACAAAAGGCAAAATGTCGACTTATTTACAACAATAGTAACTCTTCTAATAGTTCGTGCTTTGAGCCTTTCCTGGGACAGCAGCATTAGATTCCGATGCACCATTGCAGCTTTACTGTATCCCTTGGACCTTCAAATCAACGATGAAACACAGAAATTGCATCAATATCGAATACAAAAGGCAAAATGTCGACTTATTTACAAGAGGAGTAGCTGTCCTAATAGTTCGTGCATTAAGCCGTTCCTGGGACAGCATTATTAGATTCCGATGCACCATTGCAGGTTTATTGTATCTCTTTGACCTTCTAATCAACGATGAAACACTGAAATTGCATGGATATTGAATACAAAAGGCAAAATTTCGACTTATATACAAGAGGAGTAACTCTTCTAGTACTTCGTGTTTTGAGCCTTTCCTGGGACAGCAGTATTAGATTCCGATGCACCATTGCAGGTTTACTGTATCCCTTGGACCTTCAAATCAACGATGAAACTCAGAAATTGCATCGATATTGAATACAAATGGCAAAATATCGACTTATTTACAAGAGGAGTAACTCTTCTAATAGTTCGTGATTTGAGCCTTTCCTGGGACAGCAGTATTAGATTCCGATGCACCATTGGAGCTTTACTGTATCCCTTGGACCTTCAAATCAACGATGAAACACAGAAATTGCATCGATATCGAATACAAAAGGCAAAATGTCGACTGATTTACAAGAGGAGTAACTCTTCTAAGAGTTCGTGGTTTTAGCCTTTCCTGGGACAGCAGTATTAGATTCCGATGCACCATTGCAGTTTTACTGTATCCCTTGGACCTTCAAATCAATGATGAAACACAGAAATTGCATCGATATTGAATACAAAAGGCAAAATGTCGACTTATTTATAAGAGGAGTAACTCTTCTAACAGTTCCTGCTTTGAGCCTTTCCTGGGACAGCAGTATTAGATTCCGATGCACCATTGCAGGTTTACTGTATCCCTTGGACCTTCAAATCAACGATGAAACACAGAAATTGCATCGATATTGAATACAAAAGGCAAAATGTCGACTTATTTACAAGAGTAGTAACTCTTCTAATAGTTCGAGTTTTGAGACTTTCCTGGTACAGCAGTATTAGATTCCGATGCACCATTGCAGGCTTACTGTATCCCTTGTACCTTCAAATCAACGATGAAACATAGAAATTGCATCGATCTTGAATACAAAATGCAAAATGTCGACTTATTTATAAGAGGAGTAACTCTTCTAACAGTTCCTGCTTTTAGCCTTTCCTGGGACAGCAGTATTAGATCCGATGCACCATTGTAAATTTACTGTATCCCTTTGACCTTCAAATAAACGATGAAACACAGAAATTGCATCGATATTGAATACAAAATGCAAAATGTCGACTTATTTACAAGAGGAGTAACTCTTCTAATAGTACGTGGTTTTAGCCTTCCCTGGGACAGCAGTATTAGATTCCGATGCACCATTGCAGGTTTACTGTAATCCTTGGACCTTCAAATCAACGATGAAACACAGAAATTGCATCGATATTGAATACAAAAGGCAACATGTCGCTTATTTGCAAGAGGAGTAACTCTTCCAATAGTTCGTGTTTTGAGCCTTTGCTGGGACAGCAGTATTAGATTCCCATACACCATTGCAGGTTTACTGTATCCCTTGGACCTTCAAAACAACGATGAAACACAGAAATTGCATCGATATATAATACAAAAGGCAAAATGTCGACTTATTTACATGAGGCGTAACTCTTCTAATAGTTCGTGCTTTGAGCCTTTCCTGGGACAGCAGTATTAGATTCCGATGCACCATTGCAGGTTTACTGTATCCCTTGGACCTTCAAATCAACGACGAAACACAGAAGTTGCATCGATATTGAATACAAAAGGCAAAATGTCGACTTATTTACAAGAGGAGTAAATCTTCTAATAGTTCGCGCTTTTAGCCTTTCCTGGGACAGCAGTATTAGATTCTGATGCACCATTGCAGGTTTACTGTATCCCTTGGTCCTTCAAATCAACGATGAAACACTGAAATTGCAACGATATTGAATACAAATGGCAAAATGTCGACTTATTTACAAGAGGAGTAACTCTTCTAACATTTCGTGCTTTGAGCCTTTCCTGGGACAGCAGTATTAGAGTCCGATGCACCATTGCAGGTTTACTGTATCCCTTGGACCTTCAAATCAACGATGAAACACAGAAATTGCATCGATATTGAATACAAAAGGCAAAATGTCGACTTATTTACAAGAGGAGTAACTCTTATAATAGTTCGTGCTTTGAGCCTTTCCTGGTACAGCAGTATTAGATTCCGATGCACCATTGCAGGTTTACTGTATCCCTTGGACCTTCAAATCAACGATCAAACACAGAAATTGCATCGATATTGAATACAAAAGGCAAAATGTCGACTTATTTACAAGAGGAGTAACTCTTCTAATAGTTCGTGATTTGAGCCTTTCCTGGGACAGCAGTATTACATTCCGATGCACCATTGCAGGTTTACTGTATCCCTTGGACCTTCAAATCAACGATGAAACACAGAAATTGCATCGATATTGAATACAAAAGGCAAAATGTCAACTTATTTACAAGAGGAGCAACTCTTCTAATAGTTCGTGCTTTGAGCCTTTCCTGGGACAGCAGTATTAGATTCCGATGCACCATTGCATGTTTACTGTATCCCTTGGACCTTCAAATCAACGATGAAGCACAGAAATTGCATCGATATTGAGTACAAAAGGCAAAATGCCGACTTATTTACAAGAGGAGTAACTCTTCTAATAGTTCGTGCTTTGAGCCTTTCCTGGGACAGCAGTATTAGATTCCGATGCACCATTGCAGGTTTACTGTATCCCTTGGACCTTCAAATCAACGATGAAACACAGAAATTGCATCGATATTGAATACAAAAGGCTAAATGTCGGCTTATTTACAAGAGGAGTAACTCTTCTAATAGTTCGTGCTTTGAGCCTTTCCTGGGACAGCAGTATTAGATTCCGATGCAGCATTGCAGTTTTACTGTATCCCATGGACCTTCAAATCAATGATGAAACACAGAAATTGCATCGATATTGAATACAAAAGGCAAAATGTCGACTTATTTATAAGAGGAGTAACTCTTCTAACAGTTCCTGCTTTGAGCCCTTCCTGGGACAGCAGTATTAGATTCCGATGCACCATTGCAGGTTTACTGTAACCCTTGGACCTTCAAATCAACGATGAAACACAGAAATTGCATCGATATTGAATACAAAACGCAAAATGTCGCTTATTTGCAAGAAGAGTAACTCTTCCAATAGTTCGTGCTTTGAGCCTTTGCTGGGACAGCAGTATTAGATTCCCATGCACCATTGCAGGTTTACTGTATCCCTTGGACCTTCAAAACAACGATGAAACACAGAAATTGCATCGATATATAATACAATAGGCAAAATGTCGACTTATCTACAAGAGGCGTAACTCTTCTAATAGTTCGTGCTCTGAGCCTTTCCTGGGACAGCAGTATTAGACTCCGATGCACCATTGCAGGTTTACTGTATCCCTTGGACCTTCAAATCAACGATGAAACACAGAAATTGCATCGATATTGAATACAAAGGGCAAAAAGTCGACTTATTTACAAGAGGAGTAACTCTTCTAATAGTTCGTGCTTTGAGCCTTTCCTGGGACAGCAGTATTAGATTCCGATGCACCATTGCAGGTTTACTGTATCCCTTGGACCTTCAAATCAACGATGAAACACTGAAATTGCAACGATATTGGGTACAAATGGCAAAATGTCGACTTATTTACAAGAGGAGTAACTCTTCTAACATTTCGTGCTTTGAGCCTTTCCTGGGACACCAGTATTAGATTCCGATGCACCATTGCAGGTTTACTGTACCCCTTGGACCTTCAAATCCACGATGAAACACAGAAAATGCATCGATATTGAATACAAAAGGCAAAATGTCGACTTATTTACAAGAGGAGTAACTCTTCTACTAGTTCGTGCTTATAGCCTTTCCTGGGACAGCAGTATTAGATTCCAATGCACCATTGCAGGTTTACTGTATCCCTTGGACCTTCAAATCAACGATGAAACACAGAAATTGCATCGATATTGAATACAAAAGGCAAAATTTCGACTTATTTAAAAGAGGAGTAACCCTTCTAATAGTTCGTGCTTTGAACCTTTCAGGGACAGCAGTATTAGATTCCAATGCACCATTGCAGGTTTACTGTATCCCTTGGACCTTCAAGGCAACGATGAAACACAGACATTGGATCGATATTGAAAACAAAAGGAAAAATGTCGGCTTATCTACAAGAGAAAAAACTCTTCTAATAGTTCGTGCTTTGAGCCTTTCCAGGGACAGCAGTATTAGATTCCGATGCACCATTGCAGGTTTACAGCATCCCTTGGTCCTTCAAATCAACGATGATACACAGAAATTGCATCGATATTGAATACAACAGGCAAAATGTCGACTAGTTTACAAGAGGAGTAACACTTATAATAGTTCGTGCTTTGGGCCTTTCCTGGGACAGCAGTATTAGATTCCGATGCACCATTGCAGGTTAACTGTATCCCTTGGACCTTCAAATCAACGATGAAACACAGAAATTGCATCGATATTGAATACAAAATGCAAAATGTCGACTTATTTACAAGAGGAGTAACTCTTCTAATAGTTCGTGTTTTAGCGTTTCCTGGGACAGCGGTATTAGATTCCGATACACCATTGCAGGTTTACTGTATCCCTTGGACCTTCAAATCAACGATGAAACACAGAAATTGCATCGATATAGAAAACAAAAGGCAAAATGTCGGCTAATTTACAAGAGGAGTAACTCTCCTAATAGTTCGTGCTTTGAGCCTTTCCTGGGACAGCAGTATTAGATTCCGATGCACCATTGCAGGTTTACTGTATCCCTTGGACCTTCAAATGAACGATGAAACACAGAAATTGCATCGATATTGAGTACAAAAAGCAAAATGCCGACTTATTTACAAGAGGAGTAACTCTTCTAATATTTCGTGCTTTGAGCCTTTCCTGGGACAGCAGTATTAGATTCCGATGCACCATTGCAGGTTTACTGTATCCCTTGGACCTTCAAGTCAACGATGAAACACAAAAATTGCATCGATATTGAATACAAAAGGCAAAATGTCGACTTATTTACAAGAGGAGTAACTCTTATAATAGTTCGTGCTTTGAGCCTTTCCTGGGACAGCAGTATTAGATTCCGATGCACCATTGCAGGTTTACTGTATCCCTTGGACCTTCAATTCAACGATGAAATACAGAAATTGCATCGATATTGAATACAAAAGGCAAAATGTCGACTTATTTACCAGAGGAGTAACTCTTCTAATAGTTCGTGCTTTGAGCCTTTCCTGGGACAGCAGCATTACATTCCGATGCACCATTGCAGGTTTACTGTATCCCTTGGACCTTCAAATCAACGATGAAACACAGAAATTGCATCAATATTGAATACAATAGCAAAATGTCAACTTATTTACAAGAGGAGCAACTCTTCTAATAGTTCGTGCTTTGAGCCTTTCCTGGGACAGCAGTATTAGATTCCGATGCACCATTGCAGGTTTACTGTATCCCTTGGACCTTCAAATCAACGATGAAACACAGAAATTGCATCGATATTGAGTACAAAAAGCAAAATGCCGACTTATTTACAAGAGGAGTAACTCTTCTAATAGTTCGTGCTTTGAGCCTTTCCTGGGACAGCAGTATTAGATTCCGATGCACCATTGCAGGTATACTGTATCCCTTGGACCTTCAAATCAACGATGAAACACAGAAATTGCATCGATATTGAATACAAAATGCAAAATGTCGACATATATACAAGAGGAGTAACTCTTCTAGTACTTCGTGCTTTAAGCTTTTCCTGGGACAGCAGTATTAGATTCGGATGCACCATTGCAGGTTTTCCTGTATCCCTTGGACCTTAAAATCAACGATGAAACACAGAAATTGCATCGATATTGAATACAAAAGGCTAAATGTCGGCTTATCTGCAAGAGGAGTAACTCTTCTAATAGTTCGTGCTTTGAGCCTTTCCTGGGACAGCAGTATTAGATTCCGATGCAGCATTGCAGTTTTACTGTATCCCTTGGACCTTCAAATCAATGATGAAACACACAATTTGCATCGATATTGAATACAAAAGGCAAAATGTTGACTTATTTATAAGAGGAGTAACTCTTCTAGCAGTTCCTGCTTTGAGCCTTTCCTGGGACAGCAGAATTAGATTCCGATGCACCATTGCAGGTTTACTGTATCCCTTGTACCTTCAAATCAACGATGAAACATAGAAGTTGCATCGATCTTGAATACAAAATGCAAAATGTCGACTTATTTATAAGAGGAGTAACTTTTCTAATAGTTCGTGCTTTGAGCCTTTCCTCGGACAGCAGTATTACATTCCGATGCACCATTGCACGATTACTGTATCCCTTGGACCTTCAAAACATCTATAAAACTCTGAAATTGCATTGATATTGAATACAAAAGGAAAAATGTCGACTTATATACAAGAGGAGTAACTCTTCTAATTGTTCCTGCTTTGAGCTTTCCTGGGACAGCAGTATTAGATTCCGATGCACCATTGCAGGTTTACTGTATCCCTTGGACCTTCAAATCAACGATGAAACACAGAAATTGCATAGATATTGAATACAAAAGGCAAAATTTCGACTTATATACAAGAGGAGTAACTCTTCTAGTACTTCGTGCTTTGAGCCTTTCCTGGGACAGCAGTATTAGATTCCGATGCACCATTGCAGGTTTACAGTATCCCTTGGGCCTTCAAATCAACGATGAAACACAGAAATTGCATCAATATCGAATACAAAAGGCAAAATGTCGACTTATTTACAAGAGGAGTAGCTCTCCTAATAGTTCGTGCATTAAGCCATTCCTGGGACAGCATTATTAGATTCCGATGCACCATTGCAGGTTTACTGTATCTCTTTGACCTTCAAATCAACGATGAAACACAGAAATTGCATCGATATTGAATACAAAAGGCAAAATGTCGAATTATTTACAAGAGGAGTAACTCTTCTAATTGTTCCTGCTTTGAGCTTTCCTGGGACAGCAGTATTAGATTCCGATGCACCATTGCAGGTTTACTGTATCCCTTGGACCTTCAAATCAACGATGAAACACAGAAATTGCATAGATATTGAATACAAAAGGCAAAATTTCGACTTATATACAAGAGGAGTAACTCTTCTAGTACTTCGTGCTTTGAGCCTTTCCTGGGACAGCAGTATTAGATTCCGATGCACCATTGCAGGTTTACAGTATCCCTTGGGCCTTCAAATCAACGATGAAACACAGAAATTGCATCGATATTGAATACAAAAGGCAAAATGTCGACTTATTTACAAGAGGAGTAACTCTTCTAATAGTTCGTGCTTTGAGCCTTTCCTGGGACAGCAGTATTAGATTCCGATGCACCAATGCAGGTTTACTGTATCCCTTGGACCTTCAAATCAACGATGAAACACAGAAATTGCATCGATATTGAACACAAAAGGCAAAATGTCGACTTATTTACAAGAGGAGTAACTCTTCTAATAGTTCGTGCTTTGAGCCTTTCCTGGGACAGCAGTATTACATTCCGATGCACCATTGCAGGTTTACTGTATCCCTTGGACCTTCAAATCAACGATGAAACACAGAAATTGCATCGACATTGAATACAAAAGGCAAAATGTCGACTTATATACAAGAGGAGTAACTCTTCTAGTACTTCGTGATTTGAGCATTTCCTGGGACAGCAGTATTAGATTCCGATGCACCATTGCAGGTTTACTGTATCCCTTGGACCTTCAAACCAACGATGAAACACAGAAATTGCATCGATATTGCATAGAAAAGGCAAAATGTCGACATATTTACAAGGGGAGTAACTCTTCTAATAGTTCATGCTTTGAGCCTTTCCTGGGACAGCAGTATTAGATTCCGATGCACCATTGCAGGTTTACTGTATCCCTTGTACCTTCAAATCAACGATGAAACATAGAAATTGCATCGATCTTGAACACAAAATGCAAAATGTCGACTTATTTATAAGAGGAGTAACTCTTCTAATAGTTCGCGCTTTGAGCCTTTCCTGGGACAGCAGTATTACATTCCGATGCACCATTGCACGATTACTGTGTCCCTTGGACCTTCAAAACTACTATAAAACCCTGAAATTGCATCGATATTGAATACAAAAGGCAAAATGTCGACATATTTACAAGAGGAGTAACTCTTATAATAGTTCGTGCTTTGAGCCTTTCCTGGGACAGCAGTATTAGATTCCGATGCACCATTGCAGGTTTACTGTATCCCTTGGACCTTCAATTCAACGATGAAATACAGAAATTGCATCGATATTGAATACAAAAGGCAAAATGTCGACTTATTTACCAGAGGAGTAACTCTTCTAATAGTTCGTGCTTTGAGCCTTTCCTGGGACAGCAGCATTACATTCCGATGCACCATTGCAGGTTTACTGTATCCCTTGGACCTTCAAATCAACGATGAAACACAGAAATTGCATCAATATTGAATACAAAAGCAAAATGTCAACTTATTTACAAGAGGAGCAACTCTTCTAATAGTTCGTGCTTTGAGCCTTTCCTGGGACAGCAGTATTAGATTCCGATGCACCATTGCAGGTTTACTGTATCCCTTGGACCTTCAAATCAACGATGAAACACAGAAATTGCATCGATATTGAGTACAAAAAGCAAAATGCCGACTTATTTACAAGAGGAGTAACTCTTCTAATAGTTCGTGCTTTGAGCCTTTCCTGGGACAGCAGTATTAGATTCCGATGCACCATTGCAGGTATACTGTATCCCTTGGACCTTCAAATCAACGATGAAACACAGAAATTGCATCGATATTGAATACAAAATGCAAAATGTCAACATATATACAAGAGGAGTAACTCTTCTAGTACTTCGTGCTTTAAGCTTTTCCTGGGACAGCAGTATTAGATTCGGATGCACCATTGCAGGTTTTCCTGTATCCCTTGGACCTTAAAATCAACGATGAAACACAGAAATAGCATCGATATTGAATACAAAAGGCTAAATGTCGGCTTATCTGCAAGAGGAGTAACTCTTCTAATAGTTCGTGCTTTGAGCCTTTCCTGGGACAGCAGTATTAGATTCCGATGCAGCATTGCAGTTTTACTGTATCCCTTGGACCTTCAAATCAATGATGAAACACACAATTTGCATCGATATTGAATACAAAAGGCAAAATGTTGACTTATTTATAAGAGGAGTAACTCTTCTAGCAGTTCCTGCTTTGAGCCTTTCCTGGGACAGCAGAATTAGATTCCGATGCACCATTGCAGGTTTACTGTATCCCTTGTACCTTCAAATCAACGATGAAACATAGAAGTTGCATCGATCTTGAATACAAAATGCAAAATGTCGACTTATTTATAAGAGGAGTAACTTTTCTAATAGTTCGTGCTTTGAGCCTTTCCTCGGACAGCAGTATTACATTCCGATGCACCATTGCACGATTACTGTATCCCTTGGACCTTCAAAACATCTATAAAACTCTGAAATTGCATTGATATTGAATACAAAAGGAAAAATGTCGACTTATATACAAGAGGAGTAACTCTTCTAGTACTTCGTGCTTTGAGCACTTCCTGGGAGAGCAGTATTAGATTCCGATGCACCATTGCAGGTTTACTGTACCCCTTGGAACTTCAAATCAACGATGAAACACAGAGAATGCATCGATATTGAATACAAAAGGCAAAATGTCGACTTATTTGCAAGAGGAGTAACTCTTCTAATAGTTCGTGCTTTGATCCTTCCCTGGGACAGCAGTATTATATTCCGATTCACCATTGCAGGTTTACTGTATCCCTTGGACCGTCAAATCAACGATGAAACACAGAAATTGCATCGATATTGAATACAACATGCAAAATGTCGACTTATTTATAAGAGGAGTAACTCTTCTAACAGTTCCTGATTTGAGCCTTTCCTGGGACAGCAGTATTAGATTCCGATGCACCATTGCAGGTTTACTGTAACCCTTGGACCTTCAAATCAACGATGAAGCACAGAAATTGCATCGATATTGAATACAAAAGGCAAAATGTCGACTTATTTACAACAATAGTAACTCTTCTAATAGTTCGTGCTTTGAGCCTTTCCTGGGACAGCAGCATTAGATTCCGATGCACCATTGCAGCTTTACTGTATCCCTTGGACCTTCAAATCAACGATGAAACACAGAAATTGCATCAATATCGAATACAAAAGGCAAAATGTCGACTTATTTACAAGAGGAGTAGCTGTCCTAATAGTTCGTGCATTAAGCCGTTCCTGGGACAGCATTATTAGATTCCGATGCACCATTGCAGGTTTATTGTATCTCTTTGACCTTCTAATCAACGATGAAACACTGAAATTGCATGGATATTGAATACAAAAGGCAAAATTTCGACTTATATACAAGAGGAGTAACTCTTCTAGTACTTCGTGTTTTGAGCCTTTCCTGGGACAGCAGTATTAGATTCCGATGCACCATTGCAGGTTTACTGTATCCCTTGGACCTTCAAATCAACGATGAAACTCAGAAATTGCATCGATATTGAATACAAATGGCAAAATATCGACTTATTTACAAGAGGAGTAACTCTTCTAATAGTTCGTGATTTGAGCCTTTCCTGGGACAGCAGTATTAGATTCCGATGCACCATTGGAGCTTTACTGTATCCCTTGGACCTTCAAATCAACGATGAAACACAGAAATTGCATCGATATCGAATACAAAAGGCAAAATGTCGACTGATTTACAAGAGGAGTAACTCTTCTAAGAGTTCGTGGTTTTAGCCTTTCCTGGGACAGCAGTATTAGATTCCGATGCACCATTGCAGTTTTACTGTATCCCTTGGACCTTCAAATCAATGATGAAACACAGAAATTGCATCGATATTGAATACAAAAGGCAAAATGTCGACTTATTTATAAGAGGAGTAACTCTTCTAACAGTTCCTGCTTTGAGCCTTTCCTGGGACAGCAGTATTAGATTCCGATGCACCATTGCAGGTTTACTGTATCCCTTGGACCTTCAAATCAACGATGAAACACAGAAATTGCATCGATATTGAATACAAAAGGCAAAATGTCGACTTATTTACAAGAGTAGTAACTCTTCTAATAGTTCGAGTTTTGAGACTTTCCTGGTACAGCAGTATTAGATTCCGATGCACCATTGCAGGCTTACTGTATCCCTTGTACCTTCAAATCAACGATGAAACATAGAAATTGCATCGATCTTGAATACAAAATGCAAAATGTCGACTTATTTATAAGAGGAGTAACTCTTCTAACAGTTCCTGCTTTTAGCCTTTCCTGGGACAGCAGTATTAGATCCGATGCACCATTGTAAATTTACTGTATCCCTTTGACCTTCAAATAAACGATGAAACACAGAAATTGCATCGATATTGAATACAAAATGCAAAATGTCGACTTATTTACAAGAGGAGTAACTCTTCTAATAGTACGTGGTTTTAGCCTTCCCTGGGACAGCAGTATTAGATTCCGATGCACCATTGCAGGTTTACTGTAACCCTTGGACCTTCAAATCAACGATGAAACACAGAAATTGCATCGATATTGAATACAAAAGGCAACATGTCGCTTATTTGCAAGAGGAGTAACTCTTCCAATAGTTCGTGTTTTGAGCCTTTGCTGGGACAGCAGTATTAGATTCCCATACACCATTGCAGGTTTACTGTATCCCTTGGACCTTCAAAACAACGATGAAACACAGAAATTGCATCGATATATAATACAAAAGGCAAAATGTCGACTTATTTACATGAGGCGTAACTCTTCTAATAGTTCGTGCTTTGAGCCTTTCCTGGGACAGCAGTATTAGATTCCGATGCACCATTGCAGGTTTACTGTATCCCTTGGACCTTCAAATCAACGACGAAACACAGAAGTTGCATCGATATTGAATACAAAAGGCAAAATGTCGACTTATTTACAAGAGGAGTAAATCTTCTAATAGTTCGCGCTTTTAGCCTTTCCTGGGACAGCAGTATTAGATTCTGATGCACCATTGCAGGTTTACTGTATCCCTTGGTCCTTCAAATCAACGATGAAACACTGAAATTGCAACGATATTGAATACAAATGGCAAAATGTCGACTTATTTACAAGAGGAGTAACTCTTCTAACATTTCGTGCTTTGAGCCTTTCCTGGGTCAGCAGTATTAGAGTCCGATGCACCATTGCAGGTTTACTGTATCCCTTGGACCTTCAAATCAACGATGAAACACAGAAATTGCATCGATATTGAATACAAAAGGCAAAATGTCGACTTATTTACAAGAGGAGTAACTCTTATAATAGTTCGTGCTTTGAGCCTTTCCTGGTACAGCAGTATTAGATTCCGATGCACCATTGCAGGTTTACTGTATCCCTTGGACCTTCAAATCAACGATCAAACACAGAAATTGCATCGATATTGAATACAAAAGGCAAAATGTCGACTTATTTACAAGAGGAGTAACTCTTCTAATAGTTCGTGATTTGAGCCTTTCCTGGGACAGCAGTATTAGATTCCGATGCACCATTGCAGGTTTACTGTATCCCTTGGACCTTCAAATCAACGATGAAACACAGAAATTGCATCGATATTGAATACAAAAGGCAAAATGTCAACTTATTTACAAGAGGAGCAACTCTTCTAATAGTTCGTGCTTTGAGCCTTTCCTGGGACAGCAGTATTAGATTCCGATGCACCATTGCATGTTTACTGTATCCCTTGGACCTTCAAATCAACGATGAAGCACAGAAATTGCATCGATATTGAGTACAAAAGGCAAAATGCCGACTTATTTACAAGAGGAGTAACTCTTCTAATAGTTCGTGCTTTGAGCCTTTCCTGGGACAGCAGTATTAGATTCCGATGCACCATTGCAGGTTTACTGTATCCCTTGGACCTTCAAATCAACGATGAAACACAGAAATTGCATCGATATTGAATACAAAAGGCTAAATGTCGGCTTATTTACAAGAGGAGTAACTCTTCTAATAGTTCGTGCTTTGAGCCTTTCCTGGGACAGCAGTATTAGATTCCGATGCAGCATTGCAGTTTTACTGTATCCCATGGACCTTCAAATCAATGATGAAACACAGAAATTGCATCGATATTGAATACAAAAGGCAAAATGTCGACTTATTTATAAGAGGAGTAACTCTTCTAACAGTTCCTGCTTTGAGCCCTTCCTGGGACAGCAGTATTAGATTCCGATGCACCATTGCAGGTTTACTGTAACCCTTGGACCTTCAAATCAACGATGAAACACAGAAATTGCATCGATATTGAATACAAAACGCAAAATGTCGCTTATTTGCAAGAAGAGTAACTCTTCCAATAGTTCGTGCTTTGAGCCTTTGCTGGGACAGCAGTATTAGATTCCCATGCACCATTGCAGGTTTACTGTATCCCTTGGACCTTCAAAACAACGATGAAACACAGAAATTGCATCGATATATAATACAATAGGCAAAATGTCGACTTATCTACAAGAGGCGTAACTCTTCTAATAGTTCGTGCTCTGAGCCTTTCCTGGGACAGCAGTATTAGACTCCGATGCACCATTGCAGGTTTACTGTATCCCTTGGACCTTCAAATCAACGATGAAACACAGAAATTGCATCGATATTGAATACAAAGGGCAAAAAGTCGACTTATTTACAAGAGGAGTAACTCTTCTAATAGTTCGTGCTTTGAGCCTTTCCTGGGACAGCAGTATTAGATTCCGATGCACCATTGCAGGTTTACTGTATCCCTTGGACCTTCAAATCAACGATGAAACACTGAAATTGCAACGATATTGGGTACAAATGGCAAAATGTCGACTTATTTACAAGAGGAGTAACTCTTCTAACATTTCGTGCTTTGAGCCTTTCCTGGGACACCAGTATTAGATTCCGATGCACCATTGCAGGTTTACTGTACCCCTTGGACCTTCAAATCCACGATGAAACACAGAAAATGCATCGATATTGAATACAAAAGGCAAAATGTCGACTTATTTACAAGAGGAGTAACTCTTCTACTAGTTCGTGCTTATAGCCTTTCCTGGGACAGCAGTATTAGATTCCAATGCACCATTGCAGGTTTACTGTATCCCTTGGACCTTCAAATCAACGATGAAACACAGAAATTGCATCGATATTGAATACAAAAGGCAAAATTTCGACTTATTTAAAAGAGGAGTAACCCTTCTAATAGTTCGTGCTTTGAACCTTTCAGGGACAGCAGTATTAGATTCCAATGCACCATTGCAGGTTTACTGTATCCCTTGGACCTTCAAGGCAACGATGAAACACAGACATTGGATCGATATTGAAAACAAAAGGAAAAATGTCGGCTTATCTACAAGAGAAAAAACTCTTCTAATAGTTCGTGCTTTGAGCCTTTCCAGGGACAGCAGTATTAGATTCCGATGCACCATTGCAGGTTTACAGCATCCCTTGGTCCTTCAAATCAACGATGATACACAGAAATTGCATCGATATTGAATACAACAGGCAAAATGTCGACTAGTTTACAAGAGGAGTAACACTTATAATAGTTCGTGCTTTGGGCCTTTCCTGGGACAGCAGTATTAGATTCCGATGCACCATTGCAGGTTAACTGTATCCCTTGGACCTTCAAATCAACGATGAAACACAGAAATTGCATCGATATTGAATACAAAATGCAAAATGTCGACTTATTTACAAGAGGAGTAACTCTTCTAATAGTTCGTGTTTTAGCGTTTCCTGGGACAGCGGTATTAGATTCCGATACACCATTGCAGGTTTACTGTATCCCTTGGACCTTCAAATCAACGATGAAACACAGAAATTGCATCGATATTGAATACAAAAGGCAAAATGGCGACATTTATACAAGAAGAGTAACTCTTCTAGTACTTCGTGTTTTAAGCTTTTCCTGGGACAGCAGTATTAGATTCCGATGCACCATTGCAGCTGTACTGTATCCCTTGGACCTTCAAATCAACGATGAAACACAGAAATAGTATCGATATTGAATACAAAGGGCTAAATGTCGACTTATTTACAAGAGGAGTAACTCTTCTAATAGTTCGTGCTTTTACCATTTCCTGGGACAGCAGTATTACATTCCGATGCACCATTGCAGGTTTACTGTATCCCTTGGACCTTCAAATCAACGATGAAACACAGAAATTGCATCGATATATAATACAAAAGGCAAAATGTCGACTTATTTACAAGAAGCGTAACTCTTCTAATAGTTCGTGCTTTGAGCCTTTCCTGGGACAGCAGTATTAGATTCCGATGCATCATTGCAGATTTACTGTACCGCTTGGACCTTCAAATCAACGATGAAACACAGAAATTGCATCGATATTGAATACAAAAGGCAAAATGTCGACTTATTTACAAGAGGAGTAACTCTTCTAATATTTCGTGTTTTGAGCCTTTCCTGGGACAGCAGTATTAGATTACGATGCACCATTGCAGGTTTACTGTACCGCTTGGACCTTCAAATCATCGATGAAACACAGAAATTGCATCGATATTGAATACAAAAGGCAAAATGTCGATTTATTTACAAGAGGAGTAACTCTTCTACTAGTTCGTGCTTATAGCCTTTCCTGGGACAGCAGTATTAGATTCCAATGCACCATTGCAGGTTTACTGTATCCCTTGGACCTTCAAATCAACGATGAAACACAGAAATTGCATCGATATTGAATACAAAAGGAAAAATTTCGACTTATTTAAAAGAGGAGTGACCCTTCTAATAGTTCGTGCTTTGAACCTTTCCTGGGACAGCAGTATTAGATTCCGATGCACCATTGCAAGTTTACTGTATCCCTTGAACCTTCAAGTCAACGATGAAACACAGAAATTGGATCGATATTGTATACAAAAGGCAAAATGTCGGCTTATTTACAAGAGGAGTAACTCTTCTAATAGTTCGTGCTTTGAGACTTTCTGGGACAGCAGTATTAGATTCCGATGCACCATTGCAAGTTTACTGCATCCCTTGGACCTTCAAATCAACGATGAAACACAGAAATTGCATCGATATTGAATACAACAGGCAAAATGTCGACAAATTTACAAGAGGAGTAACACTTATAATAGTTCGTGCTTTGGGCCTTTCCTGGGACATCAGTATTAGATTAGGATGCACCATTGCAGGTTAACTGTATCCCTTGGACCTTCAAATCAACGATGAAACACAGAAATTGCATCGATATTGAATACAAAAGGCAAAATGTCGACTTATTTACAAGAGGAGTAACTCTTCTAATAGTTCGTGCTTTTAGCTTTTCCTGGGACAGCAGTATTAGATTCCGATTCACCATTGCAGGTTTACTGTATCCCTTGGACCTTCAAGTCAACGATGAAACACAGAAATTGCATCGATATTGAATACAAAAGGCAAAATGGCGACAAATATACAAGAGGAGTAACTCTTCTAGTACTTCGTGCTTTAAGCTTTTCCTGGGACAGCAGTATTAGATTCCGATGCACCATTGCAGGTTTACTGTATCCCTTGGACCTTCGAATCAACGATGAAACACAGAATTTGCATCGATATTGAATACAAAAGGCCAAATGTCGACTTACTTACAAGAGGAGTAACTCTTCTAATAGTTCCTGCTTTGAGCCTTTCCTGGGACAGCAGTATTAGATTCCGATCCACCATTGCAGGTTTACTGTATCCCTTGGATCTTCAAATCACCGATGAAACACAGAAATTGCATCGATATTGAATACAAAAGGCAAAATGTCGACTTATTTACAAGAGTAGTAACTCTTCTAATAGTTCGTGCTTTGAGCCTTTCCTGGGACAGCAGTATTAGATTCCGATGCACCATTGCAGGTTTACTGTATCCCTTGTACCTTCAAATCAACGATGAAACATAGAAATTGCATCGATCTTGAATACAAAATGCAAAATGTCGACTTATTTATAAGAGGAGTAACTCTTCTAATAGTTCGTGTTTTTAGCCTTTCCTGGGACAGCAGTATTACATTCCGATGCACCATTGCACGTTTACTGTATCCCTTGGACCTTCAAAACAACTATGAAATACTAAAATTGCATCGATATTGAATACAAATGGCAAAATGTCGACTTATTTACAAGAGGAGTAACTCTCCTAATAGTTCGTGCTTTTAGCCTTTCCTGGGACAGCAGTATGAGATTCCGATGCACCATTGCAGGTTTACTGTATCCCTTGGACCTTCAAATCAACGATGAAACACAGAAATTGCATCGATATTGAATACAAAAGGCAAAATGTCGCTTATTTACAAGAGAAGTAACACTTCTAATACTTCGTGTTTTAGCGTTTCCTGGGACAGCAGTATTAGATTCCGATGCACCATTGTAAGTTTACTGTATCCCTTGGACCTTCAAAGCAACGATGAAACACAGAAATTGCATCGATATTGAATACAAAATGCAAAATGTCGACTTATTTACAAGAGGAGTAACTCTTCTAATAGTTCGTGGTTTTAGCCTTCCCTGGGACAGCAGTATTAGATTCCGATGCACCATTGCAGGTTTACTGTAACCATTGGACCTTCAAATCAACGATGAAACACAGAAATTGCATCGATATTGTGAACAAAAGGCAAAATGTCGACTTATTTGCAAGAGGAGTAACTCTTCTAATAGTTCGTGCTTTGAGCCTTTCCTGGGACAGCAGTATTAGATTCCGATGCCCCATTGCTGCTTTACTGTATCCCTTGGACCTTCAAATCAACGATGAAATAAAGAAATTGCATCGATATTGAATACAAAAGGCAAAATGTCGACTTATTTACAAGAGGAGTAACTCTTCTAATAGTTCGTGCTTTTAGCCTTTCCTGGGACAGCAGTATTAGATTCCGATGCACCATTGCAGTTTTACTGTATCCCTAGGACCTTCAAATCAACGATGAAACACAGAAATTGCATCGATATTGAATACAAAAGCCAAAGAGTCGGCTTATTTACAAGAGGCTTAACTCTTCTAATAGTTCGTTTTTGAGCCTTTCCTGGGACAGCAGTATTAGATTCGGATGCACCATTGCAGGCTTACGGATTCCCTTGGACCTTCAAATCAGCGATGAAACACAGAAATTGCATCGATATTGAATACAAAAGGCAAAATGTCGACTTATTTACAAGAGGAGTAACCCTTCTAATAAATCGTGCTTTGAGCCTTTCCTGGGACAGCAGTATTAGATTCCGATGCACCATTGCAGGTTTACTGTATCCCTTGGACCTTCAAATCAACGATGAAACACAGAAATTGCATCGATATTGAATACAAAAGGCAAAATGTCGACTTATTTATAAGAGGAGTAACCCTTCTAATAGTTCGTGCTTTGAACCTTTCCTGGGACAGCAGTATTAGATTCCAATGCACCATTGCAGGTTTACTGTATCCCTTGGACCTTCAAATCAACGATGAAACACAGAAATTGCATCGATATTGAATACAAAAGCAAAATGTCGACTTATTTCCAAGAGGAGTAACTCTTCTAATAGTTCGTGCTTTGAGCCTTTCCTGGGACAGCAGTATTAGATTCCGATGCACCATTGCAGGTTTACTGTATCCCTTGGACCTTCAAGTCAACGATGAAACACAGAAATTGGATCGATGTTGAATACAAAAGGCAAAATGTCGGCTTAGCTACAAGAGAAGTAACTCTTCTAATAGTTCCTGCTTTGAGCCTTTCCAGGGACAGCAGTATTAGATTCCAATGCACCATTGCAGGTTTACTGCATCCCTTGGACCTTCAAATCAACGATGAAACACAGAAATTGCATCGATATTGAATACAAAAGGCAAAATGTCGACTAATTTAAAAGAGGAGTAACACTTATAATAGTTCGTGCTTTGAGCCTTTCCTGGGACAGCAGTATTAGATTCCGATGCACCATTGCAGGTTTGCAGTATCCCTTTGACCTTCAAATCAACGATGAAACACAGAAATTGCATCGATATTGAATACAAAAGGAAAAATGTCAACTTATTTACAAGAGGAGTAACTCTTCTAATAGTTCGTGTTTTAGCGTTTCCTGGGACAGCAGTATTAGATTCCGATTCACCATTGCAGGTTTACTGTATCCCTTGGACCTTCAAATCAACGATGAAACACAGAAATTGCAACGATATTGAATACAAAAGGCAAAATGTCGACTTATTTACAAGAGGAGTAACTCTTCTAATAGTTCGTGCTTTGAGCCTTTCCTGGGACAGCAGTATTAGATTCCGATGCACCATTGCATGTTTACTGTATCCCTTGTACCTTCAAATCAACGATGAAACATAGAAATTGCATCGATCTTGAATACAAAATGCAAAATGTCGACTTATTTATAAGAGGAGTAACTCTTCTAATAGTTCGTGCTTTGAGCCTTTCCTGGGACAGCAGTATTACATTCCGATGCACCATTGCACGTTTACTGTATCCCTTGGACCTTCAAAACAACTATCAAACACTGAAATTGCATCGATATTGAATACAAAAGGCAAAATTTCGACTTATTTACAAGAGGAGTGACACTTCTAATAGTTCGTGGTTTTAGCATTTCCTGGGACAGCAGTATTAGATTCCGATGCACCATTGCAGGTTTACTGTATCCCTTGGACCTTCAAATCAACGACGAAACACAGAAATTGCATCGATATTGAATACAATAGGCAAAATGTGTACTCATTTACAAGTGGAGTAACTCTTCTAATAGTTCGTGATTTTAGTGTTTCCTGGGACAGCAGTATTAGATTCCGATGCACCATTGCAGGCTTACTGATTCTCTTGGACCTTCAAATCAACGATGAAACACAGACATTGCATCGATACTGAATACAAAAGGCAAATTGTCGACTTATTTACAAGAGGAGTAACCCTTCTAATAAGTCGTGCTTTGAGCCTTTCCAGGGACAGCAGTATTACTTTCCGATGCACCATTGCAGGTTTACAGTATCCCTAGGACCTTCAAATCAACGATGAAACACAGAAATTGCATCGATATTGAATACAAAAGGCAAAATGTCGACTTATTTTCAAGAGGAGTAACTTATCTAATAGTTCGTGCTTTGAGCCTTTCCTGGGGCAGCATTATTAGATTCCGATGCACCATTGCAGGTATACTGTATCCCTTGGACCTTTAAATCAACGATGAAACACAGAAATTGCATCGATATTGGATACAAAACGCAAAATGTCGACTTATTTACAAGAGGAGTAACTCTTCTAATAGTTCGTGGTTTATCCTTTCCTGGGACAGCAGTATTAGATTCCGATGCACCATTGCATGTTTACTGTATCCCTTGTACCTTCAAATCAACGATGAAACATAGAAATTGCATCGATCTTGAATACAAAATGCAAAATGTCGACTTACTTATAAGAGGAGTAACTCTTCTAATAGTTCGTGATTTTAGCAGTATTAGATTCCGATGCACCATTGCAGGTTTACAGTATCCCTTTGACCTTCAAATCAAGGATGAAACACAGAAATTGCATCGATATTGAATACAAAAGGAAAAATGTCGACGTATTTACAAGAGGAGTAACTCTTCTAATAGTTCGTGTTTTAGCGTTTCCTGGGACAGCAGTATTAGATTCCGATTCACCATTGCTGGTTTACTGTATCCCTTGGACCTTCAAATCAGCGATGAAACACAGAAATTGCATCGATATTGAATACAAATGGCAAAATGTCGACTTATTTACAAGAGGAGTAACTCTTCTAATAGATCATGGTTTTAGCCTTTCCTGGGACAGCAGTATTAGATTCCGATGCACCATTGCAGGTTTACTGTATCCCTTGGACCTTCAAATCAACGATGAAACATAGAAATTGCATCGATCTTGATTACAAAAGGCAAAATGTCGACTTATTTACAAGAGGAGTAACCCTTCTAATAAATCGTGCTTTGAGCCTTTCCTGGGACAGCAGTATTAGATTCCGATGCACCATTGCAGGTTTACTGTATCCCTAGGACCTTCAAATCAACGATGAAACACAGAAATTGCATCGATATTGAATACAAAAGGCAAAATGTCGACTTATTTACAAGAGGAGTAACTTATCTAATAGTTCGTGCTTTGAGCCTTTCCTGCGGCAGCATTATTAGATTCCGATGCACCATTGCAGGTATACTGTATCCCTTGGACCTTCAAAGCAACGATGAAACACAGAAATTGCATCGATATTGGATACAAAAGGCAAGATGTCGACTTATTTACAAGAGGAGTAACTCTTCTAATAGTTCGTGGTTTATCCTTTCCTGGGACAGCAGTATTAGATTCCGATGCACCATTGCATGTTTACTGTATCCCTTGTACTTTCAAATCAACGTTGAAACATAGAAATTGCATCGATCTTGAATACACAATGCAAAATGTCGAATTATTTATAAGAGGAGTAACTCTTCTAATAGTTCGTGATTTTAGCAGTTTTAGATTCCGATGCACCATTGCAGGTTTACAGTATCCCTTTGACCTTCAAATCAAGGATGTAACACAGAAATTGCATCGATATTGAATACAAAAGGAAAAATGTCGACTTATTTACAAGAGGAGTAACTCTTCTAATAGTTCGTGTTTTAGCGTTTCCTGGGACAGCAGTATTAGATTCCGATTCACCATTGCAGGTTTACTGTATCCCTTGGACCTTCAAATCAACGATGAAACACAGAAATTGCATCGATATTGAATACAAATGGCAAAATGTCGACTTATTTACAAGAGGAGTAACTCTTCTAATAGTTCGTGCTTTGAGCCTTTCCTGGGACAGCAGTATTAGATTCCGATGCACCATTGCATGTTTACTGTATCCCTTGTACCTTCAAATCAACGATGAAACAAAGAAATTGCATCGATCTTGAATACAAAATTCAAAATGTCGACTTATTTATAAGAGGAGTAACTCTTCTAATAGTTCGTGCTTTGAGCCTTTCCTGGGACAGCAGTATTAGATTCCGATGCGCTATTGCAGGTTTACTGTATCCCTTGGACCTTCATATCTACGATGAAACACAGAAATTGCATCGATATTAAATACAAAATGCATAATATCGTCTTATTTACAAGTCGAGTAACTCTTCTAATCGTTCGTGCTTTGAGCCTTTCCTGGGACAGCAGTATTAGATTCCGATGCACCATTGCAGGTTTACTGTATTCCTAGGACCTTCAAATCAACGATGAAACACAGAAATTGCATCGATATTGAATACAAAAGGCAAAATGTCGACTTATTTACAAGTGGAGTAACTTATCTAATAGTTCGTGCTTTGAGCCTTTCCTGGGGCAGCATTATTAGATTCCGATGCACCATTGCAGGTATACTGTATCCCTTGGACTTTCAAATCAACGATGAAACACAGAAATTGCATCGATATTGAATACAAAAGGCAAAATGTCTACTTATTTATAAGTGGGGTAACCCTTCTAATAGTTCGTGCTTTAAACCTGTCCTGGGACAGCAGTATTAGATTTCGATGCAGCATTTCAGGTTTACTGTATCCCTTGGACCTTCAAGTCAACGATGAAACACAGAAATTGAATCGATATTGAATACAAAACGCAAAATGTCGGCATATCTACAAGAGGAGTAACTCTTCTATTAGTTCGTGCTTTGAGCCTTTCCTGGGACAGCAGTATTACATTCCGATGCACCATTGCAGGTTTACTGTATCCCTTGGACCTTCAAATCAACGATGAAACACAGAAATTGCATCGATATTGAATACAAAAGGCAAAATGTCGACTTATTTACAAGAGGAGTAACTCTTCTATGAGTTCGTGTTTGAGCCTTTCCAGGGACAGAAGTATTAGATTCCGATGCACCATTGCAGGTATACTGTATCCCTTGGACCTTCAAATCAACGATGAAACAGAAATTGCATCGATACTGAATACAAAAGGCAAAATGTCGACTTATTTACAAGAGGAGTAACTCTTCTAATAAATCGTGCTTTTAGCGTTTCCTGGGACAGCAGTTTTACATTCCGATTCACCATTGCAGGTTTACTGTATAACTTGGACCTTCAAATCAACGATGAAACACAGAAATTGCATCGATACTGAATACAAAAGTCTAAATGTCGGCTTATTTACAAGAGGAGTAACTCTTCTAATAGTTCGTGCTTTGAGCCTTTCGTGGGACAGCAGTATTAGATTCCGATGCACCATTGCAGGTTTACTGTATCCCTTGGACCTTCAAATCAACGATGAAACACAGAAATTGCATCGATATTGAATACAAAAGACAAAATGTCGACTAATTTACAAGAGGAGTAACTCTTCTAATAGTTCCTGCTTTGAGCACTTCCTGGGACAGCAGTATTAAATTCCGATTCGCCATTGCAGGTTTACTGTATCCCTTGGACCTTCAAATCAACGATGAAACACAGAAATTGCATCGATATTGAATACAAAAGGCAAAATGTCGACTTATTTACAAGAGGAGTAACTCTTCTAATAGTTCCTGCTTTGAGCACTTCCTGGGACAGCAGTATTAAATTCCGATGCGCCATTGCAGGTTTACTGTATCCCTTGGACCTTCAAATCAACGATGAAACACAGAAATTGCATCGATATTGAATACAAAAGGCAAAATGTCGACTTATTTACAAGAGGAGTAACTCTTCTAATAGATCGTGCTTTGAGCCTTTCCTGGGACAGCAGTATTAGATTCCGATGCACCATTGCAGGTTTACTGTATCCCTTGGACCTTCAAATCAACGATGAAACACAGAAATTGCATCGATATTGAATACAAAAGACAAAATGTCGGCTAATTTACAAGAGGAGTAACTCTTCTAATGTTTCCTGCTTTGAGCACTTCCTGGGACAGCAGTATTAAATTCCGATGCACCATTGCAGGTTTACTGTATCCCTTGGACCTTCAAATCAACGATGAAACACAGAAATTGCATCGACATTGAATACAAAAGGCAAAATGTCGACTTATATACAAGAGGAGTAACTCTTCTAGTACTTCGTGCTTTGAGCCTTTCCTGGGACAGCAGTATTAGATTCCGATGCACCATTGCAGGTTTACTGTATCCCTTGGACCTTCAAATCAACGATGAAACACAGAAATTGCATCGAAATTGAATACAAAAGGCAAAATGTCGACTTATTTACAAGAGGAGTAACTCTTCTAATAGTTCGTGTTTTGAGCCTTTCCTGGGACAGCAGTATTAGATTCCGATGCACCATTGCAGGTTTACTGTATCCCTTGGACCTTCAAATCAACGATGAAACACAGAAATTGCATCGATATTGAATACAAAAGGCAAAATGTCGACTTATTTACAAGAGGAGTAACTCTTCTAATAGTTCGTGCTTTGAGCCTTTCCTGGGACAGCAGTTTTAGATTCCGATTCACCATTGGAGGTTTACTGTATCCCTAGGACCTTCAAATCAACGATGAAACACGGAAATTGCATCGATATTGAATACAAAAGGCAAAATGTCGACTTATTTACAAGAGGAGTAACTCTTCTATGAGTTCGTGTTTGAGCCATTCCAGGGACAGAAGTATTAGTTTGCGATGCACCATTGCAGGTATACTGTATCCCTTGGACCTTCAAATCAACGATGAAACAGAAATTGCATCGATACTGAATACAAAAGGCAAAATGTCGACTTAGTTACAAGAGGAGTAACTCTTCTAATAGTTCGTGCTTTTAGCGTTTCCTGGGACAGCAGTTTTACATTCCGATTCACCATTGCAGGTTTACTGTATAACTTGGACCTTCAAATCAACGATGAAACACAGAAATTGCATCGATACTGAATACAAAAGGCTAAATGTCGGCTTATTTACAAGAGGAGTAACTCTTCTAATAGTTCGTGCTTTGAGCCTTTCGTGGGACAGCAGTATTAGATTCCGATGCACCATTGCAGGTTTACTGTATCTCTTGGACCTTCAAATCAACGATGAAACACAGAAATTGCATCGATATTGAATACAAAAGACAAAATGTCGACTAATTTACAAGAGGAGTAACTCTTCTAATAGTTCCTGCTTTGAGCACTTCCTGGGACAGCAGTATTAAATTCCGATGCGCCATTGCAGGTTTACTGTATCCCTTGGACCTTCAAATCAACGATGAAACACAGAAATTGCATCGATATTGCATACAAAAGGCAAAATGTCGACTTATTTACAAGAGGAGTAACTCCTCTAATAGTTCGTGCTTTGAGCCTTTCCTGGGACAGCAGTATTACATTCCGATGCACCATTGCAGGTTTACTGTATCCCTTGGACCTTCAAATCAACGATGAAACACAGAAATTGCATCGACATTGAATACAAAAGGCAAAATGTCGACTTATATACAAGAGGAGTAACTCTTCTAGTACTTCGTGCTTTGAGCCTTTCCTGGGACTGCAGTATTAGATTCCGATGCACCATTGCAGGTTTACTGTATCCCTTGGACCTTCAAATCAACGATGAAACACAGAAATTGCATCGATATTGAATACAAAAAGCAAAATGTCGACTTATTTACAAGAGGAGTAACTCTTCTAATAGTTCGTGCTTTGAGCCTTTCCTGGGACAGCAGTATTAGATTCCGATGCACCATTGCAGGTTTACTGTATCCCTTGGACCTTCAAATCAACGATGAAACACAGATATTGCATCGATATTGAATACAAAAGGCAAAATTTCGACTTATTTACAAGAGGAGTAACTCTTCTAATAGTTCGTGCTTTGAGCCTTTCCTGGGACAGCAGTATTAGATTCCGATTCACCATTGGAGGTTTACTGTATCCCTAGGACCTTCAAATCAACGATGAAACACAGAAATTGCAACGATATTGAATACAAAATGCAAAATGTCGACTTATTTACAAGAGGAGTAACTCTTATAATAGTTCCTGCTTTAAGCCTTTCCTGGGACAGCAGTATTAGATTCCGTTGCACCATTGCAGGTGTACTGTATCCCTTGGACCTTCAAATCAACGATGAAACGCAGAGATTGCATCGATATTGAATACAAAAAGCAAAATGTCGACATATTTACAAGAGGATTTACTCTTCTAATAGTTCGTGCTTTTAGCGTTTCCTGGGACAGCAGTATTAGATTCCGATTCACCATTGCAGGTTTACAGTATCCCTTGGACCTTCAAATCAACGATGAAACACAGAAATTGCATCGATATTGAATACAAAAGGCAAAATGTCGACTTATTTACAAGAGGAGTAACTCTTCTAATAGTTCGTGTTTTAGCCTTTCGAGGGACAGCAGTATTAGTTTCCGATGCACCATTGCAGGTTTACTGTACCCCTTGGACCTTCAAATCAACGATGAAACACAGAAATTGCATCGATATTGAATCCAAAAGGCAAAATGTCGACTAATTTACAAGAGGAGTAACTCTTATAATAGTTCGTGCTTTGAGCCTTTCCTGGGACAGCAGTATTAGATTCCGATGCACCATTGCAGGTTTACTGTATCCCTTGGACCTTCAAATCAACGATGAAACAGAAATTGCATCGATACTGAATACAAAAGGCAAAATGTCGACTTAGTTACAATAGGAGATACTCTTCTAATTGTTCGTGCTTTGAGCCTTTCCTGGGACAGCACTTTTACATTCCGATTCACCATTGCAGGTTTACTGTATCCCTTGGACCTTCAAATCAACGATGAAACACAGAAATTGCATCGATACTGAATACAAAAGGCTAAATGTCGGCTTATTTACAAGAGGAGTAACTCTTCTAATAGTTCGTGCTTTGAGCCTTTCGTGGAACAGCAGTATTAGATTCCGATGCACCATTGCAGGTGTACTGTATCCCTTGGACCTTCAAATCAACGATGAGACACAGAAATTGCATCGATATTGAATACAAAAGGCAAAATGTTGACTAATTTACAAGAGGAGTAACTCTTCTAATAGTTCCTGCTTTGAGCCATTCCTGGGACAGCAGTATTAAATTCCGATGCGCCATTGCAGGTTTACTGTATCCCTTGGACCTTCAAATCAACGATGAAACACAGAAATTGCATCGATATTGAATACAAAAGGCAAAATGTCGACTTATTTACAAGAGGAGTAACTCTTCTAATAGTTCGTGCTTTGAGCCTTTCCTGGGACAGCAGTATTAGATTCCGATTCACCATTGGAGGTTTACTGTATCCCTAGGACCTTCAAATCAACGATGAAACACGGAAATTGCATCGATATTGAATACAAAAGGCAAAATGTCGACTTATTTACAAGAGGAGTAACTCTTCTATGAGTTCGTGTTTGAGCCATTCCAGGGACAGAAGTATTAGATTCCGATGCACCATTGCAGGTATACTGTATCCCTTGGACCTTCAAATCAACGATGAAACAGAAATTGCATCGATACTGAATACAAAAGGCAAAATGTCGACTTAGTTACAAGAGGAGTAACTCTTCTAATAGTTCGTGCTTTGAGCCTTTCCTGGGACAGCAGTATTAGATTCCGATTCACCATTGGAGGTTTACTGTATCCCTAGGACCTTCAAATCAACGATGAAACACGGAAATTGCATCGATATTGAATACAAAAGGCAAAATGTCGACTTATTTACAAGAGGAGTAACTCTTCTATGAGTTCGTGTTTGAGCCATTCCAGGGACAGAAGTATTAGTTTGCGATGCACCATTGCAGGTATACTGTATCCCTTGGACCTTCAAATCAACGATGAAACAGAAATTGCATCGATACTGAATACAAAAGGCAAAATGTCGACTTAGTTACAAGAGGAGTAACTCTTCTAATAGTTCGTGCTTTTAGCGTTTCCTGGGACAGCAGTTTTACATTCCGATTCACCATTGCAGGTTTACTGTATAACTTTGACCTTCAAATCAACGATGAAACACAGAAATTGCATCGATACTGAATACAAAAGGCTAAATGTCGGCTTATTTACAAGAGGAGTAACTCTTCTAATAGTTCGTGCTTTGAGCCTTTCGTGGGACAGCAGTATTAGATTCCGATGCACCATTGCAGGTTTACTGTATCTCTTGGACCTTCAAATCAACGATGAAACACAGAAATTGCATCGATATTGAATACAAAAGACAAAATGTCGACTAATTTACAAGAGGAGTAACTCTTCTAATAGTTCCTGCTTTGAGCACTTCCTGGGACAGCAGTATTAAATTCCGATGCGCCATTGCAGGTTTACTGTATCCCTTGGACCTTCAAATCAACGATGAAACACAGAAATTGCATCGATATTGAATACAAAAGGCAAAATGTCGACTTATTTACAAGAGGAGTAACTCCTCTAATAGTTCGTGCTTTGAGCCTTTCCTGGGACAGCAGTATTACATTCCGATGCACCATTGCAGGTTTACTGTATCCCTTGGACCTTCAAATCAACGATGAAACACAGAAATTGCATCGACATTGAATACAAAAGGCAAAATGTCGACTTATATACAAGAGGAGTAACTCTTCTAGTACTTCGTGCTTTGAGCCTTTCCTGGGACTGCAGTATTAGATTCCGATGCACCATTGCAGGTTTACTGTATCCCTTGGACCTTCAAATCAACGATGAAACACAGAAATTGCATCGATATTGAATACAAAAAGCAAAATGTCGACTTATTTACAAGAGGAGTAACTCTTCTAATAGTTCGTGCTTTGAGCCTTTCCTGGGACAGCAGTATTAGATTCCGATGCACCATTGCAGGTTTACTGTATCCCTTGGACCTTCAAATCAACGATGAAACACAGATATTGCATCGATATTGAATACAAAAGGCAAAATTTCGACTTATTTACAAGAGGAGTAACTCTTCTAATAGTTCGTGCTTTGAGCCTTTCCTGGGACAGCAGTATTAGATTCCGATTCACCATTGGAGGTTTACTGTATCCCTAGGACCTTCAAATCAACGATGAAACACAGAAATTGCAACGATATTGAATACAAAATGCAAAATGTCGACTTATTTACAAGAGGAGTAACTCTTATAATAGTTCCTGCTTTAAGCCTTTCCTGGGACAGCAGTATTAGATTCCGTTGCACCATTGCAGGTGTACTGTATCCCTTGGACCTTCAAATCAACGATGAAACGCAGAGATTGCATCGATATTGAATACAAAAAGCAAAATGTCGACATATTTACAAGAGGATTTACTCTTCTAATAGTTCGTGCTTTTAGCGTTTCCTGGGACAGCAGTATTAGATTCCGATTCACCATTGCAGGTTTACAGTATCCCTTGGACCTTCAAATCAACGATGAAACACAGAAATTGCATCGATATTGAATACAAAAGGCAAAATGTCGACTTATTTACAAGAGGAGTAACTCTTCTAATAGTTCGTGTTTTAGCCTTTCGAGGGACAGCAGTATTAGTTTCCGATGCACCATTGCAGGTTTACTGTACCCCTTGGACCTTCAAATCAACGATGAAACACAGAAATTGCATCGATATTGAATCCAAAAGGCAAAATGTCGACTAATTTACAAGAGGAGTAACTCTTATAATAGTTCGTGCTTTGAGCCTTTCCTGGGACAGCAGTATTAGATTCCGATGCACCATTGCAGGTTTACTGTATCCCTTGGACCTTCAAATCAACGATGAAACAGAAATTGCATCGATACTGAATACAAAAGGCAAAATGTCGACTTAGTTACAAGAGGAGATACTCTTCTAATTGTTCGTGCTTTGAGCCTTTCCTGGGACAGCAGTTTTACATTCCGATTCACCATTGCAGGTTTACTGTATCCCTTGGACCTTCAAATCAACGATGAAACACAGAAATTGCATCGATACTGAATACAAAAGGCTAAATGTCGGCTTATTTACAAGAGGAGTAACTCTTCTAATAGTTCGTGCTTTGAGCCTTTCGTGGAACAGCAGTATTAGATTCCGATGCACCATTGCAGGTGTACTGTATCCCTTGGACCTTCAAATCAACGATGAGACACAGAAATTGCATCGATATTGAATACAAAAGGCAAAATGTTGACTAATTTACAAGAGGAGTAACTCTTCTAATAGTTCCTGCTTTGAGCCATTCCTGGGACAGCAGTATTAAATTCCGATGCGCCATTGCAGGTTTACTGTATCCCTTGGACCTTCAAATCAACGATGAAACACAGAAATTGCATCGATATTGAATACAAAAGGCAAAATGTCGACTTATTTACAAGAGGAGTAACTCTTCTAATAGTTCGTGCTTTGAGCCTTTCCTGGGACAGCAGTATTAGATTCCGATTCACCATTGGAGGTTTACTGTATCCCTAGGACCTTCAAATCAACGATGAAACACGGAAATTGCATCGATATTGAATACAAAAGGCAAAATGTCGACTTATTTACAAGAGGAGTAACTCTTCTATGAGTTCGTGTTTGAGCCATTCCAGGGACAGAAGTATTAGATTCCGATGCACCATTGCAGGTATACTGTATCCCTTGGACCTTCAAATCAACGATGAAACAGAAATTGCATCGATACTGAATACAAAAGGCAAAATGTCGACTTAGTTACAAGAGGAGTAACTCTTCTAATAGTTCGTGCTTTTAGCGTTTCCTGGGACAGCAGTTTTACATTCCGATTCACCATTGCAGGTTTACTGTATAACTTGGACCTTCAAATCAACGATGAAACACAGAAATTGCATCGATACTGAATACAAAAGGCTAAATGTCGGCTTATTTACAAGAGGAGTAACTCTTCTAATAGTTCGTGCTTTGAGCCTTTCGTGGGACAGCAGTATTAGATTCCGATGCACCATTGCAGGTTTACTGTATCCCTTGGACCTTCAAATCAACGATGAAACACAGAAATTGCATCGATATTGAATACAAAAGACAAAATGTCGACTAATTTACAAGAGGAGTAACTCTTCTAATAGTTCCTGCTTTGAGCACTTCCTGGGACAGCAGTATTAAATTCCGATGCGCCATTGCAGGTTTACTGTATCCCTTGGACCTTCAAATCAACGATGAAACACAGAAATTGCATCGATATTGAATACAAAAGGCAAAATGTCGACTTATTTACAAGAGGAGTAACTCCTCTAATAGTTCGTGCTTTGAGCCTTTCCTGGGACAGCAGTATTACATTCCGATGCACCATTGCAGGTTTACTGTATCCCTTGGACCTTCAAATCAACGATGAAACACAGAAATTGCATCGACATTGAATACAAAAGGCAAAATGTCGACTTATATACAAGAGGAGTAACTCTTCTAGTACTTCATGCTTTGAGCCTTTCCTGGGACAGCAGTATTAGATTCCGATGCACCATTGCAGGTTTACTGTATCCCTTGGACCTTCAAATCAACGATGAAACACAGAAATTGCATCGATATTGAATACAAAAGGCAAAATGTCGACTTATTTACAAGAGGAGTAACTCTTCTAATAGTTCGTGCTTTGAGCCTTTCCTGGGACAGCAGTATTAGATTCCGATGCACCATTGCAGGTTTACTGTATCCCTTGGACCTTCAAATCAACGATGAAACACAGAAATTGCATCGATATTGAATACAAAAGGCAAAATTTCGACTTATTTACAAGAGGAGTAACTCTTCTAATAGTTCGTGCTTTGAGCCTTTCCTGGGACAGCAGTATTAGATTCCGATTCACCATTGGAGGTTTACTGTATCCCTAGGACCTTCAAATCAACGATGAAACACAGAAATTGCAACGATATTGAATACAAAATGCAAAATGTCGACTTATTTACAAGAGGAGTAACTCTTATAATAGTTCCTGCTTTAAGCCTTTCCTGGGACAGCAGTATTAGATTCCGTTGCACCATTGCAGGTGTACTGTATCCCTTGGACCTTCAAATCAACGATGAAACGCAGAGATTGCATCGATATTGAATACAAAAAGCAAAATGTCGACATATTTACAAGAGGATTTACTCTTCTAATAGTTCGTGCTTTTAGCGTTTCCTGGGACAGCAGTATTAGATTCCGATTCACCATTGCAGGTTTACAGTATCCCTTGGACCTTCAAATCAACGATGAAACACAGAAATTGCATCGATATTGAATACAAAAGGCAAAATGTCGACTTATTTACAAGAGGAGTAACTCTTCTAATAGTTCGTGTTTTAGCCTTTCGAGGGACAGCAGTATTAGTTTCCGATGCACCATTGCAGGTTTACTGTACCCCTTGGACCTTCAAATCAACGATGAAACACAGAAATTGCATCGATATTGAATCCAAAAGGCAAAATGTCGACTAATTTACAAGAGGAGTAACTCTTATAATAGTTCGTGCTTTGAGCCTTTCCTGGGACAGCAGTATTAGATTCCGATGCACCATTGCAGGTTTACTGTATCCCTTGGACCTTCAAATCAACGATGAAACAGAAATTGCATCGATACTGAATACAAAAGGCAAAATGTCGACTTAGTTACAAGAGGAGATACTCTTCTAATTGTTCGTGCTTTGAGCCTTTCCTGGGACAGCAGCATTACATTCCGATGCACCATTGCAGGTTTACTGTATCCCTTGGACCTTCAAATCAACGATGAAACAGAAATTGCATCGATACTGAATACAAAAGGCAAAATGTCGACATATTTACAAGAGGATTTACTCTTCTAATAGTTCGTGCTTTTAGCGTTTCCTGGGACAGCAGTATTAGATTCCGATTCACGATTGCAGGTTTACAGTATCCCTTGGACCTTCAAATCAACGATGAAACACAAAAATTGCATCGATATTGAATACAAAAGGCAAAATGTCGACTTATTTACAAGAGGAGTAACTCTTCTAATAGTTCGTGTTTTAGCCTTTCGAGGGACAGCAGTATTAGTTTCCGATGCACCATTGCAGGTTTACTGTACCCCTTGGACCTTCAAATCAACGATGAAACACAGAAATTGCATCGATATTGAATCCAAAAGGCAAAATGTCGACTAATTTACAAGAGGAGTAACTCTTATAATAGTTCGTGCTTTGAGCCTTTCCTGGGACAGCAGGATTAGATTCCGATGCACCATTTCAGGTTTACTGTATCCCTTGGACCTTCAAATCAACGATGAAACACAGAAATTGCATCGACATTGAATACAAAAGGCAAAATGTCGACTTATATACAAGAGGAGTAACTCTTCTAGTACTTCGTGCTTTGAGACTTTCCTGGGATAGCAGTATTAGATTCCGATGCACCATTGCAGGTTTACTGTATCCCTTGGACCTTCAAATCAACGATGAAACACAGAAATTGCATCGATATTGAATACAAAAGGCAAAATGTCGACTTATTTACAAGAGGAGTAACTCTTCTAATAGTTCGTGTTTGAGCCTTTCCTGGGACAGCAGTATTAGATTCCGATGCACCATTGCAGGTTTACTGTATCCCTTGGACCTTCAAATCAACGATGAAACACAGAAATTGCATCGATATTGAATACAAAAGGCAAAATGTTGACATATTTACTAGAGAAGTTACTCTTCTAATAGTTCGTGCATTTAGCGTTTCCTGGGACAGCAGTATTAGATTCCGATTCACCATTGCAGGTTTACTGTATCCCATGGACCTTCAAATCAACGATGAAACACAGAAATTGTATCGATATTGAATACAAAAGGCAAAATGTCGACTTATTTACAAGAGGAGTAACTCTTCTAATAGTTCGTGCTTTTAGCCATTCCTGGGACAACAGTATTAGATTCCGATTCACCATTGCAGGTTTACTGTATCCCTTGGACCTTCAAATCAACGATGAAACACAGAAATTGCATCGATATTGAATACAAAAGGCAAAATGTCGACTTATTTACAAGAGGAGGAACTCTTCTAATTGTTCGTGTTTTGAGCCTTTCCTAGGACAGCAGTATTAGATTCCGATGCACCATTGCAGGTTTACTGTATCCCTTGGACCTTCAAATCAACGATGAAACACAGAAATTGCATCGATATTGAATACAAAAGACAAAATGTCGACTAATTTACAAGAGGAGTAACTCTTCTAATAGTTCCTGCTTTGCGCACTTCCTGGGACAGCAGTATTAAATTCCGATGCGCCATTGCAGGTTTACTGTATCCCTTGGACCTTCAAATCAACGATGAAACACAGAAATTGCATCGATATTGAATACAAAAGGCAAAATGTCGACTTATTTACAAGAGGAGTAACTCCTCTAATAGTTCGTGCTTTGAGCCTTTCCTGGGACAGCAGTATTACATTCCGATGCACCATTGCAGGTTTACTGTATCCCTTGGACCTTCAAATCAACGATGAAACACAGAAATTGCATCGACATTGAATACAAAAGGCAAAATGTCGACTTATATACAAGAGGAGTAACTCTTCTAGTACTTCGTGCTTTGAGCCTTTCCTGGGACAGCAGTATTAGATTCCGATGCACCATTGCAGGTTTACTGTATCCCTTGGACCTTCAAATCAACGATGAAACACAGAAATTGCATCGATATTGAATACAAAAGGCAAAATGTCGACTTATTTACAAGAGGAGTAACTCTTCTAATAGTTCGTGCTTTGAGCCTTTCCTGGGACAGCAGTATTAGATTCCGATGCACCATTGCAGGTTTACTGTATCCCTTGGACCTTCAAATCAACGATGAAACACAGAAATTGCATCGATATTGAATACAAAAGGCAAAATTTCGACTTATTTACAAGAGGAGTAACTCTTCTAATAGTTCGTGCTTTGAGCCTTTCCTGGGACAGCAGTATTAGATTCCGATTCACCATTGGAGGTTTACTGTATCCCTAGGACCTTCAAATCAACGATGAAACACAGAAATTGCAACGATATTGAATACAAAATGCAAAATGTCGACTTATTTACAAGAGGAGTAACTCTTATAATAGTTCCTGCTTTAAGCCTTTCCTGGGACAGCAGTATTAGATTCCGTTGCACCATTGCAGGTGTACTGTATCCCTTGGACCTTCAAATCAACGATGAAACGCAGAGATTGCATCGATATTGAATACAAAAAGCAAAATGTCGACATATTTACAAGAGGATTTACTCTTCTAATAGTTCGTGCTTTTAGCGTTTCCTGGGACAGCAGTATTAGATTCCGATTCACCATTGCAGGTTTACAGTATCCCTTGGACCTTCAAATCAACGATGAAACACAGAAATTGCATCGATATTGAATACAAAAGGCAAAATGTCGACTTATTTACAAGAGGAGTAACTCTTCTAATAGTTCGTGTTTTAGCCTTTCGAGGGACAGCAGTATTAGTTTCCGATGCACCATTGCAGGTTTACTGTACCCCTTGGACCTTCAAATCAACGATGAAACACAGAAATTGCATCGATATTGAATCCAAAAGGCAAAATGTCGACTAATTTACAAGAGGAGTAACTCTTATAATAGTTCGTGCTTTGAGCCTTTCCTGGGACAGCAGTATTAGATTCCGATGCACCATTGCAGGTTTACTGTATCCCTTGGACCTTCAAATCAACGATGAAACAGAAATTGCATCGATACTGAATACAAAAGGCAAAATGTCGACTTAGTTACAAGAGGAGATACTCTTCTAATTGTTCGTGCTTTGAGCCTTTCCTGGGACAGCAGCATTACATTCCGATGCACCATTGCAGGTTTACTGTATCCCTTGGACCTTCAAATCAACGATGAAACAGAAATTGCATCGATACTGAATACAAAAGGCAAAATGTCGACATATTTACAAGAGGATTTACTCTTCTAATAGTTCGTGCTTTTAGCGTTTCCTGGGACAGCAGTATTAGATTCCGATTCACGATTGCAGGTTTACAGTATCCCTTGGACCTTCAAATCAACGATGAAACACAGAAATTGCATCGATATTGAATACAAAAGGCAAAATGTCGACTTATTTACAAGAGGAGTAACTCTTCTAATAGTTCGTGTTTTAGCCTTTCGAGGGACAGCAGTATTAGTTTCCGATGCACCATTGCAGGTTTACTGTACCCCTTGGACCTTCAAATCAACGATGAAACACAGAAATTGCATCGATATTGAATCCAAAAGGCAAAATGTCGACTAATTTACAAGAGGAGTAACTCTTATAATAGTTCGTGCTTTGAGCCTTTCCTGGGACAGCAGTATTAGATTCCGATGCACCATTGCAGGTTTACTGTATCCCTTGGACCTTCAAATCAACGATGAAACAGAAATTGCATCGATACTGAATACAAAAGGCAAAATGTCGACTTAGTTACAAGGGGAGATACTCTTCTAATTGTTCGTGCTTTGAGCCTTTCCTGGGACAGCAGTTTTACATTCCGATTCACCATTGCAGGTTTACTGTATCCCTTGGACCTTCAAATCAACGATGAAACACAGAAATTGCATCGATACTGAATACAAAAGGCTAAATGTCGGCTTATTTACAAGAGGAGTAACTCTTCTAATAGTTCGTGCTTTGAGCCTTTCGTGGAACAGCAGTATTAGATTCCGATGCACCATTGCAGGTTTACTGTATCCCTTGGACCTTCAAATCAACGATGAAACACAGAAATTGCATCGACATTGAATACAAAAGGCAAAATGTCGACTTATATACAAGAGGAGTAACTCTTCTAGTACTTCGTGCTTTGAGACTTTCCTGGGATAGCAGTATTAGATTCCGATGCACCATTGCAGGTTTACTGTATCCCTTGGACCTTCAAATCAACGATGAAACACAGAAATTGCATCGATATTGAATACAAAAGGCAAAATGTCGACTTATTTACAAGAGGAGGAACTCTTCTAATTGTTCGTGTTTTGAGCCTTTCCTAGGACAGCAGTATTAGATTCCGATGCACCATTGCAGGTTTACTGTATCCCTTGGACCTTCAAATCAACGATGAAACACAGAAATTGCATCGATATTGAATACAAAAGACAAAATGTCGACTAATTTACAAGAGGAGTAACTCTTCTAATAGTTCCTGCTTTGCGCACTTCCTGGGACAGCAGTATTAAATTCCGATGCGCCATTGCAGGTTTACTGTATCCCTTGGACCTTCAAATCAACGATGAAACACAGAAATTGCATCGATATTGAATACAAAAGGCAAAATGTCGACTTATTTACAAGAGGAGTAACTCCTCTAATAGTTCGTGCTTTGAGCCTTTCCTGGGACAGCAGTATTACATTCCGATGCACCATTGCAGGTTTACTGTATCCCTTGGACCTTCAAATCAACGATGAAACACAGAAATTGCATCGACATTGAATACAAAAGGCAAAATGTCGACTTATATACAAGAGGAGTAACTCTTCTAGTACTTCGTGCTTTGAGCCTTTCCTGGGACAGCAGTATTAGATTCCGATGCACCATTGCAGGTTTACTGTATCCCTTGGACCTTCAAATCAACGATGAAACACAGAAATTGCATCGATATTGAATACAAAAGGCAAAATGTCGACTTATTTACAAGAGGAGTAACTCTTCTAATAGTTCGTGCTTTGAGCCTTTCCTGGGACAGCAGTATTAGATTCCGATGCACCATTGCAGGTTTACTGTATCCCTTGGACCTTCAAATCAACGATGAAACACAGAAATTGCATCGATATTGAATACAAAAGGCAAAATTTCGACTTATTTACAAGAGGAGTAACTCTTCTAATAGTTCGTGCTTTGAGCCTTTCCTGGGACAGCAGTATTAGATTCCGATTCACCATTGGAGGTTTACTGTATCCCTAGGACCTTCAAATCAACGATGAAACACAGAAATTGCAACGATATTGAATACAAAATGCAAAATGTCGACTTATTTACAAGAGGAGTAACTCTTATAATAGTTCCTGCTTTAAGCCTTTCCTGGGACAGCAGTATTAGATTCCGTTGCACCATTGCAGGTGTACTGTATCCCTTGGACCTTCAAATCAACGATGAAACGCAGAGATTGCATCGATATTGAATACAAAAAGCAAAATGTCGACATATTTACAAGAGGATTTACTCTTCTAATAGTTCGTGCTTTTAGCGTTTCCTGGGACAGCAGTATTAGATTCCGATTCACCATTGCAGGTTTACAGTATCCCTTGGACCTTCAAATCAACGATGAAACACAGAAATTGCATCGATATTGAATACAAAAGGCAAAATGTCGACTTATTTACAAGAGGAGTAACTCTTCTAATAGTTCGTGTTTTAGCCTTTCGAGGGACAGCAGTATTAGTTTCCGATGCACCATTGCAGGTTTACTGTACCCCTTGGACCTTCAAATCAACGATGAAACACAGAAATTGCATCGATATTGAATCCAAAAGGCAAAATGTCGACTAATTTACAAGAGGAGTAACTCTTATAATAGTTCGTGCTTTGAGCCTTTCCTGGGACAGCAGTATTAGATTCCGATGCACCATTGCAGGTTTACTGTATCCCTTGGACCTTCAAATCAACGATGAGACACAGAAATTGCATCGATATTGAATACAAAAGGCAAAATGTTGACTAATTTACAAGAGGAGTAACTCTTCTAATAGTTCCTGCTTTGAGCCATTCCTGGGACAGCAGTATTAAATTCCGATGCGCCATTGCAGGTTTACTGTATCCCTTGGACCTTCAAATCAACGATGAAACACAGAAATTGCATCGATATTGAATACAAAAGGCAAAATGTCGACTTATTTACAAGAGGAGTAACTCTTCTAATAGTTCGTGCTTTGAGCCTTTCCTGGGACAGCAGTATTAGATTCCGATGCACCATTGCAGGTTTACTGTATCCCTTGGACCTTCAAATCAACGATGAAACACAGAAATTGCATCGACATTGAATACAAAAGGCAAAATGTCGACTTATATACAAGAGGAGTAACTCTTCTAGTACTTCGTGCTTTGAGACTTTCCTGGGATAGCAGTATTAGATTCCGATGCACCATTGCAGGTTTACTGTATCCCTTGGACCTTCAAATCAACGATGAAACACAGAAATTGCATCGATATTGAATACAAAAGGCAAAATGTCGACTTATTTACAAGAGGAGTAACTCTTCTAATTGTTCGTGTTTGAGCCTTTCCTGGGACAGCAGTATTAGATTCCGATGCACCATTGCAGGTTTACTGTATCCCTTGGACCTTCAAATCAACGATGAAACACAGAAATTGCATCGATATTGAATACAAAAGACAAAATGTCGACTAATTTACAAGAGGAGTAACTCTTCTAATAGTTCCTGCTTTGCGCACTTCCTGGGACAGCAGTATTAAATTCCGATGCGCCATTGCAGGTTTACTGTATCCCTTGGACCTTCAAATCAACGATGAAACACAGAAATTGCATCGATATTGAATACAAAAGGCAAAATGTCGACTTATTTACAAGAGGAGTAACTCCTCTAATAGTTCGTGCTTTGAGCCTTTCCTGGGACAGCAGTATTACATTCCGATGCACCATTGCAGGTTTACTGTATCCCTTGGACCTTCAAATCAACGATGAAACACAGAAATTGCATCGACATTGAATACAAAAGGCAAAATGTCGACTTATATACAAGAGGAGTAACTCTTCTAGTACTTCGTGCTTTGAGCCTTTCCTGGGACAGCAGTATTAGATTCCGATGCACCATTGCAGGTTTACTGTATCCCTTGGACCTTCAAATCAACGATGAAACACAGAAATTGCATCGATATTGAATACAAAAGGCAAAATGTCGACTTATTTACAAGAGGAGTAACTCTTCTAATAGTTCGTGCTTTGAGCCTTTCCTGGGACAGCAGTATTAGATTCCGATGCACCATTGCAGGTTTACTGTATCCCTTGGACCTTCAAATCAACGATGAAACACAGAAATTGCATCGATATTGAATACAAAAGGCAAAATTTCGACTTATTTACAAGAGGAGTAACTCTTCTAATAGTTCGTGCTTTGAGCCTTTCCTGGGACAGCAGTATTAGATTCCGATTCACCATTGGAGGTTTACTGTATCCCTAGGACCTTCAAATCAACGATGAAACACAGAAATTGCAACGATATTGAATACAAAATGCAAAATGTCGACTTATTTACAAGAGGAGTAACTCTTATAATAGTTCCTGCTTTAAGCCTTTCCTGGGACAGCAGTATTAGATTCCGTTGCACCATTGCAGGTGTACTGTATCCCTTGGACCTTCAAATCAACGATGAAACGCAGAGATTGCATCGATATTGAATACAAAAAGCAAAATGTCGACATATTTACAAGAGGATTTACTCTTCTAATAGTTCGTGCTTTTAGCGTTTCCTGGGACAGCAGTATTAGATTCCGATTCACCATTGCAGGTTTACAGTATCCCTTGGACCTTCAAATCAACGATGAAACACAGAAATTGCATCGATATTGAATACAAAAGGCAAAATGTCGACTTATTTACAAGAGGAGTAACTCTTCTAATAGTTCGTGTTTTAGCCTTTCGAGGGACAGCAGTATTAGTTTCCGATGCACCATTGCAGGTTTACTGTACCCCTTGGACCTTCAAATCAACGATGAAACACAGAAATTGCATCGATATTGAATCCAAAAGGCAAAATGTCGACTAATTTACAAGAGGAGTAACTCTTATAATAGTTCGTGCTTTGAGCCTTTCCTGGGACAGCAGTATTAGATTCCGATGCACCATTGCAGGTTTACTGTATCCGTTAAACCTTCAAATCAACGATGAAACACGGAAATTGCATCGATATTGAATACAAAAATCTAAATGTCGGCTTATTTACAAGGGGAGTAACTCTTCTAATAGTTCGTCCTTTGAGCCTTTCCTGGGACAGCAGTTTTACATTCCGATTCACCATTGCAGGTTTACTGTATCCCTTGGACCTTCAAATCAACGATGAAACACAGAAATTGCATCGATACTGAATACAAAAGGCTAAATGTCGGCTTATTTACAAGAGGAGTAACTCTTCTAATAGTTCGTGCTTTGAGCCTTTCGTGGAACAGCAGTATTAGATTCCGATGCACCATTGCAGGTTTACTGTATCCCTTGGACCTTCAAATCAACGATGAGACACAGACATTGCATCGATATTGAATACAAAAGGCAAAATGTTGACTAATTTACAAGAGGAGTAACTCTTCTAATAGTTCCTGCTTTGAGCCATTCCTGGGACAGCAGTATTAAATTCCGATGCACCATTGCAGGTTTACTGTATCCCTTGGACCTTCAAATCAACGATGAAACACAGAAATTGCATCGATATTGAATACAAAAGGCAAAATGTCGACTTATTTACAAGAGGAGTAACTCTTCTAATAGTTCGTGCTTTGAGCCTTTCCTGGGACAGCAGTATTAGATTCCGATGCACCATTGCAGGTTTACTGTATCCCTTGGACCTTCAAATCAACGATGAAACACAGAAATTGCATCGACATTGAATACAAAAGGCAAAATGTCGACTTATATACAAGAGGAGTAACTCTTCTAGTACTTCGTGCTTTGAGACTTTCCTGGGATAGCAGTATTAGATTCCGATGCACCATTGCAGGTTTACTGTATCCCTTGGACCTTCAAATCAACGATGAAACACAGAAATTGCATCGATATTGAATACAAAAGGCAAAATGTCGACTTATTTACAAGAGGAGTAACTCTTCTAATAGTTCGTGTTTGAGCCTTTCCTGGGACAACAGTATTAGATTCCGATTCACCATTGCAGGTTTACTGTATCCCTTGGACCTTCAAATCAACGATGAAACACAGAAATTGCATCGATATTGAATACAAAAGGCAAAATGTCGACTTATTTACAAGAGGAGGAACTCTTCTAATTGTTCGTGTTTTGAGCCTTTCCTAGGACAGCAGTATTAGATTCCGATGCACCATTGCAGGTTTACTGTATCCCTTGGACCTTCAAATCAACGATGAAACACAGAAATTGCTTCGATATTGAATACAAAAGGCAAAATATCGACTTATATAAAAGAGGAGTAACTCTTCTATTACTTCGTGCTTTGAGCCTTTCCTGGGACCGAAGTATTAGTTTCCGGTGCACCATTGCAGGTTTACTGTATCCCTTGGACCTTCAAATCAACGATGAGACAGAAATTGCATCGATATTGAATACAAAAGGCAAAATGTCGACTTAGTTACAAGAGGAGTAACTCTTCTAATAGTTTTGCTTTTAGCGTTTCCTGGGACAGCAATATTACATTCCGATTCACCATTGCAGGTTTACTCTATCCCTTGGACCTTCAAATCAACGATGAAACACAGAAGTTGCATCGATATTGAACACAAAATGCAAAATGTCGACTTATTTACAAGAGGAGTATTTCTTCCAATAGTTCTTGCTTTTAGCCTTTCCTGGGACAACAGTATTAGATTCCGATGCACCATTGCAGGTTTACTGTATCCCTTGGACCTTCAAATCAACGTTGAAACACAGAAATTGCATCGATATTGAATACAAAAGGCAAAATGTTGACTAATTTACAAGAGGAGTAACTCTTCTAATAGTTCCTGCTTTGAGCCATTCCTGGGACAGCAGTATTAAATTCCGATGCACCATTGCAGGTTTACTGTATCCCTTGGACCTTCAAATCAACGATGAAACACAGAAATTGCATCGATATTGAATACAAAAGGCAAAATGTCGGCTTATCTACAAGAGGAGTAACTCTTCTATTAGTTCGTGCTTTGAGCCTTTCCTGGGACAGCAGTATTACATTCCGATGCACCATTGCAGGTTTACTGTATCCCTTGGACCTTCAAATCAACGATGAAACACAGAAATTGCATTGACATTGAATACAAAAGGCAAAATGTCGACTTATATACAAGAGGAGTAACTCTTCTAGTACTTCGTGCTTTGAGACTTTCCTGGGATAGCAGTATTAGATTCCGATGCACCATTGCAGGTTTACTGTATCCCTTGGACCTTCAAATCAACGATGAAACACAGAAATTGCATCGATATTGAATACAAAAGGCAAAATGTCGACTTATTTACAAGAGGAGTAACTCTTCTAATAGTTCGTGTTTGAGCCTTTCCTGGGACAACAGTATTAGATTCCGATTCACCATTGCAGGTTTACTGTATCCCTTGGACCTTCAAATCAACGATGAAACACAGAAATTGCATCGATATTGAATACAAAAGGCAAAATGTCGACTTATTTACAAGAGGAGGAACTCTTCTAATTGTTCGTGTTTTGAGCCTTTCCTAGGACAGCAGTATTAGATTCCGATGCACCATTGCAGGTTTACTGTATCCCTTGGACCTTCAAATCAACGATGAAACACAGAAATTGCTTCGATATTGAATACAAAAGGCAAAATATCGACTTATATAAAAGAGGAGTAACTCTTCTATTACTTCGTGCTTTGAGCCTTTCCTGGGACCGAAGTATTAGTTTCCGGTGCACCATTGCAGGTTTACTGTATCCCTTGGACCTTCAAATCAACGATGAGACAGAAATTGCATCGATATTGAATACAAAAGGCAAAATGTCGACTTATTTATAAGAGGAGTAACCCTTCTAATTGTTCGTGATTGTAACCTTTCCTGGGACAGCAGTATTAGATTCCGAAGCACCATTGCAGGTTTACTGTATCCCTTGGACCTTCAAGTAACCGATGAAACACAGAAATTGGATCGATATTGAATACAAAAGGCAAAATGTCGGCTTATCTACAAGAGGAGTAACTCTTCTATTAGTTCGTGCTTTGAGCCTTTCCTGGGACAGCAGTATTACATTCCGATGCACCATTGCAGGTTTACTGTATCCCTTGGACCTTCAAATCAACGATGAAACACAGAAATTGCATCGATATTGAATACAAAAGGCAAAATGTCGACTTATTTACAAGAGGAGTAACTCTTCTAATAGTTCGTGTTTGAGCCTTTCCTGGGACAACAGTATTAGATTCCGATTCACCATTGCAGGTTTACTGTATCCCTTGGACCTTCAAATCAACGATGAAACACAGAAATTGCATCGATATTGAATACAAAAGGCAAAATGTCGACTTATTTACAAGAGGAGGAACTCTTCTAATTGTTCGTGTTTTGAGCCTTTCCTAGGACAGCAGTATTAGATTCCGATGCACCATTGCAGGTTTACTGTATCCCTTGGACCTTCAAATCAACGATGAAACACAGAAATTGCTTCGATATTGAATACAAAAGGCAAAATATCGACTTATATAAAAGAGGAGTAACTCTTCTATTACTTCGTGCTTTGAGCCTTTCCTGGGACCGAAGTATTAGTTTCCGGTGCACCATTGCAGGTTTACTGTATCCCTTGGACCTTCAAATCAACGATGAGACAGAAATTGCATCGATATTGAATACAAAAGGCAAAATGTCGACTTATTTATAAGAGGAGTAACCCTTCTAATTGTTCGTGATTGTAACCTTTCCTGGGACAGCAGTATTAGATTCCGAAGCACCATTGCAGGTTTACTGTATCCCTTGGACCTTCAAGTAACCGATGAAACACAGAAATTGGATCGATATTGAATACAAAAGGCAAAATGTCGGCTTATCTACAAGAGGAGTAACTCTTCTATTAGTTCGTGCTTTGAGCCTTTCCTGGGACAGCAGTATTACATTCCGATGCACCATTGCAGGTTTACTGTATCCCTTGGACCTTCAAATCAACGATGAAACACAGAAATTGCATCGATATTGAATACAAAAGGCAAAATGTCGACTTAGTTACAAGAGGAGTAACTCTTCTAATAGTTTTGCTTTTAGCGTTTCCTGGGACAGCAATATTACATTCCGATTCACCATTGCAGGTTTACTCTATCCCTTGGACCTTCAAATCAACGATGAAACACAGAAGTTGCATCGATATTGAACACAAAATGCAAAATGTCGACTTATTTACAAGAGGAGTATTTCTTCCAATAGTTCTTGCTTTTAGCCTTTCCTGGGACAACAGTATTAGATTCCGATGCACCATTGCAGGTTTACTGTATCCCTTGGACCTTCAAATCAACGTTGAAACACAGAAATTGCATCGATATTGAATACAAAAGGCAAAATGTCGACTTATTTATAAGAGGAGTAACCCTTCTAATTGTTCGTGATTGTAACCTTTCCTGGGACAGCAGTATTAGATTCCGAAGCACCATTGCAGGTTTACTGTATCCCTTGGACCTTCAAGTAACCGATGAAACACAGAAATTGGATCGATATTGAATACAAAAGGCAAAATGTCGGCTTATCTACAAGAGGAGTAACTCTTCTATTAGTTCGTGCTTTGAGCCTTTCCTGGGACAGCAGTATTACATTCCGATGCACCATTGCAGGTTTACTGTATCCCTTGGACCTTCAAATCAACGATGAAACACAGAAATTGCATCGATATTGAATACAAAAGGAAAAATGTCGACTTATTTACAAGAGGAGGAACTCTTCTAAGAGTTCGTGTTTGAGCCTTTCCAGGGACAGCAGTATTAGATTTCGATGCACCATTGCAGGTTTACTGTATCCCTTGGACCTTCAAATCAACGATGAGACACAAATTGCATCGATATTGAATACAAAAGGCTAAATGTCGACTTATTTACAAGAGGAGTAACTCTTCTAATAGTTCGTGCTTTGAGCCTTTCGTGGGACAGCAGTATTAGATTCCGTTGCACCATTGTAGGTTTACTGTATCCCTTGGACCTTCAAATCAACGATGAAACACAGATATTGCATCGATATTGAATACAAAAGGCAAAATGTCGACTTATTTACAAGAGGAGTAACTCTTCTAATAGTTCGTGCTTTGAGCCTTTCGTGGGACAGCAGTATTAGATTCCGATGCACCATTGCAGGTTTACTGTTTCCTTGGACCTTCTAATCAACGATGAAACACAGAAATTGCATCGATACAGAATACAAAAGGCAAAATGTCGACTTATTTACAAGTGGAGTAACTCTTCTAATAGTTCGTGCTTTGAGCCTTTCCAGGGACAGCAGTATTACATTCCGATGCACCATTGCAGGTTTACTGTATCCCTTGGACCTTCAAATCAACGTTGAAACACAGAAATTGCATCGACATTGAATACAAAATGCGAAATGTCGACTTATTTATAAGAGGAGTAAGCTTTCTAATAGTCCGTGCTTTGAACCTTTCCTGGGACAGCAGTATTAGATTTCGATGTACCATTGCAGGTTTACTGTATGCCTTGGACCTCCAAGTCAACGATGAAACACAGAAATTGCTTCGATATTGAATACAAAAGGCGAAAGGTCGGCTTGTCTACAAGAGGAGTAACTCTTCTATTAGTTCGTGCTTTGAGCCTTTCCTGGGACAGCAGTATTAGATTCCGATGCACCATTGCAGGTTTACTGTATCCCTTGGACATTCAAATCAACGATGAAACTTAGAAATTGCATCGATATTGAATACAAAAGGCAAAATGTCGACTTAGTTACAAGAGGAGTAACTCTTCTAATAGATTGTGCTCTTAGCGTTTCCTGGGACGGCAGTATTTCATTCCGATTCACCATTGCAGCTTTACTGTATACCTTGGACCTTCAAATCAACGATGAAACACAGAAGTTGCATCGATATTGAATACAAAAGGCCTAATGTCGACTTATTTACAAGAGGAGTAACTCTTCTAATAGTTCGTGCTTTGAGCCTTTCGTGGGACAGCAGTATTAGATTCCGATGCACCATTGCAGGTTTACTGTATCCCTTGGACCTTCAAATCAACGATGAAACACAGAAATTGCATCGATATTGAATACAAGAGGCAAAATGTCGACTTATTTATAAGAGGAGTAACCCTTCTAATAGTTCGTGTTTTGAACCTTTCCGGGGACAGCAGTATTAGATTCCGATGCACCATTGCAGGTTTACTGTATCCCTTGGACCTTCAAGTCAACGATGAATCACAGATATTGGATCGATATTGAATACAAATGGCAAAATGTCGGCTTATCTACAAGAGGAGTAACTCTTCTATTGGGTCGTGCTTTGAGCCTTTCCTGGGACAGCAGTATTACATTCCGATGCACCATTGCAGGTTTCCTGTATCCCTTGGACCTTCAAATCAACGATGAAACACAGAAATTGCATCGATATTGAATACAAATGGCAAAATGTAGACTTCTTTACAAGAGGAGTAACTCTTCTAATAGTTCGTGCTTTGAGCCTTTCCTGGGACAGCAGTATTAGATTCCGATTCACCATTGGTGGTTTACTGTACCCCTTGGACCTTCAAATCAACGTTGAAACACAGAAATTGCATCGATATTGAATAAAAAAGGCAAAATGTCGACTTATTTACAAGAGGAGTAACTCTTCTATGAGTTCATGTTTAAGCCTTTCCAGGGACAGCAGTATTAGATTCCGATGCACCATTGCAGGTTTACTGTATCCCTTGGACCTTCAAATCAACGATGAGACAGAAATTGCATCGATATTGAATACAAAAGGCAAAATGTCGACTTAGTTACAAGAGGAGTAACTCTTCTAATAGTTCGTGCTTTGAGCCTTTCGTGGGACAGCAGTATTAGATTCCGATGCACCATTGCAGGTTTACTGTATCCCTTGGACCTTCAAATCAACGATGAAACACAGAAATTGCATCGATATTGAATACAAATGGCAAAATGTCGACTTATTTACAAGAGGAGTAACTCTTCTAATAGTTCTTGCTTTTAGCCTTTCCTGGGACAACAGTATTAGTTTCCGATGCACCATTGCAGGTTTACTGTATCCCTTGGACCTTCAAATCAACTATGAAACACAGAAATTGCATCGATATTGAATACAAATAGCAAAATGTCGACTTACTTACAAGAGGAGTATTTCTTCTAATAGTTCTTGCTTTTAGCCTTTCCTGGGACAACAGTATTAGATTCCGATGCACCATTGCAGGTTTACTGTATCCCTTGGACCTTCAAACCAACGTTGAAACACAGAAATTGCATCGATATTGAATACAAAAGGCAAAATGTCGACTTATTTATATGAGGAGTAACCCTTCTAATTGTTCGTGATTTGAACCTTTCCTGGGACAGCAGTATTAGATTCCGAAGCACCATTGCAGGTTTACTGTATCCCTTGGACCTTCAAGTAAACGATGAAACACAGAAATTGGATCGATATTGAATACAAAAGGCAAAATGTCGGCTTATCTACAAGAGGAGTAACGCTTCTATTAGTTCGTGATTTGAGCCTTTCCTGGGACAACAGTATTACATTCCGATGCACCATTGCAGATTTACTGTATCCCTTGGACCTTCAAATCAACGATGAAACACAGAAATAGAATCGATATTGAATACAAAAGGCAAAATGTCGACTTATTTACAAGAGGAGTAACTCTTCTAAGAGGTCGTGTTTGAGCCTTTCCAGGGACAGCAGTATTAGATTCCGATGCACCATTGCAGGTTTACTGTATCCCTTGGACCTTCAAATCAATGATGAAACACAGAAATTGCATCGATAATGAATCCAAAAGGCAAAATGTCGACTAATTTACAAGAGGAGTAACTCTTATAACAGTTCGTGCTTTAAGCCTTTCCTGGGACAGCAGTATTAGATTCCGATGCACCATTGCAGGTTTACTGTATCCCATGGACCTTCAAATCAACGATGAAACACAGAAATTGCTTCGATATTGAATACAAAAGGCAAAATGTCGACTTATTTACAAGAGGAGTAACTCTTCTATTAGTTCGTGCTTTGAGCCTTTCCTGGGACAGCAGTATTAGATTCCGATGCACCATTGCAGGTTTACTGTATCCCTTGGACCTTCAAATCTACGATGAAACACAGAAATTGCATCGATATTGAATACAAAAGGCAAAATGTCGACTTATTTACAAGAGGAGTAACTTTACTATGAGTTCGTGTTTGAGCCTTTCCAGGGACAGCAGTATTAGATTCCGATGCACCATTGAAGGTTTACTGTATCCCTTGGACCTTCAAATCAACGATGAAACAGATATAGCAACGATATTGAATACAAAAGGCAAAATGTCGACTTAGTTACAAGAGGAGTAACTCTTCTAATAGTTCGTGATTTTAGCGTTTCCTGGGACAGCAGTATTACATTCCAATTCACCATTGCAGGTTTACTGTATCCCTTGGACATTCAAATCAACGATGAAACACAGAAATTGCATCGATATTCAATACAATAGGCTAAATGTCGACTTATTTACAAGAGGAGTAACTCTTCTAATAGTTCGTGCTTTGAGCCTTTCGTGGGACAGCAGTATTAGATTCCGATGCACCATTGCAGGTTTACTGTATCCCTTGGACCTTCAAATCAACGATGAAACACAGAAATTGCATCGATATGGAATACAAAAGGCTAAATGTCGACTTATTTATAAGAGGAGTAACCCTTCTAATTGTTCGTGCTTTGAACCTTTCCTGGGACAGCAGTATTAGATTCCGAAGCACCATCGCAGGCTTACTGTATCCCTTGGACCTTCAAATCAACGATGAAACACAGAAATTGCATCGATGTTGAATACAAAAGGCAAAATGTCGACTTATTTACAAGAGGAGTAACTCTTCTAAGAGTTCGTGTTTGGGCCTTTCCAGGGACAGCAGTATTAGATTCCGATGCACCATTGCAGGTTTACTGTATCCCTTGGACCTTCAAATCAATGATGAGACAGAAATTGCATCGATATTGAATACAAAAGGCAAAATGTCGACTTATTTACAAGAGGAGTATCTCTTCTAAGAGTTCGTATATGGGCCTTTCCAGGGACAGCAGTACTAGATTCCGATACACCATTGCAGGTTTACTGTATCCCTTGGACCTTCAAATAAATGATGAGACAGAAATTGCATCGATATTGAATACAAAAGGCGAAATGTCGACTTAGTTACAAGAGGAGTAACTCTTCTAATAGTTCGTGCTTTTAGCGTTTCCTGGGACAGCAGTATTACATTCCAATTCACGATTGGAGGTTTACTGTATCCCTTGGACATTCAAATCAAAGATGAAACACAGAAATTGCATCGATATTCAATACAATAGGCTAAATGTCGACTTATTTACAAGAGGAGTAACTCTTCTAATAGTTCGTGCTTTGAGCCTTTCGTGGGACAGCAGTATTAGATTCCGATGCACCATTGCAGGTTTACTGTATCCCTTGGACCTTCAAATCAACGATGAAACACAGAAATTGCATCGATATTGAATACAAAAGGCAAAATGTCGACTTATTTATAAGAGGAGTAACCCTTCTAATAGTACGTGCTTTGAACGTTTCCTGGGACAGCAGTATTAGATTCCGATGCACCATTGCAGGTTTACTGTATCCCTTGGACTTTCAAATCAACGATGAAACACAGAAATTGCATCGATATTGAATACAAAAGGCAAAATGTGGACTTATTTATAAGAGGAGTAACCCTTCTATAAGTTCGTGCTTTGAACCTTTCCTGGGACAGCAGTATTAGATTCCGAAGCACCATCGCAGGCTTACTGTATCCCTTGGACCTTCAAGTCAACGATGAATCACAGAAATTGGATCGATATTGAATACAAAACGCAAAATGTCGCCTTATCTACAAGATGAGTAACTCTTCTATTAGTTCGTGCATTGAGCCTTTAATGGGACAACAGTATTACTTTCCGATGCACCATTGCAGGTTTACTGTATCCCTTGGACCTTCAAATCAACGATGAAACACAGAAATTGCATCGATATTGAATACAAAAGGCAAAATGTCGATTTATTTACAAGAGGAGTAACTCTTCTAAGAGTTCGTATATTGGCCTTTCCAGGGACAGCAGTATTAGATTCCGATGCACCATTGCAGATTTACTGTATCCCTTGGACCTTCAAATAAATGATGAGACAGAAATTGCATCGATATTGAATACAAAAGGCGAAATGTCGACTTAGTTACAAGAAGAGTAACTCTTCTAATAGTTCGTGTTTTAGCGTTTCCTGGGACAGCAGTATTACATTCCAATTCACCATTGCAGGTTTACTGTATCCCTTGGACATTCAAATCAACGATGAAACACAGAAATTGCATCGATATTCAATACAATAGGCTAAATGTCGACTTATTTACAAGAGGAGTAACTCATCTAATAGTTCGTGCTTTGAGCCTTTCGTGGGACAGCAGTATTAGATTCCGATGCACCATTGCAGGTTTACTGTATCCCTTGGACCTTCAAATCAACGATGAAACACAGAAATTGCATCGATATTGATTACAAAAGGCCTAATGTCGACTTATTTACAAGAGGAGTAACTCATCTAATAGTTCGTGCTTTGAGCCTTTCGTGGGAGAGCAGTATCAGATTCCGATGCACCATTGCAGGTTTACTGTATCCCTTGGACATTCAAATCAACGATGAAACACAGAAATTGCATCGATATTGAATACAAAAGGCAAAATATCGACTTATTTATAAGAGGAGTAACCCTTCTAATAGTTCGTGCTTTGATCGTTTCCTGGGACAGCAGTATTAGATTCCGATGCACCATTGCAGGTTTACTGTATCCCTTGGACTTTCAAATCAACGATGAAACACAGAAATTGCATCGATATTGAATACAAAGGCCTAATGTCGACTTATTTACAAGAGGAGTAACCCATCTAATAGTTCGTGCTTAGAGCCTTTCGTGGGACAGCAGTATTAGATTCCGATGCACCATTGCAGGTTTACTGTATCCCTTGGACATTCAAATCAACGATGAAACACAGAAATTGCATCGATATTGAATACAAAAGGCAAAATGTGGACTTATTTATAAGAGGAGTAACCCTTCTAATTGTTCGTGCTTTGAACCTTTCCTGGGACAGCAGTATTAGATTCCGAAGCACCATCGCAGGCTTACTGTATCCCTTGGACCTTCAAGTCAACGATGAATCACAGAAATTGGATCGATATTGAATACAAAACGCAAAATGTCGGCTTATCTACAAGATGAGTAACTCTTCTATTAGTTCGTGCCTTGAGCCATTCCTGGGACAACAGTATTACTTTCCGATGCACCATTGCAGGTTTACTGTATCCCTTGGACCTTCAAATCAACGATGAAACACAGAAATTGCATCGATATTGAATACAAAAGGCAAAGTGTCGACTTATTTACAAGAGGAGTAACTCTTCTAAGAGTTCGTGTTTGGGCCTTTCCAGGGACAGCAGTATTAGATTCCGATGAACCATTGCAGGTTTACTGTATCCCTTGGACCTTCAAATCAATGATGAGACAGATATTGCATCGATATTGAATACAAAAGGCGAAATGTCGACTTAGTTACAAGAGGAGTAACTCTTCTAATAGTTCGTGCTTTTAGCGTTTCCTGGGACAGCAGTATTACATTCCAATTCACCATTGCAGGTTTACTGTATCCCTTGGACCTTCAAATCAACGATGAAACACAGAAATTGCATCGATATTCAATACAATAGGCTAAATGTCGACTTATTTACAAGAGGAGTAACTCTTCTAATAGTTCGTGCTTTGAGCCTTTCGTGGGACAGCAGTATTAGATTCCGATGCACCATTCCAGGTTTACTGTATCCCTTGGACATTCAAATCAACTATGAAACACAGAAATTGCATCGATATTGAATACAAAGGCCTAATGTCGACTTATTTACAAGAGGAGTAACTCATCTAATAGTTCGTGCTTAGAGCCTTTCGTGGGACAGCAGTATTAGATTCCGATGCACCATTGCAGGTTTACTGTATCCCTTGGACATTCAAATCAACGATGAAACACAGAAATTGCATCGATATTGAATACAAAAGGCAAAATGTGGACTTATTTATAAGAGGAGTAACCCTTCTAATTGTTCGTGCTTTGAACCTTTCCTGGGACAGCAGTATTAGATTCCGAAGCACCATCGCAGGCTTACTGTATCTCTTGGACCTTCAAGTCAACGATGAATCACAGAAATAGGATCGAAATTGAATACAAAACGCAAAATGTCGGCTTATCTACAAGATGAGTAACTCTTCTATTAGTTCGTGCCTTGAGCCTTTCCTGGGACAGCAGTATTACTTTCCGATGCACCATTGCAGGTTTACTGTATCCCTTGGACCTTCAAATCAACGATGAAACACAGAAATTGCATCGATATTGAATACAAAAGGCAAAATGTCGACTTATTTACAAGAGGAGTAACTCTTCTAAGAGTTCGTGTTTGGGCCTTTCCAGGGACAGCAGTATTAGATTCCGATGAACCATTGCAGGTTTACTGTATCCCTTGGACCTTCAAATCAATGATGAGACAGAAATTTCATCGATATTGAATACAAAAGGCGAAATGTCGACTTAGTTACAAGAGGAGTAACTCTTCTAATAGTTCGTGCTTTTAGCGTTTCCTGAGACAGCAGTATTACATTCCAATTCACCATTGCAGGTTTACTGTATCCCTTGGACCTTCAAATCAACGATGAAACACAGAAATTGCATCGATATTCAATACAATAGGCTAAATGTCGACTTATTTACAAGAGGAGTAACTCTTCTAATAGTTCGTGCTTTGAGCCTTTCGTGGGACAGCAGTATTAGATTCCGATGCACCATTGCAGGTTTACTGTATCCCTTGGACCTTCAAATCAACGATGAAACACAGAAATTACATCGATATTGAATACAAAAGGCCTAATGTCGACTTATTTACAAGAGGAGTAACTCATCTAATAGTTCGTGCTTTGAGCCTTTCGTGGGACAGCAGTATTAGATTCCGATGCACCATTGCAGGTTTACTGTATCCCTTGGACATTCAAATCAACGATGAAACACAGAAATTGCATCGATATTGAATACAAAAGGCAAAATGTCGACTTATTTATAAGAGGAGTAACCCTTCTAATAGTTCGTGCTTTGAACGTTTCCTGGGACAGCAGTATTAGATTCCGATGCACCATTGCAGGTTTACTGTATCCCTTGGACTTTCAAATCAACGATGAAACACAGAAATTGCATCGATATTGAATACAAAAGGCAAAATGTGGACTTATTTATAAGAGGAGTAACCCTTCTAATTGTTCGTGCTTTGAACCTTTCCTGGGACAGCAGTATTAGATTCCGAAGCACCATCGCAGGCTTACTGTATCCCTTGGACCTTCAAGTCAACGATGAATCACAGAAATTGCATCGATATTGAATACAAAAGGCAAAATGTCGACTTATTTACAAGAGGAGTAACTCATCTAATAGTTCGTTCTTTGAGCCTTTCGTGGGACAGCAGTATTAGATTCCGATGCACCATTGCAGGTTTACTGTATCCCTTGGACATTCAAATCAACGATGAAACACAGAAATTGCATCGATATTCAATACAATAGGCTAAATGTCGACTTATTTACAAGAGGAGTAACTCTTCTAATAGTTCGTGCTTTGAGCCTTTCGTGGGACAGCAGTATTAGATTCAGATGCACCATTGCAGGTTTACTGTATCCCTTGGACCTTCAAATCAACGATGAAACACAGAAATTGCATCGATATTGAATACAAAAGGCAAAATGTCGACTTTTTTACAAGAGGAGTAACTCTTCTAATAGTTCGTGCTTTGAGCCATTCCTAGGACAGCAGTATTAAATTCCGATGCACCATTGCAGGTTTACTGAATCCCTTTTACGTTCAATTCAACGATGAAACACAGAAATTGCATCGATATTGAATACAAAAGGCAAAATGTCGACTTATTTACAAGAGGAGTAACCATTCTAATAGATCGTGCTTTGAGCCTTTCGTGGGACAGCAGTATTAGATTCCGATGCACCATTGCAGGTTTACTGTATCCCTTGGACTTTCAAATCAACGATGAAACACAGAAATTGCATCGATATTGAATACAAAAGGCAAAATGTGGACTTATTTATAAGAGGAGTAACCCTTCTATAAGTTCGTGCTTTGAACCTTTCCTGGGACAGCAGTATTAGATTCCGAAGCACCATCGCAGGCTTACTGTATCCCTTGGACCTTCAAGTCAACGATGAATCACAGAAATTGGATCGATATTGAATACAAAACGCAAAATGTCGCCTTATCTACAAGATGAGTAACTCTTCTATTAGTTCGTGCATTGAGCCTTTAATGGGACAACAGTATTACTTTCCGATGCACCATTGCAGGTTTACTGTATCCCTTGGACCTTCAAATCAACGATGAAACACAGAAATTGCATCGATATTGAATACAAAAGGCAAAATGTCGATTTATTTACAAGAGGAGTAACTCTTCTAAGAGTTCGTATATGGGCCTTTCCAGGGACAGCAGTATTAGATTCCGATGCACCATTGCAGGTTTACTGTATCCCTTGGACCTTCAAATAAATGATGAGACAGAAATTGCATCGATATTGAATACAAAAGGCGAAATGTCGACTTAGTTACAAGAAGAGTAACTCTTCTAATAGTTCGTGTTTTAGCGTTTCCTGGGACAGCAGTATTACATTCCAATTCACCATTGCAGGTTTACTGTATCCCTTGGACATTCAAATCAACGATGAAACACAGAAATTGCATCGATATTCAATACAATAGGCTAAATGTCGACTTATTTACAAGAGGAGTAACTCATCTAATAGTTCGTGCTTTGAGCCTTTCGTGGGACAGCAGTATTAGATTCCGATGCACCATTGCAGGTTTACTGTATCCCTTGGACCTTCAAATCAACGATGAAACACAGAAATTGCATCGATATTGATTACAAAAGGCCTAATGTCGACATATTTACAAGAGGAGTAACTCATCTAATAGTTCGTGCTTTGAGCCTTTCGTGGGACAGCAGTATCAGATTCCGATGCACCATTGCAGGTTTACTGTATCCCTTGGACATTCAAATCAACGATGAAACACAGAAATTGCATCGATATTGAATACAAAAGGCAAAATATCGACTTATTTATAAGAGGAGTAACCCTTCTAATAGTTCGTGCTTTGATCGTTTCCTGGGACAGCAGTATTAGATTCCGATGCACCATTGCAGGTTTACTGTATCCCTTGGACTTTCAAATCAACGATGAAACACAGAAATTGCATCGATATTGAATACAAAGGCCTAATGTCGACTTATTTACAAGAGGAGTAACTCATCTAATAGTTCGTGCTTAGAGCCTTTCGTGGGACAGCAGTATTAGATTCCGATGCACCATTGCAGGTTTACTGTATCCCTTGGACATTCAAATCAACGATGAAACACAGAAATTGCATCGATATTGAATACAAAAGGCAAAATGTGGACTTATTTATAAGAGGAGTAACCCTTCTAATTGTTCGTGCTTTGAACCTTTCCTGGGACAGCAGTATTAGATTCCGAAGCACCATCGCAGGCTTACTGTATCCCTTGGACCTTCAAGTCAACGATGAATCACAGAAATTGGATCGATATTGAATACAAAACGCAAAATGTCGGCTTATCTACAAGATGAGTAACTCTTCTATTAGTTCGTGCCTTGAGCCATTCCTGGGACAACAGTATTACTTTCCGATGCACCATTGCAGGTTTACTGTATCCCTTGGACCTTCAAATCAACGATGAAACACAGAAATTGCATCGATATTGAATACAAAAGGCAAAGTGTCGACTTATTTACAAGAGGAGTAACTCTTCTAAGAGTTCGTGTTTGGGCCTTTCCAGGGACAGCAGTATTAGATTCCGATGAACCATTGCAGGTTTACTGTATCCCTTGGACCTTCAAATCAATGATGAGACAGAAATTGCATCGATATTGAATACAAAAGGCGAAATGTCGACTTAGTTACAAGAGGAGTAACTCTTCTAATAGTTCGTGCTTTTAGCGTTTCCTGGGACAGCAGTATTACATTCCAATTCACCATTGCAGGTTTACTGTATCCCTTGGACCTTCAAATCAACGATGAAACACAGAAATTGCATCGATATTCAATACAATAGGCTAAATGTCGACTTATTTACAAGAGGAGTAACTCTTCGAATAGTTCGTGCTTTGAGCCTTTCGTGGGACAGCAGTATTAGATTCCGATGCACCATTCCAGGTTTACTGTATCCCTTGGACATTCAAATCAACTATGAAACACAGTAATTGCATCGATATTGAATACAAAGGCCTAATGTCGACTTATTTACAAGAGGAGTAACTCATCTAATAGTTCGTGCTTAGAGCCTTTCGTGGGACAGCAGTATTAGATTCCGATGCACCATTGCAGGTTTACTGTATCCCTTGGACATTCAAATCAACGATGAAACACAGAAATTGCATCGATATTGAATACAAAAGGCAAAATGTGGACTTATTTATAAGAGGAGTAACCCTTCTAATTGTTCGTGCTTTGAACCTTTCCTGGGACAGCAGTATTAGATTCCGAAGCACCATCGCAGGCTTACTGTATCTCTTGGACCTTCAAGTCAACGATGAATCACAGAAATTGGATCGAAATTGAATACAAAACGCAAAATGTCGGCTTATCTACAAGATGAGTAACTCTTCAATTAGTTCGTGCCTTGAGCCTTTCCTGGGACAACAGTATTACTTTCCGATGCACCATTGCAGGTTTACTGTATCCCTTGGACCTTCAAATCAACGATGAAACACAGAAATTGCATCGATATTGAATACAAAAGGCAAAATGTCGACTTATTTATAAGAGGAGTAACTCTTCTAAGAGTTCGTGTTTGGGCCTTTCCAGGGACAGCAGTATTAGATTCCGATGAACCATTGCAGGTTTACTGTATCCCTTGGACCTTCAAATCAATGATGAGACAGAAATTTCATCGATATTGAATACAAAAGGCGAAATGTCGACTTAGTTACAAGAGGAGTAACTCTTCTAATAGTTCGTGCTTTTAGCGTTTCCTGGGACAGCAGTATTACATTCCAATTCACCATTGCAGGTTTACTGTATCCCTTGGACCTTCAAATCAACGATGAAACACAGAAATTGCATCGATATTCAATACAATAGGCTAAATGTCGACTTATTTACAAGAGGAGTAACTCTTCTAATAGTTCGTGCTTTGAGCCTTTCGTGGGACAGCAGTATTAGATTCCGATGCACCATTGCAGGTTTACTGTATCCCTTGGACCTTCAAATCAACGATGAAACACAGAAATTACATCGATATTGAATACAAAAGGCCTAATGTCGACTTATTTACAAGAGGAGTAACTCATCTAATAGTTCGTGCTTTGAGCCTTTCGTGGGACAGCAGTATTAGATTCCGATGCACCATTGCAGGTTTACTGTATCCCTTGGACATTCAAATCAACGATGAAACACAGAAATTGCATCGATATTGAATACAAAAGGCAAAATGTCGACTTATTTATAAGAGGAGTAACCCTTCTAATAGTTCGTGCTTTGAACGTTTCCTGGGACAGCAGTATTAGATTCCGATGCACCATTGCAGGTTTACTGTATCCCTTGGACTTTCAAATCAACGATGAAACACAGAAATTGCATCGATATTGAATACAAAAGGCAAAATGTGGACTTATTTATAAGAGGAGTAACCCTTCTAATTGTTCGTGCTTTGAACCTTTCCTGGGACAGCAGTATTAGATTCCGAAGCACCATCGCAGGCTTACTGTATCCCTTGGACCTTCATGTCAACGATGAATCACAGAAATTGCATCGATATTGAATACAAAAGGCAAAATGTCGACTTATTTACAAGAGGAGTAACTCATCTAATAGTTCGTGCTTTGAGCCTTTCGTGGGACAGCAGTATTAGATTCCGATGCACCATTGCAGGTTTACTGTATCCCTTGGACATTCAAATCAACGATGAAACACAGAAATTGCATCGATATTCAATACAATAGGCTAAATGTCGACTTATTTACAAGAGGAGTAACTCTTCTAATAGTTCGTGCTTTGAGCCTTTCGTGGGACAGCAGTATTAGATTCCGATGCACCATTGCAGGTTTACTGTATCCCTTGGACATTCAAATCAACGATGAAACACAGAAATTGCATCGATATTGAATACAAAAGGCAAAATGTGGACTTATTTATAAGAGGAGTAACCCTTCTAATTGTTCGTGCTTTGAACCTTTCCTGGGACAGCAGTATTAGATTCCGAAGCACCATCGCAGGCTTACTGTATCTCTTGGACCTTCAAGTCAACGATGAATCACAGAAATTGGATCGAAATTGAATACAAAACGCAAAATGTCGGCTTATCTACAAGATGAGTAACTCTTCTATTAGTTCGTGCCTTGAGCCTTTCCTGGGACAACAGTATTACTTTCCGATGCACCATTGCAGGTTTACTGTATCCCTTGGACCTTCAAATCAACGATGAAACACAGAAATTGCATCGATATTGAATACAAAAGGCAAAATGTCGACTTATTTACAAGAGGAGTAACTCTTCTAAGAGTTCGTGTTTGGGCCTTTCCAGGGACAGCAGTATTAGATTCCGATGAACCATTGCAGGTTTACTGTATCCCTTGGACCTTCAAATCAATGATGAGACAGAAATTTCATCGATATTGAATACAAAAGGCGAAATGTCGACTTAGTTACAAGAGGAGTAACTCTTCTAATAGTTCGTGCTTTTAGCGTTTCCTGGGACAGCAGTATTACATTCCAATTCACCATTGCAGGTTTACTGTATCCCTTGGACCTTCAAATCAACGATGAAACACAGAAATTGCATCGATATTCAATACAATAGGCTAAATGTCGACTTATTTACAAGAGGAGTAACTCTTCTAATAGTTCGTGCTTTGAGCCTTTCGTGGGACAGCAGTATTAGATTCCGATGCACCATTGCAGGTTTACTGTATCCCTTGGACCTTCAAATCAACGATGAAACACAGAAATTACATCGATATTGAATACAAAAGGCCTAATGTCGACTTATTTACAAGAGGAGTAACTCATCTAATAGTTCGTGCTTTGAGCCTTTCGTGGGACAGCAGTATTAGATTCCGATGCACCATTGCAGGTTTACTGTATCCCTTGGACATTCAAATCAACGATGAAACACAGAAATTGCATCGATATTGAATACAAAAGGCAAAATGTCGACTTATTTATAAGAGGAGTAACCCTTCTAATAGTTCGTGCTTTGAACGTTTCCTGGGACAGCAGTATTAGATTCCGATGCACCATTGCAGGTTTACTGTATCCCTTGGACTTTCAAATCAACGATGAAACACAGAAATTGCATCGATATTGAATACAAAAGGCAAAATGTGGACTTATTTATAAGAGGAGTAACCCTTCTAATTGTTCGTGCTTTGAACCTTTCCTGGGACAGCAGTATTAGATTCCGAAGCACCATCGCAGGCTTACTGTATCCCTTGGACCTTCAAGTCAACGATGAATCACAGAAATTGCATCGATATTGAATACAAAAGGCAAAATGTCGACTTATTTACAAGAGGAGTAACTCATCTAATAGTTCGTGCTTTGAGCCTTTCGTGGGACAGCAGTATTAGATATCGATGCACCATTGCAGGTTTACTGTATCCCTTGGACATTCAAATCAACGATGAAACACAGAAATTGCATCGATATTCAATACAATAGGCTAAATGTCGACTTATTTACAAGAGGAGTAACTCTTCTAATAGTTCGTGCTTTGAGCCTTTCGTGGGACAGCAGTATTAGATTCCGATGCACCATTGCAGGTTTACTGTATCCCTTGGACCTTCAAATCAACGATGAAACACAGAAATTGCATCGATATTGAATACAAAAGGCAAAATGTCGACTTTTTTACAAGAGGTGTAACTCTTCTAATAGTTCGTGCTTTGAGCCATTCCTAGGACAGCAGTATAAAATTCCGATGCACCATTGCAGGTTTACTGAATCCCTTTTACGTTCAATTCAACGATGAAACACAGAAATTGCATCGATATTGAATACAAAAGGCAAAATGTCGACTTATTTACAAGAGGAGTAACCATTCTAATAGATCGTGCTTTGAGCCTTTCGTGGGACAGCAGTATTAGATTCCGATGCACCATTGCAGGTTTACTGTATCTCTTGGACTTTCAAATCAACGATGAAACACAGAAATTGCATCGATATTGAATACAAAAGGCAAAATGTGGACTTATTTATAAGAGGAGTAGCCCTTCTAATTGTTCGTGCTTTGAACCTTTCCTGGGACAGCAGTATTAGATTCCGATGCACCATTGCAGGTTTACTGTATCTCTTGGACTTTCAAATCAACGATGAATCACAGAAATTGCATCGATATTGAATACAAAACGGAAAATGTCGGCTTATCTACAAGAAGAGTAACTCTTCTATTAGTTCGTGCCTTGAGCCTTTCCTGGGACAACAGTTTTACTTTCCGATGCACCATTGCAAGTTTACTGTATCCCTTGGACCTTCAAATCAACGATGAAACACAGAAATTGCATCGATATTGAATACATAAGGCAAAATGTCGACTTATTTACAAGAGGAGTAACTCTTCTAAGAGTTCGTGTTTGGGCCTTTCCAGGGACAGCAGTATTAGATTCCGATGCACCATTGCAGGTTTACTGTATCCCTTGGACCTTCAAATCAATGATGGGACAGAAATTGCATCGATATTGAATACAAAAGGCGAAATGTCGACTTAGTTACAAGAGGAGTAACTCTTCTAATAGTTCGTGCTTTTAGCGTTTCCTGGGACAGCAGTATTACATTCCAATTCACCATTGCAGGTTTACTGTATCCCTTGGACATTCAAATCAACGATGAAACACAGAAATTGCATCGATATTCAATACAATAGGCTAAATGTCGACTTATTTACAAGAGGAGTAACTCTTCTAATAGTTCGTGCTTTGAGCCTTTCGTGGGACAGCAGTATTACATTCCGATGCACCATTGCAGGTTTACTGTATCCGTTGGACCTTCAAATCAACGATGAAACACAGAAATTGCATCGATATTGAATACAAAAGGCCTAATGTCGACTAATTTACAAGAGGAGTAACTCATCTAATAGTTCGTGCTTTGAGCCTTTCGTGGGACAGCAGTATTAGATTCTGATGCACCATTGCAGGTTTACTGTATCCCTTGGACATTCAAATCAACGATGAAACACAGAAATTGCATCGATATTGAATACAAAAGGCAAAATGTCGACTTATTTATAAGAGGAGTAACCCTTCTAATAGTTCGTGCTTTGAACGTTTCCTGGGACAGCAGTATTAGATTCCGATGCACCATTGCAGGTTTACTGTATCCCTTGGACCTTCAAGTCAACGATGAAACACAGAAATTGGATCGATATTGAATACAAAAGGCAAAATGTCGGCTTATATACAAGAGGCGTAACTCTTCTATTAGTTCGTGCTTTGAGCCTTTCCTGGGACAGCAGTGTTACATTCCGATGCACCATTGCAGGTTTACTGTATCCCTTGGACTTTCAAGTCAACGATGAAACACAGAAATTGCATCGATATTGAATACAAAAGGCAAAATGTGGACTTATTTATAAGAGGAGTAACCCTTCTAATTGTTCGTGCTTTGAACCTCTCCTGGGACAGCAGTATTAGATTCCGAAGCACCATCGCAGGCGTACTGTATCCCTTGGACCTTAAAGTCAACGATGAATCACAGAAATTGGATCGAAAATGATTACAAAACGCAAAATTTCGGCTTATCAACAAGATGAGTAACTCTTCTATTAGTTCGTGCCTTGAGCCTTTCCTGGGACAACAGTATTACTTTCCGATGCACCATTGCAGGTTTACTGTATCCCTTGGACCTTCAAATCAACGATGAAACACAGAAATTGCATCGATATTGAATACAAAAGGCAAAATGTCGACTTATTTACAAGAGGAGTAACTCTTCTAAGAGTTCGTGTTTGGGCCTTTCCAGGGACAGCAGTATTAGATTCCGATGCACCATTGCAGGTTTACTGTATCCCTTGGACCTTCAAATCAATGATGAGACAGAAATTGCATCGATATTGAATACAAAAGGCGAAATGTCGACTTAGTTACAAGAGGAGTAACTCTTCTAATCGTTCGTGCTTTTAGCGTTTCCTGGGACAGCAGTATTACATTCCAATTCGCCATTGCAAGTTTACTGTATCCCTTGGACATTCAAATCAACGATGAAACACAGAAATTGCATCGATATTCAATACAATAGGCTAAATGTCGACTTATTTACAAGAGGAGTAACTCTTCTAATAGTTCGTGCTTTGAGCCTTTCGTGGGACAGCAGTATTAGATTCCGATGCACCATTGCAGGTTTACTGTATCCCTTGGACCTTCAAATCAACGATGAAACACAGAAATTGCATCGATATTGAATACAAAAGGCAAAATGTCGACTTTTTTACAAGAGGAGTAACTCTTCTAATAGTTCGTGCTTTGAGCCATTCCTAGGACAGCAGTATTAAATTCCGATGCACCATTGCAGGTTTACTGAATCCCTTTTACGTTCAATTCAACGATGAAACACAGAAATTGCATCGATATTGAATACAAAAGGCAAAATGTCGACTTATTTACAAGAGGAGTAACCATTCTAATAGATCGTGCTTTGAGCCTTTCGTGGGACAGCAGTATTAGATTCCGATGCACCATTGCAGGTTTACTGTATATCTTGGACTTTCAAATCAACGATGAAACACAGAAATTGCATCGATATTGAATACAAAAGGCAAAATGTGGACTTATTTATAAGAGGAGTAACCCTTCTAATTGTTCGTGCTTTGAACCTTTCCTGGGACAGCAGTATTAGATTCCGAAGCACCATCGCAGGCTTACTGTATCCCTTGGACCTTCAAGTCAACGATGAATCACAGAAATTGCATCGATATTGAATACAAAACGCAAAATGTCGGCTTATCTACAAGAAGAGTAACTCTTCTATTAGTTCGTGCCTTGAGCCTTTCCTGGGACAACAGTTATACTTTCCGATGCACCATTGCAGGTTTACTGTATCCCTTGGATCTTCAAATCAACGATGAAAAACAGAAATTGCATCGATATTGAATACAAAAGGCAAAATGTCGACTTATTTACAAGAGGAGTAACTCTTCTAAGAGTTCGTGTTTGGGCCTTTCCAGGGACAGCAGTATTAGATTCCGATGCACCATTGCAGGTTTACTGTATCCCTTGGACCTTCAAATCAATGATGAGACAGAAATTGCATCGATATTGAATACAAAAGGCGAAATGTCGACTTAGTTACAAGAGGAGTAACTCTTCTAATAGTTCGTGCTTTTAGCGTTTCCTGGGACAGCAGTATTACATTCCAATTCACCATTGCAGGTTTACTGTATCCCTTGGACATTCAAATCAACGATGAAACACAGAAATTGCATCGATATTCAATACAATAGGCTAAATGTCGACTTATTTACAAGAGGAGTAACTCTTGTAATAGTTCGTGCTTTGAGCCTTTCGTGGGACAGCAGTATTAGATTCCGATGCACCATTGCAGGTTTACTGTATCCCTTGGACCTTCAAATCAACGATGAAACACAGAAATTGCATCGATATTGAATACAAAAGGCCTAATGTCGACTAATTTGCAAGAGGAGTAACTCATCTAATAGTTCGTGCTTTGAGCCTTTCGTGGGACAGCAGTATTAGATTCTGATGCACCATTGCAGGTTTACTGTATCCCTTGGACATTCAAATTAACGATGAAACACAGAAATTGCATCGATATTGAATACAAAAGGCAAAATGTCGACTTATTTATAAGAGGAGTAACCCTTCTAATAGTTCGTGCTTTGAACGTTTCCTGGGACAGCAGTATTAGATTCCGATGCACCATTGCAGGTTTACTGTATCCCTTGGACCTTCACGTCAACGATGAAACACAGAAATTGCATCGATATTGAATACAAAAGGCAAAATGTGGACTTATTTATAAGAGGAGTAACCCTTCTAATTGTTCGTGCTTTGAACCTTTCCTGGGACAGCAGTATTAGATTCCGAAGCACCATCGCAGGCTTACTGTATCCCTTGGACCTTCAAGTCAACGATGAATCACAGAAATTGCATCGATATTGAATACAAAACGCAAAATGTCGGCTTATCTACAAGAAGTGTAACTCTTCTATTAGTTCGTGCCTTGAGCCTTTCCTGGGACAACAGTTTTACTTTCCGATGCACCATTGCAGGTTTACTGTATCCCTTGGATCTTCAAATCAACGATGAAACACAGAAATTGCATCGATATTGAATACAAAAGGCAAAATGTCGACTTATTTACAAGAGGAGTAACTCTTCTAAGAGTTCGTGTTTGGGCCTTTCCAGGGACTGCAGTATTAGATTCCGATGCACCATTGCAGGTTTACTGTATCCCTTGGACCTTCAAATCAATGATGAGACAGAAATTGCATCGATACTGAATACAAAAGGCAAAATGTCGACTTATTTATAAGAGGAGTAACCCTTCTAATAGTTCGTGCTTTGAACGTTTCCTGGGACAGCAGTATTAGATTCCGATGCACCATTGCAGGTTTACTGTATCCCTTGGACCTTCAAGTCAACGATGAAACACAGAAATTGGATCGATATTGAATACAAAAGGTAAAATGTCGGCTTATATACAAGAGGCGTAACTCTTCTATTAGTTCGTGCTTTGAGCCTTTCCTGGGACAGCAGTGTTACATTCCGATGCACCATTGCAGGTTTACTGTATCCCTTGGACTTTCAAGTCAACGATGAAACACAGAAATTGCATCGATATTAAATACAAAAGGCAAAATGTGGACTTATTTATAAGAGGAGTAACCCTTCTAATTGTTCGTGCTTTGAACCTCTCCTGGGACAGCAGTATTAGATTCCGAAGCACCATCGCAGGCTTACTGTATCCCTTGGACCTTAAAGTCAACGATGAATCACAGAAATTGGATCGAAAATGATTACAAAACGCAAAATTTCGGCTTATCAACAAGATGAGTAACTCTTCTATTAGTTCGTGCCTTGAGCCTTTCCTGGGACAACAGTATTACTTTCCGATGCACCATTGCAGGTTTACTGTATCCCTTGGACCTTCAAATCAACGATGAAACACAGAAATTGCATCGATATTGAATACAAAAGGCAAAATGTCGACTTATTTACAAGAGGAGTAACTCTTCTAAGAGTTCGTGTTTGGGCCTTTCCAGGGACAGCAGTATTAGATTCCGATGCACCATTGCAGGTTTACTGTATCCCTTGGACCTTCAAATCAATGATGAGACAGAAATTGCATCGATATTGAATACAAAAGGCGAAATGTCGACTTAGTTACAAGAGGAGTAACTCTTCTAATCGTTCGTGCTTTTAGCGTTTCCTGGGACAGCAGTATTACATTCCAATTCGCCATTGCAGGTTTACTGTATCCCTTGGACATTCAAATCAACGATGAATCACAGAAATTGCATCGATATTCAATACAATAGGCTAAATGTCGACTTATTTACAAGAGGAGTAACTCTTCTAATAGTTCGTGCTTTGAGCCTTTCGTGGGACAGCAGTATTAGATTCCGATGCACCATTGCAGGTTTACTGTATCCCTTGGACCTTCAAATCAACGATGAAACACAGAAATTGCATCGATATTGAATACAAAAGGCAAAATGTCGACTTTTATACAAGAGGAGTAACTCTTCTAATAGTTCGTGCTTTGACCCATTCCTAGGACAGCAGTATTAAATTCCGATGCACCATTGCAGGTTTACTGAATCCCTTTTACGTTCAATTCAACGATGAAACACAGAAATTGCATCGATATTGAATACAAAAGGCAAAATGTCGACTTATTTACAAGAGGAGTAACCATTCTAATAGATCGTGCTTTGAGCCTTTCGTGGGACAGCAGTATTAGATTCCGATGCACCATTGCAGGTTTACTGTATATCTTGGACTTTCAAATCAACGATGAAACACAGAAATTGCATCGATATTGAATACAAAAGGCAAAATGTGGACTTATTTATAAGAGGAGTAACCCTTCTAATTGTTCGTGCTTTGAACCTTTCCTGGGACAGCAGTATTAGTTTCCGAAGCACCATCGCAGGCTTACTGTATCCCTTGGACCTTCAAGTCAACGATGAATCACAGAAATTGCATCGATATTGAATACAAAACGCAAAATGTCGGCTTATCTACAAGAAGAGTAACTCTTCTATTAGTTCGTGCCTTGAGCCTTTCCTGGGACAACAGTTTTACTTTCCGATGCACCATTGCAGGTTTACTGTATCCCTTGGATCTTCAAATCAACGATGAAACACAGAAATTGCATCGATATTGAATACAAAAGGCAAAATGTCGACTTATTTACAAGAGGAGTAACTCTTCTAAGAGTTCGTGTTTGGGCCTTTCCAGGGACAGCAGTATTAGATTCCGATGCACCATTGCAGGTTTACTGTATCCCTTGGACCTTCAAATCAATGATGAGACAGAAATTGCATCGATATTGAATACAAAAGGCGAAATGTCGACTTAGTTACAAGAGGAGTAACTCTTCTAATAGTTCGTGTTTTAGCGTTTCCTGGGACAGCAGTATTACATTCCAATTCACCATTGCAGGTTTACTGTATCCCTTGGACATTCAAATCAACGATGAAACACAGAAATTGCATCGATATTCAATACAATAGGCTAAATGTCGACTTATTTACAAGAGGAGTAACTCTTGTAATAGTTCGTGCTTTGAGCCTTTCGTGGGACAGCAGTATTAGATTCCGATGCACCATTGCAGGTTTACTGTATCCCTTGGACCTTCAAATCAACGATGAAACACAGAAATTGCATCGATATTGAATACAAAAGGCCTAATGTCGACTAATTTGCAAGAGGAGTAACTCATCTAATAGTTCGTGCTTTGAGCCTTTCGTGGGACAGCAGTATTAGATTCTGATGCACCATTGCAGGTTTACTGTATCCCTTGGACATTCAAATCAACGATGAAACACAGAAATTGCATCGATATTGAATACAAAAGGCAAAATGTCGACTTATTTATAAGAGGAGTAACCCTTCTAATAGTTCGTGCTTTGAACGTTTCCTGGGACAGCAGTATTAGATTCCGATGCACCATTGCAGGTTTACTGTATCCCTTGGACCTTCACGTCAACGATGAAACACAGAAATTGCATCGATATTGAATACAAAAGGCAAAATGTGGACTTATTTATAAGAGGAGTAACCCTTCTAATTGTTCGTGCTTTGAACCTTTCCTGGGACAGCAGTATTAGATTCCGAAGCACCATCGCAGGCTTACTGTATCCCTTGGACCTTCAAGTCAACGATGAATCACAGAAATTGCATCGATATTGAATACAAAACGCAAAATGTCGGCTTATCTACAAGAAGAGTAACTCTTCTATTAGTTCGTGCCTTGAGCCTTTCCTGGGACAACAGTTTTACTTTCCGATGCACCATTGCTGGTTTACTGTATCCCTTGGATCTTCAAATCAACGATGAAACACAGAAATTGCATCGATATTGAATACAAAAGGCAAAATGTCGACTTATTTACAAGAGGAGTAACTCTTCTAAGAGTTCGTGTTTGGGCCTTTCCAGGGACTGCAGTATTAGATTCCGATGCACCATTGCAGGTTTACTGTATCCCTTGGACCTTCAAATCAATGATGAGACAGAAATTGCATCGATATTGAATACAAAAGGCGAAATGTCGACTTAGTTACAAGAGGAGTAACTCTTCTAATAGTTCGTGCTTTTAGCGTTTCCTGGGACAGCAGTATTACATTCCAATTCACCATTGCAGGTTTACTGTATCCCTTGGACATTCAAATCAACGATGAAACACAGAAATTGCATCGATATTCAATACAATAGGCTAAATGTCGTCTTATTTACAAGAGGAGTAACTCTTCTAATAGTTCGTGCTTTGAGCCTTTCGTGGGACAGCAGTATTAGATTCCGATGCACCATTGCAGGTTTACTGTATCCCTTGGACCTTCAAATCAACGATGAAACACAGAAATTGCATCGATATTGAATACAAAAGGCCTAATGTCGACTTATTTACAAGAGGAGTAACTCATCTAATAGTTCGTGCTTTGAGCCTTTCGTGGGACAGCAGCATTAGATTCCGATGCACCATTGCAGGTTTACTGTATCCCTTGGACATTCAAATCAACGATGAAACACAGAAATTGCATCGATATTGAATACAAAAGGCAAAATGTCGACTTATTTATAAGAGGAGTAACCCTTCTAATTGTTCGTGCTTTGAACCTTTCCTGGGACAGCAGTATTAGATTCCGAAGCACCATCGCAGGCTTACTGTATCCCTTGGACCTTCAAGTCAACGATGAATCATAGAAATTGGATCGATATTGAATACAAATCGCAAAATGTCGGCTTATCTACAAGATGAGTAACTCTTCTATTAGTTCGTGCCTTGAGCCTTTCCTGGGACAACAGTATTACATTCCGATGCACCATTGCAGGTTTACTGTATCCCTTGGACCTTCAAATCAACGATGAAACACAGAAATTGCATCGATATTGAATACAAAAGGCAAAATGTCGACTTTTTTACAAGAGGAGTAACTCTTCTAAGAGTTCGTGTTTGAGCCTTTCCAGGGACAGCAGTATTAGATTCCGATGCACCATTGCAGGTTTACTGTATCCCTTGGACCTTCATATCAACGATGAGACAGAAATTGCATCGATATTGAATACAAAAGGCGAAATGTCGACTTAGTTACAAGAGGAGTAACTCTTCTAATAGTTCGTGATTTTAGCGTTTCCTGGGACAGCAGTATTACATTCCAATTCACCATTGCAGGTTTACTGTATCCCTTGGACATTCAAATCAACGATGAAACACAGAAATTGCATCGATATTCAATACAATTGGCTAAATGTCGACTTATTTACACGAGGAGTAACTCTTCTAATAGTTCGTGCTTTGAGCCTTTCGTGGGACAGCAGTATTAGATTCCGATGCACCATTGCAGGTTTACTGTATCCCTTGGACCGTCAAATCAACGATGAAACACAGAAATTGCATCGATATTGAATACAAAAGGCAAAATGACGACTTTTTTACAAGAGGAGTAACTCTTATAATAGTTCGTGCTTTGAGCCTTTCCTGGGACAGCAGTATTAAATTCCGATGCACCATTGCTGGTTTACTGAATCCCTTGGACCTTCAAATCAACGATGAAACACAGATATTGCATCGATATTGAATACAAAAGGCAAAATGTCGACTTATATACAAGAGTTGTACCTCTTATAGTACTTCGTGCTTTGAGCCTTTCCTGGGACAGCAGTATTAGATTCCGATGCACCATTGCATGTTTACTGTATCCCTTGGACCTTCAAATCAACGATGAAACACAGAAATTGCATCGATATTGAATACAAAAGGCAAAATGTCGACTTATTTACAAGAGGAGTAACTCTTCTAATAGTTCGTGCTTTGAGCCTTTCCTGGGACAGCAGTATTAGATTCCGATTTACCATTGCGGGTTTACTGTATCCCTTGGACCTTCAAATCAACGATGAAACACAGAAATTGCATCGATATTGAATACAAAAGGCAAAACTTCGACTTATTTATAAGAGGAGTAACTCATCTAACAGTTACTGCTTTGAGCCTTTCCTGGGACAGCAGTATTAGAATCCGATGTACCATTGCAGGTTTACTGTATCCCTTTTACCTTCACATCAACGATGAAACATAGAAATGGCATCGATCTTGAATACAAAATGCAAAATGTCAACTTATTTATAATAGGAGTAACCCTTCTAAAATTTCGTGGTTTGAGCCTTTCCTGGGACAGCAGTATTACATTCCGATGCACTACAGCACGTTTACTGTATCCCTTGGACCTTCAAAACAACTATGAAACACTGAAATTGCATCGATATTGAATACAAAAGGAAAATGTCGACTTATTTACAAGAGGAGTAAACCTTATAATAGTTCGTGGTTTTTGCCTTTCCTGGGACAGCAGTATTAGATTGCGATGCACCATTGCAGGTTTACTGTACCCCTTGGACCTTCAAATCAACGATGAAACACAGAAATTGCATCGATATTGAAAACAAAATGCAAAATGTCGACTTATTTACAAGAGGAGTAACTCTTATAATTGTTCGTGCTTTGAGCCTTTCCTGGGACAGCAGTATTAGATTCCGATGCACCATTGCAGGTTTACTGTATCCCTTGGACCTTCAAATCAACGATGAAACACAGAAATTGCATCGATATTGAATACAAAAGGCAAAATGTCGACTTATTTACAAGAGGAGTAACTCTTCTAATAGCTCGTGTTTTAGCCTTTCCTGGGACAGCAGTATTAGATTCCGATGCACCATTGCAGGTTTACTGTATCCCTTGGACGTTCAATTCAACGATGAAACACAGAAATTGCATCGATATTGAATACAAAATGCAAAATGTCGACTTATTTACAAGAGGAGTAACTCTTCTAATAGTTCGTGCTTTGAGCCTTTCCTGGGACAGCAGTATTAGATTCCGATTTACCATTGCAGGTTTACTGTATCCCTTGGACCTTCAAATCAACGACGAAACACAGAAATTGCATCGATATTGAATACGAAAGGCAAAACGTCGACTTATTTATAAGAGGAGTAACTCATCTAACAGTTACTGTTTTGAGCCTTTCCTGGGACAGCAGTATTAGAATCCGATGCACCATTGCAGGTTTACTGTATCCCTTGTACCTTCAAATCAACGATGAAACATAGAAATTGCATCGATCTTGAATACAAAATGCAAAATGTCAACTTATTTATAAGAGGAGTAACTCTTCTAATAGTTCGTGCTTTGAGCCTTTCCTGGGACAGCAGTATTACATTCCGATGCACTAGAGCACGTTCACTGTATCCCTTGGACCTTCAAAACAACTATGAAACACTGAAATTGCATCGATATTGAATACAAAAGAAAAATGTCGACTTATTTACAAGAGGAGTAAACCTTATAATTGTTCGTGGTTTTTGCCTTTCCTGGGACAGCAGTATTAGATTCCGATGTACCATTGCAGGTTTACTGTATCCCTTGGACCTTCAAATCAATGATGAAACACAGAAATTGCATCGATATTGAATACAAAAGGCAAAATGTCGTCTTATTTACAAGAGGAGTAACTCTTCTAATAGTTCGTGCTTTGAGCCTTTCGTGGGACAGCAGTATTAGATTCCGATGCACCATTGCAGGTTTACTGTATCCCTTGGACGTTCAATTCAACGATGAAACACAGAAATTGCATCGATATTGAATACAAAATGCAAAATGTCGACTTATTTACAAGAGGAGTAACTCTTCTAATAGTTCGTGCTTTGAGCCTTTCCTGGGACAGCAGTATTAGATTCCGATTTACCATTGCAGGTTTACTGTATCCCTTGGACCTTCAAATCAACGACGAAACACAGAAATTGCATCGATATTGAATACGAAAGGCAAAACGTCGACTTATTTATAAGAGGAGTAACTCATCTAACAGTTACTGCTTTGAGCCTTTCCTGGGACAGCAGTATTAGAATCCGATGCACCATTGCAGGTTTACTGTATCCCTTGTACCTTCAAATCAACGATGAAACATAGAAATTGCATCGATCTTGAATACAAAATGCAAAATGTCAACTTATTTATAAGAGGAGTAACTCTTCTAATAGTTCGTGCTTTGAGCCTTTCCTGGGACAGCAGTATTAGATTCCGATGCACCACTGCAGGTTTACTGTATCCCTTGGACCTTCAAATCAATGATGAAACACAGAAATTGCATCGATATTGAATACAAAAGGCAAAATGTCGACTTATTTACAAGAGGAGTAACTCTTCTAATAGCTCGTGTTTTAGCCTTTCCTGGGACAGCAGTATTAGATTCCGATGCACCATTGCAGGTTTACTGTATCCCTTGGACGTTCAATTCAACGATGAAACACAGAAATTGCATCGATATTGAATACAAAATGCAAAATGTCGACTTATTTACAAGAGGAGTAACTCTTCTAATAGTTCGTGCTTTGAGCCTTTCCTGGGACAGCAGTATTAGATTCCGATTTACCATTGCAGGTTTACTGTATCCCTTGGACCTTCAAATCAACGACGAAACACAGAAATTGCATCGATATTGAATACGAAAGGCAAAACGTCGACTTATTTATAAGAGGAGTAACTCATCTAACAGTTACTGCTTTGAGCCTTTCCTGGGACAGCAGTATTAGAATCCGATGCACCATTGCAGGTTTACTGTATCCCTTGTACCTTCAAATCAACGATGAAACATAGAAATTGCATCGATCTTGAATACAAAATGCAAAATGTCAACTTATTTATAAGAGGAGTAACTCTTCTAATAGTTCGTGCTTTGAGCCTTTCCTGGGACAGCAGTATTACATTCCGATGCACTAGAGCACGTTCACTGTATCCCTTGGACCTTCAAAACAACTATGAAACACTGAAATTGCATCGATATTGAATACAAAAGAAAAATGTCGACTTATTTACAAGAGGAGTAAACCTTATAATTGTTCGTGGTTTTTGCCTTTCCTGGGACAGCAGTATTAGATTGCGTTGCACCATTGCAGGTTTACTGTACCCCTTGGACCTTCAAATCAACGATGAAACACAGAAATTGCATCGATATTGAAAACAAAATGCAAAATGTCGACTTATTTACAAGAGGAGTAACTCTTATAATTTTTCGTGCTTTGAGCCTTTCCTGGGACAGCAGTATTAGATTCCGATGCACCACTGCAGGTTTACTGTATCCCTTGGACCTTCAAATCAATGATGAAACACAGAAATTGCATCGATATTGAATACAAAAGGCAAAATGTCGTCTTATTTACAAGAGGAGTAACTCTTCTAATAGTTCGTGCTTTGAGCCTTTCGTGGGACAGCAGTATTAGATTCCGATGCACCATTGCAGGTTTACTGTATCCCTTGGACCTTCAAATCAACGATGAAACACAGAAATTGCATCGATATTGAATACAAAAGGCCTAATGTCGACTTATTTACAAGAGGAGTAACTCATCTAATAGTTCGTGCTTTGAGCCTTTCGTGGGACAGCAGCATTAGATTCCGATGCACCATTGCAGGTTTACTGTATCCCTTGGACATTCAAATCAACGATGAAACACAGAAATTGCATCGATATTGAATACAAAAGGCAAAATGTCGACTTATTTATAAGAGGAGTAACCCTTCTAATTGTTCGTGCTTTGAACCTTTCCTGGGACAGCAGTATTAGATTCCGAAGCACCATCGCAGGCTTACTGTATCCCTTGGACCTTCAAGTCAACGATGAATCATAGAAATTGGATCGATATTGAATACAAATCGCAAAATGTCGGCTTATCTACAAGATGAGTAACTCTTCTATTAGTTCGTGCCTTGAGCCTTTCCTGGGACAACAGTATTACATTCCGATGCACCATTGCAGGTTTACTGTATCCCTTGGACCTTCAAATCAACGATGAAACACAGAAATTGCATCGATATTGAATACAAAAGGCAAAATGTCGACTTTTTTACAAGAGGAGTAACTCTTCTAAGAGTTCGTGTTTGAGCCTTTCCAGGGACAGCAGTATTAGATTCCGATGCACCATTGCAGGTTTACTGTATCCCTTGGACCTTCATATCAACGATGAGACAGAAATTGCATCGATATTGAATACAAAAGGCGAAATGTCGACTTAGTTACAAGAGGAGTAACTCTTCTAATAGTTCGTGATTTTAGCGTTTCCTGGGACAGCAGTATTACATTCCAATTCACCATTGCAGGTTTACTGTATCCCTTGGACATTCAAATCAACGATGAAACACAGAAATTGCATCGATATTCAATACAATTGGCTAAATGTCGACTTATTTACACGAGGAGTAACTCTTCTAATAGTTCGTGCTTTGAGCCTTTCGTGGGACAGCAGTATTAGATTCCGATGCACCATTGCAGGTTTACTGTATCCCTTGGACCGTCAAATCAACGATGAAACGCAGAAATTGCATCGATATTGAATACAAAAGGCAAAATGACGACTTTTTTACAAGAGGAGTAACTCTTATAATAGTTCGTGCTTTGAGCCTTTCCTGGGACAGCAGTATTAAATTCCGATGCACCATTGCTGGTTTACTGAATCCCTTGGACCTTCAAATCAACGATGAAACACAGATATTGCATCGATATTGAATACAAAAGGCAAAATGTCGACTTATATACAAGAGTTGTACCTCTTATAGTACTTCGTGCTTTGAGCCTTTCCTGGGACAGCAGTATTAGATTCCGATGCACCATTGCATGTTTACTGTATCCCTTGGACCTTCAAATCAACGATGAAACACAGAAATTGCATCGATATTGAATACAAAAGGCAAAATGTCGACTTATTTACAAGAGGAGTAACTCTTCTAATAGTTCGTGCTTTGAGCCTTTCCTGGGACAGCAGTATTAGATTCCGATTTACCATTGCGGGTTTACTGTATCCCTTGGACCTTCAAATCAACGATGAAACACAGAAATTGCATCGATATTGAATACAAAAGGCAAAACTTCGACTTATTTATAAGAGGAGTAACTCATCTAACAGTTACTGCTTTGAGCCTTTCCTGGGACAGCAGTATTAGAATCCGATGTACCATTGCAGGTTTACTGTATCCCTTTTACCTTCACATCAACGATGAAACATAGAAATGGCATCGATCTTGAATACAAAATGCAAAATGTCAACTTATTTATAATAGGAGTAACCCTTCTAAAATTTGGTGGTTTGAGCCTTTCCTGGGACAGCAGTATTACATTCCGATGCACTACAGCACGTTTACTGTATCCCTTGGACCTTCAAAACAACTATGAAACACTGAAATTGCATCGATATTGAATACAAAAGGAAAATGTCGACTTATTTACAAGAGGAGTAAACCTTATAATAGTTCGTGGTTTTTGCCTTTCCTGGGACAGCAGTATTAGATTGCGATGCACCATTGCAGGTTTACTGTACCCCTTGGACCTTCAAATCAACGATGAAACACAGAAATTGCATCGATATTGAAAACAAAATGCAAAATGTCGACTTATTTACAAGAGGAGTAACTCTTATAATTGTTCGTGCTTTGAGCCTTTCCTGGGACAGCAGTATTAGATTCCGATGCACCATTGCAGGTTTACTGTATCCCTTGGACCTTCAAATCAACGATGAAACACAGAAATTGCATCGATATTGAATACAAAAGGCAAAATGTCGACTTATTTACAAGAGGAGTAACTCTTCTAATAGCTCGTGTTTTAGCCTTTCCTGGGACAGCAGTATTAGATTCCGATGCACCATTGCAGGTTTACTGTATCCCTTGGACGTTCAATTCAACGATGAAACACAGAAATTGCATCGATATTGAATACAAAATGCAAAATGTCGACTTATTTACAAGAGGAGTAACTCTTCTAATAGTTCGTGCTTTGAGCCTTTCCTGGGACAGCAGTATTAGATTCCGATTTACCATTGCAGGTTTACTGTATCCCTTGGACCTTCAAATCAACGACGAAACACAGAAATTGCATCGATATTGAATACGAAAGGCAAAACGTCGACTTATTTATAAGAGGAGTAACTCATCTAACAGTTACTGCTTTGAGCCTTTCCTGGGACAGCAGTATTAGAATCCGATGCACCATTGCAGGTTTACTGTATCCCTTGTACCTTCAAATCAACGATGAAACATAGAAATTGCATCGATCTTGAATACAAAATGCAAAATGTCAACTTATTTATAAGAGGAGTAACTCTTCTAATAGTTCGTGCTTTGAGCCTTTCCTGGGACAGCAGTATTACATTCCGATGCACTAGAGCACGTTCACTGTATCCCTTGGACCTTCAAAACAACTATGAAACACTGAAATTGCATCGATATTGAATACAAAAGAATAATGTCGACTTATTTACAAGAGGAGTAAACCTTATAATTGTTCGTGGTTTTTGCCTTTCCTGGGACAGCAGTATTAGATTGCGTTGCACCATTGCAGGTTTACTGTACCCCTTGGACCTTCAAATCAACGATGAAACACAGAAATTGCATCGATATTGAAAACAAAATGCAAAATGTCGACTTATTTACAAGAGGAGTAACTCTTATAATTTTTCGTGCTTTGAGCCTTTCCTGGGACAGCAGTATTAGATTCCGATGCACCACTGCAGGTTTACTGTATCCCTTGGACCTTCAAATCAATGATGAAACACAGAAATTGCATCGATATTGAATACAAAAGGCAAAATGTCGACTTATTTACAAGAGGAGTAACTCTTCTAATAGCTCGTGTTTTAGCCTTTCCTGGGACAGCAGTATTAGATTCCGATGCACCATTGCAAGTTTACTGTATCCCTTGGACGTTCAATTCAACGATGAAACACAGAAATTGCATCGATATTGAATACAAAAGGCAAAATGTCGACTTATTTACAAGAGGAGTAACTCTTCTAATAGTTCGTGCTTTGAGACTTTCCTGGGACAGCAGTATTAGATTCCGATGCACCATTGCAGGTTTACTGTATCCATTGGACCTTCAAATCAACGATGAAACACAGAAATTGCATCGATATTGAATACAAAAGGCTAAATGTCGACATATTTACAAGAGGAGTAACTCTTCTAATAGTTCGTGCTTTGAGCCTTTCCTGGGACAGCAGTATTACATTCCGATGCACCGTTGCACGTTTACTGTATCCCTTGCACCTTCAAAACAACTATGAAACACTGAAATTGCATCGATATTGAATACAAAAGGAAAATGTAGACTTATTTACAAGAGGAGTAACCCTTATAATAGTTCGTGGTTTTAGCCTTTCCTGGGACAGCAGTACTAGATTCCGATGCACCATTGCAGGTTTACTGTATCCCTTGGACCTTCAAATCAACGATGAAACACAGAAATTGCATCGATATTGAATACAAAGGGCAAAATGTCGACTTATTTACAAGAGGAGTAACTCTTCTATTAGTTCGTGCTTTGAGCCTTTCCTGGGACAGAAGTATTACATTCCGATGCACCATTGCAGGTTTACTGTATCCCTTGGACCTTCAAATCAACGATGAAACACAGAAATTGCATCGATATTGAATACAAAAGGCAAAATGACGACTTATTTACAAGAGGAGTAACTTTACTATGAGTTCGTGTTTGAGCCTTTCCAGGGACAGCAGTATTAGATTCCGATGCACCATTGAAGGTGTACTGTATCCCTCGGACCTTCAAATCAACGATGAAACAGAAATAGCATCGATATTGAATACAAAAGGCAAAATGTCGACTTAGTTACAAGAGGAGTAACACTACTAATAGTTCGTGCTTTGAGCCTTTCCTGGGACAGCAGTATTATATTCCGATGCACCATTGCAGGTTTACTGTATCCCTTGGACCTTCAAATCAACGATGAAACACAGAAATTGCATTGATATTGAATACAAAAGGCAAAATGTCGACTTATATACAAGAGGAGTAACCCTTCTAGTACTTCGTGCTTTGAGCCTTTCCTGGGACAGCAGTATTAGATTCCGATGCACCACTGCAGGTTTACTGTATCCCTTGGACTTTCAAATTAACGATAAAACACAGAAATTGCATCGATATTGAATACAAAAAGCCTAATGTCGACTTATTTACAAGAGGAGTAACTCTTCTAATAGTTCGCGCTTTGAGCCTTTCGTGGGACAGCAGTATTAGATTCCGATGCATCATTGCAGGTTTATTGTATCCCTTGGACATTCAAATCAACGAAGAAACACAGAAATTGCATCGATATTGAATACAAAAGGCAAAATGTCGACTTATTTATAAGAGGAGTAACCCTTCTAATAGTTCGTGCTTTGAACGTTTCCTGGGACAGCAGTATTAGATTCCGATGCACCATTGCAGGTTTACTGTATCCCTTGGACCTTCACGTCAACGATGAAACACAGAAATTGGATCGATTTGAATACAAAAGGCAAAATGTCGGCTTATCTACAAGAGGTTTAACTCTTCTATTAGTTCGTGCTTTGAGCATTTCCAGGGACAGCAGTATTACATTCCGATGCACCACTGCAGGTTTACTGTATCCCTTGGACCTTCAAATCAACAATGAAACACAGAAATTGCATCGATATTGAATACAAAAGGCAAAATGTCGACTTGTTTACAAGAGGAGTATTTCTTCTAATAGTTCTTGCTTTTAGCCTTTCCTGGGACAACAGTATTAGATTCCGATGCACCATTGCAGGTTTACTGTATCCCTTGCACTTTCAAATCAACGATGAAACACAGAAATTGCATCGATATTGAATACAAAAGGCAAAATGTCGACTTATTTATAAGAGGAGTAACCCTTCTAATTGTTCGTGCTTTGAACCTTTCCTGGGACAGCAGTATTAGATTCCGAAGCACCATCGCAGGCTTACTGTATCCCTTGGACCTTCAAGTCAACGAGGAAACACAGAAATTGGATCGATATTGAATACAAAACGCAAAATGTCGGCTTATCTACAAGAGGAGTAACTCTTCTATTAGTTCGTGCTTGAGCCTTTCCTGGGACAGCAGTATTACATTCCGATGCACCATTGCAGGTTTACTGTATCCCTTGGACCTTCAAATCAACGATGAAACACAGAAATTGCATCGATATTGAATACAAAAGGCAAAATGTCGACTTATTTACAAGAGGAGTAACTCTTCTAAGAGTTCGTGTTTGAGCCTTTCCAGGGACAGCAGTTTTAGATTCCGATGCACCATTGCAGGTTTACTGTATCCCTTGGACCTTCAAATCAATGATGAAGCACAGAAATTGCATCGATATTGAATACAAAACGCAAAATGTCGACTTATTTACTAGAGGAGTAACTCTTCTAATAGTTCGTGCTTTGAGCCTTTCCTGGGACAACAGCATTAGATTCCGATGCACCATTGCAGGTTTACTGTATCCCTTGGACTTTCAAATCAACGATGAAACACAGAAATTGCATCGATATTGAATACAAAAGGCAAAATGTCGACTTATTTATATGAGGAGTAACCCTTCTAATTGTTCGTGCTTTGAACCTTTCCTGGGACAGCAGTATTAGATTCCGAAGCACCATTGCAGCTTTACTGTATCCCTTGGACCTTCAAATCAACGATGAGACAGAAATTGCATCGATATTGAATACAAAAGGCGAAATGTCGACTTAGTTACAAGAGGAGTAACTCTTCTAATAGTTCGTGCTTTTAGCGTTTCCTGGGACAGCAGTATTACATTCCAATTCACCATTGCAGGTTTACTGTATCCCTTGGACATTCAAATCAACGATGAAACACAGAAATTGCATCGATATTCAATACAATAGGCTAAATGTCGACTTATTTACAAGAGGAGTAACTCTTCTAATAGTTCGTGCTTTGAGCCTTTCGTGGGACAGCAGTATTAGAATCCGATGCACCATTGCAGGTTTACTGTATCCCTTGGACCTTCAAATCAACGATGAAACACAGAAATTGCATCGATATTGAATACAAAAGGCAAAATATCGACTTATTTACAAGAGGAGTAACTCTTCTAATAGTTCGTGCTTTGAGCCTTTCCTGGGACAGCAGTATTAAATTCCGATGCACCATTGCAGGTTTACTGAATCCCTTGGACCTTCAAATCAACGATGAAACACAGAAATTGCATCGATATTGAATACAAAAGGCAAAATGTCGACTTATTTACTAGAGGAGTAACTCTTCTAATAGCTCGTGCTTTGAGCCTTTCCTGGGACAGCAGTTTTAGATAACGATTTACCATTGCAGGTTTACTGTATCCCTTGGACCTTCAAATCAACGATGAAACACAGATATTGCATCGATATTGAATGCAAAAGGCAAAACGTCGACTTATTTATAAGAGGAGTAACTCTTCTAACAGTTCCTGCTTTGAGCCTTTCCTGGGACAGCAGTATTAGATTCCGATGCACCATTGCAGGTTTACTGTATCCCTTGTACCTTCAAATCAACCATGAAACACAGAAATTGCATCGATCTTGAATACAAAATGCAAAATGGTAACTTATTTATAAGAGGAGTAACCCTTCTAATAGTTCGTGCTTTGAACGTTTCCTGGGACAGCAGTATTAGATTCCGAAGCACCATTGCAGGTTTACTGTATCCCTTGGACCTTCAAATCAACGATGAGACAGAAATTGCATCGATATTGAATACAAAAGGCGAAATGTCGACTTAGTTACAAGAGGAGTAACTCTTCTAATAGTTCGTGCTTTTAGCGTTTCCTGGGACAGCAGTATTACATTCCAATTCACCATTGCAGGTTTACTGTATCCCTTGGACATTCAAATCAACGATGAAACACAGAAATTGCATCGATATTCAATACAATAGGCTAAATGTCGACTTATTTACAAGAGGAGTAACTCTTCTAATAGTTCGTGCTTTGAGCCTTTCGTGGGACAGCAGTATTAGAATCCGATGCACCATTGCAGGTTTACTGTATCCCTTGGACCTTCAAATCAACGATGAAACACAGAAATTGCATCGATATTGAATACAAAAGGCAAAATATCGACTTATTTACAAGAGGAGTAACTCTTCTAATAGTTCGTGCTTTGAGCCTTTCCTGGGACAGCAGTATTAAATTCCGATGCACCATTGCAGGTTTACTGAATCCCTTGGACCTTCAAATCAACGATGAAACACAGAAATTGCATCGATATTGAATACAAAAGGCAAAATGTCGACTTATTTACTAGAGGAGTAACTCTTCTAATAGCTCGTGCTTTGAGCCTTTCCTGGGACAGCAGTTTTAGATTCCGATTTACCATTGCAGGTTTACTGTATCCCTTGGACCTTCAAATCAACGATGAAACACAGATATTGCATCGATATTGAATGCAAAAGGCAAAACGTCGACTTATTTATAAGAGGAGTAACTCTTCTAACAGTTCCTGCTTTGAGCCTTTCCTGGGACAGCAGTATTAGATTCCGATGCACCATTGCAGGTTTACTGTATCCCTTGTACCTTCAAATCAACCATGAAACACAGAAATTGCATTGATCTTGAATACAAAATGCAAAAAGGTAACTTATTTATAAGAGGAGTAACTCTTCTAATAGTTCGTGCTTTGAGCCTTTCCTGGGACAGCAGTATTACATTCCGATGCACTATAGCACCTTTACTGTATCCCTTGGACCTTCAAAACAACTATGAAACACTGAAATTGCATCGATATTGAATACAAAAGGAAAATGTCGACTTATTTACAAGAGGAGTAACCCTTATAATAGTTCGTGGTTTTTGCCTTTCCTGGGTCAGCAGTATTAGATTCCGATGCACCTTTGCATGTTTACTGTATCCCTTGGACCTTCAAATCAACGATGAAACACAGAAATTGCATTGATATTGAATACAAATGCGAAATGTCGACTTATTTACAAGAGGAGTAACTCTTCTAATAGTTCGTGCTTTGAGCCTTTCCTGGGACAGCAGTATTAGATTCCGATGCTCCATTGCAGGTTTACTGTATCCCATGGACCTTCAAATCAACGATGAAACACAGAAATTGCATCGATATTGAATACAAAAGGCAAAATGTCGACTTATTTACAAGAGGAGTAACTCTTCTAATAGTTCGTGCTTTGAGCCTTTCCTGGGGCAGCATTATTAGATTCAGATGCACCATTGCAGGTTCACTGTATACCTTGGACCTTCAAATCAACGATGAAACACAGAAATTGTATCGATATTGAATACAAAAGGCGAAATGTCGACTTATTTACAAGAGGAGTAACTCTTCTAATAGTTCGTGCTTTTAGCGTTTCCTGGGACAGCAGTATTAGATTCCGATGCACCATTGCAGGTTTACTGTATCCGTAGGACCTTCAAATCAACGATGAAACACAGAAATTGCATCGATATTGAATACGAAAGGCAAAATGTCGACTTATTTACTAGAGGAGTAACTCTTCTAATAGCTCGTGCTTTGAGCCTTTCCTGGGACAGCAGTTTTAGATAACGATTTACCATTGCAGGTTTACTGTATCCCTTGGACCTTCAAATCAACGATGAAACACAGATATTGCATCGATATTGAATGCAAAAGGCAAAACGTCGACTTATTTATAAGAGGAGTAACTCTTCTAACAGTTCCTGCTTTGAGCCTTTCCTGGGACAGCAGTATTAGATTCCGATGCACCATTGCAGGTTTACTGTATCCCTTGTACCTTCAAATCACCCATGAAACACAGAAATTGCATCGATCTTGAATACAAAATGCAAAATGGTAACTTATTTATAAGAGGAGTATCCCTTCTAATAGTTCGTGCTTTGAACGTTTCCTGGGACAGCAGTATTAGATTCCGAAGCACCATTGCAGGTTTACTGTATCCCTTGGACCTTCAAATCAACGATGAGACAGAAATTGCATCGATATTGAATACAAAAGGCGAAATGTCGACTTAGTTACAAGAGGAGTAACTCTTCTAATAGTTCGTGCTTTTAGCGTTTCCTGGGACAGCAGTATTACATTCCAATTCACCATTGCAGGTTTACTGTATCCCTTGGACATTCAAATCAACGATGAAACACAGAAATTGCATCGATATTCAATACAATAGGCTAAATGTCGACTTATTTACAAGAGGAGTAACTCTTCTAATAGTTCGTGCTTTGAGCCTTTCGTGGGACAGCAGTATTAGAATCCGATGCACCATTGCAGGTTTACTGTATCCCTTGGACCTTCAAATCAACGATGAAACACAGAAATTGCATCGATATTGAATACAAAAGGCAAAATATCGACTTATTTACAAGAGGAGTAACTCTTCTAATAGTTCGTGCTTTGAGCCTTTCCTGGGACAGCAGTATTAAATTCCGATGCACCATTGCAGGTTTACTGAATCCCTTGGACCTTCAAATCAACGATGAAACACAGAAATTGCATCGATATTGAATACAAAAGGCAAAATGTCGACTTATTTACTAGAGGAGTAACTCTTCTAATAGCTCGTGCTTTGAGCCTTTCCTGGGACAGCAGTTTTAGATTCCGATTTACCATTGCAGGTTTACTGTATCCCTTGGACCTTCAAATCAACGATGAAACACAGATATTGCATCGATATTGAATGCAAAAGGCAAAACGTCGACTTATTTATAAGAGGAGTAACTCTTCTAACAGTTCCTGCTTTGAGCCTTTCCTGGGACAGCAGTATTAGATTCCGATGCACCATTGCAGGTTTACTGTATCCCTTGTACCTTCAAATCAACCATGAAACACAGAAATTGCATTGATCTTGAATACAAAATGCAAAAAGGTAACTTATTTATAAGAGGAGTAACTCTTCTAATAGTTCGTGCTTTGAGCCTTTCCTGGGACAGCAGTATTACATTCCGATGCACTATAGCACCTTTACTGTATCCCTTGGACCTTCAAAACAACTATGAAACACTGACATTGCATCGATATTGAATACAAAAGGAAAATGTCGACTTATTTACAAGAGGAGTAACCCTTATAATAGTTCGTGGTTTTTGCCTTTCCTGGGTCAGCAGTATTAGATTCCGATGCACCTTTGCATGTTTACTGTATCCCTTGGACCTTCAAATCAACGATGAAACACAGAAATTGCATTGATATTGAATACAAATGCGAAATGTCGACTTATTTACAAGAGGAGTAACTCTTCTAATAGTTCGTGCTTTGAGCCTTTCCTGGGACAGCAGTATTAGATTCCGATGCACCATTGCAGGTTTACTGTATCCCATGGACCTTCAAATCAACGATGAAACACAGAAATTGCATCGATATTGAATACAAAAGGCAAAATGTCGACTTATTTACAAGAGGAGTAACTCTTCTAATAGTTCGTGCTTTGAGCCTTTCCTGGGGCAGCATTATTAGATTCAGATGCACCATTGCAGGTTCACTGTATACCTTGGACCTTCAAATCAACGATGAAACACAGAAATTTTATCGATATTGAATACAAAAGGCGAAATGTCGACTTATTTACAAGAGGAGTAACTCTTCTAATAGTTCGTGCTTTTAGCGTTTCCTGGGACAGCAGTATTAGATTCCGATGCACCATTGCAGGTTTACTGTATCCGTAGGACCTTCAAATCAACGATGAAACACAGAAATTGCATCGATATTGAATACGAAAGGCAAAATGTCGACTTATTTACAAGAGGAGTAACTCTTCTAATAGTTCGTGCTTTGAGCTTTCCTGGGGCAGCATTATTAGATTCCGATGCACCATTGCAGGTTTACTGTATCCCTTGGACCTTCAAATCAACGATGAAACACAGAAATTGCATCGATATTGAATGCAAAAGGCAAAATGTCGACTTATTCACAAGAGGAGTAACTCCTCTAATAGTTCGTGCTTTGAGCCTTCCCTGGGACAGCAGTTTTAGATTCCGATTTACCATTGCAGGTTTACTGTATCCCTTGGACCTTCAAATCAACGATGAAACACAGATATTGCATCGATATTGAATACAAAAGGCAAAACGTCGACTTATTTACTAGAGGAGTAACTCTTCTGATAGTTCGTGCTTTGAGCCTTTCCTGGGACAGCAGTATTAGATTCCGATGCACCATTGCAGGATTACTGTTCCCTTGGACCTACAAATCAACGATGAAAAACAGAAATTGCATCGATATTGAATACAAAAAAGCAAAATGTCGACTTATTTACAAGAGGAGTAACTCTTCTAGTAGTTCGTGCTTTGAGCCTTTCCTGGGACAACAGTATTAGATTCCGATGCACCATTGCAGGTTTACTGTATCCATTGGACCTTCAAATCAACGATGAAACACAGAAATTGCATCGATATTGAATACAAAAGGCTAAATGTCGACTTACTTACAAGAGGAGTAACTCTTCTAAAAGTTCGTGCTTTGAGCCTTTCCTGGGACAGCAGTATTAGATTCCGATGCACCATTGCAGGTTTACTGTATCCCTAGAACCTTCAAATCAACGATGAATCACAGAAATTTCATCGATATTTAATACAAAAGGCAAAATTTCGACTTATTTACAAGAGGCGTAACTCTTTTAATAGTTCGTGCTTTGAGTCTTTCCTGGGACAGCAGTATTAGATTCCGATGCACCATTGCAGGTTTACTGTATCCCTTGGACCTTCAAATCAACGATGAAACACAGTAATTGCATCGATATTGAATACAAAAGGCAAAATGTCGACTTATTTATAAGAGGAGTAACTCTTATAATAGTTCGTGCTTTGAGCCTTTCCTGGGACAGCAGTATTACATTCCGATGCACCATTGGACGTTTACCGTATCCCTTGGACCGTCGAAAAAACTCTGAAACACTGAAATTGCATCGATATTGAATACAAAAGGAAAATGTCGACTTATTTACAAGATGAGTAACTCTTATAATAGTTCGTGGTTTTAGCCTTTCCTGGGACAGCAGTATTAGATTCCGATGCACCATTGCAGGTTTACTGTATCCCATGGACCTTCAAATCAACGATGAAACACAGAAATTGCATCGATATTGAATACAAAAGGCAAAATGTCGACTTATTTACAAGTGGAGTAACTCTTCTAATAGTTCGTGCTTTGAGCCTTTCCTGGGACAGCAGTTTTATATTCCGATTTACCATTGCAGGTTTACTGTATCCCTTGGACCTTCAAATCAACGATGAAACACAGATATTGCATCGATATTTAATACAAAAGGCTAAACGTCGACTTATTTATAAGAGGAGTAACTCTTCTAACAGTTCCTGCTTTGAGCCTTTCCTGGGACAGCAGTATTACATTCCGATGCACCATTGCAGGTTTACTGTATCCCTTGTACCTTCAAATCAACGATGAAACATAGAAATTGCATCGATCTTGAATACAAAATGCAAAATGTCAACTTATTTATAAGAGGAGTAACTCTTCTAATAGTTCGTGCTTTGAGCCTTTCCTGGGACAGCAGTATTACATTCCGATGCACTATAGCACCTTTACTGTATCCCTTGGACCTTCAAAACAACTATGAAACACTGAAATTGCATCGATATTGAATACAAAAGGAAAATGTCGACTTATTTACAAGAGGAGTAACCCTTATAATAGTTCGTGGTTTTTGCCTTTCCTGGGACAGCAGTATTAGATTCCGATGCACCATTGCATGTTTACTGTATCCCTTGGACCTTCAAATCAACGATGAAACACAGAAATTGCATTGATATTGAATACAAAAGGCGAAATGTCGACTTATTTACAAGAGGAGTAACTCTTCTAATAGTTCGTGCTTTGAGCCTTTCCTGGATCAGCAGTATTAGACTCCGATGCACCATTGCAGGTTTACTGTATCCCTTGGACCTTCAAATCAACGATGAAACACAGAAATTGCATCGATATTGAATACAAAAGGCAAAATGTCGAATTATTTACAAGAGGAGTAACTCTTCTAATAGTTCGTGCTTTGAGCCTTTCCTGGGGCAGCATAATTAGATTCCGATGCACCATTGCAGGTTTACTGTATCCCTTGGACGTTCAATTCAACGATGAAACTCAGAAATTGCATCGATATAGAAGACAAAAGGCAAAATGTCGACTTATTCACAAGTGGAGTAACTCTTCTAATAGTTCGTGCTTTGAGCCTTTCCTGGGACAGCAGTTTTATATTCCGATTTACCATTGCAGGTTTACTGTATCCCTTGGACCTTCAAATCAACGATGAAACACAGATATTGCATCGATATTTAATACAAAAGGCAAAACGTCGACTTATTTATAAGAGGAGTAACTCTTCTAACATTTCCTGCTTTGAGCCTTTCCTGGGACAGCAGTATTACTTTCCGATGCACCATTGCAGGTTTACTGTATCCCTTGTACCTTCAAATCAACGATGAAACATAGAAATTGCATCGATCTTGAATACAAAATGCAAAATGTCAACTTATTTATAAGAGGAGTAACTCTTCTAATAGTTCGTGCTTTGAGCCTTTCCTGGGAGAGCAGTATTACATTCCGATGCACTATAGCACCTTTACTGTATCCCTTGGACCTTCAAAACAACTATGAAACACTGAAATTGCATCGATATTGAATACAAAAGGAAAATGTCGACTTATTTACAAGAGGAGTAACCCTTATAATAGTTCGTGGTTTTTGCCTTTCCTGGGACAGCATATTAGATTCCGATGCACCATTGCATGTTTACTGTATCCCTTGGACCTTAAAATCAACGATGAAACACAGAAATTGCATTGATATTGAATACAAAAGGCGAAATGTCGACTTATTTACAAGAGGAGTAACTCTTGTAATGGTTCGTGCTTTTAGCGTTTCCTGGGACAGCAGTATTAGATTGCGATGCACCATTGCAGGTTTACTATACCCCTTGGACCTTCAAATCAACGATGAAACACAGAAATTGCATCAATATTTAATACAAAAGGCAAAATGTCGACTTATTTACAAGAGGAGTAACTCTTCTAATAGTTCGTGCTTTGAGCCTTTCCTGGGACAGCAGTATTAGATTCCGATGCACCATTGCAGGTTTACTGTATCCCATGGACCTTCAAATCAACGATGAAACACAGAAATTGCATCGATATTGAATACAAAAGGCAAAATGTCGACTTATTTACAAGAGGAGTAACTCTTCTAATAGTTCGTGCTTTGAGCCTTTCCTGGGGCAGCATTATTAGATTCCGATGCACCATTGCAGGTTTACTGTATCCCTTGGACCTTCAAATCAACGATGAAACACAGAAATTGCATCGATATTGAATACAAAAGGCAAAATATCGACTTATTTACAAGAGGAGTAACTCTTCTAATAGCTCGTGTTTTAGCCTTTCCTGGGACAGAAGTATTAGATTCCGATGCACCATTGCAGGTTTACTGTATCCCTTGGACGTTCAATTCAACGATGAAACACAGAAATTGCATCGATATTGAATACAAAAGGCAAAATGTCGACTTATTTACAAGAGGAGTAACTCTTCTAATAGTTGGTGCTTTGAGCCTTTCCTGGGACAGCAGTATTAGATTCCGATGCACCATTGCAGGATTACTGTATCCCTTGGACCTACAAATCAACGATGAAAAACAGAAATTGCATCGAAATTGAATACAAAAAAGCAAAATGTCGACTTATTTACAAGAGGCGTAACTCATTTAATAGTTCGTGCTTTGAGTCTTTCCTGGGACAGCAGTATTAGATTCCGATGCACCATTGCAGGTTCACTGTATCCCTTGGACCTTCAAATCAACGATGAAACACAGAAATTGCATCGATATTGAATACAAAAGGCGAAATGTCGACTTATTTACAAGAGGAGTAACTCTTCTAATAGTTCGTGATTTTAGCGTTTCCTGGGACAGCAGTATTAGATTCCGATGCACCATTGCAGGTTTACTGTATCCCTAGGACCTTAAATCAACGATGAAACACAGAAATTGCATCGATATTGAATACGAAAGGCAAAATGTCGACTTATTTACAAGAGGAGTAACTCTTCTAATAGTTCGTGCTTTGAGGCTTTCCTGGGGCAGCATTATTAGATTCCGATGCACCATTGCAGGTTTACTGTATCCCTTGGACCTTCAAATCAACGATGAAACACAGAAATTGCATCGATATTGAATGCAAAAGGCAAAATGTCGACTTATTTACAAGAGGAGTAACTCCTCTAATAGTTCGTGCTTTGAGCCTTCCCTGGGACAGCAGTTTTAGATTCCGATTTACCATTGCAATTTTACTGTATCCCTTGGACCTTCAAATCAACGATGAAACACAGATATTGCATCGATATTGAATACAAAAGGCAAAACGTCGACTTATTTATAAGAGGAGTTACTCTTCTAACAGTTCCTGCTTTGGGCCTTTCCTGGGACATCAGTATTAGATTCCGATGCACCATTGCAGGTTTACTGTATCCCTTGTACCTTCAAATCAACGATGAAACACAGAAATTGCATCGATATTGAATACAAAAGGCAAAATGTCGACTTATTTACAAGAGGAGTAACTCTTCTGATAGTTCGTGCTTTGAGCCTTTCCTGGGACAGCAGTATTAGATTCCGATGCACCATTGCAGGATTACTGTTCCCTTGGACCTACAAATCAACGATGAAAAACAGAAATTGCATCGATATTGAATACAAAAAAGCAAAATGTCGACTTATTTACAAGAGGAGTAACTCTTCTAGTAGTTCGTGCTTTGAGCCTTTCCTGGGACAACAGTATGAGATTCCGATGCACCATTGCAGGTTTACTGTATCCATTGGACCTTCAAATCAACGATGAAACACAGAAATTGCATCGATATTGAATACAAAAGGCTAAATGTCGACTTACTTACAAGAGGAGTAACTCTTCTAAAAGTTCGTGCTTTGAGCCTTTCCTGGGACAGCAGTATTAGATTCCGATGTACCATTGCAGGTTTACTGTATCCCTAGAACCTTCAAATCAACGATGAATCACAGAAATTTCATCGATATTTAATACAAAAGGCAAAATTTCGACTTATTTACAAGAGGCGTAACTCTTTTAATAGTTCGTGCTTTGAGTCTTTCCTGGGACAGCAGTATTAGATTCCGATGCACCATTGCAGGTTTACTGTATCCCTTGGACCTTCAAATCAACGATGAAACACAGTAATTGCATCGATATTGAATACAAAAGGCAAAATGTCGACTTATTTATAAGAGGAGTAACTCTTCTAATAGTTCGTGCTTTGAGCCTTTCCTGGGACAGCAGTATTACATTCCGATGCACCATTGCACGTTTACCGTATCCCTTGGACCGTCGAAAAAACTATGAAACACTGAAATTGCATCGATATTGAATACAAAAGGAAAATGTCGACTTATTTACAAGATGAGTAACTCTTATAATAGTTCGTGGTTTTAGCCTTTCCTGGGACAGCAGTATTAGATTCCGATGCACCATTGCAGGTTTACTGTATCCCTTGGACCTTCAAATCAACGATGAAACACAGAAATTGCATCGATATTGAATACAAAAGGCAAAATGTCGACTTATTTACAAGTGGAGTAACTCTTCTAATAGTTCGTGCTTTGAGCCTTTCCTGGGACAGCAGTTTTATATTCCGATTTACCATTGCAGGTTTACTGTATCCCTTGGACCTTCAAATCAACGATGAAACACAGAAATTGCATCGATATTTAATACAAAAGGCAAAACGTCGACTTATTTATAAGAGGAGTAACTCTTCTAACAGTTCCTGCTTTGAGCCTTTCCTGGGACAGCAGTATTACATTCCGATGCACCATTGCAGGTTTACTGTATCCCTTGTACCTTCAAATCAACGATGAAACATAGAAATTGCATCGATCTTGAATACAAAATGCAAAATGTCAACTTAGTTATAAGAGGAGTAACTCTTCTAATAGTTCGTGCTTTGAGCCTTTCCTGGGACAGCAGTATTACATTCCGATGCACTATAGCACCTTTACTGTATCCCTTGGACCTTAAAAACAACTATGAAACACTGAAATTGCATCGTTATTGAATACAAAAGGAAAATGTCGACTTATTTACAAGGGGAGTAACCTTTATAATAGTTCGTGGTTTTTGCCTTTCCTGGGACAGCAGTATTAGATTCCGATGCACCATTGCATGTTTACTGTATCCCTTGGACCTTCAAATCAACGATGAAACACAGAAATTGCATTGATATTGAATACAAAAGGCGAAAGGTCGACTCATTTACAAGAGGAGTAACTCTTCTAATAGTTCGTGATTTGAGCCTTTCCTGGATCAGCAGTATTAGACTCCGATGCACCATTGCAGGTTTACTGTATCCCTTGGACCTTCAAATCAACGATGAAACACAGAAATTGCATCGATATTGAATACAAAAGGCAAAATGTCGAATTATTTACAAGAGGAGTAACTCTTCTAATAGTTCGTGCTTTGAGGCTTTCCTGGGGCAGCATAATTAGATTCCGATGCACCATTGCAGGTTTACTGTATCCCTTGGACGTTCAATTCAACGATGAAACACAGAAATTGCATCGATATAGAATACAAAAGGCAAAATGTCGACTTATTTACAAGTGGAGTAACTCTTCTAATAGTTCGTGCTTTGAGCCTTTCCTGGGACAGCAGTTTTATATTCCGATTTACCGTTGCAGGTTTACTGTATCCCTTGGACCTTCAAATCAACGATGAAACACAGATATTGCATCGATATTTAATACAAAAGGCAAAACGTCGACTTATTTATAAGAGGAGTAACTCTTCTAACAGTTCCTGCTTTGAGCCTTTCCTGGGACAGCAGTATTACATTCCGATGCACCATTGCAGGTTTACTGTATCCCTTGTACCTTCAAATCAACGATGAAACATAGAAATTGCATCGATCTTGAATACAAAATGCAAAATGTCAACTTATTTATAAGAGGAGTAACTCTTCTAATAGTTCGTGCTTTGAACCTTTCCTGGGACAGCAGTATTACATTCCGATGCACTATAGCACCTTTACTGTATCCCTTGGACCTTCAAAACAACTATGAAACACTGAAATTGCATCGATATTGAATACAAAAGGAAAATGTCGACTTATTTACAAGAGGAGTAACCCTTATAATAGTTCGTGGTTTTTGCCTTTCCTGGGACAGCATATTAGATTCCGATGCACCATTGCATGTTTACTGAATCCCTTGGACCTTAAAATCAACGATGAAACACAGAAATTGCATTGATATTGAATACAAAAGGCGAAATGTCGACTTATTTACAAGAGGAGTAACTCTTGTAATAGTTCGTGATTTTAGCGTTTCCTGGGACAGCAGTATTAGATTGCGATGCACCATTGCAGGTTTACTATACCCCTTGGACCTTCAAATCAACGATGAAACACAGAAATTGCATCAATATTTAATACAAAAGGCAAAATGTCGACTTATTTACAAGAGGAGTAACTCTTCTAACAGTTCGAGCTTTGAGCCTTTCCTGGGACAGCAGTATTAGATTCCGATGCACCATTGCAGGTTTACTGTATCCATTGGACCTTCAAATCAACGATGAAACACCGAAATTGCATCGATATTGAATACAAAAGGCTAAATGTCGACTTACTTACAAGAGGAGTAACTCTTCTAATAGTTCGTGCTTTGAGCCTTTCCTGGGACAGCAGTATTAGATTCCGATGCACCATTGCACGTTTACTGTATCCCTAGAACCTTCAAATCAACGATGAATCACAGAAATTGCATCGATATTTAATGCAAAAGGCAAAATTTCGACTTATTTACAAGACGCGTAACTCTTTTAATAGTTCGTGCTTTGAGTCTTTCCTGGGACAGCAGTATTAGATTCCGATGCACCATTGCAGGTTTACTGTATCCCTTGGACCTTCAAATCAACGATGAAACACAGTAATTCCATCGATATTGAATACAAAAGGCAAATTGTCGACTTATTTATAAGAGGAGTAACTGTTCTAATAGCTCGTACTTTGAGCCTTTCCTGGGACAGCAGTATTACATTCCGATGCACCATTGCACGTTTACTGTATCCCTTGGACCTTCAAAAAAACTATGAAACACTGAAATTGCATCGATATTGAATACAAAAGGAAAATGTCGACTTATTTACAAGAGGAGTAACTCTTATAATGGTTCGTGGTTTTAGCCTTTCCTGGGACAGCAGTATTAGATTCCGATGCACCATTGCAGGTTTACTGTATCCCTTGGACCTTCAAATCAACGATGAAACACAGAAATTGCATCGATATTGAATACAAAAGGCGAAATGTCGACTTATTTACAAGAGGAGTAACTCTTCTAATAGTTCGTGCTTTTAGCGTTTCCTGGGACAACAGTATTAGATTCCGATGCACCATTGCAGGTTTACTGTATCCCTAGGACCTTCAAATCAACGATGAAACACAGAAATTGCATCGATATTGAATTCGAAAGGCAAAATGTCGACTTATTTACAAGAGGAGTAGCTCTTCTAATATTTCGTGCTTTGAGCCTTTCCTGGATCAGCAGTATCTTACTCCGATGCACCATTGCAGGTTTACTGTATCCCTTGGACCTTCAAATCAACGATGAAACACAGAAATTGCATCGATATTGAATACAAATGGCAAAATGTCGACTTATTTACAAGAGGAGTAACTCTTCTAATATTTCGTGCTTTGAGCCTTTCCTGGGGCAGTATTATTAGATTCCGATGCACCATTGCAGGTTTACTGTATCCCTTGGACCTTCAAATCAACGATGAAACACAGAAATTGCATCGATATTGAATACAAAAGGCAAAATGTCGACTTATTTACAAGAGGAGTAACTCTTCTAATAGCTCGTGTTTTAGCCTTTCCTGGGACAGCATTATTAGATTCCGATGCACCATTGCAGGTTTACTGTATCCCTTGGACGTTCAATTCAACGATGAAACACAGAAATTGCATCGATATTGAATACAAAAGGCAAAATGTCGACTTATTTACAAGAGGAGTAACTCTTCTAATAGTTCGTGCTTTGAGCCTTTCCTGGGACAGCAGTATTAGATTCCGATGCACCATTGCAGGCTTACTGTATCCCTTGGACCTTCAAATCAACGATGATCACAGAAATTGCATCGATATTGAATACAAAAAAGCAAAATGTCGACTTATTTACAAGAGGAGTAACTCTTCTAATAGTTCGTGCTTTGAGTCTTTCCTGGGACAGCAGTATTACATTCCGATGCACCATTGCAGGTTTACTGTATCCATTGGAACTTCAAATCAACGATGAAACACAGAAATTGCATTGATATTGAATACAAAAGGCTAAATGTCGACTTATTTACAAGAGGAGTAACTCTTATAATAGTTCGTGCTTTGAGCCTATCCTGGGACAGCAATATTAGATTCCGATGCACCATTGCACGTTTACTGTATCCCTTGGACCTTCAAAACAACTATGAAACACTGAAATTGAATCGATATTGAATACAAAAGGAAAATGTCGACTTATTTACAAGAGGAGTAACCGTTATAATAGTTCGTGGTTTTAGCCTTTCCTGGGACAGCAGTATTAGATTCCGATACACCATTGCAGGTTTACTGTATCCCTTGGACCTTCAAATCAACGATGAAACACAGAAATTGCATTGATATTGAATACAAAAGGCGAAATGTCGACTTATTTACAAGAGGAGTAACTCTTCTAATAGTTCGTGCTTTTAGTGTTTCCTGGGACAGCAGTATTAGATTCCGATGCACCATTGCAGGTTTACTGTATCCATTGGAACTTCAAATCAACGATGAAACACAGAAATTGCATCGATATTGAATACAAAAGGCTAAATGTCGACTTATTTACAAGAGGAGTAACTCTTATAATAGTTCGTGCTTTGAGCCTTTCCTGGGACAGCAGTTTAAATTCCGATGCACCATTGCATGTTTACTGTATCCCTTGGACCTTCAAATCAACGATGAAACACAGAAATTGCATCGATCTTGAATACAAAAGGCAAAATGTCGACATATTTATAAGAAGAGTAACTCTTCTAACAGTTCCTGTTTTGAGCCTTTCCTGGGACAGCAGTATTAGATTCCGGTGCACCATTGCAGGTTTACTGTATCCCTTGTACCATCAAATCAACGATGAAACATAGAAATTGCATCGATCTTGAATACAAAATGTTAACTTATTTATAAGAGTAGTAACTCTTCTAATAGCTCGTGCTTTGAGCCTTTCCTGGGACAGCAGTATTACATTCCGATGCACCATTGCACGTTTACTGTATCCCTTGGACCTTCAAAACAACTATGAAACACTGAAATTGAATCGAAATTGAATACAAAAGGAAAATGTCGACTTATTTACAAGAGGAGTAACTCTTCTAATAGTTCGTGCTTTGAGCCTTTCCTGGGGCAGCATTATTAGATTCCGATGCACCATTGCAGGTTTACTGTATCCCTTGGACCTTCAAATCAACGATGAAACACAGAAATTGCATCGATATTGAATACAAAAGGCAAAATGTCGACATACTTACAAAAGGAGTAACTCTTCTAATAGCTCGTGTTTTAGCCTTTCCTGGGACAGCAGTATTAGATTCCGATGCACCATTGCAGGTTTACTGTGTCCCTTGGACGTTCAATTCAACGATGAAACACAGAAATTGCATCGATATTGAATACAAAAGGCAAAATGTCGACTTATTTACAAGAGGAGTAACTCTTCTAATAGTTCGTGCTTTGAGCCTTTCCTGGGACAGCAGTATTAGATTCCGATGCACCATTGCAGGATTACTGTATCCCTTGGACCTACAAATCAACGATGAAAAACAGAAATTGCATCGATATTGAATACAAAAAAGCAAAATGTCGACTTATTTACAAGAGGAGTAACTCTTCTAATAGTTCGAGCTTTGAGCCTTTCCTGGGACAGCAGTATTAGATTCCGATGCACCATTGCAGGTTTACTGTATCCATTGGACCTTCAAATCATCGATGAAACACAGAAATTGCATCGATATTGAATACAAAAGGCTAAATGTCGACTTACTTACAAGAGGAGTAACTCTTCTAATAGTTCGTGCTTTGAGCCTTTTCTGGGACAGCAGTATTAGATTCCGATGCACCATTGCAGGTTTACTGTATCCCTAGAACCTTCAAATCAACGATGAATCACAGAAATTGCATCGATATTTAATACAAAAGGCAAAATTTCGACTTATTTACAAGAGGCGTAACTCTTTTAATAGTTCGTGCTTTGAGTCTTTCCTGGGACAGCAGTATTAGATTCCGATGCACCATTGCAGGTTTACTGTATCCCTTGGACCTTCAAATCAACGATGAAACACAGTAATTGCATCGATATTGAATACAAAAGGCAAAATGTCGACTTATTTATAAGAGGAGTAACTCTTCTAATAGTTCGTGCTTTGAGCCTTTCCTGGGACAGCAGTATTACATTCCGATGCACCATTGCACGTTTACTGTATCCCTCGGACCTTCAAAAAAACTATGAAACACTGAAATTGCATCGATATTGAATACAAAAGGAAAATGTCGACCTATTTACAAGAGGAGTAACTCTTATAATAGTTCGTGGTTTTAGCCTTTCCTGGGACAGCAGTATTAGATTCCGATGCACCATTGCAGGTTTACTGTATTCCTTGGACCTTCAAATCAACGATGAAACACAGAAATTGCATCGATATTGAATACAATAGGCGAAATGTTGACTTATTTACAAGAGGAGTAACTCTTCTAATAGTTCGTACTTTTAGCGTTTCCTGGGACAGCAGTATTAGATTCCGATGCACCATTGCAGGTTTACTGTATCCCTAGGACCTTCAAATCAACGATGAAACACAGAAATTGCATCGATATAGAATACGAAAGGCAAAATGTCGACTTATTTACAAGAGGAGTAACTCTTCTAATAGTTCGTGCTTTGAGCCTTTCCTGGATCAGCAGTATTATACTCCGATGCACCATTGCAGGTTTACTGTATCCCTTGGACCTTCAAATCAACGATGAAACACAGAAATTACATCGATATTGAATACAAAAGGCAAAATGTCGACTTATTTACAAGAGGAGTAACTCTTCTAATAGTTCGTGCTTTGAGCCTTTCCTGGGGCAGCATTATTAGATTCCGATGCACCATTGCAGGTTTACTGTATCCCTTGGACCTTCAAATCAACGATGAAACACAGAAATTGCATCGATATTGAATACAAAAGGCAAAATGTCGACTTATTTACAAGAGGAGTAACTCTTCTAATAGCTCGAGTTTTAGCCTTTCCTGGGACAGCATTATTAGATTCCGATGCACCATTGCAGGTTTACTGTTTCCCTTGGACATTCAATTCAACGATGAAACACAGAAATTGCATCGATATTGAATACAAAAGGCAAAATGTCGACTTATTTACAAGAGGAGTAACTCTTCTAATAGTTCGTGTTTTGAGGCTTTCCTGGGACAGCAGTATTAGATTCCGATGCACCATTGCAGGCTTACTGTATCCCTTGGACTTTCAAATCAAAGATGATCACAGAAATTGCATCGATATTGAATACAAAAAAGCAAAATGTCGACTTATTTACAAGAGGAGTAACTCTTCTAATAGTTCGTGCTTTGAGTCTTTCCTGGGACAGCAGTATTACATTCCGATGCACCATTGCAGGTTTACTGTATCCATTGGAACTTCAAATCAACGATGAAACACAGAAATTGCATTGATATTGAATACAAAAGGCTAAATGTCGACTTATTTACAAGAGGAGTAACTCTTATAATAGTTCGTGCTTTGGGCCTTTCCTGGGACAGCAGTATTACATTCCGATGCACCATTGCACGTTTACTGTATCCCTTGGAGCTTCAAATCAACGATGAAACACAGAAATTGCATCGATCTTGAATACAAAAGGCAAAATGTCGACTTATTTATAAAAGGAGTAACTCTTCTAACAGCTCCTGTTTTGAGCCTTTCCTGGGACAGCAGTATTAGATTCCGATACACCATTGCTGGTTTACTGTATCCCTTTGACCTTCAAATCAACGATGAAACACAGAAATTGCATTGATATTGAATACAAAAGGCGAAATGTCGACTTATTTACAAGAGGAGTAACTCTTCAAATAGCTCGTGCTTTTAGTGTTTCCTGGGACAGCAGTATTAGATTCCGATGCACCATTGCAGGTTTACTGTATCCATTGGAACTTCAAATCAACGATGAAACACTGAAATTGCATCGATATTGAATACAAAAGTCTAAATGTCGACTTATTTACTAGAGGAGTAACTCTTCTAATAGTTCGTGCTTATCGCCTTTCCTGGGACAGCAGTATTAGATTCCGATGCACCATTGCAGGTTTACTGTATCCCTTGTACCATCAAATCAACGATGAAACATAGAAATTGCATCGATCTTGAATACAAAGTGCAAAATGTTAACTTATTTATAAGAGGAGTAACTCTTCTAATAGTTCGTGCTTTGAGCCTTTCCTGGGTCAGCAGTATTACATTCCGATGCACCATTGCACGTTTACTGTATCACTTGGACCTTCAAAACAACTATGAAACACTGAAATTGAATCGATATTGAATACAAAAGGAAAATGTCGACTTATTTACAAGAGGAGTAACCGTTATAATAGTTCGTGGTTTTAGCCTTTCCTGGAACAGCAGTATTAGATTCCGATGCACCATTGCAGGTTTACTGTATAGCTTGGACCTTCAAATCAACGATGAAACACAGAAATTGCATCGATATTGAATACAAAGGCGAAATGTCGACTTATTTACAAGAGGAGTAACTCTTCTAATAGTTCGTGCTTTTAGCGTTTCCTGGGACAGCAGTATTAAATTCCGATAGACCATTGCAGGTTTACTGTATCCCTTGGACCTTCAAATCAACGATGAAACACAGAAATTGCATCGATATTGAATACAAAAGGCAAAATGTCGACTTATTTACAAGAGGAGTAACTCTTTTAATAGTTCGTGCTTTGAGTCTTTCCTAGGACAGCAGTATTAGATTCCGATGCACCATTGCAGGTTTACTGTATCCCTTGGACCTTCAAATCAACGATGAAACACAGTAATTGCATCGATATTGAATACAAAAGGCAAAATGTAGACTTATTTATAAGAGGAGTAACTCTTCTAATAGTTCGTGCTTTGAGCCTTTCCTGGGACAGCAGTATTACATTTCGATGCACCATTGCACGTTTACTGTATCCCTTGGACCTTCAAAACAACTATGAAACACTGAAATTGCATCGATATTGAATACAAAAGGAAAATGTCGACTTATTTACAAGAGGAGTAACCCATATAATAGTTCGTGGTTTTAGCCTTTCCTGGGATAGCAGTATTAGATTCCGATGCACCATTGCAGGTTTACTGTATCCCTTGGACCTTCAAATCAACGATGAAACACAGAAATTGCATCGATATTGAATACAAAAGGCAAAATGTCGACTTATTTACAAGAGGAGTAACTCTTCTAATAGTTCGTGCTTTGAGCCTTTCCTGGATCAGCAGTATTAGATTCCGATGCACCATTGCAGGTTTACTGTATCCCTTGGACCTTCAAATCAACGATGAAACACAGAAATTGCATCGATATTGAATACAAAAGGCAAAATGTCGACTTATTTACAAGAGGAGTAACCCATATAATAGTTCGTGGTTTTAGCCTTTCCTGGGATAGCAGTATTAGATTCCGATGCACCATTGCAGGTTTACTGTATCCCTTGGACCTTCAAATCAACGATGAAACACAGAAATTGCATCGAAATTGAATCCAAAAGGCAAAATGTCGACTTATTTACAAGAGGAGTAACTCTTCTATTAGTTCGTGCTTTGAGCCTTTACTGGGACAGCAGTATTAGATTCCGATGCACCATTGCAGGCTTACTGTATCCCTTGGACCTTCAAATCAACGATGAAACACAGAAATTGCATCGATATTGAACACATAAAAGCAATATGTCGATTTATTTACAAGAGGAGTAACTCTTCTAATAGTTCGTGCTTTGAGCTTTTCCTGGGACAGCAGTATTAGATTCCGATGCACCATTGCAGGTTTACTGTATCCATTGGAACTTCAAATCAACGATGAAACACAGAGATTGCATCGATATTGAATACAAAAGGCTAAATGTCGACCTATTTATAAGAGGAGTAACTCTTCTAACAGTTCCTGTTTTGAGCCTTTCCTGGGACAGCAGTATTAGATTCCAATGCACCATTGCAGGTTTACTGTATCCCTTGTACCATCAAATGAACGATGAAACATAGAAATTGCATCGATCTTGAATACAAAATGCAAAATGTTAACTTATTTATAAGAGGAGTAACTCTTCTAATAGTTCGTGCTTTGAGCCTTTCCTGGGACAGCAGTATTACATTCCGATGCACCATTGCACGTTTATTGTATCCCTTGGACCCTTCAAAACAACTATGAAACACTGAAATTGAATCGATATTGAATGCAAAAGAAAAATGTCGAATTATTTGCAAGAGGAGTAACCGTTATAATAGTTCGTGGTTTTAGCCTTTCCTGGGACAGCAGTATTAGATTCCGATGCACCATTGCAGGTTTACTGTATCCCTTGGACCTTCAAATCAACGATGAAACACAGAAATTGCATCGATATTGAATACAAAAGGCGAAATGTCGACTTATTTACAAGAGGAGTAACTCTTCTAATAGTTCGTGCTTTTAGCGTTTCCTGGGACAGCAGTATTAGATTCCGATGCACCATTGCAGGTTTACTGTATCCCTTAGACCTTCAAATAAACGATGAAACACAGAAATTGCATCGATATTGAATACAAAAGGCAAAATGTCGACTTATTTACAAGAGGAGTAACTCTTCTAATAGTTCGTGCTTTGAGCCTTTCCTGGAACAGCAGTATTAGATTCCAATGCACCATTGCAGGTTTACTGTATCCCTTGGACCTTCAAATCAACGATGAAACACAGAAATTGCATCGATATTGAATACAAAAGGCAAAATGTCGACTTATTTACAAGAGGAGTAAATCTTCTAATAGTTCGTGCTTTGAGCCTTTCCTGGGACAGCAGTATTAGATTCTGATGCACCATTGCAGGTTTACTGTATCCCTAGAACCTTCAAATCAACGATGAATCACAGAAATTGCATCGATATTGATTACAAAAGGCAAAATTTCGACTTATTTACAAGAGGCGTAACTCTTTTAATAGTTCGTGTTTTGAGTCTTTCCTAGGACAGCAGTATTAGATTCCGATGCACCATTGCAGGTTTACTGTATCCCTTGGACCTTCAAATCAACGATGAAACACAGTAATTGCATCGATATTGAATACAAAAGGCAAATTGTAGACTTATTTATAAGAGGAGTAACTCTTCTAATAGTTCGTGCATTGAGCCTTTCCTGGGACTGCAGTATTACATTCCGATGCACCATTGCACGTTTACTGTATCCCTTGGACCTTCAAATCAACTATGAAACACTGAAATTGCATCGATATTGAATACAAAAGGAAAATGTCGACTTATTTACAAGAGGAGTAACCCTTATTATAGTTCGTGGTTTTAGCTTTTCCTGGGATAGCAGTATCAGATTCCGATGCACCATTGCAGGTTTACTGTATCCCTTGGACCTTCAAATCAACGATGAAACACAGAAATTGCATCGATATTGAATGCAAAAGGCGAAATATCGACTTATTTACAAGAGGAGTAACTTTTCTAATTGTTCGTGCTTTTAGCGTTTCCTAGGAGAGCAGTATTAGATTCCGATGCACCATTGCAGGTTTACTGTATCCCTAATACCTTCAAATCAACGATGAAACACAGAAATTGCATCGATATTGAATACAAAGGGCAAAATATCGACTTATTTACAAGAGGAGTAACTCTTCTAATAGTTCGTGCTTTGAGCCTTTCCTGGATCAGCAGTATTAGATTCCGATGCACCATTGCAGGTTTACTGTATCCCTTGGACCTTCAAATCAACGATGAAACACAGAAATTGCATCGATATAGAATACAAAAAAGCAAAATGTCGACTTATTTACAAGAGGAGTAACTCTTCTAATAGTTCGTGCTTTGAGCCTTTCCTGGGACAGCAGTATTAGATTCCGATGCACCATTGCAGGGTTACTGTATCCATTGGAACTTCAAATCAACGATGAAACACAGAAATTGCATCGATATTGAATACAAAAGGCTAAATGTCGACTTATATACAAGATGAGTAACTCTTATAATAGTTCGTGCATTGAGCCTTTCCTGGGACAGCAGTATTAGATTCCGATGCACCACTGCAGGTTTACTGTATCCCTTGGACCTTCAAATCAACGATGAAACACAGAAATTGCATCGATATTGAATACAAAAGGCTAAATGTCGACTTATATACAAGATGAGTAACTCTTATAATAGTTCGTGCATTGAGCCTTTCCTGGGACAGCAGTATTAGATTCCGATGCACCATTGCAGGTTTACTGTATCCCTTGGACCTTCAAATCAACGATGAAACACAGAAATTGCATCGATATTGAATACAAAAGGCAAAATGTCGACTTATTTACAAGAGGAGTAACTCTTCTAATAGTTCGTGCTTTGAGCCTTTCCTGGGACAGCAGTATTAGATTCCGATGCACCATTGCAGGCTTACTGTATCCCTTGGACCTTCAAATCAACGATGAAACACAGAAATTGCATCGATATTGAATACAAAAAAGCAAAATGTCGACTTATTTACAAGAGGAGTAACTCTTCTAATAGTTCGTGCTTTGAGCCTTTCCTGGGACAGCAGTATTAGATTCCGATGCACCATTGCAGGTTTACTGTATCCCTTGGACCTTCAAATCAACGATGAAACACAGAAATTGCATCGATATTGAATACAAAAGGCAAAATGTCGACTTATTTACAAGAGGAGTAACTCTTCTAATAGTTCGTGCTTTGAGCCTTTCCTGGGACAGCAGTATTAGATTCCGATGCACCATTGCAGGCTTACTGTATCCCTTGGACCTTCAAATCAACGATGAAACACAGAAATTGCATCGATATTGAATACAAAAGGCAAAATGTCGACTTATTTACAAGAGGAGTAACTCTTCTAATAGTTCGTGCTTTGAGCCTTTCCTGGAACAGCAGTATTAGATTCCGATGCACCATTGCAGGTTTACTGTATCCCTTGGACCTTCAAATCAACGATGAAACACAGAAATTGCATCGATGTAGAATACAAAAGGCAAAATGTCGACTTATTTACAAGAGGAGTAAATCTTCTAATAGTTCGTGCTTTGAGCCTTTCCTGGGACAGCAGTATTAGATTCCGATGCACCATTGCAGGTTTACTGTATCCCTTGGACCTTCAAATCAACGATTAAACACAGAAATTGCATCGGTATTGAATACAAAAGGCAAAATGTCGACTTATTTACAAGAGGAGTAACTCTTCTAATAGTTCGTGCTTTGAGCCTTTCCTGGGACAGCAGTATTAGATTCCGATGCACCATTGCAGGCTTACTGTATCCCTTGGACCTTCAAATCAACGATGAAACTCAGAAATTGCATCGATATTGAATACAAAAGGCAAAATGTCGACTTATTTACAAGAGGAGTAACTCTTCTAATAGTTCGTGCTTTGAGCCTCTCCTGGAACAGCAGTATTAGATTCCGATGCACCATTGCAGGTTTACTGTATCCCTTGGACCTTCAAATCAACGATGAAACACAGAAATTGCATCGATATAGAATACAAAAGGCAAAATGTCGACTTATTTGCAAGAGGAGTAAATCTTCTAATAGTTCGTGCTTTGAGCCATTCCTGGGACAGCAGTATTAGATTCCGATGCACCATTGCAGGTTTACTGTATCCCTAGAACCTTCAAATCAACGATGAATCACAGAAATTGCATCGATATTTAATACAAAAGGCAAAATTTCGACTTATTTACAAGAGGCGTAACTCTTTTAATAGTTCGTGCTTTGAGCCTTTCCTGGAACAGCAGTATTAGATTCCGATGCACCATTGCAGGTTTACTGTATCCCTTGGACCTTCAAATCAACGATGAATCGCAGAAATTGCATCGATATTGAATACAAAAGGCAAAATGTCGACTTATTTACAAGAGGTGTAACTCTTCTAATAGTTCGTGCTTTGAGCCTTTCCCGGGACAGCAGTATTAGATTCCGATGCACCATTGCAGGTTTACTGTATCCCTTGGACCTTCAAATCAACGATGAAACACAGAAATTGCATCGATATTGAATACAAAAGGCAAACTTTCGACTTATATACAAGAGGAGTAACTCTTCTAGTACTTCGTGCTTTGAGCCTTACCTGGGACAGCAGTAATAGATTCCGATGCATTATTGCAGGTTTACTGTATCCCTTGGACCTTCAAATCAACGATGAAACACAGACATTGCATCGATATTGATTACAAATGACAAAATGTCGACCTACTTACAAGAGGAGTAACTCTTCGAACGGTTCGTGTTTTGAGCCTTTCCTGGGACAGCAGTATTAGATTCCGATTTACCATTGCAGGTTTACTGTATCCCTTGGACCTTCAAATCAACGATGAAACACAGAAATTGCATCGATCTTGAATACAAAAGGAAAAATGTCGACTTATTTATAAGAGGAGTAACTCTTCTAACATTTCCTCCTTTGGGCCTTTCCTGGGACAGCAGTATTAGATTCCTATGACCATTGCAGGTTAACTGTATCCCTTGGACGTTCAATTCAACGATGGAACAGAAATTGCATCGATATTGAATACAAAAGTCAAAATGTCGACTTATTTACAAGAGGAGTAACTCTTCTAATAGTTCGTGTTTGAGCCTTTCCTGGGACAGCAGTATTAGATTCCGATGCACCATTGCAGGCTTACTGTATCCCTTGGACCTTCAAATCAACGATGAAACACAGATATTGCATCGATATTGAATACAAAAAAGCAAAATGTCGACTTATTTACAAGAGGAGTAACTCCTCTAATAGTTCGTGCTTTGAGCCTTTCCTGGGACAGCAGTATTGAATTCCGATGCACCATTGCAGGTTTACTGTATCCATTGGAACTTCAAAACAACGATGAATCACAGAAATTGCATCGATATTTAATACAAAAGGCAAAATTTCGACTTATTTACAAGAGGCGTAACTCTTTTAATAGTTCGTGCTTTGAGCCTTTCCTGGGACAGCAGTATTAGATTCCGATGCACCATTGCAGCTTTACTGTATCCATTGGAACTTCAAAACAACGATGAATCACAGAAATTGCATCGATATTTAATACAAAAGGCTTCATTTCGACTTATTTACAAGAGGCGTAACTCTTTTAATAGTTCGTGCTTTGAGCCTTTCCTGGGACAGCAGTATTAGATTCCGATGCACCATTGCAGCTTTACTGTATCCATTGGAACTTCAAAACAACGATGAATCACAGAAATTGCATCGATATTTAATACAAAAGGCAAAATTTCGACTTATTTACAAGAGGCGTAACTCTTTTAATAGTTCGTGCTTTGAGCCTTTCCTGGGACAGCAGTATTAGATTCCGATGCACCATTGCAGGTTTACTGTATCCCTTGGACCTTCAAATCAACGATGAAACACAGATATTGCATCGATATTGAATACAAAAGGCAAACTTTCGACTTACATACAAGTGGAGTAACTCTTCTAGTACTTCGTAATTTGAGCTTTTCCTGGGACAGCAGTATTAGATTCCGATGCACCATTGCATGTTTGCTGTATCCCTTGGACCTTCAAATCAACGATGAAACACAGAAATTGCATCGATATTGAATACAAAATGCAAAATATCGACTTATTTACATAAGGAGTAACTCTTCTAATAGTTCGTGCTTTGAGCCTTTCCTGGGACAGCAGTATTAGATTCCGATTTACCTTTGCAGGTTTACTGTATCCCTTGGACCTTCAAATCAACGATGAAACACAGAAATTGCATCGATCTTGAATACAAAAGGCAAAATTTCGACTTATTTACATGAGGCGTAACTCTTTTAATAGTTCGTGCTTTGAGCCTTTCCTGGGACAGCAGTATTAGATTCCGATGCACCATTGCAGGTTTACTGTATCCCTTGGACCTTCAAATCAACGTTAATACGTAGAAATTGCATCGATCTTGAATACAAAATGCAAAATGTTAACTTTTTTATAAGAGGAGTAACTCTTCTAATAGTTCGTGCTTTGAGCCTTTCCTGGGACAGCAGTATTAGATTCCGATGCACCATTGCAGCTTTACTGTATCCATTGGAACTTCAAAACAACGATGAATCACAGAAATTGCATCGATATTTAATACAAAAGGCAAAATTTCGACTTATTTACAAGTGGCGTAACTCTTTTAATAGTTCGTGCTTTGAGCCTTTCCTGGGACAGCAGTATTAGTTTCCGATGCACCATTGCAGGTTTACTGTATCCCTTGGACATTCAAATCAACGATGATACACAGAAATTGCATCGATATTGAATACAAAAGGCAAACTTTCGACTTACATACAAGTGGAGTAACTCTTCTAGTACTTCGTGATTTGAGCCTTTCCTGGGACAGCAGTATTAGATTCCGATGCACCATTGCATGTTTGCTGTATCCCTTGGACCTTCAAATCAACGATGAAACACAGAAATTGCATCGATATTGGATACAAAAGGCAAAATATCGACTTATTTACATAAGGAGTAACTCTTCTAATAGTTCGTGCTTTGAGCCTTTCCTGGGACAGCAGTATTAGATTCCGATTTACCTTTGCAGGTTTACTGTATCCCTTGGACCTTCAAATCAACGATGAAACACAGAAATTGCATCGATCTTGAATACAAAAGGCAAAATGTCGACTTATTTATAAGAGGAGTAACTCTTCTAACATTTCCTGCTTTGGGCCCTTCCTGGGACAGCAGTATTAGATTCCGATGCACCATTGCAGGTTTACTGTATCCCTTGTACCTTCAAATCAACGTTAATACATAGAAATTGCATCGATCTTGAATACAAAATGCAAAATGTTAACTTTTTTATAAGAGGAGTAACTCTTCTAATAGTTCGTACTTTGAGCCTTTCCTGGGACAGCAGTATTACATTCCGATGCCCCATTGCACGTTTACTGTATCCCTTGGACCTTCAAAACAACTATGAAACACTGAAATTACATCGATATTAAATACAAAAGGAAAATGTCGACTTATTTACAAGAGGAGTAACCCTTATAATATTTCGTGGTTTTAGCCTTTCCTGGGACAGCAGTATTAGAATCCGATGCACGATTGCAGGTTTACTGTATCCCTTGGACCTTCAGATCAACGATGAAAGACAGAAATTGCATCGATATTGAATACAATAGGCGTAATGTCGACTTATTTACAAGAGGAGTAACTCTTCTAATAGTTCGTGCTTTTAGCGTTTCCTGGGACAGCAGTATTACATTCCGATGCACCATTGCAGGTTTCCTGTATCCCTAGAACCTTCAAATCAACGATGAAACACAGAAATTGCATAGATATTGAATACAAAAGGCAAAATGTCGACTTATTTACAAGAGGAGTAACTCTTTTAATAGTTCGTGCTTTGAGCCTTTCCTGGGACAGCAGTATTAGATTCCGATGCACCATTGCAGGTTTACTGAATCCCTTGGACCTTCAAATCAACGATGAATCACAGAAATTGCATCGATATTGAATACAAAATGCAAAATGTCGACTTATTTACAAGAGGAGTAACTCTTCTAATATTTCGTGATTTGAGCCTTTCCTGGGACAGCAGTATTAGATTCCGATGCACCATTGCAGGTTTACTGTATCCCTTGGACCTTCAAATCAACGATGAAACACAGAAATTGAATCGATATTGAATACAAAATGCAAACTTTCGACTTATATACAGAAGGAGTAACTCTTCTAGTACTTCGTGCTTTGAGCCTTTCCTGGGACAGCAGTATTAGATTCCGATGCACCATTGCATGTTTACTGTATCCCTTGGACCTTCAAATCAACGATGAAACACAGAAATTGCATCGATATTGAATACAAAAGGCAAAATATCGACTTATTTACAAGAGGAGTAACTCTTCTAACAGTTCGTGCTTTGAGCCTTTCTGGGACAGCTGTATTAGATTCCGATGCACCATTGCAGGTTAACTGTATCCCTAGAACCTTCAAATCAACGATGAATCACAGAAATTGCATCGATATTTAATACAAAAGGCAAAATTCCGACTTATTTAGAAGAGGCGTAACTCTTTTAATAGTTCGTGCTTTGAGCCTTTCCTGGGACAGCAGTATTAGATTCCGATGCACCATTGCAGGTTTACTGTATCCCTTGGACCTTCAAATCGACGATGAATCACAGAATTTGCATCGATATTGATTACAAAAGGCAAAATGTCGACTTATTTACAAGAGGAGTAACTCTTCTAATACTTCGTGCTTTGAGCCTTTCCTGGGACAGCAGTATTAGATTCCGATGCACCATTGCAGGTTTACTGTATCCCTTGGACGTTCAAATCAACGATGAAACACAGAAATTGAATCGATATTGATTGCAAATGACAAAATGTCGACCTACTTACAGGAGGAGTAACTCTTCGAACGGTTCGTGCTTTGAGCCTTTCCTGGGACAGCAGTATTAGATTCCGATGCACCATTGCAGGTTTACTGTATCCCTTGGACCTTCAAATCAACGATGAAACACAGAAATTGCATCGATCTTGAATACAAAAGGAAAAATGTCGACTTATTTATTAGAGGAGTAACTCTTCTAACATTTCCTCCTTTGGGCCTTTCCTGGGACAGCAGTATTATATTCCGATGCACCATTGCAGGTTTACTGTATCCCTTGGACGTTCAATTCAACGATGAAACATAGAAATTGCATCGATATTGAATACAAAAGGCAAAATGTCGACTTATTTACAAGAGGAGTAACTCTTCTAATAGTTCGTGCTTTGAGCCTTTCCTGGGACAGCAGTATTAGATTCCGATGCACCATTGCAGGTTTACTGTATCCCTAGAACCTTCAAATCAACGATGAATCACAGAAATTGCATCGATATTTAATACAAAAGGCAAACTTTCGACTTATATACAAGAGGAGTAACTCTTCTAGTACTTCGTGCTTTGAGCCTTACCTGGGACAGCAGTATTAGATTCCGATGCATTATTGCAGGTTTACTGTATCCCTTGGACCTTCAAATCAACGATGAAACACAGACATTGCATCGATATTGATTACAAATGACAAAATGTCGACCTACTTACAAGAGGAGTAACTCTTCGAACGGTTCGTGTTTTGAGCCTTTCCTGGGACAGCAGTATTAGATTCCGATTTACCATTGCAGGTTTACTGTATCCCTTGGACCTTCAAATCAACGATGAAACACAGAAATTGCATCGATCTTGAATATAAAAGGAAAAATGTCGACTTATTTATAAGAGGAGTAACTCTTCTAACATTTCCTCCTTTGGGCCTTTCCTGGGACAGCAGTATTAGATTCCGATGCACCATTGCAGGTTAACTGTATCCCTTGGACTTTCAATTCAACGATGAAACAGAAATTGCATCGATATTGAATACAAAAGGCAAAATGTCGACTTATTTACAAGAGGAGTAACTCTTCTAATAGTTCGTGTTTGAGCCTTTCCTGGGACAGCAGTATTAGATTCCGATGCACCATTGCAGGCTTACTGTATCCCTTGGACCTTCAAATCAACGATGAAACACAGAAATTGCATCGATATTGAATACAAAAAAGCAAAATGTCGACTTATTTACAAGAGGAGTAACTCTTCTAATAGTTCGTGCTTTGAGCCTTTCCTGGGACAGCAGTATTAGATTCCGATGCACCATTGCAGGTTTACTGTATCCATTGGAACTTCAAAACAACGATGAATCACAGAAATTGCATCGATATTTAATACAAAAGGCAAAATTTCGACTTATTTACAAGAGGCGTAACTCTTTTAATAGTTCGTGCTTTGAGCCTTTCCTGGGACAGCAGTATTAGATTCCGATGCACCATTGCAGCTTTACTGTATCCATTGGAACTTCAAAACAACGATGAATCACAGAAATTGCATCGATATTTAATACAAAATGCAAAATTTCGACTTATTTACAAGAGGCGTAACTCTTTTAATAGTTCGTGCTTTGAGCCTTTCCTGGGACAGCAGTATTAGATTCCGATGCACCATTGCAGGTTTACTGTATCCCTTGGACCCTCAAATCAACGATGAAACACAGAAATTGCATCGATATTGAATACAAAAGGCGTAATGTCGACTTATTTACAAGAGGAGTAACTCTTCTAACATTTCCTCTTTTGGGCCTTTCCTGGGACAGCAGTATTAGTTTCCGATGCACCATTGCAGGTTAACTGTATCCCTTGGACGTTCAATTCAACGATGAAACAGAAATTGCATCGATATTGAATACAAAAGTCAAAATGTCGACTTATTTACAAGAGGAGTAACTCTTCTAATAGTTCGTGTTTGAGCCATTCCTGGGACAGCAGTATTAGATTCCGATGCACCATTGCAGGCTTACTGTATCCCTTGGACCTTCAAATCAACGATGAAACACAGAAATTGCATCGATATTGAATACAAAAAAGCAAAATGTCGACTTATTTACAAGAGGAGTAACTCTTCTAATAGTTCGTGCTTTGAGCCTTTCCTGGGACAGCAGTATTAGATTCCGATGCACCATTGCAGGTTTACTGTATCCATTGGAACTTCAAAACAACGATGAATCACAGAAATTGCATCGATATTTAATACAAAAGGCAAAATTTCGACTTATTTACAAGAGGCGTAACTCTTTTAATAGTTCGTGCTTTGAGCCTTTCCTGGGACAGCAGTATTAGATTCCGATGCACCATTGCAGCTTTACTGTATCCATTGGAACTTCAAAACAACGATGGATCACAGAAATTGCATCGATATTTAATACAAAAGGCAAAATTTCGACTTATTTACAAGAGGCGTAACTCTTTTAATAGTTCGTGCTTTGAGCCTTTCCTGGGACAGCAGTATTAGATTCCGATGCACCATTGCAGGTTTACTGTATCCCTTGGACCTTCAAATCAACGATGAAACACAGAAATTGCATCGATATTGAATACAAAAGGCAAACTTTCGACTTACATACAAGTGGAGTAACTCTTCTAGTACTTAGTGATTTGAGCCTTTCCTGGGACAGCAGAATTAGATTCCGATGCACCATTGCATGTTTGCTGTATCCCTTGGACCTTCAAATCAACGATGAAACACAGAAATTGCATCGATATTGAATACAAAAGGCAAAATATCGACCTATTTACATAAAAAGTAACTCTTCTAATAGTTCGTGCTTTGAGCCTTTCCTGGGACAGCAGTATTAGATTCCGATTTACCTTTGCAGGTTTACTGTATCCCTTGGACCTTCAAATCAACGATGAATCACAGAAATTGCATCGATCTTGAATACAAAAGGCAAAATGTCGACTTATTTATAAGAGGAGTAACTCTTCTAACATTTCCTGCTTTGGGCCCTTCCTGGGACAGCAGTATTAGATTCCGATGCACCATTGCAGGTTTACTGTATCCCTTGTACCTTCAAATCAACGTTAATACATAGAAATTGCATCGATCTTGAATACAAAATGCAAAATGTTAACTTTTTTATAAGTGGAGTAACTCTTCTAATAGTTCGTGCTTTGAGCCTTTCCTGGGACAGCAGTATTACATTCCGATGCCCCATTGCACGTTTACTGTATCCCTTGGACCTTCAAAACAACTATGAAACACTGAAATTGCATCGATATTAAATACAAAAGGAAAATGTCGACTTATTTACAAGAGGAGTAACCCTTATAATAGTTCGTGGTTTTAGCCTTTCCTGGGACAGCAGTATTAGAATCCGATGCACCATTGCAGGTTTACTGTATCCCTTGGACCTTCAAATCAACGATGAAACACAGAAATTGCATCGATATTGAATACAAAAGGCGTAATGTCGACTTATTTACAAGAGGAGTAACTCTTCTAATAGTTCGTGCTTTTAGCGTTTCCTGGGACAGCAGTATTACATTCCGATGCACCATTGCAGGTTTCCTGTATCCCTAGAACCTTCAAATCAACGATGAAACACAGAAATTGCATAGATATTGAATAAAAAGGCAAAATGTCGACTTATTTACAAGAGGCGTAACTCTTTTAATAGTTCGTGCTTTGAGCCTTTCCTGCGACAGCAGTATTAGATTCCGATGCACCATTGCAGGTTTACTGAATCCCTTGGACCTTCAAATCAACGATGAATCACAGAAATTGCATCGGTATTGAATACAAAATGCAAAATGTCGACTTATTTACAAGAGGAGTAACTCTTCTAATATTTCGTGATTTGAGCCTTTCCTGGGACAGCAGTATTTGATTCCGATGCACCATTGCAGGTTTACTGTATCCCTTGGACCTTCAAATCAACGATGAAACACAGAAATTGCATCGATATTGAATACAAAATGCAAACTTTCGACTTATATACAAGAGGAGTATCTCTTCTAGTCCTTCGTGCTTTGAGCCTTTCCTGGGACAGCAGTATTAGATTCCGATGCACGATTGCATGTTTACTGTATTCCTTGGACCTTCAATTCAACGATGAAACACAGAAATTGCATCGATATTGAATTCAAAAGGCAAAATGTCGACTTATTTACAAGAGGAGTAACTCTTCTAACAGTTCGTGCTTTGAGCCTTTCCTGGGACAGCTTTATTAGATTCCGATGCACCATTGCAGGTTAACTGTATCCCTAGAACCTTCAAATCAACGATGAATCACAGAAATTGCATCGATATTTAATACAAAAGGCAAAATTTCGACTTATTTACAAGAGGCGTAACTCTTTTAATAGTTCGTGCTTTGAGCCTTTCCTGGGACAGCAGTATTAGATTCCGATGCACCATTGCAGGTTTACTGTATCCCTTGGACGTTCAAATCAACGATGAAACACAGAAATTGAATCGATATTGATTGCAAATGACAAAATGTCGACCTACTTACAAGAGGAGTAACTCTTCGAACGGTTCGTGCTTTGAGCCTTTCCTGGGACAGCAGTATTAGATTCCGATGCACCATTGCAGGTTTACTGTATCCCTTGGACGTTCAATTCAACGATGAAACATAGAAATTGCATCGATATTGAATACAAAAGGCAAAATGTCGACTTATTTACAAGAGGAGTAACTCTTCTAATAGTTCGTGCTTTGAGCCTTTCCTGGGACAGCAGTATTACATTCCGATGCCCCATTGCACGTTTACTGTATCCCTTGGACCTTCAAAACAACTATAAAACACTGAAATTGCATCGATATTAATTACAAAAGAAATTGTCGACTTATTTACAAGAGGAGTAACCCTTATAATAGTTCGTGGTTTTAGCCTTTCCTGGGACAGCAGTATTAGAATCCGATGCACCATTGCAGGTTTACTGTATCCCTTGGACCTTCAAACCAACGATGAAACACAGAAATTGCATCGATATTGAATACAAAAGGTGTAATGTCGACTTATTTACAAGAGGAGTAACTCTTCTAACATATCCTCTTTTGGGCCTTTCCTGGGACAGCAGTATTAGATTCCGATGCACCATTGCAGGTTAACTGTATCCCTTGGACGTTCAATTCAACGATGAAACAGAAATTGCATCGATATTGAATACAAAAGTCAAAATGTCGACTTATTTACAAGAGGAGTAACTCTTCTAATAGTTCGTGTTTGAGCCTTTCCTGGGACAGCAGTATTAGATTCCGATGCACCATTGCAGGCTTACTGTATCCCTTGGACCTTCAAATCAACGATGAAACACAGAAATTGCATCGATATTGAATACAAAAAAGCAAAATGTCGACTTATTTACAAGAGGAGTAACTCTTCTAATAGTTCGTGCTTTGAGCCTTTCCTGGGACAGCAGTATTAGATTCCGATGCACCATTGCAGTTTTACTGTATCCATTGGAACTTCAAAACAACGATGAATCACAGAAATTGCATCGATATTTAATACAAAAGGCAAAATTTCGACTTATTTACAAGAGGCGTAACTCTTTTAATAGTTCGTGTTTGAGCCTTTCCTGGGACAGCAGTATTAGATTCCGATGCACCATTGCAGCTTTACTGTATCCATTGGAACTTCAAAACAACGATGAATCACAGAAATTGCATCGATATTTAATACAAAAGGCAAAATTTCGACTTATTTACAAGAGGCGTAACTCTTTTAATAGTTCGTGCTTTGAGCCTTTCCTGGGACAGCAGTATTAGATTCCGATGCACCATTGCAGGTTTACTGTATCCCTTGGACCTTCAAATCAACGATGAAACACAGAAATTGCATCGATATTGAATACAAAAGGCAAACTTTCGACTTACATACAAGTGGAGTAACTCTTCTAGTACTTAGTGATTTGAGCCTTTCCTGGGACAGCAGTATTAGATTCCGATGCACCATTGCATGTTTGCTGTATCCCTTGGACCTTCAAATCAACGATGAAACACAGAAATTGCATCGATATTGAATACAAAAGGCAAAATATCGACCTATTTACATAAAAAGTAACTCTTCTAATAGTTCGTGCTTTGAGCCTTTCCTGGGACAGCAGTATTAGATTCCGATTTACCTTTGCAGGTTTACTGTATCCCTTGGACCTTCAAATCAACGATGAATCACAGAAATTGCATCGATCTTGAATACAAAAGGCAAAATGTCGACTTATTTATAAGAGGAGTAACTCTTCTAACATTTCCTGCTTTGGGCCCTTCCTGGGACAGCAGTATTAGATTCCGATGCACCATTGCAGGTTTACTGTATCCCTTGTACCTTCAAATCAACGTTAATACATAGAAATTGCATCGATCTTGAATACAAAATGCAAAATGTTAACTTTTTTATAAGAGGAGTAACTCTTCTAATAGTTCGTGCTTTGAGCCTTTCCTGGGACAGCAGTATTACATTCCGATGCCCCATTGCACGTTTACTGTATCCCTTGGACCTTCAAAACAACTATAAAACACTGAAATTGCATCGATATTAAATACAAAAGGAAAATGTTAACTTATTAACAAGAGGAGTAACTCTTCTAATAGTTCGTGATTTGAGCCTTTCCTGGATTAGCAGTATTAGATTCCGATGCACCATTCCAGGTTTACTGTATCCCTTGGACCTTCAAATCTACGATGAAGCACAGAAATTGCATCGATATTGAATACAAAAGGCAAAATGTCGACTTATTTACAAGAGGAGTAACTCTTCTAATAGTTCGTGCTTTGAGCCTTTCCTGGGACAGCAGTATTACATTCCGATGCACCATTGCAGGTTTACTGTATCCCTTTGACCTTCAAATCAACGATGAAAACCAGAAATTGCATCGATCTTGAATACAAAAGGCAAAATGTCGACTTATTTATAAGAGGAGTAACTCTTCTAACATTTCCTGCTTTGGGCCCTTCCTGGGACAGCAGTATTAGATTCCGATGCACCATTGCAGGTTTACTGTATCCCTTGTACCTTCAAATCAACGTTAATACATAGAAATTGCATCGATCTTGAATACAAAATGCAAAATGTTAACTTTTTTATAAGAGGAGTAACTCTTCTAATAGTTCGTGCTTTGAGCCTTTCCTGGGACAGCAGTATTACATTCCGATGCCCCATTGCACGTTTACTGTATCCCTTGGACCTTCAAAACAACTATAAAACACTGAAATTGCATCGATATTAAATACAAAAGGAAAATGTCGACTTATTTACAAGAGGAGTAACCCTTATAATAGTTCGTGGTTTTAGCCTTTCCTGGGACAGCAGTATTAGAATCCGATGCACCATTGCAGGTTTACTGTATCCCTTGGACCTTCAAATCAACGATGAAACACAGAAATTGCATCGATATTGAATACAAAAGGCGTAATGTCGACTTATTTACAAGAGGAGTAACTCTTCTAACATATCCTCTTTTGGGCCTTTCCTGGGACAGCAGTATTAGATTCCGATGCACCATTGCAGGTTAACTGTATCCCTTGGACGTTCAATTCAACGATGAAACAGAAATTGCATCGATATTGAATACAAAAGGCAAAATGTCGACTTATTTACAAGAGGAGTAACTCTTCTAATAGTTCGTGTTTGAGCCTTTCCTGGGACAGCAGTATTAGATTCCGATGCACCATTGCAGGCTTACTGTATCCCTTGGACCTTCAAATCAACGATGAAACACAGAAATTGCATCGATATTGAATACAAAAAAGCAAAATGTCGACTTATTTACAAGAGGAGTAACTCTTCTAACAGTTCGTGCTTTGAGCCTTTCCTGGGACAGCAGTATTAGATTCCGATGCACCATTGCAGGTTTACTGTATCCATTGGAACTTCAAAACAACGATGAATCACAGAAATTGCATCGATATTTAATACAAAAGGCAAAATTTCGACTTATTTACAAGAGGCGTAACTCTTTTAATAGTTCGTGCTTTGAGCCTTTCCTGGGACAGCAGTATTAGATTCCGATGCACCATTGCAGCTTTACTGTATCCATTGGACCTTCAAAACAACGATGAATCACAGAAATTGCATCGATATTTAATACAAAAGGCAAAATTTCGACTTATTTACAAGAGGCGTAACTCTTTTAATAGTTCGTGCTTTGAGCCTTTCCTGGGACAGCAGTATTAGATTCCGATGCACCATTGCAGGTTTACTGTATCCCTTGGACCTTCAAATCAACGATGAAACACAGAAATTGCATCGATATTGAATACAAAAGGCAAACTTTCGACTTACATACAAGTGGAGTAACTCTTCTAGTACTTAGTGATTTGAGCCTTTCCTGGGACAGCAGTATTAGATTCCGATGCACCATTGCATGTTTGCTGTATCCCTTGGACCTTCAAATCAACGATGAAACACAGAAATTGCATCGATATTGAATACAAAAGGCAAAATATCGACCTATTTACATAAAAAGTTACTCTTCTAATAGTTCGTGCTTTGAGCCTTTCCTGGGACAGCAGTATTAGATTCCGATTTACCTTTGCAGGTTTACTGTATCCCTTGGACCTTCAAATCAACGATGAATCACAGAAATTGCATCGATCTTGAATACAAAAGGCAAAATGTCGACTTATTTATAAGAGGAGTAACTCTTCTAACATTTCCTGCTTTGGGCCCTTCCTGGGACAGCAGTATTAGATTCCGATGCACCATTGCAGGTTTACTGTATCCCTTGTACCTTCAAATCAACGTTAATACATAGAAATTGCATCGATCTTGAATACAAAATGCAAAATGTTAACTTTTTTATAAGTGGAGTAACTCTTCTAATAGTTCGTGCTTTGAGCCTTTCCTGGGACAGCAGTATTACATTCCGATGCCCCATTGCACGTTTACTGTATCCCTTGGACCTTCAAAACAACTATGAAACACTGAAATTGCATCGATATTAAATACAAAAGGAAAATGTCGACTTATTTACAAGAGGAGTAACCCTTATAATAGTTCGTGGTTTTAGCCTTTCCTGGGACAGCAGTATTAGAATCCGATGCACCATTGCAGGTTTACTGTATCCCTTTGACCTTCAAATCAACGATGAAACACTGAAATTGCATCGATATTGAATACAAAAGGCGTAATGTCGACTTATTTACAAGAGGAGTAACTCTTCTAATAGTTCGTGCTTTTAGCGTTTCCTGGGACAGCAGTATTACATTCCGATGCACCATTGCAGGTTTCCTGTATCCCTAGAACCTTCAAATCAACGATGAAACACAGAAATTGCATAGATATTGAATACAAAAGGCGTAATGTCGACTTATTTACAAGAGGAGTAACTCTTCTTATAGTTCGTGATTTTAGCGTTTCCTGGGACAGCAGTATTACATTCCGATGCACCATTGCAGGTTTCCTGTATCCCTAGAACCTTCAAATCAACGATGAATCACAGAAATTGCATCGGTATTGAATACAAAATGCAAAATGTCGACTTATTTACAAGAGGAGTAACTCTTCTAATATTTCGTGATTTGAGCCTTTCCTGGGACAGCAGTATTAGATTCCGATGCACCATTGCAGGTTTACTGTATCCCTTGGACGTTCAAATCAACGATGAAACACAGAAATTGAATCGATATTGATTGCAAATGACAAAATGTCGACCTACTTACAAGAGGAGTAACTCTTCGAACGGTTCGTGCTTTGAGCCTTTCCTGGGACAGCAGTATTAGATTCCGATGCACCATTGCAGGTTTACTGTATCCCTTGGACCTTCAAATCAACGATGAAACACAGAAATTGCATCGATCTTGAATACAAAAGGAAAAATGTCGACTTATTTATTAGAGGAGTAACTCTTCTAACATTTCCTCCTTTGGGCCTTTCCTGGGACAGCAGTATTATATTCCGATGCACCATTGCAGGTTTACTGTATCCCTTGGACGTTCAATTCAACGATGAAACATAGAAATTGCATCGATATTGAATACAAAAGGCAAAATGTCGACTTATTTACAAGAGGAGTAACTCTTCTAATAGTTCGTGCTTTGAGCCTTTCCTGGGACAGCAGTATTAGATTCCGATGCACCATTGCAGGTTTACTGTATCCCTAGAACCTTCAAATCAACGATGAATCACAGAAATTGCATCGATATTTAATACAAAAGGCAAACTTTCGACTTATATACAAGAGGAGTAACTCTTCTAGTACTTCGTGCTTTGAGCCTTACCTGGGACAGCAGTATTAGATTCCGATGCATTATTGCAGGTTTACTGTATCCCTTGGACCTTCAAATCAACGATGAAACACAGACATTGCATCGATATTGATTACAAATGACAAAATGTCGACCTACTTACAAGAGGAGTAACTCTTCGAACGGTTCGTGTTTTGAGCCTTTCCTGGGACAGCAGTATTAGATTCCGATTTACCATTGCAGGTTTACTGTATCCCTTGGACCTTCAAATCAACGATGAAACACAGAAATTGCATCGATCTTGAATATAAAAGGAAAAATGTCGACTTATTTATAAGAGGAGTAACTCTTCTAACATTTCCTCCTTTGGGCCTTTCCTGGGACAGCAGTATTAGATTCCGATGCACCATTGCAGGTTAACTGTATCCCTTGGACGTTCAATTCAACGATGAAACAGAAATTGCATCGATATTGAATACAAAAGGCAAAATGTCGACTTATTTACAAGAGGAGTAACTCTTCTAATAGTTCGTGTTTGAGCCTTTCCTGGGACAGCAGTATTAGATTCCGATGCACCATTGCAGGCTTACTGTATCCCTTGGACCTTCACATCAACGATGAAACACAGAAATTGCATCGATATTGAATACAAAAAAGCAAAATGTCGACTTATTTACAAGAGGAGTAACTCTTCTAATAGTTCGTGTTTTGAGCCTTTACTGGGACAGCAGTATTAGATTCCGATGCACCATTGCAGGTTTACTGTATCCATTGGAACTTCAAAACAACGATGAATCACAGAAATTGCATCGATATTTAATACAAAAGGCAAAATTTCGACTTATTTACAAGAGGCGTAACTCTTTTAATAGTTCGTGCTTTGAGCCTTTCCTGGGACAGCAGTATTAGATTCCGATGCACCATTGCAGCTTTACTGTATCCCTTGGACCTTCAAATCAACGATGAAACACAGAAATTGCATCGATATTGAATACAAAAGAAAAAATGTCGACTTATTTACAAGAGGAGTAACTCTTCTAATAGTTCGTGTTTTTAGCCTTTCCTGGGACAGCAGTATTAGATTCCGATGCACCATTGCAGGTTCACTGTACCGCTTTGACCTTCAAGTCTACGATGAAACACAGAAATTGCATCGATATTGAATACAAAAGGCGTAATGTCGACTTATTTACAAGAGGAGTAACTCTTCTTATAGTTCGTGATTTTAGCGTTTCCTGGGACAGCAGTATTACATTCCGATGCACCATTGCAGGTTTCCTGTATCCCTAGAACCTTCAAATCAACGATGAAACACAGAAATTGCATAGATATTGAATACAAAAGGCAAAATGTCGACTTATTTACAAGAGGCGTAACTCTTTTAATAGTTCGTGATTTGAGCTTTTCCTGGGACAGCAGTATTAGATTCCGATGCACCATTGCAGGTTTACTGAATCCCTTGGACCTTCAAATCAACGATGAATCACAGAAATTGCATCGATATTGAATACAAAATGCAAAATGTCGACTTATTTACAAGAGGAGTAACTCTTTTAATAGTTCGTGCTTTGAGCCTTTCCTGGGACAGCAGTATTAGATTCCGATGCACCATTGCAGGTTTACTGTATCCCTTGGACCTTCAAATCAACGATGAATCACAGAAATTGCATCGATATTGATTACAAAAGGCAAAATGTCGACTTATTTACAAGAGGAGTAACTCTTCTAATACTTCGTGCTTTGAGCCTTTCCTGGGACAGCAGTATTAGATTCCGATGCACCATTGCAGGTTTTCTGTATCCCTTGGACCTTCAAATCAACGATGAAACACAGAAATTGCATCGATATTGAATACAAAAGGCAAACTTTCGACTTATATACAAGAGGAGTAACTCTTCTAGTACTTCGTGCTTTGAGCCTTACCTGGGACAGCAGTATTAGATTCCGATGCACCATTGCAGGTTTACTGTATCCCTTGGACATTCAAATCAACGATGAAACACAGAAATTGAATCGATATTGATTACAAATGACAAAACGTCGACCTACTTACAAGAGGAGTAACTCTTCGAACGGTTCGTGCTTTGAGCCTTTCCTGGGACAGCAGTATTAGATTCCGATGCACCATTGCAGGTTTACTGTATCCCTAGAACCTTCAAATCAACGATGAATCACAGAAATTGCATCGATATTTAATACAAAAGGCAAAATTTCGTCTTATTAACAAGAGGCGTAACTCTTTTAATAGTTCGTGCTTTGATCCTTTTCTGGGACAGCAGTATTAGATTCCGATGCACCATTACAGGTTTACTGTATCCCTTGGACCTTCAAATCAACGATGAAACACAGAAATTGCATCGATATTGAATACAAAAAGCAAAGTGTCGACTTATTTATAAGAGAAGTAACTCTTCTAACAATTCCTCTTTTGGGCCTTTCCTGGGACAGCAGTATTAGATTCCGATGCACCATTGCAGGTTTAGTGTATCCCTTGGACGTTCAATTCAAGGATGAAACACAGAAATTGCATCGATATTGAATACAAAAGGCAAAATGTCGACTTATTTACAAGAGGAGTAACTCTTCTAATAGTTCGTGCTTTGAGCCTTTCCTGGGACAGCAGTATTAGATTCCGATGCACCATTGCTGGCTTACTGTATCCCTTGGACCTTCAAATCAACGATGAAACACAGAAATTGCATCGATATTGAATACAAAAGGCAAAATGTCGACTTATTTACAAGAGGAGTAACTCTTCTAATAGTTCGTGCTTTGAGCCTTTCCTGGGACAGCAGTATTAGATTCCGATTTACCATTGCAGGTTTACTGTATCCCTTGGACCTTCAAATCAACGATGAAACACAGAAATTGCATCGATCTTCAATACAAAAGGCAAAATGTCGACTTATTTATAAGAGGAGTAACTCTTCTAACATTTCCTGCTTTGGGCCTTTCCTGGGACAGCAGTATTAGATTCCGATGCACCATTGCCGATTTACTTTATCCCTTGTACCTTCAAATCAACGATAATACATAGAATTTGCATCGATCTTGAATACAAAATGCAAAATGTTAACTTATTTATAAGAGGAGTAACTCTTCTAATAGTTCGTGCTTTGAGCCTTTCCTGGGACAGCAGTATTACATTCCGATGCACCATTGCACGTTTACTGTATCCCTTGGACCTTCAAAACAACTATGAAACACTGAAATTGCATCGATATTAAATACAAAAGGAAAATGTCGACTTATTTACAAGAGGAGTAACCCTTATAATAGTTCGTGGTTTTAGCGTTTCCTGGGACTGCAGTATTAGATTCCGATGCACCATTGCAGGTTTACTGTATCCCTTGGACCTTCAAATCAACGATGAAACACAGAAATTGCATCGATATTGAATACAAAAGGCAAAATGTCGACTTATTTATAAGAGGAGTAACTCTTCTAACATTTCCTCCTTTGGGCCTTTCCTGGGACAGCAGTATTAGATTCCGATGCACCATTGCAGGTTAACTGTATCCCTTGGACGTTCAATTCAACGATGAAACAGAAATTGCATCGATATTGAATACAAAAGGCAAAATGTCGACTTATTTACAAGAGGAGTAACTCTTCTAATAGTTCGTGTTTGAGCCTTTCCTGGGACAGCAGTATTAGATTCCGATGCACCATTGCAGGCTTACTGTATCCCTTGGACCTTCACATCAACGATGAAACACAGAAATTGCATCGATATTGAATACAAAAAAGCAAAATGTCGACTTATTTACAAGAGGAGTAACTCTTCTAATAGTTCGTGTTTTGAGCCTTTACTGGGACAGCAGTATTAGATTCCGATGCACCATTGCAGGTTTACTGTATCCATTGGAACTTCAAAACAACGATGAATCACAGAAATTGCATCGATATTTAATACAAAAGGCAAAATTTCGACTTATTTACAAGAGGCGTAACTCTTTTAATAGTTCGTGCTTTGAGCCTTTCCTGGGACAGCAGTATTAGATTCCGATGCACCATTGCAGCTTTACTGTATCCCTTGGACCTTCAAATCAACGATGAAACACAGAAATTGCATCGATATTGAATACAAAAGAAAAAATGTCGACTTATTTACAAGAGGAGTAACTCTTCTAATAGTTCGTGTTTTTAGCCTTTCCTGGGACAGCAGTATTAGATTCCGATGCACCATTGCAGGTCCACTGTACCGCTTTGACCTTCAAGTCTACGATGAAACACAGATATTGCATCGATATTGAATACAAAAGGCGTAATGTCGACTTATTTACAAGAGGAGTAACTCTTCTTATAGTTCGTGATTTTAGCGTTTCCTGGGACAGCAGTATTACATTCCGATGCACCATTGCAGGTTTCCTGTATCCCTAGAACCTTCAAATCAACGATGAAACACAGAAATTGCATAGATATTGAATACAAAAGGCAAAATGTCGACTTATTTACAAGAGGCGTAACTCTTTTAATAGTTCGTGATTTGAGCTTTTCCTGGGACAGCAGTATTAGATTCCGATGCACCATTGCAGGTTTACTGAATCCCTTGGACCTTCAAATCAACGATGAATCACAGAAATTGCATCGATATTGAATACAAAATGCAAAATGTCGACTTATTTACAAGAGGAGTAACTCTTTTAATAGTTCGTGCTTTGAGCCTTTCCTGGGACAGCAGTATTAGATTCCGATGCACCATTGCAGGTTTACTGTATCCCTTGGACCTTCAAATCAACGATGAATCACAGAAATTGCATCGATATTGATTACAAAAGGCAAAATGTCGACTTATTTACAAGAGGAGTAACTCTTCTAATACTTCGTGCTTTGAGCCTTTCCTGGGACAGCAGTATTAGATTCCGATGCACCATTGAAGGTTTTCTGTATCCCTTGGACCTTCAAATCAACGATGAAACACAGAAATTGCATCGATATTGAATACAAAAGGCAAACTTTCGACTTATATACAAGAGGAGTAACTCTTCTAGTACTTCGTGCTTTGAGCCTTACCTGGGACAGCAGTATTAGATTCCGATGCACCATTGCAGGTTTACTGTATCCCTTGGACATTCAAATCAACGATGAAACACAGAAATTGAATCGATATTGATTACAAATGACAAAATGTCGACCTACTTACAAGAGGAGTAACTCTTCGAACGGTTCGTGCTTTGAGCCTTTCCTGGGACAGCAGTATTAGATTCCGATGCACCATTGCAGGTTTACTGTATCCCTAGAACCTTCAAATCAACGATGAATCACAGAAATTGCATCGATATTTAATACAAAAGGCAAAATTTCGTCTTATTAACAAGAGGCGTAACTCTTTTAATAGTTCGTGCTTTGATCCTTTTCTGGGACAGCAGTATTAGATTCCGATGCACCATTACAGGTTTACTGTATCCCTTGGACCTTCAAATCAACGATGAAACACAGAAATTGCATCGATATTGAATACAAAAAGCAAAATGTCGACTTATTTATAAGAGAAGTAACTCTTCTAACAATTCCTCTTTTGGGCCTTTCCTGGGACAGCAGTATTAGATTCCGATGCACCATTGCAGGTTTAGTGTATCCCTTGGACGTTCAATTCAAGGATGAAACACAGAAATTGCATCGATATTGAATACAAAAGGCAAAATGTCGACTTATTTACAAGAGGAGTAACTCTTCTAATAGTTCGTGCTTTGAGCCTTTCCTGGGACAGCAGTATTAGATTCCGATGCACCATTGCTGGCTTACTGTATCCCTTGGACCTTCAAATCAACGATGAAACACAGAAATTGCATCGATATTGAATACAAAAGGCAAAATGTCGACTTATTTACAAGAGGAGTAACTCTTCTAATAGTTCGTGCTTTGAGCCTTTCCTGGGACAGCAGTATTAGATTCCGATTTACCATTGCAGGTTTACTGTATCCCTTGGACCTTCAAATCAACGATGAAACACAGAAATTGCATCGATCTTCAATACAAAAGGCAAAATGTCGACTTATTTATAAGAGGAGTAACTCTTCTAACATTTCCTGCTTTGGGCCTTTCCTGGGACAGCAGTATTAGATTCCGATGCACCATTGCCGATTTACTTTATCCCTTGTACCTTCAAATCAACGATAATACATAGAATTTGCATCGATCTTGAATACAAAATGCAAAATGTTAACTTATTTATAAGAGGAGTAACTCTTCTAATAGTTCGTGCTTTGAGCCTTTCCTGGGACAGCAGTATTACATTCCGATGCACCATTGCACGTTTACTGTATCCCTTGGACCTTCAAAACAACTATGAAACACTGAAATTGCATCGATATTAAATACAAAAGGAAAATGTCGACTTATTTACAAGAGGAGTAACCCTTATAATAGTTCGTGGTTTTAGCGTTTCCTGGGACTGCAGTATTAGATTCCGATGCACCATTGCAGGTTTACTGTATCCCTTGGACTTTCAAATCAACGATGAAACACAGAAATTGCATCGATATTGAATACAAAAGGCAAAATGTCGACTTATTTACAAGAGGAGTAACTCTTCTAATAGTTCGTGCTTTGAGCCTTTCCTGGAACATCAGTATTAGATTCCGATGCACCATTGCAGGTTTACTGTATCCCTTGGACCTTCAAATCAACGATGAAACACAGAAATTGCATCGATATTGAATACAAAAGGCAAAATGTCGACTCATTTACAAGAGGAGTTACTCTTCTAATAGTTCGTGGTTTGAGCCAGTCCTGGAGCAGCATTATTAGATTCCGATGCACCATTGCAGCTTTACTGTATCCCTTGGACCTTCAAATCAACGATGAAACACAGAAATTGCGTCGCTATTGAATACAAAAGGCATAATGTCGACTTATTTACAAGAGGAGTAACTCTTCTAATAGCTCGTGTTTTAGCCTTTCCTGGGACAGCAGTATTAGATTCCAATGCACCATTGCAGGTTTACTGTATCCCTTGGACGTTCAATTCAACGAAGAAACACAGAAATTGCATCGATATTGAATACAAAAGGCAAAATGTCGACTTATTTACAAGAGGAGTAACTCTTCTAATAGTTCGTGATTTGAGCCTTTCCTGGGACAGCAGTATTAGATTCCGATGCACCATTGCAGGTTTACTGTAACCCTTGGACCTTCAAATCAACGATGAAACACAGACATTGCATCGATCTTGAATACAAAAGGCAAAATGTCGACTTATTTATAAAAGGAGTAACTCTTCTAACAGTTCCTGTTTTGAGCCTTTCCTGGGACAGCAGTATTAGATTCCGATGCACCATTGCAGGTTTACTGTATCCCTTGTACCATCAAATCAACGATGAAACGTAGAAATTGCATCGATCTTGAATACAAAATGCAAAATGTTAACTTATTTATAAGAGGAGTAACTCTTCTAATGGTTCGTGCTTTGAGCCTTTCCTGGGACAGCAGTATTACATTCCGATGCAGCATTGCACGTTTACCGTATCCCTTGGACCTTCAAAACGACCATGAAACACTGAAATTAAATCGATATTGGATACAAAAGGAAAATGTCGACTTATTTACAAGAGGAGTAACCCTTATAATAGTTCGTGGTTTTAGCCTTTCCTGGGACAGCAGTATTAGATTCCGATGCACCATTGCAGGTTTACTGTATCCCTTGGACCTTCAAATCAACGATGAAACATAGAAATTGCATCGATCTTGAATACAAAATGCAAAATGTTAACTTATTTACAAGAGGAGTAACTCTTCTAATAGTTCGTGCTTTGAGCCTTTCCTGGATTAGCAGTAATAGATTCCGATGCACCATTCCAGGTTTACTGTATCCCTTGGACCTTCAAATCTACGATGAAACACAGAAATTGCATCGATATTGAATACAAAAGGCAAAATGTCGACTTATTTACAAGAGGAGTAACTCTTCTAATAGTTCGTGCTTTGAGCCTTTCCTGGGACAGCAGTATTACATTCCGATGCACCATTGCACGTTTACTGTATCCCTTGGACCTTCAAAACAACTATGAAACACTGAAATTGCATCGATATTAAATACAAAAGGAAAATGTCGACTTATTTACAAGAGGAGTAACCCTTATAATAGTTCGTGGTTTTAGCGTTTCCTGGGACGGCAGTATTAGATTCCGATGCACCATTGCAGGATTACTGTATCCCTTGGACCTTCAAATCAACGATGAAACACAGAAATTGCATCGATATTGAATACAAAAGGCAAAATGTCGACTTATTTACAAGAGGAGTAACTCTTCTAATAGTTCGTGCTTTGAGCCATTCCTGGGGCAGCATTATTAGATTCCGATGCACCATTGCAGCTTTACTGTATCCCTTGGACCTTCAAATCAACGATGAAACACAGATATTGCTTCGATATTGAATACAAAAGGCATAATGTCGACTTATTTACAAGAGAAGAAACTCTTCTAATAGCTCGTGTTTTAGCCTTTCCTGGGACAGCAGTATTAGATTCCAATGCACCATTGCAGGTTTACTGTATCCCTTGGACGTTCAATTCAACGAAGAAACACAGAAATTGCATCGATATTGAATACAAAAGGCAAAATGTCGACTTATTTACAAGAGGAGTAACTCTTCTAATAGTTCGTGATTTGAGCCTTTCCTGGGACAGCAGTATTAGATTCCGATGCACCATTGCAGGTTTACTGTATCCCTTGGACCTTCAAATCAACGATGAAACACAGACATTGCATCGATCTTGAATACAAAAGGCAAAATGTCGACTTATTTATAAGAGGAGTAACTCTTCTAATAGTTCGTGCTTTGAGCCTTTCCTGGGACAGCAGTATTACATTCCGATGCAGCATTGCACGTTTACCGTATCCCTTGGACCTTCAAAACAACCATGAAACACTGAAATTAAATCGATATTGGATACAAACGGAAAATGTCGACTTATTTACAAGAGGAGTAACCCTTATAATAGTTCGTGGTTTTAGCCTTTCCTGGGACAGCAGTATTAGATTCCGATGCACCATTGCAGGTTTACTGTATCCCTTGGGCCTTCAAATCAACGATGAAACATAGAAATTGCATCGATCTTGAATACAAAATGCAAAATGTTAACTTATTAACAAGAGGAGTAACTCTTCTAATAGTTCGTGATTTGAGCCTTTCCTGGATTAGCAGTATTAGATTCCGATGCACCATTCCAGGTTTACTGTATCCCTTGGACCTTCAAATCTACGATGAAACACAGAAATTGCATCGATATTGAATACAAAAGGCAAAATGTCGACTTATTTACAAGAGGAGTAACTCTTCTAATAGTTCGTGCTTTGAGCCTTTCCTGGGACAGCAGTATTACATTCCGATGCACCATTGCAGGTTTACTGTATCCCTTTGACCTTCAAATCAACGATGAAAACCAGAAATTGCATCGATCTTGAATACAAAAGGCAAAATGTCGACTTATTTATAAGAGGAGTAACTCTTCTAACAGTTCCTGTTTTGAGCCTTTCCTGGGACAGCAGTATTAGATTCCGATGCACCATTGCAGGTTTACTGTATCCGTTGTACCTTCAAATCAACGATGAAACATAGAAATTGCATCGATCTTGAATACAAAATGCAAAATGTTAACTTATTTATAAGAGGAGTAACTCTTCTAAATGTTCGTGCTTTGAGCCTTTCCTGGGACAGCAGTATTACATTCCGATGCACCATTGCACGTTTACTGTATGCCTTGGACCTTCAAAACAACTATGAAACACTGAAATTTAATCGATATTGAATACAAAAGGCGAAATATCGACTTATTTACAAGAGGAGTAACTCTTCTAATAGTTCGTGATTTTAGCGTTTCCTGGGACAGCAGTATTAGATTCTGATGCACCATTGCAGGTTTACTGTATCCCTTGGACCTTCAAATCAACGATGAAACACAGAAATTGCATCGATATTGAATACAAAAGGCAAAATGTCGACTTATTTACAAGAGGAGTAACTCTTCTAATAGTTCGTGCTTTGAGCCTTTCCTGGATTAGCAGCATTTGATTCCGATGCACCATTGCAGGTTTACTGTATCCCTTGGACCTTCAAATCTACGATGAAACACAGAAATTGCATCGATATTGAATACAAATGGCAAAATGTCGACTTATTTACAAGAGGAGTAACTCTTCTAATAGTTCGTGCTTTGAGCCATTCCTGGGGCAGCATTATTAGATTCCGATGCACCATTGCAGGTTTACTGTTTCCCTTGGACCTTCAAATCAACGATGGAACACAGAAATTGCATCGATATTGAATACAAAAGGCAAAATGTCGACTTATTTACAGAAGGAGTAACTCTTCTAATAGCTCGTGTTTTAGCCTTTCCTGGGACAGCAGTATTAGATTCCGATGCGCCATTGCAGGTTTACTGTATCCCTTGGACGTTCAATTCAACGAAGAAACACAGAAATTGCATCGATATTGAATACAAAAGGCAAAATGTCGACTTATTTACAAGAGGAGTAACTCTTCTAATAGTTCGTGCTTTGAGCCTTTCCTGGGACAGCAGTATTAGTTTCCGATGCACCATTGCAGGCTTAATGTATCCCTTGGACCTTCAAATCAACGATGAAACACAGAAATTGCATAGATATTGAATACAAAAGGCAAAATGTCGACTTATTTACAAGAGGCGTAACTCTTTTAATAGTTCGTGCTTTGAGCCTTTCCTGGGACAGCAGTATTAGATTCCGATGCACCATTGCAGGTTTACTGAATCCCTTGGACCTTCAAATCAACGATGAATCACAGAAATTGCATCGATATTGAATACAAAATGCAAAATGTCGACTTATTTACAAGAGGAGTAACTCTTCTAATATTTCGTGATTTGAGCCTTTCCTGGGACAGCAGTATTAGATTCCGATGCACCATTGCAGGTTTACTGTATCCCTTGGACCTTCAAATCAACGATGAAACACAGAAATTGCATCGATATTGAATACAAAATGCAAACTTTCGACTTATATACAAGAGGAGTAACTCTTCTAGTACTTCGTGCTTTGAGCCTTTCCTGGGACAGCAGTATTAGTTTCCGATGCACCATTGCATGTTTACTGTATCCCTTGGACCTTCAAATCAACGATGAAACACAGAAATTGCATCGATATTGAATACAAAAGGCAAAATGTCGACTTATTTACAAGAGGAGTAACTCTTCTGACAGTTCGTGCTTTGAGCCTTTCCTGGGACAGCTGTATTAGATTCCGATGCACCATTGCATGTTTACTGTATCCCTAGAACCTTCAAATCAACGATGAATCACAGAAATTGCATCGATATTTAATACAAAAGGCAAAATTTCGACTTATTTACAAGAGGCGTAACTCTTTTAATAGTTCGTGCTTTGAGCCTTTCCTGGGACAGCAGTATTAGATTCCGATGCACCATTGCAGGTTTACTGTATCCCTTGGACCTTCAAATCAACGATGAATCACAGAAATTGCATCGATATTGATTACAAAAGGCAAAATGTCGAATTATTTACAAGAGGAGTAACTCTTCTAATACTTCGTGCTTTGAGCCTTTCCTGGGACAGCAGTATTAGATTCCGATGCACCATTGCAGGTTTACTGTATCCCTTGGACCTTCAAATCAACGATGAAACACAGAAATTGCATCGATATTGAATACAAAAGGCAAACTTTCGACTTATATACAAGAGGAGTAACTCTTCTAGTACTTCGTGCTTTGAGCCTTACCTGGGACAGCAGTATTAGATTCCGATGCACCATTGCAGGTTTACTGTATCCCTTGGACATTCAAATCAACGATGAAACACAGAAATTGAATCGATATTGATTACAAATGACAAAATTTCGACCTACTTACAAGAGGAGTAACTCTTCGAACGGTTCGTGCTTTGAGCCTTTCCTGGGACAGCAGTATTAGATTCCGATGCACCATTGCAGGTTTACTGTATCCCTTGGACCTTCAAATCAACGATGAAACACAGAGATTGCATCGATCTTGAATACAAAAGGAAAAATGTCGACTTATCTATAAGAGGAGTAACTCTTCTAACATTTCCTCCTTTGGGCCTTTCCTGGGACAGCAGTATTAGATTCCGATGCACCATTGCAGGTTTACTGTATCCCTTGGACGTTCAATTCAACGATGAAACACAGAAATTGCATCGATATTGAATACAAAAGGCAAAATGTCGACTTACTTACAAGAGGAGTAACTCTTCTAATAGTTCGTGCTTTGAGCCTTTCCTGGGACAGCAGTATTAGATTCCGATGCACCATTGCAGCTTTACTGTATCCCTTGGACCTTCAAATCAACGATGAAACACAGATATTGCTTCGATATTGAATACAAAAGGCATAATGTCGACTTATTTACAAGAGAAGTAACTCTTCTAATAGCTCGTGTTTTAGCCTTTCCTGGGACAGCAGTATTAGATTCCAATGCACCATTGCAGGTTTACTGTATCCCTTGGACGTTCAATTCAACGAAGAAACACAGAAATTGCATCGATATTGAATACAAAAGGCAAAATGTCGACTTATTTACAAGAGGAGTAACTCTTCTAATAGTTCGTGATTTGAGCCTTTCCTGGGACAGCAGTATTAGATTCCGATGCACCATTGCAGGTTTACTGTATCCCTTGGACCTTCAAATCAACGATGAAACACAGACATTGCATCGATCTTGAATACAAAAGGCAAAATGTCGACTTATTTATAAGAGGAGTAACTCTTCTAATAGTTCGTGCTTTGAGCCTTTCCTGGGACAGCAGTATTACATTCCGATGCAGCATTGCACGTTTACCGTATCCCTTGGACCTTCAAAACAACCATGAAACACTGAAATTAAATCGATATTGGATACAAACGGAAAATGTCGACTTATTTACAAGAGGAGTAACCCTTATAATAGTTCGTGGTTTTAGCCTTTCCTGGGACAGCAGTATTAGATTCCGATGCACCATTGCAGGTTTACTGTATCCCTTGGACCTTCAAATCAACGATGAAACATAGAAATTGCATCGATCTTGAATACAAAATGCAAAATGTTAACTTATTTACAAGAGGAGTAACTCTTCTAATAGTTCGTGATTTGTGCCTTTCCTGGATTAGCAGTATTAGATTCCGATGCACCATTCCAGGTTTACTGTATCCCTTGGACCTTCAAATCTACGATGAAACACAGAAATTGCATCGATATTGAATACAAAAGGCAAAATGTCGACTTATTTACAAGAGGAGTAACTCTTCTAATAGTTCGTGCTTTGAGCCTTTCCTGGGACAGCAGTATTACATTCCGATGCACCATTGCAGGTTTACTGTATCCCTTGGACCTTCAAATCAACGATGAAAACCAGAAATTGCATCGATCTTGAATACAAAAGGCAAAATGTCGACTTATTTATAAGAGGAGTAACTCTTCTAACAGTTCCTGTTTTGAGCCTTTCCTGGGACAGCAGTATTAGATTCCGATGCACCATTGCAGGTTTACTGTATCCGTTGTACCTTCAAATCAACGATGAAACATAGAAATTGCATCGATCTTGAATACAAAATGCAAAATGTTAACTTATTTATAAGAGGAGTAACTCTTCTAAATGTTCGTGCTTTGAGCCTTTCCTGGGACAGCAGTATTACATTCCGATGCACCATTGCACGTTTACTGTATGCCTTGGACCTTCAAAACAACTATGAAACACTGAAATTTAATCGATATTGAATACAAAAGGCGAAATATCGACTTATTTACAAGAGGAGTAACTCTTCTAATAGTTCGTGATTTTAGCGTTTCATGGGACAGCAGTATTAGATTCTGATGCACCATTGCAGTTTTACTGTATCCCTTGGACCTTCAAATCAACGATGAAACACAGAAATTGCATCGATATTGAATACAAAAGGCAAAATGTCGACTTATTTACAAGAGGAGTAACTCTTCTAATAGTTCGTGCTTTGAGCCTTTCCTGGATTAGCAGCATTTGATTCCGATGCACCATTGCAGGTTTACTGTATCCCTTGGACCTTCAAATCTACGATGAAACACAGAAATTGCATCGATATTGAATACAAAAGGCAAAATGTCGACTTATTTACAAGAGGAGTAACTCTTCTAATAGTTCGTGCTTTGAGCCATTCCTGGGGCAGCATTATTAGATTCCGATGCACCATTGCAGGTTTACTGTTTCCCTTGGACCTTCAAATCAACGATGGAACACAGAAATTGCATCGATATTGAATACAAAAGGCAAAATGTCGACTTATTTACAGAAGGAGTAACTCTTCTAAAAGCTCGTGTTTTAGCCTTTCCTGGGACAGCAGTATTAGATTCCGATGCGCCATTGCAGGTTTACTGTATCCCTTGGACGTTCAATTCAACGAAGAAACACAGAAATTGCATCGATATTGAATACAAAAGGCAAAATGTCGACTTATTTACAAGAGGAGTAACTCTTCTAATAGTTCGTGCTTTGAGCCTTTCCTGGGACAGCAGTATTAGTTTCCGATGCACCATTGCAGGCTTAATGTATCCCTTGGACCTTCAAATCAACGATGAAACACAGAAATTGCATCGATATTGAATACAAAAGGCGTAATGTCGACTTATTTACAAGAGGAGTAACTCTTCTAATAGTTCGTGCTTTTAGCGTTTCCTGGGACAGCAGTATTACATTCCGATGCACCATTGCAGGTTTCCTGTATCCCTAGAACCTTCAAATCAACGATGAAACACAGAAATTGCATAGATATTGAATACAAAAGGCAAAATGTCGACTTATTTACAAGAGGCGTAACTCTTTTAATAGTTCGTGCTTTGAGCCTTTCCTGGGACAGCAGTATTAGATTCCGATGCACCATTGCAGGTTTACTGAATCCCTTGGACCTTCAAATCAACGATGAATCACAGAAATTGCATCGATATTGAATACAAAATGCAAAATGTCGACTTATTTACAAGAGGAGTAACTCTTCTAATATTTCGTGATTTGAGCCTTTCCTGGGACAGCAGTATTAGATTCCGATGCACCATTGCAGGTTTACTGTATCCCTTGGACCTTCAAATCAACGATGAAACACAGAAATTGCATCGATATTGAATACAAAATGCAAACTTTCGACTTATATACAAGAGGAGTAACTCTTCTAGTACTTCGTGCTTTGAGCCTTTCCTGGGACAGCAGTATTAGTTTCCGATGCACCATTGCATGTTTACTGTATCCCTTGGACCTTCAAATCAACGATGAAACACAGAAATTGCATCGATATTGAATACAAAAGGCAAAATGTCGACTTATTTACAAGAGGAGTAACTCTTCTGACAGTTCGTGCTTTGAGCCTTTCCTGGGACAGCTGTATTAGATTCCGATGCACCATTGCATGTTTACTGTATCCCTAGAACCTCCAAATCAACGATGAATCACAGAAATTGCATCGATATTTAATACAAAAGGCAAAATTTCGACTTATTTACAAGAGGCGTAACTCTTTTAATAGTTCGTGCTTTGAGCCTTTCCTGGGACAGCAGTATTAGATTCCGATGCACCATTGCAGGTTTACTGTATCCCTTGGACCTTCAAATCAACGATGAATCACAGAAATTGCATCGATATTGATTACAAAAGGCAAAATGTCGACTTATTTACAAGAGGAGTAACTCTTCTAATACTTCGTGCTTTGAGCCTTTCCTGGGACAGCAGTATTAGATTCCGATGCACCATTGCAGGTTTACTGTATCCCTTGGACCTTCAAATCAACGATGAAACACAGAAATTGCATCGATATTGAATACAAAAGGCAAACTTTCGACTTATATACAAGAGGAGTAACTCTTCTAGTACTTCGTGCTTTGAGCCTTACCTGGGACAGCAGTATTAGATTCCGATGCACCATTGCAGGTTTACTGTATCCCTTGGACATTCAAATCAACGATGAAACACAGAAATTGAATCGATATTGATTACAAATGACAAAATTTCGACCTACTTACAAGAGGAGTAACTCTTCGAACGGTTCGTGCTTTGAGCCTTTCCTGGGACAGCAGTATTAGATTCCGATGCACCATTGCAGGTTTACTGTATCCGTTGTACCTTCAAATCAACGATGAAACATAGAAATTGCATCGATCTTGAATACAAAATGCAAAATGTTAACTTATTTATAAGAGGAGTAACTCTTCTAAATGTTCGTGCTTTGAGCCTTTCCTGGGACAGCAGTATTACATTCCGATGCACCATTGCACGTTTACTGTATGCCTTGGACCTTCAAAACAACTATGAAACACTGAAATTTAATCGATATTGAATACAAAAGGCGAAATATCGACTTATTTACAAGAGGAGTAACTCTTCTAATAGTTCGTGATTTTAGCGTTTCATGGGACAGCAGTATTAGATTCTGATGCACCATTGCAGTTTTACTGTATCCCTTGGACCTTCAAATCAACGATGAAACACAGAAATTGCATCGATATTGAATACAAAAGGCAAAATGTCGACTTATTTACAAGAGGAGTAACTCTTCTAATAGTTCGTGCTTTGAGCCTTTCCTGGATTAGCAGCATTTGATTCCGATGCACCATTGCAGGTTTACTGTATCCCTTGGACCTTCAAATCTACGATGAAACACAGAAATTGCATCGATATTGAATACAAAAGGCAAAATGTCGACTTATTTACAAGAGGAGTAACTCTTCTAATAGTTCGTGCTTTGAGCCATTCCTGGGGCAGCATTATTAGATTCCGATGCACCATTGCAGGTTTACTGTTTCCCTTGGACCTTCAAATCAACGATGGAACACAGAAATTGCATCGATATTGAATACAAAAGGCAAAATGTCGACTTATTTACAGAAGGAGTAACTCTTCTAATAGCTCGTGTTTTAGCCTTTCCTGGGACAGCAGTATTAGATTCCGATGCGCCATTGCAGGTTTACTGTATCCCTTGGACGTTCAATTCAACGAAGAAACACAGAAATTGCATCGATATTGAATACAAAAGGCAAAATGTCGACTTATTTACAAGAGGAGTAACTCTTCTAATAGTTCGTGCTTTGAGCCTTTCCTGGGACAGCAGTATTAGTTTCCGATGCACCATTGCAGGCTTAATGTATCCCTTGGACCTTCAAATCAACGATGAAACACAGAAATTGCATCGATATTGAATACAAAAGGCGTAATGTCGACTTATTTACAAGAGGAGTAACTCTTCTAATAGTTCGTGCTTTTAGCGTTTCCTGGGACAGCAGTATTACATTCCGATGCACCATTGCAGGTTTCCTGTATCCCTAGAACCTTCAAATCAACGATGAAACACAGAAATTGCATAGATATTGAATACAAAAGGCAAAATGTCGACTTATTTACAAGAGGCGTAACTCTTTTAATAGTTCGTGCTTTGAGCCTTTCCTGGGACAGCAGTATTAGATTCCGATGCACCATTGCAGGTTTACGGAATCCCTTGGACCTTCAAATCAACGATGAATCACAGAAATTGCATCGATATTGAATACAAAATGCAAAATGTCGACTTATTTACAAGAGGAGTAACTCTTCTAATATTTCGTGATTTGAGCCTTTCCTGGGACAGCAGTATTAGATTCCGATGCACCATTGCAGGTTTACTGTATCCCTTGGACCTTCAAATCAACGATGAAACACAGAAATTGCATCGATATTGAATACAAAATGCAAACTTTCGACTTATATACAAGAGGAGTAACTCTTCTAGTACTTCGTGCTTTGAGCCTTTCCTGGGACAGCAGTATTAGTTTCCGATGCACCATTGCATGTTTACTGTATCTCTTGGACCTTCAAATCAACGATGAAACACAGAAATTGCATCGATATTGAATACAAAAGGCAAAATGTCGACTTATTTACAAGAGGAGTAACTCTTCTGACAGTTCGTGCTTTGAGCCTTTCCTGGGACAGCTGTATTAGATTCCGATGCACCATTGCATGTTTACTGTATCCCTAGAACCTCCAAATCAACGATGAATCACAGAAATTGCATCGATATTTAATACAAAAGGCAAAATTTCGACTTATTTACAAGAGGCGTAACTCTTTTAATAGTTCGTGCTTTGAGCCTTTCCTGGGACAGCAGTATTAGATTCCGATGCACCATTGCAGGTTTACTGTATCCCTTGGACCTTCAAATCAACGATGAATCACAGAAATTGCATCGATATTGATTACAAAAGGCAAAATGTCGACTTATTTACAAGAGGAGTAACTCTTCTAATACTTCGTGCTTTGAGCCTTTCCTGGGACAGCAGTATTAGATTCCGATGCACCATTGCAGGTTTACTGTATCCCTTGGACCTTCAAATCAACGATGAAACACAGAAATTGCATCGATATTGAATACAAAAGGCAAACTTTCGACTTATATACAAGAGGAGTAACTCTTCTAGTACTTCGTGCTTTGAGCCTTACCTGGGACAGCAGTATTAGATTCCGATGCACCATTGCAGGTTTACTGTATCCCTTGGACATTCAAATCAACGATGAAACACAGAAATTGAATCGATATTGATTACAAATGACAAAATTTCGACCTACTTACAAGAGGAGTAACTCTTCGAACGGTTCGTGTTTTGAGCCTTTCCTGGGACAGCAGTATTAGATTCCGATGCACCATTGCAGGTTTACTGTATCCCTTGGACCTTCAAATCAACGATGAAACACAGAGATTGCATCGATCTTGAATACAAAAGGAAAAATGTCGACTTATTTATAAGAGGAGTAACTCTTCTAACATTTCCTCCTTTGGGCCTTTCCTGGGACAGCAGTATTAGATTCCGATGCACCATTGCAGGTTTACTGTATCCCTTGGACGTTCAATTCAACGATGAAACACAGAAATTGCATCGATATTGAATACAAAAGGCAAAATGTCGACTTACTTACAAGAGGAGTAACTCTTCTAATAGTTCGTGCTTTGAGCCTTTCCTGGGACAGCAGTATTAGATTCCGATGCACCATTGCAGGTTTACTGTATCCCTAGAACCTTCACATCAACGATGAATCACAGAAATTGCATCGATATTTAATACAAAAAGCAAAATTTCGACTTATTAACAAGAGGCGTAACTCTTTTAATAGTTCGTGCTTTGATCCTTTCCTGGGACAGCAGTATTAGATTCCGATGCACCATTGCAGGTTTACTGTATCCCTTGGACCTTCAAATCAACGATGAATCACAGAAATTGCAGCGATATTGAATACAAAAGGCAAAATGTCGACTTATTTACAAGAGGAGTAACTCTTCTAATATTTCGTGCTTTGAGAATTTCCTGGGGCAGCAGTATTAGATTCCGATGCACCATTGAGGTTTACTGTATCCCTTGGACCTTCAAATCAACGATGAAACACAGAAATTGCATCGATATTGAATACAAAAGGCAAACTTTCGACTTATATACAAGAGGAGTAACTCTTCTAGTTCTTCGTGCTTTGAGCCTTACCTGGGACAGCAGTATTAGATTCCGATGCACCATTGCAGGTTTACTGTATCCCTTGGACCTTCAAATCAACGATGAAACACAGAAATTGCATCGATATTGATTACAAATGACAAAATGTCGACCTACTTACAAGAGGAGTAACTCTTCGAACGGTTCGTGTTTTGAGCCTTTCCTGGGACAGCAGTATTAGATTCCGATGCACCATTGCAGGTTCACTGTATCCCTTGGACCTTCAAATCAACGATGAAACACAGAAATTGCATCGATATTGAATATAAAAGGAAAAATGTCGGCTTATTTATAAGAGAAGTAACTCTTCTAACAATTCCTCTTTTGGGCCTTTCCTGGGACAGCAGTATTAGATTCCGATGCACCATTGCAGGTTTAGTGTATCCCTTGGACGTTCAATTCAACGATGAAACACAGAAATTGCATCGATATTGAATACAAAAGGCAAAATGTCGACTTATTTACAAGAGGAGTAACTCTTCTAATAGTTCGTGCTTTGAGCCTTTCCTGAGACAGCAGTATTAGATTCCGATGCACCATTGCAGGTTTACTGTATCCCTTGGACCTTCAAATCAACGATGAAACACAGAAATTGCATCGATATTGAATACAAAAAGCAAAATGTCGACTTATTTACAAGAGGAGTAACTCTTCTAATAGTTCGTGCTTTGAGCCTTTCCTGGAACAGCAGTATTAGATTCCGATGCACCATTGCAGGTTTACTGTATCCCTTGGGCCTTCAAATCAACGATGAAACACAGAAATTGCATCGATATTGAATACAGAAGGCAAAATGTCGACTTATTTACAAGAGGAGTAACTCTTCTAATAGTTCGTGCTTTGAGCCATTCCTGGGGCAGCATTATTTGATTCCGATGCACCATTGCAGCTTTACTGTATCCCTTGGACCTTCAAATCAACGATGAAACACAGAAATTGCTTCGATATTGAATACAAAAGGCATAATGTCGACTTATTTACAAGAGGAGTAACTCTTCTAATAGCTCGTGTTTTAGCCTTTACTGGGACAGCAGTATTAGATTCCAATGCACCATTGCAGGTTTACTGTATCCCTTGGACGTTCAATTCAACGAAGAAACACAGAAATTGCATCGATATTGAATACAAAAGGCAAAATGTCGACTTATTTACAAGAGGAGTAACTCTTCTAATAGTTCGTGATTTGAGCCTTTCCTGGGACAGCAGTATTAGATTCCGATGCACCATTGCAGGTTTACTGTATCCCTTGGACCTTCAAATCAACGATGAAACACAGACATTGCATCGATCTTGAATACAAAAGGCAAAATGTCGACTTATTTATAAAAGGAGTAACTCTTCTAACAGTTCCTGTTTTGAGCCTTTCCTGGGACAGCAGTATTAGATTCCGATGCACCATTGAAGGTTTACTGTATCCCTTGTACCTTCAAATCAACGATGAAACATAGAAATTGTATCGATCTTCAATACAAAATGCAAAATGTTAACTTATTTATAAAAGGAGTAACTCTTCTAATGGTTCGTGCTTTGAGCCTTTCCTGGGACAGCAGTATTACATTCCGATGCACCATTGCACGTTTACCGTATCCCTTGGACCTTCAAAACAACTATGAAACACTGAAATTAAATCGATATTGAATACAAAAGGAAAATGTCGACTTATTTACAAGAGGAGTAACCCTTATAATAGTTCGTGGTTTTAGCCTTTCCTGGGACAGCAGTATTAGATTCCGATGCACCATTGCAGGTTTACTGTATCCCTTGGACCTTCAAATCAACGATGAAACATAGAAATTGCATCGATCTTGAATACAAAATGCAAAATGTTAACTTATTTACAAGAGGAGTAACTCTTCTAATAGTTCGTGCTTTGAGCCTTTCCTGGATTAGCAGTATTAGATTCCGATGCACCATTCCAGGTTTACTGTATCCCTTGGACCTTCAAATCTACGATGAAACACAGAAATTGCATCGATATTGAATACAAAAGGCAAAATGTCGACTTATTTACAAGAGGAGTAACTCTTCTAATAGTTCGTGTTTTGAGCCTTTCCTGGGACAGCAGTATTAGATTCCGATGCACCATTGCAGGTTTACTGTATCCCTTGGACCTTCAAATCAACGATGAAAACCAGAAATTGCATCGATCTTGAATACAAAAGGCAAAATGTCGACTTATTTATAAGAGGAGTAACACTTCTAACAGTTCCTGTTTTGAGCCTTTCCTGGGACAGCAGTATTAGATTCCGATGCACCATTGCAGGTTTACTGTATCCCTTGTACCTTCAAATCATCGATGAAACATAGAAATTGCATCGATCTTGAATACAAAATGCAAAATGTTAACTTATTTATAAGAGGAGTAACTCTTCTAAATGTTCGTGCTTTGAGCCTTTCCTGGGACAGCAGTATTACATTCCGATGCACCATTGCACGTTTACTGTATCCCTTGGACCTTCAAAACAACTATGAAACACTGAAATTAAATCGATATTGAATACAAAAGGCGAAATATCGACTTATTTACAAGAGGAGTAACTCTTCTAATAGTTCGTGCTTTTAGCGTTTCCTGGGACAGCAGTATTAGATTCCGATGCACCATTGCAGGTTTACTGTATCCCTTGGACCTTCAAATCAACGATGAAACACAGAAATTGCATCGATATTGAATACAAAAGGCAAAATGTCGACTTATTTACAAGAGGAGTAACTCTTCTAATAGTTCGTGCTTTGAGCCTTTCCTGGATTAGCAGTCTTAGATTCCGATGCACCATTGCAGGTTTACTGTATCCCTTGGACCTTCAAATCTACGATGAAACACAGAAATTGCATCGATATTGAATACAAAAGGCAAAATGTCGACTTATTTACAAGAGGAGTAACTCTTCTAATAGTTCGTGCTTTGAGCCATTCCTGGGGCAGCATTATTAGATTCCGATGCACCATTGCTGGTTTACTGTATCCTTTGGACCTTCAAATCAACGATGAATCACAGAAATTGCATCGATATTGAATACAAAAGGCAAAATGTCGACTTATTTACAGAAGGAGTAACTCTTCTAATAGCTCGTGTTTTAGCCTTTCCTGGGACAGCAGTATTAGATTTCGATGCACCATTGCAGGTTTACTGTATCCCTTGGACGTTCAATTCAACGAAGAAACACAGAAATTGCATCGATATTGAATACAAAAGGCAAAATGTCGACTTATTTACAAGAGGAGTAACTCTTCTAATAGTTCGTGCTTTGAGCCTTTCCTGGGATAGCAGTATTAGATTCCGATGCATCATTGCAGGCTTAATGTATCCCTTGGACCGTCAAATCAACGATGAAACACAGAAATTGCATCGATATTGAATACAAAAAAAGCAAAATGTCGACTTATTTACAAGAGGAGTAACTCTTCTAATAGTTCGTGCTTTGAGCCTTTCCTGGGACAGCAGTATTAGATTCCGATGCACCATTGCAGGTTTACTGTATCCCTTGGACCTTCAAATCAACGATGAAAACCAGAAATTGCATCGATCTTGAATACAAAAGGCAAAATGTCGACTTATTTATAAGACGAGTAACTCTTCTAACAGTTCCTGTTTTGAGCCTTTCCTGGGACAGCAGTATTAGATTCCGATGCACCATTGCAGGTTTACTGTATCCCTTGTACCTTCAAATCAACGATGAAACATAGAAATTGCATCGATCTTGAATACAAAATGCAAAATGTTAACTTATTTATAAGAGGAGTAACTCTTCTAATCGTTCGTGCTTTGAGCCTTTCCTGGGACAGCAGTATTACATTCCGATGCACCATTGCACGTTTACTGTATCCCTTGGACCTTCAAAACAACTATGAAACACTGAAATTAAATCGATATTGAATACAAAAGGAAAATGTCGACTTATTTACAAGAGGAGTAACCCTTATAATAGTTCGTGGTTTTAGCCTTTCCTGGGACAGCAGTATTAGATTCCGATGCACCATTGCAGGTTTACTGTATCCCTTGGACCTTCAAATCAACGATGAAACACAGAAATTGCATCGATATTGATTACAAAAGGCGAAATATCGACTTATTTACAAGAGGAGTAACTCTTCTAATAGTTCGTGCTTTTAGCGTTTCCTGGGACAGCAGTATTAGATTCCGATGCACCATTGCAGGTTTACTGTATCCCTTGGACCTTCAAATCAACGATGAAACACAGAAATTGCATCGATATTGAATACAAAAAGCAAAATGTCGACTTATTCACAAGAAGAGTAACTCTTCTAATAGTTCCTGTTTTGAGCCTTTCCTGGAACAGCAGTATTAGATTCCGATGCACCATTGCAGGTTTTCTGTATCCCTTGGACCTCAAATCAACGATGAAACACAGAAATTGCATCGATATTGAATACAAAAGGCAAAATGTCGACTTATTTACAAGAGGAGTAACTCTTCTAATAGTTCGTGCTTTGAGCCATTCCTGGAGCAGCATTATTGGATTAAGATGCACCATTGCAGGTTTACTGTACCGCTTTGACCTTCAAGTCTACGATGAAACACAGATATTGCATCGATATTGAATACAAAACGCAAAACATTGACTTATTTACAAGAGGAGTAACTCTTCTAATAGCTCGTGTTTTAGCCTTTCCTGGGACAGCAGTATTACATTCCGATGCACCATTGCAGGTTTACTGTATCCCTTGGACGTTCAATTCAACGAAGAAACACAGAAATTGCATCGATATCGAATACAAAAGGCAAAATGTCGACTTATTTACAAGAGGAGTAACTCTTCTAATAGTTCTTGCTTTGAGCCTTTCCTGGGACAGCAGTATTACATTCTGATGCACCATAGCACGTTTACTGTATCCCTTGGACCTTCAAAACAACTATGAAACACTGAAATTGAATCGATATTGAATACAAAGGGAAAATGTCGACTTATTTACAAGAGGAGTAACCCTTATAATAGTTCGTGGTTTTAGCCTTTCCTGGGACAGCAGTATTAGATTCCGATGCACCATTGCAGGTTTACTGTATCCCTTGGACCTTCAAATCAACGATGAAACACAGAAATTGCATCGATATTGAATACAAAAGGCAAAATGTCGACTTATTTACAAGAGGAGTAACTCTTCTAATAGCTCGTGTTTTAGCCTTTCCTGGGACAGCAGTATTAGATTCCGATGCACCATTGCAGGTTTACTGTATCCCTTGGACGTTCAATTCAACGATGAAACACAGAAATTGCATCGATATTGAATACAAAAGGCAAAATGTCGACTTATTTACAAGAGGAGTAACTCTTCTAATAGTTCGTGCTTTGAGCCTTTCCTGGGACAGCAGTATTACATTCCGATGCACCATTGCAGGCTTACTGTATCCCTTGGACCTTCAAATCAACGATGAAACACAGAAATTGCATCGATATTGAATACAAAAAAGCAAAATGTCGACTTATTTACAAGAGGAGTAACTCTTCTAATAGTTCGTGCTTTGAGCCTTTCCTGGGACAGCAGTATTAGATTCCGATGCACCATTGCCGGTTTACTGTATCCATTGGAACTTCAAAACAACGATGAAACACAGAAATTGCATCGATATTGAATACAAAAGGCTAAATGTCGACTTATTTATAAGAGGAGTAACTCTTCTAATGGTTCGTGTTTTGAGCCTTTCCTGGGACAGCAGTATTACATTCCGATGCACCATTGCAGGTTTACTGTATCCCTTGGACGTTCAATTCAACGAAGAAACACAGAAATTGCATCGATATTGAATACAAAAGGCAAAATGTCGACTTATTTACAAGAGGAGTAACTCTTCTAATAGTTCGTGCTTTGAGCCTTTCCTGGGATAGCAGTATTAGATTCCGATGCACCATTGCAGGCTTAATGTATCCCTTGGACCTTCAAATCAACGATGAAACACAGAAATTGCATCGATATTGAATACAAAAAAAGCAAAATGTCGACTTATTTACAAGAGGAGTAACTCTTCTAATAGTTCGTGCTTTGAGCCTTTCCTGGGATAGCAGTATTAGATTCCGATGCACCATTGCAGGCTTAATGTATCCCTTGGACCTTCAAATCAACGATGAAACACAGAAATGGCATCGATATTGAATACAAAAAAAGCAAAATGTCGACTTATTTACAAGAGGAGTAACTCTTCTAATAGTTCGTGCTTTGAGCCTTTCCTGGGACAGCAGTATTAGATTCCGATGCACCATTGCAGGTTTACTGTATCCCTTGGACCTTCAAATCAACGATGAAACACAGTAATTGCATCGATATTGAATACAAAAGGCAAAATGTCGACTTATTTACAAGAGTAGTAACTCTTCTAATATTTCGTGCTTTGAGCCTTTCCTGGGACAGCAGTATTAGATTCCGATGCACCATTGCAGGTTTACTGTATCCCTTGGACCTTCAAATCAACGATGAAACACAGAAATTGCATCGATATTGAATACAAAAGGCAAACTTTCGACTTATATACAAGAGGAGTAACTCTTCTAGTACTTCGTGCTTTGAGCCTTTCCTGGGACAGCAGTATTAGATTCCGATGCACCCTTGCATGTTTACTGTATCCCTTGGACCTTCAAATCAACGATGAAACACAGAAATTGCATCGATATTGAATACAAAAGGCAAAATGTCGACTTATTTACAAGAGGAGTAAATCTTCTAATAGTTCGTGCTTTGAGCCTTTCCTGGGACAGCAGTATTCGATTCCGATTTACCATTGCAGGTTTACTGTATCCCTTGGACCTTCAAATCAACGATGAAACACAGAAATTGCATCGATCTTGAATACAAAAGGCAAAATGTCGACTTATTTATAAGAGGAGTAACTCTTCTAACATTTCCTGCTTTGGGCCTTTCCTGGGACAGCAGTATTAGATTCCGATGCACCATTGCAGGTTTACTGTATCCCTTGTACCTTCAAATCAACGATGAAACATAGAAATTGCATCGATCTTGAATACAAAATGCAAAATGTTAACTTATTTATAAGAGGAATAACTCTTCTAATAGTTCCTGATTTGAGCCTTTCCTGGGACAGCAGTATTACATTCCGATGCACCATTGCACGTTTACTGTATCCCTTGGACCTTCAAAACAACTATGAAACACTGAAATTGCATCGATATTAAATACAAAAGGAAAATGTCGACTTATTTACAAGTGGAGTAACCCTTATAATAGTTCGTGGTTTTAGCCTTTCCTGGGACAGCAGTATTAGATTCCGATGCACCATTGCAGGTTTACTGTATCCCTTGGACCTTCAAATCAACGATGAAACACAGAAATTGCATCCATATTGAATACAAAAGGCGAAATGACGACTTATTTACAAGAGGAGTAACTCTTCTAATAGTTCGTGCTTTTAGCGTTTCCTGGGACAGCAGTATTAGATTCCGATGCACCATTGCAGGTTTACTGTATCCCTTGGACCTTCAAATCAACGATGAAACACAGAAATTGCATCGATATTGAATACAAAAGGCAAAATGTCGACTTATTTACAAGAGGAGTAACTCTTCTAATAGTTCGTGCTTTGAGCCTTTCATGGAACAGCAGTATTAGATTCCGATGCACCATTGCAGGTTTACTGTATCCCTTGGACCTTCAAATCAACGATGAAACACAGAAATTGCATCGATATTAATACAAAAGGCAAAATGTCGAATTATTTACAAGAGGAGTAACTCTTCTAATAGTTCGTGCTTTGAGCCTTTCCTGGGGCAGCATTATTAGATTCCGATGCACCATTGCAGGTTTACTGTATCCCTTGGACCTTCAAATCAACGATGAAACACAGAAATTGCATCGATATTGAATACAAAAGGCAAAATGTCGACTTATTTACAAGAGGCGTAACACTTTTAATAGTTCGTGCTTTGAGCCTTTCCTGGGGCAGCAGTATTAGATTCCGATGCACCATTGCAGGTTTACTGTATCCCTTGGACCTTCAAATCAACGATGAAACACAGTAATTGCATCGATATTGAATACAAAAGGCTAAATGTCGACTTATTTACGAGAGGAGTAACTCTTCTAATATTTCGTGCTTTGAGCCTTTCCTGGGACAGCAGTATTAGATTCCGATGCACCATTGCAGGTTTACTGTATCCCTTGGACCTTCAAATCAACGATGAAACACAGAAATTGCATCGATATTGAATACAAAAGGCAAAATGTCGACTTATTTACAAGAGGAGTAACTCTTCTAATAGTTCGTGTTTTGAGCCTTTCCTGGATTAGCAGTATTAGATTCCGATGCACCATTGCAGGTTTACTGTATCCCTTGGACCATCAAATCTACGATGAAACACAGAAATTGCATCGATATTGAATACAAAAGGCAAAATATCCACTTATTTACAAGAGGAGTAACTCTTCTAATAGTTCGTGCTTTGAGCCATTCCTGGGACAGCAGTATTAGATTCCGATGCACCATTGCAGGCTTAATGTATCCCTTGGACCTTCAAATCAACGATGAAACACAGAAATTGCATCGATATTGAATACAAAAAAGCAAAATGTCGACTTATTTACAAGAGGAGTAACTCTTCTAATAGTTCGTGCTTTGAGCCTTTCCTGGGACAGCGGTATTAGATTCCGATGCACCATTGCAGGTTTACTGTATCCCTTGGACCTTCAAATCAACGATGAAAACCAGAAATTGCATCGATCTTGAATACAAAAGGCAAAATGTCGACTTATTTATAAGAGGAGTAACTCTTCTAACAGTTCCTGTTTTGAGCCATTCCTGGGACAGCAGTATTAGATTCCGATGCACCATTGCAGGTTTACTGTATCCCTTGTACCTTCAAATCAACGATGAAACATAGAAATTGCATCGATCTTGAATACAAAATGCAAAATGTTAACTTATTTATAAGAGGAGTAACTCTTCTAATAGTACGTGATTTGAGCCTTTCCTGGGACAGCAGTATTACATTCCGATGCACCATTGCACGTTTACTGTATCCCTTGGACCTTCAAAACAACTATGAAACACTGAAATTAAATCGATATTGAATACAAAAGGAAAATGTCGACTTATTTACAAGAGGATTAACCCTTATAATAGTTCGTGGTTTTAGCCTTTCCTGGGACAGCAGTATTAGATTCCGATGCACAATTGCAGGTTTACTGTATCCCTTGGACCTTCAAATCAACGATGAAACACAGAAATTGCATCGATATTGAATACAAAAGGCGAAATATCGACTTATTTACAAGAGGAGTAACTCTTCTAATAGTTCGTGCTTTTAGCGTTTCCTGGGACAGCAGTATTAGATTCCGATGCACCATTGCAGGTTTACTGTATCCCTTGGCCCTTCAAATCAACGATGAAACACAGAAATTGCATCGATATTGAATACAAAAGGCAAAATGTCGACTTCTTTACAAGAGGAGTAACTCTTCTAATAGTTCCTGCTTTGAGACTTTCCTGGGGCAGCATTATTAGATTCCGATGCACCATTGCAGGTTTACTGTATCCCTTGGACCTTCAAATCAACGATGAAACACAGATATTGCATCGATATTAAATACAAAAGGCAAAATGTCGACTTATTTACAAGAGGAATAACTCTTCTAATAGTTCGTGCTTTGAGCCATTCGTGGGGCAGCATTATTAGTTTACGATGCACCATTGCAGGTTTACTGTATCCCTTGGACCTTCAAATCAACGCTGAAACACAGAAATTGCTTCGATATTGAATACAAAAGGCAAAATGTCGACTTATTTACAAGAGGAGTAACTCTTCTAATAGCTCGTGTTTTAGCCTTTCCTGGGAGAGCAGTATTACATTCCGATGCACCATTGCAGGTTTACTGTATCCCTTGGACGTTCAATTCAACAAAGAAACACAGAAATTGCATCGATATTGAATACAAAAGGCAAAATGTCGACTTATTTACAAGAGGAGTAACTCTTCTAATACTTCGTGCTTTGAGCCTTTCCTGGGACAGCAGTATTAGATTCCCATGCACCATTGCAGGTTTACTGTATCCCTTGGACCTTCAAATCAACGATGAAACACAGAAATTGCATCGATATTGAATTCAAAGGGCAAAATGTCGACTTATTTACAAGAGGAGTAACTCTTCTAATAGTTCGTGCTTTGAGCCTTTCCTGGATTAGCAGTATTAGATTCCGATGCACCATTGCAGGTTTACTGTATCCCTTGGACCTTCAAACCTACGATGAAACACAGAAATTGCATCGATATTGAATACAAAAGGCAAAATGTCGACTTATTTACAAGAGGAGTAACTCTTCTAATAGTTCGTGCTTTGAGCCATTCCTGGGGCAGCAGTATTAGATTCCGATGCACCATTGCATGTTTACTGTATCCCTTGTACCTTCAAATCAAAGATGAACCATAGAAATTGCATCGATCTTGAATACAAAATGCAAAATGTTAACTTATTTATAAGAGGAGTAACTCTTCTAATAGTTCGTGGTTTGAGCCTTTCCTGGGACAGCAGTATTAGATTCCGATGCACCATTGCACGTATACTGTATCCCTTGGACCTTCAAAACAACTATGAAACACTGAAATTAAATCGATATTGAATACAAAAGGAAAATGTCGACTTATTTTTAAGAGGATTAACCCTTATAATAGTTCGTGGTTTTAGCCTTTCCTGGGACAGCAGTATTAGATTCCGATGAACCATTGCAGGTTTACTGTATCCCTTGGACCTTCAAATCAACGATGAAACACAGAAATTGCATCGATATTGAATACAAAAGGCGAAATATCGACTAATTTACAAGAGGAGTAACTCTTCTAATAGTTCGTGCTTTTAGCGTTTCCTGGGACAGCAGTATTAGATTCCGATGCACCATTGCAGGTTTACTGTATCCCTTGGACCTTCAAATCAACGATGAAACACAGAAATTGCATCGATATTGAATACAAAAGGCAAAATGTCGACTTATTTACAAGTGGAGTAACTCTTCTAATTGTTCGTGGTTTGAGCCTTTCCTGGGACAGCAGTATTAGATTCCGATGCACCATTGCAGGCTTACTGTATCCCTTGGACCTTCAAATCAACGATGAAACACAGAAATTGCATCGATATTGAATACAAAAAAGCAAAATGTCGACTTATTTAAGAGAGGAGTAACTCTTCTAATAGTTCGTGCTTTGAGCCTTTCCTGGGACAGCAGTATTAGATTCCGATGCACCATTGCAGGTTTACTGTATCCCTTGGACTTTCAAATCAACGATGAAACACAGAAATTGCATCGATATTGAATACAAAAGGCAAACTTTCGACTTATATACAAGAGGAGTAACTCTTCTATTACTTCGTGCTTTGAGCCTTTCCTGGGACAGCAGTATTAGATTCCGATGCACCCTTGCATGTTTACTGTATCCCTTGGACCTTCAAATCAACGATGAAACACAGAAATTGCATCGATATTGAATACAAAAGGCAAAATGTCGACTTATTTAAAAGAGGAGTAACTCTTCTAATAGTTCGTGCTTTGAGCCTTTCCTGGGACAGCAGTATTAGATTCCGATGCACCTTTGCAGGTTTACTGTATCCCTTGGACCTTCATATCATCGATGAAACACAGTAATTGCATCGATATTGAATACAAAAGGCAAAATGTCGACTTATTTACAAGAGGAGTAACTCTTCTAATATTTCGTGCTTTGAGCCTTTCCTGGGACAGCAGTATTAGATTCCGATGCACCCTTGCATGTTTACTGTATCCCTTGGACCTTCAAATCAACGATGAAACACAGATATTGCATCGATATTGAATACAAAAGGCAAAATGTCGACTTATTTACAAGAGGAGTAACTCTTCTAATAGTTCGTGCTTTGAGCCTTTCCTGGGACAGCAGTATTAGATTCCGATTTACCATTGCAGGTTTACTGTATCCCTTGGACCTTCAAATCAACGATGAAACACAGAAATTGCATCGATCTTGAATACAAAAGGCAAAATGTCGACTTATTTATAAGAGGAGTAACTTTTCTAACATATCCTGCTTTGGGCCTTTCCTGGGACAGCAGTATTAGTTTCCGATGCACCATTGCATGTTTACTGTATCCCTTGGACCTTCAAATCAACGATGAAACACAGAAATTGCATCGATATTGAATACAAAAGGCAAAATTTCGACTTATTTACAAGAGGAGTAACTCTTCTAATAGTTCGTGCTTTGAGCCTTTCCTGGGACAGCAGTATTAGATTCCGATTTACCATTGCAGGTTTACTGTATCCCTTGGACCTTCAAATCAACGATGAATCACAGAAATTGCATCGATCTTGAATACAAAAGGCAAAATGTCGACTTATTTATAAGAGGAGTAACTCATCTAACAGTTCCTTCTTTGGGCCTTTCCTGGGACAGCAGTATTAGATTCCGATGCACTATTGCAGGTTTACTGTATCCCTTGTACCTTCAAATCAACGATGAAACATAGAAATTGCATCGATCTTGAATACAAAATGCAAAATGTTAACTTATTTATAAGAGGAGTAACTCTTCTAATAGTTCGTGCTTTGAGCCTTTCCTGGGACAGCAGTATTACATTCCGATGCACCATTGCACGTTTACTGTATCCCTTGGACGTTCAAAACAACTATGAAACATTGAAATTGCATCGATATTAAATAAAAAATGAAAATGTCGACTTATTTACAAGAGGAGTAACCCTTATAATAGTTCGTGGTTTTAGCCTTTCCTGGGACAGCAGTATTAGATTCCGATGCACCATTGCAGGTTTACTGTATCCCTTGGACCTTCAAATCAACGATGAAACACAGAAATTGCATCGATATTGAATACAAAAGGCGAAATGTCGACTTATTTACAAGAGGAGTAACTCTTCTAATAGTTCGTGCTTTTAGCGTTTCCTGGGATAGCAGTATTAGATTCCGATGCACCATTGTAGGTTTACTGTATCCCTTGGACCTTCAAATCAACGATGAAACACAGAAATTGCATCGATATTGAATACAAAAAAGCAAAATGTCGAATTATTTAAAAGAGGAGTAACTCTTCTAATAGTTCGTGCTTTGAGCCTTTCCTGGGACAGCAGTATTAGATTCCGATGCACCATTGCAGGTTTACTGTATCCATTGGAACTTCAAAACAACGATGAAACACAGAAATTGCATCGATATTGAATACAAAAGGCTAAATGTCGACTTATTTATAAGAGGAGTAACTCTTCTAATGGTTCGTGCTTTGAGCCTTTCCTGGGACAATAGTATTTGATTCCGATGCACCATTGCAGGTTTACTATATCCCTTGGACCTTCAAGTCAACGATGAAACACAGAAATTGCATCGATATTGAATACAATTGGCAAAATATCTACTTATTTACAAGAGGAGTAACTCTTATAATAGTTCGTGTTTGAGCCTTTCCTGGGACAGCAGTATTTGATTCCGATGCACCATTGCAGGTTTACTGTATCCCTAGAACCTTCAAATCAACGATGAATCACAGAAATTGCATCGATATTTAATACAAAAGGCAAAATTTCGACTTATTTACAAGAGGCGTAACTCTTTTAATAGTTCGTGCTTTGAGCCTTTCCTGGGACAGCAGTATTAGATTCCGATGCACCATTGCAGGTTTACTGTATCCCTTGGACCTTCAAATCAACGATGAAACACAGTAATTGCATCGATATTGAATACAAAAGGCAAAATGTCGACTTATTTACAAGAGGAGTAACTCTTCTAATATTTCGTGCTTTGAGCCTTTCCTGGGACAGCAGTACTACATTCCGATGCACCATTGCAGGTTTACTGTATCCCTTGGACCTTCAAGTCAACGATGAAACACAGAAATTGCTTCGATATTGAATACAAATGGCAAAATATCTACTTATTTACAAGAGGAGTAACTCTTATAATAGTTCGTGCTTTGAGCCTTTCCTGGGACAGCAGTATTAGATTCCGATGCACCATTGCAGGTTTACTGTATCCCTTGGACCTTCAAATCAACGATGCAACACAGAAATTGCATCGATATTGTATACAAAAGGCAAAATTTCGACTTATATACAAGAGGAGTAACTCTTCTAGTACTTCGTTCTTTGAGCCTTTCCTGGGTCAGCAGTATTAGATTCCGATGCACCATTGCATGTTTACTGTATCCCTTGGACCTTCAAATCAACGATGAAACACAGAAATTGCATCGATATTGAATACAAAAGGCAAAATTTCGACTTATTTACAAGAGGAGTAACTCTTCTAATAGTTCGTGCTTTGAGCCTTTCCTGGGACAGCAGTATTAGATTCCGATTTACCATTGCAGGTTTACTGTATCCCTTGGACCTTCAAATCAACGATGAAACACAGAAATTGCATCGATATGGAATACAAAAGGCAAAATGTCGACTTATTTATAAGAGGAGTAACTCATCTAACAGTTCCTTCTTTGGGCCTTTCCTGGGACAGCAGTATTAGATTCCGATGCACTATTGCAGGTTTACTGTATCCCTTGTACCTTCAAATCAACGATGAAACATAGAAATTGCATCGATCTTGAATACAAAATGCAAAATGTTAACTTATTTATAAGAGGAGTAACTCTTCTAATAGTTCGTGCTTTGAGCCTTTCCTGGGACAGCAGTATTACATTCCGATGCACCATTGCACGTTTACTGTATCCCTTGGACGTTCAAAACAACTATGAAACATTGAAATTGCATCGATATTAAATACAAAATGAAAATGTCGACTTATTTACAAGAGGAGTAACCCTTATAATAGTTCGTGGTTTTAGCCTTTCCTGGGACAGCAGTATTAGATTCCGATGCTCCATTGCAGGTTTACTGTATCCCTTGGACCTTCAAATCAACGTTGAAACACAGAAATTGCATCGATATTGAATACAAAAGGCGAAATGTCGACTTATTTACAAGAGGAGTAACTCTTCTAATAGTTCGTGCTTTTAGCGTTTCCTGGGATAGCAGTATTAGATTCCGATGCACCATTGTAGGTTTACTGTATCCCTTGGACCTTCAAATCAACGATGAAACACAGAAATTGCATCGATATTGAATACAAAAGGCAAAATGTCGACTTATTTACAAGAGGAGTAACTCTTCTAATAGTTCGTGCTTTGAGCCTTTCCTGGAACAGCAGTATTAGATTCCGATGCACCATTTCAGGTTTACAGTATCCCTTGGACCTTCAAATCAACGATGAAACACAGAAATTGCATCGATATTGAATACAAAAAGCAAAATGTCGACTTATTTACAAGAGGAGTAACTCTTCTAATAGTTCGTGCTTTGAGCCATTCCTGGGGCAGCATTATTAGATTCCGATGCACCATTGCAGGTTTACTGTATCCCTTGGACCTTCAAATCAACGATGAAACACAGATATTGCATCGATGTTGAATACAAAAGGCAAAATGTCGACTTATTTACAAGAGGGGTAACTCTTCTAATAGCTCGTGCTTTGAGCCTTTCCAGGGACAGCAGTATTAGATTCCGATGCACCTTTGCAGGTTTACTGTATCCCTTGGACGTTCAATTCAACGAAGAAACACAGAAATTGCATCGATATTGAATACAAAAGGCAAAATGTCGACTTATTTACAAGAGGAGTAACTCCTCAAATAGTTCGTGTTTGAGCCTTTCCTGGGACAGCAGTATTAGATTCCGATGCACCATTGCTGGCTTACTGTATCCCTTGGACCTTCAAATCAACGATGAAACACAGAAATTGCATCGATATTGAATACAAAAAGCAAAATGTTGACTTATTTACAAGAGGAGAAACTCTTCTAATAGTTCGTGCTTTAAGCCTTTCCTGGGACAGCAGTATTAGATTTTGATGCACCATTGCAGGTTTAGTGTATCCATTGGACCTTCAAATCAACGATGAAACACAGAAATTGCATCGATATTGAATACAAAAGGCAAAATTTCGACTTATTTACAAGAGGCGTAACTCTTTTAATAGTTCGTGCTTTGAGCCTTTCCTCGGACAGCAGTATTAGATTCCGATGCACCATTGCAGGTTTACTGTATCCCTTGGACCTTCAAATCAACGATGAAACACAGTAATTGCATTGATATTGAATACAAAAGGCAAAATATCGACTTATTTACAAGAGGAGTAACTCTTCTAATATTTCGTGATTTGAGTCTTTCCTGGGACAGCAGTATTAGATTCCGATGCACCATTGCAGGTTTACTGTATCCCTTGGACCTTCAAATCAACGATGAAACACAGAAATTGCATCGATATTGAATACAAAAGGCAAAATGTCGACTTATTTACAAGAGGAGTAACTCTTCTAATAGTTCGTGCTTGTAGCCTTTCCTGGGACAGCAGTATTAGATTCCAATGCACCATTGCAGGTTTACTGTATCCCTTGGACCTTCAAATCAACGATGAAACACAGAAATCGCTTCGATATTGAATACAAAAGGCAAAATGTCGACTTATTTATAAGAGGAGTAACCATTCTAATAGTCGTGCTTTGAACCTATCCTGGGACAGCAGTATTAGATTCCGATGCACCATTGCAGGTTTACTGTATCCCTTGGACCTTCAAGTCAACGATGAAACACAGAAATTGGATAGATATTGAATACAAAAGGCAAGATGTCGACTTATTTACAAGAGGAGTAACTCTTCTAATAGTTCTTGCTTTTAGCCTTTCCTGGGACAACAGTATTAGATTCCGATGCACCATTGCAAGTTTACTGTATCCCTTGGTCCTTCAAATCAACGTTGAAACACAGAAATTGCATCGATATCGAATACAAAAGCAAAATGTCGACTTATTTATAGGAGGAGTAACATTTCTAATAGTTCGTGCTTTGGACCTCTCCTGGGACAGCAGTATTAGATTCCGAAGCACCATTGCAGGTTTACTGTATCCCTTGGACCTTCAAGTCAACGATGATACACAGAAATATGATCGATATTGAATACAAAAGGCAAAATGTCGGCTTATCTACAAGAGGAGTTACTCTTCTATTAGTTCGTGCTTTGAGCCTTTCCTGGGACAGCAGTATTACATTCTTATGCGCCATTGTAGGTTTACTGTATCCCTTGGACCTTCAAATCAACAATGAATCACAGTAATTGCATCGATATTGAATACAAAAGGCAAATTGTCGACTTAATTACAAGAGGAGTAACTTTTTTAATATTTCGTGCTTTGAGCCTTTCCTGGGACAGCAGTATTAGATTCCCATGCACCATTGCAGGTTTACTGTATCCCTTGGACCTTCAAATCAACGATGAAACACAGAAATTGCATCGATATTGAATACAAAAGGCAAAATGTCGACTTACTTACAAGAGGAGTAACTCTTCTAATAGTTCGTGCTTTGTGCCTTTCCAGGGACAGTTGTATTAGATTCCGATGCACCATTGCAGGTTTACTGTATCCCTTGGACCTTCAAATCAACGATGAAACACAGAAATTGCATCGATATTGAATACAAAAGGCAAAATGTCGACTTATTTACAAGAGGAGTAACTCTTATAATAGTTCGTACTTTGAGCCTTTCCTGGGACAGCAGTATTAGATTCCGATGCACCATTGCAGGTTTACTGTATCCCTTGGACCTTCAAATCAACGATGAAACACAGAAATTGCATCGATATTGAATACAAAAAGCAAAATGTTGACTTATTTACAAGAGGAGAAACTCTTCTAATAGTTCGTGCTTTAAGCCTTTCCTGGGACAGCAGTATTAGATTTTGATGCACCATTGCAGGTTTAGTGTATCCATTGGACCTTCAAATCAACGATGAAACACAGAAATTGCATCGATATTGAATACAAAAGGCAAAATTTCGACTTATTTACAAGAGGCGTAACTCTTTTAATAGTTCGTGCTTTGAGCCTTTCCTCGGACAGCAGTATTAGATTCCGATGCACCATTGCAGGTTTACTGTATCCCTTGGACCTTCAAATCAACGATGAAACACAGTAATTGCATTGATATTGAATACAAAAGGCAAAATATCGACTTATTTACAAGAGGAGTAACTCTTCTAATATTTCGTGATTTGAGTCTTTCCTGGGACAGCAGTATTAGATTCCGATGCACCATTGCAGGTTTACTGTATCCCTTGGACCTTCAAATCAACGATGAAACACAGAAATTGCATCGATATTGAATACAAAAGGCAAAATGTCGACTTATTTACAAGAGGAGTAACTCTTCTAATAGTTCGTGCTTGTAGCCTTTCCTGGGACAGCAGTATTAGATTCCAATGCACCATTGCAGGTTTACTGTATCCCTTGGACCTTCAAATCAACGATGAAACACAGAAATCGCTTCGATATTGAATACAAAAGGCAAAATGTCGACTTATTTATAAGAGGAGTAACCATTCTAATAGTCGTGCTTTGAACCTATCCTGGGACAGCAGTATTAGATTCCGATGCACCATTGCAGGTTTACTGTATCCCTTGGACCTTCAAGTCAACGATGAAACACAGAAATTGGATAGATATTGAATACAAAAGGCAAGATGTCGACTTATTTACAAGAGGAGTAACTCTTCTAATAGTTCTTGCTTTTAGCCTTTCCTGGGACAACAGTATTAGATTCCGATGCACCATTGCAAGTTTACTGTATCCCTTGGTCCTTCAAATCAACGTTGAAACACAGAAATTGCATCGATATCGAATACAAAAGCAAAATGTCGACTTATTTATAGGAGGAGTAACATTTCTAATAGTTCGTGCTTTGGACCTCTCCTGGGACAGCAGTATTAGATTCCGAAGCACCATTGCAGGTTTACTGTATCCCTTGGACCTTCAAGTCAACGATGATACACAGAAATATGATCGATATTGAATACAAAAGGCAAAATGTCGGCTTATCTACAAGAGGAGTTACTCTTCTATTAGTTCGTGCTTTGAGCCTTTCCTGGGACAGCAGTATTACATTCTTATGCGCCATTGTAGGTTTACTGTATCCCTTGGACCTTCAAATCAACAATGAATCACAGTAATTGCATCGATATTGAATACAAAAGGCAAATTGTCGACTTAATTACAAGAGGAGTAACTTTTTTAATAGTTCGTGCTTTGAGCCTTTCCTGGGACAGCAGTATTAGATTCCCATGCACCATTGCAGGTTTACTGTATCCCTTGGACCTTCAAATCAACGATGAAACACAGAAATTGCATCGATATTGAATACAAAAGGCAAAATGTCGACTTACTTACAAGAGGAGTAACTCTTCTAATAGTTCGTGCTTTGTGCCTTTCCAGGGACAGTTGTATTAGATTCCGATGCACCATTGCAGGTTTACTGTATCCCTTGGACCTTCAAATCAACGATGAAACACAGAAATTGCATCGATATTGAATACAAAAGGCAAAATGTCGACTTATTTACAAGAGGAGTAACTCTTATAATAGTTCGTACTTTGAGCCTTTCCTGGGACAGCAGTATTAGATTCCGATGCACCATTGCAGGTTTACTGTATCCCTTGGACCTTCAAATCAACGATGAAACACAGAAATTGCATCGATATTGAATACAAAAGGCAAAATGTCGACTTATTTACAAGAGGAATAACTCTCCTAATAGTTCGTGCTTTGAGCCTCTCCTGGGACAGCAGTATTAGATTCCGATGCACCATTGCAGGTTTACTGTATCCCTTGGACCTTCAAATCAACGATGAAACACAGAAATTGCATCGATATTGAATACAAAAGGCAAAATGTCGACTTATATACAAGAGGAGTAACTCTTCTAGTACTTCGTGCTTTGAGCCTTTCCTGGGACAGCAATATTAGATTCCGATGCACCATTGCAAGTTTACTGTATCTCTTGGACCTTCAAATCAACGTGGAAACACGGAAATTGCATCGATATTGAATACAAAAGGCAAAATGTCGACTTATTTATAAGAGGAGTAACTCTTCTAATAGTTCGTGCTTTGAGCCTTTCCTGGGACAGCAGTATTACATTCCGATGCACCATTGCACGTTTACTGTATCCCTTGGACCTTCAAAACAACTATGAAACACTGAAATTGCATCGATATTGAATACAAAAGGCAAAATGTCGACTTATTTACAAGAGGAGTAACTCTTCTAATAGTTCGTGCTTTGAGCCATTCCTGGGGCAGCATTATTAGATTCCGATGCACCATTGCAGGTTTACTGTATCCCATGGACCTTCAAATCAACGATGAAACACAGAAATTGCATCGATATTGAATACAAAAAAGCAAAATGTCGACTTATTTACAAGAGGAGTAACTCTTCTAATAGTTCGTGCTTTGAGCCTTTCCTGGGACAGCAGTATTAGATTCCGATGCACCATTGCAGGTTTACTGTATCCATTGGACCTTCAAATCAACGATGAAACACAGAAATTGCATCAATATTGAATACAAAAGGCAAAATTTCGACTTATTTACAAGAGGCGTAACTCTTTTAATAGTTCGTGCTTTGAGCCTTTCCTGGGACAGCAGTATTAGATTCCGATGCACCATTGCAGGTTTACTGTATCCCTTGGACCTTCAAATCAACGATGAAACACAGTAATTGCATCGATATTGAATACAAAAAGCTAAATGTCGATTTATTTACAAGAGGAGTAACTTTTCTAATAGTTCGTGCTTTGAGCCTTTCCTGGGACAGCAGTATTAGATTCCGATGCACCATTGCAGGTTCACTGTATCCCTTGGACCTTCAAGTCAACGATGAAACACAGTAATTGGATCGATACTGAATACAAAAGGCAAAATGTCGACTTATTTACAAGAGGAGTAACTCTTCTAAGAGTTCGCGTTTGAGCCTTTCCAGGGACAGCAGTATTAGATTCCGATGCACCATTGCAGGTTTACTGTATCCCTTGGACCTTCAAATCAACGATGAGACAGAAATTGCATCGATATTGATTACAAAAGGCAAAATGTCGACTTAGTTCCAAGAGGAGTAACTCTTCTAATAGTTCGTGCTTTTATCGTTTCCTGGGACAGCAGTATTACATTCCAATTCACCATTGCAGGTTTACTGTATCCCTTGGACCATCAAATCAACGATGAAACACAGAAATTGCATCGATATTGAATACAAAAAGCTAAATGTCGATTTATTTACAAGAGGAGTAACTTTTCTAATAGTTCGTGCTTTGAGCCTTTCCTGGGACAACAGTATTAGATTCCGATGCTCCATTGCAGGTTCACTGTATCCCTTGGACCTTCAAATCAACGATGAAACACAGAAATTTCATCGATATTGAATACAAAAGGCAAAATGTCGACTTATATACAAGAGGAGTAACTCTTCTAGTACTTCGTGCTTTGAGCCTTTCCTGGGACAGCAGTATTAGATTCCGATGCACCATTGCAGGTTTACTGTATCACTTGGACCTTCAAATCAACGATGAAACACAGAAATTGCAACGATATTGAATACAAAAGGCAAAATGTCGACTTATTTATAAGAGGAGTAACTCTTCTAATAGTTCGTGCTTTGAGCCTTTCCTGGGACAGCAGTATTACATTCCGATGCACCATTGCACGTTTGCTGTATCCCTTGGACCTTCAAAACAACTATGAAACACTGAAATTGCATCGATATTGAATACAAAAGGCAAAATGTCGACTTATTTACAAGAGGAGTAACTCTTCTAATAGTTCGTGCTTTGAGCCATTCCTGGGGCAGCATTATTAGATTCCGATGCACCATTGCAGGTTTACTGTATCCCTTGGACCTTCAAATAAACGATGAAACACAGAAATTGCATCGATATTGAATACAAAAGGCAAAATGTCGACTTATTTACAAGAGGAGTAACTCTTCTAATAGCTCGTGTTTTAGCCTTTCCTGGGACAGCAGTATTAGATTCCGATGCACCATTGCAGGTTTACTGTATCCCTTGGACGTTCAATTCAACGAAGAAACACAGAAATTGCATCGATATTGAATACAAAAGGCAAAATGTCGACTTATTTACAAGAGGAGTAACTCTTCTAATAGTTCGTGCTTATCGCCTTTCCTGGGACAGCAGTATTTGATTCCAATGCACCATTGCAGGTTTACTGTATCCCTTGGACCTTCAAATCAACGATGAAACACAGAAATTGCATCGATATTGAATTCAAAAGGCAAAATATCGACTTATTTATAAGAGGAGTAACCATTCTAATAGTTCGTGCTTTGAACCTTTTTCTGGGACAGCAGTATTAGATTCCGATGCACCATTGCAGCTTTACTGTATCCCTTGGACCTTCAAGTCAACGAGGAAAAACAGAAATTGGATCGATATTGAATACAAAAGGCAAAATGGCGACTTATTTACAAGAGGATTAACTCTTCTAATAGTTCTTGCTTTTAGCCTTTCCTGGGACAACAGTATTAGATTCCGATGCACTATTGCAGGTTTACTGTATCCCTTGGACCTTCAAATCATCGTTGAAACACAGAAATTGCATCGATATTGAATACAAAAGGCAAAATGTCGACTTATTTATAGGAGGAGTAACATTTCTAATAGTTCGTGCTTTGAACCTTTCCTGGGACAGCAGTATTAGATTCCGAAGCACCATTGATGGTTTACTGTATCCCTTGGACCTTCAAGTCAACGATGAAACACAGAAATTGGATCGATACTGAATACAAAAGGCAAAATGTCGGCTTATCTACAAGAGGAGTTACTCTACTATTAGTTCGTGATTTGAGCCTTTCCTGGGACAGCAGTATTACATTCTGATGCGCCATTGTAGGTTTACTGTATCCCTTGGACCTTCAAATCAACAATGAAACACAGAAATTGCATTGATATTGAATACAAAAAGCAAAATGTCGACTTATTTACAAGAGGAGTAACTCTTCTAAGAGTTCGCGTTTGAGCCTTTCCAGGGACAGCAGTATTAGATTCCGATGCACCATTGCAGGTTTACTGTATCCCTTGGACCTTCAAATCAACGATGAGACAGAAATTGCATCGATATTGAATACAAAAGGCAAAATGTCGACTTAGTTACTAGAGGAGTAACTCGTCTAATAGTTCGTGCTTTTAGCGTTTCCTGGGACAGCAGTATTACATTCCAATTCACCATTGCTGGTTTACTGTATCCCTTGGACCTTCAAATCAACGACGAAACACAGAAATTGCATCGATATTGAATACAAAAAGCTAAATGACGGCTTATTTACAAGAGGAGTAACTTTTCTAATAGTTCGTGCTTTGAGCCTTTCCTGGGACAGCAGTATTAGATTCCGATGCACCATTGCAGGTTTACTGTATCCCTTGGACCTTCAAATCAACGATGAAACATAGAAATTGCATCGATCTTGAATACAAAAGGCAAAATGTCGACTTATTTACAAGAGGAGTAACTCTTCTAATAGTTCGTGCTTTGAGCCTTTCCAGGGACAGCAGTATTAGATTCCGATGCACCATTGCAGGTTTACTGTATCCCTTGGACCTTCAAATCAACGATGAAACACAGAAATTGCATCGATATTGAATACAAAAGGCAAAATGTCGACTAATTTACAAGTGGAGTAACTCTTATAATAGTTCGTACTTTGAGACTTTCCTGGGACAGCAGTATTAGATTCCGATGCACCATTGCAGGTTTACTGTATCCCTTGGACCTTCAAATCAACGATGAAACACAGAAATTGCACCGATATTGAATTCAAAAGTCAAAATGTCGACTTATTTACAAGAGGAGTAACTCTTCTAATAATTCGTGCTTTGAGCCTTTCCTGGGACAGCAGTATTAGATTCCGATGCACCATTGCAGGTTTACTGTATCCCTTGGACCTTCAAATCAACGATGAAACACAGAAATTGCATCGATATTGAATACAAAAGGCAAAATGTCGACTTATATACAAGAGGAGTAACTCTTCTAGTACTTCGTGTTTGAGCCTTTCCTGGGACAGCAGTATTAGATTCCGATGCACCATTGCAGGTTTACCGTATCACTTGGACCTTAAAATCAACGATGAAACACAGAAATTGCATCGATATTGAATACAAAAGGCAAAATGTCGACTTATTTATAAGAGGAGTAACTCTTCTAATAGTTCGTGCTTTGAGCCTTTCCTGGGACAGCAGTATTCCATTCCGATGCACCATTGCACGTTTACTGTATCCCTTGGACCTTCAAAACAACTATGAAACACTGAAATTGCATCGATACTGAATACAAAAGGAAAATGTTGACTTATTTACAAGAGGAATAACCCTTATAATAGTTCGTGGTTTTAGCCTTTCCTGGGACAGCAGTATTAGATTCCCACGCACCATTGCAGGTTTACTGTATCCCTTGGACCTTCAAATCAACGATGAAACACAGAAATTGCATCGATATTGAATACAAAAGGCGAAATGTCGACTTATTTACAAGAGGAGTAACTCTTTTAATAGTTCGTGCTTTTAGCGATTCCTGGGACAGCAGTATTAGATTCCGATGCACCATTGCAGGTTTACTGTATCCCTTGGACCTTCAAATCAACGATGAAACACAGATATTGCATCGATATTGAATACAAAAGGCAAAATGTCGACTTATTTACAAGAGGAGTAACTCTTCTAATACTTCGTGCTTTGAGCCTTTCCTGGGGCAGCATTATTAGATTCCGATGTACCTTTGCAGGTTTACTGTATCCCTTGGACCTTCAAATCAACGATGAAACACAGAAATTGCATCGATATTGAATACAAAAGGCAAAATGTCGACTTATTTACAAGAGGAGTAACTCTTCTAATAGCACGTGTTTTAGCCTTTCCTGGGACAGCAGTATTAGATTCCGATGCACCATTGCAGGTTTACTGTATCCCTTGAACGTTCAATTCTAAGATGAAACAAAGAAATTGCATCGATATAGAATACAAAAGGCAAAATGTCGACTTATTTACAAGAGGAGTAACTCTTCTAATAGTTCGTGCTTTGAGCCTTTCCTGTGACAGCAGTATTAGATTCCGATGCACCATTTCAGGTTTGCTGTATCCCTTGGACCTTCAAATCAACGATGAAACACAGAAATTGCATCGATATTGAATACAAAAGGCTAAATGTCGACTTATTTACAAGATAAGTAACTCTTCTAATAGTTCGTCATTTGAGCCTATCCTGGGACAGCAGTATTAGATTCCGATGCACCATTGCAGGTTTACTGTATCCGTTGGACCTTCAAATCAACGATGAAACACAAAAATTGCATCGATATTGAATACAAATGGCAAAATATATACTTATTTACAAGAGGAGTAACTCTTATAATAGTTCGTGCTTTGAGCCTTTCCTGGGCAGCAGTATTAGATTCCGATGCACCATTGCAGGTTTACTGTATCCCTTGGACCTTCAAATCAACGATGAAACACAGAAATTGCATCGATATTGAATACAAAAGGCAAAATGTCGACTTATTTACAAGAGGAGTAACCCTTCTAATAGTTCGTGCTTTGAGCCTTGCCTGGGACAGCAGTATTAGATTCCGATGCACCATTGCAGGTTTACTGTATCCCTTGGACCTTCAAATCAACGATGAAACACAGAAATTGCATCGATATTGAATACAAAAGGCAAAATGTCGACTTATTTACAAGAGGAGTAACTCTTCTAATACTTCGTGCTTTGCGCCTTTCCTGGGGCAGCATTATTAGATTCCGATGCACCATTGCACGTTTACTGTATCCCTTGGACCTTCAAATCAACGAAGAAACACAGAAATTGCATCGATATTGAATACAAAAGGCAAAATGTCGACTTATTTACAAGAGGAGTAACTCTTCTAAGAGTTCGCGTTTGAGCCTTTCCAAGGACAGCAGTATTAGATTCCGATGCACCATTGCAGGTTTCCTGTATCCCTTGGACCTTCAAATCAACGATGAGTCAGAAATTGCATCGATATTGATTACAAAAGGCAAAATGTCGACTTAGTTACAAGAGGAGTAACTCTTCTAATAGTTCGTGCTTTTATCGTTTCCTGGAACAGCAGTATTACATTCCAATTCACCACTGCAGGTTTACTGTATCCCTTGGACCTTCAAATCAACGATGAAACACAGAAATTGCATCGATATTGAATACAAAAAGCTAAATGTCGATTTATTTACAAGAGGAGTAACTTTTCTAATAGTTCGTGCTTTGAGCCTTTCCTGGGACAGCAGTATTAGATTCCGATGCACCATTGCAGGTTCACTGTATCCCTTGGACCTTCAAATCAACGATGAAACACAGAAATTGCATCGATATTGAATACAAAAGGCAAAATGTCGACTTATTTACAAGAGGAGTAACTCTTCTAATAGTTCGTGCTTTGAGCCTTTCCTGGGACAGCAGTATTAGATTCCGATGCACCATTGCAGGTTTACTGTATCCCTTGGACCTTCAAATCAACGATGAAACACAGAAATTGCATCGATATTGGATACAAAAGGCAAAATGTCGACTTATATACAAGAGGAGTAACTCTTCTAGTACTTCGTGCTTTGAGCCTTTCCTGGGACTGCAGTATTAGATTCCGATGCACCATTGCAGGTTTACTGTATCACTTGGACCTTCAAATCAACGATGAAACACAGAAATTGCATCGATATTGAATACAAAAGGCAAAATGTCGACTTATTTATAAGAGGAGTAACTCTTCTAATAGATCGTGCTTTGAGCCTTTCCTGGGACAGCAGTATTACATTCCGATGCACCATTGCACGTTTGCTGTATCCCTTGGACCTTCAAAACAACTATGAAACACTGAAATTGCATCGATATTGAATACAAAAGGCAAAATGTCGACTTATTTACAAGAGGAGTAACTCTTCTAATAGTTCGTGCTTTGAGCCATTCCTGGGGCAGCATTATTAGATTCCGATGCACCATTGCAGGTTTACTGTATCCCTTGGACCTTCAAATCAACGATGAAACACAGAAATTGCATCGATATTGAATACAAAAGGCAAAATGTCGACTTATTTACAAGTAGAGTAACTATTCTAATAGCTCGTGTTTTAGCCTTTCCTGGGACAGCAGTATTAGATTCCGATGCACCATTGCAGGTTTACTGTATCCATTGGACCTTCAAATCAACGATGAAACACAGAAATTGCATCGATATTGAATACAAAAGGCAAAATTTCGACTTATTTACAAGAGGCGTAACTCTTTTAATAGTTCGTGCTTTGAGCCTTTCCTGGGACAGCAGTATTGGATTCCGATGCACCATTGCAGGTTTACTGTATCCCATGGACCTTCAAATCAACGATGAAACACAGAAATTGCATCGATATTGAATACAAAAGGCATAATGTCGACTTATTTACAAGAGGAGTAACTCTTCTAATAGTTCGTGCTTATCGCCTTTCCTGGGACAGCAGTATTAGATTCCAATGCACCATTGCAGGTTTACTGTATCCCTTGGACCTTCAAATCAACGATGAAACACAGAAATTGCATCGATATTGAATTCAAAAGGCAAAATGTCGACTTATTTATAAGAGGAGTAACCATTCTAATAGTTCGTGCTTTGAACCTTTTTCTGGGACAGCAGTATTAGATTCCGATGCACTATTGCAGGTTTACTGTATCCCTTGGACCTTCAAGTCAACGATGAAAAACAGAAATTGGATCGATATTGAATACAAAAGGCAAAATGGCGACTTATTTACAAGAGGATTAACTCTTCTAATAGTTCTTGCTTTTAGCCTTTCTTGGGACAACAGTATTAAATTCCGATGCACTATTGCAGGTTTACTGTATCCCTTGGACCTTCAAATCAACGATGAGACAGAAATTGCATCGATATTGAATACAAAAGGCAAAATGTCGACTTAGTTACTAGAGGAGTAACTCGTCTAATAGTTCGTGCTTTTAGCGTTTCCTAGGGACAGCAGTATTACATTCCAATTCACCATTGCAGGTTTACTGTATCCCTTGGACCTTCAAATCAACGATGAAACACAGAAATTGCATCGATATTGAATACAAAAAGCTAAATGACGACTTATTTACAAGAGGAGTAACTTTTCTAATAGTTCGTGCTTTGAGCCTTTCCTGGGACAGCAGTATTAGATTCCGATGCACCATTGCAGGTTTACTGTATCCCTTGGACCTTCAAATCAACGATGAAACACAGAAATTGCATCGATATTGAATACAAAAGGCAAAATGTCGACTTATTTACAAGAGGAGTAACCCTTATAATAGTTCGTGCTTTGAGCCTTTCCAGGGACAGCAGTATTAGATTCCGATGCACCATTGCAGGTTTACTGTATCCCTTGGACCTTCAAATCAACGATGAAACACAGAAATTGCATCGATATTGAATACAAAAGAGCAAAATGTCGACTAATTTACAAGAGGAGTAACTCTTATAATAGTTCGTACTTTGAGACTTTCCTGGGACAGCTGTATTAGATTCCGATGCGCCATTGCAGGTTTACTGTATCCCTTGGACCTTCAAATCAACGATGAAACACAGAAATTGCACCGATATTGAATACAAAAGGGAAAATGTCGACTTATATACAAGAGGAGTAACTCTTCTAGTATTTCGTGCTTTGAGCCTTTCCTGGGACAGCAGTATTAGATTCCGATGCACCATTGCAGGTTTACTGTATCACTTGGACCTTCAAATCAACGATGAAACACAGAAATTGCATCGATATTGAATACAAAAGGCAAAATGTCGACTTATTTATAAGAGGAGTAACTCTTCTAATAGTTCGTGCTTTTAGCCTTTCCTGGGACAGCAGTATTACATTCCGACGCACCATTGCACGTTTACTGTATCCCTTGGACCTTCAAAACAACTATGAAACACTGAAATTGCATCGATATTGAATACAAAAGGAAAATGTTGACTTATTTACAAGAGGAGTAACCCTTATAATAGTTCGTGGTTTTAGCCTTTCCTGGGACAGCAGTATTAGATTCCGATGCACCATTGCAGGTTTACTGTATCCCTTGGACCTTCAAATCAACGATGAAACACAGAAATTGCATCGATATTGAATACAAAAGGCGAAATGTCGACTTATTTACAAGAGGAGTAACTCTTTTAATAGTTCGTGCTTTTAGCGTTCCTGGGACAGCAGAATTAGATTCCGATGCACCATTGCAGGTTTACTGTATCTCTTGGACCTTCAAATCAACGATGAAACACAGAAATTGCATCGATATTGAATACAAAATGCAAAATGTCGACTTATTTACAAGAGGAGTAACCCTTCTAATAGTTCGTGCTTTGAGCCTTTCCTGGGACAGCAGTATTAGATTCCGATGCACCATTGCAGGTTTACTGTATCCCTTGGACCTTCAAATCAACGATGAAACACAGAAATTGCATCGATATTGAATACAAAAGGCAAAATGTCGACTTATTTACAAGAGGAGTAACTCTTCTAATAGTTCGTGCTTTGAGCCTTTCCTGGGGCAGCATTATTAGATTCCGATGTACCATTGCAGGTTTACTGTATCCCTTGGACCTTCAAATGAACGATGAAACACAGAAATTGCATCGATATTGAATACAAAAGGCATAATGTCGACTTATTTACAAGAGGAGTAACTCTTCTAATAGCTCGTGTTTTAGCGTTTCCTGGGACAGCAGTATTAGATTCCGATGCACCATTGCAGGTTTACTGTATCCCTTGAAAGTTCAATTCTACGATGAAACAAAGAAACTGCATCGATATTGAATACAAAAGGCAAAATGTCGACTTATTTACAAGAGGAGTAACTCTTCTAATAGTTCGTGCTTTGAGCCTTTCCTGTGACAGCAGTATTAGATTCCGATGCACCATTTCAGGTTTGCTGTATCCCATGGACCTTCAAATCAACGATGAAACACAGAAATTGCATCGATATTGAATACAAAAGGCTAAATGTCGACTTATTTACAAGAGGAGTAACTCTTCTAATAGTTCGTCATTTGAGCCTTTCCTGGGACAGCAGTATTAGATTCGGATGCACCATTGCAGGTTTACTGTATCCGTTGGACCTTCAAATCAACGATGAAACACAGAAATTGCATCGATATTGAGTACAAATGGCAAAATATATACTTATTTACAAGAGGAGTAACTCTTATTATAGTTCGTGCTTTGAGCCTTTCCTGGGACAGCAGTATTAGATTCCGATGCACCATTGCAGGTTTACTGTATCCCTTGGACCTTCAAATCAACGATGAAACACAGAAATTGCATCGATATTGAATCCAAAAGGCAAAATGTCGACTAATTTACAAGAGGAGTAACTCTTATAATAGTTCGTGCTTTGAGCCTTTCCTGGGACAGCAGTATTAGATTCCGATGCACCATTGCAGGTTTACTGTATCCCTTGGACCTTCAAATCGACGATGAAACACAGAAATTGCATCGATATTGAATACAAAAGGCAAATTGTCGACTTATTTACAAGAGGAGTAACTCTTCTAATAGCTCGTGTTTTAGCCTTTGCTGGCACAGCAGTATTAGATTCCGATGCACCATTGCAGGTTTACTGTATCCCTTGGACGTTCAATTCAACGATGAAACACAGAAATTGCATCGATATTGAATACAAAAGGCAAAATGTCGACTTATTTACAAGAGGAGTAACTCTTCTAATAGCTCGTGTTCTAGCCTTTCCTGGCACAGCAGTATTAGATTCCGATGCACCATTGCAGGCTTGCTGTATCCCTTGGACCTTCAAATCAACGATGAGACAGAAATTGCATCGATATTGAATACAAAAGGCAAAATGTCGACTTAGTTACTAGAGGAGTAACTCGTCTAATAGTTCGTGCTTTTAGCGTTTCCTAGGGACAGCAGTATTACATTCCAATTCACCATTGCAGGTTTACTGTATCCCTTGGACCTTCAAATCAACGATGAAACACAGATATTGCATCGATATTGAATACAAAAAGCTAAATGACGACTTATTTACAAGAGGAGTAACTTTTCTAATAGTTCGTGCTTTGAGCCTTTCCTGGGACAGCAGTATTAGATTCCGATGCACCATTGCAGGTTTATTGTATCCCTTGGACCTTCAAATCAACGATGAAACACAGAAATTGCATCGATATTGAATACAAAAGGCAAAATGTCGACTTATTTACAAGAGGAGTAACTCTTCTAATAGTTCGTGCTTATCGCCTTTCCTGGGACAGCAGTATTAGATTCCAATGCACCATTGCAGGTTTACTGTATCCCTTGGACCTTCAAATCAACAATGAAACACAGAAATTGCATCGATATTGAATTCAAAAGGCAAAATGTCGACTTATTTATAAGAGGAGTAACCATTCTAATAGTTCGTGCTTTGAACCTTTTTCTGGGACAGCAGTATTAGATTCCGATGCACTATTGCAGGTTTACTGTATCCCTTGGACCTTCAAGTCAACGATGAAAAACAGAAATTGGATCGATATTGAATACAAAAGGCAAAATGGCGACTTATTTACAAGAGGAGTAACTCTTCTAATACTTCGTGCTTTGAGCCTTTCCTGGGGCAGCATTATTAGATTCCGATGTACCATTGCAGGTTTACTGTATCCCTTGGACCTTCAAATGAACGATGAAACACAGAAATTGCATCGATATTGAATACAAAAGGCATAATGTCGACTTATTTACAAGAGGAGTAACTCTTCTAATAGCTCGTGTTTTAGCCTTTCCTGGGACAGCAGTATTAGATTCGGATGCACCATTGCAGGTTTACTGTATCCGTTGGACCTTCAAATCAACGATGAAACACAGAAATTGCATCGATATTGAATACAAATGGCAAAATATATACTTATTTACAAGAGGAGTAACTCTTATAATAGTTCGTGCTTTGAGCCTTTCCTGGGACAGCAGTATTAGATTCCGATGCACCTTTGCAGGTTTACTGTATCCCTTGGACCTTCAAATCAACGATGAATCACAGAAATTGCATTGATATTTAATACAAAAGGCAAAATTTCGACTTATTCACAAGAGGAGTAACTCTTTTAATAGTTCGTGCTTTGAGCCTTTCCTGGGACAGCAGTATTAGATTCCGATGCACCATTGCAGGTTTACTGTATCCCTTGGACCTTCAAATCAACGATGAGACACAGAAATTGCATCGATATTGAATACAAAAGGCAAATTGTCGACTTATTTACAAGAGGAGTAACTCTTCTAATAGCTCGTGTTTTAGCCTTTGCTGGCACAGCAGTATTAGATTCCGATGCACCATTGCAGGTTTACTGTATCCCTTGGACGTTCAATTCAACGATGAAACACAGAAATTGCATCGATATTGAATACAAAAGGCAAAATGTCGACTTATTTACAAGAGGAGTAACTCTTCTAATAGCTCGTGTTCTAGCCTTTCCTGGCACAGCAGTATTAGATTCCGATGCACCATTGCAGGCTTGCTGTATCCCTTGGACCTTCAAATCAACGATGAAACACAGAAATTGCATCGATATTGAATACAAAAGTCTACATGTCGACTTATTTACAAGAGGAGTAACTCTTCTAATAGTTCGTGCTTTGAGCCTTTCCTGGGACAGCAGTATTAGATTCCGATGCGCTATTGCAGGTTTACTGTATCCCTTGGACCTTCAAATCAACGATGAATCACAGAAATTGCATCGATATTGAATACAAATGGCAAAATGTCGACTTAATTACAAGAGGAGTAACTCTTCTAATAGTTCGTGCTTTGAGCCTTTCCTGGGACAGCAGTATTAGATTCCGATGCACCATTGCAGGTTTACTGTATCCCTTGGACCTTCAAATCAACGATGAATCACAGAAATTGCATCGATATTGAATACAAATGGCAAAATGTCGACTTAATTACAAGAGGAGTAACTCTTCTAATAGTTCGTGCTTTGAGCCTTTCCCGGGACAGCAGTATTAGATTCCGATGCACCATTGCAGGCTTGCTAAATCCCTTGGACCTTCAAATCAACGAAGAAACACAGAAATTGTATCGATATTGAATACAAATGGCAAAATGTCGACTTATTTACAAGAGGAGTAACTCTTCTAATAGTTCGTGCTTTGAGCCTTTCCTGGGACAGCAGTATTAGATTCCGATGCACCATTGCAGGCTTGCTGTATCCCTTGGACCTTCAAATCAACGATGAAACACAGAAAATGCATCGAATTGAATAGAAAAAAGCAAAATGCCGACTTATTTACAAGAGGAGTAACTCTTCTAATAGTTCGTGCTTTGAGCCTTTCCTGGGACAGCAGTATTAGATTCCGATGCACCATTGCAGGTTTACTGTATCCGTTAAACCTTCAAATCAACGATGAAACACAGAAATTGCATCGATATTGAATACAAAAGGCTAAATGTCGACTTATTTACAAGAGGAGTAACTCTTCTAATATTTCGTGCTTTGAGCCTTTCCTGGGACAGCAGTATTAGATTCCGATGCACCATTACAGGTTTACTGTATCCCATGGACCTTCAAGTCAACGATGAAACACAGAAATTGCCTCGATATTGAATACAAATGGCAAAATATCTGCTTATTAACAAGAGGAGTAACTCTTATAATAGTTCGTGCTTTGAGCCTTTCCTGGGACAGCAGTATTAGATTCCGATGCACCATTGCAGGTTTACTGTATCCCTAGGACCTTCAAATCAACGATGACTCACAGGGATTGCATCGATATTTAATACAAAAGGCAAAATTTCGACTTATTTACAAGAGGCGTAACTCTTTTAATAGTTCGTGCTTTGAGCCTTTCCTGGGACAGCAGTATTAGATTCCGATGCACCATTGCAGGTTTACTGTATCCCTTGGACCTTCAAATCAACGATGAATCACAGAAATTGCATCGATATTGAATACAAAAGGCAAAATGTCGGCCTATCTACAAGAGGAGTAACTCTTCTAATAGTTCGTGTTTGAGCCATTCCAGGGACAGCAGTACTAGATTCCGATGCACCATTGCAGGTTTACTGTATCCCTTGGACCTTCAAATCAACGATTAAACATAGAAATTGCATCGATATTGAATCCAAAAGGCAAAATGTCGACTTATTTATAAGGGGAGTAACCCTTCTAATAGTTCGTGCTTTGAACCTTTCCTGGGACAGCAGTATTAGATTCCGATGCACCATTGCAGGTTTACTGTATCCCTTGGACATTCAAGTCAACGATGAAACACAGGAATTGGATCGATATTGAATACAAAAGGCAAAATGTCGGCTTATTTACAAGAGGAGTAACTTTTCTAATAGTACGTGCTTTGAGCCTTTCCTGGGACAGCAGTATTACATTCCGATGCACCATTCCTGGTTTACTGTATACCTTGGACCTACAAATCAACGATGAAGCACAGAAATAGCATCGATATTGAATTCAAAAGGCAAAATGTCGACTTATTTACAAGAGGAGTAACTCTTCTAATAGTTCGTGTTTGAGCCTTTCCAGGGACAGCAGTATTAGATTCCGATGCACCATTGCAATTTTACTGTATCCCTTGGACCTTCAAATCAACGATGAAACACAGAAATTGCATCGATATTGAATAGAAAAAAGCAATATGACGACTTATTTACAAGAGGAGTAACTCTTCTAATAGTTAGCCCTTTGAGCCTTTCCTGGGACAGCAGTATTAGATTCCGATGCACCATTGCAGGTTTACTGTATCCGTTAAACCTTCAAATCAAGGTTGAAACACAGAAATTGCATCGATATTGAATACAAAAGGCTAAATGTCGACTTATTTACAAGAGGAGTAACTCTTCCAATAGTTCGTGCTTTGAGCCTTTCCTGGGACAGCAGTATTAGATTCCGATGCACCATTGCAGGTTTACTGTATCCCTTGGACCTTCAAGTCAACGATGAGTCACAGAAATTGCATCGATATTGAATACAAATGGCAAAATATCTACTTATTTACAAGAGGAGTAACTCTTATAATAGTTCGTGTTTTGAGCCTTTCCTGGGACAGCAGTATTAGATTCCGATGCACCATTGCAGGTTTACTGTATCCCTAGATCCTTCAAATCAACGATTAATCACAGAAATTGCATCGATATTTAATACAAAAGGCAAAATGTCGACTTATTTACAAGTGGCGTAACTCTTTAAATAGTTTTTGTTTGAGTCTTTCCTGGGACAGCAGTATTAGATTCCGAAGCACCATTGCAGGTTTACTGTATCCCTTGGACCTTCAAATCAACGATGAATCACAGAAATTGCATCGATATTGAATACAAAAGGCAAAATGTCGGCTTATCTACAAGAGGAGTAACTCTTCTAATAGTTCGTGCTTTGAGCCGTTCCTGGGACAGCAGTATTACATTCCGATGCACCATTGCAGGTTTACTGTTTCCCTTGGACCTTCAAATCAACGATGAAACAGAGAAATTGCATCGATATTGAATACAAAAGGCAAAATGTCGACTTATTTACAAGAGGAGTTACTCTCCTAATAGTTCGCGTTTGACTCTTTCCAGGGACCGCAGAATTAGATTCCGATGCACCATTGCAGGTTTACTGTATCCCTTGGACCTTCAAATCAACGATGAAACACAGAAATTGCATACATATTGAATACAAAAGGCAAAATGTCGGCTTATTTACAAGAGGAGTAACTCTTCTAGTACATCGTGCTTTGAGCCTTTCCTGCGACAGCAGTATTAGACTCCGATGCACCATTGCAGGTTTACTGTATCCCTTGGACCTTCAAATCAACGATGACACACAGAAATTGCATCGATATTGAATACAAAAGGCAAAATGTCGACTTATTTACAAGAGGAGTAACTGTTCTAAAAGTTCGTGCTTTGAGCATTTCCTGGGACAGCAGTATTAGATTCCGATTTACCATTGCAGGTTTACTGTATCCCTCGGTCCTTCAAATCAACGATGAAACACAGAAATTGCATCGATATTGAATACAAAAGGCAAAATGTTGGCTTATCTACAAGAGGAGTAACTCTTCTAATAGTTCGTGCTTTGAGCCGTTCCTGGGACAGCAGTATTACATTCCAATGCACCATTGCAGGTTTACTGTATCCCTTGGACCTTCAAATCAACGATGAAACACAGAAATTGCATCGATATTGAATACAAACGGCAAAATGTCGACTTATTTACAAGAGGAGTAACTCTTCTAATAGGTCGTGTTTGAGCCTTTCCAGGGACAGCAGTATTAGATTCCGATGCACCATTGCAGGTTTACTGTATCCCTTGGACCTTCAAGTCAACGATGAAACACAGAAATTAGATCGATATTAAACTTCCTGGCAGATTAAAACTGTGTGCCCGACCGAGACTCGAACTCGGGACCTTTGCCTTTCACGGGCAAGTGCTCTACCAACTGAGCTACCGAAGCACGACTCACGCCCGGTACTCACAGCTTTACTTCTGCCAGTACCTCGTCTCCTACCTTCCAAACATTACAGAAGCTCTCCTGCGAAACTTCCAGAACTAGCACTCCTGAAAGAAAGGATATAGCGGAGACATGGCTTAGCCACAGCCTGGGGGATGTTTCCAGAATGAGATTTTCACTCTGCAGCGGAGTGTGCGCTGTTTGAGCCTTTCCAGGGACAGCAGTATTAGATTCCGATGCACCATTGCAGGTTTACTGTATCCCTTGGACCTTCAAATCAACGATGAAACACAGATATTGCATCGATATTGAATACATAAGGCAAAATGTCGGCTTATCTACAAGAGGAGTAACTCTTCTAATAGTTCGTGATTTGAGCCTTTCCTGGGACAGCAGTATTAGATTCCGATGCACCATTGCTGGTTTACTGTATCCCTTGGACCTTCAAATCAACGATGAAACACAGATATTGCATCGATATTGAATACAAAAGGCAAAATGTCGATTTATTTACAAGAGGAGTAACTCTTCTAATAGTTCGTTCTTTTAGCCTTTCCTGGGACAGCAGTATTAGATTCCGATGCACCATTGCAGGTTTACTGTATCCCTTGGACCTTCAATTCAACGATGAAACACAGAAATTGCATCGATATTGAATACAAAAGGCAAAATGTCGACTTTTTTACAAGAGGAGTAACCCTTCTAATAGTTCGTGATTTGAGCCTTTCCTGGGAAAGCAGTATTAGATTCCGATGCACCATTGCAGGTTTACTGTATCCCTTGGACCTTCAAATCAACGATGAAACACTGAAATTGCATCGATATTGAATTCAAAAGGCCAAATGTCGACTTATTTACAAGAGGAGTAACTCTTCTAATAGTTCGTGCTTTGAGCCTTTCCTGGGACAGCAGTATTAGATTCCGATGCACCATTGCAGGTATACTGTAACCCTTGGACCTTCAAATCAACGATGAAACACAGAAATTGCATCGATATTGAATACAAAAGGCATAATGTCGACTTATTTACAAGAGGAGTAACTCTTCTAATAGCTCGTGTTTTAGCGTTTCCTGGGACAGCAGTATTAGATTCCGATGCACCATTGCAGGTTTACTGTATCCCTTGAAAGTTCAATTCTACGATGAAACAAAGAAACTGCATCGATATTGAATACAAAAGGCAAAATGTCGACTTATTTACAAGAGGAGTAACTCTTCTAATAGTTCGTGCTTTGAGCCTTTCCTGGGACAGCAGTATTAGATTCCGATGCACCATTGCAGGTTTACGGTATCCCTTGGACCTTCAAATCAACGATGAAACACAGAAATTGCATCGATATTGAATACAAAAGTCTAAATGTCGACTTATTTACAAGAGGAGTAACTCTTCTAATAGTTCGTCATTTGAGCCTTTCCTGGGACAGCAGTATTAGATTCGGATGCACCATTGCAGGTTTACTGTATCCGTTGGACCTTCAAATCAACGATGAAACACAGAAATTGCATCGATATTGAGTACAAATGGCAAAATATATACTTATTTACAAGAGGAGTAACTCTTATAATAGTTCGTGCTTTGAGCCTTTCCTGGGACAGCAGTATTAGATTCCGATGCACCATTGCAGGTTTACTGTATCCCTTGGACCTTCAAATCAACGATGAAACACAGAAATTGCATCGATATTGAATCCAAAAGGCAAAATGTCGACTAATTTACAAGAGGAGTAACTCTTATAATAGTTCGTGCTTTAAGCCTTTCCTGGGACAGCAGTATTAGATTCCGATGCACCATTGCAGGTTTACTGTATCCCTTGGACCTTCAAATCAACGATGAATCACAGAAATTGCATAGATATTTAATACAAAAGGCAAAATTTCGACTTATTCACAAGAGGCGTAACTCTTTTAATAGTTCGTGCTTTGAGCCTTTCCTGGGACAGCAGTATTAGATTCCGATGCACCATTGCAGGTTTACTGTATCCCTTGGACCTTCAAATCGACGATGAAACACAGAAATTGCATCGATATTGAATACAAAAGGCAAATTGTCGACTTATTTACAAGAGGAGTAACTCTTCTAATAGCTCGTGTTTTAGCCTTTGCTGGCACAGCAGTATTAGATTCCGATGCACCATTGCAGGTTTACTGCATCCCTTGGACGTTCAATTCAACGATGAAACACAGAAATTGCATCGATATTGAATACAAAAGGCAAAATGTCGACTTATTTACAAGAGGAGTAACTCTTCTAATAGCTCGTGTTCTAGCCTTTCCTGGCACAGCAGTATTAGATTCCGATGCACCATTGCAGGCTTGCTGTATCCCTTGGACCTTCAAATCAACGATGAGACAGAAATTGCATCGATATTGAATACAAAAGGCAAAATGTCGACTTAGTTACTAGAGGAGTAACTCGTCTAATAGTTCGTGCTTTTAGCGTTTCCTAGGGACAGCAGTATTACATTCCAATTCACCATTGCAGGTTTACTGTATCCCTTGGACCTTCAAATCAACGATGAAACACAGAAATTGCATCGATATTGAATACAAAAAGCTAAATGACGACTTATTTACAAGAGGAGTAACTTTTCTAATTGTTCGTGCTTTGAGCCTTTCCTGGGACAGCAGTATTAGATTCCGATGCACCATTGCAGGTTTACTGTATCCCTTGGACCTTCAAATCAACGATGAAACACAGAAATTGCATCGATATTGAATACAAAAGGCAAAATGTCGACTTATTTACAAGAGGAGTAACTCTTCTAATAGTTCGTGCTTATCGCCTTTCCTGGGACAGCAGTATTAGATTCCAATGCACCATTGCAGGTTTACTGTATCCCTTGGACCTTCAAATCAACGATGAAACACAGAAATTGCATCGATATTGAATTCAAAAGGCAAAATGTCGACTTATTTATAAGAGGAGTAACCATTCTAATAGTTCGTGCTTTGAACCATTTTCTGGGACTGCAGTATTAGATTCCGATGCACTATTGCAGGTTTACTGTATCCCTTGGACCTTCAAGTCAACGATGAAAAACAGAAATTGGATCGATATTGAATACAAAAGGCAAAATGGCGACTTATTTACAAGAGGATTATCTCTTCTAATAGTTCTTGCTTTTAGCCTTTCCTGGGACAACAGTATTAGATTCCGATGCACTATTGCAGGTTTACTGTATCCCTTGGACCTTCAAATCAACGATGAGACAGAAATTGCATCGATATTGAATACAAGAGGCAAAATGTCGACTTAGTTACTAGAGGAGTAACTCGTCCAATAGTTCGTGCTTTTAGCGTTTCCTAGGGACAGCAGTATTACATTCCAATTCACCATTGCAGGTTTACTGTATCCCTTGGACCTTCAAATCAACGATGAAACACAGAAATTGCATCGATATTGAATACAAAAAGCTAAATGACGACTTATTTACAAGAGGAGTAACTTTTCTAATAGTTCGTGCTTTGAGCCTTTCCTGGGACAGCAGTATTAGATTCCGATGCACCATTGCAGGTTTACTGTATCCCTTGGACCTTCAAATCAACGATGAAACACAGAAATTGCATCGATATTGAATACAAAAGGCAAAATGTCGACTTATTTACAAGAGGAGTAACTCTTCTAATAGTTCGTGCTTTGAGCCTTTCCAGTGACAGCAGTATTAGATTCCGATGCACCATTGCAGGTTTACTGTATCCCTTGGACCTTCAAATCAACGATGAAACACAGAAATTGCATCGATATTGAATACAAAAGGCAAAATGTCGACTAATTTACAAGAGGAGTAACTCTTATAATAGTTCGTACTTTGGGACTTTCCTGGGACAGCAGTATTAGATTCCGATGCACCATTGCAGGTTTACTGTATCCCTTGGACCTTCAAATCAACGATGAAACACAGAAATTGCACCGATATTGAATACAAAAGGGAAAATGTCGACTTATATACAAGAGGAGTAACTCTTCTAGTATTTCGTGCTTTGAGCCTTTCCTGGGACAGCAGTATTAGATTCCGATGCACCATTGCAGGTTTACTGTATCACTTGGACCTTCAAATCAACGATGAAACACAGAAATTGCATCGATATTGAATACAAAAGGCAAAATGTCGACTTATTTATAAGAGGAGTAACTCTTCTAATAGTTCGTGCTTTTAGCCTTTCCTGGGACAGCAGTATTACATTCCGATGCACCATTGCACGTTTACTGTATCCCTTGGACCTTCAAAACAACTATGAAACACTGAAATTGCATCGATATTGAATACAATAGGAAAATGTTGACTTATTTACAAGAGGAGTAACCCTTATAATAGTTCGTGGTTTTAGCCTTTCCTGGGACAGCAGTATTAGATTCCGATGCACCATTGCAGGTTTACTGTATCCCTTGGACCTTCAAATCAACGATGAAACACAGAAATTGCATCGATATTGAATACAAAAGGCGAAATGTCGACTTATTTACAAGAGGAGTAACTCTTTTAATAGTTCGTGCTTTTAGCGTTCCTGGGACAGCAGAATTAGATTCCGATGCACCATTGCAGGTTTACTGTATCCCTTGGACCTTCAAATCAACGATGAAACACAGAAATTGCATCGATATTGAATACAAAAGGCAAAATGTCGACTTATTTACAAGAGGAGTAACCCTTCTAATAGTTCGTGCTTTGAGCATTTCCTGGGACAGCAGTATTAGATTCCGATGCACCATTGCAGGTTTACTGTATCCCTTGGACCTTCAAATTAACGATGAAACACAGAAATTGCATCGATATTGAATACAAAAGGCAAAATGTCGACTTATTTACAAGAGGAGTAACTCTTCTAATACTTCGTGCTTTGAGCCTTTCCTGGGGCAGCATTATTAGATTCCGATGTACCATTGCAGGTTGACTGTATCCCTTGGACCTTCAAATGAACGATGAAACACAGAAATTGCATCGATATTGAATACAAAAGGCATAATGTCGACTTATTTACAAGAGGAGTAACTCTTCTAATAGCTCGTGTTTTAGCCTTTCCTGGGACAGCAGTATTAGATTCGGATGCACCATTGCAGGTTTACTGTATCCGTTGGACCTTCAAATCAACGATGAAACACAGAAATTGCATCGATATTGAATACAAATGGCAAAATATATACTTATTTACAAGAGGAGTAACTCTTATAATAGTTCGTGCTTTGAGCCTTTCCTGGGACAGCAGTATTAGATTCCGATGCACCTTTGCAGGTTTACTGTATCCCTTGGACCTTCAAATCAACGATGAATCACAGAAATTGCATTGATATTTAATACAAAAGGCAAAATTTCGACTTATTCACAAGAGGAGTAACTCTTTTAATAGTTCGTGCTTTGAGCCTTTCCTGGGACAGCAGTATTAGATTCCGATGCACCATTGCAGGTTTACTGTATCCCTTGGACCTTCAAATCAACGATGAAACACAGAAATTGCATCGATATTGAATACAAAAGGCAAATTGTCGACTTATTTACAAGAGGAGTAACTCTTCTAATAGCTCGTGTTTTAGCCTTTGCTGGCACAGCAGTATTAGATTCCGATGCACCATTGCAGGTTTACTGTATCCCTTGGACGTTCAATTCAACGATGAAACACAGAAATTGCATCGATATTGAATACAAAAGGCAAAATGTCGACTTATTTACAAGAGGAGTAACTCTTCTAATAGCTCGTGTTCTAGCCTTTCCTGGCACAGCAGTATTAGATTCCGATGCACCATTGCAGGCTTGCTGTATCCCTTGGACCTTCAAATCAACGATGAAACACAGAAATTGCATCGATATTGAATACAAAAGTCTACATGTCGACTTATTTACAAGAGGAGTAACTCTTCTAATAGTTCGTGCTTTGAGCCTTTCCTGGGACAGCAGTATTAGATTCCGATGCACTATTGCAGGTTTACTGTATCCCTTGGACCTTCAAATCAACGATGAATCACAGAAATTGCATCGATATTGAATACAAATGGCAAAATGTCGACTTAGTTACAAGAGGAGTAACTCTTCTAATAGTTCGTGCTTTGAGCCTTTCCTGGGACAGCAGTATTAGATTCCGATGCACCATTGCAGGTTTACTGTATCCCTTGGACCTTCAAATCAACGATGAATCACAGAAATTGCATCGATATTGAATACAAATGGCAAAATGTCGACTTAATTACAAGAGGAGTAACTCTTCTAATAGTTCGTGCTTTGAGCCTTTCCCGGGACAGCAGTATTAGATTCCGATGCACCATTGCAGGCTTGCTAAATCCCTTGGACCTTCAAATCAACGATGAAACACAGAAATTGTATCGATATTGAATACAAATGGCAAAATGTCGACTTATTTACAAGAGGAGTAACTCTTCTAATAGTTCGTGCTTTGAGCCTTTCCTGGGACAGCAGTATTAGATTCCGATGCACCATTGCAGGCTTGCTGTATCCCTTGGACCTTCAAATCAACGATGAAACACAGAAAATGCATCGAATTGAATAGAAAAAAGCAAAATGCTGACTTATTTACAAGAGGAGTAACTCTTCTAATAGTTCGTGCTTTGAGCCTTTCCTGGGACAGCAGTATTAGATTCCGATGCACCATTGCAGGTTTACTGTATCCGTTAAACCTTCAAATCAACGATGAAACACAGAAATTGCATCGATATTGAATACAAAAGGCTAAATGTCGACTTATTTACAAGAGGAGTAACTCTTCTAATAGTTCGTGCTTTGAGCCTTTCCTGGGACAGCAGTATTAGATTCCGATGCACCATTACAGGTTTACTGTATCCCATGGACCTTCAAGTCAACGATGAAAAACAGAAATTGCCTCGATATTGAATACAAATGGCAAAATATCTGCTTATTTACAAGAGGAGTAACTCTTATAATAGTTCGTGCTTTGAGCCTTTCCTGGGACAGCAGTATTAGATTCCGATGCACCATTGCAGGTTTACTGTATCCCTAGGACCTTCAAATCAACGATGAATCACAGGGATTGCATCGATATTTAATACAAAAGGCAAAATTTCGACTTATTTACAAGAGGCGTAACTCTTTTAATAGTTCGTGCTTTGAGCCTTTCCTGGGACAGCAGTATTAGATTCCGATGCACCATTGCAGGTTTACTGTATCCCTTGGACCTTCAAATCAACGATGAATCACAGAAATTGCATCGATATTGAATACAAAAGGCAAAATGTCGGCCTATCTACAAGAGGAGTAACTCTTCTAATAGTTCGTGTTTGAGCCTTTCCAGGGACAGCAGTACTAGATTCCGATGCACCATTGCAGGTTTACTGTATCCCTTGGACCTTCAAATCAACGATTAAACATAGAAATTGCATCGATATTGAATACAAAAGGCAAAATGTCGACTTATTTATAAGGGGAGTAACCCTTCTAATAGTTCGTGCTTTGAACCTTTCCTGGGACAGCAGTATTAGATTCCGATGCACCATTGCAGGTTTACTGTATCCCTTGGACACTCAAGTCAACGATGAAACACAGGAATTGGATCGATATTGAATACAAAAGGCAAAATGTCGGCTTATTTACAAGAGGAGTAACTTTTCTAATAGTACGTGCTTTGAGCCTTTCCTGGGACAGCAGTATTACATTCCGATGCACCATTCCTGGTTTACTGTATAACTTGGACCTACAAATCAACGATGAAGCACAGAAATAGCATCGATATTGAATACAAAAGGCAAAATGTCGACTTATTTACAAGAGGAGTAACTCTTCTAATAGTTCGTGTTTGAGCCTTTCCAGGGACAGCAGTATTAGATTCCGATGCACCATTGCAATTTTACTGTATCCCTTGGACCTTCAAATCAACGATGAAACACAGAAATTGCATCGATATTGAATAGAAAAAAGCAATATGACGACTTATTTACAAGAGGAGTAACTCTTCTAATAGTTAGCCCTTTGAGCCTTTCCTGGGACAGCAGTATTAGATTCCGATGCACCATTGCAGGTTTACTGTATCCGTTAAACCTTCAAATCAAGGTTGAAACACAGAAATTGCATCGATATTGAATACAAAAGGCTAAATGTCGACTTATTTACAAGAGGAGTAACTCTTCCAATAGTTCGTGCTTTGGGCCTTTCCTGGGACAGCAGTATTAGATTCCGATGCACCATTGCAGGTTTACTGTATCCCTTGGACCTTCAAGTCAACGATGAGTCACAGAAATTGCATCGATATTGAATACAAATGGCAAAATATCTACTTATTTACAAGAGGAGTAACTCTTATAATAGTTCGTGTTTTGAGCCTTTCCTGGGACAGCAGTATTAGATTCCGATGCACCATTGCAGGTTTACTGTATCCCTAGATCCTTCAAATCAACGATTAATCACAGAAATTGCATCGATATTTAATACAAAAGGCAAAATGTCGACTTATTTACAAGTGGCGTAACTCTTTAAATAGTTCTTGTTTGAGTCTTTCCTGGGACAGCAGTATTAGATTCCGATGCACCATTGCAGGTTTACTGTATCCCTTGGACCTTCAAATCAACGATGAATCACAGAAATTGCATCGATATTGAATACAAAAGGCAAAATGTCGGCTTATCTACAAGAGGAGTAACTCTTCTAATAGTTCGTGCTTTGAGCCGTTCCTGGGACAGCAGTATTACATTCCGATGCACCATTGCAGGTTTACTGTATCCCTTGGACCTTCAAATCAACGATGAAACAGAGAAATTGCATCGATATTGAATACAAAAGGCAAAATGTCGACTTATTTACAAGAGGAGTTACTCTCCTAATAGTTCGCGTTTGACTCTTTCCAGGGACCGCAGAATTAGATTCCGATGCACCATTGCAGGTTTACTGTATCCCTTGGACCTTCAAATCAACGATGAAACACAGAAATTGCATACATATTGAATACAAAAGGCAAAATGTCGGCTTATTTACAAGAGGAGTAACTCTTCTAGTACATCGTGCTTTGAGCCTTTCCTGGGACAGCAGTATTAGACTCCGATGCACCATTGCAGGTTTACTGTATCCCTTGGACCTTCAAATCAACGAAGACACACAGAAATTGCATCGATATTGAATACAAAAGGCAAAATGTCGACTTATTTACAAGAGGAGTAACTGTTCTAAAAGTTCGTGCTTTGAGCATTTCCTGGGACAGCAGTATTAGATTCCGATTTACCATTGCAGGTTTACTGTATCCCTTGGACCTTCAAATCAACGATGAAACACAGAAATTGCATCGATATTGAATACAAAAGGCAAAATGTTGGCTTATCTACAAGAGGAGTAACTCTTCTAATAGTTCGTGCTTTGAGCCGTTCCTGGGACAGCAGTATTACATTCCAATGCACCATTGCAGGTTTACTGTATCCCTTGGACCTTCAAATCAACGATGAAACAGAGAAATTGCATCGATATTGAATACAAACGGCAAAATGTCGACTTATTTACAAGAGGAGTAACTCTTCTAATAGGTCGTGTTTGAGCCTTTCCAGGGACAGCAGTATTAGATTCCGATGCACCATTGCAGGTTTACTGTATCCATTGGACCTTCAAGTCAACGATGAAACACAGAAATTAGATCGATATTAAACTTCCTGGCAGATTAAAACTGTGTGCCCGACCGAGACTCGAACTCGGGACCTTTGCCTTTCACGGGCAAGTGCTCTACCAACTGAGCTACCGAAGCACGACTCACGCCCGGTACTCACAGCTTTACTTCTGCCAGTACCTCGTCTCCTACCTTCCAAACTTTACAGAAGCTCTCCTGCGAAACTTGCAGAACTAGCACTCCTGAAAGAAAGGATATAGCGGAGACATGGCTTAGCCACAGCCTGGGGGATGTTTCCAGAATGAGATTTTCACTCTGCAGCGGAGTGTGCGCTGTTTGAGCCTTTCCAGGGACAGCAGTATTAGATTCCGATGCACCATTGCAGGTTTACTGTATCCCTTGGATCTTCAAATCAACGATGAAACACAGAAATTGCATCGATATTGAATACAAAAGGCAAAATGTCGGCTTATCTACAAGAGGAGTAACTCTTCTAATAGTTCGTGATTTGAGCCTTTCCTGGGACAGCAGTATTAGATTCCGATGCACCATTGCTGGTTTACTGTATCCCTTGGACCTTCAAATCGACGATGAAACACAGATATTGCATCGATATTGAATACAAAAGGCAAAATGTCGATTTATTTACAAGAGGAGTAACTCTTCTAATAGTTCGTTCTTTTAGCCTTTCCTGGGACAGCAGTATTAGATTCCGATGCACCATTGCAGGTTTACTGTATCCCTTGGACCTTCAATTACACGATGAAACACAGAAATTGCATCGATATTGAATACAAAAGGCAAAATGTCGACTTTTTTACAAGAGGAGTAACCCTTCTAATAGTTCGTGATTTGAGCCTTTCCTGGGAAAGCAGTATTAGATTCCGATGCACCATTGCAGGTTTACTGTATCCCTTGGACCTTCAAATCAACGATGAAACACTGAAATTGCATCGATATTGAATTCAAAAGGCCAAATGTCGACTTATTTACAAGAGGAGTAACTCTTCTAATAGTTCGTGCTTTGAGCCTTTCCTGGGACAGCAGTATTAGATTCCGATGCACCATTGCAGGTTTACTGTCTCCCTTGGACCTTCAAATCAACGATGAAACACAGAAATTGCATCGATATTGAATACAAAAGGCAAAATGTCGGCTTATTTACAAGAGGAGTAACTCTTCTAGTACTTCGTGCTTTGAGCCTTTCCTGGGACAGCAGTATTAGACTCCGATATACTATTGCAGGTTTACTGTATCCCTTATACCCTCAAATCAACGATGAAACACAGAAATTGCATCGATATTGAAAACAAAAGGTAAAATGTCGACTTATTTACAAGAGGAGTAACTCTTCTAATAGTTCGTGCTTTGAGCCTTTCCTGGGACAGCAGTATTAGATTCCGATTTACCATTGCAGGTTTACTGTATCCCTTGGACCTTCAAATCAACGATGAAACACAGAAATTGCATCGATATTGAATACAAAAGGCAAAATGTTGGCTTATCTGCAAGAGGAGTAACTCTTCTAATTGTTCGTGCTTTGAGCCGTTCCTGGGACAGCAGTATTAGATTCCGATGCACCATTGCAGGTTTACTGTATCCCTTGGACCTTCAAATCAACGATGAAACACAGAAATTGCATCGATATTGAATACAAAAGGCAAAATGTCGGCTTATTTACAAGAGGAGTAACTCTTCTAGTACTTCGTGCTTTGAGCCTTTCCTGGGACAGCAGTATTAGATTCCGATTTACCATTGCAGGTTTACTGTATCCCTTGGACCTTCAAATCAACGATGAAACACAGATATTGCATCGATATTGAATACAAAAGGCAAAATGTTGGCTTATCTGCAAGAGGAGTAACTCTTCTAATTGTTCGTGCTTTGAGCCGTTCCTGGGACAGCAGTATTACATTCCGATGCACCATCGCAGGTTTACTGTATCCCTTGGACCTTCAAATCAAATATGAAACACAGAAATTGCATCGATATTGAATACAAAAAACAAAATGTCGACTTATTTACAAGAGGAGTAACTCTTCTAATAGTTCGTGTTTGAGCCTTTCCAGGGACAGCAGTATTAGATTCCGATGCACCATTGCAGGTTTACTGTATCCCTTGGACCTTCAAATCAACGATGAAACAGAGAAATTGCATCGATATTGAATACAAAAGGCAAAATGTCGACATATTTACAAGAGGAGTAATTCTTCTAATAGTTCGTGTTTGAGCCTTTCCAGGGACTGCAGTATTAGATTCCGATGCACCATTGCAGGTTTACTGTATCCCTTGGACCTTCAAATCAACGATGAAACACAGAAATTGCATCGATATTGAATACAAAAGGCAAAATGTCGGCTTATTTACAAGAGGAGTAACTCTTCTAGTACATTGTGCTTTGAGCCTTTCCTGGGACAGCAGTATTAGACTCCGATGCACCATTGCAGGTTTACTGTATCCCTTGGACCCTCAAATCAACGATGAAACATAGAAATTGCATCGATATTGAATACAAAAGGCAAAATGTTGGCTTATCTACAAGAGGAGTAACTCTTCTAATAGTTCGTGCTTTGAGCCGTTCCTGGGACAGCAGTATTACATTCCAATGCACCATTGCAGGTTTACTGTATCCCTTGGACCTTCAAATCAACGATGAAACACAGATATTGCATCGATATTGAATACAAAAGGCAAAATGTCGCTGTAATTACAAGAGGAGTAACTCTTCTAATAGTTCGTGTTTGAGCCTTTCCAGGGACAGCAGTATTAGATTCCGATGCACCATTGCAGGTATACTGTATCCCTTGGACCTTCAAATCAACGATGAAACACAGATATTGCATCGATATTGAATACAAAAGGCAAAATGTCGATTTATTTACAAGAGGAGTAACTCTTCTATTAGTTCGTTCTTTTAGCCTTTCCTGGGACAGCAGTATTAGATTCCGATGCACCATTGCAGGTTTACTGTATCCCTTGGACCTTCAATTCAACGATGAAACACAGAAATTGCATCGATATTGAATACAAAAGGCAAAATGTCGACTTTTTTACAAGAGGAGTAACTCTTCTAATAGTTCGTGATTTGAGCCTTTCCTGGGAAAGCAGTATTACATTCCGATGCACCATTGCAGGTTTACTGCATCCCTTGGACCTTCAAATCAACGATGAAACAGAGAAATTGCATCGATATTGAATACAAAAGGCAAAATGTCGACATATTTGCAAGAGGAGTAACTCTTCTAATAGTTCGTGTTTGACTCTTTCCAGGGACCGCAGTATTAGATTCCGATGCACCATTGCAGGTTTACTGTATCCCTTGGACGTTCAAATCAACGATGAAACACAGAAATTGCATCGATATTGAATACAAAAGGCAAAATGTCGGCTTATTTACAAGAGGAGTAACTCTTCTAGTACATCGTGCTTTGAGCCTTTCCTGGGACAGCAGTATTACATTCCAATGCACCATTGCAGGTTTACTGTATCCCTTGGACCTTCAAATCAACGATGAAACACTGAAATTGCATCGATATTGAATACAAAAGGCAAAATGTCGACTTATTTACATGAGGAGTAACTGTTCTAAAAGTTCGTGCTATGAGCCTTTCCTGGGACAGCAGTATTAGATTCCGATTTACCATTGCAGGTTTACTGTATCCCTTGGACCTTCAAATCAACGATGAAACACAGAAATTGCATCGATATTGAATACAAAAGGCAAAATGTTGGCTTATCTACAAGAGGAGTAACTCTTCTAATAGTTCCTGCTTTGAGCCGTTCCTGGGACAGCAGTATTACATTCCAATGCACCATTGCAGGTTTACTGTATCCCTTGGACCTTCAAATCAACGATGAAACACAGAAATTGCATCGATATTGAATACAAAAGGCAAAATGTCGACTTCTTTACAAGAGGAGTAACTCTTCTAATAGTTCGTGATTTGAGCCTTTCCTGGGACAGCAGTATTAGATTCCGATGCACCATTGCAGGTTTACTGTATCCCTTGGACCTTCAAATCAACGATGAAACACAGATATTGCATCGATATTGAATACAAAAGGCAAAATGTCGATTTATTTACAAGAGGAGTAACTCTTCTAATAGTTCGTGTTTGAGCCTTTCCAGGGACAGCAGTATTAGATTCCGATGCACCATTGCAGGTTTACTGTATCTCTTGGACCTTCAAATCAACGATGAAACACAGATATTGCATCGATATTGAATACAAAAGGCAAAATGTCGACTTTTTTACAAGAGGAGTAACTCTTCTAATAGTTCGTGATTTGAGCCTTTCCTGGGAAAGCAGTATTAGATTCCGATGCACCATTGCAGGTTTACTGTATCCCTTGGACATTCAAATCAACGATGAAACACTGAAATTGCATCGATATTGAATTCAAAAGGCCAAATGTCGACTTATTTACAAGAGGAGTAACTCTTCTAATAGTTCGTGCTTTGAGCCTTTCCTGGGACAGCAGTATTAGATTCCGATGCACCATTGCAGGTTTACTGTATCCCTTGGACCTTCAAATCAACGATGAAACACAGAAATTGCATCGATATTGAATACAAAAGGCAAAATGTCGGCTTATTTACAAGAGGAGTAACTCTTCTAGTACTTCGTGCTTTGAGCCTTTCCTGGGACAGCAGTATTAGACTCCGATGCACTATTGCAGGTTTACTGTATCCCTTATACCCTCATATCAACGATGAAACACAGAAATTGCATCGATATTGAAAACAAAAGGCAAAATGTCGACTTATTTACAAGAGGAGTAACTCTTCTAATAGTTCGTGCTTTGAGCCTTTCCTGGGACAGCAGTATTAGATTCCGATTTACCATTGCAGGTTTACTGTATCCCTTGGACCTTCAAATCAACGATGAAACACAGAAATTGCATCGATATGGAATACAAAAGGCAAAATGTCGACTTATTTACAAGGGGAGTAACTCTTCTAATAGTTCGTGTTTGAGCCTTTCCAGGGACAGCAGTATTAGATTCCGATGCACCATTGCAGGTTTACTGTATCCCTTGGACCTTCAAATCAACGATGAAACACAGAAATTGCATCGATATTGAATACAAAAGGCAAAATGTCGACTTATTTACAAGAGGAGTAACTCTTCTAAAAGTTCGTGCTTTGAGCCTTTCCTGGGACAGCAGTATTAGATTCCGATTTACCATTGCAGGTTTACTGTATCCCTTGGACCTTCAAATCAACGATGAAACACAGAAATTGCATCGATATTGAATACAAAAGGCAAAATGTCGACTTATTTACAAGAGGAGTAACTCTTCTAATAGTTCGTGCTTTGAGCCTTTCCTGGGACAGCAGTATTAGATTCCGATTTACCATTGCAGGTTTACTGTATCCCTTGGACCTTCAAATCAACGATGAAACACAGAAATTGCATCGATATTGAATACAAAAGGCAAAATGTCTACTTATTTACAAGGGGAGTAACTCTTCTAATAGTTCGTGTTTGAGCCTTTCCAGGGACAGCAGTATTAGATTCCGATGCACCATTGCAGGTTTACTGTATCCCTTGGACCTTCAAATCAACGATGAAACACAGAAATTGCATCGATATTGAATACAAAAGGCAAAATGTCGACTTATTTACAAGAGGAGTAACTGTTCTAAAAGTTCGTGCTATGAGCCTTTCCTGGGACAGCAGTATTAGATTCCGATTTACCATAGCAGGTTTACTGTATCCCTTGGACCTTCAAATCAACGATGAAACACAGAAATTGCATCGATATTGAATACAAAAGGCAAAATGTTGGCTTATCTACAAGAGGAGTAACTCTTCTAATAGTTCGTGCTTTGAGCCGTTCCTGGGACAGCAGTATTACATTCCAATGCACCATTGCAGGTTTACTGTATCCCTTGGACCTTCAAATCAACGATGAAACACAGATATTGCATCGATATTGAATACAAAAGGCAAAATGTCGATGTAATTACAAGAGGAGTAACTCTTCTAATAGTTCGTGTTTGAGCCTTTCCAGGGACAGCAGTATTAGATTCCGATGCACCATTGCAGGTATACTGTATCCCTTGGACCTTCAAATCAACGATGAAACACAGATATTGCATCGATATTGAATACAAAAGGCAAAATTTCGACTTTTTTACAAGAGGAGTAACTCTTCTAATAGTTCGTGATTTGAGCCTTTCCTGGGAAAGCAGTATTAGATTCCGATGCACCATTGCAGGTTTACTGTATCCCTTGGACCTTCAAATCAACGATGAAACACTGAAATTGCATCGATATTGAATTCAAAAGGCCAAATGTCGACTTATTTACAAGAGGAGTAACTCTTCTAATAGTTCGTGCTTTGAGCCTTTCCTGGGACAGCAGTATTAGATTCCGATTTACCATTGCAGGTTTACTGTATCCCTTGGACCTTCAAATCAACGATGAAACACAGAAATTGCATCGATATTGAATACAAAAGGCAAAATGTCGGCTTATTTACAAGAGGAGTAACTCTTCTAGTACTTCGTGCTTTGAGCCTTTCCTGGGACAGCAGTATTAGACTCCGATGCACTATTGCAGGTTTACTGTATCCCTTATACCCTCAAATCAACGATGAAACACAGAAATTGCATCGATATTAAAAACAAAAGGCAAAATGTCGACTTATTTACAAGAGGAGTAACTCTTCTAATAGTTCGTGCTTTGAGCCTTTCCTGGGACAGCAGTATTAGATTCCGATTTACCATTGCAGGTTTACTGTATCCCTTGGACCTTCAAATCAACGATGAAACACAGAAATTGCATCGATATGGAATACAAAAGGCAAAATGTCGACCTATTTACAAGGGGAGTAACTCTTCTAATAGTTCGTGTTTGAGCCTTTCCAGGGACAGCAGTATTAGATTCCGATGCACCATTGCAGGTTTACTGTATCCCTTGGACCTTCAAATCAACGATGAAACACAGAAATTGCATCGATATAGAATACAAAAGGCAAAATGTTGGCTTATCTGCAAGAGGAGTAACTCTTCTAATTGTTCGTGCTTTGAGCCGTTCCTGGGACAGCAGTATTACATTCCGATGCACCATCGCAGGTTTACTGTATCCCTTGGACCTTCAAATCAAAGATGAAACACAGAAATTGCATCGATATTGAATACAAAAATCAAAATGTCGACTTATTTACAAGAGGAGTAACTCTTCTAATAGTTCGTGTTTGAGCCTTTCCAGGGACAGCAGTATTAGATTCCGATGCACCATTGCAGGTTTACTGTATCCCTTGGACCTTCAAATCAACGACGAATCACAGAAATTGCATCGATATTGAATACAAAAGGCAAAATGTCGGCTTATCTACAAGAGGAGTAACTCTTCTAATAGTTCGTGCTTTGAGCCGTTCCTGGGACAGCAGTATTACATTCCGATGCACCATTGCAGGTTTACTGTATCCCTTGGACCTTCAAATCAACGATGAAAGAGAGAAATTGCATCGATATTGAATACAAAAGGCAAAATATCGACATATTTACAAGAGGAGTAACTCTTCTAATAGTTCGTGTTTGACTCTTTCCAGGGACTGCAGTATTAGATTCCGATGCACCATTGCAGGTTTACTGTATCCCTTGGACCTTCAAATCAACGATGAAACACAGAAATTGCATCGATATTGAATACAAAAGGCAAAATGTCGGCTTATTTACAAGAGGAGTAACTCTTCTCGTACATCGTGCTTGGAGCCTTTCCTGGGACAGCAGTATTAGACTCCGATGCACCATTGCAGGTTTACTGTATCCCTTGGACCTTCAAATCAACGATGAAACACAGAAATTGCATGGATATTGAATACAAAAGGCAAAATGTCGACTTATTTACAAGAGGAGTAACTGTTCTAAAAGTTCGTGCTATGAGCCTTTCCTGGGACAGCAGTATTAGATTCCGATTTACCATAGCAGGTTTACTGTATCCCTTGGACCTTCAAATCAACGATGAAACACAGAAATTGCATCGATATTGAATACAAAAGGCAAAATGTTGGCTTATCTACAAGAGGAGTAACTCTTCTAATAGTTCGTGCTTTGAGCCGTTCCTGGGACAGCAGTATTACATTCCAATGCACCATTGCAGGTTTACTGTATCCCTTGGACCTTCAAATCAACGATGAAACACAGATATTGCATCGATATTGAATACAAAAGGCAAAATGTCGATGTAATTACAAGAGGAGTAACTCTTCTAATAGTTCGTGTTTGAGCCTTTCCAGGGACAGCAGTATTAGATTCCGATGCACCATTGCAGGTATACTGTATCCCTTGGACCTTCAAATCAACGATGAAACACAGATATTGCATCGATATTGAATACAAAAGGCAAAATGTCGATTTATTTACAAGAGGAGTAACTCTTCTAATAGTTCGTGATTTGAGCCTTTCCTGGGACAGCAGTATTAGATTCCGATGCACCATTGCAGGTTTACTGTATCCCTTGGACCTTCAAATCAACGATGAAACACAGATATTGCATCGATATTGAATACAAAAGGCAAAATGTCGATTTATTTACAAGAGGAGTAACTCTTCTAATAGTTCGTGTTTGAGCCTTTCCAGGGACAGCAGTATTAGATTCCGATGCACCATTGCAGGTTTACTGTATCTCTTGGACCTTCAAATCAACGATGAATCACAGATATTGCATCGATATTGAATACAAAAGGCAAAATGTCGACTTTTTTACAAGAGGAGTAACTCTTCTAATAGTTCGTGATTTGAGCCTTTCCTGGGAAAGCAGTATTAGATTCCGATGCACCATTGCAGGTTTACTGTATCCCTTGGACCTTCAAATCAACGATGAAACACTGAAATTGCATCGATATTGAATTCAAAAGGCCAAATGTCGACTTATTTACAAGAGGAGTAACTCTTCTAATAGTTCGTGCTTTGAGCCTTTCCTGGGACAGCAGTATTAGATTCCGATGCACCATTGCAGGTTTACTGTATCCCTTGGACCTTCAAATCAACGATGAAACACAGAAATTGCATCGATATTGAATACAAAAGGCAAAATGTCGGCTTATTTACAAGAGGAGTAACTCTTCTAGTACTTCGTGCTTTGAGCCTTTCCTGGGACAGCAGTATTAGATTCCGATGCACCATTGCAGGTTTACTGTATCCCTTGGACCTTCAAATCAACGATGAAACACAGAAATTGCATCGATATTGAATACAAAAGGCAAAATGTCTACTTATTCACAAGGGGAGTAACTCTTCTAATAGTTCGTGTTTGAGCCTTTCCAGGGACAGCAGTATTAGATTCCGATGCACCATTGCAGGTTTACTGTATCCCTTGGACCTTCAAATCAACGATGAAACACAGAAATTGCATGGATATTGAATACAAAAGGCAAAATGTCGACTTATTTACAAGAGGAGTAACTGTTCTAAAAGTTCGTGCTATGAGCCTTTCCTGGGACAGCAGTATTAGATTCCGATTTACCATAGCAGGTTTACTGTATCCCTTGGACCTTCAAATCAACGATGAAACACAGAAATTGCATCGATATTGAATACAAAAGGCAAAATGTTGGCTTATCTACAAGAGGAGTAACTCTTCTAATAGTTCGTGCTTTGAGCCGTTCCTGGGACAGCAGTATTACATTCCAATGCACCATTGCAGGTTTACTGTATCCCTTGGACCTTCAAATCAACGATGAAACACAGATATTGCATCGATATTGAATACAAAAGGCAAAATGTCGATGTAATTACAAGAGGAGTAACTCTTCTAATAGTTCGTGTTTGAGCCTTTCCAGGGACAGCAGTATTAGATTCCGATGCACCATTGCAGGTATACTGTATCCCTTGGACCTTCAAATCAACGATGAAACACAGATATTGCATCGATATTGAATACAAAAGGCAAAATGTCGATTTATTTACAAGAGGAGTAACTCTTCTAATAGTTCGTGATTTGAGCCTTTCCTGGGACAGCAGTATTAGATTCCGATGCACCATTGCAGGTTTACTGTATCCCTTGGACCTTCAAATCAACGATGAAACACAGATATTGCATCGATATTGAATACAAAAGGCAAAATGTCGATTTATTTACAAGAGGAGTAACTCTTCTAATAGTTCGTGTTTGAGCCTTTCCAGGGACAGCAGTATTAGATTCCGATGCACCATTGCAGGTTTACTGTATCTCTTGGACCTTCAAATCAACGATGAATCACAGATATTGCATCGATATTGAATACAAAAGGCAAAATGTCGACTTTTTTACAAGAGGAGTAACTCTTCTAATAGTTCGTGATTTGAGCCTTTCCTGGGAAAGCAGTATTAGATTCCGATGCACCATTGCAGGTTTACTGTATCCCTTGGACCTTCAAATCAACGATGAAACACTGAAATTGCATCGATATTGAATTCAAAAGGCCAAATGTCGACTTATTTACAAGAGGAGTAACTCTTCTAATAGTTCGTGCTTTGAGCCTTTCCTGGGACAGCAGTATTAGATTCCGATGCACCATTGCAGGTTTACTGTATCCCTTGGACCTTCAAATCAACGATGAAACACAGAAATTGCATCGATATTGAATACAAAAGGCAAAATGTCGGCTTATTTACAAGAGGAGTAACTCTTCTAGTACTTCGTGCTTTGAGCCTTTCCTGGGACAGCAGTATTAGACTCCGATGCACTATTGCAGGTTTACTGTATCCCTTATACCCTCAAATCAACGATGAAACACAGAAATTGCATCGATATTGAAAACAAAAGGCAAAATGTCGACTTATTTACAAGAGGAGTAACTCTTCTAATAGTTCGTGCTTTGAGCCTTTCCTGGGACAGCAGTATTAGATTCCGATTTACCATTGCAGGTTTACTGTATCCCTTGGACCTTCAAATCAACGATGAAACACAGAAATTGCATCGATATGGAATACAAAAGGCAAAATGTCGACTTATTTACAAGGGGAGTAACTCTTCTAATAGTTCGTGTTTGAGCCTTTCCAGGGACAGCAGTATTAGATTCCGATGCACCATTGCAGGTTAACTGTATCCCTTGGACCTTCAAATCAACGATGAAACACAGAAATTGCATCGATATTGAATACAAAAGGCAAAATGTCGACTTATTTACAAGAGGAGTAACTCTTCTAAAAGTTCGTGCTTTGAGCCTTTCCTGGGACAGCAGTATTAGATTCCGATTTACCATTGCAGGTTTACTGTATCCCTTGGACCTTCAAATCAACGATGAAACACAGAAATTGCATCGATATTGAATACAAAAGGCAAAATGTCGGCTTATCTACAAGAGGAGTAACTCTTCTAATAGTTCGTGCTTTGAGCCGTTCCTGGGACAGCAGTATTACATTCCGATGCACCATTGCAGGTTTACTGTATCCCTTGGACCTTCAAATCAACGATGAAACAGAGAAATTGCATCGATATTGAATACAAAAGGCAAAATATCGACATATTTACAAGAGGAGTAACTCTTCTAATAGTTCGTGTTTGACTCTTTCCAGGGACTGCAGTATTAGATTCCGATGCACCATTGCAGGTTTACTGTTTCCCTTGGACCTTCAAATCAACGATGAAACACAGAAATTGCATCGATATTGAATACAAAAGGCAAAATGTCGGCTTATTTACAAGAGGAGTAACTCTTCTAGTACATCGTGATTGAGCCTTTCCTGGGACAGCAGTATTAGACTCCGATGCACCATTGCAGGTTTACTGTATCCCTTGGACCTTCAAATCAACGATGAAACACAGAAATTGCATCGATATTGAATACAAAAGGCAAAATGTCGACTTATTTACAAGAGGAGTAACTCTTCTAATAGTTCGTGCTTTGAGCCTTTCCTGGGACAGCAGTATTAGATTCCGATTTACCATTGCAGGTTTACTGTATCCCTTGGACCTTCAAATCAACGATGAAACACAGAAATTGCATCGATATTGAATACAAAAGGCAAAATGTCTACTTATTTACAAGGGGAGTAACTCTTCTAATAGTTCGTGTTTGAGCCTTTCCAGGGACAGCAGTATTAGATTCCGATGCACCATTGCAGGTTTACTGTATCCCTTGGACCTTCAAATCAACGATGAAACACAGAAATTGCATCGATATTGAATACAAAAGGCAAAATGTCGACTTATTTACAAGAGGAGTAACTGTTCTAAAAGTTCGTGCTATGAGCCTTTCCTGGGACAGCAGTATTAGATTCCGATTTACCATAGCAGGTTTACTGTATCCCTTGGACCTTCAAATCAACGATGAAACACAGAAATTGCATCGATATTGAATACAAAAGGAAAATGTTGGCTTATCTACAAGAGGAGTAACTCTTCTAATAGTTCGTGCTTTGAGCCGTTCCTGGGACAGCAGTATTACATTCCAATGCACCATTGCAGGTTTACTGTATCCCTTGGACCTTCAAATCAACGATGAAACACAGATATTGCATCGATATTGAATACAAAAGGCAAAATGTCGATGTAATTACAAGAGGAGTAACTCTTCTAATAGTTCGTGTTTGAGCCTTTCCAGGGACAGCAGTATTAGATTCCGATGCACCATTGCAGGTATACTGTATCCCTTGGACCTTCAAATCAACGATGAAACACAGATATTGCATCGATATTGAATACAAAAGGCAAAATGTCGATTTATTTACAAGAGGAGTAACTCTTCTATTAGTTCGTTCTTTTAGCCTTTCCTGGGACAGCAGTATTAGATTCCGATGCACCATTGCAGGTTTACTGTATCCCTTGGATATTCAATTCAACGATGAAACACAGAAATTGCATCGATATTGAATACAAAAGGCAAAATGTCGACTTTTTTACAAGAGGAGTAACTCTTCTAATAGTTCGTGATTTGAGCCTTTCCTGGGTAAGCAGTATTACATTCCGATGCACCATTGCATGTTTACTGTGTCCCTTGGACCTTCAAATCAACGATGAAACACTGTAATTGCATCGATATTGAATACAAAAGGCAAAATGTCGACTTATTTATAAGAGGAGTAACTCTTCTTATAGTTCGTGTTTGAGCCTTTCCAGGGACAGCAGTATTAGATTCCGATGCACCATTGCAGGTTTACTGTATCCCTTGGACCTTCAAATCAACGACGAATCACAGAAATTGCATCGATATTAAATACAAAAGGAAAAATGTCGGCTTATCTACAAGAGGAGTAACTCTTCTAATAGTTCGTGTTTTGAGCCGTTCCTGGGACAGCAGTATTACATTCCGATGCACCATTGCAGGTTTACTGTATCCCTTGGACCTTCAAATCAACGATGAAACAGAGAAATTGCATCGATATTGAATACAAAAGGCAAAATTTCGACATATTTACAAGAGGAGTAACTCTTCTAATAGTTCGTGTTTGACTCTTTCCAGGGACCGCAGTATTAGATTCCGATGCACCATTGCAGGTTTACTGTATCCCTTGGACGTTCAAATCAACGCTGAAACACAGAAATTGCATCGATATTGAATACAAAAGGCAAAATGTCGGCTTATTTACAAGAGGAGTAACTCTTCTAGTACATCGTGCTTTGAGCCTTTCCTGGGACAGCAGTATTACATTCCAATGCACCATTGCAGGTTTACTGTATCCCTTGGACCTTCAAATCAACGATGAAACACAGAAATTGCATCGATATTGAATACAAAAGGCAAAATGTCGACTTATTTACAAGAGGAGTAACTCTTCTAATAGTTCGTGCTTTGAGCCTTTCCTGGGACAGCAGTATTAGATTCCGATGCACCATTGCAGGTTTACTGTATCCCTTGGACCTTCAAATCAACGATGAAACACAGAAATTGCATCGATATTGAATACAAAAGGCAAAATGTCGACTTATTTACATGAGGAGTAACTGTTCTAAAAGTTCGTGCTATGAGCCTTTCCTGGGACAGCAGTATTAGATTCCGATTTACCATTGCAGGTTTACTGTATCCCTTGGACCTTCAAATCAACGATGGAACACAGAAATTGCATCGATATTGAATACAAAAGGCAAAATGGTGGCATATCTACAAGAGGAGTAACTCTTCTAATTGTTCCTGCTTTGAGCCGTTCCTGGGACAGCAGTATTACATTCCAATGCACCATTGCAGGTTTACCGTATCCCTTGGACCTTCAAATCAACGATGAAACACAGAAATTGCATCGATATTGAATACAAAAGGCAAAATGTCGACTTATTTACAAGAGGAGTAACTCTTCTAATAGTTCGTGATTTGAGCCTTTCCTGGGACAGCAGTATTAGATTCCGATGCACCATTGCAGGTTTACTGTATCCCTTGGACCTTCAAATCAACGATGAAACACAGATATTGCATCGATATTGAATACAAAAGGCAAAATGTCGATTTATTTACAAGAGGAGTAACTCTTCTAATAGTTCGTGTTTGAGCCTTTCCAGGGACAGCAGTATTAGATTCCGATGCACCATTGCAGGTTTACTGTATCTCTTGGACCTTCAAATCAACGATGAAACACAGATATTGCATCGATATTGAATACAAAAGGCAAAATGTCGATTTATTTACAAGAGGAGTAACTCTTCTAATAGTTCGTTCTTTTAGCCTTTCCTGGGACAGCAGTATTAGATTCCGATGCACCATTGCAGGTTTACTGTATCCCTTGGACCTTCACTTCAACGATGAAACACAGAAATTGCATCGATATTGAATACAAAAGGCAAAATGTCGACTTTTTTACAAGAGGAGTAACTCTTCTAATAGTTCGTGTTTTGAGCCTTTCCTGGGAAAGCAGTATTACATTCCGATGCACCATTGCAGGTTTACTGTATCCCTTGGACCTTCAAATCAACGAAGAAACACTGACATTGCATCGATATTGAATTCAAAAGGCCAAATGTCGACTTATTTACAAGAGGAGTAACTCTTCTAATAGTTCGTGCTTTGAGCCTGTCCTGGGACAGCAGTATTAGATTCCGATGCACCATTGCAGGTTTACTGTATCCCTTGGACCTTCAAATCAACGATCAAACACAGAAATTGCATCGATATTGAATACAAAAGGCAAAATGTCGGCTTATTTACAAGAGGAGTAACTCTTCTAGTACTTCGTGCTTTGAGCCTTTCCTGGGACAGCAGTATTAGACTCCGATGCACCATTGCAGGTTTACTGTATCCCTTGGACCTTCAAATCAACGATGAAACACAGAAATTGCATCGATATTGTATACAAAAGGCAAAATGTCGACTTATTTACAAGAGGAGTAACTCTTCTAATAGTTCGTGCTTTGAGCCTTTCCTGGGATAGCAGTATTAGATTCCGATTTACCATTGCAGGTTTACTGTATCCCTTGGACCTTCAAATCAACGATGAAACACAGAAATTGCATCGATATTGAATACAAAAGGCAAAATGTCTACTTATTTACAAGGGGAGTAACTCTACTAATAGTTCGTGCTTGAGCCTTTCCAGGGACAGCAGTATTAGATTCCGATGCACCATTGCAGGTTTACTGTATCCCTTGGACCTTCAAATCAACGATGAAACACAGAAATTGCATCGATATTGAATACAAAAGGCAAAATGTCGACTTATTTACAAGAGGAGTAACTCTTCTAATAGATCGTTCTTTTAGCCTTTCCTGGGACAGCAGTATTAGATTCCGATGCACCATTGCAGGTTTTCTGTATCCCTTGGACCTTCAAATCAACGATGAAACACAGAAATTGCATCGATATTGAATACAATATGCAAAATGTCGACTTATTTACAAGAGGAGTAACTCTTCTAATAGTTCGTGATTTGAGCCTTTCCTGGGAAAGCAGTATTAAATTCCGATGCACCACTGAAGGTTTACTGTATCCCTTGGACCTTCAAATCAACGATGAAACACTGAAATTGCATCGATATTGAATACAAAAGTCCAAATGTCGACTTATTTACAAGAGGAGTAACTATTCTAATAGTTCGTGATTTGAGCCTTTCCTGGGACAGCAGTATTAGATTCCGATGCACCATTGCAGGTTTACTGTATCCCTTGGACCTTCAAATCAACGATGAAACACAGAAATTGCATCGATATTGAATACAAAAGGCAAAATGTCGACTTATTTACAAGAGGAGTTACACTTTCTAATAGTTCGTGCTTAGAGCCCATCCTGGGACAGCAGTATTAGATTGCAATGCACCATTGCAGGTTTACTGTTTCCCTGGGACCTTCAAGTCAACGATGAAACACAGAAATTGCATCGATATTGAATACAAATGGCAAAATATCTACTTATTTGCAAGAGGAGTAACTCTTATGATAGTTCGTGCTTTGAGCCATTCCTGGGACAGCAGTATTAGATTCCGATGCACCCATGCAGGTTTACTGTATCCCTTGGACCTTCAAATCAACGATGAAACACAGAAATTGCATCGATATTGAATACAAAAGGCAAAATGTCGACTTATATACAAGAGGAGTAACTCTTCTAGTACTTCGTGCTTTGAGCCTTTCCTGGGACAGCAGTATTAGATTCCGATGCACCATTGCAGTTTTACTGTATCCCTTGGACCTTCAAATCATCGATGAAACACAGAAATTGCATCGATACTGAATACAAAATGCAAAATGTCGACTTATTTACAAGAGGAGTAACTCTTCTAATAGTTCGTGCTTTGATCCTTTCCTGGGACAGCAGTATTAGATTCCGATGCACCATTGCAGGTTTACTGTATCCCTTGGATCTTCAAATCAACGATGAAACTCAGAAATTGCATCGATATTGAATACAAAAGGCAAAATGTCGTCTTACTTATAAGAGGAGTAACTCTTCTAACAGTTCCTGCTTTGAGCCTTTCCTGGGACAGCAGTATTAGATTCCGATGCACCATTGCAGCTTCACTGTATCCCTTGTACCTTCAAATCAACGATGAAACATAGAAATTGCATCGATTTTGAATACAAAATGCAAAATGTCAACTTATTTATAAGAGGAGTAACTCTTCTAATAGTTCGTGCTTTGAGCCTTTCCTGGGACAGGAGTATTACATTCCGATTCATCATTGCACGTTTACTGTATCCCTTGGACCTTCAAAACAACTGTGAAACACTGAAATTGCATCGATATCGAATACAAAAGGAAAATGTCGACTTATTTACAAGAGGAGTAACCCTTATAATAGCTCGTGGTTTTAGCCTTTCCTGGGACAGCCGTATAAGATTCCGATGCACCATTGCAGGTTTACTGTATCCCTTGGACCTTCAAATCAACGATGAAACACAGAAATTGCATCGATATTGAATACAAAAGGCAAAATGTCGAATTATTTACAAGTGGAGTAACTCTTCTAATAGTTCGTGTTTGAGCCTTTCCAGGGACAGCAGTATTAGATTCCGATGCACCATTGCAGATTTACTGTATCCCTTGGACCTTCAAATCAACGATGAAACACAGAAATTGCATCGATATTGAATACAAAAGGCAAAATGTCGACTTATTTACAAGAGGAGTAACTCTTCTAACAGCTCGTGTTTTAGCCTTTCCTGGCACAGCAGCATTAGATTCCGATGCACCATTGCAGGCTTGCTGTATCCCTTGGACCTTCAAATCAACGATGAAACACAGAAATTGCATCGATATTGAATACAAAAGAGCAAAATGTCGACTTATTTACAAGAGGAGTAACTCTTCTAATAGTTCGTCCTTTGAGCCTTTCCTAGGAGAGCAGTATTAGATTCCGATGCACCATTGCAGTTTTACTGTATCCATTGGACCTTCAAATCAACGATGAAACACAGAAATTGCATCGATATTGAATACAAACGGCTACATGTCGACTTATTTACAAGAGGAGTAACTCTTCTAACAGTTCGTGCTTTGAGCCTTTCCTGGGACAGCAGTATTAGATTTCGATGCACCATTGCAGGTTTACTGTATCCCTTGGACCTTCAAATCAACGATGAAACACAGAAATTGCATCGATATTAAATACAAAAGGCAAAATGTCGACTTATTTACAAGAGGAGTAACTCTTCTAATAGCTCGTGTTTTAGCCTTTCCTGGCACAGCAGCATTAGATTCCGATGCACCATTGCAGGCTTGCTGTATCCCTTGGACCTTCAAATCAACGATGAAACACAGAAATTGCATCGATATTGAATACAAAAAAGCAAAATGTCGACTTATTTACAAGAGGAGTAACTCTTCTAATAGTTCGTCTTTGAGCCTTTCCTGGGACAGCAGTATTAGATTCCGATGCACCATTGCAGGTTTACTGTATCCCTTGGACCTTCAAATCAACGATGAAACACAGAAATTGCATCGATATTGAATACAAAAGGCTACATGTAGACTTATTTACAAGAGGAGTAACTCTTCTAATAGTTCGTGCTTTGAGCCTTTCCTGGGACAGCAGTATTAGATTCCGATGCACCATTGCAGGTTTACTGTATCCCTAGAACCTTCAAATCAACGATGAATCACAGAAATTGCATCGATATTTAATACAAAAGGCAAAATTTCGACTTATTTACAAGAGGAGTAACTCTTCTAATAGCTCGTGTTTTAGCCTTTCCTGGCACAGCAGCATTAGATTCCGATGCACCATTGCAGGCTTGCTGTATCCCTTGGATCTTCAAATCAACGATGAAACACAGAAACTGCATCGATATTGAATACAAAAAAGCAAAATGTCGACTTATTTACAAGAGGAGTAACTCTTCTAATAGTTCGTCCTTTGAGCCTTTCCTGGGACAGCAGTATTAGATTCCGATGCACCATTGCAGGTTTACTGTATCCATTGGACCTTCAAATCAACGATGAAACACAGAAATTGCATCGATATTGAATACAAATGGCAAAATATCTACTTATTTACAAGAGGAGTAACTCTAATAATAGTTCGTGCTTTGAGCCTTTCCTGGGACAGCAGTATTAGATTCCGATGCACCATTGCAGGTTTACTGTATCCCTAGAACCTTCAAATCAACGATGAATCACAGAAATTGCATCGATATTTAATACAAAAGGCAAAATTTCGACTTACTTACATGAGGCGTAACTCTTTTAGTAGTTCGTGCTTTGAGCCTTTCCTGGGACAGCAGTATTACATTCCGATGCACCATTGCAGGTTAACTGTATCCCTTGGACCTTCAAATCATCGATGAAACACAGAAATTGCATCGATATTGAATACAAAAGGCAAAATGTCGAATTATTTACAAGTGGAGTAACTCTTCTAATAGTTCGTGTTTGAGCCTTTCCAGGGACAGCAGTATTAGATTCCGATGCACCATTGCAGATTTACTGTATCCCTTGGACCTTCAAATCGACGATGAAACACAGAAATTGCATCGATATTGAATACAAAAGGCAAAATGTCGACTTATTTACAAGAGGAGTAACTCTTCTAACAGCTCGTGTTTTAGCCTTTCCTGGCACAGCAGCATTAGATTCCGATGCACCATTGCAGGCTTGCTGTATCCCTTGGACCTTCAAATCAACGATGAAACACAGAAATTGCATCGATATTGAATACAAAAGAGCAAAATGTCGACTTATTTACAAGAGGAGTAACTCTTCTAATAGTTCGTCCTTTGAGCCTTTCCTAGGAGAGCAGTATTAGATTCCGATGCACCATTGCAGTTTTACTGTATCCATTGGACCTTCAAATCAACGATGAAACACAGAAATTGCATCGATATTGAATACAAACGGCTACATGTCGACTTATTTACAAGAGGAGTAACTCTTCTAACAGTTCGTGCTTTGAGCCTTTCCTGGGACAGCAGTATTAGATTTCGATGCACCATTGCAGGTTTACTGTATCCCTTGGACCTTCAAATCAACGATGAAACACAGAAATTGCATCGATATTAAATACAAAAGGCAAAATGTCGACTTATTTACAAGAGGAGTAACTCTTCTAATAGCTCGTGTTTTAGCCTTTCCTGGCACAGCAGCATTAGATTCCGATGCACCATTGCAGGCTTGCTGTATCCCTTGGACCTTCAAATCAACGATGAAACACAGAAATTGCATCGATATTGAATACAAAAAAGCAAAATGTCGACTTATTTACAAGAGGAGTAACTCTTCTAATAGTTCGTCTTTGAGCCTTTCCTGGGACAGCAGTATTAGATTCCGATGCACCATTGCAGGTTTACTGTATCCCTTGGACCTTCAAATCAACGATGAAACACAGAAATTGCATCGATATTGAATACAAAAGGCTACATGTAGACTTATTTACAAGAGGAGTAACTCTTCTAATAGTTCGTGCTTTGAGCCTTTCCTGGGACAGCAGTATTAGATTCCGATGCACCATTGCAGGTTTACTGTATCCCTAGAACCTTCAAATCAACGATGAATCACAGAAATTGCATCGATATTTAATACAAAAGGCAAAATTTCGACTTATTTACAAGAGGAGTAACTCTTCTAATAGCTCGTGTTTTAGCCTTTCCTGGCACAGCAGCATTAGATTCCGATGCACCATTGCAGGCTTGCTGTATCCCTTGGATCTTCAAATCAACGATGAAACACAGAAACTGCATCGATATTGAATACAAAAAAGCAAAATGTCGACTTATTTACAAGAGGAGTAACTCTTCTAATAGTTCGTCCTTTGAGCCTTTCCTGGGACAGCAGTATTAGATTCCGATGCACCATTGCAGGTTTTCTGTATCCATTGGACCTTCAAATCAACGATGAAACACAGAAATTGCATCGATATTGAATACAAATGGCAAAATATCTACTTATTTACAAGAGGAGTAACTCTAATAATAGTTCGTGCTTTGAGCCTTTCCTGGGACAGCAGTATTAGATTCCGATGCACCATTGCACGTTTACTGTATCCCTAGAACCTTCAAATCAACGATGAATCACAGAAATTGGATCGATATTGAATACAAAAGGCAAAATGTCGGCTTATCTACAAGAGGAGTAACTCTTCTAATAGTTCGTGTTTGAGCCTTTCCAGGGACAGCAGTATTACATTCCGATGCACCATTGCAGGTTAACTGTATCCCTTGGACCTTCAAATCAACGATGAAACACAGAAATTGGATCGATATTGAATACAAAAGGCAAAATGTCGGCTTATCTACAAGAGGAGTAACTCTTCTAATAGTTCGTGCTTTGAGCCTTTCCTGCGACAGCAGTATTACATTCCGGTGCACCATTGCTGGTTTACTGTATCCCTTGGACCTTCAAATCATCGATGAAACACAGAAATTGCATCGATATTGAATACAAAAGGCAAAATGTCGACTTATTTACAAGAGGAGTAACTCTTCTAATAGTTCGTGTTTGAGCCTTTCCAGGGACAGCAGTATTAGATTCCGATGCACCATTGCAGGTTTACTGTATCCCTTGGACCTTCAAATCAACGATGAAACACAGAAATTGCATCGATATTGAATACAAAAGGCATAATGTCGACTTATTTACAAGAGCAGTAACTCTTCTAATAGCTCGTGTTTTAGCCTTTCCTGGCACAGCAGCATTAGATTCCGATGCACCATTGCAGGCTTGCTGTATCCCTTGGACCTTCAAATCAACGATGAAACACAGAAATTGCATCGATATTGAATACAAAAAAGCAAAATGTCGACTTATTTACAAGAGGAGTAACTCTTCTAATAGTTCGTCCTTTGAGCCTTTCCTGGGACAGCAGTATTAGATTCCGATGCACCATTGCAGCTTTACTGTATCCATTGGACCTTCAAATCAACGATGAAACACAGAAATTGGATCGATATTGAATACAAAAGGCAAAATGTCGGCTTATCTACAAGAGGAGTAACTCTTCTAATAGTTCGTGCTTTGAGCCTTTCCTGGGACAACAGTATTACATTCCGATGCACCATTGCTGGTTTACTGTATCCCTTGGAGCTTCAAATCATCGATGAAACACAGAAATTGCATCGATATTGAATACAAAAGGCAAAATGTCGACTTATTTACAAGAGGAGTAATTCTTCTAATAGTTCGTGTTTGAGCCTTTCCAGGGACATCAGTATTAGATTCCGATGCACCATTGCAGGTTTACTGTATCCCTTAAACCTTCAAATCAACGATGAAACACAGAAATTGCATCGATATTGAATACAAAAGGCAAAATGTCGACTTATTTACAAGAGGAGTAACTCTTCTAATAGCTCGTGTTTTAGCTTTTCCTGGCACAGCAGCATTAGATTCCGATGCACCATTGCAGGCTTGCTGTATCCCTTGGACCTTCAAATCAACGATGAAACACAGAAATTGCATCGATATTGAATACAAAAAAGCAAAATGTCGACTTATTTACAAGAGGAGTAACTCTTCTAATAGTTCGTCCTTTGAGCCTTTCCTGGGACAGCAGTATTAGATTCCGATGCACCATTGCAGGTTTACTGTATCCATTGGACCTTCAAATCAACGATGAAACACAGAAATTGCATCGATATTGAATACAAAAGGCTACATGTCGACTTATTTACAAGAGGAGTAACTTATCTAATAGCTCGTGTTTTAGCCTTTCCTGGCACAGCAGCATTAGATTCCGATGCACCATTGCAGGCTTGCTGTATCCCTTGGGCCTTCAAATCAACGATGAAACACAGAAATTGCATCGATATTGAATACAAAAAAGCAAAATGTCGACTTATTTACAAGAGGAGTAACTCTTCTAATAGTTCGTCCTTTGAGCCTTTCCTGGGACAGCAGTATTAGATTCCGATGCACCATTGCTGGTTTACTGTATCCATTGGACCTTCAAATCAACGATGAAACACAGAAATTGCATCGATATTGAATACAAAAGGCTACATGTCGACTTATTTACAAGAGGAGTAACTCTTCTAATAGTTCGTGCTTTGAGCCTTTCCTGGGACAGCAGTATTAGATTCCGATGCACCATTGCAGGTTTACTGTATCCCTTGGACCTTCAAGTCAACGATGAAACACAGAAATTGCATCGATATTGAATACAAATGGCAAAATATCTACTTATTTACAAGAGTAGTAACTCTTATAATAGTTCGTGCTTTGAGCCTTTCCTGGGACAGCAGTATTAGATTCCGATGCACCATTGCAGGTTTACTGTATCCCTAGAACCTTCAAATAAACGATGAATCACAGAAATTGCATCGATATTTAATACAAAAGGCAAAATTTCGACTTACTTACAAGAGGCGTAACTCTTTTAATAGTTCGTGCTTTGAGCCTTTCCTGGGACAGCAGTATTACATTCCGATGCACCATTGCAGGTTAACTGTATCCCTTGGACCTTCAAATCAACGATGAAACACAGAAATTGGATCGATATTGAATACAAAAGGCAAAATGTCGGCTTATCTACAAGAGGAGTAACTCTTCTAATAGTTCGTGCTTTGTGCCTTTCCTGGGACAGCAGTATTACATTCCGGTGCACCATTGCTGGTTTACTGTATCCCTTGGACCTTCAAATCATCGATGAAACACAGAAATTGCATCGATATTGAATACAAAAGGCAAAATGTCGACTTATTTACAAGAGGAGTAACTCTTCTAATAGTTCGTGTTTGAGCCTTTCCAGGGACAGCAGTATTAGATTCCGATGCACCATTGCAGGTTTACTGTATCCCTTGGACATTCAAATCAACGATGAAACACAGAAATTGCATTGATATTGAATACAAAAGGCAAAATGTCGACTTATTTACAAGAGGAGTAACTCTTCTAATAGTTCGTCTTTTGAGCCTTTCCTGGCACAGCAGCATTAGATTCCGATGCACCATTGCAGGCTTTCTGTATCCCTTGGACCTTCTAATCAACGATGAAACACAGAAATTGCATCGATATTGAATACAAAAAAGCAAAATGTCGACTTATTTACAACAGGAGTAACTCTTCTAATAGTTCGTCCTTTGAGCCTTTCCTGGGACAGCAGTATTAGATTCCGATGCACCATTGCAGGTTTACTGTATCCATTGGACCTTCAAATCAACGATGAAACACAGATATTGGATTGATATTGAATACAAAAGGCAAAATGTCGGCTTATCTACAAGAGGAGTAACTCTTCTAATAGTTCGTGCTTTGAGCCTTTCCTGGGACAGCAGTATTACATTCCGATGCACCATTGCTGGTTTACTGTATCCCTTGGAGCTTCAAATCATCGATGAAACACAGAAATTGCATCGATATTGAATACAAAAGGCAAAATGTCGACTTATTTACAAGAGGAGTAACTCTTCTAATGGTTCGTGTTTGAGCCTTTCCAGGGACAGCAGTATTAGATTCCGATGCACCATTGCAGGTTTACTGTATCCCTTGGACCTTCAAATCAACGATGAAACGGAGAAATTGCATCGATATTGAATACAAAAGGCAAAATGTCGACTTATTTACAAGAGGCGTAACTCTTCTAATAGCTCGTGTTTTAGCCTTTCCTGGCACAGCAGCATTAGATTCCGATGCACCATTGCAGGCTTGCTGTATCCCTTGGACCTTCAAATCAACGCGAAACACAGAAATTGCATCGATATTGAATACAAAAAAGCAAAATGTCGACTTATTTACAAGAGGAGTAACTCTTCTATTAGTTCGTCCTTTGAGCCTTTCCTGGGACAGCAGTATTAGATTCCGATGCACCATTGCAGGTTTACTGTATCCATTGGACCTTCAAATCAACGATGTAACACAGAAATTGCATCGATATTGAATACAAAAGGCTACATGTCGACTTATTTACAAGAGGAGTAACTCTTCTAATTGCTCGTGTTTTAGCCTTCCCTGGCACAGCAACACTAGATTCCGATGCACCATTGCAGGCTTGCTGTATCCCTTGGACCTTCAAATCAACGATGAAACACAGAAATTGCATCGATATTGAATACAAAAAAGCAAAATGTCGACTTATTTACAAGAGGAGTAACTCTTCTAATAGTTCGTCCTTTGAGCCTTTCCTGGGACAGCAGTATTAGATTCCGATGCACCATTGCAGGTTTACTGTATCCATTGGACCTTCAAATCAACGATGAAACACAGAAATTGCATCGAAATTGAATACAAAAGGCTACATGTCGACTTATTTACAAGAGGAGTAACTCTTCTAATAGTTCGTGCTTTGAGCCTTTCCTGGGACAGCAGTATTAGATTCCGATGCACCATTGCAGGTTTACTGTATCCCTAGTACCTTCAAATCAACGATGAATCACAGAAATTGCATCGATATTTAATACAAAAGGCAAAATTTCGACTTACTTACAAGAGGAGTAACTCTTCTAATAGTTCGTGCTTTGAGCCTTTCCTGGGACAGCAGTATTAAATTCCGATGCACCATTGCAGGTTTACTGTATCCCTAGAACCTTCAAATCAACGATGAAACACAGAAATTGCATCGATATTAATTAGAAAAAAGCAAAATGTCGACTTATTTACAAGAGGAGTAACTCTTCTAATAATTCGTCCTTTGAGCCTTTCCTGGGACAGCAGTATTAGATTCCGATGCACCATTGCAGGTTTACTGTATCCGTTAAACCTTCAAATCAACGATGAAACACGGAAATTGCATCGATATTGAATACAAAAGGCTAAATGTCGGCTTATTTACAAGGGGAGTAACTCTTCTAATAGTTCGTCCTTTGAGCCTTTCCTGGGACAGCAGTATTAGCTTCCGATGCACCATTGCAGGTTTACTGTATCCATTGGACCTTCAAATCAACGATGAAACACAGAAATTGCATCGATATTGAATACAAAAGGCTACATGTCGACTTATTTACAAGAGGAGTAACTCTTCTAATAGTTCGTGCTTTGAGCCTTTCCTGGGTCAGCAGTATTAGATTCCGATGCACCATTGCAGGTTTACTGTATCTCTTGGACCTTCTAATCAACGATGAAACACAGAAATTGCATCGATATTGAATACAAAAGGCAAAATGTCGACTTATTTACAAGAGGAGTAACTCTTCTAATAGCTCGTGTTTTAGCCTTTCCTGGCACAGCAGCATTAGATTCCGATGCACCATTGCAGGCTTGCTGTATCCCTTGGACCTTCAAATCAACGATGAAACACAGAAATTGCATCGATATTGAATACAAAAAAGCAAAATGTCGACTTATTTACAAGAGGAGTAACTCTTCTAATAGTTCGTATTTTGAGCCTTTCCTGGGACAGCAGTATTAGATTCCGATGCACCATTGCAGGATTACTGTATCCATTGGACCTTCAAATCAACGATGAAACACAGCAATTGCATCGATATTGAATACAAAAGGCGAAATGTCGACTTATTTGCGAGAGGAGTAACTCTTCTAATAGTTCGTGCTTTGAGCCTTTCCTGGGACAGCAGTATTACATTCCGATGCACCATTGCTGGTTTACTGTATCCCTTGGACCTTCAAATCATCGATGAAACACAGAAATTGCATCGATATTGAATACAAAAGGCAAAATGTCGAATTATTTACAAGTGGAGTAACTCTTCTAATAGTTCGTGTTTGAGCCTTTCCAGGGACAGCAGTATTAGATTCCGATGCACCATTGCAGATTTACTGTATCCCTTGGACCTTCAAATCAACGATGAAACACAGAAATTGCATCGATATTGAATACAAAAGGCAAAATGTCGACTTATTTACAAGAGGAGTAACTCTTCTAACAGCTCGTGTTTTAGCCTTTCCTGGCACAGCAGCATTAGATTCCGATGCACCATTGCAGGCTTGCTGTATCCCTTGGACCTTCAAATCAACGATGAAACACAGAAATTGCATCGATATTGAATACAAAAGAGCAAAATGTCGACTTATTTACAAGAGGAGTAACTCTTCTAATAGTTCGTCCTTTGAGCCTTTCCTAGGAGAGCAGTATTAGATTCCGATGCACCATTGCAGTTTTACTGTATCCATTGGACCTTCAAATCAACGATGAAACACAGAAATTGCATCGATATTGAATACAAACGGCTACATGTCGACTTATTTACAAGAGGAGTAACTCTTCTAACAGTTCGTGCTTTGAGCCTTTCCTGGGACAGCAGTATTAGATTTCGATGCACCATTGCAGGTTTACTGTATCCCTTGGACCTTCAAATCAACGATGAAACACAGAAATTGCATCGATATTAAATACAAAAGGCAAAATGTCGACTTATTTACAAGAGGAGTAACTCTTCTAATAGCTCGTGTTATAGCCTTTCCTGGCACAGCAGCATTAGATTCCGATGCACCATTGCAGGCTTGCTGTATCCCTTGGACCTTCAAATCAACGATGAAACACAGAAATTGCATCGATATTGAATACAAAAAAGCAAAATGTCAACTTATTTACAAGAGGAGTAACTCTTCTAATAGTTCGTCCTTTGAGCCTTTCCTGGGACAGCAGTATTTGATTCCGATGCACCATTGCAGGTTTACTGAATCCATTGGACCTTCAAATCAACGATGAAACACAGAAATTGCATCGATATTGAATACAAAAGGCTACATGTAGACTTATTTACAAGAGGAGTAACTCTTCTAATAGTTCGTGCTTTGAGCCTTTCCTGGGACAGCAGTATTAGATTCCGATGCACCATTGCAGGTTTACTGTATCCCTAGAACCTTCAAATCAACGATGAATCACAGAAATTGCATCGATATTTAATACAAAAGGCAAAATTTCGACTTATTTTCAAGAGGAGTAACTCTTCTAATAGCTCGTGTTTTAGCCTTTCCTGGCACAGCAGCATTAGATTCCGATGCACCATTGCAGGCTTGCTGTATCCCTTGGATCTTCAAATCAACGATGAAACACAGAAACTGCATCGATATTGAATACAAAAAAGCAAAATGTCGACTTATTTACAAGAGGAGTAACTCTTCTAATAGTTCGTGCTTTGAGCCTTTCCTGGGACAGCAGTATTACATTCCGGTGCACCATTGCTGGTTTACTGTATCCCTTGGACCTTCAAATCATCGATGAAACACAGAAATTGCATCGATATTGAATACAAAAGGCAAAATGTCGACTTATTTACAAGAGGAGTAACTCTTCTAATAGTTCGTGTTTGAGCCTTTCCAGGGACAGCAGTATTAGATTCCGATGCACCATTGCAGGTTTACTGTATCCCTTGGACCTTCAAATCAACGATGAAACACAGAAATTGCATCGATATTGAATACAAAAGGCATAATGTCGACTTATTTACAAGAGCAGTAACTCTTCTAATAGCTCGTGTTTTAGCCTTTCCTGGCACAGCAGCATTAGATTCCGATGCACCATTGCAGGCTTGCTGTATCCCTTGGACCTTCAAATCAACGATGAAACACAGAAATTGCATCGATATTGAATACAAAAAAGCAAAATGTCGACTTATTTACAACAGGAGTAACTCTTCTAATAGTTCGTCCTTTGAGCCTTTCCTGGGACAGCAGTATTAGATTCCGATGCACCATTGCAGGTTTACTGTATCCATTGGACCTTCAAATCAACGATGAAACACAGAAATTGGATCGATATTGAATTCAAAAGGCAAAATGTCGGCTTATCTACAAGAGGAGTAACTCTTCTAATAGTTCGTGCTTTGAGCCTTTCCTGGGACAGCAGTATTACATTCCGATGCACCATTGCTGGTTTACTGTATCCCTTGGAGCTTCAAATCATCGATGAAACACAGAAATTGCATCGATACTGAATACAAAAGGCAAAATGTCGACTTATTTACAAGAGGAGTAATTCTTCTAATAGTTCGTGTTTGAGCCTTTCCAGGGACAGCAGTATTAGATTCCGATGCACCATTGCAGGTTTACTGTATCCCTTAAACCTTCAAATCAACGATGAAACACAGAAATTGCATCGATATTGAATACAAAAGGCAAAATGTCGACTTATTTACAAGAGGAGTAACTCTTCTAATAGCTCGTGTTTTAGCCTTTCCTGGCACAGCAGCATTAGATTCCGATGCACCATTGCAGGCTTGCTGTATCCCTTGGACCTTCAAATCAACGATGAAACACAGAAATTGCATCGATATTGAATACAAAAAAGCAAAATGTCGACTTATTTACAAGAGGAGTAACTCTTCTAATAGTTCGTCCTTTGAGCCTTTCCTGGGACAGCAGTATTAGATTCCGATGCACCATTGCAGGTTTACTGTATCCATTGGACCTTCAAATCAACGATGAAACACAGAAATTGCATCGATATTGAATACAAAAGGCTACATGTCGACTTATTTACAAGAGGAGTAACTTATCTAATAGCTCGTGTTTTAGCCTTTCCTGGCACAGCAGCATTAGATTCCGATGCACCATTGCAGGCTTGCTGTATCCCTTGGGCCTTCAAATCAACGATGAAACACAGAAATTGCATCGATATTGAATACAAAAAAGCAAAATGTCGACTTATTTACACGAGGAGTAACTCTTCTAATCGTTCGTCCTTTGAGCCTTTCCTGGGACAGCAGTATTAGATTCCGATGCACCATTGCAGGTTTACTGTATCCATTGGACCTTCAAATCAACGATGAAACACAGAAATTGCATCGATATTGAATACAAAAGGCTACATGTCGACATATTTACAAGAGGAGTAACTCTTCTAATAGTTCGTGCTTTGAGCCTTTCCTGGGACAGCAGTATTAGATTCCGATGCACCATTGCAGGTTTACTGTATCCCTTGGACCTTCAAGTCAACGATGAAACACAGAAATTGCATCGATATTGAATACAAATGGCAAAATATCTACTTATTTACAAGAGTAGTAACTCTTATAATAGTTCGTGCTTTGAGCCTTTCCTGGGACAGCAGTATTAGATTCCGATGCACCATTGCAGGTTTACTGTATCCCTAGAACCTTCAAATCAACGATGAATCACAGAAATTGCATCGATATTTAATACAAAAGGCAAAATTTCGACTTACTTACAAGAGGCGTAACTCTTTTATTAGTTCGTGCTTTGAGCCTTTCCTGGGACAGCAGTATTACATTCCGATGCACCATTGCAGGTTAACTGTATCCCTTGGACCTTCAAATCAACGATGAAACACAGAAATTGGATCGATATTGAATACAAAAGGCAAAATGTCGGCTTATCTACAAGAGGAGTAACTCTTCTAATAGTTCGTGCTTTGTGCCTTTCCTGGGACAGCAGTATTACATTCCGGTGCACCATTGCTGGTTTACTGTATCCCTTGGACCTTCAAATCATCGATGAAACACAGAAATTGCATCGATATTGAATACAAAAGGCAAAATGTCGACTTATTTACAAGAGGAGTAACTCTTCAAATAGTTCGTGTTTGAGCCTTTCCAGGGACAGCAGTATTAGATTCCGATCCACCATTGCAGGTTTACTGTATCCCTTGGACATTCAAATCAACGATGAAACACAGAAATTGCATTGATATTGAATACAAAAGGCAAAATGTCGACTTATTTACAAGTGGAGTAACTCTTCTAATAGTTCGTCTTTTGAGCCTTTCCTGGCACAGCAGCATTAGATTCCGATGCACCATTGCAGGCTTTCTGTATCCCTTGGACCTTCAAATCAACGATGAAACACAGAAATTGCATCGATATTGAATACAAAAAAGCAAAATGTCGACTTATTTACAACAGGAGTAACTCTTCTAATAGTTCGTCCTTTGAGCTTTTCCTGGGACAGCAGTATTAGATTCCGATGCACCATTGCAGGTTTACTGTATCCATTGGACCTTCAAATCAACGATGAAACACAGATATTGGATTGATATTGAATACAAAAGGCAAAATGTCGGCTTATCTACAAGAGGAGTAACTCTTCTAATAGTTCGTGCTTTGAGCCTTTCCTGGGACAGCAGTATTACATTCCGATGCACCATTGCTGGTTTACTGTATCCCTTGGAGCTTCAAATCATCGATGAAACATAGAAATTGCATCGATATTGAATACAAAAGGCAAAATGTCGACTTATTTACAAGAGGAGTAACTCTTCTAATAGTTCGTGTTTGAGCCTTTCCAGGGACAGCAGTATTAGATTCCGATGCACCATTGCAGGTTTACTGTATCCCTTGGACCTTCAAATCAACGATGAAACGGAGAAATTGCATCGATATTGAATACAAAAGGCAAAATGTCGACTTATTTACAAGAGGCGTAACTCTTCTAATAGCTCGTGTTTTAGCCTTTCCTGGCACAGCAGCATTAGATTCCGATGCACCATTGCAGGCTTGCTGTATCCCTTGGACCTTCAAATCAACGCGAAACACAGAAATTGCATCGATATTAAATACAAAAAAGCAAAATGTCGACTTATTTACAAGAGGAGTAACTCTTCTATTAGTTCGTCCTTTGAGCCTATCCTGGGACAGCAGTATTAGATTCCGATGCACCATTGCAGGTTTACTGTATCCATTGGACCTTCAAATCAACGATGAAACACAGAAATTGCATCGATATTGAATACAAAAGGCTACATGTCGACTTATTTACAAGAGGAGTAACTCTACTAATTGCTCGTGTTTTAGCCTTCCCTGGCACAGCAACACTAGATTCCGATGCACCATTGCAGGCTTGCTGTATCCCTTGGACCTTCAAATCAACGATGAAACACAGAAATTGCATCGATATTGAATACAAAAAAGCAAAATGTCGACTTATTTACAAGAGGAGTAACTCTTCTAATAGTTCGTCCTTTGAGCCTTTCCTGGGACAGCAGTATTAGATTCCGATGCACCATTGCAGGTTTACTGTATCCATTGGACCTTCAAATCAACGATGAAACACAGAAATTGCATCGATATTGAATACAAAAGGCTACATGTCGACTTATTTACAAGAGGAGTAACTCTTCTAATAGTTCGTGCTTTGAGCCTTTCCTGGGACAGCAGTATTAGATTCCGATGCACCATAGCAGGTTTACTGTATCCCTAGTACCTTCAAATCAACGATGAATCACAGAAATTGCATCGATATTTAATACAAAAGGCAAAATTTCGACTTACTTACAAGAGGAGTCACTCTTCTAATAGTTCGTGCTTTGAGCCTTTCCTGGGACAGCAGTATTAAATTCCGATGCACCATTGCAGGTTTACTGTATCCCTAGAACCTTCAAATCAACGATGAAACACAGAAATTGCATCGATATTAATTAGAAAAAAGCAAAATGTCGACTTATTTACAAGAGGAGTAACTCTTCTAATAATTCGTCCTTTGAACCTTTCCTGGGACAGCAGTATTAGATTCCGATGCACCATTGCAGGTTTACTGTATCCGTTAAACCTTCAAATCAACGTTGAAACACGGAAATTGCATTGATATTGAATACAAAATGCTAAATGTCGGCTTATTTACAAGAGGAGTAACTCTTCTAATAGTTCGTCCTTTGAGCCTTTCCTGGGACAGCAGTATTAGCTTCCGATGCACCATTGCAGGTTTACTGTATCCATTGGACCTTCAAATCAACGATGAAACACAGAAATTGCATCGATATTGAATACAAAAGGCTACATGTCGACTTATTTACAAGAGGAGTAACTCTTCTAATAGTTCGTGCTTTGAGCCTTTCCTGGGTCAGCAGTATTAGATTCCGATGCACCATTGCAGGTTTACTGTATCTCTTGGACCTTCTAATCAACGATGAAACACAGAAATTGCATCGATATTGAATACAAAAGGCAAAATGTCGACTTATTTACAAGAGGAGTAACTCTTCTAATAGCTCGTGTTTTAGCCTTTCCTGGCACAGCAGCATTAGATTCCGATGCACCATTGCTGGCTTGCTGTATCCCTTGGACCTTCAAATCAACGATGAAACACAGAAATTGCATCGATATTGAATACAAAAAAGCAACATGTCGACTTATTTACAAGAGGAGTAACTCTTCTAATAGTTCGTCTTTTGAGCCTTTCCTGGGACAGCAGTATTAGATTCCGATGCACCATTGCAGGATTACTGTATCCATTGGACCTTCAAATCACGATGAAACACAGAAATTGCATCGATATTGAATACAAATGGCAAAATATCTACTTATTTACAAGAGGAGTAACTCTTATAATAGTTCGTGCTTTAAGCCTTTCCTGGGACAGCAGTAATAGATTCCGATGCACCATTGCAGGTTTACTGTATCCCTAGAACCTTCAAATCAACGATGGATCACAGAAATTGCATCGATATTTAATACAAAAGGCAAAATTTCGACTTACTTACAAGAGGCGTAACTCTTTTAATAGTTCGTGCTTTGAGCCTTTCCTGGGATAGCAGTATTACATTCCGATGCACCATTGCAGGTTTACTGTATCCCTTGGACCTGCAAATCAACGATGAAACACCGAAATTGCATCGATATTGAATACAAAAGGCTAAATGTCGACTTATTTACAAGAGGAGTAACTCTTATAATAGTTCGTGTTTGAGCCTTTCCAGGGACAGCAGTATTAGATTCCAATGCACCATTACAGGTTTACTGTATCCCTTGGACCTTCAAATCAACGATGAAACACAGAAATTGCATCGATATTGAATACAAAAGGCAAAATGTAGACTTATTTACAAGAGGAGTAACTATTCTAATAGCTCGTGTTTCAGCCTTTCCTGGCACAGCAGTATTAGATTCCGATGCACCATTGCAGGCTTGCTGTATCCCTTGGACCTTCAAATCAACGATGAAACATAGAAATTGCATCGATATTGAATACAAAAAAGCAAAGTGTCGACTTATTTACAAGAGGAGTAACTCTTCTAATAGTTCGTACTTTGAGCCTTTCCTGGGACAGCAGTATTAGATTCCGATGCACCATTGCAGTTTTACTGTATCCATTGGACCTTCAAATCAACGATGAAACACAGAAATTGCATCGATATTGAATACAAACGGCTACATGTCGACTTATTTACAAGAGGAGTAACTCTTCTAACAGTTCGTGCTTTGAGCCTTTCCTGGGACAGCAGTATTAGATTTCGATGCACCATTGCAGGTTTACTGTATCCCTTGGACCTTCAAATCAACGATGAAACACAGAAATTGCATCGATATTAAATACAAAAGGCAATATGTCGACTTATTTACAAGAGGAGTAACTCTTCTAATAGCTCGTGTTATAGCCTTTCCTGGCACAGCAGCATTAGATTCCGATGCACCATTGCAGGCTTGCTGTATCCCTTGGACCTTCAAATCAACGATGAAACACAGAAATTGCATCGATATTGAATACAAAAAAGCAAAATGTCAACTTATTTACAAGAGGAGTAACTCTTCTAATAGTTCGTCCTTTGAGCCTTTCCTGGGACAGCAGTATTTGATTCCGATGCACCATTGCAGGTTTACTGAATCCATTGGACCTTCAAATCAACGATGAAACACAGAAATTGCATCGATATTGAATACAAAAGGCTACATGTAGACTTATTTACAAGAGGAGTAACTCTTCTAATAGTTCGTGCTTTGAGCCTTTCCTGGGACAGCAGTATTAGATTCCGATGCACCATTGCAGGTTTACTGTATCCCTAGAACCTTCAAATCAACGATGAATCACAGAAATTGCATCGATATTTAATACAAAAGGCAAAATTTCGACTTATTTACAAGAGGAGTAACTCTTCTAATAGCTCGTGTTTTAGCCTTTCCTGGCACAGCAGCATTAGATTCCGATGCACCATTGCAGGCTTGCTGTATCCCTTGGATCTTCAAATCAACGTTGAAACACAGAAACTGCATCGATATTGAATACAAAAAAGCAAAATGTCGACTTATTTACAAGAGGAGTAACTCTTCTAATAGTTCGTGCTTTGAGCCTTTCCTGGGACAGCAGTATTACATTCCGGTGCACCATTGCTGGTTTACTGTATCCCTTGGACCTTCAAATCATCGATGAAACACAGAAATTGCATCGATATTGAATACAAAAGGCAAAATGTCGACTTATTTACAAGAGGAGTAACTCTTCTAATAGTTCGTGTTTGAGCCTTTCCAGGGACAGCAGTATTAGATTCCGATGCACCATTGCAGGTTTACTGTATCCCTTGGACCTTCAAATCAACGATGAAACACAGAAATTGCATCGATATTGAATACAAAAGGCATAATGTCGACTTATTTACAAGAGCAGTAACTCTTCTAATAGCTCGTGTTTTAGCCTTTCCTGGCACAGCAGCATTAGATTCCGATGCACCATTGCAGGCTTGCTGTATCCCTTGGACCTTCAAATCAACGATGAAACACAGAAATTGCATCGATATTGAATACAAAAAAGCAAAATGTCGACTTATTTACAACAGGAGTAACTCTTCTAATAGTTCGTCCTTTGAGCCTTTCCTGGGACAGCAGTATTAGATTCCGATGCACCATTGCAGGTTTACTGTATCCATTGGACCTTCAAATCAACGATGAAACACAGAAATTGGATCGCTATTGAATTCAAAAGGCAAAATGTCGGCTTATCTACAAGAGGAGTAACTCTTCTAATAGTTCGTGCTTTGAGCCTTTCCTGGGACAGCAGTATTACATTCCGATGCACCATTGCTGGTTTACTGTATCCCTTGGAGCTTCAAATCATCGATGAAACACAGAAATTGCATCGATACTGAATACAAAAGGCAAAATGTCGACTTATTTACAAGAGGAGTAATTCTTCTAATAGTTCGTGTTTGAGCCTTTCCAGGGACAGCAGTATTAGATTCCGATGCACCATTGCAGGTTTACTGTATCCCTTAAACCTTCAAATCAACGATGAAACACAGAAATTGCATCGATATTGAATACAAAAGGCAAAATGTCGACTTATTTACAAGAGGAGTAACTCTTCTAATAGCTCGTGTTTTAGCCTTTCCTGGCACAGCGGCATTAGATTCCGATGCACCATTGCAGGCTTGCTGTATCCCTTGGACCTTCAAATCAACGATGAAACACAGAAATTGCATCGATATTGAATACAAAAAAGCAAAATGTCGACTTATTTACAAGAGGAGTAACTCTTCTAATAGTTCGTCCTTTGAGCCTTTCCTGGGACAGCAGTATTAGATTCCGATGCACCATTGCAGGTTTACTGTATCCATTGGACCTTCAAATCAACGATGAAACACAGAAATTGCATCGATATTGAATACAAAAGGCTACATGTCGACTTATTTACAAGAGGAGTAACTTATCTAATAGCTCGTGTTTTAGCCTTTCCTGGCACAGCAGCATTAGATTCCGATGCACCATTGCAGGCTTGCTGTATCCCTTGGGCCTTCAAATCAACGATGAAACACAGAAATTGCATCGATATTGAATACAAAAAAGCAAAATGTCGACTTATTTACACGAGGAGTAACTCTTCTAATAGTTCGTCCTTTGAGCCTTTCCTGGGACAGCAGTATTAGATTCCGATGCACCATTGCAGGTTTACTGTATCCATTGGACCTTCAAATCAACGATGAAACACAGAAATTGCATCGATATTGAATACAAAAGGCTACATGTCGACATATTTACAAGAGGAGTAACTCTTCTAATAGTTCGTGTTTTGAGCCTTTCCTGGGACAGCAGTATTAGATTCCGATGCACCATTGCAGGTTTACTGTATCCCTTGGACCTTCAAGTCAACGATGAAACACAGAAATTGCATCGATATTTAATACAAATGGCAAAATATCTACTTATTTACAAGAGTAGTAACTCTTATAATAGTTCGTGCTTTGAGCCTTTCCTGGGACAGCAGTATTAGATTCCGATGCACCATTGCAGGTTTACTGTATCCCTAGAACCTTCAAATCAACGATGAATCACAGAAATTGCATCGATATTTAATACAAAAGGCAAAATTTCGACTTACTTACAAGAGGCGTAACTCTTTTATTAGTTCGTGCTTTGAGCCTTTCCTGGGACAGCAGTATTACATTCCGATGCACCATTGCAGGTTAACTGTATCCCTTGGACCTTCAAATCAACGATGAAACACAGAAATTGGATCGATATTGAATACAAAAGGCAAAATGTCGGCTTATCTACAAGAGGAGTAACTCTTCTAATAGTTCGTGCTTTGTGCCTTTCCTGGGACAGCAGTATTACATTCCGGTGCACCATTGCTGGTTTACTGTATCCCTTGGACCTTCAAATCATCGATGAAACACAGAAATTGCATCGATATTGAATACAAAAGGCAAAATGTCGACTTATTTACAAGAGGAGTAACTCTTCTAATAGTTCGTGTTTGAGCCTTTCCAGGGACAGCAGTATTAGATTCCGATGCACCATTGCAGGTTTACTGTATCCCTTGGACATTCAAATCAACGATGAAACACAGAAATTGCATTGATATTGAATACAAAAGGCAAAATGTCGACTTATTTACAAGAGGAGTAACTCTTCTAATAGTTCGTCTTTTGACCCTTTCCTGGCACAGCAGCATTAGATTCCGATGCACCATTGCAGGCTTTCTGTATCCCTTGGACCTTCAAATCAACGATGAAACACAGAAATTGCATCGATATTGAATACAAAAAAGCAAAATGTCGACTTATTTACAACAGGAGTAACTCTTCTAATAGTTCGTCCTTTGAGCTTTTCCTGGGACAGCAGTATTAGATTCCGATGCACCATTGCAGGTTTACTGTATCCATTGGACCTTCAAATCAACGATGAAACACAGATATTGGATTGATATTGAATACAAAAGGCAAAATGTCGGCTTATCTACAAGAGGAGTAACTCTTCTAATAGTTCGTGCATTGAGCCTTTCCTGGGACAGCAGTATTACATTCCGATGCACCATTGCTGGTTTACTGTATCCCTTGGAGCTTCAAATCATCGATGAAACACAGAAATTGCATCGATATTGAATACAAAAGACAAAATGTCGACTTATTTACAAGAGGAGTAACTCTTCTAATAGTTCGTGTTTGAGCCTTTCCAGGGACAGCAGTATTAGATTCCGATGCACCATTGCAGGTTTACTGTATCCCTTGGACCTTCAAATCAACGATGAAACGGAGAAATTGCATCGATATTGAATACAAAAGGCAAAATGTCGACTTATTTACAAGAGGCGTAACTCTTCTAATAGCTCGTGTTTTAGCCTTTCCTGGCACAGCAGCATTAGATTCCGATGCACCATTGCAGGCTTGCTGTATCCCTTGGACCTTCAAATCAACGCGAAACACAGAAATTGCATCGATATTAAATACAAAAAAGCAAAATGTCGACTTATTTACAAGAGGAGTAACTCTTCTATTAGTTCGTCCTTTGAGCCTATCCTGGGACAGCAGTATTAGATTCCGATGCACCATTGCAGGTTTACTGTATCCATTGGACCTTCAAATCAACGATGAAACACAGAAATTGCATCGATATTGAATACAAAAGGCTACATGTCGACTTATTTACAAGAGGAGTAACTCTACTAATTGCTCGTGTTTTAGCCTTCCCTGGCACAGCAACACTAGATTCCGATGCACCATTGCAGGCTTGCTGTATCCCTTGGACCTTCAAATCAACGATGAAACACAGAAATTGCATCGATATTGAATACAAAAAAGCAAAATGTCGACTTATTTACAAGAGGAGTAACTCTTCTAATAGTTCGTCCTTTGAGCCTTTCCTGGGACAGCAGTATTAGATTCCGATGCACCATTGCAGGTTTACTGTATCCATTGGACCTTCAAATCAACGATGAAACACAGAAATTGCATCGATATTGAATACAAAAGGCTACATGTCGACTTATTTACAAGAGGAGTAACTCTTCTAATAGTTCGTGCTTTGAGCCTTTCCTGGGACAGCAGTATTACATTCCGATGCACCATTGCAGGTTTACTGTATCCCTAGTACCTTCAAATCAACGATGAATCACAGAAATTGCATCGATATTTAATACAAAAGGCAAAATTTCGACTTACTTACAAGAGGAGTCACTCTTCTAATAGTTCGTGCTTTGAGCCTTTCCTGGGACAGCAGTATTAAATTCCGATGCACCATTGCAGGTTTACTGTATCCCTAGAACCTTCAAATCAACGATGAAACACAGAAATTGCATCGATATTAATTAGAAAAAAGCAAAATGTCGACTTATTTACAAGAGGAGTAACTCTTCTAATAATTCGTCCTTTGAACCTTTCCTGGGACAGCAGTATTAGATTCCGATGCACCATTGCAGGTTTACTGTATCCGTTAAACCTTCAAATCAACGTTGAAACACGGAAATTGCATTGATATTGAATACAAAATGCTAAATGTCGGCTTATTTACAAGAGGAGTAACTCTTCTAATAGTTCGTCCTTTGAGCCTTTCCTGGGACAGCAGTATTAGCTTCCGATGCACCATTGCAGGTTTACTGTATCCATTGGACCTTCAAATCAACGATGAAACACAGAAATTGCATCGATATTGAATACAAAAGGCTACATGTCGACTTATTTACAAGAGGAGTAACTCTTCTAATAGTTCGTGCTTTGAGCCTTTCCTGGGTCAGCAGTATTAGATTCCGATGCACCATTGCAGGTTTACTGTATCTCTTGGACCTTCTAATCAACGATGAAACACAGAAATTGCATCGATATTGAATACAAAAGGCAAAATGTCGACTTATTTACAAGAGGAGTAACTCTTCTAATAGCTCGTGTTTTAGCCTTTCCTGGCACAGCAGCATTAGATTCCGATGCACCATTGCTGGCTTGCTGTATCCCTTGGACCTTCAAATCAACGATGAAACACAGAAATTGCATCGATATTGAATACAAAAAAGCAAAATGTCGACTTATTTACAAGAGGAGTAACTCTTCTAATAGTTCGTCTTTTGAGCCTTTCCTGGGACAGCAGTATTAGATTCCGATGCACCATTGCAGGATTACTGTATCCATTGGACCTTCAAATCACGATGAAACACAGAAATTGCATCGATATTGAATACAAATGGCAAAATATCTACTTATTTACAAGAGGAGTAACTCTTATAATAGTTCGTGCTTTAAGCCTTTCCTGGGACAGCAGTAATAGATTCCGATGCACCATTGCAGGTTTACTGTATCCCTAGAACCTTCAAATCAACGATGGATCACAGAAATTGCATTGATATTTAATACAAAAGGCAAAATTTCGACTTACTTACAAGAGGCGTAACTCTTTTAATAGTTCGTGCTTTGAGCCTTTCCTGGGATAGCAGTATTACATTCCGATGCACCATTGCAGGTTTACTGTATCCCTTGGACCTGCAAATCAACGATGAAACACCGAAATTGCATCGATATTGAATACAAAAGGCTAAATGTCGACTTATTTACAAGAGGAGTAACTCTTATAATAGTTCGTGTTTGAGCCTTTCCAGGGACAGCAGTATTAGATTCCAATGCACCATTACAGGTTTACTGTATCCCTTGGACCTTCAAATCAACGATGAAACACAGAAATTGCATCGATATTGAATACAAAAGGCAAAATGTCGACTTATTTACAAGAGGAGTAACTATTCTAATAGCTCGTGTTTCAGCCTTTCCTGGCACAGCAGTATTAGATTCCGATGCACCATTGCAGGCTTGCTGTATCCCTTGGACCTTCAAATCAACGATGAAACATAGAAATTGCATCGATATTGAATACAAAAAAGCAAAGTGTCGACTTATTTACAAGAGGAGTAACTCTTCTAATAGTTCGTACTTTGAGCCTTTCCTGGGACAGCAGTATTAGATTCCGATGCACCATTCCAGGTTTACTGTATCCGTTGGACCTTCAAATCAACGATGAATTACAGAAATTGCATCGATATGGAATACAAAAGGCTAAATGTCGACTTATTTACAAGAGGAGTAACTCTTATAATGGTTCGTGTTTGTGCCTTTCCAGGGACAGCAGTATTAGATTCCGATGCACCATTGCAGGTTTACTGTATCCCTTGGACCTTCAAATCATCGATGAAACACAGAAATTGCATCGATATTGAATAGAAAAGGCAAAATGTCGACTTATTTACAAGAGGAGAACTATTCTAATAGCTCGTGTTTTAGCCTTTCCTGGCACAGCAGTATTAGATTCCGATGCACCATTGCAGGTTTACTGTATCCCTTGGACGTTCAATTCAACGATGAAACACAGAAATTGCATCGATATTGAATACAAAAGGCAAAAGGTCGACTTATTTACAAGAGGAGTAACTCTTCTAATAGTTCGTGCTTTGAGCCATTCCTGGGACAGCAGTATTAGATTCCGATGCACCATTGCAGGCTTGCTGTATCCCTTGGACCTTCAAATCAACGATGAAACATAGAAATTGCATCGATATTGAATACAAATAAGCAAAGTGTCGACTTATTTACAAGAGGAGTAACTCTTCTAATAGTTCGTCCTTTGAGCCTTTCCTGGGACAGCAGTATTAGATTCCGATGCACCATTGCAGGTTTACTGTATCCGTTGGACCTTCAAATCAACGGTGAAACACAGAAATTGCATCGATATTGAATACAAAAGGCTAATTGTCGACTTATTTACAAGAGGAGTAACTCTTCTAATAGTTCGTGTTTGAGCCTTTCCAGGGACAGCAGTATTAGATTCCGATGCACCATTGCAGGTTTACTGTATCCCTTGGACGTTCAATTCAACGATGAAACACAGAAATTGCATCGATATTGAATACAAAAGGCAAAATGTCGACTTATTTACAAGAGGAGTAACTCTTCTAATAGTTCGTGCTTTGAGCCTTTCCTGGGACAGCAGTATTAGATTCCGATGCACCATTGCAGGTTTACTGTATCCCTTGGACGTTCAATTCAACGATGAAACACAGAAATTGCATCGATATTGAATACAAAAGGCAAAATGTCGACTTATTTACAAGAGGAGTAACTCTTCTAATAGTTCGTGCTTTGAGCCGTTCCTGGGACAGCAGTATTAGATTCCGATGCACCATTGCAGGCTTGCTGTATCCCTTGGACCTTCAAATCAACGATGAAGCATAGAAATTGCATCGATATTGAATACAAAAAAGCAAAGTGTCGACTTATTTACAAGAGGAGTAACTCTTCTAATAGTTCGTACTTTGAGCCTTTCCTGGGACAGCAGTAGTAGATTCCGATGCACCATTGCAGGTTTACTGTATCCGTTGGACCTTCAAATCAACGATGAATTACATAAATTGCATCGATATAGAATACAAAAGGCTAAATGTCGACTTATTTACAAGAGGAGTAACTCTTATAATAGTTCGTGTTTGAGCCTTTCCAGGGACAGCAGTATTAGATTCCGATGCACCATTGCAGGTTTACTGTATCCCTTGGACCTTGAAATCAACGATGAAACACAGAAATTGCATCGATATTGAATACAAAAGGCAAAATGTCGACTTATTTACAAGAGGAGAAACTATTCTAATAGCTCGTGTTTTAGCCTTTCCTGGCACAGCAGTATTAGATTCCGATGCACCATTGCAGGTTTACTGTATCCCTTGGACGTTCAATTCTACGATGAAACACAGAAATTGCATCGACATTGAATACAAAAGGCTAAATGTCGGCTTATTTACAAGAGGAGTAACTCTTCTAATAGTTCGTCCTTTGAGCCTTTCCTGGGACAGCAGTATTAGATTCCGATGCACCATTGCAGGTTTACTGTATCCATTGGACCTTCAAATCACGATGAAACACAGAAATTGCATCGATATTGAATACAAATGGCAAAATATCTACTTATTTACAAGAGGAGTAACTCTTATAATAGTTCGTGCTTTAAGCCTTTCCTGGGACAGCAGTAATAGATTCCGATGCACCATTGCAGGTTTACTGTATCCCTAGAACCTTCAAATCAACGATGGATCACAGAAATTGCATCGATATTTAATACAAAAGGCAAAATTTCGACTTACTTACAAGAGGCGTAACTCTTTTAATAGTTCGTGCTTTGAGCCTTTCCTGGGATAGCAGTATTACATTCCGATGCACCATTGCAGGTTTACTGTATCCCTTGGACCTGCAAATCAACGATGAAACACCGAAATTGCATCGATATTGAATACAAAAGGCTAAATGTCGACTTATTTACAAGAGGAGTAACTCTTATAATAGTTCGTGTTTGAGCCTTTCCAGGGACAGCAGTATTAGATTCCAATGCACCATTGCAGGTTTACTGTATCCCTTGGACCTGCAAATCAACGATGAAACACAGAAATTGCATCGATATTGAATACAAAAGGCAAAATGTCGACTTATTTACAAGAGGAGTAACTATTCTAATAGCTCGTGTTTCAGCCTTTCCTGGCACAGCAGTATTAGATTCCGATGCACCATTGCAGGCTTGCTGTATCCCTTGGACCTTCAAATCAACGATGAAACATAGAAATTGCATCGATATTGAATACAAAAAAGCAAAGTGTCGACTTATTTACAAGAGGAGTAACTCTTCTAATAGTTCGTACTTTGAGCCTTTCCTGGGACAGCAGTATTAGATTCCGATGCACCATTCCAGGTTTACTGTATCCGTTGGACCTTCAAATCAACGATGAATTACAGAAATTGCATCGATATGGAATACAAAAGGCTAAATGTCGACTTATTTACAAGAGGAGTAACTCTTATAATGGTTCGTGTTTGTGCCTTTCCAGGGACAGCAGTATTAGATTCCGATGCACCATTGCAGGTTTACTGTATCCCTTGGACCTTCAAATCATCGATGAAACACAGAAATTGCATCGATATTGAATACAAAAGGCAAAATGTCGACTTATTTACAAGAGGAGAAACTATTCTAATAGCTCGTGTTTTAGCCTTTCCTGGCACAGCAGTATTAGATTCCGATGCACCATTGCAGGTTTACTGTATCCCTTGGACGTTCAATTCAACGATGAAACACAGAAATTGCATCGATATTGAATACAAAAGGCAAAAGGTCGACTTATTTACAAGAGGAGTAACTCTTCTAATAGTTCGTGCTTTGAGCCATTCCTGGGACAGCAGTATTAGATTCCGATGCACCATTGCAGGCTTGCTGTATCCCTTGGACCTTCAAATCAACGATGAAACATAGAAATTGCATCGATATTGAATACAAATAAGCAAAGTGTCGACTTATTTACAAGAGGAGTAACTCTTCTAATAGTTCGTCCTTTGAGCCTTTCCTGGGACAGCAGTATTAGATTCCGATGCACCATTGCAGGTTTACTGTATCCGTTGGACCTTCAAATCAACGGTGAAACACAGAAATTGCATCGATATTGAATACAAAAGGCTAAATGTCGACTTATTTACAAGAGGAGTAACTCTTCTAATAGTTCGTGTTTGAGCCTTTCCAGGGACAGCAGTATTAGATTCCGATGCACCATTGCAGGTTTACTGTATCCCTTGGACGTTCAATTCAACGATGAAACACAGAAATTGCATCGATATTGAATACAAAAGGCAAAATGTCGACTTATTTACAAGAGGAGTAACTCTTCTAATAGTTCGTGCTTTGAGCCTTTCCTGGGACAGCAGTATTAGATTCCGATGCACCATTGCAGGTTTACTGTATCCCTTGGACGTTCAATTCAACGATGAAACACAGAAATTGCATCGATATTGAATACAAAAGGCAAAATGTCGACTTATTTACAAGAGGAGTAACTCTTCTAATAGTTCGTGCTTTGAGCCGTTCCTGGGACAGCAGTATTAGATTCCGATGCACCATTGCAGGCTTGCTGTATCCCTTGGACCTTCAAATCAACGATGAAACATAGAAATTGCATCGATATTGAATACAAAAAAGCAAAGTGTCGACTTATTTACAAGAGGAGTAACTCTTCTAATAGTTCGTACTTTGAGCCTTTCCTGGGACAGCAGTAGTAGATTCCGATGCACCATTGCAGGTTTACTGTATCCGTTGGACCTTCAAATCAACGATGAATTACAGAAATTGCATCGATATAGAATACAAAAGGCTAAATGTCGACTTATTTACAAGAGGAGTAACTCTTATAATAGTTCGTGTTTGAGCCTTTCCAGGGACAGCAGTATTAGATTCCGATGCACCATTGCAGGTTTACTGTATCCCTTGGACCTTGAAATCAACGATGAAACACAGAAATTGCATCGATATTGAATACAAAAGGCAAAATGTCGACTTATTTACAAGAGGAGAAACTATTCTAATAGCTCGTGTTTTAGCCTTTCCTGGCACAGCAGTATTAGATTCCGATGCACCATTGCAGGTTTACTGTATCCCTTGGACGTTCAATTCTACGATGAAACACAGAAATTGCATCGACATTGAATACAAAAGGCTAAATGTCGGCTTATTTACAAGAGGAGTAACTCTTCTAATAGTTCGTCCTTTGAGCCTTTCCTGGGACAGCAGTATTAGATTCCGATGCACCATTGCAGGTTTACTGTATCCATTGGACCTTCAAATCAACGATGAAACACAGAAATTGCATCGATATTGAATACAAAAGGCTACATGTCGACTTATTTACAAGAGGAGTATCTCTTCTAATAGTTCGTGCTTTGAGCCATTCCTGGGACAGCAGTATTAGATTCCGATGCACCATTGCAGGTTTACTGTATCCCTAGAACCTTCAAATCAACGATGAATCACAGAAATTGCATCGATATTTAATACAAAAGGCAAAATTTCGACTTATTTACAAGCGGAGTAACTCTTCTAATAGCTCGTGTTTTAGCCTTTCCTGGCACAGCAGCATTAGATTCCGATGCACCATTGCAGGCTTGCTGTATCCCTTGGATCTTCAAATCAACGATGAAACACAGAAACTGCATCGATATTGAATACAAAAAAGCAAAATGTCGACTTATTTACAAGAGGAGTAACTCTTCTAATAGTTCGTCCTTTGAGCCTTTCCTGGGACAGCAGTATTAGATTCCGATGCACCATTGCAGGTTTACTGTATCCATTGGACCTTCAAATCAACGATGAAACACAGAAATTGCATCGATATTGAATACAAATGGCAAAATATCTACTTATTTACAAGAGGAGTAACTCTAATAATAGTTCGTGCTTTGAGCCTTTCCTGGGACAGCAGTATTAGATTCCGATGCACCATTGCAGGTTTACTGTATCCCTAGAACCTTCAAATCAACGATGAATCACAGAAATTGCATCGATATTTAATACAAAAGGCAAAATTTCGACTTACTTACATGAGGCGTAACTCTTTTAGTAGTTCGTGCTTTGAGCCTTTCCTGGGACAGCAGTATTACATTCCGATGCACCATTGCAGGTTAACTGTATCCCTTGGACCTTCAAATCAACGATGAAACACAGAAATTGGATCGATATTGATTACAAAAGGCAAAATGTCGGCTTATCTACAAGAGGAGTAACTCTTCTAATAGTTCGTGCTTTGAGCCTTTCCTGGGACAGCAGTATTACATTCCGGTGCACCATTGCTGGTTTACTGTATCCCTTGGACCTTCAAATCATCGATGAAACACAGAAATTGCATCGATATTGAATACAAAAGGCAAAATGTCGATTTATTTACAAGAGGAGTAAGTCTTCTAATAGTTCGTGTTTGAGCTTTTCCAGGGACAGCAGTATTAGATTCCGATGCACCATTGCAGGTTTACTGTATCCATTGGACCTTCAAATCAACGATGAAACACAGAAATTGCATCGATATTGAATACAAAAGGCTACATGTCGACTTATTTACAAGAGGAGTAACTCTTCTAATAGCTCGTGTTTTAGCCTTTCCTGGCACAGCAGCATTAGATTCCGATGCACCATTGCAGGCTTGCTGTATCCCTTGGACCTTCAAATCAACGATGAAACACAGAAATTGCATCGATATTGAATACAAAAAAGCAAAATGTCGACTTATTTACAAGAGGAGTAACTCTTCTAATAGTTCGTGCTTTGACCCTTTCCTGGGACAGCAGTATTAGATTCCGATGCACCATTGCAGGCTTACTGTATCCCTTGGACCTTCAAGTCAACGATGAAACACAGAAATTGCATCGATATTGAATACAACTGGCAAAATATCTACTTATTTACAAGAGGAGTAACTCTTATAATAGTTCGTGCTTTGAGCCATTCCTGGGACAGCAGTATTAGATTCCGATGCACCATTGCAGGTTTACTGTATCCCTAGAACCTTCAAATCAACGATCAATCACAGAAATTGCATCGATATTTAATACAAAAGGCAAAATTTCGACTTACTTACATGAGGCGTAACTCTTTTAATAGTTCGTGCTTTGAGCCTTTCCTGGGACAGCAGTATTACATTCCGATGCACCATTGCAGGTTCACTGTATCCCTTGGACCTTCAAATCAACGATGAAACACAGAAATTGGATCGATATTGAATACAAAAGGCAAAATGTCGGCTTATCTACAAGAGGAGTAACTCTTCTAATAGTTCGTGCTTTGTGCCTTCCTGGGACAGCAGTATTACATTCCGGTGCACCATTGCTGGTTTACTGTATCCCTTGGACCTTCAAATCATCGATGAAACACAGAAATTGCATCGATATTGAATACAAAAGGCAAAATGTCGACTTATTTACAAGAGGAGTAACTCTTCTAATAGTTCGTGTTTGAGCCTTTCCAGGGACAGCAGTATTAGATTCCGATGCACCATTGCAGGTTTACTGTATCCCTTGGACCTTCAAATCAACGATGAAACACAGAAATTGCATCGATATTGAATACAAAAGGCAAAATGTCGACTTATTTACAAGAGGAGTAACTCTTCTAATAGTTCGTCTTTTGAGCCTTTCCTGGCACAGCAGCATTAGATTCCGATGCACCATTGCAGGCTTGCTGTATCCCTTGGACCTTCAAATCAGCGATGAAACACAGAAATTGCATCGATATTGAATACAAAAAAGCAAAATGTCGACTTATTTACAACAGGAGTAACTCTTCTAATAGTTCGTCCTTTGAGCCTTTCCTGGGACAGCAGTATTAGATTCCGATGCACCATTGCAGGTTTACTGTATCCATTGGACCTTCAAATCAACGATGAAACACAGATATTGGATTGATATTGAATACAAAAGGCAAAATGTCGGCTTAACTACAAGAGGAGTAACTCTTCTAATACTTCTTGCTTTGAGCCTTTCCTGGGACAGCAGTATTACATTCCGATGCACCATTGCTGGTTTACTGTATCCCTTGGAGCTTCAAATCATCGATGAAACACAGAAATTGCATCGATATTGAATACAAAACGCAAAATGTCGACTTATTTACAAGAGGAGTAACTCTTCTAATAGTTCGTGTTTGAGCCTTTCCAGGGACAGCAGTATTAGATTCCGATGCACCATTGCAGGTTTACTGTATCCCTTGGACCTTCAAATCAACGATGAAATACAGAAATTGCATCGATATTGAATACAAATGGCAAAATGTCGACTTATTTACAAGAGGCGTAACTCTTCTAATAGCTCGTGTTTTAGCCTTTCCTGGCACAGCAGCATTAGATTCCGATGCACCATTGCAGGCTTGCTGTATCCCTTGGACCTTCAAATCAACGTGAAACACAGAAATTGCATCGATATTGAATACAAAAAAGCAAAATGTCGACTTATTTACAAGAGGAGTAACTCTTCTATTAGTTCGTCCTTTGAGCCTTTCCTGGGACAGCAGTATTAGATTCCGATGCACCATTGCAGGTTTACTGTATCCATTGGACCTTCAAATCAACGATGAAACACAGAGATTGCATCGATATTGAATACAAAAGGCTACATGTCGACTTATTTACAAGAGGAGTAACTCTTCTAATAGCTCGTGTTTTAGCCTTTCCTGGCACAGCAGCACTAGATTCCGATGCACCATTCCAGGCTTGCTGTATCCCTTGGACCTTCAAATCAACGATGAAACACAGAAATTGCATCGATATTGAATACAAAAAAGCAAAATGTCGACTTATTTACAAGAGGAGTAACTCTTCTAATAGTTCGTCCTTTGAGCCTTTCCTGGGACAGCAGTATTAGATTCCGATGCACCATTGCAGGTTTACTGTATACATTGGACCTTCAAATCAACGATGAAACACAGAAATTGCATCGATATTGAATACAAAAGGCTACATGTCGACTTATTTACAAGAGGAGTAACTCTTCTAATAGTTCGTGCTTTGAGCCTTTCCTGGGACAGCAGTATTAGATTCCGATGCACCATTGCAGGTTTACTGTATCCCTTGGACCTTCAAGTCAACGATGAAACACAGAAATTGCATCGATTTTGAATACAAATGGCAAAATATCTACTTATTTACAAGAGGAGTAACTCTTATAATAGTTCGTGCTTTGAGCCTTTCCTGGGACAGCAGTATTAGATTCCGATGCACGATTGCAGGTTTACTGTATCCCTAGAACCTTCAAATCAACGATGAATCACAGAAATTGCATCGATATTTAATACAAAAGGCAAAATTTCGACTTACTTACAAGAGGCGTAACTCTTTTAATAGTTCGTGCTTTGAGCCCTTCCTGGGACAGCAGTATTACATTCCTATGCACCATTGCAGGTCTACTGTATCCCTTGGACCTGCAAATCAACGATGAAACACAGAAATTGCATCGATATTGAATACAAAAAGCTAAATGTCGACTTATTTACAAGCGGAGTTACTCTTATAATTGTTCGTGTTTGAGCCTTTCCAGGGACAGCAGTATTAGATTCCGATGCACCATTGTAGGTTTACTGTATCCCTTGGACCTTCAAATCAACGATGAAACACAGAAAGTGCATCGATATTGAATACAAAAGGCAAAATGTCGACTTATTTACAAGAGGAGTAACTCTTCTAATAGTTCGTGTTTGAGCCATTCCTGGGACAGCAGTATTAGATTCCGATGCACCATTACAGGCTTGCTGTATCCCTTGGACCTTCAAAACAACGATGAAACATAGAAATTGCATCGATATTCAATACAAAAAAGCAAAGTGTCGACTTATTTACAAGAGGAGTAACTCTTCTAATAGTTCGTCCTTTGAGCCTTTCCTGGGACAGCAGTATTAGATTCCGATGCACCATTGCAGGTTTACTGTATCCGTTGGACCTTCAAATCAACGATGAAACACAGAAATTGCATCGATATTGAATACAAAATGCTAAATGCCGACTTATTTACAAGAGGAGTAACTCTTCTAATAGTTCGTGTTTGAGCCTTTCCAGGGACAGCAGTATTAGATTCCGATGCACCATTGCAGGTTTACTGTATCCCTTGGACCTTCAAATCAACGATGAAACACAGAAATTGCATCGATATTAATTAGAAGAAAGCAAAATGTCGACTTATTTACAAGAGGAGTAACTCTTCTAATAGTTCGTCTTTTGAGCCTTTCCTGGGACAGCAGTATTAGATTCCGATGCACCATTGCAGGTTTACTGTATCCGTTAAACCTTCAAATCAACGATGAAACTCGGAAATTGCATCGATATTGAATACAAAAGGCTAAATGTCGGCTTATTTACAAGAGGAGTAACTCTTCTAATAGTTCGTCCTTTGAGCCTTTCCTGGGACAGCAGTATTAGATTCCGATGCACCATTGCAGGTTTACTGTATCCATTGGACCTTCACATCAACGATGAAACACAGAAATTGCATCGATATTGAATACAAAAGGCTACATGTCGACTTATTTACAAGAGGAGTAACTCTTCTAATAGTTCGTGCTTTGAGCCTTTCCTGGGTCAGCAGTATTAGATTCCGATGCACCATTGCAGGTTTACTGTATCTCTTGGACCTTCTAATCAACGATGAAACACAGAAATTGCATCGATAATGAATACAAAAGGCAAAATGTCGACTTATTTACAAGAGGAGTAACTCTTCTAATAGCTCGTGTTTTAGCCTTTCCTGGCACAGCAGCATTAGATTCCGATGCACCATTGCAGACTTGCTGTATCCCTTGGACCTTCAAATCAACGATGAAACACAGAAATTGCATCGATATTGAATACAAAAAAGCAAAATGTCGACTTATTTACAAGAGGAGTAACTCTTCTAATAGTTCGTCTTTTGAGCCTTTCCTGGGACAGCAGTATTAGATTCCGATGCACCATTGCAGGATTACTGTATCCATTGGACCTTCAAATCAACGATGAAACACAGAAATTGCATCGATATTGAATACAAAAGGCTACATGTAGACTTATTTACAAGAGGAGTAACTCTTCTAATAGTTCGTGTTTTGAGCCTTTCCTGGGACAGCAGTATTAGATTCCGATGCACCATTGCAGGTTTACTGTATTCCTTGGACCTTCAAGTCAACGATGAAACACAGAAATTGCATCGATATAGAATACAAATGGCAAAATATCTACTTATTTACAAGAGGAGTAACTCTTATAATAGTTCGTGCTTTGAGCCTTTCCTGGGACAGCAGTAATAGATTCCGATGCACCATTGCAGGTTTACTGTATCCCTAGAACCTTCAAATCAACGATGAATCACAGAAATTGCATTGATATTTAATACAAAAGGCAAATTTTCGACTTACTTACAAGAGGCGTAACTCTTTTAATAGTTCGTGCTTTGAGCCTTTCCTGGGATAGCAGTATTACATTCCGATGCACCATTGCAGGTTTACTGTATCCCTTGGACCTGCAAATCAACGATGAAACACCGAAATTGCATCGATATTGAATACAAAAGGCTAAATGTCGACTTATTTACAAGAGGAGTAACTCTTATAATAGTTCGTGTTTGAGCCTTTCCAGGGACAGCAGTATTAGATTCCAATGCACCATTGCAGGTTTACTGTATCCCTTGGACCTTCAAATCAACGATGAAACACAGAAATTGCATCGATATTGAATACAAAAGGCAAAATGTCGACTTATTTACAAGAGGAGTAACTATTCTAATAGCTCGTGTTTTAGCCTTTCCTGGCACAGCAGTATTAGATTCCGATGCACCATTGCAGGCTTGCTGTATCCCTTGGACCTTCAAATCAACGATGAAACACAGAAATTGCATCGATATTGAATACAAAAGGCTAAATGTCGGCTTATTTACAAGAAGAGTAACTCTTCTAATAGTTCGTGCTTTGAACCTTTCCTGGGACAGCAGTATTAGATTCCGATGCACCATTGCAGGTTTACTGTATCCCTTGGACCTTCAAGTCAACGATGAAACACAGAAATTGCCTCGATATTGAATACAAATGGCAAAATATCTACTTATTTACAAGAGGAGTAACTCTTATAATAGTTCGTGCTTTGAGCCTTTCCTGGGACAGCAGTATTAGATTCCGATGCACCATTGCAGGTTTACTGTATCCGTTAAACCTTCAAATCAACGATGAAACACAGAAATTGCATCGATATTGAATACAAAAGGCTAAATGTCGGCTTATTTACAAGAGGAGTAACTCTTCTAATAGTTCGTGCTTTGAGCCTTTCCAGGGACAGCAGTATTAGATTCCGATGCACCATTGCAGGTTTACTGTATCCCTTGGACCTTCAAGTCAACGATGAAACACAGAAATTGCCTCGATATTGAATACAAATGGCAAAATATCTACTTATTTACAAGAGGAGTAACTCTTATAATAGTTGGTGCTTTGAGCCTTTCCTGGGATAACAGTATTAGATTCCGATGCACCATTGCAGGTTTACTGTATCCCTAGAACCTTCAAATCAACTTTGAATGACAGAAATATCATCGATATTTAATACAAAAGGCAAAATTTCGACTTATTTACAAGAGGCGTAACTCTTTTAATAGTTCGTGCTTTGAGCCTTTCCTGGGACAGCAGTATTAGATTCCGATGCACCATTGCAGGTTTACTGTATCCGTTGGACCTTCAAATCAACGATGAAACACAGAAATTGCATCGATATTGAATACAAAAGGCTAAATGTCGCCATATTTACAAGAGGAGTAACTCTTCTAATAATTCGTGTTTGAGCCTTTCCAGGGACAGCAGTATTAGATTCCGATGCACCATTGCAGGTTTACTGTATCCCTTGGACCTTCAAATCAACGATGAAACACAGAAATAGCATCGATATTAATTAGAAAAAAGCAAAATGTCGACTTATTTACAAGAGGAGTAACTCTTCTAATAGTTCGTCCTTTGAGCCTTTCCTGGGACAGCAGTATTAGATTCCGATGCACCATTGCAGGTTTACTGTATCCGTTAAACCTTCAAATCAACGATGAAACACGGAAATTGCATCGATATTGAATACAAAAGGCTAAATGTCGGCTTATTTACAAGAGGAGCAACTCTTCTAATAGTTCGTCCTTTGAGCCTTTCCTGGGACAGCAGTATTAGATTCCGATGCACCATTGCAGGTTTACTGTATCCATTGGACCTTCAAATCAACGATGAAACACAGAAATTGCATCGATATTGAATACAAAAGGCTACATGTCGACTTATTTACAAGAGGAGTAACTCTTCTAATAGTTCGTGCTTTGAGCCTTTCCTGGGACAGCAGTATTAGATTCCGATGCACCATTGCAGGTTTACTGTATCCCTTGGACCTTCAAATCACCGATGAAACACAGAAATTGCATCGATATTGAATACAAAAGGCAAAATGTCGACTTATTTACAAGAGGAGTAACTCTTCTAATAGCTCGTGTTTTAGCCTTTCCTGGCACAGCAGCATTAGATTCCGATGCACCATTGCAGGCTTGCTGTATCCCTTGGACCTTCAAATCAACGATGAAACACAGAAATTGCATCGATATTGAATACAAAAAAGCAAAATGTCGACTTATTTACAAGAGGAGTAACTCTTCTAATAGTTCGTCCTTTGAGCATTTCCTGGGACAGCAGTATTAGATTCCGATGCACCATTGCAGGTTTACTGTATCCATTGGACCTTCAAATCAACGATGAAACACAGAAATTGCAGCGATATTGAATGCAAAAGGCTACATGTCGACTTATTTACAAGAGGAGTAACTCTTCTAATAGTTCGTGCTTTGAGCCATTCCTGGGACCGCAGTATTAGATTCCGATGCACCATTGCAGGTTTACTGTATCCCTTGGACCTTCAAGTCAACGATGAAACACAGAAATTGCATCGATATTGAATACAAATGGCAAAATATCTACTTATTTACAAGAGGAGTAACTTTTATAATAGTTCGTGCTTTGAGCCTTTCCTGGGACAGCAGTAATAGATTCCGATGCACCATTGCAGGTTTACTGTATCCCTAGAACCTTCAAATCAACGATGAATCACAGAAATTGCATCGATATTTAATACAAAAGGCAAAATTTCGACTTACTTACAAGAGGCGTAACTCTTTTAATAGTTCGTGCTTTGAGCCTTTCCTGGGATAGCAGTATTACATTCCGATTCACCATTGCAGGTTTACTGTATCCCTTGGACCTGCAAATCAACGATGAAACACAGAAATTGCATCGATATTGAATACAAAAGGCTAAATGTCGACTTATTTACAAGAGGAGTAACTCTTATAATAGTTCGTGTTTGAGCCTTTCCAGGGAAAGCAGTATTAGATTCCGATGCACCATTGCAGGTTTACTGTATCCCTTGGACCTTCAAATCAACGATGAAACACAGAAATTGCATCGATATTGAATACAAAAGGCAAAATGTCGACTTATTTACAAGAGGAGTAACTATTCTAATAGCTCGTGTTTTAGCCTTTCCTGGCACAGCAGTATTAGATTCCGATCCACCATTGCAGGTTTACTGTATCCCTTGGACGTTCAATTCAACGATGAAACACAGAAATTGCATCGATATTGAATAAAAAAGGCAAAATGTCGACTTATTTACAAGAGGAGTAACTCTTCTAATAGTTCGTGCTTTGAGCCTTTCCTGGGAGAGCAGTATTAGATTCCGATGCACCATTGCAGGCTTGCTGTATCCCTTGGACCTTCAAATCAACGATGAAACACAGAAATTGCATCGATACTGAATACAAAAAAGCAAAGTGTCGACTTATTTACAAGAGGAGTAACTCTTCTAATAGTTCGTCCTTTGAGCCTTTCCTGGGACAGCAGTATTAGATTTCGATGCACCATTGCAGGTTTACTGTATCCGTTGGACCTTCAAATCAACGATGAAACACAGAAATTGCATCGATATTGAATACAAAAGGCTAAATGTCGACTTATTTACAAGAGGAGTAACTCTTCTAATAGTTCGTGTTTGAGCCTTTCCTGGGGCAGCATTATTAGATTCCGATGCACCATTGCAGGTTTAGTGTATCCCTTGGACCTTCAAATCAACGATGAAACACAGAAATTGCATCGATATTGAATACAAAAGGCAAAATGTCGACTTATTTACAAGAGGAGTAACTCTTCCAATAGCTCGTGTTTTAGCCTTTCCTGGGACAGCAGTATTAGATTCCGATGCACCATTGCAGGTTTACTGTATCCCTTGGACGTTCCATTAAACGATGAAACACAGATATTGCATCGATATTGAATACAAAAGGCAAAATGTCGACTTATTTACAAGAGGAGTAACACTTCTAATAGTTCGTGCTTTGAGCCTTTCCTGGGACAGCAGTATTAGATACCGATGCACCATTGCAGGCTTGCTGAAACCCTAGGACCTTCAAATCAGCGATGAAACACAGAAATTGCATCGATATTGAATACAAAAGGCAAAATCTCGACTTACTTACAAGAGGAGTAACTCTTCTAATAGTTCGTCATTTGAGCCTTTCCTGGGACAGCAGTATTAGATTCCGATGCACCATTGCAGGTTTACTGTATCCGTTGGACCTTCAAATCAACGATGAAACACAGAAATTGCATCGATATTGAATACAAAGGCTAAATGTCGACTTATTTACAAGAGGAGTAACTCTTCTAATAGTTCGTGCTTTGAGCTTTTCCTGGGACAGCAGTGTTAGATTCCGATGCACCATTGCAGGTTTACTGTATCCCTTGGACCTTCAAGTCAACGTTGAAACACAGAAATTGCATCGATATTGAATACAAATGGCAAAATATCTATGAATTTACAAGAGGAGTAACTCTTATAATAGTTCGTGCTTTGAGCCTTTCCTGGGACAGCAGTATTAGATTCCGATGCACCATTGCAGGTTTACTGTATCCCTAGAACCTTCAAATCAACGATGAATCACAGAAATTGCATCGATATTTAATACAAAACGCAAAATGTCGACTTATTTACAAGAGGCGTAACTCTTTTAATTGTTCGTGCTTTGAGCCTTTCCTGGGACAGCAGTATTAGATTCCGATGCACCATTGCAGGTTTACTGTATCCCTTGGACCTTCAAATCAACGATGAATCACAGAAATTGCATCGATATTGAATACAAATGGCAAAATATCTACTTATTTACAAGAGGAGTAACTCTTATGATAGTTCGTGCTTTGAGCCTTTCCTGGGGCAGCATTATTAGATTCCGATGCACCATTGCAGGTTTACTGTATCCCTTGGACCTTCAAGTCAACGATGAAACACAGAAATTGCATCGATATTGAATACAAAAGGCAAAATGTCGACTTATTTACAAGAGGAGTAACTCTTCTAATAGTTCGTGCTTTGAGCCTTTCCTGGGACAGCAGTATTAGATTCCGATGCACCATTGCAGGCTTGCTGTATCCCTTGGACCTTCAAATCAACGATGAAACACAGAAATTGAATCGATATTGAATACAAAAAAGCAAAGTGTCGACTTATTTACAAGAGGAGTAACTCTTCTAATAATTCGTCATTTGAGCCTTTCCTGGGACAGCAGTATTAGATTCCGATGCACCATTGCAGGTTTACTGTATCCGTTGGACCTTCAAATCAACGATGAAACACAGAAATAGCATCGATATTGAATACAAAGGCTAAATGTCGACTTATTTACAAGAGGAGTAACTCTTCTAATAGTTCGTGCTTTGAGCTTTTCCTGGGACAGCAGTATTAGATTCCGATGCACCATTGCAGGTATACTGTATCCCTTGGACCTTCAAGTCAACGTTGAAACACAGAACTTGCATCGATATTGAATACAAATGGCAAAATATCTATGTATTTACAAGAGGAGTAACTCTTATTATAGTTCGTGCTTTGAGCCTTTCCTGGGACAGCAGTATTAGATTCCGATGCACCATTGCAGGTTTACTGTATCCCTAGAACCTTCAAATCATCGATGAATCACAGAAATTGCATCGATATTTAATACAAAAGGCAAAATGTCGACATATTTACAAGTGGCGTAACTCTTTTAATAGTTCGTGCTTTGAGCCTTTCCTGGGACAGCAGTATTAGATTCCGATGCACCATTGCAGGTTTACTGTATCAGTAGAAACTTTCAAATCAACGATGAATCACAGAAATTGCAATGATATTTAATACAAAAGGCAAAATGTCGACTTATTTACAAGAGGAGTAACTCTTTTAATTGTTCGTCCTTTGAGCCTTTCCTGGGACAGCAGTATTAGATTCCAATGCACCATTGCAGGTTTACTGTATCCCTAGAACCTTCAAATCAACGATGAATCACAGAAATTGCATCGATATTTAATACAAAAGGCAAAATGTCGACTTATTTACAAGAGGCGTAACTCTTTTAATAGTTCGTGCTTTGAGCCTTTCCTGGGACAGCAGTATTAGATTCCGATGCACCATTGCAGGTTTACTGTATCCCTAGAAACTTTCAAATCAACGATGAATCACAGAAATTGCATCGACATTTAATACAAAAGGCAAAATGTCGACTTATTTACAAGAGGCGTAACTCTTTTAATTGTTCGTCCTTTGAGCCTTTCCTGGGACAGCAGTATTAGATTCCGATGCACCATTGCAGGTTTACTGTATCCCTAGAACCTTCAAATCAACGATGAATCACAGAAATTGCATCGATATTTAATACAAAAGGCAAAATGTCGACTTATTTACAAGAGGCGTAACTCTTTTAATAGTTCGTGCTTTGAGCCTTTCCTGGGACAGCAGTATTAGATTCCGATGCACCATTGCAGGTTTACTGTATCCCTTGGACCTTCAAGTCAACGATGAAACACAGAAACTGCATCGATATTGAATACAAATGGCAAAATATCTACTTATTTACAAGAGGAGTAACTCTTCTAATAGTTCGTGCTTTGAGCCTTTCCTGGGACAGCAGTATTAGATTCCGATGCACCATTGCAGGTTTACCGTATCCCTAGAACCTTCAAATCAACGATGAATCACAGAAATTGCATCGATATTTAATACAAAAGGCAAAATGTCGACTTATTTACAAGAGGCGTAACTCTATTAATAGTTCGTGCTTTGAGCCTTTCCTGGGACAGCAGTATTAGATTCCGATGCACCATTGCAGGTTTACTGTATCCCTTGGACCTTCAAATCAACGATGAATCACAGAAATTGCATCGATATTGAATACAAAAGGCAAAATGTCGGCTTATCTTTATGAGGAGTAACTCTTCTAATGGTTCGTGCTTTGCGCCGTTCCTGGGACAGCAGTATTACATTCCGATGCACCATTGCAGGTTTACCGTATCCCTTGGACCTTCAAATCAACGATGAAACACAGAAATTGCATCGATATTGAATACAAAAGGGTAAATGTCGTCTGATTTACAAGAGGAGTAACTCTTCTAATAGTTCGTTCATTGAGACTTTCCTGTGACAGCAGTATTAGATTCCGATGCACCATTGCAGGTTTACTGTATCCCTTGGACCTTCAAGTCAATGATGAAACACAGAAATTGCATCGATATTGAATAAAAATGGCAAAATATCTACTTATTTACAAGAGGAGTAACTCCTATAATAGTTCGTCCTTTGAGCCTTTCCTGGGGCAGCATTATTAGATTCCGATGCACCATTGCAGGTTTACTGTATCCCTTGGACCTTCAAATCAACGATGAAACACAGAAATTGCATCGATATTGAATACAAAAGGCAAAATGTCGACTTATTTACAAGAGGAGTAACTCCTTTAATAGCTCGTGTTTTAGCCTTTCCTGGGACAGCAGTATTAGATTCCGATGCACCATTGCAGGTTTACTGTATCCCTTGGACGTTCAATTCAACGACGAAACACAGAAATTGCATCGATATTGAATACAAAAGGCAAAATGTCGACTTATTTACAAGAGGAGTAACTCTTCTAATAGTTCATGCTTTGAGCCCTTCCTGGGACAGCAGTATTAGATTCCGATGCACCATTGCAGGTTTACTGTATCCGTTAAACTTTCAAATCAACGATGAAACACAGAAACTGCATCGATATTGAATACAAAAGGCTAAATGTCGACTTATTTACAAGAGGAGTAACTCTTCTAATAGTTCGTGCTTTGATGCTTTCCTGGGACAACAGTATTAGATTCCGATGCACCATTGCAGGTTTACTGTATCCCTTGGACCTTCTAGTCAACGATGAAACACAGAAATTGCATCGATATTGAATACAAATTGCAAAATATCTACTTATTTACAAGAGGAGTAACTCTTATAATAGTTCGTGCCTTGAGCCTTTCCTGGGACAGCAGTATTAGATTCCGATGCAGCATTGCAGGTTTACTGTATCCCTAGAACCTTCAAATCAACGATGAATCACAGAAATTGCATCGATATTTAATACAAAAGGCAAAAGTTCGACTTATTTACAAGAGGCGTAACTCTTTTATTAGTTCGTGCTTTGAGCCTTTCCTGGGACAGCAGTATTACATTCCGATGCACCATTGCAGGTTTACTGTATCCCTTGGACCTTCAAATCAACGATGAAACACAGAAATTGCATCGATATTGAATATAAAAAAGCAAAATGTCGACTTATTTGCAAGAGGAGCAACTCTTCTAATAGTTCGTGATTTTAGCCTTTCCTGGGACAGCAGTATTAAATTCCGATGCAGCATTGGAAGATTACTGTATCCCTTGGACCTTCAAATCAACGATGAAACACAGAAATTGCATCGATATTGAATACAAAAGGCAAAATGTCGGCTTATCTACAAGAGGAGTAACTCTTCTAATAGTTCGTGCTTTGAGCCGTTCCTGGGACAGCAGTATTACATTCCGATGCACCATTGCAGGTTTACTGTATCCCTTGGACCTTCAAATCAACGATGAAACACAGAAATTGCATCGATATTGAATACAAAAGGCAAAATGTCGACTTCTGTACAAGAGGAGTAACTCTTCTAATAGTTCGTGTTTGAGCCTTTCCAGGGACAGCAGTATTAGATTCCGATGCACCATTGCAGGTTTACTGTATCCCTTGGACCTTCAAATCAACGATGAAACACAGAAATTGCATCGATATTGAATAGAAAAACGCAAAACGACGACTTATTTACAAGAGGAGTAACTCTTCTAATAGTTCGTCCTTTGAGCCTTTCCTGGGACAGCAGTATTAGATTCCGATGCACCATTGCAGTTTTACTGTATCCGTTAAACCTTCAAATCAACGATGAAACACAGAAATTGCATCGATATTGAATACAAAAGGCTAAATGTCGACTTATTTACAAGAGGAGTAACTCTTCTAATAGTTCGTGCTTTGAGCCTTTCCTGGGACAGCAGTATTAGATTCCGATGCACCATTGCAGGTTTACTGTATCCCTTGGACCTTCAAGTCAACGATGAGACACAGAAATTGCATCGATATTGAATACAAATGGCAAAATATCTACTTATTTACAAGAGGAGTAACTCTTATAATAGTTCGTGTTTTGAGCCTTTCCTGGGACAGCAGTATTAGATTCCGATGCACCATTTCTGGTTTACTGTATCCCTTGGACCTTCAAGTCAACAATGAAACACAGGAATTGGATCGATATTGAATACAAAAGGCAAAATGTCGGCTTCTCTACAAGAGGAGTAACTCTTCTAATAGTACTTGCTTTGAGCCTTTCCTGGGACAGCAGTATTACATTCCGATGCACCATTGCTGGTTTACTGTATACCTTGGACCTACAAATCAACGATGAAACACAGAAATTGCATCGATATTGAATACAAAAGGCAAAATGTCGACTTATTTGCATGAGGAGTAACTCTTCTAATAGTTTGTGTTTGAGCCTTTCCAGGGACAGCAGTACTAGATTCCGATACACCATTGCAGGTTAACTGTATCCCTTGGACCTTCAAATCAACGATTAAACACAGAAATTGCATCGATATTGAATACAAATGGCAAAATGTCGACTTATTTACAAGAGGAGCAACTCTTCTAATAGTTCGTGAATTTAGCCTTTCCTGGGACAGCAGTATTAAATTCCGATGCAGCATTGGAAAATTACTGTATCCCTTGGACCTTCAAATCAACGATGAAACACAGAAATTGCATCGATATTGAATACAAAATGCAAAATGTCGGCTTATCTACAAGAGGAGTAACTCTTCTAATAGTTCGTGCTTTGAGCCGTTCCTGGGACAGCAGTATTACATTCCGATGCACCATTGCAGGTTTACTGTATCCCTTGGACCTTCAAATCAACGATGAAACACAGAAATTGCATCGATATTGAATACAAAAGGCAAAATGTCGACTTATTTACAAGAGGAGTAACTCTTCTAATAGTTCGTGATTTGAGCCTTTCCTGGGACAGCAGTATTAGATTCCGATGCACCATTGCAGGCTTGCTGTATCCCTTGGACCTTCAAATCAACCATGAAACACAGAAATTGCATCGATATTGAATAGCAAATAGCAAAATGTCGACTTATTTACAAGAGGAGTAACTCTTCTAATAGTTCGTCCTTTGAGCCTTTCCTGGGACAGCAGTATTAGATTCCGATGCACCATTGCAGGTTTACTGTATCCGTTAAACCTTCAAATCAACGATGAAACACAGAAATTGCATCGATATTGAATACAAATGGCTAAATGTCGGCTTATTTACAAGAGGAGTAACTCTTCTAATAGTTCGTGCTTTGAGCCTTTCCAGGGACAGCAGTATTAGATTCCGATGCACCATTGCAGGTTTACTGTATCCCTTGGACCTTCAAGTCAACGATGAAACACAGAAATTGCCTCGATATTGAATACAAATGGCAAAATATCTACTTATTTACAAGAGGAGTAACTCTTATAATAGTTGGTGCTTTGAGCCTTTCCTGGGACAGCAGTATTAGATTCCGATGCACCATTGCAGGTTTACTGTATCCCTAGAACCTTCAAATCAACTTTGAATGACAGAAATTGCATCGATATTTAATACAAAAGGCAAAATTTCGACTTATTTACAAGAGGCGTAACTCTTTTAATAGTTCGTGCTTTGAGCCTTTCCTGGGACAGCAGTATTAGATTCCGATGCACCATTGCAGGTTTACTGTATCCCTTGGACCTTCAAGTCAACGATGAAACACAGGAATTGGATCGATATTGAATACAAAAGGCAAAATGTCGGCTTATCTACAAGAGGAGTAACTCTTCTAATAGTACGTGCTTTGAGCCTTTCCTGGGACAGCAGCATTACATTCCGATGCACCATTGCTGGTTTACTGTATACCTTCTACCTACAAATCAGCGATGAAACCCAGAAATTGCATCGATATTGAATACAAAAGGCAAAATGTCGACTTCTTTACAAGAGGAGTAACTCTTCTAATAGTTCGTGTTTGAGCCTTTCCAGGGACAGAAGTATTAGATTCCGAAGCACCATTGCAGGTTTACTGTATCCCTTGGACCTTCAAATCAACGATGAAACACAGAAATTGCATCGATATTGAATACAAAATGCTAAATGTCGACTTATTTACAAGAGGAGTAACTCTTCTAATAGTTCGTGCTTTGAGCCTTTCCTGGGACAGCAGTATTAGATTCCGATGCACCATTGCAGGTTTACTGTATCCCTTGGACCTTCAAGTCAACGATGAGACACAGAAATTGCACCGATATTGAATACATATGGCAAAATATCTACTTATTTACAAGAGGAGTAACTCTTATAATTGTTCGTGTTTTGAGCCTTTCCTGGGACAGCAGTATTAGATTCCGATGCACCATTGCAGGTTTACTGTATCCCTAGAACCTTCAAATCAACGATGAATCACAGAAATTGCATCGATATTTAATACAAAAGGCAAAATTTCGACTTATTTACAAGAGGCGTAACTCTTTAAATAGTTCTTGCTTTGAGCCTTTCCTGGGACAGCAGTATTAGATTCCGATGCACCATTGCAGGTTTACTGTATCCCTTGGACCTTCAAATCAACGATGAATCACAGAAATTGCATCGATATAGAATACAAAAGACAAAATGTCGTCTTATCTACAAGACGAGTAACTCTTCTAATAGTTCGTGCTTTGAGCCGTTCCTGGGACAGCAGTATTACATTCCGATGCACCATTGCAGGTTTACTGTATCCCTTGGACCTTCAAATCAACGATGAAACACAAAAATTGCATCGATATTGAATACAAAAGGCAAAATGTCGACTTATTTACAAGAGGAGTAACTCTTCTAATAGTTCGTGTTTGAGCCTTTCCAGGGACCGCAGTATTTTTTTCCGATTCACAATTGCAGGTTTACTGTATCCCTTGGACCTTCAAATCAACGATGAAACACAGATATTGCATCGATATTGAATACAAAAGGCAAAATGTCGACTTATTTATAAGAGGGGTAACCCTTCTAATAGTTCGTGCTTTAAACATTTCCCGGGACAGCAGTATTAGATTCCGATGCACCATTGCAGGTTTACTGAATCCCTTGGACCTTTAAGTCAACGATGAAACACTGAAATTGGATCGATATTGAATACAAAATGCAAAATGTCGGCTTATCTACAAGAGGAGTAACTCTTCTAAAAGTTCGTGATTTGAGCCTTTCCTGGGACAGCAGTATTACATTCCGATGCACCATTGCTGGTTTACTGTATCCCTTGGACCTTCATATCAACGATGAAACACAGTTATTGCATTGATATTGAATACAAACGGCAAAATTACGATTTATCTACAAGAGGAGTAACTCTTCTAATAGTTCGTTCTTTTAGCCTTTCCTGGGACAGCAGTATTAGATTCCGATGCACCATTGCAGGTTTACTGTATCCCTAGAACCTTCAAATCAACGATGAATCACAGAAATTGCATCGATATTGAATACAAAAGGCAAAATGTCGGCTTATCTACAAGAGGAGTAACTCATCTAATAGTTCGTGCTTTGGGCCGTTCCTGGGACGGCAGTATTACATTCCGATGCACCATTGCAGGTTTACTGTATCCCTTGGACCTTTAAATCATCGATGAAACACAGAAATTGCATCGATATTGAATACAAAAGGCAAAATGTCGACTTATTTACAAGAGGAGTATCTCTTCTAATAGTTCGTGCTTTGAGCCTTTCCTGGGACAGCAGTATTAGATTCCGATGCACCATTGCAGGTTTACTGTATCCCTTGGACCTTCAAATCAACGATGAAACACAGAAATTGCATCGATATTGAATACAAAAGGCAAAATGTCGACTTATTTACAAGAGGAGTAACTCTTCTAATAGTTCGTGCTTTGAGCCTTTCCTGGGACAGCAGTATTAGATTCCGATTTACCATTGCAGGTTTAATGTATCCCTTGGACCTTCAAATCAACGATGAAACACAGAAAATGCATCGATATTGAATACAAAAGGCAAAATGTCGACTTATTTACAAGAGGAGTAACTCTTCTAATAGTTCGTGCTTTGAGCCTTTCCTGGGACAGCAGTATTAGATTCCGATGCACCATTGCAGGTTTACTGTATCCCTTGGACCTTCAAATCAACGATGGAACACAGAAATTGCATCGATATTGAATAGAAAAAAGCAAAATGTCGACTTATTTACAAGAGGAGTAACTCTTCTAATAGTTCGTCCTTTGAGCCTTTCCTGGGACAGCAGTATTAGATTCCGATGCACCATTGCAGGTTTACTGTATCCGTTAAACCTTCAAATCAACGATGAAACACAGAAATTGCATCGATATTGAATACAAAAGGCTAAATGTCGGCTAATTTACAAGAAGAGTAACTCTTCTAATAGTTCGTGCTTTGATCCTTTCCTGGGACAGCAGTATTAGATTCCGATGCACCATTGCAGGTTTACTGTATCCCTTGGACCTTCAAGTCAACGATGAAACACAGAAATTGCATCGATATTGAATACAAATGGCAAAATATCTACTTATTTACAATAGGAGTAACTCTTATAATAGTTCGTGTTTTGAGCCTTTCCTGGGACAGCAGTATTAGATTCCGATGCACCATTGCAGGATTACTGTATCCCTAGAACCTTCAAATCAACGATGAATCACAGAAATTGCATCGATATTTAATACAAAAGGCAAAATTTCGACTTATTTACAAGAGGCGTAACTCTTCTAATAGTTCGTGTTTGAGCCTTTCCAGGGACAGCAGTACTAGATTCCGATGCACCATTGCAGGTTTACTGTATCCCTTGGACCTTCAAATCAACGATGAAACACAGAAATTGCATCGATATTGAATACAAAAATCAAAATGTCGACTTATTTACAAGAGGAGTAACTCTTCTAATAGTTCGTGTTTGAGCCTTTAAAGGGACATCAGTACTAGATTCCGATGTACCATTTCAGGTTTACTGTATCCCTTGGACCTTCAAATCAACGATGAAACACAGAAATTGCATCGATATTGAATACAAAAGGCAAAATGTCTACTTATTTACAAGAGGAGTGACTCTTCTAATAGTTCGTGTTTGAGCCTTTCCAGGGACAGCAGTATTAGATTCCGATGCACCATTGCAGGTTTACTGTATCCCTAGAACCTTCAAATCAACGACGAATCACAGAAATTGCATCGATATTTAATACAAAAGGCAAAATTTCGACTTACTTACGAGAGGCGTATCTCTTTTAATAGTTCGTTCTTTGAGCCTTTCCTGGGATAGCAGTATTACATTCCGATGCACCATTGCAGGTTTACTGTATCCCTTGGACCTGCAAATCAACGATGAAACACAGAAATTGCATCGATATTGAATACAAAAGGCTAAATGTCGACTTATTTACAAGAGGAGTAACTCTTATAATAGTTCGTGTTTGAGCCTTTCCAGGGACAGCAGTATTAGATTCCGATGCACCATTGCAGGTTTACTGTATCCCTTGGACCTTCAAATCAACGATGAAACACAGAAATTGCATCGATATTGAATACAAAAGGCAAAATGTCGACTTATTTACAAGAGGAGTAACTATTCTAATAGCTCGTGTTTTAGCCTTTCCTGGCACAGCAGTATTAGATTCCGATCCACCATTGCAGGTTTACTGTATCCCTTGGACGTTCAATTCAACGATGAAACACAGAAATTGCATCGATATTGAATACAAAAGGCAAAATGTCGACTTATTTACAAGAGGAGTAACGCTTCTAATAGTTCGTGCTTTGAGCCTTTCCTGGGACAGCAGTATTAGATTCCGATGCACCATTGCAGGCTTGCTGTATCCCTTGGACCTTCAAATCAACGATGAAACACAGAAATTGCATCGATATTGAATACAAAAAAGCAAAGTGTCGACTTATTTACAAGAGGAGTAACTCTTCTAATAGTTCGTCCTTTGAGCCTTTCCTGGGACAGCAGTATTAGATTCCGATGCACCATTGCAGGTTTACTGTATCCGTTGGACCTTCAAATCAACGATGAAACACAGAAATTGCATCGATATTGAATACAAAAGGCTAAATGTCGACTTATTTACAAGAGGAGTAACTCTTCTAATAGTTCGTGTTTGAGCCTTTCCTGGGGCAGCATTATTAGATTCCGATGCACCATTGCAGGTTCAGTGTATCCCTTGGACCTTCAAATCAACGATGAAACACAGAAATTGCATCGATATTGAATACAAAAGGCAAAATGTCGACTTATTTACAAGAGGAGTAACTCTTCTAATAGCTCGTGTTTTAGCCTTTCCTGGGACAGCAGTATTAGATTCCGATGCACCATTGCAGGTTTACTGTATCCCTTGGACGTTCCATTAAACGATGAAACACAGATATTGCATCGATATTGAATACAAAAGGCAAAATGTCGACTTATTTACAAGAGGAGTAACTCTTCTAATAGTTCGTGCTTTGAGCCCTTCCTGGGACAGCAGTATTAGATACCGATGCACCATTGCAGGCTTGCTGAAACCCTTGGACCTTCAAATCAACGATGAAACACAGAAATTGCATCGATATTGAATACAAAAGGCAAAATCTCGACTTACTTACAAGAGGAGTAACTCTTCTAATAGTTCGTCATTTGAGCCTTTCCTGGGACAGCAGTATTAGATTCCGATGCACCATTGCAGGTTTACTGTATCCGTTGGACCTTCAAATCAACGATGAAACACAGAAATTGCATCGATATTGAATACAAAGGCTAAATGTCGACTTATTTACAAGAGGAGTAACTCTTCTAATAGTTCGTGCTTTGAGCTTTTCCTGGGACAGCAGTGTTAGATTCCGATGCACCATTGCAGGTTTACTGTATCCCTTGGACCTTCAAGTCAACGTTGAAACACAGAAATTTCATCGACATTGAATACAAATGGCAAAATATCTATGTATTTACAAGAGGAGTAACTCTTATAATAGTTCGTGCTTTGAGCCTTTCCTGGGACAGCAGTATTAGATTCCGATGCACCATTGCAGGTTTACTGTATCCCTAGAACCTTCAAATCAACGATGAATCACAGAAATTGCATCGATATTTAATACAAAATGCAAAATGTCGACTTATTTACAAGAGGCGTAACTCTTTTAATAGTTCGTGCTTTGAGCCTTTCCTGGGACAGCAGTATTAGATTCCGATGCACCATTGCAGGTTTACTGTATCCCTTGGACCTTCAAATCAACGATGAATCACAGAAATTGCATCGATATTGAATACAAATGGCAAAATATCTACTTATTTACAAGAGGAGTAACTCTTATGATAGTTCGTGCTTTGAGCCTTTCCTGGGGCAGCATTATTAGATTCCGATGCACCATTGCAGGTTTACTGTATCCCTTGGACCTTCAAGTCAACGATGAAACACAGAAATTGCATCGATATTGAATACAAAAGGCAAAATGTCGACTTATTTACAAGAGGAGTAACTCTTCTAATAGTTCGTGCTTTGAGCCTTTCCTGGGACAGCAGTATTAGATTCCGATGCACCATTGCAGGCTTTCTGTATCCCTTGGACCTTCAAATCAACGATGAAACACAGAAATTGAATCGATATTGAATACAAAAAAGCAAAGTGTCGACTTATTTACAAGAGGAGTAACTCTTCTAATAGTTCGTCATTTGAGCCTTTCCTGGGACAGCAGTATTAGATTCCGATGCACCATTGCAGGTTTACTGTATCCGTTGGACCTTCAAATCAACGATGAAACACAGAAATAGCATCGATATTGAATACAAAGGCTAAATGTCGACTTATTTACAAGAGGAGTAACTCTTCTAATAGTTCGTGCTTTGAGCTTTTCCTGGGACAGCAGTATTAGATTCCGATGCACCATTGCAGGTTTACTGTATCCCTTGGACCTTCAAGTCAACGTTGAAACACAGAAATTGCATCGATATTGAATACAAATGGCAAAATATCTATGTATTTACAAGAGGAGTAACTCTTATTATAGTTCGTGCTTTGAGCCTTTCCTGGGACAGCAGTATTAGATTCCGATGCACCATTGCAGGTTTTTCTGTATCCCTAGAACCTTCAAATCAACGATGAATCACAGAAATTGCATCGATATTTAATACAAAAGGCAAAATGTCGACTTATTTACAAGTGGCGTAACTCTTTTAATAGTTCGTGCTTTGAGCCTTTCCTGGGACAGCAGTATTAGATTCCGATGCACCATTGCAGGTTTACTGTATCCCTAGAAACTTTCAAATCAACGATGAATCACAGAAATTGCATCGATATTTAATACAAAAGGCAAAATGTCGACTTATTTACAAGAGCAGTAACTCTTTTAATTGTTCGTCCTTTGAGCCTTTCCTGGGACAGCAGTATTAGATTCCAATGCACCATTGCAGGTTTACTGTATCCCTAGAACCTTCAAATCAACGATGAATCACAGAAATTGCATCGATATTTAATACAAAAGGCAAAATGTCGACTTATTTACAAGAGGCGTAACTCTTTTAATAGTTCGTGCTTTGAGCCTTTCCTGGGACAGCAGTATTAGATTCCGATGCACCATTGCAGGTTTACTGTATCCCTAGAAACTTTCAAATCAACGATGAATCACATCGCTATTTAATACAAAAGGCAAAATGTCGACTTATTTACAAGAGGCGTAACTCTTTTAATTGTTCGTCCTTTGAGCCTTTCCTGGGACAGCAGTATTAGATTCCGATGCACCATTGCAGGTTTACTGTATCCCTAGAACCTTCAAATCAACGATGAATCACAGAAATTGCATCGATATTTAATACAAAAGGCAAAATGTCGACTTATTTACAAGAGGCGTAACTCTTTTAATAGTTCGTGCTTTGAGCCTTTCCTGGGACAGCAGTATTAGATTCCGATGCACAATTGCAGGTTTACTGTATCCCTTGGACCTTCAAGTCAACGATGAAACACAGAAATTGCATCGATATTGAATACAAATGGCAAAATATCTACTTATTTACAAGAGGAGTAACTCTTCTAATAGTTCGTGCTTTGAGCCTTTCCTGGGACAGCAGTATTAGATTCCGATGCACCATTGCAGGTTTACTGTATCCCTAGAACTTTCAAATCAACGATGAATCACAGAAATTGCATCGATATTGAATACAAAAGGCAAAATGTCGGCTTATCTACATGAGGAGTAACTCTTCTAATGGCTCGTGCTTTGCGCCGTTCCTGGGACAGCAGTATTACATTCCGATGCACCATTGCAGGTTTACCGTATCCCTCGGACCTTCAAATCAACGATGAAACACAGAAATTGCATCGATATTGAATACAAAAGGGTAAATGTCGACTGATTTACAAGAGGAGTAACTCTTCTAATAGTTCGTTCTTTGAGACTTTCCTGGGACAGCAGTATTAGATTCCGATGCACCATTGCAGGTTTACTGTATCCCTTGGACCTTCACGTCAATGATGAAACACAGATATTGCATCGATATTGAATAAAAATGGCAAAATATCTACTTATTTACAAGAGGAGTAACTCCTATCATAGTTCGTCCTTTGAGCCTTTCCTGGGACAGCAGTATTAGATTCCGATGCACCATTGCAGGATTACTGTATCCCTTGGACCTTCAAGTCAACGATGAAACACAGAAATTGCATCGATATTGAATACAAATGGCAAAATATCTACTTATTTACAAGAGGAGTAACTCTTATAACAGTTCGTGCTTTGAGCCTTTCCTGGGGCAGCATTATTAGATTCCGATGCACCATTGCAGGTTTACTGTATCCCTAGAACATTCAAATCAACGATGAATCACAGAAATTGCATCGATATTTAATACAAAAGGCAAAATTTCGACTTATTTACAAGAGGAGTAACTCTTCTAATAGCTCGTGTTTTAGTCTTTCCTGGCACAGCAGTATTAGATTCCGATGCACCATTGCAGGCTTGCTGTATCCCTTGGACCTTCAAATCAACGATGAAACACAGAAATTGCTTCGATATTGAATACAAAAAAGCAAAATGTCGGCTTATTTACAAGAGCAGTAACTCTTCTAATAGTTCGTGCTTTGAGCCTTTCCTGGGGCAGCATTATTAGATTCCGATGCACCATTGCAGGTTTACTGTATCCCTTGGACCTTCAAATCAACGATGAAACACAGAAATTGCATCGATATTGAATACAAAAGGCAAAATGTCGACTTATTTACAAGAGGAGTAACTCCTTTAATAGCTCGTGTTTTAGCCTTTCCTGGGACAGCAGTATTAGATTCCGATGCACCATTGCAGGTTTACTGTATCCCTTGGACGTTCAATTCAACGACGAAACACAGAAATTGCATCGATATTGAATACAAAATGCAAAATGTCGACTTATTTACAAGAGGAGTAACTCTTCTAATAGTTCATGCTTTGAGCCTTTCCTGGGACAGCAGTATTAGATTCCGATGCACCATTGCAGGTTTACTGTATCCGTTAAACTTTCAAATCAACGATGAAACACAGAAACTGCATCGATATTGAATACAAAAGGCAAAATGTCGACTTATTTACAAGAGGAGTAACTCTTCTAATAGTTCGTGCTTTGATGCTTTCCTGGGACAGCAGTATTAGATTCCGATGCACCATTGCAGGTTTACTGTATCCCTTGGACCTTCTAGTCAACGATGAAACACAGAAATTGCATCGATATTGAATACAAATGGCAAAATATCTACTTATTTACAAGAGGAGTAACTCTTATAATAGTTCGTGCTTTGAGCCTTTCCTGGGACAGCTGTATTAGATTCCGATGCACCATTGCAGGTTTACTGTATCCCTAGAACCTTCAAATCAACGATGAATCACAGAAATTACATCGATATTTAATACAAAAGGCAAAATTTCGACTTATTTACAAGAGGCGTAACTCTTTTAATAGTTCGTGCTTTGAGCCTTTCCTGGGACAGCAGTATTACATTCCGATGCACCATTGCAGGTTTACTGTATCCCTTGGACCTTCAAATCAACGATGAAACACAGAAATTGCATCGATATTGAATACAAAAGGCAAAATGTCGACTTATTTGCATGAGGAGTAACTCTTCTAATAGTTTGTGTTTGAGCCTTTCCAGGGACAGGAGTACTAGATTCCGATGCACCATTGCAGGTTTACTGTATCCCTTGGACCTTCAAATCAACGATTAAACACAGAAATTGCATCGATATTGAATACAAATGGCAAAATGTCGACTTATTTGCAAGAGGAGCAACTCTTCTAATAGTTCGTGATTTTAGCCTTTCCTGGGACAGCAGTATTAAATTCCGATGCAGCATTGGAAGATTACTGTATCCCTTGGACCTTCAAATCAACGATGAAACACAGAAATTGCATCGATATTGAATACAAAAGGCAAAATATCGGCTTATCTACAAGAGGAGTAACTCTTCTAATAGTTCGTGCTTTGAGCCGTTCCTGGGACAGCAGTATTACATTCCGATGCACCATTGCAGGTTTACTGTATCCCTTGGACCTTCAAATCAATGTTGAAACACAGAAATTGCATCGATATTGAATACAAAAGGCAAAATGTCGACTTATTTACAAGAGGAGTAACACTTCTAATAGTTCGTGCTTTGAGCCTTTCCTGGGACAGCAGTATTAGATTCCGATGCACCATTGCAGGCTTGCTGTATCCCTTGGACCTTCAAATCAACCATGAAACACAGAAATTGCATCGATATTGAATAGCAAATAGCAAAATGTCGACTTATTTACAAGAGGAGTAACTCTTCTAAAAGTTCGTGATTTGAGCCTTTCCTGGGACAGCAGTATTAGATTCCGATGCACCATTGCTGGTTTACTGTATCCGTTGAACCTTCAAATCAACGATGAAACACAGAAATTGCATCGATATTGAATACAAAAAAGCAAAATGTCGGCTTATTTACAAGAGGAGTAACTCTTCTAATAGTTCGTGCTTTGAGCCTTTCCAGGGACAGCAGTATTAGATTCCGATGCACCATTGCAGGTTTACTGTATCCCTTGGACCTTCAAGTCAACGATGAAACACAGAAATTGCCTCGATATTGAATACAAATGGCAAAATATCTACTTATTTACAAGAGGAGTAACTCTTATAATAGTTGGTGCTTTGAGCCTTTCCTGGGACAACAGTATTAGATTCCGATGCACCATTGCAGGTTTACTGTATCCCTAGAACCTTCAAATCAACTTTGAATGACAGAAATTGCATCGATATTTAATACAAAAGGCAAAATTTCGACTTATTTACAAGAGGCGTAACTCTTTTAATAGTTCGTGCTTTGAGCCTTTCCTGGGACAGCAGTATTAGATTCCGATGCACCATTGCAGGTTTACTGTATCCCTTGGACCTTCAAGTCAACGATGAAACACAGGAATTGGATCGATATTGAATACAAAAGGAAAAATGTCGGCTTATCTACAAGAGGAGTAACTCTTCTAATAGTACGTGCTTTGAGCCTTTCCTGGGACAGCAGTATTACATTCCGATGCACCATTGCTGGTTTACTGTATACCTTGGACCTACAAATCAACGATGAAACCCAGAAATTGCATCGATATTGAATACAAAAGGCAAAATGTCGACTTCTGTACAAGAGGAGTAACTCTTCTAATAGTTCGTGTTTGAGCCTTTCCAGGGACAGCAGTATTAGATTCCGATGCACCATTGCAGGTTTACTGTATCCGTTAAACCTTCAAATCAACGATGAAACACAGAAATTGCATCGATATTGAATACAAAAGGCTAAATGTCGACTTATTTACAAGAGGAGTAACTCTTCTAATAGTTCGTGTTTTGAGCCTTTCCTGGGACAGCAGTATTAGATTCCGATGCACCATTGCAGGTTTACTGTATCCCTTGGATCTTCAAGTCAACGATGAGACACAGAAATTGCATCGTTATTGAATACAAATGGCAAAATATCTACTTATTTACAAGAGGAGTAACTCTTATAATAGTTCGTGTTTTGAGCCTTTCCTGGGACAGCAGTATTAGATTCCGATGCACCATTGCAGGTTTACTGTATACCTAGAACCTTCAAATCAACGATGAATCACAGAAATTGCATCGATATTTAATACAAAAGGCAAAATTTCGACTTATTTACAAGAGGCGTAACTCTTTAAACAGTTCTTGCTTTGAGCCTTTCCTGGGACAGCAGTATTAGATTCCGATGCACCATTGCAGGTTTACTGTATCCCTTGGACCTTCAAATCAACGATGAATCACAGAAATTGCATCGATATAGAATACAAAAGACAAAATGTCGGCTTATCTACAAGACGAGTAACTCTTCTAATAGTTCGTGCTTTGAGCCGTTCCTGGGACAGCAGTATTACATTCCGATGCACCATTGCAGGTTTACTGTATCCCTTGGACCTTCAAATCAACGATGAAACACAAAATTTGCATCGATATTGAATACAAAAGGCAAAATGTCGACTTATTTACAAGAGGAGTAACTCTTCTAATAGTTCGTGTTTGAGCCTTTCCAGGGACCGCAGTATTGGTTTCCGATGCACCATTGCGGGTTTACTGTATCCCTTGGACCTTCAAATCAACGATGAAACACAGATATTGCATCGATATTGAATACAAAAGGCAAAATGTCGGCTTATTTATAAGAGGAGTAACCCTTCTAATAGTTCGTGCTTTAAACCATTCCCGGGACAGCAGTATTAGATTCCGATGCACCATTGCAGGTTTACTGTATCCCTTGGACCTTCAAGTCAACGATGAAACACAGAAATTGGATCGATATTGAATACAAAAGGCAAAATGTCGGCTTATCTACAAGAGGAGTAACTCTTCTGAAAGTTCGTGATTTGAGCCTTTCCTGGGACAGCAGTATTACATTCCGATGCACCATTGCTGGTTTACTGTATCCCTTGGACCTTCAAATCAACGATGAAACACAGATATTGCATTGATATTGAATACAAAAGGCAAAATTACGATTTATTTACAAGAGGAGTAACTCTTCTAATAGTTCGTTCTTTTAGCCTTTCCTGGGACAGCAGTATTAGATTCCGATGCACCATTGCAGGTTTACTGTATCCCTAGAACCTTCAAATCAACGATGAATCACAGAAATTGCATCGATATTGAATACAAAAGGCAAAATGTCGGCTTATCTACAAGAGGAGTAACTCATCTAATAGTTCGTGCTTTGAGCCGTTCCTGGGACAGCAGTATTACATTCCGATGCACCATTGCAGGTTTACTGTATCCCTTGGACCTTTAAATCATCGATGAAACACAGAAATTGCATCGATATTGAATACAAATGCAAAATGTCGACTTATTTACAAGAGGACTATCTCTTCTAATAGTTCGTGCTTTGAGCCTTTCCTGGGACGGCAGTATTAGATTCCGATGCACCATTGCAGGTTTACTGTATCCCTTGGACCTTCAAATCAACGATGAATCACAGAAATTGCATCGATATTGAATACAAAAGGCAAAATGTCGACTTACATACAAGAGGAGTAACTCTTCTAGTACTTCGTGCTTTGAGCCTTTCCTGGGACAGCAGTAATAGATTCCGATGCACCATTGCAGATTTACTATATCCCTTGGACCTTCAAATCAACGATGAAACACAGAAATTGCATCGATATTGAATACAAAAGGCAAAATGTCGACTTATTTACAAGAGGAGTAACTCTTCTAATAGTTCGTGCTTTGAGCCTTTCCTGGGACAGCAGTATTAGATTCCGATTTACCATTGCAGATTTACTGTATCCCTTGGACCTTCAAATCAACGATGAAACACAGAAATTGCATCGATATTGAATACAAAAGGCAAAATGTCTACTTATTTACAAGAGGAGTAACTCTTCTAATAGTTCGTGTTTGAGCCTTTCCAGGGACAGCAGTATTAGATTCCGATGCACCACTGCAGGTTTACTGTATCCCTTGGACCTTCAAATCAACGATGAAACACAGAAATTGCATCGATATTGAATACAAAAGGCAAAATGTCGACTTATTTACAAGAGGGGTTACTCTTCTAAAATGTCGTTCTTTGAGCCTTTCCTGGGACAGCAGTATTAGATTCCGATTTACCATTGCAGGTTTACTGTATCCCTTGGACCTTCAAATCAACGATGAAACACAGAAATTGCATCGATATTGAATACAAAAGGCAAAATGTCGACTTATTTACAAGAGGAGTAACTCTTCTAATAGTTCGTGCTTTGAGCCTTTCCAGGGACAGCAGTATTAGATTCCGATGCACCATTGCAGGCTTGCTGTATCCCTTGGACCTTCAAATCAACGATGAAACACAGAAATTGCATCGATATTGAATACAAAAGGCTAAATGTCGGCTTATTTACAAGAAGAGTAACTCTTCTAATAGTTCGTGCTTTGAACCTTTCCTGGGACAGCAGTATTAGATTCCGATGCACCATTGCAGGTTTACTGTATCCCTTGGACCTTCAAGTCAACGATGAAACACAGAAATTGCCTCGATATTGAATACAAATGGCAAAATATCTACTTATTTACAAGAGGAGTAACTCTTATAATAGTTCGTGCTTTGAGCCTTTCCTGGGACAGCAGTATTAGATTCCGATGCACCATTGCAGGTTTACTGTATCCGTTAAACCTTCAAATCAACGATGAAACACAGAAATTGCATCGATATTGAATACAAAAGGCTAAATGTCGGCTTATTTACAAGAGGAGTAACTCTTCTAATGGTTCGTGCTTTGAGCCTTTCCAGGGACAGCAGTATTAGATTCCGATGCACCATTGCAGGTTTACTGTATCCCTTGGACCTTCAAGTCAACGATGAAACACAGAAATTGCCTCGATATTGAATACAAATGGCAAAATATCTACTTATTTACAAGAGGAGTAACTCTTATAATAGTTGGTGCTTTGAGCCTTTCCTGGGACAACAGTATTAGATTCCGATGCACCATTGCAGGTTTACTGTATCCCTAGAACCTTCAAATCAACTTTGAATGACAGAAATATCATCGATATTTAATACAAAAGGCAAAATTTCGACTTATTTACAAGAGGCGTAACTCTTTTAATAGTTCGTGCTTTGAGCCTTTCCTGGGACAGCAGTATTAGATTCCGATGCACCATTGCAGGTTTACTGTATCCATTGGACCTTCAAGTCAACGATGAAACACAGGAATTGGATCGATATTGAAAACAAAAGGCAAAATGTCGGCTTATCTACAAGAGGAGTAACTCTTCTAATAGTACGTGCTTTGAGCCTTTCCTGGGACAGCAGTATTACATTCCGATGCACCATTTCTGGTTTACTGTATACCTTGGACCTACAAATCAACGATGAAACCCAGAAATTGCATCGATATTGAATACAAAAGGCAAAATGTCGACTTCTGTACAAGAGGAGTAAATCTTCTAATAGTTCGTGTTTGAGCCTTTCCAGGGACAGCAGTATTAGATTCCGATGCACCATTGCAGGTTTACTGTATCCCTTGGACCTTCAAATCAACGATGAAACACAGAAATTGCATCGATATTGAATAGAAAAACGCAAAACGACGACTTATTTACAAGAGGAGTAACTCTTCTAATAGTTCGTCCTTTGAGCCTTTCCTGGGACAGCAGTATTAGATTCCGATGCACCATTGCAGTTTTACTGTATCCGTTAAACCTTCAAATCAACGATGAAACACAGAAATTGCATCGATATTGAATACAAAAGGCTAAATGTCGACTTATTTACAAGAGGAGTAACTCTTCTAATAGTTCGTGCTTTGAGCCTTTCCTAGGACAGCAGTATTAGATTCCGATGCACCATTGCAGGTTTACTGTATCCCTTGGATCTTCAAGTCAACGATGTGACACAGAAATTGCATCGATATTGAATACAAATGGCAAAATATCTACTTATTTACAAGAGGAGTAACTCTTATAATAGTTCGTGTTTTGAGCCTTTCCTGGGACAGCAGTATTAGATTCCGATGCACCATTGCAGGTTTACTGTATCCCTTGGACCTTCAAATCAACGATGAATCACAGAAATTGCATCGATATAGAATACAAAAGACAAAATGTCGGCTTATCTACAAGACGAGTAACTCTTCTAATAGTTCGTGCTTTGAGCCGTTCCTGGGACAGCAGTATTACATTCCGATGCACCATTGCAGGTTTACTGTATCCCTTGGACCTTCAAATCAACGATGAAACACAAAAATTGCATCGATATTGAATACAAAATGCAAAATGTCGACTAATTTACAAGAGGAGTAACTCTTCTAATAGTTCGTGTTTGAGCCTTTCCAGGGACCGCAGCATTGGTTTCCGATGCACCATTGCAGGTTTACTGTATCCCTTGGACCTTCAAATCAACGATGAAACACAGATATTGCATCGATATTGAATACAAAAGGCAAAATGTCGACTTATTTATAAGAGGAGTAACCCTTCTAATAGTTCGTGCTTTAAACCTTTCCCGGGACAGCAGTATTAGATTCCGATGCACCATTGCAGGTTTACTGTATCCCTTGGACCTTCAAGTCAACGATGAAACACAGAAATTGGATCGATATTGAATACAAAACGCAAAATGTCGGCTTATCTACAAGAGGAGTAACTCTTCTGAAAGTTGGTGATTTGAGCCTTTCCTGGGACAGCAGTATTATATTCCGATGCACCATTGCTGGTTTACTGTATCCCTTGGACCTTCAAATCAACGATGAAACACAGATATTGCATTGATATTGAATACAAAAGGCAAAATTACGATTTATTTACAAGAGGAGTAACTCTTCTAATAGTTCGTTCTTTTAGCCTTTCCTGGGACAGCAGTATTAGATTCCGATGCACCATTGCAGGTTTACTGTATCCCTAGAACCTTCAAATCAACGATGAATCACAGAAATTGCATCGATATTGAATACAAAAGGCAAAATGTCGGCTTATCTACAAGAGGAGTAACTCATCTAATAGTTCGGGCTTTGAGCCGTTCCTGGGACAGCAGTATTACATTCCGATGCACCATTGCAGGTTTACTGTATCCCTTGGACCTTTAAATCATCGATGAAACACAGAAATTGCATCGATATTGAATACAAATGCAAAATGTCGACTTATTTACAAGAGGAGTATCTCTTCTAATAGTTCGTGCTTTGAGCCTTTCCTGGGACGGCAGTATTAGATTCCGATGCACCATTGCAGGTTTACTGTATCCCTTGGACCTTCAAATCAACGATGAATCACAGAAATTGCATCGATATTGAATACAAAAGGCAAAATGTCGACTTATATACAAGAGGAGTAACTCTTCTAGTACTTCGTGCTTTGAGCCTTTCCTGGGACAGCAGTAATAGATTCCGATGCACCATTGCAGGTTTACTATATCCCTTGGACCTTCAAATCAACGATGAAACACAGAAATTGCATCGATATTGAATACAAAAGGCAAAATGTCGACTTATTTACAAGAGGAGTAACTCTTCTAATAGTTCGTGTTTTGAGCCTTTCCTGGGACAGCAGTATTAGATTCCGATTTACCATTGCAGATTTACTGTATCCCTTGGACCTTCAAATCAACGATGAAACACAGAAATTGCATCGATATTGAATACAAAAGGCAAAATGTCTACTTATTTACAAGAGGAGTAACTCTTCTAATAGTTCGTGTTTGAGCCTTTCCAGGGACAGCAGTATTAGATTCCGATGCACCATTGCAGGTTTACTGTATCCCTTGGACCTTCAAATCAACGATGAAACACAGAAATTGCATCGATATTAAATACAAAAGGCAAAATGTCGACTTATTTACAAGAGGGGTTACTCTTCTAAAATGTCGTTCTTTGAGCCTTTCCCGGGACAGCAGTATTAGATTCCGATTTACCATTGCAGGTTTACTGTATCCCTTGGACCTTCAAATCAACGATGAAACACAGAAATTGCATCGATATTGAATACAAAAGGCAAAATGTCGACTTATTTACAAGAGGAGTAACTCTTCTAATAGTTCGTGCTTTGAGCCTTTCCAGGGACAGCAGTATTAGATTCCGATGCACCATTGCAGGCTTGCTGTAACCCTTGGACCTTCAAATCAACGATGAAACACAGAAATTGCATCGATATTGAATACAAAAGGCTAAATGTCGGCTTATTTACAAGAAGAGTAACTCTTCTAATAGTTCGTGCTTTGAACCTTTCCTGGGACAGCAGTATTAGATTCCGATGCACCATTGCAGGTTTACTGTATCCCTTGGACCTTCAAGTCAACGATGAAACACAGAAATTGCCTCGATATTGAATACAAATGGCAAAATATCTACTTATTTACAAGAGGAGTAACTCTTATAATAGTTCGTGCTTTGAGCCTTTCCTGGGACAGCAGTATTAGATTCCGATGCACCATTGCAGGTTTACTGTATCCCTAGAACCTTCAAATCAACGATGAATCACAGAAATTGCATCGATATTTAATACAAAAGGCAAAATTTCGACTTATTTACAAGATGCGTAACTCTTCTAATAGTTCGTGTTTGAGCCTTTCCAGGGACAGCAGTACTAGATTCCGATGCACCATTGCAGGTTTACTGTATCCCTTGGACCTTCAAATCAACGATGAAACACAGAAATTGCATCGATATTGAATAGAAAAGGCAAAATGTCGACTTATTTACAAGAGGAGTAACTCTTCTAATAGTTCGTGTTTGAGCCTTTAAAGGGACAGCAGTACTAAATTCCGATGTACCATTGCAGGTTTACTGTATCCCTTGGACCTTAAAATCAACGATGAAACACAGAAATTGCATCGATATTGAATACAAAAGGCAAAATGTCGACTTATTTATAAGAGGAGTAACCCTTCTAATAGTTCGTGCTTTGAACCTTTCCTGGGACAGCAGTATTAGATTCCGATGCACCATTTCTGGTTTACTGTATCCCTTGGACCTTCAAGTCAACGATGAAACACAGGAATTGGATCGATATTGAATACAAAAGGCAAAATGTCGGCTTATCTACAAGAGGAGTAACTCTTCTAATAGTACGTGCTTTGAGCCTTTCCTGGGACAGCAGTATTACATTCCGATGCACCATTGCTGGTTTACTGTATACCTTGGACCTACAAATCAACGATGAAACACAGAAATTGCATCGATATTGAATACAAAAGGCAAAATGTCGACTTATTTGCATGAGGAGTAACTCTTCTAATAGTTTGTGTTTGAGCCATTCCAGGGACAGCAGTACTAGATTCCGATGCACCATTGCAGGTTAACTGTATCCCTTGGACCTTCAAATCAACGATTAAACACAGAAATTGCATCGATATTGAATACAAATGGCAAAATGTCGACTTATTTACAAGAGGAGCAACTCTTCTAATAGTTCGTGAATTTAGCCTTTCCTGGGACAGCAGTATTAAATTCCGATGCAGCATTGGAAGATTACTGTATCCCTTGGACCTTCAAATCAACGATGAAACACAGAAATTGCATCGATATTGAATACAAAATGCAAAATGTCGGCTTATCTACAAGAGTAGTAACTCTTATAATAGTTCGTGCTTTGAGCCGTTCCTGGGACAGCAGTATTACATTCCGATACACCATTGCAGGTTTACTGTATCCCTTGGACCTTCAAATCAACGATGAAACACAGAAATTGCATCCATATTGAATACAAAAGGCAAAATGTCGACTTATTTACAAGAGGAGTAACTCTTCTAATAGTTCGTGATTTGAGCCTTTCCTGGGACAGCAGTATTAGATTCCGATGCACCATTGCAGGCTTGCTGTATCCCTTGGACCTTCAAATCAACCATGAAACACAGAAATTGCATCGATATTGAATAGCAAATAGCAAAATGTCGACTTATTTACAAGAGGAGTAACTCTTCTAATAGTTCGTGCTTTGAGCCTTTCCAGGGACAGCAGTATTAGATTCCGATGCACCATTGCAGGTTTACTGTATCCCTTGGACCTTCAAGTCAACGATGAAACACAGAAATTGCCTCGATATTGAATACAAATGGCAAAATATCTTCTTATCTACAAGAGGAGTAACTCTTATAATAGTTGGTGCTTTGAGCCTTTCCTGGGACAGCAGTATTAGATTCCGATGCACCATTGCAGGTTTACTGTATCCCTTGGACCTTCAAGTCAACGATGAAACACAGGAATTGGATCGATATTGAATACAAAAGGCAAAATGTCGGCTTATCTACAAGAGGAGTAACTCTTCTAATAGTACGTGCTTTGAGCCTTTCCTGGGACAGCAGCATTACATTCCGATGCACCATTGCTGGTTTACTGTATACCTTGGACCTACAAATCAACGATGAAACCCAGAAATTGCATCGATATTGAATACAAAAGGCAAAATGTCGACTTATTTACAAGAGGAGTAACTCTTCTAATAGTTCGTGTTTGAGCCTTTCCAGGGACAGCAGTATTAGATTCCGAAGCACCATTTCAGGTTTACTGTATCCCTTGGACCTTCAAATCAACGATGAAACACAGAAATTGCAACGATATTGAATAGAAAAACGCAAAACGACGACTTATTTACAAGAGGTGTAACTCTTCTAATAGTTCGTCCTTTGAGCCTTTTCTGGGACAGCAGTATTAGATTCCGATGCACCATTGCTGTTTTACTGTATCCGTTAAACCTTCAAATCAACGATGAAACACAGAAATTGCATCGATATTGAATACAAAAGGCTAAATGTCGACTTATTTACAAGAGGAGTAACTCTTCTAATAGTTCGTGCTTTGAGCCTTTCCTGGGACAGCAGTATTAGATTCCGATGCACCATTGCAGGTTTACTGTATCCCTTTGACCTTCAAGTCAACGATGAGACACAGAAATTGCACCGATATTGAATACAAATGGCAAAATATCTACTTATTTACAAGAGGAGTAACTCTTATAATAGTTCGTGTTTTGAGCCTTTCCTGGGACAGCAGTATTAGATTCCGATGCACCATTGCAGGTTTACTGTATCCCTAGAACCTTCAAATCAACGATGAATCACAGAAATTGCATCGATATTTAATACAAAAGGCAAAATTTCGACTTATTTACAAGAGGCGTAACTCTTTAAATAGTTCTTGCTTTGAGCCTTTCCTGGGACAGCAGTATTACATTCCGATGCACCATTGCAGGTTTACTGTATCCCTTGGACCTTCAAATCAACGATGAAACACAAAAATTGCATCGATATTGAATACAAAAGGCAAAATGTCGACTTATTTACAAGAGGAGAAACTCTTCTAATAGTTCGTGTTTGAGCCTTTCCAGGGACCGCAGTATTGGTTTCCGATTCACCATTGCAGGTTTACTGTACCCCTTGGACCTTCAAATCAACGATGAAACACAGATATTGCATCGATATTGAATACAAAAGGCAAAATGTCGACTTATTTATAAGAGGGGTAACCCTTCTAATAGTTCGTGCTTTAAACCTTTCCCGGGACAGCAGTATTAGATTCCGATGCACCATTGCAGGTTTACTGTATCCCTTGGACCTTCAAGTCAACGATGAAACACTGAAATTGGATCGATATTGAATACAAAAGGCAAAATGTCGGCTTATCTACAAGAGGAGTAACTCTTCTAAAAGTTCGTGATTTGAGCCTTTCCTGGGACAGCAGTATTACATTCCGATGCACCATTGCTGGTTTACTGTATCCCTTGGACCTTCAAATCAACGATGAAACACAGATATTGCATTGTTATTGAATACAAACGGCAAAATTACGATTTATCTACAAGAGGAGTAACTCTTCTAATAGTTCGTCCTTTGAGCCTTTCCTGGGACAGCAGTATTAGATTCCGATGCACCATTGCAGGTTTACTGTATCCCTAGAACCTTCAAATCAACGATGAATCACAGAAATTGCATCGATATTGAATACAAAAGGCAAAATGTCGGCTTATCTACAAGAGGAGTAACTCATTTAATAGTTCGTGCTTTGAGCCGTTCCTGGGACAGCAGTATTACATTCCGATGCACCATTGCAGGTTTACTGTATCCCTTGGAGCTTTAAATCATCGATGAAACACAGAAATTGCATCGATATTGAATACAAAAGGCAAAATGTCGACTTATATACAAGAGGAGTAACTCTTCTAGTACTTCGTGCTTTGAGCCTTTCCTGGGACAGCAGTAATTGATTCCGATGCACCATTGCAGGTTTACTATATCCCTTGGACCTTAAAATCAACGATGAAACACAGAAATTGCATCGATATTGAATACAAAAGGCAAAATGTCGACTTATTTACAAGAGGAGTAACTCTTCTAATAGTTCGTGCTTTGAGCCTTTCCTGGGACAGCAGTATTAGATTCCGATTTACCATTGCAGATTTACTGTATCCCTTGGACCTTCAAATCAACGATGAAACACAGAAATTGCATCGATATTGAATACAAAAGGCAAAATGTCTACTTATTTACAAGAGGAGTAACTCTTCTAATAGTTCGTGTTTGAGCCTTTCCAGGGACAGCAGTATTAGATTCCGATGCACCATTGCAGTTTTACTGTATCCCTTGGACCTTCAAATCAACGATGAAACACAGAAATTGCATCGATATTGAATACAAAAGGCAAAATGTCGACTTATTTACAAGAGGGGTTACTCTTCTAAAAGTTCGTTCTTTGAGCCTTTCCTGGGACAGCAGTATTAGATTCCGATTTACCATTGCAGGTTTACTGTATCCCTTGGACCTTCAAATCAACGATGAAACACAGAAATTGCATCGATATTGAATACAAAAGGCAAAATGTCGACTTATTTACATGAGGAGAAACTCTTCTAATAGTTCGTGCTTTGAGCCTTTCCTGGGACAGCAGTATTAAATTCCGATGCACCATTGCAGGCTTGCTGTATCCATTGGACCTTCAAATCAACGATGGAACACAGAAATTGCATCGATATTGAATAGAAAAAAGCAAAATGTCGACTTATTTACAAGAGGAGTAACTCTTCTAATAGTTCGTCCTTTGAGCCTTTCCTGGGACAGCAGTATTAGATTCCGATGCACCATTGCAGGTTTACTGTATCCGTTAAACCTTCAAATCAACGATGAAACACAGAAATTGCATCGATATTGAATACAAAAGGCTAAATGTCGGCTTATTTACAAGAAGAGTAACTCTTCTAATAGTTCGTGCTTTGATCCTTTCCTGGGACAGCGGTATTAGATTCCGATGCACCATTGCAGGTTTACTGTATTCCTTGGACCTTCAAGTCAACGATGAAACACAGAAATTGCCTCGATATTGAATACAAATGGCAAAATATCTACTTATTTACAAGAGGAGTAACTCTTATAATAGTTCGTGCTTTGAGCCTTTCCTGGGACAGCAGTATTAGATTCCGATGCACCATTGCAGGTTTACTGTATCCCTAGAACCTTCAAATCAACGATGAATCACAGAGATTGCATCGATATTTAATACAAAAGGCAAAATTTCGACTTATTTACAAGAGGCGTAACTCTTCTAATAGTTCGTGTTTGAGCCTTTCCAGGGACAGCAGTACTAGATTCCGATGCACCATTGCAGGTTTACTGTATCCCTTGGACCTTCAAATCAACGATGAAACACAGAAATTGCATCGATATTGAATACAAAAATCAAAATGTCGACTTATTTACAAGAGGAGTAACTCTTCTAATAGTTCGTGCTTTGAGCCTTTCCTGGGACAGCAGTATTAGATTCCGATGCACCATTGCAGGCTTGCTGTATCCCTTGGACCTTCAAATCGACCATGAAATACAGAAATTGCATCGATATTGAATAGCAAATAGCAAAATGTCGACTTATTTACAAGAGGAGTAACTCTTCTAATAGTTCGTCCTTTGAGCCTTTCCTGGGACAGCAGTATTAGATTCCGATGCACCATTGCAGGTTTACTGTATCCGTTAAACCTTCAAATCAACGATGAAACACAGAAATTGCATCGATATTGAATACAAAAGGCTAAATGTCGGCTTATTTACAAAAGGAGTAACTCTTCTAATAGTTCGTGCTTTGAGCCTTTCCTGGGACAGCAGTATTAGATTCCGATGCACCATTGCAGGTTTACTGTATCCCTTGGACCTTCAAATCAACGATGAACCACAGAAATTGCATCGATATTGAATACAAAACGCAAAATGTCGACTTATTTACAAGTGGAGTAACTCTTCTAATAGTTCGTGCTTTGAGCCTTTCCTGGGACAGCAGTATTAGATTCCGATGCACCATTGCAGGCTTGCTGTATCCCTTGGACCTTCAAATCAACGATGAAACACAGAAATTGCATCGATATTGAATAGAAAAAAGCAAAATGTCGACTTCTTTACAAGAGGAGTAACTCTTCTAATAGTTCGTCCTTTGAGCCTTTCCTGGGACAGCAGTATTAGATTCCGATGCACCATTGCAGGTTTACTGTATCCCTAGAACCTTCAAATCAACGATGAATCACAGAAATTGCATCGATATTTAATACAAAAGGCAAAATTTCGACTTATTTACAAGAGGCGTAACTCTTCTAATAGTTCGTGTTTGAGCCTTTCCAGGGACAGCAGTACTAGATTCCGATGCACCATTGCAGGTTTACTGTATCCCTTGGATCTTCAAATCAACGATGAAACACAGAAATTGCATCGATATTGAATACAAAAGGCAAAATGTCGACTTATTTACAAGAGGAGTAACTCTTCTAATAGTTCGTGTTTGAGCTTTTAAAGGGACAGCAGTACTAGATTCCGATGTACCATTGCAGGTTTACTGTATCCCTTGGACCTTAAAATCAACGATGGAACACAGAAATTGCATCGATATTGAATACAAAAGGCAAAATGTCGACTTATTTATAAGAGGAGTAACCCTTCTAATAGTTCGTGCTTTGAACCTTTCCTGGGACAGCAGTATTAGATTCCGATGCACCATTTCAGGTTTACTGTATCCCTTGCACCTTCAAGTCAAAGATGAAACACAGGAATTGGATCGATATTGAATACAAAAGGCAAAATGTCGGCTTATCTACAAGAGGAGTAACTCTTCTAATAGTACGTGCTTTGAGCCTTTCCTGGGACAGCAGTATTACATTCCGATGCACCATTGCTGGTTTACTGTATACCTTGGACCTACAAATCAACGATGAAACACAGAAATTGCATCGATATTGAATACAAAAGGCAAAATGTCGACTTCTTTACAAGAGGAGTAACTCTTCTAATAGTTCGTGTTTGAGCCTTTCCAGGGACGGCAGTATTAGATTCCGATGCACCATTGCAGGTTTACTGTATCCCTTGGACCTTCAAACCAACGATGAAACACAGAAATTGCATCGATATTGAATAGAAAAAAGCAAAATGACGACTTATTTACAAGAGGAGTATCTCTTCTAATAGTTCGTCCTTTGAGCCTTTCCTGGGACAGCAGTATTAGATTCCGATGCACCATTGCAGGTTTACTGTATCCGTTAAACCTTCAAATCAACGATGAAACACAGAAATTGCATCGATATTGAATACAAAAGGCAAAATGTCGACTTATTTACAAGAGGAGTAACTCTTCTAACAGTTCGTGCTTTGAGCCTTTCCTGGGACAGCAGTATTAGATTCCGATTTACATTGCAGATTTACTGTATCCCTTGGACCTTCAAATCAACGATGAAACACAGAAATTGCATCGATATTGAATACAAAAGGCAAAATGTCGACTTATTTACAAGAGGAGTAACTCTTCTAATAGTTCGTGTTTGAGCCTTTCCAGGGACAGCAGTATTAGATTCCGATGCACCATTGCAGGTTTACTGTATCCCTTGGACCTTCAAATCAACGATGAATCACAGAAATTGCTTCGATATTGAATACAAAAGGCAAAATGTCGACTTATTTACAAGAGGGGTTACTCTTCTAAAAGTTCGTTCTTTGAGCCTTTCCTGGGTCAGCAGTATTAGATTCCGATTTACCATTGCAGGTTTACTGTATCCCTTGGACCTTCAAATCAACGATGAAACACAGAAATTGCATCGATATTTAATACAAAAGGCAAAATTTCTACTTATTTACAAGAGGCGTAACTCTTTTAATAGTTCGTGCTTTGAGCCTTTCCTGGGACAGCAGTATTAGATTCCGATGCACCATTGCAGGTTTACTGTATCCCTTGGACCTTCAAGTCAACGATGAAACACAGGAATTGGATCGATATTGAATACAAAAGGCAAAATGTCGGCTTATCTACAAGAGGAGTAACTCTTCTAATAGTACGTGCTTTGAGCCTTTCCTGGGACAGCAGCATTACATTCCGATGCACCATTGCTGGTTTACTGTATACCTTGGACCTACAAATCAACGATGAAACCCAGAAATTGCATCGATATTGAATACAAAAAATGCAAAATGTCGACTTATTTACAAGAGGAGTAACTCTTCTAATAGTTCGTGTTTGAGCCTTTCCAGGGACAGCAGTATTAGATTCCGAAGCACCATTTCAGGTTTACTGTATCCCTTGGACCTTCAAATCAACGATGAAACACAGAAATTGCATCGATATTGAATAGAAAAACGCAAAACGACGACTTATTTACAAGAGGTTTAACTCTTCTAATAGTTCGTCCTTTGAGCCTTTTCTGGGTCAGCAGTATTAGATTCCGATGCACCATTGCTGTTTTACTGTATCCGTTAAACCTTCAAATCAACGATGAAACACAGAAATTGCATCGATATTGAATACAAAAGGCTAAATGTCGACTTATTTACAAGAGGAGTAACTCTTCTAATAGTTCGTGCTTTGAGCCTTTCCTGGGACAGCAGTATTAGATTCCGATGCACCATTGCAGGTTTACTGTATCCCTTTGACCTTCAAGACAACGATGAGACACAGAAATTGCACCGATATTGAATACAAATGGCAAAATATCTACTTATTTACAAGAGGAGTAACTCTTATAATAGTTCGTGTTTTGAGCCTTTCCTGGGACAGCAGTATTAGATTCCGATGCACCATTGCAGGTTTACTGTATCCCTAGAACCTTCAAATCAACGATGAATCACAGAAATTGCATCGATATTTAATACAAAAGGCAAAATTTCGACTTATTTACAAGAGGCGTAACTATTTAAATAGTTCTTGCTTTGATCCTTTCCTGGGACAGCAGTATTACATTCCGATGCACCATTGCAGGTTTACTGTATCCCTTGGACCTTCAAATCAACGATGAAACACAAAAATTGCATCGATATTGAATACAAAAGGCAAAATGTCGACTTATTTACAAGAGGAGAAACTCTTCTAATAGTTCGTGTTTGAGCCTTTCCAGGGACCGCAGTATTGGTTTCCGATTCACCATTGCAGGTTTACTGTACCCCTTGGACCTTCAAATCAACGATGAAACACAGATATTGCATCGATATTGAATACAAAAGGCAAAATGTCGACTTATTTATAAGAGGGGTAACCCTTCTAATAGTTCGTGCTTTAAACCTTTCCCGGGACAGCAGTATTAGATTCCGATGCACAATTGCAGGTTTACTGTATCCCTTGGACCTTCAAGTCAACGATGAAACACTGAAATTGGATCGATATTGAATACAAAAGGCAAAATGTCGGCTTATCTACAAGAGGAGTAACTCTTCTAAAAGTTCGTGATTTGAGCCTTTCCTGGGACAGCAGTATTACATTCCGATGCACCATTGCTGGTTTACTGTATCCCTTGGACCTTCAAATCAACGATGAAACACAGATATTGCATTGATATTGAATACAAACGGCAAAATTACGATTTAGCTACAAGAGGAGTAACTCTTCTAATAGTTCGATATTTTAGCCTTTCCTGGGACAGCAGTATTAGATGCCGATGCACCATTGCAGGTTTACTGTATCCCTAGAACCTTCAAATCAACGATGAATCACAGAAATTGCATCGATATTGAATACAAAAGGCAAAATGTCGGCTTATCTACAAGAGGAGTAACTCATTTAATAGTTCGTGCTTTGAGCCGTTCCTGGGACAGCAGTATTACATTCCGATGCACCATTGCAGGTTTACTGTATCCCTTGGACCTTTAAATCATCGATGAAACACAGAAATTGCATCGATATTGAATACAAAAGGCAAAATGTCGACTTATATACAAGAGGAGTAACTCTTCTAGTACTTCGTGCTTTGAGCTTTTCCTGGGACAGCAGTAATTGATTCCGATGCACCATTGCAGGTTTACTATATCCCTTGGACCTTAAAATCAACGATGAAACACAGAAATTGCATCGATATTGAATACAAAAGGCAAAATGTCGACTTATTTACAAGAGGAGTAATTCTTCTAATAGTTCGTGCTTTGAGCCTTTCCTGGGACAGCAGTATTAGATTCCGATTTACCATTGCAGATTTACTGTATCCCTTGGACCTTCAAATCAACGATGAAACACAGAAATTGCATCGATATTGAATACAAAAGGCAAAATGTCTACTTATTTACAAGAGGAGTAACTCTTCTAATAGTTCGTGTTTGAGCCTTTCCAGGGACAGCAGTATTAGATTCCGATGCACCATTGCAGTTTTACTGTATCCCTTGGACCTTCAAATCAACGATGAAACACAGAAATTGCATCGATATTCAATACAAAAGGCAAAATGTCGACTTATTTACAAGAGGGGTTACTCTTCTAAAAGTTCGTTCTTTGAGCCTTTCCTGGGACAGCAGTATTAGATTCCGATTTACCATTGCAGGTTTACTGTATCCCTTGGACCTTCAAATCAACGATGAAACACAGAAATTGCATCGATATTGAATACAAAAGGCAAAATGTCGACTTATTTACAAGAGGAGAAACTCTTCTAATAGTTCGTGCTTTGAGCCTTTCCTGGGACAGCAGTATTAAATTCCGATGCACCATTGCAGGCTTGCTGTATCCCTTGGACCTTCAAATCAACGATGGAACACAGAAATTGCATCGATATTGAATAGAAAAAAGCAAAATGTCGACTTATTTACAAGAGGAGTAACTCTTCTAATAGTTCGTCCTTTGAGCCTTTCCTGGGACAGCAGTATTAGATTCCGATGCACCATTGCAGGTTTACTGTATCCGTTAAACCTTCAAATCAACGATGAAACACAGAAATTGCATCGATATTGAATACAAAAGGCTAAATGTCGGCTTATTTACAAGAAGAGTAACTCTTCTAATTGTTCGTGCTTTGATCCTTTCCTGGGACAGCAGTATTAGATTCCGATGCACCATTGCAGGTTTACTGTATCCCTTGGACCTTCAAGTCAACGATGAAACACAGAAATTGCCTCGATATTGAATACAAATGGCAAAATATCTACTTATTTACAAGAGGAGTAACTCTTATAATAGTTCGTGCTTTGAGCCTTTCCTGGGACAGCAGTATTAGATTCCGATGCACCATTGCAGGTTTACTGTATCCCTAGAACCTTCAAATCAACGATGAATCACAGAGATTGCATCGATATTTAATACAAAAGGCAAAATTTCGACTTATTTACAAGAGGCGTAACTCTTCTAATAGTTCGTGTTTGAGCCTTTCCAGGGACAGCAGTACTAGATTCCGATGCACCATTGCAGGTTTACTGTATCCCTTGGACCTTCAAATCAACGATGAAACACAGAAATTGCATCGATAATGAATACAAAAGGCTAAATGTCGGCTTATTTACAAAAGGAGTAACTCTTCTAATAGTTCGTGCTTTGAGCCTTTCCTGGGACAGCAGTATTAGATTCCGATGCACCATTGCAGGTTTACTGTATCCCTTGGACCTTCAAATCAACGATGAACCACAGAAATTGCATCGATATTGAATACAAAAGGCAAAATGTCGACTTATTTACAAGAGGAGTAACTCTTCTAATAGTTCGTGCTTTGAGCCTTTCCTGGGACAGCAGTATTAGATTCCGATGCACCATTGCAGGCTTGCTGTATCCCTTGGACCTTCAAATCAACGATGAAACACAGAAATTGCATCGATATTGAATAGAAAAAAGCAAAATGTCGACTTATTTACAAGAGGAGTAACTCTTCTAATTGTTCGTCCTTTGAGCCTTTCCTGGGACAGCAGTATTAGATTCCGATGCACCATTGCAGGTTTACTGTATCCCTAGAACCTTCAAATCAACGATGAATCACAGAAATTGCATCGATATTTAATACAAAAGGCAAAATTTCGCCTTATTTACAAGAGGCGTAACTCTTCTAATAGTTCGTGTTTGAGCCTTTCCAGGGACAGCAGTACTAGATTCCGATGCACCATTGCAGGTTTACTGTATCCCTTGGACCTTCAAATCAACGATGAAACACAGAAATTGCATCGATATTGAATACAAAAGGCAAAATGTCGACTTATTTACAAGAGGAGTAACTCTTCTAATAGTTCGTGTTTGAGCTTTTAAAGGGACAGCAGTACTAGATTCCGATGTACCATTGCAGGTTTACTGTATCCCTTGGACCTTAAAATCAACGATGAAACACAGAAATTGCATCGATATTGAATACAAAAGGCAAAATGTCGACTTATTTATAAGAGGAGTAACCCTTCTAATAGTTCGTGCTTTGAACCTTTCCTGGGACAGCAGTATTAGATTCCGATGCACCATTTCAGGTTTACTGTATTCCTTGGACCTTCAAGTCAAAGATGAAACACAGGAATTGGATCGATATTGAATACAAAAGGCAAAATGTCGGCTTATCTACAAGAGGAGTAACTCTTCTAATAGTACGTGCTTTGAGCCTTTCCTGGGACAGCAGTATTACATTCCGATGCACCATTGCTGGTTTACTGTATACCTTGGACCTACAAATCAACGATGAAACACAGAAATTGCATCGATATTGAATACAAAAGGCAAAATGTCGACTTCTTTACAAGAGGAGTAACTCTTCTAATAGTTCGTGTTTGAGCCTTTCCAGGGACGGCAGTATTAGATTCCGATGCACCATTGCAGGTTTACTGTATCCCTTGGACCTTCAAACCAACGATGAAACACAGAAATTGCATCGATATTGAATAGAAAAAAGCAAAATGACGACTTATTTACAAGAGGAGTAACTCTTCTAATAGTTCGTCCTTTGAGCCTTTCCTGGGACAGCAGTATTAGATTCCGATGCACCATTGCAGGTTTACTGTATCCGTTAAACCTTCAAATCAACGATGAAACACAGAAATTGCATCGATATTGAATACAAAAGGCAAAATGTCGACTTATTTACAAGAGGAGTAACTCTTCTAATAGTTCGTGCTTTGAGCCTTTCCTGGGACAGCAGTATTAGATTCCGATTTACATTGCAGATTTACTGTATCCCTTGGACCTTCAAATCAACGATGATACACAGAAATTGCATCGATATTGAATACAAAAGGCAAAATGTCTACTTATTTACAAGAGGAGTAACTCTTCTAATAGTTCGTGTTTGAGCCTTTCCAGGGACAGCAGTATTAGATTCCGATGCACCATTGCAGGTTTACTGTATCCCTTGGACCTCCAAATCAACGATGAATCACAGAAATTGCATCGATATTGAATACAAAAGGCAAAATGTCGACTTATTAACAAGAGGGGTTACTCTTCTAAAAGTTCGTTCTTTGAGCCTTTCCTGGGTCAGCAGTATTAGATTCCGATTTACCATTGCAGGTTTACTGTATCCCTTGGACCTTCAAATCAACGATGAAACACAGAAATTGCATCGATATTGAATACAAAAGGCAAAATGTCGACTTATTTACAAGAGGAGTAACTCTTCTAATAGTTCGTGCTTTGAGCCTTTCCAGGGACAGCAGTATTAGATTCCGATGCACCATTGCAGGCTTGCTGTAACCCTTGGACCTTCAAATCAACGATGAAACACAGAAATTGCATCGATATTGAATACAAAAGGCTACATGTCGGCTTATTTACAAGAAGAGTAACTCTTCTAATAGTTCGTGCTTTGAACCTTTCCTGGGACAGCAGTATTAGATTCCGATGCACCAATGCAGGTTTACTGTATCCCTTGGACCTTCAAGTCTACGATGAAACACAGAAATTGCCTCGATATTGAATACAAATGGCAAAATATCTACTTATTTACAAGAGGAGTAACTCTTATAATAGTTCGTGCTTTGAGCCTTTCCTGGGACAGCAGTATTAGATTCCGATGCACCATTGCAGGTTTACTGTATCCCTAGAACCTTCAAATCAACGATGAATCACAGAAATTGCATCGATATTTAATACAAAAGGCAAAATTTCGACTTATTTACAAGAGGCGTAACTCTTCTAATAGTTCGTGTTTGAGCCTGTCCAGGGACAGCAGTACTAGATTCCGATGCACCATTGCAGGTTTACTGTATCCCTTGGACCTTCAAATCAACGATGAAACACAGAAATTGCATCGATATTGAATAGAAAAGGCAAAAATGTCTACTTATTTACAAGAGGAGTAACTCTTCTAATAGTTCGTGTTTGAGCCTTTAAAGGGACAGCAGTACTAGATTCCGATGTACCATTGCAGGTTTACTGTATCCCTTGGACCTTAAAATCAACGATGAAACACAGAAATTGCATCGATATTGAATACAAAAGGCAAAATGTCGACTTATTTATAAGAGGAGTAACCCTTCTAATAGTTCGTGCTTTGAACCTTTCCTGGGACAGCAGTATTAGATTGCGATGCGCCATTTCTGGTTTACTGTATCCCTTGGACCTTCAAGTCAACGATGAAACACAGGAATTGGATCGATATTGAATACAAAAGGCAAAATGTCGGCTTATCTACAAGAGGAGTAACTCTTCTAATAGTACGTGCTTTGAGCCTTTCCTGGGACAGCAGTATTACATTCCGATGCACCATTGCTGGTTTACTGTATACCTTGGACCTACAAATCAACGATGAAACACAGAAATTGCATCGATATTGAATACAAAAGGCAAAATGTCGACTTATTTGCATGAGGAGTAACTCTTCTAATAGTTTGTGTTTGAGCCTTTCCAGGGACAGCAGTACTAGATTCCGATGCACCATTGCAGGTTAACTGTATCCCTTGGACCTTCAAATCAACGATTAAACACAGAAATTGCATCGATATTGAATACAAATGGCAAAATGTCGACTTATTTACAAGAGGAGCAACTCTTCTAATAGTTCGTGAATTTAGCCTTTCCTGGGACAGCAGTACTAAATTCCGATGCAGCATTGGAAGATTACTGTATCCCTTGGACCTTCAAATCAACGATGAAACACAGAAATTGCATCGATATTGAATACAAAATGCAAAATGTCGGCTTATCTACAAGAGGAGTAACTCTTCTAATAGTTCGTGCTTTGAGCCGTTCCTGGGACAGCAGTATTACATTTCGATGCACCATTGCAGGTTTACTGTATCCCTTGGACCTTCAAATCAACGATGAAACACAGAAATTGCATCGATATTGAATACAAAAGGCAAAATGTCGACTTAATTACAAGAGGAGTAACTCTTCTAATAGTTCGTGATTTGAGCCTTTCCTGGGACAGCAGTATTAGATTCCGATGCACCATTGCAGGCTTGCTGTATCCCTTGGACCTTCAAATCAACCATGAAACACAGAAATTGCATCGATATTGAATAGCAAATAGCAAAATGTCGACTTATTTACAAGAGGAGTAACTCTTCTAATAGTTCGTCTTTTGAGCCTTTCCTGGGACAGCAGTATTAGATTCCGATGCACCATTGCAGGTTTACTGAATCCGTTAAACCTTCAAATCAACGATGAAACACAGCAATTGCATCGATATTGAATACAAAAGGCTAAATGTCGGTTTATTTACAAGAGGAGTAACTCTTCTAATAGTTCGTGCTTTGAGCCTTTCCAGGGACAGCAGTATTAGATTCCGATGCACCATTGCAGGTTTACTGTATCCCTTGGACCTTCAAGTCAACGATGAAACACAGAAATTGCCTCGATATTGAATACAAATGGCAAAATATCTACTTATTTACAAGAGGAGTAACTCTTATAATAGTTGGTGCTTTGAGCCTTTCCTGGGACAGCAGTATTAGATTCCGATGCACCATTGCAGGTTTACTGTATCCCTAGAACCTTCAAATCAACTTTGAATGACAGAAATTGCATCGATATTTAATACAAAAGGCAAAATTTCGACTTATTTACAAGAGGCGTAACTCTTTTAATAGTTCGTGCTTTGAGCCTTTCCTCGGACAGCAGTATTAGATTCCGATGCACCATTGCAGGTTTACTGTATCCCTTGGACCTTCAAGTCAACGATGAAACACAGGAATTGGATCGATATTGAATACAAAAGGCAAAATGTCGGCTTACCTACAAGAGGAGTAACTCTTCTAATAGTACGTGCTTTGAGCCTTTCCTGGGACAGCAGCATTACATTCCGATGCACCATTGCTGGTTTACTGTATACCTTGGACCTACAAATCAACGATGAAACCCAGAAATTGCATCGATATTGAATACAAAAGGCAAAATGTCGACTTCTTTACAAGAGGAGTAACTCTTCTAATAGTTCGTGTTTGAGCCTTTCCAGGGACAGCAGTATTAGCAAATCAACGATGAAACACAGAAATTGCATCGATATTGAATAGAAAAACGCAAAACGACGACTTATTTACAAGAGGAGTAACTCTTCTAATAGTTCGTCCTTTGAGCCTTTCCTGGGACAGCAGTATTAGATTACGATGCACCATTGCAGGTTTACTGTATCCCTTGGACCTTCAAGTCAACGATGAGACACAGAAATTGCACCGATATTGAATACAAATGGCAAAATATCTACTTATTTACAAGAGGAGTAACTCTTATAATAGTTCGTGTTTTGAGCCTTTCCTGGGACAGCAGTATTAGATTCCGATGCACCATTGCAGGTTTACTGTATCCCTAGAACCTTCAAATCAACGATGAATCACAGAAATTGCATCGATATTTAATACAAAAGGCAAAATTTCGACTTATTTACAAGAGGCGTAACTCTTTAAATAGTTCTTGCTTTGAGCCTTTCCTGGGACAGCAGTATTAGATTCCGATGCACCATTGCAGGTTTACTGTATCCCTTGGACCTTCAAATCAACGATGAATCACAGAAATTGCATCGATATAGAATACAAAAGACAAAATGTCGGCTTATCTACAAGACGAGTAACTCTTCTAATAGTTCGTGCTTTGAGCCGTTCCTGGGACAGCAGTATTACATTCCGATGCACCATTGCAGGTTTACTGTATCCCTTGGACCTTCAAGTCAACGATGAAACACAGAAATTGCCTCGATATTGAATACAAATGGCAAAATATCTACTTATTTACAAGAGGAGTAACTCTTATAATAGTTCGTGCTTTGAGCCTGTCCTGGGACAGCAGTATTAGATTCCGATGCACCATTGCAGGTTTACTGTATCCCTAGAACCTTCAAATCAACGATGAATCACAGAAATTGCATCGATATTTAATACAAAAGGCAAAATTTCGACTTATTTACAAGAGGCGTAATTCTTCTAATAGTTCGTGTTTGAGCCTTTCCAGGGACAGCAGTACTAGATTCCGATGCACCATTGCAGGTTTACTGTATCCCTTGGACCTTCAAATCAACGATGAAACACAGAAATTGCATCGATATTGAATACAAAAGGCAAAATGTCGACTTATTTACAAGAGGAAGAACTCTTCTAATAGTTCGTGTTTGAGCCTTTAAAGGGACAGCAGTACTAGATTCCGATGTACCATTGCAGGTTTACTGTATCCCTTGGACCTTAAAATCAACGATGAAACACAGAAATTGCATCGATATTGATTACAAAAGGCAAAATGTCGACTTATTTATATGAGGAGTAACCCTTCTAATAGTTCGTGCTTTGAACCTTTCCTGGGACAGCAGTATTAGATTCCGATGCACCATTTCAGGTTTACTGTATCCCTTGGACCTTCAAGTCAACGATTAAACACAGGAATTGGATCGATATTGAATACAAAAGGCAAAATGTCGGCTTATCTACAAGAGGAGTAACTCTTCTAATAGTACGTGCTTTGAGCCTTTCCTGGGACAGCAGTATTAGATTCCGATTTACCATTGCAGGTTTACTGTATCCCTTGGACCTTCAAATCAACGATGAACCACAGAAATTGCATCGATATTGAATACAAAAGGCAAAATGTCGACTTATTTACAAGAGGAGTAACTCTTCTAATAGTTCGTGCTTTGAGCCTTTCCTGGGACAGCAGTATTAGATTCCGATGCACCATTGCAGGCTTGCTGTATCCCTTGGACCTTCAAATCAACGATGAAACACAGAAATTGCATCGATATTGAATAGAAAAAAGCAAAATGTCGACTTATTTACAAGAGGAGTAACTCTTCTAATAGTTTGTCCTTTGAGCCTTTCCTGTGACAGCAGTATTAGATTCCGATGCACCATTGCAGGTTTACTGTATCCGTTAAACCTTCAAATCAACGATGAAACACAGAAATTGCATCAATATTGAATACAAAAGGCTAAATGTCGGCTTATTTACAAGAAGAGTAACTCTTCTAATAGTTCGTGCTTTGATCCTTTCCTGGGACAGCAGTATTAGATTCCGATGCACCATTGCAGGTTTACTGTATCCCTTGGACCTTCAAGTCAACGATGAAACACAGAAATTGCCTCGATATTGAATACAAATGGCAAAATATCTACTTATTTACAAGAGGAGTAACTCTTATAATAGCTCGTGCTTTGAGCCTTTCCTGGGACAGCAGTATTAGATTCCGATGCACCATTGCAGGTTTACTGTATCCCTAGAACCTTCAAATCAACGATGAATCACAGAAATTGCATCGATATTTAATACAAAAGGCAAAATGTCGACTTATTTACAAGAGGAGTAACTCTTCTAATAGTTCGTGCTTTGGGCCTTTCCTGGGACAGCAGTATTAGATTCCGATTTACCATTGCAGATTTACTGTATCCCTTGGACCTTCAAATCAACGATGAAACACAGAAATTGCATCGATATTGAATACAAAAGGCAAAATGTCGACTTATTTACAAGAGGGGTTACTCTTCTAAAAGTTCGTTCTTTGAGCCTTTCCTGGGACAGCAGTATTAGATTCCGATTTACCATTGCAGGTTTACTGTATCCCTTGGACCTTCAAATCAACGATGAAACACAGAAATTGCATCGATATTGAATACAAAAGGCAAAATGTCGGCTTATTTAATAGAAGAGTAACTCTTCTAATAGTTCGTGCTTTGATCCTTTCCTGGGACAGCAGTATTAGATTCCGATGCACCATTGCAGGATTACTGTATCCCTTGGACCTTCAAGTCAACGATGAAACACAGAAATTGCCTCGATATTGAATACAAATGGCAAAATATCTACTTATTTACAAGAGGAGTAACTCTTATAATAGTTCGTGCTTTGAGCCTGTCCTGGGACAGCAGTATTAGATTCCGATGCACCATTGCAGGTTTACTGTATCCCTAGAACCTTCAAATCAACGATGAATCACAGAAATTGCATCGATATTTAATACAAAAGGTAAAATTTCGACTTATTTACAAGAGGCGTAACTCTTCTAATAGTTCGTGTTTGAGCCTTTCCAGGGACAGCAGTACTAGATTCCGATGCACCATTGCAGGTTTACTGTATCCCTTGGACCTTCAAATCAACGATGAAACACAGAAATTGCATCGATATTGAATACAAAAGGCAAAATGTCGACTTATTTACAAGAGGAGTAACTCTTCTAATAGTTCGTGTTTGAGCCTTTAAAGGGACAGCAGTACTAGATTCCGATGTACCATTGCAGGTTTACTGTATCCCTTGGACCTTAAAATCAACGATGAAACACAGAAATTGCATCGATATTGATTACAAAAGGCAAAATGTCGACTTATTTATATGAGGAGTAACCCTTCTAATAGTTCGTGCTTTGAACCTTTCCTGGGACAGCAGTATTAGATTCCGATGCACCATTTCAGGTTTACTTTATCCCTTGGACCTTCAAGTCAACGATTAAACACAGGAATTGGATCGATATTGAATACAAAAGGCAAAATGTCGGCTTATCTACAAGAGGAGTAACTCTTCTAATAGTACGTGCTTTGAGCCTTTCCTGGGACAGCAGTATTAGATTCCGATTTACCATTGCAGGTTTACTGTATCCCTTGGACCTTCAAATCAACGATGAACCACAGAAATTGCATCGATATTGAATACAAAAGGCAAAATGTCGACTTATTTACAAGAGGAGTAACTCTTCTAATAGTTCGTGCTTTGAGCCTTTCCTGGGACAGCAGTATTAGATTCCGATGCACCATTGCAGGCTTGCTGTATCCCTTGGACCTTCAAATCAACGATGAAACACAGAAATTGCATCGATATTGAATAGAAAAAAGCAAAATGTCGACTTATTTACAAGAGGAGTAACTCTTCTAATAGTTCGTCCTTTGAGCCTTTCCTGGGACAGCAGTATTAGATTCCGATGCACCATTGCAGGTTTACTGTATCCGTTAAACCTTCAAATCAACGATGAAACACAGAAATTGCATCAATATTGAATACAAAAGGCTAAATGTCGGCTTATTTACAAGAAGAGTAACTCTTCTAATAGTTCGTGCTTTGATCCTTTCCTGGGACAGCAGTATTAGATTCCGATGCACCATTGCAGGTTTACTGTATCCCTTGGACCTTCAAGTCAACGATGAAACACAGAAATTGCCTCGATATTGAATACAAATGGCAAAATATCTACTTATTTACAAGAGGAGTAACTCTTATAATAGTTCGTGCTTTGAGCCTTTCCTGGGACAGCAGTATTAGATTCCGATGCACCATTGCAGGTTTACTGTATCCCTAGAACCTTCAAATCAACGATGAATCACAGAAATTGCATCGATATTTAATACAAAAGGCAAAATTTCGACTTATTTACAAGAGGCGTAACTCTTCTAATAGTTCGTGTTTGAGCCTTTCCAGGGACAGCAGTACTAGATTCCGATGCACCATTGCAGATTTACTGTATCCCTTGGACCTTCAAATCAACGATGAAACACAGAAATTGCATCGATATTGAATACAAAAGGCAAAATGTCGACTTATTTACAAGAGGAGTAACTCTTCTAATAGTTCGTGTTTGAGCCTTTAAAGGGACAGCAGTACTACATTCCGATGTACCATTGCAGGTTTACTGTATCCCTTGGACCTTAAAATCAACGATGAAACACAGAAATTGCATCGATATTGAATACGAAAGGCAAAATGTCGACTTATTTATATGAGGAGTAACCCTTCTAATAGTTCGTGCTTTGAACCTTTCCTGGGACAGCAGTATTAGATTCCGATGCACCATTTCAGGTTTACTGTATCCCTTGGACCTTCAAGTCAACGATGAAACACAGGAATTGGATCGATATTGAATACAAAAGGCAAAATGTCGGCTTATGTACAAGAGGAGTAACTCTTCTAATAGTACGTGCTTTGAGCCTTTCCTGGGACAGCAGTATTACATTCCGATGCACCATTGCTGGTTTACTGTATACCTTGGACCTACAAATCAACGATGAAACACAGAAATTGCATCGATATTGAATACAAAAGGCAAAATGTCGACTTCTTTACAAGAGGAGTAACTCTTCTAATAGTTCGTGTTTGAGCCTTTCCACGGACAGCAGTATTAGATTCCGATGCACCATTGGAGGTTTACTGTATCCCTTGGACCTTCAAACCAACGATGAAACACAGAAATTGCATCGATATTGAATAGAAAAAAGCAAAATGACGACTTATTTACAAGAGGAGTAACTCTTCTAATAGTTCGTCCTTTGAGCCTTTCCTGGGACAGCAGTATTAGATTCCATTGCACCATTGCAGGTTTACTGTATCCGTTAAACCTTCAAATCAACGATGAAACACAGAAATTGCATCGATATTGAATACAAAAGGATAAATGTCGACTTATTTACAAGATGAGTAACTCTTCTAATACTTCGTGTTTGAGCCTTTCCTGGGACAGCAGTATTAGATTCCGAAGCACCATTGCAGGTTTACTGTATCCCTTGGACCTTCAAGTCAACAATGAGACACAGAAATTGCATCGATATTGAATACAAATGGCAAAATATCTACTTATTTACAAGAGGAGTAACTCTTGTAATAGTTCGTGTTTTGAGCCATTCCTGGGACAGCAGTATTAGATTCCGATGCACCATTGCAGGTTTACTGTATCCCTAGAACCTTCAAATCAACGATGAATCACAGAAATTGCATCGATATTTAATACAAAAGGCAAAATTTCGACTTATTTACAAGAGGCGTAACTCTTTAAATAGTTCTTGCTTTGAGCCTTTCCTGGGACAGCAGTATTAGATTCCGATGCACCATTGCAGGTTTACTGTATCCCTTGGACCTTCAAATCAACGATGAATCACAGAAATTGCATCGATATTGAATACAAAAGGCAAAATGTCGGCTTATCTACAAGAGGAGTAACTCTTCTAATAGTTCGTGCTTTGAGCCGTTCCTGGGACAGCAGTATTACATTCCGATGCACCATTGCAGGTTTACTGTATCCCTTGGACATTCAAATCAACGATGAAACACAGAAATTGCATCGATATTGAATACAAAAGGCAAAATGTCGACTTATTTACAAGAGGAGTAACTCTTCTAATAGTTCGTGTTTGAGCCTTTCCAGGGACCGCAGTATTGGATTCCGATGCACCATTGCAGGTTTACTGTATCCCTTGGTCCTTCAAATCAACGATGAAACACAGATATTACATCGATATTGAATACAAAAGGCAAAATGTTGACTTATTTATAAGAGGAGTAACCCTTCTAATAGTTCGTGGTTTAAACCTTTCCCGGGACAGCAGTATTAGATTCCGATGCACCATTGCAGGTTTACTGTATCCCTTGGACCTTCAAGTCAACGATGAAACACAGAAATTGGATCGATATTGAATACAAAAGGCAAAATGTCGGCTTATCTACAAGAGGAGTAACTCTTCTAAAAGTTCGTGATTTGAGCCTTTCCTGGGACAGCAGTATTACATTCCGATGCACCATTGCTGGTTTACTGTATCCCTTGGACCTTCAAATCAACGATGAAACACAGAAATTGCATCGATATTGAATACAAAAGGCAAAATGTCCACTTATTTACAATAGGAGAAACTCTTCTAATAGTTCGTGTTTGAGCCTTTCCAGGGACAGCAGTATTAGATTCCGATGCACCATTGCAGGTTCACTGTATCCCTTGGACCTTCAAATCAACGATGAAACACAGATATTGCATCGATATTGAATACAAAAGGCAAAATGTCGATTTATTTACAATAGGAGTAACTCTTCTAATAGTTCGTTCTTTTAGCCTTTCCTGGGACAGCAGTATTACATTCCGATGCACCATTGCAGGTTTACTGTATCCCTTGGACCGTCAAATCAACGATGAAACACAGAAATTGCATCGATATTGAATACAAAAGGCAAAATGTCGACTTTTTTACAAGAGGAGTAACTCTTCTAATAGTTCGTGATTTGAGCCTTTCCTGGGAAAGCAGTGTTAAATTCCGATGCACCATTGCAGGTCTACTGTATCCCTTGGACCTTCAAATCAACGATGAAACACTGAAATTGCATCGATATTGAATACAAAAGTCCAAATATCGACTTATTTACGAGAGGAGTAACTCTTCTAATAGTTCGTGCTTTGAGCTTTTCCTGCGACAGCAGTATTTAGATTCCGATGCACCATTGCAGGTTTACTGTATCCCTTGGACCTTCCAATCAACGATGAAACACAGAAATTGCATCGATATTGAATGCAAAAGGCAAAATGTCGACTTATTTACAAGAGGAGTAACTCTTCTAATAGTTCGTGCTTAGAGAACATCCTGGGACAGCAGTATTAGATTCCGATGCACCATTGCAGGTATACTGTATCCCTGGGACCTTCAAATCAACGATGAAACACAGAAATTGCATCGATATTGAATAGAAAAACGCAAAACGACGACTTATTTACAAGAGGAGTAACTCTTCTAATAGTTCATCCTTTGAGCCTTTCCTGGGACAGCAGTATTAGATTCCGATGCACCATTGCAGTTTTACTGTATCCGTTAAACCTTCAAATCAACGATGAAACACAGAAGTTGCATCGATATTGAATACAAAAGGCTAATTGTCGACTTATTTACAAGAGGAGTAACTCTTATAATAGTTCGTGCTTTGAGCCTTTCCTGGGACAGCAGTATTAGATTCCGATGCACCATTGCAGGTTTACTGTATCCCTTGGACCTTCAAGTCAACGATGAGACACAGAAATTGCATCGATATTGAATACAAATGGCAAAATATCTACTTATTTACAAGAGGAGTAACTCTTATAATAGTTCGTGTTTTGAGCCTTTCCTGGGACAGCAGTATTAGATTCCGATGCACCATTGCAGGTTTACTGTATCCCTAGAACCTTCAAATCAACGATGAATCACAAAAATTGCATCGATATTTAATACAAAAGGCAAAATTTCGACTTATTTACAAGAGGCGTAACTCTTTAAATAGTTCTTGCTTTGAGCCTTTCCTGGGACAGCAGTATTAGATTCCGATGCACCATTGCAGGTTTACTGTATCCCTTGGACCTTCAAATCAACGATGAATCACAGAAATTGCATCGATGTAGAATACAAAAGACAAAATGTCGGCTTATCTACAAGACGAGTAACTCTTCTAATAGTTCGTGCTTTGAGCCGTTCCTGGGACAGCAGTATTACATTCCGATGCACCATTGCAGGTTTACTGTATCCCTTGGACCTTCAAATCAACGATGAAACACAAAAATTGCATCGATATTGAATACAAAAGGCAAAATGTCGACATATTTACAAGAGGAGTAACTCTTCTAATAGTTCGTGTTTGAGCCTTTCCAGGGTCCGCAGTATTGGTTTCCGATGCACCATTGCAGGTTTACTGTATCCCTTGGACCTTCAAATCAACGATGAATCACAGATATTGCATCGATATTGAATACAAAAGGCAAAATGTCGACTTATTTATAAGAGGAGTAACCCTACTAATAGTTCGGGCTTTAAACCTTTCCCGGGACAGCAGTATTAGATTCCGATGCACCATTGCAGGTTTACTGTATCCCTTGGACCTTCAAGTCAACGATGAAACACAGAAATTGGATCGATATTGAATACAAAAGGCAAGATGTCGGCTTATCTACAAGAGGAGTAACTCTTCTAAAAGTTCGTGATTTGAGCCTTTCCTGGGACAGCAGTATTACATTCCGATGCACCATTGCTGGTTTACTGTATCCCTTGGACCTTCAAATCAACGATGAAACACAGATATTGCATTGATATTGAATACAAAAGGTAAAATTACGATTTATTTACAAGAGGAGTAACTCTTCTAATAGTTCGTTCTTTTAGCCTTTCCTGGGACAGCAGTATTAGATTCCGATGCACCATTGCAGGTTTACTGTATCCCTAGAACCTTCAAATCAACGATGAATCACAGAAATTGCATCGATATTGAATACAAAAGGCAAAGTGTCGGCTTATCTACAAGAGGAGTAACTCATCTAATAGTTCGTGCTTTGAGCCGTTCCTGGGACAGCAGTATTACATTGCGATGCACCATTGCAGGTTTACTGTATCCCTTGGACCTTTAAATCATCGATGAAACACAGAAATTGCATCGATATTGAATACAAAAGGCAAAATGTCGACTTATATACAAGAGGAGTAACTCTTCTAGTACTTCGTGCTTTGACCCTTTCCTGGGACAGCAGTAATAGATTCCGATGCACCATTGCAGGTTTACTGTATCCCTTGGACCTTCAAATCAACGATGAAACACAGAAATTGCATCGATATTGAATACAAAAGGCAAAATGTCGACTTATTTACAAGAGGAGTAACTCTTCTAATAGTTCGTGCTTTGAGCCGTTCCTGGGACAGCAGTATTACATTGCGATGCACCATTGCAGGTTTACTGTATCCCTTGGACCTTTAAATCATCGATGAAACACAGAAATTGCATCGATATTGAATACAAAAGGCTAAATGTCGACTTATTTACAAGAGGAGTATCTCTTCTAATAGTTCGTGATTTGAGCCTTTCCTGGGACGGCAGTATTAGATTCCGATGCACCATTGCAGGTTTACTGTATCCCTTGGACCTTCAAATCAACGATGAATCACAGAAATTGCATCGATATTGAATACAAAAGGCAAAATGTCGACTTATATACAAGAGGAGTAACTCTTCTAGTACTTCGTGCTTTGACCCTTTCCTGGGACAGCAGTAATAGATTCCGATGCACCATTGCAGGTTTACTATATCCCTTGGACCTTCAAATCAACGATGAAACACAGAAATTGCATCGATATTGAATACAAAAGGCAAAATGTCGACTTATTTACAAGAGGAGTAACTCTTCTAATAGTTCGTGCTTTGAGCCTTTCCTGGGACAGCAGTATTAGATTCCGATTTACCATTGCAGATTTACTGTATCCCTTGGACCTTCAAATCAACGATGAAACACAGAAATTGCATCGATATTGAATACAAAAGGCAAAATGTCTACTTATTTACAAGAGGAGTAACTCTTCTAATAGTTCGTGTTTGAGCCTTTCCAGGGACAGCAGTATTAGATTCCGATGCACCATTGCAGGTTTACTGTATCCCTTGGACCTTCAAATCAACGATGAAACACAGAAATTGCATCGATATTGAATACAAAAGGCAAAATGTCGACTTATTTACAAGAGGGGTTACTCTTCTAAAAGTTCGTTCTTTGAGCCTTTCCTGGGACAGCAGTATTAGATTCCGATTTACCATTACAGGTTTACTGTATCCCTTGGACCTTCAAATCAACGATGAAACACAGAAATTGCATCGATATTGAATACAAAAGGCAAAATGTCGACTTATTTACAAGAGGAGTAACTCTTCTAATAGTTCGTGCTTTGAGCCTTTCCAGGGACAGCAGTATTAGATTCCGATGCACCATTGCAGGCTTGCTGTATCCCTTGGACCTTCAAATCAACGATGAAACACAGAAATTGCATCGATATTGAATACAAAAGGCTAAATGTCGGCTTATTTACAAGAAGAGTAACTCTTCTAATAGTTCGTGCTTTGAACCTTTCCTGGGACAGCAGTATTAGATTCCCATGCACCATTGCAGGTTTACTGTATCCCTTGGACCTTCAAGTCAACGATGAAACACAGAAATTTCCTCGATATTGAATACAAATGGCAAAATATCTACTTATTTACAAGAGGAGTAACTCTTATAATAGTTCGTGCTTTGAGCCTTTCCTGGGACAGCAGTATTAGATTCCGATGCACCATTGCAGGTTTACTGTATCCCTAGAACCTTCAAATCAACGATGAATCACAGAAATTGCATCGATATTTAATACAAAAGGCAAAATTTCGACTTATTTACAAGAGGCGTAACTCTTCTAATAGTTCGTGTTTGAGCCTTTCCAGGGACAGCAGTACTACATTCCGATGCACCATTGCAGGTTTACTGTATCCCTTGGACCTTCAAATCAACGATGAAACACAGAAATTGCATCGATATTGAATACAAAAGGCAAAATGTCGACTTATTTACAAGAGGAGTAACTCTTCTAATAGTTCGTGTTTGAGCCTTTAAAGGGACAGCAGTACTAGATTCCGATGTACCATTGCAGGTTTACTGTATCCCTTGGACCTTAAAATCAACGATGAAACACAGAAATTGCATCGATATTGAATACAAAAGGCAAAATGTCGACTTATTTATAAGAGGAGTAACCCTTCTAATAGTTCGTGCTTTGAACCTTTCCTGGGACAGCAGTATTAGATTCCGATGCACCATTTCAGGTTTACTGTATCCCTTGGACCTTCAAGTCAACGATGAAACACAGGAATTGGATCGATATTGAATACAAAAGGCAAAATGTCGGCTTATCTACAAGAGGAGTAACTCTTCTAATAGTACGTGCTTTGAGCCTTTCCTGGGACAGCAGTATTACATTCCGATGCACCATTGCTGGTTTACTGTATACCTTGGACCTACAAATCAACGATGAAACACAGAAATTGCATCGATATTGAATACAAAAGGCAAAATGTCGACTTATTTACAAGAGGCGTAACTCTTTTAATAGTTCGTGCTTTGAGCCTTTCCTGGGACAGCAGTATTACATTCCGATGCACCATTGCAGGTTTACTGTATCCCTTGGACCTTCAAATCAACGATGAAACACAGAAATTGCATCGATATTGAATACAAAAGGCAAAATGTCGACTTATTTGCATGAGGAGTAACTCTTCTAATAGTTTTTGTGTTTGAGACTTTCCAGGGACAGCAGTACTAGATTCCGATGCACCATTGCAGGTTTACTGTATCCCTTGGACCTTCAAATCAACGATTAAACACAGAAATTGCATCGATATTGAATACAAATGGCAAAATGTCGACTTATTTACAAGAGGAGCAACTCTTCTAATAGTTCGTGATTTTAGCCTTTCCTGGGACAGCAGTATTAAATTCCGATGCAGCATTGGAAGATTACTGTATCCCTTGGACCTTCAAATCAACGATGAAACACAGAAATTGCATCGATATTGAATACAAAATGCAAAATGTCGGCTTATCTACAAGAGGAGTAACTCTTCTAATAGTTCGTGCTTTGAGCCGTTCCTGGGACAGCAGTATTACATTACGATGCACCATTGCAGGTTTACTGTATCCCTTGGACCTTCAAATCAACGATGAAACACAGAAATTGCATCGATATTGAATACAAAAGGCAAAATGTCGACTTATTTACAAGAGGAGTAACTCTTCTAATTGTTCGTGATTTGAGCCTTTCCTGGGACAGCAGTATTAGATTCCGATGCACCATTGCTGGCTTGCTGTATCCCTTGGACCTTCAAATCAACCATGAAACACAGAAATTGCATCGATATTGAATAGCAAATAGCAAAATGTCGACTTATTTACAAGAGGAGTAACTCTTCTAATAGTTCGTCCTTTGAGCCTTTCCTGGGACAGCAGTATTAGATTCCGATGCACCATTGCAGGTTTACTGTATCCGTTAAACCTTCAAATCAACGATGAAACACAGAAATTGCATCGATATTGAATGCAAAAGGCTAAATGTCGGCTTATTTACAAGAGGAGTAACTCTTCTAATAGTTCGTGCTTTGAGCCTTTCCAGGGACAGCAGTATTAGATTCCGATGCACCATTGCAGGTTTACTGTATCCCTTTGACCTTCAAGTCAACGATGAAACACAGAAATTGCCTCGATATTGAATACAAATGGCAAAATATCTACTTATTTACAAGAGGAGTAACTCTTATAATAGTTGGTGCTTTAAGCCTTTCCTGGGACAGCAGTATTAGATTCCGATGCACCATTGCAGGTTTACTGTATCCCTAGAACCTTCAAATCAACTTTGAATGACAGAAATTGCATCGATATTTAATACAAAAGGCAAAATTTCGACTTATTTACAAGAGGCGTAACTCTTTTAATAGTTCGTGCTTTGAGCCTTTCCTGGGAGAGCAGTATTAGATTCCGATGCACCATTGCAGGATTACTGTATCCCTTGGACCTTCAAGTCAACGATGAAACACAGGAATTGGATCAATATGGAATACAAAAGGCAAAATGTCGGCTTATCTACAAGAGGAGTAACTCTTCTAATAGTACGTGCTTTGAGCCTTTCCTGGGACAGCAGCATTACATTCCGATGCACCATTGCTGGTTTACCGTATACCTTGGACCTACAAATCAACGATGAAACCCAGACATTGCATCGATATTGAATACAAAATGCAAAATGTCGACTTCTTTACAAGAGGAGTAACTCTTCTAATAGTTCGTGTTTGAGCCTTTCCAGGGACAGCAGTATTAGATTCCGATGCACCATTGCAGGTTTACTGTATCCCTTGGACCTTCAAATCAACGATGAAACACAGAAATTGCATCGATATTGAATAGAAAAACGCAAAACGACGACTTATTTACAAGAGGAGTAACTCTTCTAATAGTTCGTCCTTTGAGCCTTTCCTGGGACAGCAGTATTAGATTCCGATGCACCATTGCAGTTTTACTGTATCCGTTAAACCTTCAAATCAACGATGAAACACAGAAATTGCATCGATATTGAATACAAAATGCAAAATGTCGACTTATTTACAAGAGGAGTAACTCTTCTAATAGTTCGTGCTTTGAGCCTTTCCTGGGACAGCAGTATTAGATTCCGATGCGCCATTGCAGGTTTACTGTATCCCTTGGACCTTCAAATCAACGATGAATCACAGAAATTGCATCGATGTAGAATACAAAAGACAAAATGGTGGCTTATCTACAAGACGAGTAACTCTTCTAATAGTTCGTGCTTTGAGCCGTTCCTGGGACAGCAGTATTACATTCCGATGCACCATTGCAGGTTTACTGTATCCCTTGGACCTTCAAATCAACGATGAAACACAAAAATTGCATCGATATTGAATACAAAAGGCAAAATGTCGACTTATTTACAAGAGGAGTAACTCTTCTAATAGTTCGTGTTTGAGCCTTTCCAGGGACCGCAGTATTGGTTTCCGATGCACCATTGCAGGTTTACTGTATCCCTTGGACCTTCAAATCAACGATGAAACACAGATATTGCATCGATATTGAATACAAAAGGCAAAATGTCGACTTATTTATAAGAGGGGTAACCCTTCTAATAGTTCGTGATTTAAACCTTTCCCGGGACAGCAGTATTAGATTCCGATGCACCATTGCAGGTTTACTGTATCCCTTGGACCTTCAAGTCAACGATGAAACACTGAAATTGGATCGATATTGAATACAAAAGGCAAAATGTCGGCTTATCTACAAGAGGAGTAACTCTTCTAAAAGTTCGTGATTTGAGCCTTTCCTGGGACAGCAGTATTACATTCCGATGCACCATTGCTGGTTTACTGTATCCCTTGGACCTTCAAATCAACGATGAAACACAGATATTGCATTGATATTGAATACAAAAGGCCAAATTACGATTTATCTACAAGAGGAGTAACTCTTCTAATAGTTCGTTCTTTTAGCCTTTCCTGGGACAGCAGTATTAGATTCCGATGCACCATTGCAGGTTTACTGTATCCCTAGAACCTTCAAATCAACGATGAATCACAGAAATTGCATCGATATTGAATACAAAAGGCAAAATGTCGGCTTCTCTACAAGACGAGTAACTCATCTAATAGTTCGTGATTTGAGCAGTTCCTGGGACACCAGTATTACATTCCGATGCACCATTGCAGGTTTGCTGTATCCCTTGGTCCTCTAAATCTTCGATGAAACACAGAAATTGCATCGATATTGAATACAAAAGGCAAAATGTCGACTTATTTACAAGAGGAGTATCTCTTCTAATAGTTCGTGCTTTGAGCCTTTCCTGGGACAGCAGTATTAGATTCCGATGCACCATTGCAGGTTTACTGTATCCCTTGGACCTTCAAATCAACGATGAATCACAGAAATTGCATCGATATTGAATACAAAAGGCAAAATGTCGACTTATATACAAGAGGAGTAACTCTTCTAGTACTTCGTGTTTTGAGCCTTTCCTGGGACAGCAGTAATAGATTCCGATGCACCATTGCAGGTTTACTATATCCCTTGGACCTTCAAATCAACGATGAAACACAGAAATTGCATCGATATTGAATACAAAAGGCAAAATGTCGACTTATTTACAAGAGGAGTAACTCTTCTAATAGTTCGTGCTTTGAGCCTTTCCTGGGACAGCAGTATTAGATTCCGATTTACCATTGCAGATTTACTGTATCCCTTGGACCTTCAAATCAACGATGAAACACATAAATTGCATCGATATTGAATACAAAAGGCAAAATGTCTACTTACTTACAAGAGGAGTAACTCTTCTAATAGTTCGTGTTTGAGCCTTTCCAGGGACAGCAGTATTAGATTCCGATGCACCATTGCAGTTTTACTGTATCCCTTGGACCTTCAAATCAACGATGAAACACAGAAATTGCATCGATATTGAATACAAAAGGCAAAATGTCGACTTATTTTCAAGAGGGGTTACTCTTCTAAAAGTTCGTTCTTTGAGCCTTTCCTGGGACAGCAGTATTAGATTCCGATTTACCATTGCAGGTTTACTGTATCCCTTGGACCTTCAAATCAACGATGAAACACAGAAATTGCATCGATATTGAATACAAAAGGCAAAATGTCGACTTATTTACAAGAGGAGTAACTCTTCTAATAGTTCGTGCTTTGAGCCTTTCCTGGAACAGCAGTATTAGATTCCGATGCACCATTGCAGGCTTGCTGTATCCCTTGGACCTTCAAATCAACGATGAAACACAGAAATTGCATCGATATTGAATAGAAAAAAGCAAAATGTCGACTTATTTACAAGAGGAGTAACTCTTCTAATAGTTCGTCCTTTGAGCCTTTCCTGGGACAGCAGTATTAGATTCCGATGCACCATTGCAGGTTTACTGTATCCGTTAAACCTTCAAATCAACGATGAAACACAGAAATTGCATCGATATTGAATACAAAAGGCTAAATGTCGGCTTATTTACAAGAAGAGTAACTCTTCTAATAGTTCGTGCTTTGATCCTTTCCTGGGACAGCAGTATTAGATTCCGATGCACCATTGCAGGTTCACTGTATCCCTTGGACCTTCAAGTCAACGATGAAACACAGAAATTGCCTCGATATTGAATACAAATGGCAAAATATCTACTTACTTACAAGAGGAGTAACTCTTATAATAGTTCGTGCTTTGAGCCTTTCCTGGGACAGCAGTATTAGATTCCGATGCACCATTGCAGGTTTACTGTATCCCTAGAACCTTCAAATCAACGATGAATCACAGAAATTGCATCGATATTTAATACAAAAGGCAAAATTTCGACTTATTTACAAGAGGCGTAACTCTTCTAATAGTTCGTGTTTGAGCCTTTCCAGGGACAGCAGTACTAGATTCCGATGCACCATTGCAGGTTTACTGTATCGCTTGGACCTTCAAATCAACGATGAAACACAGAAATTGCATCGATATTGAATACAAAAGGCAAAATGTCGACTTATTTACAAGAGGAGTAACTCTTCTAATAGTTTTTGTGTTTGAGCCTTTCCAGGGACAGCAGTACTAGATTCCGATGCACCATTGCAGGTTTACTGTATCCCTTGGACCTTCAAATCAACGATGAAACACAGAAATTGCATCGATATTGAATACAAAAGGCAAAATGTCTACTTATTTACAAGAGGAGTAACTCTTCTAATAGTTCGTGTTTGAGCCTTTCCAGGGACAGCAGTATTAGATTCCGATGCACCATTGCAGTTTTACTGTATCCCCTGGACCTTCAAATCAACGATGAAACACAGAAATTGCATCGATATTGAATACAAAAGGCAAAATGTCGACTTATTTACAAGAGGGGTTACTCTTCTAAAAGTTCGTTCTTTGAGCCTTTCCTGGGACAGCAGTATTAGATTCCGATGCACCATTGCAGGCTTGCTGTATCCCTTGGACCTTCAAATCAACGATGAAACACAGGAATTGCATCGATATTGAATACAAAAGGCAAAATGTCGACTTATTTACAAGAGGAGTAACTCTTCTATTAGTTCGTGCTTTGAGCCTTTCCTGGGACAGCAGTATTAGATTCCGATGCACCATTGCAGGCTTGCTGTATCCCTTGGACCTTCAAATCAACGATGAAACACAGAAATTGCATCGATATTGAATAGAAAAAAGCAAAATGTCGACTTATGTACAAGAGGAGTAACTCTTCTAATAGTTCGTCTTTTGAGCCTTTCCTGGGACGGCAGTATTAGATTCCGATGCACCATTGCAGGTTTACTGTATCCGTTAAACCTTCAAATCAACGATGAAACACAGAAATTGCATCGATATTGAATACAAAAGGCAAAATATCTACTTATTTACAAGAGGAGTAACTCTTATAATAGTTCGTGCTTTGAGCCTTTCCTGGGACAGCAGTATTAGATTCCGATGCACCATTGCAGGTTTACTGTATCCCTAGAACCTTCAAATCAACGATGAATTACAGAAATTGCATCGATATTTAATACAAAAGGCAAAATTTCGACTTATTTACAAGAGGCGTAACTCTTCTAATAGTTCGTGTTTGAGCCTTTCCAGGGACAGCAGTACTAGATTCCGATGCACCATTGCTGGTTTACAGTATCCCTTGGACCTTCAAATCAACGATGAAACACAGAAATTGCATCGATATTGAATACAAAAGGCAAAATGTCGACTTATTTACAAGAGGAGTAACTCTTCTAATAGTTCGTGTTTGAGCCTTTAAAGGGACAGCAGTACTAGATTCCGATGTACCATTGCAGGTTTACTGTATCCCTTGTACCTTAAAATCAACGATGAAACACAGAAATTGCATCGATATTGAATACAAAAGGCAAAATGTCGACCTATTTATAAGAGGAGTAACCCTTCTAATAGTTCGTGCTTTGAGCCTTTCCTGGGACAGCAGTATTACATTCCGATGCACCATTGCTGGTTTACTGTATACCTTGGACCTACAAATCAACGATGAAACACAGAAATTGCATCGATATTGAATAAAAATGGCAAAATATCTACTTAATTACAAGAGGAGTAACTCTTGTAATAGTTCGTGTTTTGAGCCATTCCTGGGACAGCAGTATTAGATTCCGATGCACCATTGCAGGTTTACTGTATCCCTAGAACCTTCAAATCAACGATGAATCACAGAAATTGCATCGATATTTAATACAAAAGGCAAAATTTCGACTTATTTACAAGAGGCGTAACTGTTCTAATAGTTCGTGTTTGAGCCTTTCCAGGGACAGCAGTACTAGATTCCGATGCACCATTGCAGGTTTACTGTATCCCTTGGACCTTCAAATCAACGATGAAACACAGAAATTGCATCGATATTGAATACAAAAGGCAAAATGTCGACTTATTTACAAGAGGAGTAACTCTTCTAATAGTTCGTGTTTGAGCCTTTAAAGGGACAGCAGTACTAGATTCCGATGTACCATTGCAGGTTTACTGTATCCCTTGGACCTTAAAATCAACGATGAAACACAGAAATTGCATCGATATTGAATACAAAAGGCAAAATGTCGACTTATTTATAAGAGGAGTAACCCTTCTAATAGTTCGTGCTTTGAACCTTTCCTGGGACAGCAGTATTAGATTCCGATGCACCATTTCAGGTTTACTGTATCCCTTGGACCTTCAAGTCAACGATGAAACACAGGAATTGGATCGATATTGAATACAAAAGGCAAAATGTCGGCTTATCTACAAGAGGAGTAACTCTTCTAATAGTACGTGCTTTGAGCCTTTCCTGGGACAGCAGTATTACATTCCGATGCACCATTGCTGGTTTACTGTATACCTTGGACCTACAAATCAACGATGAAACACAGAAATTGCATCGAAATTGAATACAAAAGGCAAAATGTCGACTTCTTTACAAGAGGAGTAACTCTTCTAATAGTTCGTGTTTGAGCCTTTCCAGGGACAGCAGTATTAGATTCCGATGCACCATTGCAGGTTTACTGTATCCCTTGGACCATCAAACCAACGATGAAACACAGAAATTGCATCGATATTGAATAGAAAAAAGCAAAATGACGACTTATGTACAAGAGGAGTAACTCTTCTAATAGTTCGTCCTTTGAGCCTTTCCTGGGACAGCAGTATTAGATTCCGATGCACCATTGCAGGTTTACTGTATCCGTTAAACCTTCAAATCAACGATGAAACACAGAAATTGCATCGATATTGAATACAAAAGGCTAAATGTCGACTTATTTACAAGAGGAGTATTTCTTCTAATACTTCGTGCTTTGAGCCTTTCCTGGGACAGCAGTATTAGATTCCGATGCACCATTGCAGGTTTACTGTATCCCTTGGACCTTCAAGTCAACAATGAGACACAGAAATTGCATCGATATTGAATACAAATGGCAAAATATCTACTTAATTACAAGAGGAGTAACTCTTGTAATAGTTCGTGTTTTGAGCCATTCCTGGGACAGCAGTATTAGATTCCGATGCACCATTGCAGGTTTACTGTATCCCTAGGACCTTCAAATTAACGATGAATCACAGAAATTGCATCGATATTTAATACAAAAGGCAAAATTTCGACTTATTTACAAGAGGCGTAACTCTTTAAATAGTTCTTGCTTTGAGCCTTTCCTGGGACAGCAGTATTAGATTCCGATGCACCATTGCAGGTTTACTGTATCCCTTGGACATTCAAATCAACGATGAAACACAGAAATTGCATCGATATTGAATACAAAAGGCAAAATGTCGACTTATTTACAAGAGGAGTAACTCTTCTAATAGTTCGTGTTTGAGCCTTTCCAGGGACCGCAGTATTGGATTCCGATGCACCATTGCAGGTTTACTGTATCCCTTGGACCTTCAAATCAACGATGAAACACAGATATTGCATCGATATTGAATACAAAAGGCAAAATGTCGACTTATTTATAAGAGGAGTAAACCTTCTAATAGTTCGTGGTTTAAACCTTTCCCGGGACAGCAGTATTAGATTCCGATGCACCATTGCAGGTTTACTGTATCCCTTGGACCTTCAAGTCAACGATGAAACACAGAAATTGGATCGATATTGAATACAAAAGGCAAAATGTCGGCTTATCTACAAGCGGAGTAACTCTTCTAAAAGTTCGTGATTTGAGCCTTTCCTGGAACAGCAGTATTACATTCCGATGCACCATTGCTGGTTTACTGTATCCCTTGGACCTTCAAATCAACGATGAAACACAGAAATTGCATCGATATTGAATACAAAAGGCAAAATGTCCACTTATTTACAAGAGGAGTAACTCTTCTAATAGTTCGTGTTTGAGCCTTTCCAGGGACAGCAGTATTAGATTCCGATGCACCATTGCAGGTTCACTGTATCCCTTGGACCTTCAAATCAACGATGAAACACAGATATTGCATCGATATTGAATACAAAAGGCAAAATTTCGATTTATTTACAAGAGGAGTAACTCTTCTAATAGTTCGTTCTTTTAGCCTTTCCTGGGACAGCAGTACTAGATTCCGATGCACCATTGCAGGTTTACTGTATCCCTTGGACCGTCAAATCAACGATGAAACACAGAAATTGCATCGATATTGAATACAAAAGGCAAAATGTCGACTTTTTTACAAGAGGAGTAACTCTTCTAATAGTTCGTGATTTGAGCCTTTCCTGGGAAAGCAGTGTTAGATTCCGATGCACCATTGCAGGTCTCTTGTATCCCTTGGACCTTCAAATCAACGATGAAACACTGAAATTGCATCGATATTGAATACAAAAGTCCAAATATCGACTTATTTACGAGAGGAGTAACTCTTCTAATAGTTCCTGCTTTGAGCCTTTCCTGGGACAGCAGTATTTAGATTCCGATGCACCATTGCAGGTTTACTGTATCCCTTGGACCTTCCAATCAACGATGAAACACAGAAATTGCATCGATATTGAATGCAAAAGGCAAAATGTCGACTTATTTACAAGAGGAGTAACTCTTCTAATAGTTCGTGCTTAGAGAGCACCCTGGGACAGCAGTATTAGATTCCGATGCACCACTGCAGGTATACTGTATCCCTGGGACCTTCAAGTCAACGATGAAACACAGATATTGCATCGATATTGAATACAAATGGCAAAATATCTACTTATTTGCAAGAAGAGTAACTCTTATGATAGTTCGTGGTTTGAGCCTTTGCTGGGACAGCAGAATTAGATTCCGATGCACCATTGCAGGTTTACTGTATCCCTAGATCCTTCAAATCAACGATGAATCACAGAAATTGCATCGATATTGAATACAAAAGGCAAAATGTCGACTTATTTACAAGAGGAGTAACTCTTCTAATAGTTCGTGCTTTGAGCCTTTCCTGGGACAGCAGTATTAGATTCCGATGCACCATTGCAGGTTTACTGTACTCCTTGGACCTTCAAATCAACGATGAATCACAGAAATTGCATCGATATTGAATACAAAAGGCCAAATGTCGACTTATATACAAGAGGAGTAACTCTTCTAGTATTTCGTGTTTTGAGCCTTTCCTGGGATAGCAGTATTAGATTCCGATGCACCATTGCAGGTTTACTGTATCCCTTGGCCCTTCAAATCAACGATGAAACACAGAAATTGCATCGATATTGAATACAAAAGGCAAAATGTCGACTTATTTACAAGCGGAGTAACTCTTCTAATAGTTCGTGCTTTGAGCCTTTCCTGGGACAGCAGTATTAGATTCCGATGCACCATTGCAGGCTTGCTGTATCCCTTGGACCTTCAAATCAACGATGAAACACAGAAATTGCATCGATATTGAATACAAAAGGCAAAATGTCTACTTATTTACAATACGAGTAACTCTTCTAATAGTTCGTGTTTGAGCCTTTCCAGGGACAGCAGTATTAGATTCCGATGCACCATTGCAGTTTTACTGTATCCCCTGGACCTTCAAATCAACGATGAAACACAGCAATTGCATCGATATTGAATACAAAAAGCAAAATGTCGACTTATTTACAAGAGGGGTTACTCTTCTAAAAGTTCGTTCTTTGAGCATTTCCTGGGACAGCAGTATTAGATTCCGATTTACCATTGCAGGTTTACTGTATCCCTTGGACCTTCAAATCAACGATGAAACACAGAAATTGCATCGATATTGAATACAAAAGGCAAAATGTCGACTTATTTACAAGATGAGTAACTCTTCTAATAGTTCGCGCTTTGAGCCTTTCCTGGGACAGCAGTATTAGATTCCGATGCACCATTGCAGGCTTGCTGTATCCCTTGGACCTTCAAATCAACGATGAAACACAGAAATTGCATCGATATTGAATAGAAAAAAGCAAAATGTCGACTTATGTACAAGAGGAGTAACTCTTCTAATAGTTCGTCCTTTGAGCCTTTCCTGGGACAGCAGTATTAGATTCCGATGCACCATTGCAGGTTTACTGTATCCGTTAAACCTTCAAATCAACGATGAAACACAGAAATTGCATCGATATTGAATACAAAAGGCTAAATGTCGGCTTATTTACAAGAAGAGTGACTCTTCTAATAGTTCGTGCTTTGATCCTTTCCTGGGACAGCAGTATTAGATTCCGATGCACCATTGCAGGTTTACTGTATCCCTTGGACCTTCAAGTCAACGATGAAACACAGAAATTGCCTCGATATTGAATACAAATGGCAAAATATCTACTTATTTACAAGAGGAGTAACTCTTATAATAGTTCTTGCTTTGAGCCTTTCCTGGGACAGCAGTATTAGATTCCGATGCACCATTGCAGGTTTACTGTATCCCTAGAACCTTCAAATCAACGATGAATCACAGAAATTGCATCGATATTTAATACAAAAGGCAAAATTTCGACTTATTTACAAGAGGCGTAACTCTTCTAATAGTTCGTGTTTGAGCCTTTCCAGGGACAGCAGTACTAGATTCCGATGCACCATTGCAGGTTTACTGTATCCCTTGGACCTTCAAATCAACGATGAAACACAGAAATTGCATCGATATTGAATACAAAAGGCAAAATTTCGACTTATTTACAAGAGGAGTAACTCTTCTAATAGTTCGTGTTTGAGCCTTTAAAGGGACAGCAGTACTAGATTCCGATGTACCATTGCAGGTTTACTGTATCCCTTGGACCTTAAAATCAACGATGAAACACAGAAATTGCATCGATATTGAATACAAAAGGCAAAATGTCGACTTATTTATAAGAGGAGTAACCCTTCTAATAGTTCGTGTTTTGAACCTTTCCTGGGACAGCAGTATTAGATTCCGATGCACCATTTCAGGTTTACTGTATCCCTTGGACCTTCAAGTCAACGATGAAACACAGGAATTGGATCGATATTGAATACAAAAGGCAAAATGTCGGCTTATCTACAAGAGGAGTAACTCTTCTAATAGTACGTGCTTTGAGCCTTTCCTGGGACAGCAGTATTACATTCCGATGCACCATTGCTGGTTTACTGTATACCTTGGACCTACAAATCAACGATGAAACACAGAAATTGCATCGATATTGAATACAAAAGGCAAAATGTCGACTTCTTTACAAGAGGAGTAACTCTTCTAATAGTTCGTGTTTGAGCCTTTCCAGGGACAGCAGTATTAGATTCCGATGCACCATTGCAGGTTTACTGTATCCCTTGGACCATCAAACCAACGATGAAACACAGAAATTCCATCGATATTGAATAGAAAAAAGCAAAATGACGACTTATGTACAAGAGGAGTAACTCTTCTAATAGTTCGTCCTTTGAGCCTTTCCTGGGACAGCAGTATTAGATTCCGATGCACCATTGCAGGTTTACTGTATCCGTTAAACCTTCAAATCAACGATGAAACACAGAAATTGCATCGATATTGAATACAAAAGGCTAAATGTCGACTTATTTACAAGAGGAGTAACTCTTCTAATACTTCGTGCTTTGAGCCTTTCCTGGGACAGCAGTATTAGATTCCGATGCACCATTGCAGGTTTACTGTATCCCTTGGACCTTCAAGTCAACAATGAGACACAGAAATTGCATCGATATTGAATACAAATGGCAAAATATCTACTTAATTACAAGAGGAGTAACTCTTGTAATAGTTCGTGTTTTGAGCCATTCCTGGGACAGCAGTATTAGATTCCGATGCACCATTGCAGGTTTACTGTATCCCTAGAACCTTCAAATCAACGATGAATCACAGAAATTGCATCGATATTTAATACAAAAGGCAAAATTTCGACTTATTTACAAGAGGCGTAACTCTTTAAATAGTTCTTGCTTTGAGCCTTTCCTGGGACAGCAGTATTAGATTCCGATGCACCATTGCAGGTTTACTGTATCCCTTGGACATTCAAATCAACGATGAAACACAGAAATTGCATCGATATTGAATACAAAAGGCAAAATGTCGACTTATTTACAAGAGGAGTAACTCTTCTAATAGTTCGTGTTTGAGCCTTTCCAGGGACCGCAGTATTGGATTCCGATGCACCATTGCAGGTTTACTGTATCCCTTGGACCTTCAAATCAACGATGAAACACAGATATTGCATCGATATTGAATACAAAAGGCAAAATGTCGACTTATTTATAAGAGGAGTAAACCTTCTAATAGTTCGTGGTTTAAACCTTTCCCGGGACAGCAGTATTAGATTCCGATGCACCATTGCAGGTTTACTGTATCCCTTGGACCTTCAAGTCAACGATGAAACACAGAAATTGGATCGATATTGAATACAAAAGGCAAAATGTCGGCTTATCTACAAGCGGAGTAACTCTTCTAAAAGTTCGTGATTTGAGCCTTTCCTGGGACAGCAGTATTACATTCCGATGCACCATTGCTGGTTTACTGTATCCCTTGGACCTTCAAATCAACGATGAAACACAGAAATTGCATCGATATTGAATACAAAAGGCAAAATGTCCACTTATTTACAAGAGGAGTAACTCTTCTAATAGTTCGTGTTTGAGCCTTTCCAGGGACAGCAGTATTAGATTCCGATGCACCATTGCAGGTTCACTGTATCCCTTGGACCTTCAAATCAACGATGAAACACAGATATTGCATCGATATTGAATTCAAAAGGCAAAATGTCGATTTATTTACAAGAGGAGTAACTCTTCTAATAGTTCGTTCTTTTAGCCTTTCCTGGGACAGCAGTATTAGATTCCGATGCACCATTGCAGGTTTACTGTATCCCTTGGACCGTCAAATCGACGATGAAACACAGAAATTGCATCGATATTGAATACAAAAGGCAAAATGTCGACTTTTTTACAAGAGGAGTAACTCTTCTAATAGTTCGTGATTTGAGCCTTTCCTGGGAAAGCAGTGTTAGATTCCGATGCACCATTGCAGGTCTCTTGTATCCCTTGGACCTTCAAATCAACGATGAAACACTGAAATTGCATCGATATTGAATACAAAAGTCCAAATATCGACTTAATTACGAGAGGAGTAACTCTTCTAATAGTTCCTGCTTTGAGCCTTTCCTGGGACAGCAGTATTTAGATTCCGATGCACCATTGCAGGTTTACTGTATCCCTTGGACCTTCCAATCAACGATGAAACACAGAAATTGCATCGATATTGAATGCAAAAGGCAAAATGTCGACTTATTTACAAGAGGAGTAACTCTTCTAATAGTTCGTGCTTAGAGAGCATCCTGGGACAGCAGTATTAGATTCCGATGCACCACTGCAGGTATACTGTATCCCTGGGACCTTCAAGTCAACGATGAAACACAGATATTGCATCGATATTGAATACAAATGGCAAAATATCTACTTATTTGCAAGAAGAGTAACTCTTATGATAGTTCGTGGTTTGAGCCTTTGCTGGGACAGCAGAATTAGATTCCGATGCACCATTGCAGGTTTACTGTATCCCTAGATCCTTCAAATCAACGATGAATCACAGAAATTGCATCGATATTGAATACAAAAGGCAAAATGTCGACTTATTTACAAGAGGAGTAACTCTTCTAATAGTTCGTGCTTTGAGCCTTTCCTGGGACAGCAGTATTAGATTCCGATGCACCATTGCAGGTTTACTGTACTCCTTGGACCTTCAAATCAACGATGAATCACAGAAATTGCATCGATATTGAATACAAAAGGCCAAATGTCGACTTATATACAAGAGGAGTAACTCTTCTAGTACTTCGTGTTTTGAGCCTTTCCTGGGATAGCAGTATTAGATTCCGATGCACCATTGCAGGTTTACTGTATCCCTTGGACCTTCAAATCAACGATGAAACACAGAAATTGCATCGATATTGAATACAAAAGGCAAAATGTCGACTTAATTACAAGCGGAGTAACTCTTCTAATAGTTCGTGCTTTGAGCCTTTCCTGGGACAGCAGTATTAGATTCCGATGCACCATTGCAGGCTTGCTGTATCCCTTGGACCTTCAAATCAACGATGAAACACAGAAATTGCATCGATATTGAATACAAAAGGCAAAATGTCTACTTATTTACAATAGGAGTAACTCTTCTAATAGTTCGTGTTTGAGCCTTTCCAGGGACAGCAGTATTAGATTCCGATGCACCATTGCAGTTTTACTGTATCCCCTGGACCTTCAAATCAACGATGAAACACAGAAATTGCATCGATATTGAATACAAAAGGCAAAATGTCGACTTATTTACAAGAGGGGTTACTCTTCTAAAAGTTCGTTCTTTGAGCCTTTCCTGGGACAGCAGTATTAGATTCCGATTTACCATTGCAGGTTTACTGTATCCCTTGGACCTTCAAATCAACGATGAAACACAGAAATTGCATCGATATTGAATACAAAAGGCAAAATGTCGACTTATTTACAAGAGGAGTAACTCTTCTAATAGTTCGTGCTTTGAGCCTTTCCTGGGACAGCAGTATTAGATTCCGATGCACCATTGCAGGCTTGCTGTATCCCTTGGACCTTCAAATCAACGATGAAACACAGAAATTGCATCGATATTGAATAGAAAAAAGCAAAATGTCGACTTATGTACAAGAGGAGTAACTCTTCTAATAGTTCGTCCTTTGAGCCTTTCCTGGGACAGCAGTATTAGATTCCGATGCACCATTGCAGGTTTACTGTATCCGTTAAACCTTCAAATCAACGATGAAACACAGAAATTGCATCGATATTGAATACAAAAGGCTAAATGTCGGCTTATTTACAAGAAGAGTGACTCTTCTAATAGTTCGTGCTTTGATCCTTTCCTGGGACAGCAGTATTAGATTCCGATGCACCATTGCAGGTTTACTGTATCCCTTGGACCTTCAAGTCAACGATGAAACACAGAAATTGCCTCGATATTGAATACAAATGGCAAAATATCTACTTATTTACAAGAGGAGTAACTCTTATAATAGTTCGTGCTTTGAGCCTTTCCTGGGACAGCAGTATTAGATTCCGATGCACCATTGCAGGTTTACTGTATCCCTAGAACCTTCAAATCAACGATGAATCACAGAAATTGCATCGATATTTAATACAAAAGGCAAAATTTCGACTTATTTACAAGAGGCGTAACTCTTCTAATAGTTCGTGTTTGAGCCTTTCCAGGGACAGCAGTACTAGATTCCGATGCACCATTGCAGGTTTACTGTATCCCTTGGACCTTCAAATCAACGATGAAACACAGAAATTGCATCGATATTGAATACAAAAGGCAAAATGTCGACTTATTTACAAGAGGAGTAACTCTTCTAATTGTTCGTGTTTGAGCCTTTAAAGGGACAGCAGTACTAGATTCCGATGTACCATTGTAGGTTTACTGTATCCCTTGGACCTTAAAATCAACGATGAAAAACAGAAATTGCATCGATATTGAATACAAAAGGCAAAATGTCGACTTATTTATAAGAGGAGTAACCCTTCTAATAGTTCGTGCTTTGAACCTTTCCTGGGACAGCAGTATTAGATTCCGATGCACCATTTCAGGTTTACTGTATCCCTTGGACCTTCAAGTCAACAATGAGACACAGAAATTGCATCGATATTGAATACAAATGGCAAAATATCTACTTAATTACAAGAGGAGTAACTCTTGTAATAGTTCGTGTTTTGAGCCATTCCTGGGACAGCAGTATTAGATTCCGATGCACCATTGCAGGTTTACTGTATCCCTAGAACCTTCAAATCAACGATGAATCACAGAAATTGCATCGATATTTAATACAAAAGGCAAAATTTCGACTTATTTACAAGAGGCGTAACTCTTTAAATAGTTCTTGCTTTGAGCCTTTCCTGGGACAGCAGTATTAGATTCCGATGCACCATTGCAGGTTTACTGTATCCCTTGGACCTTCAAATCAACGATGAAACACAGAAATTGCATCGATATTGAATACAAAAGGCAAAATGTCGACTTATTTACAAGAGGAGTAACTCTTCTAATAGTTCGTGTTTGAGCCTTTCCAGGGACCGCAGTATTGGATTCCGATGCACCATTGCAGGTTTACTGTATCCCTTGGACCTTCAAATCAACGATGAAACACAGATATTGCATCGATATTGAATACAAAAGGCAAAATGTCGACTTATTTATAAGAGGAGTAAACCTTCTAATAGTTCGTGGTTTAAACCTTTCCCGGGACAGCAGTATTAGATTCCGATGCACCATTGCAGGTTTACTGTATCCCTTGGACCTTCAAGTCAACGATGAAACACAGAAATTGGATCGATATTGAATACAAAAGGCAAAATGTCGGCTTATCTACAAGCGGAGCAACTCTTCTAAAAGTTCGTGATTTGAGCCTTTCCTGGGACAGCAGTATTACATTCCGATGCACCATTGCTGGTTTACTGTATCCCTTGGACCTTCAAATCAACGATGAAACACAGAAATTGCATCGATATTGAATACAAAAGGCAAAATGTCCACTTATTTACAAGAGGAGTAACTCTTCTAATAGTTCGTGTTTGAGCCTTTCCAGGGACAGCAGTATTAGATTCCGATGCACCATTGCAGGTTCACTGTATCCCTTGGACCTTCAAATCAACCATGAAACACAGATATTGCATCGATATTGAATACAAAAGGCAAAATGTCGATTTATTTACAAGAGGAGTAACTCTTCTAATAGTTCGTTCTTTTAGCCTTTCCTGGGACAGCAGTATTAGATTCCGATGCACCATTGCAGGTTTACTGTATCCCTTGGACCGTCAAATCAACGATGAAACACAGAAATTGCATCGATATTGAATACAAAAGGCAAAATGTCGACTTTTTTACAAGAGGGGTAACTCTTCTAATAGTTCGTGATTTGAGCCTTTCCTGGGAAAGCAGTGTTAGATTCCGATGCACCATTGCAGGTCTCTTGTATCCCTTGGACCTTCAAATCAACGATGAAACACTGAAATTGCATCGATATTGAATACACAAGTCCAAATATCGACTTATTTACGAGAGGAGTAACTCTTCTAATAGTTCCTGCTTTGAGCCTTTCCTGGGACAGCAGTATTTAGATTCCGATGCACCATTGCAGGTTTACTGTATCCCTTGGACCTTCCAATCAACGATGAAACACAGAAATTGCATCGATATTGAATGCAAAAGTCAAAATGTCGACTTATTTACAAGAGGAGTAACTCTTCTAATAGTTCGTGTTTAGAGAGCATCCTGGGACAGCAGTATTAGATTCCGATGCACCACTGCAGGTATACTGTATCCCTGGGACCTTCAAGTCAACGATGAAACACAGATATTGCATCGATATTGAATACAAATGGCAAAATATCTACTTATTTGCAAGAGGAGTAACTCTTATGATAGTTCGTGGTTTGAGCCTTTGCTGGGACAGCAGAATTAGATTCCGATGCACCATTGCAGGTTTACTGTATCCCTAGATCCTTCAAATCAACGATGAATCACAGAAATTGCATCGATATTGAATACAAAAGGCAAAATGTCGACTTATTTACAAGAGGAGTAACTCTTCTAATAGTTCGTGCTTTGAGCCTTTCCTGGGACAGCTGTATTAGATTCCGATGCACCATTGCAGGTTTACTGTACTCCTTGGACCTTCAAATCAACGATGAATCACAGAAATTGCATCGATATTGAATACAAAAGGCCAAATGTCGACTTATATACAAGAGGAGTAACTCTTCTAGTACTTCGTGTTTTGAGCCTTTCCTGGGATAGCAGTATTAGATTCCGATGCACCATTGCAGGTTTACTGTATCCCTTGGACCTTCAAATCAACGATGAAACACAGCAATTGCATCGATATTGAATGCAAAAGGCAAAATGTCGACTTATTTACAAGCGGAGTAACTCTTCAAATAGTTCGTGCTTTGAGCCTTTCCTGGGACATCAGTATTAGATTCCGATGCACCATTGCAGGCTTGCTGTATCCCTTGGACCTTCAAATCAACGATGAAACACAGAAATTGCATCGATATTGAATACAAAAGGCAAAATGTCTACTTATTTACAATAGGAGTAACTCTTCTAATAGTTCGTGTTTGAGCCTTTCCAGGGACAGCAGTATTAGATTCCGATGCACCATTGCAGTTTTACTGCATCCCTTGGACCTTCAAATCAACGATGAAACACAGAAATTGCATCGATATTGAATACAAAAGGCAAAATGTCGACTTATTTACAAGAGGGGTTACTCTTCTAAAAGTTCGTTCTTTGAGCCTTTCCTGGGACAGCAGTATTAGATTCCGATTTACCATTGCAGGTTTACTGTATCCCTTGGACCTTCAAATCAACGATGAAACACAGAAATTGCATCGATATTGAATACAAAAGGCAAAATGTCGACTTATTTACAAGAGGAGTAACTCTTCTAATAGTTCGTGCTTTGAGCCTTTCCTGGGACAGCAGTATTAGATTCCGATGCGCCATTGCAGGCTTGCTGTATCCCTTGGACCTTCAAATCAACGATGAAACACAGAAATTGCATCGATATTGAATAGAAAAAAGCAAAATGTCGACTTATTTACAAGAGGAGTAACTCTTCTAATAGTTCGTGCTTAGAGCCCATCCTGGGACAGCAGTATTAGATTCCGATGCACCATTGCAGGTTTACTGTATCCGTTAAACCTTCAAATCAACGATGAAACACAGAAATTGCATCGATATTGAATACAAAAGGCTAAATGTCGGCTTATTTACAAGAACAGTAACTCTTCTAATAGTTCGTGCTTTGATCCTTTCCTGGGACAGCAGTATTAGATTCCGATGCACCATTTCAGGTTTACTGTATCCCTTGGACCTTCAAGTCAACGATGAAACACAGGAATTGGATCGATATTGAATACAAAAGGCAAAATGTCGGCTTATCTACAAGAGGAGTAACTCTTCTAATAGTACGTGATTTGAGCCTTTAAAGGGACAGCAGTATTACATTCCGATGCACCATTGCTGGTTTACTGTATACCTTGGACCTACAAATCAACGATGAAACACAGAAATTGCATCGATATTGAATACAAAAGGCAAAATGTCGACTTCTTTACAAGAGGAGTAACTCTTCTAATAGTTCGTGTTTGAGCCTTTCCAGGGACAGCAGTATTAGATTCCGATGCACCATTGCAGGTTTACTGTATCCCTTGGACCTTCAAACCAACGATGAAACACAGAAATTGCATCGATATTGAATAGAAAAAAGCAAAATGACGACTTATTTACAAGAGGAGTAACTCTTCTAATAGTTCGTCCTTTGAGCCTTTCCTGGGCCAGCAGTATTAGATTCCGATGCACCATTGCAGGTTTACTGTATCCCTTGGACCTTCAAATCAACGATGAAACACAGAAATTGCATCGATATTGAATACAAAAGGCTAAATGTCGCCTTATTTACAAGAGGAGTAACTCTTCTAATACTTCGTGCTTTGAGCCTTTCCTGGGACAGCAGTATTAGATTCCGATGCACCATTGCAGGTTTACTGTATCCCTTGGACCTTCAAGTCAACCATGAAACACAGAAATTGCATCGATATTGAATACAAATGGCAAAATATCTACTTATTTACAAGAGGAGTACCTCTTGTAATAGTTCGTGTTTTGAGCCATTCCTGGGACAGCAGTATTAGATTCCGATGCACCATTGCAGGTTTACTGTATCCCTAGAACCTTCAAATCAACGATGAATCACAGAAATTGCATCGATATTTAATACAAAAGGCAAAATTTCGACTTATTTACAAGAGGCGTAACTCTTTAAATAGTTCTTGCTTTGAGCCTTTCCTGGGACAGCAGTATTAGATTCCGATGCACCATTGCAGGTTTACTGTATCCCTTGGACCTTCAAATCAACGATGAATCACAGAAATTGCATCGATATTGAATACAAAAGGCAAAATGTCGGCTTATCTACAAGAGGAGTAACTCTTCTAATAGTTCGTGCTTTGAGCCGTTCCTGGGACAGCAGTATTACATTCCGATGCACCATTGCAGGTTTACTGTATCCCTTGGACATTCAAATCAACGATGAAACACAGAAATTGCATCGATATTGAATAAAAAAGGCAAAATGTCGACTTATTTACAAGAGGAGTAACTCTTCTAATAGTTCGTGTTTGAGCCTTTCCAGGGACCGCAGTATTGGATTCCGATGCACCATTGCAGGTTTACTGTATCCCTTGGACCTTCAAATCAACGATGAAACACAGATATTGCATCGATATTGAATACAAAAGGCAAAATGTCGACTTATTTATAAGAGGAGTAACCCTTCTAATAGTTCGTGGTTTAAACCTTTCCCGGGACAGCAGTATTAGATTCCGATGCACCATTGCAGGTTTACTGTATCCCTTGGACCTTCAAGTCAACGATGAAACACAGAAATTGGATCGATATTGAATACAAAAGGCAAAATGTCGGCTTATCTACAAGAGGAGTAACTCTTCTAAAAGTTCGTGATTTGAGCCTTTCCTGGGACAGCAGTATTACATTCCGATGCACCATTGCTGGTTTACTGTATCCCTTGGACCTTCAAATCAACGATGAAACACAGAAATTGCATCGATATTGAATACAAAAGGCAAAATGTCCACTTATTTACAAGAGGAGTAACTCTTCTAATAGTTCGTGTTTGAGCCTTTCCAGGGACAGCAGTATTAGATTCCGATGCACCATTGCAGGTTCACTGTATCCCTTGGACCTTCAAATCAACGATGAAACACAGATATTGCATCGATATTGAATACAAAAGGCAAAATGTCGATTTATTTACAAGAGGAGTAACTCTTCTAATAGTTCGTTCTTTTAGCCTTTCCTGGGACAGCAGTATTAGATTCCGATGCACCATTGCAGGTTTACTGTATCCCTTGGACCGTCAAATCAACGATGAAACACAGAAATTGCATCGATATTGAATACAAAAGGCAAAATGTCGACTTTTTTAGAAGAGGAGTAACTCTTCTAATAGTTCGTGATTTGAGCCTTTCCTGGGAAAGCAGTGTTAGATTCCGATGCACCATTGCAGGTCTACTGTATCCCTTGGACCTTCAAATCAACGATGAAACACTGAAATTGCATCGATATTGAATACAAAAGTCCAAATATCGACTTATTTACGAGAGGAGTAACTCTTCTAATAGTTCGTGCTTTGAGCCTTTCCTGGGACAGCAGTATTTAGATTCCGATGCACCATTGCAGGTTTACTGTATCCCTTGGACCTTCAAATCAACGATGAAACACAGAAATTGCATCGATATTGAATGCAAAAGGCAAAATGTCGACTTATTTACAAGAGGAGTAACTCTTCTAATAGTTCGTGCTTAGAGAACATCCTGCGACAGCAGTATTAGATTCCGATGCACCATTGCAGGTTTACTGTATCCCTGGGACCTTCAAGTCAACGATGAAACACAGATATTGCATCGATATTGAATACAAATGGCAAAATATCTACTTATTTGCAAGAGGAGTAACTCTTATGATAGTTCGTGGTTTGAGCCTTTGCTGGGACAGCAGAATTAGATTCCGATGCACCATTGCAGGTTTACTGTATCCCTAGAACCTTCAAATCAACGATGAATCACAGAAATTGCATCGATATTGAATACAAAAGGCAAAATGTCGACTTATTTGCATGAGGAGTAACTCTTCTAATAGTTTGTGTTTGAGCCTTTCCAGGGACAGCAGTACTAGATTCCGATACACCATTGCAGGTTTACTGTATCCCTTGGACCTTCAAATCATCGATGAAACACAGAAATTGCATCGATATTGAATACAAAAGGCAAAATGTCGACTTATTTACAAGAGGAGTATCTCTTCTAATAGTTCGTGTTTTGAGCCTTTCCTGGGACAGCAGTATTAGATTCCGATGCACCATTGCAGGTTTACTCTACTCCTTGGACCTTCAAATCAACGATGAATCACAGAAATTGCATCGATATTGAATACAAAAGGCCAAATGTCGACTTATATACAAGAGGCGTAACTCTTCTAGTACTTCGTGTTTTGAGCCTTTCCTGGGATAGCAGTATTAGATTCCGATGCACCATTGCAGGTTTACTGTATCCCTTGGACCTTCAAATCAACGATGAAACACAGAAATTGCATCGATATTGAATACAAAAGGCAAAATGTCGACTTATTTACAAGCGGAGTAACTCTTCTAATAGTTCGTGCTTTGAGCCTTTCCTGGGACAGCAGTATTAGATTCCGATTTACCACTGCAGATTTACTGTATCCCTTGGACCTTCAAATCAACGATGAAACACAGAAATTGCATCGATATTGAATACAAAAGGCAAAATGTCTACTTATTTACAATAGGAGTAACTCTTCCAATAGTTCGTGTTTGAGCCTTTCCTGGGACAGCAGTATTAGATTCCGATACACCATTTCAGTTTTACTGTATCTCTTGGATCTTCAAATCAACGATGAAACACAGAAATTGCATCGATATTGAATACAAAAGGCAAAATGTCGACTTATTTACAAGAGGAGTAACTCTTCTAAAAGTTCGTTCTTTGAGCCTTTCCTGGGACAGCAGTATTAGATTCCGATTTACCATTGCAGGTTTACTGTATCCCTTGGACCTTCAAATCAACGATGAAACACAGAAATTGCATCGATATTGATTACAAAAGGCAAAATGACGGCTTATCTACAAGAGGAGAAACTCTTCTAATAGTTCGTGCTTTGAGCCGTTCCTGGGACAGCAGTATTACATTCCGATGCACCATTGCAGGTTCACTGTATCCCTTGGACCTTCAAACACAGAAAGTGCATCGATATTGAATACAAAAGGCAAAATGTCGACTTATTTACAAGAGGAGTAACGCTTCTAATAGTTCGTGCTTTGAGCGTTTCCTGGGACAGCAGTATTAGATTCCGATGCACCATTGCAGGCTTGCTGTATCCCTTGGACCTTCAAATTAACAATGAAACACAGAGATTGCATCGATATTGAATAGAAAAAAGCAAAATGTCGACTTATTTACAAGAGGAGTAACTCTTCTAATAGTTCGTGCTTTGAGCCTTTCCTGGGACAGCAGTGTTAGATTCCGATGCACCATTGCAGGTTTACTGTATCCCTTGGACATTCAAGTCAACGATGAAACACAGAAATTGAATCGATATTGAATACAAATGACAAAATATCTACTTATTTACAAGAGGAGTAACTCTTATAATATTTGGTGCTTTGAGCCTTTCCTGGGACAGCAGTATTAGATTCCGATGCACCATTGCAGGTTTACTGTATCCCTAGAACCTTCAAATCAACGATGAATCACAGAAATTGCATTGATATTTAATACAAAAGGCAAAATTTCGACTTATTTACAAGAGGCGTAACTCTTTTAATAGTTCGTGCTTTGAGCGTTTCCTGGGACAGCAGTATTAGATTCCGATGCACCATTGCAGGTTTACTGTATCCCTTGGATCTTCAAATCAACGATGAATCACAGAAATTGCATCGATATTGAATACAAAATGTAAAATGTCGGCTCATCTACAAGAGGAGTAACTCTTCTAATAGTACGTGTCTTGAGCCGTTCCTGGGACAGCAGTATTACATTCCGATGCACCATTGCAGGTTTACTGTATCCCTTGGACCTTCAAATCAACGATGAAACACAGAAATTGCATCGATATTGAATACAAAAGGCAAAATGTCCACTTATTTACAAGAGGAGTAACTCTTCTAATAGTTCGTGTTTGAGCCTTTCCAGGGACAGCAGTATTAGATTCCGATGCACCATTGCAGGTTCACTGTATCCCTTGGACCTTCAAATCAACGATGAAACACAGATATTGCATCGATATTGAATACAAAAGGCAAAATGTCGATTTATTTACAAGAGGAGTAACTCTTCTAATAGTTCGTTCTTTTAGCCTTTCCTGGGACAGCAGTATTAGATTCCGATGCACCATTGCAGGTTTACTGTATCCCTTGGACCGTCAAATCAACGATGAAACACAGAAATTGCATCGATATTGAATACAAAAGGCAAAATGTCGACTTTTTTACAAGAGGAGTAACTCTTCTAATAGTTCGTGATTTGAGCCTTTCCTGGGAAAGCAGTGTTAGATTCCGATGCACCATTGCAGGTCTACTGTATCCCTTGGACCTTCAAATCAACGATGAAACACTGAAATAGCATCGATATTGAATACAAAAGTCCAAATATCGACTTATTTACGAGAGGAGTAACTCTTCTAATAGTTCGTGCTTTGAGCCTTTCCTGGGACAGCAGTATTTAGATTCCGATGCACCATTGCAGGTTTACTGTATCCCTTGGACCTTCAAATCAACGATGAAACACAGAAATTGCATCGATATTGAATGCAAAAGGCAAAATGTCGACTTATTTACAAGAGGAGTAACTCTTCTAATAGTTCGTGCTTAGAGAACATCCTGCGACAGCAGTATTAGATTCCGATGCACCATTGCAGGTTTACTGTATCCCTGGGACCTTCAAGTCAACGATGAAATACAGATATTGCATCGATATTGAATACAAATGGCAAAATATCTACTTATTTGCAAGAGGAGTAACTCTTATGATAGTTCGTGGTTTGAGCCTTTGCTGGGACAGCAGAATTAGATTCCGATGCACCATTGCAGGTTTACTGTATCCCTAGAACTTTCAAATCAACGATGAATCACAGAAATTGCATCGATATTGAATACAAAACGCAAAATGTCGACTTATTTGCATGAGGAGTAACTCTTCTAATAGTTTGTGTTTGAGCCTTTCCAGGGACAGCAGTACTAGATTCCGATACACCATTGCAGGTTTACTGTATCCCTTGGACCTTCAAATCATCGATGAAACACAGAAATTGCATCGATATTGAATACAAAAGGCAAAATGTCGACTTATTTACAAGAGGAGTATCTCTTCTAATAATTCGTGTTTTGAGCCTTTCCTGGGACAGCAGTATTAGATTCCGATGCACCATTGCAGGTTTACTGTACTCCTTGGACCTTCAAATCAACGATGAATCACAGAGATTGCATCGATATTGAATACAAAAGGCCAAATGTCGACTTATATACAATAGGCGTAACTCTTCTAGTACATCGTGTTTTGAGCCTTTCCTGGGATAGCAGTATTAGATTCCGATGCACCATTACAGGTTTACTGTATCCCTTGGACCTTCAAATCAACGATGAAACACAGAAATTGCATCGATATTGAATACAAAAGGCAAAATGTCGACTTATTTACAAGCGGAGTAACTCTTCTAATAGTTCGTGCTTTGAGCCTTTCCTGGGACAGCAGTATTAGATTCCGATTTACCATTGCAGATTTACCTTATCCCTTGGACCTTCAAATCAACGATGAAACACAGAAATTGCATCGATATTGAATACAAAAGGCAAAATGTCTACTTATTTACAATAGGAGTAACTCTTCCAATAGTTCGTGTTTGAGCCTTTCCAGGGACAGCAGTATTAGATTCCGATACACCATTTCAGTTTTACTGTATCTCTTGGACCTTCAAATCAACGATGAAACACAGAAATTGCATCGATATTGAATACAAAAGGCAAAATGTCGACTTATTTACAAGAGGAGTAACTCTTCTAAATGTTCGTTCTTTGAGCCTTTCCTGGGACAGCAGTATTAGATTCCGATTTACCATTGCAGGTTTACTGTATCCCTTGGACCTTCAAATCAACGATGAAACACAGAAATTGCATCGATATTGATTACAAAAGGCAAAATGACGGCTTATCTACAAGAGGAGAAACTCTTCTAATAGTTCGTGCTTTGAGCCGTTCCTGGGACAGCAGTATTACATTCCGATGCACCATTGCAGGTTCACTGTATCCCTTGGACCTTCAAACACAGAAATTGCATCGATATTGAATACAAAAGGCAAAATGTCGACTTATTTACAAGAGGAGTAACGCTTCTAATAGTTCGTGCTTTGAGCCTTTCCTGGGACAGCAGTATTAGATTCCGATGCACCATTGCAGGCTTGCTGTATCCCTTGGACCTTCAAATTAACGATGAAACACAGAGATTGCATCGATATTGAATAGAAAAAAGCAAAATGTCGACTTATTTACAAGAGGAGTAACTCTTCTAATAGTTCGTGCTTTGAGCATTTCCTGGGACAGCAGTATTAGATTCCGATGCACCATTGCAGGTTTACTGTATCCCTTGGACATTCAAGTCAACGATGAAACACAGAAATTGAATCGATATTGAATACAAATGACAAAATATCTACTTATTTACAAGAGGAGTAACTCTTATAATATTTGGTGCTTTGAGCCTTTCCTGGGACAGCAGTATTAGATTCCGATGCACCATTGCAGGTTTACTGTATCCCTAGAACCTTCAAATCAACGATGAATCACAGAAATTGCATTGATATTTAATACAAAAGGCAAAATTTCGACTTATTTACAAGAGGCGTAACTCTTTTAATAGTTCGTGCTTTGAGCGTTTCCTGGGACAGCAGTATTAGATTCCGATGCACCATTGCAGGTTTACTGTATCCCTTGGACCTTCAAATCAACGATGAATCACAGAAATTGCATCGATATTGAATACAAAATACAAAATGTCGGCTCATCTACAAGAGGAGTAACTCTTCTAATAGTACGTGTCTTGAGCCGTTCCTGGGACAGCAGTATTACATTCCGATGCACCATTGCAGGTTTACTCTATCCCTTGGACCTTCAAATCAACGATGAAACACAGAAATTGCATCGATATTGAATACAAAAGGCAAAATGTCGACTTATTTACAAGAGGAGTAACTCTTCTAATAGTTCGTGTTTGAGCCTTTCCAGGGACAGCAGTACTAGATTCCGATGCACCATTGCAGGTTTACTGTATCCCTTGGACCTTCAAAACAACGATGAAACACAGTTATTGCATCGATATTGAATACAAAAGGCAAAATGTCGACTTATTTATAAGAGGAGTAACCCTTCTAATAGTTCGTGCATTGAACCTTTCCTGGGACAGCAGTATTAGATTCCGATGCACCATTGCAGGTTTACTGTATCCCTTGGACCTTCAAATCAACGATGAAACACAGAAATTGCATCGATATTGATTACAAAAGGCAAAATGACGGCTTATCTACAAGAGGAGAAACTCTTCTAATAGTTCGTGCTTTGAGCCGTTCCTGGGACAGCAGTATTAGATTCCGATGCACCATTGCAGGCTTGCTGTATCCCTTGGACCTTCAAATTAACAATGAAACACAGAGATTGCATCGATATTGAATAGAAAAAAGCAAAATGTCGACTTATTTACAAGAGGAGTAACTCTTCTAATAGTTCGTGCTTTGAGCCTTTCCTGGGACAGCAGTATTACATTCCGATGCACCATTGCAGGTTTACTGTATCCCTTGGACCTTCAAATCAACGATGAAACACAGAAATTGCATCGATATTGAATACAAATGACAAAATATCTACTTATTTACAAGAGGAGTAACTCTTATAATATTTGGTGCTTTGAGCCTTTCCTGGGACAGCAGTATTAGATTCCGATGCACCATTGCAGGTTTACTGTATCCCTAGAACCTTCAAATCAACGATGAATCACAGAAATTGCATTGATATTTAATACAAAAGGCAAAATTTCGACTTATTTACAAGAGGCGTAACTCTTTTAATAGTTCGTGCTTTGAGCGTTTCCTGGGACAGCAGTATTAGATTCCGATGCACCATTGCAGGTTTACTGTATCCCTTGGATCTTCAAATCAACGATGAATCACAGAAATTGCATCGATATTGAATACAAAATGCAAAATGTCGGCTCATCTACAAGAGGAGTAACTCTTCTAATAGTACGTGTCTTGAGCCGTTCCTGGGACAGCAGTATTACATTCCGATGCACCATTGCAGGTTTACTGTATCCCTTGGACCTTCAAATCAACGATGAAACACAGAAATTGCATCGATATTGAATACAAAAGGCAAAATGTCCACTTATTTACAAGAGGAGTAACTCTTCTAATAGTTCGTGTTTGAGCCTTTCCAGGGACAGCAGTATTAGATTCCGATGCACCATTGCAGGTTCACTGTATCCCTTGGACCTTCAAATCAACGATGAAACACAGATATTGCATCGATATTGAATACAAAAGGCAAAATGTCGATTTATTTACAAGAGGAGTAACTCTTCTAATAGTTCGTTCTTTTAGCCTTTCCTGGGACAGCAGTATTAGATTCCGATGCACCATTGCAGGTTTACTGTATCCCTTGGACCGTCAAATCAACGATGAAACACAGAAATTGCATCGATATTGAATACAAAAGGCAAAATGTCGACTTTTTTACAAGAGGAGTAACTCTTCTAATAGTTCGTGATTTGAGCCTTTCCTGGGAAAGCAGTGTTAGATTCCGATGCACCATTGCAGGTCTACTGTATCCCTTGGACCTTCAAATCAACGATGAAACACTGAAATAGCATCGATATTGAATACAAAAGTCCAAATATCGACTTATTTACGAGAGGAGTAACTCTTCTAATAGTTCGTGCTTTGAGCCTTTCCTGGGACAGCAGTATTTAGATTCCGATGCACCATTGCAGGTTTACTGTATCCCTTGGACCTTCAAATCAACGATGAAACACAGAAATTGCATCGATATTGAATGCAAAAGGCAAAATGTCGACTTATTTACAAGAGGAGTAACTCTTCTAATAGTTCGTGCTTAGAGAACATCCTGCGACAGCAGTATTAGATTCCGATGCACCATTGCAGGTTTACTGTATCCCTGGGACCTTCAAGTCAACGATGAAATACAGATATTGCATCGATATTGAATACAAATGGCAAAATATCTACTTATTTGCAAGAGGAGTAACTCTTATGATAGTTCGTGGTTTGAGCCTTTGCTGGGACAGCAGAATTAGATTCCGATGCACCATTGCAGGTTTACTGTATCCCTAGAACTTTCAAATCAACGATGAATCACAGAAATTGCATCGATATTGAATACAAAACGCAAAATGTCGACTTATTTGCATGAGGAGTAACTCTTCTAATAGTTTGTGTTTGAGCCTTTCCAGGGACAGCAGTACTAGATTCCGATACACCATTGCAGGTTTACTGTATCCCTTGGACCTTCAAATCATCGATGAAACACAGAAATTGCATCGATATTGAATACAAAAGGCAAAATGTCGACTTATTTACAAGAGGAGTATCTCTTCTAATAATTCGTGTTTTGAGCCTTTCCTGGGACAGCAGTATTAGATTCCGATGCACCATTGCAGGTTTACTGTACTCCTTGGACCTTCAAATCAACGATGAATCACAGAGATTGCATCGATATTGAATACAAAAGGCCAAATGTCGACTTATATACAATAGGCGTAACTCTTCTAGTACATCGTGTTTTGAGCCTTTCCTGGGATAGCAGTATTAGATTCCGATGCACCATTACAGGTTTACTGTATCCCTTGGACCTTCAAATCAACGATGAAACACAGAAATTGCATCGATATTGAATACAAAAGGCAAAATGTCGACTTATTTACAAGCGGAGTAACTCTTCTAATAGTTCGTGCTTTGAGCCTTTCCTGGGACAGCAGTATTAGATTCCGATTTACCATTGCAGATTTACCTTATCCCTTGGACCTTCAAATCAACGATGAAACACAGAAATTGCATCGATATTGAATACAAAAGGCAAAATGTCTACTTATTTACAATAGGAGTAACTCTTCCAATAGTTCGTGTTTGAGCCTTTCCAGGGACAGCAGTATTAGATTCCGATACACCATTTCAGTTTTACTGTATCTCTTGGACCTTCAAATCAACGATGAAACACAGAAATTGCATCGATATTGAATACAAAAGGCAAAATGTCGACTTATTTACAAGAGGAGTAACTCTTCTAAAAGTTCGTTCTTTGAGCCTTTCCTGGGACAGCAGTATTAGATTCCGATTTACCATTGCAGGTTTACTGTATCCCTTGGACCTTCAAATCAACGATGAAACACAGAAATTGCATCGATATTGATTACAAAAGGCAAAATGACGGCTTATCTACAAGAGGAGAAACTCTTCTAATAGTTCGTGCTTTGAGCCGTTCCTGGGACAGCAGTATTACATTCCGATGCACCATTGCAGGTTCACTGTATCCCTTGGACCTTCAAACACAGAAATTGCATCGATATTGAATACAAAAGGCAAAATGTCGACTTATTTACAAGAGGAGTAACGCTTCTAATAGTTCGTGCTTTGAGCCTTTCCTGGGACAGCAGTATTAGATTCCGATGCACCATTGCAGGCTTGCTGTATCCCTTGGACCTTCAAATTAACGATGAAACACAGAGATTGCATCGATATTGAATAGAAAAAAGCAAAATGTCGACTTATTTACAAGAGGAGTAACTCTTCTAATAGTTCGTGCTTTGAGCATTTCCTGGGACAGCAGTATTAGATTCCGATGCACCATTGCAGGTTTACTGTATCCCTTGGACATTCAAGTCAACGATGAAACACAGAAATTGAATCGATATTGAATACAAATGACAAAATATCTACTTATTTACAAGAGGAGTAACTCTTATAATATTTGGTGCTTTGAGCCTTTCCTGGGACAGCAGTATTAGATTCCGATGCACCATTGCAGGTTTACTGTATCCCTAGAACCTTCAAATCAACGATGAATCACAGAAATTGCATTGATATTTAATACAAAAGGCAAAATTTTGACTTATTTACAAGAGGCGTAACTCTTTTAATAGTTCGTGCTTTGAGCGTTTCCTGGGACAGCAGTATTAGATTCCGATGCACCATTGCAGGTTTACTGTATCCCTTGGACCTTCAAATCAACGATGAATCACAGAAATTGCATCGATATTGAATACAAAATACAAAATGTCGGCTCATCTACAAGAGGAGTAACTCTTCTAATAGTACGTGTCTTGAGCCGTTCCTGGGACAGCAGTATTACATTCCGATGCACCATTGCAGGTTTACTCTATCCCTTGGACCTTCAAATCAACGATGAAACACAGAAATTGCATCGATATTGAATACAAAAGGCAAAATGTCGACTTATTTACAAGAGGAGTAACTCTTCTAATAGTTCGTGTTTGAGCCTTTCCAGGGACAGCAGTACTAGATTCCGATGCACCATTGCAGGTTTACTGTATCCCTTGGACCTTCAAAACAACGATGAAACACAGTTATTGCATCGATATTGAATACAAAAGGCAAAATGGTGACTTATTTATAAGAGGAGTAACCCTTCTAATAGTTCGTGCATTGAACCTTTCCTGGGACAGCAGTATTAGATTCCGATGCACCATTGCAGGTTTACTGTATCCCTTGGACCTTCAAATCAACGATGAATCACAGAAATTGCATCGATATTTAATACAAAAGGCAAAATGTCTACTTATTTACAAGAGGAGTAACTCTTCTAATAGTTCGTGTTTGAGCCTTTCCAGGGACAGCAGTATTAGATTCCGATGCACCATTGCAGTTTTACTGTATCCCTTGGACCTTCAAATCAACGATGAAACACAGAAATTGGATCGATATTGAATACAAAAGGCTAAATGTCGACTTATTTACAAGAGAAGTAACTCTTCTAAAAGTTCGTTCTTTGAGCCTTTCCTGGGACAGCAGTATTAGATTCCGATGCACCATTGCAGGTTTACTGTATCCGTTAAACCTTCCAATCAACGATGAAACACAGAAATTGCATCGATATTGAATACAAAAGGCTAAATGTCGGCTTATTTACAAGAGAAGTAACTCTTCTAAAAGTTCGGTGTTTGAGCCTATCCTGGGACAGCAGAATTAGATTCCGATGCACCATTGCAGGCTTGCTGTATCCCTTGGACCTTCAAATCAACCATGAAACACAGAAATTGCATCGATATTGAATAGCAAATAGCAAAATGGCGACTTATTTACAAGAGGAGTAACTCTTCTAATAGTTCGTCCTTTGAGCATTTCCTGGGACAGCAGTATTAGATTCCGATGCACCATTGCAGGTTTACTGTATCCGTTAAACCTTCAAATCAACGATGAAACACAGAAATTGCATCATATTGAATACAAAAGGCTAAATGTCGGCTTATTTACAAAAGGAGTAACTCTTCTAATAGTTCGTGCTTTGAGCCTTTCCTGGGACAGCAGTATTAGATTCCGATGCACCATTGCAGGTTCACTGTATCCCTAGAACTTTCAAATCAACGATGAATCACAGAAATTGCATCGATATTTAATACAAAAGGCAAAATTTCGACTTATTTACAAGAGGCGTAACTCTTTTAATAGTTCGTGCTTTGAGCCTTTCCTGGGACAGCAGTATTAGATTCCGATGCACCATTGCAGGTTTACTGTATCCCTTGGACCTTCAAATCAACGATGAACCACAGAAATTGCATCGATATTGAATACAAAAGGCAAAATGTCGGCTTATCTACAAGAGGAGTAACTCTTCTAATAGTACGTGCTTTGAGCCTTTCCTGGGACAGCAGTATTAGATTCCGATTTACCATTGCAGATTTACTGTATCCCTTGGACCTTCAAATCAACGATGAATCACAGAAATTGCATCGATATTTAATACAAAAGGCAAAATGTCTACTTATTTACAAGAGGAGTAACTCTTCTAATAGTTCGTGTTTGAGCCTTTCCAGGGACAGCAGTATTAGATTCCGATGCACCATTGCAGTTTTACTGTATCCCTTGGACCTTCAAATCAACGATGAAACACAGAAATTGCATCGATATTGAATACAAAAGGCTAAATGTCGACTTATTTACAAGAGAAGTAACTCTTCTAAAAGTTCGTTCTTTGAGCCTTTCCTGGGACAGCAGTATTAGATTCCGATGCACCATTGCAGGCTTGCTGTATCCCTTGGACCTTCAAATCAACCATGAAACACAGAAATTGCATCGATATTGAATAGCAAATAGCAAAATGTCGACTTATTTACAAGAGGAGTAACTCTTCTAATAGTTCGTCCTTTGAGCCTTTCCTGGGACAGCAGTATTAGATTCCGATGCACCATTGCAGGTTTACTGTATCCGTTAAACCTTCAAATCAACGATGAAACACAGAAATTGCATCGATATTGAATACAAAAGGCTAAATGTCGGCTTATTTACAAAAGGAGTAACTCTTCAAATAGTTCGTGCTTTGAGCCTTTCCTGGGACAGCAGTATTAGATTCCGATGCACCATTGCAGGTTTACTGTATCCCTTGGACCTTCAAGTCAACAATGAAACACAGAAATTACCTCGATATTGAATACAAATGGCAAAATATCTACTTATTTACAAGGGGAGTAACTCTTATAATAGTTCGTGCTTTGAGCCTTTCCTGGGACAGCAGTATTAGATTCCGATGCACCATTGCAGGTTTACTGTATCCCTAGAACTTTCAAATCAACGATGAATCACAGAAATTGCATCGATATTTAATACAAAAGGCAAAATTTCGACTTATTTACAAGAGGCGTAACTCTTTTAATAGTTCGTTTTTTGAGCCTTTCCTGGGACAGCAGTATTAGATTCCTATGCACCATTGCAGGTTTACTGTATCCCCTGGACCTTCAAATCAACGATGAACCACAGAAATTGCATCGATATTGAATACAAAAAGCAAAATGTTGGCTCATCTACAAGAGGAGAAACTCTTCTAATAGTACGTGCCTTGAGCCGTTCCTGGGACAGCAGTATTACATTCCGATGCACCATTTCAGGTTTACTCTATCCCTTGGACCTTCAAATCAACGATGAAACACAGAAATTGCATCGATATTGAATACAAAAGGCAAAATGTCGACTTATTTACAAGAGGAGTAACTCTTCTAATAGTTCGTGTTTGAGCCTTTCCAGGGACAGCAGTACTAGATTCCGATGCACCATTGCAGGTTTTCTGTATCCCTTGGACCTTCAAAACAACGATGAAACACAGGTATTGCATCGATATTGAATACAAAAGGCAAAATGTCGACTTATTTATAAGAGGAGTAACCCTTCTAATAGTTCGTGCATTGAACCTTTCCTGGGACAGCAGTATTAGATTCCGATGCACCATTGCAGGTTTACTGTATCCCTTGGACCTTCAAGTCAACGATGAAACACAGGAATTGGATCGATATTGAATACAAAAGGCAAAATGTCGGCTTATCTACAAGAGGAGTAACTCTTATAATAGTACGTGCTTTGAGCCTTTCCTGGGACAGCAGTATTAGATTCTGATTTACCATTCCAGATTTACTGTATCCCTTGGACCTTCAAATCAACGATGAATCACAGATATTGCATCGATATTTCATACAAAAGGCAAAATGTCTACTTATTTACAAGAGGAGTAACTCTTCTAATAGTTCGTGTTTGAGCCTTTCCAGGGACAGCAGTATTAGATTCCGATGCACCATTGCAGTTTTACTGTATCCCTTGGACCTTCAAATCAACGATGAAACACAGAAATTGCATCGATATTGAATACAAAAGGCTAAATGTCGACTTATTTACAAGAGTAGTAACTCTTCTAAAAGTTCGTTCTTTGAGCCTTTCCTGGGACAGCAGTATTAGATTCCGATTTACCATTGCAGGTTTACTGTATCCCTTGGACCTACAAATCAACGATGAAACACAGAAATTGCATCGATATTGAATACAAAAGGCAAAATGTCGGCTTATCTACAAGAGGAGTAACTCTTCTAATAGTTCGTGCTTTGAGCCGTTCCTGGGGCAGCAGTATTACATTCCGATGCACCATTGCAGGTTTACTGTATCCCTTGGACCTTCAAATCAACGATGAAACACAGAAATTGCATCGATATTGAATACAAAAGGCAAAATTTCGACTTATTTACAAGAGGAGTAACCCTTCTAATAGTTCGTGCTTTGAGCCTTTCCTGGGACAGCAGTATTAGATTCCGATGCACCATTGCAGGCTTGCTGTATCCCTTGGACCTTCAAATCAACCATGAAACACAGAAAATGCATCGATATTGAATAGCAAATAGCAAAATGTCGACTTATTTACAAGAGGAGTAACTCTTCTAATAGTTCGTCTTTGAGCCTTTCCTGGGACAGCAGTATTAGATTCCGATGCACCATTGCAGGTTTACTGTATCCGTTAAACCTTCAAATCAACGATGAAACACAGAAATTGCATCGATATTGAATACAAAAGGCTAAATGTCGGCTTATTTACAAAAGGAGTAACTCTTCTAATAGTTCGTGCTTTGAGCCTTTCCTGGGACAGCAGTATTAGATTCCGATGCACCATTGCAGGTTTACTGTATCCCTTGGACCTTCAAGTCAACAATGAAACACAGAAATTACCTCGATATTGAATACAAATGGCAAAATATCTACTTATTTACAAGAGGAGTAACTCTTATAATAGTTCGTGCTTTGAGCCTTTACTGGGACAGCAGTATTAGATTCCGATGCACCATTGCTGGTTTACTGTATCCCTAGAACTTTCAAATCAACGATGAATCACAGAAATTGCATCGATATTTAATACAAAAGGCAAAATTTCGACTTATTTACAAGAGGCGTAACTCTTTTAATAGTTCGTGCTTTGAGCCTTTCCTGGGACAGCAGTATTAGATTCCGATGCACCATTGCAGGTTTACTGTATCCCTTGGACCTTCAGATCAACGATGAACCACAGAAATTGCATCGATATTGAATACAAAATGCAAAATGTCGGCTCATCTACAAGAGGAGAAACACTTCTAATAGTACGTGCCTTGAGCCGTTCCTGGGACAGCAGTATTACATTCCGATGCACCATTGCAGGTTTACTGTATCCCTTGGACTTCAAATCAACGATGAAACACAGAAATTGCATCGATATTGAATACAAAAGGCGAAATGTCGACTTATTACAAGAGGAGTAACTCTTCTAAAAGTTCGTTCTTTGAGTCTTTCCTGGGACAGCAGTATTAGATTCCGATTTACCATTGCAGGTTTACTGTATCCCTTGGACCTTCAAATCAACGATGAAACACAGAAATTGCATCGATATTGAATACAAAAGGCAAAATGTCGGCTTATCTACAAGAGGAGTAACTCTTCTAATAGTTCGTGATTTGAGCCGTTCCTGGGACAGCAGTATTAGATTCCGATGCACCATTGCAGGTTTACTGTATCCCTTGGACCTTCACGTCAACGATGAAACACAGATATTACCTCGATATTGAATACAAATGGCAAAATATCTACTTATTTACAAGAGGAGTAACTCTTATAATAGTTCGTGCTTTGAGCCTTTCCTGGGACAGCAGTATTAGATTCCGATGCACCATTGCCGGTTTACTGTATCCCTAGAACCTTCAAATCAACGATGAATCACAGAAATTGCATCGATATTTAATACAAAAGGCAAAATTTCGACTTATTTACAAGAGGCGTAACTCTTTTAATAGTTCGTGCTTTGAGCCTTTCCTGGGACAGCAGTATTAAATTCCGATGCACCATTGCAGGTTTACTGTATCCCTTGGACCTTCAAATCAACGATGAACCAAAGAAATTGCATCGATATTGAATACAAAAGGCAAAATGTCGACTTATTTACAAGAGGAGTAACTCTTTTAATAGTTCGTGCTTTGAGCCTTTCCTGGGACAGCAGTATTAAATTCCGATGCACCATTGCAGGTTTACTGTATCCCTTGGACCTTCAAATCAACGATGAACCACAGAAATTGCATCGATATTGAATACAAAATGCAAAATTTCGGCTCATCTGCAAGGGGAGAAACTCTTCTAATAGTACGTGACTTGAGCCGTTCCTGGGACAGCAGTATTACATTCCCATGCACCATTGCAGGTTTACTGTATCCCTTGGACCTTCAAATCAACGATGAAACACAGAAATTGCATCGATATTGAATACAAAAGGCGAAATGTCGACTTATTTACAAGAGGAGTAACTCTTCTAAAAGTTCGTTCTTTGAGTCTTTCCTGGGACAGCAGTATTAGATTCCGATTTACCATTGCAGGCTTGCTGTATCCCTTGGACCTTCAAATCAACGATGAAACACAGAAATTGCATCGATATTGAATAGAAAAAAGCAAAATGTCGACTTATTTACAAGAGGAGTAACTCTTCTAATAGTTCGTCCTTTGAGCCTTTCCTGGGACAGCAGTATTAGATTCCGATGCACCATTGCAGGTTTACTGTATCCGTTAAACCTTCAAATCAACGATGAAACACAGAAATTGCATCGATATTGAATACAAAAGGCTAAATGACGGCTTATTTACTAGAGGAGTAACTCTTCAAATAGTTCGTGCTTTGAGCCTTTCCTGGGACAGCAGTATTAGATTCCGATGCACCATTGCAGGTTTACTGTATCCCTTGGACCTTCAAGTCAACGATGAAACACAGAAATTACCTCGATATTGAATACAAATGGCAAAATATCTACTTATTTACAAGAGGAGTAACTCTTATAATAGTTCGTGCTTTGAGCTTTTCCTGGGACAGCAGTATTAGATTCCGATGCACCATTGCACGTTTACTGTATCCCTAGAACCTTCAAATCAACGATGAATCACAGAAATTGCATCGATATTTAATACAAAAGGCAAAATTTCGACTTATTTACAAGAGGCGTAACTCTTTTAATAGTTCGTGCTTTGAGCCTTTCCTGGGACAGCAGTATTAGATTCCGATGCACCATTGCAGGTTTACTGTATCCCTTGGACCTACAAATCAACGATGAAACACAGAAATTGCATCGATATTGAATACAAAAGGCAAAATGTCGGCTTATCTACAAGAGGAGTAACTCTTCTAATAGTTCGTGCTTTGAGCCGTTCCTGGGGCAGCAGTATTACATTCCGATGCCCCATTGCAGGTTTACTGTATCCCTTGGACCTTCAAATCAACGATGAAACACAGAAATTAAATCGATATTGAATACAAAAGGCAAAATGTCACCTTATTTACAAGAGGAGTAACTCTTCTAATAGTTCGTGCTTTGAGCCTTTCCTGGGACAGCAGTATTAGATTCCGATGCACCATTGCAGGCTTGCTGTATCCCTTGGACCTTCAAATCAACCATGAAACACAGAAATTGCGTCGATATTGAATAGCAAATAGCAAAATGTCGACTTATTTACAAGAGGAGTAACTCTTCTAATAGTTCGTCCTTTGAGCCTTTCCTGGGACAGCAGTATTAGATTCCGATGCACCATTGCAGGTTTACTGTATCCGTTAAACCTTCAAATCAACGATGAACCACAGAAATTGCATCGATATTGAATACAAAATGCAAAATGTCGGCTCATCTACAAGAGGAGAAACTCTTGTTATAGTACGTGCCTTGAGCCGTTCCTGGGACAGCAGTATTACATTCCGATGCACCATTGCAGGTTTACTGTATCCCTTGGACCTTCAAATCAACGATGAAACACAGAAATTGCATCGATATTGAACACAAAAGGCGAAATGTCGACTTATTTACAAGAGGAGTAACTCTTCTAAAAGTTCTTTCTTTGAGTCTTTCCTGGGACAGCAGTATTAGATTCCGATTTACCATTGCAGGTTTACTGTATCCCTTGGACCTTCAAATCAACGATGAAACACAGAAATTGCATCGATATTGAATACAAAAGGCAAAATGTCGGCTTATCTACAAGAGGAGTAACTCTTGTAATTGTTCGTGATTTGAGCCGTTCCTGGGACAGCAGTATTACATTCCGATGCACCATTGCAGGTTTACTGTATCCCTTGGACCTTCAAATCAACGATGAAACACAGAAATTGCATCGATATTGAATACAAAAGGCAAAATGTCGACTTATTTACAAGAGGAGTAACTCTTCTAATAGTTCGTGCTTTGAGCCTTTCCTGGGACAGCAGTATTGGATTCCGATGCACCATTGCAGGCTTGCTGTATCCCTTGGACCTTCAAATCAACGATGAAACACAGAATTTGCATCGATATTGAATAGAAAAAAGCAAAATGTCGACTTATTTACAAGAGGAGTAACTCTTCTAATAGTTCGTTCTTTGAGCCTTTCCTGGGACAGCAGTATTAGATTCCGATGCACCATTGCTGGTTTACTGTATCTTTTAAACCTTCAAATCAACGATGAAACACAGAAATTGCATCGATATTGAATACAAAAGGCTAAATGTCGGCATATTTAATAGAGGAGTAACTCTTCAAATAGTTCGTGCTTTGAGCCTTTCCTGGGACAGCAGTATTAGATTCCGATGCACCATTGCAGGTTTACTGTATCCCTTGGACCTTCAAGTCAACGATGAAACACAGATATTACCTCGATATTGAATACAAATGGCAAAATATCTACTTATTTACAAGAGGAGTAACTCTTATAATAGTTCGTGCTTTGAGCCTTTCCTGGGACAGCAGTATTAGATTCCGATGCACCAGTGCAGGTTTACTGTATCCCTAGAACCTTCAAATCAACGATGAATCACAGAAATTGCATCGATATTTAATACAAAAGGCAAAATTTCGACTTATTTACAAGAGGCGTAACTCTTTTAATAGTTCGTGCTTTGAGCCTTTCCTGGGACAGCAGTATTAAATTCCGATGCACCATTGCAGGTTTACTGTATCCCTTGGACCTTCAAATCAACGATGAACCACAGAAATTGCATCGATATTGAATACAAAATGCAAAATGTCGGCTCATCTACAAGAGGAGGAACTCTTCTAATAGTACGTGCCTTGAGCCGTTCCTGGGACAGCAGTATTACATTCCGATGCACCATTGCAGGTTTACTGTATCCCTTGGACCTTCAAATCAACGATGAAACACAGAAATTGCATCGATATTGAATACAAAAGGCGAAATGTCGACTTATTTACAAGAGGAGTAACTCTTCTAAAAGTTCGTTCTTTGAGTCTTTCCTGGGACAGCAGTATTAGATTCCGATTTACCATTGCAGGCTTGCTGTATCCCTTGGACCTTCAAATCAACGATGAAACACAGAAATTGCATCGATATTGAATAGAAAAAAGCAAAATGTCGACTTATTTACAAGAGGAGTAACTCTTCTAATAGTTCGTCCTTTGAGCCTTTCCTGGGACAGCAGTATTAGATTCCGATGCACCATTGCAGGTTTACTGTATCCGTTAAACCTTCAAATCAACGATGAAACACAGAAATTGCATCGATATTGAATACAAAAGGCTAAATGTCGGCTTATTTACTAGAGGAGTAACTCTTCAAATAGTTCGTGCTTTGAGCCTTTCCTGGGACAGCAGTATTAGATTCCGATGCACCATTGCAGGTTTACTGTATCCCTTGGACCTTCAAGTCAACGATGAAACACAGAAATTACCTCGATATTGAATACAAATGGCAAAATATCTACTTATTTACAAGAGGAGTAACTCTTATAATAGTTCGTGCTTTGAGCCTTTCCTGGGACAGCAGTATTAGATTCCGATGCACCATTGCAGGTTTACTGTATCCCTAGAACCTTCAAATCAACGATGAATCACAGAAATTGCATCGATATTTAATACAAAAGGCAAAATTTCGACTTATTTACAAGAGGCGTAACTCTTTTAATAGTTCGTGCTTTGAGCCTTTCCTGGGACAGCAGTATTAGATTCCGATGCACCATTGCAGGTTTACTGTATCCCTTGGACCTTCAAATCAACGATGAACCACAGAAATTGCATCGATATTGAATACAAAAGGCTAAATGGCGGCTCATCTACAAGAGGAGTAACTCTTCTAATAGTTCGTGTTTGAGCCTTTCCAGGGACAGCAGTATTAGATTCCGATGTACCATTGCAGGATTACTGTATCCGTTAAACCTTCAAATCAACGATGAAACACAGAAATTGCATCGATATTGAATACAAAAGGCAAAATGTCGACTTATTTACAAGAGGAGTAACTCTACTAATAGTTCGTGCTTTGGGCCGTTCCTGGGACAGCAGTATTAGATTCCGATTTACCATTGCAGATTTACTGTATCCCTTGGACCTTCAAATCAACGATGAATCACAGAAATTGCATCGATATTTAATACAAAAGGCAAAATGTCTACATATTTACAACAGGGGTAACTCTTCCAATAGTTCGTGTTTGAGTATTTCCAGGGACAGCAGTATTAGATTCCGATGCACCATTGCAGTTTTACTGTATCCCTTGGACCTTCAAATCAACGATGAAATATAGTAATTGCATCGATATTGAATACAAAAGGCAAAATGTCGACTTATTTACAAGAGGAGTAACTCTTCTAAAAGTTCGTTCTTTGAGCCTTTCCTGGGACAGCAGTATTAGATTCCGATTTACCATTGCAGGTTTACTGTATCCCTTGGACCTTCAAATCAACGATGAAACACAGAAATTGCATCGATATTGAATACAAAAGGCAAAATGTCGGCTTATCTACAAGAGGAGTAACTCTACTAATAGTTCGTGCTTTGGGCCGTTCCTGGGACAGCAGTATTACATTCCGATGCACCATTGCAGGTTTACTGTATCCCTTGGACCTTCAAATCAACCATGAAACACAGAAATTGCTTCGATATTGAATACAAAAGGCAAAATGTCGACTTATTTACAAGAGGAGTAACTCTTCTAGTACTTCGTGCTTTGAGCCTTTCCTGGGACAGCAGTATTAGATTCCGATGCACCATTGCAGGTTTACTGTATCCCTTGGACCTTCAAATCAACGATGAATCACAGAAATTGCATCGATATTGAATACAAAAAGCAAAATGTCGGCTCATCTACAAGAGGAGTAACTCTTCTAATAGTACGTGCCTTGAGCCGTTCCTGGGACAGCAGTATTACATTCCGATGCACCATTCCAGGTTTACTGAATCCCTTGGACCTTCAAATCAACGATGGAACACAGAAATTGCATCGATATTGAATACAAAAGGCAAAATGTCGACTTATTTACAAGAGGAGTAACTCTTCTAATAGTTCGTGTTTGAGCCTTTCCTGGGACAGCAGTATTAGATTCCGATGCACCATTGCAGGTTTACTGTATCCCTTGGACCTTCAAATCAGCGATAAAACACAGAAATTGCATCGATATTAAATACAAAAGGCAAAATGTCGACTTATTTATAAGAGGAGTAACCCTTCTAATAGTTCGTGCTTTGAACCTTTCCTGGGACAGCAGTATTAGATTCCGATGCACCATTGCAAGTTTACTGTATCCCTTGGAACTTCAAGTCAACGATGAAACACAGGAATTGGATCGATATTGAATACAAAAGGCAAAATGTCGGCTTATCTACAAGAGGAGTAACTCTTCTAATAGTTCGTCCTTTGAGCCTTTCCTGGGACAGCAGTATTAGATTCCGATGCACCTGTGCAGGTTTACTGTATCCCTAGAACCTTCAAATCAACGATGAAACACAGAAATTGCATCGATATTGAATACAAAATGCTAAATGTCGGCTTACTTACAAAAGGAGTAACTCTTCTAATAGTTCGTGCTTTGAGCCTTTCCTGGGACAGCAGTATTAGATTCCGATGCACCATTGCAGGTTTACTGTATCCCTTGGACCTTCAAGTCAACGATGAAACACTGAAATTACCTCGATATTGAATACAAATGGCAAAATATCTACTTATTTACAAGAGGAGTAACTCATATAATAGTTCGTGCTTTGAGCCTTTCCTGGGACAGCAGTATTAGATTCCGATGCACCATTGCAGGTTTACTGTATCCCTAGAACCTTCAAATCAACGATGAATCACAGAAATTGCATCGATATTGAATACAAAAGGCAAAATGTCGACTTATTTACAAGAGGAGTAACTCTTCTAATAGTTCGTGCTTTGAGCCTTACCTGGGACAGCAGTATTAGATTCCGATGCACCATTGCAGGCTTGCTGTATCCCTTGGACCTTCAAATCAACCATGAAACACAGAAATTGCATCGATATTGAATAGCAAATAGCAAAATGTGGACTTATTTACAAGAGGAGTAACTCTTCTAATAGTTCGTCCTTTGAGCCTTTCCTGGGACAGCAGTATTAGATTCCGATGCACCATTGCAGGTTTACTGTATCCGTTAAACCTTCAAATCAACGATGAAACACAGAAATTGCATCGATATTGAATACAAAAGGCTAAATGCCGGCTTATTTACAAAAGGAGTAACTCTTCTAATAGTTCGTGCTTTGAGCCTTTCCTGGGACAGCAGTATTAGATTCCGATGCACCATTGCAGGTTTACTGTTCCCTTGGACCTTCAAGTCAACAATGAAACACAGAAATTACCTCGATATTGAATACAAATGGCAAAATATCTACTTATTTACAAGAGGAGTAACTCTTATAATAGTTCGTGCTTTGAGCCTTTCCTGGGACAGCAGTATTAGATTCCGATGCACCATTGCAGGTTTACTGTATCCCTAGAACTTTCAAATCAACGATGAATCACAGAAATTGCATCGATATTTAATACAAAAGGCAAAATTTCGACTTATTTACAAGAGGCGTAACTCTTTTAATAGTTCGTGCTTTGAGCCTTTCCTGGGACAGCAGTATTAGATTCCGATGCACCATTGCAGGTTTACTGTATCCCTTGGACCTTCAAATCAACGATGAACCACAGAAATTGCATCGATATTGAATACAAAATGCAAAATGTCGGCTCATCTACAAGAGGAGAAACTCTTCTAATAGTACGTGCCTTGAGCCGTTCCTGGGACAGCAGTATTACATTCCGATGCACCATTGCAGGTTTACGGTATCCCTTGGACCTTCAAATCAACGATGAAACACAGAAGTTGCATCGATATTGAATACAAAAGGCGAAATGTCGACATATTTACAAGAGGAGTAACTCTTCTAATAGTTCGTGCTTTGAGCCTTTCCTGGGACAGCAGTATTAGATTCCGATGCACCATTGCAGGCTTGCTGTATCCCTTGGACCTTCAAATCAATGATGAAACACAGAAATTGCATCGATATTGAATAGAAAAATGCAAAATGTCGACTCATTTACAAGAGGAGTAACTCTTCTAATAGTTCGTCCTTTGAGCCTTTCCTGGGACAGCAGTATTAGATTCCGATGCACCATTGCAGGTTTACTGTCTCCGTTAAACCTTCAAATCAACGATGAAACACAGAAATTGCATTGATATTTAATACAAAAGGCTAAATGTCGGCATATTTAATAGAGGAGTAACTCTTCAAATAGTTCGTGCTTTGAGCCTTTCCTGGGACAGCAGTATTAGATTCCGATGCACCATTGCAGGTTTACTGTATCCCTTGGACCTTCAAGTCAACGATGAAACACAGATATTACCTCGATATTGAATACAAATGGCAAAATATCTACTTATTTACAAGAGGAGTAACTCTTATAATAGTTCGTGCTTTGAGCCTTTCCTGGGACAGCAGTATTAGATTCCGATGCACCATTGCAGGTTTACTGTATCCCTAGAACCTTCAAATCAACGATGAATCACAGAAATTGCATCGATATTTAATACAAAAGGCAAAATTTCGACTTATTTACAAGAGGCGTAACTCTTTTAATAGTTCGTGCTTTGAGCCTTTCCTGGGACAGCAGTATTAGATTCCGATGCACCATTGCAGGTTTACTGTATCCCTTGGACCTTCAAATCAACGATGAACCACAGAAATTGCATCGATATTGAATACAAAATGCAAAATGTCGGCTCATCTACAAGAGGAGAAACTCTTCTAATAGTACGTGCCTTGAGCCGTTCCTGGGACAGCAGTATTACATTCCGATGCACCATTGCAGGTTTACTGTATCCCTTGGACCTTCAAATCAACGATGAAACACAGAAATTGCATCGATATTGAATACAAAAGGCGAAATGTCGACTTATTTACAAGAGGAGTAACTCTTCTAAAAGTTCGTTCTATGAGTCTTTCCTGGGACAGCAGTATTAAATTCCGATTTACCATTGCAGGCTTGCTGTATCCCTTGGACCTTCAAATCTACGATGAAACACAGAAATTGCATCGATATTGAATAGAAAAAAGCAAAATGTCGACTTATTTACAAGAGGAGTAACTCTTCTAATAGTTCGTCCTTTGAGCCTTTCCTGGGACAGCAGTATTAGATTCCGATGCACCATTGCAGGTTTACTGTATCCGTTAAACCTTCAAATCAACGATGAAACACAGAAATTGCATCGATATTGAATACAAAAGGCTAAATGTCGGCTTATTTACTAGAGGAGTAACTCTTCAAATAGTTCGTGCTTTGAGCCTTTCCTGGGACAGCAGTATTAGATTCCGATGCACCATTGCAGGTTTACTGTATCCCTTGGACCTTCAAGTCAACGATGAAACACAGAAATTACCTCGATATTGAATACAAATGGCAAAATATCTACTTATTTACAAGAGGAGTAACTCTTATAATAGTTCGTGCTTTGAGCCTTTCCAGGGACAGCAGTATTAGATTCCGATGCACCATTGCAGGTTTACTGTATCCCTAGAACCTTCAAATCAACGATGAATCACAGAAATTGCATCGATATTTAATACAAAAGGCAAAATTTCGACTTATTTACAAGAGGCGTAACTCTTTTAATAGTTCGTGCTTTGAGCCTTTCCTGGGACAGCAGTATTAGATTCCGATGCACCATTGCAGGTTTACTGTATCCCTTGGACCTTCAAATCAACGATGAACCACAGAAATTGCATCGATATTGAATACAAAATGCAAAATGTCGGCTCATCTACAAGAGGAGTAACTCTTCTAATAGTTCGTGTTTGAGCCTTTCCAGGGACAGCAGTATTAGATTCCGATGCACCATTGCAGGTTTACTGTATCCGTTAAACCTTCAAATCAACGATGAAACACAGAAATTGCATCGATATTGAATACAAAAGGCAAAATGTCGACTTATTTGCAAGAGGAGCAACTCTTCTAATAGTTCGTGCTTTGAGCCTTTCCTGGGACAGCAGTATTAGATTCCGATTTACCATTGCAGATTTACTGTATCCCTTGGACCCTCAAATCAACGATGAATCACAGGAATTGCATCGATATTTAATACAAAAGGCAAAATGTCTACTTATTTACAACAGGAGTAACTCTTCCAATAGTTCGTGTTTGAGCCTTTCCAGGGACAGCAGTATTAGATTCCGATGCACCATTGCAGTTTTACTGTATCCCTTGGACCTTCAAATCAACGATGAAACATAGTAATTGCATCGATATTGAATACAAAAGGCAAAATGTCGACTTATTTACAAGAGGAGTAACTCTTCTAAAAGTTCGTTCTTTGAGCCTTTCCTGGGACAGCAGTATTAGATTCCGATTTACCATTGCAGGTTTACTGTATCCCTTGGACCTTCAAATCAACGATGAAACACAGAAATTGCATCGATATTGAATACAAAAGGCAAAATGTCGGCTTATCTACAAGAGGAGTAACTCTACTAATAGTTCGTGCTTTGGGCCGTTCCTGGGACAGCAGTATTTCATTCCGATGCACCATTGCAGGTTTACTGTATCCCTTGGACCTTCAAATCAACGATGAAACACAGAAATTGCATCGATATTGAATAAAAAAGGCAAAATGTCGACTTATTTACAAGAGGAATAACTCTTCTAATAGTTCGTGTTTGAGACTTTCCAGGGACAGCAGTACTAGATTCCGATGCACCATTGCAGGTTTACTGTATCCCTTGGACCTTCAAATCAACGATAAAACACAGAAATTGCATCGATATTGAATACAAAAGGCAAAATGTCGACTTATTTATAAGAGGAGTAACACTTCTAATAGTTCGTGCTTTGAACCTTTCCTGGGACAGCAGTATTAGATTCCGATGCACCATTGCAAGTTTACTGTATCCCTTGGAACTTCAAGTCAACGATGAAACACAGAAATTACCTCGCTATTGAATACAAATGGCAAAATATCTACTTATTTACAAGAGGAGTAACTCTTATAATAGTTCGTGCTTTGAGCCTTTCCTGGGACAGCAGTATTAGATTCCGATGCACCATTGCAGGTTTACTGTATCCCTAGAACCTTCAAATCAACGATGAATCACAAAAATTGCATCGATATTTAATACAAAATGCAAAATTTCGACTTATTTACAAGAGGCGTAACTCTTTAAATTGTTCGTGCTTTGAGCCTTTCCTGGGACAGCATAATTAGGTTCCGATGCACCATTGCAGGTTTACTGTATCCCTTGGACCTTCAAATCAACGATGAACCACAGAAATTGCATCGATATTGAATACAAAATGCTAAATGTCGGCTCATCTACAAGAGGAGTAACTCTTCTAATAGTACGTGCCTTGAGCCGTTCCTGGGACAGCAGTATTACATTCCGATGCACCATTGCAGGTTTACTGTATCCCTTGGACCTTCAAATCAACGATGAAACACAGATATTGCATCGATATTGAATACAAATGGCAAAATGTCGACTTATTTACAAGAGGAGTAACTCTTCTAAAAGTTCGTTCTTTGAGCCTTTCCTGGGACAGCAGTATTAGATTCCGATTTACCATTGCAGGTTTACTGTATCCCTTGGACCTTCAAATCAAGGATGAAACACAGAAATTGCATCGATATTGAATACAAAAGGCAAAATGTCGGCTTATCTACAAGAGGAGTAACTCTTTTAATAGTTCGTGCTTTGAGCCGTTCCTGGGACAGCAGTATTACATTCCGATGCACCATTGCAGGTTTACTGTATCCCTTGGACCTTCAAATCAACGATGAAACACAGAAATTGCATCGATATTGAATACAAAAGGCAAAATGTCGACTTATTTACAAGAGGAGTAACTCTTCTAATAGTTCGTGCTTTGAGCCTTTCCTGGGACAGCAGTATTAGATTCCGATGCACCATTGCAGGTTTACTGTATCCCTAGAACCTTCAAATCAACGATGAAACACAGAAATTGCATCGATATTGAATACAAAAGGCGAAATGTCGACTTATTTACAAGAGGAGTAATTCTTCTAAAAGTTCGTTCTTTGAGTCTTTCCTGGGACAGCAGTATTAGATTCCGATTTACCATTGCAGGTTTACTGTATCCCTTGGACCTTCAAATCAACGATGAAACACAGAAATTGCATCGATATTGAATACAAAAGGCAAAATGTCGGCTTATCTACAAGAGGAGTAACTCTTCTAATAGTTCGTGATTTGAGCCGTTCCTGGGACAGCAGTATTACATTCCGATGCACCATTGCAGGTTTACTGTATCCCTTGGACCTTCAAATCAACGATGAAACACAGAAATTGCATCGATATTGAATACAAAAGGCAAAATGTCGACTTATTTACAAGAGGAGTAACTCTTCTAATAGTTCGTGCTTTGAGCCTTTCCTGGGACAGCAGTATTAGATTCCGATGAACCATTGCAGGCTTGCTGTATCCCTTGGACCTTTAAATCAACGATGAAACACAGAAATTGCATCGATATTGAATAGAAAAAAGCAAAATGTCGACTTATTTACAAGAGGAGTAACTCTTCTAATAGTTCGTCCTTTGAGCCTTTCCTGGGACAGCAGTATTAGATTCCGATGCACCATTGCAGGTTTACTGTATCCGTTAAACCTTCAAATCAACGATGAAACACAGAAATTGCATCGATATTGAATACAAAAGGCTAAATGTCGGCATATTTAATAGAGGAGTAACTCTTCAAATAGTTCGTGCTTTGAGCCTTTCCTGGGACAGCAGTATTAGATTCCGATGCACCATTGCAGGTTTACTGTATCCCTTGGACCTTCAAGTCAACGATGAAACACAGAAATTGGATCGATATTGAATACAAATGGCAAAATATCTACTTATTTACAAGAGGAGTAACTCTTATAATAGTTCGTGCTTTGAGCCTTTCCTGGGACAGCAGTATTAGATTCCGATGCACCATTGCAGGTTTACTGTATCCCTAGAACCTTCAAATCAACGATGAATCACAGAAATTGCATCGATATTTAATACAAAAGGCAAAATTTCGACTTATTTACAAGAGGCGTAACTCTTTTAATAGTTCGTGCTTTGAGCCTTTCCTGGGACAGCAGTATTAGATTCCGATGCACCATTGCAGGTTTACTGTATCCCTTGGACCTTCAAATCAACGATGAACCACAGAAATTGCATCGATATTGAATACAAAATGCAAAATGTCGGCTCATCTACAGGAGGAGAAACTCTTCTAATAGTACGTGCCTTGAGCCGTTCCTGGGACAGCAGTATTACATTCCGATGCACCATTGCAGGTTTACTGTATCCCTTGGACCTTCAAATCAACGATGAAACACAGAAATTGCATCGATATTGAATACAAAAGGCGAAATGTCGACTTATTTACAAGAGGAGTAACTCTTCTAAAAGTTCGTTTTTTGAGACTTTCCTGGGACAGCAGTATTAAATTCCGATTTACCATTGCAGGCTTGCTGTATCCCTTGGACCTTCAAATCAACGATGAAACACAGAAATTGCATCGATATTTAATAGAAAAAAGCAAAATGTCGACTTATTTACAAGAGGAGTAACTCTTCTAATAGTTCGTCCTTTGAGCCTTTCCTGGGACAGCAGTATTAGATTCCGATGCACCATTGCAGGTTTACTGTATCCGTTAAACCTTCAAATCAACGATGAAACACAGAAATTGCATCGATATTGAATACAAAAGGCTAAATGTCGGCTTATTTACTAGAGGAGTAACTCTTCAAATAGTTCGTGCTTTGAGCCTTTCCTGGGACAGCAGTATTAGATTCCGATGCACCATTGCAGGTTTACTGTATCCCTTGGACCTTCAAGTCAACGATGAAACACAGAAATTACCTCGATATTGAATACAAATGGCAAAATATCTACTTATTTACAAGAGGAGTAACTCTTATAATAGTTCGTGCTTTGAGCCTTTCCTGGGACAGCAGTATTAGATTCCGATGCACCATTGCAGGTTTACTGTATCCCTAGAACCTTCAAATCAACGATGAATCACAGAAATTGCATCGATATTTAATACAAAAGGCAAAATTTCGACTTATTTACAAGAGGCGTAACTCTTTTAATAGTTCGTGCTTTGAGCCTTTCCTGGGACAGCAGTATTACATTCCGATGCACCATTGCAGGTTTACTGTATCCCTTGGACCTTCAAATCAACGATGAACCACAGAAATTGCATCGATATTGAATACAAAATGCAAAATGTCAGCTCATCTACAAGAGGAGTAACTCTTCTAATAGTTCGTGTTTGAGCCTTTCCAGGGACAGCAGTATTAGATTCCGATGCACCATTGCAGGTTTACTGTATCCGTTAAACCTTCAAATCAACGATGAAACACAGAAATTGCATCGATATTGAATACAAAATGCAAAATGTCGACTTATTTACAAGAGGAGCAACTCTTCTAATAGTTCGTGCTTTGAGCCTTTCCTGGGACAGCAGTATTAGATTCCGATTTACCATTGCAGATTTACTGTATCCCTTGGACCTTCAAATCAACGATGAATCACAGGAATTGCATCGATATTTTATACAAAAGGCAAAATGTCTACTTATTTACAACAGGAGTAACTCTTCCAATAGTTCGTGTTTGAGCCTTTCCAGGGACAGCAGTATTAGATTCCGATGCACCATTGCAGTTTTACTGTATCCCTTGGACCTTCAAATCAACGATGAAACATAGTAATTGCATCGATATTGAATACAAAAGGCAAAATGTCGACTTATTTACAAGAGGAGTAACTCTTCTAAAAGTTCGTTCTTTGAGCCTTTCCTGGGACAGCAGTATTAGATTCCGATTTACCATTGCAGGTTTACTGTATCCCTAGGACCTTCAAATCAACGATGAAACACAGAAATTGCATCGATATTGAATACAAAAGGCAAAATGTCGGCTTATCTACAAGAGGAGTAACTCTACTAATAGTTCGTGCTTTGGGCCGTTCCTGGGACAGCAGTATTACATTCCGATGCACCATTGCAGGTTTACTGTATCCCTTGGACCTTCAAATCAACCATGAAACACAGAAATTGCATCGATATTGAATACAAAAGGCAAAATGTCGACTTATTTACAAGAGGAGTAACTCTTCTTGTACTTCGTGCTTTGAGCCTTTCCTGGGACAGCAGTATTAGATTCCGATGCACCATTGCAGGTTTACTGTATCCCTTGGGCCTTCAAATCAACGATGAATCACAGATATTGCATCGATATTGAATACAAAAAGCAAAATGTCGGCTCATCTACAAGAGGAGTAACTCTTCTAATAGTACGTGCCTTGAGCCGTTCCTGGGACAGCAGTATTACATTCCGATGCACCATTGCAGGTTTACTGAATCCCTTGGACCTTCAAATCAACGATGAAACACAGAAATTGCATCGATATTGAATACAAAAGGCAAAATGTCGACTTATTTACAAGAGGAGTAACTCTTCTAATAGTTCATGTTTGAGACTTTCCAGGGACAGCAGTACTAGATTCCGATGCACCATTGCATGTTTACTGTATCCCTTGGACCTTCAAATCAACGATAAAACACAGAAATTGCATCGATATTGAATACAAAAGGCAAAATGTCGACTTATTTATAAGAGGAGTAACCCTTCTAATAGTTCGTGCTTTGAACTTTTCCTGGGACAGCAGTATTAGATTCCGATGCACCATTGCAAGTTTACTGTATCCCTTGGAACTTCAAGTCAACGATGAAACACAGGAATTGGATCGATATTGAATACAAAAGGCAAAATGTCGGCTTATCTACAAGAGGAGTAACTCTTCTAATAGTTCATCCTTTGAGCCTTTCCTGGGACAGCAGTATTAGATTCCGATGCACCATTGCAGGTTTACTGTATCCCTAGAACCTTCAAATCAATGATGAAACACAGAAATTGCATCGATATTGAATACAAAATGCTAAATGTCGGCTTACTTACAAAAGGAGTAACTCTTCTAATAGTTCGTGCTTTGAGCCTTTCCTGGGCAGCAGTATTACATTCCGATGCACCATTGCAGGTTTACTGTATCCCTTGGACCTTCAAGTCAACGATGAAACACAGAAATTACCTCGCTATTGAATACAAATGGCAAAATATCTACTTATTTACAAGAGGAGTAACTCTTATAATAGTTCGTGCTTTGAGCCTTTCCTGGGACAGCAGTATTAGATTCCGATGCACCAATGCAGGTTTACTGTATCCCTAGAACCTTCAAATCAACGATGAATCACAGAAATTGCATCGATATTTAATACAAAAGGCAAAATTTCGACTTATTTACAAGAGGCGTAACTCTTTTAATTGTTCGTGCTTTGAGCCTTTCCTGGGACAGCATAATTAGGTTCCGATGCACCATTGCAGGTTTACTGTATCCCTTGGACCTTCAAATCAACGATGAACCACAGAAATTGCATCGATATTGAATACAAAATGCTAAATGTCGGCTCATCTACAAGAGGAGTAACTCTTCTAATAGTACGTGCCTTGAGCCGTTCCTGGGACAGCAGTATTACATTCCGATGCACCATTGCAGGTTTACTGTATCCCTTGGACCTTCAAATCAACGATGAAACACAGATATTGCATCGATATTGAATACAAATGGCAAAATGTCGACTTATTTACAAGAGTAGTAACTCTTCTAAAAGTTCGTTCTTTGAGCCTTTCCTGGGACAGCAGTATTAGATTCCGATGCACCATTGCAGGTTTACTGTATCCCTAGAACATTCAAATCAACGATGAAACACAGAAATTGCATCGATATTGAATACAAAAGGCGAAATGTCGACTTATTTACAAGAGGAGTAACTCTTCTAAAAGTTCGTTCTTTGAGTCTTTCCTGGGACAGCAGTATTAGATTCCGATGCACCATTGCAGGTTTACTGTATCCCTTGGACCTTCAAATCAACGATGAAACACAGAAATTGCATCGATATTGAATACAAAAGGCAAAATGTCGGCTTATCTACAAGAGGAGTAACTCTTCTAATAGTTCGTGATTTGAGCCGTTCCTGGGACAGCAGTATTACATTCCGATGCACCATTGCAGGTTTACTGTATCCCTTGGACCTTCAAATCAACGATGAAACACAGAAATTGCATCGATATTGAATACAAAAGGCAAAATGTCGACTTATTTACAAGAGGAGTAACTCTTCTAATAGTTCGTGCTTTGAGCCTTTCCTGGGACAGCAGTATTAGATTCCGATGAACCATTGCAGGCTTGCTGTATCCCTTGGACCTTCAAATCAACGATGAAACACAGAAATTGCATCGATATTGAATAGAAAAAAGCAAAATGTCGACTTATTTACAAGAGGAGTAACTCTTCTAATAGTTCGTCCTTTGAGCCTTTCCTGGGACAGCAGTATTAGATTCCGATGCACCATTGCAGGTTTACTGTATCCGTTAAACCTTCAAATCAACGATGAAACACAGAAATTGCATCGATATTGAATACAAAAGGCTAAATGTCGGCATATTTAATAGAGGAGTAACTCTTCAAATAGTTCGTGCTTTGAGCCTTTCCTGGGGCAGCAGTATTAGATTCCGATGCACCATTGCAGGTTTACTGTATCCCTTGGACCTTCAAGTCAACGATGAAACACAGAAATTACCTCGATATTGAATACAAATGGCAAAATATCTACTTATTTACAAGAGGAGTAACTCTTATAATAGTTCGTGCTTTGAGCCTTTCCTGGGACAGCAGTATTAGATTCCGATGCACCATTGCAGGTTTACTGTATCCCTAGAACCTTCAAATCAACGATGAATCACAGAAATTGCATCGATATTTAATACAAAAGGCAAAATTTCGACTTATTTACAAGAGGCGTAACTCTTTTAATAGTTCGTGCTTTGAGCCTTTCCTGGGACAGCAGTATTAGATTCCGATGCACCATTGCAGGTTTACTGTATCCCTTGGACCTTCAAATCAACGATGAACCACAGAAATTGCATCGATATTGAATACAAAATGCAAAATGTCGGCTCATCCACAAGAGGAGTAACTCTTCTAATAGTACGTGCCTTGAGCCGTTCCTGGGACAGCAGTATTACATTCCGATGCACCATTGCAGGTTTACTGTATCCCTTGGACCTTCAAATCAACGATGAAACACAGAAATTGCATCGATATTGAATACAAAAGGCGAAATGTCGACATATATACAAGAGGAGTAACTCTTCTAAAAGTTCGTTCTTTGAGTCTTTCCTGGGACAGCAGTATTAAATTCCGATTTACCATTGCAGGCTTGCTGTATCCCTTGGACCTTCAAATCAACGATGAAACACAGAAATTGCATCGATATTGAATAGAAAAAAGCAAAATGTCGACTTATTTACAAGAGGAGTAACTCTTCTAATAGTTCGTCTTTTAGCCTTTCCTGGGACAGCAGTATTAGATTCCGATGCACCATTGCAGGTTTACTGTATCCGTTAAACCTTCAAATCAACGATGAAACACAGAAATTGCATCGATATTGAATACAAAAGTTTAAATGTCGTCTTATTTACTAGAGGAGTAACTCTTCAAATAGTTCGTGCTTTGAGCCTTTCCTGGGACAGCAGTATTAGATTCCGATGCACCATTGCAGGTTTACTGTATCCCTTGGACCTTCAAGTCAACGATGAAACACAGAAATTACCTCGATATTGAATACAAATGGCAAAATAACAACTTATTTACAAGAGGAGTAACTCTTATAATAGTTCGTGCTTTGAGCCTTTCCTGGGACAGCAGTATTAGATTCCGATGCACCATTGCAGGTTTACTGTATCCCTAGAACCTTCAAATCAACGATGAATCACAGAAATTGCATCGATATTTAATACAAAATGCAAAATTTCGACTTATTTACAAGAGGCGTAACTCTTTTAATAGTTCGTGCTTTGAGCCTTTCCTGGGACAGCAGTATTAGATTCCGATGCACCATTGCAGGTTTACTGTATCCCTTGGACCTTCAAATCAACGATGAACCACAGAAATTGCATCGATATTGAATACAAAATGCAAAATGTCGGCTCATCTACAAGAGGAGTAACTCTTCTAATAGTTCGTGTTTGAGCCTTTCCAGGGACAGCAGTATTAGATTCCGATGCACCATTGCAGGTTTACTGTATCCGTTAAACCTTCAAATCAACGATGAAACACAGAAATTGCATCGATATTGAATACAAAAGGCAAAATGTCGACTTATTTACAAGAGGAGCAACTCTTCTAATAGTTCGTGCTTTGAGCCTTTCCTGGGACAGCAGTATTAGATTCCGATTTACCATTGCAGATTTACTGTATCCCTTGGACCTTCAAATCAACGATGAATCACAGGAATTGCATCGATATTTAATACAAAAGGCAAAATGTCTACTTATTTACAACAGGAGTAACTCTTCCAATAGTTCGTGTTTGAGCCTTTCCAGGGACAGCAGTATTAGATTCCGATGCACCATTGCAGTTTTACTGTATCCCTTGGACCTTCAAATCAACGATGAAACATAGTAATTGCATCGATATTGAATACAAAAGGCAAAATGTCGACTTATTTACAAGAGGAGTAACTCTTCTAAAAGTTCGTTCTTTGAGCCTTTCCTGGGACAGCAGTATTAGATTCCGATTTACCATTGCAGGTTTACTGTATCCCTTGGACCTTCAAATCAACGATGAAACACAGAAATTGCATCGATATTGAATACAAAAGGCAAAATGTCGGCTTATCTATAAGAGGAGTAACTCTACTAAAAGTTCGTGCTTTGGGCCGTTCCTGGGACAGCAGTATTACATTCCGATGCACCATTGCAGGTTTACTGAATCCCTTGGACCTTCAAATCAACGATGAAACACAGAAATTGCATCGATATTGAATACAAAAGGCAAAATGTCGACTTATTTACAAGAGGAGTAACTCTTCTAATAGTTCATGTTTGAGACTTTCCAGGGACAGCAGTACTAGATTCCGATGCACCATTGCAGGTTTACTGTATCCCTTGGACCTTCAAATCAACGATAAAACACAGAAATTGCATCGATATTGAATACAAAAGGCAAAATGTCGACTTATTTATAAGAGGAGTAACCCTTCTAATAGTTCGTGCTTTGAACCTTTCCTGGGACAGCAGTATTAGATTCCGATGCACCATTGCAAGTTTACTGTATCCCTTGGAACTTCAAGTCAACGATGAAACACAGGAATTGGATCGATATTGAATACAAAAGGCAAAATGTCGGCTTATCTACAAGAGGAGTAACTCTTCTAATAGTTCATCCTTTGAGCCTTTCCTGGGACAGCAGTATTAGATTCCGATGCACCATTGCAGGTTTACTGTATCCCTAGAACCTTCAAATCAACGATGAAACACAGAAATTGCATCGATATTGAATACAAAATGCTAAATGTCGGCTTACTTACAAAAGGAGTAACTCTTCTAATAGTTCGTGCTTTGAGCCTTTCCTGGGCAGCAGTATTAGATTCCGATGCACCATTGCAGGTTTACTGTATCCCTTGGACCTTCAAGTCAACGATGAAACACAGAAATTACCTCGCTATTGAATACAAATGGCAAAATATCTACTTATTTACAAGAGGAGTAACTCTTATAATAGTTCGTGCTTTGAGCCTTTCCTGGGACAGCAGTATTAGATTCCGATGCACCATTGCAGGTTTACTGTATCCCTAGAACCTTCAAATCAACGATGAGTCACAGAAATTGCATCGATATTTAATACAAAAGGCAAAATTTCGACTTATTTACAAGAGGCGTATCTCTTTTAATTGTTCGTGCTTTGAGCCTTTCCTGGGACAGCATAATTAGGTTCCGATGCACCATTGCAGGTTTACTGTATCCCTTGGACCTTCAAATCAACGATGAACCACAGAAATTGCATCGATATTGAATACAAAATGCTAAATGTCGGCTCATCTACAAGAGGAGTAACTCTTCTAATAGTACGTGCCTTGAGCCGTTCCTGGGACAGCAGTATTACATTCCGATGCACCATTGCAGGTTTACTGTATCCCTTGGACCTTCAAATCAACCATGAAACACAGAAATTGCATCGATATTGAATACAAAAGGCAAAATGTCGACTTATTTACAAGAGGAGTAACTCTTCTTGTACTTCGTGCTTTGAGCCTTTCCTGGGACAGCAGTATTAGATTCCGATGCACCATTGCAGGTTTACTGTATCCCTTGGACCTTCAATTCAACGATGAATCACAGAAATTGCATCGATATTGAATACAAAAAGCAAAATGTCGGCTCATCTACAAGAGGAGTAACTCTTCTAATAGTACGTGCTTTGGGCCGTTCCTGGGACAGCAGTATTACATTCCGATGCACCATTGCAGGTTTACTGAATCCCTTGGACCTTCAAATCAACGATGAAACACAGAAATTGCATCGATATTGAATACAAAAGGCAAAATGTCGACTTATTTACAAGAGGAGTAACTCTTCTAATAGTTCGTGTTTGAGACTTTCCAGGGACAGCAGTACTAGATTCCGATGCACCATTGCAGGTTTAGTGTATCCCTTGGACCTTCAAATCAACGATAAAACACAGAAATTGCATCGATATTGAATACAAAAGGCAAAATGTCGACTTATTTATAAGAGGAGTAACCCTTCTAATAGTTCGTGCTTTGAACCTTTCCTGGGACAGCAGTATTAGATTCCAATGCACCATTGCAAGTTTACTGTATCCCTTGGAACTTCAAGTCAACGATGAAACACAGGAATTGGATCGATATTGAATACAAAAGGCAAAATGTCGGCTTATCTACAAGAGGAGTAACTCTTCTAATAGTTCATCCTTTGAGAATTTCCTGGGACAGCAGTATTAGATTCCGATGCACCATTGCAGGTTTACTGTATCCATAGAACCTTCAAATCAACGATGAAACACAGAAATTGCATCGATATTGAATACAAAATGCTAAATGTCGGCTTACTTACAAAAGGAGTAACTCTTCTAATAGTTCGTGCTTTGAGCCTTTCCTGGGCAGCAGTATTAGATTCCGATGCACCATTGCAGGTTTACTGTATCCCTTGGACCTTCAAGTCAACGATGAAACACAGAAATTACCTCGCTATTGAATACAAATGGCAAAATATCTACTTATTTACAAGAGGAGTAACTCTTATAATAGTTCGTGCTTTGAGCCTTTCCTGGGACAGCAGTATTAGATTCCGATGCACCATTGCAGGTTTACTGTATCCCTAGAACCTTCAAATCAACGATGAATCACAGAAATTGCATCGATATTTAATACAAAAGGCAAAATTTCGACTTATTTACAAGAGGCGTAACTCTTTTAATTGTTCGTGCTTTGAGCCTTTCCTGGGACAGCATAATTAGGTTCCGATGCACCATTGCAGGTTTACTGTATCCCTTGGACCTTCAAATCAACGATGAACCACAGAAATTGCATCGATATTGAATACAAAATGCTAAATGTCGGCTCATCTACAAGAGGAGTAACTCTTCTAATAGTACGTGCCTTGAGCCGTTCCTGGGACAGCAGTATTACATTCCGATGCACCATTGCAGGTTTACTGTATCCCTTGGACCTTCAAATCAACGATGAAACACAGATATTGCATCGATATTGAATACAAATGGCAAAATGTCGACTTATTTACAAGAGGAGTAACTCTTCTAAAAGTTCGTTCTTTGAGCCTTTCCTGGGACAGCAGTATTAGATTCCGATTTACCATTGCAGGTTTACTGTATCCCTTGGACCTTCAAATCAACGATGAAACACAGAAATTGCATCGATATTGAATACAAAAGGCAAAATGTCGGCTTATCTACAAGAGGAGTAACTCTTTTAATAGTTCGTGCTTTGAGCCGTTCCTGGGACAGCAGTATTACATTCCGATGCACCATTGCAGGTTTACTGTATCCCTTGGAGCTTCAAATCAACGATGAAACACAGAAATTGCATCGATATTGAATACAAAAGGCAAAATGTCGACTTATTTACAAGAGGAGTGACTCTTCTAATAGTTCGTGCTTTGAGCCTTTCCTGGGACAGCAGTATTAGATTCCGATGCACCATTGCAGGTTTACTGTATCCCTAGAACCTTCAAATCAACGATGAATCACAGAAATTGCATCGATATTTAATACAAAAGGCAAAATTTCGACTTATTTACAAGAGGCGTAACTCTTTTAATAGTTCGTGCTTTGAGCCTTTCCTGGGACAGCAGTATTAGATTCCGATGCACCATTGCAAGTTTACTGTATCCCTTGGAACTTCAAGTCAACGATGAAACACAGGAATTGGATCGATATTTAATACAAAAGGCAAAATTTCGACTTATTTATAAGAGGAGTAACCCTTTCAATTGTTCGTGTTTTGAACCTTTCCTGGGACAGCAGTATTAGATTCCGATGCACCATTGCAGGTTTACTGTATCCCTTGGACCTTCAATTCAACGATGAACCACAGAAATTGCATCGATATTGAATACAAAATGCAAAATGTCGGCTAATCTACAAGAGGAGTAACTCCTCTAATAGTACGTGCCTTGAGCCGTTCCTCGGACAGCAGTATTACAGTCCGATGCACCATTGCAGGTTTACTGTATCCCCTGGACCTTCAAATCAACGATGAAACACAGAAATTGCATCGATATTGAATACAAAAGGCAAAATCTCGACTTATTTACAAGAGGAGTAACTCTTCTAATAGTTCGTTCTTGAGCCTTTCCAGTGACAGCAGTACTAGATTCCGATGCACCATTGCAGGTTTAGTGTATCCCTTGGACCTTCAAATCAACGATGAAACACAGAAATTGCATCGATATTGAATACAAAAGGCAAAATTTCGACTTATTTATAAGAGGAGTAACCCTTTCAATTGTTCGTGTTTTGAACCTTTCCTGGGACAGCAGTATTAGATTCCGATGCACCATTGCAGGTTTACTGTATCCCTTGGACCTTCAAGTCAACGATGAAACACAGGAATTGGATCGATATTGAATACAAAAGGCAAAATGTCGGCTTATCTACAAGAGGAGTAACTCTCCTAATAGTACGTGCTTTGAGCCTTTCCTGCGACAGCAGTATTACATTCCGATGCACCATTGCTGGTTTACTGTATACCTTGGACCTACAAATCAACGATGAAACACAGAATTTGCATCGATATTGAATACAAAAGGCAAAATGTCGACTTATTTACAAGAGGAGTAACTTTTCTAATAGTTCGTGTTTGAGCCTTTCCAGGGACAGCAGTATTAGATTCCGATGCACCATTGCAGGTTTACTGTATCCGTTAAACCTTCAAATCAACGATGAAACACAGAAATTGCATCGATATTGAATACAAAAGGCAAAATGTCGACTTATTTACAAGAGGAGTAACTCTTCTAATGGTTCGTGCTTTGAGCCTTTCCTGGGACAGCAGTATTAGATTCCGATGCACCATTGCAGGTTTACTGTATCCCTAGAACCTTCAAATCAACGATGAATCACAGAAATTGCATCGATATTTAATACAAAAGGCAAAATTTCGACTTATTTACAAGAGGCGTAACTCTTTTAATAGTTCGTGCTTTGAGCCTTTCCTGGGACAGCAGTATTAGATTCCGATGCACCATTGCAGGTTTACTGTATCCCTTGGACCTTCAAATCAACGATGAACCACAGAAATTGCATCGATATTGAATACAAAATGCAAAATGTCGGCTCATCTACAAGAGGAGTAACTCGTCTAATAGTACGTGCCTTGAGCCGTTCCTGGGACAGCTGTATTACATTCCGATGCACCATTGCAGGTTTACTGTATCCCCTGGACCTTCAAATCAACGATGAAACACAGAAATTGCATCGATATTGAATACAAAAGGCAAAATCTCGACTTATTTACAAGAGGAGTAACTCTCCTAATAGTTCGTTCTTGAGCCTTTCCAGTGACAGCAGTACTAGATTCCGATGCACCATTGCAGGTTTACTGTATCCCTTGGACCTTCAAATCAACGATGAAACACAGAAATTGCATCGATATTGAATGCAAAAGGCAAAATGTTGACTTATTTATAAGAGGAGTAACCCTTTTAATAGTTCGTGCTTTGAACCTTTCCTGGGACAGCAGTATTAGATTCCGATGCACCATTGCAGGTTTACTGTATCCCTTGGACCTTCAAGTCAACGATGAAACACAGGAATTGGATCGATATTGAATACAAAAGGCAAAATGTTGGCTTATCTACAAGAGGAGTAACTTTTCTAATAGTACGTGCTTTGAGCCTTTCCTGCGACAGCAGTATTACATTTCGATGCACCATTGCTGGTTTACTGTATACCTTGGACCTACAAATCAACGATGAAACACAGAAATTGCATCGATATTGAATACAAAAGGCAAAATGTCGACTTATTTACAGGAGGAGTAACTCTTCTAATAGTTCGTGTTTGAGCCTTTCCAGGGACAGCAGTATTAGATTCCGATGCACCATTGAAGGTTTACTGTATCCGTTAAACCTTCAAATCAACGATGAAACACAGAAATTGCATCGATATTGAATACAAAAGGCAAAATGTCGACTCATTTACAAGAGGAGTAACTCTTCTAATAGTTCGTGCTTCGAGCCTTTCCTGGGACAGCAGTATTAGATTCCGATTTACCATTGCAGGTTTACTGTATCCCTTGGACCTTCAAATCAACGATGAATCACAGAAATTGCATCGATATTTAATACAAAAGGCAAAATGTCTACTTATTTACAACAGGAGTAACTCTTCTAATAGTTCGTGTTTGAGCCTTTCCAGGGACAGCAGTATTAGATTCCGATGCACCATTGCAGTTTTACTGTATCCCATGGACCTTCAAATCAACGATGAGACATAGAAATTGCATCGATATTGAATACAAACGGCAAAATGTCGACTTATTTACAAGAGGAGTAACTCTTCTAAAAGTTCGTTCTTTGAGCCTTTCCTGGGACAGCAGTATTAGATTCCTATTTACCATTGCAGGTTTACTGTATCCCTTGGACCTTCAAATCAACGATGAAACACAGAAATTGCATCGATATTGAATACAAAAGGCAAAATGTCGGCTGTTCTACAAGAGGAGTAACTCTACTAATAGATCGTGCTGTGAGCCGTTCCTGGGACAGCAGTATTACATTCCGATGCACCATTGCAGGTTTACTGTATCCCTTGGACCTTCAACTCAACGATGAAACACAGAAATTGCATCCATATTGAATAGAAAAAAGCAAAATGTCGACTTATTTACAAGAGGAGTAACTCTTCTAATAGTTCGTCCTTTGAGCCTTTTCTGGGACAGCAGTATTAGATTCCGATGCACCATTGCAGGTTTACTGTATCCGTTAAACCTTCAAATCAACGATGAAACACAGAAATTGCATCGATATTGAATACAAAAGGCAAAATGTCGACTTATTTATAAGAGGAGTAACCCTTCTAATAGTTCGTGCTTTGAACATTTCCTGGGACAGCAGTATTAGATTCCGATGCACCATCGCAGGTTTACTGTATCCCTTGGACCTTCAAGTCAACGATGAAACACGGGAATTGGATCGATATTGAATACAAAAGGCAAAATGTCGGCTTATCTACAAGAGGAGTAACTCTTCAAATAGTACGTGCTTTAAGCCTTTCCTGGGACAGCAGTATTACATTCCGATGCACCATTGCTGGTTTACTGTTTACCTTGGACCTACAAATCAACGATGAAACACAGAAATTGCATCGATATTGAATACAAAAGGCAAAATGTCGAATTATTTACAAGAGGAGTAACTCTTCTAATAGTTCGTGTTTGAGCCTTTCCCTGGACAGCAGTATTAGATTCCGATGCACCATTGCAGGTTTACTGTATCCCTTGGACCTTCAAATCAACGATGTAACACAGAAATTGCATCGATATTGAATAGAAAAAAGCAAAATGACGACTTATTTACAAGAGGAGTAACTCTTCTAATAGTTCGTCCTTTGAGCCTTTCCTGGGACAGCAGTATTAGATTCTGATGCACCATTGCAGGTTTACTGTATCCGTTAAACCTTCAAATCAACGATGAAACACAGAAATTGCATCGATATTGAATACAAAAGGCTAAATGTCGACTTATTTACAAGTAGATTAACTCTTCTAATAGTTCGTGCTTTGAGCCTTTCCTGGGACAGCAGTATTAGATTCCGATGCACTATTGCGGGTTTACTGTATCCCTTGGACCTTCAAGTCAACGATGAGACACAGAAATTGCATCGATATTGAATACAAATGGCAAAATATCTACTTATTTACAAGAGGAGTAACTCTTATAATAGTTCGTGTTTTGAGCCTTTCCTGGGACAGCAGTATTAGATTCCGATGCACCATTGCAGGTTTACTGTATCCCTAGAACCTTCAAATCAACGATGAATCACAGAAATTGCATCGATATTTAATACAAAAGGCAAAATTTCGACTTATTTACAAGAGGCGTAACTCTTTTAATAGTTCGTGCTTTGAGCCTTTCCTGGGACAGCAGTATTAGATTCCGATGCACCATTGCAGGTTTACTGTATCCCTTGGACCTTCAAATCAACGATGAATCACAGAAATTGCATCGATATTGAATACAAAATGCAAAATGTCGGCTCATCTACAAGAGGAGTAACTCTTCTAATAGTACGTGCCTTGAGCCGTTCCTGGGACAGAAGTATTACATTCCGATGCACCATTGCAGGTTTACTGTATCCCTTGGACCTTCAAATCAACGATGAAACACAGAAATTGCATCGATATTGAATACAAAAGGCAAAATGTCGACTTATTTACAAGAGGAGTAACTCTTCTAATAGATCGTGTTTGAGCCTTTCCAGGGACAGCAGTACTAGATTCCGATGCACCATTGCAGGTTTACTGTATCCCTTGGACCTTCAAATCAACGATGAAACACAGAAATTGCATCGATATTGAATACAAAAAGCAAAATGTCGACTTATTTATAAGAGGAGTAACCCTTCTAAAAGTTCGTGCTTTGAACATTTCCTGGGACAGCAGTATTAGATTCCGATTCACCATTGCAGGTTTACTGTATCCCTTGGACCTTCAAGTCAACGATGAAATGCAGGAATTGGATCGATATTGAATACAAAAGGCAAAATGTCGGCTTATCTACAAGAGGAGTAACTCTTCAAATAGTACGTGCTTTGAGCCTTTCCTGGGACAGCAGTATTACATTCCGATGCACCATTGCTGGTTTACTGTTTACTTTGGACCTACAAATCAACGATGAAACACAGAAATTGCATCGATATTGAATACAAAAGGCAAAATGTCGAATTATTTACAAGAGGAGTAACTCTTCTAATAGTTCGTGTTTGAGCCTTTCCAGGGACAGCAGTATTAGATTCCGATGCACCATTGCAGGTTTACTGTATCCCTTGGACCTTCAAATCAACGATGAAACACAGAAATTGCATCGATATTGAATAGAAAAAAGCAAAATGACGACTTATTTACAAGAGGAGTAACTCTTCTAATAGTTCGTCCTTTGAGCCTTTCCTGGGACAGCAGTATTAGATTCCGATGCACCATTGCAGGTTTACTGTATCCGTTAAACCTTCAAATCAACGATGAAACACAGAAATTGCATCGATATTGAATACAAAAGGCTAAATGTCGACTTATTTACAAGAAGAGTAACTCTTCTAATAGTTCGTGCTTTGAGCCTTTCCTGGGACAGCAGTATTAGATTCCGATGCACCATTGCAGGTTTACTGTATCCCTTGGACCTTCAAGTCAACGATGAGACACAGAAATTGCATCGATATTGAATACAAATGGCAAAATATCTACTTATTTACAAGAGGAGTAACTCTTATAATAGTTCGTGTTTTGAGCCTTTCCTGGGACAGCAGTATTAGATTCCGATGCACCATTGCAGGTTTACTGTATCCCTAGAACCTTCAAATCAACGATGAATCACAGAAATTGCATCGTAATTTAATACAAAAGGCAAAATGTCGACTTACTTACAAGAGGCGTAACTCTTTAAATAGTTCTTGCTTTGAGCCTTTCCTGGGACAGCAGTATTAGATTCCGATGCACCATTGCAGGTTTACTGTATCCCTTGGACCTTCAAATCAACGATGAATCACAGAAATTGCATCGATATTGAATACAAAAGGCAAAATGTCGGCTTATCTACAAGAGGAGTAACTCTTCTAATAGTTCGTGCTTTGAGCCGTTCCTGGGACAGCAGTATTACATTCCGATGCACCATTGCAGGTTTACTGTATCCATTGGACCTTCAAATCAACGATGAAACACGGAAATTGCATCGATATTGAATACAAAAGGCAAAATGTCGACTTATTTACAGGAGGAGTAACTCTTCTAATAGTTCGTGTTTGAGCCTTTCCAGGGACCGCAGTATTAGATTCCGATGCACCATTGCAGGTTTACTGTATCCCTTGGACCTTCAAATCAACGATGAAACACAGAAATTGCATCGATATTGAATACAAAAGGCAAAATGTCGACTTATTTATACGAGGAGTAACCCTTCTAATAGTTCGTGCTTTGAACCTTTCCCGGGACAGCAGTATTAGATTCCGATGCACCATTGCAGGTTTACTGTATCCCTTGGACCTTCAAGTCAACGATGAAACACAGAAATTGGATCGATATTGAATACAAAAGGCAAAATGTCGGCTTATCTACAACAGGAGTAACTCTTCTAATAGTTCGTGATTTGAGCCTTTCCTGGGACAGCAGTATTAGATTCCGATGCACCATTGCAGGTCTACTGTATCCCTTGGACCTTCAAATCAACGATGATACACTGAAATTGCATCGATATTGAATACAAAAGTCCAAATGTCGACTTATTTACAAGAGGAGTAACTCTTCTAATAGTTCGTGCTTTGAGCCTTTCCTGGGACAGCAGTATTAGATTCCGATGCACCATTGCAGGTTTACTGTATCCCTAGAACCTTCAAATCAACGATGAATCACAGAAATTGCATCGATATTTAATACAAAAGGCAAAATTTCGACTTATTTACAAGAGGCGTAACTCTTTTAATAGTTCGTGCTTTGAGCCTTTCCTGGGACAGCAGTATTAGATTCCGATGCACCATTGCAGGTTTACTGTATCCCTTGGACCTTCAAATCAACGATGAACCACAGAAATTGCATCGATATTGAATACAAAATGCAAAATGTCGGCTCATCTACAAGAGGAGTAACTCGTCTAATAGTACGTGCCTTGAGCCGTTCCTGGGACAGCTGTATTACATTCCGATGCACCATTGCAGGTCTACTGTATCCCCTGGACCTTCAAATCAACGATGAAACACAGAAATTGCATCGATATTGAATACAAAAGGCAAAATCTCGACTTATTTACAAGCGGAGTAACTCTCCTAATAGTTCGTTCTTGAGCCTTTCCAGTGACAGCAGTACTAGATTCCGATGCACCATTGCAGGTTTACTGTATCCCTTGGACCTTCAAATCAACGATGAAACACAGAAATTGCATCGATATTGAATGCAAAAGGCAAAATGTTGACTTATTTATAGGAGGAGTAACCCTTTTAATAGTTCGTGCTTTGAACCTTTCCTGGGACAGCAGTATTAGATTCCGATGCACCATTGCAGGTTTACTGTATCCCTTGGACCTTCAAGTCAACGATGAAACACAGGAATTGGATCGATATTGAATACAAAAGGCAAAATGTCGGCTTATCTACAAGAGGAGTAACTTTTCTAATAGTACGTGCTTTGAGCCTTTCCTGCGACAGCAGTATTACATTTCGATGCACCATTGCTGGTTTACTGTATACCTTGGACCTACAAATCAACGATGAAACACAGAAATTGCATCGATATTGAATACAAAAGGCAAAATGTCTACTTATTTACAACAGGAGTAACTCTTCTAATAGTTCGTGTTTGAGCCTTTCCAGGGACAGCAGTATTAGATTCCGATGCACCATTGCAGTTTTACTGTATCCCATGGACCTTCAAATCAACGATGAAACATAGAAATTGCATCGATATTGAATACAAACGGCAAAATGTCGACTTATTTACAAGAGGAGTAACTCTTCTAAAAGTTCGTTCTTTGAGCCTTTCCTGGGACAGCAGTATTAGATTCCTATTTACCATTGCAGGTTTACTGTATCCCTTGGACCTTCAAATCAACGATGAAACACAGAAATTGCATCGATATTGAATACAAAAGGCAAAATGTCGGCTGTTCTACAAGAGGAGTAACTCTACTAATAGATCGTGCTGTGAGCCGTTCCTGGGACAGCAGTATTACATTCCGATGCACCATTGCAGGTTTACTGTATCCCTTGGACCTTCAACTCAACGATGAAACACAGAAATTGCATCCATATTGAATAGAAAAAAGCAAAATGTCGACTTATTTACAAGAGGAGTAACTCTTCTAATAGTTCGTCCTTTGAGCCTTTTCTGGGACAGCAGTATTAGATTCCGATGCACCATTGCAGGTTTACTGTATCCGTTAAACCTTCAAATCAACGATGAAACACAGAAATTGCATCGATATTGAATACAAAAGGCAAAATGTCGACTTATTTATAAGAGGAGTAACCCTTCTAATAGTTCGTGCTTTGAACATTTCCTGGGACAGCAGTATTAGATTCCGATACACCATCGCAGGTTTACTGTATCCCTTGGACCTTCAAGTCAACGATGAAACACGGGAATTGGATCGATATTGAATACAAAAGGCAAAATGTCGGCTTATCTACAAGAGGAGTAACTCTTCAAATAGTACGTGCTTTAAGCCTTTCCTGGGACAGCAGTATTACATTCCGATGCACCATTGCTGGTTTACTGTTTACCTTGGACCTACAAATCAACGATGAAACACAGAAATTGCATCGATATTGAATACAAAAGGCAAAATGTCGAATTATTTACAAGAGGAGTAACTCTTCTAATAGTTCGTGTTTGAGCCTTTCCCTGGACAGCAGTATTAGATTCCGATGCACCATTGCAGGTTTACTGTATCCCTTGGACCTTCAAATCAACGATGTAACACAGAAATTGCATCGATATTGAATAGAAAAAAGCAAAATGACGACTTATTTACAAGAGGAGTAACTCTTCTAATAGTTCGTCCTTTGAGCCTTTCCTGGGACAGCAGTATTAGATTCTGATGCACCATTGCAGGTTTACTGTATCCGTTAAACCTTCAAATCAACGATGAAACACAGAAATTGCATCGATATTGAATACAAAATGCTAAATGTCGACTTATTTACAAGAAGAGTAACTCTTCTAATAGTTCGTGCTTTGAGCCTTTCCTGGGACAGCAGTATTAGATTCCGATGCACCATTGCGGGTTTACTGTATCCCTTGGACCTTCAAGTCAACGATGAGACACAGAAATTGCATCGATATTGAATACAAATGGCAAAATATCTACTTATTTACAAGAGGAGTAACTCTTATAATAGTTCGTGTTTTGAGCCTTTCCTGGGACAGCAGTATTAGATTCCGATGCACCATTGCAGGTTTACTGTATCCCTAGAACCTTCAAATCAACGATGAATCACAGAAATTGCATCGATATTTAATACAAAAGGCAAAATTTCGACTTATTTACAAGAGGCGTAACTCTTTTAATAGTTCGTGCTTTGAGCCTTTCCTGGGACAGCAGTATTAGATTCCGATGCACCATTGCAGGTTTACTGTATCCCTTGGACCTTCAAATCAACGATGAATCACAGAAATTGCATCGATATTGAATACAAAATGCAAAATGTCGGCTCATCTACAAGAGGAGTAACTCTTCTAATAGTACGTGCCTTGAGCCGTTCCTGGGACAGAAGTATTACATTCCGATGCACCATTGCAGGTTTACTGTATCCCTTGGACCTTCAAATCAACGATGAAACACAGAAATTGCATCGATATTGAATACAAAAGGCAAAATGTCGACTTATTTACAAGAGGAGTAACTCTTCTAATAGATCGTGTTTGAGCCTTTCCAGGGACAGCAGTACTAGATTCCGATGCACCATTGCAGGTTTACTGTATCCCTTGGACCTTCAAATCAACGATGAAACACAGAAATTGCATCGATATTGAATACAAAAAGCAAAATGTCGACTTATTTATAAGAGGAGTAACCCTTCTAAAAGTTCGTGCTTTGAACATTTCCTGGGACAGCAGTATTAGATTCCGATTCACCATTGCAGGTTTACTGTATCCCTTGGACCTTCAAGTCAACGATGAAATGCAGGAATTGGATCGATATTGAATACAAAAGGCAAAATGTCGGCTTATCTACAAGAGGAGTAACTCTTCAAATAGTACGTGCTTTGAGCCTTTCCTGGGACAGCAGTATTACATTACGATGCACCATTGCTGGTTTACTGTTTACCTTGGACCTACAAATCAACGATGAAACACAGAAATTGCATCGATATTGAATACAAAAGGCAAAATGTCGAATTATTTACAAGAGGAGTAACTCTTCTAATAGTTCGTGTTTGAGCCTTTCCAGGGACAGCAGTATTAGATTCCGATGCACCATTGCAGGTTTACTGTATCCCTTGGACCTTCAAATCAACGATGAAACACAGAAATTGCATCGATATTGAATACAAATGGCAAAATATCTACTTATTTACAAGAGGAGTAACTCTTATAATAGTTCGTGTTTTGAGCCTTTCCTGGGACAGCAGTATTAGATTCCGATGCACCATTGCAGGTTTACTGTATCCCTAGAACCTTCAAATCAACGATGAATCACAGAAATTGCATCGATATTTAATACAAAAGGCAAAATGTCGACTTATTTACAAGAGGCGTAACTCTTTAAATAGTTCTTGCTTTGAGCCTTTCCTGGGACAGCAGTATTAGATTCCGATGCACCATTGCAGGTTTACTGTATCCCTTGGACCTTCAAATCAACGATGAATCACAGAAATTGCATCGATATTGAATACAAAAGGCAAAATGTCGGCTTATCTACAAGAGGAGTAACTCTTCTAATAGTTCGTGCTTTGAGCCGTTCCTGGGACAGCAGTATTACATTCCGATGCACCATTGCAGGTTTACTGTATCCATTGGACCTTCAAATCAACGATGAAACACGGAAATTGCATCGATATTGAATACAAAAGGCAAAATGTCGACTTATTTACAGGAGGAGTAACTCTTCTAATAGTTCGTGTTTGAGCCTTTCCAGGGACCGTAGTATTAGATTCCGATGCACCATTGCAGGTTTACTGTATCCCTTGGACCTTCAAATCAACGATGAAACACAGAAATTGCATCGATATTGAATACAAAAGGCAAAATGTCGACTTATTTATACGAGGAGTAACCCTTCTAATAGTTCGTGCTTTGAACCTTTCCCGGGACAGCAGTATTAGATTCCGATGCACCATTGCAGGTTTACTGTATCCCTTGGACCTTCAAGTCAACGATGAAACACAGAAATTGGATCGATATTGAATACAAAAGGCAAAATGTCGGCTTATCTACAACAGGAGTAACTCTTCTAATAGTTCGTGATTTGAGCCTTTCCTGGGACAGCAGTATTAGATTCCGATGCACCATTGCAGGTCTACTGTATCCCTTGGACCTTCAAATCAACGATGATACACTGAAATTGCATCGATATTGAATACAAAAGTCCAAATGTCGACTTATTTACAAGAGGAGTAACTCTTCTAATAGTTCGTGCTTTGAGCCTTTCCTGGGACAGCAGTATTAGATTCCGATGCACCATTGCAGGTTCACTGTATCCCTTGGACCTTCAAATCAACGATGAAACACAGAAATTGCATCGATATTGAATGCAAAAGGCAAAATGTCGACTTATTTACAAGCGGAGTAACTCTTCTAATAGTTCGTGCTTAGAGAACATCCTGGGACAGCAGTATTAGATTCCGATACACCACTGCAGGTTTACTGTATCCCATGGACCTTCAAATCAACGATGAAACACAGAAATTGCATCGATATTGAATACAAATGGCAAAATATCTACTTATTTGCAAGAGGAGTAACTCTTATGATAGTTCGTGGTTTGAGCCTTTCCTGGGACAGCAGTATTAGATTCCGATGCACCATTGCAGGTTTACTGTATCCCTAGAACCTTCAAATCAGCGATGAATCAGAGAAATTGCATCGATATTGAATACAAAACGCAAAATGTCGGCTTATCTACAAGAGGAGTAACTCTTCTAATAGTTCGTGCTTTGAGCCTTTCCTGGGACAGCAGTAATACATTCCGATGCACCATTGCAGGTTTACTGTATCCCTTGGACCTTCAAATCAATGATGAAACACAGAAATTGCATCGATATTGAATACAAAAGGCAAAATGTCGACTTATTTACAAGAGGAGTATCTCTTCTAATAGTTCGTGCTTTGAGCCTTTCCTGGGACAGCAGTATTAGATTCCGATGCACCATTGCAGGTTTACTGTATCCCTTGGACCTTCAAATCAACGATGAATCACAGAAATTGCATCGATATTGAATACAAAAGGCAAAATGTCGACTTATATACAAGAGGAGTAACTCTTCTAGTACTTCGTGCTTTGAGCCTTTCCTGGGACAGCAGTATTAGATTCCGATTTACCATTGCAGGTTTACTGTATCCCTTGGACCTTCAAATAAACAATGAAACACAGAAATTGCATCGATATTGAATACAAAAGGCAAAATGTCGGCTTATCTACAAGAGGAGTAACTCTTCTAATAGTTCGTGCTTTGAGCCGTTCCTGGGACAGCAGTTTTACCTTCCGATGCACCATTGCTGGTTTACTGTATCCCTTGGACCTTCAAATCAACGATGAAACACAGAAATTGCATCGATATTGAATACAAAAGGCAAAATGTCGACTTATTTACAAGTATAATAACTCTTCTAATAGTTCGTGTTTGAGCCTTTCCAGGGACAGCAGTATTAGATTCCGATGCACCATTGCAGGTTTACTGTATCCCTTGGACCTTCAAATCAACGATGAAACACAGAAATTGCATCGATATTGAATACAAATGGCAAAATATCTACTTATTTGCAAGAGGAGTAACTCTTATGATAGTTCGTGGTTTGAGCCTTTCCTGGGACAGCAGTATTAGATTCCGATGCACCATTGCAGGTTTACTGTATCCCTAGAACCTTCAAATCAGCGATGAATCAGAGAAATTGCATCGATATTGAATACAAAACGCAAAATGTCGGCTTATCTACAAGAGGAGTAACTCTTCTAATAGTTCGTGCTTTGAGCCTTTCCTGGGACAGCAGTAATACATTCCGATGCACCATTGCAGGTTTACTGTATCCCTTGGACCTTCAAATCAATGATGAAACACAGAAATTGCATCGATATTGAATACAAAAGGCAAAATGTCGACTTATTTACAAGAGGAGTATCTCTTCTAATAGTTCGTGCTTTGAGCCTTTCCTGGGACAGCAGTATTAGATTCCGATGCACCATTGCAGGTTTACTGTATCCCTTGGACCTTCAAATCAACGATGAATCACAGAAATTGCATCGATATTGAATACAAAAGGCAAAATGTCGACTTATATACAAGAGGAGTAACTCTTCTAGTACTTCGTGCTTTGAGCCTTTCCTGGGACAGCAGTATTAGATTCCGATTTACCATTGCAGGTTTACTGTATCCCTTGGACCTTCAAATAAACAATGAAACACAGAAATTGCATCGATATTGAATACAAAAGGCAAAATGTCGGCTTATCTACAAGAGGAGTAACTCTTCTAATAGTTCGTGCTTTGAGCCGTTCCTGGGACAGCAGTTTTACCTTCCGATGCACCATTGCTGGTTTACTGTATCCCTTGGACCTTCAAATCAACGATGAAACACAGAAATTGCATCGATATTGAATACAAAAGGCAAAATGTCGACTTATTTACAAGTATAATAACTCTTCTAATAGTTCGTGTTTGAGCCTTTCCAGGGACAGCAGTATTAGATTCCGATGCACCATTGCAGGTTTACTGTATCCCTTGGACCTTCAAATCAACGATGAAACACAGAAATTGCATCGATATTGAATGCAAAAGACAAAATGTTGACTTATTTATAAGAGGAGTAACCCTTTTAATAGTTCGTGCTTTGAACCTTTCCTGGGACAGCAGTATTAGATTCCGATGCACCATTGCAGGTTTACTGTATCCCTTGGACATTCAAGTCAACGATGAAACACAGGAATTGCATCGATATTGAATACAAAAGGCAAAATGTCGGCTTATCTACAAGAGGAGTAACTCTTCTAATAGTACGTGCTTTGAGCCTTTCCTGCGACAGCAGTATTACATTCCGATGCACCATTGCTGGTTTACTGTATACCTTGGACCTACAAATCAACGATGAAACACAGAAATTGCATGGATATTGAATACAAAAGGCAAAATGTCGACTTATTTACAAGAGGAGTAACTCTTCTAATAGTTCGTGTTTGAGCCTTTCCAGGGACAGCAGTATTAGATTCCGATGCACCATTGAAGGTTTACTGTATCCGTTAAACCTTCAAATCAACGATGAAACACAGAAATTGCATCGATATTGAATACAAAAGGCAAAATGTCGACTTATTTATAAGAGGAGTAACCCTTCTAATAGTTCGTGCTTTGAACATTTCCTGGGACAGCAGTATTAGATTCCGATGCACCATCGCAGGTTTACTGTATCCCTTGGACCTTCAAGTCAACGATGAAACACGGGAATTGGATCGATATTGAATACAAAAGGCAAAATGTCGGCTTATCTACAAGAGGAGTAACTCTTCAAATAGTACGTGCTTTAAGCCTTTCCTGGGACAGCAGTATTACATTCCGATGCACCATTGCTGGTTTACTGTTTACCTTGGACCTACAAATCAACGATGAAACACAGAAATTGCATCGATATTGAATACAAAAGGCAAAATGTCGAATTATTTACAAGAGGAGTAACTCTTCTAATAGTTCGTGTTTGAGCCTTTCCCTGGACAGCAGTATTAGATTCCGATGCACCATTGCAGGTTTACTGTATCCCTTGGACCTTCAAATCAACGATGTAACACAGAAATTGCATCGATATTGAATAGAAAAAAGCAAAATGACGACTTATTTACAAGAGGAGTAACTCTTCTAATAGTTCGTCCTTTGAGCCTTTCCTGGGACAGCAGTATTAGATTCTGATGCACCATTGCAGGTTTACTGTATCCGTTAAACCTTCAAATCAACGATGAAACACAGAAATTGCATCGATATTGAATACAAAAGGCTAAATGTCGACTTATTTACAAGAAGAGTAACTCTTCTAATAGTTCGTGCTTTGAGCCTTTCCTGGGACAGCAGTATTAGATTCCGATGCACCATTGCGGGTTTACTGTATCCCTTGGACCTTCAAGTCAACGATGAGACACAGAAATTGCATCGATATTGAATACAAATGGCAAAATATCTACTTATTTACAAGAGGAGTAACTCTTATAATAGTTCGTGATTTGAGCCTTTCCTGGGACAGCAGTATTAGATTCCGATGCACCATTGCAGGTTTACTGTATCCCTAGAACCTTCAAATCAACGATGAATCACAGAAATTGCATCGATATTTAATACAAAAGGCAAAATTTCGACTTATTTACATGAGGCGTAACTCTTTTAATAGTTCGTGCTTTGAGCCTTTCCTGGGACAGCAGTATTAGATTCCGATGCACCATTGCAGGTTTACTGTATCCCTTGGACCTTCAAATCAACGATGAATCACAGAAATTGCATCGATATTGAATACAAAATGCAAAATGTCGGCTCATCTACAAGAGGAGTAACTCTTCTAATAGTACGTGCCTTGAGCTGTTCCTGGGACAGAAGTATTACATTCCGATGCACCATTGCAGGTTTACTGTATCCCTTGGGCCTTCAAATCAACGATGAAACACAGAAATTGCATCGATATTGAATACAAAAGGCAAAATGTCGACTTATTTACAAGAGGAGTAACTCTTCTAATAGATCGTGTTTGAGCCTTTCCAGGGACAGCAGTACTAGATTCCGATGCACCATTGCAGGTTTACTGTATCCCTTGGACCTTCAAATCAACGATGAAACACAGAAATTGCATCGATATTGAATACAAAAGGCAAAATGTCGACTTATTTATAAGAGGAGTAACCCTTCTAAAAGTTCGTGCTTTGAACATTTCCTGGGACAGCAGTATTAGATTCCGATTCACCATTGCAGGTTTACTGTATCCCTTGGACCTTCAAGTCAACGATGAAATGTAGGAATTGGATCGATATTGAATACAAAAGGCAAAATGTCGGCTTATCTACAAGAGGAGTAACTCTTCAAATAGTACGTGCTTTGAGCCTTTCCTGGGACAGCAGTATTACATTCCGATGCACCATTGCTGGTTTACTGTTTACCTTGGACCTACAAATCAACGATGAAACACAGAAATTGCATCGATATTGAATACAAAAGGCAAAATGTCGAATTATTTACAAGAGGAGTAACTCTTCTAATAGTTCGTGTTTGAGCCTTTCCAGGGACAGCAGTATTAGATTCCGATGCACCATTGCAGGTTTACTGTATCCCTTGGACCTTCAAATCAACAATGAAACACAGAAATTGCATCGATATTGAATAGAAAAAAGCAAAATGACGACTTATTTACAAGAGGAGTAACTCTTCTAATAGTTCGTCCTTTGAGCCTTTCCTGGGACAGCAGTATTAGATTCCGATGCACCATTGCAGGTTTACTGTATCCGTTAAACCTTCAAATCAACGATGAAACACAGAAATTGCATCGATATTGAATACAAAAGGCTAAATGTCGACTTATTTACAAGAAGAGTAACTCTTCTAATAGTTCGTGCTTTGAGCCTTTCCTGGGACAGCAGTATTAGATTCCGATGCACCATTGCAGGTTTACTGTATCCCTTGGACCTTCAAGTCAACGATGAGACACAGAAATTGCATCGATATTGAATACAAATGGCAAAATATCTACTTATTTACAAGAGGAGTAACTCTTATAATAGTTCGTGTTTTGAGCCTTTCCTGGGACAGCAGTATTAGATTCCGATGCACCATTGCAGGTTTACTGTATCCCTAGAACCTTCAAATCAACGATGAATCACAGAAATTGCATCGATATTTAATACAAAAGGCAAAATGTCGACTTATTTACAAGAGGCGTAACTCTTTAAATAGTTCTTGCTTTGAGCTTTTCCTGGGACAGCAGTATTAGATTCCGATGCACCACTGCAGGTTTACTGTATCCCTTGGACCTTCAAATCAACGATGAATCACAGAAATTGCATCGATATTGAATACAAAAGGCAAAATGTCGGCTTATCTACAAGAGGAGTAACTCTTCTAATAGTTCGTGCTTTGAGCTGTTCCTGGGACAGCAGTATTACATTCCGGTGCACCATTGCAGGTTTACTGTATCCATTGGACCTTCAAATCAACGATGAAACACGGAAATTGCATCGATATTGAATACAAAAGGCAAAATGTCGACTTATTTACAGGAGGAGTAACTCTTCTAATAGTTCGTGTTTGAGCCTTTCCAGGGACCGCAGTATTAGATTCCGATGCACCATTGCAGGTTTACTGTATCCCTTGGACCTTCAAATCAACGATGAAACACAGAAATTGCATCGATATTGAATACAAAAGGCAAAATGTCGACTTATTTATAAGAGGAGTAACCCTTCTAATAGTTCGTGCTTTGAACCTTTCCCGGGACAGCAGTATTAGATTCCGATGCACCATTGCAGGTTTACTGTATCCCTTGGACCTTCAAGTCAACGATGAAACACAGAAATTGGATCGATATTGAATACAAAAGGCAAAATGTCGGCTTATCTACAAGAGGAGTAACTCTTCTAATAGTTCGTGATTTGAGCCTTTCCTGGGACAGCAGTATTAGATTCCGATGCACCATTGCAGGTCTACTGTATCCCTTGGACCTCCAAATCAACGATGATACACTGAAATTGCATCGATATTGAATACAAAAGTCCAAATGTCGACTTATTTACAAGAGGAGTAACTCTTCTAATAGTTCGTGCTTTGAGCCTTTCCTGGGACAGCAGTATTAGATTCCGATGCACCATTGCAGGTTTACTGTATCCCTTGGACCTTCAAATCAACGATGAAACACAGAAATTGCATCGATATTGAATGCAAAAGGCAAAATGTCGACTTATTTACAAGCGGAGTAACTCTTCTAATAGTTCGTGCTTAGAGAACATCCTGGGACAGCAGTATTAGATTCCGATACACCACTGCAGGTTTACTGTATCCCATGGACCTTCAAATCAACGATGAATCACAGAAATTGCATCGATATTGAATACAAAAGGCAAAATGTCGGCTTATCTACAAGAGGAGTAACTCTTCTAATAGTTCGTGCTTTGAGCCGTTCCTGGGACAGCAGTATTACCTTCCGATGCACCATTGCTGGTTTACTGTATCCCTTGGACCTTCAAATCAACGATGAAACACAGAAATTGCATCGATATTGAATACAAATGGCAAAATATCTACTTATTTGCAAGAGGAGTAACTCTTATGATAGTTCGTGGTTTGAGCCTTTCCTGGGACAGCAGTATTAGATTCCGATGCACCATTGCAGGTTTACTGTATCCCTAGAACCTTCAAATCAGCGATGAATCAGAGAAATTGCATCGATATTGAATACAAAACGCAAAATGTCGGCTTATCTACAAGAGGAGTAACTCTTCTAATAGTTCGTGCTTTGAGCCTTTCCTGGGACAGCAGTATTAGATTCCGATGCACCATTGCAGGTTTACTGTATCCCTTGGACCTTCAAATCAACGATGAAACACAGAAATTGCATCGATATTGAATACAAAAGGCAAAATGTCGACTTATTTACAAGAGGAGTATCTCTTCTAATAGTTCGTGCTTTGAGCCTTTCCTGGGACAGCAGTATTAGATTCCGATGCACCATTGCAGGTTTACTGTATCCCTTGGACCTTCAAATCAACGATGAATCACAGAAATTGCATCGATATTGAATACAAAAGGCAAAATGTCGACTTATATACAAGAGGAGTAACTCTTCTAGTACTTCGTGCTTTGAGCCTTTCCTGGGACAGCAGTATTAGATTCCGATTTACCATTGCAGGTTTACTGTATCCCTTGGACCTTCAAATCAACGATGAAACACAGAAATTGCATCGATATTGAATACAAAAGGCAAAATGTCGGCTTATCTACAAGAGGAGTAACTCTTCTAATAGTTCGTGCTTTGAGCCGTTCCTGGGACAGCAGTATTACCTTCCGATGCACCATTGCTGGTTTACTGTATCCCCTGGACCTTCAAATCAACGATGAAACACAGAAATTGCATCGATATTGAATACAAAAGGCAAAATGTCGACTTATTAAAAAGTGGAATAACTCTTCTAATAGTTCGTGTTTGAGCCTTTCCAGGGACAGCAGTATTAGATTCCGATGCACCATTGCAGGTTTACTGTATCCCTTGGACCTTCAAATCAACGATGAAACACAGAAATTGCATCGATATTGAATACAAAAGGCAAAATGTCGACTTATTTATAAGAGGAGTAACCCTTCTAATAGTTCGTGCTTTGAACCTTTCCTGGGATAGCAGTATTAGATTCCGATGCACCATTGCAGGTTTACTGTATCCCTTGGACCTTCAAGTCAACGATGAAACACAGAAATTGGATCGATATTGAATACAAAAGGCAAAATGTCAGCTTATCTACAAGAGGAGTAACTCTTCTAATAGTTCGTGCTTTGAGCCTTTCCTGGGACAGCAGTATTACATTCCGATGCACCATTGCTGGTTTACTGTATCCCTTGGACCTTCAAATCAACGATGAAACACAGAAATTGCATCGATATTGAATACAAAAGGCAAAATGTCGTCTTATTTACAAGAGGAGTAACTCTTCTAATAGTTCGTGTTTGAGCCTTTTCAGGGACAGCAGTATTAGATTCCGATGCACCATTGCAGGTTTACTGTATCCCTTGGACCTTCAAATCAACGATGAAACACAGAAATTGCATCGATATTGTATACAAAAGGCAAAATGTCGACTTATTTACAAGAGGAGTAACTCTTTTAATAGATCGTTATTTTAGCCTTTCCTGGGACAGCAGTACTAGATTCCGATGCACCATTGCAGGTTTTCTGTATCCCTTGGACCTTCAAATCAACGATGAAACACAGAAATTGCATCGATATTGAATACAATATGCAAAATGTCGACTTATTTACAAGAGGAGTAACTCTTCTAATAGTTCGTGATTTGAACCTTTCCTGGGAAAGCAGTATTAGATTCCGATGCACCATTGCAGGTTTACTGTATCCCTGGGACCTTCAAGTCAACGATGAAACACAGAAATTGCATCGATATTGAATACAAAAGGCAAAATGTCGACTTATTTACAAGAGGAGTTGCTCTTCTAATAGTTAGTGTTTAGAGCCCATCCTGGGACAGCAGTATTAGATTCCGATGCACCATTGCAGGTTTACTGTATCCCTGGGACCTTCAAGTCAACGATGAAACACAGAAATTGCATCGATATCGAATACAAATGGCAAAATATCTACTTATTTGCAAGAGGAGTAACTCTTATGATAGTTCGTGCTTTGAGCCTTTCCTGGGACAGCAGTATTAGATTCCGATGCACCATTGCAGGTTTACTGTAGCCCTAGAACCTTCAAATCAACGATGAATCACAGAAATTGCATCGATATTCAATACAAAAGGCAAAATGTCGACTTATCTACAAGAGGAGTAACTCTTCTAATAGTTCGTGCTTTGAGCCGTTCCTGGGACAGCAGTATTACATTCCGATGAACCATTGCAGGTTTTCTGTATCCCTTGGACATTCAAATCAACGATGAAACACAGAAATTGCATCGATATTGAATACAAAAGGCAAAATGTCGACTTATTTACAAGAGGAGTATCTCTTCTAATAGGTCGTGCTTTGAGCCTTTCCTGGGACAGCAGTATTACATTCCGATGCACCATTGCTGGTTTACTGTATCCCTTGGACCTTCAAATCAACGATGAAACACAGAAATTGCATCGATATTGAATACAAAAGGCAAAATGTCGTCTTATTTACAAGAGGAGTAACTCTTCTAATAGTTCGTGCTTTGAGCCGTTCCTGGGACAGCAGTATTACCTTCCGATGCACCATTGCAGGTTTACTGTATCCCTTGGACCTTCAAATCAACGATGAAACACAGATATTGCATCGATATTGAATACAAAAGGCAAAATGTCGACTTATTTACAAGAGGAGTAACTCTTCTAATAGATCGTTATTTTAGCCTTTCCTGGGACAGCAGTATTAGATTCCGATGCACCATTGCAGGTTTTCTGTATCATTTGGACCTTCAAATCAACGATGAAACACAGAAATTGCATCGATATTGAATACAATATGCAAAATGTCGACTTATTTACAAGAGGAGTAACTCTTCTAATAGTTCGTGATTTGAGCCTTTCCTGGGACAGCAGTATTAGATTCCGATGCACCATTGCAGGTTTACTGTATCCCTGGGAATTTCAAGTCAACGATGAAACACAGAAATTGCATCGATATTGATTACAAAAGGCAAAATGTCGACTTATTTACAAGAGGAGTTGCTCTTCTAATAGTTCGTGCTTAGAGCCCATCCTGGGACAGCAGTATTAGATTCCGATGCACCATTGCTGGTTTACTGTATCCCTGGGACCTTCAAGTCAACGATGAAACACAGAAATTGCATCGATATCGAATACAAATGGCAAAATATCTACTTATTTGCAAGAGGAGTAACTCTTATGATAGTTCGTGCTTTGAGCCTTTCCTGGGACAGCAGTATTAGATTCCGATGCACCATTGCAGGTTTACTGTATCCCTAGAACCTTCAAATCAACGATGAATCACAGAAATTGCATCGATACTGAATACAAAATGCAAAATGTCGACTCATTTACAAGAGGAGTAACTCTTCTAATAGTTCGTGCTTTGATCCTTTCCTGGGACAGCAGTATTAGATTCCGATGCACCATTGCAGTTTCACTGTATCCCTTGGATCTTCAAATCAACGATGAAACACAGAAATTGCATCGATATTGAATACAAAAGGCAAAGTGTCGTCTTACTTATTAGAGGAGTAACTCTTCTAACAGTTCCTGCTTTGAGCCTTTCCTGGGGCAACAGTATTAGATTCCGATGCACCATTGCAGGTTCACTGTATCCCTTGTACCTTCAAATCAACGATGAAACATAGAAATTGCATCGATCTTGAATACAAAATGCAAAATGTCAACTTATTTATAAGAGGAGTAACTCTTCTAATAGTTCGGCTTTGAGCCTTTCCTGGGACAGCAGTATTACATTCCGATGCACCATTGCACGTTTACTGTATCCCTTGGACCTTCAAAACAACTATGAAACACTGAAATTGCAACGATATTGAATACAAAAGGAAAATGTCGACTTATTTACAAGAGGAGTAACCATTATAATAGCTCGTGGTTTTAGCCTTTCCTGGGACAGCCGTATTAGATTCCGATGCACCATTGCAGGTTTACTGTATCCCTTGGACCTTCAAATCAACGATGAAACACAGAAATTGCATCGATATTGAATACAAAAGGCGAAATGTCGACTTATTTACAAGAGGAGTAACTCTTCTGATATTTCGTGATTTGAGCCTTTCCTGGGACAGCAGTATTACATTCCGATGCACCATTGCTGGTTTACTGTATCCCTTGGACCTTCAAATCCACGATGAAACACAGAAATTGCATCGATATTGAATACAAAAGGCAAAATGTCGACTTATTTACAAGAGGAGTAACTCTTCTAATAGTTCGTGTTTGAGCCTTTCCTGGGACAGCAGTATTACATTCCGATGCACCATTGCTGGTTTACTGTATCCCTTGGACCTTCAAATCAACGATGAAACACAGAAATTACATCGATATTGAATACAAAAGGCAAAATGTCGACTTATTTACAAGAGGAGTAACTCTTTTAATAGTTCGTGCTTTGAGCCTTTCCTGGGACAGCAGTATTACATTCCGATGCACCATTGCTGGTTTACTGTATCCCTTGGACCTTCAAATCAACGAAGAAACACAGAAATTGCATTGATATTGAATACAAAAGGCAAAATGTCGGCTTATTTATAAGAGGAGTAACTCTTCTAATAGTTCGTGTTTGAGCCTTTCCTGGGACAGCAGTATTAGATTCCGATGCACCATTGCAGGTTTACTGTATCCCTTGGACCTTCAAATCAACGATGAAACACAGAAATTGCATCGATATTGAATACAAATGGCAAAATATCTACTTATTTGCAAGAGTAGTAACTCTACTAATAGTTCGTGCTTAGAGCCCATCCTGGGACAGCAGTATTAGATTCCGATGCACCATTGCAGGTTTACTGTATTCCTGGGACCTTCAAGTCAACGATGAAACACAGAACTTGCATCGATATTGAATACAAATGGCAAAATATCTACTTATTTGCAAGAGGAGTAACTCTTATGATAGTTCGTGCTTTGAGCCTTTCCTGGGACAGCAGTATTAGATTCCGATGCACCATTGCAGGTTTACTGTATCCCTTGGACCTTCAAATCAACGATGAGACACTGAAATTGCATCGATATTTAATACAAAAGGCCAAATGTCGACTTATTTACAAGAGGGGTAACTCTTCTAATAGTTCGTGTTTGAGCCTTTCCTGGGACAGCAGTATTAGATTCCGATGCACCATTGCAGGTTTACTGTATCCCTTGGACCTTCAAATCAACGATGAAACACAGAAATTGCATCGATATTGAATACAAATGGCAAAATATCTACTTATTTGCAAGAGTAGTAACTCTTATGATAGTTCGTGGTTTGAGCCCTTCCTGGGACAGCAGTATTAGATTCCGATGCACCATCGCAGGTTTACTGTATCCCTTGGACCTTCAAATCAACGATGAAACACAGAACTTCCATCGATATTGAATACAAAAGGCAAAATTTCGACTTATTTACAAGAGGAGTAACTCTTCTAATAGTTCGTGTTTTGAGCCTTTCCTGGGACAGCAGTATTAGATTCCGATGCACCATTGCAGGTTTACTGTATCCCTTGGACCTTCAAATCAACGATGAAACACAGAAATTGCATCGATTTGAATACAAAATGCAAAATGGCGACTTATTTACAAGAGGAGTAACTCTTCTAATAGTTCGTGGTTTGAGCCCATCCTGGGACAGCAGTATTAGATTCCGATGCACCATTGCAGGTTTACTGTATCCCTTGGACCTTCTAATCAACGATGAAACACAGAAATTGCATCGATATAGAATACAAAAGGCAAAATGTCGACTTATTTACAAGAGGAGTAACTCTTTTAATAGTTCGTGCTTTGAGCCTTTCCTGGGACAGCAGTATTACATTCCGATGCACCATTGCTGGTTTACTGTATCCCTTGGACCTTCAAATCAACGAAGAAACACAGAAATTGCATCGATATTGAATACAAAAGGCAAAATGTCGGCTTATTTATAAGAGGAGTAACTCTTCTAATAGTTCGTTCTTTTAGCCTTTCCTGGGACAGCAGTATTAGATTCCGATGCACCATTGCATGTTTACTGTATCCCTGGGACCTTTAAGTCAACGATGAAACACAGAAATTGCATCGATATTGAATACAAATAGCAAAATATCTACTTATTTGCAAGAGGAGTAACTCTTATGATAGTTTGTGCTTTGAGCCTTACCTGGGACAGCAGTATTAGATTCCGATGCACCATTGCAGGTTTACTGTCTCCCTAGAACCTTCAAGTCAACGATGAAACACTGAAATTGCATCGATATTGAATACAAATGGCAAAATATCGGCTTATCTACAAGAGGAGTAACTGTTCTAATAGTTCGCGCTTTGAGCCGTTCCTGGGACAGCAGTATTACATTCCGATGCACCATTGCAGGTATACTGTATCCCTTGGACCTTCAAATCAACGATGAAACACAGAAATTGCATCGATATTGAATACAAATGGCAAAATATCTACTTATTTGCAAGAGTAAAAACTCTTATGATAGTTTGTGGTTTGAGCCCTTCCTGGGACAGCAGTATTAGATTCCGATGCACCATTGCAGGTTTACTGTATCCCTTGGACCTTCAAATCAACGATGAAACACAGAAATTGCATCGATTTGAATACAAAATGCAAAATGTCGACTTATTTACAAGAGGAGTAACTCTTCTAATAGTTCGTGCTTTGAGCCCATCCTGGGACAGCAGTATTAGATTCCGATGCACCATTGCAGGTTTACTGTATCCCTTGGAACTTCTAATCAACGATGAAACACAGAAATTGCATCGATATTGAATACAAAAGGCAAAATTTCGACTTATTTACAAGAGGAGTAACTCTTCTAATAGTTCGTGATTTGAGCCTTTCCTGGGACAGCAGTATTAGATTCCGATGCACCATTGCAGGTTTACTGTATCCCTTGGACCTTCAAATCAACGATGAAACACTGAAATTGCATCGATATTGAATACAAAAGGCCAAATGTCGACTTATTTACAAGAGGAGTAACTCATCTAATAGTTCGTGCTTTGAGCCTTTCCTGGGACAGCAGTATTAGATTCCGATGCACCATTGCAGGTTTACTGTATCCCTTGGACCTTCAAATCAACGATGAAACACAGAAATTGCATCGATTTGAATACAAAATGCAAAATGTCGACTTACTTACAAGAGGAGTAACTCTTCTAATAGTTCGTGCTTTGAGCCCATCCTGGGACAGCAGTATTAGATTCCGATGCACCATTGCAGGTTTACTGTATCCCTTGGACCTTCTAATCAACGATGAAACACAGAAATTGCATCGATATAGAATACAAAAGGCAAAATGTCGACTTATTTACAAGAGGAGTAACTCTTTTAATAGTTCGTGCTTTGAGCCTTTCCTGGGACAGCAGTATTACATTCCGATGCACCATTGCTGGTTTACTGTATCCCTTGGACCTTCAAATCAACGAAGAAACACAGAAATTGCATCGATTTTAATACAAAAGGCAAAATGTCGACTTATTTACAAGAGGAGTAACTATTCTAATAGTTCGAGCTTATAGCCCATCCTGGGACAGCAGTATTAGATTCCGATGCACCATTGCAGGTTTACTGTATCCCTTGGACCTTCAAATCAACGATGAAACACAGAAATTGCATCGATATTGAATACAAAATGCAAAATGTCGATTGATTTACAAGAGGATAACTCTTCTAATGGTTCGTTCTTTTAGCCTTTCCTGGGACAGCAGTATTAGATTCCGATGCACCATTGCAGGTTTACTGTATCCCTTGTAACTTCAAGTCAACGATGAAACACAGAAATTGCATCGATATTGAATACAGAAGGCAAAATGTCGACTTATTTACAATAGGAGTAACTCTTCTAATAGTTCGTGCTTTTAGCGTTTCCTGGGACAGCAGTATTAGATTCCGATGCACCATTGCAGGTTTACTGTATCCCTTGGACCTTCAAATCAACGATGAAACATAGAAATTGCATCGATATTGAATACAAAAGGCAAAGTGTCGACTTATTTACAAGAGGAGTAACTCATCTAATAGTTCGTGTTTGTGCTTTTCCTGGGACAGCAGTATTAGATTCCGATGCACCATTGCAGGCTTACTGTATCCCTTGGACCTTCAAATCAACAATGAAACACAGAAATTGCATCGATATTGAATACAAAATAGCAAAATGTCGACTTATTTACAAGAGGAGTAACTCTTCCAATAGTTCGTGTTTTGAGCCTTTCCTGGGACAGCAGTATTAGATTCCGATGCACCATTGCAGGTTTACTGTATCCATTGGACCTTCAAATCAACGATGAAACACAGAAAATGGATCGATATTGAATAGAAAAGGCAAAATTTCGACTTATTTACAAGAGGAGTAACTCTTCTAATAGTTCGTGCTTTTCGCCTTTCCTGGGACAGCAGTATTAGATTCCGATGCACCATTGCATGTTTACTGTATCCCTGGGACCTTCAAGTCAACGATGAAACACAGAAATTGCATCGATATTGAATACAAATAGCAAAATATCTACTTATTTGCAAGAGGAGTAACTCTTATGATAGTTTGTGGTTTGAGCCCTTCCTGGGACAGCAGTATTAGATTCCGATGCACCATTGCAGGTTTACTGTATCCCTTGGACCTTCAAATCAACGATGAAACACAGAAATTGCATCGATTTGAATACAAAATGCAAAATGTCGACTTATTTACAAGAGGAGTAACTCTTCTAATAGGTCGTGCTTTGAGCCCATCCTGGGACAGCAGTATTAGATTCCGATGCACCATTGCAGGTTTACTGTATCCCTTGGAACTTCTAATCAACGATGAAACACAGAAATTGCATCGATATTGAATACAAAAGGCAAAATTTCGACTTATTTACAAGAGGAGTAACTCTTCTAATAGTTCGTGATTTGAGCCTTTCCTGGGACAGCAGTATTAGATTCCGATGCACCATTGCAGGTTTACTGTATCCCTTGGACCTTCAAATCAACGATGAAACACTGAAATTGCATCGATATTGAATACAAAAGGCCAAATGTCGACTTATTTACAAGAGGAGTAACTCATCTAATAGTTCGTGCTTTGAGCCTTTCCTGGGACAGCAGTATTAGATTCCGATGCACCATTGCAGGTTTACTGTATCCCTTGGACCTTCAAATCAACGATGAAACACAGAAATTGCATCGATTTGAATACAAAATGCAAAATGTCGACTTACTTACAAGAGGAGTAACTCTTCTAATAGTTCGTGCTTTGAGCCCATCCTGGGACAGCAGTATTAGATTCCGATGCACCATTGCAGGTTTACTGTATCCCTTGGACCTTCTAATCAGCGATGAAACACAGAAATTGCATCGATATTGAATACAAAAGGCAAAATGTCGACTTATTTATAAGAGGAGTAACTCTTCTAAAAGATCCTGCTTTGAGCCTTTCCTGGGACAGCAGTATTAGATTCCGATGCACCATTGCAGGTTTACTGTATCCCTTGTAACTTCAAGTCAACGATGACACACAGATATTGCATCGATATTGAATACAGAAGGCAAAATGTCGACTTATTTACAAGAGGAGTAACTCTTCTAATAGTTCGTGCTTTTAGCGTTTCCTGGGACAGCAGTATTAGATTCCGATGCACCATTGCAGGTTTACTGTATCTCTTGGACCTTCAAATCAACGATGAAACATAGAAATTGCATCGATATTGAATACAAAATGTAAAGTGTCGACTTATTTACAAGAGGAGTAACTCTTCTAATAGTTCGTGTTTGTGCTTTTCCTGGGACAGCAGTATTAGATTCCGATGCACCATTGCAGGCTTACTGTGTCCCTTGGACCTTCAAATCAACAATGAAACACAGAAATTGCGTCGATATTGAATACAAAAAAGCAAAATGTCGACTTATTTACAAGAGGAGTAACTCTTCCAATAGTTCGTGCTTTGAGCCTTTCCTGGGACAGCAGTATTAGATTCCGATGCACCATTGCAGGTTTACTGTATCCATTGGACCTTCAAATCAACGATGAAACACAGAAAATGGATCGATATTGAATAGAAAAGGCAAAATGTCGACTTATTTACAAGAGGAGTAACTCTTCTAATAGTTCGTGCTTTTCGCCTTTCCTGGGACAGCAGTATTAGATTCCGATGCACCATTGCATGTTTACTGTATCCCTGGGACCATCAAGTCAACGATGAAACACAGAAATTGCATCGATATTGAATACAAATAGCAAAATATCTACTTTTTTGCAAGAGGAGTAACTCTTATGATAGTTTGTGCTTTGAGCCTTACCTGGGACAGCAGTATTAGATTCCGATGCACCATTGCAGGTTTACTGTATCCCTAGAACCTTCAAGTCAACGATGAAACACTGAAATTGCATCGATATTGAATACAAATGGCAAAATATCGGCTTATCTACAAGAGGAGTAACTGTTCTAATAGTTCGCGCTTTGAGCCGTTCCTGGGACAGCAGTATTACATTCCGATGCACCATTGCAGGTATACTGTATCCCTTGGACCTTCAAATCAACGATGAAACACAGAAATTGCATCGATATTGAATACAAATGGCAAAATATCTACTTATTTGCAAGAGTAAAAACTCTTATGATAGTTCGTGGTTTGAGCCCTTCATGGGACAGCAGTATTAGATTCCGATGCACCATTGCAGGTTTACTGTATCCCTTGGACCTTCAAATCAACGATGAAACACAGAAATTGCATCGATTTGAATACAAAATGCAAAATGTCGACTTATTTACAAGAGGAGTAACTCTTCTAATAGTTCGTGCTTTGAGCCCATCCTGGGACAGCAGTATTAGATTCCGATGCACCATTGCAGGTTTACTGTATCCCTTGGAACTTCTAATCAACGATGAAACACAGAAATTGCATCGATATTGAATACAAAAGGCAAAATTTCGACTTATTTACAAGAGGAGTAACTCTTCTAATAGTTCGTGATTTGAGCCTTTCCTGGGACAGCAGTATTAGATTCCGATGCACCATTGCAGGTTTACTGTATCCCTTGGACCTTCAAATCAACGATGAAACACTGAAATTGCATCGATATTGAATACAAAAGGCCAAATGTCGACTTATTTACAAGAGGAGTAACTCATCTAATAGTTCGTGATTTGAGCCTTTCCTGGGACAGCAGTATTAGATTCCGATGCACCATTGCAGGTTTACTGTATCCCTTGGACCTTCAAATCAACGATGAAACACAGAAATTGCATCGATTTGAATACAAAATGCAAAATGTCGACTTACTTACAAGAGGAGTAACCCTTCTAATAGTTCGTGCTTTGAGCCCATCCTGGGACAGCAGTATTAGATTCCGATGCACCATTGCAGGTTTACTGTATCCCTTGGACCTTCTAATCAGCGATGAAACACAGAAATTGCATCGATATTGAATACAAAAGGCAAAATGTCGACTTATTTATAAGAGGAGTAACTCTTCTAAAAGATCCTGCTTTGAGCCTTTCCTGGGACAGCAGTATTAGATTCCGATGCACCATTGCAGGTTTACTGTATCCCTTGTAACTTCAAGTCAACGATGAAACACAGATATTGCATCGATATTGAATACAGAAGGCAAAATGTCGACTTATTTACAAGAGGAGTAACTCTTCTAATAGTTCGTGCTTTTAGCGTTTCCTGGGACAGCAGTATTAGATTCCGATGCACCATTGCAGGTTTACTGTATCTCTTGGACCTTCAAATCAACGATGAAACATAGAAATTGCATCGAAATTGAATACAAAATGTAAAGTGTCGACTTATTTACAAGAGGAGTAACTCTTCTAATAGTTCGTGTTTGTGCTTTTCCTGGGACAGCAGTATTAGATTCCGATGCACCATTGCAGGCTTACTGTGTCCCTTGGACCTTCAAATCAACAATGAAACACAGAAATTGCATCGATATTGAATACAAAAAAGCAAAATGTCGACTTATTTACAAGAGGAGTAACTCTTCCAATAGTTCGTGCTTTGAGCCTTTCCTGGGACAGCAGTATTAGATTCCGATGCACCATTGCAGGTTTACTGTATCCATTGGACCTTCAAATCAACGATGAAACACAGAAAATGGATCGATATTGAATAGAAAAGGCAAAATGTCGACTTATTTACAAGAGGAGTAACTCTTCTAATAGTTCGTGCTTTTCGCCTTTCCTGGGACAGCAGTATTAGATTCCGATGCACCATTGCATGTTTACTGTATCCCTGGGACCATCAAGTCAACGATGAAACACAGAAATTGCATCGATATTGAATACAAATAGCAAAATATCTACTTTTTTGCAAGAGGAGTAACTCTTATGATAGTTTGTGCTTTGAGCCTTACCTGGGACAGCAGTATTAGATTCCGATGCACCATTGCAGGTTTACTGTATCCCTAGAACCTTCAAGTCAACGATGAAACACTGAAATTGCATCGATATTGAATACAAATGGCAAAATATCGGCTTATCTACAAGAGGAGTAACTGTTCTAATAGTTCGCGCTTTGAGCCGTTCCTGGGACAGCAGTATTACATTCCGATGCACCATTGCAGGTATACTGTATCCCTTGGACCTTCAAATCAACGATGATACACAGAAATTGCATCGATATTGAATACAAATGGCAAAATATCTACTTATTTGCAAGAGTAGTAACTCTTATGATAGTTCGTGGTTTGAGCCCTTCCTGGGACAGCAGTATTAGATTCCGATGCACCGTTGCAGGTTTACTGTATCCCTTGGACCTTCAAATCAACGATGAAACACAGAAATTGCATCGATTTGAATACAAAATGCAAAATGTCGACTTATTTACAAGAGGAGTAACTCTTCTAATAGTTCGTGATTTGAGCCTTTCCTGGGACAGCAGTATTAGATTCCGATGCACCATTGCAGGTTTACTGTATCCCTTGGACCTTCAAATCAACGATGAAACACTGAAATTGCATCGATATTGAATACAAAAGGCCAAATGTCGACTTATTTACAAGAGGAGTAACTCATCTAATAGTTTGTGCTTTGAGCCTTTCCTGGGACAGCAGTATTAGATTCCGATGCACCATTGCAGGTTTACTGTATCCCTTGGACCTTCAAATCAACGATGAAACACAGAAATTGCATCGATTTGAATACAAAATGCAAAATGTCGACTTACTTACAAGAGGAGTAACTCTTCTAATAGTTCGTGCTTTGAGCCCATCCTGGGACAGCAGTATTAGATTCCGATGCACCATTGCAGGTTTACTGTATCCCTTGGACCTTCTAATCAGCGATGAAACACAGAAATTGCATCGATATTGAATACAAAAGGCAAAATGTCGACTTATTTATAAGAGGAGTAACTCTTCTAAAAGATCCTGCTTTGAGCCTTTCCTGGGACAGCAGTATTAGATTCCGATGCACCATTGCAGGTTTACTGTATCCCTTGTAACTTCAAGTCAACGATGAAACACAGAAATTGCATCGATATTGAATACAGAAGGCAAAATGTCGACTTATTTACAAGAGGAGTAACTCTTCTAATAGTTCGTGCTTTTAGCGTTTCCTGGGACAGCAGTATTAGATTCCGATGCACCATTGCAGGTTTACTGTATCTCTTGGACCTTCAAATCAACGATGAAACATAGATATTGCATCGATATTGAATACAAAATGCAAAGTGTCGACTTATTTACAAGAGGAGTAACTCTTCTAATAGTTCGTGTTTGTGCTTTTCCTGGGACAGCAGTATTAGATTCCGATGCACCATTGCAGGCTTACTGTATCAATTGGACCTTCAAATCAACGAAGAAACACAGAAATTGCATCGATATTGAATACAAAAGGCAAAATGTCGGCCTATTTATAAGAGGAGTAACTCTTCTAATAGTTCGTTCTTTTAGCCTTTCCTGGGACAGCAGTATTAGATTCCGATGCACCATTGCAGGTTTACTTTATTTCCCTTGGACCTTCAAATCAACGATGAAACACAGAAATTGCATCGATTTTAATACAAAAGGCAAAATGTCGACTTATTTACAAGAGGAGTAACTATTCTAATAGTTCGAGCTTATAGCCCATCCTGGGACAGCAGTATTAGATTCCGATGCACCATTGCAGGTTTACTGTATCCCTTGGACCTTCAAATCAACGATGAAACACAGAAATTGCATCGATATTGAATACAAAATGCCAAATGTCGATTGATTTACAAGAGGATAACTCTTCTAATGGTTCGTTCTTTTAGCTTTTCCTGGGACAGCAGTATTAGATTCCGATGCACCATTGCAGGTTTACTGTATCCCTTGTAACTTCAAGTCAACGATGAAACACAGAAATTGCATCGATATTGAATACAGAAGGCAAAATGTCGACTTATTTACAATAGGAGTAACTCTTCTAATAGGTCGTGCTTTTAGCGTTTCCTGGGACAGCAGTATTAGATTCCGATGCACCATTGCAGGTTTACTGTATCCCTTGGACCTTCAAATCAACGATGAAACATAGAAATTGCATCGATATTGAATACAAAAGGCAAAGTGTCGACTTATTTACAAGAGGAGTAACTCTTCTAATAGTTCGTGTTTGTGCTTTTCCTGGGACAGCAGTATTAGATTCCGATGCACCATTGCAGGCTTACTGTATCCCTTGGACCTTCAAATCAACAATGAAACACAGAAATTGCATCGATATTGAATACAAAATAGCAAAATGTCGACTTATTTACAAGAGGAGTAACTCTTCCAATAGTTCGTGTTTTGAGCCTTTCCTGGGACAGCAGTATTAGATTCCGATGCACCATTGCAGGTTTACTGTATCCATTGGACCTTCAAATCAACGATGAAACACAGAAAATGGATCGATATTGAATAGAAAAGGCAAAATTTCGACTTATTTACAAGAGGAGTAACTCTTCTAATAGTTCGTGCTTTTCGCGTTTCCTGGGACAGCAGTATTAGATTCCGATGCACCATTGCATGTTTACTGTATCCCTGGGACCTTCAAGTCAACGATGAAACACAGAAATTGCATCGATATTGAATACAAATAGCAAAATATCTACTTATTTGCAAGAGGAGTAACTCTTATGATAGTTTGTGCTTTGAGCCTTACCTGGGACAGCAGTATTAGATTCCGATGCACCATTGCAGGTTTACTGTATCCCTAGAACCTTCAAGTCAACGATGAAACACTGAAATTGCATCGATATTGAATACAAATGGCAAAATATCGGCTTATCTACAAGAGGAGTAACTGTTCTAATAGTTCGCGCTTTGAGCCGTTCCTGGGACAGCAGTATTACATTCCGATGCACCATTGCAGGTATACTGTATCCCTTGGACCTTTAAATCAACGATGAAACACAGAAATTGCATCGATATTGAATACAAATGGCAAAATATCTACTTATTTGCAAGAGTAAAAACTCTTATGATAGTTCGTGGTTTGAGCCCTTCCTGGGACAGCAGTATTAGATTCCGATGCACCATTGCAGGTTTACTGTATCCCTTGGACCTTCAAATCAACGATGAAACACAGAAATTGCATCGATTTGAATACAAAATGCAAAATGTCGACTTATTTACAAGAGGAGTAACTCTTCTAATAGTTCGTGCTTTGAGCCCATCCTGGGACAGCAGTATTAGATTCCGATGCACCATTGCAGGTTTACTGTATCCCTTGGAACTTCTAATCAACGATGAAGCACAGAAATTGCATCGATATTGAATACAAAAGGCAAAATTTCGACTTATTTACAAGAGGAGTAACTCTTCTAATAGTTCGTGTTTGAGCCTTTCCTGGGACAGCTGTATTAGATTCCGATGCACCATTGCAGGTTTACTGTATCCCTTGGACCTTCAAATCAACGATGAAACACTGAAATTGCATCGATATTGAATACAAAAGGCCAAATGTCGACTTATTTACAAGAGGAGTAACTCATCTAATAGTTCGTGCTTTGAGCCTTTCCTGGGACAGCAGTATTAGATTCCGATGCACCATTGCAGGTTTACTGTATCCCTTGGACCTTCAAATCAACGATGAAACACAGAAATTGCATCGATTTGAATACAAAATGCAAAATGTCGACTTACTTACAAGAGGAGTTACTCTTCTAATAGTTCGTGCTTTGAGCCCATCCTGGGACAGCAGTATTAGATTCCGATGCACCATTGCAGGTTTACTGTATCCCTTGGACCTTCTAATCAGCGATGAAACACAGAAATTGCATCGATATTGAATACAAAAGGCAAAATGTCGACTTATTTATAAGAGGAGTAACTCTTCTAAAAGATCCTGCTGTGAGCCTTTCCTGGGACAGCAGTATTAGATTCCGATGCACCATTGCAGGTTTACTGTATCCCTTGTAACTTCAAGTCAACGATGAAACACAGATATTGCATCGATATTGAATACAGAAGGCAAAATGTCGACTTATTTACAAGAGGAGTAACTCTTCTAATAGTTCGTGCTTTTAGCGTTTCCTGGGACAGCAGTATTAGATTCCGATGCACCATTGCAGGTTTACTGTATCTCTTGGACCTTCAAATCAACGATGAAACATAGAAATTGCATCGATATTGAATACAAAATGTAAAGTGTCGACTTATTTACAAGAGGAGTAACTCTTCTAATAGTTCGTGTTTGTGCTTTTCCTGGGACAGCAGTATTAGATTCCGATGCACCATTGCATGTTTACTGTATCCCTGGGACCATCAAGTCAACGATGAAACACAGAAATTGCATCGATATTGAATACAAATAGCAAAATATCTACTTTTTTGCAAGAGGAGTAACTCTTATGATAGTTTGTGCTTTGAGCCTTACCTGGGACAGCAGTATTAGATTCCGATGCACCATTGCAGGTTTACTGTATCCCTAGAACCTTCAAGTCAACGATGAAACACTGAAATTGCATCGATATTGAATACAAATGGCAAAATATCGGCTTATCTACAAGAGGAGTAACTGTTCTAATAGTTCGCGCTTTGAGCCGTTCCTGGGACAGCAGTATTACATTCCGATGCACCATTGCAGGTATACTGTATCCCTTGGACCTACAAATCAACGATGAAACACAGAAATTGCATCGATATTGAATACAAATGGCAAAATATCTACTTATTTGCAAGAGTAGTAACTCTTATGATAGTTCGTGGTTTGAGCCCTTCCTGGGACAGCAGTATTAGATTCCGATGCACCATTGCAGGTTTACTGTATCCCTTGGACCTTCTAATCAGCGATGAAACACAGAAATTGCATCGATATTGAATACAAAAGGCAAAATGTCGACTTATTTATAAGAGGAGTAACTCTTCTAAAAGATCCTGCTTAGAGCCTTTCCTGGGACAGCAGTATTATATTCCGATGCACCATTGCAGGTTTACTGTATCCCTTGTAACTTCAAGTCAACGATGAAACATAGAAATTGCATCGATATTGAATACAGAAGGCAAAATGTCGACTTATTTACAAGAGGAGTAACTCTTCTAATAGTTCGTGCTTTTAGCGTTTCCTGGGACAGCAGTATTAGATTCCGATGCACCATTGCAGGTTTACTGTATCTCTTGGACCTTCAAATCAACGATGAAACATAGAAATTGCATCGATATTGAATACAAAATGCAAAGTGTCGACTTATTTACAAGAGGAGTAACTCTTCTAATAGTTCGTGTTTGTGCTTTTCCTGGGACAGCAGTATTAGATTCCGATGCACCATTGCAGGCTTACTGTATCCCTTGGACCTTCAAATCAACAATGAAACACAGAAATTGCATCGATATTGAATACAAAAAAGCAAAATGTCGACTTATTTACAAGAGGAGTAACTCTTCCAATAGTTCGTGCTTTGAGCCTTTCCTGGGACAGCAGTATTAGATTCCGATGCACCATTGCAGGTTTACTGTATCCATTGGACCTTCAAATCAACGATGAAACACAGAAAATGGATCGATATTGAATAGAAAAGGCAAAATGTCGACTTATTTACAAGAGGAATAACTCTTCTAATAGTTCGTGCTTTTCGCCTTTCCTGGGACAGCAGTATTAGATTCCGGTGCACCATTGCATGTTTACTGTATCCCTGGGACCATCAAGTCAACGATGAAACACAAAAATTGCATCGATATAGAATACAAATAGCAAAATATCTACTTTTTTGCAAGAGGAGTAACTCTTATGATAGTTTGTGCTTTGAGCCTTACCTGGGACAGCAGTATTAGATTCCGATGCACCATTGCAGGTTTACTGTATCCCTAGAACCTTCAAGTCAACGATGAAACACTGAAATTGCATCGATATTGAATACAAATGTCAAAATATCGGCTTATCTACAAGAGGAGTAACTGTTCTAATAGTTCGCGCTTTGAGCCGTTCCTGGGACAGCAGTATTACATTCCGATGCACCATTGCAGGTATACTGTATCCCTTGGACCTTCAAATCAACGATGAAACACAGAAATTGCATCGATATTGAATACAGAGGGCAAAATGTCGACTTATTTACAACAGGAGTAACTCTTCTAATAGTTCGTGCTTTTAGCGTTTCCTGGGACAGCAGTATTTGATTCCAATGCACCATTGCAGGTTTACTGTATCCCTTGGACCATCAAATCAACGACGAAACACAGAAATTGCATCGATATTGAATACAAAATGCAAAATGTCGACTTATTTATAAGAAGATTAACCCTTCTAATAGTTCGTGTTATGAACCTTTCCTGGGACAGCAGTATTTGATTCCGATGCACCATTACAGGTTTACTGTATCCCTTGGACCTTCAAATCAACGATGAAACACAGAAATTTCATCGATATTGAATACAAAAGGCAAAATGTCGACTTATTTACAAGGGGAGTAACTCTTCTAATAGTTCGAGCTTTGAGCTATTCCTGGGACAGCAGTATTAGATTCCGATGCACCATTGCGGGTTTACTGTATCCCTTGGACCTTCAAATCAACGATGAAACACAGAAATTGCATCGATTTGAATACAAAAGGCAAAATGTCGACTTATTTACAAGAGGAGTAACTCGTCTAATAGTTTATGCTTGGAGCCCATCCTGGGACAGCAGTATTAGATTCTGATGCACAATTGCAGGTTTACTGTATCCCTTGGACCTTCTAATCAACGATGAAACACAGAATTTGCATCGATATTGAATACAAAAGGCAAAATGTCGACTTATTTATAAGAGGAGTAACTCTTCTAAAAGTTCCTGCTTTGAGCCTTTCCTGGGACAGCAGTATTAGATTCCGATGCACCATTGCAGGTTTACTGTATCCCTTGGACCTTAAAATCAACGATGAAACACAGAAATTGCATCGATGTTGAATACAAAAGGCAAAATGTCGACTTATTTACAAGAGGGGTAACTCTTCTAGTAGTTCGTGCTTTTAGCCTTTCCTGGGACAGCAGTATTAGATTCCGATGCACCATAGCAGGCTTACTGTATCCCTTGGACCTTCTAATCAACGATGAAACACAGAAATTGCATCGATATTGAATACAAAAAAGCAAAATGTCGACTTATTTACAAGAGGAGTAACTCTTCCAATAGTTCGTGCTTTGAGCCTTTCCTGGGACAGCAGTATTAGATTCCGATGCACCATTGCAGGTTTACTGTATCCATTGGACCTTCAAATCAACGATGAAACACAGATAATGGATCGATATTGAATAGAAAAGGCAAAATGTCGACTTATTTACAAGAGGAGTAACTCTTCTAATAGTTCGTGCTTTTCGCCTTTCCTGGGACAGCAGTATTAGATTCCGATGCACCATTGCATGTTTACTGTATCCCTGGGACCTTCAAGTCAACGATGAAACACAGAAATTGCATCGATATTGAATACAAATAGCAAAATATCTACTTATTTGCAAGAGGAGTAACTCTTATGATAGTTTGTGCTTTGAGCCTTACCTGGGACAGCAGTATTAGATTCCGATGCACCATTGCAGGTTTACTGTATCCCTAGAACCTTCACGTCAACGATGAAACACTGAAATTGCATCGATATTGAATACAAATGGCAAAATATCGGCTTATCTACAAGAGGAGTAACTGTTCTAATAGTTCGCGCTTTGAGCCGTTCCTGGGACAGCAGTATTACATTCAGATGCACCATTGCAGGTATACTGTATCCCTTGGACCTTCAAATCAACGATGAAACACAGAAATTGCATCGATATTGAATACAAAGGGCAAAATGTCGACTTATTTACAAGAGGAGTAACTCTTCTAATAGTTTGTGATTATAGCCTTACCTGGGACAGCAGTATTAGATTCCAATGCACCATTGCAGGTTTACTGTATCCCTTGGACCTTCAAATCAACGATGAAACACAGAAATTGCATCGATATTTAATACAAAAGGCAAAATGTCGACTTATTTATAAGAGGAGTAACCCTTCTAATAGTTCGTGCTATGAACCTTTCCTGGGACAGCAGTATTTGATTCCGATGCACCATTACAGGTTTACTGTATCCCTTGGACCTTCAAATCAACGATGAAACACAGTAATTTCATCGATATTGAATACAAAATGCAAAATGTCGACTTATTTACAAGAGATGTAACTCTTCTAATGGTTCGTGTTTGAGCCTTTCCAGGGACAGCAGTATTAGTTTCCGATGCACCATTGCAGGTTTACTGTATCCCTTGGACCTTCAAATCAACGATGAAACACAGAAATTGCATCGATATTGAATACAAAAGGCAAAATGTCGACTTATTTACAAGAGTAGTAACTCTTCTAATAGTTCGTTCTTTTAGCCTTTTCCTGGGACAGCAGTATTAGATTCCGATGCACCATTGCAGGTTTACTGTAATCCTTGGACCTTCTAATCAACGATGAAACACAGAAATTGCATCGATATTGAATACAAAAGGCAAAATGTCGACTTATTTATAAGAGGAGTAACTCTTCTAAAAGTTCCTGCTTAGAGCCTTTCCTGGGACAGCTGTATTAGATTCCGATGCACCATTGCAGGTTTACTGTATCCCTTGTACCTTCAAGTCAACGATGAAAAACAGAAATTGCATCGATATTGAATACAGAAGGCAAAATGTCGACTTATTTACAAGAGGAGTAACTCTTCTAATAGTTCGTGCTTTTAGCGTTTCCTGGGACAGCAGTATTAGATTCCGATGCACCATTGCAGGTTTACTGTATCCCTTGGACCTTCAAATCAACGATGAAACATAGAAATTGCATCGATATTGAATACAAAAGGCAAAGTGTCTACTTATTTACAAGAGGAGTAACTCTTCAAATAGTTCGTGTTTGTGCCTTTACTGGGACAGCAGTATTAGATTCCGATGCACCATTGCAGGCTTACTGTATCCCTTGGACCTTCAAATCAACAATGAAACACAGAAATTGCATCGATATTGAATACAAAAAAGCAAAATGTCGACTTATTTACAAGAGGAGTGACTCTTCCAATAGTTCGTGCATTGAGCCTTTCCTGGGACAGCAGTATTAGATTCCGATGCACCATTGCAGGTTTACTGTATCCATTGGACCTTCAAATCAACGATTAAACACAGAAAATGGATCGATATTGAATAGAAAAGGCAAAATGTCGACTTATTTACAAGAGGAGTAACTCTTCTAATAGTTCGTGCTTTTCGCCTTTCCTGGGACAGCAGTATTAGATTCCGATGCACCATTGCATGTTTACTGTATCCCTGGGACCTTCAAGTCAACGATGAAACACAGAAATTGCATCGATATTGAATACAAATAGCAAAATATCTACTTATTTGCAAGAGGAGTAACTCTTATGATAGTTTGTGCTTTGAGCCTTACCTGGGACAGCAGTATTAGATTCCGATGCACCATTGCAGGTTTACTGTATCCCTAGAACCTTCAAGTCAACGATGAAACACTGAAATTGCATCGATATTGAATACAAATGGCAAAATATCGGCTTATCTACAAGAGGAGTAACTGTTCTAATAGTTCGCGCTTTGAGCCGTTCCTGGGACAGCAGTATTACATTCCGATGCACCATTGCAGGTATACTGTATCCCTTGGACCTTCAAATCAACGATGAAACACAGAAATTGCATCGATATTGAATACAAAGGGCAAAATTTCGACTTATTTACAAGAGGAGTAACTCTTCTAATAGTTCGAGATTATAGCCTTTCCTGGGACAGCAGTATTAGATTCCAATGCACCATTGCAGGTTTACTGTATCCCTTGGACCTTCAAATCAACGATGAAACACAGAAATTGCATCGATATTGAATACAAAAGGCAAAATGTCGACTTATTTATAAGAGGAGTAACCCTTCTAATAGTTCGTGCTATGAACCATTCCTGGGACAGCAGTATTTGATTCCGATGCACCATTACAGGTTAACTGTATCCCTTGGACCTTCAAATCAACGATGAAACACAGAAATTTCATCGATATTGAATACAAAATGCAAAATGTCGACTTATTTACAAGAGATGTAACTCTTCTAATGGTTCGTGTTTGAGCCTTTCCAGGGACAGCAGTATTAGTTTCCGATGCACCATTGCAGGTTTACTGTATCCCTTGGACCTTCAAATCAACGATGAAACACAGAAATTGCATCGATTTTAATACAAAAGGCAAAATGTCGACTTATTTACAAGAGGAGTAACTATTCTAATAGTTCGAGCTTATAGCCCATCCTGGGACAGCAGTATTAGATTCCGATGCACCATTGCAGGTTTACTGTATCCCTTGGACCTTCAAATCAACGATGAAACACAGAAATTGCATCGATATTGAATACAAAATGCCAAATGTCGATTGATTTACAAGAGGATAACTCTTCTAATGGTTCGTTCTTTTAGCTTTTCCTGGGACAGCAGTATTAGATTCCGATGCACCATTGCAGGTTTACTGTATCCCTTGTAACTTCAAGTCAACGATGAAACACAGAAATTGCATCGATATTGAATACAGAAGGCAAAATGTCGACTTATTTACAATAGGAGTAACTCTTCTAATAGGTCGTGCTTTTAGCGTTTCCTGGGACAGCAGTATTAGATTCCGATGCACCATTGCAGGTTTACTGTATCCCTTGGACCTTCAAATCAACGATGAAACATAGAAATTGCATCGATATTGAATACAAAAGGCAAAGTGTCGACTTATTTACAAGAGGAGTAACTCTTCTAATAGTTCGTGTTTGTGCTTTTCCTGGGACAGCAGTATTAGATTCCGATGCACCATTGCAGGCTTACTGTATCCCTTGGACCTTCAAATCAACAATGAAACACAGAAATTGCATCGATATTGAATACAAAATAGCAAAATGTCGACTTATTTACAAGAGGAGTAACTCTTCCAATAGTTCGTGTTTTGAGCCTTTCCTGGGACAGCAGTATTAGATTCCGATGCACCATTGCAGGTTTACTGTATCCATTGGACCTTCAAATCAACGATGAAACACAGAAAATGGATCGATATTGAATAGAAAAGGCAAAATTTCGACTTATTTACAAGAGGAGTAACTCTTCTAATAGTTCGTGCTTTTCGCGTTTCCTGGGACAGCAGTATTAGATTCCGATGCACCATTGCATGTTTACTGTATCCCTGGGACCTTCAAGTCAACGATGAAACACAGAAATTGCATCGATATTGAATACAAATAGCAAAATATCTACTTATTTGCAAGAGGAGTAACTCTTATGATAGTTTGTGCTTTGAGCCTTACCTGGGACAGCAGTATTAGATTCCGATGCACCATTGCAGGTTTACTGTATCCCTAGAACCTTCAAGTCAACGATGAAACACTGAAATTGCATCGATATTGAATACAAATGGCAAAATATCGGCTTATCTACAAGAGGAGTAACTGTTCTAATAGTTCGCGCTTTGAGCCGTTCCTGGGACAGCAGTATTACATTCCGATGCACCATTGCAGGTATACTGTATCCCTTGGACCTTTAAATCAACGATGAAACACAGAAATTGCATCGATATTGAATACAAATGGCAAAATATCTACTTATTTGCAAGAGTAAAAACTCTTATGATAGTTCGTGGTTTGAGCCCTTCCTGGGACAGCAGTATTAGATTCCGATGCACCATTGCAGGTTTACTGTATCCCTTGGACCTTCAAATCAACGATGAAACACAGAAATTGCATCGATTTGAATACAAAATGCAAAATGTCGACTTATTTACAAGAGGAGTAACTCTTCTAATAGTTCGTGCTTTGAGCCCATCCTGGGACAGCAGTATTAGATTCCGATGCACCATTGCAGGTTTACTGTATCCCTTGGAACTTCTAATCAACGATGAAGCACAGAAATTGCATCGATATTGAATACAAAAGGCAAAATTTCGACTTATTTACAAGAGGAGTAACTCTTCTAATAGTTCGTGTTTGAGCCTTTCCTGGGACAGCTGTATTAGATTCCGATGCACCATTGCAGGTTTACTGTATCCCTTGGACCTTCAAATCAACGATGAAACACTGAAATTGCATCGATATTGAATACAAAAGGCCAAATGTCGACTTATTTACAAGAGGAGTAACTCATCTAATAGTTCGTGCTTTGAGCCTTTCCTGGGACAGCAGTATTAGATTCCGATGCACCATTGCAGGTTTACTGTATCCCTTGGACCTTCAAATCAACGATGAAACACAGAAATTGCATCGATTTGAATACAAAATGCAAAATGTCGACTTACTTACAAGAGGAGTTACTCTTCTAATAGTTCGTGCTTTGAGCCCATCCTGGGACAGCAGTATTAGATTCCGATGCACCATTGCAGGTTTACTGTATCCCTTGGACCTTCTAATCAGCGATGAAACACAGAAATTGCATCGATATTGAATACAAAAGGCAAAATGTCGACTTATTTATAAGAGGAGTAACTCTTCTAAAAGATCCTGCTGTGAGCCTTTCCTGGGACAGCAGTATTAGATTCCGATGCACCATTGCAGGTTTACTGTATCCCTTGTAACTTCAAGTCAACGATGAAACACAGATATTGCATCGATATTGAATACAGAAGGCAAAATGTCGACTTATTTACAAGAGGAGTAACTCTTCTAATAGTTCGTGCTTTTAGCGTTTCCTGGGACAGCAGTATTAGATTCCGATGCACCATTGCAGGTTTACTGTATCTCTTGGACCTTCAAATCAACGATGAAACATAGAAATTGCATCGATATTGAATACAAAATGTAAAGTGTCGACTTATTTACAAGAGGAGTAACTCTTCTAATAGTTCGTGTTTGTGCTTTTCCTGGGACAGCAGTATTAGATTCCGATGCACCATTGCATGTTTACTGTATCCCTGGGACCATCAAGTCAACGATGAAACACAGAAATTGCATCGATATTGAATACAAATAGCAAAATATCTACTTTTTTGCAAGAGGAGTAACTCTTATGATAGTTTGTGCTTTGAGCCTTACCTGGGACAGCAGTATTAGATTCCGATGCACCATTGCAGGTTTACTGTATCCCTAGAACCTTCAAGTCAACGATGAAACACTGAAATTGCATCGATATTGAATACAAATGGCAAAATATCGGCTTATCTACAAGAGGAGTAACTGTTCTAATAGTTCGCGCTTTGAGCCGTTCCTGGGACAGCAGTATTACATTCCGATGCACCATTGCAGGTATACTGTATCCCTTGGACCTACAAATCAACGATGAAACACAGAAATTGCATCGATATTGAATACAAATGGCAAAATATCTACTTATTTGCAAGAGTAGTAACTCTTATGATAGTTCGTGGTTTGAGCCCTTCCTGGGACAGCAGTATTAGATTCCGATGCACCATTGCAGGTTTACTGTATCCCTTGGACCTTCTAATCAGCGATGAAACACAGAAATTGCATCGATATTGAATACAAAAGGCAAAATGTCGACTTATTTATAAGAGGAGTAACTCTTCTAAAAGATCCTGCTTAGAGCCTTTCCTGGGACAGCAGTATTATATTCCGATGCACCATTGCAGGTTTACTGTATCCCTTGTAACTTCAAGTCAACGATGAAACATAGAAATTGCATCGATATTGAATACAGAAGGCAAAATGTCGACTTATTTACAAGAGGAGTAACTCTTCTAATAGTTCGTGCTTTTAGCGTTTCCTGGGACAGCAGTATTAGATTCCGATGCACCATTGCAGGTTTACTGTATCTCTTGGACCTTCAAATCAACGATGAAACATAGAAATTGCATCGATATTGAATACAAAATGCAAAGTGTCGACTTATTTACAAGAGGAGTAACTCTTCTAATAGTTCGTGTTTGTGCTTTTCCTGGGACAGCAGTATTAGATTCCGATGCACCATTGCAGGCTTACTGTATCCCTTGGACCTTCAAATCAACAATGAAACACAGAAATTGCATCGATATTGAATACAAAAAAGCAAAATGTCGACTTATTTACAAGAGGAGTAACTCTTCCAATAGTTCGTGCTTTGAGCCTTTCCTGGGACAGCAGTATTAGATTCCGATGCACCATTGCAGGTTTACTGTATCCATTGGACCTTCAAATCAACGATGAAACACAGAAAATGGATCGATATTGAATAGAAAAGGCAAAATGTCGACTTATTTACAAGAGGAATAACTCTTCTAATAGTTCGTGCTTTTCGCCTTTCCTGGGACAGCAGTATTAGATTCCGGTGCACCATTGCATGTTTACTGTATCCCTGGGACCATCAAGTCAACGATGAAACACAAAAATTGCATCGATATAGAATACAAATAGCAAAATATCTACTTTTTTGCAAGAGGAGTAACTCTTATGATAGTTTGTGCTTTGAGCCTTACCTGGGACAGCAGTATTAGATTCCGATGCACCATTGCAGGTTTACTGTATCCCTAGAACCTTCAAGTCAACGATGAAACACTGAAATTGCATCGATATTGAATACAAATGTCAAAATATCGGCTTATCTACAAGAGGAGTAACTGTTCTAATAGTTCGCGCTTTGAGCCGTTCCTGGGACAGCAGTATTACATTCCGATGCACCATTGCAGGTATACTGTATCCCTTGGACCTTCAAATCAACGATGAAACACAGAAATTGCATCGATATTGAATACAGAGGGCAAAATGTCGACTTATTTACAACAGGAGTAACTCTTCTAATAGTTCGTGCTTTTAGCGTTTCCTGGGACAGCAGTATTTGATTCCAATGCACCATTGCAGGTTTACTGTATCCCTTGGACCATCAAATCAACGACGAAACACAGAAATTGCATCGATATTGAATACAAAATGCAAAATGTCGACTTATTTATAAGAAGATTAACCCTTCTAATAGTTCGTGTTATGAACCTTTCCTGGGACAGCAGTATTTGATTCCGATGCACCATTACAGGTTTACTGTATCCCTTGGACCTTCAAATCAACGATGAAACACAGAAATTTCATCGATATTGAATACAAAAGGCAAAATGTCGACTTATTTACAAGGGGAGTAACTCTTCTAATAGTTCGAGCTTTGAGCTATTCCTGGGACAGCAGTATTAGATTCCGATGCACCATTGCGGGTTTACTGTATCCCTTGGACCTTCAAATCAACGATGAAACACAGAAATTGCATCGATTTGAATACAAAAGGCAAAATGTCGACTTATTTACAAGAGGAGTAACTCGTCTAATAGTTTATGCTTGGAGCCCATCCTGGGACAGCAGTATTAGATTCTGATGCACAATTGCAGGTTTACTGTATCCCTTGGACCTTCTAATCAACGATGAAACACAGAATTTGCATCGATATTGAATACAAAAGGCAAAATGTCGACTTATTTATAAGAGGAGTAACTCTTCTAAAAGTTCCTGCTTTGAGCCTTTCCTGGGACAGCAGTATTAGATTCCGATGCACCATTGCAGGTTTACTGTATCCCTTGGACCTTAAAATCAACGATGAAACACAGAAATTGCATCGATGTTGAATACAAAAGGCAAAATGTCGACTTATTTACAAGAGGGGTAACTCTTCTAGTAGTTCGTGCTTTTAGCCTTTCCTGGGACAGCAGTATTAGATTCCGATGCACCATAGCAGGCTTACTGTATCCCTTGGACCTTCTAATCAACGATGAAACACAGAAATTGCATCGATATTGAATACAAAAAAGCAAAATGTCGACTTATTTACAAGAGGAGTAACTCTTCCAATAGTTCGTGCTTTGAGCCTTTCCTGGGACAGCAGTATTAGATTCCGATGCACCATTGCAGGTTTACTGTATCCATTGGACCTTCAAATCAACGATGAAACACAGATAATGGATCGATATTGAATAGAAAAGGCAAAATGTCGACTTATTTACAAGAGGAGTAACTCTTCTAATAGTTCGTGCTTTTCGCCTTTCCTGGGACAGCAGTATTAGATTCCGATGCACCATTGCATGTTTACTGTATCCCTGGGACCTTCAAGTCAACGATGAAACACAGAAATTGCATCGATATTGAATACAAATAGCAAAATATCTACTTATTTGCAAGAGGAGTAACTCTTATGATAGTTTGTGCTTTGAGCCTTACCTGGGACAGCAGTATTAGATTCCGATGCACCATTGCAGGTTTACTGTATCCCTAGAACCTTCACGTCAACGATGAAACACTGAAATTGCATCGATATTGAATACAAATGGCAAAATATCGGCTTATCTACAAGAGGAGTAACTGTTCTAATAGTTCGCGCTTTGAGCCGTTCCTGGGACAGCAGTATTACATTCAGATGCACCATTGCAGGTATACTGTATCCCTTGGACCTTCAAATCAACGATGAAACACAGAAATTGCATCGATATTGAATACAAAGGGCAAAATGTCGACTTATTTACAAGAGGAGTAACTCTTCTAATAGTTTGTGATTATAGCCTTACCTGGGACAGCAGTATTAGATTCCAATGCACCATTGCAGGTTTACTGTATCCCTTGGACCTTCAAATCAACGATGAAACACAGAAATTGCATCGATATTTAATACAAAAGGCAAAATGTCGACTTATTTATAAGAGGAGTAACCCTTCTAATAGTTCGTGCTATGAACCTTTCCTGGGACAGCAGTATTTGATTCCGATGCACCATTACAGGTTTACTGTATCCCTTGGACCTTCAAATCAACGATGAAACACAGTAATTTCATCGATATTGAATACAAAATGCAAAATGTCGACTTATTTACAAGAGATGTAACTCTTCTAATGGTTCGTGTTTGAGCCTTTCCAGGGACAGCAGTATTAGTTTCCGATGCACCATTGCAGGTTTACTGTATCCCTTGGACCTTCAAATCAACGATGAAACACAGAAATTGCATCGATATTGAATACAAAAGGCAAAATGTCGACTTATTTACAAGAGTAGTAACTCTTCTAATAGTTCGTTCTTTTAGCCTTTTCCTGGGACAGCAGTATTAGATTCCGATGCACCATTGCAGGTTTACTGTAATCCTTGGACCTTCTAATCAACGATGAAACACAGAAATTGCATCGATATTGAATACAAAAGGCAAAATGTCGACTTATTTATAAGAGGAGTAACTCTTCTAAAAGTTCCTGCTTAGAGCCTTTCCTGGGACAGCTGTATTAGATTCCGATGCACCATTGCAGGTTTACTGTATCCCTTGTACCTTCAAGTCAACGATGAAAAACAGAAATTGCATCGATATTGAATACAGAAGGCAAAATGTCGACTTATTTACAAGAGGAGTAACTCTTCTAATAGTTCGTGCTTTTAGCGTTTCCTGGGACAGCAGTATTAGATTCCGATGCACCATTGCAGGTTTACTGTATCCCTTGGACCTTCAAATCAACGATGAAACATAGAAATTGCATCGATATTGAATACAAAAGGCAAAGTGTCTACTTATTTACAAGAGGAGTAACTCTTCAAATAGTTCGTGTTTGTGCCTTTACTGGGACAGCAGTATTAGATTCCGATGCACCATTGCAGGCTTACTGTATCCCTTGGACCTTCAAATCAACAATGAAACACAGAAATTGCATCGATATTGAATACAAAAAAGCAAAATGTCGACTTATTTACAAGAGGAGTGACTCTTCCAATAGTTCGTGCATTGAGCCTTTCCTGGGACAGCAGTATTAGATTCCGATGCACCATTGCAGGTTTACTGTATCCATTGGACCTTCAAATCAACGATTAAACACAGAAAATGGATCGATATTGAATAGAAAAGGCAAAATGTCGACTTATTTACAAGAGGAGTAACTCTTCTAATAGTTCGTGCTTTTCGCCTTTCCTGGGACAGCAGTATTAGATTCCGATGCACCATTGCATGTTTACTGTATCCCTGGGACCTTCAAGTCAACGATGAAACACAGAAATTGCATCGATATTGAATACAAATAGCAAAATATCTACTTATTTGCAAGAGGAGTAACTCTTATGATAGTTTGTGCTTTGAGCCTTACCTGGGACAGCAGTATTAGATTCCGATGCACCATTGCAGGTTTACTGTATCCCTAGAACCTTCAAGTCAACGATGAAACACTGAAATTGCATCGATATTGAATACAAATGGCAAAATATCGGCTTATCTACAAGAGGAGTAACTGTTCTAATAGTTCGCGCTTTGAGCCGTTCCTGGGACAGCAGTATTACATTCCGATGCACCATTGCAGGTATACTGTATCCCTTGGACCTTCAAATCAACGATGAAACACAGAAATTGCATCGATATTGAATACAAAGGGCAAAATTTCGACTTATTTACAAGAGGAGTAACTCTTCTAATAGTTCGAGATTATAGCCTTTCCTGGGACAGCAGTATTAGATTCCAATGCACCATTGCAGGTTTACTGTATCCCTTGGACCTTCAAATCAACGATGAAACACAGAAATTGCATCGATATTGAATACAAAAGGCAAAATGTCGACTTATTTATAAGAGGAGTAACCCTTCTAATAGTTCGTGCTATGAACCATTCCTGGGACAGCAGTATTTGATTCCGATGCACCATTACAGGTTAACTGTATCCCTTGGACCTTCAAATCAACGATGAAACACAGAAATTTCATCGATATTGAATACAAAATGCAAAATGTCGACTTATTTACAAGAGATGTAACTCTTCTAATGGTTCGTGTTTGAGCCTTTCCAGGGACAGCAGTATTAGTTTCCGATGCACCATTGCAGGTTTACTGTATCCCTTGGACCTTCAAATCAACGATGAAACACAGAAATTGCATCGATATTGAATACAAAAGGCAAAATGTCGACTTATTTACAAGAGTAGTAACTCTTCTAATAGTTCGTCCTTTTAGCCTTTTCCTGGGACAGCAGTATTAGATTCCGATGCACCATTGCAGGTTTACTGTATCCCTTGGACCTTCAAATCAACGATGAAACACAGAAATTGCATCGATATTGAATACAAAAGGCAAAATGTCGACTTATTTACAAGAGGAGTAACTCTTCTAATAGTTCGTGATTTGAGCCTTTCCTGGGACAGCAGTATTAGATTCCGAAGCACCATTGCAGGTTTTCTGTATCCCTTGGACCTTCAAATCAACGATGAAACACTGAAATTGCATCGATATTGAATACAAAAGGCCAAATGTCGACTTATTTACAAGAGGAGTAACTCTTTTAATAGTTCGTGCTTTGAGCCTTTCCTGGGACAGCAGTATTAGATTCCGATGCACCATTGCAGGTGTACTGTATCCCTTGGACCTTCAAATCAACGATGAAACACAGAAATTGCACCGATTTGAATACAAAAGGCAAAATGTCGACTTATTTACAAGAGGAGTAACTCTTCTAATAGTTCGTGCTTGGAGCCCATCCTGGGACAGCAGTATTAGATTCTGATGCACCATTGCAGGTTTACTGTATCCCTTGGACCTTCTAATCAACGATGAAACACAGAATTTGCATCGATATTGAATACAAAAGGCAAAATGTCGACTTATTTACAAGAGGAGTAACTCTTCTAGTAGTTCGTGCTTTTAGCCTTTCCTGGGACAGCAGTATTAGATTCCGATGCACCATAGCAGGCTTACTGTATCCCTTGGACCTTCAAATCAACGATGAAACACAGAAATTGCATCGATATTGAATACAAAAAAGCAAAATGTCGACTTATTTACAAGAGGAGTAACTCTTCTAATAGTTCTTGCTTTTCGCCTTTCCTGGGACAGCAGTATTAGATTCCGATGCACCATTGCATGTTTACTGTATCCCTGGGACCTTCAAGTCAACGATGAAACACAGAAATTGCATCGATATTGAATACAAATTGCAAAATATCTACTTATTTGCAAGAGGAGTATCTCTTATGATAGTTCGTGCTTTGAGCCTTTCCTGGGACAGCAGTATTAGATTCCGATGCACCATTGCAGGTTTACAGTATCCCTAGAACCTTCAAATCAACGATGAATCACAGAAATTGCATCGATATTGAATACAAAAGGCAAAATATCGGCTTATCTACAAGAGGATTAACTCTTCTAATAGTTCGTGCTTTGAGCCGTTCCTGGGACTGCAGTATTACATTCCGATGCACCATTGCAGGTTTACTGTATGCCTTGGACCTTCAAATCAACGATGAAACACAGAAATTGCATCGATATTGAATACAAAAGGCAAAATGTCGACTTATTTACAAGAGGAATAACTCTTCTAATAGTTCGTGTTTGAGCCTTTCCAGGGACAGCAGTATTAGAATCCGATGCACCATTGCAGGTTTACTGTATCCCTTGGACCTACAAATCAACGATGAAACACAGAAATTGCATCGATATTGAATACAAAGGGTAAAATGTCGACATATTTACAAGAGGAGTAACTCTTCTAACAGTTCGTCTTTTAGTCTTTCCTGGGACAGCAGTATTGGATTCCGAAGCACCATTGCAGGTTTACTGTATCCCTTGGACCTTCAAATCAACGATGAAACACAGAAATTGCATCGATATTGAATACAAATGCAAACTGTCGTCTTATTTATAAGAGGAGTAACCCTTCTAATAGTTCGTGCTTATAGCCTTTCCTTGGACAGCAGTATTAGATTCCAATGCACCATTGCAGGTTTACTGTATCCCTTGGACCTTCAAGACAACGATGAAACACAGAAATTGCATCGATATTGAATACAGAAGGCAAAATGTCGACTTATTTACAAGAGGAGTAACTCTTCTAATAGTTCGTGCTTTTAGCGTTTCCTGGGACAGCAGTATTAGATTCCGATGCACCATTGCAGGTTTACTGTATCCCTTGGACCTTCAAATCAACGATGAAAGATAGAAATTGCATCGATATTGAATACAAAAGGCAAAGTGTCGACTTATTTACAAGAGGAGTAACTCTTCTAATAGTTCGTGTTTGTGCCTTTCCTGGGACAGCAGTATTAGATTCCGATGCACCATTGCAGGCTTACTGTATCCCTTGGACCTTCAAATCAACGATGAAACACAGAAATTGCATCGATATTGAATACAAAAGGCAAAATGTCGACTTATTTACAAGAGGAGTAACTCTTCTAACAGTTCGTCTTTTAGTCTTTCCTGGGACAGCAGTATTGGATTCCGAAGCACCATTGCAGGTTTACTGTATCCCTTGGACCTTCAAATCAACGATGAAACACAGAAATCGCATCGATATTGAATACAAATGCAAACTGTCGTCTTATTTATAAGAGGAGTAACTCTTCTAATAGTTCGTGCTTATAGCCTTTCCTGGGACAGCAGTATTAGATTCCAATGCACCATTGCAGGTTTACTGTATCCCTTGGACTTTCGAATCAACGATGAAACACAGAAATTGCATCGATATTGAACACAAATGCAAAATGTCGTCTTATTTATTAGAAGAGTAACCCTTCTAATAGTTCGAGTTTTGAACCTTTCCTGGGACAGCAGTATTAGATTCCGGTGCACCATTGCAGGTTTACTGTATCCCTTGGACCTTCAAGTCAACGATGAAACACAGAAATTGGATCGATATTGAATACAAAAGGCAAAATGTCGGCTTATCTACAAGAGGAGTAACTCTTCTAATAGTTCGTGCTTTAAGCCTATCCTGGGACAGCAGTATTACATTGCGATGCACCATTGCAGGTTTACTGTATCCCTTGGACCTTCAAATCAACGATGAAACACAGAAATTGCATCGATATTGAATACAAAAGGCAAAATGTCGACTTATTTACAAGAGGAGTAACTCTTCTAATAGTTCGTGTTTGAGCCTTTCCAGGGACAGCAGAATTAGATTCCGATGCACCATTGCAGGTTTACTGTGTCCCTTGGACCTTCAAATCAACATGGAAACACAGAAATTGCATCGATATTGAAGACAAAAGGCAAAATGTCGACTTATTTACAAGAGGAGTAACTCTTCTAGTAGTTCGTGCTTTTAGCCTTTCCTGGGACAGCAGTATTAGATTCCGATGCACCATAGCAGGCTTACTGTATCCCTTGGACCTTCTAATCAACGATGAAACACAGAAATTGCATCGATATTGAATACAAAAGGCAAAATGTCGACTTATTTATAAGAGGAGTAACTCTTCTAAAAGTTCCTGCTTTGAGCCTTTCCTGGGACAGCTGTATTAGATTCCGATGCACCATTGCAGGTTTACTGTATCCCTTGTACCTTCAAGACAACGATGAAACACAGAAATTGCATCGATATTGAATACAGAAGGCAAAATGTCGACTTATTTACAAGAGGAGTAACTCTTCTAATAGTTCGTGCTTTTAGCGTTTCCTGGGACAGCAGTATTAGATTCCGATGCACCATTGCAGGTTTACTGTATCCCTTGGACCTTCAAATCAACGATGAAAGATAGAAATTGCATCGATATTGAATACAAAAGGCAAAGTGTCGACTTATTTACAAGAGGAGTAACTCTTCTAATAGTTCGTGTTTGTGCCTTTCCTGGGACAGCAGTATTAGATTCCGATGCACCATTGCAGGCTTACTGTATCCCTTGGACCTTCAAATCAACAATGAAACACAGAAATTGCATCGATATAGAATACAAAAAAGCAAAATGTCGACTTATTTACAAGAGGAGTAACTCTTCCAATAGTTCGTGCTTTGAGCCTATCCTGGGACAGCAGTATTAGATTCCGATGCACCATTGCAGGTTTACTGTATCCATTGGACCTTCAAATCAACGATGAAACACAGAAAATGGATCGATATTGAATAGAAAAGGCAAAATGTCGACTTATTTACAAGAGGAGTAACTCTTCTAATAGTTCGTGCTTTTCGCCTTTCCTGGGACAGCAGTATTAGATTCCGATGCACCATTGCATGTTTACTGTATCCCTGGGACCTTCAAGTCAACGATGAAACACAGAAATTGCATCGATATTGAATACAAATAGCAAAATATCTACATATTTGCAAGAGGAGTAACTCTTATGATAGTTTGTGCTTTGAGCCTTACCTGGGACAGCAGTATTAGATTCCGATGCACCATTGCAGGTTTACTGTATCCCTAGAACCTTCAAGTCAACGATGAAACACTGAAATTGCATCGATATTGAATACAAATGGCAAAATATCGGCTTATCTACAAGAGGAGTAACTGTTCTAATAGTTCGCGCTTTGAGCCGTTCCTGGGACAGCAGTATTACATTCAGAGGCACCATTGCAGGTATACTGTATCCCTTGGACCTTCAAATCAACGATGAAACACAGAAATTGCATCGATATTGAATACAAAGGGCAAAATGTCGACTTATTTACAAGAGGAGTAACTCTTCTAATAGTTCGTGCTTATAGCCTTTCCTGGGACAGCAGTATTAGATTCCAATGCACCATTGCAGGTTTACTGTATCCCTTGGACCTTCAAATCAACGATGAAACACAGAAATTGCATCGATATTGAATACAAAAGGCAAAATGTCGACTTATTTATAAGAGGAGTAACCCTTCTAATAGTTCGTGCTATGAACCTTTCCTGGGACAGGAGTATTTGATTCCGATGCACCATTACAGGTTTACTGTATCCCTTGGACCTTCAAATCAACGATGAAACACAGAAATTTCATCGATATTGAATACAAAATGCAAAATGTCGACTTATTTACAAGAGATGTAACTCTTCTAATGGTTCGTGTTTGAGCCTTTCCAGGGACAGCAGTATTAGTTTCAATTGCACCATTGCAGGTTTACTGTATCCCTTGGACCTTCAAATCAACGATGAAACACAGAATTTGCATCGATATTGAATACAAAAGGCAAAATATCGACTTATTTACAAGAGTAGTAACTCTTCTAATAGTTCGTTCTTTTAGCCTTTTCCTGGGACAGCAGTATTAGATTCCGATGCACCATTGCAGGTTTACTGTATCCCTTGGACCTTCTAATCAACGATGAAACACAGAAATTGCATCGATATTGAATACAAAAGGCAAAATTTCGACTTATTTATAAGAGGAGTAACTCTTCTAAAAGTTCCTGACTTGAGCCTTTCCTGGGACAGCTGTATTAGATTCCGATGCACCATTGCAGGTTTACTGTATCCCCTGTACTTTCAAGTCAACGATGAAAAACAGAAATTGCATCGATATTGAATACAGAAGGCAAAATGTCGACTTATTTACAAGAGGAGTAACTCTTCTAATAGTTCGTGCTTTTAGCGTTTCCTGGGACAGCAGTATTAGATTCCGATGCACCATAGCAGGTTTACTGTATCCCTTGGACCTTCAAATCAACGATGAAACATAGAAATTGCATCGATATTGAATACAAAAGGCAAAGTGTCGACTTATTTACAAGAGGAGTAACTCTTCAAATAGTTCGTGTTTGTGCCTTTCCTGGGACAGCAGTATTGGATTCCGATGCACCATTGCAGGCTTACTGTATCCCTTGGACCTTCAAATCAACAATGAAACATAGAAATTGCATCGATATTGAATACAAAAAAGCAAAATGTCGACTTATTTACAAGAGGAGTAACTCTTCCAATAGTTCGTGCTTTGAGCCTTTCCTGGGACAGCAGTATTAGATTCCAATGCACCATTGCAGGTTTACTGTATCCCTTGGACCTTCAAATCAACGATGAAACACCGAAATTGCATCGATATTTAATACAAAAGGCAAAATGTCGACTTATTTATAAGAGGAGTAACCCTTCTAATAGTTCGTGCTATGAACCTTTCCTGGGACAGCAGTATTTGATTCCGATGCACCATTGCAGGTTTACTGTATCCCTTGGACCTTCAAATCAACGATGAAACACAGAAATTGCATCGATATTGAATACAAAAGGCAAAATGTCGACTTATTTACAAGAGTAGTAACTCTTCTAATTGTTCGTTCTATTAGCCTTTTCCTGGGACAGCAGTATTAGATTCCGATGCACCATTGCAGGTTTACTGTATCCCTTGGACCTTCAAATCAACGATGAAACACAGAAGTTGCATCGATATTGAATACAAAAGGCAAAATGTCGACTTATTTACAAGAGGAGTAACTCTTCTAATAGTTCGTGATTTGAGCCTTTCCTGGGACAGCAGTATTAGATTCCGAAGCACCATTGCAGGTTTACTGTATCCCTTGGACCTTCAAATCAACGATGAAACACTGAAATTGCATCGATATTGAATACAAAAGGCCAAATGTCGACTTATTTACAAGAGGAGTAACTCTTTTAATAGTTCGTGCTTTGAGCCTTTCCTGGGACAGCAGTATTAGATTACGATGCACCATTGCAGGTTTACTGTATCCCTTGGACCTTCAAATCAACGATGAAACACAGAAATTGCATCGATTTGAATACATAAGGCAAAATGTCGACTTATTTACAAGAGGAGTAACTCTTCTAATAGTTCGTGCTTGGAGCCCATCCTGGGACAGCAGTATTAGATTCTGATGCACCATTGCAGGTTTACTGTATCCCTTGGACCTTCTAATCAACGATGAAACACAGAATTTGCATCGATATTGAATACAAAAGACAAAATGTCGACTTATTTATAAGAGGAGTAACTCTTCTAAAAGTTCCTTCTTTGGGCCTTTCCTGGGACAGCAGTTTTAGATTCCGATGCACCATTGCAGGTTTACTGTATCCATTGTACCTTCAAATCAACGATGAAACACAGAAATTGCATCGATATTGAATACAGAAGGCAAAATGTCGAATTATTTACAAGAGGAATAACTCTTCTAATAGTTCGTGCTTTTAGCGTTTCCTGGGACAGCAGTATTAGATTCCGATGCACCATTGCAGGTTTACTGTATCCCTTGGACCTTCAAATCAACGATGAAACACAGAAATTGCATCGATATTTAATACAAAAGGCAAAATGTCGACTTATTTACAAGAGGAGTAACTCTTCTAGTAGTTCGTGCTTTTAGCCTTTCCTGGGACAGCAGTATTAGATTCCGATGCACCATAGCAGGCTTACTGTATCCCTTGGACCTTCAAATCAACGATGAAACACAGAAATTACATCGATATTGAATACAAAAAAGCAAAATGTCGACTTATTTACAAGAGGAGTAACTCTTCTAATAGTTCTTGCTTTTCGCCTTTCCTGGGACAGCAGTATTAGTTACCGATGCACCATTGCATGTTTACTGTATCCCTGGGACCTTCAAGTCAACGATTAAACACAGAAATTGCATCGATATTGAATACAAATTGCAAAATATCTACTTATTTGCAAGAGGAGTATCTCTTATGATAGTTCGTGCTTTGAGCCTTTCCTGGGACAGCAGTATTAGATTCCGATGTACCATTGCAGGTTTACAGTATCCCTAGGACCTTCAAATCAACGATGAATCACAGAAATTGCATCGATATTGAATACAAAAGGCAAAATATCGGCTTATCTACAAGAGGATTAACTCTTCTAATAGTTCGTGCTTTGAGCCGTTCCTGGGACTGCAGTATTACATTCCGATGCACCATTGCAGGTTTACTGTATGCCTTGGACCTTCAAATCAACGATGAAACACAGATATTGCATCGATATTGAATACAAAAGGCAAAATGTCGACTTATTTACAAGAGGAATAACTCTTCTAATAGTTCGTGTTTGAGCCTTTCCAGGGACAGCAGTATTAGAATCCGATGCACCATTGCAGGTTTACTGTATCCCTTGGACCTACAAATCAACGATGAAACACAGAAATTGCATCGATATTGAATACAAAGGGCAAAATGTCGACATATTTACAAGAGGAGTAACTCTTCTAACAGTTCGTCTTTTAGTCTTTCCTGGGACAGCAGTATTGGATTCCGAAGCACCATTGCAGGTTTACTGTATCCCTTGGACCTTCAAATCAACGATGAAACACAGAAATTGCATCGATATTGAATACAAATGCAAACTGTCGTCTTATTTATAAGAGGAGTAACCCTTCTAATAGTTCGTCCTTATAGCCTTTCCTTGGACAGCAGTATTAGATTCCAATGCACCATTGCAGGTTTACTGTATCCCTTGGACTTTCGAATCAACGATGAAACACAGAAATTGCATCGATATTGAACACAAATGCAAAATGTCGTCTTATTTATAAGAAGAGTAACCCTTCTAATAGTTCGAGCTTTGAACCTTTCCTGGGACAGCAGTATTAGATTCCGGTGCACCATTGCAGGTTTACTGTATCCCTTGGACCTTCAAGTCAACGATGAAACACAGAAATTGGATCGATATTGAATACAAAAGGCAAAATGTCGGCTTATCTACAAGAGGAGTAACTCTTCTAATAGTTCGTGCTTTTAGCCTATCCTGGGACAGCAGTATTACATTCCGATGCACCATTGCAGGTTTACTATATCCCTTGGACCTTCAAATCAACGATGAAACACAGAAATTGCATCGATATTGAATACAAAAGGCAAAATGTCGACTTATTTACAAGAGGAGTAACTCTTCTAATAGTTCGTGTTTGAGCCTTTCCAGGGACAGCAGTATTAGATTCCGATGCACCATTGCAGGTTTACTGTATCCCTTGGACCTTCAAATCAACATGGAAACACAGAAATTGCATCGATATTGAAGACAAAAGGCAAAATGTCGACTTATTTACAAGAGGAGTAACTCTTCTAATAGTTCGTTGTTTTGGACTTTCCTGGGACAGCAGTATTAGATTCCGAAGCACCATTGAAGGTTTACTGTATCCCTTGGACCTACAAATCAACGATGAAACACTGAAATTGCATCGATATTGAATACAAAAGGCAAAATGTCGACTTATTTACAAGAGGAGTAACTCTTTTAATAGTTCGTGCTTTTAGCCTTTCCTGGGACAGCAGTATTAGATTCCGATGCACCATAGCAGGCTTACTGTATCCCTTGGACCTTCAAATCAACGATGAAACACAGAAATTACATCGATATTGAATACAAAAAAGCAAAATGTCGACTTATTAACAAGAGGAGTAACTCTTCTAATAGTTCTTGCTTTTCGCCTTTCCTGGGACAGCAGTATTAGATTCCGATGCACCATTGCATGTTTACTGCATCCCTGGGACCTTCAAGTCAACGATGAAACACAGAAATTGCATCGATATTGAATACAAATGGCTAAATATCTACTTATTTGCAAGAGGAGTATCTCTTATGATAGTTCGTGCTTTGAGCCTTTCCTGGGACAGCAGTATTAGATTCCGATGCATCATTGCAGGTTTACAGTAACCCTAGATCCTTCAAATCAACGATGAATCACAGAAATTGCATCGATATTGAATACAAAAGGCAAAATATCGGCTTATCTACAAGAGGATTAACTCTTCTAATAGTTCGTGCTTTGAGCCGTTCCTGGGACTGCAGTATTACATTCCGATGCACCATTGCAGGTTTACTCTATGCCTTGGACCTTCAAATCAACGATGAAACACAGAAATTGCATCGATATTGAATACAAAAGGCAAAATGTCGACTTATTTACAAGAGGAATAACTCTTCTAATAGTTCGTGTTTGAGCCTTTCCAGGGACAGCAGTATTAGAATCCGATGCACCATTGCAGGTTTACTGTATCCCTTGGACCTACAAATCAACGATGAAACACAGAAATTGCATCGGTATTGAATACAAAGGGCAAAATGTCGACTTATTTACAAGAAGAGTAACTCTTCTAACAGTTCGTCTTTTAGTCTTTCCTGGGACAGCAGTATTGGATTCCGAAGCACCATTGCAGGTTTACTGTATCCCTTGGACCTTCAAATCAACGATGAAACACAGAAATTGCATCGATATTGAATACAAATGCAAACTGTCGTCTTATTGATAAGAGGAGTAACCCTTCTAATAGTTCGTGCTTATAGCCTTTCCTGGGACAGCAGTATTAGATTCCAATGCACCATTGCAGGTTTACTGTATCCCTTGGACTTTCGAATCAACGATGAAACACAGAAATTGCATCGATATTGAACACAAATGCAAAATGTCGTCTAATTTATAAGAAGAGTAACCCTTCTAATAGTTCGAGCTTTGAACCTTTCCTGGGACAGCAGTATTAGATTCCGGTGCACCATTGCAGGTTTACTGTATCCCTTGGACCTTCAAGTCAACGATGAAACACAGAAATTGGATCGATATTGAATACAAAAGGCAAAATGTCGGCTTATCTACAAGAGGAGTAACTCTTCTAATAGTTCGTGCTTTTAGCCTATCCTGGGACAGCAGTATTACATTCCGATGCACCATTGCAGGTTTACTGTATCCCTTGGACCTTCAAATCAACGATGAAACACAGAAATTGCATCGATATTGAATACAAAAGGCAAAATGTCGACTTATTTACAAGAGGAGTAACTCTTCTAATAGTTCGTGTTTGAGCCTTTCCAGGGACAGCAGTATTAGATTCCGATGCACCATTGCAGGTTTACTGTATCCCTTGGACCTTCAAATCAACATGGAAACACAGAAATTGCATCGATATTGAAGACAAAAAGCAAAATGACGACTTATTTACAAGAGGAGTAACTCTTTTAATAGTTCGTGCTTTGAGCCTATCCTGGGACAGCAGTATTAGATTCCGATGCACCATTGCAGGTTTACTGTATCCCTTGGACCATCAAATCAACGATGAAACACTGAAATTTCATCGATATTGAATACAAAAGGCCAAATGTCGACTTATTTACAAGAGGAGTAACTCTTCTAATAGTTCGTGCTTTGAGCCTTTCCTGGGACAGCAGTATTAGATTCCGATGCACCATTGCAGGTTTACTGTATCCCTTGGACCTTCAAATCAACGATGAAACACAGAAATTGCATCGATTTGAATACAAAAGGCAAAATGTCGACTTATTTACAAGAGGAATAACTCTTCTAATAGTTCGTGCTTGGAGCCCATCCTGGGACAGCAGTATTAGATTCCGATGCACCATTGCAGCTTTACTGTATCCCTTGGACCTTCTAATCAACGATGAAACACAGAAATTGCATCGATATTGAATACAAAAGGCAAAATGTCGACTTATTTATAAGAGGAGTAACTCTTCTAAAAGTTCCTGCCTTGAGCCTTTCCTGGGACAGCAGTATTAGATTCCGATGCACCATTGCAGTTTTACTGTATCCCTTGTACCTTCAAATCAACGATGAAACTCAGAAATTGCATCGATATTGAATACAGAAGGCAAAATGTCGACTTATTTACAAGAGGAGTAACTCTTCTAATAGTTCGTGCTTTTAGAGTTTCCTGGGACAGCAGTATTAGATTCCGATGCACCATTGCAGGTTTACTGTATCCCTTGGACCTTCAAATCAACGATGAAACACAGAAATTGCATAGATATTGAATACAAAAGGCAAAATGTTGACTTATTTACAAGAGGAGTAACTCATCTAATAGTTCGTGTTTTAGCGTTTCCTGGGACAGCAGTATTAGATTCCGATGCACCATTGCAGGTTTACTGTATCCCTTGGACCTTCAAATCAGCGATTAAACAGCGAAATTGCATCGATATTGAATACAAAATGCAAAATGTCGACTTATTTACAAGAGGAGTAACTCTTCTAGTAGTTCGTGATTTTAGCCTTTCCTGGGACAGCAGTAGTAGATTCCGATGCACCATTGCAGGCTTACTGTATCCCTTGGACCTTCAAATCAACGATGAAACACAGAAATTGCATCGATATTGAATACAAAAATGCAAAATGTCGACTTATTTACAAGAGGAGTAACTCTTCTAATAGTTCGTGCTTTGAGCCTTTCCTGGGACAGCAGTATTAGATTCCGATGTACCATTGCAGGTGTACTGTATCCCTTGGACCTTCAAATCAACGATGAAACACATAAATTGCATCGATATTGAATACAAAAGGCAAAATGTCGGCTTATTTATAAGAGGAGTAACTCTTCTAATAGTTCGTGCTTGGAGCCCATCCTGGGTCAGCAGTATTAGATTCCGATGCACCATTGCAGGTTTACTGTATCCCTTGGACCTTCTAATCAACGATGAAACACAGAAATTGCATCGATATTGAATACAAAAGGCAAAATGTCGATTTATTTACAAGAGGAGTAACTCTTCTAATAGTTCGTGCTTGGAGCCCATCCTGGGTCAGCAGTATTAGATTCCGATGCACCATTGCAGGTTTACTGTATCCCTTGGACCTTCTAATCAACGATGAAACACAGAAATTGCATCGATATTGAATACAAAAGGCAAAATGTCGGCTTATTTATAAGAGGAGTAACTCTTCTAAAAGTTCCTGCATTGAGCCTTTCCTGGGACAGCAGTATTAGAATCCGATGCACCATTGCAGGTTTACTGTATCCCTTGTACCTTCAAATCAACGATGAAACTCAGAAATTGCATCGATATTGAATACAGAAGGCAAAATTTCGACTTATTTACAAGAGGAGTTACTCTTCTAATAGTTCGTGCTTTTAGCGTTTCCTGGGACAGCAGTATTAGATTCCGATGCACCATTGCAGGTTTACTGTATCCCTTGTACCTTCAAATCAACGATGAAACTCAGAAATTGCATCGATATTGAATACAGAAGGCAAAATGTCGACTTATTTACAAGAGGAGTTACTCTTCTAATAGTTCGTGATTTTAGCGTTTCCTGGGACAGCAGAATGGGATTCCGATGCACCATTGCAGGTTTACTGTATCCCTTGGACCTTCAAATCAACGATGAAACACAGAAATTGCATCGATATTGAATACAAAAGGCAAAATGTCGACTTATTTACAAGAGGAGTAACTCTTCTAGTAGTTCGTGCTTTTAGCCTTTCCTGGGACAGCAGTATTAGATTCCGATGCACCATTGCAGGTTTACTGTATCCCTTGGACCTTCAAATCAACGATGAAACACAGAAATTGCATTGATATTGAATACAAAAGCCAAAATGTCGACTTATTTACAAGAGGAGTAACTCTTCTAATAGTTCGTGCTTTTAGAGTTTCCTGGGACAGCAGTATTAGAATCCGATGCACCATTGCAGGTTTACTGTATCCCTTGGACCTTCAAATCAACGATGAAACACAGAAATTGCATCGATATTGAATACAAAAGGCAAAATGTCGACTTATTTACAAGAGGAGTAACTCTTCTAGTAGTTCGTGCTTTTAGCCTTTCCCGGGACAGCAGTATTAGATTCCGATGCACCATAGCAGGTTTACTGTATCCACTGGACCTTCAAATCAACGATGAAACACAGAAAATGGATCGATATTGAATAGAAAAGGCAAAATGTCGACTTACTTACAAGAGGAGTAACTCTTCTAATAGTTCGTTCTTTTAGACATTCCTGGGACAGCAGTATTAGATTCCGATGCACCATTGCAGGTTTACTGTATCCCTTGGACCTTCAAATCAACGATGAAACACATAAATTGCATCGATTTGAATACAAAAGGCAAAATGTCGATTTATTTACAAGAGGAGTAACTCTTCTAATAGTTCGTGCTTGGAGCCCATCCTGGGTCAGCAGTATTAGATTCCGATGCACCATTGCAGGTTTACTGTATCCCTTGGACCTTCTAATCAACGATGAAACACAGAAATTGCATCGATATTGAATACAAAAGGCAAAATGTCGGCTTATTTATAAGAGGAGTAACTCTTCTAAAAGTTCCTGCATTGAGCCTTTCCTGGGACAGCAGTATTAGATTCCAATGCACCATTGCAGGTTTACTGTATCCCTTGGACCTTCAAATCAACGATGAAACACAGAAATTGCATCGATATTGAATAAAAATGCAAAATGTCGTCTTATTTATAAGAGGAGTAACCCTTCTAATAGTTCGTGCTTATAGCCTTTCCTGGGACAGCAGTATTAGATTCCAATGCACCATTGCAGGTTTACTGTATCCCTTGGACCTTCGAATCAACGATGAAAAACAGAAATTGCATCGATATTGAATACAAATGCAAAATGTCGTCTTATTTATAAGAGGAGTAACCCTTCTAATAGTTCGTGCTTTGAACCTTTCCTGCGACAGCAGTATTAGATTCCGGTGCACCATTGCAGGTTTACTGTATCCCTTGGACCTTCAAGTCAACGATGAAACACAGAAATTGCATCGATATTGAATACAAAAGGCAAAATGTCGACTTATTTACAAGAGGAGTAACTCTTCTAATAGTTCGTGTTTGAGCCTTTCCAGGGACAGCAGTATTAGATTCCGATGCACCATTGCAGGTTTACTGTATCCCTTGGAACTTCAAATCAACGATGAAACACAGAAATTGCATCGATATTGAATACAAAAGCCAAAATGTCGACTTATTTACAAGAGGAGTAACTCTTCTAATAGTTCGTGCTTTTAGAGTTTCCTGGGACAGCAGTATTAGATTCCGATGCACCATAGCAGGTTTACTGTATCCGTTGGACCTTCAAATCAACGATGAAACATAGAAATTGCATCGATATTGAATACAAAAGTCAAAATTTCGACTTATTTACAAGAGGACTAACTCTTCTAATAGTTCGTGCGTTGTGCCTTTCCTGGGACAGCAGTATTAAATTCCGATGCACCATTGCAGGCTTCCTGTATCCCTTGGACCTTCAAATCAACGATGAAACACAGAAATTGCATCGATATTGAATACAAAAAGCAAAATTTCGACTTATTTACAAGAAGAGTAACTCTTCTAATAGTTCGTGCTTTGAGCCTTTCCTGGGACAGCAGTATTAGATTCCGATGCACCATTGCAGGTTTACTGTATCCACTGGACGTTCAAATCAACGATGAAACACAGAAAATGGATCGATATTGAACAGAAAAGGCAAAATGTCGACTTATTTACAAGAGGAGTAACTCTTCTAATAGTTCGTTCTTTTAGACATTCCTGGGACAGCAGTATTAGATTCCGAAGCACCATTGCAGGTTTACTGTATCCCTTGGATCTTCAAATCAACGATGAAGCACAGAAATTGCATCGATATTGAATACAAAAGGCAAAATGTCGTCTTATTTACAAGAGGAGTAACTCTTCTAATAGTTCGTTCTTTTAGACTTTCCTGGGACAGCAGTATTAGATTCCGAAGCACCATTGCAGGTTTACTGTATTCCTTGGATCTTCAAATCAACGATGAAACACAGAAATTGCATCGATATTGAAGACAAAAGGCAAAATGTCGACTTATTTACAAGAGGAGTAACTCTTCTAATAGTTCGTGTTTGAGCCTTTCCAGGGACAGCACTATTAGATTCCGATGCACCATTGCAGGTTTACTGTATCCCTTGGACCTTCAAATCAACAATGAAACACAGAAATTGCATCGATATTGAAGACAAAAGGCAATATGTCGACTTATTTACAAGAGGAGTAACTCTTCTAATAGTTCGTTTTTTGGACTTTCCTGGGACAGCAGTATTACATTCCGAAGCACCATTGCAGGTTTACTGTATCCCTTGGACCTTCAAATCAACGATGTAACACAGAAATTGCATCGATATTGAATACAAAAGGCAAAATGTCGGTTTATTTACAAGAGGAGTAACTCTTTTAATAGTTAGTGCTTTGAGCCTATCCTGGGACAGCAGTATTAGATTCCGATGCACCATTGCAGGTTTACTGTATCCCTTGGACCTTCAAATCAACGATGAAACATAGAAATTGCATCGATATTGAATACAAGAGGCCAAATGTCGACTTATTTACAAGAGGAGTAACTCTTCTAATAGTTCGTGCTTTGAGCCTTTCCTGGGACAGCAGTATTAGATTCCGATGCACCATTGCAGCTTTACTGTATCCCTTGGACCTTCAAATCAACGATGAAACACAGAAATTGCATCGATTTGAATACAAAAGGCAAAATTTCGACTTATTTACAAGAGGAGTAACTCTTCTAATAGTTCGTGCTTGGAGCCCATCCTGGGACAGCAGTATTAGACTCCGATGCACCATTGCAGGTTTACTGTATCCCTTGGACCTTCAAATCAACGATGAAACACAGAAATTGCATCGATATTGAATACAAAAGGCAAAATGTCGACTTATTTATAAGAGGAGTAACTCTTCTAAAAATTCCTGCTTTGAGCCTTTCCTGGGACAGCAGTATTAGATTCCGATGCACCATTGCAGGTTTACTGTATCCCTTGTACCTTCAAATCAACGATGAAACTCAGAAATTGCATCGATATTGAATACAGAAGGCAAAATGTCGACTTATTTACAAGAGGAGTAACTCTTCTAATAGTTCGTGCTTTTAGCGTTTCCTGGGACAGCAGTATTAGATTCCGATGCACCATTGCAGGTTTACTGTATCCCTTGGACCTTCAAATCAACGATGAAACACAGAAATTGCATCGATATTGAATACAAAAGGCAAAATGTCGACTTATTTACAAGGGGAGTAACTCTTCTAGTAGTTCGTGCTTTTAGCCTTTCCTGGGACAGCAGTATTAGATTCCGATGCACCATTGCAGGTTTACTGTATCCCTTGGCCTTTCAAATCAACGATGAAACATAGAAATGGAATCGATATTGAATACAAAAGGCAAAATGTCGACTTATTTACAAGAGGAGTAACTCTTCTAATAGTTCGTGCGTTGTGCCTTTCCTGGGACAGCAGTATTAGATTCCGATGCACCTTTGCAGGCTTACTGTATCCCTTGGTCCTTCAAATCAACGATGAATCACAGAAATTGCATCGATATTGAATACAAAAAAGCAAAACGTCGACTTATTTACAAGAGGAGTAACTCTTCCAATAGTTCGTGCTTTGAGCCTTTCCTGGGACTGCAGTATTAGATTCCGATGCACCATTGCAGGTTTACTGTATCCATTGGACCTTCAAATCAACGATGAAACACAGAAAATGGATCGATATTGAATAGAAAAGGCAAAATGTCGACTTATTTACAAGAGGAGTAACTCTTCTAATAGTTCGTGTTTTCGCCTTTCCTGGGACAGCAGTATTACATTCCGATGCACCATTGCAGGTTTACTGTATCCCTAGAACCTTCAAATCAACGATGAATCACAGAAATTGCATCGATATTGTATACAAAAGGCAAAATATCGGCTTATCTACAAGAGGAGTAACTCTTCTAATAGTTCGTGCTTTGAGCCGTTCCTGGGATAGCAGTATTACATTCCGATGCACCATTGCAGGTTTACTGTATCCCTTGGACCTTCAAATCAACGATGAAACACAGAAATTGCATCGATATTGAATGCAAAAGGCAAAATGTCGACTTATTTACAAGAGGAGTAACTCTTCTAATAGTTCGTGCTTTTAGCCTATCCTGGGACAGCAGTATTACATTCCGATGCACCATTGCAGGTTTACTGTATCCCTTGGACCTTCAAATCAACGATGTAACACAGAAATTGCATCGATATTGAATACAAAAGGCAAAATGTCGGTTTATTTACAAGAGGAGTAACTCTTTTAATAGTTAGTGCTTTGAGCCTATCCTGGGACAGCAGTATTAGATTCCGATGCACCATTGCAGGTTTACTGTATCCCTTGGACCTTCAAATCAACGATGAAACATAGAAATTGCATCGATATTGAATACAAGAGGCCAAATGTCGACTTATTTACAAAAGGAGTAACTCTTCTAATAGTTCGTGCTTTGAGCCTTTCCTGGGACAGCAGTATTAGATTCCGATGCACCATTGCAGCTTTACTGTATCCCTTGGACCTTCAAATCAACGATGAAACACAGAAATTGCATCGATTTGAATACAAAAGGCAAAATTTCGACTTATTTACAAGAGGAGTAACTCTTCTAATAGTTCGTGCTTGGAGCCCATCCTGGGACAGCAGTATTAGACTCCGATGCACCATTGCAGGTTTACTGTATCCCTTGGACCTTCAAATCAACGATGAAACACAGAAATTGCATCGATATTGAATACAAAAGGCAAAATGTCGACTTATTTATAAGAGGAGTAACTCTTCTAAAAATTCCTGCTTTGAGCCTTTCCTGGGACAGCAGTATTAGATTCCGATGCACCATTGCAGGTTTACTGTATCCCTTGTACCTTCAAATCAACGATGAAACTCAGAAATTGCATCGATATTGAATACAGAAGGCAAAATGTCGACTTATTTACAAGAGGAGTAACTCTTCTAATAGTTCGTGCTTTTAGCGTTTCCTGGGACAGCAGTATTAGATTCCGATGCACCATTGCAGGTTTACTGTATCCCTTGGACCTTCAAATCAACGATGAAACACAGAAATTGCATCGATATTGAATACAAAAGGCAAAATGTCGACTTATTTACAAGGGGAGTAACTCTTCTAGTAGTTCGTGCTTTTAGCCTTTCCTGGGACAGCAGTATTAGATTCCGATGCACCATTGCAGGTTTACTGTATCCCTTGGCCTTTCAAATCAACGATGAAACATAGAAATGGAATCGATATTGAATACAAAAGGCAAAATGTCGACTTATTTACAAGAGGAGTAACTCTTCTAATAGTTCGTGCGTTGTGCCTTTCCTGGGACAGCAGTATTAGATTCCGATGCACCTTTGCAGGCTTACTGTATCCCTTGGTCCTTCAAATCAACGATGAATCACAGAAATTGCATCGATATTGAATACAAAAAAGCAAAACGTCGACTTATTTACAAGAGGAGTAACTCTTCCAATAGTTCGTGCTTTGAGCCTTTCCTGGGACAGCAGTATTAGATTCCGATGCACCATTGCAGGTTTACTGTATCCATTGGACCTTCAAATCAACGATGAAACACAGAAAATGGATCGATATTGAATAGAAAAGGCAAAATGTCGACTTATTTACAAGAGGAGTACCTCTTCTAATAGTTCGTGTTTTCGCCTTTCCTGGGACAGCAGTATTACATTCCGATGCACCATTGCAGGTTTACTGTATCCCTAGAACCTTCAAATCAACGATGAATCACAGAAATTGCATCGATATTGTATACAAAAGGCAAAATATCGGCTTATCTACAAGAGGAGTAACTCTTCTAATAGTTCGTGCTTTGAGCCGTTCCTGGGATAGCAGTATTACATTCCGATGCACCATTGCAGGTTTACTGTATCCCTTGGACCTTCAAATCAACGATGAAACACAGAAATTGCATCGATATTGAATGCAAAAGGCAAAATGTCGACTTATTTACAAGAGGAGTAACTCTTCTAATAGTTCGTGTTTGAGCCTTTCCAGGGACAGCAGTATTAGAATCCGATGCACCATTGCAGGTTTACTGTATCCCTTGGACCTTCAAATCAACGATGAAACACAGAAATTGCATCGATATTGAATACAAAAGGCAAAATGTCAACTTAATTACAAGAGGAGTAACTCTTTTAATTGTTCGTGCTTTGAGCCTATCCTGGGACAGCAGTATTAGATTCCGATGCACCATTGCAGGTTTACTGTATCCCTTGGACCTTCAAATCAACGATGAAACACAGAAATTGCATCGATATTGAATACAAAAGGCAAAATGTCAACTTATTTACAAGAGGAGTAACTCTTTTAATTGTTCGTGCTTTGAGCCTATCCTGGGACAGCAGTATAAGATTCCGATGCACCATTGCAGGTTTACTGTATCCCTTGGACCTTCAAATCAACGATGAAACACAGAAATTGCATCGATATTGAATTTAAAAGGCAAAATGTCGACTTATTTACAAGAGGAGTAACTCTTCTAATAGTTCGTGCTTGGAGTCCATCGTGGGACAGCAGTATTAGATTCCGATGCACCATTGCAGGTTTACTATATCCCTTGGACCTTCTAATCAACGATGAAACACAGAGATTGCATCGATATTGAATACAAAAGGCAAAATATCGACTTATTTATAAGAGGAGTAACTCTTCTAAAAGTTCCTGCTTTGAGCCTTTCCTGGGACAGCAGTATTAGATTCCGAAGCACCATTGCAGGTTTACTGTATCCCTTGGACCTTCAAATCAACGATGAAACACAGAAATTGCATCGATTTGAATACAAAAGGCTAAATGTCGACTTACTTACAAGAGGAGTAACTCTTCTAATAGTTCGTGCTTTGAGCCTTTCCTGGGACAGCAGTATTACATTCCGATGCACCATTGCAGGTTTACTGTATCCCTTGGACCTTCAAATCAACGATGAAACACAGAAATTGCATCGATATTGAATACAAATGCAAAATGTCGTCTTATTTATAAGAGGAGTAACCCTTCTAATAGTTCGTGCTTATAGCCTTTCCTGGGACAGCAGTATTAGATTCCAATGCACCATTGCAGGTTTACTGTAACCCTTGGACCTTCGAATCAACGATGAAACACAGAAATTGCATCGATATTGAATACAAATGCAAAATGTCGTCTTATTTATAAGAGGTGTAACCCTTCTAATAGTTCGTGCTTTGAACCTTTCCTGCGATAGCAGTATTAGATTCCGAAGCACCATTGCAGGTTTACTGTATCCCTTGGACCTTCAAGTCAACGATGAAACACAGAAATTGGATCGATATTGAATACAAAAGGCAAAATGTCGGCTTATCTACAAGAGGAGTATCTCTTCTAATTGTTCGTGCTTTTAGCCTATACTGGGACAGCAGTATTACATTCCGATGCACCATTGCAGGTTTACTGTATCCCTTGGACCTTCAAATCAACGATGAAGCACAGAAATTGGATCGATATTGAATACAAAAGGCAAAATGTCGACTTATTTACAAGAGGAGTAACTCTTCTAATAGTTAGTGTTTGAGCCTTTCCAGGGACAGCAGTATTAGATTCCGATGCACCATTGCAGGTTTACTGTATCCCTTGGACCTTCAAATCAACGATGAAACATAGAAATTGCATCGATATTGAATACAAAAGGCCAAATGTCGACTTATTTACAAGAGGAGTAACTCTTCTAATAGTTCGTGCTTTGAGCCTTTCCTGGGACAGCAGTATTAGATTCCGATGCACCATTGCAGGTTTACTGTATCCCTTGGTCTTTCAAATCAACGATGAAACATAGAAATTGAATCGATATTGAATACAAAAGGCAAAATGTCGACTTATTTACAAGAGGAGTAACTCTTCTAACAGTTCGTGCGTTGTGCCTTTCCTGGGACAGCAGAATTAGATTCCGATGCACCTTTGCAGGCTTACTGTATCCCTTGGTCCTTCAAATCAACGATGAAACACAGAAATTGCATCGATATTGAATACAAAAAAGCAAAACGTCGACTTATTTACAAGCGGAGTAACTCTTCCAATAGTTCGTGCTTTGAGCCTTTCCTGGGACAGCAGTATTAGATTCCGATGCACCATTGCAGGTTTACTGTATCCATTGGACCTTCAAATCAACGATGAAACACAGAAAATGGATCGATATTGAATAGAAAAGGCAAAATGTCGACTTATTTACAAGAGGAGTAACTCTTCTAATAGTTCGTGCTTTTCGCCTTTCCTGGGACAGTAGTATTAGATTCCGATGCACCATTGCAGGTTTACTGTATCCCTAGAACCTTCAAATCAACGATGAATCACAGAAATTGCATCGATATTGTATACAAAAGGCAAAATATCGGCTTATCTACAAGAGGAGTAACTCTTCTAATAGTTCGTGCTTTGAGCCGTTCCTGGGACAGCAGTATTACATTCCGATGCACCATTGCAGGTTTACTGTATCCCTTGGACCTTCAAATCAACGATGAAACACTGAAATTGCATCGATATTGAATACAAAAGGCAAAATGTCGACTTATTTACAAGAGGAGTAACTCTTCTAATAGTTCGTGTTTGAGCCTTTCCAGGGACAGCAGTATTAGATTCCGATGCACCATTGCAGGTTTACTGTATCCCTTGGACCTTCAAATCAACGATGAAACACAGAAATTGCATCGATATTGAATACAAAAGGCAAAATTTCGACTTATTTACAAGAGGAGTAACTCTTCTAATAGTTCGTGCGTTGTGCCTTTCCTGAGACAGCAGTATTAGATTCAGATGCACCATTGCAGGCTTACTATATCCCTTGGACCTTCAAATCAACGATGAAACACAGAAATTGCATCGATATTGAAGCCAAAAGGCAAAATGTCGACTTATTTACAAGAGGAGTAACTCTTCTAATAGTTCGTTCTCTTGGACTTTCCTGGGACAGCAGTATTAGATTCCGAAGCACCATTGCAGGTTTACTGTATCCCTTGGACCTTCAAATCAACGATGAAACACAGAAATTGCATCGATATTGAATACAAAAGGCAAAATGTCGACTTATTTACAAGAGGAGTAACTCTTTTAATAGTTCGTGCTTTGAGCCTATCCTGGGACAGCAGTATTAGATTCCGATGCACCATTGCAGGTTTACTGCATCCCTTGTACCTTCAAATCAACGATCAAACTCAGAAATTGCATCGGTATTGAATACAGAAGGCAAAATGTCGACTTATTTACAAGAGGAGTAACTCTTCTAATAGTTCGTGCTTTTAGCGTTTCCTGGGACAGCAGTATTAGATTCCGATGCACCATTGCAGGTTTACTGTATCCCTTGGACCTTCAAATCAACGATGCAACACAGAAATTGCATCGATATTGAATACAAAAGGCAAAATGTCGACTTATTTACAAGAGGAGTAACTCTTCTAGTAGTTCGTGCTTTTAGCCTTTCCTGGGACAGCAGTATTAGATTCCGATGCACCATTGCAGGTTTACTGTATCCCTTGGACTTTCAAATCAACGATGAAACATAGAAATTGAATCGATATTGAATACAAAAGGCAAAATGTCGACTTATTTACAAGGGGAGTAACTCTTCTAGTAGTTCGTGCTTTTAGCCTTTCCTGGGACAGCAGTATTAGATTCCGATGCACCATTGCAGGTTTACTGTATCCCTTGGCCTTTCAAATCAACGATGAAACATAGAAATTGAATCGATATTGAATACAAAAGGCAAAGTGTCGACTTATTTACAAGAGGAGTAACTCTTCTAACAGTTCGTGCGTTGTGCCTTTCCTGGGACAGCAGTATTAAATTCCGATGCACCTTTGCAGGCTTACTGTATCCCTTGGTCCTTCAAATCAACGATGAAACACAGAAATTGCATCGATATTGAATACAAAAAAGCAAAACGTCGACTTATTTACAAGAGGAGTAACTCTTCCAATAGTTCGTGCTTTGAGCCTTTCCTGGGACAGCAGTATTAGATTCCGATGCACCATTGCAGGTTTACTGTATCCATTGGACCTTCAAATCAACGATGAAACACAGAAAATGGATCGATATTGAATAGAAAACGCAAAATGTCGGCTTATTTACAAGAAGAGTAACTCTTCTAATAGTTCGTGTTTTCGCCTTTCCTGGGACAGCAGTATTAGATTCCGATGCACCATTGCAGGTTTACTGTATCCCTTGTACCTTCAAATCAACGATCAAACTCAGAAATTGCATCGGTATTGAATACAGAAGGCAAAATGTCGACTTATTTACAAGAGGAGTAACTCTTCTAATAGTTCGTGCTTTTAGCGTTTCCTGGGACAGCAGTATTAGATTCCGATGCACCATTGCAGGTTTACTGTATCCCTTGTACCTTCAAATCAACGATGCAACACAGAAATTGCATCGATATTGAATACAAAAGGCAAAATGTCGACTTATTTACAAGAGGAGTAACTCTTCTAATAGTTCGTGCTTTGAGCCGTTCCTGGGACAGCAGTATTACATTCCGATGCACCATTGCAGGTTTACTGTATGCCTTGGACCTTCAAATCAACGATGAAACACAGAAATTGCATCGATATTGAATACAAAAGGCAAAATGTCGACTTATTTACAAGAGGAGTAACTCTTCTAATAGTTCGTGTTTGAGCCTTTCCAGGGACAGCAGTATTAGAATCCGATGCACCATTGCAGGTTTACTGTATCCCTTGGACCTTCAAATCAACGATGAAATACAGATATTGCATCGATATTGAATACAAAAGGCAAAATGTCAACTTATTTACAAGAGGAGTAACTCTTTTAATTGTTCGTGCTTTGAGCCTATCCTGGGACAGCAGTATTAGATTCCGATGCACCATTGCAGGTTTACTGTATCCCTTGGACCTTCAAATCAACGATGAAACACAGAAATTGCATCGATATTGAATACAAAAGGCAAAATGTCGACTTATTTACAAGAGGAGTAACTCTTCTAATAGTTCGTGCGTTGTGCCTTTCCTGAGACAGCAGTATTAGATTCCGATGCACCATTGCAGGCTTACTGTATCCCTTGGACCTTCAAATCAACTATGAAACACAGAAATTGCATCGATATTAAAGCCAAAAGGCAAAATGTCGACTTATTTACAAGAGGAGTAACTCTTCTAATAGTTCGTTCTTTTGGACTTTCCTGGGACAGCAGTATTAGATTCCGAAGCACCATTGCAGGTTTACTGTATCCCTTGGACCTTCAAATCAACGATGAAACACAGAAATTGCATCGATATTGAATACAAAAGGCAAAATGTCGACTTATTTACAAGAGGAGTAACTCTTTTAATAGTTCGTGCTTTGAGCCTATCCTGGGACAGCAGTATTAGATTCCGATGCACCATTGCAGGTTTACTGCATCCCTTGGACCTTCAAATCAACGATGAAACACAGAAATTGCATCGATATTGAATACAAAAGGCCAAATGTCGACTTATTTACAAGAGGAGTAACTCTTCTAATAGCTCGTGCTTTGAGCCTTTCCTGGGACAGCAGTATTAGATTCCGAAGCACCATTGCAGGTTTACTGTATCCCTTGGACCTTCAAATCAACGATGAAACACAGAAATTGCATCGATTTGAATACAAAAGGCAAAATGTCGACTTATTTACAAGAGGAGTAACTCTTCTAATAGTTCGTGCTTGGAGCCCATCCTGGGACAGCAGTATTAGATTCCGATGCACCATTGCAGGTTTACTATATCCCTTGGACCTTCTAATCAACGATGAAACACAGAGATTGCATCGATATTGAATACAAAAGGCAAAATATCGACTTATTTATAAGAGGAGTAACTCTTCTAAAAGTTCCTGCTTTGAGCCTTTCCTGGGACAGCAGTATTAGATTCCGATGCACCATTGCTGGTTTACTGTATCCCTTGTACCTTCAAATCAACGATCAAACTCAGAAATTGCATCGGTATTGAATACAGAAGGCAAAATGTCGACTTATTTACAAGAGGAGTAACTCTTCCAATAGTTCGTGCTTTTAGCGTTTCCTGGGACAGCAGTATTAGATTCCGATGCACCATTGCAGGTTTACTGTATCCCTTGGACCTTCAAATCTACGATGCAAGACAGAAATTGCATCGATATTGAATACAAAAGGCAAAATGTCGACTTATTTACAAGAGGAGTAACTCTTCTAGTAGTTCGTGCTTTTAGCCTTTCCTGGGACAGCAGTATTAGATTCCGATGCACCATTGCAGGTTTACTGTATCCCTTGGACTTTCAAATCAACGATGAAACATAGAAATTGAATCGATATTGAATACAAAAGGAAAAACGTCGACTTATTTACAAGGGGAGTAACTCTTCTAGTAGTTCGTGCTTTTAGCCTTTCCTGGGACAGCAGTATTAGATTCCGATGCACCATTGCAGGTTTACTGTATCCCTTGGCCTTTCAAATCAACGATGAAACATAGAAATTGAATCGATATTGAATACAAAAGGCAAAATGTCGACTTATTTACAAGAGGAGTAACTCTTCTAACAGTTCGTGCGTTGTGCCTTTCCTGGGCCAGCAGTATTAGATTCCGATGCACCTTTGCAGGCTTACTGTATCCCTTGGTCCTTCAAATCAACGATGAAACACAGAAATTGCATCGATATTGAATACAAAAAAGCAAAACGTCGACTTATTTACAAGAGGAGTAAGTCTTCCAATAGTTCGTGCTTTGAGCCTTTCCTGGGACAGCAGTATTAGATTCCGATGCACCATTGCAGGTTTACTGTATCCATTGGACCTTCAAATCAACGATGAAACACAGAAAATGGATCGATATTGAATAGAAAAGGCAAAATGTCGACTAATTTACAAGAGGAGTAACTCTTCTAATAGTTCGTGCTTTTCGCCTTTCCTGGGACAGCAGTATTAGATTCCGATGCACCATTGCAGGTTTACTGTATCCCTAGAACCTTCAAATCAACGATGAATCACAAAAATTGCATCGATATTGTATACAAAAGGCAAAATATCGGCTTATCTACAAGAGGAGTAACTCTTCTAATAGTTCGTGTTTGAGCCTTTCCAGGGACAGCAGTATTAGAATCCGATGCACCATTGCAGGTTTACTGTATCCCTTGGACCTTCAAATCAACGATGAAACACAGAAATTGCATCGATATTGAATACAAAAGGCAAAATGTCAACTTATTTACAAGAGGATTAACTCTTTTAATTGTTCGTGCTTTGAGCCTATCCTGGGACAGCAGTATTAGATTCCGATGCACCATTGCAGGTTTACTGTATCCCTTGGACCTTCAAATCAACGATGAAACACAGATATTGGATCGATATTGAATACAAAAGGCAAAATGTCGACTTATTTACAAGAGGAGTAACTCTTCTAATAGTTCGTGCGTTGTGCCTTTCCTGGGACAGCAGTATTAGATTCCGATGCACCATTGCAGGCTTACTGTATCCCTTGGACCTTCAAATCAACGATGAAACACAGAAATTGCATCGATATTGAAGCCAAAAGGCAAAATGTCGACTTATTTACAAGAGGAGTAACTCTTCTAATAGTTCGTTCTTTTGGACTTTCCTGGGACAGCAGTATTAGATTCCGAAGCACCATTGCAGGTTTACTGTATCCTTTGGACCTTCAAATCAACGATGAAACACAGAAATTGCATCGATATTGAATACAAAAGGCAAAATGTCGACTTATTTACAAGAGGAGTAACTCTTTTAATAGTTCGTGCTTTGAGCCTATCCTGGGACAGCAGTATTAGATTCCGATGCACCATTGCAGGTTTACTGCATCCCTTGGACCTTCAAATCAACGATGAAACACTAAAATTGCATCGATATTGAATACAATAGGCCAAATGTCGGTTTATTTACAAGAGGAGTAACTCTTCTAATAGCTCGTGCTTTGAGGCTTTCCTGGGACAGCAGTATTAGATTCCGATACACCATTGCAGGTTTACTGTATCCCTTGGACCTTCAAATCAATGATGAAACACAGAAATTGCATCGATTTGAATACAAAAGGGAAAATGTCAGACTTATTTACAAGAGGAGTAACTCTTCTAATAGTTCGTGTTTGGAGCCCATCCTGGGACAGCAGTATTAGATTCCGATGCACCATTGCAGGTTTACTATATCCCTTGGACCTTCTAATCAACGATGAAACACAGAAATTGCATCGATATTGAATACAAAAGGCAAAATATCGACTTATTTATAAGAGGAGTAACTCTTCTAAAAGTTCCCGCTTTGAGCCTTTCCTGGGACAGCTGTATTAGATTCCGATGCACCATTGCAGGTTTACTGTATCCCTTGTACCTTCAAATCAACGATCAAACTCAGAAATTGCATCGGTATTGAATACAGAAGGCAAAATGTCGACTTATTTACAAGAGGAGTAACTCTTCTAATAGTTCGTGCTTTTAGCGTTTCCTGGGACAGCAGTATTAGATTCCGATGCACCATTGCAGGTTTACTGTATCCCTTGGACATTCAAATCAACGATGCAACACAGAAATTGCATCGATATTGAATACAAAAGGCAAAATGTCGACTTATTTACAAGAGGAGTAACTCTTCTAGTAGTTCGTGCTTTTAGCCTTTCCTGGGACAGCAGTATTAGATTCCGATGCACCATTGCAGGTTTACTGTATACCTTGGACTTTCAAGTCAACGATGAAACATAGAAATTGAATTGATATTGAATACAAAAGGCCAAATGTCGACTTATTTACAAGAGGAGTAACTCTTCTAATAGTTCGTGCTTTGAGCCTTTCCTGGGACAGCAGTATTAGATTCCGATGCATCATTGCAGGTTTACCGTATCCATTGGACCTTCAAATCAACGATGAAACACAGAAAATGGATCGATATTGAATAGAAAAGGCAAAATGTCGACTTATTTACAAGAGGAGTAACTCTTCTAATAGTTCGTGTTTTTCGCCTTTCCTGGGACAGCAGTATTAGATTCCGATGCACCATTGCAGGTTTACTGTATCCCTAGAACCTTCAAATCAACGATGAATCACAGAAATTGCATCGATATTGAATACAAAAGGCAAAATATCGGCTTATCTACAAGAGGAGTAACTCTTCTAATAGTTCGTGCTTTGAGCCGTTCCTGGGACAACAGTATTACATTCCGATGCACCATTGCAGGTTTACTGTATCCCTTGGACCTTCAAATCAACGATGAAACACTGAAATTGCATCGATATTGAATACAAAAGGCAAAATGTCGACCTATTTACAAGAGGAGTAACTCTTCTTGTAGTTCGTTCTTTTGGACTTTCCTGGGACAGCAGTATTAGATTCCGAAGCACCATTGCAGGTTTACTGTATCCCTTGGATCTTCAAATCAACGATGAAACACAGAAATTGCATCGATATTGAATACAAAAGGCAAAATGTCGACTTATTTACAAGAGGAGTAACTCTTTTAATAGTTCGTGCTTTGAGCCTATCCTGGGACAGCAGTATTAGATTCCGATGCTCCATTGCAGGTTTACTGTATCCCTTGGACCTTCAAATCAACGATGAAACACAGATATTGCATCGATATTGAATTCTAAAGGCAATATTTCGACTTATTTACAAGAGGCGTAACTCTTCTAATAGTTCGTGCTTTGAGCCTTTCCTGGGACAGCAGTATTAGATTCCGATGCACAATTGCAGGTTCACTGTATCCCTTGGACCTTCAAATCAACGATGAAACACAGAAATTGCATCGATATTGAATTCTAAAGGCAAAATGTAGACTTATTTACAAGAGGAGTAACTCTTCTAATAGTTCGTGCTTTGAGCCTTTCCTGGGACAGCAGTATTAGATTCCGATGCACCATAGCAGGTTTACTGTATCCCTGGGACCTTCAAGTTAACGATGATGGACAGATATTGCATCGATATTGAATACTAATGGCAAAATATCTAATTATTTATAAGCGGAGTAACTCTTCTAATAGTTCGTGTTTTGAGCCTTTCCTGGGACAGCAGTATTAGATTCCGATGCACCATTGCAGGTTTACTGTATCCCTAGAACCTTCAAATCAACGATGAATCACAGAAATTGCATCGATATTTAATACAAAAGGCAAAATGTCGACTTATTTACAAGAGGAGTAACTCTTCTAATAGTTCGTTGTTTTAGCCTTTCCTGGGACAGCAGTATTAGATTCCGAAGCACCATTGCAGGTTTACTGTATCCCTGGGACCTTCAAGTCAACGATGAAACACAGAAATTGCATCGATATTATATACTAATGCAAAATATCTACTTATTTGCAAGAGGAGTAACTCTTATGATAGTTCATGCTTTGAGCCTTTCCTGGGACAGCAGTATTAGATTCCGATGCACCATTGCAGGTTTACTGTATCCCTAGATCCTTCAAATCAACGATGAATCACAGAAATTGCATCGATATTGAATACAAAAGGCAAAATATCGGCTTATTTACAAGAGGAGGAACTCTTCTAATAGTTCGTGCTTGGAGCCCATCCTGGGACAGCAGTATTAGATTCCGATGCACCATTGCAGGTTTACTATATCCCTTGGACCTTCTAATCAACGATGAAACACAGAAATTGCATCGATATTGAATACAAAAGGCAAAATATCGACTTATTTATAAGAGGAGTAACTCTTCTAAAAGTTCCTGCTTTGAGCCTTTCCTGGGACAGCAGTATTAGATTCCGATGCACCATTGCAGGTTTACTGTATCCCTTGTACCTTCAAATCAACGATCAAACTCAGAAATTGCATCGGTATTGAATACAGAAGGCAAAATGTCGACTTATTTACAAGAGGAGTAACTCTTCTAGTAGTTCGTGCTTTTAGCCTTTCCTGGGACAGCAGTATTAGATTCCGATGCACCATTGCAGGTTTACTGTATCCCTTGGACCTTCAAATCAACGATGAAACATAGAAATTGCATTGATATTGAATACAAAAGGCATAATGTCGACTTATTTACAAGAGGAGTAACTCTTCTAATAGTTCGTGCGTTGTGCCTTTCCTGGGACAGCAGTATTAGATTCCGATGCACCATTGCAGGCTTACTGTATCCCTTGGACCTTCAAATCAACGATGAAACACAGAAATTGCATCGATATTGAATACAAAAAAGCAAAACGTCGACTTATTTACAAGAGGAGTAACTCTTCCAATAGTTCGTGCTTTGAGCCTTTCCTGGGACAGCAGTATTACATTCCGATGCACCATTGCAGGTTTACTGTATCCATTGGACCTTCAAATCAACGATGAAACACAGAAAATGGATCGATATTGAATAGAAAAGGCAAAATGTCGATTTATTTACAAGAGGAGTAACTCTTCTAATAGTTCGTGCTTTTCGCCTTTCCTGGGACAGCAGTATTAGATTCCGATGCACCATTGCAGGTTTACTGTATCCCTTGGACCTTCAAGTCAACGATGAAACACAGAAATTGCATCGATATTGAATACAAAAGGCAAAATGTCGACTTATTTACAAGAGGAGTAACTCTTCTAATAGTTCGTGCGTTGTGCCTTTCCTGGGACAGCAGTATTAGATTCCGATGCACCATTGCAGGTTTACTGTATCCCTTGGACATTCAAATCAACGATGCAACACAGAAATTGCATCGATATTGAATACAAAAGGCAAAATGTCGACTTATTTACAAGAGGAGTAACTCTTCTAGTAGTTCGTGCTTTTAGCCTTTCCTGGGACAGCAGTATTAGATTCCGATGCACCATTGCAGGTTTACTGTATCCCTTGGACCTTCAAATCAACGATGAAACATAGAAATTGCATTGATATTGAATACAAAAGGCATAATGTCGACTTATTTACAAGAGGAGTAACTCTTCTAATAGTTCGTGCGTTGTGCCTTTCCTGGGACAGCAGTATTAGATTCCGATGCACCATTGCAGGCTTACTGTATCCCTTGGACCTTCAAATCAACGATGAAACACAGAAATTGCATCGATATTGAATACAAAGAAGCAAAACGTCGACTTATTTACAAGAGGAGTAACTCTTCCAATAGTTCGTGCTTTGAGCCTTTCCTGGGACAGCAGTATTACATTCCGATGCACCATTGCAGGTTTACTGTATCCATTGGACCTTCAAATCAACGATGAAACACAGAAAATGGATCGATATTGAATAGAAAAGGCAAAATGTCGATTTATTTACAAGAGGAGTAACTCTTCTAATAGTTCGTGCTTTTCGCCTTTCCTGGGACAGCAGTATTAGATTCCGATGCACCATTGCAGGTTTACTGTATCCCTTGGACCTTCAAATCAACGATGAAACACAGAAATTGCATCGATATTGAATACAAAAGGCAAAATGTCGACTTATTTACAAGAGGAGTAACTCTTCTAATAGTTCGTGCTTGAGCCTTTCCAGGGACAGCAGTATTAGAATCCGATGCACCATTGCAGGTTTACTGTATCCCTTGGACCTTCAAATCAACGATGAAACACTGAAATTGCATCGATATTGAATACAAAAGGCAAAATGTCGACCTATTTACAAGAGGAGTAACTCTTCTTATAGTTCGCTCTTTTGGACTTTCCTGGGACAGCAGTATTAGATTCCGAAGCACGATTGCAGGTTTACTGTATCCCTTGGATCTTCAAATCAACGATGAAACACAGAAATTGCATCGATATTGAATACAAAAGGCAAAATGTCGACTTATTTACAAGAGGAGTAACTCTTTTAATAGTTCGTGCTTTGAGCCTATCCTGGGACAGCAGTATTAGATTCCGATGCTCCATTGCAGGTTTACTGTATCCCTTGGACCTTCAAATCAACGATGAAACACTGAAATTGCATCGATATTGAATACAAAAGGCAAAATGTCGACTTATTTACAAGAGGAGTAACTCTTCTAATAGTTCTTGCCTAAAGGCTTTCCTGGGACAGCAGTATTAGATTCCGATGCACAATTGCAGGTTCACTGTATCCCTTGGACCTTCAAATCAACGATGAAACACAGATATTGCATCGATATTGAATTCTAAAGGCAATATTTCGACTTATTTACATGAGGCGTAACTCTTCTAATAGTTCGTGCTTTGAGCCTTTCCTGGGACAGCAGTATTAGATTCCGATGCACAATTGCAGGTTCACTGTATCCCTTGGACCTTCAAATCAACGATGAAACACAGAAATTGCATCGATATTGAATTCTAAAGGCAAAATGTAGACTTATTTACAAGAGGAGTAACTCTTCTAATAGTTCGTGCTTTGAGCCTTTCCTGGGACAGCAGTATTAGTTTCCGATGCACCATAGCAGGTTTACTGTATCCCTGGGACCTTCAAGTTAACGATGATAGACAGAAATTGCATCGATATTGAATACAAATGGCAAAATATCTAATTATTTATAAGAGGAGTAACTCTTCTAATAGTTCGTGTTTTGAGCCTTTCCTGGGACAGCAGTATTAGATTCCGATGCACCATTGCAGGTTTACTGTATCCCTGGGACCTTCAAGTCAACGATGAAACACAGAAATTGCATCGATATTATATACTAATGCAAAATATCTACTTATTTGCAAGAGGAGTAACTCTTATGATAGTTCATGCTTTGAGCCTTTCCTGGGACAGCAGTATTAGATTCCGATGCACCATTGCAGGTTTACTGTATCCCTAGAACCTTCAAATCAACGATGAATCACGGAAATTGCATCGGTATTGAATACAAAAGGCAAAATGTCGGCTTATCTACAAGAGGAGTAACTCTTCTAATAGTTCGTGCTTTGAGCCGTTCCTGGGACAGCAGTATTACATTCCGATGCACCATTGCAGGTTTACTGTATCCCTTGGACCTTCAAATCAACGATGAAACACAGAAATTGCATCGATATTGAATACAAAAGGCAAAATATCGACTTATTTACAAGAGGAGTAACTCTTCTAATAGTTCGTGTTTAAGTATTTCCAGGGACAGCAGTATTAGATTCCGATGCACCATTGCAGGTTTACTGTATCCCTTGGACCCTCAAATCAACGATGAAACACAGAAATTGCATTGATATTGAATACAAAAGGAAAAATGTCGACATATTTACAAGACAAGTAACCCTTCAAATAGTTCGTTCTTTTAGACTTTCCTGGGAAAGCAGTATTAGATTCCGAAGCACCATTGCGGGTTTACTGTATCCCTTGGACCTTCAAATCAATGATGAAACACAGAAATTGCATCGATATTTTATACAAAAGGCAAAATGTCGACTTATTTACAAGAGGAGTAACTCTTCTAATAGTTCGTGCTTTGAGCCTTTCCTGGGACAGCAGTATTAGATTCCGATGCACCATTGCAGGTTTACTGTATCCCTGGGACCTTCAAGTCAACGATGAAACACAGAAATTGCATCGATATTGAATACAAATGGCAAAATATCTAATTATTTACAAGTGGGGTAACCCTTGTAATAGTTCGTGCTAATAGCCTTTCCTGGGACAGCAGTATTAGATTCCAAAGCACTATTGCAGGTTTACTGTATCCCTTGGACCTTCAAATCAACGATGAAGCACAGAAATTGCATCGATATTGAATACAAATGCAAAATGTCGTCTTATTTATAAGAGGAGTAACCCTTCTAATAGTTCGTGCTATGAACCTTTCCTGGGATAGCAGTATTAGATTCCGATGCACCATTGCAGGTTTACTGTATCCCTTGGACCTTCAAGTCAACGATGAAACACAGAAATTGGATCGATATTGAATACAAAAGGCAAAATGTCGGCTTATCTACAAGAGGAGTAACCCTTCTAATATTTCGTGCTTTTAGCCTATCCTGGGACAGCAGTATTACATTCCGATGCACCATTGCAGGTTTACTGTATCCCTTGGACCTTCAAATCAACGATGAAACACAGAAATTGCATCGATATTGAATACAAAAGGCAAAATGTCGACTTATTTAAAAGAGGAGTAACTCTTCTAACAGTTCGTGTTTGAGCCTTTCCAGGGACAGCAGTATTAGATTCCGATGCACCATTGCAGGTTTCCTGTATCCCTTGGACCTTCAAATCAACGATGAAACACAGAAATTGCATTGATTTTGAGTACAAATGGCAAAATGTCGTCTTATTTATAAGAGGAGTAACCCTTCTAATAGTTCGTGCTTTGAGCCTTTCCTGGGACAGCAGTATTAGATTCCGAAGCACCATTGCAGGTTTACTGTATCCCTTGGACCTTCAAATCAACGATGAAACACAGAAATTGCATCGATATTGAATACAAAAGGCAAAATGTCGACTTATTTACAAGAGGAGTAACTCTTTTAATAGTTCGTGGTTTGAGCCTATCCTGGGACAGCAGTATTAGATTCCGATGCTCCATTGCAGGTTTACTGTATCCCTTGGACCATCAAATCAACGATGAAACACAGAAATTGCATCGATATTGAATACAAAAGGCAAAATGTCGACTTATTTACAAGAGGAGTAACTCTTCTAATAGTTCTTGCTTAGAGGCTTTCCTGGGACAGCAGTATTAGATTCCGATGCACCATTGCAGGTTTACTGTATCCCTAGAACCTTCAAATCAACGATGAATCACTGAAATTGCTTTGGTATTGAATACAAAAGGCAAAATGTCGGCTTATCTACAAGAGGAGTAACTCTTCTAATAGTTCGTGCTTTGAGCCGTTCCTGGGACAGCAGTATTACATTCCGATGCACCATTGCAGGTTTACTGTATCCCTTGGACCTTCAAATCAACGATGAAACACAGAAATTGCATCGATATTGAATACAAAAGGCAAAATATCGACTTATTTACAAGAGGAGTAACTCTTCTAATAGTTCGTGTTTAAGTATTTCCAGGGACAGCAGTATTAGATTCCGATGCACCATTGCAGGTTTACTGTATCCCTTGGACCCTCAAATCAACGATGAAACACAGAAATTGCATTGATATTGAATACAAAAGGAAAAATGTCGACATATTTACAAGACAAGTAACCCTTCAAATAGTTCGTTCTTTTAGACTTTCCTGGGACAGCAGTATTAGATTCCGATGCACCATTGCAGGTTTACTGTACCCCTTGGACCTTCAAATCAACGATGAAACACAGAAATTGCATCGATATTGAATACAAAAGGCAAAATGTCGACTTATTTACAAGAGGAGTAACTCTTCTAATAGTTCGTGCTTTGAGCCTTTCCTGGGACAGCAGTATTAGATTCCGATGCACCATTGCAGGTTTACTGTATCCCTGGGACCTTCAAGTCAACGATGAAACACAGAAATTGCATCGATATTGAATACAAATGGCAAAATATCTAATTATTTACAAGAGGGGTAACCCTTGTAATAGTTCGTGCTAATAGCCTTTCCTGGGACAGCAGTATTAGATTCCAAAGCACTATTGCAGGTTTACTGTATCCCTTGGACCTTCAAATCAACGATGAAGCACAGAAATTGCATCGATATTGAATACAAATGTAAAATGTCGTCTTATTTATAAGAGGAGTAACCCTTCTAATAGTTCGTGCTATGAACCTTTCCTGGGATAGCAGTATTAGATTCCGATGCACCATTGCAGGTTTACTGTATCCCTTGGACCTTCAAGTCAACGATGAAACACAGAAATTGGATCGATATTGAATACAAAAGGCAAAATGTCGGCTTATCTACAAGAGGAGTAACCCTTATAATATTTCGTGCTTTTAGCCTATCCTGGGACAGCAGTATTACATTCCGATGCACCATTGCAGGTTTACTGTATCCCTTGGACCTTCAAATCAACGATGAAACACAGAAATTGCATCGATATTGAATACAAAAGGCAAAATGTCGACTTATTTAAAAGAGGAGTAACTCTTCTAACAGTTCGTGTTTGAGCCTTTCCATGGACAGCAGTATTAGATTCCGATGCACCATTGCAGGTTTCCTGTATCCCTTGGACCTTCAAATCAACGATGAAACACAGAAATTGCATTGATTTTGAGTACAAATGGCAAAATGTCGTCTTATTTATAAGAGGAGTAACCCTTCTAATAGTTCGTGCTTTGAGCCTTTCCTGGGACAGCAGTATTAGATTCCGAAGCACCATTGCAGGTTTACTGTATCCCTTGGACCTTCAAATCAACGATGAAACACAGAAATTGCATCGATATTGAATACAAAAGGCAAAATGTGGACTTATTTACAAGAGGAGTAACTCTTTTAATAGTTCGCGGTTTGAGCCTATCCTGGGACAGCAGTATTAGATTCCGATGCTCCATTGCAGGTTTACTGTATCCCTTGGACCATCAAATCAACGATGAAACACAGAAATTGCATCGATATTGAATACAAAAGGCAAAATGTCGACTTATTTACAGGAGGAGTAACTCTTCTAATAGTTCGTGGTTTTAGCCTTTCCTGGGACAGCAGTATTAGATTCCGATGCACCATTGCAGGTTTACTGTATCCCTTGGACCTTCAAGTCAACGATGAAACACAGAAATTGGATCGATATTGAATACAAAAGGCAAAATGTTGGCTTATCTACAAGAGGAGTAACTCTTCTAATATTTCGTGCTTTTAGCCTATCCTGGGACAGCAGTATTACATTCCGATGCACCATTGCAGGTTTACTGTATCCCTTGGACCTTCAAATCAACGATGAAACACAGAAATTGCATCGATATTGAATACAAAAGGCAAAATGTCGACTTATTTAAAAGAGGAGTAACTCTTCTAATAGTTCGTGTTTGAGCCTTTCCAGGGACAGCAGTATTAGATTCCGATGCACCATTGCAGGTTTCCTGTATCCCTTGGACCTTCAAATCAACAATGAAACACTGAAATTGCATCGATATTGAATACAAAAGGCAAAATGTCGACTTATTTACAAGAGGAGTAACTCTTCTAATAGTTCTTGCTTAGAGGCTTTCCTGGGACAGCAGTATTAGATTCCGATGCACAATTGCAGGTTCACTGTATCCCTTGGGCCTTCAAATCAACGATGAAACACAGAAATTGCATCGATATTGAATTCTAAAGGCAAAATTTCGACTTATTTATAAGAGGCGTAACTCTTCTAATAGTTCGTGCTTTGAGCCTTTCCTGGGACAGCAGTATTAGATTCCGATGCGTAATTGCAGGTTCACTGTATCCCTTGGACCTTCAAATCAACGATGAAACACAGAAATTGCATCGATATTGAATTCTAAAGGCAAAATGTAGACTTATTTACAAGAGGAGTAACTCTTCTAATAGTTCGTGCTTTGAGCCTTTCCTGGGACAGCAGTATTAGTTTCCGATGCACCATTGCAGGTTTACTGTATCCCTGGGACCTTCAAGTTAACGATGAAAGACAGAAATTGCATCGATATTGAATACAAATGGCATAATATCTAATTATTTACAAGAGGAGTAACTCTTCTAATAGATCGTGTTTTGAGCCTTTCCTGGGACAGCAGTATTAGATTCCGATGCACCATTGCAGGTTTACTGTATCCCTAGATCCTTCAAATCAACGATGAATCACAGAAATTGCATCGATATTGAATACAAAAGGCAAAATATCGGCTTATCTACAAGAGGAGTAACTCTTCTAATAGTTCGTGCTTTGAGCCGTTCCTGGGACAGCAGTATTACATTCCGATACACCATTGCAGGTTTACTGTATCCCTTGGACCTTCAAATCAACGATGAAACACAGAATTTGCATCGATATTGAATACAAAAGGCAAAATGTCGACTTATTTACAAGAGGAGTAACTCTTCTAATAGTTCGTGTTTGAGCCTTTCCAGGGACAGCAGTATTAGAATCCGATGCACCATTGCAGGTTTACTGTATCCCTTGGACCTTCAAATCAACGATGAAACACTGAAATTGCATCGATATTGAATACAAAAGGCAAAATGTCGACCCATTTACAAGAGGAGTAACTCTTCTTATAGTTCGTTCTTTTGGACTTTCCTGGGACAGCAGTATTAGATTCCGAAGCACCATTGCAGGTTTACTGTATCCCTTGGATCTTCAAATCAACGATGAAACACAGAAATTGCATCGATATTGAATACAAAAGGCAAAATGTCGACTTATTTACAAGAGGAGTAACTCTTTTAATAGTTCGTGCTTTGAGCCTATCCTGGGACAGCAGTATTAGATTCCGATGCTCCATTGCAGGTTTACTGTATCCCTTGGACCTTCAAATCAACGATGAAACACTGAAATTGCATCGATATTGAATACAAAAGGCAAAATGTCGACTTATTTACAAGAGGAGTAACTCTTCTAATAGTTCTTGCCTAAAGGCTTTCCTGGGACAGCAGTATTAGATTCCGATGCACAATTGCAGGTTCACTGTATCCCTTGGACCTTCAAATCAACGATGAAACACAGATATTGCATCGATATTGAATTCTAAAGGCAATATTTCGACTTATTTACATGAGGCGTAACTCTTCTAATAGTTCGTGCTTTGAGCCTTTCCTGGGACAGCAGTATTAGATTCCGATGCACAATTGCAGGTTCACTGTATCCCTTGGACCTTCAAATCAACGATGAAACACAGAAATTGCATCGATATTGAATTCTAAAGGCAAAATGTAGACTTATTTACAAGTGGAGTAACTCTTCTAATAGTTCGTGCTTTGAGCCTTTCCTGGGACAGCAGTATTAGTTTCCGATGCACCATAGCAGGTTTACTGTATCCCTGGGACCTTCAAGTTAACGATGATAGACAGAAATTGCATCGATATTGAATACAAATGGCAAAATATCTAATTATTTATAAGAGGAGTAACTCTTCTAATAGTTCGTGTTTTGAGCCTTTCCTGGGACAGCAGTATTAGATTCCGATGCACCATTGCAGGTTTACTGTATCCCTAGAACCTTCAAATCAACGATGAATCACAGAAATTGCATCGATATTTAATACAAAAGGCAAAATGACGACTTATTTACAAGAGGAGTAACTATTCTAATAGTTCGTTCTTTTAGCCTTTCCTGGGACAGCAGTATTAGATTCCGAAGCACCATTGCAGGTTTACTGTATCCCTGGGACCTTCAAGTCAACGATGAAACACAGAAATTGCATCGATATTATATACTAATGCAAAATATCTACTTATTTGCAAGAGGAGTAACTCTTATGATAGTTCATGCTTTGAGCCTTTCCTGGGACAGCAGTATTAGATTCCGATGCACCATTGCAGGTTTACTGTATCCCTAGAACCTTCAAATCAACGATGAATCACGGAAATTGCATCGGTATTGAATACAAAAGGCAAAATGTCGGCTTATCTACAAGAGGAGTAACTCTTCTAATAGTTCGTGCTTTGAGCCGTTCCTGGGACAGCAGTATTACATTCCGATGCACCATTGCAGGTTTACTGTATCCCTTGGACCTTCAAATCAACGATGAAACACAGAAATTGCATCGATATTGAATACAAAAGGCAAAATATCGACTTATTTACAAGAGGAGTAACTCTTCTAATAGTTCGTGTTTAAGTATTTCCAGGGACAGCAGTATTAGATTCCGATGCACCATTGCAGGTTTACTGTATCCCTTGGACCCTCAAATCAACGATGAAACACAGAAATTGCATTGATATTGAATACAAAAGGAAAAATGTCGACATATTTACAAGACAAGTAACCCTTCAAATAGTTCGTTCTTTTAGACTTTCCTGGGAAAGCAGTATTAGATTCCGAAGCACCATTGCAGGTTTACTGTATCCCTTGGACCTTCAAATCAATGATGAAACACAGAAATTGCATCGATATTGAATACAAAAGGCAAAATGTCGACTTATTTACAAGGGGAGTAACTCTTCTAATAGTTCGTGCTTTGAGCCTTTCCTGGGACAGCAGTATTAGATTCCGATGCACCATTGCAGGTTTACTGTACCCCTTGGAACTTCAAATCAACGATGAAACACAGAAATTGCATCGATATTGAATACAAAAGGCAAAATGTCGACTTATTTACAAGAGGAGTAACTCTTCTAATAGTTCGTGCTTTAAACCTTTCCTGGGACAGCAGTATTAGATTCCGATGCACCATTGCAGGTTTACTGTATCCCTTGGACCTTCAAATCGACGATGAAACACAGAAATTGCATCGATATTGAATACAAAAGGCAAAATGTCGACTTATTTACAAGAGGAGTAACTCTTTTAATAGTTCGTGGTTTGAGCCTATCCTGGGACAGCAGTATTAGATTCCGTTGCTCCATTGCAGGTTTACTGTATCCCTTGGACCATCAAATCAACGATGAAACACAGAAATTGCATCGATATTGAATACAAAAGGCAAAATGTCGACTTATTTACAGGAGGAGTAACTCATCTAATAGTTCGTGGTTTTAGCCTTTCCTGGGACAGCAGTATTAGATTCCGATGCACCATTGCAGGTTTACTGTATCCCTTGGACCTTCAAGTCAACGATGAAACACAGAAATTGGATCGATATTGAATACAAAAGGCAAAATGTCGGCTTATCTACAAGAGGAGTAACTCTTCTAATATTTCGTGCTTTTAGCCTATCCTGGGACAGCAGTATTACATTCCGATGCACCATTGCAGGTTTACTGTATCCCTTGGACCTTCAAATCAACGATGAAACACAGAAATTGCATCGATATTGAATACAAAAGGCAAAATGTCGACTTATTTAAAAGAGGAGTAACTCTTCTAATAGTTCGTGTTTGAGCCTTTCCAGGGACAGCAGTATTAGATTCCGATGCACCATTGCAGGTTTCCTGTATCCCTTGGACCTTCAAATCAACAATGAAACACTGAAATTGCATCGATATTGAATACAAAAGGCAAAATGTCGACTTATTTACAAGAGGAGTAACTCTTCTAATAGTTCTTGCTTAGAGGCTTTCCTGGGACAGCAGTATTAGATTCCGATGCACAATTGCAGGTTCACTGTATCCCTTGGACCTTCAAATCTACGATGAAACACAGAAATTGCATCGATATTGAATTCTAAAGGCAAAATTTCGACTTATTTACAAGAGGCGTAACTCTTCTAATAGTTCGTGCTTTGAGCCTTTCCTGGGACAGCAGTATTAGATTCCGATGCGTAATTGCAGGTTCACTGTATCCCTTGGACCTTCAAATCAACGATGAAACACAGAAATTGCATCGATATTGAATTCTAAAGGCAAAATGTAGACTTATTTACAAGAGGAGTAACTCTTCTAATAGTTCGTGCTTTGAGCCTTTCCTGGGACAGCAGTATTAGTTTCCGATGCACCATTGCAGGTTTACTGTATCCCTGGGACCTTCAAGTTAACGATGAAAGACAGAAATTGCATCGATATTGAATACAAATGGCATAATATCTAATTATTTACAAGAGGAGTAACTCTTCTAATAGATCGTGTTTTGAGCCTTTCCTGGGACAGCAGTATTAGATTCCGATGCACCATTGCAGGTTTACTGTATCCCTAGAACCTTCAAATCAACGATGAATCACAGAAATTGCATCGATATTTAATACAAAAGGCTAAATTTCGACTTATTTACAAGCGGCGTAACTCTTTTAATAGTTCGTGTTTTCAGCCTTTCCTGGGACAGCAGTATTAGATTCCGATGCACCATTGCAGGTTTACTGTATCCCTTGGACCTTCAAATCAACGATGAAACATAGAAATTGCATCGATATTGATTACAAAAAACAAAATGTCGACTTATTTACAAGAGGAGTAACTCTTCTAATATTTCGTGCTTTGAGCCTTTCCTGGGACAGCAGTATTAGATTCCGATGCACCATTGCAGGTTTACTGTATCCCTTGGACCTTCAAATCAACGATGAAACACTGAAATTGCATCGATATTGAATACAAATGGCATAATATCTAATTATTTACAAGAGGAGTAACTCTTCTAATAGTTCGTGTTTTGAGCCTTTCCTGGGACAGCAGTATTACATTCCGATGCACCATTGCAGGTTTACTGTATCCCTAGAACCTTCAAATCAACGATGAATCACAGAAATTGCTTCGATATTTAATACAAAAGGCAAAATTTCGAGTTATTTACAAGCGGCGTAACTCTTTTAATAGTTCGTGTTTTGAGCCTTTCCTGGGACAGCAGTATTAGAATCCGATGCACCATTGCAGGTTTACTGTATCCCTTGGACCTTCAAATCAACGATGAAACATAGAAATTGCATCGACATTGATTACAAAAGACAAAATGTCGACTTATTTACAAGAGGAGTAACTCTACTAATATTTCGTGCTTTGAGCCTTTCCTGGGACAGCAGTATTAGATTCCGATGCACCATTGCAGGTTTACTGTATCCCTTGGACCTTCAAATCAACGATGAAACACTGAAATTGCAACGATATTGAGTACAAAAGGCAAAATGTCGACTTATTTACAAGAGGAGTAACTCTTCTAATATTTCGTGTTTTGAGCCTTTCCTGGGGCAGCATTATTATATTCCGATGCACCATTGCAGGTTTACTGTATCCCTTGGACCTTCAAATCAACGATGAAACACAGAAATTGTATCGATATTGAATACAAAAGGCAAAATGTCGACTTATTTACAGGAGGAGTAACTCTTCTAATAGTTCGTGGTTTTAGCCTTTCCTGGGACAGCAGTATTAGATTCCGATGCACCATTGCAGGTTTACTTTATCCCTTGGACCTTCAAATTACGATGAAACACGGAAATTGCATCGATATTGAATACAAATGCAAAATGTCGACTTATTTACAAGAGGAGTAACCCTTCTGATAGTTCGTGATATTAGCCTTTCCTGGGACAGTAGTATTAGATTCCGATGCCCCATTGCAGGTTTACTGTAACGCTTGGACCTTCAAATCAACGATGAAACACAGAAATTGCATCGATATTGAATACAATAGGCAAAATGTCGACTTATTTACAAGAGGAATAACTCTTCTAATAGTTCGTGCTTTGTGCCTTTCCTGGGACAGCAGTATTAGATTCCGATGCACCATTGCAGGCTTACTCTATCCCTTGGACCTTCAAATCAACGATGAAACTCAGAAATTGCATCGATATTGAATACAAAAAAGCAAAATGTCGACTTATTTACAAGAGGAGTAACTCTTCCAATAGTTCGTGCTTTGAGCCTTTCCTGGGACAGCAGTATTAGATTTCGATGTACCATTGCAGGTTTACTGTATCCATTGGACCTTCAAATCAACGATGAAACACAGAAAATGGATCGATATTGAATTGAAAAGGCATAATGTCGACTTATTTACAAGAGGAGTAACTCTTCTAACAGTTCGTGTTTGAGCCTTTCCAGGGACAGCAGTATTAGATTCCGATGCACCATTGCAGATTTACTGTATCCCTTGGACCTTAAAATCAACGATGAAACACAGCTATTGCATCGATATTGAATACAAAAGGCAAACTGTCGACTTATTTACAAGGGGTGTAACTCTTCTAATAGTTCGTGCTTTGAGCCTTTCCTGGGACAGCAGTATTAGATTCCGATGCACCATTGCAGGTTTACTGTATCCCTTGGACCTTCAAATCAACGATGAAACACAGAAATTGCATCGATATTGAATACAAAAGGCAAAATGTCGACTTATTTACAAGAGGAGTAACTCCTCTAATAGTTCGTGCTTTGAGCCTTTCCTGGGACAGCAGTATTAGATTCCGATGCACCATTGCAGGTTTACTGTACCCCTTGGACCTTCAAATCAACGATGAAACACAGAAATTGCATCGATATTGAATACAAAAGGCAAAATGTCGACTTATTTACAAGAGGAGTAACTCTTCTAATAGTTCGTGCATATAGCCCTTCCTGGGACAGCAGTATTAGATTCCAATGCACCATTGCAGGTTTACTGTATCCCTTGGACCTTCAAATCAACGATGAAACACAGAAATTGCATTGATAATGAATACAAATGGCAAAATGTCGTCTTATTTATAAGAGGAGTAACCCTTCTAATAGTTCGTGTTTTGAGCCTTTCCTGGGACAGCAGTATTAGATTCCGATGCACCATTGCAGGTTTACTGTATCCCTGGGACCTTCAAGTCAACGATGAAACACAGAATTTGCATCGATATTGAATACAAATAGCAAAATATCTAATTATTTACAAGAGGGGTAACCCTTCTAATAGTTCGTGTTTATAGCCTTTCCTGGGACAGCAGTATTAGATTCCAATGCACCATTGCAGGTTTACTGTATCCCTTGGACCTTCAAATCAACGATGAATCACAGAAATTGCATCGATATTGAATACAAATGCAAAATGTCGTCTTATTTATAAGAGGAGTAACCCTTCTAATAGTTCGTGCTTTGAGCCTTTCCTGGGACAGCAGTATTAGATTCCGAAGCACCACTGCAGATTTACTGTATCCCTTGGACCTTCAAATCAACGATGAAACACAGATATTGCATCGATATTGAATACAAAAGGCAAAATGTCGACTTATTTACAAGGGGTGTAACTCTTCTAATAGTTCGTGCTTTGAGCCTTTCCTGGGACAGCAGTATTAGATTCCGATGCACCATTGCAGGTTTACTGTACCCCTTGGTCCTTCAAATCAACGATGAAACACAGAAATTGCATCGATATTGAATACAAAAGGCAAAATGTCGACATATTTACAAGAGGAGTAACTCTTCTAATAGTTCGTGCATATAGCCCTTCCTGGGACAGCAGTATTAGATTCCAATGCACCATTGCAGGTTTACTGTATCCCTTGGACCTTCAAATCAACGATGAAACACAGAAATTGCGTTGATAATGAATACAAATGGCAAAATGTCGTCTTATTTATAAGAGGAGTAACCCTTCTTATAGTTCGTGCTTTGAGCCTTTCCTGGGACAGCAGTATTAGATTCCGATGCACCATTGCAGGTTTACTGTATCCCTGGGACCTTCAAGTCAACGATGAAACACAGAAATTGCATCGATATTGAATACAAATAGCAAAATATCTAATTATTTACAAGAGGGGTAACCCTTCTAATAGTTCGTGCTTATAGCCTTTCCTGGGACAGCAGTATTAGATTCCAATGCACCATTGCAGGTTTACTGTATCCCTTGGACATTCAAATCAACGATGAAACACAGAAATTGCATCGATATTGAATACAAATGCAAAATGTCGTCTTATTTATAAGAGGAGTAACCCTTCTAATAGTTCGTGCTATGAACCTTTCCTGGGTCAGCTGTATTAGATTCCGATGCACCATTGCAAGTTTACTGTATCCCTTGGACCTTCAAGTCAACGATGAAACACAGAAATTGGATCGATATTGAATACAAAAGGCAAAATGTCGGCTTATCTACAAGAGGAGTAACTCTTCTAATATTTCGTGCTTTTAGCCTATCCTGGGACAGCAGTATTACATTCCGATGCACCATTGCAGGTTTACTGTATCCCTTGGACCTTCAAATCAACGATGAAACACAGAAATTGCATCGATATTGAATACAAAAGGCAAAATGTCGACTTATTTAAAAGAGGAGTAACTCTTCTAATAGTTCGTGTTTGAGCCTTTCCAGGGACAGCAGTATTAGATTCCGATGCACCATTGCAGGTTTCCTGTATCCCTTGGACCTTCAAATCAACAATGAAACACAGAAATTGCATCGATATTGAAGACAAAAGGCAAAATGTCGACTTATTTACAAGAGGAGTAACTCTTCTAATAGTTCGTTCTTTTGGACTTTCCTGGGACAACAGTATTAGATTCCGAAGCACAATTGCAGGTTTACTGTATCCCTTGGACCTTCAAATCAACGATGAAACACAGAAATTGCATCGATATTGAATACAAAAGGCAAAATGTCGACTTATTTACAAGAGGAGTAACTCTTGTAATACTACGTGGTTTGAGCCTATCCTGGGACAGCAGTATTAGATTCCGATGCTCCATTGCAGGTTTACTGTATCCCTTGGACCTTCAAGTCAACGATGAAACACAGAAATTGGATCGATATTGAATACAAAAGGCAAAATGTCGGCTTATCTACAAGAGGAGTAACTCTTCTAATATTTCGTGCTTTTAGCCTATCCTGGGACAGCAGTATTACATTCCGATGCACCATTGCAGGTTTACTGTATCCCTTGGACCTTCAAATAAACGATGAAACACAGAAATTGCATCGATATTGAATACAAAAGTCAAAATGTCGACTTATTTAAAAGAGGAGTAACTCTTCTAATAGTTCGTGTTTGAGTCTTTCCAGGGACAGCAGTATTAGATTCCGATGCACCATTGCAGGTTTCCTGTATCCCTTGGTCCTTCAAATTAACAATGAAACACTGAAATTTCATCGATATTGAATACAAAAGGCAAAATGTCGACTTATTTACAAGAGGAGTAACTCTTCTAATAGTTCTTGCTTAGAGGCTTTCCTGGGACAGCAATATTAGATTCCGATGCACAATTGCAGGTTCACTGTATCCCTTGGACCTTCAAATCAACGATGAAACACAGAAATTGCATCGATATTGAATTCTAAAGGCAAAATTTCGACTTATTTACAAGAGGCGTAACTCTTCTAATAGTTCGTGCTTTGAGCCTTTCCTGGGACAGCAGTATTAGATTCCGATGCGTAATTGCAGGTTCACTGTATCCCTTGGACCTTCAAATCAACGATGAAACACAGATATTGCATCGATATTGAATTCTAAAGGCAAAATGTAGACTTATTTACAAGAGGAGTAACTCTTCTAATAGTTCGTGCTTTGAGCCTTTCCTGGGACAGCAGTATTAGTTTCCGATGCACCATTGCAGGTTTACTGTACCCCTTGGACCTTCAAGTTAACGATGAAAGACATAAATTGCATCGATATTGAATACAAATGGCATAATATCTAATTATTTACAAGAGGAGTAACTCTTCTAATAGTTCGTGTTTGAGTATTTCCTGGGACAGCAGTATTAGATTCCGATGCAACATTGCAGGTTTACTGTATCCCTAGAACCTTCAAATCAACGATGAATCACAAAAATTGCATCGATATTTAATACAATAGGCAAAATTTCGACTTAATTACAAGCGGCGTAACTCTTTTAATAGTTCGTGTTTTGAGCCTTTCCTGGGACAGCAGTATTAGATTCCGATGCACCATTGCAGGTTTACTGTATCCCTTGGACCTTCAAATCAACGATGAAACATAGAAATTGCATCGATATTGATTACAAAACACAAAATGTCGACTTATTTACAAGAGGAGTAACTCTTCTAATAGTTCGTGCATATAGCCCTTCCTGGGACAGCAGTATTAGATTCCAATGCACCATTGCAGGTTTACTGTATCCCTTGGACCTTCAAATCAACGATGAAACACAGAAATTGCATTGATAATGAATACAAATGGCAAAATGTCGTCTTATTTATAAGAGGAGTAACCCTTCTAATAGTTCGTGCTTTGAGCCTTTCCTGGGACAGCAGTATTAGATTCCGATGCACCATTGCAGGTTTACTGTATCCCTGGGACCTTCAAGTCAACGATGAAACACAGAATTTGCATCGATATTGAATACAAATAGCAAAATATCTAATTATTTACAAGAGGGGTAACCCTTCTAATAGTTCGTGTTTATAGCCTTTCCTGGGACAGCAGTATTAGATTCCAATGCACCATTGCAGGTTTACTGTATCCCTTGGACCTTCAAATCAACGATGAAACACAGAAATTGCATCGATATAGAATACAAATGCAAAATGTCGTCTTATTTATAAGAGGAGTAACCCTTCTAATAGTTCGTGCTTTGAGCCTTTCCTGGGACAGCAGTATTAGATTCCGAAGCACCATTGCAGATTTACTGTATCCCTTGGACCTTCAAATCAACGATGAAACACAGATATTGCATCGATATTGAATACAAAAGGCAAAATGTCGACTTATTTACAAGGGGTGTAACTCTTCTAATAGTTCGTGCTTTGAGCCTTTCCTGGGACAGCAGTATTAGATTCCGATGCACCATTGCAGGTTTACTGTACCCCTTGGACCTTCAAATCAACGATGAAACACAGAAATTGCATCGATATTGAATACAAAAGGCAAAATGTCGACTTATTTACAAGAGGAGTAACTCTTCTAATAGTTCGTGCATATAGCCCTTCCTGGGACAGCAGTATTAGATTCCAATGCACCATTGCAGGTTTACTGTATCCCTTGGACCTTCAAATCAACGATGAAACACAGAAATTGCATTGATAATGAATACAAATGGCAAAATGTCGTCTTATTTATAAGAGGAGTAACCCTTCTAATAGTTCGTGCTTTGAGCCTTTCCTGGGACAGCAGTATTAGATTCCGATGCACCATTGCAGGTTTACTGTATCCCTGGGACCTTCAAGTCAACGATGAAACACAGAAATTGCATCGATATTGAATACAAATAGCAAAATATCTAATTATTTACAAGAGGGGTAACCCTTCTAATAGTTCGTGCTTATAGCCTTTCCTGGGACAGCAGTATTAGATTCCAATGCACCATTGCAGGTTTACTGTATCCCTTGGACCTTCAAATCAACGATGAAACACAGAAATTGCATCGATATTGAATACAAATGCAAAATGTCGTCTTATTTATAAGAGGAGTAACCCTTCTAATAGTTCGTGCTATGAACCTTTCCTGGGACAGCAGTATTAGATTCCGATGCACCATTGCAGGTTTACTGTATCCCTTGGACCTTCAAGTCAACGATGAAACACAGAAATTGGATCGATATTGAATACAAAAGGCAAAATGTCGGCTTATCTACAAGAGGAGTAACTCTTCTAATATTTCGTGCTTTTAGCCTATCCTGGGAAAGCAGTATTACATTCCGATGCACCATTGCAGGTTTACTGTATCCCTTGGACCTTCAAATCAACGATGAAACACAGAAATTGCATCGATATTGAATACAAAAAGCAAAATGTCGACTTATTTAAAAGAGGAGTAACTCTTCTAATAGTTCGTGTTTGAGCCTTTCCAGGGACAGCAGTATTAGATTCCGATTCACCATTGCAGGTTTCCTGTATCCCTTGGACCTTCAAATCAACAATGAAACACAGATGTTGCATCGATATTGAAGACAAAAGGCAAAATGTCGACTTATTTACAAGAGGAGTAACTCTTCTAATAGTTCGTTCTTTTGGACTTTCCTGGGACAGCAGTATTAGATTCCGAAGCACAATTGCAGGTTTACTGTATCCCTTGGACCTTCAAATCAACGATGAAACACAGAAATTGCATCGATATTGAATACAAAAGGCAAAATGTCGACTTATTTACAAGAGGAGTAACTCTTGTAATACTTCGTGGTTTGAGCCTATCCTGGGACAGCAGTATTAGATTCCGATGCTCCATTGCAGGTTTACTGTATCCCTTGGACCTTCAAGTCAACGATGAAACACAGAAATTGGATCGATATTGAATACAAAAGGCAAAATGTCGGCTTATCTACAAGAGGAGTAACTCTTCTAATATTTCGTGCTTTTAGCCTATCCTGGGACAGCAGTATTACATTCCGATGCACCATTGCAGGTTTACTGTATCCCTTGGACCTTCAAATAAACGATGAAACACAGAAATTGCATCGATATTGAATACAAAAGGCAAAATGTCGACTTATTTAAAAGAGGAGTAACTCTTCTGATAGTTCGTGTTTGAGTCTTTCCAGGGACAGCAGTATTAGATTCCGATGCACCATTGCAGGTTTCCTGTATCCCTTGGTCCTTCAAATTAACAATGAAACACTGAAATTTCATCGATATTGAATACAAAAGGCAAAATGTCGACTTATTTACAAGAGGAGTAACTCTTCTAATAGTTCTTGCTTAGAGGCTTTCCTGGGACAGCAATATTAGATTCCGATGCACAATTGCAGGTTTACTGTATCCCTTGGACCTTCAAATCAACGATGAAACACTGAAATTGCAACGATATCGAATACAAAAGGCAAAATGTCGACTTATTTACAAGAGGAGTAACTCTTCTAATAGTTCGTGCATATAGCCCTTCCTGGGACAGCAGTATTAGATTCCAATGCACCATTGCAGGTTTACTGTATCCCTTGGACCTTCAAATCAACGATGAAACACAGAAATTGCATTGATAATGAATACAAATGGCAAAATGTCGTCTTATTTATAAGAGGAGTAACCCTTCTAATAGTTCGTGCTTTTAGCCTTTCCTGGGACAGCAGTATTAGTTTCCGATGCACCATTGCAGGTTTACTGTATCCCTGGGACCTTCAAGTCAACGATGAAACACAGAAATTGCATCGATATTGAATACAAATAGCAAAATATCTAATTATTTACAAGAGGGGTAACCCTTCTAATAGTTCGTGCTTATAACCTTTCCTGGGACAGCAGTATTAGATTCCAATGCACCATTGCAGGTTTACTGTATCCCTTGGACCTTCAAATCAACGATGAAACACAGAAATTGCATTGATAATGAATACAAATGGCAAAATGTCGTCTTATTTATAAGAGGAGTAACCCTTCTAATAGTTCGTGCTTTGAGCCTTTCCTGGGACAGCAGTATTAGATTCCGATGCACCATTGCAGGTTTACTGTATCCCTGGGACCTTCAAGTCAACGATGAAACACAGAAATTGCATCGATATTGAATACAAATAGCAAAATATCTAATTATTTACAAGAGGGGTAACCCTTCTAATAGTTCGTGCTTATAGCCTTTCCTGGGACAGCAGTATTAGATTCCGATGCAACATTGCAGGTTTACTGTATCCCTAGAACCTTCAAATCAACGATGAATCACAAAAATTGCATCGATATTTAATACAATAGGCAAAATTTCGACTTAATTACAAGCGGCGTAACTCTTTTAATAGTTCGTGTGTTGAGCCTTTCCTGGGACAGCAGTATTAGATTCCGATGCACCATTGCAGGTTTACTGTATCCCTTGGACCTTCAAATCAACGATGAAACATAGAAATTGCATCGATATTGATTACAAAACACAAAATGTCGACTTATTTACAAGAGGAGTAACTCTTCTAATAGTTCGTGCATATAGCCCTTCCTGGGACAGCAGTATTAGATTCCAATGCACCATTGCAGGTTTACTGTATCCCTTGGACCTTCAAATCAACGATGAAACACAGAAATTGCATTGATAATGAATACAAATGGCAAAATGTCGTCTTATTTATAAGAGGAGTAACCCTTCTAATAGTTCGTGCTTTGAGCCTTTCCTGGGACAGCAGTATTAGATTCCGATGCACCATTGCAGGTTTACTGTATCCCTGGGACCTTCAAGTCAACGATGAAACACAGAATTTGCATCGATATTGAATACAAATAGCAAAATATCTAATTATTTACAAGAGGGGTAACCCTTCTAATAGTTCGTGTTTATAGCCTTTCCTGGGACAGCAGTATTAGATTCCAATGCACCATTGCAGGTTTACTGTATCCCTTGGACCTTCAAATCAACGATGAAACACAGAAATTGCATCGATATAGAATACAAATGCAAAATGTCGTCTTATTTATAAGAGGAGTAACCCTTCTAATAGTTCGTGCTTTGAGCCTTTCCTGGGACAGCAGTATTAGATTCCGAAGCACCATTGCAGATTTACTGTATCCCTTGGACCTTCAAATCAACGATGAAACACAGATATTGCATCGATATTGAATACAAAAGGCAAAATGTCGACTTATTTACAAGGGGTGTAACTCTTCTAATAGTTCGTGCTTTGAGCCTTTCCTGGGACAGCAGTATTAGATTCCGATGCACCATTGCAGGTTTACTGTACCCCTTGGACCTTCAAATCAACGATGAAACACAGAAATTGCATCGATATTGAATACAAAAGGCAAAATGACGACTTATTTACAAGAGGAGTAACTCTTCTAATAGTTCGTGCATATAGCCCTTCCTGGGACAGCAGTATTAGATTCCAATGCACCATTGCAGGTTTACTGTATCCCTTGGACCTTCAAATCAACGATGAAACACAGAAATTGCATTGATAATGAATACAAATGGCAAAATGTCGTCTTATTTATAAGAGGAGTAACCCTTCTAATAGTTCGTGCTTTGAGCCTTTCCTGGGACAGCAGTATTAGATTCCGATGCACCATTGCAGGTTTACTGTATCCCTGGGACCTTCAAGTCAACGATGAAACACAGAAATTGCATCGATATTGAATACAAATAGCAAAATATCTAATTATTTACAAGAGGGGTAACCCTTCTAATAGTTCGTGCTTATAGCCTTTCCTGGGACAGCAGTATTAGATTCCAATGCACCATTGCAGGTTTACTGTATCCCTTGGACCTTCAAATCAACGATGAAACACAGAAATTGCATCGATATTGAATACAAATGCAAAATGTCGTCTTATTTATAAGAGGAGTAACCCTTCTAATAGTTCGTGCTATGAACCTTTCCTGGGACAGCAGTATTAGATTCCGATGCACCACTGCAGGTTTACTGTATCCCTTGGACCTTCAAGTCAACGATGAAACACAGAAATTGGATCGATATTGAATACAAAAGGCAAAATGTCGGCTTATCTACAAGAGGAGTAACTCTTCTAATATTACGTGCTTTTAGCCTATCCTGGGACAGCAGTATTACATTCCGATGCACCATTGCAGGTTTACTGTATCCCTTGGACCTTCAAATCAACGATGAAACACAGAAATTGCATCGATATTGAATACAAAAGGCAAAATGTCGACTTATTTAAAAGAGGAGTAACTCTTCTAATAGTTCGTGTTTGAGCCTTTCCAGGGACAGCAGTATTAGATTCCGATTCACCATTGCAGGTTTCCTGTATCCCTTGGACCTTCAAATCAACAATGAAACACAGAAATTGCATCGATATTGAAGACAAAAGGCAAAATGTCGACTTATTTACAAGAGGAGTAACTCTTCTAATAGTTCGTTCTTTTGGACTTTCCTGGGGCAGCAGTATTAGATTCCGAAGCACAATTGCAGGTTTACTGTATCCCTTGGACCTTCAAATCAACGATGAAACACAGAAATTGCATCGATATTGAATACAAAAGGCAAAATGTCGACTTATTTACAAGAGGAGTAACTCTTGTAATACTTCGTGGTTTGAGCCTATCCTGGGACAGCAGTATTAGATTCCGATGCTCCATTGCAGGTTTACTGTATCCCTTGGACCTTCAAGTCAACGATGAAACACAGAAATTGGATCGATATTGAATACAAAAGGCAAAATGTCGGCTTATCTACAAGAGGAGTAACTCTTCTAATATTTCGTGCTTTTAGCCTATCCTGGGACAGCAGTATTACATTCCGATGCACCATTGCAGGTTTACTGTATCCCTTGGACCTTCAAATAAACGATGAAACACAGAAATTGCATCGATATTGAATACAAAAGGCAAAATGTCGACTTATTTAAAAGAGGAGTAACTCTTCTAATAGTTCGTGTTTGAGTCTTTCCAGGGACAGCAGTATTAGATTCCGATGCACCATTGCAGGTTTCCTGTATCCCTTGGTCCTTCAAATTAACAATGAAACACTGAAATTTCATCGATATTGAATACAAAAGGCAAAATGTCGACTTATTTACAAGAGGAGTAACTCTTCTAATAGTTCTTGCTTAGAGGCTTTCCTGGGACAGCAATATTAGATTCCGATGCACAATTGCAGGTTCACTGTATCCCTTGGACCTTCAAATCAACGATGAAACACAGAAATTGCATCGATATTGAATTCTAAAGGCAAAATTTCGACTTATTTACAAGAGGCGTAACTCTTCTAATAGTTCGTGCTTTGAGCCTTTCCTGGGACAGCAGTATTAGATTCCGATGCGTAATTGCAGGTTCACTGTATCCCTTGGACCTTCAAATCAACGATGAAACACAGATATTGCATCGATATTGAATTCTAAAGGCAAAATGTAGACTTATTTACAAGAGGAGTAACTCTTCTAATAGTTCGTGCTTTGAGCCTTTCCTGGGACAGCAGTATTAGTTTCCGATGCACCATTGCAGGTTTACTGTACCCCTTGGACCTTCAAGTTAACGATGAAAGACAGAAATTGCATCGATATTGAATACAAATGGCATAATATCTAATTATTTACAAGAGGAGTAACTCTTCTAATAGTTCGTGTTTTGAGCCTTTCCTGGGACAGCAGTATTAGATTCCGATGCAACATTGCAGGTTTACTGTATCCCTAGAACCTTCAAATCAACGATGAATCACAAAAATTGCATCGATATTTAATACAAAAGGCAAAATTTCGACTTAATTACAAGCGGCGTAACTCTTTTAATAGTTCGTGTTTTGAGCCTTTCCTGGGACAGCAGTATTAGATTCCGATGTACCATTGCAGGTTTACTGTATCCCTTGGACCTTCAAGTCAACGATGAAACACAGAAATTGGATCGATATTGAATACAAAAGGCAAAATGTCGGCTTATCTACAGGAGGAGTAACTCTTCTAATATTTCGTGCTTTGAGCCTGTCCTGGGACAGCAGTATTAGATTCCGATGCACCATTGCAGGTTTACTGTATCCCTGGGACCTTCAAGTCAACGATGAAACACAGAATTTGCATCGATATTGAATACAAATAGCAAAATATCTAATTATTTACAAGAGGGGTAACCCTTCTAATAGTTCGTGTTTATAGCCTTTCCTGGGACAGCAGTATTAGATTCCAATGCACCATTGCAGGTTTACTGTATCCCTTGGACCTTCAAATCAACGATGAAACACAGAAATTGCATCGATATAGAATACAAATGCAAAATGTCGTCTTATTTATAAGAGGAGTAACCCTTCTAATAGTTCGTGGTTTGAGCCTATCCTGGGACAGCAGTATTAGATTCCGATGCACCACTGCAGGTTTACTGTATCCCTTGGACCTTCAAGTCAACGATGAAACACAGAAATTGGATCGATATTGAATACAAAAGGCAAAATGTCGGCTTATCTACAAGAGGAGTAACTCTTCTAATATTACGTGCTTTTAGCCTATCCTGGGACAGCAGTATTACATTCCGATGCACCATTGCAGGTTTACTGTATCCCTTGGACCTTCAAATCAACGATGAAACACAGAAATTGCATCGATATTGAATACAAAAGGCAAAATGTCGACTTATTTAAAAGAGGAGTAACTCTTCTAATAGTTCGTGTTTGAGCCTTTCCAGGGACAGCAGTATTAGATTCCGATTCACCATTGCAGGTTTCCTGTATCCCTTGGACCTTCAAATCAACAATGAAACACAGAAATTGCATCGATATTGAAGACAAAAGGCAAAATGTCGACTTATTTACAAGAGGAGTAACTCTTCTAATAGTTCGTTCTTTTGGACTTTCCTGGGACAGCAGTATTAGATTCCGAAGCACAATTGCAGGTTTACTGTATCCCTTGGACCTTCAAATCAACGATGAAACACAGAAATTGCATCGATATTGAATACAAAAGGCAAAATGTCGACTTATTTACAAGAGGAGTAACTCTTGTAATACTTCGTGGTTTGAGCCTATCCTGGGACAGCAGTATTAGATTCCGATGCTCCATTGCAGGTTTACTGTATCCCTTGGACCTTCAAGTCAACGATGAAACACAGAAATTGGATCGATATTGAACACAAAAGGCAAAATGTCGGCTTATCTACAAGAGGAGTAACTCTTCTAATATTTCGTGCTTTTAGCCTATCCTGGGACAGCAGTATTACATTCCGATGCACCATTGCAGGTTTACTGTATCCCTTGGACCTTCAAATAAACGATGAAACACAGAAATTGCATCGATATTGAATACAAAAGGCAAAATGTCGACTTATTTAAAAGAGGAGTAACTCTTCTAATAGTTCGTGTTTGAGTCTTTCCAGGGACAGCAGTATTAGATTCCGATGCACCATTGCAGGTTTCCTGTATCCCTTGGTCCTTCAAATTAACAATGAAACACTGAAATTTCATCGATATTGAATACAAAAGGCAAAATGTCCACTTATTTACAAGAGGAGTAACTCTTCTAATAGTTCTTGCTTAGAGGCTTTCCTGGGACAGCAATATTAGATTCCGATGCACAATTGCAGGTTCACTGTATCCCTTGGACCTTCAAATCAACGATGAAACACAGAAATTGCATCGATATTGAATTCTAAAGGCAAAATTTCGACTTATTTACAAGAGGCGTAACTCTTCTAATAGTTCGTGCTTTGAGCCTTTCCTGGGACAGCAGTATTAGATTCCGATGCGTAATTGCAGGTTCACTGTATCCCTTGGACCTTCAAATCAACGATGAAACACAGATATTGCATCGATATTGAATTCTAAAGGCAAAATGTAGACTTATTTACAAGAGGAGTAACTCTTCTAATAGTTCGTGCTTTGAGCCTTTCCTGGGACAGCAGTATTAGTTTCCGATGCACCATTGCAGGTTTACTGTACCCCTTGGACCTTCAAGTTAACGATGAAAGACAGAAATTGCATCGATATTGAATACAAATGGCATAATATCTAATTATTTACAAGAGGAGTAACTCTTCTAATAGTTCGTGTTTTGAGCCTTTCCTGGGACAGCAGTATTAGATTCCGATGCAACATTGCAGGTTTACTGTATCCCTAGAACCTTCAAATCAACGATGAATCACAAAAATTGCATCGATATTTAATACAAAAGGCAAAATTTCGACATAATTACAAGCGGCGTAACTCTTTTAATAGTTCGTGTTTTGAGCCTTTCCTGGGACAGCAGTATTAGATTCCGATGCACCATTGCAGGTTTACTGTATCCCTTGGACCTTCAAGTCAACGATGAAACACAGAAATTGGATCGATATTGAATACAAAAGGCAAAATGTCGGCTTATCTACAAGAGGAGTAACTCTTCTAATATTTCGTGCTTTGAGCCTGTCCTGGGACAGCAGTATTAGATTCCGATGCACCATTGCAGGTTTACTGTATCCCTGGGACCTTCAAGTCAACGATGAAACACAGAATTTGCATCGATATTGAATACAAATAGCAAAATATCTAATTATTTACAAGAGGGGTAACCCTTCTAATAGTTCGTGTTTATAGCCTTTCCTGGGACAGCAGTATTAGATTCCAATGCACCATTGCAGGTTTACTGTATCCCTTGGACCTTCAAATCAACGATGAAACACAGAAATTGCATCGATATAGAATACAAATGCAAAATGTCGTCTTATTTATAAGAGGAGTAACCCTTCTAATAGTTCGTGCTTTGAGCCTTTCCTGGGACAGCAGTATTAGATTCCGAAGCACCATTGCAGATTTACTGTATCCCTTGGACCTTCAAATCAACGATGAAACACAGATATTGCATCGATATTGAATACAAAAGGCAAAATGTCGACTTATTTACAAGGGGTGTAACTCTTCTAATAGTTCGTGCTTTGAGCCTTTCCTGGGACAGCAGTATTAGATTCCGATGCACCATTGCAGGTTTACTGTACCCCTTGGACCTTCAAATCAACGATGAAACACAGAAATTGCATCGATATTGAATACAAAAGGCAAAATGTCGACTTATTTACAAGAGGAGTAACTCTTCTAATAGTTCGTGCATATAGCCCTTCCTGGGACCGCAGTATTAGATTCCAATGCACCATTGCAGGTTTACTGTATCCCTTGGACCTTCAAATCAACGATGAAACACAGAAATTGCATTGATAATGAATACAAATGGCAAAATGTCGTCTTATTTATAAGAGGAGTAACCCTTCTAATAGTTCGTGCTTTGAGCCTTTCCTGGGACAGCAGTATTAGATTCCGATGCACCATTGCAGGTTTACTGTATCCCTGGGACCTTCAAGTCAACGATGAAACACAGAAATTGCATCGATATTGAATACAAATAGCAAAATATCTAATTATTTACAAGAGGGGTAACCCTTCTAATAGTTCGTGCTTATAGCCTTTCCTGGGACAGCAGTATTAGATTCCAATGCACCATTGCAGGTTTACTGTATCCCTTGGACCTTCAAATCAACGATGAAACACAGAAATTGCATCGATATTGAATACAAATGCAAAATGTCGTCTTATTTATAAGAGGAGTAACCCTTCTAATAGTTCGTGCTATGAACCTTTCCTGGGACAGCAGTATTAGATTCCGATGCACCATTGCAGGTTTACTGTATCCCTTGGACCTTCAAGTCAACGATGAAACACAGAAATTGGATCGATATTGAATACAAAAGGCAAAATGTCGGCTTATCTACAAGAGGAGTAACTCTTCTAATATTTCGTGCTTTTAGCCTATCCTGGGACAGCAGTATTACATTCCGATGCACCATTGCAGGTTTACTGTATCCCTTGGACCTTCAAATCAACGATGAAACACAGAAATTGCATCGATATTGAATACAAAAGGCAAAATGTCGACTTATTTAAAAGAGGAGTAACTCTTCTAATAGTTCGTGTTTGAGCCTTTCCAGGGACAGCAGTATTAGATTCCGATTCACCATTGCAGGTTTCCTGTATCCCTTGGACCTTCAAATCAACAATGAAACACAGAAATTGCATCGATATTGAAGACAAAAGGCAAAATGTCGACTTATTTACAAGAGGAGTAACTCTTCTAATAGTTCGTTCTTTTGGACTTTCCTGGGACAGCAGTATTAGATTCCGAAGCACAATTGCAGGTTTACTGTATCCCTTGGACCTTCAAATCAACGATGAAACACAGAAATTGCATCGATATTGAATACAAAAGGCAAAATGTCGACTTATTTACAAGAGGAGTAACTCTTGTAATACTTCGTGGTTTGAGCCTATCCTGGGACAGCAGTATTAGATTCCGATGCTCCATTGCAGGTTTACTGTATCCCTTGGACCTTCAAGTCAACGATGAAACACAGAAATTGGATCGATATTGAATACAAAAGGCAAAATGTCGGCTTATCTACAAGAGGAGTAACTCTTCTAATGTTTCGTGCTTTTAGCCTATCCTGGGACAGCAGTATTACATTCCGATGCACCATTGCAGGTTTACTGTATCCCTTGGACCTTCAAATAAACGATGAAACACAGAAATTGCATCGATATTGAATACAAAAGGCAAAATGTCGACTTATTTAAAAGAGGAGTAACTCTTCTAATAGTTCGTGTTTGAGTCTTTCCAGGGACAGCAGTATTAGATTCCGATGCACCATTGCAGGTTTCCTGTATCCCTTGGTCCTTCAAATTAACAATGAAACACTGAAATTTCATCGATATTGAATACAAAAGGCAAAATGTCGACTTATTTACAAGAGGAGTAACTCTTCTAATAGTTCTTGCTTAGAGGCTTTCCTGGGACAGCAATATTAGATTCCGATGCACAATTGCAGGTTCACTGTATCCCTTGGACCTTCAAATCAACGATGAAACACAGAAATTGCATCGATATTGAATTCTAAAGGCAAAATTTCGACTTATTTACAAGAGGCGTAACTCTTCTAATAGTTCGTGCTTTGAGCCTTTCCTGGGACAGCAGTATTAGATTCCGATGCGTAATTGCAGGTTCACTGTATCCCTTGGACCTTCAAATCAACGATGAAACACAGATATTGCATCGATATTGAATTCTAAAGGCAAAATGTAGCCTTATTTACAAGAGGAGTAACTCTTCTAATAGTTCGTGCTTTGAGCCTTTCCTGGGACAGCAGTATTAGTTTCCGATGCACCATTGCAGGTTTACTGTACCCCTTGGACTTTCAAGTTAACGATGAAAGACAGAAATTGCATCGATATTGAATACAAATGGCATAATATCTAATTATTTACAAGAGGAGTAACTCTTCTAATAGTTCGTGTTTTGAGCCTTTCCTGGGACAGCAGTATTAGATTCCGATGCAACATTGCAGGTTTACTGTATCCCTAGAACCTTCAAATCAACGATGAATCACAAAAATTGCATCGATATTTAATACAAAAGGCAAAATTTCGACTTAATTACAAGCGGCGTAACTCTTTTAATAGTTCGTGTTTTGAGCCTTTCCTGGGACAGCAGTATTAGATTCCGATGCACCATTGCAGGTTTACTGTATCCCTGGGACCTTCAAGTCAACGATGAAACACAGAAATTGCATCGATATTGAATACAAATAGCAAAATATCTAATTATTTACAAGAGGGGTAACCCTTCTAATAGTTCGTGCTTATAGCCTTTCCTGGGACAGCAGTATTAGATTCCAATGCACCATTGCAGGTTTACTGTATCCCTTGGACCTTCAAATCAACGATGAAACACAGAAATTGCATCGATATTGAATACAAATGCAAAATGTCGTCTTATTTATAAGAGGAGTAACCCTTCTAATAGTTCGTGCTATGAACCTTTCCTGGGACAGCAGTATTAGATTCCGATGCACCATTGCAGGTTTACTGTATCCCTTGGACCTTCAAGTCAACGATGAAACACAGAAATTGGATCGATATTGAATACAAAAGGCAAAATGTCGGCTTATCTACAAGAGGAGTAACTCTTCTAATATTTCGTGCTTTTAGCCTATCCTGGGACAGCAGTATTACATTCCGATGCAGCATTGCAGGATTACTGTATCCCTTGGACCTTCAAATCAACGATGAAACACAGAAATTGCATCGATATTGAATACAAAAGGCAAAATGTCGACTTATTTAAAAGAGGAGTAACTCTTCTAATAGTTCGTGTTTGAGCCTTTCCAGGGACAGCAGTATTAGATTCCGATTCACCATTGCAGGTTTCCTGTATCCCTTGGACCTTCAAATCAACAATGAAACACAGAAATTGCATCGATATTGAAGACAAAAGGCAAAATGTCGACTTATTTACAAGAGGAGTAACTCTTCTAATAGTTCGTTCTTTTGGACTTTCCTGGGACAGCAGTATTAGATTCCGAAGCACAATTGCAGGTTTACTGTATCCCTTGGACCTTCAAATCAACGATGAAACACAGAAATTGCATCGATATTGAATACAAAAGGCAAAATGTCGACTTATTTACAAGAGGAGTAACTCTTGTAATACTTCGTGGTTTGAGCCTATCCTGGGACAGCAGTATTAGATTCCGATGCTCCATTGCAGGTTTACTGTATCCCTTGGACCTTCAAGTCAACGATGAAACACAGAAATTGGATCGATATTGAATACAAAAGGCAAAATGTCGGCTTATCTACAAGAGGAGTAACTCTTCTAATATTTCGTGCTTTTAGCCTATCCTGGGACAGCAGTATTACATTCCGATGCACCATTGCAGGTTTACTGTATCCCTTGGACCTTCAAATAAACGATGAAACACAGAAATTGCATCGATATTGAATACAAAAGGCAAAATGTCGACTTATTTAAAAGAGGAGTAACTCTTCTAATAGTTCGTGTTTGAGTCTTTCCAGGGACAGCAGTATTAGATTCCGATGCACCATTGCAGGTTTCCTGTATCCCTTGGTCCTTCAAATTAACAATGAAACACTGAAATTTCATCGATATTGAATACAAAAGGCAAAATGTCGACTTATTTACAAGAGGAGTAACTCTTCTAATAGTTCTTGCTTAGAGGCTTTCCTGGGACAGCAATATTAGATTCCGATGCACAATTGCAGGTTCACTGTATCCCTTGGACCTTCAAATCAACGATGAAACACAGAAATTGCATCGATATTGAATTCTAAAGGCAAAATTTCGACTTATTTACAAGAGGCGTAACTCTTCTAATAGTTCGTGCTTTGAGCCTTTCCTGGGACAGCAGTATTAGATTCCGATGCGTAATTGCAGGTTCACTGTATCCCTTGGACCTTCAAATCAACGATGAAACACAGAAATTGCATCGATATTGAATACAAAAGGCAAAATGTCGACTTATTTAAAAGAGGAGTAACTCTTCTAATAGTTCGTGTTTGAGCCTTTCCAGGGACAGCAGTATTAGATTCCGATTCACCATTGCAGGTTTCCTGTATCCCTTGGACCTTCAAATCAACAATGAAACACAGAAATTGCATCGATATTGAAGACAAAAGGCAAAATGTCGACTTATTTACAAGAGGAGTAACTCTTCTAATAGTTCGTTCTTTTGGACTTTCCTGGGACAGCAGTATTAGATTCCGAAGCACAATTGCAGGTTTACTGTATCCCTTGGACCTTCAAATCACCGATGAAACACAGAAATTGCATCGATATTGAATACAAAAGGCAAAATGTCGACTTATTTACAAGAGGAGTAACTCTTGTAATACTTCGTGGTTTGAGCCTATCCTGGGACAGCAGTATTAGATTCCGATGCTCCATTGCAGGTTTACTGTATCCCTTGGACCTTCAAGTCAACGATGAAACACAGAAATTGGATCGATATTGAATACAAAAGGCAAAATGTCGGCTTATCTACAAGAGGAGTAACTCTTCTAATATTTCGTGCTTTTAGCCTATCCTGGGACAGCAGTATTACATTCCGATGCACCATTGCAGGTTTACTGTATCCCTTGGACCTTCAAATAAACGATGAAACACAGAAATTGCATCGATATTGAATACAAAAGGCAAAATGTCGACTTATTTAAAAGAGGAGTAACTCATCTAATAGTTCGTGTTTGAGTCTTTCCAGGGACAGCAGTATTAGATTCCGATGCACCATTGCAGGTTTCCTGTACCCCTTGGTCCTTCAAATTAACAATGAAACACTGAAATTTCATCGATATTGAATACAAAAGGCAAAATGTCGACTTATTTACAAGAGGAGTAACTCTTCTAATAGTTCTTGCTTAGAGGCTTTCCTGGGACAGCAATATTAGATTCCGATGCACAATTGCAGGTTCACTGTATCCCTTGGACCTTCAAATCAACGATGAAACACAGAAATTGCATCGATATTGAATACAAAAGGCAAAATGTCTACCTATTTACAAGAGGTGTATTTCTTCCTATAGTTCGTGTTTGAGCCTCTCCTGGGACAGCAGTATTAGATTCCGATGCACCATTGCTGGTTTACAGTATCCCTTGGACCTTCAAATCAACGATGAAACACAGAAATTGCATCGATATTGATTACAAAAGGCAAAATGTCGACTTAATTACAAGAGGAATAACTCTTCTAATAGTTCGTGCTTTGTGCCTTTCCTGGGACAGCAGTATTAGATTCCGATGCACCATTGCAGGCTTACTGTATCCCTTGGACCTTCAAATCAACGATGAAACTCAGAAATTGCATCGATATTGAATACAAAAAAGCAAAATGTCGACTTATTTACAAGAGGAGTAACTCTTCCAATAGTTCGTGCTTTGAGCCTTTCCTGGGACAGCAGTATTAGATTTCGATGTACCACTGCAGGTTTACTGTATCCATTGGACCTTCAAATCAACGATGAAACACAGAAAATGGATCGATATTGAATAGAAAAGGCATAATGTCGACTTATTTACAAGAGGAGTAACTCTTCTAATAGTTCGTGTTTGAGCCTTTCCAGGGACAGCAGTATTAGATTCCGATGCACCATTGCAGATTTACTGTATCCCTTGGACCTTCAAATCAAGGATGAAACACAGAAATTGCATCGATATTGAATACAAAAGGCAAACTGTCGACTTATTTACAAGGGGTGTAACTCTTCTAATAGTTCGTGCTTTGAGCCTTTCCTGGGACAGCAGTATTAGATTCCGAAGCACCATTGCAGATTTACTGTATCCCTTGGATCTTCAAATCAACGATCAAACACAGATATTGCATCGATATTGAATACAAAAGGCAAAATGTCGACTTATTTACAAGGGGTGTAACTCTTCTAATAGTTCGTGCTTTGAGCCTTTCCTGGGACAGCAGTATTAGATTCCGATGCACCATTGCAGGTTTACTGTATCCGTTGGACTTTCAAATCAACGATGAAACACAGAAATTGCATCGATATTGAGTACAAAAGGCAAAATGTCGACTTATTTACAAGAGGAGTAACTCTTCTAATAGTTCGTGCTTTGAGCCTTTCCTGGGACAGCAGTATTAGATTCCGATGCACCATTGCAGGTTTACTGTACCCCTTGGACCTTCAAATCAACGATGAAACACAGAAATTGCATCGATATTGAATACAAAAGGCAAAATGTCGACTTATTTACAAGAGGAGTAACTCTTCTAATAGTTCGTGCATATAGCCCTTCCTGGGACAGCAGTATTAGATTCCAATGCACCATTGCAGGTTTACTGTATCCCTTGGACCTTCAAATCAACGATGAAACACAGAAATTGCATTGATAATGAATACAAATGGCAAAATGTCGTCTTATTTATAAGAGGAGTAACCCTTCTAATAGTTCGAGTTTTGAGCCTTTCCTGGGACAGCAGTATTAGATTCCGATGCACCATTGCAGGTTTACTGTATCCCTGGGACCTTGAAGTCAACGATGAAACACAGAAATTGCATCGATATTGAATACAAATGGCAAAATATCTAATGATTTACAAGAGGGTTAACCCTTCTAATAGTTCGTGCTTATAGCCTTTCCTGGGACTTCAGTATTAGATTCCAATGCACCGTTGCAGGTTTACTGTATCCCTTGGACCTTCAAATCAACGATGAAACACAGAAATTGCATCGATATTGAATACAAATGCAAAATGTCGTCTTATTTATAAGAGGAGTAACCCTTCTAATAGTTCGTGCTATGAACCTTTCCTGGGACAGCAGTATTAGATTCCGATGCACCATTGCAGGTTTACTGTATCCCTTGGACCTTCAAGTCAACGATGAAACACAGAAATTGGATCGATATTGAATACAAAAGGCAAAATGTCGGCTTATCTACAAGAGGAGTAACTCTTCTAATATTTCGTGCTTTTAGCATATCCGGGGACAGCAGTATTACATTCCGATGCACCATTGCAGGTTTACTGTATCCCTTGGACCTTCAAATCAACGATGAAACACAGAAATTGCATCGATATTGAAGACAAAAGGCAAAATGTCGACTTATTTACAAGAGGAGTAACTCTTCTAATAGTTCGTTAATTTGGACCTTCCTGGGACAGCAGTATTAGATTCCGAAGCACCATTGCAGGTTTACTGTATCCCTTGGACCTTAACATCAACGATGAAACACAGAAATTGCATCGATATTGAATACAAAAGGCAAAATGTCGACTTATTTACAAGAGGAGTAACTCTTCTAATATTTCTTGCATAGAGGCTTTCCTGGGACAGCAGTATTAGATTCCGATGCACAATTGCAGGTTCACTGTATCCCTTGGACCTTCAAATCAACGATGAAACACACAAATTGCATCGATATTGAATTCTAAAGGCAAAATTTCGACTTATTTACAAGAGGCGTAACTCTTCTAATAGTTCGTGCTTTGAGCCTTTCCTGGGACAGCAGTATTAGATTCCGATGCGTAATTGCAGGTTCACTGTATGCGTTGGACCTTCAAATCAACGATGAAACACAGATATTGCATCGATATTGAATTCTAAAGGCAAAATGTAGACTTATTTACAAGAGGAGTAACTCTTCTAATAGTTCGTGCTTTGAGCCTTTCCTGGGACAGCAGTATTAGTTTCCGATGCACCATTGCAGGTTTACTGTACCCCTTGGACCTTCAAGTTAACGATGAAAGACAGATATTGCATCGATATTGAATACAAATGGCATAATATCTAATTATTTACAAGAGGAGTAACTCTTCTAATAGTTCGTGTTTTGAGCCTTTCCTGGGACAGCAGTATTAGATTCCGATGCAACATTGCAGGTTTACTGTATCCCTAGAACCTTCAAATCAACGATGAATCACAAAAATTGCATCGATATTTAATACAAAAGGCAAAATTTCGACTTAATTACAAGCGGCGTAACTCTTCTAATAGTTCGTGCATTGTGCCTTTCCTGGGACAGCAGTATTAGATTCCGATGCACCATTGCTGGTTTACAGTAACCCTTGGACCTTCAAATCAACGATGAAACACAGAAATTGCATCGATATTGAATACAAAAGGCAAAATGTCGACTTATTTACAAGAGGAATAACTCTTCTAATAGTTCGTGCATTGTGCCTTTCCTGGGACAGCAGTATTAGATTCCGATGCACCATTGCAGGCTTACTGTATCCCTTGAACCTTCAAATCAACGATGAAACTCAGAAATTGCATCGATATTGAATACAAAAAAGCAAAATGACGACTTATTTACAAGAGGAGTAACTCTTCCAATAGTTCGTGCTTTGAGCCTTTCCTGGGACAGCAGTATTAGATTCCGATGCACCATTGCAGGTTTACTGTATCCCTTGGACCTTCAAATCAACGATGAAACACTGAAATTGCATCGATATTGTGTACAAAAGCCAAAATGTCGACTTATTTACAAGAGGAGTAACCCTTCTAATAGTTCGTCCTTTGAGCCTTTCCTGGGACAGCAGTATTAGATTCCGATGCACCATTGCAGGTTTACTGTATCCCTTGGACCTTCAAATCAACGATGAAACACAGAAATTGCATCGATATTGAATACAAAAGGCAAAATTTCGACTTATTTACAAGAGGCGAAACTCTTCTAATAGTTCGTGCTTTGAGCCTTTCCTGGGACAGCAGTATTTGATTCCGATGCACCATTGCAGGTTTACTGTATCCCTTGGACCTTCAAATCAACGATGAAACACAGAAATTGCATCGATATTGAATACAAAAGGCCAAATGTCGACTTTTTTACAAGAGGAGTAACTCTTCTAATAGTTCGTGCTTTTAGCGTTTCTGGGGCAGCAGTATTAGATTCCGGTGCACCATTGTAGGTTTACTGTATCCCTTGGACCTTCAAATCAACGATGAAACACAGAAATTGCATCGATATTGAATACAAAAGGCAAAATGTCGACTTATTTACAAGAGGAGTAACTCTTCTAATAGTTCGTGCTTTGAGCCTCTCCTGGGACAGCAGTATTAGATTCCGATGCACCATTGCAGGTTTACTGTATCCCTTGGACCTTCAAATCAACGATGAAACACAGAAATTGCGTCGATATTGAATACAAAAGGCAAGATGTCGACTAATTTATAAGAGGAGTAACTCTTCTAATATTTCGCGCTTTGAGCCATTCCTGGGGCAGCATTATCAGATTCCGATGAACCATTGCAGGTTTACTGTATCCCTTGGACCTTCAAATCAACGATGAAACACAGAAATTGCATCGATATTGAATACAAAAGGCAAAATTTCGACTTATTTACAAGAGGAGTAACTCTTCTAATAGTTAGTGCTTTTAGCTTTTCCTGGGACAGCAGTATTAGATTCCGATGCACCATTGCAGGTTTACTCTATCCCTTGGACGTTCAAATCAACGATGAAACACAGAAATTGCATCGATATTGAATACAAAAGGCAAAATGTCGACTTATTTACAAGAGGAGTAACTCTTCTAATAGTTCGTGGTATTAGAATTTCCTGGGACAGCAGTATTAGAATCCGATGCACCATTGCAGGTTTACTGTATCGCTTGGACCTTCAAATCAACGATGAAACACAGAAATTGCATCGATATTGAATACAAAAGGTAAAATGTCTACTTATTTACAAGAGGAGTAACTCTTCTAATAGTTCGTGTTTGAGCCTTTCCTGGGACAGCCGTATTAGATTCCGATGCCCCATTGCTGGTTTACAGTATCCCTTGGACCTTCAAATCAACGATGAAACACAGAAATTGCATCGATATTGAATACAAAAGGCAAAATGTCGACTTATTTGCAAGAGGAGTATCTCTTCTAATAGTTCGTGCTTTGTGCCTTTCCTGGGACAGCAGTATTAGATTCTGATGCACCATTGCAGGCTAACTGTATCCCTTGGACCTTCAAATCAACGATGAAACACAGAAATTGCATCGATATTGAATACAAAAAAGCAAAATGTCGACTTATTTACAAGAGATATAACTCTTCCAATAGTTCGTGCTTTGAGCCTTTCCCGGAACAGCAGTATTAGATTCCGATGCACCATTGCAGGTTTACTGTATCCATTGGACCTTCAAATCAACGATGAAACACAGAAAATGGATCGATATTGAATAGAAAAGGCAAAATGTCGACTTATTTGGAAGAGGAGTAACTCTTCTAATAGTTCGTGGTTTTCGCCTTTCCTGGGACAGCAGTATTAGATTCCGATGCACCATTGCAGGTTTACTGTATCCCTGGGACCTTCAAGTCAACGATGAAACACAGAAATTGCATCGAAATTGAATAGAAAAGGCAAAATATCGACTTATTTAGAAGAGGAGTAACTCTTCTAATAGTCCGTGTTTGAGCCTTTCCAGGGACAGCAGTATTTGATTCCGATGCACCATTGCAGGTTTACTGTATCCTTTGGACCCTCAAATCAACGATGAAATACAGAAATTGCATCGATATTGAATACAAAAGGCAAAATGTCGACTTATTTACAAGACAAGTAAACCTTCTAATAGTTCGTTCTTTTAGACTTTCATGGGACAGCAGTATTAGATTCCGAAGCACCATTGCAGGTTTACTGTATCCCTTGGACCTTCAAATCAACGATGAAAAACAGAAATTGCATCGATGTTGAATACAAAAGGCAAAATGTCGACTTATTTACAAGAGGAGTAACTCTTCTAATAGTTCGTGCTTTGAGCCTTTCCTGGGACAGCAGTATTAGATTCCGATGCACCATTGCAGGTTTACTGTACCCCTTGGACCTTCAAATCAACGATGAAACACAGAAATTGCATCGATATTGAATACAAAAGGCAAAATGTCGACTTATTTACAAGAGGAGTAACTCTTCTAATAGTTCGTGCTTTTAGCCCTTCCTGGGACATCAGTATTAGATTCCAATGCACCATTGCAGGTTTACTGTATCCCTTGGACCTTCAAATCAACGATGAAACACAGAAATTGCATTGATATTGAATACAAATGGCAAAATGTCGTCTTATTTATAAGAGGAGTAACCCTTCTGATAGTTCGTGCTTTGAGCCTTTCCTGGGACAGCAGTATTAGATTCCGATGCACCATTGCAGGTGTACTGTATCCCTGGGACCTTCAAATCAACGATGAAACACAGAAATTGCATCGATATTGAGTACAAGTGGCAAAATATCTAATTATTTACAAGAGGAGTAACTCTTCTAATAGTTCGTATTTTGAGCCTTTACTGGGACAGCAGTATTAGATTCCGATGCACCATTGCAGGTTTACTGTATCCCTTGGACCTTCAAATCAACGATGAAACACTGAAATTGCATCGATATTGTATACAAAGGGCAAAATGTCGACTTATTTACAAGAGGAGTAACTCTTCTAATAGTTCGTGCTTTGAGCCTTTCCTGGGACAGCAGTATTAGATTCCGATACACCATTGCAGGTTTACTGTATCCCTTGGACCTTCAAATCAACTATGAAACACAGAAATTGTATCGATATTGAATACAAAAGACAAAATGTCGACTTGTTTACAAGAGGTGTAACTCTTCTAATATTTCGTGTTTTGAGCCTTTCCTGGGACAGCAGTATTAGATTCCGATGCACAATTGCAGGTTTACTGTATCCCTTGGACCTTCAAATCAACGATGAAACACTGAAATTGCAACGATATTGAATACAAAAGGCAAATTGTCGACTTATTTACAAGAGGAGTAACTCTTCTAATATTTCGTGCTTTGAGCCTTTCCTGGGACAGCAGTATGAGATTCTGATGCACCATTGCAGGTTTACTGTATCCCTTGGACCTTCAAATCAACGATGAAACACAGACATTGCATCGATATTGAATACAAATGGCAAAATGTCGTCTTATTTATAAGAGTCGTAACCCTTCTAATAGTTCGTGATTTGATCCTTTCCTGGGATAGCAGTATTAGATTCCGATGCACCATTGCATGTTTACTGTATCCCTTGGACCTTCAAGTCAACGATGAAACACAGAAATTGGATCGATATTGAATACAAAAGGCAAAATGTCGGCTTATCTACAAGAGGAGTAACTCTTCTAATAGTTCGTGATTTGAGCCTTTCCTGGGACAGCAGTATTACATTCCGATTCACCATTGCAGGTTTACTGTATCCCTTGGACCTTCAAATCAACGATGAAACACAGAAATTGTATCGATATTGAATACAAAAGGCAAAATGTCGACTTATTTACAAGAGGAGTAACTCTTCTAATAGTTCGTGCTTTGAGCCTTTCCAGGGACAGCAGTATTAGATTCCGATGCACCATTGCAGGTTTACTGTATCCCTTGGACCTTCAAATCAACGATGAAACACAGAAATTGCATCGATATTGAATACATAAGGCAAAATGTCGACTTATTTACAAGAGGAGTAATTCTTCTAATAGTTCGTGCTTTTAGCCTTTCCTGGGACAGCAGTATTAGATTCCGATGCACCATTGCAGGTTTACTGTATCCCTTGGTCCTTCAAATCAAAGATGAAACACTGAAATTGCATAGATATTGAATACAAAAGGCAAAATGTCGAATTATTTACAAGAGGAGTAACTCTTCTAATAGTTCGTGCTTTGAGCCTTTCCTGGGACAGCAGTATTAGATTCCGATGCACAATTGCAGGTTTACTGTATCCCTTGGACCTTCAAATCAACGATGAAACACAGAAATAGCATCGATATTGAATACAAAAGGCAAAATTTCGACTTATTTACAAGAGGCGTAACTCTTCTAATAGTTCGTGCTTTGAGCCTTTCCTGGGACAGCAGTATTAGATTCCGATGCACCATTGCAGGTTTACTGTATCCCTTGGACCTTCAAATCAACGATGAAACACAGAAATTGCATCGATATTGAATACAAAAGGCAAAATGTCGACTTATTTACAAGAGGAAGAACTCTTGTAATAGTTCGTGCTTTGTGCCTTTCCTGGGACAGCAGTATTAGATTCCGTTGCACCATTGCAGGCTTACTGTATCCCTTGGACCTTCAAATCAACGATGAAACTCAGAAATTGCATCGATATTGAATACAAAAATGCAAAATGTCGACTTATTTACAAGAGGAGTAACTCTTCCAATAGTTCGTGATTTGAGCCTTTCCTGGGACAGCAGTATTAGATTTCGATGCACCATTGCAGGTTTACTGTATCCATTGGACCTTCAAATCAACGATGAAACACAGAAAATGGATCGATATTGAATAGAAAAGGCATATTGTCGACTTATTTACAAGAGGAGTAACTCTTCTAATAGTTCGTGTTTGAGCCTTTCCAGGGACAGCAGTATTAGATTCCGATGCACCATTGCAGGTTTACTGTTTCCCTTGGACCTTCAAATCAACGATCAAACACAGAAATTGCATCGATATTGAATACAAAAGGCAAAATGTCGACTTATTTACAAGAGGAGTAACTCTTCTAATAGTTCGTTCTTTTAGCCTTTCCTGGGACAGCAGTATTAGATGCCGAAGCACTATTGCAGGTTTACTGTATCCCTTGGACTTTCAAATCAACGTTGAAACACAGATATTGCATCGATATTGAATACAAAAGGCAAAATGTCGACTTATTTACAAGGGGTGTAACTCTTCTAATAGTTCGTGCTTTGAGCCTTTCCTGGGACAGCAGTATTAGATTCCGATGCACCATTGCAGGTTTACTGTATCCCTTGGACCTTCAAATCAACGATGAAACACTGAAATTACATCGATATTGTATACAAAGGGCAAAATGTCGACTTATTTACAAGAGGAGTAACTCTTCTAATAGTTCGTGCTTTGAGCCTTTCCTGGGACAGCAGTATTAGATTCCGATGCACCATTGCAGGTTTACTGTATCCCTTGGACCTTCAAATCAACGATGAAACACAGAAATTGCATCGATATTGAATACAAAAGACAAAATTTCGACTTATTTACAAGAGGCGAAACTCTTCTAATAGTTCGTGCTTTGAGCCTTTCCTGGGACAGCAGTATTAGATTCCGATGCACCATTGCAGGTTTACTGTACCCCTTGGACCTTCAAATCAACGATGAAACACAGAAATTGTATCGATATTGAATACAAAAGGCAAGATGTCAACATATTTATAAGAGGAGTAACTCCTCTAATATTTCGTGCTTTGAGCCTTTCCTGGGGCAGCATTATCAGATTCCGATGAACCATTGCAGGTTTACTGTATCCCTTGGACCTTCAAATCAACGATGAAACACAGAAATTGCATCGATATTGAATACAAAAGGCAAAATGTCGACTTATTTACAAGAGGAGTAACTCTTCTAATAGTTTGTGCTTTTAGCCTTTCCTGGGACAGCAGTATTAGATTCCGATGCACCATTGCAGGTTTACTGTATCCCTTGGACCTTCAAATCAACGATGAAACACAGAAATTGCATCGATATTGAATACAAAAGGCAAAATGTCGACTTATTTACAAGAGGAGTAACTCTTCTAATTGTTCGTGATATTAGCCATGCCTGGGACAGCAGTATTAGATTCCGATGCACCATTGCAGGTTTACTGTAGCGCTTGGATTTTCAAATCAACGATGAAACACAGATATTGCATCGATATTGAATACAAAAGGCAAAATGTCTACTTATTTACAAGAGGAGTAACTCTTCTAATAGTTCGTGTTTGAGCCTTTCCTGGGACAGCAGTATTAGATTCCGATGCCCTATTGCTGGTTTACAGTATCCCTTGGACCTTCAAATCAACGATGAAACACAGAAATTGCATCGATATTGAATACAAAAGGCAAAATGTCGACTTATTTACAAAGGAGTAACTCTTCTAATAGTTTGTCCTTTGTGCCTTTCCTGGGACAGCAGTATTAGATTCCGATGCACCATTGCAGGCTAACTGTATCCCTTGGACCTTCAAATCAACGATGAAACACAGAAATTGCATCGATATTGAATACAAAAAAGTAAAATGTCGACTTATTTACAAGAGGAGTAACTCTTCCAATAGTTCGTGCTTTGAGCCTTTCCTGGGACAGCAGTAATAGATTCCGATGCACCATTGCAGGTTTACTGTTTCCATTGGACCTTCAAATCAGCGATGAAAGACAGAAAATGGATCGATATTGAATAGAAAAGGCAAAATGTCGACTTATTTGCAAGAGGAGTAACTCTTCTAATAGTTCATGGTTTTCGCCTTTCCTGGGACAGCAGTATTAGATTCCGATGCACCATTGCAGGTTTACTGTATCCCTTGGACCTTCAAGTCAACGATGAAACACAGAAATTGCATCGATATTGAATACAAATGGCAAAATATCTACTTATTTGCAAGAGGAGTAACTCTTATGATAGTTCATGCTTTGAGCCTTTCCTGGGACAGCAGTATTAGATTCCGATGCACCATTGCTGGTTTACTGTATCCCTAGAACCTTCAAATCAACGATGAATCACAGAAATTGCATCGATATTGAATACAAAAGTCAAAATGTCGGCTTATCTACAAGAGGAGTAACTCTTCTAATAGTTCGTGCTTTGAGCCGTTCCTGGGACAGCAGTATTACATTCCGATGCACCATTGCAGGTTTACTGTATCCCTTGGACCTTCAAATCAACGATGAAACACAGAAATTGCATCGATATTGAATACAAGAGGCAAAATATCGACTTATTTACAAGAGGAGTAACTCTTCTAATAGTTCGTGTTTGAGCCTTTCCAGGGACAGCAGTATTAGATTCCGATTCACCATTGCAGGTTTACTGTATCCCTTGGACCCTCAAATCAACGATGAAACACAGAAATTGCATCGATATTGAATACAGAAGGCAAAATGTCGACTTATTTACAAGACGAGTAACCCTTCTAATAGTTCGTTCGTTTAGACTTTCCTGGGACAGCTGTATTAGATTCCGATGCACCATTGCAGGTTTACTGTATCCCTTGGACCTTCAAATCAACGATGAAACACAGAAATTGCATCGATATTGAATACAAAAGGCAAAATATTGACTTATTTACAAGAGGAGTAACTCTTCTAATAGTTCGTGCTTTGAGCCCTTCATGGGACAGCAGTATTAGATTCCGATGCACCATTGCAGGTTTACTGTACCCCTTGGACCTTCAAATCAACGATGAAACACAGAAATTGCATCGATATTGAATACAAAAGGCAAAATGTCGACTTATTTACAAGAGGAGTAACTCTTCTAGTAGTTCGTGCTTATAGCCCTTCCTGGGACAGCAGTATTAGATTCCAATGCACCATTGCAGGTTTACTGTATCCCTTGGACCTTCAAATCAACGATGAAACACAGAAATTGCATTGATATTGAATACAAATGGCAAAATGTCGTCTTATTTATAAGAGGAGTAACCCTTCTAATAGTTCGTGCTTTGAGCCTTTCCTGGGACAGCAGTATTAGATTCCGACGCACCATTGCAGGTTTACTGTATCCTTGGGACCTTCAAGCCAACGATGAAACACAGAAATTGCATCGATATTGAATACAAATGGCAAAATATCTAATTATTTACAAGAGGAGTAACTCTTCTAATAGTTCGTGTTTTGAGCCTTTCCTGGGACAGCAGTATTAGATTCCGATGCACCATTGCAGGTTTACTGTATCCCTAGAACCTTCAAATCAACGATGAATTACAGAAATTGCATCGATATTTAATACAAAAGGCAAAATTTCGACATATTTACAAGAGGCGTAACTCTTTTAATAGTTCGTGTTTTGAGCCTTTCCTGGGACAGCAGTATTAGATTCCGATGCACCATTGCAGGTTTACTGTATCCCTTGGACCTTCAAATCAACGATGAAACACTGAAATTGCAACGATATTGAATACAAGAGGCAAAATGTCGACTTATTTACAAGAGGAGTAACTCTTCTAATAGGTCGTGCTTTGAGCCTTTCCTGGGACAGCAGTATGAGATTCCGATGCACCATTGCAGGTTTACTGTACCCCTTGGACCTTCAAATCAAAGATGAAACACTGAAATTGCATCGATATTGAATACAAAAGGCAAAATGTCGACTTATTTACAAGGGGAGTAACTCTTCTAATAGTTCGTGCTTTGAGCCTTTCCTGGGACAGCAGTAATAGATTCCAATGCACCATTGCAGGTTTAATGTATCCCTTGGACCTTCAAATCAACGATGAAACACAGAAATTGCATCGATATTGAATACAAATGGCAAAATGTCGTCTTACTTATAAGAGTAGTAACCCTTCTAATTGTTCGTGCTTTGATCCTTTCCTGGGACAGCAGTATTAGATTCCGATGCACCATTGCATGTTTACTGTATCCCTTGGACCTTCAAGTCAACGATTGAACTCAGAAATTGGATCGATATTGAATACAAAAGGCAAAATATCGGCTTATCTTCAAGAGGAGTAACTCTTCTAATAGTTCGTGATTTGAGCCTTTCCTGGGACAGCAGTATTACATTCCGATGCACTATTGCAGGTTTACTGTATCCCTTGGACCTTCAAATCAACGATGAAACACAGATATTGAATCGATATTGAATACAAAAGGCAAAATGTCGACTTATTTACAAGAGGAGTAACTCTTCTAATAGTACGTGCTTTTAGCGTTTCTGGGACAGCAGTATTAGATTCCGATGCACCATTGTAGGTTTACTGTATCCCTTGGACCTTCAAATCAACGTTGAAACACAGAAATTGCATCGATATTGAATACAAAAGGCAAAATGTCGACTTATTTACAAGTGGAGTAACTCTTCTAATAGTTCGTGCTTTGAGCCTTTCCTGGGACAGCAGTATTAGATTCCGATGCACCATTGCAGGTTTACTGTTTCCCTTGGACCTTCAAATCAACGATGAAACACAGAAATTGCGTCGATATTGAATCCAAAAGGCAAGATGTCGACTTATTTATAAGAGGAGTAACTCTACTAATATTTCGTGCTTTGAGCCTTTCCTGGGGCAGCATTATCAGATTCCGATGAACCATTGCAGGTTTACTGTATCCCTTGGACCTTCAAATCAACGATGAAACACAGAAATTGCATCGATATTGAATACAAAAGGCAAAATGTCGACTTATTTACAAGAGGAGTAACTCTTCTAATAGTTAGTGCTTTTAGCCTTTCCTGGGACAGCAGTATTAGATTCCGATGCACCATTGCAGGTTTACTGTATCCCTTGGACCTTCAAATCAACGATGAAACACAGAAATTGCATCGATATTGAATACAAAAGGCAAAATGTCGACTTATTTACAAGAGGAGTAACTCTTCTAATAGTTCGTGATATTAGCCTTTCCTGGGACAGCAGTATTAAATTCCGATGCACCATTGCAGTTTTACTGTATCACTTGGACTTTCAAATCAACGATGAAAGACAGAAATTGCATCGATATTGAATACAAATGGCAAAATGTCGACTTATTTACAAGAGGAGTAACTCTTCTAATAGTTCGTGCTTTGTGCCTTTCCTGGGACAGCAGTATTAGATTCCGATGCACCATTGCAGGCTAACTGTATCCCTTGGAACTTCAAATCAACGATGAAACACAGAAATTGCATCGATATTGAATACAAAAAAGCAAAATTTCGACTTAATTACAAGAGGAGTAACTCTTCCAATAGTTCGTGCTTTGAGCCTTTCCTGGGACAGCAGTATTAGATTCCGATGCACCATTGCAGGTTTACTGTATCCATTGGACCTTCAAATCAACGATGAAACACAGAAAATGGATCGATATTGAATAGAAAAGGCAAAATGTCGACTTATTTGCAAGAGGAGTAACTCTTCTAATAGTTCGTGGTTTTCGCCTTTCCTGGGACAGCAGTATTAGATTCCGATGCACCATTGCAGGTTTACTGTATCCCTGGGACCTTCAAGTCAACGATGAAACACAGAAATTGCATCGATATTGAATACAAATGGCAAAATATCTACTTATTTGGAAGAGGAGTAACTCTTATGATGGTTCATGCTTTGAGCCTTTCCTGGGACAGCAGTATTAGATTCCGATGCACCATTGCAGGTTTACTGTATCCCCAGAACCTTCATATCTACGATGAATCACAGAAATTGCATCGATATTGAATACAAAAGGCAAAATGTCGGCTTATCTACAAGAGGAGTAACTCTTCTAATAGTTCGTGCTTTGAGCCGTTCCTGAGACAGCAGTATTACATTCCGATGCACCATTGCAGGTTTACTGTATCCCTTGGACCTTCAAATCAACGATGAAACACAGAAATTGCATCGATATTGAATACAAAAGGCAAAATATTGACTTATTTACAAGAGGAGTAACTCTTCTAATAGTTCGTGTTTGAGCCTTTCCAGGGACAGCAGTATTAGATTCCGATGCACCATTGCAGGTTTACTGTATCCCTTGGACCCTCAAATCAACGATGAATCACAGAAATTGCATCGATATTGAATGCAAAAGGCAAAATGTCGACTTATTTACAAGACGAGTAACCCTTCTAATAGTTGGTTCTTTTAGACTTTCCTGGGACAGCAGTATTAGATTCCGAAGCACCATTGCAGGTTTACTGTATCTCTTGGACCTTCAAATCAACGTTGAAACACAGAAATTGCATCGATATTGAATACAATAGGCAAAATGTCGACTTATTTACAAGAGGAGTAACTCTTCTAATAGTTCGTGTTGTGAGCCTTTCCTGGGACAGCAGTATTAGATTCCGATGCACCATTGCAGGTTTACTGTACCCCTTGGACCTTCAAATCAACGATGAAACACAGAAATTGCATCGATATTGAATACAAAAGGCAAAATGTCGACTTATTTACAAGAGGTGTAACTCATCTAATAGTTCGTGCTTATATCCCTTCCTGGGACAGCAGTATTAGATTCCAATGCACCATTGCTGGTTTACTGTATCCCTTGGACCTTCAAATCAACGATGAAACACAGATATTGCATTGATATTGAATACAAATTGCAAAATGTGGTCTTATTTATAAGAGGAGTAACCCTTCTAATAGTTCGTGCTTTGAGCCTTTCCTGGGACAGCAGTATTAGATTCTGATGCACCATTGCAGGTTTACTGTATCCCTGGGACCTTCAAGTCAACGATGAAACACAGAAATTGCATCGATATTGAATACAAATGGCAAAATATCTAATTATTTACAAGAGGAGTAACTCTTCTAATAGTTCGTGTTTTGAGCCTTTCCTGGGACAGCAGTATTAGATTCCGATGCACCATTGCAGGTTTACTGTATCCCTAGAACCTTCAAATCAACGATGAATCACAGAAATCGCATGGATATTTAATACAAAAGGCAAAATTTCGACATATTTACACAAGGCGTAACTCTTTTAATAGTTCGTGTTTTGAGCCTTTCCTGGGACAGCAGTATTAGATTCCGATGCACCATTGCAGGTTTACTGTATCCCTTGGACCTTCAAATCAACGATGAAACACTGAAATTGCAACGATATTGAATACAAAAGGCAAAATGTCGACTTATTTACAAGAGGAGTAACTCTTCTAATAGGTCGTGCTTTGAGCTTTTCCTGGGACAGCAGTATGAGATTCCGATGCACCATTGAAGGTTTACTGTACCCCTTGGACCTTCAAATCAAAGATGAAACACAGAAATTGCATCGATATTGAATACAAAAGGCAAAAGTCGACTTATTTACAAGAGGAGTAACTCTTCTAATTGTTCGTGCTTTGAGCCTTTCCTGGGACAGCAGTATTAGATTCCGATGCACCATTGCATGTTTACTGTTTCCCTTGGACCTTCAAATCAACGTTGAAACACAGAAATTGCGTCGATATTGAATACAAAAGGCAAGATGTCGACCTGTTTATAAGAGGAGTAATTCTTCTAATATTTCGTGCTTTGAGCCTTTCCTGGGGCAGCATTATCAGATTCCGATGAACCATTGCAGGTTTACTGTATCCCTTGGACCTTCAAATCAACGATGAAACACAGAAATTGCATCGATATTGAATACAAAAGGCAAAATGTCGACTTATTTACAAGAGGAGTAACTCTTCTAATAGTTTGTGCTTTTAGCCTTTCCTGGGACAGCAGTATTAGATTCCGATGCACCATTGCAGGTTTACTGTATCCCTTGGACCTTCAAATCAACGATGAAACACAGAAATTGCATCGATATTGAATACAAAAGGCAAAATGTCGACTTATTTACAAGAGGAGTAACTCTTCTAATAGTTCGTGATATTAGCCTTTCCTGGGACAGCAGTATTAGATTCCGATGCACCATTGCAGTTTTACTGTATCACTTGGACTTTCAAATCAACGATGAAACACAGAAATTTCATCGATATTGAATGCAAAAGGCAAAATGTCTACTTATTTACAAGAGGAGTAACTCTTCTAATAGTTCGTGTTTGAGCCTTTCCTGGGACAGCAGTATTAGATTCCGATGCCCCATTGCTGGTTTACAGTATCCCTTGGACCTTCAAATCAACGATGAAACACAGAAATTGCATCGATATTGAATACAAAAGGCAAAATGTCGACTTATTTACAAGAGGAGTAACTCTTCTAATAGTTCGTGCTTTGTGCCTTTCCTGGGACAGCAGTATTAGATTCCGATGCACCATTGCAGGCTAACTGTATCCCTTGGAACTTCAAATCAACGATGAAACACAGAAATTGCATTGATATTGAATACAAATTGCAAAATGTGGTCTTATTTATAAGAGGAGTAACCCTTCTAATAGTTCGTGGTTTGAGCCTTTCCTGGGACAGCAGTATTAGATTCCGATGCACCATTGCAGGTTTACTGTATCCTTGGGACCTTCAAGTCAACGATGAAACACAGAAATTGCATCGATATTGAATACAAATGGCAAAATATCTAATTATTTACAAGAGGAGTAACTCTTCTAATAGTTCGTGTTTTGAGCCTTTCCTGGGACAGCAGTATTAGATTCCGATGCACCATTGCAGGTTTACTGTACCCCTAGAACCTTCAAATCAATGATGAATCATAGAAATTGCATCGATATTTAATACAAAAGGCAAAATTTCGACATATTTACAAGAGGCGTAACTCTTTTAATAGTTCGTGTTTTGAGCCTTTCCAGGGACAGCAGTATTAGATTCCGATGCACCATTGCAGGTTTACTGCATCCCTTGGACCTTCAAATCAACGATGAAACACAGAAATTGCATCGATATTGAATACAAAAGACAAAATGTCGACTTATTTACAAGAGGAGTAACTCTTCTAATATTTCGTGCTTTGTGCCTTTCCTGGGACAGCAGTATTAGATTCCGATGCACCATTGCAGGTTTACTGTATCCCTTGGACCTTAAAATGAACGATGAAACACTGAAATTTCATCGATATTGAATACAAAAGGCAAAATGTCGACTTATTTACAAGAGGAGTAACTCTTCTAATAGGTCGTGCTTTGAGCCTTTCCTGGGACAGCAGTATGAGATTCCGATGACCCATTGCAGGTTTACTGTACCCCTTGGACCTTCAAATCAAAGATGAGACACAGAAATTGCATCGATATTGAATACAAAAGGCAAAATTTCGACTTATTTACAAGAGGAGTAACTCTTCTAATAGTTCGTGCTTTGAGCCTTTCCTGGGACAGCAGTTATAGATTCCAATGCACCATTGCAGGTTTATTGTATCCCTTGGACCTTCAAATCAACGATGAAACCCAGAAATTGCATCGATATTGAATATAAATGGCAAAATGTCGTCTTACTTATAAGAGGAGTAACCCTTCTAATAGTTCGTGCTTTGATCCTTTCCTGGGACAGCAGTATTAGATTCCGATGCACCATTGCAGGTTTACTGTATCCCTTGGACCTTCAAATCAACGATGAAACACAGAAATTGCATAGATATTGAATACAAAAGGCAAAATGTCGACTTATTTACAAAAGGAGTAACACTTCTAATAGTTCGTGTTTGAGCCTTTCCTGGGACCGCAGTATTAGATTCCGATGCACAATTGCAGGTTTACTGTATCCCTTGGACCTTCAAGTCAACGATGAAACACAGAAATTGCATCGATATTGAATACAAAAGGCAAAATTTCGACTTATTTACAAGAGGCGTAACTCTTCTAATAGTTCGTGCTTTGAGCCTTTCCTGGGACAGCAGTATTAGATTCCGATGCACCATTGCAGGTTTACTGTATCCCTTGGACCTTCAAATCAACGATGAAACACAGAAATTGCATCGATATTGAATACAAAAGGCAAAATGTCGACTTATTTACAAGAGGAGTAACTCTTCTAATAGTTCGTGCTTTTAGCGCTTCTGGGACAGCAGTATTAGATCGCGATGCACCATTGTAGGTTTACTGTATCCCTTGGACCATCAAATCAACGATGTAACGCAGAAATTGCATCGATATTGAATACAAAAGGCAAAATGTCGACTTATTTACAAGAGGAGTAACTCTTCTAATACTTCGTGCTTTGAGCCTTTCCTTGGACAGCAGTATTAGATTCCGATGCACCATTGCAGGTTTACTGTATCCCTTGGCCCTTCAAATCAAGGATGAAACACAGAAATTGAATCGATATTGAATACAAAAGGACAAATGTCGACTTATTTACAAGAGGAGTAACTCATCTAATAGTTCGTGATATTAGCCTTTCCTGGGACAGCAGTATTAGATTCCGATGCACCATTGCAGGTTTACTGTATCGCTTGGACTTTCAAATCAACGATGAAACACAGAAATTGCATCGATATTGAATACAAAACTCAAAATGTCTATTTATTTACAAGAGGAGTAAATCTTCTAATAGTTCGTGTTTGAGCCTTTCCTGGGACAGCAGTATTAGATTCCGATGCCCCATTGCTGGTTTACAGTATCCCTTGGACCTTCAAATCAACGATGAAACACAGAAATTGCATCGATATTGAATACAAAAGGCAAAATGTCGACTTATCTACAAGAGGAGTAACTCTTCTAATAGTTCGTGCTTTGTGCCTTTCCTGGGACAGCAGTATTAGATTCCGATGCACCATTGCAATCTAACTGTATCCCTTGGACCTTCAAATCAACGATGAAACACAGAAATTGCATCGATATTGAATACAAAAAAGCAAAATGTCGACTTATTTACAAGAGGAGTAACTCGTCCAATATTTCGTGTTTTAGCCTTTCCTGGGACCGCAGTATTAAATTCCGATGCACCATTGCAGGTTTACTGTATCCATTGGACCTTCAAATCAACGATGAAACACAGAAAATGGATCGATATTGAATAGAAAAGGCAAAATGTCGACTTATTTGCAAGAGGAGTAACTCTTCTAATAGTTCGTGGTTTTCGCCTTTCCTGGGACAGCAGTATTAGATTCCGATGCACCATTGCAGGTTTACTGTATCCCTGGGACGTTCAAGTCAACGATGAAACACAGAAATTGCATCGATATTGAATACAAATGGCAAAATATCTACTTATTTGCAAGAGGAGTAACTCTTATGATAGTTCATGCTTTGAGCCTCTCCTGGGACAGCAGTATTAGATTCCGATGCACCATTGCAGGTTTACTGTATCCCTAGAACCTTCAAATCAACGATGAATCACAGAAATTGCATCGATATTGAATACAAAAGGCAAAATGTCGGCTTATCTACAAGAGGAGTAACTCTTCTAATAGTTCGTGCTTTGAGCCGCTCCTGGGACAGCAGTATTACATTCCGATGCACCATTGCAGGTTTACTGTATCCGTTGGACCTTCAAATCAACGATGAAACACAGAAATTGCATCGATATTGAATACAAATTGCAAAATATCGACTTATTTAGAAGAGGAGTAACTCTTCTAATAGATCGTGTTTGAGCCTTTCCAGAAACAGCAGTATTAGATTCCGATGCACCGTGGCAGGTTTACTGTATCCCTTGGACCCTCAAATCAAAGATGAAACACGGAAATTGCATCGATATTGAATACAAAAAGCAAAATGTCGACTTATTTACAAGACGAGTAACCCTTCTAATAGTTCGTTCTTTTAGACTTTCCTGGGACAGCAGTATTAGATTCCGAAGCACCATTGCAGGTTTACTGTATCCCTTGGACCTTCAAATCAACGATGAAACACAGAAATTGCATCGATATTGAATACAAAAGGCAAAATGTCGACTTATTTACAAGAGGAGTAACTCTTCTAATAGTTCGTGCTATGAGCCTTTCCTGGGACAGCATTGCTAGATTCCGATGCACCATTGCAGGTTTACTGTACCCCTTGGACCTTGAAATCAACGATGAAACACAGAAATTGCATCGATATTGAATACAAAAGGCAAAATGTCGACTTATTTACAAGAGGAGTAACTCATCTAATAGTTCGTGCTTATAGCCCTTCCTGGGACAGCAGTATTAGATTCCAATGCACCATTGCAGGTTTACTGTATCCCTTGGACCTTCAAATCAACGATGAAACACAGAAATCGCATCGATATTGAATACAAAAGGCAAAATATTGACTTATTTACAAGAGGAGTAACTCTTCTAATAGTTCGTGTTTGACCCTTTCCAGGGACAGCAGTATTAGATTCCGATGTACCATTGCAGGTTTACTGTATCCCTTGGACCCTCAAATCAACGATGAAACACAGAAATTGCATCGATATTGAATACAAAAGGCAAAATGTCGACTTATTTACAAGAGGAGTAACTCTTCTAATACTTCGTGCTTTGAGCCTTTCCTTGGACAGCAGTATTAGATTCCGATGCACCATTGCAGGTTTACTGTATCCCTTGGCCCTTCAAATCAAGGATGAAACACAGAAATTGCATCGATATTGAATACAAAAGGCAAAATGTCGACTTATTTACAAGAGGAGTAACTCTTCTAATAGTTCGTGATATTAGCCTTTCCTGGGACAGCAGTATTAGATTCCGATGCACCATTGCAGGTTTACTGTATCCATTGGACTTTCAAATCAACGATGAAACACGGAAATTGCATCGATATTGAATACAAAACTCAAAATGTCTATTTATTTACAAGAGGAGTAAATCTTCTAATAGTTCGTGTTTGAGCCTTTCCTGGGACAGCAGTATTAGATTCCGATGCCCCATTGCTGGTTTACAGTATCCCTTGGACCTTCAAATCAACGATGAAACACAGAAATTGCATCGATATTGAATACAAAAGGCAAAATGTCGACTTATTTACAAGAGGAGTAACTCTTCTAATAGTTCGTGCTTTGTGCCTTTCCTGGGCCAGCAGTATTTGATTCCGATGCACCATTGCAATCTAACTGTATCCCTTGGACCTTCAAATCAACGATGAAACACAGAAATTGCATCGATATTGAATACAAAAAAGCAAAATGTCGACTTATTTACAAGAGGAGTAACTCGTCCAATATTTCGTGTTTTAGCCTTTCCTGGGACCGCAGTATTAAATTCCGATGCACCATTGCAGGTTTACTGTATCCATTGGACCTTCAAATCAACGATGAAACACAGAAAATGGATCGATATTGAATAGAAAAGGCAAAATGTCGACTTATTTGCAAGAGGAGTAACTCTTCTAATAGTTCGTGGTTTTCGCCTTTCCTGGGACAGCAGTATTAGATTCCGATGCACCATTGCAGGTTTACTGTATCCCTGGGACGTTCAAGTCAACGATGAAACACAGAAATTGCATCGATATTGAATACAAATGGCAAAATATCTACTTATGTGCAAGAGGAGTAACTCTTATGATGGTTCATGCTTTGGGCTTTTCCTGGGACAGCAGTATTAGATTCCGATGCACCATTGCAGGTTTACTGTATCCCCAGAACCTTCATATCTACGATGAATCACAGAAATTGCATCGATATTGAATACAAAAGGCAAAATGTCGGCTTATCTACAAGAGGAGTAACTCTTCTAATAGTTCGTGCTTTGAGCCGTTCCTGGGACAGCAGTATTACATTCAGATGCACCATTGCAGGTTTACTGTATCCCTTGGACCTTCAAATCTACGATGAAACACAGAAATTGCATCGATATTGAATACAGAAGGCAAAATATTGACTTATTTACAAGAGGAGTAACTCTTCTAATAGTTCGTGTTTGAGCCTTTCCACGGACAGCAGAATTAGATTCCGATGCACCATTGCAGGTTTACTGTATCCCTTGGACCCTCAAATCAACGATGAAACACAGAAATTGCATCGATATTGAATACAAAAGGCAAAATGTCGACTTATTTACAAGACGAGTAACCCTTCTAATAGTTCGTTCTTTTAGACTTTCCTAGGACAGCAGTATTAGATTCCGAAGCACCATTGCAGGTTTACTGTATCCCTTGGACCTTCAAATCAACGATGATACACAGAAATTGCATCGATATTGAATACAAAAGGCAAAATGTCGCCTTATTTACAAGAGGAGTAACTCTTCTAATAGTTCGTGTTGTGAGCCTTTCCTGGGACAGCAGTATTAGATTCCGATGCACCATTGCAGGTTTTCTGTACCCCTTGGACCTTCAAATCAACGATGAAACACAGAAATTGCATCGATATTGAATACAAAAGGCAAAATGTCGACTTATTTACAAGAGGAGTAACTCATCTAATAGTTCGTGCTTATATCCCTTCCTGGGACAGCAGTATTAGATTCCAATGCACCATAGCAGGTTTACTGTATCCCTTGGACCTTTAAATCAACGATGAAACACAGAAATTGCATTGATATTGAATACAAATTGCAAAATGTGGTCTTATTTATAAGAGGAGTAACTCATCTAATAGTTCGTGCTTATATCCCTTCCTGGGACAGCAGTATTAGATTCCAATGCACCATAGCAGGTTTACTGTATCCCTTGGACCTTTAAATCAACGATGAAACACAGAAATTGCATCGATATTGAATACAAATGGCAAAATATCTAATTATTTACAAGAGGAGTAACTCTTCTAATAGTTCGTGTTTTGAGCCTTTCCTGGGACAGCAGTATTAGATTCCGATGCACCATTGCAGGTTTACTGTACCCCTAGAACCTTCTAATCAATGATGAATCATAGAAATTGCATCGATATTTAATACAAAAGGCAAAATTTCGACATATTTACAAGAGGCGTAACTCTTTTAATAGTTCGTGTTTTGAGCCTTTCCAGGGACAGCAGTATTAGATTCCGATGCACCATTGCAGGTTTACTGTACCCCTAGAACCTTCAAATCAATGATGAATCATAGAAATTGCATCGATATTTAATACAAAAGGCAAAATTTCGACATATTTACAAGCGGCGTAACTCTTTTAATAGTTCGTGTTTTGAGCCTTTCCAGGGACAGCAGTATTAGATTCCGATGCACCATTGCAGGTTTACTGTATCCCTTGGACCTTCAAATCAACGATGAAACACAGAAATTGCATCGATATTGAATACAAAAGACAAAATGTCGACTTATTTACAAGAGGAGTAACTCTTCTAATATTTCGTGCTTTGAGCCTTTCCTGGGACAGCAGTATTAGATTCCGATGCACCATTGCAGGTTTACTGTATCCCTTGGACCTTAAAATGAACGATGAAACACTGAAATTGCATCGATATTGAATACAAAAGGCAAAATGTCGACTTATTTACAAGAGGAGTAACTCTTCTAATAGGTCGTGCTTTGAGCCTTTCCTGGGACAGCAGTATGAGATTCCGATGCACCATTGCAGGTTTACTGTACCCCTTGGACCTTCAAATCAAAGATGAGACACAGAAATTGCATCGATATTGAATATAAATGGCAAAATGTCGTCTTACTTATAAGAGGAGTAACCCTTCTAATAGTTCGTGCTTTGATCCTTTCCTGGGACAGCAGTATTAGATTCCGATGCACCATTGCAGGTTTACTGTATCCCTTGGACCTTCAAATCAACGATGAAACACAGAAATTGCATAGATATTGAATACAAAAGGCAAAATGTCGACTTATTTACAATAGGAGTAGCTCTTCTAATTGTTCGTGTTTGAGCCTTTCCTGGGACCGCAGTATTAGATTCCGATGCACCATTGCAGGTTTTCTGTACCCCTTGGACCTTCAAATCAACGATGAAACACAGAAATTGCATCGATATTGAATACAAAAGGCAAAATGTCGACTTATTTACAAGTGGAGTAACGCTTCTAATACTTCGTGCTTTGAGCCTTTCCTTGGACAGCAGTATTAGATTCAGATGCACCATTGCAGGTTTACTGTATCCCTTGGACCTTCAAATCTACGATGAAACACAGAAATTGCATCGATATTGAATACAGAAGGCAAAATATTGACTTATTTACAAGAGGAGTAACTCTTCTAATAGTTCGTGTTTGAGCCTTTCCACGGACAGCAGAATTAGATTCCGATGCACCATTGCAGGTTTACTGTATCCCTTGGACCCTCAAATCAACGATGAAACACAGAAATTGCATCGATATTGAATACAAAAGGCAAAATGTCGACTTATTTACAAGACGAGTAACCCTTCTAATAGTTCGTTCTTTTAGACTTTCCTAGGACAGCAGTATTAGATTCCGAAGCACCATTGCAGGTTTACTGTATCCCTTGGACCTTCAAATCAACGATGATACACAAAAATTGCATCGATATTGAATACAAAAGGCAAAATGTCGACTTATTTACAAGAGGAGTAACTCTTCTAATAGTTCGTGTTGTGAGCCTTTCCTGGGACAGCAGTATTAGATTCCGATGCACCATTGCAGGTTTTCTGTACCCCTTGGACCTTCAAATCAACGATGAAACACAGAAATTGCATCGATATTGAATACAAAAGGCAAAATGTCGACTTATTTACAAGAGGAGTAACTCATCTAATAGTTCGTGCTTATATCCCTTCCTGGGACAGCAGTATTAGATTCCAATGCACCATAGCAGGTTTACTGTATCCCTTGGACCTTCAAATCAACGATGAAACACAGAAATTGCATTGATATTGAATACAAATTGCAAAATGTGGTCTTATTTATAAGAGGAGTAACCCTTCTAATAGTTCGTGGTTTGAGCCTTTCCTGGGACAGCAGTATTAGATTCCGATGCACCATTGCAGGTTTACTGTATCCTTGGGACCTTCAAGTCAACGATGAAACACAGAAATTGCATCGATATTGAATACAAATGGCAAAATATCTAATTATTTACATGAGGAGTAACTCTTCTAATGGTTCGTGTTTTGAGCCTTTCCTGGGACAGCAGTATTAGATTCCGATGCATCATTGCAGGTTTACTGTACCCCTAGAACCTTCAAATCAATGATGAATCATAGAAATTGCATCGATATTTAATACAAAAGGCAAAATTTCGTCATATTTACAAGAGGCGTAACTCTTTTAATAGTTCGTGTTTTGAGCCTTTCCAGGGACAGCAGTATTAGATTCCGATGCACCATTGCAGGTTTACTGTATCCCTTGGACCTTCAAATCAACGATGAAACACAGAAATTGCATCGATATTGAATACAAAAGACAAAATGTCGACTTATTTACAAGAGGAGTAACTCTTCTAATATTTCGTGCTTTGAGCCTTTCCTGGGACAGCAGTATTAGATTCCGATGCACCATTGCAGGTTTACTGTATCCCTTGGACCTTAAAATGAACGATGAAACACTGAAATTGCATCGATATTGAATACAAAAGGCAAAATGTCGACTTATTTACAAGAGGAGTAACTCTTCTAATAGGTCGTGCTTTGAGCCTTTCCTGGGACAGCAGTATGAGATTCCGATGCACCATTGCAGGTTTACTGTACCCCTTGGACCTTCAAATCAAAGATGAGACACAGAAATTGCATCGATATTGAATACAAAAGGCAAAATTTCGACTTATTTACAAGAGGAGTAACTCTTCTAATAGTTCGTGCTTTGAGCCTTTCCTGGGACAGCAGTTATAGATTCCAATGCACCATTGCAGGTTTATTGTATCCCTTGGACCTTCAAATCAACGATGAAACACAGAAATTGCATCGATATTGAATATAAATGGCAAAATGTCGTCTTACTTATAAGAGGAGTAACCCTTCTAATAGTTCGTGCTTTGATCCTTTCCTGGGACAGCAGTATTAGATTCCGATGCACCATTGCAGGTTTACTGTATCCCTTGGACCTTCAAATCAACGATGAAACACAGAAATTGCATAGATATTGAATAAAAAAAGGCAAAATGTCGACTTATTTACAAAAGGAGTAACTCTTCTAATAGTTCGTGTTTGAGCCATTCCTGGGACCGCAGTATTAGATTCCGATGCACAATTGCAGGTTTACTGTATCCCTTGGACCTTCAAATCAACGATGAAACACAGAAATTGCATCGATATTGAACACAAAAGGCAAAATTTCGACTTATTTACAAGAGGCGTAACTCTTCTAATAGTTCGTGCTTTGAGCCTTTCCTGGGACAGCAGTATTAGATTCCGATGCACCATTGCAGGTTTACTGTATCCCTTGGACCTTCAAATCAACGATGAAACACAGAAATTGCATCGATATTGAATACAAAAGGCAAAATGTCGACTTATTTACAAGAGGAGTAACTCTTCTAATAGTTCGTGCTATGAGCCTTTCCTGGGACAGCAGTATTAGATTCCGATGCACCATTGCAGGTTTACTGTACCGCTTGGACCTTGAAATCAACGATGAAACACAGAAATTGCATCGATATTGAATACAAAAAAGCAAAATGTCGACTTATTTACAAGAGGAGTAACTCGTCCAATATTTCGTGTTTTAGCCTTTCCTGGGACCGCAGTATTAAATTCCGATGCACCATTGCAGGTTTACTGTATCCATTGGACCTTCAAATCAACGATGAAACACAGAAAATGGATCGATATTGAATAGAAAAGGCAAAATGTCGACTTATTTGCAAGAGGAGTAACTCTTCTAATAGTTCGTGGTTTTCGCATTTCCTGGGACAGCAGTATTAGATTCCGATGCACCATTGCAGGTTTACTGTATCCCTGGGACGTTCAAGTCAACGATGAAACACAGAAATTGCATCGATATTGAATACAAAAGGCAAAATGTCGACTTATTTACAAGAGGAGTAACTCTTCTAATAGTTCGTGCTTTGTGCCTTTCCTGGGACAGCAGTATTAGATTCCGATGCACCATTGCAATCTAACTGTATCCCTTGGACCTTCAAATCAACGATGAAACACAGAAATTGCATCGATATTGAATACAAAAAAGCAAAATGTCGACTTATTTACAAGAGGAGTAACTCGTCCAATATTTCGTGTTTTAGCCTTTCCTGGGACCGCAGTATTAAATTCCGATGCACCATTGCAGGTTTACTGTATCCATTGGACCTTCAAATCAACGATGAAACACAGAAAATGGATCGATATTGAATAGAAAAGGCAAAATGTCGACTTATTTGCAAGAGGAGTAACTCTTCTAATAGTTCGTGGTTTTCGCCTTTCCTGGGACAGCAGTATTAGATTCCGATGCACCATTGCAGGTTTACTGTATCCCTGGGACGTTCAAGTCAACGATGAAACACAGAAATTGCATCGATATTGAATACAAATGGCAAAATATCTACTTATTTGCAAGAGGAGTAACTCTTATGATAGTTCATGCTTTGAGCCTCTCCTGGGACAGCAGTATTAGATTCCGATGCACCATTGCAGGTTTACTGTATCCCTAGAACCTTCAAATCAACGATGAATCACAGAAATTGCATCGATATTGAATACAAAAGGCAAAATGTCGGCTTATCTACAAGAGGAGTAACTCTTCTAATAGTTCGTGCTTTGAGCCGTTCCTGGGACAGCAGTATTACATTCCGATGCACCATTGCAGGTTTACTGTATCCGTTGGTCCTTCAAATCAACGATGAAACACAGAAATTGCATCGATATTGAATACAAATTGCAAAATATCGACTTATTTAGAAGAGGAGTAACTCTTCTAATAGATCGTGTTTGAGCCTTTCCAGGGACAGCAGTATTAGATTCCGATGCACCGTTGCAGGTTTACTGTATCCCGTGGACCCTCAAATCAAAGATGAAACACAGAAATTGCATCGATATTGAATACAAAAGGCAAAATGTCGACTTATTTACAAGACGAGTAACCCTTCTAATAGTTCGTTCTTTTAGACTTTCCTGGGACAGCAGTATTAGATTCCGAAGCACCATTGCAGGTTTACTGTATCCCTTGGACCTTCAAATCAACCATGAAACACAGAAATTGCATCGATATTGAATACAAAAGGCAAAATGTCGACTTATTTACAAGAGGAGTAACTCTTCTAATAGTTCGTGCTATGAGCCTTTCCTGGGACATTAGTATTAGATTCCGATGCACCATTGCAGGTTTACTGTACCCCTTGGACCTTGAAATCAACGATGAAACACAGAAATTGCATCGATATTGAATACAAAAGGCAAAATGTCGACTTATTTACAAGAGGAGTAACTCATCTAATAGTTCGTGCTTATAGCCCTTCCTGGGACAGCAGTATTAGATTCCAATGCACCATTGCAGGTTCACTGTATCCCTTGGACCTTCAAATCAACGATGAAACACAGAAATTCTATTGATATTGAATACAAATGGCAAAATGTCGTCTTATTTATAAGAGGAGTAACCCTTCTAATAGTTCGTGCTTTGAGCCTTTCCTGGGACAGCAGTATTACATTCCGATGCACCATTGCAGGTTTACTGTATCCCTTGGACCTTCAAATCAACGATGAAACACAGAAATCGCATCGATATTGAATACAAAAGGCAAAATATTGACTTATTTACAAGAGGAGTAACTCTTCTAATAGTTCGTGTTTGAGCCTTTCCTGGGACAGCAGTATTAGATTCCGATGCACCATTGCAGGTTTACTGCATCGCTTGGACTTTCAAATCAACGATGAAACACAAAAATCGCATCGATATTGAATACAAAAGGCAAAATGTCTATTTATTTACAAGAGGAGTAACTCGTCCAATAGTTCGTGCTTTGAGCCTTTCCTGGGACCGCACTATTAGATTCCGATGCACCATTGCAGGTTTACTGTATCCATTGGACCTTCAAATCAACGATGAAACACAGAAAATGGATCGATATTGAATAGAAAAAGCAAAATGTCGACTTATTTGCAAGAGGAGTAACTCTTCTAATAGTTCATGTTTGAGCCTTTCCTGGGACAGCAGTATTAGATTCCGATGCCCCATTGCTGGTTTACAGTATCCCTTGGACCTTCAAATCAACGATGAAACACAGAAATTGCATCGATATTGAATACAAAAGGCAAAATGTCGACTTATTTGCAAGAGGAGTAACTCTTCTAATAGTTCGTGCTATGAGCCTTTCCTGGGACATTAGTATTAGATTCCGATGCACCATTGCAGGTTTACTGTACCCCTTGGACCTTCAAATCAACGATGAAACACAGAAAATGGATCGATATTGAATAGAAAAGGCAAAATGTCGACTTATTTGCAAGAGGAGTAACTCTTCTAATAGTTCGTGGTTTTCGCCCTTCCTGGGACAGCAGTATTAGATTCCAATGCACCATTGCAGGTTCACTGTATCCCTTGGACCTTCAAATCAACGATGAAACACAGAAATTCTATTGATATTGAATACAAATGGCAAAATGTCGTCTTATTTATAAGAGGAGTAACCCTTCTAATAGTTCGTGCTTTGAGCCTTTCCTGGGACAGCAGTATTACATTCCGATGCACCATTGCAGGTTTACTGTATCCCTTGGACCTTCAAATCAACGATGAAACACAGAAATCGCATCGATATTGAATACAAAAGGCAAAATATTGACTTATTTACGAGAGGAGTAACTCTTCTAATAGTTCGTGTTTGAGCCTTTCCTGGGACAGCAGTATTAGATTCCGATGCACCATTGCAGGTTTACTGCATCGCTTGGACTTTCAAATCAACGATGAAACACAAAAATCGCATCGATATTGAATACAAAAGGCAAAATGTCTATTTATTTACAAGAGGAGTAACTCGTCCAATAGTTCGTGCTTTGAGCCTTTCCTGGGACCGCACTATTAGATTCCGATGCACCATTGCAGGTTTACTGTATCCATTGGACCTTCAAATCAACGATGAAACACAGAAAATGGATCGATATTGAATAGAAAAAGCAAAATGTCGACTTATTTGCAAGAGGAGTAACTCTTCTAATAGTTCATGTTTGAGCCTTTCCTGGGACAGCAGTATTAGATTCCGATGCCCCATTGCTGGTTTACAGTATCCCTTGGACCCTCAAATCAACGATGAAACACAGAAATTGCATCGATATTGAATACAAATGGCAAAATGTCGACTTATTTACAAGACGAGTAACCCTTCTAATAGTTCGTTCCTTTAGACATTCCTGGGACTGCAGTATTAGATTCCGAAGCACCATTGCAGGTTTACTGTATCCCTTGGACCTTCAAATCAACGATGAAACACAGAAATTGCATCGATATTGAATACAAAAGGCAAAATGTCGACTTATTTACAAGAGGAGTAACTCTTCTAATAGTTCGTGCTTTTAGCGCTTCTGGGACAGCAGTATTAGATCCCGATGCACCATTGTAGGTTTACTGTATCCCTTGGACCTTCAAATCAACGATGAAACGCAGAAATTGCATCGATATTGAATACAAAAGGCAAAATGTCGACTTATTTACAAGAGGAGTAACTCTTCTAATAGTTCGTGGTTTTCGCCTTTCCTGGGACAACAGTATTAGATTCCGATGCCCCATTGCTGGTTTACAGTATCCCTTGGACCTTCAAATCAACGATGAAACACAGAAAATGGATCGATATTGAATAGAAAAAGCAAAATGTCGACTTATTTGCAAGAGGAGTAACTCTTCTAATAGTTCATGTTTGAGCCTTTCCTGGGACAGCAGTATTAGATTCCGATGCCCCATTGCTGGTTTACAGTATCCCTTGGACCTTCAAATCAACGATGAAACACAGAAATTGCATCGATATTGAATACAAAAGGCAAAATGTCGACTTATTTACAAGAGGAGTAACTCGTCCAATAGTTCGTGCTTTGAGCCTTTCCTGGGACCGCAGTATTAGATTCCGATGCACCATTGCAGGTTTACTGTATCCATTGGACCTTCAAATCAACGATGAAACACAGAAAATGGATCGATATTGAATAGAAAAGGCAAAATGTCGACTTATTTGCAAGAGGAGTAACTCTTCTAATAGTTCGTGGTTTTCGCCTTTCCTGGGACAGCAGTATTAGATTCCGATGCACCATTGCAGGTTTACTGTATCCCTGGGACGTTCAAGTCAACGATGAAACACAGAAATTGCATCGATATTGAATACAAATGGCAAAATATCTACTTATTTGCAAGAGGAGTAACTCTTATGATAGTTCATGCTTTGAGCCTCTCCTGGGACAGCAGTATTAGATTCCGAGGCACCATTGCAGGTTTACTGTATCCCTAGAACCTTGAAATCAACGATGAATCACAGAAATTGCATCGATATTGAATACAAAAGGCAAAATGTCGGCTCATCTACAAGAGGAGTAACTCTTATAATAGGTCGTGCTTTGAGCCGTTCCTGGGACAGCAGTATTACATTCCGATGCACCATTGCAGGTTTACTGTATCCCTTGGACCTTCAAATCAACGATGAAACACAGAAATTGCATCGATATTGAATACAAATGGCAAAATATCGACTTATTTACAGGAGGAGTAACTCTTCCAATAGTTCGTGTTTGAGCCTTTCCAGGGACAGCAGTATTAGATTCCGACGCACCATTGCAGGTTTACTGTATCCCTTGGACCCTCAAATCAACGATGAAACACAGAAATTGCATCGATATTGAATACAAAAGGCAAAATGTCGACTTATTTACAAGACGAGTAACCCTTCTAATAGTTCGTTCTTTTAGACTTTCCTGGGACAGCAGTATTAGATTCCGAAGCACCATTGCAGGTTTACTGTGTCCCTTGGACCTTCAAAACAACGATGAAACACAGAAATTGCATCGATATTGAATACAAAAGGCAAAATGTCGACTTACTTACAAGAGGAGTAACTCTTCTAAAAGTTCGTGCTTTGAGCCTTTCCTGGGACAGCAGTATTAGATTCCGATGCACCATTGCAGCTTTACTGTACCCCTTGGACCTTGAAATCAACGATGAAACACAGAAATTGCATCGATATTGAATACAAAAGGCAAAATGTCGACTTATTTACAAGAGGAGTAACTCATCTAATAGTTCGTGCTTTGAGCCTTTCCTGGGACAGCAGTATTACATTCCGATGCACAATTGCAGGTTTACTGTATCCCTTGGACCTTCAAATCAACGATGAAACACAGAAATTGCATCGATATTGAATACAAAAGGCAAAATATTGACTTATTTACAAGAGGATTAACTCTTCTAATAGTTCGTGTTTGAGCCTTTCCAGGGACAGCAGTATTACATTCCGATGCACCATTGCAGGTTTACTGTATCCCTTGGACCCTCAAATCAACGATGAAACACAGAAATTGCATCGATATTGAATACAAATGGCAAAAGGTCGACTTATTTACAAGACGAGTAACCCTTCTAATAGTTCGTTCCTTTAGACATTCCTGGGACAGCAGTATTAGATTTCGAAGCACCATTGCAGGTTTACTGTATCCCTTGGACCTTCAAATCAACGATGAAACACAGAAATTGCATCGATATTGAATACAAAAGGCAAAATATTGACTTATTTACAAGAGGAGTAACTCTTCTAATAGTTCGTGTTTGAGCCTTTCCTGGGACAGCAGTATTAGATTCCGATGCACCATTGCAGGTTTACTGCATCGCTTGGACTTTCAAATCAACGATGAAACACAAAAATCGCATCGATATTGAATACAAAAGGCAAAATGTCTATTTATTTACAAGAGGAGTAACTCGTCCAATAGTTCGTGCTTTGAGCCTTTCCTGGGACCGCACTATTAGATTCCGATGCACCATTGCAGGTTTACTGTATCCATTGGACCTTCAAATCAACGATGAAACACAGAAAATGGATCGATATTGAATAGAAAAAGCAAAATGTCGACTTATTTGCAAGAGGAGTAACTCTTCTAATAGTTCATGTTTGAGCCTTTCCTGGGACAGCAGTATTAGATTCCGATGCCCCATTGCTGGTTTACAGTATCCCTTGGACCTTCAAATCAACGATGAAACACAGAAATTGCATCGATATTGAATACAAAAGGCAAAATGTCGACTTATTTGCAAGAGGAGTAACTCTTCTAATAGTTCGTGCTATGAGCCTTTCCTGGGACATTAGTATTAGATTCCGATGCACCATTGCAGGTTTACTGTACCCCTTGGACCTTCAAATCAACGATGAAACACAGAAAATGGATCGATATTGAATAGAAAAGGCAAAATGTCGACTTATTTGCAAGAGGAGTAACTCTTCTAATAGTTCGTGGTTTTCGCCCTTCCTGGGACAGCAGTATTAGATTCCAATGCACCATTGCAGGTTCACTGTATCCCTTGGACCTTCAAATCAACGATGAAACACAGAAATTCTATTGATATTGAATACAAATGGCAAAATGTCGTCTTATTTATAAGAGGAGTAACCCTTCTAATAGTTCGTGCTTTGAGCCTTTCCTGGGACAGCAGTATTACATTCCGATGCACCATTGCAGGTTTACTGTATCCCTTGGACCTTCAAATCAACGATGAAACACAGAAATCGCATCGATATTGAATACAAAAGGCAAAATATTGACTTATTTACGAGAGGAGTAACTCTTCTAATAGTTCGTGTTTGAGCCTTTCCTGGGACAGCAGTATTAGATTCCGATGCACCATTGCAGGTTTACTGCATCGCTTGGACTTTCAAATCAACGATGAAACACAAAAATCGCATCGATATTGAATACAAAAGGCAAAATGTCTATTTATTTACAAGAGGAGTAACTCGTCCAATAGTTCGTGCTTTGAGCCTTTCCTGGGACCGCACTATTAGATTCCGATGCACCATTGCAGGTTTACTGTATCCATTGGACCTTCAAATCAACGATGAAACACAGAAAATGGATCGATATTGAATAGAAAAAGCAAAATGTCGACTTATTTGCAAGAGGAGTAACTCTTCTAATAGTTCATGTTTGAGCCTTTCCTGGGACAGCAGTATTAGATTCCGATGCCCCATTGCTGGTTTACAGTATCCCTTGGACCCTCAAATCAACGATGAAACACAGAAATTGCATCGATATTGAATACAAATGGCAAAATGTCGACTTATTTACAAGACGAGTAACCCTTCTAATAGTTCGTTCCTTTAGACATTCCTGGGACTGCAGTATTAGATTCCGAAGCACCATTGCAGGTTTACTGTATCCCTTGGACCTTCAAATCAACGATGAAACACAGAAATTGCATCGATATTGAATACAAAAGGCAAAATGTCGACTTATTTACAAGAGGAGTAACTCTTCTAATAGTTCGTGCTTTTAGCGCTTCTGGGACAGCAGTATTAGATCCCGATGCACCATTGTAGGTTTACTGTATCCCTTGGACCTTCAAATCAACGATGAAACGCAGAAATTGCATCGATATTGAATACAAAAGGCAAAATGTCGACTTATTTACAAGAGGAGTAACTCTTCTAATAGTTCGTGGTTTTCGCCTTTCCTGGGACAACAGTATTAGATTCCGATGCCCCATTGCTGGTTTACAGTATCCCTTGGACCTTCAAATCAACGATGAAACACAGAAAATGGATCGATATTGAATAGAAAAAGCAAAATGTCGACTTATTTGCAAGAGGAGTAACTCTTCTAATAGTTCATGTTTGAGCCTTTCCTGGGACAGCAGTATTAGATTCCGATGCCCCATTGCTGGTTTACAGTATCCCTTGGACCTTCAAATCAACGATGAAACACAGAAATTGCATCGATATTGAATACAAAAGGCAAAATGTCGACTTATTTACAAGAGGAGTAACTCGTCCAATAGTTCGTGCTTTGAGCCTTTCCTGGGACCGCAGTATTAGATTCCGATGCACCATTGCAGGTTTACTGTATCCATTGGACCTTCAAATCAACGATGAAACACAGAAAATGGATCGATATTGAATAGAAAAGGCAAAATGTCGACTTATTTGCAAGAGGAGTAACTCTTCTAATAGTTCGTGGTTTTCGCCTTTCCTGGGACAGCAGTATTAGATTCCGATGCACCATTGCAGGTTTACTGTATCCCTGGGACGTTCAAGTCAACGATGAAACACAGAAATTGCATCGATATTGAATACAAATGGCAAAATATCTACTTATTTGCAAGAGGAGTAACTCTTATGATAGTTCATGCTTTGAGCCTCTCCTGGGACAGCAGTATTAGATTCCGAGGCACCATTGCAGGTTTACTGTATCCCTAGAACCTTGAAATCAACGATGAATCACAGAAATTGCATCGATATTGAATACAAAAGGCAAAATGTCGGCTCATCTACAAGAGGAGTAACTCTTATAATAGGTCGTGCTTTGAGCCGTTCCTGGGACAGCAGTATTACATTCCGATGCACCATTGCAGGTTTACTGTATCCCTTGGACCTTCAAATCAACGATGAAACACAGAAATTGCATCGATATTGAATACAAATGGCAAAATATCGACTTATTTACAGGAGGAGTAACTCTTCCAATAGTTCGTGTTTGAGCCTTTCCAGGGACAGCAGTATTAGATTCCGACGCACCATTGCAGGTTTACTGTATCCCTTGGACCCTCAAATCAACGATGAAACACAGAAATTGCATCGATATTGAATACAAAAGGCAAAATGTCGACTTATTTACAAGACGAGTAACCCTTCTAATAGTTCGTTCTTTTAGACTTTCCTGGGACAGCAGTATTAGATTCCGAAGCACCATTGCAGGTTTACTGTGTCCCTTGGACCTTCAAAACAACGATGAAACACAGAAATTGCATCGATATTGAATACAAAAGGCAAAATGTCGACTTACTTACAAGAGGAGTAACTCTTCTAAAAGTTCGTGCTTTGAGCCTTTCCTGGGACAGCAGTATTAGATTCCGATGCACCATTGCAGCTTTACTGTACCCCTTGGACCTTGAAATCAACGATGAAACACAGAAATTGCATCGATATTGAATACAAAAGGCAAAATGTCGACTTATTTACAAGAGGAGTAACTCATCTAATAGTTCGTGCTTTGAGCCTTTCCTGGGACAGCAGTATTACATTCCGATGCACAATTGCAGGTTTACTGTATCCCTTGGACCTTCAAATCAACGATGAAACACAGAAATTGCATCGATATTGAATACAAAAGGCAAAATATTGACTTATTTACAAGAGGATTAACTCTTCTAATAGTTCGTGTTTGAGCCTTTCCAGGGACAGCAGTATTACATTCCGATGCACCATTGCAGGTTTACTGTATCCCTTGGACCCTCAAATCAACGATGAAACACAGAAATTGCATCGATATTGAATACAAATGGCAAAAGGTCGACTTATTTACAAGACGAGTAACCCTTCTAATAGTTCGTTCCTTTAGACATTCCTGGGACAGCAGTATTAGATTTCGAAGCACCATTGCAGGTTTACTGTATCCCTTGGACCTTCAAATCAACGATGAAACACAGAAATTGCATCGATATTGAATACAAAAGGCAAAATGTCGACTTATTTACAAGAGGAGTAACTCTTCTAATAGTTCGTGCTTTTAGCGCTTCTGGGACAGCAGTATTAGATCCCGATGCACCATTGTAGGTTTACTGTATCCCTTGGACCTTCAAATCAACGATGAAACGCAGAAATTGCATCGATATTGAATACAAAAGGCAAAATGTCGACTTATTTACAAGAGGAGTAACTCTTCTAATAGTTCGTGGTTTTCGCCTTTCCTGGGACAGCAGTATTAGATTCCGATGCACCATTGCAGGTTTACTGCATCGCTTGGACTTTCAAATCAACGATGAAACACAAAAATCGCATCGATATTGAATACAAAAGGCAAAATGTCTATTTATTTACAAGAGGAGTAACTCGTCCAATAGTTCGTGCTTTGAGCCTTTCCTGGGACCGCACTATTAGTTTCCGATGCACCATTGCAGGTTTACTGTATCCATTGGACCTTCAAATCAACGATGAAACACAGAAAATGGATCGATATTGAATAGAAAAAGCAAATTGTCGACTTATTTGCAAGAGGAGTAACTCTTCTAATAGTTCATGTTTGAGCCTTTCCTGGGACAGCAGTATTAGATTCCGATGCCCCATTGCTGGTTTACAGTATCCCTTGGACCTTCAAATCAACGATGAAACACAGAAATTGCATCGATATTGAATACAAAAGGCAAAATGTCGACTTATTTACAAGAGGAGTAACTCGTCCAATAGTTCGTGCTTTGAGCCTTTCCTGGGACCGCAGTATTAGATTCCGATGCACCATTGCAGGTTTACTGTATCCATTGGACCTTCAAATCAACGATGAAACACAGAAAATGGATCGATATTGAATAGAAAAGGCAAAATGTCGACTTATTTGCAAGAGGAGTAACTCTTCTAATAGTTCGTGGTTTTCGCCTTTCCTGGGACAGCAGTATTAGATTCCGATGCACCATTGCAGGTTTACTGTATCCCTGGGACGTTCAAGTCAACGATGAAACACAGAAATTGCATCGATATTGAATACAAATGGCAAAATATCTACTTATTTGCAAGAGGAGTAGCTCTTATGATAGTTCATGCTTTGAGCCTCTCCTGGGACAGCAGTATTAGATTCCGAGGCACCATTGCAGGTTTACTGTATCCCTAGAACCTTCAAATCAACGATGAATCACAGAAATTGCATCGATATTGAATACAAAAGGCAAAATGTCGGCTCATCTACAAGAGGAGTAACTCTTATAATAGTTCGTGCTTTGAGCCGTTCCTGGGACAGCAGTATTACATTCCGATGCACCATTGCAGGTTTACTGTATCCCTTGGACCTTCAAATCAACGATGAAACACAGAAATTGCATCGATATTGAATACAAATGGCAAAATATCGACTTATTTACAGGAGGAGTAACTCTTCCAATAGTTCGTGTTTGAGCCTTTCCAGGGACAGCAGTATTAGATTCCGACGCACCATTGCAGGTTTACTGTATCCCTTGGACCCTCAAATCAACGATGAAACACAGAAATTGCATCGATATTGAATACAAAAGGCAAAATGTCGACTTATTTACAAGACGAGTAACCCTTCTAATAGTTCGTTCTTTTAGACTTTCCTGGGACAGCAGTATTAGATTCCGAAGCACCATTGCAGGTTTACTGTGTCCCTTGGACCTTCAAATCAACGATGAAACACAGAAATTGCATCGATATTGAATACAAAAGGCAAAATGTCGACTTACTTACAAGAGGAGTAACTCTTCTAAAAGTTCGTGCTTTGAGCCTTTCCTGGGACAGCAGTATTAGATTCCGATGCACCATTGCAGGTTTACTGTACCCCTTGGACCTTGAAATCAACGATGAAACACAGAAATTGCATCGATATTGAATACAAAAGGCAAAATGTCGACTTATTTGCAAGAGGAGTAACTCATCTAATAGTTCGTGCTTTGAGCCTTTCCTGGGACAGCAGTATTACATTCCGATGCACCATTGCAGGTTTACTGTATCCCTTGGACCTTCAAATCAACGATGAAACACAGAAATTGCATCGATATTGAATACAAAAGGCAAAATATTGACTTATTTACAAGAGGAGTAACTCTTCTAATAGTTCGTGTTTGAGCCTTTCCAGGGACAGCAGTATTAGATTCCGATGCACTATTGCAGGTTTACTGTATCCCTTGGACCCTCAAATCAATGATGAAACACAGAAATTGCATCGATTTTGAATACAAAAGGCAAAATGTCGACTTATTTACAAGACGAGTAACCCTTCTAATAGTTCGTTCTTTTAGACTTTCCTGGGACAGCAGTATTAGATTCCGAAGCACCATTGCAGGTTTACTGTATCCCTTGGACCTTCAAATCAACGATGAAACACAGAAATTGCATCGATATTGAATACAAAAGGCAAAATGTCGACTTATTTACAAGAGGAGTAACTCTTCTAATAGTTCGTGTTGTGAGCCTTTCCTGGGACAGCAGTATTAAATTCCGATGCACCATTGCAGGTTTACTGTACCCCTTGGACCTTCAAATCAACGATGAAACACAGAAATTGCATCGATACTGAATACAAAAGGCAAAATGTCGACTTATTTACAAGAGGAGTAACTCATCTAATAGTTCGTTCTTATATCCCTTCCTGGGACAGCAGTATTAGATTCCAATGCACCATTGTAGGTTTACTGTATCCCTTGGACCTTCAAATCAACGATGAAACACAGAAATTGCATTGATATTGAATACAAATTGCAAAATGTGGTCTTATTTATAAGAGGAGTAACCCTTCTAATAGTTCGTGCTTTGAGCCTTTCCTGGGACAGCAGTATTAGATTCCGATGCACCATTGCAGGTTTACTGTATCCCTAGAACCTTCAAATCAACGATGAATCACAGAAATTGCATCGATATTTAATACAAAAGGCAAAATTTCGACATATTTACAAGTGGCGTAAGTCTTTTAATAGTTCGTGTTTTGAGGCTTTCTTGGGACAGCAGTATTAGATTCCGATGCACCATTGCAGGTTTTTGTATCCCTTGGACCTTCAAATCAACGATGCAACACAGAAATTGCATCGATATTGAATACAAAAGACAAAATGTCGACTTATTTACAAGAGGAGTAACTCTTCTAATATTTCGTGCTTTGAGCCTTTCCTGGGACAGCAGTATCAGATTCCGATGCACCATTGCAGGTTTACTGAATCCCTTGGACTTTCAAATCAACGATGAAACACAAAAATCGCATCGATATTGAATACAAAAGGCAAAATGTCGACTTATTTACAAGAGGAGTAACTCTTCTAATAGGTCGTGCTTTGAGCCTTTCCTGGGACAGCAGTATGAGATTCCGATGCACCATTGCAGGTTTACTGTACCCCTTGGACCTTCAAATCAAAGATGAAACACAGAAATTGCATCGATATTGAATACTAAAGGCAAAATGTCGACTTATTTACAAGAGGAGTAACTCTTCTAATAGTTCGTGCTATGAGCCTTTCCTGGGACAGCAGTAATAGATTCCAATGCACCATTGCAGGTTTATTGTATCCCTTGGACCTTCAAATCAACGATGAAACTCAGAAATTGCATCGATATTGAATACAAATGGCAAAATGTCGTCTTATCTACAAGAGGAGTAACTCTTCTAATAGTTCGTGATTTGAGCCTTTCCTGGGACAGCAGTATTACATTCCGATGCACCATTGCAGGTTTACTGTATCCCTTGGACCTTCAAATCAACGATGAAACACAGAAATTGCATCGATATTGAATACAAAAGGCAAAATGTCGACTTATTTACAAGAGGAGTAACTCTTCTAACAGTTCGTTCTTTTAGCCTTTCCTGGGACAGCAGTATTAGATTCCGAAGCACCATTGCAGGTTTACTGTATCCCTTGGACCTTCAAATCAACGATGAAACACAGATATTGCATCGATATTGAATACAAAAGGCAAAATGTCGACTTTATTTACAAGAGGAGTAACTCTTCTAATATTTCGTGCTTTGAGCCTTTCCTGGGACAGCAGTATTAGTTTCCGATGCACAATTGCAGGTTTACTGTATCCCTTGGACCTTCAAATCAACGATGAAACACTGAAATTGCATAGATATTGAATACAAAAGGCAAAATGTCGACTTACTTACAAGAGGAGTAACTCTTCTAATAGTTCGTGCTTTGAGCCTTTCCTGGGACCGCAGTATTAGATTCCGATGCCCAATTGCAGGTTAACTGTGTCCCCTGGACCTTCAAATCAACGATGAAATACAGAAATTGCATCGATAGTGAATACAAAAGGCAAAATTTCGACTTATTTACAAGAGGCGTAACTCTTCTAACAGTTCGTGCTTTGAGCCTTTCCTGGGACAGCAGTATTAGATTCCGATGCACCATTGCAGGTTTACTGTAGCCCTTGGACCTTCAAATCAACGATGACACACAGAAATTGCATCGATATTGAATACAAAAGGCAAAATGTCGACTTACTTACAAGAGGAGTAACTCTTCTAATAGTTCGTGCTTTTAGTGTTTCTGGGACAGCAGTATTAGATTCCGATGCACCATTGTAGGTTTACTGTATCCCTTGGACCTTCAAATGAACGATGAAACACAGAAATTGCATCGATATTGAATACAAAAGGCAAAGTGTCGACTTATTTACAAGAGGAGTAACTCTTCTAATAGTTTGTGCTTTGAGCCTTTCCTGGGACAGCAGTATTAGATTCCAATGCACCATTGCAGGTTTACTGTATCCCTTGGACCTTCAAATCAACGATGAAACACAGAAATTGCGTCGATATTGAATACAAAAGGCAAGATGTCGACTTATTTATAAGAGGAGTAACTCTTCTAATATTTCGTGCTTTGAGCCTTTCCTGGGGCAGCATTATCAGATTCCGATGAACCATTGCAGGTTTACTGTATCCCTTGGACCTTCAAATCAACGATGAAACACAGAAATTGCATCGATATTGAATACAAATGCAAAATGTCGATTTATTTACAAGAGGAGTAACTCTTCTAATAGTTCGTGCTTTTAGCCTTTCCTGGGACAGCAGTATTAGATTCCGATGCACCATTGCAGGTTTACTGTATCCCTTGGACCTTCAAATCAACGATGAAACACAGAAATTGCATCGATATTGAATACAAAAGGCAAAATGTCGACTTATTTACAAGAGGAGTAACTCTTCTAATAGTTCGTGCTTTGTGCCTTTCCTGGGACAGCAGTATTAGATTCCGATGCACCATTGCATGCTAACTGTATCCCTTGGACCTTCAAATCAACGATGAAACACGGAAATTGCATCATATTGAATACAAAAGGCAAAATGTCGACTTATTTACAAGAGGAGTAACTCTTCTAATAGTTCGTGCTTTGAGCCTTCCCTGGGACAGCAGTAATAGATTCCAATGCACCATTGCATGTTTATTATATCTCTTGGACCTTCAAATCAACGATGAAACACAGAAATTGCATCGATATTGAATACAAATGGCAATATGTCGTCTTACTTATAAGAGGAGTAACCCTTCTAATAGTTCGTGCTTTGATCCTTTCCTGGGACAGCAGTATTAGATTCCGATGCACCATTGCATGTTTACTGTATCCCTTGGACCTTCAAGTCAACGATGAAACACAGAAATTGGATCGATATTGAATACAAAAGGCAAAATGTCGGCTTATCTACAAGAGGAGTAACTCTTCTAATAGTTCGTGATTTGAGCCTTTCCTGGGACAGCAGTATTACATTCCGATGCACCATTGCAGGTTTACTGTATCCCTTGGACCTTCAAATCAACGATGAAACACAGAAATTGCATCGATATTGAATACAAAAGCCAAAATGTCGACTTATTTACAAGAGGAGTAACTCTTCTAATAGTTCGAGTTTGAGCATTTCCAGGGACAGCAGTATTAGATTCCGATGCACCACTGCAGGTTTACTGTATCCCTTGGACTTTCAAATCAAAGATGAAACACTGAAATTGCATAGATATTGAATACAAAAGGCAAAATGTCGACTTATTTACAAGAGGAGTAACTCTTCTAGTAGTTCGTGCTTTGAGCCTTTCCTGGGACCGCAGTATTAGACTCCGATGCACAATTGCAGGTTTACTGTATCCCTTGGACCTTCAAATCAACGATGACACACAGAAATTGCATCGATATTGAATACAAAAGGCAAAATTTCGACTTATTTACAAGAGGCGTAGCTCTTCTAATAGTTCGTGCTTTGAGCCTTTCCTGGGACAGCAGTATTAGATTCCGATGCACCATTGCAGGTTTACTGTATCCCTTGTACCTTCAAATCAACGATGAAACACAGAAATTGCATCGATATTGAATACAAAAGGCAAAATGTCGACTTATTTACAAGAGGAGTAACTCTTCTAATAGTTCGTGCTTTGTGCCTTTCCTGGGACAGCAGTATTAGATTCCGATGCACCATTGCAATCTAACTGTATCCCTTGGACCTTCAAATCAACGATGAAACGCAGAAATTGCATCGATATTGAATACAAAAAAGCAAAATGTCGACTTATTTACGAGAGGAGTAACTCTTCCAATAGTTCGTGCTTTGAGCCTTTCCTGGGACCGCAGTATTAGATTCCGATGCACCATTGCAGGTTTACTGTATCCATTGGACCTTCAAATCAACGATGAAACACAGAAAACGGATCGATATGGAATAGAAAAGGCAAAATGTCGACTTATTTGCAAGAGGAGTAACTCTTGTAATAGTTCGTGGTTTTCGCCTTTCCTGGGACAGCAGTATTAGATTCCGATGCACCATTGCAGGTTTACTGTATACTTGGGACGTTCAAGTCAACTATGAAACACAGAAATTGCATCGATATTGAATACAAATGGCAATATATCTACTTATTTGCAAGAGGAGTAACTCTTATGATAGTTCATGCTTTGAGCCTCTCCTGGGACAGCAGTATTAGGTTCCGATGCACCATTGCAGGTTTACTGTATCCCTAGAACCTTCAAATCAACGATGAATCACAGAAATTGCATCGATATTGAATACAAAAGGCAAAATGTCGGCTTATCTACAAGAGGAGTAACTCTTCTAATAGTTCGTGCTTTGAGCCCTTCCTGGGACAGCAGTATTACATTCCGATGCCTCATTGCAGGTTTACTGTATCCCTTGGACCTTCAAATCAACGATGAAACACAGAAATTGCATCGATATTGAATACAAATGGCAAAATATCGACTTATTTACAAGAGGAGTAACTCTTCTAATAGTTCGTGTTTGAGCCTTTCCAGGGACAGCAGTATTAGATTCCGATGCACCATTGCAGGTTTACTGTATCCCTTGGACCCTCAAATCAACGATGAAACACAGAAATTGCATCGATATTGAATACAAAAGGCAAAATGTCGACTTATTTACAAGACGAGTAACCCTTCTAATAGTTCGTTCTTTTACAATTTCCTGGGACAGCAGTATTAGATTCCGAAGCACCATTGCAGGTTTACTGTATCCCTAGAACCTTCAAATCAACGATGAATCACAGAAATTGCACCGATATTTAATACAAAAGGCAAAATTTCGACATATTTACAAGAGGCGTAACTCTTTTAATAGTTCGTGTTTTGAGCCTTTCCTGGGACAGCAGTATTAGATTCCGATGCACCATTGCAGGTTTACTGTATCCCTTGGACCTTCAAATCAACGATGAAACACTGAAATTGCAACGATATTGAAAACAAAAGGCAAAATGTCGACTTATTTACAAGAGGAGTAACTCTTCTAATAGGTCGTGCTTTGAGCCTTTCCTGGGACAGCAGTATGAGATTCCGATGCACCATTGCAGGTTTACTGTACCCCTTGGACCTTCAAATCAAAGATGAAACACAGAAATTGCATCGATATTAAATACAAAAGCAAAATGTCGACTTATTTACAAGAGGAGTAACTCTTCTAATAGTTCGTGCTTTGAGCCTTTCCTGGGACAGCAGTAATAGTTTCCAATGCACCATTGCAGGTTTATTGTATCCCTTGGACCTTCAAATCAACGATGAAACACAGAAATTGCATCGATATTGAATACAAATGGCAAAATGTCGTCTTATTTTTAAGAGGAGGAACCCTTCTAATAGTTCGTGTTTTAGCCTTTCCTGGGACAGCAGTATTAGATTCCGATGCACCATTGCAGGTTTACTGTATCCCTTGGACCTTCAAATCAACGATGAAACACAGAAATTGAATCGATATTGAATACAAAAGGCTACATGTCGACTTATTTACAAGAGGAGTAACTCTTCTAATAGTTCGTGTTTGAGCCTTTCCAGGGACAGCAGTATTAGATTCCGATGCACCACTGCAGGTTTACTGTATCCCTTGGACCTTCAAATCAACGATGAAACACAGAAATTGCATCGGTATTGAATACATAAGGCAAAATGTCGACTTATTTACAACAGGAGTAACTCTTCTAATAGTTCGTTCTTTTAGCCTTTACTGGGACAGCAGTATTAGATTCCGAAGCACCATTGCAGGTTTACTGTATCCCTTGGACCTTCAAATCAACGATGAAACACTGAAATTGCATAGATATTGAATACAAAAAGCAAAATGTCGACTTATTTACAAGAGGAGTAACTCTTCTAATAGTTCGTGCTTTGAGCCTTTCCTGGGACAGCAGTATTAGATTCCGATGCACAATTGCAGGTTTACTGTATCCCTTGGACCTTCAAATCAACGATGAAACACATAAATTGCATCGATATTGAATACAAAAGGCAAAATGGCGACTTATTTACAACAGGAGTAACTCTTCTAATAGTTCGTTCTTTTAGCCTTTGCTGGGACAGCAGTATTAGATTCCGAAGCACCATTGCAGGTTTACTGTATCCCTTGGACCTTCAAATCAACGATGAAACACAGTTATTGCATCGATATTGAATACAAAAGGCAAAATGTCGACTTATTTACAAGAGGAGTAACTCTTCTAGTAGTTCGTGCTTTGAGCCTTTCCTGGGGCAGCAGTATTAGATTCCGATGCACAATTGCAGGTTTACTGTATCCCTTGGACCTTCAAATCAACGATGAAACACAGAAATTGCATCGATATTGAATACAAAAAGCAAAATGTCGACTTATTTACAGGAGGAGTAACTCTTCTAATAGTTCGTGCTTTTAGCCTTTCCTGGGACAGCAGTATTAGATTCCGATGCACCATTGCAGGTTTACTGTATCCCTTGGACCTTCAAATCAACGATGAAACACAGATATTGCATCGATATTGAATACAAAAGGCAAAATGTCGACTTATTTACAAGAGGAGTAACTCTTCTAATAGTTCGTGATATTAGCCTTTCCTGGGACAGCAGTATTAGATTCCGATGCACCATTGCAGGTTTACTGTATCGCTTGGACCTTCAAATCAATGATGAAACACAGAAATTGCATCGATATTAAATACAAAAGGCAAAATGTCTACTTATTTACAAGAGGAGTAACTCTGCTAATAGTTCGTGTTTGAGGCTTTCCTGGGACAGCAGTATTAGATTCCGATGCACCATTGCTGGTTTACAGTATCCCTTGGACCTTCAAATCAACGATGAAAAACAGAAATTGCATCGATATTGAATACAAAAGGCAAAATGTCGACTTATTTACAAGAGGAGTAACTCTTCTAATAGTTCGTGCTTTGAGCCTTTCCTGGGACAGCAGTATTAGATTCCGATGCACCATTGCAGGTTTACTGTATCCCTTGGACCTTCAAGTCAACGATGAAACACAGAAATTGCATCGATATTGAAAACAAAAGGCAAAATGTCTACTTATTTACAAGAGGAGTAACTCTTACAATAGTTCGTGCTTTGAGCCTTTCCTGGGACAGCAGTATTAGATTCCGATGCACAATTGCAGGTTTACTGTATCCCTAGAACCTTCAAATCAACGATGAAACACAGAAATTGCATCGATATTTAATACAAAAGGCAAAATTTCGACTTATTTACAAGAGGCGTAACTCTTCTAATACTTCGTGCTTTGAGCCTTTCCTGGGACAGCAGTATTAGATTCCGATGCACCATTGCAGGTTTACTGTACCCCTTGGACCTTCAAATCAACGATGAAACACAGAAATTGCATCGATATTGAATACAAAAGGCAAAATGTCGACTTATTTACAAGAGGAGTAACTCTTCTAATAGTTCGTGGTTATAGCCTTTCCTGGGACAGCAGTATAAGATTCCAATGCACCATTGCAGGTTTACTGTATCCCTTGGACCTTCAAATCAACGATGAAACACAGAAATTGGATCGATATTGAATACAAAAAGCAAAAGGTCGGCTTATCTACAAGAGGAGTAACTCTTCTAATAGTTCGTGATTTGAGCCTTTCCTGGGACAGCAGTATTACATTCCGATGCACCATTGCAGGTTAACTGTATCCCTTGGACTTTCAAATCAACGATGAAACACAGAAATTGGATCGATATTGAATACAAAAAGCAAAATGTCGGCTTATCTACAACAGGAGTAACTCTTCTAATAGTTCGTGTTTGAGCCTTTCCTGGGCCAGCAGTATTAGATTCCGATGCACCATTGCAGGTTTACTGTAGCTCTTGGACCTTCAAATCAACGATGAAACACAGAAATTGCATCGATATTGAATACAAACGGCAAAATGACTTATTTACAAGAGGAGTAACTCTTCTAATAGCTCGTGCTTTGAGCCTTTCCTGGGACCGCAGTATTAGATTCCGATGCACCATTGCAGGTTTACTGTAACCCTTGGACCTTCAAATCAACGATGAAACACAGAAATTGCTTCGATATTGAATACAAAAGGCAAAATGTCGACTTATTTACAAGAGGAGTAACTCTTCTAACAGTTCGTGCTTTGAGCCTTTCCTGGGACAGCAGTATTAGATTCCAATGCACCATTGCAGGTTTACTGTATCCCTTGGACCTTCAAATCAACGATGAATCACAGAAATTGCATCGATATTGAACACAAATAGCAAAATGCCGACTTTTTTATAAGAAGAGTAAGTCATCTAATAGTTCGTGCTTTTAGCCTTTCCTGGGACAGCAGTATCAGATTCCGATGCACCATTGCAGGTTTACTGTATCCCTTGGACCTTCAAATCGACGATGAAACACAGAAATTGCATCGATATTGAATACAAAAGGCAAAATGTCGACTTATTTACAAGAGGAGTAACTCTTCTAATAGTTCGTGCTTTGAGCGTTTCCTGGGACCGCAGTATTAGATTGCGATGCACCATTGCAGGTTTACTGTATCCCTTGGACCTTCAAATCAACGATGAAACACAGAAATTGCATCGATATTGAATACAAAAGGCAAAATGTCGACTTATTTACAAGAGGAGTAACTCTTCTAACAGTTCGTGCTTTGAGCCTTTCCTGGGACAGCAGTATTAGATTCCAATGCACCATTGCAGGTTTACTGTATCCCTTGTACCTTCAAATCAACGATGAATCACAGAAATTGCATCGATATTTAATACAAAAGGCAAAATTTCGACTTATTTACAAGAGGCGTAACTCTTCTAATAGTTCGTGCTTGGAGCCTTTCCTGGGACAGCAGTATTAGATTCCGATGCACCATTGCAGGTTTACTGTATCCCATGGACCTCACAATCAACGATGAAACACAGAAATTGCATCGATATTTAATACAAAAGGCGAAATTTCGACTTATTTACAAGAGGCGTAACTCTTCTAATAGTTCGTGCTTTGAGCCTTTCCTGGGACAGCAGTATTAGTTTCCGATGCACCATTGCAGGTTTACTGTACCCTTTGGACCTTCAAATCAACGATGAAACACAGAAATTGCATCGATATTGAATACAAAAGGCAAAATGTCGACTTATTTACAAGAGGAGTAACTCTTCTAATAGTTCGTGCTTATAGCCTTTCCTGGGACAGCAGTATTAGATTCCAATGCACCATTGCAGGTTTACTGTATCCCTTGGACCTTCAAATCAACGATGAAACACAGAAATTGGATCGATATTGAATACAAAAAGCAAAATGTCGGCTTATCTACAAGAGGAGTAACTCTTCTAATAGTTCGTGATTTGAGCCTTTCCTGGGACAGCAGTATTACATTCCGATGCACCATTGCAGGTTAACTGTATCCCTTGGACTTTCAAATCAACGATGAAACACAGAAATTGGATCGATATTGAATACAAAAAGCAAAATGTCGGCTTATCTACAAGAGGAGTAACTCTTCTAATAGTTCGTGTTTGAGCCTTTCCAGGGACAGCAGTATCAGATTCCGATGCACCATTGCAGGTTTACTGTATCCCTTGGACCTTCAAATCAACGATGAAACACTGAAATTGCATCGATATTGAATACAAAAGGCAAGACGTCGACTTATTTACAAGAGGAGTAACTCTTCTTATAGTTCGTTCTTTGAGCCTTTCCTGGGACAGCAGTATTAGATTCCGATGCAGTATTGCAGGTTTACTGTATCCCATGGACCTTACAATCAACGATGAAACACAGAAATTGCATCGATATTGAATACAACAGGCAAAATGTCGACTTATTTACAAGAGGAGTAACTCTTCTAATATTTCGTGCTTTGAGCCTTTCCTGGTCCAGCAGTATTAGATTCCGATGCACCATTGCAGGTTTACTGTAGCTCTTGGACCTTCAAATCAACGATGAAACACAGAAATTGCATCGATATTGAATACAAACGGCAAAATGTCGACTTATTTACAAGAGGAGTAACTCTTCTAATAGTTCGTGCTTTGAGCCTTTCTTGGGACCGCAGTATTAGATTCCGATGCACCATTGCAGGTTTACTGTATCCCTTGGACCTTCAAATCAACGATGAAACACAGAAATTGCATCGATATTGAATACAAAATGCAAAATGTCGACTTATTTACAAGAGGAGTAACTCTTCTAACAGTTCGTGCTTTGAGCCTTTCCTGGGACAGCAGTATTAGATTCCAATGTACCATTGCAGGTTTACTGTATCCCTTGGACCTTCAAATCAACGATGAATCACAGAAATTGCATCGATATTGAATACAAATGGCAAAATGCCGACTTATTTTTAAGAGGAGTAAGTCATCTAATAGTTCGTCCTTTTAGACTTTCCTGGGACAGCAGCATCAGATTCCGATGCACCATTGCACGTTTACTGTATCCCATGGACCTTACAATCAACGATGAAACACAGAAATTGCATCGATATTGAATACAAAAGGCAAAATATCGACTTATTTACAAGAGGAGTAACTCTTCTAATAGTTCTTGCTTTGAGCCTTTCCTGATACAGCAGTATTAGATTCCGATGCACCATGGCTGGTTTACTGTATCTCTTGGACCTTCAAATCAACGATGAAACACAGAAATTGCATCGATATTGAATACAAAATGCAAAATGTCGACTTATTTACAAGAGGAGTAACTCTTCTAATAGTTCGTGCTTTGAGCGTTTCCTGGGCCAGCAGTATTAGATTCCGATGCACCATTGCAGGTTTACTGTAGCTCATGGACCTTCCAATCAACGATAAAACACAGAAATTGCATCGATATTGAATACAAACGGCAAAATGTCGACTTACTTACAAGAGGAGTAACTCTTCTAATAGTTCGTGCTTTGAGCCTTTCATGGGCCAGCAGTATTCGATTCCGATGCACCATTGCAGGTTTACTGTTTCCCTTGGACCTTCAAATCAACGATGAAACACAGAGATAGCATCGATATTGAATACGAAAGGCAAAATGTCGACTTATTTACAAGAGGAGTAACTCTTCTAACAGTTCGTGCTTTGACCCTTTCCTGGGACAGCAGTATTAGATTCCAATGCACCATTGCAGGTTTACTGTATCCCTTGGACCTTCAAATCAACGATGAATCACAGAAATTGCATCGATATTGAATACAAATGGCAAAATGCCGACTTATTTATAAGAGGAGTAAGTCATCTAATAGTTCGTGCTTTTAGCCTTTCCTGGGACAGCAGTATCAGATTCCGATGCACCATTGCAGGTTTACTGTATCCCATGGACCTTACAATTAACGATGAAACACAGAAATTGCATCTATATAGAATACAAAAGACAAAATGTCGACTTATTTACAAGAGGAGTAACTCTTCTAATAGTTCGTGCTTTGAGCCTTTCCTGGGACCGCAGTATTAGATTCCGATGCACCATTGCAGGTTTACTGTATCCCTTGGACCTTCAAATCAACGATGAAACACAGAAATTGCATCGATATGGAATACAAAAGGCAAAATGTCGACTTATTTGCAAGAGGAGTAACTCTTCTAACAGTTCGTGCTTTGAGCCTTTCCTGGGACAGCAGTATTAGATTCCAATGCACCATTGCAGAATTACTGTATCCCTTGGACCTTCAAATCAACGATGAAACACAGAAATTGCATCGATATTGTATACATAAGGCAAAATGTCGACTTATTTACAAGAGGAGTAACTCTTCTAATAGTTCGTGCTTATAGCCTTTCCTGGGACAGCAGTATTAGATTCCAATGCACCATTGCAGGTTTACTGTATCCCTTGGACCTTCAAATCAACGATGAAACACAGAAATTGGATCGATATTGAATACAAAAAGCAAAATGTCGGCTTATCTACAAGAGGAGTAACGCTTCTAATAGTTCGTGATTTGAGCCTTTCCTGGGACAGCAGTATTACATTCCGATGCACCATTGCAGGTTAACTGTATCCCTTGGACTTTCAAATCAACGATGAAACACAGAAATTGGATCGTAATTGAATACAAAAAGCAAAATGTCGGCTAATCTACAAGAGGAGTAACTCTTCTAATAGTTCGTGTTTGAGCTTTTCCAGGGACAGCAGTATCAGATTCCGATGCACCATTGCAGGTTTACTGTATGCCTTGTACCTTCAAATCAACGATGAATCACAGAAATTGCATCGATATTTAATACAAAAGGCAAAATTTCGACTTACTTACAAGAGGCGTAACTATTCTAATAGTTCGTGCTTGGAGCCTTTCCTGGGACAGCAGTATTAGATTCCGATGCACCATTGCAGGTTTACTGTATCCCATGGACCTTACAATCAACGATGAAACACAGAAATTGCATCGATATTTAATACAAAAGGCGAAATTTCGACTTATTTACAAGAGGCGTAACTCTTCTAATAGTTCGTGCTTTGAGCCTTTCCTGGGACAGCAGTATTAGTTTCCGATGCACCATTGCAGGTTTACAGTACCCTTTGGACCTTCAAATCAACGATGAAACACAGAAATTGCATCGATATAGAATACAAATGGCAAAATGTCGACTTATTTACAAGAGGAGTAACTCTTCTAATAGTTCGTGCTTTGTGCCTTTCCTGGGACAGCAGTATTAGATTCCGATGCACCATTGCAATCTAACTGTATCCCTAGAACCTTCAAATCAACGATGAAACACAGAAATTGGATCGATATTGAATACAAAAAGCAAAATGTCGGCTTATCTACAAGAGGAGTAACTCTTCTATTAGTTCGTGATTTGAGCCTTTCCTGGGACAGCAGTATTACATTCCGATGCACCATTGCAGGTTAACTGTATCCCTTGGACTTTCAAATCAACGATGAAACACAGAAATTGGATCGATATTGAATACAAAAAGCTAAATGTCGGCTTATCTACAAGAGGAGTAACTCTTCTAATAGTTCGTGTTTGAGCCTTTCCAGGGACAGCAGTATTAGATTCCGATGCACCATTGCAGGTTTACTGTATCCCTTGGACCTTCAAATCAACGATGAAACACTGAAATTGCATCGATATTGAATACAAAAGGCAAAACGTCGACTTATTTACAAGAGGAGTAACTCTTCTAATAGTTCGTTCTTTGAGCCTTTCCTGGGACAGCAGTATTAGATTCCGATGCAGTATTGCAGGTTTACTGTATCCCATGGACCTTACAATCAACGATGAAACACAGAAATTGCATCGATATTGAATACAAAAGGCAAAATGTCGACTTATTTAGAAGAGGAGTCACTCTTCTAATATTTCGTGTTTTGAGCCTTTACTGGGCCAGCAGTATTAGATTCCGATGCACCATTGCAGGTTTACTGTAGCTCTTGGACCTTCAAATCAACGATGAAACACAGAAATTGCATCGATATTGAATACAAACGGCAAAATGTCGACTTATTTACAAGAGGAGTAACTCTTCTAATTGTTCGTGCTTTGAGCCTTTCCTGGGACCGCAGTATTAGATTCCGATGCACCATTGCAGGTTTACTGTATCCCTTGGACCTTCAAATCAACGATGAAACACAGAAATTTCATCGATATTGAATACAAAATGCAAAATGTCGACTTATTTACAAGAGGAGTAACTCTTTTAACAGTTCGTGCTATGAGCCTTTCCTGGGACAGCAGTATTAGATTCCAATGTACCATTGCAGGTTTACTGTATCCCTTGGACCTTCAAATCAACGATGAATCACAGAAATTGCATCGATATTGAATACAAATGGCAAAATGCCGACTTATTTATAAGAGGAGTAAGTCATCTAATAGTTCGTGCTTTTAGCCTTTCCTGGGACAGCAGCATCAGATTCCGATGCACCATTGCAGGTTTACTGTATCCCATGGACCTTACAATCAACGATGCAACACAGAAATTGCATCGATAATGAATACAAAAGGCAAAATATTGACTTATTTACAAGAGGAGTAACTCTTCTGATAGTTCGTGCTTTGAGCCTTTCCTGGGACAGCAGTATTAGATTCCGATGCACCATTGCTGGTTTACTGTATCTCTTGGACCTTCAAATCAACGATGAAACACAGAAATTGCATCGATATTGAATACAAAATGCAAAATGTCGAATTATTTACAAGAGCAGTAACTCTTCTAATAGTTCGTGCTTTGAGCGTTTCCTGGGCCAGCAGTATTAGATTCCGATGCACCATTGCAGGTTTACTGTAGCTCTTGGACCTTCAAATCAACGATAAAACACAGAAATTGCATCGATATTGAATACAAACGGCAAAATGTCGACTTACTTACAAGAGGAGTAACTCTTCTAATAGTTCGTGCTTTGAGGCTTTCCTGGGACAGCAGTATTAGATTCCGATACACCATTGCAGGTTTATTGTATCCCTTGGACCTTCAAATCAACGTTGAAACACAGAAATTGCATCGATATTGAATACAAAAGGGAAAATATCGACGTATTTACAAGATGAGTAACTCTTCTAATAGATCGTGCTTTTAGCCTTTCCTGGGACAGCAGTATTAGATTCCGATGCACCATTGCAGGTTTACTGTATCCCTTGGACCTCCAAATCAACGATGAAACACAGAAATTGCATCGATATTGAATACAAAAGGCAAAATGTCGACTTATTTACAAGAGTAGTAACTCTTCTAATAGTTCGTGCTTTGAGCTTTTCCTGGGACAGCAGTATTAGATTCCAATGCACCATTGCAGGTTTACTGTATCACATGGACCTTCAAATCAACGATGAAACACTGAAATTGCATAGATATTGAATACAAAAGGCAAGATGTCGACTTAATTACAAGAGGAGTAACTCTTCTAATAGTTCGTGTTTGAGCCTTTCCAGGGACAGCAGTATCAGATTCCGATGCACCATTGCAGGTTTACTGTATCCCTTGGACCTTCAAATCAACGATGAAACACTGAAATTGCATCGATATTGAATACAAAAGGCAAGACGTCGACTTATTTACAAGAGGAGTAACTCTTCTTATAGTTCGTTCTTTGAGCCTTTCCTGGGACAGCAGTATTAGATTCCGATGCAGTATTGCAGGTTTACTGTATCCCATGGACCTTACAATCAACGATGAAACACAGAAATTGCATCGATATTGAATACAACAGGCAAAATGTCGACTTATTTACAAGAGGAGTAACTCTTCTAATATTTCGTTCTTTGAGCCTTTCCTGGTCCAGCAGTATTAGATTCCGATGCACCATTGCAGGTTTACTGTAGCTCTTGGACCTTCAAATCAACGATGAAACACAGAAATTGCATCGATATTGAATACAAACGGCAAAATGTCGACTTATTTACAAGAGGAGTAACTCTTCTAATAGTTCGTGCTTTGAGCCTTTCTTGGGACCGCAGTATTAGATTCCGATGCACCATTGCAGGTTTACTGTATCCCTTGGACCTTCAAATCAACGATGAAACACAGAAATTGCATCGATATTGAATACAAAATGCAAAATGTCGACTTATTTACAAGAGGAGTAACTCTTCTAACAGTTCGTGCTTTGAGCCTTTCCTGGGACAGCAGTATTAGATTCCAATGTACCATTGCAGGTTTACTGTATCCCTTGGACCTTCAAATCAACGATGAATCACAGAAATTGCATCGATATTGAATACAAATGGCAAAATGCCGACTTATTTTTAAGAGGAGTAAGTCATCTAATAGTTCGTCCTTTTAGACTTTCCTGGGACAGCAGCATCAGATTCCGATGCACCATTGCACGTTTACTGTATCCCATGGACCTTACAATCAACGATGAAACACAGAAATTGCATCGATATTGAATACAAAAGGCAAAATATCGACTTATTTACAAGAGGAGTAACTCTTCTAATAGTTCTTGCTTTGAGCCTTTCCTGATACAGCAGTATTAGATTCCGATGCACCATGGCTGGTTTACTGTATCTCTTGGACCTTCAAATCAACGATGAAACACAGAAATTGCATCGATATTGAATACAAAATGCAAAATGTCGACTTATTTACAAGAGGAGTAACTCTTCTAATAGTTCGTGCTTTGAGCGTTTCCTGGGCCAGCAGTATTAGATTCCGATGCACCATTGCAGGTTTACTGTAGCTCATGGACCTTCCAATCAACGATAAAACACAGAAATTGCATCGATATTGAATACAAACGGCAAAATGTCGACTTACTTACAAGAGGAGTAACTCTTCTAATAGTTCGTGCTTTGAGCCTTTCATGGGCCAGCAGTATTCGATTCCGATGCACCATTGCAGGTTTACTGTTTCCCTTGGACCTTCAAATCAACGATGAAACACAGAGATTGCATCGATATTGAATACGAAAGGCAAAATGTCGACTTATTTACAAGAGGAGTAACTCTTCTAACAGTTCGTGCTTTGACCCTTTCCTGGGACAGCAGTATTAGATTCCAATGCACCATTGCAGGTTTACTGTATCCCTTGGACCTTCAAATCAACGATGAATCACAGAAATTGCATCGATATTGAATACAAATGGCAAAATGCCGACTTATTTATAAGAGGAGTAAGTCATCTAATAGTTCGTGCTTTTAGCCTTTCCTGGGACAGCAGTATCAGATTCCGATGCACCATTGCAGGTTTACTGTATCCCATGGACCTTACAATTAACGATGAAACACAGAAATTGCATCTATATAGAATACAAAAGACAAAATGTCGACTTATTTACAAGAGGAGTAACTCTTCTAATAGTTCGTGCTTTGAGCCTTTCCTGGGACCGCAGTATTAGATTCCGATGCACCATTGCAGGTTTACTGTATCCCTTGGACCTTCAAATCAACGATGAAACACAGAAATTGCATCGATATGGAATACAAAAGGCAAAATGTCGACTTATTTGCAAGAGGAGTAACTCTTCTAACAGTTCGTGCTTTGAGCCTTTCCTGGGACAGCAGTATTAGATTCCAATGCACCATTGCAGAATTACTGTATCCCTTGGACCTTCAAATCAACGATGAAACACAGAAATTGCATCGATATTGTATACATAAGGCAAAATGTCGACTTATTTACAAGAGGAGTAACTCTTCTAATAGTTCGTGCTTATAGCCTTTCCTGGGACAGCAGTATTAGATTCCAATGCACCATTGCAGGTTTACTGTATCCCTTGGACCTTCAAATCAACGATGAAACACAGAAATTGGATCGATATTGAATACAAAAAGCAAAATGTCGGCTTATCTACAAGAGGAGTAACGCTTCTAATAGTTCGTGATTTGAGCCTTTCCTGGGACAGCAGTATTACATTCCGATGCACCATTGCAGGTTAACTGTATCCCTTGGACTTTCAAATCAACGATGAAACACAGAAATTGGATCGTAATTGAATACAAAAAGCAAAATGTCGGCTAATCTACAAGAGGAGTAACTCTTCTAATAGTTCGTGTTTGAGCTTTTCCAGGGACAGCAGTATCAGATTCCGATGCACCATTGCAGGTTTACTGTATGCCTTGTACCTTCAAATCAACGATGAATCACAGAAATTGCATCGATATTTAATACAAAAGGCAAAATTTCGACTTACTTACAAGAGGCGTAACTATTCTAATAGTTCGTGCTTGGAGCCTTTCCTGGGACAGCAGTATTAGATTCCGATGCACCATTGCAGGTTTACTGTATCCCATGGACCTTACAATCAACGATGAAACACAGAAATTGCATCGATATTTAATACAAAAGGCGAAATTTCGACTTATTTACAAGAGGCGTAACTCTTCTAATAGTTCGTGCTTTGAGCCTTTCCTGGGACAGCAGTATTAGTTTCCGATGCACCATTGCAGGTTTACAGTACCCTTTGGACCTTCAAATCAACGATGAAACACAGAAATTGCATCGATATAGAATACAAATGGCAAAATGTCGACTTATTTACAAGAGGAGTAACTCTTCTAATAGTTCGTGCTTTGTGCCTTTCCTGGGACAGCAGTATTAGATTCCGATGCACCATTGCAATCTAACTGTATCCCTAGAACCTTCAAATCAACGATGAAACACAGAAATTGGATCGATATTGAATACAAAAAGCAAAATGTCGGCTTATCTACAAGAGGAGTAACTCTTCTATTAGTTCGTGATTTGAGCCTTTCCTGGGACAGCAGTATTACATTCCGATGCACCATTGCAGGTTAACTGTATCCCTTGGACTTTCAAATCAACGATGAAACACAGAAATTGGATCGATATTGAATACAAAAAGCTAAATGTCGGCTTATCTACAAGAGGAGTAACTCTTCTAATAGTTCGTGTTTGAGCCTTTCCAGGGACAGCAGTATTAGATTCCGATGCACCATTGCAGGTTTACTGTATCCCTTGGACCTTCAAATCAACGATGAAACACTGAAATTGCATCGATATTGAATACAAAAGGCAAAACGTCGACTTATTTACAAGAGGAGTAACTCTTCTAATAGTTCGTTCTTTGAGCCTTTCCTGGGACAGCAGTATTAGATTCCGATGCAGTATTGCAGGTTTACTGTATCCCATGGACCTTACAATCAACGATGAAACACAGAAATTGCATCGATATTGAATACAAAAGGCAAAATGTCGACTTATTTAGAAGAGGAGTCACTCTTCTAATATTTCGTGTTTTGAGCCTTTACTGGGCCAGCAGTATTAGATTCCGATGCACCATTGCAGGTTTACTGTAGCTCTTGGACCTTCAAATCAACGATGAAACACAGAAATTGCATCGATATTGAATACAAACGGCAAAATGTCGACTTATTTACAAGAGGAGTAACTCTTCTAATTGTTCGTGCTTTGAGCCTTTCCTGGGACCGCAGTATTAGATTCCGATGCACCATTGCAGGTTTACTGTATCCCTTGGACCTTCAAATCAACGATGAAACACAGAAATTTCATCGATATTGAATACAAAATGCAAAATGTCGACTTATTTACAAGAGGAGTAACTCTTTTAACAGTTCGTGCTATGAGCCTTTCCTGGGACAGCAGTATTAGATTCCAATGTACCATTGCAGGTTTACTGTATCCCTTGGACCTTCAAATCAACGATGAATCACAGAAATTGCATCGATATTGAATACAAATGGCAAAATGCCGACTTATTTATAAGAGGAGTAAGTCATCTAATAGTTCGTGCTTTTAGCCTTTCCTGGGACAGCAGCATCAGATTGCGATGCACCATTGCAGGTTTACTGTATCCCATGGACCTTACAATCAACGATGAAACACAGAAATTGCATCGATAATGAATACAAAAGGCAAAATATTGACTTATTTACAAGAGGAGTAACTCTTCTGATAGTTCGTGCTTTGAGCCTTTCCTGGGACAGCAGTATTAGATTCCGATGCACCATTGCTGGTTTACTGTATCTCTTGGACCTTCAAATCAACGATGAAACACAGAAATTGCATCGATATTGAATACAAAATGCAAAATGTCGAATTATTTACAAGAGCAGTAACTCTTCTAATAGTTCGTGCTTTGAGCGTTTCCTGGGCCAGCAGTATTAGATTCCGATGCACCATTGCAGGTTTACTGTAGCTCTTGGACCTTCAAATCAACGATAAAACACAGAAATTGCATCGATATTGAATACAAACGGCAAAATGTCGACTTACTTACAAGAGGAGTAACTCTTCTAATAGTTCGTGCTTTGAGGCTTTCCTGGGACAGCAGTATTAGATTCCGATACACCATTGCAGGTTTATTGTATCCCTTGGACCTTCAAATCAACGTTGAAACACAGAAATTGCATCGATATTGAATACAAAAGGGAAAATATCGACGTATTTACAAGATGAGTAACTCTTCTAATAGATCGTGCTTTTAGCCTTTCCTGGGACAGCAGTATTAGATTCCGATGCACCATTGCAGGTTTACTGTATCCCTTGGACCTCCAAATCAACGATGAAACACAGAAATTGCATCGATATTGAATACAAAAGGCAAAATGTCGACTTATTTACAAGAGTAGTAACTCTTCTAATAGTTTGTGCTTTGAGCTTTTCCTGGGACAGCAGTATTAGATTCCAATGCACCATTGCAGGTTTACTGTATCACATGGACCTTCAAATCAACGATGAAACACTGAAATTGCATAGATATTGAATACAAAAGGCAAGATGTCGACTTAATTACAAGAGGAGTAACTCTTCTAATAGTTCGTGCTTTGAGCCTATCCTGGGACCGCAGTATTAGATTCCGATGCACAATTGCAGGTTTACTGTATCCCTTGGACCTTCAAATCAACGATGAAACACAGAAATTGCATCGATATTGAATACAAAAGGCAAAATGTCGACTTATTTACAAGAGGAGTAACTCTCCTAACAGTTCGTGCTTTGAGCCTTTCCTCGGACAGCAGTATTAGATTCCAATGCACCATTGCAGGTTTACTGTATCCCTTGGACCTTCAAATCAACGATGAATCACAGAAATTGCATCGATATTGTTCACAAATAGCAAAATGCCGACTTATTTATAAGAGGAGTAAGTCATCTAATAGTTCGTGCTTTTAGCCTTTCCTGGGACAGCAGTATGAGATTCCGATGCACCATTGCAGGTTTACTGTATCCCTTGGACCTTCAAATCAACGATCAAACACAGAAATTGCATCGATATTGATAAAAAAGGCAAAATGTCGACTTATTTACAAGAGGAGTAACTCTTCTAACAGTTCGTGCTTTGAGCCTTTCCTGGGACAGCAGTATTAGATTCCAATGCACCATTGCAGGTTTACTGTATCCCTTGTACCTTCAAATCAACGATGAATCACAGAAATTGCATCGATATTTAATACAAAAGGCAAAATTTCGACTTATTTACAAGAGGCGTAACTATTCTAATAGTTCGTGCTTGGAGCCTTTCCTGGGACAGCAGTATTAGATTCCGATGCACCATTGCAGGTTTACTGTATCCCATGGACCGTACAATCAACGATGAAACACAGAAATTGCATCGATATTTAATACAAAAGGCGAAATTTCGACTTATTTACAAGAGGCGTAACTCTTCTAATAGTTCGTGCTTTGAGCCTTTCCTGGGACAGCAGTATTAGTTTCCGATGCACCATTGCAGGTTTACAGTACCCTTTGGACCTTCAAATCAACGATGAAACACAGAAATTGCATCGATATTGAATACAAAAGGCAAAATGTCGACTTATTTACAAGTGGAGTAACTCTTCTAATAGTTCGTGCTTATAGCCTTTCCTGGGACAGCAGTATTAGATTCCAATGCACCATTGCAGGTTTACTGTATCCCTAGAACCTTCAAATCAACGATGAAACACAGAAATTGGATCGATATTGAATACAAAAAGCAAAATGTCGGCTTATCTACAAGAGGAGTAACTCTTCTATTAGTTCGTGATTTGAGCCTTTCCTGGGACAGCAGTATTACATTCCGATGCACCATTGCAGGTTAACTGTATCCCTTGGACTTTCAAATCAACGATGAAACACAGAAATTGGATCGATATTGAATACAAAAAGCTAAATGTCGGCTTATCTACAAGAGGAGTAACTCTTCTAATAGTTCGTGTTTGAGCCTTTCCAGGGACAGCAGTATTAGATTCCGATGCACCATTGCAGGTTTACTGTATCCCTTCGACCTTCAAATCAACGATGAAACACTGAAATTGCATCGATATTGAATACAAAAGGCAAAACGTCGACTTATTTACAAGAGGAGTAACTCTTCTAATAGTTCGTTCTTTGGGCCTTTCCTGGGACAGCAGTATTAGATTCCGATGCAGTATTGCAGGTTTACTGTATCCCATGGACCTTACAATCAACGATGAATCACAGAAATTGCATCGATATTGAATACAAAAGGCAAAATGTCGACTTATTTACAAGAGGAGTCACTCTTCTAATATTTCGTGATTTGAGCCTTTACTGGGCCAGCAGTATTAGATTCCGATGCACCATTGCAGGTTTACTGTAGCTCTTGGACCTTCAAATCAACGATGAAACACAGAAATTGCATCGATATTGAATACAAACGGCAAAATGTCGACTTATTTACAAGAGGAGTAACTCTTCTAATTGTTCGTGCTTTGAGCCTTTCCTGGGACCGCAGTATTAGATTCCGATGCACCATTGCAGGTTTACTGTATCCCTTGGACCTTCAAATCAACGATGAAACACAGAAATTTCATCGATATTGAATACAAAATGCAAAATGTCGACTTATTTACAAGAGGAGTAACTCTTTTAACAGTTCGTGCTATGAGCCTTTCCTGGGACAGCAGTATTAGATTCCAATGTACCATTGCAGGTTTACTGTATCCCTTGGACCTTCAAATCAACGATGAATCACAGAAATTGCATCGATATTGAATACAAATGGCAAAATGCCGACTTATTTATAAGAGGAGTAAGTCATCTAATAGTTCGTGCTTTTAGCCTTTCCTGGGACAGCAGCATCAGATTCCGATGCACCATTGCAGGTTTACTGTATCCCATGGACCTTACAATCAACGATGAAACACAGAAATTGCATCGATATTGAATACAAAAGGCAAAATATTGACTTATTTACAAGAGGAGTAACTCTTCTAATAGTTCGTGCTTTGAGCCTTTCCTGGGACAGCAGTATAAGATTCCGATGCACCATTGCTGGTTTACTGTATCTCTTGGACCTTCAAATCAACGATGAAACACAGAAATTGCATCGATATTGAATACAAAATGCAAAATGTCGACTTATTTACAAGAGGAGTAACTCTTCTAATAGTTCGTGCTTTGAGCGTTTCCTGGGCCAGCAGTATTAGATTCCGATGCACCATTGCAGGTTTACTGTAGCTCTTGGACCTTCAAATCAACGATAAAACACAGAAATTGCATCGATATTGAATACAAACGGCAAAATGTCGACTTACTTACAAGAGGAGTAACTCTTCTAATAGATCGTGCTTTGAGGCTTTCCTGGGACACCAGTATTAGATTCCGATACACCATTGCAGGTTTACTGTATCCCATGGACCTTCAAATCAAGGATGAAACACAGATATTGCATCGATATTGAATACAAAAGGCAAAATGTCGACTTATTTACAAGAGGAGTAACTCTTCTAATAGTTCGTGCTTTGAGCCTTTCCTGGGACAGCAGTATTAGATTCCGATGCACAATTGCAGGTTAACTGTATCCCTTGGACCTTCAAATCAACGATGAAACACTGAAATTGCATAGATATTGAATACAAAAGGCAAGATGTCGACTTATTTACAAGAGGTGTAACTCTTCTAATAGTTCGTGCTTTGAGCCTTTCCTGGGACCGCAGTATTAGATTCCGATGCACAATTGCAGGTTTACTGTATCCCTTGGACCTTCAAATCAACGATGAAACACAGAAATTGCATCGATATTGAATACAAAAGACAAAATTTCGACTTATTTACAAGAGGCGTAACTCTTCCAATAGTTCGTGCTTGGAACCTTTCCTGGGACAGCAGTATTAGATTCCGATGCACCATTGCAAGTTTACTGTATCCCTTGGACCTTCATATCAACGATGAAACACAGAAATTGAATCGATATTAAATACAAAAGGCAAAATGTCGACTTATTTACAAGAGGAGTAACTCCTCTAATAGTTCGTGCTTTTAGCGTTTCTGGGACAGCAGTATTAGATTCCGATGCACCATTGTAGGTTTACTGAATCCCTTGGAACTTCAAATCAACGATGAAACACAGAAATTGCATCGATATTGAATACAAAAGGCAAAATGTCGACTTATTTACAAGAGGAGTAACTCTTCTAATACTTCGTGCTTTGAGCCTTTCCTGGGACAGCAGTATCAGATTCCGATGCACCTTTGCAGGTTTACTGTATCCCTTGGACCTTCAAATCAACGATGAAATACAGAAATTGCATCGATATTGAATACAAAAGGCAAAATGTCGACTTATTTATAAGAGGAGTAACTCTTCTAATATTTCGTGCTTTGAGCCTTTCCTGGGGCAGCATTATTAGATTCCGATGCACCATTGCAGGTTTACTGTATCCCTTGGACCTTCAAATCAACGATGAAACACAGAAATTGCATCGATATTGAATACAAAAGGCAAAATGTCGACTTATTTACAAGAGGAGTAACTCTTCTAATAGTTCGTGATATTAGCCTTTCCTGGGACAGCAGTATTAGATTCCGATGCACCATTGCAGGTTTACTGTATCGCTTGGACCTTCAAATCAACGATGAAACACAGAAATTGCATCGATATTGAATACAAAAGGCAAAATAACTACTTATTTACAAAAGGAGTATCTCTGCTAATAGTTCGTGTTTGAGCCTTTCCTGGGACAGCAGTATTAGATTCCGATGCACCATTTCTGGTTTACAGTATCCCTTGGACCTTCAAATCAACGATGAAACACAGAAATTGCATCGATATTGAATACAAAAGGCAAAATGTCGACTTATTTACAAGAGGAGTAACTCTTCTAATAGTTCGTGCTTTGTGCCTTTCCTGGGACAGCAGTATTAGATTCCGATGCACCATTGCAGGTTTACTGTATCCTTTGGACCTTCAAGTCAACGATGAAACACAGAAATTGCATCGATATTGAATACAAAAGGCAAAATGTCTACTTATTTACAAGAGGAGTAACTCTTACAATAGTTCGTACTTTGAGCCTTTCCTGGGACAGCAGTATTAGATTCCGATGCACCATTGCAGGTTTACTGTATCCCTAGAACCTTCAAATCAACGGTGAAACACAGAAATTGCATCGATATTTAATACAAAAGGCAGAATTTCGACTTATTTACAAGAGGCGTAACTCTTCTAATAGTTCGTGCTTTGAGCCTTTCCTGGGACAGCAGTATTAGATTCCGATGCACCATTGCAGGTTTACTGTACCCCTTGGACCTTCAAATCAACGATGAAACACAAAAATTGCATCGATATGGAATACAAAAAGCAAAATGTCGACTTATTTACAAGAGGAGTAACTCTTCTAATAGTTCGTGCTTATAGCCTTTCCTGGGCCAGCAGTATTAGATTGCGATGCACCATTGCAGGTTTACTGTTTCCCTTGGACCTTCAAATCAACGATGAAACACAGAAATTGCATCGATATTGAATACAAAAGGCAAAATGTCGACTTTTTTATAAGTGGAGTAACTCTTCTAATAGTTCGTGCTTTGAGGCTTTCCTGGGACAGCAGTATTAGATTCCGATACACCATTGCAGGTTTATTGTATCCATTGGACCTTCAAATCAACGATGAACACAGAAATTGCATCGATATTGAATACAAAAGGCAAAATGTCGACTTATTCATAAGAGGAGTAACTCTTCTAATAGTTCGTGCTTTGAGCCTTTCCTGGGACAGCAGTATTAGATTCCGATGCACCATTGCAGGTTTACTGTACCCCTTGGACCTTCCAAATAAAGGATGAAACACAGAAATTGCATCGATATTGAATACAATATGGAAAATATCGACGTATTTACAAGATGAGTAACTCTTCTAATAGTTCGTGCTTTTAGCCTTTCCTGGGACAGCAGTATTAGATTCCGATGCACCATTGCAGGTTTACTGTATCCCTTGGACCTCCAAATCAACGATGAAACACAGAAATTGCATCGATATTGAATACAAAAGGCAAAATGTCGACTTATTTACAAGAGTAGTAACTCTTCTAATAGTTCGTGCTTTGAGCCATTCCTGGGACAGCAGTATTAGATTCCGATGCACAATTGCAGGTTTACTGTATCCCTTGGACCTTCAAATCAACGACGAAACACAGAAATTGCATCGATATTGAATACAAAAGACAAAATTTCGACTTATTTACAAGAGGCGTAACTCTTCTAATAGTTCGTGCTTAGAGCCTTTCCTGGGACAGCAGTATTAGATTCCGATGCACCATTGCAAGTTTACTGTATCCCTTGGACCTTCAAATCAACGATGAAACACAGAAATTGAATCGATATTGAATACAAAAGGCAAAATGTCGACTTATTTACAAGAGGAGTAACTCTTCTAATAGTTCGTGCTTTTAGCGTTTCTGGGACAGCAGTATTAGATTCCGATGCACCATTGTAGGTTTACTGAATCCCTTGGAACTTCAAATCAACGATGAAACACAGAAATTGCATCGATATTGATAAAAAAGGCAAAATGTCGACTTATTTACAAGAGGAGTAACTCTTCTAATACTTCGTGCTTTGAGCCTTTCCTGGGACAGCAGTATCAGATTCCGATGCACCTTTGCAGGTTTACTGTATCCCTTGGACCTTCAAATCAACGATGAAATACAGAAATTGCATCGATATTGAATACAAAAGGCAAAATGTCGACTTATTTATAAGAGGAGTAACTCTTCTAATATTTCGTGCTTTGAGCCTTTCCTGGGGCAGCATTATTAGATTCCGATGCTCCATTGCAGGTTTACTGTATCCCTTGGACCTTCAAATCAACGATGAAACACAGAAATTGCATCGATACTGAATACAAAAAGCAAAATGTCGACTTATTTACAAGAGGAGCAACTCTTCTAATAGTTCGTGCTTTTAGCCTTTCCTGGGACAGCAGTATTAGATTCCGATGCACCATTGCAGGTTTACTGTATCGCTTGGACCTTCAAATCAACGATGAAACACAGAAATTGCATCGATATTGAATACAAAAGGCAAAATAACTACTTATTTACAAAAGGAGTAACTCTGCTAATAGTTCGTGTTTGAGCCTTTCCTGGGACAGCAGTATTAGATTCCGATGCACCATTTCTGGTTTACAGTATCCCTTGGACCTTCAAATCAACGATGAAACACAGAAATTGCATCGATATTGAATACAAAAGGCAAATTGTTGACTTATTTACAAGAGGAGTAACTCTTCTAATAGTTCGTGCTTTGTGCCTTTCCTGGGACAGCAGTATTAGATTCCGATGCACCATTGCAGGTTTACTGTATCCCTTGGACCTTCAAGTCAACGATGAAACACAGAAATTGCATCGATATTGAATACAAAAGGCAAAATGTCTACTTATTTACAAGAGGAGTAACTCTTACAATAGTTCGTAATTTGAGCCTTTCCTGGGACAGCAGTATTAGATTCCGATGCACCATTGCAGGTTTACTGTATCCCTAGAACCTTCAAATCAACGATGAAACACAGAAATTGCATCGATATTTAATACAAAAGGCAGAATTTCGACTTATTTACAAGAGGCGTAACTCTTCTAATAGTTCGTGATTTGAGCCTTTCCTGGGACAGCAGTATTAGATTCCGATGCACCATTGCAGGTTAACTGTATCCCTTGGACTTTCAAATCAACGATGAAACACAGAAATTGCATCGATATTGAATACAAAAAGCAAAATGTCGGCTTATCTACAAGAGGAGTAACTCTTCTAATAGTTCGTGATTTGAGCCTTTCCTGGGACAGCAGTATTACATTCCGATGCACCATTGCAGGTTAACTGTATCCCTTGGACTTTCAAATCAACGATGAAACACAGAAATTGCATCGATATTGAATACAAAAGGCAAAATGTCGACTTATTTACAAGAGGTGTAACTCTTCTAATAGTTCGTGTTTGAGCCTTTCCAGGGACAGCAGTATTAGATTCCGATGCACCATTGCAAGTTTACTATACCCCTTGGACCTTCAAATCAACGATGAAACACTGAAATTGCATCGATATTGAATACAAAAGGCAAAACGTCGACTTATTTACAAGAGGAGTAACTCTTCTAATAGTTCGTTCTTTGAGCCTTTCCTGGGACAGCAGTATTAGATTCCGATGCAGTATTGCAGGTTTACTGTATCCCTTGGACCTTCAAATCAACGATGAAACACAGAAATTGCATCGATATTGAATACAAAAGGCGAAATTTCGACTTATTTACAAGAGGCGTAACTCTTCTAATAGTTCGTGCTTTGAGCCTTTCCTGGGACAGCAGTATTAGATTCCGATGCACCATTGCAGGTTTACTGTATCCCTTGGACCTTCAAATCAACGATGAAACACAGAAATTGCATCGATATTGAATACAAAAGGCAATATGTCGACTTATTTACAAGAGGAGTAACTCTTCTAATAGTTCGTGCTTTTAGCGTTTCTGGGACAGCAGTATTAGATTCCGATGCACCATTGCAGGCTTACTGTATCTCTTGGACCTTCAAATCAACGAAGAAACACAGAAATTGCATCGATATTGAATACAAAAGGCAAAATGTCGACTTATTTTAAAGAGGAGTAACTCTTCTAATAGTTCGTGATTTGAGCCTTTCCTGGGACAGCAGTATTAGATTCAAATGCACCATTGCAGGTTTACTGTATCCCTTGGACCTTCAAATCAACGATGAAACACAGAAATTGCATCGATATTTAATACAAAAGGCAGAATTTCGACTTATTTACAAGAGGCGTAACTCTTCTAATAGTTCGTGATTTGAGCCTTTCCTGGGAGAGCAGTATTAGATTCCGATGCACCATTGCAGGTTAACTGTATCCCTTGGAGTTTCAAATCAACGATGAAACACAGAAATTGCATCGATATTGAATACAAAAAGCAAAATGTCGGCTTATCTACAAGAGGAGTAACTCTTCTAATAGTTCGTGATTTGAGCCTTTCCTGGGACAGCAGTATTACATTCCGATGCACCATTGCAGGTTAACTGTATCCCTTGGACTTTCAAATCAACGATGAAACACAGAGATTGCATCGATATTGAATACAAAAGGCAAAATGTCGACTTATTTACAAGAGGAGTAACTCTTCTAATAGTTCGTGTTTGAGCCTTTCCAGGGACAGCAGTATTAGATTCCGATGCACCATTGCAAGTTTACTATACCCCTTGGACCTTCAAATCAACGATGAAACACTGAAATTGCATCGATATTGAATACAAAAGGCAAAACGTCGACTTTTTTACAAGAGGAGTAACTCTTCTAATAGTTCGTTCTTTGAGCCTTTCCTGGGACAGCAGTATTAGATTCCGATGCAGTATTGCAGGTTTACTGTATCCCTTGGACCTTCAAATCAACGATGAAACACAGAAATTGCATCGATATTGAATACAAAAGGCGAAATTTCGACTTATTTACAAGAGGCGTAACTCTTCTAATAGTTCGTGCTTTGAGCCTTTCCTGGGACAGCAGTATTAGATTCCGATGCACCATTGCAGGTTTACTGTATCCCTTGGACCTTCAAATCAACGATGAAACACAGAAATTGCATCGATATTGAATACAAAAGGCAATATGTCGACTTATTTACAAGAGGAGTAACTCTTCTAATAGTTCGTGCTTTTAGCGTTTCTGGGACAGCAGTATTAGATTCCGATGCACCATTGCAGGCTTACTGTATCTCTTGGACCTTCAAATCAACGAAGAAACACAGAAATTGCATCGATATTGAATACAATAGGCAAAATGTCGACTTATTTTAAAGAGGAGTAACTCTTCTAATAGTTCGTGATTTGAGCCTTTCCTGGGACAGCAGTATTAGATTCAAATGCACCATTGCAGGTTTACTGTATCCCTTGGACCTTCAGATCAACGATGAAACACAGAAATTTCATCGATATTGAATACAAAACGCAAATTGTCGACTTATTTACAAGAGGCGTAAATCTTCTATTTGTTAGTGCTCTGAGCCTTTCCTGGGACAGCAGTATTAGATTCCGATGCACCATTGCAGGATTACTGTATCCCTTGGACCTTCAAATCAACGATGAAACACAGAAATTGCATCGATATTGAATACAAACGACAAAATGTCGACTTATTTACAAGAGGAGTAACTCTTCTAATAGTTCGTGTTTTTAGCCTTTCCTGGGACAGCAGTATTAGATTCCGATGCACCATTGCAGGTTTACTGTATCCCTTGGACCTTCAAATCAACGATGAAACACATATATTGCATCGACAACGAATACAACAGGCAAAATGTTGACTTATTTACAAGAGGAGTAACTCTTCTAATAATTTGTGCTTTTAGCCTTTACTGGGACAGCAGTATTAGATTCCGATGCACCATTGCAGGTTTACTGTATGCCTTGGACCTTCAAATCAACGCTGAAACACAGAAATTGCAACGATATTAAATACAATAGGCAAAATGTCGACTTATTTAAAAGAGGCGTAACTCTTCTAATAGTTCGTGCTTTGAGCCTTTCCTGGGACAGCAGTATTAGATTCCGATGCACCATTGCAGGTTTACTGTAGCTCTTGGACCTTCAAATCAACGATTAAACACAGAAATTGCATCGATAATGAATATAAACGGCAAAATGTCGACTTATTTTCAAGAGGAGTAACTTTTCTAATAGTTCGTTCTTTGAGCCTTTCCTGGGCCAGCAGTATTAGATTCCCATGCACCATTGCAGGTTTACTGTAGCTCTTGGACCTTCAAATCAACAATGAAACACAGAAATTGCATCGATATTGAATACAAACGGCAAAATGTAGACTTATTTACAAGAGGAGTAACTCTTCTAATAGTTCGTGCTTTGAGCTTTTCCTGGGACCGCAGTATTAGATTCCGATGCACCATTGCAGGTTTACTGTATCCCTTGGATCTTCAAATCAACGATGAAACACAGAAATTGCATCGATATTGAATACAAAAGGCAAAATGTCGACTTATTTACAAGAGGAGTAACTCTTCTAACAGTTCGTGCTTTGAGCCTTTCCTGGGACAGCAGTATTAGATTCCAATGCACCACTGCAGGTTTACTGTATCCCTTGGACCTTCAAATCAACGATGAATCACAGAAATTGCATCGATATTGAATACAAATGGCAAAATGCCGACTTATTTATAAGAGGAGTAAGTCATCTAATAGTTCGTGCTTTTAGCCTTTCCTGGGACAGCAGTATCAGATTCCGATGCACCATTGCAGGTTTACTGTATCCCATGGACCTTACAATCAACGATGAAACACAGAAATTGCATCGATATTGAATACAAAAGGCAAAATGTCGACTTATTTACAAGAGGAGTAACTCTTCTAATAGTTCGTGCTTTGAGCCTTTCCTGGGACAGCAGTATTAGATTCCGATGCACCATTGCAGGTTTACTGTATCTCTTGGACCTTCAGATCAACGATGAAACACAGAAATTGCATCGATATTCAATACAAATGGCAAAATGTCGACTTATTTACAAGAGGAGTAACTCTTCTAATAGTTCGTGCTTTGCGCCTTTCCTGGGCCAGCAGTATTAGATTCCGATGCACCATTGCATGTTTACTGTAGCTCTTGGACCTTCAAATCAACGATGAAACACAGAAATTGCATCGATAATGAATACAAACGGCAAAATGTCGACTTATTTACAAGAGGAGTAACTCTTCTAATAGTTCGTGCTTTGAGCCTTTCCTGGGACCGCAGTATTAGATTCCGATGCACCATTGCAGGTTTACTGTATCCCCTGGACCTTCAAATCAACGATGAAACACAGATATAGCATCGATATTGAATACAAAAGGCAAAATGTCGACTTATTTACAAGAGGAGTAACTCTTCTAACAGTTCGTGCTTTGAGCCTTTCCTGGGACAGCAGTATTAGATTCCAATGCACCATTGCAGGTTTACTGTATCCCTTGGACCTTCAAATCAACGATGAATCACAGAAATTGCATCGATATTGAATACAAATGGCAAAATGCAGACTTATTTGTAAGAGGAGTAAGTCATCTAATAGTTCGTGCTTTTAGCCTTTCCTGGGACAGAAGTATCAGATTCCGATGCACCATTGCAGGTTTACTGTATCCCATGGACCTTACAATCACCGATGAAACACAGAAATTGCATCGATATTGAATACAAAAGGCAAAATGTCGACTTATTTACAAGAGGAGTAACTCTTCTAATAGTTCGTGCTTTGAGCCTTTCCTGGGACAGCAGTATTAGATTCCGATGCACCATTGCAGGTTTACTGTACCCTTTGGACCTTCAAATCAACGATGAAACACAGAAATTGCATCGATATTGAATACAAAAGGCAAAATGTCGACTTATTTACAAGAGGAGTAACTCTTCTAATAGTTCGTGCTTTGAGCCTTTCCTGGGCCAGCAGTATTAGATTCCGATGCACCATTGCAGGTTTACTGTAGCTCTTGGAGCTTCAAATCAACGATGAAACACAGAAATTGCATCGATATTGAATACAAACGGCAAAATGTCGACTTACTTACAAGAGGAGTAACTCTTCTAACAGTTCGTGCTTTGAGCCTTTCCTGGGCCAGCAGTATTCGATTCCGATGCACCATTGCAGGTTTACTGTTTCCCTTGGACCTTCAAATCAACGATGAAACACAGAAATTGCATCGATATTGAATACAAAAGGCAAAATGTCGACTTTTTTATAAGTGGAGTAACTCTTATAATAGTTCGTGCTTTGAGGCTTTCCTGGGACAGCAGTATTAGATTCCGATGCACCATTGCAGGTTTATTGTATCCCTTGGACCTTCAAATCAACGATGAAACACAGAAATTGCATCGATATTGAATACAAAAGGCAAAATGTCGACTTATTTATAAGAGGAGTAACTCTTGTAATATTTCGTGCTTTGAGCCTTTCCTGGGACAGCAGCATTATATTCCGATGCACCATTGCAGGTTAATGTACCCCTTGGACCTCCCAATCAACGATGAAACACAGAAATTGCATCGATATTGAATACAAATGGGAAAATATCGACGTATTTACAAGATGAGTAACTCTTCTAATAGTTCGTGCTTTTAGCCTTTCCTGGGACAGCAGTATTAGATTCCGATGCACCATTGCAGGTTTACTGTATCCCTTGGACCTTCAAATCAACGATGAAACACAGAAAATGCATCAATATTGAATTCAAAAGGCAAAATGTCGACTTATTTACAAGAGTAGTAACTCTTCTAATAGTTCGTGCTTTGAGCCTTTCCTGGGACATCAGTATTAGATTCCAATGCACCATTGCAGGTTTAATGTATCCCTTGGACCTTCAAATCAACGATGAATCACAGAAATTGCATCGATATTGAATACAAATGGCAAAATGCCGACTTATTTATAAGAGGAGTAACTCATCTAATAGTTCGTGCTTTGAGCCTTTCCTGGGACAGCAGTATCAGATTCCGATGCACCATTGCAGGTTTACTGTATCCCATGGACCTTACAATCAACGATGAAACACAGATATTGCATCGATATTGAATACAAAAGGCAAAATGTCGACTTATTTACAAGAGGAGTAACTCTTCTAATAGTTCGTGCTTTGAGCCTTTCCTGGGACAGCAGTATTAGATTCCAATGCACCATTGCAGGTTTACTGTATCTCTTGGACCTTCAAATCAACGATGAAACACAGAAATTGCATCGATATTGAATACAACAGGAAAAATGTCGACTTATTTACATGAGGAATAACTCTTCTAATAGTTCGTGCTTTGAGCCTTTCCTGGGGCAGCAGTATTAGATTCCGATGCACCATTGCAGGTTTACTGTATCTCTTGGACCTTCATATCAACGATGATACCCAGAAATTGCATCGATATTGAATACAAAAGGCAAAATGTCAACTTATTTACAAAAGGAGTAACTCTTCTAATAGTTCGTGATTTGAGCCTTTCCTGGGACTGCAGTATTAGATTCCAATGCACCATTGCAGGTTTACTGTGTCCCTTGGACCTTCAAATCAACGATGAATTACAGAAATTGCATCGATATTGAATACAAAAGGCAAAATGTCGACTTATTTACAACAGGAGTAACTCTTCTAATAGTTCGTGTTTTCGCCTTTCCTGGGACATCAGTATTAGATTCCGATGCACCATTGCAGGTTGACTGTATCTCTTGGACCTTCAAATCAACGATGAAACACAGAAATTGCATCGATATTGAATACAAAAGGCAAAATGTCGACTTACTTTGAAGAGGAGTAACTCTTCTAATAGTTCGTGCTTTGAGCCTTTCCTGGGACAGCAGTATTAGATTCAAATGAACCATTGCAGGTTTGCTGTATCCCTTGGACCTTCAAATCGACGATGAAACACAGAAATTGCATCGATATTGAATACAAACGGCAAAATGTCGACTTATTTACAAGAGGAGTAACTCTTCTAATAGTTCGTGCTTTGAGCCTTTCCTGGGACCGCAGTATTAGATTCCGATGCAGCATTTCAAGTTTACTGTATCCCTTGGACCTTCAAATCAACGATGAAACACAGATATTGCATCGATATTGAATACAAATGGCAAAATGTCGACTTATTTACAAGAGGAGTAACTCTTCTAACAGTTCGTGCTTTGAGCCTTTCCTGGGACAGCAGTATTAGATTCCAATGCACCATTGCAGGTTCACTGTATCCCTTGGACGTTCAAATCAACGATGAATCACAGAAATTGCATCGATATTGAATACAAATGGCAAAATGCCGACTTATTTATAAGAGGAGTAAGTCATCTAATAGTTCGTGCATTTAGCCTTTCCTGGGACAGTAGTATCAGATTCCGATGCACCATTGCAGGTTTACTGTATCCCATGGACCTTACAATCAACGATGAAACACAGAAATTGCATCGATATTGAATACAAACGGCAAAATGTCGACTTACGTACAAGAGGAGTAACTCTTCTAATAGTTCGTGCTTTGAGCCTTTCCTGGGCCAGCAGTATTCGATTCCGATGCACCATTGCAGGTTTACTGTTTCCCTTGGACCTTCAAATCAACGATGAAACACAGAAATTGCATCGATATTGAATACAAAAGGGAAAATATCGACGTATTTGCAAGACGAGTAACTCTTCTAATAGTTCGTGCTTTTAGCCTTTCTTGGGACAGCAGTATTAGATTCCGATGCACCATTGCAGGTTTATTGTATCCCTTGGACCTTCAAATCAACGATGAAACACAGAAATTGCATCGATATTGAATACAAAAGGCAAAATGTAGACTTATTTATAAGAGGTGTAACTCTTCTAATCGTTCGTGCTTTGAGCCTTTCCTGGGACAGCAGTATTAGATTCCGATGCACCATTGCAGGTTTACTGTATCCCTTGGACCTTCAAATCAACGATGTAACACAGAAATTGCATCGATATTGAATACAAAAGGCAAAATGTCGACATATTTACAAGAGGAGTAATTCTTCTAATAGTTCGTGCTTTGAGCCTTTCCTGGGACCGCAGTATTAGATTCCGATGCACCATTGCAGGTTTACTGTATCCCTTGGACCTTCAAATCAACGATGAAACACAGAAATTGCATCGATATTGAATACAAAAGGCAAAATGTCGACTTATTTACAAGAGGAGTAACTCTTCTAACAGTTCGTGCTTTGAGCCTTTCCTGGGACCGCAGTATTAGATTCCAATGCACCATTGCAGGTTTACTGTATCCCTTGGACTTTCAAATCAACGATGAATCACAGAAATTGCATCGATATTGAATACAAATGGCAAAATGCCGACTTATTTATAAGAGGAGTAAGTCATCTAATAGTTCGTGCTTTTAGCCTTTCCTGGGACAGCAGTATCAGATTCCGATGCACCATTGCAGGTTTACTGTATCCCATGGACCTTACAATCAACGATGAAACACAGAAATTGCATCGATATTGAATACAAAAGGCAAAATGTCGACTTATTTACAAGAGGAGTAACTCTTCTAATAGTTCGTGCTTTGAGCCTTTCCTGGGACAGCAGTATTAGATTCCGATGCACCATTGCAGGTTTACTGTATCTCTTGGACCTTCAAATCAACGATGAAACACAGAAATTGCATCGATATTGAATACATTAGGCAAAATGTCGGCTTATTTACAGGAGGAGTAACTCTTCTAATAGTTCGTGCTTTGAGCCTTTCCTGGGCCAGCAGCATTAGATTCCGATGCACCATTGCAGGTTTACTGTAGCTCTTGGACCTTCAATTCAACGATGAAACACAGAAATTGCATCGATATTGAATACAAACGGCAAAATGTCGACTTATTTACAAGAGGAGTAACTCTTCTAAGAGTTCGTGCTTTGAGCCTTTCCTGGGACCGCAGTATTAGATTCCAATGTACCATTGCAGGTTTACTGTATCCCTTGGACCTTCAAATCAACGATGAATCACAGAAATTGCATCGATATTGAATACAAATGGCGAAATGCCGACTTATTTATAAGAGGAGTAAATCATCTAATAGTTCGTGCTTTTAGCCATTCCTGGGACAGAAGTATCAGATTCCGATGCACCATTGCAGGTTTACTGTATCCCATGGACCTTACAATCAACGATGAAACACAGAAATTGCATCGATATTGAATACAAAAGGCAAAATGTCGACTTATTTACAAGAGGAGTAACTCTTCTAATAGTTCGTGCTTTGAGCCTTTCCAGGGACAGCAGTATTAGATTCCGATGCACCATTGCAGGTTTACTGTATCTCTTGGACCTTCAAATCAACGATGAAACACAGAAATTGCATCGATATTGAATACAAAAGGCAAAATGTCGACTTATTTACAAGAGGAGTAACTCTTCTAATAGTTCGTGCTTTGAGCCCTTCCTGGGCCAGCAGTATAAGATTCCGATGCACAATTGCAGGTTTACTGTAGCTCTTGGACCTTCAAATCAACGATGTAACACAGAAATTGCATCGATATTGAATACAAAAGGCAAAATGTCGACATATTTACAAGAGGAGTAATTCTTCTAATAGTTCGTGCTTTGAGCCTTTCCTGGGACCGCAGTATTAGATTCCGATGCACCATTGCAGGTTTACTGTATCCCTTGGACCTTCAAATCAACGATGAAACACAGAAATTGCATCGATATTCAATACAAACGGCAAAATGTCGACTTACGTACAAGAGGAGTAACTCTTCTAATAGTTCGTGCTTTGAGCCTTTCCTGGGCCAGCAGTATTCGATTCCGATGCACCATTGCAGGTTTACTGTTTCCCTTGGACCTTCAAATCAACGATGAAACACAGATATTGCATCGATATTGAATACAAAAGGCAAAATGTCGACTTTTTTATAAGTGGAGTAGCTCTTCTAATAGTTCGTGCTTTGAGGCTTTCCTGGGACAGCAGTATTAGATTCCGATGCACCATTGCATGTTTATAGTATCCCTTGGACCTTCAAATCAACGATGAAACACAGAAATTGCATCGATATTGAATACAAAAGGCAAAATGTAGACTTATTTATAAGAGGTGTAACTCTTCTAATAGTTCGTGTTTTGAGCCTTTCCTGGTACAGCAGTATTAGATTCCGATGCACCATTGCAGGTTTACTGTATCCCTTGGACCTTCAAATCAACGATGTAACACAGAAATTGCATCGATATTGAATACAAAAGGCAAAATGTCGACATATTTACAAGAGGAGTAATTCTTCTAATAGTTCGTGCTTTGAGCCTTTCCTGGGACCGCAGTATTAGATTCCGATGCACCATTGCAGGTTTACTGTATCCCTTGGACCTTCAAATCAACGATGAAACACAGAAATTGCATCGATATTGAATACAAAAGGCAAAATGTCGACTTATTTACAAGAGGAGTAACTCTTCTAACAGTTCGTGCTTTGAGCCTTTCCTGGGACAGCAGTATTAGATTCCAATGCACCATTGCAGGTTTACTGTATCCCTTGGACTTTCAAATCAACGATGACTCACAGAAATTGCATCGTTATTGAATACAAATGGCAAAATGCCGACTTATTTATAAGAGGAGTAAGTCATCTATTAGTTCGTGATTTTAGCCTTTCCTGGGACAGCAGTATCAGATTCCGATGCACCATTGCAGGTTTACTGTATCCCATGGACCTTACAATCAACGATGAAACACAGAAATTGCATCGATATTGAATACAAAAGGCAAAATGTCGACTTATTTACAAGAGGAGTATCACTTCTAATAGTTCGTGCTTTGAGCCTTTCCTGGGACCGCAGTATTAGATTCCGATGCACCATTGCAGGTTTACTGTATCCCTTGGACCTTCAAATCAACGATGAAACACAGAAATTGCATCGATATTCAATACAAACGGCAAAATGTCGACTTACGTACAAGAGGAGTAACTCTTCTAATAGTTCGTGCTTTGAGCCTTTCCTGGGCCAGCAGTATTCGATTCCGATGCACCATTGCAGGTTTACTGTTTCCCTTGGACCTTCAAATCAACGATGAAACACAGATATTGCATCGATATTGAATACAAAAGGCAAAATGTCGACTTTTTTATAAGTGGAGTAGCTCTTCTAATAGTTCGTGCTTTGAGGCTTTCCTGGGACAGCAGTATTAGATTCCGATGCACCATTGCATGTTTATAGTATCCCTTGGACCTTCAAATCAACGATGAAACAAAGAAATTGCATCGATATTGAATACAAAAGGCAAAATGTAGACTTATTTATAAGAGGTGTAACTCTTCTAATAGTTCGTGTTTTGAGCCTTTCCTGGGACAGCAGTATTAGATTCCGATGCACCATTGCAGGTTTACTGTATCCCTTGGACCTTCAAATCAACGATGTAACACAGAAATTGCATCGATATTGAATACAAAAGGCAAAATGTCGACATATTTACAAGAGGAGTAATTCTTCTAATAGTTCGTGCTTTGAGCCTTTCCTGGGACCGCAGTATTAGATTCCGATGCACCATTGCAGGTTTACTGTATCCCTTGGACCTTCAAATCAACGATGAAACACAGAAATTGCATCGATATTGAATGCAAAAGGCAAAATGTCGACTTATTTACAAGAGGAGTAACTCTTCTAACAGTTCGTGCTTTGAGCCTTTCCTGGGACAGCAGTATTACATTCCAATGCACCATTGCAGGTTTACTGTATCCCTTGGACTTTCAAATCAACGATGACTCACAGAAATTGCATCGATATTGAATACAAATGGCAAAATGCCGACTTATTTATAAGAGGAGTAAGTCATCTAATAGTTCGTGCTTTTAGCCTTTCCTGGGACAGCAGTATCAGATTCCGATGCACCATTGCAGGTTTACTGTATCCCATGGACCTTACAATCAACGATGAAACACAGAAATTGCATCGATATTGAATACAAAAGGCAAAATGTCGACTTATTTACAAGAGGAGTATCTCTTCTAATAGTTCGTGCTTTGAGCCTTTCCTGGGACAGCAGTATTAGATTCCGATGCACCATTGCAGGTTTACTGTATCTCTTGGACCTTCAATTCAACGATGAAACACAGAAATTGCATCGATATTGAATACATTAGGCAAAATGTCGACTTATTTACAAGAGGAGTAACTCTTCTAATATTTCGTGCTTTGAGCCTTTCCTGGGCCAGCAGTATTAGATTCCGATGCACCATTGCAGGTTTACTGTAGCTCTTGGACCTTCAAATCAACGATGAAACACAGAAATTGCATCGATATTGAATACAAAAGGCAGAATGTCGACTTATTTACAAGAGGAGTAACTCTTCTAAGAGTTCGTGCTTTGAGCCTTTCCTGGGACCGCAGTATTAGATTCCGATGCACCATTGCAGGTTTTCTGTATCCCCTGGACCTTCAAATCAACGATGAAACACAGAAATTGCATCGATATTGAATACAAAAGGCAAAATGTCGACTTATTTACAAGAGGAGTAACTCTTCTAATAGTTCGTGCTTTGAGCCTTTCCAGGGACAGCAGTATTAGATTCCGATGCACCATTGCAGGTTTACTGTATCTCTTGGACCTTCAAATCAACGATGAAACACAGAAATTGCATCGATATTGAATACAAACGGCAAAATGTCGACTTATTTACAAGAGGAGTAACTCTTCTAATAGTTCGTGCTTTGAGCCTTTCCTGGGCCAGCAGTATTAGATTCCGATGCACCATTGCAGGTTTACTGTAGCTCTTGGACCTTCAAATCAACGATGTAACACAGAAATTGCATCGATATTGAATACAAAAGGCAAAATGTCGACATATTTACTAGAGGAGTAATTCTTCTAATAGTTCGTGCTTTGAGCCTTTCCTGGGACCGCAGTATTAGATTCCGATGCACCAATGCAGGTTTACTGTATCCCTTGGACCTTCAAATCAACGATGAAACACAGAAATTGCATCGATATTGAATACAAAAGGCAAAATGTCGACTTATTTACAAGAGGAGTAACTCTTCTAACAGTTCGTGCTTTGAGCCTTTCCTGGGACAGCAGTATTAGATTCCAATGCACCATTGCAGGTTTACTGTATCCCTTGGACTTTCAAATCAACGATGAATCACAGAAATTGCATCGATATTGAATACAAATGGCAAAATGCCGACTTATTTATAAGAGGAGTAAGTCATCTAATAGTTCGTGCTTTTAGCCTTTCCTGGGACAGCAGTATCAGATTCGGATGCACTATTGCAGGTTTACTGTATCCCATGGACCTTACAATCAACGATGAAACACAGAAATTGCATCGATATTGAATACAAAAGGCAAAATGTCGACTTATTTACAAGAGGAGTAACTCTTCTAATAGTTCGTGCTTTGAGCCTTTCCTGGGACAGCAGTATTAGATTCCGATGCACCATTGCAGGTTTACTGTAGCTCTTGGACCTTCAAATCAACGATGAAACACAGAAATTGCATCGATATTGAATACAAACGGCAAAATGTCGACTTATTTACAAGAGGAGTAACTCTTCTAAGAGTTCGTGCTTTGAGCCTTTCCTGGGACCGCAGTATTAGATTCCGATGCACCATTGCAGGTTTTCTGTATCCCCTGGACCTCCAAATCAACGATGAAACACAGAAATTGCATCGATATTGAATACAAAAGGCAAAATGTCGACTTATTTACAAGAGGAGTAACTCTTCTAACAGTTCGTGCTTTGAGCCTTTCCTGGGACAGCAGTATTAGATTCCAATGTACCATTGCAGGTTTACTGTATCCCTTGGACCTTCAAATCAACGATGAATCACAGAAATTGCATCGATATTGAATACAAATGGCGAAATGCCGACTTATTTATAAGAGGAGTAAGTCATCTAATAGTTCGTGCTTTTAGCCTTTCCTGGGACAGAAGTATCAGAATCCGATGCACCATTGCAGATTTACTGTATCCCATGGACCTTACAATCAACGATGAAACACAGAAATTGCATCGATATTGAATACAAAAGGCAAAATGTCGACTTATTTACAAGAGGAGTAACTCTTCTAATAGTTCGTGCTTTGAGCCTTTCCAGGGACAGCAGTATTAGATTCCGATGCACCGTTGCAGGTTTACTGTATCTCTTGGACCTTCAAATCAACGATGAAACACAGAAATTGCATCGATATTGAATACAAAAGGCAAAATGTCGACTTATTTACAAGAGGAGTAACTCTTCTAATAGTTCGTGCTTTGAGCCTTTTCTGGGCAAGCAGTATTAGATTCCGATGCACCATTGCAGGTTTACTGTAGCTCTTGGACCTTCAAAACAACGATGAAACACAGAAATTGCATCGATATTGAATACAAAAGGCAAAATGTTGACTTTTTTATAAGTGGAGTAACTCTTATAATAGTTCGTGCTTTGATGCTTTCCTGGGACAGCAGTATTAGATTCCGATGCACCATTGCAGGTTTATTGTATCCCTTGGACCTTCAAATCAACGATGAAACACAGAAATTGCATCGATATTGAATACAAAAGGCAAAATGTCGACTTATTTATAAGAGGAGTAACTCTTCTAATAGTTCGTGCTTTGAACCTTTCCTGGGACAACAGTATTAGATTCCGATGCACCATTGCAGGTTTACTGTACCCCTTGGACCTTCCAATCAACGATGAAACACAGAAATTGCATCGATATTGAATACAAAAGGGAAAATATCGACGTATTTACAAGATGAGTAACTCTTCTAATAGTTCGTGCTTTTAGCCTTTCCTGGGACAGCAGTATTAGATTCCGATGCACCATTGCAGGTTTACTGTATCCCTTGGACCTTCAAATCAACGATGAAACACAGAAATTGCATCAATTTTGAATACAAAAGGCAATATGTCGACTTATTTACAAGAGTAGTAACTCTTCTAATAGTTCATGATTTGAGCCTTTCCTGGGATAGCAGTATTAGATTCCAATGCACCATTGCAGGTTTACTGTATCCCTTGGACCTTCAAATCAACGATGAATCACAGAAATTGCATCGATATTGAATACAAATGGCAAAATGCCGACTTATTTATAAGAGGAGCAACTCATCTAATAGCTCGTGCTTTGAGCCTTTCCTGGGACAGCAGTATCAGATTCCGATGCACCATTGCAGGTTTACTGTATCCCATGGACCTTACAATCAACGATGAAACACAGAAATTGCATCGATATTGAATACAAGAGGAAAAATGTCGACTTACTTACGTGAGGAATAACTCTTCTAATAGTTCGTGCTTTGAGCCTTTCCTGGGGCAGCAGTATGAGATTCCGATGCACCATTGCAGGTTTACTGTATCCCTTGGACCTTCAAATCAACGATGAATCACAGAAATTGCATCGATATTGAATAGAAAAGGCAAAATGTCGACTTATTTTGAAGAGGAGTAACTCTTCTAATAGTTCGTGTTTGAGCCGTTCCTGGGACAGCAGTATTAGATTCAAATGCACCATTGCAGGTTTACTGTATCCCTTGGACCTTCAAATCAACGATGAAACACAGAAATAGCATCGATATTGAATACAAAAGGCAAAATGTCGACTTATTTACAAGAGTAGTAACTCTTCTAATAGTTCGTGCTTTGAGCCTTTCCTGGGACAGCAGTATTAGATACCAATGCACCATTGCAGGTTTACTGTATCCCTTGGACCTTCAAATCAACGATGAATCACAGAAATTGCATCGATATTGAATACAAATGGCAAAATGCCGACTTATTTATAAGAGGAGTAACTCATCTTATAGTTCGTGCTTTGAGCCTTTCCTGGGACAGCAGTATCAGATTCCGATGCACCATTGCAGGTTTACTGTATCCCATGGACCTTACAATCAACGATGAAACACAGAAATTGCATCGATATTGAATACAAAAGGCAAAATGTCGACTTATTTACAAGAGGAGTAACTCTTCTAATAGTTTGTGCTTTGAGCCAGTCCTGGAACTGCAGTATTGGATTCCGATGCACCATTGCAGGTTTACTGTATCTCTTGGACCTTCAAATCAACGATGAAACACAGAAATTGCATCGATTTTGAATACAAAAGGCAAAATGTCGACTTATTTACAAGAGGAGTAACTCTTCTAATAGTTCGTGCTTTGAGCCTTTCCTGGGACAGCAGTATTAGATTCCGATGCACCATTGCAGGTTTACTGTATCTCTTGGACCTTCAAATCAACGATGAAACACAGAAATTGCATCGATATTGAATACAAAAGGAAAAATGTCGACTTATTTACATGAGGAATAACACTTCTAATAGTTCGTGCTTTGAGCCTTTCCTGGGGCAGCAGTATTAGATTCCGATGCACCATTGCAGGTTTACTGTATCTTTTGGACCTTCAAATCAACGATGATACCCAGAAATTGCATCGATATTGAATACAAAAGGCAAAATGTCAACTTATTTACAAGAGGAGTAACTCTTCTAATAGTTCGTGATTTGAGCCTTTCCTGGGACTGCAGTATTAGATTCCAATGCACGATTGCAGGTTTACTGTACCCCTTGGACCTTCAAATCAACGATGAAACTTAGAAATTGCATCGATATTGAATACAAAAGGCAAAATGACGACTTATTTACAAGAGGAGTAACTCTTCTAATAGTTCGTGTTTTCGCCTTTCCTGGGACATCAGTATTAGATTCCGATGCACCATTGCAGGTTGACTGTATCTCTTGGACCTTCAAATCTAGGATGAAACACAGAAATTGCATCGATATTGAATACAAAAGTCAAAATGTCGACTTATTTTGAAGAGGAGTAACTCTTCTAATAGTTCGTGTTTGAGCTTTTCCTGGGACAGCAGTATTAGATTCAAATGCACCATTGCAGGTTTACTGTATCCCTTGGACCTTCAAATCAACGATGAAACACAGAAATTGCATCGATATTGAATACAAAAGGCAAAATGTCGACTTATTTACAAGAGTAGTAACTCTTCTAATAGTTCGTGCTTTGAGCCTTTCCTGGGACAGCAGTATTAGATTCCAATGCACCATTGCAGGTTTACTGTATCCCTTGGACCTTCAAATCAACGATGAATCACAGAAATTGCATCGATATTGAATACAAATGGCAAAATGCCGACTTATTTATAAGAGGAGTAACTCATCTTATAGTTCGTGCTTTGAGCCTTTCCTGGGACAGCAGTATCAGATTCCGATGCACCATTGCAGGTTTACTGTATCCCATGGACCTTACAATCAACGATGAAACACAGAAATTTCATCGATATTGAATACAAAAGGCAAAATGTCGACTTATTTACAAGAGGAGTAACTCTTCTAATAGTTTGTGCTTTGAGCCTTTCCTGGAACTGCAGTATTGGATTCCGATGCACCATTGCAGGTTTACTGTATCTCTTGGACCTTCAAATCAACGATGAAACACAGAAATTGCATCGATTTTGAATACAAAAGGCAAAATGTCGACTTATTTACAAGAGGAGTAACTCTTCTAATAGTTCGTGCTTTGAGCCTTTCCTGGGACAGCAGTATTAGATTCCGATGCACCATTGCAGGATTACTGTATCTCTTGGACCTTCAAATCAACGATGATACCCAGAAATTGCATCGATATTGAATACAAAAGGCAAAATGTCAACTTATTTACAAGAGGAGTAACTCTTCTAATAGTTCGTGATTTGAGCCTTTCCTGGGACTGCAGTATTAGATTCCAATGCACCATTGCAGGTTTACTGTACCCCTTGGACCTTCAAATCAACGATGAATCACAGAAATTGCATCGATATTGAATACAAAATGCAAGATGTCGACTTATTTACAAGAGGAGTAACTCTTCTAATAGTTCGTGTTATCGCCTTTCCTGGGACATCAGTATTAGATTCCGATGCACCATTGCAGGTTTACTGTATCTCTTGGACCTTCAAATCAACGATGAAACACAGAAATTGCATCGATATTGAATACAAAAGGCAAAATGTCGACTTATTTTGAAGAGGAATAACTCTTCTAATAGTTCGTGCATTGAGCCTTTCCTGGGACAGCAGTATTAGATTCAAATGCACCATTGCAGGTTTACTGTATCCCTTGGACCTTCAAATCAACGATGAAACACAGGAATTGCATCGATATTGAATACAAAACGCAAAATGTCGACTTATTTACTAGAGGCGTAACTCTTCTAATTGTTCGTGCTTTGAGCCTTTCCCGGGACAGCAGTATTAGATTCAGATGCACCATTGCATGTTTACTGTAGCTCTTGGACCTTCAAATCAACGATGAAACACAGAAATTGCATCGATATTGAATACAAAAGGCAAAATGTCGACTTATTTACAAGTGGAGTAACTCTTCTAATAGTTCGTGCTTTTAGCCTTTCCTGGGACAGCAGTATTAGATTCCGATGCACCATTGCAGGTTTACTGTACCCCTTGGACCTTCAAATCAACGATGAAACTTAGAAATTGCATCGATATTGAATACAAAAGGCAAAATGACGACTTATTTACAAGAGGAGTAACTCCTCTAATAGTTCGTGCTTTGAGCCTTTCCTGGGACAGCAGTATTAGATTCCGATGCACCATTGCAGGTTTACTGTACCCCTTGGACCTTCAAATCAACTATGAAACACAGAAATTGCATCGATATTGAATACAGAAGGGAAAATATCGACGTATTTACAAGAGGAGTAACTCTTCTAATAGTTCGTGCTTTTAGCCTTTCCTGGGACAGCAGTATTAGATTCCGATGCACCATTGCAGATTTACTGTATCCCTTGGACCTTCAAATCAACGATGAAACACAGAAATTGCATCGATATTGAATACAAAAGAAAAATGTCGACTTATTTTGAAGAGGAATAACTCTTCTAATAGTTCGTGCATTGAGCCTTTCCTGGGACAGCAGTATTAGATTCAAATGCACCATTGCAGGTTTACTGTATCCCTTGGACCTTCAAATCAACGATGAGTCACAGAAATTGCATCGATATTGAATACAAATGGCAAAATGCCGACTTATTTATAAGAGGAGCAAGTCATCTAATAGTTCGTGCTTTTAGCCTTTCCTGGGACAGCAGTATCAGATTCCGATGCACCATTGCAGGTTTACTGTATCCCATGGACCTTACAATCAACGATGAAACACAGAAATTGCATCGATATTGAATACAAATGCAAAATGTCGACTTATTTACAAGAGGAGTAACTCTTCTAATAGTTCGTGCTTTGAGACTTTCCTGGGACAGCAGTATTAGATTCCGATGCACCATTGCAAGTTTACTGTATCTCTTGGACCTTCAATTCAACGATGAAACACAGAAATTGCATCGATATTGAATACAAAAGGCAAAATGTCGACTTATTTACAAGAGGAGTAACTCTTCGAACGGTTCGTGCTTTGAGCCTGTCCTGGGACAGCAGTATTAGATTCCGATGCACCATTGCAGGATTACAGTATCCCGTGGACCTTCACATCAAAGATGAAATACAGAAATTGGATCGATAATGAATACAAAAGACAAAATGTCGACTTATTTACAAGAGGAGTAACTCTTTTAATAGTTCGTGTTTTTAGCCTTTCCTGGGACAGCAGTATTAGATTCCGGTGCACCATTGCAGGTTTACTGTATCCCTTGGACCTTCAAGTCTACGATGAAACACAGAAATTGCCTCGATATTGAATACAAAAAGCCAAATGTCGACTAATTTACAAGAGGAGTAACTCTTCTAATAGTTCGTGCTTTTAGCCTTTCCTGGGACAGCAGTATTAGATTCCGATCCACCATTCCAGGTTTACTGTATCCCTTGGACCTTCAAATCAACGATGAATCACAGAAATTGCACGATATTGAATACAAATGGCAAAATGCCGACTTATTTGTAAGAGGAGTAACTCATCTAATAGTTCGTGCTTTTACCCTTTCCTGGGACAGCAGTATCTGATTCCGATGCACCATTGAAGGTTTACTGTATCCCTTGGACCTTACAATCAACGATGAAACACAGAAATTGCATCGATATTGAATACAAAAGGGAAAATATCGACGTATTTACAAGATGAGTAACTCTTCTAATAGTTCGTGCTTTTAGCCTTTCCTGGGACAGCAGTATTAGATTCCGATGCACCATTGCAGGTTTACTGTATCCCTTGGACCTTCAAATCAACGATGAAACACAGAAATTGCATCAATTTTGAATACAAAAGGCAAAATGTCGACTTATTTACAAGAGTAGTAACTCTTCTAATAGTTCATGCTTTGAGCCTTTCCTGGGACAGCAGTATTAGATTCCAATGCACCATTGCAGGTTTACTGTATCCCTCGGACCTTCAAATCAACGATGAATCACAGAAATTGCATCGATATTGAATACAAATGGCAAAATGCCGACTTATTTGTAAGAGGAGTAACTCATCTAATAGTTCGTGCTTTTACCCTTTCCTGGGACAGCAGTATCTGATTCCGATGCACCACATCAGGTTTACTGTATCCCTTGGACCTTGCAATCAACGATGAAACACAGAAATTGCATCGATATTGATTACAAAAGGGAAAATATCGACGTATTTACAAGATGAGTAACGTTTCTAATAGTTCGTGCTTTTAGCCTTTCCTGGGACAGCAGTATTAGATTCCGATGCACCATTGCAGGTTTACTGTATCCCATGGACCTTACAATCAACGATGAAACACAGAAATTGCATCGATATTGAATACAAGAGGAAAAATGTCGACTTATTTACATGAGGAATAACTCTTCTAATAGTTCGTGCTTTGAGCCTTTCCTGGGGCAGCAGTATTAGATTCCGATGCACCATTGCAGGTTTACTGTATCTCTTGGACCTTCAAATCAACGATGATACCCAGAAATTGCATCGATATTGAATACAAAAGGCAAAATGTCAACTTATTTACAAGAGGAGTAACTCTTCTAATAGTTCGTGATTTGAGCCTTTCCTGGGACTGCAGTATTAGATTCCAATGAACCATTGCAGGTTTACTGTATCCCTTGGACCTTCAAATCAACGATGAATCACAGAAATTGCATCGATATTGAATACAAAAGGCAAAATGTCGAATTATTTACAAGAGGAGTAACTCTTCTAATAGTTCGTGTTTTCGCCTTTCCTGGGACATCAGTATTAGATTCCGATGCACCATTGCAGGTTGACTGTATCTCTTGGACCTTCAAATCTAGGATGAAACACAGAAATTGCATCGATATTGAATACAAAAGGCAAAATGTCGACCTATTTTGAAGAGGAGTAACTCTTCTAATAGTTCGTGTTTGAGCCTCTCCTGGGACAGCAGTATTAGATTCAAATGCACCATTGCAGGTTTACTGTATCCCTTGGACCTTCAAATCAACGATGAAACACAGAAATTGCATCGATATTGAATACAAAAGGCAAAATGTCGACTTATTTACAAGAGTAGTAACTCTTCTAATAGTTCGTGCTTTGAGCCTTTCCTGGGACAGCAGTATTAGATTCCAATGCACCATTGCAGGTTTACTGTATCCCTTGGACCTTCAAATCAACGATGAATCACAGAAATTGCATCGATATTGAATACAAATGGCAAAATGCCGACATATTTATAAGAGGAGTAACTCATCTTATAGTTCGTGCTTTGAGCCTTTCCTGGGACAGCAGTATCAGATTCCGATGCACCATTGCAGGTTTACTGTATCCCATGGACCTTACAATCAACGATGAAACACAGAAATTGCATCGATATTGAATACAAAAGGCAAAATGTCGACTTATTTACAAGAGGAGTAACTCTTCTAATAGTTCGTGTTTTCGCCTTTCCTGGGACATCAGTATTAGATTCCGATGCACCATTGCAGGTTTACTGTATCTCTTGGACCTTCAAATCAACGATGAAACACAGAAATTGCATCGATATTGATTACAAAAGGCAAAATGTCGACTTATTTTGAAGAGGAATAACTCTTCTAATAGTTCGTGCATTGAGCCTTTCCTGGGACAGCAGTATTAGATTCAAATGCACCATTGCAGGTTTACTGTATCCCTTGGACCTTCAAATCAACGATGAAACACAGGAATTGCATCGATATTGAATACAAAACGCAAAATGTCGACTTATTTACTAGAGGCGTAACTCTTCTAATTGTTCGTGCTTTCAGCCTTTCCCGGGACAGCAGTATTAGATTCCGATGCACCATTGCAGATTTACTGTATCCCTTGGACCTTCAAATCAACGATGAAACACAGAAATTGCATCGATATTGAATACAAAAGGCAAAATGTCGACTTATTTACAAGAGGAGTAACTCTTCTAACAGTTCCTGCTTTGAGCCTTTCCTGGGACAGCAGTATTAGATTCCAATGCACCATTGCAGGTTTACTGTATCCCTTGGACCTTCAAATCAACGATGAGTCACAGAAATTGCATCGATATTGAATACAAATGGCAAAATGCCGACTTATTTATAAGAGGAGTAAGTCATCTAATAGTTCGTGCTTTTAGCCTTTCCTGGGACAGAAGTATCAGATTCCGATGCACCATTGCATGTTTACTGTAGCTCTTGGACCTTCAAATCAACGATGAAACACAGAAATTGCATCGATATTGAATACAAAAGGCAAAATGTCGACTTATTTACAAGTGGAGTAACTCTTCTAATAGTTCGTGCTTTTAGCCTTTCCTGGGACAGCAGTATTAGATTCCGATGCACCATTGCAGGTTTACTGTACCCCTTGGACCTTCAAATCAACGATGAAACTTAGAAATTGCATCGATATTGAATACAAAAGGCAAAATGACGACTTATTTACAAGAGGAGTAACTCTTCTAATAGTTCGTGCTTTGAGCCTTTCCTGGGACAGCAGTATTAGATTCCGATGCACCATTGCAGGTTTACTGTACCCCTTGGACCTTCAAATCAACTATGAAACACAGAAATTGCATCGATATTGAATACAAAATTGAAAATATCGACGTATTTACAAGAGGAGTAACTCTTCTAATAGTTCGTGCTTTTAGCCTTTCCTGGGACAGCAGTATCAGATTCCGATGCACCATTGCAGATTTACTGTATCCCTTGGACCTTCAAATCAAAGATGAAATACAGAAATTGGATCGATAATGAATACAAAAGACAAAATTTCGACTTATTTACAAGAGGAGTAACTCTTTTAATAGTTCGTGTTTTTAGTCTTTCCTGGGACAGCAGTATTAGATTCCGGTGCACCATTGCAGGTTTACTGTATCCCTTGGACCTTCAAGTCTACGATGAAACACAGGAATTGCCTCGATATTGAATACAAAAAGCCAAATGTCGACTTATTTACAAGAGGAGTAACTCTTCTAATAGTTCGTGCTTTTAGCCTTTCCTGGGACAGCAGTATTAGATTCCGATCCACCATTCCAGGTTTACTGTATCCCTTGGACCTTCAAATCAACGATGAATCACAGAAATTGCACGATATTGAATACAAATGGCAAAATGCCGACTTATTTGTAAGAGGAGTAACTCATCTAATAGTTCGTGCTTTTACCCTTTCCTGGGACAGCAGTATCTGATTCCGATGCACCATTGAAGGTTTACTGTATCCCTTGGACCTTACAATCAACGATGAAACACAGAAATTGCATCGATATTGAATACAAAAGGGAAAATATCGACGTATTTACAAGATGAGTAACTCTTCTAATAGTTCGTGCTTTTAGCCTTTCCTGGGACAGCAGTATTAGATTCCGATGCACCATTGCAGGTTTACTGTATCCCTTGGACCTTCAAATCAACGATGAAACACAGAAATTGCATCAATTTTGAATACAAAAGGCAAAATGTCGACTTATTTACAAGAGTAGTAACTCTTCTAATAGTTCATGCTTTGAGCCTTTCCTGGGACAGCAGTATTAGATTCCAATGCACCATTGCAGGTTTACTGTATCCCTTGGACCTTCAAATCAACGATGAATCACAGAAATTGCATCGATATTGAATACAAATGGCAAAATGCCGACTTATTTGTAAGAGGAGTAACTCATCTAATAGTTCGTGCTTTTACCCTTTCCTGGGACAGCAGTATCTGATTCCGATGCACCATTGAAGGTTTACTGTATCCCTTGGACCTTACAATCAACGATGAAACACAGAAATTGCATCGATATTGAATACAAAAGGGAAAATATCGACGTATTTACAAGATGAGTAACTCTTCTAATAGTTCGTGCTTTTAGCCTTTCCTGGGACAGCAGTATTGGATTCCGATGCACCATTGCAGGTTTACTGTATCCCTTGGACCTTCAAATCAACGATGAAACACAGAAATTGCCTTGATATTGAATACAAAAAGCCAAATGTCGACTTATTTACAAGAGGAGTAACTCTTCTAATAGTTCGTGCTTTTAGCCTTTCCTGGGACAGCAGTATTAGATTCCGATCCACCATTCCAGGTTTACTGTATCCCTTGGACCTTCAAATCAACGATGAAACACAGAAATTGCATCAATTGTGAATACAAAAGGCAAAATGTCGACTTATTTTCAGGAGGAGTAACTCTTCTAACAGTTCGTGCTTTGAGCCTTTCCTGGGACAGCAGTTTTAGATTCCAATGCACCATTGCAGGTTTACTGTATCCCTTGGACCTTCAAATCAACGATGAGTCACAGAAATTGCATCGATATTGAATACAAATGGCAAAATGCCGACTTATTTATAAGAGGAGTAAGTCATCTAATAGTTCGTGCTTTTAGCCTTTCCTGGGACAGCAGTATCAGATTCCGATGCACCATTGCAGGTTTACTGTATCCCATGGACCTTACAATCAACGAAGAAACACAGAAATTGCATCGATATTGAATACAAATGCAAAATGTCGACTTATTTACAAGAGGAGTAACTCTTCTAATAGTTCGTGCTTTGAGCCTTTCCTGGGACAGCAGTATTAGATTCCGATGCACCATTGCAAGTTTACTGTATCTCTTGGACCTTCAAATCAACGATGAAACACAGAAATTGCATCGATATTGAATACAAAAGGCAAAATGTCGACTTATTTACAAGAGGAGTAACTCTTCGAACGGTTCGTGCTTTGAGCCTGTTTTGGGACAGCAGTATTAGATTCCGATGCACCATTGCAGGATTACTGTATCCCGTAAACCTTCAAATCAAAGATGAAACACAGAAATTGGATCGATAATGAATACAGAAGGCAAAATGTCGACTTATTTACAAAAGGAGTAACTCTTTTAATAGTTCGTGTTTTTAGCCTTTCCTGGGACAGCAGTATTACATTCCGGTGCACCATTGCAGGTTTACTGTATCCCTTGGACCTTACAATCAACGATGAAACACAGAAATTGCATCGATATTGAATACAAAAGGGAAAATATCGACGTATTTACAAGAGGAGTAACTCTTCTAATAGTTCGTGCTTTTAGCCTTTCCTGGGACAGCAGTATTAGATTCCGATCCACCATTCCAGGTTTACTGTATCCCTTGGACCTTCAAATCAACGATGAATCACAGAAATTGCACGATATTGAATACAAATGGCAAAATGCCGAATTATTTGTAAGAGGAGTAACTCATCTAATAGTTCGTGCTTTTACCCTTTCCTGGGACAGCAGTATCTGATTCCGATGCACCATTGAAGGTTTACTGTATCCCTTGGACCTTACAATCAACGATGAAACACAGAAATTGCATCGATATTGAATACAAAAGGGAAAATATCGACGTATTTACAAGATGAGTAACTCTTCTAATAGTTCGTGCTTTTAGCCTTTTCTGGGACAGCAGTATTAGATTCCGATGCACTATTGCAGGTTTACTGTATCCCTTGGACCTTCAAATCAACGATGAAACACAGAAATTGCATCAATTTTGAATACAAAAGGCAAAATGTCGACTAATTTACAAGAGTAGTAACTCTTCTACTAGTTCATGCTTTGAGCCTTTCCTGGAACAGCAGTATTGGATTCCGATGCACCATTGCAGGTTTACTGTATCTCTTGGACCTTCAAATCAACGATGAAACACAGATTTTGCATCGATATTGAATACAAAAGGCAAAATGTCGATTTATTTACAAGAGGAGTAACTCTTCTAATAGTTCGTGCTTTGAGCCTTTCTTGGGACAGCAGTATTAGATTCCGATGCACCATTGCAGGTTTACTGTATCTCTTGGACCTTCAAATCAACGATGAATCACAGAAATTGCATCGATATTGAATACAAATGGCAAAATGCCGACTTATTTGTAAGAGGAGTAACTCATCTAATAGTTCGTGCTTTTACCCTTTCCTGGGACAGCAGTATCTGATTCCGATGCACCATTGAAGGTTTACTGTATCCCTTGGACCTTACAATCAACGATGAAACACAGAAATTGCATCGATATTGAATACAAAAGGGAAAATATCGACGTATTTACAAGATGAGTAACTCTTCTAATAGTTCGTGCTTTTAGCCTTTCCTGGGACAGCAGTATTAGATTCCGATGCAACATTGCAGGTTTACTGTATCCCCTGGACCTTCAAATCAGCGATGAAACACAGAAATTGCCTCGATATTGAATACAAAAAGCCAAATGTCGACTTATTTACAAGAGGAGTAACTCTTCTAATAGTTCGTGGTTTTAGCCTTTCCTGGGACAGCAGTATTAGATTCCGATCCACCATTCCAGGTTTGCTGTATCCCTTGGACCTTCAAATCAACGATGAATCACAGAAATTGCACGATATTGAATACAAATTGCAAAATGCCGACTTATTTACAAGAGGAGTAACTCTTCTAATAGTTCGTGCATTGAGCCTTTCCTGGGACTGCAGTATTAGATTCAAATGCACCATTGCAGGTTTACTGTATCCCTTGGACCTTCAAATCAACGATGAGTCACAGAAATTGCATCGATATTGAATACAAATGGCAAAATGCCGACTTATTTATAAGAGGAGTAAGTCATCTAATAGTTCGTGCTTTTAGCCTTTCCTGGGACAGCAGTATCAGATTCCGATGCACCATTGCAGGTTTACTGTATCCCATGGACCTTACAATCAACGAAGAAACACAGAAATTGCATCGATATTGAATACAAATGCAAAATGTCGACTTATTTACAAGAGGAGTAACTCTTCTAATAGTTCGTGCTTTTAGCCTTTCCTGGGACAGCAGTATCAGATTCCGATGCACCATTGCAGATTTACTGTATCCCTTGGACCTTCAAATCAAAGATGAAATACAGAAATTGGATCGATAATGAATACAAAAGACAAAATTTCGACTTATTTACAAGAGGAGTAACTCTTTTAATAGTTCGTGTTTTTAGTCTTTCCTGGGACAGCAGTATTAGATTCCGGTGCACCATTGCAGGTTTACTGTATCCCTTGGACCTTCAAGTCTACGATGAAACACAGGAATTGCCTCGATATTGAATACAAAAAGCCAAATGTCGACTTATTTACAAGAGGAGTAACTCTTCTAATAGTTCGTGCTTTTAGCCTTTCCTGGGACAGCAGTATTAGATTCCGATCCACCATTCCAGGTTTACTGTATCCCTTGGACCTTCAAATCAACGATGAATCACAGAAATTGCACGATATTGAATACAAATGGCAAAATGCCGACTTATTTGTAAGAGGAGTAACTCATCTAATAGTTCGTGCTTTTACCCTTTCCTGGGACAGCAGTATCTGATTCCGATGCACCATTGAAGGTTTACTGTATCCCTTGGACCTTACAATCAACGATGAAACACAGAAATTGCATCGATATTGAATACAAAAGGGAAAATATCGACGTATTTACAAGATGAGTAACTCTTCTAATAGTTCGTGCTTTTAGCCTTTCCTGGGACAGCAGTATTAGATTCCGATGCACCATTGCAGGTTTACTGTATCCCTTGGACCTTCAAATCAACGATGAAACACAGAAATTGCATCAATTTTGAATACAAAAGGCAAAATGTCGACTTATTTACAAGAGTAGTAACTCTTCTAATAGTTCATGCTTTGAGCCTTTCCTGGGACAGCAGTATTAGATTCCAATGCACCATTGCAGGTTTACTGTATCCCTTGGACCTTCAAATCAACGATGAATCACAGAAATTGCATCGATATTGAATACAAATGGCAAAATGCCGACTTATTTGTAAGAGGAGTAACTCATCTAATAGTTCGTGCTTTTACCCTTTCCTGGGACAGCAGTATCTGATTCCGATGCACCATTGAAGGTTTACTGTATCCCTTGGACCTTACAATCAACGATGAAACACAGAAATTGCATCGATATTGAATACAAAAGGGAAAATATCGACGTATTTACAAGATGAGTAACTCTTCTAATAGTTCGTGCTTTTAGCCTTTCCTGGGACAGCAGTATTGGATTCCGATGCACCATTGCAGGTTTACTGTATCCCTTGGACCTTCAAATCAACGATGAAACACAGAAATTGCCTTGATATTGAATACAAAAAGCCAAATGTCGACTTATTTACAAGAGGAGTAACTCTTCTAATAGTTCGTGCTTTTAGCCTTTCCTGGGACAGCAGTATTAGATTCCGATCCACCATTCCAGGTTTACTGTATCCCTTGGACCTTCAAATCAACGATGAATCACAGAAATTGCACGATATTGAATACAAATGGCAAAATGCCGACTTATTTGTAAGAGGAGTAACTCATCTAATAGTTCGTGCTTTTACCCTTTCCTGGGACAGCAGTATCTGATTCCGATGTACCATTGAAGGTGTACTGTATCCCTTGGACATTACAATCAACGATGAAACACAGAAATTGCATCGATATTGAATACAAAAGGGAAAATATCGACGTATTTACAAGATGAGTAAATCTTCTAATAGTTCGTGCTTTTAGCCTTTCCTGGGACAGCAGTATTAGATTCCGATGCACCATTGCAGGTTTACTGTATCCCTTGGACCTTCAAATCAACGATGAAACACAGAAATTGCATCAATTGTGAATACAAAAGGCAAAATGTCGACTTATTTTCAGGAGGAGTAACTCTTCTAACAGTTCGTGCTTTGAGCCTTTCCTGGGACAGCAGTTTTAGATTCCAATGCACCATTGCAGGTTTACTGTATCCCTTGGACATTCAAATCAACGATGAGTCACAGAAATTGCATCGATATTGAATACAAATGGCAAAATGCCGACTTATTTATAAGAGGAGTAAGTCATCTAATAGTTCGTGCTTTTAGCCTTTCCTGGGACAGCAGTATCAGATTCCGATGCACCATTGCAGGTTTACTGTATCCCATGGACCTTACAATCAACGAAGAAACACAGAAATTGCATCGATATTGAATACAAATGCAAAATGTCGACTTATTTACAAGAGGAGTAACTCTTCTAATAGTTCGTGCTTTGAGCCTTTCCTGGGACAGCAGTATTAGATTCCGATGCACCATTGCAAGTTTACTGTATCTCTTGGACCTTCAAATCAACGATGAAACACAGAAATTGCATCGATATTGAATACAAAAGGCAAAATGTCGACTTATTTACAAGAGGAGTAACTCTTCGAACGGTTCGTGCTTTGAGCCTGTTTTGGGACAGCAGTATTAGATTCCGATGCACCATTGCAGGATTACTGTATCCCGTAAACCTTCAAATCAAAGATGAAACACAGAAATTGGATCGATAATGAATACAGAAGGCAAAATGTCGACTTATTTACAAAAGGAGTAACTCTTTTAATAGTTCGTGTTTTTAGCCTTTCCTGGGACAGCAGTATTACATTCCGGTGCACCATTGCAGGTTTACTGTATCCCTTGGACCTTACAATCAACGATGAAACACAGAAATTGCATCGATATTGAATACAAAAGGGAAAATATCGACGTATTTACAAGAGGAGTAACTCTTCTAATAGTTCGTGCTTTTAGCCTTTCCTGGGACAGCAGTATTAGATTCCGATCCACCATTCCAGGTTTACTGTATCCCTTGGACCTTCAAATCAACGATGAATCACAGAAATTGCACGATATTGAATACAAATGGCAAAATGCCGAATTATTTGTAAGAGGAGTAACTCATCTAATAGTTCGTGCTTTTACCCTTTCCTGGGACAGCAGTATCTGATTCCGATGCACCATTGAAGGTTTACTGTATCCCTTGGACCTTACAATCAACGATGAAACACAGAAATTGCATCGATATTGAATACAAAAGGGAAAATATCGACGTATTTACAAGATGAGTAACTCTTCTAATAGTTCGTGCTTTTAGCCTTTTCTGGGACAGCAGTATTAGATTCCGATGCACTATTGCAGGTTTACTGTATCCCTTGGACCTTCAAATCAACGATGAAACACAGAAATTGCATCAATTTTGAATACAAAAGGCAAAATGTCGACTAATTTACAAGAGTAGTAACTCTTCTACTAGTTCATGCTTTGAGCCTTTCCTGGAACAGCAGTATTGGATTCCGATGCACCATTGCAGGTTTACTGTATCTCTTGGACCTTCAAATCAACGATGAAACACAGATTTTGCATCGATATTGAATACAAAAGGCAAAATGTCGATTTATTTACAAGAGGAGTAACTCTTCTAATAGTTCGTGCTTTGAGCCTTTCTTGGGACAGCAGTATTAGATTCCGATGCACCATTGCAGGTTTACTGTATCTCTTGGACCTTCAAATCAACGATGAATCACAGAAATTGCATCGATATTGAATACAAATGGCAAAATGCCGACTTATTTGTAAGAGGAGTAACTCATCTAATAGTTCGTGCTTTTACCCTTTCCTGGGACAGCAGTATCTGATTCCGATGCACCATTGAAGGTTTACTGTATCCCTTGGACCTTACAATCAACGATGAAACACAGAAATTGCATCGATATTGAATACAAAAGGGAAAATATCGACGTATTTACAAGATGAGTAACTCTTCTAATAGTTCGTGCTTTTAGCCTTTCCTGGGACAGCAGTATTAGATTCCGATGCAACATTGCAGGTTTACTGTATCCCCTGGACCTTCAAATCAGCGATGAAACACAGAAATTGCCTCGATATTGAATACAAAAAGCCAAATGTCGACTTATTTACAAGAGGAGTAACTCTTCTAATAGTTCGTGGTTTTAGCCTTTCCTGGGACAGCAGTATTAGATTCCGATCCACCATTCCAGGTTTGCTGTATCCCTTGGACCTTCAAATCAACGATGAATCACAGAAATTGCACGATATTGAATACAAATTGCAAAATGCCGACTTATTTACAAGAGGAGTAACTCTTCTAATAGTTCGTGCATTGAGCCTTTCCTGGGACTGCAGTATTAGATTCAAATGCACCATTGCAGGTTTACTGTATCCCTTGGACCTTCAAATCAACGATGAGTCACAGAAATTGCATCGATATTGAATACAAATGGCAAAATGCCGACTTATTTATAAGAGGAGTAAGTCATCTAATAGTTCGTGCTTTTAGCCTTTCCTGGGACAGCAGTATCAGATTCCGATGCACCATTGCAGGTTTACTGTATCCCATGGACCTTACAATCAACGAAGAAACACAGAAATTGCATCGATATTGAATACAAATGCAAAATGTCGACTTATTTACAAGAGGAGTAACTCTTCTAATAGTTCGTGCTTTGAGCCTTTCCTGGGAGAGCAGTATTAGATTCCGATGCACCATTGCAAGTTTACTGTATCTCTTGGACCTTCAAATCAACGATGAAACACAGAAATTGCATCGATATTGAAAACAAAAGGCAAAATGTCGACTTATTTACAAGAGGAGTAACGCTTCGAACGGTTCGTGCTTTGAGCCTGTCCTGGGACAGCAGTATTAGATTCCGATGCACCATTGCATGATTACTGTATCCCGTAAACATTCAAATCAAAGATGAAACACAGAAATTGGATCGATAATGAATACAAAAGACAAAATGTCGACTTATTTACAAAAGGAGTAACTCTTTTAATAGTTCGTGTTTTTAGCCTTTCCTGGGACAGCAGTATTACATTCCGGTGCACCATTGCAGGTTTACTGTATCCCTTGGACCTTACTATCAACGATGAAACACAGAAATTGCATCGATATTGAATACAAAAGGGAAAATATCGACGTATTTACAAGAGGAGTAACTCTTCTAATAGTTCGTGCTTTTAGCCTTTCCTGGGACAGCAGTATTAGATTCCGATCCACCATTCCAGGTTTACTGTATCCCTTGGACCTTCAAATCAACGATGAATCACAGAAATTGCACGATATTGAATACAAATGGCAAAATGCCGAATTATTTGTAAGAGGAGTAACTCATCTAATAGTTCGTGCTTTTACCCTTTCCTGGGACAGCTGTATCTGATTCCGATGCACCATTGAAGGTTTTATTGTATCCCTTGGACCTTACAATCAACGATGAAACACAGAAATTGCATCGATATTGAATACAAAAGGGAAAATATCGACGTATTTACAAGATGAGTAACTCTTCTAATAGTTCGTGCTTTTAGCCTTTCCTGGGACAGCAGTATTAGATTCCGATGCACCATTGCAGGTTTACTGTATCCCTTGGACCTTCAAATCAACGATGAAACACAGAAATAGCATCAATTTTGAATACAAAAGGCAAAATGTCGACTTATTTACAAGAGTAGTAACACTTCTACTACTTCATGCTTTGAGCCTTTCCTGGGACAGCAGTATTAGATTCCAATGCACCATTGCAGGTTTACTGTATCCCTTGGACCTTCAAATCAACGATGAATCACAGAAATTGCATCGATATTGAATACAAATGGCAAAATGCCGACTTATTTATAAGAGGTGTAACTCATCTAATAGTTCGTGCTTTGAGCCTTTCCTGGGACAGCAGTATCAGATTCCGATGCACCATTGCAGGTTTACTGTATCCCATGGACCTTACAATCAACGATGAAACACAGAAATTGCATCGATATTGAATACAAAAAAGCAAAATGTCGACTTATTTACAAGAGGAGTAACTCTTCTAATAGTTCGTGCTTTGAGCCTTTCCTGGGACAGCAGTATTAGATTCCGATGCACCATTGCAGGTTTACTGTATCACTTGGACCTTCAAATCAACGATGAAACACAGAAATTGCATCGATATTGAATACAAAAGGCAAAATGTCGACTTATTTACAAGAGGAGTAACTCTTCTAATAGTTCGTGCTTTGAGCCTTTCCTGGGACAGCAGTATTAGATTCCGATGCACCATTGCAGGCTTACTGTATCCCTTGGACCTTCAAATCAACGATGAAACACAGAAATTGCATCGATATTGAATACAAAAGGCAAAATGTCGACTTATTTACAAGAGGAGTAACTCTTCTAATAGTTCGTGCTTTGAGCCTTTCCTGGAACAGCAGTATTAGATTCCGATGCACCATTGCAGGTTTACTGTATCCCTTGGACCTTCAAATCAACGATGAAACACAGAAATTGCATCGATGTAGAATACAAAAGGCAAAATGTCGACTTATTTACAAGAGGAGTAAATCTTCCAATAGTTCGTGCTTTGAGCCTTTCCTGGGACAGCAGTATTAGATTCCGATGCACCATTGCAGGTTTACTGTATCCCTTGGACCTTCAAATCAACGATTAAACACAGAAATTGCATCGGTATTGAATACAAAAGGCAAAATGTCGACTTATTTACAAGAGGAGTAACTCTTCTAATAGTTCGTGCTTTGAGCCTTTCCTGGGACAGCAGTATTAGATTCCGATGCACCATTGCAGGCTTACTGTATCCCTCTGACCTTCAAATCAACGATGAATCACAGAAATTGCACGATATTGAATACAAATTGCAAAATGCCGACTTATTTACAAGAGGAGTAACTCTTCTAATAGTTCGTGCTTTGAGCCTTTCCTGGGACAGCAGTATTAGATTCCGATGCACCATTGCAAGTTTTCTGTATCTCTTGGACCTTCAAATGAACGATGAAAGCAAGAAATTGCATCGATATTGAATACAAAAGGAAAAATGTCGACTTATTTACATGAGGAATAACTCTTCTAATAGTTCGTGCTTTGAGCCTTTCCTGGGGCAGCAGTATTAGATTCCGATGCACCATTGCAGGTTTACTGTATCTCTTGGACCTTCAAATTAACGATGATACCCAGAAATTGCATCGATATTGAATACAAAATGCAAAATGTCGACTTATTTACAAGAGGAGTAACTCTTCTAATAGTTCGTGTTTTCGCCTTTCCTGGGACATCAGTATTAGATTCCGATGCACCATTGCAGGTTTACTGTATCTCTTGGACCTTCAAATCAACGATGAAACACAGAAATTGCATCGATATTGAATACAAAAGGCAAAATGTCGACTTATTTTGAAGAGGAGTAACTCTTCTAATAGTTCGTGCATTGAGCCTTTCCTGGGACTGCAGTATTAGATTCAAATGCACCATTGCAGGTTTACTGTATCCCTTGGACCTTCAAATCAACGATGAAACACAGGAATTGCATCGATATTGAATACAAAACGCAAAATGTCGACTTATTTACTAGAGGCGTAACTCTTCTAATAGTTCGTGCTTTGAGCCTTTCCTGGGACAGCAGTATTAGATTCAGATGCACCATTGCATGTTTACTGTAGCTCTTGGACCTTCAAATCAACGATGAAACACAGAAATTGCATCGATATTGAATACAAAAGGCAAAATGTCGACTTTTTTACAAGTGGAGTAACTCTTCTAATAGTTCGTGCTTTTAGCCTTTCCTGGGACAGCAGTATTAGATTCCGATGCACCATTGCAGGTTTACTGTACCCCTTGGACCTTCAAATCAACGATGAAACTTAGAAATTGCATCGATAATGAATAGAAAAGGCAAAATGACGACTTATTTACAAGAGGAGTAACTCTTCTAATAGTTCGTGATTTCAGCCTTTCCTGGGACAGCAGTATTAGATTCCGATGCACCATTGCAGGTTTACTGTACCCCTTGGACCTTCAAATCAACGATGAAACACAGAAATTGCATCGATATTGAATACAAAAGGGAAAATATCGACGTATTTACAAGAGGAGTAACTCTTCTAATAGTTCGTGCTTTTAGCCTTTCTTGGGACAGCAGTATTAGATTCCGATGCACCATTGCAGATTTACTGTATCCCTTGGACCTTCAAATCAACGATGAAACACAGAAATTGCATCGATATTGAATACAAAAGGCAAAATGTCGACTTATTTACAAGAGGAGTAACTCTTCTAACAGTTCGTGCTTTGAGCCTTTCCTGGGACAGCAGTATTAGATTCCAATGCACCATTGCAGGTTTACTGTATCCCTTGGACCTTCAAATCAACGATGAGTCACAGAAATTGCATCGATATTGAATACAAATGGCAAAATGCCGACTTATTTATAAGAGGAGTAAGTCATCTAATAGTTCGTGCTTTTAGCCTTTCCTGGGACAGCAGTATCAGATTCCGATGCACCATTGCAGGTTTACTGTATCCCATGGACCTTACAATCAACGATGAAACACAGAAATTGCATCGATATTGAATACAAATGCAAAATGTCGACTTATTTACAAGAGGAGTAAATCTTCTAATAGTTCGTGCTTTGAGCCTTTCCTGGGACAGCAGTATTAGATTCCGATGCACCATTGCAGGTTTACTGTATCCCTTGGACCTTCAAATCAACGATGAAACACAGAAATTTCATCGTTATTGAATACAAAACGCAAAATGTCGACTTATTTACAAGAGGAGTAACTCTTCGAACGGTTCGTGCTTTGAGCCTGTCCTGGGACAGCAGTATTAGATTCCGATGCACCATTGCAGGATTACTGTATCCCGTGGACTTTCAAATCAAAGATGAAACACAGAAATTGGATCGATAATGAATACAAAAGACAAAATGTCGACTTATTTACAAGAGGAGTAACTCTTTTAATAGTTCGTGTTTTTAGCCTTTCCTGGGACAGCAGTATTAGATTCCGGTGCACCATTGCAGGTTTACTGTATCCCTTGGACCTTCAAGTCTACGATGAAACACAGAAATTGCCTCGATATTGAATACAAAAAGCCAAATGTCGACTTATTTACAAGATGAGTAACTCTTCTAATAGTTCGTGCTTTTAGCCTTTCCTGGGACAGCAGTATTAGATTCCGATCCACCATTCCAGGTTTACTGTATCCCTTGGACCTTCAAATCAACGATGAATCACAGAAATTGCACGATATTGAATACAAATGGCAAATTGCCGACTTATTTGTAAGAGGAGTAACTCATCTAATAGTTCGTGTTTTTACCCTTTCCTGGGACAGCAGTATCTGATTCCGATGCACCATTGAAGGTTTACTGTATCCCTTGGACCTTACAATCAACGATGAAACACAGAAATTGCATCGATATTGAATACAAAAGGCAAAATGTCGACTTACTTATAAGAGGAGTAACTTTTCTAATAGTTCGTGCTTTGAGCCTTTCCTGGGACAGCAGTATTAGATTCCGATGCACCATTGCAGGTTTACTGTGTCCCTTGGACCTTCAAATCAACGATGAAACACAGAAATTGCATCGATATTGAATACAAAAGGCAAAATGTCGACTTATTTTGAAGAGGAGTAACTCTTCTAATAATTCGTGCTTTGAGCCTTTCCTGGTACAGCAGTATTAGATTCAAATGCACCATTGCAGGTTTACTGTATCCCTTGGACCTTCAAATCAACGATGAAACACAGAAATTTCATCGTTATTGAATACAAAACGCAAAATGTCGACTTATTTACTAGAGGCGTAACTCTTCTAATAGTTCATGCTTTGAGCCTTTCCTGGGACAGCAGTATTAGATTCGGATGTACCATTGCATGTTTACCGTAGCTCTTGGACCTTCAAATCAACGATGAAACACAGAAATTGCATCGATATTGAATACAAAAGGCAAAATGACGACTTATTTACAAGAGGAGTAACTCTTCTAATAGTTCGTGCTTTTAGCCTTTCCTGGGACAGCAGTATTAGATTCCGATGCACCATTGCTGGTTTAGTGTATCCCTTGGACCTTCAAATCAACGATGAAACACAAATATTGCATCGATATTGAATACAAAAGGCAAAATGTCGACTTTTTTATAAGTGGAGAAACTCTTCTAATAGTTCGTGATTTTAGCCTTTCCTGGGACAGCAGTATTAGATTCCGATGCAGAATTGCAGGATTACTGTATCCCTTGGACCTTCAAATCAACGATGAAACTTAGAAATTGCATCGATATTGAATACAAAAGGCAAAATGTCGACTTATTTACAAGAGGAGTAACTCTTCTAATAGTTCGTGGTTTTAGCCTTTCCTGGGACAGCAGTATTAGATTCCGATGCACCATTCCAGGTTTACAGTATCCCTTGGACCTTCAAATCAACGATGAATCACAGAAATTACTTCGATATTGAATACAAATGGCAAAATGCCGACTTATTTATAAGAGGAGTAACTCATCTAATAGTTCGTGCTTTTCCCCTTTCGTGGGACAGCAGTATCTGATTCCGATGCACCATTGCAGGTTTACTGTATCCCTTGGACCTTACAATCAACGATGAAACACAGAAATTGCATCGATATTGAATACAAAAGGCAAAATGTCGACTTACTTATAAGCGGAGTAACTTTTCTAATAGTTCGTGCTTTGAGCCTTTCCTGGGACAGCAGTATTAGATTCCGATGCACCATTGCAGGTTTACTGTGTCACTTGGACCTTCAAATCAACGATGAAACACAGAAATTGCATCGATATTGAATACAAAAATTAAAATGTCGACTTATTTACAAGAGGAGTAACTCTTCTAATAGTACGTGCTTTGAGCCTTTCCTGGAACAGCAGTATTGGATTCAGATGCACCATTGTATGTTTACTGTATCTCTTGGAAATTCAAATCAACGATGAAATAAAGAAATTACATCGATATTGAATACAAAAGGCAAAATGTCGACTTATTTACAAGAGGAGTAACTCTCCTAATAGTTCGTGCTTTGAGCCTTTCCTGGGGCAGCAGTATTAGATTCCGATGCACCATTGCAGGTTTACTGTATCTCTTGGACCTTCAAATCAACGATGAAGCACAGAAATTGCATCGATATTGAATACAAAAGGAAAAATGTCGACTTATTTACATGTGGAATAACTCTTTTAATAGTTTGTGTTTTAGTCTTTCCTGGGAGAGCAGTATTAGATTCCGATGCACCATAGCAGGTTTACTGTATCTCTTGGACCTTCAAATCAACGATGAAACCCAGAAATTGCATCGATATTGAATACAAAGGGCAAAATGTCAACTTATTTTCAAGAGGAGTAACTCTTCTAATAGTTCGTGCTTTGAGCCTTTCCTGGGACAGCAGTATTAGATTCCGATGCACCATTGCAGGTTTATGTATCCCTTGGACCTTCAAATCAAAGATGAAACACAGAAATTGCATCAATATTGAATACTAAAGGCAAAATGTCGACTTATTTAAAAGAGGAGTAACTCTTCTAATAGTTCGGGATTTGAGCCTTTCCTGGGACAGCAGTATTAGATTCCGATGCACCATTGCTGGTTTACTGTATCTCTTGGACCTTCAAATCAACGATGAAACACAGAAATTGCATCGATATTGAATACAAAAGGCAAAATGTCGACTTATTTACAAGTGGAGTAACTCTTCTAATAGTTCGTGCTTTGAGCCATTCCTGGGCCAGCAGTATTCGATTCCGATGCACCATTGCAGGTTTACTGTTTCCCTTGGACCTTCAAATCAACGATGAAACACAGATATTGCATCGATATTGAATACAAAAGGCAAAATGTCGACTTTTTTATAAGTGGAGTAACTCTTCTAATAGTTCGTGCTTTGAGCCTTTCCTGGGACAGCAGTATTAGATTCCGATGCACCATTGCAGGTTATTGTATCCCTTGGACCTTCAAATCAACTATGAAACACAGAAATTGCATCGATATTGAATACAAAAGGCAAAATGTCGACCTATTTATAAGAGGAGTAACTCTTCTAATAGTTCGTGCTTTGAGCGTTTCCTGGGACAGCAGTATTAGATTCCGATGCACCATTGCAGGTTTATGTATCCCTTGGACCATCAAATCAACGATGAATCACAGAAATTGCATCGATATTGAATACAAATAAAAAAATGCCGACTTATTTATAAGAGGAGTAACTCATCTAATAGTTCGTGCTTTGAGCCTTTCCTGGGACAGCAGTATCAGATTCCGATGCACCATTGCAGGTTTACTGTATCCCATGGACCTTACAATCAACGATGAAACACAGAAATTGCATCGATATTGAATACAAAAGGCAAAATATCGACTTATATACAAGAGGAGTATCTCTTCTAATAGTTTGTGCTTTGAGCCTTTCCTGGAACAGCAGTATTGGATTCCGATGCACCATTGCAGGTTTACTGTATCTCTTGGACCTTCAAATCAACGATGAAACACAGAAATTGCTTCGATATTGAATACAAAAGGCAAAATGTCGACTTATTTACAAGAGGAGTAACTGTTCTAATAGTTCGTGCTTTTAGCCTTTCCTGGGGCTGCAGTATTAGATTCCAATGCACCATTGCAGGTTGACTGTATCTCTAGGACCTTCAAATCAACGATGAAACACAGACATAGCATCGATATTGAATACAAAAGGCAAAATGTCGACTTATTTTGAAGAGGAGTTACTCATCTAATAGTCGTGCTTTGAGCCTTTCCTGGGACAGCAGTATTAGATTCAAATGCACCATTGCAGGTTTACTGTATCCCTTGGACCTTCAAATCAACGATGAAACACAGAAATTTCATCGATATTGAATACAAAACGCAAAATGTCGACTTATTTACTAGAGGCGTAACTGTTCTATAAGTTCGTGCTTTGAGCCTTTCCTGTGACAGCAGTATTAGATTCAGATGCACCATTGAATGTTTACTGTAACTCTTGGACCATCAAATCAACGATGAAACACAGAAATTGCATCGATATTGAATACAAAAGGCAAAATGTCGACTTATTTACAAGAGGAGTAACTCTTCCAATAGTTCGTGCTTTTAGCCTTTCCTGGGGCAGCAGTATTAGATTCCGATGCACCATTGCAGGTTTACTGTATCCCTTGGACCTTCAAATCAACGATGAAACACAAATATTGCATCGATATTGAATACAAAAGGCAAAATGGCGACTTTTTTATAAGTGGAGAAACTCTTCTAATAGTTCGTGATTTTAGCCTTTCCTGGGACAGCAGTATTAGATTCCGATGCAGAATTGCTGGATTACTGTATCCCTTGGACCTTCAAATTTACGATGAAACTTAGAAATTGCATCGATATTGAATACAAAAGGCAAATTGTCGACTTATTTATAAGAGGAGTAACTCATCTAATAGTTCGTGATTTGAGCCTTTCCTGGGACAGCAGTATTAGATTCTGATGCACCATTGCAGGTTTACTGTATCCCTTGGACCTTCAAATCAACGATGGAACACAGAAATTGCATCGATATTAAATACAAAGAGCAAAATGTCCACCTACTTACAAGAGCAGTAACTCTTCGAACGGTTCGTGCTTTGAGCCTTTCCTGGGACAGCAGTATTAGATTCCGATGCACCATTGCAGGATTACTGCATCCCGTGGACCTTCAAATCAAAGATGAAACACAGAAATTGGATCGATATTGAATACAAAAGACAAAATGTCGACTTATTTACAAGAGGAGTAACTCTTTTAATAGTTCGTGGTTTTAGCCTTTCCTGGGACAGCAGTATTAGATTCCGGTGCACCATTGCAGGTTTACTGTATCCCTTGGACCTTCAAGTCTACGATGAAACACAGAAATTGCCTCGATATTGAATACAAAAAGCAAAATGTCGACTTATTTACAAGAGGAGTAACTCTTCTAATAGTTCGTGCTTTTAGCCTTTCCTGGGACAGCAGTATTAGATTCCGATGCACCATTCCAGGTTTACTGTATCCCTTGGACCTTCAAATCAACGATGAATCACAGAAATTGCATCGATATTGAATACAAATGGCAAAATGCCGACTTATTTATGAGAGGAGTAACTCATCTAATAGTTCGTGCTTTTACCCTCTCCTGGGACAGCAGTATCTGATTCCGATGCACCATTGCAGGTTTACTGTATCCCTTGGACCTTACAATCAACGATGAAACACAGAAATTGCATCGATATTGAATACAAAAGGCAAAATGTCGACTTACTTATAAGAGGAGTAACTTTTCTAATAGTTCGTGCTTTGAGCCTTTCCTGGGACAGCAGTATTAGATTCCGATGCACCATTGCAGGTTTACTGTGTCCCTTGGACCTTCAAATCAACGATGAAACACAGAAATTGCATCGATATTGAATACAAAAATTAAAATGTCGACTTATTTACAAGAGGAGTAACTCTTCTAATAGTTCGTGCTTTGAGCCTTTCCTGGAACAGCAGTATTGGATTCAGATGCACCATTGCATGTTTACTGTATCTCTTGGAAATTCAAATCAACGATGAAATAAAGAAATTACATCGATATTGAATACAAAAGGCAAAATGTCGACTTATTTACGAGAGGAGTAACTCTTCTAATAGTTCGTGCTTTGAGCCTTTCCTGGGACAGCAGTATTAGATTCCGATGCACCATTGCAGGTTTACTGTATCTCTTGGACCTTCAAATCAACGATGAAAAACAGAAATTGCATCGATATTGAATGCAAAAGGCAAAATGTCGACTTATTTACAAGAGGTGTAACTCTTCTAATAGTTCGTGATTTGAGCCTTTCCTGGAACAGCAGTTTTAGATTCCGATGCACCATTGCTGGTTTACTGTATCTCTTGGACCTTAAAATCAACGATGAAACACAGAAATTGCATCGATATTGAATACAAACGGCCAAATGTCAACTTATTTACAATAGGAGTAACTCTTCTAATAGTTCGTGCTTTGAGCCTTTCCTGGGCCAGCAGTTTTAGATTCCGATGCACCATTGCAGGTTTACTGTAGCTCTTGGACCTTCAAATCAACGATGAAACACAGAAATTGCATCGATATTGAATACAAACGGCAAAATGTCGACTCATTTACAAGAGGAGTAACTCTTCTAATAGTTCGTGCTTTGAGCCTTTCCTGGGCCAGCAGTATTCGATTCCGATGCACCATTGCAGGTTTCCTGTATCAGTTGGACCTTCAAATCAACGATGAAACACAGAAATTGCAACGATATTTAATACAAAAGGCAAAATGTCGACTTTTTTATAAGTGGAGTACTCTTCTAACAGTTCGTGCATTGAGGCTTTCCTGGGACAGCAGTATTAGATTCCGATGCACCATTGCAGGTTCATTGTATCCCTTGGACCTTCAAATCAACGATGAAACACAGAAATTGCATCGATATTGAATACAAAAGGCAAAATGTCGACTTATTTACAAGAGGAGTAACTCTTCTAATAAATCGTGCTTTGAGCCTTTCCTGGGTCAGCAGTATTAGATTCCGATGCACCATTGCAGGATTGCCGTATCCCGTGGACCTTCAAATCAAAGATGAAACACAGATATTGGATCGATATTGAATACAAAAGACAAAATGTCGACTTAGTTACAAGAGGAGTAACTCTTTTAATAGTTCGTGTTTTTAGCTTTTCCTGGGACAGCAGTATTAGATTCCGGTGCACCATTGCAGGTATACTGTATCCCTTGGACCTTCAAGTCTACGATGAAACACAGAAATTGCCTCCATACTGAATACAAAAAGCAAAATGTCGACTTATTTACAAGAGGAGAAACTCTTCTAATAGTTCGTGCTTTTAGCCTTTCCTGGGACAGCAGTATCAGATTCCGATGCAACAATTCCAGGTTTACTGTATCCCTTGGACCTTCAAATCAACGATGAATCACAGAAATTGCATCGATATTGAATACAAATGGCAAAATGCCGACTTATTTATAAGAGGAGTAACTCATCTAATAGTTCGTGCTTTTACCCTTTCCTGGCACAGCAGTATCTGATTCCGATGCACCATTGCAGGTTTACTGTATCCCTTGGACCTTACAATCAACGATGAAACACAGAAATTGCATCGATATTGAATACAAAAGGCAAAATGTCGACTTACTTATAAGAGGAGTAACTTTTCTAATAGTTCGTGCTTTGAGCCTTTCCTGGGACAGCAGTATTAGATTCCGATGCACCATTGCAGATTTACTGTGTCCCTTGGACCTTCAAATCAACGATGAAACACTGAAATTGCATCGATATTGAATACAAAAATTAAAATGTCGACTTATTTACAAGAGGAGTAACTCTTCTAATAGTTCGTGTTTTGAGCCTTTCCTGGAACAGCAGTATTGGATTCAGATGCACCATTGCATGTTTACTGTATCTCTTGGAAATTCAAATCAACGATGAAATAAAGAAATTACATCGATATTGAATACAAAAGGCAAAATGTCGACTTATTTACAAGAGGAGTAACTCTTATAATAGTTCGTGTTTTGAGCCTTTCCTGGGACAGCAGTATTAGATTCCGATGCACCATTGCAGATTTACTGTATCTCTTGGACCTTCAAATCAACGATGAAACACAGAAATTGCATCGATATTGAATACAAAGGGCAAAATGTCAACTTATTTACAAGAGGAGTAACTCTTCTAATAGTTCGTGCTTTGAGCCTTTCCTGGGACAGCAGTATTAGATTCTGATGCACCATTGCAGGTTTATGTATCCCTTGGACCTTCAAATCAACGATGAAACACAGAAATTGCATCGATATTGAATACAAAAGGCAAAATGTCGACTTATTTACAAGAGGAGTAACTCTTCTAATCGTTCGTGATTTGAGCCTTTCCTGGGACAGCAGTATTAGATTCCGATGCACCATTGCTGGTTTACTGTATCTCTTGGACCTTCAAATCAACGATGAAACACAGAAATTGCATCGATATTGAATACAAAAGGCAAAATGTCGACTTATTTACAAGTGGAGTAACTCTTCTAATAGTTCGTGCTTTTAGCCTTTACTGGGACAGCAGTATTAGATTCCGATGCACCATTGCAGGTTTACTGTATGCCTTGGACCTTCAAATCAACGATGAAACACAGAAATTGCATCGATATTGAATACAAACGGCAAAATGTCAACTTATTTACAAGAGGAGTAACTCTTCTAATAGTTCGTGCTTTTAGCCTTTCCTGGGCCAGCAGTTTTAGATTCCGATGCACCATTGCAGGTTTACTGTAGCTCTTGGACCTTCAAATCAACGATGAAACATAGAAATTGCATCGATATTGAATACAAACGGCAAAATGTCGACTTATTTACAAGAGGAGTAACTCTTCTAATAGTTCGTGCTTTGAGCCTTTCCTGGGCCAGCAGTATTCGATTCCGATGCACCATTGCAGGTTTCCTGTATCCCTTGGACCTTCAAATCAACGATGAAACACAGAAATTGCAACGATATTTAATACAAAAGGCAAAATGTCGACTTTTTTATAAGTGGAGTACTCTTCTAATAGTTCGTGATTTGAGGCTTTCCTGGGACAGCAGTATTAGATTCCGATGCACCATTGCAGGTTCATTGTATCCCTTGGACCTTCAAATCAACGATGAAACACAGAAATTGCATCGATATTGAATACAAAAGGCAAAAGGTCGACTTACTTACAAGAGGAGTAACTCGTCTAATAATTCGTGCTTTGAGCCTTTCCTGGGTCAGCAGTATTAGATTCCGATGCACCATTGCAGGTTTACTGTACCCCTTGGAACTTCCAATAAACGATGAAACACAGAAATTGCATCGATATTGAATACAAAAGGCAAAATGTCGACTTATTTACAAGAGTAGTAACTCTTCTAATAGTTCTTGTTTCTAGCCTTTCCTCGGACAGCAGTATTAGATTCCAATGCACCATTGCAGGTTTACTGTATCCCTTGGACCTTCAAATCAACGATGAATCACAGAAATTGCATCGATATTGAATACAAATGGCAAAATGCCGACTTATTTATAAGAGGAGTAACTCATCTAATAGTTCGTGCTTTTAGCCTTTCCTGGGACAGCAGTATCAGATTCCGATGCACCATTGCAGGTTTACTGTATCCCTTATACCTTCATATCAACGATGAAACACAGAAATTACATCGATATTGAATACAAAAGGCAAAATGTCGACTTATTTACAAGAGGAGTACCTCTTCTAATAGTTCGTGATTTTAGCCTTTCCTGGGACATCAGTATTAGATTCCGATGCACCATTGCAGGTTGACTGTATCTCTTGGACCTTCAAATCAACGATGAAACACTGAAATTGCATCGATATTGAACACAAAAGGCAAAATGTCGACTTATTTACAAGAGGCGTAACTCTTCTAATAGTTCGTGCTTTGAGCGTATCCTGGTACAGCAGTATTAGATTCCGATGCACCATTGCAGGTTTAATGTATCCCTTGGACCTTGAAATCAACGATGAAACACAGAAATTGTATCGATATTGAATACAGAAGACAAAATGTCGACTTATTTACAAGAGGAGTAACTCTTTTAATAGTTCGTGTTTTTAGCCTTTCCTGGGACAGCAGTATTAGATTCCGGTGCACCATTGCAGGTTTACTGTATTCCTTGGACCTTCAAGTCTACGATGAAACACAGAAATTGCCTCGATATTGAATACAAAAGGCAAAATGTCGACTTATTTAAAAGAGGAGTAACTCTTCTAATAGTTCGAGATTTGAGCCTTTCCTGGAACAGCAGTATTGGATTCCGATGCACCATTGCAGCTCTACTGTATCTCTTGGACCTTCCAAACAACGATGAAACACAGAAATTGCATCGATATTGAATACAAAAGTCAAAATGTCGATTTATTTACAAGAGGAGTAACTCTTCTAATAGTTCGTGTTTTTAGCCTTTCCTGGGACAGCAATAATAGATTCCAATGCACCATTGCAGGTTTACTGTATCCCTTATACCTTCATATCAACGATGAAACACAGAAATTACATCGATATTGTATACAAAAGGCAAAATGTCGACTTATTTACAAGAGGAGTAACTCTTCTAATAGTTCGTGATTTTAGCCTTTCCTGGGACATCAGTATTAGATTCCGATGCACCATTGCAGGTTGACTGTATCTCTTGGACCTTCAAATCATCGATGAAACACTGAAATTGCATCGATATTGAACACAAAAGGCAAAATGTCGACTTATTTACAAGAGGCGTAACTCTTCTAATAGTTCGTGCTTTGAGCGTATCCTGGCACAGCAGTATTAGATTCCGATGCACCATTGCAGGTTTACTGTATCCCTTGGACCTTGAAATCAACGATGAAACACAGAAATTGCATCGATATTGAAAACAAAAGGCAATATGTCGACTTTTTTATAAGTGGAGAAACTCTTCTAATAGTTCGTGATTTTAGCCTTTCCTGGGACAGCAGTATTAGATTCCGATGCACCATTGCAGGATTACTGTATCCCGTGGACCTTCAAATCAACGATGAAACACAGAAATTGCATCGATATTGAATACAGAAGACAAAATGTCGACTTATTTACAAGAGGAGTAACTCTTTTAATAGTTCGTGTTTTTAGCCTTTCCTGGGACAGCAGTATTAGATTCCGGTGCACCATTGCAGGTTTACTGTATTCCTTGGACCTTCAAGTCTACGATGAAACACAGAAATTGCCTCGATATTGAATACAAAAGGCAAAATGTCGACTTATTTACAAGAGGAGTAACTCTTCTAATAGTTCGTGCTTTTAGCCTTTCCTGGGACAGCAGTATTAGATTCCGATGCACCATTGCAGGTTTACTGTGTCCCTTGGACTTTCAAATCAACTTTGAAACACAGAAATTCCATCGATATTGAATACAAAATGCAAAATGTCGACTTATTTACAAGAGGAGTAACTCTTCTAATAGTTCGTGTTTTGAGCCTTTCCTGGAACAGCAGTATTGGATTCAGATGCAACATTGCAAGTTTACTGTATCTCTTGGACCTTCAAATCAACGATGAAACAAAGAAATTGCATCGATATTGAATACAAAAGGCAAAATGTCGACTTATTTACAAGAGGAGTAACTCTTCTTATAGTTCCTGCTTTGAGCCTTTCCTGGGACAGCAGTATTAGATTCCGATGCACCATTGCAGTTTTACTGTATCTCTTGGACCTTCAAATCAACGATGAAACACAGAAATTGCATCGATATTGAATACAAAAGGAAAAATTGCGACTTATTTACATGAGGTATAACTCTTCTAATAGTTCGTGCTTTGAGCCTTTCCTGGGAGAGCAGTGTTAGATTCAAATGCACCATTGCAGGTTTACTGTATCCCTTGGACCTTCAAATCAACGATGAAACACAGAAATTGCATCGATATTGAATACAAAAGGCAAAATGTCCACCTACTTACAAGAGGAGTAACTCTTCGAACGGTTCGTGTTTTGAGCCTTTCCTGGGACAGCAGTATTAGAATCCGATGCACCATTGCAGGATTGCTGTATCCCGTGGACCTTCAAATCAAAGATGAAACACAGAAATTGGATCGATATTAAATACAAAAGACAAAATGTCGACTTATTTACAAGAGGAGTAACTCTTTTAATAGTTCGTGTTTTAGCTTTTCCTGGGACAGCAGTATTAGATTCCGGTGCACCATTGCTGGTTTACTGTATCCCTTGGACCTTCAAGTCTACGATGAAACACAGAAATTGCCTCGATATTGAATACAAAAAGCAAAATGTCGACTTATTTACAAGAGGAGTAACTCTTCTAATAGTTCATGCTTTTAGCCTTTCCTGGGACAGCAGTATTAGATTCCGATGCACCATTCCAGATTTACTGTATCCCTTGGACCTTCAAATCAACGATGAATCACAGAAATTGCATCGATATTGAATACAAATGGCAAAATGCCGACTTATTTATAAGAGAAGTAACTCATCTAATAGTTCGTGCTTTTACCCTTTCCTGGGACAGCAGTATCTGATTCCGATGCACCATTGCAGGTTTACTGTATCCCTTGGACCTTACAATCAACGATGAAACACAGAAATTGCATCGATATTGAATACAAAAGGCAAAATGTCGACTTACTTATAAGAGGAGTAACTTTTCTAATAGTTCGTGCTTTGAGCCTTACCTGGGACAGCAGTATTAGATTCCGATGCACCATTGCAGGTTTACTGTGTCCCTTGGACCTTCAAATCAACGATGAAACACTGAAATTGCATCGATATTGAGTACAAAAATTAAAATGTCGACTTATTTACAAGAGGTGTAACTCTTCTAATAGTTCGTGCTTTGAGTCTTTCCTTGAACAGCAGTATTGGATTCAGATGCACCATTGCATGTATACTGTATCTCTTGGAAATTCAAATCAACGATGAAACACAGAAATTGCATCGATTTTGAATACAAAAGGCAAAATGTCGACTTATTTACAAGAGGAGTAACTCTTCTAATAGTTCGGGATTTGAGCCTTTCCTGGGACAGCAGTATTAGATTCCGATGCACCATTGCTGGTTTACTGTATCTCTTGGACCTTGAAATCAACGATGAAACACAGAAATTGCATCGATATTGAATACAAAAGGAAAAATTGCGACTTATTTACATGAGGTATAATTCTTCTAATAGTTCGTGCTTTGAGCCTTTCCTGGGAGAGCAGTGTTAGATTCAAATGCACCATTGCAGGTTTACTGTATCCCTTGGACCTTCAAATCAACGATGAAACACAGAAATTTCATCGATATTGAATACAAAACGCAAAATGTCGACTTATTTACAAGAGGCGTAACTCTTCTAATAGTTCGTGCTTTGAGCTTATCCTGGGACAGCAGTATTAGATTCCGATGCACCATTGCAGGTTTACTGTATCCCTTGGACCTTGAAATCAACGATGAAACACAGAAATTGCATCGATATTGAAAACAAAAGGCAAAATGTCGACTTTTTTATAAGTGGAGAAACTCTTCTAATAGTTCGTGATTTTAGCCTTTCCTGGGACAGCAGTATTACATTCCGATGCACCATTGCAGGATTACTGTATCCCGTGGACCTTCAAATCAACGATGAAACACAAAAATTGCCTCGATATTGAATACAAAAGACAAAATGTCGACTTATTTACAAGAGGAGTAACTCTTTAATAGTTCGTGTTTTTAGCCTTTCCTGGGACAGCAGTATTAGATTCCGGTGCACCATTGCAGGTTTACTGTATCCCTTGGACCTTCAAATCAACGATGAATCACAGAAATTGCATCGATATTGAATACAAATGGCAAAATGCCGACTTATTTATAAGAGGAGTAACTCATCTAATAGTTCGTGCTTTTAGCCTTTCCTGGGACAGCAGTATTAGATTCCGATGCACCATTGCAGGTTTACTGTATCCCTTGGACATTCAAATCAACGATGAAACACAGAAATTTGATCGATATTGAATACAAAACGCAAAATGTCGACTTATTTACAAGAGGCGTAACCCTTCTAATAGTTCGTGCTTTGAGCCTATCCTGGGACAGCAGTATTAGATTCCGATGCACCATTGCAGGTTTACTGTATCCCTTGGACCTTGAAATCAAACATGAAACACAGAAATTGCATCGATATTGAAAACAAAAGGCAAAATGTCGACTTTTTTATAAGTGGAGAAACTCTTCTAATAGTTCGTGATTTTAGCCTTTCCTGGGACAGCAGTATTAGATTCCGATGCACCATTGCAGGATTACTGTATCCCGTGGACCTTCAAATCAACGATGAAACACAGAAATTTCATCGATATTGAATACAAAAGACAAAATGTCGACTTATTTACAAGAGGAGTAACTCTTTTAATAGTTCGTGTTTTTAGCCTTTCCTGGGACAGCAGTATTAGATTCCGGTGCACCATTGCAGGTTTACTGTATCCCTTGGACCTTCAAGTCTACAATGAAACACAGAAATTGCCTCGATATTGAATACAAAATGCAAAATGTCGACTTATTTACAAGAGGAGTAACTCTTCTAATAGTTCGTGCTTTGAGCCTTTCCTGGGACAGCAGTATTAGATTCCGATGCACCATTGCAGGTTTACTGTGTCCCTTGGACCTTCAAATCAACGATGAAACACTGAAATTGCATCGATATTGAATACAAAAATTAAAATGTCGACTTATTTACAAGAGGAGTAACTCTTCTAATAGTTCGTGGTTTGAGCCTTTCCTGGAACAGCAGTATTGGATTCAAATGCACCATTGCATGTATACTGTATCTCTTGGAAATTCAAATCAACGATGAAATAAAGAAATTACATCGATATTGAATACAAAAGGCAAAATGTCGACTTATTTACAAGGGGAGTAACTCTGCTAATAGTTCGTGCTTTGAGCCTTTCCTGGGACAGCAGTATTAGATTCCGATGCACCATTGCTGGTTTACTGTATCTCTTGGACCTTCAAATCAACGATGAAACATTGAAATTGCATCGATATTGAATACAAACGGCAAAATGTCGACTTATTTACAAGAGGAGTAACTCTTCTAATTGTTCGTGATTTGAGCCTTTCCTGGGCCAGCAGTATTCGATTCCGATGCACCGTTGCAGGTTTCCTGTATCCCTTGGACCTTCAAATCAACGATGAAACACAGAAATTGCATCGATATTGAATACAAAAGGCAAAATGTCGACTTATTTACAAGAGGAGTAACTCTTCTAATAATTCGTGCTTTGAGCCTTTCCTGGGACAGCAGTATTAGATTCCGATGCACCATTGCAGGTTTACTGTACCCCTTGGACCTTCCAATCAACGATGAAACACAGAAATTGCATCGATATTGAATACAAAAGGCAAAATGTCGACTTATTTACAAGAGGAGTAACTCTTCTAATAGTTCTTGTTTTTAGCCTTTCCTCGGACAGCAGTATTAGATTCCGATGCACCATTGCAGGTTTACTGTATCCCTTGGACCTTCAAATCAACGATGAATCACAGATATTGCATCGATATTGAATACAAATGGCAAAATGCCGACTTATTTATAAGAGGAGTAACTCATCTAATAGTTCGTGCTTTTAGCCTTTCCTGGGACAGCAGTATCAGATTCCGATGCACCATTGCAGGTTTACTGTATCCCTTGGACCTTACAATCAACGATGAAACACAGAAATTGCATCGATATTAAATACAAAAGTCAAAATGTCGATTTATTTACAAGAGGAGTAACTCTTCTAATGGTTCGTGTCTTTAGCCTTTCCTGGGACAGAAATATTAGATTCCAATGCACCATTGCAGGTTGACTGTATCTCTTGTACCTTCAAATCAACGATGAAACACTGAAATTGCATCGATATTGAACACAAAAGGCAAAATGTCGACTTTTTTTCAAGAGGAGTAACTCTTCTAATAGTTCGTGCTTTGAGCCTTTCCTGGGACAGCAGTATTAGATTCAAATGCACCATTGCAAGTTTACTGTATCCATTGGACATACAAATCAACGATGAAACACAGAAATTACATCGATATTGAATACAAAACGCAAAATGTCGACTTAATTACAAGAGGCGTAACTCTTCTAATAGTTCGTGCTTTGAGCCTATCCTGGGACAGCAGTATTAGATTCCGATGCACCATTGCAGGTTTACTGTATCCCTTGGACCTTCAAATCAACGATGAAATACAGATATTGCATCGATATTGAAAACAATAGGCAAAAAGTCGACTCTTTTTTATAAGTGGAGAAACTCTTCTAATAGTTCGTGATTTTAGCCTTTCCTGGGACAGCAGTATTAGATTCCGATGCACCATTGCAGGATTACTGTATCCCGTGGACCTTCAAATCAACGATGAAACACAGAAATTGCATCGATATTGAATACAAAAGACAAAATGTCGACTTATTAACAAGAGGAGTAACTCTTTTAATAGTTCGTGTTTTTAGCCTTTCCTGGGACAGCAGTATTAGATTCCGGTGCACCATTGCAGGTTTACTGTATCCCTTGGACCTTCAAGTCTACGATGAAACACAGAGATTGCCTCGATATTGAATACAAAAGGCAAAATGTCGACTTATTTACAAGATGAGTAACTCTTCTAATAGTCCGTGCTTGTGGCCTTTCCTGGGACAGCAGTATTAGATTCCGATGCACCATTGCAGGTTTACTGTATCCCTTGGACCTTCAAATCAACGATGAATCACAGAAATTGCATCGATATTGAATACAAAAGGCAAAATGTCGACTTATTTACAAGAGGAGTAACTCTTCTAATAGTTCGTGATTTGAGCCTTTCCTGGGACAGCAGTATTAGATTCCGATGCACCATTGCTGGTTTACTGTATCTTTTGGACCTTCAAATCAACAATGAAACACAGAAATAGCATCGATATTGAATACAAAAGGCAAAATGTTGACTTATTTACAAGTGGAGTAACTCTTCTAATAGTTCGTGCTTTTAGCCTTTACTGGGACAACAGTATTAGATTCCGATGCACCATTGCAGGTTACTGTATGCCTTGGACCTTCAAATCAACGATGAAACACAGAAATTGCATCGATATTGAATACAAACGGCAAAATGTCAACTTATTTACAAGAGGAGTAACTCTTCTAATACTTCGTGCTTTGAGCCTTTCCTGGGCCAGCAGTATTCGATTCCGATGCACCATTGCAGGTTTCCTGTATCCCTTGGACCTTCAAATCAACGATGAAACACAGAAATTGCAACGATATTTAATACAAAAGGCAAAATGTCGACTTTTTTATAAGTGGAGTACTCTTCTAATAGTTCGTGATTTGAGGCATTCCTGGGACTGCAGTATTAGATTCCTATGCGCCATTGCAGGTTCATTGTATCCCTTGGACCTTCAAATCAACGATGAAACACAGAAATTGCATCGACATTGAATACAAAATGCAAAATGTCGACTTATTTAAAAGAGGAGTAACTCTTCTAATAGATCGAGGTTTGAGCCTTTCCTGGAACAGCAGTATTGTATTCCGATGCACCATTGCAGCTTTACTGTATCTCTTGGACCTTCCAATCAACGATGAAGCACAGAAATTGCATCGATATTGAATACAAAAGTCAAAATGTCGATTTATTTACAAGAGGAGTAACTCTTCTAATAGTTCGTGTTTTTAGCCTTTCCTGGGACAGCAATATTAGATTCCAATGCACCATTGCAGGTTCACTGTATCCCTTGGCCGTTCATATCAACGATGAAACACAGAAATTGCATCGATATTGAATACAAAAGGCAAAATGTCGACTTATTTACAAGAGAAGTAACTCTTCTAATAGTTCGTGCTTTTAGCCTTTCCTGGGACATCAGTATTAGATTCCGATGCACCATTGCAGGTTGACTGTATCTCTTGGACCTTCAAATCAACGATGAAACACTGAAATTGCATCGATATTGAACACAAAAGGCAAAATGTCGACTTATTTACAAGAGGAGTAACTCTTTTAATAGTTCGTGCTTTGAGCCTTTCCTGGGACAGCAGTATTAGATTCAAATACACTATTGCAAGTTTACTGTATCCATCGGACATTCAAATCAAAGATGAAACACAGAAATTACATCGATATTGAATACAAAACGCAAAATGTCGACTTATTTATAAGAGGCGAAACTCTTCTAATAGTTCGTGTTTGAGCCTATCCTGGAACAGCAGTATTAGATTCCGATGCACCATTGCTGGTTTACTGTATCCCTTGGACCTTGAAATCAACGATGAAACACAGATATTGCATCGATATTGAAAACAAAAGGCAAAATGTCGACTTTTTTATAAGTGGAGAAACTCTTCTAATAGTTCGTGATTTTAGCCTTTCCTGGAACAGCAGTATTAGATTCCGATGCACCATTGCAGGATTACTGTATCCCGTGGACCTTCAAATCAACGATGAAACACAGAAATTGCATCGATATTGAATACAAAAGACAAAATGTCGACTTATTTACAAGAGGAGTAACTCTTTTAATAGTTCGTGTTTTTAGCCATTCCTGGGACAGCAGTATTAGATTCCGGTGCACCATTGCAGGTTTACTGTATCCCTTGGACATTCAAGTCTACGATGAAACACAGAAATTGCCTCGATATTAAATACAAGGGCAAAATGTCGACTTATTTACAAGAGGAGTAACTCTTCTAATAGTTCGTGTTTGTAGCCTTTCCTGTGACAGCAGTATTAGATTCCGATGCACCATTGCAGGTTTACTGTATCCCTTGGACCTTCAAATCAACGATGAATCACAGAAATTGTATCGATATTGAATACAAATGGCAAAAAGGCCGACTTATTTATAAGAGAAGAAACTCATCTAATAGTTCGTGCTTTTAGCCTTTACTGGGACAGCAGTATTAGATTCCGATGCACCATTGCAGGTTACTGTATGCCTTGGACCTTCAAATCAACGATGAAACACAGAAATTGCATCGATATTGAATGCAAACGGCAAAATGTCAACTTATTTACGAGAGGAGTAACTCTTCTAATAGTTCGTGCTTTGAGCCTTTCCTGGGCCAGCAGTTTTAGATTCCGATGCAACATTGCAGGTTTACTGTAGCTCTTGGACCTTCAAATCAACGATGAAACACAGAAATTGCATCGATATTGAATACAAACGGCAAAATGTCGCTTATTTACAAGAGGAGTAACTCTTCCAATAGTTCGTGCTTTGAGCCTTTCCTGGGCCAGCGGTATTCGATTCCGATGCACCATGCAGGTTTCCTGTATCCCTTGGACCTTCAAATCAACGATGAAACACAGAAATTGCAAGGATATTTAATACAAAAGGCAAAATGTCAACTTTTTTATAAGTGGAGTACTCTTCTAATAGTTCGTGATTTGAGGCTTTCCTGGGACAGCAGTATTAGATTCCGATGCGCCATTGCAGGTTCATTGTATCCCTTGGACCTTCAAATCAACGATGAAACACAGAAATTGCATCGATATTGAATACAAAAGGCAAAATGTCGACTTATTTACAAGAGGAGTAACTCTTCTAATAATTCGTGCTTTGAGCCATTCCTGGGTCAGCAGTATTAGATTCCGATGCACCATTGCAGGTTTACTGTACCCCTTGGACCTTCCAATCAACGATGAAACACAGAAATTGCATCGATATTGAATACAAAAGGCAAAATGTCGACTTATTTACAAGTGGAGTAACTCTTCTAATAGTTCGTGCTTTTAGCCTTTACTGGGACAACAGTATTAGATTCCGATGCACCATTGCAGGTTACTGTATGCCTTGGACCTTCAAATCAACGATGAAAAACAGAAATTGCATCGATATTGAATACAAACGGCAAAATGTCAACTTATTTACAAGAGGAGTAACTCTTCTAATAGTTAGTGCTTTGAGCCTTTCCTGGGCCAGCAGTTTTAGATTCCGATGCACCATTGCAAGGTTACTGTAGCTTTTGGACCTTCAAATCAACGATGAAACACAGAAATTGCATCGATATTGAATAAAAACGGCAAAATGTCAACTTATTTACAAGAGGAGTAACTCTTCTAATACTTCGTGCTTTGAGCCTTTCCTGGGCCAGCAGTATTCGATTCCGATGCATCATTGCAGGTTTCCTGTATCCCTTGGACCTTCAAATCAACGATGAAACACTGAAATTGCAACGATATTTAATACAAAAGGCAAAATGTCGACTTTTTTATAAGTGGAGTACTCTTCTAATAGTTCGTGATTTGAGGCATTCCTGGGACTGGAGTATTAGATTCCTATGCGCCATTGCAGGTTCATTGTATCCCTTGGACCTTCAAATCAACGATGAAACACAGAAATTGCATCGACATTGAATACAAAATGCAAAATGTCGACTTATTTAAAAGAGGAGTAACTCTTCTCATAGTTCGAGGTTTGAGCCTTTCCTGGAACAGCAGTATTGGATTCCGATGCACCATTGCAGCTTTACTGTATCTCTTGGACCTTCCAATCAACGATGAAACACAGAAATTGCATCGATATTGAGTACAAAAGTCAAAATGTCGATTTATTTACAAGAGGAGTAACTCTTCTAATAGTTCGTGTTTTTAGCCTTTCCTGGGACAGCAATATTTGATTCCAATGCACCAATGCAGGTTCACTGTATCCCTTGGCCCTTCATATCAACGATGAAACACAGAAATTGCATCGATATTGAATACAAAAGGCAAAATGTCGACTTATTTACAAGAGAAGTAACTCTTCTAATAGTTCGTGCTTTTAGCCTTTCCTGGGACATCAGTATTAGATTCCGATGCACCATTGCAGGTTGACTGTATCTCTTGGACCTTCAAATCAACGATGAAACACTGAAATTGCATCGATATTGAACACAAAAGGCAAAATGTCTACTTAATTACAAGAGGAGTAACTCTTTTAATAGTTCGTGCTTTGAGCCTTTCCTGGGACAGCAGTATTAGATTCAAATACACTATTGCAAGTTTACTGTATCCATCGGACATTCAAATCAACGATGAAACACAGAAATTACATCGATATTGAATAAAAAACGCAAAATGTCGACTTATTTATAAGAGGCGTAACTCTTCTAATAGTTCGTGCTTTGAACCTATCCTGGAACAGCAGTATTAGATTCCGATGCACCATTGCTGGTTTACTGTATCCCTTGGACCTTGGAATCAACGATGAAACACAGAAATTGCATCGATATTGAAAACAAAAGGCAAAATGTCGACTTTTTTTATAAGTGGAGAAACTCTTCTAATAGTTCGTGATTTTAGCCTTTCCTGGAACAGCAGTATTAGATTCCGATGCACCATTGCAGGATTACTGTATCCCGTGGACCTTCAAATCAACGATGAAACACAGAAATTGCATCGATATTGAATACAAAAGACAAAATGTCGACTTATTTACAAGAGGAGTAACTCTTTTAATAGCTCGTGTTTTTAGCCTTTCCTGGGACAGCAGTATTAGATTCCGGTGCACCATTGCAGGTTTACTGTATCCCTTGGACATTCAAGTCTACGATGAAACACAGAAATTGCCTCGATATTAAATACAAAGGGCAAAATGTCGACTTATTTACAAGAGGAGTAACTCTTCTAATAGTTCGTGTTTGTAGCCTTTCCTGTGACAGCAGTATTACATTCCGATGCACCATTGCAGGTTTACTGTATCCCTTGGACCTTCAAATCAACGATGAATCACAGAAATTGTATCGATATTGATTACAAATGGCAAAAAGGCCGACTTATTTATAAGAGAAGAAACTCATCTAATAGTTCGTGCTTTTAGCCTTTACTGGGACAGCAGTATTAGATTCCGATGCTCCATTGCAGGTTACTGTATGCCTTGGACCTTCAAATCAACGATGAAACACAGAAATTGCATCGATATTGAATACAAACGGCAAAATGTCAACTTATTTACAAGAGGAGTAACTCTTCTAATAGTTCGTGCTTTGAGCCTTTCCTCGGCCAGCAGTTTTAGATTCCGATGCACCATTGCAGGTTTACTGTAGCTCTTGGACCTTCAAATCAACGATGAAACACAGAAATTGCATCGATATTGAATACAAACGGCAAAATGTCGACTTATTTACAAGAGGAGTAACTCTTCCAATAGTTCGTGCTTTGAGCCTTTCCTGGGCCAGCAGTATTCGATTCCGATGCACCATGCAGGTTTCCTGTATCCCTTGGACCTTCAAATCAACGATGAAACACAGAAATTGCAAGGATATTTAATACAAAAGGCAAAATGTCGACTTTTTTATAAGTGGAGTACTCTTCTAATAGTTCGTGATTTGAGGCTTTCCTGGGACAGCAGTATTAGATTCCGATGCGCCATTGCAGGTTCATTGTATTCCTTGGACCTTCAAATCAACGATGAAACACAGAAATTGCATCGATATTGAATACAAAAGGCAAAATGTCGACTTATTTACAAGAGGAGTAACTCTTCTAATAATTCGTGCTTTGAGCCTTTCCTGGGTCAGCAGTATTAGATTCCGATGCACCATTGCAGGTTTACTGTACCCCTTGGACCTTCCAATCAACGATGAAACACAGAAATTGCATCGATATTGAATACAAAAGGCAAAATGTCGACTTATTTACAAGAGGAGTAACTCTTCTAATAGTTCTTGTTTTAGCCTTTCCTCGGATAGCAGTATTAGATTCCAATGCACCATTGCAGGTTTACTGTATCCCTTGGACCTTCAAATCAACGATGAATCACAGAAATTGCATCGATATTGAATACAAATGGCAAAATGCCGACTTATTTATAAGAGGAGTAACACATCTAATAGTTCGTGCTTTTAGCCTTTCCTGGGACAGCAGTATCAGATTCCGATGCACCATTGCAGGTTTACTGTATCCCTTGGACCTTACAATCAACGATGAAACACAGAAATTGCATCGATATTGAAAACAAAAGGCAAAATGTCGACTTATTTAAAAGAGGAGTAACTCTTCTAATAGTTCGAGCTTTGAGCCTTTCCTGGAACAGCAGTATTGGATTCCGATGCACCATTGCAGCTTTACTGTATCTCTTGGACCTTCCAATCAACGATGAAACACAGAAATTGCATCGATATTGAATACAAAAGTCAAAATGTCGATTTATTTACAAGAGGAGTAACTCTTCTAATAGTTCGTGTTTTTAGCCTTTCCTGGGACAGCAATATTAGATTGCAATGCACCATTGCAGGTTCACTGTATCCCTTGGACCTTCATATCAACGACGAAACACAGAAATTGCATCGATATTGAATGCAAAAGGCAAAATGTCGACTTATTTACAAGAGGAGTAACTCTTCTAATAGTTCGTGCTTTTAGCCTTTCCTGGGACATCAGTATTAGATTCCGATGCACCATTGCAGGTTGACTGTATCTCTTGGACCTTCAAATCAACGATGAAACACTGAAATTGCATCGATATTGAACACAAAAGGCAAAATGTCGACTTATTTACAAGAGGAGTAACTCTTCTAATAGTTCGTGCTTAGAGCCTTTCCTGGGACAGCAGTATTAGATTCAAATGCACTATTGCAAATTTACTGTATCCATTGGACATTCAAATCAACGATGAAACACAGAAATTACATCGATATTGAATACAAAACGCAAAATGTCGACTTATTTACAAGAGGCGTAACTCTTCTAATAGTTCGTGCTTTGAGCCTATCCTAGGACAGCAGTATTAGATTCCGATGCACCATTGCAGGTTTACTGTATCCCTTGGACCTTCAAATCAACGATGAAACACAGAAATTGCATCGATATTGAAAACAAAGGCAAAATGTCGACTTTTTTATAAGTGGAGAAACTCTTCTAATAGTTCGTGATTTTAGCCTTTCCTGGGACAGCAGTATTAGATTCCGATGCACCATTGCAGGATTACTGTATCCCGTGGACCTTCAAATCAACGATGAAACACAGAAATTGCATCGATATTGAATACAAAAGACAAAATGTCGACTTATTTACAAGAGGAGTAACTCTTTTAATAGTTCGTGTTTTTAGCCTTTCCTGGGACAGCAGTATTAGATTCCGGTGCACCATTGCAGGTGTACTGTATCCCTTGGACCTTCAAGTCTACGATGAAACACAGAAATTGCCTCGATATTGAATACAAAAGGCAAAATGTCGACTTATTTACAAGAGGAGTAACTCTTCTAATAGTTCGTGTTTTAGCCTTTCCTGGGACAGCAGTATTAGATTCCGGTGCACCATTGCAGGTGTACTGTATCCCTTGGACCTTCAAGTCTACGATGAAACACAGAAATTGCCTCGATATTGAATACAAAAGGCAAAATGTCGACTTTTTTATAAGTGGAGGAACTCTTCTAATAGTTCGTGATTTTAGCCTTGCCTGGGACAGCAGTACGAGATTCCGATGCACCATTGCAAGTTTACTGTATCTCTTGGACCTTCAAATCAACGGTGAAACACAAAAATTGCATCGATATTGAATACAAAAGGCAAAATGTCGACTTATTTACATGAGGAGTAACTCTTCTAATAGTTCCTGCTTTGAGCCTTTCCTGGGACAGCAGTATTAGATTCCGATGCACCATTGCAGGTTTACTGTATCTCTTGGACCTTCAAATCAACGATGAAACACAGAAATTGCATCGATATTGAATACAAAAGGAAAAATGGCGACTTATTTACATGAGGTATAACTCTTCTAATAGTTCGTGCTTTGAGCCTTTCAGGGGACAGCAGTGTTAGATTCAAATGCACCATTGCAGGTTTACTGTATCCCTTGGACCTTCAAATCAACGATGAAACACAGAAATTTCATCGATATTGAATACAAAACGCAAAATGTCGACTTATTTACAAGAGGCGTAACTCTTCTAATAGTTCGTGCTTTGAGCCTATCCTGGGACAGCAGTATTAGATTCCGATGCACCATTGCAGGTTTACTGTATCCCTTGGACCTTCAAATCAACGATGAAACACAGAAATTGCATCGATATTGAATACAAAAGGCAAAATGTCGACTTATTTACAAGAGGAGTAACTCTTCTAATAGTTCGTGCTTTGAGCCTTTCCTGGGCCAGCAGTTTTAGATTCCGATGCACCATTGCAGGTTTACTGTAGCTCTTGGACCTTCAAATCAACGATGAAACACAGAAATTCCATCGATATTGAATACAAACGGCAAAATGTCGACTTATTTACAAGAGGAGTAACTCTTCTAATAGTTCGTGCTTTGAGCCATTCCTGGGCCAGCAGTATTCGATTCCGATGCACCATTGCAGGTTTCCTGTATCCCTTGGACCTTCAAATCAACGATGAAACACAGAAATTGCAACGATATTTAATACAAAAGGCAAAATGTCGACTTATTTACAAGAGGAGTAACTCTTCTAATAATTCGTGCTTTGAGCCTTTCCTGGGTCAGCAGTATTAGATTCCGATGCACCATTGCAGGTTTACTGTACCCCTTGGACCTTCCAATCAACGATGGAACACAGAAATTGCATGGATATTGAATACAAAAGGCAAAATGTCGACTTATTTACAAGAGGAGTAACTCTTCTAATAGTTCTTGTTTTTAGCCTTTCCTCGGACAGCAGGATTAGATTCCAATGCACCATTGCAGGTTTACTGTATCCCTTGGACCTTCAAATCAACGATGAATCACAGAAATTGCATCGATATTGAATACAAATGGCAAAATGCCGACTTATTTATAAGAGGAGTAACTCATCTAATAGCTCGTGCTTTTAGCCTTTCCTGGGACAGCAGTATCAGATTCCGATGCACCATTGCAGGTTTACTGTATACCTTGGACCTCACAATCAACGATGAAACACAGATATTACATCGATATTGAATACAAAACGCAAAATATCGACTTATTTACAAGAGGCGTAACTCTTCTAATAGTTCGTGCTTTGAGCCTATCCTGGGACAGCAGTATTAGATTCCGATGCACCATTGCAGGTTTACTGTATCCCTTGGACCTTCAAATCAACGATGAAACACAGAAATTGCATCGATATTGAAAACAAAAGGCAAAATGTCGACTTTTTTATAAGTGGAGAAACTATTCTAATCGTTCGTGATTTTAGCCTTTCCTGGGACAGCAGTATTTGATTCCGATGCACCATTGCAGGATTACTGTATCCCGTGGACCTTCAAATCAGCGATGAAACACAGAAATTGCATCGATATTGAATACAAAAGACAAAATGTCGACTTATTTACAAGAGGAGTAACTCTTTTAATAGTTCGTGTTTTTAGCCTTTCCTGGGACAGCAGTATTAGATTCCGGTGCACCATTGCAGGTTTACTGTATCCCTTGGACCTTCAAGTCTACGATGAAACACAGAAATTGCCTCGATATTGAATACAAAAGGCAAAAGGTCGACTTATTTACAAGAGGAGTAAGTCTTCTAATAGTTCGTGCTATTAGCCTTTCCTGGGACAGCAGTATTAGATTCCGATGCACCATTGCAGGTTTACTGTATCCCTTGGCCCTTCAAATCAACGATGAATCACAGAAATTGCATCGATATTGAATACAAATGGCAAAATGCCGACTTACTTATAAGAGGAGTAACTCATCTAATAGTTCGTGCTCTTAGCCTTTCCTGGGACAGCAGTATCAGATTCCGATGCACCATTGCAGGTTTACTGTATCCCTTGGACCTTACAAACAACGATGAAACACAGAAATTGCATCGATATTGAATACAAAAGGCAAAATTTCGACTTATTTATAAGAGGAGTAACTCTTCTAATAGTTCGTGCTTTGAGCCTTTCCTGGGACAGCAGTATTAGATTCCGATGCACCATTGCAGGTTTACTGTGTCCCTTGGACTTTCAAATCAACGATGAAACACAGAAATTGCATCGATATTGAATACAAAATGCAAAATGTCGACTTATTTACAAGAGGAGTAACTCTTCTAATAGTTCGTGCTTTGAGCCTTTCCTGGAACAGCAGTATTGGATTCAGATGCACCATTGCAAGTTTACTGTATCTCTTGGACCTTCAAATCAACGATGAAACAAAGAAATTGCATCGCTATTGAATACAAAAGGCAAAATGTCGACTTATTTACAAGAGGAGTAACTCTTCTAATAGTTCCTGCTTTGAGCCTTTCCTGGGACAACAGTATTAGATTCCGATGCACCATTGCAGGTTTACTGTATCTCTTGGACCTTCAAATCAACGATGAAACACAGAAATTGCATCGATATTGAATACAAAAGGAAAAATGGCGACTTATTTACATGGGGTATAACACTTCTAATAGTTCGTGTTTTGAGCCTTTCCTGGGACAGCAGTGTTAGATTCAAATGCACCATTGCAGGTTTACTGAATCCCTTGGACCTTCAAATCAACGATGAAACACAGACATTTCATCGATATTGAATACAAAACACAAAATTTCGACTTATTTACAAGAGGCGCAACTCTTCTAATAGTTCGTGCTTTGAGCCTATCCTGGGACAGCAGTATTAGATTCCGATGCACCATTGCAGGTTTACTGTATCCCTTGGACCTTCAAATCAACGATGAAACACAGAAATTGCATCGATATTGAATACAAAAGACAAAATATCGACTTATTTACAAGAGGAGTAACTCTTTTAATAGTTCGTGTTTTTGGCCTTTTCTGGGACAGCAGTATTAGATCCCGGTGCACCATTCCAGGTTTACTGTATCCCTTGGACCTTCACGTCTACGATGAAACACAGAAATTGCCTCGATATTGAATTCAAATGGCAAAATGACGACTTATTTATAAGAGGAGTAACTCATCTAATAGTTCGTGCTTTTAGCCTTTCCTGGGACAGCAGTATCAGATTCCGATGCACCATTGCAGGTTTCCTGTATCCCTTGGACCTTACAATCAACGATGAAACACAGAAATTGCATCGATATTGAATACAAAAGGCAAAATTTCGACTTATTTATAAGAGGAGTAACTCTTCTAATAGTTCGTGCTTTGAGCCTTTCCTCGGCCAGCAGTATTAGATTCCGATGCACCATTGCAGGTTTACTGTGTCCCTTGGACCTTACAATCAACGATGAAACACAGAAATTGCATCGATATTGAATACAAAAGGAAAAATGTCGACTTATTTACATGAGAAATAACTCTTCTAATAGTTCGTGCTTTTAGCATTTCCTGGGAGAGCAGTATTAGATTCCGATGCACCATTGCAGGTTTACTGTACCTCTTGGACCTTCAAATCAACGATTAAACCAAGAAATTGCATCGATATTGAATACAAAAGGCAAAATGTCAACTTATTTACAAGAGGAGTAACTCTTCTAATAGTTCGTGCTTTTAGCCTTTCCTGGGACATCAGTATTAGATTCCGATGCACCATTGCAGGTTGACTGTATCTCTTGGACCTTCAAATCAACGATGAAACACTGAAATTGCATCGATATTGAACACAAAAGGCAAAGTGTCGACTTATTTACAAGAGGAGTAACTCTTCTAATTGTTCGTGCTTTGAGCCTTTCCTAGGACAGCAGTATTAGATTCAAATGCACTATTGCAAGTTTACTGTATCCATTGGACATTCAAATCAACGATGAAACACAGAAATTACATCGATATTGAATATAAAACGCAAAGTGTCGACTTATTTACAAGAGGCGTAACTCTTCTAATAGTTCGTGCTTTGAGCCTATCCTGGGACAGCAGTATTAGATTCCGATGCACCGATGCAGGTTTACTGTATCCCTTGGACCTTCAAATCAACGATCAAACACAGAAATTGCATCGATATTGAAAACAAAAGGCAAAATGTCGACTTTTTTATAAGTGGAGAAACTCTTCTAATAGTTCGTGATTTTAGCCTTTCCTGGGACAGCAGTAGTAGATTACGATGCAGCATTGCAGGATAACTGTATCCCGTGGAACTTCAAATCAACGAACAAACACAGAAATTGCATCGATATTGAATACAAAAGACAAAATGTCGACTTATTTACAAGAGGAGTAACTCTTTTAATAGTTCGTGTTTTTAGCCTTTCCTGGGACAGCAGTATTAGATTCCGGTGCACCATTGCAGGTTTACTGTATCCCTTGGACCTTCAAGTCTACGATGAAACACAGAAATAGCCTCGATATTGAATACAAAAGGCAAAATGTCGACTTATTTACAAGAGGAGTAACTCTTCTAATAGTTCGTGCTTTTAGCCTTTCCTGGGACAGCAGTATTAGATTCCGATGCACCATTGCAGGTTTACTGTATCCCTTGGATCTTCAAATCAACGATGAATCACAGAAATTGCCTCGATATTGAATACAAAAGGCAAAAGGTCGAATTATTTACAAGAGGAGTAAGTCTTCTAATAGTTCGTGCTTTTAGCCTTTCCTGGGACAGCAGTATTAGATTCCGATGCACCATTGCAGATTTACTGTATCCCTTGGCCCTTCAAATCAACGATGAATCACAGAAATTGCATCGATATTGAATACAAATGGCAAAATGCCGACTTATTTATAAGAGGAGTAACTCATCTAATAGTTCGTGCTTTTAGCCTTTCCTGGGACAGCAGTATCAGATTCCGATGCACCATTGCAGGTTTACTGTATCCCTTGGACCTTACAAACAACGATGAAACACAGAAATTGCATCGATATTGAATACAAAAGGCAAAATGTCGACTTATTTATAAGAGGAGTAACTCTTCTAATAGTTCGTGCTTTGAGCCTTTCCTGGGACAGCAGTATTAGATTCCGATGCACCATTGCAGGTTTACTGTGTCCCTTGGACTTTCAAATCAACGATGAAACACAGAAATTGCATCGATATTGAATACAAAATGCAAAATGTCGACTTATTTACAAGAGGAGTAACTCTTCTAATAGTTCGTGCTTTGAGCCTTTCTTGGAACAGCAGTATTGGATTCAGATGCACCATTGCAAGTTTACTGTATCTCTTGGACCTTCAAATCAACGATGAAACAAAGAAATTGCATCGATATTGAATACAAAAGGCAAAATGTCGACTTATTTACAAGAGGAGTAACTCTTCTAATAGTTCGTGCTTTGAGCCTATCCTGGGACAGCAGTATTAGATTCCGATGCACCATTGCAGGTTTACTGTATCCCTTGGACCTTCAAATCAACGATGAAACACAGAAATTGCATCGATATTGAAAACAAAAGGCAAAATGTCGACTTTTTTATAAGTGGAGAAACTCTTCTAATAGTTCGTGATTTTAGCCTTTCCTGGGACAGCAGTATTAGATTCCGCTGCAGCATTGCAGGATTACTGTATCCCGTGGAACTTCAAATCAACGATCAAACACAGAAATTGCATCGATATTGAATACAAAAGACAAAATGTCGACTTATTTACAAGAGGAGTAACTCTTTTAATAGTTCGTGTTTTTAGCCTTTCCTGGGACAGCAGTATTAGATTCCGGTGCACCATTGCAGGTTTACTGTATCCCTTGGACCTTCAAGTCTACGATGAAACACAGAAATTGCATCGATATTGAATACAAATGGCAAAATGCCGACTTATTTATAAGAGGAGTAACTCATCTAATAGTTCGTGCTTTTAGCCTTTCCTGGGACAGCAGTATCAGATTCCGATGCACCATTGCAGGTTTACTGTATCCCTTGGACCGTCCAAACAACGATGAAACACAGAAATTGCATCGATATTGAATACAAAAGGCAAAATGTCGACTTATTTATAAGAGGAGTAACTCTTCTAATAGTTCGTGCTTTGAGCCTTTCCTGGGACAGCAGTATTAGATTCCGATGCACCATTGCAGGTTTACTGAGTCCCTTGGACTTTCAAATCAACGATGAAACACAGAAATTGCATCGATATTGAATACAAAATGCAAAATGTCGACTTATTTACAAGAGGAGTAACTCTTCTAATAGTTCGTGCTTTGAGCCTTTCCTGGAACAGCAGTATTGGATTCAGATGCACCATTGCAAGTTTACTGTATCTCTTGGACCTTCAAATCAACGATGAAACAAAGAAATTGCATCGATATTGAATACAAAAGGCAAAATGTCGACTTATTTACAAGAGGAGTAACTCTTCTAATAGTTCCTGCTTTGAGCCTTTCCTGGGACAACAGTATTAGATTCCGATGCACCATTGCAGGTTTACTGTATCTCTTGGACCTTCAAATCAACGATGAAACACAGAAATTGCATCGATATTGAATACAAAAGGAAAAATGGCGACTTATTTACATGGGGTATAACTCTTCTAATAGTTCGTGCTTTGAGCCTTTCCTGGGACAGCAGTGTTAGATTCAAATGCACCATTGCAGGTTTACTGTATCCCTTGGACCTTCAAATCAACGATGAAACACAGACATTTCATCGATATTGAATACAAAACACAAAATGTCGACTTATTTACAAGAGGCGTAACTCTTCTAATAGTTCGTGCTTTGAGCCTATCCTGGGACAGCAGTATTAGATTCCGATGCACCATTGCAGGTTTACTGTATCCCTTGGACCTTCAAATCAACGATGAAACACAGAAATTGCATCGATATTGAATACAAAAGACATAATGTCGACTTATTTACAAGAGGAGTAACTCTTTTAATAGTTCGTGTTTTTGGCCTTTTCTGGGACAGCAGTATTAGATTCCGGTGCACCATTCCAGGTTTACTGTATCCCTTGGACCTTCACGTCTACGATGAAACACAGAAATTGCCTCGATATTGAATTCAAATGGCAAAATGACGACTTATTTATAAGAGGAGTAACTCATCTAATAGTTCGTGCTTTTAGCCTTTCCTGGGACAGCAGTATCAGATTCCGATGCACAATTGCAGGTTTCCTGTATCCCTTGGACCTTACAATCAACGATGAAACACAGAAATTGCATCGATATTGAATACAAAAGGCAAAATGTCGACTTATTTATAAGAGGAGTAACTCTTCTAATAGTTCGTGTTTGAGCCTTTCCTCGGACAGCAGTATTAGATTCCGATGCACCATTGCAGGTTTACTGTGTCCCTTGGACCTTAAAATCAACGATGAAACACAGAAATTGCATCGATATTGAATACAAAAGGAAAAATGTCGACTTATTTACATGAGAAATAACTCTTCTAATAGTTCGTGCTTTTAGCATTTCCTGGGAGAGCAGTATTAGATTCCGATGCACCATTGCAGGTTTACTGTACATCTTGGACCTTCAAATCAACGATTAAACCAAGAAATTGCATCGATATTGAATACAAAAGGCAAAATGTCAACTTATTTACAAGAGGAGTAACTCTTCTAATAGTTCGTGCTTTTAGCCTTTCCTGGGACATCAGTATTAGATTCCGATGCACCATTGCAGGTTGACTGTATCTCTTGGACCTTCAAATCAACGATGAAACACTGAAATTGCATCGATATTGAACACAAAAGGCAAAATGTCGACTTATTTACAAGAGGAGTAACTCTTCTAATAGTTCGTGCTTTGAGCCTTTCCTGGGACAGCAGTATTAGATTCAAATGCACTATTGCAAGTTTACTGTATCCATTGGACATTCAAATCAACGATGAAACACAGAAATTATATCGATATTGAATATAAAACGCAAAGTGTCGACTTATTTACAAGAGGCGTAACTCTTCTAATAGTTCGTGCTTTGAGCCTATCCTGGGACAGCAGTATTAGATTCCGATGCACCATTGCAGGTTTACTGTATCCCTTGGACCTTCAAATCAACGATGAAACACAGAAATTGCATCGATATTGAAAACAAAAGGCAAAATGTCGACTTTTTTATAAGTGGAGAAACTCTTCTAATAGTTCGTGATTTTAGCCTTTCCTGGGACAGCAGTATTAGATTCCGATGCAGCATTGCAGGATTACTGTATCCCGTGGAACTTCAAATCAACGATCAAACACAGAAATTGCATCGATATTGAATACAAAAGACAAAATGTCGACTTATTTACAAGAGGAGTAACTCTTTTAATAGTTCGTGTTTTTAGCCTTTCCTGGGACAGCAGTATTAGATTCCGGTGCACCATTGCAGGTTTACTGTATCCCTTGGACCTTCAAGTCTACGATGAAACACAGAAATTGCCTCGATATTGAATACAAAAGGCAAAATGTCGACTTATTTACAAAAGGAGTAACTCTTCTAATAGTTCGTGCTTTTAGCCTTTCCTGGGACAGCAGTATTAGATTCCGATGCACCATTGCAGGTTTACTGTATCCCTTGGATCTTCAAATCAACGATGAATAACAGAAATTGCATCGATATTGAATACAAATGGCAAAATGCCGACTTATTTATAAGAGGAGTAACTCATCTAATAGTTCGTGCTTTTAGCCTTTCCTGGGACAGCAGTATCAGATTCCGATGCGCCATTGCAGGTTTACTGTATCCCTTGGACCTTACAATCAACGATGAAACACAGAAATTGCATCGATTTTGAATACAAAAGGCAAAATGTCGACTTATTTATAAGAGGAGTAACTCTTCTAACGGTTCGTGCTTGGAGCCTTTCCTGGGACAGCAGTATTAGATTCCGATGCACCATTGCAGGTTTACTGTGTCCCTTGGACTTTCAAATCAATGATGAAACACAGAAATTGCATCGATATTGAATACAAAATGCAAAATGTCGACTTATTTACAAGAGGAGAAACTCTTCTAATAGTTCGTGCTTTGAGCCTTTCCTGGAACAGCAGTATTGCATTCAGATGCACCATTGCAAGTTTACTGTATCTCTTGGACCTTCAAATCAACGATGAAACACAGAAATTGCATCGATATTGAATACAAAATGAAAAATGGCGACTTATTTACATGAGGTATAACTCTTCTAATAGTTCGTGCTTTGAGCCTTTCCTGGGACAGCAGTGTTAGATTGAAATGCACCATTGCAGATTTACTGTATCCCTTGGACCTTCAAATCAACGATGAAACACAGAAATTTCATCGATATTGAATAGAAAACGCAAAATGTCGACTTATTTACAAGAGGCGTAACTCTTCTAATAGTTCGTGCTTTGAGCCTATCCTGGGACAGCAGTATTAGATTCCGATGCACCATTGCAGGTTTACTGTATCCCTTGGACCTTCAAATCAACGATGAAACAGAAATTGCATCGATATTGAATACAAAAGACAAAATGTCGACTTATTTACAAGAGGAGTAACTCTTTTAATAGTTCGTGTTTTTGGCCTTTTCTGGGACAGCAGTATTAGATTCCGGTGCACCATTCCAGGTTTACTGTATCCCTTGGACCTTCAAGTCTACGATGAAACACAGAAATTGCCTCGATATTGAATACAAATGGCAAAATGCGGACTTATTTATAAGAGGAGTAACTCATCTAATAGTTCGTGCTTTTAGCCTTTCCTGGGACAGCAGTATCAGATTCCGATGCACCATTGCAGGTTTACTGTATCCCTTGGACCTTACAATCAACAATGAAACACAGAAATTCCATCGATATTGAATACAAAAGGCAAAATGTCGACTAATTTATAAGAGGAGTAACTCTTCTAATAGTTCGTGCTTTGAGCCTTTCCTCGGACAGCAGTTTTAGATTCCGATGCACCATTGCAGGTTTACTGTGTCCCTTGGACCTTAAAATCAACAATGAAACACAGAAATTGCATCGATATTGAATACAAAATGCAAAATGTCGACTTATTTACAAGAGGAGTAACTCTTCTAATAGTTCGTGCTTTGAGCCTTTCCTGGAACAGCAGTATTGGATTCAGATGCACCATTGCAGGTTTACTGTATCTCTTGGACCTTCAAATCAACGATGAAACAAAGAAATTGCATCGATATTGAATACAAAAGGCAAAATGTCGACTTATTTACAAGAGGAGTAACTCTTCTAATAGTTCCTGCTTTGAGCCTTTCCTGGGACAGCAGTTTTAGATTCCGATGCACCATTGCAGGTTTACTGTATCCCTTGGACCTTCAAATCAACGATGAAACACAGAAATTGCATCGATATTGAATACTAAAGGCAAAATATCGACTTATTTACAAGAGGAGTAACTCTTCTAATAGTTCGTGATTTGAGCCTTTCCTGGGGCAGCAGTATTAGATTCCGATGCACCATTGCAGGTTTACTGTATCCCTTGGACCTTCAAATCAAAGATGAAACACAGAAATTGCATCGATATTGAATACAAATGACAAAATGTCGACCTACTTACAAGAGGAGTAACTCTTCGAACGGTTCGTGCTTTGAGCCTTTCCTGGGACAGCAGTATTAGATTCCGATGCACCACTGCAGGATTACTGTATCCCGTGGACCTTCAAATCAACGATGAAACACAGAAATAGCATCGATATTGAATATAAAAGACAAAATGTCGACTTATTTACAAGAGGAGTAACTCTTTTAATAGTTCGTGATTTTAGCCTTTCGTGGGACAGCAGTATTAGATTCCGGTGCAATATTGCAGGTTTACTGTATCCCTTGGACCTTCAAGCCTACGATGAAACACAGAAATTGCCTCGATATTGAATACAAATGGCAAAATGTCGACTTATTTACAAGAGGAGTAACTCTTCTAATAGTTCGTGCTTTGAGCCTTTCCTGGGACAGCAGTATTAGATTCCGATGCACCATTGCAGGTTTACTGTATCCCTTGGACCTTCAAATCAACGATGAAACACAGAAATTGCATCGATATTGAATACAAAAAGCAAATGTCGACTTATTTATAAGAGGAGAAACTCTACTAATAGTTCGTGATTTCAGCTTTCCTGGGACACCAGTATTAGATTCCGATGCACCATTGCAGGTTTACTGTATCTCTTGGACCTTCAAATCAACGGTGAAACACAGAAATTGCATCGATATTGTATACAAAATGCAAAATAACGTCTAATTTAAAAGAGGTGTAACTCTTCTAATAGTTCGTGCTTCGAGCCTTTCCTGGGACAGCAGTATTAGATCTCGATGCACCATTCCAGGTTTACTGTATCCCTTGGACCTTCAAATCAACGATGAAACAAAGAAATTTCATCGATATTGAGTACAAAACGCAAAATGTCGACTTATTTACAAGAGGCGTAACTCTTCTAATAGTTCGTGCTTTGAGCCTTTCCTGGGACAGCAGTATTAGATTCCGATGCACCACTGCAGGTTTACTGTAGCTCTTGGACCTTCAAATCAACGATGAAACACAGAAATTGCATCGATATTGAATACAAAAGGCAAAATGTCGACCTACTTACAAGAGGAATAACTCTTCGAACGGTTCGTGCTTTGAGCCTTTCTTGGGACAGCAGTATTTGATTCCGATGCACCATTGCAGGATTACTGTATCCCGTGGACCTTCAAATCAACGATGAAACACAGAAATTGCATCGATATTGAATACAAAAAGCAAATGTAGACTTATTTATAAGAGGAGTAACTCTACTAATAGTTCGTGATTTCAGCTTTCCTGGGACACCAGTATTAGATTCCGATGCAGCATTGCAGGATTACTGTATCTCTTGGACTTTCAAATCAACGGTGAAACACAGAAATTGCATCGATATTGTATACAAAATGCAAAATGTCGACTAATTTAAAAGAGGTGTAACTCTTCTAATAGTTCGTGCTTTGAGCCTTTCCTGGGACAGCAGTATTAGATCCCGATGCACCATTCCAGGTTTACTGTATCCCTTGGACCTTCAAATCAACGATGAAACACAAAAATTGCATCGATATTGAATACAAAAGTCAAAATGTTGACTTATTTACAAGAGGAGTAACTCTTCTAATAGTTCGTGCTTTGAGCCATTCCTGGGAATGCAGTATTAGATTCCGATGCACCATTCCAGGTTTACTGTATCCCTTGGACCTTCAAATCAACGATGAAAGGTCGAAATTGCATCGATATTGAATACAAAAGGCAAAATGTCGACTTCTTTACAAGAGGAGTAACTTATCTAATAGTTCGTGCTCTGAGTGTTTCCTGGGACAGCAGTATTAGATTCCTATGCACCATTGCTGGTTTACTGTATCCCTTGGACCTTCAAATCAACGATGAAACACAGAAATTGCATCGATATTGAATACAAAAAGCAAAATGTCGACTTATTTACAAGAGGAGTAACTCTCCTAATAGTTCGTGCTTTTAGCCTTTCCTGGGACAGCAGTATTAGATTCCGATGCACCATTCCAGGTTTACTGTATCGCTTGGACCTTCAAATCAACGATGAAAGGCAGAAATTAGATCGATATTGAATACAAAAGGCAAAATGTCGACCTCTTTACAAGAGGAGTAACTTATCTAATAGTTCGTGCTTTGAGTGTTTCCTGGGACAGCAGTATTAGATTCCTATGCACCATTGCAGGTTTACTGTATCCCTTGGACCTTCAAATCAACGATGAAACACAGAAATTGCATCGATATTGAATACAAAAAGCAAAATGTCGACTTATTTACAAGAGGAGTAACTCTTCTAATTGTTCGTGTTTTAGCCTTTCCTGGGACAGCAGTTTTAGATTCCGATGCACCATTGCAGGTTTACTGTATCTCTTGGACCTTCAAATCAGCGATGAAACACAGAAATTGCATCGATATTAAATACATAAGGCAAAACGTCGACATTTTTATAAGTGGAGAAACTCTTTTAATAGTTCGTGCTTTGAGCCTTTCCTGGGACAGTAGTATTAGATTCCGATGCACCATTGCAGGATAACTGTATCCCTTGGACCTTCAAATCAACGATGAAATACAGAAATTGCATCGATATTGAATACAAAAGGCAAAATGTCGACTTATTTATAAGAGGAGTAACTCATCTAATAGTTCGTGATTTGAGCCTTTCCTGGGACAGCAGTATTAAATTCCGATGCACCATTGCAGGTTTACTGTATCCCTTGCACCTTCAAATCAACGATGAAACACAGAAATTGCATCGATATTGATTACATAAGGCAAAATGTCGACCTATTTACAAGAGGAGTAACTCTTCGAACAGTTCGGGCTTAGAGCCTCTCCTGGGACAGCAGTATTAGATTCCGATGCACCATTGCAGGATTACTGTATCCTTTGGACCTTCAAATCAACGATCAAACACAGAAATTGCATCGATATTGAATACAAAAGACAAAATGTCGACTTATTTACAAGAGGAGTAACTCATCTAATAGTTCGTGTTTTTAGCCTTTCCTGGGACAGCAGTATTAGATTCCGATGCACCATTGCAGGTTTACTGTATCGCTTTGACCTTAAAGTCTACGATGAAACACAGAGATTGCCTCGATATTGAATACAAAAAGCAAAATGTCGACTTATATACAAGAGGAGTAACTCTTCTAATAGTTCGTGCTTTGAGCCTTTCCTGGGACAGCAGTATTAGATTCCGATGTACCATTGCAGGTTTACTGTATCCCTTGGACCCCCAAATCAACGATGAAACACAGAAATTGCATCGATATTGAATACAAAAGGCAAAATGTCGACTTATTTACAAGAGGGGTAACTCTTCTAATAGTGCGTGCTTTGAGCCTTTCCTGGGACAGCAGTATTAGATTCCGATGCACCAAGGCAGGTTTACTGTATCCCTTGGACCTTCAAATCTATGATGAAACACAGAAATTGCATCGATATTGAATACAAAAGACGAAATGTCGACTTATTTGCAAGAGGAGTAACTCTTCTAATGGTTCGTGTTTTTAGCCTTTCCTGGGACAGCAGTATTAGATTCCGATGCACCATTGCAGGTTTACTGTATCCCTTGGAACTTCAAATCAACGATGAAACACAGAAATTGCATCGATATTGCATACAAAAAGCAAAATGTCGACTTATTTACAAGAGGAGTAACTCTTCTAACTGTTCGTGGTTTTAGCCTTTCCTCGGACAGCAGTTTTAGATTCCGATGCAGCATTGCAGGTTTACTGTATCCCTTGGACCTTCAAATCAACGATGAAACACAGAAATTGCATCGATATTGAATACAAAAGGCAAAATGTCCACTTTTTTACAAGAGAGGTAACTCTTCTAATAGTTCGTGTTTTAGCCTTTCCTGGGACAGCAGTATTAGATTCCGATGCACCATTGCAGCTTGACTGTATCTCTTGGACGTTCATATCAACGATGAAACACATATATTGCTTCGATATTGAATACAAAAGGCAAAATGTCGACTTATTTACAAGTGGAGTAACTCTTCTAATAGTTCGTGCTTTGAGCCTTTCCTGGGACAGCAGTTTTAGATTCCGATGCACCATTGCAGGTTGACTGTATCTCTTGGACCTTCAAATCAGCGATGAGACAAAGAAATTGCTTCGATATTGAATACAAAAGGCAAAATGTCGACTTATTTACAAGAGGAGTAACTCTTCTAATAGTTCCTGCTTTGAGCCTTTCCTGGGACAGCAGTATTAGATTCCGATGCACCGATGCAGGTTTACTGTATCTCATGGACCTTCAAATCAACGATGAAACACAGAAATTGCATCGATATTGAATGCAAAAGGCAAAATGTCGACTTATTTACAAGAGGCGTAACCCTTCTAATAGTTCGTGATTTTAGCCTTTCCTGGGACAGCAGTGTTAGATTCCGATGCACCATTGCCGGTTTACTGTATCCCTTGGACCTTCAAATCAACGATGAAACACAGAAATTGCATCGATATTGAATACAAAAGGCAAAACGTCGACTTCTTTATAAGTGGAGAAACTCTTCTAATAGTTCGTGCTTTGAGCCTTTCCTGGGACAGTAGTATTAGATTCCGATGCACCATTGCAGGATTACTGTATCCCTTGGACCTTACAATCAACGATGAAACACAGAAATTTCATCGATATTGAATACAAAAGGCAAAATGTCGACTTATTTAAAAGAGGAGCAACTCATCTAATAGTTCGTGATTTGAGCCTTTCCTGGGACAGCAGTATTAGATTTCGATGCACCATTGCAGGTTTACTGTATCCCTTGCACCTTCAAATCAACGATGAAACACAGAAATTGCATCGATGTTGATTACATAAGGCAAAATGTCGACCAATTTACAACAGGAGTAAATCTTCCATCGGTTCGTGCTTAGAGCCTCTCCTGGGACAGCAGTATTAGATTCCGTTGCACCATTGCAGGATTACTGTAACCCTTGGACCTTCAAATCAACGATGAAACACAGAAATTGCATTGATATTGAATAGAAATGACAAAATGTCGACTTATTTACAAGAGGAGTAACTCTTCTAATAGTTCGTGATTTTAGCCTTTCCTGGGACAGCAGTATTAGATTCCGATGCACCATTGCAGGTTTATTGTATCGCTTTGACCTTCAAGTCTACGATGAAACACAGAAATTGCCTCGATATTGAATACAAAAGGCAAAATCTCGACTTATTTACAAGAGGAGTAACTCTTATGATAGTTCGTGCTTTGAGCCTTACCTGGAACAGCAGTATTGGATTCAGATGCACCATTGCAGGTTTACGGTATCTCTTGGACCTTAAAATCAACGATGAAACAAAGAAATTGCATCGATATTGAATACAAAAGGCAAAATGTCGACTTATTTAGAAGAGGAGTAACTCTTCTAATAGTTCCTGCTTTGAGCCTTTCCTGGGACAGCAGTATTAGATTCCGATGCACCATTGCAGGTTTACTGTATCTCTTGGACCTTCAAATCAACGATGAAACCCAGAAATTGCATCGATATTGAATACATAAGGCAAAATGTCAACATATTTACAAGAGGAGTAACTCATCTAATAGTTCGTGATTTGAGCCTTTCCTGGGACAGCAGTATTAAATTCCGATGCACCATTGCAGGTTTACTGTATCCCTTGCACCTTCAAATCAACGATGAAACACAGAAATTGCATCGATATTGAATACAAAAGGCAAAATGTCAACATAATTACAAGAGGAGTAACTCATCTAATAGTTCGTGATTTGAGCCTTTCCTGGGACAGCAGTATTAGATTTCGATGCACCATTGCAGGTTTACTGTATCCCTTGCACCTTCAAATCAACGATGAAACACAGAAATTGCCTCGATATTGAATACAAAAGGCAAAATGTCGACTTATTTACATGAGGAGTAATTCTTCTAATAGTTCGTGCTTTGAGCCTTTCCTGGGACAGCAGTATTAGATTCCGATGTACCATTGCAGGTTTACTGTATCCCTTGGACCTTCAAATCAACGATGAAACACAGAAATTGCATCGATATTGAATACAAAAGGCAAATGTCGACTTATTTATAAGTGGAGTTACTCTACTAATAGTTCGTGATTTGAGCCTTTCCTGGGACAGGAGTATTAGATTCCAATGCACCATTGCAGGTTGACTGTATCTCTTGGACCTTCAAATCAGCGATGAAACAAAGAAATTGCTTCGATATTGAATACAAAAGGCAAAATGTCGACTTATTTACAAGAGGAGTAACTCTTCTAATAGTTCCTGCTTTGAGCCTTTCCTGGGACAGCAGTATTAGATTCCGATGCACCGATGCAGGTTTACTGTATCTCATGGACCTTCAAATCAACGATGAAACACAGAAATTGCATCGATATTGAATGCAAAAGGTAAAATGTCGACTTATTTACAAGAGGCGTAACTCTTCTAATAGTTCGTGATTTTAGCCTTTCCTGGGACAGCAGTGTTAGATTCCGTTGCACCATTGCCGGTTTACTGTATCCCTTAAACCCTCAAATCAACGATGAAACACAGATATTGCATCGATATTGAATACAAAAGGCAAAACGTCGACTTCTTTATAAGTGGAGAAACTCTTCTAATAGTTCGTGCTTTGAGCCTTTCCTGGGACAGTAGTATTAGATTCCGATGCACCATTGCAGGATTACTGTATCCCTTGGACCTTACAATCAACGATGAAACACAGAAATTTCATCGATATTGAATACAAAAGGCAAAATGTCGACTTATTTAAAAGAGGAGCAACTCATCTAATAGTTCGTGATTTGAGCCTTTCCTGGGACAGCAGTATTAGATTTCGATGCACCATTGCAGGTTTACTGTATCCCTTGCACCTTCAAATCAACGATGAAACACAGAAATTGCATCGATGTTGATTACATAAGGCAAAATGTCGACCAATTTACAACAGGAGTAACTCTTCCATCGGTTCGTGCTTAGAGCCTCTCCTGGGACAGCAGTATTAGATTCCGTTGCACCATTGCAGGATTACTGTATCCCTTGGACCTTCAAATCAACGATGAAACACAGAAATTGCATTGATATTGAATACAAAAGACAAAATGTCGACTTATATACAAGAGGAGTAACTCTTCTAATAGTTCGTGCTTTGAGCCTTTCCTGGGACAGCAGTATTAGATTCCGATGTACCATTGCAGGTTTACTGTATCCCTTGGACCTTCAAATCAACGATGAAACACAGAAATTGCATCGATATTGAATACAAAAAGCAAATGTCGACTTATTTATAAGTGGAGTAACTCTACTAATAGTTCGTGCTTTGAGCCTTTCCTGGGACAGCAGTATTAGATTCCAATGCACCATTCCAGGTTTACTGTATCTCTTGGACCCTCAAATCAACGATGAAACACAGAAAGTGCATCGATATTGAATACAAAAGGCAAAATGTCGACTTATTTACAAGAGGGGTAACTCTTCTAATAGTGCGTGCTTTGAGCCTTTCCTGGGACAGCAGTATTATATTCCGATGCACCAAGGCAGGTTTACTGTATCCCTTGGACCTTCAAATCTATGATGAAACACAGAAATTGCATCGATATTGAATACAAAAGACAAAATGTCGACTTATTTGCAAGAGGAGTAACTCTTCTAATGGTTCGTGTTTTTAGCCTTTCCTGGGACAGCAGTATTAGATTCCGATGCACCATTGCAGGTTTACTGTATCCCTTGGATCTTCAAATCAACGATGAAACACAGATATTGCATCGATATTGCATACAAAAAGCAAAATGTCGACTTATTTACAAGAGGCGTAACTCTTCTAATTGTTCGTGGTTTTAGCCTTTCCTCGGACAGCAGTTTTAGATTCCGATGCACCATTGCAGGTTTACTGTATCCCTTGGACCTTCAAATCAACGATGAAACACAGAAATTGCATCGATATTGAATACAAAAGGAAAAATGTCGACTTTTTTACAAGAGAGGTAACTCTTCTAATAGTTCGTGTTTTAGCCTTTCCTGGGACAGCAGTATTAGATTCCGATGCACCATTGCAGCTTGACTGTATCTCTTGGACGTTCATACCAACGATGAAACACAGATATTGCTTCGATATTGAATACAAAAGGCAAAATGTCGACTTATTTACAAGTGGAGTAACTCTTCTAATAGTTCGTGCTTTGAGCCTTTCCTGGGACAGCAGTTTTAGATTCCGATGCACCATTGCAGGTTGACTGTATCTCTTGGACCTTCAAATCAGCGATGAAACAAAGAAATTGCTTCGATATTGAATACAAAAGGCAAAATGTCGACTTATTTACAAGAGGAGTAACTCTTCTAATAGTTCCTGCTTTGAGCCTTTCCTGGGACAGCAGTATTAGATTCGGATGCACCGATGCAGGTTTACTGTATCTCATGGACCTTCAAATCAACGATGAAACACAGAAATTGCATCGATATTGAATGCAAAATGCAAAATGTCGACTTATTTACAAGAGGCGTAACTCTTCTAATAGTTCGTGATTTTAGCCTTTCCTGGGACAGCAGTGTTAGATTCCGATGCACCATTGCCGGTTTACTGTATCCCTTGGACCTTCAAATCAACGATGAAACACAGAAATTGCATCGATATTGAATACAAAAGGCAAAACGTCGACTTCTTTATAAGTGGAGAAACTCTTCTAATAGTTCGTGCTTTGAGCCTTTCCTGGGACAGTAGTATTAGATTCCGATGCACCATTGCAGGATTACTGTATCCCTTGGACCTTACAATCAACGATGAAACACAGAAATTTCATCGATATTGAATACAAAAGGCAAAATGTCGACTTATTTAAAAGAGGAGCAACTCATCTAATAGTTCGTGATTTGAGCCTTTCCTGGGACAGCAGTATTAGATTTCGATGCACCATTGCAGGTTTACTGTATCCCTTGCACCTTCAAATCAACGATGAAACACAGAAATTGCATCGATGTTGATTACATAAGGCAAAATGTCGACCAATTTACAACACTAGTAACTCTTCCATCGGTTCGTGCTTAGAGCCTCTCCTGGGACAGCAGTATTAGATTCCGTTGCACCAATGCAGGATTACTGTATCCCTTGGACCTTCAAATCAACGATGAAACACAGAAATTGCATTGATATTGAATACAAAAGACAAAATGTCGACTTATATACAAGAGGAGTAACTCTTCTAATAGTTCGTGCTTTGAGCCTTTCCTGGGACAGCAGTATTAGATTCCGATGTACCATTGCAGGTTTACTGTATCCCTTGGACCTTCAAATCAACGATGAAACACAGAAATTGCATCGATATTGAATACAAAAAGCAAATGTTGACTTATTTATAAGTGGAGTAACTCTACTAATAGTTCGTGCTTTGAGCCTTTCCTGGGACAGCAGTATTAGATTCCAATGCACCATTCCAGGTTTACTGTATCTCTTGGACCCTCAAATCAACGATGAAACACAGAAAGTGCATCGATATTGAATACAAAAGGCAAAATGTCGACTTATTTACAAGAGGGGTAACTCTTCTAATAGTGCGTGCTTTGAGCCTTTCCTGGGACAGCAGTATTATATTCCGATGCACCAAGGCAGGTTTACTGTATCCCTTGGACCTTCAAATCTATGATGAAACACAGAAATTGCATCGATATTGAATACAAAAGACAAAATGTCGACTTATTTGCAAGAGGAGTAACTCTTCTAATGGTTCGTGTTTTTAGCCTTTCCTGGGACAGCAGTATTAGATTCCGATGCACCATTGCAGGTTTACTGTATCCCTTGGATCTTCAAATCAACGATGAAACACAGAAATTGCATCGATATTGCATACAAAAAGCAAAATGTCGACTTATTTACAAGAGGCGTAACTCTTCTAATTGTTCGTGGTTTTAGCCTTTCCTCGGACAGCAGTTTTAGATTCCGATGCACCATTGCAGGTTTACTGTATCCCTTGGACCTTCAAATCAACGATGAAACACAGAAATTGCATCGATATTGAATACAAAAGGCTAAATGTCGACTTTTTTACAAGAGAGGTAACTCTTCTAATAGTTCGTGTTTTAGCCTTTCCTGGGACAGCAGTATTAGATTCCGATGCACCATTGCAGCTTGACTGTATCTCTTGGACGTTCATATCAACGATGAAACACAGATATTGCTTCGATATTGAATACAAAAGGCAAAATGTCGACTTATTTACAAGTGGAGTAACTCTTCTAATAGTTCGTGCTTTGAGCCTTTCCTGGGACAGCAGTTTTAGATTCCGATGCACCATTGCAGGTTGACTGTATCTCTTGGACCTTCAAATCAGCGATGAAACAAAGAAATTGCTTCGATATTGAATACAAAAGGCAAAATGTCGACTTATTTACAAGAGGAGTTACTCTTCTAATAGTTCCTGCTTTGAGCCTTTCCTGGGACAGCAGTATTAGATTCCGATGCACCGATGCAGGTTTACTGTATCTCATGGACCTTCAAATCAACGATGAAACACAGAAATTGCATCGATATTGAATGCAAAAGGCAAAATGTCGACTTATTTACAAGAGGCGTAACTCTTCTAATAGTTCGTGATTTTAGCCTTTCCTGGGACAGCAGTGTTAGATTCCGATGCACCATTGCCGGTTTACTGTATCCCTTGGACCTTCAAATCAACGATGAAACACAGAAATTGCATCGATATTGAATACAAAAGGCAAAACGTCGACTTCTTTATAAGTGGAGAAACTCTTCTAATAGTTCGTGCTTTGAGCCTTTCCTGGGACAGTAGTATTAGATTCCGATGCACCATTGCAGGATTACTGTATCCCTTGGACCTTACAATCAACGATGAAACACAGAAATTTCATCGATATTGAATACAAAAGGCAAAATGTCGACTTATTTAAAAGAGGAGCAACTCATCTAATAGTTCGTGATTTGAGCCTTTCCTGGGACAGCAGTATTAGATTTCGATGCACCATTGCAGGTTTACTGTATCCCTTGCACCTTCAAATCAACGATGAAACACAGAAATTGCATCGATGTTGATTACATAAGGCAAAATGTCGACCAATTTACAACAGGAGTAACTCTTCCATCGGTTCGTGCTTAGAGCCTCTCCTGGGACAGCAGTATTAGATTCCGTTGCACCATTGCAGGATTACTGTAACCCTTGGACCTTCAAATCAACGATGAAACACAGAAATTGCATTGATATTGAATAGAAAAGACAAAATGTCGACTTATTTACAAGAGGAGTATCTCTTCTAATAGTTCGTGATTTTAGCCTTTCCTGGGACAGCAGTATTAGATTCCGATGCACCATTGCAGGTATACTGTATCGCTTTGACCTTCAAGTCTACGATGAAACACAGAAATTGCCTCGATATTGAATACAAAAGGCAAAATCTCGACTTATTTACAAGAGGAGTAACTCTTATGATAGTTCGTGCTTTGAGCCTTACCTGGAACAGCAGTATTGGATTCAGATGCACCATTGCAGGTTTACTGTATCTCTTGGACCTTAAAATCAACGATGAAACAAAGAAATTGCATCGATATTGAATACAAAAGGCAAAATGTCGACTTATTTAGAAGACGAGTAACTCTTCTAATAGTTCCTGATTTGAGCCTTTCCTGGGACAGCAGTATTAGATTCCGATGCACCATTGCAGGTTTACTGTATCTCTTGGACCTTCAAATCAACGATGAAACACAGAAATTGCATCGATATTGAATACAAAAGGAAAAATGTCGACTTATTTACATGAGAAATAACTCTTCTAATAGTTCGTGGTTTTATCATTTCCTGGGAGAGCAGTATTAGATTCCGATGCACCATTGCAGGTTTAGTGTATCTCTTGGACCTTCAAATCAACGATGAAACCCAGAAATTGCATCGATATTGAATACATAAGGCAAAATGTCAACATATTTACAAGAGGAGTAACTCATCTAATAGTTCGTGATTTGAGCCTTTCCTGGGACAGCAGTATTAAATTCCGATGCACCATTGCAGGTTTACTGTATCCCTTGCACCTTCAAATCAACGATGAAACACAGAAATTGCATCGATATTGAATACAAAAGGCAAAATGTCAACATATTTACAAGAGGAGTAACTCATCTAATAGTTCGTGATTTGAGCCTTTCCTGGGACAGCAGTATTAGATTTCGATGCACCATTGCAGGTTTACTGTATCCCTTGCACCTTAAAATCAACGATGAAACACAGAAATTGCCTCGATATTGAATACAAAAGGCAAAATGTCGACTTATTTACAAGAGGAGTAATTCTTCTAATAGTTCGTGCTTTGAGCCTTTCCTGGGACAGCAGTATTAGATTCCGATGTACCATTGCAGGTTTACTGTATCCCTTGGACCTTCAAATCAACGATGAAACACAGGAATTGCATCGATATTGAATACAAAAGGCAAATGTCGACTTATTTATAAGTGGAGTAACTCTACTAATAGTTCGTGATTTGAGCCTTTCCTGGGACAGGAGTATTAGATTCCAATGCACCATTCCAGGTTTACTGTATCTCTTGGACCCTCAAATAAACGATGAAACACAGAAAGTGCATCGATATTGAATACAAAAGTTAAAATGTCGACTTATTTACAAGAGGCTTAACTCTTCTAATACTTCGTGCTTTGAGCCTTTCCTGGGACAGCAGTATTAGATTCCGAAGCGCCATTGCACGTTTACTGTGTCCCTTGGACCCCCAAATCAACGATGAAACACAGAAATTGCATCGATATTGAATACAAATGGCAAAATGTCGACTTATTTACAAGAGGGGTAACTCTTCTAATAGTGCGTGCTTTGAGCCTTTCCTGGGACAGCAGTATTAGATTCCGATGCACCAAGGAAGGTTTACTGTATCCCTTGGACCTTCAAATCTATGATGAAACACAGAAATTGCATCGATATTGAATACAAAAGACAAAATGTCGACTTATTTACAAGAGGAGTAACTCTTCTAATAGCTCGTGTTTTTAGCCTTTCCTGGGACAGCAGTATTAGATTCCAATGCACCATTGCAGGTTTACTGTATCCCTTGGATCTTCAAATCAACGATGAAACACAGAAATTGCATCGATATTGAATACAAAAAGCAAAATGTCGACTTATTTACAAGAGGAGTAACTCTTCTAATACTTCGTGTTTTGAGCCGTTCCTGGGACAGCAGTTTTAGATTGCGATGCACCGTTGCAGGTTTACTGTATACCTTGGACCTTCAAATCAACGATGAAACACAGAAATTGCATCGATATTGAATACAAAAGGCAAAATGTCGACTTATTTACAAGAGAGGTAACTCTTCTAATAGTTCGGGTTTTAGCCTTTCCTGGGACAGCAGTATTAGATTCCGATGCACCATTGCAGGTATACTGTATCGCTTTGACCTTCAAGTCTACGATGAAACACAGAAATTGCCTCGATATTGAATACAAAAGGCAAAATCTCGACTTATTTACAAGAGGAGTAACTCTTATGATAGTTCGTGCTTTGAGCCTTACCTGGAACAGCAGTATTGGATTCAGATGCACCATTGCAGGTTTACTGTATCTCTTGGACCTTAAAATCAACGATGAAACAAAGAAATTGCATCGATATTGAATACAAAAGGCAAAATGTCGACTTATTTAGAAGACGAGTAACTCTTCTAATAGTTCCTGCTTTGAGCCTTTCCTGGGACAGCAGTATTAGATTCCGATGCACCATTGCAGGTTTACTGTATCTCTTGGACCTTCAAATCAACGATGAAACACAGAAATTGCATCGATATTGAATACAAAAGGAAAAATGTCGACTTATTTACATGAGAAATAACTCTTCTAATAGTTCGTGGTTTTATCATTTCCTGGGAGAGCAGTATTAGATTCCGATGCACCATTGCAGGTTTAGTGTATCTCTTGGACCTTCAAATCAACGATGAAACCCAGAAATTGCATCGATATTGAATACATAAGGCAAAATGTCAACATATTTACAAGAGGAGTAACTCATCTAATAGTTCGTGATTTGAGCCTTTCCTGGGACAGCAGTATTAAATTCCGATGCACCATTGCAGGTTTACTGTATCCCTTGCACCTTCAAATCAACGATGAAACACAGAAATTGCATCGATATTGAATACAAAAGGCAAAATGTCAACATATTTACAAGAGGAGTAACTCATCTAATAGTTCGTGATTTGAGCCTTTCCTGGGACAGCAGTATTAGATTTCGATGCACCATTGCAGGTTTACTGTATCCCTTGCACCTTAAAATCAACGATGAAACACAGAAATTGCCTCGATATTGAATACAAAAGGCAAAATGTCGACTTATTTACAAGAGGAGTAATTCTTCTAATAGTTCGTGCTTTGAGCCTTTCCTGGGACAGCAGTATTAGATTCCGATGTACCATTGCAGGTTTACTGTATCCCTTGGACCTTCAAATCAACGATGAAACACAGGAATTGCATCGATATTGAATACAAAAGGCAAATGTCGACTTATTTATAAGTGGAGTAACTCTACTAATAGTTCGTGATTTGAGCCTTTCCTGGGACAGGAGTATTAGATTCCAATGCACCATTCCAGGTTTACTGTATCTCTTGGACCCTCAAATAAACGATGAAACACAGAAAGTGCATCGATATTGAATACAAAAGTTAAAATGTCGACTTATTTACAAGAGGCTTAACTCTTCTAATACTTCGTGCTTTGAGCCTTTCCTGGGACAGCAGTATTAGATTCCGAAGCGCCATTGCACGTTTACTGTGTCCCTTGGACCCCCAAATCAACGATGAAACACAGAAATTGCATCGATATTGAATACAAATGGCAAAATGTCGACTTATTTACAAGAGGGGTAACTCTTCTAATAGTGCGTGCTTTGAGCCTTTCCTGGGACAGCAGTATTAGATTCCGATGCACCAAGGAAGGTTTACTGTATCCCTTGGACCTTCAAATCTATGATGAAACACAGAAATTGCATCGATATTGAATACAAAAGACAAAATGTCGACTTATTTACAAGAGGAGTAACTCTTCTAATAGCTCGTGTTTTTAGCCTTTCCTGGGACAGCAGTATTAGATTCCAATGCACCATTGCAGGTTTACTGTATCCCTTGGATCTTCAAATCAACGATGAAACACAGAAATTGCATCGATATTGAATACAAAAAGCAAAATGTCGACTTATTTACAAGAGGAGTAACTCTTCTAATACTTCGTGTTTTGAGCCGTTCCTGGGACAGCAGTTTTAGATTGCGATGCACCGTTGCAGGTTTACTGTATACCTTGGACCTTCAAATCAACGATGAAACACAGAAATTGCATCGATATTGAATACAAAAGGCAAAATGTCGACTTATTTACAAGAGAGGTAACTCTTCTAATAGTTCGGGTTTTAGCCTTTCCTGGGACAGCAGTATTAGATTCCGATGCACCATTGCAGGTTGACTGTATCTCTTGGACGTTCAAATCAACGATGAAACACAGAAATTGCTTCGATATTGAGTACAAAAGGCAAAATGTCGACTTATTTACAAGTGGAGTAACTCTTCTAATAGTTCGTGCTTTGAGCCTTTCCTGGGACAGCAGTATTAGATTCCGATGCACCATTGCAGGTCTACTGTATCTCTTGGACCTTCAATCAACGATGAAACACAGAAATTGCATCGATATTGAATACAAAATGCAAAATATCGACCTATTTTAAAGAGGAGTAACTCTTCTAATAGTTCGTGCTTTGAGCCTTTATTGGGACAGCAGTGTAAGATTCAGATGCACCATTGCAGGTTTACTGTATCCCTTGGACCTTCAAATCAACTTTGAAACACAGAAATTGCATCGGTATTGAATGCAAAAGGCAAAATGTCGACTTATTTACAAGAGGCGTAACTCTTCTAATAGTTCGTGATTTTAGTCTTTCCTGGGACAGCAGTATTAGATTCCGATGCACCATTGCTGGATTACTGTATCCCGTGGGCCTTCAAATCAACATTGAAACACAGAAATTGCATCGATATTGAATACAAAAGACAAAATGTCGACTTATTTACAAGAGGAGTAACTCTTTTAATAGTTCGTGCTTTTGGCCTTTCCTGGGACAGCAGTATTAGATTCCGGTGCACCATTGCAGGTTTACTGTATCCCTTGGACCTTCAAGTCTACGATGAAACACAGAAATTGCCTCAATATTGAATACAAAAGGCAAAATGTCGACTTATTTACAAGAGGAGTAACTCTTCTAATAGTTCGTGCTTTGAGCCTTTCCTGTCACAGCAGTATTAGAGTCCGATGCACCATTGCAGGTTTACTGTATCCCTTGGACCTTCAAATCAACGATGAAACACAGAAATTGCATCGATATTGAATACAAAAAGCAAATGTCGGCTTATTTATAAGAGGAGTAACTCTACTAATAGTTCGTGATTTCAGCTTTCCTGGGACACCAGTATTAGATTCCGATGCAGCATTGCAGGTTTACTGTATCTCTTGGACCTTCAAATCTACGGTGAAACACAGAAGTTGCATCGATATTGTATACAAAATGCAAAATGTCGACTAATTTAAAAGAGGTGTAACTCTTCTAATAGTTCGTGCTTTGAGCCTTTCCTGGGACAGCAGTATTAGATCCCGATGCACCATTCCAGGTTTACTGTATCCCTTGGACCTTCAAATCAACGATGAAACACAGAAATTGCATCGATATTGAATACAAAAGTCAAAATGTTGACTTATTTACAAGAGGAGTAACTCTTCTAATAGTTCGTGCTATGAGCCATTCCTGGGAATGCAGTATTAGATTCCGGTGCGCCATTGCAGGTTTACTATATCCCTTGGACCTTCAAATCAACGATGAAACACAGAAATTGCATCGATATTGAATTCGAAAGCAAAATGTCGACGCATTTACAAGAGGAGTTACTCTTCTAATAGTTCGTACTTTTAGCCTTTCCTGGGACAGCAGTATTAGATTCCGATGCACCATTCCAGGTTTACTGTATCCCTTGGACCTTCAAATCAACGATGAAACGCCGAAATTGCATCGATATTGAACACAAACGGCAAAATGTCGACTTTTTTCCAGGGGAGGAACTCTTCTAATAGTTCGTGCTTTGAGCCTTTCCTGGGACAGCAGTATTAGATTCCTATGCACCATTGCAGGTTTACTGTATCCCTTGGACCTTCAAATCAACGATGAAACACAGTAATTGCATCGATATTGAATACAAAAAGCAAAATGTCGACTCATTTACAAGAGGTGTAACTCTTCTAATTGTTCGTGCTTTTAGCCTTTCCTGGGACAGCAGTTTTAGATTCCGATGCACCATTGCAGGTTGACTGTATCTCATGGACCTTCAAATCAACGATGAAACACAGAAATTGCATCGATATTGAATACAAAAGGCAAAATATCGACTTATTTTAAAGAGGAGTAATTCTTCTAACAGTTCGGGCTTTTAGACTTTCCTGGGACAGCAGTACGAGATTCCGATGCACCATTGCAGGTTTACTGTATCTCTTGGACCTTCAAATCAACGATGAAAGACAGAAATTGCATCGATATTGAATACAAAAGGCAAAATGTCGACTTATTTACAAGAGGAGTAACTCATCTAATAGTTCGTGATTTGAGCCTTTCCTGGGACAGCAGTATTAAATTCCGAAGCACCATTGCAGGTTTACTGTATCCCTTGCACCTTCAAATCAAGGATGAAACACAGAAATTGCATCGATATTGATTACATAAGGCAAAATGTCTACCTATTTACAAGAGGAGTAACTCTTCGAATGGTTCGTGCTTAGAGCCTCTCCTGGGACAGAAGTATTAGATTCCGATGCACCATTGCAGGATTACTGTATCCCTTGGACCTTCAAATCAACGATGAAACACAGAAATTGCATCGATAATGAATACAAAAGACAAAATGTCGACTTATTTACAAGAGGAGTAACTCTTCTAATAGTTCGTGTTTTTAGCCTTTCCTGGGACAGCAGTATTAGATTCCGATGCACCATTGCAGGTTTACTGTATCGCTTTGACCTTCAAGTCTACGATGAAACACAGAAATTGCCTCGATATTGAATACAAAAAGCAAAATGTCGACTTATTTACAAGAGGAGTAACTCTTCTAATAGTTCGTGCTTTGAGCCTTTCCTGGGACAGCAGTATTAGATTCCGATGTACCATTGCAGGTGTACTGTATCCCTTGGACCTTCAAATCAACGATGAAACACAGAAATAGCATCGATATTGAATACAAAAAGCAAATGTCGACTTATTTATAAGTGGAGTAACTCTACTAATAGTTCGTGCTTTGAGCCTTTCCTGGGACAGCAGTATTAGATTCCAATGCACCATTCCAGGTTTACTGTATCTCTTGGACCCTCAAATCAACGATGAAACACAGAAATTGCATCGCTGTTGAATACAAAAGGAAAAATATCGACTTATTTACAAGAGGAGTAACTCTTCTAATAGTTCGTGCTTTTAGCCTTTCCTGGGACAGCAGTGTTAGATCCCGATGCACCATTGCAGATTTACTGTATCCCTTGGACCTTCAAATCAACGATGAAACACAGAAATTGCATCGATATTGAATACAAAAGGCAAAATGTCGACTTATTTACAAGAGGAGTAATTCTTCTAACAGTTCGGGCTTTTAGCCTTACCTGGGACAGCAGTACGACATTCCGATGCACCATTGCAGGTTTACTGTATCTCTTGGACCTTCAAATCAACGATGAAAGACAGAAATTGCATCGATATTGAATACAAAAGGGAAAACGTCGACATTTTTATAAGTGGAGAAACTCTTCTAATAGTTCGTGCTTTGAGCCTTTCCTGGGACAGTAGTATTAGATTCCGATGCACCATTGCAGGATAACTGTATCCCTTGGACCTTCAAATTAACGATGAAATACAGAAATTGCATCGATATTGAATACAAAAGGCAAAATGTCGACTTATTTATAAGAAGAGTAACTCATCTAATAGTTCGTGATTTGAGCCTTTCCTGGGACAGCAGTATTAAATTCCGATGCATCATTGCAGGTTTTCTGTATCCCTTGCACCTTCAAATCAACGATGAAACACAGAAATTGCATCGATATTGATTACATAAGGCAAAATGTCGACCTATTTACAAGAGGAGTAACTCTTCGAATGGTTCGTGCTTAGAGCCTCTCCTGGGACAGCAGTATTAGATTCCGATGCACCATTGCAGGATTACTGTGTCCCTTGGACCCCAAAATCAACGATGAAACACAGATATTGCATCGATATTGAATACAAAAGGCAAAATGTCGACTTATTTACAAGAGGAGTAATTCTTCTAACAATTCGGGTTTTAGCCTTTCCTGGGCAGCAGTACGAGATTCCGATGCACCATTGCAGGTTTACTGTATCCCTTGGACCTTCAAATCAACGATGAAACACAGAAATTGCATCGATATTGAATACAAAAGACAAAATGTCGACCTATTTACAAGAGGAGTAACTCTTCTAATAATTCGTGTTTTTAGGCTTTCCTGGGATAGCAGTATTACATTCCGATGCACCATTGCAGGTTTACTGTATCTCTTTGACCTTCAAGTCTACGATGAAACACAGAAATTGCCTCGATATTGAATACAAAAGGCAAAATGTCGACTTATTTAGAAGAGGAGTAACTCTTCTAATAGTTCGTGCTTTGACCCTTTCCTGGGACAACAGTATTAGATTCCGATGTACCATTGCAGGTTTACTGTATCCCTTGGACCTTCAAATCAACGATGAAACACAGAAATTGCATCGATATTGAATACAAAAAGCAAATGTCGACTTATTTATAAGTGGAGTAACTCTACTAATAGTTCGTGCTTTGAGCCTTTCCTGGGACAGCAGTATTAGATTCGAATGCACCATTCCAGGTTTACTGTATCTCTTGGACCCTCAAATCAACGATGAAACACAGAAATTGCCTCGATATTGAATACAAAAGGCAAAATGTCGACTTATTTACAAGAGGAGTAACTCTTCTAATACTTCGTGATTTGAGCCTTTCCTGGGACAGCAGTATTAGATTCCGATGCGCCATTGCAGGTTTACTGTGTCCCTTGGACCCCAAAATCAACGATGAAACACAGATATTGCATCGATATTGAATACAAAAGGCAAAATGTCGACTTATGTACAAGAGGGGTAACTCTTCTATTAGTGCGTGCTTTGAGCCTTCCTGGGACAGCAGTATTAGATTCCGATGCACCAAGGCAGGTTTACTGTATCCCTTGGACCTTCAAATCTATGATGAAACACAGAAATTGCATCGATATTGAATACAGAAGACAAAATGTCGACTTATTTACAAGAGGAGTAACTCTTCAAATAGTTCGTGTTTTTAGCCTTTCCTGGGACAGCAGTATTAGATTCCGATGCACCATTGCAGGTTTACTGTATCCCTTGGATCTTCAAATCAACGATGAAACACAGAAATTGCAACGATATTGAATACAAAAGGCAAAATGTCGACTTATTTAGAAGAGGAGTAACTCTTCTAATAGTTCCTGCTTTGAGCCTTTCCTGGGACAGCAGTATTAGATTCCGATGCACCATTGCAGGTTTACTGTATCGCTTTGACCTTCAAGTCTACGATGAAACACAGAAATTGCCTCGATGTTGAATACAAAAGGCAAAATCTCGACTTATTTACAAGAGGAGTAACTCTTATGATAGTTCGTGCTTTGAGCCTTACCTGGAACAGCAGTATTGGATTCAGATGCACCATTGCAGGTTTACTGTATCTCTTGGACCTTCAAATCAACGATGAAACAAAGAAATTGCATCGATATTGAATACAAAAGGCAAAATGTCGACTTATTTAGAAGAGGAGTAACTCTTCTAATAGTTCCTGCTTTGAGCCTTTCCTGGGACAGCAGTATTAGATTTCGATGCACCATTGCAGGTTTACTGTATCCCTTGGTCCTTCAAATCAACGATGAAACACAGAAATTGCCTCGATATTGAATACAAAAAGCAAAATGTCGACTTATTTACAAGTGGAGTAATTCTTCTAATAGTTCGTGCTTTGAGCCTTTCCTGGGACAGCAGTATTAGATTCCGATGTACCATTGCAGGTTTACTGTATCCCTTGGACCTTCAAATCAACGATGAAACACAGAAATTGCATCGATATTGAATACAAAAGGCAAATGTCGACTTTTTTATAAGTGGAGTAACTCTACTAATAGGTCGTGATTTGAGCCTTTCCTGGGACAGGAGTATTAGATTCCAATGCACCATTCCAGGTTTACTGTATCTCTTGGACCCTCAAATCAACGATGAAACACAGAAAGTGCATCGATATTGAATACAAAAGTTAAAATGTCGACTTATTTACAAGAGGCTTAACTCTTCTAATACTTCGTGCTTTGAGCCTTTCCTGGGACAGCAGTATTTGATTCCGATGCGCCATTGCACGTTTACTGTGTCCCTTGGACCCCCAAATCAACGATGAAACACAGAAATTGCATCGATATTGAATACAAATGGCAAAATGTCGACTTATTTACAAGAGGGGTAACTCTTCTAATAGTGCGTGCTTTGAGCCTTTCCTGGGACAGCAGTATTACATTCCGATGCACCAAGGAAGGTTTACTGTATCCCTTGGACCTTCAAATCTATGATGAAACACAGAAATTGCATCGATATTGAATACAAAAAGCAAAATGTCGACTTATTTACAAGAGGAGTAACTCTTCTAATACTTCGTGCTTTGAGCCGTTCCTGGGACAGCAGTTTTAGATTCCGATGCACCGTTGCAGGTTTACTGTATCCCTTGGACCTTCAAATCAACGATGAAACACAGAAATTGCATCGATATTGAATACAAAAGGCAAAATGTCGACTTATTTACAAGAGAGGTAACTCTTCTAATAGTTCGGGTTTTAGCCTTTCCTGGGACAGCAGTATTAGATTCCGATGCACCATTGCAGGTTGACTGTATCTCTTGGACGTTCAAATCAACGATGAAACACAAAAATTGCTTCGATATTGAATTCAAAAGGCAAAATGTCGACTTATTTACAAGTGGAGTAACTCTTCTAATAGTTCGTGCTTTGAGCCTTTCCTGGGACAGCAGTATTAGATTCCGATGCACCATTGCAGGTCAACTGTATCTCTTGGACCTTCAAATCAACGATGAAACACAGAAATTGCATCGATATTGAATACAAAATGCAAAATATCGACTTATTTTAAAGAGGAGTAACTCTTCTAATAGTTCGTGCTTTGAGCCTTTATTGGGACAGCAGTGTAAGATTCAGATGCACCATTGCAGGGTTACTGTATCCCTTGGACCTTCAAATCAACGATGAAACACAGAAATTGCATCGGTATTGAATGCAAAAGGCAAAATGTCGACTTATTTACAAGAGGCGTAACTCTTCTAATAGTTCGTGATTTTAGTCTTTCCTGGGACAGCAGTATTAGATTCCGATGCACCATTGCTGGATTACTGTATCCCGTGGGTCTTCAAATCAACGATGAAACACAGAAATTGCATCGATATTGAATACAAAAGACAAAATGTCGACTTATTTACAAGAGGAGTAACTCTTTTAATAGTTCGTGTTTTTGGCCATTCCTGGGACAGCAGTATTAGATCCCGATGCACCAAGGCAGGTTTACTGTATCCCTTGGACCTTCAAATCAACGATGAAACACAGAAATTGCATCGATATTGAATACAAAAGTCAAAATGTTGACTTATTTACAAGAGGAGTAACTCTTCTAATAGTTCGTGCTTTGAGCCATTCCTGGGACAGCAGTATTAGATTCCTATGCACCATTGCAGGTTTACTGTATCCCTTGGACCCTCAAATCAACGATGAAACACAGAAATTGCATCGCTGTTGAATGCAAAAGGCAAAATATCGACTTATTTACAAGAGGAGTAACTCTTCTAATAGTTCGTGCTTTTAGCCTTTCCTGGGACAGCAGTGTTAGATTCCGATGCACCATTGCAGGTTTACTGTATCCCTTGGACCTTCAAATCAACGATGAAACACTGAAATTGCATCGATATTGAATACAAAAGGCAAAATGTCGACTTATTTACAAGAGGAGTAATTCTTCTAACAGTTCGGGCTTTTAGCCTTTCCTGGGACAGCAGTACGAGATTCCGATGCACCATTGCAGGTTTACTGTATCTCTTGGACCTTCAAATCAACGATGAAAGACAGAAATTGCATCGATATTGAATACAAAAGGCAAAACGTCGACATTTTTATAAGTGGAGAAACTCTTCTAGTAGTTCGTGCTTTGAGCCTTTCGTGGGACAGTAGTATTAGATTCCGATGCACCATTGCAGGATAACTGTATCCCTTGGACCTGCAAATCAACGATGAAATACAGAAGTTGCATCGATATTGAATACAAAAGGCAAAATGTCGACATATTTACAAGAGGAGTAACTCATCTAATATTTCGTGATTTGAGCCTTTCCTGGGACTGCAGTATTAAATTCCGATGCACCATTGCAGGTTTACTGTATCCCTTGCACCTTCTAATCAACGATGAAACACAGAAATTGCATCGATATTGATTACATAAGGCAAAATGTCTACCTATTTACAAGAGGAGTAACTCTTCGAATGGTTCGTGCTTAGAGCCTCTCCTGGGACAGCAGTATTAGATTACGATGCACCATTGCAGGATTACTGTATCCCTTGGACCTTCAAATCAACGATGAAACACAGAAATTGCATCGATAATGAATACAAAAGACAAAATGTCGACTTATTTACAAGAGGAGTAACTCTTCTAATAGTTCGTGTTTTTAGCCCTTCCTGGGACAGCAGTATTAGATTCCGATGCACCATTGCAGGTTTACTGTATCGCTTTGACCTTCAAGTCTACGATGAAACACAGAAATTGCCTCGATATTGAATACAAAAGGCAAAATGTCGACTTATTTACAAGAGGAGTAACTCTTCTAATAGTTCGTGCTTTGAGCCTTTCCTGGGACAGCAGTATTAGATTCCGATGTACCATTGCAGGTGTACTGTATCCCTTGGACCTTCAAATCAACGATGAAACACAGAAATAGCATCGATATTGAATACAAAAAGCAAATGTCGACTTATTTATAAGTGGAGTAACTCTACTAATAGTTCGTGCTTTGAGCCTTTCCTGGGACAGCAGTATTAGATTCCAATGCACCATTCCAGGTTTACTGTATCTCTTGGACCCTCAAATCAACGATGAAACACAGAAATTGCATCGCTGTTGAATACAAAAGGAAAAATATCGACTTATTTACAAGAGGAGTAACTCTTCTAATGGTTCGTGCTTTTAGCCTTTCCTGGGACAGCAGTGTTAGATTCCGATGCACCATTGCAGGTTTACTGTATCCCTTGGACCTTCAAATCAACGATGAAACACAGAAATTGCATCGATATTGAATACAAAAGGCAAAATGTCGACTTATTTACATGAGGAGTAATTCTTCTAACAGTTCGGGCTTTTAGCCTTTCCTGGGACAGCAGTACGAGATTCCGATGCACCATTGCAGGTTTACTGTATCTCTTGGACCTTCAAATCAACGATGAAAGACAGAAATTGCATCGATATTGAATACAAAAGGGAAAACGTCGACATTTTTATAAGTGGAGAAACTCTTCTAATAGTTCGTGCTTTGAGCCTTTCCTGGGACAGTAGTATTAGATTCCGATGCACCATTGCAGGATAACTGTATCCCTTGGACGTTCAAATCAACGATGAAATACAGAAATTGCATCGATATTGAATACAAAAGGCAAAATGTCGACTTATTTATAAGAGGAGTAACTCATCTAATAGTTCGTGATTTGAGCCTTTCCTGGGACAGCAGTATTAAATTCCGATGCACCATTGCAGGTTTTCTGTATCCCTTGCACCTTCAAATCAACGATGAAACACAGAAATTGCATCGATATTGATTACATAAGGCAAAATGTCGACCTATTTACAAGAGGAGTAACTCTTCGAATGGTTCGTGCTTAGAGCCTCTCCTGGGACAGCAGTATTAGATTCCGATGCACCATTGCAGGATTACTGTGTCCCTTGGACCCCAAAATCAACGATGAAACACAGATATTGCATCGATATTGAATACAAAAGGCAAAATGTCGACTTATTTACAAGAGGAGTAATTCTTCTAACAATTCGGGTTTTAGCCTTTCCTGGGCAGCAGTACGACATTCCCATGCACCATTGCAGGTTTACTGTATCTCTTGGACCTTCAAATCAACGATGAAACACAGAAATTGCATCGATATTGAATACAAAAGACAAAATGTCGACCTATTTACAAGAGGAGTAACTCTTCGAACGGTTCATGCTTAGAGCCTCTCCTGGGACAGCAGTATTAGATTCCGATGCACCATTGCAGGTTTATCGTATCGCTTTGACCTTCAAGTCTACGATGAAACACAGAAATTGCCTCGATATTGAATACAAAAAGCAAAATGTCGACTTATTTACAAGAGGAGTAACTCTTCTAATAGTTCGTGCTTTGAGCCTTTCCTGGGACAGCAGTATTAGATTCCGATGTACCATTGCAGGTGTACTGTATCCCTTGGACCTTCAAATAAACGATGAAACACAGAAATAGCATCGATATTGAATACAAAAGGGAAAACGTCGACATTTTTAAAAGTGGAGAAACTCTTCTAATAGTTCGTGCTTTGAGCCTTTCCTGGGACAGTAGTATAAGATTCCGATGCACCATTGCAGGATAACTGTATCCCTTGGACCTTCAAATCAACGATGAAATACAGAAATTGCATCGATATTGAATACAAAAGGCAAATGTCGACTTATTTATAAGTGGAGTAACTCTACTAATAGTTCGTGATTTGAGCCTTTCCTGGGACAGGAGTATTAGATTCCAATGCACCATTCCAGGTTTACTGTATCTCTTGGACCCTCAAATCAACGATGAAACACAGAAAGTGCATCGATATTGAATACAAAAGTTAAAATGTCGACTTATTTACAAGAGGGGTAACTCTTCTAATAGTGCGTGCTTTGAGCCTTTCCTGGGACAGCAGTATTAGATTCCGATGCACCAAGGAAGGTTTACTGTATCCCTTGGACCTTCAAATCTATGATGAAACACAGAAATTGCATCGATATTGAATACAAAAGTCAAAATATCGACTTATTTACAAGAGGAGTAACTCTTCTAATAGCTCGTGTTTTTAGCCTTTCCTGGGACAGCAGTATTAGATTCCAATGCACCATTGCAGGTTTACTGTATCCCTTGGATCTTCAAATCAACGATGAAACACAGAAATTGCATCGATATTGAATACAAAAAGCAAAATGTCGACTTATTTACAAGAGGAGTAACTCTTCTAATACTTCGAGCTTTGAGCCGTTCCTGGGACAGCAGTTTTAGATTGCGATGCACCGTTGCAGGTTTACTGTATCCCTTGGACCTTCAAATCAACGATGAAACACAGAAATTGCATCGATATTGAATACAAAAGGCAAAATGTCGACTTATTTACAAGAGAGGTAACTCTTCTAATAGTTCGGGTTTTAGCCTTTCCTGGGACAGCAGTATTAGATTCCGATGCACCATTGCAGGTTGACTGTCTCTCTTGGACGTTCAAATCAACGATGAAACACAGAAATTGCTTCGATATTGAGTACAAAAGGCAAAATGTCGACTTATTTACAAGTGGAGTAACTCTTCTAATAGTTCGTGCTTTGAGCCTTTCCTGGGACAGCAGTATTAGATTCCGATGCACCATTGCAGGTCTACTGTATCTCTTGGACCTTCAATCAACGATGAAACACAGAAATTGCATCGATATTGAATACAAAATGCAAAATATCGACTTATTTTAAAGAGGAGTAACTCTTCTAATAGTTCGTGCTTTGAGCCATTATTGGGACAGCAGTGTAAGATTCAGATGCACCATTGCAGGTTTACTGTATCCCTTGGACCTTCAAATCAACGATGAAACACAGAAATTGCATCGGTATTGAATGCAAAAGGCAAAATGTCGACTTATTTACAAGAGGCGTAACTCTTTTAATAGTTCGTGCTTTTGGCCTTTCCTGGGACAGCAGTATTAGATTCCGGTGCACCATTGCAGGTTTACTGTATCCCTTGGACCTTCAAGTCTACGATGAAACACAGAAATTGCCTCAATATTGAATACAAAAGGCAAAATGTCGACTTATTTACAAGAGGAGTAACTCTTCTAATAGTTCGTGCTTTGAGCCTTTCCTGGCACAGCAGTATTAGAGTCCGATGCACCATTGCAGGTTTACTGTATCCCTTGGACCTTCAAATCAACGATGAAACACAGAAATTGCATCGATATTGAATACAAAAAGCAAATGTCGACTTATTTATAAGAGGAGTAACTCTACTAATAGTTCGTGATTTCAGCTTTCCTGGGACACCAGTATTAGATTCCGATGCAGCATTGCAGGTTTACTGTATCTCTTGGACCTTCAAATCTACGGTGAAACACAGAAATTGCATCGATATTGTATACAAAATGCAAAATGTCGACTAATTTAAAAGAGGTGTAACTCTTCTAATAGTTCGTGCTTTGAGCCTTTCCTGGGACAGCAGTATTAGATCCCGATGCACCATTCCAGGTTTACTGTATCCCTTGGACCTTCAAATCAACGATGAAACACAGAAATTGCATCGATATTGAATACAAAATTCAAAATGTTGACTTATTTACAAGAGGAGTAACTCTTCTAATAGTTCGTGCTTTGAGCCATTCCTGGGAATGCAGTATTAGATTCCGGTGCGCCATTGCAGGTTTACTGTATCCCTTGGACCTTCAAATCAACGATGAAACACAGAAATTGCATCGATATTGAATTCGAAAGCAAAATGTCGACGCATTTACAAGAGGAGTTACTCTTCTAATAGTTCGTGCTTTTAGCCTTTCCTGGGACAGCAGTATTAGATTCCGATGCACCATTCCAGGTTTACTGTATCCCTTGGACCTTCAAATCAACGATGAAACGCAGAAATTGCATCGATATTGAATACAAACGGCAAAATGTCGACTTCTTTACAAGAGGAGTAACTCTTCTAATAGTTCGTGCTTTGAGCCTTTCCTGGGACAGCAGTATTAGATTCCTATGCACCATTGCAGGTTTACTGTATCCCTTGGACCTTCAAATCAACGATGAAACACAGTAATTGCATCGATATTGAATACAAAAAGCAAAATGTCGACTCATTTACAAGAGGAGTAACTCTTCTAATTGTTCGTGCTTTTAGCCTTTCCTGGGACAGCAGTTTTAGATTCCGATGCACCATTGCAGGTTGACTGTATCTCATGGACCTTCAAATCAACGATGAAACACAGAATTTGCATCGATATTGAATACAAAAGGCAAAATATCGACTTATTTTAAAGAGGAGTAATTCTTCTAACAGTTCGGGCTTTTAGCCTTTCCTGGGACAGCAGTACGAGATTCCGATGCACCATTGCAGGTTTACTGTATCTCTTGGACCTTCAAATCAACGATGAAAGACAGAAATTGCATCGATATTGAATACAAAATGCAAAACGTCGACATTTTTATAAGTGGAGAAACTCTTCTAGTAGTTCATGCTTTGAGCCTTTCCTGGGACAGTAGTATTAGATTCCGATGCACCATTGCAGGATAACTGTATCCCTTGGACCTTCAAATCAACGATGAAATACAGAAATTGCATCGATATTGAATACAAAAGGCAAAATGTCGACTTATTTACAAGAGGAGTAACTCATCTAATAGTTCGTGATTTGAGCCTTTCCTGGGACAGCAGTATTAAATTCCGAAGCACCATTGCAGGTTTACTGTATCCCTTGCACCTTCAAATCAACGATGAAACACAGAAATTGTATCGATATTGATTACATAAGGCAAAATGTCTACCTATTTACAAGAGGAGTAACTCTTCGAATGGTTCGTGCTTAGAGCCTCTCCTGGGACAGCAGTATTAGATTCCGATGCACCATTGCAGGTTTACTGTATCCCTTGCACCTTCAAATCAACGATGAAACACAGAAATTGCCTCGATATTGAATACAAAAGGCAAAATGTCGACTTATTTACAAGAGGAGTAATTCTTCTAATAGTTCGTGCTTTGAGCCTTTCCTGGGACAGCAGTATTAGATTCCGATGTACCATTGCAGGTTTACTGTATCCCTTGGACCTTCAAATCAACGATGAAACACAGAAATTGCATCGATATTGAATACAAAAGGCAAATGTCGACTTATTTATAAGTGGAGTAACTCTACTAATAGTTCGTGATTTGAGCCTTTCCTGGGACAGGAGTATTAGATTCCAATGCACCATTCCAGGTTTACTGTATCTCTTGGACCCTCAAATCAACGATGAAACACAGAAAGTGCATCGATATTGAATACAAAAGTTAAAATGTCGACTTATTTACAAGAGGGGTAACTCTTCTAATAGTGCGTGCTTTGAGCCTTTCCTGGGACAGCAGTATTAGATTCCGATGCACCAAGGAAGGTTTACTGTATCCCTTGGACCTTCAAATCTATGATGAAACACAGAAATTGCATCGATATTGAATACAAAAGTCAAAATGTCGACTTATTTACAAGAGGAGTAACTCTTCTAATAGCTCGTGTTTTTAGCCTTTCCTGGGACAGCAGTATTAGATTCCAATGCACCATTGCAGGTTTACTGTATCCCTTGGATCTTCAAATCAACGATGAAACACAGAAATTGCATCGATATTGAATACAAAAAGCAAAATGTCGACTTATTTACAAGAGGAGTAACTCTTCTAATACTTCGAGCTTTGAGCCGTTCCTGGGACAGCAGTTTTAGATTGCGATGCACCGTTGCAGGTTTACTGTATCCCTTGGACCTTCAAATCAACGATGAAACACAGAAATTGCATCGATATTGAATACAAAAGGCAAAATGTCGACTTATTTACAAGAGAGGTAACTCTTCTAATAGTTCGGGTTTTAGCCTTTCCTGGGAAAGCAGTATTAGATTCCGATGCACCATTGCAGGTTGACTGTATCTCTTGGACGTTCAAATCAACGATGAAACACAGAAATTGCTTCGATATTGAGTACAAAAGGCAAAATGTCGACTTATTTACAAGTGGAGTAACTCTTCTAATAGTTCGTGCTTTGAGCCTTTCCTGGGACAGCAGTATTAGATTCCGATGCACCATTGCAGGTCTACTGTATCTCTTGGACCTTCAATCAACGATGAAACACAGAAATTGCATCAATATTGAATACAAAATGCAAAATATCGACTTATTTTAAAGAGGAGTAACTCTTCTAATAGTTCGTGCTTTGAGCCTTCATTGGGACAGCAGTGTAAGATTCAGATGCACCATTGCAGGTTTACTGTATCCCTTGGACCTTCAAATCAACGATGAAACACAGAAATTGCATCGGTATTGAATGCAAAAGGCAAAATGTCGACTTATTTACAAGAGGCGTAACTCTTTTAATAGTTCGTGCTTTTGGCCTTTCCTGGGACAGCAGTATTAGATTCCGGTGCACCATTGCAGGTTTACTGTATCCCTTGGACCTTCAAGTCTACGATGAAACACAGAAATTGCCTCAATATTGAATACAAAAGGCAAAATGTCGACTTATTTACAAGAGGAGTAACTCTTCTAATAGTTCGTGCTTTGAGCCTTTCCTGGCACAGCAGTATTAGAGTCCGATGCACCATTGCAGGTTTACTGTATCCCTTGGACCTTCAAATCAACGATGAAACACAGAAATTGCATCGATATTGAATACAAAAAGCAAATGTCGAGTTATTTATAAGAGGAGTAACTCTACTAATAGTTCGTGATTTCAGCTTTCTTGGGACACCAGTATTAGATTCCGATGCAGCATTGCAGGTTTACTGTATCTCTTGGACCTTCAAATCTACGGTGAAACACAGAAATTGCATCGATATTGTATACAAAATGCAAAATGTCGACTAATTTAAAAGAGGTGTAACTCTTCTAATAGTTCGTGCTTTGAGCCTTTCCTGGGACAGCAGTATTAGATCCCGATGCACCATTGCAGGTTTACTGTATCCCTTGGACCTTCAAATCAACGATGAAACACAGAAATTGCATCGATATTGAATACAAAAGTCAAAATGTTGACTTATTTACAAGAGGAGTAACTCTTCTAATAGTTCGTGCTTTGAGCCATTCCTGGGAATGCAGTATTTGATTCCGGTGCGCCATTGCAGGTTTACTGTATCCCTTGGACCTTCAAATCAACGATGAAACACAGAAATTGCATCGATATTGAATTCGAAAGCAAAATGTCGACGCATTTACAAGAGGAGTTACTCTTCTAATAGTTCGTGCTTGGAGCCTTTCCTGGGACAGCAGTATTAGATTCCGATGCACCATTCCAGGTTTACTGTATCCCTTGGACCTTCAAATCAACGATGAAACGCAGAAATTGCATCGATATTGAATACAAACGGCAAAATGTCGACTTCTTTACAAGAGGAGTAACTCTTCTAATAGTTCGTGCTTTGAGCCTTTCCTGGGACAGCAGTATTAGATTCCTATGCACCATTGCAGGTTTACTGTATCCCTTGGACCTTCAAATCAACGATGAAACACAGTAATTGCATCGATATTGAATACAAAAAGCAAAATGTCGACTCATTTACAAGAGGAGAAACTCTTCTAATTGTTCGTGCTTTTAGCCTTTCCTGGGACAGCAGTTTTAGATTCCGATGCACCATTGCAGGTTGACTGTATCTCATGGACCTTCAAATCAACGATGAAACACAGAAATTGCATCGATATTGAATACAAAAGGCAAAATATCGACTTATTTTAAAGAGGAGTAATTCTTCTAACAGTTCGGGCTTTTAGCCTTTCCTGGGACAGCAGTACGAGATTCCGATGCACCATTGCAGGTTTACTGTATCTCTTGGACCTTCAAATCAACGATGAAAGACAGAAATTGCATCGATATTGAATACAAAATGCAAAACGTCGACATTTTTATAAGTGGAGAAACTCTTCTAGTAGTTCGAGCTTTGAGCCTTTCCTGGGACAGTAGTATTAGATTCCGATGCACCATTGCAGGATAACTGTATCCCTTGGACCTTCAAATCAACGATGAAATACAGAAATTGCATCGATATTGAATACAAAAGGCAAAATGTCGACTTATTTACAAGAGGAGTAACTCATCTAATAGTTCGTGATTTGAGCCTTTCCTGGGACAGCAGTATTAAATTCCGAAGCACCATTGCAGGTTTACTGTATCCCTTGCACCTTCAAATCAACGATGAAACACAGAAATTGCATCGATATTGATTACATAAGGCAAAATGTCTACCTATTTACAAGAGGAGTAACTCTTCGAATGGTTCGTGCTTAGAGCCTCTCCTGGGACAGCAGTATTAGATTCCGATGCACCATTGCAGGATTACTGTATCCCTTGGACCTTCAAATCAACGATGAAACACAGAAATTGCATCGATAATGAATACAAAAGACAAAATGTCGACTTATTTACAAGAGGAGTAACTCTTCTAATAGTTCGTGTTTTTAGCCTTTCCTGGGACAGCAGTATTAGATTCCGATGCACCATTGCAGGTTTACTGTATCGCTTTGACCTTCAAGTCTACGATGAAACACAGAAATTGCCTCGATATTGAATACAAAAAGCAAAATGTCGACTTATTTACAAGAGGAGTAACTCTTCTAATAGTTCGTGCTTTGAGCCTTTCCTGGGACAGCAGTATTAGATTCCGATGTACCATTGCAGGTGTACTGTATCCCTTGGACCTTCAAATCAACGATGAAACACAGAAATAGCATCGATATTGAATACAAAAAGCAAATGTCGACTTATTTATAAGTGGAGTAACTCTACTAATAGTTCGTGCTTTGAGCCTTTCCTGGGACAGCAGTATTAGATTCCAATGCACCATTCCAGGTTTACTGTATCTCTTGGACCCTCAAATCAACGATGAAACACAGAAATTGCATCGCTGTTGAATACAAAAGGAAAAATATCGACTTATTTACAAGAGGAGTAACTCTTCTAATAGCTCGTGCTTTTAGCCTTTCCTGGGACAGCAGTGTTAGATCCCGATGCACCATTGCAGGTTTACTGTATCCCTTGGACCTTCAAATCAACGATGAAACACAGAAATTGCATCGATATTGAATACAAAAGGCAAAATGTCGACTTATTTACAAGAGGAGTAATTCTTCTAACAGTTCGGGCTTTTAGCCTTTCCTGGGACAGCAGTACGAGATTCCGATGCACCATTGCAGGTTTACTGTATCTCTTGGACCTTCAAATCAACGATGAAAGACAGAAATTGCATCGATATTGAATACAAAAGGGAAAACGTCGACATTTTTATAAGTGGAGAAACTCTTCTAATAGTTCGTGCTTTGAGCCTTTCCTGGGACAGTAGTATTAGGTTCCGATGCACCATTGCAGGATAACTGTATCCCTTGGACCTTCAAAACAACGATGAAATACAGAAATTGCATCGATATTGAATACAAAAGGAAAAATGTCGACTTATTTATAAGAGGAGTAACTCATCTAATAGTTCGTGATTTGAGCCTTTCCTGGGACAGCAGTATTAAATTCCGATGCATCATTGCAGGTTTTCTGTATCCCTTGGACCTTCAAATCAACGATGAAACACAGAAATTGCATCGATATTGAATACAAAAAGCAAATGTCGAGTTATTTATAAGAGGAGTAACTCTACTAATAGTTCGTGATTTCAGCTTTCTTGGGACACCAGTATTAGATTCCGATGCAGCATTGCAGGTTTACTGTATCTCTTGGACCTTCAAATCTACGGTGAAACACAGAAATTGCATCGATATTGTATACAAAATGCAAAATGTCGACTAATTTAAAAGAGGTGTAACTCTTCTAATAGTTCGTGCTTTGAGCCTTTCCTGGGACAGCAGTATTAGATCCCGATGCACCATTCCAAGTTTACTGTATCCCTTGGACCTTCAAATCAACGATGAAACACAGAAATTGCATCGATATTGAATACAAAAGTCAAAATGTTGACTTATTTACAAGAGGAGTAACTCTTCTAATAGTTCGTGCTTTGAGCCATTCCTGGGAATGCAGTATTTGATTCCGGTGCGCCATTGCAGGTTTACTGTATCCCTTGGACCTTCAAATCAACGATGAAACACAGAAATTGCATCGATATTGAATTCGAAAGCAAAATGTCGACGCATTTACAAGAGGAGTTACTCTTCTAATAGTTCGTGCTTGGAGCCTTTCCTGGGACAGCAGTATTAGATTCCGATGCACCATTCCAGGTTTACTGTATCCCTTGGACCTTCAAATCAACGATGAAACGCAGAAATTGCATCGATATTGAATACAAACGGCAAAATGTCGACTTCTTTACAAGAGGAGTAACTCTTCTAATAGTTCGTGCTTTGAGCCTTTCCTGGGACAGCAGTATTAGATTCCTATGCACCATTGCAGGTTTACTGTATCCCTTGGACCTTCAAATCAACGATGAAACACAGTAATTGCATCGATATTGAATACAAAAAGCAAAATGTCGACTCATTTACAAGAGGAGTAACTCTTCTAATTGTTCGTGCTTTTAGCCTTTCCTGGGACAGCAGTTTTAGATTCCGATGCACCATTGCAGGTTGACTGTATCTCATGGACCTTCAAATCAACGATGAAACACAGAAATTGCATCGATATTGAATACAAAAGGCAAAATATCGACTTATTTTAAAGAGGAGTAATTCTTCTAACAGTTCGGGCTTTTAGCCTTTCCTGGGACAGCAGTACGAGATTCCGATGCACCATTGCAGGTTTACTGTATCTCTTGGACCTTCAAATCAACGATGAAAGACAGAAATTGCATCGATATTGAATACAAAATGCAAAACGTCGACATTTTTATAAGTGGAGAAACTCTTCTAGTAGTTCGAGCTTTGAGCCTTTCCTGGGACAGTAGTATTAGATTCCGATGCACCATTGCAGGATAACTGTATCCCTTGGACCTTCAAATCAACGATGAAATACAGAAATTGCATCGATATTGAATACAAAAGGCAAAATGTCGACTTATTTACAAGAGGAGTAACTCATCTAATAGTTCGTGATTTGAGCCTTTCCTGGGACAGCAGTATTAAATTCCGAAGCACCATTGCAGGTTTACTGTATCCCTTGCACCTTCAAATCAACGATGAAACACAGAAATTGCATCGATATTGATTACATAAGGCAAAATGTCTACCTATTTACAAGAGGAGTAACTCTTCGAATGGTTCGTGCTTAGAGCCTCTCCTGGGACAGCAGTATTAGATTCCGATGCACCATTGCAGGATTACTGTATCCCTTGGACCTTCAAATCAACGATGAAACACAGAAATTGCATCGATAATGAATACAAAAGACAAAATGTCGACTTATTTACAAGAGGAGTAACTCTTCTAATAGTTCGTGTTTTTAGCCTTTCCTGGGACAGCAGTATTAGATTCCGATGCACCATTGCAGGTTTACTGTATCGCTTTGACCTTCAAGTCTACGATGAAACACAGAAATTGCCTCGATATTGAATACAAAAAGCAAAATGTCGACTTATTTACAAGAGGAGTAACTCTTCTAATAGTTCGTGCTTTGAGCCTTTCCTGGGACAGCAGTATTAGATTCCGATGTACCATTGCAGGTGTACTGTATCCCTTGGACCTTCAAATCAACGATGAAACACAGAAATAGCATCGATATTGAATACAAAAAGCAAATGTCGACTTATTTATAAGTGGAGTAACTCTACTAATAGTTCGTGCTTTGAGCCTTTCCTGGGACAGCAGTATTAGATTCCAATGCACCATTCCAGGTTTACTGTATCTCTTGGACCCTCAAATCAACGATGAAACACAGAAATTGCATCGCTGTTGAATACAAAAGGAAAAATATCGACTTATTTACAAGAGGAGTAACTCTTCTAATAGCTCGTGCTTTTAGCCTTTCCTGGGACAGCAGTGTTAGATCCCGATGCACCATTGCAGGTTTACTGTATCCCTTGGACCTTCAAATCAACGATGAAACACAGAAATTGCATCGATATTGAATACAAAAGGCAAAATGTCGACTTATTTACAAGAGGAGTAATTCTTCTAACAGTTCGGGCTTTTAGCCTTTCCTGGGACAGCAGTACGAGATTCCGATGCACCATTGCAGGTTTACTGTATCTCTTGGACCTTCAAATCAACGATGAAAGACAGAAATTGCATCGATATTGAATACAAAAGGGAAAACGTCGACATTTTTATAAGTGGAGAAACTCTTCTAATAGTTCGTGCTTTGAGCCTTTCCTGGGACAGTAGTATTAGGTTCCGATGCACCATTGCAGGATAACTGTATCCCTTGGACCTTCAAAACAACGATGAAATACAGAAATTGCATCGATATTGAATACAAAAGGAAAAATGTCGACTTATTTATAAGAGGAGTAACTCATCTAATAGTTCGTGATTTGAGCCTTTCCTGGGACAGCAGTATTAAATTCCGATGCATCATTGCAGGTTTTCTGTATCCCTTGCACCTTCAAATCAACGATGAAACACAGAAATTGCATCGATATTGATTACATAAGGCAAAATGTCGACCTATTTACAAGAGGAGTAACTCTTCGAATGGTTCGTGCTTCGAGCCTCTCCTGGGACAGCAGTATTAGATTCCGATGCACCATTGCAGAATTACTGTGTCCCTTGGACCCCGAAATCAACGATGAAACACAGATATTGCATCGATATTGAATACAAAAGGCAAAATGTCGACTTATTTACAAGAGGAGTATTTCTTCTAACAATTCGGGTTTTAGCCTTTCCTGGGCAGCAGTACGAGATTCCGATGCACCATTGCAGGGTTACTGTATCCCTTGGACCTTCAAATCAACGATGAAACACCGAAATTGCATCGATATTGAATACAAAAGACAAAATGTCGACCTATTTACAAGAGGAGTAACTCTTCTAATAATTCGTGCTTTTAGCCTTTCCTGGGACAGCAGTATTAGATTCCGATGCACCATTGCAGGTTTACTGTATCGCTTTGACCTTCAAGTCTACGATGAAACACAGAAATTGCCTCGATATTGAATACAAAAGGCAAGATGTCGACTTATTAACAAGAGGAGTAACTCTTCTAATAGTTCGTGCTTTGACCCTTTCCTGGGACAACAGTATTAGATTCCGATGTACCATTGCAGGTTTACTGTATCCCTTGGACCTTCAAATCAACGATGAAACACAGAAATTGTATCGATATTGAATACAAAAAGCAAATGTCGACTTATTTATAAGTGGGGTAACTCTACTAATAGTTCGTGCTTTGAGCCTTTCCTGGGACAGCAGTATTAGATTCGAATGCACCATTCCAGGTTTACTGTATCTCTTGGACCCTCAAATCAACGATGAAACACAGAAATTGCCTCGATATTGAATACAAAAGGCAAAATGTCGACTTATTTACAAGAGGAGTAACTCTTCTAATACTTCGTGCTTTGAGCCTTTCCTGGGACAGCAGTATTAGATTCCGATGCGCCATTGCAGGTTTACTGTGTCCCTTGGACCCCAAAATCTACGATGAAACACAGATATTGCATCGATATTGAATACAAAAGGCAAAATGTCGACTTATGTACAAGAGGGGTAACTCTTCTATTAGTGCGTGCTTTGAGCCTTCCTGGGACAGCAGTATTAGATTCCGATGCACCAAGGCAGGTTTACTGTATCCCTTGGACCTTCAAATCTATGATGAAACACAGAAATTGCATCGATATTGAATACAAAAGACTAAATGTCGACTAATTTACAAGAGGAGTAACTCTTCAAATAGTTCGTGTTTTTAGCCTTTCCTGGGACAGTAGTATTAGATTCCGATGCACCATTGCAGGTTTACTGTATCCCTTGGATCTTCAAATCAACGATGAAACACAGAAATTGCATCGATATTGAATACAAAAGGCAAAATGTCGACTTATTTAGAAGAGGAGTAACTCTTCTAATAGTTCCTGCTTTGAGCCTTTCCTGGGACAGCAGTATTAGATTCCGATGCACCATTGCAGGTTTACTGTATCGCTTTGACCTTCAAGTCTACGATGAAACACAGAAATTGCATCGATATTGAATACAAAAGGAAAAATGTCGAGTTATTTACATGAGGAATAACTCTTCTAATAGTTCGTGGTTTTATCATTTCCTGGGAGAGCAGTATTAGATTCCGATGTACCATTGCAGGTTTACTGTATCTCTTGGACCTTCAAATCAACGATGAAACCCAGAAATTGCATCGATATTGAATACAAATGGGAAAATGTCAACATATTTACAAGAGGAGTAACTCATCTAATAGTTCGTGATTTGAGCCTTTCCTGGGACAGCAGTATTAAATTCCGATGCACCATTGCAGGTTTACTGTATCCCTTGCACCTTCAAATCAACGATGAAACACAGAAATTGCATCGATATAGAATACAAAAGGCAAAATGTCAACATATTTACAAGAGGAGTAACTCATCTAATAGTTCGTGATTTGAGCCTTTCCTGGGACAGCAGTATTAGATTTCGATGCACCATTGCAGGTTTACTGTATCCCTTGCACCTTCAAATCAACGATGAAACACAGAAATTGCCTCGATATTGAATACAAAAGGCAAAATGTCGACTTATTTACAAGAGGAGTAATTCTTCTAATAGTTCGTGCTTTGAGCCTTTCCTGGGACAGCAGTATTAGATTCCGATGTACCATTGCAGGTTTACTGTATCCCTTGGACCTTCAAATCAACGATGAAACACAGAAATTGCATCGATATTGAATACAAAAGGCAAATGTCGACTTATTTATAAGTGGAGTAACTCTACTAATAGTTCGTGATTTGAGCCTTTCCTGGGACAGGAGTATTAGATTCCAATGCACCATTCCAGGTTTACTGTATCTCTTGGACCCTCAAATCAACGATGAAACACAGAAAGTGCATCGATATTGAATACAAAAGTTAAAATGTCGACTTATTTACAAGAGGCTTAACTCTTCTAATACTTCGTGCTTTGAGCCTTTCCTGGGACAGCAGTATTAGATTCCGATGCGCCATTGCACGTTTACTGTGTCCCTTGGACCCCCAAATCAACGATGAAACACAGAAATTGCATCGATATTGAATACAAATGGCAAAATGTCGACTTATTTACAAGAGGGGTAACTCTTCTAATAGTGCGTGCTTTGAGCCTTTCCTGGGACAGCAGTATTACATTCCGATGCACCAAGGAAGGTTTACTGTATCCCTTGGACCTTCAAATCTATGATGAAACACAGAAATTGCATCGATATTGAATACAAAAGACAAAATGTCGACTTATTTACAAGAGGAGTAACTCTTCTAATAGCTCGTGTTTTTAGCCTTTCCTGGGACAGCAGTATTAGATTCCAATGCACCATTGCAGGTTTACTGTATCCCTTGGATCTTCAAATCAACGATGAAACACAGAAATTGCATCGATATTGAATACAAAAAGCAAAATGTCGACTTATTTACAAGAGGAGTAACTCTTCTAATACTTCGTGCTTTGAGCCGTTCCTGGGACAGCAGTTTTAGATTCCGATGCACCGTTGCAGGTTTACTGTATCCCTTGGACCTTCAAATCAACGATGAAACACAGAAATTGCATCGATATTGAATACAAAAGGCAAAATGTCGACTTATTTACAAGAGAGGTAACTCTTCTAATAGTTCGGGTTTTAGCCTTTCCTGGGACAGCAGTATTAGATTCCGATGCACCATTGCAGGTTGACTGTATCTCTTGGACGTTCAAATCAACGATGAAACACAGAAATTGCTTCGATATTGAATTCAAAAGGCAAAATGTCGACTTATTTACAAGTGGAGTAACTCTTCTAATAGTTCATGCTTTGAGCCTTTCCTGGGACAGCAGTATTAGATTCCGATGCACCATTGCAGGTCTACTGTATCTCTTGGACCTTCAAATCAACGATGAAACACAGAAATTGCATCGATATTGAATACAAAATGCAAAATATCGACTTATTTTAAAGAGGAGTAACCCTTCTAATAGTTCGTGCTTTGAGCCTTTATTGGGACAGCAGTGTAAGATTCAGATGCACCATTGCAGGGTTACTGTATCCCTTGGACCTTCAAATCAACGATGAAACACAGTCATTGCATCGGTATTGAATGCAAAAGGCAAAATGTCGACTTATTTACAAGAGGCGTAACTCTTCTAATAGTTCGTGATTTTAGTCTTTCTGGGACAGCAGTATTAGATTCCGATGCACCATTGCTGGATTACTGTATCCCGTGGGCCTTCAAATCAACGATGAAACACAGAAATTGCATCGATATTGAATACAAAAGACAAAATGTCGACTTATTTACAAGAGGAGTAACTCTTTTAATAGTTCATGTTTTAGGCCTTTCCTGGGACAGCAGTATTAGATTCCGGTGCACCATTGCAGGTTTACTGTATCCCTTGGACCTTCAAGTCTACGATGAAACACAGAAATTGCCTCAATATTGAATACAAAAGGCAAAATGTCGACTTATTTACAAGAGGAGTAACTCTTCTAATAGTTCGTGCTTTGAGCCTTTCCTGGAACAGCAGTATTAGAGTCCGATGCACCATTGCAGGTGTAGTGTATCCCTTGGACCTTCAAATCAACGATGAAACACAGAAATTGCATCGATATTGAATACAAAAAGCAAATGTCGACTTATTTATAAGAGTAACTCTACTAATAGTTCGTGATTTCAGCTTTCCTGGGACACCAGTATTAGATTCCGATGCAGCATTGCAGGTTTACTGTATATCTTGGACCTTCTAATCTACGGTGAAACACAGAAATTGCATCGATATTGTATACAAAATGCAAAATGTCGACTAATTTAAAAGAGGTGTAACTCTTCTAATAGTTCGTGCTTTGAGCCTTTCCTGGGACAGCAGTATTAGATCCCGATGCACCAAGGCAGGTTTACTATATCCCTTGGACCTTCAAATTAACGATGAAACACAGAAATTGCATCGATATTGAATACAAAAGTCAAAATGTTGACTTATTTACAAGAGGAGTAACTCTTCTAATAGTTCGTGCTTTGAGCCATTCCTGGGAATGCAGTATTAGATTCCGGTGCACCATTGCAGGTTTACTGTATCCCTTGGACCTTCAAATCAACGATGAAACACAGAAATTGCATCGATATTGAATTCGAAAGCAAAATGTCGACGCATTTACAAGAGGAGTTACTCTTCTAATAGTTCGTGCCTTTAGCCTTTCCTGGGACAGCAGTATTAGATTCCGATGCACCATTCCAGGTTTACTGTATATCTTGGACCTTCAAATCAACGATGAAACGCAGAAATTGCATCGATATTGAATACAAACGGCAAAATGTCGACTTCTTTACAAGAGGAGTAACTCTTCTAATAGTTCGTGCTTTGAGCCTTTCCTGGGACAGCAGTATTAGATTCCTATGCACCATTGCAGGTTTACTGTATCCCTTGGACCTTCAAATCAACGATGAAACACAGTAATTGCATCGATATTGAATACAAAAAGCAAAATGTCGACTTATTTACAAGAGGAGTAACTCTTCTAATTGTTCGTGCTTTTAGCCTTTCCTGGGACAGCAGTTTTAGATTCCGATGCACCATTGCAGGTTGACTGTATCTCATGGACCTTCAAATCAACGATGAAACACAGAAATTGCATCGATATTGAATACAAAAGGCAAAATATCGACTTATTTTAAAGAGGAGTAACACTTCTAATAGTTCGTGCTTTGAGCCTTTCCTGGGACAGCAGTGTTAGATTCCGATGCACCATTGCAGGTTTACTGTATCCCTTGGACCCTCAAATCAACGATGAAACACAGAAATTGCATCGCTGTTGAATGCAAAAGGCAAAATATCGACTTATTTACAAGAGGAGTAACTCTTCTAATAGTTCGTGCTTATAGCCTTTCCTGGGACAGCAGTGTTAGATTCCGATGCACCATTGCAGGTTTACTGTATCCCTTGGACCTTTAAATCAACGATGAAACACTGAAATTGCATCGATATTGAATACAAAAGGAAAAATGTCGACTTATTTACAAGAGGAGTAATTCTTCTAACAGTTCGGGCTTTTAGCCTTTCCTGGGACAGCAGTACGAGATTCCGATGCACCATTGCAGGTTTACTGTATCTCTTGGACCTTCAAATCAACGATGAAAGACAGAAATTGCATCGATATTGAATACATAAGGCAAAACGTCGACATTTTTATAAGTGGAGAAACTCTTCTAGTAGTTCGTGCTTTGAGCCTTTCCTGGGACAGTAGTATTAGATTCCGATGCACCATTGCAGGATAACTGTATCCCTTGGACCTTCAAATCAACGATGAAATACAGAAGTTGCATCGATATTGAATACAAAAGGCAAAATGTCGACTTATTTACAAGAGGAGTAACTCATCTAATAGTTCGTGATTTGAGCCTTTCCTGGGACAGCAGTATTAAATTCCGATGCACCATTGCAGGTTTACTGTATCCCTTGCACCTTCAAATCAACGATGAAACACAGAAATTGCATCGATATTGATTACATAAGGCAAAATGTCTACCGATTTACAAGAGGAGTAACTCTTCGAATGGTTCGTGCTTAGAGGCTCTCCTGGGACAGCAGTGTTGAATTCCGATGCACCATTGCAGGTTTACTGTATCCCTTGGACCTTCAAATCAACGATGAAACACAGATATTGCATCGATATTGAATACAAAAGGCAAAATGTCGACTTATTTACAAGAGGAGTAATTCTTCTAACAGTTCGGGCTTTTAGCCTTTCCTGGGACAGCAGTACGAGATTCCGATGCACCATTGCAGGTTTACTGTATCTCTTGGACCTTCAAATCAACGATGAAAGACAGAAATTGCATCGATATTGAATACAAAAGGGAAAACGTCGACATTTTTATAAGTGGAGAAACTCTTCTAATAGTTCGTGCTTTGAGCCTTTCCTGGGACAGTAGTATTACATTCCGATGCACCATTGCAGGATAACTGTATCCCTTGGACCTTCAAATCAACGATGAAATACAGAAATTGCATCGATATTGAATACAAAAGGCAAAATGTCGACTTATTTATAAGAGGAGTAACTCATCTAATAGTTCGTGATTTGAGCCTTTCCTGGGACAGCAGTATTAAATTCCGATGCACCATTGCAGGTTTTCTGTATCCCTTGCACCTTCAAATCAACGATGAAACACAGAAATTGCATCGATATTGATTACATAAGGCAAAATGTCGACCTATTTACAAGAGGAGTAACTCTTCGAATGGTTCGTGCTTAGAGCCTCTCCTGGGACAGCAGTATTAGATTCCGATGCACCATTGCAGGATTACTGTGTCCCTTGGACCCCAAAATCATCCATGAAACACAGATATTGCATCGATATTGAATACAAAAGGCAAAATGTCGACTTATTTACAAGAGGAGTAATTCTTCTAACAATTCGGGTTTTAGCCTTTCCTGGGCAGCAGTACGAGATTCCCATGCACCATTGCAGGTTTACTGTATCTCTTGGACCTTCAAATCAACGATGAAACACAGAAATTGCATCGATATTGAATACAAAAGACAAAATGTCGACCTATTTACAAGAGGAGTAACTCTTCTAATAGTTCGTGCTTTTAGCCTTTCCTGGGACAGCAGTATTAGATTCCGATGCACCATTGCTGGTTTACTGTATCGCTTTGACCTTCAAGTCAACGATGAAACACAGAAATTGCATCGATATTGAATACAAAAAGCAAATGTCGACTTATTTATAAGTGGAGTATCTCTACTAATAGTTCGTGCTTTGAGCCTTTCCTGGGACAGCAGGATTAGATTCGAATGCACCATTCCAGGTTTACTGTATCTCTTGGACCCTCAAATCAACGATGAAACACAGAAATTGCCTCGATATTGAATACAAAAGGCAAAATGTCGACTTATTTACTAGAGGAGTAACTCTTCTAATACTTCGTGCTTTGAGCCTTTCCTGGGACAGCAGTATTAGATTCCGATGCGCCATTGCAGGTTTACTGTGTCCCTTGTACCCCAAAATCAACGATGAAACACAGATATTGCATCGATATTGAATACAAAAGGCAAAATGTCGACTTATGTACAAGAGGGGTAACTCTTCTAATAGTGCGTGCTTTGAGACTTCCTGGGACAGCAGTATTAGATTCCGATGCACCAAGGCAGGTTTACTGTATCCCTTGGACCTTCAAATCTATGATGAAACACAGAAATTGCATCGATATTGAATACAAAAGACAAAATGTCGACTTATTTACAAGAGGAGTAACTCTTCTAATACTTCGTGCTTTGAGCCGTTCCTGGGACAGCAGTTTTAGATTCCGATGCACCGTTGCAGGTTTACTGTATCCCTTGGACCTTCAAATCAACGATGAAACACAGAAATTGCATCGATATTGAATACAAAAGGCAAAATGTCGACTTATTTACAAGAGAGGTAACTCTTCTAATAGTTCGGGTTTTAGCCTTTCCTGGGACAGCAGTATTAGATTCCGATGCACCATTGCAGGTTGACTGTATCTCTTGGACGTTCAAATCAACGATGAAACACAGAAATTGCTTCGATATTGAATTCAAAAGGCAAAATGTCGACTTATTTACAAGTGGAGTAACTCTTCTAATAGTTCATGCTTTGAGCCTTTCCTGGGACAGCAGTATTAGATTCCGATGCACCATTGCAGGTCTACTGTATCTCTTGGACCTTCAAATCAACGATGAAACACAGAAATTGCATCGATATTGAATACAAAATGCAAAATATCGACTTATTTTAAAGAGGAGTAACCCTTCTAATAGTTCGTGCTTTGAGCCTTTATTGGGACAGCAGTGTAAGATTCAGATGCACCATTGCAGGGTTACTGTATCCCTTGGACCTTCAAATCAACGATGAAACACAGTCATTGCATCGGTATTGAATGCAAAAGGCAAAATGTCGACTTATTTACAAGAGGCGTAACTCTTCTAATAGTTCGTGATTTTAGTCTTTCTGGGACAGCAGTATTAGATTCCGATGCACCATTGCTGGATTACTGTATCCCGTGGGCCTTCAAATCAACGATGAAACACAGAAATTGCATCGATATTGAATACAAAAGACAAAATGTCGACTTATTTACAAGAGGAGTAACTCTTTTAATAGTTCATGTTTTAGGCCTTTCCTGGGACAGCAGTATTAGATTCCGGTGCACCATTGCAGGTTTACTGTATCCCTTGGACCTTCAAGTCTACGATGAAACACAGAAATTGCCTCAATATTGAATACAAAAGGCAAAATGTCGACTTATTTACAAGAGGAGTAACTCTTCTAATAGTTCGTGCTTTGAGCCTTTCCTGGAACAGCAGTATTAGAGTCCGATGCACCATTGCAGGTGTAGTGTATCCCTTGGACCTTCAAATCAACGATGAAACACAGAAATTGCATCGATATTGAATACAAAAAGCAAATGTCGACTTATTTATAAGAGTAACTCTACTAATAGTTCGTGATTTCAGCTTTCCTGGGACACCAGTATTAGATTCCGATGCAGCATTGCAGGTTTACTGTATATCTTGGACCTTCTAATCTACGGTGAAACACAGAAATTGCATCGATATTGTATACAAAATGCAAAATGTCGACTAATTTAAAAGAGGTGTAACTCTTCTAATAGTTCGTGCTTTGAGCCTTTCCTGGGACAGCAGTATTAGATCCCGATGCACCAAGGCAGGTTTACTATATCCCTTGGACCTTCAAATTAACGATGAAACACAGAAATTGCATCGATATTGAATACAAAAGTCAAAATGTTGACTTATTTACAAGAGGAGTAACTCTTCTAATAGTTCGTGCTTTGAGCCATTCCTGGGAATGCAGTATTAGATTCCGGTGCACCATTGCAGGTTTACTGTATCCCTTGGACCTTCAAATCAACGATGAAACACAGAAATTGCATCGATATTGAATTCGAAAGCAAAATGTCGACGCATTTACAAGAGGAGTTACTCTTCTAATAGTTCGTGCCTTTAGCCTTTCCTGGGACAGCAGTATTAGATTCCGATGCACCATTCCAGGTTTACTGTATATCTTGGACCTTCAAATCAACGATGAAACGCAGAAATTGCATCGATATTGAATACAAACGGCAAAATGTCGACTTCTTTACAAGAGGAGTAACTCTTCTAATAGTTCGTGCTTTGAGCCTTTCCTGGGACAGCAGTATTAGATTCCTATGCACCATTGCAGGTTTACTGTATCCCTTGGACCTTCAAATCAACGATGAAACACAGTAATTGCATCGATATTGAATACAAAAAGCAAAATGTCGACTTATTTACAAGAGGAGTAACTCTTCTAATTGTTCGTGCTTTTAGCCTTTCCTGGGACAGCAGTTTTAGATTCCGATGCACCATTGCAGGTTGACTGTATCTCATGGACCTTCAAATCAACGATGAAACACAGAAATTGCATCGATATTGAATACAAAAGGCAAAATATCGACTTATTTTAAAGAGGAGTAACACTTCTAATAGTTCGTGCTTTGAGCCTTTCCTGGGACAGCAGTGTTAGATTCCGATGCACCATTGCAGGTTTACTGTATCCCTTGGACCCTCAAATCAACGATGAAACACAGAAATTGCATCGCTGTTGAATGCAAAAGGCAAAATATCGACTTATTTACAAGAGGAGTAACTCTTCTAATAGTTCGTGCTTATAGCCTTTCCTGGGACAGCAGTGTTAGATTCCGATGCACCATTGCAGGTTTACTGTATCCCTTGGACCTTTAAATCAACGATGAAACACTGAAATTGCATCGATATTGAATACAAAAGGAAAAATGTCGACTTATTTACAAGAGGAGTAATTCTTCTAACAGTTCGGGCTTTTAGCCTTTCCTGGGACAGCAGTACGAGATTCCGATGCACCATTGCAGGTTTACTGTATCTCTTGGACCTTCAAATCAACGATGAAAGACAGAAATTGCATCGATATTGAATACATAAGGCAAAACGTCGACATTTTTATAAGTGGAGAAACTCTTCTAGTAGTTCGTGCTTTGAGCCTTTCCTGGGACAGTAGTATTAGATTCCGATGCACCATTGCAGGATAACTGTATCCCTTGGACCTTCAAATCAACGATGAAATACAGAAGTTGCATCGATATTGAATACAAAAGGCAAAATGTCGACTTATTTACAAGAGGAGTAACTCATCTAATAGTTCGTGATTTGAGCCTTTCCTGGGACAGCAGTATTAAATTCCGATGCACCATTGCAGGTTTACTGTATCCCTTGCACCTTCAAATCAACGATGAAACACAGAAATTGCATCGATATTGATTACATAAGGCAAAATGTCTACCGATTTACAAGAGGAGTAACTCTTCGAATGGTTCGTGCTTAGAGGCTCTCCTGGGACAGCAGTGTTGAATTCCGATGCACCATTGCAGGTTTACTGTATCCCTTGGACCTTCAAATCAACGATGAAACACAGATATTGCATCGATATTGAATACAAAAGGCAAAATGTCGACTTATTTACAAGAGGAGTAATTCTTCTAACAGTTCGGGCTTTTAGCCTTTCCTGGGACAGCAGTACGAGATTCCGATGCACCATTGCAGGTTTACTGTATCTCTTGGACCTTCAAATCAACGATGAAAGACAGAAATTGCATCGATATTGAATACAAAAGGGAAAACGTCGACATTTTTATAAGTGGAGAAACTCTTCTAATAGTTCGTGCTTTGAGCCTTTCCTGGGACAGTAGTATTACATTCCGATGCACCATTGCAGGATAACTGTATCCCTTGGACCTTCAAATCAACGATGAAATACAGAAATTGCATCGATATTGAATACAAAAGGCAAAATGTCGACTTATTTATAAGAGGAGTAACTCATCTAATAGTTCGTGATTTGAGCCTTTCCTGGGACAGCAGTATTAAATTCCGATGCACCATTGCAGGTTTTCTGTATCCCTTGCACCTTCAAATCAACGATGAAACACAGAAATTGCATCGATATTGATTACATAAGGCAAAATGTCGACCTATTTACAAGAGGAGTAACTCTTCGAATGGTTCGTGCTTAGAGCCTCTCCTGGGACAGCAGTATTAGATTCCGATGCACCATTGCAGGATTACTGTGTCCCTTGGACCCCAAAATCATCCATGAAACACAGATATTGCATCGATATTGAATACAAAAGGCAAAATGTCGACTTATTTACAAGAGGAGTAATTCTTCTAACAATTCGGGTTTTAGCCTTTCCTGGGCAGCAGTACGAGATTCCCATGCACCATTGCAGGTTTACTGTATCTCTTGGACCTTCAAATCAACGATGAAACACAGAAATTGCATCGATATTGAATACAAAAGACAAAATGTCGACCTATTTACAAGAGGAGTAACTCTTCTAATAGTTCGTGCTTTTAGCCTTTCCTGGGACAGCAGTATTAGATTCCGATGCACCATTGCTGGTTTACTGTATCGCTTTGACCTTCAAGTCAACGATGAAACACAGAAATTGCATCGATATTGAATACAAAAAGCAAATGTCGACTTATTTATAAGTGGAGTATCTCTACTAATAGTTCGTGCTTTGAGCCTTTCCTGGGACAGCAGGATTAGATTCGAATGCACCATTCCAGGTTTACTGTATCTCTTGGACCCTCAAATCAACGATGAAACACAGAAATTGCCTCGATATTGAATACAAAAGGCAAAATGTCGACTTATTTACTAGAGGAGTAACTCTTCTAATACTTCGTGCTTTGAGCCTTTCCTGGGACAGCAGTATTAGATTCCGATGCGCCATTGCAGGTTTACTGTGTCCCTTGTACCCCAAAATCAACGATGAAACACAGATATTGCATCGATATTGAATACAAAAGGCAAAATGTCGACTTATGTACAAGAGGGGTAACTCTTCTAATAGTGCGTGCTTTGAGACTTCCTGGGACAGCAGTATTAGATTCCGATGCACCAAGGCAGGTTTACTGTATCCCTTGGACCTTCAAATCTATGATGAAACACAGAAATTGCATCGATATTGAATACAAAAGACAAAATGTCGACTTATTTACAAGAGGAGTAACTCTTCAAATAGTTCGTGCTTTTAGCCTTTCCAGGGACAGCAGTATTAGATTCCGATGCACCATTGCAGGTTTACTGTATCCCTTGGATCTTCAAATCAACGATGAAACACAGAAATTGCATCGATATTGAATACAAAAGGCAAAATATCGACTTATTTTAAAGAGGAGTAACTCTTCTAATAGTTCGTGCTTTGAGCCTTTCCTGGGACAGCAGTGTTAGATTCCGATGCACCATTGCAGGTTTAATGTATCCCTTGGACCCTCAAATCAACGATGAAACACAGAAATTGCATCGCTGTTGAATGCAAAAGGCAAAATATCGACTTATTTACAAGAGGAGTAACTCTTCTAATAGTTCGTGATTTTAGCCTTTCCTGGGACAGCAGTGTTAGATTCCGATGCACCATTGCAGGTTTACTGTATCCCTTGGACCTTCAAATCAACGATGAAACACTGAAATTGCATCGATATTGAATACAAAAGGCAAAATGTCGACTTATTTACAAGAGGAGTAATTCTTCTAACAGTTCGGGCTTTTAGTCTTTCCTGGGACAGCAGTACGAGATTCCGATGCACCATTGCAGGTTTACTGTATCTCTTGGACCTTCAAATCAACGATGAAAGACAGAAATTGCATCGATAATGAATACAAAAGGCAAAACATCGACATTTTTATAAGTGGAGAAACTCTTCTAGTAGTTCGTGCTTTGAGCCTTTCCTGGGACAGTAGTATTAGATTCCGATGCACCACTGCAGGATAACTGTATCCCTTGGACCTTCAAATCAACGATGAAATACAGAAGTTGCATCGATATTGAATACAAAAGGCAAAATGTCGACTTATTTACAAGAGGAGTAACTCATCTAATAGTTCGTGATTTGAGCCTTTCCTGGGACAGCAGTATTAAGTTCCGATGCACCATTGCAGGTTTACTGTATCCCTTGCACCTTCAAATCAACGATGAAACACAGAAATTGCATCGATATTGATTACATAAGGCAAAATGTCTACCTATTTACAAGAGGAGTAACTCTTCGAATGGTTCGTGCTTAGAGCCTCTCCTGGGACAGCAGTATTAGATTCCGATGCACCATTGCAGGTTTACTGTATCCCTTGGACCTTCAAATCAACGATGAAACACAGAAATCGCATCGATATTGAATACAAAAGGCAAAATGTCGACTTATTTACAAGAGAGGTAACTCTTCTAATAGTTCGTGTTTTAGCCTTTCCTGGGACAGCAGTATTAGATTCCGATGCACCATTGCAGGTTGACTGTATCTCTTGGACGTTCAAATCAACGATGAAACACAGAAATTGCTTCGATATTGAATACAAAAGGCAAAATGTCGACTTATTTACAAGTGGAGTAACTCTTCTAATAGTTCGTGCTTTGAGCCTTTCCTGGGACAGCAGTATTAGATTCCGATGCACCACTGCAGGTCTACTGTATCTCTTGGACATTCAAATCAACGATGAAACACAGAAATTGCATCGATATTGAATACAAAAGGCAAAATATCGACTTATTTTAAAGAGGAGTAACTCTTCTAATAGTTCGTGCTTTGAGCCTTTCCTGGGACAGCAGTGTAAGATTCAGATGCACCATTGCAGGTTTACTGTATCCCTTGGACCTTCAAATCAACGATGAAACACAGAAATTGCATCGATATTGAATACAAAAGGCAAAATGCCGACTTATTTACAAGAGGAGTAATTCTTCTAATAATTCGGGATTTTAGCCTTGCCTGGGACAGCAGTACGAGATTCCGATGCACCATTGCAGGTTTACTGTATCTCTTGGACCTTCAAATCAACGATGAAAGACAGAAATTGCATCGATATTGAATACAAAAGGCAAATTGTCGTCTTTTTTATAAGTGGAGAAACACTTCTAACAGTTCGTGCTTTGAGCCTTTCCTGGGACAGTAGTATTAGATTCCGATGCACCATTGCAGGATTACTGTATCCCTTGGACCTTCAAATCAACGATGAAACAAAGAAATTGCATCGATATTGAATACAAAAGGCAAAATGTCGACTTATTTACAAGAGGAGTAACTCTTCTAATAGTTCCTGCTTTGTGCCTTTCCTGGGACAGCTGTATTAGATTCCGATGCACCATTGCAGGTTTACTGTATCTCTTGGACCTTCAAATCAACGATGAAAGACAGAAATTGCATCGATATTGAATACAAAAGGAAAAATGTCGACTTATTTACATGAGGAATAACTCTTCTAATAGTTCGTGCTTTTAGCATTTCCTGGGAGAGCAGTATTAGATTCCGATGCACCATTGCAGGTTTACTGTATCTCTTGGACCTTCAAATCAACGATGAAACCCAGAAATTGCATCGATATTGAATACAAAAGGGAAAATGTCAACATATTTACAAGAGGAGTAACTCATCTAATAGTTCGTGATTTGAGCCTTTCCTGGGACAGCAGTATTAAATTCCGATGCACCATTGCAGGTTTACTGTATCCCTTGCACCTTCAAATCAACGATGAAACACAGAAATTGCATCGATATTAATTACATAAGGCAAAATGTCGACCTATTTACAAGAGGAGTAACTCTTCGAACGGTTCGTGCTTAGAGCCTCTCCTGGGACAGCAGTATTAGATTCCGATGCACCATTGCAGGATTACTGTATCCCTTGGACCTTCAAATCAACGATGAAACACAGAAATTGCATTGATATTGAATACAAAAGACAAAATGTCGACTTATTTACAAGAGGAGTAACTCTTCTAATAGTTCGTGATTTTAGCCTTTCCTGGGACAGCAGTATTAGATTCCGATGCACCATTGCAGGTTTACTGTATCGCTTTGACCTTCAAGTCTACGATGAAACACAGAAATTGCCTCGATATAGAATACAAAAGGCAAAATCTCGACTTATTTACAAGAGGAGTAACTCTTCTAATAGTTCCTGCTTTGAGCCTTTCCTGGGACAGCAGTATTAGATTCCGATGCACCATTGCAGGTTTACTGTATCTCTTGGACCTTCAAATCAACGATGAAACACAGAAATTGCATCGATATTGAATACAAAAGGAAAAATGTCGACTTATTTACATGAGGAATAACTCTTCTAATAGTTCGTGCTTTTAGCATTTCCTGGGAGAGCAGTATTAAATTCCGATGCACCATTGCAGGTTTACTGTGTCCCTTGGACCCCAAAATCAACGATGAGACACAGATATTGCATCGATATTGAATACAAAAGGCAAAATGTCAACTTATTTACAAGAGGAGTAATTCTTCTAACAATTCGGGTTTTAGCCTTTCCTGGGCAGCAGTACGAGATTCCGATGCACCATTGCAGGTTTACTGTATCTCTTGGACCTTCAAATCAACGATGAAACACAGAAATTGCATCGATATTGAATACAAAAGACAAAATGTCGACCTATTTACAAGAGGAGTAACTCTTCTAATAGTTCGTGTTTTTAGCCTTTCCTGGGACAGCAGTATTGGATTCCGATGCACCATTGCAGGTTTACTGTATCGCTTTGACCTTCAAGTCTACGATGAAACACAGAAATTGCCTCGATATTGAATACAAAAGGCAAAATGTCGACTTATTTACAAGAGGAGTAACTCTTCTAATAGTTCGTGCTTTGAGCCTTTCCTGGGACAACAGTATTAGATTCCGATGTACCATTGCAGGTTTACCGTATCCCTTGGACCTTCAAATCAACGATGAAACACAGAAATTGCATCGATATTGAATACAAAAAGCAAATGTCGACTTATTTATAAGAGGAGTAACTCTACTAATAGTTCGTGCTATGAGCCTTTCCTGGGACAGCAGGATTAATTTCGAATGCACAATTCCAGGTTTACTGTATCTCTTGGACCCTCAAATCAACGATGAAACACAGAAATTGCCTCGATATTGAATACAAAAGGCAAAATGTCGACTTATTTACAAGAGGAGTAACTCTTCTAATACCTCGTGCTTTGAGCCTTTCCTGGGACAGCAGCATTAGATTCCGATGCACCAAGGCAGGTTTACTGTATCCCTTGGACCTTCAAATCTATGATGAAACACAGAAATTGCATCGATATTGAATACAAAAGACAAAATGTCGACTTATTTACAAGAGGAGTAACTCTTCAAATAGTTCGTGTTTTTAGCCTTTCCTGGGACTGCAGTATTAGATTCCGATGCACCATTGCAGGTTTACTGTATCCCTTGGATCTTCAAATCAACGATGAAACACAGAAATTGCATCGATATTGAATACAAAAAGCAAAATTTCGACTTATTTACAAGAGGAGTAACTCTTCTAATTGTTCGTGCTTTTAGCCTTTCCTGGGACAGCAGTTTTTGATTCCGATGCACCATTGCAGGTTTACTGTATCCCTTGGACCTTCAAATCAACGATGAAACACAGAAATCGCATCGATATTGAATACAAAAGGCAAAATGTCGACTTATTTACAAGAGAGGTAACTCTTCTAATAGTTCGTGTTTTAGCCTTTCCTGGGACAGCAGTATTAGATTCCGATGCACCATTGCAGGTCTACTGTATCTCTTGGACATTCAAATCAACGATGAAACACAGAAATTGCATCGATATTGAATACAAAAGGCAAAACATCGTCTTTTTTATAAGTGGAGAAACTCTTCTAACAGTTCGTGCTTTGAGCCTTTCCTGGGACAGTAGTATTAGATTCCGATGCACCATTGCAGGATTACTGTATCCCTTGGACCTTCAAATCAACGATGAAACAAAGAAATTGCATCGATATTGAATACAAAAGGCAAAATGTCGACTTATGTACAAGAGGGGTAACTCTTCTAATAGTGCGTGCTTCGAGCCTTCCTGGGACAGCAGTATTAGATTCCGATGCACCAAGGCAGGTTTACTGTATCCCTTGGACCTTCAAATCTATGATGAAACACAGAAATTGCATCGATATTGAATACAAAAGGCAAAATGTCGACTTATTTACAAGAGGAGTAATTCTTCTAACAGTTCGGGCTTTTAGCCTTTCCTGGGACAGCAGTACGAGATTCCGATGCACTATTGCAGGTTTACTGTATCTCTTGGACCTTCAAATCAACGATGAAAGACAGAAATTGCATCGATATTGAATACAAAAGGCAAAACGTCGACATTTTTATAAGTGGAGAAACTCTTCTAGTAGTTCGTGCTTTGAGCCTTTCCTGGGACAGTAGTATTAGATTCCGATGCACCACTGCAGGATAACTGTATCCCTTGGACCTTCAAATCAACGATGAAATACAGAAGTTGCATCGATATTGAATACAAAAGGCAAAATGTCGACTTATTTACAAGAGGAGTAACTCATCTAATAGTTCGAGATTTGAGCCTTTCCTGGGACAGCAGTATTAAATTCCGATGCACCATTGCAGGTTTACTGTATCCCTTGCACCTTCAAATCAACGATGAAACACAGAAATTGCATCGATATTGATTACATAAGGCAAAATGTCTACCTATTTACAAGAGGAGTAACTCTTCGAATGGTTCGTGCTTAGAGCCTCTCCTTGGACAGCAGCATTAGATTCCGATGCACCATTGCAGGTTTACTGTATCCCTTGGACCTTCAAATCAACGATGAAACACAGAAATCGCATCGATATTGAATACAAAAGGCAAAATGTCGACTTATTTACAAGAGAGGTAACTCTTCTAATAGTTCGTGTTTTAGCCTTTCCTGGGACAGCAGTATTAGATTCCGATGCACCATTGCAGGTTGACTGTATCTCTTGGACGTTCAAATCAACGATGAAACACAGAAATTGCTTCGATATTGAATACAAAAGGCAAAATGTCGACTTATTTACAAGTGGAGTATCTCTTCTAATAGTTCGTGCTTTGAGCCTTTCCTGGGACAGCAGTATTAGATTCCGATGCACCATTGCAGGTCTACTGTATCTCTTGGACATTCAAATCAACGATGAAACACAGAAATTGCATCGATATTGAATACAAAAGGCAAAATATCGACTTATTTTAAAGAGGAGTAACTCTTCTAATAGTTCGTGCTTTGAGCCTTTCCTGGGACAGCAGTGTAAGATTCAGATGCACCATTGCAGGTTTACTGTATCCCTTGGACCTTCAAATCAACGATGAAACACAGAAATTGCATCGATATTGAATACAAAAGGCAAAATGTCGACTTATTTACAAGAGGAGTAATTCTTCTAATAATTCGGGATTTTAGCCTTGCCTGGGACAGCAGTACGTGATTCCGATGCACCATTGCAGGTTCACTGTATCTCTTGGACCTTCAAATCAACGATGAAAGACAGATATTGCATCGATATTGAATACAAAAGGCAAATTGTCGTCTTTTTTATAAGTGGAGAAACGCTTCTAACAGTTCGTGTTTGAGCCTTTCCTGGGACAGTAGTATTAGATTCCGATGCACCATTGCAGGATTACTGTATCCCTTGGACCTTCAAATCAACGATGAAACAAAGAAATTGCATCGATATTGAATACAAAAGGCAAAATGTCGACTTATTTACAAGAGGAGTAACTCTTCTAATAGTTCCTGCTTTGAGCCTTTCCTGGGACAGCTGTATTAGATTCCGATGCACCATTGCAGGTTTACTGTATCTCTTAGACCTTCAAATCAACGATGAAAGACAGAAATTGCATCGATATTGAATACAAAAGGAAAAATGTCGACTTATTTACATGAGGAATAACTCTTCTAATAGTTCGTGCTTTTAGCATTTCCTGGGAGAGCAGTATTAGATTCCGATGCACCATTGCAGGTTTACTGTATCTCTTGGACCTTCAAATCAACGATGAAACCCAGAAATTGCATCGATATTGAATACAAAAGGGAAAATGTCAACATATTTACAAGAGGAGTAACTCATCTAATAGTTCGTGATTTGAGCCTTTCCTGGGACAGCAGTATTAAATTCCGATGCACCATTGCAGGTTTACTGTATCCCTTGCACCTTCAAATCAACGATGAAACACAGAAATTGCATCGATATTGATTACATAAGGCAAAATGTCGACCTATTTACAAGAGGAGTAACTCTTCGAACGGTTCGTGCTTAGAGCCTCTCCTGGGACAGCAGTATTAGATTCCGATGCACCATTGCAGGATTACTGTATCCCTTGGACCTTCAAATCAACGATGAAACACAGAAATTGCATTGATATTGAATACAAAAGGCAAAATGTCGACTTATTTACAAGAGGAGTAACTCTTCTAATAGTTCGTGATTTTAGCCTTTCCTGGGACAGCAGTATTAGATTCCGATGCACCATTGCAGGCTTACTGTATCGCTTTGACCTTCAAGTCTACGATGAAACACAGAAATTGCCTCGATATAGAATACAAAAGGCAAAATCTCGACTTATTTACAAGAGGAGTAACTCTTCTAATAGTTCCTGCTTTGAGCCTTTCCTGGGACAGCAGTATTAGATTCCGATGCACCATTGCAGGTTTACTGTATCTCTTGGACCTTCAAATCAACGATGAAACACAGAAATTGCATCGATATTGAATACAAAAGGAAAAATGTCGACTTATTTACATGAGGAATAACTCTTCTAATAGTTCGTGCTTTTAGCATTTCCTGGGAGAGCAGTATTAGATTCCGATGCACCATTGCAGGTTTACTGTGTCCCTTGGACCCCAAAATCAACGATGAGACACAGATATTGCATCGATATTGAATACAAAAGGCAAAATGTCAACTTATTTACAAGAGGAGTAATTCTTCTAACAATTCGGGTTTTAGCCTTTCCTGGGCAGCAGTACGAGATTCCGATGCACCATTGCAGGTTTACTGTATCTCTTGGACCTTCAAATCAACGATGAAACACAGAAATTGCATCGATATTGAATACAAAAGACAAAATGTCGACCTATTTACAAGAGGAGTAACTCTTCTAATAGTTCGTGTTTTTAGCCTTTCCTGGGACAGCAGTATTAGATTCCGATGCACCATTGCAGGTTTACTGTATCGCTTTGACCTTCAAGTCTACGATGAAACACAGAAATTGCCTCGATATTGAATACAAAAGGCAAAATGTCGACTTATTTACAAGAGGAGTAACTCTTCTAATAGTTCGTGCTTTGAGCCTTTCCTGGGACAACAGTATTAGATTCCGATGTACCATTGCAGGTTTACTGTATCCCTTGGACCTTCAAATCAACGATGAAACACAGAAATTGCATCGATATTGAATACAAAAAGCAAATGTCGACTTATTTATAAGTGGAGTAACTCTACTAATAGTTCGTGCTATGAGCCTTTCCTGGGACAGCAGGATTAGTTTCGAATGCACCATTCCAGGTTTACTGTATCTCTTGGACCCTCAAATCAACGATGAAACACAGAAATTGCCTCGATATTGAATACAAAAGGCAAAATGTCGACTTATTTACAAGAGGAGTAACTCTTCTAATACCTCGTGCTTTGAGCCTTTCCTGGGACAGCAGCATTAGATTCCGATGCACCAAGGCAGGTTTACTGTATCCCTTGGACCTTCAAATCTATGATGAAACACAGAAATTGCATCGATATTGAATACAAAAGACAAAATGTCGACTTATTTACAAGAGGAGTAACTCTTCAAATAGTTCGTGTTTTTAGCCTTTCCTGGGACAGCAGTATTAGATTCCGATGCACCATTGCAGGTTTACTGTATCCCTTGGATCTTCAAATCAACGATGAAACACAGAAATTGCATCGATATTGAATACAAAAAGCAAAATTTCGACTTATTTACAAGAGGAGTAACTCTTCTAATTGTTCGTGCTTTTAGCCTTTCCTGGGACAGCAGTTTTTGATTCCGATGCACCATTGCAGGTTTACTGTATCCCTTGGACCTTCAAATCAACGATGAAACACAGAAATCGCATCGATATTGAATACAAAAGGCAAAATGTCGACTTATTTACAAGAGAGGTAACTCTTCTAATAGTTCGTGTTTTAGCCTTTCCTAGGACAGCAGTATTAGATTCCGATGCACCATTGCAGGTCTACTGTATCTCTTGGACATTCAAATCAACGATGAAACACAGAAATTGCATCGATATTGAATACAAAAGGCAAAACATCGTCTTTTTTATAAGTGGAGAAACTCTTCTAACAGTTCGTGCTTTGAGCCTTTCCTGGGACAGTAGTATTAGATTCCGATGCACCATTGCAGGATTACTGTATCCCTTGGACCTTCAAATCAACGATGAAACAAAGAAATTGCATCGATATTGAATACAAAAGGCAAAATGTCGACTTATGTACAAGAGGGGTAACTCTTCTAATAGTGCGTGCTTTGAGCCTTCCTGGGACAGCAGTATTAGATTCCGATGCACCAAGGCAGGTTTACTGTATCCCTTGGACCTTCAAATCTATGATGAAACACAGAAATTGCATCGATATTGAATACAAAAGACAAAATGTCGACTTATTTACAAGAGGAGTAACTCTTCAAATAGTTCGTGCTTTTAGCCTTTCCAGGGACAGCAGTATTAGATTCCGATGCACCATTGCAGGTTTACTGTATCCCTTGGATCTTCAAATCAACGATGAAACACAGAAATTGCATCGATATTGAATACAAAAGGCAAAATATCGACTTATTTGAAAGAGGAGTAACTCTTCTAATAGTTCGTGCTTTGAGCCTTTCCTGGGACAGCAGTGTTAGATTCCGATGCACCATTGCAGGTTTAATGTATCCCTTGGACCCTCAAATCAACGAAGAAACACAGAAATTGCATCGCTGTTGAATGCAAAAGGCAAAATATCGACTTATTTACAAGAGGAGTAACTCTTCTAATAGTTCGTGCTTTTAGCCTTTCCTGGGACAGCAGTGTTAGATTCCGATGCACCATTGCAGGTTTACTGTATCCCTTGGACCTTCAAATCAACGATGAAACACTGAAATTGCATCGATATTGAATACAAAAGGCAAAATGTCGACTTATTTACAAGAGGAGTAATTCTTCTAACAGTTCGGGCTTTTAGCCTTTCCTGGGACAGCAGTACGAGATTCCGATGCACCATTGCAGGTTTACTGTATCTCTTGGACCTTCAAATCAACGATGAAAGACAGAAATTGCATCGATATTGAATACAAAAGGCAAAACGTCGACATTTTTATAAGTGGAGAATCTCTTCTAGTAGTTCGTGCTTTGAGCCTTTCCTGGGACAGTAGTATTAGATTCCGATGCACCACTGCAGGATAACTGTATCCCTTGGACCTTCAAATCAACGATGAAATACAGAAGTTGCATCGATATTGAATACAAAAGGCAAAATGTCGACTTATTTACAAGAGGAGTAACTCATCTAATAGTTCGTGATTTGAGCCTTTCCTGGGACAGCAGTATTAAATTCCGATGCACCATTGCAGGTTTACTGTATCCCTTGCACCTTCAAATCAACGATGAAACACAGAAATTGCATCGATATTGATTACATAAGGCAAAATGTCTACCTATTTACAAGAGAGGTAACTCTTCTAATAGTTCGTGTTTTAGCCTTTCCTGGGACAGCAGTATTAGATTCCGATGCACCATTGCAGGTTGACTGTATCTCTTGGACGTTCAAATCAACGATGAAACACAGAAATTGCTTCGATATTGAATACAAAAGGCAAAATGTCGACTTATTTACAAGTGGAGTAACTCTTCTAATAGTTCGTGCTTTGAGCCTTTCCTGGGACAGCAGTATTAGATTCCGATGCACCATTGCAGGTCTACTGTATCTCTTGGACATTCAAATCAACGATGAAACACAGAAATTGCATCGATATTGAATACAAAAGGCAAAATATCGACTTATTTTAAAGAGGAGTAACTCTTCTAATAGTTCGTGCTTTGAGCCTTTCCTGGGACAGCAGTGTAAGATTCAGATGCACCATCGCAGGTTTACTGTATCCCTTGGACCTTCAAATCAACGATGAAACACAGAAATTGCATCGATATTGAATACAATAGGCAAAATGTCGACTTATTTACAAGAGGAGTAATTCTTCTAATAATTCGGGATTTTAGCCTTGCCTGGGACAGCAGTACGTGATTCCGATGCACCATTGCAGGTTTACTGTATCTCTTGGACCTTCAAATCAACGATGAAAGACAGAAATTGCATCGATATTGAATACAAAAGGCAAATTGTCGTCTTTTTTATAAGTGGAGAAACACTTCTAACAGTTCGTGCTTTGAGCCTTTCCTGGGACAGTAGTATTAGATTCCGATGCACCATTGCAGGATTACTGTGTCCCTTGGACCTTCAAATCAACGATGAAACAAAGAAATTGCATCGATATTGAATACAAAAGGCAAAATGTCGACTTATTTACAAGAGGAGTAACTCTTCTAATAGTTCCTGCTCTGAGCCTTTCCTGGGACAGCTGTATTAGATTCCGATGCACCATTGCAGGTTTACTGTATCTCTTGGACCTTCAAATCAACGATGAAAGACAGAAATTGCATCGATATTGAATACAAAAGGAAAAATGTCGACTTATTTACATGAGGAATAACTCTTCTAATAGTTCGTGCTTTTAGCATTTCCTGGGAGAGCAGTATTAGATTCCGATGCACCATTGCAGGTTTACTGTATCTCTTGGACCTTCAAATCAACGATGAAACCCAGAAATTGCATCGATATTGAATACAAAAGGGAAAATGTCAACATATTTACAAGAGGAGTAACTCATCTAATAGTTCGTGATTTGAGCCTTTCCTGGGACAGCAGTATTAAATTCCGATGCACCATTGCAGGTTTACTGTATCCCTTGCACCTTCAAATCAACGATGAAACACAGAAATTGCATCGATATTGATTACATAAGGCAAAATGTCGACCTATTTACAAGAGGAGTAACTCTTTGAACGGTTCGTGCTTAGAGCCTCTCCTGGGACAGCAGTATTAGATTCCGATGCACCATTGCAGGATTACTGTATCCCTTGGACCTTCAAATCAACGATGAAACACAGAAATTGCATTGATATTGAATACAAAAGACAAAATGTCGACTTATTTACAAGAGGAGTAACTCTTCTAATAGTTCGTGATTTTAGCCTTTCCTGGGACAGCAGTATTAGATTCCGATGCACCATTGCAGGTTTACTGTATCGCTTTGACCTTCAAGTCTACGATGAAACAAAGAAATTGCCTCGATATAGAATACAAAAGGCAAAATCTCGACTTATTTACAAGAGGGGTAACTCTTCTAATAGTTCCTGCTTTGAGCCTTTCCTGGGACAGCAGTATTAGATTCCGATGCACCATTGCAGGTTTACTGTATCTCTTGGACCTTCAAATCAACGATGAAACACAGAAATTGCATCGATATTGAATACAAAAGGAAAAATGTCGACTTATTTACATGAGGAATAACTCTTCTAATAGTTCGTGCTTTTAGCATTTCCTGGGAGAGCAGTATTAGATTCCGATGCACCATTGCAGGTTTACTGTGTCCCTTGGACCCCAAAATCAACGATGAGACACAGATATTGCATCGATATTGAATACAAAAGGCAAAATGTCAACTTATTTACAAGAGGAGTAATTCTTCTAACAATTCGGGTTTTAGCCTTTCCTGGGCAGCAGTACGAGATTCCGATGCACCATTGCAGGTTTACTGTATCTCTTGGACCTTCAAGTCTACGATGAAACACAGAAATTGCCTCGATATTGAATACAAAAGGCAAAATGTCGACTTATTTACAAGAGGAGTAACTCTTCTAATAGTTCGTAATTTGAGCCTTTCCTGGGACAACAGTATTAGATTCCGATGTACCATTGCAGGTTTACTGTATCCCTTGGACCTTCAAATCAACGATGAAACACAGAAATTGCATCGATATTGAATACAAAAAGCAAATGTCGACTTATTTATAAGTGGAGTAACTCTACTAATAGTTCGTGCTATGAGCCTTTCCTGGGACAGCAGGATTAGTTTCGAATGCACCATTCCAGGTTTACTGTATCTCTTGGACCCTCAAATCAACGATGAAACACAGAAATTGCCTCGATATTGAATACAAAAGGCAAAATGTCGACTTATTTACAAGAGGAGTAACTCTTCTAATACCTCGTGCTTTGAGCCTTTCCTGGGACAGCAGCATTAGATTCCGATGCACCAAGGCAGGTTTACTGTATCCCTTGGACCTTCAAATCTATGATGAAACACAGAAATTGCATCGATATTGAATACAAAAGACAAAATGTCGACTTATTTACAAGAGGAGTAACTCTTCAAATAGTTCGTGTTTTTAGCCTTTCCTGGGACAGCAGTATTAGATTCCGATGCACCATTGCAGGTTTACTGTATCCCTTGGATCTTCAAATCAACGATGAAACACAGAAATTGCATCGATATTGAATACAAAAAGCAAAATTTCGACTTATTTACAAGAGGAGTAACTCTTCTAATTGTTCGTGCTTTTAGCCTTTCCTGGGACAGCAGTTTTTGATTCCGATGCACCATTGCAGGTTTACTGTATCCCTTGGACCTTCAAATCAACGATGAAACACAGAAATCGCATCGATATTGAATACAAAAGGCAAAATGTCGACTTATTTACAAGAGAGGTAACTCTTCTAATAGTTCGTGTTTTTGCCTTTCCTGGGACAGCAGTATTAGATTCCGATGCACCATTGCAGGTCTACTGTATCTCTTGGACATTCAAATCAACGATGAAACACAGAAATTGCATCGATATTGAATACAAAAGGCAAAACATCGTCTTTTTTATAAGTGGAGAAACTCTTCCAACAGTTCGTGCTTTGAGCCTTTCCTGGGACAGTAGTATTAGATTCCGATGCACCATTGCAGGATTACTGTATCCCTTGGACCTTCAAATCAACGATGAAACAAAGAAATTGCATCGATATTGAATACAAAAGGCAAAATGTCGACTTATTTACAAGAGGAGTAACTCTTCTAATAGTTCCCGCTTTGAGCCTTTCCTGGGACAGCTGTATTAGATTCCGATGAACCATTGCAGGTTTACTGTATCTCTTGGACCTTCAAATCAACGATGAAACACAGAAATTGCATCGATATTGAATACAAAAGGAAAAATGTCGACTTATTTACATGAGGAATAACTCTTCTAATAGTTCGTGCTTTCAGCATTTCCTGGGAGAGCAGTATTAGATTCCGATGCACCATTGCAGGTTTACTGTATCTCTTGGACCTTCAAATCAACGATGAAACCCAGAAATTGCATCGATATTGAATACAAAAGGCAAAATGTCAACATATTTACAAGAGGAGTAACTCATCTAATAGTTCGTGATTTGGGCCTTTCCTGGGACAGCAGTATTAAATTCCGATGCACCATTGCAGGTTTACTGTATCCCTTGCACCTTCAAATCAACGATGAAACACAGAAATTGCATCGATATTGATTACATAAGGCAAAATGTCGACCTATTTACAAGAGGAGTAACTCTTCGAACGGTTCGTGCTTAGAGCCTCTCCTGGGACAGCAGTATTAGATTCCGATGCACCATTGCAGGATTACTGTATCCCTTGGACCTTCAAATCAACGATGAAACACAGAAATTGCATTGATATTGAATACAAAAGACAAAATGTCGACTTATTTACAAGAGGAGTAACTCTTCTAATAGTTCGTGATTTTAGCCTTTCCTGGGACAGCAGTATTAGATTCCGATGCACCATTGCAGGTTTACTGTATCGCTTTGACCTTCAAGTCTACGATGAAACACAGAAATTGCCTCGATATTGAATACAAAAGGCAAAATCTCGACTTATTTACAAGAGGAGTAACTCTTCTAATAGTTCCTGCTTTGAGCCTTTCCTGGGACAGCAGTATTAGATTCCGATGCACCATTGCAGGTTTACTGTATCTCTGGGACCTTCAAATCAACGATGAAACCCAGAAATTGCATCGATATTGAATACAAAAGGCAAAATATCAACATATTTACAAGAGGAGTAACTCATCTAATAGTTCGTGATTTGAGCCTTTCCTGGGACAGCAGTATTAAATTCCGATGCACCATTGCAGGTTTACTGTATCCCTTGCACCTTCAAATCAACGATGAAACACAGAAATTGCATCGATATTGATTACATAAGGCAAAATGTCGACCAATTTACAAGAGGAGTAACTCTTCGAACGGTTCGTGCTTTGAGCCTCTCCTGGGACAGCAGTATTAGATTCCGATGCACCATTGCAAGATTACTGTCTCCCTTGCACCTTCAAATCAACGTTGAAACACAGAAATTGCATCGATATTGATTACATAAGGCAAAATGTCGACCTATTTACAAGAGGGGTAACTCTTCTAATAGTGCGTGCTTTGAGCCTTTCCTGGGACAGCAGTATTAGATTCCGATGCACCAAGGAAGGTTTACTGTATCCCTTGGACCTTCAAATCTATGATGAAACACAGAAATTGCATCGATATTGAATACAAAAGGCAAAATGTCGTCTTTTTTATAAGTGGAGAAACTCTTCTAACAGTTCGTGCTTTGAGCCTTTCCTGGGACAGTAGTATTAGATTCCGATGCACCATTGCAGGATTACTGTATCCCTTGGACCTTCAAATCAACGATGAAACAAAGAAATTGCATCGATATTGAATACAAAAGGCAAAATGTCGACTTATTTACAAGAGGAGTAACTCTTCTAATAGTTCCTGCTTTGAGCCTTTCCTGGGACACCTGTATTAGATTCCGATGCACCATTGCAGGTTTACTGTATCTCTTGGACCTTCAAATCAACGATGAAACACAGAAATTGCATCGATATTGAATACAAAAGGCAAAATGTCGACTTATTTACATGAGGAATAACTCTTCTAATAGTTCGTGCTTTTAGCATTTCCTGGGAGAGCAGTATTAGATTCCGATGCACCATTGCAGGTTTACTGTATCTCTTGGACCTTCAAATCAACGATGAAACACAGAAATTGCATCGATATTGAATACAAAAGGCAAAATGTCAACATATTTACAAGAGGAGTAACTCATCTAATAGTTCGTGATTTGAGCCTTTCCTGGGACAGCAGTATTAAATTCCGATGCACCATTGCAGGTTTACTGTATCCCTTGCACCTTCAAATCAACGATGAAACACAGAAATTGCATCGATAGTGATTACATAAGGCAAAATGTCGACCTATTTACAAGAGGAGTAACTCTTCGAACGGTTCGTGCTTAGAGCCTCTCATGGGACAGCAGTATTAGATTCCGATGCACCATTGCAGGATTACTGTATCCCTTGGACCTTCAAATCAACGATGAAACACAGAAATTGCATTGATATTGAATACAAAAGACAAAATGTCGACTTATTTACAAGAGGACTAACTCTTCTAATAGTTCGTGATTTTAGCCTTTCCTGGGACAGCAGTATTGGATTCCGATGCACCATTGCAGGTTTACTGTATCGCTTTGACCTTCAAGTCTACGATGAAACACAGAAATTGCCTCGATATTGAATACAAAAGGCAAAATCTCGACTTATTTACAAGAGGAGTAACTCTTCTAATAGTTCCTGCTTTGAGCCTTTCCTGGGACAGCAGTATTAGATTCCGATGCACCATTGCAGGTTTACTGTATCTCTTGGACCTTCAAATCAACGATGAAACACAGAAATTGTATCGATATTGAATACAAAAGGAAAAATGTCGACTTATTTACATGAGGAATAACTCTTCTAATAGTTCGTGCTTTTAGCATTTCCTGGGAGAGCAGTATTAGATTCCGATGCACCATTGCAGGTTTACTGTATCTCTTGGACCTTCAAATCAACGATGAAACCCAGAAATTGCATCGATATTGAATACAAAAGGCAAAATATCAACATATTTACAAGAGGAGTAACTCATCTAATAGTTCGTGATTTGAGCCTTTCCTGGGACAGCAGTATTAAATTGCGATGCACCATTGCAGGTTTACTGTATCCCTTGCACCTTCAAATCAACGATGAAACACAGAAATTGCATCGAAATTGATTACATAAGGCAAAATGTCGACCTATTTACAAGAGGAGTAACTCTTCGAACGGTTCGTGCTTTGAGCCTCTCCAGGGACAGCAGTATTAGATTCCGATGCACCATTGCAAGATTACTGTATCCCTTGCACCTTCAAATCAACGATGAAACACAGAAATTGCATCGATATTGATTACATAAGGCAAAATGTCTACCAATTTACAAGAGGGGTAACTCTTCTAATATTGCGTGCTTTGAGCCTTTCCTGGGACAGCAGTATTAGATTCCGATGCACCAAGGAAGGTTTACTGTATCCCTTGGACCTTCAAATCTATGATGAAACACAGAAATTGCATCGATATTGAATACAAAAGACAAAATGTCGACTTATTTACAAGAGGAGTAACTCTTCTAATTGTTCGTGCTTTTAGCCATTCCTGGGACAGCAGTATTAGATTCCAATGCACCATTGCAGGTTTACTGTATCCCTTGGATCTTCAAATCAACGATGAAACACAGAAATTGCATCGATATTGAATACAAAAAGCAAAATGTCGACTTATTTACAAGTGGAGTGACTCTTCTAATAGTTCGTGCTTTTAGCCTTTCCTGGGACAGCAGTTTTAGATTCCGATGCACCATTGCAGGTTTACTGTATCCCTTGGACCTTCAAATCAACGATGAAACACAGAAATTGCATCGATATTGAATACAAAAGGCAAAATGTCGACTTATTTACAAGAGAGGTAACTCTTCTAATAGTTCGTGTTTTAGCCTTTCCTGGGACAGCAGTATTAGATTCCGATGCACCATTGCAGGTTGACTGTATCTCTTGGACGTTCAAATCAACGATGAAACACAGAAATTGCTTCGATATTGAATACAAAAGGCAAAATGTCGACTCATTTACAAGTGGAGTAACTCTTCTAATAGTTCGTGCTTTGAGCCTTTCCTGGGACAGCAGTATTAGATTCCGATGCACCATTGCAGGTCTACTGTATCTCTTGGACCTTCAAATCAACGATGAAACACAGAAATTGCATCGATATTGAATACAAAAGGCAAAATATCGACTTATTTTAAAGAGGAGTAACTCTTCTAATAGTTCGTGCTTTGAGCCTTTATTGGGACAGCAGTGTAAGATTCAGATGCACCATTGCAGGTTTACTGTATCCCTTGGGCCTTCAAATCAACGATGAAACACAGAAATTGCATCGATATTGAATGCAAAAGGCAAAATGTCGACTTATTTACAAGAGGCGTAACTCTTCTAATAGTTCGTGCTTTTAGTCTTTCCTGGGACAGCAGTATTAGATTCCGATGCACCATTGCTGGATTACTGTATCCCGTGGACCTTCAAATCAACGATGAAACACAGAAATTGCATCGATATTGAATACAAATGACAAAATGTCGACTTATTTACAAGAGGAGTAACTCTTTTAATAGTTCGTGTTTTTGGCCTTTCCTGGGACAGCAGTATTAGATTCCGGTGCACCATTGCAGGTTTACTGTATCCCTTGGACCTTCAAGTCTACGATGAAACACAGATATTGCCTCAATATTGAATACAAAAGGCAAAATGTCGACTTATTTACAAGAGGAGTAACTCTTCTAATAGTTCGTGCTTTGAGCCTTTCCTGGCACAGCAGTATTAGATTCCGATGCACCAATGCAGGTTCACTGTATCCCTTGGACCTTCAAATCAACGATGAAACAAAGAAATTGCATCGATATTGAATACAAAAAGCAAATGTCGACTTATTTATAAGAGGAGTAACTCTACTAATAGTTCGTGATTTCAGCTTTCCTGGGACACCAGTATTAGATTCCGATGCAGCATTGCAGGTTTACTGTATCTCTTGGACCTTCAAATCAACAGTGAAACACAGAAATTGCATCGATATTGTATACAAAATGCAAAATGTCGACTAATTTAAAAGAGGTGTAACTCTTCTAATAGTTCGTGATTTGAGCCTTTCCTGGGACAGCAGTATTAGATCCCGATGCACCATTCCAGGTTTATTGTATCCCTTGGACCTTCAAATCAACGATGAGACACAGAAATTGCATCGATATTGAATACAAAAGTCAAAATGTTGACTTATTTACAAGAGGAGTAACTCTTCTAATATTTCGTGCTCTGAGCCATTCCTGGGAATGCAGTATTAGATTCCGGTGCGCCATTGCAGGTTTACTGTATCCCTTGGACCTTCAAATCAACGATGAAACACAGAAATTGTATCGATATTGAATTCGAAAGGAAAATGTCGACGCAAATACAAGAGGAGTTACTCTTCTAATAGTTCGTGCTTTTAGCCTTTCCTGGGACAGCAGTTTTAGATTCCGATGCACCATTCCAGGTTGACTGTATCTCTTGGACCTTCAAATCAGCGATGAAACAAAGAAATTGCTTCGATATAGAATACAAAAGGCAAAATGTCGACTTATTTACAAGAGGAGTAACTCTTCTAATAGTTCCTGCTTTGAGCCTTTCCTGGGACAGCAGTATTAGATTCCGATGCACCGATGCAGGTTTACTGTATCTCATGGACCTTCAAATCAACGATGAAACATAGAAATTGCATCGATATTGAATGCAAAAGGCAAAATATCGACTTATTTACAAGAGGAGTTACTCTTCTAATAGTTCGTGCTTTGAGCCTTCGTGGGACAGCAGTGTTAGATTCCGATGCACCATTGCAGGTTTACTGTATCCCTTGGACATTCAAATCAACGATGAACCACAGAAATTGCATCGATATTGAATACAAAAGGCAAAATGTCGACTTATTTACAAGAGGAGTTATTCTTCTAACAGTTCGGGATTTTAGCCTTTCCTGGGACAGCAGTACGAGATTCCGATGCACCATTGCAGGTTTACTGTATCTCATGGACCTTCAAATCAACGATGAAAGACAGAAATTGCATCGATATTGAATACAAAAGGCAAAACGTCGACATTTTTATAAGTGGAGAAACTATTCTAATAGTTCGTGCTTTGAGCCTTTCCTGGGACAGTAGTATTAGATTCCGATGCACCATTGCAGGATAACTGTATCCCTTGGACCTTCAAATCAACGATGAAATACAGAAATTGCATCGATATTGAATACAAAAGGCAAAATATCGACTTATTTATAAGAGGAGTAACTCATCTAATAGTTCGTAATTTGAGCCTTTTCTGGGACAGCAGTATTAAATTCCGATGCACCATTGCAGGTTTACTGTATCCCTTGCACCTTCAAATCAACGATGAAACACAGAAATTGCATCGATATTGATTACATAAGGCAAAATGTCTACCTATTTACAAGAGGAGTAACTCTTCGAATGGTTCGTGCTTAGAGCCTCTCCCGGGACAGCAGTATTAGATTCCGATGCACCATTGCAGGATTACTGTATCCCTTGGACCTTCAAATCAACGATGAAACACAGAAATTGCATCGATAATAAATACAAAAGACAAATTGTCGACTTATTTACAAGAGGAGTAACTCTTCTAATAGTTCGTGTTTTTAGCCTTTCCTGGGACAGCAGTATTAGATTGCGATGCACCATTGCAGGTTTACTGTATCGCTTTGACCTTCAAGTCTACGATGAAACACAGAAATTGCCTCGATATTGAATACAAAAAGCAAAATGTCGACTTATTTACAGGAGGAGTAACTCTTCTAATAGTTCGTGCTTTGAGCCTTTCCTGGGACAGCAGTATTAGATTCCGATGTACCATTGCAGGTTTACTGTATCCCTTGGAACTTACAATCAACGATGAAACACAGAAATAGCATCGATATTGAATACAAAAAGCAAATGTCGACTTATTTATAAGTGGAGTAACTCTACTAATAGTTCGTGCTTTGAGCCTTTCCTGGGACAGCAGTATTAGATTCCAATGCACCATTCCAGGTTTACTGTATCTCTTGGACCCTCAAATCAATGATGAAACACAGAAATTGCATCGCTGTTGAATGCAAAAGGCAAAATATCGACTTATTTACAAGAGGAGTAACTCTTCTACTAGTTCGTGCTTTTAGCCTTTCCTGGGACAGCAGTGTTAGATCCCGATGCACCATTGCAGGTTTACTGTATCCCTTGGACCTTCAAATCAACGATGATACACAGAAATTGCATCGATATTGAATACAAAAGGCAAAATGTCGACTAATTTACAAGAGGAGTAATTCTTCTAACAGTTCGGGCTTTTAGCCTTTCGTGGGACAGCAGTACGAGATTCCGATGCACCATTGCAGGTTTACTGTATCTCTTGGACCTTCAAATCAACGATGAAAGACAGAAATTGCATCGATATTGAATACAAAAGGCAAAACATCGACATTTTTATAAGTGGAGAAACTCTTCTAATAGTTCGTGCTTTGAGCCTTTCCTGGGACAGTAGTATTAGATTCCGATGCACCATTGCAGGATAACTGTATCCCTTGGACCTTCAAATCAACGATGAAACACTGAAATTGCATCGATATTGAATACAAAAGGCAAAATGTCGACTTATTTACAAGAGGAGTAATGCTTCTAACAGTTCGGGCTTTTAGCCTTTCCTGGGACAGCAGTACGAGATTCCGATGCACCATTGCAGGTTTACTGTATCCCTTGCACCTTCAAATCAACGATGAAACACAGAAATTGCATCGATATTGATTACATAAGGCAAAATATCGACCTATTTACAAGAGGAGTAACTCTTCGAACGGTTCGTGCTTAGAGCCTCTCCTGGGACAGCAGTATTAGATTCCGATGCACCATTGCAGGATTACTGTATCCCTTGGACCTACAAATCAACGATGAAACACAGAAATTGCATCGATATTGAATACAAAAGACAAAATGTCGACCTATTTACAAGAGGAGTAACTCTTCTAATAGTTCGTGTTTTTAGCCTTTCCTGGGACAGCAGTATTAGATTCCGATGCACCAAGGCAGGTTTACTGTATCCCTTGGACCTTCAAATCTATGATGAAACACAGAAATTGCATCGATATTGAATACAAAAGGCAAAATGTCGACTTATTTACAAGAGGAGTAACTCTTCTAATAGTTCGTGCTTTGAGCCTTTCCTGGGACAGCAGTATTAGATTCGAATGCACCATTCCAGGTTTACTGTATCTCTTGGACCCTCAAATCAACGATGAAACACAGAAAGTGCATCGATATTGAATACAAAAGTTAAAATGTCGACTTATTTACAAGAGGCTTAACTCTTCTAATACTTCGTGCTTTGAGCCTTTAATGGGACAGCAGTATTAGATTCCGATGCACCATTCCAGGTTTACTGTATCCCTTGGACCTTCAAATCAACGATGAAACGCAGAAATTGCATCGATATTGAATACAAAAGGCAAAATGTCGACTTCTTTACAAGAGGAGTAACTCTTCTAATAGTTCGTGCTTTGAGCCTTTCCTGGGACAGCAGTATTAGATTCCTATGCACCAGTGCAGGTTTACTGTATCCCTTGGACCTTCAAATAAACGATGAAACACAGTAATTGCATCGATATTGAATACAAAAAGCAAAATGTCGACTTATTTACAAGAGGAGTAACTCTTCTAATTGTTCGTGCTTTTAGCCTTTCCTGGGACAGCAGTTTTAGATTCCGATGCACCATTGCAGGTTGACTGTATCTCTTGGACCTTCAAATCAGCGATGAAACAAAGAAATTGCTTCGATATAGATTACAAAAGGCAAAATGTCGACTTATTTACAAGAGGAGTAACTCTTCTAATAGTTCCTGCTTTGAGCCTTTCCTGGGACAGCAGTATTAGATTCCGATGCACCGATGCAGGTTTACTGTATCTCATGGACCTTCAAATCAACGATGAAACACAGAAATTGCATCGATATTGAATACAAAAGGCAAAATATCGACTTATTTACAAGAGGAGTTACTCTTCTAATAGTTCGTGCTTTGAGCCTTCGTGGGACAGCAGTGTTAGATTCCGATGCACCATTGCAGGTTTACTGTATCCCTTGGACCTTCAAATCAACGATGAACCACAGAAATTGCATCGATATTGAATACAAAAGGCAAAATGTCGACTTATTTACAAGAGGAGTTATTCTTCTAACAGTTCGGGATTTTAGCCTTTCCTGGGACAGCAGTACGAGATTCCGATGCACCATTGCAGGTTTACTGTATCTCTTGGACCTTCAAATCAACGATGAAAGACAGAAATTGCATCGATATTGAATACAAAAGGCAAAACGTCGACATTTTTATAAGTGGAGAAACTATTCTAATAGTTCGTGCTTTGAGCCTTTCCTGGGACAGTAGTATTAGATTCCGATGCACCATTGCAGGATAACTGTATCCCTTGGACCTTCAAATCAACGATGAAATACAGAAATTGCATCGATATTGAATACAAAAGGCAAAATATCGACTTATTTATAAGAGGAGTAACTCATCTAATAGTTCGTAATTTGAGCCTTTCCTGGGACAGCAGTATTAAATTCCGATGCACCATTGCAGGTTTACTGTATCCCTTGCACCTTCAAATCAACGATGAAACACAGAAATTGCATCGATATTGATTACATAAGGCAAAATGTCTACCTATTTACAAGAGGAGTAACTCTTCGAATGGTTCGTGCTTAGAGCCTCTCCTGGGACAGCAGTATTAGATTCCGATGCACCATTGCAGGATTACTGTATCCCTTGGACCTTCAAATCAACGATGAAACACAGAAATTGCATCGATAATAAATACAAAAGACAAAAAGTCGACTTATTTACAAGAGGAGTAACTCTTCTAATAGTTCGTGTTTTTAGCCTTTCCTGGGACAGCAGTATTAGATTGCGATGCACCATTGCAGGTTTACTGTATCGCTTTGACCTTCAAGTCTACGATGAAACACAGAAATTGCCTCGATATTGAATGCAAAAAGCAAAATGTCGACTTATTTACAGGAGGAGTAACTCTTCTAATAGTTCGTGATTTGAGCCTTTCCTGGGACAGCAGTATTAGATTCCGATGTACCATTGCAGGTTTACTGTATCCCTTGGAACTTACAATCAACGATGAAACACAGAAATAGCATCGATATTGAATACAAAAAGCAAATGTCGACTTATTTATAAGTGGAGTAACTCTACTAATAGTTCGTGCTTTGAGCCTTTCCTGGGACAGCAGTATTAGATTCCAATGCACCATTCCAGGTTTACTGTATCTCTTGGACCCTCAAATCAATGATGAAACACAGAAATTGCATCGCTGTTGAATGCAAAAGGCAAAATATCGACTTATTTACAAGAGGAGTAACTCTTCTACTAGTTCGTGCTTTTAGCCTTTCCTGGGACAGCAGTGTTAGATCCCGATGCACCATTGCAGGTTTACTGTATCCCTTGGACCTTCAAATCAACGATGATACACAGAAATTGCATCGATATTGAATACAAAAGGCAAAATGTCGACTTATTTACAAGAGGAGTAATTCTTCTAACAGTTCGGGATTTTAGCCTTTCCTGGGACAGCAGTACGAGATTCCGATACACCATTGCAGGTTTACTGTATCTCTTGGACCTTCAAATCAACGATGAAAGACAGAAATTGCATCGATATTGAATACAAAAGGCAAAACATCGACATTTTTATAAGTGGAGAAACTCTTCTAATAGTTCGTGCTTTGAGCCTTTCCTGGGACAGTAGTATTAGATTCCGATGCACCATTGCAGGATAACTGTATCCCTTGGACCTTCAAATCAACGATGAAACACTGAAATTGCATCGATATTGAATACAAAAGGCAAAATGTCGACTTATTTACAAGAGGAGTAATGCTTCTAACAGTTCGGGCTTTTAGCCTTTCCTGGGACAGCAGTACGAGATTCCGATGCACCATTGCAGGTTTACTGTATCCCTTGCACCTTCAAATCAACGATGAAACACAGAAATTGCATCGATATTGATTACATAAGGCAAAATATCGACCTATTTACAAGAGGAGTAACTCTTCGAACGGTTCGTGCTTAGAGCCTCTCCTGGGACAGCAGTATTAGATTCCGATGCACCATTGCAGGATTACTGTATCCCTTGGACCTTCAAATCAACGATGAAACACAGAAATTGCATCGATATTGAATACAAAAGACAAAATGTCGACCTATTTACAAGAGGAGTAACTCTTCTAATAGTTCGTGTTTTTAGCCTTTCCTGGGACAGCAGTATTAGATTCCGATGCACCAAGGCAGGTTTACTGTATCCCTTGGACCTTCAAATCTATGATGAAACACAGAAATTGCATCGATATTGAATACAAAAGGCAAAATGTCGACTTATTTACAAGAGGAGTAACTCTTCTAATAGTTCGTGCTTTGAGCCTTTCCTGGGACAGCAGTATTAGATTCGAATGCACCATTCCAGGTTTACTGTATCTCTTGTACCCTCAAATCAACGATGAAACACAGAAAGTGCATCGATATTGAATACAAAAGTTAAAATGTCGACTTATTTACAAGAGGCTTAACTCTTCTAATACTTCGTGCTTTGAGCCTTTAATGGGACAGCAGTATTAGATTCCGATGCGCCATTGCAGGTTTACTGTGTCCCTTGGACCCCAAAATCAACGATGAAACACAGATATTGCATCGATATTGAATACAAAAGGCAAAATGTCGACTTTTTTACAAGAGGGGTAACTCTTCTAATAGTGCGTGATTTGAGCCTTTCCTGGGACAGCAGTATTAGATTCCGATGCACCAAGGCAGGTTTACTGTATCCCTTGGACCTTCAAATCTATGATGAAACACAGAAATTGCATCGATATTGAATACAAAAGACAAAATGTCGACTTATTTACAAGAGGAGTAACTCTTCAAATAGTTCGTGTTTTTAGCCTTTCCTGGGACAGCAGTATTAGATTCCGATGCACCATTGCAGGTTTACTGTATCCCTTGGATCTTCAAATCAACGATGAAACACAAAAATTGCATCGATATTGAATACAAAAAGCAAAATGTCGACTTATTTACAAGAGGAGTAACTCTTCTAATTGTTCATGCTTTTAGCCTTTCCTGGGACAGCAGTTTTAGATTCCGATGCACCATTGCAGGTTTACTGTATCCCTTGGACCTTCAAATCAACGATGAAACACAGAAATTGCATCGATATTGAATACAAAAGGCAAAATGTCGACTTATTTACAAGAGGAGTAATTCTTCTAACAGTTCGGGCTTTTAGCCTTTCCTGGGACAGCAGTACGAGATTCCGATGCACCATTGCAGGTTTACTATATCTCTTGGACCTTCAAATCAACGATGAAAGACAGAAATTGCATCGATATTGAATACAAAAGGCAAAACGTCTACATTTTTATAAGTGGAGAAACTCTTCTAATAGTTCGTGTTTTGAGCCTTTCCTGGGACAGTAGTATTAGATTCCGATGCACCATTGCAGGATAACTGTATCCCTTGGACCTTCAAATCAACGATGAAAAACAGAAATTGCATCGATATTGAATACAAAAGGCAAAATGTCGACTTATTTATAAGAGGAGTAACTCATCTAATAGTTCGTGATTTGAGCCTTTCCTGGGACAGCAGTATTAAATTCCGATGCACCATTGCAGGTTTTCTGTATCCCTTGCACCTTCAAATCAACGATGAAACACAGAAATTGCATCGATATTGATTACATAAGGCAAAATATCGACCTATTTACAAGAGGAGTAACTCTTCGAACGGTTCGTGCTTAGAGCCTCTCCTGGGACAGCAGTATTAGATTCCGATGCACCATTGCAGGATTACTGTATCCCTTGGACCTTCAAGTCTACGATGAAACACAGAAATTGCATCGATATTGAATACAAAAGACAAAATGTCGACCTATTTACAAGAGGAGTAACTCTTCTAATAGTTCGTGCTTTGAGCCTTTCCTGGGACAGCAGTATTAGATTCGAATGCACCATTCCAGGTTTACTGTATCTCTTGGACCCTCAAATCAACGATGAAACACAGAAAGTGCATCGATATTGAATACAAAAGTTAAAATGTCGACTTATTTACAAGAGGCTTAACTCTTCTAATACTTCGTGCTTTGAGCCTTTAATGGGACAGCAGTATTAGATTCCGATGCGCCATTGCAGGTTTACTGTGTCCCTTGGACCCCAAAATCAACGATGAAACACAGATATTGCATCGATATTGAATACAAAAGGCAAAATGTCGACTTATTTACAAGAGGGGTAACTCTTCTAATAGTGCGTGATTTGAGCCTTTCCTGGGACAGCAGTATTAGATTCCGATGCACGAAGGCAGGTTTACTGTATCCCTTGGACCTTCAAATCTATGATGAAACACAGAAATTGCATCGATATTGAATACAAAAGACAAAATGTGGACTTATTTACAAGAGGAGTAACTCTTCAAATAGTTCGTGTTTTTAGCCTTTCCTGGGACAGCAGTGTAAGATTCCGATGCACCATTGCAGGTTTACTGTATCCCTTGGATCTTCAAATCAACGATGAGACACAGAAATTGCATCGATATTGACTACAAAAGACACAATATCGACTTATTTTAAAGAGGAGTAACTCTTCTAATTGTTCGTGCTTTTAGCCTTTCCTGGGACAGCAGTTTTAGATTCCGATGCACCATTGCAGGTTTACTGTATCCCTTGGACCTTCAAATCAACGATGAAATACAGAAATCGCATCGATATTGAATACAAAAGGCAAAATGTTGACTTATTTACAAGAGAGGTAACTCTTCTAATAGTTCGTGTTTTAGCCTTTTCTGGGACAGCAGTATTAGATTCCGATGCACCATTGCAGGTTGACTGTATCTCTTGGACGTTCAAATCAACGATGAAACACAGAAATTGCATCGATATTGAATACAAAAGGCAAAATGTCGACTTATTTATAAGAGGAGTAACTCATCTAATAGTTCGTGATTTGAGCCTTTCCTGGGACAGCAGTATTAGATTTCGATGCACCATTGCAGGTCTACTGTATCTCTTGGACATTCAAATCAACGATGAAACACAGAAATTGCATCGATATTGAATACAAAAGGCAAAATATCGACTTATTTTAAAGAGGAGTAACTCTTCTAATAGTTCGTGCTTTGAGCCTTTCCTGGGACAGCAGTGTAAGATTCAGATGCACCATTGCAGGTTTACTGTATCCCTTGGACCTTCAAATCAACGATGAAACACAGAAATTGCATCGATATTGAATACAAAAGGCAAAACGTCGTCTTTTTTATAAGTGGAGAAACTCTTCTAATAGTTCGTGTTTGAGCCTTTCCTGGGACAGTACTATTAGATTCCGATGCACCATTGCAGGATTACTGTATCCCTTGGACCTTCAAATCAACGATGAAACCCAGAAATTGCATCGATATTGAATACAAAAGGCAAAATGTCGACTTATTTACAAGAGGAGTAACTCATCTAATAGTTCGTGATTTGAGCGTTTCCTGGGACAGCAGTATTAAATTCCGATGCACCATTGCAGGTTTACTGTATCCCTTGCACCTTCAAATCAACGATGAAACACAGAAATTGCATCGACATTGATTACATAAGGCAAAATGTCGACCTATTTACAAGAGGAGTAACTCTTCGAACGGTTCGTGCTTAGAGCCTCTCCTGGGACAGCAGTATTAGATTCCGATGCACCATTGCAGGATTACTGCATCCCTTGGACCATCAAATCAACGATGAAACACAGAAATTGCATCGATATTGAATACCAAAGACAAAATGTCGACTTATTTACAAGAGGTGTAACTCTTCTAATAGTTCGTGTTTTTAGCCTTTCCTGGGACAGCAGTATTAGATTCCGATGCACCGTTGCAGGTTTACTGTATCGCTTTGACCTTCAAGTCTACGATGAAACACAGAAATTGCCTCGATATTGAATACAAAAGGCAAAATGTCGACTTATTTACAAGAGGAGTAACTCTTCTAATAGTTCATGCTTTGAGCCTTTCCTGGGACAGCAGTATTAGATTCCGAAGCGCCATTGCACGTTTACTGTGTCCCTTGGACCCCCAAATCAACGATGAAACACAGAAATTGCATCGATATTGAAAACAAATGGCAAAATGTCGACTTATTTACAAGAGGGGTAACTCTTCTAATAGTGCGTGCTTTGAGCCTTTCCTGGGACAGCAGTATTAGATTCCGATGCACCAATTCAGGTTTACTGTATCCCTTGGACCTTCAAATCTATGATGAAACACAGAAATTGCATCGATATTGAATACAATAGACAAAATGTCGACTTACTTACAAGAGGAGTAACTCTTCTAATAGTTCGTGTTTTTAGCCTTTCCTGGGACAGCAGTGTAAGATTCCGATGCACCATTGCAGGTTTACTGTATCCCTTGGATCTTCAAATCAACGATGAGACACAGAAATTGCATCGATATTGACTACAAAAGACAAAATATCGACTTATTTTAAAGAGGAGTAACTCTTCTAATTGTTCGTGCTTTTAGCCTTTCCTGGGACAGCAGTTTTAGATTCCGATGCACCATTGCAGGATTACTGTACCCCTTGGACCTTCAAATCAACGATGAAATACAGAAATCGCATCGATATTGAATACAAAAGGCAAAATGTCGACTTATTTACAAGAGAGGTAACTCTTCTAATAGTTCGTGTTTTAGCCTTTTCTGGGACAGCAGTATTAGATTCCGATGCACCATTGCAGGTTGACTGTATCTCTTGGACGTTCAAATCAACGATGAAACACAGAAATTGCATCGATATTGAATACAAAAGGCAAAATGTCGACTTATTTATAAGAGGAGTAACTCATCTAATAGTTCGTGATTTGAGCCTTTCCTGGGACAGCAGTATTAGATTTCGATGCACCATTGCAGGTCTACTGTATCTCTTGGACATTCAAATCAACGATGAAACACAGATATTGCATCGATATTGAATACAAAAGGCAAAATATCGACTTATTTTAAAGAGGAGTAACTCTTCTAATAGTTCGTGCTTTGAGCCTTTCCTGGGACAGCAGTGTAAGATTCAGATGCACCATTGCAGGTTTACTGTATCCCTTGGACCTTCAAATCAACGATGAAACACAGAAATTGCATCGATATTGAATACAAAAGGCAAAACGTCGTCTTTTTTATAAGTGGAGAAACTCTTCTAATAGTTCGTGCTTTGAGCCTTTCCTGGGACAGTACTATTAGATTCCGATGCACCATTGCAGGATTACTGTATCCCTTGGACCTTCAAATCAACGATGAAACACAGAAATTGCATCGATATTGAATACAAAAGGAAAAATGAGGACTTATTTACATGAGGAATAACTCTTCTAATAGTTCGTGCTTTTAGCATTTCCTGGGAGAGCAGTATTAGATTCCGATGCACCATTGCAGGTTTACTGTATCTCTTGGACCTTCAAATCAACGATGAAACCCAGAAATTGCATCGATATTGAATACAAAAGGCAAAATGTCGACTTATTTACAAGAGGAGTAACTCATCTAATAGTTCGTGATTTGAGCGTTTCCTGGGACAGCAGTATTAAATTCCGATGCACCATTGCAGGTTTACTGTATCCCTTGCAACTTCAAATCAACGATGAAACACAGAAATTGCATCGATATTGATTACATAAGGCAAAATTTCGACCTATTTACAAGAGGAATAACTCTTCGAACGGTTCGTGCTTAGAGCCTCTCCTGGGACAGCAGTATTAGATTCCGATGCACCATTGCAGGATTACTGTATCCCTTGGACCTTCAAGTCTACGATGAAACACAGAAATTGCATCGATATTGAATACAAAAGACAAAATGTCGACCTATTTACAAGAGGAGTAACTCTTCTAATAGTTCGTGCTTTGAGCCTTTCCTGGGACAGCAGTATTAGATTCGAATGCACCATTCCAGGTTTACTGTATCTCTTGGACCCTCAAATCAACGATGAAACACAGAAAGTGCATCGATATTGAATACAAAAGTTAAAATGTCGACTTATTTACAAGAGGCTTAACTCTTCTAATAGTTCGTGCTTTGAGCCTTTAATGGGACAGCAGTATTAGATTCCGATGCGCCATTGCAGGTTTACTGTGTCCCTTGGACCCCAAAATCAACGATGAAACACAGGTATTGCATCGATATTGAATACAAAAGGCAAAATGTCGACTTATTTACAAGAGGGGTAACTCTTCTAATAGTGCGTGATTTGAGCCTTTCCTGGGACAGCAGTATTAGATTCCGATGCACCAAGGCAGGTTTACTGTATCCCTTGGACCTTCAAATCTATGATGAAACACAGAAATTGCATCGATATTGAATACAAAAGACAAAATGTGGACTTATTTACAAGAGGAGTAACTCTTCAAATAGTTCGTGTTTTTAGCCTTTCCTGGGACAGCAGTGTAAGATTCCGATGCACCATTGCAGGTTTACTGTATCCCTTGGATCTTCAAATCAACGATGAGACACAGAAATTGCATCGATATTGACTACAAAAGACAAAATATCGACTTATTTTAAAGAGGAGTAACTCTTCTAATTGTTCGTGCTTTTAGCCTTTCCTGGGACAGCAGTTTTAGATTCCGATGCACCATTGCAGGTTTACTGTATCCCTTGGACCTTCAAATCAACGATGAAATACAGAAATCGCATCGATATTGAATACAAAAGGCAAAATGTTGACTTATTTACAAGAGAGGTAACTCTTCTAATAGTTCGTGTTTTAGCCTTTTCTGGGACAGCAGTATTAGATTCCGATGCACCATTGCAGGTTGACTGTATCTCTTGGACGTTCAAATCAACGATGAAACACAGAAATTGCATCGATATTGAATACAAAAGGCAAAATGTCGACTTATTTATAAGAGGAGTAACTCATCTAATAGTTCGTGATTTGAGCCTTTCCTGGGACAGCAGTATTAGATTTCGATGCACCATTGCAGGTCTACTGTATCTCTTGGACATTCAAATCAACGATGAAACACAGAAATTGCATCGATATTGAATACAAAAGGCAAAATATCGACTTATTTTAAAGAGGAGTAACTCTTCTAATAGTTCGTGCTTTGAGCCTTTCCTGGGACAGCAGTGTAAGATTCAGATGCACCATTGCAGGTTTACTGTATCCCTTGGACCTTCAAATCAACGATGAAACACAGAAATTGCATCGATATTGAATACAAAAGGCAAAACGTCGTCTTTTTAATAAGTGGAGAAACTCTTCTAATAGTTCGTGCTTTGAGCCTTTCCTGGGACTGTACTATTAGATTCCGATGCACCATTGCAGGATTACTGTATCCCTTGGACCTTCAAATCAACGATGAAACACAGAAATTGCATCGATATTGAATACAAAAGGAAAAATGAGTACTTATTTAAATGAGGAATAACTCTTCTAATAGTTCGTGCTTTTAGCATTTCCTGGGAGAGCAGTATTAGATTCCGATGCACCATTGCAGGTTTACTGTATCTCTTGGACCTTCAAATCAACGATGAAACCCAGAAATTGCATCGATATTGAATACAAAAGGCAAAATGTCGACTTATTTACAAGAGGAGTAACTCATCTAATAGTTCGTGATTTGAGCGTTTCCTGGGACAGCAGTATTAAATTCCGATGCACCATTGCAGGTTTACTGTATCCCTTGCACCTTCAAATCAACGATGAAACACAGAAATTGCATCGATATTGATTACATAAGGCAAAATGTCGACCTATTTACAAGAGGAGTAACTCTTCTAATAGTTCGTGCTTTGAGCCTTTCCTGGGACAGCAGTATTAGATTCCGATGTACCATTGCAGGTTTACTGTATCCCTTGGACCTTCAAATCAACGATGAAACACAGAAATGCATCGATATTGAATAAAAATAGCAAATGTCGACTTATTTATAATTGGAGTAACTCTACTAATAGTTCGTGCTTTGAGCCTTTCCTGGGACAGCAGTATTAGATTCCGATGCACCAATTCAGGTTTACTGTATCCCTTGGACCTTCAAATCTATGATGAAACACAGAAATTGCATCGATATTGAATACAAAAGGAAAAATGAGGACTTATTTAAATGAGGAATAACTCTTCTAATAGTTCGTGCTTTTAGCATTTCCTGGGACAGCAGTATTAGATTCCAATGCACCATTCCAGGTTTACTGTATCTCTTGGACCCTCAAATCAACGATGAAACACAGAAAGTGCATCGATATTGAATACAAAATTTAAAATGTCGACTTATTTACAAGAGGCTTAACTCTTCTAATACTTCGTGCTTTGAGCCTTTCCTGGGACAGCACTATTAGATTCCGAAGCGCCATTGCACGTTTACTGTGTCCCTTGGACCCCCAAATCAACGATGAAACACAGAAATTGCATCGATATTGAATACAAATGGCAAAATGTCGACTTATTTACAAGAGGGGTAACTCTTCTAATAGTGCGTGCTTTGAGCCTTTCCTGGGACAGCAGTATTAGATTCCGATGCACCAATTCAGGTTTACTGTATCCCTTGGACCTTCAAATCTATGATGAAACACAGAAATTGCATCGATATTGAATACAATAGACAAAATGTCGACTTACTTACAAGAGGAGTAACTCTTCTAATAGTTCGTGTTTTTAGCCTTTCCTGGGACAGCAGTGTAAGATTCCGATGCACCATTGCAGGTTTACTGTATCCCTTGGATCTTCAAATCAACGATGAGACACAGAAATTGCATCGATATTGATACAAAAGACAAAATATCGACTTATTTTAAAGAGGAGTAACTCTTCTAATTGTTCGTGCTTTTAGCCTTTCCTGGGACAGCAGTTTTAGATTCCGATGCACCATTGCAGGATTACTGTATCCCTTGGACCTTCAAATCAACGATGAAATACAGAAATCGCATCGATATTGAATACAAAAGGCAAAATGTCGACTTATTTACAAGAGAGGTAACTCTTCTAATAGTTCGTGTTTTAGCCTTTTCTGGGACAGCAGTATTAGATTCCGATGCACCATTGCAGGTTGACTGTATCTCTTGGACGTTCAAATCAACGATGAAACACCAAAATTGCATCGATATTGAATACAAAAGGCAAAATGTCGACTTATTTACAAGAGGGGTAACTCTTCTAATAGTGCGTGCTTTGAGCCTTTCCTGGGACAGCAGTATTAGATTCCGATGCACCAATTCAGGTTTACTGTATCCCTTGGACCTTCAAATCTATGATGAAACACAGAAATTGCATCGATATTGAATACAATAGACAAAATGTCGACTTACTTACAAGAGGAGTAACTCTTCTAATAGTTCGTGTTTTTAGCCTTTCCTGGGACAGCAGTGTAAGATTCCGATGCACCATTGCAGGTTTACTGTATCCCTTGGATCTTCAAATCAACGATGAGACACAGAAATTGCATCGATATTGACTACAAAAGACAAAATATCGACTTATTTTAAAGAGGAGTAACTCTTCTAATTGTTCGTGCTTTTAGCCTTTCCTGGGACAGCAGTTTTAGATTCCGATGCACCATTGCAGGATTACTGTACCCCTTGGACCTTCAAATCAACGATGAAATACAGAAATCGCATCGATATTGAATACAAAAGGCAAAATGTCGACTTATTTACAAGAGAGGTAACTCTTCTAATAGTTCGTGTTTTAGCCTTTTCTGGGACAGCAGTATTAGATTCCGATGCACCATTGCAGGTTGACTATATCTCTTGGACGTTCAAATCAACGATGAAACACAGAAATTGCATCGATATTGAATACAAAAGGCAAAATGTCGACTTATTTATAAGAGGAGTAACTCATCTAATAGTTCGTGATTTGAGCCTTTCCTGGGACAGCAGTATTAGATTTCGATGCACCATTGCAGGTCTACTGTATCTCTTGGACATTCAAATCAACGATGAAACACAGAAATTGCATCGATATTGAATACAAAAGGCAAAATATCGACTTATTTTAATTAGGAGTAACTCTTCTAATAGTTCGTGCTTTGAGCCTTTCCTGGGACAGCAGTGTAAGATTCAGATGCACCATTGCAGGTTTACTGTATCCCTTGGACCTTCAAATCAACGATGAAACACAGAAATTGCATCGATATTGAATACAAAAGGCAAAACGTCGTCTTTTTTATAAGTGGAGAAACTCTTCTAATAGTTCGTGCTTTGAGCCTTTCCTGGGACAGTACTATTAGATTCCGATGCACCATTGCAGGATTACTGTATCCCTTGGACCTTCAAATCAACGATGAAACACAGAAATTGCATCGATATTGAATACAAAAGGAAAAATGAGGACTTATTTACATGAGGAATAACTCTTCTAATAGTTCGTGCTTTTAGCATTTCCTGGGAGAGCAGTATTAGATTCCGATGCACCATTGCAGGTTTACTGTATCTCTTGGACCTTCAAATCAACGATGAAACCCAGAAATTGCATCGATATTGAATGCAAAAGGCAAAATGTCGACTTATTTACAAGAGGAGTAACTCATCTAATAGTTCGTGATTTGAGCGTTTCCTGGGACAGCAGTATTAAATTCCGATGCACCATTGCAGGTTTACTGTATCCCTTGCAACTTCAAATCAACGATGGAACACAGAAATTGCATCGATATTGATTACATAAGGCAAAATTTCGACCTATTTACAAGAGGAATAACTCTTCGAACGGTTCGTGCTTAGAGCCTCTCCTGGGACAGCAGTATTAGATTCCGATGCACCATTGCAGGATTACTGTATCCCTTGGACCTTCAAGTCTACGATGAAACACAGAAATTGCATCGATATTGAATACAAAAGACAAAATGTCGACCTATTTACAAGAGGAGTAACTCTTCTAATAGTTCGTGCTTTGAGCCTTTCCTGGGACAGCAGTATTAGATTCGAATGCACCATTCCAGGTTTACTGTATCTCTTGGACCCTCAAATCAACGATGAAACACAGAAAGTGCATCGATATTGAATACAAAAGTTAAAATGTCGACTTATTTACAAGAGGCTTAACTCTTCTAATACTTCGTGCTTTGAGCCTTTAATGGGACAGCAGTATTAGATTCCGATGCGCCATTGCAGGTTTACTGTGTCCCTTGGACCCCAAAATCAACGCTGAAACACAGGTATTGCATCGATATTGAATACAAAAGGCAAAATGTCGACTTATTTACAAGAGGGGTAACTCTTCTAATAGTGCGTGATTTGAGCCTTTCCTGGGACAGCAGTATTAGATTCCGATGCACCAAGGCAGGTTTACTGTATCCCTTGGACCTTCAAATCTATGATGAAACACAGAAATTGCATCGATATTGAATACAAAGGACAAAATGTGGACTTATTTACAAGAGGAGTAACTCTTCAAATAGTTCGTGTTTTTAGCCTTTCCTGGGACAGCAGTGTAAGATTCCGATGCACCATTGCAGGTTTACTGTATCCCTTGGATCTTCAAATCAACGATGAGACACAGAAATTGCATCGATATTGACTACAAAAGACAAAATATCGACTTATTTTAAAGAGGAGTAACTCTTCTAATTGTTCGTGCTTTTAGCCATTCCTGGGACAGCAGTTTTAGATTCCGATGCACCATTGCAGGTTTACTGTATCCCTTGGACCTTCAAATCAACGATGAAATACAGAAATCGCATCGATATTGAATACAAAAGGCAAAATGTTGACTTATTTACAAGAGAGGTAACTCTTCTAATAGTTCGTGTTTTAGCCTTTTCTGGGACAGCAGTATTAGATTCCGATGCACCATTGCAGGTTGACTGTATCTCTTGGACGTTCAAATCAACGATGAATCACAGAAATTGCATCGATATTGAATACAAAAGGCAAAATGTCGACTTATTTATAAGAGGAGTAACTCATCTAATAGTTCGTGATTTGAGCCTTTCCTGGGACAGCAGTATTAGATTTCGATGCACCATTGCAGGTCTACTGTATCTCTTGGACATTCAAATCAACGATGAAACACAGAAATTGCATCGATATTGAATACAAAAGGCAAAATATCGACTTATTTTAAAGAGGAGTAACTCTTCTAATAGTTCGTGCTTTGAGCCTTTCCTGGGACAGCAGTGTAAGATTCAGATGCACCATTGCAGGTTTACTGTATCCCTTGGACCTTCAAATCAACGATGAAACACAGAAATTGCATCGATATTGAATACAAAAGGCAAAACGTCGTCTTTTTAATAAGTGGAGAAACTCTTCTAATAGTTCGTGCTTTGAGCCTTTCCTGGGACAGTACTATTAGATTCCGATGCACCATTGCAGGATTACTGTATCCCTTGGACCTTCAAATCAACGATGAAACACAGAAATTGCATCGATATTGAATACAAAAGGAAAAATGAGGACTTATTTAAATGAGGAATAACTCTTCTAATAGTTCGTGCTTTTAGCATTTCCTGGGACAGCAGTATTAGATTCCAATGCACCATTCCAGGTTTACTGTATCTCTTGGACCCTCAAATCAACGATGAAACACAGAAAGTGCATCGATATTGAATACAAAATTTAAAATGTCGACTTATTTACAAGAGGCTTAACTCTTCTAATACTTCGTGCTTTGAGCCTTTCCTGGGACAGCACTATTAGATTCCGAAGCGCCATTGCACGTTTACTGTGTCCCTTGGACCCCCAAATCAACGATGAAACACAGAAATTGCATCGATATTGAATACAAATGGCAAAATGTCGACTTATTTACAAGAGGGGTAACTCTTCTAATAGTGCGTGCTTTGAGCCTTTCCTGGGACAGCAGTATTAGATTCCGATGCACCAATTCAGGTTTACTGTATCCCTTGGACCTTCAAATCTATGATGAAACACAGAAATTGCATCGATATTGAATACAATAGACAAAATGTCGACTTACTTACAAGAGGAGTAACTCTTCTAATAGTTCGTGTTTTTAGCCTTTCCTGGGACAGCAGTGTAAGATTCCGATGCACCATTGCAGGTTTACTGTATCCCTTGGATCTTCAAATCAACGATGAGACACAGAAATTGCATCGATATTGATACAAAAGACAAAATATCGACTTATTTTAAAGAGGAGTAACTCTTCTAATTGTTCGTGCTTTTAGCCTTTCCTGGGACAGCAGTTTTAGATTCCGATGCACCATTGCAGGATTACTGTATCCCTTGGACCTTCAAATCAACGATGAAATACAGAAATCGCATCGATATTGAATACAAAAGGCAAAATGTCGACTTATTTACAAGAGAGGTAACTCTTCTAATAGTTCGTGTTTTAGCCTTTTCTGGGACAGCAGTATTAGATTCCGATGCACCATTGCAGGTTGACTGTATCTCTTGGACGTTCAAATCAACGATGAAACACAGAAATTGTATCGATATTGAATACAAAAGGCAAAATGTCGACTTATTTATAAGAGGAGTAACTCATCTAATAGTTCGTGATTTGAGCCTTTCCTGGGACAGCAGTATTAGATTTCGATGCACCATTGCAGGTCTACTGTATCTCTTGGACATTCAAATCAACGATGAAACACAGAAATTGCATCGATATTGAATACAAAAGGCAAAATATCGACTTATTTTAAAGAGGAGTAACTCTTCTAATAGTTCGTGCTTTGAGCCTTTCCTGGGACAGCAGTGTAAGATTCAGATGCACCATTGCAGGTTTACTGTATCCCTTGGACCTTCAATTCAACGATGAAACACAGAAATTGCATCGATATTGAATACAAAAGGCAAAACGTCGTCTTTTTTATAAGTGGAGAAACTCTTCTAATAGTTCGTGCTTTGAGCCTTTCCTGGGACAGTACTATTAGATTCCGATGCACCATTGCAGGATTACTGTATCCCTTGGACCTTCAAATCAACGATGAAACACAGAAATTGCATCGATATTGAATACAAAAGGAAAAATGAGGACTTATTTACATGAGGAATAACTCTTCTAATAGTTCGTGATTTTAGCATTTCCTGGGAGAGCAGTATTAGATTCCGATGCACCATTGCAGGTTTACTGTATCTCTTGGACCTTCAAATCAACGATGAAACCCAGAAATTGCATCGATATTGAATACAAAAGGCAAAATGTCGACTTATTTACAAGAGGAGTAACTCATCTAATAGTTCGTGATTTGAGCGTTTCCTGGGACAGCAGTATTAAATTCCGATGCACCATTGCAGGTTTACTGTATCCCTTGCAACTTCAAATCAACGATGAAACACAGAAATTGCATCGATATTGATTACATAAGGCAAAATTTCGACCTATTTACAAGAGGAGTAACTCTTCGAACGGTTCGTGCTTAGAGCCTCTCCTGGGACAGCAGTATTAGATTCCGATGCACCATTGCAGGATTACTGTATCCCTTGGACCATCAAATCAACGATGAAACACAGAAATTGCATCGATATTGAATACCAAAGACAAAATGTCGACTTATTTACAAGAGGTGTAACTCTTCTAATAGTTCGTGTTTTTAGCTTTTCCTGGGACAGCAGTATTAGATTCCGATGCACCGTTGCAGGTTTACTGTATCGCTTTGACCTTCAAGTCTACGATGAAACACAGAAATTGCATCGATATTGAATACAAAAGGCAAAATGTCGACTTATTTACAAGAGGAGTAACTCTTCTAATAGTTCGTGCTTTGAGCCTTTCCTGGGACAGCAGTATTAGATTCCGATGTACCATTGCAGGTTTACTGTATCCCTTGGACCTTCAAATCAACGATGAAACACAGAAATTGCATCGATATTGAATTAAAAAAGCAAATGTCGACTTATTTATAAGTGGAGTAACTCTACTAATAGTTCGTGCTTTGAGCCTTTCCTGGGACAGCAGTATTAGATTCCAATGCACCATTCCAGGTTTACTGTATCTCTTGGACCCTAAAATCAACGATGAAACACAGAAAGTGCATCGATATTGAATACAAAATTTAAAATGTCGACTTATTTACAAGAGGCTTAACTCTTCTAATACTTCGTGCTTTGAGCCTTTCCTGGGACAGCAGTATTAGATTCCGAAGCGCCATTGCACGTTTACTGTGTCCCTTGGACCCCCAAATCAACGATGAAACACAGAAATTGCATCGATATTGAATACAAAAGACAAAATGTCGACTTATTTACAAGAGGAGTAACTCTTCAAATAGTTCGTGTTTTTAGCCTTTCCTGGGACAGCAGTATTAGATTCCGATGCACCATTGCAGGTTTACTGTATCCCTTGGATCTTCAAATCAACGATGAAACACAGAAATTGCATCGATATTGAATACAAAAAGCAAAATTTCGACTTATTTACAAGAGGAGTAACTCTTCTAATTGTTCGTGCTTTTAGCCTTTCCTGGGACAGCAGTTTTAGATTCCGATGCACCATTGCAGGTTTACTGTATCCCTTGGACTTTCAAATCAACGATGAAACACAGAAATTGCATCGATATTGAATACAAAAGGCAAAATGTCGACTTATTTACAAGAGGAGTAATTCTTCTAACAGTTCGGGCTTTTAGCCTTTCCTGGGACAGCAGTACGAGATTCCGATGCACCATTGCAGGTTTACTATATCTCTTGGACCTTCAAATCAACGATGAAAGACAGAAATTGCATCGATATTGAATACAAAAGGCAAAACGTCTACATTTTTCTAAGTGGAGAAACTCTTCTAATAGTTCGTGCTTTGAGCCTTTCCTGGGACAGTAGTATTAGATTCCGATGCACCATTGCAGGATAACTGTATCCCTTGGACCTTCAAATCAACGATGAAATACAGAAATTTCATCGATATTGAATACAAAATGCAAAATGTCGACTTATTTATAAGAGGAGTAACTCATCTAATAGTTCGTGATTTGAGCCTTTCCTGGGACAGCAGTATTAAATTCCGATGCACCATTGCAGGTTTTCTGTATCCCTTGCACCTTCAAATCAACGATGAAACACAGAAATTGCATCGATATTGATTACATAAGGCAAAATATCGACCTATTTACAAGAGGAGCAACTCTTCGAACGGTTCGTGCTTAGAGCCTCTCCTGGGACAGCAGTATTAGATTCCGATGCACCATTGCAGGATTACTGTATCCCTTGGACCTTCAAATCAACGATGAAACACAGAAATTGCATCGATATTGAATACAAAAAACAAAATGTCGACCTATTTACAAGAGGAGTAACTCTTCTAATAGTTCGTGTTTTTAGCCTTTAATGGGACAGCTGTATTAGATTCCGATGCACCATGGCAGGTTTACTGTATCGCTTTGACCTTCAAGTCTACGATGAAACACAGAAATTGCCTCGATATTGAATACAAAAGGCAAAATGTCGACTTATTTACAAGAGGAGTAACTCTTCTAATAGTTCGTGCTTTGAGCCTTTCCTGGGACAGCAGTATTAGATTCGAATGCACCATTCCAGGTTTACTGTATCTCTTGGACCCTCAAATCAACGATGAAACACAGAAAGTGCATCGATATTGAATACAAAAGTTAAAATGTCGACTTATTTACAAGAGGCTTAACTCTTCTAATACTTCGTGTTTTGAGCCTTTAATGGGACAGCAGTATTAGATTCCGATGCGCCATTGCAGGTTTACTGTGTCCCTTGGACCCCAAAATCAACGATGAAACACAGATATTGCATCGATATTGAATACAAAAGGCAAAATGTCGACTTATTTACAAGAGGGGTAACTCTTCTAATAGTGCGTGATTTGAGCCTTTCCTGGGACAGCAGTATTAGATTCCGATGCACCAAGGCAGGTTTACTGTATCCCTTGGACCTTCAAATCTATGATGAAACACAGAAATTGCATCGATATTGAATACAAAAGACAAAATGTCGACTTATTTACAAGAGGAGTAACTCTTCAAATAGTTCGTGTTTTTAGCCTTTCCTGGGACAGCAGTATTAGATTCCGATGCACCATTGCAGGTTTACTGTATCCCTTGGATCTTCAAATCAACGATGAAACACAGAAATTCCATCGATATTGAATACAAAAGACAAAATATCGACTTATTTTAAAGAGGAGTAACTCTTCTAATTGTTCGTGCTTTTAGCCTTTCCTGGGACAGCAGTTTTAGATTCCGATGCACCATTGCAGGTTTACTGTATCCCTTGGACCTTCAAATAAACGATGAAATACAGAAATCGCATCGATATTGAATACAAAAGGCAAAATGTCGACTTATTTACAAGAGAGGTAACTCTTCTAATACTTCGTGTTTTAGCCTTTTCTGGGACAGCAGTATTAGATTCCGATGCACCATTGCAGGTTGACTGTATCTCTTGGACGTTCAAATCAACGATGAAACACAGAAATTGCATCGATATTGAATACAAAAGGCAAAATATCGACTTATTTTAAAGAGGAGAAACTCTTCTAATAGTTCGTGCTTTGAGCCTTTCCTGGGACAGCAGTGTAAGATTCAGATGCACCATTGCAGGTTTACTGTATCCCTTGGACCTTCAAATCAACGATGAAACACAGAAATTGCATCGATATTGAATACAAAAGGCAAAACGTCGTCTTTTTTATAAGTGGAGAAACTCTTCTAATAGTTCGTGCTTTGAGCCTTTCCTGGGACAGTACTATTAGATTCCGATGCACCATTGCAGGATTACTGTATCCCTTGGACCTTCAAATCAACGATGAAACACAGAAATTGCATCGATATTGAATACAAAAGTCAAAATGTCGACTTATTTATAAGAGGAGTAACTCATCTAATAGTTCGTGATTTGAGCCTTTCCTGGGACAGCAGTATTAGATTTCGATGCACCATTGCAGGTTTACTGTATCCCTTGCACCTTCAAATTAACGATGAAACACAGAAATTGCATCGATATTGATTACATAAGGCAAAATGTCGACCTATTTACAAGAGGAGTAACTCTTCCATCGGTTCGTGCTTAGAGCCTCTCCTGGGACAGCAGTATTAGATTCCGATGCACCATTGCAGGATTACTGTATCCCTTGGACCTTCAAATCAACGATGAAACACAGAAATTGCATTGATATTGAATACAAAAGACAAAATGTCGACTTATTTACAAGAGGAGTAACTCTTCTAATAGTTCGTGATTTTAGCCTTTCCTGGGACAGCAGTATTAGATTCCGATGCACCATTGCAGGTTTACTGTATCGCTTTGACCCTCAAGTCTACGATGAAACACAGAAATTGCCTCGATATTGAATACAAAAGGCAAAATCTCGACTTATTTACAAGAGGAGTAACTCTTATAATAGTTCGTGATTTGAGCCTTTCCTGGAACAGCAGTGCTGGATTCAGATGCACCATTGCAGGTTTACTGTATCTCTTGGACCTTCAAATCAACGATGAAACAAAGAAATTGCATCGATATTGAATACAAAAGGCAAAATGTCGACTTATTTACAAGAGGAGTAACTCTTCTAATAGTTCCTGCTTTGAGCCTTTCCTGGGACAGAAGTATTAGATTCCGATGCACCATTGCAGGTTTAGTGTATCTCTTGGACCTTCAAATCAACGATGAAACACAGAAATTGCATCGATATTGAATACAAAAGGAAAAATGAGGACTTATTTACATGAGGAATAACTCTTCTAATAGTTCGTGCTTTTAGCATTTCCTGGGAGAGCAGTATTAGATTCCGATGCACCATTGCAGGTTTACTGTATCTCTTGGACCTTCAAATCAACGATGAAACCCAGAAATTGCATCGATATTGAATACAAAAGGCAAAATGTCGACTTATTTACAAGAGGAGTAACTCATCTAATAGTTCGTGATTTGAGCGTTTCCTGGGACAGCAGTATTAAATTCCGATGCACCATTGCAGGTTTACTGTATCCCTTGCACCTTCAAATCAACGATGAAACACAGAAATTGCATCGATATTGATTACATAAGGCAAAATGTCGACCTATTTACAAGAGGAGTAACTCTTCGAACGGTTCGTGCTTAGAGCCTCTCCTGGGACAGCAGTATTAGATTCCGATGCACCATTGCAGGATTACTGTATCCCTTGGACCTTCAAATCAACGATGAAACACAGAAATTGCATCGATATTGAATACCAAAGACAAAATGTCGACTTATTTACAAGAGGTGTAACTCTTCTAATAGTTCGTGTTTTTAGCCTTTCCTGGGACAGCAGTATTAGATTCCGATGCACCGTTGCAGGTTTACTGTATCGCTTTGACCTTCAAGTCTACGATGAAACACAGAAATTGCCTCGATATTGAATACAAAAGGCAAAATGTCGACTTATTTACAAGAGGAGTAACTCTTCTAATAGTTCGTGCTTTGAGCCTTTCCTGGGACAGCAGTATTAGATTCCGATGTACCATTGCAGGTTTACTGTATCCCTTGGACCTTCAAATCAACGATGAAACACAGAAATTGCATCGATATTGAATACAAAAAGCAAATGTCGACTTATTTATAAGTGGAGTAACTCTACTAATAGTTCTTGCTTTGAGCCTTTCCTGGGACAGCAGTATTAGATTCCAATGCACCATTCCAGGTTTACTGTATCTCTTGGACCCTCAAATTAACGATGAAACACAGAAAGTGCATCGATATTGAATACAAAATTTAAAATGTCGACTTATTTACAAGAGGCTTAACTCTTCTAATACTTCGTGCTTTGAGCCTTTCCTGGGACAGCAGTATTAGATTCCGAAGCGCCATTGCACGTTTACTGTGTCCCTTGGACCCCCAAATCAACGATGAAACACAGAAATTGCATCGATATTGAATACAAATGGCAAAATGTCGACTTATTTACAAGAGGGGTAACTCTTCTAATAGAGCGTGCTTTGAGCCTTTCCTGGGACAGCAGTATTAGATTCCGATGCACCAATTCAGGTTTACTGTATCCCTTGGACCTTCAAATCTATGATGAAACACAGAAATTGCATCGATATTGAATACAATAGACAAAATGTCGACTTACTTACAAGAGGAGTAACTCTTCTAATAGGTCGTGTTTGTAGCCTTTCCTGGGACAGCAGTATTAGATTCCGATGCACCATTGCAGGTCTACTGTATCTCTTGGACCTTCAAATCAACGATGAAACACAGAAATTGCATCGATATTGAATACAAAAAGCAAAATGTCAACTTATTTACAAGAGGAGTAACTCTTCTAATAGTTCGTGTTTTGAGCCTTTCCTGGGACAGCAGTTTTAGATTCCGATGCACCATTGCAGGTTTACTGTATCCCTTGGACCTTCAAATCAACGATGAAACACAGAAATTGCATCGATATTGAATACAAAAGGCAAAATGTCGACTTATTTACAAGAGAGGTAACTCTTCTAATGGTTCGTGTTTTAGCCTTCCCTGGGACAGCAGTATTAGATTCCGATGCACCATTGCAGGTCTACTGTATCTCTTGGACCTTCAAATCAACGATGAAACACAGAAATTGCATCGATATTGAATACAAAAGGCAAAATATCGACTTATTTTAAAGAGGTGTAACTCTTCTAATAGTTCGTGTTTTGAGCCTTTCCTGGGACAGCAGTGTAAGATTCAGATGCACCATTGCAGGTTTACTGTATCCCTTGGACCTTCAAATCAACGATGAAACACAGAAATTGCATCGATATTGAATGCAAAAGGCAAAATGTCGACTTATTTACAAGAGGCGTAACCCTTCTAATAGTTCGTGCTTTTAGCCTTTCCTGGAACGGCAGTGTTAGATTCCGATGCACCATTGCCGGTTTACTGTATCCCTTGGACCTTCAAATCAACGATGAAACACAGAAATTGCATCGATATTGCATACAAAAGGCAAAATGTCGACTTATTTACAAGAGGAGTAATTCTTCTAATAATTCGGGCTTTTAGAATTGCCTGGGACAGCAGTACGAGATTCCGATGCACCATTGCAGGTTTACTGTATCCCTTGGACCTTCAAGTCTATGATGAAACACAGAAATTGCATCGATATTGATTACATAAGGCAAAATATCGACCTATTTACAAGAGGAGCAACTCTTCGAACGGTTCGTGCTTAGAGCCTCTCGTGGGACAGCAGTATTAGATTCCGATGCACCATTGCAGGATTACTGTATCCCTTGGACCTTCAAATCAACGATGAAACACAGAAATTGCATCGATATTGAATACAAAAGACAAAATGTCGACCTATTTACAAGAGGAGTAACTCTTCTAATAGTTCGTGTTTTTAGCCTTTCCTGGGACAGCTGTATTAGATTCCGATGCACCATGGCAGGTTTACTGTATCGCTTTGACCTTCAAGTCTACGATGAAACACAGAAATTGCCTCGATATTGAATACAAAAGGCAAAATGTCGACTTATTTACAAGAGGAGTAACTCTTCTAATAGTTCGTGCTTTGAGCCTTTCCTGGGACAGCAGTATTAGATTCGAATGCACCATTCCAGGTTTACTGTATCTCTTGGACCCTCAAATCAACGATGAAACACAGAAAGTGCATCGATATTGAATACAAAAGTTAAAATGTCGACTTATTTACAAGAGGCTTAACTCTTCTAATACTTCGTGCTTTGAGCCTTTAATGGGACAGCAGTATTAGATTCCGATGCGCCATTGCAGGTTTACTGTGTCCCTTGGACCCCAAAATCAACGATGAAACACAGATATTGCATTGATATTGAATACAAAAGGCAAAATGTCGACTTATTTACAAGAGGGGTAACTCTTCTAATAGTGCGTGATTTGAGCCTTTCCTGGGACAGCAGTATTAGATTCCGATGCACCAAGGCAGGTTTACTGTATCCCTTGGACCTTCAAATCTATGATGAAACACAGAAATTGCATCGATATTGAATATAAAAGACAATATGTCGACTTATTTACAAGAGGAGTAACTCTTCAAATAGTTCGTGTTTTTAGCCTTTCCTGGGACAGCAGTATTAGATTCCGATGCACCATTGCAGGTTTACTGTATCCCTTGGATCTTCAAATCAACGATGAAACACAGAAATTGCATCGATATTGAATACAAAAGACAAAATATCGACTTATTTTAAAGAGGAGTAACTCTTCTAATTGTTCGTGCTTTTAGCCTTTCCTGGGACAGCAGTTTTAGATTCCGATGCACCATTGCAGGTTTACTGTATCCCTTGGACCTTCAAATAAACGATGAAATACAGAAATCGCATCGATATTGAATACAAAAGGCAAAATGTCGACTTATTTACAAGAGAGGTAACTCTTCTAATACTTCGTGTTTTAGCCTTTTCTGGGACAGCAGTATTAGATTCCGATGCACCATTGCAGGTTGACTGTATCTCTTGGACGTTCAAATCAACGATGAAACACAGAAATTGCATCGATATTGAATACAAAAGGCAAAATATCGACTTATTTTAAAGAGGAGAAACTCTTCTAATAGTTCGTGCTTTGAGCCTTTCCTGGGACAGCAGTATTAGATTTCGATGCACCATTGCAGGTCTACTGTATCTCTTGGACATTCAAATCAACGATGAAACACAGAAATTGCATCGATATTGAATACAAAAAGCAAAATATCGACTTATTTTAAAGAGGAGTAACTCTTCTAATAGTTCGTGCTTTGAGCCTTTCCTGGGACAGCAGTGTAAGATTCAGATGCACCATTGCAGGTTTACTGTTTCCCTTGGACCTTCAAATCAACGATGAAACACAGAAATTGCATCGATATTGAATACAAAAGGCAAAACGTCGTCTTTTTTATAAGTGGAGAAACTCTTCTAATAGTTCGTGCTTTGAGCCTTTCCTGGGACAGTACTATTAGATTCCGATGCACCATTGCAGGATTACTGTATCCCTTGGACCTTCAAATCAACGATGAAACACAGAAATTGCATCGATATTGAATACAAAAGTCAAAATGTCGACTTATTTATAAGAGCAGTAACTCATCTAATAGTTCGTGATTTGAGCCTTTCCTGGGACAGCAGTATTAGATTTCGATGCACCATTGCAGGTTTACTGTATCCCTTGCACCTTCAAATCAACGATGAAACACAGAAATTGCATCGATATTGATTACATAAGGCAAAATGTCGACCTATTTACAAGAGGAGTAACTCTTCCATCGGTTCGTGCTTAGAGCCTCTCCTGGGACAGCAGTATTAGATTCCGATGCACCATTGCAGGATTACTGTATCCCTTGGACCTTCAAATCAACGATGAAACACAGAAATTGCATTGATATTGAATACAAAAGACAAAATGTCGACTTATTTACAAGAGGAGTAACTCTTCTAATAGTTCGTGATTTTAGCCTTTCCTGGGACAGCAGTATTAGATTCCGATGCACCATTGCAGGTTTACTGTATCGCTTTGACCCTCAAGTCTACGATGAAACACAGAAATTGCCTCGATATTGAATACAAAAGGCAAAATCTCGACTTATTTACAAGAGGAGTAACTCTTATAATAGTTCGTGCTTTGAGCCTTTCCTGGAACAGCAGTGCTGGATTCAGATGCGCCATTGCAGGTTTACTGTATCTCTTGGACCTTCAAATCAACGATGAAACAAAGAAATTGCGTCGATATTGAATACAAAAGGCAAAATGTCGACTTATTTACAAGAGGAGTAACTCTTCTAATAGTTCCTGCTTTGAGCCTTTCCTGGGACAGAAGTATTAGATTCCGATGCACCATTGCAGGTTTAGTGTATCTCTTGGACCTTCAAATCAACGATGAAACACAGAAATTGCATCGATATTGAATACAAAAGGAAAAATGAGGACTTATTTACATGAGGAATAACTCTTCTAATAGTTCGTGCTTTTAGCATTTCCTGGGAGAGCAGTATTAGATTCCGATGCACCATTGCAGGTTTACTGTATCTCTTGGACCTTCAAATCAACGATGAAACCCAGAAATTGCATCGATATTGAATACAAAAGGCAAAATGTCGACTTATTTACAAGAGGAGTAACTCATCTAATAGTTCGTGATTTGAGCGTTTCCTGGGACAGCAGTATTAAATTCCGAAGCACCATTGCAGATTTACTGTATCCCTTGCACCTTCAAATCAACGATGAAACACAGAAATTGCATCGATATTGATTACATAAGGCAAAATGTCGACCTATTTACAAGAGGAGTAACTCTTCGAACGGTTCGTGCTTAGAGCCTCTCCTGGGACAGCAGTATTAGATTCCGATGCACCATTGCAGGATTACTGTATCCCTTGGACCTTCAAATCAACGATGAAACACAGAAATTGCATCGATATTGAATACCAAAGACAAAATGTCGACTTATTTACAAGAGGTGTAACTCTTCTAATAGTTCGTGTTTTTAGCCTTTCCTGGGACAGCAGTATTTGATTCCGATGCACCGTTGCAGGTTTACTGTATCGCTTTGACCTTCAAGTCTACGATGAAACACAGAAATTGCCTCGATATTGAATACAAAAGGCAAAATGTCGAATAATTTACAAGAGGAGTAACTCTTCTAATAGTTCGTGCTTTGAGCCTTTCCTGGGACAGCAGTATTAGATTCCGATGTACCATTGCAGGTTTACTGTATCCCTTGGACCTTCAAATCAACGATGAAACACAGAAATTGCATCGATATTGAATACAAAGAGCAAATGTCGACTTATTTATAAGTGGAGTAACTCTACTAATAGTTCTTGCTTTGAGCCTTTCCTGGGACAGCAGTATTAGATTCCAATGCACCATTCCAGGTTTACTGTATCTCTTGGACCCTCAAATCAACGATGAAACACAGAAAGTGCATCGATATTGAATACAAAATTTAAAATGTCGACTTATTTACAAGAGGCTTAACTCTTCTAATACATCGTGCTTTGAGCCTTTCCTGGGACAGCAGTATTAGATTCCGAAGCGCCATTGCACGTTTACTGTGTCCCTTGGACCCCCAAATCAACGATGAAACACAGAAATTGCATCGATATTGAATACAAATTGCAAAATGTCGACTTATTTACAAGAGGGGTAACTCTTCTAATAGTGCGTGATTTGAGCCTTTCCTGGGACAGCAGTATTAGATTCCGATGCACCAATTCAGGTTTACTGTATCCCTTGGACCTTCAAATCTATGATGAAACACAGAAATTGCATCGATATTGAATACAATAGACAAAATGTCGACTTACTTACAAGAGGAGTAACTCTTCTAATAGTTCGTGTTTGTAGCCTTTCCTGGGACAGCAGTATTAGATTCCGATCCACCATTGCAGGTCTACTGTATCTCTTGGACCTTCAAATCAACGATGAAACACAGAAATTGCATCGATATTGAATACAAAAAGCAAAATGTCAACTTATTTACAAGAGGAGTAACTCTTCTAATAGTTCGTGTTTTGAGCCTTTCCTGGGACAGCAGTTTTAGATTCCGATGAACCATTGCAGGTTTACTGTATCCCTTGGACCTTCAAATCAACGATGAAACACAGAAATTGCATCGATATTGAATACAAAAGGCAAAATGTCGACTTATTTACAAGAGAGGTAACTCTTCTAATGGTTCGTGTTTTAGCCTTTCCTGGGACAGCAGTATTAGATTCCGATGCACCATTGCAGGTCTACTGTATCTCTTGGACCTTCAAATCAACGATGAAACACAGAAATTGCATCGATATTGAATACAAAAGGCAAAATATCGACTTATTTTAAAGAGGTGTAACTCTTCTAATAGTTCGTGTTTTGAGCCTTTCCTGGGACAGCAGTGTAAGATTCAGATGCACCATTGCAGGTTTACTGTATCCCTTGGACCTTCAAATCAACGATGAAACACAGAAATTGCATCGATATTGAATGCAAAAGGCAAAATGTCGACTTATTTACAAGAGGCGTAACCCTTCTAATAGTTCGTGCTTTTAGCCTTTCCTGGGACGGCAGTGTTAGATTCCGATGCACCATTGCCGGTTTACTGTATCCCTTGGACCTTCAAATCAACGATGAAACACAGAAATTGCATCGATATTGAATACAAAAGGCAAAATGTCGACTTATTTACAAGAGGAGTAATTCTTCTAATAATTCGGGCTTTTAGCCTTGCCTGGGACAGCAGTATTAGATTCCAATGCACCATTCCAGGTTTACTGTATCTCTTGGACCCTCAAATCAATGATGAAACACAGAAATTGCATCGCTGTTGAATGCAAAAGGGAAAATATCGACTTATTTACAAGAGGAGTAACTCTTCTACTAGTTCGTGCTTTTAGCCTTTCCTGGGACAGCAGTGTTAGATCCCGATGCACCATTGCAGGTTTACTGTATCCCTTGGACCTTCAAATCAACGATGAAACACAGAAATTGCATCGATATTGAATACAAAACGCAAAATGTCGACTTATTTACAAGAGGAGTAATTCTTCTAGCAGTTCGGGCTTTTAGCCTTTCCTGTGACAGCAGTACGAGATTCCGATGCACCATTGCAGGTTTACTGTATCTCTTGGACCTTCAAATCAACGATGAAAGACAGAAATTGCATCGATATTGAATACAAAAGGCAAAACGTCGACATTTTTATAAGTGGAGAAACTCTTCTAATAGTTCGTGCATTGAGCCTTTCCTGGGACAGTAGTATTAGATTCCGATGCACCATTGCAGGATAACTGTATCCCTTGGACCTTCAAATCAACGATGAAACACAGAAATTGCATCGATATTGAATACAAAAGGCAAAATGTCGACTTATTTACAAGAGCAGTAATTCTTCTAACAGTTCGGGCTTTTAGCCTTTCCTGGGACAGCAGTACGAGATTCCGATGCACCATTGCAGGTTTACTGTATCCCTTGGACCTTCAAATCAACGATGAAACACAGAAATTGCATCGATATTGAATACAAAAGACAAAATGTCGACCTATTTACAAGAGGAGTAACTCTTCTAATAGTTCGTGCTTTGAGCCTTTCCTGGGACAGCAGTATTAGATTCCGATGCACCAAGGCAGGTTTACTGTATCCCTTGGACCTTCAAAACTATGATGAAACACAGAAATTGCATCGATATTGAATACAAAAGGCAAAATGTCGACTTTTTTACAAGAGGAGTAACTCTTCTAATAGTTCGTGCTTTGAGCCTTTCCTGGGACAGCAGTATTAGATTCGAATGCACCATTCCAGGTTTACTGTATCTCTTGGACCCTCAAATCAACGATGAAACACAGAAAGTGCATCGATATTGAATACAAAAGTTAAAATGTCGACTTATTTACAAGAGGCTTAACTCTTCTAATACTTCGTGCTTTGAGCCTTTAATGGGACAGCAGTATTAGATTCCGATGCGCCATTGCAGGTTTACTGTGTCCCTTGGACCCCAAAATCAACGATGAAACACAGATATTGCATCGATATTGAATACAAAAGGCAAAATGTCGACTTATTTACAAGAGGGGTAACTCTTCTAATAGTGCGTGATTTGAGCCTTTCCTGGGACAGCAGTATTAGATTCCGATGCACCAAGGCAGGTTTACTGTATCCCTTGGACCTTCAAATCTATGATGAAACACAGAAATTGCATCGATATTGAATACAAAAGACAAAATGTCGACTTATTTACAAGAGGAATAACTCTTCAAATAGTTCGTGCTTTTAGCCTTTCCTGGGACAGCAGTATTAGATTCCGATGCACCATTGCAGGTTTACTGTATCCCTTGGATCTTCAAATCAACGATGAAACACAGAAATTGCATCGATATTGAATACAATAAGCAAAATGTCGACTTATTTACAAGAGGAGTAACTCTTCTAATTGTTCGTGCTTTTAGCCTTTCCTGGGACAGCAGTTTTAGATTACGATGCACCATTGCAGGTTTACTGTATCCCTTGGACCTTCAAATCAACGATGAAACACAGAAATTGCATCGATATTGAATACAAATGGCAAAATGTCGACTTATTTACAAGAGGAGTAATTCTTCTAACAGTTCGGGCTTTTAGCCTTTCCTGGGACAGCAGTATTAGATTCCGATGCACCATTGCAGGTTTACTGTATCTCTTGGACCTTCAAATCAACGATGAATGGCAGAAATTGCATCGATATTGAATACAAAAGGCAAAACGTCTACATTTTTATAAGTGGAGAAACTCTTCTAATAGTCCGTGCTTTGAGCCTTTCCTGGGACAGTAGTATTAGATTCCGATGCACCATTGCAGGATAACTGTATCCCTTGGACCTTCAAATCAATGATGAAATACAGAAATTGCATCGATATTGAATACAAAAGGCAAAATGTCGACTTATTTATAAGAGGAGTAACTCATCTAATAGTTCGTGATTTGAGCCTTTCCTGGGACAGCAGTATTAAATTCCGATGCACCATTGCAGGTTTTCTGTATCCCTTGCACCTTCAAATCAACGATGAAACACAGAAATTGCATCGATATTGATTACATAAGGCAAAATATCGACCTATTTACAAGAGGAGTAACTCTTCGAACGGATCGTGCTTAGAGCCTCTCCTGGGACAGCAGTATTAGATTCCGATGCACCATTGCAGGATTACTGTATCCCTTGGACCTTCAAATCAACGATGAAACACAGAAATTGCATCGATATTGAATACAAAAAGCAAATGTCGACTTATTTATAAGTGGAGTAACTCTACTAATAGTTCGTGCTTTGAGCCTTTCCTGGGACAGCAGAATTACATTCAGATGCACCATTGCAGGTTTACTGTATCTCTTGGACCCTCAAATCAATGATTAAACACAGAAAGTGCATCGATATTGAATACAAAATTTAAAATGTCGACTTATTTACAAGAGGCTTAACTCTTCTAATACTTCGTGCTTTGAGCCATTCCTGGGACAGCAGTATTAGATTCCGAAGCGCCATTGCACGTTTACTGTGTCCCTTGGACCCCCAAATCAACGATGAAACACAGAAATTGCATCGATATTCAATACAAATGGCAAAATGTCGACTTATTTAGAAGAGGAGTAACTCTTCTAATAGTGCGTGCTTTGAGCCTTTCCTGGGACAGCAGTATTAGATTCCGATGCACCAATTCAGGTTTACTGTATCCCTTGGACCTTCAAATCTATGATGAAACACAGAAATTGCATCGATATTGAATACAAAAGGCAAAATGTCGACTTATTTACAAGAGAGGTAACTCTTCTAATAGTTCGTGTTTTTAGCCTTTCCTGGGACAGCAGTATTAGATTCCGATGCACCATTGCAGGTCTACTGTATCTCTTGGACCTTCAAATCAACGATGAAACACAGAAATTGCATCGATATGGAATACAAAAGGCAAAATATCGACTTATTTTAAAGAGGTGTAACTCTTCTAATAGTTCGTGTTTTGAGCCTTTCCTGGAACAGCAGTGTAAGATTCAGATGCACCATTGCAGGTTTACTGTATCCCTTGGACCTTCAAATCAACGATGAAACACAGAAATTGCATCGATATTGAATGCAAAAGGCAAAATGTCGACTTATTTACAAGAGGCGTAACTCTTCTAATAGTTCGTGATTTTAGCCTTTCCTGGGACAGCAGTGTTAGATTCCGATGCACCATTGCCGGTTTACTGTATCCCTTGGACCTTCAAATCAACGATGAAACACAGAAATTGCATCGATATTGAATACAAAAGGCAAAATGTCGACTTATTTACAAGAGGAGTAATTCTTCTAATAATTCGGGATTTTAGCCTTGCCTGGGACAGCAGTACGAGATTCCGATGCACCATTGCAGGTTTACTGTATCCCTTGGACCTTCAAATCAACGATGAAAGACAGAAATTGCATCGATATTGAATACAAAAGGCAAAATGTCGACTTATTTACAAGAGGAGTAACTCATCAAATAGTTCGTGATTTGAGCCTTTCCTGGGACAGCAGTATTAGATTCCGATGCACCATTGTAGGTTTACTGTATCCCTTGCACCTTCAAATCAACGATGAAACACAGAAATTGCATCGATATTGATTACATAAGGCAAAATGTCGACCTATTTGCAAGAGGAGTAACTCTTCCATCGGTTCGTGCTTAGAGCCTCCTCTGGGACAGCAGTATTAGATTCCGATGCACCATTGCAGGTTTACTGTATCGCTTTGACCTTCAAGTCTACGATGAAACACAGAAATTGCCTCGACATTGAATACAAAAGGCAAAACCTCGACTTATTTACAAGAGGAGTAACTCTTATAATAGTTCGAGGTTTGAGCCTTTCCTGGAACAGCAGTATTGGATTCAGATGCACCATTGCAGGTTTACTGTATCTCTTGGACCTTCAAATCAACGATGAAGCAAAGAAATTGCTTCGATATTGAATTCAAAAGGCAAAATGTCGACTTATTTACAAGAGGAGTAACTCTTCTAATAGTTCCTGCTTTGAGCCTTTCCTGGGACAGCAGTATTAGATTCCGATGCACCATTGCAGGTTTACTGTATCTCTTGGACCTTCAAATCAACGATGAAACACAGAAATTGCATAGATATTGAATACAAAAGGAAAAATGTCGACTTATTTACATGAGGAATAACTCTTCTAATAGTTCGTGCTTTTAGCATTTCCTGGGAGAGCAGTATTAGATTCCGATGCACCATTGCAGGTTTACTGTATCTCTTGGACGTTCAAATCAACGATGAAACCCAGAAATTGCATCGATATTGAATACAAAACTCAAAATGTCAACTTATTTACAAGAGGAGTAACTCTTCTAATAGTTCGTGTTTTCAGCCTTTCCTGGGACAGCAGTATTAGATTCCGATGCACCATTGCAGGTTTACTGTATCCCTTGGACCTTCAAATCAACGATGAAACACAGAAATTTCATTGATATTGAATACAAAAGGCAAAATGTCGACTTATTTACAAGAGGAGTAACTCTTCTAATAGTTCGTGCTTTTAGCCTATCCTGGGACATCAATATAAGATTCCGATGCACCATTGGAGGTTGACTGTATCTCTTGGACATTCAAATCAACGATGAAACACAGAAATTGCATCGATATTGAATACAAAAGGCAAAATGTCGACATATTTACAAGTGGAGTAACTCTTCTAATAGTTCGTGCTTTGAGCCTTTTCTGGGACAGCAGTATTAGATTCCGATGCACCATTGCAGGTTTACTGTATCTCTTGGACCTTCGAATCAACGATGCAACACAGAAATTGCATCGATATTGAATACAAAAGGCAAAATTTCGAATTATTTTAAAGAGGAGTATCTCTTCTAATAGTTCGTGCCTTGAGCCTTTCCTGGGACAGCAGTATTAGATTCAAATGCACCATTGCAGGTTTACTGTATCCCATTGACCTTCAAATCAACGATGAAACAATGAAATTTCATCGATATTGAATACAAAACGCAAAATGTCGACTTATTTACAAGAGGCGTAACTCTTCTAATAGTTCGTGCTTTGAGCCTTTCCTGGGACAGCAGTATTAGATTCCGATGCACCACTGCAGGTTTACTGTAGCTCTTGGACCTTCAAATCAACGATGAAACACAGAAATTGCATCGATATTGAAAAAAAAGGCAAAATGTCGACTTATTTACAAGAGGAGTAACTCTTTTATTAGTTCGTGATTTGAGCCTTTCCTGGGGCAGCAGTATTAGATTCCGATGCACCATTGCAGGTTTACTGTATCCCTTGGACCTTCAAGTCAACGATGAAATACAGAAATTGCATCGATATTGAATACAAAAGGCAAAATGCCGACTTATTTAAAAGAGAGGTAACTCTTCTAATAGTTCGTGTTTTAGCCTTTCCTGGGACAGAAGTATTAGATTCCGATGCACCATTGCAGGTTGACTGTATCTCTTGGACGTTCAAATCAACGATGAAACACAGAAATTGCTTCGATATTGAATACAAAAGGCAAAATGTCGACTTATTTACAAGTGGAGTAACTCTTCTAATAGTTCGTGCTTTGAGCCTTTCCTGGGACAGCAGTATTAGATTCCGATGCACCATTGCAGGTTTACTGTATCCCTTGGACCTTCAAATCAACGATGAAACACAGAAATTTCATTGATATTGAATACAAAAGGCAAAATGTCGACTTATTTACAAGAGGAGTAACTCTTCTAATAGTTCGTGCTTTTAGCCTTTCCTGGGACATCAATATAAGATTCCGATGCACATTTGCAGGTTGACTGTATCTCTTGGACCTTCAAATCAACGATGAAACACAGAATTTGCATCGATATTGAATACAAAAGGCAAAATGTCGACATATTTACAAGTGGAGTAACTTTTCTAATAGTTGGTGCTTTGAGCCTTTTCTGGGACAGCAGTATTAGATTCCGATGCACCATTGCAGGTTTACTGCATCTCTTGGACCTTCAAATCAACGATGAAACACAGAAATTGCATCGATATTGAATACAGAAGGCAAAATTTCGATTTATTTTAAAGAGGAGTAACTCTTCTAATAGTTCGTGCTTTGAGCCTTTCCTGGGACAGCAGTGTTAGATTCCGATGCACCATTGCAGGTTTACTGTATCACTTGGACCTTCAAATCGACGATGAAACACCGAAATTGCATCGATATTGAATGCAAAAGGCAAAATGTCGACTTATTTACAAGAGGCGTAACTCTTCTAATAGTTCGTGCTTTTAGCCTTTCCTGGGACAGCAGTGTTAGTTTCCGATGCACCATTGCCGGTTTACTGTATCCCTTGGACCTTCAAATCAACGATGAAACACAGAAATTGCATCGATATTGAATACAAAAGGCAAAATGACGACTTATTTACAAGAGGAGTAATTCTTCTAATAATTCGGGCTTTTAGCCTTGCCTGGGACAGCAGTACGAGATTCCGATGCACCATTGCAGGTTTACTGTATCTCTTGGACCTTCAAATCAACGATGAAACACAGAAATTGCATCGATATTGAATACAAAAGGTAAAACGTCGACTTTTTTATACGTGGAGATACTCTTCTAATAGTTCGTGCTTTGAGCCTTTACTGGGACAGCAGTATTAGATTCCGATGCACCATTGCAGGATTACTGTATCCCTTGCACCTTCAAATCAACGATGAAACACAGAAATTGCATCGATATTGACTACATAAGGCAAAATGTCGACCTATTTACAAGAGGAGTAACTCTTCCATCGGTTCGTGCTTAGAGCCTCTCCTGAAACAGCAGTATTAGATTCCGATGCACCATTGTAGGATTACTGTATCCCTTGGACCTTCAAATCAACGATGAAACACAGAAATTGCATTGATATTGAATACAAAAGACAAAATGTCGACTTATTTACAAGGGGAGTAACTCTTCTAATAGTTTGTGTTTTTAGCCTTTCCTGGGACAGCAGTATTAGATTCCGATGCACCATTGCAGGTTTACTGTATCGCTTTGACCTTCATGTCTACGATGAAACACAGAAACTGCCTCGATATTGAATACAAAAGGCAAAATCTCGACTTATTTACAAGAGGAGTAACTCTTATAATAGTTCGTGCTTTGAGCCATTCCTGGAACAGCAGTATTGGATTCAGATGCACCATTGCAGGTTTACTGTATCTCTTGGACCTTCAAATCAACGATGAAACAAAGAAATTGCACCGATATTGAATACAAAAGGCAAAATGTCGACTTATTTACAAGAGGAGTAACTCTTCTAATAGTTCCTGCTTTGAGCCTTTCCAGGGAGGGCAGTATTAGATTCCGATGCACCATTGCAGGTTTTCTGTATCTCTTGGACGTTCAAATCAACGATGAAACCCAGAAATTGCATCGATATTGAATACAAAAGGCAAAATGTCAACTTATTTACAAGAGGAGTAACTCTTCTAATAGTTCGTGCTTTGAGCCTTTCCTGGGACAGCAGTATTAGATTCCGATGCACCATTGCAGGTTTACTGTATCCCTTGGACCTTCAAATCAAAGATGAAACACAGAAATTGCATCGATATTGAATACAAAAGGCAAAATGTCGACTTATTTACAAGAGGAGTAACTCTTCTAATAGTTCGTGCTTTGAGCCTTTCCTGGGACAGCAGTATTAGATTCCGATGCACCATTGCAGGTTTACTGTATCCCTTGGACCTTCAAATCAACGATGAAACACAGAAATTTCATCGATATTGATTACATAAGGAAAATGTCGACCTAATTACAAGAGGAGTAATTCTTCTAATAATTCGGGCTTTTAGCCTTGCCTGGGACAGCAGTACGAGATTCCGATGCACCATTGCAGGTTTACTGTATCTCTTGGACCTTCAAATCAACGATGAAAGACTGAAATTGCATCGATATTGAATACAAAAGGCAAAACGTCGACTTTTTTATAAGTGGAGAAACTCTTCTAATAGTTCGTGTTTTTGAGCCTTTCCCGGGACAGTAGTATTAGATTCCGATGCACCATTGCAAGATTACTGTATCCCTTGGACCTTCAAATCAACGATGAAACAAAGAAATTGCATCGATATTGAATACAAAAGGCAAAATGTCGACTTATTTACAAGAGGAGTAACTCTTCTAATAGTTCCTGCTTTGAGCCTTTCCTGGGACAGCAGTATTAGATTCCGATGCACCATTGCAGGTTTACTGTATCTCTTGGACCTTCAAATCAACGATGAAACACAGAAATTGCATCGATATTGAATACAAAAGGAAAAATGTCGACTTATTTACATGAGGAATAACTCTTCTAATAGTTCGTGCTTTTAGCATTTCCTGGGAGAGCAGTATTAGATTCCGATGCACCATTGCAGGTTTACTGTATCTCTTGGACGTTCAAATCAACGATGAAACCCAGAAATTGCATCGATATTGAATACAAAACTCAAAATGTCAACTTATTTACAAGAGGAGTAACTCTTCTAATAGTTCGTGCTTTGAGCCTTTCCTGGGACAGCAGTATTAGATTCCGATGCACCATTGCAGGTTTACTGTATCCCTTGGACCTTCAATTCACGATGAAACACAGAAATTTCATTGATATTGAATACAAAAGGCAAAATGTCGACTTATTTACAAGAGGAGTAACTCTTCTAATAGTTCGTGATTTTAGCCTTTCCTGGGACATCAATATAAGATTCCGATGCACCATTGCAGGTTGACTGTATCTCTTGGACATTCAAATCAACGATGAAACACAGAAATTGCATCGATATTAAATACAAAAGGCAAAATGTCGACATATTTACAAGTGGAGTAACTCTTCTAATAGTTCGTGCTTTGAGCCTTTTCTGGGACAGCAGTATTAGATTCCGATGCACCATTGCAGGTTTACTGTATCTCTTGGACCTTCAAATCAACGATGAAACACAGAAATTGCATCGATATTGAATACAAAAGGCAAAATTTCGAATTATTTTAAAGAGGAGTAACTCTTCTAATAGTTCGTGCCTTGAGCCTTTCCTGGGACAGCAGTATTAGATTCAAATGCACCATTGCAGGTTTACTGTATCCCTTGGACCTTCAAATCAACGATGAAACAATGAAATTTCATCGATATTGAATACAAAACGCAAAATGTCGACTTATTTACAAGAGGCGTAACTCTTCTAATAGTTCGTGCTTTGAGCCTTTCCTGGGACAGCAGTATTAGATTCCGATGCACCACTGCAGGTTTACTGTAGCTCTTGGACCTTCAAATCAACGATGAAACACAGAAATTGCATCGATATTGAATACAAAAGGCAAAATGTCGACTTATTTACAAGAGGAGTAACTCTTCTATTAGTTCGTGATTTGAGTCTTTCCTGGGGCAGCAGTATTAGATTCCGATGCACCATTGCAGGTTTACTGTATCCTTGGACCTTCAAGTCAACGATGAAACACAGAAATTGCATCGATATTGAATACAAAAGGCAAAATGTCGACTTATTTAAAAGAGAGGTAACTCTTCTAATAGTTCGTGTTTTAGCCTTTCCTGGGACAGAAGTATTAGATTCCGATGCACCATTGCAGGTTGACTGTATCTCTTGGACGTTCAAATCAACGATGAAACACAGAAATTGCTTCGATATTGAATACAAAAGGCAAAATGTCGACTTATTTACAAGTGGAGTAACTCTTCTAATAGTTCGTGCTTTGAGCCTTTCCTGGGACTGCAGTATTAGATTCCGATGCACCATTGCAGGTTTACTGTATCCCTTGGACCTTCAAATCAACGATGAAACACAGAAATTTCATTGATATTGAATACAAAAGGCAAAATGTCGACTTATTTACAAGAGGAGTAACTCTTCTAATAGTTCGTGCTTTTCGCCTTTCCTGGGACATCAATATAAGATTCCGATGCACCATTGCAGGTTGACTGTATCTCTTGGACCTTCAAATCAACGATGAAACACAGAATTTGCATCGATATTGAATACAAAAGGCAAAATGTCGACATATTTACAAGAGGAGTAACTTTTCTAATAGTTCGTGCTTTGAGCCTTTTCTGCGACAGCAGTATTAGATTCCGATGCACCATTGCAGGTTTACTGTATCTCTTGGACCTTCAAATCAACGATGAAACACAGAAATTGCATCGATATTGAATACAAAAGGCAAAATTTCGAATTATTTTAAAGAGGAGTAACTCTTCTAATAGTTCGTGCTTTGAGCCTTTCCAGGGACAGCAGTGTTAGATTCCGATGCACCATTGCAGGTTTACTGTATCATTTGGACCTTCAAATCGACGATGAAACACCGAAATTGCATCGATATTGAATACAAAAGGCAAAATGTCGACATATTTACAAGAGGAGTAACTTTTCTAATAGTTCGTGCTTTGAGCCTTTTCTGCGACAGCAGTATTAGATTCCGATGCACCATTGCAGGTGTACTGTATCACTTGGACCTTCAAATCAACGATGAAACACAGAAATTGCATCGATATTGAATACAAAAGGCAAAATGACGACTTATTTACAAGAGGAGTAATTCTTCTAATAATTCGGGCTTTTAGCCTTGCCTGGGACAGCAGTACGAGATTCCGATGCACCATTGCAGGTTTACTGTATCCCTTGGACCTTCAAATCAACGATGAAACACAGAAACTGCATCGATATTGAATACAAAAGGCAAAATGTCGACTTATTTATAAGAGGAGTAACTCATCTAATAGTTCGTGATTTGAGCCTTTCCTGGGACAGCAGTATTAGATTCCGATGCACCATTGCAGGATTACTGTGTCCCTTGCACCTTCAAATCAACGATGAAACACAGAAATTGCATCGATATTGACTACATAAGGCAAAATGTCGACCTCTTTACAAGAGGAGTAACTCTTCCATCGGTTCGTGCTTAGAGCCTCTCCTGGGACAGCAGTATTAGATTCCGATGCACCATTGCAGGATTACTGTATCCCTTGGACCTTCAAATCAACGATGAAACACAGAAATTGCATTGATATTGAATACAAAAGACAAAATGTCGACTTATTTACAAGAGGAGTAACTCTTCTAATAGTTTGTGTTTTTAGCCTTTCCTGGGACAGCAGTATTAGATTCCGATGCACCATTGCAGGTTTACTGTATCGCTTTGACCTTCAAGTCTACGATGAAACACAGAAACTACCTCGATATTGAATACAAAAGGCAAAATCTCGACTTATTTACAAGAGGAGTAACTCTTATAATAGTTCGTGCTTTGAGCCATTCCTGGAACAGCAGTATTGGATTCAGATGCACCATTGCAGGTTTACTGTATCTCTTGGACCTTCAAATCAACGATGAAACAAAGGAATTGCATCGATATTGAATACAAAAGGCAAAATGTCGACTTATTTACAAGAGGAGTAACTCTTCTAATAGTTCCTGCTTTGAGCCTTTCCAGGGAGGGCAGTATTATATTCCGATGCACCATTGCAGGTTTACTGTATCTCTTGGACCTTCAAATCAACGATGAAACACAGAAATTGCATCGATATTGAATACAAAAGGCAAAATGTCAACTTATTTACAAGAGGAGTAACTCTTCTAATAGTTCGTGCTTTGAGCCTTTCCTGGGACAGCAGTATTAGATTCCGATGCACCATTGCAGGTATACTGTATCCCTTGGACCTTCAAATCAAAGATGAAACACAGAAATTGCATCGATATTGAATACAAAAGGCAAAATGTCGACTTATTTACAAGAGGAGGAACTCTTCTAATAGTTCGTGCTTTGAGCCTTTCCTGGGACAGCAGTATTAGATTCCGATGCACCATTGCAGGTTTACTGTATCCCTTGGACCTTCAAATCAACGATGAAACACAGAAATTTCATCGATATTGATTACATAAGGAAAATGTCGACCTAATTACAAGAGGAGTAATTCTTCTAATAATTCGGGCTTTTAGCCTTGCCTGGGACAGCAGTACGAGATTCCGATGCACCATTGCAGGTTTACTGTATCTCTTGGACCTTCAAATCAACGATGAAAGACAGAAATTGCATCGATATTGAATACAAAAGGCAAAACGTCGACTTTTTTATAAGTGGAGAAACTCTTCTAATAGTTCGTGTTTTTGAGCCTTTCCTGGGACAGTAGTATTAGATTCCGATGCACCATTGCACGATTACTGTATCCCTTGGACCTTCAAATCAACGATGAAACACAGAAATTGCATCGATATTGAATACAAAAGGCAAAATGTCGACTTATTTATAAGAGGAGAAACTCATCTAATAGTTCGTGATTTGAGCCTTTCCTGGGACTGCAGTATTAGATTCCGATGCACCATTGCATGTTTACTGTATCCCTTGGACCTTCAAATCAACGATGAAACACAGAAATTGCATCGATATTGATTACATAAGGCAAAATGTCGACCTATTTACAAGAGGAGTAACTCTTCCATCGGTTCGTGCTTAGAGCCTCTCCTGGGACAGCAGTATTAAACTCCGATGCACCATTGCAGGATTACTGTATCGCTTTGACCTTCAAGTCTACGATGAAACACAGAAATTGCCTCGATATTGAATACAAAAGGCAAAACCTCGTCTTATTTACAAGAGGAGTAACTCTTATAATAGTTCGTGCTTTGAGCCTTTCCTGGAGCAGCAGTATTGGATTCAGATGCACCATTGCAGGTTTACTGTATCTCTTGGACCTTCAAATCAACGATGAAACAAAGAAATTGCATCGATATTGAATACAAAAGGCAAAATGTCGACTTATTTACAAGAGGAGTAACTCTTCTAATAGTTCCTGCTTTGAGCCTTTCCTGGGACAGCAGTATTAGATTCCGATGCACCATTGCAGGTTTACTGTATCTCTTGGACCTTCAAATCAACGATGAAACACAGAAATTGCATCGATATTGAATACAAAAGGCAAAATGTCGACTTATTTATAAGAGGAGTAACTCATCTAATAGTTCGTGATTTGAGCCTTTCCTGGGACAGCAGTATTAGATTCCGATGCACCATTGCAGGATTACTGTGTCCCTTGCACCTTCAAATCAACGATGAAACACAGAAATTGCATCGATATTGACTACATAAGGCAAAATGTCGACCTCTTTACAAGAGGAGTAACTCTTCCATCGGTTCGTGTTTAGAGCCTCTCCTGGGACAGCAGTATTAGATTCCGATGCACCATTGCAGGATTACTGTATCCCTTGGACCTTCAAATCAACGATGAAACACAGAAATTGCATTGATATTGAATACAAAAGACAAAATGTCGACTTATTTACAAGAGGAGTAACTCTTCTAATAGTTTGTGTTTTTAGCCTTTCCTGGGACAGCAGTATTAGATTCCGATGCACCATTGCAGGTTTACTGTATCGCTTTGACCTTCAAGTCTACGATGAAACACAGAAACTACCTCGATATTGAATACAAAAGGCAAAATCTCGACTTATTTACAAGAGGAGTAACTCTTATAATAGTTCGTGCTTTGAGCCATTCCTGGAACAGCAGTATTGGATTCAGATGCACCATTGCAGGTTTACTGTATCTCTTGGACCTTCAAATCAACGATGAAACAAAGAAATTGCATCGATATTGAATACAAAAGGCAAAATGTCGACTTATTTACAAGAGGAGTAACTCTTCTAATAGTTCCTGCTTTGAGCCTTTCCAGGGAGGGCAGTATTAGATTCCGATGCACCATTGCAGGTTTACTGTATCTCTTGGACCTTCAAATCAACGATGAAACACAGAAATTGCATCGATATTGAATACAAAAGGCAATATGTCAACTTATTTACAAGAGGAGTAACTCTTCTAATAGTTCGTGCTTTGAGCCTTTCCTGGGACAGCAGTATTAGATTCCGATGCACCATTGCAGGTATACTGTATCCCTTGGACCTTCAAATCAACGATGAAACACAGAAATTTCATCGATATTGATTACATAAGGAAAATGTCGACCTAATTACAAGAGGAGTAATTCTTCTAATAATTCGGGCTTTTAGCCTTGCCTGGGACAGCAGTACGAGATTCCGATGCACCATTGCAGGTTTACTGTATCTCTTGGACCTTCAAATCAACGATGAAAGACAGAAATTGCATCGATATTGAATACAAAAGGCAAAACGTCGACTTTTTTATAAGTGGAGAAACTCTTCTAATAGTTCGTGTTTTTGAGCCTTTCCTGGGACAGTAGTATTAGATTCCGATGCACCATTGCACGATTACTGTACCCCTTGGACCTTCAAATCAACGATGAAACACAGAAATTGCATCGATATTGAATACAAGAGGCAAAATGTCGACTTATTTATAAGAGGAAAAACTCATCTAATAGTTCGTGATTTGAGCCTTTCCTGGGACTGCAGTATTAGATTCCGATGCACCATTGCAGGTTTACTGTATCCCTTGGACCTTCAAATCAACGATGAAACACAGAAATTGCATCGATATTGATTACATAAGGCAAAATGTCGACCTATTTACAAGAGGAGTAACTCTTCCATCGGTTCGTGCTTAGAGCCTCTCCTGGGACAGCAGTATTAAACTCCGATGCACCATTGCAGGATTACTGTATCGCTTTGACCTTCAAGTCTACGATGAAACACAGAAATTGCCTCGATATTGAATACAAAAGGCAAAACCTCGTCTTATTTACAAGAGGAGTAACTCTTATAATAGTTCGTGCTTTGAGCCTTTCCTGGAGCAGCAGTATTGGATTCAGATGCACCATTGCAGGTTTACTGTATCTCTTGGACCTTCAAATCAACGATGAAACAAAGAAATTGCATCGATATTGAATACAAAAGGCAAAATGTCGACTTATTTAGAAGAGGAGTAACTCTTCTAATAGTTCCTGCTTTGAGCCTTTCCTGGGACAGCAGTATTAGATTCCGATGCACCATTGCAGGTTTACTGTATCTCTTGGACCTTCAAATCAACGATGAAACACAGAAATTGCATCGATATTGAATACAAAAGGAAAAATGTCGACTTATTTACATGAGTTATAACTCTTCTAATAGTTCGTGCTTTTAGCATTTCCTGGGAGAGCAGTATTAGATTCCGATGCACCATTGCAGGTTTACTGTATCTCTTGGACGTTCAAATCAACGATGAAACCCAGAAATTGCATCGATATTGAATACAAAACTCAAAATGTCAACTTATTTACAAGAGGAGTAACTCTTCTAATAGTTCGTGCTTTCAGCCTTTCCTGGGACAGCAGTATTAGATTCCGATGCACCATTGCAGGTTTACTGTATCCCTTGGACCTTCAATTCAACGATGAAACACAGAAATTTCATTGATATTGAATACAAAAGGCAAAATGTCGACTTATTTACAAGAGGAGTAACTCTTCTAATAGTTCGTGCTTTTAGCCTTTCCTGGGACATCAATATAAGATTCCGATGCACCATTGCAGGTTGACTATATCTCTTGGACATTCAAATCAACGATGAAATACAGAAATTGCATCGATATTGAATACAAAAGGCAAAATGTCGACATATTTACAAGTGGAGTAACTCTTCTAATAGTTCGTGCTTTGAGCCTTTTCTGGGACAGCAGTATTAGATTCCGATGCACCATTGCAGGTTTACTGTATCTCATGGACCTTCAAATCAACGATGAAACACAGAAATTGCATCGATATTGAATACAAAAGGCAAAATTTCGAATTATTTTAAAGAGGAGTAACTCTTCTAATAGTTCGTGCCTTGAGCCTTTCCTGGGACAGCAGTATTAGATTCAAATGCACCATTGCAGGTTTACTGTATCCCTTGGACTTTCAAATCAACGATGAAACAATGAAATTTCATCGATATTGAATACAAAACGCAAAATGTCGACTTATTTACAAGAGGCGTAACTCTTCTAATAGTTCGTGCTTTGAGCCTTTCCTGGGACAGCAGTATTAGATTCCGATGCACCACTGCAGGTTTACTGAGGCTCTTGGACCTTCAAATCAACGATGAAACACAGAAATTGCATCGATATTGAATACAAAAGGCAAAATGTCGACTTATTTACAAGAGGAGTAACTCTTCTATTAGTTCGTGATTTGAGCCTTTCCTGTGGCAGCAGTATTAGATTCCGATGCACCATTGCAGGCTTACTGTATCCCTTGGACCTTCAAGTCAACGATGAAACACAGAAATTGTATCGATATTGAATACAAAAGGCAAAATGTCGACTTATTTAAAAGAGAGGTAACTCTTCTAATAGTTCGTGTTTTAGCCTTTCCTGGGACAGAAGTATTAGATTCCGATGCACCATTGCAGGTTGACTGTATCTCTTGGACGTTCAAATCAACGATGAAACACAGAAATTGCTTCGATATTGAATACAAAAGGCAAAATGTCGACTTATTTACAAGTGGAGTAACTCTTCTAATAGTTCGTGCTTTGAGCCTTTCCTGGTACAGCAGTATTAGATTCCGATGCACCATTGCAGGTTTACTGTATCCCATGGACCTTCAAATCAACGATGAAACAAAGAAATTTCATTGCTATTGAATACAAAACTCAAAATGTCGACTTATTTACAAGAGGAGTAACTCTTCTAATAGTTCGTGCTTTTAGCCTTTCCTGGGACATCAATATAAGATTCCGATGCACCATTGCAGGTTGACTGTATCTCTTGGACCTTCAAATCAACGATGAAACACAGAATTTGCATCGATATTGAATACAAAAGGCAAAATGTCGACATATTTACAAGTGGAGTAACTTTTCTAATAGTTCGTGCTTTGAGCCTTTTCTGGGACAGCAGTATTAGATTCCGATGCACCATTGCAGGTTTACTGTATCTCTTGGACCTTCAAATCAACGATGAAACACAGAAATTGCATCGATATTGAATACAAAAGGCAAAATTTCGAATTATTTTAAAGAGGAGTAACTCTTCTAATAGTTCGTGCCTTGAGCCTTTCCTGGGACAGCAGTATTAGATTCAAATGCACCATTGCAGGTTTACTGTATCCCTTGGACCTTCAAATCAACGATGAAACAATGAAATTTTATCGATATTGAATACAAAACGCAAAATGTCGACTTATGTACAAGAGGCGTAACTCTTCTAATAGTTCGTGCTGTGAGCCTTTCCTGGGACAGCAGTATTAGAATCCGATGCGCCACTGCAGGTTTACTGTAGCTCTTGGACCTTCAAATCAACGATGAAACACAGAAATTGCATCGATATTGAATACAAAAGGCAAAATGTCGACTTATTTACAAGAGGAGTAACTCTTCTATTAGTTCGTGATTTGAGCCTTTCCTGGGGCAGCAGTATTAGATTCCGATGCACCATTGCAGGTTTACTGTATCCCTTGGACCTTCAAATCAACGATGAAACACAGAAATTGCATCGACATTGAATACAAAAGGCAAAATGTCGACTTATATAAAAGAGAGGTAACTCTTCTAATAGTTCGTGTTTTAGCCTTTCCTGGGACAGCAGTATTAGATTCCGATGCACCATTGCAGGTTGACTGTATCTCTTGGACGTTCAAATCAACGATGAAACACAGAAATTGCTTCGATATTGAATACAAAAGGCAAAATGTCGACTTATTTACAAGTGGAGTAACTCTTCTAATAGTTCGTGCTTTGAACCTTTCCTGGGACAGCAGTATTAGAATCCGATGCACCATTGCAGGTCTACTGTATCTCTTGGACCTTCAAATCAACGATAAAACACAGAAATTGCATCGATATTGAATACTAAAGGCAAAATATCGACTTATTTTAAAGAGGAGTAACTCTTCTAATAGTTCGTGCTTTGAGCCTTTCCTGGGACAGCAGTGTTAGATTCCGATGCACCATTGCAGGTTTACTGTATCACTTGGACCTTCAAATCAACGATGAAACACCGAAATTGCATCGATATTGAATGCAAAAGGCAAAATGTCGACTTATTTACAAGAGGCGTAACTCTTCTAATAGTTCGTGCTTTTAGCCTTTCCTGGGACAGCAGTGTTAGATTCCGATGCACCATTGCCGGATTACTGTATCCCTTGGACCTTCAAATCAACGATGAAACACAGAAATTGCATCGATATTGAATACAAAAGGCAAAATGACGACTTATTTACAAGAGGAGTAATTCTTCTAATAAATCGGGCTTTTAGCCTTGCCTGGGACAGCAGTACGAGATTCCGATGCACCATTGCAGGTTTACTGTATCTCTTGGACCTTCAAATCAACGATGAAACACAGAAATTGCATCGATATTGAATACAAAAGGTAAAACGTCGACTTTTTTATAAGTGGAGAAACTCTTCTAATAGTTCGTGTTTTGAGCATTTACTGGGACAGTAGTATTAGATTCCGATGCACCATTGCAGGAATACTGTATCCCTTGGACCTTCAAATCAACGATGAAACACAGAAATTGCATCGATATTGAATACAAAAGGCAAAATGTCGACTTATTTATAAGAGGAGTAACTCATCTAATAGTTCGTGATTTGAGCCTTTCCTGGGACAGCAGTATTAGATTCCGATGCACCATTGCAGGTTTACTGTATCCCTTGCACCTTCAAATCAACGATGAAACACAGAAATTGCATCGATATTGACTACATAAGGCAAAATGTCGACCTATTTACAAGAGGAGTAACTCTTCCATCGGTTCGTGCTTAGAGCCTCTCCTGGGACAGCAGTATTAGATTCCGATGCACCATTGCAGGATTACTGTATCCCTTGGACCTTCAAATCAACGATGAAACACAGAAATTGCATTGATATTGAATACAAAAGACAAAATGTCGACTTATTTACAAGAGGAGTAACTCTTCTAATAGTTTGTGTTTTTAGCCTTTCCTGGGACAGCAGTATTAGATTCCGATGAACCATTGCAGGTTTACTGTATCGCTTTGACCTTCAAGTCTACGATGAAACACAGAAACTGCCTCGATATTGAATACAAAAGGCAAAATCTCGACTTATTTACAAGAGGAGTAACTCTTATAATAGTTCGTGATTTGAGCCATTCCTGGAACAGCAGTATTGGATTCAGATGCACCATTGCAGGTTTACTGTACCTCTTGGACCTTCAAACCAACGATGAAACAAAGAAATTGCATCGATATTGAATACAAAAGGCAAAATGTCGACTTATTTACAAGAGCAGTAACTCTTCTAATAGTTCCTGCTTTGAGCCTTTCCTGGGACAGCAGTATTAGATTCCGATGCACCATTGCAGGTTTACTGTATCTCTTGGACCTTCAAATCAACGATGAAACACAGAAATTGCATCGATATTGAATACAAAAGGAAAAATGTTGACTTATTTACATGAGGAATAACTCTTCTAATAGTTCGTGATTTAGCATTTCCTGGGAGAGCAGTATTAGATTCCGATGCACCATTGCAGGTTTACAGTATCTCTTGGACCTTCAAATCAACGATGAATCCTAGAAATTGCATCGATATTGAATACAAAAGGCAAAGTGTCAACTTATTTACAAGAGGAGTAACTCTTCTAATTGTTCGTGTTTTGAGCCTTTCCTGGGACAGCAGTATTAGATTCCGATGCACCATTGCAGGTTTACTGTATCTCTTGGACCTTCAAATCAACGATGAAACACAGAAATTGCATCGATATTTAATACAAAAGGCAAAATGTCGACTTATTTACAGGAGGAGTAACTCTTCTAATAGTTCGTGCTTTTAGCCTTTCCTGGGACATAAATATAAGATTCCGATGCACCATTGCAGGTTGACTGTATCTCTTGGACCTTCAAATCAACGATGAAACACAGAAATTGCATCGATATTGAATACAAAAGGCAAAATTTCGAATTATTTTAAAGAGGAGTAACTCTTCTAATAGTTCGTGCCTTGAGCCTTTCCTGGGACAGCAGTATTAGGTTCAAATGCACCATTGCAGGTTTACTGTATCCCTTGGACCTTCGCATCACCGATGAAACAAAGAAATTTCATCGATATTGAATACAAAACGCAAAATGTCGACTTATTTACAAGAGGCGTAACTCTTCTAATAGTTCGTGCTTTGAGCCTTTCCTGGGACAGCAGTATTAGATTCCGATGCACCACTGCAGGTTTACTGTAGCTCTTGGACCTTCAAATCAACGATGAAACACAGAAATTGCATCGATATTGAATACAAAAGGCAAAATGTCGACTTATTTACAAGTGGAGTAACTCTTCTATTAGTTCGTGCATTGAGCCTTTCCTGGGACAGCAGTATTAGATTCCGATGCACCATTGCAGGTTTACTGTATCCCTTGGACCTTCAAATCAACGTTGAAACACAGAAATTGCATCGATATTGAATACAAAAGGCAAAATATCGACTTATTTACAAGAGGAGTAACTCTTCTAATAGTTCGTGATTTGAGCCTTTCCTGGGGCAGCAGTATTAGATTCCGATGCACCATTGCAGGTTTACTGTTTCACTTGGACCTTCAAATCAACGATGAAACACAGAAATTGCATCGATATTGAATACAAATGACAAAATGTCGACCTACTTACAGGAGGAGTAACTCTTCGAACGGTTCGTGCTTTGAGCCTTTCCTGGGACAGCAGTATTAGATTCCGATGCACCATTGCAGGATGACTGTATCCCGTGGACCTTCAAATCTATGATGAAACACAAAAAATTGCATCGATATTGAATACAAAAGACAACATGTCGACTTATTTACAAGAGGAGTAACTCTTCTAATAGTTCGTGTTTTTAGCCTTTCCTGGGACAGCAGTATTAGATTCCGATGCACCATTGCAGGTTTACTGTATCCCTTGGATCTTCAAATCAACGATGAAACACAGAAATTGCATCGATATTGAATACAAAAAGCAAATTGTCGACTTATTTACAAGAGGAGTAACTCTTCTAATTGTTCGTGCTTTTAGCCTTTCCTGGGACAGCAGTTTTAGATTCCGATGCACCATTGCAGGTTTACTGTATCCCTTGGACCTGCAAATCAACGATGAAACACAGAAATTGCATCGATATTGAATACAAAAGGCAAAATGTCGACTTATTTACAAGAGAGGTAACTCTTCTAATAGTTCGTGTTTTAGCCTTTCCTGGGACAGCAATATTAGATTCCGATACACCATTGCAGGATGACTGTATCTCTTGGACATTCAAATCAACGATGAAACACAGAAATTGCTTCGATATTGAATACAAAAGGCCAAATGTCGACTTATTTACAAGTGGAGTAACTCTTCTAATAGTTCGTGCTTTGAGCCTTTCCTGGGACAGCAGTGTTAGATTCCGATGCACCATTGCAGGTTTAGTGTATCCCTTGGACCTTCAAATCAACGATGAAACACAGAAATTACATCGATATTGAAGGCAAAAGGCAAAATGTCGACTTATTTACAAGAGGCGTAACTCTTCTAATAGTTCGTGCTTTTAGCCTTTCCTGGGACAGCAGTGTTAGATTCCGATGCACCATTGCCGGTTTACTGTATCCCTTGGACCTTCAAATCAACGATGAAACACAGAAATTGCATCGATATTGAATACAAAAGGCAAAATGTCGACTTATTTACAAGAGGAGTAATTCTTCTAATAATTCGGGCTTTTAGCCTTGCCTGGGACAGCAGTACGAGATTCCGATGCACCATTGCAGGTTTACTGTATCTCTTGGACCTTCAAATCAACGATGAAAGACAGAAATTGCATCGATATTGAATACAAAAGGCAAAACGTCGACTTTTTTATAAGTGGAGAGACTCTTCAAATAGTTCGTGCTTTGAGCCTTTCCTGGGACAGCAGTATTAGATTCCGATGCACCACTGCAGGTTTACTGTAGCTCTTGGACCTTCAAATCAACGATGAAACACAGAAATTGCATCGATATTGAATAAAAAAGGCAAAATGTCGACTTATTTACAAGAGGATTAACTCTTCTAATAGTTCGTGCTTTGAGCCTTTCCTGGGACAGCAGTATTAGATTCCGATGCACCATTGCAGGTTTACTGTATCCCTTGGACCTTCAAATCAACGTTGAAACACAGAAATTGCATCGATATTGAATACAAAAGGCAAAATGTCAACTTATTTACAAGAGGAGTAACTCTTCTTATAGTTCGTGATTTGAGCCTTTCCTGGGGCAGCAGTATTAGATTCCGATGCACCTTTGCAGGTTTACTGTATCACTTGGACCTTCAAATCAACGATGAAACACAGAAATTGCATCGATATTGAATACAAATGACAAAATGTCGACCTACTTACAAGAGGAGTAACTCTTCGAACGGTTCGTGCTTTGAGCCTTTCCTGGGACAGCAGTATTAGATTCCGATGCACCATTGCAGGATGACTGTATCCCATGGACCTTCAAATCTATGATGAAACACAAAAAATTGCATTGATATTGAATACAAAAGACAACATGTCGACTTATTTACAAGAGGAGTAACTCTTCTAATAGTTCGTGTTTTTAGCCTTTCCTGGGACAGCAGTATTTGATTCCGATGCACCATTGCAGGTTTACTGTATCCCTTGGATCTTCAAATAAACGATGAAACACAGAAATTGCATCGATATTGAATACAAAAAGCAAATTGTCAACTTATTTACAAGAGGAGTAACTCTTCTAATTGTTCGTGCTTTTAGCCTTTCCTGGGACAGCAGTTTTAGATTCCGATTTACCATTGCAGGTTTACTGTATCTCTTGGACCTTCAAATCAACGATGAAAGACAGAAATTGCATCGATATTGAATACAAAAGGCAAAACGTCGACTTTTTTATAAGTGGAGAGACTCTTCTAATAGTTCGTGCTTTGAGCCTTTCCTGGGACAGTAGTATTACATTCCGATGCACCATTGCAGGATTACTGTATCCCTTGGACCTTCAAATCAACGATGAAACACAGAAATTGCATCGATATTGAATACAAAAGGCAAAATGTCGACTTATTTATAAGAGGAGTAACTCATCTAATAGTTCGTGATTTGAGCCTTTCCTGGGACAGCAGTATTAGATTCCGATGCACCATTGCAGGTTTACTGTATCCCTTGCACCTTCAAATCAACGATGAAACACAGAAATTGCATCGATATTGATTACATAAGGCAAAATGTCGACCTATTTACAAGAGGAGTAACTCTTCCATCGGTTCGTGCTTAGAGCCTCTCCTGGGACAGCAGTATTAGGTTCCGATGCACCATTGCAGGATTACTGTATCCCTTGGACCTTCAAATCAACGATGAAACACAGAAATTGCATTGATATTGAATACAAAAGACAAAATGTCGACTTATCTACAAGAGGAGTAACTCTTCTAATCGTTCGTGTTTTTAGCCTTTCCTGGGACAGCAGTTTTAGATTCCGATGCACCATTGCAGGTTTACTGTATCGCTTTGACCTTCAAGTCTACGATGAAACACAGAAATTGCTCGATATTGAAAACAAAAGGCAAAATCTCGACTTATTTACAAGAGGAGTAACTCTTATAATAGTTCGTGCTTTGAGCCTTTCCTGGAACAGCAGTATTGGATTCAGATGCACCATTGCAGGTTTACTGTATCTCTTGGACCTTCAAATCAACGATGAAACAAAGAAATTGCATCGATATTGAATTCAAAAGGCAAAATGTCGACTTATTTACAAGAGGAGTAACTCTTCTAATAGTTCCTGCTTTGAGCCTTTCCTGGGACAGCAGTATTAGATTCCGATGCACCATTGCAGGTTTACTGTATCTCTTGGACCTTCAAGTCAACGATGAAACACAGAAATTGCATCGATTTTGAATACGAAAGGAAAAATGTCGACTTATTTACATGAGGAATAACTCTTCTAGTGAAACTTCCTGGCAGATTAAAACTGTGTGCCCGACCGAGACTCGAACTCGGGACCTTTGCCTTTCGCGGGCAAGTGCTCTACCAACTGAGCTACCGAAGCACGACTCACGCCCGGTACTCACAGCTTTACTTCTGCCAGTACCTCGTCTCCTACCTTCCAAACTTTACAGAAGCTCTCCTGCGAACCTTGCAGAACTAGCACTCCTGAAAGAAAGGATATTGCGGAGACATGGCTTAGCCACAACCTGGGGGATGTTTCCAGAATGAGATTTTCACTCTGCAGCGGAGTGTGCGCTGATATGAAACTTCCTGGCAGATTAAAACTGTGTGCCCGACCGAGACTCGAACTCGGGATCTTTGCCTTTCGCGGGCAAGTGCTCTACCAACTGAGCTACCGAAGCACGACTCACGCCCGGTACTCACAGCTTTACTTCTGCCAGTACCTCGTCTCCTACCTTCCAAACTTTACAGAAGCTCTCCTGCGAACCTTGCAGAACTAGCACTCCTGAAAGAAAGGATATTGCGGAGACATGGCTTAGCCACAGCCTGGGGGATGTTTCCAGAATGAGATTTTCACTCTGCAGCGGAGTGTGCGCTGATATGAAACTTCCTGGCAGATTAAAACTGTGTGCCCGACCGAGACTCGAACTCGGGACCTTTGCCTTTCGCGGGCAAGTGCTCTACCAACTGAGCTACCGAAGCACGACTCACGCCCGGTACTCACAGCTCGGTCGGGCACACAGTTTTAATCTGCCAGGAAGTTTCATATCAGCGCACACTCCGCTGCAGAGTGAAAATCTCATTCTGGAAACATCCCCCAGGCTGTGGCTAAGCCATGTCTCCGCAATATCCTTTCTTTCAGGAGTGCTAGTTCTGCAAGGTTCGCAGGAGAGCTTCTGTAAAGTTTGGAAGGTAGGAGACGAGGTACTGGCAGAAGTAAAGCTGTGAGTACCGGGCGTGAGTCGTGCTTCGGTAGCTCAGTTGGTAGAGCACTTGCCCGCGAAAGGCAAAGGTCCCGAGTTCGAGTCTCGGTCGGGCACACAGTTTTAATCTGCCAGGAAGTTTCATATCAGCGCACACTCCGCTGCAGAGTGAAAATCTCATTCTGGAAACATCCCCCAGGCTGTGGCTAAGCCATGTCTCCGCAATATCCTTTCTTTCAGGAGTGCTAGTTCTGCAAGGTTCGCAGGAGAGCTTCTGTAAAGTTTGGAAGGTAGGAGACGAGGTACTGGCAGAAGTAAAGCTGTGAGTACCGGGCGTGAGTCGTGCTTCGGTAGCTCAGTTGGTAGAGCACTTGCCCGCGAAAGGCAAAGGTCCCGAGTTCGAGTCTCGGTCGGGCACACAGTTTTAATCTGCCAGGAAGTTTCATATCAGCGCACACTCCGCTGCAGAGTGAAAATCTCATTCTGGAAACATCCCCCAGGCTGTGGCTAAGCCATGCCTCCGCAATATCCTTTCTTTCAGGAGTGCTAGTTCTGCAAGGTTCGCAGGAGAGCTTCTGTAAAGTTTGGAAGGTAGGAGACGAGGTACTGGCAGAAGTAAAGCTGTGAGTACCGGGCGTGAGTCGTGCTTCGGTAGCTCAGTTGGTAGAGCACTTGCCCGTTGAAAGGCAAAGGTCCCGAGTTCGAGTCTCGAACGGGCACACAGTTTTAATCTGCCAGGAAGTTTCATATCAGCGCACACTCCGCTGCAGAGTGAAAATCTCATTCTGGAAACATCCCCCAGGCTGTGGCTAAGCCATGTCTCCGCAATATCCTTTCTTTCAGGAGTGCTAGTTCTGCAAGGTTCGCAGGAGAGCTTCTGTAAAGTTTGGAAGGTAGGAGACGAGGTACTGGCAGAAGTAAAGCTGTGAGTACCGGGCGTGAGTCGTGCTTCGGTAGCTCAGTTGGTAGAGCACTTGCCCGCGAAAGGCAAAGGTCCCGAGTTCGAGTCTCGGTCGGGCACACAGTTTTAATCTGCCAGGAAGTTTCATATCAGCGCACACTCCGCTGCAGAGTGAAAATCTCATTCTGGAAACATCCCCCAGGCTGTGGCTAAGCCATGCCTCCGCAATATCCTTTCTTTCAGGAGTGCTAGTTCTGCAAGGTTCGCAGGAGAGCTTCTGTAAAGTTTGGAAGGTAGGAGACGAGGTACTGGCAGAAGTAAAGCTGTGAGTACCGGGCGTGAGTCGTGCTTCGGTAGCTCAGTTGGTAGAGCACTTGCCCGCGAAAGGCAAAGGTCCCGAGTTCGAGTCTCGGTCGGGCACACAGTTTTAATCTGCCAGGAAGTTTCATATCAGCGCACACTCCGCTGCAGAGTGAAAATCTCATTCTGGGAACTCTTCTAATTGTTCGTGATTTTAGCATTTCCTGGGAGAACAATATTAGATTCCGATGCACCATTGCAGGTTTACTGTATCTCTTGGACCTTCAAATCAACGATGAAACCCAGAAATAGCATCGATATTGAATACAAAAGGCAAAATGTCAACTTATTTACAAGAGGAGTAACTCCTCTAATAGTTCGTGCTTTGAGCCTTTCCTGGGACAGCAGTATTAGATTCCGATGCACCATTGCAGGTTTACTGTATCCCTTGGACCTTCAAATCAACGATAAAACACAGAAATTGCATTGATATTGAATACAATAGGCAAAAAGTCGACTTATTTACAAGAGGAGTAACTCTTCTAATAGTTCGTGCTTTTAGCCTTTCCTGGGACATCAATATAAGATTCCGATGCACCATTGCAGGTTGACTGTATCTCTTGGACCTTCAAATCAACGATGAAACACAGAAATTGCATCGCTATTGAATACAAAAGGCAAAATGTCGACATATTTACAAGTGGAGTAACTCTTCTAATAGTTCGTGCTTTGAGCCTTTTCTGGGACAGCAGTATTAGATTCCGATGCACCATTGCAGGTTTACTGTATCTCTTGGACCTTCAAATCAACGATGAAACACAGAAATTGCATCGATATTGAATACAAAAGCAAAATTTCGAATTATTTTAAAGAGAAGTAACTCTTCTAATAGTTCGTGCCTTGAGCCTTTTTTGGGACAGCAGTATTAGATTCAAATGCACCATTGCAGGTTTACTGTATCCCTTGGACCTTCAAATCAACGATGAAACAAAGAAATTTCATCGATATTGAATACAAAACGCAAAATGTCGACTTATTTACAAGAGGCGTAACTCTTCTAATTGTTCGTGCTTTGAGCCTTTCCTGGGACAGCAGTATTAGATTCCGATGCACCATTGCTGGTTTACTGTAGCTCTTGGACCTTCAAATCAACGATGAAACACAGAAATTGCATCGATATTGAATACAAAAGGCAAAATGTCGACTTATTTACAAGAGGAGTAACTCTTCTAATAGTTCGTGCTTTGAGCCTTTCCTGGGACACCAGTATTAGATTCCGATGCACCATTGCAGGTTTACTGTATCCCTTGGACCTTCAAATCAACGATGAAACACAGAAATTGCATCGATATTGAATACAAAATCCAAAATGTCAACTTATTTACAAAAGGAGTAACTCTTCTAATAGATCGTGCTTTGAGCCTTTCCTGGGACAGCAGTATTAGATTCCGATGCACCATTGGAGGATTACTGTATCCCGTGGACCTTCAAATCTATGATGAAACACAGAAATTGCATCGATATTGAATACGAAAGACAAAATGTCGACTTATTTACAAGAGGAGTAACTCTTCTAATAGTTCGTGTTTTTAGCCTTTCCTGGGACAGCAGTATTAGATTCCGATGCACCATTGCAGGTTTACTGTATCCCTTGGACCTTCAAATCAACGATGAAACACAGAAATTGCATCGATATTGAATACAAAAAGCAAAATGTGGACTTATTTACAAGAGGAGTAACTCTTCTAATTGTTCGTGCTTTTAGCCTTTCCTGGGACAGCAGTGTTAGATTCCGATGCACCATTGCACGTTTACTGTATCCCTTGGACCTTCAAATCAACGATGAAACACAGAAATTGCATCGATATTGAATGCAAAAGGCAAAACAGCAGTATTAGATTCCGATGCACCATTGCAGGTCTACTGTATCTCTTTGAGCTTCAAATCAACGATGAAACACAGATATTGCATCGATATTGAATACAAAAGGCAAAATATGGACTTATTTTAAAGAGGAATAACTCTTCTAATAGTTCGTGCTTTGAGCCTTTGCTGGGACAGCAGTGTTAGATTCCGATGCACCATTGCACGTTTACTGTATCCCTTGGACCTTCAAATCAACGATGAAACACAGAAATTGCATCGATATTGAATGCAAAAGGCAAAATGTCGACTTATTTACAAGAGGCGTATCTCTTCTAATAGTTCGTGCTTTTAGCCTTTCCTGGGACAGCAGTGTTAGATTCCGATGCACCATTGCCGGTTTACTGATTCCCTTGGACCTTCAAATCAACGATGAAACACAGAAATTGCATCGATATTGAATACAAAAGGCAAAATGTCGACTTATTTACAAGAGGAGTAATTCTTCTAATAATTCGGGCTTTTAGCCTTGCCTGGGACAGCAGTACGAGATTCCGATGCACCATTGCAGGTTTACTGTATCTCTTGGACCTTCAAATCAACGATGAAACACAGAAATTGCATCGATATTGAATACAAATGACAAAATGTCGACCTACTTACAAGAGGAGTTACTCTTCGAACGGTTCGTGCTTTGAGCCTTTCCTGGGACAGCAGTATTATATTCCGATGCACCATTGGAGGATTACTGTATCCCGTGGACCTTCAAATCTATGATGAAACACAGAAATTGCATCGATATTTAATACAAAAGACAAAATGTCGACTTATTTACAAGAGGAGTAACTCTTCTAATAGTTCGTGTTTTTAGCCTTTCCTGGGACAGCAGTATTAGATTCCGATGCACCATTGCAGGTTTACTGTATCCCTTGGATCTTCAAATCAACGATGAAACACAGAAATTGCATCGATATTGAATACAAAAAGCAAAATGTGGACTTATTTACAAGAGGAGTAACTCTTCTAATTGTTCGTGCTTTTAGCCTTTCCTGGGACAGCAGTTTTAGATTCCGATGCACCATTGCAGGTTTTTTTGTATCCCTTGGACCTTCAAATCAACGATGAAACACAGAAATTGCTTCGATATTGAATACAAAATGCAAAATGTCGACTTATTTACAAGTGGAGTAACTCTTCTAATAGTTCGTGCTTTGAGCCTTTCCTGGGACAGCAGTATAAGATTCCGATGCACCATTGCAGGTCTACTGTATCTCTTGGACCTTCAAATCAACGATGAAACACAGAAATTGCATCGATATTGAATACAAAAGGCAAAATATCGACTTATTTTAAAGAGGAATAACTCTTCTAATAGTTCGTGCTTTGAGCCTTTCCTGGGACAGCAGTGTTAGATTCCGATGCACCATTGCAGGATGACTGTATCCCTTGGACCTTCAAATCAACGATGAAACACAGAAATTGCATCGATATTGAATACAAAAGGAAAAATGTCGACTTATTTACATGAGGAATAACTCTTCTAATAGTTCGTGATTTTAGCATTTCCTGGGAGAACAATATTAGATTCCGATGCACCATTGCAGGTTTACTGTATCTCTTGGACCTTCAAATCAACGATGAAACACAGAAATTGCATCGATATTGAATACAAAAGGCAAAATGTCGACATATTTACAAGTGGAGTAACTCTTCTAATTGTTCGAGCTTTTAGCCTTTCCTGGGACAGCAGTTTTAGATTCCGATGCACCATTGCATGTTTACTGTATCCCTTGGACCTTCAAATCAACGATGAAACACAGAAATTGCATCGATATTGAATACAAAAGGCAAAATGTCGACTTATTTACAAGAGAGGTAACTCTTCTAATAGTTCGTGTTTTAGCCTTTCCTGGGACAGCAGTATTAGATTCCGATGCACCATTGCAGGATGACTGTATCTCTTGGACGTTCAAATCAACGATGAAACACAGAAATTGCTTCGATATTGAATACAAAAGGCAAAATGTCGACTTATTTACAAGTGGAGTAACTCTTCTAAGAGTTCGTGCTTTGAGCCTTTCCTGGGACAGCAGTATTAGATTCCGATGCACCATTGCAGGTCTACTGTATCTCTTTGGCCTTCAAATCAACGATGAAACACAGATATTGCATCGATATTGAATACAAAAAGCAAAATATCGACTTATTTTAAAGAGGAATAACTCTTCTAATAGTTCGTGCTTTGAGCCTTTCCTGGGACAGCAGTGTTAGATTCCGATGCACCATTGCACGTTTACTGTATCCCTTGGACCTTCAAATCAACGATGAAACACAGAAATTGCATCGATATTGAATGCAAAAGGCAAAACAGCAGTATTAGATTCCGATGCACCATTGCAGGTCTACTGTATCTCTTTGAGCTTCAAATCAACGATGAAACACAGATATTGCATCGATATTGAATACAAAAGGCAAAATATGGACTTATTTTAAAGAGGAATAACTCTTCTAATAGTTCGTGCTTTGAGCCTTTCCTGGGACAGCAGTGTTAGATTCCGATGCACCATTGCACGTTTACTGTATCCCTTGGACCTTCAAATCAACGATGAAACACAGAAATTGCATCGATATTGAATGCAAAAGGCAAAATGTCGACTTATTTACAAGAGGCGTAACTCTTCTAATAGTTCGTGCTTTTAGCCTTTCCTGGGACAGCAGTGTTAGATTCCGATGCACCATTGCCGGTTTACTGTATCCCTTGGACCTTCAAATCAACGATGAAACACAGAAATTGCATCGATATTGAATACAAAAGGCAAAATGTCGACTTATTTACAAGAGGAGTAATTCTTCTAATAATTCGGGCTTTTAGCCTTGCCTGGGACAGCAGTACGAGATTCCGATGCACCATTGCAGGTTTACTGTATCTCTTGGACCTTCAAATCAACGATGAAACACAGAAATTGCATCGATATTGAATACAAATGACAAAATGTCGACCTACTTACAAGAGGAGTAACTCTTCGAACGGTTCGTGCTTTGAGCCTTTCCTGGGACAGCAGTATTAGATTCCGATGCACCATTGGAGGATTACTGTATCCCGTGGACCTTCAAATCTATGATGAAACACAGAAATTGCATCGATATTTAATACAAAAGACAAAATGTCGACTTATTTACAAGAGGAGTAACTCTTCTAATAGTTCGTGCTTTTAGCCTTTCCTGGGACAGCAGTATTAGATTCCGATGCACCATTGCAGGTTTACTGTATCCCTTGGATCTTCAAATCAACGATGAAACACAGAAATTGCATCGATATTGAATAGAAAAAGGAAAATGTGGACTTATTTACAAGAGGAGTAACTCTTCTAATTGTTCGTGCTTTTAGCCTTTCCTGGGACAGCAGTTTTAGATTCCGATGCACCATTGCAGGTTTACTGTATCCCTTGGACCTTCAAATCAACGATGAAATTCAGAAATTGCTTCGATATTGAATACAAAATGCAAAATGTCGACTTATTTACAAGTGGAGTAACTCTTCTAATAGTTCGTGCTTTGAGCCTTTCCTGGGACAGCAGTATAAGATTCCGATGCACCATTGCAGGTCTACTGTATATCTTGGACCTTCAAATCAACGATGAAACACAGAAATTGCATCGATATTGAATACAAAAGGCAAAATATCGACTTATTTTAAAGAGGAATAACTCTTCTAATAGTTCGTGCTTTGAGCCTTTCCTGGGACAGCAGTGTTAGATTCCGATGCACCATTGCAGGATGACTGTATCCCTTGGACCTTCAAATCAACGATGAAACACAGAAATTGCATCGATATTGAATGCAAAAGGCAAAATTTCGACTTATTTACAAGAGGGGTAACTCTTCTAATAGTTCGTGCTTTTGGCCTTTCCTGAGACAGCAGTGTTAGATTCCGATGCACCATTGCCGGTTTACTGTATCCCTTGGACCTTCAAATCAACGATGAATCACAGAAATTGCATCGATATTGAATACAAAAGGCAAAATATCAACTTATTTACAAGAGAGGTAACTCTTCTAATAGTTCGTGTTTTAGCCTTTCCTGGGACAGCAATATTAGATTCCGATACACCATTGCAGGATGACTGTATCTCTTGGACGTTCAAATCAACGATGAAACACAGAAATTGCTTCGATATTGAATACAAAAGGCCAAATGTCGACTTATTTACAAGTGGAGTAACTCTTCTAATAGTTCGTGCTTTGAGCCTTTCCTGGGACAGCAGCATTAGATTCCGATGCACCACTGCAGGTCTACTGTATCTCTTGGACCTTCAAATCAACGATGAAACACAGAAATTGCATCGATATTGAATACAAAAGGCAAAATGTCGACTTATTTACAAGAGGAGTAATTCTTCTAATAATTCGGGCTTTTAGCCTTGCCTGGGACAGCAGTACGAGATTCCGATGCACCATTGCAGGTTTACTGTATCTCTTGGACCTTCAAATCAACGATGAAAGACAGAAATTGCATCGATATTGAATACAAAAGGCAAAACGTCGACTTTTTTATAAGTGGAGAGACTCTTCTAATAGTTCGTGCTTTGAGCCTTTCCTGGGACAGTAGTATTAGATTCCGATGCACCATTGCAGGATTACTGTATCCCTTGGACCTTCAAATCAACGATGAAACACTGAAATTGCATCGATATTGAATACAAAAAGCAAAATGTGGACTTATTTACAAGAGGAGTAACTCTTCTAATTGTTCGTGCTTTTAGCCTTTCCTGGGACAGCAGTGTTAGATTCCGATGCACCATTGCACGTTTACTGTATCCCTTGGACCTTCAAATCAACGATGAAACACAGAAATTGCATCGATATTGAATGCAAAAGGCAAAACAGCAGTATTAGATTCCGATGCACCATTGCAGGTCTACTGTATCTCTTTGAGCTTCAAATCAACGATGAAACACAGGTATTGCATCGATATTGAATACAAAAGGCAAAATATGGACTTATTTTAAAGAGGAATAACTCTTCTAATAGTTCGTGCTTTGAGCCTTTGCTGGGACAGCAGTGTTAGATTCCGATGCACCATTGCACGTTTACTGTATCCCTTGGACCTTCAAATCAACGATGAAACACAGAAATTGCATCGATATTGAATGCAAAAGGCAAAATGTCGACTTATTTACAAGAGGCGTAACTCTTCTAATAGTTCGTGCTTTTAGCCTTTCCTGGGACAGCAGTGTTAGATTCCGATGCACCATTGCCGGTTTACTGAATCCCTTGGACCTTCAAATCAACGATGAAACACAGAAATTGCATCGATATTGAATACAAAAGGCAAAATGTCGACTTATTTACAAGAGGAGTAATTCTTCTAATAATTCGGGCTTTTAGCCTTGCCTGGGACAGCAGTACGAGATTCCGATGCACCATTGCAGGTTTACTGTATCTCTTGGACCTTCAAATCAACGATGAAACACAGAAATTGCATCGATATTGAATACAAATGACAAAATGTCGACCTACTTACAAGAGGAGTTACTCTTCGAACGGTTCGTGCTTTGAGCCTTTCCTGGGACAGCAGTATTATATTCCGATGCACCATTGGAGGATTACTGTATCCCGTGGACCTTCAAATCTATGATGAAACACAGAAATTGCATCGATATTTAATACAAAAGACAAAATGTCGACTTATTTACAAGAGGAGTAACACTTCTAATAGTTCGTGTTTTTAGCCTTTCCTGGGACAGCAGTATTAGATTCCGATGCACCATTGCAGGTTTACTGTATCCCTTGGATCTTCAAATCAACGATGAAACACAGAAATTGCATCGATATTGAATACAAAAAGCAAAATGTGGACTTATTTACAAGAGGAGTAACTCTTCTAATTGTTCGTGCTTTTAGCCTTTCCTGGGACAGCAGTTTTAGATTCCGATGCACCATTGCAGGTTTTTTTGTATCCCTTGGACCTTCAAATCAACGATGAAACACAGAAATTGCTTCGATATTGAATACAAAATGCAAAATGTCGACTTATTTACAAGTGGAGTAACTCTTCTAATAGTTCGTGCTTTGAGCCTTTCCTGGGACAGCAGTATAAGATTCCGATGCACCATTGCAGGTCTACTGTATCTCTTGGACCTTCAAATCAACGATGAAACACAGAAATTGCATCGATATTGAATACAAAAGGCAAAATAGCGACTTATTTTAAAGAGGAATAACTCTTCTAATAGTTCGTGCTTTGAGCCTTTCCTGGGACAGCAGTGTTAGATTCCGATGCACCATTGCAGGATGACTGTATCCCTTGGACCTTCAAATCAACGATGAAACACAGAAATTGCATCGATATTGAATACAAAAGGAAAAATGTCGACTTATTTACATGAGGAATAACTCTTCTAATAGTTCGTGATTTTAGCATTTCCTGGGAGAACAATATTAGATTCCGATGCACCATTGCAGGTTTACTGTATCTCTTGGACCTTCAAATCAACGATGAAACACAGAAATTGCATCGATATTGAATACAAAAGGCAAAATGTCGACATATTTACAAGTGGAGTAACTCTTCTAATTGTTCGAGCTTTTAGCCTTTCCTGGGACAGCAGTTTTAGATTCCGATGCACCATTGCATGTTTACTGTATCCCTTGGACCTTCAAATCAACGATGAAACACAGAAATTGCATCGATATTGAATACAAAAGGCAAAATGTCGACTTATTTACAAGAGAGGTAACTCTTCTAATAGTTCGTGTTTTAGCCTTTCCTGGGACAGCAGTATTAGATTCCGATGCACCATTGCAGGATGACTGTATCTCTTGGACGTTCAAATCAACGATGAAACACAGAAATTGCTTCGATATTGAATACAAAAGGCAAAATGTCGACTTATTTACAAGTGGAGTAACTCTTCTAAGAGTTCGTGCTTTGAGCCTTTCCTGGGACAGCAGTATTAGATTCCGATGCACCATTGCAGGTCTACTGTATCTCTTTGGCCTTCAAATCAACGATGAAACACAGATATTGCATCGATATTGAATACAAAAAGCAAAATATCGACTTATTTTAAAGAGGAATAACTCTTCTAATAGTTCGTGCTTTGAGCCTTTCCTGGGACAGCAGTGTTAGATTCCGATGCACCATTGCACGTTTACTGTATCCCTTGGACCTTCAAATCAACGATGAAACACAGAAATTGCATCGATATTGAATGCAAAAGGCAAAACAGCAGTATTAGATTCCGATGCACCATTGCAGGTCTACTGTATCTCTTTGAGCTTCAAATCAACGATGAAACACAGATATTGCATCGATATTGAATACAAAAGGCAAAATATGGACTTATTTTAAAGAGGAATAACTCTTCTAATAGTTCGTGCTTTGAGCCTTTCCTGGGACAGCAGTATTAGATTGCGATAGACCATTGCAGGGTTACTGTATCCCTTGGACATTCAAATTAACGATGAAACACAGAAATTGAATCGATATTGAATACTAAAGGCAAAATGTCGACATATTTACAAGAGGAGTAACTCTTCTAATAGTTCGTGCTTTGAGCCTTTCCTGGGACAGCAGTATTAGTTTCCGATGCACCATTGCAGGATTACTGTATCCCTTGGATCTTCAACTCAACGATGAAACACAGAAATTGCATCGATATTGAATACAAAAGGCAAATTGTCGACCTATTTACAAGAGGAGTAACTCTTCGAACAGTTCGTGCTTTGAGTCTTTCCTGGGACAGCAGTGTTAGATTCCGATGCACCATTGCACGTTTACTGTATCCCTTGGACCTTCAAATCAACGATGAAACACAGAAATTGCATCGATATTGAATGCAAAAGGCAAAATGTCGACTTATTTACAAGAGGCGTAACTCTTCTAATAGTTCGTGCTTTTAGCCTTTCCTGGGACAGCAGTGTTAGATTCCGATGCACCATTGCCGGTTTACTGTATCCCTTGGACCTTCAAATCAACGATGAAACACAGAAATTGCATCGATATTGAATACAAAAGGCAAAATGTCGACTTATTTACAAGAGGAGTAATTCTTCTAATAATTCGGGCTTTTAGCCTTGCCTGGGACAGCAGTACGAGATTCCGATGCACCATTGCAGGTTTACTGTATCTCTTGGACCTTCAAATCAACGATGAAACACAGAAATTGCATCGATATTGAATACAAATGACAAAATGTCGACCTACTTACAAGAGGAGTAACTCTTCGAACGGTTCGTGCTTTGAGCCTTTCCTGGGACAGCAGTATTAGATTCCGATGCACCATTGGAGGATTACTGTATCCCGTGGACCTTCAAATCTATGATGAAACACAGAAATTGCATCGATATTTAATACAAAAGACAAAATGTCGACTTATTTACAAGAGGAGTAACTCTTCTTATAGTTCGTGCTTTTAGCCTTTCCTGGGACAGCAGTATTAGATTCCGATGCACCATTGCAGGTTTACTGTATCCCTTGGATCTTCAAATCAACGATGAAACACAGAAATTGCATCGATATTGAATAGAAAAAGGAAAATGTGGACTTATTTACAAGAGGAGTAACTCTTCTAATTGTTCGTGTTTTAGCCTTTCCTGGGACAGCAGTTTTAGATTCCGATGCACCATTGCAGGTTTACTGTATCCCTTGGACCTTCAAATCAACGATGAAATTCAGAAATTGCTTCGATATTGAATACAAAATGCAAAATGTCGACTTATTTACAAGTGGAGTAACTCTTCTAATAGTTCGTGCTTTGAGCCTTTCCTGGGACAGCAGTATAAGATTCCGATGCACCATTGCAGGTCTACTGTATCTCTTGGACCTTCAAATCAACGATGAAACACAGAAATTGCATCGATATTGAATACAAAAGGCAAAATATCGACTTATTTTAAAGAGGAATAACTCTTCTAATAGTTCGTGCTTTGAGCCTTTCCTGGGACAGCAGTGTTAGATTCCGATGCACCATTGCAGGATGACTGTATCCCTTGGACCTTCAAATCAACGATGAAACACAGAAATTGCATCGATATTGAATGCAAAAGGCAAAATTTCGACTTATTTACAAGAGGGGTAACTCTTCTAATAGTTCGTGCTGTTGGCCTTTCCTGAGACAGCAGTGTTAGATTCCGATGCACCATTGCCGGTTTACTGTATCCCTTGGACCTTCAAATCAACGATGAATCACAGAAATTGCATCGATATTGAATACAAAAGGCAAAATATCAACTTATTTACAAGAGAGGTAACTCTTCTAATAGTTCGTGTTTTAGCCTTTCCTGGGACAGCAATATTAGATTCCGATACACCATTGCAGGATGACTGTATATCTTTGACGTTCAAATCAACGATGAAACACAGAAATTGCTTCGATATTGAATACAAAAGGCCAAATGTCGACTTATTTACAAGTGGAGTAACTCTTCTAATAGTTCGTGCTTTGAGCCTTTCCTGGGACAGCAGCATTAGATTCCGATGCACCACTGCAGGTCTACTGTATCTCTTGGACCTTCAAATCAACGATGAAACACAGAAATTGCATCGATATTGAATACAAAAGGCAAAATGTCGACTTATTTACAAGAGGAGTAATTCTTCTAATAATTCGGGCTTTTAGCCTTGCCTGGGACAGCAGTACGAGATTCCGATGCACCATTGCAGGTTTACTGTATCTCTTGGACCTTCAAATCAACGATGAAAGACAGAAATTGCATCGATATTGAATACAAAAGGCAAAACGTCGACTTTTTTATAAGTGGAGAGACTCTTCTAATAGTTCGTGCTTTGAGCCTTTCCTGGGACAGTAGTATTAGATTCCGATGCACCATTGCAGGATTACTGTATCCCTTGGATCTTCAAATCAACGATGAAACACTGAAATTGCATCGATATTGAATACAAAAGGCAAAATGTCGACTTATATATAAGAGGAGTAACTCATCTAATAGTTCGTGATTTGAGTCTTTCCTGGGACAGCAGTATTAGATTCCGATGCACCATTGCAGGTTTACTGTATCCCTTTCACCTTCAAATCAACGATGAAACACAGAAATTGCATCGATATTGATTACATAAGGCAAAATGTCGACCTATTTACAAGAGGAGTAACTCTTCCATCGGTTCGTGCTTAGAGCCTCTCTTGGGACAGCAGTATTAGATTCCGATGCACCAATGCAGGATTACTGTATCCCTTGGACCTTCAAATCAACGATGAAACACAGAAATTGCATTGATATTGAATACAAAAGACAAAATGTCGACTTATCTACAAGAGGAGTAACTCTTCTAATCGTTCGTGTTTTTAGCCTTTCCTGGGACAGCAGTATTAGATTCCGATGCACCATTGCAGGTTTACTGTATTGCTTTGACCTTCAAGTCAACGATGAAACACAGAAATTGCCTCGATATTGAATACAAAAGGCAAAATCTCGACTTATTTACAAGAGGAGTAACTCTTATAATTGTTCGTGCTTTGAGCCTTTCCTGGAACAGCAGTATTGGATTCAGATGCACCATTGCAGGTTTACTGTATCTCTTGGACCTTCAAATCAACGATGAAACAAAGAAATTGCATCGATATTGAATACAAAAGGCAAAATGTCGACTTATTTACAAGAGGAGTAACTCTTCTAATAGTTCCTGCTTTGAGCCTTTCCTGGGACAGCAGTATTAGATTCCGATGCACCATTGCAGGTTTACTGTATCCCATGGACCTTCAAATCAACGATAAAACACAGAAATTGCATTGATATTGAATACAAAAGGCAAAATGTCGACTTATTTACAAGAGGAGTAACTCTTCTAATAGTTCGTGCTTTTAGCCTTTCCTGGGACATCAATATAAGATTCCGATGCACCATTGCAGGTTGACTGTATCTCTTGGACCTTCAAATCAACGATGAAACACAGAAATTGCATCGATATTGAATACAAAAGGCAAAATGTCGACATATTTACAAGTGGAGTAACTCTTCTAATTGTTCGTGCTTTTAGCCTTTCCTGGGACAGCAGTTTTAGATTCCGATGCACCATTGCAGGTTTACTGTATCCCTTGGACCTTCAAATCAACGATGAAACACAGAAATTGCATCGATATTGAATACAAAAGGCAAAATGTCGACTTATTTACAAGAGAGGTAACTCTTCTAATAGTTCGTGTTTTAGCCTTTCCTGGGACAGCAGTATTAGATTCCGATGCACCATTGCAGGATGACTGTATCTCTTGGACGTTCAAATCAACGATGAAACACAGAAATTGCTTCGATATTGAATACAAAAGGCAAAATGTCGACTTATTTACAAGTGGAGTAACTCTTCTAAGAGTTCGTGCTTTGAGCCTTTCCTGGGACAGCAGTATTAGATTCCGATGCACCATTGCAGGTCTACTGTATCTCTTTGGCCTTCAAATCAACGATGAAACACAGATATGGCATCGATATTGAATACAAAAGGCAAAATATCGACTTATTTTAAAGAGGATTAACTCTTCTAATAGTTCGTGATTTGAGCCTTTCCTGGGACAGCAGTGTTAGATTCCGATGCACCATTGCACGTTTACTGTATCCCTTGGACCTTCAAATCAACGATGAAACACAGAAATTGCATCGATATTGAATGCAAAAGGCAAAACAGCAGTATTAGATTCCGATGCACCATTGCAGGTCTTCTGTATCTCTTTGAGCTTCAAATCAACGATGAAACACAGATATTGCATCGATATTGAATACAAAAGGCAAAATATCGACTTATTTTAAAGAGGAATAACTCTTCTAACAGTTCGTGCTTTGAGCCTTTCCTGGGACAGCAGTGTTGGATTCCGATGCACCATTGCAGGTTTACTGTATCCCTTGGACCTTCAAATCAACGATGAAACACAGAAATTGCATCGATATTGAATGCAAAAGGCAAAATGTCGACTTATTTACAAGAGGCGTAACTCTTCTAATAGTTCGTGCTTTTAGCCTTTCCTGGGACAGCAGTCTTAGATTCCGATGCACCATTGCCGGTTTACTGTATCCCTTGGACCTTCAAATCAACGATGAAACACAGAAATTGCATCGATATTGAATACAAAAGGCAAAATGTCGACTTATTTACAAGAGGAGTAATTCTTCTAATAATTCGGGCTTTTAGCCTTGCCTGGGACAGCAGTACGAGATTCCGATGCACCATTGCAGGTTTACTGTATCTCTTGGACCTTCAAATCAACGATGACACACAGAAATTGCATCGATATTGAATACAAATGACAAAATGTCGACCTACTTACAAGAGGAGTAACTCTTCGAACGGTTCGTGCTTTGAGCCTTTCCTGGGACAGCAGTATTAGATTCCGATGCACCATTGCAGGTCTACTGTATCTCTTGGACCTTCAAATCAACGATGAAACACAGAAATTGCATCGATATTGAATACAAAAGGCAAAATATCGACTTATTTTAAAGAGGAATAACTCTTCTAATAGTTCGTGCTTTGAGCCTTTCCTGGGACAGCAGTGTTAGATTCCGATGCACCATTTCATGTTTACTGTATCCCTTGGACCTTCAAATCAACGATGAAATACAGAAATTGCATCGATATTGAATGCAAAAGGCAAAATGTCGACTTATTTACAAGAGGCGTAACTCTTCTAATAGTTCGTGCTTTTAGCCTTTCCTGGGACAGCAGTGTTAGATTCCGATGCACCATTGCCGGTTTACTGTATCCCTTGGACCTTCAAATCAACGATGAAACACAGAAATTGCATCGATATTGAATACAAAAGGCAAAATGTCGACTTATTTACAAGAGGAGTAATTCTTCTAATAATTCGGGCTTTTAGCCTTGCCTGGGACAGCAGTACGAGATTCCAATGCACCATTGCAGGTTTACTGTATCTCTTGGACCTTCAAATCAACGATGAAGGACAGAAATTGCATCGATATTGAATACAAAAGGCAAATCGTCGCCTTTTGTATAAGTGGAGAAACTCTTCTAATAGTTCGTGTTTTGAGCCTTTCCTGGGACAGTAGTATTAGATTCCGATGCACCATTGCAGGATTACTGTATCCCTTGAACCTTCAAATCAACGATGAAACACAGAAATTGCATCGATCTTGAATACAAAAGGCAAAATGTCGACTTATTTATAAGAGGAGTAACTCATCTAATAGTTCGTGATTTGAGCCTTTCCTGGGACAGCAGTTAAAGATTCCGATGCACCATTGCAGGTTTACTGTATCCCTTGCACCTACAAATCAACGATGAAACACAGAAATTGCATCGATATTGAGTACAAAAGGCAAAATGTCGACGTATTTACAAGAGGAGTAACTCTTCCATCGGTTCGTGCTTAGAGCCTCTCCTGGGACAGCAGTATTAGATTCCGATGCACCATTGCAGGATTACTGTATCCCTTGGACCTTCAAATCAACGATGAAACACAGAAATTGCATTGATATTGAATACAAAAGACAAAATGTCGACTTATTTACAAGAGGAGTAACTCTTCTAATAGTTCCTGCTTTGAGCCTTTCCTGGGACAGCAGTATTAGATTTCGATGCACAATTGCAGGTTTACTGTATCGCTTTGACCTTCAAGTCTACGATGAAACACACAAATTGCCTCGATATTGAATACAAAAGGCAAAATCTCGACTTATTTACAGGAGGAGTAACTCTTATAATAGTTCGTGCTTTGAGCCTTTCCTGGAACAGCAGTATTGGATTCAGATGCACCATTGCAGGTTTACTGTACCTCTTGGACCTTCAAATCAACGATGAAACAAAGAAATTGCATTGATATTGAATACAAAAGGCAAAATGTTGACTTATTTACAAGAGGAGTAACTCTTCTAATAGATCGTGCTTTGAGCCATTCCTGGGACAGCAGTATTAGATTCCGATGCGCCATTGCAGGTTTACTGTATCCCTTGGACCTTCAAATCAACGATGAAACACAGAAATTGCATCGATATTGAATACAAAAGGCAAAATGTCGACTTATTTACAAGAGGAGTAACTCTTCTAATAGTTCGTGCTTTGAGCCATTCCTGGGACAGCAGTATTAGATTCCGATGCACCATTGCAGGATTACTGTATCCCGTGGACCTTCAAATCAACGATGAAACACATATATTGCATCGATATAGAATACAAAAGACAAAATGTCTACTTATTTACAAGAGGAGTAACTCTTTTAATAGTTCGTGTTTTTAGCCTTTCCTGGGACAGCAGTATTAGATTCCGGTGCACCATTGCAGGTTTACTGTATCCCTTGGACCTTCAAGTCTACGATGAAAAACAGAAATTGCCTCAATATTGAATACAAAAGGCAAAATGTCGACTTATTTACAAGATGAATAACTCTTCTACTAGTTCGTGCTTTGAGCCTTTCCTGGGACAGCAGTATTAGATTCCGATGCACCATTGCAGGTTTACTGTATCCCTTAGACCTTCAAATCAAAGATGAAACACAGAATTTGCATCGATATTGATTACAAAAAGCAAATGTCGACTTATTTAAAAGAGGAGTAACTCTACTAATAGTTCGTGATTTCAGCTTTCCTGGGACACCAGTATTAGATTCCGATGCACCATTGCAGGTTTACTGTATCCCTTGGATCTTCAAATCAACGATGAAACACAGATATTGCATCGATATTGAATACAAAAGGCAAAATATCGACTTATTTTAAAGAGGAATAACTCTTCTAATAGTTCGTGCTTTGAGCCTTTCCTGGGACAGCAGTGTTAGATTCCGATGCACCATTGCAGGTTTACTGTATCCCTTAGACCTTCAAATCAACGATGAAACACAGAAATTGCATCGATATTGAATGCAAAAGGCAAAATGTCGACTTATTTACAAGAGGCGAACCTCTTCTAATAGTTCGTGCTTTTAGCCTTTCCTGGGACAGCAGTGTTAGATTCCGATGCACCATTGCCGGTTTACTGTATCCATTGGACCTTCAAATCAACGATGAAACACAGAAATTGCATCGATATTGAATACAAAAGGCAAAATGTCGACTTATTTACAAGAGGAGTAATTCTTCTAATAATTCGGGATTTTAGCCTTGCCTGGGACAGCAGTACGAGATTCCGATGCACCATTGCAGGTTTACTGTATCTCTTGGACCTTCAAATCAACGATGAAACACAGAAATTGCATCGATGTTGAATACAAATGACAAAATGTCGACCTACTTACAAGAGGAGTAACTCTTCGGACGGTTCGTGCTTTGAGCCTTTCCTGGGACAGCAGTATTAGATTCCGATGCACCATTGGAGGATTACTGTATCCTGTGGACCTTCAAATCTATGATGAAACACAGAAATTGCATCGATATTGAATACAAAAGACAAAATGTCGACTTATTTACAAGAGGAGTAACTCTTCTAATAGTTCGTGTTTTTAGCCTTTCCTGGGACAGCAGTATTAGATTCCGATGCACCATTGCAGGTTTACTGTATCCCTTGGATCTTCAAATCAACGATGAAACACAGAAATTGCATCGATATTGAATACAAAAATCAAAATGTCGACTTATTTACAAGAGGAGTAACTCTTCTAATTGTTCGTGCTTTTAGCCTTTCCTGGGACAGCAGTTTTAGATTCCGATGCACCATTGCAGGTTTACTGTATCCCTTGGACCTTCAAATCAACGATGAAACACAGAAATTGCATCGATATTGAATACAAGAGGCAAAATGTCAACTTATTTACAAGAGGAGTAACTCTTCTAATAGTTCGTGTTTTAGCCTTTCCTGGGACAACAGTATTAGATTCCGATGCACCATTGCAGGATGACTGTATCTCTTGGACGTTCAAATCAACGATGAAACACAGAAATTGCTTCGATATTGAATACAAAAGGCAAAATGTCGACTTATTTACAAGTGGAGTAACTCTTCTAATAGTTCGTGCTTTGAGCCTTTCCTGGGACAGCAGTATTAGATTCCGATGCACCATTGCAGGTCTACTGTATCTCTTGGACCTTCAAAGCAACGATGAAACACAGAAATTGCATCGATATTGAATACAAAAGGCAAAATATCGACTTATTTTAAAGAGGAAAAACTCTTCTAATAGTTCGTGCTTTGAGCCTTTCCTGGGACAGCAGTGTTAGATTCCGATGCACCACTGCAGGTTTACTGTATCCCTTGGACCTTCAAATCAAAGATGAAACACAGAAATTGCATCGATATTGAATGCAAAAGGCAAAATGTCGACTTATTTACAAGAGGCGTAACTCTTCTAATAGTTCGTGATTTTAGCCTTTCCTGGGACAGCAGTGTTAGATTCCGATGCACCATTGCCGGTTTACTGTATCCCTTGGACCTTCAAATCAACGATGAAACACAGAAATTGCATCGATATTGAATACAAAAGGCAAAATGTCGACTTATTTACAAGAGGAGTAATTCTTCTAATAATTCGGGCTTTTAGCCTTGCCTGGGACAGCAGTACGAGATTCCGATGCACCATTGCAGGTTTACTGTATCTCTTGGACCTTCAAATCAACGATGAAGGACAGAAATTGCATCGATATTGAATACAAAAGGCAAATCGTCGCCTTTTGTATAAGTGGAGAAACTCTTCTAATAGTTTGTGTTTTGAGCCTTTCCTGGGACAGTAGTATTATATTCCGATGCACCATTGCAGGATTACCGTATCCCTTGGATCTTCAAATCAACGATGAAACACAGAAATTGCATCGATATTGAATACAAAAGGCAAAATGTCGACTTATTTATAAGAGGAGTAACTCATCTAATAGTTCGTGATTTGAGCCTTTCCTGGGACAGCAGTATTAGATTCCGATGCACCATTGCAGGTTTACTGTATCCCTTGCACCTTCAAATCAACGATGAAACACAGAAATTGCATCGATATTGAGTACAAAAGGCAAAATGTCGATCTATTTATAAGAGGAGTAACTCTTCCATCGGTTCGTGCTTAGAGCCTCTCCTGGGACAGCAGTATTAGATTCCGATGCACCATTGCAGGATTACTGTATCCCTTGGACCTTCAAATCAACGATGAAACACAGATATTGCATTGATATTGAATACAAAAGACAAAATGTCGAGTTATTTACAAGAGGAGTAACTCTTCTAATAGTTCCTGCTTTGAGCCTTTCCTGGGACAGCAGTATTAGATTCCGTTGCACCATTGCAGGTTTACTGTATCGCTTTGACCTTCAAGTCTACGATGAAACACAGAAATTGCCTCGATATTGAATACAAAAGGCAAAATGTCGACTTCTTTACAAGAGGAGTAACTCTTATAATAGTTCGTGCTTTGAGCCCTTCCTGGAACAGCAGTATTGGATTCAGATGCACCATTGCAGGTTTACTGTACCTCTTGGACCTTCAAATCAATGATGAAACAAAGAAATTGCATCGATATTGAATACAAAAGGCAAAATGTCGACTTATTTACAAGAGGAGTAATTCTTCTAATAGTTCCTGCTTTGAGCCTTTCCTGGGACAGCAGTATTAGATTCCGATGCACCATTGCAGGTTTACTGTATCTCTTGGACCTTCAAATCAACGTTGAAACACAGAACTTGCATCGATATTGAATACAAAAGGCAAAATGTCGACTTATTTACAAGATGAGTAACTCTACTAATAGTTCGTGATTTCAGCTATCCTGGGACACCAGTATTAGATTCCGATGCGCCATTGCAGGTTTACTGTATCTCTTGGACCATCAAATCAACGGTGAAACACAGAAATTGCATCGATATTGTATACAAAATGCAATATAACGACTAATTTAAAAGAGGTGTAACTCTTCTAATAGTTCATGCTTTGAGCCTTTCCTGGGACAGCAGTATTAGATCTCGATGCACCATTCCAGGTTTACTGTATCCCTTGGACCTTCAAATCAACGATGAAACACAGAAATTGCATCGATATGGAATACAAAAGTCAAAATGTTGTCTTACTTACAAGAGGAGTAACTCTTCTAATAGTTCGTGCTTTGAGCCATTCCTGGGACAGCAGTATTAGATTCCGATGCGCCATTGCAGGTTTACTGTATCCCTTGGACCTTCAAATCAACGATGAAACACAGAAATTGCATCGATATTGAATTCAAAAGCAAAATGTCGACTTATTTACAAGAGGAGTTACTCTTCTGATAGTTCGGGCTTTTAGCCTTTCCTGGGACAGCAGTATTAGATTCCGATGCACCATTCCAGGTTTACTGTATCCCTTGGACCTTCAAATCAACGATGAAACACAGAAATTGCATCGATATTGAATACAAAAGGCAAAATGTCGACTTATTTACAAGAGGAGTAACTCTTCTAATAGTTCGTGCTTTCAGCCATTCCTGGGACAGCAGTATTAGATTCCGATGCACCATTGCAGGATTACTGTATCCCGTGGACCTTCAAATCAACGATGAAACACATATATTGCATCGATATTGAATACAAAAGAGAAAATGTCGGCTTATTTACAAGGGGAGTAACTCTTTTAATAGTTCGTGTTTTAGCCTTTCCTGGGACAGCAGTATTAGATTCCGGTGCACCATTGCAGGTTTACTGTATCCCTTGGACCTTCAAGTCTACGATGAAACACAGAAATTGCCTCAATATTGAATACAAAAGGCAAATTGTCGACTTATTTACAAGAGGAGTAACTCTTCTAATAGTTCGTGTTTTGAGCCTTTCCTGGGACAGCAGTATTAGATTCCGATGCACCATTGCAGGTTTACTGTATCCCTTGGACCTTCAAATCAACGATGAAACACAGAAATTGCATCGATATTGATTACAAAAAGCAAATGTCGACTTATTTAAAAGAGGAGTAACTCTTCTAATAGTTCGTGCTTTGAGCCATTCCTGGGACAGCAGTATTAGATTCCGATGCACCATTGCAGGATTACTGTATCCCGTGGACCTTCAAATCAACGATGAAACACATATATTGCATCGATATAGAATACAAAAGACAAAATGTCTACTTATTTACAAGAGGAGTAACTCTTTTAATAGTTCGTGTTTTTAGCCTTTCCTGGGACAGCAGTATTAGATTCCGGTGCACCATTGCAGGTTTACTGTATCCCTTGGACCTTCAAGTCTACGATGAAACACAGAAATTGCCTCAATATTGAATACAAAAGGCAAAATGTCGACTTATTTACCAGAGGAATAACTCTTCTAATAGTTCGTGCTTTGAGCCTTTCCTGGGACAGCAGTATTAGATTCCGATGCACCATTGCAGGTTTACTGTATCCCTTGGACCTTCAAATCAAAGATGAAACACAGAATTTGCATCGATATTGATTACAAAAAGCAAATGTCGACTTATTTAAAAGAGGAGTAACTCTACTAATAGTTCGTGATTTCAGCTTTCCTGGGACACCAGTATTAGATTCCGATGCACCATTGCAGGTTTACTGTATCCCTTGGACCTTGAAATCAACGATGAAACACAGATATTGCATCGATATTGAATACAAAAGGCAAAATATCGACTTATTTTAAAGAGGAATAACTCTTCTAATAGTTCGTGCTTTGAGCCTTTCCTGGGACAGCAGTGTTAGATTCCGATGCACCATTGCAGGTTTACTGTATCCCTTGGACCTTCAAATCAACGATGAAACACAGAAATTGCATCGATATTGAATGCAAAAGGCAAAATGTCGACTTATTTACAAGAGGCGAACCTCTTCTAATAGTTCGTGCTTTTAGCCTTTCCTGGGACAGCAGTGTTAGATTCCGATGCACCATTTCCGGTTTACTGTATCCATTGGACCTTCAAATCAACGATGAAACACAGAAATTGCATCGATATTGAATACAAAAGGCAAAATGTCGACTTATTTACAAGAGGAGTAATTCTTCTAATAATTCGGGCTTTTAGCCTTGCCTGGGACAGCAGTACGAGATTCCGATGCACCATTGCAGGTTTACTGTATCTCTTGGACCTTCAAATCAACGATGAAACACAGAAATTGCATCGATGTTGAATACAAATGACTAAATGTCGACCTACTTACAAGAGGAGTAACTCTTCGGACGGTTCGTGCTTTGAGCCTTTCCTGGGACAGCAGTATTAGATTCCGATGCACCATTGGAGGATTACTGTATCCTGTGGACCTTCAAATCTATGATGAAACACAGAAATTGCATCGATATTGAATACAAAAGACAAAATGTCGACTTATTTACAAGAGGAGTAACTCTTCTAATAGTTCGTGTTTTTAGCCTTTCCTGGGACAGCAGTATTAGATTCCGATGCAACATTGCAGGTTTACTGTATCCCTTGGATCTTCAAATCAACGATGAAACACATAAATTGCATCGATATTGAATACAAAAATCAAAATGTCGACTTATTTACAAGAGGAGTAACTCTTCTAATTGTTCGTGCTTTTAGCCTTTCCTGGGACAGCAGTTTTATATTCCGATGCACCATTGCAGGTTTACTGTATCCCTTGGACCTTCAAATCAACGATGAAACACAGAAATTGCATCGATATTGAATACAAGAGGCAAAATGTCGACTTATTTACAAGAGAGGTAACTCTTCTAATAGTTCGTGTTTTAGCCTTTCCTGGGACAACAGTATTAGATTCCGATGCACCATTGCAGGATGACTGTATCTCTTGGACGTTCAAATCAACGATGAAACACAGAAATTGCTTCGATATTGAATACAAAAGGCAAAATGTCGACTTATTTACAAGTGGAGTAACTCTTCTAATAGTTCGTGCTTTGAGCCTTTCCTGGGACAGCAGTATTAGATTCCGATGCACCATTGCAGGTGTACTGTATCTCTTGGACCTTCAAAGCAACGATGAAACACAGAAATTGCATCGATATTGAATACAAAAGGCAAAATGTCGACTTATTTTAAAGAGGAAAAACTCTTCTAATAGTTCGTGCTTTGAGCCTTTCCTGGGACAGCAGTGTTAGATTCCGATGCACCATTGCAGGTTTACTGTATCCCTTGGACCTTCAAATCAAAGATGAAACACAGTAATTGCATCGATATTGAATGCAAAAGGCAAAATGTCGACTTATTTACAAGAGGCGTAACTCTTCTAATAGTTCGTGATTTTAGCATTTCCTGGGACAGCAGTGTTAGATTCCGATGCACCATTGCCGGTTTACTGTATCCCTTGGACCTTCAAATCAACGATGAAACACAGAAATTGCATCGATATTGAATACAAAAGGCAAAATGTCGACTTATTTACAAGAGGAGTAATTCTTCTAATAATTCGGGCTTTTAGCCTTGCCTGGGACAGCAGTACGAGATTCCGATGCACCATTGCAGGTTTACTGTATCTCTTGGACCTTCAAATCAACGATGAAGGACAGATATTGCATCGATATTGAATACAAAAGGCAAATCGTCGCCTTTTGTATAAGTGGAGAAACTCTTCTAATAGTTTGTGTTTTGAGCCTTTCCTGGGACTGTAGTATTAGATTCCGATGCACCATTGCAGGATTACTGTATCCCTTGGACCTTCAAATCAACGATGAAACACAGAAATTGCATCGATATTGAATACAAAAGGCAAAATGTCGACTTATTTACAAGAGGAGTAATTCTTCTAATAATTCGGGCTTTTAGCCTTGCCTGGGACAGCAGTACGAGATTCCGATGCACCATTGCAGGTTTACTGTATCTCTTGGACCTTCAAATCAACGATGAAGGACAGATATTGCATCGATATTGAATACAAAAGGCAAATCGTCGCCTTTTGTATAAGTGGAGAAACTCTTCTAATAGTTTGTGTTTTGAGCCTTTCCTGGGACTGTAGTATTAGATTCCGATGCACCATTGCAGGTTTACTGTATCCCTTGGACCTTCAAATCAACGATGAAACACAGAAATTGCCTCGATATTGAATACAAAAGGCAAAATCTCGACTTATTTACAAGAGGAGTAACTCTTATAATAGTTCGTGATTTGAGCCCTTCCTGGAACAGCAGTATTGGATTCAGATGCACCATTGCAGGTTTACTGTACCTCTTGGACCTTCAAATCAATGATGAAACAAAGAAATTGCATCGATATTGAATACAAAAGGCAAAATGTTGACTTATTTACAAGAGGAGTAACTCTTCTAATAGTTCCTGCTTTGAGCCTTTCCTGGGACAGCAGTATTAGATTCCGATGCACCATTGCAGGTTTACTGTATCTCTTGGACCTTCAAATCAACGTTGAAACACAGAACTTGCATCGATATTGAATACAAAAGGCAAAATGTCGACTTATTTACAAGAGGAGTAACTCTACTAATAGTTCGTGATTTCAGCTATCCTGGGACACCGGTATTAGATTCCGATGCGCCATTGCAGGTTTACTGTATCTCTTGGACCTTCAAATCAACGGTGAAACACAGAAATTGCATCGATATTGTATACAAAATGCAAAATAACGACTAATTTTAAAGAGGTGTAACTCTTCTAATGGTTCATGCTTTGAGCCTTTCTTGGGACAGCAGTATTAGATCTCGATGCACCATTCCAGGTTTACTGTATCCCTTGGACCTTCAAATCAACGATGAAACACAGAAATTGCATCGATATGGAATACAAAAGTCAAAATGTTGACTTACTTACAAGAGGAGTAACTCTTCTATTAGTTCGTGCTTTGAGCCATTCCTGGGACAGCAGTATTAGATTCCGATGCGCCATTGCAGGTTTACTGTATCCCTTGGACCTTCAAATCAACGATGAAACACAGAAATTGCATCGATATTGAATTCAAAAGCAAAATGTCGACTTATTTACAAGAGGAGTTACTCTTCTGATAGTTCGGGCTTTTAGCCTTTCCTGGGACAGCAGTATTAGATTCCGATGCACCATTCCAGGTTTACTGTATCCCTTGGACCTTCAAATCAACGATGAAACACAGAAATTGCATCGATATTGAATACAAAAGGCAAAATGTCGACTTATTTACAAGAGGAGTAACTCTTCTAATAGTTCGTGCTTTGAGCCATTCCTGGGACAGCAGTATTAGATTCCGATGCACCATTGCAGGATTACTGTATCCCGTGGACCTTCAAATCAACGATGAAACACATATATTGCATCGATATTGAATACAAAAGAGAAAATGTCGGCTTATTTACAAGAGGAGTAACTCTTTTAATAGTTCGTGTTTTTAGCCTTCCTGGGACAGCAGTATTAGATTCCGGTGCACCATTGCAGGTTTACTGTATCCCTTGGACCTTCACGTCTACGATGAAACACAGAAATTGCCTCAATATTGAATACAAAAGGCAAATTGTCGACTTATTTACAAGAGGAGTAACTCTTCTAATAGTTCGTGCTTTGAGCCTTTCCTGGGACAGCAGTATTAGATTCCGATGCACCATTGCAGGTTTACTGTATCCCTTGGACCTTCAAATCAACGACGAAACACAGAAATTGCATCGATATTGATTACAAAAAGCAAATGTCGACTTATTTAAAAGAGGAGTAACTCTACTAATAGTTCGTGATTTCAGCTTTCCTGGGACACCAGTATTAGATTCCGATGCACCATTGCAGGTTTACTGTATCTCTTGGACCTTCAAATCAACGGTGAAACACAGAAATTGCATCGATATTGTATACAAAATGCAAAATGTCGACTAATTTACAAAAGGAGTAACTCTTCTAATAGTTCGTGCTTTGAGCCATTACTGGGAATGCAGTATTAGATTCCGATGCGCCATTGCAGGTTTACTGTATCCCGTGGACCTTCAAATCAACGATGAAACACAGAAATTGCATCGATATTGAATTCAAAAGCAAAATGTCGACTTATTTACAAGAGGAGTTACTCTTCTAATAGTTCGTGCTTTTAGCCTGTCCTGGGACAGCAGTATTAGATTCCGATGCACCATTCCAGGTTTACTGTATCCCTTGGACCTTCAAATCAACGATGAAATGCAGAAATTGCATCGATATTGAATACAAAAGGCAAAATGTCGACTTCTTTACAAGAGGAGTAACTCTTCTAATAGTTCGTGCTTTGAGCCTTTCTTGGGACAGCAGTATTAGATTCCGATGCACCATTGCAGGTTTACTGTCTCCCTTGGACCTTCATATCAACGATGAAACACAGAAATTGCATCGATATTGAATTCAAAAGCAAAATGTCGACTTATTTACAAGAGGAGTTACTCTTCTAATAGTTCGTGCTTTTAGCCTTTCCTGGGACAGCAGTATTAGATTCCAATGCACCATTCCAGGTTTACTGTATCCCTTGGACCTTCAAATCAACGATGAAACGCAGAAATTGCATCGATATTGAATACAAAAGGCAAAATGTCGACTTCTTTACAAGAGGAGTAACTCTTCTAATAGTTCGTGCTTTGAGCCTTTCCTGGGACAGCAGTATTAGATTCCGATGCACCATTGCAGTTTTACTGTATCCCTTGGACCTTCAAATCAACGATGAAACACAGAAATTGCATCGATATTGAATACAAAAGACAAAATGTCGACTTATTTACAAGAGGAGTAACTCTTCTAATAGCTCGCGTTTTTAGCCTTTCCTGGGACAGCAGTATTAGATTCCGATGCACCATTGCAGGTTTACTGTATCGCTTTGACCTTCAAGTCTACGATGAAATACAGAAATTGCCTCGATATTGAATACAAAAGGCAAAATGTCAACTTATTTACAAGAGGAGTAACTCTTCTAATAGTTCGTGCTTTGAGCCTTACCTGGGACAGCAGTATTAGATTCCGATGCACCATTGCAGGTTTACTGTATCCCTTGGACCTTCAAATAAACGATGAAACACAGAAATTGCATCGATATTGATTAGAAATGACAAAATGTCGACCTACTTACAAGAGGAGTAACTCCTCGAACGGTTCGTGTTTGAGCCTTTCCTGGGACAGCAGTATTAGATTCCGATGCACCATTGCAGGATTACTGTATCCCGTGGAAATTCAAATCAACGATGAAACACAGAAATTGCATCGATATTGAATACAAAACACAAAATGTCGACTTATTTACAAGAGGAGTAACTCTTTTAATAGTTCGTGTTTTTAGACTTTCCTGGGACAGCAGTATTAGATTCCGGTGCAATATTGCAGGTTTACTGTATCCCTTGGACCTTCAAGTCTACGATGAAACACAGAAATTGCATCGATATTGAATACAAAAGGCAAAATGTCGACTTATTTACAAGAGGAGTAACTCTTCTAATAGTTCGTGCTTTGAGCCATTCCTGGAACAGCAGTATTAGATTCCGATGCACCATTGCAGGATTACTGTATCCCGTGGACCTTCAAATCAACGATGAAACACATATATTGCATCGATATTGAATACAAAAGACAAAATGTCGACTTATTTACAAGAGGAGTAACTCTTTTAATAGTTCGTGTTTTTAGCCTTTCCTGGGACAGCAGTATTAGATTCCGGTGCACCATTGCAGGTTTACTGTATCCCTTGGACCTTCAAGTCTACGATGAAACACAGAAATTGCCTCAATATTGAATACAAAAGGCAAAATGTCGACTTATTTACAAGAGGAGTATCTCTTCTAATAGTTCGTGCTTTGAGCCTTTCCTGGGACAGCAGTATTAGATTCCGATGCACCATTGCAGGTTTACTGTATCCCTTGGACCTTCAAATCAACGATGAAACACAGAAATTGCATCGATATTGATTACAAAAAGCAAATGTCGACTTATTTAAAAGAGGAGTAACTCTACTAATAGTTCGTGATTTCAGCTTTCCTGGGACACCAGTATTAGATTCCGATGCACCATTGCAGGTTTACTGTATCTCTTGGACCTTCAAATCAACGGTGAAACACAGAAATTGCATCGATATTGTATACAAAATGCAAAATGTCGACTAATTTACGAAAGGAGTAACTCTTCTAATAGTTCGTGCTTTGAGCCATTCCTGGGAATGCAGTATTAGATTCCGATGCGCCATTGCAGGTTTACTGTATCCCTTGGACCTTCAAATCAACGATGAAACACAGAAATTGCATCGATATTGAATACAAAAGGCAAAATGTCGACTTATTTACAAGAGGAGTAACTCTTCTAATAGTTCGTGCTTTGAGCCTTTCCTGGGACAACAGTTTTAGATTGCGATGCAGCACTGCAGGTTTACTGTATCCCTTGGACCTTCAAATCAACGATGAAACACAGATATTGCATCGATATTGAATACAAAAGGCAAAATATCGACTTATTTTAAAGAGGAATAACTCTTCTAATAGTTCGTGCTTTGAGCCTTTCCTGGGACAGCAGTGTTAGATTCCGATGCACCATTGCAGGTTTACTGTATCCCTTGGACCTTCAAATCAACGATGAAACACAGAAATTGCATCGATATTGAATGCAAAAGGCAAAATGTCGACTTATTTACAAGAGGCGAACCTCTTCTAATAGTTCGTGCTTTTAGCCTTTCCTGGGACAACAGTATTAGATTCCAATGCACCATTCCAGGTTTACTGTATCCCTTGGACCTTCAAATCAACGATGAAACGCAGAAATTGCATCGATATTGAATACAAAAGGCAAAATGTCGATTTCTTTACAAGAGGAGTAACTCTTCTAATAGTTCGTGCTTTGAGCCTTTCCTGGGACAGCAGTATTAGATTCCGATGCACCATTGCAGGTTTACTGTATCCCTTGGACCTTCAAATCAACGATGAAACACAGAAATTGCATCGATATTGAATACAAAAGACAAAATGTCGACTTATTTACAAGAGGAGTAACTCTTCTAGTAGCTCGTGTTTTTAGCCTTTCCTGGGACAGCAGTATTAGATTCCGATGCACCATTGCAGGTTTACTGTATCGCTTTGACCTTCAAGTCTACGATGAAATACAGAAATTGCCTCGATATTGAATACAAAAGGCAAAATGTCAACTTATTTACAAGAGGAGTAACTCCTCTAATAGTTCGTGCTTTGAGCCTTACCTGGGACAGCAGTATTAGATTCCGATGCACCATTGCAGGTTTACTGTATCCCTTGGACCTTCAAATCAACGATGAAACACAGAAATTGCATCGATATTGATTAGAAATGACAAAATGTCGACCTACTTACAAGAGGAGTAACTCCTCGAACGGTTCGTGCTTTGAGCCTTTCCTGGGACAGCAGTATTAGATTCCGATGCACCATTGCAGGATTACTGTATCCCGTGGAAATTCAAATCAACGATGAAACACAGAAATTGCATCGATATTGAATACAAAAGACAAAATGTCGACTTATTTACAAGAGGAGTAACTCTTTTAATAGTTCGTGTTTTTAGACTTTCCTGGGACAGCAGTATTAGATTCCGGTGCAATATTGCAGGTTTACTGTATCCCTTGGACCTTCAAGTCTACGATGAAACACAGAAATTGCATCGATATTGAATACAAAAGGCAAAATGTCGTCTTATTTACAAGAGGAGTAACTCTTCTAATAGTTCGTGCTTTGAGCCATTCCTGGGACAGCAGTATTAGATTCCGATGCACCATTGCAGGATTACTGTATCCCGTGGACCTTCAAATCAACGATGAAACACATATATTGCATCGATATTGAATACAAAAGACAAAATGTCGACTTATTTACAAGAGGAGTAACTCTTTTAATAGTTCGTGTTTTTAGCCTTTCCTGGGACAGCAGTATTAGATTCCGGTGCACCATTGCAGGTTTACTGTATCCCTTGGACCTTCAAGTCTACGATGAAACACAGAAATTGCCTCAATATTGAATACAAAAGGCAAAATGTCGACTTATTTACAAGAGGAGTATCTCTTCTAATAGTTCGTGCTTTGAGCCTTTCCTGGGACAGCAGTATTAGATTCCGATGCACCATTGCAGGTTTACTGTATCCCTTGGACCTTCAAATCAACGATGAAACACAGAAATTGCATCGATATTGATTACAAAAAGCAAATGTCGACTTATTTAAAAGAGGAGTAACTCTACTAATAGTTCGTGATTTCAGCTTTCCTGGGACACCAGTATTAGATTCCGATGCACCATTGCAGGTTTACTGTATCTCTTGGACCTTCAAATCAACGGTGAAACACAGAAATTGCATCGATATTGTATACAAAATGCAAAATGTCGACTAATTTACGAAAGGAGTAACTCTTCTAATAGTTCGTGCTTTGAGCCATTCCTGGGAATGCAGTATTAGATTCCGATGCGCCATTGCAGGTTTACTGTATCCCTTGGACCTTCAAATCAACGATGAAACACAGAAATTGCATCGATATTGAATACAAAAGGCAAAATGTCGACTTATTTACAAGAGGAGTAACTCTTCTAATAGTTCGTGCTTTGAGCCTTTCCTGGGACAACAGTTTTAGATTGCGATGCAGCACTGCAGGTTTACTGTATCCCTTGGACCTTCAAATCAACGATGAAACACAGATATTGCATCGATATTGAATACAAAAGGCAAAATATCGACTTATTTTAAAGAGGAATAACTCTTCTAATAGTTCGTGCTTTGAGCCTTTCCTGGGACAGCAGTGTTAGATTCCGATGCACCATTGCAGGTTTACTGTATCCCTTGGACCTTCAAATCAACGATGAAACACAGAAATTGCATCGATATTGAATGCAAAAGGCAAAATGTCGACTTATTTACAAGAGGCGAACCTCTTCTAATAGTTCGTGCTTTTAGCCTTTCCTGGGACAACAGTATTAGATTCCAATGCACCATTCCAGGTTTACTGTATCCCTTGGACCTTCAAATCAACGATGAAACGCAGAAATTGCATCGATATTGAATACAAAAGGCAAAATGTCGATTTCTTTACAAGAGGAGTAACTCTTCTAATAGTTCGTGCTTTGAGCCTTTCCTGGGACAGCAGTATTAGATTCCGATGCACCATTGCAGGTTTACTGTATCCCTTGGACCTTCAAATCAACGATGAAACACAGAAATTGCATCGATATTGAATACAAAAGACAAAATGTCGACTTATTTACAAGAGGAGTAACTCTTCTAGTAGCTCGTGTTTTTAGCCTTTCCTGGGACAGCAGTATTAGATTCCGATGCACCATTGCAGGTTTACTGTATCGCTTTGACCTTCAAGTCTACGATGAAATACAGAAATTGCCTCGATATTGAATACAAAAGGCAAAATGTCAACTTATTTACAAGAGGAGTAACTCCTCTAATAGTTCGTGCTTTGAGCCTTACCTGGGACAGCAGTATTAGATTCCGATGCACCATTGCAGGTTTACTGTATCCCTTGGACCTTCAAATCAACGATGAAACACAGAAATTGCATCGATATTGATTAGAAATGACAAAATGTCGACCTACTTACAAGAGGAGTAACTCCTCGAACGGTTCGTGCTTTGAGCCTTTCCTGGGACAGCAGTATTAGATTCCGATGCACCATTGCAGGATTACTGTATCCCGTGGAAATTCAAATCAACGATGAAACACAGAAATTGCATCGATATTGAATACAAAAGACAAAATGTCGACTTATTTACAAGAGGAGTAACTCTTTTAATAGTTCGTGTTTTTAGACTTTCCTGGGACAGCAGTATTAGATTCCGGTGCAATATTGCAGGTTTACTGTATCCCTTGGACCTTCAAGTCTACGATGAAACACAGAAATTGCATCGATATTGAATACAAAAGGCAAAATGTCGTCTTATATACAAGAGGAGTAACTCTTCTAATAGTTCGTGCTTTGAGCCATTCCTGGGACAGCAGTATTAGATTCCGATGCACCATTGCAGGATTACTGTATCCCGTGGACCTTCAAATCAACGATGAAACACATATATTGCATCGATATTGAATACAAAAGACAAAATGTCGACTTATTTACAAGAGGAGTAACTCTTTTAATAGTTCGTGTTTTTAGCCTTTCCTGGGACAGCAGTATTAGATTCCGGTGCACCATTGCAGGTTTACTGTATCCCTTGGACCTTCAAGTCTACGATGAAACACAGAAATTGCCTCAATATTGAATACAAAAGGCAAAATGTCGACTTATTTACAAGAGGAGTATCTCTTCTAATAGTTCGTGCTTTGAGCATTTCCTGGGACAGCAGTATTAGATTCTGATGCACCATTGCAGGTTTACTGTATCCCTTGGACCTTCAAATCAACGATGAAACACAGAAATTGCATCGATATTGATTACAAAAAGCAAATGTCGACTTATTTAAAAGAGGAGTAACTCTACTAATAGTTCGTGATTTCAGCTTTCCTGGGACACCAGTATTAGATTCCGATGCACCATTGCAGGTTTACTGTATCTCTTGGACCTTCAAATCAACGGTGAAACACAGAAATTGCATCGATATTGTATACAAAATGCAAAATGTCGACTAATTTACAAAAGGAGTAACTCTTCTAATAGTTCGTGCTTTGAGCCATTCCTGGGAATGCAGTATTAGATTCCGATGCGCCATTGCAGGTTTACTGTATCCCTTGGACCATCAAATCAACGATGAAACACAGAAATTGCATCGATATTGAATACAACAGGCAAAATGTCGACTTATTTACAAGAGGAGTAACTCTTCTAATAGTTCGTGCTTTGAGCCTTTCCTGGGACAGCAGTATTAGATTGCGATGCAGCACTGCAGGTTTACTGTATCCCTTGGACCTTCAAATCAACGATGAAACACAGATATTACATCGATATTGAATACAAAAGGCAAAATATCGACTTATTTTAAAGAGGAATAACTCTTCTAATAGTTCGTGCTTTGAGCCTTTCCTGGGACAGCAGTGTTAGATTCCGATGCACCATTGCAGGTTTACTGTATCCCTTGGACCTTCAAATCAACGGTGAAACACAGAAATTGCATCGATATTGAATGCAAAAGGCAAAATGTCGACATATTTACAAGAGGCGAACCTCTTCTAACAGTTCGTGCTTTTAGCCTTTCCTGGGACAGCAGTGTTAGATTCCGATGCACCATTGCCGGTTTACTGTATCCATTTGACCTTCAAATCAACGATGAAACACAGAAATTGCATCGATATTGAATACAAAAGGCAAAATGTCGACTTATTTACAAGAGGAGTAATTCTTCTAATAATTCGGGCTTTTAGCCTTGCCTGGGACAGCAGTACGAGATTCCGATGCACCATTGCAGGTTTACTGTATCTCTTGGACCTTCAAATCAACGATGAAACACAGAAATTGCATCGATATTGAATACAAATGACAAAATGTCGACCTACTTACAAGAGGAGTAACTCTTCGAACGGTTCGTGCTTTGAGCCTTTCCTGGGACAGCAGTATTAGATTCCGATGCACCATTGGAGGATTACTGTATCCTGTGGACCTTCAAATCTATGATGAAACACAGAAATTGCATCGATATTGAATACAAAAGGCAAAATGTCGACTTATTTACAAGAGGAGTAACTCTTCTAATAGTTCGTGCTTTGAGCCTTTCCTGGGACAACAGTTTTAGATTGCGATGCAGCACTGCAGGTTTACTGTATCCCTTGGACCTTCAAATCAACGATGAAACACAGATATTGCATCGATATTGAATACAAAAGGCAAAATATCGACTTATTTTAAAGAGGAATAACTCTTCTAATAGTTCGTGCTTTGAGCCTTTCCTGGGACAGCACTGTTAGATTCCGATGCACCATTGCAGGTTTACTGTATCCCTTGGACCTTCAAATCAACGATGAAACACAGAAATTGCATCGATATTGATTACATAAGGCAAAATGTCGACCTATTTACAAGAGGAGTAACTCTTCCAACGGTTCGTGCTTAGAGCCTCTCCTGGGACAGCAGTATTAGATTCCGATGCACCATTGCAGGATTACTGTATCCCTTGGACCTTCAAATCAACGATGAAACACAGATATTGCATCGATATTGAATACAAAAGACTAAATGTCGACTTCTTTACAAGAGGAGTAACTCTTCTAATAGTTCGTGCTTTGAGCCTTTCCTGGGACAGCAGTATTAGATTCCGATGCACCATTGCAGGTTTACTGTATCCCTTGGACCTTCAAATCAACGATGAAACACAGAAATTGCATCGATATTGAATACAAAAGACAAAATGTCGACTTATTTACAAGAGGAGTAACTCTTCTAGTAGCTCGTGTTTTTAGCCTTTCCTGGGACAGCAGTATTAGATTCCGATGCACCATTGCAGGTTTACTGTATCGCTTTGACCTTCAAGTCTACGATGAAATACAGAAATTGCCTCGATATTGAATACAAAAGGCAAAATGTCAACTTATTTACAAGAGGAGTAACTCCTCTAATAGTTCGTGCTTTGAGCCTTACCTGGGACAGCAGTATTAGATTCCGATGCACCATTGCAGGTTTACTGTATCCCTTGGACCTTCAAATCAACGATGAAACACAGAAATTGCATCGATATTGATTAGAAATGACAAAATGTCGACCTACTTACAAGAGGAGTAACTCCTCGAACGGTTCGTGCTTTGAGCCTTTCCTGGGACAGCAGTATTAGATTCCGATGCACCATTGCAGGATTACTGTATCCCGTGGAAATTCAAATCAACGATGAAACACAGAAATTGCATCGATATTGAATTTAAAAGACAAAATGTCGACTTATTTACAAGAGGAGTAACTCTTTTAATAGTTCGTGTTTTTAGACTTTCCTGGGACAGCAGTATTAGATTCCGGTGCAATATTGCAGGTTTACTGTATCCCTTGGACCTTCAAGTCTACGATGAAACACAGAAATTGCATCGATATTGAATACAAAAGGCAAAATGTCGACTTATTTACAAGAGGAGTAACTCTTCTAATAGTTCGTGCTTTGAGCCATTCCTGGGACAGCAGTATTAGATTCCGATGCACCATTGCTGGATTACTGTATCCCGTGGACCTTCAAATCAACGATGAAACACATATATTGCATCGATATTGAATACAAAAGACAAAATGTCGACTTATTTACAAGAGGAGTAACTCTTTTAATAGTTCGTGTTTTTAGCCTTTCCTGGGACAGCAGTATTAGATTCCGGTGCACCATTGCAGGTTTACTGTATCCCTTGGACCTTCAAGTCTACGATGAAACATAGAAATTGCCTCAATATTGAATACAAAAGGCAAAATGTCGACTTATTTACAAGAGGAGTATCTCTTCTAATAGTTCGTGCTTTGAGCATTTCCTGGGACAGCAGTATTAGATTCCGATGCACCATTGCAGGTTTACTGTATCCCTTGGACCTTCAAATCAACGATGAAACACAGAAATTGCATCGATATTGATTACAAAAAGCAAATGTCGACTTATTTAAAAGAGGAGTAACTCTACTAATAGTTCGTGATTTCAGCTTTCCTGGGACACCAGTATTAGATTCCGATGCACCATTGCAGGTTTACTGTATCTCTTGGACCTTCAAATCAACGGTGAAACACAGAAATTGCATCGATATTGTATACAAAATGCAAAATGTCGACTAATTTACAAAAGGAGTAACTCTTCTAATAGTTCGTGCTTTGAGCCATTCCTGGGAATGCAGTATTAGATTCCGATGCGCCATTGCAGGTTTACTGTATCCCTTGGACCTTCAAATCAACGATGAAACACAGAAATTGCATCGATATTGAATACAAAAGGCAAAATGTCGACTTATTTACAGGAGGAGTAACTCTTCTAATAGTTCGTGCTTTGAGCCTTTCCTGGGACAGCAGTATTAGATTGCGATGCAGCACTGCAGGTTTACTGTATCCTTTGGACCTTCAAATCAACGATGAAACACAGATATTGCATCGATATTGAATACAAAAGGCAAATTATCGACTTATTTTAAAGAGGAATAACTCTTCTAATAGTTCGTGCTTTGAGCCTTTCCTGGGACAGCAGTGTTAGATTCCGATGCACCATTGCAGGTTTACTGTATCCCTTGGACCTTCAAATCAACGGTGAAACACAGAAATTGCATCGATATTGAATGCAAAAGGCAAAATGTCGACTTATTTACAAGAGGCGAACCTCTTCTAACAGTTCGTGCTTTTAGCCTTTCCTGGGACAGCAGTGTTAGATTCCGATGCACCATTGCCGGTTTCCTGTATCCATTTGACCTTCAAATCAACGATGAAACACAGAAATTGCATCGATATTGAATACAAAAGGCAAAATGTCGACTTGTTTACAAGAGGAGTAATTCTTCTAATAATTCGGGCTTTTAGCCTTGCCTGGGACAGCAGTACGAGATTCCGATGCACCATTGCAGGTTTACTGTATCTCTTGGACCTTCAAATCAACGATGAAACACAGAAATTGCATCGATATTGAATACAAATGACAAAATGTCAACCTACTTACAAGAGGAGTAACTCTTCGAACGGTTCGTGCTTTGAGCCTTTCCTGGGACAGCAGTATTAGATTCCGATGCACCATTGGAGGATTACTGTATCCTGTGGACCTTCAAATCTATGATGAAACACAGAAATTGCATCGATATTGAATACAAAAGACAAAATGTCGACTTATTTACAAGAGGAGTAACTCGTCTAATAGTTCGTGTTTTTAGCCTTTCCTGGGACAGCAGTATTAGATTCCGATGAACCATTGCAGGTTTACTGAATCCCTTGGATCTTCAAATCAACGATGAAACACAGAAATTGCATCGATATTGAATACAAAAATCTAAATGTCGACTTATTTACAAGAGGAGTAACTCTTCTAATTGTTCGTGATTTTAGCCTTTCCTGGGAACAGCTGTTTTAGATTCCGATGCACCATTGCAGGTTTACTGTATCCCTTGGACCTTCAAATCAACGATGAAACACAGAAATTGCATCGATATTGAATACAAGAGGCAAAATGTCGACTTATTTACAAGAGAGGTAACTCTTCTAATAGTTCGTGTTTTAGCCTTTCCTGGGACAACAGTATTAGATTCCGATGCACCATTGCAGGATGACTGTATCTCTTGGACGTTCAAATCAACGATGAAACACAGAAATTGCTTCGATATTGAATACAAAAGGCAAAATGTCGACTTATTTACAAGTGGAGTAACTCTTCTAATAGTTCGTGCTTTGAGCCTTTCCTGGGACAGCAGTGTTAGATTCCGATGCACCATTGCAGGTTTACTGTATCCCTTGGACCTTCAAATCAACGATGAAACACAGAAATTGCATCGATATTGAATGCAAAAGGCAAAAGGTCGACTTATTTACAAGAGGCGTAACTCTTCTAATAGTTCGTGATTTTAGCCTTTCCTGGGACAGCAGTGTTAGATGCCGATGCACCATTGCCGGTTTACTGTATCCCTTGGACCTTCAAATCAACGATGAAACACAGAAATTGCATCGATATTGAATACAAAAGGCAAAATGTCGACCTATTTACAAGAGGAGTAATTCTTCTAATAATTCGGGCTTTTAGCCTTGCCTGGGACAGCAGTACGAGATTCCGATGCACCATTGCAGGTTTACTGTATCTCTTGGACCTTCAAATCAACGATGAAGGACAGAAATTGCATCGATATTGAATTCAAAAGGCAAATCGGCGCCTTTTGTATAAGTGGAGAAACTCTTCTAATAGTTTGTGTTTTGAGCCTTTCCTGGGACAGTAGTATTAGATTCCGATGCACCATTGCAGGATTACTGTATCCCTTGGACCTTCAAATCAACGATGAAACACAGAAATTGCATCGATATTGAATACAAAAGGCAAAATGTCGACTTATTTATAAGAGGAGTAACTCATCTAATAGTTCGTGATTTGAGCCTTTCCTGGGACAGCAGTACTAGATTCCGATGCACCATTGCAGGTTTACTGTATCCCTTGCACCTTCAAATCAACGATGAAACACAGAAATTGCATCGATATTGAGTACAAAAGGCAAAATGTCGATCTATTTACAAGAGGAGTAACTCTTCCATCGGTTCGTGCTTAGAGCCTCTCCTGGGACAGCAGTATTAGATTCCGATGCACCATTGCAGGATTACTGTATCCCTTGGACCTTCAAATCAACGATGAAACACAGATATTGCATTGATATTGAATACAAAAGACAAAATGTCGAGTTATTTACAAGAGGAGTAACTCTTCTAATAGTTCCTGCTTTGAGCCTTTCCTGGGACAGCAGTATTAGATTCCGATGCACCATTGCAGGTTTACTGTATCGCTTTGACCTTCAAGTCTACGATGAAACACAGAAATTGCCTCGATATTGAATACAAAAGGCAAAATCTCGACTTATTTACAAGAGGAGTAACTCTTATAATAGTTCGTGCTTTGAGCCCTTCCTGGAACAGCAGTATTGGATTCAGATGCACCATTGCAGGTTTACTGTACCTCTTGGACCTTCAAATCAATGATGAAACAAAGAAATTGCATCGATATTGAATACAAAAGGCAAAATGTCGACTTATTTACAAGAGGAGTAACTCTTCTAATAGTTCGTGCTTTGAGCCATTCCTGGGACAGCAGTATTAGATTCCGATGCACCATTGCAGGATTACTGTATCCCGTGGACCTTCAAATCAACGATGAAACACAGATATTGCATTGATATTGAATACAAAAGGCAAAATGTCGACTTATTTACAAGAGGAGTAACTCTTCTAATAGTTCCTGCTTTGAGCCTATCCTGGGACAGTAGTATTAGATTCCGATGCACCATTGCAGGTTTACTGTATCTCTTGGACCTTCAAATCAACGTTGAAACACAGAACTTGCATCGATATTGAATACAAAAGGCAAAATGTCGACTTATTTACAAGAGGAGTAACTCTACTATTAGTTCGTGATTTCAGCTTTCCTGGGACACCAGTATTAGATTCCGATGCGCCATTGCAGGTTTACTGTATCTCTTGCACCTTCAAATCAACGGTGAAACACAGAAATTGCATCGATATTGTATACAAAATGCAAAATAACGACTAATTTAAAAGAGGTGTCACTCTTCTAATAGTTCATGCTTTGAGCCTTTCCTGGGACAGCAGTATTAGATCTCGATGCACCATTCCAGGTATACTCTATCCCTTGGACCTTCAAATAAACGATGAAACACAGAAATTGCATCGATATGGAATACAAAAGTCAAAATGTTGACTTACTTACAAGAGGAGTAACTCTTCTAATAGTTCGTGCTTTGAGCCATTCCTGGGACAGCAGTACTAGATTCCGATGCGCCATTGCAGGTTTACTGTATCCCTTGGACCTTCAAATCAACGATGAACCACAGAAATTGCATCGATATTGAATTCAAAAGCAAAATGTCGACTTATTTACAAGAGGAGTTACTCTTCTGATAGTTCTGGCTTTTAGCCTTTCCTGGGACAGCAGTATTAGATTCCGATGCACCATTCCAGGTTTACTGTATCCCTTGGACCATCAAATCAACGATGAAACACAGAAATTGCATCGATATTGAATACAAAAGGCAAAATGTCGACTTATTTACAAGAGGAGTAACTCTTCTAATAGTTCGTGCTTTGAGCCATTCCTGGGACAGCAGTATTAGATTCCGATGCACCATTGCAGGATTACTGTATCCCGTGGACCTTCAAATCAACGATGAAACACATATATTGCATCGATATTGAATACAAAAGACAAAATGTCGACTTATTTACAAGAGGAGTAACTCTTTTAATAGTTCGTGTTTTTAGCCTTTCCTGGGACAGCAGTATTAGATTCCGGTGCACCATTGCAGGTTTACTGTATCCCTTGGACCTTCAAGTCTACGATGAAACACAGAAATTGCCTCAATATTGAATACAAAAGGCAAAATGTCGACTTATTTACAAGAGGAGTAACTCTTCTAATAGTTCGTGCTTTGAGCCTTTCCTGGGACAGCAGTATTAGATTCCGATGCACCATTGCAGGTTTACTGTATCCCTTGGACCTTCAAATCAACGATGAAACACAGAAATTGCATCGATATTGATTACAAAAAGCAAATGTCGACTTATTTAAAAGAGGAGTAACTCTACTAATAGTTCGTGATTTCAGCTTTCCTGGGACACCAGTATTAGATTCCGATGCACCATTGCAGGTTTACTGTATCTCTTGGACCATCAAATCAACGGTGAAACACAGAAATTGCATCGATATTGTATACAAAATGCAAAATGTCGACTAATTTACAAAAGGAGTAACTCTTCTAATAGTTCGTGCTTTGAGCCATTCCTGGGAATGCAGTATTAGATTCCGATGCGCCAATGAGGGTTTACTGTATCCCTTTCACCTTCAAATCAAAGATGAAACACAGAAATTGCATCGATATTGAATTCAAAACCAAAATGTCGACTTATTTACAAGAGGAGTTACTCTTCTAATAGTTCGTGCTTTGAGCCTTTCCTGGGACAGCAGTATTAGATTCCGATGCACCATTGCAGGATTACTGTATCCCGTGGAAATTCAAATCAACGATGAAACTCAGAAATTGCATCGATATTGAATACAAAAGACAAAATGTCGACTTATTTACAAGAGGAGTAACTCTTTTAATAGTTCGTGTTTTAGACTTTCCTGGGACAGCAGTATTAGATTCCGGTGCAATATTGCAGGTTTACTGTATCCCTTGGACCTTCAAGTCTACGATGAAACACAGAAATTGCATCGATATTGAATACAACAGGCAAAATGTCGACTTATTTTCAAGAGGAGTAACTCTTCTAATAGTTCGTGCTTTGAGCCATTCCTGGGACAGCAGTATTAGATTCCGATGCACCATTGCAGGATTACTGTATCCCGTGGACCTTCAAATCAACGATGAAACACATATTTTGCATCGATATTGAATACAAAAGGCAAAATGTCGACCTATTTACAAGAGGAGTATCTCTCCTAATAGTTCGTGCTTTGAGCCTTTCCTGGGACAGCAGTATTAGATTCCGATGCACCAATGCAGGTTTACTGTATCCCTTGGACCTTCAAATCAACGATGAGACACAGAAATTGCATCGATATTGATTACAAAAAGCAAATGACGACTTATTTAAAAGAGGAGTAACTCTACTAATAGTTCGTGATTTCAGCTTTCCTGGGACACCAGTATTAGATTCCGATGCACCATTGCAGGTTTACTGTATCTCTTGGACCTTCAAATCAACGGTGAAACACAGAAATTGCATCGATATTGTATACAAAATGCAAAATGTCGACTAATTTACAAAAGGAGTAACTCTTCTAATAGTTCGTGCTTTGAGCCATTCCTGGGAATGCAGTATTAGATTCCGATGCGCCATTGCAGGTTTACTGTATCCCTTGGACCTTCAAATCAACGATGAAACACAGAAATTGCATCGATATTGAATTCAAAAGCAAAATGTCGACTTATTTACAAGAGGAGTTACTCTTCTAATAGTTCGTGCTTTTAGCCTTTCCTGGGACAGCAGTATTAGATTCCGATGCACCATTCCAGGTTTACTGTATCCCTTGGACCTTCAAATCAACGATGAAACGCAGAAATTGCATCGATATTGAATACAAAAGGCAAAATGTCGACTTCTTTACAAGAGGAGTAACTCTTCTAATAGTTCGTGCTTTGAGCCTTTCCTGGGACAGCAGTATTAGATTCCGATGCACCATTGCAGGTTTACTGTCTCCCTTGGACCTTCAAATCAACGATGAAACACAGAAATTGCATCGATATTGAATACAAAAGACAAAATGTCGACTTATTTACAAGAGGAGTAACTCTTCTAATAGCTCGTGTTTTTAGCCTTTCCTGGGACAGCAGTATTAGATTCCGATGCACCATTGCAGGTTTACTGTATCGCTTTGACCTTCAAGTCTACGATGAAATACAGAAATTGCCGCGATATTGAATACAAAAGGCAAAATGTCAACTTATTTACAAGAGGAGTAACTCTTCTAATAGTTCGTGCTTTGAGCCTTACCTGGGACAGCAGTATTAGATTCCGATGCACCATTGCAGGTTTACTGTATCCCTTGGACCTTCAAATCAACGATGAAACACAGAAATTGCATCGATATTGATTACAAATGACAAAATGTCGACCTACTTACAAGAGGAGTAACTCCTCGAACGGTTCGTGATTTGAGCCTTTCCTGGGACAGCAGTATTAGATTCCGATGCACCATTGCGCGATTACTGTATCCCGTGGAAATTCAAATCAACGATGAAACACAGAAATTGCATCGATATTGAATACAAAAGAAAAAATGTCGACTTATTTACAACAGGAGTAACTCTTTTAATAGTTCGTGTAGTTAGCCTCTCCTGGGACAGCAGTATTAGATTCCGGTGCAATATTGCAGGTTTACTGTATCCCTTGGAACTTCAAGTCTACGATGAAACACAGAAATTGCCTCGATATTGAATACAAAAGGCAAAATGTCGACTTATTTACAAGGGGAGTCACTCTTCTAATAGTTCGTGCTTTGAGCCTTTCCTGGGACAGCAGTATTAGATTCCGATCCACCATTGCAGGTTTACTGTATCCCTTGGACCTTCTAATCAACGATGAAACACAGAAATTGCATCGATATTGAATACAAAAAGCAAATGTCGACTAATTTATAAGAGGACTAACTCTACTAATAGTTCGTGATTTCAGCTTTCCTGGGACACCAGTATTAGATTCCGATGCACCATTGCAGGTTTACTGTATCTCTTGGACCTTCAAATCAACGGTGATACACAGAAATTGCATCGATATTGTATACAAAATGCAAAATAACGACTAATTTAAAAGAGGTGTAACTCTTCTAATAGTTCGTGCTTTGAGCCTTTCCTGGGACAGCAGTATTAGATTCCGATGCACCATTCCAGTTTTACTGTATCCCTTGGACCTTCAAATCAACGATGAAACACAGAAATTGCATCGATATTGAATACAAAAATCAAAAAGTTGACTTATTTACAAGAGGAGTAACTCTTCTAATAGTTCGTGCTTTGAGCCATTCCTGGGAATGCAGTATTAGATTCCGATGCGCCATTGCAGATTTACTGTATCCCTTGGACCTTCAAATCAACGATGAAACACAGAAATTGCATCGATATTGAATTCAAAAGCAAAATGTCGACTTATTTACAAGAGGAGTTACTCTTCTTATAGTTCGTGATTTTAGCCTTTCCTGGGACAGCAGTATTAGATTCCGATGCACCATTGCAGGTTTACTGTATCGCTTTGACCTTCAAGTCTACGATGAAACACAGAAATTGCCTCGATATTGAATACAAAAGGCAAAATTTCGACTTATTTACAAGAGGAGTAACTCTTCTAATAGTTCCTGCTTTGAGCCTTTCGTGGGACAGCAGTATTAGATTCCGATGCACCATTGCAGGTTTACTGTATCTCTTGGACCTTCAAATCAACGTTGAAACACAGAACTTGCATCGATATTGAATACAAAAGGCAAAATGTCGACTTATTTACAAGGGGAGTAACTCTTCTAATAGTTCGTGCTTTGAGCCTTTCCTGGGACAGAAGTATTAGATTCCGATGCACCATTGCAGGTTTACTGTATCCCTTGGACCTTCAAATCAACGATGAAACACAGAAATTGCATCGATATTGAATACAAAAAGCAAATGTCGACTTATTTATAAGAGGAGTAACTCTACTAATAGTTCGTGCTTTGAGCCGTCCTGGGACAGCAGTATTATATTCCGATGCACCATTGCAGGATTACTGTATCCCGTGGACCTTCAAATCAACGATGAAACACATATATTGCATCGATATTGAATACAAAAGACAAAATGTCGACTTATTTACAAGAGGAGTAACTCTTTTAATAGTTCGTGTTTTTAGCCTTTCCTGGGTCAGCAGTATTAGATTCCGGTGCACCATTGCAGGTTTACTGTATCTCTTGGACCTTCAAATCAACGGTGAAACACAGAAATTGCATCTATATTGAATACAAAAGACAAAATGTCGACTTATTTACAAGAGGAGTAACACTTCTAATAGTTCGTGCTTTGAGCCTTTCCTGGGACAGCAGTATTAGATTCCGATGCACCATTGCAGGTTTACTGTATCCCTTGGACCTACAAATCAACGATGAAACACAGAAATTGCAACGAAATTGAATACAAAAGACAAAATGTCGATTTATTTACAAGAGGAGTAACTCTTCTAATAGCTCGTGCTTTTAGCCTTTCCTGGGACAGCAGTATTTGATTCCGATGCACCATTGCAGGTTTACTGTATCGCTTTGACCTTCAAGTCTACGATGAAACACAGAAATTGCCTCGATATAGAATACAAAATGCAAAATGTCGACTTATTTACAAGAGGAGTAACTCTTCTAATAGTTCGTGCTTTGGGCCTTACCTGGGATAGCAGTATTAGATTCCGATGCACCATTGCAGGTTTACTGTATCCCTTGGACCTTCAAATCAACGATGGAAAACAGAAATTGCATCGATATTGATTACAAATGACAAAATGTCGACCTACTTACAAGAGGAGTAACTCCTCGAACGGTTCGTGCTTTGAGCCTTTCCTGGGACAGCAGTATTAGATTCCGATGCACCATTGCAGGATTACTGTATCCAGTGGAAATTCAAATCAACGTTGAAACACAGAAATTGCATCGATATTGAATACAAAAGACAAAATGTCGACTTATTTACAAGAGGAGTAACTCTTTTAATAGTTCGTGTTTTTAGCCTTTCCTGGGACAGCAGTATTAGATTCCGGTGCAATATTGCAGGTTTACTGTATCCCTTGGACCTTCAAGTCTACGATGAAACACAGAAATTGCCTCGATATTGAATACAAAAGGCAAAATGTCGACTTATTTACAAGGGAAGTCACTCTTCTAATAGTTCGTGCTTTGAGCCTTTCCTGGGGCAGAAGTATTAGATTCCGATGCACCATTGCAGGTTTACTGTATCCCTTGGACCTTCTAATCAACGATGAAACACAGAAATTGCATCGATATTGAATACAAAAAGCAAATGTCGACTAATTTATAAGAGGAGTAACTCTACTAATAGTTCGTGATTTCAGCTTTCCTGGGACACCAGTATTAGATTCCGATGCACCATTGCAGGTTTACTGTATCTCTTGGACCTTCAAATCAACGGTGAAACACAGAAATTGCATCGATATTGTATACAAAATGCAAAATAACGACTAATTTAAAAGAGGTGTAACTCTTCTAATAGTTCGTGCTTTGAGCCTTTCCTGGGACAGCAGTATTAGATTCCGATGCACCATTCCAGTTTCACTGTATCCCTTGGACCTTCAAATCAACGATGAAACACAGAAATTGCATCGATATTGAATACAAAAGGCAAAATGTCGACTTATTTACAAGAGGAGTAACTCTTCTAATAGTTCGTGCTTTGAGCCATTCCTGGGAATGCAGTATTAGATTCCGATGCGCCATTGCAGGTTTACTGTATCCCTTGGACCTTCAAATCAACGATGAAACACAGATATTGCATCGATATTGAATTCAAAAGGAAAATGTCGACTTATTTACAAGAGGAGTTACTCTTCTAATAGTTCGTGTTTTTAGCCTTTCCTGGAACAGCGGTATTAGATTCCGATGCACCATTCCAGGTTTTTTGTATCCCTTGGACCTTCAAATCAACGTTGAAACGCAGAAATTGCATCGATATTGATTACAAAAGGCAAAATGCCGACTTCTTTACAAGAGGAGTAACTCTTCTAATAGTTCGTGCTTTGAGCCTTTCCTGGGACAGCAGTATTAGATTCCGATGTACCATTGCAGGTTTACTGTATCCCTTGGACCTTCAAATCAACGATGAAACACAGAAATTGCATCGATATTGAATACAAAACGCAAAATGTCGACTTATTTACAAGAGGAGTAATTCTTCTAATAATTCGGGATTTTAGCCTTGCCTGGGACAGCAGTACGAGATTCCGATGCACCATTGCAGGTTTACTGTATCTCTCGGACCTTCAAATCAACGATGAAAGACAGAAATTGCATCGATATTGAATACAAAAGGCAAATCGTCGACTTTTTTATAAGTGGAGAAACTCTTCTAATAGTTCGTGTTTTGAGCCTTTCCTGGGACAGTAGTATTAGATTCCGATGCACCATTGCAGGATTACTGTATCCCTTGGACCTTCAAATCAACGATGAAACACAGAAATTGCATCGATATTGAATGCAAAAGGCAATGTGTCGACTTATTTATAAGAGGAATAACTCATCTAATAGTTCGTGATTTGAGCCTTTCCTGGGACAGCAGTATTAGATTCCGATGCACCATTGCAGGTTTACTGTATCCCTTGCACCTTCAAATCAACGATGAAACACAGAAATTGCATCGATATTGAGTACAAAAGGCAAAATGTCGACCTATTTACAAGAGGAGTAACTCTTCCATCGGTTCGTGCTTAGAGCCTCTCCTGGGACAGCAGTATTAGATTCCGATGCACCATTGCAGGATTACTGTATCCCTTGGACCTTCAAATCAACGATGAAACACAGAAATTGCATTGATATTGAATACAAAAGACAAAATGTCGACTTATTTACAAGAGGAGTAACTCTTCTAATAGTTCGTGATTTTAGCCTTTCCTGGGACAGCAGTATTAGATTCCGATGCACCATTGCAGGTTTACTGTATCGCTTTGACCTTCAAGTCTACGATGAAACACAGAAATTGCCTCGATATTGAATACAAAAGCCAAAATCTCGACTTATTTACAAGAGGAGTAACTCTTATAATAGTTCGTGCTTTGAGCCTTTCCTGGAACAGCAGTATTGGATTCAGATGCACCATTGCAGGTTTAGTGTACCTCTTGGACCTTCGAATCAACGATGAAACAAAGAAATTGCATCGATATTGAATACAAAAGGCAAAATTTCGACTTATTTACAAGAGGAGTAACTCTTCTAATAGTTCCTGCTTTGAGCCTTTCGTGGGACAGCAGTATTAGATTCCGATGCACCATTGCAGGTTTACTGTATCTCTTGGACCTTCAAATCAACGGTGGAACACAGAAATTGCATCGATATTGTATACAAAATGCAAAATAACAACTAAATTAAAAGAGGTGTAACTCTTCTAATAGTTCATGCTTTGAGCCTTTCCTGGGACAGTAGTATTAGATCTCGATGCACCATTCCAGGTTTACTGTATCCCTTGGAACATCAAATCAACGATGAAACACAGAAATTGCATAGATATGGAATACAAAAGTCAAAATGTTGACTTATTTACAAGAGGAATAACTCTTCTAATAGTTCGTGTTTTTAGCCATTCCTGGGACAGCAGTATTAGATTCCGATGCACCATTGCAGGTTTACTGTATCCCTTGGACCTTCAAATCAACGATGAAACACAGAAATTGCATCGATATTGATTACAAAAAGCAAATGTCGACTCATTTAAAAGAGGAGTAACTCTACAAATAGTTCGTGATTTCAGCTTTCCTGGGACACCAGTATTAGATTCCGATGCACCATTGCAGGTTTACTGTATCTCTTGGACCTTCAAATCAACGGTGAAACACAGAAATTGCATCGATATTGAATACAAAAGACAAAATGTCGACTTATTTACAAGAGGAGTAACTCTTCTAATAATTCGTGCTTTGAGCCTTTCCTGGGACAGCAGTATTAGATTCCGATGCACCATTGCAGGTTTACTGTATCCCTTGGACCTTCGAATCAACGATGAAACACAGAAATTGCATCGATATTGAATACAAAAGACAAAATGTCGACTTATTTACAAGAGGAGTAACTCTTCTAATAGCTCGTGTTTTTAGCCTTGCCTGGGACAGCAGTATTTGATTCCTATGCACCATTGCAGGTTGACTCTATCGCTTTGACCTTCAAGTCTACGATGAAACACAGAAATTGCCTCGATATAGAATACAAAAGGCAAAATGTCGACTTATTTACAAGAGGAGTAACTCTTCTAATAGATCGTGCTTTGAGCCTTACCTGGGACAGCAGTATTAGATTCCGATGCACCATTGCAGGTTTACTGTATCCCTTGGACCTTCAAATCAACGATGAAACACAGAAATTGCATCGATATTGATTACAAATGACAAAATGTCGACCTACTTACAAAAGGAGTAACTCCTCGAACGGTTCGTGCTTTGAGCCTTTCCTGGGACAGCAGTATTAGATTCCGATGCACCATTGCAGGATTACTGTATCCCGTGGAAATTCAAATCAACGATTAAACACAGATATTGCATCGATATTGAATACAAAAGACAAAATGTCGACTTATTTACAAGAGGAGTAACTCTTTTAATTGTTCGTGTTTTTAGCCTTTCCTGGGACAGCAGTATTACATTCCGGTGCAATATTGCAGGTTTACTGTATCCCTTGGACCTTCAAGTCTACGATGAAACACAGAAATTGCCTCGATATTGAATACAAAAGGCCAATTGTCGACTTATTTACAAGGGGAGTAACTCTTCTAATAGTTCGTACATTTAGCCTTTCCTGGGACAGCAGTATTAGTTTCCGATGCACCATTGCAGATTTACTGTATCCCTTGGACCTTCTAATCAACGATGAAACAAAGAAATTGCATCGATATTGTATACAAAATGCAAAATAACGACTAATTTAAAAGAGGTGTAACTCTTCTAATAGTTCGTGCTTTGAGCCTTTCCTGGGACAGCAGTATTAGATTCCGATGCACCATTCCAGGTTTACTGTATCCCTTGGACCTTCAAATCTATGATGAAACACAGAAATTGCATCGATATTGAATACAAAAGACAAAATGTCGACTTATTTACAAGAGGAGTAACTCTTCTAATAGTTCGTGTATTTAGCCTTTCCTGGGACAGCAGTATTAGATTCCGATACACCATTGCAGGTTTACTGTATCCCTTGGATCTTCAAATCAACGATGAAACACAGAAATTGCATCGATATTGAATACAAAATGTAAAATGTCGACTTATTTACAAGAGGAGTAACTCTTATAATTGTTCGTGCTTTTAGCCTTTCCTGGGACAGCAGTTTTAGATTCCGATGCACCATTGCAGGTTTACTGTATCCCTTGGACCTTCAAATCAACTATGAAACACAGAAATTGCATCGATATTGAATACAAAAGGCAAAATGTCGACTTCTTTACAAGAGAGGTAACTCTTCTAATAGTTCGTGTTTTAGCCTTTCCTGGGACAGCAGTATTAGATTCCGATGCACCATTGCTGGTTGACTGTATCTCTTGGACGTTCAAATCATCGATCAAACACAAAAATTGCTTCGATATTGAATACAAAATGTAAAATGTCGACTTATTTACAAGAGGAGTAACTCTTATAATTGTTCGTGCTTTTAGCCTCTCCTGGGACAGCAGTATTAGATTCCGATGCACCATTGCAGGTTTACTGTATCTCTTGGACCTTCAAATCAACGGTGAAACACAGAAATTGCATCGATATTGAATACAAAAGACAAAATGTCGACTTATTTACAAGAGGAGTAACTCTTCTAATAATTCGTGCTTTGAGCCTTTCCTGGGACAGCAGTATTAGATTCCGATGCACCATTGCAGGTTTACTGTATCCCTTGGACCTTCGAATCAACGATGAAACACAGAAATTGCATCGATATTGAATACAAAAGACAAAATGTCGACTTATTTACAAGAGGAGTAACTCTTCTAATAGCTCGTGTTTTTAGCCTTTCCTGGGACAGCAGTATTTGATTCCTATGCACCATTGCAGGTTTACTCTATCGCTTTGACCTTCAAGTCTACGATGAAACACAGAAATTGCCTCGATATAGAATACAAAAGGCAAAATGTCGACTTATTTACAAGAGGAGTAACTCTTCTAATAGTTCGTGCTTTGAGCCTTACCTGGGACAGCAGTATTAGATTCCGATGCACCATTGCAGGTTTACTGTATCCCTTGGACCTTCAAATCAACGATGAAACACAGAAATTGCGTCGATATTGATTACAAATGACAAAATGTCGACCTACTTACAAAAGGAGTAACTCCTCGAACGGTTCGTGCTTTGAGCCTTTCCTGGGACAGCAGTATTAGATTCCGATGCACCATTGCAGGATTACTGTATCCCGTGGAAATTCAAATCAACGATTAAACACAGATATTGCATCGATATTGAATACAAAAGACAAAATGTCGACTTATTTACAAGAGGAGTAACTCTTTTAATTGTTCGTGTTTTTAGCCTTTCCTGGGACAGCAGTATTACATTCCGGTGCAATATTCCAGGTTTACTGTATCCCTTGGACCTTCAAGTCTACGATGAAACACAGAAATTGCCTCGATATTGATTACAAAAGGCAAATTGTCGACTTATTTACAAGGGGAGTAACTCTTCTAATAGTTCGTGCTTTGAGCCTTTCCTGGGACAGCAGTATTAGATTCCGATGCACCATTCCAGGTTTACTGTATCCCTTGGACTTTCAAAACTATGATGAAACACAGAAATTGCATCGATATTGAATACAAAAGACAAAATGTCGACATATTTACAAGAGGAGTAACTCTTCTAATAGTTCGTGTTTTTAGCCTTTCCTGGGACAGCAGTATTAGATTCCGATACACCATTGCAGGTTTACTGTATCCCTTGGATCTTCAAATCAACGATGAAACACAGAAATTGCATCGATATTGAATACAAAATGTAAAATGTCGACTTATTTACAAGACGAGTAACTCTTATAATTGTTCGTGCTTTTAGCCTTTCCTGGGACAGCAGTTTTAGATTCCGATGCACCATTGCAGGTTTACTGTATCCCTTGGACCTTCAAATCAACTATGAAACACAGAAATTGCATCGATATTGAATACAAAAGGCAAAATGTCGACTTCTTTACAAGAGAGGTAACTCTTCTAATAGTTCGTGTTTTAGCCTCTCCTGGGACAGCAGTATTAGATTCCGATGCACCATTGCTGGTTGACTGTATCTCTTGGACGTTCAAATCGTCGATGAAACACAGAAATTGCTTCGATATTGAATACAAAAGGCAAAATGACGACTAATTTACAAGTGGAGTAACTCTTCTAATAGTTCGTGCTTTGAGCCTTTCCTGGGACAGCAGTATTAGATTCCGATGCACCATTGCCGGTTTACTGTATCTCTTGGACCTTCAAATCAACGATGAAACACAGAAATTGCATCGATATTGAATACAAAAGGCAAAATATCGACTTATTTTAAAGAGGAGTAACTCTTCTAATAGTTCGTGCTTTAAGCCTTTCCTGGGACAGCAGTGTTAGATTCCGATGCACCATTGCAGGTTTACTGTATCCCTTGGACCTTCAAATCAACGATGAAACACAGAAATTGCATCGATATTGAATGCAAAAGGCAAAATGTCGACTTGTTTACAAGAGGCGTAACTCTTCTAATAGTTCGTGCTTTTAGCCTTTCCTGGGACAGTAGTGTTAGATTCCGATGCACCATTGCAGGATTACTGTATCCCTTGGACCTTCAAATCAACGATGAAACACAGAAAATGGATCGATATTGAATACAAAAGGCAAAATGTCGACTTATTTATAAGAGGAGTAACTCATCTAATAGTTCGTGATTTGAGACTTTCCTGGGACAGCAGTGTTAGATTCCGATGCACCATTGCAGGTTTACTGTATCCCTTGGACCTTCAAATCAAAGATGAAACACAGAAATTGCAGCGATATTGAATGCAAAAGGCAAAATGTCGACTTATTTACTAGAGGCGTAACTCTTCTAATAGTTCGTGCTTTGAGCCTTTCCTGGGTCAGCAGTATTAGATTCCGATGCACCATTGCAGGTTAACTGTATCCCTTGCACCTTCAAATCAACGATGAAACACAGGAATTGCATCGATATTGATTACATAAGGCAAAATGTCGACCTATTTACAAGAGGAGTAACTCTTCCAATGGTTCGTGCTTAGAGCTCTCCTGGGACAGCAGTATTAGATTCCGATGCACCATTGCAGGATTACTGTATCCCTTGGACCTTCAAATCAACGATGAAACACAGAAATTGCATTGATATTGAATACCAAAGACAAAATGTCGACTTATTTACAAGAGGCGTAACTCTTCTAATAGTTCGTGCTTTGAGCCTTTCCTGGGTCAGCAGTATTAGATTCCGATGCACCATTGCAGGTTTACTGTATCCCTTGCACCTTCAAATCAACGATGAAACACAGAAATTGCATCGACATTGAATACAAAAGTCAAAAGTTGACTTATTTACAAGAGGAGTAACTCTTCTAATAGTTCGTGCTTTGAGCCATTCCTGGGAATGCAGTATTAGATTCCGATGCGCCATTGCACGTTTACCGTATCCCTTGGACCTTCAAATCAACGATGAAACACAGAAATTGCATCGATATTGAATACAAAAGTCAAAATGTTGACTTATGTACAAGAGGAGTAACTCTTCTAATAGTTCGTGTTTTTAGCCATTCCTGGGAATGCAGTATTAGATTCCGATGCGCCATTGCACGTTTACCGTATCCCTTGGACCTTCAAATCAACGATGAAACACAGAAATTGCATCGATATTGAATACAAGAAGCAAATGTCGACTTATTTATAAGAGGAGTAACTCTACTAATAGTTCGTGATTTCAGCAGTCCTGGGACACCAGTATTAGATTCCAATGCACCATTGCAGGTTTACTGGATCTCTTGGACCTTCAAATCAACGGTGAAACACAGAAATTGCATCCATATTGTATACAAAATGCAAAATGTCGACTAATTTAAAAGAGGTGTAACTCTTCTAATAGTTCGTGATTTGTGCCTTTCCTGGGACAGCAGTATTAGATTGCGATGCACCATTCCAGGTTTACTGTATCCCTTGGACCTTCAAATCAACGATGAAACACAGAAATTGCATCGATATTGAATACAAAAGTCAAAATGTTGACTTATTTACAAGAGGAGTAACTCTTCTAATAGTTCGTGCTTTGAGCCATTCCTGGGAATGCAGTATTAGATTCCGATGCGCCATTGCACGTTTACCGTATCCCTTGGACCTTCAAATCAACGATGAAACACAGAAATTGCATCGATATTGAATACAAAAGTCAAAATGTCGACTTATTTACAGGAGGAGTAACTCTCCCAATAGATAGTGCTTTGAGCCTTTCCTGGGACAGCAGTATTAGATTCCGATACACCATTGCAGGTTTACTGTATACCTTGGACCTTCAAATCAACGATAAAACACAGAAATTGCATCGATATTGAATACAAAAGGCAAAATGTCGACTATTTTTATAAGTGGTGTAACTCTCCTAATAGTTCGTGTTTTTGAGCCTTTCCTGGGACAGCAGTATTAGATTCCGATGCACCATTGCAGGTTTACTGTATCCCTTGGATCTTCAAATCAACGATGAAACACAGAAATTGCTTCGATATTGAATACAAAAGGCAAAATTTCGACTTATTTACATGTGGAGTAACTCTTCTAATAGTTCGTGTTTGAGCCTTTCCTGGGACAGTAGTATTAGATTCCGATGCACCACTGCAGGAATACTGTATCCCTTGGACCTTCAAATCAACGATGAAACACAGAAATTGCATCGATATTGAATACAAAAGGCAAAATGTCGACTTATTTATAAGAGGAGTAAGTCATCTAATAGTTCGTGATTTGAGCCTTTCCTGGGACAGCAGTATTAGATTCCGATGCACCATTGCAGGTTTACTGTATCCCTTGCACCTTCAAATCAACGATGAAACACAGAAATTGCATCGATATTGATTACATAAGGCAAAATATCGACCTATTTACAAGAGGAGTAACTCTTCCAACGGTTCGTGCTTAGAGCCTCTCCTGGGACAGCAGTATTAGATTCCGATGCACCATTGCAGGTTCACTGTATCCCTTGGACCTTCAAATCAACGATGAAACACAGAAATTGCATCGATATTGAATACAAAAGGCAAAATGTCGACTTATTTATAAGAGGGGTAACTCTTCTAATAGTTCGTGCTTTGAGCCTTTCCTGGGACAGCAGTATTAGATTCCGATGCACCATTGCAATTTCACTGTATCCCTTGGACCTTCAAATCAACGATGAAACACAGAAATTGCATCGATATTGAACACAAAAGTCAAAATGTTGCCTTATTTACAAGAGGAGTAACTCTTCTAATAGTTCGTGCTTTGAGCCATTCCTGGGAATGCAGTATTAGGTTCCGATGCGCCATTGCACGTTTACCGTATCCCTTGGACCTTCAAATCAACGATGAAACACAGAAATTGCATCGATATTGAATTCAAAAGCAAAATGTCGACTTATTTACAAGAGGAGTTACTCTTCTAAAAGTTCGTGCTCTTAGCCTTTCCTGGGACAGCAGTATTAGATTCCGATGCACCATTCCAGGTTTACAGTATCCCTTGGACCTTCAAATCAACGATGAAACACAGAAATTGCATCGATATTGAATACAAAACGCAAAATGTCGACTTATTTACAAGAGGAGTAACTCTTCTAATAGTTCGTGCTTTGAGCCTTTCCTGGGACAGCAGTATTAGATTCCGATGCACCATTGCAGGTTTACTGTATCCCATGGACCTTCAAATCAACGATGAAACACAGAAATTGCATCGATATTGAATACAAAAGGCAAAATGTCGACTTATTTATAAGAAGACTAACTCATCTAATAGTTCGTGATTTGAGCCTTTCCTGGGACAGCAGTATTAGATTCCGATGCACCATTGTAGGTTTACTGTATCCCTTGCACCTTCAAATCAACGATGAAACACAGAAATTGCATCGATATTGATTACATAAGGCAAAATGTCGACCTATTTACAAGAGGAGTAACTCTTCCAACGGTTCGTGCTTAGAGCCTCTCCTGGGACAGCAGTATTAGATTCCGATGCACCATTGCAGGATTACTGTATCCCTTGGACCTTCAAATCAACGATGAAACACGGAAATTGCATTGATATTGAATACAAAAGACAAAATGTCGACTTATTTACAAGAGGAGTAACTCTTCTAATAGTTCGTGCTTTGAGCCTTTCCTGGGACAGCAGTATTAGATTCCGATGCACCATTGCAGGTTTACTGTATCCCTTGGACCTTCAAATCAACGATGAAACACAGAAATTGCATCGATATTGAATACAAAAGTCAAAATGTTGACTTATTTACAAGAGGAGTAACTCTTCTAATAGTTCGTGCTTTGAGCCATTCCTGGGAATGCAGTATTAGGTTCCGATGCGCCATTGCACGTTTACCGTATCCCTTGGACCTTCATATCAACGATGAAACACAGAAATTGCATCGATATTGAATTCAAAAGCAAAATATCGACTTATTTACAAGAGGAGTTACTCTTCTAAAAGTTCGTGCTTTTAGCCTTTCCTGGGACAGCAGTATTAGATTCCGATGCACCATTCCAGGTTTACTGTATCCCTTAAACCTTCAAATCAACGATGAAACACAGAAATTGCATCGATATTGAATACAAAACGCAAAATGTCGACTTATTTACAAGAGGAGTAACTCTTCTAATAGTTCGTGCTTTGAGCCTTTCCTGGGACAGCAGTATTAGATTCCGATGCACCATTGCAGGTTTACTGTATCCCTTGGACCTTCAAATCAACGATGAAACACAGAAATTGCTTGGATATTGAATACAAAAGGCAAAATGTCGACTTATTTACAAGTGGAGTAACTCTTCTAATAGTTCGTGCTTTGAGCCTTTCCTGGGAGAGTAGTATTAGATTCCGATGCACCATTGCAGGATAACTGTATCCCTTGGACCTTCAAATAAACGATGAAACACAGAAATTGCATCGATATTGAATACAAAAGGCAAAATGTAGACTTATTTATAAGAGGAGTAACTCATCTAATAGTTCGTGATTTGAGCCTTTCCTGGGACAGCAGTATTAGACTCCGATGCACCATTGCAGGTTTACTGTATCCCTTGCACCTTCAAATCAACGATGAAACACAGAAATTGTATCGATATTGATTACATAAGGCAAAATGTCGACCTATTTACAAGAGGAGTAACTCTTCCAACGGTTCGTGCTTAGAGCCTCTCCTGGGACAGCAGTATTAATTCCGATGCACCATTGCAGGATTACTGTATCCCTTGGACCTTCAAATCAACGATGAAACACGGAAATTGCATTGATATTGAATACAAAAGACAAAATGTCGACTTATTTACAAGAGGAGTAACTCTTCTAATAGTTCGTGCTTTGAGCCTTTCCTGGGACAGCAGTATTAGATTCCGATGCACCATTGCAGGTTTACTGTATCCCTTGGACCTTCAAATCAACGATGAGACACAGATATTGCATCGATATTGAATACAAAAGGCAAAATGTCGACTTTTTTTATAAGTGGTGTAACTCTCCTAATAGTTCGTGCTTTGAGCCTTTCCTGGGACAGCAGTATTAGATTCCGATGCACCATTGCAGGTTTACCGTATCCCTTGGACCTTCAAATCAACGATGAAACACAGAAATTGCATCGATATTGAATTCAAAAGCAAAATGTCGACTTATTTACAAGAGGAGTTACTCTTCTAAAAGTTCGTGCTTTTAGCCTTTCCTGGGACAGTAGTATTAGATTCCGATGCACCATTGCAGGATTACTGTATCCCTTGGACCTTCAAATCAACGATGAAACACAGAAATTGCATCGATATTGATTACATAAGGCAAAATGTCGACCTATTTGCAAGAGCAGTAACTCTTCCAACGGTTCGTGCTTAGAGCCTCTCCTGGGACAGCAGTATTAGATTCCGATGCACCATTGCAGGATTACTGTATCCCTTGGACCTTCAAATCAACGATGAAACACAGAAATTGCATCGATATTGAATACAAAAGACAAAATGTCGACTTATTTACAAGAGGAGTAACTCTTCTAATAGTTCGTGCTTTTAGCCTTTCCTGGGACAGCAGTATTAGGTTCCGATGCACCATTGCAGGTTTACTGTATCGCTTTGACCTTCAAGTCTACGATGAAACACAGAAATTGCCGCGATATTGAATACAAAAGGCAAAATCTCGACTTATTTACAAGAGGAGTAACTCTTCTAATAGTTCGTGCTTTGAGCCTTTCCTGGGACAGCAGTATTAGATTCCGACGCACCATTGCAGGTTTACTGTATCCCTTGGACCTTCAAATCAACGATGAAACACAGATATTGCACCGATATAGAATACAAAAAGCAAATGTCGACTTATTTATAAGAGGAGTAACTCTACTAATCGTTCGTGATTTCAGCTTTCCTGGGACACCAGTATTAGATTCCGATGCACCATTGCGGGTTTACTGTATCTCTTGGACCTTCAAATCAACGGTGAAACACAGAAATTGCATCGATATTGTATACAAAATGCAAAATGTCGACTAATTTAAAAGAGGTGTAACTCTTCTAAGAGTTCGTGTTTTGAGCCTTTCCTGGGACAGCAGTATTAGATCCCAATGCACCATTCCAGGTTTACTGTATCCCTTGGACCTTCAAATCAACGATGAAACACAGAAATTTCATCGATATTGAATACAAAAGTCAAAATGTTGACTTATTTACAAGAGGAGAAACTCTTCTAATAGTTCGTGCTTTGAGCCATTCCTGGGAATGCAGTATTAGATTCCGATGCGCCATTGCAGTTTTACTGTATCCCTTGGACCTTCAAATCAACGATGAAACACAGAGATTGCATCGATATTGAATACAAAAGGCAAAATGTCGACTTTTTTTATAAGTGGTGTAACTCTCCTAATAGTTCGTGCTTTGATCCTTTCCTGGGATAGCAGTATTAGATTACGTTGCACCATTCACGGTTTCCTGTATCCCTTTGATCTTAAAATCAACGATGAAACACAGAAATTGCATCGATATTGAATACAAAAAGCAAAATGTCGATACAAGAGGAGTAACTGTTCTAATTGTTCGTGCTTTTAGCCTTTCCTGGGACAGCAGTTTTGGATTCCGATGAACCATTGCAGGTTGACTGTATCTCTTGGACCTTCAAATCAACGATGAAACACAGAAATTGCTTCGATCTTGAATACAAAAGGCAAAATGTCGACTTATTTACAAGTGGAGTAACTCTTCTAATTGATCGTGCTTTGAGCCTTTCCTGGGACAGCAGTATTAGATTCCGATGCAACATTGCAGGTTTAGTGTATCTCTTGGACCTTCAAATCTACGATGAAACACAGATATTGCATCGATAATGAATACAAAAGGCAAAATATCGACTTATTTTAAAGAGGAGTAACTCTTCTAATAGTTCTTGCTTTGAGCCTTTCCTGGGACAGCAGTGTTAGATTCCGATGCACCATAGCAGGTTTACTGTATCCCTTGGACCTTCAAATCAACGATGAAACACAGAAATTGCATCGATATTGAATACAAAAAGCAAATGTCGACTTTTTTATAAGTGGAGAAACTCTTCTAATAGTTCGTGCTTTGAGCCTTTCCTGGGACTGTAGTATTAGATTCCGATGCACCATTGCAGGATTACTGTATCCCATGGACCTTCAAATCAACGATGAAACACAGAAATTGCATCGATATTGAATACAAAAGGCAAAATGTAGACTTACTTATAAGAGGAGTAACTCAACTAATAGTTCGTGATTTGAGCCTTTCCTGGGACAGCAGTATTAGATTCCGATGCACCATTGCAGGTCTACTGTATCCCTTGCACCTTCAAATCAACGATGAAGCACAGAAATTGCATCGATATTGATTACATAAGGCAAAATGTCGACCTATTTACAAGAGGAGTAACTCTTCCAACGGTTCGTGCTTAGAGCCTCTCCTGGGACAGCAGTATTAGATTCCGATGCACCATTGCAGGTTTACTGTATCCCTTGGACCTTAAAATCAACGATGAAACACAGAAATTGCATTGATATTGAATACAAAAGACAAAATGTCGACTTATTTACAAGAGGAGTAACTCTTCTAATAGTTCGTGTTTTTAGCCTTTCCTGGGACAGCAGTATTAGATTCCGATGCACCATTGCAGGTTCACTGTACCGCTTTGACCTTCAAGTCTACGATGAAACACAGATATTGCCTCGATATTGAATACAAAAGGCAAAATCTCGACTTATTTACAAGAGGAGTAACTCTTATAATAGTTCGTGATTTGAGCCTTTCCTGGGACAGCAGTATTAGATTCCAATGTACCATTGCAGGTTTACTGTATCCCTTGCACCTTCAAATCAACGATGAAACACAGAAATTGCATCGATATTGAAAACAAAAAGCAAATGTCGACTTATTTATAAGAGGAGTAACTCTACTAATAATTCGTGATTTCAGCTTTCCTGGGACACCAGTATTAGATTCCGATGCACCATTGCAGGTCTACTGTATCCCTTGCACCTTCAAATCAACGATGAAGCACAGAAATTGCATCGATATTGATTACATAAGGCAAAATGTCGACCTATTTACAAGAGGAGTAACTCTTCCAACGGTTCGTGCTTAGAGCCTCTCCTGGGACAGCAGTATTAGATTCCGATGCACCATTGCAGGTTTACTGTATCCCTTGGACCTTCAAATCAACGCTGAAACACAGAAATTGCATCGATATTGAATACAAAAGGCAAAATGTCGACTTATTTACAAGAGGAATAACTCTTCTAATAGTTCGTGCTTTGAGCCTTTCCTGGGACAGCAGTATTAGATTCCGATGCACCATTGCAGGTTTAATGTATCCCTTGGACCTTCAAATCAACGATGAAACACAGAAATTGCATCGATATTGAATACAAAAGTCAAAATGTTGACTTATTTAGAAGAGGAGTAACTCTTCTAATAGTTCGTTCTTTGAGCCTTTCCTGGGACAGCAGTATTAGATTCCGATGCGCCATTGCACGTTTACCGTATCCCTTGGACCTTCAAATCAACGATGAAACACAGAAATTGCATCGATATTGAATTCATAAGCAAAATGTCGACTTATTTACAAGAGGAATTACTCTTCTAATAGTTCATGTTTTAGCCTTTCCTGGGACAGCAGTATTAGATTCCGATGCACCATTCCAGGTTTACTGTATCCCTTGGACCTTCAAATCAACGATGAAACACAGAAATTGCATCGATATTGAATACAAAACGCAAAATGTCGACTTATTTACAAGAGGTGTAACTCTTCTAATAGTTCGTGCTTTGAGCCTTTCCTGGGACAGCAGTATTAGATTCCGATGCACCATTGCAGGTTTACAGTATCCCTTGGACCTTCAAATCAACGATGAAACACAGAAATTGCATCGATATTGAATACAAAATGCAAAATGTCGACTACTTTTATAAGTGGTGTAACTCTCCTAATAGTTCGTGCTTTGAGCCTTTCCTGGGACAGCAGTATTAGATTCCGATGCACCATTGCAGGTTTACTGTATCCCTTGGATCTTCAAATCAACGATGAAACACAGAAATTGCCGCGATATTGAATACAAAAGGCAAAATCTCGACTTATTTACAAGAGGAGTAACTCTTCTAATAGTTCGTGTTTGAGCCTTTCCTGGGACAGCAGTATTAGATTCCGACGCACCATTGCAGGTTTACTGTATCCCTTGGACCTTCAAATCAACGATGAAACACAGATATTGCACCGATATAGAATACAAAAAGCAAATGTCGACTTATTTATAAGAGGAGTAACTCTACTAATCGTTCGTGATTTCAGCTTTCCTGGGACACCAGTATTAGATTCCGATGCACCATTGCGGGTTTACTGTATCTCTTGGACCTTCAAATCAACGGTGAAACACAGAAATTGCATCGATATTGTATACAAAATGCAAAATGTCGACTAATTTAAAAGAGGTGTAACTCTTCTAAGAGTTCGTGTTTTGAGCCTTTCCTGGGACAGCAGTATTAGATCCCAATGCACCATTCCAGGTTTACTGTATCCCTTGGACCTTCAAATCAACGATGAAACACAGAAATTTCATCGATATTGAATACAAAAGTCAAAATGTTGACTTATTTACAAGAGGAGAAACTCTTCTAATAGTTCGTGCTTTGAGCCATTCCTGGGAATGCAGTATTAGATTCCGATGCGCCATTGCAGTTTTACTGTATCCCTTGGACCTTCAAATCAACGATGAAACACAGAGATTGCATCGATATTGAATACAAAAGGCAAAATGTCGACTTTTTTTATAAGTGGTGTAACTCTCCTAATAGTTCGTGCTTTGATCCTTTCCTGGGATAGCAGTATTAGATTACGTTGCACCATTCACGGTTTCCTGTATCCCTTTGATCTTAAAATCAACGATGAAACACAGAAATTGCATCGATATTGAATACAAAAAGCAAAATGTCGATACAAGAGGAGTAACTGTTCTAATTGTTCGTGCTTTTAGCCTTTCCTGGGACAGCAGTTTTGGATTCCGATGAACCATTGCAGGTTGACTGTATCTCTTGGACCTTCAAATCAACGATGAAACACAGAAATTGCTTCGATCTTGAATACAAAAGGCAAAATGTCGACTTATTTACAAGTGGAGTAACTCTTCTAATTGATCGTGCTTTGAGCCTTTCCTGGGACAGCAGTATTAGATTCCGATGCAACATTGCAGGTTTAGTGTATCTCTTGGACCTTCAAATCTACGATGAAACACAGATATTGCATCGATAATGAATACAAAAGGCAAAATATCGACTTATTTTAAAGAGGAGTAACTCTTCTAATAGTTCTTGCTTTGAGCCTTTCCTGGGACAGCAGTGTTAGATTCCGATGCACCATAGCAGGTTTACTGTATCCCTTGGACCTTCAAATCAACGATGAAACACAGAAATTGCATCGATATTGAATACAAAAAGCAAATGTCGACTTTTTTATAAGTGGAGAAACTCTTCTAATAGTTCGTGCTTTGAGCCTTTCCTGGGACTGTAGTATTAGATTCCGATGCACCATTGCAGGATTACTGTATCCCATGGACCTTCAAATCAACGATGAAACACAGAAATTGCATCGATATTGAATACAAAAGGCAAAATGTAGACTTACTTATAAGAGGAGTAACTCAACTAATAGTTCGTGATTTGAGCCTTTCCTGGGACAGCAGTATTAGATTCCGATGCACCATTGCAGGTCTACTGTATCCCTTGCACCTTCAAATCAACGATGAAGCACAGAAATTGCATCGATATTGATTACATAAGGCAAAATGTCGACCTATTTACAAGAGGAGTAACTCTTCCAACGGTTCGTGCTTAGAGCCTCTCCTGGGACAGCAGTATTAGATTCCGATGCACCATTGCAGGTTTACTGTATCCCTTGGACCTTAAAATCAACGATGAAACACAGAAATTGCATTGATATTGAATACAAAAGACAAAATGTCGACTTATTTACAAGAGGAGTAACTCTTCTAATAGTTCGTGTTTTTAGCCTTTCCTGGGACAGCAGTATTAGATTCCGATGCACCATTGCAGGTTCACTGTACCGCTTTGACCTTCAAGTCTACGATGAAACACAGATATTGCCTCGATATTGAATACAAAAGGCAAAATCTCGACTTATTTACAAGAGGAGTAACTCTTATAATAGTTCGTGATTTGAGCCTTTCCTGGGACAGCAGTATTAGATTCCAATGTACCATTGCAGGTTTACTGTATCCCTTGCACCTTCAAATCAACGATGAAACACAGAAATTGCATCGATATTGAAAACAAAAAGCAAATGTCGACTTATTTATAAGAGGAGTAACTCTACTAATAATTCGTGATTTCAGCTTTCCTGGGACACCAGTATTAGATTCCGATGCACCATTGCAGGTTTACTGGATCTCTTGGACCCTCAAATCAACGGTGAAACACAGAAATTGCATCGATATTGTATACAAACTGCAAAATGTCGACTAATTTAAAAGAGGTGTAACTCATCTAATAGTTCGTGATTTGAGCCTTTCCTGGGACAGCAGTATTAGATTCCGATGCACCATTCCAGGTTTACTGTATCCCTTGGACCTTCAAATCAACGCTGAAACACAGAAATTGCATCGATATTGAATACAAAAGGCAAAATGTCGACTTATTTACAAGAGGAATAACTCTTCTAATAGTTCGTGCTTTGAGCCTTTCCTGGGACAGCAGTATTAGATTCCGATGCACCATTGCAGGTTTAATGTATCCCTTGGACCTTCAAATCAACGATGAAACACAGAAATTGCATCGATATTGAATACAAAAGTCAAAATGTTGACTTATTTAGAAGAGGAGTAACTCTTCTAATAGTTCGTTCTTTGAGCCTTTCCTGGGACAGCAGTATTAGATTCCGATGCGCCATTGCACGTTTACCGTATCCCTTGGACCTTCAAATCAACGATGAAACACAGAAATTGCATCGATATTGAATTCATAAGCAAAATGTCGACTTATTTACAAGAGGAATTACTCTTCTAATAGTTCATGTTTTAGCCTTTCCTGGGACAGCAGTATTAGATTCCGATGCACCATTCCAGGTTTACTGTATCCCTTGGACCTTCAAATCAACGATGAAACACAGAAATTGCATCGATATTGAATACAAAACGCAAAATGTCGACTTATTTACAAGAGGTGTAACTCTTCTAATAGTTCGTGCTTTGAGCCTTTCCTGGGACAGCAGTATTAGATTCCGATGCACCATTGCAGGTTTACAGTATCCCTTGGACCTTCAAATCAACGATGAAACACAGAAATTGCATCGATATTGAATACAAAATGCAAAATGTCGACTACTTTTATAAGTGGTGTAACTCTCCTAATAGTTCGTGCTTTGAGCCTTTCCTGGGACAGCAGTATTAGATTCCGATGCACCATTGCAGGTTTACTGTATCCCTTGGATCTTCAAATCAACGATGAAACACAGAAATTGCATCGATATTGAATACAAAAAGCAAAATGTCGACTTATTTACAAGAGGAGTAACTCTTCTAATTGTTCGTGCTTTTAGCCTTTCCTGGGACAGCAGTTTTAGATTCCGATGCACCATTGCAGGTTGACTGTAATTCTTGGACCTTCAAATCAACGATGAAACACAGAAATTGCTTCGATAATGAATACAAAAGGCAAAATGTCGACTTATTTACAAGTGGAGTAACTCTTCTAATAGTTCGTGCTTTGAGCCTTTCCTGGGACAGTAGTATTAGATTCCGATGCACCATTGCAGGATTACTGTATCCCTTGGACCTTCAAATCAACGATGAAACACAGAAATTGCATCGATATTGAATACAAAAAGCAAATGTCGACATTTTTATAAGTGGAGAAACTCTTCTAATAGTTCGTGCTTTGAGCCTTTCCTGGGACTGTAGTATTAGATTCCGATGCACCATTGCAGGATTACTGTATCCCATGGACCTTCAAATCAACGATGAAACACGGAAATTGCATCGATATTGAATACAAAAGGCAAAATGTAGACTTATTTATAAGAGGAGTAACTCATCTAATAGTTCGTGATTTGAGCCTTTCCTGGGACAGCAGTATTAGATTCCGGTGCACCATTGCAGGTCTACTGTATCCCTTGCACCTTCAAATCAACGATGAAACACAGAAATTGCATCGATATTGATTACATAAGGCAAAATGTCGACCTATTTACAAGAGGAGTAACTCTTCCAACGGTTCGTGCTTAGAGCCTCTCCTGGGACAGCAGTATTAGATTCCGATGCACCATTGCAGGATTACTGTATCCCTTGGACCTTCAAATCAACGATGAAACACAGAAATTGCATTGATATTGATTACAAAAGACAAAATGTCGACTTATTTACAAGAGGAGTAACTCTTCTAATAGTTCGAGTTTTAGCCTTTCCTGGGACAGCAGTGTTAGATTCCGATGCACCATTGCAAATTTACTGTGTCCCTTGGACCTTCAAATCAACGATGAAACACAGAAATTGCATCGATATTGAATACAAAAGTCAAAATGTTGACTTATTTACAAGAGGAGTAACTCTTCTAATAGTTCGTGCTTTGAGCCTTTCCTGGGACAACAGTATTAGATTCCGATGCGCCATTGCACGTTTACCGTATCCCTTGGACCTTCAAATCAACGATGAAACAGAGAAATTGCATCGATATTGAATTCAAAAGCAAAATGTCGACTTTTTTACAAGAGGAGTTACTTTTCTAATAGTTCGTGCTTTTAGCCTTTCCTGTGACGGCAGTATTAGATTCCGATGCACCATTCCAGGTTTACTGGATCCCTTGGACCTTCAAATCAACGATGAAACACAGAAATTGCATCAATATTGAATACAAAACGCAAAATGTCGACTTATTTACAAGAGGTGTAACTCTTCTAATAGTTCGTGCATTGAGCCTTTCCTGGGACAGCAGTGTTAGATTCCGATGCACCATAGCAGGTTTACTGTATCCCTTGGACCTTCAAATCAACGATGAAACACAGAAATTGCATCGATATTGAATGCAAAAGTTAAATGTCGACTTATTTACAAGAAGAGTAACTCTTTTAATAGTTCGTGCTTTTAGCCTTTCCAGGGATAGCAGTGTTAGATTCCGATGCACCATTGCAGGTTTACAGTATCCCTTGGACCTTCAAATCAACGATGAAACACAGAAATTGCATCGATATTGAATACAAAGGGCAAAATGTCGTCTTATTTACAAGAGGAGTAATTCTTCTAAGAGTTCGGGCTTTTAGCCTTTCCTGGGACAGCAGTACGAGATTCCGATGCACCATTGCAGGTTAACTGTATCTCTTGGACCTTCAAATCAACGATGAAAGACAGAAATTGCATCGATATTGAATACAAAAGGCAAAACGTCGACTTTTTTATAAGTGGAGAAACTCTTCTAATAGTTCGTGCTTTGAGCCTTTCCTGGGACAGTAGTATTAGATTCCGATTCACCATTGCAGGATTACTGTATCCCTTGGACCTTCAAATCAACGATGAAACACAGAAATTGCATCGATATTGAATACAAAAAGCAAATGTCGACTTTTTTATAAGTGGAGAAACTCTTCTAATATTTCGTGCTTTGAGCCTTTCCTGGGACTGTACTATTAGATTCCGATGCACCATTGCAGGATTACTGTATCTCATGGACCTTCAAATCAACGATGAAACACAGAAATTGCATCGATATTGAATACAAAAGGCAAAATGTAGACTTATTTATAAGAGGAGTAACTCATCTAATAGTTCGTGATTTGAGCCTTTCCTGGGACAGCAGTATTAGATTCCGATGCACCATTGCAGGTCTACTGTATCCCCTGCACCTTCAAATCAACGATGAAACACAGAAATTGCATTGATATTGAATACAAAAGACAAAATGTCGACTTATTTACAAGAGGAGTAACTCTTCTAATAGTTCGTGATTTTACCCTTTCCTGGGACAGCAGTATTAGATTCCGATGCACCATTGCAGGTTCACTGTACCGCTTTGACCTTCAAGTCTACGATGAAACACAGATATTGTCTCGATATTGAATACAAAAGGTAAAATCTCGACTTATTTACAAGAGGAGTAACTCTTATAATCGTTCGTGCTTTGAGCCTTTCCTGGGACAGCAGTATTAGATTCCGATGTACCATTGCAGGTTTACTGTATCCCTTGCACCTTCAAATCAACGATGAAACACAGAAATTGCATCGATATTGAAAAGAAAAAGCAAATGTCGACTTATTTATAAGAGGAGTAACTCTACTAATAGTTCGTGATTTCAGCTTTCCTGGGACACCAGTATTAGATTCCGATGAACCATTGCAGGTTTACTGGATCTCTTGGACCTTCAAATCAACGGTGAAACACAGAAATTGCATCGATATTGTATACAAAATGCAAAATGTGGACTAATTTAAAAGAGGTGTAACTCATCTGATAGTTCGTGATTTGAGGCTTTCCTGGGACAGCAGAATTAGATTCCGATGCACCATTCCAGGTTTACTGTATCCCTTGGACCTTCAAATCAACGCTGAAACACAGAAATTGCATCGATATTGAACACAAAAGGCAAAATGTCGACTTATTTACAAGAGGAATAACTCTTCTAATAGTTCGTGCTTTGAGCCATTCCTGGGACAGCAGTACGAGATTCCGATGCACCATTGCAGGTTTACTGTATCCCTTGGACCTTCAAATCAACGATGAAACACAGAAATTGCATCGATATTGAATACAAAAGTCAAAATGTTGACTTATTTACAAGAGGAGTAACTCTTCTAATAGTTCGTGCTTTGAGCCTTTCCTGGGACAGCAGTATTAGATTCCGATGCGCCATTGCACGTTTACCGTATCCCTTGGACCTTCAAATCAACGATGAAACACAGATATTGCATCGATATTGAATTCAAAAGCAAAATGTCGACTTATTTACAAGAGGAGTTACTCTTCTAATAGTTCGTGTTTTAGCCTTTCCTGGGACAGCAGTATTAGATTCCGATGCACCATTCCAGGTTTACTGTATCCCTTGGACCTTCAAATCAACGATGAAACACAGAAATTGCATCGATATTGAATACAAAACGCAAAATGTCGACTTATTTACATGAGGTGTAACTCTTCTAATAGTTCGTGCTTTGAGCCTTTCCTGGGACAGCAGTATTAGATTCCGATGCACCATTGCAGGTTTACTGTATCCCTTGGACCTTCAAATCAACGATGAAAAACAGAAATTGCATCGATATTGAATACAAAAGGCAAAATGTCGACTATTTTTATAAGTGGTGTAACTCTCCTAATAGTTCGTGCTTTGAGCCTTTCCTGGGACAGCAGTATTAGATTCCGATGCACCATTGCTGGATTACTGTATCCCTTGGACCTTCAAATCAACGATGAAACACAGAAATTGCATCGATATTGAATACATAAAGCAAATGTCGACTTTTTTATAAGTGGAGAAACTCTTCTAATAGTTCGTGATTTGAGCCAATCCTGGGACTGTAGTATTAGATTCCGATGCACCATTGCAGGATTACTGTATCCCATGGACCTTCATATCAACGATGAAACACAGAAATTGCATCGATATTGAATACAAAAGGCAAAATGTAGACTTATTTATAAGAGGAGTAACTCATCTAATAGTTCTTGATTTGAGTCTTTCCTGGGACAGCAGTATTAGATTCCGATGCACCATTGCAGGTCTACTGTATCCCTTGCACCTTCAAATCAACGATGAAACACAGAAATTGCATCGATATTGATTACATAAGGCAAAATGTCGACCTATTTACAAGCGGAGTAACTCTTCCAACGGTTCGTGCTTAGAGCCTCTCCTGGGACAGCAGTATTAGATTCCGATGCACCATTGCAGGATTACTGTATCCCTTGGACCTTCAAATCAAAGATGAAACACAGAAATTGCATTGATATTGAATACAATAGACAAAATGTAGACTTATTTACAAGAGGAGTAACTCTTCTAATAGTTCGTGCTTTAGCCTTTCCTGGGACAGCAGTATTAGATTCCGATGCACCATTGCAGGTTCACTGTACCGCTTTGACCTTCAAGTCTACGATGAAACACAGATATTGCCTCGATATTGAATACAAAAGGCAAAATCTCGACTTATTTACAAGAGGAGTAACTCTTATAATATTTCGTGCTTTGAGCCTTTCCTGGGACTGCAGTATTAGATTCCGATGTACCATTGAAGGTTTACTGTATCCCTTGCACCTTCAAATCAACGATGAAACACAGAAATTGCATCGATATTGAAAACAAAAAGCAAATGTCGACTTATTTATAGGAGGAGTAACTCTACTAATAGTTCGTGATTTCAGCTTTCCTGGGACACCAGTATTAGTTTCCGATGCACCATGGCAGGTTTACTGGATCTCTTGGACCTTCAAATCGACGGTGAAACACAGAAATTGCATCGATATTGTATACAAAATGCAAAATGTCGACTAATTTAAAAGAGGTGTAACTCATCTAGTAGTTCGTGATTTGAGCCTTTCCTGGGACAGCAGTATTAGATTCCGATGCACCATTCCAGGTTTACTGAATCCCTTGGACATTCAAATCAACGATGAAACACAGAAATTGCATCGATATTGAATACAAAAGGCAAAATGTCGACTTATTTACAAGAGGAGTAACTCCTCTAATAGTTCGTGCTTTGAGCCTTTCCTGGGACAGCAGTATTAGATTCCGATGCACCATTGCAGGTTTACTGTATCCTTTGGACCTTCAAATCAACGATGAAACACAGAAATTGCATCGATATTGAATTCAAAATCAAAATGTCGACTTATTTACAAGAGGAGTTACTCTTCTAATAGTTCGTGTTTTAGCCTTTCCTGGGACAGCAGTATTAGATTCCGATGCACCATTCCAGGTTTACTGTATCCCTTGGACCTTCAAATCAACGATGAAACACAGAAATTGTATCGATATTGAATACAAAACGCAAAATGTCGACTTATTTACAAGAGGTGTAACTCTTCTAACAGTTCGTGCTTTGAGCCTTTCCTGGGACAGCAGTATTAGATTCCGATGCACCATTGCAGGTTTACTGTATCCCTTGGACCTTCAAATCAACGATGAAACACAGAAATTGCATCGATATTGAATAGAAAAGGCAAAATGTCGACTATTTTTATAAGTGGTGTAACTCTCCTAATAGTTCGTGCTTTGAGCCTTTCCTGGGACAGCAGTATTAGATTCCGATGCACCATTGCAGGTTTACTGTATACCTTGGATCTTCAAATCAACGATGAAACACAGAAATTGCATCGATATTGAATACAAAAAGCAAAATGTCGAATTATTTACAAGAGGAGTAACTCTTCTAATTGTTCGTGCTTTTAGCGTTTCCTGGGACAGCAGATTTAGATTCCGATGCACCTTTGCAGAATGACTGTAACTCTTGGACCTTCAAATCAACGATGAAACACAGAAATTGCTTCGATATTGAATACAAAATGCAAAATGTCGACTTATTTACAAGTGGAGTAACTCTTCTAATAGTTCGTGCTTCGAGCCTTTCCTGGGACAGTAGTATTAGATTCCGATGCACCATTGCAGGATTACTGTATCCCTTGGTCCTTCAAATCAACGATGAAACACAGAAATTGCATCGATATTGAATACAAAAGGCAAAATGTAGACTTATTTATAAGAGGAGTAACTCATCTAATAGTTCGTGATTTGAGCCTTTCCTGGGACAGCAGTATTAGATTCCGATGCACCATTGCAGGTTTACTGTATGCCTTGCACCATCAAATCAACGATGAAACACAGAAATTGCATCGATATTGAATACAAAAGTCAAAATGTTGACTTATTTACAAGAGGAGTAACTCTTCTAATAGTTCGTGCTTTGAGCCTTTCCTGGGACAGCAGTATTAGATTCCGATGCGCCATTGCACGTTTACCGTATCCCTTGGACCTTCAAATCAACGATGAAACACAGAAATTGCATCGATATTGAATTCATAAGCAAAATGTCGACTTATTTACAAGAGGAATTACTCTTCTAATAGTTCATGTTTTAGCCTTTCCTGGGACAGCAGTATTAGATTCGGATGCACCATTCCAGGTTTACTGTATCCCTTAGACCTTCAAATCAACGATGAAACACAGAAATTGCATCGATATTGAATACAAAACGCAAAATGTCGACTTATTTACAAGGGGTGTAACTCTTCTAATAGTTCGTGCTTTGAGCCTTTCCTGGGACAGCAGTATTAGATTCCGATGCACCATTGCAGGTTTACAGTATCCCTTGGACCTTCAAATCAACGATGAAACACAGAAATTGCATCGATATTGAATACAAAAGGCAAAATGTCGACTATTTTTATAAGTGGTGTAACTCTCCTAATAGTTCGTGCTTTGAGCCTTTCCTGGGACAGCAGTATTAGATTCCGATGCACCATTGCAGGTTTACTGTATCCCTTGGATCTTCAAATCAACGATGAAACACAGAAATTGCATCGATATTGAATACAAAAAGCAAAATGTCGACTTATTTACAAGAGGAGTAACTCTTCTAATTGTTCGTGCTTTTAGCCTTTCCTGGGACAGCAGTTTTAGATTCCGATGCACCATTGCAGCTTGACTGTAATTCTTGGACCTTCAAATCAACGATGAAACACAGAAATTGCTTCGATAATGAATACAAAAGCAAAATGTCGACTTATTTACAAGTGGAGTAACTCTTCTAATAGTTCGTGCTTTGAGCCTTTCCTGGGACAGTAGTATTAGATTCCGATGCACCATTGCAGGATTACTGTATCCCTTGGACCTTCAAATCAACGATGAAACACAGAAATTGCATCGATATTGAATACAAAAAGCAAATGTCGACATTTTTATAAGTGGAGAAACTCTTCTAATAGTTCGTGCTTTGAGCCTTTCCTGGGACTGTAGTATTAGCTTCCGATGCACCATTGCAGGATTACTGTATCCCATGGACCTTCAAATCAACGATGAAACACGGAAATTGCATCGATATTGAATACAAAAGGCAAAATGTAGACTTATTTATAAGAGGAGTAACTCATCTAATAGTTCGTGATTTGAGCCTTTCCTGGGACAGCAGTATTAGATTCCGGTGCACCATTGCAGGTCTACTGTATCCCTTGCACCTTCAAATCAACGATGAAACACAGAAATTGCATCGATATTGATTACATAAGGCAAAATGTCGACCTATTTACAAGAGGAGTAACTCTTCCAACGGTTCGTGCTTAGAGCCTCTCCTGGGACAGCAGTATTAGATTCCGATGCACCATTGCAGGATTACTGTATCCCTTGGACCTTCAAATCAACGATGAAACACAGAAATTGCATTGATATTGATTACAAAAGACAAAATGTCGACTTATTTACAAGAGGAGTAACTCTTCTAATAGTTCGTGTTTTAGCCTTTCCTGGGACAGCAGTATTAGATTCCGATGTACCATTGCAGGTTTACTGTATCCCTTGCACCTTCAAATCAACGATGAAACACAGATATTGCATCGATATTGAAAACAAAACGCAAATGTCGACTTATTTATAAGAGGAATAACTCTACTAATAGTTCGTGATTTCAGCTTTCCTGGGACACCAGTATTAGATTCCGATGCACAATTGCAGGTTTACTGTATCTCTTGGACCTTCAAATCAACGGTGAAACACAGAAATTGCATCGATATTGTATACAAAATGCAAAATGTCGACTAATTTAAAAGAGGTGTAACTCATCTAATAGTTCGTGATTTGAGCCTTTCCTGGGACAGCTGTATTAGATTCCGATGCACCATTCCAGGTTTACTGTATCCCTTGGACCTTCAAATCAACGATGAAACACAGAAATTGCATCGATATTGAATACAAAAGGCAAAATGACGACTTATTTACAAGAGGAGTAACTATTCTAATTGTTCGTGCTTTGAGCCTTTCCTGGGACAGCAGTATTAGATTCCGATGCACCATTGCAAATTTACTGTATCCCTTGGACCTTCAAATCAACGATGAAACACAGAAATTGCATCGATATTGAATACAAAAGTCAAAATGTTGACTTATTTACAAGAGGAGTAACTCTTCTAATAGTTCGTGCTTTGAGCCTTTCCTGGGACAACAGTATTAGATTCCGATGCGCCATTGCACGTTTACCGTATCCCTTGGACCTTCAAATCAACGATGAAACAGAGAAATTGCATCGATATTGAATTCAAAAGCAAAATGTCGACTTATTTACAAGAGGAGTTACTTTTCTAATAGTTCGTGCTTTTAGCCTTTCCTGGGACGGCAGTATTAGATTCCGATGCACCATTCCAGGTTTACTGGATCCCTTGGACCTTCAAATCAAAGATGAAACACAGAAATTGCATCAATATTGAATACAAAACGCAAAATGTCGACTTATTTACAAGAGGTGTAACTCTTCTAATAGTTCGTGCTTTGAGCCTTTCCTGGGACAGCAGTGTTAGATTCCGATGCACCATAGCAGGTTTACTGTATCCCTTGGACCTTCAAATCAACGATGTAACACAGAAATTGCATCGATATTGAATGCAAAAGTTAAATGTCGACTTATTTACAAGAAGAGTAACTCTTTTAATAGTTCGTGCTTTTAGCCTTTCCAGGGATAGCAGTGTTAGATTCCGATGCACCATTGCAGGTTTACAGTATCCCTTGGACCTTCAAATCAACGATGAAACACAGAAATTGCATCGATATTGAATACAAAGGGCAAAATGTCGTCTTATTTACAAGAGGAGTAATTCTTCTAAGAGTTCGGGCTTTTAGCCTTTCCTGGGACAGCAGTACGAGATTCCGATGCACCATTGCAGGTTAACTGTATCTCTTGGACCTTCAAATCAACGATGAAAGACAGATATTGCATCGATATTGAATACAAAAGGCAAAACGTCGACTTTTTTATAAGTGGAGAAACTCTTCTAATAGTTCGTGCTTTGAGCCTTTCCTGGGACAGTAGTATTAGATTCCGATTCACCATTGCAGGATTACTGTATCCCTTGGACCTTCAAATCAACGATGAAACACAGAAATTGCATCGATATTGAATACAAAAAGCAAATGTCGACTTTTTTATAAGTGGAGAAACTCTTCTAATATTTCGTGCTTTGAGCCTTTCCTGGGACTGTACTATTAGATTCCGATGCACCATTGCAGGATTACTGTATCTCATGGACCTTCAAATCAACGATGAAACACAGAAATTGCATCGATATTGAATACAAAAGGCAAAATGTAGACTTATTTATAAGAGGAGTAACTCATCTAATAGTTCGTGATTTGAGCCTTTCCTGGGACAGCAGTATTAGATTCCGATGCACCATTGCAGGTCTACTGTAACCCTTGCACCTTCAAATCAACGATGAAACACAGAAATTGCATTGATATTGAATACAAAAGACAAAATGTCGACTTATTTACAAGAGGAGTAACTCTTCTAATAGTTCGTGTTTTTACCCTCTCCTGGGACAGCAGTATTAGATTCCGATGCACCATTGCAGGTTCACTGTACCGCTTTGACCTTCAAGTCTACGATGAAACACAGATATTGTCTCGATATTGAATACAAAAGGTAAAATCTCGACTTATTTACAAGAGGAGTAACTCTTATAGTCGTTCGTGCTTTGAGCCTTTCTTGGGACAGCAGTATTAGATTCCGATGTACCATTGCAGGTTTACTGTTTCCTTTGCACCTTCAAATCAACGATGAAACACAGAAATTGCATCGATATTGAAAAGAAAAAGCAAATGTCGACTTATTTATAAGAGGAGTAACTCTACTAATAGTTCGTGATTTCAGCTTTCCTGGGACACCAGTATTAGATTCCGATGCACCATTGCAGGTTTACTGGATCTCTTGGACCTTCAAATCAACGGTGAAACACAGAAATTGCATCGATATTGTATACAAAATGCAAAATGTGGACTAATTTAAAAGAGGTGTAACTCATCTGATAGTTCGTGATTTGAGCCTTTCCTGGGACAGCAGTATTAGATTCCGATGCACCATTCCAGGTTTACTGTATCCCTTGGACCTTCAAATCAACGCTGAAACACAGAAATTGCATCGATATTGAACACAAAAGGCAAAATGTCGACTTATTTACAAGAGGAATAACTCTTCTAATAGTTCGTGCTTTAAGCCATTCCTGGGACAGCAGTACGAGATTCCGATGCACCATTGCAGGTTTACTGTATCCCTTGGACCTTCAAATCAACGATGAAACACAGAAATTGCATTGATATTGAATACAAAAGTCAAAATGTTGACTTATTTACAAGAGGAGTAACTCTTCTAATAGTTCGTGATTTGAGCCTTTCCTGGGACAGCAGTATTAGATTCCGATGCGCCATTGCACGTTTACCGTATCCCGTGGACCTTCAAATCAACGATGAAACACAGATATTGCATCGATATTGAATTCAAAAGCAAAATGTCGACTTATTTACAAGAGGAGTTACTCTTCTAATAGTTCGTGTTTTAGCCTTTCCTGGGACAGCAGTATTAGATTCCGATGCACCATTCCAGGTTTACTGTATCCCTTGGACCTTCAAATCAACGATGAAACACAGAAATTGCATCGATCTTGAATACAAAACGCAAAATGTCGACTTATTTACAAGAGGTGTAACTCTTCTAATAGTTCGTGCTTTGAGCCTTTCCTGGGACAGCAGTATTAGATTCCGATGCACCATTGCAGGTTTACTGTATCCCTTGGACCTTCAAATCAACGATGAAAAACAGAAATTGCATCGATATTGAATAGAAAAGGCAAAATGTCGACTATTTTTATAAGTGGTGTAACTCTCCTAATAGTTCGTGCTTTGAGCCTTTCCTGGGACAGCAGTATTAGATTCCGATGCACCATTGCAGGTTTACTGTATCCCTTGGATCTTCAAATCAACGATGAAACACAGAAATTGCATCGATATTGAATACAACAAGCAAAATGTCGACTTATTTACAAGAGGAGTAACTCTTCTAATTGTTCGTGCTTTTAGCCTTTCCTGGGACAGCAGTTTTAGATTCCGATGCACCATTGCAGGTTGACTGTAATTCTTGGACCTTCAAATCAACGATGAAACACAGAAATTGCTTCGATATTGAATACAAAAGGCAAAATGTCGACTTATTTACAAGTGGAGTAACTCTTCTAATAGTTCGTGCTTTGGGCCTTTCCTGGGACAGTAGTATTAGATTCCGATGCACCATTGCTGGATTACTGTATCCCTTGGACCTTCAAATCAACGATGAAACACAGAAATTGCATCGATATTGAATACATAAAGCAAATGTCGACTTTTTTATAAGTGGAGAAACTCTTCTAATAGTTCGTGATTTGAGCCAATCCTGGGACTGTAGTATTAGATTCCGATGCACCATTGCAGGATTACTGTATGCCTTGCACCTTCAAATCAACGATGAAACACAGAAATTGCATCGATATTGATTACATAAGGCAAAATGTCGACCTATTTACAAGCGGAGTAACTCTTCCAACGGTTCGTGCTTAGAGCCTCTCCTGGGACAGCAGTATTAGATTCCGATGCACCATTGCAGGATTACTGTATCCCTTGGACCTTCAAATCAACGATGAAACACAGAAATTGCATTGATATTGAATACAATAGACAAAATGTAGACTTATTTACAAGAGGAGTAACTCTTCTAATAGTTCGTGCTTTAGCCTTTCCTGGGACAGCAGTATTAGATTCCGATGCACCATTGCTGGTTCACTGTACCGCTTTGACCTTCAAGTCTACGATGAAACACAGATATTGCCTCGATATTGAATACAAAAGGCAAAATCTCGACTTATTTACAAGAGGAGTAACTCTTATAATATTTCGTGCTTTGAGCCTTTCCTGGGACTGCAGTATTAGATTCCGATGTACCATTGCAGGTAACTGTATCCCTTGCACCTTCAAATCAACGATGAAACACAGAAATTGCATCGATATTGAAAACAAAAAGCAAATGTCGACTTATTTATAGGAGGAGTAACTCTACTAATAGTTCGTGATTTCAGCTTTCCTGGGACACCAGTATTAGTTTCCGATGCACCATTGCAGGTTTACTGGATCTCTTGGACCTTCAAATCAACGGTGAAACACAGAAATTGCATCGATATTGTATACAAAATGCAAAATGCCGACTAATTTAAAAGAGGTGTAACTCATCTAGTAGTTCGTGATTTGAGCCTTTCCTGGGACAGCAGTATTAGATTCCGATGCACCATTCCAGGTTTACTGTATCCCTTGGACATTCAAATCAACGATGAAACACAGAAATTGCATCGATATTGAATACAAAAGGCAAAATGTCGACTTATTTACAAGAGGAGTAACTCTTCTAATAGTTCGTGCTTTGAGCCTTTCCTGGGACAGCAGTATTAGATTCCGATGCACCATTGCAGGTTTACTGTATCCTTTGGACCTTCAAATCAACGATGAAACACAGAAATTGCATCGATATTGAATTCAAAATCAAAATGTCGACTTATTTACAAGAGGAGTTACTCTTCTAATAGTTCGTGTTTTAGCCTTTCCTGGGACAGCAGTATTAGATTCCGATGCACCATTCCAGGTTTACTGTATCCCTTGGACCTTCAAATCAACGATGAAACACAGAAATTGCATCGATATTGAATACAAAACGCAAAATGTCGACTTATTTACAAGAGGTGTAACTCTTCTAACAGTTCGTGCTTTGAGCCTTTCCTGGGACAGCAGTATTAGATTCCAATGCACCATTGCAGGTTTACTGTATCCCTTGGACCTTCAAATCAACGATGAAACACAGAAATTGCATCGATATTGAATAGAAAAGGCAAAATGTCGACTATTTTTATAAGTGGTGTAACTCTCCTAATAGTTCGTGCTTTGAGCCTTTCCTGGGACAGCAGTATTAGATTCCGATGCACCATTGCAGGTTTACTGTATACCTTGGATCTTCAAATCAACGATGAAACACAGAAATTGCATCGATATTGAATACAAAAAGCAAAATGTCGAATTATTTACAAGAGGAGTAACTCTTCTAATTGTTCGTGCTTTTAGCGTTTCCTGGGACAGCAGATTTAGATTCCGATGCACCATTGCAGGTTGACTGTAACTCTTGGACCTTCAAATCAACGATGAAACACAGAAATTGCTTCGATATTGAATACAAAATGCAAAATGTCGACTTATTTACAAGTGGAGTAACTCTTCTAATAGTTCGTGTTTCGAGCCTTTCCTGGGACAGTAGTATTAGATTCCGATGCACCATTGCAGGATTACTGTATCCCTTGGTCCTTCAAATCAACGATGAAACACAGAAATTGCATCGATATTGAATACAAAAGGCAAAATGTAGACTTATTTATAAGAGGAGTAACTCATCTAATAGTTCGTGATTTGAGCCTTTCCTGGGACAGCAGTATTAGATTCCGATGCACCATTGCAGGTTTACTGTATGCCTTGCACCTTCAAATCAACGATGAAACACAGAAATTGCATCGATATTGATTACATAAGGCAAAATGTCGACCTATTTACAAGAGGAGTAACTCTTCCAACGGTTCGTGCTTAGAGCCTCTCCTGGGACAGCAGTATTAGATTCCGATGCACCATTGCAGGATTACTGTATCCCTTGGACCTTCAAATCAACGATGAAACACAGAAATTGCATCGATATTGAATACAAAAGACTAAATGTCGACTTATTTACAAGAGGAGTAACTCTTCTAATAGTTCGTGTTTTTAGCCTTTCCTGGGACAGCAGTATTAGGTTCCGATGCACCAATGCAGGTTTACTGTATCGCTTTGACCTTCAAGTCTACGATGAAACACAGAAATTGCCTCGATATTGAATACAAAAGGCAAAATCTCGCCTTATTTACAAGAGGAGTAACTCATCTAATAGTTCGTGTTTTGAGCCTTTCCTGGAACAGCAGTATTAGATTCCGATGTACCATTGCAGGTTTACTGTATCCCTTGGACCTTCAAATCAACGATGAAACACAGAAATTGCATCGATTTTGAATACAATAGGCAAAATGTCGACTTATTTACAACAGGAGTAACTCTTCTAATAGTTCGTGCATTGAGCTTTTCCTGGGACAGCAGTATTAGATTCCGATGCACCATTGCAGGTTTACTGTATCCCTTGGACCTTCAAATCAACGATGAAACACAGAAATTGCATCGATATTGAATACAAATGCAAAATGTCGACTTTTCTTATAAGTGGTGTAACTCTCCTAATAGTTCGTGCCTTGAGCCTTTCCTGGGACAGCAGTATTAGATTACGATGCACCATTGCAGGTTAACTGTATCCCTTGGATCTTCAAATCAACGATGAAACACAGAAATTGCATCGATATTGAATACAAAAAGCAAAATGTCGACTTATTTACAAGAGGAGTAAATCTTCTAATTTTTCGTGCTTTTAGCCTTTCCTGGGACAGCAGTTTTGGATTCCGATGCACCATTGCAGGTTGACTGTATCTCTTGGACCTTCAAATCAACGATGAAACACAGAAATTGCTTCGATATTGAATACAAAAGGCAAAATGTCGACTTATTTACAAGTGGAGTAACTCTTCTAATAGTTCGTGCTTTGAGCCTTTCCTGGGACAGCAGTATTAGATTCCGATGCAACATTGCAGGTTTAGTGTATCTCTTGGACCTTCAAATCAACGATGAAACACAGAAATTGCATCGATATTGAATGCAAAAGGCAAAATATCGACTTATTTACAAGAGGACTAACTCTTCTAATAGTTCGTGATTTGAGCCTTTCCTGGGACAGCAGTACGAGATTCCGATGCACCATTTCAGGTTTACTGTATCTCTTGGACCTTCAAATGAACGATGAAAGACAGAAATTGGATCGATATTGAATACAAAAGGCAAAACGTCGACTTCTTTATAAGTGGAGAAACTCTTCTAATAGTTCGTGCTTTGAGCCTTTCCTGGGACAGTAGTATTAGATTCCGATGCACCATTGCAGGATTACTGTATCCCTTGGACCTTCAAATCAACGATGAAACACAGAAATTGCATCGATATTGAATACAAAAAGCAAATGTCGACTTCTTTATAAGTGGAGAAACTCTTCTAATAGTTCGTGCTTTGAGCCTTTCCTGGGACTGTAGTATTAGATTCTGATGCACCATTGCAGGATTACTGTATCCCATGGACCTTCAAATCAACGATGAAACACAGAAATGGCATCGATATTGAATACAAAAGGCAAAATGTAGACTTATTTATAAGAGGAGTAACTCATCTAATAGTTCGTGATTTGAGCCTTTCCTGGGACAGCAGTATTAGATTCCGATGCACCATTGCAGGTTTACTGTATCGCTTTGACCTTCAAGTCTACGATGAAACACAGAAATTGCCTCGATATTGAATACAAAAGGCAAAATCTCGACTTATTTACAAGAGGAGTAACTCTTCTAATAGTTCGTGCTTTGAGCCTTTCCTGGGACAGCAGTATTAGATTCCGATGCACCATTGCAGGTTTACTGTATCGCTTTGACCTTCAAGTCTACGATGAAACACAGAAATTGCCTCGATATTGAATACAAAAGGCAAAATGTCGACTTATTTACAAGAGGAGTAATTCTTCTAATAGTTCGTGCTTTGAGGCTTTCCTGGGACAGCAGTTTTAGATTCCGATGCACCATTCCAGGTTTACTGTACCCCTTGTACCTTCAAATCAACGATGAAACACAGATATTGCATCGATATTGAATACAAAAAGCAAAGTGTCGACTTATTTACAAGAGGAGTAACTCTTCTAATTGTTCGTGCTTTTAGCCTTTCCTGGGACAGCAGTTTTAGATTCCGATGCACCATTGCAGGTTGACTGTATCTCTTGGACCTTCAAATCAACGATGAAACACAGAAATTGCTTCGATATTGAATACAAAAGGCAAAATGTCGACTTATTTACAAGTGGAGTAACTCTTCTAATAGTTCGTGCTTTGAGGCTTTCCTGGGACAGTAGTATTAGATTCCGATGCACCATTGCTGGTTTACTGTATCCCTTGGACCTTCAAATCAACGATGAAACACAGAAATTGCATCGATATTGAATACAAAAGGCAAAATGTAGACTTATTTATAAGAGGAGTACCTCATCTAATAGTTCGTGATTTGAGCCTCTCCTGGGACAGCAGTATTAGATTCCGATGCACCATTGCAGGTTTACTGTATCCCTTGCACCTTCAAATCAACGATGAAACACAAAAATTGCATCGATATTGATTACATAAGGAAAAATGTCGACCTAGTTACAAGAGGAGTAACTCTTCCAAGGTTTCGTGCTTAGAGCCTCTCCTGCGACAGCAGTATTAGATTCCGATGCACCATTGCAGGATTACTGTATCCCTTGGACCTTCAAATCAACGATGAAACACAGAAATTGCATCGATATTGAATACAAAAGACAAAATGTCGACTTATTTACAAGAGGAGTAACTCTTCTAATAGTTCGTGTTTTTAGCCATTGCTGGGACAGCAGTATTAGATTCCGATGCACCATTGCAGGTTCACTGTATCGCTTTGACCTTCAAGTCTACGATGAAACACAGAAATTGCCTCGATATTGAATACAAAAGGCAAAATCTCGACTTATTTACTAGAGGAGTAACTCTTCTAATAGTTCGTGCTTTGAGCCTTCCATGGCACAGCAATATTAGATTCCAATGTACCATTGCACGTTTACTTTATCCCTTGGACCTTCAAATCAACGATGAAACACAGAAATTGCATCGATATTGAATACAAAAAGCAAATGTCGACTTATTTATAAGAGGAGTAACTCTACTAATAGTTCGTGATTTCAGCTTTCCTGGGACACCAGTATTAGATTCCGATGCACCATTGCAGGTTTACTGTATCTCTTGGACCTTCAAATCAACGGTGAAACACAGAAATTGCATCGATATTGTATACAAAATGCAAAATGTCGACTAATTTAAAAGAGGTGTAACTCTTCTAATAGTTCGTGTTTCGAGCCTTTCCTGGGACAGCAGTATTAGATCCCGATGCACCATTCCAGGTTTACTGTGTCCCTTGGACCTTCAAATCAACGATGAAACACAGAAATTGCATCGATATTGAATACAAAAGTCAAAATGTTGACTTATTTACAAGAGGAGTTACTCTTCTAATAGTTCGTGCTTTTAGCATTTCCTGGGACAGCAGTATTAGATTCCGATGCACCATTGCAGGTTTACTGTATCCCTTGGACCTTCAAATCAACGATGAAACACAGAAATTGCATCGATATTGAATACAAAAAGCAAATGTCGACTTATTTATAAGAGGAGTAACTGTACTATTAGTTCGTGATGTCAGCTTTCCTGGGACACCAGTATTAGATTCCGACGCACCATTGCAGGTTTACTGTATCTCTTGGACCTTCAAATCAACGGTAAAACACAGATATTGCATCGATATTGTATACAAAATGCAAAATGTCGACTAATTTAAAAGAGGTGTAACTCTTCTAATAGTTCGTGCTTTGAGCCTTTCCTGGGACAGCAGTATTAGATCCCGATGCACAATTCCAGGTTTACTGTACCCCTTGGACCTTCAAATCAACGATGAAACACAGAAATTGCATCGATATTGAATACAAAAGTCAAAATGTTGACTTATTTACAAGAGGAGTAACTCTTCTAATAGTTCGTGCTTTGAGCCATTCCTGGGAATGCAGTATTAGATTCCGATGCGCCATTGCAGGTTTACTGTATCCCTTGGACCTTCAAATCAACGATGAAATACAGAAATTGTTTCGATATTGAATTCAAAAGCAAAATGTCGACTTATTTACAAGAGCAGTTACTCTTCTAATAGTTTGTTGTTTTAGCCTTTCCTGGGACAGCAGTATTAGATTCCGATGCAAAATTCCAGGTTTACTCTATCCCTTGGACCTTCAAATCAACGATGAAACACAGATATTGCATCGATATTAAATACAAAAAGCAAATTGTCGACTTATTTACAAGTGGAGTAACTCTTCTAATAGTTCGTGCTTTGAGCCTTTCCTGGGAAAGCAGTTTTAGATTCCGATGCACCATTGCAGGTTGACTGTATCCCTTGCACCTTCAAATCAACGATGAAACACAGAAATTGCATCGATATTGATTACATAAGGCAAAATGTCGACCTAGTTACAAGAGGAGTAACTCTTCCAAAGGTTCGTGCTTAGAGCCTCTCCTGGGACAGCAGTATTAGATTCCGATGCACCATTGCAGGATTACTGTATCCCTTGGACTTTCAAATCAACGATGAAACACAGAAATTGCATCGATATTGAATACAAAAGGCTAAATGTCGACTTATTTACAAGAGGAGTAACTCTTCTAATAGTTCGTGTTATTAGCCTTTCCTGGGACAGCAGTATTAGATTCCGATGCACCATTGCAGGTTTACTGTATCGCTTTGACCTTCAAGTCTACGATGAAACACATAAATTGCCTCGATATTGAATACAAAAGGCAAAATCTCGACTTATTTACAAGAGGAGTAACTCTTCTAATAGTTCGTGCTTTAAGCCTTTCCTGGGACAGCAGTATTAGATTCCGATGTACCATTGCAGGTTTACTGTATCCCTTGGACCTTCAAATCAACGATGAAACACAGAAATTGCATCGATATTGAATAGAAAAAGCAAATGTCGACTTATTTGTAAGAGGAGTAACTCTACTAATAGTTCGTGATTTCAGCTTTCCTGGAACACCAGTATTAGATTCCGATGCACCATTGCAGGTTTACTGTATCTCTTGGACCTTCAAATCAACGGTGAAACACAGAAATTGCATTGATATTGTATACAAAATGCAAAATGTCGACTAATTAAAAAGAGGTGTAACTTTTCTAATAGTTCGTGCTTTGAGCCTTTCCTGGGACAGCAGTATTAGATCCCGATGCACCATTCCAGGTTTACTGAATCCCTTGGACCTTCAAATCAACGATGAAACACAGAAATTGCATCGATATTGAATACTAAAGTCAAAATGTTGACTTATTTACAAGAGGAGTAACTCTTCTAATAGTTCGTTCTTTGAGCCATTCCTGGGATTGCAGTATTAGATTCCGATGCCCCATTGCAGGTTTACTGTATCCCTTGGACCTTCAAATCAACGATGAAACACAGAAATTGCATCGATATTGAATTCAAAAGCAAAATGTCGACTTATTTACAAGAGGAGTTACTCTTCTAATAGTTCGTGCTTTTAGCCTTTCCTGGGACAGCAGTATTAGATTCCGATGCACCATTGCTGGTTTACTGTATCCCTTGGATCTTCAAATCAACGATGAAACACAGAAATTGCATCGATATTGAATACAAAAACCAAATGTCGACTTATTTACGAGAGGAGTATCTCTTCTAATTGTTCGTGTTTTAGCCTTTCCTGGGACAGCAGTTTTAGATTCCAATGCACCATTGCAGGTTGACTGTATCTCTTGGACCTTCAAATCAACGATGAAACACAGAAATTGCTTCAATATTGAATACAAAAGGCAAAATGTCGACTTATTTACAAGTGGAGTAACTCTTCTAATAGTTCGTGCTTTGAGCCTTTCCTGGGACAGCAGTATTAGATTCCGATGCACCATTGCAGGTTTATTGTATCTCTTGGACCTTCAAATCAACGATGAAACACAGAAATTGCATCGATATTGAATACAAAAGGCAAAATATCGACTTATTTACAAGAGGAGTAACTCTTCTAATAGTTCGTGCTTTGAGCCTTTCCTGGGACAGCAGTGTTAGATTCCGATGCACCATTGCATGTTTACTGTATCCCTTGGATCGTCAAATCAACGATGAAACACAGAAATTGCATCGAAATTGAATGCAAAAGGCAAAATATCGACTTATTTACAAGAGGAGTAACTCTTCTAATAGTTCGTGCTTTTCGCCTTTCCTGGGACAGCAGTGTTAGATTCCGATGTACCATTGCAGGTTTACTGTATCCCTTGGACCTTCAAATCAACGATGAAACACAGAAATTGCATCGATATTGAATACAAGAGGCAAAATGTCGACTTATTTACAATAGGAGTAATTCTTCTAATAGTTCGGGGTTTTAGCCTTTCCTGCGACAGCAGTACGAGATTCCGATGCACCATTGCAGGATTACTGTATCCCTTGGACCTTCAAATCAACGATGAAATACAGAAATTGCATCGATATTGAATACAAAATGCAAAATGTCGACCTTTTTATAAGTGGAGAAACTCTTCTAATAGTTCGTGCTCTTAGCCGTTCCTGGGACAGTAGTATTAGATTCCAATGCACCGTTGCAGGATTACTGTATCCCTTGGACGTTCAAATCAACGATGAAACACAGAAATTGCATCGATATTGAATACAAATGGCAAAATGTAGACTTATTTATAAGAGGAGTAACTCATCTAATAGTTCGTGATTTGAGCCTTTCCTGGGACAGCAGTATTAGATTCCGATGCACCATTGCAGGTTTACTGTATCCCTTGCACCTTCAAATCAGCGATGAAACGCAGAAATTGCATCGATATTGATTACATAAGGCAATATGTCGACCTATTTACAAGAGGAGAGACTCTTCCAACGGTTCGTGCTTAGAGCCTCTCCTGGGACAGCAGTATTAGATTCCGATGCACCATTGCAGGATTACTGTATCCCTTGGACCTTCAAATAAACGATGAAACACAGAAATTGCATCGATATTGAATACAAAAGACAAACTGTCGACTTATTTCCAAGAGGAGTAACCCTTCTAATAGTTCGTGTTTTTAGCCTTTCCTGGGACAGCAGTATTAGATTCCGATGCACCATTGAGGTTTACTGTATCGCTTAGACCTTCAAGTCTACGATGAAACACAGAAATTGCCTCGATATTAAATACAAAAGGCAAAATGTCGACTTCTTTACAAGAGGAGTAACGCTTCTAAAAGTTCGTGCTTTGAGCCTTTCCTGGGACAACAGTATTAGATTCCGATGTACCATTGCAGGTTTACTGTATCCCTTGGACCTTCAAATCAACGATGAAACACAGAAATTGCATCGATATTGAATACAAAAAGCAAATATCGACTTATTTATAAGAGGAATAACTCTACTAATAGTTCGTGATTTCAGCTTTCCTGGGACACCAGTATTAGATTCCGATGCACCATTGCAGGTTTACTGTATCTCTTGGACCTTCAAATGAACGGTGAAACACAGAAATTGCATCGATATTGTATACAAAATGCAAAATGTCGACTAATTTAAAAGAGGTGTAACTCTTCTAATAGTTCGTGCTTTGAGCCTTTCCTAGGACAGCAGTATTAGATCCCGATGCACCATTCCAGGTTTACTGTATCCCTTGGACCTTCAAATCAACGATGAAACACAGAAATTGCATCGATATTGAATACAAAAGTCAAAATGTTGACTTATTTACAAGAGGAGTAACTCTTCTAATAGTTCGTGCTTTGAGCCATTCCTGGGAATGCAGTATTAGATACCGATGCGCCATTGCAGGTTTACTGTATCCCTTGGACCTTCAAATCAACGATGAAACACAGAAATTGCATCGATATTGCATTCAAAAGCAAAATGAAGACTTATTTACAAGAGGAGATACTCTTCTAATAGTTCGTGTTTTAGCCTTTCCTGGGACAGCAGTATTAGATCCCGATGCACCATTCCAGGTTTACTGTATCCCTTGGACCTTCAAATCAACGATGAAACACAGAAATTGCATCGATATTGAATATAAAAGGCAAAATATCGACTTATTTTAAAGAGGAGTAACTCTTCTAATAGTTCGTGCTTTGAGCCTTTCCTGGGACAGCAGTGTTAGATTCCGATGCACCATTGCAGAATTACTGTATCCCTTGGACCTTCGAATCAACGATGAAACACAGAAATTGCATCGATATTGAATGCAAAAGGCAAAATGTCGACTTATTTACAAGAGGAGTAACTCTTCTAATAGTTCGTGCTTTTAGCCTTTCCTGGGACAGCAGTATTAGATTCCGATGCACCATTGCAGATTTACTGTATCCCTTGGACCTTCAAATCAACGATGAAACACAGAAATTGCATTGATATTGAATACAAAAGGCAAAATATCGACTTATTTACAATAGGAGTATTTCTTTTAATAGTTCGGGCTTTTAGCCTTTCCTGGGACAGCAGTACGAGATTCCGATGCACCATTGCAGATTTACTGTATCTCTTGTACCTTCAAATCCACGATGAAAGACAGAAATTGCCTCGATACTGAAAACAAAAGGCAAAACGTCGACTTTTTTATAAGTGGAGAAACTCTTCTAATAGTTCGTGCTTTGACCCTTTCCTGGGACAGTAGTATTAGATTCCGATGCACCATTGCAGGATTACTGTATCCCTTGGACTTTCAAATCAACAATAAAATACAGAAATTGCATCGATATTGAATACAAAAGGCAAAATGTCGACTTATTTATAAGAGGAGTAACTCATCTAATAGTTCGTGATTTGAGCCTAACTTGGGACAGCAGTATTAGATTCCGATGCACCATTGCAGGTTTACTGTATCCCTTGCACCTTCAGATCAACGATGAAACGCAGAAATTGCATCGATATTGATTACATAAGGCAAAATGTCGACCTATTTACAAGAGGAGTAACTATCCGAACGGTTCTTGCTTAGAGCCTCTCCTGGGAAAGCAGTTTTAGATTCCGATGCACCATTGCAGGATTACTGTATCCCTTGGACCTTCAAATCAACGATGAAACACAGAAATTGCATCGATATTGAATACAAAAGACAAAATGTCGACTTATTTACAAGAGGAGTAACTCTTCTAATAGTTCGTGTTTTTAGCCATTCCTGGGACAGCAGTATTAGATTCCGATGCACCATTGCAGGTTTACTGTATCGCTTTGATCTTCAAGTCTACGATGAAACACAGAAATTGCCTCGATATTGAATACAAAAGGCAAAATCTCGACTTATTTACAAGAGGAGTAACTCTTCTAATAGTTCGTGCTTTGAGCCTTTCCTGGGACAGCAGTATTAGATTCCGATGTACCATTGCAGGTTTACTGTATCCCTTGGACCTTCAAATCAACGATGAAACACAGAAATTGCATCGATATTGAATACAAAAAGCGAATGTCGACTTATTTATAAGTGGAGTAACTCTACTAATAGTTCGTGCTTTGAGCCTTTCCTGGGACAGCAGTATTAGATTCCAATGCACCATTCCAGGTTTACTGTATCTCTTGGACCCTCAACCCAACGATGAAACACAGAAATTGCATCGATATTGAATACAAAAGTTAAAATGTCGACTTATTTACAAGAGGCTTAACTCTTCTAATACTTCGTGCTTTCAGCCTTTCCTGGGACGCCAGTATTAGATTCCGATGCGCCATTGCAGGTTTACTGTGTCCCTTGGACCTTCAAATCAACGATGAAACACAGAAATTGCATCGATATTGAATTCAAAAGCAAAATGTCGTCTTATTTACAAGAGGAGTTACCCTTGAATAGTTCGTGCTTTTAGCCTTTCCTGGGACAGCAGTATTAGATTCCGATGCACCATTGCAGGTTTTTTTGAAGCTCTTGGACCTTCAAATCAACGACGAAACACAGAAATTGCATCGATATTGAATACAAAAGGCAAAATGTCGACTTATTTACAAGAGGGGTAACTCTTCTAATAGTATGTGTTTTGAGCCTTTCCAGGGACAGCAGTATTAGATTCCGATGCACCAAGGCAGGTTTACTGTATCCCTTGGACCTTCAAATCTATGATGAAACACAGAAATTGCATAGATATTGAATACAAAAGACAAAATGTTGACATATTTACAAAAGGAGTAACTCTTCTAATTGTTCGTGCTTTTAGCCTTTCCTGGGACAGCAGTTTTAGATTGAGATGCACCATTGCAGGTTTACTGTATCCCTTGGACCTTCAAATCAACGATGAAACACAGAAACTGCATTGATGTTGAATACAAATGGCAAAATGTCGACTTGTTATCAAGAGAGGTAACTCTTCTAATAGTTCGTGTTTTAGCCTTTCCTGGGACAGCAGTATTAGATTCCGATGCACCATTGCAGGTTGACTGTATCTCTTGGACGTTCAAATCAACGATGAAACACATAAATTGCTTCAATATTGAATACAAAAGGCAAAATGTCGACTTATTTACAAGTGGAGTAACTCTTCTAATAGTTCGTGCTTTGAGCCTTTCCTGGACAGCAGTATTAGATTCCGATGCACCATTGCATGTTTACTGTATCTCTTGGACCTTCAAATCAACGATGAAACACAGAAATTGCATCGATATTGAATACAAAAGGCAAAATATCGACTTATTTTAAGGAGGAGTAACTCTTCTAATAGTTCGTGCTTTGAGCCTTTCCTGGGACAGCAGTGTTAGATTCCGATGCACCATTGCAGGTTTACTGTATCCCTTGGACCTTCAAATCTATGATGAAACACAGAAATTGCATCGACATTGAATACAAAAGGCAAAATGTCGACTTATTTACAAGAGGAGTAACTCTTCTAATAGTTCGTGCTTTGAGCCTTCCCTGGGACAGCAGTATTTGATTCCGATGCACCATTGCAGGTTTACTGTATCCCTTGGACCTTCAAATCAACGATGAAACACAGAAATTGGATCGATATTGAATACAAAAAGCAAATGTCGACTTATTTATAAAAGGAGTAACTCTACTAATAGTTCGTGATTTCAGCTTTCCTGGGAGACCAGTATTAGATTCCGATGCACCATTGCAGGTTTACTGTATCTCTTGGACCTTCAAATCAACGGTGAAACACAGAAAATGCATCGATATTGTATACAAAATGCAAAATGTCGACTAATTTAAATTAGGTGTAACTCCTCTAATAGTTCGTGCTTTGAGCCTTTCCTGGGACAGCAGTATTAGATCCCGATAGACCATTCCAGGTTTACTGTATCCCTTGGACCTTCAAATCAACGATGAAACACAGAAATTGCATCGATATTGAATACAAAAGGCAAAATATCGACTTATTTTAAAGAGGAGTAACTCTTCTAATAGTTCGTGCTTTGAGCCTTTCCTGGGACAGCAGTGGTAGATTCCAATGCACCATTGCAGGTTTTTTTGAAGCTCTTGAATCTTCAAATCAACGATGAAACACAGAAATTGCATCGATATTGAATTCAAAAGCAAAATGTCGACTTATTTACAAGAGGAGTTACTCTTCTAATAGTTCGTGCTTTTAGCCTTTCCTGGGACAGCAGTATTAGATTCCGATGCACCATTCCAGGTTTACTGTATCCCTTGGACCTTCAAATCAACGATGAAACACAGAAATTGCTTCGATATTGAATACAAAAGAAAAAATGTCGACTTATTTACAAGTGGAGTAACTCTTCTAATAGTTCGTGATTTGAGCCTTTCCTGGGACAGCAGTATTAGATTCCGATGCACCATTGCATGTTTACTGTATCTCTTGGACCTTCAAATCAACGATGAAACACAGAAATTGCATCGATATTGAATACAAAAGGCAAAATATCGACTTATTTTAAAGAGGAGTAATTCTTCTAATAGTTCGTGTTTTTAGCCTTTCCTGGGACAGCAGTATTAGATTCCGATGCACCATTGCAGGTTTACTGTGTCGCTTTGACCTTCAAGTCTACGATGAAACACAGAAATTGCCTCGATATTGAATACAAAAGGCAAAATCTCGACTTATTTACAAGAGGAGTAACTCTTCTAATAGTTCGTGCTTTGAGCCTTTCCTGGGACAGCAGTATTAGATTCCAATGCACCATTCCAGGTTTACTGTATCTCTTGGACCCTCAAATCAACGATGAAACACAGAAATTGCATCGATATTGAATACAAAAGTCAAAATGTCGACTTATTTACAAGAGTCTTAACTCTTCTAATACTTCGTGCTTTGAGCCGTTCCTGGGACAGCAGTATTAGATTCCGATGCGCCATTGCAGGTTTACTGTGTCCCTTGGACCTTCAAATCAACGATGAAACACAGAAATTGCATCGATATTGAATTCAAAAGCAAAATGTCGTCTTATTTGCAAGAGGAGTTACTCTTCGAATAGTTCGTGCTTTTAGCCTTTCCTGGGACAGCAGTATTAGATTCCGATGCACCATTGCAGGTTTTTTTGAAGCTCTTGGGCCTTCAATTCAACGATGAAACACAGAAATTGCATCGATATTGAATACAAAACTCAAAATGTCGACTTATTTACAAGAGTGGTAACTCTTCTAATAGTCTGTGCTTTGAGCCTTTCCTGGGACACCAGTATTAGATTCCGATGCACCACTGCAGGTTTACTGTATCCCTTGGACCTTCAAATCTATGATGAAACACAGAAATTGCATCGATATTGAATACAAAAGGCAAAATGTCGACTTATTTACAAGTGGAGTAACTCTTCTAATAGTTCGTGCTTTGAGCCCTTCCTGGGACAGCAGTATTAGATTCCGATGCACCTTTGCAGGTTTACTGTATCTCTTGGACCTTCAAATCAACGATGAAACACAGTAATTGCATCGATATTGAATACAAAAGGCAAAATGTCGACTTATTTACAAGAGAGGTAACTCTTCTAATAGTTCGTGTTTTAGCCTTTCCTGGGACAGCAGTATTAGATTCCGATGCACCATTGCAGGTTGACTGTATCTCTTGGACCTTCAAATCAACGACGAAACACAGAAGTTGCATCGATATTGAATACAAAAGGCAAAATGTCGACTTATTTACAAGTGGACTGACTCTTCTAATAGTTCGTGCTTTGAGCCCTTCCTGGGACAGCAGTATTAGATTCCAATGCACCATTGCAGGTTTACTGTATCCCTTGGACCTTCAAATCAACGATGAAACACAGAAATTGCATCGATATTGAATACAAAAGGCAAAATGTCGACTTATTTACAAGAGAGGTAACTCTTCTAATAGTTCGTGTTTTGGCCTTTCCTGGGACAGCAGTGTTAGATTCCGATGCACCATTGCTGGTTTACTGTATCCCTTGGACCTTCAAATCAACGGTTAAACGCAGAAATTGCATCGATATTGAATTCAAAAGCAAAATGTCGTCTTATTTGCAATAGGAGTTACTCTTCGAATAGTTCGTGCTTTTAGCCTTTCCTGGGACAGCAGTATTAGATTCCGATGCACCATTGCAGGTTTTTTTGAAGCTCTTAGACCTTCAAATCAACGATGAGACACAGATATTGCATCGATATTGAATACAAAACTCAAAATGTGGACTTATTTACAAGAGGGGTAACGCTTCTAATAGTGCGTGCTTTGAGCCTTTCCTGGGACAGCAGTATTAGTTTCCGATGCACCACTGCAGGTTTACTGTATCCCATGGACCTTCAAATCTATGATGAAACACAGAAATTGCATCGATATTGAATACAAAAGACAAAATGTCGACTTATTTACAAGAGGAGTAACTCTTCTAATTGTTCGTGCTTTTAGCCTTTCCTGGGACAGCAGTTTTAGATTGCGATGCGCCATTGCAGGTTTACTGTGTCCCTTGGACCTTCAAATCAACGATGAAACACAGAAATTGCAACGATATTGAATTCAAAAGCAAAATGTCGTCTTATTTGCAAGAGGAGTTACTCTTCGATTAGTTCGTGGTTTAGCCTTTCCTGGGACAGCAGTATTAGATTCCGATGCACCATCGCAGGTTTTCTTGAAGCTCTTGGACCTTCAAATCAACGATGAAACACAGAAATTGCATCGATATTGAATACAAAACTCAAAATGTCGACTTATTTACAAGAGGGGTAACTCTTCTATTAGTGCGTGATTTGAGCCTTTCCTGGGACAGCAGTATTAGATTCCGATGCACCATTGCAGGTTTACTGTATCCCTTGGATCTTCAAATCAACGATGAAACACAGAAATTGCATCGATATTGAATACAAAAAGCAAAATGTCGTCTTATTTACAAGAGGAGTAACTCTTCTAATTGTTCGTACTTTTAGCCTTTCCTGGGCCAGCAGTTTTAGATTGCGATGCACCATTGCAGGTTTACTGTATCCCTTGGACCTTCAAATCAACGATGAAACACAGTAATTGCATCGATATTGAATACAAAATGCAAAATGTCGGCCTATTTACAAGAGGAGTAATTCGTCTAATAGTTCGAGATTTTAGCCTTCCCTGGGACAGCAGTACGAAATTCCGATGCACAATTGCAGGTTTACTGTATCTCTTGGACCTTCAAATCAACGATGAAAGACAGAAATTGCTTCGATATTGAATACAAAAGGCAAAATGTCGACATACTTACAAGTGGAGTAACTCTTCTAATAGTTCGTGCTTTGAGCCCTTCCTGGGACAGCAGTATTAGATTCCGATGCACCATTGCAGGTTTACTGTATCTCTTGGACCTTCAAATCAACGATGAAACACAGAAATTGCATCGATATTGAATACAAAAGGCAAAATGTCGACATACTTACAAGTGGAGTAACTCTTCTAATAGTTCGTGCTTTGAGCCTTTCCTGGGACAGCAGTATTAGATTCCGATGCACCATTGCAGGTTTACTGTATCCCTTGGACCTTCAAATCAACGATGAAACAGAGAAATTGCATTGATATTGAAACAAAAGGGAAAATGTCGACCTAATTACAAGAGGAGTAACTCTTCGAACGGTTCGTGCTTTGAGCCTTTCCTGGGACAGCAGTATTAGATTCCGATGCACCATTGCAGGATTACTGTATCCCGTGGACCTTCAAATCAACGATGAATCACAGAAATTGCATCGATAATGAATACAAAAGACAAAATGTCGACTTATTTTCAAGAGGAGTAACTCTTTTAATAGTTCGTGTTATTGGCCTTTCCTGGGACAGCAGTATTAGATTCCGGTGCACCATTGCAGGTTTACTGTATCCCATGGACCTTCAAATCAACGATGAAACACAGAAATTGCATCGATATTGAATACAAAAATCAAAATGTTGACTTATTTACAAGAGGAGTTACTCTTCTAATAGTTCGTGCTTTTAGCCATTCCTGGGACAGCAATATTAGATTCCGACGCGCCATTGCAGGTTTACTGTATCCCTTGGAACTTCAAATCAACGATGAAACACAGGAATTGCATCGATATTGAATTCAAAAGCAAAATGTCGACTTATTTACAAGAGGAGTTACTCTTCTAATAGTTCGTGCTTTTAGCCTTTCCTGGGACAGCAGTATTAGATTCCGATGCACCATTCCAGGTTTACTGTATCCCTTGGACCTTCAAATCGACGATGAAACACAGAAATTTCATCGATATTGAATACGAAAGGCAAAATGTCGACTTATTTAAAAGAGAGGTAACTCTTCTAATAGTTCGTGTTTTAGCCTTTCCTGGGAGAGCAGTATTAGATACCGATGCACCATTGCAGGTTGACTGTATTTCTTGGATCTTCAAATCAACGATGAAACACAGAAATTTCATCGATTTTGAATACAAAAGGCAAAATGTCGACATATTTACAAGTGGAGTAACTCTTCCAATAGTTCCTGCTGTGAGCCTTTCCTGGGACAGCAGTATTAGATTCCGATGCACCATTGCAGGTTTACTGTATCTCTTGGACCTTCAAATCAACGATGAAACACAGAAATTGCATCGATATTGAATACAAAAGGCAAAATATCGACTTATTTTAAAGAGGAGTAACTCTTCTAATAGTTCGTGCTTTGAGCCTTTCCTGGGACCGCAGTGTTAGATTCCGATGCACCATTGCAGGTTTACTGTATCCCATGGACCTTCAAATCAACGATGAAACACAGAAATTGCATCGATATTGAATACAAAAGGCAAAATGTCGACTTATTTACAAGCGGAGTAATTCATCTAATGGTTCGGGCTTTTAGCCTTTCCTGGGACAGCAGTACGAGATTCCGATGCACCATTGCAGGTTTACTGTATCTCTTGGACCTTCAAATCAACGATGAAAGACAGAAAATGCATCGATATTGAATACAAAAGGCAAAACGTCAACTTTTTTGTAAGTGGAGAAACTCTTCTAATAGTTCGTGCTTTGAGCCTTTCCTGGGACAGCAGTATTAGATTCCGATGCTCCATTGCAGGTTTACTGTATCCCTTGGACCTTCAAATCAACGATGAAACACAGAAATTGCATCGATATTGAATACAAAAGGCAAAATGTTGACTTATTTACAAGAGGAGTAACTCTTCTAATAGTTCGTGCTTTGAGCCTTTCCTGGGACTGCAGTATTAGATTCCGATGCACTATTGCAGGTTTACTGTATCTCTTGGACCTTCGAAATCAACGATGAAACACAGAAATTGCATCGATATTGATTACAAAAGGCAAAATGTCGACTTATTTACAAGAGGAGTAACTCTTCTAATAGATCGTGATTTGAGCCTTTCCTGGGACAGCAGTATTAGATTCCGATGCACCATTGCAGGTTTACTGTATCCCTTGGACCTTCAAATCAACGATGAAACACAGAAATTTCATCGATATTGAATACAAAAGGCTAAATGTCGACCTACTTACAAGAGGAGTAACTCTTCGAACGGTTCGTTCTTTGAGCCTTTCCTGGGACAGCAGTACTAGATTCCGATGCACCATTGCAGGATTACTATATCCCGTGGACCGTCAAATCAACGATGAAACACAGAAATTGCATCGATATTGAATACAAAAGACAAAATGTCTACTTATTTACAAGAGGAGTAACTCTTTTAATAGTTCGTGTAATTAGCCTTTCCTGGAACAGCAGTATTGGATTCCGATGCACCATTGCAGGTTTACTATATCCCTTGGACCTTCAAATCAACGATGAAACACAGAAATTGCATCGATATTGAATACAAAAGGCAAATGTCGACTTATTTATAAGAGGAGTAACTCTTCTAACAGTTCGTGATTTCAGCTTTCCTGGGACATCAGTATTAGATTCCGATGCACCATTGCAGGTTTACTGTATCTCTTGGACCATCAAATCAACGGTGAAACACAGAAATTGCATCGATATTGTATACAAAATGCAAAATGTCGACTAATTTAAAATAGGTGTAACTCTCTAATAGTTCGTGCTTTGAGCCTTTCCTGGGACAGCAGTATTAGATCCCGATGCAAATTTCCAGGTTTACTGTATCCCTTGGACCTTCAAATCAACGATGAAACACAGAATTTGCATCGATATTGAATACAAAAGTCAAAATGTTGACTTATTTACAAGAGGAGTAATTCTTCTAATAGTTCGTGCTTTGAGACATTCCTGGGACAGCAGTATTAGATTCCGATGCGCCATTGCAGGTTTACTGTATCCCTTGGACCTTCAAATCAACGATGAAACACAGAATTTGCATCGATATTGAATTCAAAAGCATAATGTCGATTTACTTACAAGAGGAGTTACTCTTCTAATAGTTCGTGCTTTTAGCCTTTCCTGGGACAGCAGTATTAGATTCCGATGCACCATTCCAGGTTTACTGTATCCCTTGGACCTTGAAATCAACGATGAAACACAGAAATTGCATCGATATTGAATACAAAAGGCAAAATGTCGACTTCTTTACATAAGGAGTAACTCTTCTAATAGTTCGTGCTTTGAGCATTTCCTGGGACAGCAGTATTAGATTCCGATGCACCATTGCCGGTTTACTGTATCCCTTGGACCTTCAAATCAACGATGAAACACAGAAATTGCATCGATATTGAATACAAAATGCAAAATGTCGACTTTTTTTATAAGTGGAGTAACTCTTCTAATAGTTCGTGTTTTGAGCCTTTCCTGGGACAGCAGTATTAGATTCCGATGCACCATTGCAGGTTTACTGTATCCCTTGGATCTTCAAATCAACGATGAAACACAGAAATTGCATCGATATTGAATACAAAAAGCAAAATGTCGACTTATTTACAAGAGGAGTAACTCTTCTAATTGTTCGTGCTTTTAGCCTTTCCTGAGACAGCAGTGTTAGATTCCGATGCACCATTGCAGGATTACTGTATCCCTTGGACCTTCAAATCAACGATGAAACACAGAAATTGCATCGATATTGAATGGATAAGGCAAAATGTCGACTTATTTACAAGAGGCGTAACTCTTCTAATAGTTCGCGCTTTTAGCCTTTCCTGGGACAGCAGTGTTAGATTCCGATGCACCATTGCAGGTTTACTGTATCCCTTGGACCTTCAAATCAACGATGAAAGACAGAAATTGCATCGATATTGAATACAAAAGGCAAAACGTCGACTTTTTTATAAGTGGAGAAACTCTTCTAGTAGTTCGTGCTTTGAGCCTTTCCTGGGACAGTAGTATTGAATTCCGATGCACCATTGCAGGATTACTGTATCCCTTGGACCTTCAAATCAACGATGAAATACAGAAATTGCATCGATATTGAATACAAAAGGCAAAATGTCGACTTATTTTTAAGAGGAGTAACTCATCTAATAGTTCGTGATTTGAGCCTTTCCTGGGACAGCAATATTAGATTCCGTTGCACCATTGCAGGTTTACTCTATCCCTTGCACCTTCAAATCAACGATGAAACACAGAAATTGCATCGATATTGATTACATAAGGCAAAATGTCGACCTATTTACAAGAGGAGTATCTCTTCTAATAGTTCGTAGTTTAGCCTCTCCTGGGACAGCAGTATTAGATTCCGATGCACCATCGCAGGTTGACTGTATCTCTTGGACCTTCAAATCAACGATGAAACACAGAAATTGCTTCGATATTGAATACAAAAGGCAAAATGTCGACTTATTTACAAGTGGAGTAACTCTTCTAATAGTTCGTGCTTTGAGCCTTTCCTGGGACAGCAGTGTTAGATTCCGATGCACCATTGCAGGTTTACTGTATCCCTTGGACTTTCAAATCAACGATGAAACACAGAAATTGCATCGATATTGAATGCAAAAGGCAAAATGTCGATTTATTTAAAAGAGGCGTAACTCTTCTAATAGTTCGTGATTTTAGCCTTTCCTGGGACAGCAATGGTTGATTCCGATGCACCATTGCTGGTTTACATTATCCCTTGGACCTTCAAATCAACGATGAAACACAGAAATTGCATCGATATTGAATACAAAAGGGAAAATGTCGACTTATTTACAAGTGCAGTAACTCTTCTAATAGTTCGTGCTTTGAGCCTTTCCTGGGACAGCAGTATTAGATTCCGATGCACCATTGCAGGTTTACTGTATCCCTTGGACCTTCAAATCAACGATGAAACACAGAAATTGCATCGATATTGAATACAAAGGGCAAAATGTCGACTTATTTACAAGAGGAGTAACTCTTCTAATAGTTCGTGATTTGAGCCTTTCCTGGGACAGCAGTATTAGATTCCGATGCGCCATTGCAGGTTTACTGTATCCCTTGGACCTTCAAATCAACGATGAAACACAGAAATTGCATCGATATTGAATACAAAAGGCAAAATGTCGACTTACTTACAAGAAGAGTAACTCTTCGAACGGTTCGTGGTTTGAGCCTTTCCTGGGACAGCAGTATTAGATTCCGATGCACCATTGCAGGATTACTGTATCCAGTGGACCTTCAAATCAACGATGAATCACAGAAATTGCATCGATATTGAATACAAAAGACAAAATGTCGACTTATTTACAAGAGGAGTAACTCTTTTAATAGTTCGTGTTTTTAGCCTTTCCTGGCACAGCAGTATTAGATTCCGGTGCACCATTGCAGGTTTACTGTATCCCTTGGACCTTCAAGTCTACGATGAAACACAGAAATTGCGTCGATATTGAATACATAAGGCAAAATGTCGACTTATTTACAAGAGGAGTAACTCTTCTAATAGTTCGTGCTTTGAGCCTTTCCTGGGACAGCAGTATTGGATTCCGATGCACCATTGCAGGTTTACTGTATCCCTTGGACCTTCAAATCAACGATGAAACACAGAAATTGCATCGATATTGAATACAAAAGGCAAATGTCGACTTATTTATAAGAGGAGTAACTCTTCTAATAGTTCGTGATTTCAGCTTTCCTGGGACACCAGTATTAGATTCCGATGCACCATTGCAGGTTTACTGTATCTCTTGGACCATCAAATCAACGGTGAAACACAGAAATTGCATCGATATTGTATACAAAATGCAAAATGTCGACTAATTTAAAAGAGGTGTAACTCTCTAATAGTTCGTGCTTTGAGCCTTTCCTGGGACAGCAGTATTAGATCCCGATGCAAATTTCCAGGTTTACTGTACCCCTTGGTCCTTCAAATCAACGATGAAACACAGAAATTGCATCGATATTGAATACAAAAGTCAAAATGTTGACTTATTTACAATAGGAGTACCTCTTCTAATAGTTCGTGCTTTGAGCCATTCCTGGGACAGCAGCATTAGATTCCGATGCGCCATTGCTGGTTTACTGTATCCCTTGGACCTTCAAATCAACGATGAATCACAGAAATTGCATCGATATTGAATTCAAATGCAAAATGTCGACTTATTTACAAGAGGAGTTACTCTTCTAATATTTCGAGCTTTTAACCTTTCCTGGGACAGCAGTATTAGATTCCGATGCACCATTCCAGGTTTACTGTATCCCTTGGACCTTCAAATCAACGATGAAACACAGAAATTGCATCGATATTGAATACAAAAGGCAAAATGTCGACTTCATTGCATAAGGAGTAACTCTTCTAATAGTTCGTGCTTTGAGCCTTGCCTGGGACTGCAGTATTAGATTCCGATGCACCATTGCCGATTTACTGTATCCCTTGAACCTTCAAATCAACGATGAAACACAGAAATTGCATCGATATTGAATACAAAAGGCAAAATGTCGATTTTTTTTATAAGAGGAGTAACTCTTCTAATAGTTCGTGTTTCGAGCCTTTCCTGGGACAGCAGTATTAGATTCCGATGCACCATTGCAGGTTTACTGTATCCCTTGGATCTTCAAATCAACGATGAAACACAGAAATTGCATCGATATTGAATACAAAAAGCAAAATGTCGACTTATTTACAAGAGGAGTAACTCTTCTAATTGTTCGTGCTTTTAGCCTTTCCTGAGACAGCAGTGTTAGATTCCGATGCACCATTGCAGGATTACTGTATCCCTTGGACCTTCAAATCAACGATGAAACACAGAAATTGCATCGATATTGAATGCAAAAGGCAAAATGTCGACTTACTTACAAGAGGCGTAACTCTTCTAATGGTTCGTGATTTTAGCCTTTCCTGGGGCAGCAGTGTTAGATTCCGATGCACCATTGCAGGTTTACTGTATCCCTTGGACCTTCAAATCAACGATGAAACACAGAAATTGCATCGATATCGAATACAAGAGGCAAAATGTCGACTTATTTACAAGAGGAGGAATTGTTCTAATAGTTCGGGCTTTTAGCCTTTGCTGGGACAGCAGTACGAGATTCCGATGCACCATTGCAGGTTTACTGTGTCTCTTGGACCTTCAAATCAACGATGAAAGACAGAAATTGCATCGATATTGAATACAAAAGGCAAAACGTCGACTTTTTTATAAGTGGAGAAACTCTTCTAGTAGTTCGTGCTTTGAGCCTTTCCTGGGACAGTAGTATTAGATTCCGATGCACCATTGCAGGATTACTGTATCCCTTGGACCTTCAAATCAGCGATGAAACACAGATATTGCATCGATATTGAATACAAAAGGCAAAATGTCGACTTATTTACAAGAGAGGTAACTCTTCTAATAGTTCGTGTTTTAGCCTTTCCTGGGACAGCAGTGTTAGATTCCGATGCACCATTGCTGGTTTACTGTATCCCTTGGACCTTCAAATCAACGGTTAAACGCAGAAATTGCATCGATATTGAATTCAAAAGCAAAATGTCGTCTTATTTGCAATAGGAGTTACTCTTCGAATAGTTCGTGCTTTTAGCCTTTCCTGGGACAGCAGTATTAGATTCCGATGCACCATTGCAGGTTTTTTTGAAGCTCTTAGACCTTCAAATCAACGATGAGACACAGATATTGCATCGATATTGAATACAAAACTCAAAATGTGGACTTATTTACAAGAGGGGTAACGCTTCTAATAGTGCGTGCTTTGAGCCTTTCCTGGGACAGCAGTATTAGTTTCCGATGCACCACTGCAGGTTTACTGTATCCCATGGACCTTCAAATCTATGATGAAACACAGAAATTGCATCGATATTGAATACAAAAGACAAAATGTCGACTTATTTACAAGAGGAGTAACTCTTCTAATTGTTCGTGCTTTTAGCCTTTCCTGGGACAGCAGTTTTAGATTGCGATGCGCCATTGCAGGTTTACTGTGTCCCTTGGACCTTCAAATCAACGATGAAACACAGAAATTGCATCGATATTGAATTCAAAAGCAAAATGTCGTCTTATTTGCAAGAGGAGTTACTCTTCGATTAGTTCGTGGTTTAGCCTTTCCTGGGACAGCAGTATTAGATTCCGATGCACCATCGCAGGTTTTCTTGAAGCTCTTGGACCTTCAAATCAACGATGAAACACAGAAATTGCATCGATATTGAATACAAAACTCAAAATGTCGACTTATTTACAAGAGGGGTAACTCTTCTATTAGTGCGTGATTTGAGCCTTTCCTGGGACAGCAGTATTAGATTCCGATGCACCATTGCAGGTTTACTGTATCCCTTGGATCTTCAAATCAACGATGAAACACAGAAATTGCATCGATATTGAATACAAAAAGCAAAATGTCGTCTTATTTACAAGAGGAGTAACTCTTCTAATTGTTCGTACTTTTAGCCTTTCCTGGGCCAGCAGTTTTAGATTGCGATGCACCATTGCAGGTTTACTGTATCCCTTGGACCTTCAAATCAACGATGAAACACAGTAATTGCATCGATATTGAATACAAAAGGCAAAATGTCGGCCTATTTACAAGAGGAGTAATTCGTCTAATAGTTCGAGATTTTAGCCTTCCCTGGGACAGCAGTACGAAATTCCGATGCACAATTGCAGGTTTACTGTATCTCTTGGACCTTCAAATCAACGATGAAAGACAGAAATTGCAACTATATTGAATACAAAAGGCAAAACATCGACTTTTTTATAAGTGGAGAAACTCTTCTAATAGTTCGTGATTTGAGCCTTTCCTGGGACAGAAGTATTAGATTCCGATGCACCATTGCAGGTTGACTGTATCTCTTGGACCTTCAAATCAACGATGAAACACAGAAATTGCTTCGATATTGAATACAAAAGGCAAAATGTCGACATACTTACAAGTGGAGTAACTCTTCTAATAGTTCGTGCTTTGAGCCCTTCCTGGGACAGCAGTATTAGATTCCGATGCACCATTGCAGGTTTACTGTATCTCTTGGACCTTCAAATCAACGATGAAACACAGAAATTGCATCGATATTGAATACAAAATGCAAAATGTCGATTATTTACAAGAGGAGTAACTCGTCTAATAGTTCGTGCTTTGAGCCTTTCCTGGGACAGCAGTATTAGATTCCGATGCACCATTGCAGGTTTACTGTATCCCTTGGACCTTCAATTCAACGATGAAACACAGAAATTGCATCGATATTGAATAAAAATGGCAAAATGTCGACTTATTTACAAGAGGAGTAACTCTTCTAATAGTTCGTGATTTGAGCCTTTCCTGGGACAGCAGTATTAGATTCCGATGCACCATTGCAGGTTTACTGTATCCCTTGGACCTTCAAATCAACGATGAAACAGAGAAATTGCATTGATATTGAAACAAAAGGGAAAATGTCGACCTAATTACAAGAGGAGTAACTCTTCGAACGGTTCGTGCTTTGAGCCTTTCCTGGGACAGCAGTATTAGATTCCGATGCACCATTGCAGGATTACTGTATCCCGTGGACCTTCAAATCAACGATGAATCACAGAAATTGCATCGATAATGAATACAAAAGACAAAATGTCGACTTATTTTCAAGAGGAGTAACTCTTTTAATAGTTCGTGTTATTGGCCTTTCCTGGGACAGCAGTATTAGATTCCGGTGCACCATTGCAGGTTTACTGTATCCCTTGGACCTTCAAATCAACGATGAAACACAGAAATTGCATCGATATTGAATACAAAAATCAAAATGTTGACTTATTTACAAGAGGAGTTACTCTTCTAATAGTTCGTGCTTTTAGCCATTCCTGGGACAGCAATATTAGATTCCGACGCGCCATTGCAGGTTTACTGTATCCCTTGGAACTTCAAATCAACGATGAAACACAGGAATTGCATCGATATTGAATTCAAAAGCAAAATGTCGACTTATTTACAAGAGGAGTTACTCTTCTAATAGTTCGTGCTTTTAGCCTTTCCTGGGACAGCAGTATTAGATTCCGATGCACCATTCCAGGTTTACTGTATCCCTTGGACCTTCAAATCGACGATGAAACACAGAAATTTCATCGATATTGAATACGAAAGGCAAAATGTCGACTTATTTAAAAGAGAGGTAACTCTTCTAATAGTTCGTGTTTTAGCCTTTCCTGGGAGAGCAGTATTAGATACCGATGCACCATTGCAGGTTGACTGTATCTCTTGGATCTTCAAATCAACGATGAAACACAGAAATTTCATCGATTTTGAATACAAAAGGCAAAATGTCGACATATTTACAAGTGGAGTAACTCTTCCAATAGTTCCTGCTGTGAGCCTTTCCTGGGACAGCAGTATTAGATTCCGATGCACCATTGCAGGTTTACTGTATCTCTTGGACCTTCAAATCAACGATGAAACACAGAAATTGCATCGATATTGAATACAAAAGGCAAAATATCGACTTATTTTAAAGAGGAGTAACTCTTCTAATAGTTCGTGCTTTGAGCCTTTCCTGGGACCGCAGTGTTAGATTCCGATGCACCATTGCAGGTTTACTGTATCCCATGGACCTTCAAATCAACGATGAAACACAGAAATTGCATCGATATTGAATACAAAAGGCAAAATGTCGACTTATTTACAAGAGGAGTAATTCATCTAATGGTTCGGGCTTTTAGCCTTTCCTGGGACAGCAGTACGAGATTCCGATGCACCATTGCAGGTTTACTGTATCTCTTGGACCTTCAAATCAACGATGAAAGACAGAAAATGCATCGATATTGAATACAAAAGGCAAAACGTCAACTTTTTTGTAAGTGGAGAAACTCTTCTAATAGTTCGTGCTTTGAGCCTTTCCTGGGACAGCAGTATTAGATTCCGATGCTCCATTGCAGGTTTACTGTATCCCTTGGACCTTCAAATCAACGATGAAACACAGAAATTGCATCGATATTGAATACAAAAGGCAAAATGTTGACTAATTTACAAGAGGAGTAACTCTTCTAATAGTTCGTGCTTTGAGCCTTTCCTGGGACTGCAGTATTAGATTCCGATGCACTATTGCAGGTTTACTGTATCTCTTGGACCTTCGAAATCAACGATGAAACACAGAAATTGCATCGATATTGATTACAAAAGGCAAAATGTCGACTTATTTACAAGAGGAGTAACTCTTCTAATAGATCGTGATTTGAGCCTTTCCTGGGACAGCAGTATTAGATTCCGATGCACCATTGCAGGTTTACTGTATCCCTTGGACCTTCAAATCAACGATGAAACACAGAAATTTCATCGATATTGAATACAAAAGGCTAAATGTCGACCTACTTACAAGAGGAGTAACTCTTCGAACGGTTCGTTCTTTGAGCCTTTCCTGGGACAGCAGTACTAGATTCCGATGCACCATTGCAGGATTACTATATCCCGTGGACCGTCAAATCAACGATGAAACACAGAAATTGCATCGATATTGAATACAAAAGACAAAATGTCTACTTATTTACAAGAGGAGTAACTCTTTTAATAGTTCGTGTAATTAGCCTTTCCTGGAACAGCAGTATTGGATTCCGATGCACCATTGCAGGTTTACTATATCCCTTGGACCTTCAAATCAACGATGAAACACAGAAATTGCATCGATATTGAATACAAAAGGCAAATGTCGACTTATTTATAAGAGGAGTAACTCTTCTAACAGTTCGTGATTTCAGCTTTCCTGGGACACCAGTATTAGATTCCGATGCACCATTGCAGGTTTACTGTATCTCTTGGACCATCAAATCAACGGTGAAACACAGAAATTGCATCGATATTGTATACAAAATGCAAAATGTCGACTAATTTAAAATAGGTGTAACTCTCTAATAGTTCGTGCTTTGAGCCTTTCCTGGGACAGCAGTATTAGATCCCGATGCAAATTTCCAGGTTTACTGTATCCCTTGGACCTTCAAATCAACGATGAAACACAGAATTTGCATCGATATTGAATACAAAAGTCAAAATGTTGACTTATTTACAAGAGGAGTAATTCTTCTAATAGTTCGTGCTTTGAGACATTCCTGGGACAGCAGTATTAGATTCCGATGCGCCATTGCAGGTTTACTGTATCCCTTGGACCTTCAAATCAACGATGAAACACAGAATTTGCATCGATATTGAATTCAAAAGCATAATGTCGATTTACTTACAAGAGGAGTTACTCTTCTAATAGTTCGTGCTTTTAGCCTTTCCTGGGACAGCAGTATTAGATTCCGATGCACCATTCCAGGTTTACTGTATCCCTTGGACCTTGAAATCAACGATGAAACACAGAAATTGCATCGATATTGAATACAAAAGGCAAAATGTCGACTTCTTTACATAAGGAGTAACTCTTCTAATAGTTCGTGCTTTGAGCATTTCCTGGGACAGCAGTATTAGATTCCGATGCACCATTGCCGGTTTACTGTATCCCTTGGACCTTCAAATCAACGATGAAACACAGAAATTGCATCGATATTGAATACAAAATGCAAAATGTCGACTTTTTTTATAAGTGGAGTAACTCTTCTAATAGTTCGTGTTTTGAGCCTTTCCTGGGACAGCAGTATTAGATTCCGATGCACCATTGCAGGTTTACTGTATCCCTTGGATCTTCAAATCAACGATGAAACACAGAAATTGCATCGATATTGAATACAAAAAGCAAAATGTCGACTTATTTACAAGAGGAGTAACTCTTCTAATTGTTCGTGCTTTTAGCCTTTCCTGAGACAGCAGTGTTAGATTCCGATGCACCATTGCAGGATTACTGTATCCCTTGGACCTTCAAATCAACGATGAAACACAGAAATTGCATCGATATTGAATGGATAAGGCAAAATGTCGACTTATTTACAAGAGGCGTAACTCTTCTAATAGTTCGCGCTTTTAGCCTTTCCTGGGACAGCAGTGTTAGATTCCGATGCACCATTGCAGGTTTACTGTATCCCTTGGACCTTCAAATCAACGATGAAAGACAGAAATTGCATCGATATTGAATACAAAAGGCAAAACGTCGACTTTTTTATAAGTGGAGAAACTCTTCTGGTAGTTCGTGCTTTGAGCCTTTCCTGGGACAGTAGTATTGGATTCCGATGCACCATTGCAGGATTACTGTATCCCTTGGACCTTCAAATCAACGATGAAATACAGAAATTGCATCGATATTGAATACAAAAGGCAAAATGTCGACTTATTTTTAAGAGGAGTAACTCATCTAATAGTTCGTGATTTGAGCCTTTCCTGGGACAGCAATATTAGATTCCGTTGCACCATTGCAGGTTTACTCTATCCCTTGCACCTTCAAATCAACGATGAAACACAGAAATTGCATCGATATTGATTACATAAGGCAAAATGTCGACCTATTTACAAGAGGAGTATCTCTTCTAATAGTTCGTAGTTTAGCCTCTCCTGGGACAGCAGTATTAGATTCCGATGCACCATCGCAGGTTGACTGTATCTCTTGGACCTTCAAATCAACGATGAAACACAGAAATTGCTTCGATATTGAATACAAAAGGCAAAATGTCGACTTATTTACAAGTGGAGTAACTCTTCTAATAGTTCGTGCTTTGAGCCTTTCCTGGGATAGCAGTGTTAGATTCCGATGCACCATTGCAGGTTTACTGTATCCCTTGGACTTTCAAATCAACGATGAAACACAGAAATTGCATCGATATTGAATGCAAAAGGCAAAATGTCGATTTATTTAAAAGAGGCGTAACTCTTCTAATAGTTCGTGCTTTTAGCCTTTCCTGGGACAGCAATGGTTGATTCCGATGCACCATTGCTGGTTTACATTATCCCTTGGACCTTCAAATCAACGATGAAACACAGAAATTGCATCGATATTGAATACAAAAGGGAAAATGTCGACTTATTTACAAGTGGAGTAACTCTTCTAATAGTTCGTGCTTTGAGCCTTTCCTGGGACAGCAGTATTAGATTCCGATGCACCATTGCAGGTTTACTGTATCCCTTGGACCTTCAAATCAACGATGAAACACAGAAATTGCATCGATATTGAATACAAAGGGCAAAATGTCGACTTATTTACAAGAGGAGTAACTCTTCTAATAGTTCGTGATTTGAGCCTTTCCTGGGACAGCAGTATTAGATTCCGATGCGCCATTGCAGGTTTACTGTATCCCTTGGACCTTCAAATCAACGATGAAACACAGAAATTGCATCGATATTGAATACAAAAGGCAAAATGTCGACCTACTTACAAGAAGAGTAACTCTTCGAACGGTTCGTGGTTTGAGCCTTTCCTGGGACAGCAGTATTAGATTCCGATGCACCATTGCAGGATTACTGTATCCAGTGGACCTTCAAATCAACGATGAATCACAGAAATTGCATCGATATTGAATACAAAAGACAAAATGTCGACTTATTTACAAGAGGAGTAACTCTTTTAATAGTTCGTGTTTTTAGCCTTTCCTGGCACAGCAGTATTAGATTCCGGTGCACCATTGCAGGTTTACTGTATCCCTTGGACCTTCAAGTCTACGATGAAACACAGAAATTGCCTCGATATTGAATACATAAGGCAAAATGTCGACTTATTTACAAGAGGAGTAACTCTTCTAATAGTTCGTGCTTTGAGCCTTTCCTGGGACAGCAGTATTGGATTCCGATGCACCATTGCAGGTTTACTGTATCCCTTGGACCTTCAAATCAACGATGAAACACAGAAATTGCATCGATATTGAATACAAAAGGCAAATGTCGACTTATTTATAAGAGGAGTAACTCTTCTAATAGTTCGTGATTTCAGCTTTCCTGGGACACCAGTATTAGATTCCGATGCACCATTGCAGGTTTACTGTATCTCTTGGACCATCAAATCAACGGTGAAACACAGAAATTGCATCGATATTGTATACAAAATGCAAAATGTCGACTAATTTAAAAGAGGTGTAACTCTCTAATAGTTCGTGCTTTGAGCCTTTCCTGGGACAGCAGTATTAGATCCCGATGCAAATTTCCAGGTTTACTGTACCCCTTGGTCCTTCAAATCAACGATGAAACTCAGAAATTGCATCGATATTGAATACAAAAGTCAAAATGTTGACTTATTTACAATAGGAGTACCTCTTCTAATAGTTCGTGCTTTGAGCCATTCCTGGGACAGCAGCATTAGATTCCGATGCGCCATTGCTGGTTTACTGTATCCCTTGGACCTTCAAATCAACGATGAATCACAGAGATTGCATCGATATTGAATTCAAATGCAAAATGTCGACTTATTTACAAGAGGAGTTACTCTTCTAATATTTCGAGCTTTTAACCTTTCCTGGGACAGCAGTATTAGATTCCGATGCACCATTCCAGGTTTACTGTATCCCTTGGACCTTCAAATCAACGATGAAACACAGAAATTGCATCGATATTGAATACAAAAGGCAAAATGTCGACTTCATTACATAAGGAGTAACTCTTCTAATAGTTCGTGCTTTGAGCCTTGCCTGGGACTGCAGTATTAGATTCCGATGCACCATTGCCGATTTACTGTATCCCTTGAACCTTCAAATCAACGATGAAACACAGAAATTGCATCGATATTGAATACAAAAGGCAAAATGTCGATTTTTTTTATAAGAGGAGTAACTCTTCTAATAGTTCGTGTTTCGAGCCTTTCCTGGGACAGCAGTATTAGATTCCGATGCACCATTGCAGGTTTACTGTATCCCTTGGATCTTCAAATCAACGATGAAACACAGAAATTGCATCGATATTGAATACAAAAAGCAAAATGTCGACTTATTTACAAGAGGAGTAACTCTTCTAATTGTTCGTGCTTTTAGCCTTTCCTGAGACAGCAGTGTTAGATTCCGATGCACCATTGCAGGATTACTGTATCCCTTGGACCTTCAAATCAACGATGAAACACAGAAATTGCATCGATATTGAATGCAAAAGGCAAAATGTCGACTTACTTACAAGAGGCGTAACTCTTCTAATGGTTCGTGATTTTAGCCTTTCCTGGGGCAGCAGTGTTAGATTCCGATGCACCATTGCAGGTTTACTGTATCCCTTGGACCTTCAAATCAACGATGAAACACAGAAATTGCATCGATATCGAATACAAGAGGCAAAATGTCGACTTATTTACAAGAGGAGGAATTGTTCTAATAGTTCGGGCTTTTAGCCTTTGCTGGGACAGCAGTACGAGATTCCGATGCACCATTGCAGGTTTACTGTGTCTCTTGGACCTTCAAATCAACGATGAAAGACAGAAATTGCATCGATATTGAATACAAAAGGCAAAACGTCGACTTTTTTATAAGTGGAGAAACTCTTCTAGTAGTTCGTGCTTTGAGCCTTTCCTGGGACAGTAGTATTAGATTCCGATGCACCATTGCAGGATTACTGTATCCCTTGGACCTTCAAATCAGCGATGAAACACAGATATTGCATCGATATTGAATACAAAAGGCAAAATGTCGACTTATTTATAAGAGGAGTAACTCATCTAATAGTTCGTGATTTGAGCCTTTCCTGGGACAGCAATATTAGATTCTGATGCACCTTTGCAGGTTTACTCTATCCCTTGCACCTTCAAATCAACGATGAAACACAGAAATTGCATCGATATTGATTACATAAGACAAAATGTCGACCTATTTACAAGAGGAGTAACTCTACTAATAGTTCGTGATTTGAGCCTTTCCTGGGACAGCAATATTAGATTCCGACACACCATTGCAGGTTTCCTCTATCCCTTGCACCTTCAAATCTAAGATGAAACACAGAAATTGCATCGATATTGAACACAAAAAGCAAATGTCGATTTATTTATAAGAGGAGTAACCCTACTAATAGTTCGTGGTTTGAGCCTTTCCTGGGACAGCAGTATTAGATTCCAATACACCATTCCAGGTTTACTGTATCCCTTGGACCTTCAAATCTATGATGAAACACAGAAATTGCATCGATATTGAATACAAAAGACAAAATGTCGACTTATTTACAAGAGGAGTAACTCTTCTAATAGTTCGTGTTTTTAGCCTTTCCTGGGACAGCAGTATTAGATTCCGATGCACCATTGCAGAATTACTGTATCCCTTGGATCTTCAAATCAACGATGAAACACAGAAATTGCATCGATATTGAATACAAAAAGCAAAATGTCGACTTATTTACAAAAGGAGTAACTCTTCTAATAGTTCGTGCTTTGAGCCTTTCCTGGGACAGCAGTATTAGATTCCGATGCACCATTGCAGGTTTACTGTATCCCTTGGACCTTCAAATCAACGATGAAACACAGAAATTGCATCGATATTGAATACAAAAGGAAAATGTCGACTTATTTACAAGAGGAGTAACTCTTCCAATAGTTCGTGATTTGAGCCGTTCCTGGGACAGCAGTATTAGATTCCGATGCCCATTGCAGGTTTACTGTATCCCTAGGACCTTCTAATCAACGCTGAAACACAGAAATTGCATCGATATTGAATACAAAAGGCAAAACGTCGACTTTTTTATAAGTGGAGAAACTCTTCTAATAGTTCGTGCTTTGAGCCTTTCCTGGGACAGCAGTATTAGATTCCGATGCACCATTGCAGGTTTTCTGTGTCCCTTGGACCTTCAAATCAACGATGAAACACAGAAATTGCATCGATATTGAATACAAAAGGGAAAATGTCGACTTATTTACAAGAGGAGTAAATCTTCTAATAGTTCGTGCTATGAGCCTTTCCTGGGACAGCAGTATTAGATTCCGATGCACCATTGCAGGTTTACTGTATCCCTTGGACCTTCAAATCAACGATGAAACACAGAAATTGCATCGATATTGAATACAAAAGACAAAATGTCGACTTATTTACAAGAGGAGTAACTCTTCTAATAGTTCGTGTTTTTAGCCTTTCCTGGGACAGCAGTATTAGATTCCGATGCACCATTGCAGAATTACTGTATCCCTTGGATCTTCAAATCAACGATGAAACACAGAAATTGCATCGATATTGAATACAAAAAGCAAAATGTCGACTTATTTACAAGAGGAGTAACTCTTCTAATAGTTCGTGCTTTGAGCCTTTCCTGGGACAGCAGTATTAGATTCCGATGCACCATTGCAGGTTTACTGTATCCCTTGGACCTTCAAATCAACGATGAAACACAGAAATTGCATCGATATTGAATACAAAAGGCAAAATGTCGACTTATTTACAAGAGGAGTAACTCTTCCAATAGTTCGTGATTTGAGCCGTTCCTGGGACAGCAGTATTAGATTCCGATGCCCATTGCAGGTTTACTGTATCCCTTGGACCTTCTAATCAACGATGAAACACAGAAATTGCATCGATATTGAATACAAAAGGCAAAACGTCGACTTTTTTATAAGTGGAGAAACTCTTCTAATAGTTCGTGCTTTGAGCCTTTCCTGGGACAGCAGTATTAGATTCCGATGCACCATTGCAGGTTTTCTGTGTCCCTTGGACCTTCAAATCAACGATGAAACACAGAAATTGCATCGATATTGAATACAAAAGGGAAAATGTCGACTTATTTACAAGAGGAGTAACTCTTCTAATAGTTCGTGCTTTGAGCCTTTCCTGGGACAGCAGTATTAGATTCCGATGCACCATTGTAGGTTTACTGTATCCCTTGGACCTTCAAATCAACGATGAAACACAGAAATTGCATCGATATTGAATACAAAAGGCAAAATGTCGACTTATTTACAAGAGGAGTAACTCTTCTAATAGTTCGTGATTTGAGCCTTTCCTGGGACAGCAGTATTAGATTCCGATGCACCATTGCAGGTTTACTGTATCCCTTGGACCTTCAAATCAACGATGAAACACAGAAATTGCATCGATATTGAATACAAAAGGCAAAATGTCGACCTATTTACAAGAAGAGTAACTCTTCGAACGGTTCGTGCTTTGAGCCTATCCTGGGACAGCAGTATTAGATTCCGATGCACCATTGCAGGATTACTGTATCCAGTGGACCTTCAAATCAACGATGAATCACAGAAATTGCATCGATATTGAATACAAAAGACAAAATGTCGACTTATTTACAAGAGGAGTAACTCTTTTAATAGTTCGTGTTTTTAGCCTTTCCTGGCACAGCAGTATTAGATTCCGGTGCACCATTGCAGGTTTACTGTATCCCTTGGACCTTCAAGTCTACGATGAAGCACAGAAATTGCCTCGATATTGAATACAAAAGGCAAAATGTCGACTTATTTACAAGAGGAGTAACTCTTCTAATAGTTCGTGCTTTGAGCCTTTCCTGGGATAGCAGTATTGGATTCCGATGCACCATTGCAGGTTTACTGTATCCCTTGGACCTTCAAATCAACGATGAAACACAGAAATTGCATCGATATTGAATACAAAAGGCAAATGTCGACTTATTTATAATAGGAGTAACTCTTCTAATAGTTCGTGATTTCAGCTTTCCTGGGACACCAGTATTAGATTCCGATGCACCATTGCAGGTTTACTGTATCTCTTGGACCATCAAATCAACGGTGAAACACAGAAATTGCATCGATATTGTATACAAAATGCAAAATGTCGACTAATTTAAAAGAGGTGTAACTCTCTAATAGTTCGTGCTTTGAGCCTTTCCTGGGACAGCAGTATTAGATCCCGATGCAAATTTCCAGGTTTACTGTATCCCTTGGACCTTCAAATCAACGATGAAACACAGAAATTGCATCGATATTGAATACAAAAGTCAAAATGTTGACTTATTTACAATAGGAGTACCTCTTCTAATAGTTCGTGATTTGAGCCATTCCTGGGACAGCAGCATTAGATTCCGATGCGCCATTGCAGGTTTACTGTATCCCTTGGACCTTCAAATCAACGATGAATCACAGAAATTGCATCGATATTGAATTCAAATGCAAAATGTCGACTTATTTACAAGAGGAGTTACTCTTCTAATAGTTCGAGATTTTAGCCTTTCCTGGGACAGCAGTATTAGATTCCGATGCACCATTCCAGGTTTACTGTATCCCTTGGACCTTCAAATCAACGATGAAACACAGAAATTGCATCGATATTGAATACAAAAGGCAAAATGTCGACTTCTTTACATAAGGAGTAACTCTTCTAATAGTTCGTGCTTTGAGCCTTTCCTGGGACAGCAGTATTAGATTCCGATGCACCATTGCAGGATTACTGTATCCAGTGGACCTTCAAATCAACGATGAATCACAGAAATTGCATCGATATTGAATACAAAAGACAAAATGTCGACTTATTTACAAGAGGAGTAACTCTTTTAATAGTTCGTGTTTTTAGCCTTTCCTGGCACAGCAGTATTAGATTCCGGTGCACCATTGCAGGTTTACTGTATCCCTTGGACCTTCAAGTCTACGATGAAACACAGAAATTGCCTCGATATTGAATACAAAAGGCAAAATGTCGACTTATTTACAAGAGGAGTAACTCTTCTAATAGTTCGTGTTTCGTGCCTTTCCTGGGACAGCAGTATTAGATTCCGATGCACCATTGCAGGTTTACTGTATCCCTTGGATCTTCAAATCAACGATGAAACACAGAAATTGCATCGATATTGAATACAAAAAGCAAAATGTCGACTTATTTACAAGAGGAGTAACTCTTCTAATTGTTCGTGCTTTTAGCCTTTCCTGAGACAGCAGTGTTAGATTCCGATGCACCATTGCAGGATTACTGTATCCCTTGGACCTTCAAATCAACGATGAAACACAGAAATTGCATCGATATTGAATGCAAAAGGCAAAATGTCGACTTATTTACAAGAGGCGTAACTCTTCTAATAGTTCGTGATTTTAGCCTTTCCTGGGGCAGCAGTGTTAGATTCCGATGCACCATTGCAGGTTTACTGTATCCCTTGGACCTTCAAATCAACGATGAAACACAGAAATTGCATCGATATCGAATACAAGAGGCAAAATGTCGACTTATTTACAAGAGGAAGAATTGTTCTAATAGTTCGGGCTTTTAGCCTTTGCTGGGACAGCAGTACGAGATTCCGATGCACCATTGCAGAATTACTGTATCCCTTGGATCTTCAAATCAACGATGAAACACAGAAATTGCATCGATATTGATTACATAAGACAAAATGTCGACCTATTTACAAGAGGAGTAACTCTACTAATAGTTCGTGATTTGAGCCTTTCCTAGGACAGCAATATTAGATTCCGACACACCATTGCAGGTTTCCTCTATCCCTTGCACCTTCAAATCAAAGATGAAACACAGAAATTGCATCGATATTGAACACAAAAAGCAAATGTCGATTTATTTATAAGAGGAGTAACCCTACTAATAGTTCGTGGTTTGAGCCTTTCCTGGGACAGCAGTATTAGATTCCAATGCACCATTCCAGGTTTACTGTATCCCTTGGACCTTCAAATCTATGATGAAACACAGAAATTGCATCGATATTGAATACAAAAGACAAAATGTTGACTTATTTACAAGAGGAGTAACTCTTCTAATAGTTCGTGTTTTTAGCCTTTCCTGGGACAGCAGTATTAGATTCCGATGCACCATTGCAGAATTACTGTATCCCTTGGATCTTCAAATCAACGATGAAACACAGAAATTGCATCGATATTGAATACAAAAAGCAAAATGTCGACTTATTTACAAGAGGAGTAACTCTTCTAATAGTTCGTGCTTTGAGCCTTTCCTGGGACAGCAGTATTAGATTCCGATGCACCATTGCAGGTTTACTGTATCCCTTGGACCTTCAAATCAACGATGAAACACAGAAGTTGCATCGATATTGAATACAAAAGGCAAAATGTCGACTTATTTAAAAGAGGAGTAACTCTTCCAATAGTTCGTGATTTGAGCCGTTCCTGGGACAGCAGTATTAGATTCCGATGCCCATTGCAGGTTTACTGTATCCCTTGGACCTTCTAATCAACGATGAAACACAGAAATTGCATCGATATTGAATACAAAAGGCAAAATGTCGACCTACTTACAAGAGAAGAAACTCTTCGAACGGTTCGTGCTTTGAGCCTATCCTGGGACAGCAGTATTAGATTCCGATGCACCATTGCAGATTTACTGTATCTCTTGGACCTTCAAATCAACGATGAAACACAGAAATTGCATCGATATTGAATAAAAAGGGCAAAATGTCAACTTATTTACAAGAGGTGTAACTCTTCCAATAGTTCGTGATTTGAGCCGTTCCTGGGACAGCAGTATTAGATTCCGATGTCCATTGCAGGTTTACTGTATCCCTAGGACCTTCTAATCAACGATGAAACACAGAAATTGCATCGATATTGAATACAAACGGCAAAACGTCGACTTTTTTATAAGTGGAGAAACTCTTCTAATAGTTCGTGCTTTGAGCCTTTCCTGGGACAGCAGTATTAGATTCCGATGCACCATTGCAGGTTTTCTGTGTCCCTTGGACCTTCAAATCAACGATGAAACACAGAAATTGCATCGATATTGAATACAAAAGGGAAAATGTCGACTTATTTACAAGAGGAGTAACTCTTCTAATAGTTCGTGCTTTGAGCCTTTCCTGGGACAGCAGTATTAGTTTCCGATGCACCATTGCAGGTTTACTGTATCCCTTGGACCTTCAAATCAACGATGAAACACAGAAATTGCATCGATATTGAATACAAAAGACAAAATGTCGACTTATTTACAAGAGGAGTAACTCTTCTAATAGTTCGTGTTTTTAGCCTTTCCTGGGACAGCAGTATTAGATTCCGATGCACCATTGCAGAATTACTGTATCCCTTGGATCTTCAAATCAACGATGAAACACAGAAATTGCATCGATATTGAATACAAAAGGCAAAATGTCGACTTATTTACAAGAGGAGTAACTCTTCCAATAGTTCGTGATTTGAGCCGTTCCTGGGACAGCAGTATTAGATTCCGATGCCCATTGCAGGTTTACTGTATCCCTTGGACCTTGAAATCAACGATGAAACACAGAAATTGCATCGATATTGAATACAAAAGGAAAATGTCGACTTATTTACAAGAGGAGTAACTCTTCCAAAAGTTCGTGATTTGAGCCGTTCCTGGGACAGCAGTATTAGATTCCGATGCCCATTGCAGGTTTACTGTATCCCTAGGACCTTCTAATCAACGATGAAACACAGAAATTGCATCGATATTGAATACAAAAGGCAAAACGTCGACTTTTTTATAAGTGGAGAAACTCTTCTAATAGTTCGTGCTTTGAGCCTTTCCTGGGACAGCAGTATTAGATTCCGATGCACCATTGCAGGTTTTCTGTGTCCCTTGGACCTTCAAATCAACGATGAAACACAGAAATTGCATCGATATTGAATACAAAAGGGAAAATGTCGACTTAATTACAAGAGGAGTAACTCTTCTAATAGTTCGTGCTTTGAGCCTTTCCTGGGACAGCAGTATTAGATTCTGATGCACCATTGCAGGTTTACTGTATCCCTTGGACCTTCAAATCAACGATGAAACACAGAAATTGCATCGATATTGAATACAAAAGACAAAATGTCGACTTATTTACAAGAGGAGTAACTCTACTAATAGTTCGTGTTTTTAGCCTTTCCTGGGACAGCAGTATTAGATTCCGATGCACCATTGCAGAATTACTGTATCCCTTGGATCTTCAAATCAACGATGAAACACAGAAATTGCATCGATATTGAATACAAAAAGCAAAATGTCGACTTATTTACAAGAGGAGTAACTCTTCTAATAGTTCGTGCTTTGAGCCTTTCCTGGGACAGCAGTATTAGATTCCGATGCACCATTGCAGGTTTACTGTATCCCTTGGACCTTCAAATCAACGATGAAACACAGAAATTGCATCGATATTGAATACAAAAGGCAAAATGTCGACTTATTTACAAGAGGAGTAACTCTTCCAATAGTTCGTGATTTGAGCCGTTCCTGGGACAGCAGTATTAGATTCCGATGCCCATTGCAGGTTTACTGTATCCCTTGGACCTTCTAATCAACGATGAAACACAGAAATTGCATCGATATTGAATACAAAAGGCAAAACGTCGACTTTTTTATAAGTGGAGAAACTCTTCTAATAGTTCGTGCTTTGAGCCTTTCCTGGGACAGCAGTATTAGATTCCGATGCACCATTGCAGGTTTTCTGTGTCCCTTGGACCTTCAAATCAACGATGAAACACAGAAATTGCATCGATATTGAATACAAAAGGGAAAATGTCGACTTATTTACAAGAGGAGTAACTCTTCTAATAGTTCGTGCTTTGAGCCTTTCCTGGGACAGCAGTATTAGATTCCGATGCACCATTGTAGGTTTACTGTATCCCTTGGACCTTCAAATCAACGATGAAACACAGAAATTGCATCGATATTGAATACAAAAGGCAAAATGTCGACTTATTTACAAGAGGAGTAACTCTTCTAATAGTTCGTGATTTGAGCCTTTCCTGGGACAGCAGTATTAGATTCCGATGCACCATTGCAGGTTTACTGTATCCCTTGGACCTTCAAATCAACGATGAAACAGAGAAATTGCATCGATATTGAATACAAAAGGCAAAATGTCGACCTATTTACAAGAAGAGTAACTCTTCGAACGGTTCGTGCTTTGAGCCTCTCCTGGGACAGCAGTATTAGATTCCGATGCACCATTGCAGGATTACTGTATCCAGTGGACCTTCAAATCAACGATGAATCACAGAAATTGCATCGATATTGAATACAAAAGACAAAATGTCGACTTATTTACAAGAGGAGTTACTCTTTTAATAGTTCGTGTTTTTAGCCTTTCCTGGCACAGCAGTATTAGATTCCGGTGCACCATTGCAGGTTTACTGTATCCCTTGGACCTTCAAGTCTACGATGAAACACAGAAATTGCCTCGATATTGAATACAAAAGGCAAAATGTCGACTTATTTACAAGAGGAGTAACTCTTCTAATAGTTCGTGCTTTGAGCCTTTCCTGGGACAGCAGTATTGGATTCCGATGCACCATTGCAGGTTTACTGTATCCCTTGGACCTTCAAATCAACGATGAAACACAGAAATTGCATCGATATTGAATACAAAAGGCAAATGTCGACTTATTTATAATAGGAGTAACTCTTCTAATAGTTCGTGATTTCAGCTTTCCTGGGACACCAGTATTAGATTCCGATGCACCATTGCAGGTTTACTGTATCTCTTGGACCATCAAATCAACGGTGAAACACAGAAATTGCATCGATATTGTATACAAAATGCAAAATGTCGACTAATTTAAAAGGGGTGTAACTCTCTAATAGTTCGTGCTTTGAGCCTTTCCTGGGACAGCAGTATTAGATCCCGATGCAAATTTCCAGGTTTACTGTATCCCTTGGACCTTCAAATCAACGATGAAACACAGAAATTGCATCGATATTGAATACAAAAGTCAAAATGTTGACTTATTTACAATAGGAGTACCTCTTCTAATAGTTCGTGCTTTGAGCCATTCCTGGGACAGCAGCATTAGATTCCGATGCGCCATTGCAGGTTTACTGTATCCCTTGGACCTTCAAATCAACGATGAATCACAGAAATTGCATCGATATTGAATTCCAATGCAAAATGTCGACTTATTTACAAGAGGAGTTACTCTTCTAATAGTTCGAGCTTTTAGCCTTTCCTGGGACAGCAGTATTAGATTCCGATGAACCATTCCAGGTTTACTGTATCCCTTGGACCTTCAAATCAACGATGAAACACAGAAATTGCATCGATATTGAATACAAAAGGCAAAATGTCGACTTCTTTACATAAGGAGTAACTCTTCTAATAGTTCGTGCTTTGAGCCTTTCCTGGGACAGCAGTATTAGATTCCGATGCACCATTGCAGGATTACTGTATCCAGTGGACCTTCAAATCAACGATGAATCACAGAAATTGCATCGATATTGAATACAAAAGACAAAATGTCGACTTATTTACAAGAGGAGTAACTCTTTTAATAGTTCGTGTTTTTAGCCTTTCCTGGCACAGCAGTATTAGATTCCGGTGCACCATTGCAGGTTTACTGTATCCCTTGGACCTTCAAGTCTACGATGAAACACAGAAATTGCCTCGATATTGAATACAAAATGCAAAATGTCGACTTATTTACAAGAGGAGTAACTCTTCTAATAGTTCGTGTTTCGAGCCTTTCCTGGGACAGCAGTATTAGATTCCGATGCACCATTGCAGGTTTACTGTATCCCTTGGATCTTCAAATCAACGATGAAACACAGAAATTGCATCGATATTGAATACAAAAAGCAAAATGTCGACTTATTTACAAGAGGAGTAACTCTTCTAATTGTTCGTGCTTTTAGCCTTTCCTGAGACAGCAGTGTTAGATTCCGATGCACCATTGCAGGATTACTGTATCCCTTGGACCTTCAAATCAACGATGAAACACAGAAATTGCATCGATATTGAATGCAAAAGGCAAAATGTCGACTTATTTACAAGAGGCGTAACTCTTCTAATAGTTCGTGATTTTAGCCTTTCCTGGGGCAGCAGTGTTAGATTCCGATGCACCATTGCAGGTTTACTGTATCCCTTGGACCTTCAAATCAACGATGAAACACAGAAATTGCATCGATATCGAATACAAGAGGCAAAATGTCGACTTATTTACAAGAGGAAGAATTGTTCTAATAGTTCGGGCTTTTAGCCTTTGCTGGGACAGCAGTACGAGATTCCGATGCACCATTGCAGAATTACTGTATCCCTTGGATCTTCAAATCAACGATGAAACACAGAAATTGCATCGATATTGATTACATAAGACAAAATGTCGACCTATTTACAAGAGGAGTAACTCTACTAATAGTTCGTGATTTGAGCCTTTCCTAGGACAGCAATATTAGATTCCGACACACCATTGCAGGTTTCCTCTATCCCTTGCACCTTCAAATCAAAGATGAAACACAGAAATTGCATCGATATTGAACACAAAAAGCAAATGTCGATTTATTTATAAGAGGAGTAACCCTACTAATAGTTCGTGGTTTGAGCCTTTCCTGGGACAGCAGTATTAGATTCCAATGCACCATTCCAAGTTTACTGTATCCCTTGGACCTTCAAATCTATGATGAAACACAGAAATTGCATCGATATTGAATACAAAAGACAAAATGTCGACTTATTTACAAGAGGAGTAACTCTTCTAATAGTTCGTGTTTTTAGCCTTTCCTGGGACAGCAGTATTAGATTCCGATGCACCATTGCAGAATTACTGTATCCCTTGGATCTTCAAATCAACGATGAAACACAGATATAGCATCGATATTGAATACAAAAAGCAAAATGTCGACTTATTTACAAGAGGAGTAACTCTTCTAATAGTTCGTGCTTTGAGCCTTTCCTGGGACAGCAGTATTTGATTCCGATGCACCATTGCAGGTTTACTGTATCCCTTGGACCTTCAAATCAACGATGAAACACAGAAGTTGCATCGATATTGAATACAAAAGGCAAAATGTCGACTTATTTAAAAGAGGAGTAACTCTTCCAATAGTTCGTGATTTGAGCCGTTCCTGGGACAGCAGTATTAGATTCCGATGCCCATTGCAGGTTTACTGTATCCCTTGGACCTTCTAATCAACGATGAAACACAGAAATTGCATCGATATTGAATACAAAAGGCAAAATGTCGACCTACTTACAAGAGAAGAAACTCTTCGAACGGTTCGTGCTTTGAGCCTATCCTGGGACAGCAGTATTAGATTCCGATGCACCATTGCAGGATTACTGTATCCAGTGGACCTTCAAATCAACGATGAATCACAGAAATTGCATCGATATTGAATACAAAAGACAAAATGTCGACTTATTTACAAGAGGAGTAACTCTTTTAATAGTTCGTGCTTTTAGCCTTTCCTGGGACAGCAGTATTAGATTCCGGTGCGCCATTGCAGGTTTACTGTATCCCTTGGACCTTCAAGTCTACGATGAAACACAGAAATTGCCTCGATATTGAACACAAAAGGCAAAATGTCGACTTATTTACAAGAGGAGTAACTCTTCTAATAGTTCGTGCTTTGAGCCTTTCCTGGGACAGCAGTATTGGATTCTGATGCACCATTGCAGGTTTACTGTATCCCTTGCACCTTCAAATCAACGATGAAACACAGAAATTGCATCGAAATTGAATACAAAAAGCAAATGTCGACTTATTTATAAGAGGAGTAACTCTACTAATAGTTCGTGATTTCAGCTTTCTTGGGACACCAGTATTAGATTCCGATGCACCATTGCAGGTTCACTGTATCTCTTGGACCTTCAAATCAACGGTGAAACACAGAAATTGAATCGATATTGTATACAAGATGCAAAATGTCGACTAATTTAAAAGAGGTGTAACTCTTCTAATAGTTCGTGTTTTGAGCCTTTCCTGGGACAGCAGTATTAGATCCCGATGCACCATTCCAGGTTTACTGTATCCCTTGGACCTTCAAATCAACGATGAAACACAGAAATTGCATCGATATTGAATACAAAAGTCAAAATGTTGACTTATTTACAAGAGGAGTAACTCTTCTAATAGTTCGTGCTTTGAGCCATTCCTGGGACAGCAGTATTAGATTCCGATGCGCCATTGCAGGTTTACTGTATCCCTTGGCCCTTCAAATCTACGATGAAACACAGAAATTGCATCGATATTGAATTCAAAAGCAAAATGTCGACTTATTTACAAGAGGAGTTACTCTTCTTATAGTTCGTGCTTTTAGCCTTTCCTGGGACAGCAGTATTAGATTCCGAAGATCCATTGCAGGTTTACTGTATCCCTTGGACCTTCAAATCAACGATGAAACACAGAAATTGCATCGATATTGAATACAAAAGGCAAAATGTCGACTTATTTACCAGAGAGGTAACTCTTCTAATAGTTCGTGTTTCAGCCTTTCCTGGGACAGCAGTATTAGATTCCGATGCGCCATTGCAAGTTTACTGTGTCCCTTGGACCTTCAAATCAACGATGAAACACAGAAATTGCATCGATATTGAATTCAAAAGCAAAATGTCGTCTTATTTACAAGAGGAGTTACTCTTCGAATAGTTCGTGCTTTTAGCCTTTCCTGGGACAGCAGTATTCGATTCCGATGCACCATTGCAGGTTTCTTTGAAGCTCTTGGACCTTCAAATCAACGATGAAACACAGAAATTGCACCGATATTGAATACAAAAGGCTAAATGTCGACTTATTTACAAGAGGGGTAATTCTTCTAATAGTGCGTGCTTTGAGCCTTTCCTGGGACAGCAGTATTCGATTCCGATGCACCATTGCAGGTTTACTGTATCCCTTGGACCTTCAAATAAACGATTAAACACAGAAATTGCATCGATATTGAATACAAAAGGCAAAATGTCGACTTTTTTTATAAGTGGAGTAACTCTTCTAATAGTTCGTGTTTCGAGCCTTTCCTGGGACAGCAGTATTAGATTCCGATGCACCATTGCAGGTTTACTGTATCCCTTGGACCTTCAAATCAACGATGAAACACAGAAATTGCATCGATATTGAACACAAAAGGCAAAATGTCGACTTATGTACAAGAGGAATAACCCTTCTAATAGTTCGTGGTTTGAGCCTTTCCTGGGACAGCAGTATTAGATTCCGATCCACCATTGCATGTTTACTGTATCCCTTGGACCTTCAAATCAACGATGAAACACAGAAATTGCATCGATATTGAATACAAAAGGCAAAATGTCGATTTATTTACAAGAGGAATAACCCTTCTAATAGTTCGTGCGTTGAGCCTTTCCTGGGACAGCAGTATTAGATTCCGATGCACCATTGCTGGTTTACTGTATCCCTTGGACCTTCAAATCAACGATGAAACACAGAAATTGCATCGATATTGAATACAAAAAGCAAAATATCGAATTATTTACAACAGGGGTTACTCTTCTAATAGTTCGTGCTATGAGCCTTTCCTGGGACAGCAGTATTAGATTGCCATGCACCATTGCAGGTTTACTGTATCCCTTGGACCTTCAAATCAACGATGAAACACAGAAATTGCATCGATACTGAATACAAAAGGCAAAATATCGAACTATTTACAACAGGGGTAACTCTTCTAATAGTTCGTGATTTGAGCCTTTCCTGGGACAGCAGTTCTTGATTCCAATGCACCATTCCAGGTTTACTGTATCCCTTGGACCTTCAAATCTATGATGAAACACAGAAATTGCATCGATATTGACTACAAAAAGCAAAATGTCGACTTATTTACAAGAGGAGTAACTCTTCTAATAGTTCGTGTTTTTAGCCTTTCCTGGGACAGCAGTATTAGATTCCGATGCACCATTGCAGAATTACTGTATCCCTTGGATCTTCAAATCAACGATGAAACACAGAGATTGCATCGATATTGAATACAAAAAGCAAAATGTCGACTTATTTGGAAGAGGATTAACTCTTCTAATTGTTCGTGCTTTTAGCCTTTCCTGGGACAGCAGTTTTAGATTGCGATGCACCATTGCAGGTATACTGTATCCCTTGGACCTTCAAATCAACGATGAAACACAGAAATTGCTTCGATATTGAATACAAAAGGCAAAATGTCGACTTATTTACAAGTGGAGTAACTCTTCTAATAGTTCGTGCTTTTAGCCTTTCCTGGGACAGCAGTGTTAGATTCCGATGCACCATTGCTGGTTTACATTATCCCTTGGACCTTCAAATCAACGATGAAACACAGAAATTAAATCGATATTGAATACAAAAAGCAAAATGTCGACTTATTTACAAGAGGATTAACTCTTCTAATTGTTCGTGCTTTTAGCCTTTCCTGGGACAGCAGTTTTAGATTGCGATGCACCATTGCAGGTTTACTGTATCTCTTGGACCTTCAAATCAACGATGAAACACAGAAATTGCATCGATATTGAATACAAAAGGCAAAATGTCGACTTAATTACAAGAGGAGTAACTCTTCTAATAGTTCGTGATTTGAGCCTTTCCTGGGACAGCAGTATTATATTCCGATGCACCATTGCAGGTTTACTGTATCCCTTGGACCTTCAAATCAACGATGTAAACCAGAAATTGCATCGATATTGAATACAAAAGGCAAAATGTCGACTATTTTTATAAGTGGAGTAACTCTTCTAATAGTTCGTGCTTTGAGCCTTGCCTGGGACAGCACTATTAGATTCCGATGCAACATTGCAAGTTTACTGTATGCCTTGGACCTTCAAATCAACGATGAAACACAGAAATTGCATCGATATTGAATACAAAAGGCAAAATGTCGACTTATTTACAAGAGGAGTAACTCTTCTAATTGTTCGTGCTTTTAGCCTTTCCTGGGACAGCAGTTTTAGATTACGATGCACCATTGCGGGTTTACTGTCTCCCTTGGACCTTCAAATCAACGATGAAACACAGAAATTGCATCGATATTGAATACAAAAGTCAAAATGTCGTCTTATTTACAAGAGGCTTAACTCTTCTAATAGTTCGTGCTTTGAGCCTTTCCTGGGACAGCAGTATTAGATTCCGATGCGCCATTGCAGGTTTACTGTATCCCTTGGACTTTCAAATCAACGATGAAACAAAGAAATTGCATCGATATTGAATACAAAAGCTAAAATGTCGACTTTTTTTAAAAGTGGAGTAACTCTTCTAATAGTTCGTGCTTTGAGCCTTGCCTGGGACAGCTGTATTAGATTCCGTTGCACCATTGCAGGTTTACTGTATCCCTTGGATCTTCAAATCAACGATGAAACACAGAAATTGCATCGATATTGAATACAAAAGGCAATATGTCGACTTATTTACAAGTGGAGGAACTCTTCTAATAGTTCGTGTTTTGAGCCTTTCCTGGGGCAGCAGTATTAGTTTCCGATGCACCATTGCAGGTTTACTGTATCTCTTGGACTTTCAAATCAACGATGAAACACATTAATTGCATCGATATTGAATACAAAAGGCAAAATGTCGACTTTTGTATAAGTGGAGCAACTCTTCTAGTATTGCGTGCTTTGAGCCTTTCCTGGGACAGCAGTATTAGATTCCGATGCACCGTTGCAGGATTACTGTATCCCTTGGACCTTCAAATCAACGATGAAACACAGAAATTGCATCGATATTGAATACAAAAGACAAAATGTCGACTTATTAATAAGAGGAGTAACTCATCTAATAGTTCGTGATTTGAGCCTTTCCTGGGACAGCAGTATTAGATTCTGATGCACCATTGCAGGTTTACTGTATCCCTTGGACCTTCAAATCAACGATGAAACACAGAAATTGCATCGATATTGAATACATAAGGCAAAATGTCGACCTATTTACAAGAGGAGTAACTCTTCGAACGGTTCGTGCTTTGAGCCTTTCCTGGGACAGCAGTATTAGATTCCGATGCACCATTGCAGGATTACTGTATCCCTTGGACCTTCAAATCAACGATGAAACACAGAAATTGCATCGATATTGTATACAAAAGTCAAAATGTCGACTTATTTACAAGAGGCTTAACTCTTCTAATAGTTCGTGCTTTGAGCCTTTCCTGGGACAGCGGTATTAGATTCCGATGCGCCATTGCAGGTTTACTGTATCCCTTGGACCTTCAAATTAACGATGAAACACAGAAATTGTATCGATATTGAATTCAAAAGCAAAATGACGACTTATTTACAAGAGGAGTTACTCTTCGAATAGTTCGTGCTTTTAGCCTCTCCTGGGACAGCAGTATTAGATTCCGATGCACCACTGCAGGTTAACTGTATCCCTTTGACCTTCAAATCAACGAAAAACACAGAAATTGCATCGATATTGAATACATAATGCAAAATGTCGACCTATTTACAAGAGGAGTAACTCTTCGAATGGTTTGTGTTTTGAGCCTTTCCTGGGACAGCAGTATTAGATTCCGATGCACCATTGCATGATTACTATATCCCTTGGACCTTCAAATCAACGATGAAACACATAAATTTCATCGATATTGAATACAAGAGACAAAATGTCGACTTATTTACAAGAGGAGTAACTCTTTTAATAGTTCGTGTTTTTAGCCTTTCCTGGGACAGCAGTATTAGATTCCGGTGCACCATTGCAGGTTTACTGTATCCCTTGGACCTTCAAGTCTACGATAAAACACAGAAATTGCCTCGATATTGAATACAAAAAGCAAAATGTCGACTTATTTACAAGAGGAGTAACTCTTCTAATAGTTCGTGCTTTTAGCCTTTCCTGGGACAGCAGTATTAGATTCCGATGCACCATTGCAGGTTTTCTGTATCCCTTGGACCTTCAAATCAACGATGAAACACAGAAATTGCATCGATATTGAATACAAAAAGCAAATGTCGACTTATTTATAAGTGGAGTAACTCTACTAATAGTTCGTGCTTTGAGCCTTCCTGGGTCACCAGTATTAGATTCCGATGCACCATTGCAGGTTTACTGTATCCCTTGGACCTTCAAATCAACGATGAAACACAGATTTTGCATCGATATTGAATTCAAAAGCAAAATGTCGACTTATTTACAAGAGGAGTTACAAAATGTCGGCTTTTTAAAAGAGGTGTTACTCTTCTAATAGTTCGTGCTTTTAGCCTTTCCTGGGACAGCAGTATTAGATTCCGATGCACCATTGCAGGTTTACTGTATCCCTTGGACCTTCAAATCAACGATGAAACACCGAAATTGCATCGATATTGAATACATAAGGCAAAATGTCGACCTATTTAGAAGAGGAGTAACTCTTCGAACGGTTCGTGCTTTGAGCCTTTCCTGGGACAGCAGTATTAGATTCCGATGCACCATTGCAGGATTACTGTATCCCTTGGACCTTCAAATCAACGATGAAACACAGAAATTGCATCGATATTGAATACAAAATTCAAAATGTCGACTTATTTACAAGAGGCTTAACTCTTCTAATAGTTCGTGCTTTGAGCCTTTCCTTGGACAGCGGTATTAGGTTCCGATGCACCATTGCAGGTTTACTGTATCCCTTGGACCTTCAAATCAACGATGAAACACAGAAATTGCATCGATATTGATTACAAAATGCAAAATGCCGACTTATTTAAAAGTGGTGTAACTCTTCTAATAGTTCGTGCTTTTAGCCTTTCCTGGGACAGCAGTATTAGATTCCGATGCACCATTGCAGGTTTTCTGTATCCCTTGGACCTTCAAATCAACGATGAAACACAGAAATTGCATCGATATTGAATACAAAAAGCAAATGTCGACTTATTTATAAGTGGAGTAACTCTACTAATAGTTCGTGTTTTGAGCCTTTCCTGGGACACCAGTATTAGATTCCGATGCACCATTGCAGGTTTACTGTATCTTTTGGACCTTCAAGTCAACGATGAAACACAGAAATTGCATCGATATTGAATACAAAATGCAAAATGTCGACTTTTTTACAAGAGGCTTAACTCTTCTAATAGTTCGTGATTTGAGCCTTTCCTGGGACAGCGGTATTAGATTCCGATGCGCCATTGCAGGTTTACTGTATCCCTTGGACCTTCAAATCAACGATGAAACACAGAAATTGCATCGATATTGAATTCAAAAGCAAAATGTCGACCTATTTACAAGAGGAGTAACTCTTCGAACGGTTTGTGCTTTGAGCCATTCCTGGGACAGCAGTATTAGATTCCGATGCACCATTGCATGATTACTGTATCCCTTGGACCTTCAAATCAACGATGAAGCACATAAATTGCATCGATATTGAATACAAAAGACAAAATGTCGACTTATTTACAAGAGGAGTAACTCTTTTAATAGTTCGTGTTTTTAGCCTTTCCTGGGACAGCAGTATTAGATTCCGGTGCACCATTGCAGGTTTACTGTATCCCTTGGACCTTCAAGTCTACGATGAAACACAGAAATTGCCTCGATATTGAATACAAAAGGCAAAATGTCGACTTATTTACAAGAGGAGTAACTCTTCTAATAGTTCGTGCTTTTAGCCTTTCCTGGGACAGCAGTATTAGATTCCGATGCACCATTGCAGGTTTTCTGTATCCCTTGGACCTTCAAATCAACGACGAAACACAGAAATTGCATCGATATTGAATACAATAAGCAAATGTCGACTTATTTATAAGTGGAGTAACTCTACTAATAGTTCGTGCTTTGAGCCTTTCCTGGGACACCAGTATTAGATTCCGATGCACCATTGCAGGTTTACTGTATCTCTTGGACCTTCAAATCAACGATGAAACACAGAAATTGCATCGATATTGAATACAAAATGCAAAATGTCGACTTATTTAAAAGTGGTGTAACTCTTCTAATAGTTCGTGCTTTGGCCTTTCCTGAGACAGCAGTATTAGATTCCGATGCACCATTACAGGTTTACTGTATCTCTTGGACCTTCAAATCAACGATGAAACACAGAAATTGCATCCATATTGAATACAAAAGTCAAAATGTTGAATTATTTACAAGAGGAGTAACTCTTCTAATAGTTCGTGCTTTGAGCCTTTCCTGGGACAGCAGTATTAGATTCCGATGCGCCATTGCAGGTTTACTGTATCCCTTGGGCCTTCAAATCAACGATGAAACACAGAAATTGCATCGATACTGAATTCAAAAGCAAAATGTCGACTTATTTACAAGAGGAGTTACTCTTGTAATAGGTCGTGCTTTTAGCCTTTCCTGGGACAACAGTATTAGATTCCGATGCACCATTCCAGGTTTACTGTATCCCTTGTACCTTCAAATCAACGATGAAACACAGAAATTGCATCGATATTGAATACAAAAGGCAAAATGTCGACTTATTTACAAGAGGAGTAACTCTTCTAATAGTTCGTGCTTTGAGCCTTTCCTGGGACAGCAGTATTAGAGTCCGATGCACCATTCCAGGTTTACTGTGTCCCTTGGACCTTCAAATCAACGATGAAACACAGAAATTGCATCGATATTGAATCCAAAATCAAAATGTCGACCTATTTACAAGAGGCTTAACTCTTCTAATATTTCGTATTTTGAGTCTTTCCTGGGACAGCAGTATGAGATTCCGATGCGCCATTGCAGGTTTACTGTATCCCTTGGACCTTCAAATCAACGATGAAACACAGAAATTGCATCGATATTGAATTCAAAAGCAAAATGTCCACTTATTAAAAGAGGAGTTACTCTTCTAATAGTTCGTGCTTTAGCCTTTCCTGGGACAGCAGGATTAGATTCCGATGCACCATTCCAGGTTAACTGTGTCCCTTGGACCTTCAAATCAACGATGAAACACAGAAATTGCATCGATATTGAATACAAAATGCAAAATGTCGACTTATTTACAAGAGGAGTATCTCTTCTAATAGTTCGTATTTTGAGTCTTTCCTGGGACAGCAGTATGAGATTCCGATGCGCCATTGCAGGTTTACTTTATCCCTTGGACCTTCAAATCAGCGATGAAACACAGAAATTGCATCGATATTGAATTCAAAAGCAAAATGTCGACTTATTAAAAGAGGAGTTACTCTTCTAATAGTTCGTGCTTTTAGCCTTTCCTGGGACAGCAGTATTAGATTCCGATGCACCATTCCAGGTTAACTGTGTCCCTTGGACCTTCAAATCAACGATGAATCACAGAAATTGCATCGATATTCAATACAAAATGCAAAATTTCGACTTTTTTATAAGTGGAGAATCTCTTCTAGTAGTTCGTGCTTTGAGCCTTTCCTGGGACAGCAGTATTAGATTCCGATGCACCATTGCAGGATTACTGTATCCCTTGGACCTTCAAATCAACGATGAAACACAGAAATTGCATCGATATTGAATGCAAAAGGCAAAATGTCGACTTATTTGTAAGAGGAGTAACTCATCTAATAGTTCGTGATTTGAGACTTTCCTGGGACAGCAGTATTAGATTCCGATGCACCATTGCAGGATTACTGTATCCCTTGGACCTTCAAATCAACGATGAAACACAGAAATTGCATCGATATTGAATGCAAAAGGCAAAATGTCGATTTATTTACAAGAGGCGTAACTCTTCTAATAGTTCGTGCTTTTAGCCTTTCCTGGGACAGCAGTGTTAGAATCCGATGCACCATTGCTGGTTTACATTATCCCTTGGACCTTCAAATCAACGATGAAACACAGACATTGCATCGATATTGAATACAAAATTCAAAATGTCGACTTATTTACAAGAGGCTTAACTCTTCTAATAGTTCGTGATTTGAGCCTTTCCTGGGACAGCGGTATTAGGTTCGGATGCGCCATTGCAGGTTTACTGTATCCCTTGGTCCTTCAAATCAACGATGAAACACAGAAATTGCATCGATATTGAATTCAAAAGCAAAATGTCGACTTATATACAAGAGGAGTTACAAAATGTCGGCTTTTAGCCTCTCCTGGGACAGCAGTATTAGATTCCGATGCACCACTGCAGGTTTACTGTATCCCTTGGACCTTCAAATCAACGATGAAACACAGAAATTGCATCGATATTGAATACATAAGGCAAAATGTCGACCTATTTTCAAGGGGAGTAACTCTTCGAACGGTTTGTGCTTTGAGCCATTCCTGGGACAGCAGTATTAGATTCCGATGCACCATTGCATGATTACTGTATCCCTTGGACCTTCAAATCAACGATGAAACACAGAAATTGCATCGATATTGAATACAAAAGACAAAATGTCGACTTATTTACAAGAGGAGCCACTCATCTAATAGTTCGTGCTTTGAGCCTTTCCTGGGACAGCAGTATTAGATTCCGGTGCACCATTGCAGGTTTACTGTATCTCTTGGATCTTCAAATCAACGATGAAACACAGAAATTGCATCGATATTGAATACAAAAGGCAAAATGTTGACTTTTTTATAAGTGGAGAAACTCTTCTAGTAGTTCGTGCTTTGAGCCTTTCCTGGGACAGCAGTATTAGATTCCGATGCACCATTGCAGGATTACTGTATCCCTTGGACCTTCAAATCAACGATGAAACACAGAAACTGCATCGATATTGAATACAAAAGGCATAATGTCGACTTATTTGTAAGAGGAGTAACTCATCTAATAGTTCGTGATTTGAGACTTTCCTGGGACAGCAGTATTAGATTCCGATGCACCATTGCAGGTTTACTGTATCCCTTGGACCTTCAAATCAACGATGAAACACAGAAATTGCATCGATATTGAATACAAAATGCAAAATGTCGACTTATTTAAAAGTGGTGTAACTCTTCTAATAGTTCGTGCTTTTAGCCTTTCCTGGGACAGCAGTATTAGATTCCGATGCACCATTGCAGGTTTTCTGTATCCCTTGGACCTTCAAATCAACGATGAAACACAGAAATTGCATCGATATTGAATACAAAAAGCAAATGTCGACTTATTTATAAGTGGAGTAACTCTACTAATTGTTCGTGTTTTGAGCCTTTCCTGGGACACCAGTATTAGATTCCGATGCACCATTGCAGGTTTACTGTATCTCTTGGACCTTCAAGTCAACGATGAAACACAGATATTGCATCGATATTGAATACAAAAGGCAAAATGTCGACTTTTTTACAAGAGGCTTAACTCTTCTAATAGTTCGTGATTTGAGCCTTTCCTGGGACAGCGGTATTAGATTCCGATGCGCCATTGCAGGTTTACTGTATCCCTTGGACCTTCAAATCAACGATGAAACACAGAAATTGCATCGATATTGAATTCAAAAGCAAAATGTCGACCTATTTACAAGAGGAGTAACTCTTCGAACGGTTTGTGCTTTGAGCCATTCCTGGGACAGCAGTATTAGATTCCGATGCACCATTGCATGATTACTGTATCCCTTGGACCTTCAAATCAACGATGAAACACATAAATTGCATCGATATTGAATACAAAAGACAAAATGTCGACTTATTTACAAGAGGAGTAACTCTTTTAATAGTTCGTGTTTTTAGCCTTTCCTGGGACAGCAGTATTAGATTCCGGTGCACCATTGCAGGTTTACTGTATCCCTTGGACCTTCAAGTCTACGATGAAACACAGAAATTGCCTCGATATTGAATACAAAAGGCAAAATGTCGACTTATTTACAAGAGGAGTAACTCTTCTAATATTTCGTGCTTTTAGCCTTTCCTGGGACTGCAGTATTAAATTCCGATGCACCATTGCAGGTTTTCTGTATCCCTTGGACCTTCAAATCAACGATGAAACACAGAAATTGCATCGATATTGAATACAAAAAGCAAATGTCGACTTATTTATAAGTGGAGTAATTCTACTAATAGTTCGTGCTTTGAGCCTTTCCTGGGACACCAGTATTAGATTCCGATGCACCATTGCAGGTTTACTGTATCTCTTGGACCTTCAAATCAACGATGAAACACAGAAATTGCATCGATATTGAATACAAAATGCAAAATGTCGACTTATTTAAAAGTGGTGTAACTCTTCTAATAGTTCGTGCTTTGGCCTTTCCTGAGACAGCACTATTAGATTCCGATGCACCATTCCAGGTTTACTGTATCTCTTGGACCTTCAAATCAACGATGAAACACAGAAATTGCATCGATATTGAATACAAAAGTCAAAATGTTGAATTATTTACAAGAGGAGTAACTCTTCTAATAGTTCGTGCTTTGAGCCTTTCCTGGGACAGCAGTATTAGATTCCGATGCGCCATTGCAGGTTTACTGTATCCCTTGGGCCTTCAAATCAACGATGAAACACAGAAATTGCATCGATACTGAATTCAAAAGCAAAATGTCGACTTATTTACAAGAGGAGTTACTCTTGTAATAGGTCGTGCTTTTAGCCTTTCCTGGGACAACAGTATTAGATTCCGATGCACCATTCCAGGTTTACTGTATCCCTTGTACCTTCAAATCAACGATGAAACACAGATATTGCATCGATATTGAATACAAAAGGCAAAATGTCGACTTATTTACAAGAGGAGTAACTCTTCTAATAGTTCGTGCTTTGAGCCTTTCCTGGGACAGCAGTATTAGATTCCGATGCACCATTCCAGGTTTACTGTGTCCCTTGGACCTTCAAATCAACGATGAAACACAGAAATTGGATCGATATTGAATCCAAAATCAAAATGTCGACCTATTTACAAGAGGCTTAACTCTTCTAATAGTTCGTATTTTGAGTCTTTCCTGGGACAGCAGTATGAGATTCCGATGCGCCATTGCAGGTTTACTGTATCCCTTAAACCTTCAAATCAACGATGAAACACAGAAATTGCATCGATATTGAATTCAAAAGCAAAATGTCCACTTATTAAAAGAGGAGTTACTCTTCTAATAGTTCGTGCTTTAGCCTTTCCTGGGACAGCAGTATAGGTTTCCGATGCACCATTCCAGGTTAACTGTGTCCCTTGGACCTTCAAATCAACGATGAAACACAGAAATTGCATCGATATTGAATACAAAATCCAAAATGTCGACTTATTTACAAGAGGAGTATCTCTTCTAATAGTTCGTGCTTTGAGCCTTTCCTGGGAAAGCAGTATTAGATTCCGATGCACCATTGCAGGTTTACTGTGCCCCTTGGACCTTCAAATCAACGATGAAACACAGAAATTGCATCGATATTGAATACAAAAGGCAAAATGTCGACTTATTTACAAGAGGAGTAACTCTTCTAATAGTTCGTGCTTTGAGCCATTCCTGGGAAAGCAGTATTAGATTCCGATGCACCATTGCGGGTTTACTGTATCCCTTGGACCTTCAAATCAACGATGAAACACAGAAATTGCATCGATATTGAATACATAAGGCAACATGTCGACCTATTTAGAAGAGGAGTAACTCTTCGAACGGTTCGTGCTTTGAACCTTTCCTGGGACAGCAGTATTAGATTCCGATGCACCATTGCAGGATTACTGTATACCTTGGACCTTCAAATCAACGATGAATCACAGAAATTGCATCGATATTGAATACAAAATGCAAAATGTCGACTTATTTAAAAGTGGTGAACTCTTCTAATAGTTCGTGCTTTTAGCCTTTCCTGGGACAGCAGTATTAGTTTCCGATGCACCATTGCAGGTTTACTGTATCTCTTGGACCTTCAAATCAACGATGAAACACAGAAATTGCATCGATATTGAATACAAAAGGCAAAATGTTGACATTTTTATAAGTGGAGAAACTCTTCTAGTAGTTCGTGCTTTGAGCCTTTCCTGGGACAGCAGTATTAGATTCCGATGCACCGTTGCAGGATTACTGTATCCCTTTAACCTTCAAATCAACGATGAAACACAGAAACTGCATCGATATTGAATACAAAAGGCATAATGTCGACTTATTTGTAAGAGGAGTAACTCATCTAATAGTTCGTGATTTGAGACTTTCCTGGGACAGCAGTATTAGATTCCGATGCACCATTGCAGGTTTACTGTATCCCTTGGACCTTCAAATCAACGATGAAACACAGAAATTGCATCGATATTGAATACAAAATGCAAAATGTCGACTTATTTGAAAGTGGTGTAACTCTTCTAATAGTTCGTGCTTTTAGCCTTTCCTGGGACAGCAGTATTAGATACCGATGCACCATTGCAGGTTTTCTGTATCCCTTGGACCTTCAAATCAACGATGAAACACAGAAATTGCATCGATATTGAATACAAAAAGCAAATGTCGACTTATTTATAAGTGGAGTAACTCTAGTAATTGTTCGTGTTTTGAGCCTTTCCTGGGACACCAGTATTAGATTCCGATGCAATATTGCAGGTTTACTGTATCTCTTGGACCTTCAAATCAACGATGAAACACAGAAATTGCATCGATATTGAATACAAAAGGCAAAATGTCGACTTTTTTACAAGAGGCTTAACTCTTCTAATAGTTCGTGATTTGAGCCTTTCCTGGGACAGCGGTATTAGATTCCGATGCGCCATTGCAGGTTTACTGTATCCCTTGGACCTTCAAATCAACGATGAAACACAGAAATTGCATCGAAATTGAATTCAAAAGCAAAATGTCGACCTATTTACAAGAGGAGTAACTCTTCGAACGGTTTGTGCTTTGAGCCATTCCTGGGACAGCAGTATTAGATTCCGATGCACCATTGCATGATTACTGTATCCCTTGGACCTTCAAATCAACGATGAAACACATAAGTAGCATCGATATTGAATACAAAAGACAAAATGTCGACTTAATTACAAGAGGAGTAACTCTTTTAATAGTTCGTGTTTTTAGCCTTTCCTGGGACAGCAGTATTAGATTCCGGTGCACCATTGCAGGTTTACTGTATCCCTTGGACCTTCAAGTCTACGATGAAACACAGAAATTGCCTCGATATTGAATATAAAAGGCAAAATGTCGACTTATTTACAAGAGGAGTAACTCTTCTAATAGTTCGTGTTTTAGCATTTCCTGGGACAGCAGTATTAGATTCCGATGCACCATTGCAGGTTTTCTGTATCCCTTGGACCTTCAAATCAACGATGAAACACAGAAATTGCATCGATATTTAATACAAAAAGCAAATGTCGACTTATTTATAAGTGGAGTAACTCTACTAATAGTTCGTGCTTTGAGCCTTTCCTGGGACACTAGTATTAGATTCCGATGCACCATTGCAGGTTTACTGTATCTCTTGGACCTTCAAATCAACGATGAAACACAGAAATTGCATCGATATTGAATACAAAATGCAAAATGTCGACTTATTTAAAAGTGGTGTAACTCTTCTAATAGTTCGTGCTTTGGCCTTTCCTGAGACAGCAGTATTAGATTCCGATGCACCATTCCAGGTTTACTGTATCTCTTGGACCTTCAAATCAACGATGAAACACAGAAATTGCATCGATATTGAATACAAAAGTCAAAATGTCGACTTATTTATAAGAGGAGTAACTCATCTAATAGTTCGTGCTTTGAGACTTTCCTGGGACAGCAGTATTAGATTCCGATGCGCCATTGCAGGTTTACTGTATCCCTTGGGCCTTCAAATCAACGATGAAACACAGAAATTGCGTCGATACTGAATCCAAAATCAAAATGTCGACCTATTTACAAGAGGCTTAACTCTTCTAATAGTTCGTATTTTGAGTCTTTCCTGGGACAGCAGTATGAGATTCCGATGCGCCATTGCAGGTTTACTGTATCCCTTGGACCTTCAAATCAACGATGAAACACAGAAATTGCATCGATATTGAATTCAAAAGCAAAATGTCCACTTATTAAAACAGGAGTTACTCTTCTAATAGTTCGTGATTTAGCCTTTCCTGGGACAGCAGGATTAGATTCCGATGCACCATTCCAGGTTAACTGTGTCCCTTGGACCTTCAAATCAACGATGAAACACAGAAATTGCATCGATATTGAATACAAAATGCAAAATGTCGACTTATTTACAAGAGGAGTATCTCTTCCAATAGTTCGTGCTTTGAGCCTTTCCTGGGAAAGCAGTATTAGATTCGGATGCACCATTGCAGGTTTACTGTGCCCCTTGGACCTTCAAATCAACTATGAAACACAGAAATTGCATCGATATTGAATACAAAAGGCAAAATGTCGACTTATTTACAAGAGGAGTAACTCTTCTAATAGTTCGTGCTTTGAGCCATTCCTGGGACAGCAGTATTAGATTCCGATGCACCATTGCAGGTTTACTATATCAATTGGACCTTCAAATCAACGATGAAACACAGAAATTGCATCGATATTGAATACAAAAAGCAAATGTCGACTTATTTATAAGTGGAGTAACTCTACTAATAGTTCGTGCTTTGAGACTTTCCTGGGACAGCAGTATTACATTCCGATGCACCATTGCAGGTTTACTGTATCCCTTGGACCTTCAAATCAATGATGAAACACAGAAATTGCATCGATATTGAATACAAAAGGCAAATTGTCGACTTATTTACAAGAGGCTTAACTCTTCTAATAGTTCGTGATTTGAGCCTTTCCTGGGACAGCGGTATTAGATTGTGATGCGCCATTGCAGGTTTACTGTATCCCTTGGACCTTCAAATCAACGATGAAACACAGAAATTGCATCGATATTGAATTCAAAAGCAAAATGTCGACTTATTTACAAGAGGAGTTACTCTTCGAATAGTTCGTGCTTTTAGCCTTTCCTGGGACAGCAGTATTAGATTCCGATGCACCATTGCAGGTTTACTGTATCCCTTGGACCTTCAAATCAACGATGAAACATAGAAATTGCATCGATATTGAATACAAAAGGCAAAATGTCGACTTATTTAAAAGAGGAGTAACTCTTCTAATAGTTCGTGCTTTTAGCCTTTCCTGGGACAGCAGTATTAGATTCCGATGCACCATTGCAGGTTTTCTGTATCCCATGGACCTTCAAATCAACGATGAAACACAGAAATTGCATCGATATTGAATACAAAAAGCAAATGTCGACTTATTTATAAATGGAGTAACTCTACTAATAGTTCGTGCTTTGAGCATTTCCTGGGACACTAGTATTAGTTTCCGATGCACCATTGCAGGTTGACTGTATCACTTGGACCTTCAAATCAACGATGAAACACAGAAATTGCATCGATATTGAATACAAAATGCAAAATGTCGACTTATTTAAAAGAGGTGTAACTCTGCTAATAGTTCGTGCTTTGAGCCTTTCCTGGGACTGCAGTATTAGATTCCGATGCACCATTCCAGGTTTACTGTATCTCTTGGACCTTCAAATCAACGATGAAACACAGATATTGCATCGATATTGAATACAAAAGGCAAAATGTCGACTTATTTACAAGAGGAGTAACTCTTCTAATAGTTCGTGCTTTGAGCCTTTCCTGGGACAGCAGTATTAGATTCCGATGCGCCATTGAAGGTTTACTGTATCCCTTGGACCTTCAAATCAACGATGAAACTCAGAAATTGCATCGATATTGAATTCAAAAGCAAAATGTGGACTTTTTTACAAGAGGAGTTACTCTTCTAATAGTTCGTGCTTTTAGCCTTTCCTGGGACAGCAGTATTAGATTCCGATGCACCATTCCAGGTTAACTGTGTCCCTTGGACCTTCAAATCAACGATGAAACACAGAAATTGCATCGATATTGAATACAAAATGCAAAATGTCGACTTATTTAAAAGTGGTGTAACTCTTCTAATAGTTCGTGCTTTGGCCTTTCCTGAGACAGCAGTATTAGATTCCGATGCACCATTCCAGGTTTACTGTATCTCTTGGACCTTCAAATCAACGATGAAACACAGAAATTGCATCGATATTGAATACAAAAGTCAAAATGTTGAATTATTTACAAGAGGAGTAACTCTTCTAATAGTTCGTGCTTTGAGACTTTCCTGGGACAGCAGTATTAGATTCCGATGCGCCATTGCAGGTTTACTGTATCCCTTGGGCCTTCAAATCAACGATGAAACACAGAAATTGCGTCGATACTGAATCCAAAATCAAAATGTCGACCTATTTACAAGAGGCTTAACTCTTCTAATAGTTCGTATTTTGAGTCTTTCCTGGGACAGCAGTATGAGATTCCGATGCGCCATTGCAGGTTTACTGTATCCCTTGGAGCTTCAAATCAACGATGAAACACAGAAATTGCATCGATATTGAATTCAAAAGCAAAATGTCCACTTATTAAAACAGGAGTTACTCTTCTAATAGTTCGTGATTTAGCCTTTCCTGGGACAGCAGGATTAGATTCCGATGCACCATTCCAGGTTAACTGTGTCCCTTGGACCTTCAAATCAACGATGAAACACAGAAATTGCATCGATATTGAATACAAAATGCAAAATGTCGACTTATTTACAAGAGGAGTATCTCTTCTAATAGTTCGTGCTTTGAGCCTTTCCTGGGAAAGCAGTATTAGATTCCGATGCACCATTGCAGGTTTACTGTGCCCCTTGGACCTTCAAATCAACTATGAAACACAGAAATTGCATCGATATTGAATACAAAAGGCAAAATGTCGACTTATTTACAAGAGGAGTAACTCTTCTAATAGTTCGTGCTTTGAGCCATTCCTGGGAAAGCAGTATTAGATTCCGATGCACCATTGCAGGTTTACTATATCAATTGGACCTTCAAATCAACGATGAAACACAGAAATTGCATCGATATTGAATACAAAAAGCAAATGTCGACTTATTTATAAGTGGAGTAACTCTACTAATACTTCGTGCTTTGAGACTTTCCTGGGACAGCAGTATTACATTCCGATGCACCATTGCAGGTTTACTGTATCCCTTGGACCTTCAAATCAATGATGAAACACAGAAATTGCATCGATATTGAATACAAAAGGCAAATTGTCGACTTATTTACAAGAGGCTTAACTCTTCTAATAGTTCGTGATTTGAGCCTTTCCTGGGACAGCGGTATTAGATTGTGATGCGCCATTGCAGGTTTACTGTATCCCTTGGACCTTCAAATCAACGATGAAACACAGAAATTGCATCGATATTGAATTCAAAAGCAAAATGTCGACTTATTTACAAGAGGAGTTACTCTTCGAATAGTTCGTGCTTTTAGCCTTTCCTGGGACAGCAGTATTAGATTCCGATGCACCATTGCAGGTTTACTGTATCCCTTGGACCTTCAAATCAACGATGAAACATAGAAATTGCATCGATATTGAATACAAAAGGCAAAATGTCGACTTATTTAAAAGAGGAGTAACTCTTCTAATAGTTCGTGCTTTTAGCCTTTCCTGGGACAGCAGTATTAGATTCCGATGCACCATTGCAGGTTTTCTGTATCCCATGGACCTTCAAATCAACGATGAAACACAGAAATTGCATCGATATTGAATACAAAAAGCAAATGTCGACTTATTTATAAATGGAGTAACTCTACTAATAGTTCGTGCTTTGAGCATTTCCTGGGACACTAGTATTAGTTTCCGATGCACCATTGCAGGTTGACTGTATCACTTGGACCTTCAAATCAACGATGAAACACAGAAATTGCATCGATATTGAATACAAAATGCAAAATGTCGACTTATTTAAAAGAGGTGCAACTCTGCTAATAGTTCGTGCTTTGAGCCTTTCCTGGGACTGCAGTATTAGATTCCGATGCACCATTCCAGGTTTACTGTATCTCTTGGACCTTCAAATCAACGATGAAACACAGATATTGCATCGATATTGAATACAAAAGGCAAAATGTCGACTTATTTACAAGAGGAGTAACTCTTCTAATAGTTCGTGCTTTGAGCCTTTCCTGGGACAGCAGTATTAGATTCCGATGCACCATTGCAGGTTTACTGTATCTTTTGGACTTTCAAATCAACGATGAAATACAGAAATTGCATCGATATTGAATACAAAAGGCAAAATGTCGACTTTTTTTATAAGTGTAGTAACTCTTCTAAGAGTTCGTGCTTTGAGCCTTGCCTGGGACAGCAGTATTAGATTCCGATGCACCATTGCAGGTTTACTGTATCCCTTGGACCCTCAAACCAACGCTGAAACACAGAAATTGCATCGATATTGAATACAAAAGGCAAAATGTCGACTTATTTACAAGAGGAGTGACTCTTGCAATAGTTCGTGCTTTTAGCCTTTCCTGGGACAGCAGTATTAGATTACGATGCACCATTGCAGGTTTACTGTATCCCTTGGACCTTCAAATCAACGATGAAACACAGAAATTGCATCGATATTGAATACAAAAGAGAAAATGTCGACCTATTTACAAGAGGAGTAACTCTTCTAATAGTTCGTGCTTTTTGCCTGTCCTGGGACAGCAGTATTGGATTCCGATGCACCATTGCAGGTTTACTGTATCCCTTGGACCTTCAAATCTACGATGAAACACAGAAATTACCTCGATATTGAATACAAAAGGCAAAATGTCGACTTATTTACAAGAGGAGTAACTCTTCTAATAGTTCGTGCTTTGAGCCTTTCCTGGGACAGCAGTATTAGATTCCGATGCACCATTGCAGGTTTACTGTATCCCTTGGACCTTCAAATCTACGATGAAACACAGAAATTGCCTCGATATTGTATACAAAATGCGAAATGTCGACTTATTTAAAAGAGGTGTAACTCTTCTAATAGTTCGTGCTTTGAGCCTTTCCTGGGACAGCACTATTAGATTCCGATGCACCATTGCAGGTTAACTGTATCTCTTGGACCTTCAAATCAACGATGAAACACAGAAATTGCATCGATATTGAATACAAAAGGCAAAATGTCGACTTATTTACAAGAGGCTTAACTCTTCTAATAGTTCGTGCTTTGAGCCTTTCCTGGGACAGTAGTATTAGATTCCGATGCGCCATTGCAGGTTTTCTGTATTCCTTGGACCTTCAAATCTACGATGAAACACAGATATTGCATCGATATTGAATACAAAAGGCAAAATGTCGACTTATTTACCAGAGAGGTAACTCTTCTAATAGTTCGTGCTTTTAGCCGTTCCTGGGACAGCAGTATTAGATTCCGATGCACCATTGCAGGTTTACTGTAGCTCTTACACCTTCAAATCAACGATGAAACACAGAAGTTGCATCGATATTGAATACAAAAGGCAAAATGTCGACTTATTTACAAGAGGAGTAACTCTTCTAATAGTTCGTGCTTTGAGCCTTTCCTCGGACAGCAGTATTAGATTCCGATGCACCATTGCAGGTTTACTGTATCCCTTGGACCCTCAAATCAACGATGGAACACAGAAATTCCTTTGATATTGATTACAAAAGGCAAAATGTCGACTTTTTTATAAGTGGAGTAACTCTTCAAATAGGTCGTGCTTTGAGCCTTTCCTGGCACAGCAGTATTAAATTCCGATGCACCATTGCAGGTTTACTGTTTCCCTTGGACCTTCAAATCAACGATGAATCACAGAAATTGCATCGATATTGAATACAAAAGGCAAAATGTCCTCTTATTTACAAGAGGAATAACTCCTCTAGTGGTTCGTGGTTTTAGCCTTTCCTGGGACAGCAGTATTAGATTCCGATGCACCATTGCAGGTTTACTGTATCCCTTGGACCTTCAAGTCTACGATGAAACACAGAAATTGCCTCGATATTGAATACAAAAGGCAAAATGTCGACTTATTTACAAGAGGAGTAACTCTTCTAATAGTCCGTGTTTTGAGCCTTTCCTCGGACAGCAGTATTAGATTCCGACGCACCATTGCAGGTTTACTGTATCCCTTGGACCTTCAAATCAACGATGAAACACAGAAATTGCATTGATATTGATTACAATAGGCAAAATGTCGACTTTTTTATAAGTGGAGTAACTCTTCTAATAGGTCGTGCTTTGAGCCTTTCCTGGCACAGCAGTATTAAATTCCGATGCACCATCGCAGGTTTACTGTTTCCCTTGGACCTTCAAATCAACGATGAAACACAGAAATTGCATCGATATTGAATACAAAAGACAAAATGTCGACTTATTTACAAGAGGAGTAACTCTTCTAATAGTTCGTGCTTGAGCCTTTCCTGGGACAGCAGTATTAGATTCCAATGCAACATTGCAGGTTTACTGTATCTCTTGCACCTTCAAATCAACGATGGAAGACAGAAATTGCATCGATATTGAACTCAAAAGGCAAAATGTCGATTTCTTTATAAGTGGAGAAACTCTTCTAATAGTTCGTGCTTTGAGCCTGTCCTGGGACAGCAGTATTAGATTCCGATGCACCATTTCAGGATTACCTTCAAATCAATGATGAAACACAATAAATAGCATCGATATTGAATACAAAAGGCAAAATGTCGACTTATTTATAAGAGGAGTAACTCATCTAATAGTTCGTGATTTGAGCCTTTCCTGGGACAGCAGGTTTAGATACTGATGCACCATTGAAGGTTTACTGTAACCCTTGGACCTTCAAATCAACGATGAAACACAGAAATTGCATCGATATTGAATACATAAGGCAAAATGTCGACCTATTTACAAGAGGAGTAACTCTTCGAACGGTTCGTGCTTTGAGGATTTCCTGGGACAGCAGTATTAGATTCCGATGCACCATTGCAGGTTTACTGTATCCCTTGGACCTTCAAGTTTACGATGGAACACAGAAATTGCTTCGGTATTGAATACAAAAGGCAAAATGTCGACTTATTTACAAGAGGAGTAACTCTTCTAATAGTTCGTGCTCTTAGACTTTCCTGGGACAACAGTATTATATTCTGATGCACCATTGCAGGTTTACTGTATCCCTTGGACCTTCAAATCAACGATGAGACACAGAAATTGCATCGATATTGAATACAAAAAGCAAATGTCGACTTATTTATAAGAGGAGTAACTCTACTAATAGTTCGTGCTATGAGCCTTTCCTGGGACACCAGTATTAGATTCCGATGCATCATTGGAGGTTTACTGTATCTCTTGGACCTTCAAATCAACGATGAAACACAGAAATTGCATCGATATTGAATACAAAATGCAAAATGTCGAATTATTAAAAAAGAGGTGTAACTCTTCTAATAGTTCGTGCTTTGAGCCTTTCCTGGGACTGTAGTATTAGATTACGATGAACCATTCCAGGTTTACTGTATCTCTTGGATCTTCAAATCAACGATGAAACACAGAAATTGCATCGATATTGAATACAAAGGGCAAAATGTCGACTTATTTACAAGAGGAGTAACTCTTCTAATAGTTCGTGCTTTGAGCCTTTCCTCGGACAGCAGTATTAGATTCCGATGCACCATTGCAGGTTTACTGTATCCCTTGGACCTTCAAATCAACGATGGAACACAGAAATTGCATTGATATTGATTACAAAAGGCAAAATGTCGACTTCCTTATAAGTGGAGTAACTCTTCTAATAGTTCGTGCTTTGAGCCTTTCCTGGGACACCAGTATTAGATTCCGATGCATCATTGGAGGTTTGCTGTATCTCTTGGAACTTCAAATCAACGATGAAACACAGAAATTGCATCGATATTGAATACAATATGCAAAATGTCGACTTATTTAAAAGAGGCTTAACTCTTCTAATAGTTCGTGCTTTGAACCTTTCCTGGGACAGCAGTATTAGATTCCGATGCGCCATTGCAGGTTTACTGTATCCTTTGGACCTTCAAATCAACGATGAAACACAGAAACTGCATCGATATCGAATTCAAAAGCAAAATGTCGACCTATTTACAAGAGAAATTACTCTTCGAATAGTTCGTGCTTTTAGCCTTTCCTGGGACAGCAGTATTAGATCCCGATGCACCATTGCAGGTTAACTGTATCCCTTGGACCTTCAAATCAACGATGAAACACAGAAATTGCATCGATATTGAATACAAAATGCAAAATGTCGACTTATTTACAAGAGGACTAACTCTTCCAATAGTGCGTGATTTGAGCCTTTCCTGGGACAGCAGTTTAGTTTCCGATGCACCATTGCAGGTTTACTGTATCTCTTGGACCTTCAAATCAACGATGAAACACAGAAAGTGCATCGATATTGAATACGAAAGGCAAAATGTCGACTTTTTTATAAGTGGAGAATTTCTTCTAATAGTTTGTGCTTTGAGCCTTTCCTGGGACAGCAGTATTAGATTCCGATGCACCATTGCAGGATTACTGTATCCCTTGGACCTTCAAATCAACGATGAAAATTAGAAATTGCATCGATATTGAATACAAAAGGCAAAATGTCGACTTATTTATAAGAGGAGTAACTCATCTAATAGTTCGTGATTTGAGCCTTTCCTGGGACAGCAGTATTAGATTCTGATGCACCATTGCAGGTTTACTGTATCCCTTGGACCTTCAAATCAAAGATGAAACACAGAAATTGCATCGATATTGAATACATAAGGCAAAATGTCGACCTATTTACAAGAGGAGTAACTCTTCGAACGGTTCGTGCTTTGAGCCTTTCCTGGGACAGCAGTATTAGATTCCGATGCACCATTGCAGGACTACTGTATCCCTTGGACCTTCAAATCAACGATGAAACACAGAAATTGCATCGATATTGAATACAAAAGTCAAAATGTCGACTTATTTACATGAGGAGTAACTCTTCTAATAGTTCGTGTTTTTAGCCTTTCCTGGGACAGCAGTATTAGATTCCGATGCACCATTGCAGGTTTACTGTATCCCTTGGACCTTCAAGTCTACGATGAAACACAGAAATTGCCTCGATATTGAATACAAAAGGCAAAATGTCGACTTATTTACAAGAGGAGTAACTCTTCGAATAGTTCGTGTTTGAGCCTTTCCTGGGACAGCAGTATTAGATTCCGATGCACCATTGCAGGTTTACTTTATCCCTTGGACCTTCAAATCAACGATGAAACACAGAAATTGCATCGATATTGAATACAAAAAGCAAATGTCGACTTATTTATAAGAGGAGTAACTCTACTAATAGTTCGTGCTTTGACCCTTTCCTGGGACACCAGTATTAGTTTCTGATGCATCATTGGATGTTTACTGTATCGCTTGGAACTTCAAATCAACGATGAAACACAGAAATTGCATCGATATTGAATACAAGATGCAAAATGACGACTTATTAAAAAGAGGTGTAACTCTTCTAATAGTTCGTGCTTTGAGCCTTTCCTCGGACAGCAGTATTAGATTACGATGCACCAATCCAGGTTTACTGTATCTCTTGGATCTTCAAATCAACGATGAAACACAGAAATTGCATCGATATTGAATGCAAAAGTCAAAATGTCGACTTATTTACAAGAGGCTTAACTCTTCTAATAGTTCGTGCTTTGAGCCTTTCCTGGGACAGCAGTATTAGATTCCGATGCGCCATTGCAGGTTTACTGTATCCTTTGGACCTTCAAATCAACGATGAAACACAGAAACTGCATCGATATCGAATTCAAAAGCAAAATGTCGACTTATTTACAAGAGGAGTTACTCTTCGAACAGTTCGTGCTATTAGCCTTTCCTGGGACAGCAGTATTAGATCCCGATGCACCATTGCAGGTTAACTGTATCCCTTGGACCTTCAAATCAACGATGAAACACAGAAATTGTATCGATATTAAATACAAAATGCAAAATGTCGACTTATTTACAAGAGGAGTAACTCTTCCAATAGTGCGTGATTTGAGCCTTACCTGGGACAGCAGTACTAAATTCCGATGCACCATTGCAGGTTTACTGTATCTCTTGGACCTTCAAATCAACGATGAAAGACAGAAAGTGCATCGATATTGAATACAAAAGGCCAAATGTCGACTTTTTTATAAGTGGAGAAACTCTTCTAATAGTTTGTGCTTTGAGCCTTTCCTGGGAAAGCAGTATTAGATTCCGATGCACCATTGCAGGATTACTGTATCCCTTGGACCTTCAAATCAACGATGAAACATAGAAATTGCATCGATATTGAATACAAAAGGCAAAATATCGACTTATTTATAAGAGGAGTAACTCATCTAATAGTTCGTGATTTGAGCCTTTCCTGGGACAGCAGTATTAGATTCCGATGCACCATTGCAGGTTTACTGTATCCCTTGGACCTTCAAATCAACGATGAAACACAGAAATTGCATCGATATTGAATACATAACGCAAAATGTCGACCTATTTACAAGAGGTGTAACTCTTCGAACGGTTCGTGCTAAGAGCCTTTCCTGGGACTGCAATATTAGATTCAGATGCACCATTGCAGGATCACTGTATCCCTTGGACATTCAAATCAACGATGAAACACAGAAATTGCATCGATATTGAATACAAAAGAGAAAATGTCGAACTGTTTACAAGAGGCTTAACTCTTCTAATAGTTCGTGCTTTGAGCCTTTCCTGGGACAGCAGTATTAAATTCCGATGCGCCATTGCAGGTTTACTGTATCCCTTGGACCTTCAAATCAACGATGAAACACAGAAACTGCATCGATATTGAATTCAAAAGCAAAATGTCGACTTATTTACAAGAGGAGTTACTCTTCCAATAATTCGTGCTTTTAGCCTTTCCTGGGACAGCAGTATTAGATCCCAATTCATCATTGCAGGTTAATTGTATCCCTTGGACCTTCAAATCAACGATGAAACACAGAAATTGCATCGATATTGAATACAAAAGGCAAAATGTCGACTTATTTACAAAAGGAGTAACTCTTCTAATAGTGCGTGATTTGAGCCTTTCCTGGGACAGCAGTATTAGATTCCGATGCACCATTGCAGGTTTACTGTTTCTCTTGGACCTTCAAATCAACGATGAAAGACAGAAATTGCATCGATATTGAATACAAAAGGCAAAATGTCCTCTTATTTACAAGAGGAATAACTCCTCTAGTGGTTCGTGGTTTTAGCCTTTCCTGGGACAGCAGTATTAGATTCCGATGCACCATTGCAGGTTTACTGTATCCCTTGGACCTTCAAGTCTACGATGAAACACAGAAATTGCCTCGATATTGAATACAAAAGGCAAAATGTCGACTTATTTACAAGAGGAGTAACTCTTCTAATAGTCCGTGTTTTGAGCCTTTCCTCGGACAGCAGTATTAGATTCCGACGCACCATTGCAGGTTTACTGTATCCCTTGGACCTTCAAATCAACGATGAAACACAGAAATTGCATTGATATTGATTACAATAGGCAAAATGTCGACTTTTTTATAAGTGGAGTAACTCTTCTAATAGGTCGTGCTTTGAGCCTTTCCTGGCACAGCAGTATTAAATTCCGATGCACCATCGCAGGTTTACTGTTTCCCTTGGACCTTCAAATCAACGATGAAACACAGAAATTGCATCGATATTGAATACAAAAGACAAAATGTCGACTTATTTACAAGAGGAGTAACTCTTCTAATAGTTCGTGCTTGAGCCTTTCCTGGGACAGCAGTATTAGATTCCAATGCAACATTGCAGGTTTACTGTATCTCTTGCACCTTCAAATCAACGATGGAAGACAGAAATTGCATCGATATTGAACTCAAAAGGCAAAATGTCGATTTCTTTATAAGTGGAGAAACTCTTCTAATAGTTCGTGCTTTGAGCCTGTCCTGGGACAGCAGTATTAGATTCCGATGCACCATTTCAGGATTACCTTCAAATCAATGATGAAACACAATAAATAGCATCGATATTGAATACAAAAGGCAAAATGTCGACTTATTTATAAGAGGAGTAACTCATCTAATAGTTCGTGATTTGAGCCTTTCCTGGGACAGCAGGTTTAGATACTGATGCACCATTGAAGGTTTACTGTAACCCTTGGACCTTCAAATCAACGATGAAACACAGAAATTGCATCGATATTGAATACATAAGGCAAAATGTCGACCTATTTACAAGAGGAGTAACTCTTCGAACGGTTCGTGCTTTGAGGATTTCCTGGGACAGCAGTATTAGATTCCGATGCACCATTGCAGGTTTACTGTATCCCTTGGACCTTCAAGTTTACGATGGAACACAGAAATTGCCTCGGTATTGAATACAAAAGGCAAAATGTCGACTTATTTACAAGAGGAGTAACTCTTCTAATAGTTCGTGCTCTTAGACTTTCCTGGGACAACAGTATTATATTCTGATGCACCATTGCAGGTTTACTGTATCCCTTGGACCTTCAAATCAACGATGAGACACAGAAATTGCATCGATATTGAATACAAAAAGCAAATGTCGACTTATTTATAAGAGGAGTAACTCTACTAATAGTTCGTGCTATGAGCCTTTCCTGGGACACCAGTATTAGATTCCGATGCATCATTGGAGGTTTACTGTATCTCTTGGACCTTCAAATCAACGATGAAACACAGAAATTGCATCGATATTGAATACAAAATGCAAAATGTCGAATTATTAAAAAAGAGGTGTAACTCTTCTAATAGTTCGTGCTTTGAGCCTTTCCTGGGACTGTAGTATTAGATTACGATGAACCATTCCAGGTTTACTGTATCTCTTGGATCTTCAAATCAACGATGAAACACAGAAATTGCATCGATATTGAATACAAAGGGCAAAATGTCGACTTATTTACAAGAGGAGTAACTCTTCTAATAGTTCGTGCTTTGAGCCTTTCCTCGGACAGCAGTATTAGATTCCGATGCACCATTGCAGGTTTACTGTATCCCTTGGACCTTCAAATCAACGATGGAACACAGAAATTGCATTGATATTGATTACAAAAGGCAAAATGTCGACTTCCTTATAAGTGGAGTAACTCTTCTAATAGTTCGTGCTTTGAGCCTTTCCTGGGACACCAGTATTAGATTCCGATGCATCATTGGAGGTTTGCTGTATCTCTTGGAACTTCAAATCAACGATGAAACACAGAAATTGCATCGATATTGAATACAATATGCAAAATGTCGACTTATTTAAAAGAGGCTTAACTCTTCTAATAGTTCGTGCTTTGAACCTTTCCTGGGACAGCAGTATTAGATTCCGATGCGCCATTGCAGGTTTACTGTATCCTTTGGACCTTCAAATCAACGATGAAACACAGAAACTGCATCGATATCGAATTCAAAAGCAAAATGTCGACCTATTTACAAGAGAAATTACTCTTCGAATAGTTCGTGCTTTTAGCCTTTCCTGGGACAGCAGTATTAGATCCCGATGCACCATTGCAGGTTAACTGTATCCCTTGGACCTTCAAATCAACGATGAAACACAGAAATTGCATCGATATTGAATACAAAATGCAAAATGTCGACTTATTTACAAGAGGACTAACTCTTCCAATAGTGCGTGATTTGAGCCTTTCCTGGGACAGCAGTTTAGTTTCCGATGCACCATTGCAGGTTTACTGTATCTCTTGGACCTTCAAATCAACGATGAAACACAGAAAGTGCATCGATATTGAATACGAAAGGCAAAATGTCGACTTTTTTATAAGTGGAGAATTTCTTCTAATAGTTTGTGCTTTGAGCCTTTCCTGGGACAGCAGTATTAGATTCCGATGCACCATTGCAGGATTACTGTATCCCTTGGACCTTCAAATCAACGATGAAAATTAGAAATTGCATCGATATTGAATACAAAAGGCAAAATGTCGACTTATTTATAAGAGGAGTAACTCATCTAATAGTTCGTGATTTGAGCCTTTCCTGGGACAGCAGTATTAGATTCTGATGCACCATTGCAGGTTTACTGTATCCCTTGGACCTTCAAATCAAAGATGAAACACAGAAATTGCATCGATATTGAATACATAAGGCAAAATGTCGACCTATTTACAAGAGGAGTAACTCTTCGAACGGTTCGTGCTTTGAGCCTTTCCTGGGACAGCAGTATTAGATTCCGATGCACCATTGCAGGACTACTGTATCCCTTGGACCTTCAAATCAACGATGAAACACAGAAATTGCATCGATATTGAATACAAAAGTCAAAATGTCGACTTATTTACATGAGGAGTAACTCTTCTAATAGTTCGTGTTTTTAGCCTTTCCTGGGACAGCAGTATTAGATTCCGATGCACCATTGCAGGTTTACTGTATCCCTTGGACCTTCAAGTCTACGATGAAACACAGAAATTGCCTCGATATTGAATACAAAAGGCAAAATGTCGACTTATTTACAAGAGGAGTAACTCTTCGAATAGTTCGTGTTTGAGCCTTTCCTGGGACAGCAGTATTAGATTCCGATGCACCATTGCAGGTTTACTTTATCCCTTGGACCTTCAAATCAACGATGAAACACAGAAATTGCATCGATATTGAATACAAAAAGCAAATGTCGACTTATTTATAAGAGGAGTAACTCTACTAATAGTTCGTGCTTTGACCCTTTCCTGGGACACCAGTATTAGTTTCTGATGCATCATTGGATGTTTACTGTATCGCTTGGAACTTCAAATCAACGATGAAACACAGAAATTGCATCGATATTGAATACAAGATGCAAAATGACGACTTATTAAAAAGAGGTGTAACTCTTCTAATAGTTCGTGCTTTGAGCCTTTCCTCGGACAGCAGTATTAGATTACGATGCACCATTCCAGGTTTACTGTATCTCTTGGATCTTCAAATCAACGATGAAACACAGAAATTGCATCGATATTGAATGCAAAAGTCAAAATGTCGACTTAAATACAAGAGGCTTAACTCTTCTAATAGTTCGTGCTTTGAGCCTTTCCTGGGACAGCAGTATTAGATTCCGATGCGCCATTGCAGGTTTACTGTATCCTTTGGACCTTCAAATCAACGATGAAACACAGAAACTGCATCGATATCGAATTCAAAAGCAAAATGTCGACTTATTTACAAGAGGAGTTACTCTTCGAACAGTTCGTGCTATTAGCCTTTCCTGGGACAGCAGTATTAGATCCCGATGCACCATTGCAGGTTAACTGTATCCCTTGGACCTTCAAATCAACGATGAAACACAGAAATTGTATCGATATTAAATACAAAATGCAAAATGTCGACTTATTTACAAGAGGAGTAACTCTTCCAATAGTGCGTGATTTGAGCCTTACCTGGGACAGCAGTACTAAATTCCGATGCACCATTGCAGGTTTACTGTATCTCTTGGACCTTCAAATCAACGATGAAAGACAGAAAGTGCATCGATATTGAATACAAAAGGCCAAATGTCGACTTTTTTATAAGTGGAGAAACTCTTCTAATAGTTTGTGCTTTGAGCCTTTCCTGGGAAAGCAGTATTAGATTCCGATGCACCATTGCAGGATTACTGTATCCCTTGGACCTTCAAATCAACGATGAAACATAGAAATTGCATCGATATTGAATACAAAAGGCAAAATATCGACTTATTTATAAGAGGAGTAACTCATCTAATAGTTCGTGATTTGAGCCTTTCCTGGGACAGCAGTATTAGATTCCGATGCACCATTGCAGGTTTACTGTATCCCTTGGACCTTCAAATCAACGATGAAACACAGAAATTGCATCGATATTGAATACATAACGCAAAATGTCGACCTATTTACAAGAGGTGTAACTCTTCGAACGGTTCGTGCTAAGAGCCTTTCCTGGGACTGCAATATTAGATTCAGATGCACCATTGCAGGATCACTGTATCCCTTGGACATTCAAATCAACGATGAAACACAGAAATTGCATCGATATTGAATACAAAAGAGAAAATGTCGAACTGTTTACAAGAGGCTTAACTCTTCTAATAGTTCGTGCTTTGAGCCTTTCCTGGGACAGCAGTATTAAATTCCGATGCGCCATTGCAGGTTTACTGTATCCCTTGGACCTTCAAATCAACGATGAAACACAGAAACTGCATCGATATTGAATTCAAAAGCAAAATGTCGACTTATTTACAAGAGGAGTTACTCTTCCAATAGTTCGTGCTTTTAGCCTTTCCTGGGACAGCAGTATTAGATCCCAATTCATCATTGCAGGTTAATTGTATCCCTTGGACCTTCAAATCAATGATGAAACACAGAAATTGCATCGATATTGAATACAAAAGGCAAAATGTCGACTTATTTACAAAAGGAGTAACTCTTCTAATAGTGCGTGATTTGAGCCTTTCCTGGGACAGCAGTATTAGATTCCGATGCACCATTGCAGGTTTACTGTTTCTCTTGGACCTTCAAATCAACGATGAAAGACAGAAATTGCATCGATATTGAATACAAAAGGCAAAATGTCGACTTATTTATAAGAGGAGTAACTCATCTACTAGTTCGTGCTTTTAGCCTTTCCGGGGACAGCAGTATTAGATTACGATGCACCTTTCCAGGTTTACTGTATCTCTTGGATCTTCAAATCAACGATGAAACACAGAAATTGCATCGATATTGAATACAAAAGTCAAAATGTCGACTTATTTAGAAGAGGCTTAACTCTTCTAATAGTTCGTGCTTTGAGCCTTTCCGGGGACAGCAGTATTAGATTACGATGCACCATTCCAGGTTTACTGTATCTCTTGGATCTTCAAATCAACGATGAAAGTCAGAAATTGCATCGATATTGAATACAAAAGTCAAAATGTCGACTTATTTAGAAGAGGCTTAACTCTTCTAATAGTTCGTGCTTTGAGCCTTTCCTGGGACCGCAGTATTAGATTCCGATGCACCATTGCAGGTTTACTGTATCCCGTGGACCTTCAAATCAACGATGAAACATAGAAATTGCATCGATATTGAATACAAAAGCAAAATGTCGACTTATTTATAAGAGGAGTAACTCATCTAATAGTTCGTGATTTGAGCCTTTCCTGGGACAGCAGTATTAGATTCCGATGCACCATTGCAGGTTTACTGTATCCCTTGGACCTTCAAATCTACGATGAAACACAGAAATTGACTCGATATTGTATACAAAATGCAAAATGCTGACTTATTTAAAAGCAGTGTAACTCTTCTAATAGTTCGTGATTTGAGCCTTTCCTGGGACAGTACTATTAGATTCCGATGCACCATTGCAGGTTTACTGTATCTCTTGTAACTTCAAATCAACGATGAAACACAGAAATTGCATGGATATTGAATACAAAAGGCAAAATGTCGACTTATTTACAAAAGGCTTAACTCTTCTAATAGTTCGTGTTTTGAGCCTTTCCTGGGACAGCAGTATTAGATTCCGATGCGCCATTGCAGGTTTACTGTATCCCTTGGTCCTTCAAATCAACGATGAAACACAGATATTGCATCGATATTGAAATCGAAACAAAAATGTCGACTTATTTACAAGATGAGTTACTCTACTAATAGTTCGTGCTTTGAGACTTTCCTGGGACAGCAGTATTAGATTACGATGCACCATTCCAGGTTTACTGTATCTCTTGGATCTTCAAATCAACGATGAAACACAGAAATTGCATCGATATTGAATACAAAAGTCAAAATGTCGACTTATTTACAAGAGGCTCAACTCTTCTAATAGTTCGTGCTTTGAGCCTTTCCTGGGACAGCAGTATTAGATTCCGATGCGCCATTGCAGGTTTACTGTATCCCTTGGACCTTCAAATCAACGATGAAACACAGAAACTGCATCGATATTGAATTCAAAAGCAAAATGTCGACTTATTTACAAGAGGAGTCACTCTTGGAATAGTTCGTGCTTTTAGCCTTTCCTCTGACAGCAGTATTAGATCCCGATGCACCATTGCAGGTTTACTGTATCCCTTGGACATTCAAATCTACGATGAAACACAGAAATTGACTCGATATTGTATACAATATGCAAAATGTCGACTTATTTAAAAGAGGTGTAACTCTTCTAATAGTTCGTGATTTGAGCTTTTCCTGGGACAACACTATTAGATTCCGATGCACCATTGCAGGTTTACTGTATCTCTTGGACCTTCAAATCAACGATGAAACACAGAAATTGCATGGATATTGAATACAAAAGGCAAAATGTCGACTTATTTACAAGAGACTTAACTCTTCTAATAGTTCGTGCTTTGAGCTTTTCCTGGGACAGCAGTATTAGATTCCGATGCGCCATTGCAGGTTTACTGTATCCCTTGGACCTTCAAATCAACGATGAAACACAGAAATTGCATCGATATTGAATTCGAAAGCCAAAATGTCGACTTATTTACAAGAGGAGTTACTCTACTAATTGTTCGTGCTTTGAGCCTTTCCTGGGACACCAGTATTAGATTCCGATGCATCATTGGAGGTTTACTGCATCTCTTGGACCTTCAAATCAACGATGAAACACAGAAATTGCATCGATATTGAATACAAAAGGCAAAATGTCGACTTATTTACAAGAGGAGTAACTCCTCTAATAGTTCGTGGTTTTAGCCTTTCCTGGGACAGCAGTATTAGATTCCGATGCACCATTGCAGGTTTACTGTACCCCTTGGACCTTCCAATCAACGATGAAACACAGAAATTGCATCGATATTGAATACAAAAGGGAAAATGTCGACCTATTTACAAGAGGCTTAACTCTTCTAATAGTTCGTGCTTTGAGCCTTTCCTGGGACAGCAGTATTAGATTCCGATGCGCCATTGCAGGTTTACTGTATCCCTTGGACCTTAAAATCAACGATGAAACACAGAATCTGCATCGATATTGAATTCAAAAGAGAAAATATCGACCTATTTACAAGAGGCTAACTCTTCTAATAGTTCGTGCTTTGAGCCTTTCCTGGGACAGCAGTATTAGATTCCGATGCGCCATTGCAGGTTTACTGTATCCCTTGGACCGTCAAATCAACGATGAAACACAGAAACTGCATCGATATTGAATTCAAAAGCAAAATGTCGACTAATTTACAAGAGGAGTAACTCTTCTAATAGTGCGTGATTTGAGCGTTTCCTGGGACAGCAGTATTAGATTCCGATGCACCATTGCAGGTTTACTGTATCTCTTGGACCTTCAAATCAACGATGAAAGACAGAAATTGCATCGATATTGAATACAAAAGGCAAAATGGCGACTTATTTACAAGAGGAGTAACTCTTCTAATAGTGCGTGATTTGAGCCTTTCCTGGGACAGCAGTATTAGATTCCGATGCACCATTGCAGGTTTACTGTATCTCTTGGACCTTCAAATCAACGATGAAAGACAGAAATTGCATCGATATTGAATACAAAAGACAAAATGTCGACTTATTTACATGAGGAGTAACTCTTCTAATAGTTCGTGTTTTTAGCCTTTCCTGGGACAGCAGTATTAGATTCCGATGCACCATTGCAGGTTTACTGTATCCCTTGGACCTTCAAGTCTACGATGAAACACAGAAATTGCCTCGATATTGAATACAAAAGGCAAAATGTCGACTTATTTACAAGAGGAGTAACTCTTCGAATAGTTCGTGTTTGAGCCTTTCCTGGGTCAGCAGTATTAGATTCCGATGCACCATTGCAGGTTTACTTTATCCCTTGGACCTTCAAATCAACGATGAAACACAGAAATTGCATCGATATTGAATACAAAAAGCAAATGTCGACTTATTTATAAGAGGAGTAACTCTACTAATAGTTCGTGCTTTGAGCCTTTCCTGGGACACCAGTATTAGATTCCGATGCATCATTGGATGTTTACTGTATCGCTTGGAACTTCAAATCAACGATGAAACACAGAAATTGCATCGATATTGAATACAAAATGCAAAATGTCGACTTATTAAAAAGAGGTGTAACTCTTCTAATAGTTCGTGCTTTGAGCCTTTCCTCGGACAGCAGTATTAGATTACGATGCACCATTCCAGGTTTACTGTATCTCTTGGATCTTCAAATCAACGATGAAACACAGAAATTGCATCGATATTGAATGCAAAAGTCAAAATGTCGACTTATTTACAAGAGGCTTAACTCTTCTAATAGTTCGTGCTTTGAGCCTTTCCTGGGACAGCAGTATTAGATTCCGATACGCCATTGCAGGTTTACTGTATCCTTTGGACCTTCAAATCAACGATGAAACACAGAAACTGCATCGATATCGAATTCAAAAGCAAAATGTCGACTTATTTACAAGAGGAGTTACTCTTCGAACAGTTCGTGCTATTAGCCTTTCCTGGGACAGCAGTATTAGATCCCGATGCACCATTGCAGGTTAACTGTATCCCTTGGACCTTCAAATCAACGATGAAACACAGAAATTGTATCGATATTGAATACAAAATGCAAAATGTCGACTTATTTACAAGAGGAGTAACTCTTCCAATAGTGCGTGATTTGAGCCTTTCCTGGGACAGCAGTACTAAATTCCGATGCACCATTGCAGGTTTACTGTATCTCTTGGACCTTCAAATCAACGATGAAAGACAGAAAGTGCATCGATATTGAATACAAAAGGCAAAATGTCGACTTTTTTATAAGTGGAGAAACTCTTCTAATAGTTTGTGCTTTGAGCCTTTCCTGGGACAGCGGTATTAGATTCCGATGCACCATTGCAGGTTTACTGTTTCTCTTGGACCTTCAAATCACCGATGAAAGACAGAAATTGCATCGATATTGAATACAAAAGGCAAAATGTCGACTTATTTATAAGAGGAGTAACTCATCTACTAGTTCGTGCTTTTAGCCTTTCCGGGGACAGCAGTATTAGATTACGATGCACCTTTCCAGGTTTACTGTATCTCTTGGATCTTCAAATCAACGATGAAACACAGAAATTGCATCGATATTGAATACAAAAGTCAAAATGTCGACTTATTTACAAGAGGCTTAACTCTTCTAATAGTTCGTGCTTTGAGCCTTTCCGGGGACAGCAGTATTAGATTACGATGCACCATTCCAGGTTTACTGTATCTCTTGGATCTTCAAATCACCGATGAAAGTCAGAAATTGCATCGATATTGAATACAAAAGTCAAAATGTCGACTTATTTAGAAGAGGCTTAACTCTTCTAATAGTTCGTGCTTTGAGCCTTTCCTGGGACCGCAGTATTAGATTCCGATGCACCATTGCAGGTTTACTTTATCCCTTGGACCTTCAAATCAACGATGAAACACAGAAATTGCATCGATATTGAATACAAAAAGTAAATGTCGACTTATTTATAAGAGGAGTAACTCTACTAATAGTTCGTGCTTTGAGCCTTTCCTGGGACACCAGTATTAGATTCCGATGCATCATTGGATGTTTACTGTATCGCTTGGAACTTCAAATCAACGATGAAACACAGAAATTGCATCGATATTGAATACAAAATGCAAAATGTCGACTTATTAAAAAGAGGTGTAACTCTTCTAATAGTTCGTGCTTTGAGCCTTTCCTCGGACAGCAGTATTAGATTACGATGCACCATTCCAGGTTTACTGTATCTCTTGGATCTTCAAATCAACGATGAAACACAGAAATTGCATCGATATTGAATGCAAATGTCAAAATGTCGACTTATTTACAAGAGGCTTAACTCTTCTAATAGTTCGTGCTTTGAGCCTTTCCTGGGACAGCAGTATTAGATTCCGATACGCCATTGCAGGTTTACTGTATCCTTTGGACCTTCAAATCAACGATGAAACACAGAAACTGCATCGATATCGAATTCAAAAGCAAAATGTCGACTTATTTACAAGAGGAGTTACTCTTCGAACAGTTCGTGCTATTAGCCTTTCCTGGGACAGCAGTATTAGATCCCGATGCACCATTGCAGGTTAACTGTATCCCTTGGACCTTCAAATCAACGATGAAACACAGAAATTGTATCGATATTGAATACAAAATGCAAAATGTCGACTTATTTACAAGAGGAGTAACTCTTCCAATAGTGCGTGATTTGAGCCTTTCCTGGGACAGCAGTACTAAATTCCGATGCACCATTGCAGGTTTACTGTATCTCTTGGACCTTCAAATCAACGATGAAAGACAGAAAGTGCATCGATATTGAATACAAAAGGCAAAATGTCGACTTTTTTATAAGTGGAGAAACTCTTTTAATAGTTTGTGCTTTGAGCCTTTCCTGGGACAGCAGTATTAGATTCCGATGCACCATTGCAGGTTTACTGTTTCTCTTGGACCTTCAAATCAACGATGAAAGACAGAAATTGCATCGATATTGAATACAAAAGGCAAAATGTCGACTTATTTATAAGAGGAGTAACTCATCTACTAGTTCGTGCTTTTAGCCTTTCCGGGGACAGCAGTATTAGATTACGATGCACCTTTCCAGGTTTACTGTATCTCTTGGATCTTCAAATCAACGATGAAACACAGAAATTGCATCGATATTGAATACAAAAGTCAAAATGTCGACTTATTTAGAAGAGGCTTAACTCTTCTAATAGTTCGTGCTTTGAGCCTTTCCGGGGACAGCAGTATTAGATTACGATGCACCATTCCAGGTTTACTGTATCTCTTGGATCTTCAAATCAACGATGAAAGTCAGAAATTGCATCGATATTGAATACAAAAGTCAAAATGTCGACTTATTTAGAAGAGGCTTAACTCTTCTAATAGTTCGTGCTTTGAGCCTTTCCTGGGACCGCAGTATTAGATTCTGATGCACCATTGCAGGTTTACTGTATCCCTTGGACCTTCAAATCAACGATGAAACACAGAAATTGCATCGATATTGAATACATAAGGCAAAATGTCGACCTATTTACAAGAGGTGTAACTCTTCGAACGGTTCGTGCTAAGAGCCTTTCCTGGGACTGCAATATTAGATTCAGATGCACCATTGCAGCATCACTGTATCCCTTGGACATTCAAATCAACGATGAAATACAGAAATTGCATCGATATTGAATACAAAAGAGAAAATGTCGAACTGTTTACAAGAGGCTTAACTCTTCTAATAGTTCGTGCTTTGAGCCTTTCCTGGGACAGCAGTATTAAATTCCGATGCGCCATTGCAGGTTTACTGTATCCCTTGGACCTTCAAATCAACGATGAAACACAGAAACTGCATCGATATTGAATTCAAAAGCAAAATGTCGACTTATTTACAAGAGGAGTTACTCTTCCAATAGTTCGTGCTTTTAGCCTTTCCTGGGACAGCAGTATTAGATCCCAATTCATCATTGCAGGTTAACTGTATCCCTTGGACCTTCAAATCAACGATGAAACACAGAAATTGCATCGATATTGAATACAAAAGGCAAAATGTCGACTTATTTACAAGAGGAGTAACTCTTCTAATAGTGCGTGATTTGAGCCTTTCCGGGGACAGCAGTATTAGATTACGATGCACCATTCCAGGTTTACTGTATCTCTTGGATCTTCAAATCAACGATGAAAGTCAGAAATTGCATCGATATTGAATACAAAAGTCAAAATGTCGACTTATTTAGAAGAGGCTTAACTCTTCTAATAGTTCGTGCTTTGAGCCTTTCCTGGGACCGCAGTATTAGATTCCGATGCACCATTGCAGGTTTACTGTATCCCTTGGACCTTCAAATCTACGATGAAACACAGAAATTGACTCGATATTGTATACAAAATGCAAAATGCTGACTTATTTAAAAGCAGTGTAACTCTTCTAATAGTTCGTGATTTGAGCCTTTCCTGGGACAGTACTATTAGATTCCGATGCACCATTGCAGGTTTACTGTATCTCTTGTACCTTCAAATCAACGATGAAACACAGAAATTGCATGGATATTGAATACAAAAGGCAAAATGTCGACTTATTTACAAAAGGCTTAACTCTTCTAATAGTTCGTGTTTTGAGCCTTTCCTGGGACAGCAGTATTAGATTCCGATGCGCCATTGCAGGTTTACTGTATCCCTTGGTCCTTCAAATCAACGATGAAACACAGAAATTGCATCGATATTGAATTCGAAACAAAAATGTCGACTTATTTACAAGATGAGTTACTCTACTAATAGTTCGTGCTTTGAGCCTTTCCTGGGACAGCAGTATTAGATTACGATGCACCATTCCAGGTTTACTGTATCTCTTGGATCTTCAAATCAACGATGAAACACAGAAATTGCATCGATATTGAATACAAAAGTCAAAATGTCGACTTATTTACAAGAGGCTTAACTCTTCTAATAGTTCGTGCTTTGAGCCTTTCCTGGGACAGCAGTATTAGATTCCGATGCGCCATTGCAGGTTTACTGTATCCCTTGGACCTTCAAATCAACGATGAAACACAGAAACTGCATCGATATTGAATTCAAAAGCAAAATGTCGACTTATTTACAAGAGGAGTCACTCTTGGAATAGTTCGTGCTTTTAGCCTTTCCTCTGACAGCAGTATTAGATCCCGATGCACCATTGCAGGTTTACTGTATCCCTTGGACATTCAAACCTACGATGAAACACAGAAATTGACTCGAAATTGTATACAATATGCAAAATGTCGACTTATTTAAAAGAGGTGTAACTCTTCTAATAGTTCGTGATTTGAGCTTTTCCTGGGACAACACTATTAGATTCCGATGCACCATTGCAGGTTTACTGTATCTCTTGGACCTTCAAATCAACGATGAAACACAGAAATTGCATGGATATTGAATACAAAAGGCAAAATGTCGACTTATTTACAAGAGACTTAACTCTTCTAATAGTTCGTGCTTTGAGCTTTTCCTGGGACAGCAGTATTAGATTCCGATGCGCCATTGCAGGTTTACTGTATCCCTTGGACCTTCAAATCAACGATGAAACACAGAAATTGCATCGATATTGAATTCGAAAGCCAAAATGTCGACTTATTTACAAGAGGAGTTACTCTACTAATAGTTCGTGCTTTGAGCCTTTCCTGGGACACCAGTATTAGATTCCGATGCATCATTGGAGGTTTACCGCATCTCTTGGACCTTCAAATCAACGATGAAACACAGAAATTGCATCGATATTGAATACAAAAGAGAAAATGTCGACCTATTTACAAGAGGCTTAACTCTTCTAATAGTTCGTGCTTTGAGCCTTTCCTGGGACAGCAGTATTAGATTCCGATGCGCCATTGCAGGTTAACTGTATCCCTTGGACCTTCAAATCAACGATGAAACACAGAAACTGCATCGATATTGAATTCAAAAGCAAAATGTCGACTTATTTACAAGAGGAGTTACTCTTCGAATAGTTCGTGCTTTTAGCCTTTCCTGGGACAGCAGTATTAGATTCAGATGCGCCATTGCAGGTTTACTGTATCCCTTGGACCTTCATATCAACGATGAAACACAGAAATTGCATCGATATTGAATTCGAAAGGCAAAATGTCGACTTATTTACAAGAGGAGTTACTCTTCTAATAGTTCGTGATTTTAGCCTTTCCTGGGACAGCAGTATTAGATTCAGATGTACCATTGCATGTTTACTGTATCCCTTGGACCTTCAAATCAACGATGAAACACAGAAATTGCATTGATATTGATTACAAAAGGCAAAATATCGACTTTTTTATAAGTGGAGTAACTCTTCTAATAGTTCGTGCTTCGAGCCGTTCCTGGGACAGCAGTATTAAATTCCGATGCATCATTGCAGGTTTACTGTTTCCCTTGGACCTTCAAATCAACGATGAAACACAGAAATTGCATCGATATTGAATACAAAAGGCAAAATGTCGACTTATTTACAAGAGGAGTAACTCCTCTAATAGTTCGTGGTTTTAGCCTTTCCTGGGACAGCAGTATTAGATTCCGATGCACCATTGCAGGTTTACTGTACCCCTTGGACCTTCCAATCAACGATGAAACACAGAAGTTGCATCGATATTGAATACAAAAGGGAAAATGTCGACCTATTTACAGGAGGCTTAACTCTTCTAATAGTTCGTGCTTTGAGCCTTTCCTGGGACAGCAGTATTAGATTCCGATGCGCCATTGCAGGTTTACTGTATCCCTTGGACCTTAAAATCAACGATGAAACACAGAATCTGCATCGATATTGAATTCAAAAGAGAAAATATCGACCTATTTACAAGAGGCTAACTCTTCTAATAGTTCGTGCTTTGAGCCTTTCCTGGGACAGCAGTATTAGATTCCGATGCGCCATTGCAGGTTTACTGTATCCCTTGGACCGTCAAATCAACGATGAAACACAGAAACTGCATCGATATTGAATTCAAAAGCAAAATGTCGACTAATTTACAAGAGGAGTAACTCTTCTAATAGTGCGTGATTTGAGCCTTTCCTGGGACAGCAGTATTAGATTCCGATGCACCATTGCAGGTTTACTGTATCTCTTGGACCTTCAAATCAACGATGAAAGACAGAAATTGCATCGATATTGAATACAAAAGGCAAAATGTCGACTTATTTTTAAGTGGAGTAACTCATCTAATAGTTCGTGCTTTTAGCCTTTCCGGGGACAGCAGTATTAGATTACGATGCACCATTCCAGGTTTACTGTATCTCTTGGATCTTCAAATCAACGATGAAACACAGAAATTGCATCGATATTGAATACAAAATGCAAAATGTCGACTTATTTACAAGAGGCTTAACTATTCTAATAGTTCGTGCTTTGAGCCTTTCCTGGGACAGCAGTATTAGATTCCGATGCGCCATTGCAGGTTTACTGTATCCCTTGGACCTTCATATCAACGATGAAACACAGAAATTGCATCGATATTCAATACAAAAGGCAAAATGTCGACTTATTTACAAGAGGAGTTACTCTTCTAATAGTTCGTGCTTTTAGCCTTTCCGGGGACAGCAGTATTAGATACCGATGCACCATTGCAGGTTTACTGTAGCTCTTGGACCGTCAAATCAACGATGAAACACAGAAACTGCATCGATATTGAATTCAAAAGAGAAAATGTCGACCTATTTACAAGAGGCTAACTCTTCTAATGGTGCGTGCTTTGAGCCTTTCCTGGGACAGCAGTATTAGATCCCGATGCACCATTGCAGGCTAACTGTATCCCTTGGACCTTCAAATCAACGATGAAACACAGAAATTGCATCGATATTGAATACAAAAGGCAAAATGTCGACTTATTTACAAGAGGAGTAACTCTTCTAATAGTGCGTGATTTGAGCCGTTCCTGGGACAGCAGTATTAGATTCCGATGCACCATTGCAGGTTTACTGTATCTCTTGGACCTTCAAATCAACGATGAAAGACAGAAATTGCATCGATATTGAGTACAAAAGGCAAAATGTCGACTTATTTATAAGTGGAGTAACTCATCTAATAGATCGTGCTTTTAGCCTTTCCGGGGACAGCAGTATTAGATTACGATGCACCATTCCAGGTTTACTGTATCTCTTGGATCTTCAAATCAACGATGAAACACAGAAATTTCACCGATATTGAATACAAAATCAAAATGTCGACTTATTTACAAGAGGCTTAACTATTCTAATAGTTCGTGCTTTGAGCCTTTCCTGGGACAGCAGTATTAGATTCCGATGCACCATTGCATGTTTACTGTATCTCTTGGACCTTCAAATCAACGATGAAAGACAGAAATTGCATCAATATTGAATACAAAAGCAAATTGTCGATTTATTTTCAAGAGGAGTTACTCTTCGAATAGTTCGTGCTTTTAGCCTTTCCTGGGACAGCAGTATTAGATCCCGATGCACCATTGCAGGTTAACTGTATCCCTTGGACCTTCAAATCAACGATGAAACACAGAAATTGCATCGATATTGAATACAAATAGCAAAATGTCGACTTATTTACAAGAGGAGTAACTCTTCTAATAGTGCGTGATTTGAGCCTTTCCTGGGACAGCAGTATTAGATTCCGATGCGCCACTGCAGGTTTACTGTATCCCTTGGACCTTCATATCAACGATGAAACACAGAAATTGCATCGATACTGAATTCGGAAGGCAAAATGTCGACTTATTTACAAGAGGAGTTACTCTTCTAATAGTTCGTGCTTTTAGCCTTTCCGGGGACAGCAGTATTAGATTCCGATGCACCATTGCAGGTTTACTGTAGCTCTTGGACCTTCAAATCAACGATGAAACACAGAAATTGCATCGATATTGAATACAAAAGGCAAAATGTCGACTTATTTACAAGAGGAGTAACTCTTCTAATAGTTCGTGCTTTGAGCCTTTCCTGGGACAGCAGTATTAGATTCCGATGCACCGTTGCAGGTTTACTGTATCCCTTGGACCTTCAAATCAACGATGAAACACAGAAATTGCATTGATATTGATTACAAAAGGCAAAATATCGACTTTTTTATAAGTGGAGTAACTCTTCTAATAGTTCGTGCTTTGAGCCTTTCCTGGGACAGCAGTATTAAATTCCGTTGCATCATTGCAGGTTTACTGTTTCCCTTGGACCTTCAAATCAACGATGAAACACAGAAATTGCATCGATATTGAATACAAAAGGCAAAATGTCGACTTATTTACGAGAGGAGTAACTCCTCTAATAGTTCGTGGTTTTAGCCTTTCCTGGGACAGCAGTATTAGATTCCGATGCACCATTGCAGGTTTACTGTACCCCTTGGACCTTCCAATCAACGATGAAACACAGAAATTGCATCGATATTGAATACAAAAGGGAAAATGTCGACCTATTTACAAGAGGCATAACTCTTCTAATAGTTCGTGCTTTGAGCCTTTCCTGGGACAGCAGTATTAGATTCCGATGCGCCATTGCAGGTTTACTGTATCCCTTGGACCTTAAAATCAACGATGAAACACAGAATCTGCATCGATATTGAATTCAAAAGAGAAAATGTCGACCAATTTACAAGAGGCTAACTCTTCTAATAGTTCGTGCTTTGAGCCTTTCCTGGGACAGCAGTATTAGATTCCGATGCGCCATTGCAGGTTTACTGTATCCCTTGGACCGTCAAATCAACGATGAAACACAGAAACTGCATCGATATTGAATTCAAAAGCAAAATGTCGACCTATTTACAAGAGGAGTTACTCTTCGAATAGTTCGTGCTTTTACCTTTTCCTGGGACAGCAGTATTAGATCCCGATGCACCATTGCAGGCTAACTGTATCCCTTGGACCTTCAAATCAACGATGAAACACAGAAATTGCATCGATATTGAATACAAAGGCAAAATGTCGACTTATTTACAAGAGGAGTAACTCTTCTAATAGTGCGTGATTTGAGCCTTTCCTGGGACAGCAGTATTAGATTCCGATGCACCTTTGCAGGTTTACTGTATCTCTTGGACCTTCAAATCAACGATGAAAGACAGAAATTGCATCGATATTGAATACAAAAGGCAAAATGTCGACTTATTTATAAGTGGAGTAACTCATCTAATAGTTCGTGCTTTTAGCCTTTCCGGGGACAGCAGTATTAGATTACGATGCACCATTCCAGGTTTACTGTATCTCTTGGATCTTCAAATCAACGATGAAACACAGAAATTGCAACGATATTGAATACAAAAGTCAAAATGTCGACTTATTTAAAGAGGCTTAACTATTCTAATAGTTCGTGCTTTGAGCCTTTCCTGGGACAGCAGTATTAGATTCCGATGCGCCATTGCAGTTTTACTGTATCCCTTGGACCTTCAAATCAACGATGAAACACAGAAATTGCATCGATATTGAATACAAAGGGCAAAATGTCGACTTATTTACAAGAGGAGTAACTCTTCTAATAGTGCGTGATTTGTGCCTTTCCTGGGACAGCAGTATTAGATTCCGATGCACCATTGCATGTTTACTGTATCTCTTGGACCTTCAAATCAACGATGAAAGACAGAAATTGCATCGATATTGAATACAAAAGGCAAAATGTCGACTTGTTCATAAGTGGAGAAACTCTTCTAATAGTTTGTGCTTTGAGCGTTTCCTGGGACAGCAGTATTAGATTCCGATGCACCATTGCCGGATTACCGTATACCTTGGACCTTCAAATCAACGATGAAACACAGAAATTGCATGGATATTGAATACAAAAGGCAAAATGTCGACTTATTTAAAAGAGGTGTATTTCTTCTAATAGTTCGTGATTTGAGCCTTTCCTGGGACAGCACTATTAGATTCCGATGCACCATTGCAGGTTTACTGTATCTCTTGGACCTTCAAATCTACGATGAAACACAGAGATTGCATGGATATTGAATACAAAAGGCAAAATGTCGACTTATTTAAAAGATTTAACTCTTCTAATAGTTCGTGCTTTGAGCCTTTCCTGGGACAGCAGTATTAGATTCCGATGCACCATTGCAGGTTTACTGTATCCCTTGGACCTTCAAATCAACGATGAAACACAGAAATTGCATCGATATTGAATTCGAAAGGCAAAATGTCGACTTATTTACAAGCGGAGTTACTCTTCTAATAGTTCGTGCTTTTAGCCTTTCCGGGGACAGCAGTATCAGATTCCGATGCACCATTGCAGGTTTACTGTAGCTCTTGGACCTTCAAATCAACGATGAAACACAGAAATTGCATCGATATTGAATACAAAAGGCAAAATGTCAACTTATTTACAAGAGGAGTAACTCTTCTAATAGTTCGTGCTTTGAGCCTTTCCTGGGACAGCAGTATTAGATTCCGATGCACCATTGCAGGTTTACTGTATCCCTTGGACCTTCAAATCAACGATGAAACACAGAAATTGCATTGATATTGATTACAAAAGGCAAAATGTCGACTTTTTTATAAGTGGAGTAACTCTTCTAATAGTTCGTGCTCTGAGCCTTTCCTGGGACAGCAGTATTAAATTCCGATGCACCATTGCAGGTTTACTGTTTCCCTTGGACCTTCAAATTAACGATGAAACACAGAAATTGCATCGATATTGAATACAAAAGGCAAAATGTCTACTTATTTACAAGAGGAGTAACTCTTCTAATAATTCGTGCTTTGAGCCTTTCCTGGGACAGCAGAATTAGATTCCAATGCACCATTGCAGGTTTACTGTATCCCTTGGACCATCAAATCAACGATGAATCACAGAAATTGCATCGATATTAAATACAAAAGGCAAAATGTCGACTTATTTATAAGAGGAGTAACTCATCTAATAGTTCGTGTTTGAGCCTTTCCTGGGACAGCAGTATTAGATTCCGATGCCCCATTGCAGGTTTACTGTATCCCTTGAACCTTCAAGTCAACGATGAAACACAGAAATTGCATCGATATTGAATACAAAAGGCAAAATGTCGACATATTTACAAGAGGAGTAACTCTTCTAACAGTTCGTTCTTTTAGCCTTTCCTGGCACAGCAGTATTTGATTCCAATGCACCATTGCAGGTTTACTGTATCCCTTGGACCTTCAAATCAACGATGAAACACAGATATTGCATCGATATTGAATACAAAGGGCAAAATGTCAACTTATTTACATGAGGAATAACTCTTCTAATAGTTCGTGATTTTAGCCTTTCCTGGGAGAGCAGTATTAGATTCCGATGCACCATTGCAGGTTTACTGTATCTCTTGGACCTTCAAATCAACGATGCAACACAGAAATTGCTTCGATATTGAATACAAAAGCCAAAATGACGACTTATTTACAAGAGGCGTAACTCTTCTAATTGTTCGTGATTTTAGCCTTTGCTGGGACAGCAGCGTTAGATTCCGATGCACCATTGCACGTTTACTGTATCTCTTGGACCTTCAAATCAACGATGAAACTCAGAAATTGCATCGATTTCGAATACAAAAGGCAAAATGTCGACTTATTTACAAGAGGAGTAACTCATCTACTAGTTCGTTATTTGAGCCTTTCCTGGGACAGCAGTATTAGATTCCGATGCACCATTGCAGGTTTACTGTATCCCTTGGACCTTCATATCAACGATGAAACCCAGAAATTGCATCGATATTGAATACAAAAGGCAAAATGTCGACCTATTTACAAGAGGAGTAACTCTTCGAACGGTTCGTGCTTTGAGCCTTTCCTGCGACAGCAGTATTAGATTCCGATGCACCATTGCAGGTTTACTGTATCCCTTGGACCTTCAAATCAACGATGAAAGACAGAAATTGCATCGATATTGAATACAAAAGTCAAAATATCGACTTATTTACAAGAGGAGTAACTCTTCTAATAGTGCGTGAGTTGAGCCTTTCCTGGGACAGCAGTATTTGATTCCGATGCACCATTGTAGGTTTACTGTATCTCTTGGACCTTCAAATCAACGATGAAAGACAGAAATTGCATCGATATTGAATACAAAAGGCAAAATGTCGACTTTTTTATAAGTGGAGAAACTCTTCTAATAGTTTGTGCTTTGAGCCTTTCCTGGGACAGCAGTATTGGATTCCGATACACCATTGCAGGATTACCGTATCCCTTGGACCTTCAAATCAACGATGAAACATAGAAATTGCATCGATATTGAATACAAAAGGCAAAATGTCGACTTATTTACATGAGGAATAACTCTTCTAATAGTTCGTGATTTTAGCCTTTCCTGGGAGAGCAGTATTAGATTCCGATGCAACAATTGCAGGTTAACTGTATCTCTTGGACCTTCAAATCAACGATGAAAGACAGAAATTGCATCGATATTGAATACAAAAGGCAAAATGTCGCCTATTTCATAAGTGGAAAAACTCTTCTAATAGTTCGTGCTTTGAGCCTTTCCTGGGACAGCAGTATTAGATTCCGATGCACCATTGCAGGTTTACTGTATCCCTTGGACCTTCAAATCAACGATGAAAATCAGAAATTGCATCGATATTGAATACAAAAGGCAAAATGTCGACTTATTTACAAGAGGAGTAACTCTTCTAATAGTTCGTGTTTTGAGCCTTTCCTGGGACAGCAGTATTAGATTCCAATGCACCATTGCAGGTTTACTGTATCCCTTGGACCTTCAAATCAACGATGAAACTCAGAAATTGCATCGATATTGAATACAAAAGGCAAAATGTCGACAAAGTTACAAGAGGAGTAACTCTTCTAATAGTTCGTGCTTTGAGCCTTTCCTGGGACAGCAGTATTAGATTCCGATGCACCATTGTAGGTTTCCTGTATCCCTTATACCTTCAAATCAACGATGAAACACAGAAATTGCATTTTGCCTTTTGAATACAAAAGGCAAAATGTGGAATTATTTACAAGAGGAGTAACTCTTCTAATAGTTCGTGCTTTGAGCCTTTCCTGGGACAGCAGTATCAGATTCCGAGGCACCATTGCAGGTTTACTGTATCTCTTGGACCTTCAAATCAACGATGAAACACAGATATTGCATGGATATTGAATACAAAAGGCAAAATGTCGACTTATTTACAAGCGGAGTTACTCTTCTAATAGTTCGTGCTTGTAGCCTTTCCGGGGACCGCAGTATTAGATTCCGATGCACCATTGCAGGTAAACTGTAGCTCTTGGACCTTCAAATCAACGATGAAACACAGAAATTGCATCGATGTTGAATACAAAAGGCAAAATGACGACTTATTTAGAAGAGGAGTAACTCTTCTAATAGTTCGTGTTATTAGCCTTTCCTGGGACAGCAGTATTAGATTCCGATGCACTATTGCAGGTTTACTGTATCCCTTGGACCTTCAAATCAACGATGAAACACAGAAATTGCATCGATATTGAATACAAATGGCAAAATGTCGATTTATTTACAAGAGGAGTAACTCTTCTAATAGTTCGTGCTTTGAGCCTTTCCTGGGACAGCAGTATTAGATTCCGATGCACCATTGCAGGTTTACTGTATCCCTTGGACCTTCAAATCAACGATGAAACACAGAAATTGCATTGATATTGATTACAAAAGGCAAAATGTCGACTTTTTTATAAGTGGAGTAACTCTTCTAATAGTTCGTGCTCTGAGCCTTTCCTGGGACAGCAGTATTAAATTCCGATGCACCATTGCAGGTTTACTATTTCCCTTGGACCTTCAAATCAACGATGAAACACGGAAATTGCATCGATATTGAATACAAAAGGCAAAATGTCGACTTATTTACAAGAGGAGTAACTCCTCTAATATTTCGTGGTTTTAGCCTTTCCTGGGACAGCAGTATTAGATTCCGATGCACCATTGCAGGTTTACTGTACCCCTTGGACCTTCCAATCAACGATGAAACACAGAAATTGCATCGATATTGAATACAAAAGGGAAAACATCGACCTATTTACAAGAGGAGTAACTCTTCGAAAAGTTCGTGCTTTGAGCCTTTCCTGGGACAGCAGTATTAGATTCCAATGACCATTGCAGGTTTACTGTATCCCTTGTACCATCAAATCAACGATGAATCACAGAAATTGCATCGATATTAAATACAAAAGGCAAAATGTCGACTTATTTAGAAGAGGAGTAACTCTTCTAATAGTTCGTGTTTGAGCCTTTCCTGGGACAGCAGTATTAGATTCCGATGCACCATTGCAGGTTTACTGTATCCCTTGGACCTTCAAATCAACGATGAAACACAGAAATTGCATTGATATTGATTACAAAAGGCAAAATGTCGACTTTTTTATAAGTGGAGTAACTCTTCTAATATTTCGTGCTCTGAGCCTTTCCTGGGACAGCAGTATTAAATTCCGATGCACCATTGCAGGTTTACTATTTCCCTTGGACCTTCAAATCAACGATGAAACACGGAAATTGCATCGATATTGAATACAAAAGGCAAAATGTCGACTTATTTACAAGAGGAGTAACTCCTCTAATATTTCGTGGTTTTAGCCTTTCCTGGGACAGCAGTATTAGATTCCGATGCACCATTGCAGGATTACTGTATCCCTTGGACCTTCAAATCAACGATGAAACACAGAAGTTGCATAGAAATTGAATACAAAAGACAAAATGACGACTTATTTACAAGAGGAGTAACTCTTCTAATAGTTCGTGTTATTAGCCTTTCCTGGGACAGCAGTATTAGATTCCGATGCACTATTGCAGGTTTACTGTATCCCTTGGACCTTCAAATCAACGATGAAACACAGAAATTGCATCGATATTGAATACAAAAGGCAAAATGTCGATTTATTTACAAGAGGAGTAACTCTTCTAATAGTTCGTGCTTTGAGCCTTTCCTGGGACAGCAGTATTAGATTCCGATGCACCATTGCAGGTTTACTGTATCCCTTGGACCTTCAAATCAACGATGAAAATCAGAAATTGCATCGATATTGAATACAAAAGGCAAAATGTCGACTTATTTACAAGAGGAGTAACTCTTCTAATAGTTCGTGTTTTGAGCCTTTCCTGGGACAGCAGTATTAGATTCCAATGCACCATTGCAGGTTTACTGTATCCCTTGGACCTTCAAATCAACGATGAAACTCAGAAATTGCTTCGATATTGAATACAATAGGCAAAATGTCGACTTAGTTACAAGAGGAGTAACTCTTCTAATAGTTCGTGCTTTGAGCCTTTCCTGGGACAGCAGTATTAGATTCCGATGCACCATTGTAGGTTTCCTGTATCCCTTATACCTTCAAATCAACGATGAAACACAGAAATTGCATTTTGCCTTTTGAATACAAATGGCAAAATGTGGAATTATTTACAAGAGGAGTAACTCTTCTAATAGTTCGTGCTTTGAGCCTTTCCTGGGACAGCAGTATCAGATTCCGAGGCACCATTGCAGGTTTACTGTATCTCTTGGACCTTCAAATCAACGATGAAACACAGATATTGCATGGATATTGAATACAAAAGGCAAAATGTCGACTTATTTACAAGCGGAGTTACTCTTCTAATAGTTCGTGCTTTTAGCCTTTCCGGGGACAGCAGTATTAGATTCCGATGCACCATTGCAGGTAAACTGTAGCTCTTGGACCTTCAAATCAACGATGAAACACAGAAATTGCATCGATATTGAATACAAAAGGCAAAATGACGACTTATTTAGAAGAGGAGTAACTCCTCTAATAGTTCGTGCTTTGAGCCTTTCCTGGGACAGCAGTATTAGATTCCGATGCACCATTGCAGGTTTACTGTATCCCTTGGACCTTCAAATCAACGATGAAACACAGAAATTGCATTGATATTGATTACAAAAGGCAAAATGTCGACTTTTTTATAAGTGGAGTAACTCTTCTAATAGTTCGTGCTCTGAGCCTTTCCTGGGACAGCAGTATTAAATTCCGATGCACCATTGCAGGTTTACTATTTCCCTTGGACCTTCAAATCAACGATGAAACACGGAAATTGCATCGATATTGAATACAAAAGGCAAAATGTCGACTTATTTACAAGAGGAGTAACTCCTCTAATATTTCGTGGTTTTAGCCTTTCCTGGGACAGCAGTATTAGATTCCGATGCACCATTGCAGGTTTACTGTACCCCTTGGACCTTCCAATCAACGATGAAACACAGAAATTGCATCGATATTGAATACAAAAGGGAAAACATCGACCTATTTACAAGAGGAGTAACTCTTCGAAAAGTTCGTGCTTTGAGCCTTTCCTGGGACAGCAGTATTAGATTCCAATGACCATTGCAGGTTTACTGTATCCCTTGTACCATCAAATCAACGATGAATCACAGAAATTGCATCGATATTAAATACAAAAGGCAAAATGTCGACTTATTTATAAGAGGAGTAACTCATCTAATAGTTCGTGTTTGAGCCTTTCCTGGGACAGCAGTATTAGATTCCGATGCCCCATTGCAGGTTTACTGTATCCCTTGAACCTTCAAGTCAACGATGAAACACAGAAATTGCATCGATATTGAATACAAATGGCAAAATGTCAACTTATTTACATGAGGTATAACTCTTCTAATTGTTCGTGATTTTAGCCTTTCCTGGGAGAGCAGTATTAGATTCCGATGCACCATTGCAGGTTTACTGTATCTCTTGGACCTTCAAATCAACGATGAAACACAGAAATTGCATCGATTTCGAATACAAAAGGCAAAATGTCGACTTATTTACAAGAGGAGTAACTCATCTACTAGTTCGTGATTTGGGCCTTTCCTGGGACAGCAGTATTAGATTCCGATGCAACATTGCAGGTTTACTGTATCCCTTGGACCTTCATATCAACGATGAAACACAGAAATTGCATCGATATTGAATACAAAAGGCAAAATGTCGACCTATTTACAAGAGGAGTAACTCTTCGAACGGTTCGTGCTTTGAGCCTTTCCTGAGACAGCAGTATTAGATTCCGATGCACCATTGCAGGTTTACTGTATCCCTTGGACCTTCAAATCAACGATGAAAGACAGAAATTGCATCGATATTGAATACAAAAGGCAAAATATCGACTTATTTACAAGAGGAGTAACTCTTCTAATAGTGTGTGAGTTGAGCCTTTCCTGGGACAGCAGTATTAGATTCCGATGCACCATTGTAGGTTTACTGTATCTCTTGGACCTTCAAATCAACGATGAAAGACAGAAATTGCATCGATCTTGAATACAAAAGGCAAAATGTCGACTTTTTTATAAGTGGAGAAACTCTTCTAATAGTTTGTGCTTTGAGCCTTTCCTGGGACAGCAGTATTAGATTCCGATGCACCATTGCAGGATTACCGTATCCCTTGGACCTTCAAATCAACGATGAAACATAGAAATTGCATCGATATTGAATACAAAAGGCAAAATGTCGACTTATTTACATGAGGAATAACTCTTCTAATAGTTCGTGATTTTAGCCTTTCCTGGGAGAGCAGTATTAGATTCCGATGCAACAATTGCAGGTTAACTGTATCTCTTGGACCTTCAAATCATCGATGAAAGACAGAAATTGCATCGATATTGAATACAAAAGGCAAAATGTCGCCTATTTCATAAGTGGAAAAACTCTTCTAATAGTTCGTGCTTTGAGCCTTTCCTGGGACAGCAGTATTAGATTCCGATGCACCATTGCAGGTTTACTGTATCCCTTGGACCTTCAAATCAACGATGAAACACAGAAATTGCATCGATTTCGAATACAAAAGGCAAAATGTCGACTTATTTACAAGAGGAGTAAATCATCTACCAGTTCGTGATTTGAGCCTTTCCTGGGACAGCAGTATTAGATTCCGGTGCACCATTGCAGGTTTACTGTATCCCTTTGACCTTCAAATCAACGATGAAACACAGAAATTGCATCGATATTGAATACAAAAGGCAAAATGTCGACCTATTTACAAGAGGAGTAACTCTTCGAACGGTTCGTGCTTTGAGCCTTTCCTGTGACAGCAGTATTAGATTACGATGCACCATTGCAGGATTACTGTATCCCTTGGACCTTCAAATCAACGATGAAACACAGAAATTGCATTGATATTGATTACAAAAGGCAAAATGTCGACTTTTTTATAAGTGGAGTAACTCTTCTAATAGTTCGTGCTCTGAGCCTTTCCTGGGACAGCAGTATTAGATTCCGATGCACCATTGCAGGTTTACTATTTCCCTTGGACCTTCAAATCAACGATGAAAGACAGAAATTGCATCGATATTGAATACAAAAGGCAAAATGTCGACTTATTTACAAGAGGAGTAACTCCTCTAATAGTGCGTGATTTGAGCCTTTCCTGGGACAGCAGTATTAGATTCTGATGCACCATTGTAGGTTTACTGTATCTCTTGGACCTTCAAATCAACGATGAAAGACAGAAATTTCATCGATATTGAATACAAAAGGAAAATGTCGACTTTTTTATAAGTGGAGAAACTCTTCTAATAGTTTGTGCTTTGAGTCTTTCCTGGGACAGCAGTATTAGATTCCGATGCACCAATACAGGATTACTGTATCCCTTGGACCTTCAAATCAACGATGAAACATAGAAATAGCATCTATTTGAATACAAAAGGCAAAATGTCGACTTATTTACATGAGGAATAACTCTTCTAATAGTTCGTGATTTTAGCCTTTCCTGGGAGAGCAGTATTAGATTCCGATGCACCATTGCAGGTTTACTGTATCTCTTGGACCTTGAAATCAACGATGCAACACAGAAATTGCATCGATATTGAATACAAATGCCAAAATGACGACTTATTTACAAGAGGCGTAACTCTTCTAATTGTTCGTGATTTTAGCCTTTCCTGGGACAGCAGCGTTAGATTCCGATGCACCATTGGACGTTTACTGTATCTCTTGGACCTTCAAATCAACGATGAAACACAGAAATTGCATCGATATTGAATACAAAAGGCAAAATGTCGACTTATTTACAAGAGGAGAAACTCTTCTAATAGTTCGTGATTTGAGCCTTTCCTGGGACAGCAGTATTAGATTCCGATGCACCATTGCAGGTTTACTGTATCCCTTGGACCTTCAAATCAACGATGAAAGACTGATATTGCATCGATATTGAATACAAAAGGCCAAATGTCGCCTATTTCATAAGTGGAGAAACTCTTCTAATAGTTCGTGCTTTGAGCCTTTCCTGGGACAGCAGTATTAGATTCCGATGCTCCATTGCAGGTTTACTGTATCCCTTGGACCTTCAAATCAACGATGAAACACAGAAATTGCATCGATTTCGAATACAAAAGGCAAAATGTCGACTTATTTGCAAGAGGAGTAACTCATCTACTAGTTCGTGATTTGAGCCTTTCCTGGGACAGCAGTATTAGATTCCGATGCACCATTGCAGGTTTACTGTATCCCTTGGACCTTCAAATCAACGATGAAACACAGATATTGCATCGATATTGAATACAAAAGGCAAAATGTTGACCTATTTACAAGAGGAGTAACTCTTCGAACGGTTCGTGCTGGGAGCCTTTCCTGCGACAGCAGTATTAGATTCCGATGCACCATTGCAGGATTACTGTATCCCTTGGACCTTCAAATCAACGATGAAACACAGAAATTGCATCGAAATTGAATACAAAAGACAAAATGACGACTTATTTACAAGAGGAGTAACTCTTCTAATAGTTCGTGTTATTAGCCTTTCCTGGGACAGCAGTATTAGATTCCGATGCACCATTGCAGGTTTACTGTATCCCTTGGACCTTCAAATCAACGATGAAACACAGAAATTGCATCGATATTGAATACAAGAGGAAAAATGTCGACTTTTTTATAAGTGGAGTATCTCTTCTAATAGTTCGTGATTTGAGCCTTTCCTGGGACAGCAGTATTAGACTCCGATGCACCATTGCAGGTTTACTGTATCCCTTGGACCTTCAAATCAACGATGAAACCCAGAAATTGCATCGATATTAAATACAAAAGGCAAAATGTCGATTTATTTACAAGAGGAGTAACTCTTCTAATAGTTCGTGCTTTGAGCCTTTCCTGGGACAGCAGTATTAGATTCCGATGCACCATTGCAGGTTTACTGTATCCCTTGCACCTTCAAATCAACGATGAAACTCAGAAATTGCATCGATATTGAATACAAAAGGCAAAATGTCGACTTATTTACAAGAGGAGTATTTCTTCTAATAGTTCGTGTTTTGAGCCTTTCCTGGGACAGCAGTATTAGATTCCAATGCACCATTGCAGGTTTACTGTATCCCTTGGACCTTAAAATCAACGATGAAACACAGAAATTGCATCGATATTGAATACAAAAGGCAAAATGTCGACTTATTTACAAGAGGAGTAACTCTTCTAATAGTTCGTGCTTTTAGCCTTTCATGGGACAGCAGTATAAGATTCCGATGCACCATTGTAGGTTTACTGTATCCCTTGGACCTTCAAATCAACGATGAAACACAGAAATTGCATTTTGCCTTTTGAATACAAAAGGCAAAATGTGGACATATTTACAAGAGGAGTAACTCTTCTAATAGTTCGTGCTTACAGCCTTTCCTGGGACAGCAGTATCAGATTCCGATGCACCATTGCAGGTTTACTGTATCTCTTGGACCTTCAAATCAACGATGAAACACAGAAATTGCATCGATATTGAATACAAAAGGCAAAATGTCGCCTATTTCATAAGTGGAGAAACTCTTCTAGTAGTTCGTGCTTTGAGCCTTTCCTGGGACAGCAGTATTAGATTCCGATGCACCATTGCAGGTTTACTGTATCTCTTGGACCTTCAAATCAACGATGCAACACAGAAATTGCATCGATATTGAATACAAAATGCAAAATGTCGACTTATTTACAAGAGCAGTAACTCTTCTAATAGTTCGTGCTTTGAGCCTTTCCTGGGACAGCAATATTAGATTCCGATGCACCATTGCAGGTTTACTGTATCTCTTGGACCTTCAAATCAACGATGCAACACAAAAATTGCATCGATATTGAATACAAAATGCAAAATGTCGACTTATTTACAAGAGCAGTAACTCTTCTAATAGTTCGTGCTTTGAGCCTTTCCTGGGACAGCAATATTAGATTCCGATGCACCATTGCAGGTTTACTGTATCCCTTGGACCTTAAAATCAACGATGAAACACAGAAATTGCATCGATATTGAATACAAAAGGCAAAATGTCGACTTATTTACAAGAGGAGTAACTCTTCTAATAGTTCGTGCTTTTAGCCTTTCCTGGGACAGCAGTATAAGATTCCGATGCTCCATTGTAGGTTTACTGTATCCCTTGGACCTTCAAATCAACGATGAAACACAGAAATTGCATTTTGCCTTTTGAATACAAAAGGCAAAATGTGGACATATTTACAAGAGGAGTAACTCTTCTAATAGTTCGTGCTTACAGCCTTTCCTGGGACAGCAGTATCAGATTCCGATGCACCATTGCAGGTTTACTGTATCTCTTGGACCTTCAAATCAACGATGAAACACAGAAATTGCATCGATATTGAATACAAAAGGCAAAATGTCGCCTATTTCATAAGTGGAGAAACTCTCCTAGTAGTTCGTGCTTTGAGCCTTTCCTGGGACAGCAGTATTAGATTCCGATGCACCATTGCAGGTTTACTGTATCTCTTGGACCTTCAAATCAACGATGCAACACAGAAATTGCATCGATATTGAATACAAAATGCAAAATGTCGACTTATTTACAAGAGCAGTAACTCTTCTAATAGTTCGTGCTTTGAGCCTTTCCTGGGACAGCAATATTAGATTCCGATGCACCATTGCAGGTTTACTGTATCTCTTGGACCTTCAAATAAACGATGCAACACAGAAATTGCATCGATATTGAATACAAAATGCAAAATGTCGACTTATTTACAAGAGCAGTAACTCTTCTAATAGTTCGTGCTTTGAGCCTTTCCTGGGACAGCAATATTAGATTCCGATGCACCATTGCAGGTTTACTGTATCCCTTGGACCTTCAAATCAACGATGAAACACAGAAATTGCATCGATATTGAATACAAAAGGCAAAATGTCGACTTATTTACAAGAGGAGTAATTCCTCTAATAGTTCGTGATTTAGCCTTTCCTGGGACAGCAGTATTAGATTCCGATGCACCATTGCAGGTTTACTGTATCTCTTGGACCTTCAAATCAACGATGAAACACAGAAATTGCATCGATATTGAATACAAAAGGCTAAATGTCGACTTATTTAAAAGAGGTGTAACTCTTCTAATAGTTCGTGCTTTGAGCCTTTCCTGGGACAGCAGTATTAGATACCGATGCGCCATTTCAGGTTTACTGTATCCCTTGGACCTTCAAATCAACGATGAAACACAGATATTGCATCGATATTGAATTCGAAAGGCAAAATGTCGACTTATTTACAAGCGGAGTTACTCTTCTAATAGTTCGTGCTTTTAGCCTTTCCGAGGACAGCCGTATTAGATTCCGATGCACCATTGCAGGTTTACTGTAGCTCTTGGACCTTCAAATCAACGATGAAACACAGAAATTGCATCGATATTGAATACAAAAGGCAAAATGTCGACTTATTTAGAAGAGGAGTAACTCTTCTAATAGTTCGTGCTCTGAGCCTTTCCTGGGACAGCAGTATTAAATTCCGACGCACCATTGCAGGTTAACTATTTCCCTTGGACCTTCAAATCAACGATGAAACACGGAAATTGCATCGATATTGAATACAAATAGCAAAATGTCGACTTATTTACAAGAGGAGTAACTCCTCTAATATTTCGTGGTTTTAGCCTTTCCTGGGACAGCAGTATTAGATTCCGATGCACCATTGCAAGTTTACTGTACCCCTTGGACCTTCCAATCAACGATGAAACACAGAAATTGCATCGATATTGAATACAAAAGGGAAAACATCGACCTATTTACAAGAGGAGTAACTCTTCGAAAAGTTCGTGCTTTGAGCCTTTCCTGGGACAGCAGTATTAGATTCCAATGACCATTGCAGGTTTACTGTATCCCTTGTACCATCAAATCAACGATGAATCACAGAAATTGCATCGATATTAAATACAAAAGCAAAATGTCGACTTACTTATAAGAGGAGTAACTCATCTAATAGTTCGTGTTTGAGCCTTTCCTGGGACAGCAGTATTAGATTCCGATGCCCCATTGCAGGTTTACTGTATCCCTTGAACCTTCAAGTCAACGATGAAACACAGAAATTGCATCGATATTGAATACAAAAGGCAAAATGTCGACTTATTTACAAGAGGAGTACCTCTCCTAATAGTTCGTTCTTTTAGCCTTTCCTGGGACAGCAGTATTTGATTCCAATGCACCATTGCAGGTTTACTGTATCCCTTGGACCTTCAAATCAACGATGAAACACAGAAATTGCATCGATATTGAATACAAATGGCAAAATGTCAACTTATTTACATGAGGAATAACTCTTCTAATTGTTCGTGATTTTAGCCTTTCCTGGGAGACCAGTATTAGATTCCGATGCACCATTGCAGGTTTACTGTATCTCTTGGACCTTCAAATCAACGATGAAACACAGAAATTGCATCGATTTCGAATACAAAAGGCAAAATGTCGACTTATTTACAAGAGGAGTAACTCATCTACTAGTTCGTGATTTGGGCCTTTCCTGGCACAGCAGTATTAGATTCCGATGCAACATTGCAGCTTTACTGTATCCCTTGCACCTTCATATCAACGATGAAACACAGAAATTGCATCGATATTGAATACAAAAGGCAAAATGTCGACCTATTTACAAGAGGAGTAACTCTTCGAACGGTTCGTGCTTTGAGCCTTTCCTGCGACAGCAGTATTAGATTCCGATGCACCATTGCAGGTTTACAGTATCCCTTGGACCTTCAAATCAACGATGAAAGACAGAAATTGCATCGATATTGAATACAAAAGGCAAAATGTCGACTTATTTACAAGAGGAGTAATTCTTCTAATAGTGCGTGATTTGAGCCTTTCCTGGGACAGCAGTATTAGATTCTGATGCACCATTGTAGGTTTACTGTATCTCTTGGACCTTCAAATCAACGATGAAAGACAGAAATTTCATCGATATTGAATACAAAAGGCAAAATGTCGACTTTTTTATAAGTGGAGAAACCCTTCTAATAGTTTGTGCTTTGAGTCTTTCCTGGGACAGCAGTATTAGATTCCGATGCACCAATACAGGATTACTGTATCCCTTGGACCTTCAAATCAACGATGAAACATAGAGATAGCATCTATTTGAATACAAAAGGCAAAATGTCGACTTATTTACATGAGGAATAACTCTTCTAATAGTTCGTGATTTTAGCCTTTCCTGGGAGAGCAGTATTAGATTCCGATGCACCATTGCAGGTTTACTGTATCTCTTGGACCTTCAAATCAACGATGCAACACAGAAATTGCATCGATATTGAATACAAATGCCAAAATGACGACTTATTTACAAGAGGCAAAACTCTTCTAATTGTTCGTGATTTTAGCCTTTCCTGGGACAGCAGCGTTAGATTCCGATGCACCATTGGACGTTTACTGTACCTCTTGGACCTTCAAATCAACGATGAAACACAGAAATTGCATCGATATTGAATACAAAGGGCAAAATTTCGACTTATTTACAAGAGGAGAAACTCTTCTAATAGTTCGTGCTTTGAGCCTTTCCTGGGACAGCAGTATTAGATTCCGATGCACCATTGCAGGTTTACTGTATCCCTTGGACCTTCAAATCAACGATGAAACTCAGACATTGCATCGATATTGAATACAAAAGGCAAAATGTCGACTTATTTACAAGAGGAGTATTTCTTCTAATAGTTCGTGTTTTGAGCCTTTCCTGGGACAGCAGTATTAGATTCCAATGCACAATTGCAGGTTTACTGTATCCCTTGGACCTTAAAATCAACGATGAAACACAGAAATTGCATCGATATTGAATACAAAAGGCAAAATGTCGACTTATTTACAAGAGGAGTAACTCTTCTAATAGTTCGTGCTTTTAGCCTTTCCTGGGACAGCAGTATAAGATTCCGATGCACCATTGTAGGTTTACTGTATCCCTTGGACCTTCAAATCAACGATGAAACACAGAAATTGCATTTTTCCTTTTGAATACAAATGGCAAAATGTGGACATATTTACAAGAGGAGTAACTCTTCTAATAGTTCGTGCTTACAGCCTTTCCTGGGACAGCAGTATCAGATTCCGATGCACCATTGCAGGTTTACTGTATCTCTTGGACCTTCAAATCAACGATAAAACACAGATATTGCATCGATATTGAATACAAAAGGCCAAATGTCGCCTATTTCATAAGTGGAGAAACTCTTCTAATAGTTCGTGCTTTGAGCCTTTCCTGGGACAGCAGTATTAGATTCCGATGCTCCATTGCAGGTTTGCTGTATCCCTTGGACCTTCAAATCAACGATGAAACACAGAAATTGCATCGATTTCGAATACAAAAGGCAAAATGTCGACTTATTTACAAGAGGAGTAACTCATCTACTAGTTCGTGATTTGAGCCTTTCCTGGGACAGCAGTATTAGATTCCGAAGCACCATTGCAGGTTTACTGTATCCCTTGGACCTTCAAATCAACGATGAAACACAGATATTGCATCGATATTGAATACTAAAGGCAAAATGTCGACCTATTTACAAGAGGAGTAACTCTTCGAACGGTTCGTGCTTTGAGCCTTTCCTGCGACAGCAGTATTAGATTCCGATGCACCATTGCAGGATTACTGTATCCCTTGGACCTTCAAATCAACGATGAAACACAGAAATTGCATCGAAATTGAATACAAAAGACAAAATGACGACTTATTTACAAGAGGAGTAACTCTTCTAATAGTTCGTGTTATTGGCCTTTCCTGGGACAGCAGTATTAGATTCCGATGCACCATTGCAGGTTTACTGTATCCCTTGGACCTTCAAATCAACGATGAAACACAGAAATTGCATCGATATTGAATACAATAGGAAAAATGTCGACTTTTTTATAAGTGGAGTATCTCTTCTAATAGTTCGTGATTTGAGCCTTTCCTGGGACAGCAGTATTAGATTCCGATGCACCATTGCGGGTTTACTGTATCCCTTGGACCTTCAAATCAACGATGAAACACAGAAATTGCATCGATATTAAATACAAAATGCAAAATGTCGATTTATTTACAAGAGGAGTAACTCTTCTAATAGTTCGTGCTTTGAGCCTTTCCTGGGACAGCAGTATTAGATTCCGATGCACCATTGCAGGTTTACTGTATCCCTTGGACCTTCAAATCAACGATGAGACTCAGAAATTGCATCGATATTGAATACAAAAGGCAAAATGACGACTTATTTACAAGAGGAGTATTTCTTCTAATAGTTCGTGTTTTGAGCCTTTCCTGGGACAGCAGTATTAGATTCCAATGCACCATTGCAGGTTTACTGTATCCCTTGGACCTTAAAATCAACGATGAAACACAGAAATTGCATCGATATTGAATACAAAAGGCAAAATGTCGACTTATTTACAAGAGGAGTAACTCTTCTAATAGTTCGTGCTTTTAGCCTTTCCTGGGACAGCAGTATAAGATTCCGATGCACCATTGTAGGTTTACTGTATCCCTTGGACCTTCAAATCAACGATGAAACACAGAAATTGCATTTTGCCTTTTGAATACAAAAGGCAAAATGTGGTCATATTTACAAGAGGAGTAACTCTTCTAATAGTTCGTGCTTACAGCCTTTCCTGGGACAGCAGTATCGGATTCCGATGCACCATTGCAGGTTTACTGTATCTCTTGGACCTTCAAATCAACGATGAAACACAGAAATTGCATCGATATTGAATACAAAAGGCAAAATGTCGCCTATTTCATAAGTGGAGAAAGTCTTCTAGTAGTTCGTGCTTTGAGCCTTTCCTGGGACAGCAGTATTAGATTCCGATGCACCATTGCAGGTTTACTGTATCTCTTGGACCTTCAAATCAACGATGCAACACAGAAATTGCATCGATATTGAATACAAAATGCAAAATGTCGACTTATTTACAAGAGCAGTAACTCTTCTAATAGTTCGTGCTTACAGCCTTTCCTGGGACAGCAGTATCAGATTCCGATGCACCATTGCAGGTTTACTGTATCTCTTGGACCTTCAAATCAACGATGCAACACAGAAATTGCATCGATATTGATTACAAAATGCAAAATGTCGACTTATTTACAAGAGCAGTAACTCTTCTAATAGTTCGTGCTTTGAGCCTTTCCTGGGACAGCAATATTAGATTCCGATGCACCATTGCAGGTTTACTGTATCCCTTGGACCTTCAAATCAACGATGAAACACAGAAATTGCATCGATATTGAATACAAAAGGCAAAATGTCGACTTATTTACAAGAGGAGTAATTCTTCTAATAGTTCGTGATTTAGCCTTTCCTGGGACAGCAGTATTAGATTCCGATGCACCATTGCAGGTTTACTGTATCTCTTGGACCCTCAAATCAACGATGAAACACAGAAATTGCATCGATATTGAATACATAAGGCTAAATGTCGACTTATTTAAAAGAGGTGTAACTCTTCTAATAGTTCGTGCTTTGAGCCTTTCCTGGGACAGCAGTATTAGATTCCGATGCACCATTCCAGGTTTACTGTATCTCTTGGATCTTCAAATCAACGATGAAACACAGAAATTGCATCGATATTGAATACAAAATTCAAAATGTCGACTTATTTACAAGAGGCTTAACTCTTCTAATAGTTCGTGCTTTGAGCCTTTCCTGGGACAGCTGTTTTAGATTCCGATGCGCCATTACAGGTTTACTGTATCCCTTGGACCTTCAAATCAACGATGAAACACAGAAACTGCATCGATTTTGAATTCAAAAGCAAAATGTCGACTTATTTACAAGAGGAGTTACTCTTCGAATAGTTGTGCTTTTAGCCTTTCCTGGGACAGCAGTATTAGATTCCGATGCACCATTGCACGTTTACTGTATCTCTTGGACCTTCAAATCAACGATGAAAGACAGAAATTGCATCGATATTCAATACAAAAGGCAAAATGTCGCCTATTTCATAAGTGGAGAAACTCTTCTAGTAGTTCGTGCTTTGAGCCTTTCCTGGGACAGCAGTATTAGATTCCGATGCACCATTGCAGGTTTACTATATCCCTTGGACCTTCAAATCAACGATGAAACTCAGAAATTGAATCGATATTGAATACAAAAGGCAAAATGTCGACTTATTTACAAGAGGGGTAACTCTTCTAATAGTTCGTGTTTGAGCCTTTCCTGGGACAGCAGTATTAGATTCCAATGCACCATTGCAGGTTTACTGTATCCCTTCGACCTTCAAATCAACGCTGAAACACAGAAATTGCATCGATATTGAATACAAAAGGCAAAAGGACGACTTATTTACAAGAGGAGTAACTCTTCTAATAGTTCGTAATTTTAGCCTTTCCTGGGACAGCAGTATCAGATTCCGATGCACAGTTGCAGGTTTACTGTATCCCTTGGACATTAAAATCAACGATGAAACACAGAAATTGCATCGATACTGAATACAAAAGGCAAAATGTCGACTTATTTACATGGGGAATAACTCTTCTAATAGTTCGTGTTTTAGCCTTTCCTGGGAGAGCAGTATTAGATTCCGATGCACCATTGCAGGTTTACTGTATCTCTTGGACCTTCAAATCAACGATGCAACACAGAAATTGCATCGATATTGAATACAAAAGGCAAAATGTCGACTTATTTACAAGAGCAGTAACTCTTCGAAAGGTTCGTGCTTACAGCCTTTCCTGCGACAGCAGTATTAGAATCCGATGCACCATTGCAGGATTACTGTATCCCTTGGACCTTCAAATCAACGATGAAACACAGAAATTGCATCGATATTGAATACAAAAGGCAAAATGTCGATTTATTTTCAAGAGGAGTTACTCTTCTAATAGTTCGTGCTTTGAGCCTTTCCTGGGACAGCAGTATTAGATTCCGATGCACCATTGCAGGTTTACTGTATCCCTTGGACCTTCAAATCAACGATGAAACTCAGAAATTGCATCGATATTGAATACAAAAGGCAAAATGTCGACTTATTTACAAGAGGGGTAACTCTTCTAATAGTTCGTGTTTTGAGCCTTTCCTGGGACAGCTGTATTAGATTCCAATGCACCATTGCAGGTTTACTGTATCCCTTGGACCTTCAAATCAACGCTGAAACACAGATATTGCATCGATATTGAATACAATAGGCAAAAGGACGACTTATTTACAAGAGGAGTAACTCTTCTAATAGTTCGTGCTTTTAGCCTTTCCTGGGACAGCAGTATAAGATTCCGATGCACCATTGTGGGTTTACTGTATCCCTTGGACCTTCAAATTCACGATGAAACACAGAAATTGCATCGATTTTGAATACAAAAGGCAAAATTTCGACTTACTTACAATAGGAGTAACTCTTCTAATAGTTCGTGCTTTGAGCCTTTTCTGGGACAGCAGTATCAGCTTCCGATGCACCATTGCAGGTTTACTGTATCTCTTGGACCTTCAAATCAACGATGAAACACAGAAATTGCATTGATATTGAATACAAAAGGTAAAATGTCGACTTGTTTACATGAGGAATAACTCTTCTAATAGTTCGTGTTTTAGCCTTTCCTGGGAGAGCAGTATTAGATTCCGATGCACCATTGCAGGTTTACTGTATCTCTTGGACCTTCAAATCAACGATGCAACACAGAAATTGCATCGATATTGAATACAAAATGCAAAATGTCGACTTATTTACAAGAGCAGTAACTCTTTGAACGGTTCGTGCTTTGAGCCTTTCCTGCGACAGCAGTATTAGATTCCGATGCACCATTGCAGGTTTACTGTATCCCTTGGATCTTCAAATCAACGATGAAACACAAAAAATTGTCGATATTGAATACAAAAGACAAAACGACGACTTATTTACAAGAGTGGTAACTCTTCTAATAGTTCGTGTTCATAGCCTTTCCTGGGACAACAGCATTAGATTCCGATGCACCATTGCAGGTTTACTGTATCCCTTGGACCTTCAAATCAACGATGAAACACAGATATTGCATCGATATTGAATACTAAAGGCAAAATGTCGACCTATTTACAAGAGGAGTAACTCTTCGAACGGTTCGTGCTTTGAGCCTTTCCTGCGACAGCAGTATTAGATTCCGATGCACCATTGCAGGATTACTGTATCCCTTGGACCTTCAAATCAACGATGAAACACAGAAATTGCATCGAAATTGAATACAAAAGACAAAATGACGACTTATTTACAAGAGGAGTAACTCTTCTAATAGTTCGTGTTATTGGCCTTTCCTGGGACAGCAGTATTAGATTCCGATGCACCATTGCAGGTTTACTGTATCCCTTGGACCTTCAAATCAACGATGAAACACAGAAATTGCATCGATATTGAATACAATAGGAAAAATGTCGACTTTTTTATAAGTGGAGTATCTCTTCTAATAGTTCGTGATTTGAGCCTTTCCTGGGACAGCAGTATTAGATTCCGATGCACCATTGCGGGTTTACTGTATCCCTTGGACCTTCAAATCAACGATGAAACACAGAAATTGCATCGATATTAAATACAAAATGCAAAATGTCGATTTATTTACAAGAGGAGTAACTCTTCTAATAGTTCGTGCTTTGAGCCTTTCCTGGGACAGCAGTATTAGATTCCGATGCACCATTGCAGGTTTACTGTATCCCTTGGACCTTCAAATCAACGATGAAACTCAGAAATTGCATCGATATTGAATACAAAAGGCAAAATGACGACTTATTTACAAGAGGAGTATTTCTTCTAATAGTTCGTGTTTTGAGCCTTTCCTGGGACAGCAGTATTAGATTCCAATGCACCATTGCAGGTTTACTGTATCCCTTGGACCTTAAAATCAACGATGAAACACTGAAATTGCATCGATATTGAATACAAAAGGCAAAATGTCGACTTATTTACAAGAGGAGTAACTCTTCTAATAGTTCGTGCTTTTAGCCTTTCCTGGGACAGCAGTATAAGATTCCGATGCACCATTGTAGGTTTACTGTATCCCTTGGACCTTCAAATCAACGATGAAACACAGAAATTGCATTTTGCCTTTTGAATACAAAAGGCAAAATGTGGTCATATTTACAAGAGGAGTAACTCTTCTAATAGTTCGTGCTTACAGCCTTTCCTGGGACAGCAGTATCGGATTCCGATGCACCATTGCAGGTTTACTGTATCTCTTGGACCTTCAAATCAACGATGAAACACAGAAATTGCATCGATATTGAATACAAAAGGCAAAATGTCGCCTATTTCATAAGTGGAGGAAGTCTTCTAGTAGTTCGTGCTTTGAGCCTTTCCTGGGACAGCAGTATTAGATTCCGATGCACCATTGCAGGTTTACTGTATCTCTTGGACCTTCAAATCAACGATGCAACACAGAAATTGCATCGATATTGAATACAAAATGCAAAATGTCGACTTATTTACAAGAGCAGTAACTCTTCTAATAGTTCGTGCTTACAGCCTTTCCTGGGACAGCAGTATCAGATTCCGATGCACCATTGCAGGTTTACTGTATCTCTTGGACCTTCAAATCAACGATGCAACACAGAAATTGCATCGATATTGAATACAAAATGCAAAATGTCGACTTATTTACAAGAGCAGTAACTCTTCTAATAGTTCGTGCTTTGAGCCTTTCCTGGGACAGCAATATTAGATTCCGATGCACCATTGCAGGTTTACTGTATCCCTTGGACCTTCAAATCAACGATGAAACACAGAAATTGCATCGATATTGAATACAAAAGGCAAAATGTCGACTTATTTACAAGAGGAGTAATTCTTCTAATAGTTCGTGATTTAGCCTTTCCTGGGACAGCAGTATTAGATTCCGATGCACCATTGCAGGTTTACTGTATATCTTGGACCCTCAAATCAACGATGAAACACAGAAATTGCATCGATATTGAATACATAAGGCTAAATGTCGACTTATTTAAAAGAGGTGTAACTCTTCTAATAGTTCGTGCTTTGAGCCTTTCCTGGGACAGCAGTATTAGATTCCGATGCACCATTCCAGGTTTAATGTATCTCTTGGATCTTCAAATCAACGATGAAACACAGAAATTGCATCGATATTGAATACAAAATTCAAAATGTCGACTTATTTACAAGAGGCTTAACTCTTCTAATAGTTCGTGCTTTGAGCCTTTCCTGGGACAGCTGTTTTAGATTCCGATGCGCCATTGCAGGTTTACTGTATCCCTTGGACCTTCAAATCAACGATGAAACACAGAAACTGCATCGATTTTGAATTCAAAAGCAAAATGTCGACTTATTTACAAGAGGAGTTACTCTTCGAATAGTTGTGCTTTTAGCCTTTCCTGGGACAGCAGTATTAGATTCCGATGCACCATTGCACGTTTACTGTATCTCTTGGACCTTCAAATCAACGATGAAAGACAGAAATTGCATCGATATTCAATACAAAAGGCAAAATGTCGCCTATTTCATAAGTGGAGAAACTCTTCTAGTAGTTCGTGCTTTGAGCCTTTCCTGGGACAGCAGTATTAGATTCCGATGCACCATTGCAGGTTTACTATATCCCTTGGACCTTCAAATCAACGATGAAACTCAGAAATTGAATCGATATTGAATACAAAAGGCAAAATGTCGACTTATTTACAAGAGGGGTAACTCTTCTAATAGTTCGTGTTTGAGCCTTTCCTGGGACAGCAGTATTAGATTCCAATGCACCATTGCAGGTTTACTGTATCCCTTCGACCTTCAAATCAACGCTGAAACACAGAAATTGCATCGATATTGAATACAAAAGGCAAAAGGACGACTTATTTACAAGAGGAGTAACTCTTCTAATAGTTCGTAATTTTAGCCTTTCCTGGGACAGCAGTATCAGATTCCGATGCACAGTTGCAGGTTTACTGTATCCCTTGGACATTAAAATCAACGATGAAACACAGAAATTGCATCGATACTGAATACAAAAGGCAAAATGTCGACTTATTTACATGGGGAATAACTCTTCTAATAGTTCGTGTTTTAGCCTTTCCTGGGAGAGCAGTATTAGATTCCGATGCACCATTGCAGGTTTACTGTATCTCTTGGACCTTCAAATCAACGATGCAACACAGAAATTGCATCGATATTGAATACAAAAGGCAAAATGTCGACTTATTTACAAGAGCAGTAACTCTTCGAAAGGTTCGTGTTTACAGCCTTTCCTGCGACAGCAGTATTAGAATTCGATGCACCATTGCAGGATTACTGTATCCCTTGGACCTTCAAATCAACGATGAAACACAGAAATTGCATCGATATTGAATACAAATTGCAAAATTTCGTCTTATTTACAAGAGGAGTAACTCTTCTAATAGTTCGTGCTTTGAGCCTTTCCTGGGACAGCAGTATTAGATTCCGATGCACCTTTGCAGGTTTACTGTATCCCTTGGACCTTCAAATCAACGATGAAACACAGAAATTGCATCGATATTGAATACAAAAGGCAAAATGTCGATTTATTTTCAAGAGGAGTTACTCTTCTAATAGTTCGTGCTTTGAGCCTTTCCTGGGACAGCAGTATTAGATTCCGATGCACCATTGCAGGTTTACTGTATCCCTTGGACCTTCAAATCAACGATGAAACTCAGAAATTGCATCGATATTGAATACAAAAGGCAAAATGTCGACTTATTTACAAGAGGGGTAACTCTTCTAATAGTTCGTGTTTTGAGCCTTTCCTGGGACAGCTGTATTAGATTCCAATGCACCATTGCAGGTTTACTGTATCCCTTGGACCTTCAAATCAACGCTGAAACACAGATATTGCATCGATATTGAATACAATAGGCAAAAGGACGACTTATTTACAAGAGGAGTAACTCTTCTAATAGTTCGTGCTTTTAGCCTTTCCTGGGACAGCAGTATAAGATTCCGATGCACCATTGTGGGTTTACTGTATCCCTTGGACCTTCAAATTCACGATGAAACACAGAAATTGCATCGATTTTGAATACAAAAGGCAAAATTTCGACTTACTTACAATAGGAGTAACTCTTCTAATAGTTCGTGCTTTGAGCCTTTTCTGGGACAGCAGTATCAGCTTCCGATGCACCATTGCAGGTTTACTGTATCTCTTGGACCTTCAAATCAACGATGAAACACAGAAATTGCATCGATATTGAATACAAAAGGTAAAATGTCGACTTGTTTACATGAGGAATAACTCTTCTAATAGTTCGTGTTTTAGCCTTTCCTGGGAGAGCAGTATTAGATTCCGATGCACCATTGCAGGTTTACTGTATCTCTTGGACCTTCAAATCAACGATGCAACACAGAAATTGCATCGATATTGAATACAAAATGCAAAATGTCGACTTATTTACAAGAGCAGTAACTCTTTGAACGGTTCGTGCTTTGAGCCTTTCCTGCGACAGCAGTATTAGATTCCGATGCACCATTGCAGGTTTACTGTATCCCTTGGATCTTCAAATCAACGATGAAACACAAAAAATTGTCGATATTGAATACAAAAGACAAAACGACGACTTATTTACAAGAGTGGTAACTCTTCTAATAGTTCGTGTTCATAGCCTTTCCTGGGACAACAGCATTAGATTCCGATGCACCATTGCAGGTTTACTGTATCTCTTGGACCTTCAAATCAACGATGAAACACAGAAATTGCATCGATATTGAATACAAAAGGCAAAATGTCGACTTATTTACAAGAGGAGTAACTCTTCTAATAGTTCGTGCTTTGAGCCTTTCCTGGGACAGCAGTATTAGATTCCGATGAACCATTGCAGGTTTACTGTATCTCTTGGACTTTCAAATCAACGATGCAACACAGAAATTGCATCGATATTGAATACAAAAGGCAAAATGTCGACTTATTTACAAGAGCAGTAACTCTTCGAACGGTTCGTGCTTTGAGCCTTTCCTGCGACAGCAGTATTAGATTCCGATGCACCATTGCAAAATTACTGTATCCCTTGGACCTTCAAATCAACGATGAAACACAGGAATTGCTTCGATATTGAATACAAAAGACAAAATGACGACTTATTTACAAGAGGAGTAACTCTTCCAATAGTTCGTGCTTTGAGCCTTTCCTGGGACCGCAGTTTTAGATTCCGATGCACCATTGCAGGTTTACTGTATCCCTTGGACCTTCAAATCAACGATGAAACACAGAAATTGCATCGATATTGAATACAAAAGGCAAAATGTCGACTTATTTACAAGAGGGGTAACTCTTCTAATAGTTCGTGTTTTGAGCCTTTCCCGGGACAGCAGTATTAGATTCCAATGCACCATTGCAGGTTTACTGTATCTCTTGGACCTTCAAATCAACGATGAAACACAGAAATAGCATCGATATTGAATACAAAATGCAAAATGTCGACTTTTTTACAAGAGGCGTAACTCTTCTATTAGTTCGTGCTTTGAGCCTTTCCTGGGACAGCAGTATTAGATTCCGATGCACCATTGCAGGTTTACTGTATCCCTTGGACCTTCAAATCAACGATGAAACACAGAAATTGCATCGATTTCGAATACAAAAGGCAAAATGTCGACTTATTTACAAGAGGAGTAACTCATCTACTAGTTCGTGATTTGAGCCTTTCCTGGGACAGCAGTATTAGATTCCGATGCACCATTGCAGGTTTACTGTATCTCTTGGACTTTCAAATCAACTATGCAACACAGAAATTGCATCGATATTGAATACAAAAGCCAAAATGACGACTTATTTACAAGAGGCGTAACTCTTCTAATTGTTCGTGATTTTAGCCTTTCCTGGGACAGCAGCACCATTGGACGTTTACTGTATCTCTTGGACCTTCAAATCAACGATGAAACACTGAAATTGTATCGATATTGAATACAAAAGGCAAAATGTCGACTTAATTACAAGAGGAGAAACTCTTCTAATAGTTCGTGATTTGAGCCTTTCCTGGGACAGCAGTATTAGATTCCGATGCACCATTGCAGGTTTACTGTATCCCTTGGACCTTCAAATCAACGATGAAAGACAGAAATTGCATCGTTATTGAATACAAAAGGCAAAATGTCGCCTATTTCATAAGTGGAGGAACTCTTCTAATAGTTCGTGCTTTGAGCCTTTCCTGGGACAGCAGTATTATTTTCCGATGCACCATTGCAGGTTTACTGTATCCCTTGGACCTTCAAATCAACGATGAAACACAGAAATTGCATCGATATTGAATACAATAGGCAAAAGGACGACTTATTTACAAGAGGAGTAACTCATCTACTAGTTCGTGATTTGAGCCTTTCCTGGGACAGCAGTATTAGATTCCGATGCACCACTGCAGGTTTACTGTATCTCTTGGACCTTCAAATCAACGATGAAACATAGAAATTGCATCGATATTGAATACAAAAGGTAAAATGTCGACTTATTTACATGAGGAATAACTCTTCTAATAGTTCGTGTTTTAGCCTTTCCTGGGAGAGCAGTATTAGATTCCGATGCACCATTGCAGGTTTACTGTATCTCTTGGACCTTCAAATCAACGATGAAACACAGAAATTGCATCGATATTGAATACAAAAGGCAAAATGTCGATTTATTTACAAGAGGAGAAACTCTTCTAATAGTTCGTGATTTGAGCCTTTCCTGGGACAGCACTATTAGATTCCGATGCACCATTGCAGGTTTACTGTATCCCTTGGACCTTCAAATCAACGATGAAAGACAGAAATTGCATCGTTATTGAATACAAAAGGCAAAATGTCGCCTATTTCATAAGTGGAGAAACTCTTCTAATAGTTCGTGCTTTGAGCCTTTCCTGGGACAGCAGTATTAGATTCCGATGCACCATTGCAGGTTTACTGTATCCCTTGGACCTTCAAATCAACGATGAAACTCAGAAATTGCATCGATATTGAATACAAAAGGCAAAATGCTGACTTCTTTACAAGAGGGGTAACTCTTCTAATAGTTCGTGTTTTGAGCCTATCCTGGGACAGCTGTATTAGATTCCAATGCACCATTGCAGGTTTACTGTATCCCTTGGACCTTCAAATCAACGCTGAAACACAGATATTGCATCGATATTGAATACAATAGGCAAAAGGACGACTTATTTACAAGAGGAGTAACTCTTCTAATAGTTCGTGCTTTTAGCCTTTCCTGGGACAGCAGTATAAGATTCCGATGCACCATTGTGGGTTTACTGTATCCCTTGGCCCTTCAAATTCACGATGAAACACAGAAATTGCATCGATTTTGAATACAAAAGGCAAAATGTCGACTTACTTACAATAGGAGTAACTCTTCTAATAGTTCGTGCTTTGAGCCTTTTCTGGGACAGCAGTATCAGATTCCGATGCACCATTGCAGGTTTACTGTATCTCATGGACCTTCAAATCAACGATGAAACACAGAAATTGCATCGATATTGAATACAAAAGGTAAAATGTCGACTTATTTACATGAGGAATAACTCTTCTAATAGTTCGTGTTTTAGCCTTTCCTGGGAGAGCAGTATTAGATTCCGATGCACCATTGCAGGTTTACTGTATCTCTTGGACCTTCAAATCAACGATGCAACACAGAAATTGCATCGATATTGAATACAAAAGGCAAAATGTCGACTTATTTACAAGAGCAGTAACTCTTTGAACGGTTCGTGCTTTGAGCCTTTCCTGCGACAGCAGTATTAGATTCCGATGCACCATTGCAGGATTACTGTATCCCTTGGATCTTCAAATCAACGATGAAACACAGAAATTGCTTCGATATTGAATACAAAAGCCAAAATGACGACTTATTTACAAGAGGCGTAACTCTTCTAATTGTTCGTGATTTTAGCCTTTCCTGGGACAGCAGCGTTAGATTCCGATGCACCATTGGACGTTTACTGTATCTCTTGGACCTTCAAATCAACGATGAAACACAGAAATTGCATCGATATTGAATACAAAAGGCAAAATGTCGACTTATTTACAAGAGGAGAAACTCTTCTAATAGTTCGTGATTTGAGCCTTTCCTGGGATAGCAGTATTAGATTCCGATGCACCATTGCAGGTTTACTGTATCCCATGGACCTTCAGATCAACGATGAAAGACAGAAATTGCATCGTTATTGAATACAAAAGGCAAAATGTCGCCTATTTCATAAGTGGAGAAACTCTTCTAATAGTTCGTGCTTTGAGCCTTTCCTGGGACAGCAGCATTAGTTTCCGATGCGCCATTGCAGGTTTACTGTATCCCTTGGACCTTCAAATCAACGATGAAACACAGAAATTGCATCGATATTGAATACAAAAGGCAAAATGTCGATTTATTTACAAGAGGAGTTACTCTTCTAATAGTTCGTGCTTTGAGCCTTTCCTGGGACAGCAGTATTAGATTCCGATGCACCATTGCAGGTTTACTGTATCCCTTGGACCTTCAAATCAACGATGAAACTCAGAAATTGCATCGATATTGAATACAAAAGGCAAAATGTCGACTTATTTACAAGAGGGGTAACTCTTCTAATAGTACGTGTTTTGAGCCTTTCCTGGGACAGCTGTATTAGATTCCAATGCACCATTGCAGGTTTACTGTATCCCTTGGACCTTCAAATCAACGCTGAAACACAGATATTGCATCGATATTGAATACAATAGGCAAAAGGACGACTTATTTACAAGAGGAGTAACTCTTCTAATAGTTCGTGCTTTTAGCCTTTCCTGGGACAGCAGTATAAGATTCCGATGCACCATTGTGGGTTTACTGTATCCCTTGGACCTTCAAATTCACGATGAAACACAGAAATTGCATCGATTTTGAATACAAAAGGCAAAATGTCGACTTACTTACAATAGGAGTAACTCTTCTAATGGTTCGTGCTTTGAGCCTTTTCTGGGACAGCAGTATCAGATTCCGATGCACCATTGCAGGTTTACTGTATCTCTTGGACCTTCAAATCAACGATGAAACACAGAAATTGCATCGATATTGAATACAAAAGGTAAAATGTCGACTTGTTTACATGAGGAATAACTCTTCTAATAGTTCGTGTTTTAGCCTTTCCTGGGAGAGCAGTATTAGATTCCGATGCACCATTGCAGGTTTACTGTATCCCTTGGACCTTCAAATCAACGATGCAACACAGAAATTGCATCGATATTGAATACAAAAGGCAAAATGTCGACTTATTTACAAGAGCAGTAACTCTTTGAACGGTTCGTGCTTTGAGCCTTTCCTGCGGCAGCAGTATTAGATTCCGATGCACCATTGCAGGTCTAATGTATCCCTTGGATCTTCAAATCAACGATGAAACACAAAAAATTGCTACGATATTGAATACAAAAGACAAAATGACGACTTATTTACAAGAGGAGTAACTCTTCTAATAGTTCGTGTTCATAGCCTTTCCTGGGACAACAGTATTAGATTCCGATGCACCATTGCAGGTTTACTGTATCTCTTGGACCTTCAAATCAACGATGAAACACAGAAATTGCATCGATATTGAATACAAAAGGCAAAATGTCGACTTATTTACAAGAGGAGTAACTCTTCTAATAGTTCGTGCTTTGAGCCTTTCCTGAGACAGCAGTATTAGATTCCGATGAACCATTGCAGGTTTACTGTATCTCTTGGACTTTCAAATCAACGATGCAACACAGAAATTGCATCGATATTGAATACAAAAGGCAAAATGTCGACTTATTTACAAGAGCAGTAACTCTTCGAACGGTTCGTGCTTTGAGCCTTTCCTGCGACAGCAGTATTAGATTCCGATGCACCATTGCAGGATTACTGTATCCCTTGGACCTTCAAATCAACGATGAAACACAGAAATTGCTTCGATATTGAATACAAAAGACAAAATGACGACTTATTTACAAGAGGAGTAACTCTTCCAATAGTTCGTGCTTTGAGCCTTTCCTGGGACAGCAGTTTTAGATTCCGATGCACCATTGCAGGTTTACTGTATCCCTTGGACCTTCAAATCAACGATGAAACACAGAAATTGCATCGATATTGAATACAAAAGGCAAAATGTCGACTTATTTACAAGAGGAGTAACTCTTCTAATAGTTCGTGCTTTGAGCCTTTCCTGAGACAGCAGTATTAGATTCCGATGAACCATTGCAGGTTTACTGTATCTCTTGGACTTTCAAATCAACGATGCAACACAGAAATTGCATCGATATTGAATACAAAAGGCAAAATGTCGACTTATTTACAAGAGCAGTAACTCTTCGAACGGTTCGTGCTTTGAGCCTTTCCTGCGACAGCAGTATTAGATTCCGATGCACCATTGCAGGATTACTGTATCCCTTGGACCTTCAAATCAACGATGCAACACAGAAATTGCATCGATATTGAATACAAAAGGCAAAATGTCGACTTATTTACAAGAGCAGTAACTCTTCGAACGGTTCGTGCTTTGAGCCTTTCCTGCGACAGCAGTATTAGATTCCGATGCACCATTGCAGGTTTACTGTATCTCTTGGACCTTCAAATCAACTATGCAACACAGAAATTGCATCGATATTGAATACAAAAGCCAAAATGACGACTTATTTACAAGAGGCGTAACTCTTCTAATTGTTCGTGATTTTAGCCTTTCCTGGGACAGCAGCGTTAGATTCCGATGCACCATTGGACGTTTACTGTATCTCTTGGACCTTCAAATCAACGATGAAACACAGAAATTGCATCGATATTGAATACAAAAGGCAAAATGTCGACTTATTTACAAGAGGAGAAACTCTTCTAATAGTTCGTGATTTGAGCCTTTCCTGGGACAGCAGTATTAGATTCCGATGCACCATTGCAGGTTTACTGTATCCCTTGGACCTTCAAATCAACGATGAAAGACAGAAATTGCATCGTTATTGAATACAAAAGGCAAAATGTCGCCTATTTCATAAGTGGAGAAACTCTTCTAATAGTTCGTGCTTTGAGCCTTTCCTGGGACAGCAGTATTAGTTTCCGATGCACCATTGCAGGTTTACTGTATCCCTTGGACCTTCAAATCAACGATGAAACACAGAAATTGCATCGATATTGAATACAAAAGGCAAAATGTCGATTTATTTACAAGAGGAGTTACTCTTCTAATAGTTCGTGCTTTGAGCCTTTCCTGGGACAGCAGTATTAGATTGCGATGCACCACTGCAGGTTTACTGTATCCCTTGGACCTTCAAATCAACGATGAAACTCAGAAATTGCATCGATATTGAATACAAAAGGCAAAATTTCGACTTATTTACAAGAGGGGTAACTCTTCTAATAGTACGTGATTTGAGCCTTTCCTGGGACAGCTGTATTAGATTCCAATGCACCATTGCAGGTTTACTGTATCCCTTGGACCTTCAAATCAACGCTGAAACACAGATATTGCATCGATATTGAATACAATAACCAAAAGGACGACTTATTTACAAGAGGAGTAACTCTTCTAATAGTTCGTGCTTTTAGCCTTTCCTGGGACAGCAGTATAAGATTCCGATGCACCATTGTGGGTTTACTGTATCCCTTGGACCTTCAAATTCACGATGAAACACAGAAATTGCATCGATTTTGAATACAAAAGGCAAAATGTCGACTTACTTACAATAGGAGTAACTCTTCTAATAGTTCGTGCTTTGAGCCTTTTCTGGGACAGCAGTATCAGATTCCGATGCGCCATTGCAGGTTTACTGTATCTCTTGGACCTTCAAATCAACGATGAAACACAGAAATTGCATCGATATTGAATACAAAAGGTAAAATGTCGACTTATTTACATGAGGAATAACTCTTCTAATAGTTCGTGTTTTAGCCTTTCCTGGGAGAGCAGTATTAGATTCCGATGCACCATTGCAGGTTTACTGTATCTCTTGGACCTTCAAATCAACGATGAAACACAGAAATTGCATCGATATTGAATACAAAAGGCAAAATGTCGATTTATTTACAAGAGGAGAAACTCTTCTAATAGTTCGTGATTTGAGCCTTTCCTGGGACAGCACTATTAGATTCCGATGCACCATTGCACGTTTACTGTATCCCTTGGACCTTCAAATCAACGATGAAAGACAGAAATTGCATCGTCATTGAATACAAAAGGCAAAATGTCGCCTATTTCATAAGTGGAGAAACTCTTCTAATAGTTCGTGCTTTGAGCCTTTCCTGGGACAGCAGTATTAGATTCCGATGCACCATTGCAGGTTTACTGTATCCCTTGGACCTTCAAATCAACGATGAAACTCAGAAATTGCATCGATATTGAATACAAAAGGCAAAATGTCGACTTATTTACAAGAGGGGTAACTCTTCTAATAGTTCGTGCTTTGAGCCTATCCTGGGACAGCTGTATTAGATTCCAATGCACCATTGCAGGTTTACTGTATCCCTTGGACCTTCAAATCAACGCTGAAACACAGATATTGCATCGATATTGAATACAATAGGCAAAAGGACGACTTATTTACAAGAGGAGTAACTCTTCTAATAGTTCGTGCTTTTAGCCTTTCCTGGGACAGCAGTATAAGATTCCGGTGCACCATTGTGGGTTTACTGTATCCCTTGGCCCTTCAAATTCACGATGAAACACAGAAATTGCATCGATTTTGAATACAAAAGGCAAAATGTCGACTTACTTACAATAGGAGTAACTCTTCTAATAGTTCGTGCTTTGAGCCTTTTCTGGGACAGCAGTATCAGATTCCGATGTACCATTGCAGGTTTACTGTATCTCATGGACCTTCAAATCAACGATGAAACACAGAAATTGCATCGATATTGAATACAAAAGGTAAAATGTCGACTTATTTACGTGAGGAATAACTCTTCTAATAGTTCGTGTTTTAGCCTTTCCAGGGAGAGCAGTATTAGATTCCGATGCACCATTGCAGGTTTACTGTATCTCTTGGACCTTCAAATCAACGATGCAACACAGAAATTGCATCGATATTGAATACAAAAGGCAAAATGTCGACTTATTTACAAGAGCAGTAACTCTTTGAACGGTTCGTGCTTTGAGCCTTTCCTGCGACAGCAGTATTAGATTCCGATGCACCATTGCAGGATTACTGTATCCCTTGGATCTTCAAATCAACGATGAAACACAGAAATTGCTTCGATATTGAATACAAAAGACAAAATGACGACTTATTTACAAGAGGAGTAACTCTTCTAATAGTTCGTGTCCATAGCCTTTCCTGGGACAACAGTATTAGATTCCGATGCACCATTGCAGGTTTACTGTATCTCTTGGACCTTCAAATCAACGATGAAACACAGAAATTGCATCGATATTGAATACAAAAGGCAAAATGTCGACTTATTTACAAGAGGAGTAACTCTTCTAATAGTTCGTGCTTTGAGCCTTTCCTGGGACAGCAGTATTAGATTCCGATGAACCATTGCAGGTTGACTGTATCTCTTGGACCTTCAAATCAACGATGCAACACAGAAATTGCATCGATATTGAATACAAAAGGCAAAATGTCGACTTATTTACAAGAGCAGTAACTCTTCGAACGGTTCGTGCTTTGAGCCTTTCCTGCGACAGCAGTATTAGATTCCGATGCACCATTGCAGGATTACTGTATCCCTTGGACCTTCAAATCAACGATGAAACACAGAAATTGCTTCGATATTGAATACAAAAGTTCAAAATGACGACTTATTTACAAGAGGAGTAACTCTTCCAATAGTTCGTGCTTTGAGCCTTTCCTGGGACAGCAGTTTTAGATTCCGATGCACCATTGCAGGTTTACTGTATCCCTTGGACCTTCAAAACAACGATGAAACACAGAAATTGCATCGATATTGAATACAAAAGGCAAAATGTCGACTTATTTACAAGAGGGGTAACTCTTCTAATAGTTCGTGTTTTGAGCCTTTCCTGGGACAGCAGTATTAGATTCCAATGCACCATTGCAGGTTTACTGTATCTCTTGGACCTTCAAATCAACGATGAAACACAGAAATAGCATCGATATTGAATACAAAATGCAAAATGTCGACTTTTTTACAAGAGGCGTAACTCTTCTATTAGTTCGTGCTTTGAGCCTTTCCTGGGACAGCAGTATTAGATTCCGATGCACCATTGCAGGTTTACTGTATCCCTTGGACCTTCAAATCAACGATGAAACACAGAAATTGCATCGATTTCGAATACAAAAGGCAAAATGTCGACTTATTTACAAGAGGAGTAACTCATCTACTAGTTCGTGATTTGAGCCTTTCCTGGGACAGCAGTATTAGATTCCGATGCACCATTGCAGGTTTACTGTATCTCTTGGACCTTCAAATCAACTATGCAACACAGAAATTGCATCGATATTGAATACAAAAGCCAAAATGACGACTTATTTACAAGAGTCGTAACTCTTCTAATTGTTCGTGATTTTAGCCTTTCCTGGGACAGCAGCGTTAGATTCCGATGCACCATTGGACGTTTACTGTATCTCTTGGACCTTCAAATCAACGATGAAACACAGAAATTGCATCGATATTGAATACAAAAGGCAAAATGTCGACTTATTTACAAGAGGAGTAACTCTTCTAATAGTTCGTGTTTTGAGCCTTTCCTGGGACAGCAGTATTAGATTCCGATGCACCATTGCAGGTTTACTGTATCCTTTGGACCTTCAAATCAACGATGAAACACAGAAATTGCATCGTTAGTGAACACAAAAGGCAAAATGTCGCCTATTTCATAAGTGGAGAAACTCTTCTAATAGTTCGTGCTTTGAGCCTTTCCTGGGACAGCAGTATTAGTTTCCGATGCACCATTGCAGGTTTACTGTATCCCTTGGACCTTCAAATCAACGATGAAACACAGAAATTGCATCGATTTCGAATACAAAAGGCAAAATGTCGACTTATTTACAAGAGCAGTAACTCTTCTAATAGTTCGTGCTTTGAGCCTTTCCTGGGACAGCAATATTAGATTCCGATGCACCATTGCAGGTTTACTGTATCTCTTGGACCTTCAAATCAACGATGCAACACAGAAATTGCATCGATATTGAATACAAAATGCAAAATGTCGACTTATTTACAAGAGCAGTAACTCTTCTAATAGTTCGTGCTTTGAGCCTTTCCTGGGACAGCAATATTAGATTCCGATGCACCATTGCAGGTTTACTGTATCCCTTGGACCTTCAAATCAACGATGAAACACAGAAATTGCATCGATATTGAATACAAAAGGCAAAATGTCGACTTATTTACAAGAGGAGTAATTCTTCTAATAGTTCGTGATTTAGCCTTTCCTGGGACAGCAGTATTAGATTCCGATGCACCATTGCAGGTTTACTGTATCTCTTGGACCCTCAAATCAACGATGAAACACAGAAATTGCATCGATATTGAATACATAAGGCTAAATGTCGACTTATTTAAAAGAGGTGTAACTCTTCTAATAGTTCGTGCTTTGAGCCTTTCCTGGGACAGCAGTATTAGATTCCGATGCACCATTCCAGGTTTACTGTATCTCTTGGATCTTCAAATCAACGATGAAACACAGAAATTGCATCGATATTGAATACAAAATTCAAAATGTCGACTTATTTACAAGAGGCTTAACTCTTCTAATAGTTCGTGCTTTGAGCCTTTCCTGGGACAGCTGTTTTAGATTCCGATGCGCCATTGCAGGTTTACTGTATCCCTTGGACCTTCAAATCAACGATGAAACACAGAAACTGCATCGATATTGAATTCAAAAGCAAAATGTCGACTTATTTACAAGAGGAGTTACTCTTCGAATAGTTGTGCTTTTAGCCTTTCCTGGGACAGCAGTATTAGATTCCGATGCACCATTGCACGTTTACTGTATCTCTTGGACCTTCAAATCAACGATGAAAGACAGAAATTGCATCGATATTCAATACAAAAGGCAAAATGTCGCCTATTTCATAAGTGGAGAAACTCTTCTAGTAGTTCGTGCTTTGAGCCTTTCCTGGGACAGCAGTATTAGATTCCGATGCACCATTGCAGGTTTACTTTATCCCTTGGACCTTCAAATCAACGATGAAACTCAGAAATTGAATCGATATTGAATACAAAAGGCAAAATGTCGACTTATTTACAAGAGGGGTAACTCTTCTAATAGTTCGTGTTTGAGCCTTTCCTGGGACAGCAGTATTAGATTCCAATGCACCATTGCAGGTTTACTGTATCCCTTCGACCTTCAAATCAACGCTGAAACACAGAAATTGCATCGATATTGAATACAAAAGGCAAAAGGACGACTTATTTACAAGAGGAGTAACTCTTCTAATAGTTCGTAATTTTAGCCTTTCCTGGGACAGCAGTATCAGATTCCGATGCACAGTTGCAGGTATACTGTATCCCTTGGACATTAAAATCAACGATGAAACACAGAAATTGCATCGATACTGAATACAAAAGGCAAAATGTCGACTTATTTACATGGGGAATAACTCTTCTAATAGTTCGTGTTTTAGCCTTTCCTGGGAGAGCAGTATTAGATTCCGATGCACCATTGCAGGTTTACTGTATCTCTTGGACCTTCAAATCAACGATGCAACACAGAAATTGCATCGATATTGAATACAAAATGCAAAATGTCGACTTATTTACAAGAGCAGTAACTCTTCGAAAGGTTCGTGCTTACAGCCTTTCCTGCGACAGCAGTATTAGAATCCGATGCACCATTGCAGGATTACTGTATCCCTTGGACCTTCAAATCAACGATGAAACACAGAAATTGCATCGATATTGAATACAAATTGCAAAATTTCGTCTTATTTACAAGAGGAGTAACTCTTCTAATAGTTCGTGCTTTGAGCCTTTCCTGGGACAGCAGTATTAGATTCCGATGCACCTTTGCAGGTTTACTGTATCCCTTGGACCTTCAAATCAACGATGAAACACAGAAATTGCATCGATATTGAATACAAAAGGCAAAATGTCGATTTATTTACAAGAGGAGTTACTCTTCTAATAGTTCGTGCTTTGAGCCTTTCCTGGGACAGCAGTATTAGATTCCGATGCACCATTGCAGGTTTACTGTATCCCTTGGACCTTCAAATCAACGATGAAACTCAGAAATTGCATCGATATTGAATACAAAAGGCAAAATGTCGACTTATTTACAAGAGGGGTAACTCTTCTAATAGTACGTGTTTTGAGCCTTTCCTGGGACAGCTGTATTAGATTCCAATGCACCATTGCAGGTTTACTGTATCCCTTGGACCTTCAAATCAACGCTGAAACACAGATATTGCATCGATATTGAATACAATAGGCAAAAGGACGACTTATTTACAAGAGGAGTAACTCTTCTAATAGTTCGTGCTTTTAGCCTTTCCTGGGACAGCAGTATAAGATTCCGATGCACCATTGTGGGTTTACTGTATCCCTTGGACCTTCAAATTCACGATGAAACACAGAAATTGCATCGATTTTGAATACAAAAGGCAAAATTTCGACTTACTTACAATAGGAGTAACTCTTCTAATAGTTCGTGCTTTGAGCCTTTTCTGGGACAGCAGTATCAGCTTCCGATGCACCATTGCAGGTTTACTGTATCTCTTGGACCTTCAAATCAACGATGAAACACAGAAATTGCATCGATATTGAATACAAAAGGTAAAATGTCGACTTGTTTACATGAGGAATAACTTTTCTAATAGTTCGTGTTTTAGCCTTTCCTGGGAGAGCAGTATTAGATTCCGATGCACCATTGCAGGTTTACTGTATCTCTTGGACCTTCAAATCAACGATGCAACACAGAAATTGCATCGATATTGAATACAAAATGCAAAATGTCGACTTATTTACAAGAGCAGTAACTCTTTGAACGGTTCGTGCTTTGAGCCTTTCCTGCGACAGCAGTATTAGATTCCGATGCACCATTGCAGGTTTACTGTATCCCTTGGATCTTCAAATCAACGATGAAACACAAAAAATTGCTTCGATATTGAATACAAAAGACAAAACGACGACTTATTTACAAGAGTGGTAACTCTTCTAATAGTTCGTGTTCATAGCCTTTCCTGGGACAACAGCATTAGATTCCGATGCACCATTGCAGGTTTACTGTATCTCTTGGACCTTCAAATCAACGATGAAACACAGAAATTGCATCGATATTGAATACAAAAGGCAAAATGTCGACTTATTTACAAGAGGAGTAACTCTTCTAATAGTTCGTGCTTTGAGCCTTTCCTGGGACAGCAGTATTAGATTCCGATGAACCATTGCAGGTTTACTGTATCTCTTGGACTTTCAAATCAACGATGCAACACAGAAATTGCATCGATATTGAATACAAAAGGCAAAATGTCGACTTATTTACAAGAGCAGTAACTCTTCGAACGGTTCGTGCTTTGAGCCTTTCCTGCGACAGCAGTATTAGATTCCGATGCACCATTGCAAAATTACTGTATCCCTTGGACCTTCAAATCAACGATGAAACACAGGAATTGCTTCGATATTGAATACAAAAGACAAAATGACGACTTATTTACAAGAGGAGTAACTCTTCCAATAGTTCGTGCTTTGAGCCTTTCCTGGGACCGCAGTTTTAGATTCCGATGCACCATTGCAGGTTTACTGTATCCCTTGGACCTTCAAATCAACGATGAAACACAGAAATTGCATCGATTTCGAATACAAAAGGCAAAATGTCGACTTATTTACAAGAGCAGTAACTCTTCTAATAGTTCGTGCTTTGAGCCTTTCCTGGGACAGCAATATTAGATTCCGATGCACCATTGCAGGTTTACTGTATCTCTTGGACCTTCAAATCAACGATGCAACACAGAAATTGCATCGATATTGAATACAAAATGCAAAATGTCGACTTATTTACAAGAGCAGTAACTCTTCTAATAGTTCGTGCTTTGAGCCTTTCCTGGGACAGCAATATTAGATTCCGATGCACCATTGCAGGTTTACTGTATCCCTTGGACCTTCAAATCAACGATGAAACACAGAAATTGCATCGATATTGAATACAAAAGGCAAAATGTCGACTTATTTACAAGAGGAGTAATTCTTCTAATAGTTCGTGATTTAGCCTTTCCTGGGACAGCAGTATTAGATTCCGATGCACCATTGCAGGTTTACTGTATCTCTTGGACCCTCAAATCAACGATGAAACACAGAAATTGCATCGATATTGAATACATAAGGCTAAATGTCGACTTATTTAAAAGAGGTGTAACTCTTCTAATAGTTCGTGCTTTGAGCCTTTCCTGGGACAGCAGTATTAGATTCCGATGCACCATTCCAGGTTTACTGTATCTCTTGGATCTTCAAATCAACGATGAAACACAGAAATTGCATCGATATTGAATACAAAATTCAAAATGTCGACTTATTTACAAGAGGCTTAACTCTTCTAATAGTTCGTGCTTTGAGCCTTTCCTGGGACAGCTGTTTTAGATTCCGATGCGCCATTGCAGGTTTACTGTATCCCTTGGACCTTCAAATCAACGATGAAACACAGAAACTGCATCGATATTGAATTCAAAAGCAAAATGTCGACTTATTTACAAGAGGAGTTACTCTTCGAATAGTTGTGCTTTTAGCCTTTCCTGGGACAGCAGTATTAGATTCCGATGCACCATTGCACGTTTACTGTATCTCTTGGACCTTCAAATCAACGATGAAAGACAGAAATTGCATCGATATTCAATACAAAAGGCAAAATGTCGCCTATTTCATAAGTGGAGAAACTCTTCTAGTAGTTCGTGCTTTGAGCCTTTCCTGGGACAGCAGTATTAGATTCCGATGCACCATTGCAGGTTTACTTTATCCCTTGGACCTTCAAATCAACGATGAAACTCAGAAATTGAATCGATATTGAATACAAAAGGCAAAATGTCGACTTATTTACAAGAGGGGTAACTCTTCTAATAGTTCGTGTTTGAGCCTTTCCTGGGACAGCAGTATTAGATTCCAATGCACCATTGCAGGTTTACTGTATCCCTTCGACCTTCAAATCAACGCTGAAACACAGAAATTGCATCGATATTGAATACAAAAGGCAAAAGGACGACTTATTTACAAGAGGAGTAACTCTTCTAATAGTTCGTAATTTTAGCCTTTCCTGGGACAGCAGTATCAGATTCCGATGCACAGTTGCAGGTATACTGTATCCCTTGGACATTAAAATCAACGATGAAACACAGAAATTGCATCGATACTGAATACAAAAGGCAAAATGTCGACTTATTTACATGGGGAATAACTCTTCTAATAGTTCGTGTTTTAGCCTTTCCTGGGAGAGCAGTATTAGATTCCGATGCACCATTGCAGGTTTACTGTATCTCTTGGACCTTCAAATCAACGATGCAACACAGAAATTGCATCGATATTGAATACAAAATGCAAAATGTCGACTTATTTACAAGAGCAGTAACTCTTCGAAAGGTTCGTGCTTACAGCCTTTCCTGCGACAGCAGTATTAGAATCCGATGCACCATTGCAGGATTACTGTATCCCTTGGACCTTCAAATCAACGATGAAACACAGAAATTGCATCGATATTGAATACAAATTGCAAAATTTCGTCTTATTTACAAGAGGAGTAACTCTTCTAATAGTTCGTGCTTTGAGCCTTTCCTGGGACAGCAGTATTAGATTCCGATGCACCTTTGCAGGTTTACTGTATCCCTTGGACCTTCAAATCAACGATGAAACACAGAAATTGCATCGATATTGAATACAAAAGGCAAAATGTCGATTTATTTACAAGAGGAGTTACTCTTCTAATAGTTCGTGCTTTGAGCCTTTCCTGGGACAGCAGTATTAGATTCCGATGCACCATTGCAGGTTTACTGTATCCCTTGGACCTTCAAATCAACGATGAAACTCAGAAATTGCATCGATATTGAATACAAAAGGCAAAATGTCGACTTATTTACAAGAGGGGTAACTCTTCTAATAGTACGTGTTTTGAGCCTTTCCTGGGACAGCTGTATTAGATTCCAATGCACCATTGCAGGTTTACTGTATCCCTTGGACCTTCAAATCAACGCTGAAACACAGATATTGCATCGATATTGAATACAATAGGCAAAAGGACGACTTATTTACAAGAGGAGTAACTCTTCTAATAGTTCGTGCTTTTAGCCTTTCCTGGGACAGCAGTATAAGATTCCGATGCACCATTGTGGGTTTACTGTATCCCTTGGACCTTCAAATTCACGATGAAACACAGAAATTGCATCGATTTTGAATACAAAAGGCAAAATTTCGACTTACTTACAATAGGAGTAACTCTTCTAATAGTTCGTGCTTTGAGCCTTTTCTGGGACAGCAGTATCAGCTTCCGATGCACCATTGCAGGTTTACTGTATCTCTTGGACCTTCAAATCAACGATGAAACACAGAAATTGCATCGATATTGAATACAAAAGGTAAAATGTCGACTTGTTTACATGAGGAATAACTTTTCTAATAGTTCGTGTTTTAGCCTTTCCTGGGAGAGCAGTATTAGTTTCCGATGCACCATTGCAGGTTTACTGTATCTCTTGGACCTTCAAATCAACGATGCAACACAGAAATTGCATCGATATTGAATACAAAATGCAAAATGTCGACTTATTTACAAGAGCAGTAACTCTTTGAACGGTTCGTGCTTTGAGCCTTTCCTGCGACAGCAGTATTAGATTCCGATGCACCATTGCAGGTTTACTGTATCCCTTGGATCTTCAAATCAACGATGAAACACAAAAAATTGCTTCGATATTGAATACAAAAGACAAAACGACGACTTATTTACAAGAGTGGTAACTCTTCTAATAGTTCGTGTTCATAGCCTTTCCTGGGACAACAGCATTAGATTCCGATGCACCATTGCAGGTTTACTGTATCTCTTGGACCTTCAAATCAACGATGAAACACAGAAATTGCATCGATATTGAATACAAAAGGCAAAATGTCGACTTATTTACAAGAGGAGTAACTCTTCTAATAGTTCGTGCTTTGAGCCTTTCCTGGGACAGCAGTATTAGATTCCGATGAACCATTGCAGGTTTACTGTATCTCTTGGACTTTCAAATCAACGATGCAACACAGAAATTGCATCGATATTGAATACAAAAGGCAAAATGTCGACTTATTTACAAGAGCAGTAACTCTTCGAACGGTTCGTGCTTTGAGCCTTTCCTGCGACAGCAGTATTAGATTCCGATGCACCATTGCAAAATTACTGTATCCCTTGGACCTTCAAATCAACGATGAAACACAGGAATTGCTTCGATATTGAATACAAAAGACAAAATGACGACTTATTTACAAGAGGAGTAACTCTTCCAATAGTTCGTGCTTTGAGCCTTTCCTGGGACCGCAGTTTTAGATTCCGATGCACCATTGCAGGTTTACTGTATCCCTTGGACCTTCAAATCAACGATGAAACACAGAAATTGCATCGATATTGAATACAAAAGGCAAAATGTCGACTTATTTACAAGAGGGGTAACTCTTCTAATAGTTCGTGTTTTGAGCCTTTCCCGGGACAGCAGTATTAGATTCCAATGCACCATTGCAGGTTTACTGTATCTCTTGGACCTTCAAATCAACGATGAAACACAGAAATAGCATCGATATTGAATACAAAATGCAAAATGTCGACTTTTTTACAAGAGGCGTAACTCTTCTATTAGTTCGTGCTTTGAGCCTTTCCTGGGACAGCAGTATTAGATTCCGATGCACCATTGCAGGTTTACTGTATCCCTTGGACCTTCAAATCAACGATGAAACACAGAAATTGCATCGATTTCGAATACAAAAGGCAAAATGTCGACTTATTTACAAGAGGAGTAACTCATCTACTAGTTCGTGATTTGAGCCTTTCCTGGGACAGCAGTATTAGATTCCGATGCACCATTGCAGGTTTACTGTATCTCTTGGACCTTCAAATCAACTATGCATCACAGAAATTGCATCGATATTGAATACAAAAGCCAAAATGACGACTTATTTACAAGAGGCGTAACTCTTCTAATTGTTCGTGATTTTAGCCTTTCCTGGGACAGCAGCACCATTGGACGTTTACTGTATCTCTTGGACCTTCAAATCAACGATGAAACACTGAAATTGCATCGATATTGAATACAAAAGGCAAAATGTCGACTTATTTACAAGAGGAGAAACTCTTCTAATAGTTCGTGATTTGAGCCTTTCCTGGGACAGCAGTATTAGATTCCGATGCACCATTGCAGGTTTACTGTATCCCTTGGACCTTCAAATCAACGATGAAAGACAGAAATTGCATCGTTATTGAATACAAAAGGCAAAATGTCGCCTATTTCATAAGAGGAGAAACTCTTCTAATAGTTCGTGCTTTGAGCCTTTCCTGGGACAGCAGTATTATTTTCCGATGCACCATTGCAGGTTTACTGTATCCCTTGGACCTTCAAATCAACGATGAAACACAGAAATTGCATCGATATTGAATACAATAGGCAAAAGGACGACTTATTTACAAGAGGAGTAACTCATCTACTAGTTCGTGATTTGAGCCTTTCCTGGGACAGCAGTATTAGATTCCGATGCACCACTGCAGGTTTACTGTATCTCTTGGACCTTCAAATCAACGATGAAACATAGAAATTGCATCGATATTGAATACAAAAGGTAAAATGTCGACTTATTTACATGAGGAATAACTCTTCTAATAGTTCGTGTTTTAGCCTTTCCTGGGAGAGCAGTATTAGATTCCGATGCACCATTGCAGGTTTACTGTATCTCTTGGACCTTCAAATCAACGATGAAACACAGAAATTGCATCGATATTGAATACAAAAGGCAAAATGTCGATTTATTTACAAGAGGAGAAACTCTTCTAATAGTTCGTGATTTGAGCCTTTCCTGGGACAGCACTATTAGATTCCGATGCACCATTGCAGGTTTACTGTATCCCTTGGACCTTCAAATCAACGATGAAAGACAGAAATTGCATCGTTATTGAATACAAAAGGCAAAATGTCGCCTATTTCATAAGTGGAGAAACTCTTCTAATAGTTCGTGCTTTGAGATCTTCCTGGGACAGCAGTATTAGATTCCGATGCACCATTGCAGGTTTACTGTATCCCTTGGACTTCAAATCAACGATGAAACTCAGAAATTGCATCGATATTGAATACAAAAGGCAAAATGCCGACTTCTTTACAAGAGGGGTAACTCTTCTAATAGTTCGTGTTTTGAGCCTATCCTGGGACAGCTGTATTAGATTCCAATGCACCATTGCAGGTTTACTGTATCCCTTGGACGTTCAAATCAACGCTGAAACACAGATATTGCATCGATATTGAATACAATAGGCAAAAGGACGACTTATTTACAAGAGGAGTAACTCTTCTAATAGTTCGTGCTTTTAGCCTTTCCTGGGACAGCAGTATAAGATTCCGATGCACCATTGTGGGTTTACTGTATCCCTTGGCCCTTCAAATTCACGATGAAACACAGAAATTGCATCGATTTTGAATACAAAAGGCAAAATGTCGACTTACTTACAATAGGAGTAACTCTTCTAATAGTTCGTGCTTTGAGCCTTTTCTGGGACAGCAGTATCAGATTCCGATGCACCATTGCAGGTTTACTGTATCTCATGGACCTTCAAATCAACGATGAAACACAGAAATTGCATCGATATTGAATACAAAAGGTAAAATGTCGACTTATTTACATGAGGAATAACTCTTCTAATAGTTCGTGTTTTAGCCTTTCCTGGGAGAGCAGTATTAGATTCCGATGCACCATTGCAGGTTTACTGTATCTCTTGGACCTTCAAATCAACGATGCAACACAGAAATTGCATCGATATTGAATACAAAAGGCAAAATGTCGACTTATTTACAAGAGCAGTAACTCTTTGAACGGTTCGTGCTTTGAGCCTTTCCTGCGACAGCAGTATTAGATTCCGATGCACCATTGCAGGATTACTGTATCCCTTGGATCTTCAAATCAACGATGAAACACAGAAATTGCTTCGATATTGAATACAAAAGCCAAAATGACGACTTATTTACAAGAGGCGTAACTCTTCTAATTGTTCGTGATTTTAGCCTTTCCTGGGACAGCAGCGTTAGATTCCGATGCACCATTGGACGTTTACTGTATCTCTTGGACCTTCAAATCAACGATGAAACACAGAAATTGCATCGATATTGAATACAAAAGGCAAAATGTCGACTTATTTACAAGAGGAGAAACTCTTCTAATAGTTCGTGATTTGAGCCTTTCCTGGGATAGCAGTATTAGATTCCGATGCACCATTGCAGGTTTACTGTATCCCATGGACCTTCAGATCAACGATGAAAGACAGAAATTGCATCGTTATTGAATACAAAAGGCAAAATGTCGCCTATTTCATAAGTGGAGAAACTCTTCTAATAGTTCGTGCTTTGAGCCTTTCCTGGGACAGCAGCATTAGTTTCCGATGCGCCATTGCAGGTTTACTGTATCCCTTGGACCTTCAAATCAACGATGAAACACAGAAATTGCATCGATATTGAATACAAAAGGCAAAATGTCGATTTATTTACAAGAGGAGTTACTCTTCTAATAGTTCGTGCTTTGAGCCTTTCCTGGGACAGCAGTATTAGATTCCGATGCACCATTGCAGGTTTACTGTATCCCTTGGACCTTCAAATCAACGATGAAACTCAGAAATTGCATCGATATTGAATACAAAAGGCAAAATGTCGACTTATTTACAAGAGGGGTAACTCTTCTAATAGTACGTGTTTTGAGCCTTTCCTGGGACAGCTGTATTAGATTCCAATGCACCATTGCAGGTTTACTGTATCCCTTGGACCTTCAAATCAACGCTGAAACACAGATATTGCATCGATATTGAATACAATAGGCAAAAGGACAACTTATTTACAAGAGGAGTAACTCTTCTAATAGTTCGTGCTTTTAGCCTTTCCTGGGACAGCAGTATAAGATTCCGATGCACCATTGTGGGTTTACTGTATCCCTTGGACCTTCAAATTCACGATGAAACACAGAAATTGCATCGATTTTGAATACAAAAGGCAAAATGTCGACTTACTTACAATAGGAGTAACTCTTCTAATAGTTCGTGCTTTGAGCCTTTTCTGGGACAGCAGTATCAGATTTCGATGCACCATTGCAGGTTTACTGTATCTCTTGGACCTTCAAATCAACGATGAAACACAGAAATTGCATCGATATTGAATACAAAAGGTAAAATGTCGACTTGTTTACATGAGGAATAACTCTTCTAATAGTTCGTGTTTTAGCCTTTCCTGGGAGAGCAGTATTAGATTCCGATGCACCATTGCAGGTTTACTGTATCCCTTGGACCTTCAAATCAACGATGCAACACAGAAATTGCATCGATATTGAATACAAAAGGCAAAATGTCGACTTATTTACAAGAGCAGTAACTCTTTGAACGGTTCGTGCTTTGAGCCTTTCCTGCGGCAGCAGTATTAGATTCCGATGCACCATTGCAGGTCTAATGTATCCCTTGGATCTTCAAATCAACGATGAAACACAAAAAATTGCTACGATATTGAATACAAAAGACAAAATGACGACTTATTTACAAGAGGAGTAACTCTTCTAATAGTTCGTGTTCATAGCCTTTCCTGGGACAACAGTATTAGATTCCGATGCACCATTGCAGGTTTACTGTATCTCTTGGACCTTCAAATCAACGATGAAACACAGAAATTGCATCGATATTGAATACAAAAGGCAAAATGTCGACTTATTTACAAGAGGAGTAACTCTTCTAATAGTTCGTGCTTTGAGCCTTTCCTGAGACAGCAGTATTAGATTCCGATGAACCATTGCAGGTTTACTGTATCTCTTGGACTTTCAAATCAACGATGCAACACAGAAATTGCATCGATATTGAATACAAAAGGCAAAATGTCGACTTATTTACAAGAGCAGTAACTCTTCGAACGGTTCGTGCTTTGAGCCTTTCCTGCGACAGCAGTATTAGATTCCGATGCACCATTGCAGGATTACTGTATCCCTTGCACCTTCAAATCAACGATGAAACACAGAAATTGCTTCGATATTGAATACAAAAGACAAAATGACGACTTATTTACAAGAGGAGTAACTCTTCCAATAGTTCGTGCTTTGAGCCTTTCCTGGGACAGCAGTTTTAGATTCCGATGCACCATTGCAGGTTTACTGTATCCCTTGGACCTTCAAATCAACGATGAAACACAGAAATTGCATCGATATTGAATACAAAAGGCAAAATGTCGACTTATTTACAAGAGGGGTAACTCTTCTAATAGTTCGTGTTTTGAGCCTTTCCTGGGACAGCAGTATTAGATTCCAATGCACCATTGCAGGTTTACTGTATCTCTTGGACCTTCAAATCAACGATGAAACACAGAAATAGCATCGATATTGAATACAAAATGCAAAATGTCGACTTTTTTACAAGAGGCGTAACTCTTCTATTAGTTCGTGCTTTGAGCCTTTCCTGGGACAGCAGTATTAGATTCCGATGCACCATTGCAGGTTTACTGTATCCCTTGGACCTTCAAATCAACGATGAAACACAGAAATTGCATCGATTTCGAATACAAAAGGCAAAATGTCGACTTATTTACAAGAGGAGTAACTCGTCTACTAGTTCGTGATTTGAGCCTTTCCTGGGACAGCAGTATTAGATTCCGATGCACCATTGCAGGTTTACTGTATCTCTTGGACCTTCAAATCAACTATGCAACACAGAAATTGCATCGATATTGAATACAAAAGCCAAAATGACGACTTATTTACAAGAGGCGTAACTCTTCTAATTGTTCGTGATTTTAGCCTTTCCTGGGACAGCAGCGTTAGATTCCGATGCACCATTGGACGTTTACTGTATCTCTTGGACCTTCAAATCAACGATGAAACACAGAAATTGCATCGATATTGAATACAAAAGGCAAAATGTCGACTTATTTACAAGAGGAGAAACTCTTCTAATAGTTCGTGATTTGAGCCTTTCCTGGGACAGCAGTATTAGATTCCGATGCACCATTGCAGGTTTACTGTATCCCTTGGACCTTCAAATCAACGATGAAAGACAGAAATTGCATCGTTATTGAATACAAAAGGCAAAATGTCGCCTATTTCATAAGTGGAGAAACTCTTCTAATAGTTCGTGCTTTGAGCCTTTCCTGGGACAGCAGTATTAGTTTCCGATGCACCATTGCAGGTTTACTGTATCCCTTGGACCTTCAAATCAACGATGAAACACAGAAATTGCATCGATATTGAATACAAAAGGCAAAATGTCGATTTATTTACAAGAGGAGTTACTCTTCTAATAGTTCGTGCTTTGAGCCTTTCCTGGGACAGCAGTATTAGATTCCGATGCACCACTGCAGGTTTACTGTATCCCTTGGACCTTCAAATCAACGATGAAACTCAGAAATTGCATCGATATTGAATACAAAAGGCAAAATGTCGACTTATTTACAAGAGGGGTAACTCTTCTAATAGTACGTGATTTGAGCCTTTCCTGGGACAGCTGTATTAGATTCCAATGCACCATTGCAGGTTTACTGTATCCCTTGGACCTTCAAATCAACGCTGAAAGACAGATATTGCATCGATATTGAATACAATAACCAAAAGGACGACTTATTTACAAGAGGAGTAACTCTTCTAATAGTTCGTGCTTTTAGCCTTTCCTGGGACAGCAGTATAAGATTCCGATGCACCATTGTGGGTTTACTGTATCCCTTGGACCTTCAAATTCACGATGAAACACAGAAATTGCATCGATTTTGAATACAAAAGGCAAAATGTCGACTTACTTACAATAGGAGTAACTCTTCTAATAGTTCGTGCTTTGAGCCTTTTCTGGGACAGCTGTATCAGATTCCGATGCGCCATTGCAGGTTTACTGTATCTCTTGGACCTTCAAATCAACGATGAAACACAGAAATTGCATCGATATTGAATACAAAAGGTAAAATGTCGACTTATTTACATGAGGAATAACTCTTCTAATAGTTCGTGTTTTAGCCTTTCCTGGGAGAGCAGTATTAGATTCCGATGCACCATTGCAGGTTTACTGTATCTCTTGGACCTTCAAATCAACGATGAAACACAGAAATTGCATCGATATTGAATACAAAAGGCAAAATGTCGATTTATTTACAAGAGGAGAAACTCTTCTAATAGTTCGTGATTTGAGCCTTTCCTGGGACAGCACTATTAGATTCCGATGCACCATTGCACGTTTACTGTATCCCTTGGACCTTCAAATCAACGATGAAAGACAGAAATTGCATCGTTATTGAATACAAAAGGCAAAATGTCGCCTATTTCATAAGTGGAGAAACTCTTCTAATAGTTCGTGCTTTGAGCCTTTCCTGGGACAGCAGTATTAGATTCCGATGCACCATTGCAGGTTTACTGTATCCCTTGGACCTTCAAATCAACGATGAAACTCAGAAATTGCATCGATATTGAATACAAAAGGCAAAATGTCGACTTATTTACAAGAGGGGTAACTCTTCTAATAGTTCGTGTTTTGAGCCTATCCTGGGACAGCTGTATTAGATTCCAATGCACCATTGCAGGTTTACTGTATCCCTTGGACCTTCAAATCAACGCTGAAACACAGATATTGCATCGATATTGAATACAATAGGCAAAAGGACGACTTATTTACAAGAGGAGTAACTCTTCTAATAGTTCGTGCTTTTAGCCTTTCCTGGGACAGCAGTATAAGATTCCGGTGCACCATTGTGGGTTTACTGTATCCCTTGGCCCTTCAAATTCACGATGAAACACAGAAATTGCATCGATTTTGAATACAAAAGGCAAAATGTCGACTTACTTACAATAGGAGTAACTCTTCTAATAGTTCGTGCTTTGAGCCTTTTCTGGGACAGCAGTATCAGATTCCGATGTACCATTGCAGGTTTACTGTATCTCATGGACCTTCAAATCAACGATGAAACACAGAAATTGCATCGATATTGAATACAAAAGGTAAAATGTCGACTTATTTACATGAGGAATAACTCTTCTAATAGTTCGTGTTTTAGCCTTTCCAGGGAGAGCAGTATTAGATTCCGATGCACCATTGCAGGTTTACTGTATCTCTTGGACCTTCAAATCAACGATGCAACACAGAAATTGCATCGATATTGAATACAAAAGGCAAAATGTCGACTTATTTACAAGAGCAGTAACTCTTTGAACGGTTCGTGCTTTGAGCCTTTCCTGCGACAGCAGTATTAGATTCCGATGCACCATTGCAGGATTACTGTATCCCTTGGATCTTCAAATCAACGATGAAACACAGAAATTGCTTCGATATTGAATACAAAAGACAAAATGACGACTTATTTACAAGAGGAGTAACTCTTCTAATAGTTCGTGTCCATAGCCTTTCCTGGGACAACAGTATTAGATTCCGATGCACCATTGCAGGTTTACTGTATCTCTTGGACCTTCAAATCAACGATGAAACACAGAAATTGCATCGATATTGAATACAAAAGGCAAAATGTCGACTTATTTACAAGAGGAGTAACTCTTCTAATAGTTCGTGCTTTGAGCCTTTCCTGGGACAGCAGTATTAGATTCCGATGAACCATTGCAGGTTGACTGTATCTCTTGGACCTTCAAATCAACGATGCAACACAGAAATTGCATCGATATTGAATACAAAAGGCAAAATGTCGACTTATTTACAAGAGCAGTAACTCTTCGAACGGTTCGTGCTTTGAGCCTTTCCTGCGACAGCAGTATTAGATTCCGATGCACCATTGCAGGATTACTGTATCCCTTGGACCTTCAAATCAACGATGAAACACAGAAATTGCTTCGATATTGAATACAAAAGTTCAAAATGACGACTTATTTACAAGAGGAGTAACTCTTCCAATAGTTCGTGCTTTGAGCCTTTCCTGGGACAGCAGTTTTAGATTCCGATGCACCATTGCAGGTTTACTGTATCCCTTGGACCTTCAAAACAACGATGAAACAAAGAAATTGCATCGATATTGAATACAAAAGGCAAAATGTCGACTTATTTACAAGTGGGGTAACTCTTCTAATAGTTCGTGTTTTGAGCCTTTCCTGGGACAGCAGTATTAGATTCCAATGCACCATTGCAGGTTTACTGTATCTCTTGGACCTTCAAATCAACGATGAAACACAGAAATAGCATCGATATTGAATACAAAATGCAAAATGTCGACTTTTTTACAAGAGGCGTAACTCTTCTATTAGTTCGTGCTTTGAGCCTTTCCTGGGACAGCAGTATTAGATTCCGATGCACCATTGCAGGTTTACTGTATCCCTTGGACCTTCAAATCAACGATGAAACACAGAAATTGCATCGATTTCGAATACAAAAGGCAAAATGTCGACTTATTTACAAGAGGTGTAACTCATCTACTAGTTCGTGATTTGAGCCTTTCCTGGGACTGCAGTATTAGATTCCGATGCACCATTGCAGGTTTACTGTATCTCTTGGACCTTCAAATCAACTATGCAACACAGAAATTGCATCGATATTGAATACAAAAGCCAAAATGACGACTTATTTACAAGAGTCGTAACTCTTCTAATTGTTCGTGATTTTAGCCTTTCCTGGGACAGCAGCGTTAGATTCCGATGCACCATTGGACGTTTACTGTATCTCTTGGACCTTCAAATCAACGATGAAACACAGAAATTGCATCGATATTGAATACAAAAGGCAAAATGTCGACTTATTTACAAGAGGAGTAACTCTTCTAATAGTTCGTGTTTTGAGCCTTTCCTGGGACAGCAGTATTAGATTCCGATGCACCATTGCAGGTTTACTGTATCCTTTGGACCTTCAAATCAACGATGAAACACAGAAATTGCATCGTTAGTGAACACAAAAGGCAAAATGTCGCCTATTTCATAAGTGGAGAAACTCTTCTAATAGTTCGTGCTTTGAGCCTTTCCTGGGACAGCAGTATTAGTTTCCGATGCACCATTGCAGGTTTACTGTATCCCTTGGACCTTCAAATCAACGATGAAACACAGAAATTGCATCGATTTCGAATACAAAAGGCAAAATGTCGACTTATTTACAAGAGGAGTAACTCATCTACTAGTTCGTGATTTGAGCCTTTCCTGGGACAGCAGTATTAGATTCCGATGCACCATTGCAGGTTTACTGTATCCCTTGGACCTTCAAATCAACGATGAAACACAGAAATTGCATCGATATTGAATACAAGAGGAAAAATGTCGACTTTTTTATAAGTGGAGTATCTCTTCTAATAGTTCGTGATTTGAGCCTTTCCTGGGACAGCAGTATCAGATTCCGATGCACCATTGCAGGTTTACTGTATCCCTTGGACCTTCAAATCAACGATGAAACACAGAAATTGCATCGATATTGAATACAAAAGGCTAAATGTCGATTTATTTACAAGAGGAGTAACTCTTCTAATAGTTCGTGCTTTGAGCCTTTCCTGGGACAGCAGTATTAGATTCCGATGCACCATTGCAGGTTTACTGTATCCCTTGGACCTTCAAATCAACGATGAAACTCAGAAATTGCATCGATATTGAATACAAAAGGCAAAATGTCGATTTATTTACAAGAGGAGTAACTCTTCTAATAGTTCGTGTTTTGAGCCTTTCCTGGGACAGCAGTATTAGATTCCAATGCACCATTGCAGGTTTACTGTATCCCTTGGACCTTCAAATCAACGATGAAACACAGAAATTGCATCGATATTGAATACAAAAGGCAAAATGTCGACTTATTTACAAGAGGAGTAATTCTTCTAATAGTTCGTGCTTTTAGCCTTTCCTGGGACAGCAGTATAAGATTCCGATGCACCATTGTAGGTTTACTGTATCCCTTGGACCTTCAAATCAACGATGAAACACAGAAATTGCATTTTGCCTCTTGAATACAAAAGGCTAAATGTGGACTTATTTACAAGAGGAGTAACTCTTCTAATAGTTCGTGCTTTGAGCCTTTCCTGGGACAGCAGTATCAGATTCCGATGCACCATTGCAGGTTTATTGTATCTCTTGGACCTTCAAATCAACGATGAAACACAGAAATTGCATCGATATTGAATACAAAAGCAAAATGTCGACTTATTGACATGAGGAATAACTCTTCTAATAGTTCGTGGTTTTAGCCTTTCCTGGGAGAGCAGTATTAGATTCCGATGCACCATTGCAGGTTTACTGTATCTCTTGGACCTTCAAATCAACGATGCAACACAGAAATTGCATCGATATTGAATACAAAATGCAAAATGTCGACTTATTTACAAGAGCAGTAACTCTTCTAATAGTTCGTGTTTTGAGCCTTTCCTGGGACAGCAATATTAGATTCCGATGCACCATTGCAGGTTTACTGTATCCCTTGGACCCTCAAATCAACGATGAAACACAGAAATTGCATCGATATTGAATACATAAGGCAAAATGTCGACTTATTTACAAGAGGAGTAATTCTTCTAATAGTTCGTGATTTAGCCTTTCCTGGGACAGCAGTATTAGATTCCGATGCACCATTGCAGGTTTACTGTATCTCTTGGACCTTCAAATCAGCGATGAAACACAGAAATTGCATCGATATTGAATACAAAAGGCTAAATGTCGACTTATTTAAAAGAGAAGTAACTCTTCTAATAGTTCGTGCTTTGAGCCTTTCCTGGGACAGCAGTATTAGATTCCGATGCACCATTCCAGGTTTACTGTATCTCTTGGATCTTCAAATCAACGATGAAACACAGAAATTGCATCGATATTGAATACAAAAGTCAAAATGTCGACTTATTTACAAGAGGCTTAACTCTTCTAATAGTTCGTGCTTTGAGCCTTTCCTGGGACAGCTGTTTTAGATTCCGATGCGCCATTGCAGGTTTACTGTATCCCTTGGACCTTCAAATCAACGATGAAACACAGAAACTGCATCGATATTGAATTCAAAAGCAAAATGTCGACTTATTTACAAGAGGAGTTACTCTTCGAATAGTTCGTGCTTTTAGCATTTCCTGGGACAGCAGTATTAGATTCCGATGCACCATTGCACGTTTACTGTATCTCTTGGACCTTCAAATCAACGATGAAACACAGAAATTGCATCGATATTGAATACAAAAGGCAAAATGTCGACTTATTTACAAGAGGAGTAACTCTTCTAATAGTTCGTGCTTTGAGCCTTTCCTGGGACAGCAGTATTTGATTCCGATGCACCATTGCAGGTTTACTGTATCCCTTGGACCTTCAAATCAACGATGAAAGACAGAAATTGCATCGATATTGAATACAAAAGGCAAAATGTCGCCTATTTCATAAGTGGAGTAACTCTTGTAGTAGTTCGTGCTTTGAGCTTTTCCTGGGACAGCAGTATTAGATTCCGATGCACCATTGCAGGTTTACTGTATCCCTTGGACCTTCAAATCAACGATGAAACTGAGAAATTGCATCGATATTGCATACAAAAGGCAAAATGTCGACTTATTTACAAGAGGGGTAACTCTTCTAATAGTTCGTGTTTGAGCCTTTCCTGGGACAGCAGTATTAGATTCCAATGCACCATTGCAGGTTTACTGTATCCCTTGGACCTTCAAATCGACGCTGAATTACAGAAATTGCATCGATATTGAATACAATAGGCAAAAGGACGACTTATTTACAAGAGGAGTAACTCTTCTAATAGTTCGTGCTTTTAGCCTTTCCTGGGACAGCAGTATAAGATTCCGATGCACCATTGTAGGTTTACTGTATCCCTTGGACCTTCAAATTCACGATGAAACACAGAAAGTGCATCGATTTTGAATACAAAAGGCAAAATTTCGACTTATTTACAAGAGGAGTAACTCTTCTAATAGTTCGTGTTTTGAGCCTTTCCTGGGACAGCAGTGTCAGATTCCGATGCACCATTGCAGGTTTACTGTATCTCTTGGACCTTCAAATCAACGATGAAACACAGAAATTGCATCGATATTGAATATAAAAAGCAAAATGTCGACTTATTTACATGGGGAATAACTCTTCTAATAGTTCGTGTTTTAGCCTTTCCTCGGAGAGCAGTATTAGATTCCGATGCACCATTGCAGGTTTACTGTATCTCTTGGACCTTCAAATCAACAATGCAACACAGAAATTGCATCGATATTGAATACAAAAGGCAAAATGTCGACTTATTTACAAGAGAAGTAACTCTTCGAAAGGTTCGTGCTTACAGCCTTTCCTGCGACAGCAGTATTAGAATCCGATGCACCATTGCAGGATTACTGTATCCCTTGGAAATTCAAATCAACGATGAAACACAGAAATTGCATCGATATTGAATACAAAATGCAAAATTTCGTCTTATTTACAAGAGGAGTAACTCTTCTAATAGTTCGTGCTTTGAGCCTTTCCTGGGACAGCAGTATTAGATTCCGATGCACCATTGCAGGTTTACTGTATCCCTTGGACCTTCAAATCAACGATGAAACACAGAAATTGCATCGATATTGAATACACGAGGCATATTTTCGACTTTTTTATAAGTGGAGTATCTCTTCTAATAGTTCGTGATTTGAGCCTTTCCTGGGACAGCAGTATTAGATTCCGATGCACCATTGCAGGATTACTGTATCCCTTGGACCTTCAAATCAACGATGAAACACAGAAATTGCTTCGATATTGAATACAAAAGACAAAATGACGACTTATTTACAAGAGGAGTAACTCTTCCAATAGTTCGTGCTTTGAGCCTTTCCTGGGACAGCAGTTTTAGATTCCGATGCACCATTGCAGGTTTACTGTATCCCTTGGACCTTCAAATCAACGATGAAACACAGAAATTGCATCGATATTGAATACAAAAGGCAAAATGTCGACTTATTTACAAGAGGGGTAACTCTTCTAATAGTTCGTGTTTTGAGCCTTTCCTGGGACAGCAGTATTAGATTCAGATGCGCCATTGCAGGTTTACTGTATCCCTTGGACCTTCAAATCAACGATGAAACACAGAAATTGCATCGATATTGAATACAAAAGGCAAAATATCGTCTTATTTACAAGAGGAGTAACTCTTCTAATAGTTCGTGCTTTGAGCCTTTCCTGGGACAGCAGTATTAGATTCCGATGCACCATTGCAGGTTAACTGTATCCCTTGGACCTTCAAATCAACGATGAAACACAGAAATTGCATCAATATTGAATACAAGAGGCAAAATGTCGACTTTTTTATAAGTGGAGTATCTCTTCTAATAGTTCGTGATTTGAGCCTTTCCTGGGACAGCAGTATTAGATTCCGATGCACCATTGCTGGTTTACTGTATCCCTTGGACCTTCATATCAACGATGAAACACAGAAATTGCATCGATATTGAATACAAAAGGCAAAATGTCGATTTATTTACAAGAGGAGTAACGCTTCTAATAGTTCGTTCTTTTAGCCTTTCCTGGGACAGCAGTATTAGATTCCGATGCACCATTGCAGGTTTACTGTATCCCTTGGACCTTCAAATCAACGATGAAACTCAGAAATTGCATCGATATTGAATACAAAAGGCAAAATGTCGACTTATTTATAAGAGGGGTAACTCTTCTAATTGTTCAAGTTTGAGCCTTTCCTGGGACAGCAGTATTAGATTCCAATGCACCATTGCAGGTTTACTGTATCCCTTGGACCTTCAAATCAACGCTGAAACACAGAAATTGCACCGATATTGAATACAATAGGCAAAAGGACGACTTATTTGCAAGAGGAGTAACTCTTCTACTAGTTCGTGCTTTTAGCCTTTCCTGGGACAGCAGTATTAGATTCCGATGCACCATTGCAGGTTTACTGTATCTCTTGGACCTTTAAATCAACGATGAAACACAGAAATTGCATCGATATTGAATACAAAATGCAAAATGTCGACTTATTTAAAAGACGTGTAACTCTTCTAATAGTTCGTGTTTTGAGCCTCTCCTGGGACAGCAGTATTAGATTCCGATGCACCATTCCAGGTTTACTGTATATCTTGGATCTTCAAATCAACGATGAAACACAGAAATTGCATCGATATTGAATACAAAAGTCAAAATGTCGAATTATTTACAAGAGGCTTAACTCTTCTAATAGTTCGTGCTTTCAGCCTTTCCTGGGACAGCAGTATTAGATTCCGATGCGCCATTGCAGGTAACTGTATCGCTTGGACCTTCAAATCAATGATGAAACACAGAAATTTCATCGATATTGAATACAAAAGGCAAAATATCGTCTTATTTACAAGAGGAGTAACTCTTCCAATAGTTCGTGCTTTGAGCCTTTCCTGGGACAGCAGTATTAGATTCCGATGCACCATTGCAGGTTTACTGTATCCCTCGGACCTTCAAATCAACGATGAAACACAGAAATTGCATCGATATTGAATACAAGAGGCAAAATGTCGACTTTCTTATAAGTGGAGTATCTCTTCTAATAGTTCGTGATTTGAGCCTTTTACTGGGACAGCAGTATAAGATTCCGATGCACCATTGCAGGTTTACTGTATCCCTTGGACCTTCAAATCAACGATGAAACACAGAAATTGCATCGATATTGAATACAAAAGGCAAAATGTCGACCTATTTACAAGAGGAGTAACTCTTCGAACTGTTCATGCTTTGAGCCTTTCCTGCGACAGCAGTATTAGATTCCGATGCACCATTGCTGGATTACTGTATCCCTTGGACCTTCAAATCAACGATGAAACACAGAAATTCCATCGATATTGAATACAAAAGACAAAATGACGACTTATTTACAAGAGGAGTAACTCTTCTAATAGTTTGTGTTTTTAGCCTTTCCTGGGACAGCAGTATTAGTTTCCGATGCACCATTGCAGGTTTACTGTATCTCTTGGACCTTGAAATCAACGATGAAACACAGAAATTGCATCGATATTGATTACAAAAGGCAAAATGTCGACTTATTTACAAGAGGAGTAACTCTTCCTATAGTTCGTGCTTTGAGCCTTTCCTGGAACAGCAGTATTAGATTTCGATGCACCATTGCAGATTTACTGTATCTCTAGGACCTTCAAATCAACGATTAAACACAGAAATTGCATCGATATTGAATACAAAATGCAAAATGTGGACTTTTTTACAAGAGTCGTAACTCTTGTAATAGTTCGTGTTTTGAGCCTTTCCTGGGACAGCAGTATTAGATTCCGATGCGCCATTGCTGGTTTACTGTATCCCTTGGACCTTCAAATCAACGATGAAACACAGAAATTGCATCGATATTGAATACAAAATGCAAAATGTCGACTTATTTACAAGAGGCGTAACTCTTCTAACAGTTCGTGTTTTAGCCTCTCCTGGGAGAGCAGTATTAGATTATGATGCACCATTGCAGGTTTACTGTATCTCTTTTACCTTCTAATCAACGATGAAACACAGAAATTGCATCGATATTGAATACAAAAGGCAAAATGTCGACATATTTACAAGAGACGTAAGTCTTCTAATAGTTCGTGATTTGAGCCTTTCCTGGGACAGCAGTATTAGATTCCGATGCACCATTGCCGGTTTACTGTATCCCTTGGACCTTCACATCAACGATGAAACACAGAAATTGCATCGATATTGAATACAAAAAGCAAAATGTCGATTTATTTACAAGAGGAGTAACTCTTCTAATAGTTCGTGCTTTGAGCCTTTCCTGGGACAGCAGTATTAGATTCCGATGCACCATTCCAGGTTTACTGTATCTCTTGGATCTTCAAATCAACGATGAAACACAGAAATTGCATCGATATTGAATACAAAAGTCAAAATGTCGAATTATTTACAAGAGGCTTAACTCTTCTAATAGTTCGTGCTTTCAGCCTTTCCTGGGACAGCAGTATTAGATTCCGATGCGCCATTGCAGGTAACTGTATCGCTTGGACCTTCAAATCAATGATGAAACACAGAAATTTCATCGATATTGAATACAAAAGGCAAAATATCGTCTTATTTACAAGAGGAGTAACTCTTCTAATAGTTCGTGCTTTGAGCCTTTCCTGGGACAGCAGTATTAGATTCCGATGCACCATTGCAGGTTTACTGTATCCCTCGGACCTTCAAATCAACGATGAAACACAGAAATTGCCTCGATATTGAATACAAGAGGCAAAATGTCGACTTTTTTTTTTAAGTGGAGTATCTCTTCTAATAGTTCGTGATTTGAGCCTTTTACTGGGACAGCAGTATTAGATTCCGATGCAGCATTGCAGGTTTACTGTATCCCTTGGACCTTCAAATCAACGATGAAGCACAGAAATTGCATCGATATTGAATACAAAAGGCAAAATGTCGACCTATTTACAAGAGGAGTAACTCTTCGAACTGTTCATGCTTTGAGCCTTTCCTGCGACAGCAGTATTAGATTCCGATGCACCATTGCTGGATTACTGTATCCCTTGGACCTTCAAATCAACGATGAAACACAGAAATTCCATCGATATTGAATACAAAAGACAAAATGACGACTTATTTACAAGAGGAGTAACTCTTCTAATAGTTCGTGTTTTTAGCCTTTCCTGGGACAGCAGTATTAGTTTCCGATGCACCATTGCAGGTTTACTGTATCTCTTGGACCTTGAAATCAACGATGAAACACAGAAATTGCATCGATATTGATTACAAAAGGCAAAATGTCGACTTATTTACAAGAGGAGTAACTCTTCCTATAGTTCGTGCTTTGAGCCTTTCCTGGAACAGCAGTATTAGATTTCGATGCACCATTGCAGATTTACTGTATCTCCTGGACCTTCAAATCAACGATGAAACACAGAAATTGCATCGATATTGAATACAAAATGCAAAATGTCGACGTTTTTACAAGAGTCGTAACTCTTCTAATAGTTCGTGTTTTGAGCCTTTCCTGGGACAGCAGTATTAGATTCCGATGCGCCATTGCTGGTTTACTGTATCCCTTGGACCTTCAAATCAACGATGAAACACAGAAATTGCATCGATATTGAATACAAAATGCAAAATGTCGACTTATTTACAAGAGGCGTAACTCTTCTAACAGTTCGTGTTTTAGCCTCTCCTGGGAGAGCAGTATTAGATTATGATGCACCATTGCAGGTTTACTGTATCTCTTTTACCTTCTAATCAACGATGAAACAGAGAAATTGCATCGATATTGAATACAAAAGGCAAAATGTCGACATATTTACAAGAGACGTAAGTCTTCTAATAGTTCGTGATTTGAGCCTTTCCTGGGACAGCAGTATTAGATTCCGATGCACCATTGCCGGTTTACTGTATCCCTTGGACCTTCACATCAACGATGAAACACAGAAATTGCATCGATATTGAATACAAAAAGCAAAATGTCGATTTATTTACAAGAGGAGTAACTCTTCTAATAGTTCGTGCTTTGAGCCTTTCCTGGGACGGCTGTATTAGATTCCGATGCACCATTGCAGGTTTACTGTATCCCTTGGACCTTCAAATCAACGATGAAACACAGAAATTGCATCGATATTGAATACAAAACGCAAAATGTGGACTTATTTACAAGAGGAGTAACTCTTCTAATAGTTCGTGATTTTAACCTTTCCTGGGACAGCAGTATAATATTCCGATGCACCATTGTAGGTTAACTGTATCCCTTGGACCTTCAAAACAACGATGAAACACAGAAATTGCATCGATTTTGAATATAAAAGGCAAAATGTCGACTTATTTACAAGAGGAGTAACTCTTCTAATAGTTCGTGCTTTGAGCCTTTCCTGGGACAGCAGTATCAGATTCCGATGCACCATTGCAGGTTTACTGTATCTCTTGGACCTTCAAATCAACGATGAAACACAGAAATTGCATCGATATTGAATACAAAAGGCAAAATGTCGACTTATTTACATGAGGAATAACTCTTCTAATAGTTCGTGCTTTTAGCCTTTCCTGGGAAAGCAGTATTAGATTCTGATGCACCATTGCAGGTTTACTGTATCTCTTGGACGTTCAAATCAACGATGAAACACAGAAATTGCATCGATATTGAATACAAAAGGCAAAATGTCGACTTATTTACAAGAGCAGTAACTCTTCTAATAGTTCGTGTTTTGAGCCTTTCCTGGGACAGCAGTATTAGATTCCGATGCACCATTGCAGGTTTACTGTATCCCTTGGACCTTCAAATCAACGATGAAACACAGAAATTGCATCGATATTGAATACAAAAGGCAAAATGTCGGCCTATTTACAAGAGGAGTAACTCTTCGAACGGTTCGTGCTTTGAGCCTTTCCTGCGATAGCAGTATTAGATTCCGATGCACCATTCCAGGTTTACTGTATCTCTTGGATCTTCAAATCAACGATGAAACACAGAAATTGCATCGATATTGAATACAAAAGTCAAAATGTCGACATATTTACAAGAGGTTTAACTCTTCTAATAGTTCGTGCTTTGAGCCTTTCCTGGGACAGCAGTATTAGATTCCGATGCACCATTGCAGGTTTACTGTATCCCTTGGACCTTCAAATCAACGATGAAACACAGAAATTGCATCGATATTGAATACAAAAGGCAAAATGTCGACTTATTTACAAGAGGAGTAATTCTTCTAATAGTTCGTGATTTAGCCTTTCCTGGGACAGCAGTATTAGATTCCGATGCACCATTGCAGGTTTACTGTATCTCTTGGACCTTCTAATCAACGATGAAACACAGAAATTGCATCGATATTGAATACAAAAGTCAAAATTTCGACATATTTACAAGAGGTTTAACTCTTCTAATAGTTCGTGCTTTGAGCCTTTCCTGGGACAGCAGTATTAGATTCCGATGCACCATTGCAGGTTTACTGTATCTCTTGGACCTTGAAATCAACGATGAAACACAGAAATTGCATCGATATTTAATACAAAATGCAAAATGTCGACTTTTTTTACAAGAGGCGTAACTCTTCTAATAGTTCGTGCTTTGAGCCTTTCCTGGGACAGAAGTATTAGATTCCGATGCCCCATTGCAGGTTTACTGTATCCCTTGGACCTTCAAATCGACGTTGAAACACAGAAATTGCATCGATATTGAATACAAGAGGCAAAATGTCGACTTTTTTATAAGTGGAGTATCTCTTCTAATAGTTTGTGATTTGAGCCTTTCCTGGGACAGCAGTGTTAGATTCCGATGGACCATTGCAGGTTTACTGTATCCCTTGGACCTTCAAATCAACGATGAAACACAGAAATTGCATCGATATTGAATACAAAAGGCAAAATGTCGGCCTATTTACAAGAGGAGTAACTCTTCGAACGGTTCGTGCTTTGAGCCTTTCCTGCGACAGCAGTATTAGATTCCGATGCACCATTCCAGGTTTACTGTATCTCTTGGATCTTCAAATCAACGATGAAACACAGAAATTGCATCGATATTGAATACAAAAGTCAAAATGTCGAATTATTTACAAGAGGCTTAACTCTTCTAATAGTTCGTGCTTTGAGCCTTTCCTGGGACAGCAGTATTAGATTCCGATGCGCCATTGCAGGTTTACTGTATCCCTTGGACCTTCAAATCAATGATGAAACACAGAAATTTCATCGATATTGAATACAAAAGGCAAAATATCGTCTTATTTACAAGAGGAGTAACTCTCCTAATAGTTCGTGCTTTGAGCCTTTCCTGGGACAGCAGTATTAGATTCCGATGCTACATTGCAGGTTTACTGTATCCCTTGGACCTTCAAATCAACGATGAAACACAGAAATTGCATCGATATTGAATACAAGAGGCAAAATGTCGACTTTTTTATAAGTGGAGTATCTCTTCTAATAGTTCGTGATTTGAGCCTTTTACTGGGACAGCAGTATTAGATTCCGATGCACCATTGCAGGTTTACTGTATCCCTTGGACCTTCAAATCAACGATGAAACACAGAAATTGCATCGATATTGAATACAAAAGGCAAAATGTCGACCTATTTACAAGAGGAGTAACTCTTCGAACTGTTCGTGCTTTGAGCCTTTCCTGCGACAGCAGTATTAGATTCCGATGCACCATTGCTGGATTACTGTATCCCTTGGACCTTCAAATCAACGATGAAACACAGAAATTGCATCGATATTGAATACAAAAGACAAAATGACGACTTATTTACAAGAGGAGTAACTCTTCTAATAGTTCGTGTTTTTAGCCTTTCCTGGGACAGCAGTATTAGTTTCCGATGCACCATTGCAGGTTTACTGTATCTCTTGGACCTTGAAATCAACGATGAAACACAGAAATTGCATCGATATTGAATACCAAAGGCAAAATGTCGACTTATTTACAAGAGGAGTAACTCTGCTAATAGTTCGTGCTTTGAGCCTTTCCTGGGACAGCAGTATTAGATTTCGAAGCACCATTGCAGGTTTACTGTATCTCTTGGACCTTCAAATCAACGATGAAACACAGAAATTGCATCGAAATTGAATACAAATTGCAAAATGTCGACTTTTTTACAAGAGTCGTAACTCTTCTAATAGTTCGTGTTTTGAGCCTTTCCTGGGACAGCAGTATTAGATTCCGATGCGCCATTGCTGGTTTACTGTATCCCTTGGACCTTCAAATCAACGATGAAACACAGAAATTGCATCGACATTGAATACAAAATGCAAAATGACGACTTATTTACAAGAAGCGTAACTCTTCTAATAGTTCGTGTTTTAGCCTTTCCTGGGAGAGCAGTATTAGATTATGATGCACCATTGCAGGTTTACTGTATCTCTTTTACCTTCTAATCAACGAAAAACACAGAAATTGCATCGATATTGAATACAAAAGGCAAAATGTCGACATGTTTACAAGAGACGTAAGTCTTCTAATAGTTCGTGATTTGAGCCTTTCCTGGGACAGCAGTATTAGATTCCGATGCACCATTGCAGGTTTACTGTATCCCTTGGACCTTCAAATCAACGATGAAACACAGAAATTGCATCGATATTGAATACAAAAAGCAAAATGACGATTTATTTACAAGAGGAGTAACTCTTCTAATAGTTCGTGCTTTGAGCCTTTCCTGGGACAGCAGTATTAGATTCCGATGCACCATTGCTGGTTTACTGTATCCCTTGGACCTTCAAATCAACGATGAAACACAGAAATGGCATCGATATTGAATACAAAAGGCAAAATGTCGACATGTTTACAAGAGACGTAAGTCTTCTAATAGTTCGTGATTTGAGCCTTTCCTGGGACAGCAGTATTAGATTCCGATGCACCATTGCAGGATTACTGTATCCTTTGGACCTTCAAATCAACGATGAAACACAGAAATTGCATCGATATTGAATACAAAAGACAAAATGACGACTTATTTACAAGAGGAGTAACTCTTCTAATAGTTCGTGTTTTTAGCCTTTCCTGGGACAGCAGTATTAGATTCCGATGCACCATTGCAGGTTTACTGTATCTCTTGGACGTTGAAATCAACGATGAAACACAGAAATTGCATCGATATTGAATACAAAAGGCAAAATATCGTTTCATTTACAAGAGGAGTAACTCTTCTAATAGTTTGTGCTTTGAGCCTTTCCTGGGACAGCAGTATTAGATTCCGATGCACCATTGCAGGTTTACTGTATCTCTTGGAACTTCAAATCAACGATGAAACACAGAAATTGCATCGATATTGAATACAAAATGCAAAATGTCGACTTTTTTACAAGAGGCGTAACTCTTCTAATAGTTCGTGCTTTGAGCCTTTCCTGGGACAGCAGTATGAGATTCCGATGCGCCATTGCTGGTTTACTGTATCCCTTGGACCTTCCAATCAACGATGAAACACAGGAATTGCATCGATATTGAATACAAAAGGCAAAATATCGTCTTATTTACAAGAGGAGTAACTCTTCTAATAGTTCGTGCTTTGAGCGTTTCCTGGGACAGCAGTATTAGATTCCGATGCACCATTGCAGGTTTACTGTATCCCTTGGAACTTCAAATCAACGATGAAACACAGAAATTGCATCGATATTGAATACAAGAGGCAAAATGTCGACTTTTTTATAAGTGGAGTTTCTCTTCTAATAGTTCGTGCTTTGAGCCTTTCCTGGGACAGCAGTATTAGATTCCGATGCACCATTGCAGGTTTACTGTATCCCTAGGACATTCAAATCAACGATGAAACACAGAAATTGCATCGATATTGAATACAAAAAGCAAAATGTCGATTTATTTACAAGAGGAGTAACTCTTCTAATAGTTCGTGCTTTGAGCCTTTCCTGGGACAGCAGTATTAGATTCCGATGCACCATTGCAGGTTTACTGTATCCCTTGGACCTTCAAATCAACGATGAAACTCGGAAATTGCTTCGATATTGAATACTAAAGGCAAAATGTCGACTTATTTACAAGAGGGGTAACTCTTCTAATAGTTCGTGCTTTGAGCCTTTCCTGGGAATGCAGTATTAGATTCCAATGCACCATTGCAGGTTTACTGTATCCCTTGGACCTTCAAATCAACGATGAAACACAGAAATTGCATCGATATTGAATACAAAACGCAAAATGTCGACTTATCTACAAGAGGAGTAACTCTTCTAATAGTTCGTGCTTTTAACCTTTCCTGGGACAGCAGTATAAGATTCCGATGCACCATTGTAGGTTTACTGTATCCCTTGGACCTTCAAATCAACGATGAAACACAGAAATTGCATCGATTTTGAATACAAAAGGCAAAATGTCGACTTATTTACAAGAGGAGTAACTCTTCTAATAGTTCGTGCTTTGAGCCTTTCCTGGGACAGCAGTATTAGATTCCGATGCACCATTGCAGGTTTACTGTATCTCTTGGACTTTCAAATCAACGATGAAACACAGAAATTGCATCGATATTGAATACAAAAGGCAAAATGTCGACTTATTTACAAGAGGAGTAATTCTTCTAATAGTTCGTGATTTAGCCTTTCCTGGGAAAGCAGTATTAGATTCCGATGCACCATTGCAGGTTTGCTGTATCTCTTGGACCTTCAAATCAACAATGAAACACAGAAATTGCATCGATATTGAATACAAAATGCAAAATGTCGACTTATTTAAAAGAGGTGTAACTCTTCTAATAGTTCGTGCTTTGAGCCTTTCCTGGGACAGCAGTATTGGATTCCGATGCACCATTACCGTTTTACTGTATCCCTTGGACCTTCACATCAACGATGAAACACAGAAATTGCATCGATATTGAATACAAAAGGCAAAATATCGTCTTATTTACAAGAGGAGTAACTCTTCTAATAGTTCGTGCTTTGAGCCTTTCCTGGGACAGCAGTATTAGATTCCGATGCACCATCGCAGGTTTACTGTATCACTTGGAACTTCAAATCAACGATGAAACTCAGAAATTGCATCGATATTGAATACAAGAGGCAAAATGTCGACTTTTTTATAAGTGGAGTATCTCTTCTAATAGTTCGTGATTTGAGCCTTTCCTGGGACAGCAGTATTAGATTCCGATGCACCATTGCAGGTTTACTGTATCCCTTGGACCTTCAAATCAACGATGAAACACAGAAATTGCATCGATATAGAATACAAAAGGCAGAATGTCGATTTATTTACAAGAGGAGTAACTCTTCTAATAGTTCCTTCTTTGAGCCTTTCCTGGGGCAGCAGTATTAGATTCCGATGCACCATTGCAGGTTTACTGTATCCCTTGGACCTTCAAATCAACGATGAAACTCAGAAATTGCATCGATATTGAATACAAAAGGCGAAATGTCGACTTATTTACAAGAGGGGTAACTCTTCTAATAGTTCGTGTTTTGAGCCTTTCCTGGGACAGCAGTATTAGATTCCAATGCACCATTGCAGGTTTACTGTATCCCTTGGACCTTCAAATCAACGATGAAACACAGAAATTGCATCGATATTGATTACAAAACGCAAAATGTCGACTTATTTACAAGAGGAGTAACTCTTCTAATAGTTCGTGCTTTTAACCTTTCCTGGGACAGCAGTATAAGATTCCGATGCACCATTGTAGGTTTACTGTATCCCTTGGACCTTCAAATCAACGATGAAACACAGAAATTGCATCGATATTGAATACAAAAGGCAAAATGTTGACTTATTTATAAGAGGAGTAACTCTTCTAATAGTTCGTGATTTTAACCTTTCCTGGGACAGTCTTATTAGATTCCAATGCACCATTGCAGGTTTACTGGATCCCTTGGCCCTTCCAATCAACGATGAATCACAGAAATTGCATCGATATTGAATACAAAAGACAAAATGTCGACCTATTTACAAGAGCAGTAACTCTTCTAATAGTTCGTGCTTTGAGCCTTTCCTGGGTCAGCAGTATTAGATTCCGATGCACCATTCCAGGTTTACTGTATCCCTTGGACCTTCAAATCAACGACGAAAGACAGAAATTGCATCGATATTGAATACAAAAGGCAAAATGTCGCCTATTTCATAAGTGGAGAAACTCTTCTAATAGATCGTGCTTTGAGCCTTTCCTGAGACAGCAGTATTAGATTCCAATGCACCATTGCAGGTTTACTGTATCCCTTGGACCTTCAAATCAACGATGAAACACAGAAATTTCATCGATTTTGAATACAAAAGGCCAAATGTCGACTTATTTACAAGAGGAGTAACTCATCTACTAGTTCGTGATTTGAGCCTTTCCTGGGACAGCAGTATTAGATTCCGATGCACCACTGCAGGTTTACTGTATCTCTTGGACCTTGAAATCAACGATGAAACACAGAAATTGCATCGATATTGAATACAAAAGGCAAAATCTCGACTTATTTACAAGAGGAGTAACTCTGCTAATAGTTCGTGCTTTGAGCCTTTCCTGGGACCGCAGTATTAGATTCCGATGCACCATTGCAGGTTTACTGTATCTCTTGGACCTTCAAATCAACGATGAAACCCAGAAATTTCATCGATATTGAATACAAGAGGGAAAATGTCGACTTATTTACAAGAGGGGTAACTCTTCTAATAGTTCGTGTTTTGAGCCTTTCCTGGGACAGCAGTATTAGATTCCAATGCACCATTGCAGGTTTACTGTATCCCTTGGACCTTCAAATCAACGATGAAACACAGAAATTGCATCGATATTGAATACAAAACGCAAAATGTCGACTTATTTACAAGAGGAGTAACTCTTCTAATAGTTCGTGCTTTTAACCTTTCCTGGGACAGCAGTATAAGATTCCGATGCACCATTGTAGGTTTACTGTATCCCTTGGACCTTCAAATCAACGATGAAACACAGAAATTGCATCGATATTGAATACAAAAGGCAAAATGTTGACTTATTTATAAGAGGAGTAACTCTTCTCATAGTTCGTGATTTTAACCTTTCCTGGGACAGTCTTATTAGATTCCAATGCACCATTGCAGGTTTACTGGATCCCTTGGCCCTTCCAATCAACGATGAATCACAGAAATTGCATCGATATTGAATACAAAAGACAAAATGTCGACCTATTTACAAGAGCAGTAACTCTTCTAATAGTTCGTGCTTTGAGCCTTTCCTGGGTCAGCAGTATTAGATTCCGATGCACCATTCCAGGTTTACTGTATCCCTTGGACCTTCAAATCAACGACGAAAGACAGAAATTGCATCGATATTGAATACAAAAGGCAAAATGTCGCCTATTTCATAAGTGGAGAAACTCTTCTAATAGATCGTGCTTTGAGCCTTTCCTGAGACAGCAGTATTAGATTCCAATGCACCATTGCAGGTTTACTGTATCCCTTGGACCTTCAAATCAACGATGAAACACAGAAATTTCATCGATTTTGAATACAAAAGGCCAAATGTCGACTTATTTACAAGAGGAGTAACTCATCTACTAGTTCGTGATTTGAGCCTTTCCTGGGACAGCAGTATTAGATTCCGATGCACCACTGCAGGTTTACTGTATCTCTTGGACCTTGAAATCAACGATGAAACACAGAAATTGCATCGATATTGAATACAAAAGGCAAAATCTCGACTTATTTACAAGAGGAGTAACTCTGCTAATAGTTCGTGATTTGAGCCTTTCCTGGGACCGCAGTATTAGATTCCGATGCACCATTGCAGGTTTACTGTATCTCTTGGACCTTCAAATCAACGATGAAACCCAGAAATTTCATCGATATTGAATACAAGAGGGAAAATGTCGACTTTTTTATAAGTGGAGTATCTCATCTAATAGTTCGTGACTTGAGCCTTTCCTGGGACAGCAGTATTAGATTCCGATGCACCATTGCAGGTTTACTGTATCCCTTGGACCTTCAAATCAACGATGAAACTCAGAAATTGCATCGGAATTGAATACAAAGGGCAAAATGTCGACTTATTTACAAGAGGAGTAACTCTTCTAATAGTTCGTGTTTTGAGCCTTTCCTGGGACAGCAGTATTAGATTCCAATGCACCATTGCAGGTTTACTGTATCCCTTGGACCTTCAAATCAACGATGAAAAACAGTAATTGCATCGATATTGAGTACAAAAGGCAAAATGTCGACTTATTTACAAGAGGAGTAATGCTTCTAATAGTTCGTGATTTAGCCTTTCCAGGGACAGCAGTATTAGATTCCGATGCACCATTGCAGGTTTACTGTATCTCTTGGACCTTCAAATCAACGATGAAACACAGAAATTGCATCGATATTGAATACAATATGCAAAATGTTGACTTATTTAAAAGAGGTGTAACTCTTCTAATAGTTCGTGCTTTGAGCCTTTCCTGGGACAGCAGTATTAGATTCCGATGCACCATTCCAGGTTCACTGTATCTCTTGGATCTTCAAATCAACGATGAAACACAGAAATTGCTTCAATATTGAATACAAAAGGCAAAATGTCGGCTTATTTACAAGAGGAGTAACTCTTCTAATAGTTCGTGCTTTGAGCCTTTCCTGAGACAGCAGTATTAGATTCCGATGCACCATTGCAGGTTTACTGTATCCCTTGGACCTTCAAATCAACGATGCAACACAGAAATTGCATCGATATTGAATACAAAAGGCAAAATGTCGACTTATTTACAAGAGCAGTAACTCTTCGAACGGTTCGTGCTTTGAGCCTTTCCTGCGACAGCAGTATTAGATTCCGATGCACCATTGCAGGATTACTGTATCCCTTGGACCTTCAAATCAACGATGAAACACAGAAATTGCTTCGATATTGAATACAAAAGACAAAATGACGACTTATTTACAAGAGGAGTAACTCTTCCAATAGTTCGTGCTTTGAGCCTTTCCTGGGACAGCAGTATTAGATTCCGATGCACCATTCCAGGTTTACTGTATCTCTTGGATCTTCAAATCAACGATGAAACACAGAAATTGCATCGATATTGAATACAAAAGTCAAAATGTCGAATTATTTACAAGAGGCTTAACTCTTCTAATAGTTCGTGCTTTCAGCCTTTCCTGGGACAGCAGTATTAGATTCCGATGCACCATTGCCGGTTTACTGTATCCCTTGGACCTTCACATCAACGATGAAACACAGAAATTGCATCGATATTGAATACAAAAAGCAAAATGTCGATTTATTTACAAGAGGAGTAACTCTTCTAATAGTTCGTGCTTTGAGCCTTTCCTGGGACAGCAGTATTAGATTCCGATGCACCATTCCAGGTTTACTGTATCTCTTGGATCTTCAAATCAACGATGAAACACAGAAATTGCATCGATATTGAATACAAAAGTCAAAATGTCGAATAATTTACAAGAGGCTTAACTCTTCTAATAGTTCGTGCTTTCAGCCTTTCCTGGGACAGCAGTATTAGATTCCGATGCGCCATTGCAGGTAACTGTATCGCTTGGACCTTCAAATCAATGATGAAACACAGAAATTTCATCGATATTGAATACAAAAGGCAAAATATCGTCTTATTTACAAGAGGAGTAACTCTTCTAATAGTTCGTGCTTTGAGCCTTTCCTGGGACAGCAGTATTAGATTCCGATGCACCATTGCAGTTTTACTGTATCCCTCGGACCTTCAAAACAACGATGAAACACAGAAATTGCATCGATATTGAATACAAGAGGCAAAATGTCGACTTTTTTATAAGTGGAGTATCTCTTCTAATAGTTCGTGATTTGAGCCTTTTACTGGGACAGCAGTATTAGATTCCGATGCACCATTGCAGGTTTACTGTATCCCTTGGACCTTCAAATCAACGATGAAACACAGAAATTGCATCGATATTGAATACTAAAGGCAAAATGTCGACCTATTTACAAGAGGAGTAACTCTTCGAACTGTTCATGCTTTGAGCCTTTCCTGCGACAGCAGTATTAGATTCCGATGCACCATTGCTGGATTACTGTATCCCTTGGACCTTCAAATCAACGATGAAACACAGAAATTCCATCGATATTGAATACAAAAGACAAAATGACGACTTATTTACAACAGGAGTAACTCTTCTAATAGTTCGTGTTTTTAGCCTTTCCTGGGACAGCAGTATTAGTTTCCGATGCACACTTGCAGGTTTACTGTATCTCTTGGACCTTGAAATCAACGATGAAACACAGAAATTGCATCGATATTGATTACAAAAAGCAAAATGTCGATTTATTTACCAGAGGAGTAACTCTTCTAATAGTTCGTGATTTAGCCTTTCCTGGGACAGAAGTATTAGATTCCGATGCACCATTGCAGGTTTACTGTATCCCTTGGACCTTCAAATCAATGATGAAACACAGAAATTTCATCGATATTGAATACAAAAGGCAAAATATCGTCTTATTTACAAGACGAGTAACTCTTCTAATAGTTCGTGCTTTGAGCCTTTCCTGGGACAGCAGTATTAGATTCCGATGCACCATTGCAGGTTTACTGTATCCCTTGGACCTTCAAATCAACGATGAAACACAGAAATTGCATCGATATTGAATACAAGAGGCAAAATGTCGACTTTTTTATAAGTGGAGTATCTCTTCTAATAGTTCGTGATTTGAGCCTTTTACTGGGACAGCAGTATTAGATTCCGATGCACCATTGCAGGTTTACTGTATCCCTTGGACCTTCAAATCAACGATGAAACACAGAAATTGCATCGATATTGAATACAAAAGGCAAAATGTCGACCTATTTACAAGAGGAGTAACTCTTCGAACTGTTCGTGCTTTGAGCCTTTCCTGCGACAGCAGTATTAGATTCCGACGCACCATTGCAGGTTTACTGTATCTCTTGGACCTTGAAATCAACGATGAAACACAGAAATTGCATCGATATTGATTACAAAAGGCAAAATGTCGACTTATTTACATGAGGAATAACTCTTCTAATAGTTCGTGCTTTTAGCCTTTCCTGGGAAAGCAGTATTAGATTCTGATGCACCATTGCAGGTTTACTGTATCTCTTGGACTTTCAAATCAACGATGAAACACAGAAATTGCATCGATATTGAATACAAAAGGCAAAATGTCGTCTTATTAACAAGAGCAGTAACTCTTCTAATAGTTCGTGTTTTTAGCCTTTCCTGGGACAGCAGTATTAGTTTCCGATGCACCATTGCAGGTTTACTGTATCTCTTGGACCTTGAAATCAACGATGAAACACAGAAATTGCATCGATATTGATTACAAAAGGCAAAATGTCGACTTATTTACAAGAGGAGTAACTCTTCTAATAGTTCGTGCTTTGAGCCTTTCCTGGAACAGCAGTATTAGATTTCGATGCACCATTGCAGATTTACTGTATCTCTTGGACCTTCAAATCAACGATGAAACACAGAAATTGCATCGATATTGAATACAAAATGCAAAATGTCGACTTTTTTACAAGAGTCGTAACTCTTCTAATAGTTCGTGTTTTGAGCCTTTCCTGGGACAGCAGTATTAGATTCCGATGCGCCATTGCTGGTTTACTGTATCCCTTGGACCTTCAAATCAACGATGAAACACAGAAATTGCATCGATATTGAATACAAAATGCAAAATGTCGACTTATTTACAAGAGGCGTAACTCTTCTAACAGTTCGTGTTTTAGCCTCTCCTGGGAGAGCAGTATTAGATTATGATGCACCATTGCAGGTTTACTGTATCTCTTTTACCTTCTAATCAACGATGAAACACAGAAATTGCATCGATATTGAATACAAAAGGCAAAATGTCGACATATTTACAAGAGACGTAAGTCTTCTAATAGTTCGTGATTTGAGCCTTTCCTGGGACAGCAGTATTAGATTCCGATGCACCATTACCGTTTTACTGTATCCCTTGGACCTTCACATCAACGATGAAACACAGAAATTGCATCGATATTGAATACAAAAAGCAAAATGTCGATTTATTTACAAGAGGAGTAACTCTTCTAATAGTTCGTGCTTTGAGCCTTTCCTGGGACAGCAGTATTAGATTCCGATGCACCATTGCAGGTTTACTGTATCCCTTGGACCTTCAAATCAACGATGAAACACAGAAATTGCATCGATATTGAATACAAAACGCAAAATGTGGACTTATTTACAAGCGGAGTAACTCTTCTAATAGTTCGTGCTTTTAACCTTTCCTGGGACAGCAGTATAAGATTCCGATGCACCATTGTAGGTTTACTGTATCCCTTGGACCTTCAAAACAACGATGAAACACAGAAATTGCATCGATTTTGAATATAAAAGGCAAAATGTCGACTTATTTACAAGAGGAGTAACTCTTCCAATAGTTCGTGCTTTGAGCCTTTCCTGGGACAGCAGTATCAGATTCCGATGCACCATTGCAGGTTTACTGTATCTCTTGGACCTTCAAATCAACGATGAAACACAGAAATTGCATCGATATTGAATACAAAAGGCAAAATGTCGACTTATTTACATGAGGAATAACTCTTCTAATAGTTCGTGCTTTTAGCCTTTCCTGGGAAAGCAGTATTAGATTCTGATGCACCATTGCAGGTTTACTGTATCTCTTGGACTTTCAAATCAACGATGAAACACAGAAATTGCATCGATATTGAATACAAAAGGCAAAATGTCGTCTTATTTACAAGAGCAGTAACTCTTCTAATAGTTCGTGTTTTGAGCCTTTCCTGGGACAGCAGTATTAGATTCCGATGCACCATTGCCGGTTTACTGTATCCCTTGGACCTTCAAATCAACGATGAAACACAGAAATTGCATCGATATTGAATACAAAAGGCAAAATGTCGACTTATTTACAAGAGGCTTAACTCTTCTAATAGTTCGTGCTTTCAGCCTTTCCTGGGACAGCAGTATTAGATTCCGATGCGCCATTGCAGGTAACTGTATCGCTTGGACCTTCAAATCAATGATGAAACACAGAAATTTCATCGATATTGAATACAAAAGGCAAAATATCGTCTTATTTACAAGAGGAGTAACTCTTCTAATAGTTCGTGCTTTGAGCCTTTCCTGGGACAGCAGTATTAGATTCCGATGCACCATTGCAGTTTTACTGTATCCCTCGGACCTTCAAAACAACGATGAAACACAGAAATTGCATCGATATTGAATACAAGAGGCAAAATGTCGACTTTTTTATAAGTGGAGTATCTCTTCTAATAGTTCGTGATTTGAGCCTTTTACTGGGACAGCAGTATTAGATTCCGATGCACCATTGCAGGTTTACTGTATCCCTTGGACCTTCAAATCAACGATGAAACACAGAAATTGCATCGATATTGATTACAAAAAGCAAAATGTCGATTTATTTACAAGAGGAGTAACTCTTCTAATAGTTCGTGATTTAGCCTTTCCTGGGACAGAAGTATTAGATTCCGATGCACCATTGCAGGTTTACTGTATCTCTTGGACCTTGAAATCAACGATGAAACACAGAAATTGCATCGATATTGATTACAAAAGGCAAAATGTCGACTTATTTACATGAGGAATAACTCTTCTAATAGTTCGTGCTTTGAGCCTTTCCTGGGACAGCAGTATTAGATTCCGATGCACCATTGCTGGATTACTGTATCCCTTGGACCTTCAAATCAACGATGAAACACAGAAATTCCATCGATATTGAATACAAAAGACAAAATGACGACTTATTTACAACGGGAGTAACTCTTCTAATAGTTCGAATTTTTAGCCTTTCCTGGGACAGCAGTATTAGTTTCCGATGCACCATTGCAGGTTTACTGTATCTCTTGGACCTTGAAATCAACGATGAAACACAGAAATTGCATCGATATTGATTACAAAAAGCAAAATGTCGATTTATTTACAAGAGGAGTAACTCTTCTAATAGTTCGTGATTTAGCCTTTCCTGGGACAGAAGTATTAGATTCCGATGCACCATTGCAGGTTTACTGTATCCCTTGGACCTTCAAATCAATGATGAAACACAGAAATTTCATCGATATTGAATACAAAAGGCAAAATATCGTCTTATTTACAAGACGAGTAACTCTTCTAATAGTTCGTGCTTTGAGCCTTTCCTGGGACAGCAGTATTAGATTCCGATGCACCATTGCAGGTTTACTGTATCCCTTGGACCTTCAAATCAACGATGAAACACAGAAATTGCATCGATATTGAATACAAGAGGCAAAATGTCGACTTTTTTATAAGTGGAGTATCTCTTCTAATAGTTCGTGATTTGAGCCTTTTACTGGGACAGCAGTATTAGATTCCGATGCACCATTGCAGGTTTACTGTATCCCTTGGACCTTCAAATCAACGATGAAACACAGAAATTGCATCGATATTTAATACAAAAGGCTAAATGTCGACCTATTTACAAGAGGAGTAACTCTTCGAACTGTTCGTGCTTTGAGCCTTTCCTGCGACAGCAGTATTAGATTCCGACGCACCATTGCAGGTTTACTGTATCTCTTGGACCTTGAAATCAACGATGAAACACAGAAATTGCATCGATATTGATTACAAAAGGCAAAATGTCGACTTATTTACATGAGGAATAACTCTTCTAATAGTTCGTGCTTTTAGCCTTTCCTGGGAAAGCAGTATTAGATTCTGATGCACCATTGCAGGTTTACTGTATCTCTTGGACTTTCAAATCAACGATGAAACACAGAAATTGCATCGATATTGAATACAAAAGGCAAAATGTCGTCTTATTTACAAGAGCAGTAACTCTTCTAATAGTTCGTGTTTTTAGCCTTTCCTGGGACAGCAGTATTAGTTTCCGATGCACCATTGCAGGTTTACTGTATCTCTTTTACCTTGAAATCAACGATGAAACACAGAAATTGCATCGATATTGATTACAAAAGGCAAAATGTCGACTTATTTACAAGAGGAGTAACTCTTCTAATAGTTCGTGCTTTGAGCCTTTCCTGGAACAGCAGTATTAGTTTTCGATGCACCATTGCAGATTTACTGTATCTCTTGGACCTTCAAATCAACGATGAAACACAGAAATTGCATCGATATTGAATACAAAATGCAAAATGTCGACTTTTTTACAAGAGTCGTAACTCTTCTAATAGTTCGTGTTTTGAGCCTTTCCTGGGACAGCAGTATTAGATTCCGATGCGCCATTGCTGGTTTACTGTATCCCTTGGACCTTCAAATCAACGATGAAACACAGAAATTGCATCGATATTGAATACAAAATGCAAAATGTCGACTTATTTACAAGAGGCGTAACTCTTCTAACAGTTCGTGTTTTAGCCTCTCCTGGGAGAGCAGTATTAGATTATGATGCACCATTGCAGGTTTACTGTATCTCTTTTACCTTCTAATCAACGATGAAACACAGAAATTGCATCGATATTGAATACAAAAGGCAAAATGTCGACATATTTACAAGAGACGTAAGTCTTCTAATAGTTCGTGATTTGAGCCTTTCCTGGGACAGCAGTATTAGATTCCGATGCACCATTACCGTTTTACTGTATCCCTTGGACCTTCACATCAACGATGAAACACAGAAATTGCATCGATATTGAATACAAAAAGCAAAATGTCGATTTATTTACAAGAGGAGTAACTCTTCTAATAGTTCGTGCTTTGAGCCTTTCCTGGGACAGCAGTATTAGATTCCGATGCACCATTGCAGGTTTACTGTATCCCTTGGACCTTCAAATCAACGATGAAACACAGAAATTGCATCGATATTGAATACAAAACGCAAAATGTGGACTTATTTACAAGCGGAGTAACTCTTCTAATAGTTCGTGCTTTTAACCTTTCCTGGGACAGCAGTATAAGATTCCGATGCACCATTGTAGGTTTACTGTATCCCTTGGACCTTCAAAACAACGATGAAACACAGAAATTGCATCGATTTTGAATATAAAAGGCAAAATGTCGACTTATTTACAAGAGGAGTAACTCTTCCAATAGTTCGTGCTTTGAGCCTTTCCTGGGACAGCAGTATCAGATTCCGATGCACCATTGCAGGTTTACTGTATCTCTTGGACCTTCAAATCAACGATGAAACACAGAAATTGCATCGATATTGAATACAAAAGGCAAGATGTCGACTTATTTACATGAGGAATAACTCTTCTAATAGTTCGTGCTTTTAGCCATTCCTGGGAAAGCAGTATTAGATTCTGATGCACCATTGCAGGTTTACTGTATCTCTTGGACATTCAAATCAACGATGAAACACAGAAATTGCATCGATATTGAATATAAAAGGCAAAATGTCGTCTTATTTACAAGAGCAGTAACTCTTCTAATAGTTCGTGTTTTTAGCCTTTCCTGGGACAGCAGTATTAGATTCCGATGCACCATTGCCGGTTTACTGTATCCCTTGGACCTTCAAATCAACGATGAAACACAGAAATTGCATCGATATTGAATACAAAAGGCAAAATGTCGACTTATTTACAAGAGGAGTAATTCTTCTAATAGTTCGTGATTTAGCCTTTCCTGGGAGAGCAGTATTAGATTCCGATGCACCATTGCAGGTTTACTGTATCTCTTGGACCTTCTAATCAACGATGAAACACAGAAATTGCATCGATATTGAATACAAAAGTCAAAATGTCGACATATTTACATGAGGTTTAACTCTTCTAATAGTTCGTGCTTTGAGCCTTTCCTGGGACAGCAGTATTAGATTCCGATGCACCATTGCAGGTTTACTGTATCTCTTGGCCCTTGAAATCAACGATGAAACACAGAAATTGCATCGATATTTAATACAAAATGCAAAATGTCGACTTTTTTTACAAGAGGCGTAACTCTTCTAATAGTTCGTGCTTTGAGCCTTTCCTGGGACAGAAGTATTAGATTCCGATGCACCATTGCTGGTTTACTGTATCCCTTGGACCTTCAAATCAACGTTGAAACACAGAAATTGCATCGATATTGAATACAAGAGGCAAAATGTCGACTTTTTTATAAGTGGAGTATCTCTTCTAATAGTTTGTGATTTGAGCCTTTCCTGGGACAGCAGTGTTAGATTCCGATGGACCATTGCAGGTTTACTGTATCCCTTGGACCTTCAAATCAACGATGAAACACAGAAATTGCATCGATATTGAAACAAAAGGCAAAATGTCGGCCTATTTACAAGAGGAGTAACTCTTCGAACGGTTCGTGCTTTGAGCCTTTCCTGCGACAGCAGTATTAGATTCCGATGCACCATTCCAGGTTTACTGTATCTCTTGGATCTTCAAATCAACGATGAAACACAGAAATTGCATCGATATTGAATACAAAAGTCAAAATGTCGAATTATTTACAAGAGGCTTAACTCTTCTAATAGTTCGTGCTTTGAGCCTTTCCTGGGACAGCAGCATTAGATTCCGATACGCCATTGCAGGTTTACTGTATCCCTTGGACCTTCAAATCAATGATGAAACACAGAAATTTCATCGATATTGAATACAAAAGGCAAAATATCGTCTTATTTACAAGACGAGTAACTCTTCTAATAGTTCGTGCTTTGAGCCTTTCCTGGGACAGCAGTATTAGATTCCGATGCACCATTGCAGGTTTACTGTATCCCTTGGACCTTCAAATCAACGATGAAACACGGAAATTGCATCGATATTGAATACAAGAGGCAAAATGTCGACTTTTTTATAAGTGGAGTAACTCTTCTAATAGTTCGTGATTTGAGCCTTTTACTGGGACAGCAGTATTAGATTCCGATGCACCATTGCAGGTTTACTGTATCCCTTGGACCTTCAAATCAACGATGAAACACAGAAAATGCGTCGATATTGAATACAAAAGGGAAAATGTCGGTTAATTTATAAGAGGAATAACTCTTCTAATAGTTCGTGATTTGAGCCTTTCCTGGGACAGCAGTATTAGTTTCCGATGCACCATTGCAGGTTTACTGTATCTCTTGGACCTTGAAATCAACGATGAAACACAGAAATTGCATCGATATTGAATACCAAAGGCAAAATGTCGACTTATTTACAAGAGGAGTAACTCTTCTAATAGTTCGTGCTTTGAGCCTTTCCTGGGACTGCAGTATTAGATTTCGAAGCACCATTGCAGGTTTACTGTATCTCTTGGACCTTCAAATCAACGATGAAACACAGAAATTGCATCGAAATTGAATACAAAATGCAAAATGTCGACTTTTTTACAAGAGTCGTAACCCTTCTAATAGTTCGTGTTTTGAGCCTTTCCTGGGACAGCAGTATTAGATTCCGATGCACCATTGCAGTTTTACTGTATCCCTCGGACCTTCAAAACAACGATGAAACACAGAAATTGCATCGATATTGAATACAAGAGGCAAAATGTCGACTTTTTTATAAGTGGAGTATCTCTTCTAATAGTTCGTGATTTGAGCCTTTTACTGGGACAGCAGTATTAGATTCCGATGCACCATTGCAGATTTACTGTATCCCTTGGACCTTCAAATCAACGACGAAACACAGAAATTGCATCGATATTGAATACAAAAGGCAAAATGTCGACCTATTTACAAGAGGAGTAACTCTTCGAACTGTTCATGCTTTGAGCCTTTCCTGCGACAGCAGTATTAGATTCCGATGCACCATTGCTGGATTACTGTATCCCTTGGACCTTCAAATCAACGATGAAACACAGAAATTCCATCGATATTGAATACAAAAGACAAAATGACGACTTATTTACAACAGGAGTAACTCTTCTAATAGTTCGTGTTTTTAGCCTTTCCTGGGACAGCAGTATTAGTTTCCGATGCACCATTGCAGGTTTACTGTATCTCTTGGACCTTGAAATCAACGATGAAACACAGAAATTGCATCGATATTGATTACAAAAGGCAAAATGTCGACTTATTTACAAGAGGAGTAACTCTTCTAATAGTTCGTGCTTTGAGCCTTTCCTGGAACAGCAGTATTAGATTTCGATGCACCATTGCAGATTTACTGTATCTCTTGGACCTTCAAATCAACGATGAAACACAGAAATTGCATCGATATTGAATACAAAATGCAAAATGTCGACTTTTTTACAAGAGTCGTAACTCTTCTAATAGTTCGTGTTTTGAGCCTTTCCTGGGACAGCAGTATTAGATTCCGATGCGCCATTGCTGGTTTACTGTATCCCTTGGACCTTCAAATCAACGATGAAACACAGAAATTGCATCGATATTGAATACAAAATGCAAAATGTCGACTTATTTACAAGAGGCGTAACTCTTCTAACAGTTCGTGTTTTAGCCTCTCCTGGGAGAGCAGTATTAGATTATGATGCACCATTGCAGGTTTACTGTATCTCTTTTACCTTCTAATCAACGATGAAACACAGAAATTGCATCGATATTGAATACAAAAGGCAAAATGTCGACATTTTTACAAGAGACGTAAGTCTTCTAATAGTTCGTGATTTGAGCCTTTCCTGGGACAGCAGTAATAGATTCCGATGCACCATTACCGTTTTACTGTATCCCTTGGACCTTCACATCAACGATGAAACACAGAAATTGCATCGATATTGAATACAAAAAGCAAAATGTCGACTTATTTACAAGAGGAGTAATTCTTTTAATAGTTCGTGATTTAGCCTTTCCTGGGAGAGCAGTATTAGATTCCGATGCACCATTGCAGGTTTACTGTATCTCTTGGACCTTCTAATCAACGATGAAACACAGAAATTGCATCGATATTGAATACAAAACGCAAAATGTGGACTTATTTACAAGCGGAGTAACTCTTCTAATAGTTCGTGCTTTTAACCTTTCCTGGGACAGCAGTATAAGATTCCGATGCACCATTGTAGGTATACTGTATCCCTTGGACCTTCAAAACAACGATGAAACACAGAAATTGCATCGATTTTGAATATAAAAGGCAAAATGTCGACTTATTTACAAGAGGAGTAACTCTTCCAATAGTTCGTGCTTTGAGCCTTTCCTGGGACAGCAGTATCAGATTCCGATGCACCATTGCAGGTTTACTGTATCTCTTGGACCTTCAAATCAACGATGAAACACAGAAATTGCATCGATATTGAATACAAAAGGCAAAATGTCGACTTATTTACATGAGGAATAACTCTTCCAATAGTTCGTGCTTTTAGCCTTTCCTGGGAAAGCAGTATTAGATTCTGATGCACCATTGCAGGTTTACTGTATCTCTTGGACTTTCAAATCAACGATGAAACACAGAAATTGCATCGATATTGAATACAAAAGGCAAAATGTCGTCTTATTTACAAGAGCAGTAACTCTTCTAATAGTTCGTGTTTTGAGCCTTCCCTGGGACAGCAGTATTAGATTCCGATGCACCATTGCCGGTTTACTGTATCCCTTGGACCTTCAAATCAACGATGAAACACAGAAATTGCATCGATATTGAATACAAAAGGCAAAATGTCGACTTATTTACAAGAGGAGTAATTCTTCTAATAGTTCGTGATTTAGCCTTTCCTGGGACAGCAGTATTAGATTCCGATGCACCATTGCAGGTTTACTGTATCTCTTGGACCTTCTAATCAACGATGAAACACAGAAATTGCATCGATATTGAATACAAAAGTCAAAATGTCGACATATTTACAAGAGGTTTAACTCTTCTAATAGTTCGTGCTTTGAGCCTTTCCTGGGACAGCAGTATTAGATTCCGATGCACCATTGCAGGTTTACTGTATCTCTTGGACCTTGAAATCAACGATGAAACACAGAAATTGCATCGATATTTAATACAAAATGCAAAATGTCGACTTTTTTTACAAGAGGCGTAACTCTTCTAATAGTTCGTGCTTTGAGCCTTTCCTGGGACAGCAGTGTTAGATTCCGATGGACCATTGCAGTTTTACTGTATCCCTTGGACCTTCAAATCAACGATGAAACACAGAAATTGCATCGATATTGAATACAAAAGGCAAAATGTCGGCCTATTTACAAGAGGAGTAACTCTTCGAACGGTTCGTGCTTTGAGCCTTTCCTGCGACAGCAGTATTAGATTCCGATGCACCATTCCAGGTTTACTGTATCTCTTGGATCTTCAAATCAACGATGAAACACAGAAATTGCATCGATATTGAATACAAAAATCAAAATGTCGAATTATTTACAAGAGGCTTAACTCTTCTAATAGTTCGTGCTTTGAGCCTTTCCTGGGACAGCAGCATTAGATTCCGATGCGCCATTGCAGGTTTACTGTATCCCTTGGACCTTCAAATCAATGATGAAACACAGAAATTTCATCGATATTGAATACAAAAGGCAAAATATCGTCTTATTTACAAGACGAGTAACTCTTCTAATAGTTCGTGCTTTGAGCCTTTCCTGGGACAGCAGTATTAGATTCCGATGCACCATTGCAGGTTTACTGTATCCCTTGGACCTTCAAATCAACGTTGAAACACAGAAATTGCATCGATATTGAATACAAGAGGCAAAATGTCGACTTTTTTATAAGTGGAGTATCTCTTCTAATAGTTTGTGATTTGAGCCTTTCCTGGGACAGCAGTGTTAGATTCCGATGGACCATTGCAGTTTTACTGTATCCCTTGGACCTTCAAATCAACGATGAAACACAGAAATTGCATCGATATTGAATACAAAAGGCAAAATGTCGGCCTATTTACAAGAGGAGTAACTCTTCGAACGGTTCGTGCTTTGAGCCTTTCCTGCGACAGCAGTATTAGATTCCGATGCACCATTCCAGGTTTACTGTATCTCTTGGATCTTCAAATCAACGATGAAACACAGAAATTGCATCGATATTGAATACAAAAATCAAAATGTCGAATTATTTACAAGAGGCTTAACTCTTCTAATAGTTCGTGCTTAGAGCCTTTCCTGGGACAGCAGCATTAGATTCCGATGCGCCATTGCAGGTTTACTGTATCCCTTGGACCTTCAAATCAATGATGAAACACAGAAATTTCATCGATATTGAATACAAAAGGCAAAATATCGTCTTATTTACAAGACGAGTAACTCTTCTAATAGTTCGTGCTTTGAACCTTTCCTGGGACAGCAGTATTAGATTCCGATGCACCATTGCAGGTTTACTGTATCCCTTGGACCTTCAAATCAACGATGAAACACAGAAATTGCATCGATATTGAATACAAGAGGCAAAATGTCGACTTTTTTATAAGTGGAGTATCTCTTCTAATAGTTCGTGATTTGAGCATTTTACTGGGACAGCAGTATTAGATTCCGATGCACCATTGCAGGTTTACTGTATCCCTTGGACCTTCAAATCAACGATGAAACACAGAAATTGCATCGATATTGAATACAAAAGGCAAAATGTCGACCTATTTACAAGAGGAGTAACTCTTCGAACTGTTCGTGCTTTGAGCCTTTCCTGCGACAGCAGTATTAGATTCCGATGCACCATTGCAGGTTTACTGTATCTCTTGGACCTTCTAATCAACGATGAAACACAGAAATTGCATCGATATTGAATACAAAAGTCAAAATGTCGACATATTTACAAGAGGTTTAACTCTTCTAATAGTTCGTGCTTTGAGTCTTTCCTGGGACAGCAGTATTAGATTCCGATGCACCATTGCAGGTTTACTGTATCTCTTGGACCTTGAAATCAACGATGAAACACAGAAATTGCATCGATATTTAATACAAAATGCAAAATGTCGTCTTTTTTTACAAGAGGCGTAACTCTTCTAATAGTTCGTGCTTTGAGCCTTTCCTGGGACAGAAGTATTAGATTCCGATGCACCATTGCTGGTTTACTGTATCCCGTGGACCTTCATATCAACGTTGAAACACAGAAATTGCATCGATATTGAATACAAAAGGCAAAATGTCGGCCTATTTACAAGAGGAGTAACTCTTCGAACGGATCGTGCTTTCAGCCTTTCCTGCGACAGCAGTATTAGATTCCGATGCACCATTCCAGGTTTACTGTATCTCTTGGATCTTCAAATCAACGATGAAACACAGAAATTGCATCGATATTGAATACAAAAATCAAAATGTCGAATTATTTACAAGAGGCTTAACTCTTCTAATAGTTCGTGCTTTGAGCCTTTCCTGGGACAGCAGCATTAGATTCCGATGCGCCATTGCAGGTTTACTGTATCCCTTGGACCTTCAAATCAATGATGAAACACAGAAATTTCATCGATATTGAATACAAAAGGCAAAATATCGTCTTATTTACAAGACGAGTAACTCTTCTAATAGTTCGTGCTTTGAGCCTTTCCTGGGACAGCAGTATTAGATTCCGATGCACCATTGCAGGTTTACTGTATCCCTTGGACCTTCAAATCAACGATGAAACACAGAAATTGCATCGATATTGAATACAAGAGGCAAAATGTCGACTTTTTTATAAGTGGAGTATCTCTTCTAAAAGTTCGTGATTTGAGCCTTTTACTGGGACAGCAGTATTAGATTCCGATGCACCATTGCAGGTTTACTGTATCCCTTGGACCTTCAAATCAACGATGAAACACAGAAATTGCATCGATATTGAATACAAAAGGCAAAATGTCGACCTATTTACAAGAGGAGTAACTCTTCGAACTGTTCGTGCTTTGAGCCTTTCCTGCGACAGCAGTATTAGATTCCGACGCACCATTGCTGGATTACTGTATCCCTTGGACCTTCAAATCAACGATGAAACACAGAAATTGCATCGATATTGAATACAAAAGACAAAATGACGACTTATTTACAAGAGGAGTAACTCTTCTAATAGTTCGTGTTTTTAGCCTTTCCTGGGACAGCAGTATTAGTTTCCGATGCACCATTGCAGGTTTACTGTATCTCTTGGACCTTGAAATCAACGATGAAACACAGAAATTGCATCGATATTGAATACCAAAGGCAAAATGTCGACTTATTTACAAGAGGAGTAACTCTTCTAATAGTTCGTGCTTTGAGCCTTTCCTGGGACAGCAGTATTAGATTTCGAAGCACCATTGCAGGTTTACTGTATCTCTTGGACCTTCAAATCAACGATGAAACACAGAAATTGCATCGAAATTGAATACAAAATGCAAAATGTCGACTTTTTTACAAGAGTCGTAACCCTTCTAATAGTTCGTGTTTTGAGCCTTTCCTGGGACAGCAGTATTAGATTCCGATGCACCATTGCAGTTTTACTGTATCCCTCGGACCTTCAAAACAACGATGAAACACAGAAATTGCATCGATATTGAATACAAGAGGCAAAATGTCGACTTTTTTATAAGTGGAGTATCTCTTCTAATAGTTCGTGATTTGAGCCTTTTACTGGGACAGCAGTATTAGATTCCGATGCACCATTGCAGGTTTACTGTATCCCTTGGACCTTCAAATCAACGATGAAACACAGAAATTGCATCGATATTGAATACAAAAGGCAAAATGTCGACCTATTTACAAGAGGAGTAACTCTTCGAACTGTTCATGCTTTGAGCCTTTCCTGCGACAGCAGTATTAGATTCCGATGCACCATTGCTGGATTACTGTATCCCTTGGACCTTCAAATCAACGATGAAACACAGAAATTCCATCGATATTGAATACAAAAGACAAAATGACGACTTATTTACAACAGGAGTAACTCTTCTAATAGTTCGTGTTTTTAGCCTTTCCTGGGACAGCAGTATTAGTTTCCGATGCACCATTGCAAGTTTACTGTATCTCTTGGACCTTGAAATCAACGATGAAACACAGAAATTGCATCGATATTGATTACAAAAGGCAAAATGTCGACTTATTTACAAGAGGAGTAACTCTTCTAATAGTTCGTGCTTTGAGCCTTTCCTGGAACAGCAGTATTAGATTTCGATGCACCATTGCAGATTTACTGTATCTCTTGGACCTTCAAATCAACGATGAAACACAGAAATTGCATCGATATTGAATACAAAATGCAAAATGTCGACTTTTTTACAAGAGTCGTAACTTTTCTAATAGTTCGTGTTTTGAGCCTTTCCTGGGACAGCAGTATTAGATTCCGATGCGCCATTGCTGGTTTACTGTATCCCTTGGACCTTCAAATCAACGATGAAACACAGAAATTGCATCGATATTGAATACAAAATGCAAAATGTCGACTTATTTACAAGAGGCGTAACTCTTCTAACAGTTCGTGTTTTAGCCTCTCCTGGGAGAGCAGTATTAGATTATGATGCACCATTGCAGGTTTACTGTATCTCATTTACCTTCTAATCAACGATGAAACACAGAAATTGCATCGATATTGAATACAAAAGGCAAAATGTCGACATTTTTACAAGAGACGTAAGTCTTCTAATAGTTCGTGATTTGAGCCTTTCCTGGGACAGCAGTATTAGATTCCGATGCACCATTGCCGGTTTACTGTATCCCTTGGACCTTCACATCAACGATGAAACACAGAAATTGCATCGATATTGAATACAAAAAGCAAAATGTCGATTTATTTACAAGAGGAGTAACTCTTCTAATAGTTCGTGCTTTGAGCCTTTCCTGGGACAGCAGTATTAGATTCCGATGCACCATTGCAGGTTTACTGTATCCCTTGGACCTTCAAATCAACGATGAAACACAGAAATTGCATCGATATTGAATACAAAACGCAAAATGTGGACTTATTTACAAGAGGAGTAACTCTTCTAATAGTTCGTGCTTTTAACCTTTCCTGGGACAGCAGTATAAGATTCCGATGCACCATTGTAGGTTTACTGTATCCCTTGGACCTTCAAAACAACGATGAAACACAGAAATTGCATCGATTTTGAATATAAAAGGCAAAATGTCGACTTATTTACAAGAGGAGTAACTCTTCCAATAGTTCGTGCTTTGAGCCTTTCCTGGGACAGCAGTATCAGATTCCGATGCACCATTGCAGGTTTACTGTATCTCTTGGACCTTCAAATCAACGATGAAACACAGAAATTGCATCGATATTGAATACAAAAGGCAAAATGTCGGCCTATTTACAAGAGGAGTAACTCTTCGAACGGTTCGTGCTATGAGCCTTTCCTGCGACAGCAGTATTAGATTCCGATGCACCATTCCAGGTTTACTGTATCTCTTGGATCTTCAAATCAACGATGAAACACAGAAATTGCATCGATATTGAATACAAAAGTCAAAATGTCGAATTATTTACAAGAGGCTTAACTCTTCTAATAGTTCGTGCTTTGAGCCTTTCCTGGGACAGCAGTATTAGATTCCGATGCGCCATTGCAGGTTTACTGGATCCCTTGGACCTTCAAATCAATGATGAAACACAGAAATTTCATCGATATTGAATACAAAAGGCAAAATATCGTCTTATTTACAAGAGGACTAACTCTTCTAATAGTTCGTGCTTTGAGCCTTTCCTGGGACAGCAGTATTAGATTCCGATGCGCCATTGCTGGTTTACTGTATCCCTTGGACCTTCAAATCAACGATGAAACACAGAAATTGCATCGATATTGAATACAAAATGCAAAATGACGACTTATTTACAAGAAGCGTAACTCTTCTAATAGTTCGTGTTTTAGCCTTTCCTGGGAGAGCAGTATTAGATTATGATGCACCATTGCAGGTTTACTGTATCTCTTTTACCTTCTAATCAACGAAAAACACAGAAATTGCATCGATATTGAATACAAAAGGCAAAATGTCGACATGTTTACAAGAGACGTAAGTCTTCTAATAGTTCGTGATTTGAGCCTTTCCTTTGACAGCAGTATTAGATTCCGATGCACCATTGCAGGTTTACTGTATCCCTTGGACCTTCAAATCAACGATGAAACACAGAAATTGCATCGATATTGAATACAAAAGGCAAAATGTCGACTTATTTACAAGAGGAGTAACTCTTCTAATAGTTCGTGCTTTTAGCCATTCCTGGGACAGCAGTATAAGATTCCGATGCTCCATTGTAGGTTTACTGTATCCCTTGGACCTTCAAATCAACGATGAAACACAGAAATTGCATTTTGCCTTTTGAATACAAAAGGCAAAATGTGGACATATTTACAAGAGGAGTAACTCTTCTAATAGTTCGTGCTTACAGCCTTTCCTGGGACAGCAGTATCAGATTCCGATGCACCATTGCAGGTTTACTGTATCCCTTGGACCTTCAAATCAACGATGAAACACAGAAATTGCATCGATATTGAATACAAAAGGCAAAATGTCGACCTATTTACAAGAGGAGTAACTCTTCGAACTGTTCATGCTTTGAGCCTTTCCTGCGACAGCAGTATTAGATTCCGATGCACCATTGCTGGATTACTGTATCCCTTGGACCTTCAAATCAACGATGAAACACAGAAATTCCATCGATATTGAATACAAAAGACAAAATGACGACTTATTTACAACAGGAGTAACTCTTCTAATAGTTCGTGTTTTTAGCCTTTCCTGGGACAGCAGTATTAGTTTCCGATGCACCATTGCAAGTTTACTGTATCTCTTGGACCTTGAAATCAACGATGAAACACAGAAATTGCATCGATATTGATTACAAAAGGCAAAATGTCGACTTATTTACAAGAGGAGTAACTCTTCCTATAGTTCGTGCTTTGAGCCTTTCCTGGAACAGCAGTATTAGATTTCGATGCACCATTGCAGATTTACTGTATCTCCTGGACCTTCAAATCAACGATGAAACACAGAAATTGCATCGATATTGAATACAAAATGCAAAATGTCGACTTTTTTACAAGAGTCGTAACTTTTCTAATAGTTCGTGTTTTGAGCCTTTCCTGGGACAGCAGTATTAGATTCCGATGCGCCATTGCTGGTTTACTGTATCTCTTGGACCTTGAAATCAACGATGAAACACAGAAATTGCATCGATATTGAATACCAAAGGCAAAATGTCGACTTATTTACAAGAGGAGTAACTCTTCTAATAGTTCGTGCTTTGAGCCTTTCCTGGGACAGCAGTATTAGATTTCGAAGCACCATTGCAGGTTTACTGTATCTCTTGGACCTTCAAATCAACGATGAAACACAGAAATTGCATCGAAATTGAATACAAAATGCAAAATGTCGACTTTTTTACAAGAGTCGTAACCCTTCTAATAGTTCGTGTTTTGAGCCTTTCCTGGGACAGCAGTATTAGATTCCGATGCACCATTGCAGTTTTACTGTATCCCTCGGACCTTCAAAACAACGATGAAACACAGAAATTGCATCGATATTGAATACAAGAGGCAAAATGTCGACTTTTTTATAAGTGGAGTATCTCTTCTAATAGTTCGTGATTTGAGCCTTTTACTGGGACAGCAGTATTAGATTCCGATGCACCATTGCAGGTTTACTGTATCCCTTGGACCTTCAAATCAACGATGAAACACAGAAATTGCATCGATATTGAATACAAAAGGCAAAATGTCGACCTATTTACAAGAGGAGTAACTCTTCGAACTGTTCATGCTTTGAGCCTTTCCTGCGACAGCAGTATTAGATTCCGATGCACCATTGCTGGATTACTGTATCCCTTGGACCTTCAAATCAACGATGAAACACAGAAATTCCATCGATATTGAATACAAAAGACAAAATGACGACTTATTTACAACAGGAGTAACTCTTCTAATAGTTCGTGTTTTTAGCCTTTCCTGGGACAGCAGTATTAGTTTCCGATGCACCATTGCAAGTTTACTGTATCTCTTGGACCTTGAAATCAACGATGAAACACAGAAATTGCATCGATATTGATTACAAAAGGCAAAATGTCGACTTATTTACAAGAGGAGTAACTCTTCTAATAGTTCGTGCTTTGAGCCTTTCCTGGAACAGCAGTATTAGATTTCGATGCACCATTGCAGATTTACTGTATCTCTTGGACCTTCAAATCAACGATGAAACACAGAAATTGCATCGATATTGAATACAAAATGCAAAATGTCGACTTTTTTACAAGAGTCGTAACTTTTCTAATAGTTCGTGTTTTGAGCCTTTCCTGGGACAGCAGTATTAGATTCCGATGCGCCATTGCTGGTTTACTGTATCCCTTGGACCTTCAAATCAACGATGAAACACAGAAATTGCATCGATATTGAATACAAAATGCAAAATGTCGACTTATTTACAAGAGGCGTAACTCTTCTAACAGTTCGTGTTTTAGCCTCTCCTGGGAGAGCAGTATTAGATTATGATGCACCATTGCAGGTTTACTGTATCTCTTTTACCTTCTAATCAACGATGAAACACAGAAATTGCATCGATATTGAATACAAAAGGCAAAATGTCGACATTTTTACAAGAGACGTAAGTCTTCTAATAGTTCGTGATTTGAGCCTTTCCTGGGACAGCAGTATTAGATTCCGATGCACCATTGCCGGTTTACTGTATCCCTTGGACCTTCACATCAACGATGAAACACAGAAATTGCATCGATATTGAATACAAAAAGCAAAATGTCGATTTATTTACAAGAGGAGTAACTCTTCTAATAGTTCGTGCTTTGAGCCTTTCCTGGGACAGCAGTATTAGATTCCGATGCACCATTGCAGGTTTACTGTATCCCTTGGACCTTCAAATCAACGATGAAACACAGAAATTGCATCGATATTGAATACAAAACGCAAAATGTGGACTTATTTACAAGAGGAGTAACTCTTCTAATAGTTCGTGCTTTTAACCTTTCCTGGGACAGCAGTATAAGATTCCGATGCACCATTGTAGGTTTACTGTATCCCTTGGACCTTCAAAACAACGATGAAACACAGAAATTGCATCGATTTTGAATATAAAAGGCAAAATGTCGACTTATTTACAAGAGGAGTAACTCTTCCAATAGTTCGTGCTTTGAGCCTTTCCTGGGACAGCAGTATCAGATTCCGATGCACCATTGCAGGTTTACTGTATCTCTTGGACCTTCAAATCAACGATGAAACACAGAAATTGCATCGATATTGAATACAAAAGGCAAAATGTCGGCCTATTTACAAGAGGAGTAACTCTTCGAACGGTTCGTGCTATGAGCCTTTCCTGCGACAGCAGTATTAGATTCCGATGCACCATTCCAGGTTTACTGTATCTCTTGGATCTTCAAATCAACGATGAAACACAGAAATTGCATCGATATTGAATACAAAAGTCAAAATGTCGAATTATTTACAAGAGGCTTAACTCTTCTAATAGTTCGTGCTTTGAGCCTTTCCTGGGACAGCAGTATTAGATTCCGATGCGCCATTGCAGGTTTACTGGATCCCTTGGACCTTCAAATCAATGATGAAACACAGAAATTTCATCGATATTGAATACAAAAGGCAAAATATCGTCTTATTTACAAGAGGACTAACTCTTCTAATAGTTCGTGCTTTGAGCCTTTCCTGGGACAGCAGTATTAGATTCCGATGCGCCATTGCTGGTTTACTGTATCCCTTGGACCTTCAAATCAACGATGAAACACAGAAATTGCATCGATATTGAATACAAAATGCAAAATGACGACTTATTTACAAGAAGCGTAACTCTTCTAATAGTTCGTGTTTTAGCCTTTCCTGGGAGAGCAGTATTAGATTATGATGCACCATTGCAGGTTTACTGTATCTCTTTTACCTTCTAATCAACGAAAAACACAGAAATTGCATCGATATTGAATACAAAAGGCAAAATGTCGACATGTTTACAAGAGACGTAAGTCTTCTAATAGTTCGTGATTTGAGCCTTTCCTGGGACAGCAGTATTAGATTCCGATGCACCATTGCAGGTTTACTGTATCCCTTGGACCTTCAAATCAACGATGAAACACAGAAATTGCATCGATATTGAATACAAAAAGCAAAATGACGATTTATTTACAAGAGGAGTAACTCTTCTAATAGTTTGTGATTTGAGCCTTTCCTGGGACAGCAGTGTTAGGTTTCCGATGCACCATTGCAGGTTTACTGTATCCCTTGGACCTTCAAATCAACGATGAAACACAGAAATGGCATCGATATTGAATAAAAAAGGCAAAATGTCGACATGTTTACAAGAGACGTAAGTCTTCTAATAGTTCGTGATTTGAGCCTTTCCTGGGACAGCAGTATTAGATTCCGATGCACCATTGCAGGATTACTGTATCCTTTGGACCTTCAAATCAACGATGAAACACAGAAATTGCATCGATATTGAATACAAAAGACAAAATGACGACTTATTTACAAGAGGAGTAACTCTTCTAATAGTTCGTGTTTTTAGCCTTTCCTGGGACAGCAGTATTAGATTCCGATGCACCATTGCAGCTTTACTGTATCTCTTGGACGTTGAAATCAACGATGAAACACAGAAATTGCATCGATATTGAATACAAAAGGCAAAATATCGTTTTATTTACAAGAGGAGTAACTCTTCTAATAGTTCGTGCTTTGAGCCTTTCCTGGGACAGCAGTATTAGATTCCGATGCACCATTGCAGGTTTACTGTATCTCTTGGAACTTCAAATCAACGATGAAACACAGAAATTGCATCGATATTGAATACAAAATGCAAAATGTCGACTTTTTTACAAGAGGCGTAAGTCTTCTAATAGTTCGTGCTTTGAGCCTTTCCTGGGACAGCAGTATTAGATTCCGATGCGCCATTGCTGGTTTACTGTATCCCTTGGACCTTCCAATCAACGATGAAACACAGAAATTGCATCGATATTGAATACAAAAGGCAAAATATCGTCTTATTTACAAGAGGAGTAACTCTTCTAATAGTTCGTGCTTTGAGCCTTTCCTGGGACAGCAGTATTAGATTCCGATGCACCATTGCAGGTTTACTGTATCCCTTGGAACTTCAAATCAACGATGAAACACAGAAATTGCATCGATATTGAATACAAGAGGCAAAATGTCGACTTTTTTATAAGTGGAGTTTCTCTTCTAATAGTTCGTGCTTTGAGCCTTTCCTGGGACAGCAGTATTAGATTCCGATGCACCATTGCAGGTACACTGTATCCCTAGGACATTCAAATCAACGATGAAACACAGAAATTGCATCGACATTGAATACAAAAAGCAAAATGTCGATTTATTTACAAGAGGAGTAACTCTTCTAATAGTTTGTGCTTTGAGCCTTTCCTGGGACAGCAGTATTAGATTCCGATGCACCATTGCAGGTTTACTGTATCCCTTGGACCTTCAAATCAACGATGAAACTCGGAAATTGCTTCGATATTGAATACAAAAGGCAAAATGTCGACTTATTTACAAGAGGGGTAACTCTTCTAATAGTTCGTGCTTTGAGCCTTTCCTGGGACAGCAGTATTAGATTCCAATGCACCACTGCAGGTTTACTGTATCCCTTGGACCTTCAAATCAACGATGAAACACAGAAATTGCATCGATATTGAATACAAAACGCAAAATGTCGACTTATTTACAAGAGCAGTAACTCTTCTAATAGTTCGTGTTTTGAGCCTTTCCTGGGACAGCAGTATTAGATTCCGATGCACCATTGCCGGTTTACTGTATCCCTTGGACCTTCAAATCAACGATGAAACACAGAAATTGCATCGATATTGAATACAAAAGGCAAAATGTCGACTTATTTACAAGAGGAGTAATTCTTTTAATAGTTCGTGATTTAGCCTTTCCTGGGAGAGCAGTATTAGATTCCGATGCACCATTGCAGGTTTACTGTATCTCTTGGACCTTCTAATCAACGATGAAACACAGAAATTGCATCGATATTGAATACAAAAGTCAAAATGTCGACATATTTACATGAGGTTTAACTCTTCTAATAGTTCGTGCTTTGAGCCTTTCCTGGGACAGCAGTATTAGATTCCGATGCACCATTGCAGGTTTACTGTATCTCTTGGCCCTTGAAATCAACGATGAAACACAGAAATTGCATCGATATTTAATACAAAATGCAAAATGTCGACTTTTTTTACAAGAGGCGTAACTCTTCTAATAGTTCGTGCTTTGAGCCTTTCCTGGGACAGAAGTATTAGATTCCGATGCACCATTGCTGGTTTACTGTATCCCTTGGACCTTCAAATCAACGTTGAAACACAGAAATTGCATCGATATTGAATACAAGAGGCAAAATGTCGACTTTTTTATAAGTGGAGTATCTATTCTAATAGTTTGTGATTTGAGCCTTTCCTGGGACAGCAGTGTTAGATTCCGATGGACCATTGCAGGTTTACTGTATCCCTTGGACCTTCAAATCAACGATGAAACACAGAAATTGCATCGATATTGAAACAAAAGGCAAAATGTCGGCCTATTTACAAGAGGAGTAACTCTTCGAACGGTTCGTGCTTTGAGCCTTTCCTGCGACAGCAGTATTAGATTCCGATGCACCATTCCAGGTTTACTGTATCTCTTGGATCTTCAAATCAACGATGAAACACAGAAATTGCATCGATATTGAATACAAAAGTCAAAATGTCGAATTATTTACAAGAGGCTTAACTCTTCTAATAGTTCGTGCTTTGAGCCTTTCCTGGGACAGCAGCATTAGATTCCGATACGCCATTGCAGGTTTTCTGTATCCCTTGGACCTTCAAATCAATGATGAAAACAGAAATTTCATCGATATTGAATACAAAAGGCAAAATATCGTCTTATTTACAAGACGAGTAACTCTTCTAATAGTTCGTGCTTTGAGCCTTTCCTGGGACAGCAGTATTAGATTCCGATGCACCATTGCAGGTTTACTGTATCCCTTGGACCTTCAAATCAACGATGAAACACAGAAATTGCATCGATATTGAATACAAGAGGCAAAATGTCGACTTTTTTATAAGTGGAGTAACTCTTCTAATAGTTCGTGATTTGAGCCTTTTACTGGGACAGCAGTATTAGATTCCGATGCACCATTGCAGGTTTACTGTATCCCTTGGACCTTCAAATCAACGATGAAACACAGAAAATGCGTCGATATTGAATACAAAAGGGAAAATGTCGGTTAATTTATAAGAGGAATAACTCTTCTAATAGTTCGTGATTTGAGCCTTTCCTGGGACAGCAGTATTAGTTTCCGATGCACCATTGCAGGTTTACTGTATCTCTTGGACCTTGAAATCAACGATGAAACACAGAAATTGCATCGATATTGAATACCAAAGGCAAAATGTCGACTTATTTACAAGAGGAGTAACTCTTCTAATAGTTCGTGCTTTGAGCCTTTCCTGGGACTGCAGTATTAGATTTCGAAGCACCATTGCAGGTTTACTGTATCTCTTGGACCTTCAAATCAACGATGAAACACAGAAATTGCATCGAAATTGAATACGAAATGCAAAATGTCGACTTTTTTACAAGAGTCGTAACCCTTCTAATAGTTCGTGTTTTGAGCCTTTCCTGGGACAGCAGTATTAGATTCCGATGCACCATTGCAGTTTTACTGTATCCCTCGGACCTTCAAAACAACGATGAAACACAGAAATTGCATCGATATTGAATACAAGAGGCAAAATGTCGACTTTTTTATAAGTGGAGTATCTCTTCTAATAGTTCGTGATTTGAGCCTTTTACTGGGACAGCAGTATTAGATTCCGATGCACCATTGCAGATTTACTGTATCCCTTGGACCTTCAAATCAACGACGAAACACAGAAATTGCATCGATATTGAATACAAAAGGCAAAATGTCGACCTATTTACAAGAGGAGTAACTCTTCGAACTGTTCATGCTTTGAGCCTTTCCTGCGGCAGCAGTATTAGATTACGATGCACCATTGCTGGATTACTGTATCCCTTGGACCTTCAAATCAACGATGAAACACAGAAATTCCATCGATATTGAATACAAAAGACAAAATGACGACTTATTTACAACAGGAGTAACTCTTCTAATAGTTCGTGTTTTTAGCCTTTCCTGGGACAGCAGTATTAGTTTCCGATGCACATATTGCAGGTTTACTGTATCTCTTGGACCTTGAAATCAACGATGAAACACAGAAATTGCATCGATATTGATTACAAAAGGCAAAATGTCGACTTATTTACAAGAGGAGTAACTCTTCTAATAGTTCGTGCTTTGAGCCTTTCCTGGAACAGCAGTATTAGATTTCGATGCACCATTGCAGATTTACTGTATCTCTTGGACCTTCAAATCAACGATGAAACACAGAAATTGCATCGATATTGAATACAAAATGCAAAATGTCGACTTTTTTACAAGAGTCGTAACTCTTCTAATAGTTCGTGTTTTGAGCCTTTCCTGGGACAGCAGTATTAGATTCCGATGCGCCATTGCTGGTTTACTGTATCCCTTGGACCTTCAAATCAACGATGAAACACAGAAATTGCATCGATATTGAATACAAAATGCAAAATGTCGACTTATTTACAAGAGGCGTAACTCTTCTAACAGTTCGTGTTTTAGCCTCTCCTGGGAGAGCAGTATTAGATTATGATGCACCATTGCAGGTTTACTGTATCTCTTTTACCTTCTAATCAACGATGAAACACAGAAATTGCATCGATATTGAATACAAAAGGCAAAATGTCGACATTTTTACAAGAGACGTAAGTCTTCTAATAGTTCGTGATTTGAGCCTTTCCTGGGACAGCAGTAATAGATTCCGATGCACCATTACCGTTTTACTGTATCCCTTGGACCTTCACATCAACGATGAAACACAGAAATTGCATCGATATTGAATACAAAAAGCAAAATGTCGATTTATTTACAAGAGGAGTAACTCTTCTAATAGTTCGTGCTTTGAGCCTTTCCTGGGACAGCAGTATTAGATTCCGATGCACCATTGCAGGTTTACTGTATCCCTTGGACCTTCAAATCAACGATGAAACACAGAAATTGCATCGATATTGAATACAAAACGCAAAATGTGGACTTATTTACAAGCGGAGTAACTCTTCTAATAGTTCGTGCTTTTAACCTTTCCTGGGACAGCAGTATAAGATTCCGATGCACCATTGTAGGTTTACTGTATCCCTTGGACCTTCAAAACAACGATGAAACACAGAAATTGCATCGATTTTGAATATAAAAGGCAAAATGTCGACTTATTTACAAGAGGAGTAACTCTTCCAATAGTTCGTGCTTTGAGCCTTTCCTGGGACAGCAGTATCAGATTCCGATGCACCATTGCAGGTTTACTGTATCTCTTGGACCTTCAAATCAACGATGAAACACAGAAATTGCATCGATATTGAATACAAAAGGCAAAATGTCGACTTATTTACATGAGGAATAACTCTTCTAATAGTTCGTGCTTTTAGCCTTTCCTGGGAAAGCAGTATTAGATTCTGATGCACCATTGCAGGTTTACTGTATCTCTTGGACTTTCAAATCAACGATGAAACACAGAAATTGCATCGATATTGAATACAAAAGGCAAAATGTCGACTTATTTACAAGAGGAGTAATTCTTCTAATAGTTCGTGATTTAGACTTTCCTGGGACAGCAGTATTAGATTCCGATGCACCATTGCAGGTTTACTGTATCTCTTGGACCTTCTAATCAACGATGAAACACAGAAATTGCATCGATATTGAATACAAAAGTCAAAATGTCGACATATTTACAAGAGGTTTAACTCTTCTAATAGTTCGTGCTTTGAGCCTTTCCTGGGACAGCAGTATTAGATTCCGATGCACCATTGCAGGTTTACTGTATCTCTTGGACCTTGAAATCAACGATGAAACACAGAAATTGCATCGATATTTAATACAAAATGCAAAATGTCGACTTTTTTTACAAGAGGCGTAACTCTTCTAATAGTTCGTGCTTTGAGCCTTTCCTGGGACAGCAGTGTTAGATTCCGATGGACCATTGCAGTTTTACTGTATCCCTTGGACCTTCAAATCAACGATGAAACACAGAAATTGCATCGATATTGAATACAAAAGGCAAAATGTCGGCCTATTTACAAGAGGAGTAACTCTTCGAACGGCTCGTGCTTTGAGCCTTTCCTGCGACAGCAGTATTAGATTCCGATGCACCATTCCAGGTTTACTGTATCTCTTGGATCTTCAAATCAACGATGAAACACAGAAATTGCATCGATATTGAATACAAAAATCAAAATGTCGAATTATTTACAAGAGGCTTAACTCTTCTAATAGTTCGTGCTTTGAGCCTTTCCTGGGACAGCAGCATTAGATTCCGATGCGCCATTGCAGGTTTACTGTATCCCTTGGACCTTCAAATCAATGATGAAACACAGAAATTTCATCGATATTGAATACAAAAGGCAAAATATCGTCTTATTTTCAAGACGAGTAACTCTTCTAATAGTTCGTGCTTTGAGCCTTTCCTGGGACAGCAGTATTAGATTCCGATGCACCATTGCAGGTTTACTGTATCCCTTGGACCTTCAAATCAACGTTGAAACACAGAAATTGCATCGATATTGAATACAAGAGGCAAAATGTCGACTTTTTTATAAGTGGAGTATCTCTTCTAATAGTTTGTGATTTGAGCCTTTCCTGGGACAGCAGTGTTAGATTCCGATGGACCATTGCAGTTTTACTGTATCCCTTGGACCTTCAAATCAACGATGAAACACAGAAATTGCATCGATATTGAATACAAAAGGCAAAATGTCGGCCTATTTACAAGAGGAGTAACTCTTCGAACGGTTCGTGCTTTGAGCCTTTCCTGCGACAGCAGTATTAGATTCCGATGCACCATTCCAGGTTTACTGTATCTCTTGGATCTTCAAATCAACGATGAAACACAGAAATTGCATCGATATTGAATACAAAAATCAAAATGTCGAATTATTTACAAGAGGCTTAACTCTTCTAATAGTTCGTGCTTTGAGCCTTTCCTGGGACAGCAGCATTAGATTCCGATGCGCCATTGCAGGTTTACTGTATCCCTTGGACCTTCAAATCAATGATGAAACACAGAAATTTCATCGATATTGAATACAAAAGGCAAAATATCGTCTTATTTACAAGACGAGTAACTCTTCTAATAGTTCGTGCTTTGAACCTTTCCTGGGACAGCAGTATTAGATTCCGATGCACCATTGCAGGTTTACTGTATCCCTTGGACCTTCAAATCAACGATGAAACACAGAAATTGCATCGATATTGAATACAAGAGGCAAAATGTCGACTTTTTTATAAGTGGAGTATCTCTTCTAATAGTTCGTGATTTGAGCCTTTTACTGGGACAGCAGTATTAGATTCCGATGCACCATTGCAGGTTTACTGTATCCCTTGGACCTTCAAATCAACGATGAAACACAGAAATTGCATCGATATTGAATACAAAAGGCAAAATGTCGACCTATTTACAAGAGGAGTAACTCTTCGAACTGTTCGTGCTTTGAGCCTTTCCTGCGACAGCAGTATTAGATTCCGATGCACCATTGCAGGTTTACTGTATCTCTTGGACCTTCTAATCAACGATGAAACACAGAAATTGCATCGATATTGAATACAAAAGTCAAAATGTCGACATATTTACAAGAGGTTTAACTCTTCTAATAGTTCGTGCTTTGAGTCTTTCCTGGGACAGCAGTATTAGATTCCGATGCACCATTGCAGGTTTACTGTATCTCTTGGACCTTGAAATCAACGATGAAACACAGAAATTGCATCGATATTTAATACAAAATGCAAAATGTCGACTTTTTTTACAAGAGGCGTAACTCTTCTAATAGTTCGTGCTTTGAGCCTTTCCTGGGACAGAAGTATTAGATTCCGATGCACCATTGCTGGTTTACTGTATCCCGTGGACCTTCATATCAACGTTGAAACACAGAAATTGCATCGATATTGAATACAAAAGGCAAAATGTCGGCCTATTTACAAGAGGAGTAACTCTTCGAACGGATCGTGCTTTCAGCCTTTCCTGCGACAGCAGTATTAGATTCCGATGCACCATTCCAGGTTTACTGTATCTCTTGGATCTTCAAATCAACGATGAAACACAGAAATTGCATCGATATTGAATACAAAAATCAAAATGTCGAATTATTTACAAGAGGCTTAACTCTTCTAATAGTTCGTGCTTTGAGCCTTTCCTGGGACAGCAGCATTAGATTCCGATGCGCCATTGCAGGTTTACTGTATCCCTTGGACCTTCAAATCAATGATGAAACACAGAAATTTCATCGATATTGAATACAAAAGGCAAAATATCGTCTTATTTACAAGACGAGTAACTCTTCTAATAGTTCGTGCTTTGAGCCTTTCCTGGGACAGCAGTATTAGATTCCGATGCACCATTGCAGGTTTACTGTATCCCTTGGACCTTCAAATCAACGATGAAACACAGAAATTGCATCGATATTGAATACAAGAGGCAAAATGTCGACTTTTTTATAAGTGGAGTATCTCTTCTAAAAGTTCGTGATTTGAGCCTTTTACTGGGACAGCAGTATTAGATTCCGATGCACCATTGCAGGTTTACTGTATCCCTTGGACCTTCAAATCAACGATGAAACACAGAAATTGCATCGATATTGAATACAAAAGGCAAAATGTCGACCTATTTACAAGAGGAGTAACTCTTCGAACTGTTCGTGCTTTGAGCCTTTCCTGCGACAGCAGTATTAGATTCCGACGCACCATTGCTGGATTACTGTATCCCTTGGACCTTCAAATCAACGATGAAACACAGAAATTGCATCGATATTGAATACAAAAGACAAAATGACGACTTATTTACAAGAGGAGTAACTCTTCTAATAGTTCGTGTTTTTAGCCTTTCCTGGGACAGCAGTATTAGTTTCCGATGCACCATCGCAGGTTTACTGTATCTCTTGGACCTTGAAATCAACGATGAAACACAGAAATTGCATCGATATTGAATACCAAAGGCAAAATGTCGACTTATTTACAAGAGGAGTAACTCTTCTAATAGTTCGTGCTTTGAGCCTTTCCTGGGACAGCAGTATTAGATTTCGAAGCACCATTGCAGGTTTACTGTATCTCTTGGACCTTCAAATCAACGATGAAACACAGAAATTGCATCGAAATTGAATACAAAATGCAAAATGTCGACTTTTTTACAAGAGTCGTAACCCTTCTAATAGTTCGTGTTTTGAGCCTTTCCTGGGACAGCAGTATTAGATTCCGATGCACCATTGCAGTTTTACTGTATCCTTCGGACCTTCAAAACAACGATGAAACACAGAAATTGCATCGATATTGAATACAAGAGGCAAAATGTCGACTTTTTTATAAGTGGAGTATCTCTTCTAATAGTTCGTGATTTGAGCCTTTTACTGGGACAGCAGTATTAGATTCCGATGCACCATTGCAGGTTTACTGTATCCCTTGGACCTTCAAATCAACGATGAAACACAGAAATTGCATCGATATTGAATACAAAAGGCAAAATGTCGACCTATTTACAAGAGGAGTAACTCTTCGAACTGTTCATGCTTTGAGCCTTTCCTGCGACAGCAGTATTAGATTCCGATGCACCATTGCTGGATTACTGTATCCCTTGGACCTTCAAATCAACGATGAAACACAGAAATTCCATCGATATTGAATACAAAAGACAAAATGACGACTTATTTACAACAGGAGTAACTCTTCTAATAGTTCGTGTTTTTAGCCTTTCCTGGGACAGCAGTATTAGTTTCCGATGCACCATTGCAAGTTTACTGTATCTCTTGGACCTTGAAATCAACGATGAAACACAGAAATTGCATCGATATTGATTACAAAAGGCAAAATGTCGACTTATTTACAAGAGGAGTAACTCTTCTAATAGTTCGTGCTTTGAGCCTTTCCTGGAACAGCAGTATTAGATTTCGATGCACCATTGCAGATTTACTGTATCTCTTGGACCTTCAAATCAACGATGAAACACAGAAATTGCATCGATATTGAATACAAAATGCAAAATGTCGACTTTTTTACAAGAGTCGTAACTTTTCTAATAGTTCGTGTTTTGAGCCTTTCCTGGGACAGCAGTATTAGATTCCGATGCGCCATTGCTGGTTTACTGTATCCCTTGGACCTTCACATCAACGATGAAACACAGAAATTGCATCGATATTGAATACAAAAAGCAAAATGTCGATTTATTTACAAGAGGAGTAACTCTTCTAATAGTTCGTGCTTTGAGCCTTTCCTGGGACAGCAGTATTAGATTCCGATGCACCATTGCAGGTTTACTGTATCCCTTGGACCTTCAAATCAACGATGAAACACAGAAATTGCATCGATATTGAATACAAAACGCAAAATGTGGACTTATTTACAAGAGGAGTAACTCTTCTAATAGTTCGTGCTTTTAACCTTTCCTGGGACAGCAGTATAAGATTCCGATGCACCATTGTAGGTTTACTGTATCCCTTGGACCTTCAAAACAACGATGAAACACAGAAATTGCATCGATTTTGAATATAAAAGGCAAAATGTCGACTTATTTACAAGAGGAGTAACTCTTCCAATAGTTCGTGCTTTGAGCCTTTCCTGGGACAGCAGTATCAGATTCCGATGCACCATTGCAGGTTTACTGTATCTCTTGGACCTTCAAATCAACGATGAAACACAGAAATTGCATCGATATTGAATACAAAAGGCAAAATGTCGGCCTATTTACAAGAGGAGTAACTCTTCGAACGGTTCGTGCTATGAGCCTTTCCTGCGACAGCAGTATTAGATTCCGATGCACCATTCCAGGTTTACTGTATCTCTTGGATCTTCAAATCAACGATGAAACACAGAAATTGCATCGATATTGAATACAAAAGTCAAAATGTCGAATTATTTACAAGAGGCTTAACTCTTCTAATAGTTCGTGCTTTGAGCCTTTCCTGGGACAGCAGTATTAGATTCCGATGCGCCATTGCAGGTTTACTGTATCCCTTGGACCTTCAAATCAACGATGAAACACAGAAATTGCATCGATATTGAATACAAAATGCAAAATGTCGACTTATTTACAAGAGGCGTAACTCTTCTAACAGTTCGTGTTTTAGCCTCTCCTGGGAGAGCAGTATTAGATTATGATGCACCATTGCAGGTTTACTGTATCTCTTTTACCTTCTAATCAACGATGAAACACAGAAATTGCATCGATATTGAATACAAAAGGCAAAATGTCGACATTTTTACAAGAGACGTAAGTCTTCTAATAGTTCGTGATTTGAGCCTTTCCTGGGACAGCAGTATTAGATTCCGATGCACCATTGCCGGTTTACTGTATCCCTTGGACCTTCACATCAACGATGAAACACAGAAATTGCATCGATATTGAATACAAAAAGCAAAATGTCGATTTATTTACAAGAGGAGTAACTCTTCTAATAGTTCGTGCTTTGAGCCTTTCCTGGGACAGCAGTATTAGATTCCGATGCACCATTGCAGGTTTACTGTATCCCTTGGACCTTCAAATCAACGATGAAACACAGAAATTGCATCGATATTGAATACAAAACGCAAAATGTGGACTTATTTACAAGAGGAGTAACTCTTCTAATAGTTCGTGCTTTTAACCTTTCCTGGGACAGCAGTATAAGATTCCGATGCACCATTGTAGGTTTACTGTATCCCTTGGACCTTCAAAACAACGATGAAACACAGAAATTGCATCGATTTTGAATATAAAAGGCAAAATGTCGACTTATTTACAAGAGGAGTAACTCTTCCAATAGTTCGTGCTTTGAGCCTTTCCTGGGACAGCAGTATCAGATTCCGATGCACCATTGCAGGTTTACTGTATCTCTTGGACCTTCAAATCAACGATGAAACACAGAAATTGCATCGATATTGAATACAAAAGGCAAAATGTCGGCCTATTTACAAGAGGAGTAACTCTTCGAACGGTTCGTGCTATGAGCCTTTCCTGCGACAGCAGTATTAGATTCCGATGCACCATTCCAGGTTTACTGTATCTCTTGGATCTTCAAATCAACGATGAAACACAGAAATTGCATCGATATTGAATACAAAAGTCAAAATGTCGAATTATTTACAAGAGGCTTAACTCTTCTAATAGTTCGTGCTTTGAGCCTTTCCTGGGACAGCAGTATTAGATTCCGATGCGCCATTGCAGGTTTACTGGATCCCTTGGACCTTCAAATCAATGATGAAACACAGAAATTTCATCGATATTGAATACAAAAGGCAAAATATCGTCTTATTTACAAGAGGACTAACTCTTCTAATAGTTCGTGCTTTGAGCCTTTCCTGGGACAGCAGTATTAGATTCCGATGCGCCATTGCTGGTTTACTGTATCCCTTGGACCTTCAAATCAACGATGAAACACAGAAATTGCATCGATATTGAATACAAAATGCAAAATGACGACTTATTTACAAGAAGCGTAACTCTTCTAATAGTTCGTGTTTTAGCCTTTCCTGGGAGAGCAGTATCAGATTCCGATGCACCATTGCAGGTTTACTGTATCTCTTGGACCTTCTAATCAACGAAAAACACAGAAATTGCATCGATATTGAATACAAAAGGCAAAATGTCGACATGTTTACAAGAGACGTAAGTCTTCTAATAGTTCGTGATTTGAGCCTTTCCTGGGACAGCAGTATTAGATTCCGATGCACCATTGCAGGTTTACTGTATCCCTTGGACCTTCAAATCAACGATGAAACACAGAAATTGCATCGATATTGAATACAAAAAGCAAAATGACGATTTATTTACAAGAGGAGTAACTCTTCTAATAGTTTGTGATTTGAGCCTTTCCTGGGACAGCAGTGTTAGGTTTCCGATGCACCATTGCAGGTTTACTGTATCCCTTGGACCTTCAAATCAACGATGAAACACAGAAATGGCATCGATATTGAATACAAAAGGCAAAATGTCGACATGTTTACAAGAGACGTAAGTCTTCTAATAGTTCGTGATTTGAGCCTTTCCTGGGACAGCAGTATTAGATTCCGATGCACCATTGCAGGATTACTGTATCCTTTGGACCTTCAAATCAACGATGAAACACAGAAATTGCATCGATATTGAATACAAAAGACAAAATGACGACTTATTTACAAGAGGAGTAACTCTTCTAATAGTTCGTGTTTTTAGCCTTTCCTGGGACAGCAGTATTAGATTCCGATGCACCATTGCAGGTTTACTGTATCTCTTGGACGTTGAAATCAACGATGAAACACAGAAATTGCATCGATATTGAATACAAAAGGCAAAATATCGTTTTATTTACAAGAGGAGTAACTCTTCTAATAGTTCGTGCTTTGAGCCTTTCCTGGGACAGCAGTATTAGATTCCGATGCACCATTGCAGGTTTACTGTATCTCTTGGAACTTCAAATCAACGATGAAACACAGAAATTGCATCGATATTGAATACAAAATGCAAAATGTCGACTTTTTTACAACAGGCGTAAGTCTTCTAATAGTTCGTGCTTTGAGCCTTTCCTGGGACAGCAGTATTAGATTCCGATGCGCCATTGCTGGTTTACTGTATCCCTTGGACCTTCCAATCAACGATGAAACACAGAAATTGCATCGATATTGAATACAAAAGGCAAAATATCGTCTTATTTACAAGAGGAGTAACTCTTCTAATAGTTCGTGCTTTGAGCCTTTCCTGGGACAGCAGTATTAGATTCCGATGCACCATTGCAGGTTTACTGTATCCCTTGGAACTTCAAATCAACGATGAAACACAGAAATTGCATCGATATTGAATACAAGAGGCAAAATGTCGACTTTTTTATAAGTGGAGTTTCTCTTCTAATAGTTCGTGCTTTGAGCCTTTCCTGGGACAGCAGTATTAGATTCCGATGCACCATTGCAGGTACACTGTATCCCTAGGACATTCAAATCAACGATGAAACACAGAAATTGCATCGATATTGAATACAAAAAGCAAAATGTCGATTTATTTACAAGAGGAGTAACTCTTCTAATAGTTTGTGCCTTTCCTGGGACAGCAGTATTAGATTCCGATGCACCATTGCAGGTTTACTGTATCCCTTGGACCTTCAAATCAACGATGAAACTCGGAAATTGCTTCGATATTGAATACAAAAGGCAAAATGTCGACTTATTTACAAGAGGTGTAACTCTTCTAATAGTTCGTGCTTTGAGCCTTTCCTGGGACAGCAGTATTAGATTCCAATGCACCACTGCAGGTTTACTGTATCCCTTGGACCTTCAAATCAACGATGAAACACAGAAATTGCATCGATATTGAATACAAAACGCAAAATGTCGACTTATCTACAAGAGGAGTAACTCTTCTAATAGTTCGTGCTTTTAACCTTTCCTGGGACAGCAGTATAAGATTCCGATGCACCATTGTAGGTTTACTGTATCCCTTGGACCTTCAAATCAACGATGAAACACAGAAATTTCATCGATTTTGAATACTAAAGGCAAAATGTCGACTTATTTGCAAGAGGAGTAACTCTTCTAATAGTTCGTGCTTTGAGCCTTTCCTGGGACAGCAGTATTAGATTCCGATGCACCATTGCAGGTTTACTGTATCTCTTGGACTTTCAAATCAACGATGAAACACAGAAATTGCATCGATATTGAATACAAAAGGCAAAATGTCGACTTATTTACAAGAGGAGTAATTCTTCTAATAGTTCGTGATTTAGCCTTTCCTGGGAAAGCAGTATTAGATTCCGATGCACCATTGCAGGTTTACTGTATCTCTTGGACCTTCAAATCAACAATGAAACACAGAAATTGCATCGATATTGAATACAAAATGCAAAATGTCGACTTATTTAAAAGAGGTGTAACTCTTCTAATAGTTCGTGCTTTGAGCCTTTCCTGGGACAGCAGTATTAGATTCCGATGCACCATTCCAGGTTTACTGTATCTCTTGGATCTTCAAATCAACGATGAAACACAGAAATTGCATCGATATTGAATACAAAAGTCAAAATGTCGACTTATTTACAAGAGGTTTAACTCTTCTAATAGTTCGTGCTTTGAGCCTTTCCTGGGACAGCAGTATTAGATTCCGATTCACCATTGCAGGTTTACTGTATCTCTTGGAACTTGAAATCAACGATGAAACACAGAAATTGCATCGATATTGAATACAAAATGCAAAATGTACACTTATTTACAAGAGGCGTAACTCTTCTAATAGTTCGTGCTTTGAGCCTTCCTGGGACAGCAGTATTAGATTCCGATGCGCCATTGCTGGTTTACTGTATCCCTTGGACCTTCAAATCAACGATGAAACACAGAAATTGCATCGATATTGAATACAAAAGGCAAAATATCGTCTTATTTACAAGAGGAGTAACTCTTCTAATAGTTCGTGCTTTGAGCCTTTCCTGGGACAGCAGTATTAGATTCCGATGCACCATCGCAGGTTTACTGTATCCCTTGGACCTTCAAATCAACGATGAAACTCAGAAATTGCATCGATATTGAATACAAAAGGCAAAATGTCGACTTATTTACAAGAGGGGTAACTCTTCTAATAGTTCGTGTTTTGAGCCTTTCCTGGGACAGCAGTATTAGATTCCAATGCACCATTGCAGGTTTACTGTATCCCTTGGACCTTCAAATCAACGATGAAACACAGAAATTGCATCGATATTGAATACAAAACGCAAAATGTCGACTTATTTACAAGAGGAGTAACTCTTCTAATAGCTCGTGCTTTTAACCTTTCCTGGGACAGCAGTATAAGATTCCGATGCACCATTGTAGGTTTACTGTATCCCTTGGACCTTCAAATCAACGATGAAACACAGAAATTGCATCGATATTGAATGCAAAAGGCAAAATGTTGACTTATTTATAAGAGGAGTAACTCTTCTAATAGTTCGTGATTTTAGCCTTTCCTGGGACAGTCTTATTAGATTCCAATGCACCATTGCAGGTTTACTGTATCCCTTCGCCCTTCCAATAAACGATGAATCACAGAAATTGCATCGATATTGAATACAAAAGGCAAAATGTCGACTTATTTACAAGAGCAGTTACTCTTCTAATAGTTCGTGCTTTGAGCCTTTCCTGGGTCAGCAGTATTAGATTCCGATGCACCATTGCAGGTTTACTGTATCCCTTGGACCTTCAAATCAACGACGAAAGACAGAAATTGCATCGATATTGATTACAAAAAGCAAAATGTCGCCTATTTCATAAGTGGAGAAACTCTTCTAATAGATCGTGCTTTGAGCCTTTCCTGAGACAGCAGTATTAGATTCCAATGCACCATTGCAGGTTTACTGTATCCCTTGGACCTTCAAATCAACGATGAAACACAGAAATTTCATCAATTTTGAATACAAAAGGCCAAATGTCGACTTATTTACAAGAGGAGTAACTCATCTACTAGTTCGTGATTTGAGCCTTTCCTGGGACAGCAGTATTAGATTCCGATGCACCACTGCAGGTTTACTGTATCTCTTGGACCTTGAAATCAACGATGAAACACAGAAATTGCATCGATATTGAATACAAAAGGCAAAATCTCGACTTATTTACAAGAGGAGTAACTCTGCTAATAGTTCGTGCTTTGAGCCTTTCCTGGGACCGCAGTATTAGATTCCGATGCACCATTGCAGGTTTACTGTATCTCTTGGACCTTCAAATCAACGATGAAACACAGAAATTGCATCGATATTGAATACAAAAGGCAAAATGTCGACTTTTTTACAAGAGGCGTAACTCTTCTAATAGATCGTGTTTGAGCCTTTCCTGGGACAGCAGTATTAGATTCCGATGCGCCATTGCAGGTTTACTGTATCCCTTGGACCTTCATATCGACGATGAAACACAGAAATTGCATCGATATTAAATACAAAATGCATAATATCGTCTTATTTACAAGTCGAGTAACTCTTCTAATTGTTCGTGCTTTGAGCCTTTCCTGGGACAGCAGTATTAGATTCCGATGCGCCATTGCAGGTTTACTGTATCCCTTGGACCTTCAAATCAACGATGAAACCCAGAAATTGCATCGATATTGAATACAAGAGGCAAAATGTCGACTTTTTTATAAGTGGAGTATCTCATCTAACAGTTCGTGACTTGAGCCTTTCCTGGGACAGCAGTATTAGATTCCGATGCACCATTGCAGGTTTACTGTATCCCTTGGACCTTCAAATCAACGATGAAACTCAGAAATTGCATCGGAATTGAATACAAAGGGCAAAATGTCGACTTATTTACAAGAGGAGTAACTCTTCTAATAGTTCGTGTTTTGAGCCTTTCCTGGGAAAGCAGTATTAGATTCCAATGCACCATTGCAGGTTTACTGTATCCCTTGGACCTTCAAATCAACGATGAAAAACAGTAATTGCATCGATATTGAGTACAAAAGGCAAAATGTCGACTTATTTACAAGAGGAGTAATTCTTCTAATAGTTCGTGATTTAGCCTTTCCAGGGACAGCAGTATTAGATTCCGATGCACCATTGCAGGTTTACTGTATCTCTTGGACCTTCAAATCAACGATGAAACACAGAAATTGCATCGATATTGAATACAAAATGCAAAATGTTGACTTATTTAAAAGAGGTGTAACTCTTCTAATAGTTCGTGCTTTGAGCCTTTCCTGGGACAGCAGTATTAGATTCCGATGCACCATTCCAGGTTCACTGTATCTCTTGGATCTTCAAATCAACGATGAAACACAGAAATTGCATCGATATTGAATACAAAAGTCAAAATGTCGACTTATTTACAAGAGGTTTAACACTTCTAATAGTTCGCGCTTTGAGCCTTTCCTTTGACAGCAGTATTAGATTCCGATGCGCCATTGCAGGTTTACTGTATCCCTTGGACCTTCAAATCAACGATGAAACACAGAAATTGCATCGATATTAAATTCAAAAGCAAAATGTCGACTTATTTACAAGAGGAGTTACTCTTCGAATAGTTCGTGCTTTTAGCCTTTCCTGGGACAGCAGTATTAGATTCCGATGCACCATTGCAGGTTAACTGTATCCCTTGGACCTTCAAATCAACGATGAAACACAGAAATTGCATCGATATTGAATACAAAAGGCAAAATGTCGGCTTATTTACAAGAGGAGTAACTCTTCTAATAGTTCGTGCTTTGAGCCTTTCCTGGGACAGCAGTATTAGATTCCGATGCACCATTGCAGGTTTACTGTATCCCTTGGACCTTCAAATCTACGATGAAACTTAGAAATTGTCTCGATATTGTATACAAAATGCAAAGTGTCGACTTATTTAAAAGAGGTGTAACTGTTCTAATAGTTCGTGCTTTGAGCCTTTCCTGGGACAGCACTATTAGATTCCGATGCACCGTTGCAGGTTTACTGTATCTCTTGGACCTTCAAATCAACGATGAAACACAGACATTGCATCGATATTGAATACAAAAGGCAAAATGTCGACTTATTTACAAGAGGCTTAACTCTTCTAATAGTTCGTGCTTTGAGCCTTTCGTGGGACAGCAGTATTAGATTCCGATGCGCCATTGCAGGTTTACTGTATCCCTTGGACCTTCAAATCAACGATGAAACACAGAAATTGCATCGATATTGAATTCAAAAGGCAAAATGTCTACTTAATTACAAGAGGAGTTACTCTTCTAATAGCTCGTGCTTTTAGCCTTTCCGGGGACAGCAGTATTAGATTCCGATGCTCCATTGCAGGTTTACTGTAGCTCTTGGACCTTCAAATCAACGATGAAACACAGAAATTGCATCGATATTGAATACAAAAGGCAAAATGTCCACTTATTTAGAAGAGGAGTAACTCTTCTAATAGTTCGTGCTTTGAGCCTTTCCTGGGACAGCAGTTTTAGATTCCGATGCACCATTGCAGTTTTACTGTATCCCTTGGACCTTCAAATCAACGATGAAACACAGAAATTGCATTGATATTGATTACAAAAAGCAAAATGTCGACTTTCTTATAAGTGGAGTAACTCTTCTAATAGTTCGTGCTTTGAGCCTTTCCTGGGACAGCAGTATTAAATTCCGATGCACCATTGCAGGTTTACTGTTTCCCTTGGACCTTCAAATAATCGATGAAACACAGAAATTGCATCGATATTGAATACAAAAGGCAAAATGTCGACTTATTTACAAGAGGAGTAACTCCTCTAATAGTTCGTGGTTTTAGCCTTTTCAGGGACAGCAGTATTAGATTCCGATGCACCATTGCAGGTTTACTGTACCCCTTGGACCTTCCAATCAACGATGAAACACAGAAATCGCATCGATATTGAATACAAAAGGGAAAACATCGACCTATTTACAAGAGGAGTAACTCTGCGAATAGTTCGTGCTTTGAGCCTTTCCTGGGACAGCAGTATTAGATTCCGATGCACCATTGTAGGTTTACTGTATCCCTTGGACCTTCAAATCAACGATGAAACACAAAAATTGCATCGATATTGAATACAAAAGGCAAAATATTGACTTACACTCCTGGAAATTGAAATAAGAACACCGTGAATTCATTGTCCCAGGAAGGGGAAACTTTATTGACACATTCCTGGGGTCAGATACATCACACGATCACACTGACAGAACCACAGGCACATAGACACAGGCAACAGAGCATGCACAATGTCGGCACTAGTACAGTGTATATCCACCTTTCACAGCAACGCAGGCTGCTATTCTCCCATGGAGACGATCGTAGAGATGCTGGATGTAGTCCTGTGGAACGGCTTGCCATGCCATTTCCACCTGGCGCCTCAGTTGGACCAGCGTTCGTGCTGGACGTGCAGACCGCGTGAGACGACGCTTCACTCAGTCCCAAACATGCTCAATGGGGGACAGATCCGGAGATCTTGCTGGCCAGGGTAGTTGACTTACACCTTCTAGAGCACGTTGGGTGGCACGGGATACATGCGGACGTGCATTGTCCTATTGGAACAGCAAGTTCCCTTGCCGGTCTAGGAATGGTAGAACGATGGGTTCGATGACGGTTTGGATGTACCGTGCACTATTCAGTGCCCCCTTGACGATCACCAGTGGTGTATGGCCAGTGTAGGAGATCGCTCCCCACACCATGATGCCGGGTGTTGGCCCTGTGTGCCTCGGTCGTATGCAGTCTTGATTGTGGTGCTCACCTGCACGGCGACAAACACACATACGACCATCATTGGCACCAAGGCAGAAGCGACTCTCATCGCTGAAGACGACACATCTCGATTCGTCCCTCCATTCACGCCTGTCGCGACACCACTGGAGGCGGGCTGCACGATGTTGGGGCGTGAGCGGAAGACGGCCTAACGGTGTGCGGGATCGTAGCCCAGCTTCATGGAGACGGTTGCGAATGGTCCTCGCCGGTACCCCAGGAGCAACAATGTCCCTAATTTGCTGGGAAGTGGCGGTGCGGTCCCCTACGGCACTGCGTAGGATCCTACGGTCTTGGCGTGCATCCGTGCGTCGCTGCGGTCCGGTCCCAGGTCGACGGGCACGTGCACCTTCCGCCGACCACTGGCGACAACATCTATGTACTGTGGAGACCTCACGCCCCACGTGTTGAGCAATTCGGCGGTACGTCCACCCGGCCTCCCGCACGCCCACCATACGCCCTCGCTCAAAGTCCGTCAACTGCACATACCGTTCACGTCCACGCTGTCACGGCATGCTACCAGTGTTAAAGACTGCGCTGGAGCTCCGTATGCCACGGCAAACTGGCTAACACTGACGGCGGCGGTGCACAAATGCTCCGCAGCTAGCGCCATTCGACGGCCAACACCGCGGTTCCTGGTGTGTCCGCTGTGCCGTGCGTGTGATCATTGCTTGTACAGCCCTCCCGCAGTGTCCGGAGCAAGTATGGTGGGTCTGACACACCGGTGTCAATGTGTTCTTTCTTCCATTTCCAGGAGTGTATTTACAAGAGGAGTAACTCTTCTAATAGTTCGTGCTTTGAGCCTTTCCTGGGACAGCAGTATTAGATTCCAATGCACCATTGCAGGTTTACTGTATCACTTGGACCATCAAATCAACGATGAATCACAGAAATTGCATCGATATTGAATACAAAAAGCAAAATGTCGACTTATTTATAAGAGGAGTAACTCATCTAATAGTTCGTGTTTGAGCCTTTCCTGGGACAGCAGTATTAGATTCCGATGCACCATTGCAGGTTTACTGTATCCCTTGGACCTTCAAATCAACGATGAAACCCAGAAATTGCATCGATATTGAATACAAGAGGCAAAATGTCGACTTTTTTATAAGTGGAGTATCTCATCTAATAGTTCGTGACTTGAGCCTTTCCTGGGACAGCAGTATTAGATTCCGATGCACCATTGCAGGTTTACTGTATCCCTTGGACCGTCAAATCAACGATGAAACTCAGAAATTGCATCAATATTGAATACAAAGGGCAAAATGTCGACTTATTTACAAGAGGAGTAACTCTTCTAATAGTTCGTGTTTTGAGCCTTTCCTGGGACAGCAGTATTAGATTCCAATGCACCATTGCAGGTTTACTGTATCCCTTGGACCTTCAAATCAACGATGAAAAACAGTATTTGCATCGATATTGAGTACAAAATGCAAAATGTCGACTTATTTACAAGAGGAGTAATTCTTCTAATAGTTCGTGATTTAGCCTTTCCAGGGAAAGCAGTATTAGATTCCGATGCACCATTGCAGGTTTACTGTATCTCTTGGACCTTCAAATCAACGATGAAACACAGAAATTGCATCGATATTGAATACAAAATGCAAAATGTTGACTTATTTAAAAGAGGTGTAACTCTTCTAATAGTTCGTGCTTTGAGCCTTTCCTGGGACAGCAGTATTAGATTCCGATGCACCATTCCAGGTTCACTGTATCTCTTGGATCTTCAAATCAACGATGAATCACAGAAATTGCATCGATATTGAATACAAAAGTCAAAATGTCGACTTATTTACAAGAGGTTTAACACTTCTAATGGTTCGCGCTTTGAGCCTTTCCTTTGACAGCAGTATTAGATTCCGATGCGCCATTGCAGGTTTACTGTATCCCTTGGACCTTCAAATCAACGATGAAACACAGAAATTGCATCGATATTAAATTCAAAAGCAAAATGTCGACTTATTTACAAGAGGAGTTACTCTTCGAATAGTTCGTGCTTTTAGCCTTTCCTGGGACAGCAGTATTAGATTCCGATGCACCATTGCAGGTTAACTGTATCCCTTGGACCTTCAAATCAACGATGAAACACAGAAATTGCATCGATATTGAATACAAAAGGCAAAATGTCGGCTTATTTACAAGAGGAGTAACTCTTCTAATAGTTCGTGCTTTGAGCCTTTCCTGGGACAGCAGTATTAGATTCCGATGCACCATTGCAGGTTTACTGTATCCCTTGGACCTTCAAATCTACGATGAAACACAGAAATTGCCTCGATATTGTATACAAACTGCAAAATGTCGACATATTTAAAAGAGGTGTAACTGTTCTAATAGTTCGTGGTTTGAGCCTTTCCTGGGACAGCACTATTAGATTCCGATGCACAATTGCAGGTTTACTGTATCTCTTGGACCTTCAAATCAACGATGAAACACAGACATTGCATCGATATTGAATACAAAAGGCAAAATGTCGACTTATTTACAAGAGGCTTAACTCTTCTAATAGTTCGTGCTTTGAGCCTTTCCTGGGACAGCAGTATTAGATTCCGATGCGCCATTGCAGGTTTACTGTATCCCTTGGACCTTCAAATCAACGATGAAACACAGAAATTGCATCGATATTGAATTCAAAAGGCAAAATGTCGACTTATTTACAAGAGGAGTTACTCTTCTAATAGTTCGTGCTTTTAGCCTTTCCGGGGACAGCAGTATTAGATTCCGATGCTCCATTGCAGGTTTACTGTAGCTCTTGGACCTTCAAATCAACGATGAAACACAGAAATTGCATCGATATTGAATACAAAAGGCAAAATGTCGACTTATTTAGAAGAGGAGTAACTCTTCTAATAGTTCGTGCTTTGAGCCTTTCCTGGGACAGCAGTATTAGATTCCGATGCACCATTGCAGGTTTACTGTATCCCTTGGACCTTCAAATCAACGATGAAACACAGAAATTGCATTGATATTGATTACAAAAAGCAAAATGTCGACTTTCTTATAAGTGGAGTAACTCTTCTAATAGTTCGTGCTTTGAGCCTTTCCTGGATCAGCAGTATTAAATTCCGATGCACCATTGCAGGTTTACTGTTTCCCTTGGACCTTAAAATCAACGATGAAACACAGAAATTGCATCGATATTATATACAAAAGGCAAAATGTCGACTTATTTACAAGAGGAGTAACTCCTCTAATAGTTCGTGGTTTTAGCCTTTCCTGGGTGCAGCAGTATTAGATTCCGATGCACCATTGCAGGTTTACTGTACCCCTTGGACCTTCCAATCAACGATGAAACACAGAAATTGCATCGATATTGAATACAAAAGGGAAAACATCGACCTATTTACAAGAGGAGTAACTCTTCGAATAGTTCGTGCTTTGAGCCTTTCCTGGGACAGCAGTATTAGATTCCGATGCACCATTGTAGGTTTACTGTATCCCTTGGACCTTCAAATCAACGATGAAACACAAAAATTGCATCGATATTGAATACAAAAGGCAAAATGTCGACTTACACTCCTGGAAATTGAAATAAGAACACCGTGAATTCATTGTCCCAGGAAGGGGAAACTTTATTGACACATTCCTGGGGTCAGATACATCACATGATCACACTGACAGAACCACAGGCACATAGACACAGGCAACAGAGCATGCACAATGTCGGCACTAGTACAGTGTATATCCACCTTTCACAGCAACGCAGGCTGCTATTCTCCCATGGAGACGATCGTAGAGATGCTGGATGTAGTCCTGTGGAACGGCTTGCCATGCCATTTCCACCTGGCGCCTCAGTTGGACCAGCGTTCGTGCTGGACGTGCAGACCGCGTGAGACGACGCTTCACTCAGTCCCAAACATGCTCAATGGGGGACAGATCCGGAGATCTTGCTGGCCAGGGTAGTTAACTTACACCTTCTGGAGCACGTTGGGTGGCACGGGATACATGCGGACGTGCATTGTCCTATTGGAACAGCAAGTTCCCTTGCCGGTCTAGGAATGGTAGAACGATGGGTTCGATGACGGTTTGGATGTACCGTGCACTATTCAGTGTCCCCTCGACGATCACCAGTGGTGTATGGCCAGTGTAGGAGATCGCTCCCCACACCATGATGCCGGGTGTTGGCCCTGTGTGCCTCGGTCGTATGCAGTCTTGATTGTGGTGCTCACCTGCACGGCGACAAACACACATACGACCATCATTGGCACCAAGGCAGAAGCGACTCTCATCGCTGAAGACGACACATCTCGATTCGTCCCTCCATTCACGCCTGTCGCGACACCACTGGAGGCGGGCTGCACGATGTTGGGGCGTGAGCGGAAGACGGCCTAACGGTGTGCGGGATCGTAGCCCAGCTTCATGGAGACGGTTGCGAATGGTCCTCGCCGATACCCCAGGAGCAACAATGTCCCTAATTTGCTGGGAAGTGGCGGTGCGGTCCCCTACGGCACTGCGTAGGATCCTACGGTCTTGGCGTGCATCCGTGCGTCGCTGCGGTCCGGTCCCAGGTCGACGGGCACGTGCACCTTCCGCCGACCACTGGCGACAACATCGATGTACTGTGGAGACCTCACGCCCCACGTGTTGAGCAATTCGGCGGTACGTCCACCCGGCCTCCCGCATGCCCACCATACGCCCTCGCTCAAAGTCCGTCAACTGCACATACCGTTCACGTCCACGCTGTCACGGCATGCTACCAGTGTTAAAGACTGCGCTGGAGCTCCGTATGCCACGGCAAACTGGCTGACACTGACGGCGGCGGTGCACAAATGCTCCGCAGCTAGCGCCATTCGACGGCCAACACCGCGGTTCCTGGTGTGTCCGCTGTGCCGTGCGTGTAATCATTGCTTGTACAGCCCTCTTGCAGTGTCCGGAGCAAGTATGGTGGGTCTGACACACAGGTGTCAATGTGTTCTTTCTTCCATTTGCAGGAGTGTGTTTACAAGAGGAGTAACTCTTCTAATAGTTCGTGCTTTGAGCCTTTCCTGGGACAGCAGTATTAGATTCGAATGCACCATTGCAGGTTTACTGTATCACATGGACCATCAAATCAACGATGAATCACAGAAATTGCATCGATATTGAATACAAAAGGCAAAATGTCGACTTATTTATAAGAGGAGTAACTCATCTAATAGTTCGTGTTTGAGCCTTTCCTGGGACAGCAGTATTACATTCCGATGCCCCATTGCAGGTTTACTGTATCCCTTGAACCTTCAAGTCAAAGATGAAACACAGGAATTGCATCGATATTGAATACAAAAGGCAAAATATCGACTTATTTACAAGAGGAGTAACTCTTCTAATAGTTCGTTTTTTAGCCTTTCCTGGGACAGCAGTATTAGATTCCAATGCACCATTGCAGGTTTACTGTATCCCTTGGACCTGCAAATCAACGATGAAACACAGAAATTGCATCGATATTGAACACAAAAGGCAAAATGTCGACTTATTTACATGAGGAATAACTCTTCTAATAGTTCGTGATTTTAGCCTTTCCTGGGAGAGCAGTATTAGATTCCGATGCACCATTGCAGGTTTACTGTATCTCTTGGACCTTCAAATCAACGATGCAACACAGGAATTGCATCGATATTGAATACAAAAGCCAAAATGTCGACTTATTTACAAGAGGAGTAACTCTTCTAATAGTTCGTGCTTTGAGCCTTTCCTGAGACAGCAGTATTAGATTCCAATGCACCATTGCAGGTTTACTGTATCTCTTGGACCTTAAAATCAACGATGAAACACAGAAATTGCATCGATATTGAATACAAAAGGCAAAATGTCGAGTTTTTTACAAGAGGCGTAACTCTTCTAATAGATCGTGCTTTGAGCCTTTCCTGGGACAGCAGTATTAGATTCCGATGCGCCATTGCAGGTTTACTGTATCCCTTGGACCTTCAAATCAACGATGAAACACAGAAATTGCATCGATATTGAATACAACAGGCAAAATGTCGACTTTTTTTTAAGTGGAGTATCACTTCTAATAGTTCGTGACTTGAGCCTTTCCTGGGACAGCAGTATTAGTTTCCGATGCACCATTGCAGGTTTACTGTATCCCTTGGACCTTCAAATCAACGATGAAACACAGAAATTGCATCGATATTGAATACAAAAGGCAAAATCTCGACTTATTTACAAGAGGAGTAACTCATCTACTAGTTCGTGATTTGAGCCTTTCCTGGGACAGCAGTATTAGATTCCAATGCACCATTGCAGGTTTACTGTATCCATTGGACCTTCAAATCAACGATGAAACACAGAAATTGCATCGATATTGAGTACAAAAGGCAAAATGTCGACTTATTTACAAGAGGAGTAATTCTTCTAATAGTTCGTGATTTAGCCTTTCCTGGGACAGCAGTATTAGATTCCGATGCACCATTGCAGGTTTACTGTATCTCTTGGACCTTCAAATCAACGATGAAACACAGAAATTGCATCGATATTGAATACAAAATGCAAAATGTCAACTTATTTAAAAGAGGTGTAACTCTTCTAATAGTTCGTGCTTTGAGCCTTTCCTGGGACAGCAGTATTAGATTCCGATGCACCATTCCAGGTTCACTGTATCTCTTGGATCTTCAAATCAACGATGAAACACAGAAATTGCATCGATATTGAATACAAAAGTCAAAATGTCGACTTATTTAGAAGAGGTTTAACACTTCTAATAGTTCGTGCTTTGAGCCTTTCCTTTGACAGCAGTATTAGATTCCGATGCGCCATTGCAGGTTTACTGTATCCCTTGGACCTTCAAATCAACGATGAAACACAGATATTGCATCGATATTGAATACAAAAGGCAAAATGTCGACTTATTTACAAGAGGCTTAACTCTTCTAATAGTTCGTGCTTTGAGCCTTTCCTGGGACAGCAGTATTAGATTCCGATGCACCATTCCAGGTTAACTGCATCCCTTGGACCTTCAAATCAACGATGAAACACAGAAATTGCATCGATATTGAATACAAACATCAAAATGTCGACTTATTTAGAAGAGGTTTAACACTTCTAATAGTTCGTGCTTTGAGCCTTTCCTTTGACAGCAGTATTAGATTCCGATGCACCATTGCAGGTTTACTGTATCCCTTGGACCTTCAAATCTACGATGAAACACAGAAATTGCCTCGATATTGTATTCAAAATGCAAAATGTCGACTTATTTAAAAGAGGTGTAACTGTTCTAATAGTTCGTGCTTTGAGCCTTTCCTGGGACAGCACTATTAGATTCCGATGCACCATTGCAGGTTTACTGTATCTCTTGGACCTTCAAATCAACGATGAAACACAGACATTGCATCGATATTGAATATAAAAGGCAAAATGTCGACTTATTTACAAGAGGCTTAACTCTTCTAATAGTTCGTGCTTTGTGCCTTTCCTGGGACAGCAGTATTAGATTCCGATGCGCCATTGCAGGTTTACTGTATCCCTTGGACCTTCAAATCAACGATGAAACACAGAAATTGCATCGATATTGAATTCAAAAGGCAAAATGTCGACTTATTTACAAGAGGAGTTACACTTCTAATAGTTCGAGGTTTTAGCCTTTCCGGGGACAGCAGTTTTAGATTCCGATGCACCATTGCAGGTTTACTGTAGCTCTTGGACCTTCAAATCAACGATGAAACACAGAAATTGCATCGATATTGAATACAAAAGGCAAAATTTCGACTTATTTAGAAGAGGAGTAACTCTTCTAATGGTTCGTGATTTGAGCCTTTCCTGGGACAGCAGTATTAGATTCCGATGCACCATTGCAGGTTTACTGTATCCCTTGGACCTTCAAATCAACGATGAAACACAGAAATTGCATTGATATTGATTACAAAAAGCAAAATGTCGACTTTCTTATAAGTGGAGGAACTCTTCTAATAGATCGTGCTTTGAGCCTTTCCTGGGACAGCAGTATTAAATTCCGATGCACCATTGCAGGTTTACTGTTTCCCTTGGACCTTCAAGTAAAAGATGAAACACAGGAATTGCATCGATATTGAATACAAAAGGCAAAATATCGACTTATTTACAAGACGAGTAACTCTTCTAATAGTTCGTTTTTTAGCCTTTCCTGGGACAGCAGTATTAGATTCCAATGCACCATTGCAGGTTTACTGTATCCCTTGGTCCTGCAAATCAACGATGAAACACAGAAATTTCATCGATATTGAACACAAAAGGCAAAATGTCGACTTATTTACATGAGGAATAACTCTTCTAGTAGTTCGTGATTTTAGCCTTTCCTGGGAGAGCAGTATTAGATTCCGATGCACCATTGCAGGTTAACTGTATCTCTTGGACCTTCAAATCAACGATGCAACCCAGAAATTGCATCGATATTGAATACAAAAGCCAAAATGTCGCCTATTTCATAAGTGGAGAAACTCTTCTAATAGTTCGTTCTTTGAGCCTTTCCTGAGACAGCAGTATTAGATTCCAATGCACCATTGCAGGTTTACTGTATCCCTTGGACCTTCAAATCAACGATGAAACACTGAAATTTCATCGATTTTGAATATAAAAGGCAAAATGTCGACTTATTTACAAGAGGAGTAACTCATCTACTAGTTCGTGATTTGAGTCTTTCCTGGGACAGCAGTATTAGATTCCGATGCACCACTGCAGGTTTACTGTATCTCTTGGACCTTGAAATCAACGATGAAACACAGAAATTGCATCGATATTGAATACAAAAGGCAAAATCTCGACTTATTTACAAGAGGAGTAACTCTTCTAATAGTTCGTGCTTTGAGCCTTTCCTGGGACAGCAGTATTAGATTCCGATGCACCATTGCAGGATAACGGTATCTCTTGGACCTTCAAATCAACGATGAAACACAGAAATTGCATCGATATTGAATACAAATGGCAAAATGTCGACTTTTTTACAAGAGGCGTAACTCTTCTAATACTTCGTGCTTTGAGCCTTTCCTGGGACAGCAGTATTAGATTCCGATGCGTCATTGCAGGTTTACTGTATCCCTTGGACCTTCAAATCGACGATGAAACACAGAAATTGCATCGATATTAAATACAAAATGCAAAATATCGTCTTATTTACAAGACGAGTAACTCTTCTAATAGTTCGTGCTTTGAGCCATTCCTGGGACAGCAGTATTAGATTCAGATGCACCATTGCAGGTTTACTGTATCCCTTGGACCTTCAAATCAACGATGAAACACAGAAATTGCATCGATATTGAATACAAGAGGCAAAATGTCGACTTTTTTATAAGTGGAGTATCTCTTCTAATAGTTCGTGACTTGAGCCTTTCCTGGGACAGCAGTATTACATTCCGATGCCCCATTGCAGGTTTACTGTATCCCTTGAACCTGCAAATCAACGATGAAACACAGGAATTGCATCGATATTGAATACAAAAGGCAAAATGTCGACTTATTTACAAAAGGAGTAACTCTTCGAATAGTTCGTTCTTTTAGCCTATCCTGGGACAGCAGTATTAGATTCCAATGCACCATTGCAGGTTTACTGTATCCCTTGGACCTTCAAATCAACGATGAAACACTGAAATTTCATCGATTTTGAATACAATAGGCAAAATGTCGACTTATTTACAAGAGGAGTAACTCATCTACTAGTTCGTGATTTGAGTCTTTCCTGGGACAGCAGTATTAGGTTCCGATGCACCACTGCAGGTTTACTGTATCTCTTGGACCTTGAAATCAACGATGAAACACAGAAATTGCATCGATATTGAATACAAAAGGCAAAATCTCGACTTATTTACAAGAGGAGTAACTCTTCTAATAGTTCGTGCTTTGAGCCTTTCCTGGGACAGCAGCATTAGATTCCGATGCACCATTGCAGGATAACGATATCTCTTGGGCCTTCAAATCAACGATGAAACACAGAAATTGCATCGATATTGAATACAAATGGCAAAATGTCGACTTTTTTACAAGAGGCGTAACTCTTCTAATAGTTCGTGCATTGAGCCTTTCCTGGGACTGCAGTATTAGATTCCGATGCGTCATTGCAGGTTTACTGTATCCCTTGGACCTACAAATCGACGATGAAACACAGAAATTGCATCGATATTAAATACAAAATGCAAAATATCGTCTTATTTACAAGACGAGTAACTCTTCTAATAGTTCGTGCTTTGAGCCTTTCCTGGGACAGCAGTATTAGATTCCGATGCACCATTGCAGGTTTACTGTATCCCTTGGACCTTCAAATCAACGATGAAACACAGAAATTGCATCGATATTGAATACAAGAGGCAAAATGTCGACTTTTTTATAAGTGGAGTATCTCTTCTAATAGTTCGTGACTTGAGCCTTTCCTGGGACAGCAGTATTAGATTCCGATGCACCATTGCAGGTTTACTGTATCCCTTGGACTTTCAAATCAACGATGAAACTCAGAAATTGCATCGATATTGAATACAAAAGGCAAAATGTCGACTTATTTATAGGAGGAGTAACTCATCTAATAGTTCGTGTTTGAGCCTTTCCTGGGACAGCAGTATTACATTCCGATGCCCCATTGCAGGTTTACTGTATCCCTTGAACCTGCAAATCAACGATGAAACACAGGAATTGCATCGATACTGAATACAAAAGGCAAAATGTCGACTTATTTACAAGAGGAGTAACTCTTCTTATAGTTCGTTCTTTTAGCCTATCCTGGGACAGCAGTATTAGATTCCAATGCACCATTGCAGGTTTACTGTATCCCTTGGACCTGCAAATCAACGATGAAACACAGAAATTGCATCGATATTGAATACAAAAAGCAAAATGTCGACTTATTTAAATGAGGAATAACTCTTCTAATTGTTCGTGATTTTAGCCTTTCCTGGGAGAGCAGTATTAGATTCCGATGCCCCATTGCAGGTTTACTGTATCTCTTGGACCTTCAAATCAACGATGCAACACAGAAATTGCATCGACATTGAATACAAAAGCCAAAATATCGACTTATTTACAAGAGGCGTAACTTTTCTAGTTGTTCGTGATTTTAGCCTTTCCTGGGAGAGCAGTATTAGATTACGATGCCCCATTGCAGGTTTACTGTATCTCTTGGACCTTCAAATCAACGATGCAACACAGAAATTGCATCGACATTGAATACAAAAGGCAAAATGTCGACTTATTTACAAGAGGAGTAGTTCTTCTAATAGTTCGTGCTTTTAGCCTTTCCTGGGACAGCAGTATTAGATTCCGATGCACCATTGCAATTTTACTGTATCTCTTGGACCTTCAAATCAACGATGAAACACAGAAATTGCATCGATATTGAATACAAGAGGCAAAATGTCGACTTATTTACAAGAGGAGTAACTCTTCTAATAGTTCGTGCTTTGAGCCTTTCCTGGGACAGCAGTATTAGATTCCGATGCACCATTGCAGGTTTACTGTGTCCCTTGGACCTTCAAATCAACGACGAAAGACAGAAATTTTATCGATTTTGAATACAAAAGGCAAAATGTCGACTTATTTACAAGAGGAGTAACTCATCTACTAGTTCGTGATTTGAGCCTTTCCTGGGACAGCAGTATTAGATTCCGATGCACCACTGCAGGTTTACTGTATGTCTTGGACCTTGAAATCAACGATGAAACACAGAAATTGCATCGATATTGAATACAAAAGGCAAAATCTCGACTTATTTACAAGAGGAGTAACTCTTCTAATAGTTCGTGCTTTGAGCCTTTCCTGGGACAGCAGTATTAGATTCCGATGCACCATTGCAGGTTTACTGTATCTCTTGGATCTTCAAATCAACGATGAAACACAGAAATTGCATCGATATTGAATACAAAAGGCAAAATGTCAACTTTTTTACAAGAGGCGTAACTCTTCTAATAGTTCGTGCTTTGAGCCTTTCCTGGGACAGCAGTATCAGATTCCGATGCGCCATTGCAGGTTTACTGTATCCCTTGGACCTTCAAATCGACGATGAAAAACAGAAATTGCATCGATATTAAATACAAAATGCAAAATATCGTCTTATTTACAAGACGAGTATTTCTTCTAATAGTTCGTGCTTTGAGCCTATCCTGGGACAGCAGTATTAGATTCCGATGCACCATTGCAGGTTTACTGTATAACTTGGATATTCAAATCAACGATGAAACACAGAAATTGCATCAATATTGAATACAAGAGGCAAAATGTCGACTTTTTTATAAGTGGAGTATCTCTTCCAATAGTTCGTGACTTGAGCCTTTCCTGGGACAGCAAAATTAGATTCCGATGAACCATTGCAGGTTTACTGTATCCCTTGGACATTCAAATCAACGATGAAACTCAGAAATTGCATCGATATTGAATACAAAAGGCAAAATGTCGACTTATTTACAAGAGGAGTAACACTTCTAATAGTTCGTGTTTTGAGCCTTTCCTGGGACAGCAGTATTAGATTCCAATGCACCATTGCAGGTTTACTGTATCCCTTGGACCTTCAAATCAACGATGAAACACAGAAATTACATCGATATTGAATACAAAAGGCAAAATATCAACTTATTTACAAGAGGAGTAACTCTTCTAATAGTTCGTGGTTTTAACCTTTCCTGGGACAGCAGTATTAGATTCCGATGCACCATTGCAGGTTTACTGTAACTCTTGGACCTTCAAATCAACGATGAAACACAGAAATTGCATCGATATTGAATACAAAATGCAAAATGTCGATCTATTTACAAGAGACGTAACTCTTCTAATAGTTCTTGCTTTGAGCCTTTCCTGGGACAGCAGTATTTGATTCCGATGCGCCATTGCAGGTTTTCTGTATCCCTTGGACCTTGAAATCAACGATGAAACACAAAAATTCCATCGATATTGAATACAAAAGTCAAAATGTCGACTTTTTTATAAGTGGAGTAACTCATCTAATTGTTCGTGCTTTGAGCCTTTACTGGGACAGCAATATTAGATGCCGATGCACCATTGCAGGTTTACTGTTTCCCTTGGACCTTCAAATCAACGATGAAACACAGAAATTGCATCGATATTGAATACAAAAGGTTATATGTCGAATTATTTACATGAGGAATAACTCTTCTAATAGTTCGTGGTTTTAGCCTTTCCTGGGAGAGCAGTATTAGATTCCGATGCACCATTGCAGGTTTACTGTATCTCTTGGACCTTCAAATCAACGATGCAACACAGAAATTGCATCGATATTGAATACAAAAGGCAAAATGTCGACTTATTTACAAGGGCAGTAACTCTTTTAATAGTTCGTGCTTTGAGCCTTTCCTGGGACAGCAGTATTAAATTCCGATGCACCATTGCAGGTTTACTGTATCCCTTGGACCTTCAAATCAACGATGAAACACAGAAATTGCATCGATATTGAATTCAAAAGCAAAATGTCGACTTATTTACAAGAGGAGTTACTCTTCGAATAGTTCGTGCTTTTAGCCTTTCCTGGGACAGCAGTATTAGATTCCGATGCACCATTGCAGGTTTACTGTATCCCTTGGACCTTCAAATCAACGATGAGACACAGAAATTGCATCGATATTGAATACAAAAGGCAAAATGTCGACTCATTTACAAGAGGAGTAACTCTTCTAATAGTTCGTGCTTTGAGCCTTTCCTGGGACAGCAGTATTAGATTCCGATGCACCATTGCAGGTTTACTGTATCCCTTGGACCTTCGAATCTACGATGAAACACAAAATTGCCTCGATATTGTATACAAAATGCAAAATGTCGACTTATTTAAAAGAGGTGTAACTCTTCTAATAGTTCGTGCTTTGAGCCTTTCCTGGGACAGCACTATTAGATTCCGATGCACCATTGCAGGTTTACTGTATCCCTTGGACCTTCAAATCGACGATGAAAAACAGAAATTGCATCGATATTAAATACAAAATGCAAAATATCGTCTTATTTACAAGACGAGTATTTCTTCTAATAGTTCGTGCTTTGAGCCTATCCTGGGACAGCAGTATTAGATTCCGATGCACCATTGCAGGTTTACTGTATCCCTTGGATATTCAAATCAACGATGAAACACAGAAATTGCATCAATATTGAATACAAGAGGCAAAATGTCGACTTTTTTATAAGTGGAGTATCTCTTCCAATAGTTCGTGACTTGAGCCTTTCCTGGGACAGCAGAATTAGATTCCGATGAACCATTGCAGGTTTACTGTATCCCTTGGACATTCAAATCAACGATGAAACTCAGAAATTGCATCGATATTGAATACAAAAGGCAAAATGTCGACTTATTTACAAGAGGAGTAACACTTCTAATAGTTCGTGTTTTGAGCCTTTCCTGGGACAGCAGTATTAGATTCCAATGCACCATTGCAGGTTTACTGTATCCCTTGGACCTTCAAATCAACGATGAAACACAGAAATTACATCGATATTGAATACAAAAGGCAAAATGTCAACTTATTTACAAGAGGAGTAACTCTTCTAATAGTTCGTGGTTTTAACCTTTCCTGGGACAGCAGTATTAGATTCCGATGCACCATTGCAGGTTTACTGTAACTCTTGGACCTTCAAATCAACGATGAAACACAGAAATTGCATCGATATTGAATACAAAATGCAAAATGTCGATCTATTTACAAGAGACGTAACTCTTCTAATAGTTCTTGCTTTGAGCCTTTCCTGGGACAGCAGTATTTGATTCCGATGCGCCATTGCAGGTTTTCTGTATCCCTTGGACCTTGAAATCAACGATGAAACACAAAAATTCCATCGATATTGAATACAAAAGTCAAAATGTCGACTTTTTTATAAGTGGAGTAACTCATCTAATTGTTCGTCCTTTGAGCCTTTACTGGGACAGCAATATTAGATGCCGATGCACCATTGCAGGTTTACTGTTTCCCTTGGACCTTCAAATCAACGATGAAACACAGAAATTGCATCGATATTGAATACAAAAGGTTATATGTCGAATTATTTACATGAGGAATAACTCTTCTAATAGTTCGTGCTTTTAGCCTTTCCTGGGAGAGCAGTATTAGATTCCGATGCACCATTGCAGGTTTACTGTATCTCTTGGACCTTCAAATCAACGATGCAACACAGAAATTGCATCGATATTGAATACAAAAGGCAAAATGTCGACTTATTTACAAGAGCAGTAACTCTTTTAATAGTTCGTGCTTTGAGCCTTTCCTGGGACAGCACTATTAGATTCCGATGCACCATTGCAGGTTTACTGTATCTGTTGGACCTTCAAATCAACGATGAAACACAGAAATTGCATCGATATTGAATACAAAAGGCAAAATGTCGACTTATTTACAAGAGGCTTAACTCTTATAATAGTTCGTGCTTTGAGCCTTTCCTGGGACAGCAGTATTAGATTCCGATGCGCCATTGCAGGTTTACTGTATCCCTTGGACCTTCAAATCAACGATGAAACACAGAAATTGCATCGATATTGAATACAAAATGCAAAATGTCGATCTATTTACAAGAGACGTAACTCTTCTAATAGTTCGTGCTTTGAGCCTTTCCTGGGACAGCAGTATTTGATTCTGATGCGCCATTGCAGGTTTTCTGTATCCCTTGGACCTTGAAATCAACGATGAAACACAGAAATTCCATCTATATTGAATACAAAAATCAAAATGTCGACTTTTTTATAAGTGGAGTAACTCATCTAATTGTTCGTGCTTTGAGCCTTTACTGGGACAGCAATATTAGATTCCGATGCACCATTGCAGGTTTACTGTATCCTGTGGACCTTCAAATCAACGATGAAACACAGAAATTGCATCGATATTGAATACAAAAGGCAAAATGTCAACTTATTTACAAGAGGAGTAACTCTTCTAATAGTTCGTGGTTTTAACCTTTCCTGGGACAGCAGTATTAGATTCCGATGCACCATTGCAGGTTTACTGTAACTCTTGGACCTTCAAATCAACGATGAAACACAGAAATTGCATCGATATTGAATACAAAAGGCAAATTGTCGACTTATTTACAAGAGGCTTAACTCTTCTAATAGTTCGTGCTTTTAGCCTTTCCGGGGACAGCAGTATTAGATTCCGATGCACCATTGCAGGTTTACTGTAGCTCTTGGGCTACAAATCAACGATGAAACACAGAAATTGCATCGATATTGAATACAAAAGGCAAAATCTCGACTTATTTACAAGAGGAGTAACTCTTCTAATAGTTCGTGCTTTGAGCCTTTCCTGGGACAGCAGTATTAGATTCCGATGCACCATTGCAGGTTTACTGTATCTCTTGGATCTTCAAATCAACGATGAAACACAGAAATTGCATCGATATTGAATACAAAAGGCAAAATGTCAACTTTTTTACAAGAGGCGTAACTCTTCTAATAGTTCGTGCTTTGAGCCTTTCCTGGGACAGCAGTATCAGATTCCGATGCGCCATTGCAGGTTTACTGTATCCCTTGGACCTTCAAATCGACGATGAAAAACAGAAATTGCATCGATATTAAATACAAAATGCAAAATATCGTCTTATTTACAAGACGAGTATTTCTTCTAATAGTTCGTGCTTTGAGCCTATCCTGGGACAGCAGTATTAGATTCCGATGCACCATTGCAGGTTTACTGTATAACTTGGATATTCAAATCAACGATGAAACACAGAAATTGCATCAATATTGAATACAAGAGGCAAAATGTCGACTTTTTTATAAGTGGAGTATCTCTTCCAATAGTTCGTGACTTGAGCCTTTCCTGGGACAGCAAAATTAGATTCCGATGAACCATTGCAGGTTTACTGTATCCCTTGGACATTCAAATCAACGATGAAACTCAGAAATTGCATCGATATTGAATACAAAAGGCAAAATGTCGACTTATTTACAAGAGGAGTAACACTTCTAATAGTTCGTGTTTTGAGCCTTTCCTGGGACAGCAGTATTAGATTCCAATGCACCATTGCAGGTTTACTGTATCCCTTGGACCTTCAAATCAACGATGAAACACAGAAATTACATCGATATTGAATACAAAAGGCAAAATGTCAACTTATTTACAAGAGGAGTAACTCTTCTAATAGTTCGTGGTTTTAACCTTTCCTGGGACAGCAGTATTAGATTCCGATGCACCATTGCAGGTTTACTGTAACTCTTGGACCTTCAAATCAACGATGAAACACAGAAATTGCATCGATATTGAATACAAAATGCAAAATGTCGATCTATTTACAAGAGACGTAACTCTTCTAATAGTTCTTGCTTTGAGCATTTCCTGGGACAGCAGTATTTGATTCCGATGCGCCATTGCAGGTTTTCTGTATCCCTTGGACCTTGAAATCAACGATGAAACACAAAAATTCCATCGATATTGAATACAAAAGTCAAAATGTCGACTTTTTTATAAGTGGAGTAACTCATCTAATTGTTCGTGCTTTGAGCCTTTACTGGGACAGCAATATTAGATGCCGATGCACCATTGCAGGTTTACTGTTTCCCTTGGACCTTCAAATCAACGATGAAACACAGAAATTGCATCGATATTGAATACAAAAGGTTATATGTCGAATTATTTACATGAGGAATAACTCTTCTAATAGTTCGTGGTTTTAGCCTTTCCTGGGAGAGCAGTATTAGATTCCGATGCACCATTGCAGGTTTACTGTATCTCTTGGACCTTCAAATCAACGATGCAACACAGAAATTGCATCGATATTGAATACAAAAGGCAAAATGTCGACTTATTTACAAGGGCAGTAACTCTTTTAATAGTTCGTGCTTTGAGCCTTTCCTGGGACAGCAGTATTAAATTCCGATGCACCATTGCAGGTTTACTGTATCCCTTGGACCTTCAAATCAACGATGAAACACAGAAATTGCATCGATATTGAATTCAAAAGCAAAATGTCGACTTATTTACAAGAGGAGTTACTCTTCGAATAGTTCGTGCTTTTAGCCTTTCCTGGGACAGCAGTATTAGATTCCGATGCACCATTGCAGGTTTACTGTATCCCTTGGACCTTCAAATCAACGATGAGACACAGAAATTGCATCGATATTGAATACAAAAGGCAAAATGTCGACTCATTTACAAGAGGAGTAACTCTTCTAATAGTTCGTGCTTTGAGCCTTTCCTGGGACAGCAGTATTAGATTCCGATGCACCATTGCAGGTTTACTGTATCCCTTGGACCTTCGAATCTACGATGAAACACAAAATTGCCTCGATATTGTATACAAAATGCAAAATGTCGACTTATTTAAAAGAGGTGTAACTCTTCTAATAGTTCGTGCTTTGAGCCTTTCCTGGGACAGCACTATTAGATTCCGATGCACCATTGCAGGTTTACTGTATCCCTTGGACCTTCAAATCGACGATGAAAAACAGAAATTGCATCGATATTAAATACAAAATGCAAAATATCGTCTTATTTACAAGACGAGTATTTCTTCTAATAGTTCGTGCTTTGAGCCTATCCTGGGACAGCAGTATTAGATTCCGATGCACCATTGCAGGTTTACTGTATCCCTTGGATATTCAAATCAACGATGAAACACAGAAATTGCATCAATATTGAATACAAGAGGCAAAATGTCGACTTTTTTATAAGTGGAGTATCTCTTCCAATAGTTCGTGACTTGAGCCTTTCCTGGGACAGCAGAATTAGATTCCGATGAACCATTGCAGGTTTACTGTATCCCTTGGACATTCAAATCAACGATGAAACTCAGAAATTGCATCGATATTGAATACAAAAGGCAAAATGTCGACTTATTTACAAGAGGAGTAACACTTCTAATAGTTCGTGTTTTGAGCCTTTCCTGGGACAGCAGTATTAGATTCCAATGCACCATTGCAGGTTTACTGTATCCCTTGGACCTTCAAATCAACGATGAAACACAGAAATTACATCGATATTGAATACAAACGGCAAAATGTCAACTTATTTACAAGAGGAGTAACTCTTCTAATAGTTCGTGGTTTTAACCTTTCCTGGGACAGCAGTATTAGATTCCGATGCACCATTGCAGGTTTACTGTAACTCTTGGACCTTCAAATCAACGATGAAACACAGAAATTGCATCGATATTGAATACAAAATGCAAAATGTCGATCTATTTACAAGAGACGTAACTCTTCTAATAGTTCTTGCTTTGAGCCTTTCCTGGGACAGCAGTATTTGATTCCGATGCGCCATTGCAGGTTTTCTGTATCCCTTGGACCTTGAAATCAACGATGAAACACAAAAATTCCATCGATATTGAATACAAAAGTCAAAATGTCGACTTTTTTATAAGTGGAGTAACTCATCTAATTGTTCGTGCTTTGAGCCTTTACTGGGACAGCAATATTAGATGCCGATGCACCATTGCAGGTTTACTGTTTCCCTTGGACCTTCAAATCAACGATGAAACACAGAAATTGCATCGATATTGAATACAAAAGGTTATATGTCGAATTATTTACATGAGGAATAACTCTTCTAATAGTTCGTGCTTTTAGCCTTTCCTGGGAGAGCAGTATTAGATTCCGATGCACCATTGCAGGTTTACTGTATCTCTTGGACCTTCAAATCAACGATGCAACACAGAAATTGCATCGATATTGAATACAAAAGGCAAAATGTCGACTTATTTACAAGAGCAGTAACTCTTTTAATAGTTCGTGCTTTGAGCCTTTCCTGGGACAGCACTATTAGATTCCGATGCACCATTGCAGGTTTACTGTATCTGTTGGACCTTCAAATCAACGATGAAACACAGAAATTGCATCGATATTGAATACAAAAGGCAAAATGTCGACTTATTTACAAGAGGCTTAACTCTTATAATAGTTCGTGCTTTGAGCCTTTCCTGGGACAGCAGTATTAGATTCCGATGCGCCATTGCAGGTTTACTGTATCCCTTGGACCTTCAAATCAACGATGAAACACAGAAATTGCATCGATATTGAATACAAAATGCAAAATGTCGATCTATTTACAAGAGACGTAACTCTTCTAATAGTTCGTGCTTTGAGCCTTTCCTGGGACAGCAGTATTTGATTCTGATGCGCCATTGCAGGTTTTCTGTATCCCTTGGACCTTGAAATCAACGATGAAACACAGAAATTCCATCTATATTGAATACAAAAATCAAAATGTCGACTTTTTTATAAGTGGAGTAACTCATCTAATTGTTCGTGCTTTGAGCCTTTACTGGGACAGCAATATTAGATTCCGATGCACCATTGCAGGTTTACTGTATCCTGTGGACCTTCAAATCAACGATGAAACACAGAAATTGCATCGATATTGAATACAAAAGGCAAAATGTCAACTTATTTACAAGAGGAGTAACTCTTCTAATAGTTCGTGGTTTTAACCTTTCCTGGGACAGCAGTATTAGATTCCGATGCACCATTGCAGGTTTACTGTAACTCTTGGACCTTCAAATCAACGATGAAACACAGAAATTGCATCGATATTGAATACAAAAGGCAAATTGTCGACTTATTTACAAGAGGCTTAACTCTTCTAATAGTTCGTGCTTTTAGCCTTTCCGGGGACAGCAGTATTAGATTCCGATGCACCATTGCAGGTTTACTGTAGCTCTTGGGCTTCAAATCAACGATGAAACACAGAAATTGCATCGATATTGAATACAAAAGGCAAAATGTCGACTTATTTAGAAGTGGAGTAACTCTTCTAATAGTTCGTGCTTTGAGCCTTTCCTGGGACAGCAGTATTAGATTCCGATGCACCATTGCAGGTTTACTGTATCCCTTGGACCTTCAAATCAACGATGAAACACAGAAATTGCATCGATATTGAATACAAAAGGCAAAATGTCGACTTATTTACAAGAGGAGTAACTCCTCTAATAGTACGTGGTTTTAGCCTTTCCTGGGACAGCAGTATTAGATTCCGTTGCACCATTGCAGGTTTACTGTACCCCTTGGACTTTCCAATCAACGATGAAACACAGAAATTGCATCGATATTGAATACAAAAGGGAAAACATCGACCTATTTACAAGAGGAGTAACTCTTCGAATAGTTCGTGCTTTGAGCCTTTCCTGGGACAGCAGTATTAGATTCCAATGCACCATTGCAGGTTTACTGTATCCCTTTGACAATCAAATCAACGATGAATCACAGAAATTGCATCGATATTGAATACAAAAGGCAAAATGTCGCCTATTTCATAAGTGGAGAAACTCTTCTAATAGTTCGTGCTTTAGCCTTTCCTGGGACAGCAGTATTAGATTCCAATGCACCATTGCAGGTTTACTGTATCCCTTGGACCTGCAAATCAACGATGAAACACAGAAATTGCATCGATATTGAATACAAAAGGCAAAATGTCGACTTATTTACATGAGGAATAACTCTTCTAATAGTTCGTGATTTTAGCATTTCCTGGGAGAGCACTATTAGATTCCGATGCACCATTGCAGGTTTACTGTATCTCTTGGACCTTCAAATCAACGATGCAACACAGAAATTGCATCGATATTGAATACAATAGCCAAAATGTCGACTTATGTACAAGAGGCGTAACTCTTCTAATAGTTCGTGCTTTGAGCCTTTCCTGGGACAGCAGTATTAGATTCCGATGCACCATTGCAGATTTACTGTATCCCTTGGACCTTCAAATCAACGACGAAAGACAGAAATTGCATCGATATTGAATACAAAAGGCAAAATGTCGCCTATTTCATAAGTGGAGAAACTCTTCTAATAGTTCGTGCTTTGAGCCTTTCCTGGGACAGCAGTATTAGATTCCAATGCACCATTGCAGGTTTACTGTATCCATTGGACCTTCAAATCAACGATGAAACACAGAAATTTCATCGATTTTGAATACAAAAGGCAAAATGTCGACTTATTTACAAGAGGAGTAACTCATCTACTAGTTCGTGATTTGAGCCTTTCCTGGGACAGCATTATTAGATTCCGATGCACCATTGCAGGTTTACTGTATCCCTTGGACCTTCAAATCAACGATGAAACACAGAAATTGCATCGATATTGAATACAAAATGCAAAATGTCGACCTATTTACTAGAGGAGTAACTCTTCGAACGGTTCGTGCTTTGAGCCTTTCCTGCGTCAGCAGTATTAGATTCCGATGCACCATTGCAGGATTACTGTATCCCTTGGACCTTCAAATCAACGATGAAACACAGAAATTGCATCGATATTGAACACAAAAGACCAAATGTCGACTTATTTACAAGAGGAGTAACTCTTCTAATATTTCGTGTTTTTAGCCATTCCTGGGACAGCAGTATTAGATTCCGATGCACCACTGCAGGTTTACTGTATCTCTTGGACCTTGAAATCAACGATGAAACACAGAAATTGCATCGATATTGAATACAAAAGGCAAAATCTCGACTTATTTACAAGAGGAGTAACTCTTCTAATAGTTCGTGCTTTGAGCCTTTCCTGGGACAGCAGTATTAGATTCCGATGCACCTTTGCAGGTTTACTGTGTCCCTTGGACCTTCAAATCAACGACGAAAGACAGAAATTTTATCGATTTTGAATACAAAAGGCAAAATGTCGACTTATTTACAAGAGGAGTAACTCATCTACTAGTTCGTGATTTGAGCCTTTCCTGGGACAGCAGTATTAGATTCCGATGCACCACTGCAGGTTTACTGTATGTCTTGGACCTTGAAATCAACGATGAAACACAGAAATTGCATCGATATTGAATACAAAAGGCAAAATCTCGACTTATTTACAAGAGGAGTAACTCTTCTAATAGTTCGTGCTTTGAGCCTTTCCTGGGACAGCAGTATTAGATTCCGATGCACCATTGCAGGTTTACTGTATCTCTTGGATCTTCAAATCAACGATGAAACACAGAAATTGCATCGATATTGAATACAAAAGGCAAAATGTCAACTTTTTTACAAGAGGCGTAACTCTTCTAATAGTTCGTGCTTTGAGCCTTTCCTGGGACAGCAGTATCAGATTCCGATGCGCCATTGCAGGTTTACTGTATCCCTTGGACCTTCAAATCGACGATGAAAAACAGAAATTGCATCGATATTAAATACAAAATGCAAAATATCGTCTTATTTACAAGACGAGTATTTCTTCTAATAGTTCGTGCTTTGAGCCTATCCTGGGACAGCAGTATTAGATTCCGATGCACCATTGCAGGTTTACTGTATAACTTGGATATTCAAATCAACGATGAAACACAGAAATTGCATCAATATTGAAAACAAGAGGCAAAATGTCGACTTTTTTATAAGTGGAGTATCTCTTCCAATAGTTCGTGACTTGAGCCTTTCCTGGGACAGCAAAATTAGATTCCGATGAACCATTGCAGGTTTACTGTATCCCTTGGACATTCAAATCAACGATGAAACTCAGAAATTGCATCGATATTGAATACAAAAGGCAAAATGTCGACTTATTTACAAGAGGAGTAACACTTCTAATAGTTCGTGTTTTGAGCCTTTCCTGGGACAGCAGTATTAGATTCCAATGCACCATTGCAGGTTTACTGTATCCCTTGGACCTTCAAATCAACGATGAAACACAGAAATTACATCGATATTGAATACAAAAGGCAAAATGTCAACTTATTTACAAGAGGAGTAACTCTTCTAATAGTTCGTGGTTTTAACCTTTCCTGGGACAGCAGTATTAGATTCCGATGCACCATTGCAGGTTTACTGTAACTCTTGGACCTTCAAATCAACGATGAAACACAGAAATTGCATCGATATTGAATACAAAATGCAAAATGTCGATCTATTTACAAGAGACGTAACTCTTCTAATAGTTCTTGCTTTGAGCCTTTCCTGGGACAGCAGTATTTGATTCCGATGCGCCATTGCAGGTTTTCTGTATCCCTTGGACCTTGAAATCAACGATGAAACACAAAAATTCCATCGATATTGAATACAAAAGTCAAAATGTCGACTTTTTTATAAGTGGAGTAACTCATCTAATTGTTCGTGCTTTGAGCCTTTACTGGGACAGCAATATTAGATGCCGATGCACCATTGCAGGTTTACTGTTTCCCTTGGACCTTCAAATCAACGATGAAACACAGAAATTGCATCGATATTGAATACAAAAGGTTATATGTCGAATTATTTACATGAGGAATAACTCTTCTAATAGTTCGTGGTTTTAGCCTTTCCTGGGAGAGCAGTATTAGATTCCGATGCACCATTGCAGGTTTACTGTATCTCTTGGACCTTCAAATCAACGATGCAACACAGAAATTGCATCGATATTGAATACAAAAGGCAAAATGTCGACTTATTTACAAGGGCAGTAACTCTTTTAATAGTTCGTGCTTTGAGCCTTTCCTGGGACAGCAGTATTAAATTCCGATGCACCATTGCAGGTTTACTGTATCCCTTGGACCTTCAAATCAACGATGAAACACAGAAATTGCATCGATATTGAATTCAAAAGCAAAATGTCGACTTATTTACAAGAGGAGTTACTCTTCGAATAGTTCGTGCTTTTAGCCTTTCCTGGGACAGCAGTATTAGATTCCGATGCACCATTGCAGGTTTACTGTATCCCTTGGACCTTCAAATCAACGATGAGACACAGAAATTGCATCGATATTGAATACAAAAGGCAAAATGTCGACTCATTTACAAGAGGAGTAACTCTTCTAATAGTTCGTGCTTTGAGCCTTTCCTGGGACAGCAGTATTAGATTCCGATGCACCATTGCAGGTTTACTGTATCCCTTGGACCTTCGAATCTACGATGAAACACAAAATTGCCTCGATATTGTATACAAAATGCAAAATGTCGACTTATTTAAAAGAGGTGTAACTCTTCTAATAGTTCGTGCTTTGAGCCTTTCCTGGGACAGCACTATTAGATTCCGATGCACCATTGCAGGTTTACTGTATCCCTTGGACCTTCAAATCGACGATGAAAAACAGAAATTGCATCGATATTAAATACAAAATGCAAAATATCGTCTTATTTACAAGACGAGTATTTCTTCTAATAGTTCGTGCTTTGAGCCTATCCTGGGACAGCAGTATTAGATTCCGATGCACCATTGCAGGTTTACTGTATCCCTTGGATATTCAAATCAACGATGAAACACAGAAATTGCATCGATATTGAATACAAAAGGGAAAACATCGACCTATTTACAAGAGGAGTAACTCTTCGAATAGTTCGTGCTTTGAGCCTTTCCTGGGACAGCAGTATTAGATTCCAATGCACCATTGCAGGTTTACTGTATCCCTTTGACAATCAAATCAACGATGAATCACAGAAATTGCATCGATATTGAATACAAAAGGCAAAATGTCGCCTATTTCATAAGTGGAGAAACTCTTCTAATAGTTCGTGCTTTAGCCTTTCCTGGGACAGCAGTATTAGATTCCAATGCACCATTGCAGGTTTACTGTATCCCTTGGACCTGCAAATCAACGATGAAACACAGAAATTGCATCGATATTGAATACAAAAGGCAAAATGTCGACTTATTTACATGAGGAATAACTCTTCTAATAGTTCGTGATTTTAGCATTTCCTGGGAGAGCACTATTAGATTCCGATGCACCATTGCAGGTTTACTGTATCTCTTGGACCTTCAAATCAACGATGCAACACAGAAATTGCATCGATATTGAATACAATAGCCAAAATGTCGACTTATGTACAAGAGGCGTAACTCTTCTAATAGTTCGTGCTTTGAGCCTTTCCTGGGACAGCAGTATTAGATTCCGATGCACCATTGCAGATTTACTGTATCCCTTGGACCTTCAAATCAACGACGAAAGACAGAAATTGCATCGATATTGAATACAAAAGGCAAAATGTCGCCTATTTCATAAGTGGAGAAACTCTTCTAATAGTTCGTGCTTTGAGCCTTTCCTGGGACAGCAGTATTAGATTCCAATGCACCATTGCAGGTTTACTGTATCCATTGGACCTTCAAATCAACGATGAAACACAGAAATTTCATCGATTTTGAATACAAAAGGCAAAATGTCGACTTATTTACAAGAGGAGTAACTCATCTACTAGTTCGTGATTTGAGCCTTTCCTGGGACAGCATTATTAGATTCCGATGCACCATTGCAGGTTTACTGTATCCCTTGGACCTTCAAATCAACGATGAAACACAGAAATTGCATCGATATTGAATACAAAATGCAAAATGTCGACCTATTTACAAGAGGAGTAACTCTTCGAACGGTTCGTGCTTTGAGCCTTTCCTGCGTCAGCAGTATTAGATTCCGATGCACCATTGCAGGATTACTGTATCCCTTGGACCTTCAAATCAACGATGAAACACAGAAATTGCATCGATATTGAACACAAAAGACCAAATGTCGACTTATTTACAAGAGGAGTAACTCTTCTAATATTTCGTGTTTTTAGCCATTCCTGGGACAGCAGTATTAGATTCCGATGCACCACTGCAGGTTTACTGTATCTCTTGGACCTTGAAATCAACGATGAAACACAGAAATTGCATCGATATTGAATACAAAAGGCAAAATCTCGACTTATTTACAAGAGGAGTAACTCTTCTAATAGTTCGTGCTTTGAGCCTTTCCTGGGACAGCAGTATTAGATTCCGATGCGCCATTGCAGGTTTACTGTGTCCCTTGGACCTTCAAATCAACGACGAAAGACAGAAATTTTATCGATTTTGAATACAAAAGGCAAAATGTCGACTTATTTACAAGAGGAGTAACTCATCTACTAGTTCGTGATTTGAGCCTTTCCTGGGACAGCAGTATTAGATTCCGATGCACCACTGCAGGTTTACTGTATGTCGTGGACCTTGAAATCAACGATGAAACACAGAAATTGCATCGATATTGAATACAAAAGGCAAAATCTCGACTTATTTACAAGAGGAGTAACTCTTCTAATAGTTCGTGCTTTGAGCCTTTCCTGAGACAGCAGTATTAGATTCCGATGCACCATTGCAGGTTTACTGTATCTCTTGGATCTTCAAATCAACGATGAAACACAGAAATTGCATCGATATTGAATACAAAAGGCAAAATGTCAACTTTTTTACAAGAGGCGTAACTCTTCTAATAGTTCGTGCTTTGAGCCTTTCCTGGGACAGCAGTATCAGATTCCGATGCGCCATTGCAGGTTTACTGTATCCCTTGGACCTTCAAATCGACGATGAAAAACAGAAATTGCATCGATATTAAATACAAAATGCAAAATATCGTCTTATTTACAAGACGAGTATTTCTTCTAATAGTTCGTGCTTTGAGCCTATCCTGGGACAGCAGTATTAGATTCCGATGCACCATTGCAGGTTTACTGTATCCCTTGGATATTCAAATCAACGATGAAACACAGAAATTGCATCAATATTGAATACAAGAGGCAAAATGTCGACTTTTTTATAAGTGGAGTATCTCTTCCAATAGTTCGTGACTTGAGCCTTTCCTGGGACAGCAAAATTAGATTCCGATGAACCATTGCAGGTTTACTGTATCCCTTGGACATTCAAATCAACGATGAAACTCAGAAATTGCATCGATATTGAATACAAAAGGCAAAATGTCGACTTATTTACAAGAGGAGTAACACTTCTAATAGTTCGTGTTTTGAGCCTTTCCTGGGACAGCAGTATTAGATTCCAATGCACCATTGCAGGTTTACTGTATCCCTTGGACCTTCAAATCAACGATGAAACACAGAAATTACATCGATATTGAATACAAAAGGCAAAATGTCAACTTATTTACAAGAGGAGTAACTCTTCTAATAGTTCGTGGTTTTAACCTTTCCTGGGACAGCAGTATTAGATTCCGATGCACCATTGCAGGTTTACTGTAACTCTTGGACCTTCAAATCAACGATGAAACACAGAAATTGCATCGATATTGAATACAAAATGCAAAATGTCGATCTATTTACAAGAGACGTAACTCTTCTAATAGTTCTTGCTTTGAGCCTTTCCTGGGACAGCAGTATTTGATTCCGATGCGCCATTGCAGGTTTTCTGTATCCCTTGGACCTTGAAATCAACGATGAAACACAAAAATTCCATCGATATTGAATACAAAAGTCAAAATGTCGACTTTTTTATAAGTGGAGTAACTCATCTAATTGTTCGTGCTTTGAGCCTTTACTGGGACAGCAATATTAGATGCCGATGCACCATTGCAGGTTTACTGTTTCCCTTGGACCTTCAAATCAACGATGAAACACAGAAATTGCATCGATATTGAATACAAAAGGTTATATGTCGAATTATTTACATGAGGAATAACTCTTCTAATAGTTCGTGGTTTTAGCCTTTCCTGGGAGAGCAGTATTAGATTCCGATGCACCATTGCAGGTTTACTGTATCTCTTGGACCTTCAAATCAACGATGCAACACAGAAATTGCATCGATATTGAATACAAAAGGCAAAATGTCGACTTATTTACAAGGGCAGTAACTCTTTTAATAGTTCGTGCTTTGAGCCTTTCCTGGGACAGCAGTATTAAATTCCGATGCACCATTGCAGGTTTACTGTATCCCTTGGACCTTCAAATCAACGATGAAACACAGAAATTGCATCGATATTGAATTCAAAAGCAAAATGTCGACTTATTTACAAGAGGAGTTACTCTTCGAATAGTTCGTGCTTTTAGCCTTTCCTGGGACAGCAGCATTAGATTCCGATGCACCATTGCAGGTTTACTGTATCCCTTGGACCTTCAAATCAACGATGAGACACAGAAATTGCATCGATATTGAATACAAAAGGCAAAATGTCGACTCATTTACAAGAGGAGTAACTCTTCTAATAGTTCGTGCTTTGAGCCTTTCCTGGGACAGCAGTATTAGATTCCGATGCACCATTGCAGGTTTACTGTATCCCTTGGACCTTCGAATCTACGATGAAACACAAAATTGCCTCGATATTGTATACAAAATGCAAAATGTCGACTTATTTAAAAGAGGTGTAACTCTTCTAATAGTTCGTGCTTTGAGCCTTTCCTGGGACAGCACTATTAGATTCCGATGCACCATTGCAGGTTTACTGTATCCCTTGGACCTTCAAATCGACGATGAAAAACAGAAATTGCATCGATATTAAATACAAAATGCAAAATATCGTCTTATTTACAAGACGAGTATTTCTTCTAATAGTTCGTGCTTTGAGCCTATCCTGGGACAGCAGTATTAGATTCCGATGCACCATTGCAGGTTTACTGTATCCCTTGGATATTCAAATCAACGATGAAACACAGAAATTGCATCAATATTGAATACAAGAGGCAAAATGTCGACTTTTTTATAAGTGGAGTATCTCTTCCAATAGTTCGTGACTTGAGCCTTTCCTGGGACAGCAGAATTAGATTCCGATGAACCATTGCAGGTTTACTGTATCCCTTGGACATTCAAATCAACGATGAAACTCAGAAATTGCATCGATATTGAATACAAAAGGCAAAATGTCGACTTATTTACAAGAGGAGTAACACTTCTAATAGTTCGTGTTTTGAGCCTTTCCTGGGACAGCAGTATTAGATTCCAATGCACCATTGCAGGTTTACTGTATCCCTTGGACCTTCAAATCAACGATGAAACACAGAAATTACATCGATATTGAATACAAAAGGCAAAATGTCAACTTATTTACAAGAGGGGTAACTCTTCTAATAGTTCGTGGTTTTAACCTTTCCTGGGACAGCAGTATTAGATTCCCATGCACCATTGCAGGTTTACTGTAACTCTTGGACCTTCAAATCAACGATGAAACACAGAAATTGCATCGATATTGAATACAAAATGCAAAATGTCGATCTATTTACAAGAGACGTAACTCTTCTAATAGTTCTTGCTTTGAGCCTTTCCTGGGACAGCAGTATTTGATTCCGATGCGCCATTGCAGGTTTTCTGTATCCCTTGGACCTTGAAATCAACGATGAAACACAAAAATTCCATCGATATTGAATACAAAAGTCAAAATGTCGACTTTTTTATAAGTGGAGTAACTCATCTAATTGTTCGTGCTTTGAGCCTTTACTGGGACAGCAATATTAGATGCCGATGCACCATTGCAGGTTTACTGTTTCCCTTGGACCTTCAAATCAACGATGAAACACAGAAATTGCATCGATATTGAATACAAAAGGTTATATGTCGAATTATTTACATGAGGAATAACTCTTCTAATAGTTCGTGCTTTTAGCCTTTCCTGGGAGAGCAGTATTAGATTCCGATGCACCATTGCAGGTTTACTGTATCTCTTGGACCTTCAAATCAACGATGCAACACAGAAATTGCATCGATATTGAATACAAAAGGCAAAATGTCGACTTATTTACAAGAGCAGTAACTCTTTTAATAGTTCGTGCTTTGAGCCTTTCCTGGGACAGCACTATTAGATTCCGATGCACCATTGCAGGTTTACTGTATCTGTTGGACCTTCAAATCAACGATGAAACACAGAAATTGCATCGATATTGAATACAAAAGGCAAAATGTCGACTTATTTACAAGAGGCTTAACTCTTATAATAGTTCGTGCTTTGAGCCTTTCCTGGGACAGCAGTATTAGATTCCGATGCGCCATTGCAGGTTTACTGTATCCCTTGGACCTTCAAATCAACGATGAAACACAGAAATTGCATCGATATTGAATACAAAATGCAAAATGTCGATCTATTTACAAGAGACGTAACTCTTCTAATAGTTCGTGCTTTGAGCCTTTCCTGGGACAGCAGTATTTGATTCTGATGCGCCATTGCAGGTTTTCTGTATCCCTTGGACCTTGAAATCAACGATGAAACACAGAAATTCCATCTATATTGAATACAAAAATCAAAATGTCGACTTTTTTATAAGTGGAGTAACTCATCTAATTGTTCGTGCTTTGAGCCTTTACTGGGACAGCAATATTAGATTCCGATGCACCATTGCAGGTTTACTGTATCCTGTGGACCTTCAAATCAACGATGAAACACAGAAATTGCATCGATATTGAATACAAAAGGCAAAATGTCAACTTATTTACAAGAGGAGTAACTCTTCTAATAGTTCGTGGTTTTAACCTTTCCTGGGACAGCAGTATTAGATTCCGATGCACCATTGCAGGTTTACTGTAACTCTTGGACCTTCAAATCAACGATGAAACACAGAAATTGCATCGATATTGAATACAAAAGGCAAATTGTCGACTTATTTACAAGAGGCTTAACTCTTCTAATAGTTCGTGCTTTTAGCCTTTCCGGGGACAGCAGTATTAGATTCCGATGCACCATTGCAGGTTTACTGTAGCTCTTGGGCTTCAAATCAACGATGAAACACAGAAATTGCATCGATATTGAATACAAAAGGCAAAATGTCGACTTATTTAGAAGTGGAGTAACTCTTCGAATAGTTCGTGCTTTGAGCCTTTCCTGGGACAGCAGTATTAGATTCCAATGCACCATTGCAGGTTTACTGTATCCCTTTGACAATCAAATCAACGATGAATCACAGAAATTGCATCGATATTGAATACAAAAGGCAAAATGTCGCCTATTTCATAAGTGGAGAAACTCTTCTAATAGTTCGTGCTTTAGCCTTTCCTGGGACAGCAGTATTAGATTCCAATGCACCATTGCAGGTTTACTGTATCCCTTTGACAATCAAATCAACGACGAAAGACAGAAATTGCATCGATATTGAATACAAAAGGCAAAATGTCGCCTATTTCATAAGTGGAGAAACTCTTCTAATAGTTCGTGCTTTGAGCCTTTCCTGGGACAGCAGTATTAGATTCCAATGCACCATTGCAGGTTTACTGTACCCCTTGGACTTTCCAATCAACGATGAAACACAGAAATTGCATCGATATTGAATACAAAAGGGAAAACATCGACCTATTTACAAGAGGAGTAACTCTTCGAATAGTTCGTGCTTTGAGCCTTTCCTGGGACAGCAGTATTAGATTCCAATGCACCATTGCAGGTTTACTGTATCCCTTTGACAATCAAATCAACGATGAATCACAGAAATTGCATCGATATTGAATACAAAAGGCAAAATGTCGCCTATTTCATAAGTGGAGAAACTCTTCTAATAGTTCGTGCTTTAGCCTTTCCTGGGACAGCAGTATTAGATTCCAATGCACCATTGCAGGTTTACTGTATCCCTTGGACCTGCAAATCAACGATGAAACACAGAAATTGCATCGATATTGAATACAAAAGGCAAAATGTCGACTTATTTACATGAGGAATAACTCTTCTAATAGTTCGTGATTTTAGCATTTCCTGGGAGAGCACTATTAGATTCCGATGCACCATTGCAGGTTTACTGTATCTCTTGGACCTTCAAATCAACGATGCAACACAGAAATTGCATCGATATTGAATACAATAGCCAAAATGTCGACTTATGTACAAGAGGCGTAACTCTTCTAATAGTTCGTGCTTTGAGCCTTTCCTGGGACAGCAGTATTAGATTCCGATGCACCATTGCAGATTTACTGTATCCCTTGGACCTTCAAATCAACGACGAAAGACAGAAATTGCATCGATATTGAATACAAAAGGCAAAATGTCGCCTATTTCATAAGTGGAGAAACTCTTCTAATAGTTCGTGCTTTGAGCCTTTCCTGGGACAGCAGTATTAGATTCCAATGCACCATTGCAGGTTTACTGTATCCATTGGACCTTCAAATCAACGATGAATCACAGAACTTTCATCGATTTTGAATACAAAAGGCAAAATGTCGACTTATTTACAAGAGGAGTAACTCATCTACTAGTTCGTGATTTGAGCCTTTCCTGGGACAGCATTATTAGATTCCGATGCACCATTGCAGGTTTACTGTATCCCTTGGACCTTCAAATCAACGATGAAACACAGAAATTGCATCGATATTGAATACAAAATGCAAAATGTCGACCTATTTACAAGAGGAGTAACTCTTCGAACGGTTCGTGCTTTGAGCCTTTCTTGCGTCAGCAGTATTAGATTCCGATGCACCATTGCAGGATTACTGTATCCCTTGGACCTTCAAATCAACGATGAAACACAGAAATTGCATCGATATTGAACACAAAAGACCAAATGTCGACTTATTTACAAGAGGAGTAACTCTTCTAATATTTCGTGTTTTTAGCCATTCCTGGGACAGCAGTATTAGATTCCGATGCACCACTGCAGGTTTACTGTATCTCTTGGACCTTGAAATCAACGATGAAACACAGAAATTGCATCGATATTGAATACAAAAGGCAAAATCTCGACTTATTTACAAGAGGAGTAACTCTTCTAATAGTTCGTGCTTTGAGCCTTTCCTGGGACAGCAGTATTAGATTCCGATGCACCATTGCAGGTTTACTGTATCTCTTGGACCTTCAAATCAAGGATGAAACACAGAAATTGCATCGATATTGAATACAAAAGGCAAAATGTCGACTTTCTTACAAGAGGCGTAACTCTTCTAATAGTTCGTGCTTTGATCCTTGCCTGGGACAGCAGTATTAGATTCCGATGCGCCATTGCAGGTTTACTGTATCCCTTGGACCTTCAAATCGACGATGAAACACAGATATTGCATCGATATTGAACACAAAAGACAAAATGTCGACTTATTTACAAGAGGAGTAACACTTCTAATATTTCGTGTTTTTAGCCATTCCTGGGACAGCAGTATTAGATTCCGATGCACCACTGCAGGTTTACTGTATCTCTTGGACCTTCAAATCAAGGATGAAACACAGAAATTCCATCGATATTGAATACAAAAGTCAAAATGTCGACTTTTTTATAAGTGGAGTAACTCATCTAATTGTTCGTGCTTTGAGCCTTTACTGGGACAGCAATATTAGATTCCGATGCACCATTGCAGGTTTACTGTATCCCTTGGACCTTCAAATCAACGATGAAACACAGAAATTGCATCGATATTGAATACAAAAGGTTATATGTCGAATTATTTACATGAGGAATAACTCTTCTAATAGTTCGTGCTTTTAGCCTTTCCTGGGAGAGCAGTATTAGATTCCGATGCACCATTGCAGGTTTACTGTATCTCTTGGACCTTCAAATCAACGATGCAACACAGAAATTGCATCGATATTGAATACAAAAGGCAAAATGTCGACTTATTTACAAGAGCTGTAACTCTTTTAATAGTTCGTGCTTTGAGCCTTTCCTGGGACAGCAGTATTAAATACCGATGCACCATTTCAGGTTTACTGTATCCCTTGGACCTTCAAATCAACGATGAAACACAGAAATTGCATCGATATTGAATTCAAAAGCAAAATGTCGACTTATTTACAAGAGGAGTTACTCTTCGAATAGTTCGTGCTTTTAGCCTTTCCTGGGACAGCAGTATTAGATTCCGATGCACCATTGCAGGTTTACTGTATCCCTTGGACCTTCAAATCAACGATGAAACACAGAAATTGCATCGATATTGAATACAAAAGGCAAAATGTTAACTTATTTACAAGAGGAGTAACTCTTCTAATAGTTCGTGCTTTGAGCCTTTCCTGGGACAGCAGTATTAGATTCCGATGCACCATTGCAGGTTTACTGTATCCCTTGGACCTTCGAATCTACGATGAAACACAAAATTGCCTCGATTTTGTATACAAAATGCAAAATGTCGAATTATTTAAAAGAGGTGTAACTCTTCTAATAGTTCGTGCTTTGAGCCTTTCCTGGGACAGCACTATTAGGTTCCGATGCACCATTGCAGGTTTACTGTATCTCTTGGACCTTCAAATCAACGATGAAACACAGAAATTGCATCGATATTGAATACAAAATGCAAAATGTCGATCTATTTACAAGAGACGTAACTCTTCTAATAGTTCGTGTTTGAGCCTTTCCTGGGACAGCAGTATTTGATTCCGATGCGCCATTGCAGGTTTTCTGTATCCCTTGGACCTTGAAATCAACGATGAAACACAGAAATTCCATCTATATTGAATACAAGAGTCAAAATGTCGACTTTTTTATAAGTGGAGTAACTCATCTAATTGTTCGTGCTTTGAGCCTTTACTGGGACAGCAATATTAGATTCCGATGCACCATTGCAGGTTTACTGTATCCCGTGGACCTTCAAATCAACGATGAAACACAGAAATTGCATCGATATTGAATACAAAAGGCAAAATGTCGACTTATTTACATGAGGAATAACTCTTCTAATAGTTCGTGCTTTTAGCCTTTCCTGGGAGAGCAGTATTAGATTCCGATGCACCATTGCAGGTTTACTGTATCTCTTGGACCTTCAAATCAACGATGCAACACAGAAATTGCATCGATATTGAATACAAAAGGCAAAATGTCGACTTATTTTCAAGAGCAGTAACTCTTTTAATAGTTCGTGCTTTGAGCCTTTCCTGGTACAGCAGTATTAAATTCCGATGCACCATTGCAGGTTTACTGTATCCCTTGGACCTTCAAATCAACGATGAAACACAGAAATTGCATCGATATTGAATTCAAAAGCAAAATGTCGACTTATTTACAAGAGGAGTTACTCTTCGAATAGTTCGTGCTTTTAGCCTTTCCTGGGACAGCAGTATTAGATTCCGATGCACCATTGCAGGTTAACTGTATCCCTTGGACCTTCAAATCAACGATGAAACACAGAAATTGCATCGATATTGAATACAAAAGGCAAAATGTCGACTCATTTACAAGAGGAGTAACTCTTCTAATGGTTCGTGCTTTGAGCCTTTCCTCGGACAGCAGTATTAGATTCCGATGCACCATTGCAGGTTTACTGTATCCCTTGGACCTTCGAATCTACGATGAAACACAAAATTGCCTCGATATTGTATACAAAATGCAAAATGTCGACTTATGTAAAAGAGGTGTAACTCTTCTAATAGCTTGTGCTTTGAGCCTTTCCAGGGACAGAACTATTAGATTCCGATGCACCATTGCAGGTTTACTGTATCTCTTGGACCTTCAATCAACGATGAAACACAGAAATTGCATCGATATTGAATACAAAAGGCAAAATGTCGACTTATTTACAAGAGGCTTAACTCTTCTAATAGTTCGTGCTTTTAGCCTTTCTGGGGACAGCAGTATTAGATTCCGATGCACTATTGCAGGTTTACTGTAGCTCTTGGACCTTCAAATCAACGATGAAACAGAGAAATTGCATCGATATTGAATACAAAAGGCAAAATGTCGACTTATTTAGAAGTGGAGTAACTCTTCTAATAGTTCGTGCTTTGAGCCTTTCCTGGGACAGCAGTATTAGATTCCGATGCACCATTGCAGGTTTACTGTATCCCTTGGACCTTCAAATCAACGATGAAACACAGAAATTGCATTGATATTGATTACAAAATGCATAATGTCGACTTTTTTATAAGTGGAGTAACTCTTCTAATAGTTCGTGCTTTGAGCCTTTCCTGGGACAGCAGTATTAAATTCCGATGCACCATTGCAGGTTTACTGTTTCCCTTGGACCTTCAAATCAACGATGAAACACAGAAATTGCATCGATATTGAATACAAAAGGCAAAATGTCGACTTATTTACAAGAGGAGTAACTCCTCTAATAGTACGTGAATTTAGCCTTTCCTGGGACAGCAGTATTAGATTCCGTTGCACCATTGCAGGTTTACTGTACCCCTTGGACCTTCCAATCAACGATGAAACACAGAAATTGCATCGATATTGAATACAAAAGGGAAAACATCGACCTATTTACAAGAGGAGTAACTCTTCGAATAGTTCGTGCTTTGAGCCTTTCCTGGGACAGCAGTATTAGATTCCGATGCACCATTGCAGGTTTACTGTATCTCTTGGACCTTCAAATCAACGATGCAACACAGAAATTGCATCGATATTGAATACAATAGCCAAAATGTCGACTTATTTACAAGAGGCGTAACTCTTCTAATAGTTCGTGCTTTGAGCCTTTCCTGGGACAGCAGTATTAGATTCCGATGCACCATTGCAGGTTTACTGTATCCCTTGGACCTTCAAATCAACGACGAAAGACAGAAATTGCATCGATATTGAATACAAAAGGCAAAATGTCGCCTATTTCATAAGTGGAGAAACTCTTCTAATAGTTCGTGCTTTGAGCCTTTCCTGGGACAGCAGTATTAGATTCCAATGCACCATTGCAGGTTTACTGTATCCCTTGGACCTTCAAATCAACGATGAAACACAGAAATTTCATCGATTTTGAATACAAAAGGTAAAATGTCGACTTATTTACAAGAGGAGTAACTCATCTACTAGTTCGTGATTTGAGCCTTTCCTGGGACAGCATTATTAAATTCCGATGCACCATTGCAGGTTTACTGTATCCCTTGGACCTTCAAATCAACGATGAAACACAGAAATTGCATCGATATTGAATACAAAAGGCAAAATGTCGACTTATTTACAAGAGGAGTAACTCCTCTAATAGTACGTGGTTTTAGCCTTTCCTGGGACAGCAGTATTAGATTCCGTTGCACCATTGCAGGTTTACTGTACCCCTTGGACCTTCCAATCAACGATGAAACACAGAAATTGCATCGATATTGAATACAAAAGGGAAAACATCGACCTATTTACAAGAGGAGTAACTCTTCGAATAGTTCGTGCTTTGAGCCTTTCCTGGGACAGCAGTATTAGATTCCGATGCACCATTGCAGGTTTACTGTATCTCTTGGACCTTCAAATCAAGGATGAAACACAGAAATTGCATCGATATTGAATACAAAAGGCAAAATGTCGACTTTTTTACAAGAGGCGTAACTCTTCTAATAGTTCGTGCTTTGATCCTTGCCTGGGACAGCAGTATTAGATTCCGATGCGCCATTGCAGGTTTACTGTATCCCTTGGACCTTCAAATCGACGATGAAACACAGAAATTGCATCGATATTGAATACAAAATGCAAAATATCGTCTTATTTACAAGACCAGATACTCTTCTAATAGTTCGTGCTTTGAGCCTTTCCTCCAACAGCAGTATTAGATTCCGATGCACCATTGCAGGTTTACTGTATCCCTTGGACCTTCATATCAACGATGAAACACAGAAATTACATCGATATTGAATACAAATGGCAAAATGTCGACTTATTTACAAGAGGAGTAACTCTTCTAATAGTTCTTGCTTTTAGCCTTTCCTGGGACAGCAGTATAAGATTCCGATGCACCATTGTAGGTTTACTGTATCCCTTGGATCTTCAAATCAACGATGAAACACAGAAATTGCATCGATTTTGAATACAAAAGGCAAAACGTCGACTTATTTACAAGAGGAGTAACTCTTCTAATAGTTCGTGCTTTGAGCCTTTCCTGGGACAGCAGTATCTGATTCCGATGCACCATTGCATGTTTACTGTATCTCTTGGACCTTCAAATCAACGATGAAACACAGAAATTGCATCGATATTGAATACAAAAGGCAAAATGTCGACTTATTTACATGAGGAATAACTCTTCTAATAGTTCGTGCTTTGAACCTTTCCTGGGACAGCAGTATTAGATTCCGATGCACCATTGCAGGTTTACTGTATCCCTTGGACCTTCAAATCAACGATGAAACACTGAAATTGCATCGATATTGAATACAAAAGGCAAAATGTCGACTTATTTACAAGAGGAGTAATTCTTCTAATGGTTCGTGATTTAGCCTTTCCTGGGACAGCAGTATTAGATTCCGATGCACCATTGCAGGTTTACTGTATCCCTTGGACCTTCAAATCAACGATCAAACACAGAAATTGCATCGATATTGAATACAAAAGGCAAAATGTCGACTTATTTACAAGAGGAGTAACTCTTCTAATAGTTCGTGCTTTTAGCCTATCCTGGGACAGCAGTATTAGATTCCGATGCACCATTGCAAGTTTACTGTACCCAGTGGACCTTCCAATCAACGATGAAACACAGAAATTGCATCGATATTGAATACAAATGGGAAAACATCGACCTACTTACAAGAGGAAAGACTCTTCGAATAGTTCGTGCATTGAGCCTTTCCTGGGACAGCAGTACTAGATTCCGATGCACCATTGCAGGTTTACTGTATCCCTTGGACCTTCAAAGCAACGATGAAACACCGAAATTGCATCGATATTGAATACAAAAGGCAAAATGTCGACCTATTTACAAGAGACGTAACTCTTCTAATAGTTCTTGCTTTGAGCCTTTCCTGGGACAGTAGTATTAGATTCCGATGCGCCATTGGAGGTTTACTGTATCCCTTGGACCTTCAAATCAACGATGAAACTCAGAAATTGCATCGAAATTGAATATAACATGCAAAATATCGACTTATTTACAAGAGGAGTAACTCTTCTATTAGTTCGTGCTTTGAGCCTTTCCTGGGACAGCAGTATTAGATTCCAATGCACCATTGCAGGTTTACTGTATCCCTTGGACGTTCAAATCAACGATGAAACACAGAAATTGCATCGACATTGAATACAAAAGGCAAAATGTCGAATTATTTACAAGAGGAGTAACTCTTCTAATAGTTCGTGCTATTAGCCTTTCCTGGGACAGCAGTATTAGATTCCGATGCACCATTGCAGGTTTACTGTATCTCTTGGACCTTCAAATCAACGATGAAACACAGAAATTGCTTCGATATTGAATACAAAAGGCAAAATGTCGACTTACTTACAAGAGGAGTAACTCTTCTAGTAGTTCGTGCTTTGAGCCTTTCCTGGGACAGCAGTATTAGATTCCGATGCACCATTGCAGGTTTACTGTATCCCTAGGACCTTCAAATCAACGATGATACACAGAAATTGCATCGATATTGAATACAAAAGGCAAAATGGCGACTTATTTACAAGAGGAGTAATTCTTCTAATAGATCGTGCTTATAGTCTTTCCTGGGAGAGCAGTATTAGATTCCGATGCACCATTGCAGGTTTACTGTATCTCTTGGACCATCAAATCAACGATGAAAAACAGAAATTGCATCGATATTCAATACAGAAATGCAAAATGTCGACTTATTTTCAAGAGGAGTAACTCTTCTAATAGTTCGTGCTTTGAGCGTTTCCTGGGACAGCAGTATTATATTCCGATGCACCATTGCAGGTTTACTGTATCCCTTGGACCTTCAAATCAACGATGAAACACAGAAATTGCATCGATATTGAATACAAAAAGCAAAATGTCGACTTATTTACGAGAGGAGTAACTCTTCTAATAGTTCGTGATTTAGCCTTTCCTGGGACAGCAGTATTTGATTCCGATGCACCATTGCAGGTTTACTGTATCCCTTGGCCCTTCAAATAAACGATGAAACACAGAAATTGCATCGATATTGAATACAAAATGCAAAATGTCGTATTATTTACAAGAGGAGTAACTCATCTAATAGTTCTTGATTTTAGCCTTTCCTGGGACAGCAGTATTAGATTCCGATCCACCATTGCAGGTTTACTGTATCCCTTGGACCTTCAAATCAACGATGAAACACAGAAATTGCATCGATATTGAATACAAAAGGCAAAATGTCGACTTATTTATAAGAGGAGTAACTCTTCTAATAGTTCGTGATTTTAGCCTTTCCTGGGGCAGTCTTATTAGATTCCGATGCACCATTGCATGTTTACTGTATCCCTTGGACCTTCAAATCAACGATGAATCACAGAAATTGCGTCGATATTGAATACAAAAAGCTAAATGTCGACTTACTTACAAGAGGAGTAACTCTTCTAATAGTTCGTGATTTTAGCCTTTCCTGGGACAGCAGTATTAGATTCCGATGCACCATTGCAGGTTTACTGTATCCCTTGGACCTTCAAATCAACGATGAAACACAGAAATTGCATCGATATTGAATACATAAGGCAAAATGTCGACCTATTTACAAGAGGAGTAACTCTTCGAACGGTTCGTGCTTTGAGCCTTTTCTGGGACAGCAGTATTAGATTCCTATGCACCATTGCAGGATTACTGTATCCCTTGGACCTTCAAATCAACGATGAAACACAGAAATTACATCAATATTGAATACAAAAGACAAAATGACGACTTATTTACAAGAGGAGTAACTCTTCTAATAATTCGTGTTTTTAGCCTTTCCTGGGACAGCAGTATTAGATTCCGATCCACCATTGCAGGTTTACTGTATCCCTTGGACCTTCAAATCTACGATGAAACACAGAAATTGCCTCAATATTGAATACAAAAGGCAAAATGTCGACTTATTTACAAGAGGAGTAACTCTTCTAATAGTTCTTGATTTTAGCCTTTCCTGGGACAGCAGTATTAGATTCCGATCCACCATTGCAGGTTTACTGTATCCCTTGGACCTTCAAATCAACGATGAAACACAGAAATTGCATCGATATTGAATACAAAAGGCAAAATGTCGACTTATTTATAAGAGGAGTAACTCTTCTAATAGTTCGTGATTTTAGCCTTTCCTGGGACAGTCTTATTAGATTCCGATGCACCATTGCATGTTTACTGTATCCCTTGGACCTTCAAATCAACGATGAATCACAGAAATTGCGTCGATATTGAATACAAAAAGCTAAATGTCGACTTACTTACAAGAGGAGTAACTCTTCTAATAGTTCGTGATTTTAGCCTTTCCTGGGACAGCAGTATTAGATTCCGATGCACCATTGCAGGTTTACTGTATCCCTTGGACCTTCAAATCAACGATGAAACACAGAAATTGCATCGATATTGAATACATAAGGCAAAATGTCGACCTATTTACAAGAGGAGTAACTCTTCGAACGGTTCGTGCTTTGAGCCTTTTCTGGGACAGCAGTATTAGATTCCGATGCACCATTGCAGGATTACTGTATCCCTTGGACCTTCAAATCAACGATGAAACACAGAAATTACATCAATATTGAATACAAAAGACAAAATGACGACTTATTTACAAGAGGAGTAACTCTTCTAATAATTCGTGTTTTTAGCCTTTCCTGGGACAGCAGTATTAGATTCCGATCCACCATTGCAGGTTTACTGTATCCCTTGGACCTTCAAATCAACGATGAAACACAGAAATTGCATCGATATTGAATACAAAAGGCAAAATGTCGACTTATTTATAAGAGGAGTAACTCTACTAATAGTTCGTGATTTTAGCCTTTCCTGGGACAGTCTTATTAGATTCCAATGCACCATTGCAGGTTTACTGTATCCCTTGGACCTTCAAATCAACGATGAATCACAGAAATTGCGTCGATATTGAATACAAATAGCTAAATGTCGACTTATTTACAAGAGGAGTAACTCTTCTAATAGTTCGTGATTTTAGCCTTTCCTGGGACAGCAGTATTAGATTCCGATGCACCATTGCAGGTTTACTGTATCCCTTGGACCTTCAAATCAACGATGAAACACAGAAATTGCATCGATATTGAATACATAAGGCAAAATGTCTACCTATTTACAAGAGGAGTAACTCTTCGAACGGTTCGTGCTTTGAGCCTTTTCTGGGACAGCAGTATTAGATTCCGATGCACCATTGCAGGATTACTGTATCCCTTGGTCCTTCAAATCAACGATGAAACACAAAAATTGCATCAATATTGAATACAAAAGACAAAATGACGACTTATTTACAAGAGGAGTAACTCTTCTAATAATTCGTGTTTTTAGCCTTTCCTGGGACAGCAGTATTAGATTCCGATTCACCATTGCAGGTTTACTGTATCCCTTGGACCTTCAAATCAACGATGAATCACAGAAATAGCATCGAAATTGAATACAAAATGCAAAATGTCGACTTATTTACAAGAGGAGTAACTCTTCTAATAGTTCGTGCTTTGAGCCTTTCCTGGGACAGCAGTATTAGATTACGATGCACCATTGCAGGTTTACTGTATCCCTTGGACCTTCACATCAACGATGAAACACAGAAATTGCATCGAAATTGAATACAAAATGCAAAATGTCGACTTATTTACAAGAGGAGTAACTCTTCTAATAGTTCGTGCTTTGAGCCCTTCCTGGGACAGCAGTATTAGATTACGATGCACCATTGGAGGTTTACTGTATCCCTTGGACCTTCACATCAACGATGAAACACAGAAATTGCATCGATTTTGAATACAAAAGGCAAAATGTCGACTTATTTACAAGAGGAGTAACTCTTCTAATAGTTCGTGCTTTTAGCCTATCCTGGGACAGCAGTATTAGATTCCGATGCACCATTGCAAGTTTACTGTACCCAGTGGACCTTCCAATTAACGATGAAACACAGAAATTGCATCGATATAGAATACAAAAGGGAAAACATCGACCTACTTACAAGAGGAAAGACTCTTCGAATAGTTCGTGCATTGAGCCTTTCCTGGGACAGCAGTACTAGATTCCGATGCACCATTGCAGGTTTACTGTATCCCTTGGACCTTCAAAGCAACGATGAAACACCGAAATTGCATCGATATTGAATACAAAAGGCAAAATGTCGACTTATTTACAAGAGGAGTAACTCTTCTAATAGTTCGTGCTTTGAGCCTTTCCTGGGACAGCAGTATTAGATTCCAATGCACATTTGCAGGTTTACTGTATCCCTTGGACCTTCAAATCAACGATGAAACACAGAAATTGCATCGATATTGAATACAAAAGGCAAAATGTCGACCTATTTACAAGAGACGTAACTCTTCTAATAGTTCTTGTTTTGAGCCTTTCCTGGGACAGTAGTATTAGATTCCGATGCGCCATTGGAGGTTTACTGTATCCCTTGGACCTTCAAATCAACGATGAAACTCAGAAATTGCATCGAAATTGAATATAACATGCAAAATATCGACTTATTTACAAGAGGAGAAACTCTTCTATTAGTTCGTGCTTTGAGCCTTTCCTGGGACAGCAGTATTAGATTCCAATGCACCATTGCAGGTTTACTGTATCCCTTGGACGTTCAAATCAACGATGAAACACAGAAATTGCATCGACATTGAATACAAAAGGCAAAATGTCGACTTATTTTCAAGAGGAGTAATTCTTCTAATAGTTCGTGATTTAACCTTTCCTGGGACAGCAGTATTAGATTCCGATGCACCATTGCAGGTTTACTGTATCCCTTGGACCTTCAAATCAACGATGAAACACAGAAATTGCATCGATATTGAATACAAAAGGCAAAATGTCGAATTATTTACAAGAGGATTAACTCTTCTAATAGTTCGTGCTTTTAGCCTTTCCTGGGACAGCAGTATTAGATTCCGATGCACCATTGCAGGTTTACTGTATCTCTTGGACCTTCAAATCAACGATGAAACACAGAAATTGCTTCGATATTGAATACAAAAGGCAAAATGTCGACTTATTTAAAAGAGGTGTAACTCTTCTAATAGTTCGTGATTTGAGCCTTTCCTGGGACAGCAGTATTAGATTCCGATGCACCATTGCAGGTTTACTGTACCTCTTGGACCTTCAAATCAACAATGAAACACAGAAATTGCATCGATATTGAATACAAAAGGCAAAATGTCGACTTACTTACAAGAGGAGTAACTCTTCTAGTAGTTCGTGCTTTGAGCCTTTCCTGGGACAGCAGTATTAGATTCCGATGCACCATTGCAGGTTTACTGTATCCCTAGGACCTTCAAATCAACGATGAAACACAGAAATTGCATCGATATTGAATACAAAAGGCAAAATGGCGACTTATTTACAAGAGGAGTAATTCTTCTAATAGTTCGTGCTTATAGTCTTTCCTGGGAGAGCAGTATTAGATTCCGATGCACCATTGCAGGTTTACTGTATCTCTTGGACCATCAAATCAACGATGAAACACAGAAATTGCATCGATATTCAATACTGAAATGCAAAATGTCGACTTATTTTCAAGAGGAGTAACTCTTCTAATAGTTCGTGCTTTGAGCGTTTCCTGGGACAGCAGTATTATATTCCGATGCACCATTGCAGGTTTACTGTATCCCTTGGACCTTCAAATCAACGATGAAACACAGGAATTGCATCGATATTGAATACAAAAAGCAAAATGTCGACTTATTTACAAGAGGTGTAACTCTTCTAATAGGTCGTGATTTAGCCTTTCCTGGGACAGCAGTATTTGATTCCGATGCACCATTGCAGGTTTACTGTATCCCTTGGACCTTCAAATAAACGATGAAACACAGAAATTGCATCGATATTGAATACAAAATGCAAAATGTCGTATTATTTACAAGAGGAGTAACTCATCTAATAGTTCTTGATTTTAGCCTTTCCTGGGACAGCAGTATTAGATTCCGATCCACCATTGCAGGTTTACTGTATCCCTTGGACCTTCAAATCAACGATGAAACACAGAAATTGCATCGATATTGAATACAAAAGGCAAAATGTCGACTTATTTATAAGAGGAGTAACTCTTCTAATAGTTCGTGATTTTAGCCTTTCCTGGGACAGTCTTATTAGATACCAATGCACCATTGCATGTTTACTGTATCCCTTGGAACTTCAAATCAACGATGAATCACAGAAATTGCGTCGATATTGAATACAAAAAGCTAAATGTCGACTTACTTACAAGAGGAGTAACTCTTCTAATAGTTCGTGATTTTAGCCTTTCCTGGGACAGCAGTATTAGATTCCGATGCACCATTGCAGGTTTACTGTATCCCTTGGACCTTCAAATCAACGATGAAACACAGAAATTGCATCGATATTGAATACATAAGGCAAAATGTCGACCTATTTACAAGATTAGTGACTCTTCGAACGGTTCGTGCTTTGAGCCTTTTCTGGGACAGCAGTATTAGATTCCGATGCACCATTGCAGGATTACTGTATCCCTTGGACCTTCAAATCAACGATGAAACACAGAAATTGCATCAATATTGAATACAAAAGACAAAATGACGACTTATTTACAAGAGGAGTAACTCTTCTAATAATTCGTGTTTTTAGCCTTTCCTGGGACAGCAGTATTAGATTCCGATCCACCATTGCAGGTTTACTGTATCCCTTGGACCTTCAAATCAACGATGAAACACAGAAATTGCATCGATATTGAATACAAAATGCAAAATGTCGACTTATTTATAAGAGGAGTAACTCTTCTAATAGTTCGTGATTTTAGCCTTTCCTGGGACAGTCTTATTAGATTCCAATGCACCATTGCAGGTTTACTGTATCCCTTGGACCTTCAAATCAACGATGAATCACAGAAATTGCGTCGATATTGAATACAAATAGCTAAATGTCGACTTATTTACAAGAGGAGTAACTCTTCTAATAGTTCGTGATTTTAGCCTTTCCTGGGACAGCAGTATTAGATTCCGATGCACCATTGCAGGTTTACTGTATCCCTTGGACCTTCAAATCAACGATGATACACAGAAATTGCATCGATATTGAATACATAAGGCAAAATGTCTACCTATTTACAAGAGGAGTAACTCTTCGAACGGTTCGTGCTTTGAGCCTTTTCTGGGACAGCAGTATTAGATTCCGATGCACCATTGCAGGATTACTGTATCCCTTGGACCTTCAAATCAACGATGAAACACAGAAATTGCATCAATATTGAATACAAAAGACAAAATGACGACTTATTTACAAGAGGAGTAACTCTTCTAATAATTCGTGTTTTTAGCCTTTCCTGGGACAGCAGTATTAGATTCCGATTCACCATTGCAGGTTTACTGTATCCCTTGGACCTTCAAATCAACGATGAATCACAGAAATTGCATCGAAATTGAATACAAAATGCAAAATGTCGACTTATTTACAAGAGGAGTAACTCTTCTAATAGTTCGTGCTTTGAGCCTTTCCTGGGATAGCAGTATTAGATTACGATGCACCATTGCAGGTTTACTGTAACCCTTGGACCTTCACATCAACGATGAAACACAGAAATTGCATCGAAATTGAATACAAAATGCAAAATGTCGACTTATTTACAAGAGGAGTAACTCTTCTAATAGTTCGTGCTTTGTGCCTTTCCTGGGACAGCAGTATTAGATTACGATGCACCATTGCAGGTTTACTGTATCCCTTGGACCTTCACATCAACGATGAAACTCAGAAATTGCATCGATTTTGAATACAAAAGGCAAAATGTCGACTTATTTACAAGAGGAGTAACTCTTCTAATAGATCGTGCTTTTAGCCCTTCCTGGGACAGCAGTATCAGATTCCGATGCACCGTTGCAGGTTTACTGTATCCCTTGGACATTAAAATCAACGATGAAACAAAGAAATTACATCGATATTGAATACAAAAGACAAAATGTCGACTTATTTACAAGAGGAGTAATTCTTCTAATAGTTCGTTCTTTTAGCCTTTCCTGTGACAGCAGTATTAGATTCCGATCCACCATTGCAGGTTTACTGTATCCCTTGGACCTTCAAATCAACGATGAAACACAGAAATTACATCGATATTGAATACAAAAGGCAAAATGTCGACTTATTTATAAGACGGGTAACTCTTCTAATAGTTCGTGATTTCAGCCTTTCCTGGGAAAGTCTTATTAGATTCCAATGCTCCATTGCAGGTTTACTGTATCCCTTGGACCATCAAATCAACGATGAATCACAGAAATTGCATCGATATTGAATACAAAAGGCAAAATTTCGACTTATTTACAAGAGGAGTAACTCTTCTAATAGTACGTGATTTTAGCCTTTCCTGGGACAGCAGTATTAGTTTCCGATGCACCACTGCAGGTTTACTGTATCCCTTGGACCTTCAAAGCAACGATGAAACACAGAAATTGCATCGATATTTAATACATAAGGCAAAATGTCCACCTATTTACAAGAGGAGTAACTCTTCGAACGGTTCGTGCTTTGAGCCTTTCCTGGGACAGCAGTATTAGATACCGATGCACAATTGCAGGATTACTGTATCCCTTGGACCTTCAAATCAACGATGAAACACAGAAATTGCATCAATATTGAATACAAAAGACAAAATGTCGACTTATTTACAAGAGGAGTAACTCTTCTAATACTTCGTGCTTTTAGCCATTTCTGGGACAGCAGTATTAGATTCCTATGCACCATTGCAGGTTTACTGTATCCCTTGGACCTTCAAAACTACGATGAAATACAGAAATTGCCTCGATATTGAATACAAAAGGCAAAATGTCGACTTATTTACAAGGGGAGTAACTCTTCTAATAGTTCGTGCATTGAGCCTTTCCTGGGACAGCAGTATTAGATTCCGATGCACCATTGCAGAATTACTGTATCCCTTGGACCTTCAAATCAACGATGAAACACAGAGATTGCATCGATATTGAAATCAAAAGGCAAATGTCGACTTATTTATAAGAGGAGTAACTCTACTAATAGTTCGTTCTTTGAGCCTTTCCTGGGACACCAGTATCAGATTCCGATGCACCATTGCACGTTTACTGTATCTCATGGACCTTCAAATCAACGATAAAACACAGAAATTGCATCGATATTGTATACAAAATGAAAAATGTCGACTTATTTAAAAGAGGTGTAACTCTTCCAATAGTTCGTGCTTTGAGCCTTTCCTGGGACAGCACTATTAGATTCCGATGCACCATTGCAGGTTTACTGTATCTCTTGGACCTTCAAATCAACGATGAAACACAGAAATTGCATCGATATTGAATACAAAAAGCAAAATGTCGACTTATTTACAAGAGGCTTAACTCTTCTAATTGTTCGTTCTTTGAGCCTTTCCTGGGACAGCAGTACTAGATTCCGATGCGCCATTGCAGGTTTACTGTATCCCTTGGACCTTCAAATCAACGATGAAACACAGAAATTGCATCGATATTGAATTCAAAAGGCAAAATGTCGACTTATTTACAAGAGGAGTTACTCTTCTAATAGTTCGAGCTTTTAGCCTTTCCGGGGACAGCAGTTTTAGATTCCGATGCACCATTGCAGGTTTACTGTAGCTCTTGGACCTTCAAATCAACGATGAAACACAGAAATTGCATCGATATTGAATACAAAAGGCAAAATTTCGACTTATTTAGAAGAGGAGTAAATCTTCTAATAGTTCGTGCTTTCAGCCTTTCCTGGGACAGCAGTATTAGATTCCGATGCACCATTGCAGGTTTACTGTATCCCTTGGACCTTCAAATCAACGATGAAACACAGATATTGCATTGATATTGATTACAAAAAGCAAAATGTCGACTTTCTTATAAGTGGAGTAACTCTTCTAATAGTTCGTGCTTTGAGCCTTTCCTGGGACAGCAGTATTAAATTCCGATGCACCATTGCAGGTTTACTGTTTCCCTTGGACCTTCAAATCAACGATGAAACACAGAAATTGCATCGATATTGAATACAAAAGGCAAAATGTCGACTTATTTACAAGAGGAGTAACTCCTCTAATAGTTCTCGGTTTTAGCCTTTCCTGGGACAGCAGTATTAGATTCCGATGCACCATTGCAGGTTTACTGTACCTCTTGGACCTTCCAATCAACGATGAAACACAGAAATTGCATCGATATTGAATACAAAAGGGAAAACATCGACCCATTTACAAGAGGAGTAACTCTTCGAATAGTTCGTGCTTTGAGCCTTTCCTGGGACAGCAGTATTAGATTCCAACGCACCATTGCAGGTTTACTGTATCCCTTGGACCTTCAAATCAACGATGAAACACAGAAATTGCATCGATATTGAATACAAAAAGCAAAATGTCGACTTATTTACAAGAGGCTTAACTCTTCTAATAGTTCGTTCTTTGAGCCTTTCCTGGGACAGCAGTACTAGATTCCGATGCGCCATTGCAGATTTACTGTATCCCTTGGACATTCAAATCAACGATGAAACACAGAAATTGCATCGATATTGAATTCAAAAGGCAAAATGTCGACATATTTACAAGAGTAGTTACTCTTCTAATAATTCGTGCTTTTAGCCTTTCCTGGGACAGCAGTATTAGATTCCGATGCACCATTGCAGGATTACTGTATCCCTTGGACCTTCAAATCAACGATGAAACACAGAAATTGCATCAATATTGAATACAAAAGACAAAATGACGACTTATTTACAAGAGGTGTATTTCTTCTAATAATTCCTGCTTTTAGCCTTTCCTGGGACAGCAGTATTAGATTCCGATTCACCATTGCAGGTTTACTGTATCCCTTGGACCTTCAAATCAACGATGAATCATCAGAAATTGCATCGATATTGAATACAAAAGGCAAAATGTCGACTTATTTATAAGAGGAGTAACTCATCTAATAGTTTGTGCTTTGAGCCTTTCCTGGGACAGCAGTATTAGATTCCGATGCACCATTGCAGGTTTACTGTATCCCTTGGACCTTCAAATCAACGATGAAACTTAGAAATTGCATCGAAATTGAACACAAAATGCAAAATGTCGACTTATTTACAAGAGGAGTAACTCTTCTAATAGTTCGTGCTTTGAGCCTTTCCTGGGACAGCAGTATTAGATTACGATGCACCATTGCAGGTTTACTGTATCCCTTGGACCTTCAAATCAACGATGAAACACAGAGATTGCATCGATATTGAAATCAAAAGGCAAATGTCGACTTATTTATAAGAGGAGTAACTCTACTAATAGTTCGTTCTTTGAGCCTTTCCTGGGACACCAGTATCAGATTCCGATGCACCATTGCAGGTTTACTGTATCTCTTGGACCTTCAAATCAACGATAAAACACAGAAATTGCATCGATATTGTATACAAAATGCAAAATGTCGACTTATTTAAAAGAGGTGTAACTCTTCCAATAGTTCGTGCTTTGAGCCTTTCCTGGGACAGCACTATTAGATTCCGATGCACCATTGCAGGTTTACTGTATCTCTTGGACCTTCAAATCAACGATGAAACACAGAAATTGCATCGATATTGAATACAAAAGGCAAAATGTCGACTTATTTACAAGAGGCTTAACTCTTCTAATAGTTCGTTCTTTGAGCCTTTCCTGGGACATCAGTACTAGATTCCGATGCGCCATTGCAGGTTTACTGTATCCCTTGGACCTTCAAATCAACGATGAAACACAGAAATTGCATCGATATTGGATACAAAAGGCAAAATGTCGACTTATTTACAAGAGGAGTTACTCTTCTAATAGTTCGTGCTTTTAGCCCTTTCCTGGGACAGCAGTATTAGATTCCGATGCACCACTGCAGGTTTACTGTAGCTCTTGGACCTTCAAATCAACGATGAAACACAGAAATTGCATCGATATTGGATACAAAAGGCAAAATGTCGACTTATTTACAAGAGGAGTAACTCTTCTAATAGTTCGTGATTTGAGCCTTTCCTGGGACAGCAGTATTAAATTCCGATGCACCATTGCAGGTTTACTGTTTCCCTTGGACCTTCAAATCATTGATGAAACACAGAAATTGCATCGATATTGAATAGAAAAGGCCAAAATGTCGACTTATTTACAAGAGTAGTAACTCCTCCTATAGTTCGTGGTTTTAGCCTTTCCTGGGATTGCAGTATTAGATTCCGATGCACCATTGAAGTATTACTGTACCCCTTGGACCTTCCAATCAACGATGAAACACAGAAATTGCATCGATATTGAATACAAAAGGCAAAATGTCGACTTGTTTACATGAGGAATAACTCTTCTAATAGTTCGTGATTTTAGCTTTTCCTGGGAGAGCAGTATTACATTCCGATGCACCATTGCAGGTTTACTGTATCTCTTCGACCTTCAAATCAACGATGCAACACAGAAATTGCATCGATATTGAATACAAAAGGCAAAATGTCGACTTATTTACAAGAGGAGTAACTCTTCTAATAGTTCGTGCTTTGAGCCTTTCCTGGGACAGCAGTATTAGATTCCAATGCACCATTGCAGGTTTACTGTATCCCTTGGACCTTCAAATCAACGATGAAAAACAGAAATTGCATCGATATTGAATACAAAAGGCAAAATGTCGACTTATTTATAAGAGGAGTAACTCTTCTAATTGTACGTGATTTTAGCCTTTCCTGGGACAGCAGTATTAGATTCCGATGCACCACTGCAGGTTAACTGGATCCCTTGGACCTTCAAATCAACGATGTAACACAGAAATTGCATCGATATTGAATACATAAGGCAAAATGTCGACCTATTTACAAGAGGAGTAACTCTTCGAACGGTTCGTGCTTTGAGCCTTTCCTGGGACAGCAGTATTAGATTCCGATGCACCATTGCAGGATTACTGTTTCCCTTGGACCTTCAAATCAACGATGAAACACAGAAATTGCATCAATATTGAATACAAAAGACAAAATGTCGACTTATTTACAAGAGGAGTAACTCTTCTAATAGTTCGTGTTTTTAGCCTTTCCTGGGACAGCAGTATTAAATTCCGATGCACCATTGAAGGTTTACTGTATCCCTTGGACCTTCAAATCTACGATGAAACACAGAAATTGCCTCAATATTGAATACAAAAGGCAAAATGTCGACTTATTTACAAGAGGAGTAACTCTTCTAGTAGTTCGTGCTTTGAACCTTTCCTGGGACAGCAGTATTAGATTCCGCTGCACCATCGCAGGTTTACTGTATCCCTTGGACCTTCAAATCAACGATGAAACACAGAAATTGCATCGATATTGAATACAAAAGGCAAATGTCGACTTATTTATAAGAGGAGTAACTCTACTAATAGTTCGTTCTTTGAGCCTTTCCTGGGACACCAGTATCAGATTCCGATGCACCATTGCAGGTTTACTGTATCTCTTGGACCTTCAAATCAACGATAAAACACAGAAATTGCATCGATATTGTATACAAAAAGCAAAATGTCGACTTATTTAAAAGAGGTGTAACTCTTCTAATAGTTCGTGCTTTGAGCCTTTCCTGGGACAGCACTATTAGATTCCGATGCACCATTGGAGGTTTACTGTATCTCTTGGACCTTCAAATCAACGATGAAACACAGAAATTGCATCGATATTGAATACAAAAGGCAAAATGTCGACTTATTTACAAGAGGCTTAACTCTTCTAATAGTTCGTTCTTTGAGCCTTTCCTGGGACAGTAGTACTAGATTCCGATGCGCCATTGCAGATTTACTGTATCCCTTTGACCTTCAAATCAACGATGAAACACAGAAATTGCATCGATATTGAATTCAAAAGGCAAAATGTCGACATATTTACAAGAGTAGTTACTCTTCTAATAGTTCGTGCTTTTAGCCTTTCCTGGGACAGCAGTATTAGATTCCGATGCACCATTGCAGGATTACTGTATCCCTTGGACCTTCAAATCAACGATGAAACACAGAAATTGCATCAATATTGAATACAAAAGACAAAATGACGACTTATTTACAAGAGGAGTAACTCTTCTAATAATTCCTGTTTTTAGCCTTTCCTGGGACAGCAGTATTAGATTCCGATTCACCATTGCAGGTTTTCTGTATCCCTTGGACCTTCAAATCAACGATGAATCGCAGAAATTGCATCGATATTGAATACAAAAGGCAAAATGTCGACTTATTTATAAGAGGAGTAACTCATCTAATAGTTTGTGCTTTGAGCCTTTCCTGGGACAGCAGTATTAGATTCCGATGCACCATTGCAGGTTTACTGTATCCCTTGGACCTTCAAATCAACGATGAAACTTAGAAATTGCATCGAAATTGAATACAAAATGCAAAATGTCGACTTATTTACAAGAGGAGTAACTCTTCTAATAGTTCGTGCTTTGAGCCTTTCCTGGGACAGCAGTATTAGATTACGATGCACCATTGCAGGTTTACTGTATCCCTTGGACCTTCACAACAACGATGAAACACAGAAATTGCATCGATTTTGAATACAAAAGGCAAAATGTCGACTTATTTAAAAGAGGAGTAACTCTTCTAATAGTTCGTGCTTTTAGCCTTTCCTGGGACAGCAGTATCAGATTCCGATGCACCTTTGCAGGTTTACTGTATCCCTTGGACATTAAAATCAACGATGAAACAAAGAAATTGCATCGATATTGAATACAAAAGACAAAATGACGACTTATTTACAAGAGGAGTAATTCTTCTAATAGTTCGTTCTTTTAGCCTTTCCTGTGACAGCAGTATTAGATTCCGATCCACCATTGCAGGTTTACTGTATCCCTTGGACCTTCAAATCAACGATGAAACACAGAAATTACATCGATATTGAATACAAAAGGCAAAATGTCGACTTATTTATAAGAGGAGTAACTCTTCTAATAGTTCGTGATTTTAGCCTTTCCTGGGACAGTCTTATTAGATTCCAATGCTCCATTGCAGGTTTACTGTATCCCTTGGACCTTCAAATCAACGATGAATCACAGAAATTGCATCGATATTGAATACAAAAGGCAAAATTTCGACTTATTTACAAGAGGAGTAACTCTTCTAATAGTTCGTGCATTGAGCCTTTCCTGGGACAGCAGTATTAGATTCCAATGCACCATTGCATAATTACTGTATCCCTTGGACCTTCAAATCAACGATGAAACACAGAGATTGCATCGATATTGAAATCAAAAGGCAAATGTCGACTTATTTATAAGAGGAGTAACTCTACTAATAGTTCGTTCTTTGAGCCTTTCCTGGGACACCAGTATCAGATTCCGATGCACCATTGCAGGTTTACTGTATCTCTTGGACCTTCAAATCAACGATAAAACACAGAAATTGCATCGATATCGTATACAAAATGCAAAATGTCGACTTATTTAAAAGAGGTGTAACTCTTCCAATAGTTCGTGCTTTGAGCCTTTCCTGGGACAGCACTATTAGATTCCGATGCACCATTGCAGGTTTACTGTATCTCTTGGACCTTCAAATCAACGATGAAACACAGTAATTGCATCGATATTGAATACAAAAGGCAAAATGTCGACTTATTTACAAGAGGCTTAACTCTTCTAATAGTTCGTTCTTTGAGCCTTTCCTGGGACATCAGTACTAGATTCCGATGCGCCATTGCAGGTTTACTGTATCTCTTCGACCTTCAAATCAACGATGCAACACAGAAATTGCATCGATATTGAATACAAAAGGCAAAATGTCGACTTATTTACAAGAGGAGTAACTCTTCTAATAGTTCGTGCTTTGAGCCTTTCCTGGGACAGCAGTATTAGATTCCAATGCACCATTGCAGGTTTACTGTATCCCTTGGACCTTCAAATCAACGATGAAAAACAGAAATTGCAACGATATTGAATACAAAATGCAAAATGTCGACTTATTTATAAGAGGAGTAAATCTTCTAATAGTTCGTGATTTTAGACTTTCCTGGGACAGTCTTATTAGATTCCAATGCACCATTGCTGGTTTACTGTATCCCTCGGACCTTCAAATCAACGATGAATCACAGAAATTGCATCGATATTGAATACAAAAGGCAAAATGTCGACTTATTTACAAGAGTAGTAACTCTTCTAACTGTACGTGATTTTAGCCTCTCCTGGGACAGCAGTATTAGATTCCGATGCACCACTGCAGGTTTACTGGATCCCTTGGACCTTCAAATCAACGATGAAACACAGAAATTGCATCGATATTGAATACATAAGGCAAAATGTCGACCTATTTACAAGAGGAGTAACTCTTCGAACGGTTCGTGCTTTGAGCCTTTCCTGGGACAGCAGTATTAGATTCCGATGCACCATTGCAGGATTACTGTATCCCTTGGACCTTCAAATCAACGATGAAACACAGAAATTGCATCAATATTGGATACAAAAGACAAAATGTCGACTTATTTACAAGAGGAGTAACTCTTCTAATAGTTCGTGTTTTTAGCCTTTCCTGGGACAGCAGTATTAGATTCCGATGCACCATTTCAGGTTTACTGTATCCCTTGGACCTTCAAATCTACGATGAAACACAGAAATTGCCTCAATATTGAATACAAAAGGCAAAATGTCGACTTATTTACAAGAGGAGTAACTCTTCTAGTAGTTCGTGCTTTGAACCTTTCCTGGGACAGCAGTATTAGATTCCGATGCACCATTGCAGGTTTACTGTATCCCTTGGACCTTCAAATCAACGATGAAACACAGAAATTGCATCGATATTGAATACAAAAGGCAAATGTCGACTTATTTATAAGAGGAGTAACTCTACTAAGAGTTCGTTCTTTGAGCCTTTCCTGGGACACCAGTATCAGATTCCGATGCACCATTGCAGGTTTACTGTATCTCTTGGACCTTCAAATCAACGATAAAACACAGTAATTGCATCGATATTGTATACAAAATGCAAAATGTCGACTTATTTAAAAGAGGTGTAACTCTTCTAATAGTTCGTGCTTTGAGCCTTTCCTGGGACAGCACTATTAGATTCCGATGCACCATTGCAGGTTTACTGTATCTCTTGGACCTTGAAATCAACGATGAAACACAGAAATTGCATCGATATTGAATACAAAAGGCAAAATGTCGACTTATTTACAAGAGGCTTAACTCTTCTAATAGTTCGTTCTTTGAGCCTTTCCTGGGACAGCAGTACTTGATTCCGATGCGCCATTGCAGATTTACTGTATCCCTTGGACCTTCAAATCAACGATGAAACACAGAAATTGCATCGATATTGAATCCAAAGGGAAAATGTCGACATATTTACAAGAGGAGTTACTCTTCTAATAGTTCGTGCTTGTAGCCTTTCCTGGGACAGCAGTATTAGATTCCGATGCACCACTGCAGGTTTACTGTAGCTCTTGGACCTTCAAATCAACGATGAAACACATAAATTGCATCGATATTGAATACAAAAGGAAAATTGTCGACTTATTTACAAGAGGAGTAACTCTTCTAGTAGTTCGTGCTTTGAACCTTTCCTGGGACAGAAGTATTAAATTCCGATGCACCATTGCAAGTTTACTGTATCCCTTGGACTTTCAAATGAACGATGAAACACAGAAATTGCATTGATATTGATTACAAAAGGCAAAATGTCGACTTTTTTATAAGTGGAGTAACTCTTCTAATAGTTCGTGCTTTGAGCCTTTCCTGGGACAGCAGTATTAAATTGCGATGCACCATTGCAGGTTTACTGTTTCCCTTGGACCTTCAAATCAACGATGAAACACAGAAATTGCATCGATATTGAATACAAAAGGCCAAAATGTCGACTTATTTACAAGAGTAGTAACTCTTCTAATAGTTCGTGGTTTTAGCCTTTCCTGGGACAGCAGTATTAGATTCCGTTGCACCATTAAAAGTTTACTGTACCCCTTGGACTTTCCAATCAACGATGAAACACAGAAATTGCATCGATATTGAATACAAAAGGGAAAACATCGACCTATTTGCAAGAGGAGTAACTCTTCGAATACTGTGTGATTTGAGCCTTTCCTGGGACAGCAGCATTAGATTCCGATGCACCATTGCAGGTTTACTGTATCCCTTGGACCTTCAAATCAACGATGAAACACAAAAATTGCATCGATATTGAATACAAAAGGCAAAATATCGACTTATTTACAAGAGGAGTAACTCTTCTAATAGTTCGTGCTTTGAGCGTTTCCTGGGACAACAGTACTAGATTCCAATGCACCATTGCAGGTTTACTGTATCCCTTGGACCTTCAAATCAACGATGAAGCACAGAAATTGCATCGATATTGAATACAAAAGGCAAAATGTCGGCTTGTTTACATGAGGAATAACTCTTCTAATAGTTCGTGATTTTAGCCTTTCCTGGGAGAGCAGTATTAGATTCCGATGCACCATTGCAGGTTTACTGTATCTCTTGGACCTTCAAATCAACGATGCAACACAGAAATTGCATCGATATTGAATGCAAAAGGCAAAATTTCGATTTATTTACAAGAGGCGTAACTCTTCTAATTGTTCGTGTTTTAGCCTTTCCTGGGACAGCAGTGTTAGATTGGGATGCACCATTGCTTGTTTACTGTATCTCTTGGACCTTCAAATCAACGATGAAACACAGAAATTGCATCGACATTGAATACAAATGGCAAAATGTCGACTTATTTACAAGGGGAGTAATTCTTCTAATAGTTCGGGTTTTTGCCTTTCTTGGGACAGCAGTATTAGATTCCGATGCACCATTGCACGTTTACTGTATCTCTTGGACCTTCAAATCACCGAGGAAACACAGATATTGCATCGATATTGAATACAAAAGGCAAAAAGTCGACTTATTTATAAGAGTAGTAACTCTTCTAATAGTTCGTGATTTGAGCCTTTCCTGGGACAGCAATATTAGATTCCGATGCACCATTCCAGGTTTACTGTGTCCCTTGGACCTTCAAATCAACGATGAAACACAGAAATTGCATCTATATTGAGTACAAAAGGAAAAATGTCGACTTATTTACAAAAGGAGTAACTCTTCTAATAGTTCGTGCTTTGAGCCTTTCCTGGAACAGCAGTATTGGATTCCAATGCACCATTGCAGGATTACTGTATCTCTTGGACCTTCAGATCAACGATGAAACACAGAAATTGCATCGATATTGAATACAAAAGGCTAAATGTGGGCTTATTTACAAGAGGAGTTACTCTTCTAATAGTTTGTGCTTTTAGCCTTTCCTGGAACAGCAGTATTAGATTCCGATGCACCTTTGCAGGTTTACTGTAGCTCTTGGACTTTCAAATCAACGATGAAACACAGAAATTGTATCGATATTGAATACAAAAGGCAAAATATCGACTTATTTACAAGAGGAGTAACTCTTCTAATAGTTCGTGCTTTGAGCCTTTCCTGGGACAGCAGTATTAGATTCCGATGCACCATTGCAGGTTTTTTGTATCCCTTGGACCTTCAAATCAACGATGAAACACAGAAATTGCATCGATATTGAATACAAAAGGCCCAATGTCGACTTATTTACAAGAGGAGTAACTCTTCTAATAGTTCGTGGTTTTAGCCTTTCCTGGGACAGCAGTAGTAGATTCCGATGCATCATTGCAGGTGTACTGTACCCCTTGGACCTTCCAATCAACGATGAAACACAGAAATTGCATCGATATTGAATACAAAAGGGAAAACATCGACTTATTTACAAGAGGATTGACTCTTCGGATAGTTCGTGCTTTGAGCCTTTCCTGGGACAGCAGTACTAGATTCCGATGCATCATTGCAGGTTTACTGTATCCCTTGGACCTTCATATCAACGATGAAACACAGAAATTGCACCGATATTGAATACAAAAGGCAAAATGTCGACTTATTTACATGAGGAATAACTCTTCTAAAAGTTCGTGCTTTTAGCCTTTCCTGGGAGAGCAGATTTAGATTCCGATGCACCATTGCAGGTTTATTGTATCCCTTGGACCTTCAAATCAACGATGAAACACAGAAATTGCATCGATATTGAATACAAAAGGCAAAATATCGACTTATTTACAAGAGGAGTAACTCTTCTAATAGTTCGTGCTTTGAGCCTTTCCTGGGACAGCAGTATTAGATTCCGATGCACCATTGCAGGTTTATTGTATCCCTTGGACCTTCAAATCAACGATGAAACACAGAAATTGCATCGATATTGAATACAAAAGGCCCAATGTCGACTTATTTACAAGAGGAGTAACTCTTCTAATAGTTCGTGGTTTTAGCCTTTCCTGGGACAGCAGTAGTAGATTCCGATGCATCATTGCAGGTGTACTGTACCCCTTGGACCTTCCAATCAACGATGAAACACAGAAATTGCATCGATATTGAATACAAAAGGGAAAACATCGACTTATTTACAAGAGGATTGACTCTTCGAATAGTTCGTGCTTTGAGCCTTTCCTGGGACAGCAGTACTAGATTCCGATGCACCATTGCAGGTTTACTGTATCCCTTGGACCTTCATATCAACGATGAAACACAGAAATTGCACCGATATTGAATACAAAAGGCAAAATGTCGACTTATTTACATGAGGAATAACTCTTCTAAAAGTTCGTGCTTTTAGCCTTTCCTGGGAGAGCAGTATTAGATTCCGATGCACCATTGCAGGTATACTCTATCTCTTGGACCTTCAAATCAACGTTGCAACACAGAAATTGCATCGATATTGAATACAAAATGCAAAAGGTCGACTTATTTACAAGAGGAGTAACTCTTCTAATAGTTCGTGGTTGTAGCATTTCCTGGGACAGCAGTATTAGATTCCGATGCACCATTGCAGGTTTACTGTAACTCTTGGACCTTCAAATAAACGATGAAACACAGAAATTACATCGATATTGAATACAAAAGGCAAAATGTCGACTTATTTAAAAGAGGTGTAACTCTTCTAATAGTTCGTGCTTCGAGCCTTTCCTGGGACAGCAGTATTAGATTCCGATGCACCATTGCAGGTTTACTGTATCTCTTGGACCTTCAAATCAACGATGAAACACAGAAATTGCATCGATATTGAATACAAAATCAAAATGTCGACATTTTTATAAGTGGAGTAACTCTTCTAATAGTTCGTGCTTTGGGCCTTTCCTGGGACCGCAATATTAGATTCCGATGCAACATTGCAGGTTTACTGTATCCCTTTGACCTTCAAATCCACGATGAAACACAGAAATTGCATCGATATTGAATACAAAAGGCCAAATGTCGACTCATTTACAAGAGGACTAACTCTTCTAATAGTTCGTGGTATTAGCCTTTCCTGGGACAGCATTAGTAGATTCCGATGCATCATTGCAAGTGTACTGTACCCCTTGGACTTTCCAATCAACGATGAAACACAGAAATTGCATCGATATTGAATACAAAAGGGAAAACATCGACCTATTTACAAGAGGAGTGACTCTTCGACTAGTTCGTGCTTGGAGCCTTTCCTGGGACAGCAGTACTAGATTCCGATGCACCATTGCAGGTTTACTGTATCCTTTAGACCTTCATATCACCGATGAAACACAGAACTTGCATCGATATTGAATACAAAAGACAAAATGTTGTTTTATTTACGAGAGGAATAACTCTTCTAATAGTTCGTGCTTTGAGCCTTTCCTGGGACAGCAGTATTAGATTCCAATGCACCATTGCAGGTTTACTGTATCCCTTGGACCTTCAAATCAACGATGAATCACAGAAATTGCATCGATATTGAATACAAAAGGCAAAATGTCGAGTTATTTATATGAGGAGTAACTCATCTAATAGTTCGTGCTTTGACCCTTTCCTGGGGCAGCAGTATTAGATTCCGATGCACCATTGCAGGTTTACTGTATCCCTTGGACCTTCAAATCAACGATGAAACTCAGAAATTGCATCGATAGTGAATACAAAAGGCAAAATGTCGAATTATTTACAAGAGGATTAACTCTTCTAATAGTTCGTGCTTTTAGCCTTTCCTGGGAGAGCAGTATTGGATTCCGATGCACCATTGCTGGTTTACTGTATCTCTTGGACCTTCAAATCAACGATGCAACAAAGAAATTGCATCGATATTGATTACAAAATGCAAAATGTCGACTTATTTAGAAGAGGAGTAACTCTCCTAATAGTTCGTGCTTTGAGCCTTTCCTGGGACAGCAGTATTAGATTCAGATGCACCATTGCAGGTTTACTGTATCCCTTGGACCTTCCAATCAACGATGAAACACAGAAATTGCATCGATATTGAATACAAAAGCCAAAATGTCGACTTATTTACAAGAGGAGTAATTCTTCTAATAGTTCGTGATTTAGCCTTTCCTGGGACAGCAGTATTAGATACCGATGCACCATTGCAGGTTTACTGTATCTCTTGGACCTTCAAATCAACGATGAAACACAGAAATTGCATCGATATTGAATACAAAAGCAAAATGTCGATTTATTTACAAGAGGAATAACTCTTCTAATAGTTCGTGCTTTGAGCCTTTCCTGCGACAGCAGTAATAGATTCCGATGCACCATTGCAGGTTTACTGTATCCCTTGGACCTTCAAATCAACGATGAAGCACAGAAATTGCATCGATATTGAATACAATAGGCAAAATGTCGACTTATTTACAGAAGGAGTAACTCTTCTAATAGTTCGTGGTTGTAGCCTTTCCTGGGACAGCAGTATTAGATTCCGATGCACCATTGCAGGTTTACTGTAACTCTTGGACCTCCAAATCAACGATGAAACACAGAAATTGCATCGATATTGAATACAAAAGGCAAAATGTCGACTTATTTAAAAGAGGTGTAACTCTTCTAATAGTTCGTGCTTTGAGCCTTTCCTGGGACAGCAGTATTAGATTCCGATGCACCATTGCAGGTTTACTGTATCTCTTGGACCTTCAAATCAACGTTGAAACAGAGAAATTGCATCGATATTAAATACAAAAGGCAAAATGTCGATCTATTTACAAGAGAAGTAACTCTTCTAATAGTTCGTGGTTTGAGCCTTTCCTGGGACAGCCGTAATAGATTCCGATGCGCCATTGCAGGTTTACTGTATCCCTTGGACCTTCAAATCAACGATGAAACACAGAAATTCCGTCGATATTGAATACAAAAGGCAAAATGTCGACTTATTTACAAGAGGAGTTACTCTTCTAATAGTTTGTGTTTTAGCCTTTCCTGGGACAGCAGTTTTAGATTCTGATGCACCTTTGCAGGTTTACTGTAGCTCTTGGACCTTCAAATCAACGATGAAACACAGAAATTGCATCGATATTGAATACAAAGGCAAAATATCGACTTATTTACAAGAGCAGTAACTCTTCTAATAGTTCGTGCTTTGAGCATTTCCTGGGACAGCAGTATTAGATTCCGATGCACCATTGCAAGTTTACTGTATCCCTTGGACCTTCAAATCAACGATGAAACACAGAAATTGCATCGATATTGAATACAAAAGTCAAAATGTCGACATTTTTATAAGTGGAGTAACTCTTCTAATAGTTCGTGTTTTGGGCCTTTCCTGGGACAGCAATATTAGATTCCGATGCACCATTGCAGGTTTACTGTATCTCTCGAACCTTCAAATCAACGATGCAACACAGAAATTGCATCGATATTGAATGCAAAATGCAAAATGTCGACTTATTTACAAGAGGAGTAACTCTTCTAATAGTTCGTGGTTGTAGCCTTTCCTGGGACAGCAGTAATAGATTCCGATGCACCATTGCAGGTTTACTGTAACTCTTGGACCTTCAAATCAACGATGAAACACAGAAATTGCATCGATATTGAATACAAAAGGCATAATGTCGATCTATTTAAAAGAGAAGTAACTCTTCTAATAGTTCGTGGTTTGAGCCTTTCCTGGGACAGCCGTAATAGATTCCGATGCGCCATTGCAGGTTTACTGTATCCCTTGGACCTTCAAATCAACGATGAAACACAGAAATTCCGTCGATATTGAATACAAAAGGCAAAATGTCGACTTATTTACAAGAGGAGTTAGTCTTCTAATAGTTTGTGCTTTTAGCCTTTCCTGGGACAGCAGTTTTAGATTCCGATGCACCTTTGCAGGTTTACTGTAGCTCTTGGACCTTCAAATCAACGATGAAACACAGAAATTGCATCGATATTGAATACAAAAGGCAAAATATCGACTTATTTACAAGAGCAGTAACTCTTCTAATAGTTCGTGATTTGAGCCTTTCCTGGGACAGCAGTATTAGATTCCGATGCACCATTGCAAGTTTACTGTATCCCTTGGACCTTCAAATCAACGATGAAACACAGAAATTGCATCGATATTGAATACAAAAGTCAAAATGTCGACATTTTTATAAGAGGAGTAACTCTTCTAATAGTTCGTGTTTTGGGCCTTTCCTGGGACAGCAATATTAGATTCCGATGCACCATTGCAGGTTTACTGTATCTCTCGAACCTTCAAATCAACGATGCAACACAGAAATTGCATCGATATTGAATGCAAAATGCAAAATGTCGACTTATTTACAAGAGGAGTAACTCTTCTAATAGTTCGTGGTTGTAGCCTTTCCTGGGACAGCAGTAATAGATTCCGATGCACCATTGCAGGTTTACTGTAACTCTTGGACCTTCAAATCAACGATGAAACACAGAAATTGCATCGATATTGAATACAAAAGGCAAAATGTCAACTTATTTAAAAGAGGTGTAACTCTTCTAATAGTTCGTGCTTTGAGCCTTTCCTGGGACAGCAGTATTAGATTCCGATGCACCATTGCAGGTTTATTGTATCCCTTGGACCTTCAAATAAACAATGAAACTCTGAAATTGCATCGATATTGAATTCAAAATGCAAAATGTCGACTTATTTACAAGAGGAGTAATTCTTTTAATAGTTCGTGATTTAGCCTTCCCTAGGACAGCAGTATTAGATTCCGATGCACCATTGCAGGTTTACTGTATATCTTGGACCTTTAAATCAACGATGAAACACAGAAATTTCATCGATATTGAATACAAAAGGCAAAATGTCGACTTATTTACAAAAGGAGTAACTCTTCTAATAGTTCGTGCTTTCAGCCTTTCCTGCGACAGCAGTAATAGATTCCGATGCACCATTGCAGGTTTACTGTATCTCTTGGACCTTCAAATCAACGATGAAACACAGAAATTGCATCGATATTGAATACAAAAGGCAAAATGTCGATCTATTTACAAGAGACGTAACTCTTTTAATAATTCGTGCTTTGAGCCTTTCCTGGGACAGCAGTATTAGATTCCGATGCGCCATTGCAGGTTTACTGTATCCCTTGGACCTTCAAATCAACGATGAAACACAGAAAGTGCATCGATATTGAATACAAAAGTCAAAATGTCGACATTTTTATAAGTGGAATAACTCTTCTAATAGTTCGTGCTTTGAGCCTTTCCTGGGACAGCAATATTAGATTCCGATGCACCATTGCAGGATTACTGTATCCCTTGGACCTTCAAATCAACGATGAAACACAGAAATTGCGTCGATATTGATAACAAAAGGCCATTTGTCGACTTATTTACAAGAGGAGTAACTCTTCTAATGGTTCGTGGTTTTAGCCTTTCCTGGGACAGCAGTATTAGATTCCGATGCACCATTGCAAGTTTACTGTACCCCTTGGACCTTCCAATCAACGATGTAACACAGAAATTGCATCGATTTTGAATACAAAACGGAAAACATCGACCTATTTACAAGAGGAGTGACCCTTCGACTAGTTCGTGCTTTGAGCCTTTCCTGGGACAGCAGTACTAGATTCCGATGCACCATTGCAGGTTTACTGTATCCCTTGGACCTTCAAATCAACGATGAAACACAGAAATTGCATCGATATTGAATAGAAAAGGCAAAATGTCGACTTATTTACAAGAGGAGTAACTCTTCTAATTGTTCGTGTTTGAGCCTTTCCTGGGACAGCAGTATTAGATTCCAATGCACCATTGCAGGTTTACTGTATCCCTTGGACCTTCAAATCTACGATGAATCACAGAATTTGCATCGATATTGAATACAAAAGGCAAAATGTTGACTTATTTATAAGTGGAGTAACTCTTCTAATAGTTCGTGCTTTGAGCCTTTCCTGGGACAGCAGTATTAAATTCCGATGCACCATAGCAGGTTTACTGTTTACCTTGGACCTTCAAATCAACGATGAAACACAGAAATTGCATCGATATTGAATACTAAAGGCCAAAATGTCGTCTTATTTACAAGAGTAGTAACTCCTCTAATAGTTCGTGGTTTTAGCCTTCTCTGGGACAGCAGTATCAGATTCCAATGCACCATTGCAGGTTTACTGTATCCCTTGGACAATCAAATCAACGATGAATCACAGATATTGCATCGATGTTGAATACAAAAGGCAAAATTTCGACTTATTTATAAGAGGAGTAACTCATCTAATAGTTCGTGTTTGAGCCTTTCCTGGGACAACAGTATTAGATTCCGATGCACCATTGCAGGTTTACTGTATCCCTTGGACCTTCAAATCAACGATGTAACACAGAAATTGCATCGATATTGAATACATAAGAACAATGTCGACTTATTTACATTAGGAATAACTCATCTAATAGTTCGTCATTTTAGCCCTTCCTGGGAGAGCTGTATTAGATTCCGATGCACCATTGCAGGTTTACTGTATCTCTTGGACCTTCAAATCAACGATGCAACACAGAAATTGCATCGATATTGAATACAAAAGGCAAAATGTCGACTTATTTACAAGAGGAGTAACTCTTCTAATAGTTCGTGCTTTGAGCGTTTCCTGGGACAGCAGTATTATATTCCGATGCACACTTGCAGGTTTACTGTATTCCTTGGACCTTCAAATCAACAATGAAACATAGAAATTGCATCGATATTGAATACAAAAGGCAAAATGTCGACTTATTTACAAGAGGAGTAACTCTTCTAATAGTTCGTGATTTAGCCTTTCCTGGACAGCAGTATTTGATTCCGATGCACCATTGCAGGTTTACTGTATCCCTTGGACCTTCAAATAAACGATGAAACACAGAAATTGCATCGATATTGAATACAAAATGCAAAATGTCGTATTAATTACAAGAGGAGTAACTCATCTAATAGTTCTTGATTTTAGCCTTTCCTGGGCCAGCAGTATTAGATTCCGATCCACCATTGCAGGTTTACTGTATCCCTTGGACCTTCAAATCAACGATGAAACACAGAAATTGCATCGATATTGAATACAAAAGGCAAAATGTCGACTTATTTATAAGAGGAGTAACTCTTCTAATAGTTCGTGATTTTAGCCTTTCCTTGGACAGTCTTATTAGATTCCAATGCACCATTGCAGGTTTACTGTATCCCTTGGACCTTCCAATCAACGATGAAACACAGAAATTGCATCGATATTGAATACAAAATGCAAAATGTCGACCTATTTACAAGAGGAGTAACTCATCGAACGGTTCGTGTTTTGAGCCTTTCCTGCGTTAGCAGTATTAGATTCCGATGCACCATTGCAGGATTACTGTATCCCTTGGACCTTCAAATCAACGATGAAACACAGAAATTGCAACGATATTGAATACAAAACACAAAATATCGACTTATTTACAAGAGGAGTAACTCTTCTAATAGTTCGTGTTTTTAGCCTTTCCTGGGACAGCAGTATTAGATTCCGATGCACCATTGCAGGTTTACTGTATCTCTTGGACCTTGAAATCAACGATGAAACACAGAAATCGCATCGATATTGAATACAAAAGGCAAAATGTCGACTTATTTACAAGAGGAGTAGATCTTCTAATAGTTCGTGCTTTCACCCTTTCCTGGGACAGCAGTATTAGATTCCGATGCACCATTGCAGGTTTACTGTATCTCTTGGACCTTCAAATCAACGATGAAACACAGAAATTGCATCGATATTGAATACAAAAGGCAAAATGTCGACTTATTTATAAGAGGAGTAACTCTTCTAATAGTTCGTGCTTTTAGCCTTTCCTGGGACAGCAGTATCAGATTCCGATGCACCATTGCAGGTTTACTGTATCCCTTGGCCCTTAAAATCAACGATGAAACACAGATATTGCATCGATATTGAATACAAAGGCAAAGAGTCGACTTATTTATAAGAGTAGTAACTCTTCTAACAGTTCGTACTTTGAGCCTTTCCTGGGACAGCAATATTAGATTCCGATGCACCATTCCAGGTTTACTGTGTCCCTTGGACCTTCAAATCAACGATGAAACACAGAAATTGCATCTATATTGAATACAAAAGGAAAAATGTCGACTTATTTACATGAGGAATAACTCTTCTAATAGTTCGTGCTTTTAGCTATTCCTGGGAGAGCAGCATTAGATTCCGATGCACCACTGCAGGTTTACTGTATCTCTTGGACCTTCAAATCAACGATGCAACACAGAAATTGCATCGATATTGAATACAAAATGCAAAATGACGACTTATTTACAAGTGCAGTAACACTTCTAATAGTTCGTGCTATGAGCCTTTCCTGGGACAGCAGTATTAGATTCCGATGCACCATTGCAGGTTTACTGTATCTCTTGGACCTTCAAATCAACGATGAAACACAGAAATCGCATCGATATTGAATACAAAAGCCAAAATGTCGATTTATTTACAAGAGGAGTAACTCTTCTAATAGTTCGTGCTTTGAGCCTTTCCTGCGTCAGCAGTAATAGATTCCGATGCACCATTGCAGGTTTACTGTATCCCTTGGACCTTCAAATTAACGAAGAAGCACAGAAATTGCATCGATAATGAATACAAAAGGCAAAATGTCGACTTATTTACAAGAGGAGTAACTCTTCTAATAGTTCGTGTTTTGAGCCTTTCCTGGGACAGCAGTATTAGATTCCGATGCGCCATTGCAGGTTTACTGTATCCCTTGGACCTTCAAATCAACGATGAAACACAGTAATTGCATCGATATTGAATACAAAAGGCAAAATGTCGACTTATTTTCAAGAGGAGTTACTCTTCTAATAGTTCGTGGTTTTAGCCTTTACTGGGCTGCAGTATTAGATTCCGATGCACCATTGCAGGTTTACTGTAGCTCTTGGACCTTCAAATCAACGATGAAACACAGAAATTGCATCGATATTGAATACAAAAGGCAATATATCGACTTATTTACAAGAGGAGTACATCTTCTAATAGTTCGTGTTTGAGCCTTTCCTGGGACAGCAGTATTAGATTCCGATGCACCATTGCAGGTTTATTGTATCCCTTGGACCTTCAAATCAACGAGGAAACACAGAAATTGCATCGATATTGAATACAAAAGGCAAAATGTCGACTTTTTTATAAGTGGAGTAAGTCATCTAATAGTTCGTGCTTTGAGCCTTTCCTGGGACAGCAATATTAGATTCCGACGTACCATTGCAGGTTTACTGTATCCCTTGGACCTTCAAATAAACGATGAAGCACAGAAATAGCATCGATATTGAATACAAAAGGCAAAATATCGACTTATTTACAAGAGGAGTAACTCTTCTAATAGTTCATGGTTTTTGCCTTTAGTGGGACAGCAGTATTAGATTCTGATGCACCATTGCAAGTTTACTGTACCCCTTGGACCTTCCAATCAACGATGAAACACAGAAATTGCATCGATATTGAATACAAAGGGGAAAACGTCGACCTATTTACAAGAGGAGTAACTCTTCGAAAAGTTCGTGCTTTGAGCCGATCCTGGGACAGCAGTATTAGATTCCGATGCACCATTGCAGGTTTACTGCATCCCTTGGACCTTCAAATCAACGATGAAACTCAGAAATTGAATCGATATTCAATACAAAATGCAAAATGTCAACTTATTTACAAGAGGAGTAACTCTTCTAATAGTTCGTGCTTTGAGCCTTTCCTGAAACAGCAGTATTACATTAGAATGCACCATTGCAGGTTTACTGTATCCCTTGGACGTTCAAATCAACGATGAAACACAGAAATTGCATCGATATTGAATAAAAAGTGCAAAATGTCGACTTATTTACAACAGGAGTATCTCTTCTAATAGTTCGTGCTTTTAGCCTTTCCTGGGACAGCAGTATCAGACTCCGATCCACAGTTGCAAGTTTACTGTATCCCTTGGACATTAAAATCAACGATGTAACACAGAAATTGCATCGATATTGATTACAAAAGGCAAAATGTCGACTTATTTACAAGAGGAGTAACTCTTCTAATTGTTCGTGTTTGAGCCATTCCTGGGACAGCAATATTAGATTCCGATGCACCACTGCAGGTTTACTGTATCCCTTGGACCATCAAATCAACGATGAAACACAGAAATTGCGTCGATATTGATAACAAAAGCCCAAATGTCGACTTATTTACAAGAGGAGTAACTTTTCTAATGGTTCGTGGTTTTAGCCTTTCCTGGGACAGCAGTATTAGATTCCTATGCACCATTGCAAGTTTACTGTACCCTTTGGACCTTACAATCAACGATGTAACACAGAAATTGCATCGATTTTGAATACAAAAGGGAAAACATCGACCTATTTACAAGAGGAGTGACTCTTCGACTAGTTCGTGCTTTGAGCCATTCCTGGGACAGCAGTACTAGATTCCGATGCACCATTGCAGGTTTACTGTATCCCTTGGACCTTCAAATCAACGATGAAACACAGAAATTGCATCGATATTGAATAGAAAAGGCAAAATGTAGACTTATTTACAAGAGGAGTAACTCTTCTAATAGTTCGTGTTTGAGCCTTTCCTGGGACAGCAGTATTAGATTCCAATGCACCATTGCAGGTTTACTGTATCCCTTGGACCTTCAAATCAACGATGAATCACAGAAATTGCATCGATATTGAATACAAAAGGCAAAATGTTGACTTATTTATAAGTGGAGTAACACTTCTAATAGTTCGTGCTTTGAGCCTTTCCTGGGACAGCAGTATTAAATTCCGATGCACCATAGCAGGTTTACTGTTTACCTTGGACCTTTAAATCAACGATGAAACACAGAAATTGCATCGATATTGAATACTAAAGGCCAAAATGTCGTCTTATTTACAAGAGTAGTAACTCCTCTAATAGTTCGTGGTTTTAGCCTTTTCTGGGACAGCAGTATCAGAATCCAATGCACCATTGCAGGTTTACTGTATCCCTTGGACCATCAAATAAACGATGAATCACAGATATTGCATCGATGTTGAATACAAAAGGCAAAATTTCGACTTATTTATAAGAGGAGTAACTCATCTAATAGTTCGTGTTTGAGCCTTTCCTGGGACAGCAGTATTAGATTCCGATGCACCATTGCAGGTTTACTGTATCCCCTGGACCTTCAAGTCAACGATGAAACACAGAAATTGCATCGATATTGAATACAAAAGGCAAAATGTCGACTTATTTACAAGAGGAGTAACTCTTCTAATAGTTTGTGTTTTGAGCCTTTCCTGGGACAGCAGTATTAGATTCCAATGCACCATTGCAGGTTTACTGTATCCCTTGGACCTTCAAATCAACGATGTAACACAGAAATTGCATCGATATTGAATACATAAGAAAAATGTCGACTTATTTACATTAGGAATAACTCTTCTAATAGTTCGTGATTTTAGCCTTTCCTGGGAGAGCAGTATTAGATTACGATGCACCATTGCAGGTTTACTGTATCTCTTGGACCTTCAAATCAACGATGCAACACAGAAATTGCATCGATATTGAATACAAAAGGCAAAATGTCGATTTATTTACAAGAGGCGTAACTCTTCTAATTGTAGGTGATTTTAGCCTTTCCTGGGAGAGCAGTGTTAGGTTCCGATGCACCATTGCTGGTTTACTGTATCTCTTGGACCTTCTGATCAACGATGAAACACAGAAATTGCATCGACATTGAATACAAAAGGCAAAATGTCGACTATTTTATAAGTGGAGAAACGCTTCTAATAGTTCTTGCTTTGAGCCTTTCCTGCGACAGCAGTATTAGATTCCGATGCACCATTGCAGGTTTACTGTATCCCTTGGACCTTCAAATCAACGATGAAACACAGAAATTGCATCGATATTGAATACAAAATGCAAAATGTCGACCTATTTACAAGAGGAGTAACTCATCGAACGGTTCGTGTTTTGAGCCTTTCCTGCGTTAGCAGTATTAGATTCCGATGCACCATTGCAGGATTACTGTATCCCTTGGACCTTCAAATCAACGATGAAACACAGAAATTGCATCGATATTGAATACAAACACAAAATGTCGACTTATTTACAAGAGGAGTAACTCTTCTAATAGTTCGTGATTTTAGCCTTTCCTGGGACAGCACTATTAGATTCCGATGCACCATTGCAGGTTTACTGTATCCCTTGGACCTTCAAATCAACGATGAAACACAGAAATTGCATCGATATTGAATACAAAATGCAAAATGTCGACCTATTTACAAGAGGAGTAACTCATCGAACGGTTCGTGTTTTGAGCCTTTCCTGCGTTAGCAGTATTAGATTTCGATGCACCATTGCAGGATTACTGTACCCCTTGGCCCATAAAATCAACGATGAAACACAGATATTGCATCGATATTGAATACAAAGGGCAAAAAGTCGACTTATTTAAAAGAGTAGTAACTCTTCTAACAGTTCGTACTTTGAGCCTTTCCTGGGACAGCAATATTAGATTCCGATGCACCATTCCACGTTCACTGTGTCCCTTGGACCTTCAAATCAACGATGAAACACAGAAATTGCATCTATATTGAATACAAAAGGAAAAATGTCGACTTATTTACATGAGGAATAACTCTTCTAATAGTTCGTGCTTTTAGCTATTCCTGGGAGAGCAGCATTAGATTCCGATGCACCACTGCAGGTTTACTGTATCTCTTGGACCTTCAAATCAACGATGCAACACAGAAATTGCATCGATATTGAATACAAAATGCAAAATGACGACTTATTTACAAGAGGAGTAACACTTCTAATAGTTCGTGCTTTGAGCCTTTCCTGGGACAGCAGTATTAGATTCCGATGCACCATTGCAGGTTTACTGTATCCCTTGGACCGTCAAATCAACGATGAAACACAGAAATTGCATCGATATTGAGTATAAAAGGCAAAATTTCGACTTATTTACAAGAGGAGTGATTCTTCTAATAGTTTGTGATTTAGCCTTTCCTGGGACAGCAGTATTAGATTCCGATGCACCATTGCAGGTTTACTGTATCTCTTGGACCTTCAAATCAACGATGAAACACAGAAATTGCATCGATATTGAATACAAAAGGCAAAATGTCGACTTATTTACAAGAGGTGTAACTCTTCTAATAGTTCGTGCTTTGAGCCTTTCCTGCGACAGCAGTAATAGATTCCGATGCACCATTGCAGGTTTACTGTATCCCTTGGACCTTCAAATCAACGATGAAGCACAGAAATTGCATCGATATTGAATACAAAAGGCAAAATGTCGACTTATTTACAAGAGGAGTAACTCTTCTAATAGTTCGTGCTTTGAGCCTTTCCTGGGACAGCAGTATTAGATTCCGATGCACCATTGCAGGTTTACTGTATCTCTTGGACCTTCAAATCAACGATGAAACACAGAAATTGCATCGATATTGAATACAAAAGGCAAAATGTCCATCTATTTACAAGAGACGTAACTCTTCTAATAGTTCGTCCTTTGAGGCTTTCCTGGGACAGCAGTAATAGATTCCGATGCTCCATTGCAGGTTTACTGTATCCCTTGGAACTTCAAATCAACGATGAAACACAGAAATTGCATCGATATTGAATACAAAAGGCAAAATTTCGACTTATTTAAAAGAGGTGTAATTCTTCTGATAGTTCGTGCTTTGGGCCTTTCGTGGGACAGCAGTATTAGATTCCGATGCACCATTGCAGGTTTACTGTATCTCTTGGACCTTCAATTCAACGATGAAACACAGAAATTGCATCGATATTGAATACAAAAGGCAAAATGTCGACCTATTTACAAGAGACGTAACTCTTCTAATAGTTCGTGATTTGAGCCTTTCCTGGGACAGCAGTATTAGATTCCGATGCGCCATTGCAGGTTTACTGTATCCCTTGGACCTTCAAATCAACGATGAAACACAGATATTGCATCGATATTGAATACAAAAGGCAAAATGTCGACTTATTTTCAAGAGGAGTTACTCTTCTAATATTTCGTGGTTTTAGCCTTTACTGGGACTGCAGTATTAGATTCCGATGCACCATTGCAGGTTTGCTGTAGCTCTTGGACCTTCAAATCAACGATGAAACACAGAAATTGCATCGATATTGAATACAAAAGGCAATATATCGACTTATTTACAAGTGGAGTACATCTTCTAATAGTTCGTGCTTTGAGCCTTTCCTGGGACAGCAGTATTAGATTCCGATGCACCATTGCAGGTTTATTGTATCCCTTGGACCTTCAAATCAACGATGAAACACAGAAATTGCATCGATATTGAATACAAAAGGCAAAATGTCGACTTTTTTATAAGTGGAGTAAGTCATCTAATAGTTCGTGCTTTGAGCCTTTCCTGGGACAGCAATATTAGATTCCGATGTACCATTGCAGGTTTACTGTATCCCTTGGACCTTCATATAAACGATGAAGCACAGAAATTGCATCGATATTGAATACAAAAGGCAAAATATCGACTTATTTACAAGAGGAGTAACTCTTCTAATAGTTCATGGTTTTTGCCTTTAGTGGGACAGCAGTATTAGATTCCGATGCACCATTGCAAGTTTACTGTACCCCTTGGACCTTCCAATCAACGATGAAACACAGAAATTGCATCGAAATTGAATACAAAGCGGAAAACTTCGACCTATTTACAAGAGGCGTAACTCTTCGAATAGTTCGTGCTTTGAGCCGTTCCTGGGACAGCAGTATTAGATTCCGATGCACCATTGCAGGTTTACTGCATCCCTTGGACCTTCAAATCAACGATGAAACTCAGAAATTGCATCGATATTGAATACAAAATGCAAAATGTCGACTTATTTACAAGAGGAGTAACTCTTCTAATAGTTCGTGCTTTGAGCCTTTCCTGGGACAGCAGTATCAGATTCCGATCCACAGTTGCAAGTTTACTGTATCCCTTGGACATTAAAATCAACGATGAAACACAGAAATTGCATCGATATTGAATACAAAAGGCAAAATGTCGACTTATTAACAAGAGGAGTAATTCTTGTAATAGTTCGTGATTTAGCCTTTCCTGGGACGGCAGTATTAGATTCCGATGCACCATTGTAGGTTTACTGTATCTCTTGGACCTTCAAATCAACGATGAAACACAGAAATTGCATCGATATTGAATACAAAAGGCAAAATGTCGACTTATTTACAAGAGGAGTAACTCTTCTAATAGTTCGCGCTTTGAGCCTTACGTGTGACAGCAGTATTAGATTCCGATGCACCATTGCAGGTTTACTGTATCCCTTGGACCTTCAAATCAACAATGAAACACAGAAATTGCATCGATATTGAATACAAAAGACAAAATGTCGACTTATTTACAAGAGGAGTAACTCTTCTAATATTTTGTGCTTTTAGCCTTTCCTGGGACTGCAGTATTAGATTCCGATGCACCATTGCAGGTTTACTGTATCTCTTGGACCTTCAAATCAACGATGAAACACAGAAATTGCATCGATATTGAATACAAAATGCAAAATGTCGACTTATTTACAAGAGGAGCAACTCTTCTAATAGTTCGTGATTTGAGCCTTTCCTGGGACAGCAGTATTAGATTCCAATGCACCATTGCAGCTTTACTGTATCCCTTGGACCTTCAAATCAACGATGAAACACAGAAATTGCATCGATATTGAATACAAAAGGCAAAATGTCGACTTATTTACAAGAGGAGTAACTCTTCTAATAGTTCGTGATTTTAGCCATTCCTGGGACAGCACCATTAGATTCCGATGCACCATTGCAGGTTTACTGTATCCCTTGGACCTTCAAATCAACGATGAAACACGGAAATTGCATCGATTTTGAATACAAAGGCAAAATGTCGACTTATTTACAAGAGGAGTAACTCTTCTAATAGTTCGTGTTTTAGCCTTTCCTGGGACAGCAGTATCAGATTCCGATGCACCGTTGCAGGTTTCCTGTATCCCTTGGACATTAAAATCAACGATGAAACACAGAAATTGCATCGATATTGTATACAAAAGGCAAAATGTCGACTTATTTACAAGAGGAGTAACTCTACTAATAGTTCGTGCTTTGAGCCTTTCCTGGGACAGCAGTATTAGATTCCGATGCACCATTGCAGGTTTACTGTATCCCTTGGACCTTCAAACCAACGATGAAACACAGAAATTCCATCGATATTGTATACAAAAGGCAAAATGTCGACTTATTTACAAGAGGAGTAACTCTTCTAATAGTTCGTGCTTTGAGCCTTTCCTGGGAAAGCAGTATTAGATTCCAATGCACAATTGCAGGTTTACTGTATCCCTTTGACCATCAAATCAACGATGAAACACAGAAATTGCATCGATATTGAATACAAAAGGCAAAATGTCGACTTATTTACAAGAGGTGTAACTCTTCTAATAGTTCGTGCTTTGAGCCTTTCCTGCGACAGCAGTAATAGATTCCGATGCACCATTGCAGGTTTACTGTATCCCTTGGACCTTCAAATCAACGATGAAGCACAGAAATTGTATCGATATTGAATACAAAAGGCAAAATGTCGACTTATTTACAAGAGGAGTAACTCTTCTAATTGTTCGTGCTTTGAGCCTTTCCTGGGACAGCAGTATTAGATTCCGATGCACCATTGCAGGTTTACTGTATCTCTTGGACCTTCAAATCAACGATGAAACACAGAAATTGCATCGATATTGAATACAAAAGGCAAAATGTCCATCTATTTACAAGAGACGTAACTCTTCTAATAGTTCGTCCTTTGAGGCTTTCCTGGGACAGCAGTAATAGATTCCGATGCTCCATTGCAGGTTTACTGTATCCCTTGGAACTTCAAATCAACGATGAAACACAGAAATTGCATCGATATTGAATAAAAAAGGCAAAATTTCGACTTATTTAAAAGAGGTGTAATTCTTCTAATAGTTCGTGCTTTGAGCCTTTCGTGGGACAGCAGTATTAGATTCCGATGCACCATTGCAGGTTTACTGTATCTCTTGGACCTTCAAATCAACGATGAAACACAGAAATTGCATCGATATTGAATACAAAAGGCAAAATGTCGACCTATTTACAAGAGACGTAACTCTTCTACTAGTTCGTGATTTGAGCCTTTCCTGGGACAGCAGTATTAGATTCCGATGCGCCATTGCAGGTTTACTGTATCCCTTGGACCTTCAAATCAACGATGAAACACAGATATTGCATCGATATTGAATACAAAAGGCAAAATGTCGACTTATTTTCAAGAGGAGTTACTCTTCTAATATTTCGTGGTTTTAGCCTTTACTGGGACTGCAGTATTAGATTCCGATGCACCATTGCAGGTTTGCTGTAGCTCTTGGACCTTCAAATCAACGATGAAACACAGAAATTGCATCGATATTGAATACAAAAGGCAATATATCGACTTATTTACAAGAGGAGTACATCTTCTAATAGTTCGTGCTTTGAGCCTTTCCTGGGACAGCAGTATTAGATTCCGATGCACCATTGCAGGTTTATTGTATCCCTTGGACCTTCAAATCAACGATGAAACACAGAAATTGCATCGATATTGAATACAAAAGGCAAAATGTCGACTTTTTTATAAGTGGAGTAAGTCATCTAATAGTTCGTGCTTTGAGCCTTTCCTGGGACAGCAATATTAGATTCCGATGTACCATTGCAGGTTTACTGTATCCCTTGGACCTTCATATAAACGATGAAGCACAGAAATTGCATCGATATTGAATACAAAAGGCAAAATATCGACTTATTTACAAGAGGAGTAACTCTTCTAATAGTTCATGGTTTTTGCCTTTAGTGGGACAGCAGTATTAGATTCCGATGCACCATTGCAAGTTTACTGTACCCCTTGGACCTTCCAATCAACGATGAAACACAGAAATTGCATCGAAATTGAATACAAAGCGTAAAACGTCGACCTATTTACAAGAGGCGTAACTCTTCGAATAGTTCTTGCTTTGAGCCGTTCCTGGGACAGCAGTATTAGATTCCGATGCACCATTGCAGGTTTACTGCATCCCTTGGACCTTCAAATCAACGATGAAACTCAGAAATTGCATCGATATTGAATACAAAATGCAAAATGTCGACTTATTTACAAGAGGAGTAACTCTTCTAATAGTTCGTGCTTTGAGCCTTTCCTGGGACAGCAGTATCAGATTCCGATCCACAGTTGCAAGTTTACTGTATCCCTTGGACATTAAAATCAACGATGAAACACAGAAATTGCATCGATATTGAATACAAAAGGCAAAATGTCGACTTATTAACAAGAGGAGTAATTCTTGTAATAGTTCGTGATTTAGCCTTTCCTGGGACGGCAGTATTAGATTCCGATGCACCATTGTAGGTTTACTGTATCTCTTGGACCTTCAAATCAACGATGAAACACAGAAATTGCATCGATATTGAATACAAAAGGCAAAATGTCGACTTATTTACAAGAGGAGTAACTCTTCTAATAGTTCGCGCTTTGAGCCTTACGTGTGACAGCAGTATTAGATTCCGATGCACCATTGCAGGTTTACTGTATCCCTTGGACCTTCAAATCAACAATGAAACACAGAAATTGCATCGATATTGAATACAAAAGACAAAATGTCGACTTATTTACAAGAGGAGTAACTCTTCTAATATTTCGTGCTTTTAGCCTTTCCTGGGACTGCAGTATTAGATTCCGATGCACCATTGCAGGTTTACTGTATCTCTTGGACCTTCAAATCAACGATGAAACACAGAAATTGCATCGATATTGAATACAAAAGGCAAAATGTCGACTTATTTACAAGAGGAGCAACTCTTCTAATAGTTCGTGCTTTGAGCCTTTCCTGGGACAGCAGTATTAGATTCCAATGCACCATTGCAGGTTTACTGTATCCCTTGGACCTTCAAATCAACGATGAAACACAGAAATTGCATCGATATTGAATACAAAAGGCAAAATGTCGACTTATTTACAAGAGGAGTAACTCTTCTAATAGTTCGTGATTTTAGCCTTTCCTGGGACAGCACTATTAGATTCCGATGCACCATTGCAGGTTTACTGTATCCCTTGGACCTTCAAATCAACGATGAAACACGGAAATTGCATCGATTTTGAATACAAAGGCAAAATGTCGACTTATTTACAAGAGGAGTAACTCTTCTAATAGTTCGTGTTTTAGCCTTTCCTGGGACAGCAGTATCAGATTCCGATGCACCGTTGCAGGTTTCCTGTATCCCTTGGACATTAAAATCAACGATGAAACACAGAAATTGCATCGATATTGTATACAAAAGGCAAAATGTCGACTTATTTACAAGAGGAGTAACTCTACTAATAGTTCGTGCTTTGAGCCTTTCCTGGGACAGCAGTATTAGATTCCGATGCACCATTGCAGGTTTACTGTATCCCTTGGACCTTCAAACCAACGATGAAACACAGAAATTGCATCGATATTGTATACAAAAGGCAAAATGTCGACTTATTTACAAGAGGAGTAACTCTTCTAATAGTTCGTGCTTTGAGCCTTTCCTGGGAAAGCAGTATTAGATTCCAATGCACAATTGCAGGTTTACTGTATCCCTTGGACCATCAAATCAACGATGAAACACAGAAATTGCATCGATATTGAATACAAAAGGCAAAATGTCGACTTATTTACAAGAGGAGTAACTCTTCTAATAGTTCGTGTTTTAGCCTTTCCTGGGACAGCAGTATCAGATTCCGATGCACCGTTGCAGGTTTACTGTATCCCTTGGACATTAAAATCAACGATGAAACACAGAAATTGCATCGATAATGAATACAAAAGGCTAAATGTCGACTTATTTACAAGAGGAGTAATTCTTGTAATAGTTCGTGATTTAGCCTTTCCTGGGACGGCAGTATTAGATTCCGATGCACCATTGTAGGTTTACTGTATCTCTTGGACCTTCAAATCAACGATGAAACACAGAAATTGCATCGATATTGAATACAAAAGTCAAAACGTCGACTTTTTTATAAGTGGAGTAACTCTTCTAATAGTTCGTGCTTTGAGCCTTTCCTGGGACAGCAGTATTAGATTCCGATGCACCATTGCAGGTTTACTGTATCTCTTGGACCTTCAAATCAACGATGAAACAGAGAAATTGCATCGATATTGAATACAAAAGGCAAAATGTCGACTTATTTACAAGAGGAAAAACTCTTCTAATAGTTCGTGATTTGAGCCTTTCCTGCGACAGCAGTAATAGATTCCGATGCGCCATTGCAGGTTTACTGTATCCCTTGGACCTTCAAATCAACGATGAAGCACAGAAATTGCATCGATATTGAATACAAAAGGCAAAATGTCGACTTATTTACAAGAGGAGTAACTCTTCTAATATTTCGTGCTTTTAGCCTTTCCTGGGACAGCAGTATTAGATTCCGATGCACCATTGCAGGTTTACTGTATCCCTTGGACCTTCAAATCAACGATGAAACACAGAAATTGTATCGATATTGAATACAAAAGGCAAAATGTCGACTTATTTAAAAGAGGTGTAACTCTCCTAATAGTTCGTGCTTTGAGCCTTTCCTGGGACAGCAGTATTAGATTCCGATGCACCATTGCAGGTTTACTGTATCTCTTGGACCTTCAAATCAACGATGAAACACAGAAATTGCATCGATATTGAATACAAAAGACAAAATGTCCATCTATTTACAAGAGACGTATCTCTGCTAATAGTTCGTGCTCTGAGCCTTTCCTGGGACAGCAGTATTAGATTACGATGCACCATTGCAGGTTTACTGTATCCCTTGGACCTTCAAATCAACGATGAAACACAGAAATTGCATCGATATTGAATACAAAAGGCAAAATGTCGACTTATTTACAAGAGGAGTAACTCTTCTAATATTTCGTGCTTTTAGCCTTTCCTGGGACAGCAGTATTAGATTCCGATGCACCATTGCAGGTTTACTGTATCTCTTGGACCTTCAAATCAACGATGAAACACAGAAATTCTATCGATATTGAATACAAATGGCAAATTGTCGACTTATTTACAAGAGGAGCAACTCTTCTAATAGTTCGTGCTTTGAGCCTTTCCTGGGACAGCAGTATTAGATTCCAATGCACCATTGCAGGATTACTGTATCCCTTGGACCTTCAAATCAACGATGAAACACAGAAATTGCGTCGATATTGAATACAAGAGGCAAAATGTCGACTTATTTACAAGAGGAGTAACTCTTCTAATAGTTCGTGCTTTTAGCCTTTCCTGGGACAGCAGTATTAGATTCCGATGCACCATTGCAGGTTTACTGTATCCCTTGGACCTTCAAACCAACGATGAAACACAGAAATTGCATCGATATTGTATACAAAAGGCAAAATGTCGACTTATTTACAAGAGGAGTAACTCTTCTAATAGTTCGTGCTTTGAGCCTTTCCTGGGAAAGCAGTATTAGATTCCAATGCACAATTGCAGGTTTACTGTATCCCTTGGACCATCAAATCAACGATGAAACACAGAAATTGCATCGATATTGAATACAAAAGGCAAAATGTCGACTTATTTACAAGAGGAGTAACTCTTCTAATAGTTCGTGCTTTTAGCCTTTCCTGGGACAGCAGTATCAGATTCCGATGCACCGTTGCAGGTTTACTGTATCCCTTGGACCTTCAAATCAACGATGAAACACAGAAATTGCATCGATATTGAATACAAAAGGCAAAATGTCGACTTTTTTATAAGTGGAGTAACTCACATAATAGTTCGTGCTTTGAGCCTTTCCAGGGACAGCTATATTAGATTCCGATGTACCATTGCAGGTTTACTGTATCCCTTGGACCTTCAAATAAACGATGAAGCACAGAAATTGCATCGATATTGAATACAAAAAAAATATCGACTTATTTACAAGAGGAGTAACTCTTCTAATAGTTCATGATTTTTGCCTTTAGTGGGACAGCAGTATTAGATTCCGATGCACCATTGCAAGTTTACTGTACCCCTTGGACCTTCCAATCAACGATGAAACACAGAAATTGCATCGATATTGAATACAAAGGGGAAAACGTCGACCTATTTAAAAGAGGAGTAACTCATCGAATAGTTCGTGCTTTGAGCCGTTCCTGGGACAGCAGTATTAGATTCCGATGCACCATTGCAGGTTTACTGCATCCCTTGGACCTTCAAATCAACGATGAAACTCAGAAATTGCATCGATATTGAATACAAAATGCAAAATGTCGATTTATTTACAAGAGGAGTAACTCTTCAAATAGTTCGTGCTTTGAGCCTTTCCTGGGACAGCAGTATTAGATTCCAATGCACCATTGCAGGTTTACTGTATCCCTTGGACGTTCAAATCAACGATGAAACACAGAAATTGCATCGATATTGAATAAAAAGGGCAAAATGTCGACTTATTTACAAGAGGAGTAACTCTTCTAATATTTCGTGCTTTTAGCCTTTCCTGGGACAGCAGTATCAGATTCCGATCCACACTTGCAGGTTTACTGTATCCCTTGGACATTAAAATCAACGATGAAACACAGAAATTGCATCGATATTGAATACAAAAGGCAAAATGTCGACTTATTAACAAGAGGAGTAATTCTTGTAATAGTTCGTGATTTAGCCTTTCCTGGGACGGCAGTATTCGATTCCGAGGCACCATTGTAGGTTTACTGTATCTCTTGGACCTTCAAGTCAACGATGAAACACAGAAATTGCATCGATATTGAATACAAAAGGCAAAATGTCGACTTATTTACAAGAGGAGTAACTCTTCTAATAGTTCGTGCTTTGAGCCTTTCGTGTGACAGCAGTATTAGATTCCGATGCACCATTGCAGGTTTACTGTATCCCTTGGACCTTCAAATCAACAATGAAACACAGAAATTGCATCGATATTGAATACAAAAGGCAAAATGTCGACTTATTTACAAGAGGAGTAACTCTTCTAATATTTCGTGATTTTAGCCTTTCCTGGGACAGCAGTATTAGATTCCGATGCACCATTGCAGGTTTACTGTATCTCTTGGACCTTCAAATCAACGATGAAACACAGAAATTGCATCGATATTGAATACATAAGGCAAAATGTCGACTTGTTTACAAGAGGAGCAACTCTTCTAATAGTTCGTGCTTTGAGCCTTTCCTGGGACAGCAGTATTAGATTCCAATGCACCATTGCAGGTTTACTGTATCCCTTGGACCTTCAAATCAACGATGTAACACAGAAAATGCATGGATATTGTATACAAAAGGCAAAATGTCGACTTATTTACAAGAGGAGTAACTCTTCTAATAGTTCGTGCTTTGAGCCTTTCCTGGGAAAGCAGTATCAGATTCCGATGCACCGTTGCAGGTTTACTGTATCCCTTGGACATTAAAATCAACGATGAAACACAGAAATTGCATCGATATTGAATACAAAAGGCAAAATGTCGACTTATTTACAAGAGGAGTAACTCTACTAATAGTTCGTGCTTTGAGCCTTTCCTGGGACAGCAGTATTAGATTCCGATGCACCATTGCAGGTTTACTGTATCCCTTGGACCTTCAAATCAACGATGAAACACAGAAATTACATCGATATTGTATACAAAAGGCAAAATGTCGACTTATTTACAAGAGGAGTAACTCTTCTAATAGTTCGTGCTTTGAGCCTTTCCTGGGAAAGCAGTATTAGATTCCAATGCACCATTGCAGGTTTACTGTATCCCTTGGACCATCAAATCAACGATGAAACACAGAAATTGCATCGATATTGAATACAAAAGGCAAAATGTCGACTTATTTACAAGAGGAGTAACTCTTCTAATAGTTCGTGCTTTGAGCCTTTCCTGGGACAGCAGTATCAGATTCCGATGCACCGTTGCAGGTTTACTGTATCTTTTGGACATTAAAATCAACGATGAAACCCAGAAATTGCATCGATATTGAATACAAAAGGCAAAATGTCGACTTATTTACAAGAGGAGTAATTCTTGTAATAGTTCGTGATTTAGCATTTCCTGGGACGGCAGTATTAGATTCCGATGTACCATTGTAGGTTTACTGTATCTCTTGGACCTTCAAATCACCGATGAAACACAGAAATTGCATCGATATTGAATACAAAAGGCAAAATGTCGACTTATTTACAAGAGGAGTAACTCTTCTAATAGTTCGCGCTTTGAGCCTTACGTGTGACAGCAGTATTAGATTCCGATGCACCATTGCAGGTTTACTGTATCCCTTGGACCTTCAAATCAACAATGAAACACAGAAATTGCATCGATATTGAATACAAAAGACAAAATGTCGACTTATTTACAAGAGGAGTAACTCTTCTAATATTTCGTGCTTTTAGCCTTTCCTGGGACTGCAGTATTAGATTCCGATGCACCACTGCAGGTTTACTGTATCTCTTGGACCTTCAAATCAACGATGAAACACAGAAATTGCATCGATATTGAATACAAAGGCAAAATGTCGACTTATTTACAAGAGGAGTAACTCTTCTAATAGTTCGTGTTTTAGCCTTTCCTGGGACAGCAGTATCAGATTCCGATGCACCGTTGCAGGTTTCCTGTATCCCTTGGACATTAAAATCAACGATGAAACACAGAAATTGCATCGATATTGTATACAAAAGGCAAAATGTCGACTTATTTACAAGAGGAGTAACTCTACTAATAGTTCGTGCTTTGAGCCTTTCCTGGGACAGCAGTATTAGATTCCGATGCACCATTGCAGGTTTACTGTATCCCTTGGACCTTCAAACCAACGATGAAACACAGAAATTGCATCGATATTGTATACAAAAGGCAAAATGTCGACTTATTTACAAGAGGAGTAACTCTTCTAATAGTTCGTGCTTTGAGCCTTTCCTGGGAAAGCAGTATTAGATTCCAATGCACAATTGCAGGTTTACTGTATCCCTTGGACCATCAAATCAACGATGAAACACAGAAATTGCATCGATATTGAATACAAAAAGCAAAATGTCGACTTATTTACAAGAGGTGTAACTCTTCTAATAGTTCGTGCTTTGAGCCTTTCCTGCGACAGCAGTAATAGATTCCGATGCACCATTGCAGGTTTACTGTATCCCTTGGACCTTCAAATCAACGATGAAGCACAGAAATTGCATCGATATTGAATACAAAAGGCAAAATGTCGACTTATTTACAAGAGGAGAAACTCTTCTAATTGTTCGTGCTTTGAGCCTTTCCTGGGACAGCAGTATTAGATTCCGATGCACCATTGCAGGTTTACTGTATCTCTTGGACCTTCAAATCAACGATGAAACACAGAAATTGCATCGATATTGAATACAAAAGGCAAAATGTCCATCTATTTACAAGAGACGTAACTCTTCTAATAGTTCGTCCTTTGAGGCTTTCCTGGGACAGCAGTAATAGATTCCGATGCTCCATTGCAGGTTTACTGTATCCCTTGGAACTTCAAATCAACGATGAAACACAGAAATTGCATCGATATTGAATACAAAAGGCAAAATTTCGACTTATTTAAAAGAGGTGTAATTCTTCTAATAGTTCGTGCTTTGAGCCTTTCGTGGGACAGCAGTATTAGATTCCGATGCACCATTGCAGGTTTACTGTATCTCTTGGACCTTCAAATCAACGATGAAACACAGAAATTGCATCGATATTGAATACAAAAGGCAAAATGTCGACCTATTTACAAGAGACGTAACTCTTCTAATAGTTCGTGATTTGAGCCTTTCCTGGGACAGCAGTATTAGATTCCGATGCGCCATTGCAGGTTTACTGTATCCCTTGGACCTTCAAATCAACGATGAAACACAGATATTGCATCGATATTGAATACAAAAGGCAAAATGTCGACTTATTTTCAAGAGGAGTTACTCTTCTAATATTTCGTGGTTTTAGCCTTTACTGGGACTGCAGTATTAGATTCCGATGCACCATTGCAGGTTTGCTGTAGCTCTTGGACCTTCAAATCAACGATGAAACACAGAAATTGCATCGATATTGAATACAAAAGGCAATATATCGACTTATTTACAAGAGGAGTACATCTTCTAATAGTTCGTGCTTTGAGCCTTTCCTGGGACAGCAGTATTAGATTCCGATGCACCATTGCAGGTTTATTGTACCCCTTGGACCTTCAAATCAACGATGAAACACAGAAATTGCATCGATATTGAATACAAAAGGCAAAATGTCGACTTTTTTATAAGTGGAGTAAGTCATCTAATAGTTCGTGCTTTGAGCCTTTCCTGGGACAGCAATATTAGATTCCGATGTACCATTGCAGGTTTACTGTATCCCTTGGACCTTCATATAAACGATGAAGCACAGAAATTGCATCGATATTGAATACAAAAGGCAAAATATCGACTTATTTACAAGAGGAGTAACTCTTCTAATAGTTCATGGTTTTTGCCTTTAGTGGGACAGCAGTATTAGATTCCGATGCACCATTGCAAGTTTACTGTACCCCTTGGACCTTCAAATCAACGATGAAACACAGAAATTGCATCGATATTGAATACAAAAGGCAAAATGTCGACTTTTTTATAAGTGGAGTAAGTCATCTAATAGTTCGTGCTTTGAGCCTTTCCTGGGACAGCAATATTAGATTCCGATGTACCATTGCAGGTTTACTGTATCCCTTGGACCTTCATATAAACGATGAAGCACAGAAATTGCATCGATATTGAATACAAAAGGCAAAATATCGACTTATTTACAAGAGGAGTAACTCTTCTAATAGTTCATGGTTTTTGCCTTTAGTGGGACAGCAGTATTAGATTCCGATGCACCATTGCAAGTTTACTGTACCCCTTGGACCTTCCAATCAACGATGAAACACAGAAATTGCATCGAAATTGAATACAAAGCGGAAAACGTCGACCTATTTACAAGAGGCGTAACTCTTCGAATAGTTCGTGCTTTGAGCCGCTCCTGGGACAGCAGTATTAGATTCCGATGCACCATTGCAGGTTTACTGCATCCCTTGGACCTTCAAATCAACGATGAAACTCAGAAATTGCATCGGTATTGAATACAAAATGCAAAATGTCGACTTATTTACAAGAGGAGTAACTCTTCTAATAGTTCGTGCTTTGAGCCTTTCCTGGGACAGCAGTATCAGATTCCGATCCACAGTTGCAAGTTTACTGTATCCCTTGGACATTAAAATCAACGATGAAACACAGAAATTGCATCGATATTGAATACAAAAGGCAAAATGTCGACTTATTAACAAGAGGAGTAATTCTTGTAATAGTTCGTGATTTAGCCTTTCCTGGGACGGCAGTATTAGATTCCGATGCACCATTGTAGGTTTACTGTATCTCTTGGACCTTCAAATCAACGATGAAACACAGAAATTGCATCGATATTGAATACAAAAGGCAAAATGTCGACTTATTTACAAGAGGAGTAACTCTTCTAATAGTTCGCGCTTTGAGCCTTACGTGTGACAGCAGTATTAGATTCCGATGCACCATTGCAGGTTTACTGTATCCCTTGGACCTTCAAATCAACAATGAAACACAGAAATTGCATCGATATTGAATACAAAAGACAAAATGTCGACTTATTTACAAGAGGAGTAACTCTTCTAATATTTCGTGCTTTTAGCCTTTCCTGGGACTGCAGTATTAGATTCCGATGCACCATTGCAGGTTTACTGTATCTCTTGGACCTTCAAATCAACGATGAAACACAGATATTGCATCGATATTGAATACAAAAGGCAAAATGTCGACTTATTTACAGGAGGAGCAACTCTTCTAATAGTTCGTGCTTTGAGCCTTTCCTGGGACAGCAGTATTAGATTCCAATGCACCATTGCAGGTTTACTGTATCCCTTGGACCTTCAAATCAACGATGAAACACAGAAATTGCATCGATATTGAATACAAAAGGCAAAATGTCGACTTATTTACAAGAGGAGTAACTCTTCTAATAGTTCGTGATTTTAGCCTTTCCTGGGACAGCACTATTAGATTCCGATGCACCATTGCAGGTTTACTGTATCCCTTGGACCTTCAAATCAACGATGAAACACGGAAATTGCATCGATTTTGAATACAAAGGCAAAATGTCGACTTATTTACAAGAGGAGTAACTCTTCTAATAGTTCGTCTTTTAGCCTTTCCTGGGACAGCAGTATCAGATTCCGATGCACCGTTGCAGGTTTCCTGTATCCCTTGGACATTAAAATCAACGATGAAACACAGAAATTGCATCGATATTGTATACAAAAGGCAAAATGTCGACTTATTTACAAGAGGAGTAACTCTACTAATAGTTCGTGCTTTGAGCCTTTCCTGGGACAGCAGTATTAGATTCCGATGCACCATTGCAGGTTTACTGTATCCCTTGGACCTTCAAACCAACGATGAAACACAGAAATTGCATCGATATTGTATACAAAAGGCAAAATGTCGACTTATTTACAAGAGGAGTAACTCTTCTAATAGTTCGTGCTTTGAGCCTTTCCTGGGAAAGCAGTATTAGATTCCAATGCACAATTGCAGGTTTACTGTATCCCTTGGACCATCAAATCAACGATGAAACACAGAAATTGCATCGATATTGAATACAAAAGGCAAAATGTCGACTTATTTACAAGAGGAGTAACTCTTCTAATAGTTCGTGTTTTAGCCTTTCCTGGGACAGCAGTATCAGATTCCGATGCACCGTTGCAGGTTTACTGTATCCCTTGGACATTAAAATCAACGATGAAACACAGAAATTGCATCGATATTGAATACAAAAGGCAAAATGTCGACTTATTTACAAGAGGAGTAACTCTTCTAATAGTTCGTGATTTGAGCCTTTCCTGCGACAGCAGTAATAGATTCCGATGCGCCATTGCAGGTTTACTGTATCCCTTGGACCTTCAAATCAACGATGAAGCACAGAAATTGCATCGATATTGAATACAAAAGGCAAAATGTCGACTTATTTACAAGAGGAGTAACTCTTCTAATATTTCGTGCTTTTAGCCTTTCCTGGGACAGCAGTATTAGATTCCGATGCACCATTGCAGGTTTACTGTATCCCTTGGACCTTCAAATCAACGATGAAACACAGAAATTGTATCGATATTGAATACAAAAGGCAAAATGTCGACTTATTTAAAAGAGGTGTAACTCATCTAATAGTTCGTGCTTTGAGCCTTTCCTGGGACAGCAGTATTAGATTCCGATGCACCATTGCAGGTTTACTGTATCTCTTGGACCTTCAAATCAACGATGAAACACAGAAATTGCATCGATATTGAATACAAAAGGCAAAATGTCCATCTATTTACAAGAGACGTATCTCTGCTAATAGTTCGTGCTTTGAGCCTTTCCTGGGACAGCAGTATTAGATTCCGATGCACCATTGCAGGTTTACTGTATCCCTTGGACCTTCAAATCAACGATGAAACACAGAAATTGCATCGATATTGAATACAAAAGGCAAAATGTCGACTTATTTACAAGAGGAGTAACTCTTCTAATATTTCGTGCTTTTAGCCTTTCCTGGGACAGCAGTATTAGATTCCGATGCACCATTGCAGGTTTACTGTATCTCTTGGACCTTCAAATCAACGATGAAACACAGAAATTGTATCGATATTGAATACAAATGGCAAATTGTCGACTTATTTACAAGAGGAGCAACTCTTCTAATAGTTCGTGCTTTGAGCCTTTCCTGGGACAGCAGTATTAGATTCCAATGCACCATTGCAGGATTACTGTATCCCTTGGACCTTCAAATCAACGATGAAACACAGAAATTGCGTCGATATTGAATACAAGAGGCAAAATGTCGACTTATTTACAAGAGGAGTAACTCTTCTAATAGTTCGTGCTTTTAGCCTTTCCTGGGACAGCAGTATTAGATTCCGATGCACCATTGCAGGTTTACTGTATCCCTTGGACCTTCAAATCAACGATGAAACACAGAAATTGCTTCGATATTGTATACAAAAGGCAAAATGTCTACTTAATTACAAGAGGAGTAACACTTCTAATGGTTCGTGCTTTGAGCCTTTCCTGGGAAAGCAGTATTAGATTCCAATGCACCATTGCAGGTTTACTGTATCCCTTGGACCATCAAATCAACGATGAAACACAGAAATTGCATCGATATTGAATACAAAAGGCAAAATGTCGACTTATTTACAAGAGGAGTAACTCTTCTAATAGTTCGTGCTTTTAGCCTTTCCTGGGACAGCAGTATCAGATTCCGATGCACCGTTGCAGGTTTACTGTATCCCTTGGACCTTCAAATCAACGATGAAACACAGAAATTGCATCGATATTGAATACAAAAGGCAAAATGTCGACTTTTTTATAAGTGGAGTAACTCACATAATAGTTCGTGCTTTGAGCCTTTCCAGGGACAGCTATATTAGATTCCGATGTACCATTGCAGGTTTACTGTATCCCTTGGACCTTCAAATAAACGATGAAGCACAGAAATTGCATCGATATTGAATACAAAAAAAATATCGACTTATTTACAAGAGGAGTAACTCTTCTAATAGTTCATGATTTTTGCCTTTAGTGGGACAGCAGTATTAGATTCCGATGCACCATTGCAAGTTTACTGTACCCCTTGGACCTTCCAATCAACGATGAAACACAGAAATTGCATCGATATTGAATACAAAGGGGAAAACGTCGACCTATTTACAAGAGGAGTAACTCATCGAATAGTTCGTGCTTTGAGCCGTTCCTGGGACAGCAGTATTAGATTCCGATGCACCATTGCAGGTTTACTGCATCGCTTGGACCTTCAAATCAACGATGAAACTCAGAAATTGCATCGATATTGAATACAAAATGCAAAATGTCGATTTATTTACAAGAGGAGTAACTCTTCAAATAGTTCGTGCTTTGAGCCTTTCCTGGGACAGCAGTATTAGATTCCAATGCACCATTGCAGGTTTACTGTATCCCTTGGACGTTCAAATCAACGATGAAACACAGAAATTGCATCGATATTGAATACAAAAGGGCAAAATGTCGACTTATTTACAAGAGGAGTAACTCTTCTAATATTTCGTGCTTTTAGCCTTTCCTGGGACAGCAGTATTAGATTCCGATGCACCATTGCAGGTTTACTGTATCTCTTGGACCTTCAAATCAACGATGAAACACAGAAATTGCATCGATATTGAATACAAAAGGCAAAATGTCGACTTATTTACAGGAGGAGCAACTCTTCTAATAGTTCGTGCTTTGAGCCTTTCCTGGGACAGCAGTATTAGATTCCAATGCACCATTGCAGGTTTACTGTATCCCTTGGACCTTCAAATCAACGATGAAACACAGAAATTGCATCGATATTGAATACAAAAGGCAAAATGTCGACTTATTTACAAGAGGAGTAACTCTTCTAATAGTTCGTGATTTTAGCCTTTCCTGGGACAGCACTATTAGATTCCGATGCACCATTGCAGGTTTACTGTATCCCTTGGACCTTCAAATCAACGATGAAACACGGAAATTGCATCGATTTTGAATACAAAGGCAAAATGTCGACTTATTTACAAGAGGAGTAACTCTTCTAATAGTTCGTGTTTTAGCCTTTCCTGGGACAGCAGTATCAGATTCCGATGCACCGTTGCAGGTTTCCTGTATCCCTTGGACATTAAAATCAACGATGAAACACAGAAATTGCATCGATATTGTATACAAAAGGCAAAATGTCGACTTATTTACAAGAGGAGTAACTCTACTAATAGTTCGTGCTTTGAGCCTTTCCTGGGACAGCAGTATTAGATTCCGATGCACCATTGCAGGTTTACTGTATCCCTTGGACCTTCAAACCAACGATGAAACACAGAAATTGCATCGATATTGTATACAAAAGGCAAAATGTCGACTTATTTACAAGAGGGGTAACTCTTCTAATAGTTCGTGCTTTGAGCCTTTCCTGGGAAAGCAGTATTAGATTCCAATGCACAATTGCAGGTTTACTGTATCCCTTGGACCATCAAATCAACGATGAAACACAGAAATTGCATCGATATTGAATACAAAAGGCAAAATGTCGACTTATTTACAAGAGGAGTAACTCTTCTAATATTTCGTGCTTTTAGCCTTTCCTGGGACAGCAGTATTAGATTCCGATGCACCATTGCAGGTTTACTGTATCTCTTGGACCTTCAAATCAACGATGAAACACAGAAATTGTATCGATATTGAATACAAATGGCAAATTGTCGACTTATTTACAAGAGGAGCAACTCTTCTAATAGTTCGTGCTTTGAGCCTTTCCTGGGACAGCAGTATTAGATTCCAATGCACCATTGCAGGTTTACTGTATCCCTTGGACCTTCAAATCAACGATGAAACACAGAAATTGCATCGATATTGAATACAAAAGGCAAAATGTCGACTTATTTACAAGAGGAGTAACTCTTCTAATAGTTCGTGATTTTAGCCTTTCCTGGGACAGCACTATTAGATTCCGATGCACCATTGCAGGTTTACTGTATCCCTTGGACCTTCAAATCAACGATGAAACACGGAAATTGCATCGATTTTGAATACAAAGGCAAAATGTCGACTTATTTACAAGAGGAGTAACTCTTCTAATAGTTCGTGTTTTAGCCTTTCCTGGGACAGCAGTATCAGATTCCGATGCACCGTTGCAGGTTTCCTGTATCCCTTGGACATTAAAATCAACGATGAAACACAGAAATTGCATCGATATTGTATACAAAAGGCAAAATGTCGACTTATTTACAAGAGGAGTAACTCTACTAATAGTTCGTGCTTTGAGCCTTTCCTGGGACAGCAGTATTAGATTCCGATGCACCATTGCAGGTTTACTGTATCCCTTGGACCTTCAAACCAACGATGAAACACAGAAATTGCATCGATATTGTATACAAAAGGCAAAATGTCGACTTATTTACAAGAGGGGTAACTCTTCTAATAGTTCGTGCTTTGAGCCTTTCCTGGGAAAGCAGTATTAGATTCCAATGCACAATTGCAGGTTTACTGTATCCCTTGGACCATCAAATCAACGATGAAACACAGAAATTGCATCGATATTGAATACAAAAGGCAAAATGTCGACTTATTTACAAGAGGAGTAACTCTTCTAATATTTCGTGCTTTTAGCCTTTCCTGGGACAGCAGTATTAGATTCCGATGCACCATTGCAGGTTTACTGTATCTCTTGGACCTTCAAATCAACGATGAAACACAGAAATTGTATCGATATTGAATACAAATGGCAAATTGTCGACTTATTTACAAGAGGAGCAACTCTTCTAATAGTTCGTGCTTTGAGCCTTTCCTGGGACAGCAGTATTAGATTCCAATGCACCATTGCAGGATTACTGTATCCCTTGGACCTTCAAATCAACGATGAAACACAGAAATTGCGTCGATATTGAATACAAGAGGCAAAATGTCGACTTATTTACAAGAGGAGTAACTCTTCTAATAGTTCGTGCTTTGAGCCTTTCCTGGGACAGCAGTATTAGATTCCAATGCACCATTGCAGGATTACTGTATCCCTTGGACCTTCAAATCAACGATGAAACACAGAAATTGCGTCGATATTGAATACAAGAGGCAAAATGTCGACTTATTTACAAGAGGAGTAACTCTTCTAATAGTTCGTGCTTTTAGCCTTTCCTGGGACAGCAGTATTAGATTCCGATGCACCATTGCAGGTTTACTGTATCCCTTGGACCTTCAAATCAACGATGAAACACAGAAATTGCTTCGATATTGTATACAAAAGGCAAAATGTCTACTTAATTACAAGAGGAGTAACACTTCTAATGGTTCGTGCTTTGAGCCTTTCCTGGGAAAGCAGTATTAGATTCCAATGCACCATTGCAGGTTTACTGTATCCCTTGGACCATCAAATCAACGATGAAACACAGAAATTGCATCGATATTGAATACAAAAGGCAAAATGTCGACTTATTTACAAGAGGAGTAACTCTTCTAATAGTTCGTGCTTTTAGCCTTTCCTGGGACAGCAGTATCAGATTCCGATGCACCGTTGCAGGTTTACTGTATCCCTTGGACCTTCAAATCAACGATGAAACACAGAAATTGCATCGATATTGAATACAAAAGGCAAAATGTCGACTTTTTTATAAGTGGAGTAACTCACATAATAGTTCGTGCTTTGAGCCTTTCCAGGGACAGCTATATTAGATTCCGATGTACCATTGCAGGTTTACTGTATCCCTTGGACCTTCATATAAACGATGAAGCACAGAAATTGCATCGATATTGAATACAAAAAAAATATCGACTTATTTACAAGAGGAGTAACTCTTCTAATAGTTCATGGTTTTTGCCTTTAGTGGGACAGCAGTATTAGATTCCGATGCACCATTGCAAGTTTACTGTACCCCTTGGACCTTCCAATCAACGATGAAACACAGAAATTGCATCGATATTGAATACAAAAGGCAAAATGTCGACTTTTTTATAAGTGGAGTAAGTCATCTAATAGTTCGTGCTTTGAGCCTTTCCTGGGACAGCAATATTAGATTCCGATGTACCATTGCAGGTTTACTGTATCCCTTGGACCTTCATATAAACGATGAAGCACAGAAATTGCATCGATATTGAATACAAAAGGCAAAATATCGACTTATTTACAAGAGGAGTAACTCTTCTAATAGTTCATGGTTTTTGCCTTTAGTGGGACAGCAGTATTAGATTCCGATGCACCATTGCAAGTTTACTGTACCCCTTGGACCTTCCAATCAACGATGAAACACAGAAATTGCATCGAAATTGAATACAAAGCGGAAAACGTCGACCTATTTACAAGAGGCGTAACTCTTCGAATAGTTCGTGCTTTGAGCCGTTCCTGGGACAGCAGTATTAGATTCCGATGCACCATTGCAGGTTTACTGCATCCCTTGGACCTTCAAATCAACGATGAAACTCAGAAATTGCATCGGTATTGAATACAAAATGCAAAATGTCGACTTATTTACAAGAGGAGTAACTCTTCTAATAGTTCGTGCTTTGAGCCTTTCCTGGGACAGCAGTATCAGATTCCGATCCACAGTTGCACGTTTACTGTATCCCTTGGACATTAAAATCAACGATGAAACACAGAAATTGCATCGATATTGAATACAAAAGGCAAAATGTCGACTTATTAACAAGAGGAGTAATTCTTGTAATAGTTCGTGATTTAGCCTTTCCTGGGACGGCAGTATTAGATTCCGATGCACCATTGTAGGTTTACTGTATCTCTTGGACCTTCAAATCAACGATGAAACACAGAAATTGCATCGATATTGAATACAAAAGGCAAAATGTCGACTTATTTACAAGAGGAGTAACTCTTCTAATAGTTCGCGCTTTGAGCCTTACGTGTGACAGCAGTATTAGATTCCGATGCACCATTGCAGGTTTACTGTATCCCTTGGACCTTCAAATCAACAATGAAACACAGAAATTGCATCGATATTGAATACAAAAGACAAAATGTCGACTTATTTACAAGAGGAGTAACTCTTCTAATATTTCGTGCTTTTAGCCTTTCCTGGGACTGCAGTATTAGATTCCGATGCACCATTGCAGGTTTACTGTATCTCTTGGACCTTCAAATCAACGATGAAACACAGATATTGCATCGATATTGAATACAAAAGGCAAAATGTCGACTTATTTACAGGAGGAGCAACTCTTCTAATAGTTCGTGCTTTGAGCCTTTCCTGGGACAGCAGTATTAGATTCCAATGCACCATTGCAGGTTTACTGTATCCCTTGGACCTTCAAATCAACGATGAAACACAGAAATTGCATCGATATTGAATACAAAAGGCAAAATGTCGACTTATTTACAAGAGGAGTAACTCTTCTAATAGTTCGTGATTTTAGCCTTTCCTGGGACAGCACTATTAGATTCCGATGCACCATTGCAGGTTTACTGTATCCCTTGGACCTTCAAATCAACGATGAAACACGGAAATTGCATCGATTTTGAATACAAAGGCAAAATGTCGACTTATTTACAAGAGGAGTAACTCTTCTAATAGTTCGTGTTTTCGCCTTTCCTGGGACAGCAGTATCAGATTCCGATGCACCGTTTCAGGTTTCCTGTATCCCTTGGACATTAAAATCAACGATGAAACACAGAAATTGCATCGATATTGTATACAAAAGGCAAAATGTCGACTTATTTACAAGAGGAGTAACTCTACTAATAGTTCGTGCTTTGAGCCTTTCCTGGGACAGCAGTATTAGATTCCGATGCACCATTGCAGGTTTACTGTATCCCTTGGACCTTCAAACCAACGATGAAACACAGAAATTGCATCGATATTGTATACAAAAGGCAAAATGCCGACTTATTTACAAGAGGAGTGACTCTTCTAATAGTTCGTGCTTTGAGCCTTTCCTGGGAAAGCAGTATTAGATTCCAATGCACAATTGCAGGTTTACTGTATCCCTTGGACCATCAAATCAACGATGAAACACAGAAATTGCATCGATATTGAATACAAAAGGCAAAATGTCGACTTATTTACAAGAGGAGTAACTCTTCTAATAGTTCGTGTTTTAGCCTTTCCTGGGACAGCAGTATCAGATTCCGATGCACCGTTGCAGGTTTACTGTATCCCTTGGACATTAAAATCAACGATGAAACACAGAAATTGCATCGATAATGAATACAAAAGGCTAAATGTCGACTTATTTACAAGAGGAGTAATTCTTGTAATAGTTCGTGATTTAGCCTTTCCTGGGACGGCAGTATTAGATTCCGATGCACCATTGTAGGTTTACTGTATCTCTTGGACCTTCAAATCAACGATGAAACACAGAAATTGCATCGATATTGAATACAAAAGTCAAAATGTCGACTTTTTTATAAGTGGAGTAACTCTTCTAATAGTTCGTGCTTTGAGCCTTTCCTGAGACAGCAGTATTAGATTCCGATGCACCATTGCAGGTTTACTGTATCTCTTGGACCTTCAAATCAACGATGAAACAGAGAAATTGCATCGATATTGAATACAAAAGGCAAAATGTCGACTTATTTACAAGAGGAGTAACTCTTCTAATAGTTCGTGATTTGAGCCTTTCCTGCGACAGCAGTAATAGATTCCGATGCGCCATTGCAGGTTTACTGTATCCCTTGGACCTTCAAATCAACGATGAAGCACAGAAATTGCATCGATATTGAATACAAAAGGCAAAATGTCGACTTATTTACAAGAGGAGTAACTCTTCTAATATTTCGTGCTTTTAGCCTTTCCTGGGACAGCAGTATTAGATTCCGATGCACCATTGCAGGTTTACTGTATCCCTTGGACCTTCAAATCAACGATGAAACACAGAAATTGTATCGATATTGAATACAAAAGGCAAAATGTCGACTTATTTAAAAGAGGTGTAACTCATCTAATAGTTCGTGCTTTGAGCCTTTCCTGGGACAGCAGTATTAGATTCCGATGCACCATTGCAGGTTTACTGTATCTCTTGGACCTTCAAATCAACGATGAAACACAGAAATTGCATCGATATTGAATACAAAAGGCAAAATGTCCATCTATTTACAAGAGACGTATCTCTGCTAATAGTTCGTGCTTTGAGCCTTTCCTGGGACAGCAGTATTAGATTCCGATGCACCATTGCAGGTTTACTGTATCCCTTGGACCTTCAAATCAACGATGAAACACAGAAATTGCATCGATATTGAATACAAAAGGCAAAATGTCGACTTATTTACAAGAGGAGTAACTCTTCTAATATTTCGTGCTTTTAGCCTTTCCTGGGACAGCAGTATTAGATTCCGATGCACCATTGCAGGTTTACTGTATCTCTTGGACCTTCAAATCAACGATGAAACACAGAAATTGTATCGATATTGAATACAAATGGCAAATTGTCGACTTATTTACAAGAGGAGCAACTCTTCTAATAGTTCGTGCTTTGAGCCTTTCCTGGGACAGCAGTATTAGATTCCAATGCACCATTGCAGGATTACTGTATCCCTTGGACCTTCAAATCAACGATGAAACACGGAAATTGCATCGATTTTGAATACAAAGGCAAAATGTCGACTAATTTACAAGAGGAGTAACTCTTCTAATAGTTCGTGTTTTAGCCTTTCCTGGGACAGCAGTATCAGATTCCGATGCACCGTTGCAGGTTTACTGTATCCCTTGGACATTAAAATCAACGATGAAACACAGAAATTGCATCGATAATGAATACAAAAGGCTAAATGTCGACTTATTTACAAGAGGAGTAATTCTTGTAATAGTTCGTGATTTAGCCTTTCCTGGGACGGCAGTATTAGATTCCGATGCACCATTGTAGGTTTACTGTATCTCTTGGACCTTCAAATCAACGATGAAACACAGAAATTGCATCGATATTGAATACAAAAGTCAAAATGTCGACTTTTTTATAAGTGGAGTAACTCTTCTAATAGTTCGTGCTTTGAGCCTTTCCTGAGACAGCAGTATTAGATTCCGATGCACCATTGCAGGTTTACTGTATCTCTTGGACCTTCAAATCAACGATGACACAGAGAAATTGCATCGATATTGAATACAAAAGGCAAAATGTCGACTTATTTACAAGAGGAGTAACTCTTCTAATAGTTCGTGATTTGAGCCTTTCCTGCGACAGCAGTAATAGATTCCGATGCGCCATTGCAGGTTTACTGTATCCCTTGGACCTTCAAATCAACGATGAAGCACAGAAATTGCATCGATATTGAATACAAAAGGCAAAATGTCGACTTATTTACAAGAGGAGTAACTCTTCTAATATTTCGTGCTTTTAGCCTTTCCTGGGACAGCAGTATTAGATTCCGATGCACCATTGCAGGTTTACTGTATCCCTTGGACCTTCAAATCAACGATGAAACACAGAAATTGTATCGATATTGAATACAAAAGGCAAAATGTCGACTTATTTAAAAGAGGTGTAACTCTTCTAATAGTTCGTGCTTTGAGCCTTTCCTGGGACAGCAGTATTAGATTCCGATGCACCATTGCAGGTTTACTGTATCTCTTGGACCTTCAAATCAACGATGAAACACAGAAATTGCATCGATATTGAATACAAAAGGCAAAATGTCCATCTATTTACAAGAGACGTATCTCTGCTAATAGTTCGTGCTTTGAGCCTTTCCTGGGACAGCAGTATTAGATTCCGATGCACCATTGCAGGTTTACTGTATCCCTTGGACCTTCAAATCAACGATGAAACACAGAAATTGCATCGATATTGAATACAAAAGGCAAAATGTCGACTTATTTACAAGAGGAGTAACTCTTCTAATATTTCGTGCTTTTAGCCTTTCCTGGGACAGCAGTATTAGATTCCGATGCACCATTGCAGGTTTACTGTATCTCTTGGACCTTCAAATCAACGATGAAACACAGAAATTGTATCGATATTGAATACAAATGGCAAATTGTCGACTTATTTACAAGAGGAGCAACTCTTCTAATAGTTCGTGCTTTGAGCCTTTCCTGGGACAGCAGTATTAGATTCCAATGCACCATTGCAGGATTACTGTATCCCTTGGACCTTCAAATCAACGATGAAACACAGAAATTGCGTCGATATTGAATACAAGAGGCAAAATGTCGACTTATTTACAAGAGGAGTAACTCTTCTAATAGTTCGTGCTTTTAGCCTTTCCTGGGACAGCAGTATTAGATTCCGATGCACCATTGCAGGTTTACTGTATCCCTTGGACCTTCAAATCAACGATGAAACACAGAAATTGCATCGATATTGTATACAAAAGGCAAAATGTCTACTTAATTACAAGAGGAGTAACACTTCTAATGGTTCGTGCTTTGAGCCTTTCCTGGGAAAGCAGTATTAGATTCCAATGCACCATTGCAGGTTTACTGTATCCCTTGGACCATCAAATCAACGATGAAACACAGAAATTGCATCGATATTGAATACAAAAGGCAAAATGTCGACTTATTTACAAGAGGAGTAACTCTTCTAATAGTTCGTGCTTTTAGCCTTACCTGGGACAGCAGTATCAGATTCCGATGCACCGTTGCAGGTTTACTGTATCCCTTGGACCTTCAAATCAACGATGAAACACAGAAATTGCATCGATATTGAATACAAAAGGCAAAATGTCGACTTTTTTATAAGTGGAGTAACTCACATAATAGTTCGTGCTTTGAGCCTTTCCAGGGACAGCTATATTAGATTCCGATGTACCATTGCAGGTTTACTGTATCCCTTGGACCTTCAAATAAACGATGAAGCACAGAAATTGCATCGATATTGAATACAAAAAAAATATCGACTTATTTACTAGTGGAGTAACTCTTCTAATAGTTCATGATTTTTGCCTTTAGTGGGACGGCAGTATTAGATTCCGATGCACCATTGCAAGTTTACTGTACCCCTTGGACCTTCCAATCAACGATGAAACACAGAAATTGCATCGATATTGAATACAAAGGGGAAAACGTCGACCTATTTACAAGAGGAGTAACTCATCGAATAGTTCGTGCTTTGAGCCGTTCCTGGGACAGCAGTATTAGATTCCGATGCACCATTGCAGGTTTACTGCATCCCTTGGACCTTCAAATCAACGATGAAACTCAAAAATTGCATCGATATTGAATACAAAATGCAAAATGTCGATTTATTTACAAGAGGAGTAACTCTTCAAATAGTTCGTGCTTTGAGCCTTTCCTGGGACAGCAGTATTAGATTCCAATGCACCATTGCAGGTTTACTGTATCCCTTGGACGTTCAAATCAACGATGAAACACAGAAATTGCATCGATATTGAATAAAAAGGGCAAAATGTCGACTTATTTACAAGAGGAGTAACTCTTCTAATATTTCGTGCTTTTAGCCTTTCCTGGGACAGCAGTATCAGATTCCGATCCACAGTTGCAGGTTTACTGTATCCCTTGGACATTAAAATCAACGATGAAACACAGAAATTGCATCGATATTGAATACAAAAGGCAAAATGTCGACTTATTAACAAGAGGAGTAATTCTTGTAATAGTTCGTGATTTAGCCTTTCCTGGGACGGCAGTATTAGATTCCGAGGCACCATTGTAGGTTTACTGTATCTCTTGGACCTTCAAATCAACGATGAAACACAGAAATTGCATCGATATTGAATACAAAAGGCAAAATGTCGACTTATTTACAAGAGGAGTAACTCTTCTAATAGTTCGTGCTTTGAGCCTTTCGTGTGACAGCAGTATTAGATTCCGATGCACCATTGCAGGTTTACTGTATCCCTTGGACCTTCAAATCAACAATGAAACACAGAAATTGCATCGATATTGAATACAAAAGGCAAAATGTCGACTTATTTACAAGAGGAGTAACTCTTCTAATATTTCGTGATTTTAGCCTTTCCTGGGACAGCAGTATTAGATTCCGATGCACCATTGCAGGTTTACTGTATCTCTTGGACCTTCAAATCAACGATGAAACACAGAAATTGCATCGATATTGAATACATAAGGCAAAATGTCGACTTGTTTACAAGAGGAGCAACTCTTCTAATAGTTCGTGCTTTGAGCCTTTCCTGGGACAGCAGTATTAGATTCCAATGCACCATTGCAGGTTTACTGTATCCCTTGGACCTTCAAATCAACGATGTAACACAGAAATTGCATGGATATTGTATACAAAAGGCAAAATGTCGACTTATTTACAAGAGGAGTAACTCTTCTAATAGTTCGTGCTTTGAGCCTTTCCTGGGAAAGCAGTATCAGATTCCGATGCACCGTTGCAGGTTTACTGTATCCCTTGGACATTAAAATCAACGATGAAACACAGATATTGCATCGATATTGAATACAAAAGGCAAAATGTCGACTTATTTACAAGAGGAGTAACTCTACTAATAGTTCGTGCTTTGAGCCTTTCCTGGGACAGCAGTATTAGATTCCGATGCACCATTGCAGGTTTACTGTATCCCTTGGACCTTCAAATCATCGATGAAACACAGAAATTACATCGATATTGTATACAAAAGGCAAAATGTCGACTTATTTACAAGAGGAGTAACTCTTCTAATAGTTCGTGCTTTGAGCCTTTCCTGGGAAAGCAGTATTAGATTCCAATGCACCATTGCAGGTTTACTGTATCCCTTGGACCATCAAATCAACGATGAAACACAGAAATTGCATCGATATTGAATACAAAAGGCAAAATGTCGACTTATTTAAAAGAGGAGTAACTCTTCTAATAGTTCGTGCTTTGAGCCTTTCCTGGGACAGCAGTATCAGATTCCGAAGCACCGTTGCAGGTTTACTGTATCTTTTGGACATTAAAATCAACGATGAAACCCAGAAATTGCATCGATATTGAATACAAAAGGCAAAATGTCGACTTATTTACAAGAGGAGTAATTCTTGTAATAGTTCGTGATTTAGCATTTCCTGGGACGGCAGTATTAGATTCCGATGTACCATTGTAGGTTTACTGTATCTCTTGGACCTTCAAATCACCGATGAAACACAGAAATTGCATCGATATTGAATACAAAAGTCAAAATGTCGACTTTTTTATAAGTGGAGTGACTCTTCGAATAGTTCGTTCTGTGAGCCTTTGCTGGGACAGCAGTATTAAATTCCAATGCACCATTGCAGGTTTACTGTATCCCTTGGACCGTCAAATCAACGATGAATCACTTAAATTGCATCGATATTGAATACAAAATGCAAAATAACGAGTTATTTATAAGAGGTGTAACTCATCTAATAGTTCGTGCTTTGAGCCTTTCCTGGGACAGCAGTATTAGGTTCCGATGCGCCATTGCAGGTTTACTGTATCCCTTGGACCTTCAAATCAACGATGAAACACAGAAATTGCATCGATATTGAATACAAAAGGCAAAATGTCGACCTATTTACAAGAGAAGTAACTCTTCTAATAGTTCGTGCTTTGAGCCTTTCCTGGGACAGCAGTATTAGATTCCGATGCGATATTGCAGGTTTACTGTATCCCTTGGACCTTCAAATCAACGATGAAACACAGAAATTGCATCGATATTGAATACAAAAGGCAAAATGTCGACTTATTTTCAAGAGGAGTTACTCTTCTAATTGTTCGTGGTTTTAGCCTTTCCTGGGACAGCAGTATTAGATTCCGATGCACCATTGCAGGTTTACTGTGGCTCTTGGCCTTCAAATCAACGATGAAACACAGAAATTGCATCGATATTGAATACAAAAGGAAAAATGTCGAGTTATTTATAAGAGGAGTAACTCATCTAATAGTTTGTGCTTTGAGCCTTTCCTGGGACAGCAGTATTAGATTCCGATGCGCCATTGCAGGTTTACTGTATCCCTTGGACCTTCAAATCAACGATGAAACACAGAAATTGCATCGATATTGAATACAAAAGGCAAAATATCGACTTTTTACAAGAGACGTAACTCTTCTAATAGTTCGTGCTTTGAGCCTTTCCTGGGACAGCAGTATTAGATTCCGATGTGCCATTGCAGGTTTACTGTATCCCTTGGACCTTCAAATCAACGATGAAACACAGAAATTGCATCGATATTGAATACAAAAGACAAAATGTCGACTTATTTACAAGAGGAGTAATTCTTCTAATAGTTCGTGATTTAGCCTTTCCTGGGACAGCAGTATTAGATTCCAATGCACCATTGCAGGTTTACTGTATCTCTTGGACCTTCAAATCATCGATGAAACACAGAAATTGCATCGATATTGAATACAAAAGGCAAAATGTCGACTTATTTACAAGAGGAATAACTCGTCTAATAGTTCGTGTTTTGAGACTTTCCTGCGACCGCAGTAATGGATTCCGATGCATCATTGCAGGTTTACTGTATCCCTTGGACCTTCAAATCAACGATGAAACACAGAAATTGAATCGATATTGAATACAAAAGGCAAAATGTCGACTTATTTACAAAAGGAGTAACTCTTCTAATAGTTCGTGGTTTTAGCCTTTCCTGGGACAGCAGTATTAGATTCCGATGCACCATTGCAGGTTTACTGTAACTCTTGGACCATCAAATCAACGATGAAACACAGAAATTGCATCGATATTGAATAGAAAAGGCAATATGTCGACTTATTTATAAGAGGAGTAACTCTTCTAATAGTTCGTGATTTTAGCCTTTCCTGGGACACTCTTACTAGATTCCAATGCACCATTGCAGGTTTACTGTATCCCTTGGACCTTCAAATCAACGATGAATCACAGAAATTGCATCGATACTGAATACAAAAGGCAAAATGTCGACTTATTTACAAGAGAAGTAACTCTTCTAATAGTTCGTGATTTTAGCGTCTCCTGGGACAGCAGTATTAGATTCCGATGCACCATTGCAGGTTTACTGTATCTCTTGGACCTTCAAATCAACGATGAAACACAGAAATTGCATCGATATTGAATACAAAAGGCAAAATGTCGACTTATTTACAAGAGGTGTAACTCTTCTAATAGTTTGTGCTTTGAGCCTCTGCTGGGACAGCAGTATTATATTCCGATGCACCATTGCAGGTTTACTGTATCCCTTGTACCTTCAAATCAACGATGAAACACAGAAATTGCATCGATATTGAATACAAAGGGGAAAATGTCGACTTATTTACAAGAGGAGTAACTCTTCTAACAGTTCGTGTTTTGAGCCTTTCCTGGGACAGCAGTATTAGATTCCGATGCGCCATTGCAGGTTTACTGTATCCCTTGGACCTTCAAATCAACGATGAAACACAGAAATTGCATCGATATTGAATACAAAAGGCAAAATGTCGACTTATTTTCAAGAGGAGTTACTCTTCTAATAGTTCGTGGTTTTAGCCTTTCCTGGGACAGCAGTATTAGATTCCGATGCACCGTTGCAGGTTTACAGTAGCTCTTGACCTTCAAATCAACGATGAAACACAGAAATTGCATCGATATTGAATACAAAAGGCAAAATGTCGAGTTATTTATAAGAGGAGTAACTCATCTAATAGTTCGTGCTTTGAGCCTTTCCTGGGACAGCAGTATTAGATTCCGATGTGCCATTGCAGGTTTACTGTATCCCTTGGACCTTCAAATCAACGATGAAACACAGAAATTGCATCGATATTGAATACAAAAGACAAAATGTCGACTTATTTACAAGAGGAGTAATTCTTCTAATAGTTCGTGATTTAGCCTTTCCTGGGACAGCAGTATTAGATTCCAATGCACCATTGCAGGTTTACTGTATCTCTTGGACCTTCAGATCATCGATGAAACACAGGAATTGCATCGATATTGAATACAAAAGGCAAAATGTCGACTTATTTACAAGAGGAATAACTCGTCTAATAGTTCGTGTTTTGAGACTTTCCTGCGACCGCAGTAATGGATTCCGATGCATCATTGCAGGTTTACTGTATCCCTTGGACCTTCAAATCAACGATGAAACACAGAAATTGCATCGATATTGAATACAAAAGGCAAAATGTCGACTTATCTACAAGAGGAGTAACTCTTCTAATAGTTCGTGGTTTTAGCCTTTCCTGGGACAGCAGTATTAGATTCCGATGGACCATTGCAGGTTTACTGTAACTCTTGGACCATCAAATCAACGATGAAACACAGAAATTGCATCGATATTGAATAGAAAAGGCAAAATGTCGACTTATTTATAAGAGGAGTAACTCTTCTAATAGTTCGTGATTTTAGCCTTTCCTGGGACACTCTTACTAGATTCCAATGCACCATTGCAGGGTTACTGTATCCCTTGGACCTTCAAATCAACGATGAATCACAGAAATTGCATCGATACTGAATACAAAAGGCAAAATGTCGACTTATTTACAAGAGGAGTAACTCTTCTAATAGTTCGTGATTTTAGCGTTTCCTGGGACAGCAGTATTAGATTCCGATGCACCATTGCAGGTTTACTGTATCTCTTGGACCTTCAAATCAACGATGAAACACAGAAATTGCATCGATATTGAATACAAAAGGCAAAATGTCGACTTATTTACAAGAGGTGTAACTCTTCTAATAGTTTGTGCTTTGAGCCTCTCCTGGGACAGCAGTATTATATTCCGATGCACCATTGCAGGTTTACTGTATCCCTTGTACCTTCAAATCAACGATGAAACACAGAAATTGCATCGATATTGAATACAAAGGGGAAAATGTCGACTTATTTACAAGAGGAGTAACTCTTCTAACAGTTCGTGCTTTGAGCTTTTCCTGGGACAGCAGTATTAGATTCCGATGCGCCATTGCAGGTTTACTGTATCCCTTGGACCTTCAAATCAACGATGAAACACAGAAATTGCATCGATATTGAATACAAAAGGCAAAATGTCGACTTATTTTCAAGAGGAGTTACTCTTCTAATAGTTCGTGGTTTTAGCATTTCCTGGGACAGCAGTATTAGATTCCGATGCACCATTGCAGGTTTACTGTAGCTCTTGACCTTCAAATCAACGATGAAACACAGAAATTGCATCGATATTGAATACAAAAGGCAAAATGTCGAGTTATTTATAAGAGGAGTAACTCATCTAATAGTTCGTGCTTTGAGCCTTTCCTGGGACAGCAGTATTAGATTCCGATGCGCCATTGCAGGTTTACTGTATCCCTTGGACCTTCAAATCAACGATGAAACACAGAAATTGCATCGATATTGAATACAAATGGCAAAATGTCGACCTATTTACAAGAGACGTAACTCATCTAATAGTTCGTGCTTTGAGCCATTCCTGGGACAGCAGTATTAGATTCCGATGTGCCATTGCAGGTTTACTGTGTCCCTTGGACCTTCAAATCAACGATGAAACACAGAAATTGCATCGATATTGAATACAAAAGACAAATTGTCGACTTATTTACAAGAGGAGTAATTCTTCTAATAGTTCGTGATTTAGCCTTTCCTGGGACAGCAGTATTAGATTCCAATGCACCATTGCAGGTTTACTGTATCTCTTGGCCCTTCAAATCATCGATGAAACACAGAAATTGCATCGATATTGAATACAAAAGGCAAAATGTCGACTTATTTACAAGAGGAATAACTCGTCTAATAGTTCGTGTTTTGAGCCTTTCCTGCGACCGCAGTAATAGATTCCGATGCATCATTGCAGGTTTACTGTATCCCTTGGACCTTCAAATCAACGATGAAACACAGAAATTGCATCGATATTGAATACAAAAGGCAAAATGTCGACTTATTTACAAGAGGAGTAACTCTTCTAATAGTTCGTGGTTTTAGCGTTTCCTGGGACAGCAGTATTAGATTCCGATGCACCATTGCAGGTTTACTGTAACTCTTGGACCATCAAATCAACGATGAAACACAGAAATTGCATCGATATTGAATAGAAAAGGCAAAATGTCGACTTATTTATAAGAGGAGTAACTCTTCTAATAGTTCGTGATTTTAGCCTTTCCTGGGACACTCTTACTAGATTCCAATGCACCATTGCAGGTTTACTGTATCCCTTGGACCTTCAAATCAACGATGAATCACAGAAATTGCATCGATATTGAATACAAAGGCAAAATGTCGACTTATTTACAAGAGGAGTAACTCTTCTAATAGTTCGTGATTTTAGCGGTTCCTGGGACAGCAGTATTAGATTCCGATGCACCATTGCAGGTTTACTGTATCTCTTGGACCTTCAAATCAACGATGAAACACAGAAATTGCATCGATATTGAATACAAAAGGCAAAATGTCGACTTATTTACAAGAGGTGTAACTCTTCTAATAGTTCGTCCTTTGAGCCTTTCCTGGGACAGCAGTATTATATTCCGATGCACCATTGCAGGTTTACTGTATCCCTTGATCCTTCAAATCAACGATGAAACACAGAAATTGCATCGATATTGAATACAAAGGGGAAAATGTCGACTTATTTACAAGAGGAGTAACTCTTCTAACAGTTCGTGTTTTGAGCCTTTCCTGGGACAGCAGTATTAGACTCCGATGCACCATTGCAGGTCTACTGTATCCCTTGGACCTTCAAATCAACGATGAAACACAGAAATTGCATCGATATTGAATACAAAAGGCAAAATGTCGAATTATTTACAAGAGGAGTAACTCATCTAATAGTTCATGATTTTAGCCTTTCCTGGGACAGCAGTATTAGATTCCGATCAACCACTGCAGGTTTACTGTATCCCTTGGACCTTCAAATCAACGATGAAACACAGAAATTGCATCGATATTGAATAGAAAAGACAAAATGTCGACTTATTTATAAGAGGAGAAACTCTTCTAATAGTTCGTGATTTTAGCCTCTCCTGGGACAGTTTTATTAGATTCCAATGCTCCATTGCAGGTTTACTGTATCCCTTGGACCTTCAAATCAACGATGAATCACAGAAATTGCATCGATATTGAATACAAAACGCAAAATGTCGACTTATTTACAAGAGGAGTAACTCATCTAATAGTTCGTGATTTTAGCCTTTCCTGGGACAGCAGTATTAGATTCCGATGCACCATTTCAGGTTTACTGTATCCTTTGGACCTTCGAATCAACGAAGAAACACAGAAATTGCATCGATTTTGAAAACAAAAGGCAAAATGTCGATTTATTTACAAGAGGAGTAACTCATCTAATAGTTCGTGTTTTTAGCCTTTCCTAAGACAGCAGTGTTAGATTCCGATGCACCATTGCAAGTTTACTGTGTCCCTTGGACGTTCAAATCAACGATGAAACACAGAAATTGCATCGATATTGAATACAAAATTCAAAATTTCGACTTATTTACAAGAGGAGTAACTCTTCTAATAGTTCGTGCTTTTAGCCTTTCCTGGGACAGCAGTATTAGATTCCGATGCACCATTGCAGGTTTACTGTATCCCTTGGACCTTCACATCAACGATGAAACACAGAAATTGCATCGATATTGAATACAAAATACAAAATTTCGACCTATTTACAAGAGACGTAACTCTTCTAATAGTTCGTGCTTTGAGAGTTTCCTGGGACAGCAGTATTAGATTCCGATGCGCCATTGCAGGTTTACTGTATCCCTTGGACCTTCAAATCAACGATGAAACACAGAAATTGCATCGAGATTGAATACAAAAGGCAAAATGTCGACTTATTTACAAGAGGAGTACTTCTTCTAATAGTTCGTGCTTTGAGCCTTTCCTGGGACAGCAATATTTGATTCCGATGTACCATTGCAGGTTTACTGTATCCCTTGGACCTTCAAATCAACGATGAAGCACAAAAATTGCATCGATATTGAATACAAAAGGCAAAATGTCGACTTATTTAAACAGGAGTAACTTTTCTAATAGTTCGTGGTTTTTGCCTTTCTTGGGACGGCAGTATTAGATTCCGATGCACCATTGCAAGTTTACTGTACCCCTTGGACCTTCCAATCAACGATGAAACTTAGAAATTGCATCGATATTGAATACAAAGGGGAAAACATCGAACTATTTGCAAGAGGAGTAACTCTTCGAATAGTTCGTGCTTTGAGCCGTTCCTGGGACAGCAGTATTAGATTCCGATGCACCATTGCAGGTTTACTGTATCCCTTGGACTTTCAAATCAACGATGAAACATAGAAATTGCATCGATATTGAATACAAAAGGCAAAATGTCGACTTATTTACAAGAGTAGTAACTCTTCTAATAGTTCGTGCTTTGAGCCTTTCCTGGGACAGCAGTATTAGATTCCAATGCACCATTGCAGGTTTACTGTATCCCTTGGACCTTCAAATCAACGATGAATCACATAAATTGCATCGATATTGAATACAAAAGGCAAAATATCGACTTATTTATAAGAGGAGTAACTCATCTAATAGTTCGTGCTTTGAGCCTTTCCTGGGACAGCAGTATTAGATTCCGAAGCACCATTGCAGGTTTACTGTATCTTTGCACCTTCAAATCAACGATGAAACACAGAAATTGCATCGATATTGATTACATAAGGCAAAATGTCGACCTATTTACAAGCGGAGTAACTCTTCCAACGGTTCGTGCTTAGAGCCTCTCCTGGGACAGCAGTATTAGATTCCGATGCACCATTGCAGGATTACTGTATCCCTTGGACCTTCAAATCAACGATGAAACACAGAAATTGCATCGATATTGTATACAAAAGACAAATTGTTGACTTATTTACAAGAGGAGCAACTCTTCTAATGGTTCGTGTTTTTAGCCTTTCCTGGGACAGCAGTATTAGATTCCGATGCACCATTGCAGGATTACTGTATCCCTTGGACCTTCAAATCAACGATGAAACTCAGAAATTGCACCGATATTGAATACAAAATGCAAAATGTCGACTTATTTACAAGAGGAGTAACTGTTCTAATAGTTCGTGCTTTGAGCCTTTCCTGAGACATCAGTATTAGATTCCAATGCACCATTGTAGGTTTACTGTATCCCTTGGACGTTCAAATCAACGATGAAACACAGAAATTGCATCGATATTGAATACAAAACGCAAAATGTCGACTTATTTACAAGAGGAGTATCTCTTCTAATAGTTCGTGCTTTGAGCCTTTCCTGGGACAGCAGTATTAGATTCCAATGCACCATTGCAGGTTTACTGTATCCCTTGGACCTTCAAATCAACGATGAAACACAGAAATTGCATCGAGATTGAATAAAAAAGGCAAAATGTCGACTTATTTACAAGAGGAGTAACTCCTCTAATAGTTCGTGCTTTGAGCCTTCCCTGGGACAGCAGAATTAGATTCCGATGCACCATTGCAAGTTTACTGTATCCCGTGGACCTTCAAATCAACGATGAAACACAGAAATTGCATCGATATTGAATACAAAACGCAAAATATCGACTTATTTACAAGAGGAGTAACTCTTCTAATAATTCGTGATTTTAGCCTTTCCTGGGACAGCAGTATTAGATTCCGATGCACCATTGCAGGTTTACTGTATCCCTTGGACCTTCAAATCAACGATGAAACACAGAAATTGCATCGATTTTGAAAACAAAAGGCAAAATGTCGATTTATTTACAAGAGGAGCAACTCATCTAATAGTTCGTGTTTTTAGTCTTTCCTAAGACAGCAGTATCAGATTCCGATGCACCATTGCAGATTTACTGTGTCCCTTGGACCTTCAAATCAACGATGAAACGCAGAAATTGCATCGATATTGAATACAAAATGCAAAATTTCCACTTACTTACAAGAGGAGTAACTCTTCTAATAGTTCGTGCTTTTAGCCTTTCCTGGGACAGCAGTATTAGATTTCGATGCACCTTTGCAGTTTTACTGTATCCCTTGGACCTTCAAATCAACGATGAAACACAGAAATTGCATCGATATTGAATACAAAAGGCAAAATGTCGACCTATTTACAAGAGACGTAACTCTTCTAATAGTTCGTGCTTTGAGCCTTTCCTGGGACAGCAGTATTAGATTCCGATGCGCCATTGCAGGTTTACTGTATCCCTTGGACCTTCAAATCAACGATGAAACACAGAAATTGCATCGATATTGAATACAAAAGGCAAAATGTCGACTTATTTTCAAGAGGAGTTACTCTTCTAATAGTTCGTGGTTTTAGCCTTTCCTGGGGCAGCAGTATTAGATTCCGATGCACCATTGCAAGTTTACTGTACCCCTTGGACCTTCCAATCAACGACGAAACACAGAAATTGCATCGATATTGAATACAAAGGGGAAAACATCGACCTATTTACAAGAGGAGTAACTCTACTAATAGTTCGTGCTTTGAGCCTTTCCTGGGACAGCAGTATTAGATTCCGATGCACCATTGCAGGTTTACTGTATCCCTTGGACCTTCAAATCAACGATGAAACACAGAAATTGCATCGATTTTGAATATGAAAGGCAAAATATCGACTTATTTATAAGAGGAGTAACTCATCTAATAGTTCGTGCTTTGAGCCTTTCCTGGGACAGCAGTATTAGATTCCGATGCACCATTGCAGGTTTACTGTATCCCTTGGTCGTTCAAATCAACGATGAAACACAGAAACTGCATCGATATTGAATACAAAAGGCAAAATGTCGACTTATTTACAAGAGGAGTAACTCTTCTAATAGTTCGTGCTTTGAGCCTTTCCTGGGACAGCAGTATTAGTTTCCGATGCACCATTGCAGGTTTACTGTATCCCTTGGACCTTCAAATCAACGATGAAACATAGAAATTGCATCGATTTTGTTTAAAAAATGCAAAATGTCGACTTATTTACAAGAGGATTAACTCTTCTAATAGTTCGTGCTTTGAGGCTTTCCTGGGACAGCAGTATCAGATTCCCATGCACCGTTGCAGGTTTACTGTATCCCTTGGACATTAAAATCAACGATGAAACACAGAAATTGCATCGATATTGAATACAAAAGCAAAATTTCGACTTATTTACAAGAGGAGTAATTCTTGTAATAGTTCGTGATTTAGCCTTTCCTGGGACGGCAGTATTAGATTCCGATGCACCATTGTAGGTTTACTGTATCTCTTGGACATTCAAATCAACGATGAAACACAGAGATTTGATCGATATTGAATACAAAAGGCAAAATGTCGACTTATTTACAAGGGGAGTAACTCTTCTAATAGTTCGTGCTTTGAGCCTTACCTGGGACAGCAGTATTAGATTCCGATGCACCATTGCACGTTTACTGTATCCCTTGGACCTTCAAATCAACGATGAAACACAGAAATTGAATCGATATTGAATACAAAAGACAAAATGTCGACTTATTTACAAGAGGAGTAACTCCTCTAATAGTTCGTGCTTTTAGCCTTTCCTGGGACAGCAGTATCAGATTCCGATGCACCATTGCAGGTTTACTGTATCCCTTGGACCTTCAAATCAACGATGAAACACAGAAATTGCATCGATATTGAATACAAAAGGCAAAATGTCGACTTATTTACAAGAGTAGTAACTCTTCTAATAGTTCGTGCTTTGAGCCATTCCTGGGACAGCAGTATTAGATTCCAATGCCCCATTGCAGGTTTACTGTATCCCTTGGACCTTCAAATCAACGATGAATCACATAAATTGCATCGATATTGAATACAAAAGGCAAAATATCGACTTATTGATAAGAGGAGTAACTCATCTAATAGTTCGTGCTTTGAGCCTTTCCTGGGACAGCAGTATTAGATTCCGATGCACCATTGCAGGTTTACTGTACCCCTTGGTCGTTCAAATCAACGATGAAACACAGAAATTGCATCGATATTGAATACAAAAGGCAAAATGTCGACTTATTTACAAGAGGAGTAACTCTTCTAATAGTTCGTGCTTTGAGCCTTTCCTGGGACAGCAGTATTAGTTTCCGATGCACCATTGCAGGTTTACTGTATCCCTTGGACCTTCAAATCAACGATGAAACATAGAAATTACATCGATTTTGAATAAAAAATGCAAAATGTCGACTTATTTTCAAGAGGATTAACTCTTCTAATAGTTCGTGCTTTGTGGCTTTCCTGGGACAGCAGTATCAGATTCCAATGCACCGTTGCAGGTTTACTGTATCGCTTGGACATTAAAATCAACGATGAAACACAGAAATTGCATCGATATTGAATACAAAAGGCAAAATTTCGACTTATTTACAAGAGGAGTAATTCTTGTAATAGTTCGTGATTTAGCCTTTCCTGGGACGGCAGTATTAGATTCCGATGCACCATTGTAGGTTTACTGTATCTCTTGGACATTCAAATCAACGATGAGACACAGAAATTTGATCGATATTGAATACAAAAGGCAAAATGTCGACTTATTTACAAAGGGAGTAACTCTTCTAATAGTTCGTGCTTAGAGCCTTTCCTGGGACAGCAGTATTGGATTCCGATGCACCATTGCACGTTTACTGTATCCCTTGGACCTTCAAATCAACGATGCAACACAGAAATTGAATCGATATTGAATACAAAAGGCAAAATGTCGACTTACTTACAAGAGGAGTAACTCTCCTAATAGTTCGTGCTTTTAGCCTTTCCTGGGACAGCAGTATCAGATTCCGATGCACCGTTGCAGGATTACTGTATCCCTTGGACATTAAAATCAACGATGAAACACAGAAATTGCATCGATATTGAATACAAAAGGCAAAATGTCGACTTATTTACAAGAGGAGTAACTCTTCTAATAGTTCGTGCTTTGAGCCTTTCCTGGGACAGCAGTATTAGATTCCGATGCACCATTGCAGGTTTACTGTATCCCTTGGACCTTCAAATCAACGATGAAACACAGAAATTGCATCGATATTGAATACATAAGGCAAAATGTCGATTTATTTACAAGAGGAGTAACTCTTCTAATAGTTCGTGCTTTGAACCTTTCCTGCGACAGCAGTGTTAGATTCCGATGCACCATTCCAGGTTTACTGTATCTCTTGGACCTTCAAATCAACGATGAAACACAGAAATTGCATCGATATTGAATACAAAAGGCAAAATGTCGACTTATTTAAAAGAGGTGTAACTCTTCTAATAGTTCGTGCTTTGAGCCTGTCCTGGGACAGCAGTATTAGCTTCCGATGCACCATTGCAGGTTTACTGTATCTCTAGGACCTTCAAATCAACGATGAAACACAGAAATTGCATCGATATTGAATACAAAAGGCAAAATGTCGACTTATTTACAAGAGGAGTAACTCTTGCAATAGTTCGTGTTTTGAGCCTTTCCTGGGACAGCAGTATTATATTCCAATGCACCATTGCAGGTTTACTGTATCCCTTGGACTTTCATATCAACGATGAAACACAGTCATTGCATCGAATTTGAATACAAAAAGCAAAATGTCGACTAATTTACAAGAGGAGTAACTCTTCTAATAGTTCATGCTTCTAGCCTTTCCTGCGACAGCAGTATCAGATTCCGATGCACCATTGCAGGTTTACTGTATCCCTTGGACCTTCAAATCAACGATGCAACACAGAAATTGCATCGATATTGAATACAAAATGCAAAATATCGACTTACTTACAAGAGGAGTAATTCTTCTAATAGTTCGTGCATTTAGTTTTTCCTGGGACAGCAGTATTGGATTCCGATGCACCATTGCAGGTTTACTGTATCTCTTGGACCTTCAAATCAACGATGAAACACAGAAATTGCACCGATAATAAATACAAAAGGCAAAATGTCGACTTATTTACAAGAGGAGTAACTCTTCTAATAGTTTGTGCTTTGAGCCTTTCCTGGGACAGCAGTATTAGACTCCGATGCACCATTGCAGGTTTACTGTATCCCTTGGACCTTCAAATCAACGATGAAACACAGAAATAGCATCGATATTGAATACAAAAGGCTAAATGTCGAATTATTTACAAGAGGAGTAACTCATCTAATAGTTCATGATTTTAGCCTTTCCTGCGACAGCAGTATTAGATTCCGATCAACCATTGCAGGTTTACTGTATCCCTTGGACCTTCAAATCAACGATGAAATACAGAAATTGCATCGATATTGAATAGAAAAGGCAAAATTTCGTCTTATTTATAAGAGGAGAAACTCTTCTTATAGTTCGTGATTTTAGCCTTTCCTGGGACAGTTTTATTAGATTCCAATGCACCATTGCAGGTTTACTGTATCCCTTGGACCTTCAAATCAACGATGAATCACAGAAATTGCATCGATATTGAATACAAAACTCAAAATGTCGACTTATTTACAAGAGGAGTAACTCTTCTAATAGTTCATGATTTTAGCCTTTCCTGGGACAGCAGTATTAGATTCCGATGCACCATTGCAGGTTTACTGTATCCCTTGGACCTTCTAATCAACGATGAAACACAGAAATTGCTTCGATTTTGAAAACAAAAGGCAAAATGTCGATTTATTTACAAGAGGAGTAACTCATCTAATAGTTCGTGTTTTTAGCCTTTCCTAAGACAGCAGAATCAGATTCCGATGCACCATTGCAGGTTTATTGTGTCCCTTGGACCTTTAAATCAACGATGAAACACAGAAATTGCATCGATATTGAATACAAAATGCAAAATTTCGACTTATTTACAAGAGGAGTAACTCTTCTAATAGTTCGTGCTTTTAGCCTTTCCTGGGACAGCAGTATTAGATTCCGATGCACCTTTGCAGGTTTACTGTATCCCTTGGACCTTCAAATCAACGATGAAACACAGAAATTGCATCGATATTGAATACAAAACGCAAAATGTCGACCTATTTACAAGAGACGTAACTCTTCTAATAGTTCGTGTTTTGAACCTTTCCTGGGACAGCAGTATTAGATTCCGATGCGCCATTGCAGGTTCACTGTATTCCTTGGACCTTCAAATCAACGATGGAACACAGAAATTGCATCGATATTGAATACAAAAGGCAAAATGTCGACTTATTTTCAAGAGGAGTTACTCTTCTAATAGTTCGTGGTTTTAGCCTTTACTGGGACAGCAGTATTAGATTCCGATGCACCATTGCAGGTTTACTGTAGCTCTTGGACCTTCAAAACAACGATGAAACACAGAAATTGCATCGAGATTGAATACAAAATGCAAAATGTCGACTTTTTTATAAGTGGAGTAACTCATCTAATAGTTCGTGCTTTGAGCCTTTCCTGGGACAGCAGTATTAGATTCCGATGCGCCATTGCAGGTTCACTGTATTCCTTGGACCTTCAAATCAACGATGGAACACAGAAATTCCATCGATATTGAATACAAAAGGCAAAATGTCGACTTATTTTCAAGAGGAGTTACTCTTCTAATAGTTCGTGGTTTTTGCCTTTCCTGGGACAGCAGTATTAGATTCCGATGCACCATTGCAAGTTTACTGTACCCCTTGGACCTTCCAATCAACGATGAAACCTAGAAATTGCATCGATATTGAATACAAAGGGGAAAACATCGACCTATTTACAAGAGGAGTAATTCTTCGAATAGTTCGTGCTTTGAGCCGTTCCTGGGACAGCAGTATTAGATTCCGATGCACCATTGCAGGTTTACTGTATCCCTTGGACCTTCAAATCATGGAAGAAACACAGAAATTGCATCGATATTGAATACAAAATGCAAAATGTCGACTTATTTACAAGAGGAGTAACTCTTCTAATAGTTCGTAATTTCAGCCTTTCCTGGGACAGCAGTATTAGATTCCAATGCACCATTGCAGGTTTACTGTATCCCTTGGACGTTCAAATCAACGATGAAACACAGAAATTGCATCGATATTGAATACAAAAGCCAAAATATCGACTCATTTATAAGAGGAGTAACTCATCTAATATTTCGTGCTTTGAGCCTTTCCTCGGACAGCAGTATTAGATTCCGATGCACCATTGCAGGTTTACTGTATCCCTTGGACCTTCAAATCATGGAAGAAACACAGAAATTGCATCGATATTGAATACAAAATGCAAAATGTCGACTTATTTACAAGAGGAGTAACTCTTCTAATAGTTCGTAATTTCAGCCTTTCCTGGGACAGCAGTATTAGATTCCAATGCACCATTGCAGGTTTACTGTATCCCTTGGACGTTCAAATCAACGATGAAACACAGAAATTGCATCGATATTGAATACAAAAGGCAAAATGTCTGCTTATTTACAAGAGGAGTAACTCTTCTAATAGTTCGTTCTTTGAGCCTTTCCTGGAACAGCAGTATTAGATTCCGATGCACCATTGCAGGTTTACTGTATCCCTTGGACCTTCAAATCAACGATGAAACACAGAAATTGCATCGATATTGAATACAAAAGGCAAAATGTCGACTTATTTACAAGTGGAGTAACTCTTCTAATAGTTCGTGATTTGAGACTTTCCTGGGACAGCAGTATTAGATTCCGATGCACCGTTGCAGGTTTACTGTATCCCTTGGACATTAAAATCAACGATGAAACACAGAAATTGCATCGATATTGAAAACAAAAGGCAAAATGTCGACTTATTTACAAAGGGAGTAATTCTTGTAATAGTTCGTGATTTAGCCTTTCCTGGGGAGGCAGTATTAGATTCCGATGCACCATTGTAGGTTTACTGTATCTCTTGGACCTTCAAATCAACGATGAAACACAGAAATTGCATCGATATTGAATACAAAAGGCAAAATGTCGACTTATTTACAAGAGGAGTAACTCTTCTAATAGTTTGTGCTTTGAGCCTTTCCTGGGACAGCAGTATTAGACTCCGATGCACCATTGCAGGTTTACTGTATCCCTTGGACCTTCAAATCAACGATGAAACACAGAAATTGCATCGATATTGAATACAAAAGGCAAAATGTCGAATTAAATACTAGAGGAGTATTTCATCTAATAGTTTATGATTTTAGCCTTTCCTGGGAGAGCAGTATTAGATTCCGATCAACCATTGCAGGTTTACAGTATCCCTTGGACCTTCAAATCAACGATGAAACACAGAAATTGCATCGATATTGAATAGAAAAGGAAAAATGTCGACTTATTTATAAGAGGAGAAACTCTTCTAATAGTTCGTGATTTTAGCCTTTCCTGGGACAGTTTAATTAGATTCCAATGCACCATTGCAGGTTTACTGTATCCCTTGGACCTTCAAATCAACGATGAATCACAGAAATTGCATCGATATTGAATACAAAACGCAAAATTTCGACTTAATTACAAGAGTAGTAACCCTTCTAATGGGTCGTGATTTTAGCCTTTCCTGGGACAGCAGTATTAGATTCCGATGCACCATTGCAGGTTTACTGTATCCCTTGGACCTTCAAATCAACGATGAAACACAGAAATTGCATCGATTTTGAAAACAAAATGCAAAATGTCGATTTATTTACAAGAGGAGTAACTCATCTAACAGTTCGTGTTTTTAGCCTTTCCTAAGACAGCAGTATCAGATTCTGATGCACCATTGCAGGTTTACTGTGTCCCTTGGACCTTTAAATCAACGATGAAACACAGAAATTGCATCGATATTGAATACAAAATGCAAAATTTCGACTTATTTACAAGAGGAGTAACTCTTCTAATAGTTCGTGCTTTTAGCCTTTCCTGGGACAGCAGTATTAGAATCCGATGCACCTTTGCAGGTTTGCTGTATCCCTTGGACCGTCAAATCAACGATGAAACACAGAAATTCCATTGAGATTGAATACAAAAGGCAAAATGTCGACTTTTTTATAAGTGGAGTTACTCTTCTAATAGATCGTGCTTTGAGCCTTTCCTGGGACAGCAATATTTGATTCCGATGTACCATTGCAGGTTTACTGTATCCCGTGGACCTTCAAATCAACGATGAAACACAGAAATTGCATCGTTATTGAATACAAAAGGCAAAATGTCGACTTATTTACAAGAGGAGTAACTTTTCAAATAGTTCGTGGTTTTTGCCTTTCCTGGGACAGAAGTATTAGATTCCGATGCACCATTGCAAGTTTACTGTACCCCTTGGACCTTCCAATCAACGATGAAACACAGAAATTGCATCGATATTGAATACAAAGGGGAAAACATCGACCTATTTACAAGAGGAGTAACTCTTCGTATAGTTCGTGCTTTGAGCCGTTCCTGGGACAGCAGTATTAGATTCCGATGCACCATTGCAGGTTTACTGTATCCCTTGGACCTTCAAATCAACGACAAAACACAGAAATTGCATCGATATTGAATACAAAAGGCAAAATGTCGACTTATTTACAAGAGTAGTAACACTTCTAATAGTTCGTGCTTTGAGCCTTTCCTGGGACAGCAGTATTAGATTCCAATGCACCATTGCAGGTTTACTGTATCCCTTGGACCTTCAAATCAACGATGAATCACATAAATTGCATCGATATTGAATACAAAAGGCAAAATATCGACTTATTTATAAGAGGAGTAACTCATCTAATAGTTCGTGCTTTGAGCCTTTCCTGGGACAGCAGTATTAGATTCCGATGCACCATTGCAGGTTAACTGTATCCCTTGGACCTTCAAATCAACGATGAAACACAGAAATTGCATCGATATTGAATACAAAATGCAAAATGTCGACTTATTTACAAGAGGAGTAACTCTTGTAATAGTTCGTGATTTAGCCTTTCCTGGGACGGCAGTATTAGATTCCGATGCACCATTGTAGGTTTATTGTATCTCTTGGACCTTCAAATCAACGATGAAACACAGAAATTGCATCGATATTGAATACAAAAGGCAAAATGTCGACTTATTTACAAGAGGAGTAACTCTTCTAATAGTTTGTGCTTTGAGCCTTTCCTGGGACAGCAGTATTAGACTCCGATGCACCATTGCGGGTTTAGTGTATCCCTTGGACCTTCAAATCAACGATGAAACGCAGAAATTGCATCGATATTGAAAAAAAATTCAAAATAACGAATTATTTACAAGAGGAGTAACTCATCTAATAGTTCATGATTTTAGCCTTTCCTGGGACAGCAGTATTAGATTCCGATCAACCATTGCAGGTTAACAGTATCCCTTGGACCTTCAAATCAACGATGAAACACAGAAATTGCATCGATATTGAATAGAAAAGGCAAAATGTCGACTTATTTATAAGAGGAGAAACTCTTCTAATAGTTCGTGATTTTAACCTTTCCTGGGACAGTTTTATTAGATTCCTATGCACCATTGCAGGTTTACTGTATCCCTTGGACCTTCAAATCAACGATGAATCACAGAAATTGCATCGATATTGAATACAAAACGCAAAATGTCGACTCAATTACAAGAGGAGTAACTCTTCTAATAGTTCGTGATTTTAGCCTTTCCTGGGACAGCAGTATTAGATTCCGATGCACCATTGCAGGTTTACTGTATCCCTTGGACCTTCAAATCAACGATGAGACACAGAAATTGCATCGATTTTGAAAACAAAAGGCCAAATGTCGATTTATTTACAAGAGGAGAAACTCATCTAATAGCTCGTGTTTTTAGCCTTACTAAGACAGCAGTATCAGATTCCGATGCACCATTGCAGGTTTACTGTGTCCCTTGGACCTTTAAATCAACGATGAAACACAGAAATTGCATCGATATTGAATACAAAATGCAAAATTTCGACATATTTACAAGAGGAGTAACTCTTCTAATAGTTCGAGCTTTTAGCCTTTCCTGGGACAGCAGTATTAGATTCCGATGCACCTTTGCAGGTTTACTGTATCCCTTGGACCGTCAAATCAACGATGAAACACAGAAATTGCATCGATATTGAATACAAAAGGCAAAATGTCGACTTATTTACAAGAGAAGTACATCTTCTAAAAGTTCGTGCTTTGAGCCTTTCCTGGGACAGCAGTATTAGATTCCGATGCACCATTGCAGGTTTATTGTATCCCTTGGACCTTCAAATCAACGATGAAACACAGAAATTGCATCGATATTGAATACAAAAGGCAAAATGTCGACTTTTTTATAAGTGGAGTAACTCTTATAAAAAGATCGTGTTTTGAGCCTTTCCTGGGACAGCAATATTTGATTCCGATGTACCATTGCAGGTTTACTGTATCCCTTGGACCCTCAAATCAACGATGAAACACAGAAATTGCATCGATATTGAATACAAAAGGCAAAATGTCGACTTATTTACAAGAGGAGTAACTTTTCTAATAGTTCGTGGTTTTTGCCTTTCCTGGGACAGCAGTATTAGATTCCGATGCACCATTGCAGGTTTACTGTATCCCTTTGACCTTCAAATCAACGATGAAACACAGAAATTGCATCGATATTGAATACAAAAGGCAAAATGTCGACTTATTTACAAGAGTAGTAACTCTTCTAATAGTTCGCGCTTTGAACCTTTCCTGGGACAGCAGTATTAGATTCCAATGCACCATTGCAGGTTTAGTGTATCCCTTGGACCTTCAAAACAACGATGAATCACATATATGGCATCGATATTGGATAGAAAGGCAAAATATCGAATTATTTATAACAGGAGTAACTCATCTAATAGTTCGTGCTTTGAGCCTTTCCTGGGATAGCAGTATTAGATTCCGATGCACCATTGAAGGTTTACTGTATCCCTTGGACCTTCAAATCAACGATGATACACAGAAATTGCATCGATATTGAATACAAAAGGCAAAATGTCGACATATTTACAAGAGGAGTAACTCTTCTAATAATTCGTAATTTTAGCCTTTCCTGGGACAGCAGTATTAGATTCCAATGCACCATTGCAGGTTTACTGTATCCCTTGGACGTTCAAATCAACGATGAAACAATGAAATAGCATCGATATAGAATACAAAAGGAGAAATGTCGGCTTATTTACAAGAGGAGTAACTCTTCTAATAGTTCGTGCTTTGAGCCTTTCCTGGGACAGCAGTATTAGATTCCGATGCACCATTGCAGGTTTACTGTATCCCTTGAACCTTCAAATCAACGATGAAACACAGAAATTGCATCGATATTGAATAGAAAAGGCAAAATGTCGACTTATTTATAAGAGGAGAAACTCTTCTAATAGTTCGTGATTTTAACCTTTCCTGGGACAGTTTTATTAGATTCCTATGCACCATTGCAGGTTTACTGTATCCCTTGGACCTTCAAATCAACGATGAATCACAGAAATTGCATCGATATTGAATACAAAACGCAAAATGTCGACTCAATTACAAGAGGAGTAACTCTTCTAATAGTTCGTGATTTTAGCCTTTCCTGGGACAGCAGTATTAGATTCCGATGCACCATTGCAGGTTTACTGTATCCCTTGGACCTTCAAATCAACGATGAGACACAGAAATTGCATCGATTTTGAAAACAAAAGGCCAAATGTCGATTTATTTACAAGAGGAGAAACTCATCTAATAGTTCGTGTTTTTAGCCTTACTAAGACAGCAGTATCAGATTCCGATGCACCATTGCAGGTTTACTGTGTCCCTTGGACCTTTAAATCAACGATGAAACACAGAAATTGCATCGATATTGAATACAAAATGCAAAATTTCGACATATTTACAAGAGGAGTAACTCTTCTAATAGTTCGTGCTTTTAGCCTTTCCTGGGACAGCAGTATTAGATTCCGATGCACCTTTGCAGGTTTACTGTATCCCTTGGACCGTCAAATCAACGATGAAACACAGAAATTGCATCGATATTGAATACAAAAGGCAAAATGTCGACTTATTTACAAGAGAAGTACATCTTCTAAAAGTTCGTGCTTTGAGCCTTTCCTGGGACAGCAGTATTAGATTCCGATGCACCATTGCAGGTTTATTGTATCCCTTGGACCTTCAAATCAACGATGAAACACAGAAATTGCATCGATATTGAATACAAAAGGCAAAATGTCGACTTTTTTATAAGTGGAGTAACTCTTATAAAAAGATCGTGTTTTGAGCCTTTCCTGGGACAGCAATATATTATTCCGATGTACCATTGCAGGTTTACTGTATCCCTTGGACCTTCAAATCAACGATGAAACACAGAAATTGCATCGATATTGAATACAAAATGCAAAATGTCGACTTATTTACAAGAGGAGTAACTTTTCTAATAGTTCGTGGTTTTTGCCTTTCCTGGGACAGCAGTATTAGATTCCGATGCACCATTGCAAGTTTACTGTACCCCTTGGACCTTCCAATCAACGATGAAACACAGAAATTGCATCGATATTGAATACAAAGGGGAAAACATCGACCTATTTACAAGAGGAGTAACTCTTATAATAGTTCGTGCTTTGAGCCGTTCCTGGGACAGCAGTAATAGATTCCGATGCACCATTGCAGGTTTACTGTATCCCTTTGACCTTCAAATCAACGATGAAACACAGAAATTGCATCGATATTGAATACAAAAGGCAAAATGTCGACTTATTTACAAGAGTAGTAACTCTTCTAATAGTTCGCGCTTTGAACCTTTCCTGGGACAGCAGTATTAGATTCCAATGCACCATTGCAGGTTTAGTGTATCCCTTGGACCTTCAAAACAACGATGAATCACATATATGGCATCGATATTGGATACAAAAGGCAAAATATCGACTTATTTATAACAGGAGTAACTCATCTAATAGTTCGTGCTTTGAGCCTTTCCTGGGACAGCAGTATTAGATTCCGATGCACCATTGAAGGTTTACTGTATCCCTTGGACCTTCAAATCAACGATGATACACAGAAATTGCATCGATATTGAATACAAAAGGCAAAATGTCGACTTATTTACAAGAGGAGTAACTCTTCTAATAATTCGTAATTTTAGCCTTTCCTGGGACAGCAGTATTAGATTCCAATGCACCATTGCAGGTTTACTGTATCCCTTGGACGTTCAAATCAACGATGAAACAATGAAATAGCATCGATATAGAATACAAAAGGAAAAATGTCGGCTTATTTACAAGAGGAGTAACTCTTCTAATAGTTCGTGCTTTGAGCCTTTCCTGGGACAGCAGTATTAGATTCCGATGCACCATTGCAGGTTTACTGTATCCCTTGAACCTTCAAATCAACGATGAAACACAGAAATTGCATCGATTTTGAATAAAAAACGCAAAATGTCGACTTATTTACAAGAGGAGTAACTCTTCTAATAGTTCGTGCTTTGAGCCTTTCCTGGGACAGCAGTATCAGATTCCGATGCACCGTTGCAGGTTTACTGTATCCCTTGGACATTAGAATCAACGATGAAACACAGAAATTGCATCGATATTGAATACAAAAGGCAAAATGTCGACTTATTTACAAGAGGAGTAATTCTTGTAATAGTTCGTGATTTAGCCTTTCCTGGGACGGCAGTATTAGATTCCGATGCACCATTGTAGGTTTACTGTATCTCTTGGACCTTCAAATCAACGATGAAACACAGAATTTGCATCGATAGTGAATACAAAAGGATAAATGTCGACTTATTTACAAGAGGAGTAACTCTTCTAATAGTTCGTGTTTTGAGCCTTTCCTGGGACAGCAGTATTAGATTCCGATGCACCATTGCAGGTTTACTGTATCTCTTGGACCTTCAAATCAACGATAAAACACAGAAATTGCATCGATATTGAATACAAAAGGCAAAATGTAGACTTTTTTATAAGTGGAGTAACTCTTCTAATAGTTCGTGCTTTTAGCCTTTCCTGGGACAGCAGTATTAGATTCCAGCGCACCATTGCAGGTTTACTGTATCCCTTGGATCTTCAAATCAACGATGAAACACAGAAATTGCATCGATATTAGATACAAAAGGCAAAATGTCGACTTATTTACAAGAAGAGTAACTGTTCTGATAGTTCGTGCTTTTAGCCTTTCCTGGGACAGCAGTATTAGATTCCGATGCACCACTGCAGGTTTACTGTATCCCTTGGACTTTCAAATCAACGATGAAACACAGTAATTGCATCGATTTTGAATACAAAAGGCAAAATGTCGACTAATTTACAAGAGGAGTAACTCTTCTAATAGTTCGTGCTTCTAGCCTTTCCTGGGACAGCAGTATCAGATTCCGATGCACCATTGCAGGTTTACTGTATCCCTTGGACCTTCAAATCAACGATGCAACACAGAAATTGTATCGATATTGATTACAAAAGGCAAAATGTCGACTTATTTACAAGAGTAGTAACTCTTCTAATAGTTCGTGCTTTGAGCCTTTCCTGGGACAACAGTATTAGATTCCGATGCACCATTGCAGGTTTACTGTATCCCTTGGACCTTCAAATCAACGATGAAACACAGAAATTGCATCGATATTGAATACAAAAGGCAAAATGTCGACTTACTTACAAGAGGAGTAATTCTTCTAATAGTTCGTGATTTTAGCTTTTCCTGGGACAGCAGTGTTAGATTCCGATGCACCATTGCATGTTTACTGTATCTCTTGGACCTTCAAATCAACGATGAAACACAGAAATTGCATCGATATTGAACACAAAATTGCAAAATGTCGACTTATATACAAGAGGAGTAACTCTTTTAATAGTTTGTGCTCTGAGCCCTTCCTGGGACAGCAGTATTATATTCCGATGCACCTTTGCAGGTTTACTGTATCCCTTGGACCTTCAAATCAACGATGAAACACAGAAATTGCATCGATATTGAATACAAAAGGCAAAATGTCGACTTATTTACAAGAGGAGTAACTCTTCTAATAGTTCGTGCTTTGAGACTTTCCTGGGACAGCAGTATCAGATTCCGATGCACCGTTGCAAGTTTACTGTATTCCTTGGACATTAAAATCAACGATGAAACACAGAAATTGCATCGATATTGAATACAAAAGGCAAAATGTCGACTTATTTACAAAGGGAGTAATTCTTGTAATAGTTCGTGATTTAGCCTTTCCTGGGACGGCAGTATTAGATTCCGATGCACCATTGTAGGTTTACTGTATCTCTTGGACCTTCAAATCAATGATGAAACACAGAAAATGCATCGATATTGAATACAAAAGGCAAAATGTCGACTTATTTACAAGAGGAGTAACTCTTCTAATAGTTTGTGCTTTGAGCCTTTCCTGGGACAGCAGTATTAGACTCCGATGCACCATTGCAGGTTTACTGTATCCCTTGGACCTTCAAATCAACGATGAAACACAGAAATTGCATCGATAGTGAATAAAAAGGCAAAATGTCGAATTATTTACAAGAGGAGTAACTCATGTAATAGTATATGATTTTAGCCTTTCCTGGGACAGCAGTATTAGATTCCGATCAACCATTGCAGGTTTACTGTATCCCTTGGACCTTCAAATCAACGATGAAACACAGAAATTGCATCGATATTGAATAGAAAAGGAAAAATGTCGACTTATTTATAAGAGGAGAAACTCTTCTAATAGTTCGTGATTTTAGCCTTTCCTGGGACAGTTTAATTAGATTCCAATGCACCATTGCAGGTTTAATGTATCCCTTGGACCTTCAAATCAACGATGAATCACAGAAATTGCATCGATATTGAATACAAAACGCAAAATTTCGACTTAATTAGAAGAGTAGTAACTCTTCTAATGGTTCGTGCTTTGAGCCTTTCCTGGGACAGCAGTATTAGATTCCGATGCACCATTGCAGGTTTACTGTATCCCTTGGACCTTCAAATCAACGATGAAACACAGAAATTGCATCGATTTTGAAAACAAAATGCAAAATGTCGATTTATTTACAAGAGGAGTAACTCATCTAACAGTTCGTGTTTTTAGCCTTTCCTAAGACAGCAGTATCAGATTCTGATGCACCATTGCAGGTTTACTGCGTCCCTTGGACCTTTAAATCAACGATGAAACACAGAAATTGCATCGATATTGAATACAAAATGCAAAATTTCGACTTATTTACAAGAGGAGTAACTCTTCTAATAGTTCGTGCTTTTAGCCTTTCCTGGGACAGCAGTATTAGAATCCGATGCACCTTTGCAGGTTTACTGTATCCCTTGGACCGTCAAATCAACGATGAAACACAGAAATTCCATCGAAATTGAATACAATAGGCAAAATGTCGACTTATTTACAAGAGGAGTACAATTTCTAATAGTTCGTGATTTTAGCCTTTCCTGGGACAGCAGTATTAGATTCCGATGCACCATTGCAGGTTTATTGTATCCCTTGGACCATCAAATCAACGATGAAACACAGAAATTGCATCGATATTGAATACAAAAGGCAAAATGTCGACTTATTTACGAGAGGAGTATTTTTTCTAATAGTTCGTGGTTTTTGCCTTTCCTGGGACAGCAGTATTAGATTCCGATGCACCATTGCAAGTTTACTGTACCCCTTGGACCTTCCAATCAACGATGAAACACAGAAATTTCATCGATATTGAATACAAAGGGGAAAACATCGACCTATTTACAAGAGGAGTAACTCTTTGTATAGTTCGTGCTTTGAGCCGTTCCTGGGACAGCAGTATTAGATTCCGATGCACCATTGCAGGTTTACTGTATCCCTTGGACCTTCAAATCAACGATAAAACACAGAAATTGCATCGATATTGAATACAAAAGGCAAAATGTCGACTTATTTACAAGAGTAGTAACTCTTCTAATAGTTCGTGCTTTGAGCCTTTCCTGGGACAGCAGTATTAGATTCCAATGCACCATTGCAGGTTTACTGTATCCCTTGGACCTTCAAATCAACGATGAATCACATAAATTGCATCGATATTGAATACAAAAGGCAAAATATCGACTTATTTATAAGAGGAGTAACTCATCTAATAGTGCGTGCTTTGAGCCTTTCCTCGGACAGCAGTATTAGATTCCGATGCACCATTGCAGGTTAACTGTATCCCTTGGACCTTAAAATCAACGATGAAACACAGAAATTGCATCGATATTGAATACAAAATGCAAAATGTCGACTTATTTACAAGAGGAGTAACTCTTGTAATAGTTCGTGCTTTAGCCTATCCTGGGACGGCAGTATTAGATTCCGATGCACCATTGTAGGTTTACTGTATCTCTTGGACCTTCAAATCAACGATGAAACACAGAAATTGCATCGATATTGAATACAAAAGGCAAAATGTCAACTTATTTACAAGAGGAGTAACTCTTCTAATAGTTCGTGTTTTGAGCCTTTCCTGGGACAGCAGTATTAGATTCCAGCGCACCATTGCAGGTTTACTGTATCCCTTGGATCTTCAAATCAACGATGAAACACAGAAATTGCATCGATATTAGATACAAAAGGCAAAATGTCGACTTATTTACAAGAGGAGTAACTGTTCTAATAGTTCGTGCTTTTAGCCATTCCTGGGACAGCAGTATTAGATTCCGATGCACCACTGCAGGTTTACTGTATCCCTTGGACTTTCAAATCAACGATGAAACACAGTAATTGCATCGATTTTGAATACAAAAGACAAAATGTCGACTAATTTACAAGAGGAGTAACTCTTCTAATAGTTCGTGCTTCTAGCCTTTCCTGGGACAGCAGTATCAGATTCCGATGCACCATTGCAGGTTTACTGTATCCCTTGGACCTTCAAATCAACGATGCAACACAGAAATTGCATCGATATTGAATACAAAAGGCAAATTGTCGACTTATTTACAAGAGTAGTAACTCTTCTAATAGTTCGTGCTTTGAGCCTTTCCTGGGACAACAGTATTAGATTCCGATGCACCATTGCAGGTTTACTGTATCCCTTGGACCTTCAAATCAACGATGAAACACAGAAATTGCATCGATATTGAATACAAAAGGCAAAATGTCGACTTACTTACAAGAGGAGTAATTCTTCTAATAGTTCGTGATTTTAGCTTTTCCTGGGACAGCAGTGTTAGATTCCGATGCACCATTGCATGTATACTGTATCTCTTGGACCTTCAAATCAACGATGAAACACAGAAATTGCATCGATATTGAACACAAAATTGCAAAATGTCGACTTATTTACAAGAGGAGTAACTCTTTTAATAGTTTGTGCTCTGAGCCCTTCCTGGGACAGCAGTATTATATTCCGATGCACCTTTGCAGGTTTACTGTATCCCTTGGACCTTCAAATCAACGATGAAACACAGAAATTGCATCGATATTGAATACAAAAGGCAAAATGTCGACTTATTTACAAGAGGAGTAACTCTTCTAATAGTTCGTGCTTTGAGACTTTCCTGGGACAGCAGTATCAGATTCCGATGCACCGTTGCATGTTTACTGTATCCCTTGGACATTAAAATCAACGATGAAACACAGAAATTGCATCGATAATGAATACAAAAGGCAAAATGTCGTCTTATTTACAAAGGGAGTAATTCTTGTAATAGTTCGTGATTTAGCCTTTCCTGGGACGGCAGTATTAGATTCCGATGCACCATTGTAGGTTTACTGTATCTCTTGGACCTTCAAATCAATGATGAAACACAGAAATTGCATCGATATTGAATACAAAAGGCAAAGTGTCGACTTATTTACAAGAGGAGTAACTCTTCTAATAGTTTGTGCTTTGAGCCTTTCCTGGGACAGCAGTATTAGACTCCGATGCACCATTGCAGGTTTACTGTATCCCTTGGACCTTCAAATCAACGATGAAACACAGAAATTGCATCGATAGTGAATACAAAAGGCAAAATGTCGAATTATTTACAAGAGGAGTAACTCATCTAATAGTTTATGATTTTAGCCTTTCCTGGGACAGCAGTATTAGATTCCGATCAACCATTGCTGGTTTACTGTATCCCTTGGACCTTCAAATCAACGATGAAACACAGAAATTGCATCGATATTGAATAGAAAAGGAAAAATGTCGACTTATTTTAAGAGGAGAAACTCTTCTAATAGTACGTGATTTTAGCCTTTCCTGGGACAGTTTAATTAGATTCCAATGCACCATAGCAGGTTTACTGTATCCCTTGGACCTTCAAATCAACGATGAATCACAGAAATTGCATCGATATTGAATACAAAACGCAAAATTTCGACTTAATTACAAGAGTAGTAACTCTTCTAATGGTTCGTGATTTTAGCCTTTCCTGGGACAGCAGTATTAGATTCCGATGCACCATTGCAGGTTTACTGTATCCCTTGGACCTTCAAATCAACGATGAAACACAGAAATTGCATCGATTTTGAAAACAAAATGCAAAATGTCGATTTATTTACAAGAGGAGTAACTCATCTAACAGTTCGTGTTGTTAGCCTTTCCTAAGACAGCAGTATCAGATTCTGATGCACCACTGCAGGTTTACTGCGTCCCTTGGACCTTTAAATCAACGATGAAACACAGTAATTGCATCGATATTGAATACAAAATGCAAAATTTCGACATATTTACAAGAGGAGTAACTCTTCTAATAGATCGTGCTTTTAGCCTTTCCTGGGACAGCAGTATTAGAATCCGATGCACCTTTGCAGGTTTACTGTATCGCTTGGACCGTCAAATCAACGATGAAACACAGAAATTCCATCGAGATTGAATACAAAAGGCAAAAGGTCGACTTATTTACAAGAGGAGTACAATTTCTAATAGTTCGTGATTTTAGCCTTTCCTGGGACAGCAGTATTAGATTCCGATTCACCATTGCAGGTTTCTTGTATCCCTTGGACCTTCAAATCAACGATGAAACACAGAAATTGCATCGATATTGAATACAAAAGGCAAAATGTCGACTTTTTTATAAGTGGAGTTACTCTTCTAATAGATCGTGCTTTGAGCCTTTCCTGGGACAGCAATATTTGATTCCGATGTACCATTGCAGGTTTACTGTATCCCTTGGACCTTCAAATCAACGATGAAACACAGAAATTGCATCGATATTGAATACAAAAGGCAAAATGTCGACTTATTTACGAGAGGAGTAACTTTTCTAATAGTTCGTGGTTTTTGCCTCTCCTGGGACAGCAGTATTAGATTCCGATGCACCATTGCAAGTTTACTGTACCCCTTGGACCTTCCAATCAACGATGAAACACAGAAATTGCATCGATATTGAATACAAAGGGGAAAACATCGACCTATTTACAAGAGGAGTAACTCTTTGTATAGTTCGTGCTTTGAGCCGTTCCTGGGACAGCAGTATTAGATTCCGATGCACCATTGCAGGTTTACTGTATCCCTTGGACCTTCAAATCAACGATAAAACACAGAAATTGCATCGATATTGAATGCAAAAGGCAAAATGTCGACTTATTTACGAGAGTAGTAACTCTTCTAATAGTTCGTGCTTTGAGCCTTTCCTGGGACAGCAGTATTAGATTCAAATGCACCATTGCAGGTTTACTGTATCCCTTGGACCTTCAAATCAACGATGAATCACATAAATAGCATCGATATTGAATACAAAAGGCAAAATATCGACTTATTTATAAGAGGAGTAACTCATCTAATAGTTCGTGCTTTGAGCCTTTCCTGGGACAGCAGTGTTAGATTCCGATGCACCATTGAAGGTTAACTGTATGCCTTGGACCTTCAAATCAACGATGAAACACAGAAATTGCATCGATATTGAATACAAAATGCAAAATGTCGACTTATTTACAAGAGGAGTAATTCTTCTAATAGTTCGTGCTTTCAGCTTTTCCTGGGACAGCAGTATTAGATTCCGATGCACCATTGCATTTTTACTGTATCTCTTGGACCTTCAAATCAACGATGAAACACAGAAATTGCATCGATATTGAATACAAAAGGCAAAATGTCGACTTCTTTACAAGAGGAGTAACTCTTCTAATAGTTTGTGCTTTGAGCCTTTCCTGGGACAGCAGTATTAGACTCCGATGCACCATTGCGGGTTTAGTGTATCCCTTGGACCTTCAAATCAACGATGAAACACAGAAATTGCATCGATATTGAATACAAAAGGCAAAATGTCGAATTATTTACAAGAGGAGTAACTCATCTAATAGTTCATGATTTTAGCCTTTCCTGGGACAGCAGTATTAGATTCCGATCAACCATTGCAGGTTTACTGTATCCCTTTGACCTTCAAATCAACGATGAAACACAGAAATTGCATCGATATTGAATACAAAAGGCAAAATGTCGACTTATTTACAAGAGTAGTAACTCTTCTAATAGTTCGCGCTTTGAACCTTTCCTGGGACAGCAGTATTAGATTCCAATGCACCATTGCAGGTTTAGTGTATCCTTTGGACCTTCAAATCAACGATGAATCACAAAAATTGCATCGATATTGAATACAAAAGGCAAAATATCGACTTATTTATAAGAGGAGTAACTCATCTAATAGTTCGTGCTTTGAGCCTTTCCTGGGACAGCAGTATTAGATTCCGATGCACCATTGCAGGTTTACTGTATCCCTTGGACGTTCAAATCAACGAAGAAACACTGAAATTGCATCGATATAGAATACAAAAGGAAAAATGTCGGCTTATTTACAAGAGGAGTAACTCTTCTAATGGTTCGTGCTTTCAGCCTTTCCTGGGACAGCAGTATTAGATTCCGATGCACCATTGCAGGTTTACTGTATCCCTTGGACCTTCAAATCAACGATGAAACACAGAAATTGCACCGATTTTGAATAAAAAACGCAAAATGTCGACTTATTTACAAGAGGAGTAACTCTTCTAATAGTTCGTGCTTTGAGTCTTTCCTGGGACAGCAGTATCAGATTCCGATGCACCGTTGCAGGTTTACTGTATCCCTTGGACATTAGAATCAACGATGAAACACAGAAATTGCATCGATATTGAATACAAAAGGCAAAATGTCGACTTATTTACAAGAGGAGTAATTCTTGTAATAGTTCGTGATTTAGCCTTTCCTGGGACGGCAGTATTAGATTCCGGTGCACCATTGTAGGTTTACTGTATCTCTTGGACCTTCAAATCAACGATGAAACACAGAATTTGCATCGATATTGAATACAAAAGGATAAATGTCGACTTATTTACAACAGGAGTAACTCTTCTAATAGTTCGTGCTTTGAGCCTTTCCTGGGACAGCAGTATTAGATTCCGATGCACCATTGCAGGTTTACTGTATCTCTTGGACCTTCAAATCAACGATGAAACACAGAAATTGCATCGATATTGAATACAAAAGGCAAAGTGTCGACTTTTTTATAAGTGGAGTAACTCTTCTAATAGTTCGTGCTTTTAGCCTTTCCTGGGACAGCAGTATTAAATTCCGATGCACCATTGCAGGTTTACTGTATCCCTTGGACCTTCAAATCAACGATGAAACACAGAAATTGCGTCGATATTGAATACAAAATGCAAAATGTCGACTTATTTGTAAGAGGAATAACTCTTCTAATAGTTCGTGCTTTGAGCCTATCCTGGGACAGCAGTATTAGATTCTAGCGCACCATTGCAGGTTTACTGTATCCCTTGGATCTTCAAATCAACGATGAAACACAGATATTGCATCGATATTGAATACAAAATGCAAAATATCGACTTATTTAGAAGAGGAGTAACTCTTCTAATAGTTCGTGCTTTTAGCCTTTCCTGGGACAGCAGTATTAGATTCCGATGCACCATTGCAGGTTCACTGTCTCCCTTGGACCTTCAAAGCAACGATGAAACACAGAAATTGCGTCGATATTGAATACAAAATGCAAAATGTCGACTTATTTATAAGAGGAATAACTCTTCTAATAGTTCATGATTTTAGCCTTTCCTGGGACAGCAGTATTAGATTCCGATGCACCTTTGCAGGTTTACTGTATCCCTTGGACCTTCAAATCAAAGATGAAACACAGAAATTGCATCGATATTTAATACAAAAGGCAAAATGCCGACTTATTTATAAGAGGAGTAACTCTTCTAATAGTTCGTGTTTTGAGCCTTTCCTGGGACAGCAGTATTAGATTCCGATGCACCATTGCAGGTTTACTGTATCACTTGGACCTTCAAAGCAACGATGAATCACAGAAATTGCATCGATATTGAATACAAAAGGCAAAATATCGACTCATTTAGAAGAGGAGTAACTCTTCTAATAGTTCGTGTTTTTAGCCTTTCCTGGGACAGCAGTATTAGATTCCGATGCACCATTGCAGGTTTACTGTCTCCCTTGGACCTTCAAATCAACGATGAAACACAGAAATTGCGTCGATATTGAATACAAAATACAAAATGTCGACTTATTTAAAAGAGGAGTAACTCTTCTAATAGTTCGTGCTTTTCGCCTTTCCTGGGACAGCAGTATAAGATTCCGATGCACCGTTGCAGGTTTACTGTATCCCTTGGACATTAAAATCAACGATGAAACACAGATATTGCATCGATATTGAATACAAAATGCAAAATATCGACTTATTTAGAAGAGGAGTAACTCTTCTAATAGTTCGTGCTTTTAGCCTTTCCTGGGACAGCAGTATAAGATTCCGATGCACCATTGCAGGTTCACTGTCTCCCTTGGACCTTCAAAGCAACGATGAAACACAGAAATTGCGTCGATATTGAATACAAAATGCAAAATGTCGACTTATTTATAAGAGGAATAACTCTTCTAATAGTTCGTGATTTGAGCCTATCCTGGGAAAGCAGTATTAGATTCCGATGCACCACTGCAGGTTTACTGTATCCCTTGGACTTTCAAATCAACGATGAAACACAGTAATTGCATCGATTTTGAATACAAAAGGCAAAATGTCGACTAATTTACAAGAGGAGTAACTCTTCTAATAGTTCGTGCTTCTAGCCTTTCCTGGGACAGCAGTATCAGATTCCGATGCACCATTGCAGGTTTACTGTATCCCTTGGACCTTCAAATCAACGATTCAACACAGAAATTGCATCGATATTGAATACAAAAGGCAAAATGTCGACTTATTTACAAGAGTAGTAACTCTTCTAATAGTTCGTGCTTTGAGCCTTTCCTGGGACAACAGTATTAAATTCCGATGCACCATTGCAGGTTTACTGTATCCCTTGGACCTTCAAATCAACGATGAAACACAGAAATTGCATCGATATTGAATACAAAAGGCAAAATGTCGACTTACTTACAAGAGGAGTAATTCTTCTAATAGTTCGTGATTTTAGCTTTTCCTGGGACAGCAGTGTTAGATTCCGATGCACCATTGGATGTTTACTGTATCTCTTGGGCCTTCAAATCAACGATGAAACACAGAAATTGCATCGATATTGAATACAAAATTGCAAAATGTCGACTTATTTACAAGAGGAGTAACTCTTCTAATAGTTCGTGCTATGAGCCCTTCCTGGGACAGCAGTACTATATTCCGATGCACCATTGCAGGTTTACTGTATCCCTTGGACCTTCAAATCAACGATTCAACACAGAAATTGCATCGATATTGAATACAAAAGGCAAAAAGTCGACTTTTTTATAAGTGGAGTTACTCTTCTAATAGATCGTGCTTTGAGCCTTTCCTGGGACAGCAATATTTGATTCCGATGTACCATTGCAGGTTTACTGTATCCCTTGGACCTTCAAATCAACGATGAAACACAGAAATTGCATCGATATTGAATACAAAAGGCAAAATGTCGACTTATTTACGAGAGGAGTAACTTTTCTAATAGTTCGTGGTTTTTGCCTTTCCTGGGACAGCAGTATTAGATTCCGATGCACCATTGCAAGTTTACTGTACCCCTTGGACCTTCCAATCAAAGATGAAACACAGAAATTGCATCGATATTGAATACAAAGTGGAAAACATCGACCTATTTACAAGAGGAGTAACTCTTTGTATAGTTCGTGCTTTGAGCCGTTCCTGGGACAGCAGTATTAGATTCCGATGCACCATTGCAAGTTTACTGTATCCCTTGGACCTTCAAATCAACGATAAAACACAGAAATTGCATCGATATTGAATACAAAAGGCAAAATGTCGACTTATTTACAAGAGTAGTAACTCTTCTAATTGTTCGTGCTTTGAGCCTTTCCTGGGACAGCAGTATTAGATTCCAATGCACCATTGCAGGTTTACTGTATCCCTTGGACCTTCAAATCAACGATGAATCACATAAATTGCATCGATATTGAATACAAAAAGCAAAATATCGACTTATTTATAAGAGAAGTAACTCATCTAATAGTTCGTGCTATGAGCCTTTCCTGGGACTGCAGTATTAGATTCCGATGCACCATTGCAGGTTAACTGTATCCCTTGGACCTTCAAATCAACGATGATACACAGAAATTGCATCGATATTGAATACAAAATGCAAAATGTCGACTTATTTACAAGAGGAGTAACTCTTGTAATAGTTCGTGATTTAGCCTTTCCTGGGACGGCAGTATTAGATTCCGATGCACCATTGTAGGTTTACTGTATCTCTTGGACCTTCAAATCAACGATGAAACACAGAAATTGCATCGATATTGAATACAAAAGGCAAAATGTCGACTTATTTACAAGAGTAGTAACTCTTCTAATAGTTCGCGCTTTGAACCTTTCCTGGGACAGCAGTATTAGATTCCAATGCACCATTGCAGGTTTAGTGTATCCCTTGGACCTTCAAATCAACGATGAATCACAAAAATTGCATCGATATTGAATACAAAAGGCAAAATATCGACTTTTTTATAAGAGGAGTAACTCATCTAATAGTTCGTGCTTTGAGCCTTTCCTGGGACAGCAGTATTAGATTCCGATGCACCATTGCAGGTTTACTGTATCCCTTGGACCTTCAAATCAACGATGAAACACAGAAATTGCATCGATATTGAATACAAAAGGCAAAATGTCGACTTATTTACAAGAGGAGTAACTCTTCTAATAAATCGTAATATTAGCCTTTCCTGGGACAGCAGTATTAGATTCCAATGCACCATTGCAAGTTTACTGTATCCCTTGGACGTTCAAATCAACGATGAAACACTGAAATTGCATCGATATAGAATACAAAAGGAAAAATGTCGGCCTATTTACAAGAGGAGTAACTCTTCTAATGGTTCGTGCTTTGAGCCTTTCCTGGGACAGCAGTATTAGATTCCGATGCACCATTGCAGGTTTACTGTATCCCTTGGACCTTCAAATCAACGATGAAACACAGAAATATCATCGATTAAGAATAAAAAACGCAAAATGTCGACTTATTTACAAGAGGAGTAACTCTTCTAATAGTTCGTGCTTTGAGTCTTTCCTGGGACAGCAGTATCAGATTCCGATGCACCGTTGCAGGTTTACTGTATCCCTTGGACATTAGAATCAACGATGAAACACAGAAATTGCATCGATATTGAATACAAAAGGCAAAATGTTGACTTATTTACAAGAGGAGTAATTCTTGTAATAGTTCTTGATTTAGCCTTTCCTGGGACGGCAGTATTAGATTCCGATGCACCATTGTAGGTTTACTGTATCTCTTGGACCTTCAAATCAACGATGAAATACAGAATTTGCATCGATATTGAATACAAAAGGATAAATGTCGACTTATTTACAACAGGAGTAACTCTTCTAATAGTTCGTGCTTTGAGCCTTTCCTGGGACAGCAGTATTAGATTCCGATGCACCATTGCAGGTTTACTGTATCTCTTGGACCTTCAAATCAACGATGAAACACAGAAATTGCATCGATATTGAATACAAAAGGCAAAATGTCGACTTTTTTATAAGTGGAGTAACTCTTCTAATAGTTCGTGCTTTTAGCCTTTCCTGGGACAGCAGTATTAAATTCCGATGCACCATTGCAGGTTTACTGTCTCCCTTGGACCTTCAAATCAACGATGGAACACAGAAATTGCATCGATATTGAATACAAAAAGCAAAATGTCGACTTATTTAAAAGAGGAGTAACTCTTCTGATAGTTCGTGCTTTTCGCCTTTCCTGGGACAGCAGTATCAGATTCCGATGCACCGTTGCAGGTTTACTGTATCCCTTGGACATTAAAATCAACGATGAAACACAGATATTGCATCGATATTGAATACAAAAGGCAAAATATCGACTTATTAAGAAGAGGAGTAACTCTTCTAATAGTTCGTGCTTTTAGCCTTTCCTGGGACAGCAGTATTAGATTCCGATGCACCATTGCAGGTTCACTGTCTCCCTTGGACCTTCAAAGCAACGATGAAACACAGAAATTGCGTCGATATTGAATACAAAATGCAAAATGTCGACTTATTTATAAGGGGAATAACTCTTCTAATAGTTCGTGTTTTGAGCCTATCCTGGGAAAGCAGTATTAGATTCTGATGCGCCACTGCAGGTTTACTGTGTCCCTTGGACCTTCAAATCAACGATGAAACACTGAAATTGCATCGATATTGAATACAAAAGGCAAAATGTCGACTTATTTACAAGAGGAGTAACTCTTCTAATAGTTCGTGCTTTGAGCCTTTCCTGGTACAGCAGTATTGGTTTCCGATGCACCATTGCAGGTTTACTGTATCTCTTGGACCTTCAAATCAACGATGAGACACAGAAGTTGCATCGATATTGAATACAAAAGGCAAAATGTCGAATTATTTACAAGAGGAGTAACTCATCTAATATTTCATGATTTTAGCCTTTCCTGGGACAGCAGTATTAGATTCCGATGCACCATTGCAGGTTTACTGTATCCCTTGGACCTTCAAAGCAACGATGAAACACAGAAATTGCATCGATATTGAATACAAAAGGCAAAATGTCGACTAATTTACAAGAGGAGTAACTCTTCTAATAGTTCGTGCTTCTAGCCTTTCCTGGGACAGCAGTATCAGATTCCGATGCACCATTGCAGGTTTACTGTATCCCTTGGACCTTCAAATCAACGATTCAACACAGAAATTGCATCGATATTGAATACAAAAGGCAAAATGTCGACTTATTTACAAGAGTAGTAACTCTTCTAATAGTTCGTGCTTTGAGCCTTTCCTGGGACAACAGTATTAGATTCCGATGCACCATTGCAGGTTTACTGTATCCCTTGGACCTTCAAATCAACGATGAAACACAGAAATTGCATCGATATTGAATACAAAAGGCAAAATGTCGACTTACTTACAAGAGGAGTAATTCTTCTAATAGTTCGTGATTTTAGCTTTTCCTGGGACAGCAGTGTTAGATTCCGATGCACCATTGGATGTTTACTGTATCTCTTGGGCCTTCAAATCAACGATGAAACACAGAAATTGCATCGATATTGAATACAAAATTGCAAAATGTCGACTCATTTACAAGAGGAGTAACTCTTCTAATAGTTTGAGCTCTGAGCCCTTCCTGGGACAGCAGTACTATATTCCGATGCACCATTGCAGGTTTACTGTATCCCTTGTACCTTCAAATCAACGATGAAACACAGAAATTGCATCGATATTGAATACAAAAGGCAAAATGTCGACTTATTTACAAGAGGAATAACTCTTCTAACAGTTCGTGATTTGAGCCTTTCCTGGGACAGCAGTATTAGACTCCGATGCACCATTGCAGGTTTACTGTATCCCTTGGACCTTCAAATCAACGATGGAACATAGAAATTGCATCGATATTGAATACAAAAGGCAAAATGTCGAATTATTTACAAGAGGAGTAACTCATCTAATAGTTCATGATTTTAGCCTTTCCTGGGACAGCAGTATTAGATTCCGATCAACCATTGCAGGTTTACTGTATCCCTTTGACCTTCAAATCAACGATGAAACACAGAAATTGCATCGATATTGAATACAAAAGGCAAAATGTCGACTTATTTACAAGAGTAGTAGCTCTTCTAATAGTTCGCGCTTTGAACCTTTCCTGGGACAGCAGTATTAGATTCCAATGCACCATTGCAGGTTTAGTGTATCCCTTGGACCTTCAAATCAACGATGAATCACAAAAATTGCATCGATAGTGAATACAAAAGGCAAAATATCGACTTTTTTATAAGAGGAGTAACTCATCTAATAGTTCGTGCTTTGAGCCTTTCCTGGGACAGCAGTATTAGATTCCGATGCACCATTGCAGGTTTACTGTATCCCTTGGACCTTCAAATCAACGATGAAGCACAAAAATTGCATCGATATTGAATACAAAAGGCAAAATGTCGACTTATTTACAAGAGGAGTAACTCTTCTAATAAATCGTAATATTAGCCTTTCCTGGGACAGCAGTATTAGATTCCAATGCACCATTGCAAGTTTACTGTATCCCTTGGACGTTCAAATCAACGATGAAACACTGAAATTGTATCGATATAGAATACAAAAGGAAAAATGTCGACTTATTTACAAGAGGAGTAACTCTTCTAAGGGTTCGTGCTTTGAGCCTTTCCTGGGACAGCAGTATTAGATTCCGATGCACCATTGCAGGTTTACTGTATCCCTTGGACCTTCAAATCAACGATGAAACACAGAAATTGCATCGATTGTGAAATAAAAAACGCAAAATGTCGACTTATTTACAAGAGGAGTAACTCTTCTAATAGTTCGTGCTTTGAGTCTTTCCTGGGACAGCAGTATCAGATTCCGATGCACCGTTGCAGGTTTACTGTATCCCTTGGACATTAGAATCAACGATGAAACACAGAAATTGCATCGATATTGAATACAAAAGGCAAAATGTCGACTTTTTTATAAGTGGAGTAACTCTTCTAATAGTTCGTGCTTTTAGCCTTTCCTGGGACAGCAGTATTAAATTCCGATGCACCATTGCAGGTTTACTGTATCCCTTGGACCTTCAAATGCACGATGAAACACAGAAATTGCATCGATATTGAATACAAAAGGCAAAATGTCGACTTATTTACAAGAGGAGTAACTCTTCTAATAGTTCGTGTTTTGAGCCTTTCCTGGGACAGCAGTATTAGATTCCAGCGCACCATTGCAGGTTTACTGTATCCCTTTGATCTTCAAATCAACGATGAAACACAGAAATTGCATCGATATTAGATACAAAAGGCAAAATGTCGACTTATTTACAAGAAGAGTAACTGTTCTAATAGTTCGTGCTTTTAGCCTTTCCTGGGACAGCAGTATTAGATTCCGATGCACCACTGCAGGTTTACTGTGTCCCTTGGACCTTCAAATCAACGATGGAACACAGAAATTGCATCGATATTGAATACAAAAAGCAAAATGTCGACTTATTTAAAAGAGGAGTAACTCTTCTAATAGTTCATGATTTCAGCCTTTCCTGGGACAGCAGTATTAGATTCCGATGCACCTTTGCAGGTTTACTGTATCCCTTGGACCTTCAAATCAACGATGAAACACAGAAATTGCATCGATATTGAATACAAAAGGCAAAATGCCGACTTATTTATAAGAGGAGTAACTCTTCTAATAGTTCGTGTTTTGAGCCTTTCTTGGGACAGCAGTATTAGATTCCGATGCACCATTGCAGGTTTACTGTATCACTTGGACCTTCAAAGCAACGATGAATCACAGAAATTGCATCGATATTGAATACAAAAGGCAAAATATCGACTTATTTAGAAGAGGAGTAACTCTTCTAATAGTTCGTGCTTTTAGCCTTTCCTGGGACAGCAGTATTAGATTCCGATGCACCATTGCAGGTTCACTGTGTCCCTTGGACCTTCAAAGCAACGATGAAACACAGAAATTGCGTCGATATTGAATACAAAATGCAAAATGTCGACTTATTTATAAGAGGAATAACTCTTCTAATAGTTCGTGCCTTGAGCCTATCCTGGGAAAGCAGTATTAGATTCCGATGCACCACTGCAGGTTTACTGTATCCCTTGGACTTTCAAATCAACGATGAAACACAGTAATTGCATCGATTTTGAATACAAAAGGCAAAATGTCGACTAATTTTCAAGAGGAGTAACTCTTCTAATAGTTCGTGCTTCTAGCCTTTCCTGGGACAGCAGTATCAGATTCCGATGCACCATTGCAGGTTTACTGTATCCCTTGGACCTTCAAATCAACGATTCAACACAGAAATTGCATCGATATTGAATACAAAAAGCAAAATGTCGACTTATTTAAAAGAGGAGTAACTCTTCTAATAGTTCATGATTTTAGCCTTTCCTGGGACAGCAGTATTAGATTCCGATGCACCTTTGCAGGTTTACTGTATCCCTTGGACCTTCAAATCAACGATGAAACACAGAAATTGCATCGATATTGAATACAAAAGGCAAAATGTCGACTTACTTACAAGAGGAGTAATTCTTCTAATAGTTCGTGATTTTAGCTTTTCCTGGGACAGCAGTGTTAGATTCCGATGCACCATTGGATGTTTACTGTATCTCTTGGGCCTTCAAATCAACGATGAAACACAGAAATTGCATCGATATTGAATACAAAATTGCAAAATGTCGACTCATTTACAAGAGGAGTAACTCTTCTAATAGTTTGAGCTCTGAGCCCTTCCTGGGACAGCAGTACTATATTCCGATGCACCATTGCAGGTTTACTGTATCCCTTGTACCTTCAAATCAACGATGAAACACAGAAATTGCATCGATATTGAATACAAAAGGCAAAATGTCGACTTATTTACAAGAGGAATAACTCTTCTAACAGTTCGTGATTTGAGCCTTTCCTGGGACAGCAGTATTAGACTCCGATGCACCATTGCAGGTTTACTGTATCCCTTGGACCTTCAAATCAACGATGAAACACAGAAATTGCATCGATATTGAATACAAAAGGCAAAATGTCGAATTATTTACAAGAGGAGTAACTCATCTAATAGTTCATGATTTTAGCCTTTCCTGGGACAGCAGTATTACATTCCGATGCACCTTTGCAGGTTTACTGTATCCCTTGGACCTTCAAATCAACGATGAAACACAGAAATTGCATCGATATTGAATACAAAAGGCAAAATGTCGACTTATTTATAAGGGGAATAACTCTTCTAATAGTTCGTGATTTGAGCCTATCCTGGGAAAGCAGTATTAGATTCCGATGCACCACTGCAGGTTTACTGTGTCCCTTGGACCTTCAAATCAACGATGAAACACTGAAATTGCATCGATATTGAATACAAAAGGCAAAATGTCGACTTATTTACAAGAGGAGTAACTCTTCTAATAGTTCGTGCTTTGAGCCTTTCCTGGTACAGCAGTATTGGATTCCGATGCACCATTGCAGGTTTACTGTATCTCTTGGACCTTCAAATCAACGATGAGACACAGAAGTTGCATCGATATTGAATACAAAAGGCAAAATGTCGAATTATTTACAAGAGGAGTAACTCATCTAATATTTCATGATTTTAGCCTTTCCTGGGACAGCAGTATTAGATTCCGATCAACCATTGCAGGTTTACTGTATCCCTTGGCCCTTCAAATCAACGATGAAACACAGAAATTGCATCGATTTTGAAAACAAAAGGCGAAATGTCGATTTATTTACAAGAGGAGTAACTCTTCTAATAATTCGTGCTTTTAGCCTTTCCTGGGACAGCAGTATTAGATTCCGATGCACCTTTCTAGGATTAGTGTATGCCTTGGACCTTCAAATCAACGGTGAAACACAGACATTGCATCGATATTGAATACAAAAGGCAAAATGTCGACCTATTTACAAGAGGAGTAACTCTACGAACAGTTCGTGCTTTGAGCCTTTCCTAGGACAGCAGTATTAGATTCCGGTGCACCATTGCAGGGTTACTGTATACCTTGGACCTTCAAATCAACGATGAAACACAGATATTGCATCGATATTGAATACAAAAGGCAAAATGTCGACTTATTTATAAGAGGAGTAACTCTTCTAATTTTCGTGTTTTGAGCCTTTCCTGGGACAGCAGTATTAGATTCCGTTGCACCATTGCAGGTTTACTGTATCACTTGGACCTTCAAAGCAACGATGAAACACAGAAATTGCATCGATATTGAATACAAAAGACAAAATATCGACTTATTTACAAGGGGAGTAAGTCTTCTAATAGTTCGTGCTTTTAGCCTTTCCTGGGACATCAGTATCAGATTCAAATGCACCGTTGCAGGTTTACTGTATCCCTTGGACATTAAAATCAACGACGAAACATAGATATTGCCTCGATATTGAATACAAAAGGCAAAATGTCGACTTATTTACAAGAGGAGTAATTCTTCTAATATTTCGTGATTTAGCCTTTCCTGGGACAGCAGTATTAGATTCCGATGCACCATTGCAGGTTTACTGTATCTCATGGACCATCAAATCAACGATGAAACACAGAAATTGCATTGATATTGAATACAAAAGGCAAAATGTCGACTTATTTACAAGAGGAGTAACTCTTCTAATAGTTCGTGCTTTGAGCCTTTCCTGGGACAGGAGTATTAGATTCCGATGCACCATTGCAGGTTTACTGTATCCCTTGGACCTTCAAATCAACGATGAAACACAGAAATTGCATCGATATTGAATACAAAAGCAAAATGTCGACTTATTTAAAAGAGGAGTAATTCTTCTAATATTACGTGATTTAGCCTTTCCTGGGACAGCAGTATTAGATTCCGATGCACCATTGCAGGTTTACTGTATCTCTTGGACCTTCAAATCAACGATGAAACACAGAAATTCCATCGATATAGAATAGAAAAGGCAAAATGTCGACTTTTTTTAAGTGGAGTAACTCTTGTAATAGTTCGTGCTTTTAGCCTTTCCTGGGACAGCAGTATTAGATTCCGGTGCACCATTGCAGGTTTACTGTATCCCTTGGACCTTCAAATCAACGATGAAACACAGAAATTGCATCGATATTGAATAGAAAAGGCAAAATGTCGACTTATTTACAAGAGGAGTAATTCTTCTAATAGTTCGTGCTTTTAGCTTTTCCTGGGACAGCAGTATTAGATTCCGATGCATCATTGCAGGTTTACTGTACCTCTTGGACCTTCAAATCAACGATGAAACACAGAAATTGCATCGATATTGAATACAAAAGGCAAAATGTCGACTTATTTACAAGAGGAGTAACTCTTCGAACAGTTCGTGCTTTGAGCCTTTCCTGGGACAGCAGTATTATATTCCGATGCACCATTGCAGGTTTACTGTATCCCTTGGACCTTTAAATCAACGATGAAACACAGAAATTGCATCGATATTGAATACAAAAGGCAAAATGTCGAATTATTTACAAGAGGAGTAACTCCTCTAATAGTTCATGATTTTAGCCTTTCCTGGGACAGCAGTATTAGATTCCGATCCACCATTGCAGGTTTACTGTATCCCTTGGCCCTTCAAATCAACGCTGAAACACAGAAATTGCATCGAAATTGAATAGGAATGGCAAAATGTCGACTTATTTATAAGAGGAGTAACTCTTCTAATAGTTCGTGATTTTAGCCTTTCCTGGGACAGTCTTATTAGATTCCAATGCACCATTGCAGGTTTACTGTATCCCTTGGACCTTCAAATCAACGATGCAACACAGAAATTGCATCGTTATTGAATACAAAAGGCAAAATTTCGACTTATTTACAAGAGAAGTAACTCATCTAATAGTTCGTGCTTTTAGCCTTTCCTGGGACAGCAGTATTAGATTCAGATGCACCATTGCAGGTTTACTGTATCCCTTGGACATTCAAATCAACTATGAAACACAGAAATTGCATCGATATTGAATACAAAAGGCAAAATGTCGACCTATTTACAAGAGGAGTAACTCTTCGAACAGTTCGTGCTTTGAGCCTTTCCTGGGACAGCAGTATTACATTCCGATGCACCATTGCAGGGTTACTGTATCCCTTGGACCTCCAAATAAATGATGAAACACAGATATTGCATCGATATTGAATACAAAAGCAAAATATCGTCTTATTTATAAGAGGAGTAACTCTTCTAATAGTTCGTGTTTTGAGCCATTCCTGGAACAGCAGTATTAGATTCCGATGCACCATTGCAGGTTTACTGTATCACTTGGACCTTCAAAGCAACGATGGAACACAGAAATTGCATCGATATTGAATACAAAAGGCAAAATATCGACATATTTAGAAGAAAAGTAACTCCTCTAATAATTCGTGCTTTTAGCCTTTCCTGGGACAGCAGTATTAGATTCCGATGCACCATTGCTGGTTTACTGTATCCCTTGGACCTTCAAATAAACGATGAAACACAGATATTGCATCGATATTGAATACAAAAGCAAAATATCGTCTTATTTATAAGAGGAGTAACTCTTCTAATAGTTCGTGCTTTGAGCCATTCCTGGAACAGCAGTATTAGATTCCGATGCACCATTGCAGGTTTACTGTATCCCTTGGACCTTCAAATCATCGATGAAACACAGAAATTGCATCGATATTGAATACAAAAGGCAAAATGTCGACTTATTTTCAAGAGGAGTAACTCTTCTAATAGTTCGTGGTTTTAGCCTTTCCTGGGACAGCAGTATTAGATTCCGATGCACCATTGCAGGTTTACTGTATCCCTTGGACCTTCAAATCAACGATGAAACACAGAAATTGCATCGATTTTGAAAACAAAAGGCGAAATGTTGATTTATTTACAAGAGCAGTAATTCTTCTAATAGTTCGTGCTTTTAGCCTTTCCTGGGACAGCAGTATTAGATTCCGATGCACCTTTGCAGGTTTACTGTATCCCTTGGACCTTAAAATCAACGATGAAACACAGAAATTGCATCGATATTGAATACAAAAGGCAAAATGTCGACCTATTTACAAGAGGAGTAACTCTTCGAACAGTTCGTGCTTTGAGCCTTTCCTGGGACAGCAGTATTAGATTCCGGAACACCATTGTAGGGTTACTGTATCCCTTGGACCTTCAAATCAACGATGAAACACAGATATTGCATCGATATTGAATACAAAAGGCAAAATGTCGACTTATTTATAAGAGGAGTAACTCTTCTAATTGTTCGTGTTTTGAGCCTTTCCTGGGACAGCAGTATTAGATTCCGTTGCACCATTGCAGGTTTACTGTATCACTTGGACCTTCAAAGCAACGATGAAACACAGAAATTGCATCGATATTGAATACAAAAGACAAAATATCGACTTATTTACAAGGGGAGTAAGTCTTCTAATAGTTCGAGCTTTTAGCCTTTCCTGGGACATCAGTATCAGATTCAAATGCACCGTTGCAGGTTTACTGTATCCCTTGGACATTAAAATCAACGACGAAACATAGATATTGCCTCGATATTGAATACAAAAGGCAAAATGTCGACTTATTTACAAGTGGAGTAATTCGTCTAATATTTCGTGATTTAGCCTTTCCTGGGACAGCAGTATTAGATTCCGATGCACCATTGCAGGTTTACTGTATCTCTTGGACCATCAAATCAACGATGAAACACAGAAATTGCATTGATATTGAATACAAAAGGCAAAATGTCGACTTATTTACAAGAGGAGTAACTCTTCTAATAGTTCGTGCTATGAGCCTTTCCTGGGACAGGAGTATTAGATTCCGATGCACCATTGCAGGTTTACTGTATCCCTTGGACCTTCAAATCAACGATGAAACACAGAAATTGCATCGATATTGAATACAAAAGCAAAATGTCGACTTATTTAAAAGAGGAGTAATTCTTCTAATATTACGTGATTTAGCCTTTCCTGGGACAGCAGTATTAGATTCCGATGCACCATTGCAGGTTTACTGTATCTCTTGGACCTTCAAATCAACGATGAAACACAGAAATTCCATCGATATAGAATAGAAAAGGCAAAATGTCGACTTTTTTTAAGTGGAGTAACTCTTGTAATAGTTCGTGCTTTTAGCCTTTCCTGGGACAGCAGTATTAGATTCCGGTGCACCATTGCAGGTTTACTGTATCCCTTGGACCTTCAAATCAACGATGAAACACAGAAATTGCATCGATATTGAATAGAAAAGGCAAAATGTCGACTTATTTACAAGAGGAGTAATTCTTCTAATTGTTCGTGCTTTTAGCTTTTCCTGGGACAGCAGTATTAGATTCCGATGCATCATTGCAGGTTTACTGTATCCCTTGGACCTTCAAATCAACGATGAAACACAGAAATTGCATCGATATTGAATACAAAAGGCAAAATGTCGAATTATTTACAAGAGGAGTAACTCCTCTAATAGTTCATGATTTTAGCCTTTCCTGGGACAGCAGTATTAGATTCCGATCCACCATTGCAGGTTTACTGTATCCCTTGGCACTTCAAATCAACGATGAAATACAGAAATTGCAACGAAATTGAATAGGAAAGGCAAAATTTCGACTTATTTACAAGAGAAGTAACTCATCTAATAGTTCGTGCTTTTAGCCTTTCCTGGGACAGCAGTATTAGATTCAGATGCACCATTGCAGGTTTACTGTATCCCTTGGACATTCAAATCAACGATGAAACACAGAAATTGCATCGATTTTGAATACAAAAGCAAAATGTCGTCCTATTTACAAGAGGTGTAACTCTTCGAACAGTTCGTGCTTTGAGCCTTTCCTGGGACAGCAGTATTACATTCCGATGCACCATTGCAGGGTTACTGTATCCCTTGGACCTCCAAATAAACGATGAAACACAGATATTGCATCGATATTGAATACAAAAGCAAAATATCGTCTTATTTATAAGAGGAGTAACTCTTCTATTAGTTCGTGATTTGAGCCATTCCTGGAACAGCAGTATTAGATTCCGATGCACCATTGCAGGTTTACTGTATCACTTGGACCTTTAAAGCAACGATGAAACACAGAAATTGCATCGATATTGAATACAAAAGGCAAAATATCGACATATTTAGAAGAGGAGTAACTCCTCTAATAGTTCGTGCTTTTAGCCTTTCCTGGGACAGCAGTATTAGATTCCGATGCACCATTGCTGGTTTACTGTATCCCTTGGACCTTCAAATAAACGATGAAACACAGATATTGCATCGATATTGAATACAAAAGCAAAATATCGTCTTCTTTATAAGAGGAGTAACTCTTCTAATAGTTCGTGCTTTGAGCCATTCCTGGAACAGCAGTATTAGATTCCGATGCACCATTGCAGGTTTACTGTATCCCTTGGACCTTCAAATCATCGATGAAACACAGAAATTGCATCGATATTGAATACAAAAGGCAAAATGTCGACTTATTTTCAAGAGGAGTAACTCTTCTAATAGTTCGTGGTTTTAGCCTTTCCTGGGACAGCAGTATTACATTCCGATGCACCATTGCAGGTTTACTGTAGCTCTTGGACCCTCAAATCAACGATGAAACACAGAAATTGCATCGATATTGAATACAAAAGGCAAAATATCGACTTATTTACAAGAGGAGTAACTCTTCTAATAGTTCGTGCTTTGAGCCTTTCCTGGGACAGCAGTATTAGATTCCGATGCACCATTGCAGGTTTACTGTATCCCTTGGACCTTCAAATGAACGATGAAACACAGAAATTGCATCGATATTGAATACAAAAGGCAAAATGTCGATTTATTTACAAGAGGAGTAACTCTTCTAATAGTTCGTGTTTTAGCCTTTCCTGGGACAGCAGTATTAGATTCCGATTCACCATTGCAGGTTTACTGTATCCCTTGGACCTTCAAATCAACGATGAAACACAGAAATTGCGTCGATTTTGAATACAAAAGGCAAAATGTCGACCTATTTACAAGAGGAGTAACTCTTCGAACAGTTCGTGCTTTGAGCCTTTCCTGGGACAGCAGTATTAGTTTCCGATGCACCATTGCAGGGTTGCTGTATCCCTTGGACCTTCAAATCAAGGATGAAACACAGATATTGCATCGATATTGAATACAAAAGGCAAAATGTCGACTTATTTATAAGAGGAGTAACTCTTCTAATAGTACGTGTTTTGAGCCTTTCCTGGGACAGCAGTATTAGATTCCGATGCACCATTGCAGGTTTACTGTATCACTTGGACCTTCAAAGAAACGATGAAACAAAGAAATTGCATCGATATTTTGAATACAAAAGGCAAAATATCGACTTATTTAGAAGAGGAGTAACTCTTCTAATAGTTCCTGCTTTTAGCCTTTCCTGGGACAGCAGTATTAAATTCAGATGCACCATTGCAGGTTTACTGTCTCCCTTGGACCTTCAAATCAACGATGAAACACAGAAATTGCGTCGATATTGAATACAAAAGGCAAAATGTCGACTTATTTACAAGAGGAGTAACTCTTCTTATAGTTCGTGCTTTGAGCCTGTCCTGAAACAGCAGTATTGGATTCCGATGCACCATTGCAGGTTTACTGTATCTCTTGGACCTTCAAATCAACGATGAGACACAGAAATTGCATCGATATTGAATACAAAAGGCAAAATGTCGGCTTATTTACAAGGGGAGTAACTCTTCCGATAGTTCGTGCCTTGAGCCTTTCCTGGGACAGCAGTATTAGATTCCGATGCACCATGGCAGGTTTACTGTATCCCTTGGACCTTCAAATCAACGATGCTGCACAGAAATTGCATCGATATTGAATACAAAAGGCAAAATGTCGACTTATTTACAAGAGGAGTAATTCTTCTAATATTTCGTGATTTAGCCTTTCCTGGGACAGCAGTATTAGATTCCGATGCACCATTGCAGGTTTACGGTATCTCTTGGACCTTCAAATCAACGATGAAACACAGAAATTGCATCGATATTGAATACAAAAGGCAAAATGTCGACTTATTTACAAGAGGAGTAACTCTTCAAATAGTTCGTGCTTTGAGCCTTTCCTGGGACAGCAGTATTAGATTCCGATGCACCATTGCAGGTTTACTGTATCTCTTGGACCTTCAATTCAACGATGAAACACAGAAATTGCATCGATATTGAATAGAAAATGCAAAATGTCGACTTTTTTTAAGTAGAGTAACTCTTCTAATAGTTCGTGATTTTAGCCTTTCCTGGGACAGCAGTATTAGATTCCGGTGCACCATTGCAGACTTACTGTATCCCTTGGACCTTCCAATCAACGTTGAAACACAGAAATTGCATCGATATTGAATACAAAAGGCAAAATGTCGACTTATTTACAAGAGGAGTAATTCTTCTAATAGTTCGTGCTTTTAGCTTTTCCTGGGACAGCAGTATTAGATTCCGATGCACCATTGCATTTTTACTGTATCTCTTGGACCTTCAAATCAACGATGAAACACAGAAATTGCATCGATATTGAATACAAAAGGCAAAATGTCGACGTATTTACAAGAGGAGTAACTCTTCTAATGGTTCGTGCATTGAGCCTTTCCTGGGACAGCAGTGTTATTTTCCGATGCACCATTGCAGGTTTAGTGTATCCCTTGGACCTTCAAATCAACGATGAAACACAGAAATTGCATCGATATTGAATACAAAAGGCAAATTGTCGACTTATTTACAAGAGGAGTAACTCTGCCAACGGTTCGTGCTTAGAGCCTCTCCTGGGACAGCAGTATTAGATTCCGATCCACCATTGCAGGTTTACTGTATCCCTTGGCCCTTCAAATCAACGATGAAACACAGAAATTGCATCGATATTGAATAGGAAAGGCAAAATGTCGACTTATTTATAAGAGGAGTAACTCCTCTAATTGTTCGTGATTTTAGCCTTTCCTGGGACAGTCGTATTAGATTCCAATGCACCATTGAAGGTTTACTGTATCCCTTGGACCTTCAAATCAACGATGAATCACAGAAATTGCATCGATATTGAATAAAAAAGGCAAAATGTCGACTTATTTACAAGAGGAGTAACTCCTCTAATAGTTCGTGATTTTAGCCTTTCCTGGGACAGCAGTATTAGATTCCAATGCACCATTGCAGGTTTACTGTATCCCTTGGACCTTCAAATCAACGATGAAACACAGAAATTGCATCGATTTCGAATACAAAAGGCAAAATCTCGATTTATTTACAAGAGGAGTAACTGTTCTAATAATTCGTGCTTTGAGCCTTTCCTAAGACAGCAGTATCAGATTCCGATGCACCATTGCAGGTTTACTGTATCCCTTGGACCTTCAAATCAACGATGCAACACAGATATTGCATCGTTATTGAATACAAAAGGGAAAATTTCGACTTATTTACAAGAGAAGTAACTCTTCTAATAGTTCGTGCTTTTAGCCTTTCCTGGGACAGCAGTATTAGATTCAGATGCACCATTGCAGGTTTACTGTATCCCTTAGACATTCAAATCAACGATGAAATACAGAAATTGCATCGATATTGAATACAAAAGGCAAAATGTCGACCTATTTTCAAGAGGAGTAACTCTTCGAACAGTTCGTGCTTTGAGCCTTTCCTGGGACAGCAGTATTAGATTCCGATGCACCATTGCAGGGTTACTGTATCGCTTGGACCTTTGAATCAACGATGAAACACAGTAATTGCATCGATATTGAATACAAAAGCAAAATATCGTCTTATTTATAAGAGGAGTAACTCTTCTAATAGTTCGTGTTTTGAGCCATTCCTGGAACAGCAGTATTAGATTCCGATGCACCATTGCAGGTTTACTGTATCACTTGGACCTTCAAAGCAACGATGAAACACAGAAATTGCATCGATATTGAATACAAAAGGCAAAATATCGACATATTTAGAAGAGGAGTAACTCTTCTAATAGTTCGTGCTTTTAGCCTTTCCTGGGACAGCAGTATTAGATTCCGATGCACCATTTCAGGTTTACTGTATCCCTTGGACCTTCAAATCAACGATGACACACAGAAATTGCGTCGATATAGAATACAAAATGCAAAGTGTCGACTTATTTATAAGAGGAATAACTCTTCTAATAGTTCGTGCTTTGAGCCTTTCCTGGGAGAGCAGTATTAGATTATGATGCACCATTGCAGGTTTACTGTATCCCTTGGAACTTCAAAGCAACGATGAATCACAGAAATTGCTTCCATATTGAATACAAAAGGCAAAATGTCGACATATTTACAAGAGGAGTAACTCTTCTAATAGTTCGTGTTTTAGCCTTTCCTGGGACAGCAGTATTAGATTCCGATGCGCCATTGCAGGTTTACTGTATCCCTTGGACCTTCAAATCAACGATGAAACACAGAAATTGCATCGATATTGAATACAAAAGGCAAAATGTCGACTTATTTTCAAGAGGAGTTACTCTTCTAATAGTTCGTGGTTTTAGCCTTTCCTGGGACAGCAGTATTAGATTCCGATGCACCATTGCAGGTTTACTGTAGCTCTTGGACCTTCAAATCAACGATGAAACACAGAAATTGCATCGATATTGAATACAAAAGGCAAAATATCGACTTATTTACAAGAGGAGTAACTCTTCTAATAGTTCGTGCTTTGAGCCTTTCCTGGGACAGCAGTATTAGATTCCGATGCACCATTGCAGGTTTACTGTATCCCTTGGACCTTCAAATCAACGATGAAACACAGAAATTGCATCGATATTGAATACAGAAGGCAAAATATCGACTTTTTTATAAGTGGGGTAACTCTTCTAATAGTTCGTGCTTTTAGCCTTTCCTGGGACAGCAGTATTAGATTTCGATGCACCATTGCAGGTTTACTGTATCCCTTGGACCTTCAAATCAACGATGAAACACAGAAATTGCGTCGATTTCGAATACAAAAGGCAAAATGTCGACCTATTTACAAGAGGAGTAACTCTTCGAACAGTTCGTGCTTTGAGCCTTTCCTGGGACAGCAGAATTAGATTCCGATGCACCATTGCAGGGTTACTGTATCCCTTTGACCTTCAAATCAAGGATGAAACACAGATATTGCATCGATATTGAATACAAAAGGCAAAATGTCGACTTATTTATAAAAGGAGTAACTCTTCTAATAGTTCGTGCTTTTAGCCTTTCCTGGGACACCAGTATTAGATTCCGCTGCACCATTTCAGGTTTACTGTATCACGTTGACCTTCAAATCAACGATGAAACACAGAAATTGCATCGATATTGAATAGGAAAGGCAAAATATCGACTTATTTAGAAGAGGAGTAACTCTTCTTACAGTTCCTGCTTTTAGCCTTTCCTGGGACTGCAGTATTAGATTCAGATGCACCATTGCAGGTTTACTGTATCCCTTGCACATTACAATCAACGATGAAGCACAGAAATTGAATCGATATTGAATACAAAAGGCAAAATGTCGACTTATTTACAAGAGGAGTAATTCTTCTAATAGTTCGTGCTTTTAGCTTTACATGGGACAGCAGTATTAGATTCCGATGCACCATTGCAGGTTTTCTGTATCCCTTGGACATTCAAATCAACGATGAAACACAGAAATAGCATCGATATTGAATACAAAAGGCAAAATGTCGACTTATTTACAAGAGGAGTAACTCTTCTAATAGTTCGTGATTTTAGCCTTTCCTGGGACACTCTTATTAGATTCCAATGCACCATTGCAGGTTTACTGTATCCCTTGGACCTTCAAATCAACGATGAATCACAGATAATGCATCAATATTGAATACAAAAGGCAAAATGTCGACTTATTTACAAGAGGAGTAACTCTTTTAATAGTTCGTGATTTTAGCCTTTCCTGGGACAGCAGTATTAGATTCCGATGCACCATTGCAGGTTTACTGTATCCCTTGGACCTTCAAATCAACGATGAAACACAGAAATTGCATCGATATTGAATACAAAAGGCAAAATGTCGACTTATTTACAAGAGGAGTAACTTTTCTAATAGTTCGTGTTTTAGCCTTTCCTGGGACAGCAGTATTAGATTCCGATGCACCATTGCAGGTTTACTGTATCTCTTGGACCTTCAAATCAACGATGAAACACAGAAATTGCATCGATATTGAATACAAAAGGCAAAATGTCGACTTATTTAAAAGAGGTGTAACTCTTCTAATAGTTCGTTTTTGGAGCCTTTCCTGGGACAGCAGTATTAGATTCCGATGCACCATTGCAGGTTTACTGTATCCCTTGGACCTTCAAATCAACGATGAAACACAGAAATTGCATCGATATTGAATACAAAAGGCAAAATGTCGACTTATTTACAAGAGGAGTAACTGTTCTAATAGTTCGTGCTTTTAGCCTTTCCTGGGACAGCAGTATTAGATTCCTATGCACCACTGCAGGTTTACTGTAACCCTTGGACTTTCAAATCAACGATGAAACACAGTAATTGCATCGATTTTGAATACAAAAGGCAAAATGTCGACTTATTTACAAGAGGAGTAATTCTTTTAATAGTTCGTTCTTTTAGCTTTACATGGGACAGCAGTATTAGATTCCGATACACCATTGCAGGTTTACTGTATCTCTTGGACCTTCAAATCAACGATGAAACACAGTAATTGCATCGATTTTGAATACAAAAGGCAAAATGTCGACTTATTTACAAGAGGAGTAATTCTTTTAATAGTTCGTTCTTTTAGCTTTACATGGGACAGCAGTATTAGATTCCGATACACCATTGCAGGTTTACTGTATCTCTTGGACCTTCAAATCAACGATGAAACACAGAAATTGCATCGATATTGAATACAAAAGGCAAAATGTCGACTTATTTTCAAGAGGAGTAACTCTTCTAATAGTTTGTGCTTTTAGCCTTTCCTGGGACAGCAGTATTAGATTCCGATGCACCATTGCAGGTTTACTGTACCCCTTGGCCCTTCAGATCAACGATGAAACAAAGCAATTGCATCGATATTGAATAGAAAAGGCAAAATGTCGACTTATTTATAAGAGGAGTAACTCTTCTAATAGTTCGTGATTTTAGCCTTTCCTGGGACACTCTTATTAGATTCCAATGCACCATTGCAGGTTTTCTGTATCCCTTGGACCTTCAAATCAACGATGAATCACATAAATTGCATCGATATTGAATACAAAAGGCAAAATGTCGACTTATTTACAAGAGGAGTAACTCTTCTAATAGTTCGTGATTTTAGCCTTTCCTGGGACACTCTTATTAGATTCCAATGCACCATTGCAGGTTTACTGTATCCCTTGGACCTCCAAATCAACGATGAATCACAGAATTTGCATCGATATTGAATACAAAAGGCAAAATGTCGAATTATTTACAAGAGGATTAACTCATCTAATAGTTCGTGCTTTTAGCCTTTCCTGGGACAGCAGTATTAGATTCCGATGCACCATTGCAGGTTTACTGTATCCCTTGGACCTTCAAATCAACGATGAAACACAGAAATTGCGTCGATTTCGAATACAAAAGGCAAAATGTCGACCTATTTACAAGAGGAGTAACTCTTCGAACAGTTCGTGCTTTGAGCCTTTCCTGGGACAGCAGAATTAGATTCCGATGCACCATTGCAGGGTTACTGTATCCCTTGGACCTTCAAATCAAGGATGAAACACAGATATTGCATCGATATTGAATACAAAAGGCAAAATGTCGACTTATTTATAAGAGGAGTAACTCTTCTAATAGTTCGTGCTTTTAGCCTTTCCTGGGACACCAGTATTAGATTCCGATGCACCATTTCAGGTTTACTGTATCACGTTGACCTTCAAATCAACGATGAAACACAGAAATTGCATCGATATTGAATAGGAAAGGCAAAATATCGACTTATTTAGAAGAGGAGTAACTCTTCTAATAGTTCCTGCTTTTAGCCTTTCCTGGGACTGCAGTATTAGATTCAGATGCACCATTGTAGGTTTACTGTCTCCCTCGGACCTTCAAATCAACGATGAAACACAGAAATTGCGTCGATATTGAATACAAAAGGCAAAATGTCGACTTATTTACAAGAGGAGTAACTCTTCTAATAGTTCGTGATTTTAGCCTTTCCTGGGACACTCTAATTAGATTCCAATGCACCATTGCAGGTTTACTGTATCCCTTGGACCTTCAAATCAACGATGAATCACAGAAAATGCATCAATATTGAATACAAAAGGCAAAATGTCGACTTATTTACAAGAGGAGTAACTCTTCTAATAGTTCGTGATTTTAGCCATTCCTGGGACAGCAGTATTAGATTCCGATGCACCATTGCAGGTTTACTGTATCCCTTGGACCTTCAAATCAACGATGAAACACAGAAATTACATCGATATTGAATACAAAAGGCAAAATGTCGACTTATTTACAAGAGGAGTAACTCCTCTAATAGTTCGTGTTTTAGCGTTTCCTGGGACAGCAGTATTAGATTCCGATGCACCATTGCAGGTTTACTGTATCTCTTGGACCTTCAAATCAACGATGAAACACAGAAATTGCATCGATATTGAATACAAAAGGCAAAATGTCGACTTATTTAAAAGAGGTGTAACTCTTCAAATAGTTCGTTTTTTGAGCCTTTCCTGGGACAGCAGTATTAGATTCCGATGCACCATTGCAGGATTACTGTATCCCTTGGACCTTCAAATCAACGATGAAACACAGAAATTGCATCGATATTGAATACAAAAGGCAAAATGTCGACTTATTTACAAGAGGAGTAACTGTTCTAATAGTTCGTGCCTTTAGCCTTTCCTGGGACAGCAGTATTAGATTCCTATGCACCACTGCAGGTTTACTGTTTCCCTTGGACTTTCAAATCAACGATGAAACACAGTAATTGCATCGATTTTGAATACAAAAGGCAAAATGTCGACTTATTTACAAGAGGAGTAATTCTTCTAATAGTTCGTGCTTTTAGCTTTACATGGGACAGCAGTATTAGATTCCGATGCACCATTGCAGGTTTACTGTATCTCTTGGACCTTCAAATCAACGATGAAACACAGATATTGCATCGATATTGAATACAAAAGGCAAAATGTCGACTTATTTTCAAGAGGAGTAACTCTTCTAATAGTTTGTGCTTTTAGCCTTTCCTGGGACAGCAGTATTAGATTCCGATGCACCATTGCAGGTTTACTGTATCCCTTGGACCTTCAAATCAACGATGAAACACAGAAATTGCATCGATATTGAATACAAAAGGCAAAATGTCGAATTATTTACAAGAGGAGTAACTCATCTACTAGTTCATGATTTTAGCCTTTCCTGGGACAGCAGTATTAGATTCCGATGCACCATTGCAGGTTTACTGTACCTCATGGCCCTTCAAATCAACGATGAAACACAGAAATTGCATCGATATTGAAAAGAAAAGGCAAATTGTCGACTTATAAATAAGAGGAGTAACTCTTCTAATAGTTCGTGATTTTAGCCTTACCTGGGACACTCTTATTAGATTCCAATGCACCATTGCAGGTTTACTGTATCCCTTGGACCTTCAAATCAACGATGAAACACAGAAATTGCATCGATATTGAATACAAAAGGCAAAATGTCGAATTATTTACAACAGGAGTAACTCATCTAATAGTTCATGATTTTAGCCTTTCCTGGGACAGCAGTATTAGATTCCGATGCACCATTGCAGGTTTACTGTACCCCTTGGCCCTTCAGATCAACGATGAAACAAAGCAATTGCATCGATATTGAATAGAAAAGGCAAAATGTCGACTTATTTATAAGAGGAGTAACTCTTCTAATAGTTCGTGATTTTAGCCTTTCCTGGGACACTCTTATTAGATTCCAATGCACCATTGCAGGTTTTCTGTATCCCTTGGACCTTCAAATCAACGATGAATCACATAAATTGCATCGATATTGAATACAAAAGGCAAAATGTCGACTTATTTACAAGAGGAGTAACTCTTCTAATAGTTCGTGATTTTAGCCTTTCCTGGGACACTCTTATTAGATTCCAATGCACCATTGCAGGTTTACTGTATCCCTTGGACCTCCAAATCAACGATGAATCACAGAATTTGCATCGATATTGAATACAAAAGGCAAAATGTCGAATTATTTACAAGAGGAGTAACTCATCTAATAGTTCGTGCTTTTAGCCTTTCCTGGGACAGCAGTATTAGATTCCGATGCACCATTGCAGGTTTACTGTATCCCTTGGACCTTCAAATCAACGATGAAACACAGAAATTGCGTCGATTTCGAATACAAAAGGCAAAATGTCGACCTATTTACAAGAGGAGTAACTCTTCGAACAGTTCGTGCTTTGAGCCTTTCCTGGGACAGCAGAATTAGATTCCGATGCACCATTGCAGGGTTACTGTATCCCTTGGACCTTCAAATCAAGGATGAAACACAGATATTGCATCGATATTGAATACAAAAGGCAAAATGTCGACTTATTTATAAGAGGAGTAACTCTTCTAATAGTTCGTGCTTTTAGCCTTTCCTGGGACACCAGTATTAGATTCCGATGCACCATTTCAGGTTTACTGTATCACGTTGACCTTCAAATCAACGATGAAACACAGAAATTGCATCGATATTGAATAGGAAAGGCAAAATATCGACTTATTTAGAAGAGGAGTAACTCTTCTAATAGTTCCTGCTTTTAGCCTTTCCTGGGACTGCAGTATTAGATTCAGATGCACCATTGTAGGTTTACTGTCTCCCTCGGACCTTCAAATCAACGATGAAACACAGAAATTGCGTCGATATTGAATACAAAAGGCAAAATGTCGACTTATTTACAAGAGGAGTAACTCTTCTAATAGTTCGTGATTTTAGCCTTTCCTGGGACACTCTAATTAGATTCCAATGCACCATTGCAGGTTTACTGTATCCCTTGGACCTTCAAATCAACGATGAATCACAGAAAATGCATCAATATTGAATACAAAAGGCAAAATGTCGACTTATTTACAAGAGGAGTAACTCTTCTAATAGTTCGTGATTTTAGCCATTCCTGGGACAGCAGTATTAGATTCCGATGCACCATTGCAGGTTTACTGTATCCCTTGGACCTTCAAATCAACGATGAAACACAGAAATTGCATCGATATTGAATACAAAAGGCAAAATGTCGACTTATTTACAAGAGGAGTAACTCCTCTAATAGTTCGTGTTTTAGCGTTTCCTGGGACAGCAGTATTAGATTCCGATGCACCATTGCAGGTTTACTGTATCTCTTGGACCTTCAAATCAACGATGAAACACAGAAATTGCATCGATATTGAATACAAAAGGCAAAATGTCGACTTATTTAAAAGAGGTGTAACTCTTCAAATAGTTCGTTTTTTGAGCCTTTCCTGGGACAGCAGTATTAGATTCCGATGCACCATTGCAGGATTACTGTATCCCTTGGACCTTCAAATCAACGATGAAACACAGAAATTGCATCGATATTGAATACAAAAGGCAAAATGTCGACTTATTTACAAGAGGAGTAACTGTTCTAATAGTTCGTGCCTTTAGCCTTTCCTGGGACAGCAGTATTAGATTCCTATGCACCACTGCAGGTTTACTGTTTCCCTTGGACTTTCAAATCAACGATGAAACACAGTAATTGCATCGATTTTGAATACAAAAGGCAAAATGTCGACTTATTTACAAGAGGAGTAATTCTTCTAATAGTTCGTGCTTTTAGCTTTACATGGGACAGCAGTATTAGATTCCGATGCACCATTGCAGGTTTACTGTATCTCTTGGACCTTCAAATCAACGATGAAACACAGAAATTGCATCGATATTGAATACAAAAGGCAAAATGTCGACTTATTTTCAAGAGGAGTAACTCTTCTAATAGTTTGTGCTTTTAGCCTTTCCTGGGACAGCAGTATTAGATTCCGATGCACCATTGCAGGTTTACTGTATCCCTTGGACCTTCAAATCAACGATGAAACACAGAAATTGCATCGATATTGAATACAAAAGGCAAAATGTCGAATTATTTACAAGAGGAGTAACTCATCTACTAGTTCATGATTTTAGCCTTTCCTGGGACAGCAGTATTAGATTCCGATGCACCATTGCAGGTTTACTGTACCTCATGGCCCTTCAAATCAACGATGAAACACAGAAATTGCATCGATATTGAAAAGAAAAGGCAAATTGTCGACTTATAAATAAGAGGAGTAACTCTTCTAATAGTTCGTGATTTTAGCCTTACCTGGGACACTCTTATTAGATTCCAATGCACCATTGCAGGTTTTCTGTATCCCTTGGACCTTCAAATCAACGATGAATCACAGAAATTGCATCGATATTGAATACAAAAGGCAAAATGTCGACTTATTTACAAGAGGAGTAACTCTTCTAATAGTTCGTGATTTTAGCCTTTCCTGGGACACTCTTATTAGATTCCAATGCACCATTGCAGGTTTACTATATCCCTTGGACCTCCAAATCAACGATGAATCACAGAATTTGCATCGATATTGAACACAAAAGGCAAAATTTCGACTTATTTACAAGGGGAGTAACTCTTCTAATAGTTCGTGATTTTAGCCTTTCCTGGGACAGCAGTATTAGATTCCGATGCACCATTGCAGGTTTACTGTATCCCTTGGACCTTCAAATCAAAGATGAAACACAGAAATTGCATCGATTTTGAATAGAAAAGGCAAAATGTCGACTTATTTACAAGAGGAGTAACTCTACGAACAGTTCGTGCTTTGAGCCTTTCCTGGGACAGCAGTATTAGATTCCGATGCACCATTGCAGGGTTACTGTATCCCTTGGACCTTCAAATCAACGATGAAACACAGATATTGCATCGATATTGAATACAAAACGCAAAATGTCGTCTTATTTATAATAGGAGTAACTCTTCTAATAGTTCGTGTTTTGAGCCTTTCCTGGGACAGCAGTATTAGATTCCGATGCACCATTGCAGGTTTACTGTATCACTTGGATCTTCAAAGCAACGATGAAACACAGAAATTGCATCGATATTGAATACAAAAGGCAAAATATCGACATATTTAGAAGAGGAGTAACTCTTCTAATAGTTCGTGCTTTTAGCCTTTCCTGGGACAGCAGTATTAGATTCCGATGCACCATTCAAGGTTTACTGTGTCCCTTGGACCTTCAAATCAACGATGTAACAAAGAAATTGCATCGATATTGAATACAAAAGGCAAAATGTCGACTTATTTACAAGAGGAGTAACTCTTCTAAAAGTTCGTGCTTTGAGCCTTTCCTGGAACAGCAGTATTGGATTCCGATGAACCATTGCAGGTTTACTGTATCTCTTGGACCTTCAAATCAACGATGAGACACAGAAATTGCATTGATATTGAATACAAAAGGAAATATGTCGACTTATTTACAAGAGGAGTAACTCTTCTAATAGTTCGTGATTTTAGCCTTTCCTGGGACAGCAGTATTAGATTCCGATGCACCATTGCAGGTTTACTGTATCACGTTGACCTTCAAATCAACGATGAAACACAGAAATTGCATCGATATTGAATAGGAAAGGCAAAATATCGACTTATTTAGAAGAGGAGTAACTCTTCTAATAGTTCCTGCTTTCAGCCTTTCCTGGGACTGCAGTATTAGATTCAGATGCACCATTGTAGGTTTACTGTCTCCCTCGGACCTTCAAATCAACGATGAAACACAGAAATTGCGTCGATATTGAATACAAAAGGCAAAATGTCGACTTATTTACAAGAGGAGTAACTCTTCTAATAGTTCGTGCTTTGAGCCTTTCCTGGAACAGCAGTATTGGATTCCGATGCACCATTGCAGGTTTACTGTATCTCTTGGACCTTCAAATCAACGATGAGACACAGATATTGCATCGATATTGAATACAAAAGGCAAAATGTCGGCTAATTTACAAGAGGAGTAACTATTCCGATAGTTCGTTCCTTGAGCCTTTCCTGGGACAGCAGTATTAGATTCCGATGCACCATTGCAGGTTTACTGTATCCCTTGGACCTTCAAATCAACGATGCTACACAGAAATTGCATCGATATTGAATACAAAAGGCAAAATGTCGACTTATTTACAAGAGGAGTAAATCTTCTAATAGGTCGTGCTTTTAGCCTTTCCTGGGACAGCAGTATCAGTTTCCGATGCACCGTTGCAGGTTTACTGTATCCCTTGCACATTAAAATCAACGATGAAGCACAGAAATTGCATCGATATTGAATACAAAAGGCAAAATGTCGACTTATTTACAAGAAGAGTAATTCTTCTAATAGTTCGTGCTTTTAGCTTTACATGGGACAGCAGTATTAGATTCCGATGCACCATTGCAGGTTTACTGTATCCCTTGGACCTTCAAATCAACGATGAAACACAGAAATTGCATCGATATTGAATACAAAAGGCAAAATGTCGACTTATTTACAAGAGGAGTAACTCTTCTAATAGTTCGTGATTTTAGCCTTTCCTGGGACACTCAAATTAGATTCCAATGCACCATTGCAGGTTTACTGTATCCCTTGGACCTTCAAATCAGCGATGAATCACAGAAAATGCATCAATATTGAATACAAAAGGCAAAATGTCGACTTATTTACAAGAGGAGTAACTCTTCTAATAGTTCGTGATTTTAGCCATTCCTGGGACAGCAGTATTAGATTCCGATGCACCATTGCAGGTTTACTGTATCCCTTGGACCTTCAAATCAACGATGAAACACAGAAATTGCATCGATATTGAATACAAAAGGCAAAATGTCGACTTATTTACAAGAGGAGTAACTCCTCTAATAGTTCGTGTTTTAGCGTTTCCTGGGACAGCAGTATTAGATTCCGATGCACAATTGCAGGTTTACTGTATCTCTTGGACCTTCAAATCAACGATGAAACACAGAAATTGCATCGATATTGAATACAAAAGGCAAAATGTCGACTTATTTAAAAGAGGTGTAACTCTTCTAATAGTTCGTGTATTGAGCCTTTCCTGGGACAGCAGTATTAGATTCCGATGCACCATTGCAGGATTACTGTATCCCTTGGACCTTCAAATCAACGATGAAACACAGAAATTGCATCGATATTGAATACAAAAGGCAAAATGTCGACTTATTTACAAGAGGAGTAACTGTTCTAATAGTTCGTGCCTTTAGCCTTTCCTGGGACAGCAGTATTAGATTCCTATGCACCACTGCAGGTTTACTGTAACCCTTGGACTTTCAAATCAACGATGAAACACAGTAATTGCATCGATTTTGAATACAAAAGGCAAAATGTCGACTTATTTACAAGAGGAGTAATTCTTTTAATAGTTCGTGCTTTTAGCTTTACATGGGACAGCAGTATTAGATTCCGATACACCATTGCAGGTTTACTGTATCTCTTGGACCTTCAAATCAACGATGAAACACAGAAATTGCATCGATATTGAATACAAAAGGCAAAATGTCGACTTATTTTCAAGAGGAGTAACTCTTCTAATAGTTTGTGCTTTTAGCCTTTCCTGGGACAGCAGTATTAGATTCCGATGCACCATTGCAGGTTTACTGTATCCCTTGGACCTTCAAATCAACGATGAAACACAGAAATTGCATCGATATTGAATACAAAAGGCAAAATGTCGAATTATTTACAACAGGAGTAACTCATCTAATAGTTCATGATTTTAGCCTTTCCTGGGACAGCAGTATTAGATTCCGATGCACCATTGCAGGTTTACTGTACCCCTTGGCCCTTCAGATCAACGATGAAACAAAGCAATTGCATCGATATTGAATAGAAAAGGCAAAATGTCGACTTATTTATAAGAGGAGTAACTCTTCTAATTGTTCGTGATTTTAGCCTTTCCTGGGACACTCTTATTAGATTCCAATGCACCATTGCAGGTTTTCTGTATCCCTTGGACCTTCAAATCAACGATGAATCACATAAATTGCATCGATATTGAATACAAAAGGCAAAATGTCGACTTATTTACAAGAGGAGTAACTCTTCTAATAGTTCGTGATTTTAGCCTTTCCTGGGACACTCTTATTAGATTCCAATGCACCATTGCAGGTTTACTGTATCCCTTGGACCTCCAAATCAACGATGAATCACAGAATTTGCATCGATATTGAATACAAAAGGCAAAATGTCGAATTATTTACAAGAGGAGTAACTCATCTAATAGTTCGTGCTTTTAGCCTTTCCTGGGACAGCAGTATTAGATTCCGATGCACCATTGCAGGTTTACTGTATCCCTTGGACCTTCAAATCAACGATGAAACACAGAAATTGCGTCGATTTCGAATACAAAAGGCAAAATGTCGACCTATTTACAAGAGGAGTAACTCTTCGAACAGTTCGTGCTTTGAGCCTTTCCTGGGACAGCAGAATTAGATTCCGATGCACCATTGCAGGGTTACTGTATCCCTTGGACCTTCAAATCAAGGATGAAACACAGATATTGCATCGATATTGAATACAAAAGGCAAAATGTCGACTTATTTATAAGAGGAGTAACTCTTCTAATAGTTCGTGCTTTTAGCCTTTCCTGGGACACCAGTATTAGATTCCGATGCACCATTTCAGGTTTACTGTATCACGTTGACCTTCAAATCAACGATGAAACACAGAAATTGCATCGATATTGAATAGGAAAGGCAAAATATCGACTTATTTAGAAGAGGTGTAACTCTTCTAATAGTTCCTGCTTTTAGCCTTTCCTGGGACTGCAGTATTAGATTCAGATGCACCATTGTAGGTTTACTGTCTCCCTCGGACCTTCAAATCAACGATGAAACACAGAAATTGCGTCGATATTGAATACAAAAGGCAAAATGTCGACTTATTTACAAGAGGAGTAACTCTTCTAATAGTTCGTGCTTTGAGCCTTTCCTGGAACAGCAGTATTGGATTCCGATGCACCATTGCAGGTTTACTGTATCTCTTGGACCTTCAAATCAACGATGAGACACAGATATTGCATCGATATTGAATACAAAAGGCAAAATGTCGGCTTATTTACAAGAGGAGTAACTATTCCGATAGTTCGTTCCTTGAGCCTTTCCTGGGACAGCAGTATTAGATTCCGATGCACCATTGCAGGTTTACTGTATCCCTTGGACCTTCAAATCAACGATGCTACACAGAAATTGCATCGATATTGAATACAAAAGGCAAAATGTCGACTTATTTACAAGAGGAGTAAATCTTCTAATAGGTCGTGCTTTTAGCCTTTCCTGGGACAGCAGTATCAGATTCCGATGCACCGTTGCAGGTTTACTGTAACCCTTGCACATTAAAATCAACGATGAAGCACAGAAATTGCATCGATATTGAATAGAAAAGGCAAAATGTCGACTTATTTATAAGAGGAGTAACTCTTCTAATAGTTCGTGATTTTAGCCTTTCCTGGGACACTCTTATTAGATTCCAATGCACCATTGCAGGTTTTCTGTATCCCTTGGACCTTCAAATCAACGATGAATCACATAAATTGCATCGATATTGAATACAAAAGGCAAAATGTCGACTTATTTACAAGAGGAGTAACTCTTCTAATAGTTCGTGATTTTAGCCCTTCCCGGGACACTCTTATTAGATTCCAATGCACCATTGCAGGTTTACTGTATCCCTTGGACCTCTAAATCAACGATGAATCACAGAATTTGCATCGATATTGAATACAAAAGGCAAAATGTCGAATTATTTACAAGAGGTGTAACTCATCTAATACTTCGTGCCTTTAGCCTTTCCTGGGACAGCAGTATTAGATTCCGATGCACCATTTCAGGTTTACTGTATCACGTTGACCTTCAAATCAACGATGAAACACAGAAATTGCATCGATATTGAATAGGAAAGGCAAAATATCGACTTATTTAGAAGAGGAGTAACTCTTCTAATAGTTCCTGCTTTTAGCCTTTCCTGGGACTGCAGTATTAGATTCAGATGCACCATTGTAGGTTTACTGTCTCCCTCGGACCTTCAAATCAACGATGAAACACAGAAATTGCGTCGATATTGAATACAAAAGGCAAAATGTCGACTTATTTACAAGAGGAGTAACTCTTCTAATAGTTCGTGATTTTAGCCTTTCCTGGGACACTCTAATTAGATTCCAATGCACCATTGCAGGTTTACTGTATCCCTTGGACCTTCAAATCAACGATGAATCACAGAAAATGCATCAATATTGAATACAAAAGGCAAAATGTCGACTTATTTACAAGAGGAGTAACTCTTCTAATAGTTCGTGATTTTAGCCATTCCTGGGACAGCAGTATTAGATTCCGATGCACCATTGCAGGTTTACTGTATCCCTTGGACCTTCAAATCAACGATGAAACACAGAAATTGCATCGATATTGAATACAAAAGGCAAAATGTCGACTTATTTACAAGAGGAGTAACTCCTCTAATAGTTCGTGTTTTAGCGTTTCCTGGGACAGCAGTATTAGATTCCGATGCACCATTGCAGGTTTACTGTATCTCTTGGACCTTCAAATCAACGATGAAACACAGAAATTGCATCGATATTGAATACAAAAGGCAAAATGTCGACTTATTTAAAAGAGGTGTAACTCTTCTAATAGTTCGTGTTTTGAGCCTTTCCTGGGACAGCAGTATTAGATTCCGATGCACCATTGCAGGATTACTGTATCCCTTGGACCTTCAAATCAACGATGAAACACAGAAATTGCATCGATATTGAATACAAAAGGCAAAATGTCGACTTATTTACAAGAGGAGTAACTGTTCTAATAGTTCGTGCCTTTAGCCTTTCCTGGGACAGCAGTATTAGATTCCTATGCACCACTGCAGGTTTACTGTATCCCTTGGACTTTCAAATCAACGATGAAACACAGTAATTGCATCGATTTTGAATACAAAAGGCAAAATGTCGACTTATTTACAAGAGGAGTAATTCTTCTAATAGTTCGTGCTTTTAGCTTTACATGGGACAGCAGTATTAGATTCCGATGCACCATTGCAGGTTTACTGTATCTCTTGGACCTTCAAATCAACGATGAAACACAGAAATTGCATCGATATTGAATACAAAAGGCAAAATGTCGACTTATTTTCAAGAGGAGTAACTCTTCTAATAGTTTGTGCTTTTAGCCTTTCCTGGGACAGCAGTATTAGATTCCGATGCACCATTGCAGGTTTACTGTATCCCTTGGACCTTCAAATCAACGATGAAACACAGAAATTGCATCGATATTGAATACAAAAGGCAAAATGTCGAATTATTTACAAGAGGAGTAACTCATCTACTAGTTCATGATTTTAGCCTTTCCTGGGACAGCAGTATTAGATTCCGATGCACCATTGCAGGTTTACTGTACCTCATGGCCCTTCAAATCAACGATGAAACACAGAAATTGCATCGATATTGAATAGAAAAGGCAAATTGTCGAGTTATAAATAAGAGGAGTAACTCTTCTAATAGTTCGTGATTTTAGGCTTACCTGGGACACTCTTATTAGATTCCAATGCACCATTGCAGGTTTTCTGTATCCCTTGGACCTTCAAATCAACGATGAATCACAGAAATTGCATCGATATTGAATACAAAAGGCAAAATGTCGACTTATTTACAAGAGGAGTAACTCTTCTAATAGTTCGTGATTTTAGCCTTTCCTGGGACACTCTTATTAGATTCCAATGCACCATTGCAGGTTTACTATATCCCTTGGACCTCCAAATCAACGATGAATCACAGAATTTGCATCGATATTGAACACAAAAGGCAAAATTTCGACTTATTTACAAGGGGAGTAACTCTTCTAATTGTTCGTGATTTTAGCCTTTCCTGGGACAGCAGTATTAGATTCCGATGCACCATTGCAGGTTTACTGTATCCCTTGGACCTTCAAATCAAAGATGAAACACAGATATTGCATCGATTTTGAATAGAAAAGGCAAAATGTCGACTTATTTACAAGAGGAGTAACTCTACGAACAGTTCGTGCTTTGAGCCTTTCCTGGGACAGCAGTATTAGATTCCGATGCACCATTGCAGGGTTACTGTATCCCTTGGACCTTCAAATCAACGATGAAACACAGATATTGCATCGATATTGAATACAAAACGCAAAATGTCGTCTTATTTATAATAGGAGTAACTCTTCTAATAGTTCGTGTTTTGAGCCTTTCCTGGGACAGCAGTATTAGATTCCGATGCACCATTGCAGGTTTACTGTATCACTTGGATCTTCAAAGCAACGATGAAACTCAGAAATTGCATCGATATTGAATACAAAAGGCAAAATATCGACATATTTAGAAGAGGAGTAACTCTTCTAATAGTTCGTGCTTTTAGCCTTTCCTGGGACAGCAGTAATAGATTCCGATGCACCATTCAAGGTTTACTGTGTCCCTTGGACCTTCAAATCAACGATGTAACAAAGAAATTGCATCGATATTGAATACAAAAGGCAAAATGTCGACTTATTTACAAGAGGAGTAACTCTTCTAATAGTTCGTGCTTTGAGCCTTTCCTGGAACAGCAGTATTGGATTCCGATGAACCATTGCAGGTTTACTGTATCTCTTGGACCTTCAAATCAACGATGAGACACAGAAATTGCATCGATATTGAATACAAAAGGAAATATGTCGACTTATTTACAAGAGGAGTAACTCTTCTAATAGTTCGTGATTTTAGCCTTTCCTGGGACAGCAGTATTAGATTCCGATGCACCATTGCAGGTTTACTGTATCACGTTGACCTTCAAATCAACGATGAAACACAGAAATTGCATCGATATTGAATAGGAAAGGCAAAATATCGACTTATTTAGAAGAGGAGTAACTCCTCTAATAGTTCCTGCTTTTAGCCTTTCCTGGGACTGCAGTATTAGATTCAGATGCACCATTGTAGGTTTACTGTCTCCCTCGGACCTTCAAATCAACGATGAAACACAGAAATTGCGTCGATATTGAATACAAAAGGCAAAATGTCGACTTATTTACAAGAGGAGTAACTCTTCTAATAGTTCGTGCTTTGAGCCTTTCCTGGAACAGCAGTATTGGATTCCGATGCACCATTGCAGGTTTACTGTATCTCTTGGACCTTCAAATCAACGATGAGACACAGATATTGCATCGATATTGAATACAAAAGGCAAAATGTCGGCTAATTTACAAGAGGAGTAACTATTCCGATAGTTCGTTCCTTGAGCCTTTCCTGGGACAGCAGTATTAGATTCCGATGCACCATTGCAGGTTTACTGTATCCCTTGGACCTTCAAATCAACGATGCTACACAGAAATTGCATCGATATTGAATACAAAAGGCAAAATGTCGACTTATTTACAAGAGGAGTAAATCTTCTAATAGGTCGTGCTTTTAGCCTTTCCTGGGACAGCAGTATCAGATTCCGATGCACCGTTGCAGGTTTACTGTATCCCTTGCACATTAAAATCAACGATGAAGCACAGAAATTGCATCGATATTGAATACAAAAGGCAAAATGTCGACTTATTTACAAGAGGAGTAATTCTTCTAATAGTTCGTGCTTTTAGCTTTACATGGGACAGCAGTATTAGATTCCGATGCACCATTGCAGGTTTTTTGTATCCCTTGGACCTTCAAATCAACGATGAAACACAGAAATTGCATCGATATTGAATACAAAAGGCAAAATGTCGACTTATTTACAAGAGGAGTAACTCTTCTAATAGTTCGTGATTTTAGCCTTTCCTGGGACACTCAAATTAGATTCCAATGCACCATTGCAGGTTTACTGTATCCCTTGGACCTTCAAATCAACGATGAATCACAGAAAATGCATCAATATTGAATACAAAAGGCAAAATGTCGACTTATTTACAAGAGGAGTAACTCTTCTAATAGTTCGTGATTTTAGCCATTCCTGGGACAGCAGTATTAGATTCCGATGCACCATTGCAGGTTTACTGTATCCCTTGGACCTTCATATCAACGATGAAACACAGAAATTGCATCGATATTGAATACAAAAGGCAAAATGTCGACTTATTTACAAGAGGAGTAACTCCTCTAATAGTTCGTGTTTTAGCGTTTCCTGGGACAGCAGTATTAGATTCCGATGCACAATTGCAGGTTTACTGTATCTCTTGGACCTTCAAATCAACGATGAAACACAGAAATTGCATCGATATTGAATACAAAAGGCAAAATGTCGACTTATTTAAAAGAGGTGTAACTCTTCTAATAGTTCGTGTATTGAGCCTTTCCTGGGACAGCAGTATTAGATTCCGATGCACCATTGCAGGATTACTGTATCCCTTGGACCTTCAAATCAACGATGAAACACAGAAATTGCATCGATATTGAATACAAAAGGCAAAATGTCGACTTATTTACAAGAGGAGTAACTGTTCTAATAGTTCGTGCCTTTAGCCTTTCCTGGGACAGCAGTATTAGATTCCTATGCACCACTGCAGGTTTACTGTATCCCTTGGACTTTCAAATCAACGATGAAACACAGTAATTGCATCGATTTTGAATACAAAAGGCAAAATGTCGACTTATTTACAAGAGGAGTAATTCTTCTAATAGTTCGTGCTTTTAGCTTTACATGGGACAGCAGTATTAGATTCCGATGCACCATTGCAGGTTTACTGTATCTCTTGGACCTTCAAATCAACGATGAAACACAGAAATTGCATCGATATTGAATACAAAAGCAAAATGTCGACTTATTTTCAAGAGGAGTAACTCTTCTAATAGTTTGTGCTTTTAGCCTTTCCTGGGACAGCAGTATTAGATTCCGATGCACCATTGCAGGTTTACTGTATCCCTTGGACCTTCAAATCAACGATGAAACACAGAAATTGCATCGATATTGAATACAAAAGGCAAAATGTCGAATTATTTACAAGAGGAGTAACTCATCTACTAGTTCATGATTTTAGCCTTTCCTGGGACAGCAGTATTAGATTCCGATGCACCATTGCAGGTTTACTGTACCTTTTGGCCCTTCAAATCAACGATGAAACACAGAAATTGCATCGATATTGAATAGAAAAGCCAAAATGTCGACTTATAAATAAGAGGAGTAACTCTTCTAATAGTTCGTGATTTTAGCCTTACCTGGGACACTCTTATTAGATTCCAATGCACCATTTCAGGTTTTCTGTATCCCTTGGACCTTCAAATCAGCGATGAATCACATAAATTGCATCGATATAGAATACAAAAGGCAAAATGTCGACTTATTTACAAGAGGAGTAACTCTTCTAATAGTTCGTGATTTTAGCCTTTCCTGGGACACTCTTATTAGATTCCAATGCACCATTGCAGGTTTACTATATCCCTTGGACCTCCAAATCAACGATGAATCACAGAATTTGCATCGATATTGAATACAAAAGGCAAAATTTCGACTTATTTACAAGGGGAGTAACTCTTCTAATAGTTCGTGATTTTAGCCTTTCCTGGGACAGCAGTATTAGATTCCGATGCACCATTGCAGGTTTACTGTATCCCTTGGACCTTCAAATCAAAGATGAAACACAGAAATTGCATCGATTTTGAATAGAAAAGGCAAAATGTCGACTTATTTACAAGAGGAGTAACTCTTCGAACAGTTCGTGCTTTGAGCCTTTCCTGGGACAGCAGTATTAGATTCCGATGCACCATTGCAGGGTTACTGTATCCCTTGGACCTTCAAATCAACGATGAAAAACAGATATTGCATCGATATTGAATACAAAACGCAAAATGTCGTCTTATTTATAATAGGAGTAACTCTTCTAATAGTTCGTGTTTTGAGCCTTTCCTGGGACAGCAGTATTAGATTCCGATGCACCATTGCAGGTTTACTGTATCACTTGGATCTTCAAAGCAAGATGAAACACAGAAATTGCATCGATATTGAATACAAAAGGCAAAATATCGACATATTTAGAAGAGGAGTAACTCTTCTAATAGTTCGTGCTTTTAGCCTTTCCTGGGACAGCAGTATTAGATTCCGATGCACCATTCAAGGTTTACTGTGTCCCTTGGACCTTCAAATCAACGATGTAACAAAGAAATTGCATCGATATTGAATACAAAAGGCAAAATGTCGACTTATTTACAAGAGGAGTAACTCTTCTAATAGTTCGTGCTTTGAGCCTTTCCTGGAACAGCAGTATTGGATTCCGATGAACCATTGCAGGTTTACTGTATCTCTTGGACCTTCAAATCAACGATGAGACACAGAAATTGCATCGATATTGAATACAAAAGGAAATATGTCGACTTATTTACAAGAGGAGTAACTCTTCTAATAGTTCGTGATTTTAGCCTTTCCTGGGACAGCAGTATTAGATTCCGATGCACCATTGCAGGTTTACTGTATCCCTTGGACCTTCAAATCAACGATGAAACACAGAAATTGCATCGATTTTGAATACAAAAATCAAAATGTCGATTTATTTACAAGAGGTGTAACTCTTCTAATAGTTCGTGTTTTGAGCCTTTCCTTAGACAGCAGTATCAGATTCCGATGCACCGTTGCAGGTTTACTGTATCCCTTGGACATTAAAATCAACGATGAAACACAGAAATTACATCGATATTGAGTACAAAAGGCCAAATGTCGACTTATTTACAAGAGGAGTAATTCTTCTAATATTTCGTGATTTAGCCTTTCCTGGGACAGCAGTATTAGATTCCGATGCACCATTGCAGGTTTACGGTATCTCTTGGACCTTCAAATCAACGATGAATCACAGAAATTGCATCGATATTGAATACAAAAGGCAAAATGTCGACTTATTTACAAGAGGAGTAACTCCTCTAATTGTTCGTGTTTTAGCGTTTCCTGGGACAGCAGTATTAGATTCCAATGCACCATTGCAGGTTTACTGTATCCCTTGGACCTTCAAATCAACGATGAATCACAGAAAATGCATCAATATTGAATACAAAAGGCAAAATGTCGACTTATTTACAAGAGGAGTAACTCTTCTAATAGTTCGTGATTTTAGCCATTCCTGGGACAGCAGTATTAGATTCCGATGCACCATTGCAGGTTTACTGTATCCCTTGGACCTTCAAATCAACGATGGAATACAGAAATTGCATCGATATTGAATACAAAAGGCAAAATGTCGACTTATTTACAAGAGGAGTAACTCCTCTAATAGTTCGTGTTTTAGCGTTTCCTGGGACAGCAGTATTAGATTCCGATGCACCATTGCAGGTTTACTGTATCTCTTGGACCTTCAAATCAACGATGAAACACAGAAATTGCATCGATATTGAATACAAAAGGCAAAATGTCGACTTATTTAAAAGAGGTGTAACTCTTCTAATAGTTCGTGTTTTGAGCCTTTCCTGGGACAGCAGTATTAGATTCCGATGCACCATTGCAGGATTACTGTATCCCTTGGACCTTCAAATCAACGATGAAACACAGAAATTGCATCGATATTGAATACAAAAGGCAAAATGTCGACTTATTTACAAGAGGAGTAACTGTTCTAATAGTTCGTGCCTTTAGCCTTTCCTGGGACAGCAGTATTAGATTCCTATGCACCACTGCAGGTTTACTGTATCCCTTGGACTTTCAAATCAACGATGAAACACAGTAATTGCATCGATTTTGAATACAAAAGGCAAAATGTCGACTTATTTACAAGAGGAGTAATTCTTCTAATAGTTCGTGCTTTTAGCTTTACATGGGACAGCAGTATTAGATTCCGATGCACCATTGCAGGTTTACTGTATCTCTTGGACCTTCAAATCAACGATGAAACACAGAAATTGCATCGATATTGAATACAAAAGGCAAAATGTCGACTTATTTTCAAGAGGAGTAACTCTTCTAATAGTTTGTGCTTTTAGCCTTTCCTGGGACAGCAGTATTAGATTCCGATGCACCATTGCAGGTTTACTGTATCCCTTGGACCTTCAAATCAACGATGAAACACAGAAATTGCATCGATATTGAATACAAAAGGCAAAATGTCGAATTATTTACAAGAGGAGTAACTCATCTACTAGTTCATGATTTTAGCCTTTCCTGGGACAGCAGTATTAGATTCCGATGCACCATTGCAGGTTTACTGTACCTCATGGCCCTTCAAATCAACGATGAAACACAGAAATTGCATCGATATTGAATAGAAAAGGCAAATTGTCGACTTATAAATAAGAGGAGTAACTCTTCTAATAGTTCGTGATTTTAGCCTTACCTGGGACACTCTTATTAGATTCCAATGCACCATTGCAGGTTTTCTGTATCCCTTGGACCTTCAAATCAACGATGAATCACAGAAATTGCATCGATATTGAATACAAAAGGCAAAATGTCGACTTATTTACAAGAGGAGTAACTCTTCTAATAGTTCGTGATTTTAGCCTTTCCTGGGACACTCTTATTAGATTCCAATGCACCATTGCAGGTTTACTATATCCCTTGGACCTCCAAATCAACGATGAATCACAGAATTTGCATCGATATTGAACACAAAAGGCAAAATTTCGACTTATTTACAAGGGGAGTAACTCTTCTAATAGTTCGTGATTTTAGCCTTTCCTGGGACAGCAGTATTAGATTCCGATGCACCATTGCAGGTTTACTGTATCCCTTGGACCTTCAAATCAAAGATGAAACACAGAAATTGCATCGATTTTGAATAGAAAAGGCAAAATGTCGACTTATTTACAAGAGGAGTAACTCTACGAACAGTTCGTGCTTTGAGCCTTTCCTGGGACAGCAGTATTAGATTCCGATGCACCATTGCAGGGTTACTGTATCCCTTGGACCTTCAAATCAACGATGAAACACAGATATTGCATCGATATTGAATACAAAACGCAAAATGTCGTCTTATTTATAATAGGAGTAACTCTTCTAATAGTTCGTGTTTTGAGCCTTTCCTGGGACAGCAGTATTAGATTCCGATGCACCATTGCAGGTTTACTGTATCACTTGGATCTTCAAAGCAACGATGAAACACAGAAATTGCATCGATATTGAATACAAAAGGCAAAATATCGACATATTTAGAAGAGGAGTAACTCTTCTAATAGTTCGTGCTTTTAGCCTTTCCTGGGACAGCAGTATTAGATTCCGATGCACCATTCAAGGTTTACTGTGTCCCTTGGACCTTCAAATCAACGATGTAACAAAGAAATTGCATCGATATTGAATACAAAAGGCAAAATGTCGACTTATTTACAAGAGGAGTAACTCTTCTAATAGTTCGTGCTTTGAGCCTTTCCTGGAACAGCAGTATTGGATTCCGATGAACCATTGCAGGATTACTGTATCTCTTGGACCTTCAAATCAACGATGAGACACAGAAATTGCATCGATATTGAATACAAAAGGAAATATGTCGACTTATTTACAAGAGGAGTAACTCTTCTAATAGTTCGTGATTTTAGCCTTTCCTGGGACAGCAGTATTAGATTCCGATGCACCATTGCAGGTTTACTGTATCACGTTGACCTTCAAATCAACGATGAAACACAGAAATTGCATCGATATTGAATAGGAAAGGCAAAATATCGACTTATTTAGAAGAGGAGTAACTCCTCTAATAGTTCCTGCTTTTAGCCTTTCCTGGGACTGCAGTATTAGATTCAGATGCACCATTGTAGGTTTACTGTCTCCCTCGGACCTTCAAATCAACGATGAAACACAGAAATTGCGTCGATATTGAATACAAAAGGCAAAATGTCGACTTATTTACAAGAGGAGTAACTCTTCTAATAGTTCGTGCTTTGAGCCTTTCCTGGAACAGCAGTATTGGATTCCGATGCACCATTGCAGGTTTACTGTATCTCTTGGACCTTCAAATCAACGATGAGACACAGATATTGCATCGATATTGAATACAAAAGGCAAAATGTCGGCTAATTTACAAGAGGAGTAACTATTCCGATAGTTCGTTCCTTGAGCCTTTCCTGGGACAGCAGTATTAGATTCCGATGCACCATTGCAGGTTTACTGTATCCCTTGGACCTTCAAATCAACGATGCTACACAGAAATTGCATCGATATTGAATACAAAAGGCAAAATGTCGACTTATTTACAAGAGGAGTAAATCTTCTAATAGGTCGTGCTTTTAGCCTTTCCTGGGACAGCAGTATCAGATTCCGATGCACCGTTGCAGGTTTACTGTATCCCTTGCACATTAAAATCAACGATGAAGCACAGAAATTGCATCGATATTGAATACAAAAGGCAAAATGTCGACTTATTTACAAGAGGAGTAATTCTTCTAATAGTTCGTGCTTTTAGCTTTACATGGGACAGCAGTATTAGATTCCGATGCACCATTGCAGGTTTTTTGTATCCCTTGGACCTTCAAATCAACGATGAAACACAGAAATTGCATCGATATTGAATACAAAAGGCAAAATGTCGACTTATTTACAAGTGGAGTAACTCTTCTAATAGTTCGTGATTTTAGCCTTTCCTGGGACACTCAAATTAGATTCCAATGCACCATTGCAGGTTTACTGTATCCCTTGGACCTTCAAATCAACGATGAATCACAGAAAATGCATCAATATTGAATACAAAAGGCAAAATGTCGACTTATTTACAAGAGGAGTAACTCTTCTAATAGTTCGTGATTTTAGCCATTCCTGGGACAGCAGTATTAGATTCCGATGCACCATTGCAGGTTTACTGTATCCCTTGGACCTTCATATCAACGATGAAACACAGAAATTGCATCGATATTGAATACAAAAGGCAAAATGTCGACTTATTTACAAGAGGAGTAACTCCTCTAATAGTTCGTGTTTTAGCGTTTCCTGGGACAGCAGTATTAGATTCCGATGCACAATTGCAGGTTTACTGTATCTCTTGGACCTTCAAATCAACGATGAAACACAGAAATTGCATCGATATTGAATACAAAAGGCAAAATGTCGACTTATTTAAAAGAGGTGTAACTCTTCTAATAGTTCGTGTATTGAGCCTTTCCTGGGACAGCAGTATTAGATTCCGATGCACCATTGCAGGATTACTGTATCCCTTGGACCTTCAAATCAACGATGAAACACAGAAATTGCATCGATATTGAATACAAAAGGCAAAATGTCGACTTATTTACAAGAGGAGTAACTGTTCTAATAGTTCGTGCCTTTAGCCTTTCCTGGGACAGCAGTATTAGATTCCTATGCACCACTGCAGGTTTACTGTATCCCTTGGACTTTCAAATCAACGATGAAACACAGTAATTGCATCGATTCTGAATACAAAAGGCAAAATGTCGACTTATTTACAAGAGGAGTAATTCTTCTAATAGTTCGTGCTTTTAGCTTTACATGGGACAGCAGTATTAGATTCCGATGCACCATTGCAGGTTTACTGTATCTCTTGGACCTTCAAATCAACGATGAAACACAGAAATTGCATCGATATTGAATACAAAAGCAAAATGTCGACTTATTTTCAAGAGGAGTAACTCTTCTAATAGTTTGTGCTTTTAGCCTTTCCTGGGACAGCAGTATTAGATTCCGATGCACCATTGCAGGTTTACTGTACCTCTTGGCCCTTCAAATCAACGATGAAACACAGAAATTGCATCGATATTGAATAGAAAAGGCAAAATGTCGACTTATAAATAAGAGGAGTAACTCTTCTAATAGTTCGTGATTTTAGCCTTACCTGGGACACTCTTATTAGATTCCAATGCACCATTTCAGGTTTTCTGTATCCCTTGGACCTTCAAATCAACGATGAATCACATAAATTGCATCGATATAGAATACAAAAGGCAAAATGTCGACTTATTTACAAGAGGAGTAACTCTTCTAATAGTTCGTGATTTTAGCCTTTCCTGGGACACTCTTATTAGATTCCAATGCACCATTGCAGGTTTACTATATCCCTTGGACCTCCAAATCAACGATGAATCACAGAATTTGCATCGATATTGAATACAAAAGGCAAAATTTCGACTTATTTACAAGGGGAGTAACTCTTCTAATAGTTCGTGATTTTAGCCTTTCCTGGGACAGCAGTATTAGATTCCGATGCACCATTGCAGGTTTACTGTATCCCTTGGACCTTCAAATCAAAGATGAAACACAGAAATTGCATCGATTTTGAATAGAAAAGGCAAAATGTCGACTTATTTACAAGAGGAGTAACTCTTCGAACAGTTCGTGCTTTGAGCCTTTCCTGGGACAGCAGTATTAGATTCCGATGCACCATTGCAGGGTTACTGTATCCCTTGGACCTTCAAATCAACGATGAAAAACAGATATTGCATCGATATTGAATACAAAACGCAAAATGTCGTCTTATTTATAATAGGAGTAACTCTTCTAATAGTTCGTGTTTTGAGCCTTTCCTGGGACAGCAGTATTAGATTCCGATGCACCATTGCAGGTTTACTGTATCACTTGGATCTTCAAAGCAACGATGAAACACAGAAATTGCATCGATATTGAATACAAAAGGCAAAATATCGACATATTTAGAAGAGGAGTAACTCTTCTAATAGTTCGTGCTTTTAGCCTTTCCTGGGACAGCAGTATTAGATTCCGATGCACCATTCAAGGTTTACTGTGTCCCTTGGACCTTCAAATCAACGATGTAACAAAGAAATTGCATCGATATTGAATACAAAAGGCAAAATGTCGACTTATTTACAAGAGGAGTAACTCTTCTAATAGTTCGTGCTTTGAGCCTTTCCTGGAACAGCAGTATTGGATTCCGATGAACCATTGCAGGTTTACTGTATCTCTTGGACCTTCAAATCAACGATGAGACACAGAAATTGCATCGAGATTGAATACAAAAGGAAATATGTCGACTTATTTACAAGAGGAGTAACTCTTCTAATAGTTCGTGATTTTAGCCTTTCCTGGGACAGCAGTATTAGATTCCGATGCACCATTGCAGGTTTACTGTATCCCTTGGACCTTCAAATCAACGATGAAACACAGAAATTGCATCGATTTTGAATACAAAAATCAAAATGTCGATTTATTTACAAGAGGTGTAACTCTTCTAATAGTTCGTGTTTTGAGCCTTTCCTTAGACAGCAGTATCAGATTCCGATGCACCGTTGCAGGTTTACTGTATCCCTTGGACATTAAAATCAACGATGAAACACAGAAATTACATCGATATTGAGTACAAAAGGCCAAATGTCGACTTATTTACAAGAGGAGTAATTCTTCTAATATTTCGTGATTTAGCCTTTCCTGGGACAGCAGTATTAGATTCCGATGCACCATTGCAGGTTTACGGTATCTCTTGGACCTTCAAATCAACGATGAATCACAGAAATTGCATCGATATTGAATACAAAAGGCAAAATGTCGACTTATTTACAAGAGGAGTAACTCTTCTAATAGTTCGTGCTTTGAGCCTTTCCTGGGACAGCAGTATTAGATTCCGATGCACCATTGCAGGTTTACTGTATCTCTTGGACCTTCAAATCAACGATGAAACACAGAAATTGCATCGATATTGAATAGAAAATGCAAAATGTCGACTTTTTTTAAGTAGAGTTACTCTTCTAATAGTTCGTGCTTTTAGCCTTTCCTGGGACTGCAGTATTTGATTCCGGTGCACCATTGCAGGTTTCCTGTATCCCTTGGACCTTCAAATCAACGTTGAAACACAGAAATTGCATCGATATTGAATACAAAAGGCAAAATGTCGACTTCTTTTCAAGAGGAGTAATTCTTCTAATAGTTCGTGCTTTTAGCTTTTCCTGGGACAGCAGTATTAGATTCCGATGCACCATTGCAGGTTTACTGTATCTCTTGGACCTTCAAATCAACGATGCAAGACAGAAATTGCATCGATATTGAATACAAAAGGCAAAATGTCGATTTATTTACAAGAGGAGTAACTCTTCTAATAGTTCGTGCTTTTAGCCTTTCCTGGGACAGCAGTATTAGATTCAGATGCACCATTGCAGGTTTACTGTATCCCTTGGACATTCAAATCAACGATGAAACACAGAAATTGCATCGATATTGAATACAAAAGGCAAAATGTCGACCTATTTACAAGAGGAGTAACTCTTCTAACAGTTCGTGCTTTGAGCCTTTCCTGGGACAGCAGTATTACATTCCGATGCACCATTGCAGGTTTACTGTATCCCTTGGACCTTCAAATCAACGATGAGACACAGAGATTGCATCGATATTGAATAAAAAAGGCAAAATGTCGACCTATTTACAAGAGGAGTAACTCTTCTAATAATTCGTGCTTTGAGCCTTTCCTGGGAGAGCAGTATTAGATTCCGATGCACCATTGCAAGTTTACTGTATCCCTTGGACCTTCAAATCAACGATGAAACACAGAAATTGCATCGATATTGAATACAAAAGGCAAAATATCGACTTATTTACAGGATCCGTAACTCTTCTAATAGTTCGTGTTTTAGCCTTTCCTGGGAGAGCAGTATTAGATTATGATGCACCATTGCAGGTTTACTGTATCCCTTGGACCTTCAAATCAACGATGAAACACAGAAATTGCATCGATATTGAATAGGAAAGGCAAAATATCGACTTATTTAGAAGAGGAGGAACTCTTCCAATAGTTCCTGCTTTTAGCCTTTCCTGGGACAGCAGTATTAGATTCAGATGCACCATTACAGGTTTACTGTCTCCCTCGGACCTTCAAATCAACGATGAAACACAGAAATTGCGTCGATATTGAATACAAAAGGCAAAATGTCGACTTATTTACAAGAGGAGTAACTCTTCAAATAGTTCGTGCTTTGAGCCTTTCCTGGAACAGCAGTATTGGATTCCGATGCACCATTGCAGGTTTACTGTATCTCTTGGACCTTCAAATCAACGATCAGACACAGATATTGCATCGATATTGAATACAAAAGGCAAAATGTCGGCTTATTTACAAGAGGAGTAACTATTCCTTTAGTTCGTGCCTTGAGCCTTTCCTGGGACAGCAGTATTAGATTCCGATGCACCATTGCAGGTTTACTGTATCCCTTGGACCTTCAAATCAACGATGCAACACAGAAATTGCATCGATATAGAATACAAAAGGCAAAATTTCGACTTATTTACAAGAGGAGTAACTAGTCTAATAGGTCGTGCTTTTAGCCTTTCCTGGGACAGCAGTATCAGATTCCGATGCACCGTTGCAGGTTTACTGTATCTCCTAGACATTAAAATCAACGATGAAACACAGAAATTGCTTCGATATTGAATACAAAAGGCAAAATGTCGACTTATTTACAAGAGGAGTAATTCTTCTAATAGTTCGTGATTTGAGCCTTTCCTGGGACAGCAGTATTAGATTCCGATGCACCATTGCAGGTTTACTGTATCCCTTGGACCTTCAAATCAACGATGAAACACAGAAATTGCATCGATATTGAATACAAAATGCAAAATGTTGACTTATTTAAAAGAGGAGTAACTCTTCTAATAGTTCGTGCTTTTAGCCTTTCCTGGGACAGCAGTATTAGATTCCGTTGCACCATTGCAGGTTTACTGTATCTCTTGGACCTTCAAATCAACTATGAAACACAGAAATTGCATCAATATTGAATACAAAAGGCAAAATGTCGACTTATTTAAAAGAGGTGTAACTCTTCTAATAGTTCGTGCTTTGAGCCTTTCCTGGGACAGCAGTGTTAGATTCCGATGCACCATTGCAGGTTTACTGTATCTCTTGGACCTTCAAATCAACGATGAAACACAGAAATTGCATCGATATTGAATAGAAAATGCAAAATGTCGACTTTTTTATAAGTGGAGTAACTCTTCTAATAGTTCGTGCTTTTAGCCTTTCCTGGGACTGCAGTATTAGATTCCGATGCACCATTTCAAGTTAACTGTATCCCTTGGAACTTCAAATCAACGATGAATCACAGAAATTGCATCGATGTAGAATACAAAAGGCAAAATGTCGACTTATTTACAAGAGAAGTAACTCTTCTAATAGTTCGTGCTTTGAGCCTTTCCTGGGACAGCAGTATTAGATTCCAATGCACCATTGCAGGTTTACTGTATCCCTTGGACCTTCAAATCAACGATGAAACACAGAAATAGCATCGATATTGAATACAAAGGGCAAAATGTCGACTTATTTACAAGAGGAGTAACTGTTCTAATAGTTCGTGCTTTTAGCCTTTCCTGGGACTGCAGTATTAGACTCCGATGCACCATTGCAGGTTTACTGTATCCCTTGGACCTTCAAATCAACGATGAAACACAGAAATAGCATCGATATTGAATACAAAGGGCAAAATGTCGACTTATTTACAAGAGAAGTAACTCTTCTAATAGTTCGTGCTTTGAGCCTTTCCTGGGACAGCAGTATTAGATTCCAATGCACCATTGCAGGTTTACTGTATCCCTTGGACTTTCAAATCAACGATGAAACACAGTAATTGCATCGATTTTGAATACAAAAGGCAAAATGTCGACTTATTTACAAGAGGAATAATTCTTCTAATAGTTCGTGCTTTTAGCTTTACATGGGACAGCAGCATTAGATTCCGATGCACCATTGCAGGTTTACTGTATCTCTTGGACCTTCAAATCAACGATAAAACACAGAAATTGCATCGATATTGAATACAAAAGGCAAAAAGTCGACTTATTTACAAGAGGAGTAACTCTTCTAATAGTTCGTGCCTTTAGCCTTTCCTGGGACAGCAGTATTAGATTCCGATGCACCATTGCAGGTTTACTGTATCCCTTGAGCCTTCACATCAACGATGAAACACAGAAATTGCATCGATATTGAATACAAAAGGCAAAATGTCGACTTATTTAAAAGAGGTGTAACTCTTCTAATAGTTCGTGCTTTGAGCCTTTCCTTAGACAGCAGTATCAGATTCCGATGCACCGTTGCAGGTTTACTGTATCCCTTGGACATTAAAATCAACGATGAAACACAGAAATTACATCGATATAGAGTACAAAAGGCCAAATGTCGACTTATTTACAAGAGGAGTAATTCTTCTAATATTTCGTGATTTAGCCTTTCCTGGGACAGCAGTATTAGATTCCGATGCACCATTGCAGGTTTACTGTATCCCTTGGACCTTCAAATCAACGATGAAACACAGAAATTTCGTCGATTTTGAATACAAAAGGCAAAATGTCGACCTATTTACACGAGGAGTAACTCTTCGAACAGTTCGTGCTTTGAGCATTTCCTGGGACAGCAGTATTAGATTCCGATGCACCATTTCAGGTTTACTGTATCACGTTGACCTTCAAATCAACGATGAAACACAGAAATTGCATCGATATTGAATAGGAAAGGCAAAATATCGACTTACTTAGAAGAGGAGGAACTCTTCCAATAGTTCCTGCTTTTAGCCTTTCCTGGGACAGCAGTATTAGATTCAGATGCACCATTGCAGGTTTACTGTCTCCCTCGGACCTTCAAATCAACGATGAAACACAGTAATTGCGTCGATATTGAATACAAAAGGCAAAATGTCGACTTATTTACAAGAGGAGTAACTCTTCAAATAGTTCGTGCTTTGAGCCTTTCCTGGAACAGCAGTATTGGATTCCGATGCACCATTGCAGGTTTACTGTATCTCTTGGACCTTCAAATCAACGATCAGACACAGATATTGCATCGATATTGAATACAAAAGGCAAAATGTCGGCTTATTTACAAGAGGAGTAACTATTCCTTTAGTTCGTGCCTTGAGCCTTTCCTGGGACAGCAGTATTAGATTCCGATGCACCATTGCAGGTTTACTGTATCCCTTGGACCTTCAAATCAACGATGCAACACAGAAATTGCATCGATATTGAATACAAAAGGCAAAATTTCGACTTATTTACAAGAGGAGTAACTAGTCTAATAGGTCGTGCTTTTAGCCTTTCCTGGGACAGCAGTATCAGATTCCGATGCACCGTTGCAGGTTTACTGTATCTCCTAAACATTAAAATCAACGATGAAACACAGAAATTGCTTCGATATTGAATACAAAAGGCAAAATGTCGACTTATTTACAAGAGGAGTAATTCTTCTAATAGTTCGTGATTTGAGCCTTTCCTGGGACAGCAGTATTAGATTCCGATGCACCATTGCAGGTTTACTGTATCCCTTGGACCTTCAAATCAACGATGAAACACAGAAATTGCATCGATATTGAATACAAAAGGCAAAATGTTGACTTATTTAAAAGAGGAGTAACTCTTCTAATAGTTCGTGCTTTTAGCCTTTCCTGGGACAGCAGTATTAGATTCCGTTGCACCATTGCAGGTTTACTGTATCTCTTGGACCTTCAAATCAACGATGAAACACAGAAATTGCATCGATATTGAATACAAAAGGCAAAATGTCGACTTATTTAAAAGAGGTGTAACTCTTCTAATAGTTCGTGCTTTGAGCCTTTCCTGGGACAGCAGTATTAGATTCCGATGCACCATTGCAGGTTTACTGTATCTCTTGGACCTTCAAATCAACGATGAAACACAGAAATTGCATCGATATTGAATAGAAAATGCAAAATGTCGACTTTTTTATAAGTGGAGTAACTCTTCTAATAGTTCGTGCTTTTAGCCTTTCCTGGGACTGCAGTATTAGATTCCGATGCACCATTTCAAGTTAACTGTATCCCTTGGAACTTCAAATCAACGATGAATCACAGAAATTGCATCGATGTAGAATACAAAAGGCAAAATGTCGACTTATTTACAAGAGAAGTAACTCTTCTAATAGTTCGTGCTTTGAGCCTTTCCTGGGACAGCAGTATTAGATTCCAATGCACCATTGCAGGTTTACTGTATCCCTTGGACCTTCAAATCAACGATGAAACACAGAAATAGCATCGATATTGAATACAAAGGGCAAAATGTCGACTTATTTACAAGAGGAGTAACTGTTCTAATAGTTCGTGCTTTTAGCCTTTCCTGGGACTGCAGTATTAGACTCCGATGCACCATTGCAGGTTTACTGTATCCCTTGGACCTTCAAATCAACGATGAAACACAGAAATAGCATCGATATTGAATACAAAGGGCAAAATGTCGACTTATTTACAAGAGAAGTAACTCTTCTAATAGTTCGTGGTTTGAGCCTTTCCTGGGACAGCAGTATTAGATTCCAATGCACCATTGCAGGTTTACTGTATCCCTTGGACTTTCAAATCAACGATGAAACACAGTAATTGCATCGATTTTGAATACAAAAGGCAAAATGTCGACTTATTTACAAGAGGAATAATTCTTCTAATAGTTCGTGCTTTTAGCTTTACATGGGACAGCAGCATTAGATTCCGATGCACCATTGCAGGTTTACTGTATCTCTTGGACCTTCAAATCAACGATAAAACACAGAAATTGCATCGATATTGAATACAAAAGGCAAAAAGTCGACTTATTTACAAGAGGAGTAACTCTTCTAATAGTTCGTGCTTTTAGCCTTTCCTGGGACAGCAGTATTAGATTCCGATGCACCATTGCAGGTTTACTGTATCCCTTGAGCCTTCACATCAACGATGAAACACAGAAATTGCATCGATATTGAATACAAAAGGCAAAATGTCGACTTATTTAAAAGAGGTGTAACTCTTCTAATAGTTCGTGCTTTGAGCCTTTCCTTAGACAGCAGTATCAGATTCCGATGCACCGTTGCAGGTTTACTGTATCCCTTGGACATTAAAATCAACGATGAAACACAGAAATTACATCGATATAGAGTACAAAAGGCCAAATGTCGACTTATTTACAAGAGGAGTAATTCTTCTAATATTTCGTGATTTAGCCTTTCCTGGGACAGCAGTATTTGATTCCGATGCACCATTGCAGGTTTACGGTATCTCTTGGACCTTCAAATCAACGATGAATCACAGAAATTGCATCGATATTGAATACAAAAGGCAAAATGTCGACTTATTTACAAGAGGAGTAACTCTTCTAATAGTTCGTGCTTTGAGCCTTTCCTGGGACAGCAGTATTAGATTCCGATGCACCATTGCAGGTTTCCTGTATCCCTTGGACCTTCAAATCAACGCTGAAACACAGAAATTGCATCGATATTGAATACAAAAGGCAAAATGTCGACTTATTTACAAGAGGAGTAATTCTTCTAATAGTTCGTGCTTTTAGCTTTTCCTGGGACAGCAGTATTAGATTCCGATGCACCATTGCAGGTTTACTGTATCTCTTGGACCTTCAAATCAAAGATGAAACACAGAAATTGCGTCGATTTTGAATACAAAAGGCAAAATGTCGACCTATTTACAAGAGGAGTAACTCTTCGAACAGTTCGTGCTTTGAGCCTTTCCTGGGACAGCAGTATTAGATTCCGATGCACCATTGCAGTGTTACTGTATCCCTTGGACCTTCAAATCAACGATGAAACACAGATATTGCATCGATATTGAATACAATAGGCAAAATGTCGACTTATTTATAAGAGGAGTAACTCTTCTAATAGTACGTGTTTTGAGCCTTTTCTGGGACAGCAGTATTAGATTCCGTTGCACCATTGCAGGTTTACTGTATCACGTTGACCTTCAAATCAATGATGAAACATAGAAATTGCATCGATATTGAATACAATAGGCAAAATATCGACCTATTTACAAGAGGAGTAACTCATCGAACAGTTCGTGCTTTGAGCCTTTCCTGGGACAGCAGTATTAGATTCCGATGCACCATTGCAGGGTTACTGTATCCCTTGGACCTTCAAATCAACGATGAAACACAGATATTGCAACGATATTGAATACAAAAGGCAAAATGTTGACTTATTTATAAGAGGAGTAACTCTTCTAATAGTTCGAGTTTTGAGCCTTTCCTGGGACAGCAGTATTAGATTCCGATGCACCATTGCAGGTTTACTGTATCACTTGGACCTTCAAAGAAACGATGAAACACAGAAATTGCATCGATATTGAATACAAAAGGCAAAATATCGACTTATTTAGAAGAGGAGTAACTCTTCTAATAGTTCCTGCTTTTAGCCTTTCCTGGGACAGCAGTATTAGATTCAGATGCACCATTGCAGGTTTACTGTCTCCCTTGGACCTTCAAATCAACGATGAAACACAGAAATTGCGTCGATATTGAATACAAAAGGCAAAATGTCGACTTATTTACAAGAGGAGTAACTCTTCTTATAGTTCGTGCTTTGAGCCTTTCCTGACACCGCAGTATTGGATTCCGATGCACCTTTGCAGGTTTACTGTATCTCTTGGACCTTCAAATCAACGATGAGACACAGAAATTGCATCGATATTGAATACAAATGGCAAAATGTCGGCTTATTTACAAGAGGAGTAACTCTTCCGATAGTTCGTGCCTTGAGCCTTTCCTGGGACAGCAGTATTAGATTCCGATGCACCATTGCAGGTTTACTGTATCCCTTGGACCTTCAAATCAACAATGCTGCACAGAAATTGCATCGATATTGAATACAAAAGCAAAATGTCGACTTATTTACAAGAGGAGTAACTCTTCTAATAGGTCGTGCTTTTAGCCTTTCCTGGGACAGCAGTATCAGATTCCGATGCACCGTTGCAGGTTTACTGTATCCCTTGGACATTAAAATCAACGATGAAACACAGAAATTACATCGATATTGAGTACAAAAGGCCAAATGTCGACTTATTTACAAAAGGAGTAGTTCTTCTAATATTTCGTGATTTAGCTTCTCCTGGGACAGCAGTATTAGATTCCGATGCACCATTGCAGGTTTACGGTATCTCTTGGACCTTCAAATCAACGATGAATCACAGAAATTGCATCGATATTGAATACAAAAGGCAAAATGTCGACTTATTTACAAGAGGAGTAACTCTTCTAATAGTTCGTGCTTTGAGCCTTTCCTGGGACAGCAGTATTAGATTCCGATGCACCATTGCAGGTTTACTGTATCTCTTGGACCTTCAAATCAACGATGAAACACAGAAATTGCATCGATATTGAATAGAAAATGCAAAATGTCGACTTTTTTTAAGTAGAGTAACTCTTCTAATAGTACGTGCTTTTAGCCTTTCCTGGGACAGCAGTATTAGATTCCGGTGCACCATTGCAGGTTTACTGTATCCCTTGGACCTTCAAATCAACGTTGAAAGACAGAAATTGCATCGATATTGAATACAAATGGCAAAATGTCGACGTATTTACAAGAGGAGTAACTCTTCTAATAGTTCGTGAATTGAGCCTTTCCTGGGACAGCAGTATTATATTCCGATGCACCATTGCAGGTTTAGTGTATCCCTTGGACCTTCAAATCAACGATGAAACACAGAAATTGCATCGATATTAAATACAAAAGGCAAAATGTCGACTTATTTACAAGAGGAGTAACTCTTCCAACGGTTCGTGCTTAGAGCCTCTCCTGGGACAGCAGTATTAGATTCCGATCCACCATTCCAGGTTTACTGTATCCCTTGGCCCTTCAAATCAACGATGAAACACAGAAATTGCATCGATATTGAATAGGAAAGGCAAAATGTCGACTTATTTATAAGAGGAGTAACTCCTCTAATAGTTCGTGATTTTAGCCTTTCCTGGGACAGTCTTATTAGATTCCAATGCACCATTGAAGGTTTACTGTATCCCTTGGACCTTCAGATCAACGATGAATCACAGAAATTGCATCGATATTGAATACAAAAGGCAAAATGTCGACCTATTTACAAGAGACGTAAGTCTTCTAATAGTTCGTGTTTTGAGCATTTCCTGGGACAGCAGTATTAGATTCCGATGCGCCATTGCAGGTTTACTGTATCCCTTGGACCTTCAAATCAACGATGAAACACAGAAATTGCATCGATATTGAATACAAAAGGCAAAATTTCGAATTATTTTCAAGAGGAGTTACTCTTCTAATAGTTCGTGGTTTTAGCCTTTCCTGGGACAGCAGTATTTGATTCAGGTGCACCATTGCAGGTTTACTGTAGCTCTTGGACCTTCAAATCAACGATCAAACACAGAAATTGCATCGATATTGAATACAAAAGGCAAAATATCGACTTATTTACAAGAGGAGTAACTCTTCTAATAGTTCGTGTTTTTGAGCCTTTCCTGGGACAGCAGTATTAGATTCCGATGCACCATTGCAGGTTTACTGTATCCCTTGGACCTTCAAATCAACGATGAAACACAGAAATTGCATCGATATTGAATACAAAAGGCAAAATGTTGACTTATTTACAAGAGGAGTAACTCTTCTAATAGTTCGTGTTTTAGCCTTTCCTGGGACAGCAGTATTAAATTCCGTTGCACCATTGCAGGTTTACTGTATCTCTTGGACCTTCAAATCAACGATGAAACCTAGAAATTGCATCGATATTGAATACAAAAGGCAAAATGTCGACTTATTTAAAGGAGGTGTATTTCTGCTAATAGTTCGTGCTTTGAGCCTTTCCTGGGACAGCAGTATTAGATTCCGATGCACCATCGCAGGTTAACTGTATCTCTTGGACCTTCAAATCAACGATGAAACACAGAAATTGCATCGATATTGAATAGTAAATGCAAAATGTCGACTTTTTTTATAAGTGGAGTAACTCTTCTAATAGTTCGTGCTTTTAGCCTTTCCTGGGACAGCAGTATTAGATTCCGATGCACCATTTCAGGTTAACTGTATCCCTTGGAGCTTCAAATCAACGATGAATCACAGAAATTGCATCGATGTTGAATACAAAAGGCAAAATGTCGACTTATTTACAAGAGGAGTAACTCTTCTAATAGTTCGTGTTTTGAGCCTTTCCTGGGACAGCAGTATTATATTCCGATGCACCATTGCAGGTTTACTGTATCCCTTGGACCTTCAAGTCAACGATGAAACACAGAAATTGCATCGATATTGAATACAAAAGGCAAAATGTCGACTTATTTACAAGAGGAGTAACTCTTCTAATAGTTCGAGCTTTAGCCTATCCTGGGACAGCAGTATTAGATTCCGCTGCACCATTGCAGGTTTACTGTATCCCTTGGACCTTCAAATCAACGATGAAAGACAGAAATTGCATCGATATTGAATACAAAAGGCAAAATGTCGAATTATTTACAAGAGGAGAAACTCATCTAATAGTTCATGATTTTAGCCTTTCCTGGGACAGCAGTATTAGATTCCGATGCACCATTGCAGGTTTACTGTACCCCTTGGCCCTTCAAATCAACGATGAAACACAGAAATTGCATCGATATTGAATAGAAAAGGCAAAATGTCGAATTACTTATAAGAGGAGTAACTCTTCTAATAGTTCGTGATTTTAGCTTTTCCTGGGACACTCTTATTAGATTCCAATGCACCATTGCAGGTTTTCTGTATCCCTTGGACCTTCAATTCAACGATGAATCACAGAAATTGCATCGATATTGAGTACAAAAGGCAAAATGTCGACTTATTTACAAGAGGAGTAACTCTTCTAATAGTTCGTGATTTTAGCCTTTCCTGGGACACTCTTATTAGATTCCAATGCACCATTGCAGGTTTACTGTATCCCTTGGACCTTCAAATCAACGATGAATCACAGAAATTGCATCGATATTGAATACAAAATGCAAAATGTCGACTTATTTACAAGAGGAGTTACTCTTCTAATAGTTCGTGATTTTAGCCTTTCCTGGGACAGCAGTATTAGATTCCGATGCACCATTGCAGGTTTACTGTATCCCTTGGACCTTCAAATCAACGATGAAACACAGAAATTGCATCGATATTGAATACAAAAGGCAAAATGTCGACTTATTTACAAGTATAGAAACTCTTCTAATAGTCGTGTTTTAGCCTTTCCTGGGACAGCAGTATTAGATTCCGATGCACCATTGCAGGTTTACTGTATCTCTTGGACCTTCAAATCAACGATGAAACACAGAAATTGCATCGATATTGAATACAAAAGACAAAATGTCGACTTATTTAAAAGAGGTGTAACTCTTCTAATAGCTCGTGTTTTGAGCCTTTCCTGGGACAGCAGTATTAGATTCCGATGCACCATTGCAGGTTTACTGTATCTCTTGGACCTTCAAAACAACGAAAAAACACAGAAATTGCATCGATATTGAATAGAAAAGGCAAAATGTCGACTTTTTTATAAGTGGAGTATCTCTTCTAATAGTTCGTGCTTTTAGCCTTTCCTGGGACAGCAGTATTAGATTCCGATGCACCATTGCAGGTTTACTGTATCGCTTGGAACTTCAAATCAACGATGAAACACAGAAATTGCATCGATGTTGAATACGAAAGGCAAAATGTCGACTTATTTACAAGAGGAGTAACTCTTCTAATAGTTCGTGCTTTGAGCCTTTCCTGGGACAGCAGTATTAGATTCCAATGCACCATTGCAGGTTTACTGTATCTCTTGGACCTTCAAATCAACGATGAAACACAGAAATTGCATCGATATTGAATACAAAAGGCAAAATGTCGACTTATTTACAAGAGGAGTAACTCTTCTAATAGTTCGTGCTTTTAGCCTTTCCTGGGACAGCAGTATTAGATTCCGATGCACCATTGCAGGTTTACTGTATCCCTTGCACCTTCAAATCAACGATGAAACACAGAAATTGCATCGATATTGAATACAAAAGGCAATATGTCGACTTATTTACAAGAGGAGTAACTCTTCTAATAGTTCGTGCTTTGAGCCTTTCCTGGGACAGCAGTATTATATTCCGATGCACCATTGCAGGTTTACTGTATCCCTTGGACCTTCAAATCAACGATGAAACACAGAAATTGCATCGATATTGAATACAAAATGCAAAATGTCGACTAATTTACAAGAGGAGTAACTCTTCTAATAGTTCGTGCTTTAGCCTTTCCTGGGACAGCAGTATTAGATTCCGATGCACCATTGCAGGTTTACTGTATCCCTTGGACCTTCAAATCAACGATAAAACACAGAAATTGCATCGATATTGAATACAAAAGGCAAAATGTCGAATTATTTACAAGAGGAGTAAGTCATCTAATAGTTCATGATTTTAGCCTTTCCTGGGACAGCAGTATTAGATTCCGATGCACCATTGCAGGTTTACTGTACCCCTTGGCCCTTCAAATCAACGATGAAACACAGAAATTGCATCGATATTGAATAGAAAAGGCAAAATGTCGACTTATTTATTAGAGGAGTAACTCTTCTAATAGTTCGTGATTTTAGCCTTTCCTGGGACACTCTTATTAGATTCCAATGCACCATTGCAGGTTTTCTGTATCCCTTGGACCTTCAAATCAACGATGAATCACAGAAATTGCATCGATATTGAATACAAAAGGCAAAATGTCGACTTATTTACAAGAGGAGTAACTCTTCTAATAGTTCGTGATGTTAGCCTTTCCTGGGACACTCTTATTAGATTCCAATGCACCACTGCAGGTTTACTGTATCCCTTGGAACTTCAAATCAACGATGAATCACAGAAATTGCATCGATATTGAATACAAAAGGCAAAATGTCGACTTATTTACAAGAGGAGTAACTCTTCTATTAGTTCGTGATTTTAGCCTTTCCTGGGACAGCAGTATTAGATTCCGATGCACCATTGCAGGTTTACTGTATCCCTTGGACCTTCAAATCAAAGATGAATCACAGAAATTGCATCGATATTGAATACGAAAGGCAAAATGTCGACTTATTTACAAGACGAGTAACTGTTCTAATAGTTCGTGCTTTTAGCCTTTCCTGGGACAGCAGTATTAGATTCCTATGCACCACTGCAGGTTTACTGTATCCCTTGGACTTTCAAATCAACGATGAAATACAGTAATTGCATCGATTATGAATACAAAAGGCAAAATGTCGACTTATTTACAAGAGGAGTAATTCTTCTAATAGTTCGTGCTTTTAGCTTTACATGGGACAGCAGTATTAGATTCCGATGCACCATTGCAGCTTTACTGTATCTCTTGGACCTTCAAATCAACGATGAAACATAGAAATTGCATCGATATTGAATACAAAAGGCAAAATGTCGACTTATTTACAAGAGGAGTAACTCTTCTAATAGTTCGTGCTTTTAGCCTTTCCTGGGACAGCAGTATTAGATTCCGATGCACCATTGCAGGTTTACTGTATCCCTTGCACCTTCAAATCAACGATGAAACACAGAAATTGCATCGATATTGAATACAAAAGGCAATATGTCGACTTATTTACAAGAGGAGTAACCCTTCTAATAGTTCGTGCTTTGAGCCTTTCCTGGGACAGCAGTATTATATTCCGATGCACCATTGCAGGTTTACTGTATCCCTTGGACCTTCAAATCAACGATGAAACACAGAAATTGCATCGATATTGAATACAAAATGCAAAATGTCGACTTATTTACAAGAGGAGTAACTCTTCTAATAGTTCGTGCTTTAGCCTTTCCTGGGACAGCAGTATTAGATTCCAATGCACCATTGCAGGTTTACTGTATCCCATGGACCTTCAAATCAACGATGAAACACAGAAATTGCATCGATATTGAATACAAAAGGCAAAATGTCGACTTATTTACAAGACGAGTAACTGTTCTAATAGTTCGTGCTTTTAGCCTTTCCTGGGACAGCAGTATTAGATTCCTATGCACCTCTGCAGGTTTACTGTATCCCTTGGACTTTCAAATCAACGTTGAAATACAGTAATTGCATCGATTTTGAATACAAAAGGCAAAATGTCGACTTATTTACAAGAGGAGTAATTCTTCTAATAGTTCGTGCTTTTAGCTTTACATGGGACAGCAGTATTAGATTCCGATGCACCATTGCAGGTTTACTGTATCTCTTGGACCTTCAAATCAACGATGAAACACAGAAATTGCATCGATATTGAATACAAAAGGCAAAATGTCGACTTATTTACAAGAGGAGTAACTCTTCTAATAGTTCGTGCTTTTAGCCTTTCCTGGGACAGCAGTATTAGTTTCCGATGCACCATTGCAGGTTTACTGTACCCCTTGCACCTTCAAATCAACGATGAAACACAGAAATTGCATCGATATTGAATACAAAAGGCAATATGTCGACTTATTTACAAGAGGAGTAACTCTTCTAATAGTTCGTGCTTTGAGCCTTTCCTGGGACAGCAGTATTATATTCCGATGCACCATTGCAGGTTTACTGTATCCCTTGGACCTTCAAATCAACGATGAAACACAGAAATTGTATCGATATTGAATACAAAATGCAAAATGTCGACTTATTTTCAAGAGGAGTAACTCTTCTAATAGTTCGTGCATTAGCCTTTCCTGGGACAGCAGTATTAGATTCCGATGCACCATTGCAGGTTTACTGTATCCCTTGGACCTTCAAATCAACGATAAAACACAGAAATTGCATCGATATTGAATACAAAAGGCAAAATGTCGAATTATTTACAAGAGGAGTAAGTCATCTAATAGTTCATGATTTTAGCCTTTCCTGGGACAGCAGTATTAGATTCCGATGCACCATTGCAGGTTTACTGTACCCCTTGGCCCTTCAAATCAACGATGAAACACAGAAATTGCATCGATATTGAATAGAAAAGGCAAAATGTCGACTTATTTATAAGTTGAGTAACTCTTCTAATAGTTCGTGATTTTAGCCTTTCCTGGGACACTCTTATTAGATTCCAATGCACCATTGCAGGTTTTCTGTATCCCTTGGACCTTCAAATCAACGATGAATCACAGAAATTGCATCGATATTGAATACAAAAGGCAAAAAGTTGACTTATTTACAAGAGGAGTAACTCTTCTAATAGTTCGTGATGTTAGCCTTTCCTGGGACACTATTATTAGATTCCAATGCACCACTGCAGGTTTACTGTATCCCTTGGAACTTCAAATCAACGATGAATCACAGAAATTGCATCGATATTGAATACAAAAGGCAAAATGTCGACTTATTTACAAGAGGAGTAACTCTTCTATTAGTTCGTGATTTTAGCCTTTCCTGGGACAGCAGTATTAGATTCCGATGCACCATTGCAGGTTTACTGTATCCCTTGGACCTTCAAATCAAAGATGAAACACAGAAATTGCATCGATTTTGAATACGAAAGGCAAAATGTCGACTTATTTACAAGAGGAGTAACTCTTCTAATAGTTCGTGCTTTGAGCCTTTCCTGGGACAGCAGTATTAGATTCCAATGCACCATTGCAGGTTTACTGTATCCCTTGGACCTTCAAATCAACGATGAAACACAGAAATTGCATCGATATTGAATACAAAAGGCAAAATGTCGACTTATTTACAAGAGGAGTAACTGTTCTAATAGTTCGTGCTTTTAGCCTTTCCTGGGACAGCAGTATTAGATTCCTATGCACCACTGCAGGTTTACTATATCCCTTGGACTTTCAAATCAACGATGAAATACAGTAATTGCATCGATTTTGAATACAAAAGGCAAAATGTCGACTTATTTACAAGAGGAGTAATTCTTCTAATAGTTCGTGCTTTTAGCTTTACATGGGACAGCAGTATTAGATTCCGATGCACCATTGCAGGTTTACTGTATCTCTTGGACCTTCAAATCAACGATGAAACATAGAAATTGCATCGATATTGAATACAAAAGGCAAAATGTCGACTTATTTACAAGAGGAGTAACTCTTCTAATAGTTCGTGCTTTTAGCCTTTCCTGGGACAGCAGTATTAGATTCCGATGCACCATTGCAGGTTTACTGTATCCCTTGGACCTTCAAATCAACGATGAAACACAGATATTGCATCGATATTGAATACAAAATGCAAAATGTCGACTTATTTACAAGAGGAGTAACTCTTCTAATAGTTCGTGCTTTAGCCTTTCCTGGGACAGCAGTATTAGATTCCGATGCACCATTGCAGGTTTACTGTATCCCGTGGACCTTCAAATCAACGATGAAACACAGAAATTGCATCGATATTGAATACAAAAGGCAAAATGTCGAATTATTTACAAGAGGAGTAACTCATCTAATAGTTCATGTTTTTAGCCTTTCCTGGGACAGCAGTATTAGATTCCGATGCACCACTGCAGGTTTACTGTACCCCTTGGCCCTTCAAATCAACGATGAAACACAGAAATTGCATCGATATTGAATAGAAAAGGCAAATTGTCGACTTATTTATAAGAGGAGTAACTCTTCTAATAGTTCGTGATTTTAGCCTTTCCTGGGACACTCTTATTAGATTCCAATGCACCATTGCAGGTTTTCTGTATCCCTTGGACCTTCAAATCAACGATGAATCACAGAAATTGCATCGATATTGAATACAAAAGGCAAAATGTCGACTTATTTACAAGAGGAGTAACTCTTCTAATAGTTCGTGATTTTAGCCTTTCCTGGGACACTCTTATTAGATTCCAATGCACCACTGCAGGTTTACTGTATCCCTTGGAACTTCAAATCAACGATGAATCACAGAAATTGCATCGATATTGAATACAAAAGGCAAAATGTCGACTTATTTACAAGAGGAGTAACTCTTCTATTAGTTCGTGATTTTAGCCTTTCCTGGGACAGCAGTATTAAATTCCGATGCACCATTGCAGGTTTACTGTATCCCTTGGACCTTCAAATCAAAGATGAAACACAGAAATTGCTTCGATTTTGAATACAAAAGGCAAAATGTCGACTTAATTACAAGAGGAGTAACTCTTCGAACAGTTCGTGCTTTGAGCCTTTCCTGGGACAGCAGTATTAGATTCCGATGCACCATTGCAGGGTTACTGTATCCCTTGGACCTTCATATCAACGATGAAACACAGATATTGCATCGATATTGAATACAAAACGGAAAATGTCGTCTTATTTATAATAGGAGTAACTCTTCTAATAGTTCGTGTTTTGAGCCTTTCCTGGGACAGCAGTATTAGATTCCGATGCACCATTGCAGGTTTACTGTATCCCTTGGACCTTCAAATCAACGATGAAACACAGAAATTGCATCGATATTGAATACAAAAGGCAAAATGTCGACTTATTTACAAGAGGAGTAACTCTTTTACTAGTTCGTGTTTTGAGCCTTTCCTGGGACAGCAGTATTAGATTCCAATGCACCATTGCAGGTTTACTGTATCCCTTGGACCTTCAAATCAACGATGAATTACAGAAATTGCATCGATATTGAATACAAAAGGCAAAATGTCGACTTATTTATAAGAGGAGTAACTCATCTAATAGGTCGTGCTTTGAGCCTTTCCTGGGACAGCAGTATCAGATTCCGATGCAACATTGCAGGTTTACTGTATCCCTTGGACCTTCAAATCAACGATGAAACTCAGAAATTGCATCGATATTGAATACAAAATGCAAAATGTCGACTTATTTACAAGAGGAGTAACTCTTCTAATAGTTCGTGCTTGTAGCCTTTCCTGGGACAGCAGTATTAGACTCCGATGCACCATTGCAGGTTAACTGTATCCCTTGGACCTTCAAATCAACATTGAAACACAGATATTTCATCGATTTTGAATACAAAAGGCAAAATGTAGACTTATTTACAAGAGGAGTAACTCTTCTAATAGTTCGTGCTATTAGCCTTTCCTGGGACAGCAGTATCAGATTCCGATGCACTGTTGCAGGTTTACTGTATCCCTTGGACATTAAAATCAACGATGAAACATAGAAATTGCATCGATATTGAATACAAAAGGCAAAATGTCGACTTATATACAAGAGGAGTAATTCCTCTAATAGTTCGTGTATTAGCCTTTCCTGGGACAGCAGTATTAGATTCCGATGCACCATTGCAGGTTTACTGTATCCCTTGGACCTTCAAATCAACGATGAAACACAGAAAGCGCATCGATATTGAATACAAAATGCAAAATGTCGACTTATTTGCAAGAGGAGTAACTCTTCTAATAGTTCGTGCTTTTAGCCTTTCCTGGGACAGCAGTATAAGATTCCGATGCACCATTGCAGGTTTACTGTATCCCTTAGACCTTCAAATCAACGATGAAACACAGAAAATGAACCGATATTGAATACAAAAGGCAAAATGTCGACTTATTTAAAAGAGGTGTAACTCTTCTAATTGTTCGTGCTTTGAGCCTTTCCTGGGACAGCAGTATTAGATTCCGATGCACCATTGCGGGTTTACTGTCTCCCTTGGACCTTCAAATAACGATGAAACACAGAAATTGCATCGATATTGAATACAAAATGCAAAATGTCGACTTATTTATAAGAGGAATAACTCTTCTAATAGTTCGTGCTTTGAGCCTATCCTGGGACAGCAGTATTAGTTTCCGATGCACCATTGCAGGTTTACTGTATCTCTTGGACCTTCAAATCAACGATGAAACACAGAAATTGCATCGATATCGAATACAAAAGGCAAAATGTCGACTTATTTACAAGGGGAGTATTTCTTCTAATAGTTCGTGATTTTAGCTTTTCCTGGGACAGCAGTATTAGATTCCGATGCACCATTGCAGGTTTACTGTATCACTTGGACCTTCAAATCAACGACGAAACACAGATATTGCATCGATATTGAATACAAAAGGCAAAATGTCGACCTATTTACAAGAGGAGTAACTCTTCGAACAGTTCGTGCTTTGAGCCTTTCCTGGGACAGCAGTATTAGATTCCGATGCACCATTGCCGGGTTACTGTATCCCTTGGACCTTCAAATCAACGATGAAACACAGATATTGCATCGATATTGAATACAAAAGGCAAAATGTCGACTTATTTATAAGAGGAGTAATTCGTCTAATAGTTCGTGTTTTGAGCCTTTCCTGGGACAGCAGTATTAGATTCCGATGCACCATTGCAGGTTTACTGTATCACTTGGACCTTCAAAGCAACGATGAATCACGGAAATTACATCGGTATTGAATACAAAATGCAAATTATTGACTTATTTAGAAGAGGGGTAACTCTTCTAATAGTTCGTGCGTTTAGCCTTTCCTGGGACAGCAGTATTAGATTCCGATGCACCATTGCAGGTTTTCTGTCTCCCTTGGACCTTCAAATCAACGATGAAACACAGATATTGCGTCGATATTGAATACAAAATGCAAAATGTCGACTTATTTATAAGAGGAATAACTCTTCTAATAGTTCGTTCTTTGAGCCTATCCTGGGAGAGCAGTATTAGATTCCGATGCACCATTGCAGATTTACTGTGACCCTTGGACCTTCAAATCAACGATGAAACACGGAAATCGCATCGATATTGAATACAAAAGGCAAAATGTCGACTTATTTACAAGAGGAGTAACTCTTCTAATAGTTCGTGCTTTTAGCCTTTCCTGGGTCAGCAGTATCAGATTCCGATGCACCGTTGCAGGTTTACTGTATCCCTTGGACATTAAAATCAACGATGAATCACAGAAATAGCACCGATATTGAATACAAAAGGCAAAATGTCCACTTATTTACAAGAGGATTAATTCTTCTAATATTTCGTGATTTAGCGTTTCCTGGGACAGCAGTATTAGATTCCGATGCACCATTGCAGGTTTACTGTATCTCTTGGACCTTCAAATCAACGATGAAACACAGAAATTGCATCGATATTGAATACAAAAGGCAAAATGTCGACTTATTTACAAGAGGTGTAACTCTTCTAATAGTTCGTGCTTTTAGCCTTTCCTGGGACAGCAGTATCAGATTCCGATGCACCGTTGCAGGTTTACTGTATCCCTTGGACATTAAAATCAACGATGAAACACAGAAATAGCATCGATATTGAATACAAAAGGCAAAATGCCGACTTATTTACAAGAGGAGAAACTATTTTAATAGGTCGTGCTTTGAGCCTTTCCTGGGACAGCTGTATTAGATTCCAATGCACCATTGCAGGTTTACTGTATCCCTTGGACCTTCAAATCAACGATGAATTACAGAAATTGCATCGATATTGAATAGAAAAGGCAAAATGTCGACTTATTTATAAGAGGAGTAACTCATCTAATAGTTCGTGTTTGAGCCTTTCCTGGGACAGCAGTATTAGATTCCGATGCACCATTGGAGGTTTACTGTATCCCTTGGACCTTCAAATCAACGATGAAACTAAGAAGTTGCATCGATACTGAATACAAAATGCAAAACGTCGACTTATTTACAAGAGGAGTAACTGTTCTAATAGTTCGTGTTTGAGCCTTTCCTGGGACAGCAGTATTAGATTCCAATGCACCATTGCAGGTTTACTGTATCCCTTGGACGTTCAAATCAACGATGAAACACAGGAATTGCATCGATATTGAATACAAAGAGCAAAACGTCGACTTATTTACAAGAGGAGTAACTCTTCTAATAGTTCGTGCTTTTAGCCTTTCCTGGCACAGCAGTATTAGATTCCGATGCACCATTGCAGGTTAACTGTATCCCTTGGACCTTCAAATCAACGATGAAACACAGAAATTGCATCGATATTGAATACAAAAGGCAAAATGTCGACTTATTTACAAGAGGAGTAATTCTTCTAATAGTTCGTGTATTAGCCTTTCCTGTGACAGCAGTATTAGATTCCGATGCACCATTGCAGGTTTACTGTATCCCTTGGACTTTCAAATCAACGATGAAACACAGAAATGGCATCGATATTGAATACAAAAGGCAAAATGACGACTTATTTACAAGAGGAGTAACTCTTCTAATAGTTCGTGCTTTTAGCCTTTCCTTGGAGAGCAGTATTAGATTCCGATGCACCATTGCAAGTTTACTGTATCTCTTGGACATTCAAATCTACGATGAAACACAGAAATTGCATAGATATTGAATACAAAATGCAAAATGTCGACTTATTTACAAGAGGAGTAACTCTTCTAATAGTTCGTGCTTTTAGCCTTTCCTGGGACAGCAGTATAAGATTCCGATGCACCATTGCAGGTTTACTGTATCTCTTGGACCTTCAAATCAACGATGAAACACAGAAAATGCATCGATAATGAATTCAAAAGGCAAAATGTCGACTTATTTAAAAGAGGTGTAACTCTTCTAATAGTTCGTGGTTTTTGCCTTTCCTGGGACAGCAGTATTAGATTCCGATGCACCATTGCAAGTTTACTGTACCCCTTGGACCTTCCAATCAACGATGAAACACAGATATTGCATCGATATTGAATACAAAGGGGAATACATCGACCTATTTACAAGAGTAGTAACTCTTCGAATAGTTCGTGCTTTGAGCCTTTCCTGGGACAGCAGTATTAGATTCCGATGCAACATTGCAGGTTTACTGTATCCCTTGGACCTTCAAATCAACGATGAAACACAGAAATTGCATCGATTTTGAATACAAAATCAAAATGTCGACTTATTTACAAGAGGAGTAACTCTTCTAATAGTTCGTGCTTTTAGCCTTTCCTGGGACAGCAGTATCAGATTCCGATGCACCGTTGCAGGTTTCCTGTATCCCTTGGACCTTCAAATCAACGATGAAACACAGAAATTGCATCGATATTGAATACAAAAGGCAAAATGTAGGTTTATTTATAGGAGGAGTAACTCATCTAATAGTTCGTGCTTTGAGCCTTTCCTGGGACAGCAGCATCAGATTCCGATGCACCATTGCAGGTTTACTGTATCCCTTGGACATTAAAATCAACGATGAAGCAGAGAAATAGCATCGATATTGAATACAAAAGGCAAAATGTCGACTTATTTACAAGAGGAGTAATTCTTCTAATATTTCGTGATTTAGCGTTTCCTGGGACAGCAGTATCAGATTCCGATGCACCATTGCAGGTTTATTGTATCTCTTGGACCTTCAAAACAACGATGAAACACAGAAATTGCATCGATATTGATTACAAAAGGCAAAATGTCGACTTATTTACAAGAGGCGTAACTCTTCTAATAGTTCGTGGTTTTAGCCTTTCCTGGGACAGCAGTATTAGATTCCGATGCATCATTGCAGGTTTACTGTATCCCTTGGACCTTCAAATCAACGATGAAACACAGAAATAGCATCGATATTGAATACAAAAGCAAAATGTCGACTTATTTACAAGAGGAGTAACTCTTCTAATAGTTCGTGTTTTTAGCCTTTCCTGGGACAGCAGTATTAGATTCCGATGCACCATTGCAGGTTTACTGTATCTCTTGGACCTTCAAATTAACGATGAAACACAGAAATTGCATCGATATTGAATACAAAAGGCAAAATGTCGACTTATTTACAAGAGGATTAACTCTTCTAATAGTTCGTGCTTTGAGCCTTTCCTGGGACAGCAGTATAAGATTCCGATGCACCATTGCAGGTTTACTGTATCTCTTGGACCTTCAAATCAACGATGAAACACAGAAAATTCATCGATATTGAAAACAAAAGGCAAAATGTCGAGTTATTTAAAAGAGGTGTAACTCATCTAATAGTTCGTGCTTTGAGCCAATTCTGGGACAGCAGTATTAGATTCCGATGCACCATTGCAGGTTTACTGTCTCCCTTGGACCTTCAAATAACGATGAAACACAGAAATTGCGTCGATATTGAATACAAAATGCAAAATGTCGACTTAATTATAAGAGGAATAACTCTTCTAATAGTTCGTGCTTTGAGCCTATCCTGGGACAGCAGTATTAGATTCCGATGCACCATTGCAGGTTTGCAGTATCCCTCGGACCTTCAAATCAACGATGAAACACAGATATTGCATCGATATTGAACACAAAAGGCAAATTGTCGACTTATTTACAAGAGGAGTAATTCTTCTAATACTTCGTGATTTTAGCTTTTCCTGGGACAGCAGTATTAGATTCCGATGCACCATTGCAGGTTTACTGTATCACTTGGACCTTCAAATCAACGATGAAACACAGAAATTGCTTCGATATTGAATACAAAAGGCAAAATGTCGACCTATTTACAAGAGGAGTAACTGTTCGAGCAGTTCGTGCATTGAGCCTTTCCTGGGACAGCAGTATTAGATTCCGATGCACCATTTCAGGGTTACTGTATGCCTTGGACGTTCAAATCAACGATGAAACACAGATATTGCATCGATATTGAATACAAAAGGCAAAATGTCGACTTATTTATAAGAGGATTAACTCTTCTAATAGTTCGTGATTTGAGCCTCTCCTGGGACAGCAGTATTAGATTCCGATGCACCATTGCAGGTTTACTGTATCACTTGGACTTTCAAAGCAACGATGAAACACAGAAATTGCATCGATATTGAATACAAAAACCAAAATATCGACTTATTTAGAAGAGGAGTAACACTTCTAATAGTTCGTGCTTTTAGCCTTTCCTGGGACAGCAGTATTAGATTCCGATGCACCATTGCAGGTTTTCTGTCTCCCTTGGACCTTCAAATCAACGATGAAACACAGAAATTGCGTCGATATTGAATACAAAATGCAAAATGTCGACTTATTTATAAGAGGAATAACTCCTCTAATAGTTCGTTCTTTGAGCCTATCCTGGGAGAGTAGTATTAGATTCCGATGCACCATTGCAGGTTTACTGTATCTCTTGGACCTTCAAATCAACGATGAAACACAGAAATTGCATCGATATTGATTACAAAAGGCAAAATGTCGACTTATTTACAAGAGGAGTAACTCTTCTAATAGTTCGTGGTTTTAGCCTTTCCTGGGACAGCAGTATTAGATTCCGGTGCATCATTGCAGGTTTACTGTATCCCTTGGACCTTCAAATCAACGATGAAACACAGAAATTGCATCGATATTGAACACAAAAGGCAAAATGACGACTTATTTACAAGAGGAGTAACTCTTCTAATAGTTCGTGCTTTTAGCCTTTCCTGGGACAGCAGTATTAGATTCCGATGCACCATTGCAGGTTTACCGTATCTCTTGGACCTTCAAATTAACGATGAAACACAGAAATTGCATCGATATTGAATACAAAAGGCAAAATGTCGACTTATTAACAAGAGGAGTAACTCTTCTAATAGTTCGTGCTTTGAGCCTTTCCTGGGACAGCAGTATTATATTCCGATGCACCATTGCAGGTTTACTGTATCCCTTGGACCTTCAAATCAACGATGAAACACAGAAATTGCATCGATATTGAATACAAAAGGCAAATTGTCCACTTATTTACAAGAGGAGTAACACTTCTAATAGTTCGTCATTTTAGCCTTTCCTGGGACAGCAGTATTAGATTCCGATGCACCATTGCAGGTTTACTGTATCCCTCGGACCTTCAAATCAACGATGAAACACAGAAATTGGTTCGATATTGAATACAAAAGGCAAAATGTCGAATTATTTACAAGAGGAGTAACTCATCTAATAGTTCATGATTTTAGCCTTTCCTGGGACAGCAGTATTAGATTCCGATCCACCATTGCAGGTTTAATGTATCCCTTGGCCTTTCAAATCAACGATGAAACATAGAAATTGCATCGATATTGAATACAAAAGGCAAAATGTCGACTTATTTACAAGAGGAGTAACTCTTCTAATAGGTCGTGCTTTTAGCCTTTCCTGGGACAGCAGTATCAGATTCCGATGCACCGTTGCAGGTTAACTGTATCCCTTGGACATTAAAATCTACGATGAAACACAGAAATAGCATCGATATTGAATACAAAAGGCAAAATGTCGACTTATTTACAAGAGGAGTAATTCTTCTAATATTTCGTGATTTAGCGTCTCCTGGGACAGCAGTATTAGATTCCGATGCACCATTGCAGGTTTACTGTATCTCTTGGACCTTCAAATCAACGACGAAACACAGAAATTGCATCGATATTGAATACAAAAGGCAAAATGTCGACTTATTTGCAAGAGGAGTAACTCTTCTAATAGTTCGTGGTTTTTTCCTTTCCTGGGACAGCAGTATTAGATTCCGATGCACCATTGCAAGTTTACTGTACCCCTTGGACCTTCCAATCAACGATGAATCACAGAAATTGCATCGATATTGAATACAAAGGGGAATACATCGACCTATTTACAAGAGGAGTAACTCTTCGAATAGTTCGTGCTTTGAGCCTTTCCTGGGACAGCAGTATTAGATTCCGATGCAACATTGCAGGTTTACTGTATCCCTTGAACCTTCAAATCAACGATGAAACACAGAAATTGCATCGATTTTGAATACAAAATGCAAAATGTCGACTTATCTACAATAGGAGTAACTCTTCTAAAAGTTCGTGCTTTTAGCCTTTCCTGGGACAGCAGTATCAGATTCCGATGCACCGTTGCAGGTTTCCTGTATACCTTGGACCTTCAAATCAACGATGAAACACAGAAATTGCATCGATATTGAATACAAAAGGCAAAATGTCGACTTATTTACAAGAGGAGTAACTCTTCTAATAGTTCGTGCTTTGAGCCTTTCCTGGGACAGCAGTATTAGATTCCAATGCACCATTGCAGGTTTACTGTATCCCATGGACCTTCAAATCAACGATGAATTACAGAAATTGCATCGATATTGAATACAAAAGGCAAAATGTCGACTTATTTATAAGAGGAGTAACTCATCTAATAGTTCGTGCTTTGAGCCTTTCCTGGGACAGCAGTATTAGATTCCGATGCACCATTGGAGGTTTACTGTATCCCTTGGACCTTCAAATCAACGATGAAACTCAGAAATTGCATCGATATTGAATACAAAATGCAAAATGTCGACTTATTTACAAGAGGAGTAACTCTACTAATAGGTCGTGTTTGAGCCTTTCCTGGGACAGCAGTATTCGATTCCAATGCACCATTGCAGGTTTACTGTATCCCTTGGACGTTCAAATCAACGATGAAACTCAGAAATTGCATCGATTTTGAATACAAATGGCAAAATGTCGACTTATTTACAAGAGGAGTAACTCTTCTAATAGTTCGTGCTTTTAGCCTTTCCTGGGACAGCAGTATCAGATTCCGATGCACTGTTGCAGGTTTACTGTATCCCTTGGACATTAAAATCAACGATGAAACACAGAAATTGCATCGATATTGAATACAAACGGCAAAATGTCGACTTATTTACAAGAGGAGTAATTCTTCTAATAGTTCGTGTATTAGCCTTTCCAGGGACAGCAGTATTAGATTCCGATGCACCATTGCAGGTTTACTGTATCCCTTGGACCTTCAAATCAACGATGAAACACAGAAATTGCATCGATATTGAATACAAAAGGCAAAATGTCGACTTATTTACAAGAGGAGTAACTCTTCTAATAGTTCGTGCTTTTAGCCTTTCCTGGGACAGCAGTATTAGATTCCGATGCACCATTGCAGGTTTACTGTATCTCTTGGACCTTCAAATCAACGATGAAACACAGAAATTGCATCGATATTGAATACAAAATGCAAAATGTCGACTTATTTACAAGAGGAGTAACTCTTCTAATTGTTCGTGCTTTGAGCCTTTCCTGGGACAGCAGTATAAGATTCCGATGCACCATTGCAGGTTTACTGTATCTCTTGGACCTTCAAATCAACGATGAAACACAGAAAATGCATCGATATTGAATACAAAATGCAAAATGTCGACTTATTTAAAACAGGTGTAACTCTTCTAATAGTTCGTGCTTTGAGCCTTTCCTGGGACAGCAGTATTAGATTCCGATGCACCATTGCAGGTTTACTGTCTCCCTTGGACCTTCAAATAACGATGAAACACAGAAATTGCGTCGATATTGAATACAAAATGGAAAATGTCGACTTATTTATAAGAGGAATAACTCTTCCAATAGTTCGTGCTTTGAGCCTATCCTGGGACAGCAGTATTAGATTCCGATGCACCATTGCAGGTTTGCAGTATCCCTCGGACCTTCAAATCAACGATGAAACACAGAAATTGCATCGATATTGAATACAAAAGGCAAATTGTCGACTTATTTACAAGAGGAGTAATTCTTCTAATAGTTCGTGATTTTAGCTTTTCCTGGGACAGCAGTATTAGATTCCGATGCACCATTGCAGGTTTACTGTATCACTTGGACCTTCAAATCAACGATGAAACACAGAAATTGCATCGATATTGAATACAAAAGGCAAAATGTCGACCTATTTACAAGAGGAGTAACTGTTCGAACAGTTCGTGCATTGAGCCTTTCCTGGGACAGCAGTATTAGATTCCGATGCACCATATCAGGGTTACTGTATCCCTTGGACATTCAAATCAACGATGAAACACAGATATTGCATCGATATTGAATACAAAAGGCAAAATGTCGGTTTATTTATAGGAGGATTAACTCTTCTAATAGTTCGTGTTTTGAGCCTCTCCTGGGACAGCAGTATTAGATTCCGATGCACCATTGCAGGTTTACTGTATCACTTGGACCTTCAAAGCAACGATGAAACACAGAAATTGCATCGATATTGAATACAAAAGCCAAAATATCGACTTATTTAGAAGAGGAGTAACTCTTCTAATAGTTCGTGCTTTTAGCCTTTCCTGGGACAGCAGTATTAGATTCCGATGCACCATTGCAGGTTTTCTGTCTCCCTTGGACCTTCAAATCAACGATGAAACACAGAAATTGCGTCGATATTGAATACAAAATGCAAAATGTCGACTTATTTATAAGAGGAATAACTCTTCTAATAGTTCGTTCTTTGAGCCTATCCTGGGAGTGCAGTATTAGATTCCGATGCACCATTGCGGGTTTACTGTGTCCCTTGGACCTTCAAATCAACGATGAAATACGGTAATTGCATCGATATTGAATACAAAAGGCAGAATGTCGACTTATTTACAAGAGGAGTAACTCATCTAATAGTTCGTGCTTTGAGCCTTTCCTGGGACAGCAGCATCAGATTCCGATGCACCATTGCAGGTTTACTGTATCCCTTGGACATTAAAATCAACGATGAAGCACAGAAATAGCATCGATATTGAATACAAAAGGCAAAATGTCGACTTATTTACAAGAGGAGTAATTCTTCTAATATTTCGTGATTTAGCGTTTCCTGGGACAGCAGTATTAGATTCCGATGCACCATTGCAGGTTTACTGTATCTCTTGGACCTTCAAATTAACGATGAAACACAGAAATTGCATCGATATTGAATACAAAAGGCAAAATGTCGACTTATTTACAAGAGGATTAACTCTTCTAATAGTTCGTGCTTTGAGCCTTTCCTGGGACAGCAGTATTATATTCCGATGCACCATTGCAGGTTTACTGTATCCCTTGGACCTTCAATTCAACGATGAAACACAGAAATTGCATCGAAATTGAATACAAAAGGCAAATTGTCCACTTATTTACAAGAGGAGTAACTCTTCTAATAGTTCGTGCTTTTAGCCTTTCCTGGGACAGCAGTATTAGATTCCGATGCACCATTGCAGGTTTACTGTATCCCTCGGACCTTCAAATCAACGATGAAACACAGAAATTGGTTCGATATTGAATACAAAAGGCAAAATGTCGAATTATTTACAAGAGGAGTAACTCATCTAATAGTTCATGATTTTAGCCTTTCCTGGGACAGCAGTATTAGATTCCGATCCACCATTGCAGGTTAAATTATCCCTTGGCCCTTTAAATCAACGATGAAACATAGAAATTGCATCGATATTGAGTACAAAGGGCAAAATTTCGACTTATTTATAAGAGGAGTAACACTTCTAATAGTTCGTGATTTTAGCCTTTCCTGGGACACTCTTATTAGATTCCAATGCACCATTGCAGGTTTACTGTATCCATTGGACCTTCAAATCAACGATGAATCACAGGAATTGCATCGATATTGAATACAAAAGGCAAAATGTCGACTTATTTACAAGAGGAGTAACTCTTCTAATAGTTCGTGATTTTAGCCTTTCCTGGGACAGCAGTATTAGATTCCGATGCACCATTGCAGGTTTACTGTATCCCTTGGACCTTCAAATCAACGATGAAACACAGAAATTGCATCGATTTTGAATACAAAAGGCAAAATGTCGACTTATTTACAAGAGGAGAAACTCTTCTAATAGTTCGTGATATGAGCCTTTCCTCAGACAGCAGTATTGCATTCCGATGCACCATTGCAGGGTTACTGTATCCCTTGGAACTTCAAATCAACGATGAAACACAGATATTGCATCGATATTGAATACAAAAGGCAAAATGTCGACTTATTTACAAGAGGATTAACTCTTCTAATAGTTCGTGCTTTGAGCCTTTCCTGGGACAGCAGTATAAGATTCCGATGCACCATTGCAGGTTTACTGTATCTCTTGGACCTTCAAATCAACGATGAAACACAGAAAATGCATCGATATTGAAAACAAAAGGCAAAATGTCGACTTATTTAAAAGAGGTGTAACTCATCTAATAGTTCGTGCTTTGAGCCATTCCTGGGACAGCAGTATTAGATTCCGATGCACCATTGCAGGTTTACTGTCTCCCTTGGACCTTCAAATAACGATGAAACACAGAAATTGCGTCGATATTGAATACAAAATGCAAAATGTCGACTTAATTATAAGAGGAATAACTCTTCTAATAGTTCGTGCTTTGAGCCTATCCTGGGACAGCAGTATTAGATTCCGATGCACCATTGCAGGTTTGCAGTATCCCTCGGATCTTCAAATCAACGATGAAACACAGATATTGCATCGATATTGAACACAAAAGGCAAATTGTCGACTTATTTACAAGAGGAGTAATTCTTCTAATAGTTCGTGATTTTAGCTTTTCCTGGGACAGCAGTATTAGATCCGATGCACCATTGCAGGTTTACTGTATCACTTGGACCTTCAAATCAACGATGAAACACAGAAATTGCTTCGATATTGAATACAAAAGGTAAAATGTCGACCTATTTACAAGAGGAGTAACTGTTCGAGCAGTTCGTGCATTGAGCCTTTCCTGGGACAGCAGTATTAGATTCCGATGCACCATTTCAGGGTTACTGTATCCCTTGGACGTTCAAATCAACGATGAAACACAGATATTGCATCGATATTGAATACAAAAGGCAAAATGTCGACTTATTTATAAGAGGATTAACTCTTCTAATAGTTCGTGTTTTGAGCCTCTCCTGGGACAGCAGTATTAGATTCCGATGCACCATTGCAGGTTTTCTGTCTCCCTTGGACCTTCAAATCAACGATGAAACACAGAAATTGCGTCGATATTGAATACAAAATGCAAAATGTCGACTTATCTATAAGAGGAATAACTCCTCTAATAGTTCGTTCTTTGAGCCTATCCTGGGAGAGTAGTATTAGATTCCGATGCACCATTGCAGGTTTACTGTATCTCTTGGACCTTCAAATCAACGATGAAACACAGAAATTGCATCGATATTGATTACAAAAGGCAAAATGTCGACTTATTTACAAGAGGAGTAACTCTTCTAATAGTTCGTGGTTTTAGCCTTTCCTGGGACAGCAGTATTAGATTCCGGTGCATCATTGCAGGTTTACTGTATCCCTTGGACCTTCAAATCAACGATGAAACACAGAAATTGCATCGATATTGAACACAAAAGGCAAAATGACGACTTATTTACAAGAGGAGTAACTCTTCTAATAGTTCGTGCTTTTAGCCTTTCCTGGGACAGCAGTATTAGATTCCGATGCACCATTGCAGGTTTACTGTATCTCTTGGACCTTCAAATTAACGATGAAACACAGAAATTGCATCGATATTGAATACAAAAGGCAAAATGTCGACTTATTTACAAGAGGAGTAACTCTTCTAATAGTTCGTGCTTTGAGCCTTTCCTGGGACAGCAGTATTATATTCCGATGCACCATTGCAGGTTTACTGTATCCCTTGGACCTTCAAATCAACGATGAAACACAGAAATTGCATCGATATTGAATACAAAAGGCAAATTGTCCACTTATTTACAAGAGGAGTAACTCTTCTAATAGTTCGTCCTTTTAGCCTTTCCTGGGACAGCAGTATTAGATTCCGATGCACCATTGCAGGTTTACTGTATCCCTCGGACCTTCAAATCAACGATGAAACACAGAAATTGGTTCGATATTGAATACAAAAGGCAAAATGTCGAATTATTTACAAGAGGAGTAACTCATCTAATAGTTCATGATTTTAGCCTTTCCTGGGACAGCAGTATTAGATTCCGATCCACCATTGCAGGTTTAATGTATCCCTTGGCCCTTCAAATCAACGATGAAGCATAGAAATTGCATCGATATTGAATACAAAAGGCAAAATGTCGACTTATTTACAAGAGGAGTAACTCTTCTAATAGGTCGTGCTTTTAGCCTTTCCTGGGACAGCAGTATCAGATTCCGATGCACCGTTGCAGGTTAACTGTATCCCTTGGACATTAAAATATACGATGAAACACAGAAATAGCATCGATATTGAATACAAAAGGCAAAATGTCGACTTATTTACAAGAGGAGTAATTCTTCTAATATTTCGTGATTTAGCGTTTCCTGGGACAGCAGTATTAGATTCCGATGCACCATTGCAGGTTTACTGTATCTCTTGGACCTTCAAATCAACGACGAAACACAGAAATTGCATCGATATTGAATACAAAAGGCAAAATGTCGACTTATTTGCAAGAGGAGTAACTCTTCTAACAGTTCGTGGTTTTTTCCTTTCCTGGGACAGCAGTATTAGATTCCGATGCACCATTGCAAGTTTACTGTACCCCTTGGACCTTCCAATCAACGATGAAACACAGAAATTGCATCGATATTGAATACAAAGGGGAATACATCGACCTATTTACAAGAGGAGTAACTCTTCGAATAGTTCGTGCTTTGAGCCTTTCCTGGGACAGCAGTATTAGATTCCGATGCAACATTGCAGGTTTACTGTATCCTTGGACCTTCAAATCAACGATGAAACACAGAAATTGCATCGATTTTGAATACAAAATGCAAAATGTCGACTTATTTACAATAGGAGTAACTCTTCTAAAAGTTCGTGCTTTTAGCCTTTCCTGGGACAGCAGTATCAGATTCCGATGCACCGTTGCAGGTTTCCTGTATCCCTTGGACCTTCAAATCAACGATGAAACACAGAAATTGCATCGATATTGAATACAAAAGGCAAAATGTCGACTTATTTACAAGAGGAGTAACTCTTCTAATAGTTCGTGCTTTGAGCTTTTCCTGGGACAGCAGTATTAGATTCCAATGCACCATTGCAGGTTTACTGTATCCCATGGACCTTCAAATGAACGATGAATTACAGAAATTGCATCGATATTGAATACAAAAGGCAAAATGTCGACTTATTTATAAGAGGAGTAACTCATCTAATAGTTCGTGCTTTGAGCCTTTCCTGGGACAGCAGTATTAGATTCCGATGCACCATTGGAGGTTTACTGTATCCCTTGGACCTTCAAATCAACGATGAAACTCAGAAATTGCATCGATATTGAATACAAAATGCAAAATGTCGACTTATTTACAAGAGGAGTAACTCTACAAATAGTTCGTGTTTGAGCCTTTCCTGGGACAGCAGTATTCGATTCCAATGCACCATTGCAGGTTTACTGTATCCCTTGGACGTTCAAATCAACGATGAAACTCAGAAATTGCATCGATTTTGAATACAAATGGCAATATGTCGACTTATTTACAAGAGGAGTAACTCTTCTAATAGTTCGTGCTTTTAGCCTTTCCTGGGACAGCAGTATCAGATTCCGATGCACTGTTGCAGGTTTACTGTATCCCTTGGACATTAAAATCAACGATGAAACACAGAAATTGCATCGATATTGAATACAAACGGCAAAATGTCGACTTATTTACAAGAGGAGTAATTCTTCTAATAGTTCGTGTATTAGCCTTTCCTGGGACAGCAGTATTAGATTCCGATGCACCATTGCAGGTTTACTGTATCCCTTGGACCTTCAAATCAACGATGAAACACAGAAATTGCATCGATATTGAATACAAAAGGCAAAATGTCGACTTATTTACAAGAGGAGTAACTCTTCTAATAGTTCGTGCTTTTAGCCTTTCCTGGGACAGCAGTATTAGATTCCGATGCACCATTGCAGGTTTACTGTATCTCTTGGACCTTCAAATCAACGATGAAACACAGAAATTGCATCGATATTGAATACAAAATGCAAAATGTCGACTTATTTACAAGAGGAGTAACTCTTCTAATTGTTCGTGCTTTGAGCCTTTCCTGGGACAGCAGTATAAGATTCCGATGCACCATTGCAGGTTTACTGTATCTCTTGGACCTTCAAATCAACGATGAAACACAGAAAATGCATCGATATTGAATACAAAATGCAAAATGTCGACTTATTTAAAACAGGTGTAACTCTTCTAATAGTTCGTGCTTTGAGCCTTTCCTGGGACAGCAGTATTAGATTCCGATGCACCATTGCAGGTTTACTGTCTCCCTTGGACCTTCAAATAACGATGAAACACAGAAATTGCGTCGATATTGAATACAAAATGGAAAATGTCGACTTATTTATAAGAGGAATAACTCTTCCAATAGTTCGTGCTTTGAGCCTATCCTGGGACAGCAGTATTAGATTCCGATGCACCATTGCAGGTTTGCAGTATCCCTCGGACCTTCAAATCAACGATGAAACACAGATATTGCATCGATATTGAATACAAAAGGCAAATTGTCGACTTATTTACAAGAGGAGTAATTCTTCTAATAGTTCGTGATATTAGCTTTTCCTGGGACAGCAGTATTAGATTCCGATGCACCATTGCAGGTTTACTGTATCACTTGGACCTTCAAATCAACGATGAAACACAGAAATTGCATCGATATTGAATACAAAAGGCAAAATGTCGACCTATTTACAAGAGGAGTATCTGTTCGAACAGTTCGTGCATTGAGCCTTTCCTGGGACAGCAGTATTAGATTCCGATGCACCATATCAGGGTTACTGTATCCCTTGGACATTCAAATCAACGATGAAACACAGATATTGCATCGATATTGAATACAAAAGGCAAAATGTCGGTTTATTTATAGGAGGATTAACTCTTCTAATAGTTCGTGTTTTGAGCCTCTCCTGGGACAGCAGTATTAGATTCCGATGCACCATTGCAGGTTTACTGTATCACTTGGACCTTCAAATCAACGATGAAACACAGAAATTGGTTCGATATTGAATACAAAAGGCAAAATGTCGAATTATTTACAAGAGGAGTAACTCATCTAATAGTTCATGATTTTAGCCTTTCCTGGGACAGCAGTATTACATTCCGATCCACCATTGCAGGTTTAATGTATCCCTTGGCCCTTCAAATCAACGATGAAACATAGAAATTGCATCGATATTGAATACAAAGGGCAAAATTTCGACTTATTTATAAGAGGAGTAACACTTCTAATAGTTCGTGATTTTAGCCTTTCCTGGGACACTCTTATTAGATTCCAATGCACCATTGCAGGTTTACTGTATCCATTGGACCTTCAAATCAACGATGAATCACAGGAATTGCATCGATATTGAATACAAAAGGCAAAATGTCGACTTATTTACAAGAGGAGTAACTCTTCTAATAGTTCGTGATTTTAGCCTTTCCTGGGACAGCAGTATTAGATTCCGATGCACCATTGCAGGTTTACTGTATCCCTTGGACCTTCAAATCAACGATGAAACACAGAAATTGCATCGATTTTGAATACAAAAGGCAAAACGTCGACTTATTTACAATAGGAGAAACTCTTCTAATAGTTCGTGATTTGAGCCTTTCCTCAGACAGCAGTATTGCATTCCGATGCACCATTGCAGGGTTACTGTATCCCTTGGAACTTCAAATCAACGATGAAACACAGATATTGCATCGATATTGAATACAAAAGGCAAAATGTCGTCTTATTTATAAGAGGAATAACTCTTCTAATAGTTCGTGCTTTGAGCCTTTCCTGGGACAGCAGTATTAGATTCCGATGCACCATTGCAGGTTTACTGTATCACTTGGACCTTCAAAGCAACGATGAAACACAGAAATTACATCGATATTGAATACAAAATGCAAAATACCGACATATTTAGAAGAGGAGTAACTCTACTAATAGTTCGTGATTTTAGCTTTTCCTGGGACAGCAGTATTAGATTCCGACGCACCATTGCAGGTTTACTGTATCCCTTGGACCTTCAAATCAACGATGAAACACAGAAATTGCGTCGATATAGAATACAAAATGCAAAATGTTGACTTATTTATAAGAGGAATAACTCTTCTAATAGTTCGTGCTTTGATTTTATCCTGGGACAGCAGTATTATATTCCGATGCACCATTGCAGGTTAACTGTATCCCCTGGACCTTCAAATCAACGATGAAACACAGAAATTGCATCGATATTGAATACAAAATGCAAAATATCGACTTATTTACAGGATCCGTAACTCTTCTAATAGTTCGAATTTTAGCCTTTCCTGGGAGGGCAGTATTAGATTATGATGCACCATTGCAGGTTTACTGTATCCCTTGGACCTTCAAAGCAACGATGAATCACAGAAATTGCTTCGATATTGAATACAAAATGCAAAATGTCGACATATTTACAAGAGGAGTAACTCTTCTAATAGTTCGTGTTTTAGCCTTTCCTGGGACAGCAGTATTAGTTTCCGATGCACCATTGCAGGTTTACTGTATCCCTTGGACCTTCAAATCAACGATGAAACACGGAAATTGCATCGATATTGAATACAAAAGGCAAAATGTCGACCAATTTACAAGAGACGTAAGCCTTCTAATATTTCGTGATTTGAGCCTTTCCTGGGACAGCAGTATTATATTCCGATGCGCCATTGCAGGTTTACTGTATCCCTTGGACCTTCAAATCAACGATGAATCACAGAAATTGCATCGATATTGGTTACAAAAGGCAAAATGTCGACTTATTTAGAAGAGGAGTAACCTTTCTAATAGTTCGTGATTTTAGCGTTTCCTGGGACAGCAGTATTTGATTCCGATGCACCATTGCAGGTTTACTGTATCCCTTGGACCTTCAAATCAACGATGAAACACAGAAATTGCATCGATTTTGAATACAAAAGGCAAAATTTCGACTTATTTACAAGAGGAGTAACTCTTCTAATAGTTCGTGCTTTGAGCCTTTCCTAAGACAGCAGTATTACATTCCGATGCACCATTGCAGGGTTACTGTATCCCTTGGACCTTCAAATCAACGATGAAACACAGAATTTTTATCGATATTGAATACAAAAGGCAAAATGTCGTCTTATTTATAAGAGGAGAAACTCTTCTAATAGTTCGTGCTTTGAGCCTTTCCTGGGACAGCAGTATTAGATTCCGATGCACCATTCAAGATTTACTGTGTCCCTTGGACCTTCAAATCAACGATGAAACACAGAAATTGCATCGTTATTGAATACAAAACGCAAAATGTCGACTTATTTACAAGAGGAGTAACTCTTCTAATAGTTCGTGTTTTAGCCTTTCCTGGGACAGCAGTATTAGTTTCCGATGCACCATTGCAGATTTACTGTATCCCTTGGACCTTCAAATCAACGATGAAACACGGAAATAGCATCGATATTGAATACAAAAGGCAAAATGTCGACTTATTTACAAGAGGAGTAACTCTTCTAATAGTTCGTGGTTTTAGCCTTTCCTGGGACAGCAGTATTAGATTCCGATGCATCATTGCAGGTTTACTGTATCCCTTGGACCTTCAAATCAACGATGAAACACAGAAATTGCATCGATATTGAATACAAAAGGCAAAATGTCGACTTATTTACAAGAGGAGTAACTCTTCTAATAGTTCGTGCTTTTAGCCTTTCCTGGGACAGCAGTATTAGATTCCGATGCACCATTGCAGGTTTACTGTATCTCTTGGACCTTCAAATCAACGATGAAACACAGAAAGCGCATCGATATTGAATACAAAAGGCAAAATGTCGACTTATTTAAAAGAGGTGTAACTCTTCTAATAGTTCGTGCTTTAAGCCTTTCTTGGGACAGCAGTATTAGATTCCGATGCACCATTGCAGGTTTACTGTATCTCTTGGACCTTCAAATCAACGATGAAACACAGAAATTGCATCGATATTGAATACAAAAGGCAAAATGTCGACTTATTTACAAGAGGAGTAACTGTTCTAATAGTTCGTGCTTTTAGCCTTTCCTGGGACAGCAGTATTAGATTCCGATGCACCACTGCAGGTTTACTGTAACCCTTGGACTTTCAAATCAACGATGAAACACAGTAATTGCATCGATTTTGAATACAAAAGGCAAATTGTCGACTTATTTACAAGAGGAGTAACTGTTATAATAGTTCGTGCTTCTAGCCTTTCCTGGGACAGCAGTATCAGATTCCGATGCACCATTGCAGGTTTACTGTATCCCTTGGACCTTGAAATCAACGATGCAACACAGAAATTGCATCGATATTGAATACAAAAGGCAAAATGTCGACTTATTTACAAGATCAGTAACTCTTCTAATAGTTCGTGCTTTGAGCCTTTCCTGGGACCTTAGTATTAGATTCCGATGCACCATTGCAGGTTTACTGTATCCCTTGGACCTTCAAATCAACGATGAAACACCGAAATTGCATCAATATTGAATACGAAAGGCAAAATGTCGACTTATTTACAAGAGGAGTAATTCTTCTAATAGTTCGTGCTTTTAGCTTTTCCTGGGACAGCAGTATTAGATTCCGATGCACCATTGCAGGTTTACTGTATCTCTTGGACCTTCAAATCAACGATGAAACACAGAAATTGCATCGATATTGAATACAAAAGGCAATATATCGACTTATTTACAAGAGGAGTAACTCTTCTAATAGTACGTGCTTTTAGCCTTTCCTGGGACAGCAGTATTAGATTCCGATGCACCATTGCAGGTTTACTGTATCCCTTGGACCTTCAAATCAACGATGAAACACAGAAATTGCATCGGTATTGAATACAAAAGGCAAAATGTCGACTTATTTACAAGAGGAGTAACTCTTCTAATAGTTCGTGCTTTGAGCCTTTCCTGGGACAGCAGTATTATATTCCGATGCACCATTGCAGGTTTACTGTATCCCTTGGACCTTCAAATCAACGATGAAACACAGAAATTGGTTCGATATTGAATACAAAATTCAAAATGTCGAATTATTTACAAGAGGAGTAACTCATCTAATAGTTCATGATTTTAGCTTTTCCTGGGACAGCAGTATTAGATTCCGATCCACCATTGCAGGTTTACTGTATCTCTTGGACCTTCAAAGCAACGATGAAACACAGAAATTGCATCGACATTGAATACAAAAGGCAAAATGTCGACATATTTACAAGAGGAGTAACTCTTCTAATAGTTCGTGTTTTAGCCTTTCCTGGGACAGCAGTATTAGTTTCCGATGCACCATTGCAGATTTACTGTATCCCTTGGACCTTCAAATCAACGATGAAACACGGAAATAGCATCGATATTGAATACAAAAGGCAAAATGTCGACCTATTTACAAGTGACGTAAGTCTTCTAATACACTCCTGGAAATTGAAATAAGAACACCGTGAATTCATTGTCCCAGGAAGGGGAAACTTTATTGACACATTCCTGGGGTCAGATACATCACATGAGCACACTGACAGAACCACAGGCACATAGCCACAGGCAACAGAGCATGCACAATGTCGGCACTAGTACAGTGTATATCCACCTTTCGCAGCAATGCAGGCTGCTATTCTCCCATGGGGACGATCGTAGAGATGCTGGATGTAGTCCTGTTGAACGGCTTGTCATGCCATTTCCACCTGGCGCCTCAGTTAGACCAGCGTTTGTGCTGGACGTGCAGACCGCGTGAGACGACGCTTCATCCAGTCCCAAACATGCTCAATGGGGGACAGATCCGGAGATCTTGCTGGTTATGGTAGTTGACTTCCACCTTCTATAGCACGTTGGGTGGCACGGGATACATGCGGACGTGCATTGTCCTGTTGGAGCAGCAAGTTCCCTTGCCAGTCTGGGAATGGTAGAACGATGGGTTCGATGACGGTTTGGATGTACCGTGCACTATTCAGTGTCCCCTCGACGATCACCAGTGGTGTACGGCCAGTGTAGGAGATCGCTCCCCACACCATGATGCCGGGTGTTGGCACTGTGTGCCTTGGTCGTATGCAGTCCTGATTGTGGCTCTCACCTGCACGGCGCCAAACACATATACGACCTTCATTGGCACCAAGGCAGAAGCGCCTCTCGTCGCTGAAGACGACACGTCTCCATTCGTCCCTCCATTCACGCCTGTCGCGACACCACTGGAGGCGGGCTGCACGATGTTGGGGCGTGAGCTGAAGGCCAAACGGTGTGCGGGACCGTAGCCCAGCTTCATGGAGACGGTTGCGAATGGTCCTCGCCGATACCCCAGGAGCAACAGTGTCCCTAATTTGCTGGGAAGTGGCGGTGCGGTCCCCTAAGGCACTGCGTAGGATCCTACGGTCTTGGCGTGCATCCCTGCGTCGCTGCGGTCCGGTCCCAGGTCGACGGGCACGTGCGCCTTCGGCCGACCACTGGCGACAACATCGATGATACCAGTATTAAAGACTGCGATGGAGCTCCGTATGCCACGGCAAACTGGCTGACACTGACGGCGGCGGTGCACAAATGCTGCGCAGCTAGCGCCATTCGACGGCCAACACCGCGGTTCCTGGTGTGTCCGCTGTGCCGTGCATGTGATCATTGCTTGTACAGCCCTCTCGCAGTGTCCGGAGCAAGTATGGTGGGTCTGACACACCGGTGTCAATGTGTTCTTTTTTCCATTTCCAGGAGTGTAGTTCGTGCTTTGAGCCTTTCCTGGGACAGCAGTATTAGATTCCGATGCAGCATTGCAGGTTTACTGTAGCTCTTGGACCTTCAAATCAACGATGAAACACAGAAATTGCACCGATATTGAATACAAAAGGCAAAATATCGACTTATTTACAAGAGGAGTAACTCTTCTAATAGTTCGTGCTTTGAGCCCTTCCTGGGACAGCAGTATGAGATTCCGATGCACCATTGCAGGTTTACTGTATCCCTTGGACCTTCAAATCAACGATGAAACACAGAAATTGCATCGATATTGAATACAAAAGGCAAAATGTCGACTTTTATATAAGTGGAGTAACTCTTCTAATAGTTCGTGCTTTGAGCCTTTCCTGGGACAGCAAAATTAGATTCCGATGCACCATTGCAGGTTTACTGTATCCCTAGGACCTTCAAATCAACGATGAAACACAGAAATTGCATCGATATTGAATACAAAAGGCAAAATGTCGACTTATTTACAAGAGGAGTAACTCTTCTAATAGTTCGTGGTTTTTGCCTTTCCTGGGACAGCAGTATTAGATTCCGATGCACCATTGCAAGTTTACTGTACCCCTTGGACCTTCCAATCAACGATGAAACACAGAAATTGCATCGATATTGAATACAAAGGGGAAAACATCGACCTATTTACAAGAGGAGTAACTCTTCGAATAGTTCGTGCTTTGAGCCTTTCCTGGGACAGCAGTATTAGATTCCGATGCACCATTGCAGGTTTACTGTATCCCTTGGACCTTCAAATCAACGATGAAACACAGAAATTGCATCGATATTGAATACAAAAGGCAAAATGTCGACTTATTTACAAGAGGAGTAACTCTTCTAATAGTTCGTGCTTTGAGCCTTTCCTGGGACAGCAGTATTAGATTCCAATGCACCATTGCAGGTTTACTGTATCCCTTGGACCTTCAAATCAACGATGAATCACTGAAATTGCATCGATATTGAATACAAAATGCAAAATCTCGACTTATTTATAAGAGGAGTAAGTCATCTATTAGTTAGTGCTTCGAGCCTTTCCTGGGACAGCACTATTAGATTCCGATGCACCATTGGAGGTTTACTGTATCCCTTGGACCTTCAAATCAACGATGAAACTCAGAAATTGCATCGATATTGAATACAAATTGCAAAATGTCGACTTATTTACAAGAGGAGTAACTCTTCTAATAGTTCGTGCTTTTACCCTTTCCTCGGACAGCAGTATCAGATTCCGATGCACCATTGAAGGTTTACTGTATCCCTTGGACCTTCAAATCAACGATGCAACAAAGAAATTGCAGCGATATTGAATACAAAAGGCAATATATCGACTTATTTACAAGAGGAGTAACTCTTCTAATAGTTCGTGCTTTGAGACTTTCCTGGGACAGCAGTATTAGATTCCGATGCACCATTGCAGGTTTACTGTATCCCTTGGACCTTCAAATCAACGATGAAACACAGAAATTGCATCGATATTGAATACAAAAGGCAAAATGTCGACTTATTTACAAGAGCAGTAACTCTTTTAATAGTTCGTGTTTTGAGCCTTTCCTGGGACAGCAGTATTAGATTCCGATGCACCATTGCAGGTTTACTGTAACTCTTGGACCTTCAAATCAACGATGAAACACAGAAATTGCATCGATATTGAATACAAAAGGCAAAATATCGACTTATTTACAAGAGGAGTAACTCTTCTAATAGTTCGTGCTTTGAGACTTTCCTGGGACAGCAGTATTAGATTCCGATGCACCTTTGCAGGTTTACTGTATCCCTTGGACCTTCAAATCAACGATGAAACACAGAAAATGCATCGATATGGAATACAAAAGGCAAAATGTCGACTTATTTACAAGAGGAGTAATTCTTCTAATAGTTCGTGATTTTAGCTTTTCCTGGGACAGCAGTATTAGATTCCGATGCACCATTGCAGGTTTACTGTAACTCTTGGACCTTCAAATCAACGATGAAACACAGAAATTGCATCGATATTGAATACAAAAGGCAAAATATCGACTTATTTACAAGAGGAGTAACTCTTCTAATAGTTCGTGCTTTGAGACTTTCCTGGGACAGCAGTATTAGATTCCGATGCACCATTGCAGGTTTACTGTATCCCTTGGACCTTCAAATCAACGATGAAACACAGAAATTGCATCGATATTGAATACAAAAGGCAAAATGTCGACTTTTTTTATAAGTGGAGTAATTCTTCTAATAGTTCGTCCTTTGAGCCTTTCCTGCGACAGCAATATTAGATTCCGATGCACCATTGCAGGTTTACTGTATCCCTTGGACCTTCAAATCAACGATGAAACACAGAAATCGCATCGATATTGAATACAAAAGGCAAAATGTCGACTTATTTACAATAGGAGTAACTCTTCTAATAGTTCGTGGTTTTTGCCTTTCCTGGGACAGCAGTATTAGATTCCGATGCACCATTGCAAGTTTACTGTACCCCTTGGACCTTCCAATCAACGATGAAACACAGAAATTGCATCGATATTGAATACAAAGGGGAAAACATCGACCTATTTACAAGAGCAGTAACTCTTCGAATAGTTCGTGCTTTGAGCCTTTCCTGGGACAGCAGTATTAGATTCCGATGCACCATTGCAGGTTTACTGTATCTCTTGGACCTTCAAATTAACGATGAAACACAGAAATTGCATCGATATTGAATACAAAAGGCAAAATGTCGACTTATTTACAAGAGGAGTAACTCTTCCAATAGTTCGTGCTTTGAGCCTCTCCTGGGACAGCAGTATTAGATTCCAATGCACCATTGCAGGTTTACTGTATCCCTTGGACCTTCAAATCAACGATGAATCACAGAAATTGCATCGATATTGAATACAAAAGGCAAAATGTCGGCTTATTTACAAGAGGAATAACTCTTCTAATAGTTCGTGATTTTAGCCTTTCCTGGGACAGCAGTATCAGATTCCGATGCACCGTTGCAGGTTTACTGTATCCCTTGGACATTAACATCAACGATGAAACACAGAAATTGCATCGATATTGAATACAAAAGGCAAAATGTCGACATATTTACAAGAGGAGTAATTCTTCTAATTGTTCGTGATTTGGCCTTTCCTGGGACAGCAGTATTAGATTCCGATGCACCATTGCAGGTTTACTGTATCTCCTGGACCTTCAAATCAACGATGAAACACAGAAATTGCATCGATATTGAATACAAAAGGCAAAATGTCGACTTATTTATAAGTGGAGTAACTCTTGTAATTGTTCGTGTTTTGAGCCTTTCCTGGGACAGCAGTATTAGATTCCAATGCACCATTGCAGGTTTACTGTATCCCTTGGACCTTCAAATCAACGATGAATCACAGAAATTGCATCGATATTGAGTACAAAAGGCAAAATGTCGACTTATTTACAAGAGGAGTAACTCTTGTAATTGTTCGTGTTTTGAGCCTTTCCTGGGACAGCAGTATTAGATTATAATGCACCATTGCAGGTTTACTGTATCCCTTGGACCTTCAAATCAACGATGAAACACAGAAATTGCATCGATATTGAATACAAAGGCAAAATGTCAACTTATTTAGAAGAGGAGTACCTGTTCTAATAGTTCGTGCTTTTAGCCTTTCCTGGGACAGCAGTATTAGATTCCGATGCACCACTGCAGGTTTACTGTATCCCTTGGACTTTCAAATCAACGATGAAACACAGTAATTGCATCGATTTTGAAGACAAAAGGCAAAATGTCGACTTATTTACAAGAGGAGTAACTCTTCTAATAGTTCGTGCTTTTACCCTTTCCTCGGACAGCAGTATCAGATTACGATGCACCATTGCAGGTTTACTGTATCCCTAGGACCTTCAAATCAACGATGCAACAAAGAAATTGCAGCGATATTGAATACAAAAGGCAATATATCGACTTATTTACAAGAGGAGTAACTCTTCTAATAGTTCGTGCTTTGAGACTTTCCTGGGACAGCAGTATTAGATTCCGATGCACCATTGCAGGTTTACTGTATCCCTTGGACCTTCAAATCAACGATGAAACACAGAAATTGCATCGATATTGAATACAAAAGGCAAAATGTCGACTTATTTACAAGAGCAGTAACTCTTTTAATAGTTCGTGTTTTGAGCCTTTCCTGGGACAGCAGTATTAGCATCCGATGCACCATTGCAGGTTTACTGTATCCCTTGGACCTTCAAATCAACGATGAAACACAGAAAATGCATCGATATGGAATACAAAAGGCAAAATGTCGACTTATTTACAAGAGGAGTAATTCTTCTAATAGTTCGTGATTTTAGCTTTTCCTGGGACAGCAGTATTAGATTCCGATGCACCATTGCAGGTTTACTGTAACTCTTGGACCTTCAAATCAACGATGAAACACAGAAATTGCATCGATATTGAATACAAAAGGCAAAATATCGACTTATTTACAAGAGGAGTAACTCTTCTAATAGTTCGTGCTTTGAGACTTTCCTTGGACAGCAGTATTAGATTCCGCTGCACCATTGCAGGTTTACTGTATCCCTTGGACCTTCAAATCAACGATGAAACACAGAAATTGCATCGATATTGAATACAAAAGGCAAAATGTCGACTTTTTTTATAAGTGGAGTAATTCTTCTAATAGTTCGTCCTTTGAGCCTTTCCTGCGACAGCAATATTAGATTCCGATGCACCATTGCAGGTTTACTGTATCCCTTGGACCTTCAAATCAACGATGAAACACAGAAATCGCATCGATATTGAATACAAAAGGCAAAATATCGACTTATTTACAATAGGAGTAACTCTTCTAATAGTTCGTGGTTTTTGCCTTTCCTGGGACAGCAGTATTAGATTCCGATGCACCATTGCAAGTTTACTGTACCCCTTGGACCTTCCAATCAACGATGAAACACAGAAATTGCATCGATATTGAATACAAAGGGGAAAACATCGACCTATTTACAAGAGCAGTAACTCTTCGAATAGTTCGTGCTTTGAGCCTTTCCTGGGACAGCAGTATTAGATTCCGATGCACCATTGCAGGTTTACTGTATCTCTTGGACCTTCAAATTGTCGATGAAACACAGAAATTGCATCGATATTGAATACAAAAGGCAAAATGTCGACTTATTTACAAGAGGAGTAACTCTTCAAATAGTTCGTGCTTTGAGCCTCTCCTGGGACAGCAGTATTAGATTCCAATGCACCATTGCAGGTTTACTGTATCCCTTGGACCTTCAAATCAACGATGAATCACAGATATTGCATCGATATTGAATACAAAAGGCAAAATGTCGGCTTATTTACAAGAGGAGTAACTCTTCTAATAGTTCGTGATTTTAGCCTTTCCTGGGACAGCAGTATCAGATTCCGATGCACCGTTGCAGGTTTACTGTATCCCTTGGACATTAACATCAACGATGAAACACAGAAATTGCATCGATATTGAATACAAAAGGCAAAATGTCGACATATTTACAAGAGGAGTAATTCTTCTAATTGTTCGTGATTTGGCCTTTCCTGGGACAGCAGTATTAGATTCCGATGCACCATTGCAGGTTTACTGTATCTCCTGGACCTTCAAATCAACGATGAAACACAGAAATTGCATCGATATTGAATACAAAAGGCAAAATGTCGACTTATTTAAAAGAGGTGTAACTCTTCTAATAGTTCGTGCTTTGAGCCTTTCCTGGAACAGCAGTATTAGATTCCAATGCACCATTGCAGGTTTACTGTATCCCTTGGACCTTCAAATCAACGATGAAACACAGAAATTGCATCGATATTGAATACAAAAGGCAAAATTTCGACTTATTTACAAGAGGAGTAACTCTTGTAATTGTTCGTGTTTTGAGCCTTTCCTGGGACAGCAGTATTAGATTCCAATGCACCATTGCAGGTTTACTGTATCCCTTGGACCTTCAAATCAACGATGAATCACAGAAATTGCATCGATATTGAGTACAAAAGGCAAAATGTCGACTTATTTACAAGAGGAGTAACTCTTGTAATTGTTCGTGTTTTGAGCCTTTCCTGGGACAGCAGTATTAGATTATAATGCACCATTGCAGGTTTACTGTATCCCTTGGACCTTCAAATCAACGATGAAACACAGAAATTGCATCGATATTGAATACAAAGGCAAAATGTCAACTTATTTAGAAGAGGAGTACCTGTTCTAATAGTTCGTGCTTTTAGCCTTTCCTGGGACAGCAGTATTAGATTCCGATGCACCACTGCAGGTTTACTGTATCCCTTGGACTTTCAAATCAACGATGAAACACAGTAATTGCATCGATTTTGAAGACAAAAGGCAAAATGTCGACTTATTTACAAGAGGAGTAACTCTTCTAATAGTTCGTGCTTTTACCCTTTCCTCGGACAGCAGTATCAGATTTCGATGCACCATTGCAGGTTTACTGTATCCCTTGGACCTTCAAATCAACGATGCAACAAAGAAATTGCAGCGATATTGAATACAAAAGGCAATATATCGACTTATTTACAAGAGGAGTAACTCTTCTAATAGTTCGTGCTTTGAGACTTTCCTGGGACAGCAGTATTAGATTCCGATGCACCATTGCAGGTTTACTGTATCCCTTGGACCTTCAAATCAACGATGAAACACAGAAATTGCATCGATATTGAATACAAAAGGCAAAATGTCGACTTATTTACAAGAGCAGTAACTCTTTTAACAGTTCGTGTTTTGAGCCTTTCCTGGGACAGCAGTATTAGATTCCGATGCACCATTGCAGGTTTACTGTATCCCTTGGACCTTCAAATCAACGATGAAACACAGAAAATGCATCGATATGGAATACAAAAGGCAAAATGTCGACTTATTTACAAGAGGAGTAATTCTTCTAATAGTTCGTGATTTTAGCTTTTCCTGGGACAGCAGTATTAGATTCCGATGCACCATTGCAGGTTTACTGTATCTCTTGGACCTTCAAATCAACGATGAAACACAGAAATTGCATCGATATTGAATACAAAAGGCAAAATATCGACTTATTTACAAGAGGAGTAACTCTTCTAATAGTTCGTGCTTTGAGACTTTCCTGGGACAGCAGTATTAGATTCCGATGCACCATTGCAGGTTTACTGTATCCCTTGGACCTTCAAATCAACGATGAAACACAGAAATTGCATCGATATTGAATACAAAAGGCAAAATGTCGACTTTTTTTATAAGTGGAGTAATTCTTCTAATAGTTCGTCCTTTGAGCCTTTCCTGCGACAGCAATATTAGATTCCGATGCACCATTGCAGGTTTACTGTATCCCTTGGACCTTCAAATCAACGATGAAACACAGAAATCGCATCGATATTGAATACAAAAGGCAAAATGTCGACTTATTTACAATAGGAGTAACTCTTCTAATAGTTCGTGGTTTTTGCCTTTCCTGGGACAGCAGTATTAGATTCCGATGCACCATTGCAAGTTTACTGTACCCCTTGGACCTTCCAATCAACGATGAAACACAGAAATTGCATCGATATTGAATACAAAGGGGAAAACATCGACCTATTTACAAGAGCAGTAACTCTTCGAATAGTTCGTGCTTTGAGCCTTTCCTGGGACAGCAGTATTAGATTCCGATGCACCATTGCAGGTTTACTGTATCTCTTGGACCTTCAAATTGACGATGAAACACAGAAATTGCATCGATATTGAATACAAAAGGCAAAATGTCGACTTATTTACAAGAGGAGTAACTCTTAAAATAGTTCGTGCTTTGAGCCTCTCCTGGGACAGCAGTATTAGATTCCAATGCACCATTGCAGGTTTACTGTATCCCTTGGACCTTCAAATCAACGATGAATCACAGAAATTGCATCGATATTGAATACAAAAGGCAAAATGTCGGCTTATTTACAAGAGGAGTAACTCTTCTAATAGTTCGTGATTTTAGCCTTTCCTGGGACAGCAGTATCAGATTCCGATGCACCGTTGCAGGTTTACTGTATCCCTTGGACATTAACATCAACGATGAAACACAGAAATTGCATCGATATTGAATACAAAAGGCAAAATGTCGACATATTTACAAGAGGAGTAATTCTTCTAATTGTTCGTGATTTGGCCTTTCCTGGGACAGCAGTATTAGATTCCGATGCACCATTGCAGGTTTACTGTATCTCCTGGACCTTCAAATCAACGATGAAACACAGAAATTGCATCGATATTGAATACAAAAGGCAAAATGTCGACTTATTTATAAGTGGAGTAACTCTTCTAATAGTTCGTGTTTTAGCCTTTCCTGGGACAGCAGTATTAGATTCCCATGCACCATTGCAGGTTTACTGTATCCCTTGGACCTTCAAATCAACGATGAAACACAGAAATTGCATCGATATTGAATACAAAAGGCAAAATGTCGACTTATTTAAAAGAGGTGTAACTCTTCTAATAGTTCGTGCTTTGAGCCTTTCCTGGGACAGCAGTATTAGATTCCAATGCACCATTGCAGGTTTACTGTATCCCTTGGACCTTCAAATCAACGATGAAACACAGAAATTGCATCGATATTGAATACAAAAGGCAAAATTTCGACTTATTTACAAGAGGAGTAACTCTTGTAATTGTTCGTGTTTTGAGCCTTTCCTGGGACAGCAGTATTAGATTCCAATGCACCATTGCAGGTTTACTGTATCCCTTGGACCTTCAAATCAACGATGAATCACAGAAATTGCATCGATATTGAGTACAAAAGGCAAAATGTCGACTTATTTACAAGAGGAGTAACTCTTGTAATTGTTCGTGTTTTGAGCCTTTCCTGGGACAGCAGTATTAGATTATAATGCACCATTGCAGGTTTACTGTATCCCTTGGACCTTCAAATCAACGATGAAACACAGAAATTGCATCGATATTGAATACAAAGGCAAAATGTCAACTTATTTAGAAGAGGAGTACCTGTTCTAATAGTTCGTGCTTTAAGCCTTTCCTGGGACAGCAGTATTAGATTCCGATGCACCACTGCAGGTTTACTGTATCCCTTGGACTTTCAAATCAACGATGAAACACAGTAATTGCATCGATTTTGAAGACAAAAGGCAAAATGTCGACTTATTAACAAGAGGAGTAACTCTTCTAATAGTTCGTGCTTGTAGCCTTTCCTGGGACAGCAGCATCAGATTCCGATGCACCATTGCATGTTCACTGTATCCCTTGGACCTTCAAATCAACTATGCAACACAGAAATTGCAGCGATATTGAAAGCAAAAGGCAAAATGTCGACTTATTTACAAGAGCAGTAACTCTTGTAATAGTTCGTGCTTTGAGCCTTTCCTGGGACAGCAGTATTAGATTCCGATGCACCATTGCAGGTTTACTGTATCCCTTGGACCTTCAAATCAACGATGAAACACAGAAATTGCATCGATATTGAATACAAAAGGCAAAATGTCGACTTATTTACAAGAGGAGTAACTCTTCTAATAGTTCGTGATTTTTGCCTTTCCTGGGACAGCAGTATTAGATTCCGATGCACCATTGCAAGTTTACTGTACCCCTTGGACCTTCCAATCAACGATGATACACAGAAATTGCATCGATATTGAATACAAAAGGAAAAACATCGACCTATTTACAAGAGGAGTAACTCTTCGAATAGTTCGTGCTTTGAGCCTTTCCTGGGACAGCAGTATTAGATTCCGATGCACCATTGCAGGTTTACTGTATCCCTTGGACCTTCAAATCAACGATGAAACACAGAAAATGCATCGATATTGAATACAAAAGGCAAAATGTCGACTTATTTACAAGAGGAGTAACTCTTCTAATAGTTCGTGTTTTTAGCCTTTCCTGGGACAGCAGTATTAGACTCCGATGCACCATTTCAGGTTTACTGTATCCCTTGGACCTTCAAATCATCGATGAAACACAGAAATTGCATCGATTTTGAATACAAAAGGCAAAATGTCGACTTATTTACAAGAGGAGTAACTCTTCTAATAGTTCGTGTTTTAGCCTTTCCTGGGACAGCAGTATCAGATTCCGATGCACCGTTGCAGGTTTACTGTATCCCTTGGACATTAAAATCAACGATGAAACACAGAAATTGCATCGCTATTGAATACAAAAGGCAAAATGTCGACTTCTTTACAAGAGGAGTAATTCTTCTGATAGTTCGTGATTTAGCCTTTCCTGGGTCAGCAGTATTAGATTCCGATGCACCATTGCAGGTTTACTGTATCTCTTGGACCTTCAAATCAACGATGAAACACAGAAATTGCATCGATATTGAATACAAAATTCAAAATGTCGACTTATTTACAAGAGGAGTAACTCTTCTAATAGTTCGTGCTTTGAGCCTTTCCTGGGACTGCAGTATTAGATTCCGATGCACAATTGCAGGTGTACTGTATCTCTTGGACAATCAAATCAACGATGAAACACAGAAATTGCATCGATATTGAATACAAAAGGCAAAATGTCCACTTTTTTAAAAGAGGAGAAACTCTTCTAATAGTTCGTGTTTTAGCCTTTCCTGGGACAGCAGTATTAGTTTCCGATGCACCATTTCAGGTTTACTGTATCCCTTGGACCTTCAAATCAACGATGAAACACGGAAATTGCGTCGATATTGAATACAAAATGCAAAATGTCGACTTATTTATAAGAGGAACAACTCTTCTAATAGTTCGTTCTTTGAGCCTTCCCTGGGACAGCAGTATTAGATTCCGATGCACCATTCCAGGTTTACTGTGTCCCTTGGACCTTCAAATCAACGATGATACACAGAAATTGCATCTATATTGAATACAAAAGGCAATATGTCGACTTATTTACAAAAGGAGTAACTCTTCTAATAGTTCGTGCTTTGAGCCTTTCTTGGGACAGCAGTATTAGATTCCGATGCACCATTGCAGGTTTACTGTATCTCTTGAACCTTCAAATCAACGATGAAACACAGAAATTGCATCGATATTCAATACAAAAGGCAAAATGTCGACTTATTTACAAGAGGAGTTACTCTTCTAATAGTTCGTGCTTTGAGCCTTTCCTGGAACAGCAGTATTGGATTCCGATGCACCATTGCAGGTTTACTGTATCTCTTGGACCTTCAAATCAACGATGAAACACAGAAATTGCATTGATATTGAATACAAAATGCAAAATGTCGACTTATTTACAAGAGGAGTAACTCTTCTAACAGTTCGTGCTTTGACCCTCTCCTGGGACAGCAGTATTAGATTCCGATGCACCATTGCAGGTTTACTGTATCCCTTGGACCTTCATATCAACGATGAAACACAGAAATTGCATCGATATTGAATACAAAAGGCAAAATGTCGACTTATTTACAAGAGGAGTAACTCTTCTAATAGTTCGCGCTTTTAGCCTTTCCTGGGAGAGCAGTATTAGATTATGATGCACCACTGCATGTTTACTGTATCCCTTGGACCTTCAAAGCAACGATGAAACACAGAAATTGCATCGATATTGAATAACAAAGGCAAAATGTCGACATATCTACAAGAGGAGTAACTCTTCTAATAGTTCGTGTTTTAGCCTTTCCTGGGACAGCAGGATTAGTTTCCGATGCACCATTGCAGGTTTACTGTATCCCTTGGACCTTCAAATCAACGATGAAACACAGAAATTCCTTCGATATTGAATACAAAAGGCAAAATGTCGACTTTTTTATAAGTGGAGTAACTCTTCTAATAGTTCGTCTTTTGAGCCTTTCCTGCGACAGCAATATTAGATTCCGATGCACCATTGCAGGTTTACTGTATCCCTTGGACCTTCAAATCAACGATGAAACACTGAAATTGCATCGATATTGAATACAAAAAGCAAAATGTCACTTATTTACAAGAGGAGTAACTCTTCTAATAGTTCGTGATTTTAGCCTTTCCTGGGACAGCAGTATTAGACTCCGATGCACCATTTCAGGTTTACTGTATCCCTTGGACCTTCAAATCATCGATGAAACACAGAAATTGCATCTATTTTGAATACAAAAGGCAAAATGTCGACTTATTTACAAGAGGAGTAATTCTTCTAATAGTTCGTGATTTAGCCTTTCCTGGGACAGCAGTATTAGATTCCGATGCACCATTGATGGTTTACTGTATCTCTTGGACCTTCAAATCAACGATGAAACCCAGAAATTGCATCGATATTGAATACAAAATTCAAAATGTCGACTTATTTACAAGAGGAGTAACTCTTCTAATAGTTCGTGCTTTGAGCCTTTCCTGGGACTGCAGTATTAGATTCCGATGCACAATTGCAGGTGTACTGTATCTCTTGGACAATCAAATCAACGATGAAACACAGAAATTGCATCGATATTGAATACAAAAGGCAAAATGTCCACTTTTTTATAAGAGGAGTAACTCTTCTAATAGTTCGTGCTTTTAGCCTTTCCTGGGACAGCAGTATTAGTTTCCGATGCACCATTTCAGGTTTACTGTATCCCTTGGACCTTCAAATCAACGATGAAACACGGAAATTGCGTCGATATTGAATACAAAATGCAAAATGTCGACTTATTTATAAGAGGAATAACTCTTCTAATTGTTCGTTCTTTGAGCCTTCCCTGGGACAGCAGTATTAGATTCCGATGCACCATTCCAGGTTTACTGTGTCCCTTGGACCTTCAAATCAACGATGAAACACAGAAATTGCATCTATATTGAATACAAAAGGCAATATGTCGACTTATTTACAAAAGGAGTAACTCTTCTAATAGTTCGTGCTTTGAGCCTTTCCTGGGACAGCAGTATTAGATTCCGATGCACCATTGCAGGTTTACTGTATCTCTTGAACCTTCAAATCAACGATGAAACACAGAAAATGCATCGATATTGAATACAAAAGGCAAAATGTCGACATATCTACAAGAGGAGTAACTCTCCTAATAGTTCGTGTTTTAGCCTTTCCTGGGACAGCAGGATTAGTTTCCGATGCACCATTGCAGGTTTACTGTATCCCTTGGACCTTCAAATCAACGATGAAACACAGAAATTGCGTCGATATTGAATACAAAATGCAAAATGTCGACTTATTTATAAGAGGAATAACTCTTCCAATAGTTCGTGCTTTGAGCCTTTCCTGGAACAGCAGTATTGGATTCCGATGCACCATTGCAGGTTTACTGTATCTCTTGGACCTTCAAATCAACGATGAAACACAGTAATTGCATCGATATTGAATACAAAATCCAAAATGTCGACTTATTTACAAGAGGAGTAACTCTTCTAACAGTTCGTGTTTGAGCCTTTCCAGGGACAGCAGTATTAGATTCCGATGCACCATTGCAGGTTTACTGTATCCCTTGGACCTTCAAATCAACGATGAAACACAGAAATTGCATCGATATTGAATACAAAAGGCAAAATGTCGACTTATTTACAAGAGGAGTAACTCTTCTAATAGTTCGTGCTTTGAGACTTTCCTGGGACAGCAGTAATAGTTTCCGATGCACCATTGCAGGTTTACTGTTTCCCTTGGACCTTCAAATCAACCGTGAAACACGGAAATTGCGTCGATATTGAATACAAAATGCAAAATGTCGACTTATTTATAAGAGGAATAACTCTTCTAATAGTTCGTGCTTTGAGCTTTTCCTGGAACAGCAGTATTGGATTCCGATGCACCATTGCAGGTTTACTGTATCTCTTGGACCTTCAAATCACCGATGAAACACAGAAATTGCATCGATATTGAATACAAAATGCAAAATGTCGACTTATTTACAAGAGGAGTAACTCTTCTAACAGTTCGTGATTTGAGCCTTTCCTGGGACAGCAGTATCAGATTCCGATGCACCGTTGCAGGTTTACTGTATCCCTTGGACATTAACTTCAACGATCAAACACAGAAATTGCATCGATATTGAATACAAAAGGCAAAATGTCGACATATTTACAAGAGGAGTAATTCTTCTAATAGTTCATGATTTGGCCTTTCCTGGGACAGCAGTATTAGATTCCGATGCACCATTGCAGGTTTACTGTATCTCCTGGACCTTCAAATCAACGATGAAACACAGAAATTGCATCGATATTGAATACAAAAGGCAAAATGTCGACTTTTTTATAAGTGGAGTAACTCTTCTAATAGTTCGTGTTTTAGACTTTCCTGGGACAGCAGTATTAGATTCCGATGCACCATTGCAGGTTTAATGTATCCCTTGGACCTTCAAATCAACGATGAAACACAGAAATTGCATCGATATTGAATACAAAAGGCAAAATGTCGACTTATTTAAAAGAGGTGTAACTCTTCTAATAGTTCGTGCTTTCAGCCTTTCCTGGGACAGCAGTATTAGATTCCGATGCACCCTTGCAGGTTTACTGTATCCCTTGGACCTTCAAATCAACGATGAAACACAGAAATTGCATCGATATTGAATACAAAAGGCAAAATGTCATCTTATTTACAAGAGGTGTAACTCTTGTAATTGTTCGTGTTTTGAGCATTTCCTGGGACAGCAGTATTAGATTCCAATGCACCATTGCAGGTTGACTGTATCCCTTGGACCTTCAAATCATCGATGCATCACAGAAATTGCATCGATATTGAATACAAAAGGCAAAATGTCGACTTATTTACAAGAGGAGTAACTCTTGTAATAGTTCGTGTTTGAGCCTTTCCTGGGTCAGCAGTATTAGATTCCAATGCACCATTGCAGGTTTACTGTATCCCTTGGACCTTCAAATCAACGATGAACCACAGAAATTGCATCGATATTGAATACAAAAGCAAAATGTCGACTTATTTAGAAGAGGAGTACCTGTTCTAATAGCTCGTGCTTTTAGCCTTTCCTGGGACAGCAGTATTAGATTCCGATGCACCACTGCAGGTTTACTGTATCCCTTGGACTTTCAAATCAACGATGAAACACAGTAATTGCATCGATTTTGAATACAAAAGGCAAAATGTCGACTTATTTACAAGAGGAGTAACTCTTCTAATAATTCGTGTTTCTAGCCTTTCCTGGGACAGCAGCATCAGATTCCGATGCACCATTGCAGGTTTACTGTATCCCTTGGACCTTCAAATCAACGATGCAACACAGAAATTGCAGCGATATTGAAAGCAAAAGGCAAAATGTCTACTTATTTACAAGAGCAGTAACTCTTTTAATAGTTCGTGCTTTGAGCCATTCCTGGGACAGCAGTATTAGATTCCGATGCACCATTGCAGGTTTACTGTATCCCTTGGACCTTCAAATCAACGATGAAGCACAGAAATTGCATCGATATGGAATACAAAAGGCAAGATGTCGACTTATTTACAAGAGGAGTAACTCTTCTAATAGTTCGTGGTTTTTGCCTTTCCTGGGACAGCAGTATTAGATTCCGATGCACCATTGCAAGTTTACTGTACCCCTTGGACCTTCCAATCAACGATGAAACACAGAAATTGCATCGATATTGAATACAAAAGGGAAAACATCGACCTATTTACAAGAGGAGTAACTCTTCGAATAGTTCGTGCTTTGAGCCTTTCCTGGGACAGCAGTATTAGATTCCGATGCACCATTGCAGGTTTACTGTATCCCTTGGACCTTCAAATCAACGATGAAACACAGAAATTGCATCGATATTGAATACAAAAGGCAAAATGTCGACTTATTTACAAGAGGAGTAACTCTTCTAATAGTTCGTGCTTTTAGCCTTTCCTGGGACAGCAGTATCAGATTCCGATGCACCGTTGCAGGTTTACTGTATCCCTTGGACATTAAAATCAACGATGGAACACAGAAATTGCATCGCTATTGAATACAAAAGGCAAAATGTTGACTTATTTACAAGAGGAGTAATTCTTCTAATTGTTCGTGATTTAGCCTTTCCTGGGACAGCAGTATTAGATTCCGATGCACCATTGCAGGTTTACTGTATCTCTTGGACCTTCAAATCAACGATGAAACACAGAAATTGCATTGATATTGAATACAAAATTCAAAATGTCGACTTACTTACAAGAGGAGTAACTCTTCTAATGGTTCGTGCTTTGAGCCTTTCCTGGGACAGCAGTATTAGATTCCGATGCACAATTGCAGGTTTACTGTATCTCTTGGACAATCAAATCAACGATGAAACACAGAAATTGCATCGATATTGAATACAAAAGGCAAAATGTCCACTTTTTTATAAGAGGAGTAACTCTTCTAATAGTTCGTGCTTTTAGCCTTTCCTGGGACAGCAGTAATAGATTCCGATGCACCATTGCAGGTTTACTGTATCCCTTCGACCTTCAAATCAACGATGAAACACAGAAATTGCATCGATATTGAATACGAAAGGCAAAATGTCGACTTATTTACAAGAGGAGTAACTGTTCTAATAGTTCGTGATTTGAGCCTTTCCTGGGACAGCAGTATTAGATTCCGATGCACCATTGCAGGTCTACTGTATCTCTTGGACCTTCAAAGCAACGATGAAACACAGAAATTGCATCGATATTGAATACAAAAGGCAAAATGTCGACCTATTTACAAGAGGAGTAACTCTTCTAATATTTCGTGTTTTAGCCTTTCCTGGGACAGCAGTATTAGATTCCGATGCACCATTGCAGGTCTACTGTATCTCTTGGACCTTCAAAGCAACGATGAAACACAGAAATTGCATCGACATTGAATACAAAAGGCAAAATGTCGACTTATTTACAAGAGGAGTAACTCTTCTAATACTTCGTTCTTTGAGCCTTTCCTGGGGCAGCAGTATTAGATTCCGATTCATCATTCAAGGTTTACTGTGTCCCTTGGACCTTCAAATCAACGATGAAACACAGATATTGCATCAATATTGAATACAAAAGGCAAAATGTCGACCTATTTACAAGAGGAGTAACTCTTCTAATAGTTCGTGTTTTAGCCTTTCCTGGGACAGCAGTATTAGTTTCCGATGCACCATTTCAGGTTTACTGTATCCCTTGAACCTTCAAATCAACGATGAAACACGGAAATTGCGTCGATATTGAATACAAAAGGCAAAATGTCGACTTATTTATAAGAGGAATAACTCTTCTAATAGTTCGTGCTTTGAGCCTTCCCTGGGACAGCAGTATTAGATTCCGATGCACCATTCCAGGTTTACTGTGTCCCTTGAACCGTCAAATCAACGATGAAACACAGAAATTGCATCGATATTGAATACAAAAGGCAAAATGTCGACTTATTTACAAGAGGAGTTACTCTTCTAATAGTTCGTGCTTTGAGCCTTTCCTGGAACAGCAGTATTGGATTCCGATGCACCATTGCAGGTTTACTGTATCTCTTGGACCTTCAAATCAACGATGAAACACAGAAATTGCATTGATATTGAATACAAAACGCAAAATGTCGACTGATTTACAAGAGGAGTAACTCTCCTAACAGTTCGTGCTTTGACCCTTTCCTGGGACAGCAGTATTAGATTCCGATGCACCATTGCAGGTTTACTGTATCCCTTGGACCTTCATATCAACGATGAAACACAGAAATTGCATCGATATTGAATACAAAAAGCAAAATGTCGACTTATTTACAAGAGGAGTAACTCTTCTAATAGTTCGCGCTTTTAGCCTTTCCAGGGAGAGCAGTATTAGATTATGATGCACCACTGCATGTTTACTGTATCCCTTGGACCTTCAAAGCAACGATGAAACACAGAAATTGCATCTATATTGAATACAAGAAGCAAAATGTCGACATATTTACAAGAGGAGTAACTCTTCTAATAGTTCGTGTTTTAGCCTTTCCTGGGACAGCAGTAATAGTTTCCGATGCACCATTGCAGGTTTACTGTATCTCTTGGACCTTCAAATCACCGATGAAACACAGAAATTGCATCGATATTGAATACAAAATGCAAAATGTCGACTTATTTACAAGAGGAGTAACTCTTCTAACAGTTCGTGATTTGAGCCTTTCCTGGGACAGCAGTATTAGATTCCGATGCACCATTGGAGGTTCACAGTATCCCTTGGACCTTCAAATCAACGATGAAACACAGAAATTGCATCGATATTGAATACAGAAGGCAAAATGTCGACTTATTTACAAGAGGAGTAACTCTTCTAATAGTTCGCGCTTTTATCCTTTCCTGGGAGAGCAGTATTAGATTATGATACACCTTTGCAGGTTTACTGTATCCCTTGGACCTTCAAAGCAACGATGAAACACAGAAATTGCATCGATATTGAATACAAAAGGCAAAATGTCGACATATTTACAAGAGGAGTAACTCTTCTAATAGTTCGTGTTTTAGCCTTTCCTAAGACAGCAGTAATAGTTTCCGATGCACCATTGCAGGTTTACTGTATCTCTTGGACCTTCAAATCAACGATGAAACACAGAAATTGCGTCGATATTGAATACAAAATGCAAAATGTCGACTTATTTATAAGAGGAATAACTCTTCTAATAGTTCGTGCTTTGAGCTTTTCCTGGAACAGCAGTATTGGATTCCGATGCACCATTGCAGGTTTACTGTATCTCTTGGACCTTCAAATCACCGATGAAACACAGAAATTGCATCGATATTGAATACAAAATCCAAAATGTCGACTTATTTACAAGAGGAGTAACTCTTCTAACAGTTCGTGATTTGAGCCTTTCCTGGGACAGCAGTATTAGGTTCCGATGCACCATTGGAGGTTCACTGTATCCCTTGGACCTTCAAATCAACGATGAAACACAGAAATTGCATCGATATTGAATACAGAAGGCAAAATGTCGACTTATTTACAAGAGGAGTAACTCTTCTAATAGTTCGCGCTTTTATCCTTTCCTGGGAGAGCAGTATTAGATTATGATGCACCACTGCAGGTTTACTGTATCCCTTGGACCTTCAAAGCAACGATGAAACACAGAAATTGCATCTATATTGAATACAAAAGGCAAAATGTCGACTTATTTACAAGAGGAGTAACTCTTCTAATAGTTCGTGCTTTGAGCCTTTCCTGGGACAGCAGTATTAGATTCCGATGCACCATTGCAGGTTTACTGTATCTCTTGGACCTTCAAATCAACGATGAAACACAGAAATTGCATTGATATTGAATACAAAATGCAAAATGTCGACTTATTTACCAGAGGAGTAACTCTTCTAACAGTTCGTGCTTTGAGCCTTTCCTGGGACAGCAGTATTAGATTCCGATGCACCATTGCAGGTTTACTGTATCCCTTGGACCTTCAAATCAACGATGCAACACAGAAATTGCATCGATATTGAATACAAAAGGCAAAATGTCGACTTATTTACAAGAGGAGTAGCTCTTCTAATAGTTCGCGATTTTAGCCTTTCCTGGGAGAGCAGTATTAGATTATGATGCACCACTGCAGGTTTACTGTATCCCTTGGACCTTCAAATCAACGATGCACCACAGACCTTGCAGCGATATTGAAAGCAAAAGGCAAAATGTCGACTTATTTACAAGAGGAGTAACTCTTGTAATTGTTCGTGTTTTGAGCCTTTCCTGGGACAGCAGCATCAGATTCCGATGCTCCATTGCAGGTTTACTGTATCCCTTGGACCTTCAAATCAACGATGCAACACAGAAATTGCAGCGATATTGAAAGCAAAAGGCAAAATGTCGAATTATTTACAAGAGCAGTAACTCTTTTAATAGTTCGTGCTTTGAGCCTTTCCTGGGACAGCAGTATTAGATTCCGATGCACCATTGCAGGTTTACTGTATCCCTTGGACCGTCAAATCAACGATGATACACAGAAATTGCATCGATATGGAATACAAAAGTCAAAATATCGACTTATTTACAAGAGGAGTAATTCTTCTAATAGTTCGTGCTTTTAGCTTTTCCTGGGACAGCAGTATTAGATTCCGGTGCACCATTGCAGGTTTACTGTATCTCTTGGACCTTCAAATCAACGATGAAACACAGAAATTGCATCGATATTGAATACAAAAGGCAAAATATCGACTTATTTACAAGGGGAGTAACTCTTCTAATAGTTCGTGTTTGAGACTTTCCTGGGACAGCAGTATTAGATTCCGATGCACCATTGCAGGTTTCCTGTATCCCTTGGACCTTCAAATCAACTATGAAACACAGAAATTGCATCGATATTGAATACAAAAGGCAAATTGTCGACCCTTTTATAAGTGGAGTAACTCTTCTAATAGTCCGTCCTTTGAGCCTTTCCTGCGACAGCAATATTAGATTCCGATGCACCATTGCAGGTTTACTGTATCCCTTGGACCTTCAAATCAACGATGAAACACAGAAATTGCATCGATATTGAATACATAAGGCAAATTGTCGACTTATTGACAAGTGGAGTAACTCTTCTAATAGTTCGTGGTTTTTGCCTTTCCTGGGACAGCAGTATTAGATTCCGATGCACCATTGCAAGTTTACTGTACCCCTTGGACCTTCCAATCAACGATGAAACACAGAAATTGCATCGATATTGAATAAAAAATTGAAAACATCGACCTATTTACAAGCGGAGTAACTCTTCGAATAGTTCGTGCTTTGAGCCTTTCCGGGGACAGCAGTATTAGATTCCGATGCACCATTGCAGGTTTACTGTATCTCTTGGACCTTCAAATCAACGATGAAACACAGAAATTGCATCGATATTGAATACAAAAGGCAAAATGTCCACTTTTTTATAAGAGGAGTAACTCTTCTAATAGTTCGTGCTTTTAGGCTTTCCTGGGACAGCAGTAATAGATTCCCATGCACCATTGCAGGTTAACTGTATCCCTTGGACCTTCAAATCAACGATGAATCACTGAAATTGCATCGATATTGAATACCAAAGGTAAAATGTCGACTTATTTACAAAAGGAGTAACTCTTCTAATAGTTCGTGTTTTGAGCCTTTCCTGGGACAGCAGTATTAGATTCCAATGCGCCATTGCAGGTTTACTATATCCCTTGGACCTTCAAATCAACGATGAAACACAGAAATTGCATCGATATTGAATACGAAAGGCAAAATGTCGACTTCTTTACAAGAGTAGTAACTTTTCTAATAGTTCGTGATTTGAGCCTTTCCTGGGACAGCAGTATTAGATTCCGATGTACCATTGCAGGGTTACTGTATCCCTTGGACCTTCAAATCAACGATGAAACACAGATATTGCATTGATATTGAATACAAAAGGCAAAATGTCGACTTATTTACAAGAGGAGTAACTCTTCTAATAATTCGTGCTTCTAGCCTTTCCTGGGACAGCAGCATCAGATTCCGATGCACCATTGCAGGTTTACTGTATCCCTTGGACCTTCAAATCAACGATGCAACACAGAAATTGCAGCGATATTGAAAGCAAAAGGCAAAATGTCTACTTATTTACAAGAGCAGTAACTCTTTTAATAGTTCGTGCTTTGAGCCATTCCTGGGACAGCAGTATTAGATTCCGATGCACCATTGCAGGTTTACTGTATCCCTTGGACCTTCAAATCAACGATGAAGCACAGAAATTGCATCGATATGGAATACAAAAGGCAAGATGTCGACTTATTTACAAGAGGAGTAACTCTTCTAATAGTTCGTGGTTTTTGCCTTTCCTGGGACAGCAGTATTAGATTCCGATGCACCATTGCAAGTTTACTGTACCCCTTGGACCTTCCAATCAACGATGAAACACAGAAATTGCATCGATATTGAATACAAAAGGGAAAACATCGACCTATTTACAAGAGGAGTAACTCTTCGAATAGTTCGTGCTTTGAGCCTTTCCTGGGACAGCAGTATTAGATTCCGATGCACCATTGCGGGTTTACTGTATCCCTTGGACCTTCAAATCAACGATGAAACACAGAAATTGCATCGATATTGAATACAAAAGGCAAAATGTCGACTTATTTACAAGAGGAGTAACTCTTCTAATAGTTCGTGCTTTTAGCCTTTCCTGGGACAGCAGTATCAGATTCTGATGCACCGTTGCAGGTTTACTGTATCCCTTGGACATTAAAATCAACGATGGAACACAGAAATTGCATCGCTATTGAATACAAAAGGCAAAATGTTGACTTATTTACAAGAGGAGTAATTCTTCTAATAGTTCGTGATTTAGCCTTTCCTGGGACAGCAGTATTAGATTCCGATGCACCATTGCAGGTTTACTGTATCTCTTGGACCTTCAAATCAACGATGAAACACAGAAATTGCATTGATATTGAATACAAAATGCAAAATGTCGACTTATTTACCAGAGGAGTAACTCTTCTAACAGTTCGTGCTTTGAGCCTTTCCTGGGACAGCAGTATTAGATTCCGATGCACCATTGGAGGTTCACTGTATCCCTTGGACCTTCAAATCAACGATGAAACACAGAAATTGCATCGATATTGAATACAGAAGGCAAAATGTCGACTTATTTACAAGAGGAGTAACTCTTCTAATAGTTCGCGCTTTTATCCTTTCCTGGGAGAGCAGTATTAGATTATGATGCACCACTGCAGGTTTACTGTATCCCTTGGACCTTCAAAGCAACGATGAAACACAGAAATTGCATCTATATTGAATACAAAAGGCAAAATGTCGACTTATTTACAAGAGGAGTAACTCTTCTAATAGTTCGTGCTTTGAGCCTTTCCTGGGACAGCAGTATTAGATTCCGATGCACCATTGCAGGTTTACTGTATCTCTTGGACCTTCAAATCAACGATGAAACACAGAAATTGCATTGATATTGAATACAAAATGCAAAATGTCGACTTATTTACCAGAGGAGTAACTCTTCTAACAGTTCGTGCTTTGAGCCTTTCCTGGGACAGCAGTATTAGATTCCGATGCACCATTGCAGGTTTACTGTATCCCTTGGACCTTCAAATCAACGATGCAACACAGAAATTGCATCGATATTGAATACAAAAGGCAAAATGTCGACTTATTTACAAGAGGAGTAGCTCTTCTAATAGTTCGCGATTTTAGCCTTTCCTGGGAGAGCAGTATTAGATTATGATGCACCACTGCAGGTTTACTGTATCCCTTGGACCTTCAAATCAACGATGCACCACAGACCTTGCAGCGATATTGAAAGCAAAAGGCAAAATGTCGACTTATTTACAAGAGGAGTAACTCTTGTAATTGTTCGTGTTTTGAGCCTTTCCTGGGACAGCAGCATCAGATTCCGATGCACCATTGCAGGTTTACTGTATCCCTTGGACCTTCAAATCAACGATGCAACACAGAAATTGCAGCGATATTGAAAGCAAAAGGCAAAATGTCGAATTATTTACAAGAGCAGTAACTCTTTTAATAGTTCGTGCTTTGAGCCTTTCCTGGGACAGCAGTATTAGATTCCGATGCACCATTGCAGGTTTACTGTATCCCTTGGACCGTCAAATCAACGATGATACACAGAAATTGCATCGATATGGAATACAAAAGTCAAAATATCGACTTATTTACAAGAGGAGTAATTCTTCTAATAGTTCGTGCTTTTAGCTTTTCCTGGGACAGCAGTATTAGATTCCGGTGCACCATTGCAGGTTTACTGTATCTCTTGGACCTTCAAATCAACGATGAAACACAGAAATTGCATCGATATTGAATACAAAAGGCAAAATATCGACTTATTTACAAGGGGAGTAACTCTTCTAATAGTTCGTGTTTGAGACTTTCCTGGGACAGCAGTATTAGATTCCGATGCACCATTGCAGGTTTCCTGTATCCCTTGGACCTTCAAATCAACTATGAAACACAGAAATTGCATCGATATTGAATACAAAAGGCAAATTGTCGACCCTTTTATAAGTGGAGTAACTCTTCTAATAGTCCGTCCTTTGAGCCTTTCCTGCGACAGCAATATTAGATTCCGATGCACCATTGCAGGTTTACTGTATCCCTTGGACCTTCAAATCAACGATGAAACACAGAAATTGCATCGATATTGAATACATAAGGCAAAATGTCGACTTATTGACAAGTGGAGTAACTCTTCTAATAGTTCGTGGTTTTTGCCTTTCCTGGGAGAGCAGTATTAGATTCCGATGCACCATTGCAAGTTTACTGTACCCCTTGGACCTTCCAATCAACGATGAAACACAGAAATTGCTACGATATTGAATAAAAAATTGAAAACATCGACCTATTTACAAGCGGAGTAACTCTTCGAATAGTTCGTGCTTTGAGCCTTTCCGGGGACAGCAGTATTAGATTCCGATGCACCATTGCAGGTTTACTGTATCTCTTGGACCTTCAAATCAACGATGAAACACAGAAATTGCATCGATATTGAATACAAAAGGCAAAATGTCCACTTTTTTATAAGAGGAGTAACTCTTCTAATAGTTCGTGCTTTTAGGCTTTCCTGGGACAGCAGTAATAGATTCCCATGCACCATTGCAGGTTAACTGTATCCCTTGGACCTTCAAATCAACGATGAATCACTGAAATTGCATCGATATTGAATACCAAAGGTAAAATGTCGACTTATTTACAAAAGGAGTAACTCTTCTAATAGTTCGTGTTTTGAGCCTTTCCTGGGACAGCAGTATTAGATTCCAATGCGCCATTGCAGGTTTACTATATCCCTTGGACCTTCAAATCAACGATGAAACACAGAAATTGCATCGATATTGAATACGAAAGGCAAAATGTCGACTTCTTTACAAGAGTAGTAACTTTTCTAATAGTTCGTGATTTGAGCCTTTCCTGGGACAGCAGTATTAGATTCCGATGTACCATTGCAGGGTTACTGTATCCCTTGGACCTTCAAATCAACGATGAAACACAGATATTGCATTGATATTGAATACAAAAGGCAAAATGTCGACTTATTTACAAGAGGAGTAACTCTTCTAATAATTCGTGCTTCTAGCCTTTCCTGGGACAGCAGCATCAGATTCCGATGCACCATTGCAGGTTTACTGTATCCCTTGGACCTTCAAATCAACGATGCAACACAGAAATTGCAGCGATATTGAAAGCAAAAGGCAAAATGTCTACTTATTTACAAGAGCAGTAACTCTTTTAATAGTTCGTGCTTTGAGCCATTCCTGGGACAGCAGTATTAGATTCCGATGCACCATTGCAGGTTTACTGTATCCCTTGGACCTTCATATCAACGATGAAGCACAGAAATTGCATCGATATGGAATACAAAAGGCAAGATGTCGACTTATTTACAAGAGGAGTAACTCTTCTAATAGTTCGTGGTTTTTGCCTTTCCTGGGACAGCAGTATTAGATTCCGATGCACCATTGCAAGTTTACTGTACCCCTTGGACCTTCCAATCAACGATGAAACACAGAAATTGCATCGATATTGAATACAAAAGGGAAAACATCGACCTATTTACAAGAGGAGTAACTCTTCGAATAGTTCGTGCTTTGAGCCTTTCCTGGGACAGCAGTATTAGATTCCGATGCACCATTGCGGGTTTACTGTATCCCTTGGACCTTCAAATCAACGATGAAACACAGAAATTGCATCGATATTGAATACAAAAGGCAAAATGTCGACTTATTTACAAGAGGAGTAACTCTTCTAATAGTTCGTGCTTTTAGCCTTTCCTGGGACAACAGTATCAGATTCTGATGCACCGTTGCAGGTTTACTGTATCCCTTGGACATTAAAATCAACGATGGAACACAGAAATTGCATCGCTATTGAATACAAAAGGCAAAATGTTGACTTATTTACAAGAGGAGTAATTCTTCTAATAGTTCGTGATTTAGCCTTTCCTGGGACAGCAGTATTAGATTCCGATGCACCATTGCAGGTTTACTGTATCTCTTGGACCTTCAAATCAAGGATGAAACACAGAAATTGCATCGATATTGAATACAAAATTCAAAATGTCGACTTACTTACAAGAGGAGTAACTCTTCTAATAGTTCGTGCTTTGAGCCTTTCCTGGGACAGCAGTATTAGATTCCGATGCACAATTGCAGGTTTACTGTATCTCTTGGACAATCAAATCAACGATGAAACACAGAAATTGCATCGATATTGAATACAAAAGGCAAAATGTCGACTTATTTACAAGAGGAGTAACTCTTCTAATAGTTCGTGCTTTTAGCCTTTCCTGGGACAGCAGTAATAGATTCCGATGCACCATTGCAGGTTTACTGTATCCCTTCGACCTTCAAATCAACGATGAAACACAGAAATTGCATCGATATTGAATACGAAAGGCAAAATGTCGACTTATTTACAAGAGGAGTAACTGTTCTAATAGTTCGTGATTTGAGCCTTTCCTGGGACAGCAGTATTAGATTCCGATGCACCATTGCAGGTCTACTGTATCTCTTGGACCTTTAAAGCAACGATGAAACACAGAAATTGCATCGATATTGAATACAAAAGGCAAAATGTCGACCTATTTACAAGAGGAGTAACTCTTCTAATAGTTCGTGTTTTAGCCTTTCCTGGGACAGCAGTATTAGATTCCGATGCACCATTGCAGGTCTACTGTATCTCTTGGACCTTCAAAGCAACGATGAAACACAGAAATTGCATCGACATTGAATACGAAAGGCAAAATGTCGACTTATTTACAAGAGGAGTAACTCTTCTAATACTTCGTTCTTTGAGCCTTTCCTGGGACAGCAGTATTAGATTCCGATTCATCATTCAAGGTTTACTGTGTCCCTTGGACCTTCAAATCAACGATGAAACACAGATATTGCATCGATATTGAATACAAAAGGCAAAATGTCGACCTATTTACAAGAGGAGTAACTCTTCTAATAGTTCGTGTTTTAGCCTTTCCTGGGACAGCAGTATTAGTTTCCGATGCACCATTTCAGGTTTACTGTATCCCTTGAACCTTCAAATCAACGATGAAACACGGAAATTGCGTCGATATTGAATACAAAAGGCAAAATGTCGACTTATTTATAAGAGGAATAACTCTTCTAATAGTTCGTGCTTTGAGCCTTCCCTGGGACAGCAGTATTAGATTCCGATGCACCATTCCAGGTTTACTGTGTCCCTTGAACCGTCAAATCAACGATGAAACACAGAAATTGCATCGATATTGAATACAAAAGGCAAAATGTCGACTTATTTACAAGAGGAGTTACTCTTCTAATAGTTCGTGCTTTGAGCCTTTCCTGGAACAGCAGTATTGGATTCCGATGCACCATTGCAGGTTTACTGTATCTCTTGGACCTTCAAATCAACGATGAAACACAGAAATTGCATTGATATTGAATACAAAACGCAAAATGTCGACTGATTTACAAGAGGAGTAACTCTTCTAACAGTTCGTGCTTTGACCCTTTCCTGGGACAGCAGTATTAGATTCCGATGCACCATTGCAGGTTTACTGTATCCCTTGGACCTTCATATCAACGATGAAACACAGAAATTGCATCGATATTGAATACAAAAGGCAAAATGTCGACTTATTTACAAGAGGAGTAACTCTTCTAATAGTTCGCGCTTTTAGCCTTTCCAGGGAGAGCAGTATTAGATTATGATGCACCACTGCATGTTTACTGTATCCCTTGGACCTTCAAAGCAACGATGAAACTCAGAAATTGCATCTATATTGAATACAAGAAGCAAAATGTCGACATATTTACAAGAGGAGTAACTCTTCTAATAGTTCGTGTTTTAGCCTTTCCTGGGACAGCAGTAATAGTTTCCGATGCACCATTGCAGGTTTACTGTATCTCTTGGACCTTCAAATCAACGATGAAACACAGAAATTGCGTCGATATTGAATACAAAATGTAAAATGTCGACTTATTTATAAGAGGAATAACTCTTCTAATAGTTCGTGTTTTGAGCTTTTCCTGGAACAGCAGTATTGGATTCCGATGCACCATTGCAGGTTTACTGTATCTCTTGGACCTTCAAATCACCGATGAAACACAGAAATTGCATCGATATTGAATACAAAATGCAAAATGTCGACTTATTTACAAGAGGAGTAACTCTTCTAACAGTTCGTGATTTGAGCCTTTCCTGGGACAGCAGTATTAGATTCCGATGCACCATTGGAGGTTCACTGTATCCCTTGGACCTTCAAATCAACGATGAAACACAGAAATTGCATCGATATTGAATACAGAAGGCAAAATGTCGACTTATTTACAAGAGGAGTAACTCTTCTAATAGTTCGCGCTTTTATCCTTTCCTGGGAGAGCATTATTAGATTATGATACACCTTTGCAGGTTTACTGTATCCCTTGGACCTTCAAAGCAACGATGAAACACAGAAATTGCATCAATATTGAATACAAAAGGCAAAATGTCGACATATTTACAAGAGGAGTAACTCTTCTAATAGTTCGTGTTTTAGCCTTTCCTAAGACAGCAGTAATAGTTTCCGATGCACCATTGCAGGTTTACTGTATCTCTTGGACCTTCAAATCAACGATGAAACACAGAAATTGCGTCTATATTGAATACAAAATGCAAAATGTCGACTTATTTTTAAGAGGAATAACTCTTCTAATAGTTCGTGCTTTGAGCTTTTCCTGGAACAGCAGTATTGGATTCCGATGCACCATTGCAGGTTTACTGTATCTCTTGGACCTTCAAATCACCGATGAAACACAGAAATTGCATCGATATTGAATACAAAATCCAAAATGTCGACTTATTTACAAGAGGAGTAACTCTTCTAACAGTTCGTGATTTGAGCCTTTCCTGGGACAGCAGTATTAGGTTCCGATGCACCATTGGAGGTTCACTGTATCCCTTGGACCTTCAAATCAACGATGAAACACAGAAATTGCATCGATATTGAATACAGAAGGCAAAATGTCGACTTATTTACAAGAGGAGTAACTCTTCTAATAGTTCGCGCTTTTATCCTTTCCTGGGAGAGCAGTATTAGATTATGATGCACCACTGCAGGTTTACTGTATCCCTTGGACCTTCAAAGCAACGATGAAACACAGAAATTGCATCTATATTGAATACAAAAGGCAAAATGTCGACTTATTTACAAGAGGAGTAACTCTTCTAATAGTTCGTGCTTTGAGCCTTTCCTGGGACAGCAGTATTAGATTCCGATGCACCATTGCAGGTTTACTGTATCTCTTGGACCTTCAAATCAACGATGAAACACAGAAATTGCATTGATATTGAATACAAAATGCAAAATGTCGACTTATTTACCAGAGGAGTAACTCTTCTAACAGTTCGTGCTTTGAGCCTTTCCTGGGACAGCAGTATTAGATTCCGATGCACCATTGCAGGTTTACTGTATCCCTTGGACCTTCAAATCAACGATGAAACACAGAAATTGCATCGATATTGAATACAAAAGGCAAAATGTCGACTTATTTACAAGAGGAGTAGCTCTTCTAATAGTTCGCGATTTTAGCCTTTCCTGGGAGAGCAGTATTAGATTATGATGCACCACTGCAGGTTTACTGTATCCCTTGGACCTTCAAATCAACGATGCACCACAGACCTTGCAGCGATATTGAAAGCAAAAGGCAAAATGTCGACTTATTTACAAGAGGAGTAACTCTTGTAATTGTTCGTGTTTTGAGCCTTTCCTGGGACAGCAGCATCAGATTCCGATGCACCATTGCAGGTTTACTGTATCCCTTGGACCTTCAAATCAACGATGCAACACAGAAATTGCAGCGATATTGAAAGCAAAAGGCAAAATGTCGAATTATTTACAAGAGCAGTAACTCTTTTAATAGTTCGTGCTTTGAGCCTTTCCTGGGACAGCAGTATTAGATTCCGATGCACCATTGCAGGTTTACTGTATCCCTTGGACCGTCAAATCAACGATGATACACAGAAATTGCATCGATATGGAATACAAAAGGCAAAATATCGACTTATTTACAAGAGGAGTAATTCTTCTAATAGTTCGTGCTTTTAGCTTTTCCTGGGACAGCAGTATTAGATTCCGATGCACCATTGCAGGTTTACTGTATCTCTTGGACCTTCAAATCAACGATGAAACACAGAAATTGCATCGATATTGAATACAAAAGGCAAAATATCGACTTATTTACAAGGGGAGTAACTCTTCTAATAGTTCGTGTTTGAGACTTTCCTGGGACAGCAGTATTAGATTCCGATGCACCATTGCAGGTTTCCTGTATCCCTTGGACCATCAAATCAACTATGAAACACAGAAATTGCATCGATATTGAATACAAAAGGCAAATTGTCGACCCTTTTATAAGTGGAGTAACTCTTCTAATAGTCCGTCCTTTGAGCCTTTCCTGCGACAGCAATATTAGATTCCGATGCACCATTGCAGGTTTACTGTATCCCTTGGACCTTCAAATCAACGATGAAACACAGAAATTGCATCGATATTGAATACATAAGGCAAAATGTCGACTTATTGACAAGTGGAGTAACTCTTCTAATAGTTCGTGGTTTTTGCCTTTCCTGGGAGTGCAGTATTAGATTCCGATGCACCATTGCAAGTTTACTGTACCCCTTGGACCTTCCAATCAACGATGAAACACAGAAATTGCATCGATATTGAATACAAAAGGGAAAACATCGACCTATTTACAAGTGGAGTAACTCTTCGAATAGTTCGTGCTTTGAGCCTTTCCGGGGACAGCAGTATTAGATTCCGATGCACCATTGCAGGTTTACTGTATCTCTTGGACCTTCAAATCAACGATGAAACACAGAAATTGCATCGATATTGAATACAAAAGGCAAAATGTCCACTTTTTTATAAGAGGAGTAACTCTTCTAATAGTTCGTGCTTTTAGGCTTTCCTGGGACAGCAGTAATAGATTCCCATGCACCATTGCAGGTTAACTGTATCCCTTGGACCTTCAAATCAACGATGAATCACTGAAATTGCATCGATATTGAATACCAAAGGTAAAATGTCGACTTATTTACAAAAGGAGTAACTCTTCTAATAGTTCGTGTTTTGAGCCTTTCCTGGGACAGCAGTATTAGATTCCAATGCGCCATTGCAGGTTTACTATATCCCTTGGACCTTCAAATCAACGATGAAATACAGAAATTGCATCGATATTGAATACGAAAGGCAAAATGTCGACTTCTTTACAAGAGTAGTAACTTTTCTAATAGTTCGTGATTTGAGCCTTTCCTGGGACAGCAGTATTAGATTCCGATGTACCATTGCAGGGTTACTGTATCCCTTGGACCTTCAAATCAACGATGAAACACAGATATTGCATTGATATTGAATACAAAAGGCAAAATGTCGTCTTATTTGTAAGAGGAGTAACTCTTCTAATAGTTCGTGTTTTGAGCCTTTCCTGGGACAGCAGTATTAGATTCCGATGCACCATTACAGGTTTACTGTATCTCTTGGACCTTCAAAGCAAAGATGAAACACAGAAATTGCATCGATATTGAATACAAAAGGCAAAATGTCGACTTATTTACAAGAGGAGTAACTCTTCTAATACCTCGTGCTTGGAGCCTTTCCTGGGACAGCAGTATTAGATTCCGATGCACCATTCCCGGTTTACTGTGTCCCTTGGACATTCAAATCAACGATGAAACACAGAAATTGCATCTATATTGAATACAAAAGGCAAAATGTCGACTTATTTACAAAAGGAGTAACTCTTCTAATAGTTCGTGCTTTGAGCCTTTCCTGGGACAGCAGTATTAGATTCCGATGCACCATTGCAGGTTTACTGTATCTCTTGAACCTTCAAATCAACGATGAAACACAGAAATTGCATCGATATTGAATACAAAAGGCAAAATGTCGACTTATTTACAAGAGGAGTTACTCTTCTAATAGTTCGTGCTTTGAGCCTTTCCTGGAACAGCACTATTGGATTCCGATGCACCATTGCAGGTTTACTGTATCTCTTGGACCTTCAAATCAACGATGAAACACAGAAATTGCATTGATATTGAATACAAAATGCAAAATGTCGACTTATTTACAAGAGGAGTAACTCTTCTAACAGTTCGTGCTTTGACCCTTTCCTGGGACAGCAGTATTAGATTCCGATGCACCATTGCAGGTTTACTGTATCCCTTGGACCTTCAAATCAACGATGAAACACTGATATTGCATCGATATTGAATACCAAAGGTAAAATGTCGACTTATTTACAAAAGGAGTAACTCTTCTAATAGTTCGTGTTTTGAGCCTTTCCTGGGACAGCAGTATTAGATTCCAATGCACCATTGCAGGTTTACTATATCCCTTGGACCTTCAAATCAACGATGAAACACAGAAATTGCATCGATATTTAATACGAAAGGCAAAATGTCGACTTATTTACAAGAGTAGTAACTTTTCTAATAGTTCGTGATTTGAGCCTTTCCTGGGACAGCAGTATTAGATTCCGATGAACCGTTGCAGGGTTACTGTGTCCCTTGGACCTTCAAATCAACGATGAAACACAGTTATTGCATTGATATTGAATACAAAAGGCAAAATGTCGTCTTATTTGTAAGAGGAGTAACTCTTCTAATAGTTCGTGTGTTGAGCCTTTCCTGGGACAGCAGTATTAGATTCCGATGCACCATTACAGGTTTACTGTATCTCTTGGACCTTCAAAGCAACGATGAAACACAGAAATTGCATCGATATTGAATACAAAAGGCAAAATGTCGACTTATTTACAAGAGGAGTAACTCTTCTAATACCTCGTGCTTGGAGCCTTTCCTGGGACAGCAGTATTAGATTCCGATGCACCATTCCCGGTTTACTGTGTCCCTTGGACATTCAAATCAACGATGAAACACAGAAATTGCATTTATATTGAATACAAAAGGCAAAATGTCGACTTATTTACAAAAGGAGTAACTCTTCTAATAGTTCGTGCTTTGAGCCTTTCCTGGGACAGCAGTATTAGATTCCGATGCACCATTGCAGGTTTACTGTATCTCTTGAACCTTCAAATCAACGATGAAACACAGAAATTGCATCGATATTGAATACAAAAGGCAAAATGTCGACTTATTTACAAGAGGAGTTACTCTTCTAATAGTTCGTGCTTTGAGCCTTTCCTGGAACAGCAGTATTGGATTCCGATGCACCATTGCAGGTTTACTGTATCTCTTGGACCTTCAAATCAACGATGAAACACAGAAATTGCATCGATATTGAATACAAAAAGCAAAATGTCGACTTATTTTCAAGAGGAGTAACTCTTCTAATAGTTCGTGCTTTTAGCCTTTCCTGGGACAGCAGTATTAGATTATGATACACCATTGCAGGTTTACTGTATCCCTTGGACCTTCAAAGCAACGATGAAACACAGAAATTGCATCGATATTGAATACAAAAGGCAAAATGTCGACATATTTACAAGAGGAGTAACTCTTCTAATAGTTCGTGTTTTAGCCTTTCCTGGGACAGCAGTAATAGTTTCTGATGCACCATTGCAGGTTTACTGTATCTCTTGGACCTTCAAATCAACGATGAAACACAGAAATTGCGTCGATATTGAATACAAAATGCAAAATGTCGACTTATTTACCAGAGGAGTAACTCTTCTAATAGTTCGTGCTTTGAGCCTTTCCTGGGACAGCAGTATTAGATTCCGATGCACAGTTGCAGGTTTACTGTATCTCTTGGACCTTCAAATCAACGATGAAACACAGAAATTGCATTGATATTGAATACAAAATGCAAAATGTCGACTTATTTACCAGAGGAGTAACTCTTCTAACAGTTCGTGCTTTGAGCCTTTCCTGGGACAGCAGTATTAGATTCCGATGCACCATTGCAGGTTTACTGTATCCCTTGGACCTTCAAATCAAAGATGAAACACAGAAATTGCATCGATATTGACTACAAAAGGCAATATGTAGACTTATTTACAAGAGGAGTAGCTCTTCTAATAGTTCGCGATTTTAGCCTTTCCTGGGAGAGCAGTATTAGATTATGATGCACCACTGCAGGTTTACTGTATCCCTTGGACCTTCAAATCAACGATGCACCACAGACCTTGCAGCGATATTGAAAGCAAAAGGCAAAATGTCGACTTATTTACAAGAGGAGTAACTCTTGTAATTGTTCGTGCTTTGAGCCTTTCCTGGGACAGCAGCATCAGATTCCGATGCACCATTGCAGGTTTACTGCATCCCTTGGACCTTCAAATCAACGATGCAACACAGAAATTGCAGCGATATTGAAAGCAAAAGGCAAAATGTCGACTTATTTACAAGAGCAGTAACTCTTTTAATAGTTCGTGCTTTGAGCCTTTCCTGGGACAGCAGTATTAGATTCCGATGCACCATTGCAGGTTTACTGTATCCCTTGGACCTTCAAATCAACGATGAAACACAGAAATTGCATCGATATGGAATACAAAAGGCAAAATATCGACTTATTTACAAGAGGAGTAATTCTTCTAATAGTTCGTGCTTTTAGCTTTTCCTGGGACAGCAGTATTAGATTCCGATGCACCATTGCAGGTATACTGTATCTCTTGGACCTTCAAATCAACGATGAAACACAGAAATTGCATCGATATGGAATAGAAAAGGCAAAATATCGACTTATTTACAAGAGGAGTAATTCTTCTAATAGTTCGTGCTTTTAGCTTTTCCTGGGACAGCAGTATTAGATTCCGATGCACCATTGCAGGTTTACTGTATCTCTTGGACCTTCAAATCAACGATGAAACACAGAAATTGCATCGATATTGAATACAAAAGGCAAAATATCGACTTATTTACAAGGGGAGTTACTCTTCTAATAGTTCGTGTTTGAGACTTTCCTGGGACAGCAGTATTAGATTCCGATGCACCATTGCAGGTTTCCTGTATCCCTTGGACCTTCAAATCAACTATGAAACACAGAAATTGCATCGATATTGAATACAAAAGGCAAATTGTCGATCCTTTTATAAGTGGAGTAACTCTTCTAATAGTCCGTCCTTTGAGCCTTTCCTGCGACAGCAATATTAGATTCCGATGCACCATTGCAGGTTTACTGTATCCCTTGGACCTTCAAATCAACGATGAAACACAGATATTGCATCGATATTGAATACAAAAGGCAAAATGTCGACTTATTGACAAGAGGAGTAACTCTTCTAATATTTCGTGGTTTTTGCCTTTCCTGGGAGAGCAGTATTAGATTCCGATGCACCATTGCAAGTTTACTGTACCCCTTGGACCTTCCAATCAACGATGAAACACAGAAATTGCATCGATATTGAATACAAAAGTGAAAACATCGACCTATTTACAAGTGGAGTAACTCTTCGAATAGTTCGTGCTTTGAGCCTTTCCTGGGACAGCAGTATTAGATTCCGATGCACCATTGCAGGTTTACTGTATCTCTTGGACCTTCAAATCAACGATGAAACACAGAAATTGCATCGATATTGAATACAAAAGGCAAAATGTCCACTTTTTTATAAGAGGAGTAACTCTTCTAATAGTTCGTGCTTTTAGGCTTTCCTGGGACAGCAGTAATAGATTCCCATGCACCATTGCAGGTTAACTGTATCCCTTGGACCTTCAAATCAACGATGAATCACTGAAATTGCATCGATATTGAATACCAAAGGTAAAATGTCGACTTATTTACAAAAGGAGTAACTCTTCTAATAGTTCGTGTTTTGAGCCTTTCCTGGGACAGCAGTATTAGATTCCAATGCGCCATTGCAGGTTTACTATATCCCTTGGACCTTCAAATCAACGATGAAACACAGAAATTGCATCGATATTGAATACGAAAGGCAAAATGTCGACTTATTTACAAGAGTAGTAACTTTTCTAATAGTTCGTGATTTGAGCCTTTCCTGGGACAGCAGTATTAGATTCCGATGTACCATTGCAGGGTTACTGTATCCCTTGGACCTTCAAATCAACGATGAAACACAGATATTGCATTGATATTGAATACAAAAGGCAAAATGTCGTCTTATTTGTAAGAGGAGTAACTCTTCTAATAGTTCGTGTTTTGAGCCTTTCCTGGGACAGCAGTATTAGATTCCGATGCACCATTACAGGTTTACTGTATCTCTTGGACCTTCAAAGCAACGATGAAACACAGAAATTGCATCGATATTGAATACAAAAGGCAAAATGTCGACTTATTTACAAGAGGAGTAACTCTTCTAATACCTCGTGCTTGGAGCCTTTCCTGGGACAGCAGTATTAGATTCCGATGCACCATTCCCGGTTTACTGTGTCCCTTGGACATTCAAATCAACGATGAAACACAGAAATTGCATCTATATTGAATACAAAAGGCAAAATGTCGACTTATTTACAAAAGGAGTAACTCTTCTAATAGTTCGTGCTTTGAGCCTTTCCTGGGACAGCAGTATTAGATTCCGATGCACCATTGCAGGTTTACTGTATCTCTTGAACCTTCAAATCAACGATGAAACACAGAAATTGCATCGATATTGAATACAAAAGGCAAAATGTCGACTTATTTACAAGAGGAGTTACTCTTCTAATAGTTCGTGCTTTGAGCCTTTCCTGGAACAGCAGTATTGGATTCCGATGCACCATTGCAGGTTTACTGTATCTCTTGGACCTTCAAATCAACGATGAAACACAGAAATTGCATTGATATTGAATACAAAATGCAAAATGTCGACTTATTTACAAGAGGAGTAACTCTTCTAACAGTTCGTGCTTTGACCCTTTCCTGGGACAGCAGTATTAGATTCCGATGCACCATTGCAGGTTTACTGTATCCCTTGGACCTTCAAAGGAACGATGAAACACAGAAATTGCATCGATATTGAATACAAAAGGCAAAATGTCGACATATTTACAAGAGGAGTAACTCTTCTAATAGTTCGTGTTTTAGCCTTTCCTGGGACAGCAGTAATAGTTTCTGATGCACCATTGCAGGTTTACTGTATCTCTTGGACCTTCAAATCAACGATGAAACACAGAAATTGCGTCGATATTGAATACAAAATGCAAAATGTCGACTTATTTACCAGAGGAGTAACTCTTCTAATAGTTCGTGCTTTGAGCCTTTCCTGGGACAGCAGTATTAGATTCCGATGCACCATTGCAGGTTTACTGTATCTCTTGGACCTTCAAATCAACGATGAAACACAGAAATTGCATTGATATTGAATACAAAATGCAAAATGTCGCTTATTTACCAGAGGAGTAACTCTTCTAACAGTTCGTGCTTTGAGCCTTTCCTGGGACAGCAGTATTAGATTCCGATGCACCATTGCAGGTTTACTGTATCCCTTGGACCTTCAAATCAAAGATGAAACACAGAAATTGCATCGATATTGACTACAAAAGGCAAAATGTAGACTTATTTACAAGAGGAGTAGCTCTTCTAATAGTTCGCGATTTTAGCCTTTCCTGGGAGAGCAGTATTAGATTATGATGCACCACTGCAGGTTTACTGTATCCCTTGGACCTTCAAATCAACGATGCACCACAGACCTTGCAGCGATATTGAAAGCAAAAGGCAAAATGTCGACTTATTTACAAGAGGAGTAACTCTTGTAATTGTTCGTGCTTTGAGCCTTTCCTGGGACAGCAGCATCAGATTCCGATGCACCATTGCAGGTTTACTGTATCCCTTGGACCTTCAAATCAACGATGCAACACAGAAATTGCAGCGATACTGAAAGCAAAAGGCAAAATGTCGACTTATTTACAAGAGCAGTAACTCTTTTAATAGTTCGTGCTTTGAGCCTTTCCTGGGACAGCAGTATTAGATTCCGATGCACCATTGCAGGTTTACTGTATCCCTTGGACCTTCAAATCAACGATGAAACACAGAAATTGCATCGATATGGAATACAAAAGGCAAAATATCGACTTATTTACAAGAGGAGTAATTCTTCTAATAGTTCGTGCTTTTAGCTTTTCCTGGGACAGCAGTATTAGATTCCGATGCACCATTGCAGGTATACTGTATCTCTTGGACCTTCAAATCAACGATGAAACACAGAAATTGCATCGATATGGAATACAAAAGGCAAAATATCGACTTATTTACAAGAGGAGTAATTCTTCTAATAGTTCGTGCTTTTAGCTTTTCCTGGGACAGCAGTATTAGATTCCGATGCACCATTGCAGGTTTACTGTATCTCTTGGACCTTCAAATCAACGATGAAACACAGAAATTGCATCGATATTGAATACAAAAGGCAAAATATCGACTTATTTACAAGGGGAGTTACTCTTCTAATTGTTCGTGTTTGAGACTTTCCTGGGACAGCAGTATTAGATTCCGATGCACCATTGCAGGTTTCCTGTATCCCTTGGACCTTCAAATCAACTATGAAACACAGAAATTGCATCGATATTGAATACAAAAGGCAAATTGTCGACCCTTTTATAAGTGGAGTAACTCTTCTAATAGTCCGTCCTTTGAGCCTTTCCTGCGACAGCAATATTAGATTCCGATGCACCATTGCAGGTTTACTGTATCCCTTGGACCTTCAAATCAACGATGAAACACAGAAATTGCATCGATATTGAATACATAAGGCAAAATGTCGACTTATTGACAAGAGGAGTAACTCTTCTAATAGTTCGTGGTTTTTGCCTTTCCTGGGAGAGCAGTATTAGATTCCGATGCACCATTGCAAGTTTACTGTACCCCTTGGACCTTCCAATCAACGATGAAACCCAGAAATTGCATCGATATTGAATACAAAAGGGAAAACATCGACCTATTTACAAGTGGAGTAACTCTTCGAATAGTTCGTGCTTTGAGCCTTTCCTGGGACAGCAGTATTAGATTCCGATGCACCATTGCAGGTTTACTGTATCTCTTGGACCTTCAAATCAACGATGAAACACAGAAATTGCATCGATATTGAATACAAAAGGCAAAATGTCCACTTTTTTATAAGAGGAGTAACTCTTCTAATAGTTCGTGCTTTTAGGCTTTCCTGGGACAGCAGTAATAGATTCCCATGCACCATTGCAGGTTAACTGTATCCCTTGGACCTTCAAATCAACGATGAATCACTGAAATTGCATCGATATTGAATACCAAAGGTAAAATGTCGACTTATTTACAAAAGGAGTAACTCTTCTAATAGTTCGTGTTTTGAGCCTTTCCTGGGACAGCAGTATTAGATTCCAATGCGCCATTGCAGGTTTACTATATCCCTTGGACCTTCAAATCAACGATGAAACACAGAAATTGCATCGATATTGAATACGAAAGGCAAAATGTCGACTTATTTACAAGAGTAGTAACTTTTCTAATAGTTCGTGATTTGAGCCTTTCCTGGGACAGCAGTATTAGATTCCGATGTACCATTGCAGGGTTACTGTATCCCTTGGACCTTCAAATCAACGATGAAACACAGATATTGCATTGATATTGAATACAAAAGGCAAAATGTCGTCTTATTTGTAAGAGGAGTAACTCTTCTAATAGTTCGTGTTTTGAGCCTTTCCTGGGACAGCAGTATTAGATTCCGATGCACCATTACAGGTTTACTGTATCTCTTGGACCTTCAAAGCAACGATGAAACACAGAAATTGCATCGATATTGAATACAAAAGGCAAAATGTCGACTTATTTACAAGAGGAGTAACTCTTCTAATACCTCGTGCTTGGAGCCTTTCCTGGGACAGCAGTATTAGATTCCGATGCACCATTCCCGGTTTACTGTGTCCCTTGGACATTCAAATCAACGATGAAACACAGAAATTGCATCTATATTGAATACAAAAGGCAAAATGTCGACTTATTTACAAAAGGAGTAACTCTTCTAATAGTTCGTGCTTTGAGCCTTTCCTGGGACAGCAGTATTAGATTCCGATGCACCATTGCAGGTTTACTGTATCTCTTGAACCTTCAAATCAACGATGAAACACAGAAATTGCATCGATATTGAATACAAAAGGCAAAATGTCGACTTATTTACAAGAGGAGTAACTCTTCTAATAGTTCGTGCTTTGAGCCTTTCCTGGAACAGCAGTATTGGATTCCGATGCACCATTGCAGGTTTACTGTATCTCTTGGACCTTCTAATCAACGATGAAACACAGAAATTGCATTGATATTGAATACAAAATGCAAAATGTCGACTTATTTACAAGAGGAGTAACTCTTCTAACAGTTCGTGCTTTGACCCTTTCCTGGGACAGCAGTATTAGATTCCGATGCACCATTGCTGGTTTACTGTATCCCTTGGACCTTCAAATCAACGATGAAACACTGATATTGCATCGATATTGAATACCAAAGGTAAAATGTCGACTTATTTACAAAAGGAGTAACTCTTCTAATAGTTCGTGCTTTGAGCCTTTCCTGGGACAGCAGTATTAGATTCCAATGCACCATTGCAGGTTTACTATATCCCTTGGACCTTCAAATCAACGATGAAACACAGAAATTGCATCGATATTTAATACGAAAGGCAAAATGTCGACTTATTTACAAGAGTAGTAACTTTTCTAATAGTTCGTGATTTGAGCCTTTCCTGGGACAGCAGTATTAGATTCCGATGAACCGTTGCAGGGTTACTGTATCCCTTGGACCTTCAAATCAACGATGAAACACAGATATTGCATTGATATTGAATACAAAAGGCAAAATGTCGTCTTATTTGTAAGAGGAGTAACTCTTCTAATAGTTCGTGTGTTGAGCCTTTCCTGGGACAGCAGTATTAGATTCCGATGCACCATTGCAGGTTTACTGTATCTCTTGGACCTTCAAAGCAACGATGAAACACAGAAATTGCATCGATATTGAATACAAAAGGCAAAATGTCGACTTATTTACAAGAGGAGTAACTCTTCTAATACCTCGTGCTTGGAGCCTTTCCTGGGACAGCAGTATTAGATTCCGATGCACCATTCCCGGTTTACTGTGTCCCTTGGACATTCAAATCAACGATGAAACACAGAAATTGCATTTATATTGAATACAAAAGGCAAAATGTCGACTTATTTACAAAAGGAGTAACTCTTCTAATAGTTCGTGCTTTGAGCCTTTCCTGGGTCAGCAGTATTAGATTCCGATGCACCATTGCAGGTTTACTGTATCTCTTGGACCTTCAAATCAACGATGAAACACAGAAATTGCATCGATATTGAATACAAAAGGCAAAATGTCCACTTTTTTATAAGAGGAGTAACTCTTCTAATAGTTCGTGCTTTTAGGCTTTCCTGGGACAGCAGTAATAGATTCCCATGCACCATTGCAGGTTAACTGTATCCCTTGGACCTTCAAATCAACGATGAATCACTGAAATTGCATCGATATTGAATACCAAAGGTAAAATGTCGACTTATTTACAAAAGGAGTAACTCTTCTAATAGTTCGTGTTTTGAGCCTTTCCTGGGACAGCAGTATTAGATTCCAATGCGCCATTGCAGGTTTACTATATCCCTTGGACCTTCAAATCAACGATGAAACACAGAAATTGCATCGATATTGAATACGAAAGGCAAAATGTCGACTTATTTACAAGAGTAGTAACTTTTCTAATAGTTCGTGATTTGAGCCTTTCCTGGGACAGCAGTATTAGATTCCGATGTACCATTGCAGGGTTACTGTATCCCTTGGACCTTCAAATCAACGATGAAACACAGATATTGCATTGATATTGAATACAAAAGGCAAAATGTCGTCTTATTTGTAAGAGGAGTAACTCTTCTAATAGTTCGTGTTTTGAGCCTTTCCTGGGACAGCAGTATTAGATTCCGATGCACCATTACAGGTTTACTGTATCTCTTGGACCTTCAAAGCAACGATGAAACACAGAAATTGCATCGATATTGAATACAAAAGGCAAAATGTCGACTTATTTACAAGAGGAGTAACTCTTCTAATACCTCGTGCTTGGAGCCTTTCCTGGGACAGCAGTATTAGATTCCGATGCACCATTCCCGGTTTACTGTGTCCCTTGGACATTCAAATCAACGATGAAACACAGAAATTGCATCTATATTGAATACAAAAGGCAAAATGTCGACTTATTTACAAAAGGAGTAACTCTTCTAATAGTTCGTGCTTTGAGCCTTTCCTGGGACAGCAGTATTAGATTCCGATGCACCATTGCAGGTTTACTGTATCTCTTGAACCTTCAAATCAACGATGAAACACAGAAATTGCATCGATATTGAATACAAAAGGCAAAATGTCGACTTATTTACAAGAGGAGTTACTCTTCTAATAGTTCGTGCTTTGAGCCTTTCCTGGAACAGCAGTATTGGATTCCGATGCACCATTGCAGGTTTACTGTATCTCTTGGACCTTCAAATCAACGATGAAACACAGAAATTGCATTGATATTGAATACAAAATGCAAAATGTCGACTTATTTACAAGAGGAGTAACTCTTCTAACAGTTCGTGCTTTGACCCTTTCCTGGGACAGCAGTATTAGATTCCGATGCACCATTGCAGGTTTACTGTATCCCTTGGACCTTCAAAGCAACGATGAAACACAGAAATTGCATCGATATTGAATACAAAAGGCAAAATGTCGACATATTTACAAGAGGAGTAACTCTTCTAATAGTTCGTGTTTTAGCCTTTCCTGGGACAGCAGTAATAGTTTCTGATGCACCATTGCAGGTTTACTGTATCTCTTGGACCTTCAAATCAACGATGAAACACAGAAATTGCGTCGATATTGAATACAAAATGCAAAATGTCGACTTATTTACCAGAGGAGTAACTCTTCTAATAGTTCGTGCTTTGAGCCTTTCCTGGGACAGCAGTATTAGATTCCGATGCACCATTGCAGGTTTACTGTATCTCTTGGACCTTCAAATCAACGATGAAACACAGAAATTGCATTGATATTGAATACAAATGCAAAATGTCGACTTATTTACCAGAGGAGTAACTCTTCTAACAGTTCGTGCTTTGAGCCTTTCCTGGGACAGCAGTATTAGATTCCGATGCACCATTGCAGGTTTACTGTATCCCTTGGACCTTCAAATCAAAGATGAAACACAGAAATTGCATCGATATTGACTACAAAAGGCAAAATGTACACTTATTTACAAGAGGAGTAGCTCTTCTAATAGTTCGCGATTTTAGCCTTTCCTGGGAGAGCAGTATTAGATTATGATGCACCACTGCAGGTTTACTGTATCCCTTGGACCTTCAAATCAACGATGCACCACAGACCTTGCAGCGATATTGAAAGCAAAAGGCAAAATGTCGACTTATTTACAAGAGGAGTAACTCTTGTAATTGTTCGTGCTTTGAGCCTTTCCTGGGACAGCAGCATCAGATTCCGATGCACCATTGCAGGTTTACTGTATCCCTTGGACCTTCAAATCAACGATGCAACACAGAAATTGCAGCGATATTGAAAGCAAAAGGCAAAATGTCGACTTATTTACAAGAGCAGTAACTCTTTTAATAGTTCTTGCTTTGAGCCTTTCGTGGGACAGCAGTATTAGATTCCGATGCACCATTGCAGGTTTACTGTATCCCTTGGACCTTCAAATCAACGATGAAACACAGAAATTGCATCGATATGGAATACAAAAGGCAAAATATCGACTTATTTACAAGAGGAGTAATTCTTCTAATAGTTCGTGCTTTTAGCTTTTCCTGGGACAGCAGTATTAGATTCCGATGCACCATTGCAGGTATACTGTATCTCTTGGACCTTCAAATCAACGATGAAACACAGAAATTGCATCGATATGGAATACAAAAGGCAAAATATCGACTTATTTACAAGAGGAGTAATTCTTCTAATAGTTCGTGCTTTTAGCTTTTCCTGGGACAGCAGTATTAGATTCCGATGCACCATTGCAGGTTTACTGTATCTCTTGGACCTTCAAATCAACGATGAAACACAGAAATTGCATCGATATTGAATACAAAAGGCAAAATATCGACTTATTTACAAGGGGAGTTACTCTTCTAATAGTTCGTGTTTGAGACTTTCCTGGGACAGCAGTATTAGATTCCGATGCACCATTGCAGGTTTCCTGTATCCCTTGGACCTTCAAATCAACTATGAAACACAGAAATTGCATCGATATTGAATACAAAAGGCAAATTGTCGACCCTTTTATAAGTGGAGTAACTCTTCTAATAGTCCGTCCTTTGAGCCTTTCCTGCGACAGCAATATTAGATTCCGATGCACCATTGCAGGTTTACTGTATCCCTTGGACCTTCAAATCAACGATGAAACACAGAAATTGCATCGATATTGAATACATAAGGCAAAATGTCGACTTATTGACAAGAGGAGTAACTCTTCTAATAGTTCGTGGTTTTTGCCTTTCCTGGGAGAGCAGTATTAGATTCCGATGCACCATTGCAAGTTTACTGTACCCCTTGGACCTTCCAATCAACGATGAAACCCAGAAATTGCATCGATATTGAATACAAAAGGGAAAACATCGACCTATTTACAAGTGGAGTAACTCTTCGAATAGTTCGTGCTTTGAGCCTTTCCTGGGACAGCAGTATTAGATTCCGATGCACCATTGCAGGTTTACTGTATCTCTTGGACCTTCAAATCAACGATGAAACACAGAAATTGCATCGATATTGAATACAAAAGGCAAAATGTCCACTTTTTTATAAGAGGAGTAACTCTTCTAATAGTTCGTGCTTTTAGGCTTTCCTGGGACAGCAGTTATAGATTCCCATGCACCATTGCAGGTTAACTGTATCCCTTGGACCTTCAAATCAACGATGAATCACTGAAATTGCATCGATATTGAATACCAAAGGTAAAATGTCGACTTATTTACAAAAGGAGTAACTCTTCTAATAGTTCGTGTTTTGAGCCTTTCCTGGGACAGCAGTATTAGATTCCAATGCGCCATTGCAGGTTTACTATATCCCTTGGACCTTCAAATCAACGATGAAACACAGAAATTGCATCGATATTGAATACGAAAGGCAAAATGTCGACTTATTTACAAGAGTAGTAACTTTTCTAATAGTTCGTGATTTGAGCCTTTCCTGGGACAGCAGTATTAGATTCCGATGTACCATTGCAGGGTTACTGTATCCCTTGGACCTTCAAATCAACGATGAAACACAGATATTGCATTGATATTGAATACAAAAGGCAAAATGTCGTCTTATTTGTAAGAGGAGTAACTCTTCTAATAGTTCGTGTTTTGAGCCTTTCCTGGGACAGCAGTATTAGATTCCGATGCACCATTACAGGTTTACTGTATCTCTTGGACCTTCAAAGCAACGATGAAACACAGAAATTGCATCGATATTGAATACAAAAGGCAAAATGTCGACTTATTTACAAGAGGAGTAACTCTTCTAATACCTCGTGCTTGGAGCCTTTCCTGGGACAGCAGTATTAGATTCCGATGCACCATTCCCGGTTTACTGTGTCCCTTGGACATTCAAATCAACGATGAAACACAGAAATTGCATCTATATTGAATACAAAAGGCAAAATGTCGACTTATTTACAAAAGGAGTAACTCTTCTAATAGTTCGTGCTTTGAGCCTTTCCTGGGACAGCAGTATTAGATTCCGATGCACCATTGCAGGTTTACTGTATCTCTTGAACCTTCAAATCAACGATGAAACACAGAAATTGCATCGATATTGAATACAAAAGGCAAAATGTCGACTTATTTACAAGAGGAGTTACTCTTCTAATAGTTCGTGCTTTGAGCCTTTCCTGGAACAGCAGTATTGGATTCCGATGCACCATTGCAGGTTTACTGTATCTCTTGGACCTTCAAATCAACGATGAAACACAGAAATTGCATTGATATTGAATACAAAATGCAAAATGTCGACTTATTTACAAGAGGAGTAACTCTTCTAACAGTTCGTGCTTTGACCCTTTCCTGGGACAGCAGTATTAGATTCTGATGCACCATTGCAGGTTTACTGTATCCCTTGGACCTTCAAAGCAACGATGAAACACAGAAATTGCATCGATATTGAATACAAAAGGCAAAATGTCGACATATTTACAAGAGGAGTAACTCTTCTAATAGTTCGTGTTTTAGCCTTTCCTGGGACAGCAGTAATAGTTTCTGATGCACCATTGCAGGTTTACTGTATCTCTTGGACCTTCAAATCAACGATGAAACACAGAAATTGCGTCGATATTGAATACAAAATGCAAAATGTCGACTTATTTACCAGAGGAGTAACTCTTCTAATAGTTCGTGCTTTGAGCCTTTCCTGGGATAGCAGTATTAGATTCCGATGCACCATTGCAGGTTTACTGTATCTCTTGGACCTTCAAATCAACGATGAAACACAGAAATTGCATTGATATTGAATACAAAATGCAAAATGTCGACTTATTTACCAGAGGAGTAACTCTTCTAACAGTTCGTGCTTTGAGCCTTTCCTGGGACAGCAGTATTAGATTCCGATGCACCATTGCAGGTTTACTGTATCTCTTGGACCTTCAAATCAAAGATGAAACACAGAAATTGCATCGATATTGACTACAAAAGGCAAAATGTACACTTATTTACAAGAGGAGTAGCTCTTCTAATAGTTCGCGATTTTAGCCTTTCCTGGGAGAGCAGTATTAGATTATGATGCACCACTGCAGGTTTACTGTATCCCTTGGACCTTCAAATCAACGATGCACCACAGACCTTGCAGCGATATTGAAAGCAAAAGGCAAAATGTCGACTTATTTACAAGAGGAGTAACTCTTGTAATTGTTCGTGCTTTGAGCCTTTCCTGGGACAGCAGCATCAGATTCCGATGCACCATTGCAGGTTTACTGTATCCCTTGGACCTTCAAATCAACGATGCAACACAGAAATTGCAGCGATATTGAAAGCAAAAGGCAAATTGTCGACTTATTTACAAGAGCAGTAACTCTTTTAATAGTTCGTGCTTTGAGCCTTTCCTGGGACAGCAGTATTAGATTCCGATGCACCATTGCAGGTTTACTGTATCCCTTGGACCTTCAAATCAACGATGAAACACAGAAATTGCATCGATATGGAATACAAAAGGCAAAATATCGACTTATTTACAAGAGGAGTAATTCTTCTAATAGTTCGTGCTTTTAGCTTTTCCTGGGACAGCAGTATTAGATTCCGATGCACCATTGCAGGTATACTGTATCTCTTGGACCTTCAAATCAACGATGAAACACAGAAATTGCATCGATATGGAATACAAAAGGCAAAATATCGACTTATTTACAAGAGGAGTAATTCTTCTAATAGTTCGTGCTTTTAGCTTTTCCTGGGACAGCAGTATTAGATTCCGATGCACCATTGCAGGTTTACTGTATCTCTTGGACCTTCAAATCAACGATGAAACACAGAAATTGCATCGATATTGAATACAAAAGGCAAAATATCGACTTATTTACAAGGGGAGTTACTCTTCTAATAGTTCGTGTTTGAGACTTTCCTGGGACAGCAGTATTAGATTCCGATGCACCATTGCAGGTTTCCTGTATCCCTTGGACCTTCAAATCAACTATGAAACACAGAAATTGCATCGATATTGAATACAAAAGGCAAATTGTCGACCCTTTTATAAGTGGAGTAACTCTTCTAATAGTCCGTCTTTTGAGCCTTTCCTGCGACAGCAATATTAGATTCCGATGCACCATTGCAGGTTTACTGTATCCCTTGGACCTTCAAATCAACGATGAAACACAGAAATTGCATCGATATTGAATACATAAGGCAAAATGTCGACTTATTGACAAGAGGAGTAACTCTTCTAATAGTTCGTGGTTTTTGCCTTTCCTGGGAGAGCAGTATTAGATTCCGATGCACCATTGCAAGTTTACTGTACCCCTTGGACCTTCCAATCAACGATGAAACCCAGAAATTGCATCGATATTGAATACAAAAGGGAAAACATCGACCTATTTACAAGTGGAGTAACTCTTCGAATAGTTCGTGCTTTGAGCCTTTCCTGGGACAGCAGTATTAGATTCCGATGCACCATTGCAGGTTTACTGTATCTCTTGGACCTTCAAATCAACGATGAAACACAGAAATTGCATCGATATTGAATACAAAAGGCATAATGTCCACTTTTTTATAAGAGGAGTAACTCTTCTAATAGTTCGTGCTTTTAGGCTTTCCTGGGACAGCAGTAATAGATTCCCATGCACCATTGCAGGTTAACTGTATCCCTTGGACCTTCAAATCAACGATGAATCACTGAAATTGCATCGATATTGAATACCAAAGGTAAAATGTCGACTTATTTACAAAAGGAGTAACTCTTCTAATAGTTCGTGTTTTGAGCCTTTCCTGGGACAGCAGTATTAGATTCCAATGCGCCATTGCAGGTTTACTATATCCCTTGGACCTTCAAATCAACGATGAAACACAGAAATTGCATCGATATTGAATACGAAAGGCAAAATGTCGACTTATTTACAAGAGTAGTAACTTTTCTAATAGTTCGTGATTTGAGCCTTTCCTGGGACAGCAGTATTAGATTCCGATGTACCATTGCAGGGTTACTGTATCCCTTGGACCTTCAAATCAACGATGAAACACAGATATAGCATTGATATTGAATACAAAAGGCAAAATGTCGTCTTATTTGTAAGAGGAGTAACTCTTCTAATAGTTCGTGTTTTGAGCCTTTCCTGGGACAGCAGTATTAGATTCCGATGCACCATTACAGGTTTACTGTATCTCTTGGACCTTCAAAGCAACGATGAAACACAGAAATTGCATCGATATTGAATACAAAAGGCAAAATGTCGACTTATTTACAAGAGGAGTAACTCTTCTAATACCTCGTGCTTGGAGCCTTTCCTGGGACAGCAGTATTAGATTCCGATGCACCATTCCCGGTTTACTGTGTCCCTTGGAGATTCAAATCAACGATGAAACACAGAAATTGCATCTATATTGAATACAAAAGGCAAAATGTCGACTTATTTACAAAAGGAGTAACTCTTCTAATAGTTCGTGCTTTGAGCCTTTCCTGGGACAGCAGTATTAGATTCCGATGCACCATTGCAGGTTTACTGTATCTCTTGAACCTTCAAATCAACGATGAAACACAGAAATTGCATCGATATTGAATACAAAAGGCAAAATGTCGACTTATTTACAAGAGGAGTAACTCTTCTAATAGTTCGTGCTTTGAGCCTTTCCTGGAACAGCAGTATTGGATTCCGATGCACCATTGCAGGTTTACTGTATCTCTTGGACCTTCAAATCAACGATGAAACACAGAAATTGCATTGATATTGAATACAAAATGCAAAATGTCGACTTATTTACAAGAGGAGTAACTCTTCTAACAGTTCGTGCTTTGACCCTTTCCTGGGACAGCAGTATTAGATTCCGATGCACCATTGCAGGTTTACTGTATCCCTTGGACCTTCAAATCAACGATGAAACAATGATATTGCATCGATATTGAATACCAAAGGTAAAATGTCGACTTATTTACAAAAGGAGTAACTCTTCTAATAGTTCGTGCTTTGAGCCTTTCCTGGGACAGCAGTATTAGATTCCAATGCACCATTGCAGGTTTACTATATCCCTTGGACCTTCAAATCAACGATGAAACACAGAAATTGCATCGATATTTAATACGAAAGGCAAAATGTCGACTTATTTACAAGAGTAGTAACTTTTCTAATAGTTCGTGATTTGAGCCTTTCCTGGGACAGCAGTATTAGATTCCGATGAACCGTTGCAGGGTTACTGTATCCCTTGGACCTTCAAATCAACGATGAAACACAGATATTGCATTGATATTGAATACAAAAGGCAAAATGTCGTCTTATTTGTAAGAGGAGTAACTCTTCTAATAGTTCGTGTGTTGAGCCTTTCCTGGGACAGCAGTATTAGATTCCGATGCACCATTGCAGGTTTACTGTATCTCTTGGACCTTCAAAGCAACGATGAAACACAGAAATTGCATCGATATTGAATACAAAAGGCAAAATGTCGACTTATTTACAAGAGGAGTAACTCTTCTAATACCTCGTGCTTGGAGCCTTTCCTGGGACAGCAGTATTAGATTCCGATGCACCATTCCCGGTTTACTGTGTCCCTTGGACATTCAAATCAACGATGAAACACAGAAATTGCATTTATATTGAATACAAAAGGCAAAATGTCGACTTATTTACAAAAGGAGTAACTCTTCTAATAGTTCGTGCTTTGAGCCTTTCCTGGGACAGCAGTATTAGATTCCGATGCACCATTGCAGGTTTACGGTATCTCTTGAACCTTCAAATCAACGATGAAACACAGAAATTGCATCGATATTGAATACAAAAGGCAAAATGTCGACTTATTTACAAGAGGAGTTACTCTTCTAATAGTTCGTGCTTTGAGCCTTTCCTGGAACAGCAGTATTGGATTCCGATGCACCATTGCAGGTTTACTGTATCTCTTGGACCTTCAAATCAACGATGAAACAGAGAAATTGCATCGATATTGAATACAAAAAGCAAAATGTCGACTTATTTTCAAGAGGAGTAACTCTTCTAATAGTTCGTGCTTTTAGCCTTTCCTGGGACAGCAGTATTAGATTATGATACACCATTGCAGGTTTACTGTATCCCTTGGACCTTCAAAGCAACGATGAAACACAGAAATTGCATCGATATTGAATACAAAATGCAAAATGTCGACTTATTTACCAGAGGAGTAACTCTTCTAACAGTTCGTGCTTTGAGCCTTTCCTGGGACAGCAGTATTAGATTCCAATGCGCCATTGCAGGTTTACTATATCCCTTGGACCTTCAAATCAACGATGAAACACAGAAATTGCATCGATATTGAATACGAAAGGCAAAATGTCGACTTATTTACAAGAGTAGTAACTTTTCTAATAGTTCGTGATTTGAGCCTTTCCTGGGACAGCAGTATTAGATTCCGATGTACCATTGCAGGGTTACTGTATCCCTTGGACCTTCAAATCAACGATGAAACACAGATATTGCATTGATATTGAATACAAAAGGCAAAATGTCGTCTTATTTGTAAGAGGAGTAACTCTTCTAATAGTTCGTGTTTTGAGCCTTTCCTGGGACAGCAGTATTAGATTCCGATGCACCATTACAGGTTTACTGTATCTCTTGGACCTTCAAAGCAACGATGAAACACAGAAATTGCATCGATATTGAATACAAAAGGCAAAATGTCGACTTATTTACAAGAGGAGTAACTCTTCTAATACCTCGTGCTTGGAGCCTTTCCTGGGACAGCAGTATTAGATTCCGATGCACCATTCCCGGTTTACTGTGTCCCTTGGACATTCAAATCAACGATGAAACACAGAAATTGCATCTATATTGAATACAAAAGGCAAAATGTCGACTTATTTACAAAAGGAGTAACTCTTCTAATAGTTCGTGCTTTGAGCCTTTCCTGGGACAGCAGTATTAGATTCCGATGCACCATTGCAGGTTTACTGTATCTCTTGAACCTTCAAATCAACGATGAAACACAGAAATTGCATCGATATTGAATACAAAAGGCAAAATGTCGACTTATTTACAAGAGGAGTTACTCTTCTAGTAGTTCGTGCTTTGAGCCTTTCCTGGAACAGCAGTATTAGATTCCGATGCACCATTGCAGGTTTACTGTATCTCTTGGACCTTCAAATCAACGATGAAACACAGAAATTGCATTGATATTGAATACAAAATGCAAAATGTCGACTTATTTACAAGAGGAGTAACTCTTCTAACAGTTCGTGCTTTGACCCTTTCCTGGGACAGCAGTATTAGATTCCGATGCACCATTGCAGGTTTACTGTATCCCTTGGACCTTCAAATCAACGATGAAACACTGATATTGCATCGATATTGAATACCAAAGGTAAAATGTCGACTTATTTACAAAAGGAGTAACTCTTCTAATAGTTCGTGCTTTGAGCCTTTCCTGGGACAGCAGTATTAGATTCCGATGCACCATTGCAGGTTTACTGTATCTCTTGAACCTTCAAATCAACGATGAAACACAGAAATTGCATCGATATTGAATACAAAAGGCAAAATGTCGACTTATTTACAAGAGGAGTTACTCTTCCAATAGTTCGTGCTTTGAGCCTTTCCTGGAACAGCAGTATTGGATTCCGATGCACCATTGCAGGTTTACTGTATCTCTTGGACCTTCAAATCAACGATGAAACACAGAAATTGCATCGATATTGAATACAAAAAGCAAAATGTCGACTTATTTTCAAGAGGAGTAACTCTTCTAATAGTTCGTGCTTTTAGCCTTTCCTGGGACAGCAGTATTAGATTATGATACACCATTGCAGGTTTACTGTATCCCTTGGACCTTCAAAGCAACGATGAAACACAGAAATTGCATCGATATTGAATACAAAATGCAAAATGTCGACTTATTTACCAGAGGAGTAACTCTTCTAACAGTTCGTGCTTTGAGCCTTTCCTTGGACAGCAGTATTAGATTCCGATGCACCATTGCAGGTTTACTGTATCCCTTGGACCTTCAAATCAAAGATGAAACACAGAAATTGCATCGATATTGACTACAAAAGGCAAAATGTAGACTTATTTACAAGAGGAGTAGCTCTTCTAATAGTTCGCGATTTTAGCCTTTCCTGGGAGAGCAGTATTAGATTATGATGCACCACTGCAGGTTTACTGTATCCCTTGGACCTTCAAATCAACGATGCACCACAGACCTTGCAGCGATATTGAAAGCAAAAGGCAAAATGTCGACTTATTTACAAGAGGAGTAACTCTTGTAATTGTTCGTGTTTTGAGCCTTTCCTGGGACAGCAGCATCAGATTCCGATGCACCATTGCAGGTTTACTGTATCCCTTGGACCTTCAAATCAACGATGCAACACAGAAATTGCAGCGATATTGAAAGCAAAAGGCAAAATGTCGACTTATTTACAAGAGCAGTAACTCTTTTAATGGTTCGTTCTTTGAGCCTTTCCTGGGACAGCAGTATTAGATTCCGATGCACCATTGCAGGTTTACTGTATCCCTTGGACCTTCAAATCAACGATGAAACACAGAAATTGCATCGATATGGAATACAAAAGGCAAAATATCGACTTATTTACAAGAGGAGTAATCCTTCTAATAGTTCGTGCTTTTAGCTTTTCCTGGGACAGCAGTATTAGATTCCGATGCACCATTGCAAGTTTACTGTACCCCTTGGACCTTCCAATCAACGATGAAACACAGAAATTGCATCGATATTGAATACAAAAGGGAAAACATCGACCTATTTCCAAGTGGAGTAACTCTTCGAATAGTTCGTGATTTGAGCCTTTCCTGGGACAGCAGTATTAGATTCCGATGCACCATTGCAGGTTTACAGTATCTCTTGGACCTTCAAATCAACGATGAAACACAGAAATTGCATCGATATTGAATACAAAAGGCAAAATGTCCACTTTTTTATAAGAGGAGTAACTCTTCTAATAGTTCGTGCTTTTAGGCTTTCCTGGGACAGCAGTAATAGATTCCCATGCACCATTGCAGGTTAACTGTATCCCTTGGACCTTCAAATCAACGATGAATCACTGAAATTGCATCGATATTGAATACCAAAGGTAAAATGTCGACTTATTTACAAAAGGAGTAACTCTTCTAATAGTTCGTGTTTTGAGCCTTTCCTGGGACAGCAGTATTAGATTCCAATGCGCCATTGCAGGTTTACTATATCCCTTGGACCTTCAAATCAACGATGAAACACAGAAATTGCATCGATATTGAATACGAAAGGCAAAATGTCGACTTATTTACAAGAGTAGTAACTTTTCTAATAGTTCGTGATTTGAGCCTTTCCTGGGACAGCAGTATTAGATTCCGATGTACCATTGCATGGTTACTGTATCCCTTGGACCTTCAAATCAACGATGAAACACAGATATTGCATTGATATTGAATACAAAAGGCAAAATGTCGTCTTATTTGTAAGAGGAGTAACTCTTCTAATAGTTCGTGTTTTGAGCCTTTCCTGGGACAGCAGTATTAGATTCCGATGCACCATTACAAGTTTACTGTATCTCTTGGACCTTCAAAGCAACGATGAAACACAGAAATTGCATCGATATTGAATACAAAAGGCAAAATGTCGACTTATTTACAAGAGGAGTAACTCTTCTAATACCTCGTGCTTGGAGCCTTTCCTGGGACAGCAGTATTAGATTCCGATGCACCATTCCCGGTTTACTGTGTCCCTTGGACATTCAAATCAACGATGAAACACAGAAATTGCATCTATATTGAATACAAAAGGCAAAATGTCGACATATTTACAAAAGGAGTAACTCTTCTAATAGTTCGTGCTTTGAGCCTTTCCTGGGACAGCAGTATTAGATTCCGATGCACCATTGCAGGTTTACTGTATCTCTTGAACCTTCAAATCAACGATGAAACACAGAAATTGCATCGATATTGAATACAAAAGGCAAAATGTCGACTTATTTACAAGAGGAGTTACTCTTCTAATAGTTCGTGCTTTGAGCCTTTCCTGGAACAGCAGTATTGGATTCCGATGCACCATTGCAGGTTTACTGTATCTCTTGGACCTTCAAATCAACGATGAAACACAGAAATTGCATTGATATTGAATACAAAATGCAAAATGTCGCCTTATTTACAAGAGGAGTAACTCTTCTAACAGTTCGTGCTTTGACCCTTTCCTGGGACAGCAGTATTAGATTCCGATGCACCATTGCAGGTTTACTGTATCCCTTGGACCTTCAAATCAACGATGAAACACTGATATTGCATCGATATTGAATACCAAAGGTAAAATGTCGACTTATTTACAAAAGGAGTAACTCTTCTAATAGTTCGTGCTTTGAGCCTTTCCTGGGACAGCAGTATTAGATTCCAATGCACCATTGCAGGTTGACTATATCCCTTGGACCTTCAAATCAACGATGAAACACAGAAATTGCATCGATATTTAATACGAAAGGCAAAATGTCGACTTATTTACAAGAGTAGTAACTTTTCTAATAGTTCGTGATTTGAGCCTTTCCTGGGACAGCAGTATTAGATTCCGATGAACCGTTGCAGGGTTACTGTATCCCTTGGACCTTCAAAAGCAACGATGAAACACAGATATTGCATTGATATTGAATACAAAAGGCAAAATGTCGTCTTATTTGTAAGAGGAGTAACTCTTCTAATAGTTCGTGTGTTGAGCCTTTCCTGGGACAGCAGTATTAGATTCCGATGCACCATTACAGGTTTACTGTATCTCTTGGACCTTCAAAGCAACGATGAAACACAGAAATTGCATCGATATTGAATACAAAAGGCAAAATGTCGACTTATTTACAAGAGGAGTAACTCTTCTAATACCTCGTGCTTGGAGCCTTTCCTGGGACAGCAGTATTAGATTCCGATGCACCATTCCTGGTTTACTGTGTCCCTTGGACATTCAAATCAACGATGAAACACAGAAATTGCATTTATATTGAATACAAAAGGCAAAATGTCGACTTATTTACAAAAGGAGTAACTCTTCTAATAGTTCGTGCTTTGAGCCTTTCCTGGGACAGCAGTATTAGATTCCGATGCACCATTGCAGGTTTACTGTATCTCTTGAACCTTCAAATCAACGATGAAACACAGAAATTGCATCGATATTGAATACAAAAGGCAAAATGTCGACTTATTTACAAGAGGAGTTACTCTTCTAATAGTTCGTGCTTTGAGCCTTTCCTCGAACAGCAGTATTGGATTCCGATGCACCATTGCAGGTTTACTGTATCTCTTGGACCTTCAAATCAACGATGAAACACAGAAATTGCATCGATATTGAATACAAAAAGCAAAATGTCGACTTATTTTCAAGAGGATTAACTCTTCTAATAGTTCGTGCTTTTAGCCTTTCCTGGGACAGCAGTATTAGATTATGATACACCATTGCAGGTTTACTGTATCCCTTGGACCTTCAAAGCAACGATGAAACACAGAAATTGCATCGATATTGAATACAAAAGGCAAAATGTAGACATATTTACAAGAGGAGTAACTCTTCTAATAGTTCGTGTTTTAGCCTTTCCTGGGACAGCAGTAATAGTTTCTGATGCACCATTGCAGGTTTACTGTATCTCTTGGACCTTCAAATCAACGATGAAACACAGAAATTGCGTCGATATTGAATACAAAATGCAAAATGTCGACTTATTTACCAGAGGAGTAACTCTTCTAATAGTTCGTGCTTTGAGCCTTTCCTGGGACAGCAGTATTAGATTCCGATGCACCATTGCAGGTTTACTGTATCTCTTGGACCTTCAAATCAACGATGAAACACAGAAATTGCATTGATATTGAATACAAAATGCAAAATGTCGACTTATTTACCAGAGGAGTAACTCTTCTAACAGTTCGTGCTTTGAGCCTTTCCTGGGACAGCAGTATTAGATTCCGATGCACCATTGCAGGTTTACTGCATCCCTTGGACCTTCAAATCAAAGATGAAACACAGAAATTGCATCGATATTGACTACAAAAGGCAAAATGTAGACTTATTTACAAGAGGAGTAGCTCTTCTAATAGTTCGCGATTTTAGCCTTTCCTGGGAGAGCAGTATCAGATTGTGATGCACCACTGCAGGTTTACTGTATCCCTTGGACCTTCAAATCAACGATGCACCACAGACCTTGCAGCGATATTGAAAGCAAAAGGCAAAATGTCGACTTATTTACAAGAGGAGTAACTCTTGTAATTGTTCGTGTTTTGAGCCTTTCCTGGGACAGCAGCATCAGATTCCGATGCACCATTGCAGGTTTACTGTATCCCTTGGACCTTCAAATCAACGATGCAACACAGAAATTGCAGCGATATTGAAAGCAAAAGGCAAAATGTCGACTTATTTACAAGAGCAGTAACTCTTTTAATAGTTCGTGCTTTGAGCCTTTCCTGGGACAGCAGTATTAGATTCCGATGCACCATTGCAGGTTTACTGTATCCCTTGGACCTTCAAATCAACGATGAAACACAGAAATAGCATCGATATGGAATACAAAAGGCAAAATATCGACTTATTTACAAGAGGAGTAATTCTTCTAATAGTTCGTGCTTTTAGCTTTTCCTGGGACAGCAGTATTAGATTCCGATGCACCATTGCAGGTATACTGTATCTCTTGGACCTACAAATCAACGATGAAACACAGAAATTGAATCGATATTGAATACAAATGGCAAAATATCGACTTATTTACAAGGGGAGTAACTCTTCTAATAGTTCGTGTTTGAGACTTTCCTGGGACAGCAGTATTAGATTCCGATGCACCATTGCAGGATTACTGTATCCCTTGGACCTTCAAATCAACTACGAAACACAGAAATTGCATCGATATTGAATACAAAAGGCAAAATGTCGACCCTTTTATAAGTGGAGTAACTCTTCTAATAGTCCGTCCTTTGAGCCTTTCCTGCGACAGCAATATTAGATTCCGATGCACCATTGCAGGTTTACTGTATCCCTTGGACCTTCAAATCAACGATGAAACACAGAAATTGCATCGATATTGAATACAAAAGGCAAAATGTCGACTTATTGACATGAGGAGTAACTCTTCTAATAGTTCGTGGTTTTTGCCTTTCCTGGGAGAGCAGTATTAGATTCCGATGCACCATTGCAAGTTTACTGTACCCCTTGGACCTTCCAATCAACGATGAAACACAGAAATTGCATCGATATTCAATGCAAAAGGGAAAACATCGACCTATTTACAAGTGGAGTAACTCTTCGAATAGTTCGTGCTTTGAGCCTTTCCTGGGACAGCAGTATTAGATTCCGATGCACCATTGCAGGTTTACTGTATGCCTTGGACCTTCAAATCAACGATGAAACACAGAAATTGCATCGATATTATACAAAAGGCAAAATGTCCACTTTTTTATAAGAGGAGTAACTCTTCTAATAGTTCGTGCTTTTAGGCTTTCCTGGGACAGCAGTAATAGATTCCGATGCACCATTGCAGGTTTACTGTATCCCTTGCACCTTCAAATCAACGATGAAACACTGAAATTGCATCGATATTGAATACCAAAGGTAAAATGTCGACTTATTTACAAAAGGAGTAACTCTTCTAATAGTTCGTGTTTTGAGCCTTTCCTGGGACAGCAGTATTAGATTCCAATGCACCATTGCAGGTTTACTATATCCCTTGGACCTTCAAATCAACGATGAAACACAGAAATTGCATCGATATTGAATACGAAAGGCAAAATGTAGACTTATTTACAAGAGTAGTAACTTTTCTAATAGTTCGTGATTTGAGCCTTTCCTGGGACAGCAGTATTAGATTCCGATGTACCATTGCAGGGTTACTGTATCCCTTGGACCTTCAAATCAACGATGAAACACAGATATTGCATCGATATTGAATACAAAAGGCAAAATATCGACTTATTTACAAGGGGAGTAACTCTTCTAATAGTTCGTGTTTGAGACTTTCCTGGGACAGCAGTATTAGATTCCGATGCACCATTGCAGGTTTCCTGTATCCCTTGGACCTTCAAATCAACTATGAAACACAGAAATTGCATCGATATTGAATACAAAAGGCAAAATGTCGACTTATTGACAAGAGGAGTAACTCTTCTAATACTTCGTGGTTTTTGCCTTTCCTGGGAGACCAGTATTAGATTCCAATGCACCATTGCAGGTTTACTATATCCCTTGGACCTTCAAATCAACGATGAAACACAGAAATTGCATCGATATTGAATACGAAAGGCAAAAGGTAGACTTATTTACAAGAGTAGTAACTTTTCTAATAGTTCGTGATTTGAGCCTTTCCTGGGACAGCAGTATTAGATTCCGATGTACCATTGCAGGGTTACTGTATCCCTTGGACCTTCAAATCAACGATGAAACACAGATATTGCATTGATATTGAATACAAAAGGCAAAATGTCGTCTTATTTGTAAGAGGAGTAACTCTTCTAATAGTTCGTGTTTTGAGTCTTTCCTGGGACAGCAGTATTAGATTCCGATGCACCATTACTAGTTTACTGTATCTCTTGGACCTTCAAAGCAACGATGAAACACAGAAATTGCATCGATATTGAATACAAAAGGCAAAATGTCGACTTATTTACAAGAGGAGTAACTCTTCTAATACCTCGTGCTTGGAGCCTTTCCTGGGACAGCAGTATTAGATTCCGATGCACCATTCCCGGTTTACTGTGTCCCTTGGACATTCAAATCAACGATGAAACACAGAAATTGCATCTATATTGAATATAAAAGGCAAAATGTCGACTTATTTACAAAAGGAGAAACTCTTCTAATAGTTCGTGCTTTGAGCCTTTCCTGGGACAGCAGTATTAGATTCCGATGCACCATTGCAGGTTCACTGTATCCCTTGGACCTTCAAATCGACGATGAAACACAGAAATTGCGTCGATATTGAATACAAAATTCAAAATGTCGACTTATATATAAGAGGATTAACTCTTCCAATTGATCGTGCTTTGAGCCTTTCCTGGAAGAGCAGTATTGGATTCCGATGCACCATTGCAGGTTTACTGTATCTCTTGGACCTTCAAATCAACGATGAAACACAGTAATTGCATCGATATGGAATACAAAATGCAAAATGTCGACTTATTTACAAGAGGAGTAACTCTTCTAACAGTTCGTGTTTGAGCCTTTCCTGGGACAGCAGTATTAGATTCCGATGCACCATTGCAGGTTTACTGTATCCCTTGGACCTTCAAATCAACGATGAAACACAGAAATTGCATCGATATTGAATACAAAAGGCAAAATGTCGACTTATTTACAAGAGGAGTAACTCTTCTAATAGTTCGTGCTTTAGCCTTTCCTGGGACAGCAGTATTAGATTATGATACACCATTGCAGGTTTACTGTATCCCTTGGACCTTCAAAGCAACGATGAAACACAAAAATTGCATCGAAATTGAATACAAAAGGCAAAATGTCGACTTATTTACCAGAGGAGTAACTCTTCTAACAGTTCGTGCTTTGAGCCTTTCCTTGGACAGCAGTATTAGATTCCGATGCACCATTGCAGGTTTACTGTATCCCTTGGACCTTCAAATCAAAGATGAAACACAGAAATTGCATCGATATTGACTACAAAAGGCAAAATGTAGACTTATTTACAAGAGGAGTAGCTCTTCTAATAGTTCGCGATTTTAGCCTTTCCTGGGAGAGCAGTATTAGATTATGATGCACCACTGCAGGTTTACTGTATCCCTTGGACCTTCAAATCAACGATGCACCACAGACCTTGCAGCGATATTGAAAGCAAAAGGCAAAATGTCGACTTATTTACAAGAGGAGTAACTCTTGTAATTGTTCGTGTTTTGAGCCTTTCCTGGGACAGCAGCATCAGATTCCGATGCACCATTGCAGGTTTACTGTATCCCTTGGACCTTCAAATCAACGATGCAACACAGAAATTGCATCGAAATTGAATACAAAAGGCAAAATGTCGACATATTTACAAGAGGAGTAACTCTTCTAATAGTTCGTGTTTTAGCCTTTCCTGGGACAGCAGTAATAGTTTCCGATGCACCATTGCAGGTTTACTGTATCCCTTGGACCTTCAAATCAACGATGAAACACAGAAATTGCGTCGATATTGAATACAAAATGCAAAATGTCGACTTATTTATAAGAGGAATAACTCTTCTAATAGTTCGTGCTTTGAGCTTTTCCTGGAACAGCAGTATTGGTTTCCGATGCACCATTGCAGGTTTACTGTATCTCTTCGACCTTCAAATCACCGATGAAACACAGAAATTGCATCGATATTGAATACAAAATGCAAAATGTCGACTTATTTACAAGAGGAGTAACTCTTCTAACAGTTCGTGATTTGGGCCTTTCCTGGGACAGCAGTATTAGATTCCGATGCACCATTGGAGGTTCACTGTATCCCTTGGACCTTCAAATCAACGATGAAACACAGAAATTGCATCGATATTGAATACAAAAGGCAAAATGTCGACTTATTTACAAGAGGAGTAACTCTTCTAATAGTTCGCGCTTTAATTATTTCCTGGGAGAGCAGTATTAGATTATGATGCACCACTGCAGGTTTACTGTATCCCTTGGACCTTCAAAGCAACGATGAAACACAGAAATTGCATCTATATTGAATACAAAAGGCAAAATGTCGACTTATTTACAAGAGGAGTAACTCTTCTAATAGTTCGTGCTTTGAGCCTTTCCTGGGACAGCAGTATTAGATTCCGATGCACCATTGCAGGTTTACTGTATCTCTTGGACCTTCAAATTAACGATGAAACACAGAAATTGCATTGATATTGAATACAAAATGCAAAATGTCGACTTACTTACAAGAGGAGTAACTCTTCTAACAGTTCGTGCTTTGAGCCTTTCCTGGGACAGCAGTATTAGATTCCGATGCACCATTGCAGGTTTACTGTATCCCTTGGACCTTCAAATCAACGATGAAACACAGAAATTGCATCGATATTGAATACAAAAGGCAAAATGTCGACTTATTTGCAAGAGGAGTAGCTCTTCTAATAGTTCGCGATTTTAGCCTTTCCTGGGAGAGCAGTATTAGATTATGATGCACCACTGCAGGTTTACTGTATCCCTTGGACCTTCAAATCAACGATGAAACACAGATATTGCATTGATATTGAATACAAAAGGCAAAATGTCGTCTTATTTGTAAGAGGAGTAACTCTTCTAATAGTTCGTGTTTTGAGCCTTTCCTGGGACAGCAGTATTAGATTCCGATGCACCATTACAGGTTTACTGTATCTCTTGGACCTTCAAAGCAACGATGAAACACAGAAATTGCATCGATATTGAATACAAAAGGCAAAATGTCGACTTATTTACAAGAGGAGTAACTCTTCTAATACCTCGTGCTTGGAGCCTTTCCTGGGACAGCAGTATTAGATTCCGATGCACCATTCCCGGTTTACTGTGTCCCTTGGACATTCAAATCAACGATGAAACACAGAAATTGCATCTATATTGAATACAAAAGGCAAAATGTCGACTTATTTACAAAAGGAGTAACTCTTCTAATAGTTCGTGCTTTGTGCCTTTCCTGGGACAGCAGTATTAGATTCCGATGCACCATTGCAGGTTTACTGTATCTCTTGAACCTTCAAATCAACGATGAAACACAGAAATTGCATCGATATTGAATACAAAAGGCAAAATGTCGACTTATTTACAAGAGGAGTTACTCTTCTAGTAGTTCGTGCTTTGAGCCTTTCCTGGAACAGCAGTATTAGATTCCGATGCACCATTGCAGGTTTACTGTATCTCTTGGACCTTCAAATCAACGATGAAACACAGAAATTGCATTGATATTGAATACAAAATGCAAAATGTCGACTTATTTACAAGAGGAGTAACTCTTCTAACAGTTCGTGCTTTGACCCTTTCCTGGGACAGCAGTATTAGATTCCGATGCACCATTGCAGGTTTACTGTATCCCTTGGACCTTCAAATCAACGATGAAACACTGATATTGCATCGATATTGAATACCAAAGGTAAAATGTCGACTTATTTACAAAAGGAGTAACTCTTCTAATAGTTCGTGCTTTGAGCCTTTCCTGGGACAGCAGTATTAGATTCCGATGCACCATTGCAGGTTTACTGTATCTCTTGAACCTTCAAATCAACGATGAAACACAGAAATTGCATCGATATTGAATACAAAAGGCAAAATGTCGACTTATTTACAAGAGGAGTTACTCTTCCAATAGTTCGTGCTTTGAGCCTTTCCTGGAACAGCAGTATTGGATTCCGATGCACCATTGCAGGTTTACTGTATCTCTTGGACCTTCAAATCAACGATGAAACACAGAAATTGCATCGATATTGAATACAAAAAGCAAAATGTCGACTTATTTTCAAGAGGAGTAACTCTTCTAATAGTTCGTGCTTTTAGCCTTTCCTGGGACAGCAGTATTAGATTATGATACACCATTGCAGGTTTACTGTATCCCTTGGACCTTCAAAGCAACGATGAAACACAGAAATTGCATCGATATTGAATACAAAATGCAAAATGTCGACTTATTTACCAGAGGAGTAACTCTTCTAACAGTTCGTGCTTTGAGCCTTTCCTTGGACAGCAGTATTAGATTCCGATGCACCATTGCAGGTTTACTGTATCCCTTGGACCTTCAAATCAAAGATGAAACACAGAAATTGCATCGATATTGACTACAAAAGGCAAAATGTAGACTTATTTACAAGAGGAGTAGCTCTTCTAATAGTTCGCGATTTTAGCCTTTCCTGGGAGAGCAGTATTAGATTATGATGCACCACTGCAGGTTTACTGTATCCCTTGGACCTTCAAATCAACGATGCACCACAGACCTTGCAGCGATATTGAAAGCAAAAGGCAAAATGTCGACTTATTTACAAGAGGAGTAACTCTTGTAATTGTTCGTGTTTTGAGCCTTTCCTGGGACAGCAGCATCAGATTCCGATGCACCATTGCAGGTTTACTGTATCCCTTGGACCTTCAAATCAACGATGCAACACAGAAATTGCAGCGATATTGAAAGCAAAAGGCAAAATGTCGACTTATTTACAAGAGCAGTAACTCTTTTAATAGTTCGTTCTTTGAGCCTTTCCTGGGACAGCAGTATTAGATTCCGATGCACCATTGCAGGTTTACTGTATCCCTTGGACCTTCAAATCAACGATGAAACACAGAAATTGCATCGATATGGAATACAAAAGGCAAAATATCGACTTATTTACAAGAGGAGTAATCCTTCTAATAGTTCGTGCTTTTAGCTTTTCCTGGGACAGCAGTATTAGATTCCGATGCACCATTGCAAGTTTACTGTACCCCTTGGACCTTCCAATCAACGATGAAACACAGAAATTGCATCGATATTGAATACAAAAGGGAAAACATCGACCTATTTCCAAGTGGAGTAACTCTTCGAATAGTTCGTGATTTGAGCCTTTCCTGGGACAGCAGTATTAGATTCCGATGCACCATTGCAGGTTTACAGTATCTCTTGGACCTTCAAATCAACGATGAAACACAGAAATTGCATCGATATTGAATACAAAAGGCAAAATGTCCACTTTTTTATAAGAGGAGTAACTCTTCTAATAGTTCGTGCTTTTAGGCTTTCCTGGGACAGCAGTAATAGATTCCCATGCACCATTGCAGGTTAACTGTATCCCTTGGACCTTCAAATCAACGATGAATCACTGAAATTGCATCGATATTGCATACCAAAGGTAAAATGTCGACTTATTTACAAAAGGAGTAACTCTTCTAATAGTTCGTGTTTTGAGCCTTTCCTGGGACAGCAGTATTAGATTCCAATGCGCCATTGCAGGTTTACTATATCCCTTGGACCTTCAAATCAACGATGAAACACAGAAATTGCATCGATATTGAATACGAAAGGCAAAATGTCGACTTATTTACAAGAGTAGTAACTTTTCTAATAGTTCGTGATTTGAGCCTTTCCTGGGACAGCAGTATTAGATTCCGATGTACCATTGCAGGGTTACTGTATCCCTTGGACCTTCAAATCAACGATGAAACACAGATATTGCATTGATATTGAATACAAAAGGCAAAATGTCGTCTTATTTGTAAGAGGAGTAACTCTTCTAATAGTTCGTGTTTTGAGCCTTTCCTGGGACAGCAGTATTAGATTCCGATGCACCATTACAAGTTTACTGTATCTCTTGGACCTTCAAAGCAACGATGAAACACAGAAATTGCATCGATATTGAATACAAAAGGCAAAATGTCGACTTATTTACAAGAGGAGTAACTCTTCTAATACCTCGTGCTTGGAGCCTTTCCTGGGACAGCAGTATTAGATTCCGATGCACCATTCCCGGTTTACTGTGTCCCTTGGACATTCAAATCAACGATGAAACACAGAAATTGCATCTATATTGAATACAAAAGGCAAAATGTCGACATATTTACAAAAGGAGTAACTCTTCTAATAGTTCGTGCTTTGAGCCTTTCCTGGGACAGCAGTATTAGATTCCGATGCACCATTGCAGGTTTACTGTATCTCTTGAACCTTCAAATCAACGATGAAACACAGAAATTGCATCGATATTGAATACAAAAGGCAAAATGTCGACTTATTTACAAGAGGAGTTACTCTTCTAATAGTTCGTGCTTTGAGCCTTTCCTGGAACAGCAGTATTGGATTCCGATGCACCATTGCAGGTTTACTGTATCTCTTGGACCTTCAAATCAACGATGAAACACAGAAATTGCATTGATATTGAATACAAAATGCAAAATGTCGCCTTATTTACAAGAGGAGTAACTCTTCTAACAGTTCGTGCTTTGACCCTTTCCTGGGACAGCAGTATTAGATTCCGATGCACCATTGCAGGTTTACTGTATCCCTTGGACCTTCAAATCAACGATGAAACACTGATATTGCATCGATATTGAATACCAAAGGTAAAATGTCGACTTATTTACAAAAGGAGTAACTCTTCTAATAGTTCGTGCTTTGAGCCTTTCCTGGGACAGCAGTATTAGATTCCAATGCACCATTGCAGGTTGACTATATCCCTTGGACCTTCAAATCAACGATGAAACACAGAAATTGCATCGATATTTAATACGAAAGGCAAAATGTCGACTTATTTACAAGAGTAGTAACTTTTCTAATAGTTCGTGATTTGAGCCTTTCCTGGGACAGCAGTATTAGATTCCGATGAACCGTTGCAGGGTTACTGTATCCCTTGGACCTTCAAAAGCAACGATGAAACACAGATATTGCATTGATATTGAATACAAAAGGCAAAATGTCGTCTTATTTGTAAGAGGAGTAACTCTTCTAATAGTTCGTGTGTTGAGCCTTTCCTGGGACAGCAGTATTAGATTCCGATGCACCATTACAGGTTTACTGTATCTCTTGGACCTTCAAAGCAACGATGAAACACAGAAATTGCATCGATATTGAATACAAAAGGCAAAATGTCGACTTATTTACAAGAGGAGTAACTCTTCTAATACCTCGTGCTTGGAGCCTTTCCTGGGACAGCAGTATTAGATTCCGATGCACCATTCCTGGTTTACTGTGTCCCTTGGACATTCAAATCAACGATGAAACACAGAAATTGCATTTATATTGAATACAAAAGGCAAAATGTCGACTTATTTACAAAAGGAGTAACTCTTCTAATAGTTCGTGCTTTGAGCCTTTCCTGGGACAGCAGTATTAGATTCCGATGCACCATTGCAGGTTTACTGTATCTCTTGAACCTTCAAATCAACGATGAAACACAGAAATTGCATCGATATTGAATACAAAAGGCAAAATGTCGACTTATTTACAAGAGGAGTTACTCTTCTAATAGTTCGTGCTTTGAGCCTTTCCTCGAACAGCAGTATTGGATTCCGATGCACCATTGCAGGTTTACTGTATCTCTTGGACCTTCAAATCAACGATGAAACACAGAAATTGCATCGATATTGAATACAAAAAGCAAAATGTCGACTTATTTTCAAGAGGAGTAACTCTTCTAATAGTTCGTGCTTTTAGCCTTTCCTGGGACAGCAGTATTAGATTATGATACACCATTGCAGGTTTACTGTATCCCTTGGACCTTCAAAGCAACGATGAAACACAGAAATTGCATCGATATTGAATACAAAAGGCAAAATGTAGACATATTTACAAGAGGAGTAACTCTTCTAATAGTTCGTGTTTTAGCCTTTCCTGGGACAGCAGTAATAGTTTCTGATGCACCATTGCAGGTTTACTGTATCTCTTGGACCTTCAAATCAACGATGAAACACAGAAATTGCGTCGATATTGAATACAAAATGCAAAATGTCGACTTATTTACCAGAGGAGTAACTCTTCTAATAGTTCGTGCTTTGAGCCTTTCCTGGGACAGCAGTATTAGATTCCGATGCACCATTGCAGGTTTACTGTATCTCTTGGACCTTCAAATCAACGATGAAACACAGAAATTGCATTGATATTGAATACAAAATGCAAAATGTCGACTTATTTACCAGAGGAGTAACTCTTCTAACAGTTCGTGCTTTGAGCCTTTCCTGGGACAGCAGTATTAGATTCCGATGCACCATTGCAGGTTTACAGTATCCCTTGGACCTTCAAATCAAAGATGAAACACAGAAATTGCATCGATATTGACTACAAAAGGCAAAATGTAGACTTATTTACAAGACGAGTAGCTCTTCTAATAGTTCGCGATTTTAGCCTTTCCTGGGAGAGCAGTATCAGATTGTGATGCACCACTGCAGGTTTACTGTATCCCTTGGACCTTCAAATCAACGATGCACCACAGACCTTGCAGCGATATTGAAAGCAAAAGGCAAAATGTCGACTTATTTACAAGAGGAGTAACTCTTGTAATTGTTCGTGTTTTGAGCCTTTCCTGGGACAGCAGCATCAGATTCCGATGCACCATTGCAGGTTTACTGTATCCCTTGGACCTTCAAATCAACGATGCAACACAGAAATTGCAGCGATATTGAAAGCAAAAGGCAAAATGTCGACTTATTTACAAGAGCAGTAACTCTTTTAATAGTTCGTGCTTTGAGCCTTTCCTGGGACAGCAGTATTAGATTCCGATGCACCATTGCAGGTTTACTGTATCCCTTGGACCTTCAAATCAACGATGAAACACAGAAATAGCATCGATATGGAATACAAAAGGCAAAATATCGACTTATTTACAAGAGGAGTAATTCTTCTAATAGTTCGTGCTTTTAGCTTTTCCTGGGACAGCAGTATTAGATTCCGATGCACCATTGCAGGTATACTGTATCTCTTGGACCTTCAAATCAACGATGAAACACAGAAATTGAATCGATATTGAATACAAATGGCAAAATATCGACTTATTTACAAGGGGAGTAACTCTTCTAATAGTTCGTGTTTGAGACTTTCCTGGGACAGCAGTATTAGATTCCGATGCACCATTGCAGGATTACTGTATCCCTTGGACCTTCAAATCAACTACGAAACACAGAAATTGCATCGATATTGAATACAAAAGGCAAAATGTCGACCCTTTTATAAGTGGAGTAACTCTTCTAATAGTCCGTCCTTTGAGCCTTTCCTGCGACAGCAATATTAGATTCCGATGCACCATTGCAGGTTTACTGTATCCCTTGGACCTTCAAATCAACGATGAAACACAGAAATTGCATCGATATTGAATACAAAAGGCAAAATGTCGACTTATTGACATGAGGAGTAACTCTTCTAATAGTTCGTGGTTTTTGCCTTTCCTGGGAGAGCAGTATTAGATTCCGATGCACCATTGCAAGTTTACTGTACCCCTTGGACCTTCCAATCAACGATGAAACACAGAAATTGCATCGATATTCAATACAAAAGGGAAAACATCGACCTATTTACAAGTGGAGTAACTCTTCGAATAGTTCGTGCTTTGAGCCTTTCCTGGGACAGCAGTATTAGATTCCGATGCACCATTGCAGGTTTACTGTATGCCTTGGACCTTCAAATCAACGATGAAACACAGAAATTGCATCGATATTGAATACAAAAGGCAAAATGTCCACTTTTTTATAAGAGGAGTAACTCTTCTAATAGTTCGTGCTTTTAGGCTTTCCTGGGACAGCAGTAATAGATTCCGATGCACCATTGCAGGTTTACTGTATCCCTTGCACCTTCAAATCAACGATGAAACACTGAAATTGCATCGATATTGAATACCAAAGGTAAAATGTCGACTTATTTACAAAAGGAGTAACTCTTCTAATAGTTCGTGTTTTGAGCCTTTCCTGGGACAGCAGTATTAGATTCCAATGCACCATTGCAGGTTTACTATATCCCTTGGACCTTCAAATCAACGATGAAACACAGAAATTGCATCGATATTGAATACGAAAGGCAAAATGTAGACTTATTTACAAGAGTAGTAACTTTTCTAATAGTTCGTGATTTGAGCCTTTCCTGGGACAGCAGTATTAGATTCCGATGTACCATTGCAGGGTTACTGTATCCCTTGGACCTTCAAATCAACGATGAAACACAGAAATTGCATCGATATTGAATACAAAAGGCAAAATATCGACTTATTTACAAGGGGAGTAACTCTTCTAATAGTTCGTGTTTGAGACTTTCCTGGGACAGCAGTATTAGATTCCGATGCACCATTGCAGGTTTCCTGTATCCCTTGGACCTTCAAATCAACTATGAAACACAGAAATTGCATCGATATTGAATACAAAAGGCAAAATGTCGACCCTTTTATAAGTGGAGTAACTCTTCTAATAGTCCGTCCTTTGAGCCTTTCCTGCGACAGCAATATTAGATTCCGATGCACCATTGCAGGTTTACTGTATTCCTTGGACCTTCAAATCAACGATGAAACACAGAAATTGCATCGATATTGAATACAAAAGGCAAAATGTCGACTTATTGACAAGAGGAGTAACTCTTCTAATACTTCGTGGTTTTTGCCTTTCCTGGGAGACCAGTATTAGATTCCGATGCACCATTGCAAGTTTACTGTACCCCTTGGACCTTCCAATCAACGATGAAACACAGAAATTGCATCGATATTGAATACAAAAGGGAAAACATCGACCTATTTACAAGTGGAGTAACTCTTCGAATAGTTCGTGCTTTGAGCCTTTCCTGGGACAGCAGTATTAGATTCCGATGCACCATTGCAGGTTTACTGTATCCCTTGGACCTTCAAATCAACGATGACACACAGAAATTGCATCGATATTGAATACAAAAGGCAAAATGTCCACTTTTTTATAAGAGGAGTAACTCTTCTAATAGTTCGTGCTTTTAGGCTTTACTGGGACAGCAGTAATAGATTCCGATGCACCATTGCAGGTTTACTGTATCCCTTGGACCTTCAAATCAACGATGAAACACTGAAATTGCATCGATATTGAATACCAAAGGTAAAATGTCGACTTATTTACAAAAGGAGTAACTCATCTAATAGTTCGTGTTTTGAGCCTTTCCTGGGACAGCAGTATTAGATTCCAATGCACCATTGCAGGTTTACTATATCCCTTGGACCTTCAAATCAACGATGAAACACAGAAATTGCATCGATATTGAATACGAAAGGCAAAAGGTAGACTTATTTACAAGAGTAGTAACTTTTCTAATAGTTCGTGATTTGAGCCTTTCCTGGGACAGCAGTATTAGATTCCGATGTACCATTGCAGGGTTACTGTATCCCTTGGACCTTCAAATCAACGATGAAACACAGATATTGCATTGATATTGAATACAAAAGGCAAAATGTCGTCTTATTTGTAAGAGGAGTAACTCTTCTAATAGTTCGTGTTTTGAGTCTTTCCTGGGACAGCAGTATTAGATTCCGATGCACCATTACTAGTTTACTGTATCTCTTGGACCTTCAAAGCAACGATGAAACACAGAAATTGCATCGATATTGAATACAAAAGGCAAAATGTCGACTTATTTACAAGAGGAGTAACTCTTCTAATACCTCGTGCTTGGAGCCTTTCCTGGGACAGCAGTATTAGATTCCGATGCACCATTCCCGGTTTACTGTGTCCCTTGGACATTCAAATCAACGATGAAACACAGAAATTGCATCTATATTGAATATAAAAGGCAAAATGTCGACTTATTTACAAAAGGAGAAACTCTTCTAATAGTTCGTGCTTTGAGCCTTTCCTGGGACAGCAGTATTAGATTCCGATGCACCATTGCAGGTTCACTGTATCCCTTGGACCTTCAAATCGACGATGAAACACAGAAATTGCGTCGATATTGAATACAAAATGCAAAATGTCGACTTATATATAAGAGGATTAACTCTTCCAATAGATCGTGCTTTGAGCCTTTCCTGGAAGAGCAGTATTGGATTCCGATGCACCATTGCAGGTTTACTGTATCTCTTGGACCTTCAAATCAACGATGAAACACAGTAATTGCATCGATATGGAATACAAAATGCAAAATGTCGACTTATTTACAAGAGGAGTAACTCTTCTAACAGTTCGTGTTTGAGCCTTTCCTGGGACAGCAGTATTAGATTCCGATGCACCATTGCAGGTTTACTGTATCCCTTGGACCTTCAAATCAACGATGAAACACAGAAATTGCATCGATATTGAATACAAAAGGCAAAATGTCGACTTATTTACAAGAGGAGTAACTCTTCTAATAGTTCGTGCTTTAGCCTTTCCTGGGACAGCAGTATTAGATTATGATACACCATTGCAGGTTTACTGTATCCCTTGGACCTTCAAAGCAACGATGAAACACAAAAATTGCATCGAAATTGAATACAAAAGGCAAAATGTCGACATATTTACAAGAGGAGTAACTCTTCTAATAGTTCGTGTTTTAGCCTTTCCTGGGACAGCAGTAATAGTTTCCGATGCACCATTGCAGGTTTACTGTATCCCTTGGACCTTCAAATCAACGATGAAACACAGAAATTGCGTCGATATTGAATACAAAATGCAAAATGTCGACTTATTTATAAGAGGAATAACTCTTCTAATAGTTCGTGCTTTGAGCTTTTCCTGGAACAGCAGTATTGGTTTCCGATGCACCATTGCAGGTTTACTGTATCTCTTCGACCTTCAAATCACCGATGAAACACAGAAATTGCATCGATATTGAATACAAAATGCAAAATGTCGACTTATTTACAAGAGGAGTAACTCTTCTAACAGTTCGTGATTTGGGCCTTTCCTGGGACAGCAGTATTAGATTCCGATGCACCATTGGAGGTTCACTGTATCCCTTGGACCTTCAAATCAACGATGAAACACAGAAATTGCATCGATATTGAATACAAAAGGCAAAATGTCGACTTATTTACAAGAGGAGTAACTCTTCTAATAGTTCGCGCTTTAATTATTTCCTGGGAGAGCAGTATTAGATTATGATGCACCACTGCAGGTTTACTGTATCCCTTGGACCTTCAAAGCAACGATGAAACACAGAAATTGCATCTATATTGAATACAAAAGGCAAAATGTCGACTTATTTACAAGAGGAGTAACTCTTCTAATAGTTCGTGCTTTGAGCCTTTCCTGGGACAGCAGTATTAGATTCCGATGCACCATTGCAGGTTTACTGTATCTCTTGGACCTTCAAATTAACGATGAAACACAGAAATTGCATTGATATTGAATACAAAATGCAAAATGTCGACTTACTTACAAGAGGAGTAACTCTTCTAACAGTTCGTGCTTTGAGCCTTTCCTGGGACAGCAGTATTAGATTCCGATGCACCATTGCAGGTTTACTGTATCCCTTGGACCTTCAAATCAACGATGAAACACAGAAATTGCATCGATATTGAATACAAAAGGCAAAATGTCGACTTATTTGCAAGAGGAGTAGCTCTTCTAATAGTTCGCGATTTTAGCCTTTCCTGGGAGAGCAGTATTAGATTATGATGCACCACTGCAGGTTTACTGTATCCCTTGGACCTTCAAAGCAACGATGAAACACAGAAATTGCATCGATATTGAATACAAAAGGCAAAATGTCGACATATTTACAAGAGGAGTAACTCTTCTAATAGGTCGTGTTTTAGCCTTTCCTGGGACAGCAGGATTAGTTTCCGATGCACCATTGCAGGTTTACTGTATCCCTTGGACCTTCAAATCAACGATGAAACACAGAAATTGCATCGATATTGAATACAAAAGGCAAAATGTCAACTTATTTACAAGAGGAGTAACTCTTCTAATAGTTCGCGCTTTTAGCCTTTCCTGGGAGAGCAGTATTAGATTATGATGCACCACTGCATGTTTACTGTATCCCTTGGACCTTCAAAGCATCGATGAAACACAGAAATTGCTTCGATATTGAATACAAAAGGCAAAATGTCGACATATTTACAAGAGGAGTAACTCTTCTAATAGTTCGTGTTTTAGCCTTTCCTGGGACAGCCGGCTTAGTTTCCGATGCACCATTGCAGGTTTACTGTATCCCTTGGACCTTCAAATCGACGATGAAACACAGAAATTGCGTCGATATTGAATACAAAATGCAAAATGTCGACTTATTTATAAGAGGATTGACTCTTCCAATAGTTCGTGCTTTGAGCCTTTCCTGGAAGAGCAGTATTGGATTCCGATGCACCATTGCAGGTTTACTGTATCTCTTGGACCTTCAAATCAACGATGAAACACAGTAATTGCATCGATATGGAATACAAAATGCAAAATGTCGACTTATTTACAAGAGGAGTAACTCTTCTAACAGTTCGTGTTTGAGCCTTTCCTGGGACAGCAGTATTAGATACCGATGCACCATTGCAGGTTTACTGTATCCCTTTGACCTTCAAATCAACGATGAAACACAGAAATTGCATCGATATTGAATACAAAAAGCAAATTGTCGACTTATTTGCAAGAGGAGTAACTCTTCTAATAGTTCGTGCTTTTAGCCTTTCCTGGGACAGCAGTATTAGATTATGATACACCATTGCAGGTTCACTGTATCCCTTGGACCTTCAAAGCAACGATGAAACACAGAAATTGCATCTATATTGAATACAAAAGGCAAAATGTCGACATATTTACAAGAGGAGTAACTCTTCTAATAGTTCGTGTCTTAGCCTTTCCTGGGACAGCAGTAATAGTTTCCGATGCACCATTGCAGGTTTACTGTATCCCTTGGACCTTCAAATCAACGATGAAACACAGAAATTGCGTCGATATTGAATACAAAATGCAAAATGTCGACTTATTTATAAGAGGAATAACTCTTCTAATAGTTCGTGATTTGGGCCTTTCCTGGGACAGCAGTATTAGATTCCGATGCACCATTGGAGGTTCACTGTATCCCTTGGACCTTCAAATCAACGATGAAACACAGAAATTGCATCGATATTGAATACAAAAGGCAAAATTTCGACTTATTTACAAGAGGAGTAACTCTTCTAATAGTTCGTGCTTTGAGCCTTTCCTGGGACAGCAGTATTAGATTCCGATGCACCATTGGAGGTTCACTGTATCCCTTGGACCTTCAAATCAACGATGAAACACAGAAATTGCATCGATATTGAATACAAAAGGCAAAATGTCGACTTATTTACAAGGGGAGTAGCTCTTCTAATAGTTCGCGATTTTAGCCTTTCCTGGGAGAGCAGTATTAGATTATGATGCACCACTGCAGGTTTACTGTATCCCTTGGACCTTCAAAGCAACGATGAAACACAGAAATTGCATCGATATTGAATACAAAAGGCAAAATGTCGACATATTTACAAGAGGAGTAACTCTTCTAATAGTTCGTGTTTTAGCCTTTCCTGGGACAGCAGGATTAGTTTCCGATGCACCATTGCAGGTTTACTGTATCCCTTGGACCTTCAAATCAACGATGAAACACAGAAATTGCGTCGATATTGAATACAAAATGCAAAATGTCGACTTATTTATAAGAGGAATAACTCTTCCAATAGTTCGTGCTTTGAGCCTTTCCTGGAACAGCAGTATTGGATTCCGATGCACCATTGCAGGTTTGCTGTATCTCTTGGACTTTCAAATCAACGATGAAACACAGTAATTGCATCGATGTTGAATACAAAATGCAAAATGTCGGCTTATTTACAAGAGGAGTAACTCTTCTAACAGTTCGTGTTTGAGCCTTTCCTGGGACAGCAGTATTAGATTCCGATGCACCATTCCAGGTTTACTGTATCCCTTGGACCTTCAAATCAACGATGAAACACAGAAATTGCATCGATATTGAATACAAAAGGCAAAATGTCGATTTATTTACAAGAGGAGTAACTCTTCTAATAGTTCGTGCTTTTAGCCTTTCCTGGGAGAGCAGTATTAGATTATGATGCACCACTGCAGGTTTACTGTATCCCTTGGACCTTCAAAGCAACGATGAAACACAGAAATTGCATCTATATTGAATACAAAAGGCAAAATGTCGACTTATTTACAAGAGGAGTAACTCTTCTAATAGTTCGTGCTTTTAGCCTTTCCTGGGACAGCAGTATTAGATTCCGATGCATCATTGCAGGTTTACTGTATCTCTTGGACCTTCAAATCAACGATGAAACACAGAAATTGCATTGATATTGAATACAAAATGCAAAATGTCGACTTATTTACCAGAGGAGTAACTCTTCTAACAGTTCGTGCTTTGAGCCTTTCCTGGGACAGCAGTATTGGATTCCGATGCACCATTGCAGGTTTACTGTATCCCTTGGATCTTCAAATCAACGATGAAACACAGAAATTGCATCGATATTGAATACAAAAGGCAAAATGTCGACTTATTTACAAGAGGAGTAGCTCTTCAATAGTTCGCGATTTTAGCCTTTCCTGGGAGAGCAGTATTAGATTATGATGCACCACTGCAGGTTTACTGTATCCCTTGGACCTTCAAAGCAACGATGAAACACAGAAATTGCATCGATATTGAATACAAAAGGCAAAATGTCGACATATTTACAAGAGGAGTAGCTCTTCTAATAGTTCGTGTTTTAGCCTTTCCTGGGACAGCAGGATTAGTTTCCGATGCACCATTGCAGGTTTACTGTATCCCTTGGACCTTCAAATCAACGATGAAACACAGAAATTGCGTCGATATTGAATACAAAATGCAAAATGTCGACTTATTTATAAGAGGAATAACTCTTCCAATAGTTCGTGCTTTGAGCCTTTCCTGGAACAGCAGTATTGGATTCCGATGCACCATTGCAGGTTTACTGTATCTCTTGGACCTTCAAATCAACGATGAAACATAGTAATTGCATCGATATTGAATACAAAATGCAAAATGTCGACTTATTTACAAGAAGAGTAACTCTTCTAACAGTTCGTGTTTGAGCCTTTCCTGGGACAGCAGTATTAGATTCCGATGCACCATTGCAGGTTTACTGTATCCCTTGGACCTTCAAATCAACGATGGAACACAGAAATTGCATCGATATTGAATACAAAAGGCAAAATGTCGACTTAATTACAAGAGGAGTAACTCTTCTAATAGTTCGTGCTTTTAGCCTTTCCTGGGACAGCAGTATTAGACTATGATACATCATTGCAGGTTTACTGTATCCCTTGGACCTTCAAAGCAACGATGAAACACAGAAATTGCATCTATATTGAATACAAATGGCAAAATGTCGACTTATTTACAAGAGGAGTAACTCTTCTAATAGTTCGTGCTTTGAGCCTTTCCTGGGACAGCAGTATTAGATTCCGATGCACCATTGCAGGTTTACTGTATCTCTTGGACCTTCAAATCAACGATAAAAAACAGAAATTGCATTGATATTGAATACAAAATGCAAAATGTCGACTTATTTATCAGAGGAGTAACTCTTCTAACAGTTCGTGCTTTGAGCTTTTCCTGGGACAGCAGTATTAGATTCCGATGCACCATTGCAGGTTTACTGTATCCCTTGGACCTTCAAATCAACGATGAAACACAGAAATTGCATCGATATTGATTACAAAAGGCAAAATGTCGACTTATTTACAAGAGGAGTAGCTCTTCTAATAGTTCGCGATTTTCCCCTTCCTGGGAGAGCAGTATTACATTATGATGCACCACTGCAGGTTTACTGTATCCCTTGGACCTTCAAAGCAACGATGAAACACAGAAATTGCATCGATATTGAATACAAAAAGCAAAATGTCGACTTATTTACAAGAGGAGTAACTCTTTTAATAGTTCGCGCTTTTAGCCTTTCCTGGGAGAGCAGTATTAGATTATGATGCACCACTGCAGGTTTACTGTATCCCTTGGACCTTCAAAGCAGCGATGAAACATAGAAATTGCATCGATATTGAATACAAAAGGCAAAATGTCGACATATTTACAAGAGGAGTAACTCTTCTAATAGTTCGTGTTTTAGCCTTTCCTGGGACAGCAGGATTAGTTTCCGATGCACCATTGCATGTTTACTGTATCCCTTGGACATTCAAATCAACGATGAAACACAGAAATTGCGTCGATATTAAATACAAAAGGCAAAATGTCGACTTATTTACAAGTGGAGTAACTCTTCTAATACCTCGTGCTTTGAGCCTTTCCTGGGACAGCAGTATTAGATTCCGATGCACCATTCAAGGTTTACTGTGTCCCTTGGACCATCAAATCAACGATGAAACACAGAAATTGCATCGATATTGAATACAAAAGGCAAAATGTCGACCTATTTACAAGAGGAGTAACTCTTCTAATAGTTCGTGTTTTAGCCTTTCCTGGGACAGCAGTATTAGTTTCCGATGCACCATTTCAGGTTTACTGTATCCCTTGGACCTTCAAATCAACGATGAAACACGGAAATTGCGTCGATATTGAATACAAACTGCAAAATGTCGACTTATTTATAAGAGGAATAACTCTTCTAATAGTTCGTGCTTTGAGCCTTCCCTGGGACAGCAGTATTAGATTCCGATGCACCATTCCAGGTTTACTGTGTCCCTTGGACCTTCAAATCAACGATGCACCACAGACCTTGCAGCGATATTGAAAGCAAAAGGCAAAATGTCGACTTATTTACAAGAGGAGTAACTCTTGTAATTGTTCGTGTTTTGAGCCTTTCCTGGGACAGCAGCATCAGATTCCGATGCACCATTGCAGGTTTACTGTATCCCTTGGACCTTCAAATCAACGATGCAACACAGAAATTGCAGCGATATTGAAAGCAAAAGGCAAAATGTCGACTTATTTACAAGAGCAGTAACTCTTTTAATAGTTCGTGCTTTGAGCCTTTCCTGGGACAGCAGCATCAGATTCCGATGCACCATTGCAGGTTTACTGTATCCCTTGGACCTTCAAATCAACGATGCAACACAGAAATTGCAGCGATATTGAAAGCAAAAGGCAAAATGTCGACTTATTTACAAGAGGAGTAATTCTTCTAATAGTTCGTGCTTTTAGCTTTTCCTGGGACAGCAGTATTAGATTCCGATGCACCACTGCAGGTATACTGTATCTCTTGGACCTTCAAATCAACGATGAAACACAGAAATTGCATCGATATTGAATACAAAAGGCAAAATATCGACTTATTTACAAGGGGAGTAACTCTTCTAATAGTTCGTGTTTAAGCCTTTCCTGGGACAGCAGTATTAGATTCCGATGCACCATTGCAGGTTTCCTGTATCCCTTGGACCTTCAAATCAACTATGAAACACAGAAATTGCATCGATATTGAATACAAAAGGCAAAATGTCGACCCTTTTATAAGTGGAGTAACTCTTCTAATAGTCCGTCATTTGAGCCTTTCCTGCGACAGCAATATTAGATTCCGATGCACCATTGCAGGTTTACTGTATCCCTTGGACCTTCAAATCAACGATGAAACACAGAAATTGCATCGATATTGAATACAAAAGGCAAAATGTCGACCTATTGACAAGAGGAGTAACTCTTCTAATAGTTCGTGGTTTTTGCCTTTCCTGGGAGAGCAGTATTAGATTCCGATGCACCATTGCAAGTTTACTGTACCCCTTGGACCTTCCAATCAACGATGAAACACAGAAATTGCATCGATATTGAATACAAAAGGGAAAACATCGACCTATTTACAAGTGGAGTAACTCTTCGAATAGTTCGTGCTTTGAGCCTTTCCTGGGACAGCAGTATTAGATTCCGATGCACCATTGGAGGTTTACTGTATCCCTTGGACCTTCAAATCAACGATGACACACAGAAATTGCATCGATATTGAATACAAAAGGCAAAATGTTAACTTTTTTATAAGAGGAGTAACTCTTCTAATAGTTCGTGCTTTTAGGCTTTCCTGGGACAGCAGTAATAGATTCCGATGCACCATTGCAGGTTTACTGTATCCCTTGGACCTTCAAATCAACGATGAAACACTGAAATTGCATCGATATTGAATACCAAAGGTAAAATGTCGACTTATTTACAAAAGGAGTAACTCTTCTAGTAGTTCGTGTTTTGAGCCTTTCCTGGGACAGCAGTATTAGATTCCAATGCACCATTGCAGGTTTACTATATCCCTTGGACCTTCAAATCAACGATGAAACACAGAAATTGCATCGATATTGAATACGAAAGGCAAAATGTAGACTTATTTACGAGAGTAGTAACTTTTCTAATAGTTCGTGATTTGAGCCTTTCCTGGGACAGCAGTATTAGATTCCGATGTACCATTGCAGGGTTACTGTATCCCTTGGACCTTCAAATCAACGATGAAACACAGATATTGCATTGATATTGAATACAAAAGGCAAAATGTCGTCTTATTTGTAAGAGGAGTAACACTTCTAATAGTTCGTGTTTTGAGCCTTTCCTGGGACAGCAGTATTAGATTCCGATGCACCATTACACGTTTACTGTATCTCTTGGACCTTCAAAGCAACGATGAAACACAGAAATTGCATCGATATTGAATACAAAAGGCAAAATGTCGACTTATTTACAAGAGGAGTAACTCTTCTAATACCTCGTGCTTGGAGCCTTTCCTGGGACAGCAGTATTAGATTCCGATGCACCATTCCCGGTTTACTGTGTCCCTTGGACATTCAAATCAACGATGAAACACAGAAATTGCATCTATATTGAATATAAAAGGCAAAATGTCGACTTATTTACAAAAGGAGTAACTCTTCTAATAGTTCGTGCTTTGAGCCTTTCCTGGGACAGCAGTATTAGATTCTGATGCACCATTGCAGGTTCACTGTATCCCTTGGACCTTCAAATCGACGATGAAACACAGAAATTGCGTCGATATTGAATACAAAATGCAAAATGTCGACTTATTTATAAGAGGATTAACTCTTCCAATAGATCGTGCTTTGAGCCTTTCCTGGAAGAGCAGTATTGGATTCCGATGCACCATTGCAGGTTTACTGTATCTCTTGGACCTTCAAATCAACGATGAAACACAGTAATTGCATCGATATGGAATACAAAATGCAAAATGTCGACTTATTTACAAGAGGAGTAACTCTTCTAACAGTTCGTGTTTGAGCCTTTCCTGGGACAGCAGTATTAGATTCCGATGCACCATTGCAGGTTTACTGTATCCCTTGGACCTTCAAATCAACGATGAAACACAGAAATTGCATCGATATTGAATACAAAAGGCAAAATGTCGACTTATTTACAAGAGGAGTAACTCTTCTAATAGTTCGTGCTTTAGCCTTTCCTGGGACAGCAGTATTAGATTATGATACACCATTGCAGGTTTACTGTATCCCTTGGACCTTCAAAGCAACGATGAAACACAAAAATTGCATCGAAATTTAATACAAAAGGCAAAATGTCGACATATTTACAAGAGGAGTAACTCTTCTAATAGTTCGTGTTTTAGCCTTTCCTGGGACAGCAGTAATAGTTTCCGATGCACCATTGCAGGTTTACTGTATCGCTTGGACCTTCAAATCAACGATGAAACACAGAAATTGCGTCGATATTGAATACAAAATGCAAAATGTCGACTTATTTATAAGAGGAATAACTCTTCTAATAGTTCGTGATTTGAGCTTTTCCTGGAACAGCAGTATTGGTTTCCGATGCACCATTGCAGGTTTACTGTATCTCTTGGACCTTCAAATCAACGATGAAACACAGTAATTGCATCGATGTTGAATACAAAATGCAAAATGTCGACTTATTTACAAGAGGAGTAACTCTTCTAACAGTTCGTGTTTGAGCCTTTCCTGGGACAGCAGTATTAGATTCCGATGCACCATTCCAGGTTTACTGTATCCCTTGGACCTTCAAATCAACGATGAAACACAGAAATTGCATCGATATTGAATACAAAAGGCAAAATGTCGACTTATTTACAAGAGGAGTAGCTCTTCTAATTGTTCGCGATTTTAGCCTTTCCTGGGAGAGCAGTATTTTATTATGATGCACCACTGCAGGTTTACTGTATCCCTTGGACCTTCAAAGCAACGATGAAACACAGAAATTGCATCGATATTGAATACAAAAGGCAAAATGTCGACATATTTACAAGAGGAGTAACTCTTCTAATAGTTCGTGTTTTAGCCTTTCCTGGGACAGCAGGATTAGTTTCCGATGCACCATTGCAGGTTTACTGTATCCCTTGGACCTTCAAATCAACGATGAAACACAGAAATTGCGTCGATATTGAATACAAAATGCAAAATGTCGACTTATTTATAAGAGGAATAACTCTTCCAATAGTTCGTGCTTTGAGCCTTTCCTGGAACAGCAGTATTGGATTCCGATGCACCATTGCAGGTTTGCTGTATCTCTTGGACCTTCAAATCAACGATGAAACACAGTAATTGCATCGATGTTGAATACAAAATGCAAAATGTCGACTTATTTACAAGAGGAGTAACTCTTCTAACAGTTCGTGTTTGAGCCTTTCCTGGGACAGCAGTATTAGATTCCGATGCACCATTCCAGGTTTACTGTATCCCTTGGACCTTCAAATCAACGATGAAACACAGAAATTGCATCGATATTGAATACAAAAGGCAAAATGTCGACTTATTTACAAGAGGAGTAACTCTTCTAATAGTTCGTGCTTTTAGCCTTTCCTGGGAGAGCAGTATTAGATTATGATGCACCACTGCAGGTTTACTGTATCCCTTGGACCTTCAAAGCAACGATGAAACACAGAAATTGCATCTATATTGAATACAAAAGGCAAAATGTCGACTTATTTACAAGAGGAGTAACTCTTCTAATAGTTCGTGCTTTTAGCCTTTCCTGGGACAGCAGTATTAGATTCCGATGCATCATTGCAGGTTTACTGTATCTCTTGGACCTTCAAATCAACGATGAAACACAGAAATTGCATTGATATTGAATACAAAATGCAAAATGTCGACTTATTTACCAGAGGAGTAACTCTTCTAACAGTTCGTGCTTTGAGCCTTTCCTGGGACAGCAGTATTAGATTCCGATGCACCATTGCAGGTTTACTGTATCCCTTGGACCTTCAAATCAACGATGAAACACAGAAATTGCATCGATATTGAATACAAAAGGCAAAATGTCGACTTATTTACAAGAGGAGTAGCTCTTCAATAGTTCGCGATTTTAGCCTTTCCTGGGAGAGCAGTATTAGATTATGATGCACCACTGCAGGTTTACTGTATCCCTTGGACCTTCAAAGCAACGATGAAACACAGAAATTGCATCGATATTGAATACAAAAGGCAAAATGTCGACATATTTACAAGAGGAGTAGCTCTTCTAATAGTTCGTGTTTTAGCCTTTCCTGGGACAGCAGGATTAGTTTCCGATGCACCATTGCAGGTTTACTGTATCCCTTGGACCTTCAAATCAACGATGAAACACAGAAATTGCGTCGATATTGAATACAAAATGCAAAATGTCGACTTATTTATAAGAGGAATAACTCTTCCAATAGTTCGTGCTTTGAGCCTTTCCTGGAACAGCAGTATTGGATTCCGATGCACCATTGCAGGATTACTGTATCTCTTGGACCTTCAAATCAACGATGAAACATAGTAATTGCATCGATATTGAATACAAAATGCAAAATGTCGACTTATTTACAAGAAGAGTAACTCTTCTAACAGTTCGTGTTTGAGCCTTTCCTGGGACAGCAGTATTAGATTCCGATGCACCATTGCAGGTTTACTGTATCCCTTGGACCTTCAAATCAACGATGAAACACAGAAATTGCATCGATATTGAATACAAAAGGCAAAATGTCGACTTAATTACAAGAGGAGTAACTCTTCTAATAGTTCGTGCTTTTAGCATTTCCTGGGACAGCAGTATTAGATTATGATACATCATTGCAGGTTTACTGTATCCCTTGGACCTTCAAAGCAACGATGAAACACAGAAATTGCATCTATATTGAATACAAATGGCAAAATGTCGACTTATTTACAAGAGGAGTAACTCTTCTAAGAGTTCGTGCTTTGAGCCTTTATTGGGACAGCAGTATTAGATTCCGATGCACCATTGCAGGTTTACTGTATCTCTTGGACCTTCAAATCAACGATAAAAAACAGAAATTGCATTGATATTGAATACAAAATGCAAAATGTCGACTTATTTACCAGAGGAGTAACTCTTCTAACAGTTCGTGCTTTGAGCTTTTCCTGGGACAGCAGTATTAGATTCCGATGCACCATTGCAGGTTTACTGTATCCCTTGGACCTTCAAATCAACGATGAAACACAGAAATTGCATCGATATTGATTACAAAAGGCAAAATGTCGACTTATTTACAAGAGGAGTAGCTCTTCTAATAGTTCGCGATTTTCCCTTTCCTGAGAGAGCAGTATTAGATTATGATGCACCACTGCAGGTTTACTGTATCCCTTGGACCTTCAAAGCAACGATGAAACACAGAAATTGCATCGATATTGAATACAAAAAGCAAAATGTCGACTTATTTACAAGAGGAGTAACTCTTTTAATAGTTCGCGCTTTTAGCCTTTCCTGGGAGAGCAGTATTAGATTATGATGCACCACTGCAGGTTTACTGTATCCCTTGAACCTTCAAAGCAACGATGAAACATAGAAATTGCATCGATATTGAATACAAAAGGCAAAATGTCGACATATTTACAAGAGGAGTAACTCTTCTAATAGTTCGTGTTTTACCCTTTCCTGGGACAGCAGGATTAGTTTCCGATGCACCATTGCATGTTTACTGTATCCCTTGGACCTTCAAATCAACGATGAAACACAGAAATTGCGTCGATATTAAATACAAAAGGCAAAATGTCGACTTATTTACAAGTGGAGTAACTCTTCTAATACCTCGTGCTTTGAGCCTTTCCTGGGACAGCAGTATTAGATTCCGATGCACCATTCAAGGTTTACTGTGTCCCTTGGACCTTCAAATCAACGATGAAACACAGAAATTGCATCGATATTGAATACAAAAGGCAAAATGTCGACCTATTTACAAGAGGAGTAACTCTTCTAATAGTTCGTGTGTTAGCCTTTCCTGGGACAGCAGTATTAGTTTCCGATGCACCATTTCAGGTTTACTGTATCCCTTGGACCTTCAAATCAACGATGAAACACGGAAATTGCGTCGATATTGAATACAAAATGCAAAATGTCGACTTATTTATAAGAGGAATAACTCTTCTAATAGTTCGTGCTTTGAGCCTTCCCTGGGACAGCAGTATTAGATTCCGATGCACCATTCCAGGTTTACTGTGTCCCTTGGACCTTCAAATCAACGATGAAACACAGAAATTGCATCTATATTGAATACAAAAGGCAAAATGTCGACTTATTTACAAAAGGAGTAACTCTTCTAATAGTTCGTGCTTTGAGCCTTTCCTGCTACAGCAGTATTAGATTCCGATGCACCATTGCAGGTTTACTGTATCTCTTGAACCTTCAAATCAACGATGAAACACAGAAATTGCATCGATATTGAATACAAAAGGCAAAATGTCGACTTATTTACAAGAGGAGTTACTCTTCTAATAGTTCGTGTTTTGAGCCTTTCCTGGAACAGCAGTATTGGATTCCGATGCACCATTGCAGGTTTACTGTATCTCTTGGACCTTCAAATCAACGATGAAACACAGAAATTGCATTGATATTGAATACAAAATGCAAAATGTCGACTTATTTACAAGAGGAGTAACTCTTCTAACAGTTCGTGTTTGAGCTTTTCCTGGGACAGCAGTATTAGATTCCGATGCACCATTGCAGGTTTACTGTATCCCTTGGACCTTCATATCAACGATGAAACACAGAAATTGCATCGATATTGAATACAAAAGGCAAAATGTCGACTTATTTACAAGAGGAGTAGCTCTTCTAATAGTTCGCGATTTTAGCCTTTCCTGGGAGAGCAGTATTAGATTATGATGCACCACTGCAGGTTTACTGTATCCCTTGGACCTTCAAAGCAACGATGAAACACAGAAATTGCATCGATATTGAATACAAAAGGCAAAATGTCGACATATTTACAAGAGGAGTAACTCTTCTAATAGTTCGTGTTTTAGCCTTTCCTGGGACAGCAGTATTGGATTCCGATGCACCATTGCAGGTTTACTGTATCCCTTGGACCTTCAAATCAACGATGAAACACAGAAATTGCGTCGATATTGAATACAAAATGCAAAATGTCGACTTATTTATAAGAGGAATAACTCTTCCAATAGTTCGTGCTTTGAGCCTTTCCTGGAACAGCAGTATTGGAATCCGATGCACCATTGCAGGTTTACTGTATCTCTTGGACCTTCAAATCAACGATGAAACACAGTAATTGCATCGATATTGAATACAAAATGCAAAATGTCGACTTATTTACAAGAGGAGTAACTCTTCTAACAGTTCGTGTTTGAGCCTTTCCTGGGACAGCAGTATTAGATTCCGATGCACCATTGCAGGTTTACTGTATCCCTTGGACCTTCAAAGCAACGATGAAACACAGAAATTGCATCTATATTGAATACAAAAGGCAAAATATCGACTTATTTACAAGAGGAGTAACTCTTCTAATAGTTCGTGCTTTGAGCCTTTCCTGGGACAGCAGTATTAGATTCCGATGCACCATTGCAGGTTTACTGTATCTCTTGGACCTTCAAATCAACGATGAAACACAGAAATTGCATTGATATTGAATACAAAATGCAAAATGTCGACTTATTTACCAGAGGAGTAACTCTTCTAACAGTTCGTGCTTTGAGCCTTTCCTGGGACAGCAGTATTAGATTCCGATGCACCATTGCAGGTTTACTGTATCCCTTGGACCTTCAAATCAACGATGAAACACAGAAATTGCATCGATATTGAATACAAAAGGCAAAATGTCGACTTATTTACAAGAGGAGTAGCTCTTCAATAGTTCGCGATTTTAGCCTTTCCTGGGAGAGCAGTATTAGATTATGATGCACCACTGCAGGTTTACTGTATCCCTTGGACCTTCAAAGCAACGATGAAACACAGAAATTGCATCGATATTGAATACAAAAGGCAAAATGTCGACATATTTACAAGAGGAGTAGCTCTTCTAATAGTTCGTGTTTTAGCCTTTCCTGGGACAGCAGGATTAGTTTCCGATGCACCATTGCAGGTTTACTGTATCCCTTGGACCTTCAAATCAACGATGAAACACAGAAATTGCGTCGATATTGAATACAAAATGCAAAATGTCGACTTATTTATAAGAGGAATAACTCTTCCAATAGTTCGTGCTTTGAGCCTTTCCTGGAACAGCAGTATTGGATTCCGATGCACCATTGCAGGTTTACTGTATCCCTTGGACCTTCAAATCAACGATGAAACACAGAAATTGCATCGATATTGAATACAAAAGGCAAAATGACGACTTAATTACAAGAGGAGTAACTCTTCTAATAGTTCGTGCTTTTAGCCTTTCCTGGGACAGCAGTATTAGATTATGATACATCATTGCAGGTTTACTGTATCCCTTGGACCTTCAAAGCAACGATGAAACACAGAAATTGCATCTATATTGAATACAAATGGCAAAATGTCGACTTATTTACAAGAGGAGTAACTCTTCTAATAGTTCGTGCTTTGAGCCTTTCCTGGGACAGCAGTATTAGATTCCGATGCACCATTGCAGGTTTACTGTATCTCTTGGACCTTCAAATCAACGATGAAACACAGAAATTGCATTGATATTGAATACAAAATGCAAAATGTCGACTTATTTACCAGAGGAGTAACTCTTCTAACAGTTCGTGCTTTGAGCCTTTCCTGGGACAGCAGTATTAGATTCCGATGCACCATTGCAGGTTTACTGTATCCCTTGGTTCTTCAAATCAACGATGAAACACAGAAATTGCATCGATATTGATTACAAAAGGCAAAATGTCGACTTATTTACAAGAGGAGTAGCTCTTCTAATAGTTCGCGATTTTCCCTTTCCTGGGAGAGCAGTATTAGATTATGATGCACCACTGCAGGTTTACTGTATCCCTTGGACCTTCAAAGCAACGATGAAACACAGAAATTGCATCGATATTGAATACAAAAAGCAAAATGTCGACTTATTTACAAGAGGAGTAACTCTTCTAATAGTTCGCGCTTTTAGCCTTTCCTGGGAGAGCAGTATTAGATTATGATGCACCACTGCAGGTTTACTGTATCCCTTGGACCTTCAAAGGAACGATGAAACATAGAAATTGCATCGATATTGAATACAAAAGGCAAAATGTCGACATATTTACAAGAGGAGTAACTCTTCTAATAGTTCGTGTTTTAGCCTTTCCTGGGACAGCAGGATTAGTTTCCGATGCACCATTGCATGTTTACTGTATCCCTTGGACCTTCAAATCAACGATGAAACACAGAAATTGCGTCGATATTAAATACAAAAGGCAAAATGTCGACTTATTTACAAGTGGAGTAACTCTTCTAATACCTCGTGCTTTGAGCCTTTCCTGGGACAGCAGTATTAGATTCCGATGCACCATTCAAGGTTTACTGTGTCCCTTGGACCTTCAAATCAACGATGAAACACAGAAATTGCATCGATATTGAATACAAAAGGCAAAATGTCGACCTATTTACAAGAGGAGTAACTCTTCTAATAGTTCGTGTTTTAGCCTTTCCTGGGACAGCAGTATTAGTTTCCGATGCACCATTTCAGGTTCACTGTATCCCTTGGACCTTCAAATCAACGATGAAACACGGAAATTGCGTCGATATTGAATACAAAATGCAAAATGTCGACTTATTTATAAGAGGAATAACTCTTCTAATAGTTCGTGCTTTGAGCCTTCCCTGGGACAGCAGTATTAGATTCCGATGCACCATTCCAGGTTTACTGTGTCCCTTGGACCTTCAAATCAACGATGAAACACAGAAATTGCATTGATATTGAATACAAAATGCAAAATGTCGACTTATTTACCAGAGGAGTAACTCTTCTAACAGTTCGTGCTTTGAGCCTTTCCTGGGACAGCAGTATTAGATTCCGATGCACCATTGCAGGTTTACTGTATCCCTTGGACCTTCAAATCAACGATGAAACACAGAAATTGCATCGATATTGAATACAAAAGGCAAAATGTCGACTTATTTACAAGAGGAGTAGCTCTTCAATAGTTCGCGATTTTAGCCTTTCCTGGGAGAGCAGTATTAGATTATGATGCACCACTGCAGGTTTACTGTATCCCTTGGACCTTCAAAGCAACGATGAAACACAGAAATTGCATCGATATTGAATACAAAAGGCAAAATGTCGACATATTTACAAGAGGAGTAGCTCTTCTAATAGTTCGTGTTTTAGCCTTTCCTGGGACAGCAGGATTAGTTTCCGATGCACCATTGCAGGTTTACTGTATCCCTTGGACCTTCAAATCAACGATGAAACACAGAAATTGCGTCGATATTGAATACAAAATGCAAAATGTCGACTTATTTATAAGAGGAATAACTCTTCCAATAGTTCGTGCTTTGAGCCTTTCCTGGAACAGCAGTATTGGATTCCGATGCACCATTGCAGGTTTACTGTATCCCTTGGACCTTCAAATCAACGATGAAACACAGAAATTGCATCGATATTGAATACAAAAGGCAAAATGTCGACTTAATTACAAGAGGAGTAACTCTTCTAATAGTTCGTGCTTTTAGCCTTTCCTGGGACAGCAGTATTAGATTATGATACATCATTGCAGGTTTACTGTATCCCTTGGACCTTCAAAGCAACGATGAAACACAGAAATTGCATCTATATTGAATACAAATGGCAAATGTCGACTTATTTACAAGAGGAGTAACTCTTCTAATAGTTCGTGCTTTGAGCCTTTCCTGGGACAGCAGTATTAGATTCCGATGCACCATTGCAGGTTTACTGTATCTCTTGGACCTTCAAATCAACGATGAAACACAGAAATTGCATTGATATTGAATACAAAATGCAAAATGTCGACTTATTTACCAGAGGAGTAACTCTTCTAACAGTTCGTGCTTTGAGCCTTTCCTGGGACAGCAGTATTAGATTCCGATGCACCATTGCAGGTTTACTGTATCCCTTGGACCTTCAAATCAACGATGAAACACAGAAATTGCATCGATATTGATTACAAAAGGCAAAATGTCGACCTATTTACAAGAGGAGTAACTCTTCTAATAGTTCGTGTTTTAGCCTTTCCTGGGACAGCAGTATTAGTTTCCGATGCACCATTTCAGGTTTACTGTATCCCTTGGACCTTCAAATCAACGATGAATCACGGAAATTGCGTCGATATTGAATACAAAATGCAAAATGTCGACTTATTTATAAGAGGAATAACTCTTCTAATAGTTCGTGCTTTGAGCCTTCCCTGGGACAGCAGTATTAGATTCCGATGCACCATTCCAGGTTTACTGTGTCCCTTGGACCTTCAAATCAACGATGAAACACAGAAATTGCATCTATATTGAATACAAAAGGCAAAATGTCGACATATTTACAAAAGGAGTAACTCTTCTAATAGTTCGTGCTTTGAGCCTTTCCTGGGACAGCAGTATTAGATTCCGATGCACCATTGCAGGTTTACTGTATCTCTTGAACCTTCAAATCAACGATGAAACACAGAAATTGCATCGATATTGAATACAAAAGGCAAAATGTCGACTTATTTACAAGAGGAGTTACTCTTCTAATAGTTCGTGCTTTGAGCCTTTCCTGGAACAGCAGTATTGGATTCCGATGCACCATTGCAGGTTTACTGTATCTCTTGGACCTTCAAATCAACGATGAAACACAGAAATTGCATTGATATTGAATACAAAATGCAAAATGTCGACTTATTTACAAGAGGAGTAACTCTTCTAACAGTTCGTGTTTGAGCTTTTCCTGGGACAGCAGTATTAGATTCCGATGCACCATTGCAGGTTTACTGTATCCCTTGGACCTTCATATCAACGATGAAACACAGAAATTGCATCGATATTGAATACAAAAGGCAAAATGTCGACTTATTTACAAGAGGAGTAGCTCTTCTAATAGTTCGCGATTTTAGCCTTTCCTGGGAGAGCAGTATTAGATTATGATGCACCACTGCAGGTTTACTGTATCCCTTGGACCTTCAAAGCAACGATGAAACACAGAAATTGCATCGATATTGAATACAAAAGGCAAAATGTCGACATATTTACAAGAGGAGTAACTCTTCTAATAGTTCGTGTTTTAGCCTTTCCTGGGACAGCAGTATTGGATTCCGATGCACCATTGCAGGTTTACTGTATCCCTTGGACCTTCAAATCAACGATGAAACACAGAAATTGCGTCGATATTGAATACAAAATGCAAAATGTCGACTTATTTATAAGAGGAATAACTCTTCCAATAGTTCGTGCTTTGAGCCTTTCCTGGAACAGCAGTATTGGAATCCGATGCACCATTGCAGGTTTACTGTATCTCTTGGACCTTCAAATCAACGATGAAACACAGTAATTGCATCGATATTGAATACAAAATGCAAAATGTCGACTTATTTACAAGAGGAGTAACTCTTCTAACAGTTCGTGTTTGAGCCTTTCCTGGGACAGCAGTATTAGATTCCGATGCACCATTGCAGGTTTACTGTATCCCTTGGACCTTCAAAGCAACGATGAAACACAGAAATTGCATCTATATTGAATACAAAAGGCAAAATTTCGACTTATTTACAAGAGGAGTAACTCTTCTAATAGTTCGTGCTTTGAGCCTTTCCTGGGACAGCAGTATTAGATTCCGATGCACCATTGCAGGTTTACTGTCTCTCTTGGACCTTCAAATCAACGATGAAACACAGAAATTGCATTGATATTGAATACAAAATGCAAAATGTCGACTTATTTACCAGAGGAGTAACTCTTCTAACAGTTCGTGCTTTGAGCCTTTCCTGGGACAGCAGTATTAGATTCCGATGCACCATTGCAGGTTTACTGTATCCCTTGGACCTTCAAATCAACGATGAAACACAGAAATTGCATCGATATTGAATACAAAATGCAAAATGTCGACTTATTTACAAGAGGAGTAGCTCTTCAATAGTTCGCGATTTTAGCCTTTCCTGGGAGAGCAGTATTAGATTATGATGCACCACTGCAGGTTTACTGTATCCCTTGGACCTTCAAAGCAACGATGAAACACAGAAATTGCATCGATATTGAATACAAAAGGCAAAATGTCGACATATTTACAAGAGGAGTAGCTCTTCTAATAGTTCGTGTTTTAGCCTTTCCTGGGACAGCAGGATTAGTTTCCGATGCACCATTGCAGGTTTACTGTATCCCTTGGACCTTCAAATCAACGATGAAACACAGAAATTGCGTCGATATTGAATACAAAATGCAAAATGTCGACTTATTTATAAGAGGAATAACTCTTCCAATAGTTCGTGCTTTGAGCCTTTCCTGGAACAGCAGTATTGGATTCCGATGCACCATTGTAGGTTTACTGTATCCCTTGGACCTTCAAATCAACGATGAAACACAGAAATTGCATCGATATTGAATACAAAAGGCAAAATGTCGACTTAATTACAAGAGGAGTAACTCTTCTAATAGTTCGTGCTTTTAGCCTTTCCTGGGACAGCAGTATTAGATTATGATACATCATTGCAGGTTTACTGTATCCCTTGGACCTTCAAAGCAACGATGAAACACAGAAATTGCATCTATATTGAATACAAATGGCAAAATGTCGACTTATTTACAAGAGGAGTAACTCTTCTAATAGTTCGTGCTTTGAGCCTTTCCTGGGACAGCAGTATTAGATTCCGATGCACCATTGCAGGTTTACTGTATCTCTTGGACCTTCAAATCAACGATGAAACACAGAAATTGCATTGATATTGAATACAAAATGCAAAATGTCGACTTATTTACCAGAGGAGTAACTCTTCTAACAGTTCGTGCTTTGAGCCTTTCCTGGGACAGCAGTATTAGATTCCGATGCACCATTGCAGGTTTACTGTATCCCTTGGACCTTCAAATCAACGATGAAACACAGAAATTGCATCGATATTGATTACAAAAGGCAAAATGTCGACTTATTTACAAGAGGAGTAGCTCTTCTAATAGTTCGCGATTTTCCCTTTCCTGGGAGAGCAGTATTAGATTATGATGCACCACTGCAGGTTTACTGTATCCCTTGGACCTTCAAAGCAACGATGAAACACAGAAATTGCATCGATATTGAATACAAAAAGGAAAATGTCGACTTATTTACAAGAGGAGTAACTCTTCTAATAGTTCGCGCTTTTAGCCTTTCCTGGGAGAGCAGTATTAGATTATGATGCACCACTGCAGGTTTACTGTATCCCTTGGACCTTCAAAGCAACGATGAAACATAGAAATTGCATCGATATTGAATACAAAAGGCAAAATGTCGACATATTTACAAGAGGAGTAACTCTTCTAATAGTTCGTGTTTTAGCCTTTCCTGGGACAGCAGGATTAGTTTCCGATGCACCATTGCATGTTTACTGTATCCCTTGGACCTTCAAATCAACGATGAAACACAGAAATTGCGTCGATATTAAATACAAAACGCAAAATGTCGACCTATTTACAAGTGGAGTAACTCTTCTAATACCTCGTGCTTTGAGCCTTTCCTGGGACAGCAGTATTAGATTCCGATGCACCATTCAAGGTTTACTGTGTCCCTTGGACCTTCAAATCAACGATGAAACACAGAAATTGCATCGATATTGAATACAAAAGGCAAAATGTCGACCTATTTACAAGAGGAGTAACTCTTCTAATAGTTCGTGTTTTAGCCTTTCCTGGGACAGCAGTATTAGTTTCCGATGCACCATTTCAGGTTCACTGTATCCCTTGGACCTTCAAATCAACGATGAAACACGGAAATTGCGTCGATATTGAATACAAAATGCAAAATGTCGACTTATTTATAAGAGGAATAACTCTTCTTATAGTTCGTGCTTTGAGCCTTCCCTGGGACAGCAGTATTAGATTCCGATGCACCATTCCAGGTTTACTGTGTCCCTTGGACCTTCAAATCAACGATGAAACACAGAAATTGCATTGATATTGAATACAAAATGCAAAATGTCGACTTATTTACCAGAGGAGTAACTCTTCTAACAGTTCGTGCTTTGAGCCTTTCCTGGGACAGCAGTATTAGATTCCGATGCACCATTGCAGGTTTACTGTATCCCTTGGACCTTCAAATCAACGATGAAACACAGAAATTGCATCGATATTGAATACAAAAGGCAAAATGTCGACTTATTTACAAGAGGAGTAGCTCTTCAATAGTTCGCGATTTTAGCCTTTCCTGGGAGAGCAGTATTAGATTATGATGCACCACTGCAGGTTTACTGTATCCCTTGGACCTTCAAAGCAACGATGAAACACAGAAATTGCATCGATATTGAATACAAAAGGCAAAATGTCGACATATTTACAAGAGGAGTAGCTCTTCTAATAGTTCGTGTTTTAGCCTTTCCTGGGACAGCAGGATTAGTTTCCGATGCACCATTGCAGGTTTACTGTATCCCTTGGACCTTCAAATCAACGATGAAACACAGAAATTGCGTCGATATTGAATACAAAATGCAAAATGTCGACTTATTTATAAGAGGAATAACTCTTCCAATAGTTCGTGCTTTGAGCCTTTCCTGGAACAGCAGTATTGGATTCCGATGCACCATTGCAGGTTTACTGTATCCCTTGGACCTTCAAATCAACGATGAAACACAGAAATTGCATCGATATTGAATACAAAAGGCAAAATGTCGACTTAATTACAAGAGGAGTAACTCTTCTAATAGTTCGTGCTTTTAGCCTTTCCTGGGACAGCAGTATTAGATTATGATACATCATTGCAGGTTTACTGTATCCCTTGGACCTTCAAAGCAACGATGAAACACAGAAATTACATCTATATTGAATACAAATGGCAAATGTCGACTTATTTACAAGAGGAGTAACTCTTCTAATAGTTCGTGCTTTGAGCCTTTCCTGGGACAGCAGTATTAGATTCCGATGCACCATTGCAGGTTTACTGTATCTCTTGGACCTTCAAATCAACGATGAAACACAGAAATTGCATTGATATTGAATACAAAATGCAAAATGTCGACTTATTTACCAGAGGAGTAACTCTTCTAACAGTTCGTGCTTTGAGCCTTTCCTGGGACAGCAGTATTAGATTCCGATGCACCATTGCAGGTTTACTGTATCCCTTGGACCTTCAAATCAACGATGAAACACAGAAATTGCATCGATATTGATTACAAAAGGCAAAATGTCGACTTATTTACAAGAGGAGTAGCTCTTCTAATAGTTCGCGATTTTCCCTTTCCTGGGAGAGCAGTATTAGATTATGATGCACCACTGCAGGTTTACTGTATCCCTTGGACCTTCAAAGCAACGATGAAACACAGAAATTGCATCGATATTGAATACAAAAAGCAAAATGTCGACTTATTTACAAGAGGAGTAACTCTTCTAATAGTTCGCGCTTTTAGCCTTTCCTGGGAGAGCAGTATTAGATTATGATGCACCACTGCAGGTTTACTGTATCCCTTGGACCTTCAAAGCAACGATGAAACATAGAAATTGCATCGATATTGAATACAAAAGGCAAAATGTCGACATATTTACAAGAGGAGTAACTCTTCTAATAGTTCGTGTTTTAGCCTTTCCTGGGACAGCAGGATTAGTTTCCGATGCACCATTGCATGTTTACTGTATCTCTTGAACCTTCAAATCAACGATGAAACACAGAAATTGCATCGATATTGAATACAAAAGGCAAAATGTCGACTTAATTACAAAAGGAGTAACTCTTCTAATAGTTCGTGCTTTGAGCCTTTCCTGGGACAGCAGTATTAGATTCCGATGCACCATTGCAGGTTTACTGTATCTCTTGAACCTTCAAATCAACGATGAAACACAGAAATTGCATCGATATTGAATACAAAAGGCAAAATGTCGACTTATTTACAAGAGGAGTTACTCTTCTAATAGTTCGTGCTTTGAGCCTTTCCTGGAACAGCAGTATTGGATTCCGATGCACCATTGCAGGTTTACTGTATCTCTTGGACCTTCAAATCAACGATGAAACACAGAAATTGCATTGATATTGAATACAAAATGCAAAATGTCGACTTATTTACAAGAGGAGTAACTCTTCTAACAGTTCGTGTTTGAGCTTTTCCTGGGACAGCAGTATTAGATTCCGATGCACCATTG